>NC_138162.1:41893904-47304290 GCF_964165515.1 Mesoplodon bidens
AAATAATTAAAATTTGTAACAAATAAACATAAATTACTATTGGAGAAATTAGTCAAAGAATTCTACAATTGCTAGAATTTTGGGTGAATGAAAAAATGGCTTTTAAAATATTTCAGAAGAACTCACAATAAACTGAAAAATTCACACAGGAATAACTGAATTGAAAGTAATTTAAAAATGTTATAAGAAAGATCATTATAAATACTGAGAGTATGAAAGGGAACCTCTCCACCTTGGGAAGGCCTGAACACAGAAACATAACCACCGCCATCTTCCTTCCTCACTGTCTTAACATGCTAATGGGTCTTCACGTTTCACTTCAACTTGTGTTTGACAGTAGAAATGAAGACCCTGTTTGTGGGGAGAAAGGGACAAAAAGAAGAGGAAGAGAAGGAAAGTGTATTCAAGGGACATTTATTATGATTTTCTCCACCTTTATTGGATACAATTGAGATGTAACATTGTATAAGTTTAAGGTATTGATTTGATACACTTACGTGTTGCAAAATAATTACCACCAGTAGCCTTAGGTAACAGCTCCATCCTGTCCCATAATTACCATTTCATTTTTGTGGTGAGAAGGGATATTTATTGAACACTTGCTCTATGAAAGGCACTATAAAATTGTACAAAGATAGTTAAAGTTTTCAAGGTAATAATAAGAAAATATTATTATTATTACTTACGCACTCACTTGGCTCTGTCCTCAGCCCAACATTTATTGCTTTAATCCTCACAACAGCCTTATGAGGTGGGCACTAGCATCATCATGACCATTTTATGGATGCAGTAACTGAGGTACTGGGAGCTGAAGTAACTTGTCCAAGGTCACGCAGCTTGAAAGTGACAAAGCTGGGTTTGAACCTTTGTAGTTTATGCTGCAGAATCTTTGTGCTCTGTGTAGACAGTGATCAAGCTCAGGGCATGTGACCACTCAGTAGTAGCTCCATCAAAGGGTCAGCTGAGGGCTTCCCTGGTGGCGCAGTGGTTGAGAGTCCGCCTGCCGATGCAGGGGACACGGGTTCATGCCCCGGTCCGGGAAGATCCCACATGCTGAGGAGTGGCTGGGCCGTGAGCCGTGGCTGCTGAGCCTGAGTGTCCGGAGCCTGTGCTCCGCAGCGGGAGAAGCCACAACAGTGAGAGGCCCGTGTACCGCAAAAAAAAAAAAAAAAAAAAAAAAAAAGGGTCAGCTGAGAAATAAAAGAAGACAAAAAATCATTTAGCTACTTGGCAAGAAAATTACATAAAAGGAACCCTTCAGATGAGTGTTGCGCTCTGCCTTTCCACGGTCAGCCTACCCCTATTATCTTTTAGCGGTGTCCTCATTACCATGTCAAATTAAGAGGTGACATCAGCTCTCTTCTGCTGCCACTTTGCCACTTTGCCCCAAGCCCTGCTCTCATTCAGCCAGGTTAAAGCATCTTCCTTAATTACCAGTAGGAGCTCAGTCTTGTGCAAGGAGCTCTTGGATGATAAATTAAAACAAGGGACCTCTGTTTAGTGCATGAACTTGGCCATCACAGTCACCTTCATTATGCTATGATGTCACCCAGGGCCAGGGGGAAGTTCTAAGGGCTTAATCCCTGGGAGGCCTGGGAGGAATGTGGAGTGGGTATCGTGGCTTCGGTGCATCTCCTCTCCTGGGGAGAGCCAGCAGCATGTGGGCAAAGGGACAGGGAGTGTCCCCAGTTGTGCCTTCTTTCCACTAGGGAAGCAGCACAGTGCAGTGGACCAGAGCATGGCCTTTTGGACCAGACAGGTCTGTGTTGAATCCTGGCTTGGGCATGACCTTGCTGTGTGGCCTTGCAGAAGTTTCCTCAGTTGCTCCAGTCCATGGGGTAATGATATCTAGCTTGTAGGGCTGTGAGGAACAAATGAACTGTTACAGTTCCCAGGTGAAATAAGCACTTGGGGTTTCTGTCAGGAGAAGAGAAACCCTGTTGTCTTTAAGAGTATCTCCAAACTCCCCAGGAAAAGCAGGACCAGGACCTCCTGTGACTGCCCAGGCCTGTCACCAAAGACCTGGTCTTGGATCCTGCTCTATGATCTTGAACAAGCTGCTTCACCTTTCTGAGCCTCGATTTCCCCTTTTGTGAGATGGACCTCAGCTTTGTGAGCCTTGACCCAGATAATGGATGTCCGAGAACGCTGCCCAGTGCCATCATGTATTTCTAAATTGGGATGGGAAACAAAGGTTTGGGAAGCACAGAAAATGAGGCTCATGATTCCTTCCCAACCATGTGAAAGCTTTATTATAACCAACTTCCAGACAAAGGCTCTCAAACTGCTCTGCTGAGCTCGTGTCCTGTCACAGAAAAGTGTTGTTTTCTGGCCCATTCTCTCTCCTCTTGCATCAGCTGCTGGGACTGAATATTCACATTGGCTTCTAAACTCTCCACTTCTGGATGATCCACACGGGAGTCCAAAGATGAGCCTTGCCTGCATCCTTCCTCAGTAACCTCCACTGCTATCCACACACCACTGTTTCCACTGTGCTCCTGGTCACCCACCAGGTAAATCCCCAGTCTGCAGTCTCCTTGGCATCCTCTCTGCCACTGCTCCAAGTTTTCAGTTTCTCCTCTGCTTGGGGGACGAGTGAGGACTCCCACAGCATGCACTTGAGAGGCAGACAGGCCCTGAGATTTTAGAACTTTTCATTGGTTGAGACTTTTGGAGCACACACACATGCACACGTTTAAACACTCTCACACAAATACATTCACGTGCAAGAATATACATACACACACCCTCCACCATCCACAGAGGAGACAGGATTTCACATGCATGGCACACGACCAATGGATGAGAGCCCCCAGCCTCTCATGGAAGTTTTTGCAGATGATTATAGATGGGTTTTGAACAGTGAGGGGAAAAGCTTGGCCAAATGCAGCTGTGAGCCATGTCCCAGTGATGACTTAGAAGCTTCATTAGATCCAGAGTCAGCCCCAGGGGTGCGTGCTTATGGGAAATATCTCTGCCACAAAGACAAGGCCACCCATGCAAACTGTTGCCTTCTTGCTTATCCACATCCTATTTATAGCAGTAGTTCTGTGAAACAAATGTTTCAACCATACATCTGCAAGCATTTCTGGCTCTAAGCTCATTCCTTCTTGCTCTCAAGATGCACCACCAGAAGCTGCCCACTAGGGTATTTCTAAGGGTAATAGGGGGATGCACAGTCACCTCCAACAGAAACTCTGCTGAACCAGCAGCAGAATCCATGCTGTTGGAAAGTCAAGCCATATATGGTTCTCAAAGAAAGGGCATGGCTCCTGTCCCCTCCCAGGCCACGAGAAGACCCCCTCAGACATGCTGGCTGAGGGAGACTTGTTTCCCCTGGAGTTGGAGTGGATGGGATAAGACAGAACATGCCCATGGTTGTGCCAGTTCTTCTTACTCAAGAGCCACGTGCTTTATCATGTCAAATGATGAAAATATTTTGTTTTCTACCTTGCTTGGGGGCTTCCCATTTTGGCAGGGATTACATAGATGCCAAAGCAAACCGTCTGCTAGGAATGTGAGCAAACTGGCTGTGAACAGAGCCCTCAAGATCCAACAAGCTGCTGCATTTTGAATCCAAGGAGTCACTGCTCACATTCTCTTTTTCTGGGGACTTTGCAGGGCTGTAATCTCCCCACTTGTGAATTTGATACTGAAGGTCGATTTTATAAGAGGTCTGACTCTGACATGAATTTGCTCAATCTTCTTAGAAAATATCTCTAAATTACTTGTGAATTTGTTTCTCCAGCTAAAAGGATCAGGATGATGCTTCACCTCTCACCCCAGCCTCACCACTAAATACACCACACGCCCCAGCCAAACTCAGCCAGCCCTGCCCCTTTGCCCTCGGGCCTTTGCTCATGCAGCTTCCCCTGCTCCCCCTAGAGCAGCCTCCTTTCCTTTTCCACTTCCCTTTAAGGTGTGAGACAAGGGCCACCATTCTACTGAAGCTTCCCTCAACCATCCCAGAAAAAATAAATTTTCCCCCTCATGGTTTCCCCTGGCTGCCTTAACAAATACCACACACTGGATGGCTTAAACAATAGAAGGTTATTTTCTCACAGTTCTGGAAGCCAGAAGTCTGAAGCCAAGGTGTGGCCTGGGCCAGGCTCCCTACAGAGGCTTTGTGGGAGAATCTGTTTCTTGCCTCTTGCAACTTCTGGTGGCTCCAGGCATCCTCGGCTTGTGACTCCATCAAACTTGCCTGCCTCCCTCTTCACGTCACCTTCTCTGTGTGGCTCAGATCTCTCTCTGCCTGTTCCTATAAGGACACATGCCATTGGATGTAGAGCCCACCTGGGTCATCCTGGGTGATGCCATCTCAACATCCTTAATTACATCGGCAAAGACCCTTTTTCTAAATAAGGCCATACCACCCTGAATGTGCCCCATCTCATCAAATAAGGTCACTTTCATAGGTTCCAGGGATTTGGACACACACAGATCTTTTTGTTGACCAGCTTTCAACCCATTATTACCCCCTAACCAAAAACCCACCACCCCACCCCACCGCATACTATAGCCCCCCAAAATATATCTATCACTAATTTATGGCACTTAGCCCACTGAGCCATAAATGCCTCCCCTTGCCACCACAATCAAGTCTTTGAACTGCATAAACTCTGCTGGCTTTTGCTTTCAGATTACAAAGTCATTATGTGCTTGTTACAGTAGACGAACAGTAAAAGTAAAGCCAGAGTCTCCCATGCTCAGCCTAATCCAGTTGCAGGGTCTTGCCTCTGCTCCTCAAGGTGGCCAGACTTAGCAGTTTTGTTTGTGTTCTCCCCACAACATTAAAAATATATATTTATACACACCCACCCATACACATACACAGGGCCTTTAAAAGAATTTTGTAAACCTCTTTTGCTACTTAAGATTATATCATGGATGTCCCTCTCAGTGAGATAACTGAACCTTTTTAGTAGTTGCATAATACTCCACTGCATGAAGGCACCACGGTTTAATCAATCAGTCCCATATAGATAGATATCAGATTGTTTATCTGTACTTTACCACTAAAAATATGGCCATGGAGCTTTCTCTTATGGATATGGCTAGTACATTTCTGATGATGATGATGAAGTTGTTTTTTGTTTGTTTGTTTGTTTTACATTTAAGGCTTTAGTACATCTAAACCAGTGGTTCTCAACTGGAGGCAATTTCATCCCCCCCTCCCCATGATGATATCTGGACACATTTTTGTTTGTCACAACTGGGGAGAGGAGGAGGCTACTGGCATCTAGTAGGTAGAGGACAAAGATGCTGCCAAACATCTTACAGTGTCCAGGTTGGCCCCCACAACAGAGAGTCATCCAACCCCAGATGTCAACAGTGCCAAGGTGGAGAATTCTGCCTAAAGTACAGTTTTGTAAGTAGGGTGAGGCAAAGGTCTATCTTTGTTTCATTTATAGGGATTGTTAATTATGTCCATATCCATTACTTATTAATCATTCTTTTCTCACTGAAATAAAATGTTATTCAATCCCATATTTTCTTCACATATATCTTTATTTCTGAACTCTGTTTTCAGAGCCTCTGATCTTTCCACTGATCTGTTTTTCTATTCTTGTGCCATTGCTATCCAATTTTGTTTAGCTTGTTATTTTTTATTACACAATGCAGACATATACTAGGTATAAACTCCTTATTTTTATAGCCTTACGACTATCAAACTAAATCTGCCTTACAAACTAAATGGAAATAAAATCACAAAACCAGGGACTTCCCTGATGGCTCAGTGGTTAGGAATCCACCTGCCCATACAGGGGACATAGGTTTGATCCCTGGTCCAGGAAGATCCCACATGTTGTGGAGCAACTAAGCCCGCACACCACAACCACTGAGCCTGTGCTCTAGAGCCCACGAGCTACAACTACTGAAGCCTGCATGCCTAGAGCCCATGCTCTGCAACAAGAGAAGCCACCACAATGAGAAGCCCACTCGGCGCAATGAAGAGTATAGCCCCTGCTTGCCGCAACTAGAGAAAGCCCGCGTGCAGCAATAAGGACCCAACACAACCAAATAAATAAATAAATTTATTTTTAAAAAATCACAAAACCAGTACACTTCAAATTAACACAAGTTAAAAATGTGTTGCCATAACACAGTTCCTGATCAGAATTGAACAAGGTACTCAGTCCTACAGGGTAGGTCCCTTCTAGCTGGGGTTGCCAAGAATATTTGTCATGTGAAGACCTTATGCTGTCTTGTTGTTTGACCTGATGTCAACTTTTGTTGTCACTAAGCCACAATGGTATTTGGCATTCAACACAAACACATTGTCAGTGTTTTCAATCTACCTCTATTCTTATTAGTACAGGACTATTAAATCAGTGTTACTTATCACCAGTACAATAATAAATGCAATGTAACCATAAAAGCAAATATAACAAGGAGATTTTGTGGCAGTCCTTAATTATCAGTGGCCATCGGATGACCCAGAATAGGATTATGTTTATTTTTTGCCATTATAATTTCAAATAAAAAACACTTTAGGTTTTCAGAGAGAATTGTCAGATCCCAACAAATATCCACAGACACCAATTTGAAAACCTCTCCGCATGTCTTTCTCCTGTCATTTAAGTTTTTCTCCAGAGCAGCCCACTGCCAGGAACATGAGGGCTCACATGGTATTTTCCTGTCCTAGTTTCAGTGCCATACTATTTTGATTCCAGAAGTTTTATATCTGGCTCAGCAAGTCCTCTCTGCCATTCCTCAGTATTTTCCTTTTTCAAATTTTTACTAGAAAATCTTACACATTTGTACTTTCATATATATTGCAAATAAAGAGGTACAATTCCTAATGCCCCATTAAAAAAAAAGAAGAAGAACTCTGATGGGAAATGCCTTTCATGTAGCCAGTGATTTCATGAGGGTCTAGACTTGAGATGTGAATTTTTTCCTCCAAGAACGTGATATATTTCTCTATTTGTTTCTACCTTGTTTTAAGTCCTTCGATACAGTTTATAGCATTTTTTGTTCTTATTAAATTTATTCCTGATTATTTTATAGTGTTCATATGTAGCGTAAATAGGATTTTCCTTTTCCCTTTTCTAACTAATTATTGCTATATCAGAACAAAAGGACTATACATTGATTTTGTATATTTATATGTATATTCAACACATATACTTTATTAAAATCTCATGAATTCTAAATGTTTTTTTAATAATCTTTCAAGTTTTTTAAGAATAATTAGTATTTTCTGAAAGCAAAGATTATTTGAGGGATTTTTCATTCTAACATGTATTCTACTGATTGAACTTTCTAAAACCTTTGAACAATGCTGAACAATATTGGTGGCCATGGGCACTCTCTTATCTTCGAATTGTTGAAAACATTTTACCCCTTCATGTTTTGTTTATAGTCTTTAGCATATTTACTTAGTTTACTTCTGTCTAAACTGAGTTAGAAGAAGATGAAGAACATTCTTTAAACTTCATCACATGCTTCTTTAGAATCTATTAATACCATTATTTGTTCTTTCTCCTTTAATTGAATTAAGAATTATATTTCTAGATTTCTTGGTGGTGAACAATTTTTTCAATTATAAACCCTACTGTGTTATGCTATAATATTCATTTTTTAAGCATTTTCCTGAACTTCCTTTGGTAATTTCTTATTCAGAATTTGTCATCTTATTCATATGTTGATTGTTCTATAATTTTTGTTTCAGTGCCCTCTTTCTCAAATTTTGATACTAAGGTTATGACAGTTTGAAATGAACTGGGGAAGCTGCCATCATTTTCTATATACCAGAAAATTTTAATAACATAGAGATTGTCTATTCTTTGACTATAAAATGAATGTTAGCTGTGAAAATCAACAGAGCTTGGTAGATTTTTGGTATGTCTATGTTTTCTACCATTGGGCCTACTTTGTTGCTTTATATTTTGTTAGAAAATCATCAATTTCCAGTATTTTTCAAATGTATTGTAGAGTTGCATAAAACAGGGGTCTCCAACGCCCCCCCCCCCCCCGGGCCTCACAGCAGGAGGTGAGTGGCAGGCAAGCGAGCGAGCAAAGCTTCACCTGTATTTACAGCCTCTCCCCATCGTTCACATTACCACCTGAGCTCCACCTTCTGTCAGATCAGCGGCGGCTTTAGATTCTCATAGGAGCTCGAACCCTACTGTGAACTGCACATGTGAGGGACGTAGGTTGTGTGCTCCTTATGAGAATCTAATGCCTGATGATCTGAGGTGGAACTGAGACAGTGATGTAGCTCTGGGGAGTGGCAGCAATACAGATTATCATTAGCAGAGAGGTTTGACTGTACAGAGACCATAACAAATCAATTGCTTGCAGACTCATATCAAAACCGTAACAGTGAGTGGCAAGTGACATATAAGCTGCATCTGGTGGCAGGCTTTATAGTGGCCAATTAAGCTGCATCTGGTGGCAGGCTTTATAGTGGCAAGTGACTTGATGTACTTCAATTGTACAGCTGCATCTGGTGGCAGGCTTTAAGTCAGAATCCGACACATTTTAGTCCGTGCACGGCCCGCTCAATATTTTATTTGCCACTTCGTCGCGCCTCTTTCCTGCATCGTGCACTTGTCTCAGTCACAGTTTGGGTAAGCCCACGAGCTAACCCTAGCCATGAGTAAAATCAAACGTTGCTGGAGAGCTTCCTTGAAAAGGGGGAAAGACCCAATGATGAGACAGCAGAAGACTCTAAGACTGCCCACAAAAGGAAGCTGCAGTTAAAAGAAAACACCAAGAGTCCTACTTAAATTACAGGTTCATTGACACAGGCGATTCACATTCTCCAAGCCCGCTGTGTATAATGTGTGGCGACCAGCTATCCAACGAAGCCATGAAACCTTCAAAACTGCTTCGCCACATGGAGACCAAGCACCCTGCATTGAAAGACAAGCCTTCGGAGTTTTTCAAAAGAAAAAAACGTGAACACGAAGAACAGAAGCAATTACCGAAGGCCACCACTTCATCAAATGTGTCTGCACTGAAAGCAACATTCTTAGTGACTAACCATATTGCTAAAGCTAAGAAGCCCTTTACTAATGGTGAAGAGTTGATCCTGCCTGCTGCTAAGGACATTTGTCGTGAACTTTTAGGAGAGGCTGCGGTTCAAAAGGTGGCACGTGTTACTCTTTCGGCTACCGCCATAACTAGATGAATTGATGAAATAGCAGAGGCTATTGAGGCACAATTGTTAGAGAGGATTAATGAGTCACTGTAGTATGCAATCCAGGTTGACAAGTCTACCAGTGTTGACAACAAGGGAACAATGCTTGCTTTTGTGCCATATATTTTTCAGCAGGATGTGCATGAAGATATGTTATGTGCACTTTTGTAGCCAACCAAAACCACAGCTACAGAACTATTCAAGACTTTGAAAGATTACATATCAGGAAAACTGAATTTGTCATTTTCTGTCGGTATATGCACAGATGGAGCGGCTGCCATGACTGAAAGACTTTCTGGTTTCACTACTCAGGTCAAAGAGGTTGTTTCTGAATGTGAGTCTATGCACTGTGTCATCCATAGAGAAATGCTGGCTAGCTGAAAAACTGTCACCTGAACTTAACAAAGTTTTGCAGGATTGATTAAAATTATCCACCACATTAAAGTACATGCCCTTAACTCACGTCTGTTCAAGCGGCTCTGTGAGGAGAGGGATGCAGAGCATACATGTCTTCTCTTATACACAGGAGTGAGATGGCTTTCTAAAGGTAGATCACTGGCCAGAGTTTCTGAGTTAGGCGAGCCGCTCCAGAGATTTCTTTTAGAAAAACAGTCACCAGTGGCAGCACATTTCAGTGACACAGAATGGGTCGCAAAACTTGCTTACTTGTGTGACATATTCAACCTGCTCAACGAACTCAACCTGTCACTTCAGGGAAGAATGACAACTGTGTTCAAGACGGCAGATAAAGTGGTTGCGTTCAAAGCCAAACTGGAATTATGGGAGCAACGAGTGAACATTGGGATTTTTGATGTATTTCAAACATTAGCACAGATTTTGAAAGAGACTGAGCTAGGGCCTTCTTTCCCCCAGCTGGTGCATGATCACTTGTCTCAGTTTTCAAAAGAGTGTGAGTATTACTTTCCAACCACAAAACACTCCCAAACTGGGAAGGAATGGATTTGCGAGCCATTTGTGAATAAGCCAGGTGAATCGACTTTGTCCGTGCTAGAAAAGGATCAACTGTTTGAGATCCCAAATGACGGTGACCTTAAAAGTATGTTTGAGACACCTTCAAATCTCCATACCTTCTGGATTAAAGTCAAAGTGGAATATCCTGAGATTGCCACAAAAGCACTGAGAAGCCTGCTTCCATTTCCAACATCCTATCTTTGTGAAGCAGGGTTTTCTGCAGTGACAGCAACCAAAACAAGATTATGGAGTAGACTGGACAGAAGCAACACACTTCGGGTGTCACTGTCCCCCATCACTCCCAGGTGGGACCATCTAGCTGCAGGAAAACAAGTTCAGGGCTCCCACTGATCCTGCATTATGGTGAGTTGTATAATTATTTCATTATATATTATAATGTAATAATAATAGAAATAAAGTGCACAATAAACGTAATGTGCTTGAATCATCCTAAAACCACCCCCCACCCTGGTCCGTGGAAAACTTGTCTTCCACGAAACCGGTCCCTTGTGCCAAAAATGTGGGGTACTGCTGGCATATAATATCCACCTATAGTTTTTTTTAGTATCTATCATTATACTTTATTTTTTATTCTTCATGTTGAATTTTTGGTTTCTATCTGATTTTCATTCCATTCTATGGTTTTATATATTTTATCTTTTAAAAAACTGTTTTTTTAATTTTATTTTTAAAATTTCATTAATTTCAAGTTTTATTTTATTAATCTTTTTCTCCTAACTCCTTTCATTTACTATATTCTTCTTTAGTTAATTTTCTTAATATAATAAAGGCTATGTATTATAAATATACCTCCCAGCATAGCTTTGGTTGTATTCCCTAAGTTTTCATTTTAATTTTTCTATATGATTTCTAATTCCAATCTTTACTCTTTCATATAGAGAGTTATTTAGATAAATGTTTCTAAAAGTTTTAAATAAGATTTTGGGTGACATCTTTTTGTTAGAGCTCTTCTAGGTTTGAGGGTTTGGGAATAAAGGATATTTACAAAAGCTCCCTTATTTGAAATTTCCTAGGTCTTCATTCTAATCAAAGACAAAATCAATCTTTGTCCCTACTCCATGAATTATAAAAGAAGACAGTATATTCTCTGTGTGCAGAGATAATACAGTTTTACAATTGTCAGGTTATTAGATTTTCCTAATTTTTTTTGGTTGAAGAAATTTTATTTAATATCTAAATCACAGTTTCTAGTCACATCTCATCCTTTCTATAAGATTCATTAACACACTAAAACTTCTTGACAATGGTATCTTTCCTGCGTGTGAATCTTTGCTCTGCTTTCATTTGTGTATATTTCAGAATATTTTGAGTCTTTATTCAGATGAAGGTGTTGCATTTTCTAATAGTTACATATATAATCTCCAATTTTTTATCCTTATATTAGAAGACATCCTGGCAGAATAGAGGATTTTTAATCACATTTTCTTTTAATAGTTTGTAAATGTGCCTCTGTTTTCTTTTAACTTCTAGAATTGCAGATGAGAAGTCCAATACTAATCCGATTCTCTATACTTTGAAGGTAAGCATTTATATTTGTCTGGAAGTTTATAAGCTTTTACATTCATGTTTACATTTCAGAAATTTCATCAGGAAATGTCTAGATCTGAGCTGTCCTGTGTGATAGTGACCTGCCACATATGACTGTTTCAATATGAATGTTAGTTAAAATTAAATACCATTTAAAAGTCAGTTCCTCAGTCATACTAGAGACATTTCCCACACTCAGTAGCCCCATGTGGATCGTAGCTACTGTTCCAAATGGCACAGAACATTGCATCATTGCAGGAAATTCTATTGGCCAGCTCGTCTGGTCTGTATTATTATCATTATTAATAATACTACTATTAATCCTACATGACACTTGCTGAACCCTTCCTTTTTCAAAATTGAAGTTCTTTAGTTCAAAATGATTTCTTTTATTATTTATTTATAACTTCTTTATACCTTTTTTCCTATTGAAATTCCTCAATATGATCTTCTTAATTCTCCAGGTCACTTATAATTTCACTCATTGCTTTTTCTTCCTTCCTTCTTTCAATCCTTCCTTTCACATTTTTCCTTTATGAAATATTTAATTTAGTCATCAGCAGTGATTATTCTCTTTATCAGTTCTGCTGTTAAATATTTTAATCAGCAAAACATTTTAGTTAAAAATTCTTTGGGGAGGGCGTTCTGTGAATGTATGTCCCTGAGAGTTTACTTTTTTTTTTTTTTTTAAGTTAAGCATTCCTTTATCTCTTCTACTCTGGTTGACCCATCACATTGGTCTTCCTCCCTCAGTTGATTTCATTCTCAAACACAGCATACTTTTGTACTTTTTCTTGCTGCCTGTAGCTGTGGCTCTCAGGCAGTCTTGGAACCTGTATTAGTTTCTCCTGTTCCATAGGACCCCTAGCTGGTACCCAGACATCACAGACAACTGAAGACCCACACCAGGTTCCCTTTAGAGCCTCAGATTTCCATTGTTTAATTTGCTCTCCCAAGTAGTTAGAAAGACCAGCAATAAGAACAAGGCTTCCAGACGCCATCATCTGGATTCTAGGCTCTTAAAGCCTCAGATTTTCTCTTAACTGTCATTGAAGGAGAGCCCCAGGAGGTTCTGGGTGGAGCTATTATCAAAGTTGACTCCAATTGTTGGCCCCAAACCACTGAGAATTTTTTTTTCCCAGAAACCACTGGCTAGAGTGAGAAAGGTGGTTTTCACAAGGGAGTACAAATTAGTACAAGCATTCTGGAAGACAATTTGGCAATATGATTCAGAATTCCTAAAGCACAAATTCTCTTTAACCAATCAGTTGTATATTTAGGTGTTTATTCTGAGGAAACAAGTAAGGATAGGTACAAAGATTTAACTCTTAGAATATGATTTAATAGTATTTATGGTAGTAAAACATAAATAGATGATAGATAGAAAATAGCTTAAATATCCAATAATAGCAAATCAGCTGCAATAACTGTAATATATTCATTAATACAAAACTATGCAGTCGTTTATGATGAGACTGTAAATGTTCATGATACCAGATTAACTAAAAAACAATGCAAATGAGTATGTGCACTGATTCTACTTTATACTACATCTAGATCTCCAAATATCTCTCTATATATAAAATATGTAAGGACATACCAAAGTGTTAAGAGTGGTGGATTGAGTGATGTTTAATCATTTAAATTTTTATTTTCTTATTTTTCAACATTGAGCTTTTTGTTGTTGTTGTTGTTGTTGTTGTTTTTGCAGTACACGAGCCTCTCACTGCTGTGGCCTCTCCCGTTGCGGAGCACAGGCTCCGGACGCACAGGCTCAGCGGCCATGGCTCACAGGCCCAGCCGCTCCGTGGCATGTGGGATCTTCCTGGATCGGGGCATGAACTCGTGTCCCCTGCATCGGCAGGCGGACTCCCAACCACTGCGCCACCAGGGAAGCCCAGAGCATATTTTGCTTATGTGATTTTTTTAAATAGCAAACTTATATTTAAACACTTATACCAGAACTCCAAATGAACTTTTCAAAATGCCCAAGTGTTCCAGCAAGCTACAAGGTTACATGACCCCAGCTCCCTATTCTTGTCCCTTCCATAGTTAGCCTCGCCCCAGCTGAGCCTGCCTCTCCCACATCACCTTCCAGTACTCCATCCCCATTAGATGAGCTGATGTATGACATCATCATCACGGTCTTAAGGAAATCATACTTAAGGAGAGGGAGCAATGCTTCCTTCCCCATTCCCCTTCCTGTTCTTTCTCTAGGTTCTTCTTTCACCAACGAAATCTAAGAGGGAGCAGGAATGGGGAGTCAGGGCATTGCACGTGCTGGAGCTGAGGGTCAGGGAAGAGCAGCCAAGGCTGTACAGAGACACCTGTGGTCCTGCCCCAGCTTCGAGACAATGAGGGCTGCAGGGCTGGGTCCATCACCAGGGCAGTGGCAATAAACAGGGTACCAGGTCAGACCAGGGCCAGCTACAGGGCTCATTGATGACAATGTACCGGCTGGTCTGGGCTCCTTCAATGTTCCCTAATGAACAACGACATTAGTCTCAGAGTCTGGGATGGAAAGACAGAAATTTTAAACCTGTTACTGCTTGCTCAACCCTGTTCCAGGCACCACTTGGTGAAGAAGGAGCATACCATCTTCTCTCCACCGGGCTCTTAAAAGAAAGCGCCAGTGCTGAACAACGTAGAGATTCTCAGGCCACTTAGTAACTGTCTTGAGGCTGACATTTTGTTATATCCAAGTTTTACTTTGTGACAAAATAAATGAGAAAAAAATGGACAAACTCTTGTTGAGCAGAATAATAAATCAAGCTGGCACTTAACCCGTTTGGCAAGTTAAGTTCTCTTTAATGTACTGACAGCCTTGGAAGTTGTCTCTTGGCACAAGTCAGGATACTACACAATGGAGCCTTCCCACCAAGACAAGGCTCCCTCCTCCCTGGAGACGTGTGGCCTTTCCAACCTCGGCTCTACTGATCAGTCTGTCGCTGGTAGCATCTTAGGCCTGAGGGAGGGTGTCCCATGACTTTTCCCACCCATCCCTCTCTATCCAGCATCAGCCCATGAGAGTGGGAGCCCCTCAAGGGCAGAAATCCTTTCTACCTGTAGCCAGAGAGCCAGCAGGGCTTTGGTTATGTGCTAAAGAGGTGAGTAAGAGACCCAAGACTCAGATATGGTGAGGGGCTGCCCCTTGACCTGGGTCCTTTTAGTCCTGACAGCTTACTAAAGGATGAGGCAGGATGGGACACATTTGAGTCTTTAGCATAGAGTTTGGTAGGGGGGCTGGGGAGGGGAGGTCAAAGTGATAATTCCCCAACTGTAGACAGGGGACCAGAGGCCGATTTCACTTCAAGTGAAGTGACATCCTCAGGGGCTCCCAAAGGCCCTTCATCTTCTAAAATAAAATCTCCATCATTCCCTGCCTTTAGACAAGTGACCCTCAAATTGCTGTGTGCACACAAATCACCTGGGGGTTTTGATAAAAGGCAGATTCTCATAGGTCTGGGGTGGAGGACTGAGATCCTGTGCTCTAACGAGATCCCAGGTGACGCTGCAGGTAGCTGCTGGCCCACAACTCAGGTTCTGAGTAGGGAGGCTTGAAGCAACACACATCATACAGAAGCCTGCTCTTTCTACACTTTGAGTGGCCTTCATCAGCCCCCCCGGGCTGGATTTCCCTCCTCTAGCGGCCTGGGGAAAAGATAGAAAGATGCTGAGATGAGAGGATGGCCTTGTTTACCAACAGTTCCAACAAATGCATCACCTCTCTCAAGCTCACCAGCTTTCTGCAAAGATACTCTTTATATTCTTCACATCTGAGATCATTCTGGGCATTTAAGGGGTTAAAGGGGCCAGAGACAGAGAGAGAAAGCTCCCTTTTCATGGCATTTCTAACAAGCTGAACCGGATCCAAACCTTGTTTAATGAGCACGTATTTTATACAAATAAGCTCACAGGCACATACTCATCTCTAATTAAACCAGAAAGGACTCATTTGTTCTAATTGGACTGCATAACTCAAGAATTAATTGTGAGATTGTTTAGAATTGCAAGCTTGTGACCCATTCACCAACAGGGGAAAAAAAAACCCTACTCTAGGAATTTCACTGTATGTAATTTTTCTGGACTTTTTTTTTTCTTTTTAATTCCTGGAACCCTTAATGCAAGTTGAACTGATGATTTACAAACAAAAGCAAAAGCTTCTAAGGACAGCTTACTGTTCAGTGTTACAAAAGCCTTGGCAAAGGTGAAGATAGCAACTCAATGGATCATAATATTCTAATGCGCCCCTGAGAAAGTGCCCTCATAATTAAGGATTTGCACAATTTCTATGGTGGGAATCATGTGTCACATCATTTATCAATATCAAAAGAGTCACTTTTGTATTCGGCGGTCCGGAGTGCCTAGAAACAACAGACCCTCTCACCCAATGCTAGTCTCAAGCCACATTCAGCCAAAGGTGCAAGAGGTTTTCATTGGTACATCTGGTGCCCTTGGGTGGCACTGATTACCATTGAGTTTGCAAAGGCTTACTTGACAGGGCTTGGCATCATAAGTTCATGAGCTGTCCTTCTCTGCTTGGGCTCTCTCTTTTGCATCGTGTTGGTACAGCTTGCTGAGAAACACTGGTTGTTTGCCTGCAGCCATTTCAGCTCATCTAGCTGCAGCTCATGCTAGCCCTTTGGTCTGCAAAAGTTCTTTTTGTTTGTTTGTTTTTAAGTATATAGCTATGTCATCCTGACTGCACTCCGCGAACCCATCGGGATAGGGGCTGGTGTCTTTAGAGGACTGAGCAGGCTGGGACCCCTGTGCTCTTTCACACCTGGGCAGAGGTGGGAGGGGTCCACTGGTATAGCTCTGCTCAGCTAGCTGTGCTTTGGTTACTAATACTCTGCCAGGGGCAAAAGGAAACCCAGTTCACTGCCAAGAGCTAGCTGGAGCTTGTGATGCTGACGCTTGGAAAAGTCTTGCTTTGACTTGTACACGGAAAGAGTACGTTTCAAGTTGAATGTCAGCGATGGAGAAAAGGGGGATGTTTGGGATGGTCTTCCCATGAAATGCTGCATTTCATGTTAATGACACTTTAAGAGAGCATATTCCTGAGCAGGTCAGATTTCAGCTGGATGTTTTTCCACCTCACAGCCTTTACCCCCACAAATGTACAAGTTTACACAGTTGCTTGTTATCAACTACAAACCCTGGACGTCCTTAAGTTTTAGGGATGGAAAATGGAGATGACTTTGCCAGAATTACATAGTGTGAAGCAATCCAAAGCAGACTGTAGTCATCCAGGTTGGGAAAATGGATCTGAACTAAAACCAGGAGAACCGTTTTATTTTGGGAATGGATTTTAATAAAGATCAGGAGAGACCCACTGGTTGATAAGTGTGCCCAGCAGAGACCCATGTCAACTATCTATGAAACAGGTCCCGCACATTATGCCAGGACATGTGGAAGATGAATGGGGAACGAAATTCTTCCCCACAAGGAGAGAACAATCTTAACAACTCTGAAACCCTGGGCAGACTGTAAGTGAACTTCTCACTAGACTGTGAGGTCTTTAAGGACTGGTTTAGATCTCTGAATTCCTGTCATCTAACATGGGGCCCTGTCCCAGCCTTGGCAAATATTTTTGGAACAAATGGATGAACAACATGAGACAGAATATAACTAAGGTAAAGATAACCACTGCTCTAGCATCTCAGAAGGGGACAGACCACAGTGAGATGGAATAAATGAGGAAGGACCCTGGAGGATGAATTAAGCCTCGATTCAGACAGTGATCCTAAATATCCCACGGCCTCTAAATCTTCTGATTCTTATTCCAGACTTTTTCCCACTCTTCTAAGCTTCCTTGGACGATAAACTGTTTGAGGTTTTATTCCCTGCAGAGGAAACTTGATTTACAGACTCCTAATCCCACTGCCCATATTAGGTAACAATCTTAGCATCATGAGCTTAAGCATGCAAAATACATGCAAAAATAAAGAGATGATAATTTTTATTTCATTGTATTTGTGGCACAGGAAGAATTTTATTAACCAAAACCTTTTAATTGTATATATTTTTACATATACAATAATATGCATACATAAGGGAATTTCAAATATTTTAAGATTATTGTTTAAAAAAATTTACTTTAAGTATATATTGTGTTGGTTAGGCCAGGTTAAGCCATGCAGTGATAATAAGTGAGCTCTGAAATCTCAATGGCTTTGCACACCAGAAGTTCATTTCTCACTCTGCTGTATGTTCAGGCCACCACTCCGGTTCCTATGAAGATACAGCTGAGAAGGGTCACACTCCAACTCTTCTACACTTTAGCCCAGAAATGACACAAACCACACCCATCCATGGCCCATTGGTCAGAACTAGTCACGTGACTTGTTTTAACTACCCAGGAACTGGAACTTATGGTCAGAATTAGTCACATGACTTGCTTAACTACATGGGAACTGGAACTTATGGAGAGTGGAGGGAATATGTAGGGAACACCATCATCCTTTCCAGAACCACTCTCTGCAAGAAAATTCCAGGACCACCATGGTGGTAAATGCATTGCTCTAATGAGGTGTAGTCCTCAAAGAGAAGATGCTCTTCCTTTCTTCTTAAGAGACCCTGCAGTGGTGGGTAACAGATTACCTGAGATGGGGCTCCCACTGGCATCCCTGCTCCCTTAGCAAATATGAAGTCCAAAACCAAAGAGGAAATGGCAGTCACCATGGGTTAAAAACTTACCAGGGAAGTCATCAACCTCTAACAGTAAAACTTGAACTCCCAGCTAAGAGGCCTCTTTGATCTTCAAGGTCACTGATGTACCTCTCAGTTGGTGATACCAAAATGCCCATAAAGAGTCTAGAGCAGGAGCCACAGCCTACGGGGCAGGGCAGATTGCAGCCTGTAGGGAGATGCTGAGGATGGAGTAACTGTTGGGCCCAGTCTCCACATTCACAATGTTGTCTTTGTTGTCATTTCTAATGAGGGACATCATACAATTCTGGAAATACACCATGTAGACTGAATGTTTAAAATATATCATATGTTTTTTTAAGACCTATTTGGTGTTTCTTGCTTTTTTAAATACTGGGGACTTCAAACATTGGATATTCAAAACCTCAAAAGTCCCTGAAGCTCTGAGAGGACTTATCAGGGATACATAATCCAGTGAGTGAGTCTACAAAATCAGTTGCAAATGTATGTGGGTGTTAGCCCTCTGGAGACCAGCAGCTCTAACCTGAGACCACCACAGGGTCATGACCAAACTCCTCCCCAGCAGGGTGACAGGCCATACTGACAAAGGCAAGAAGACCCACACATGGTGGAGAACTTCAAGCACAGCTTTTCCACCCACTACTCAGCATGTGGTGGGTAGCTGGCCTCTAATGTCTCTGAGGGATGTCACTTGAGCTGCCAGAACCTCAAGGTGTAATTGATGGAAGTTGGTCAGATTTTTCAGGTTAAGAGGATACAGCATTAAGCCAGTGTGGAGATTATTGCCTTTCAGGGCCGGAAGGCTGGTCCTTGGGGATGGGGTTCTGGTCTGAGGCCCACTCAAGCCCCATCACCTGAACAAATATCTCCCTGTCACACCGATGTCACTGGAGAGAACAGCTGAGGTTCAGCCAAGCATCTGCTGAGGAACTGTCTCTGCGGTGTCAACTCTCCTGCTGGGGGCCCATCCTGCACTCTGACAGTGTTCCTTGAGTTCTCCTTAAGTGAACAAAAGGAAACCCAGGATGACATTTATCCAGGCTCACTGACTAAGCCAGCACAGTTGGCGCTACCATCCTAAAGACACCTCACTGATCACCAGCTCCAAATAATCTCAAAACTGGGCTCTGTAAATCCTCCTCTGGGAGACAGATTCAAACCAGGAGCCACGATGTCCTCTGGACCCCAAAACACCACTCCCTGTTGAGGGAAGATGGGAAGATGGGTGGTCCTCCAGAGGCTCCAGACTGGGTGACAAAGCAGGGGAAGGCCTGACCTTGGGGCAGGGCAGGAGAAGCTTGCCTGGAAATGTGGTGTTTGTTCTCGGTACCTCCAGCCCAGGGCTGCCTGGGAACTGAGAGAGGAGCAGGAGCCCAGGCTGCAGGTGTGCAGCATCTGTGTAGACGCTGAACCTGGGCCAACTTCAGCAAAGGCGAAGATGGAATTGGGTTGTGGGACAATTATTTTGCTCTCCTCTGCCAGCAGCAACTTGTGTTTGAAACAGCATTTTGTATTAAAATATGGAAAATGTGGTTGAGTTTCTCGTACAAGGCAGCAGGCAGGGCCAGATTTAGGTCATCTATTTTCTGAGCTAAGAAGACACTTATTTGGGCTTTCAAAAATTTTTTTCCTACTTTTAAAGGTGTGTCAGTGACAAGTATTTAATAAGTGCCTGATAATGCATGGCCATAGGCACCCTTCGTAAAAGAAAGGCTTCACAGACACAGGCAAGTGGGACTTTATTATTTGGAACAGATGAAATGGACATGAGTGTATCCTGCAAATTTGAAAAGTTCAAGAAAATCTTAGATGGTGAATTTGGGATGGATGGTCCCTCTCACCTTGGAGAGCTTTCATGGTGATGTACTGGCCATCTCTGTTACAGACACTGCTTTCCAATTCTTTCCTTCCTTTCAGTTTCACAAATAGTCACATGTCCAGGAAATTCTTCAAGGAATCTTCAGGCTGTACACTGGAGAACTCTGCTTTTAGAAACTCAGGGATTTTGTTTTATTAAAATGATGGCAATTTGAACAACTCATGTATTTGGACCTCTCTGGATCACATCAACTCCAGAAGGACTAATCTGAAATATATGTAATGAAGGAAATAATGTCCTGTTTGGAATTTATCCAAGCAGATGACCAGGTCAGGAAGGAGTCAGACTCTTCTGCAACCACCGCCCACCCCCCACCGTCTCCATGGTATCACCCACTGGGCTATGGACAAACCACATGACCTAAGTTACTTATTGCTGACCAGCAAATGGACTCTTCTCTGTGGATTCTTTAAACTCTTCTTCCTCCTGCAGCAATGTTCCATTCTGATTTATTTATATGGATCACATCTATGAGAATAAAGTGTTGGGGTCATTCATTAAAGACATGAGGCTCAGAGTGTTGGAAAGAATGACTCTAACTTATCTGCTCGAATTGAGATTCTTCAAAGCAATGAGGGTAGAGAAGGATTGGAGGGAGGGGGACGCAAGAGGGAAGGGATATGGGAACAGATGTATATGTATAACTGATTCACTTTGTTATAAAGCAGAAACTAACACACCATTGTGAAGCAATTATACTCCAATGAAGTTGTAAAAAAAAAAAAGAATGAATGGATATTTTTTAAAGACATGGAAATGTGTCTATGGGCCTTTGCAGTGTACTAAGTATCTGCATGCTTTCTAAAGTAAAGTAAATAAACCAAAAGCCTAGCTCCAGCCAAATAAGCCCTTAAATTACTGTATTTAAAATGAAAAAAAAGCAGAATTCCAAGTAAACAGAGAAAGAATAATTTTGTCTATAAAGATCTAATTAGAGGAGAAAAGCCTCTGGCTGAGGAGGTATGAGAATCCAACCTATAATAATAAAGTGCTGGAGATACACAATGATTTCAGATTTTTATTTAACAAGTATGCTATAGGAAGCAAAGCAGATTTGGCAGACTTGGAGTACTTACAGTGTAGTGACAATAAATGGGTTTGAGCAAAAGGACATATTAATAAAAGAATTACAAATTGCAATAAGTATTATGAAAAGAACAAACAAATGGATGACTTAGAGAAGAGCAAGTCATAAGAAAAAGGCCATCAGAGCATGTTATATTTAAGCTGAGGCCTAGAGTGTGAGGAGGAGAGGGAAGCGTGCTTCCAAGCAGAAGGCTTGCATAGCTGGAGAGGCAGGGAATAGTTGTGCACGTTTCAGAAACTGAAAGAAGCCCATGTGGTGTGGCTCAACCTGAGAGACCAAAGGGAAGAGTGAGATGAAGAGCAGTGAGAGGTAAGCAGTGGCCAGATCATGAGGGCTTCCCAACCACAGTGAGGATTTTGGATTTTATTCGATGTGCAATGGGAAGGGGTCAAAACAAGTAATTATGATTTGATCTGGCTTACACAATCAAGAGATTATTCTGGATCACATACATACAATGGAATATTACTCAGCCATAAAAAAGAAATGAAATTGAGTTATTTGTAGTGAGGTGGGTGGACATAGAGCCTGTCATACAGAGTGAAGTAAGTCAGAAAGAGGAAAACAAATACCATATGCTAACGCATATATATGAAATCTGAAAAAAAAATGGTACTGATAAACCTAGTTGCAGAGCAGGAATAAAGAGGTAGACATAGAGAATGGACTTGAGGACACAGGGTGGGAAGGCGAAGCTGGGGCGAAGTGAGAGTGGCATGGACATATGTACACGACCCAGTGTAAAATAGTTGGCTGGTGGGAAGCAGCAACATAGCACAGGGAGATTGGCTCAGTGCTTTGCGATGACCTAGAGGGGTGGGATAGGGAGGGTGGGAGGGAGGCTCAAGACGGAGGGGATATGGGGACATGTGTACGCATATAGCTGATTCGCTTTGTTGTGCAACAGAACAAACACAGTTTTGTGAAGCAGTTATACTCCAATAAAGATCTATTTTTAAAAAAAGAAAGAAAATGATTTAGAAACTGTTAAAATCATCTACAGGAACTGTTGGAATAGTCTACATAAGTGATACTAGTGGCCTTAGTGAAGGCAGTGACATGCAGGTGCAGAGTGGTAGACCAGTTGGACTTTAAAAGTTTTGTCTTGAATATGTCAACTTAGATATATCTGCAAAACATCCAAGGAGAGATAGTGAGCAGGCAATTAGATACACGAATCTGGAGTTTACAAATATAAATTTGGAAGCCAGAGGCACAAGGCAGTATTTACATATCTGGGAATGAGTGAGTGTGAGAACACAGAGTGAGAAGAGGGGTGAGAACTGAGCATTAGGAGCTGCCACAATGTCCATATTAAGTAGCTGATGTGTAGTCAGTAGAGGAAATAGCTTTAAGTCTTTTAGCCCTAGCTCTGTTACCAAGAAGTCTGTGTCCTTGAGGAAAGAGACTGGATTATGTGGACCCAAAGTCTCTTAGTGTTTACTGCTCTATGATTTTATCAAAAGGCATTTTCCCAACCCTGCAATCAAAGGAACGTTGGGTGAATTCAAGACTTTCATTAAAGAGGTCAGCTAGGATGACACCCACATCATCTTCCCCATGTTTCTGCAGACAAAATGCTGTGCTGAGTAAATGCTGGGCCTGATCTTCCTGTGGATAGAACCCTCAGATCATAGCAAAGAAAACTTTAAATGATAAGAAGGACCAGTGATGGATATTTGTCAACCTAGAGGTTAAATTTAAGTGTGCTTTGGGAGTGAGAAAATAACCATATAAAGATTAGGAGAGCCAGGAAATTCTCTTTCCAACCAGAGAGACTTGAGCACACCATCAGCTCTTCAGTGAATGAAAGTGGACATTTCTTATTCTGCTTTTGTGAAAATAGAAGCAAGATGGACTATCTCATCCTTTGGATCACCTAAAGAAAACACTTCTCAAGGCAATGGGAGGGAACATCTCTCAGTGGCATTCCTTTATAAAGAGCTTCCACAAAATGAATGTTTTTTTGTAGAGGACATTGAACTACATATGGGTTCTTCTAGGTCCCAAGTTACTCTCTTCTGAAGGTTATATAGTTTGGGAAGCTATAGTCAGGAAAAAAATAGGGGGCTGTTACTAATAGACTTTTTAAAGAATTAGGGTATGTATGGTTGGTGTATAAGTTTGTACTTGCTGTGTAACAAGCTGCCTCAAAACTTAGTGGCTTAATGTATCAACCTTTATAATTTCTTACAATTCCATGGGTCAGCTGAGCAGTTCTGGTTTGGGCTGGCTTGGATGATCTCTGCCATCAGCTGGATGTGTTTCATATCACCCTGCCAACTAGTGCAGGTTCATTTTTTGCTATAGGGATTGTGGGGCTCCAAGAGAGCAAACCTCTATGTATGTATACTTTTCAAGCCTCTGCTTGATCCGCATTTGCTCCTTGGCCAAAGCAAGTCATACCAGCAAGAGCTGATTAATCTGGGAAGGGACCAGCCAAGGGTATGGATACAATGAGACATGAATAATTGGGGGTCATTACTGCCACCATCTACCACAGATAGGAGCTATCTGATGCTATGGAAGAATCTGGGGTTAAAAAAGGATAACTTAGGTGCCTATCATGAGAACATCAGCCCCTGAAAATATTTTATAATTATCTGAAGAAAATTTAAAATTTCAATTGGCTAAAAGAACTCTTAAAGTTAAAAGGCAAATATGAACTGAAGAAAAAAAATTTCCAACATAGAAGACACACAAAGGACCAATATCCCAATGTATAAAAAGCTGCTACAAAACAATGAGGAGAAGACAAGCCCCATAGTGGACATTTGCCATTTTCTAGACTGGGCAGTTTGAGAGCACAGTGACCATTGAGAGCAGGTGAGTGATGGGAGGAAACGTGTCCATTCGTGGCAGCTTAATCCACCCCCACCTTCCCCAACAACCTTGGCTGTGTTTTCTGTACCGAGTCCTGCCTTTGTTCTTAGTCATTTTCTGAGCCTCATTTTTTACCCTTCCCATCAATTCCAAGAGCCACTCCATACCCTAAAAAATCAATTTCCCATCTGCTTAAATTGGTTTCTATTGTTTGCAGCTCAGAACTTCAACTGATACACACCCTAATAGAAACATTTGCGAAGATTATGAAGAGAAAACTCATAGAAGGCAAAATACAATAAATGAATGAGAAGGACATCAATCGCATCGTAGTCAGAGATCAGCACATAAACATAATGCTGATGTTCTTTATACGTAGCACAACAGAAATAAAAAATGATTAACAATCTCCACAGCACAGAGAATGCAGAAAACACGCACTTTCCAGTATGTTTCTGGATATGTACACTGTAATGTTTGGAGAAGGCAATTTGACATTTTGTATCAAACATAAAATTTCATGTTCAGCAATTCTACTTCTTGGACTTCTACGAAATTATGTGAATGGATATATACGTATCTGGAGGACCACTGCACAAATGAGAAAAACTTTATGTTAATAAATAATATTATATTATATACATATTTATAATAATATAAATAATAATAATAATGTAATATTCTTTATATTACATTTATACTATGTTAATATATTATATTATATAATTTATATTATATATGACTTAAAATATAAACATATAATATACTTAAAATATATTTTTATGGTATTTAGATTGTTGTTCAAAGTGTCATGAAAAGCCACTAGACTTCCTAAGAAGGATGAAATAGGATCTGATTTACATTGTTAAATAATATCCTATGCTGCTATGTAAGGCAGAAAGAGAGGAAACAGTGGCTGGAAGCAGGTGCACCAAACAAGAGGCTCAGTCCAGGTGAGAGAAAGTGGTGTCTGGGACGAGGTCAATAGCTGTGAAGGTAGAAAGACCTGGACACATTCAGGATATACATTTTGGAGCTAGACTTGAAAGGACTCAGTGATGGATTGGATGTGGAAGGTAAGGTAAAGAGAGGAATCACAGAGGAGTCCCAGATTGGATCCCCTCAGTTGGGTAAGACAGTGGTGTCATTTATGGAGATTCAGCAAAGGGAGAGGGTGAGCAAATCCATATCTCCTTATGGGCATGCTATTTTCAGTGACTTTTAGAGTAGAAGTGTTAGTGAAGCATCTGGATAAATGAGTCCTCTGGGTTCCAAGTCAGGAATAGAGATGTAAACATGAGAAATATCAGCATACAAATGGTATTTGAAGCATGGGACCAGAGGGGATCACCTAGAGCCCCAGAGAGAAGGGATTCCAGGATGTAGCTCTAGGGATGCCCCAAAGTTGAGACAAGGAGAGGGAAGAAAGATTCAGCAGGAAATTGAGGATCTCCCAATGAGATAGAAATAAAACCAGGCAAATATGAAAGCATAAATGCCCAGAGGACCCTGAGATGGGCAAGTGTTTATCTCCAAGGGTCTCTGTCCTCCTCGGAGGAATGACCAGCTCTGTTCTGTGCGCCACACTTTAGTGCTGCTGGGAAAAGACTTTGAGGATGGTTGCATTTCAGGTTGAGGGAGGGCTTCTACATAGCAGATCTATTTACAACAGCCCAGAAGCTGGCTCATAGATAGGCCACTGAAAACTGCTGACTGTGGAGAGGTTTGATAATCAGGTGTATCTGTCAGAATAGGCCAGGCTATGATGCAGTAACAGATAAGCCCTGGAATCTCAGTAGCATAATACAATAAAACCTTCTTTCTTGATCATATCGAAGTCCGAGGGGATTTGGGTGCCCTCCTCTGCCTTGTAGCCCTCTGGACCATGTGATCTCCAAGATTGCCAAGGTAGGGGAGGGAGGAATGGAGGAAATATATAGCCTCTTGGCCAGGAAGGAATAGACAATATCCTGACATCAGCTGATTAGAACAAGTCACATGACCCAATCTAATTGCAAGAGAGTCTGGAAAATGCAGAGGGGTGAGTGGACTGTTCAGTGAGCCGTCCACTTTCTGCCACAGTGGACCATATGCAAAATTCAAGGAAGGAAATCCACCGTTGGACCCTTCTAACCTGGCAACCCATGCCTCTTTCCCTTCCACCTTTTTTCTGCTAACTCAAGCTCCTACCCTGTCTCCTTTCCTCAGGACTTGGCTCTGCACCACTCAAGAACTAATAGCCCCTGAAGGAGATAGTGCTTCCATGGGAATCTGCTTTTACTCATTAAAATGCAAAGCAAGTCTGTGTAATGATAGCATTTCTGGCCCAGTAGCAAGAAGAGAGAGAGGCCAACATGTCAATTATGCATTTATTTAATTTGTGTAATAATAATCACTTCCTTTTATTGGGTGGTTACTACCTATTGCTGCTATTATTTTTACTGTTATTACTATTATTTTGAAAAGCAGGGTAGTCAAATCCCAAGTCTGAGACTCAGCGACCTTGAGGAAGTTACTTAATCTCTCAATTCCTCCACATACTCAGACATTTAACATGAAGATAGTGGTGCCGCCCCCTTGGAGCCCTGTAGAGGATGGGAAATGTCAGATGTAACATTCAAGTTGTTATAAACAGAAGAAGGGCTAAGAATTGGGCCTCTGAGGAGCCAGGATGGCAGCCCCAGCTGGTCCACGGGACATTTCTTCCTGAGAGGAAGAGAGAAGCTGGTAGAGGAGAAAAAGGAAGTGAGGTCACTCTGATGGAGGCCTTTGAAGCAAGGCTTGAGGCCCTTATTCTTGGTCTGGGGTGCAGCTGTGGATGGATCCTGGGACCGTCACACTGCAGTGCCAGCAACCAAATAGCAACCAAAGCCCCACACAACGTGGCCCCCCAAACTTGGAAAAATTCCACATGGCCTCTCAAAGCCAGTTTCCCTCGCAGGAGTCCCAGTTACCCTCTGAATCCTTGCATGGAGACTGGCCTGTTTCCATCTAAGGGAAGAAGCTGGCAGTGTGCTAAGAGTATTGACACAGCAGCGGTCTAATTAAATCCTCACGGGAAAAACATAGCTACAAGCTGGGGCCTTCCCTGACGCCTTTCTCTGAGCTCCTGCCATCCTCTGCTACCAACACTGGAGTGACTAATAGCATCACTCTTGCCATGATGGCACTCTCAAAGGTGCTGAAATGTTATTTGAAACCAGACACTTCTGTGGAGAGACCCCTCGGGTAGTAATTCTGGGTGTGACCCAGGCCAAGCAGAGACCTGGATGAACTGATCCACAGCATGGTGAGACATGAGTGCAGTGGGAGTGGGGACACTGGTGACAGACGGGCCCCAGGAGATGGGAACTCACATTCCTGGCCCTTCGAGTCACCCACAGGCTGGTCTCAGGGCTTTCCTGCATGAAGCCATCTCTCAGTCACTTGAGCTGAGAACTCTGCCATCCTAGATGAGACAGCCATGGGAGGCATGAGAGGAAAACTAGCAGACAGGATCATCAGGACTTTATTTGATACAAGCCTCCAAAGTTTCCATTTCCTTCTTCCTCAAAACCCGGGCTAAGTATATTTCCCAATTCCTTTTGGTTTTAATAATAATAATAATTGACATTTATTAAGTATTTAAAATATACTAGACCTGCCTTGTCCAATGTGGTGGCTACACGGGCCTCTTCAGCACTTACCATGTGACAGGTTGGATTGAGATGTGCTGTAAGCATAAAACACACACCACATTCTGAAGATAGTGTTTAAAAAAATGTAAAATGCCTCTTAATAATTTTTATATTGATTATATGGTAAATGACAATATTTTGGACATGCAAAGTTAAATAAAATGTTATTCAAATTTATTTCACTTTTTTATTGTTTTTTAAAAGTTTTTACTGAAGTATAGTTGATTTACAATGCTGTGCTAGTTTCAGGTATACAACAAAGTGATTCAGATATATAAATACACACACACATATATGTGTGTGTATATATATGCTTTTTCAGATTCTTTTCCATTACAGGTTACTTCAAGATATTGAATATAGTTCCTTGTGCTACACAGTAGTTCCTTGTTGTTTATCTATTTTATATATAATTTCACCTTTTTTTAAACATTTTTTAATGTCATTACTAGAAAATTTAAAATCTCATCTGTGCCTTGCATGATATTTCCTTTGGACAGGACCAGGTTAAATGGTGTACTGCGTGCTTTTCATATTATCATTTCATTTAACATGTTTTTCATGTCAGAGCTAAAGATGTTTTAATTTTTTTCCCTTTATCAGGGCATCAGGAGGTTATAAATCATCTGTATGTATCTTGCTGCACTCAATGTAGTACAAAGCAGATGAGATAATCTTTCTTCTCTAGCATTTATTATAAAACATAGCTAGACTTACTGCAGTGGGACTAATATTTAACAGATAGCTACAGTATTTGCCTGTTGTTGGTTTTTTTCTTTTTACTGTTAAAAAGGTCATTTAATCTTCAAACGATGTCCCTGAGGTCACTTGGATTTTACAGATGGGACCTGCCCAGGGTCACATGTGCCCATGTCCTCTCTGACTCCCCTCCTACCTCAAACCCCTTTACTCACTCTCTCCACACCAGCCACTCAGCTTCCACCATGTTCTCTGTACACGCCAGGCACACTCTGCCCGCTCTTCTCTCTACCTGGAATGCTCTTCCCTCAGATAGCTACTTGACAGATCTTTGGCATTACCCAAATGAGACTATATTTCAGCAGAATTTTAATTACTGATCCCCAGCTTCCTTTAAATTTTGCTCAGTGTTGTCTTTATGAAATATATCTTGCCCATCCAATCCTTGTACCCCTATTCTCTTCCAGCTCTACTTCACCATCTTTACTAACATCTTCTAACTATTATGCAGTTTACTTGATTGTTATTCTAAAATGTAAGCACCCCAAGGGCAGGGACATTAGTTTGCTTTGTTTCCTGCTAGGACCCAACTCTTTAGGTTGGTACCTGGCACAGAGTAGGGTACAGTAGCTTGGAAGATAATAATGGGAGGTTTGAATAAAAGTGATTGACTTTTGATTAGGAGGTGGTTCATCAAATTACATGAGAGCATTTTCAGTGGGACACAAATGCAGATGTCAGAACACAGAGAGCAGAAGCACAAATGGGAATCGAGAAAACACAGAATTCAGCCAGCTCCAGCAAGAGGATGGGCAGAGTTGGGAAGGATAAAGCTGGCAGCTTGAGGAGAAGGCAGGGTCAAGGGTTTGTCTTACGATGGTACATACTTGTTTACGTTTGTAGACCGAGTGTAAGAAGTTTGTGATCAGGAGAAGATTGATTAGAGAGAGAAAGAAAAATTAACAGAGTGAGGTCTGGGAAAAAGAAACCAAAAGCACGCCATCAGTGGATGTAAAAGTACACTTCAGTATACTTCAGTGTACTACACAGTAGATGTAAAAGGACACAGTATACATAAAAGATGTAAAAGTAGTCTCATGCCTCAGAGACTGCATCAGGAGATAATTTGGTTGCGGAAAAAGCATCATCTCCACTCAATCAAAAAAGAAGCAGTTTCAAGAAGTTATGAACCCTTTTCAGAAGCCCTTGGGGCACTCCCTCTCATGTCTCATTGGCTAGAACTGGTCTCATGCCCTCTTGTAAGCCAATATAAGAGTATTGGAATTATCATGATTTTTTAGAGCAATCTGGATTTACCCCTGAGCTGGACATAGGGTCACCTTCTCTGATGGGCTATTACCTAAAAAAGTTGGGGTTCACCAGCCAAGCAGCAGCATCACCTATAGGGAATAACTCTTTTCGTGTAGGATTCAGTGTTATTTAACACATCTGAACTCGACTTGAAATCATCTTGAGTATCACAGTGGGGTGCAGCACACACTTAGGGGAATTAGCGGATAATCCATTAAACCCAGCTTTGGTTGTCTTTAAAAGTAGGATCTGTGATCATAAATCGTATGGAGATAGAAGTGGGGCTGAGGCTGCATCAGGGGATGAATGAGGGGAGAGTTAGTGTAGAGTTGTAACACCTTTACCTGAAGATGGTTTCCTAGCCAGCCAGCAACTCAGGACATTTTAGCCTCCCTTCATCAAAAAGCCCTTTCTATGTATCTTCTTCACACAGGAAACCATCTTCAGGATAGTCAGAACTTGAAAAACTTGTTGCCAGTAAGTTACCAACAGCCAAAGGAGCCTAACATAAAATTTTTCTGCGGAGATTTACATTTATGTGGGAAAAAATACCTCTACACAAAGAAATACTTGCGTTAGTGGGGAAATTTGGAGCATAGAACATAGCAGGTATAAGGAATATTCAAGATAAGGGACTTCCCTCTTTAACTGATATTTTCTCAAATTGTACCACACAGGTACACCTACTAACTGAGAGGAATGCCTGCCACATGTGTATAACATATATGCAATATATACAAGTAACTGTAAAGTAATGAGATTAAGAGTCATTTGAGACTTATAGAATTCAGCTCACTGCATTTTAGTTAGGACCTCAAAGCTCCATTTTGCCCAGAATTGTGCCAGTTTTCCTGTGTACCAGTGTATTTATAAATAGCAAACACCCCCTTTGCTCTCAAAATTAAATAGTTATCCTAATTACATTAATCCACATGTGGACACTTCTAGATATATATTTACTCACAAACCATGTATGTACGTGAGAAAGAGACACTCTACACATCAAAAAGAGGCCGTGTTCTAAAAGCTAAGCAAGTGTGTTGTTTGGACTTGGAACCCATCATCCCTTAGGAACAATGGTGGTTGGGTTCCAAAGACCTTTTATAAGCGGGGATTCCCACTCTGCTCTCTTCCACCCTGCTCTGCCCCAAAAGGCTGGTCTGAATGGCCTGTACTCCCTTGTATGGCCCCCTTTGTTCTTTGGCTTCTGGATGGGTTCATCCAATGGGGAGAGGGAGGTGAAGGTAGAGATGTTGACTCCCCTGGCTCCCTGCCAACTTAACACAAGCCTGTTGTGTTTCTCTAGCAAAGGGACCTGGCTGGTGGCCCTCCCCACAAGGTCTCTGTCTCCAAGTTATAGCAAGTTCTCGCATTGTCTCTTCAGGACTAGACGTGCCACCTAATGTTCCCTGTTACCATTCTCCAAGTTACTGCAGTATCCCCTGCGATCTCTCTACATCCTGCTCACATCTTGGTAAACAATGCCCTTAAACTCTCCTAAGTTACCTAATTTGAGTGTCATGTGTTTCCTCCCTGACTCATACAAGATTTCTTTGTGGACTGCTCCAAGAAACCTAGTACCCTGTAACACAGTGTCCCATGGGAAACTCATTCCACAGAGCAAGGCAGATTGCTGGGAGATCACCCACTTCCAGTGGTGCCCAGCAGCAAGGGGGACTCTCACCCTCCTGTGTTGAGTAAATGTGAGTGAACAGCCTCACCCTCCAGTCCCAAGATTCCAACAGATCCATGGAATCCGAGGGGAGGGTAGCAAGGTGTCCAGCACTGCAGGCAGCAATCATGCATGGACAAGGAAAGCAGCTCGACCGCTTCAGCTTTCAATTATGAGTTCAACTGAGGGTTTATAAGTCAGAGGTGGCTTAGGTATATGTGTGCCTATGTGCATAGAAATAGTAACTGACTCACCACGTATTTATTGAGCGACTCCTATGCACCAGGCATTGTGCTTGGAGGACTTTACATCTGTATCTCTTTAATCCTCAAGACATTCAAGAATTACAGATAGATAGATGGATAGATAGATATTGATAGATATACACTCTTCTTGATATATGTAATATATACATATCATATCAAAAAATCCGCAATTAAAATTTGAGCTTAAAGATACAATTGAGACAAAGATCAACTCCTTCCAGAAACTGAGATCCAGGGAAGTGAAGTGGCTTACCTGTGAAGGCATATTGGAAAATCATGGTGGAAATCAGTGGATTTCATTCCAGTCTCTCAGGATATCTATCTGAATAGTTGGCAGTCCCTCTCCAATGCATAAACCATTTGATATTTTCTGGTTGACAATAAATACAGCTGCAAGAGCACTAATCGATATATGTACGCCCATGAAGAAAGAGTCTTCCCCTTCAAGCAATGAACTCATTCCATCCGTGATTAACACAAATATGTTATACAAGGAACAGTACCCAGGGGATTCTGTCATGCTTATTATGGGAATAGTCACACTGACAAAGGTACCTTGAGAGTCCCTGTGATAAAGAATGCTATTTCTGGCAGGCTGGGGAGAGCAGCCCAAGATGTCCAGGAGGACAACAGACATATTTATGAAGGAGAAAAATGAATGAAGAAAATGTGCTGTCACAGTCGGTTCAACTTCAGCTCAGTCTGTAGGGAAATCCTGTAGTTCATTTGCTCAGGGGGTTGTCACAGACCTTTAGGAGGAGCCATAGAATGTACGCTGGTGATGAACACACCTCAGGGACTGGCCCCAGTCTCTTCCTTCCTTGGCTCCCTTGTCTATTTCATATCCCCAGTCAACACTGAGGAGACCTGGGAGGATTCCTATTTCCCCCCCAGTCCTGACCCTGCACCTCTCTCATGAACTGCTATAAGCTCTGGGCCCAGCCGGACATCTTCATAGAAGCAGGAAGGGAGAAACCACACGTGCCATCCTGTCTTCTCACCCTCAACTCATTCAACACCAAACACTGATCAACACAGCATTCTCCCAAGCTCTGATGCTCTGCACATACCAGAAACAATGAAGCCATGAAACACTATCCCTCGTGTGCTCTCTTGCCCTGGTCTCATGGTTTGTGCAGTTTGAGCAGAACACACAGCACCGAGATGGCTGCCAGAACACTTGCAAATCCTCTTAGTGTTCCCTGGAGTCTCCCTGTGTTTGAGCCAAAATATGACTCATGGATGATCAGTTTCATGGTGCTAAACCCCAATCCCATGATAGCATCATACTTCATTGGCTTTGACATGTTCCTTTGTAACTGAATCTTTTACAGAATTAGGTTCTTCTTACAATCACTCTCATGAAGTAATATTGACTACACTGGGTAATTTGCCAATCAAAGCCATTAATTTATAATCTAGATATTGTACTGAAACCAAGAGACAACATAGCATTATGGATCATGACAAGCTGTAGTTTGAAATTTTAGGAAGGTCTCATTGGGGATTCATTTGTTTTTACCATATTAGATTCCTTTTATAAGCAGGAAAATGTCTGAATACTTCCCATCAGCCCCTCATAGATGTTATCCATGTTTGTATTCATTTTAAAGATCCAAAACAAAATTAAATCAGTGTTTGAGGAGGAAATTTATGGTGAACTCTGTGGCTCCTTCCACAATTCTTTACTTTCAAGTTAATGTTAGCCCAACAATATTAACATTAAGAAAAGACTAATAATGATAATAAATTATCATTGTAAAAAGTGCTTAGTATTTAGCACTTCATAATTAAAAGTTCCTGTTCCAAGTACTGTACATCTACTCTCTCGTTTAAACCTCACAACAGTCTTATAAAATAGGACTACCATTATCCCCATTTTATTCATGAGGAAACTAGTAGAACTTTAAGAGGTCAAGGTAAATGTCCATGGTCACATTGCTAAGTCTGGCAAAGTTAGGATTCCAGTGAGGTCTCTCTGACACCAGATGCCTGTTCTCAAAACAAAGTTGGAGGGGAGGGAAATGAGGTTTGATTTACTCTTGTCCTATATTTTTTGCTGTATGTTTGTTTTCCCATTTTCATCTTTCTACAATGTTTGGAAGGTAGAAAAGAACAACTGAAATCTCAAAGCAATTTACCATTTGTTGAGTCAGACACAATTGACCTCAAAACAACCGGGCACGTTTTTATTTGAAGCTTTATGTGTTAAATCATAGTTTATCTCTGCACAGAAAGATGATGATGTCAAAAAGAAAAAAAGATAAAACCTCATACTCAGCCCAACATAAGCAATGTTGAAATCTCTGGAATTACATAAGGGCATCTCACATTAGTTATTTCTTTATGCTTCAGAAAAGGTGGTGGTGGTGGTGGGTGTGGGTATGGGTGTGTAACAAAGAGATAAGGAGAGAAAGAGAGAGGTTTGCTGTCTGTATTTTTGAGAGTCAAGTTTATAGAATAAGACTTCCTGTTCCAGGCAAGTTCGCAGTGAGCTAAATTAGAGCTAGTACTTAAATGGTGTGTGTGTGTGTGTGTTTGTTGGGGATGGGGTGGGGTCAGAACGAAGTGAAGTATCATTCCATTATGAGGAGGTTAGTCTAAATCTCTCAAATTTCCTCTAGTTTAAAACCTTCAGAAAGGTTGTAAGTCTTCCACTGTCAAGTGGAAAATGAACTTGTTCATGCATTTGTTCATTAATGCCTGAGTTCATTCAGTTGTTCTTCCATCAAATTCTTACTTATATTGTTCACATTTAAGTGAGTCTGAAATTACATACCATTTAAGTTGCAACATAGTATATGTAATTTTCCCAATTTTGTAGGAAAAAATAGTAATATAATGAAATATAATATTTTCTAATAAGTTACACATTGCATCACATTATATACCATGCCTACTATATACATGTAGTATTTATTTTAATCTTACACACAAGTAATAGCGGAATTATGAGTGATTTAAATTTTGTCTTTGTATTTTTTTGGTTCTTCCAAACTTTCCGCAATAAAAATATATTACTTATATACTTAGAAAACAGAATGATAATTTTTTTCAGGACACAGTCTATAAGTAAATCACCCTACTTCTTTATTTCTCAAATAGAAGAAGCCCGGTTTCCAAATCCTATAGCATCAGCTACACCAAAGAGACATTCAGCCTATGTGAACTTGTTAATGACCTCTTTCTCATCAAAATTCTTTATCTCCACTTACCAAGTACTTTCAGAGTAGGGGGAGGAATGGACTCTGAGCTCCCCTACACACACACACACACACACACACACACACACACACAGGAGAATGTGGAAAATGCAAGGATCCCTGAGTGACTTGGCTTGACAGCTATGACTACCCAATGCCCACTGTGGAAATATGACCTCTGGGGGCCAGAGGAGTCCTGATCTGCCCACTCCCACCTGATCACCTGTCTTCCCTTTCATATAAATGAAATGAGCAGCAGAGCCCAGTCAGCCTTGCTGAAACACTGAGGATATGTCAGTCTAACTCTAAACGTAATCTAGCTCATAAACCCTTACATAGAAAAAGCAGTTCTACGTGAAATCCTAAACTGCAAGGCAATTCGTGCTGGTTTGTATCTAGAGGATTTAGGCCATTGGATGTAGCTGCAGTGAAAGAAGGAGTGAGGAGAATATTACTAATGGGGCAGTGTATTTTCTGAGGGGAAATACTGGACAACTCTCTCCACAGGATCAAGAATGGCACAGAGGCAGGGCAGCCAGGTGTCTCTGGAGGAGTCCGCTGGCTTCTCCCAGAATGAACACCAAGACACCTGCCATCCTAAGTTCAGGGTAGGGGCTGGACCACTGTGTCAGCTGCTGGGACTAGCAGGGTGTCTGTCAGCTGTGCTACTAGGTTGGCTCTTCTTAAAATATTCAGAAAATTTAAGAATCTTTTAACAATCTTCGATAAGCTTTCAATATGCTACAAGCATCAAAAGCAACACATGTCCTCTAAGGCAACTACTCTCAGCCTAGAACCAAGGAATATGCGACTATAAGAAGTGATCTCGGCCTCTCCAAGCACTTAGCAGGAGAAGTAAGACTGAAGAAAATGAAATAAATAAAAAATACCAGAATATGTTGTATATAAATATACATGAAATGACTATGAATTTTCCCCACACACTTGAGTACAAGGGATGTACCACTTTCTTATTCTTCCAGAGCAGAAAAATCTGGTTCCAGGTTCCTACCTATGTGACTAGCAGAACATCTGATGTCAGTCTTTGTGGGCCCCCTTCCCTCCTCCATCACATTAAAGAAGAATCCCTGGTTATCCCAGCCCTTAGTCTGTGAGAGACCAGTCCCTCTCACCCCTTCTGCTTCTCAGCCTGCTGTTCGTCAAGGGCCCACCTTCATCGCGAGGCAGTCACCAGCACATGCGAGATAGACATGGAGCCCAGGCCCAGGGTGGGCAATAAGGTACTCTCCCTTACCCGCTCCCTCCAAGGTCCTGCTCCCTCTTGGGTCATGAGGTGTTGGTATGGGTCTTTGACGTGCCCAGTCAAAGTGAAACAAGGCATAAAATTATATGTGAAAACAAGGCAAAAGTTAATACCTCAATAGCTTGTCCCCAGAGCTATGTGTATTTATGTATATGTGGTACAGAATAACAGTACCTTGCAAAGCAGGGTCTTAGTTGAGAAGACAAAAGATTTTCCTACACAATGCTAGATTGAACTGAATGAAACTAACTAATAGCTTTTCCCAGAGTCACCCTAAACTATCCTGGTCATATCACATGCTTGGCTGGAAAGCCCAAAATGGCCTGGGCAACACACAGAGAGTGCCTGGAACTTCCCTTTGGCTAATGGAAAATGCCTCTTGGTCACCAAGACCTCGCTGAAGGCTGGAGTATATAGCTTCAATTTGCAGCCACCCTTTCCCTCTTCCCTCTTTCCTCTTCTCTCTTTTCCCATCTTCTTCTTCAACTTCCTCTTCCTCTTTTGCTCCTTCTTCCCCCCTCCTCTTCCTCCTTCTTCTTCCTCCTCTTCTCCCCCTCCCCCCCACTCTCTCTCTATACCCCTTTATTTTATTTTATTTTATTTTATTTTATTTTATTTTATTTTTTTGCGGTACGCAGGCCTCTCACTGTTGTGGCCTCTCCCGTTGCGGAGCACAGGCTCCGGACGTGCAGGCTCACGGGCCCCACCGCTCCGCGGCATGTGGGATCTTCCCGGACCAGGGCACGAACCCATGTCCCCTGCATCGGCAGGCAGACTCTCAACCACTGCGCCACCAGGGAGGCCCTATACCCCTTTACTTTAATACTCCTTTGATAAGGATGGAGTAACATTGTGCTTCTAGGCTACCTCAAAAATTTCCTCCAACACTTAACTCTCTGGGATTTTTTTTCTTCCAAATCCTTCGTTTCTTTTATTCCTTTATCCAAGGCATGACCTGACAGGTCTTTTCTGTACATCCTTCTGGGAGACAGGGCAGTGGTGGCAGGTCTTAGTTTCATATAGACCTAGAACTAAACGTTTAAATGCCACTTTCAGCTCTTACTAGCTGTGAGACATTGAACGATTTCTTAACCTCTCAGAAACCATTTCCTCCGCTATGCAATGTTAATTTTCCCCTGAAAGTAGTTGTGAGGGCTGAATGAGGTGCTGGGTGAATTCACCACGCATTTCCCCTTCCCCCACTGTGCAAAGGGATGAATTGCTCCTTGTGTTTAAGTGGAGAGGCAAGACCAGGGAATTCACTTCATCTTGCTCATTCATTTTACAAACTGTCAGGGTAGAGAAAAGACTATATTTGGGGGAGCTGTACAACTTTATATGGGTGGTAGGATCTTTTCTCTGCCACTCTGCATTCCTCTCAGGCAAGCAGAGCATTTTAGAAATATAGTTTTATGATAATGCTCTTCCAGTTACTTCATACTCTTGGGTTTAGAAATTCAATCTTTAGGAAGATACCACCACCTTCAAGAAATGGTTGGGCAATGTGAGCAGTATCCTGCCATCACTTAGAAGTTATTTAGTTTTCCTAAAATACAAGGTAGTCAGCCAAAGTAGGGTTCTTCTCCACAAATTTTTGAGACAGCTTGAAATCTTCTATCGCTGGGCAAAGAGAGAAGTTTTCAAGAATATCATACCATTGGTACTCCTTCCCCTAGCCCTTTGACAGCACAATAAGTAGAGGGCTTCTGCAAAGCACTGAGTGGTAATCTCAGTTACTGGGATCTGAATCATGGAGATGCTGCATAGCTGTCTGTGGTAGATTTCATAGGACACAAAGTCTTTGCAGCTCCTATCATTGAGAGGTAGAGTCTGTTTCACATCTTTTCATCATGGGCTGGCCTTGTGACTTGCTTTGACCAATAGAATGTTGTTAAAATGACATTGTATGAATTCTGGAGCTCTGGTCTAAGGAGAGCGTATAGCTTCTACTCTTGCCATCTTGGGCTACCTTGAGGCTGCCATGTAAGGAAGCTGGTCTAGCCTCCTGGAGGATGAGAGGCCATATGGAGGAGACCCCAGGTACCCAAGCCAAAAGCCAGCATCACCAGCCAGTAATGTGAGTGAAGTCATCTTGGAATCTGGCCTAGCTGATCCCCTAGATGAATGTAGCTAAGTGAGTGGACCTAGGGAGAACCAGCAGAGGAACTGCCTTGTCAACCACAGTATCCTGAAAAATAATATTTCATTGTCATTTTAAACCACTAAGTTTGGAGGTGTCCTGTTACACATAAAAGGCTAACAGAAACATTGTTTAAAAGGAGCATTTTCCATAGGAATCTAATTCCTCAACCTTGATCTCCATGTATTAAGAATAAAGGCAGGGGCTTCCCTGGTGGCACAGTGGTTGAGAGTCCGCCTGCCGATGCAGGGGACACGGGTTCGTGCCCTGGTCCGGGAAGATCCCACATGCCGCAGAGCGGCTGGGCCCGTGAGCCATGGCCACTGAGCCTGAGCGTCCGGAGCCTGTGCTCCACGTACCGCAAAAAAAAAAAAAAAAAAGAATAAAGGCAAAGAAAGTCTCAGGCAAATGTAGATTAAGCCTCCACCACAGGATGGGACAGGAGTCAGAAATGAAGCCTGCCCCTAATTAATGCGGCTACCCTGGCTTCATTCTTTAAATGGTCACTTTCAAATCTTCTACGTTCAGTATTGTGTTTCTCCAGAAAGCTCCTGTTGAAATGCAAATGTGTCCACAGAGTAACATATCAGTACTAATTTGTTAAAGGTAATTTATACCTTAGTTAAAATAGTTTTTTATTTAAGTAACAAGTTTTTGAGCACTGGGTTAACAAAGGATACAAAGATTATAATAATAACAACAACAATAATAACATTCTAACAATGGTAGTGTGCAGTCTATGAGGTACATAAATTGTTTGGAATGATTCTGTAGAAGATACTTGCTCTTCTTCCTCATTTATTTGTTTACTCAGTCATTGATTTATATCAGTATGGACACATGGGTATTTATTTTATGCTTTGGATTATAACCCTATAGTATTTTGTTTATTTTGTTGCTTAAATTTTTCCAGCTTTGGCCATTGGGAGCTCCTTTATTTGGCTCCCATGTTCCTTTGACAGACTCCTATTATTTTGTTTTTTTTGTTTTGCCTTGTTTGAGCACTTCCTTACTTTCTGACATTACAAGATGCCCCAGGCTAATCGTATATATGTCCTGCACCAGTCCTACAGTCAACCATTTATCCAAAGAGTCCCTGCTTCTTTTTATTGGAGAATGATATTAGAATCTGAGATCCAGGCATTAGGTGCACTTGTTGCTACTGGGGCCATATTTACTTTTCACTTAAAAAAACCCCTAAGTATGTAGTGTACCTTGAGATACTAGCTAGTAATAGTAGTAGGTGTATATAATCTATAAATACATAAATATAAATATGTTAGGAATACATGTCCCACTTTTTTTTAAACCCTGCATAATGAAAAATTGCTCAGTGACTACTGCTCTGGAGCACTGTCATTAAAGAGACTCAGCTGTCACAAATCCTAGTCTCTGTGATTCTGCAGTCTGACTTCATGCTTCCAAGAGAGACTCTATTGCTGCAGAGCTGGGTGTCCACTTCTCAGCCAAGGGTGGTAAGACATGGCTTCCTCAGGAACCTCTCTGAATCAGGATGGATCCCAAGAAGGAGGTGGTGCTGTGAACTGGGCAGCTTCCCCAGGAGATGCCCACTGACGAGGGACACGAGGGCAAGGTGGCCAGAGAAGGATAGGACAGTTGGAGGAGCTGAGCTAACTCTGACCTGCAGCAGAGCAGACTCTCACATTCCTCCCAGGCCACCATCCCCTTGGGTGGCCATCTCCTGGCTATGTGCCCCCTTTCACCATGAACACCAAGGGAGAGACTTGGGGCTGGCCAGTGCCCCTGTGGCAAAAGAACAAGAAAGAAACTCTTCACATCCAACTCTACACACCCATTCTCTATCCTGGGAAGAGTAGCTTGTATACATACATGTAAACACAAGAACACAGAACACATCAGAAACATCAGGAGACTCAACGCCCTCACCCCCAGGTCTCTTGAGGGGCCTTGTGCATTACCTCATTTGTCTTCTAAGCAGTCAGTTGGAGAAAGGGAAATGTTGGGCCTCCGCTTCTCCTTTTAAAAAAATACTCTGAAAAACCAAGTGCCTTACTCTCGTGGAGAACGTTCTCAGAAACCCCATTACTCCTACCAGCTGCAAATATGGCAAACTACAGTTGCTGACTAATGCAGGAGTTTGACCTTGGTTTTCAAGGTCAAACTGTAAATTCGTTGGGATGTTGGCAGTGATTTTGGCAGAGGCCATGCTAACTAATGGACTGGGTGGGAGAGATCCAGAAGATTCTGTTCTGGATAAGACAGGATTGGGTTACCCTAAAAAGCAGCCTTATTCCTGGAAGCTGGCCTAGACGTTTTCAACGTTCCTATTAGAGAAAGAAGGAACAACATTACTTATTACCTCTGGGAAATGTAGGGTGTCACAACCTGAGACATCACCTCAGGTCTGTGAAGAGGCGCTCAGGATACCTGCCCATCAAGGTGGGAGCGGGGACCTGCCTTCTCCCTTTCCCCGCACTTCCACTGGCCTTACTAAGAAGCCTTCGGGTCTGCAAGACTCGCTTCTTAGCAGCTGGAATTCCAGCTGAGAAGACTCCCTGTGGCAGCTGCTCCAGCCCCCAGCCTCTCCTGCTCTCCTCTGCTGCTGTCCTCATGAAACACTCACTCCCCACAGCCTGGCCAGGGAAACAAATGCATTTCTGTCCATGAATCCACAAGACTTCAGTTTGGGGTTAAAAGCATAGAAAATCATAGTATCAGTTATCAGTGTCGTAGCTCTAATGTTACCCTCGTCAAATCACTGCTGATTAAAACCAGCCCTGTTAATAAACCACAGGCTTTATTTCCCCTCAAATGTCTATAACCACTTTCTGAAACCCCTATTAAAAGGCAAAACCCAAAGAAAAACACAGCTTCGGAGCCCGAGTGCTGCTTATTCCCCAGAGAAGAAGTGAACAAGAAAGAAACGGTTCTTTTTTTCTCACCCTCCCCCCAATTAATGGAGTCAAAATTTTGTCATAACTAAAGGGAGAAATCAATGAGAAGCAGGCAGGCGTTATCAGGGGTCTGCAACATTAGATCAGCTGAGAACAGCCCTCCTCTGCCTCCTAAAAAAAAATCCATTTGCCAGCAATTCCCTGTGTCTGACTCATATCCTTACTACCTCCTTCTCCTCTTGATTTCCCCTTAAGGGACTGATTTTTCCTCCCATCTAAGCCAAAAAGAATTTCTCTGGATTAAGGAGACTGATGAAAGCATTTTTAATATTTGAGTTCAGGTTTGCAAGCTCCATAAAACCGACGTTTCCCCTGCTTTGTCTTCTCCACCCCAACTCCCTTGTCAATAGTTTTTCTCCTTCATTTGTGCTACAGAAACCAGCCAAGGACCTTCTCCGGATGGGATCTCCGGCTCCCTGGCCGCTTCCCCTGCAGGACTCCCTGCTCCCTGCAGCCTCCACTCTGGGGCCCCAGATGCAGGATGTGACATCTTTCAAAAATCTTTCAGAAAGTGGCGGTGGGGGCCCGAGGGCGGGGTTGGGGGCTACTTATAATATGACATCTTTCACGTTGATGCCATATGCCTTTCAAGTAAAGACTGGTTTGACGTGCTGAGCCACTTGGAGGGGAACAAGTTTCAAGCCTGAAGGGGAACGTTTTGACAATTCATTCCAAGGAAAACTGGAACCTTCCCCATCCACCCTGCCTTTGACTAATAGGAGGTGAAAAGGAGGGAAGCAGAGCCTTCCCAGGGCAGGAAGATAATGGTCTCTGTTCTTTGTTCTTCCCACATTTGTATCACTGTTACAAAGTTACTTTCCCTACTCCTCAAATTAATGGAGGCTTTGCCAAATTTACCTTAAATTCCAGAAACCTTGAAATTATCATGTGTACATAAGACTGCTTGAGTAACCTCACCAGGAACAGCTCAAATCCAATTCAATTAAATGGTTCTTGGGAGACAAGGGGCATAGTTTTTTTTCATTCTTGTTGTTTTTTGTTTTTGTTTTTTTTAAGTTGTACTGATTGGGCCACCCTAAGACTGTTGTGAGCTTGGGGACTGAAATCTGATGGCTCCATTGGGCAGCTACACCATACCACCCAACTGCTTGGCCTTACTGTTGTACCAAAAGTTCCCCTGGCTTTCGGGCAAAGCATCATTTTGAAACAGTAAAAACCATCTGCCATCAAATGACTCACTCCGACATTTTCCATCCCTTTTCATATCCAATCGCATCACCATCCACAGGATGATTGTTTTCAGATGATGGCAATGTAACAAATGACACACTAAATGACAGATTGGTGTGCGTGTGTGTACATTTTATGATTGGCTCTATACCATTCTTTGTAAGAGGGCATGATAAATGTTATCTCAAGGTACAGCAACCTGAAGAGAAAGGCTGACACACAAACAGTGCAATGAATCATGCAAGAAAATTGTCCCTCTAATGGAGGAGAGATGAACCCTTTTGTCTAGATTGAGTAGATTTTAAAGTGTGAGTCCTGGCCACTCGGAAACCGAGGGTGCAGAAGTGGCTGCCGTGTGGTGGCTTGAGGACAAGAAGATGAGGGTCAAAAAAGACTGCTGTGTGGCTGACAGGGCCTTCGTGCTCCACCCAGATGTCAGGCCTGAGCCTCTGAGGTGGGAGAGCCAAGTTCAGGACACTGGTCCTCCAGAGACCTCCTGGCCCCACGTAATATCAATCAGTGAGAACTCTCCCAGAGATCTCCGTCTCAATGCTAAGACCCACTTCCAGCCAATGGCCAGCAAACTCCAGTGATGGATGCCCCATGCCAAACAACTAGCAAGACAGCAATACAACCCCACCCATTAGCAGAGAGGCTACCTAAAATCACACTAATTTCACAGACACCCCAAAACACACCACTGGACAGGGGCCTGCCCACCAGAAAGACAAGTTCCAACCCCATCCACCAGAACACAGGCAGCAGTCCCCTCCACCAGGAAGCCTACACAACCCACTGAACAAACCTTACCTACTGGGGGCAGACATGAAAAGCAACAGGAACTATGAACCTGCAGCCTGCCGATTCTTTTTTTTTTTTTTTAACATCTTTATTGGAGTATAACTGCTTTATACTGTTGTGTTAACTGCTGCTGTATAACAAAGTGAATCAGTTATACATATATGTATAACCCCATATCCTCTCCCTCTTGTGTATCCCTCCCACCCTTGCTATCCCACCTTTCTCGGTAATCAAAAAGCACTGAGCTGATCTCCCTGTGCTATGCGGCTGCTTCCCACTAGCTATCTATTTTACATTTGGTAGTGTATATATGTCCATGCCTCTCTCTCACTTCATCCCAGCTTCCCCTTCCCCCACCCCATGTCCTACATCTGTATCTTTATTCCTGTCCTGCCCCTAGGTTCTTCAGAACCAAATTTTTTTTTTAGATTCCATATATATGTGTTAACTTATGGTATTTGTTTTTCTCTTTCTGACTTGCTTCACTATGTATTACAGACTCTATGTCCATCCACCTCACTACAAATAACTCAATATCGTTTCTTTTTATCACTGAGTAATATTTCATTGTATATATGTGCCACATCTTCTTTATTCATTCATCTGTCAATGGACATTTAGGTTGCTTCCATGTCCTGGCTATTGTAAATAGTGCTGTAGTGGGATTGCTGGGTCATATGGTAGTTCTATTTTTAGTTTTTTAAGGGACCTCCATACTGTTCTCCATAGTGGCTGTACCAATTTACATTCCCACCAAGAGTGTAGTAAGAGGGTTCTCTTCTCCACACCCTCTCCAGCATTTATTTTTTGCAGATTTTTTATGATGGCCATTTTGACCAGTGTGAGGTGATACATCATTGCTTTTTTTTTTTAACATCTTTATTGGAGTATAATTGCTTTACAATAGTGTGTTAGTTTCTGCTTTATAACAAAGTGAATCAGTTATACATATACATATGTTCCCATATCCCCTCCCTTTTGCGTCTCCCTCCCTCCCACCCTCCCTATCCCACCCATCTAGGTGGTCACAAACCACCTAGCTGATCTCCCTGTGCTATGCAGCTACTTCCCACTAGCTATCTATTTTATGTTTGGTAGTGTATACATGTCCATGCCACTCTCTCACTTTGTCACAGCTTACCCTTCGCCTCCCCATATCCTCAAGTCCATGCTCTAGTAGGTCTGTGTCTTTATTCTTGTCTTACCCGTAGGTCCTTCATGACCTTTTTTTTTTCCTTAGATTCCATATATATGGGCCAGCATACGGTATTTGTTTTTCTCTTTCTGACTTACTTCATTCTGTATGACAGACTCTAGGTCCATCCACCTCACTACAAATAACCCAGTTTCATTTCTTTTTATGACTAATATTCCATTGTATATATGTGCCACATCTTCTTTACCCATTCATCTGTTGATGGACACCTAAGTTGCTTCCATGTCCTGGCTATTGTAAATAGAGCTGCAATGAACATTTTGGTACATGACTCTTTTTGAACTATGGTTTTCTCAGGGTATATGCCCAGTAGTGGGATTGATGGGTCGTATGGTAGTTCTATTTTTAGTTTTTTAAGGAACCTCCATACTGTTCTCCATAGTGGCTGTATCAATTTACATTCCCACCAACAGTGCAAGAGGGTTCCCTTTTCTCCACACCCTCTCCAGCATTTCTTGTTTCTAGACTTTTTGATGATGGCCATTCTGACTGGTGTGAGATGATATCTCATTGTAGTTTTGATTTGCATTTCTCTAATGATTAATGATGTTGAGCATTCTTCCATGTGTTTGTTGGCAATCTGTATATCTTCTTTGGAGAAATGTCTATTTAGGTCTTCTGCCCATTTTTGGATTGGGTTGTTTGTTTTTCAGATATTGAGCTGCACAAGCTCCTTGTATATTTTGGAAGATTAACCCTTTCTCAGTTGCTTCGTTTGCAAATATTTTCTCCCATTTTGAGTGTTGTCTTTTCATCTTGTTTATGGTTTCCTTTGCTGTGCAGAAGCTTTTACATTTCATTAGGACCCATTTGTTTCTTTTTGTTTTTATTTCCATTTCTCTAGGAGGTGGGTCAAAAAGGATCTTGCTGTGCTTGATGTCACAGTGTTCTGCCTATGTTTTCCTCTAAGAGTTTGACAGTGCCTGGTCTTACATTTAGGTCTTTAATCCATTTTGAGTTTATTTTTGTGTATGATGTTAGGAAGTGCTCTAATTTCATTCTTTTACATGTAGCTGTCCAATTTTCCCAGCCCCATTTATTGAAGAGTCTGTCTTTTCTCCTTTGTATATTTTTGCCTCCTTTATCAAAGTTAAGGTGACTATATGTGTGTGAGTTTATCTCTGGGCTTTCTATCCTGTTCCATTGATCTATATTTCTATTTTTGTACCAGTACCATACTGTCTTGATTACTGTAGCATTGTAGTATAGCCTGAAGTCTGTGAGTCTGGTTCATCCAGCTCCGTTTTTCTTTCTCAGAATTGCTTTGGCTGTTTTGGGTCTTTTGCGTTTCCACACAAATTGTGCAATTTTTTGTTCTAGTTCTGTGAAAAATGCCATTGGTAGTTTGATAGGGATTGCATTGAATCTGTAGATTGCTTTTGGTTGTATAGACATTTTCACAATGTTGATTCTTCCAATCCAGGAACATGGTATATCTATCCATCTGTTTGTGTCATCTTTAATTTCTTTCATCAATGTCTTATAGTTTTCTGCATACAGGTCTTTTTTCTCCTTAGGTAGATTTATTCCTAGATGTTTAATTTTTTGTTGTTGTTGCAATGGTAAATGGGAGTGTTTCCTTAATTTTTCTTTCAGATTTTTCATCATTAGTGTATAAGAATGCAAGAGATTTCTGTGTGTTAATTTTGTATCTTGCTACTTGACCAAATTCATTGATTACCTCTAGTAGTTTTCTGGTAGCATCTTTAGGATTCTCTATGTATAGTATCATGTCATCCACAAACAGTGACAGTTTTACTTCTTTTCTGATTTGGATTCCTTTTATTTCTTTTTCTTCTCTGATTGCTGTGGCTAAAACTTCCAAAACTATGTTGAATAATAGTGGTGAGAGTGGGCAACTTTGTCCTGTTCCTGATCTTAGAAGAAATGGTTTCAGTTTTTCACCATTGAGAACGATGTCGGCTGTGGGTTTGTCATATATGGCCTTTATTATTGTGAGGTAAGTTCCCTCTATGCCTACTTGCTGGAGGGTTTTTATCATAAATGGGTGTTGAATTTTGCTGAAAGATTTTTCTGCATCTATTGAGATGAGATTTTTATCCTTCAATTTGTTAGTATGGTTTTATCACATTGATTGATTTGCATATATTGAAGAACCCTTGCATTCCTGGGATAAACCCCACTTGATCATGTGTATGATCCTTTAATGTGCTGTTGGATTCTGTTTGCTAGTATTATGTTGAGTATTTTTGCATCTATGTTCATCAGTGATATTGGCCTGTAGTTTTCTTTCTTTGTGACATTTTTTCTGGTTTTGGTATCAGGGTGATGGTGGCCTCATAGAAGGAGTTTGGGAGTGTTCCTCCCTCTGCTATATTTTGGAAGAATTTGAGAAGGATAGGTGTTAGCTCTTCTCTAAATGTTTGATAGAATTTGCCTGTGAAGCCATCTGGTTCTAGGCTTTTGTTTGTTGGAAAAGTTTTAATCACAGTCTCAATTTCAGTGCTTGTGATTGGCCTGTTTATATTTTCTATTTGTTCCTGGTTCAGTCTCAGAAGGTTGTGCTTTTCTAAGAATTTGTCCATGCCTTCCAGGTTGTCCATTTTATTGGCATATAGTTTCTTGTAGTAATCTCTCATGATCCTTTGTATTTCTGCAGTGTCAGTTGTTACTTCTCCTTTTTCACTTCTAATTCTACTGTCTTGAGTCTTCTCCTATTTTTCTTGACGAGTGTGGCTAATGGTTTGTCAATTTTGTTTGTCTTCTCAAAGAATCAGCTTTTAGTTTTATTGATCCTTGCTATCATTTCCTTCATTTCTTTTTCATTTATTTCTGACCTGATCTTTATGATTTCTTTCCTTCTGCTAACTTTGGAGGTGTTTTGCTCTTCTTTCTCTAATTGCTTTAGGTGTAATGTTAGCTTGTTTATTTGAGATGTTTCTTGTTTCTTTAGGTAGGATTGTATTGCTATAAACTTCCCTCTTAGAACTGCTTTTGCTGCATCCCATAAGTTTTGGGTCATCGTGTTTTCATTGTCTTTTGTTTCGAGGGATTTTTTGATTTCTTCTTTGATTTCTTCAGTGACCTCTTGGTTATTAAGTACTGTGTTATTTAGCCTCCATGTGTTTGTAGTTTTTACAGATTTTTTCCTGTAATTGATATCTAGTCTCATAGTGTCATGGTTGGAAAAGATACTTGATACAATATCAATTTTCTTAAATTTACCAAGGCTTGATTTGTGACCCAAGATATGATCTATCCTGGAGAATGTTCCATGAGCACTTGAGAAGAAAGTGTATTCTGTTGTTTTTAGATGGAATGTCCTATACATATTAAGTCCGTCTTGTTTAATGTATCATTTAAAGCTTGTGTTTCCTTATTTATTTTCATTTTGGATGATCTGTCCATTGGTGAAAGTGGGGTGTTAAAGTCCTCTACTATGGTTGTATTACTGTCAATTTCCCCTTTTATGGCTGTTAGTATTTGCCTTATGTATTGAGGTGCTCCTATGTTGGTTGCATAAATATTTACAATTGTTATATCTTCTTCTTGGATTGATCCCTTGATCATTATGTAGTGTCCTTCTTTGTCTCTTGTAATAGTCTTTATTTTAAGGTTTATTTTTGTCTCATATGAGAATTGCTACTCCAGCTTTCTTTTAATTTCCATTTGCATGGAATATCTTTTTCCATTCCCTCACTTTCAGTCTGGATGTGTCCCTGGGTCTGAAGTGGGTCTCTCATAGACAGCATATATATGGGTCTTGTTTTTGTATCCATTCAGTGAGGCTGTTTCTTTTGGTTGGAGCATTGAATCCATTTACGTTTAAGGTAATTATCGATATGTATGTTCCTATTACCATTTTCTTAATTGTATTGAGTTTGTTATTGTAGGTCTTTTCCTTCTCTTGTGTTTCCTGCCTAGAGAAGTTCCTTTAACATTTGTTGTAAAGCTGGTTTGGTGGCACTGAATTCTCTTAGGTTTTGCTTGTCTGTGAAGGTTTTAATTTCTCTGTCAAACCTGAATGAGATCCTTGCTGGGTAGAGTAACCTTGCTTGTAGATTTTTCCCTTTCATCACTTTAAATATGTCCTGTCACTCCATTCTCGCTTGCAGAGTTTCTGCTAAAATATCAGCTGTTAACCTTATGGGGATTCCCTTATGTGTTATTTGTTGGTTTTCCCTTGCTGCTTTTAAGATTTTTTCTTTGTATTTAATTTCTGGTAGTTTGATTAATATGCGTCTTGGTGTGTTTCTTCCTGGATTTATCCTCTGTGGGACTCTATACACTTCCTGGACTTGATTGACTGTTTCCTTTCCCATATTAAGGAAGTTTTCAACTATAATCTCTTCAAACATTTTCTCAGTCCCTTTCTTTTTCTCTTCTTCTTCTGAGACCCTTAAAATTCGTATGTTGGTGTGTTTAATGTTGTCTCAGAGGTCTCTGAGTCTGTCCTCAGTCCTTTTCATTCTTTTTTCTTTATTCTGCTCTGCAGTACTTATTTCCACTATTTTACCATCCAGGTCACCTATCTGTTCTTCTGCCTCAGTTATTCTTCTATTGATTCCTTCTAGAGAATTTTTAATTTCATTTATTGTGCTGTTCATCTTTGTTTGCTTGATCTTTAGCTCTTCTAGGTCCTTGTTAAACGTTTCTTGTATTTTCTCCATTCTATTTCCAAGATTTTGGATCATCTTTACTATCATTACTCTGAATTCTTTTTCAGGTAGACTGCCTATTTCCTCTTCATTTGTTTGGTCTGTTGGGTTTTTACCTTGCTCCTTCATCTGCTGTGTGTTTCTCTGTCTTCTAAAATGAGTTAAGCAAAATGGCTTAACTTACTGTGTTTGAGGTCTCCTTTTTGCAGGCTATAGGTTCGTAGTTCTTGTTGTTTTTGGTGTCTGCCCCCAGTGGCTAAGGTTGGTTCAGTGGGTTGTGTAGGATTCCTGGTGGAGGGGACTGGTGCCTGTGTTCTGGTGGATGAGGCTGGATCTTGTCTTTCTGGTGGGCAGGACTCCATCCAGTGGTGTGTTTTGGGATGTCTGTGACCTTATTATGATTTTAGGCAGTCTCTCTGCTAATGGGTGGCATTGTATTCCTGTCTTACTAGTTGTCTTCCATAGGGTGCCCAGCACTGGAGCTTGCTGGTCATTGAGTGGAGCTGGGTCTTAACATTGAGATCGAGATCTCTGGCAGTGCTTTCACCACTTGCTATTACATGGAGCCAGGAGGTCTCTGGTTGACCAGTGTCCTGAACTCAGCTCTCCCACCTCAGGGGCTCAGGCCTGACACCCAGCTGGAGCACAAAGACCCTGTCAGCCACATGGCTCAGAAGAAAAGGGAGAAAACAGAAAAAGAGGAAAGAAGGAAGGAAGGAAGGAAGGAAGAAAGAAAGAGAAAGAAAGTTATTAAAATAAAAAAATTATTATTAAAAATTAAAAATTTTTTAAGTAATTAAAAAACACCAAAAAATCATGGACAGACATAACCCTAGGGTAAAAGCAAAGCTATACAGACAAAATCACACAAAGAAGTATACACATACCACTCACAAAAAGGGAAAAAGGAAAAATACATATATATAATATATATCATTGCTCCCAAATCCACTGCCTCAATTTTGGGATGATTCATTGTCTATTAAGGTATTCCACAGATGCAGGGTACATCAAGTTGATTGTGGAGATTTAATCCGCTGCTCCTGGGGCTGCTAGGAGAGATTTCCCTTTCTCTTCTTTGTTCGCACAGCTCCCGGGGTTCAGCTTTGGATTTGGACCCGCCTCTGCGTGTAGGTTGCCTGAGGGCGTCTGTTCTTCACTCAGGACGGGGTTAATGTAGCAGCTGATTAGGGGGCTCTGGCTCACTCAGGCCGGGGGGAGGGAGGGGTACGGAGTGCGGGGCGAGCCTGCAGCGGCAGAGGCCGGCGGGTCGTTGCACCAGCCTGAGGCGCGCCGTGTGTTCTCTCTGGGAACTTGTCCCTGGATCACGGGACCCTGGCAGTGGCGGGCTGCACATGCTCCCCGGAAGGGGGCTTTGGATAGTGACCTGCGCTTGCACACAGGCTTCTTGGTGGCGGCGGCAGCAGCCTTAGCGTCTCATGCCCGTCTCTGGGGTCCGCGCTGATAGCCGCGGCTCGTGCCCATCTCTGGAGCTCGTTTAGGCGGTGCTCTGAATCCCCTCTCCTCGTGGACCAGGAAACAATGGTCTCTTGCCTCTTTGGCGGCTCCAGACTTTTTCCCGGACTCCCTCCCGTCTAGCCATGGCTCACTAGCCCCCTTCAGGCTGTGTTCACGCCACCAACCCCAGTCCTCTCCCTGCGCTCCCACCGAAGCCCGAGCCTCAGCTCCTGGCCCCGCCCGCCCCAGCGGGTGAGTCGACAAGCTTCTCGGGCTGGTGAGTGCTGGTCGACACCGATCCTCTGTGAGGGAATCTCTCCGCTTGCCCTCCGCACCCCTGTTGCTGCGCTCTCCTCCGCGGCTCCGAAACTCCCCCCTTCCGCCCCCCCGCAGTCTCCACCTGCGAAGGGGCTTCTAGCGTGTGGAAACCTTTCCTCCTTCACAGCTCCCTCCCACTGGTGCATTCCTATCCTTTTATCTTTGTTTATTCTTTTTTCTTTTGCCCTACCCAGGTACGTGGGGACTTTCTTGCCTTTTGAGAGGTCTGAGGTCTTCTGCCAGCGTTCAGTAGGTGTTCTGTAGGAGTTGTTCCACGTGTAGATGTATTTCTGATGTATCTGTGGGAGGAAGGTGATCTCCGCATCTTACTCTTCCGCCATCTTGAAGGTCTCCTCTCAGTGTTGGCTTCTTGAGTTGGAGCTACAACCTTCCGAAATCTCCAAACAGTGAAGTGGAAAGTCTTATTCCACACGTGCTGTGATGTCATGGCAAGACCTTTTGTACAGGGCTGACACCACTTGACTGAGTGACTTGGGAAATGACCACTGAAATCCCTCAAAGCCATTCTTGATCAGTAGAAAATTTCCCCCACATGAAATAAATGACCCCAGCACATCTCCCAAACTCCTACTGAAGAAATTTAGGGATATCCAGACATCCCCACACTCACAGCTGAGTGTCTCAGTGTTACCTTTGCTCCTCTGGGGCTTGGCAGAGCCCTTGATGAAAACACCAAAATAGTCTGAGAAGTGCACGCACTGCCAGTGAATTTGCTATCACAGACACAGAATCCAATATGGCACAGCTGGAAAGTTCAAAGGGCCTGGACAAGTTCCCACATTCTATCAAGATTTCTGAGTGATCCAAACTCATTCTTCCTGTCACTGCTTTTCCAGTGCTTAGAAGTTCTCACACATAAGATTAAAAACGTGGAGGTTTTCCCTTATTATAGAACTGTAAATAAAATATCCCTTAAGAGAAGGTATCCTTGATGAATAAACACATGACTTTCATTTGCCTGGCTCTGCAAAAGTGCTTTTAAAGTAATCCCTGCAAAATCTCCATGGATCACGACTCACAGGCTGCCTGCTCCCCAATCCTAGCACGAGGATAACACACACCATGGTTTTTTCCTTCCTCTTTTTAATCAAATGCATTACAGCATGCTATTACTCCTGGGGCTACAGTTCTACAGATGGTTTTCCAGCAGCACTGTGGACTCCATTCAGAAGGAAATGGAACAGTATTTCCCAGCTTAGTACCTTAAATCAGTTTGTTTTCCCCAGGTCTCCATGCATGCTGACCTCACTTTTTAACTGAACTCCAAGAGGACTGAGTCTGTATCACAGCAGACTGGATTATGTGTGTCTGGTATTACATACTGGTGCCAAAATAAAAGTAGCTTTCTGTCCTCCTTGGGGGAAAGGGGGAGGGGTGTGGGGTTGAATAACCTAAGGCCAAAACAATACCTTGAACTTCTTTCATGCTAGATTCATAGAGGCCATTCATTAGGTTAGCTCAAATCCATAAAATATATCCATATAATATTTTTTTACTGATTCTGTCTGGTTTGTGTTCATCTTGGTTTGAAAGTCCTTTGGTGGCACAACAAAAATAGGAGCCTGTTCATTTTCCATGCATATCCTCCCCGGGAGCAGCTCCAAGCTAGTGCCCATCAAAGCTCACATCAGTCTTTTCTCCAGGATGACCACTAGTCCTTTAGTGGAACAGCTGATGGTAACAGTGGGATTTGCACCCACTCCTCTAAATCTGCTACTTTAAGCCAAAAACACAAAAGAAACCCTTCCTTCTGATCACATACCCAGTCCCAGGTACCTCCTGAAGACAATTCCTGTCTACATTGATATTATGCTGATAGACAATATTAACAGATAATCCCATTTATTTGTTAAGATGTTCCAGGCACTCTGCTATATACCTCATCTCGTTTACCCCTCATAGCAATCTATAAAGTGCATCTTATTAACCCCTTTGAACTGAAAAATAACTTGACAGTGGTTATATGTGTCCATGGTCCCTTAGTTAAAAGGAATAGAGTATGAATCTCTGGGAACCTAAATCTGAACAAGGCAAATGCAAGGAACAAAAGGATGGACAGTGAAAATTTCAACACCATGTGATAAATCCCAAAACAGAGTCATGCAGAAACCATGGCGTTCCAGAAGAAGGCATGATTAACTGGGTAGGGTACATGTATGGGAAGGCTGAGGGAACTGCTCAGAAGCGAGGAAACTTGAGCTGGACCTTGAATGATGAGTAGATACTGACAAGGCTGATATGGCAAAAGAGCAGCAAGGGCCCGGAAGGGTATCCAAGGGGATGGTACATCATGTCACAGGGGCCTGAAGAGCATGGCGTGGTTCAGAGCCCCACATAGTTTGGTGTAACAGGAGCAGGGAATATCTGAGGAAGAGAGAATGGAGGACAAGGACAGTCAGGTGGTCTGGGATAAGATTGCAAGGGCTTTTTATGCCCTCTTTAGGACTCTGCATTTTACACTGTAGGTGACAGCATGCCCTCAAGGGCAGTCATTATAAATTTGTATTTTGGAAAGATATCTCTGAGAGCATGAGCTAAAGGCAGGGTGACCAGTTGTCTGTTCTAGATAATCTGTAACAGAGATTGAGAGGAAAGGGAAATGCATAACAGATTTAGGAGGAGATGCAGTAGGGTGTATGAGCATGGAGGGAAAGCAAGTAGTAGTGGAAAGAAAGTTGGATTCTAGGGTAGCAGTAGTGTTTGGGGGTGGATGGTAGTGACCTAAAGAATGCAAGGAAAAACTATTTTTTGTCTGGGGGAATGCAGAGTTAAGATTGTATTACATTATGTTTTCCATGAAACACTGATGTCTTCTATGTGGACATGTTGGAGGCCCATCAGAGGGAATCTGGAAGGCACTGGCCAAGGTGTAACCATCAGTATGATTCTGAAACCCCTCAGGAATAAAGTTGACATCCAAACTTTTCACAACCCTAGAAATCTTGGTAGAAAGAATCCACACCAAACCTGCATCACCCTATGGAGGATCAGGAACAGAGGCCTCCTCCCTCATTCAAGCAGCCATCTTCACCTTTCAGCACCTGTCTATGCCTCTTAGCCAGACCCCAAGGTGAGGGATGCTCAATGAAGGGTCTCACTGAAGAATAACACTCAGGTAGGTCCCACAGCGCCTCTGCCCATTCTTGAAAGTAGAGAAGCAGTAGGAAGGTCTGCAGCTCAATTGAACTAACATTTATGTGGCATTTGCTATGTACTGTGCAGAGCATTGGTCCTCAGAGCTAAGATCATGATGCTTGACCTAAAGGAGGTCACAGTCTGTGCAGGACTAAGAGGATAAAAGGGGAAGTGACTGAGAAAGATGGAGAGGGAGAAAAACACAGACCCAGAGGAGCAGCAGGGAATGGAGTTCTCCTTGTCCCAGGCCAACCTGGCTGCATCCTGCTCATGGTCAATAAAGACAAACCCAGGTCTGGAAAGCAGCACACAAGCAGGAAGGCTTCCATCTTCATACTGAGGTGGCCAGAATATTTACTGCTGCATGTTTCTTCTTCATAACACTCATAATATTAATTACAAGTAAAATCAGTGACTTACTTGGTAATCATTTTCTTCATGTTTGTCTATGCTTATCTTGCTTAGCATAGTTCCAGGTACATGATTGGTGCTTAAGAAAATATTTGCTAAAGGGAAAGCTTTTAGGGGAACTGGAGTAGGAAAGCAGCCATATCTCAGGCAAATAAAATCACATGCCCCAGAGAAGCCACCCAGGCCCCTCACCCAGTACACAGATGCCAAGGATGTAGCATTTCACAAACCAGACTTACTCTGCAAATCCTTTCTTCAAGCCTAAAATTTCTCACGAAGATTACCACTACAAGCAGTAAAACAGGAATCTGTCTTGAAAACAACATACTCTAGTAAATATGATTCGTCTTCCCGGGATGCATTCCCCATTTATTTATCCTCTTGGATTTTCATTCCTGAGACTTTACCCTCTGAATGCTTTCTATCCATAAATAACCTGTGTGTTCATTTCAAAGGTTCCAGCTATCCATGACCACTTGAGAATTATAATAAAACCCAGCCCTTGACTCTGGCACCTCTGACTTCTGCGTGCCCTCCTTTTTTTTTTTTTTTTTTTTTTTTTTTTTGCGGTACGCGGGCCTCTCACTGTTGTGGCCTCTCCCGTTACGGAGCACAGGCTCCGGACGCGCAGGCTCAGCGGCCATGGCTCACGGGCCCAGCCGCTCCGCGGCATGTGGGATCTTCCCGGACCGGGGCACGAACCGTGTCCCCTGCATCAGCAGGCAGACTCTCAACCACTGCGCCACCAAGGAAGCCCCATGCCCTCCTTTTGATGCAGTTAATTGAGAGCAACATGGAGCTTCTCTGGATTAGGTAGTGAGTCTGGATTGCATGGGAGTGAGCTAATGTGCAAATGGACTTTTAGGAAGTCAAAGGACCTGAAATAAAGCATATGCCCAGTTTTGAAAATGCAGAATAAGCTGACACGTGAAATTTTATTTTGGTTGCAGATGTATTCTTTGAAGGCAAGGCATGTAAATTACCCATCTTTGTTGAGACTGTGCCTTACCCAGCATTTGGCATGGAGTAGATCCTCAGCAAATGTTTGATGAACTGAGCTGAGCATTTATCACCACTACAAAGATTCTAGAGACCTCTGTCTACTGGACCAACATGGCATTCATTTAAGATTAAATGAAAATTTTTGCCCCCAAAGAGCTTACTCTGTGCTACAAGGCCACACTCAAATGGTGGAGCTGAAAAAATTAATAAGCTTACCAACAAATCTCTTTTGGTCCCAAAGAGTGTAGGGTGTGTGCACACACACATACACACACATACTCAAATATGTGCGTGCACACACACTCATGGAAGTGTGCATGGGAGTTCCTGATAAATTAAGTATATTCAAGAAAAGGTAAGGAAACATTAAAAAAGTGAGTCCTGCTGATTAGAAAAACTAAAGAGAGCTGAGGGCAGCCAGCCTCTGACTTGTGGCCTCCTTTTCCGAACTCACATTTCTGCGTGAACAGCCCAAACCTAACTTCCTTCACAAAGATTCTCTTGACCATTCTCATCCTTGGGTATTGCTCCTTTCTCAGAACCACAGCAAATGTTTGGTCTGGTTAAGGGCCAAACTAGTGGGCTCTAGAATGAAGCCAGCTGGTGAACCTATCAGAAAGAAGCTACATGTTACATACCTTTCAGAGCCTGCTAGTTGTAAGTGATTCCTGTCACTTACACTCTATCACCCCCACACCCCTGTTCCTCTCTATCACTCCATCCTGAAAACAGATCAAGCTTATCTTTCCCTAGAATTATGTTATTTGTCTATTTACTCATTTATTCTCTGGGTGTTTTCTCAGAACCCTTGGCTATTCTGTTAACCTCTGTAACTCCAGCCCTTAGAAGAGTGTATGGCACATGGTGGACTATCAGTGAAGATCTGTTGAGTGAAGAATTAATTTAAGAATAGATATTTATATGATGATACTGACAAACTTCTTTGGATGAGTAAATATTTTATGTAAAATGCGATGTAATATATGTAAATATATGATATGTAAAACACTCGAAAAGGTGCCTGGCATATTGAAACCACTCAACATGTTATATTTTATTAGTAGTAGTAGTGCTATAATCAATACTAGTTTTTATTGTCCCAGTCTCCTGTTTCTGCACATTTTTTAAAGTTCTTACTAGTTTTCATCTTTCTCAGGCACCCAGTTGCAGCTTTTCTCTATCTTCCTTGCTATCAGCCCTAATTTCCAATCCTTCCCTCTATACATGTGAATATATATGTGAAAAGGGGATCATTCTTTAAAAGTAATAACCTCCCAGAGATATTTGCCTTTCAGCAATCATCAAAAAAACACTCACCAAAGAGGTCACACTGAATGAATAATTTCAGATACTAACTGATGGGCTGAAATGCATATCTAGGATCACTACTTTTTTTCAGTGTCCCTAATATTACACTGTGATATTATCACATCTTACAGATCAGGTCTTTCCTTAAGGGTCAGTGCTGAAGACCCAACTTTTGACAAAAGTCTGAAAATAATCTGTATCTCCTAGATTAGCTTAAACTAAGCTTTATGCAGCAAAGCAAATTAAGTAGCATTTGTCTTTCTCCAGCCCAGCCCAAGCCTTGCTCTTTCTTGCACTCCCTCCACTCTCTTGGCTAGCCTGTGCCCTCTTTACATGACTGTCCCTAGCTGTCTTGTTGAAACTCATTATTTGAGAACAAATTTTTTCTATCAGTCAATTACTCGTAAGTAAGAACTTTAGTCAAGGTGCTACACGTGTAGAAGTACTTATCTCTCCTATCTCATTTTTTAATTGTAAAATGAGAGGAAATCATTGGGAAAGAAATTTCAAGAATCTGTGAACTGACAGGGCAGAAGATATTTGGGAGGAACAGGGTGGAAAATCCTGGTTTCTAAACCACTTGTCACTGACCCATCCAACAGATTAGAAAAGCCAATCTTGGTTCACATTTTCTCTTCTGTCCATAGGTTCTAAAGATATCTCTCAGAGACAACGTGTTTGGATAGAATTTTTATAAGGAAGAGTTGAATTTGCTAATGAAAATCATATTTGGTGTACTCATCAGATTGAAAGGTATCCCATTATTTATAGCCCTTTTATCTATGTAAAGAAGGAATGACTGTGAACTAAAAATATCCTAAGATATTTTCAGCTTGTTCCAAACAGAATGCATTTTCTCCCTGTTTATATTCAGAGATAATAATATTTAACAAGCCTATTTGGGGGCAGTTTTTCCCTTTCTCTTAGCTGTGAGCCCATCTGTTCTTCATATAAATTTGGCTTCAAACTCCACATCATTAAATTTTGCAACAATGTTATATATGACATCACTTGATCATGAGAGGGGTTTCATTGTGAAATTCTCTGTTAGGTGGAGCACTTGGTTTCAACTCTGTAGCATTCTTTGACCGTAGGTTGAATATGGAATCTAGGATTTAGACAAGTTGCCTATAATCTTGATTTACTCAACAAACACACATAAACTCCTTCTCCTCTCCCTATATGTTTTATGAGGATGGGTGAAAACCCTTGTTGAACAGTTCTTAGCCTTCCCTGGTGTTTGATGACTCCCAAATAGGGGTCATTCTCCCATTTCCATGATGCTGACCCATGGGGTAGGGAAATTGGAGAATGAAAATTATTTACATTCACTAGTCAGTTTCCCTGTCCTTTAAATTACAGGAGAGGAAGCCTATTTGGGGGCAGTTTTTCATAGAGAATATCATAAGATCTTATAATGGGAGCTTGGAGGGCATCTAAACCAAACTTCCTTCTTCATCACAGACGCTAGTCACTCAGTCACTTGTCCACAGTCATCTGCTTAGTAAGTGGCAGGCCTGGACTTAGAGCCAAGTTTCTGATTCCTTGAGCTCAGGGTCTTTTAAAAGCCAAACATTCTTAGGCTCTTTATTGCAGACAATATATCTAGATGATAGATAGATAGATAGATAGATAGATAAACTATATATAGCAAACTATATATGTATAGTTTGCTAATGCCACATCTACAGAGTATTAAGTGAAATGAAAGTTAGATCACTCTCTAGAATATTCAAACAATTCAGGCAAGACTAGAGGATTATATTCCCTTTAACTGATCAAGAAAATTCAACTCAAACTACAAAAGTATAATGCTGGTGTCTTTTATGTTATTCATTTCATTACTTATAAGAAAGTAATTACATTTCAGGAATAGATATATTACATATATATTACAATCCCTCTGCCCAGATCCCTCCCCATTTATGGGGGCATCTGACTCCCTCTCACTTATTGAGTTTTAGATGAAATGTCACCTCCATTTCCTCACCCCCTCCCAATATAAGGTAAGTTTCCTCAGTTATTCTTCCTCATAGAATTTTTAAAATTCCTTCTAAAGCACAAATCACAATTTTAAATTGTATATATATATATATATACACACACACACACACACACACATACAATTTTTGAAAATGTATAATTAAGTTACACATGAAATACATATAACATATATATTCATGTATTTCAAAGAGCCTTAAAAATGCAGCTCTTTGGAATGGACCAGACATCAAGATACTGGGAAAACGCAGACATGTATAAATATAGATAGATCAGTGGCTTTCCTTCTCTTTCTCTTTCTTAAATAAAAGCAGCCTTCAGCTAGGAAGGCTTTCCTCAAAGGTTCTTAATCTGGGAGTCTGTGGAATGAAGGTCCAAAAGGATCATCAGAGAATCTGTGAACACCCTATAATTACATTAAAAAAATTTCTCTATGTGTGTATGTGCATTTTTCTGGGGATTAGGGGTCAAAGTTTTCATTAGGTTCTCAAAGGGGTTCACTGGTTTGTGTGAAAACCTAATGCTTAAATAAAAGAAAAAGATGCTGTTCCTCGTATAGGGACTTTGGCCCTTGTCACTTCTCTCATGAACTCCCCCTTCCTCCATGGGATCCCCAAGGAGGCTCCATGAAACCCCCTGGGCTCTGCAGAGCACATTTAAAAAACTCTTGCTATAGGAATCACTTAAATAAAAATCTAAACTCAAGAGTTTTGAGCTATATGTTGCCCATAGACACTCCCTTCAACATCTGTGATGGCATGTGGTCCAGGCCTGCCAAAATGAGGAACTTATAATGAAATTAGGAGATGATGAATATCTGCTAATAACTTTGGGACTTTCGCTGCAATGCTATGTCTAGAAGCAGTCTTGTTCCATTCAAGAAAACAGGTTAAATATTCTCCAGACACATTTCTTAGAGTAAACTACAGTAGCAGGAATTAGAGTATCTTCAGAGTTAATAATATCTGAACATTCTAACCTTTCCTAGAATTAAATAAAAAATAAACTCTTACAGCCAAATAAAAAATGTACTTTAGCCCTAAATCTACAGAAGGTAAAACATGAGGATAGAAGGAAAACATGAGATAATGTTGGTCAAGCTGATACTACCCAAGTGATAAGAAAGATCATCATTGATAATTTTGAGCATTCAGTATACTCATCTAAAAATATTTCGAGGTGCAAGTCATATGCAAAATGTTTGCACTAGTCTGGGTTCTTGGTGGCAAGCAACAGAAATGGACATTGATTAACTTAAGCAGAAAAGGAACTCATTGAATGGGTGCGGGTACCTCAGGGAATCTACGAGAAGGCTGGAGAACAAGATGTGGAGGGACTCTGGGAAGGCAAAGAGCAACAAAGACCCAGCCACAGGAACTGTCTCTTTAGGACATGCCCAGTGGTACCAGGGACAACAGGCACTCATTGTCACCACCCTCCATCAATAGACTCTCCAGTCCACTGTGCTGGATACCAGCCTCTGCAGCAGGAGCCATGAATAGTCTCTAACTAACCCTGGTCTTTGTATCAGTCTGTGAAGACCCTCTGGAAATTCTGTCCTGTATTTTAAAAAGATAATTTGTGGTGGTCTGGAGAGTGCACAGACTCAGTAAGAGATTAGAGGGAGGGTGACCAGTTGTAAGGTTTTTATAATAATATAAACAAGAATTGTCAAAAGTCCTGTGCTTGGTGTACTCAGGGCAGGAGTGCATCTACCCAGGAAAGGGCTGAAGACAGTGGTTCTCAAACTTTAGAGGGTGTGAGGACCACCTGGAGGACTTGTTGAAATACAGATCACTGGGTGCCACCCCCAGGGTTTCTGATTCAGGAGGTCTAAGGTCAGACCTGAGAATTGACTTTTTTAACAAGTTCTCAGGTGATGCTGATCTGGCTGGTCTGGACCCACATTTACACCCTCAGTTTAAGAGACAAGGAGCTGTGGGGTTAGATGTGTGGTGAGCCCAAACAATCATCTTAAGAGTGGTGGTAGGATCTTGAGTTTTGGCATGAGCATGTGAGAACAACACAGAGATTGCTTATCCTGACAGCTCTCCCTGAGAATTTTGGGCTGGGGTCAGGAGGAGAGGGTTTCATAGAGACAGAAAGAATAGAACACAGCAGACTTCCCTAACTCCACCAGCAGTACAGAGCCCAACAATGCGGTAGGAGAACTTAATGACTACAGTAAGTCCCCTACATACGAACGAGTTCCGTTCCGAGAGCACATTCGTAAGTCCAATTTGTTCATAAGTCCAATAAAGTTAGCCTAAAGTACCCAACTAACACAGTTGGCAATAAAGTACTGTACTGTAATAGGTTTATAATACTTTTCACACAAATAATACATAAAAAACAAGCAAACACAAAAAATAAAACATTTTTAATCTTACAATACAGTACCTTGAAAAGCACAGTAGTACAGTACAAAATCTGGCATACAGGAGCTGGCATTGAGTGAACAGGCAAGAAGTTACTGACTGGAGGAGGGAGAGGAGGTGGGAGATAGTAGAGCTGAAGGATCGTCAGCAACAGGAGACGGAGGGCAAGCTGCAGTTTCACTCACACCTGACGTTGATGGCACAGGTTCTGGTTCCTTGCTGGATTCAATTCTATGTACCGTCTTAAAATAATGATCCAGTGATGTCTGGGTAGTAGCTCTTTTTTCTCGTCATAGATGACACAGTAGCACTGGATTACATTCTGTATTCAGGTTCTGTGCCTCAAAAACTAAGAGTGCCTCCTCAGATAAAGAAAATCCCCTCGCCATTTCCTGTATCATGAATCTTTTCATTTCTTCAGTTACTTCTGCCTCTTGTCTCTCTTTATTCTTTCTCTGGGCCTCCAATTCAATCAGGTCTTCATTAGTAACACACGTTTCCATCTTTGAAAGTTCTCAACTTGAAGGTTCATATGTAGGGGACTTACTGTATTGATTTTCATCAAACGCACGTAAACCCCCCCCCCACTGGGGATAGACCCATCTTTTATTCATAGTCTTTATTCCCAAAGTACCTGACACACCGGAGATGCTAGTATATTCTTAATTGATTTCGTTAGTTCTAGACTAAGCTACTTATGATCAAATGTCAACTTATCTTCTTCTTTCGCCATCATCTCCCTGCAGAAAATCATATCCATTAATATCATTGGTGGGATTTCTCTTTCTTGTAAATATTGTAAATCAAACCTCAGAAGACCAAGGTGGATAGGTAAGAGATCAGCAGCCATATTTTTCAATAAATGTGTCCAAGAATTAAGCAATAAAACACTTGACAAAAAAAAAAGATCATGGAATATTATCTAGCCTTTTAAAAGAAGGAAATCCTGCCACATTTGTGACAACATGGATGAAACTAAAGTTATGCTAAGTGAAATAAACCATAGGACTTAAATGATGAGTTAAAGTTAGGACACTATTAGATTCTATCAAGCAGATTCCTAAAAGCCGACGGGAATTAGGCTGTTGGCCAAAGGGAATTATACATTTTGGGATGTTCTGTGGTTATTCCCAACCTTGAGAAGGCTAGATGCAATTAAATTTGTAGAGGCAGAACTCAATTCTCTCTTTCCTCATCAACAGAACAAATGAACTCAGAATTTACCACCAACATATTTCTGTTGATTTAAAGAATAATTTTGTAGGGAACCATCTCTGAGTTTTCTGTACTTCAGGGAATTATTACAAATGTGGACCATCTTGAAGAAAGAAACGATCAAAGAATTATTAAACATGCTACAGAGAAAATGAATTGACTGAAGCAATGAAAATTTGAAGATGTTAGAAAGACAGAATTAGTAGTAGACTGTTAAGACTCAAAGATAATAGTATTGTGTTGGCATGATCTTAACAGGGTCCTTGGGCAACATGGTTAAAAGACCAAATCATGAATGTCAAAACTGGATCTGTTCAGGAGGTCCCCATAATGGAGGCCTTAAATAAACTCTGGTTTCATCAAAATATTTCATGAATTACTAACAAAAACTTCCAGAAACTCTGTTACCAACTTTTCTGGGACAATCTGATGTTTCAGATTTTTATTGGAGTCTGCCTTCAACCAATCATTTCATGTCTCTGAGACCCTATTTGCTCATCTATAAAATGAAGTGTTAACTAAATTATTTAAATATACCATTCCTCTTTTAATACTCAGTGAGGTCTATAACTCTTCTTTCAGACATATTGCCTTTATTTTTTAAAGCAAAAAATTACACAGGTAATACATGAAAATATTTCTTTATAAAAGAAATAAAACATTATAAATTAAAGTCAACTTTATCATTCCTGATCCCGATACCCCCACCCTTCTCTTCTAATCACCATGATTACCTGCAAATTTTTTAAATGCTTTTGCTTACATATATTTGCTCATGGAAAATATAGAACCCTGTTTTATTTGTGTGTTTTCACATGAAGTGTATTCTATTAAATATGCCATTCTGTGATTTGATTCTCATTTGTTCCACAACATTCATAAAGATCTTCCCACATCAGTACATTTAGATCCACCTAATTTCATACTATGCATGTACATTCATGCTCCCAGTCATACCCATCTTAATGAACATTTGTTTTACTGAATATCTTTGAAAATGCCCTCTTTTGTGTACATGGAAATGCTAGAGTCAGTAGTGCAAAATGAATTTTCTGAGTCATGGATTTGAATCCTTTAAATTTTACTATCAACCAAATTATCCTCCAAAGTAGCTATACCATTTGATACCAGCAGTTCATGAGACTTCACTCTTCTCATGGAGAAGACTCCTGCTCACATCAAACTTTAAAACATATATACAAAGGAATATTATTCAGCCATAAAAAGAAATGAAATTGAGTTATTTGTAGTGAGGTGGATGGACATAGAGTCTGTCATACAGAGTGAAGTAAGTCAGAAAGAGAAAGACAAATACAGTATGCTAACACATATATATATCTAAAATATCTTTAAAAAAAAAGCTTCTGATGAACCTAGGGGCAGGGCAGAAATAAAGATGCAGACATAGAGAATGGACTTGAGGGGAAAGGGTAACCTGGGACAAAGTGCGAGAGTAACATTGACATATATACACTATCAAATGTAAAATAGATAGCTAGTGGCAAGCAGCTGCATAGCACAGGGAGATCAGCTCGGTGCTTTGTGACCACCTAGAGGAGTAGGATAGGGAGGGTGGGAGGGAGATGCAGGAGGGAAGGGATATGGGGATATATGTATACATATAGCTGATTCACTTTTTTATATAGCAGAAATTAACACAACACTGTAAAGCAATTATACTCCAATAAAGCGTTTAAAAAAAAATTGCCACCAGACTGGATGGAAAGAAACATCTCGTTGTGTGACCCTGATTATAGGTGACATTGAGCACTTTTTCACATTACCTCTTTTTACAATTCCAGTTTACATATGGTGCCCACTCAAAGCTTACTGGACATGGTCTCAACGGTCTGAGTTCAAATCCTGTCTCTGGTATCTCTTGGCTGTGTCAAGTCACTGAATCTCTCTGCCCACAGTTTCCTCAGCTATAAAAGGAGAATAACAAGGCTTGTTCTATTTGACTCAGTAACAAAAGCTGATTGAATACTTTCTAGGCATTGTTGAGAGCTATGCAACCATATCAGGCAAAGGTGATAAAAAGAACAGAATCACTAGGAGTGATATAAAATAAGGGATTTATTACAAGAATATGACCTTTCACAATGATGGGGAAGGATTAGTGCCGTTGTTATGACTGCACTGGCTCTAAAGTCATCAGGGCAGGCGGTTGGGAAAGAAGTTGAAAGATAGAGATGGAGTTGAAGTGGAGAGAGCAAGGACAAAGTGGGACCCCTGACAATGAGCTGGAACCCACAAGGACAGACAGAAATCCACACTGGTCTCTTCAAAAATTCAAATTAAATCATGTGACTCTAGCGCCTTTCATCACTGAGCGAAATACACACTTGGCCCAGAAGTTGAAGAAGCTGAAGGATAATCCAGTGGACCTGGGGAAGCTACCATCAAGATACAGGAGCAGCCACATGTGAGAACTGCAACAGCACCAGAGCTCGGCCTCATGCTTCTGGGGTTAATGAGAACACTGCTACATGTCACTTCCGCCTCCAACATCTTGTGGCTCTTGTCAACCTGGAACACTGCAGGCAGAGATTTCTGGGAAATGTAGTTCCACCTCAGCTAAGCATGCACACACAACATTATAAATCCACAACAGCAATTCCAGGAAATAATAGCAAACATCAACTGTGCTAGTTGCAAACCCATTATCAAAATGTTTGATCTGTGCACATCGTGCTCATTTCATTCTACAGGCTGCATCTTTCTACACTGGTCCATGAAGAGTAACATCAAAAGAGAGAAGTGGTCAATTTTCTCTGCCTTCACAAGTCAAAAGGAAAACAAAATTTTATAATAAAAGAGAAAAACAAAATTTTATAAGAGAAGAGACTGATAACAGAGGCTGAAATAAAATCTGTGGATCTGTATGCTGCTTTCAGGGAAGACAGAAGAAAGCTGAACTTAATTCCCTTCTCTGTAGATCCCAGTCATGCATAAGTGCTCGGAGAACCCAACCTCATGGGTTTTCCCTATTGCCAAGTGAAGTGCATCTTTGTCTCTTGGAACAGTCCTGCTTTACAGGAAAAGAATTAAAAAGCGAGGACCATATAAGGACTACACTAATTATGAGCTGGAATGTGTCAGCCAGAAATGAGTTACAAGCTGGCCAGGGCCTGCAAACTATAGTTAGATATTTAATAAAGTTCAGGCATGCAGCTGCAAGCACTCCTGGATGCTTGCCACCTTTTATTATGGTGGCGCCTGGCAACATGCTTGTAGTTAAGGGTCTGTCAGCCTTTCCATTAGACACTCCATCTTTTCAGGACTCTCTAAATCTCTTTTTTTTTTAACCACACAAATTAGAAACTTGTATGTAGCTTGTCCAAAATGAGGCTGTTTTGTGGTTGTTGTTATTGTTTTTCAGATTTGGAGAAGCTCAATCTGGTTTTGCCATTTACAGTACCAAAAAAAAAAAAAAAAAAAAAAGAAGGAAAGGGAGGAAGGCATCCAAAAAAGACAAAGTTAGTAGACAGATTGTCAGTTTGGTCCCAAGTTTTCCTAAAGAAATGATGTGCTCTTTCTGGGACCACACTGAAAAAGGAAAATACACTTCAGCAAAGTGTTTTACCTAAAATATAAAATCTGTTTTTAGATAAGTCCAAAGATAGCTAAAGATGTGGAAATAAAGCTTTCTGTTTCTTAGCTTGGTATGAGATTTTTAGCTTGATAACAAAAAAGAAATCAGGGAACCCTTTTATGCTTCACCATATATTCTTCCCCACCCCTTCACCTCTGGTAACCACTAATTTTAAAAAGCAATCTTCCATTGGGAAAATTTTATACACAACTCAAGAATACTGGGTTAAACAGGAGAACTTGTAGTAATTCCTCGGTTCTAAGGAAGGAAGGAAGGAAGGGAGGGAGGGAGGCAGGAAAGAAGGAAGGAAGATATCACCTCTGTAAATGTGCTCACTGGTGTTAAGATGCATCCCAAATTCATTAAAAAATATATAAATAAATAAATATATACATATTTGAGGGAAAGAGAAAGTGTCTTAGAATAAGAAAATAGGGCATATAACTCATTATCATTTACAAATAAATGTCAACCAAATTTTGCCAAATCTTTCTTCTCTGCCCTCGATGAAATACCAGGCAGATTCCAATTATTTTTCTATCTATTATTCAGGTTTCAAAAAGCCAGTTAAGTGTAGAATCAAACTTTCAAGATCTTATTTAATTTAAAATCAGCTATTGGCATCTTGGTATAACAGGCAGTAGTGCTAAGATTTAGACTACACTACAGCCTTCAACATGCTGAAAGCAATGAGGCTACCAAGTGGGAGGATCAGTGGGAAAGATGAGAAATTTGTAGGCTGCTTGCATGTGAAATATGTGTGAGAAACAGAGGCCGAGAAATCCCACCATGTAGAGAGTAATATGAAAGCTTTTACTACAAAGGTTTTTGGTGTATTATTTAATGTAAATCTGCAACTATTTATTTTATACTTTGATAAGTAAATACATTGTAGATAATAAGAGGCAGATTCCTCATTATTGTAGAAAGAATTAAAGCTAAGGAAAGGGAGAGACTAGAATGAACTCATGTGTTGGATTGGAACCAAAGGTATGAACTCATGAATTCAATGTGAACTCATATATATGCAGATAGATAAATATAGAAATATAAATGTATTTGTGTGTACATATGTTTCCTAGTTCTGTCTGCTGAGGGACCCTAGGAGCAATGACAATCTCATAACAATTTGAGCACACCCAGCACCCAGATCTTGGTTTCTAAATAACAGTTTCCAATTAAAAGAATCAGAGCTCCTTGGGAAAGAGGTTGATTCCACCGTTGGGCCAGGAAAAATACAAGATGAGCCTGGAAGATCTTGTGATGCCAGAAAATAAGGAAGTGTTTGAGAAAAGATAAAAGCATGCCAAAGAACAAAAACCCAATCTAGAGGGGCTCCCCATGTCAAAGCTGCAACAGTTTGATCAAAAAATAATTATAGAGGCTTCCATGGTGGCGCAGTGGTTGAGAGTCCGCCTGCCACTGCAGGGGACACAGGTTCGTGCCCCGGTCCAGGAGGATCCCACATGCCGCGGAGCAGCTGGGCCCGTGAGCCATGGCCGTTGAGCCTGTGCATCCGGAGCCTGCGCGTCCGGAGCCTGTGCTCCGCAACAGGAGAGGCCACAACAGTGAGAGGCCTGCGTACCACAAAATAAATAAATAAAATAAATAAATAAATAAAATAATAATTATAGTACTTATTATACCCCATAGAATAAAATAATTATCAATGAATGCATAATGGCATAAATGAATAATTGGATCAATAAATGAATTGTGGGGGGCAGACAGCTCTTCTTTACAGAAGAATCCCAATTAATTAATGTAGAAGAAAAGAGGGAAATTTAAAAATCACCATTAGGCAAATACCACAGTAATAATTGTTGCAGGCAAGATGTACCAAAGTATGCTAAAATCATTGGGCAAAATTTGAGGAAAAACAAGATATTAGCATAGTTGCAATGTATTTCACCTAAGATATTTATCAATTATATAGGGGAAAATACTAACATTACAATGAGGAAACCCAACAGACACTTTAATCAAGTGATTGAGATTAATATCATAAGCAATAAAACATTTACCATCATGAACATCCTGATATGATGCACTAGGAAGGACACAACATCACTTCTGTGGTATTCTTGCCAAAAATGCACAATCTCAATATAATCATGAGAAAACACATATTGAGAGACATTCTACAAAAAAAGTGACCAGTACTCCACAGAAGTGTGAAGGTCATGAAAGACAAGAAAAGAATGCAGAACTGTCATGACTCGGGGAGACTAAGGTGACACAGCAACTGAATGCAGTGGGAGTGGGCCCAGGAATAGGAAAGGAGCATTAGAGGAAAATTTGGTTAAATTTGAATAAAGTCTGTAGTTCACTTAACAATATTGCACAAATGTTCATCTCCTGTTTTGATAACAGTACTCTGGTTACAAAAGCTTTCAACATTAGGGAAACCGAGTAAAGAGAATATGTGAACCCTCTGAACAATATTTTCAACTTTTCTATAAGTCTAAGATTGTTGAAAAATAAAATGTTTACCAAAAATGTCCTATAAAGGAGAAAGGTATTTTGTGGTTTTAAATTATTTATTTATTTATTTTATTGAAGCATAGTTGATTTACAATACTATATTAGTTTCAGGTGTACAACATAGTGATTCAATTATTTTTATAGTTTATACTCCATGGAAAGTTATTACAAAATAATGGATATATTTCTCTGTGATGTACAATATATCCTTGTTGCTCATTTATTTTATACATAGTAATTTGTAACTTTTAATCTCCTACACCTATCTTGCCCCTCTCTCCTTCCTTCTCCCCACTGGGAATCACTAGTTTTTTCTCTATATCTGTGAGTCTATTTATCTTGTGTTATATTCATCCATTTTATTTTTTAGATTCCACACATAAGTGATAACATACGGTATTTGTCTTTCTCTGTCTGACTTATTTCACTAAGCAAAATACCCTCTAGGTCCATCCATGTTGTTGCAAATTTCATTCTTCTTTATGGCTGAGTAATAGTCCATTGTATACAATACCACATCTTCTTTACCTATTCATCTGTTGGTGCACACTTAGGTTGATTCCATATCTTGGCTATCATAAACAATGATGCTATGAATTTTGGGTGTATGTATCTTTTTGAATTAATGTTTTTGCTTTCTTCAAATATATAGGAGTGAAATTGCTTGATCATGTAGTAGTTCTATTTTTAGTTTTCTGAGGAACTGCCATAAAATTTTCCATAGCGGCTGTACCAATTTACTTTCCCACCAACAGTGTAGGAGAGTTCCTTTTTCTCCACATCCTCTCCAGCATTTATTATTTGCAGACTTTTTTGATGATAGTCATCCTGACAGGTGTGAGGTGATATCTCATTGTGGCTTTGATTTGCATTTCCCTGATGCTTAGCAATGTTGAACCTCTTTTCATGTGCCTGCTGGCCATCTGTATGTCTTCTTTGGAAAACTGTCTATTTTTTGGGTCTTCTGCCCATTTTTTAATCAGGTTTTTTTTTTGGATATTGAGTTGTGTAAGCTGTTTATATATTTTGGATATTAACCCCTTATTGGTCATATCATTCGCAAATATTTTCTCTCATTCAGTAGATTGTCCTTTTGTCAATTGTTTTCTTGGTTGTGCAAAGGCTTTTAAGTTTAATCAGGTCACATTTGTTTATTTTTGTTTTTGTTTCATTTGCCTTAGGAGACAGATCCCCAAGTTTATTGCTATGATTTATGTTAAAAACTGTTCTGCCTATTTTCTTCTAGGAGTCTTATGGTTTCTGGTCTTACCTTTAGTTACGTCTTTAATCCATTTTGAGTTTACTTTTGTATATGTTGTGAGGAAATGTTCTTATTCTTTTACATGTAACCATCCAGTTTTCCTAGCATCACTTAGTGAAAAACTGATTTTCTCTATTGTATAATCTTGTCTCCTTTTTTGTAGATTAATTGACCATAGGTGCATGGTTTTATTTCTGGGATCTACATTCTGTTCCACTGATCTATCTGTCTGTTTTTGTGCCAGAGCCATGTTGTTTTGATTACTGTAGCTTTGTAGTATAACCTGAATTTAAGGAGGGTGATACTTCCAGCTTTTTTTTTTTTTCCTCAAGATTGCTTTGGCAAATTGGGGTCTTTTGTGGTTCCATATGAATTTTAAGAGTATTTGTTCTAGATCCATGAAAGAAAGTCATGAATATTTTGATAGGGATTGCATTAAATCTAGAGAATGCTTTGGATAGTATGGTCATTTTAACAATATTAATTCTTGCAATCCATGAACACAGGATATCTTTCTATTTCACTGTATCATCTTCAATTTCCTTCATCAGTGTTTTATAGTTTTCTGAGTATAACACTTTCACCTCCTTGGTTAAGTTTATTTCCAGGTACTTCATTCATTTTGATGTGATTTTAAATGGGATTGTCTTCTTGTTTTCTCTTTCTGATAGTTCATTATTAGTGTTTAGAAAAGCAACAGATTTCTGTATATTAATCTTGTATCAGTGCAACTTCACTGAATTCATTCATTAGTTCTAATAGTTTTTTGATGGAGACTTTAGGATTTTCTATATATAGTATCATGTCATCTGCAAAGAATAACAGTTAACCCTTCCTTTTTGTTTCTTTTACTTGTCTGACTGCTGTAGCTAGGACTTCCAATACTATGTTAAATAAAAGTGGTGAGAATGGGCATCGTTGTCTTGTTTCTGATTTTAGAGGAAAAGTTTTTCACCATTGAGTATGATGTTAGCTGTGGGTTTGTCATCAATGGACTTTGTTATGTTGAGATATGTTTCCTCTATACCAACTTTGATGGCAGTTTTTATCATGAACAGATGGTCATTTTTGTCAAGTATTTTTCTTTATCTACTGAGATTATCCTGTGATTTTTATCCTTCCTTTTGTTAATGTGGTGTATCACATTAATTAATTTGCAGCTATTGAACCATTCTTGCATCCCTGGAATAAAGCCTACTAATCATGGTGTATGTTCCTTTTTATATATTATTGAATTCAGTTTGTTAATATTTTGTTGAGGATTTTTGCATCTATATTCATCAGAGATATTGGTAGATTGTTACAATTATACAGATTGTTAAATAATCATACAGATTTAATAACAGTTTGAGCTCAAGAGAGTAATAAAAACTGTGACTATCAACCAAGTTGGCACTTTACAAATGATCTTCAATTCACACAATAATCTGGGCTGGGGAGGGGGGCGGAGAGATGTCATTTGAACTTTAAAAATGAAGAAAGCCTAGCTCAGGCATGTAAAGTTCCAGTGTCAAAACCAGTGAAAGGTAGAATTAGAATCAGTAAAACTGAGTGTAACTGACTCTAAAGCCCAAGTTCTTCTTCAGTGCACAACTCCATTGTAGAGAAGCCAGTTCTGCATGGAGCAGGCCATGTTTTGTGGATGTCAGTATAATTAAGAGCCTTACAGCTCAGGCTCTAGAATCAAATGATCAAATTCCCAGCTCTGCCATACCTTAGCTATGGAACTTTGGATTCTGAACCTTATTTTTCTCATCCGCAAAATGGGGATAATGGTGCCTACCTCACAAGTTCATTATAAGAATTTAAAAGATCTTAATACTCAGCATAGTTCCCAGCACATAGAAAGCTCTCAAGAAATGGTAGCTTTGTATGATCAATTAACATCCCTAAAAGTATCTGAATAAAAGAACCTCTGTAAATATTGCTGAAGACCTAGTATCTAAGTGCTCTTTATGAAAAGCTCAGTTAGCATGCTGCTGTTCATAGGAGACTTTATCAAAGGTTGGGAGTGGGGCAAGCTGTACTTGGATTCAACATAACTTAAAACAGCTTACAGCATTTTTTCACCATCTTCCCTTACTATGCATACTAAGCATTTGATCTTCAATTCTGATACATGCAAAGAAAACTTGATATTGCTTGTATTAATTTTCTATGGCTGCTGTGACAAATAACCACAAACTTCGTGGGTTAAAACAACAAAAATTTATTTATCTTGCAGTTTTGCAGGTTAGAAGTCCAACATAGTCTCACTGGGCAAAACTCAGAGCTGTGTTCACTTTTGAAAGCTCTAGAGGAGAATCAGTTTCCTTACCTTTTCCAGTTTCTAGAGACTACTCATATTCCTTGGGTCATGGAACCTTCTTCCTTCAGAGTCAGCAAAATTGGGACTCCTTCTCATATCACATCACTCTGACCGTTCCATTGCCACATCTTCATCTCTGACTCTTTTCTGCTGCTTTCCTCTTCCATTTATAGAGAAGGAAAATGGGGCTCAGCAAAACTAAATAATCTGCCCAGCTGGTGTATAGTAGAGCCAGGATTGAAACACAGTTTTACATCGCTCCAAAACCTCTTAACCACTATGACAGAATATAAATCTAAGGTATGAAAAACAGTTCAGGAGTAATTCATTCTCATATTTAAAAAATAAAATAAAAAAGACTAAAGCCTTGAAATGAATGTGTCCCCATGTGACACAATTACTGGCAACACATTGTTTCCACCCACCACCCTGCTAGGGAGAACTTGGTTTGGAAGCCACTTTTAGGGTTCTGCACCAAAAAAGGTAATGTGATGCTTGAGTTTATGTCTGCTTCTGAAAGGGCTGTAGGCTGAGACTCCACAGTTTCCATCCCAAGGACTTCTTGACTCAATCACACTCCCTTCTCCCTTGTAGTTTTCACCCAAAACAGACACGTGGTTTCTATTCTAGACTGAGTCTTCACTGAACACTCCCAGGAAAGCCTGCCATGTTGTTTTCCAGCACATTCTTTTCAAAAAAGAAACAAGCCTAAAATTCTGTTCTTTCACTTAAAAAGAAATTATGAAGCTTTCCCCGTGTGTGCAATGCCTTTATAGTTGTCTCTAGTAAATTATTTTCACATGTTGTCTACCAGACCCGCTGACTCTGATGAAAACCCTTATCCTCATGCCTGGGATGACCTCTCACCCAAGGGGCCGGTACCCAAAAGGCAGCATGGGCCAACTGTGCTGTATGCTTCATTACCTGGGTAATTGCTGAGGCAAATGAGTTCTAGCTAATTACTAGTGTGGTCTTAATCCCAGCAACAACTGAAAGCAAGAACTCTCACTGACATTTCACTCTATACTATAATGAATATAATTTGCAGTTTTAGTTGATGCCAAAACATTCACTATTATGAACAGAATCTGAAATCCCAAGGGAATTAGATAGATGAGCGTTCATATATATGGGATTTTTCTTTCCCTACCTTTAATTTGCTGCCAGGTATTTTTTAGTGCAACTCGATTTCCTCTTTACCCTAGGCAACAGCATGAGCCTTCTACTATAATTTGTAATTACTATTAAGAATAACCTGACTCCAGGGCTTCCCTGGTGGCGCAGTGGTTGAGAGTCTGCCTGCTGATGCAGGGGACATGGGTTCATGCCCCGGTCCGGGAGGATTCCACATGCCGCAGAGCAGCTGGGCCCGTGAGCCATGGCCACTGAGCCTGCACGTCCAGAGCCTGTGCTCCGCAATAGGAGAGGCCACCAGCAGTGAGAGGCCCGCGTGCCGTAAGGATAAAAATGAAATAATAGATTTTAAAGTTCTTTTCAAAGATGAAAGCACAATACAAGCATAAGGCATCATTATTATCCCCTTATAACTATGATCTATAATGTCCCATATAAAATATAATTTGTTAATTATTGCATGTGGTGTCAGTGATAAGCAGTATATACCTGGATAACTGTAAAATGTAGCCTTTTTGGAACAAGTAATCCAAGAGTATTTTCTCTCATTCCCCAAATGCATATTTGAATTGCTCTGATTTGTGGATGCTTCCAGTTTCCTAAGAAGAGTTACCTTTGAGACTGATAGCACAGGTGGAGATAGGAGCATAGCACATTATTTAGCAGCCAAGCCAAGACTAAAATTCAGGTCTTCTGATGAGTAACTAAGTGCCCCTGGGCAAAGTATGTAATCATTTTGGGTTATAGCTTTCATATCCTTTAAAATGGGCCTGATAACTTACATCTAAGAATGTTGCAAAGATAAAGTGAAACAAAAAGGAAAAAACACTTTGGAATGTTAAATGTATATGAAAGCAAGGCTTATATGAACAGTAGAATGCACTATTCATAACAACATTAGTACTTTCCTCATGAAATGAGGACATTTAGCTTATTTTCTTGTTAAAACTGCTTTAACACCACGTTTCTGCACTTAAGCATTTTGGCAAGGGTGAAAGTTTTGTTTGAGCTACAAAACCAAATAGGAGAAAGGAGACTGTCACCAGTTCTTCTCTGATTTGAGCCCCAAGAAAAGATGGTTTAAGGATTTGTACATCTCCCAATTGTGTTGAATTTGGTTTGTTCCCAGCACTGCCTCACTTTATCTAGAAATCTCTCTGCATTCTCAAATGAGCACTGTTCTCTAGGGAAACAATGGCCTCAGTCATACAGGGAAGTTCCAAGAAGAATCCCTCCATCTTAATCTTTTTCAAAAGGAGGTTTGGACTATAGTCCAGGGCCTCGGGGCTTAGATGAATTTAGAGAAGAGATGGGGATTGTAAATGCAGTTGCTAATCCACCCCACTAGTGTTTCCTATCTTGCCAGAACACAGATATTGATGGGCTCTCCTTTTCCTAGAGTACATAAATAAAAACAAAGCTGGGTGCAGGCAAATTTACAAAGTATGCACGCACTCAGCCAACTAGTATTTATGGAGTGTCTGTGTGTACAGAGCACGCTGTAGGTTCAGGAGACTCAGCAGTGAACAAGACAGATATTTATCTTTTACTCTAGCAGAGCAAGAACGACAGGAAGCAAATCAATAAACGAGAACATGTCAGTTATTACAAAGCCTTTCTAAATCATTAGAATAAGGCTAATGATAGAAGTAAGTGGGTGATCAGAAAGTTCTTTCTGAGATGATATTATAAACTGAAATATCAAGGACAGGAAGGCTCAGGAAGACTAATGCCCCATCTTAGTGTGACCTCCCCACCTTTACTCTCCTCCTTTTCCCGTGTTTGCTTCCCTTACTGTAGATCTAGGGCACCTACATTTAAGTAGCCTTCCTAGCCACTTGGGCATCTTCTTAGCTTCTTGATTCATTCAGTCAAGACTCAAAAAAGGTTTTAGCCTTTGTTCACCACCTCTATCCTAAGTGTTGGACCACCACAGACCATCCTGCAATGTTGGTATTATTAAATCTATGTTACTGATGGAGTTCAGAAATAATAACCACCACAGCAAACAAAATTTATTAGGTGTTTACCACATATCCAAAATCTGATAGATCAAAGCAAAAGGTCAATGGCCACAGCAATCACCAGAGACTTAGGACCAAGGGTCTTCATTTTCCTGGGCTATAAAAACTTGCAGGGAATCTATGCACCCAAGGGAAAGTGACAAAATACCAAAATCGACTGATAAATTCTTTACCTAAACTGTGGCAGTGAGGGATTGAGCCATATTCATTTTTATTTTTTTATTTTTTATTTTTGTGTGTGGGGGGGTGGTACGCGGGCCTCTCACTGTTGTGGCCTCTCCTGTTGCAGAGCACAGCCTCCGGACGCTCAGGCTCAGCGGCCATGGCTCACGGGCCCAGCCGCTCCGCGGCATGTGGAATCTTCCCGAATCGGGGCACGAACCCGTGTCCCCTGCATCGGCAGGTGGATTCTCAACCACTGCGCCACCAGGGAAGCCCTCATTTTTATTTTAAATAAATAAATAAATATATAATATTTAATATGTACATAGTTTAAATAAAATAAATATATATATTTATATACATGAAATCTTATTAGCCCTTGAGAACTTTGAATCAGGTCAGTGTGATCATGTCACTCCTTCAATAAACTTTCAATGATTTCCCACTTCCCACACTGGGAACTGCAAACAGGTGACTTACAGGTGACTTACAAGCCTGCCAGTGTCTTAGCGGGGAGTTCAGGAGAACACACACAATGTTGTAAAGAACAGAAAATTTCCCATTAAAACTCCCAGGTTCCCCAGAATCCTTTGAAAAAAACAGAAGTTTTGGCATATTTGGGCCCCATTTCCACGTGGCATAACCAACTGGAATTGAACATCAACTGTCTACAAGTTTCCATAAAAAGCAATTTCATTAAATGTCAGTTTCATATAATTTTCTAACTTCCATTTTGGTTTCTTTGATTCCTGAGAGATTTAGGAGTGTATTTCTAAATTTCTCAACCTATACTGTTCCTAAAGTTATCTTTCTGTTATCGATTTCTAACTTAATTGTATTCTTTTACATAATGAGGTCTAAATGACATTCTTAGTTTTTGTTGAGAATTGCCTTATGTGTAAAAACAAGGTTAGTTTTCATAAATCTTCTGTATGTTCTCTACTGGTTGGGAGAAGTATTCCATATATGTCTATTACATCTGGTTAATCTATACACTTACTTAGTGCTTATCTGCCTTGCCTAGAAATATCTGAGGGTATAGTCTGAAAACCTCCCACTATGATGGTTGGTTTGTTTGTCTATTACTGTAATTTTGTCAAATTTTGAAACTCTTTCAATAAGTGTGATATTCTCCAGACATTTTCCAAAATGTCTTTTGCCTTAAAATAAGTTTTATCTAGTATTAATCTGGCTATACCAGTTGTCCTGAGTCCTATTTGTCTGGCATAAGTTTTTCCATCCATTTACTTTCCACCTTCTGTATCTTTTCATGTGGACTTGTGCATATCTGAATTTGCTATGCTGGTGTTTATTTGTTGGTTTGTTCACTCAATCAGAAAGTATTTGTCTTTTAACTATAAATTTTAGTCTCCCAATATTTGTTTTGATTAATGATATATTTGGATTAATTTTTACCATCTTGTTTTGTATTTTCTCTTTGTCCAACTTTTGAATTTTTCCACTTGTCTCACCTTCTTTTGGCTTGATAGTGTTGTTTTTCCCCCTCATTTCATTTTTTTCCTCTTCTGATATGAAAATCTTATTTTGTACGTCTATTCTGTTATTGGTATCCTAGAAATGATCACTAAGCATTTTTAACATATTTAACTTTAAAAAATAAATGTTAATCAATATTTTTATCTTCATTTTGAAAAACAGATGAATCTTGCAGCACTTAAATATTGATCATGTTTTCAGAGTTACATGCTATGTATTTGAGGATTTTGTTTCTATATTGATTTTATATGCCCATAAATTAGATTTTTAATTGTTTTATGTAGTCATTGTTTACATTTACCCCCATGTATACTATATTATTTATTCACCATTCCTTCTTGCATCTCAGGTGCTCCTCTGGGCTCATTTTTCTTCCTTCCAAAATACATTCTTTAGACTTTTATTAATGAAGAATGAATGGTAGTAAACTCCTTCAGGGTTTTGGTTTTTGGTTTTGGGGGGGTTTTGCTTGTTTGTTTTGTCTTAAAATGTCTTCATTTTGGCCTCATTTTTAAAAAGATATTTTCACTGGATATTCAATTTTATATTTAATTGTCTATATCAACAATTATTTTCTCTTTGGTACATTGAAGAATATTATATTTTCTTCTGGGTTCCACTTCTGCTATTGAGAAGTTAGCTGTCAATCTAGTTAACATGCCTTTGTAGATATCTTTCTTTTCTCTCTGGTTGCTTTTTCTTTACTGATTGCTTTCAAAATCATCTCTTTGTCTTTGCTGGTCTGCAGTTTCATTATGATGGTTTCAGATGGGTTTTTATTTTAATTCCAGTTGAGATCCCTTGAACATCCTTAATCTAAGGATTGTAGTTATTCATCAATTAAGGAAACTTCTCAGCTGTTATCTCTTTGATTGTTATCTCTCCTCAATTTTCTCTATTTTATCTTTCTGAGTTTTCAGTTAGACACTTGTTGGACTTTCCTACTATATCCTCCATGCCTCCTAACTTGTGTTTCATATTTTCTATATTTTTATCTCTGTATTCTACTTTCTGGGTAATTTATTCATATCTGTCTTCCAGCTCATTAATTTTCCTGTTGGCTGCTTTCAATTTGCTATTTACATACTCAGGTTTTTTATTTTAATTATTATATTGTTTATTTATGGAAATTTTATTTGGTTTTGCTATACAAATCTGCTTCATCAATCTTGACAGTTTCTTGTTCTTTTACCATCTTTTCAATATCCTCATTTATTTATTTAAATGTATGAAACATATTTATTTTATAGTCTATATCTGATGTTGATGCAGTTCTGGCAAGTCTGATTCTACTTTGTTTTTTTGCTGACCCTCTCTCATGGTATCCAATATTCTTGTATATTAAAAAAATTGTTTTATTATGAATTCATGTTCCTCTGACTTTATCTATGGACATTCTCTGAAATATGTGCTTAAATCATATTCCTCAAAAAAGCCTCTGTTTCCTTCCACCAGTTGCCTGCAGGTGCTTATCAACACGGGCCACTTTGACCAAATTTTTGTCTGAGAATATTTTTAGACTACTCAGGTAGGATGAATTATGGCCTCTAAAGAAAAGTGAACTCAGATTTATGGTTAGAAATTCTCACATGATGTTTTTGGATTTTTTTTTCTTTCCTTTTCTTTTCTTTCTTCTTCTTCTTCTTTTTTTTTTTAAATAACATTCAGAGCAAAGTCCAAGATAGTCAAGACCTTTTGTGGGGTTGGACTTTCTAGTTTGCCCATTGTGAGTGTCATCCTTTAGGGTCCTGTTTTTAAACAGGGTTTGCCAATCAGACTTCTTGCCCTCACTGGGTTTTAGGCTATATCTTTTGATTTCCATGCTGTAAACCATTGAAACCAAGTTTGTACAGAAGGATACACTGACAGATGTACACAAGGGGAGAAAAGGCGTTTTCTCATCACTCCTTGCCTTGGGTTATTTTCTTTACTGTCCACTCATTTGGGCTTTTTAAATGTTTTATTTTAAAATATATTATCCAGCATTTTAAGCATTCTACACCTAGAGAAGAGAGAGAGAGAGACAGTCTGTGGCATTTTTGGCTAACATTCTTCTTTCCCCCTTCAGATTGTAAATACTGTAAATAAAGATACTGTGCTCTGTTTAACTAGATGTTCCTGTTACACATTTAGCATTTAATAAATGTTGTTTGAAATAAATCTGTTCTCTATTATTTGAATAAGATTCTGAAAAGACTTACAGGAAGAACATAATTTCCCTCTCTTGGCTTCCCTCTTTTACTCACTCATAGTAATATTTCTTTTTGATTAGCAGATAGTCTTTATTCATAACATGTTAATTCACAATAACCCTCTGAATCAAGTAACCACATTTTTTACTGGAAAACTCAATTATCAGGAATGAGCCCAACATCAGTTGTTTGAAATGAGATGATTATATAAAGTGTAGGAAGGCTTGACTTGGCAGTGCAATTTATCTATATTTAAGCTTGTTGTGGAATTCATTACCCAATGGTATCAAACTTTTACACCTAAGTGACCCTTTCATAAGAGATGAGTGAATACATAAATGGGGCCCGAAGCTACAGTTTTTTTAATCTTAAAAAACTCATTAAAATATTGATTTTAATCATTTAACTTGATGCTTCTTTTTAGCAGAAATATTTTAAATTATTTACCAGTAAATTATATACCACCATCATCACCACCAATTTCAGAGCCAGGTGTCCATCAGAAAGGTGTACTGCATTTGCATTATGGCATTGCCTACTTCTGGGATATGGGTGTGTACCCTATTTTTGAAAGCACTGCATTACCAAGTTAAAAAGGAGAGATATGTGACAACTCACAAAAAAAAGATTACTCTGAATAGAGAGCTCTTTCACAACTCAGATGTTTCAACTCTAACCTTACCATACAGCTCTAATTCAGGAGTAGTGAGCTTAATCACCTAAGAGGTACTGTTTGGAACATCACTGAGCATAAAGGGCAAGGTAGGGACCATGGCAAAGCAAGAGGACAGGACCTGTCCAAAAGGGTGGGGGTGCCACTCACCTCCAGCCAAGTGTTTCCATGTGGGAGTACAGGTCAGTGCTGCAGATCTCCTGAACCAAGAATCCAGGTTTTATGTGCATTCTCCTAGTTTTAAAAGTTTGTCTCAGTCAGGTGGAGTGGAGAATTTTGTGTGATTAAAAAGTTATAAAACAGGGCTTCCCTGGTGGCGCAGTGGTTGAGAGTCCGCCTGCCAATGCAGGGGACATGGGTTTGCGCCCCGGTCCGGGAAGATCCCACATGCCACAGAGTGGCTGGGCCCATGAGCCATGGCTGCTGAGCATGCGCGTCTGGAGCCTGTGCTCCGCAACAGGAGAGGCCACAACAGTGAGAGACCCACGTACCGCAAAAAAAAAAAAAAAAAGTTATAAAACAGAACAGAAGAGATGATTTTCATAATTTTGGAGTGGAGAAAAAGCTTTCTAAGTTGACAGAAAACTCAGAAGATAAGAACATATATATACTGAATACATAATTGGGCTACATATTTTTTTTAATTCTGCATAACAAAACACCATAAACAAAGCAAAGTCACATGCAAAAGCTAGCAAATATTTGCAGACAAAATGCTAATTTTCTTAATATATAAAGTGTTATTGGAAGTGATATAAATATAAATATATATATATATATTCCAATAAAAAATATTGGTAACACTAAGAAAAAATGGATGGAGACTGGTTCAAGATGAAGGAGTAGAAGGACATGCACTCACTCCCTCTTGTGAGAACACCAGAATCACAACTAACTGCTGAACAATCATCTACAGGAAGGCACTGGAACTTACCAAAAAAGACACCCCACATCCAAAGACAAAGGAGAAGCTGCAATGAGGTGGGAGGAGGGGTACAATCATAATAAAATCAAATCCCATAACTGCTGGGTGGGTGACTCACAAACTGGAGAACAATTATACCACAGAAGTCCACCCACTGGAGTGAAGGTTCTGAACCCCATGTCAGGCTTCCCAACCTGGGGGTCCAGCAACAGAAGGAGGATCAGAGAATCAGACTTTGAAGGCTAGCAGGACATTGACAGGACTGGGGAAAACAGAGACTGCACTCTTGGAGGGCACACACAAAATAGTGTGTGCATCAGGACACAGGGGAAAGGAGCAGTGACCCCATAGAAGACTGAACCCAGACCTACTGGCTACAGATTCAGGGTCTCCTGCAGAGGCAGGGGGTGGCTGTGGCTCACGATGGGGACAAGGACACTGGCAGCAGAAGTTTTGGGAAACACTCCTTGGCATGAGCTCTCCTGGAATCCACTATTAGCCCTACCAAAGAGCCTGTAGCCTCCAGTGCTGGGTCGCCTCAGGCCAAACAACCATCAGGGAGGGAACTTAGTCCCACCCATCAGCATACAAGTGGATTAAAGTTTTACTGAGCTCTGCCCACCAGAGCAACACCCAGCTCTACCCACCACCAGTCCCTCCCATCAGGAAGCTTGCACAAGACTCTTAGATAGCCTCATCCAAAGGAGGGCAGACAGCAGAAGTAAGAAGAACTAGAATCCTGCAGTCTGTGGAACAGAAACCATGTTCACAGAAAGATAAGCAAAATGAAAAGGCAGAGGACTATGTACCAGATAAAGGAACAAGATAAAACCCCAGAAAAACAACAAAATGCAGGGAGATAGGCAACATTCCAGAAAAAGAATTCAGAATAATGATAGTGAAGATGATCTAGGACCTTGAAAAAAGAAAGAAGACACAGGTCGAGAAGATGCAAGAAATGTTTAACAAACACCGAGAAGAATTAAAGAACAAACAGAGATGAGCAATACAATAACTGAAATGAAAAATACACTAGAAGGAATCAATAGCAGAATAACTGAGGCAGACGATCGGATAAGTGACCGGGAAAACAGAATGGTGGGATTCATTGCCATGGAAAGGAATGAAGAGGAAAGAATGAAAAAAAATGAAGACAGCCTATGAGACCTCTGGGACAACATTTAACACACCAATATTCGCATTATAGGGTCCCAGAAGGAGAAGAGAGAGAGAAAGGACTCGAGAAAATATTTGAAGAGATTATAGTAGAAAACTTCCCTAACATGGGAAAGGAAATAGCCACCCAAGCCCAGGAGGAGCAGAGAGTCCCAGACAGGATAAACCCAAAAAGAAACACACCAAGCCACACAGTAATCAAATAGACAAAAATTAAAGACAAAGATAAATTATTAAAAGCAACAACGGAAAAATGAAAAATAACATACAAGGGAACTCCCATAAGGTTAACAGCTGATTTCTCAGCAGAAACTCTAAAAGCCAGAAGAGAGTGGCATTATATATTTAAAGTGATGAAAGGGAAGAACCTACAACCAAGATTACTATACCCACAAGGATCTCATTCAGAAACAATGAATAAATGAAAAGCTTTACAGACAAGCAAAAGTTAAGAGAATTCAACATCCCCAAACCAGCTCTACAACAAATGCTAAAGGAACTTCTATAAGTGGGAAACACAAGAGAAGGAAAGGACCTACAAAAACAAACACAAAGCAATTCAGAAAATGGTAACAGAAACATAAATATCGATAATTACGTTAAATGTGAATGGATTAAATGATCCAACCAAAAGACACAGGGTAACTGAATGGGTACAAAAACAAGACCCATGTATATATTGGCTACAAGAGACCCACTCAGACCTAGGGATGCATACAGAATGAAAGTGAGGGGATAGAAAAAGATATTCCATGCAAATGGAAATCAAAAGAAAGCTGTAGTAGCAATACTCATATCAGATAAAATAGACTAAAATAAAGAATGTTACAAGAGACAAGGAAGGACACTGCATAATGATCAAGGGATCAAGCCAAGAAGAAGATATAACAATTATAAATATATATGCACCCAACATAGGAACACATCAATACATAAGGCAAATGCTAACACCTATAAAAGAGGAAGTCAAAAGTAACAGAGTAATAGTGGAGGACTTACACCTCACTTACACCAATGGACAAAACATCCAGACAGAAAATTAATAAGGAAACACAAGATTTAAATGACACAATAGACCAGATAGATTTAATTGATATTTATAGAACATTCCATCTGAAACAGCAGATTACATTTTCTTCTCAAGTACACACAGAACATTCTCCAGGATAGATCACATCTTGGATCACAAATCAAGCCTTGGTAAACTTAAGAAACCTGAAATCCAATCAAGCATCTCTTCCAGTCAGAACACTATGAGATTAGAAATAAATTCGGGGAAAAATGTAAAAAAAACACAAACACATGGAGGCTAAACAATATGTTACTAAATAACCATGCATTCACTGAAGAAGTCAAAGAGGAAATCAAAAACAAAAACAAAAACAAACCTAGAGACAAATGACAATGAAAACACAACAATCCAAAACCTATGGGCTGCAGCAAAAGCCATTTTAAAGGGAAGTTTATAGCAATGCAAGCTTACCTCAAGAAACAAGAAACATCTCAAATAAACAATAAAAACTTACACCCAAAGGAACTAGAGAAAGAAGAACAAACAAAACCCAAAGTCAGTAGAAGGAAAGAAATCATAAAGATCAGAACAGAAATAAATAAAATAGAAATGAAGAAAACAATAGCAAAGATCAATAAAACTAATAGCTGGCTCTTTGAGAAGACACACAAAATTGATAAATCTTTAGCCAGATTCATCAAGAAAAAGAGGGAGAGGACTCAAATCAATAAAATTAAAAAGGAAAAAGGAAAAGTTACAGTGGACACCACAGAAATACAAAGCATCATAAAAGACTACTACAAGCAACTCTATGCCAATAAATGGACAAGCTGGAAGAAATGGACAAGTTCTTAGAAAGGTATAACCTTCCAAGATTGAACCAGGAAGAAATAGAAAATATGAATAGACCAATCACAAGTAATGAAATTGAAACTGTGATTTAAAATCTCCCAACAAACAAAAGTCCACGACCAGATGGCTTCAGGGTGAATTCTATCAAACATTTAGAGAAGAGCTAACACCTATGCTTCTCAAACTCTTCCAAAAAATTGCAGAGAAAGGCATACTCCCAAACTCATTCTACAAGGCCACCATCACCCTGATATCAAAACCAGACAAAGATATTACAAAAAAAGAAAATTACAGACCAATATCACTGATGAATATGGATGCAAAAATCCTCAACAAAATACTGGCAAACAGAATCTAACAACACATTAAAAGGATCATACAATAGGATCAAGTGGGATTTATCCCAGGGATGCAAGGATTCTTCAGTGTATGCAAATCAATCAATGTGATACACCTTATTAACAAATTAAAGAATAAAAACCATATGATCATCTCAATAGATGCAGAAAAGCTTTTGACAAAATTCAACACCTATTTATGATTTAAAACTCTCCAGAAAGTGGGCATAGAGGGAAACTACCTCAACATAATAAAGGCCATATATGACAAACCTACAGCAAACATCATTCTCAATGGTGAAAAACTGAAAGGATTTCCTCTAAAATCAGGAACAAGACAAGGAGGTCCTCTCTCGCCACTCTTATTCAACATAGTTTTGGAAGACCTAGCCACGGCAATCAGAAAAGAAATAAAAGGAATACAAATTGGAAAAGAACAAGTAAAACTGTCACTGTTTGCAGATGACATGATACTATACATAGAGAATCCTAAAGATGCCACCAGAAAACTACTAGAGCTACTCAATGAATTTGGTAAAGTTGCCGGATACAAAAATAATGTACAGAAATCTCTTGCATTCCTATACACTAACAACAAAAGATCAGAAAGAGAAATTAAGGAAACAATCACATTCACCACTGCAACAAAAAGAATAAAGTACCTAGGAATAAACCTACCTAAGGAGGTTAAAGACCTGTACTCAGAAAACTATAAGACACTGATGAAAGAAATCAAAGAGGACAAAAACAGATGGAGAGATATACCATGTTTTTGGATTGGAAAAATCAATATTGTGAACATAACTATACTACCCAAAGCAATGTACAGATTCAATGCAATCCCTATCAAATTACCAATGGCATTTTTTAAAGAACTAGCACAAAAAATCTTAATATTTGTATGGAGACATAAAAGACCCTAAATAGCCAAGGCAGTCTTGAGGGAAAAAAACGGAGCTGGAGGAATCAGACTCCCTGACTCGAGACTATCCTACAAAGCTACAGTAATCAAGACAATATTGTACTGGCACAAAAACTGAAATATAGATCAGTGGAACGGGATAGAAAGCCCAGAGATAAACCCACGTACCTATGGTCAAATAATCTATGACAAATGAGGCAAGGATATAGAATGAAGAAAAGACAGTCTCTTCAATAAGTGGTGCAGGGAAAACTGACAGCTACGTGTAAAAGAATGAAATTAGAACACTCCCTAATACCATACACAAAAATAACCTCAAAATGGATTAAAGACCTAAATGTAAGACCGGACACTATAAAACTCTTAGAGGAAAAACACTCTTTGACATAAATCACAGCAAGATCTTCTTTGACCCACCTCCTGGAGTAATGGAAATAAAAACAAAAATAAACAATTGGGACCTAATGAAACTCAAAAGTTTTTGCACAGCAAAAGAAACCATAACCAAGATGAAAAGACAACCCTCAGAGTGGAGAAAATATTTGCAAATGAATCAATGGACAAACGATTAATCTCCAAAATATATAAACATTTCATGCAGCTCAATATTAAAAAAGCAAACAACCCAATCCAAAAATGGGCAGAAGACCTAAATAGACATTTCTCCAAAGAAGATATACAGATTGCCAACAAACACATGAAAGGATGCTCAACATCACTAATCATTAGAGAAATGCAAATCAAAACCACAATGAGGTATCACCTCACACTGGTCAGAATGGCCATCATAAAAAATCTACAAACAATAAATGCTGGAGAGGGTGTGGAGAAAAGAGAAGCCTCTTGCACTGTTGGTGGGAATGTAAATTGATACAGCCACTATGGAGAACAGTATGAAGGGTCCTTAAAAAACTAAAAATAAAATTACCGTATGACCCAGCAATCCCACTACTGAGCATATACCCAGCGAAAACCATAATTCAAAAAGACACATGCACCCCAATGTTCATTGCAGCACTATTTACAATAGCCAGGACATGGAAGCAACCTAAATCCCCACTGATGGATGAATGGATGGAGAAGATGTAGTACATATATAAAATGGAATATTACTCAGCCATAAAAAGGAACGAAACTGGGACATTTGTAGAGGCGTGGATGGACCTAGAGACTGTCATACAGAGTGAAGCATGTCAGAAAGAGTAAAACATATACCATATATTAATGCATATATGTGGGATCTAGAAAACTGGTGCAGATGAACCAGTTTGCAAGGCAGAAATAGAGACACAGATGTAGAGAACAAACAGCAAACAACAAGGGGGGAAGGCAGGGGGTGGGAGGGTGGTGGGGTCATTTGGGAGTTTGGGATTGACATATATACACTAATGTGTATAAAATAGATAACTAATAAGAACTTGCTGTACAAAAATAAAATAAAATGAAATTCAAAAAACCAAAAAAAAAGGGCTTCCCTGGTGGCGCAGTGGTTGAGAGTCCACCTGCCGATGCAGGGGATACGGGTTCGTGCCCCGGTCCGGGAAGATCTCGCATGCCGCGGAGCGGCTGGGCCCGTGAGCCATGGCCGCTGAGCCTGCGCGTCCGGAGCCTGTGCTCCGCAACGGGAGAGGCCACAACAGTGAGAGGCCCACATACCACAAAAAAAAAAAAAAAACCAAAAAAAAAAGAAGAGATGGGTGGTTCACAGAAAAGGAAATGGGTGAACAGCATCACCCATGATAAGAGAAATGCTAATTAAATTACTGCGATATACCATATTTCACTGGCTTTTTTGGCAAAGATCAAAGAGGTTTAAATTGCAGTGTTGGCAAAGAGATGGAAAACAAACCTCTCATACATTGATGGAAGACTATACATTGACAAGAGTCTACAGAATGGTATTTGGCAGAATTTATCAAATTTGCAAATATATGTTTATCTTTTAACCCAACAGGTCATTTTGTACTCAATACATAAAATGAGTCAACAACACATTTACAAGGATATGTACTACAGTACTCTCTGTGCACACTTTTTGTCTTACACACAAAGAAGAGGCTTTAAAACAACTGCTAAATCTTATTCATAGAAGAATATGTATGGGCCCAGATTTGCTGTTTCTTGTGTGATCAGCAAGAAAGTATAGTGGTAAAGAGACCAGGAATTAGATTACTCATTGTTTAAACAAGATATACCACTCATCAGCTGTGTACTGTTTGGGCTGGTTACTTAGCACCATGGGACAGAGTTTGGTCATCTGCAAAATGGCAGTGATAATAGTCACTATTTCATAATGGGGTTGTTGAAAGGCTCAAATGAATGCAATCCATGGAAAGGATTTTAAATATGTCCTAGTGTGGCAAATCATATTTTCCAAAGATGGCTCCCATCTCATGTACTCCTCTGCAATGTGAATTTGCCCTCCTCCATCAGGAGATGGAGTGTATTTCCCCACTCCCTTGAGTCCAGGCAGACCCTGGATCTGCTTTGACCAAGAGGATATGGAGAAAGTGATGTTGTACCTGTCTGGTCATAGTCCTTAAGTGGCCTGGTAATATTCACTTCTGCCTCGTAGAAGTCAGCTACCAAGTAAGAAGTACAATACTCTGAAACCACCATGCTGAGAGAAGCCCAACTCACCTGGAAAGGCCCTGAAGGATGAAATGCCATGTGGAGAGAGAGAATTCAAGGAGCACTTGAAGTCTCAGATACGTGAGTGAAGAAGCCATCTTGGAAGTGGGACGCACAGCCTCAGCTGCCCCAGCTGGCACCATGTGGAACAGACACAAACCACCCAGCCAAGACTTTCCCAGAGTCTGGACCCCCAAAACCATAAGCAAAACAAATTATTATTTTAAACTAGTAACTTTTGGCGCAGTTTTTTACACAGTAATAGATAACCAAAATACCTTTTATAAGATGTTCAAAAAATGATATCTACTATTATTTTATACTAGAAGTGCATGAACTCCCTCAAAAAAACATTACAATAAATATCCATAATCATTTCATTGGTAAAAAAATTATTTTAATTATTTTTAAAGTGATATTTTAACTGGTGCCACAAAAGGGAGGTCTTCAGTAATTCCCCAGAGATTATGTATATATATATGAAGGGATGAATAAATTTAATCTAAACCATATAATATTGTTGGGAAATACTAGACTTGTGCAGAGCAAGCTTCGTTTTTAGAGTACAAAGATAAACCAAATGCTCTCATATTTCACATTTTTTAGAGCCAATAAATATCCTTGGGAATGAACATGGGGGAAAAGACTAGAGATGAATCTCTCCCGCATGTATGTTTACCTCTTAACTTATTCCTGTTCTCTAAAGTGATTCATAGGATGGAGGCTAAGTCATGACTCCTCAGACATGCGAAATCTCTATATTGTAAAATGCATGGATAGGCAACTAATCAGGTGTCATTTGTTCACCCACAGTTTGGCTGGTAAATACACTCAAGCTACATTAGTAAAATACACTTAGACTGATTTACGTCAACAGACACAGCACAGTAGCATCTTCCCAATAATGTTGTATTCAGAGAGAACTACAGACTTTACTGAAATCTTTAACCAGTCTCTGCAGCACAGTAACACCTCCCAGATTCAGCTGCCTTCCAGTTGCTTTAGGTTAACTCTCCTCTTCTCACATTGAGATTGTTTTGTAAAAAAGGGGCAATGTCTTCACTCTTACAGAATTCCCTTAATACCACTCTCTCCCCACTCCCATAGAGCTTTGCCTATGGTAGATGCTCAGTAATTATCAGTTAAATTAAACTTAAAAAGCTGAGTAAGACCCAGCCTTGTCCTAAGAGAGATTTCGACCTAACAGAAATAGGTCAGAAAACAGCTATTGACCTGGTCTACAGACAGCCTTATCAGTGACCTAAACACTTTGTTTTAAAGAGTAATAAATTATTTCATGGATCTAATCCCTTTACCCTTGAGTGCAATTTCTACTGTGGCTTGTGACTGGAAACAGGAATGGGGCTCTAGATTATGAGTCATGGGTTCTGAGAGCACAGCTTTTGTTGGGAAAACGTTGTATAAAGGGAATTGACACAGAGAACAATAATTAAGATAACCTTCACCAGTCATTGCATGCTCACTGTGTGCCAAGCGTGGTATAGAACACTTTCTATATATTATTTCATTAATCTTTGCCACAGGGCAAAATGAGTATAATTATCAGGATTTTATAGTTTGGGAAACTTAGGTTTAGAGAAAATTTAATATCTATCTCCCTCCACCCACCCATCCCATCCACCATCACCACCGAAAACATTAAAGGTGGGAGTGAGACATTCCTATCCAGTCAGTGTGATTCTGGAGGGATTTCAACAACAAGACCCTCCCTCTTGACCACGTGAGTGGCCCATTAAGTTCGCTTTCCCAGGTCCCTGCATGTCATGCCAAGTCATAGGGGAGACAGTAATTGGGGTGAGTCACCTAACAACAGCATCTTAAAAAGAGTTCTGTGCTCTCAAATCCACACAACTTCACTGGCTCCTTCTCGAGGTCTGATAAGGCAGCTCTTTATTTCTTCCAACAATGTAATTTTCCACCCAGCATCCTTCCAAGTGCTTCTTTCTTTATCAGACTGAATTTCTACTGTGTTCAAGCAAGCAACAACAACTGATAACTTAGTACCAAAGAACATGACGAAAGAAGCATGGTTATCACACTGAGATGGGCACAAGGCGGTGAGGCCCCCATCTGTGTTGGGGCAGGGCTGGGAATCAGCTCAGACAAGCACTCAAGAACCTGATCAAACCAGTGCCTGTGGTCACCCAGACAGCACACCTACAGCAGGTGAAGCCTCAGGAACTGGGAAGTCGCTGCCCCAGGGGAGGAATGCCAAGACCACAGGCCTACAAGGTTGCTTCCGAATGCTCAGGATGAATTAAAGCTACAAAACACATGCTCAAACCTAGAATTCTCACCTCCTGGAATGGAAGAAAATGCATGGCTTTTCTGTGAATGGTAAAAGTGCTTCTTACCATCTTAGAGTGAACTGATGGAAAAGCAACCCAAAAGATTGATACTGTTGTTTGCTGAATCCAAACACCAGCAAAATACACAACCTTGCAAAGTCTCTTATTTGAAAACTTGGGCCTTGATCAGGAAAGAGTAGAATTCTTCCAACTGGAACAGTGACATCTAGAGGGATTGGAGATTTAAATAAATAAATACATAAATACATAAAACAGAGGGAGTGGAGAATCTCAGGAAATCCATTTCATTCTCACGAGAAAACGATGAAGCAGATGGCATTTTATAGACAAGAAAACTTATAGGTTTCAAACTGTAAGAGGCAGAGCCAGAACTCAAACCAAGAAAGTCTGATCCAAAGCCCACGCTCTAAACCACGGTTCAGCAAACTTCCGGCGAAGGGCTTTGCAGGTCAAACAGCAGCCATCTGCTCAAGGATTCAGCTCTGCCAATGTAGGCAAAAGCAACTATATATAATACAGAATAAATAAACATGTCTGTGATCCAATAAAACTTTATTTATGGACACTGAAATGTGAATTTTATATAATTTTCAGAGATCACTAAATACTATTCTCCTTTTGATTTCTTAAAATAATTTTAAAATGTTAAAAACCATTCTTAGCTCATGAGCCAAGCTAGCACTGCTGAAGTCTGCCAACTCCTGCTCTTAACCGTATGATATTGTGTCAGAAGAACTGAAACTGATCTTTTAAAATGGGTCCATGAGTCCTTGAAAATGTACCCTTGAAAGGCTCTTCCTAGGTAAATACAGCATGCGTTTACTCTCTGGCTTATGAGCAGCAGGTCATCATGCTGCCAGTGATGGCAGAGCACGTTCTGAAAATGTCCATGAAGGCCCCATATGTAGCTGTACAGAGGAGAGAGAATCGTGTATCCATTTCAAAAAAATGAAACAAAAGATCACACGAGCAGGAGGATCTTGAGTATTTGGGGAAAACACCCATGCTGATGTGAGGCCAGCTGAATTAGAGCTCTCTGCTAAGGAACTAAAATACAAAGAGATAGCCATGTTTACTTTGCTTCCTATAAATGAGTTATGAGAACTTTAATATGGCTACTGAGTATGCTTTAGGTTTGTTAGACATTTTTTTTTCTTTTGACCAGGGAAAAATTTGTAAATTGAAGACCTCGATGTGTGAGCTTAGGTTCCAGAGTTAAAGATATGTTTGAGCTCTTTGGAAGAAGTTTCTCTCTGACCATTCTGCTCCCAGCTGCCATTTTGACCAATGTATGTTTCTCTGTGATCTCTAAAACTCAGACATTAATAATATGTAAAAGGACTTCCGGGTAAGATGGCGCAAGAGTAAGACGCGGAGATCACCTTCCTCCCCACGGATACACCAGAAATACAGCTACACGTGGAACAACTCCTACAGAACACCTACTGAACGCTGGCAGAAGACCCCAGACCTCCCAAAAGGCAAGAAACCCCCCACATACCTGGGTAGGGCAAAGCGGAGAGATCCCCACACAGAGGATCGGTGCCGAGCGGCACTCACCAGCCCGAGAGGCTTGTCTGCTCGCCTGCCGGGGCGCGCAGCGCTGGAAGCTGAGGCTCGGGCTTCGGTCAGAGCGCAGGGAGAGGACTGGGGCTGGCGGCGAGAACTCAGCCTGAAGGGGGCTAATGTGCCACAGCTAGCCGGGAGGGAGTCCGGGAAAACTCTGGAGCTGCCGAAGAGGCAAGAGACTTTTTCTTCCCTCTTGGTTTCCTGGTGCGCGAGGAGAGGGGATTAAGAGCGCTGCTTAAAGGGGCTCCACAGACGGGCGCGAGTCGCGACTGAAAGCGCGGAGCCCAGTGACGGGCGTGGGACGCTGGGGCTGCTGCTGCCGCCGCCGCCAAGAAGCCTGTGTGCGAGCGCAGGTCACTGTCCACACCGCCCTTCCGGGAGCCTGTGCAGCCCGCCACTGCCGGGGTCCCGGGATCCAGGGGCGGCTTCCCTGGGAGAACGCACGGTGCGCCTCAGGCTGGTGCAACGTCACGCCGACCTCTGCCGCTGCAGGCTCGCCCCGCACTCCGTGCCCCTTCCTCCCGCCCGGACTGAGTGAGCCAGAGTCCCCGAAGAGGCTGCTCCTTTAACCCTGTCCTGTCTGAGCGAAGAACAGACGCCCTCCGGCGACCTACACGCAGAGGCGGGGCCAAATCCAAAGCTGAGACTCAGGAGCTGTGAGAACAAAGAAGAGAAAGGGAAACCTCTCCCAGCAGCCTCAGAAGCAGCGGATTAAAGCTCCACAATCAACTTGATGTACCCTGCATCTGTGGAATACATGAATAGACAACACATCATCCCAAATTGAGGAGCCCCGAGTCAGTGCTGTGCCTCTGAGGTGGGAGAGCCAACTTCAGGACACGGGTCCACAAGAGACCTCCCAGCTCCACATAATATCAAACGGCAAAAATCTTCCAGAGATCTCCATCTCAACACCAGCACCCAGCTTCACTCAACGACCAGCAAGCTACAGTGCTGGACATCCTTTGCCAAACAACTAGCAAGACAGGAACACAACGCCACCCATTAGCAGAGAGGTGGCCTAAAATCATAAAAAGTCTGCAGACACCCCAAAACACACCACCAGACGTGGACCTGCCCACCAGAAAGACAAGATCCAGCCTCATCCACCAGAACACAGGCACTAGTCCCCTCCACCAGGAAGCTTACACAACCCACTAAACCAACCTTAGCCACTGGGGACAGACACCAAAAACAACGGGAACTACGAACCTGCAGCCTGCAAAAAGGAGACCCCAAACACAGTAACATAAGCAAAATGAGAAGACAGAAAAACACACAGCAGGAGAAGGAGCAAGATAAAAACCCACCAGATCTAACAAATGAAGAGGTAATAGGCAGTCTACCTGAAAAAGAATTCAGAATAATGATGGTAAAGATGATCCAAGATTCTATTTCCCAGATCCAAAATCTTGGAAATAGAATAGACAAAATGCAAGAAACAGTTAACAAGGACCTAGAAGAACTAAAGATGAATCAAGCATCGATTAAAAACACAATACATGAAATAAAAAATACTCTAGATGGGATCAATAGCAGAATAACTGAGGCAGAAGAACGGATAAGTGAGGTGGAAGATAAAATAGTGGAAATAACTGCTGCAGAGCAAAATAAAGAAAAAAGAATGAAAAGAACAGAGGACAGTCTCAGAGACCTCTGGGACAACATTAAACGCACCAACATTCGAATTATAGGGGTTCCAGAAGAAGAAGAGAAAAAGAAAGGGACTGAGAAAATATTTGAAGAGATTATAGTTGAAAACTTCCCTAATATGGGAAAGGAAATAGTTAATCAAGTCCAGGAGGCACAGAGAGTCCCATACAGAATAAATCCAAGGAGAAATACGCCAAGACACATATTAATCAAACTGTCAAAAATTAAACACAAAGAAATCATATTAAAAGCAGCAAGGCAAAAACAACAAATAACACACAAGGGAATCCCCATCAGGATAACAGCTGATCTCTCAGCAGAAACTCTACAAGCCAGAAGGGAGTGGCAGGACATAATTAAAGTGATGAAGGAGAAAAACCTGCAACCAAGATTACTCTACCCAGCAAGGATCTCATTCAGATTTGATGGAGAAATTAAAACGTTTACAGACAAGCAAAAGCTGAGAGAGTTCAGCACCACCAAACCAGCTTTACAACAAATGCTAAAGGAACTTCTCTAGGCAAGAAACACAACAGAAGTAAAAGACCTACAATAACGAACCCAAAACAATTAAGAAAATGGGAATAGGAACATACATATCGATAATTACCTTAAATGTAAATGGACTAAATACTCCCACCAAAAGATACAGATTGGCTGAATGGATACAAAAACAAGACCCATATATATGCTGTCTACAAGAGACCCACTTCAGACCTAGAGACACATACAGACTGAAAGTAAGGGGATGGAAAAAGATATTCCATGCAAATGGAAACCAAAAGAAAGCTGGAGTAGCAATTCTCATATCAGACAAAATAGACTTTAAAATAAAGACTACTAGAAGAGACAAAGAAGGACACTACATAATGATCAAGGGATCGATCCAAGAAGAAGATATAACAATTATAAATATTTATGCACCAAACATAGGAGCACCTCAATACATAAGGCAAATACTAACAGCCATAAAAGGAGAAATCAACAGTAACACAATCATAGTAGGGGACTTTAACACCCCACTTTCACCAATGGACAGATCATCCAAAATGAAAATAAATAAGGAAACACAAGCTTTAAATGATACATTAAACAAGATGGACTTAATTGATATTTATAGGACATTCCATCCAAAAACAACAGAATACACATTTTTCTCAAGTGCTCATGGAACATTCTCCAGGATAGATCATATCTTGGGTCACAAATCAAGCCTTGGTAAATTTAAGAAAATTGAAATTGTATCAAGTATCTTTTCCGACCACAATGCTATGAGACTAGATATCAATTACAGGAAAAGAGCTGTAAAAAATACAAACACATGGAGGCTAAACAATACACTACTTAATAACGAAGTGATCACTGAAGAAATCAAAGAGGAAATTAAAAAATACCTAGAAACAAATGACAATGGAGACACGACGACCCAAAACCTATGGGATGCAGCAAAAGCAGTTCTAAGAGGGAAGTTTATAGCAATACAATCCCACCTTAAGAAACAGGAAACATCTCGAATAAACAACCTAACCTTGCACCTAAAGCAATTAGAGAAAGAAGAACAAAAACATCCCAAAGTTAGCAGAAGGAAAGAAATCATAAAAATCAGATCAGAAATAAATGAAAAAGAAATGAAGGAAACGATAGCAAAGATCAATAAAACTAAAAGCTGGTTCTTTGAGAAGATAAACAAAATTGATAAACCATTAGCCAGACTCATCAAGAAAAAAAGGGAGAAGACTCAAATCAATAGAATTAGAAATGAAAAAGGAGAAGTAACAACTGACACTGCAGAAATACAAAAGATCATGAGAGATTACTATAAGCAACTCTATGCCAATAAAATGGACAACCTGGAAGAAATGGACAAATTCTTAGAAATGCACAACCTGCCAAGACTGAATCAGGAAGAAATAGAAAATATGAACAGACCAATCACAAGCACTGAAATTGAAACTGTGATAAAAAACCTTCCAACAAACAAAAGCCCAGGACCAGATGGCTTCACAGGCGAATTCTATCAAGCATTTAGAGAAGAGCTAACATCTATCCTTCTGAAACTCTTCCAAAACATAGCAGAGGGAGGAACACTCCCAAACTCATTCTACGAGGCCACCATCACCTTGATACCAAAACCAGACAAGGATGTCACAAAGAAAGAAAACTACAGGCCAATATCACTGATGAACATAGATGCAAAAATCCTCAACAAAATACTAGCAAACAGAATCCAACAGCACATTAAAAGGATCATACACCATGATCAAGTGGGGTTTATTCCAGGAATGCAAGGATTCTTCAATATACGCAAATCAATCAACGTGATACACCATATTAACAAATTGAAGGAGAAAAACCATATGATCATCTCAATAGATGCAGAGAAAGCTTTCGACAAAATTCAACACCCATTTATGATAAAAACCCTGCAGAAAGTAGGCATAGAGGGAACTTTCCTCAACATAATAAAGGCCATATATGACAAACCCAGAGCCAGCATCATCCTCAATGGTGAAAAACTGAAACCATTTCTACTAAGATCAGGAACAAGACAAGGTTGCCCACTCTCACCACTCTTATTCAACCTAGTTTTGGAAGTTTTAGCCACAGCAATCAGAGAAGAAAAGGAAATAAAAGGAATCCAAATCGGAAAAGAAGAAGTAAAGCTGTCACTGTTTGCAGATGACATGATACTATACATAGAGAATCCTAAAGATGCTGCCAGAAAACTACTAGAGCTAATCAATGAATCTGGTAAAGTTGCAGGATACAAAATTAATGCACAGAAATCTCTGGCATTCCTATATACTAATGATGAAAAATCTGAAAGTGAAATCAAGGAAACACTCCCATTTACCATTGCAACAAAAAGAATAAAATATCTAGGAATAAACCTCCCTAAGGAGACAAAAGACCTGTATGCAGAAAACTATAAGACCCTGATGAAAGAAATTAAAGATGATACAAATAGATGGAGAGATGTACCATGTTCTTGGATTGGAAGAATCAACATTGTGAAAATGACTCTACTACCCAAAGCAATCTACAGATTCAATGCAATCCCTATCAAACTACCACTGGCATTTTTCACAGAACTAGAACAAAAAATTTCACAATTTGTATGGAAACACAAAAGACCCCGAATAGCCAAAGCAATCTTGAGAACGAAAAACGGAGCTGGAGGAATCAGGCTCCCTGACTTCAGACTATACTACAAAGCTACAGTAATCAAGACAGTATGGTACTGGCACAAAAACAGAAAGATAGATCAATGGAACAGGATAGAAAGCCCAGAGTTAAACCCACGGACATATGGTCACCTTATCTTTGATAAAGGAGGCAGGAATGTACAGTGGAGAAAGGACAGTCTCTTCAATAAGTGGTGCTGGGAAAACTGGATAGGGACATGTAAAAGTATGAGATTAGATCACTCCCTAACACCATACACAAAAATAAGCTCAAAATGGATTAAAGACCTAAATGTAAGGCCAGACACTATCAAACTCTTAGAGGAAAACATAGGCAGAACACTCTATGACATAAATCACAGCAAGATCCTTTTTGACCCACCTCCTAGAGAAATGGAAATAAAGACAAAAATAAACACATGGGACCTAATGAGACTTAAAAGCTTTTGCACAGCAAAGGAAACCATAAACAAGACCAAAAGACAACCCTCAGAATGGGAGAAAATATTTGCAAATGAAGTAACTGACAAAGGATTAATCTCCAAAATTTATAAGCAGCTCATGCAGCTCAATAACAAAAAAACAAACAACCCAATCCAAAAATGGGCAGAAGACCTAAATAGACATTTCTCCACAGAAGATATACAGACTGCCAACAAACACATGAAAGGATGCTCAACATCTTTACTCATTAGAGAAATGCAAATCAAAACTACAATGAGATATCATCTCACACCAGTCAGAATGGCCATCATCAAAAAATCTAGAAACAATAAATGCTGAAGAGGGTGTGGAAAAAAGGGAACCCTCTTGCACTGCTGGTGGGAATATGAATTGGTACAGCCGCTATGGAGAACGGTATGGAGGTTCCTTAAAAAACTACAAATAGAACTACCATATGACCCAGCAATCCCACTACTGGGCATATACCCTGAGAAAACCATAATTCAAAAAGAGACATGTACCAAAATGTTCATAGCAGCCCTATTTACAATAGCCCGGAGATGGAAACAACCTAAGTGTCCATCATCGGATGAATGGATAAAGAAGATGTGGCACATATATACAATGGAATATTACTCAGCCATAAAAAGAAATGAAATTGAGCTATTTGTAATGAGGTGGATAGACCTAGAGTCTGTCATACAGAGTGAAGTAAGTCAGAAAGAGAAAGACAAATACTGTATGCTGACACATATATATGGAATTTAAGAAAAAAAATGTCATGAAGAACATAGGGGTAAGACAGGAATAAAGACACAGACCTATTAGAGAATGGACTTGAGGATATGGGGAGGGGGAAGGGTAAGCTGTGACAAAGTGAAAGAGCGGCATGGACATATATACACTACCAAACGTAAGGTAGATAGCTAGTGGGAAGCAGCCGCATAGCACAGGGAGATCAGCTCGGTGCTTTGTGACCGCCTGGAGGGGTGGGATAGGGAGGGTGGGAGGGAGACGCAAAAGGGAGGGGATATGGAAACATATGTATATGTATAACTGATTAAATTTGTTATAAAGCAAAAAATTTAAAATAAATAAATAAATAAATAAATAACTTTAATCAAAAAAAAAAAAAGAGTGGTACTCTCTAGGTGGTAGGATTATAAATTTTTAATCTTTTGGTATCTTCTTTATGCTTTCATATAATTTCTGAATAGTCTACAATTAAAAAAAATAGAAACAAAAAAAATAATAATAATAATATGTAAAAGACACAGTGTCTACTACAAATTCTACATTTGCTTTCAAGAAAAGCAGGGAAGGCAGGAATGGGGTGGAGATGGGGGTCAGAGCAACTTTAGACTTGGCCACAGAGGTAAGATACATTCAACCCAAGCACAGGCAGAATCTTATTTCCATCTTCATGTGAGTGGCCAAGAGTATTGAACTTTGTAGAAAGCCTGCACAAACCCACTACATTTAGATTTATCAAAGGATAGCACGTGAAAAAGGTGGGTATCCTCTATCCCCAGGGAGAGGGGCCTTGTGATTTAAAAAGTAAAACTGTGTCCAGAGAGATAAATATGTCTTCCGTTAAATCTACCCTATTTTTGTTTGATTTCCAAGATAGTCCACTTTTGGAAGAAATTTTTTGAAGTCCTATTCTGGTTGTTTTCTATTTGCTGGTTTATATGAGGAGTAGCAGAAAGGCGTAGAAATAGGTAGAATGAGGATAAAGGGAGTTGGTTGAGAAAGTCAGGGTTGATAGAAATTCTTGAGAGCAAATCATTTCAAAAGGTTTGACTACTGAATTTGTACGAAGCATTCCATGGATGATGCAGAGGCACTAAAATAGAGTTTTAAAGCCCTTATTTGCAGAGAACTAGTCAAATGGGAAGAAAGTAGAATAAAATATATACAGTAAATGATGATGCTTTAATTCAGGATTAGGAAGGATATACTCTTTTAGCGCTATAAGAAGAAAGAGAGTCTTGTTTTTGGTTTTATTTTTACATTTCAGATGTTTACTTGAAGGTCAGAATAACTTGAGGATCCTTCTGCCTTCCCTCCTCTGGCCTCAGAATCGGAAGATCCATATCCCTACCCGACCCTTAAAGGGGATAGAAAGTCACTAGCAACTTCATCAAGAGCTACCTACAAAAGTAAGTGAAGTTTGAGGGAGGGCAGGGGTCGGTTCCTATGATCCTTAGGCCAGATGGGTCTGCTTCCTGTTTTTGTATGGCACACAAGCTGAGAAAAGTTTTCACATTTTTGAATGGTTGGGGAAAAAAATAAAAGAATGAAATTCTAATTTCAGTGTCCATAAATCAGTTTGACTGGGACTCAGACAGGCCTTTTCGTTTATATACTACCTAGGACTGCTTTCCCGTTGACTAGTTCCAACGAGTCTGTATGACCCACAAAGCCTAATGTTTACTGTCTGGCCCTTCGCAGAAAGGTTTGCCTATGCCTGGGTGAGAGGGGTAATGAGTCAAAGGACTGAGGAGGAGAGGAGAGAGTCCAGGTGGCACTGCCACCTCCATCTGTGAGAATATGTATGTGGCGACACTGGGAGAGCCTAGAATGAATGCCTTGTGCCCTCAAAGAGATCAGGACGGGCTTCCCTGGTGGCACAGTGGTTGACAGTCCACCTGCCGATGCTGGGGACGCGGGTTCGTGCCCTGGTCCGGGAAGATCCCACATGCCGTGGAGCGGCTGGGCCCGTGAGCCATGGCCACTGGGCCTGCGCGTCCTGAGCCTGTGCTCCGCAACGGGAGAGGCCACAGCAGTGAGAGGCCTGCGAACCGCAAAACAAAAAAAAAAAAAAAGAGAGATCAGGACAAGATGGAGAGGCTAGGAAATCCACTCATGAATGCACCCATAGGTGGCATCACATTGTTTAAATCCAAATTAAAGGATGGACTGAACATTCTTTGGAATTCTACTGGAATGTGCTAGAGCAGCAGACAGAAGCCTACTTTAATATAGATTAAACCTTCCAGAAAAAGTGCAGTATGTCTGTGTGTTTAAGAGGAAGGGCTGAGTATGTAGAGAGATGTATATTACAGATATATTTTCAAAGGTTTGTAGTAATGAGTGGGACAGATGCAGAAGCCTGACACTTCACTCTTTTTTTTTAATTGAAGTATAGTTGATTTGTAACGTTGTGTTAGTTTCTGGTGTACAGCAAAGTGATACAGTAGGTCCCTATGGTTTATCTATTTTATATATAGTAGTGTGTACCTGTTAATCTGAGGCTTCACTCTTGACTGTGTATACCTCAACAGTATTGCAGTAAGTATTGCAATAAGCATTTTTAGTAATTTAACAGAGCAATGAAAACAGAAGATAAAAAGGAAGAAAAAATATGTCCCACTAAAGAATTGTAATCACAAGTTTTGTGGATTCAAAAATGGTAGAAATCACATTTGACATTGCCAGAAAAGGGAAGTAGAAGCAGCAAATCAAGAAATTCTTTAGGAGGATGTGACATTTGCAATAACCCTTTGAGCATCTATAGGATTTGACAGGGTGAATAAGGCATCTGTCTGCCAAAGAAATGAACAAAGGCACAAGGGTGGGAGTGCTCTGGTTATGGTGAAGAAAGAGTCTGCCCAGAGGGTCTCCAGGCTTATTGATTTGGGAACTGTGTTTACAAGACTGATTTAGTTGTATGGACACAGACAACTTCACAAAACAATCAGCTATAAAGGAATGCTTAGCTACTTATCAGCAGAGATTGCAGCTATAAGAAAACTACAGGAAAAAAGAAAACAGAACATTTCTTTTACACTAATATAAATGCAGATGATACTGGGCCATCTTGAAGAAGTCCAGCCACACTTAATGCAGAATAACCAAAAGTGGATCAATCCAGTGACCTCAGTTTTCAAATTAATTAGCAGCCATACCTTTTCCTGATGCAAATGAACTTGGAAAGCCAGGTCCCAGATTTAAGGATGGTTACTTTGCCTTCCTAGCAGTATAGTCTAAAAGTGATTCTCACTTGCATAATAAAATGTCGATTCTTGGACCCCGGTCCAAAACTACTGAATCAATATCTCTGCAGGTGGCAACTGAAAGTTTATTTTTATCAGGCTACCAGGTGATATTTATGGATGAAAGTCTGAGACCCGCAATTCTAGTACGTGCATGACATAGTTTCATGGTGACTACTATGAACGATCCTACTAAGGACAAGTTAGAGCATTTGGAGACATTGCTTCTCACTTGACTGTTCCAATTCAGTCACTGCAAATTAAGGAATATAGGGTCACTTTGTTTCTGGCTCATCTGAGCTCCATTAGGGACTACTTGGACTTAGAATCAATGTTTCTCATCTTCCCCAAACCTTCTTCCTACAGTTTCTAAAAGAGGGAAGTGAGGTAACTCACAGAAAGCACAGGGCCTGATAATTAGATAATATCAATAAATACTGGATGCCTCCCTCTGTTTGATTCATCTCTTAACTCTCTTAGGTAGTTTGTCTTAAGGATTCCCAAAAGAAAAGTGACAAATGATTCCAGGTCCTTCAAGAGCAGCCACAGTGACTCCAAGGCTCCCAGCCTCGTGAGTACTTTTCCTCCAGATCAATGGCTGCAGGCCATGCACTCTTGGTGGCACTGACTTGTAGTGGCTCCTTGCGCATTTCCAGGCAGTCAGGCTCCAGCTACTCTCTTGAGCAGGGGTTCTCAAGTTTTGCTCAACTGTGGAACCCTCGATTCCAGTGGGATCTCATGCTGAGGGCAACACCTGAGTGATGCCCAGTCACTGTGGTTGAAGCAGGGCGCGAGCGCCTGTAGCCTGCCTTCCTCAGCCCCACCTCATCCTCTCAGACCAACTCCCGTGCTTGGGGGCACAGTTGGAAAATCATCCTCTAAGTCTTAGAGATTTTTGGAGCCTAAGAGATGGAAGAAATGTGGTGTGAATGCTGTAAAGGTGACAAGAATAGACTCTTGATCACTGGAAAGAGAACAAAGCCCTGCAATGAAGTCAAAAACAACTTTGACAACAACAAAAACAACAAAAAAAACAACTTTGAAACATTGCTTTCATTATAAAATGAGTAGGTGAAGTAAAACTGACCTACCCACATTAGTGACAGCTTTGAGAAATGTTCTCACTAATCCTACTGCCCTAATACACCACCCTGAACGACTTGGGATATTTGGACAAGTGGTAAGTGGAAAGAGAACAGGTGTAAAAATCATATAATGTTGAATAAAGGTCCTGAGCGTCAGAACATATCAAAGCAACACTATAGGAAAGAGGATTGTCTTCGAGGGGCTTGGCTGGAGAATGTAAACAACCTGGGGCATTCCCCCAAACCACAGGACCTGGGGGTCTGACACTTCCCCTCCAGGTGGGGCGGGGGCCTGGGGAAGGACAGAGAAGTAGAAAAAGCTGAGGGATAGAGAGAAAGGGAAGGGGGAAGGACACAGAGAGCCCAGAGGAAGAAGGAAACTTTGGGATGTCCAAGGAGCAACAGAATCAGCTTCACGACCTTTCAGCAGCTTCCAAGTGTCTTAGGGTAAAGCCCAGATTGTGAAAGGTGGCCACTGAGGCCCCTCTCCAGACACAGCCCCTGCCCCCTTTCTTCAATAATTCATCCAGCCAGCATTTATTGAGCACCTACTATGTGTCATGTAAATATACTATGTGTTAAATACCAAGGAGTCACCGTGTCCACCCTGGAAGAGCCCCCTCTGTCTCCCTTCACTCCTGCCGTCACACTCTGCCCCCTGCCTGGACACTTCTTTCTCCCCTTGTGACCAGCTCTGCTCTTCCTTCAGATGGGTGCTTCCAGAGGCTTTCTCCCACCATCACCCCATCCCTGACCCTCCCCTGTGCTTCCACAGCTCACACTCCACTCTCCCAGATGTTCTCACACCCTGTGCTTTTGCCGGGCTACCTGCCTGCCTTCTTGGCTAGTGTGGCGCCAGGGAGAGAACAGCAGTTATGTCTGAGGTCAGCCTTGGTCAGTGGATGTTCCCTGAGGGATTTAAGCCCTACAGAAAACAGGTGTCTATCCTCTCAATCCTCCCAAGGGTGGCACGTTGCATAGGGACCGGGGGTTAGATTCACTGTGTTCTCAGGAACTTTTCCATCAGCTCTGTATCAACAATATCACCTGCCCAGCTTATAGGAACAGAACTGGCAGGGAAAATCAGGGCTAGCTTTCAGATGCTGGGGAGACTGAATGATCTGGGATTCTTTCAGCACCAAAGGGGTACTGGGCCTGTAGGTCCCTAGACTTCGAACGACTTCTCACCTTGCCTTCCTCCCTGGCAGCATTTACTCGCTGGGCGCTTTTATTACTTTCCCTTGCAGATGCCTCTGTTTCTCATTAGAGCTGGGGGCCTGACCCCCTGAGAGCTGATAACAATTTCACCCCTAGACAAACCTACTGGCTAACTGGAAAAGGCAGGTTAATGGTGTCTGCACGGAAGGTATATTATTAGAAGTAAGTCTGTGAAGCAAACTCCCAATGACTCTAATCTTCGGAATGCTGACTCCAGAGGTCAGTAATTGGGTACCTCAGAATTTACCAGAGCAGCAGGCCTAAGCCTGTCTTCAGACCTCTTTGAAATGCAGTTCCTGAGGTCGGGGAAATAATTGCTTCATTTGAAGTGGGTGGAGAGAGCTGAGGGGAGAAGAAACAACCTTCATTATTTCTCCAGTTTATCAATGCACCATGTTCTCCATATCCCGATCTAATTAAAATAACACAGGCTGTTTGAGAAACTCAATCATTTCCACAGTGATTTTTGTCAGTTTGCCCCTCCTGCCAGCTCAGAGATGCCTAATGGCCAATAAGCCCAGGCTGTGGGACTCCTTCACTCAGTCATCAATTCAGCAGCCAGGGTGCCGTGATGCTCATTAATGTTCTTTAACCCTGTTCTGTGAAAACCCTTAATTAACAGGGAGGACATTTTAATGTCAGTGCTTTGCAACTTTCCGAAGAAAAATGCCAATGTAATCAACTTGAACTCTTGACAACCACTCCTAACACGAATCTTCTTCTCCTCAACCAGCTGGGCTACCTCTGGGCTCACATTCCAGATACACAGGCCATGATAGTCTGGGAGCATGGTATCGACACTCCAAGAAGTGCAGGAACATGGAATCATTCCGAGGATCCCTCGGAAGTTCGGCCGTTGTATTGGGACTCTGGTCATCTAAGAAAAGTTCTAGTCATGATGCATCTTTTATGTTCCTGGAAAAGGCAAGAAGGAAAAAGAGGAAAGGGGGGTATTGCTCTTTTTTTGGCTAATTCTGCATAACTCTTGTGGCCAGACTTAATTCAGCCGCACAAAGAAAAGGAAAAAATGAGCGAAAAAAGATGTGAAATAAATAAACCCAAATTCACATACTAGACAAGAAAGAAGTAGGGGGAAAGTTGGGGGGAAAAAAAGACGTGATCCCATCATGGCAACGTCGGTATCAAGTTTTCTGGCCTCGTGAGACACACGCATTTGCAAGAGTCTCTGGTGTGTATACAGCTCAGCCTGGTGTCCATCGTGGGGGAACCACTGCAGACACAAGGGGGCAACCGCTGCCTGGTTACCTTAGAGACCTGAGGCATGAACCTTTCATCCCCACAGCCTTGGGGCTTTGGAGTCTGGCCCTTCCATAGCCACACAAGCCCCCACGTCTGACTTGGCACTTGGCTCAAGACTCTTCCAGTTCCACTTGCCAGGGCATCATTCTCAGAACCAGAGCTGAGAGCCTCCTGGGACTCAGGGCCCTTCCAACATCCAAATCCCTCTGCTTGTATCCTGCCAGCCCAGCCACTGAAAGGGCACTTTGATTTGCCTTGTTGGTGAACAAGGTCCGGGTTAGCACATATAATCTCCATGGCTTGTAGAAGCAGTCAGCATGCTTAAGAGCTAGGGAAATAATTTAAAGATAATATGAAAGTCAGGGTAGTGGATATAAACCAACTCCATGTGAAGTAAGAAAACATTTCAAAACAAATTACCACTTCTCTTGGTGTACCCTAAGACACCAACTTTATAAATGTTATTAAAATAATTTTAAAGATCATCTTAAATTTTCCTCCTCTGTTAATCTTAATTGCAAGGGAGATACAAGTGTTCAGGCCACAGCAGAAAAGTATTAGAAAGAAATATATCAAAGCCCAGAGTCTGGAATTTTAAAAATGAGATTCAGATGTGTCTATAAATCTGACAGAGAGATGCAAGGAGGCCCTTCAAGCCGGGGTAGGCAAAACATGCCTGGAATTTGGTCTGTGACCTCACCTGGCCACTTGGTTCATTAAATCTGCTGCTTTGGGGCACACACGGGTCTGGGGTCGGCTGGGATGTTTTCATCCCACTTACACCAGCAATATTGTTTGCTCGCCTTGGGGGCTGGCCAGCGTTCTGCCTCCTGCTCAAGTGTCATGACTCAGCCAAACTCAAGAGGCAGGAAACTGAGCTGGATGGATCACTGGTTTGATCTCAAGTGACAGATCCCTTGTTGTGACTTCTTTCAGCGTCAAGAGATTGTTGACGGGGCTGGGGAAGCTGGGGGCAGGCAGAATCAGAAAAAAGGCAAGAGATTATTCACCAAGATTGCACCCCAATCCCACATGCTACCTACAGGTCTACACATCTGTCCTGCTCCTGATGAAACCGTGCTCATAGGGTTAACAGAAACTGGTGACTAACAGAAATTCTTGAGCTTATTTTAAAGTTTGTTAAAAATCCCTCTGCTTGACACGGGGAGGGGGAAGGGTAAACTGGGATGAAGTGAGAGAGTGGCATGGACATATATATGCTACCAAATGTAAAATAGGTAGCTAGTGGGAAGCAGCCGCATAGCACAGGGAGATCAGCTCAGTGCTTTGTGACCACCTAGAGGGGTGGGATAGGGAGGGTGGGAGGGAGACGCAAGAGGGAGGAGATATGGGGACATATGTATATGTATAGCTGATACACTTTGTTATACAGCAGAAACTAACACACCATTGTAAAGCAATTATACTCCAATAAAGATGTTAAAAAAAAATCCCTCTGCTTGTATCCTGCCTTCACTGAGCAAGCTCCCGTTAATTACTTGGCGTTAATTATTTTGTTACAAATTGCACACCCTCCAAGCTCCACATAGCCTAAACAATAAGATGTTTGCCAGAGTTGTTTCCCAGGAACTTAGAGTCGGCTGTGTCTAGTTCCAGCCTGAGCTGACTAAGACTTTTTGAGACCTTAAAACTGGGCCTGCTCAGGTATCCAGAGAATGACCTTTTGATGTCAGAGGGCCCAAAACTCCACCCTCATATCACGCTAAGTGCCTCCATTTTTTAACCTACATCCCATGAAGAAGCCTGTAACTCAGATAAGGCTGCACAGAACACCGATTAACTTCACCTTTTCCCTACCCCCATCACTTTTCCCCACCACTAAGACCATCCTGCTTCTTTATCCCATAAATGTCTCAAGCCCCTCACCTTTGGGGAAGCAGATCTGAGACTTGTTCTCTCATGTGCTTGCTTGGCTGCTTTGTGAATAAACCCTCTCTTTACCGCAAACCTCAGTATCTCAGATTTTGGGTTTGCTGTGCATCGGGCAAACAAACCTGATTTGGTAACACTGATGCCACCTGCACCTCTGTACATCTATCCAGAGAACGTGGAAAAGTGCCCAGAAGTCTAGCACAGGGAGGGGTCATGAAAGGAACAGCAGGAATTCTGGAGCCAGGTAATTCTAGGTTCAATGCCTGGGTTGTTTTTCATTCCCTAGGTGAGGCTAGGCAAGCAACTTAGCCTTTCTGTGCCTTGATTTTCACCTCTGTAAAATGGAGTTAATGACATTCATGTGGCACAATTGCCAAGAAGAACGAATACAATAAGATACGCAAAGTGCCTGGCACAGACAATCGGTCCTTTATTAAGATGTATCAGATCCTATTGCTTTCCTTTTCCATATTATCTACAACAGAATTGTCCACTTATTGGGGCAAGTAAAGGAAGACCTGGGAGACATAATTCTGTTCTCTTAACAAGGGGGGCAACGTAGACACGATAAAAGATGACGAAAATCAAGGCTCTTTAACCTGAGAGTCACTGACAGCAAAGGAGAGATTTATGGTGAGAAAGGAAATTCAAGTGGCATAGGACTTTTACGGGCCTCTCACTGCTGCGGCCTCTCCCGCTGCGGAGCACAGGCTCCGGACGCGCAGGCTCAGTGGCCATGGCTCACGGGCCCAGCCGCTCTGCGGCACGTGGGATCCTCCCGGACCGGGACACGAACTCGCGTCCCCCGCATCGGCAGGCGGACTCCCAACCACTGCGCCACCAGGAAAGCCCAGCATAGGACCTTTTACTTCGAAAAACATTCAATACTTTTTCACAACCCAATCACCCAGCTGAGTGACTGAGATTATCACGATCTGCTGGATTCATTTTCCAAAAACCTGACTAGTCATGGAAATACTTTATGGGAAGTACTTTATAATGACCTTGTTTAATAGTTAAATTTGCTTAATAGTCGAGCCCACAAGTTCCTACTCTGTCCCCTTTCCTGTCTCCTGGCTTGCCACCATGTCACAAAATCCAGCTTTCCTCCCTTCTTTCTGGAGTGCAGACTTTTACCACAAGGTCCCTGAGAAAAAGGAAGACAGAGAGAGAGACAGAGACAGAGAGAGGCCGAGAGAGGCCTCCTTCTATGGCCCAGCTCTCCATCCCAAGACAAAGAGCACTTTCTCTCAGTAGGGTTGACAGTGAGGGTCTCCATTGCCTTACTGTTCCCTCGAGGCCCAAGGACACCTAGTGATTGCTAATAATACTAGTCTAACTTCAGTATGTTAGGGGTTGGTCATTTTTACATATGCCCAAGTGTAGACCAGCTTGTTGGTAGAGATTCTTCCCCACAAAGTGAAGGACATACTCCATAAACTTCCCAAAGTCCTCAGCATCTCAGGTCTGAGTCTCCCGGAAGCACAGTCCCTCCACAAAGAACACACACAATTTCATAGAACAGACAGCCGTTTGCAGTGCACACACACAAATTCTCCCAAAGAAACCCAGCTAAAGCATGCAATATGTGTTGCCAAAAACAAACCTAACAAATAAAAATAAAACCTCATTCTGTTTACTCCCTAGTTTTTCCCAGCAGTGGTCGGGTGGGTATTTGCTTACTGATTAATTACACATTCATTCATTAACTCATTCATTCATTCAACAAATAGTCATTTGTCGCAAGTACTGTTCTAGGAACCAGGAACACTGCCTGTCTTCATGGAGTTTAAAATTAATAACCCAGGGCTTCCCTGGTGGCGCAGTGGTTGGGAGTCCGCCTGCCGATGCAGGGGACGCGGGTTTGTGCCCCGGTCCGGGAGGATCCCACATGCCGCGGAGTGGCGGGGCCCGTGAGCCATGGCCGCTGAGCCTGCGCGTCCGGAGCCTGTGCTCCGCAACGGGAGAGGACACAGCAGTGAGAGGCCCGTGTACCACCAAAAAAAAAAAAAAAAATTAATAACCCATTATAATCCTTTCCCAGAATTAAATACACACATACACGTATACATACATTTAAAAAAAAAAAAAGAAAGCCTGTAATGGCCTATATGGGAAAAGATTCTAAAAAAAGAGTGGCTATATGTTTACGTATAACAGATTCACTTTGCTGTACACCTGAAACTAACACAGCATTGTAAATCAACTACACTCCAAAAAAAAAATTTAAAAAGCATGCTGGTCTCAAAGGCTTGAATTCAAGTCTCCCCCTCTGGTCAAATAAAACATTTCTAACCTTTGAAGTAATCATTTTTCCATTCTGCCCATTTTGGCTTTTTAAAAAACCATGAGGGACTGCATACTAGATACACGTGACCTTAACCAGCACTTGCAGATTCCCGTAACGCTGCTTCCTCTTCTAGATGCTCACAGCCCATCCGTGTAATGATCCATTGCATTCTTGCCCAGGATTTACTTTTTCAGGATCTACCTTTTTGTTTGAAAATACAAACAATCTCCACTTCTAATCTTCCAGCCCATCTCTTAGTCATCACAGAATTTGTCTCTGTCTGTATATTAAAATGTTCACGAGATCAATTATCGTTGCTGCTACGTATAATGTGTTCTGGTACCCCAGGTTTACAGTCTCCTTTACCAGCGAATGTTCCTAAGGATGTCGGCACTGACGTTTTGTTGAGCCTTTATTTAGTGCAGTCACTGTGCTGCGACCGTCACCCTCACTGTCCTCTTTATTTCCCACAGCAGCCCCGTGAAGTCATTTCTTCATGCATGAAGATGCTGAGGCTAGGTGAGTAACTCTCCAGCCACCTAGTCACAGGCAGAGCCAGAAGCTGGCCTCAGTAGGGCAGGCGGAAAGAAAGGCCCAGGAGAGAGACTGTCCTTGACCAAGGGGCAGGTGCAAAGCGGGAATACTGACTGGATTTTGAGGTTCATGCCTCACTTTTACTCCATCTCCCCACCGTCCTCCAGCTTGGTGTGTGGGCACGGATTTACTCAGCCAAGTATTACTCAAACCTTGACTTCTCAAGTTCTGTTGACTGAAATGGAATTGGCAGTTGGGTTGTTTTCCTTTCCTTTCCTTTTGTTTCAGTTACATAGAAAATAGAAGGCCTTTTCCACATAGCACTCCATAGGTATAGGACACAAGTGGGACGCAGTAGGTGGGGGACAAGTCCTGATAGCCTGCTTCAAATGTCTCCCGAAGCTACTTTATTTCCCATTTGAAGGAGAAAAGTGATGGAAAAAAAATGTCTTCACTGAATCTAAATTATCCTTCTTTGTAAGTTTTATAAGTGGAGGTGAATCAAACTTAAGACATTTAAGGAACAAAAGCCCAAAAAGGAAGTGTCTAGAAGTGCTTTCCTGCCCCTTAATGTGTCTTATGTTCCGGAGATACTGAATTGCATCCAGGAACTGCCACCTCCTCCAAGAAGCCGGCCCTGCCTGCTTTCTCCCACAGATGGAGTCTGTCTCCTATACGGGACCAGGAATGATGCCATATGTCAGGGAGCCAGATCAAAGTTCAGCAAAAACCACAAATGGATTTAGACTCTTCAAGTCTGGACCATCAACCTTCCACCCGCATTTCGTGTGCAGGCCTTTACACAGCAACCATGTCTAGATTTTTAGAGGCTTTTTCAAGACGCATCAGGATTTGGGGAGGGTTTCCTTTTCAGATAAATGCTCCAGTGTTGACTCCTCTGTGTCTGAGCTGGCTCAACTAAGAGCATATTAATTTCTGTGGGAATGTTGGAACGTGGGGTGGAGGAGGTTCCTTCTGCCCACAGCTGGCTCTCACCTCAGAAGTGCAAATCTCCAAAGCTGATAGATCATTATTCAGAGTGGTGGATCTGACAGGAGGACATAAGCTCTCTCACGATTGCTGGGATTTGGTGCCATCACAAACAACCCTCTAGATGAAAACAAAATGTTCAAAAGTGGGCTCAAAAGAGAAATTTCCTGGGCTTCCCTGGTGGCGCAGTGGTTGAGAGTCCGCCTGCCGATGCAGGGGACATGGGTTCGTGCCCCGGTCCGGGAAGATCCCACGTGCCGCGGAGCGGCTGGGCCCGTGAGCCATGGCCGCTGAGCCTGCACGTCCGGAGCCTGTGCTCCGCAACGGGAGAGGCCACAACAGTGAGAGGCCCGCGTAACGCACAAAAAAAAAAAAAAAAAGAGAGAAATGGCCCTTACAGCCTCTTCTTTCTACCATGGTCCAGGAGTAGAGCCTTGAAGCTTCCTTGCCTGACCACAGTTCTCGGGGTGACCTTTAAGCAAAGTCATCCAGTCCGTGCTCAAAACAAACTCTGCAAAGACCTTGCCTGCTCACCTAAATATTCAAATATGAATTATTTGGAAGCCACAACTGATTAAAGATGCATAACAGTATCTTGATTGACTAGCATATGATATTTGGTGATGGGATACACCCCTATTTCTGGAAATAAAAATCCTCTCAGAAATACTAATTTTTCTCAAACACTTTTTCCTGTCTAAAACACCTGAGGGATAAGATACACTCTCTCAGTCAAGCAGCTGACTCTGGGTGAGGTGTGGGGTTGAGAGAGAATAGGGTACCCCTTAAAGGGATGACAGGCTCTACAATATTACAATCTGTCAGGGAGAGAATGGAGTTTAGAAAGCACCACAGGTGATTGGGATGTGCTCACCCAACATCCCCATCTCTCCCTCTGTCTTTGAGGAAAAATAAAAAGTGAAAATATTCATTCCCCCGCAAAACAACCAAACACCAAGAAGTTACTGAGGCACATATAACTTAGAACAGATGCTTCAAGTGATCATTTATCCAGCAAGGCTCTGTTTACTGAGAAGGGCTGCAGAAAGCCCCTAGCATTACTCCACTGAAGAATGTCATATAACAGATACATCCTAGTACTTTGGGGCAGTAATTATTATGGTCCTACATGTGCTACCAAGCAAAAATAAACGTACTATTTGCCATTTAGTGATTACAGCTTATATTTATAAAGCTAGTTTAGCAGTTTTTACTAAGAATATATACATTTTTTCTCTTTTTCACTAGCACTTTTTAATGTTTTCCCTTACATGCATTCTCTATCATTTAACAAAATTTGCTTATAAAACTGTTAGACAGGACAGAGTGAAATATATCACTCACACTATTTTCTTAGACTATTCCTAAGTAAAATAAACATAAATGGCTTGGATTTTTTTAAATACTCAGGAGGCTGAATATAAAATAAATCATCAATTGCTTAATAACTTTCATTGGAAGAACTTGCAAATAGATTTATTCTGCCTCAACCCTGTCCTCATTCCCATATGGGAAAAATAAAAGCAAACTATTTTTGTTTGAATTAAAATCCTGACCTTCATTGCATTCATGGCTGCTGAGAGTACAACACACAGTCAGCAGAACCCCCTGTGGTGTGAACCATTGAGGAAGCAATCAAGTCTACATAAGTTTTCCTAAATAAGAAGCTTGACTTAGACCTTTCATTTCTGAAGAGCCTCACTTCCTGTCTTCATCTTCATTCTTAAGCCATCACCAGAAGAGAAGCTGGAGGAGTCTGCAGAATTTCCATTCTAGGCCAAGCAGCACAGCTTTGAGCTCACGTCATTGCCTGTGTACTTGGAGCGGCACAACCAGGAAGGATGCATGGGCTCCACTCATGTGTGGGTCGCTGAGAGAAAAACTGGTTCCATATGCACACACACACACACACACACACGCAATCTCACACTTCATTTTGTATCTGGCCTTCCGACAAGCAACATCACATAGTGATGTCAAGGAAAAAGGGAAAGAAAAAGTCCAATCTGTTATTGCTTAAACCTACTTACAAGAAAAAATGGATTCAGATGACCTATCCAAGTGGCCAATAGGAGAATGTGCATAAAATGGGCCAGTTTTCTACCTCTTTAAAGAATATGAACTATTAATATTTTTAGTTATAGGATTCATTTTGGTCAAGGGTCCACATCAGTCTCCAAGGAGTTTCTCCCTTTCTCCTAGGTTTAAAAAAAAATCATGTGTCAAGAATGGTAAAAGAATCAAGTTAAAAATCACTGTTGGGGGTGGAGCGTCTTGTGGACACAAGTCCTATTGGCTTTCAAAGCTGGGTATTTTGGGGACCCATCTATCAGGTGGAAGTCTTGAAAGCTGGGGTGCTAGATGTGAGGTTCAAGCCGTTTGCTCCTCAGGGAGAAGCTGGGAGTGAGGAGTTCCCGCTGGCATGTGTCACAGCACCGAGGGTGGGGTTTGTGCTGAGGTTGTATCTCAGTCTCTCCCACCCATTGTGAGGTGGGTTTTTTCTTGTTCTCCTGATGTGTAGACAGAGCTCAGTTGGTTTCTGCATTTCTTTCAGAGGGAATTGTTCTTTTGTAGCTGTAGATTCAGTGTGTTCCTTGGAGGTGAGTTCAGGAGCTCCTACTTTTCCACTTCGAACCAGAACCTGAAATCACTATTGACATTCAGGAATGAGAGAAAATGGGTGGTGAGGAGATGAAAATGTCATTAGAACAGAAAAGGAGAGGAATTCTGGTATAAGTAGTCAAAGCCACTTAGAAATTTGGGATAAGGGCTCTTCAACACACACACACAAACCCACATACACCCTTCCTTCTGCAAAACTGCCACAGGATTTCTTCCCGGCATTCTCATTTCCACAGCTCTAAGGCTGGGCCACGTTATATTAATTAGTCAGTTTCAACTACCTCAAGCTTATGTAGTTCACAAAGATTTTGTCAATGTCCCCATGAGAATCATGAGTCAGTTACCCTACAATGGCTCAACAGCCCAGAGCCCTGGGCCCAGTGTCCTCTTGGTGGGCACTGAGAGCCTCTGCCTTCAATCCAACCCAAAGCACCCCAGCCTCGTTGTCAATAAACATGTGTTCCCACAGTGTCAGCAGTGAGTTACTGGGGAGATCTGGGGATGCCTCATTGCTCAGTGTCGCTATACAGTGGTCCTGAATTGATTTCTCCAGGCTGTCACTTTTTCCAAGTTTACTTATGATCAAGAGAAGTACACAGTGTTAAAAAGAGCCAGGCTGCACACACACTGAGGTCACTCTCATATCCCAAATGGCCTGTGGCAGAGTCAGCAATAGGCCAAAACATATGCAAGAATAAATATGTTTTTCTTTCCCACATTTCCCTTTTCTGTTATGAAGTTGGAAGCACAGTTGCTGGCTTGGTCAGGAGAGGCAGCTGTCCACCTGTGTCCTAAATCTGCTACCCTAGTTGTGACCCCATTACATCTCCATGGATGCAATTTCCCATCTCTCCAATTTCTCTCTGCCAGTAGATCATCTGTGGATGAAGGCTGAAATCTGGAACCAGCCTCTGACTTCAGGGATGAAACATTCTCTTTCAAACTGTTTCCAGAACAAGGGAGCAATGCCAGCTATTAATCTCAGAACATGGATTTAACAATACTTTCCAAAAAGACAAAATAATTTTCAGTCCAGCAATACACACCCGATTAATGAAGTGCATTACTATTATACACAGAATAAACATTATTTTTAAAGAAGAAGGAAATGGAGCTACCTGCTAGTAGCTTATTTTCAGTCACCTGTAAAATAATATTGCCACGCATTCACATTACAAAGCTAGTATTAATTTGTTAATTAACGTATTATTGCCAATAATTTTAATCATGTTTGAGAGGCTAAAGGCATGGTATTATGATTCATGATTCATCTCGCTACTGTCTCCATCTATGGCCTTACTAAATCCTAAACACTGAGATGACAATGGTAAAATTAAAGCATCCTAATCAGAAGACACAAAATAAATGTGCCACGTGGCCATGTACCCATTTTGATCCTTTGTATATATAAATATAATTTAATTTTGGATGCCTGGTTTTAATGGTATATTTCCCTTTCCAAGTTTTTAATTAATTAATATTCTACTGACAGCTCTAGAGTCTCAGCTCTAGACTGATTTGATAACCTTAAAGGAGAGCTGAGGACCTTAGACTCCCCTGGGTCTAGGTTGGGAGGAAGCATGACAAAGGCACTGAGGGGCAGCTGGGATGGCACATCGCTAGCTGTGTGACTTTAGACCAGTTACGGAACTTCTCTGTTACTCTGTTTCCCAATCAATACAGTGAGAAGAATAATAGTGTCTCTCTCATAAAATCTTTATGAGGATTTAACAAATTAATACGTATAAAGTTCTTCAAACAAGAAATACTTAGTAAGCACAAAGTAAGTACTAGTTGCTTTCATTTTTAATGGACTTTTCAACCACTTACTGGACTTTTTCGCTTGACAGTGCCTCAGAATCAGCACATCTAGAAAAGGTTCTGCTTTTCTCTTCCGAGCAGCTCCCCCTCCCAACTTCCTTGGAAATAAAACTCCAGGGCAGTGGTGCCACAATTCAACAACCACAGGAGTGTCACCAACATATCTGACTCCTCCTGTCCACCAGCCTGTCCTGCCATCCAACCTGCCACCAAAGTCTTTTGATTCTTCTTTCGAAACCGGTCACCTTGTCACATCCTCTCCATTCCAGCTGTAATATTGTGGTACAATAAGAAATGTGTGTTTGGTCTTTGTCCCAGGTTCCTGGCACAGAGCTTTTAAAACCCTTGGAATTTCCTGAATGATAAAGGTGAGAAGAGCGTCTTTTGTTATTCATAATAAGCCCCTTTCAACCTTACCTGAGTTTATGCAAAACCCCAGTTCGATAATAGGGTCTGGTGCCAGAGGAACCAACCATGAGATGAGAGGGTTGGAACTTTCAACCCCACCATCCCCAACCACTGGGGAGGGGATAAGTGCAGGGAATTGAGTTAGTCACCAGTGGCCAATGCTTTAATTAATCATGCCCACATAATGGACCTTCCATAAAATCCCTAAATGCAGGGACTTGGCGAGCTTCAAGGTTGGTGAACACATCTGCAGGCTGGGAGGGTGGTGCATCTGGGGACAGAAGCTCCTGCACTGAAGATGCGACTGAACCTCACCCTGTGTACCTCTTCATCTGCCTGTTCATTTGTATCCTTTATAATATCCTTTATAATAAACCGGAAACAGCAAGTTAAGTATTTTCCTGAATTCTGTGAACCATTTTAGTAACTTATCAAACTTAAGGAGGGGTCATGGGAACACTGATTTGTTGCCAAATCAGAGGTGTGGGTAACTTGGGAACCCAGTACTTTGGATTGGTATCTAAAGTGGGGACAGTCTCGTGGAACTAAGCCCTTAAACTGTAGGGTCTGTGCTAACTCTGGGTAGTTAGTGTCATAATTGAATTAAATTGTAGGACACCCAGTTGGTGCCCACAGAAAAGTGGAAAATTGCTTAGTGGGGAAAACCTCCACACTTGTTGTCAGAAGTGCTGTGAATAGAGAAACAGATTTCCTGTACAGCCTCCACATTCCAGCGGAGACCCTTGTTACTTCAAACCTCAGTCTCACCACAGCCTCTGGTTAGCAGACCTCCCTCCCCCAGCCTCTGAGTCCCTGAGTCTGATCACCCCTCTGCATCAATCTTCATGGAATGGGCTGCTCATTGACACATGTGCTGCGTGGCACTTCAGCTGCAAGAATCAGAGCCTCACTCAAGGTTGCCTCTGTTGATGGAAACATGCTTATGGGGAATGTACCATGTGTCTTTGCCTCATGCCTAGCATTGCCAGAGAAAATTGGGGACACCCTTATACTAAAAATCATTTGTTGCTTATCTGAAATTCATATTTAACCGGGTGCCCAGTTTTAGTTGGTTTTGCTGGTGTTGTCATTGTTATTGGGATTTTTGATGTGTTTGCTAAATCTGGCAACCTTACCTCACATACAACCAGGAGGACATCAAGGGTCTTCAGTTTAAAATGGCAGCTGTAGTGTCTAAACAAAACAGATCTCACCCGTCCACTGCCTCTAGAGGCTGGTGGGTAATGAAAGTGTGTGCAGTAGGACTTGTGTAAGATGATGTATGACAACTAACACTGGTCTCACATGTTGGGACAACACCCCAGGGAGCTGTGGAAAGTGTTATAAACTGGTGGACCCTGCTCATACTCCATCAAAAGCAAGCTGCTGCTACTCACCTCCACCCATTGTTGACATCAGGGATGTGGCATAAATATTCAAGAAATTCCCAATTATTTGAGAGTTTTCTACTTGAAAGCTTTTGATATTTTAATGTTCACAAGTAATTTAATAATAAAACGTTGTTCTGGCAAGCCTGTGTGGACAGACAGAAAAAAAGGTGTGCTGGCCACACCACCTGGCCTGCAGTTCACCATCTGTTGTCTCTGCTCTATAGAAACTCTGGAGATCAGTCCTCAACTGGAAAGTAGCATCCCTTGCCCCAGATGTGTCAGGCCATTACAGTGGCTCAGCAGCAACGCTGCTCTTGACCAATGGACTCTCTTGGTACAACTTGATTTGAACTCTCTGAAAGAGAGGATCTGATTGGGCTAGCCAGTCACCTTGCGTACAGTATTCTACTTGGTCATTGGCCAGCCTAGAGAAGGGTTCACTCTAGTCCAATCAGCTGTACCCTGGGCGGAGCATTACAAGGTCCAGACCCCCTCGCATCTCTCTCGCTCTGTCGACACCAGTCACACCGGGTTTCGTTCAGTTCCTCTTTCTTCCATATTCTGTCCCACTGAAGAGCTCTCTTACATCTCTTCTCTGAGGTCATGTCTCTTCTCCCTTATCACCAAATTAACATGTTCACATACTTCAGTTTTCAGCCTGTCACTTACTCAGAGAATCCTTCCCTGGCCTCTGAATAGGTCAAAAACGACCACTATATGATCCCACTGTCACTGTGTACCCAATGATGGTATTCAGAACATCTACTGGTACAGTGCCAACACTGGCCATCAGAACGTGGGCCTTATCAGAACGGACTCTGGGACGACTGCGGAGGCTTGCTTCTGTGCCAGGAACTGACTAGTGCTAACTCATGGGGGAGCTGTACTGGGAGTGCTGGAGACAGGACTTGTGGGGCATCTGCCACAGGGGAGGGGGCATTCAAGGGGCCCAAGGCAGCAGGTACACTGGTTTAATTATCTACTGCTGTGTAACAAGCCACCCCAAAACGTAATAACTTAAAGCAATAATTTATTATTTCTCATAGTTTTGCAACCTGGGTTGGTTTCATCTGGGTGGCTTTTCTGCTCTAAGTGTTGGGGTAGGAATGTCTGAGATGGCTTCTTCACTCACAAGTTTGGTGTCTTAGCTGGGATGCCTGAAGATCCAGGACCTGGCTGAGCATCACTCTCTCCATGTGGCCTCTCCCCATGGCTAGGTTTCCTCACAGCGCTATGGTCTCAGGAGACTGGGTCTATGGTAGATGGCTTCCAAAAGAGTAAATTTAAGCAAAAACCATCAGTCCTCTTAAGGTCTTAGCTCAGAAGTCTCATAGCATCCCTTCAAAGCCTTCTCCTGGCCAAGGCAAGTCCCAAGGCCAGCCTAATTCAAGAACAAGGAAAGACTTCACCTCTTGGTGGGTGGAGCAGCACTTGTGTACAGAGGGAAGGAAAGGATGGTGGCCATCTGAGGAAAATACCTACCACAATCAATGTGGATGCACTTAAGTACCTTAACACTGATATAGCAGTTCAAGTGCATAGTGGCTGGATATCAGCCAAGTATGTGCCTCTTCTTTAGCTGATTGCTGCACTTTTACATTTGTTTGTGATTTATTTGACCAGAGTCTCCAGGATGGCAGGACCAGTGACTGTGTTTGCACTAGTGTCAGGTGTACTGTCTGTCACATTGCAGCATTTGATAAGTATCTGTCGAATGAATATTCCCTTTAAAAGACTGCAGCCAAAATTATCACTGAACTGCTTCAAGTGACTAAAATGCTTCAAATTTTGTGTGGTGAAAATTTTATAAAGGGTTTTTAGAGGGGGAGAAACAAAGTTTAGTGTCAGAGTCCTGTTCTGGCAGAAGAACTACTTTTGCTTCAAGGCACTAGAATGCATATTTTGGCACCAGTACCAGGTGTCCGTGGGAGGCAGAGGGGAGAAAACTGAGAAAGATGTAACACAACAGGTTTCTCAGTCCCTCCCCTGTCTTATGGATGCTCTTAGTGCCCAGCACGTATTCCCTACAACTGATAAAATCATCAGTAAGAAGAGCCACCCACCAAGAGCCACCTCCCAGGAAGGCTCTCCTTAGCAAGAATGAATGCTTTCTTCCAGCATGGAATGCTTAGCGTGAGGCAAAGATTTTATTTGGGAAGCAGCCTGGGGTAAAGAAAAGAACTGGAGTCAGAAAAACTGGGTTCCTTTCCAGCTTTGCCACACTCTAAGGAATAACCCCGAAGTAAGTTACTTTTTTCACTAAACCACCCTCCAACATCTGCAGGGGGCCCAGCTAGCTTCAGGTCTCAACCCCTCCTGACCAGGTTAACTAAGTCCACTTGTGCCCTGTTACACGATGTGACAATCCCACTCTTCCAGCCTGTTTGTGCCCACCAGTGATGCCCATCTTCCTGCTGATCCAGCTGTAACTGGGTCCAAGTTCATACTGCTCATTGCTCAACAAGCCAATCAATTGAGAGATGAGGTGTTGGGGCGAGGAATAGCGCCTTTATTCGGAAAGCCAGCAGACCAAGAAGATGGTGAACTAATGTCCTAAAGAACCATCTTCTCTGAGTTAGAATTCAGGCTTCTTTTATACTAAAAGGGGAGAGGATAAAGTCCTGGTTCTGGTCAGACTCCAGAGGGGATGCATTAATTTCTTCTTTCCTGCAGCCACTCCTAGGTGGTCCTGGTCAGAAGGTTTCCTGTGAGCTAAACAAAGGCATTTTAGCTTAGTGCTCATTACAAGGGAGGCAGATTTCCCAGAGGTGGGCCATTATCTGTGTGTGTGTGAATTAGTTATACATATACATATCTACTCTTTTTTAGATTCTTTTCCCATATAGGTTATTACAGAGTATTGAGTAGGGTTCCCTGTGCTATACAGTAGGTCCTTGTTGATCATCTATTTTAGGTATAGTAGTGTGTATATGTTAATTCCAACCTCCTAATTTATCCGCCCCACCTCTCCCCATTATGTATAATTTAAGTTTATAGGCAACATCCCTTTAGAGATTAACTTGTAGCAAAGGCATTAGAATACAAAGGTTAAAGTAAAAGAGATGAATCCAATATGGAGTCGGAGTTTTTCTTCCCTGTTACTCAGTCTCGACAATCTGAGATGTATCACTGATGGATCTCATCTGCCACATCTGCTAGCTCCCCAGACATTGTAGTAGTTGCCTCTGGAGTCTGCTGCCTCCCATCTCTATTCCACACACCCAAGTCTAGGTCCTCCTGGAACCCTGCTCTGGCTTGGTTCCTACATCCCTTGGTTCCTACAGATTCCAGGCTCTGCTCACTTCACTGCCCCTAAAGATTTCTGACTCTCCTTGCATCAGGAGAGCAGACCCTGACGGTTGTCTACCCAGGAGCCCTGAGGTAGACTTACCATTACCATGAAGCCCCTGGCTGAAACTCCCAGGCCACTCACTGGGCTGGGCTCCCTTCCAAAGCCCGGGAAAAAGCAAGCATCTCACTTTCAAAGTTACATATGTGTGCAAGATATTTTCACCACAATTGGGTGTGACCACTGTCATTTTCCACCCCACTTTCCCTCCCTCACACTTCCCCGCCTGTTGAATGGTGGCAGGGTGTCTGTGGGTAGTTTATGGTGTACTGATAAGGGGAAGTGAAGTTGGGGATACATTCAGTCTGGTTTTAGTAGACTATGTTTATGTGGTTCACTGCAAGGTAAACCCACATTGGCTTAAAGCAAATAGTGAGGTTTAGGAACCATTCGGATTACATCCAGAGAGTTTTTTTTAAAGCCGTAATACATTAAAAAGAAAATATAAATTGTGAATAAAGGTTACCAGTAGCCTTTTGGATTATTTGATGATTTGATTAATAATTCAGATCATGGGAACACGTGGGAAACAATTTTAATTTCTTAATCATTTGGCACAAAATACTGACACCAACAAATTCGGCACAAAACTCACAACATACATTAGAGTGAGGACATTGGCAACTAACTGCTTTATGAGTGTCATGAATAAAAGATTAGTCGACACACTAGGCACAGGACAACACATAAGAGAACTTGAAATACCCAGAGACCTTACATTTCATTTATGAAAGAAATGGGTGGCAGTGTCTTCAATTTTAGCAACAATCCTAAATCTTTAGTGGCATTACTAATAGCAAGTTGTCAAGCTGAAAGACATTTTTTAAAACTACCAATTTTAAAATTATTTTGATCTACCACATTGGGAAAAGACTGAATTATCTTTCTATCATCACTGTAAAAATTATATAAAATCATTGTCACGTGAAGAGGGTTTTAAAGAAAATGTTTCATAGGGACATGCCAAGCAGTTATTTTAAATGTTATTATTTTATTTATTTATTTTTGTTCCTAATTTTGTATTCATAACTTTATATACCTTTTCTTAAAGAGGGAGCCCAGAACATATAAACATCCAGCAACATAAAATCGGATCTGCCTTGCCAGTAGTCAATACCCCTTCCTCTCTCCTAAGAGAACTCAAATTTTTTTCAGGGACCCACTTTCCTCTATTTAACCCTCAGTTTCAAGGAAGATGGTTCCAGCCCCTATCCCATGGGGTTGCATTCCTTCTGCCAGCAATTGCCTTAAGCATACACATGTGAAACAATTCTGACCAACAGAAAGGACAAAGGTCTAAGGCGGATTTAGAAAACGGTTTATATCTTTGATTAAAGAAAAAAAAAAAGCCATTCAGAGTGGGATGCCCTATCTTTGTCATCTAGACATTGTTGTGTTTGGATGTGATGTGTGGAACTGGAGCAGCTATCTTGTGACCATGAGGAGAGTTAGTCTCAGGACAACCTGTCAGAGAATGACATAGGGAAAAGTGCCAACCCAGGCTTTACATGCAGACTTCTGTGTGAAGTCATAATATATTTTTCTCTCTGTTAAAGCCATGTAAGTCAAGTTTTCCATTATTTGCAGCTCAAAGCATCTCAGCTGATACACTTACTGGCATGGCTTTCCACTGCCTCCAACAAGTCTCTTACGGGCGATTTTCTAGTTCTCTGTAGTCTTGCCCTACCCTACCTATCCTACCATATTCCCTGGTCTCCCAACCACACACACCCTCTAATCTTAATGGGACAACACGGTACACACGGTACACACTCCTTCCCACACTACTATGAATGAGAAATTAGTCACATGCCCTGTCTAGTTTTCCCTCCCCCTTGTCCTCAGGGTACCATATCCAACTCAAGCTGTAAGGTCCACATGAAGACTTCTCTGATTAATTCAACTTACTCATCTCTCTCCTATATATTTCTATATCTATAGTTCTTTATTATATAATATTGAATTATACAAAACAGTCAAAAATATCACATCCCTTTTAGTCTCCTCTCATTAATTATAGCTCCATGAAGTTATCTTTTCTATCTCTAAAGATATAGTAAGAATTCTATACACACTTATCCAAATTCCATCATCTTAGAAATACTTTGTAATTAAAATTACTTACAGTACCAACAATATTTTTTCAACAACTTACCTGTCAGTTATGTGCACAGTATGGCTTGAAAAAAGTTTCCAAACATGATTAAAGTTCAGCCCGCCTCAAGAGCTAAAGATGCCTGATGATACAACCCAAGCACAACACTGAAGACTTCTAAAATGAATAAGAACTAAGAGCAATGTTAGGTCTGAAATGCAATTCTTTCCATTTATGTATAAATGTGAATGAATTTTTTCATAATGAATAATTCAATAGTTGCCTTATAAGCTACTTAAAATTATATTTAAATAATCACTTACCTCTCATTGCTGTGTGTTGAGTGGCTAAATTAGCACTGACATCTTTGAAAATGAAGACAGATACATATGTATTCTATATAGGCCAAGGCTAAAACAAGACAGGCAGCTGCATTTTAGCTGGCATCTAGCCTTGAGTTATGGCCAATATATAATGCATATATTTTATTTTTTTGTCACTGAAACATACTTTTGTATTTGACTTTATGGTGGTATATTTGCGAACATCCCTCCTGTCTGTGGATTTTAAGTGTACAGGTTTCTCTCTTCTGAGTTTTGAGTCAAGAAATCTGCTTGCTGGGGCTTGTGAACCACACCAGGATCTCCTGCCATCCTCCACCCCCGCGTTCCCCACCTCTCCCCTCCACGCCCTTTGGCACAGAGAGCTGCTCTACACGCATTGAAACGCTCAAGAAGTGACCATTGATACACATCTACATATATTTATTCATTTATTCTTATTTACTTAGGGATTCAGTGATAAATTGATTTGATCCCTGTCATCATGGATTTTACAGTCTAGTTTAGTGAGTAAGCATTATTAAATAATTACGAAAGTAAATATGTGTACCTATGACACTGGATTTTAACCAAATTTAAAATGTGCCTTACCTCTTTGTATGGCTTCTCAGCTCTTGTGCACAATTGCCACTGCATCTAATCCTTATGTTATGCAACAAATATCCATGATATTCAAGACTCTGGGAGTACAGTGGAGTCTTATGGAGAGAAGAGCAGATCCCAAGGTAGAGACTCAATCTTCAGGAAACCCAGTCACCAGTTTTAAGAAGTCCTTCCTTTTTTTCCTAAATAGGCTGTAATCCAAGTATGCCATCTCTTTACACTACATTGAGCTGTCCTTTCGCTAGGTTTAGAAGAAGTGCACTAATTAGAACAGGTTACATTATACTGTGGTAACAAACACTCCTAAAATATCAGAAGCTGAAAACAACAAAAGCTGATTTCTTATTTATGTTACACATCCTTCACATGGAACACGCTCTCATTTTTATCATCCCCACTCAAGAGCCCAACCTGAGGGAGACTTCATGTCTGAGGAAAGAAGGAAGGTTGAGGTGAGCCCCAAGAATGAACATGAAACACATCACTTCATTCACAACTCTTTGGCCAGAGCAGGTCAGATGGCTCCACCCAACCACAGAGAGAGACAGGAAACTTAGCCTTCTGTGTGGCTGGAAGGAAAGAGGTGGTTATTAGTGTGTAGTGCTAATGACTACCTCAGTGTGATTCACAGGATCAAAGTCACCTGAAAGAAAGGCTCATGTCAGCCCAGAAGCAACCAGGTCGCTTGGTATCACTGGTTTAATCTCTGGATGGCATCTTCAGTCAGATTAACATCTTAACTTTCTTTATATCACTCTGTGGAAGATGCTTCTCAGGGAAGTTGACACTCATTTAAAAACTTAAAGCAAATTTTAGAAGAAAGTTTGTTCTAAGCAGAAGACATCCATGAGAATTATATGATCAGTGTATATTTTCTTGATGATTCTTGAGGGCTTAGGGCCACTGAGAACATCCAAACATGAAGCAATAGAGGAAACCAGTGCCCACATCCCAGCCTGTAAGAGATGCACACAGGACTCAGTTCCCATCTGTATGAATGGGATGGGTGTGGTATCTCGGCTCTGGCCCTTTCAGGTACTGCAGGATGCAACTACACTGACTGCATAACACACAGAGGGCAGCTGCTGGTTGGTTCATTTTTTAAAGATAGTCTATCACAAGCCTAATTTCAGCCCCACTGGCCACATTTTGCTCACCAACGATGCCTTGGGAAACTCTAGAGCTGCACTGTCCAATATAGGAGCCACTAACCACATGTAGCCCTTTAAAATGTTATTTTATTTTATTCAAATGGTATTTAAATTTTAAATTGTACTTTGATTATAATTAAATACAATTCTTAAATTAGTTCCTTAGTTGCACTAACCACATTTCAAGGGCTCAGTAGCCACATGTGGCTAGTAGCTCCCATAGTTCAACAACACAAATATAGAATACTCCCATCATCACACAAAGTTCTCTGGGACAGTGGTATTCTAAAAGACTCAGATTTGAGAGCAGAACACCACCTAGGACATAATCTTGTCAAAGAATAGAACTTGAATCTGATCGAGTCTCTGTGATTTATAGGAAATGCAAGGAATAGAAGAACACGTTCAGATACACCACAGAGATACAGCTGGCAAAATGTAGAATGTGGAAAATTCAGTGAGACTAATGATCCAGTTTCTTAAAAAGAAAACTTTCAAGGAAAAAAGAAGACAGAAAAGGAAACCTATAAATACTTGTAAGATATATCAAATAATGTGTAGATCTTATTGGATCAATTCAAATATAAAACTATAAAAGTATGAGACGATTGAAATTTTAACATTGCATCATTGGTGACATATTTATTTATTTATTTATTTATGTTTAATAAATGTGTGAGCTGTCACCTCACGCCAGTCAGAATGGCCATCATCAAAAAATCTACAAACAGTAAATGCTGGAGAGGGTGTGGAGAAAAGGGAACCCTCTTGCACTGTTGGTGGGAATGTACATTGATACAGCCACTGTGGAGAACAGTATGGAGGTTCCTTAAAGAACTACAAATAGAACTACCATACGACCCAGCAATCCCACTACTGGGTATATTCCCTGAGAAAACCATAATTCAAAAAGAGACATGTACCACAGTGTTCATTGGAACACTATTTACAATAGCCAGGGCATGGAAGCAATCTAAGTGTCCACTGAGAGATGAATGGATAAAGAAGATGTGGCACATATATACCATGAAATATTACTCAGCCATAAAAAGAAATGAAATTGAGTTATTTGTAGTGAGGTGGATGAACCTAGAGTTGGTCACACAGAGTGAAGTAAGTCAGAAAGACGCAAACAAATACCATATGCTAACACATATATATGCAATCTAAAAAAATAAAATAGTTCTGATGAACCTAGGGGCAGAATAGGAATTATGACACAGATGTAGAGAATGGACTTGAGGACACGGTGGGGGGGGAAGTGTAAGCTGGGATGAAGTGAGAGAGCAGCACTGACATATATACACTACCAAATGTGAAATGGAGAGCTAGTGGGAAGCAGCTGCATAGCACAGGGAGATCAGCTCGGTACTCTGTTACCACCTAGAGGGGTGGGATAGGGAGGGTGGGAAGGAGACGCAAGAGAGAGGGGGTGTGGGGATATATGTACACATGTAGCTGATTCACTTTGTTATACAGCAGAAACTAACACAAAAATGTAAAGCAATTATACTCCAATAAAGATGTTAAAAAAATAAAATAATAATGGTACAAAAGGACAAAAAGGTAACTATGGGAGGTAACATATGTTAATTAGTTTGATTATGGTAATCATTTCACAGTGTACACATATATCCAAACATCATGTTGTATATCGCAAATATATACACTTTCGTTCATCAAAAATAAAAAATTTTTAAATCTAAATAAATAAATGGTAAATTTTATGTAATGTATATTTTACCACAATAAAAAAAAATGAAGCTGGAGATTTGCTTCTATCATTGACTAGAAGTTAGTGTAACGTGCTTTCACTGTGTTTACCTCGCAGGGAGCTAGGCAATGACTCAGTGTCATTCGTCATCCCCACACACTTTGGATGTGGGAAGGACTGATTTGTACTTGGATAGGAAGGGTGCTGGAACTGAGAAATAAGCTATAAATAAAACCATGACAAGTATCTTTTTTAAACCTTGAATTAGAGTGTAGATTTCAAATTGCATCTTATTTTATCTGAACAGGATCACTTTCTGTAAGCAAGAATCTGTCTGCATTAGTTTATGATCCCCTCAAGGCCAAGATATGCGTTTGCCTGTCTTTTCAGTACACTCTCAGTACCTCTCATGTGAAAATACTATTACATTATTGGGAAAATTGACGAGAGAAATCTAATGTAACTAGAGTGCCCACCACCCAAAACCTTTACGGAACCACTAGAAGTTAAAATGCTAAGACTCAAATGGAGGTCAGATTCAATTAAATGGAGTCTTCCGAACTTTCAAAGCCAGTCAGTTTTCTTCTGCTTCAGAGAGCTTTCTTTTCGTTTCTTTCTTTTTTTTTTTTTTTGTGGTACGCGGGCCTCTCACTGCTGTGGCCTCTCCCGTTGCGGAGCATAGGCTCCGGACGCGCAGGCTCAGCAGCCATGGCTCACGGGCCCAGCCGCTCCGCGGCATATAGGCATATGGAATCCTCCCGGACCGGGGCACAAAACCGCGTCCCCTGCATCGGCAGGCGGACTCTCAACCACTGCGCCACCAGGGAAGCCCTCGTTTCTTTTTTTAAAAATTTTCTAAAAGTTTTAATTATGGTAAAATATACAAATAAAAATTACCATCTAATTATTTTTAAGCATATAGCTCAGCAGTGTTAAGTATGTACACATTGTTGTGTAAACAGTCTCCAGAACTTTTTTCATCTTGCAAAACTGAAACTCTATATCCATTAAATAACTCCCCATCCCCTCTTCCCTCAGTCCCTGGTAGCCATCATTCTATTTTCTGTCTCTAAATTTAACAACTCTGGATACTTCCTATAGGTGGAATCCTACAGTATTTGTCTTTTTGTGACAGGCTTATTTCACTTAGCATAATGTCCTCAAGGTTCATCCATGTTGTAGCATGTATTAGAATTTCCACCGTTTTTAAGGCTAAATAATATTCCATTGTATATATATGCCACATTTTGTATATCTACTCATCCACTGAGGGACACTTGGGTTATTTCCACTGCTTGGCTACTGTGGCTGCTATGAATATGGGTGCACCAATATCTCTTGGAGGCTTTGCTTTCAATTCTTTTGGGTACATACCCAGAAGTGGAATTGCTGGATCATATGATAGTTCTATTCTTAATTTTTTAAGGAACCACCACAATGTTTTCCATAGTGACCTCACCATTTTATATTCCAACCACCAGTGCATGGGGGTTTAAATTTCTCCACATTCTTGTCAACACTGTTATTTTCTAATTTGTCAATAGTAGCCATCTTAATGGGTATGAGGTGGTATCTCATTGTGGGTTTTTTTTTTTAACTTAATAGACTTTATCTTTTAAAGCAGTTTTAGGTTCACATAAAAATTGAACAGAAAGTACAGAGAGTTCCCATATGTTCACTTCCTCCACACATGCACAACCTCCCATGCTGTTAACATTCTGAACCCAAGTGGTGCATTTGTTACAACTGATGAACCTATGTTGACACATCATAATCACCCAGAGTCCATAGCTTACCTTAATGTACACTGTTGGTGTTGTAAATTCTATGGATTTTAACAAATGTACAATGATGTTTGTCCACCATTATAGTATCATACAGAATAGCTTCACCGCCCTAAAATTCCTCTGTACTCTGCCTATTCATCCCTCATTTTCCTCTAACCCCAGCAACCATTGTCCATAGTTTTGCTTTTTCGAAGATGTCATATAGTTGGAATGGTACAATGTATAGACTTTTCGGATTGGCTTCTTTCACTTATTAATATGCATTTAAAGTTCCAGAGAACGTTCATTTTGACTACCTTATTCTCACTTAAGTTTGCTTCTCACTTTGTCTATGATCTCTAATGAAAACATCACTAAAAGAAGGAAACTTCACAGGCTCCACAAAAACATGGCTGTCAGCGGCCTATCAGCCATTGCTGGAAGTCTGGACCAAAGAGATCCAAGACACCCCCCTAGGAAGAAAGGAAATCCAAGGCCAAATTTTGCCTTGATCAGATTCCCCTTTAGCCTAATCTCATAGCATAGCCTCCCATATCCAGGAAATCTGCCACTGTTGGTCAATTATGGCCATGTTATGTTAGCTATGTTAGATAACATGAGACTTTTTAATGGAAGAATTTTAGAACCCTGTACAAACTCTTTTAATCTCCAAACACTTGAAAACTAAATGATACACATCTTTTTTAAAAAAAATCCATGAATCAGACAGTGTGCCTCAAAGGAAATAAAATAAGACATAGAACATAGAGAATTTCAATGAAATGGAAGCTGGTTTTTCAAAAAGAAAAATCAACAAAATTGATCAACCTCTAGCAAGACTGATAAAAAAAAAGAGAGAGAGAGAGAAGGCACAAATTACCAGTATCAGGAATGAAACAGAGGATAGTGCTGCAAATCCTACAGACATCAAAAAGATAATAAGAGAATACTATCAACAACTCTATTCACATAGATATGACAACTTAGAGGATATGAACCAGTTTCTCAAAAAGCACAAATAATCACAATTCATGCAGTATGAAATAGATAATTGGAAAACTTGAATAGCCCCACAACTATTAAGAAATTGGATTGGTAAAATTCCCAAAAAAAGATCTCCAGGTCTAGATGTTTTCATTGGAAAATTTTCCCAAATGTTTAAAGAATTAACACCAATTCTACACAATGTCTTCCAGAAACCAGAAGAGAAGTATACACTTCTCAATATTTTTAATGAAGTCAATGTTACCCTGATACCAAAACCAGACAAAGACAGTAAGGTAAGGCAAAAAAAAGTAAGTAAAAGGCCTACAGATGGGAAAGGAAGAAATAAAATTGCCTCAATTTTGAGATTATTTTATTTTCTACAAAGAAAATTTCAAGAAATCCACCCCCAAAAAAATCCTAGAACTGATTAGTGAATTCAGCAAGATCACGGGATACAAGATCAACATACAGAAGTTAGTTGTATGCCTATATATTAATAGTGAACACATGGTAACTGAAATTAAAAATACAATTTATAATAACTCAAAAAAAATGAAATACTTAGGGGTAAATCTAACAAAACAGGTACAGGACTCAATGGCTGAAAACATCACAACACTGGTGAAAGAAATCAAAGATATGGTATGTCTCATATGCACATGGATTGGAACCCTCCACCTAGTAAAGATAAAAGTTGATAAAAAGATTTAATTTGATTTCTATCAAAATACTAGCAAGAGTTTTTATATTTAAGACAAGATTATTCTTAAGCTTATATGGAAATGCAAAAGGAACTAGAATAGTTTCAGAATATTGAAAATGAAGATTGAAACAGAAACAGTGACCCAGTTTCAAGACATTATATAGCTACATGGATCAAGTCTATGTGGTATTGGTGGAAAGATAGACTCATTGGAACAGAAGAGAGAACCCAGAAATAGACATACACATATACTTGACTTTTTGACAAAGGTGAAAAGGAATTCAGTGGAGGAAGGATAATTCTCTTGACCAATGGTGTTGGAACAAGTGGAAATCCATAGACCATAAAAATGGTCCTCAATCTAAGTTTATATCTTATACAAAATTTAACTCAAAATGCATCATGGACTTAAACATAAAATGTAAAACTATAAAACTTTTGGAAGAAAACTTAGGAAGAAATCTTCAGGATCTAGGGCTAGGCAAGGCTTGACTCCAAAAGTATGGTTCATTAAAGAAAAAATTGGAAAATTGGACTTTATCAAAATTAAAAACTTTTGCTCTGTGAAAGAATCTGTTAAGAGAATGAAGAGACAAGCTACAGACTGGGAGAAAATAGTTGCAAACCACATATCAAACAAAGGACTACCATCTAGAATATATAATGAATTCTAGAACTCATTAAGAATAAAGCAATCCGAATAGAAAATGGTCAAACATCATGTACAGATATTTCACCAAAGAGGATGTACAGGGGGCAAATAAGCACACGAAAAGAAGTTCAGCATCATTAGCGACTAGGGAAAGGCAAATTAAAACCACAATGAGATATCACTACACACATAATCTGAATGGTTAAAATAAAATATAGCAAGAAAGTCAAATGCTGGGGAAGATGCCAAGAAACTGGATGACAGATACATTGCTGGTGGGAATGTAAGATGGTACAGCCACTCTGGAAAAGAGTTTGGCAATTTTGAAAAAAACTAAACATAAACTGTCATATAGCCCAGCACTTATGCTCCTGGGCATTTTTTGCAGAAAAATGAAAATGTATAGTCATACAAAAACTGTACATGAATGTTCATAGCAGCTTTATTCCTAATAGCAAAAAACTGGAAACAACCCAAATGTCCTTCAACACATAAATGATTAAACAAAGTGCAGTGTATTGATATCATACAATAATACTTAGCAGGAAAGGAATTAATAATTGATACATCAACAACTTGCATGAGTCTCCAGAGAAATGTGTTAAGGGGTAGTCAATTATGGTAGGATACATACATATGATTCCACTTATCTAACATTCTTTTTTTAATTTATTTTTTCCAGCTTTATTGAGGTATAATTTATATACAGCACTGTATAAGTTTAAGATGTACAGTATAATGATTTGACTTGGATGCATCATAAGGTGATTACCATGATAAGTTTTGTGAACATCTATTTGAATTAGTGTTTTCATTTTTTTCCAGATATAGACTGAGGAGTGGAATTGCTGGATCATATGGTAGTTTTATTTTTAATTTTTTGAGGAATCTCCATACTGTTTTCCATAGTGGCTGTACCAATTTACATTCCCACCAACAGTGCACAGAATTACCTTTTCTCCACATCCTCCCCAACACTTGTTATTTGTTGTCTTTTTGATAATGGCCATTCTAACAGGTGTGAGGTGATATCTTACTGTGGTTTTGATTTGCATTTCCCTGACGATTAGTGATGTTTTCATGTGCCTGTTGGCCATCTGTATGCCTTTTTTGGAAGAATGTCTATTCAGATCCTCTGCTCATTTTTGATTGTTTTTTTTTAAAATGTTGAGTCATATGAGTCCTTTGTATATTTTGGATATTGACCATTTATCAGATACATCATTTGCAAATAGCTTCTCCCATTCAGTAAGTGGCCTTATCATTTTTTTGGTAGTTTCCTTCTCTGTGCAAAAGTTTTTAGTTTAGTATAGTCTCATCTGTTTATTTTTTCTTGTTTCTCTTGGTTGAGGAGACATATCCAAAAAAATATTACTAAGACCAGTGTCAAAGAGCATATTGTCTTGTGTTCTTCTAGAAGTTTTATGGTTTCAGGTTTTATACTTAAGTCTTTAATGCATTTTGAATTTATTTTTGTACATGTTGTGTGACAGTAGTCCAGTTTGATTCTTTTACATGCACCTGTCCAGTTTTCCCAGCACCGTTTACTGAAGAAGCTGTATTTTCTCTATTGTATATTCTTGCCTTCTTTGTCATAGATTAATTACCCATGTAAGTGTGGGTTCATTTCTGGACTCTATATTCTGTGCCTGTTTTTGTGCCAGTACCATACTATTTTGTTGACCGTAGCTTTGTAGTATAGTTTGCAATTGGGGAGCATGATACCTCCAGCTTTGTTCTCCTTTCTCAAGATTGTTTTGGCTATTCAGGGTCTTTTGTATTTCCATACAAAAACATTATTTGCTCTAGTTCTGTAAAAAATTCCCTTGGTGTTTTGATAGAAATGGCACTGAATCTGTAGATTGCCTTGGGTAGTATGATCATTTTAACAATATTAATTCCTCCAGTCTAAGAACACGGTATATCTTTCCATCTGTTTGTATTGTCTTCAATTTCTTTCATCAGCGTCTTATAGTTTTCCAAGTACAGGTCTTTTACCTTTTTAGGTAGGTTTATTCCCAGGTATTTTATTCTTCTATGAGTTTGTAAATGGGATTGTTTCTTTAATTTCTTCTTCTGACAGTTCATTGTTAGAGTATAGAAATGAAACCGATTTCTGTATATTAATTTTTTATCCTGAAAAGTTACCAAATTCATTGATGGGCTCTAGTACTTTTTTGGTGGCATCTGTAGGATTTTCTATGTATAGTATCATGTCATCTGCAAACAGTGACACTTTTACTTCTTCCTTTCCAATTTGGATTACTTTTATTTCTATTTTTTTTTTCCTCTGACTGCTGTTGCTAGGACTTCTAACACTATTTTGAATAAAAGTGGTGACAGTGAGCATCCTTGCCTTTTTCCTGATCTTAGAGAAATGCTTTCAGCTTTTCATCACTGAATATGATGTTAACTGTGGGCTTATCATATATAGCCTTTATTATGGTGAGGTGTATCCCCTCTATACCCAATTTGTTGAGAGTTCTTATTGTAAATGGATGATGAATTTTGTCAAAAGATATTTTCACATCTATTGAGATAACCGTATGATTTTTATTCTTCAATTGGTTAATGTGGTGTTTCACATTGATTGATTTTCAGATATTGAACCATCCTTGCATGTCTAGGATAAAACCCACTTGATCATGGTGCATGAGCCTTTTAATGTATTGTTGAATTCGATTTGCTAATTTTGGTGAGGATTTTTGCATCTATGTCCATCAGTGATATTGATCTATAATTTTCTTTTTTGTGTGATATCTTTTTCTGGTTTTGGTATCAGGGTGATGCTAGCCTCATAGAATGAGAAGCATTCCTTCAGAAGCATTCCTTTCTTTGGGGGATAATTTGAGAAGGACAGATGTTAACTCTTCTCTAAATGTTTGGTAGAATTCACCTGTGAAGCCATCTGGTCCTGCACTCTCATTTTGGGGAAGTTGTTTTATTACTGATTCAATTTCATTACTGGTAATTGGTCTGTTCATATTTTCTATTTTTTCCTGGTTCAGTTTTGGATATAACATTCTTGAAATGACAAAATTATTGAAATGGAGAATAGATTAGTGATTGCCAGGGGCATATGGTCAGGGAGGGAGGTGAGGTGGGAATTAGGAGTGTCTGTAAAAGGGCAAAATGAGGAATCCTCATGGTGATGGAAATGTTCTGTATTTTGACTGCATTAATGTCAATATCCTAGTTGTCATATTGTACTGTAGTTTTGCAAGATCTCACCATTGGGAGGAACTGGGCAAAGGGTACAAGGAATATCTCTGTGTTATTTAGTACAACTATATGTGAATCTACAATTATCTCAAAATAAAAAGTTTAATTTAAAAATGTTTTGTACATTGATTTGTTCAAACATTTATTGAACATCTACTACAAGCTTCTCATTGTATTAAAGCCAAATGAGTCTCCAGAGTTTGTAGCTGCCATTTCAACAGTGGGATTCTAAAACAAGATCCAGGAGCTTTCCTGTGGGCTGGAGGAAGGATTTTCTTGGGGGGTAAATTCAAATTGAGAGGCAGAAAACACTTCAAACAGCTCTCCAACAAATGAGAGAGAGTGTATTGATAAGTCTTTCTAGATGCATCCAGATGTTCAAAAACAATGGAAGGTTGAGTAGTAAGTTCTCGGAAGATCATTTTCTCCATCTGAGGCCAATTGGACCTTGCACCTTCAGCTTTGTTCTCTCAGGAGAGAATGACCCTTCAGAGCCCTATGTGATGCTGGCAGCCAGGATTTCGGGGCTCCCAAGGGAACTTGCCAAATTAGCCTCAGCCCAGAGCATGCTGGGAGAGGGAGAAGGTGTCACAGGGGTTAAGAGTACCAGCTTTGGACCTGCAAGTATCTGGGTTCTTGTTCTTTCCCTGCCATCTCTTGGTTGTGTAATCTTGGCCAAGTTACCTATCCTTCTGAACCTTACATTTTCATCTACAAAGTGAAGAATTTACTTCCTGGGGTTGTTCTTTCATTTGTTTAATACATTTTAATGGAGCACCTACAATGGCAGGCACTGTTGAAACCACTAGAGGAACTGCAGTAAACACTACAAATTAGGGAGGGAGGGAGGGAGGGAAGGAAGAAGAAGGGATGAAAGAAGTTCCTGTCTTTATGGAATTTACATACTATTAGGAGTATTCAGATGACAAATGAAATACATAGTACATTCAATAGTGATAAACACTTTTTGGAAAGAAAAGGGTGGGGCAGAAAGGAAGACAGAATGTGCTAAGGAATGGGGTGGGACTTTGATTTGGGAAAAGTGGTCAGGTAAGTCCTCATGAGAAAGGTGACATTTTGAGCAAAGGTTATTAGGAACTGAGTGAGGAGGCCACACACCTGTTTGGAATTTCAGATGAGAAAAAGAGAATAGTCAAGGGATGACGTGTGTAATGTGCTCCACACAATACCTGGGACATTGTAGGTGCTCAAGTGAGAGAGAGACAGAAAAAGCACTTGGCAAGGTGTTACCAGACTTAGCAGAATAAATTCTACCCACAATATTGGAAATGCAGGTGGTTTCGGGTGTAATAAAAAAAAAGTCATTGCCTGAGTGCTCTGGGATCCAAGACTTTGTCTCAAAGTGTGGCCTACAATTCAGCAGCATCAGCATTGCCAGGAGCTTGTTAGGAATGCAGATCCTCAGGCCCCACCTGGGACCTGCTGCATCAGAATTTCTGGGGCTGGGACACACTCACCAGCTCTTTAGGGCACTCGGATGACATTCGAATTTTGAGAACCACAGGTCTAGAGGGAACACAAGAACACTTACCATGTGACTTTGAGGATGACACTCAAAGCAACTCTAGCACATCATCTCAATCCTTACCGCAAGGTAAATTCTCAGAGAATTCACGCAGACCTGCAACTCAGACCCAACTCCATTAGCCCCAAACCTCATGTTATTTCCACTGCTCTCACACCTTCACTTGACATCAACACAAACACACAGCAAAGAGGGGGTGTGCCCTTTACCCTGAGGCTCCCTGCACCCTGTGAGTTGTTTAGGGTCTCCAGGGTGTTGGCACGTTCCAGTATCCCCATGGAGACCACGGACTCTGTGCAATCCCTTCTTGGAGATTACTGGACACACAATTAAAAACAGAAAAGGCAGTATCTTGCTCACTTAAAGGTCAACTTTTTGCTTATAATAATTTTTTTTTTAAACCAAAGAGGAAACAACTTAAAAAAATCAGTCCTCCATCTGAGCCTTCACAGGTCTATGGATTCTCTGCAGACTCTGGCGTCTGCAAGTCTATTAGTGACATTGGATGATGGCCCATGTGCTTCCAGGATCCTCCTGCACCGGAGGCGGCCCGTGGTCCTGCAGGCCTATTCAGTTTGTGCAGTGGAGGGGACACAGTTCCAAGGGTTAAGAGCTGGCAGCGGGGCACACAGAAGCCCAGCTACTGCCGCCACGGACCGTCATTCAGAGCCCCATGTAGGTCTCTTTTGTGCGGTGGGTGAGCTTTCCCACCATGGGTTCCGGTGACTTGGAATGCCAAGGGCCTAAACTTAATTAACTTCTCCGGGCCAGGACTCTTCCATCTCAGCCTGCATCCTGCTTCATGGGGCGGCAGGACGAAAGTGCTCTCTGCACAAACAGAGGCCAGGGACCTTAGTGGGAGCGTTGGCAAATACAACAGGGCCAGTGGCATCCTCATTAAACTCTGATTAGCAAGTGGACTTGATCCAGGCCAAATCAGAGCTGAATGAGATTTCTTTCTTTCTTCTTCTTTTTTTGCTGCCAGTTGATCAGATGTAGGCAATTAAGAACCCTCACACCTCCAGCCCTTGTATTTTTTTGAAGCAGGGAGCTCATACCAGTCAAGCCATAAAGACACTATTGTCCTAAGAACAATATTCCCCACTAATCTCACTTCTGGCAATTTACTTTTTCTTCCCAAGCAGATTTAGAAACTTAAAAAAAAAAAATCCTTGAAAGAGTACGGGGGTGGAATACTCCATGGTATCTAATCCCATCGCAAAGTGGGAGTTTTCTTGTTCCATTCAGCTTTTCTTTGAATGAGCACTGGATAAATAAACTTCTACTGCATCGCCACATTGATGCAGAGACCGTGAGGACCCAATTATGCATATGGGGCGTGTGCATTCTAGTTTGCAAATCAAACACAAAGCAGGCAGCACAAGCGTTCCCTTGTAATCAGTTCTCACTACAAATTTACAAACCTGCGAGGTGAGATTGGCCTTTGTTAAGTATTTAAAAGCAATTATTACCTTTCTTTAATTTTCTGGTGGTAATTAGACTCCTGAATACAGTCCAACCTGATCTGTGCCTGGAAGGATTCTTGTGGCTCTCTGTGGTCCGGGGGGGGGGGGGGTGAGGTGAAGAGGACCTTGGAGCCAGCCTTGCAGGGGTCCCTGAGAACTCCACAACTTTTCCAGCCTGAGGCCAAGAAGTCTGACAGGCAGACACTGAGAAGCTATGTCCTTTTTGCCTATAAAGAGAGAAGATAAAAGACAACGGGAGAAGTGAGACGTGCAGAGAGCAATAGGAAAGACAGAAGCTCAGGGTGGCAGGGAAATAAGGCAACAGAAACTTGAGGCAGAAAAAAAGACAGTGAGGATTATCTAAAACGAGGTAGAAAGGGGAGTCACCTCACCGTTGTTACTGTGTTCACATTTTTATCCTCACTCACAGGATGCCTGTTAATGAGCCCGGCACCTCTGGGCACCCGGGCCTCAATGTCTTTGGGCTCTTGCAATGAATGAAGATGCTAAGAGTCTCTCTGAAAAGCAAAATCAAAGGGGAAAGAAAGGAAGAGAATCCAAAAGCCCTGAAAAATAGCTAACCCAAAAGCTAACCCTTTCAGCAGTCCCCAAAGGTCATCTAACTTGGCAGGCAAGAGGGACCCAGGAAAGAATTGCAAACAGCTCCAGCCTGCCCAGACCCTAGGTGGAGGCAGGTCAGGAATTCCACACCCTGTGACAGTGCAGAGCCTGGCACTGTTCCTAATGGTTGGATCATCTCCTGAAGACTAAGATTGACATATCCTCTGGATCTCTTATAAGGACAAACTATCTTTCAACTGTTGAGCTACTGAGGATTAGGATGGCTGTGCCCATGTTGGGGTAAGGAGAGGGTCCATTGTGTCTGGAGCTGTTGAGGGAACTAGACCAGAAGTCAGAGGTAATTGGAGTTACTATGGAGGGAGCAAGGGTAGAAAGGACATAGGGTGGGCAATCTCACTGATGTCCAGGGAAACCCAAGGCAGAGTTCCTGGGCTATGAACCAACAAGAGGTGGGAGTTGTCATCTTCTCTATGGATGCAAATTGTATCATTTCTCATCAGGTGCATCATTCTCTCCCAAGATGGAGGTAAGGAACCTCTCCCATTTATAATGTAGTGTTTTGAGTCATTTAGACCTGGGTTCAGGTACTGGCTTGATACTTACCAGATGTGTGATGCTGGTAAAATTCCTTAATCTCTATGAGCCTTAGTTTGTCTGTTTGTTTGTTTTCCTATAAAGTAAAGAGAATCCCTCCTCAAGAGGATTAATTAAAATAAAGTATGTAACTTAACACTTGCCTGTGACAGACAATAAATAAGTAAAACATGGCAAAATTGTTCTAATAGATCATTCAGGTCTGTTGATTCTGTTTAGGAGACCAGGTTAAAAAGAGAAGCAAGTACTGTTTCCAAGAAAAATAGCAATGTAACTGATAGAGAAAATAGATAGCTTTAATACACATAGAGAGAGAGATGAATGCATTGCTATAATTCACAGTCAAATTCACACTTGTACTATATTAGGTACTGAGTGACCATAACACGGCTTCCCCAAAGTCTCCACTGAGAATCAACTATTTGATAGGAGGTATAAATATGAACAAGCACCTTATCCAAAAAACTTACCTTTGGGGTGACTTAGGCAATGTAGCTCCCCTATGAGGCAGAATGCAATAAGAGGCAAAGGAGTTGAACAAAGAAACGCAGGGGCACATTGAGGAAGGAGAGATTAGTTCCAGATAGGAGGATTAGGAGAGGCTTTAGGCTGGAGCTGGCATTAAACCAAGACTTGGAGATAGGTAGAAATAAGAAGAAAGGGGATTCTGAGAGGCAGGAAGCAGGAAATGCAAGGTACGCCTGAGAAATGATGAGTGAGAATGAGCCTGTGTCAGTGGGTTAGGTGACAGGAGAGCTCATTTGTCTTGATGGGTTGGACCTTTATTTTGTCTGTGGTGGGTAGAATGGAATCGTTTGACTAATGTCACTGGAGGAGTATATGTGTGGATTGGAGGTGGGGAGACACCAAAAGCCAGGGGCCAGCAGAGTCCTTTACAGCAAGAGAACGGACAGTGGCCTGAAACAGGATGGTGGGAATTCATATAAGGGTGTGGATACAGGTACCTAGGGAAATTGTCCTCAAGAGGACTGTCAATGTACTGAACATGAGGGGCGAGGTAGAGGAAACCATTGTAGAGAAAGAACGTTGAAATCTGAGCCCGAGCACCACAAACACTGACAGAGGAAGAGAATTGGGATGGTCAACATATTGAACTCGGGACCCCTTATGTAGGAGATGGCAGCATTTCAGCCAGTCATTTGTCAGGTCCTGCCTTTGTACTTATGGCTCTGAATCTCACAATAGAAATTAAGCCTAGGAACCTATCTTGAGAGCTGGGTTAATCAGGGTCAAGTATAGAAAACAGAAATGTGTCCAGGTCTCCTACACAAAGGGAATGTAATGCAGGGAATTAACACAGAGATGATGGAAGCACTGAGAAGCCAAACAGGAGATGTGAAGAGATGCAACCCAGAAATTAGAACAGCAGGAAGCTGATACCTCCCCTGAGGCTGAAGGGACAATGAGTGAAGGAGGGGGCACCAGCACCCAAAAGCTTGAGCCATCTCACAGGAGCTTCTGGGGAGCTGGACACGGAACACAAGGCTGTTCAGCAGAGAAGGAGGCTTCATAGAGACCGTGTGCATGACAAAGAAGGTTCCCGCATTCTTCTTGCCTGACAAGGAGCGGGCTACTGAGGGAAGATGGGTATCTTGGGGTGGAGGAAAGAGCAAGTGTGATGGTGCCTTGAGAAGAGATGGAAAAAGAGCAAGTACTACAGTCAGTAGCATCCCAGGGCTGGGGGAAATGAAAAAGGGGGCAGATGGCAGGGCAGGGAGAGAAAAGGTGCCTGCAGGCCCACCTCCTACTTCAGGCCTCCACTAAGCAGTGCCCAGCAGCCTCCAGGGCGCAAAGGCTGGGTGGATGGCCCCACTTCATGAGCTCTCTGCCTTCCTCGGGCCCTGACACAATAGGGTGGTCTTGTCCTAATTTCGCCACTGTATCATTTATTACTGAAGGAATCTTCGCCCCTGATGTCACTGTTACCCCATTCAGTGAGATCGTCAGTGAGCTATAGCACATCAATGATTTTGAAATATTTGTGTATGGCCTTTTTCTCACACTTCTCTCTTTTTCTTGTTTAAAGAGTCTACTGATCATCAGTGCTCTTATTAAAGCTTTTCCAGAGATATTCATTGAAGGAAGCTAAGGAGCTTCTGGAAAAATAAAGATTGTAAAGTGTCATCCAGGGGGACACCAAAGATTATCTTATACAGTGTTTTCCAAACAGTTCAGGTCTTAAGTATCACCCAGGCCTTTATTAGAGTAATAGAAGAAAATCATTAAAATGCACCTAAACCATTGTGAAAAAGACATAGCTTCTCAGGCCTTAATTCATATCTACTGAATCAGAACCTCAAGGTGATTCTTAAGATAAGATCCTACAAGTGTAGGAACAGTGGTTTAATCCAACATTTTATTTAATCAACATTTCAAAGATGAGGCCCAGAGAGGTGAGGCGCTTCCCACGAGTTCACAGAAAGTAGGATGAGACCCCAGGGGCCTACACTCCCAGCCCAGCCCACCTTCTGATATCGTGTCCCAGGAGAGGATAGGGCTGTAGGTGAGTAAACCAATGTTTTGGTGGAACAGGAGTTTGGGTATTGATTCTTCCAGTACCTCTCTGTGCATACTTCAGAGAACAGTTGACATATATAGGTGTATGTATATGTATATATATATACACATATATGTATATACACAGGGCCTAGAACTATCAGGTAATGAGAAAATATCCGGTGAATGAGTGAGTGGTGTTATCCCAGGAAGTGGCCAGGCGGCTTGTTTTCTCATCAGGGAAGTTACCACCATAGAGATTTTCTGCCCAGAAGCAAGACCTTCCCTCTGCAGAGCCTGTCGGTCATGGTAAGAGTGCCGATTTGCTGCGCTTTCCAAACCTGCCATGTTGAGGGAAGGATCTCTTTTGTAAAAACCTGTGAATGGTTCTTTTACCGGCATTTCCTGGGAGTGAGGAAGTGTGAGGGGAGAGATCCGCAGAGTTAATTAACTACCCCACCTCCCTCCCTCCTGTTTGCCCAGCTCATTCAAACACATAAATGCCACTACAAACAACCACTAAATCTACAGAGGCTTGTTCTGGCTGTCAAACACAGCCGTAAAAATAATATGCCCTCCAGCAGGAGAGGGGAAATCGAGGATGGCAAAGCACTCACTAATTTTCAACAATCCCTCCTTAGAGACATAATCTTCAAATAAATATTTAACTTGCTCTGTCTTTGGTCTTAGATTATTTACAAATCAGGCTTAAAAGGCGATTTAAAATGATCCTTCCCTGAGCTATTTGCACACCTAGAGTTGCCCCCGGGGTGGGAACGAGCCTTCCCGGAGGCCGGAGGCTGGCCTGTGTGGACATACAAGGCCTGCCAGCTGGTGGAGCAGGTGGGCTGGCGGGCGGTGGGCAGCCTGCGCTCCCTCTGTCAGGTCTCGGTGCCCTCCTGCCCTTGTGAGGCAAGGGCATGGGCAGGCCTGCCCTTAGAGAAAAGTGGGACAGAATTTCCATGCCACAGTCACTCAGAACACCAGGATAAGAGGAAAATGAAGCAAACCCTAACTCCTGGGCCTGAGGATTTGGAAAAGAAACTCTGTGAAAGAAGTTGGGATGCTGGCTCCTGAGCACCTAGAAATGGATCTGAGTTTGGCACTGGAGGTAGAGATGAAGGGTGTATGGAGGCCTTCCGACCCTTGGATGACATTTTCCAAGAATACTTAAAACTCTCAAGAGGTTAATAGGTGGCCCAAGGAAAACAGGGATTTGTGGCCACGTAAGTGTGAACCCATGTGTTCTCTCATTGTAGACACACGAGCAGGGGTTGGCACATTTTCATCTCTAAGTGGCCAATAGTAAATATTTTCTGCTTTGTGGGCCTTCTGGCCTTTGTCTTAGCTACCCATCTATGCCGTTTCAGGGTAAAGTAGCCATGGAGGATATGTGAATGAATGGGCGTGGCCCCGTTCCAATAAAACTTTATTTACAAAAGCAGGTGGCAGGTCAGATTTATCCTATGGACTGATGTTTGCTGACCCCTCTACCGGAATGTTAAAAGCTCCGCCGAGTCCTGAATTAAAGAAATAGTGATTTTCATCTAATCCGATCTTTTCCCCAAGCATCTTTGACCACAAAACCCTTTTTTATCCCCACATATCTATCGACATTTTGTGCAAAACTAGCAATCCATGGAACCATTTGGGAAATAATATCCTGGGAAATGTGCTGGGAAGGAAAAACCTCTCTGTAAAAAGTTATAACACCCTGGTAATCTAAATATCTAATGCTGGAGCAAAAGCTCTGGTCACCTGAGGAAAAAATCATTCTCCACTTCTAGCTGGGCAGAAAGTAAGCAGCAGCAGGGACCAAACAGTAATCAGAGACCAAGGGAACCTTCAGTGACAGAACCAGAAGTCGGCCCTAAGGAGGCCCATGGCACGAGCTGGGACACCAAGGAAAGAAGGACTCAAAAGGGCAAGTCCAAAATCACAGGCTCAATGGACATGACTCTGATTGTCCAAAATCACAGGCTCACCAGCATGACTCTGATTGTCCAAAATCACAGGCTCAACGGACATGACTCTGATTGTCCAAAATCACAGGCTCAATGGACATGACTCTGATTGTCCAAAATCACAAGCTCAATGGACACGACTCTGATTGTCCAAAATCACAGGCTCAACGGACATGACTCTGATTGTCTCTCAAGCTCCTGAAGGTTCTCAAGCCTGCTCAGAGAACAGTGCAAAGTGTAATAATCTGATAGACTAACTGCTTCAATAAATGATGCCAAACACAACAGAAGTTTATTTCTCATTCGTATAAAGTTTCATCAGGTGTTCCTGGTCAGTGGGCAGCTCTCCTCAACACAGTAAGTCAGGGACCTATGCTCTTCCTTTTTTGTGGCTCTGCCATTCCCGAGGGCCTCAGAGTCCTCTGCTGGATCCTCTGCATCTGACCAGCAGTCAGGGAAGAGAGAGGGTGTGGAGGAGGAAGCAGAGACCTCTGTGGACCAAGCAGCCCTGTGAACACCTTGGGCCCTGCATAGTACAATATAGCAGGAAGACCAAGGTAAGGCACTTGGTGCCTCCCCAGAGAACCAAAGACAATTCCAAGCCAAATGTACCGACTCTGTAAGTCTGCACATTGAGTCTTTTTTTTATGTAAATAGTCATCTTTATTATAATTCATGAATACATTAGAAACTGACATAGATCTCTTTAATAAGACACCTAGGTTCTCATGGGCATCTGCTTTCCACTCATTGTTAGAAAAAATCCATGGCTGACTTGAGAATGTTTAAAAAAAAAAATGGCCAAGTAATATCTTAGTGTTATTATGAGAAGTTTTCACCTCGTGGGAAACCTGAAAGGCTCTCTGTGCCTCCCCGGTGAAGAGACTAAACTATCTTAACAGACCTGCCCACATTCAAGTGTCTTCTGGAATTCCTTATAAATTTCAATGGGCACCCAGCCAATAGAACATTTTATTACTCTGCTGGTTTTTAAGGTACAATTCCAGGATTAAACACTGTGCCCAAACTTAACCTTTTCAAACTGTCCAGGCTTATCTTCAAAAAAGAGTGTATTATGCACTTCACGAACTCTCCCTGCCAAATAAAGGACCCCAAAGCATTAAGTGTTAACTGCAAAGAAGTTAGGTAAGGTCCTCTTCTCTCCCCAGATCAAGCTGTCTGGAATCCCGAGCGAATGCAAGCACCACAAACGCAGGGCAATAGTGTTTACCAAAAAGTGCACGTTGAGTCTTAACTTGATCTTCATTCTCCTTCCCATTCACTACCAGTTCTCTTCCCATTTACTCACTTTATTCTCTTTTAATGTCTCAGTCAGCTACCACAGTTCTTTTTTAGGCATAGGAGGAAATTATTAAATCAGATGTAATATTAAGCCATATTCAAGTGGGGAAAAGCAAAGAAAGAGATGCCCATTGAGGTGGATATTATTAAAAACAAACAAAACAACAACCACAAAGCAAAGTAGAGCTTACAGAAACTTCTGTGAGCTTTTTCTTTTTTGGAGACACCCATTCAGCTTGGATGGCTCTCTCCAGGTTGGGCTGCCCAGTGACCCTCCATCACCAGGAAGTCCACATCCACTCTGCATCCTTTCCAGAAGTCTCACTGCAGGCACTGACCTCATTCACAAACAGCCATGTCCTCCTTCCGTTGAGTCTGGATGGATTCTGAAGCACAGTCAAGGCTGGACAGAGACCATGTTAAGGTGAGTCCGACCAGCCCCTCCCCAGCATGGGCGCCACCTGGTGGTTCCTGACCCCCAGCTGCTCACAGGCCACCCAAGCCCTGCAGACAAGCACAGCCTGCACGACCCAGCCAGCAAAAGTTAAATTCTAAAAACTAAAAATTAAATTAAATTCTAAAAATTAAATTAAATTTAAATTCTAAAAGGCGGGGATGGAGAGGAGAAATAAACTTAATTTAGGAAAAATAAGTACTTCTTCGGATAGTTCTGGAATACTAGCTGCTGTCTTTCTAAGGGGTGAGAAGCAGAGGAGGATGACAGGCCTCTGGAAGCACACCAGAGACACACGCTTAAGTGCATATTTTGATATTTCTAACCAACTGTTAACCATAGTTCTTTCATCAGGGAAACATGTCATCTTTTAAATACTAAATGTCAATGAATGTGATTTTTGGAAAAACACTAGGGACAATTCACAGGCCACACATTTTCCACCCTCTGAGTCCTCACGTCATACATTTACTGTGCCCTGCTCCTCCATCTGACGTTGGATCTTTCTGGAATTTAAATCATAAACTCAAATTTTTCTCCCCTATCTTAGTCTTTCATTAATGTAAGAATAAATCATACATACACATTATATTCATACGTTAATTATTTGTGCATGTAAGCATCCATACATATATACGTATGCACATACACAAATATATTACACAGTTCCCGAATTACAAATACATTTAGTCTTCACAACAACCTTGTGAGACTGGCATGGCAGAGATCTCTCTCATTTCACAGATGAGGAAAGTGAAATCAGCTGGGTGAATGAGGTCCTGGGGAGCCAGCGAGCTGCAAAGCAGGACCTGGACACACAGCAGCAGAATCGAGTCCCCTCCCCAGAGGCTCTGAAACAAGAGTGGAGGGTGAGGCCCTGAAGGTGCCTCCTCTGTCGCCCTCGTGCCTTGTATCTATCCACACACATCCACATCCACACTGCAAGTGGAAGCTATTCTTACGTCCTCCTAGTCACTGCCTTAGGAGAGGAGGGAGAAAGAGGCCAGAGCCCAGAGGTGGTGAGCCACAGGTCAGCAGGGATGTCAGGCCGTAAGCTAAAAGTGCAGGAGGCCCGCAGGAGCAGAGCGTGGCCATCTGCTGCCCTCTGTGTGTCTCTAGCTGTATCTCCTAACACCAGATCTAACCACCCACAACTGTGAAGTCGAAGAGCTGAGGCTGTATCTTGAAATAAAAATCAAACACATATACACAAATACACAGATGTGTTTTGAAAACTAAGAGAGGCAATGATTTCCTTACTCTGACCAAACACTGTTGGCTTCAAGAGGATCTGGTTAGCCTCAGAGGATACAGCATCTTATCCTGAACCCATTAAGAGCGGCAGCCACTCCTTTTGGCAGGAAAGTATCTGGCGGCTGCTTGCAGAGGGCCTTGGGTGTCCGAAGCATGGTGCTGGTCAACCCTGCCACTGCAGTGGCCTGGAGACTGAGATTTGTATCCATTTATGACAAAGCAGCCTGATCCCCATGTTTCTGTCACTGTCAGTGTCAGAGCTAGTTCATCCTGGTAAAAAACTGCACCCTAAGACTCGCAAAGTGAAAAGATTTAGGGTTCCTGACAGAAATCCAGAGGCATCTGTACTATCAGAGGCACCTAATCCATCCAGGTGCTATTGTTTTCTCTAAAAGTATTTCTGCTTCTCCTTTTCTTCTACAAACATTTGTCTTCTTTGAAGAAAACTTATTTCACTCTCTGTACCTTGAGCACATATGTCCAGTCATGACCTCTGACCAGTGATGACCGAGATGTGAATGTTAACATCTAAGATTCCACCCCAGCTATAATCCTAAATTGTCCTTGTGGACAGAAGTTCACTGGCCTTTGTAACTACTGCTTTTCTTGGAGGTGTATGAATGGTACAGTAAATACAGAGGGAAATGATACTGCTCGAGATGACAAGGAAGGAACATTATAAAAAAATGTCACATGACTCAAAGCAAATTTATATGAAGTGAATTCCTGAGGGAAAGAAAAAAGGATGTACAAAATACAGAGAAATTAGGATTGGAAATTAGGATTTCTCTCTGGAGCATCCCAGCAAGTTTTAAAGGCCACCACATCTTATAGAGTCTCATGCTAGATCTCCACCAGATATTTCTGCCATCAGTAGCTAACACTGAGAGCCAACATCATCCCCCTTGTGGAATCTGGGTAGCCTCAAATGGTCTATGACTGAGAAACAAGTTCATCTCCAGGGCAAAAGAAAGACAATGAAATAAGGCTGGAGATACAGAGTGATTGCTTATACGTTGAGTCAGTGACTGCAAGGAAGCAACAGAAGGACAGGCCGGGATCTCCTTCCCATGGTCTTGATGGCCCTTGTCACATTCTGTTATGTGCTGAATTGCGTCCCCCCAAAATCCATATGTTGAAGCCCTAACCTCCAATACCTCACAATGTGACTGTCTTTGGAGATAGGACCTTTAAAGAGGTGATTAAGCAAAAACGGGGCCATAAGGGTGAACCCTAATCCATTCTGACTGCTGTGCTTACATGAAAAGGAAATTGCACACACTGATACTATGGATGTGCACACACAGAGGAAAGACCGTGAGAGGACACAGCAAGAAGGTGCCCATCAGCTAGCCAAGGAGAGAGGCCTCAGGAGAAACCAACCCTGCTGACACCTGGACCTTGGACTCCCAGCCTCCAGAACTGTGAGAAATAAAATGTCTTGTTTAAGACACGCGTCCTGTAGTATTTTGTTTTGGCAGCCCAAGCAGACTCATATACACCCCAGGAGGCTTAGACAGGACCAGGGAAAGCGTGGCCTTGGAATGAGGAGGCTTGTGGTTCATGTTGGGCTTTGCCTTTAGGCTTTGTCACTGTGAGTTCCATTCTCAAAAAAGGTCAGAGTTTCTGAGCATCACTTTCTTCCCATGCAAAATGTGAGGGTTGATTGGCATGGACTCTGAGGTCCCTTCTACACCACACATTATGGCTGTACCACCTTTCATTACAAGGATGCCTCACCCAGACCTCAACTGTACCACCTCCCACAGCAGTGGCCCCAGAAGCTACGAGCACACTGTTGCCTGGGACCTGAGATACAGAAAACAAACCCTGCATTCTCCAGTGGCAGGAATTGATGAGTTGGGAAGCAGTGATGTGGGGTTTGTCATTCTCTCTAATTGGTTCTTGTTGAAAGCAGAGGTGCCTTTGCTTGCAGACCTTAGCGATCCAGACTGCTCAGGGATTCAGCCTGCCCCTCACACCTTCTTCTCACACACACCTCTCCCACAGGGCTCTTTCTGGCTTGGATTGCCTGCCAAACTCCCAATTAAATATACTATGCAAGGTCTGTGCCTGAAGGAGGAAGCCCTTATTTGCTAAGGGGCTTAAATCACTTGACATGTGTGTGCCAATTTTCCCCTCCATATCATTTTTACTGATCAGCCCTTTCTTTTTCCTTTTTTAAGAAAATGACTGCAACTTATTATTTTTAAAGAAGTCTTGATGGGATTTGGCTCAGGTGCAAAACAAAATTTCATCCAACAGCAAAGAACACAGATGATTCCAAAGAATAAAAGGCAAAGGCACCTAAGACCACCTAAGTAAAGGTTAGCTGACAATGTTCAGGGTGTCCAACCTGACACCACCACGTGTGTCCTAGCTCATCTCCAGCAATCTTAGCAATTGGGGCACATGAATCCAAACTACCATGATTGTCAGAAGAGCTGCTGCCTTCCTCTTTCCTTCTCATTTCTTTTCTTGTTTGCTAATTAACCTCAGCAACCTAAGTGAGGTATGTAGAGAGAGGAAAAAATCAAGAGTGACATCAAAGTGGATATGTTGTACCATCACATCACTGGAAACTTCATTTTTTCAACCAAAATGCCCTCGAATTATAGGAGAGTTAATTACAAAAAATGACCTGAGGGCGGGGGGGAAAGAGTTTTTGAATAACGAGAAAATTTCTAAGAGTATTTAGTTTACATTCTTCCTGTTTCAACCTGACACTAGGTAATTGAGTTTCATCCTCTCCCAGGGCTTTTTTAAGGTCATATCTAAGCAGAAAACATTCTCATTTGGAGGAGTGGCTCAAAAATGAATAAACAGAATTGCATAAATTCATACAATAACAAATAAGAAGAGAAATAGCTAGACTAGATGTTAGTTACATAATAGTGGGTCCTAAAAGCAGAAAATCTCTGTGTTTTGAAACACTAAACTTTGTGCAATTTGAGGCAGAGACTGATATCTCCAATATTATTGACAGCTCCGATGTCAGTTATATATGGCTCAAGTGGTGAGGTACAGGAAATGCATGGCAGAGGCATACAGAATCAGAACACAGACGACAGGATTATGACCAGACTCAAGACAGACATGATGTTGGCCACTCCTGGGGGAGATGTCACTGTCCTGGAGTGAACACCAGCCAGGAGTCACACACGTATATGACGAGCAATGCCTCCCTAGTTTTGAGCTTTAGTCCACTTCAGTGGGTCATGCTGGAGCTTCCTGGGCATTTCTGATGTGATGCACACTAGCTGAGAGTAATGTGTAAAAGTGGCAAGCAGACTTCATTCTAGTGCTTTATAAACATGTTAATAAAGTCAAGACTTAAGATTATTCTATTTTATTATTTTTGATACTATTGTTAATGGGATTGTTTTATTAATTTCCTTTTCAGATAGTTTTCTGTTAGGGCACAGAAACACAACTGATTTTTGTATGTTGATTTTGTATCCTGTACATTTGTTAAATTCTTTTATTAGCTCTAAGAGGTTTTTGGTGGGGTCTTTAGGGTTTTCTAAATATAAGATCATGTCCTCAAAAAACAGAGACAATTTTACTTCTTTCTTTCTGATTTGAATGCCTTTTATTTCTTTTTCTTGTCTAACTGCTCTAGCTAGGACTTCCAGTACTATGTTGAATAGGAGTGGTAAGAGTGGGCACCCTTGTCTTGCTCTTGATCTTAGAAGAAAAGCTTTTAGTTTTTCATTGCCAAGCATGGCAATAGCTGGGGGTTTCTCATATACAGTCTTTATTATGTTAAGTTACATTCCTTCTAACATTCTGCACTCAATTACAATGTGTGGGGCTTTCCCCCACACCAACAAGCAGTTATCAGATGCCAGCTGGGTTTCCTATGATTTAACTCAGTTCTGACACTATCTACCTGGAGATAGCATCAGATCCCAAAGGCCATCCACTGGAGTTTTTATGGAGGCTTCATTACATAGGCATAATTGATTAAATCATTGGTCTTTGTTGATTGGATTCAATCTCTAGCCCCTCTCCCCTCCCTGGAGGTGGAGGTAGTTGGGGTTGGGGGGTAGTTTGAAAGTTCAGACCTTCTTATTGCATGGTTGGCTCCACTGACAACCAGGTCTCATCCTTTGGCGCCTTCCAAAAGCCACCTGATTAACATAACAAAACTCACCTTATTGTTCTCATCACAGGAAATTCCAAGTGTTTTAGGAGTTCTATGCCAGAAACAGGGAAAAAGACCAAATATGTATTTCTTTTTTTTCTTCTTTAAAATGGGGGAACAACAGAACCATATTTTAAAATGTTACTGATCTGCATTTTGTAAGAATCCATTCAAAAAAATTTTTGACATTGAACAATATATTGGTTTCACGTGTATACAACATAATGATTTGATCTATGTATGTATTGTGAAGTGATCACCACAAGAAGTCTAGTTAACATCTATCACCACATATAATTACAAAAATTTTTTGTATGATGGAAACTTTTAAGATCTACTCTCTGAGCAACTTTCAAACATATAATACAGTATTATTAACTATAGTCACCATGCTGTACATATTTTTATTATAAATCACCATATCATACCTTCTATACCTAATTTATTGACCATTTTATTATAAAAGGGTGTTGAATTGTGTGAAATGCATTTTCTTCATCTACTGAGATAATTATATAATTTTTATCATTTATTTTGTTAATGTGGCCTACCACATTTACTGATTTGTGTATGTTAAACCATCCTTGCATCCCAGGGATAAATTGCATTTGATCATGGTATATGATCTTCTTAATATGCTGTTAGTATGCTGTTGAATTTCGTTTACTAGAATTTTGTTGAGGATTTTTCCATCAATGTTCATCAGGGATATTGGCCCATATATGTATATATATATTTTTTGTACTGCCTTTTTCTGGTTTTGGAATCGGGGTAATGCTGGTCTTGTAGAATGAATTTTTTTTTTTTTTTTTTTTTTTTTTTTTTTTTTTACTTGTTGACAGTTTGCTTTATTTATTTATTTATGTTTGGCTGTGTTGGGTCTTCGTTTCTGTGCGAGGGCTTTCTCTAGTTGTGGAGAGCGGGGGCCACTCTTCATCGCGGTGCACGTGCCTCTCACTATCGCGGCCTCTCTTGTTGCGGAGCACAGGCTCCAGACGCGCAGGCTCAGTAATTTTGGCTCACGGGCCCAGTTGCTCCGCGGCATGTGGGATCTTCCCAGACCGGGGCACGAACCCGTGTCCCCTGCATCGGCAGGCAGACTCTCAACCACTGCGCCACCAGGGAAGCCCCTGTAGAATGAATTTTGAAGTTTTCCTTCCTCTTCAACTTCTTGGGAGATTTTGAGAAGGATTGCCATTAATTCTTCTATAAATGTTTAGTAGAATTTACCAGTGAAGACTGGTCCTAAGCTTTTCTTTTTGGAAGTTTTGTTTTGTTTTGTTTTTTCTATTACTATTGCAATCTCTGGTCTGTTCACATTTTCTATTTCTTCATGATTCAGTCTTGGTAAGTTGTATGTTTCTAGGAATTTATCCATTTTTTTAGGTTATCCAATTTGTTAGCATATAAATGTTCATAACTTTATTTTATGATCTTTTGTATTTCTGTGGCATCAGTTGTAATGTCTCCTCTTTTATTTCCAGTATTTATTTGAGACTTCTCTCTTTTTTTCTATTTAAAAATAAACTTAACCCAGGAGGTGAAAGTTTTGTACACTGAAAACTATAGAACACTGATAAAAGAAATTAAAGCAGACACATATAAATGGAAAGACATCCTATGTTAGTACTTTCAGGCCACTATAACAAAATACCACAAACTGGATAGCATACAAACAACATAAATTTATTTCTCACAGTTCTGGAGGCTAGAAGTCCAAGATCAGGGGTGCCAGTGTGGTTAGGTTTTGGCAAAGGTTCTCTTATGGGCTGCAGAATGCCAACTTCTCACTGTGTCTTCTCAAGGTAGAAGGAGCAAGCTAGCTCTCCAGGGCCTCTTTTATAAGGACACTTGGGAATTCCCTGGTGGTCCAGTGGTTAGGACTCTGTGCTCTCACTGCCAATGGCCCAGGTTCAATCCCTAGTGAGGGAACTAATTTACCACAAGCTTCACAGAGTGGCCAAAAAAGAATAATAATAATAAAATATAAGGGCACCAATCCCATTCATGAGAGTTCCACTCTCATGACCTAATCACCTCCCAAGGACCCTCCCTCCTAATACCATCACCTTGGGGCTAGGATTTCAATATATGAATAGAGTGGGCAGGAAGGAAGAGAGACACATTCAGATCATAGCACATTCCATGTTCATGAACTGAAAGAATTATTATTGTTAAACTCTCCATACTACCTAAAGCAAACTAGAGAGTCAGTGTAATTCCTCTCAAAATTCTAATGGTGGGCTTACCTGGTGGCGCAGTGGTTGAGAGTCTGCCTGCAGATGCAGGGGACACGGGTTCGTGCCCCAGTCTGGGAAGATCCCACATGCCGTGGAGCGGCTGGGCCCATGAGTCATGGCCACTGAGCCTGCGTGTCCAGAGCCTGTCCTTCACAATGGGAGAGGCCACAACAGTGAGAGGCCCGTGTACTGCAAAAAAAAAAAAAAAAAAATTCCAATAACACTTTTTACAGTAATAGAAAAAAAGTCATAGGGAATCACAAAAGGCCCTAAATAGCCAAAGTGATCTTGAGAAAGAACAGAGTTGGTGACATCACACTTCCCAATTTCAAAATATATTACAAGGCTACAGTAAATAAAACAGTATCGTACTGCCATAAATACAGACACATAGACAAATACAATAGAATAGAGATCCTAAAAATAAACCCATGCATATATGGTCAACTGATCTTCAACAAGTGTGTCAAGAGCACACAATACAGAAGGGATAGGCTCTTCAACAAATGATGCTGGGAAAACAATATCCACATGCAAAAGAATGAAATTAGACCCATATCTTACTCCATACACAAAAATCAACTCAAAATAGATTAAAGACTCAAATGTAAGACATGGAATGGTAAGACTTCTCAAAGAAAGTATAGGGGGATAGCTTCCTGACATTGGTCTTGGCAATGACTTCTTGGATTTGACACGAAAAGCATGGCAACAAAACCCAAAATACACAAGTGGAACTACATTAAACTAAGAAGTTTCTGCACAGCAAAGGAAATAATCAATAGACTGAAAAGATAACATACAAAAGGGAGAAAATATTTGTAAGCCATCTATCTGATTAGGGATTAATATCCAAAATATATAAGAATCTCCTACAACTCAATAGCAAAAAAATAAATAACCTGATTCAAAATTGGATGAAAGACTTGAATAGACATTTCTCCTAAGAAGACATACAAATTTCCACCACGTATATAAAAAGGTATCACTAATATTCAGGGAAATGCAGATTAAAACCACAATGAGATATTGACTCACACCTGTTAGGATGGCATTAATAAATTAATTAATGTTGGTGAGAATGTGGAGAAATTGGAACATTTTATACACTGTTGGCAAGAATGTAGAATGTTGAGCCCATTATGGAAAACAGTATGGAGATTCCTCAAAAAAATTAAAAGTAAAACTACCATATGATCCAGCAATCCCACTTCTGGGTATACATCTGAAAGAATTTAAGTCAGGATCTCAAAGAGATCTCTGCACCCGCATATTCATTGCAGCATTATTCACAGTAGTCAAGATATAGAAACAACCCAAATTTCCATCAACAGATAAATGTGTAAGGACAGCCTAGTATAGATAGATAGATAGATAGATAGATAGATAGATAGATAGATAGACAGATAGACTATATATAGAGTGTGTGTGTGTATACATATATATACACACACAGTGAAATATTATTCAGCCTTTAAAAAGAAGGAACTCCTATCATTTGTGACAAAATGGATGAACCTGGAGAACATTATGTTAAGTGAAATAAACTAGTTACAGAAAGACAAATACTGCATGATTTCACTTTATAAGATATCTAAAATAGTCAAACTCATAAACACAGAGAACAGATGATGGTTGCCATCTCGGGGGAAGGAAGAGATGAGGAGTTGTTACTCAGTGGGTATAAAGTTTCAGTTATGAAAGATGAATAAGTTCTGGAGGTCTGTACAGCATAGTACCTGTAGCGAACAATATGGTATTGTGCACTTTAAAATATATTCAGAGGATAGATCTCATGTTAAGTGTTCTTACCACACACACACACAAAAAAGGCAAGGAAATTTTTGGAGGTGATGGGTATATTTAGTACCTTGATCATAGTGATGGTATCATGGATATATACATATGTCCAAATTCATCAAAATGTATACATTAAATATGTGTCAATTTAGTATATCAATTTTACCTCAATAAAGTTTAACAAGAACAAAGAAAAGAGTTAGGGAAGAGACCCTCCAAAAATCTGTGATCTCCTTTTGGGTTGACTCTTTCAAAAAGAGAGGAATACATAGATAATCCTCTACTGAGCTGGAAACTCACTTAATATTACAATAAATCATAATTGCCTTCACTGTCTATGGGGCTGTCCTGGGCTCCTTGATGTATCATAATCCAATCCACATTATTCTGTAACTGAATCTAGGTGTCCTCCTCCCCAGTAGCAATTCACTCCACAAATGGCATCTTCTGCAGAGACCTAGAATGAAAGAAAAACAAAACAACAACAACAATAATTGTAATTTCAATGAGGCAACACTAAAGCACCTGACAGAGACCAACAAAAATATTACCTAGACTCAAACCTGTTTGAGAAATGAGGGTTCCATTAAACAAAGAACATAGCCCCTGTCAATAATATTCTTTCTTTATTGTTTTTAGATAGCATTGAGTTACCAAGGGAAGACATGAGTGCACTCCCTGGAAGTTTTGGAAAGAATTCCATTTACCTGTGCATTTACTTGTGTATGCTAGAGTCCACGCATGCCAACTAGAGGTGAGGACAGAATAAGTGTCTTCTGTTGATCTTTCCTATCTTTGCCTCTAGGTTTCTTGGATACTTTTCTGAGTTCACCTCTATTTTCCTTCACTCATTTTCCCATAGATTTTATCTCCCTGACGTTTATCATCACTGTCCTATAAATAAGGAACATCTCAGTAGCAGTTCATTTGCCTACCCAATACTTTCTTTCAGGCGTCTTGATATTTAGGTTGGCAAAGAATAAAAATATAAAGTTCTCAGGCCACTAAGGAATTTTAAGTCTAGAATTCATTGAAAATATGGAAGCACAATAGCTTCCCACTTGGTACAGTGACTTTCATTTCCATGTACAACCCTGAAATAGAGAAATGAAGCAACAGATCTGTGGTGGCACAAGAAAGATGGTGGTTAAAGAATTGTTGCATTTTCTACATGTATAGGCAGCTCATGGGGTGGGGAAAGGGACAGCTATTCTGCTAATCATATTCTGTGGCTAATTGTCTTTCCTGGAAATATATGGAACTCTTAGATACTGCTCTAGAAATGAGTCAGCATCTTGATGTTATCATATTATGAATGAATGTTAGTCTACCAGCTCAGAGAAACCATCACATGCCAATTTCTTTTAAATCTATTAAATGAGCCTAAAGGGGGATTCAATCTCAGTCTTTATCAGGGTGCCCTTCCCCTTCTCCAGGCACAATGGTCCAAAGAGTTCATGTAATACCTGGTAAAAAGGGAGGGGAATTTTTCTAGTCATCTATTGCTACATAACAAACTATCCTAAAACATAATGATGTAAGACACAAAAGACTCATATGATTCCATTTATATGAAATTTCTAGAAAAGGAGGAACTTCAGAATCAGAAAACAGATCTGAAGTTGCCTGGGGTTGGAATTAGGAGTGAAAATTGACTTCAAAAAGCACAATGGAACTTTCTGGGTGATGGACTTGTCCTAAAATTGACTGTGGTGACAAATTTTAATATTTACTAAAACCCATTGAATTGTTTTCTTTAAATAGGTGATTTTATGGTATATAAATTATACCTCAATAAAGCAATTTTTTAAATTGGTGGCATAAAATAACACTTAGTGACATAAAAAAACAACCTCTTTGTTATGCTTATGAATTCTGTCGATGGGAAGTAAATCAGGGCCCAGAGAGTGGCATGTCTCTGCCCCACAATGATCGTGGATTCTGATGGGAAGACTTGTATGGCTGGGGGCTGGAATCCTCTGGAGGCTTCTTCACCTGCAAGTCTGGCACCTGGGCTAGATTCTGAGACAGAGCTTCCCTGTAAGGAGTGTCTAGAGAACCAGCTTTGCAAAAGACCAGAACAGAAGATGCAAGATTTCTTCAGGTTACATGCAAATCTCTAGGCCAAGTTAGATTCAAGAAGAGAGAAATAAGACCCCTCCTTTTAATGGGGGTGACAGGGCCACATTGGAGAAGAGGAGGTGGGATGGAAGATATTGTCCAGACCATCTTCAGAAAATAGAATCTGTTGCAGGACACTGGTTTTCAGAACGTCCTGACCCCTTGGTCCTTGCCAGTCTTCTCACTGTTCTGATCCCTGAGGCCTCCCTATGGGTGGGTAGACTTTACTTTTCCAAGGGGTAACAGAGATCATCTACAAAGAGAGATTCTGCAGCTAGGGTCCTTGCCCTCCCCAATGGTGTCTCAAAGGCTTTTTCCATCTGAGGTCTTGCTGGGACATTTCACCGTGTAAGCCCAGGTACCATCACTTAAGAAAGCCGCTGGCCTCTGACCATGTTTCTGATTTAGAAACTGTCCCTCGTTGTTGCTCCTGCTGTTCTGCTCCCAAGGCACTTGCTCTCCTGCCTCCCTCTCTGAGACACTTCAGAAAGCATCTTCAATGAGCCTTACTTCTCATAAAACACAAAAAGAGATTGCTCACAAGCAGTAGCATTTATTTAGAGTTCTGTAAAATCTCTAAAACTGAGGAGAGAGAGAGAGAGAGAGAGAGAGAGAAAGCCCACCATTTTCTTTAAATTGGGGAAGGCAAAACACAGAACAAGGCACATCAATTTTTCAATATGTCATCCTGCCACAATTGCCAAATGTACACCTGCACACAAGAGTGTGTACACATGCATGAGAGATGGGGTTGGGGAGGAAGGTGTGGGAAGAGAGAGAGATCTGTCAAAGCCTCTGCAGTAACTTGCATACATTTCTCAAATAACAGAAACAGAGTCCTGCTTAAGAGCAGAAGGTAATAAATAAAGAAAAGAGGAGCAGCTGACTTCATGTAAAGAAGAAAATTTTTATTTCTTTGTCTTTTTTGTGGGGATACTTAACACCAGCTATATCTCATATTTGTGGAAGATAAAACCCTAATTTTTAAAATTCACAAGCTCTTTTAACATAACCCCTCAGTGACAGGCTAGAGATCACTTTTTAAACAAATTCACTGGCTTATTTCTTTATCTATCAAAGAGTTCTTTAAATGAACAGAAGAAAATTTACTTTAGGTGAAGTTCAGGGGAAGATAGAGAAATAAAATTTTATTGCTGATAAATTAAGTTTTACCTGTTGTACAGCAGGTACTGTGCAAGGAGCTTTCCATTTGTTATATAGTTGAATTGTCCCAAATATGTGAGGGAGGTATTCATATCTAATCCTATTTTACAGATTAGGAAACAGGGACTATAGGAGGTAAATAACAAGCAAGTCTGTAACTGGGGAGGCTCTAAGTCAATACAGAGCTGCGTGTGGCTTCACCTGGGGCTTTCTGAAACACCAGGAGTTGGATTCCAAGGCTCAGAAATGCCTTGGGGTCTCCTAAAGTGATAAATTGAGACCCAGCTGATGTAGTCACTCTAATAGGCCATCAACATCTTTCCCTCTAGCTCCAGTTCACCCCTCTGGGCCCCACTGAAAATGTAGCTCATTTAGGAATTCTTCCCCATTAACTCCATCCCTGCCACCCCAGAGAGGGCTTTGCTAAATGCCCTGCTAAGTCTTCCCTCAGCAGCACTCTACACTTATTCTTAATGTAGCACTGAACCTTCTAGATTATAAATGGCTTTAAGTGTCCATGTTCCACAATAGACTGTAAGCTTTTTGAGGGGAGGGACTGTTTCCTGCTCAGCATTCATCACGGTGCTTGATATGTCATAGATTATCAGATGCTTGACTACATGGATTAGTTATTAAAGATCCCCCAGCCATGACTGGTGCCAGAGCCCCTTCCATGGATTTCATGAAACATGATATTAAACTTCCAAATCATAAAGAACTTTTTTAATGAAAAAAGATGGACAGGAATGACTACATAAAAATTTAAAACTTCTCTATGGTGTGAGACATAAATATAAACAAAATTTTAAAGGGAAGTGACCAACTAGAAAAAAATATTTGCAAACTAAAAAAAAAGAAAAAGAAAAAAGATTTTATATATAAAAAAAGATTTAAGTTATAAAGAATCCCTACAAATCAATATTAAAAGATACATAGCATAATAGTGGAGAGGAGATTATAAATAGGCAATTCAGAGAAGAACAAATGCAAATGGCTAAAATACAAAAAGATGTTTAATAATTAAAGAAATGCAAACTACAATGTCTATCACTGTAGCAAAAAATTTAAAGGTGGACTTTACTCAATGGTAGTGCTGGTGTAAAGAAGTGGGCACCCTCATATAGTATTGGTATGACCTTCCTGAAGGGTAATTTGTCAATATTCATCAAAATCTTAAGTGTGCACTCCCTTAAATTCCCTGATTCCACTTTTAGGAGCATATACTACAGAAATATCTCTATCATGTACACATAAAGATGTATGTACAAATATATTCTCTGCCAACACTATAGCAAAACCATAGCAAATTATAGCAAAGAACTAAATATTATAATTTAAAAATTGTATTTGCTAATAAAATTATAGCAAACGACTAAATAAATCAATAGTAGAATGGTAAAATAAATTTTCTAACATTTCAAACTAAGGATCTATTAAATTTAATGAGGTCATCCTAGATGTGTTAATATGTCTATGTCAAATAGCTGAAAAAAGTAGATTGCTGAACAATATAATAGCTAATTCAATTTTTTGAAAAAAAAATGTAATTTGTTTGTGGATATTTGCATAAGCACTCCAAAAAGTTCTAGAATGATACACCCAAAGCTGTTAAAAAGTATTTATTGCTGAGACTGGAAATGGAGTGAGCAAGAAAAAACATTTCTTTTTTTTGTACTGTTTAAATTTGTTACAATAAGTTTACATCTCTTTTGTAATATGAAAAAAAGCAAGAAAGTTTTTTTTTTAATTCTGTCATCTCTTTTATTAGCTATATTGCTATTCTTTGTAGAGATAGGTACAATGTGAAAAAAGAGAGAGACTGAAGCTAGGCAGAGGGAACTCTGGTTTGAGAATGATGCAGTCCCCAAAACTCCATCATCAACACCATCTTCTCCTTACTATGCCTAACTCAGGGAAAGGGTCTGTTGATAATTGCTTGACTAACTATTTTATTGAAAGTGTCAGTGTTTGGCTTACAAAATTCAATGGCATGGTCGCTTCCTTGAGGAGCTTATGAAGTCTGGTGAGGAGACCAACAATTAACATATAAAATTATATATCCAGTAAGGAGGGATAGTATATGTATAATGGAGGCCGAGAAAGACAAGCTAATGAATCAGCCAGGAAAAGTCAGGGAAGGCTTCACCAAGGAGGATGTTCATAAATTAAGACCTAGACATTAAGCAGATTTTTTTCATAGTTAAAAATGTAATTTTAAATAAATTTTTATGTAATTAAAAATATACAAAATTGGGTTTTGCATAAAACCATAAAAGAGTTTGAGACAAAAGTAAATAAAGAAATTAAATACCAAGTGAGAGAGTGGTAAGTGATTTCTAAGCTCATGCCAGCTTTAAAAGCATCCATTTTGATCACTCAAAATATTCATTGAGCACTTGTAATATGCTCAGTTCTAAATTGGGTGTGTGGGGAGAGGAGATGATAAAATGATGTGCCAAGGTCTCAGTCCTTAAGAAGTTGATAATCTTGATAAGGAAATCAAACTAATGCATGAAAAATATGTACCTAGCCAGGCCCAGTCCAGTAGACCATTCAAAATATTAACTTATTGACATTACATAGCTAGGCACTAAATTGTATGGTGTAGATTCCAAAGATAATGGCCGTGAAAGACACAAATCAGATTTGTAAAATGAGGTACAGAATGTAAATATTCCCCTATATTAACATTTTTGATGAATCTAGGTTTTTTATGTTTATTTGCGGTGCACGGGCTTCTCACTGTTGTGGCCTCTCCCGTTGCGGAGCACAGGCTCTGGACGCGCAGGCTCAGAGGCCATGGCTCATGGCCCAGCCGCTCCGCGGCATGTGGGATCTTCCCAGATCGGGGCACGAACCCGTGTCCCCTGCATCGGCAGGCAGATTCTCAACCACTGCGCCACCAGGGAAGCCCTGATGAATCTAGTTTTTTAAATAAAGTTTTATGAAATCCAAATTCTAACCAAAATATACACTAAAAAATATGTGAGTATGTAATTATTACAGACACTACAAATGTTGGTCATAACATAAACCTCTCAGTGTCAACTAAAGAAATCAGAAAAAGTATGACATAGTAGGGCTTGAGTTAGGCCTAATAAGACACGAAAGATTTGGATATAATGAAGATTAGGAAGAATATTCAAGGTGGGAAGAATGTCAAGGAGTTCCAGGATTCTCCATATGAACAACTGAATGATCCTACACTGTTCTTATTACCGTTGCTATCTATCTGTAAAATGCCCAGGGATGAATGAAGTTTGCTTTTGAAAATCATCACCAATGCTAGAGAAGGAAGCTGGCGTTTGATGGCTTACAAAGGCAGAAGTATCAGGGAAGCTCCTCAGGAGTACCAAGGACATCCATAAACTGTATATTTGAAGGTTCAAGACTTTTACTTTCTTGCCTCTAATTAGTCTGAGTTGTACACTATTTGTTTCCAAGAAAAATGTGTTAGGAGAAAATAGCATTTCCAAAAGTCTTGGACACTATTGAGGTGATTTTACAAAAGCAGATGGAAGTGTCATACGAGAAACTAGAACTTTGGAACAGGCGGGGGGAAATAAGCTGGGGGAGCTTGAGGGAAGGGAGGAAAACCAGCTCTTGTTAAGTTTATGGCCAATTAACATTTGCCATACCTCAGACCCCAGTGTTTAGCAAGGGCTTCTCAATATTAAAGGCAGCTCTGTGAACAATGGAGTCCTTTTTTTTATGCAGTTCACAGCTGTCAGAGATCATTTAACTCCCTATATATTTCCAAAAAGCGATGCCTTTAATAGGCGGTATAAACACCAGGGTTAGAGCACACTGAAGCCTGCCATAGACGCAGAGTGTTAGGGCATCACTCGCATCTGTCAGGATCTGGAAGGGAGGCCTAAGTAAATAATGCCATAAACTGCCTTTAGAGAAAGAACGGAAGACAGGAAAGGTGGGGGGCAGGCAGAATGGGAGGAGGAAAAGATGAGGAAGACAGCTGGAGAGAAAGAGAAGGAAAGAAGAAAATTAATACAAGGATGAGTGAAAGAGATTAAACTTCTGCCACAGAAGCTGAAAATACATTAATTAAAACTTTAATTCCTTTCCAAAAATGATCCATTTCCATTCAAATGTAAAAGTAGTCATAAAGTAACAAGTTAAATCTCACCTGTCTGGCCTGAACAAATTTCCTAGTTATTAGGAATTCAACCAGAGCTCTATTATCTCAACAGAGTTTATATTTAATTTCCAATTTGTTTTCTTTCTTTTACAAGAGATCCAGGTATCACATATAACGTGCACTGATTTTTCTGTTTCTCTGAGTACTTTCAATGGCCTTACTGTTCTCCAAGACTAATAAAACCAGTGGTGTGATGTTCCTCCATTTGGGCTGGGATTCTGTATTAGAAATATAAATTCAGTACAGTTATTAAAGAGAGACTATGAAACTTAAGGAAAAGGCTAACACTTCTAATTTGGCAAGTGTAACCTGCAAGATTAAATGTTTTGTGAGCTCAGCAGTGTTTGTAAAAATGTAAGAATCTTTAAAATCTTCCCTTCAAATGAATAGTGGGAAGTAGTAAAATGATCTTCATTATGTGATATTAAGTAATATCCCAAATGCACTCAAGAATTTTAAACATAATCTTAAAAATAGCCAATCTTTAAAAACTGAATTCATGTGCGTGTCATATACCTTTATCTCTTAAGTAATACCTGCATTTGTAGTAAAAGCATAAAAAGCTTAGCAGTACGGAAAAGTTCCAAGAAGGAAACAACTTCTGCCAACCAGAAATAAGCAATGTTAAGAGTCTATAAATATTATTATTATAGAATCTCTCTGAAAAATGTATAGATAAAAGAATGAATGTTATGTCCATTATATCTCAGTAAGACTGGAAAAAGTAAACTGAAAAATAAAAGTTTGATAGATAAGCAGACATAGATACAGATAATGTGTACCATTTAAAAATAGTTAATCTGACATTTTAACATTTAATAAAGGATAAAGAAACTGAAGTAGAGGAAATTGCAGAATTTTAGATAAATGTTTCTTTGCCATCTAAGATTAAGAAAAAAATTGTTAAGTCATTAGCAGCCTAGAGTCACCATTGGCTGCTGGCAGTTTAAAATACACATTTTATTTTTAAGCAGTTTGGATTGATTTTAAATAGTTTGGATTGAGGCCCTCTTTCTCTTCCTCCCGCCTCCCCATCCCTCCTAATTTTTGTTGCTTTATACTATTTTTATATTGTCAGGATTTGAAACATTTACATAAACCATAATTTTCCCATTAGTTTCTTAGTTCTATATTGGCATGAATTTCATGCTCACAACGAGTCTTCCTACCACTCCTTCTTTGTTCTTGAGTTCTTTATTTTGATTCACCCCTTGCCCCACATTATTCTTTTAATGCAAAAAAAAATTATTTTGTAAAATATATTCCAAGATTTTTCAGTGTAATGCAAGTCATGGAAATTGAGTAAATGTAATTGTGCATTTGGTGAGAGTTAGGGAACACATAATCTGCTTAGGCACCTCAAACTTGAAAACTCAGCAGGTCATTAGAGATGCAATTTGTGGGCAGGCTAGATGTGCCTCCAAAGAGAAACCATGCAGAAAACTCTAGGGGCTGACAGAAGAGGCCTAGGATGACAGGATAAATGTTCCAAATCAGGGGGAGGGGAATGTCAGCTACGTGCAACCTCTTTAGAAGTGCCCAATTAGGAATCAAATGCCTCTTGATGTAAGTGGGATCTGAGAGTCTGCCTTGGTACATTAATTATTTAGAGGCAAGAAGGACTACTTTTTAGGGGTGATTTGTTTCTTCTTCATGCCGTCTCTGTTTAGACATTTAAAATTTACCTCAAACTCAGCCTATCAAAAACTGAACACACCACCTTCCCCTATACATCTGGACTTCACCATGTCTTCCCTAGTTAAGTGAGACGGCATCCTCCTCTCCCACGCCCCGCCCGCAGTTGCACAACTCAGAAACTTTCTTTCCCTTACTCCTGCATCTTATTTCCAATTCACTTCAGTTTTCCCCACTGTCAAAAATATTCAGAATTATTTCTTAGGACGATAAGTCATGGCTCTTTCTCATTCTATTCTCCAAAACATAGAAACATACCTATAAAACAGCACTTCTGTGATTAAATGGCCTAACGAATTTTTTAAGTTATTGTTTATATTTTACTCTGAAAAGGCAAATTTCTCAGTTTTCCATAAAAGTGAAATCCTATTAGCAGGAAACAAGATTTATAGTCTAAACTAGGGGTCAGCAAAATTATTTGTAGAGAGATAGATAGTAATTATTTTTGGCTTTGCAGGTCATATAGCTCTGTTGCAATTATTCAACCCTGCCACTGATAGTCATAAAAAAAGCAGCCATAGGTGATACGAAAACAAATGAATGCAGCTGTGTTCTAATAAAACTTTATTTATAAAAACAAGGAGTGGGCATTTAAAGAAGAATTAATACCAATTTTCCTCAAACTCTTCCAAAAAATAAAAAAGGAGGGAATACTTTCTAACTCATTCTTGAGGCCAGTAAGGGTCTAATATCCATAATATATAATAAACTCTGTCAACTCAACAACAAAAAGACAACTCAATTTAAAAATGGACAAGGACTTGAATACACATTTCTCTAAAGAAAATGTACAAAAGACAAACATGCACATGAAAAGATGCTCAGCATCATTAATCATTAAGGAAATGCAAAATCAAAACCACAATGAGACACCACTTCACAGCCACTAGGATGTTTATAATCAAAATAAGTGGAATTTAGTTAAGATAAAGAGAGAGTCTTAAAAGCAGCAAGAGAAAAGCAACTAGTAACATACAAGGGAGCTCCCATAAGACTATCCTCTGACTTTCAGCAGAAACTCTACAGGCCAGAAGAGGGTGGCATAAAATATTTAAAGTGATGAAAGGGAAAAAACTACAATCAAGAATACTCTACCCAGGGCCTCCCTGGTGGCGCAGTGGTTGAGAGTCCGCCTGCCGATGCAGGGGATACGGGTTCGTGCCCCGGTCTGGGAGGATCCCATATGCCGCGGAGCGGCTGGGCCCGTGAGCCATGGCCGCTGGGCCTGCGCGTCCGGAGCCTGTGCTCCGCAACGGGAGAGGCCACAACAGTGAGAGGCCCGCATACCGCAAAAAGAAAAAAAAAAAAAAAAGAATACTCTACCCAGCAAGATGTCCATTCAGATTTGATGCAGAGGTCAAAAGTTTTACAGACAAGCAAAAGCTAAATGAGTTCAGCATAACCAAACAAGCTTTATAAGAAATGTTAAAGGGACTTCTCTACACCGAAAAGACCAGAACTATTGGGTTGGCGGAAAGGTTCGTTCGGGATTTTCCATAAGATTTAACAGAAAAACCTGAACAAACCTTTCGGCCAACCCAATAGGAATAAGAAAATTATGAAAAGAAAAATCTCATTGGTAAAGGCAAACATACAGTATAGGTAGAGGATCAAGCATTTATAAAGCTAGTAGGAAGAGGTTAAAAGACAATAATAGTAAAATCATCTATATTCATCATAAGTAATTCATGGAAACATATCCATGAAAGATAGCAGATCAGTCCAAAATGGTTGATAATGAATTTAAAAAGTAACATCATGCAAGTGTTTTGAGGGATGACACGGCCTTGCTACTAGGATAGCTTAGCATTTATTTGGGGAAATGGCTGAGTGTAGCATGAGCTCCCAAAGACTGGTATGTGTTGCCAAGGTAACCAGAGAAGGGATGGCCAGTGTCATCTGGGCTAGAGTGTGAGAGGTGTGGAGGGCACACCTGAGGGGGCGGGGCACACATCAACAGGAGCACAGAGATGGGCCTCCAAATGAAAGGCGTTTGTTGCTCTCAGGTACATTCTTGACATTTCATTTGAGAAAAATGTCTGACAGCCAAAATGTCAGGAACATGCTTGTAAATAACAAATTCCTTAGAGTTACTGAACACATCTCACCCTCTTTGTCAAAAAAGCTTGCACTCACCCCTTTGAAACTTACATAGACATACTGTTTGCACAACAGGGCTTCTCCTGTCAAATACAACACATTTCCCCCCGTCTGGCAATGATTTTGAAACACGTAGTTATCCACTGGAGACTTAGTCTTGAATTCTGGCACCTGGGCATGCATCACCATGCTTTGTCAAGCTCTTATTAAATGTGTTGTGGGAGAGAGCAGGCAAGGCTGCCACTAAAAGCACAGCTGAAGATACAGGGTCTGAATCATTCATTCATTTGTTCTTTCAAGAAATATTTGAAGAGTTAGTTCATGGTACAGGTCAGAATCTGTGCTAGAGATCCAATAATAAATCAAACACAGTCCTCAAGGAATTTAGGGTCTATATGGAAAGCCCAATAGGACATGAATAATTATTATACAGGATGACATGCAATATAATAAAATTAAAGATGGAATGCTGTGGAGGTAAATGTGGCAGACACCTACTTTAGTAAAGGACAGAAGTGGGCAGGGAAAGATTCCTCAAGGAGGTATCTGAGCTAAACAGTTGCTCTGAAGATGGAAGCAACTGAATTGTCAAATTGTACTCTGATATTTAGCATAGTGGCAGAGTGCATAGGCCTGGGCACTGAAGCTGAACTACTTGGGTAAGGATCCTGGCTCTGCCCCTCATCAGCTGTGTGAACTTCAGATAATTAACAACTCTGTACCTCAGTTTCCTCATCTGTAAAATGGGGACAGTAAATGAGTTAATAATAGAATGTAGACACAAATATAAATATATATATAAGTAGAACTATGTGTAAAAATAAATAAATATGTGTAGAACAGAACCAGGCACAAAGTAATTACTATATCAGTTACCTGTGATATATGGTTATTAATTAATATGAGTTGCTTCAAATATCTTTGGGAAGCAGTTTGAGTAGAAACGGTAAATGTATGATTATATTAATAAAATATTGTTGCTCTAGTAATGAATAGTCTATAATTTCTTTTTTGATAAAGCACTAGTCTGAACAAATTTGACCCAGGACCTCATGGTATACACAAACACACACACACACACACACACACACACACACACACAAAAGCTACATTTGCCTTGAAAGCAAAACTATAGTAATATTTTAATCTTAAACATGAATTTCTTCTATTCTAAATTCTGCGATTTGCTTTGCAGCAAAATCTATGTTTACCAGACAGCTACCAATCCTCAAATTTCACTATGTTTTAATAATTTGGGATTCAAAGGGGACTTGTGGTTTAACAAGCCAAATAAAGAGAATAATGTGTCTCAATCTTAACATTGTTGGACAGGTAGCACCTCATGTTAAACATGGGCCCAGACATCAGACCACATTGGCAAAAAGCCATGGATCCTGACATCTGTTTCAAAAACTACTTCCCACAACTATCTGGCTAGCAACAGAAATATCAAAACATTTAACAGGTAAATAAAAACTCTTTCTGGTGGGTGAGTCTTCCTTGCTCTGGAAGTATTTAATTTGTGATTCAAAATTCAATTCTGGGGTAACATGTAGTAACCAGATCTATAGGTTTTATCTAGGGAACCAGAGGTGGACGTGATGGGCCCGGGTTCTGCCCACAGAGCTAAGCCACCCAGAGGACAACTCGGCAAGTAAATAGGCAATTGCTATGTTGCCTAGAGTTTCACCTACCAGGGCTGGGAGAAGTCATAAAAGATGTGTGAGCTCAGGAACGACACTTCACCCCAAGCCACAATATGCATTTCCAGTATCAGTCACTCACATTTAGTGCTGCATCTGCCAGTCACAGAAACCTAGGTGAGAAGCAAAACAAACCTATTAGCCACTTTTACATGGCTGAGTTCATATTTTCAGTGAAAACCCCTGGGTTTCTCAATGACCACTGAATCATCTACTGCTCTACATTTTTCCCCTTTTCAAAATATTTTTAGAATCTTGGAGGTTACATCTTTGTTTGTATTGTTTTCATTACGACTATTGATCAAGTAAGGGGTATTTTTTTGGCTCCAACTCTTTGCATAGAAATTATAGTGTATCCAGAAGTAAAGCCACATCAAACTTAGTGCAAGCCTTAAAATACTAAATACTGTACTTTTTTAAAAGCATGGATGATACAATCTGAAGTACGCAATTCTATGATGCAGACTTACACAGCATGAACTGGGAAAGAGGTAAGGTTTGAAATGCACCTTGAAAGACAGATAATCCAGGCGTGTGTAAGGGATGGAAAGTCTCGCCTCAAGATTTAGGGAGGGAGGAAGGCGTTGATAGTCTGAAATAGAAGATCAAGCTTCAAAGATCTGAAGTTGGGAATGAGCTTGATGTGTTTGTAAAAAGCAGGGAAATCAGACTAGAGCCAAGGTCTTATGCAAAAATGGGGTCAGATAAAGCAGAACACACCACTCTTTTTTGATGTGTCTGTACTTGTACGCATATTGAAATGTCTTCCCCACAACAGAGCACACAACTCAATTAACTAAAGTCCTCAGATAATGAAAATCCTTTTTTTACATTCAATGGCTGGGAAGTAATTTTCTTAATTATAATCCTGTGTTGCTGCTTCTATATCATGAAATAAAAATAAATGTTTCTGCGTTTATACCCTGCCGTTTTGCAAAGTATATTTAAGATGGTTTGCAAAGACAAAGTACAATGAAAGCATGAAATAGAACTAGATATAAGGAAGAACAACAAGAAAACAAAAATATGTATTAAATGAAGCCAGAAATAAGCTTAGTACTAATTATATGTCACATGGGGCCATAAATTTGTCTTCTGGCAGCATGAAGAGAGAAACCTGAAGGTTAAGGGAAAGTGGTCATTTAATCTGTCAGAGTCACACATATCGTTAAAGCCATTAGAAGCATTAGGAATCATCCACGTCCAACCCTGTCATTTCAAGATGTGGCAGGTGGGGCTCTAGATCCTACGAGTACAATCACAGAGCTAGTTAGGGCAGGACAGAAGTCAACTTTCAACAGTGTGGAAATTACTTCCAGAGAGGAGATTAAGAATTAGAAGTGAACCAATGAATAGAGGTCGCCTTCCAATGGATTTGGAACCTCTTTTGAGAGCAGTCAGATTTCTTCTGCAAAAGCCACCACTGAGATGTGAATTAAGGAGTATTATAAGTTCCTAATTAGATTACCTTAATTGTTGCTATACTCAACTACAAAACTTGAAAGAATGTTTGAGATCTGAATAGTCTTTATGAGGTGATGCGTTTCTTGTACCTCGTTCAGCTTCAGCAATAAACTACATATGCTGATTTCACTGTCTCAACAGGCAGATCCATTTTCTGGTACTTTGGCACAGGCATTTTCTGTTTGGATTTTTATTCATTCTAGGGAGTGTTGTAATCACATATCTTCACTCTGGTGGAAAAGTGTGTTTTTGCTAAAACTATAATTGACTACTTCGGGGTCTCTCCCACTCATAACAAAATGTTGACTCTACAGGAAAGACCTCATTACACAACTTTGTTGTAATGAGATAATAAAGGAATAATATTTAATACTTGCTGGAGACAGAGATGCAGCTGTAATGTCTAATTGAAATAATAACAAGAAAGAAATGTGACATCACACCCATGTGGTAAAGATAAAGACAAAGCAGAATCAACAAAGGTGGACCACAAAAGACATTTTGAATTTTGGAAAGTGGAAGTGAAGAAGCAGCCATATAATTACTACACTTAAAATGTCAGTTGAGGGATACCAAGCTCTACTGAAGCTCACATCATTGACACCAGGCAGCAGCCAGGCCTCCACTGCTCCACCATCCCCAGATTATCCTCTGTCTTCTCCAACTCCTGGGCCAGGTGCATGCTTTGCTCAAGATCACCCCCATCATTGAAGCTGGAAGTGATAAGAAACTGATTAGTGTTCTAGTTCATTCTCGTGGTTTGTAGCTCCTACTCATGGTCCCAGCTGGTCTTTGTTCTCCCCCTCTTTCATCTTCCTTTGCTTCCAGCTTCTCCAAGACCAGACACAAAGACCAGTTAGTCAGCAACCAGAACTGCATAGGGTCAAATACCTCTAAAAAATCTCTAGTGGTATTTGCCTTTCTTGGCATGAGATAACACTGTTCTTAATGGAATCAACAGCTCTCATTCTTCTAACACTTAGGAGTTTTCTGTTCTTTTAGAGTTTCTACAATTGTGTGGGGTTTTTTGTTGAAAAATAAAAGCATTAGAACATCATTAAGGAATATTTTGAAAACATGAGAAAAGATCACTAATCCATAATTCCTACTCTCCATCAGGCCAAACGTTTTGTGTATTATCTCATAAACTACACCAGCACATGAGGCCATTTAGGGCTTGGCTTAAGTCTGCTTGGGCTGCTATAGCAAAATACCACAAGCTGGGTGGCTTATAAACAGAAAGTTATTTCTCACAGTTCTGGAGGCCAGAAGTCCAAGATCAGGGTATCAGCATGGTCAGGTTCTGGTGGGAGTCCTCTTCTGGATTGCAAACTGCTAACTTATCACTCTTTCCTCACATGGTGGAAGGGGTGAGCTAGCTCTCTGGGGTCTCTCTCATAAAGGCACTGATAAGGGCTCCACCCTCATGGCCTAATCACCTCCCAAAGACCCCACCTCCCAGTACCATCACATTGGGCATTAGGTTTTCAACATATGAATTTTAGGGGTGGGGAGAGGTGGACACAAACATTCAAACAATAGCAGGGCTCATAAGTTTTAATAAAGATTTTCTTGTAGAAAGTTGTTCATCACTGCTACCCATAAGAAGTTTCCCAACATGCACAGGGTGGTCACAAATTAATAAGACATTTTTATGTGTGCTTTATAACAACGTTTACAGTCATATTGCATTAGCTTTATTGGACGGTCTATGAAGGAAGTTCAATGTGCCAAAGTACTGTTTGGTTTATAAGATTATATATACAAGATTTCTTTGAAGATTTTTTTGTTTGCCCTGATCTAACCAAGTTGTCCCAATGACAGAATCGCGTTCAGTTACATATATTTGCTGTGCCCCGATTTCAGTTTCCAAATACCATTTCCCCCTAATAGCAACCAGTGCTCCTTGGAGAAATGACTCATCCTGGGTTTGACACAAGGGAAGTATGAGAGGAGCCTAGAACCTCGTCAAACCAGAAATCCGGCAAGCTATTAAGACTACTGGGTTGTTTCAAAGGAGACAAGAACCAACTTGAAGTGCCTCCTACTGGCCAAAGATGAAATAATTTGAGCATCGAAAAGAGTCATGGGGATCAGCATATGCCACCCCCAAATATGCCACTTTAACATAAGAATTATTTTGAGCTGAAGGCAATTGAGAAACAGCAAATACAGGAAGAGCTCTTTACTCTCCTTCATCTGTCTAAAGGGAGGACAGAAGTTTCCCTTTGTGAAGGTGTTCCTTTCTCTAACATCAGGAAGGAAAAAAACAACATTTATCACTGGAGTTGGCTATGGTACCAAGAGGAGACTGCACAAACAACCCTTTCTAAAATGACCCTTATCTTCCATTAATTTTTCTCATATATTTAACTTTCCGCAATTTACCACCCCTAGCAAGCCAAACCCCTTTTCCTTTGTCTTGTCACTTCCCCACAAATTTATTGCCCTTTGTTAAAACAATTATAAGTGTAGAGGTCTACCTTCCTCTTTGCATCTTCACTACCTTTTCTTTGAGGTCCCCATGGGCATACATTATAAACATTTTCTTCCATTAATCTGTCTTTGGTCTGTTTAATTCACAGTGCTCAGAGACTGAACCTAAGAGGGTAGAAGGAAAAGTTTCTCCTCCCATACAACTGCAATGGATTGAAACATACCAATTATGTTAAAAACTCAGAAAAATCCAACATGACACTAGAAATAATAAACAGTAAACATTGGTCACTTCTGGAGGAAACTAGGAAACCAACTTATTATTCTGAAAACTGGTAAATTAAAAAAATGATCAAGCGTTCATTCTACCCTTCTTGTTCAATCTTTTTTTCAGAACAGCCAAATAGCTGATGAGGGCAATAAACACACAAGGAATCAGAGAATTAGAAAATCACCATTTGACAGCTCTTAATGATCATTAGTTGTTGCTAAAATCTTTAGGTGAAAGATCAATAAGAAACCAAGCTGACAACACCTAAGGCCACTGATCAACATTAACATCACCAAAAAGAAAGGCCATCAAAGAGTAGTGACCTTTCTGAGGTGAGGAGATGGGAAGGAGACAGCCCTACCTAAGATGTATCCTAGCTGCAAATATTGAACCTGAATCTAATCAAGCCTCCATATTAAACTGACGGTTCACAGCTAATACAGGGGCTAGAAGAGCATGGCAGATGACACCATGGGATACAACCATCGAAATCCAGAATGTGAGGAGTGTGACAGAACAGTTTTCTCCAGGATAGATACCTTGGGGTCATCTTTCACCTTTCCAATACATCAGTCTTTCTTCTTATTCTGCCTCCAGACCATGTCATTATTCCTTTGCTATCTCTGTTAAATGTACTGTTTGTCTTCCTTCTCATGAACTGTAACAAATTTATTCTTGTCCTGATAAATAACCTTTTCATTTTTATCATGTTTATCACAGTTTTTAATTAAATATTAATATCAGGGGACTTCCCTGGTGGTCCAGTGCTTAAGACTAGGTGCTTCCACAGCAGGGGGTGCGGGTTCGATCCCTGGTCAGGGAACTGGGATCCCACATGATGCCAAAAAAAAAAAAATTAATATCAGTTTTTGTTTAATTTGTATTCCCTCAGTAGATTCTAAAAGCTCCATGAGGTCAAAGATCATAACTCTTTTGTTCTTACTTGTTACCCTGACATACATTAAACCTGCCACAATCATATGTTCAGTGACTGAAAGCTTGAATGACGAAATGAATAAATGAACAAGTGTACCAGCCTTCCAGGCCACAATGTTACTTCCAGACTTATTTTCCCCTTTCAATTCATCCTACATACCACTGCCACATGAATGTTCCAAAAACAAAAAAATTACAATTATCCTGTTACTCAAGTGACTTACTTTCATCTATAGCATCAAGCTAAACTTCTCTGCTTCCCTCTGAGGCCTTCAAAATCTGTCCCATCGGGCTTCCCTGGTGGTGCAGTGGTTGAGAGTCCACCTGCTAATGCAGTGGACGTGGGTTCGAGCCCTGGTCTGGGAGGATCCCACATGCTGTGTAGCAACTGGGCCCGTGAGCCACAACTGCTGAGCCTGCACGTCTGGAGCCGTGCTCCGCAGCAAGAGGCTGCGACAGTGAGAGGCCTGCGCGCCGCGATGAAGAGTGGCCCCCGCTTGCCACGACTAGAGAAAGCCCTCGCACAGCAACGAAGACCCAACACAGCCAAAAATAAATAAATTAATTTAAAAAAAAATCCGTCCCATCATTCCTTGCTTACTGCAAAACATTTCCCACCAGCTCCTAACTTTTCTGCTTCATGGTTTCCTGGCCCTGCCACCTTCATCCTTGAGTCAGCCTTTTGCTAGAGCTTCTTCCACCCCCAGGGAGGAATCCTCTCCTTCCTTCTGACTATCTGAATCCCACCAATTTCCAATATTTCCTCTACAGTAGCTTCCCCAGACCTCAATCCTATTTCCCAGGTGTCAGAAGCTCAGAGTGCATTAAGTAAATTCAACCTCTTTCATGTTCATTTGACGAAATGAAATACAAAGGAACTCAAGTGGCAGCTCTGAGCTACTTAGAAAAACAGATCAAAACCCTCGTGTACCAGCTCCCAGTTCAACGTGCCCTTCACTCCACACACAAGGGTCCTGCCTACACTCCACATTCTTCAAGGGCTGTATATTTTGCTGTGTTCTCCAAAGCCGTGGCCTCCAAACTAGGGAAAGCCTACCCCAGGGATGCCCAATGGCATATAGTGAAAATATATAGCACTCCTATTCAATTATATTCTTCATGTCATTCTTTTAAATTTTCTAGTTCTATACGTGTTTTAATGTACATCATATATTAGTATCGTAGGGGATGAATATAAATTATAAATACATACAATGCATATACAGAGGTGCATGCTTTTGTATATATAAAATGCTTTTAACTGATAGGGCTGTATCTCACACTCACACACACACACACACACACACACACAATTAATAGCATCTGCACTAGGCTGCCAAGCCAACTCCTGAGCATCAGTAGCCCTAAAATAAATATCTAGTGCTTATAGCTAACCAAGAAACTCTGGAGCCATTTTGAAGGAGGTCTCCCTCCTCAGCTCCCTCCCCTGCTCTTTGAAATGTCATTTTTTTAAAGCCCTTCAGTAAACCCCATGGCTTCAGGCAGTTTCAATCTGTTCAAATTCCTAAGGACACTTAAAGGCCAGAGAAGTCGTCTTTCTTGAGGATTGTAGAGAGGATAAGTAGGAGAGAAAGCTAAAGATCATGACCCTGCTTACTAGAGCACCTGGGCAATATTTTCCTGTGAGTTCACTAATAGTGAATTTATTTTGGTAACTTTCTGGAGATAAATCAAGTTCTAATTGAAAAGCGAGCATTGGTATATTGGGAGAAAGGAAAGACACGTGCTAGGAGAAGCCCCACGGCAACGTTATGCCTGACGAAAGCTAAAACCAAAATTCAAATATTTGCACAGCTCTGGATATAGAATTCAAATCACACATTTATAATCTCTTACTAGGTCAAGAAATTACAACATAAAACCCTTGCAATAAAGGGTTCAAACAAGGTTTGCTCATTCTGGAAACAGGGATGAAAGAAAACTGACTGCCCAAATGAAAATAATTTTTATTTCTGTTCCGTATGGAAGCATATTTTACTTACAACAATTTAGCAAGGAGGTCTTTCTAAAAAGAAAAAGAAAAAGTTAGAGCAAAACACAATTCGTTGATTTGCTGATCGCTCTTGCCTTCAAGTTTCAGTCCCTCATGATATTGACTGTAAATCTTGTCCTACTTTCCATGGGACAGTCTCTTTAGGAAAAATATTGTGTACTTCTTCAATGTTTTGGTCACCTAGAGAATTGTCTCAAACTTCAGCAAGAATTTTCAAAAGTTTATCTATTTTCTTCCCATAAAACTTAAGACACTGACCCCAAAAAAGATGATTTGTAAACTGCTAAGTACTTCATTAAGTACTTCTCGAGACAAAATTTCTGATTCCAAAATTAACCACAGACTATGAGTTGCATTCAGTAATTTATTCCTTGGATCTAGTAGTTCTCTTCCGTCAATACAGTCAGATGCGTTGGAAGTAGAACTAATTATATTTATAAAGCACTATTCAGAAAAGTGCTGCTGGATAACTACAGATGTTCACACAGCTGTTGACTGCACCCCAAATCCACCACTATCTCCTGTACAGGAAATTATTATTCGTTCTCTCTGGCTTCCTTCCGGTAGTCAGAAACCTGTCGAATGGTGACATAATCAAGTATGCAGCAGCCTTTGCTCATCTAGAATTACAATACATGGTCAGTTCATTCCCAGAGGCTCAGTCCGTCCTGCCTGTGACCTCACAAACAGCTGCGAGATGAGTGAGGGGCCGGGACAGCCAAAGTACCCCCCAAGGGAAAGCGAGTCATACTCCTTTCTGTGAGACACTTGGATTTCAAGGCCAAAAGGAAAGAACTGAACACAGGTTAACACGTGGTAATAATCGTCCGTCACTGCCTGTAGAAGGTTACTGAAACGACTTGAATACGGTTAATTTTGTCCTCTCAAGATTGAAATTAAACAATCTTCAAGTCTAGAAATATGTTTAAGACAAAAATCAATCCTGTATTTTACTGGTGAGTTGAATCTCTAAGATTCTAAAAACCTAGGTAAAATTGTGAAAAATCCATCAATTTAATTATTAAGACATTTGTCTCTGTCGGAGAAGCATGCACCGGGGACAGATGCAAAGAGACCACCAGTATTGGTAGCAACTTTGAAGTCAACTGCACAGTTAAAAGGGTCTCTGCCCAGAATGATGGGGTGGGAGGGGATTTGGAGGAACTACACTAATCAAGGAAAAATGTTACTTGCGTTCCTGAGCTGTGAATCAAGAAATTGTATTTGGCTGATGAAACCCACATGAGGTAGAGGTGAAGATTGTTTTCATTTTTGCAAATATGTGACTCTTCACTGGCCAGTTAACTCAGCTGTTTGGAGCTTAGTATTTAGCAAGGCTCAAGGATTCAAAACCCACGTGGCCCAGCCGAGCAATAAACATCACAATGCGAAAGCTTTCTTTTCACAACCAAAGATTGATCTACTATCCCCAAACAGTCTCCTTCTAAAAGTATGATCCTTCATGCCAAAGACTATGATTAATTTAGGGTAAACTGCTAAGCAGGATTGGAAGAGTGAAGCATTCTGTGTGACCTTGGGCAAGTCATTTAACCTCTGTGAGTCTTAGCATCCGCCTATGAAAATTGCAGTTTATCATACTACTGACCATGCAGGGCTGTTGCAAAGATTAAAGGAGTTACTACATGGAAAACTCTTAGAAGAATATGAGGAATGGTATAAATGCTCAATAAATGTTACCTATAACTAATATGATTAGTTTCCTTATAAAATATTAATGTTGGGTCGGTGGAATTGCCTTCTTTTGTGAAGACAAGAATCAAGGGACCTAACATTAGAAACTGAGGAAGAAATGGTTAAGAGCAAGAACTAAAATGATAGTTAAGCAATGGGATTCAGTGAGTCAAAGTCAAAAATGTCCTTGAAGAAGCTTATGTAAAGGCACACTGTGAAAAGCAAAGGAATCAGGAAGAGAAGCCGTGTTGAAGACACACTTGATCAATATTAAGGAGCTGAGTGGGATTTGGAATCTCCATTTAGCTGTGTGGGCATTTCTTGAGGCAGAGAGGCAGCAGGAAGAATGCAACCATGCAGGTGGAGCTCTTTCCCTGGAGGACAAGGATTACCCTCGCAGGAAGAGGCATTTTGCTGCAACTCCAGATGAAAACAGTTTCTGTTTGTGTGATACTGAGGTTGCAGGTGGAAGGACACAATCCATTAGCCTGAAGAAACAAAGATCTGCCTAAAAACCTAAGTGTGCACCAAGAGGGCTGGCCTCACACCCCTTCCCAGGAGTCCGCTCCGTCGGTGCTGAGGTGTTGCGTGGGGCGGGGGTGTTGGCGTAGTTGCTGAATCAGTCCAGTGGGATCAGAAGCTAAGTAAACTTCCTCCACAACAATAAAGACCTGCTAAACAAAGGATTATCCCCAAGTGGGGAAAAAAAGGATGTCTTTGCTGTCACTCATCGGTCCCTTCAGGGAACAACCTCGTGAAAGCCAGTCTCAGCCCCTTACAAATAGAGCAGCTTTCCCAAATCTGATTATGAGCCCTTTGGGCTTTGAAAATTATGGCAGCTTATGAAAAGTAACCACAGAGCCCTCTGTGGGTGTGGAGTAGGGCCCTGGGGGAGCATCCTGAGCAGGGAATAAATTCTAGCCTGGGCCTTCCAGGTCTAGTTGCCAAAGAAAAATACAGAGCCTTCCATCAACACGGAGCCTTTTGCAGCTTTGGCTTAAAAGACAAACAATAAGTTCCTTCTGTTGTTTTGTTTTGCTTTGTTTTACTCATGTCAATATGTGTGGTTAATATAATATAAGGTCTCTCTTAAAATTACAAAGGTTGCAAACATGATATAAAATAGTACAAATGAAGGACAGTTGACACATCTCCCTTCATAACATCGTCATAAAGAAAATGAGAAGTGCATGATTTTTTTTATTATTATTCCTGAATTATCCCAGAGAGCCAGAGGCTAAGGATCAGCATCAGGTAGGGCTGATGCTAATGGCTGCACCGTGCCTCCCCTGCAGTGACAGACCTTGCTAATCAATCATGGTACTGTTTCTACTAAACAAAACAGTCCAGGCATTCATCCATCTAGCAGAGGTGGCATGGAAGTGGAGACCAAGTTGGGAAGATAACTAGAAATCTCTCAATGAATTCTGAACAAAACTATTTATAAGAGGGTAGTTAAGATGGAGCACCACAATGCTGAGAAAAGAACACTAGATTAGGACAATGGTCATCAATCTGCAGTGTGCATCAGAATCCCCTGGGGGACAAACATCTGCCTTGGATAATAACCTCACTACAACCTCACAAGGGACCCTGAGTTGGAACAACCCAGCTAAGCTGCTCCCAGATTCCTGCCCCACAGAAACTATGAGATGATAAATGTTTGTTCTTCTAAGCCTCTAAATTTCTGGGTAATTTGTTACGCAGCTATAGATAACTATTACATACATTGGTTAGACTAATAGTGGCCCATTGGTTAGACTAATAGTTAGACTAATAGTGGTTAGACTAATACAACAAGGTAGCCTTTCCACCTTAGAGCACATGGAAGTATTTTGGATGATAGGAATGTATGTCCTTTCAGTTCACAAATAACCATGTGTCAGGTGTTGTGGAAGAGATGAATTAAAGTCCTTGTTTTCAGTGTCCTCAGTCACCAGACATGGAAAACCCCATTTCATCAGGGAAAAAATACTGAAGATCTACCAAACCTTTCTTGTAGTATGACACTACCTGTATAAATATGCATGTGTACATAAAACGTGGAATATTTTCTGAGTATAAAGTGCTCAAGGACACATCTGGCAATCACCAAATAACAATCACCTAAACCTTACTAGCAACTGTCTTGTTAAAAAAAAATTCCCCTTCTTTTCACCCACAGAGGAATTTCCCTTCTGCCTTCAGAATGCATTTTCCCAAGCTCTACTGCCGGAATCACATCAACCATTTGAAGGCCACACAATGACTGGCTATGAGAATTCTCCCAATGTTGTAAAGTACATACATCAACATGTTAACGTTGATTATGATCATTGCTGGGTGTTTGAATTACTGGTAATTTAATCTTCATTGTGATTGACTTTTTCAACTTTTCTGCAATAAATATGTATTAATTTGGAAAGGACACAAAAGAAAATTAATGCAAATTCTTGCTAAAAGTTACTACCTATCCACCAATTAACAAATATGTGCTGTATCTTTCAACATTTCAGAATCTGTTCCTACTGAGTTCCCAATTCATCAGCACGATGTACTAAACTTTAGCCAATGTGGCCCAAACCTTTCTCACAGATAAGACAAACCCTGTGACTGGTTCCTGCCCTAGAAGGAAAAATGTAAAAGCTTATTACCTGATTGAAAAATTTCCTTTATTTTCAGGTCTTTCTAGGACTGATGTCTATGTCTTGTTTCTGAGGGTCAGACCTGGAAATAGAAGGTGGGTTTGCCATGGAGCCTCACCTCTCGTAGCTCACCTGGTTCTGACTCCTACCTGCATGGTAAAAGCGAGGTTCCAGGCAACCCAGAGAATCCAGTGTGCCCTGAGCCCGATCTCCAACTTTTATTTCCGGTCTTACCTTGGCTATTGTATTCTAATCCCAGCTTGATCAAAACAAGGAACACTTTAAGTCTTCTCTTGACTCGTCAATTTTCTCTTGAGCCCATTTCTCCGCCTGAATCTTCTTGTCCATTCCCATTGCCAGCCTCCTCAGCTGAAACCTGGATTATCTCAGGAACCTCCTCACTGTCCTCATGGCCCCTCCTCTCCTTCCTTCCAATCCACCCAGCAGAACATCCAGGACTGAAAACCCCATGCTCATCACGTCACTTATTCAAATCTCTCCCGTGTGTTCATGTTGCAACAACCTGAAGTCTGAAACACAACACAACATTCAACATCTCCAGACTCTATCCCTTCCCAACAGGTATGCCTTTCTGAACATTTCTCCACAGCTCACCCACAATTCCATCTAATCCACACATGTTTATTGAGTACCTGCTATCCCAGGTGCTATATTTAGTGTAGGGGAATAGACACAGAGAGGTTACAGGCCAGTAAGGGAGACAAACAATTGGTAGATAATTATGTAGAGTGGACTAAGAACTCTTATGGGGGGGGGGGTGACCCTCAAATAGCACCATGGAGAAAAACATAATCCAGACTGAAGAAGAGGGTGGGTGGTCTTGGAAGGATTTTCAGAGGAGGTGTTGCTTGAGCTAGAATTAGAAGTAAAGTGGAAGCGACATGGCTAAATAAGTGGACAGGGGGCTTTCCAGGCAGAGGGAAGAGCATAGGCAGTCTTGGAGGCCTGAGGAACTCTTCAATCTAGGAGGAACTTATGAGATATTTGGGTGTGCTAAGCCAGGGCCAGGGAAGGGAATAGCTCACTCTGCCAGTACAAAATGGTAATAATAGACTGAACGTGGGCTTTGAGGCATAACAGTGCTCAGATCACAGACTAACCAAGTTACTTAGCCTATTAGAACCTCAGTTTCCCCATCTCTAAAATGGGGTGAAAAGTCCCAACAATGTAGTGTTATTTTGAAGATTATAGAACTAAATGTACATATATCACTAAGCTGAGTGCCTGTCCCATATGGAAGTTTGAAAAAAATGTATGCTTCTATTCTCCTTCCATTTTTTTTTTTTTTTTTTTTTTGCGGTATGCGGGCCTCTCACTGTCGCAGCCTCTCCCGTTGCAGAGCACAGGCTCTGGACGCGCAGGCTCAGCGGCCATGGCTCACGGGCCCAGCCGCTCCACGGCATGTGGGATCCTCCCCGACCGGGGCATGAACCTGTGTCCCCTGAATCGGCAGGCGGACTCCCAACCACTGCACCACCAGGGAAGCCCTCTCCTTCCATTCTTTAATAAAAACAATAGCAAACTATTATGTAGCATTTGCTCTGCACCAGGCACTTTACTAGCATTTTTTTACTCATTGAATCTTAAGCACAACTGTTTGAGATGGTACTGTTTTCATATTCAATTTAACAGCTGAGGAAGCTAAAGTACAGAGAGGTTAAGTAACATCCCAAGGTCACACAGCTAATGAGTGGCAGAGTTTGAATTGAATTCAGGCTGTCTGGCTCGAGTTTGCACTGCTAACCACTATACTTACAGCGGCCATGCAGACTAGTTTGCCTGAGACAATCCTGGCTGATGCCTAGTTTTCAAGAGTAATTAATAATAGAACCCCTTTTCATTCTCAAAATTTCTCCGTTTTGGACAGTCAATTAGACGATCACCTAACTGCACTGGGAACCTCCTCCAGTCTCCATTGCTTAGCCCAGGTTTTCTCCAAGATACACATTGTCACTGACCCTCGGGCCTGCAGGCAATAACTGGGATCAATCCTTTAGGAGGAGGTCCCTGCCTCTCACGGAGGGCTACAGGGTGTCTTCTGATTGCAGTGCTAATGATTTGGGGTTTGGTGCTAATTCCCCTGAAGCTGAGGTCAGTGAAGGTGGGGATGCTGCCAGGTCTAAAGACAGATCCTCAGCTCTGGGCTGAGTCTGACATCCCCTGGTCGGAGCCAGGTGGTGGCAGTGTGTCTCCCTTTGGTTGGGAAGAACACCCTCTGAGCAAGCATCCTGCAGGTCCTCCCATGAGTTGAGTCCACATAGCTTTATGGTGTGTAAAAATACTATGGTGCCTTTTTCTGAATATCTTCAAAATAGACCCAGCCCCTCCCCTCCTGGAGCTCACAGAGCTTAGAAACCAGTGAGAGAGCAAGACACTAATCATTACAGAAGTAAATGTATTGGGTTGGCCAAAAATTTCATTCAGGCGTTCGTAACATCTTACAAAAACCCGAGCGACCTTTTTGGCCAACCCAATATGAATATATTTTTTAATGTGCAGTATTAAGAAGAGACAGGCTGCTGGAAGAGTGTTAAGCAGGGTTATCTGACCCCGTGTAGAGGGGGGTCTTAGAAGACTAGTTATATTTGCCCCCAGCTATTTTATAAGCAAGCTCCTGTAGGCACAGCCTCCTGGCATTTATCTTTGCCTCCCCTACAGCCTCAGCCCGGGGGCATATAGTAGCCCCTCAATAAATGTCAGCTGCAATAAAGAAGTTACCACACCAATTCGGTTCAAGGTTTTACTCCCACCAGAGTTAATAAAAAGCTCTGGTTACATGCTTCTAAAGACAGGGCCTGTAATGTTTCCTTTTCCTCATTTTCAAGGCAGAAGTTCTAGAGTTCCAAACATTTCAGAGAAGGCTCAAGGGAGAAAGTTTGTGTAGCTAATGATCCAGCTTGGGATGGTTTATCTCAAAGCCGGGGGAGTTTTTGCTGCCTTTACCCTGTCAGCAGGGAACTGGCTCTGAAGATGTGGGAGATTACAGGAGCTTTCAAGACAAAGGAACATAAATCAAAAAGAATGAAAAGAAAACAAGATCCTTGATCCTCCTCCTGTTAATGTTCTTTTAAAAGTATTTTGTAAGAGAGAAGTGTCAGGGAGGGAAAACAAAGTTGATAAAAGGGAATTAAGCCAGAAGGTAAATGGCTGAAGGCAATATAGAGCCCGGGTCTGCCCCGCCCCCCCACCCCCCAACACACACGTTTTTACCTTTTTCTGACAACTTTTAACAACCCAAAATGATTAAGGAACAACTGGAGAAAAAGGTGTCAAAGAGATAAGCCGTTTCCTCCCTCTCTTCCCCACTCTTGTTAATACTATTTGGTTCAGAAGCTCTGAGCTGTAGATCTTCTTTATGATGCAACCGTTGGGCTCCACTTAATAAATCAAGATCAGAGTGCATTTTGGACAGAGAGACATTCTACTCTGAAGGAACCAAAGTAGATCTGATTTGGATTTGAATATTCACTCTTCAACAAAGTTGTCCAAGTGCTGTGGAAGCCCCAGGCCCTCTATAAATCAAGAAGCAATCCAGATCCCCTTACCAGAACCCCAAGTAGGAACCATCCCACTCCAGGGCCTTGGGTTTCTAGAAGGGCTTCTCCAAGACGCATTAGCAGGATCTCAGACAGAAACATTAATTCCTACCCCGGGATCTGCCACGGTTAGGCTACTCCCACCCAGTGAAACTTCTCCTCAGGAATTAGAGTTGCCATATAAAATTCAGGATGTCTTGTTAATTTTGAATTTCAGATAATTTTTTAGTATAGGTAAGACCAAAATATCACATAGTTGGGTGTCCTGTACTTTTATTTGCTGAATCTGGTAACCCTTCCAGTTATCAAACTCAATAGTCCTAAATATGTAGGGTTGCCAAGCAAGAAAACAGGATGGCCAGTTAAATTTGAATTTCAGATAGTGAATCATTTTTCAGTATTAAGTATGTCCCACACTGCATATTTAGGACACACATATAATGAAAAAGTGATTTGTTGTCTATCTGAAATTCAAATTTAACTGGCCATCCTGTATTTTCATTTGCTACATCTGACCACCCTACTCACATGTCTTGTTCCCTCCAACAATTTCATGGACATGGACGTAAAGCTGAGATGAAAATGAGGACATTCTGGGCTGGGAGGAAGAGTAGGGAAACAGCAAGTTGTTGAAGAGTATGTGGAGAGAGAGACAGGGTGGGTCAGAGTCACACAGCTTTCCTTTCGTAAGCTTTCCTTTCCTTAGCTTTACTAAATCTTCAAAGTTAGGGCTTAGAGATATTCCTACTATTCTTGTGTTTTTTGAAATTCCTATATCTGAATTATTTCACCCTTTCTATTTCTAATGTTGTTTATTCTCTTTTCTCTCTCTTTCTTTCATGTGTGTGCACATGGGCTTCGGTAGCTGTGGCACGCGGGCTCAGTAATTGTGGCTTGTGGGCTCTAGAGCACAGGCTCAATAGTTGTAGCGCATGGGCTTCATTGCTCTGCGGCATGTAGGATCTTCCTGGACCAGGGCTTGAACCCGTGTACCCTGCATTGGCAGGCAGGTTCATAACCACTGTACCGCCAGCAAAGCCCTTGTTTGTTTTTCTAATCTGAGAATGTTCTCTTATGATGGTACTTTTACTCTCTTGCTTCAGAATTTGGGGGTATGAGCTCACTTGCAGCAGAAGCGGTTCCTCAAGTGTGTCCTCCGTGCCCCAGCTTATGGAGGTCCCTCTCAGTGATTTTGAGTTTACTTTGCTGAGCCCACAGTCCTTACCTGTCCAGGGCCTCAGTTTAGTTTCTGTGTTACCAAGGTAGCAATTCACCTGCACGCTGCCCCCAATGTGGCCTTGAGGTTCTGGTGTGTCACAGGCACTCTGTGTCTACCACCAAACTAAGGTCACATGGGTACCATCAGTTAACAGTCCTGGGTTAACACTTTGTACAATATTCGAGAAGAGCAGGCTGAATAGGAGGCTCTAAGTTGGGGTGGGGTGGGCTAATGACAGGACCTTCCTCCTAGGATTTGTATGACGATGAGATGAAGAGTCCTGGCACATAATGAATGATCAATAAATGTTAGATATTATTATGGTTATTATTGTATGGTTGTTATGGTTGATAATAAAAAGATGAACAAGGCACGAAAATTGGCACACAGGCTATACATAATAAATGTTAGCTCGTATTAAATAGTTTCTGATCACTTCAAGTAACAAGGATGTTTCTATTAGACTTGTTAATTCATTCTATGACTACGTGTATCCACTATGTCCAAAGCATCGGGCTAAAAGCCCATAGTGATCGTGTGTGGCTTTTGTGAGGACACCCTTATAAATATGAAGATTGCACCATACTACCATGGGGCGAACGTGTGTGTATGTGTGTGTGTGTGTGTGTGTGTCTGTGTGTAAGTAGACAGGGGCGACATATCATTAGTAGAAGGATGATGGTGACAACTACGACAACACCTGAGTTATTGTTGCTATTTTTAAGCAGAAGAGAGAAGTTCCAAGAACATAAATTAATATAAATCATAAATGAGGAGGGACATCTCTTCTGCGAAAACAGAAGAACAGAAGTGGTGGTTAAAGGCGCCAAATGAGTCTTGAGGGTAAATGAAGAAACATGTCAAATGGCCTCAATTTCTCAGAATAGGAGACAGTCTCACCCTCTATATGTATCAACTGGAAGCTTATGGAAGATGCCAATTAAATTCAAAGCCAATTAGGAGCCTAGTGTTTATCCGGGTGCTTTTGTGAGTGCTTGTTTGCCTGTCTGGGTGGTTTTATTCTTGATTATTGAGTTTTTCCATTCTCTGTTTCACATTCTGTAAGCATGTATAGCTAAAATGAGTCTTTGCTCTTTAGTCTACCCTCCAGCATGGAACGCACATGGAAACACCAACAAAGATTCAAATATATTTTCCAAAATCATTACACTCTTAACTCTGTTAAAAAGTTAGAAGACAATATCATGGGGGCTGATCAAATATTTCCAGTATTTCTCAAGATGTGTTTAGGAAGTATAATACTGATCATTCAAGATAGTGCTTTTGGGGCTTCCCTGGTGGTCCAGTGGTTAAGACTCTGTGCTTCTACTATAGCAGGCGTGGGTTTGATCCCTGGTCAGTGAAAATCCTGCATGCCACGGGGTAAGGCCAAATTTTTTTTTAATTTTTTTAAATAAAAAAATAAATAAAAGAGTGCTGGCTGATAGAAACACAATGTGGCTCACATATGTAATTCTAAATTTCTGGTAGTCACATCAAAAAAAAAAGTAAAAAGAAGCAGCTGAAACTCATACTGATATTTTACTTTAACTCAATATATCCAAAATATTATCATTTCATATTTAATTAATATAAAATTATGATTGAAATATTTTATAATTTTTACTCATCCTAAAGCTTCAAAATCTGGTATGTCTCAATTTAGGTGCTAAATTTTCATCAGAAATACTTTATCTATATTTAGATTTCATGAAATTTACAATTGAAAGAGTAGATTTTGTGCCATACTTGTTCTAAACCTATTTAAAACCTCCTCAATAACTGAAGCATTTTAAAATTTAACTTAAGTAAATTAAATAGAATTAAAAATCCAGTGTTCAGGTGCACTAGCCACATTTCAAGTGATCAGTATTTGATAGCACAGATCAAAAGTATAGTTACAAATTTCCAACCCCCAAGTTTCAGCTCTTAAAATAGCAGAATCCATTTCTAGTTTAGTGCCATATTTCTTTTTTTGTTTTATTTTGTTTATTGAAGTATAGTTGATTTACAATGTTTCAGGTGTATAGCAAACTGATTCAGTTATATATATATATATATATATATATATATATTCTTTTTCAGGTTATTTTCCATTATAAGTTATCACAAGATACTGATGATAGTTTCCTGTGCTGTATAGAGGTCCTTGTTGTTTATTTTATATATAGCAGTGTATATCTGTTAATCCCAAATTCCTAATTTATCCCTCCCCCTCCCTTTCCCTTTGGTAACCATAAGTTTATTTTCTATGTCTGTGAGTCTACTTCTATTTCTGTTTTGTAAATAAGTTCATCTGTATCATTTTTTTTTTTTTTTTGGCCGCAGCACAGCAGTTGGGATCTTGGTTCCCCAACCAGGGATCAAACAGGCCGTTGGCAGTGAGAGCACAGAGTCCTAACCACTGGACCACCAGGGAAGTCTCGTATCACGTTTTTTAGATTCTACATATAAGTGATATCATACAATATTTGTCATTCTCTGACTTACTTCACTTAGTACGAAAAACTCTAGGTCCATTCATGTTGCTGCAAAAGGCATTATTTCATTCCTTTTTATGGCTGAATAATAGTCCATAGTGTGTGTGTCTGTGTGTGTCTGTGTGTGTGTGTGTGTACACACACACACATATACATACATTCATACCACATCTTCTTTATGCACTCATCTGTCGAAGGACATTTAGGTTGCTTCCATGTCTTGGCTATTGTAAAGGATACCATATTTCTTGTTCTTTCAGTCTCCTTGAGTGCCACCCAACCTACTCCATCTGCAATATGATTAGCCCAGCCTTCTGGGAGATAAAAACTGAAAAGAAAAAGGATTGACAAGCAACTTTTTCCAAAGAACAAAGCAAGTTCATCATCTGAGCTCTACTGACATTTTCACAATGCTTACACTCAGGTCTGTAAATACTATAGAAGTACCGTAAGAACCCCATCTGCACATAATTTCGGAGTGTTTTTGCACCTAGTTTTTCCATATTTCCTCTTGGGAATCACAGAACATTGGTACATGGTAAGTATTCAACAAATGCATGTTAGATGAACAAATAAATGACCATTCAAATGTTAGTTTTCAGTTAATTATTTTCATGGAAAACCTGAAGGAGATCATTTAAGGAACATTTCTCTGTCCTATTCTTTGGGCAATGTCTTTGACCAAGAGTGTTTCATCCAGAAGTGCTTGAAGATAGCAAGAGAAAGATAGAAGAGGAGGAGGATGCTGAGGTGAGGGAGCCCCCAGATGCACAACCAGAATTTTAGCTCCCACCCTCTCCTCCCCTCCTGTAGTAGTGGAACTGGACTGACACAGCCAGGAAATGGGCCAAAGGTTTGCTCCGTTACAGCAGGAATATTTCAAGACAGAAGGGCCAGCCTACACTAGAGACCAAAGCTGGCCCTGTGGGAACTGCTGAGAGCACCTCAAGGTGGTTGGGAAGGACTTATAAATAAATATATAGGAAAAAATGTGGATTGTGCAAACTCAAATGATCTCAATAAGGAAGAGATGGGGAAAGCTCCATTTAAAAAGAAATGCGGGCTTCCCTGGTGGCGCAGAGGTTGAGAGTCTGCCTGCCAATGCAGGGGACACGGGTTCGTGCCCCGGTCCGGAAAGATCCCACATGCCGCGGAGCGGCTGGGCCCGTGAGCCATGGCCGCTGAGCCTGCGCATCCGGAGCCTGTGCTCTGCAGCGGGAGAGGCCACAACAGGGAGAGGCCACAACAGTGAAAGGCCCGCGTACCGCAAAAATAAATAAATAAATAAATAAAAATAAAATTAAAAGAAATGCAAAACACTTAGGAATTGGACAGAGAATTACCAGATTAAGTCCATTTTGAGATGCTCATGTGCAAAGATGGAGAAGATGCATGAGTGGTGCGCACCTTTAGGAGTAATGTCTGTGGAGCAAAAGCCCAAAACAAGGTTAGGATTGAGGGAAACAAATGCTCAAGTTATAAAAAGGATACTGTATTACTTTCCTATTGTCACTGTAACAAATTGCCACAAACTTAATGGCTTAAAATAACACAAATTTATTACATTATAGTTCTGGAGGTCAGAAGTCCAAAGTCAGTTTCACTGGACCAAAATCAAAGTGTCAGTGGGCCTGCATTCCTTCTGGCAGCTCTAGGGGATGTTCAATTTCTTTGCTCTTTCCAGCTTCTAGAAGCTTCCTTCATTCCTTTGCTTGTGGCCCATCATAGCTCCATCCTCTGCTTCCATAGTCACTTCTCCTCTCTGGTCCTCCTGTCTCCCTTTTACAAGAACACCTGGGATTACATTCGACCACCCAGATAAGCCAAGGTAACTTCCCCATCTTAAGATCCCCAACTTAATCACATCTGTGGGGGGCTTCCCTGGAGGTCCAGTGGTTAAAACTTTGCCTTCCAATGCAGGGGGTGTGAGTTTGATCCCTGGTCAGGGAGCTAAGATCCCCCATGCCTTGCGGCCAAAAAACCAAAACATAAAACAGAAGTAATATTGTAACACATTAAATAAAGACTTTTAAAAAATGGCCCACATCAATATAAACTTAAAAAAAAATCACATCTGGGATTAGTACATGAACATCTTTGGGGACCATTATGCAGCCTACCACAAATAAACAACTTTTTTCAGGGAAAAATAAATTTTTCTTGGAGGCAATGGTATAATGCTAAGTGATGGCAAAAAGGAAATGAATCTCCTTAATTCCCTTATGGCTTCCAAGTTCTCTGACAGAGAGATTGTTCCCTAAATTGATAACTTGGGGACTCACAATCCCCTCCTCCAGGCCCTATAAGCTGAAACATCACTGTTTCACCCAGGTCTCTATGGCTCACAGCATGTTCCTCTGTTATAACATTTAAACACTCAACAAATATTTACTGAGCACCTAATAGGTAGAAGCAATAATCTAGTCATCCAGGATACATCAGTGAACAAAAGTTCTTACCTCAAAGAATTGCCAGGCTAGAGGGGAAGGCATACAATAAACAAATAAAGAAGAAAATTACACGACATATTTGAAAGTGGTTAAGTGCTATAAAGAAAAATATAGCAGAGGAGCCAGGTAGGGGTGTCATGTAAGTTAGCTGCAGTGCTAAATCAAGTGGCTAGGAAAGGCTTGGCTGAGAAGATGGCAGTTGAGCAAAGACTTGAAGGATATGAGGGAGGGAACCACACACTTTCTTGGATTTGCTTTAAAAAAGCAACAGCAAATAATGCAAAGGACCCTTGGAGGAGCAGCCTGGGCATTTGGAGTGGATGGAGGCTAGCTGCGCTACAGGAGAATAAGCAAGGGGGCAGTTGCAGGGGGCAGTTGCATGGGACAGTTCCTAATGGGAGGGTCAGCTCGAGGAAGGACTTGTCACATCAGGGTGTATAGGACTGTGAGCTCCAGAGAATGGGACACAGCCTCATTCTCTTTGGTGTCCTGGCACCTTGCACCAGGTGAGCATGCATCGTTAGCACTTGAGAAATGCAGCTGGAGGGAAGAATCTCTGCTCGAGACATGGTTTTCTCTCTCCATCTTCACTGCACACTTCACCTTCCCTTTCGGCATCCAGAACACACGCCTGGGATGCCTGTCAGCACACTGTGCAGAAACCACCCTTGAGGCCAAGAAGTAGGAGTTGCAGTTGCAGGGGCCAGAATCCTGTGCGCTCAGCTCGCAGTCTCTGCCTCCCACTCTGCTGCTCGCCCACAGTCCCTTCCTCACTCTCGGTGTCCCCAGCCAATGCCATCCCCCCTGAGCCCAAAGCCCTGGTCCTTCCATCACCTGCGGGGTGCACTGGCTCAGCTGCAGTCTAGAGAGAGTGGGAGAAAGTGGGGTGGGGAAGGGAAATGTAAGAAGTCAGGGTGGGAAGAAGAGGTGAGAAATAGACGAAGCTAGTCTGGGGACCGGTTGCTGGAGGGGAGAGGATGCCAGGAGCCATTTGTCCCAGTGCTGCTGAGTCACAAAGGGTTAAGCGATTTGCATTACTGTATTTGTGTGCAGCCTCAGAAGCCTGGAGCTGCGCCTGGGTGGTCTGGTACAGTCTCAGGCAGCGACCTATTAGTGGCATCGCCTCGTGATTTATGCAGCTGTCAAGCTGCCTTCACCAGGACAAGTGAACTGCGGGCACCGGCCGGTAGCCGTGCTCCTTCCGAGAGGAGAAGTAAATGGGGGCCAAAGAGAAAGGAAAACAGCTCAAGGTGCCTCCCCTCATCCTCTGGGGCCTCTAATGACGAGTCCCCTCTATAGAAAAACATCCAGCTGCCCACAGGAGACCGGCTCACAGAGCCCCACTGTCTGCGACGGCCGGGCGGGCTTGGCAGGGAGCCACCACTGATGGACCAGGAGAGGCCAAGCCGACAGACAGACGGCCCCCACCCCGCTGGCCAGTGTGGCTAGGACACAGGGCCCGCTGTTTCAGGCTCCAGGGTGATGGTGACAATGCCACGGTGTGGACCGTCCTCTTACGACCAGGGAAGCATCGTCACCCCGAGATGCCACCCACGAGGTCCGCTGTTGCTCTGGGACCCCAGCGGGCGCAGCACCTCCTCACCAGGCAGCACAGGCGCTGGGAGCGTGGGGAAGATGCCAGCCCTGCTAAGCATCCTGCTCCTATGACCTCTCCTTCACCCGTGCCCCTCCCGGGTTGCTCAGTTAATAACCACCAGACCCCACCAACACCACACACACACACACACACACACACACACCCCTACCCACACCTGCACACAGCCCTACACAAACCTACATACACACACACCCCTACACACCTATTATCCACAGAGGCCGTGGCCCCAGAGGAGAGAGATATCTCTCTTATTCAGTGTTTGATTGACAGTGAGGTAGCCCAGGACATGTGCAAAACTATAGAGGCCTGGGACTGTGTGTGTGTGTGTGTGCAAGAGAGAGAGAGAGAGGGCGCACAGCAGCAGGACTGCCCTCTTACTGTCAGGAGGGACTTTAACGGACCTCCTTTCTCTCAGCTGCCAACTGGCATGTGGGGCACTGTGCCCATGGGACAGCAGTGGAAGGCAGGTGTTCTGTATTGGATTTGGTTTCCAGCCAGAACATTTCAGAGGTTGGGCCTGGGGCAGAGACGAACTCCTGATCACGGCTGAAACAGAGGAAGAGTTGCGTACTTTCAGTCCGGGACCCAGGGATGCGGCGGGAACTGCTTCTTCCCTCCTGGGAGTCCTCTGCCCGCCCTTGACTGCCAGGACCATGGCTCCACAATGGGGGTGCCCTGCAGAGGAGATTGCTTAGCTGGACTCACACAGACACAGGTGGCACTGGCAGCTGCATGTCCCCGGGTCTCTTGACTTGGCCATTTCACAGTCCTGTCAGCACAGAAGGGAAGGGACAATGGCATTTATAACGGGCTTCCTGTTTGTTCAGTTAGGAAGCTGCTAATGCCTCATTTCGAAATGGTGTCTGAAGGTAAATGTGCCAATTCGCCCTCCAAGCCCCTGACCCCCCTCGTCCCTGCCCATTCAGCGGGAAGTTTAAAAGGTTGACAGTTTCGTTCAGGGCATGGCAGCACTTGTAGTCCCCACTGCCAGGGGCCTCTTGAGGACCCTCGTGCCCTTCTGTTTTCCAGGGCACCATTCTTCTGCTCTGGTCTGGGTATAAAGGGAGCAGCTGCGCTGGAAGCCGGGGCTGTACCAGGCTTGGCCAACATTCCTCCTGTAATTCCCCTCTTGGCCCTCGCCCCTACGCCCTCACGTCCAGTCACGACAGACAGCTCGTGGTTCCTTGAGCTTGCTTGCAATTTCAAATCTAAAACATGGACCTTCTAAAAATAAAAATAAATAAATAAATAAATAAATAAATAAAATATGGACCTTCTGTGCTGTCCCCAAAAGACGTGTGATCACCTCCCTCATAGGAGCCCCTCCCCTACCCCATACCTTGCAGGGCGCACACGATACAAGGACTCCTTTGGGGATTTGTTTTCTGGGCAGCTCCCCAGAGACCCTGGACAGAGAAAGTCACAAAGGGGTAGAAAGGATCCTTTCCTTTTTCTGTTGCACTTGAGAAAGAAGGCTGGTGACAGAAGCATAAACTGTTATTGTTTGTCAGGTGCTTCCCCCCGCCACCCCCGACAGACTCTGTGGGGAGGCCATGCCTGGAAATAACAGTGGACGGGGCCCAGAGTGATGTTTTTCTGCTAATACTTCACCTGTCGGGCCTTCTCTAACAAACTTAACAAAAGGATTGTTTTCTTTCCGTAAAGTTGAGAGAGGGTATAACTTGACACGAGAGTCAGGCTTTCTTCTGCGGGAGCTGTGAAGTCAGTTCGCATCTCCTCTGTTCCTACACAGCTTCAGTCCTGCCACGTCCCGTCCAGGTCATTGCGATGACTTCTAAAACTCCACCCTTCCTTCTTCCACCATATTCACCTTCCTAAAATATGAGGCAGATGACACTTCTCCTTCCTCTAAAATCTTCCCCAGCACTCCCTCTGCCTACATCCCAAACTTGAGAGTGACATTCAAGGCCCTCAACAAGATGGATCTATCCAGTCTCTTTTTCTATCTCCTCCCTGCAGAAGATACAGATGGTATGTGTCAATCTGGGTCTGCAAGAAGCAGACACCACAATGGGATTAAAAGTGCACAGATTTGATGAGGGTTAACACCTGTGGAAGGGGAAATAGGGAGGGAGCTGGAGAAGGCAGGAAGAACTCTCAGACTGTCATGGCAGTTTGACCCCCAGTGAAGGAGGGAGGGAGGGGATGCTGGGTAGAAGCATCTGAGACTGCCATAGAGCCTGAGAAATTTGCAACACGGCCATTGCGGAGTGATGTCAGACCACATCCAGGGAGAGTCAGCCAACAAAGGAGTTTCATGGCTCCCAGGAATGGACAAGTTTTAGTATCCCTGCCTGACTCTGCCACTGGCTGAGAGCAGCCCATGAGAAATGCACATGACCTTGATGAAACCCAGTGGGGATTGGTTTGTGGATTTCAGAGAGCAGCTTGGTCAACTATACTCCTTGGAGTTGGAAGTCTGCAAGGGGTATTCCTGTGGGCCTTCCCATAGCCACCACAAGATAAAAGTCAGCCAAAGTGATGACTTACAGCTTCCAGGGCATGACCTTTAATTCCAAACATACACATATTTGCTTGTGCCTTCCTCCTTGCCTGCCATGCTTTTTCTCCCAACCCACCACCAAATGAAATTCTACTCATCCTTCAAGGCTCCACTCTAATGCCACCATCTCCAAAAAAAAAGTTTTATTTCCTACATGATGATCCTTTGCCTGCCCCTGTATTATAGCATCCCTTTGGATTAGAGCTAGTTGTTTGCAAGTCTATCTCCTTTCTGTCCTTGAGGGAGGAGACTGTTTCATTTCTCTTTATACGAAGTAGTCTGGCACCACATGTCACATTAATTCATTTATTTATTCAACAAACGTATTAGTTGTTTATTATTATGTGCCAGCACTATTCTAGGCCCTGCTACCCTGGCAATATACAAGACATAGAAGGAGCCTACTTTCCAGTCTTGGTGAGGGAACTAGAAGGATGACAATGTTGAGAGTCAGAGCAGTAAGCAATAGTTGATACCATACCTCCCAAGAGAGAAAGGACAAGTTCAGAGATGACTAGATACTGGTTTTTAAAATTATACAGCAACAATTTGTGAGATCTTGGTATGCTAAAGTTGGGGAGTTAAAGATGAGACCTCTACAAAAATTGGAACTCTCAAAAGGCTGCAACACAATGAAAGGATTAATGAACATCAGTGGCCCCGTGTGCCCAACAGAACTACCAGGAAGCCTGTATCTACAATGGTTCTGGGTGGGAAAAAATACTCTGTACCTGTGTCTTGCACTAGTTTAAAATTTTTACTTTAACTCTGCAGCATGGGTTATGAAACCCCAAGCGAAAGCCAAGAAATTAACAAAGAAACATAAAACAAAGCTCTTCTGAAAATACTTCTCCATTAAGAACTACAAAATGCTTGAGCAAACAATCTGCTATGAGGGAAAGTACCAGATACAACAGATGATTAAGTAATCAAGGGCTTCAGATAATAGAAAAACAATGTAATATAAACAATAAAGTAAGTAGGTTTAAAGGATAAAAGGATAAAAAATTAGAAATATAAGACTTCATTATAAAATTTCATGTGTATAAAATTTCATGAAATTTTAGACTTCATGAAAAATGAACAGGTATATTTGAAAAAGAACCAAATGAAACTTCTACAAATGGAAAATATTTTCAGTAAAATTTAAAATTTTAAATTGAATAGGAAGATCAAACAACAGATTACCCAAGATAGATGTGAAAAAATTGTCAAATACAGCACAGAGAAATAATGATAGAAAATTTGAAACAGAGGTTAAGAAACACAGATGATATAATGGTATGGTCCAGCATATTTCTAGTTGGAGTAGAGGCAATATTCAAAGAAATAGTGTCTGAAATTTTTCTCAAATAGATGAAAGACATAAATATTCAGATTTAACAAATATGAGTCCTAAGCAGAATAAATAAATATAAACCTACACCTAGAATAGCATATTGAAACTGCAAAAAACACATATATTAAAGAGAAATTTTTAAAACAACCAGAAAGAAAAGAGAGATCTCCTACAAAAGAACAAATATTAACTAACATAACCAAATAGCTACAGTAAGAGAGTGGAATATTGTGAAAATCTTGAGGGATAAAAATGTTCAACCTAAAATTCTATACTCAGATAAAATTCTATATTTTGTTATATAATCAAGAACACATAAATTAAGTACATTTCTGACAAATAAATCCTGACATAATCTATAGTTCACAGATCCTCACTGGAAAAGATTTAAAAAGATATACTTCAATGAGAAGGAAAGTTAAACCAAAGGAAGGATATAAAGAGGTGAAGATACCAGAGGTGAAGATCACCTGACAAGTTGTTTAAAATTTAGGGAAATCTAAAAAACCTTGGGAGGGAGGAACACTCCCAAACTCATTCTACGAGGCCACTATCACCCTGATACCAAAGCCAAACAAAGATGTCACAAAAAAAGAAAACTACAGGCCAATATCACTGATGAACATAGATGCAAAAATCCTCAAAAAAAATACTAGCAAATAGAATCCAACAGCACAATAAAAGAAGCATACACCATGATCAAATGGGGTTTATCCCAGGAATGCAAGGATTCCTCAGTATATGCAAATCAATCAACGTGATACACCATATAAACAAATTGAAGGAGAAAAACCATATGATCATCTCAGTAGATGCAGAAAAAGCTTTCAACAAAATTCAACACCCATTTATAATAAAAACTCTCCAGAAAGTAGGCATAGAGAGACCCTTCCTCAACAGAATAAAAGCCATATATGACAATCCCACAGCCAACATCATTCTCAATGGTGAAAAACTGAAACCATTTCCTCTAAGTTCAAGAACAAGACAAGGGTGCCCATTCTCACAACTATTATTCAACATAGTTTTGGAAGTTTTAGCCACATCAATCAGAGACAAAAAAGAAACAAAAGGAATCCAAATTGGAAAAGAAGAAGTAAAACTGTCACTGTTTACAGATGACATGCCACCAGAAAACTACTAGAGGTAATCAGTGAATTTGGTAAAATAGCAGGATACAAAATTAATGCACAGAAATCTCTTGCATTCCTACACACTAATGGCAAAAAATCTGAAAGAGAAATTAAGGAAACACGCCCATTTACCACTGCAACAAAAAGAATAAAATACCTAGGAATAAACCTCCCTAAGGAGACAAAAGACCTATATGCAGAAAACTATAAGACACTGATGAAAGAAATCAAAGATAATACAAACAGATGGAGAGATATAACATATTCTTGGATTGGAAGAATCAATATTGTGAAAATGACTATACTACCCAAAGCAATCTACAGATTCAATACAATCCCTATCAAACTGCCAATGGCATTTTTCACAGAACTAGAACAAAAAAATTTATAATTTGTATGGAAACACAAGAGACCCTGAATAGCCAAAGCAATCCTGAGAAAGAAAAACAGAGCTGGAGGAATCAGACTCCCTGACTTCAGACTATACTACAAAGCTACAGTAATCAAGACAGTATGGTACTGGCACAAAAACAGAAATATAGATCATGGAACAGGATAGAAAGCCCAGAGATAAATCCACACACATATGGTCACTTTATATTTGACAACAGAGGTAAGAATATATGATGGAGAAAAGACAGTTTCTTTAATAAGTGGTGCTGGGAAAACTGGACAGCAACATGTGAAAGAATGAAATTAGAATACTCCCTAACACCATACACAAAAATAAACTCAAAGTGGATTAAAGACCTAGATGTAAGGCCAGACACTATAAAACTCTTAGAGGAAAACATAGGCATATGACATAAATCACAGCAAGATGCTTTTTGACCCACCTCCTAGAGTAATGGAGATAAAAACTAAAATAAACAAATGGGACCTAATGAAACTTAAAAGGTTTTGCACAGCAAAGGAAACTATAAACAAGACAAAAAGACAATCCTCAGAATGGGAGAAAATATTTACAAATGAAGAAACTGACAAAGGATTAATCTCTAAAATATACAAGCAGCTCATACAGCTCAATATCAAAAAAACAAACAATCCAATCCAAAAATAGACAGAAGACCTAAATAGACATTTCTCCAAAGAAGATATACAGATGGGCAACAAACACATGAAAGGATGCTCAACATCACTAATCATTAGAGAAATGCAAATCAAAACTACAATGAGGTATCACTTCACATCAGTCAGAATGGCCATCATAAAAAATCTACAAACAAGAAATGCTGGAGAGGGTGTGGAGAAAAGGGAACCCTCTTGCACTGTTGGTGGGAATGTAAATTGATACAGCCACTATGGAGAACAGTATGGAGGTTCCTTTAAAAACTAAAAATAGAACTACCATATGACCCAGAAATCCCACTACTGGGCATATACCCTGAGAAAACTATAATTCAAAAAGAGACATGTACCACAATATTCATTGCAGCACTATTTACAATAGCCAGGTCATGGAAGCAACCTAAGTGTCCACAGATAGATGAATGGTTAAAGAAGATGTGGCACATATATACAATGGCATATTACTCAGCCATTAAAAGAAATGAAATTGAGTAATTTACAATGAGGTGGATGGACCTGTAGTCTGTCATGCAGAGTGAAGCAAGTCAGAAAGAGAAAAACAATTACCCTATGCTAACACATATATATGGAAACTAAAAAAAAAAAAAAAGTTCTGATGAACCTAGTGGCAGGACACGAATAAAAACACAGATGTAGAGAATGGACTTGTCTATGGGGGCGGGAGGAGAAGGGGAAGCTGTTTCAAAGTGAGAGAGTGGCACGGACATATATACACTACCAAATGTAAAATAGATAGCTAGTGGGAAGCAACGGCATAGCACAGGGAGACCAGCTCGGTGCTTTGTGACCACCTTGAGGGATGGGAAAGGGAGGGTGGGAGGGAGATGCAAGAGGGAGGGGATATGGGGATACATGTATACGTATAACCGATTCACTTTGTTATACAGCAGGAACTAACACAACAATGTAAAGCAATTACACTCCAATAAAGATGTTAAAAATAAATAAATAAACATTGGCTGTAAAATAATAATAATTATTGTAAATAATTTAGGCTAGTTTAACCCCAAATGTATTTAAGGTACTTGATAAAAATAACATGTGAACCATGGGAAGCTATCAGGGTTAAAGTCTTCTTTATACTGTTCAAGAGGATGATAGACACTATAGATCCTGTCAAGATCTTGTTAGATCTTGTTAGGCCAAAGACGCATATTAAAAATCTAAGGGTACTAAATACAGTGTGATATCCTGGATTGAATCTTGGAACAGAAAAAGGACATTAGTGGATAAACTGGTAAAATCTAGAGTTTAGTTAATAGCAATGCATCTGTGTTGTTTTGTTTTGTTTTAATTTTAACAAATATGCCATTGTATATAAGATGTTAACATTAGGGGAAACTGGGTGAGAGGTGTAAAGAACTCTCTACTCTATACTTATAACTTTTCTGTTAATCTAAAATTATTCCAGAATAAATTTTTTGTTAAAAATACAAACAAATATTTTTAACATAAAGATAACCACTGAAGACTACAACAGGAATGTATGACCTCCAAATCAGTTGAGGGTAAAGAAAAATATAAGAAAACTTGATATGTCAAAACAGAAGGCAGGAAGGAAGAAAAATTAAAAGCAAAGAAAAGCATCATAAACAGAAAGCAAAAAAAAAATGAGGTAGTAGAAATAAGTTCAAATATAAGATTGGAGACTTGAAAAAGATAAAAGCAGAAATTAATGAATTACAAAACCAAAAAGAAGATAATTAATAGTGTGAAGATCTAAGTCTTTAATCAAAAGAGAGAGAATGAGAAAGGGAAAGGAGAGAGGGGCGGAAGGAAAGAAGGGAGGGAGGGAGGGAGGAAGAAAGAAAAAAGAAATAGATAAATCATTAAGTAAAATAATTTTTTTAAAGGAGAAAAACAAACAGGTAAAATTAGATACAGATACAGAAGAAACTTGAAAAACATGAGAGCGTCTACTTGGCTCTATGTAAATCAACTGTCTATGAAGACCTTGGTGATAGAATTTTTCCTTTGTCCTCCAGATCTTTGTCTTCCCACTCCTCCCTGCTGTGTGCCAGAAGATTGACCTTCATGGACCACATCAACCCCTCTGCCTTCCAGCCACTTTTAGGTTCAGTCAATGGGAAGGAATGAGAGGAGACTTTATTCCCCAGCTCCTTTCCTCCACCAAAGGGCATACATAGCTCCTCTCCTATAGCTATTCACCTCGGTGTCCATAACAGCTTCCTCTCCTTTCCCTGGTGGATCACACCTTTCCATGTTCACTTCCCTTAACTCTGCTTGTGATTTCATAAATCATCTTTTAATTAAACTTTCTTTAGTTGACCCTTTTGGGGTCCCCTGTGGGAATCTTGCCTAGATGACACAGATGACTTTCAAATAAGTAAAAATGACCAAGAATGACCACAGAAAACATGTAGAAAATGTACATTGGCTGCAAACATAACAGAAATTGAGAAAATTATCAGAGAATGACCCCTCTCCCTCATTCATCTGCCCTAAAACTATCTAAGCTATATGGGGGCCAGAATGGAGACAAAGAGGAGAAGGGATTGTTACCATGTCTTAGTTTTATTGAAATAGAAGGTATTATGTATTATTGGCAACCTGGATGTGAAGGAAGAGGGAGTGAGCAAACCAAATATATGACAAGATGGGGAATCCATCCCTCTTCTCTTGTCATATATTATATATTAAAACTCTTGATTTCCTTTTACGTTAAAGGAAGAATGGTTTTGCTAAAACAACACTGGAGCAAATTCCAGGCCCCAGGTTCACACTGATTTGATCTCTGACGTTAAAGCCGAGAGCACAATTTCTCCTTTTATTTTTTAATTGAAGTATAGTTGATTTACAATGTCTGTTAGTTTCAGGTGTACAGCACAGTGACTCAGTTATAAATATGTATATATATATTTATTCTTTTCCAGGTGATTATTTTGTCTTATAGGTTATTATAAAATATTGAGTATAGTTCCCTGTGCTATACAGTAGGTCCTTCTTGGTTTCCCTTAGTAAGCTGTTGTGTTGATATGATTTAGTAGAGTCCAACAGGAAACATTTCCCAAAGGGTCTTCCATAGAACACTGGTTCCATGAATTTTTCATGAAGAAATGTCCCATGGTTGTAGTAGGTGCTGGGGAGCTCTGCCCAGATCCCCTTTTCAGAGCTGAGTCTCAGTACCCCTCTCTGAGAATTGCCCTCAGCTGAGGGAGCAGCCAGCAACCACTGATGGCTATTGTAGAAACCCAAAGACTGGACCCTGTTGCCACAACTCAGGACTATCTGTAGGTGCCATCCCAGCTCCAGAATTCATGGTGGCATCCACTAAGGATTCAGGTGAAGCCGTTTGGCAGCTCAGCTTCTCCCTCTGCCCCGTCCTGCCTTCCTCACTTCCATACAGGTATGACTCCTGAGAACATACACTGATAAATATTCTGAGTGAAATTCTCCATCTCAGCGTCTGTTTTCAGGGAATCCAACCTAAGACAATGAACAAACGTGTCTGGAAAGCCAATTGTACCCACTACCACCAATAATCTGCAATGCTTCACAGTGTGTATTAAAATATCAACATCTCTGAGATATCCTACTACAAAGACTTTAAACTTGTTTGACCTACATTTGTTTGCCCAGAGAATCTTTTTTTAATGCACATTAACATGGAACACATTTTGGAGATAATGGTTCAAAGATCAGAAGAGTTTGTAAGCTATGGATCGATCTGTGTCTAAGAGCTGGTTTTTGTTTTTAGTTTTAACAAAGGCAAATTGAAAAACTAAGAGACTGATCAGGACACCCTCAGGTATTGGAAAGAGCCTAGGAGCCAGTTTAATCCAACTCTGTATGTCCTGGCTGTATGGCTTTGGTCTAATGAGCCCCTTATATCTATTTTATAGGGTTACGGTAAGAGGAAGAGAGATGCAAAGGAATAGTGGTAAAGTATATACCAATTATATTTATAAAGACTTAAAGATAATGTAAGTAAAGTAATCAATACATATTACAATTTAGAACGTTCATAGTAATTCTTCTTTATCACCTCTGTCATTTGCTTTTATTCTCTGTTCTTTTCCTGAGTGATTAAACTAGGTATGATGAAAATGACATAGAAAATTGACCAGATCATAAATGAGAAAAAAACAAGAGACAGATTCTCTGGAAATTTCACTGTCACCATGATCATTGCGCATATATATAGAAAGGCTATGAGGCATTGATTCATCTGGATCCAGCAAGGAGGGGTTAGAGCCTGGGTCCTCAATCTATGTTTTCATGGTTACACTCTTACAACTGAATGAAAATATGTTGACGATTTGGGGGATCGGGGGTTTGTTGCAAATTGATCCTTTTATCACGTTGACATAGTGAATGAATGAATGACACAGGACATCAGTAAAAGGCCTGCAGAGAACAAACATCCAAGGCACCCTAGCCATGGTTTCTAAACTAGGAAAGGTAACCACCTGCAGGCTACTGGTTTGCTTTTGGTACAGGACAGAAACTAAGGAATTCTAATGATCATTCCTCTTCATTCTTGTTATTTTTTTTATTTTTTCACATCATTTTGCCATTTCTGGAAAAGTCTAATATTTCCAGCCATGCCCAGATTTGATTGGGCAGTTACACATGAAAATATAAAACACATAGTGGCACCTCTATGTAGAGTTAGTGTTGGATTCTCCCATTCTCTTACATCTTTTTTTATTTTTTTCCAGTTTAAGCTCTTAGGGTGATTTCAGTCCTCACTAGACTCTCCACCAAAAGTAGGAACAGTCACATATGTGGTGAAGCCCACAGCAGCCACTGTCAGCTGGTGCACAGTTCGGTGGAAGGAACTGTGCTGTCCTTGCTTCCTCCCCACAGGTGCCCATCAGGGGCTGGCCACCAACACTCACCCAGCACTGAGTGCGGCATCCACTCTTTTGATCCCATCTGGAGCGACCTATGGAGCAGTGTGGAATCTCTCTCATGTAAGGTCAAGGATCTTAAAGATCTCATGAAACCAGGACAAAGAGGACATGGATAATCCATCTCCAAGGGATGTAGCTCAAATCTCTCCTCCATGAGGTGAATGAACTTTCCTAATAAATCCAAATGAAGCTTCATAAAAGAATTTCCTTCTGTGACTCCAAAGTAGCATCACCACACATAAATCTAGTGAGCTCCCCCTTTTCAATCATGTCATATGATATAAAAGGAATATATTTTTAAAACCACCTCATGTCTCTCTAATACATTTACAGTCTGAGTCACTTTACCCAGTGGCATATGCAGTAATGAAATACTTAAGAGGAAGTATTGAAAAAGAAGATTTCTGCCATCTCTTGGGTGTTTCCCTCTGAAAAGCTGGTTTCCATCCGTGTCTAGAATGCTGCTCTTCCCCAGAGCCACCTCCTGTGTACAACCTTATGATGGGGACACAGACAGAGCCTAGACTTGGAAGTAATTTAACAGTTTAAACTATATTTGAAATGTTTTCCTGTTTGCCAGATCCTGGTTTTGATCCCTTTTCTCCTAATTATGCCAGTCTCCAAGTCAGAGAAGGATAAAAATGACTCCAGAAATGCATTATAGGTATTCAACAAAGGAGTTTTGTTTATTCATTTATTTTCATTTTAATGCTCTCACATTACCCCTTCAACATTTGGATCTGCCCAGGAGGGATTCATATTTCACTAAGCAACATTCTTTCCTACTTTAATGTACTTCCTAATTTTTTCTTGCATTTTAAAAGGTGAGTTTTGCAAAAAGTGGGCTATAGAACTTACACCTTTTGAGTTCAATGCTACTTTAATAATTAAATGTAAATAACAGGGTAAAGAAATGCATACAATCTAGAAGGAGAAAGACGTGATGTAGCTAGAAGCATCTTTCTCCCATCTCCCCTCTCTTTCTGCTCAGCAGACACTATTTGTGTCTGTGTTGATTTTCCAAACCATAAGCTCCCAAAAGGAAGACTTCTCAGCCTTCTGGAGCCTGAATTTTATCTGTGACATGCACTTTCCTGCAACTCGAGCTGTGAGCTTTCCTTCCCTCTAAGCATTGCTCTCGGCCAGTCCCCGATTCAGCCCTTTGGCTCTGTATCTCCCAGGAGAGAGCTGGGCAGGCCCCCCAGGCCTTGGCAAGGACACCTGTCTGATTTCTCTTCTAGTATCCAGCCTCTTGATCACAGCCTCCACACAGAACTCCACCCTTCAGAAGATTCTCAATGCCAATGGGATTAATAACGTCCTCGCTTTAAAGGTGGTAAAAGGGATGTTCCCCAATTAGGGATATACCATAGGTTTTGGAGTTAGGCAGACCTGGATTAGAGTCTTGGCTCTTACATTTATTAACTGTAATCCTGTACAAGTTACAAATTTCCCGGAACCTCAGTTTCCTCATCTGTGAGATGCATATCATAAAACCAATCCCTTTAGGGGATTACATGAAACAATATATGTCTCACCTATACTTCTGAGGGTCACGTTGTCTGGTACATATCAGATGTTCAACAACATATATTAATTTCCTACCCCCTTTCTGGAAGTCCCACCCTTTTTTCCATCAGCTACTTGATGAGCTAACTTCTAATTTGGACACTTTGTACTTTCTTTCACAATATCATCTCTGAACAAAACATATTTCCAATCTAACTTTACGACATGTTTAAGGATTGGCATCACTAACCCCAATTCCCCTTCCTAGGTATTGGCTGTATCAAACATCACTATCATGTTTTGGCCATCTTAGATGACAGGTCAATCCATCAGGCATTTATTGAGCCCGCGATCATGCCAGGCATTATGCTGGATGCTTGGGGTGCAGGAATGCATCAAAGACATTTTAATGAGAGAAGCTCATTTTCTGGTATAACAGCAAGCCATCCTAATTCCTTTCCTCACTAAATGAATCACATCTATTTTCCTCAGTATGTCTTTTGGAGAAATGTAAAATTTTCAGAAAATTTGCAGCCATAAAAGAAAGGAATATACTATACTGGGCTGTTGTTTGGCAAGTGATGGGAGTAGGTGGGGAGATACTGCAATGGATCCAACTTGCTTTTCATTCCCATTGACAAACTAAGTCTCTTGATGTGTTTAGGAAGGTAAAACATATCATGTGCAGCAGGACAAAAGCTATTACCATGGAAGTTTCTACCATTTTTTCTCACTTCCTCCTTTAGAACCAAAAAGGAGAGCAGGAGAGGTGGAAACAATAAAATGTCATTAGATTGATTTAAGGGATAAAAGCCAATGAAAGCAGAGAAAGAAGGAAGATGCATTACATGGACTGCTCATAAAATGATCCTGGAGCTTCCCTGGTGGCGCAGTGGTTGAGAATCCGCCTGCTGATGCAAGGGACACAGGTTCTTGCCCCGGTCCAGGAGGATCCCACATGCCACAGAGCAGCTGGGCCCGTGAGCCATGGCCGCTGAGCCTGCACGTCCGGAGCCTGTGCTCCACAATGGGAGAGGCCACAATGGTGAGAGGCCCGTGTACCGCAAAAAAAAAAAAAAAAAAAAAAAAAAAACAAGGATCCTGTTTTGTATATTAACTTCTAAGGAAAATGTGTACAAATTTAATATATCTTTACATGAAATTGTACATTAATGAACCTTAAGAAATCTAACCTAACACGTGCTGAGGTCTGCCAGCTTATGCTAAGCTGACAAAGGTATGAGAACCCAGGAAAACACCAATATTAAGGTTAAAAAAGGAATATTGTACTTTCTGGTATCATCTATGGTATAGAATGATAAGGAATGCACCTTATTTCTCACTTGTTTGAGGTTGTTCTGATACAAACCAACCTCTTTCCCATCCTACTAAAGCAAGCAAGAAGGCAGGAAGGAAGGAAGGAAGGAAGGCAGGAAGGAAGGCAGGCAGGAAGGCAGGAAGGAAGGAAGGCAGGAAGGAAGGAAGAAAAGTTAGAAAGTGAACGCTGCTCATCATAAGATGGGCAGATCCCAGAGAGCTTCCTACATCAGACGCTACCCTTCAATGTGACTTTTCAATACCGAACGCTGGAGGTCCTGCTTGCTTTGTATTATCAAGAAATACAGTACCAGTGCCCTGTCATGATCATAGGGTTTCGCTGCTTTGTACTAAACTCTCAAAGTATTTCTGCCTTAGACTGTAGAGTTTAAAGATTCAGGGGAGCACAAATAATTTTCTAAAATTCTTCAAAGGACTTAATAGAGCCATTCTCTTTTCTTTCTTCTGCCCTTTCACAAAAGTCCTCTGAGAGTTTCTGAACCCAGGACCCTTGGAGATAGATTTTGACAAAAATGAACTGGCTGATTCAGATGCAATGACGACCAAGGATGCTGGCAACCTAGGGAAGCACTACAGCTGGATGCAGAGATCATCCTAACCACAAGGGCCTTTCAGAGGGGACCTCTCGGTGTTTTCAAATTTTCTTTTTGCAGTACGCGGGCCTCTCACTGTTGTGGCCTCTCCTGTTGCGGAGCACAGGCTCCAGACGCGCAGGCTCAGCGGCCATGGCTCACGGGCCTAGCCGCTCCGCGGCATGTGGGATCTTCCCGGACCAGGGCACGAACCTGTGTCCCCTGCATCAGCAGGCAGACTCTCAACCACTGCACCACCAGGGAAGCCCTGTTTTCAAAATTCTTAACTGCAACACTTTCTTGTAGTTTCCTTGGCTTTTACTCAAAAGACTGCATCAAGCTTTGTTCTTCCTTGCTTATTTTTGAAAAAAAAAATACTAAATACTATAGTCTCTAACAAGACTACAGACAATATAGACTAAAGACTATAGATTAAAACAAGAGGGCCTGTTTTTTGTCCCGCTGTAGATTCGGGGCAGGTGTCCAGTCCTGTGTTGTCACTATGGTGTGTGTCTGGGCTGTGGGAAGTTGTTGGCTCTGCACCGCTAACACTGATGGTCAGCAAAACACACTTTTCTTCTCCCTACCTTTGATATACTTTACAATATATATCAATATCCTCCATGTGTCTGCTGTTATTTCAATTCTTGTTGCTTTTTAGGTGGCTTATTCTCCCTACGCAGGCCCTGTCATCTATTCACATTGCTATGGACTGAATGTTTGTGTTCCCCCAATATTGTGTTTGCCCCACCCCCGTGACAGTATTTGAAGGTGGGAACTTTGGGAGGTGATTAGGTCGTAAGGGTGGAGTCCTCCTGAATGGGATTAGTGCCATTATAAGAGATCCCAGAGAGCTCCCCAGCTCCTTCTACCATGTGAGGACACAGTGAGAAGACAAACTTCTATGAACCAGGAAGCGGGACCTCACCAGAGTCTGAATATGCTGGCACCTTTAGGACAGACTAAGGGTTGCATGGAGCAGGGGACCAATGGGCTTCCCCATTGGCAGGGCCACCTCCCTGATTCCAAGTCCCTAAGAAGCTGTGCTGTTGCCAGAAACATCATGAGATACAGGTAAGGACTCTAAAGAGGTTCTCCTCCCTCGTTTTCAAGAGAAGAATTACATTCTCCTGGGCCTTATACTGTATCTATATTGCATCACTGGATATTTACAACATCTGACAGTCAGCAAAATTGACTTTACTGTAAAGGAGGAAGGCTGTTTGAGGGAGGACTAATGCTTTAAAGTGGTCAGTTCATTAGTATTGGGTTGGCCCAATACTAGTGTTCGTTTGGGCAATGAATGTTTCCACAGCGTCTTACGGAAAAGCCCGAACAAACTTTTTGGCCAACCCAATAATTATTTGTTATCTTATGGTGACTCTCTATATAACCTCATAACTCTAGAAACTTGAATAGAAAATACCTTGGTAATGAGGACCCCACCCAATCTAGAAAAGTGATTGATTGGTTGATAGGCATTTGTAGGCAATGAAATGTCTCAATGCCCTTGACCCCCAGCAGCCACTGTCAACACTAAAAGGTACTCCTTTCAGGGAGAAATGTGTCTGGTTCCTCCCCTGGAATGTTGTAATGGTTCTGTTTATCATTATGATGGCTTATAATGAACAGAAACAATGTGTTTCCCGGTAAGTCTTCCTCTTGCACAATTTTTAAAAATTATTTTTGGGAATTCAATGCTAGGTAAACAACTTGTCTTAAACATGTTTTTCATCATTGAAAATTATTTCCTAATTCTACATTTTTCTAATTTTCGTTGGGAGAGGCAGGGAAGAGGAAATCTTTGAAAAGAAAAAAATAACAATTTTTCTCATTTGTTTTCCCTGGACTTTCATGTCTTTCTCCAAATTAAGAAGCCCTACTACTTTCTCTCTCCTCTCCCCCCCATTCTGTCTCGTCTACTCTTGAGGCCCAAGATTTCGAGATTGGCTTCGGGCCCCAATACATTGGTCTCTGCTTCCAAACAGCCAAAGATCATCAGCACTTTCTCCTCTGGCTTTTGTTTCTCCGTTGCAGCTCTTCAACAGACTATCATTACAATAGTTGATGGCAATAATAGGAGCCTTGATAACGCCCTGAAGATCAATTTTGCCTTTGTCACACACTCCATATAAGTCCACCTTTGTGTAAGTCTGGTTGACTTATATGTTGCTCATCTGTTTTGTTAGGTTTAGAAAGTCCTCCCTTCTCAAATAGAAACCTATGTCTTATCAAAAGGAAGTAAATCTGAAGCTCTGGAAGTTCAAATTCAATTCCGTTAGAAATAGATACCTCCTGGTTATTTAAACAGAGGTTAAAGTTGGGTGAATCACCTCAACTTTTCATACTGGGGACACTTGAAGCCATGAATGCGCTGAGCCACAGAGCAGCTGTCAGATGAGCTGGGCTTTTTGTTACTAGGCCAGACCCACATCCATGCCAGAGTTTTGTGGTCCTTCAGCAAAGGGCATCCACACAAACTCACACACATGCATGTGGCAAGCACACGTGTGCTTCTGCACGTACACACAGAGTGAAGGCTGAGGGTTTCCAAAATTTTTAATTTGTCCTACGTTAGCCTAAAATTTTTAAAGTTCTCTTTGTATGACCATTTCACAGACATTGACTGCTAATAAATGAATTGTCTCTTCATTCTAGGATAGGAATTCTAGTTAAGTTATTCTGAACATTAATATGATTATACACACACATATTTAGGTATTATTTAAAGCAAAACCAAATATTTAAGTAATAAATAATTACCTGCCAATATAAAACAATGTATTTTTCCATTACTGGAAATAACAGAGTGAATTTGCCTCTCGGACTTTTGCTGACCCATTGTACAAAGGATTTTTTTTTCCTGAACAAAAGCTTTTTCCATGTCCTTGCTCTTAAAGATAAAGCAGTTTGCACACAGCTCAAGAGAGATGCAACCCCTTGTTTCTGGGGTGCGAGCACAGCGCCTCCCCCCAGAGTCACTCGGATCTTCCTTCCCCGTCTCTCCCTTGGCAGAATCAACTGCCAGTGGGCACGTGGACTGGGTTACTTGAGGAAGATGAAACAAGGCCGATAAATTGCATTGTTATCACTATTGTGCCCAGAGGCCCAAGAAACTAGGCACGTCTGCACATTGCAAAATAAATATAATCAGCAGCCCTTTGAGTCTGCAGCAGTGAGCTCAGCCAAACCCAGGCTGAGGGCCCGCACATGGTGTCAATCCTTAACTTCCCAGGGGTTAGCCAGCTCTCAGTTTATCCCACTGCGGGTGAGCCAAGCCCTCTTCTCCTTTCTCTTCCACCATTGCCTGATCCTTTGCTTGACTCACACGGTGTGTTCCCGCCTTCCCAGAACGTGGAAAGGCCAGCAGAGGACCGAAACCATCCAGTCTTGCTGTCTCTACCTCCCCACCTCACTCAGCTCACACTTGCATTTCTTCCTTTCCACAGTAATTGTGCATGATTTTCCCCACAAGTATTACTTTGCAATGGTTCTCATTTTGCTTAGTCAATACCTAGATTATATGAAAATAATGATCACAGATAGGAAAAGGTTTCATATGTGTTATCTCAATTGTCTACCAGCTATTAATTGAATGCCCAATTGAGGTAGGTTAGAACATTACCTATTTTATGAATGTGCATTTTCCAGAGTGAGATTGAATGATTTCTTCAGGTTCATATAAAGAGAAAGTAACAAAGCCAAGTCACAAACCCATGTCTGATTCCAGATCCAGTGCCCTTTTTATTATACAATGCACTATGTTTCAATGAAAGTGAAATTTACATTAACATAAAATTAACCATTTTAAAGTGTAAAATTCAGTGACCTTTAGTATATGCACAATGTTGTACAATCACCACTTTAGTCAAGTTCCAAAACATTTTCATCACTCCAAACCACTAGTGGCAAATGCTCATCTGTTTTCTGTCTCTCTGGATTACCTATGCTGGATATTTTGTACAAATAGTGTCATACAAAATGTGACCTTTTGTGTAGGGCTATTTCACTTATCATAATTTTTTGACCTTCACTCACATTGTAGAATGTATCAATACTTCAGTCCTTTATAGGATTGAATAATATTCCACTGTATGTGTAAACCACAATTTGTTTATCCATTCTTCCATAGATGAACACTTGGGTTGTTTCCACCTTTTGGCTATTGTGAATAATGCTGCTAAGAACATGCATATCCATGTGTTTGTTTTCAATTTGTTTGGGTCTATACCTAGAGGTGGAATCACTGGATTATACAATAATTCTATGTTTAACTTTTTAAGGAACCACCAAACTGTTTTCCCCAGTGGCTGAACCATTTTACATTTCCATCAGCAATGAATAAGGGCTCCAATTTCTCCACATCTTCTCCAACACTTGTTATTTTTCTTTCTTTAATTTTTTTTTGTTACAGCCATCCTAGTGGATGTGAAATGGTGTCATATTTTTTTGATGTGCATTTCCCTAATGACTAATGATTTTTTTTTTTTTTTTGCGGTACGCAGGCCTCTCACTGTTGTGGCCTCTCCCGTTGCGGAGCACAGGCTCCAGACGCGCAGGCTCAGCGGCCATGGCTCACAGGCCCAGCCACTCCGCGGCGTGTGGGATCTTCCCAGACCGGGGCACGAACCCGTGTCCCCTGCATCGGCAGGCAGACTCTCAACCACTGCACCACCAGGGAAGCCCATGACTAATGATTTGGAACATCTTTTCATGGGCTTGTTGGCCATTTGTATATCTTCTTTGAAGAACTGTCTGTTCAAGTCCTTTGCCCCTTTTTTAGTTGATTTGTCATTTTCTTGTTGAGTTGTAGGAGTTCTTGATATTCTAAATACTAGATCCTTATCAAATTTATGATTTGAAAATATTTTCCTTCATTCTCCAAGTTGTCTTCTCACTTTCTTGATAAGTCTTGTGATATGCAAAGTTTTTTAATTTTGAAAGAGTCCAATTATTCATTTTATCTTTTGTTGCTCATGTTTTTGGGGTCATTTTACCTCTTTTTTACCTAAAGTACTTAGTCTAGCACTATACACCTAGTAGGAAGTCAACAAATGTTTGTCAGATGGTTTCCTATATCAATTTGGCTGAAGAGAACGGTCTGTAAAATCTCATCCAACTCAAAACATTCTAGGACTCTAAGGCCATTTGAAATCATATTTCAGATTATATCATAATTTCCTTAAACCAACAGATTGTTTCTCACTAGACTCTTGGAAAAATCAAGAAGACATAAATCAGTTTGGGTATACATGTTTTTTGCATGTCTATATGGTATGTATGTGTTCACATGGTATGCATGTTTTACATGTTTTACATGCCAAGCACATTTACATATATACGTGGTTCTTACATGTTTGCATGATATACATATTTACATGTTTACACAGTATATATGATGTTACATATTTACACTGTATACATGTTTACATAGTATATGGTACATGTGTTTTTACAAGGTGTGAATAGTTTTACATAGTATAATGTTTTCCTTTCTAAGAAAGAGATGGCAAGTTGCTAGTCTTCTGCTCAGGAATCATCAATGTCTTTTTTGCTGTTCTTGGCTACTGGACAGCTCTGACCTCCTTTTGAAAATATAGACCTTTGGGTACACTTTTCTCAGGCATAAATCATGAGGGAGAGGGAGTAACCTGAACGTTTAATAGTGTTGTAATTGCTCTTGGACTGCTATACTACCTCTAGCTTATTATTCCCAAAGAAATGATACCATTTCAGTCTTTCTGGGGTGATCTATGACTACACTTTGCAGACAAGCAATTTATGTGGCTAATAAATCCAAGAGGAATTTCCCAGGTATGTGACAGAGAGGACTGGCAGCGGCTGCCTGCGTTGTCACTCGTTTCTCCACATCCTCCGGACAGCGGATGGCGGAAGGCACCCCCAGCTAATACAGCCAAGAGCAAGCCCCACCCTCCGCCGCCCCACTGCTTCCCACACTCTCCAGCTCCTCCTCAGAGTTTTACAAATGCCTCTCACACAGTTTTTACACAGACAATTGTTAAGCACGGCTTTGATCCAGTGGCTTCTAATCTACTGCCCAGTTTGGAATGTTCGTATTCACATCTGCTAGTTCTTTAAAAATGATTTCTTAATTATGTGTGCAAACCAATTCAAATAATACACTGATCCATCTTGTGGGTGTGGGGCCGAAGAGGAGAAATACGCATTGCATAACCACCATACCCTCTGAAATAAGGAGGAAAGGACGGCTCAGTGGGCTCTGGGGAAAATAGGAGAAGTAGTTGTGAAATCATTGTATTTGAGTTATGCAAAGCCAGATATAAGGAAATAGTTCACAAAATCATAATTATTAATTCCTTAGGAAATAGAAGCCCTCAGAAAAATATTGGTTGTATTTCTTAGACCTGGACCAATTACACTGTAAGAACAGTAGAGGGATTTCTCATCTTAAAAAAAGGGAAACATACAAAACAAACATACAAGCAAAAAAAAACCCATTAATGCCTGTTTCCTCCCCTGTAAAATGGGTTAATGATAGTATCTATTGCATAGGGTTATTGAGGGAATTTAATAAGTGAATGTGTGTAACAATGATTAGCATGTTTATAACAATGATTAGCACATAGTAAGTACTTTGTAAATTTTGGCTACTTTTTAAAAATCCCTTATCTTAGTGATATAATAAAGAGTAGAAAAAATGGAGACAAGAAGGTGTCTCTTTTGAACAGCAACTCTTCTTTCTTGCTCCTTTCTGTCCTTTCTTCTACACACATAACTTCTTTTTGGTTCCCTCTCTAGAAAGCTTTCACTTCTGTGTACGTGTGTGCATGTGTATGTGTGCACCAGCTCATGTGAACACACATGCCATGGTAATGGGAGTAAGTAACGTAATTCTGACGCTGCATCTGATCAGAGTGGCCAGACACCAGAGATACTAGAATTTATAGGGAATCAATCAGCAACAACTAGGAAAACTACTTCCTTAAAAATCAATCATATGTGCTGTATTTCATACTACTCCACCATTGTCTGTAGCCTAGTACTTACCACAAGGTTCTGACTTGTTCGTTGTGTCTCTCTCCATACCTATACTTCCCCCAAACCCACTAGACTGAGACAGAGACCCTATCTTATACTTTCTGATTTCTCAAACCCACACAACCACACAAAGGTTGGCTAGATGAACAAACGGAATAAACAAGAAAGAACTGCTGCTGAAATAGCTTTCTGTTACTAAAGTGATAAAACAACTGCTAATCATAATCATTGGAGGAATCCCTTTATGCCTGGGAAGTACTTTTCCCTTGTTTTCTAAAGAATCAGACTCCCAAGTTACCAAATTAGAAATGATTTAGCATTGGAGTATTGGAAAAATTACATATTTTGGTGGAATAAAAGGGCCAGAATTGGCCTTAAAACTCATCTAATCCAGCTAGCTCATTTTGTAAAAGAAGAAAATAAGGCCCAGAGAGATTAAGTACTTTGCTTAAGGTCACACAGCTATTTATCCTCAGAGCTGGAAACAGAACCTGTAATATCACTACATATTTTACTAAACATCTTTCATCCCATCACAGGCTTTAATAAGCTTCCTTTATTTTTATTTATTTATTTATTTATTTTTTGCGGTACACGAGCCTCTCACTGTTGTGGCCTCTCCCGTTGCGGAGCACAGGCTCCAGACGCGCAGGCTCAGCGGCCATGGCTCACGGGCCCAGCCGCTCCGCCGCATGTGGGATCTTCCTGGAGCCAGGGCACGAACCCGTGTCCCCTGCATCCGCAGGCGGACTCTCAACCACTGCACCACCAGGGAAGCCCCCTTTATTTTTATAACTGTCCTTCCCAAGGTACATTTCTAATGTTTTTCCTCATCTACAAAAATCCTCAAATAACCAACTTGGCAAATTACTAGCATTTACATTGTCCATTCAACTAAGAAAAATTGAATGGTAACTTACAAGTGGGAGAGTATGCTGGTTGCTCAATTATCCTTTTCTTAAGCAGAAATCATGAAACCTGCTTCAATTTTGATGAAGGAATGGGAGCTATAAAAATCCAGGCATCCTTGTGAATTTAATAAAGTCAAAAAGAACAATGACAACAACAGTAACAAAAATCTAAGACTTCAAAAAGTGTCTGCCTCACTTTCAATCAGAGGAAAAATGCCCTTTAGAGGTAAGGGTGCCAGATTGAACAAATAAAAATACAGGACAGGGACTTCCCTGGTCGTCCAGTGGTAAAGAATCCACCTTATAATGCAGGGGACACACGTTTGATCTCCAGTCAGGGAACTAGGATCCCACATGCCGTGGGACAACTAAGCCCACGTGCTACAACTACTGAGCTCGCGCCCTCAACTAGAGAGCCTGCATGTCGCAAACTACAGAGCCCAAGCACTCTGGAACCCGCGTGCCACGCCTACAGAGCCCACACGCCACAACTAGAGAAGAGAAAACCCACACACCACAACTAGAGAGAAGCCCTTGTGCCGCAATGAAAGATGTATTTTATCTGGCAGCAATATCTGAGGGAAATGGGCATTTCAACAATTGGGCTATGGCCCGCTCTTCATTCCCCGTGCCTGGAGACATGTGACCCTACTATGAGCGTTCCACGGAACAAACACATGGACTCAGGAATGAAAACCCTAGAATGATTAGGGAAGAATCGGATTCCTGCTTGTCAGCCAGATCAGCTCTCCTGTCCCAGGCAGCCAATGAGGTGTTGGCCAAATTCTTCCATCCGTCCTCTTTTCTATTGTGAAAGTTTGCTGCCTAAATTATGGGCATTCTTTACAGTATGGATGAGTTCCTGAATGGAGTAAAAATGAAATCACATTTCTAATTGCAAAAGGACATCTTTATTTACAGCAGCACTTAAACTCTCTCTCTCTCACACTCATGCACACACAAACACAGAAACAAATTCCACCCTCCCTTACCACAAAAGATCACTCTATAATTAAAACTGTATTGTATTTCCATCACAGTTTTTCTGAAACTGAGATATATATATCTCAGTTTCATATATATATATATATATATATATACACATAAAATTAAGATGTATATGTATATATCTTAATCACAGCCTGGCACAAAAGACTACAAGTATTTTTAACTGTTTTCAATGAAAAAAATCTGCATTGCCTCTTCGCAGCTCACTTCCACTGAACATTCCAACACCACCTGCTTCTGTTTAAAGCAAAGAGTTGCCCAATTTTTCCCCCAAGACTGGGTTCAATTTAATTATGGCTTTTGTTTTAACTGACACAACTTGGTGATTAAGGCAACAATAGAAACCAAAAGAAGCTGGCATCAAGTTTTGTTCCAAATAATTTGAGAATTATCCTTATATATTCTTTGTCCCTGTAATACTGCCAACTGTGGCATTAAAGACTCTCCAGGGGAAATATCCCTGTTAGGACCACTCATAGTTAATAGCATGCCTTTCCTTTGGAAGCTTGAAAGGACCCTCAAAGGTCTCTAGATACTTTAAATCAGAGCCTGGCTCTTCCTGATTACTTATGAATTACATCAGAACCATCTAAAATTCCATGGCAAAGACACAGTAGAAATGCCCTTATGTGTGCAACTGGTTAATGCCCGTGGATTATTCATGAAGCACCACCATTCCAAATTGGTCTCAAGGAAACAACAGGACAAAGGACTCAGCAACCATCTTGACTAACTGGAAATCTGATCAGATGAGGTTAGTGTAGTCATCAGAACTAAGGCCCTCATGAGATCTGATTTCTGATGAGTTTCAGCTGAATCTGAGTGGAAAATACAAAGCAGCTGCTATTGCTGAGACAGGAGCTAAGCTCCTTCCAGATCTACAAGTCTTGGGTAGTAAAGGACACTCAGTGACATTCCCTCAAAAATTCATGGATATGGGCTCTGCTGCATGGCCCTTAATGGGTAGCCAGCTCATTTTAAGGAGGGCCAAAGACTGGAAACTAGGCGACATATAAACATCTGAGGATGGATCCCAACCCAACCTTGAGGGGCTTTCTCAATGGAAATGACAAAGCTAAGTGTCAAAGATAATACATGGTCTCTGGGTCGCTGTCTCATTTCAAATCCAAGCTGGGTTTTAGTGTTCTCTTTTTGTAGAAGGAGACGAAGATACACAGAAAGGGTGACAGCTTTGTCAGAAGAAGATGTGAGTGTGGCACATAGTCCTGAGGCCATAAAGCAGAACGCAGGGATTTGGGTCAAAGCTCAAAAAATGACTCTCAAACCAGGGACCAATGGGGATGGAGACGCTGAATGCTAACACAGACGTTAATGGTAGAAGCTGGGTGGAGAATTATCTTGAAAGGCAGGAGAGAGAATAAGACAGAGCTAAAGAAGATAACAAGAGAGGGAGAAAGAGGGAGATCCCCAAAGCAAAGTGGGGAGTGGTGCAAAATCACACTGAGGTATTTCTAGTAGGTGTTATTGGCATGTGGATAGAGCGCCGTGGACATAAAGGTGAGCCCAGCAGGCCCCCTGCCATGAAGGACTGGTCTCAGCCACTGGGAGTGCTGTTGGCTCAAAGGCTTTACCATCAGCCTCTCCCAGGACTGGCTCAGCTGCAGAAGCTGGCTCATCCAAGTCACACCCCTCCCAGGGGCGGCCCATACCTAACCACTGATCCATCTCAGCCCAACTTGGGGCAACTCTGAAGGGCCATTCTAGCTCCAGAGCTCCCATGGAATCAGTTGAGACTGCCGTGTGCCTGCATTTGCCCACCCCCGATCCCCTTCCCCTTCCCAAGGACGCTCCTTAATAAACACCCTGCACACCAAACTCCATCACAAATCTGCCTCCCCACCTTGATGCCATCTATATCTGGGATTTCCTTGACAACTTTCTAGGGAAACCTTGCTAAATCTCCAGCTGAACCATGGGATTATGCTTGGACAATTAATTTCTCATGCCTGAAAAATAATCCACAGGAAACTGGGATCATCAATTTGTTAAGGCATTTGACTCAACAACATGTGTTTCTTGGATGCAAGAATTATTAGCATTAGAACAGACTTATCAAATAAAAACCAGCAGCATAGAGAGCTAGCATAGATAAATTTGGTAAAGGGGGAGCTCTGCTGGAGCTTTGTTTTTGTTTTCAGTTGTGTGAATCATTTTTGGCTGTGAAGACCTGAGTTAATGGTGATCTTTCATAGATCCCTTTAATTAAAAGCCAGGATGAGGAATGCTGTTCAAATATTGCTTGCCATAAATCACTCTTTATCTCCACTCAGAGATGGCAGAGAAGGAGAGACCTATGTTCTAAGATAAGGGCAGAGCCTTTCCCTCTTTACTCCCCTTGTACTCTCTTAAAAGTACAAACCTGAACACTAACTTCAAGGTCACCCTGAGTTCTGGGAAGCTCAGCCCCTCATTTGTTTGGATCTCTCCTAGTACATTCTGGGTGGGGCTTCCTTGACCACTAACCAATGTGCATAGCCATGGAAGAGGTAAAGCTCCATCTCTGAGCTTGAACCTGCTCTCACCTATTAGCTATTGGCCGGAACATAGGCCCAGGAGCTTGATTTTGAAGGAACAGAGACTCCTGATTTTGAAGTCAGCAGACAAGCTGAGCATCCCTGAAACTAGAACAAATCTAGAATCCGAGGTGCTCCCTATCTTCAGACATTGAGGCCAATGTCATTGGAAAAGGGAGAGGCTAGGAGAGTCCAAGACTGGACACTTGTTCTTGGAATATTCAGACATCTCTGGGCTCAGCCTAGTCACCACCTGTCACTTCTGCAAAGCAGCCCTCAGGACATGCTGTACTTTCAGCATTTTGTTTATGGAATCATGTTTCTTAGACGACTTTGCAACAAAGGTGGTCTTCTCGGGCAGCACTCCCCGAAGGACCAGTGACAACCGGAGATGATACAACCCAGCAGCTGTGCACAAGTCACAGCCCTCGCTGACAGGAGAGAGGGTGGATGGAGACCAGGAAACAAGGCCATGGAAACCAGAGGCATAGCAGGAAATGTTAGATCAAATTTCTTTTCCGCTGCAACTGGAATGACGGTGTCCTCTGAACGTCCCAGGGCCGGGCACAGTTAAGCAAGGGCTGTGGAGCCAGAGTGACAAAGGAGACTGCCTACCAGGAAGGAATGAGATGGGCTACGACACAGACACTGGGATGTCAGACACCGATTCTGGAGGCTCTCTGGAAGGAGGTCCTTCTGATTATTAAAAGCTTTTTCTCTCTGCTTCTCAACTTTCAGAAATGTAAGGATTACCAAAAGTGCTTTAAAAAGCTGATCATAGATCCTGTCCTAGAGTTTCTGATTTGATGAATATGGAATGAGAGCCAGGAACCTAGTTTATTGATTTAATTATTTTTAAAGCGAGTCATAGGTGATTCAGATGCATGGACCACAATTTGAAAACCAGAGCTCAGATCTACAGGGAGAAGTTTCCTTCTGTGGTTTTGCCATATGCTTCCCTGTCAGCAAGCTAGTCTGGATTATTTTGCATAAAGGTCAATCATAAATTCCTAAAACATCGATAGGATTTGAACAAACATAATCATTCTAAGGGGAATAGGGTGGGAAGTAACAAATCTTAAACCCTGAGTACATGTTAGAAACTGTGTTGGCAGCTTAACCTACTATTAGTTTATTTCCTTCTTACAAGACCCCTGAGTAAAAAAGCATCTCAGTTTTATAAATGGAGAAAATGAGGCTTGGAGAAGTTAAGCAGTAATTTGCCAAGTATCACCAAGCTAAGGTAACAGAGTAAGGATTTAAACCCACATATAACTAGCTCTGAAAGCAAATATGCCTGAATAGAAGAATCATCCAGGATATTTGTTTAAAATCCGATTCTCAGTCCACTCTCCTGGAGATTCTGATTCAGCATCTTTGTGGTAGAGCTCTGGAATCTGTATCTTTGGCAATTAACCCTAGGTTACTCTTACCTTTTGAGGTAGGAAAAGACTACTACCCATAGCACCCCCTAATAAAGTGCACACATTTGTGGATTCTTCCAGTGGGATTAGGAGGCTCAAAAGATCCAAATTTTTGCCCTTTGCCTTCAGGGCAAAAGTGTTGCTTTTGAAAACACCTGACAATTTTCTTCAAAACTTGTCTTGAAAAATAAATGTGTGTTGCTATTCAGATGTTTTCCTTCCCTACATTGTTTCTTTTCTTAGAGAAAAACACTGGATTGGGATGAAGGAATTTCCAAAGCTATGTAATAACATATGAGGGTGGGCAACATTTTTCACATGACTCCCAGTAATAAAAATACAACAGATGGTTGAAAAAATAACCACAGAATTAGAGCAACCACTGTGTTCCATACAGAGGTTAATTAACTTGGTTGGAGGATCAAATTTCCACACTCCAATATCCCAATAGTCTCTGGTGTCCACAAACTTTAAGGTGCACCAGAATCACGTGGTGTAGGGGACGCTGCTAGGTAGGTGCTCAGGCACCACCCCCTAGAGATTCTAATATAGTTGGTTCATGGTGGGGCTCAAGAATCTACATTTTGGGGCTTCCCTGGTGGCACAGTGGTTGAGAGTCCGCCTGCCGATGCAGGGGTACGCGGGTTCGTGTCCCGGTCCGGGAAGATCCCACATGCCGCGGAGTGGCTGGGCCCGTGGGCCATGGCCGCTGAGCCTGCACGTTCAGAGCCTGTGCTCCGCAGCAGGAGAGGCCACAACAGTGAGAGGCCTGCGTACCGCAAAAAAAAAAAAAAAGAATCTACATTTTGAAAGAGTACCTGGAGTTATTTTAATACAAATACCTACAAACCACAATTCAAAAAACTGTCTTAATATATCAAGACCATCTTGAGTTGTTTTTGGAAGTAGGTAGAGAATGGATGGAAGGATGAGTGGATAAGCAATACATGAATAGGCAACAGAATATCAACCAACACATGTTACCGAGTCCAAGCTCATACTGCTTGCTGAACGACAGGCCAATAAGTCAAGAGATGAGTTGTTGGGGCAAGGAATAGCGACTTTATTTAGAAAGCCGGCAGACCCAAAAAATGGTATTCTAGTGTCCCAAAGAACAATCTTACTCAAGTTAGAATTCAGGCTTCTTTTATACTAACAGGGGAGAGGGTGTGGTTGGTTGTTGCAGAGTTCTTGGTGTCAGAATCCTTTGTTCTTGCAGCTGTCCATGTAGGTCAGGTCAGGATGTTCCTGTAAACCTCCAACAATTTATTCTCTGTTCTGCAACTTTTTATCTCTATATGAATGGAAAAGTGTTATACCTTTAAAGGTCAGAGCCTTGAGAATGGGCTATCCTGTATATTTCAGGCTATAAGCAACATTCTTAACTTGTAGCAAAAGCAATAGAATACAAAGGTTAAAGTAAAAGAAACAGACCCAATATGGAGTCAGATTTGTTCTTCCCTATTACACCCAAACAGACCATAAGATTTAGTGGAAACTTTGCCTTATTTTCATTACTTATGAGTAATCCTACTGATTATTATAAATAATTTAACAGTGTTGAATATGCAAGAGCTATTACTTCATGCATCCAAATTTAAGTGTTCTACACCATTAGACCACAGTGTCTCTCACGCTTCTTACTAAAACAAGAGTACTCCAAGGAACAGTCGTGAGGTAGTTAACTGAAGCAAATCCTGTTTTACTATCACTGTCCATGACAAAATTGGGCTGTTCTCTGAGAGGAATGATGGTATCCTTGGAATATAATAAAATAGAGGTGGATAATACAATAAACTTTTAACAATTTGAAACTTCTGGCATTTGGACAAAACAAGAATATTAAACGATTTAATAGGAACCCTGTTTTGTGTTGTTACATACTGAAAATGAAAGTACAGTCATTTTCTCAATAAAATGTGTGATAGACTAGGCATCACAAATCAAATGGGGAGTGGCGTATCTAATAAATTTTGTAACAATTGCTTAGCAATTTAGTGGGAGGAGACCAATTTGGCTTATTTTCTCAAACCATACATCAAAATAAATTCTAGATAGATAAGTGTTTAAAACTAGAGAAAAAGCAAATGTAAAAGTCAGAAAGCAAAGTACAAATATATAACAGATAATGGTGTTAAAAATATTATTTTAACTCTATAAAAATTTCAAACACAAAAAGTATACAAAAAACAATAAAATATAGTCCCATACTCTCATTTCCTGCTGGTAGGAGTGTAACTGGTATGGCATTTCTGGAAGCCAATCTGATAATATGTGTCAAATGCATTATAAATATGATTATCATTCAATCCAGCCATTCATCCTCTAGGGGTTCATCCGAAAGTAAATAGACAGGTCTGCAAAACTGTATAAATAATGATGTAAGAATGTTCATCACAACATGGTTTTTAACAGCTAAAAATATTAGAAACATCGAAATGTCCATCAATAGGCCAGCTCTACAATGCAACCGTAGGGAGCCTTTAAAGAATCGTGCCTTTATTTTTTGCATGAGAAGTTATCAGTGTAAGTAAAACAATTCAGGGAAAACATATCATGTTTGCACAATAGTGTTAATGTACATAATGCCCTTAAATTTTACATTCAAAATGGCTAAAATGGCAAATTTTATCTTATGTATATTTTACCACAATAAAATTTTTAATTAAATCTAATTTTCATAAATGTTATAAAAATAGTTATTTGAAACAATAGTAATATATTATTATTAAGAACAATATTTATTCTCTGAGTGGTGGAATTATGATTGATTTTTATTTCTCTATCCTTTGATAAAAATCCTAATCTTTATGTTACAGGTATAATTTTTATTATTTTATTTATTATTGGCAAAGATAATAAAGCTACTTCCATTCTGAAAATACATTTGTCTAGTATGTACTGAAAACAAGCAGAAAAAAATTATAAATAATTCATGAAATAAAAAAGATAAATTATAAGCAAATATATGGGAAAATGATCAACAATAATCAATTTATGCATACAAGGTAAAAATAAATGCCATTTCTAACTGCCAGTTTACACTTTATTTTAAGACAATACCTAATGCTGGTAACCTATGCCTTTAATTACTAGTGCCTCTCTATTACCACAAATTTGAAAAATAATTGTCAATTAATATCTATCTACTCCTACTCATTTCCTTTACTGCATCAAGCCCTATGCTGTGCCCTGCTGTCAATGCCACATAAAAGCCTTCTCTCCATGCCACCTAAACCAGGCACTGTTCTGGTACCGTTATTCCTCATTCATCTAGAACAACTTTCCCCACGTGCTTCACACTCTACTCCCCATTCCAGCCCTGTTTTTCCTCATTTTGAGCTCATGATTCCTGTTCCTATTTTTGGCCTCTCCTCATTCCTCAAACTGAATTAACCATCTCCCTATTACTCCTTTTTGCCACCCATGAAGCAAGCCCTAATTAACACATTTCAAGAGAAAGGTGATTGTAGTTCTTAATTTTCTTTTAGTATGTTGTTCTCTACCAAGTCACAGAGTTTGTAACTCATGTATATCTCAAAACTAAATTTGATGTACAAGCTAGAAATTTAAGGATGTCTCAAGACCATCATTCCCTATAGCATAGGTCATTCCACACTAATGGAATAACTTTATGGTAATTCATATCTTCAAGTTACTGTTTTATTTTGATTTCTAAATTAACCCTATTCAGAGGAGTCCTTATGCACCTCGGCCATGGTTGTTATTTCATCTACACAGACACATGTAGATCACATATAACTGTCACCAGACGTGTCACATGGGGATGGAATTAAGGAAGGAAATTAATTAACTTCCATGTCTTGTGTGAGATCTGGCAGAGCACAACGAGGTCCCAAGAGACCCTTGAGCCATTCTATCAAAACGTAACCGGTTTTCCTTAGCCATACATTTACCAAACACACAGGGAAATGCAAGGACAATGAGTAACTGAAGCAAGAGTTTGCATTATTAATGTATCCAAGTTTTTAGTTTCGGAGATTCTGTGCATTTGACATGGAGAGTAGAATATGTATCTGGCTTATTCCCTTAGTGAGAACTCCTCAGTAAACACCTTTTTCTCAGTTCATTTTCTATCCTGGAAGAAAAAAATTTTAAGTGGAGAGAAACACTTTGGAAGTTTATTTGTACTCACAGAGAAGATGTCTGAAAAGGAAACTGCACCAGCTTCAGCTCTGCCTATGATGACCCTCATGATCTTTAAGATATTTTTTACAGAAAAAAAGTATTTTTGAAGATTGAAAACATTTCAGTATGTGGTCTCATGTTTTTGGCAGAGGTTGAGAGCTTTGGAGCCAGATAACAGAGCTATACATCAATACATAAGCAGCTCACCCTGCCAACAGGTTTACCTTAGTTCTCTGGTAAACCCAAGTTCTATGTGACAACTGTGAGTGTTTAGCTCAAAGGAAAACTCGTCAGACCCATTTCTTCCTCAAGGGTATCAGAATTACTTGTTTTTAGTAAACCAACTTCATTCTTTTATCCACAAACATCTACTGCGTCACTTGGGCCAATCCTTGGGACAAAATAAATGGGCCACACCTTTTGGCCACGAGGAGGCGATCTGAGTTATATATAAACATTCCCAGATGAGGCCATCTTAGACCATCTGACCTATGTTGACTAAAAACATATAGTGGAACCCAGCCTACCCGGAACTGTCAGGCAACTTGTAGACATGTGAGCAGCCATGACAGGTGACTGTTTTAAGCCTCTAGTTTTGGGATAGTTTGTTCTGAAGTATTATAGTGGCAATAGGTAACTGTTACATGCACTACTACCAATAACATTTCTCTCTGTATTAGCAGTATTCACCAGTGTAATTAAATAAGAAGTTGAAAAGAGGCGGGAAACTATCAACATATGCAGAAGTTATGATTATATATCTGAATAACCTCGGATTATCAACTTAGCAATGATTATAAACAATAAAAGGAATTTAATAAAGTAGTTGGATACAAAGTTATTATACAGAAAGTGATGGCTTTCAAATATATAAAGAATGCAGTTGGAAGATTAAGTGAAAAGAACTATAATTGCAACCAAAAAGGTTAAATATATAGGAATAAACTGAATATTTAAATGTGGGTTATGTTTAAGAAAACATTAAAACACCATTAAGGTACAAAATAAAAGTTGTGGAAAAACTTATGAGGCATACCACTTCCTTGGGAAGGAAGACACAGCATCACAAAGGTGACTCTCCTCCCAAGTTGATCTTAAATTCAGTGTAACATTGATGAACACACAAAAGATTTTGGTCTTTGTTTTGTTTTACTTTGCTTTGTTTTGAAGCTAGACAGGCTAACTCTAGACTTAATATAGAAAAAATAAATTAAAATGCCTGAAAAACTCTAAAAAGGAAAGGTAATAAGAGAGGACATACACTATCAGACAGTAAAGCTTTCACCAAAGTCTCAGTAATTAAAACAGGGGGTACTTATATGTGAACATACCAAAGGAACAGAACTTTTTTAAATCTAGAAATGGACTCAAATATGGTGGGGACTTTAGTACATGATAAAGATGACATCTCAATTCAGTGTGGAAAAGATCTCAGCAGTATATTTATGAGGAGAAAAATAAGTAAATTTACTCTAGACGTCACACAGTATTCAGAATAAATTCCAAATAGATTAAAATTTTAAATGTAAAAAATTGAAACTGTAATAGAATTACAAGAAAACACAGAACATCTTTATAACTTTGGATTGCAAGTGGCCTTTGTAAAAATTGCTCAAAATTTGGAAACCAGTAAGGAAAAGGTAATAAATTGACAACATAAAATTCAGAAACTTCAGTTTGGCAAACAACACTAAAAGTAAAGTAAAAAGACAAATAATAATTGAGAAAAATATGCACAAGTCATAGTGTATTAAAAAAGCTATTTTCTTTAATATTACATAAAGAGATCCAGAAATATAAAAAATAAGACAATATGGAAAAATGGGCAAATGTGTCAACACGGTATTTACACAAAATGAATAGAAATGGCTGTTAAATATAGGAAGTGACGTTTAATCTCACTTAGTGATACTCTGGGGGAAGCTAGGGTTGCCAGGCATCCTGTACATATAGGCATGTCCTCTAGTAAATAATTTTGTCCTTCATCCTGTACTGACTTTGTCAGAATGCCCTAAATGGCCAGAACACAGATTTTTGGTTTTAAATGAATTGCAACAATTTGACAGTTAGAGCTATTTTCTCACCATGGTAAATGGCAGCACTGGCTGAAAATCATACCTCCATAGGTAAAAATCTGGACAATCCTCCATGGTCTCCCCTGCAGGTTTGGCTGAGGGAAGACCAAAAACAGAGACTGAGAAATAGGAGTACACATTTTTCATATTGAAGAAAGAACGAGACTATTATTTGGCCAAAGTTCCAAGTCGTGAACAAGTAACCACTATTAATTAGAGATAAGTTTGAATCAGTACACACACTCTAAAAATCAGCCAGTCACCAACAGCCTCACTCATCGAGGTGTGTTTCTGAGTCAGTGGGTCAGCAGCCCCCTAAGTCCAGTAACCACACTAACTGTCACCACGGAAAGGCCATTAGTCCCCAAACATCTATTTCTGACAGCCCACCATTCCTTGAACACCAAGCTTTCCAAAACCTCACATAGGGTCAGCTCTGGCTTTCTTCAGAGACTGAAACTTTCAAGACCATACTTTGCAGGCAAATGTAAAGTGCACCCTTTTTGCACCAATATGGAGTTCGCTTTATTGTTAGTCCAGAAGTTTCCAATCTTTTCAGTAGTTCAACCTGCTTGCAGTTAATTATGGGTTTGGACTTGGGAAAGACACACTGAAACTGCTGTGAGATTACCAAATTCAATCTTTTTCATGATTGTGATGGTTGCTATTATATAGATACATTGTTTATTTATGTGTATTTGAAGTTCCAAATGCCAAAGCAAAAATATAAATTTCATGGTGAATTTTCTGAACAGTGGAAATGAGGGAAAGGTTTTTTGAAGCTTTTTGTGTGGCATATGATTATTCATTCAGTTTCAAAGTCATTCAATATGAAAGTCAGATGTAAGCTGGCATATCCTAACAGTAAGCATAAGAGATGCATGATTTCTCCAACTAGTACCAAAGAAAGTAATAAAATGACAGGTTTTTTGATTAAGAGAAATTCAGATGATGAAGATTAAATAATTGCAGCAGATGTTGCAAGGGCCTTCTACATAATATATTGTCAGTCTTTCAGGTCAAATGACCAAGTGTCCTGCTACCAGAAGTATTTTCTAATTCCAAAACGCAAGCACATTTTCAAGCGCCAAGACGAAATCTACTGCAATATTAAAAATGTACTAGCTCCATTTACTATTACAGAGATTATCAAAAATCTGAACACTTCACCTTTTTATGTCGCAGCCTTGGATGCTAGTAATCACAATGCAGAAAAAATTTCCCTTGTGCAATATTTTTCTTGTGAAAAAGTTTTGAGTATAAGGCCATTGAGAGTAAAGTTCCTTCTATATGATACTTTAGAAATGGCAGCAAATTTTTGCAGCGACTCACTTATTGAGTTAGGAGTGAATGAAAAAAGCAATGGTACTGCTTTTGGTGGAGATAACATGCAAATTTTGGTGCATGTTCATTCAAGTAAAGGTACAAACAAAACATTCAAAGTTGAAGCAAAGCGTAGGTGGTTCTATGGAAGGTGTTGGCTGTCTTGCTCATGTTTTACAAAATGCTGCTCAAACAGCATCCGGTGTCCTTTCTTGACATCAATTTCTTTTGCCGTCTATTGAATGTTCTCTTATTTCAGCATTTATACAGTTTGAACAGAATGATTAAAGGAGTTTTGTGATTTTGTTGGCCTTTAGTACTGTTCAAATTTGCTCTCATTCAAAAACCCATTGGCCTTCTTTAACAAATAACAGTGGATAGAATCTTTAGTTTATTTGAAGCACTGGAATCTTTAGTTTATTTGAAGTACTGGAATCATACCTTAATTCTGAAGGAGAGACCCTAAATTTCTTGTTGACTTTTATATAATCCATTTGAGTAAAGCCTACTTATTTGTTGTTCACAGTTTTCAGTATCTCTTTAGCAACAAGAATATGCAAATTGAAGAAAAAGCAAACCATTTTGTTGAAGTACTTCACTGCTTAAAGAAACTTGTTAAATGTGTTTAAGAAAAGAATTGATGGAAAATGTATCCCTTCAAGTAACAAGCAAATGAAAAGATGCTCCATATCACTAATTATTAGAGAAATGCAAATCAAAGCCACAATGAGATTATCACCTCATACCTGTCAAAATGGCTATCATCAAAAAGTCTACAAATAACAAATGTTGGTGAGGATGTAGAAACAAGGGAACACTTGTACACTGTTGATGGGAATGTAAATTGGTGCAGTCACTATGGAAAACACTATGGAGGTTCCTCAAAAAACTAAACATAGAACTACCATGTGATCCAGCAATTCCACTCCTGGGTATATATCTGGAAAAAAATGAAAACACTAATTCAAAAAGATACATGCACTCTCATGTTCATAGCAGCACTATTTACAGTAGCCGAGACTTGGAAGCAACCCAAGTACCCATCAACAGACAAATGGATAAATGGATATATATATATAGGCATATTCCTCAGCCATAGGAAGGAATGAAACTCTGCCATTTGCAGCAATGTGGATGGACCTAGAGGATATTATTTTTAGTGAAATAAGTCAGACAGAAGAAGACAAATACTGTATGATAAATTTATATCTGGAGTCTAAAAAATAGTACAAATGTAATTATATAGCATAACAGAAACAGACTCACAAGTATAGAAAACAAACTACATCAGTGGGAAGAGGGGAGTGGGGGGCACATTAAGGGTATGGGATTAAGAGATACAAACTCCTATGTATAAAACAGAGAAACAACAAAGATATATTGTACAGCACAGGCAATTCTAGCCATTATCTTACAATAACTTTTAATTGAATATAAACTGTAAAAATGCTGAATCGTTAAGCTGTACAACTGAAACTAATATACTATTGTATACCAACTATACTTCAATTAAAAATTAAAAGGGATATAACAATTTTTTAAGTTGCTAAGCAACAGACGCAAATGTAATCTTGAAGAATGGAAAAGCAAGGTATGCCATGAAAAATGTTATTATGTATTCCAATAGATCTGAAGAGCAATTCTTAGAATTGTTAACTTTATGCAAGTTCATGGTCAGTATACAGGCTCATAATGTTAATGCTGAAGCTGTTGTCTTACTAATAAATGTTCAGTGGACAAAAGAAGGAAGTAAAGTGGATGTGACCACTGTATAATCTATGTTCCAGTGTAAATAGACTCTCACTGCAAGTAATTCCATTAGCAAATTCTGTAGAACAAGGAACTATTATGGAAAGTTAAATCACCAGAGAAATATAATTAACAAAAGAGGTATGTAAGTTAGGTACACCTTATTTCAGATAAACAACAAATAGAATAAGCATGTCCCATGCAATATCTTTTAATCTCATTGCCAATTAGAAATAATTCAAAAATAGCTGATTGTCCCATGTATTTATTTGTTAAATCTGGCAACCCTAAAGTTCAGCCCAAAAGGAGCAGAGAGACACTTACAGGAACTCATGTGGCAGAGGTACACTTTCCATTGCAACTGAACCTGGGGAGTCTACCTCTGAGGTTGCTGGCTTACATCCTTTTACCACGTGACACCTGAAAATTGAGAAACTCGGAAGGATTCAGCCAAGAATTAGAGGGAAACTGAATCCTGACGACTTCAAGTGAGCTCTTAATTGCAACCCTAATCCCAAACTTGTCAGTTACATGAATCAGTACTTCTCTTTTTTGTTTAAACCAATAAACCATGTCTTCTGCCCTTAACATCCAAATGGTTCCTCGAAATACAGGGCTCCATCCCTACCTCTACGCTCCAGACTCAGGTGCTTGGTGTAGTCCTCCAGCAAGCACATCAGCTCACCCCATCAGAAGACAGCTGCCTCGGTGGGCACTTGCACACAGGACTCTGCCTCTATTGGAATTCATCTCCATCTTCCTTTTCTCTTGTCCCTGGAGCCACTGTACACCTTAGGCAACTTCCCCTCCACCAAGCCAAATTTCCCAGCCAGACCTCCATCTCCAGAAACACCTGGATCACGGTGTGGAACAGATGCCTAGTAACTTTAGTTTGGGGTCAGGAAATCCAAAAACCATCAACCATTTCAGGGACCAGAAACCCAGAACTTCCGGGAAGAGAGGAGGGCTTTTCAAATTACCTTTCAACCTCTGGAGTCACCCCTGGCCACAAATATAAATTACTGAAAGCAGAGTAAGTAGCTAGACCATGAATCCCTACAGAGGGATTGTCAGTGTCAGCCCATATTCTCTCCAACACTGAATTGCCTTTCCTCTAAATGTGAGTTATGAATAATCAGCCCCATCCCAGGCCGCATCCTTCCCAGCAAGGAACAGACCCTGATTCAATCGCGCTGTGTCCACCCTAAGGGTGTTTGCACATTCACGCATATGTCCCCCTGACATTAGGTGTGGGCTCTGAGGTTTGGTGCGGTATAACTGCAGGGAACCCCACGCCTGTTGTAGTCAGTTGTCAGCAACACCTTCTGAAGCACCGTGTGAACAAGATAAACAATGGTACCTGGGTGCATACCACCCTCTGAGCCCTTGGCATGAGCACAAAGCATTTGAAAATGTTTCCTCTTTTCCCTCAGTGCTATTCAGTTAAAGAGCTTCCTGCTTTGGGGGAACTTCTTGATTTTCCTTGTGAGCAAGAGTTGGGGAAGAGAAGAAGCAAAACAGAGTTAGAAGCAGAGGGAGACTCGGGGTGACTCCTGGGCCCACTAGCTCCTGTTTGACCCAGGTCTGTATGAGCCCCTTGTGTGTAAATCCTATCTCCCTGTCTCATCTCCTACATGTGTCTGCAGTAAAGCAAAGATCTAGGATCCAGGCACAGCTTGCTGTGTGGCCCAAGGCCAGTCACTCAACCTTTCGATTTGTTTTGATTTTTTACTCTTTTAAAACTTTTTTGATATAATTGTAGGTGCACATGCAATTGTAAGAAATAATAGAGAGACCCTGTATACCCTTCGCTCAGTTTCCCCCAATGGTAACAGCATCTTACAAAACTGTAGTACAATATCACAGCCAGGATATTGACATTGATAATCTATCCATCTCATGCAGATTTCCCCAGTCTTACTTGTACCCGTGTGTGTGTGTGTGTGTGTGTGTGTGTATTTAGTTCTATGAAGTTTTATCACATGTGCAGATTCATGTATCCACTGCAGTCAAGATATAGAACAGTTGAATGCTTTTTCAAATTAATTTTTATTGGAGTGTGGTTGTTTTACAATGTTGTGCAGAACAGTTGAATCCTTTGTGTTGCTCTTTTGTACCCACACCCTCCCCTCCCCTCCATCCCAAACACCTGGCAACCACTAATCTCATCTCCGTATGGCAAATTTTGTCATATACTTTGTTACATGAATGGAATCACACAATACATAGTTTTCGGGGAATGGCTTTTTACCCGAAGCATAGTTCCTTTGCAAGTTGTTGCATGTATCAGTAGTTACTTTTTTTAATTGCTGAGGAGTATTCTATGGTATGGAAGTACCACAGTTTAACTATTTACCCATGGAAGGATATCTACGCTATTTTCACTTTTTGACTATTACCAATAAAACTGCTATGAACAGTCATGAGCAAGTGAAATGCAGCAGGACCCTATGGTCCTTCCCCCTCCCCCTGCCAATGTCCTCAGCCTGCTTTTGTCTGTGGAAAAAATTTAGCCAGAGAATAAGTTCAATCAGAGAAGTGAGAAAATGCAGAAACAGAGGAAAACAGTCAAAGGAGACCAAATAATAATAGTTTTGTCATTAAGCATAGTCAAGGACCTTTAGTTCCACCTTTAGGGCTATAGATAATATTCGGAGCCATATCCTGTGAGCTGTCTTATAGATGCTGAAACCCCCAGCAGGTGGAAGAAGTTAACTACATGATGACCAGGCAGTAGCCATGACACAAGCTGCCACAATTCCAGGAATTGGCCTCAAAGAAATGGAAACAGACACACCCTGGAACTGAAGATTAACTGTACCTAACACAATCAAGATGATGCTGGTCAGACCACTGATGACCAGTTTCAAGATGACAGTCAGAGCTGACTATACTGTTTCAACATGTAGCCCCCTCCCTCTGTCTATACAAGCTCTTGCCCCCTGCTTGTCAGGGGCGGGAGTTGGCCTTTGGACAAGTATCCACCCACCCACCACACCGGCTGCCAGCATCCAAAATAAAGCAAACTTTCCTTTCCACCAACTTGGCCTCTTTATTGGTTTGCGAGCAGCGAGCAGCCGGACCCCACTCTTGGTTACACAAGTTTTTGTGTGATCGTAAGCTTTCATCTCTCTGGGATGAATGCCCAAGAGTGTAACTGCCAAAGCATATGGTAGTTTCATGTTTAGTTTTATAAGAAATTGACAATCTATTTTCCAGGGCATCTGTACCATTTTACATTCCCAGCGCTCAGCCTTTTCAAGCCACCATCTCTCCCTTGGTTTGAAGTCCTTGAGCTTCAGCTCCACAAAAATATCACTTGCCTGAGTCACGTCCCCAGACTTCTCAAGTCCTGCCCTTTTCACCTACTTGTTAACAAAGTTCCTCTGGACTGCAATTTGTAAGAGTCAAATAACATTACGAATTTGTAATATTGTCAGATTATTCATCTTCGTAGACTGTAGGCTTTGCTTTGTCTGTAGCCTTTCTCACTCCAAAAGCTAAAGGTTGCTTTTCTGGGCTCAGGATCCAAAAGCTAGGTGAGATAAGAGTTGGAGAGAGCCAGAATGAGCCACACTGCCCTGAACTCTCCACCTCTCTAGGCGTAAAGACCCCCACCTTAGGTGGCTTCCCTGCCTTTTTTTCTCAACACTGTTCTCGGGGTCCCACATGCTACTTTTGTCTTTGCCTTTGCTGACTCCAATCATTTCAGTTTCTTCTTTGCAATGATCCACCTAACTCGGCCCTACAATACTTGACCTCAGACAATGTGGTAGTGTATGAGAATGAGGAACTACTGGGTGCCTTTGGTTATGTTGAGTTCAGTGGTCTGATGAGGGATCCAAGGTAAGCCCAGGTTCACTGAAAGCTCAGCACATGGGGGCAGGGCCCATCTGTGGTCCATCCCCTGGGAGTGTTTCTGGAGGAAACCTATCACGTCTCCTCTAAGTGCATGAACATCACAGGAAGGCACCTCAATCCTGATGGACAAACTCATCACCAAGGACAAGATCTATCACGCTGTGAACAAACATGGCTGGAAGAAGACACCAAGATTAGCTTCCCCAAACAGGGAAATGCTGCATCTGACAATATCCATGCAGATATTGTCTTTGTGTTTAAAGATAAACCCATTCACACCCCCTTGCCAAGATGGCACCCGTGTGCTCCACAATAACGCCATCAAATGCAAAGCCATGGGCCTGGGACAGACCGTGTGGAGGCAGGAGGTAACAGGGGAGAGCCATGATTAAATATAATATGGACATTCTTTTTCCTTCCCAAATACTGTTTCTTTCTTGTTATCATTCCTTTTTCCCCCTTTTTCAGTCATTCTACCACCCAGCTTGTTCTCCCTCTGTCTCATTTTTCCCCAGGCAAATGAATGCCCCAGACACCACAATTCTTTTCCAAGGCCTTTCCCCGGCCCTCCCAGAGACCACCAGAGCAATACCCACAACACACACCCTCACCCAAGACACACCCAGCTCTGTGTCCACTGGACAATGGCTATGTTTTCTAGAGTAGAAAAAAATGGTAACTCTTCAGAAAAATGTTCCTATTCCAGAGCCCCTCAGTAACTGGGTGGCATTGTCACGGGTGGGAGGTAGGGAAGCCAGCCCAAGACGGGAGGGAATTCTCATATCCCTGGCTTTAAATCCAGTTCTCATTCAGCTACTGAAGAGTGACCTGAGTGCTACCAGGAGGTATGGGAAGATTTCTTGCTCAAGCCTGAAAATATAATGTCTCCTTCCTCTCCCAGCACTACTAAGACATTTCCACAATCCTTGTCTGCCCAGCGAGTCCCAGGGAGCAAGTGTTCTCAGCTCTGATATATCCTCCTCACTGGACTCTCCCTTTGTCTTATTCTGTTCCCTCCTTCTGCCATAAAATATATCTTCTCCCATTTTAAAAAAATTCTGACCAAGCTGGGAGGACTCTGGTTCATAAATCAACTGCGTAATTTTTAAAAAAATTTTAAGACTTTATGTTTTAGAGCATTTTTAGGTTCACAGCAAAATTGAGAGGAAGGTAGATTTTCCATAGACCCCCCATGCCTCCCTACATGCCCAGCCTTCTTCATTATCAACATCCCTCAAAAGAGTGGTGCTCTTGTTACAATTAATGAACCTACACTGACACATTGTCATCACCCAAAGGCCATCATTTATGCTACAGTTCACTTTTAGTGTTGTGCATTCTATGCATTTCATCAAATTTGTAATGACAGGAATTCACAATTATAGTATCATATAGAGTATTTTCACTGCCCTAAAAATCTTCTGTGCTCTGCCTGTTCATCCTTCCCTCCCGCCAACCTCTAGCAACCACTGACATTTTTACTGTCTGTATAGTTTTATCTTTTCCAGAATAGCATCTAGTTGGAATCACACAGTATGTAGCTTTTCAGATTGGCGCATTTCCTTAGGAATATGCATTTAAGATTCCACCATCGGGCTTCCCTGGTGGTGCAGTGGTTGAGAGTCCACCTGCCGATGCAGGGGACGCGGGTTCGTGCCCCAGTCCAGGAAGATCCCACATGCCACAGAGTGGTGCTCTGCAACGGGAAAGGCCACAACAGTGAGACGCCCGCATACCACAAAAAAAAAAAAAAAAAAAGATCCCCCCATGTCTTTTCATGGCTTGATAGCTCTTTTTTTTAAGAACTAAATAATATTCCATTGTCTAGATGTACCACAATTTATTAATCTATTCACTTACTAAAAGACATCTTGGTCTTTGTAATTATGAATAAAGCTGCTGTAAGCATCTGTGTGGAGATTTTTGTAGAGACATAAGTTTTCAACTCATTTTAAATACCCAGAAGCATGATTGCTGAATCATATGGTAAGAGTATGTTTAGTTTTGTAAGAAACTGCCATACTGCCTTCCCAAGTGGCTGTAAGTGGCATTAAGTACATTCACATTACTTTGAAACCCTCACAATTATTAATCTGCAGAATTTTTCAACATCACAAACTAAAATTGTATTCATTAAATGGTAATTCTCCACTCTTCTCTCCCCCAAGCCCCTGGCAACCTGCATTCTACTTTCTACTCCTATGAGTTTGGCTACTTTAGGTATATAAGTGGTAACATACAATATTTGTACTTGTGACTGTTTTATTTCACTTAACATAATGTCTTCAAGTTTGATTCATCTTGTAGTATGTGTCAGAATTTCCTTCCTTTTTAAGGCTGAGGGAATTCCATTGTATGGATATACTATATTTTGTTTATTCATCCATCAATGGACACTTGGTTGTTTCCACCTTTTGACTATTGTGAATAATGTTGCTTTGAACATTAGTATACAGATATCTGTTTGAGTCCCTGCTTCAATTCTTTGGGGTGTATACCCAAAAATGGAATTGCTAGGTCATTCTATGTTCATTTTATGTAATTCTATGTTTAAATTTTGGAGGAACTGCCAAACTATTTCCAACAGCATCTGCACCATTTTACCTTCTCACCAGTGGTACCCAAGAGTTCCAATTTCTCCACATCCTCATCAACACTTGTTATTTTCTGAGGCTTTTTAAAATAATAGCCACCCTAATGGTTGTGAAGTGATATCTCATTGTGGTTTTAAGTTGTGTTTGCCTGTGATTAGTAATGTTGAGCATATTTTTGTGCTTATTGGCCATCTATGTATCTTCTTTGGAGAAACATCTATTCAAGTCCTTTGCCCATTTTTAATTGGGTTGTTTGGGGTTTTTTTTTTACCGAGTTGTAGGTGTTCTTTATATATTCTAGATATTAACCCCTTCTCAGATATATAATTTGCAAATATTTCCTCCCATTCTGTGAATTGCCTTTTTACTCTTCCCTTTGGTACACAAAAGTTTTTAATTCTGATAAAGTCCTATTTGCCTACTTTTTCTTCTTGGCTGTGTTTTTGGTATGATATCTCCAAAGATCACTGGCAAATCCAATGTCATGAAACTTTTCCCATAAGTTTTCTTCTAAGAATTTTATAGATTTAGCTCTTATGTGTAGGTCTTAGTCCATTTTGAGCTAATTTTTGTGTATGGTGTAAGATAAAAATCCAGCTTTATCATTTTGCCTGTGAATATCCAGTTTTCCCATCACCATCTGTTAAAAAGACTACCCTTTCCCCCCTTGAATGATCTTGGAATTCTTATCAAAAGTTATTTTACCATATAGGTAGTTTATTTCTGGGCTCTCTATTCTATTCCATTGGACTATGCATCAGTCTTTATGCCAGTATCACACTGTTCTGATTACTGTAGCTTTGCAGTACGTTTTGAAGTCAGGAATGTGAGACCTCCAACTTCGTTCTTCAGTTTCAAAATTATTTTGGCTATTCAGGATCCCTTGAGATTCCATACAAATTTTAGGATAGATTTTTCTATTTCTGCAGCAAATGTCTTTGGGATTTTGATAGGAATTGCACTGACTCTGTAGATTGCTTTGAGTAGTATGGACATTTTAACAATATTACATCTCAATTTGTGAACACAGGATGTCTTTCCATTTATTTGTATCATCTATCATTTTTTTCAGCGGTTTTTCATAGTTTTCATGCATAAAGTTTAATATGCATAAGATTCTCAGGAAGCATAAACAAGAAACTAATAATGACTGTCACAGGCTGGGAGTAGAGCAGATGGAGGCTTTTATATACTTATTGTACCTTTTTTATACTTTTTTATACTTTTCATGTTTGCCACAACAGGGTGAGGTGAAAGTGGCACATGGGGCGCAAAATTTAAGGAAATGCTCACTCTCAGGTGCCAACACTGCCCTTGCACAAAACTGGGAGTGAGCACCTCCTTAAATGATGGGCTCTAGGTTCCCACCCTAGTCCCTGGACTCTCGGAAACTTTACTGAAAAAAATGACTCACACACAATTCTCATCTCAGACTCTGCTTCTGGGGAACCTAACCAGAGACAACCTCTAGGGTCTGCTAAAATGTCAAACCCTCAGAGAGACTTCCCTGGATTCCAGCTTTCTAAATTAGGGGACCCCTAACACCTCCTATTCTCTATCACAAATTGCTGTTTATTTCCTTCATACAACTTACCTCCATGTCTACCACTCATTTATTTACTTATTGTTTCTCTAACCACAAGGTTGCACCCTCCATAAAGACTGGGACCACTGTCTTAGCCCAGTTTCTGGCATGTAGTAAGTACTTAAGATATATCTGTTGAAGGAATATGTGCATGAATTAATGAATTTACTCCCTGACTGTCAAAATAAATTTCAAGGTGGGTGACATTTTTCGTTGATAAAATAAGGATTCTAAATTCAAGTATCATCATGATAGTAAGAGGATGTGTTTTTAAAGGGCTTTTTAAAGGTATAGTTAGACACAGTACTATGAGGGAAAATACTATTCCTGAAACTCATTCCTTTTTGTCAAATCTATATACCCCATCTGGCTCTGGTTTTTTCAGGCCCTAGCTGCTGCTTTTTTATTTTCCTTTTTTTCTTTTCTTTCTTCTTCTTTTTTTTCTGAAATATTCCTACATATTTCCATTATGTCATGTATTTTGTAACTATAGCTTAAATATCTGATTTCTTAATACTCTCTGGGCCAGCAGATCTCTTTTGCCTTAGATAAGCCTTATATTTGTAACACAATGATATGATCAGTGCACCTAGGGACCCTCTTTTATCTGCTTTATCCTTTATACAATGTAAACGCTCTACAAGCTTCCAGAACACAAAGACTTTTTTTCCAAAATATTATACAAATTCTAAAGACGTCTCTTCCCCCTCAAGGGCTTATGAATGTTTGTAGACATTGGAGATTCTTACAATATTCTTTTGTAGCAAGCAAGAGCAGAGACTTGGGAGAGGATTGAGATATGGAGACCCTGGGGCCTGGGAGATGATTGCACTTAGGAAAATACTCAGAAGGTGAAATTTCCAAGAAAGCAGTTGCTCCCAACATGCAAAAGGCTTTGCTGGTCCCCTAGCCAAGAGGACGGTGCCCAATGGGACCCTCTGTGTGTGAATATCATTGTGTGGATGTGTGCTTTTCATGGATGTGGTTTTGCTCAGATGTTCAAGGATTTGTTCTAGGAGTCAACGAACCTTCTGAAAAAGGCCAGATAGTAAATACTTTAGGCTTTGCCAGCCACATATTGTCTCTGTTGAATCTTCTTTATTTGTTTTTTACCTTTAAAAATATAAAAATGATTTCTAGCTTGAGGACACTGTGAATAAGACTGTCTTTTTCTGCCATAATTTGCCAACTCCTGATCTAGAAGACAGTAAGGAAGGGAGGATGTTACCCATGCTTCTCCTGGTTTCCTTTATGGTTTCTTGTCTAAGCCTTATTATCTGCTTTCTACCTAATAATACTACTTACCCATTCATTGGTGTGTATCAGACCCTGCGTCAGGTGTTTTAAATTCATTGCAGAATCTCATTGACTAATCCATTGAGGTAAGTACTATTATTAGCCCCATTTTGTAGATGGGAAAACTGAGGTTTAGGGAAGTTAAGTAACATTCCTAAGTCCCCACTGCTAATAAGCCACAGAGTCAAGAACCAAAATTCAGTCCGTCTGATTCCAACTCTCTCATTTGTTCTTTGCAGGAGAACGTGACAATAACAGCCCTTCCTTTACATATTTCCAATCCATCCTACACATTTTGCCCGTTGAATCTTCCTCAAACATCCGTTTGATCATGACATTGTCCTTCTCAGAATCCTTCAGTGGCTCTCCATTTTTTACCCAGTACAGTAAAGGCACCTCCATTTAGCTCTTGATATGACCCCAACTCAGCTTTATTCTCATGCCCCTATATTTCCCCAGTCCTTTGGTCCTGCTGAATTGTCCTATTTGTTCTCCCATCAGGCAGCATGGCCCTCTTCCACCACCATGTTTTTCCTCCAAGAACATTCTCCTTCCCACCTCCCATCTCCACGTACCCACCTTCTGCCTTCTCGAAGACTCAGCCCAACTATGCCTCCTTCATGAAGCCTGCTGTGGACCCTTTCCTTCCAGTCAGGATTTGATGATGCTTCTCTTAGCACAGCTATGGCCCGTTGCTTGCACCTTTGTCTGGGAGTTAAACTTGGGGGCTGATGTTTAGGGTGTGGCGTGGACATGATCCATGCCATTTGAAGGTCCCCTTCTTCCAAGTGGCCCACAGCTGGGCTTGGATATGACACCTGTCCCCCACTAAGACCTTCTAGTTTCCTTGCATGCTCAGTATCTCCAGGACCTGGTTCTTGTTTTGTTTGATGATCTACTGCATGTCTCAAGGGCATAATTTTGCTTTAGCTAGAGTTTCATTAAATAGACTTTCCAATTTTTTGTCACTCAAGCCTGGTCTTGCAAGATGGAAAATTGAATTTGGCCAATTCTGACACTCCCTCCTCAGACCATGTCTCAGGTTTTCAGCTCTCTTGCTAACTCCAAGACTCACACGCATCAGGCTACCTACATTTTTAAGGTATCTCCTACTTGAGACACTATTTTCAAATATATTATCACATTTAATCTTTACAAAAACCCTGTGAGGCAAATGGTGTAGCCTCATTTTACAGATGAATAAACTGAGGTTCATAAGAGTTAAAGGACTTGCCTACAGGTCAGTGTTCTTTACTGAGCTCATTTCCCCCAAATGCCCCTCAGGGACAATAAGTAGCAGCTCCAGGCTCCCAGTCTCTCATATCCAGAGGAATTGTCTTCAGTGCGTTTAAGTAAATGCTGTAGCCAAAACCTCAGGAGGGAAGGGGCTGGGTGTAAGAAGGACAAGAAATATCTGAAGGCATTTCTCCCAGGAACCTCTTGCCCGTTTCTGTGAGGCTCAGACCTTTTGTGGTATGAAGGAAATTTTTCCTTACCTAATATTTTTACTGTCTTCTACCCTGTCAGGCTTGCCTTTGCTACACCCCAGTCTCCTGTGGGGACTTGTAATATGAACATTTCATTTCTGAATCTGCTACATCAAACACCCTTAGGGTAAAAAAGTGTGTGTGTGCACACACACGCACGTATACACATATATATGTATTTAATAGCTCATGGGAAAACCACATAAAGTTACCCTGCAAAGTGCACGTGATTTTCACATGGTGTTAATTTCACACATCAAGGGTAAAACTGAAAAAGATGTGGCTATTTAAAAAAAATTTTTAAACAAAAACGAAGAAAGTGAACAAGAATGAGGTAGCAATTGAAATTGCTGAAATGCTCATTCGAACAAGAGACTAGGTCAAACTCCAGACCTACCAACAAGAAGTGAGACACGCCTGGGGTGAGGAGCGTTGTCCTGAATGGCCAGGTTGTCACAGCTTCCAGCTAAGAACTTTCCTTCAACAGCCATAAGGCGGCTTACAATCTCTGACACTCTTGTCCTTTTTTATTAATGTTTGAATTTTATTGGAGTGTAGTTGATTTACAGTGTTGTGTTAGTTTCAAGTGTACAGCAAAGTTATACCTATACATATATTCTTTCTTTTTTAGATTCTTTTCTCATATAGGTTATCACAGAATACTGGGGAGAGTTCCCTGTGCTATACATAGGTCCCCATTGGTCATCCATCTTATTGACACACTTGTCCTTAATCAAAATTATCAAGTAGGTAAATTTTGTCTCTGAGGAAATTTTCTCAAACTATTTCTGATGTTGTTTCCTTCCTTCGTTCATTTGTTCAAGAAACAGTTCTTGATTTCCTGCTGTGAGCCAGGCAGCCTTTTAGGTGCTATAAAGGTAAAACTGACATCTGGTCCTACAGAGAGATTGGACTTCACCATGGATAATAGAAGCAACAGCAACCGTGTGTTAAGTGCTCCCCATGTGCCATTAGTTTTTCCATTAATAGGCACAAATATCCCACAAGGTCCACTTCTCATTATGTCTATTAGGGAAATGAGGATGTTCGGGAGTTTGTCCTGCCCCATGCTCAATGGTCTCTGCCTCCAGAGCCCAGCCTTCATCTACTGTGCCCTCTAGCCCAGAGCTGTTTTGTACAGATAAGATGCAAGCCAGGAATATAATTTTCAATTTCTAGTAGCCACTTTTCAAAAGAGGTGAGAAGAAACAGCTGCAACTAACATTAATTTTATATTTTAGTTAACCCAAAATATCCAAAAATACTATCCTATCCACACGTAATAAGTACAAAAACTATTGAGAGGGAATTCCCTGGCGGTCCAGTGGTTAGGACTTGGTGCTTTCACGGCCGGGGCCCGGGTTCAATCCCTGGTCAGGGAACTAAGATCCTGAAAGTTGCACGGCGTGGCCAAAAAAGTAAAAAAAAAAAAACAAACAAACTATTGAGATACTGTACCATTTTTTTCTTCTTCGAAGCCTACTGCATGTTTTACGTTTACAGAACATCTCAATTTGGACTGATCTCTTTTCAAGTGCTGAGTGGCCACCTGAGGTTACTGGTGACCGTGTTGGACGGCCCCGCTCTCCTTCCCCGGGGCGAGCACGTTAGCACGTTAGCAGGCGTCCATAGCAGGGCAAAGCATGGATCAGCCTCTCTGAGGGTACAGAGGACAGCTCGGTACTCCCCCATGAGTGGAGGGACCAGGAAGTGAAGCCTTCGTGGAGAAAGTGATATTTGAGCCAGACCTTGAAGACGAGGAGGGAGTGGGTGGGCACAGGGCAGAGGTCATTCCGGGCTGGGGGAGCAGCGTGAGTAGAGGGAGAGACACCAGGAAAGGCAACACAAGTCCAGGTTGCCGGCACGTAGGATCATGGGGAACAGCGTTTTTACCCCTTCTTACCATGCCCCATGGAGAGAGATATGTTTTACACATATTTACCCACACATTGACTGCAGATACACACATGTGTCTACATCTACATATATATGTCTGTATACATACACACCTGTATAACTGACCTTACTACATATGACACACTAAGATATCTTCTGTTCTATTTAATCCTCTTCTATTATAATTTTTTCATGCTGGTGGGATCCACCAAGCTGATTTCACAGCCACTCTGTGAAATGGTGGGGACTCACAGAGACGATGAGGAGGACATGCACTGTCTACATCTCTAGACCCGCTTCTCCCTCTTCTTTTTACTTCTGCTTTTCCTCAGTGGAACTGATTCACCTCTGGCTCCAGAAGGAAACATATGACACTAGCATGACCCACCAGAGCGATGGATCTGGTGGCTACCATGACAGATGCACACATAAGTGTGTGGCCAATCAGAGCCAACTAGAGCTAATCCCACAATTTTTGCTGAGTGATCAGAGCAAGGAAGAACCTTTTACACTACACTTGGGAGGTGACAGGAGCAGAGGGCCTGCTGAGAGGGAATTCGAAAGAGAGGAAAGCAGGTCCAAGAGCAGAGAAGAACAAGTTTTCAAGGTATTGTTAGTACCCCTGGATCAGGCCGTGCCTGAAACCCCACCCAAAAATCTACCATGAGACTTTTAAATTATATGAGCCAGTGGATTCCCTTTCTTCCCTTAAGACCAATTGGGTTGGGTTTTCTGTCACTTGAAACCAAAAGAATTTGATTGATTAAATCTCCATAAGTGTCACTGTGGATACTCAGTGCCTTTTCATTGCCTGCTTTTGAAAAACTCCAGGCATTTTTCTTCTGAGCAGTTCTCTGTCCTTTACAATGTTCCTTCCCTCTTCTCCCCAGTTCAGAATCCCTTTTCTCCATGCATTCTTTTCACCATAGCATTAATGTCTCATAAAATCTTAACCTGGCTGCTTCTCCTAGGGATATTTGCATTTTTAAACTCACTGGCCAGCCAAAGAAATAATCTAAAAGAATTAGAATTTCAGCAGTGAGGCAGACAGGTGGGGGAGATACCTGGGAACACAGATTCACCTGGTATCTACTCTGAAAGACTGTAAGTCCAGTTCTATACACAGGGACCAGCTTTCAAAAAGAATTTAAAAGGCACACTTTTGTTGTGGTGGTAGTGGTTGCTAAGTGATGAGTTATTTCCTGAAACTCCAAGCTTCCCTCTGGATTTGTGACTCTCCAAAACCCTCTAGCTTAATTTGAAACAAGGCACCCAAAGAAGTATCCTGCAGATACTTGGTTCCTTATAGGAAAATATGAACCCTTCAAAAATAAATGCACTGCCAACATTTCAGAGCTGCAAAAGGTTATACCTAGAACTGTCAAATGTCAAAAATAATTACCAGGCAGGATGTTACTCACACCTCTAGCCGGCATGATCAAAACTAATCCTTCCTGCCTTCATCTGTCTGAACAAAATTAGGTAGGAAAGCTGCCCAGCCTGATGCTTTGAGGCAACAAGGATTTGGAAAGGGAGAGTCCTCAGCCTAATTCTGGAACATTCTCTTTAGCTGTCAGGGGTAATTTTATATACCCACCAGTCAGTTTTTTAAATTGAAGTATAGTTGATTTTACAATATCATTCTAGTTTAGGTGTCCAGCACAGTGATTCAGCTATATAGAAACATACACATATATAGAGATTTTTTTTTCAGATTCTTTTCCCTTATAGGTTATATAGGTTATACACAAAATATTGAGTAGAGTTCTCTGTGCTATACAGTAGGTCCATGTTGGTTATCTATTTTATATATAGCAGTGTGTATCTGTGCATCTCAACCACCTAAGCGGGGGGAGGGACAAACTAGCAGCTACTGTTTTTATTTGTGTGTGTTTTTATACACATTCGTATAATTTTGCATAAATGCACAGATTGATTGTATCATACTTACCAGGGTTTTTAAACTTTTCATTGCAAAGTAAAATATAATACAAATGCAGAAAACTATTCAAACCAAATGTACATTTCAATGAATTATTATAACCACCACCCAGGTCAAGAAACAGAATTTTGCAGCCACCTTAGAAACCTCTGTCAAATGCTCCATTATAGCCACTACCTGTCTCCTTTTTTAAAAATACCACTATCTGGACTTTGTTAATAATCTCTTCTTTATGTTTCTTTATGGTCTTATCACCCAACTGCGAAATCCTAGACAGTATAGCTTAGTTTTGCCCATTTAAAAAGAAAGTTCTTCATTTCTTCCTGTCATAGTTTCCCCCCTTCTTTTCCTTAAAGATTATCTATCAAAGAACCTGGCATGCTGTGTCCAAGAAGGTTGGGTTTTTTTTTTTTTCCAGTATATTTTATGCCTGCTCGCCCTCATGCCTTCCTCCCTCACCCATATTCCACAACTTTTCTCCCCTACTCTGCACCAAGCAATCATGCTAACAACCGTGTACCCTTCAGTCTTTTCCTCTAAGCTTGTAATTCACATGCAGGTAACTTCCTGAGAGATGAACCCAAGAAGCAGGAATGAGGGAGAGGAAGAGTTAAACAGTGTTATCACATTGTTTGCCTCTGTGGGCACCAGACTCAACCCTCTGAGGAACTGCATAGACCACGCGTCCGAGCTGCCAGAGCATTTGTCCACCAACTCATCCCTCTTGGCTGGGGCTGCACGTGGGCTGAGATGCTCCGACAGGCAGGCAAGTGCTCTCCTGGACATAGGAGGAAGCCCGGAGACAGAGCAAGAGAGGCCCTGAGGCATGCACATGACCGGGGTGCGGCCAGCATGCAGGTGACCATGCACCACAGAGGCACCCAAATCACAGGAGGACCACAGGGAAGTGACACAAGGCAGGGAGAGCGCCTGCTACTGCCCCTCCAACCCAACCTGGCTCCTCCAACATCTCTCCCTCCATCCCAAAGATGGCTCTAACTTTCCTGCCTTCACCATCTGTCTCATGCTTTTTCCTTCCCATGCAATGATCACTACCCCCTGACTTTAATCTGAGCTTAAAATAATTCTACTATCTTTCAAAATCCCACTTTGAGTACCACACTTGAGAGGCAGCATCTGTGGACTTTGGGGCCCAACGCTGGTACCAAGTCCTGGCTCAGCTCTGCCTGCTGCATCTGAGACTTAAAGTGCTTCTCTGGGGTCACGGCGAGGCGTACGGCTTCACCAAGCACCGACGCACCGGCATCTGACTCGGCCAGAGAGTCTGCTGAAGACAACATCTCCCCTGCACCAAAGGTCTCAAAGCAAATGCCCGGAACGTTCCAGCTAAATGAGCTCTGCTTCCCTGGAAACAAGAAACACCTTCAATAAAAGAAAGCAGCAGGCTTCCCTGGTGGCGCAATGGTTGAGAGTCCGCCTGCCGACTCAGGGGACGCGGGTTCGTGCCCCGGTCCAGGAGGATCCCACATGCCGCGGAGCGGCTGGGTCCATGAGCCATGGCCACTGAGCCTGCGCATCCGGAGCCTTTGCTCCGCAACGGGAGAGGCCACAACAGTGAGAGGCCCGCGTACCGCAAAAAAAATAAAAAATAAAAAAAATAAGAAAGCAGCAGAGGGACAGAAGGAACAGGCTTTGATAACTTGATAAAACTAGTCTTCTCTTACTAATGCCTTCCCCCTTTCCCCATTAAAAGTTTCTAAAACTTCCTGAAAATGATGAGGTAAAGGATAGGGAGAGTCCACTTTCTCTAGATAAATCAAAGAAGATCTATTTTTCCTGTTTAAAGTTTTTTTTAAATTTCTAAACATGTTTTTTTCTTTTGTTTCCCACCCCCCACCTCTGCTTTCTCATCATTGGGTCCCAAAGAGGTTAAATTACTTTGAGTGCTTTGTGAAAACAGACAAATAAGCAAACACATGGAAATAAAGTTAGTCACAGTAGCAGATGTTTGCTCAGACCTGATTAAACAAATAAAAATCTGATTCAAGGGGAAAAAACTAGTCTTCAGCACAACATTAATCCAAGTCTTATCCCCTCAAACCCCTCCAATCAGTTTTCTCCAACCCCCTTTTCAGTCACTGTGGCCTGGGTCAGAGAAAGAGATTGAATCACCCAATAAGAGCAATCATCCAATCTGCACAAAATTTAGATTGCTTCCAGACTACACTGGAAGATAAAAATTTTCTCTCCAGGGAAAAACAAATAAGAGAGGGGTAGGGAATTATTCACCTTCACTCATGAAAGGGGAAGCGTCTGGATTTGACAAGCTGGAGACAATTCAGGTATGTGCCACTGGTCACATTGTGTAAATGTCATTTCCCACTTGCCTCTGATGTTAAAAATTTCAAAACTGACACTGTCTCATGGTTTGAGACTTATTCCCTGCAAAATGACAACAAATAATTTTACCATAAACAAGTTAGCACAAAAGTCCTCCGCTCCTAATTTAATTTCGGGAGAAACGATGCTAATCCTTTAATTATGCAGCATGTTGATTTGTCAAACTGACTTTTTCTCTGCTGAAAAATACTTTGCTATCACAGGGGGTGCTGATAAATATCTGCTCCAAGAATTTAGAGTGTTATAGAAACGATTTCTTCTGAAAAAAAAAGGAAAAAAAGAAAAAAAACCAGCAGAGAGTGGACGATCTCTCTCAGAGAGTGGACAATCAGCAATGACGTGCCCACTTCTGCCAACCTCTTGCTGGAGGAGCTGCAGACAAAAGCCACGGGAGCAGGCTTTCAGTGCTGGCCAGCCTGCAGTCAGCTACTAAAGGTATGTTTCCAAAGGGTAGAGCTAACCTTGAGCGAAGATCCCATATTAGCCCTGGAAATGGGGCAGCTGTGCTTTGGGGAAAATGCACCGAGAAGCTGGGGCAGGAGTCCTGGCTGTGCCACGTGGGAGCTGTATGATGCTGGCCAAACCCCAGAACCTCTGTGAAAGTCGCTTTCCAAAAACAGGAATAGCAACCTCCACCTTACAAGACTGCTGTTAGGATTAATGAGATAGTCATACGAAAGCACTTTTCCAAGTGTAAAATAAACATATGATAGTAGTGGAATATTAGTTGGTTGCTCCAATAGGTTGTGTTTATATCGATTTCAACCCACTTCCCACACTACCAGGCTCCCTTGAGTCCCATGGGAACTCCAAGCACAGGCAAATAACTTGACTCAAACAACCTACACATAGTTGAATACATTTTAAAACTAAAAAAAGTAAAAACCTTTCCAGGACTAGAGCCAATGATACAGAGACAGATCAATGGGATACACTAAAGGGTCCAAAAAAAAGATGAAGGTGGCATTTCAAATCAGTGAGTAAAAGATGGTATTGGGGAAACTGGCTAGGCAGAAAAAACAAACAGCACTCAATTATACATCACTTCTTGAATCACGTTAATTGTAAATGGGTCAAAGACTTAAGCTTAAAAAAATTAAACCATAAAAAGTAGCAGAGAAGCAAAACTAGATATGCGTAAAATTTGGTTGAGGATATCAAAGCATGATGGAAAAAGCTCCATGACAGAAATATTGATAAGTTCAACTACAAAAAAGAAAATCAGCATGGAAAGATATATATGTATATCTATATGCAGCAAAAGGAACAAAGCAGATGATCAACCACGATTTTTTTAAGTTGCAACGTACTGTGACAGACAGAAAATTAATATAAAGAATATTCTTTACAATAAGAAAAATCTGAACAATCCAATGAGGGAAAAATGTGCAAAGATCCGAAAGCTATAGTCCGGAAAAATAAACCCAAAGAGGCAGTTAATAAATGAAGAGACTTAAACTCATTCATAATAAGATTCATATTAAAACAGACATAAAAGTCATTTTTGCATATAAGAAAAAAGTTTGATTATATCTAGTCTTATCTGGGATGAGGGAATAAAACAACGTTTTTTGGAGAATACTATTTCAGAGAGCCATTTGGCAATCGCTATCACAAATTTTAATGCACATATCCAGCAATTATATTTCCAGAAATGTAATTTTCCTGCAGATGTGTAAAAAATTATATGAACAAGGACATTTTTGGCAGCAACGTTTGCTTGCATAAAAGGGGAGGGAGTCCTAAGTGCCCGCTGTTAGGAGACTAGTCAAATAAAGTATGAAGTATTCATACAATGGAATAATAAAACAGTTTAATAAGAATAAAAGAGATCTATTTATACTGCCCTGAAAAAAATTTCCATATTTTGTCAGTTGACAAAAGCCTACTTCACAGAAGAGTATAATCCATTGAGGTAACATCAAAGTACATAAATACATATATATCCTTATAAGTACGTAGAAAAGTCTATAATGTTACACAAAGGGGAGTAAAATTTAGAGAACTAACGAGAGAAAAAGACTTAATTTCATACTTAATTTCAACTTATATGCTTTGTGAAATTTTTTAATATGAGCTTGTATTATTTTCATAATATGAAATGGGAAAAATTATTCTTATTTTATATGCACATATGCAAACAAGAGTAAATGAAAATATTCTAAAAAATAAACTAGATATATCTATGGTCTATCTTTTTTTAATTTATTTATTTAACTTATTTATTTTTGGCTGCGTTGGGTCTTCGTTGATGCGCGTGGGCTTTCTCTTGTTGCGGCAAGCAGGGGTTGCTGTTTGTTGCAGTGTGCAGGCTTCTCACTGTGGTGGCTTCCCTTGTTGTGGAGCACAGGCTCTAGGCATGGGCTTCAGTAGTTGTGGCACTCAGGCTCAGTAGTTGTGGCGCACAGGCTTAGTTGCTCCGTGGCGTGTGGGATCTTCCCAGACCAGGGCTCAAACCCATGTCCCCTGCATTGGCAGGTGGATTCTTAACCACTAAGCCACCAAGGAAGCTCTGCGGTCCACCTTGACTATAAAACTCTCTGGAAGTATACGAATTCTTTACTTGGGGACCTGAAGAACATGAAAGCTGTCTACATAAACTCAAAACCTCCAGAAAATTTTGAATATAAATGTATCTGGCGTGAAATTTGTCTTAGGTATAATTATTTTCTTTTTTCTGAGTGTATTTATGGATATTCCACTTCATTCCAAAAAGAACTTGATTCATTAAAATGTATGTAAATTGTTCTATAAGATTAAAATAAGTGAGAAAATCCAACAGAATGCAAATGGGGGAGGATAAATAAATGAGGTTAGAAATAGGATAAGTAGGGGGAACTTGTATGCTATGACATCCCGGTGTCTCCCTAGCTTCAGTGGTCCAATGTCTCTGCAAAGAGAGAAACAACAGTTTCAGATTTCACTGTGCCCACAAGGTTACAGAAAACCAATCACTTGTGAAGAGTCCAGTTATTCAGGGTGGTGACTCCTGAGAGAAATTTCTTTCATGATTCCTCATAAGAAAATAAACTGCTACATTAACAGGGTTCTCAAGAAAATCGTACAGAGATGAGTTTTCATGGGCCAGTATCTATCTGGGTTATGGAAAATAGAAGGGAAAATATATTATTTCTCTTTACTTTTTAGTGTGGGATCTTCTTCAAAAAAAAACAAGACAGAAAAAAACAGACATTTACTCACCCAGTTCATAATCATGATATGCAATTTAGATCACCAAAATTGCAACAACAACAAAAAAATGCTAATGACAAAACAATGTTTGCCTACCTGCTATCTCCAGCACCTAGCAGGGTGCCTGGTGTACGTAGGCATTCAACAGAAGTGTTCAAACATGATGAACTTGGATTTTGTGTAAACATTCTAAAACAATCTCTTCTGCCGTTTTCCATGATGTTTTTTATCAGTGACAAAATGGACTACAAAGTGGGAAAACACACAATAGAAGCTTGGAATTTCTTTCAAAACATACTCCTTCCTTTCTCTACTTGCCCTAGGAGTTGGGAGGTGGGGCAAAACCGTTAAAAGATAAGTTTTCTGGCATGAAACCAGGAACAGTTCAAAAGGTGCTATTGTACTGCTGTCAGCTTGAGGAACTGTGCCACAGAACTCATAAGAATGATATGGGAAACCTGTGATTTAATCAGCTGCAGACTCGTTACCCACAGGACCTACACAGAGATGCATCCATCCATCAGGGTGTCAGGTACGTATTTCACAAAGGTTGGGGGGCGGGGTGATTTAGGAGTTAGGGCAGAAGTTGAAGGCAGAAGCTGGAGTCCACCCAAGCACTTCTCCCTGGTAGGGAACCTTATGTGGCAGCTACATAGCCTCTCACCTTTAAAAATAAAGAAGTAAATCCACCACGCCCTTTGGTGAACCCCCCACCGAGGACTGACACAGACTGACTTTTCACTCCCTAGTAACAAAACTCATTATGACAGTCAAATGTTTTACCCTCTAAAGGTCTAATTTTGCACTCATATATTAATCTAGCAGCCCTTCCAAGATGGAACACGTTCCTAACAGAAGTCTCTAGAGGAAGGACATTTGCACCAGAATGAGAAGGTCAGCAAGGGAGAGAGAAAACCCAGAAGCACCTCAAACCAGCTAACCACTCACTACTTATCAAACCATACCGCCATCTCTGGGAGCCGTGAAAGCACTAAACCTCCTTCTGTTAGTATAGTCTCATCCTCGTAAGGCAGTCAACCAAAGTAGCACAGAAATTGAACTCCTGACAGCCAGTTGAAGCCTGGCCAAGTGCACTCATGTCCCCCCAAGCCTGAAAGAAACAGCCACACCAATGGCCAGCCAGGCTTCTGAGGCTGGTGAGGAAAGGGGTGGACCACACACCCATCAACCACAGGCTCACTTACTCCTTTTTTCATTCGCCTACTTCTTTCCTTCCCAGCGAGACTGCAAATCCATGCCTTCTCTTTCCTTTGTATCTCCAGCATTGCCGAAGAGTCCTGAATGAGTGAGTTAAACGTCATCCATCAATGCTGACTGATCAATACAATCCTGTGTGAACAGCCAGTGGAATACATGCAACCACACCATACACACCAACTGAAATAGGAATGTATCCTATTTTTAAAGACACCTAAAGAACAAAATTCTACATAGTTTATTCTGTAATCCAACCCAAGACCTTGAACTGCAATATCAATGTTCCAAAATTCTATCACACAAGTCGGAAAGGATGCAAGTGGTGAGACCAAAAGGAGCTGAAGAATGTAATAAAAATTAACACCTCTTTTCCAGGAAGATTAAAGGCTCCATCGCTATTCCTTTGCAGATAAAGAGAGTCAGCTACAAGAGATGGATTGTGAAAATAATTGCACAAAGAACAAGGTGTCAGAGGAGGGGCAGGCTGGGATGGGAGCATCCATTGGGCAGTCCCAGGGCTCCTGCTACCACATGGCGCTCTCTCCCTTACCTGAGACCTGAAAGAAATTCTCTTGCCAGGCCCCCAAGGTGTCACTGCTACCAAATTACAGACTCCCTAAGAAAGTCCCTTCTGCAAACAGTATCTCTTGCTAGACATAAACACCTCCTTTCAAAGTTTGAAATTTATGAGCGCCCAAATGATGTTTATGACCCTGCAGCTTGTGATCCTGTCATGGATTCTATCAACCAAGGAGACTGGATTAGCTCATGGACCTAGGCATTTACGGCTCTGAAGTGAGCCACTGTTCAAAGAGGGCCGAGGACAGATGGAACTGATCTACCCACAGGTGGATGAGCACCACCGATGCAGAACGGGCCTGGGCTGCCTGAAAGAACACCCAGGACCAAGGGCTAGAGGCAAAATAATCAATTGGGTATCAGCACCACAGCCAACAATCAACCAGGAGCCATAACCAAAAGAAGTTGGCCACCAGAGAGAAAAAGCAACCAAATGCTGGGGCATTACCACAACCAGCAAGGAAAAAGCAGCAAGATTTTTTCATTGAAATCAAACTGCAAAAGATGAATAGATGTCAGTGGAATTTCTTCTTAAAGGAACTTTCCAAGTTATCTATATAAACAAATACAAGAGGAATGCATTTTTGACATTGTGGTTTGGTTTGGTTTTGATTTTTTAATTTTTAAAAAGCTAGGGTTGTGTGCCTTTTTGAAATGCAGTTTCAACATCTGCAAACTTAACCAGAACACTTCAAGAGAAGAGGGAAATTTAGATAAACACTGAAGGTTACTCACTGGGTTAGGAGTTCAGGGAAAGAGAAAAAAAAAAGCAGAGTCAATTGAAATTTATTGAAATACTAAACTCCCCAAAATATAGATGGTATAAAGAAATAATCACTTTAGTATTTTGTTATCATCTTCTGCAGTAGCTCCTAATTTTTCTTCTTCTTTTTTTTTTTAAGAAGATGTTGGGGTAGGAGTTTATTAATTTATTTTTGTTTATTTATGCTGTGTTGGGTCTTCATTTCTGTGTGAGGGCTTTCTCTAGTTGTGGCAAGCAGGGGCCACTCTTCATCGTGGTGCATGGGCCTCTCACTATCGTGGCCTCTCTTGTTGTGGAGCACAGGCTCCAGACGCGCAGGCTCGGTAGTTGTGGCTCACGGGCCTAGTTGCTCTGCGGCATGTAGGATCCTCCCAGACCAGGGCTCGAACCCGTGTCCCCTGCATTAGCAGGCAGATTCTCAACCACTGCGCCACCAGGGAAGCCCCACCTAATTTTTCTTAACACTAGTTAGTTCATAGTTCATTGTTATAAGTAAAATATGACAGTAATGAAGACATTTAAATTACAAACTTTGACCTTTATCTTTGGGCTCCATCTCTAGAAAAAGAGTAATTGTATCAGGGTCTTTTAGAAAGCCCTTTCAAAGAGAGACTTCTAGATTTATTTCCTGGGTAGCAGGCTCTGAAAGATCAAGCCAATCCTGAATGGTGTTTCAGAGCTTTAAGTCTTTTGAGAGCTGAGACTACATCTTTATTCAACACATATTTGGACGTTATTTGACATATGAAAAAGGAAAAACTGCTCAGTCTTGGGTAGGGTGAAAAAGATGAAAAAAGCATGGTCCCCGCAGATTCAAGGAGCTTACCTTCCTATTAGGACATTTGCACAAATAACTAAAACACACACGTGTGTAAAATGTATAATGGAATGGACTAAATGTATGCTCTATGTATTTATTTCTTTATACACACTTATACATGAAAAAGGTATCCCTCATATATGTGTGTGTTGCATCTGTGTGCATTATGTATATGCGTATGCATATGCATATGTATATGTATATTGTCCAATATATGTATAGATCGTCTAAGAGCTTGTGTAGTCCTTCTCCATAAGCGGCATGTGTGCCCTTCTGTCAGCTAGCCCACTTGCCATTCTCATGGATGTAGATTATAGAAAGGTGGTCTGAAGTTGTTCATCAGTTCTTGAGCTATAATAAAGCACTGTTCCTAAAAATTTTACTCACTCTCTGATTATTATCCTTCCCAAAACTTACTCTCTGCCTAACCAATAGCAAATGAATGTACAAATTGTATTTATTTTAAAAGTTTCTCTTTACACTTTCCCTTACATATTTTGTCAACTTCAGAATTCCAGCAATACTAACCCCTACTACATCTGAATGTGACAGGATTAGGACAGTAGCAAGATAGACTCGATTACTCATTCCCAGATTGCCAGTCTACACATCATTTTATGTTTGCCATGCAGTTTTGTCAACTCTCTGCCTTACACGTTAAAACAGCTTTCTGGGAAAGAGTTAACCACCAGTTGATGAGCGATAACCTTTGTTTTAGCTTGAAATCTAGATTCTGCCAAGTCTTTGGAAAAGTCAAATTGGACAATTATCTACATAGCTGAGGGGAAAGACTGTTTCCTTTCTGATCTGGGTGATCCGCCATGATTACCAGCAGGCTCTTGTCAAATGCCCACTGGGTGCATATCCTTGTGGAAAGGCATTTTCAGTCCTTGCCCTTAGACAACAAATGAGAATATCTACACAGAGCCATTGAATTACCTCGCGGGGCCCTACTTCTCTCCCTCTCCATCCTAGTGGAGACTTGGCTGTGTTTTTCTCAGGACAGTGCTGGTGTCTGCAGGGCTGGGGCTAGGTGTGAGGGGAGCCGGTGAAGGCAAGCCCTCCTGCACTCTAACCAGAGGAATCACGGCGTGCCTGCAGCAAAGCACTTAACCTATTTGTGTCTCCATCTCCCATTTGTAAAACAGGGTAATTATAACCTCCCTGCCCTATATGCCTGTTGGGAAGGTTCATTCATGTTTGTAAATCACTTTGAAGATGGAGTGATTGCTCCCTGCTGTGGCAGGTGGAAGATCTCTGGCCCCAGTCCTTCCTCCCTGTTCCCTGGTAGCTGTCTTAGAGGAGAGAGAAAAAGTAACAAATTACTCCTGCCAGTCCCTTTTCCTATTTACATTGAATATCCAAGGGGAAGCTTATTAACACTTTTTCCTAAATTTCTATGTTCTCAGTTCTACATGTTTTCATCACAACCCAGAAAGCATTAATATTTTTAGATGTGATAACTTAAAGTTAACATCTTTGTAAAATTCCACAAAGATTATGGAATTATCATCAATAGTTTTTCTATGCATCAGTTTATACCCATGTTATGTTCAAGGGTATATTTCTATGAATTTAAACACATGAATCTTGAATGCTATCTATCTCCTAGTGTATCTAACACCTAAATCAGTTAATGTTCTTCAAAAAAAAACACCACATTTTAAGTGGCACATAAAACACATACATACACAAATACACACTTAAGTGTGTGGAGTGAACATAGATATATTATTTTATGTTAAAAATGCAAAACAGTGTACTTAAAAAAAAACTCACTTGGGTATTAAAATGTCTCACAAGAACATTTTAAGGATGCATTAATTTACTTTGGTTGCTTTTCTTTAATTTCAAAAACATAACATTTAAAAAAATAAACTTTTGGACTTCCCTGGTGGTGCAGTGGTTAAGAATCTGCCTGCTAATGCAGGGAACAAGGGATCGAGCCCGGGTCCGGGAAGATCCCACATGCCACGGAGCAACTAAGCCTGTGCACCACAACTACTGAGCCTGTGCTCTAGAGCCTGCGAGCCACAAGTACTGAGCCCATGTGCCACAAATACTGAAGCTCACGTGCCTAGAGCCCATGCTCCACAATGAAGAGTAGCCCCCACTTGCCACAACTAGAGAAAGCCCATGTGCAGCAACGAAGACCCAATGCAGCCCAAAATAAATAAATAAATATGAATGAACCTCAAGACCATTTCCTTTGGCCTAAAAAGACACAGATACCCATTGATGAAAATGTAAAATATTTATCCATTATTGTAATGTGATCACGCATAGGGAATTGCTTTATACTCCTCTCCCAGAATTAATCTTCATGTAAACAAGGAAAAGATCTTTTTCATATAATTTCCCCCAGAAGTCTAGCTCAACACCTGGCAAATAATGATATTCAAAAAATATTTATCAAATAAATAAATAAATAACGGACCTCTCTCTGTGATATCTTGCCTATTCTAATTTAATAGTTTTCTTTAATGTGGAACTTTTCAAAACCTTTAATAAATAATTGAACATTGTAAATTCAATGAGTTAAATATAGTACACAGCATTTCCCAAACTTGTTTTATCATCAAAAATTTTGCCCACAAAATCCCTTGTAGTATTAGAGGGAATAAAGTCTAGACAACCAAATATGGAAAATATTGCATTGGCTTTTAATTTACACCTCATTGTTTCCTAAAATTCAAGGTCAGCAGAGACCTGTAGTGTTCAATGAATATTCATGGGGTCCCTGCATCTCCCATACTCCCCTATTGTTGGGTCAGGGCCACATGATTGCAACTGGCACATAGGAATGTGAGAGCAAGTAATGCGCCATTTCTATTCCAAGGCACTTGAAAGTCGATGGATCTCTTTCATCTTTCCTTCCTTTGTTGGGGCTAGTCTGGAAGTCAGCTGTTGAAATGATGACCTCACAAGTTGAGGGGAATCTCCAACTCATCAGATGTAGAAGACCACCTGCCAACTTACATCAGGGCTTGTGGTGAGCAATAAATGTACTTTTGGAAACAACCTAAATGTCCATCGACAGAGGAATGGATAAACAAGATGTGGTACATATATACAATGGAATATTACTCAGCCATTAAAAAGAATGTAGTAATGCCATTTGCAGCAACATGGATGGACCTAGAGATTGTCATACGGAGTGAAGTAAGTCAGACAGAGAAAGAAAGACAAATGAACTTATTTAAGAAACAGAAACAGACTCACAGACTTAGACAACAAACTTATGGCTAGGGGGGTGGGAAGGGTAGACAGAAGGGATAGTTAGGGAGTTTGGGATTGACATGTACACACTGCTATATTTAAAATAAATAACCAGGGGATTAGGAACCAAGATGGCAGAGTAGAAGGACATGTTCTCACTCCCTCTTGAGAGAACACCAAAATCACAACTAGCTTCTGGACAATCACCGACAGGAAGACACTGAAACTCACCAAAAAAGATACCCCACATCCAAAGAAAGAGGAGAAGCCACAATGAGATGGTAGGAGGGGCGCAATCACAGTAAAATCAAATCCCATAACTGCTGGGTGGATGACTCACAGACTGGAGAACACTTATACCACAGAAGTAAACCCACTGGAGGGAAAGTTCTGAGCCCCATGTCAGGTTCCCAACCTGGAGGTCCGGCAATGGGAGGAGGAATTCCTAGAGAATCAGACTTTGAAAGCTAGTGGGATTTGATTGCAGGATTCTGATAGGACTGGGGAAACAGAGACACCAGCCTTGGAGGGCACACACAAAGTAGTGTGCACATTGGGACCCAGGGAAAGGCGGAGTGACCCCAAGGGAGACTGAACCAGACCTACCTGCTAGTGTTGGAGGGTCTCCTGCAGAGGCAGGCGGTGCCTGTGGCTCACCATGTGGACAAGTACACTGGCAGCAGAAGTTATGGGAAGTACTTGGCGTGAGCCCTCCCAGAGTCCACCATTAGCCCCACCAAAGAGCCCACGTAGGCTCCAGTGTTGGGTTGCCTCAGGCCAAACAACCAACAGGGAGGGAACTCAGCCCCACCCATCAGCAGTCAAGTGGACTAAAGTTTTACTGAGCTCTGCCCACCAGAGCAACAGTCACCTCCACCTACCACAAGTCCCTCCCATCAGGGCACTTGCACAAGCCTCCTAGATAACCTCATCCACCAGAGGACAGACAGCAGAAGCAAGAAGAACTACAATCCTGTAGCCTGTGGAACAAAAACCACATTCACAGAAAGTTAGACAAGATGTAAAGGCAGAGGGTTATGTACCAGATGAAGGAACAAGATACAACCCCAGAAAAACAACTAAATGAAGCAGAGATAGGCAACTTTCCAGAAAAGAATTCAAAATAAAGATAGTGAAGATGATCCAGGACCTCGGAAAAAGAATGGAAGCAAAGTTGGAGAAGATGCAAGAAATGTTTAACAAACACCTAGAAGAATTAATGAACAAAAAAACACAGATGACTAATATAATAACTGAAATGAAAACTACACTAGAATGAATCAATAGCAGAATAACTGAGACAGAAGAACAGATGAGTAACCTGGAAGACAGAATGGTGGAATTCACTGCTGCAGAACAGAATAAAGAAAAAAGAATGAAAAGAAATGAAGACAGCCTAAGAGACCTCTGGGACAACATTAAAAGCAACAACATTCGCATTATAGGGGTCCCAGAAGGAGAAGAGAGAGAGAAAGGACCAGAGAAAATACTTGAAGAGATTATACTTGAAAACTTCCCTAACATGGGAAAGGAAATAGCCACCCAAGTCCAGGAAGCACAGCAAGTCCCATACAGGATAAACTTAAGGAGAAACATGCTGAGACACATAGTAATCAAACTGGCAAAAATTAAAGACAAAGAAAAATTATTGAAAGCAGCAAGGGAATAACGACAAATAACATACAAGGGAACTCCCATAAGGTTAACAGCTGATTTCTCAGCAGAAACTCTACAAGACAGAAGGGAGTGGCATGATATACTTAAAGTGATGAAAGGGAAGAGCCTACAACCAAGATTCCTCTACCCAGCAAGGACCTCATTCAGATTCAATGGAGAAATCAAAAGCTTTACAGACAAGCAAAAGCTAAGAGAATTCAGCACCACCAAACCAGCTCTACAACGAATGCTAAAGGAAATTCTCTAAGTGGGAAACACAAGAGAAGAAAAGGACCTACAAAAACAAACCCAAAACAATTAAGATAACGGACATAGGAACATACATATCGATAATTACCTTAAATGTGCATGGATTAAATGATCCAACCAAAAGACACAGGCTTGCTGAATGGATACAAAAACAAGGCCCATCTATATGCTCTCTACAAAAGACCCAGTTCAGACCTAGGGACACATACAGACTGAAAGTGAGGGGATGGAAAAAGATAGTCCATGCAAATGGAAATCAAAAGAAAGCTGGAGTAGCAATACTCATATCAGAAAAAAATAGACTTTAAAATGAAGAATGTTATAAGAGACAAGGAAGGACACTACATAATGATCAAGGGATCAATCCAAGAAGAGGATATAACAATTATAAATATATATGCACCCAACATATGAGAACCTCAGTACATAAGGCAACTGGTAAGAGCTATAAAAGAGGAAATTGACAGTAACACAATAATAGTGGGGGACTTGAAAACCTCATGTACAACAATGGACAGATCATCCAAAATGAAAGTAAATAAGGAAACAGAAGTTTTAAATGACAAAATAGACCAGATAGATTTAATTGATATTTATAGGACATTCCATCCAAAAACAACAGATTACACTTTCTTCTCAAGTGCACATGGAACAATATCCAGGATAGATCATATTGGGCCACAAATCAAGCCACAGTAAAATTAAGAAAATTGAAATCATATCAATCATCTTTTCTGACCACAATGCTATGAGATTAGAAATTAATCACAGGAAAAAAAAAACATAAAAAACACAAACACATGGAGGCTAAATAATACGTTATTAAATAACCAAGAGATCACTGAAGAAATCAAACAGGAAATCAAAAAATACCTAGAGACAAATGACAATGAAAACACAATGATTCAAAACCTATGGGATGCAGCAAAAGCAGTTCTAAGAGGGAAGTTTATAGCTATACAAGTCTACCTCAAGAAACAAAAAAATCTCAAATAAACAATCTAACCTTACACCTAAAGGAACTAGAGAAAGAAAAACAAACAAAACCCAAAGTTAGCAGAAGGAAAGAAATCATAAAGACCATAGCAGAAATCAGTTAAATAGAAACAAAGAAAACAATAGCAAGGATCAATAAAACTAAAAACTGGTTCTTTGAGAAGATAAACAAAATTGATAAACCATTAGCCAGACTCATTAAGAAAAAGAAGGAGAGGACTCAAATCAATAAAATTAGAAATGAAAAGGAGAAGTTACAACAGACACCACAGAAATACAAAGCATCCTAAGAGACTACTACAAGCAACTCTATGACAATAAAATGGACAACCTGGAAGAAATGGACAAATTCTTAGAAAGGTATAACTTTCCAAGACTAAACCAGGAAGAAATAGAAAATATGAACAGACAAATCACAAGTAATGAAATTGAAACTGTGATTAAAAATCTTCCAACAAACAAAAGTCCAGAACCATATGACTTCACAGGTGAATTCTATCAAACATTTAGAGAAGAGCTAACACCCATCCTTCTCAAACTCTTCCAAAAAATTGCAGAGGAAGGAACACTTCCAAACTCATTCTATGAGGCCGCTATCAGCTTGATATCAAAACCAGACAAAGACACTACAAAAAAAGAAAATTACAGACCAATATCACTGATGAATATAGATGCAAAAATCCTCAACAAAATACTAGCAAACAGAATCCAAAAGCACATTAAAAGGATCATACACCAAGATCAAGTGGGATTTATCCCAGGGATGCGAGGATTCTTCAATATACGCAAATCAATCAATGTGATACACCATACTAACACATTGAAGAATAAGAACCATATGACCATCTCAATAGATGCAGAAAAAGCTTTTGATAAAATTCAACACCCATTTATGATAAAAACTCTCCAGAAAGGGCATAAAGGGAACCTACCTCAACATAATAAAGGCCATACGTGACAAACACACAGCCAACATCGTTCTCAATGGTGAAAAACTTTTCCTCCAAGAGCAGGAACAAGACAAGGATGTCCACTCTCACCACTCTTATTCAACATAGTTTTGGAAGTCCTAGCCATGGCAATCAGAAAAAAAAAGAAATAAAAGGAATACAAATTGGAAAAGAAGAAGTAAAACTGTCGCTGTTTGCAGATGACATGATACTATACAAATGGCCAGAGAATCCTGAAGATGCCACCAGAAAGCTACTAGAGCTAATCAGTGAATTTAGTAAAGTTGCAGGATACAAAATTAATGCACAGAAATCTCTTCCATTCCTATACACTAATGATGAAAAATCTGAAAGAGAAATTAAGGAAACACTCCCATTTACCACTGCAACAAAAAGAATAATATACCGAGGAATAAACCTACCTAGGGAGACAAAAGACCTGTATGCAGAAAACTATAAGACACTGATGAAAGAAATTAAAGATGATACCAACAGATGGAGAGATATACCATGTTCTTGAATTGGAATAATCAATATTGTGAAAATGACTATACTACCCAAAGCAATCTACAGATTCAATGCAATCCTTATCAAATTACCAATGGCATTTTTTTACAGAACTAGAACAAAAAATCTTAAAATTTGTATGGAGACACAAAAGACCTCAAATAGCCAAAGAAGTGTTGAGGGAAAAAAAAACGGAGCTGGAGGAATCAGACTCCCTGACTTCAGACTATAATACAAAGATGCAGTAATCAATACAATATGGTACTGGCACAAAAACAGAAACATAGATCAATGGAACAGAATAGAAAGCCCAGAGCTAAACCCACACACCTATGGTCAACTAAATTATGACAAAGGAGGCAAGGGTATGCAATGGAGAAAAGAAAACCTCCTCAATAAGTGGTGCTGGGAAAACTGGACAGCTACATGTAAAAGAATGAAATTAGAACACTCCCTACCACCATGCACAAAAATAAACTCAAAATGCATTAGAGACCTAAATGTAAGACTGGACACTATAAAACTCTTAGAGGAAAACATAGGAAGAACACCCTTTGACATAAATCACAGCAAGATCTTTTTTGATCCATCTCCTAGAGTAATGGAAATAAAAACAAAAATAAACAAATGGGACCCAATGAAACTTCAAAACTTTTGCACAGCAAAGGAAACCATAAACAAGATGAAAAGGCAACCCTCAGAATGAGAGAAAATATTTGCAAATAAATCAATGGACAAAGGATTAATCTCCAAAATATATAAACAGCCCATGCAGCTCAATATTAAAAAAACAAACAACCCAATCCAAAAATGGGCAGAAGACCTAAATGGACATTTCTCCAAAGAAGACATACAGATGGCCAAGAAGCACATGAAAAGCTGCTCAACATCACTAATTATTAGAGAAATGCAAATCAAAACTACAATGAGCATCATCAGAAAATCCACAAACAACAAATGCTGGAGAGAGTGTGGAGAAAAGGGAACCCTCTTGCACTGTTGGTGGGAATGTAAATTGATACAGCCACTATGGAGAACAGTATGGAGGTTCCTTAAAAAACTAAAAATTGAATTACCATATGACCCAGCAATCCCACTTCTAGGCATATACCCAGAGAAAACCATAATTCAAAAAGAAAAATGCACCCCAATGTTCATTGCAGCACTATTTACAATAGCCAGGTCATGGAAGCAACCTAAATGCTCATTGACAGATGAATGGATAAAGAAGATGTGGTACATATATACAATGGAATAGTACTCAGCCATAAAAATTGGGTCATTTGTTGAGATGTGGATGGATCTAGAGACTGTCATACAGAGTGAAATAAGTCAGAAAGGGAAAAACAAATATTGTATATTAACGCATATATGTGGAACCTAGAAAAATGGTACAGATGAACCGGTTTGCAGGGCAGAAATTGAGACACAGGTGTAGAGAACAAACGTATGGACACCAAGAGTGGGGAAGCGGCGGGGGGTGGTGGTGGTGGTGTAAGATATTGGGAGGTTGGGATTAACATGTATACACTGATGTGTATAAAATTGATGACTAATAAAGACCTGCTGTATAAAAAAATAAATAAAATTAAATTTAACTTTTTTTAAATAAATAAATAAAATAAAATGAATAACCAGCAAGGACCTACTCTATAGCATAGGGCACTCTGCTTAATATTATATAACAACCTAGGGCTTCCCTGGTGGCGCAGTGGTTGAGAGTCTGCCTGCCAATGCAGGGGACATGGGTTCAAGCCCTGGTCTGGGAAGATCCCACATGCCACGGAGCAACTAGCCCCGTGAGCCACAAATACTGAGCCTGCGCGTCTGGAGCCTGTGCTCTGCAACGAGAGGCCGCGATAGTGAGAGGCCCATGCACCGCGATGAGGAGTGGCCCCCACTTGCCGCAACTAGAGAAAGCCCTCACACAGAAACGAAGAGCCAACACAGCCATAAAGAAATGAATAAATAAATAAATAAATAAAAATTAAAAAATATATATATTATATAACAACCTAAATGAGAAAAGAATTTGAAAAAGAATAGATACATGTATATGTATAACTAAATCATTTTGCTATACACCTGAAATTTTCACATTGTTAATCAACTATACTCCAATATAAAATAAAAAGTTAAAAAAAAAAGAAATAGGGCTTCCCTGGTGGCGCAGTGGTTGAGAGTCCGCCTGCCGATGCAGAGGACACAGGTTCGTGCCCCGGTCCTGGAAGATCCCACATGCTGCGGAGCGGCTGGGCCCGTGAACCATGGCCACTGAGCCTGCGAGTCCGGAGCCTGTGCTCCACAACGGGAGAGGCCACAACAGTGAGAGGCCCGTGTACTGCGAAAAAAAAAAAAAAAAGAAATGTACTTTTGTTGTGCTAAGCCACTGAGATTTCAGGGTTCTTTGTTACGACAGCATAACCTATCCTGTCCTGACTAAATGTGTTAATGATTGTGGCATTCCTTCATATAACCAGTACATACTGAATGCCTACTATGTGTCAAGCATGATATTTGAGGCATCCTATAATAAGTATATTACAAAACTGCCAAAAGAGAAATTAAAGAATAAAAATATATAGACTGAGGGATGAACAGCCTCATTCCTTTGAAGGAAAAGTGCTGAAGCTGGGTGATTTTTGTCTTGGCAAGCCTAGGAGTTACTTCAGAAGAGGTTGTCCAAAAGCAAGCTTAAATGCAAAGAATTCAAATTTGCCCAAATTAACTAGTGTTTTACTTTGTCTGAATTATTCCATACTTTCCTAAAGACTAGGTGTTCTCTAAGTAAGATTGGGAAGCAGTATGTCCAGAAATATTTCTGCTGTCCTGTCATATCTGTATAGAATTCTTGGCTTTAGAAAACAACAACAACAACAACAACAACTACAAATCGAAAGGGAACACTGCAAGTGGCCTAACATATCAGAAATTGTCACCAGTCCTTGTCAGTCAGCATTCTTGTGTCTTTGTCATAATTAGCCAGTGTGTCTATGAATTTTCTGGATTAGGGCTGCTTAATATGTCAGGCCTCTTAAGAGATTCATAATCTCCAATGAAATAAATATTCACATGAGATAAAATTCCACTGCTCTTATGTACTTTGATTCAACATCTATAACTGCCTTGTGATATGACAGCGAATCGAAGAGGAAGAAAAATGTGGGAGGACATTGAGGCAGAACGCAGAAGAGGCCTTTTAGTCCACTGTTCACCATTTTGTGTGGCAAAAAGTCCGGATAAAGGGAACTACTCAGTGTCCACTTCTCTGAATCTCAAACATCTCTTCTTAAAAATCAGCAGGGGGCCTCCCTGGTGGCGCAGTGGTTGAGAGTCCGCCTGCCGATGCAGGGGACGCGGGTTCGTGCCCTGGTCTGGGAGGATCCCACATGCCGCGGAGCGGCTGGGCCCGTGAGCCATGGCCGCTGAGCCTGTGCGTCCGGAGCCTGTGCTCCGCAACGGGAGAGGCCACAACAGTGAGAGGCCCGTGTAATGCAAAAAAAAAAAAAAAAAAATCAGCAGGATTTCAGCAATCGCAGTGATCCAAAAGAATCTGGAATTTCAACACAGACTGTGAGACAAACCTCAAGTCGTGGGAAAACAAAACTATCGTTAATTTTCTGTCTCTAATCAGCTTCACGACTTTGCATGATGGAATATCCACAGCCACATAATGCTGCGTGTCCCTCCTTTCCTCCTGCTGCTCCTCCTCCGACTGAGGCAAAAAGCTTTTTTAAATGACTCTGAAGAACCTAGGGGTAGGACAGGTATAAAGACTCAGACTTAGAGAATGGCCTTGGGTACACGGGGAGGGGGAAGGGTAAGCTGGGACGAAGTGAGAGAGTGGCATGGACATATATACACTATCAAATGTAAAATAGATAGCTAGTGGGAAGCAGCTGCATAGCACAGGGAGATCAGCTCAGTGCTTTGTGACCACCTAGAGGGGTGGGATAGGGAGGGTGGGAGGGAGACGCAAGAGGGAGGGGATATGGGGATATATGTATATGTATAGCTGATTCACTTTGTATAAAGCAGAAACTAACACACCATTGTAAAGCAATTATACTCCAATAAAGATGTTTTTTTTTTTTTAAAAAAGTGTTTTTAAAGGATTGTTTTGGAAAGGTTGTTCCCAGGTCTCTGTGTACTGGCCAGGGTTTAACCTCGAGTTTATAGAACTCCTGGGACTCTTCATGGAAGCTGTAATGACAGTCCAATTTGAAATCTGGTGTGCTGGGCAAGAAAACCACAAATGCTGTCTAGGCACTTTATCAGCCAGGCCCTGCCTTTGAAAGATAAGCCCCTCCAAGGCAGAGGTCACGGTTAGAACAATCTATTGCAGCTTAGCCTTCTGGCCAAAACTCTCAAGAACTAGGAGGGGTCCTGCCCAAAGTGAGCTCTGAATACACTCATTCCCTCTTATTATTATTTTCATTTTTAGCTCACTAATAACTTACTTAATATTGAGTTAGTGCCCACTGAGGTAACAAACCAGATTCTCTTTGAACAGAATTGTAAAGTGTCTCTGAGCCCTTGATAAACAATAGCTTGCCTTGGGTTTTTTTTTTTTTCTTTCTTTGAAAACATCTTTTATTATCTTGAAATGTTTTCCTTTACTAGATATTTTTTCAAATTACAAAAATAATAAAAAAAATTTTTAATAAATATTTTTTTCAAATTTCCACAAGATGTATGAAGAAAAAGCTGTCCAACATGTACATGTGCATCTTCCATAACATTCTCTAGGCACATATACAAGTGTTACTGAGTCCAAGCTTGTTCTGCACGCCACACGACAGGCCAATAAATAGGGAGATGAGGTTTGGGGGCAAGGAATAATGACTTTATTCAGAAAGCCAGGAGTCCAAGAAGATGGCGGACTAATGTCCTAGAGAACCATCTTATCCAAGTTAGAATTCAGGCTTCTTTTATACCAAAAGGGGAGGGGGTGTTTTTGGCTGTTGAAGACTTCCTGGTGTCAAAATCCTTTGTTCTTGCAGCTGTCCCCATAGGTCAGGTCACAATGTTCCTGTAAACCTCCAACAAGACAAATGTTATTCTCTGTTCTACAACTTTTTATCTCTATATGAATGGAAAAATGTTATACCCTTAAAGTATAACAGAGCCTTGAGAATGGGCTATCCTGTATATTTCAGGCTATAGGCAACATTCTTAACTGGAAGAAAAAGCTTTAGAATACAAAGGTTAAAGTAAAAGAAACAGACCCAATATGGAGTCAGATTTGTTCTTCCTTATTACGTAAGTACATGCAAATACAAAAGTACACACACATATACATATAGATGGGTTCATTGCCAATTGATTGGATAGCTTGTGTTTTACAATCTAAAATAATGCTATCTCCATTACTTTGATATTTTCTTTTTCAATCTACAGCAATTGTGTCTACAATTTGGTTGTTCAAACTCTAATCCTTTATTTCTACTTTTTATACATACATGCATACACACATTAATTTTGCATAAATGGAATTATATCATATTTGACAGAGATCTGCTTAGTGCAGTCTTTTTTTTTCTTTTCTTTTTCTCTTGCCCTCATTTTTTCCTATCCCCACAATTCCTCAGTATCCCATGTTAGTAGACTAAAGTTATTGTCTTTATTTTTCTCTATGTTCATATCATCATAAGCACACACCTGGAATTTTGTTGGTCCATGTTTAATTTACAAATTGGATCACTTTATACAGATTCCCCTGCACCCTTTATTTTCTCATTCCATACTACTCTCTCTACTATATCTCTAATTATTTGTTTTCAGTACTTAAAAATATACCTTTGGGCTTCCCTGGTGGCACAGTGGTTGAGAGTCCGCCTGCACAGGTTCGTGCCCCGGCCCAGGAAGATCCCACATGCCGCGGAGCGGCTAGGCCCGTGAGCCATGGCCACTGAGTCTGCGCGTCCAGAGCCTGTGCTCCACAACGGGAGAGGCCACAACAGTGAGAGACCTGCGTACCACACACACACACACAAAATATATATATATATATATATACATATATATATACACCTTGGTGAGGTGATACCCTTCATCTCTTTGTTTCCAGCTTGCATTTGTTTGTGTTTTTGCTTTTTCCTTTACTAACAATGCTTCAGTAAATGTGCTTGTAAATATAACTTTCCATATTGATGCTTTCATTTCTAAGGAATACAGTCACAACAATGGACTGCTAGATTGGAAACCATGTGAATTTTTAAATTTTAATCATTTTAATGGCTAAATTCATTAACAGGTGCCTGGTTATTTTCATAAACACGGTGTTAATTCACCTTGCTACTAGCCATGTGTAGGTATTACAGTCTTTTAAATTTTTGCCAGTTGTATTTCATTGTTACTTTATTTGTATGTGTATGATTTTATTGGTATGTGTATGATTTTTTAATTTTTTCTTGAAATATAGTTGATTTACAATATTATATTAGATTCTGGTATGCAACAGAGTGATTCAACTTTTTATTGATTACACTTTAAAGTTATTATAACATATTGGCTATATTTCCTGTGCTGTACAATATATCCTTGTAGCTTATTTTCTTTGTTACTTTAATCTGTATTTTCCTAATTACCAGTGTGTTTGAGTACCTCTTCATAACTATTTTAATTATGTTGATTCACTCATCTATAAATTACCAATAATTTTATTGGGTTGGTTCTCTTTTCCTAGGTTGCCTCTTAAGTGACACACCTACAAGGTGAACAGAAGACAGATGGAATTCACAGCCAAGGTCCAGAATAACTGGGAGGTGACTATAGTTAATAATACTGTATTGTATATTTGAAACTTGCCGAAAGAGTAGATCTTAAAAGTTCTCATCACAAGAAAAAACATTTTTTTTGTAACTAAGTGTGGTGATGGATGTTAACTAAACTTATTGTGGTGATAATTTCAATATATATATATATATATATATATATATATATATATATATCACATCATTATGTTGTATACCCAAAATTAATATAATGTTAAATGTCAATTATATTGCTATTTAAAAAAAGAATAACTGGTAAGAACATGTGCAAGGAAAAGAGGGGATGGGAACTGCAGTTAATTTTGCCAAAAGGCCAGTGATAACTGGAAGGGAGTTCTACTTTGAACATAGATCTGAGGATGGGCATTAGGACACACTCTCCTTTCTCAGTCATGAATCAAGCAGGCTCTCCCAAGAGTTCAAGTGATGAACTGGCCTAAATTGTGGAGGAGCAAGTTTGGTGGAAGGAAAGGGGACAGAAAATGAAGAGGAAAGGAGAAGGAAAGTAGCATGTGGAGAATGCCTGCCTTGGATCAGTTACTGGAGTAAGCATTTTGCAGATTTATTCCCATTTTTTCCTTGCAATGAACCTATAGATACTTAGGTTCTCTTCTCTACAGAGTCTCAGAGATACCAGGTAACTTGGTCCTTCATCATTCAGTTGATGAGGGATGGAACTAGAAGTATAAGCCAGGTCTGTCTCACTCCTACATCTATGCTCTTTCCTAGCCAAAATGAAAATACCAGTGGAAACTTGAGTAATACACTGTGGCCTGCACAAAAAAGTCAGGTACATACAAGGTTCCATGCCTACCATCCTGGAAGCCTTGTTTGTAGCTTTGGGTTCTACTCCCTTAATACTTCCATTCCCATAGTCAACACCACACTCATATGGCCAGTCAACCCGAATTTGGCAATTTGGTTTCACATAGTGTTTTTCATCTTCAACACTTATTAAGAGTCTCTTGTGGGCATTTCACTAAGTGAGATAAGTCAGCTAGAGAAAGACAAATACTGTATGATTTCATTTAGATATGGAATTTAAAGAAGCCAAACTCATAAAAACAGAGAATGGTGGTTACCAGGGGATGGGGTGGGGGCAGGGGAGAGATCAGGGAGATGTTTAAGGGAACAAACTGGCCACTAGTAGATAAATAAGTCCTCAAGATCTAATGGGCAGCAAGGTGGTTATAGATAACAGTGCTGTATTATAAACTTCAAAGTTGCTAAAAGACTAGATCTTGGTGACTATAATCTCTTCAAATATTTTCTCGAGTCCTTTCTCTCTCTCTTCTCCATCTGGGACCCCTATAATGTGAATGTTGTTGCATTTAATGTTGTCCCAGAAGTCTCTTAGGCTGTCTTTATTTCTTTTCATTCTTTTTTCTTTATTCTGTTCCACAGCAGTGAATTCCACCATTCCGTCTTCCAGGTCACTTATCGGTTCTTCTGCCTCAGTTATTCTGCTATTGATTCCTTCTAGTGTAGTTTTCATTTCAGTTATTGTATTGTTCATCTCTGTTTGTTTGTTCTTTAATTCTTCTAGGTGTTTGTTCTTTAATTCTTCTAGGTGTTTGTTAAACGTTTCTTGCATCTTCTTGATCTTTGCCTCCTTCTTTCTCTGAGGTCCTGGATCATCTTCACTATCATTATTCTGAATTCTTTTTCTGGAAGGTTGCCTATCTCCACTTCATTTAGTTCTTTTTCTGGTATTTTACCTTGTTCCTTCATCTGGTAAATAGCCCTCTGCCTTTTCATCTTATCTAACTTTCTGTGAATGTGGGTTTTGTTCCACAGGCTGCAGGACTGTAGTTCTTCTTGCTTCTGCTTTCTGCCCTCTTGTGGATGAGGCTATCTAAGAGGCTTGTGCAAGTTTCCTGATGGGAGGGACTCGTGGTGGGTAGAGCTGGTTGTTGCTCTGGAGGGCAGAGCTCAGTAAAACTTTAGTCCGTTTGTCTGCTGATGGGTGGGGCTGGGTTCCCTCCCTGTTCGTTGTTTGGCCTGAGGTGACCCAACACTACAGCCCACCCAGGTTCTTTTGGGGGGCTAATGGCAGACTCTGGGAGGGCTCAAACAAGAAGTACTTCCCAGAACTTCTGCTGCCAGTGTCCTTGTCCCCATGTTGAGCCACAGCCACTAACCACCTCTGAAGGAGACTTTCCAACACTAGCAGATAGGTCTGGTTCAGTCTCCCCTGGGGTCACTGCTCCTTTCCCTGGGTCCTAATGCACACACTACTTTGTGTGTACCCTCCAAGAGTGGAGTCTCTGTTTCACCCAGTCCTGTCAGAGTCCTGCAATCAAATCCCACTAGCCTTCAAAGTCTGATTCTCTAGGAATTCCTCCTTCTGTTGTCAGACACGCAGGTTCCGAAGCATGATGTGGGTAGTCGAAAGCTTCCCTAACATAGGAAAGGAAATAGCCACCCAAGTCCAGGAAGCGCAGAGAGTCCCAGGCAGGATAAACCCAAGGAGAAACATGCGAAGACACATAGTAATCAACTTGAAAAAAATTAAGGTAAAGAAAAATTATTGAAAGCAACAAGGGAGAAATGACAAATAACATACAAGGGAACTCCCATAAGGTTAACAGCTGATTTCTCAGCAGAAACTCTACAAGACAGAAAGGAGTGGCATGATACATTTAAACTGATGAAAGGGAAGAACCTACAACCAAGATTACTCTACCCAGCAAGGATCTCATTCAGATTAGACAGAGAAATCAAAAGCTTTACAGACAAGCAAAAGCTAAGAGAATTCAACACCACTGAAACACTCTACAACAAATGCTAAATGAACTTCTCTAAGTGAGAAACACAAGAGAAGAAAACAACCTACAAAAACAAACCCATAACAATTAAGAAAATGGTAATAGGAACATAAATATCGATAATTACTTTGAACGTGAATAGATTAAATGCTCCAACCAAAAGACACAGGCTCATTGAATGGATACAAAAACAAGGCCCATCTATATGCTCTCTACAAGAGACCCACTTCAGACCTAGAGACACATACAGACTGAAAGTGAGGGGATGGAAAAAGATAGTCCATGCAAATGGAAATCAAAAGAAAGCTGGAGTAGCAATACTCATATCAGAAAAAATAGACTTTAAAATGAAGAATGTTATAAGAGACAAGGAAGGACACTACATAATGATCAAGGGATCAATCCAAGAAGAGGATATAACAATTATAAATATATATGCACCCAACATATGAGAACCTCAGTACATAAGGCAACTGGTAAGAGCTATAAAAGAGGAAATTGACAGTAACACAATAATAGTGGGGGACTTGAAAACCTCATGTACAACAATGGACAGATCATCCAAAATGAAAGTAAATAAGGAAACAGAAGTTTTAAATGACAAAATAGACCAGATAGATTTAATTGATATTTATAGGACATTCCATCCAAAAACAGCAGATTACACTTTCTTCTCAACTGTGCAGAGAAAGTTCTCCAGGATAGATCACATCTTGGATCACAAATCAAGCCTCAGTAAATTTAACAAAATTGAATTCATATCAAGCATCTTTTCTGACCACAAAGCTTTGAGATTAGAAATCAATTACAGGGGGAAAAAAAGGAGAAAACCACAAAACATGGAGGCTAAACAGTACGTTACTAAATAACCAAGAGATCATTGAGGAAATCAAAAAATACCTAGAGACAAATGACAACGAAAACACAACGAAAACACAACGGACCAAAACCTATGGAATGCAGCAAAAGCAGTTCTAAGAGGGAAGTTTATAACAATACAAGCCTACCTTAAGAAACAAGAAAAATCTCAAATAAACACTCTAAACTTACACTCAAAGGAACTAGAGAAAGAAGAACAAACAAAACCCAAAGTTAGTAGAAGGAAAGAAAGCATAAAGATCAGAGCAGTAAAAAATGAAATAGAAACAAAGAAAACAGAGAAGACAAACAAAATTGATAAACCATTAGCAAGACTCATCAAGAAAAAAAAGGGAGAGGACTCAAGTCAATAAAATTAGAAGTGAAAAAGGAGAAGCTACAACAGACACCACAGAAATACAAAGCATCCTAAGAGACTACTACAAGCAACTCTATGACAATAAAATGGACAACCTGGAAGAAATGGACAAATTCTTAGAAAGGTATAACCTTCCAAGACTAAGCCAGGAAGAAATAGAAAATATGAACAGACAAATCACAAGTAATGAAATTGAAACTGTGATTAAAAATCTTCCAACAAACAAAAGTCCAGAACCATATGACTTCACAGGTGAATTCTATCAAACATTTAGAGAAGAGCTAACACCCATCCTTCTCAAACTCTTCCAAAAAATTGCAGAGGAAGGAACACTTCCAAACTCATTCTATGAGGCCGCTATCAGCTTGATATCAAAACCAGACAAAGATACTACAAAAAAAGAAAATTACAGACCAATATCACTGATGAATATAGATGCAAAAATCCTCAACAAAATACTAGCAAACAGAATCCAAAAGCACATTAAAAGGATCATACACCAAGATCAAGTGGGATTTATCCCAGGGATGCAAGGATTCTTCAATATATGCAAATCAATCAATGTGATACACCATACTAACACATTGAAGAATAAGAACCATATGACCATCTCAATAGATGCAGAAAAAGCTTTTGACAAAATTCAAAACCCATTTAAGATAAAAACTCTCCAGAGAGTGGTCATAGAGGGAACCTACCTCAACATAATAAAGGCCATATACGACAAACCCACAGCCAACATCGTTCTCAATGGTGAAAAACTGAAAGCATTTCCTCTAAGATCAGGAACAAGACAAGGATGTCCTCTCTCACCACTATCATTCAACATAGTTTTGGAAGCCCTAGGCATGGCAATCCGAAAAGAAAAAGAAATAAAAGGAATACAAATTGGAAAGGAAGAAGTAAGACTGTCATTGTTTGCAGATGACATGATACCATACAAATGGCCAGAGAATCCTGAAGATGCCACCAGAAAACTACTAGAGCTAATCAGTGAATTTAGTAAAGTTGCAGGATACAAAATTAATGCACAGAAATCTCTTCCATTCCTATACACTAATGATGAAAAATCTGAAAGAGAAATTAAGGAAACACTCCCATTTACCACTGCAACAAAAAGAATAATATACCGAGGAATAAACCTACCTAGGGAGACAAAAGACCTGTATGCCGAAAATTATAAGACACTGATGAAAGAAATTAAAGATGATACCAACAGATGGAGAGATATACCATGTTCTTGAATTGGAAGAATTAATATTGTGAAAATGACTATACTACCCAAAGCAATCTACAGATTCAATGCAATCCTTATCAAATTACCAAAGGCATTTTTTACAGACCTAGAACAAAAAAAATCCTAAAATTTGTATGGAGACACAAAAGACCCTAAATAGCCAAGGCAGTCTTGAGGGAAAAAAAACGGAGCTGGAGGAATCAGACTCCCTTACTTCAGACTATCCTACAAAGCTACAGTAATCAAGACAATATGGCACTGGCAAAAAAACTGAAATATAGATCAGTGGAATGGGATAGAAAGCCCAGAGATAAACCCACATACCTATGGTCAACTAATCTATGACAAAGGAAGCAAGGATATACAATGAAGAAAAGACAGTCTCTTCAATAAGTGGTGCTGGGAAAACTGGACAGCTACATGTAAATGAATGAAAGTAGAGCACTCCCTAACACCATACACAAAAATAAACTCAAAATGGATTAGAGACCTAAGTGTAAGACTGGACATTATAAAACACTTAGAGGAAAACAAAAGAAGAACGCTCTTTGACATAAATCACAGCAAGATCTTTTTTATCCACCTCCTAGAGTAATGGAAATAAAAACAAGAATAAGCAAATGGGACCTAATGAAACTTAAAAGCTTTTGCAAAGCAAAGAAAACTACAAACAAGACAAAAAGACAACCCTCAGAATTGGAGAAAATATTTGTAAACAAATCAAAGGACAAAGGATTAGTCTCCCATATATATAAACAGCCCATGCAGGTCAATATTAAAAAATAGACAACCCAATCAAAAATTGGGCAGAAGACCTAAACAGGTATTTATCCAAAGAAAACATACAAATGGCCACAAGGCACATGAAAAGCTGCCCAACATCACTAATTATTAGACAAATGCAAATCAAAACTATAATGAGGTATCATCTCAAGCAGTTAGAATGGGCATCATCAGAAAATCTACTAACAACAAATGCTGGAGAGGATGTGGAGAAAAGGGAACCCTCTCACACTGTTGGTGGGAATGTAAACTGATACAATCACTAAGGAGAACAGTATAGAGGTTCCTTATAAAACTAGAAATAGAATTACCATGTGACCCAGCAATCCCACTACTGGGCATATACCCAGTGAAAATCATAATTCAAAAAGAGTCATGTACCACAATATTCATTGCAGCACTATTTAAAATAGCCAGGTCATGGAAGAAAGCTAAATGCCCATCAACAGACAAATGGATAAATAAGATGTGGTACATATATACAATGGAATATTACTCAGCCATAAAAAGGAACGAAATTAGGTCATTTGTAGAGATGTGGATGGATCTAGAGACTGTCATACAGAGGGAAGTAAGTCAGAAAGAGAAAAACAAATATCGTATATTAACTCATATATGTGGAACCTAGAAAAATGGTACAGATGAACTGGTTTGCAGGGCAGAAATGGAGACACAGATGTAGAGAACAAACGTATGGACACCAAGGGGGGAAAGTGGTGGGGGTGGGGTGGTGGTGTGTTGAATTGGGAGATTAGGATTGACATGTATACACTAATATGTATAAAATGGATAACTGATAAGAACCTGTTGTATAAAAAAATAAATAAAATCCTAAAATTAAAAAAAAGACTAGATCTTAAGTGTTCTCACCACAAAAGAAAATGAAAACTATTTCATGTGATAGAGGTTTTAGCCAACACACTCAGTCATCATCATATTGTAGTACATAAGTGTATCAAATCATCACATTGTACACCTTAAACTTACACAATATTATATTTCAATTATATCTCAGTTTTTTAAAAGACTATATTTTTTGTCAGTCTTCTTTAGAAAGGGTGGTTTTAAAGTCACCAAGATTAAAAGCAAATATTCATTTTGCCACAGACTGAATATCTCAGTTTCTGAACAGCTGGTGATTACAACCAAATTTATCATTTACCCATTACCATTACACAATCTGTTCTTGTAATGAAAGACAGTTATATAAAAGGACAAATGTTAGGCATCTATCCAAAGGAATGTCCTTGGAGTAACAGCTTCAGATACCAATTTAGATATAACCCATCTATTAAGAGGATTTCAAAGGAATATTGGGAGGGATTTTGGGGTAGTGATTTTTATTTTCTCCATTTGCAACTTAACAGTTACCCCACTAATATGTCCTACTTGTTTTGTCTTCTTTTTAACTACTCTGACTTTTCCCATCAGAGAAATCCACAAATATCTCATTCTGGAATGAAATCCAATCATTCAAGATCAAATCTCCATTTAGGACTTGAGAAAATAACCTTAATATATAAAGCATCCTTGGATTTTTCCATGAAGTAATTGACTGTGCAAAACAGAAAATATTACTCATAACATGAAGTTATCAGCACTGTACTAGAGAAGACACAAAACAGCCGGTCCAGCTGTCTCAAAGGTTCTAAGGGGCAGACACTCAGTTGAAACATTTGCTTTGACTTCTCATTTGACTGTCAAGTCTAATTACATAAGGGTGATTTGTGGTCCACACTAATTAGCTAAGAGGTTTGGACATTAATCCACTACTCAATAAGCAGCTCCCTGCAATGAGGTGATTTTCAAAAAAGACCAGTTCTGGCTTTATTAGTCTAGGATCTATTAGGATGAGGAGATATGCACACATGCTCCTGAATGCCAGCTGAAGACATGCAGACTGTACACTTTTACACAGGGAGCTCTTTCTTCCTGGTTCCCTCTATGTCTTGTGGGCACATCACCCAAGAGCAAGTAGGGTGAGTTGAAGAAAGTGGGGAATACCACAAGGAGAACTTCAGTAAAAAGGAACCTGTGTATACCTGATAAAGGAGTAGTATCCAGAATATATAAAGAACCCTTACAACTCAAGAATAAAAAGACTAATAACCCAGGTAAAATAGGGTTAATTCACATTTTTCCAAGGTAGATATACAAATGACCAAGAAGCACATAAAAAGGTGCTCAACATTATTAGTCACTAAGGAACTGAGAATCAAAATCAAAATTAGCTATCACTTCACACCTACTAGAATAAAAAGTCAGATAACAATAAATGTTGGCAAAGATGTGGAGGAATTGACTTTATAGATGAGGAAACTGAGACACAATGAGGATACATAACTTCCCAAAGTCTCAAAGCTAGATTCAAACAAGGTTTTTGTCTTTAGAGTCCATACCACTATGCTATTTTGCATCCTCTGTGTTCTGGAGCTTTCAGAAAGCTACTATGAAAATATCATAATCAAGCTAGCTTGGACAGTAATGGGATGGGCCAGAAGAGGAAAAAAAAAAAAACATGTGGAGGAATTGGAACCCTCAAACACGTGTGGTGAGAATATAAAATGGTGTTTTAGAAAATAGTCTAGCAGTTCCTCTAAAACTTAAACATGGAGTTACCATATAACCCTGAAATTTCATTCCTAGGTATATACCCAAAAGAAAAAAACATACAGCCACACAACAGCATGTACATGAATGCTTATAACATTATTCATAATGGCCAAAAGTAGAAACAACTCAAATATCCATCAACTGATAAATGGATAAATAAAATGAGATATATCCGTACAATGGAATATTATTCAGCATAGAAATAAATAAATTACTGATACACACTACAACATAGATGAGCCTTGAAAACATTATGCTAAGTGAAAGAAACCAATCACAAAAGATCACATATGATATGACTTAATTCATAAAAAATGTCCAGAATGGGGGACTCTGTAGAGACAAAGTAGAGACAGAGAATAGACTAGTGGTTTCTTAGGGCTGGGTGAGGGTGGATGGAGAGCGAGGAGGGATAGAGTGGAGATAGATAAAAGCTATGAAATTTCTTTTTGAGGTGATGAAAATGTTCTAAAATTGTGCTAATTGTGGCACATATCTGTGAATATGCTAAAAACCCACAGAATCATTCACTTCAAATGGGTGAATTGTATGGTATGTGGATTATATCTCAACAAAGCTTTTTTTTAAGGAAATAAAAAGGAAGCTGTGAGTATGATAAAAAAAAAAAAAAAAAAAAAGCTCTCTCTGGCTGTCACTGGTAGAAGTGAATGGCAAGAGGACGGAAGAAGAATAAGAAGTGTTGTGGAGAACCCATGGTCCCATCCAATGGCAAGTTAGTAAATCAGATGAGTGGCCTCAGAGTCACACAGCTGGCATGACAGCATCAGAGCGCCTTCATTCATTTAGTCATTTAACAAATGTTTATTGAGCACCTTCCATGTGCCAAGTTATGTTCTAAGAAAGTGAGATATAGCTGTAAACAATTGTTTGAAAAAGAGAGAGAGAGAGACAGTGAAGGACGTTTACCACAGTATTGCTGTGCTCTCAAAAACTGGAAGCAACCTGACTCTCTATGAGGAATGGTTAAATAACCATGATGGAATTTTGTGCATCTATGCATTTATTTTAAATTATTATTGCAATCTATATCAATGGACCTGCTAGTATATTGAATCGTATGAAATTACCAATCTTATAGGTCAAAATGGTCAAATATTGGCAAATATTGTTATGTTAAAAAATACATTGCATGTAGGCTCATCAATTGTAACAAAGGGACCACTCTGGTGGGGGATGTTGATAATGGAGGAGGCTATGCGTGTGTGGAGACGAGGATATATGGTGAATCTCTGTACCTTCCAATCAATTTTGTTATGAACCTAAAACTGCTCTAAAAAAGGAAGTCTATTAAGCTGTAAAAAAATGCACACTGTGTTTAATAATATATGTATCTATATTTGTATATGTTTTCACTAGGATAGGGGTAAATGTGAAAGATAAATACTTGGCTGTTACAATTGTGTATGCTAGGAGGGAGAGAAACGTCCATGTGTGAGTGTGTGTGTGTGTGCACCTGTGTTGAGGAAGTATTAACTTTTTCTTTATATAGCTTCACATTCTTTCATTTGTGACAATTATGTATTACTTTCATAATTAATAAGCATAATCAAAAATTACAAATAAAAAAGAGAACACAGGAGGTGCTTATGGAACTGAATCCACGATCCAGATTCATCGTCCTTTATCTTCAAGTTTAGTTTTACGGGCAGACTGTCTAGACGTGAACACCAACCATATGCTGAGGAAGTTTCATAGAAATGAGAATTGGCTGTGGATCTGGACTGTCTCGATAGCTACTCAAAAGGAAACACAATAAAAATAGTTTTGTAACATTTGTGATAAGACTACAGTACAAAGATTGATCAATTGACATCATTAAATCAATTGCCCTTTGTGAGAGTTTCTGAGGACAAAGTCCAGAGGTATTTTATGTGCAACATGAAATACGAGGTAGGAAATCAGCAGAGATAAGATTTCAGTACATTGATGTGTACCTTGATGGATTCCAATTTCCCTCCCTAACTCCTAAACGAAATCACAAACATTTCTTCAAGTCTGGAATAAACTTGGAGCAAAGAGCTTATCTCTTCTTTTTTTAATGAATTGAACTTTATATCATGCTCCTCCTGAGCACCTAAGAACATCGGCAGCATCACAACTCGAGAGGCATGGTGGGATCGTGGCTACAGGCACAATCTCTGGGCACAGGATGCCTGGGTTCAAACCTCAGTTCTGCCACTCACTGATTTGCACAACCTCCTCCACATTCACATGTGTCCAGTTACCCTATGTGTTCATTTATAAGGTGGGGATGACCATGAAAAGCTCCTCTAGGGACTGTTATGAGGATTAAATGTGCTAATATAGGTAAAGCATTTAAAATTGTACTTGGGATTAAACCTTATATGTTTTGTGCATTAAAAACTTCTCACACCTAAATAGACATTTCTCCAAAGAAGATATACAGATTGCCAACAAACACATGAAAGGATCCTCAACATCACTAATCATTAGAGAAATGCAAATCAAAACTACAATGAGGTATCACCTCACACCGGTCAGAATGGCCGTCATCAAAAAATCTACAAACAATAAATGCTGGAGAGGGTGTGAAGAAAAGGGAACCCTCTTGCACTGTTGGTGGGAATGTAAATTGATACAGCCATTATGGAGAACAGTATGGAGGTTCCTTAAAAAACTAAAAATAGAACTACCATATGACCCAGCAATCCCACTACTGGGCATATACCCTGAGAAAACCATAATTCAAAAAGAGTCATGTACCACAATGTTCATTGCAGCTCTATTTACAACAGCCAGGACAAGGAAGCAATGTAAGTGTCCATCAACAGATGAAGATGTGGCACATATATACAATGGAATATTACTCAGCCATAAAAAGAAACGAAATTGAGTCATTTGTAGTGAGGTGGATGGACCTAGAGTCTGTCATACAGAGTGAAGTAAGTCAGAAAGAGAAAAACAAACACCATATGCTAACACATATATATGGAATCAAAAAAAAATGGTTCTGAAGAACCTAGGGGCAGGACAGGAATAAACATGTAGACGTAGAGAATGGACTTGAGGACATGGGGAGGGGGAAGGGTAAGCTGGGACAAAGTGAGAGAGTGGCATGGACTTATATATACTACCAAATGTAAAATAGATAGCTAGTGGGAAGCAGCCGCATAGCACAAGGAGATCAGCTCGGTGCTTTGTGACCACCTAGAGGGGTGGGATAGGGAGGGTGGGAGGGAGATGCAAGAGGGAGGAGATATGGGGATATGTGTATATGTATAACTGATTCACTTTGTTATAAAGCAGAAACTAACACACCATTGTAAAGCAATTATACTCCAATAAAGATGTTAAAAATAAATAAATAAAAACTTCCCACAAAAGGTAACCCTTCTACACTGTTGGTGGGAATATAAATTGGTGGAGCCACTATGGAAAACAGTATGGAGGTTCCTTTAAAAACTAAAAACAAAGTTACCATATGATCCACCAATCCCACTCCTGGGCATATATCCAGAGAAAACTCTAATTCGAAAAGACACATGCACCCGAGTGTTCACAGCAGCACTATTTACAATAGCCAAGACATGGAAACAACCTAAATGTCCATCAACAGATGAATGCATAAAGAAGATGTGGTACATATATACAATGGAATATTACTCAGCCATAAAAAGAATGAAATAATGCCATTTGCAGCAACACGGATGGACCTAGAGATTATCATACTAAGTGAAGTAAGTCAGACAGAGAAAGACAAATATTTTATGATATCACTTATATGTGGAATCTAAAAAATGATACAAATGAGCTCATTTACAGAACAGAAACAGACTCACAGATATAGAAAACAAATTTATGGTTACCAGAGGGGAAGGGGAGAGGGAAGGGATAAATTAGGAGTTTGGGATTAGCAGATACAGACTATTATATATAAAATAGATAGCAACAAGGTCCTACTGTATATTCAATATCTTGTAATAAACTATAAAGGAAAAGAATCTGAAAAAGAATGTATATATATGCATATACGTATATATATATATGTATATACATATATATAATCACCTTGCTGTACAGCAGAAACTGACACAACACTGTAAATCAACTATATTTCAATAAAACAAAACAAAACAAAAAAACTTCTCACAGCTTTGTCATGTTTTTCAAAAACTGGATATTACATGCAATTTTCTCTCATTCACTCACACATATGTATTGATTGACTCCTGCCTGCCAGGCACTGTGCTAGGTGTTCAGAATAGTAAATGAATGAATGAATGAGTCTCACAATTTCTGTGTTGAATGGTCCATTGCACATTTTAAAATGTGCATATAATAACCGATATTATAAATCACTATATTTTTTCAAAGCAGGGAACAAACAGAAGTTGTTGAGGTTATATAATTAGTGGTGAAAGAATACACAAGTTTGAAATAGGACAGCACAAACTAGATCCTCAAGGAGGAATGCCACTAACATGAGTGTGGCCACAGGACTTGACACCCCAACTGGGCATTTGTGGTATGACTATAAATTACTGAGGCTAAATCCACAATCCAGAAATTTGACCTTGTTACCTCATGAGTTTGGTGAGTAATATCAATGCTTGGCCAAGTTTAGAGCACTATGTCTGCAGGTAACAATGCAAATTCACACTGGTCCACATGCACAGGCCTGAGAGAAAGCAGAGAACCAAAAAAGGGGTCTAACCAAAAAATGCTGAACTATGTGCCCCTCTTTTTAAATCTTTTCTCCCTGGGTTTCATGGGACAAGAGGAGAACACTTCAGTGTACTGGTTTGTGATTTCTATGTGTTTGGATGTATAAACAAAGGAAGGGATGACTATGGAAACACCAGTGATCACTGGAAACTTGGGTCACCAGCAGCATTTTCATGGCTCAATGATTTCTCCAAATCAGTGAGGCTATGGTTTTGAGGAGACTTGACAATAATGCAGCAGACCCTGTTTGATACCCACCCAGGTCCTTGGACTCTTTAATCAGTAGAAATTGATAAGAGATGAGGAATTCAGGCAAGGCTTTACTAGGACTCATGCTGCAGCAGGGTGGGGCGGGGAGGGTGATGGGGAGGCTAAGCTGGTCCCTTAAATGGGGTGAGGGCGGATCAGTGGGTGGCTCAGGAGGCATGGCTTAAGTGGCTTGCCACCCCCTTGGTGGTGCTGTGTGCAGGGATCATGTGCAGGACCCTGCTTTCGCTCTTGGCGCCTCAGAAGTGGCAGCTGGGTTTTGGCCTTTTTGTATCTTGCTGTTCATAATTTGCCCCAACTGCGCGTGCGTGCGGTTATTTTTGGTCTCTTATAATTTCTTCATACTCTGATGCTGGAGGAGACGTTTGTCCAGGTGCAAGCACTCTGGTAAAGGATCCCAGGTCCCAGCCTATCTCACATGCAGGAAAATGCTTAGTGTACCCTGAAAGCACTGGCCGCCATTCCGTTCACTCATTTGTTTATTCATTCTGCAGTTATAGCTCTTTCTATGTGCCTAATGGTATGCTAAAAACTGAAATTAGAAAGATTTTTTTAAATTCAGAGCAAAAAAACAGGTACTCTCCTCTAAAATTTATAAAGGTTCACTCAGAAAAGAGTCAAAGTTCCTAGCAAAATAAATACACAATTTGGTATTGCTTTCCTGTGGGCAACCATCAGCCTAATATGTCATTATATCAACTGACCACAATTCAGGTACTAATTTCTCCGGAGCTGGTACAAAGCTTAGGAACTCTCGAGAAGCTAGAAGATAAGTAAGTGGTCTTTCCCAGCATTCCTCCTGAAGGAACACTAGTCAAAATTATGCTTAGAAATGTTATTCCTATTGAGGAAAAAGAAACAATACCTACTTGGAAACATTGCCATAACAATAGGCATCTTTCTGTTTTTCACGAGGCAAAGTTCAGCTTTAAGTAACATTCCCCAGCAGACACCCCCCTCAGCTGGTCGGGGGTTGCCCTCATGAGTACACCTCCTCATCTGGAGACATTCTTTAATGCCCATGCTTCTCTCCAGGCCTCAACATCATATTGTCACTGGGCAGCTGTAAAATCTTTATAGCAGCAGGAATCTATTGACCGGTGGGTAAACCGTACATGCAGTAAAAATTCTGTGTGTCAGAATTCAGAAGTCAGGGCAGAGTCAGGCATCTTGCTGCATGCCTGCTAAGGTAGAGTTTCTTGAAAGTCAGAGAATCCTTTTATTAGGGCATTCTCACCTGTTCACTCACCTTGCCCCACCCAAATGATTAATACATAAACAACCAAGCAATTAAATAAGGCAACCAGTTGAAAAATTTGTTCAAAATATGGAAATTAAGAACACAGAGAAATCATATTTGTTTGAGGACCTAAAGGATCCAGATATAATACTTGAGCTGCCCAAGAGGTCGGGGAGGATCTCTTTTTCAACGCAGGAAAATTTCATTTTCACAGTTGCATTGTGAAAATAACTTACAACGCAAAAGGTGCCCTAATTCTGCCATTTGCAAAGAGGAGTTCTCTGAGGGTTATCTGCTACCTGACCTGTCCCAGGCTCACACCCTGTCTAGACCAAGCTGGCCATTATCAGCAACCTTTAGGTATTAATCAAGAACCTACTCTGACCTGCCTAGCCTAACAAGCAGGGTGTGATAGAAGATGCAAGAGGAAGAGGAAACTCTGTTGCTCCAATGATTATAATTCTAAATAAGGAAGCTTCAGGCTTGATACTCTCCATTCCATCTGAGAGATGGCTGAGATGACAGGGTGCTATTCAAGCCCTTGAACAAAAGAATCCATTTTTTTCTAACTGCTTACTAAACAATCTCTCTGACCCCTGATGGAAGGGAAGAAGCATTTGAAGCCCTATCGCCCTGAGGGCTCCCATCAGTAGGTCCAGGTCCATTCATAAATTTCAGTCTGTCTAATAGAACCCTAAGATGACCCTCCACCACGCCTTCTTGCCCAAGACTCCTGTGGGCATGGAAGGAGGAGGGCCGTTGGTGGTTTCCTCTTCCCACCTCCCATGCAGGGTGCCCCACCTACTTATAGATACGTGGTCAGCTCCAAGGAAATGACAAGTGGTCTTAGTGATTTTATTCCTCTTTTGCATAAGAATTAGGAGCAAGTACTTCCAAAGGAATATAACATTCTTAGGAAGAAGAGGCACTCAATTGAGAACCATGCCTAACCCTGACCTCTACCTCTGCTCTAAACATGCCCTTGTAGGGAGCTCCATGGCTATGGTGATACAATGGTACCAGGTGACCAGGCCCATGTGATGGAATGCCTGACTTAATCCATTCATTGAACAAATACTCATTTACACATCTGCCATGTTCCTGGATTTTCCAATGCTAAATTTTCTGGCCAAATCATTGAAGAGTCTAATTCCCAAGTATGAAGTGGTAACAGGGACAGGAATGGCACAGAGATGTACAAGTTATGTACTGCACAAAGGTACTCAACCAAGGAGGTGAATAGGAATTGAAATCTAGCCCATGCTCCTTTTACCAAGCTGGGTACCCATGGGGCTACATCTGCCCAGGGAGGTACACCTTTCCCTAATGTACAAAAAAAAAACATTTTCTAGTCAAACAGAGGCCGTATGCTATACAACATACCACAGTACCCCATTATGAACTTTATCCCCAACAGATGAGCTAATTTGCTATTGCCTCAGTCTCCCCATCTGTAAAATGGGGACCATAGCACTTCTTTGTGTTTTATGCCTTGAGATAGTCATTATAAGAAGAAGACTGAGCTCACTAGAAAGAAGGTCTTCAAAGAATGTAAAGCTCATATTAAATATTAGACTTTATTTCCTCACTTTGTCCCAAGAAAGTACTACTTACTAGCTATCGGTCGTCCTATGATCAGAGAGGAAAATAAAACTATTTTGTAGCCCTTGCCAAGGAAAGTTAATGAAAACTCTTATTCCACTAGCTATGTAACGGCCAGGAGAAAGACCCACCTAGGACTAGCTGCACAGCTAAATGCCTATTCAGGAACCCAATGGAAACTTCAGATCAATTCTTAATCAACTGTGCTCTCAAGTTTTATATGAAAACAAAGGTCATAAACAGGACTACTAACTAATTTTTGCAAAGAGATGGAGAAGAAGGGGACTTTCTTTCCTTAAGAGCAGACAACGTGCCTCTCTCATCCTTGAGTTTCAGGGCCTGAATTGAACAGTGGTTGTTCAATCAATGTTTGTTGACATTTGTGCTGAGTAGCCCAACATGTGCTTCCGAGTGGCTGATCCTCCCCTTCAGCAGAGAGATAGGGATCCAGATAAAGGATTAGGAGGGTCCTAAATAATTCATATGGAATCCTCTAATTTGGCTAAACCTACAGAAAAGGGACTTAAGTTTCCATGTTTAGAAACTTCCTGTATCTAATCTAAATCTTGCATGTTCTTATTCCAGCATTAATAGCATCAGAAAGCATGGCTTTGAAGCAATCATTCTGATCCTACTGATCCAGACTAAAAGGTTGACATTTTAAGGAGTACAAATTTAACCAAATGAATACACTCCTTTCAACTTCTAAATGAATTTATCTTTCCAGGTAAAAATCTAAACGAACTAATGTTAGTGTCATTCGGTCATTCTATGACCGCTTGCTCTAAGGACAGTGCTTCTGAATTTCTTTTTGCCCAATTCCTCATTCAGTTATAGACCGTATCTTCAGCCTTGAAGGCCAACAGATGGCTTGCTAATTATCTAACTTAAAGAAAACGTCACGACAATAGTAAAGAGAAAGCAAGTCCTGTGGTCCTCATCTTGGTGGCTGGCAGAACCTTACTCTCTGAAGTCCGGCTGCTCTTTTCTTCCTCTGATTCCCTTCTCTCCTGAGAGTTAAGGAAGCAGTTTGCAGAGGTAGATTCTCGTGAACAACACTCACCCAGGCTTTAAATGCGTTTCCTCTGGTTTCAACAGCATCAATTCCTGCAGCACACACAGTAACTACTCAGCCACTGAGTGACTTCATTATTCTCCCAAGCAGATGGCTACTTAGGAACGTATTTACCGCCACCTTGTGGAACCAAAGCAAACATACTTGTAAACAGCCTGTTCTATTCAATTTTTTGTCACTCGAAATTTTTTTCTCATTTTTTATCACTTTTTCTTCTCTGGGAAGGAGTTTCCATGCTGCTCTTGTTACAGGAAGCATCTTGCTCCTGGCAGGGAAAAAAACAATCCTGCTTGCTTCACGGACTGTCATTCTTGGTCAAAATGGAGCTATGACACACGGAGAGCAAAAACTGCCATTCCCTGGAAAGTTCCTAAGCCTCACTGACAGTGCCAGGAATTGAACCATAATCCCAGATAATTATATTTACAAGAAAGGGCCTGCCCATAATCTCTCCAAAAAATAATGTTATTCACATGTGTTTCGTATAGAGATCCACATACATTGGCGTAGCCATGTTTGTATTCTAATCTTAGGCTAGAAAATTAGCCTGACCTAACAGAAGTGTTTAAAATTGCCTGCCCTACAATATATCACATCACTTGCTTTCAATGCAAGGCATGGTCTGGTTTATTTTCCATTGCATTTTTCTGTTGCAAAGACATTTCTATAGCTGTATATATCTCTATAGATGGCTCTAAGGGAAGGGCTTGGAAGTAAGGCTATACCCATGTTTGGATAAACATATCTATCTGTTTTACCTCAGAGTGAACTATCTCATCATGGGAAAGTTTAAGTCTGTTAAATATACACCAAAGTTTTTAAAGGGTTTGATTACAAGCAATGTGTCTGTTTTTAAAAAAATACAAAACCTTTTCACTTTGGCAGAAGCTAGTTTTGTACAGTTCTTCTTAGCAGCTACGATTTTTAATATCTGAGTAGATAACTTATATTACTGCAGCTTTGGCCTGAACCATCATAATGGTTACTAAAGCTATACAACATGGGCATTAACTCTGAACAGATGCAATGTAGGAAGCAGCTAGAACCGTCTTTCAGCAAAGCTCCTTCTTTCATGAAACCTACGATTTTTACTGGAAGAGAGAACTGACTCTAACCAGGGTTGTGATTTTCTCAGCACAAATACCTTTACAAGGCCTAAGAGATTCTGGAGTTGAAAGTTCAGTAGAGGAGGGGGGGAAGAATGTGGGGCTTTCTCAGAAAAGCTCAGGAATCTCGTAATACTAATGTAAGAACATCTGGGAGGGGAAAAAAGTGTGACACAAGGCAGGCCCTAGAAAGGGAGCCAAGCAAACGCTTTTTCCCATGTTGGTCAGGAGTCCTGTAAGTTTCAGTCTCAGGTTTTCAGAGTATGGTCAAAGCTAGGAGGGAACATAACAGGTCGAAAGTCCCAGGAGTGGAATAAGTAATGCAAGGAAAATAAAGTTGAAGAGAACAACAGATTGAAAAACAAAATGCATTCTTGATACTATGCTATAGGGCCTATTTTTTATCTCTAAGTCCTCAAGAAGAGAAGTAAAAGAGAATCCAACTGGAAGTAAGAAAGATCCATGAGCTCTTTCTGAGGAAAGGAAGTAAATTAGTCACCAAATATTTATTCAGAATGTTGTGGTGGCCATTGGTGCTGTTCATCAGAGTGATCAGTCTCCCAGGTTCAGGGGAGAATTGTACTTCCTAGCTCCCAGGTGATTGGGTGAGGCCATGTGATTGATTTTGGTCAATGAGTAGAGAGCAGAACTGACATGGGTCACTTCCAGGACAGAATACTGACTTGTTGCAAGACTCAAGTTCTCTATTCCATGTGGCACGGTGGCCTGTAATTCAAGGTGGTAGCTGCTTAGCCACCCTGGGTCTCTGAGAGAATGCGCACAACCCCTTGGCTATCTGCACTGAACGTGTAATGTAAGTGAGAAACAAACCTTTGTGGTTTAGGCCATTAACATTTGGGAGATGTTTGTTACTGCAACATGATGAAGCCAATCCTGACTGATACGTACCCCAATAGAGGAAATATGCTTGTCTTTTTGAAGTGGACAAAGGTGTGTGACACACCCTTATATTCAGGCAAAGAGTACCTGAAGCTTGTAGTGGAAAGGCAGGGAGGGCATTGTTTAGTGTGAGAAAAATCTTATATTTAAAAGCAGCTTTCTGTCTTCTCAAAGGAAGACTGAATTCACCTACCAGGTTATTGTTACCTTATTTTAAGAAAAACAACAAGATATGCCCTTTGGTTACATTAGTGCAAATCAAGAACACTCCCAATGGTTGTTAAAAAAGAAAAAAAAACAAAAAACTCTAACTTTATTCAGCTCTTTTAGGGAAAGGAGTTAAGCCTAGATTTGGAAATGTCCATTGTTACACAGAGTTGAGTCAATGCTTATTACAGATAAAATACACATTCATAAAATGTCACTAAATTTGCTGTACTTTTTTGCCATTTTGTATCTTCTCAAGCAACAGATATTGAAAGTACAAGCCACAGCATGGGGGCAGGGGTCCATTAAATTCTCTGACTATAAAAGGAACTGTTGCTCTACAAGCACTGAGGAACCGCCAGTTTTAATCAACAGATTCTTACTTCATTTCTAAGAGGGCTGGAATTGACAGTACAGTCAGTGCCCTGGATGCAAGGCGGGGATGAAATCTCCACAGAACACCATTCCTGCTTCATGCACCACTGCAGTTCTGCTACCTGGTGTATATGAGACCCGCCATCTTTGAATTTCCTGCCCTCAGACTAATTAATATTGACATACACATATATGCATGTTCCTACATATAGGTTCATTCTAAAGGCAGATCTTGAGAAGGTCAGAAATGAGACAAACTTGAAAGACCATAGACAAGGTCACGCACAGACAGACCTGGCCAAGATAGTTAAGATGCCACTTCAGTTTGACTCTTTTATCTTATGGAATTCAACCCCAAGAGGCAAGGCTTTCAGCCCTAGCTCCAGCTGGCCACGTGTAAGTAAATGAAAGCAAGATGCTGTTTGCCACACTGCGTGAATGTGTTTAGAGCTTGGCACCAGCAAATTTATTTTCTATTTTTGTAAACCTGTTTGTAAAATATACCCTCTACTTGACCAAGAGTATAATGATGTCTACAGCTAAAACTACCAACAAGAGGAAGGTCTAAGGATTTCAGAACTAAACAAGCTATTGTTCTGTTGGTTTGCTTAATCTACTGCTTATTGTATTTAGTGTCTTCCTCATAACAGGCACCATATTAAATGCTTTTTACTGTTTATATATAAACAGTATATATACTGTATATATATATATATATATATATATATATATATATATACTGTATATATATATACAGTATATATACAGTATATATATATAGCATAAAATGCTATTGTCCCCATTTTAGGGAGGAGAAAAAGGAGGCTTAGAGAGGTTAATTAAACTGCAAAGGTAATTAGTTAGCACCTTAACTGAGATTCACAAACGAGTCTGTCTGTTTTCAAAGCCTGGGTATGTGTTTCATAATACCATTCTACCTGACTACTTTCCAGAAACTGCAGCCATCTGGTTTGGGGGATCGTGGACGCTCTTTGATCTTTTTTTTTTTTTTTTTTTTGTGGTACGCGGGCCTCTCACTGTTGTGGCCTCTCCTGTTGCAGAGCACAGGCTCCAGACGCACAGGCTCAGCGGCCATGGCTCACGGGCCCAGCCTCTCCGCGGCATGTGGGATCCTCCTGAACCAGGGCACGAACCCGCGTCCCCTGCATCAGCAGGCGGACCCCCAACCACTGCGCCACCAGGGAAACCCACTCTTTGATCTTTTATAAACATTTCTCATTTGGAAGTGGTGACTATTCGTGTCACCTTCAAATAAAGAAGCATCAAGGAAGTCAGAATTATAAGATCATACACCTGGAAAAGGCCTGAAAGCTGAACAGTGATGTGGTAGACTCCATCACACACTAACAAAAGGTGGACAAGTCAGTGACTATAACTCAGTGTAACCATCTCAACAGCCAACTGGACTGTAGACTCCGAAATGAGTGTTATTTTCCGAAGTGAACATAAGCTGTAATGTATCAGTTTTCGAGTGTTTATTTTTAAAATCAACCACTTTACTGAATCATCACACCTTGCATGTGCATTGTAAACAATAAATCCAAACATCAGTTAAGGACAACACTACATTACTAATTGTATCGTAACCAAGATAAACCATTCTTCATCTGAAGAAACTTTCCCATCTTCATCATATATATTTTTTCAATGACTAGAACATTAAGTCTTTCATTGTGGACCTGTATATTTATATATATTTATTTTATGTATATTTGGTAGATTGTGTGTGTGTGTGTGTGTGTGTATTTTTACTGGTCAAGTCAATTTTAAAAATCACTAGTCATTTCTCTGTGTTTATGATAAAGGGTGTACCTTCTCATCAGTAGAAGTCGTTAAGTTATTTGGAAGCTTTTCAATTTTAAATAAATGTTGATATTTTCTCCCTCTTTTAAAATAATTATTTGCTTTGAATTCCTCATTAATCCATTTATATTATTCTTACCCAAGTAATTTTTTAAAAACAGAATTCACTTAATATTTGTGATCACATCTGTTAATCATTGTTTCATGAAGTCCCCACTGAGTAAAAAATTATTTAGTATATTAACAAATAATTAAAGCCAAATTATTAGTTTTTATGCATTTGAAGTATTTTTTAGGAACAAATAATCATCTAAACATAACCTTAAGCTTAAATAGATATCTTAATTTCATAGAATATTCATATATAGAAATAAATGCAAACTATATGAATATTATTTACTTTCTCAAATTTCTCTCTGGAAACTTTTTAAATTTAAGAAATTTGTTAAAGTAGGTTAAAGCATGCTACTTTTCTCTTTTCTTGTAAATTGTATTCAGAAATCACATACATAAAGAAAAGTTCAGAGACCATAACACCCAATGAATTTTCATAAAATGAAGAGACACATGTAACTTGCACCCAGATCATGAAACAGAACATGACCAGCACCCCAGGGCCTCCTCCCAGTCACAGCCTTCTGAGAGTAACCACTAAGCTGACCTAACCCCATGGCTTCGTTTTGTCTCTTTTCGTATTTCATATAAATGGGATAATCCAGTATGCACTCTTTGTGACTGTTACCTTCCTTCAATATTGTGCTTCTGAAATTCATCCCCATCGTTGCATACAGTTTCAGTTTGTCTATCCTCACTGCTGTATAGTACTGTATCGTAGAATATACTACAATTTATTTCTCCATTACACTGCTGCATGGCACATGCATACACCAAAACATTATGCCTATTTATCTAAAATTCAAATTTAACAGAGCCTCCTGCATTTTGCCAGGTAACCCTAATCCTTGCCAACACTTACCATTGTCAGTAGAAGTGCCTACTTTCTTTAAGAAACAAACAACTAAAATCACTTGCTACCCTTGTAGAATTGCATCTACAAAATAAAAGTGAACAGTTAACAGTTGTTCAGTTCACTTGAATGGACAGGGAAACTGGTTTGTTCAGGAGTATCTCTTTCTCCAGAAAAAAAAAAAAGGTCCATTTTCTGTAATGAAGTATGTCTTTTAGCTATCTACATTTATTAAATCAACTGGAACATGGCCAAGTCTTTATTTTTGTTGTGTAAACAGCCTTAATTGTGTTAACAGTTTGCTTACAAATATAGATGTTGTAGTTATAAAAATGTTTATTATTTCAATGAAGTCCTTTTATTCTTCAAAGCATTTTACAAATTACAAATTAAGCCCTACAGCAGCCCTTCACCACCATCCCAGGGAAAAAGGGAATACAGTCCCAAAGTCAAGATATGAACCAACTGGTCACAGAGTAAATTTCAAACCTAAAACCAAAGATCTGGTCTCCATGTTCCAAATACCAAGCTCACATCAAGGGGGAGCATTAATATTCCACCTAACAAAAACTATTGCCATTCTGCTTTTCCATATAAAAATGGGAAAGAGAGTTAGGGGTCAGGGAATGCTGAACTTTCAACAAAGTGCTTATTTTCTTTCTTAGATATAAGCCTGATCAGCAAGGTTTCAGCCTCAGTAAAGTTCTGATTTGTTTTTTGATTCTAAAAATGTGTATGTATCAAGACCACCAGGTTCAGACAAGTGATAGCCACAAAAAGCCAGAAAAATATAGATTCATGAAAATTTAGGGGGTGTCCAGAGGAAATTCTAATATTAAATTCCAAATGATCATTGGCTGAGGAATTCTGAATTAGAAATATTCTGCTGTTATCTTCCAGTGTGATTACTAAACTAGTACTGAAAATTACACAACTAGTAGAATAAGACTGGTCTAAATTTCTCTCTTGACTTTCCCAGCCACAAAAATCTTGGCATGGGGGAACACTGTCCTAAAATGACTATTGTTCAATCCAGATCCTGAATGAAAGTGAGACTCTGAGGCTGTGTTGGGAACAGTTGGGATATTTCTGGGGAAAGCATTTCTGTCTAATTTCATATTTGTCTTCAAATATTAACCAATGATTTATGAAACTTTCCTTGACAACTCATATTTTAAAAAATAGAAATTGTGTATTTTCCAGAGTAGTTTTCACCCTGAATTATCCCCTTAGTTCCTCTGGGAATATCTTCATCAAATTGCTTACACTAAAGACTTTTGTCCCTTTCTTTGTACTTCTTTTCTATTGAATGAAGGAAAATGGCCATTTAAAATGTAAAAATGTAAGTCTAAGTATGATTGGTGGCTATGTACTGAAAAATAAAAGCGTGAGATCTAGAGGACATACAATTGGGGGTGACAAAACATAAAGTTTTGTTCACAAGTGCAGAAAGTTAGACAAAATATATTCTTTAAATTAAATGAGCCAAAGATACACTATTGGGTAGGGAAGAAAAGTTGGCAAAGAGTCACAAAATTAAAAAGGGAGAGATTTTTTTAATGACTATCTTTACACAGTCAACTATGATCCAGTATGGACAAAGAAAAATACGTTTATTTTATTAAGTAGACAACTGTTTAGCTGAAAAGGGGATTTTTAAGAGGTGAATTAGTGATGTGCCTTCAAGTCCATGAAAGGTTTGAAAGGTTCCTATTTACCCCACAAAACTGGTCATCCTCCCATGACCCCCACCCCTGCCATCTTCCTCATCTCCATAAATGACCCATCCATTTCCTCATGTCACACACCCAGGAGTCATTGTTAATTCTCTCTTTTCCTCATTCTTCTCCTCATTCAATCCATAGCCAAACATTGTTTTTTCTATCTCCAAATTATGTCATAAATTGGTCCACCCATCCCCGTCCTGACCTACACCTCCCCCTGTTCAGGCCCCTGTGATAGCATCAGGGCAGCAGCCTCCTACATGCCCTCCCTGCTTCCATGCTGCCCATCAACAGACCATTCCCCATGTAGCAGGCAGGGCACCTTTTAAACTCTTATTATTAGGTCATATCACTTCCTGACCTTTTTTTTTAATTAAAATGACAACTGAGGGCTTCCCTGGTGGCGCAGTGGTTGAGAGTCTGCCTGCCGATGCAGGGGACACGGGTTCGTGCCCCGGTCCAGGAGGATCCCACCTGCCACGGAGCGGCTGGGTCCGTGAGCCATGGCTGCTGAGCCTGCGCGACCAGAGCTTGTGCTCCACAACGGGAGAGGCCACAACAGTGAGAGGCCCACGTACCACACACACAAAAAAAAAAACCTACTGTTCAATCAAACTTCTTAGTACAGCCCACAAGGAACTGCACTAGCCCCATCAAGATACATTTGCTGGATAAATAATACATACAATAAAGGAGGATTTTTAAGGGAGATTCCCAAGGAAAGAAGTAAGCCCCAGAGAGTAATAGCAAAAGATGGGTAGGGAGGCAAGAAAGATGATCCATAAGTGTGTGTGTTCTAAGCAGTTCATTGCCTGGTCTTTGTGATCAACTCCCAGAGAGGCCCCTGAAACTCTTCTATCTTCAGATATCGTCTCTGCTTGCCCTCCCATCCCACTTCCCAGACTCCACACTCTGGTTCCATTACTTCAAGGTAGTGACTGAAGAAGCCAGAGTCTTTTGGGGTCTTATCAGCCAGTTCCCTGGGTGCCAGGGTCTCTCCCTGCTGGTTGGCACCCTGCATGGGGGCTCCTTGGTCTTTGGGGATGGTGACTGCTGGGCTGGACCAGGTTCCTAGACACAAGTGATGTCACGAGCCTTCACGGGGCTGCAAGTGGCTGAGATAAGACCAGGCAGATCTCAAGAATAACAAAACATTGAGTAGAATTCCCTGCGCTATACAGTAGAGGTCCTTGTCAATTATCTATTTTGTATATAGTAGTGTGTATATGTTAATCCCAAACTATATGAGAAAAGAATCTGAAAAAGAATGGATATATGTATATGTATAACTGAATCACTTTGCTGTACATTTCAAACTAACATAACATTGTAAATCAACTATACTCCAATATAAAATAAAAATTAAATTAAAAACTAAAAAAGAAAAACCAAAAAAAGAAAATCCAAGGATTATCGAGAAGTCTTTTCTCTTAGCCACACCTTCACTAATTCACACTGAGACGAGATTAGACACTAACCCCAGAAACATGTCATCATCTACTATTTGCCATCTGTTGTTTATAATACACTTCCCATTCCTAACTGTGTGCTCAGTTATTCTCAATTATTTGCTTACCGTTGTATGACTTGAGTTAGGGAATCCCTCCAAGTACGTCACTACAGTTGGATATCTGAATTGGGAAAACACCAATTTCAGTTAAATTTTGGTGTGCATCAGGTCAACAGTAAGCCTCACAAAATGCTGCCCTGACAAGTTTAATTCCTATTTGAGTGTACTGTGCCTTTTTAATGCCATCCATCCAGCAGCAGAAACTTGACATATAAATGTTAGGACTAACAAATATAATTTGTGCAGGCGTGTGTGACAATTATATGATTTATTTGTCGACAACTATAGGAAGGCCTATTTCAGTTAAAAAAACAATAGCATATCATTAGCACTAATGTAAAATTACAAAACTAAAAAAAGCAATGCAGGAAGGACTGATTAATAATCATTAGTGTCAATTTGGAAGTGTGTTTTCAATTCTTGGACTGTCTCATAAGAAGAACAACAACAAAGTAAACAAATTTAAAGGTGACACTAATAAATTGTGACCTGGCCAGATATATTTTAAGTACTGTTAGAAAACAAGGACAATCTAAATATATTTATTAAAATCAAAGGTTGCAACTTGAGAGAACAGTGTAAGCATTACATGGAAATAAAAGAAATCAGACAGGAACTTCATTTTTATTCCCTACTGTCCTTTTAGATGTGCTCTGTGGGGCTATTTCTTCCCATGACCCTAGAAGAAAACTTGATCAGCCTCCTTTATTTTTCTTGTCCCTTTTATACAACATGAACAGCTTGTACTCCAAGTCACATAGCAGTGTCAGTTTCAGATTTAAAATGCCCCATGACATGTAATAGGTAAAGCTTTCATCTTGTTTTAAATTTTAAAGAATGTTTCATGACCCCCAAATCTGGTCCACTGCAGAGAGGAAGGCTGCAGTTGGAGGAGGAGATGCTGCGGGCACATTCTCTCTTTCCCCATCTATATCTTCCATTCCTCTGCCCACATCCGGTAGCCCTCCAGGGTTGGAGCAAGGAGAGGAGAAGAGAAAAGGAGGCCGGGAAGTTCTTGGATGCTACTGCCTGAGAACAGGACCACGGTGCTCTCTGGACTTGACATTTGTTTAAAGCTGACTTTCTTTCTCTTGAATATTTCTGTGGGTTTTTCAGATACCTTTTCCCCCTATGGGTAGGGATTTTGTACTTGCAGTTCCTTCCATCTGGGCAAATGATTCTCTAGTCCAACTGGTTGCCGGAGCCTTTTCCTGCAGTGAATAGACTTCAAGTGGCAGACCTCTAGTGTCTTTCTGTTGAGGAAGCCATGCCCCTCCAGATGGAAGCCTGGGGAGGAAGTGAGACAACCCTACTCTGGTTTTCTCTCATGAAAAAGCCTGGTCCATAAGAAACACTCATGGGTCCTGTGCTCCTACAAACTCTGAATGCAGGTTGATCCCAGGGATGCGGGAAGCTCTCCCGTGGTTCACCATCACAGCAGCGGGGCAGTCGGTCAGTCATCCTATAGATTTCTAAATTTGAGTCCAACACTGGGTCACTCTACCTACCAAACTGCAGGGGCCACATATTAAGCTGTCCAAATTGTCCCATTAAAATCAGTCTCCCTGGGCTTTAGGTAAGAGACAACCACAGCTCTCCCCCAAGGCTTGGGAGGACTTGCAGCACATAGACAGATGGTTTTTAAAATCCTCTCCTCTAATCTCCAAAATCTGTTATAACCTTAATGTGGGTGGGAAGGATACAGGATTAATGAGACTGGGCTTTGTCCATATCTAACCTGTTCTTCATCCTCATTTTGGAATTATATACATGGATATACATATCCATGTATATGTATATCCATGTGTATATATATATATATATATATATATATATATACACACACACACACACACACACACACACACACACACACACACACACACACAGAGTTCTTCCTCCTCCCTAGGCATTCGAGGGGGATTGGTTCCAGAACTTCCCCTGGATAACATAGTCCACTGATGCTCAAGTCACTTTTGTAAAATGGCATAATATTTGCATATAACCTACAAACATCTTTAAATCATCTCTAGATTACTTTTATTTTTTAAATTTAGATTACTTTTAATACCTAAATACAATGTAAATGCTATGCAAATAGTTGTAAGTACACAGTAAATGCTGTGTAATTAGTTTCCAAGTGCAGCAAGTTCAGGTTCTGCTTTTGGGAACTTTCTGGAATTTTTTTTCCAAATATTTTTGATCCGCAATTGGTTGACTCCATGGATGGAAGGAATGCAGATATGGGGGCTGACTGTATATTAATTATGAGGTGTGGACTTTAGCCAGTATTTCCATTTTAATAACCTGCTGCACTAATTTTTTTGAAACATTCACTGCTGAGGCTGGTTAGACTCTCCAGGTGAATTAACTTCTAGATTAACTTCTTAGACCACTCCCAACTCCAGTGCTATGATCATGACCAGGTGATTCAACAGAACACCGATGGAAGAGCCTACAGGCTTTTCTGTAACTCAGCCCCATGTCCATCCCAAAACCACCACCAACTCCATCTTTACTGCTCCTCTCCCCTAACACTGGCAGGCTCCCTGTTTCCCAGGGAGCTAGGAAACATACCAGCTGACTCCAAGGACATGTTCACAAGTTGAAGACAAGACCAGGCTACCAAACACCTTGGGCAAACAAGAGGATAACATCAGCAGCAACCACAAAAACTGGGGACCAGTGAACGTTCTTATAGTCCTGGTACCCTCCTGAGGAGGCAGATGGAAGTCCTGGTATATTCAAGCCCCTACCTTATATTCCTGAGAGTAAAACTCTCTGAACCTTTGGTGGCCATATAATTTATCATCCATAATGAGGCAGTTCTGAACAACTTGTATACGGAATCTAAAAAAAAAAATGGTACAAATGAACTTAGTTACAAAACAGAAATAGAGTCAGATGTAAAAAACAAACTTATGGTTACCAGGGGGAAAGGAAGGGAGAGGAATAAATTGGGAGATTGGGAATGACACATACACACTGCTATTTATAAAATAAATAATTAATAAGGACCTATTGTATAGCACAGGGAACTCTCCTCAGTACTCTGTGTAATGACCTATATGGGAAAAGAATCTAAAAAAGAGTGGATATACATATATATATAACTGACTCACTTTGCTGTACAGCAGAAACTAACACAACATTGTAAATCAACTACACTCCAATAATTTTTTTTTAAAAGTCATGTCCTTTATGAAGTGTCTTTATTGGTGAAAGTACAAGGGCAAATGGGTTAACAGTCTGCATAAATCACTGCCAAACCCAAGACCAAAAACTCATGTCTGAGAATTTCAATGTGAATACCTTCATTTGATTTTTACATGAAACCATATAATTACAGGATTCCTGCATCTTTGGAAAATACTAGCTCTTCCTAATTGATCTTTTTCTCTTAATGCAGAGAATTTGCCCCTTTAAATCTTCCACTTTCAACTGTTACAATCATTTTTAAAGGATTTAAGCCTAAGCTATTAACTATAGCTTCAGAACATCAGTCTGAAAGATGGGAAGCAGAAATATGCTTTATGTATAACATATCTCAACTAGATAAGAAGAAAACATTATCAAGTGTAACACCCACCACTGTTAGCCAGTTTATTTCCTAAGCCTTACTTGAACTATAATCACCTAAAGAAAATTCTGGTGTTATATTTCTCATTATTATTTTCTTAAAATAAATATTTTATGGATCATTTATTTCAGATGACCTTTAACATCAAGTTACTTTTCCTTTACGCAATGTGTGAATATCATCCAAATGACCTCATTAATCCTATTAAATTGGAGGGTTTTGATTGAGAGGCTTGAATAGGGAATGTTTTGTCCTTTGAAAAGGATAATGGTTTATTAATATCAGTGGCTCAGTTTCTGAATTAACATGGAATGGTGTGAATATTTCACATATATACAGCTCATTAAATGGATAAACATAATCACCGTTCCATACTAAAGTAGCAAAAGGTTGCCCAAAGAATAAAAATTCATTTTCTTATTTATCATTATCTTCCTCAGCCTTTCTCCTTAAATTCTACACATATCTTCCGGTAACATTGGTTCTCCAGTTGTTAGGAAAGTTCCACTTCTCCCTCATAAATGAGGAGAAAAAGTACCTTTTTACTTTAACTAAAATTTTACATGGTATTTTACAATTTTCAAAACATTGCTTATATGAGTTTAAAATAGCCCATTTAAAATAGCACTTTGTGAAGGTCAAAAAAATTTAATTTTCAATGGTTCAATGTAATATATCTCATTGGATCCTTACAACCACCTTGTGAGAAAGATATTATTATTGTTGTTTTACTTATTAGGCTGATTTTTTTAAAAAACATCTTTATTGGAGTATAATTGCTTTACAATGGTGTGTTAGTTTCTGCTGTATAACAAAGTGAATCAGCTATACATATACATATATCCCCATATCTCCTCCCTCTTGTGTCTCCCTTCCACCCTCCCTATCCCACCCCTCTAGGTGGTCACAAACCACCGAGCTGATCTCCCTGTGCTATGCGGCTGCTTCCCACTAGCTATCTATTTTACATTTGGTAGTGTATATAAGTCCATGCCACTCTCTCACTTCGTCCCAGCTTACCCTTCCCCCTCCCCGTGTCCTCAAGTCCATTCTCTACGTCTGCGTCTTTATTCCTGTCCTGCCCCTAGGTTCTTCAGAACCGTTTTTTTTTTTTTTTTTTTTTTAGATTCCATGTATATGTGTTAGTATATGGTATTTGTTTTTCTTTTTCTGACTTACTTCACTCTGTATGGCAGACTCTAGGTCCATCCACCTCTCTACAAATAATTCAGTTTCATTTCTTTTTATGGCTGAGTAATATTCCATTGTATATATGTGCCACATCTTCTTTATCCATTCATCTGTCGATGGACACTTAGGTTGCTTCCATGTCCTGGCTATTGTAAATAGAGCTGCAATGAACATTGTGGTACATGACTCTTTTTGAATTATGCGTATATGCCATATACCCATATGGGTATAAACCATATACCCATATGGGTATATGTCATCATCAAAAAATCTACAAACAATAAATGCTGGAGAGGATGTGGAGAAAAGGGAACCCTCTTGCACTGTTGGTGGGAATGTAAATTGATACAGCCACTATGGAGAACAGTATGGAGGTTCCTTAAAAAACTAAAACTAGAACTACCATACGACCCAGCAATCCCACTACTGGGCATATTAGACTGATTTAGAAAGGTTAAGAAATTGACACAAAACCATTCAGTAAAGCGCCTGCCCAATATTTAGGTCCCAAATCTTCTAATTCCAAATTCTTTTTTTTTTCCTACTATGATGTGTTAAACGCAATACATAGCTCAGGGCTTTCAAGGTGTCTTGTGCAGAATGTTCAGGGTCTAAACAAGCGCAAGAATCACTGAGGTTACCTTTATTTAAGTGCTGCAAAACTAATTATAAGGACAAGGAAAAGAGAAGCAGAAGGAATATAAAGAGTCTTATTGTATTCTTGATCAGCTGGGACTATCAAACCCCCCTTTATGGGTGGAATCAATGCACAGAGCTACATGGCCTCTCAGACCATCTGCTTTCCCTTTAATTTGTGTTTCCTTTTTTCAAAAATGAATTTTTTTTTCTAACTGATGTAATGATGAGGGTTACATCTAACTGCTGCGGGTCAGTTCTTCATAGAAAAAAGCCAGAATCATCTAATTCATCTTTTGAATGATCTTGATTCACACATGTCACTGGTCCTATCAACACACCAATGGTTACTAAGTAGAACCAGCGTTGATAACCTGCAAGGCAGACCTGCCAGCATTTTTAGGCTGCTTCCCAAGAATTCAGACTCACAGGTAGCAACAAGCACATAAAACCTGAGTGTTCAAGAACTGGAAAATAATAGATTTGAATCAATCTGACATCTTCTTCAAACCTTCTCCAAATTCTCAGCCCCTTCTCTATCACATCCCCCATAATAGAGATCCAGGGCTGCACAGGAAAAGAAATGAAAGTTCAGATGCATCTTGTCTACTCAAACAGAAGACATCTTTTGCTAACCTGTCATTGTATAAATAACATACTCTCTTCCACTAAGAGATCCCTGCTCTGAAGAAATGTTAAGAGTGACCTAGCCTTTCACATCTGGACAGCACATCTTGGCAATGCAATGCGGAGAGAATGGTCCTCAGAAGATGGAAACACATTTAGAACCCACACATTACAGGTAAGTTAAGCACGAAGGGAAGACCTAAATTCTCTTTGTAAACTAAATTGGTAAAATATGTTCTATCTGGGGGGGGGCATAGTATATATTGATACCCACCTACTCAAGAAACCTCGAAAATTCCAGAGTTGTTAAAGTGACAGACTCAAGATACAGAGAAAGCTGATAATTCTGAGCACAATGCATTTTACTCCCAATGTTCATTTTTAAAGATGTGCTTGCCTGACTTTTTTCAGACGTGTCTAAATTTCTCTGCTCCTGGACCCTGAGGATGAGTACCAAATGTTTATGGCAGGCTAAAGTGACTGCATCTTTGGAGGATATTTCCCTGTTTCTTATTTAAGGCACTAGTAATTAATCTGAACTGTCTTTTTTCAGACATAGAAGAACCAGATTCTCCTTTCCTTCCTGTCCCCTCCTCACCCTTGCAGGAGAAATGCAGAATGCTTTTCCTGTCATCATAACCTTCTTGGATTTTTGAATTGTATTTTCTGATGAATCTGTTAAAGCTTCACGCAGTTTGAGATCTGAGGTATCTGAATAGCAGGAAGTGATTTACTAAGATATATCCCCAGAGAACAAAGGTTGGAACACAATAGTGATTTTATTAATAATATGAACACAGATTTTCTACATATAAATTACATCAGTATATGTTTCTAGGCTCAATGCCCATAAGCTTCCAATTTAGACTAGAAAGTAAAAAAAAATCACATTCAACAATCTTATATTGTAGATTTGATATGGAACTAGTGAATTTTGTTCAACAAAACTATTCACCTCTAGGGAAAAAACCTAGTACAATAAATTGACCAAACCCAAAATATTCTTATGGCAAATTGTTAAAATAGTTTCAAAGAAAAATCATGAAAAAAATAACGTAAGAATTCTCCCATACATATATACACTACCAAACGTAAGGTAGATAGCTAGTGGGAAGCAGCCGCATAGCACAGGGAGATCAGCTCGTTGCTTTGTGACCGCCTGGAGGGGTGGGATAGGGAGGGTGGGAGGGAGACGCAAAAGGGAGGGGATATGGGAACATATGTATATGTATAACTGATTAAATTTGTTATAAAGCAAAAAATTTTAAAAAAAAATTTTTTAAATTAAAAAATGAAAAAAAAAATAATAATTCTCCCATAAAACACAAGTCTTAGATTCATGCTAATTTGTGGTGGGTTTGACATTTAATAATACATTTCTAGTTAATTGCTTTACCAAAATCTCCCTCCAGCCAACTGTCTGGATAATGCATTCCTTGCTTTTTAGTCAAAGAAGGGAGAAAGGAGGGGGGGAAAAGCCTGACATCTAGGCTTCTTCAAATTATTTACTAAAAAATTTTAAGCAGCTCTGAGGTTAAGGATCTGAGCCCTTTATTTATTTATTTAGAAACATGCATCTGGATCCTACTAGGTGTCAGAGACCAATAAAGCCCTGCCTGTCTTTAAGGAATTCACAGTCTAGTGGGAGAAAATGGCATGTAAACACCTAGAATACGATGTGTGAGTGCTAGCTCCAGTACCAAACACTCCACAAACAACTCCGTTCAGGACGGTTCTCATCACCTCCAGAGATAAGGCAATTAATAATAGTGTCTCTGTACACAGGAAGCACAGGACTCTCTCATAAACACTTTACAGCATTATGTTAAGGCTAGAGTTAACAATTCAGATAGATATTATTTGCTCCCCTTCACAGATAAGAAACACACCTTTACCTTGTACACTATTGGTGGGAATATAAATTGGTGCAGCCACTATGGAGAACAGTATGGAGGTTCCTCAAAAAACTAAAAAGAGCACTACCATATGATCCAGCAATCCCACTCCTGGGTAGATATCCAAAGGAAATGAAATCATTCTCTTGAAGCAATATCTGCTCCCCATGTTGACTGCAGCATTATTCACAATAGCCAAAACATGGAAACAACCTAAGTGTCCACGAACAGATGAAGGGATAAAGCAGTGTGGTTTGTAAATACAATGAAATATTATTTGGTCAGTAAAAAGAAGGAAAGCCTGCCTTTTATGACAACATGGATGGACCTTGAGGGTAATATGCTAAGTGGAATAAGTCAGAGAAAGACAAATAACTATTTGATCTCACTTATATGTGGAATTTTATCAATTTTTTTTTTTTTTTTGGCGGTACATGGGCCTCTCACTGTCGTGGCCTCTCCCACAGCATGTGGGATCTTCCCGGACCGGGGCACGAACCCGTGTCCCCTGAATTGGCAGGCAGACTCTCAACCACTGCACCACCAGGGAAGCCCTATATGTGGAATTTTAAAAAGTGAGGCTCACCAAAGCAGAGAGTAGAATGACGGTTGTCAGGGGCTTAGAGGTGGAACAAATAGGGAGATGTTGACAAAAACTGAAAACTTTCAGTTAGAAGATGAATATGTTCCAGAGATCTAAGATGGAAGTGTTAACTAACCTTATTGTGGTAATTATTTCACAATTGTATACATATATCAAATCATCATGTTGTACGCCTTAAACTTACACAGTGTTTTATGTCAGTTATACCTCAATAAAGCTGGGTGAAAAAAACTTGCATTTCAATGCAAAAGCAGCCATAGATGATACATAAATTAATGTGCATAGCTGTGTTCCAATAAAACTTTATAGACACTGGGGAAAAAAAAGAAACACTGAAGTTCGGAATGTTTAGATCTTTGCTGTTCAATGGGTACAGTTTCAGTTATGCAAGATGAATAAGTTCAAGAGATCTGCTGTACAACATTGTTCATATAGCTAACAATATTGTATTGTGTACTTAAAAATTTAAGAGAGTTGTGCTTCCCTGGTGGTGCAGTGATTGAGAGTCCACCTGCCGATGCAGGGGACACGGGTTTGTGCCCGGGTCCGGGAAGATCCCACATGCCGCGGAGCGGCTGGGCCCGTGAGCCATGGCCACTGAGCCTGCGCGTCCGGAGCCTGTGCTCCGCAATGGGAGAGGCCACAACAGTGAGAGGCCCGTGTACAGTAAAAAAAAAAAAAAAAAATTAAGAGAGTACATATCATGCTTAACATTCTCACAATGATAAAAAAAATTTTTAAGGAAAAAGGAAAAAAAGAGATCTGCAGTACCATGGGGGCTGGACAGAAATGGAAATGAACTCAGTATCTCATGTCTCGATGACAGAGAAGGGAGAAAACAAATAGGAAAGTACAATGTCAATACACAAAATTCAGTGTATTTTCTCTACACCAACAGTGAACAATCAGAATTGACATTTTTTGACTAATTAATTTATTATTGAAATATACTTGACATACAATACTATGTTGGTTTCAGATATTCAGAACTGAAATTTTTAAAAATACCATTCACAATAGCACACAAAAATGGAATAATTATAAATCTAGGAAAATATGTACAAATCTATGACCAGAAAACTATGAAACAGTGTGGAAAGAAATCAAATAAAATCTAAGTAAATGGAGAGATAATCTTTAAAAGAAAAAAAGAAGCATATTTAAATCAATTGTCTAAAGCCACATAGCCAATTGTCAGGAAAGCCAATACCTGAAGCTCCTCTGGCTTGACATTTGTGCTGACTTAACTAAGCTCTGTGCAAATGTCTCATTGTGGATAAACCAACCTTCAGTAGCCCTTTTGTTGTATTACTGCAAACTGCAAAATATTGTTTCACCAAGGGAAACCCTTACTGAATTCTCAAGATAATTTGCTTTTGGAAAATTATAACTCTTTATTCCACCAGAGCATAAATTATAATACATTACATAGTCTTAGGACCTAAGGCTCCATTTTAATGTGAGAGCTAGAAGTGAAGAACGTCTAAACACCTGGAAGTGCCTTTTTACCTTATTCTAGAGTCGCTCCCTTATGTATCCCAAGATATCTGAAATCTCCTGCAGCTATTTGAGCTCATGTAAAACTAACCCTGCAGAGAACCATCAGGGTTTGTAGCAGACGTTTAAAAAGCAGGTTGGTTAGATATTTAACTAGCTGAATTAGATGTTCAATTAGTTAAACTGTTAATTCACAGGTTCAGATGAGACAAGGTTTCCCTCAGTGGGTCCAGCCATGACTTAGTTCCACACTAAACCAAGCTTACAGATGGGATGGAGCCCATCATGTGACCCTTGGTCTCCAGTCACAGAAAAACTTAGAGTCCATCTGACTGGGAGGCCTCCTTTCCCCTGCCCAGGACCCCAGGGCATCCAGGATGTCTTGGAGACCTCCCTTCAACAGATTTAGACAGCCATCAGCAAATAGATCCACCTTCTATTTTGACTGGTTTCTTGAGAGGCATTTACAGATGGGTCATCTGTTCCCTTTAAATCCTATAAAAAGTTTCTGAATATACAGTGCAGGGTACAGCCACCATTTTCTAAATAATTACACATAGTGATTTCCTTACCTTGCCCTAAAGGGGAAAACGTACACACCTGTGGCAAATTCACTAAATGTGTGTTCCCCAATTATGCTTATATTTAGGACAATATATTCTTTTTCATGTCTTAAATATGGCCAAGTTAAAGCCTATGTTGTTTTGGCTATTGAAGATACTAATAAGTGAGAGAAAAAGAATTTTGATTGGTTTCATCCCATAATACTTATAAGGGAAAAGTTTTCCTCCTATTAAGACAGGAGTATTACTTCAGTGTTTCAATTATTAGAGTATTATTTTCCAGTACTTTTTTCCTAAAGAAAAAACAGGTCTCATAGACCTCACCCTTCTGTCCCTTTCCATAATAGTAGAATTATCAGAGGTTTAGTGTTTAATTTGGTAATTGAGTTTTTGGTTGTGCAGGTGTTGGAGGATGTAAGGATGATTCTAGCACAAAAACTCGTTGGTCCATTGATGGAAACAGGGATCATAGGAGGAGAATCATTCTGAGGCGAAGATGAGATTCAGAAGCAGAGAAAGATCTAGACTGGAATCACAGATTTGGGAGTTACTATACAAAAGATGCTGAAGTGGGCTCTAGAATTTCTACCTCCCCCTGCCACAGACATATACACAAAACATAGGCCTGTCCTTGCCTATGTAGGTGAGGCAGAGACCTCATTCTGATCTGTGTGTTGGACAGATCTTGCAAAACACTACATTCCTAGTTCATACATTTGCTCCCTACATGGGATGGAGTCAAATGCATGTAGTCATGCTAATTCAATTGTTCTCACCCTAAGAGTAAGGCATACCCAAGCACATCTGAGAACAGGCTATGTGCACAAGGGCCAAAGGAGTCACAGGGGAAATTATCAAGGTTAATTGATGCTAGGTCCATTTCATGATAAGAAGCCAAATAAGAGAGGAAGATTTCTGAATAAAATATGTGCCTGTTGTGCAGATTACTCTGCCAGTCTTAGGGACACATGCCTCATGTCCTAAGTTGAGACAGGTTTATTAAAAGGAAAGAAACACCCACAGATACTCCATGGTGCTTTGAGAGCACAGATGGAGCCACACTGGGGCAATGGCTTTCTCAGAACAACCTCTGTGCAGAGGTAGCACCATGAACAAGAGCCACCAGCAGTCTTGGCATGAGCTTTGCCAAGCCTCACCCCTGCAGTAGGCATCCCAATTGGCAGTAGTGTCTTTTCTTTTTAAGATTTATTTTATTATTTATTTTTTAATTTTATTTATTTTTGGCTGCATCGGGTCTTAGTTGCGGCACGTGGTACCTTCATTGAGGCATACGGTATCTTTTGTTGCGGAGCGCAGGTTTCTCTCTAGTTGTGGCATACGGGTTTTCTCTCTCTAGTTCTCTCTCTTAGTTCCCTGACCAGGGATCAAACCCACGTCCCCTACATTGTAAGGCAGATTCTTTACCACTGGACCACCAGGAAAGTCCCAGCAGTGGTGTCTTAACAGGTGAGAATTAACGATGATGCTCCCAACACAGACCCTAAAACATTAATACCAGGTATCAGGGTCATCAGGAAAGACAATATGGCAGTCTGTTCTTTCCAGTGTGAACCACACCTGAAAAGGCGGGAAATGGCAGATGCCACGTAGCACCCAGGAAGCACATGAGAAATTACTCCATGTGGACTCCTAACACTGTGTAAGAGGAATTTGGGAATCTGGAATTTTCCGAATTTGTAGAGGTAGAGCCTATTTGTTACTTATTTTCATCTTAATTTTACCCCTAAGCCAGGGTGACTTCAGAAGGACAAGTCAAACTGAAAAACAGGGCTACACAAGTAAAGAAAAATAAACAAATTTTATAACTCCCACCATTTCCCCATGCATGAAGAAGTATCTATATCCAGTCACCCCTCATAATGCAGAAGTTTCTGATTTTTTCCCTAAGAAAATATTAAAAATGATGTCATAGTTTCCTTTTCACCCCCTGGCAATGAAATGCTTACAGCAATTGCTTGTCTCTTAACCTCTCTTGTAGTCATACGGGCCCCTTTTGCTTCAAGACAAGAAAGAAGAATCTTGTAGGATCCTGCTTTCTAATATTCATGGTTATCAGAAAAGAACATGTCCTTGGAGAATTCAAGGTAAACCTGAGACACAATAGCAGGCACTGTTCTCACAGCTAATTGGGGGAATCTGGATGGTGCCCAGGTTTCAACTACACAGAAGTAATTATTCCTTTCCCTTCACAGATAACTTTAGAAAAGCATTCCCTTACATTTATGAACTTTTCCCTCTGCAGCATGAGAAACGCAGGAATGTAGCTCAGCCTGCCTTGTTTAGAGGAGATCTGTTTCCCAAAATTGAGTGCATTTGTTTAACCTCCTTTCCAAAAAAAAAGTTGAAAGTTTAGCTCAAGATTTGCTTTTGGGGAGTGGAGGGATGGAATTTTATCAGATTAGTGGTAAAGTAATGGTGAGTGTCTGCCAAAGAATCATACTGCTTTCTTTTTCTTTAAAAAAAAAAATACAAAAAAACCTCATGCTGATTTTGCAGTGGGAAGTCTGCCCATATGACAAATTAGTCAAGATGAAATGCAGTGGTTTGGCCTTTCTGGAAATTTAATTCTCGGGTTTTGAAAAATTTGAGGAAAACAAGAAATCTGATTGTTAAAGGACAGTAAATTAGCATAGTGGCAGCAACCCTGGTAAGAAAAGCTCGTCTGCAAACAGGAAAGAAAGTTTGGAGACATTTTGAAGTGGAAAGGTTGCTTATAAAACAGCCATTTAAAATAACTACATGGAGGTCATCTAAAACATGGAGAGAAAGAAGCACAGGAATAAAGGGAAGAATGAGGAAATTATGTCCAAGGAACTGGAAGTCCTGTATGGTTTTTATCCTTTGCTTCATTTTGCCCAAATGTCAGGAGGACCCAGGTGCCTTTGGCTAAGATTTTAAACAGAGTTTAGACCAGAAATAAAAACTTAAACGTAAAAAATCTGAACCAGGGAATTCCTTGGCGGTCAGTCCAGTGATTAGGACTCTGTGCTCTCACTGCCTAGGGCGCAGGTCAGGGAGCTAAAATTTCATAAGCCACATGGTGCAGCCAAAAAAAAAAAAAAATCTGAACCAGAGGAGAGAATCAGAAAAGAAGAAGCAAGGTCAAGAACATAAGAGGTGAGAGCCAGGTGGTCAAGCCAAGGTCAGGAACACTCAAAGTCAAAGGAAAGGGACAGAAAATCACCAAGTTCAAGCTCACTTACTGAAAGAGGGCAAGGCCAAAGAGGCCAAGGAGTGCTTTAACACTGCCCTTTTCAGACTTTTCCAAGGAAACCCTAATGATAGAGAAGAGTAGATTCACACCCCCTAGAGATTCTGAGACATTTAGGCAGCATTTGTAAATATTATATAGCATAAAAATTAATGGAAAATTCGCATTTTCCCCATACAGTAGATTTGTTGTTTTCAATATAAAGTTAATATAAGATCAATTTCTTCCACTGAGCAAAATAGAGTGCTCAGGAGGACACACCATATGCAAAAGCACAGGAGAAACCCCACCCTCATGCACCTGGGAGATAAGAAGCCATGTTTGAGAAGCTCTGGGCTCCACCGTTATCCTTGGCTGCACTTCCACATGATGTTGGACCCTCACCATCCCTAGGACTCAGGACGAAGCCTGCTTCATCCATAGCCATCAGGTAGCCAGTGACTGCAACTGTGTTTGCTACTTGGAGCAAAGGGCGCCAAGTAGCAAGCACAGTTGTCTCAGAGACTTGTCTCAAGGCCACAATAATGTCTGTCTGTTACAAAATATTTTTCCAAATGTCATGGAAGCCATATAAAAGGGTCAAACAAAGGAAAATGTGGAGACATATGCAGCTGTAGGAGCACAGGGTACCAACTTCTAGCTGCCCATGTCCCTGACCCACATCAAGAACTCAACTTTTGAGTTCTTCGATATATGAGTGAAAAAAAAGATGTAGAATCTAAGAGCTAAATGGCAAATTTTTTAAAGAAGAAACCAAGTCCAACAAAGAAGAAATAAACAAAAATTATAATTCACATCCTGACATATCAAAGCTATTTTTCACAGATTCTCCATTTTAATAAAGGACAGGACTTCCCTGGTGACGCAGTGGTTAAGAATACGCCTGCCAATGCAGGGGACGTGGGTTTGATCCCTGTTCCAGGAAGATCCTACGTGCTTCAGAGCAACTAAGCCCATGCGCCACAACTACTGAGCCTGCACTCTAGAGCCCACAAGCCACAACTACTGAGCCCATGCGTGGCAACTACCAAAGCCCACGCGCTCTAGGGCCCATGCTCCGCAACAAGAGAAGCCACCGCAATGAGAAGCCCACGCACCACTACAAAGAGTAGCCCCCACTCACCGCAACTAGAGAAAGCCCGCACGCAGCAACCAAGACCCAACACAGCCAAAAATAAATAAAAAATACGTTTTTTAGAAAAGGAAAAGAACAAAGACAGGCTGGGTGTGGAATTGAGTTTGGGTGTGGGTTACCGAGAAGGTAGTAACCTAGGCAAAATCAATGAACAAAACTTTATTGGGGCAGGGGTGGGGGTTGAGGTGAAGAGTTATCATTTAATGGAAATAGGGATTTAGTTGTGTAAAATGAAGAGTTCTGAAGATGGATGGTGGCGATGATTGCATAACAATATAAATGTATCAATACTTAATACCACAGAACTGTACACTTAAAAATGGTTTAAAATGTGATACACATGCACATACACACAAAATGCAATATTATTCAGCCATAAAAAAAGAAGAAAATCCTGCCATTTAAAAATAACATGATGGATCTTGAGGGCATTATGCTAAGTGAAATAAGTCAGACAGAGGAAGACAAATAGTGTGTGATCTCACTTATATGTGAAACTAAAAAAAAAAACTGAACTCATAGATACAGAGAACAGATTGGTGTTGCCAGGCAGGAGGTGGGGGGTGGGGAAATGGGTGAAAGTGGTCAAAAGGTACAAACTTCCAACATGTACAATGTGGTGACTATAATTAAAAATACTGTATTATATATTTTAAAGTTGCTAAGAGAGCAGATCTTAAAAGTTCTCATTACAAGAAGAAAAATTTGTAACTATGTGAGGTGATGGATGTTAACTAGACGTACTGCTGTGATCATTTTGCAATATATACAAATATCAAATTAGTATGCTGTACACCTGAAACTAATATGAAGTTACATGTCAATTATATCTCAATTAGGATGGTAAATTTTATATTATGTGTAGTTTACCACAATTGAAAAAAAATTTTTATGGGAGAGTGCAGTCCCAGGGAGCAGGAATAAGGGAAAGGGGGAGCAAAAGCAGAAGGGAGAGAGAGACAGAACAAAGAGGCCAGCGATACAGGGGGCTGGCTGCTCCATCCTACAGGATTGTCTCAGGAACTTCATGAGGGGAAGGGAAAAGCAATTAGCTCCAGGCTCCACCCTGCAGGTTGGACACGGTTTGCCTCACAAAGTAATCTCTCATATGCATCTGGAGTACACATCAGTGAGAATCAAGTGGTTTCATTGCCTGAGGCAAGACACAGTTGAGTTGCACACGCATGTAACTGGTCAGAGCCCTGTGAAATTGATTATAGCAGTGGTGGCTGGAGGAAGAGACAGATTAGGCCATAGGGACGTGAAATGATGTTCAGTCCACAGATGAAATAGAGAAACAAAGGGAGACAAAAATATTCTAAGTAATGCTCTGATGCAATGCTAAGCAATGCTGCAGTTTTGAAATTATCATTAAATACACTATTTTACAACTTCTGATCATTTGCCTACCACCTTTTACCATAGCTACATACCATGTTTATAATTAAACACTGGATTATTTTATTTTTTTAATTTTTTAACAGCTTTATTAGAGTATAATTGCTTTACAATGGTGTGTCAGTTTCTGCTTTATAACAAAGTGAATCAGTTATACATATACATATGTCCCCATATCTCTTCCCTCTTGCATCTCCCTCCCTCCCACCCTCCCTATCCCACCCCTCTAGGTGGTCACAAACCACCGAGTTGATCTCCCTGTGCTATGCGGCTGCTTCCCACTAGTTATCCATTTTACGTTTGGTAATGTATATATGTCCATGCCACTCTCTCACTCTGACCCAGTTTACCCTTCCCCCCTCCCCGTATCCTCAAGTCCATTCTCTAGTAGGTCTGCATCTTTATTCCCATCTTGCCCTTAGGTTATTCTGACCATTTTCTTTTCTTTTCTTTTTTTTTATATTCCATAGATATGTGTTAGCATATGGTATTTGTTTTTCTCTTTCTGACTTACTTCACTCTGTATGACAGATTCTAGGTCCATCCACCTCACTACAAAAAACTCAATTTCATTGCTTTTTATGGCTGAGTAATATTCCATAGTACATATGCGTCACATCTTCTTTATCCATTCATCTGTCGATGGACACTTAGGTTGCTTCCATGTCCTGGCTATTGTAAATAGAACTGCAATGAACATTTTGGTACATGACTCTTTTTGAATTATGGTTTTCTCAGGGTATATGCCCAGTAGTGGGATTGCTGAGTCGTATGGTAGTTCTATTTTTAGTTTTTTAAGGAACATCCATACTGTTCTCCATAGTGGCTGTATCAATTTACATTCCCACCAACAGTGCAATAGGGTTCCCTTTTCTACACACCCTCTCCAGCATTTATTGTTTGTAGGTTTTTTGATGATGGCCATTCTGACTGGTGTCAGATGATATCTAATTGTAGTTTTGATTTGCATTTCTCAAATGATTAATGATGTTGAGCATTTTTTCATGTGTTTGTTGGCAATCTGTATATCTTCTTTGGAGAAATGTCTATTTAGGTCTTCTGCCCATTTTTGGATTGGGCTGTTTGTTATTTTAATATTGAGCTGCATGTGCTGCTTGTAAATTTTGGAGATTAATCCTTTGTCAGCTGCTTCCTTTGCAAATATTTTCTCCCATTCTGAGGGTTGTCTTTTCATCTTGTTTATGGTTTCCCTTGCTGTGCAAAAGCTTTGAAGTTTCATTAGGTCCCATTTGTTTATTTTTGTTTTTATTTCCATCTCTCTAGGAGGTGGGTCATAAAGGATCTTGCTGTGATTTATGTTATAGAGTGTTCTGCCTATGTTTTCCTCTAAGAGTTTGATGGTGTCTGGCCTTACATTTAGGTCTTTAATCCATTTTGAGTTTATTTTTGTATATGGTGTTAGGGAGTGTTCTAATTTCATTCTTTTACATGTAGCTGTCCAGTTTACCCAGCACCACCTATTGAAGAGGCTGTCTTTTCTCCACTGTATATTCTTGCCTCCTTTATCAAAGATAAGGTGACCATATGTGTGTGGGTTTACCTCTGGGCTTTCTATCCTGTTCTATTCATCTATATTTCTGTTTTTGTGCCAGTACCATACTGTCTTGATGACTGTAGCTTTGTAGTATAGTCTGAAGTCAAGGAGCCTGATTCCTCCAGCTCTGTTTTTCTTTCTCAAGATTGCTTTGGCTATTCGGGGCCTTTTGTGTTTCCATACAAATTGTGAATTTTTTTGTTCTAGTTCTGTGAAAAATGCCAGTGGTAGTTTGATAGGGATTGCATTGAATCTGTAGATTGCTTTGGATAGCAGGGTCATTTTCACAATGTTGATTCTTCCAGTCCAAGAATATGGTGTTTCTCTCCATCTGTTTGTATCATCTTTAATTTCTTTCATCAGTGTCTTATAATTTTCTGCATACAGGTCTTTTGTCTCCTTAGGTAGGTTTATTCCTAGATATTTTATTATTTTTGTTGCAGTGGTAAATGGGAGTGTTTTCTTAATTTCACTTTCAGATTTTTCATCATTAACATTGGATTTTTTTAAAACTAACTCATTCTTTTGATTTAATTTTTGGCAGGTTATTGAGATATAGTCTACATACAGTAAAATTCACTCTTTTAAGGTGTGCAGTTTGATAAATTTTGATAAACACAGTTGTGTATCCACCACCACAATCAAGATACATATTTCTATCATCCCATAATTTCCCTTGGGCCCCTTTATTGTCCACATCCACCCCTACCCCCAGGCCTTGGCAATCACAGATTTCTGTCCCTATAAATCTGCCTCTTCCAGACTGTCTTTTAATAAAGACTCATACAGTATGTTATTTATACAATGGAATATTACTCAGCTATAAAAAGAATGAAATAATGCCATTTGCAGCAACATGGATGGACCTAGAGATTATCATACTAAGTGATGTAAGCCAAAGACAAATAACATATGATATCACTTATATGTGGAATATAAAAAAATGATACAAATGAACTTATATACAGAACAGAAATAGACCCACAGACATAACAAACATGGTTACCAAAGGGGAAAGGGTGGGGGGATAAATTAGGAGTTTAGAATTATCATAAACACATTACTGTATATAAAATAGATAACCAAGAAGGACCTACTGTATAGCACAGGGAACTATACTCAACATTTTTCAATAACGTATAAAGAATCTGAATATATATATATGTGTGTGTGTGTGTGTGTGTGTGTGTGTGTATATATTCCTGAATCACTTTGCTGTACACCTAAACTAACACAACACTGTAAATCAACGATACTTCAATATAATAAATAAATAGAAAGCCAACATTACACACAAAAAAACATACAGTATGTGATCTTTTTACTTAAATTTGTTTTTTGTTTATTATAAAGCATGGGTGTGATATGAGAGTCATATTGTAATACACATCAAAGCACATATACCATTACAAAAATTAAAATATATCACCTATACCATATCTTCTACCGTCATTTGAAAAACACCAAATGGATTTGGCTGGGCCGGGTTGGGAGTGAGTGTAAACTAGCATGAGACCAAAAGGTGTGTGTGAAAAACACAGGCAAACATCAGCTGCTAGAAGCAGAGGTGAGATGGGGTCTACAGTGCAGACAAAGGACATTTGAGCATATAGGTGGGCAATGGGAACAGAGGATCCATGAAGAATTGACCCCTGGAATTTCAGGCAACTGTTCCTTGATTCAGACCCAGGGTTTATGGGCTATTTACAACCTCTGTGTGAACACAGGCCAGAACAGAGCAGCACTCTGTATTCAGAGCTTCTGGAACACGAGGTTGGTGTCCAAGAGAAGGACTCAAACTTGGGAAATAATTCTGGCCTCCAATTAGTTCATTCACTTATTCAAGAAATATTTATTGAGCACTTACTATGTGCCAGGCACTGTTTATGGTTCTGAGGGATACAACAGTGAAGAGAAAAAACAAGTCTTCAATGGAGTTTACATTCTAGACTTAGAGACAGATAATCAATCCATGAATATATAATATGATGTCAAACAGTGATAAGTCCTAGGAAGAAAAATAAAGCTGGCTGAGGGGATACAAGTGGTCCTCTATTAGATAAGGTGGTCAGAGAAGACCTTTCTCAGAAAATGCTTTTAAACAGAGACCTGAATGAAGAAAAGCAGCTGCTAAAGGCCACTTCTAGGATGAGGGTCAGTCTATGAGAACTTTCCACCAAACTCCCAATTCAGACTAAAACTCATTGTAAATTAAGTGTAATTAAGACAATTCAAAACATGCACAGAGAAAAATAAATGCAGGTATTTCTCTACTCTTCATAAACCTAAATGACCATTTTGTTTAAGACAATATGACCCAGAGATTTGCCACTTTTGGCTATTGGGTTTACTGTTGCATTGTTTAATCATGATGTGACAAAACAATAAAAAATATAACTGGTTATTGGCTTAAGGACAAGACTACTTAGGCACTCTCGGGCATGTTGAAGTCATAGCAGTAACTGGTCATGAGCAGAAAGTCATAGGCTTTTAAGACAACCTGTATGGGATGAAACAACACAAAGATAAACCTGGTCTTCTGATAATGAGGCTCTGGGTGAGGTTGCCCTGAGAAGATTATGGTGGCTTTTATGTTCCTGGTGAGTGGTGAGGGTGTGGGATAGTCTAGGACACAGGTTGGCCAATTACAACCTGAAGGCCAAATTCTGCCCTAAGCCCCTTCACTGGAGCACAGCCATAACCATTCACCCTTTCATTTATGTATCATCTGTGGCTGCTTCTGCCCTACAACCACAAAATACCACATACTGGGTGGCTTAGACAATAGAAATTTATTTTCTCACAGTTCTGGAGGCTAGAAGTCCAAGATCAAGGTACCAGCAGGGTCAGTTTCTGGCAAGAGCTCTCTTCCTTACTCATAGACAGCTGCCTTCTTGCTGTTCTTCCACATGGCCTTTGCTCACTACATGTGCATGGAGAGAGAGAGAGAGAGAGAGAGAGAGAGCAGTCTCTGGTATCTCCTTAAAAGAGCACTAATCTCTTTAGACTAAGACCCCACTCTCATGACCTCATCTAATCCTAATTACTTCCCCAAGGCCCAGTTTCCAAATACACATCACATTGGGGGTTAGGGCTTCAACATATTAATTTGAGGGGATACAAGCATTTGATATATAACAGGCCATAATTTTTTAAATGAAAACCAATGTTTTAACCAAGTCTCATTTTATCAGTTAGGATTTTTTTTTTCAATCCATCCTCTGAAGAATCACAACAAACCACTTTCCAGAGTCAGCACAGAAAGTATTGAGTATAACTTCATCTCTCAGTTAAAAGTAGGTCTTCTATTAAATGTAGGAGCAAAGGAGGTCTTTTATTGCCTCTGAAAATTCAGTAAGTACTCATTTAGATCCCACAGAGCATATGACACTTGGGAGATTACAACTTGGAATTCTAACTAACCTTTACTTTGCTGGTTTTTCATTTTTTTCTCCTTCCATCTCACTCTAGCCCCACAGTATAGTTCTCCTTATTCTTCATCAACTGGTAAATCACAAGAGATAGAAAACCTAATGGAAAAACACAACATAATCAAGAGCCCCAGTGAAAGGTAATGTGGGGTGTTTTCCTCCTTGTGATCCAAATAGAGAAACAGCTAATCTTGCAATTGTGTTCATCTGTTTGTCTTCTAGACCTGCAAGTCCCATTCATCTGTAATAGCAATTTGGAGAAAATGGGTAAAAAATCTGAGTAGGAGATAAGGGGGACTTGTGTTTGGACTGTATACCATTTCTTTCTTTCTTTTTTTTTTTTTTTGGCTGCTTTGGGTCTTCTTTGCTGTGTGCAGACTGCAGCTAGTGGGGGCTACTCTTCATTGCAGCGCACGGGCTTCTCATTGCAATGGCTTCTCTTGTTGCAGAGCACGGGCTCTATGCACACAGGCTTCAATAGCTGCAGCACATGGGCTCAGTAGTTGTGGCTCGTGGGCTTTGCTGCTCTGCAGCATGAGGGATCTTCCTGGACCAGGGATCAAACCCATGTCCCCTGCATTGGCAGGCAGATTCTTAACCACTGTGCCACCAGGGAAGCCCCTGGACTGTATACCATTTCTAAATTCTCATCTCAACAGCAAATTAAGACCAGAGAGGAATAATTTAAACTATTTATTTATATCATACTTTAAAATAAGAAGCCAGCTGGAAAGATGGCAGCTTGAAGCCAGTGTGTCTCCTAATGTCCCTTTCTAAAGTAGTAAAACAACTTGATCAGACAGGGCAATATGAATTGCTTTATCTCTTAGGGAAGGTAGTCTGCCACTCTCTATTAAAAAGTAAAAAATGCCTACCCTCTCTAACTCAGGAAGCCCACTTTGAGTAAAGTGGCAATACATAAAGATCTATGTAGTAGTGCTTTGATTGCTGGTTATTGGTAATGGTTTAAGTATTGTGGAAGAAAATGCTAACAAAAGACACAATGCATTGTGTTTGGGTTTACAGACAAAAATTGCTTTCTTTTAAGTCTACTACAGTAAGAGATATCTAAGTGCATTGTTCACCTAACACCCCCAAGACAAAATGATTTGGAGTACAATGGACCTTAGGAAAGGTTTAATAAGCTTCCTGATGAATCATTTACATTAGCTGTTACATTTTTAAATCATCATCAATTTTCACAATAACCACTGTTTTATGACCACCTATGCAATTATCTAAACAATGTTCCTAAAATGTTTGAAAGAACTAAGCTCTATAAAGAGTCTACACATGTGTACAAAATAAAGTTTATAGGAAAATTCTTGCCTTTTTCTCCTTATGTGTCAGGAACTTAAGAACAAATCTTAAAAGCACTTATTTTTTCAGCTTCTCCTTAGCCCTGAGAATGGAGCTAGCAAGAACCTGATGGTTTAGTGCTCAACTTTCATTCTTAAAAGGAAAATTCATATTTCCCTTTTAAGAATGATTTCATATTTCTGATCTTATATTTCCCCTAAGAAAGAAGTGGATATGCATTTCTTATATGATGTCTATCAATTGGCTGAATAAATTGTGAGGCCTAAATAATATGAAATATTACACAGCTTTATTTTTCAAAGTGAGTTTGGATCTACATCTATCACACCACAGGGAATTCTACATTTTGTAAAGTGAAAAAAGAAATTTGCTGAATTTCTTCAGCAAAGAAAAATGAGAGCATAGGCTAAAGAAAATCCAATTTAATACATAGAGTATATGTATCCTGTAACCCTAGTTTTAAAAAACAACCAAAAACAACCTCTATGTAGGTATATAAGGTATATGAATATATGTGTTCTATGTGTGTGTGTGTGTATATATATATCTTTTTTGTATGGACAAAAAAAGGAGTGGAAAGAAATCATTAATTCTAGGCTATTAACATTTGGTTAAAGCAGATGCAGCTGGGGGGAGGGAATATCATAAAATTTTTCATTTTACATCTTTATGTTGTTTAAATAGTTATAATGATCATAAATTACCCTTGGAAATAACAACTACAACAGAAAAAATAAAAGTAAAAAAGGAAAATGAAGGGGGAGGGGAGCATAGATGGTGCCATTAAGTTCTTGCAAAGTTTTAAATGTCAATAATTTATTTCCAGTAATCTATATTGTTTCCTCGTTTTAGTATTTTTTTCCTTTAGTTAATTCTTTCCACTTTGAATTCTTCCAGGATTTCCTTTTTTTTTTCACATCTTTATTGGAGTATAATTGCTTTACAATGTTAACTTCTGTTGTACAACAAAGTGAATGAGCTATATGTATACATATATCCCTATATACCCTCCTCCCTGAGCCTCCCTCCCACCCTCCCTATCCCACCCTTCTAGGTCATCACAAAGCATAGAGTTGGTCTCCCTGTGCTATGCAGCAGTTTCCCAACAGCCATCCATTTTACGCTTGGTACTGTATAAATGTCAATGTTACTCTCTCACTTCATCCCAGCTTACCCTTGACCCCTGTGTCCTCAAGTCCATTCTCTACATCTGCATCTTTATTGCTGGGAAGCTACTAGGTTCATCAGTACCAGTTTTTTGTTTTGTTTTGTTTTTTGTTTTTTTAGTACCAGTTTTTTTAGATTCCATATATATGCATTAGCATGTGGTATTTGTTTTTCTCTTTCTGACTTACTTCACTCTGTATGACAAACTCCAGGTCCACCAAACTCACTAAAAATAACTAAATTTCGCTCCTTTTTATGGTTGAGGAATATTCCATTGTATCTATGTGCCACATCTTCTTTATCCATTCATCTGTCGATGGACATTTAGGTTGCTTCCATGTCCTGGCTATTGTAATAGAGCTGCAATGAACATTGTGGTACATGTCTCTTTTTTTTTTTTTTTTTTTTTTGTGGTACACGGGCCTCTCACTGTTGTGGCCTCTCCCGTTGCGGAGCACAGGCTCCGGACGCGCAGGCCCAACGGCCATGACTCACGGGCTCAGCCGCTCCACGGCATGTGGGTTCTTCCTGGACCGGGGCACGAATCCGTGTCCCCTGCATCGGCAGGCAGACTCTCAACCACTGCGCCACCAGGGAAGCCCTACATGTCTCTTTTTGATTTAAGGTTTTCTCAGGGTATATGCCCAGTAGTGGGATCGCTGAGTCATAAGATAGTTCTATTTTTAGTTTTTTTAAGGAACCTCCATACTGTTCTCCATAGTGACTGTATCAATTTACATTCCCACCAACAGTGCAGGAGGGTTCCCATTTCTCCACACCCTCTCCAACATTTATTGTTTGTAGATTTTTTGATGATGGCCATTCTGACCAGTGTGAGGTGATTACTCAATGTAGTTTTGATTTGCATTTCTCTAATGATTAGTGATGTTGAGCAAATTTTCACGTGTTTGTTGGCTGTCTGTATGCCTTTTTTGGAGAAATGTCTATTTAGGTCTTCTGCCCACTTTTGGATTGAGTTGTTCTATTGATACTGAGCTACAGGAGCTGTTTGTGTATTTTGGAGATTACTCCTTTGTCCGTTGCTTCATTTGAAAATATTTTCTCCCATTCTAAGGGTTGTCTTTTCGTCTTGTTTATGGTTTCCTTTGCTGTTCAAAACCTTTTAAGTTTCATTATGTCCCATTTGTTTATTTTTGTTTTTATTTCCATCACTCTACAAGGTGGGTCAAAAAGGACCTTGCTCTGATTCATGTCATAGAGTCTTCTGCCTATGTTTTCCTCTAAGAGTTTTATAGTGTCTGGCCTTACATTTAGTTCTATAATCCATTTTGAGTTTATTTTTGTTTATGGTGTTAGGAAGTGTTATAATTTCATTCTTCTACATGTAGCTGTCTAGTTTCTGCAGCACCATGTATTGAAGAGGCTCTCTCTTCTCCATTGTATATTCTTGCCTCTTTTGTCAAAGATAAGGTGACCATATGTGCGTGGGTTTATCTCTGGGCTTTCTATACTGTTCCATTGGTCTATATTTCTGTTTTGGTGCCAGTACCATACTGTCTTGATTGGTGTAGCTTTGTAGTATAGTCTGAAGTCAGGGAGACTGAATCCTCCAGCTCTGTTTTTCTTTCTCAAGATTGCTTCAGGTATTCGGGGTCTTTAGTGTTTCCATATAAATTGTAAAATTTCTTGTTCTAACTCTGTGAAAAATGCCATTGGTAATTTGACAGGGATTGCATTGAATCTGTAGATTGCTTTGGGTAGTATAGACATTTTCACAAAGTTGATTCTTCCAATCCAAGAATATGGTATATCTCTACATCTGTTTGTATCATCTTTGATTTTTTCATCAGTGTCTTATAGTTTTCTGCATACAGGTCTTTTTTTTCTCTTTAGGTAGGTTTCTTCCTAGGTATTTTATTCTTTTGGTTGCAATGGTAAATAGGATTGTTCACTTAATTTCTCATTCTGAGCTTTCATTGTTAGTGTATAGGAATGCAAGAGATTTCTGTGCATTAATTTTGTATCTTGCAAGGATACCAAATACACTGATTAGCTCTAGTAGTTTTCTGGTGGCATTTTTAGGATTTTCTACATATAGTATCATATCATGTGCAAACAGTGACAGTTCTGCTTCTTCCTTTCCAATTTGCATTACTTTTATTTCTTTTTCTTCTCTGATTGCTAAGACTTCCAAAACTATGTTGACTAAGAGTGGTGAGAGTGGATGTCCTTGTCTTGTTCCTGATCCTAGAGGACATGCTTTCAGTTTTTCACCATTGAGAATAGTGTTGGCTGTGGGTTTGTCATATATGGCTTTTATTATGTTGAAGTAGGTTCCTTCTATGCCATCATTCTGGAGAGTTTTTATCATAAATGGGTGTTGAATTTTGTCAAAAGATTTTTCTACATCTATTGAGATGATCATATGGTTTTTTCTTTCAGTTTGTTAATATGGTGTATCACATTGATTGATTTGCTTTTATTGAATAATCCTTGCATTCCTGTGATAAACCCCACCTGATCATGTGGTATGATCCCTTTAATGTGCTGTTGGATTCTGTTTGCTAGTATTTTGTTCAGGATTTTTGCATCTACGTTCATCAGTGATATTGGCCTGGAATTTTCTTTATTTTGGGACACTTTTGTCTGGTTTTGGTATCAGGGTGATAGTGGCCTTGTAGAATGAGTTTGGGAGTGTTCCTCCCTCTGATATATTTTGGAAGAGTTTGAGAAGGATCGGTGTTGGCTCTTCTCTAAATGTTTGATGGAATTTGCCTGTGAAGCCAACTGGCCCTGGGCTTCTGTTTTTTGGAAGATGTTTAATCACAGTTTCAACTTCAGTGCTTGTGATGGGTCTGTTAACATTTTCAATTTCTTCCTGGTTCAGTCTTGGAAGGTTGTGATTTTCCAAGAATTTGTCCATTTCTTCCAGGTTGTCCATTTTATTGGCATATAGTTGCTTGTAGTAGTCTCCCATGATCCTTTGTATTTCTGCAGTATCAGTTGTTACTCCTTTTTCATTCCTAATTCTGTTGATTTGAGTCTTCTCCCTTTTTTTCCTGATGAATCTGGCAAATTGTTTATCAATTTTGTTTATCGTCTCAAAGAACCAGCTTTTAGTCTTATTGATCTTTGCTATTATTTCCTTCATTTCTTTTTCACTTATTTCTGATCTCATCTTTATGATTTCTTTCCTTCTGCTAACTCTGGGTTTTTTGTTTTGTTGTTGTTGTTGTTCTTTCTCTAATTGCTTTTGGTGTAAAGTTAGGTTGTTTATTTGAGATTTTTCTTGTTTCTTGAGGTAGGATTGTATTGCTATAACCCTCCCTCTTAAAACTGCTTTTGCTGCATCCCATAGGTTTTGGGTCATCGTGTTTTCATTGTCATTTGTTTCTAGGTATTTTTTGATATCCTCTTTTATTTCTTCAGTGATCTCTTGGGTGTTTAGTAGCATATAGTTTAGCCTCCATGTGTTTGTATTTTTTACAGTTTTTTTCCTGTAATTGATATCTAGTCTCATAGCATTGTGTTCGGAAAAGATGCTTGATACGATTTCACTTTTCATAAATTTCTCAAGGCTTGATTTGTGACCCAAGATGTGATATATCCTGGAGAATGTTTCATGTGCACTTGAGAAGAAAGTGTACTCTGTTGTTTTTGGATGGAATGTCCTATAAATATTGACTAAGTCCATCTGCTCTAATGTGTCATTTAAAGCTTATGTTTCCTTATTTATTTTCTGTTTGGATGATCTCTCCTTGTGTGTAAGTGGGGTGTTAAAGTCACCTACAATTATTGTGTTTCTGTCGATTTCTCCTTTCATGGTTGTTATAATTTGCCTTACATATTGAGGTGATCCACTCTTGGGTGCATAGATATTTACAATTGTTATATCTTTTTCCTAGATTCCTCCTTTGATCATTATGTAGTTTCCCTCCTTTTCTCTTGTAATAGTCTTTATTTTAAAGTCTATTTTGCCTGATATGAGTATTGCTACCCCACTTTCGTTTGATTTCCATCTGCAAGGAATATTCTTTTCCATCCCCTCACTTTCAGTCTGTATGTGTCCCTAGGTCTGAAGTGGGTCTCTTGTAGACAGCATATGGGTCTTGTTTTGTATCCATTCAGCCCATCTGTGTCTTTTGGCTGGAGCATTTAATCCATTTCCATTTAAGGTAATTATCGATATGTATGCTCCTGTTACCATTTTCTTAATTGTTTTGGGTTTGTTTTTGTGGGTCTTTTCTTTGTCTTGTATTTCCTTCCTAGAGAAGTTCCTTTAGCCTCTGTTGTAAAGTTGGTTTGGTGGTGTTGAATTCTCTTAGCTTTTGCTTGTCTGTAAAGCTTCTGATTTCTCCATCGAATCTGAATGAGATCCTTGCTGGGTATAGTTATCTTGGTTGAGTTTCTTCCTTTTCATTGCTTTAATTATAACCTGCCACTCTCTTCTGGCATGCAGAGTTCCTGCTGAAAAATCAGCTGATAACCTTCTGGGGATTCCATTGTATATTATTTGTTGCTTTACCCTTGCTGCTTTTAATATTTTTTCTTTGTGTTTAATTTTTGTTATTTTGATTAATATGTGTCTCAGTGTGTTTCTCCTTGGATTTATTCTGTATGGGACTCTCTGCATTTCCTGGACTTGATTGACTATTTCCTTCCCCATGTTGGGGAAATTTTTGACTATAATCTCACCTAATATTTTCTTAGACCCTTTCTTTTTTTCTTCTTCTTCTGGGCCACATATAATTTGAATGTTGGTGCATTTAGTGTTGTCCCAGAGGTCTCTGAGACTGCCTTCAATTCTCTTCATTCTTTTTTCTTTATTCTGCTCCTCTTCAGTTATTTCCACCATTTTGTCTTCCAGCTCACTTATTCATTCTTCTGCCTCAGTTATTCTGTGATTGATTCCTTCTAGAGTATTTTTAATTTCAGTTATTTTGTTGTTCATTACTGCTTGTGTGTGCTTTAATTCTTCTAGGTCCTTGTTAAATATTTCTTGTATTTTCTCTATTCTATTTCTGAGATTTTGGATCATCTTTACTATCATTACTCTGAACTCTTTTTCAGGTAGTTTGCCTATTTCTTCTTCATGTATTTGGTCTTGTGGATTTTACCTTGCTCCTTTGCCTGCAAGATATTTCTCTGTCTTCTCATTTTGTCTGATTTGCAGTATTTGAGGTCTCCTTTCCCTAGACTGCAGGGTCACAGTTCTTCTTGCTTCTGTTCTCTGCCCCTGGTGGTAGGGTTGTTCCAGTGTCTTGCATAGGCTTCCTGATGGGAGGCACTGGTGCCTGTGTTCTGGTGGGTGAAGCTGAGTCTTTTCCCTCTGATGAGCAGGACTGTGTCAGGTGGTGTGTTTTGGAATGTCTGTGAGCTTAGCATGACTTTAGGTAGTCTGTGTGCTGAATGGGTGGGTTTGTGTTCCTGTTTGTTTGTTGTTTGGTGTGAGGCATCCAGTGCTGGGAGCTACAGGCAGTTGGGTGGAGCTCTTGGTGATTAATCTTCCCTGGGGCCAGGAATTCTCTAGTAGTCCAGTGTCCTGGACGTAGTGCTTCCAACCGAGAGCCTCAGGCCCAACTTACATTCGAGAAGCCAAAACACCACAAGTTGCTCTTCCCAGAAATAAAGGGGATTAAAAAAATAAAAGACTAACAAAACCCCAGGGAAACAGTGAAAAGTAAAATCAAACACACAAAAACAGGGCTTCCCTGGTGGTGCAGTGGTTGAGAGTCCGCCTGCCGATGCAGGGGACATGGGTTCGTGCCTCGGCCCAGGAAGATCCCACATGCCACAGAGCGGCTAGGCCCGTGAGCCATGGCTGCTGAGCCTGCATGTCTGGAGCCTGTGCTCCGCAATGGGAGAGGCCACAACAGTGAGAGGCCCGTGTACCACAAAAAAAAAAAAAAAACACAAAAAAACACAAAAACAGAAACAAGGAAACATGCACGCACACAAAAGAAACAAAAACAGAATCAAATAAAATAAAAAAGCAGAGAACAACCAAACAAACAAAAGAAATGAAGAATGAAATAAAACTATTAAAAAGAAAACTAGGAGGTGGAGTCAAGATGGCGGTGTGGAAAGACACGGAGTTAGTGTCTCCCCATAGTGAGGGCACCTGCCAGCCGCTGGTGGGGGACTCTGATGACCAAGGAGACGGGAGGAACCCCAAAGTGAACTGGTAGGAAGTAGGGGGATGGAGTGGGGAGGAGAAGTGGAGGCCAGACACGATTGGCAGCCCTGAGGCCAGGGAAATCAGGAGAGGCAGGATGGAGGGACTCTCCAGGAAGAGCAGGAGAGGACCTGAGGGCAATCGTCTGGCCCACATGGGCAGGGGAGCCTGCTAAGGTCCCAAGCCAGTACCCCCTCTCCAAAGCCCCACCCAGGACACATGGGTCCTGGGGGGTATAGGAGAGAGGCCAGGGAGATCAGGAGAGGAAGGGTGGAGGAGCCATCTGGGAGGAGGGGGAGAGGATCAGAGGGCAACTGCCCTGCCCAGTTTGGCCCGGGGAGCCTGCTGAGCTCCCAGGCCACTCCCCAGTCCTCCAAACACCGCTCAAGGCTGCGTGGGTCTTGGGGGCATAGGAGGGAGGCCAAGGAGATCAGGAGAGGCAGGCAGGAGGGGCCCTCCCAGACCTGAGGACCAGGAGTGGAGAGGAGGGTGTTTTCCCTGCCCACTCAAGGCCAGAAAGCCCGCTGGGCTGCCAGGAGAGGTCCCCTGCCCTCTGAGACAAATGGTGGGGGCACTCCTGGGACCCTTCTGTTCCTTGAGCCTAAGCCCCACCCTCCACAACCCCCAGGGCCTTTTCCAACCCTGTGGGTCCTGAGCATTGGTGCCGCCCACCACCCAAACCTCGCCCTTGATTAGATCCCACCCTCCACAGCCAAGGCCTTCCCCCCTCTTTTTTTTTTTTTTTTGGCTGTCCCATGTGGCTTGTGGGATCTTGGTTCATGTGCCCAGGGTCGGGTTGAAGCTCCTGCGGTATGAGCTCTGAGTCCAAACCACTGGACTAACAGAGAACATCAGACCCCAGGGAATATTCATCAGAGCGAGTGCCACGGAGTTCCTCATCTCAGCACCAAGACCCGGCTCTACCCAATAGCATACAGACTCCAGTGTTGGAAGCCTCAGGCCAAACAACAAGTAAGACAGGAATATAATCCCATTCATTAAAAATAAAAATAAAAAATGAGATGGCAAAAAATTGTCACAGATGAAGGACCAAGGTAAAAACCTACAAGACCAAATAAATGAAGAGGAAATAGGTAACCTACCTGAAAAACAATTCAGAGTAATGATAGTAAAGATGATCCAGAATCTTGGAGATAGAATGGAGGCACAGACTGAGAGAATACAAGAAATGTTTAACAAAGATCTAGAAGAACTAAAGAACAAACAAACAGAGATGAACAACACAACAACTGAAATGAAAAATACACTAGAAGGAATCAATAACAGAATAACTGAGGCAGAAGAAAGAATAAGTAAGCTACAAGACAAAATGGTGGAAATAACTGTCGAGGAGCAGAATAAAGAAAAAAGAATGAAAAGAATTGAAGGCAGTCTCAGAGACCTCTGGGACAATACTAAATGCACCAATATTCAAATTATAGGGGTCCCAGAAGAAGAAGAGAAAAAGAAAGGGTCTGAGAATAAATTTGAAGAGATTATAGTTGAAAACTTCCCTAACATGGGAAAGGAAATAGTCACCCAAGCCCAGGAAGCACAGAGTCCCATGCAGGAAAAACCCTAGGAAAAACACAACAAGACACATATTAATCAAACTAACAAAAATTAAATTCAAAGAAAAAATATTAAAAGCAGCAAGGGAAAAACAAAAAATAACATACAGGGCCTCCCTGGTGGCGCAGTGGTTGAGAGTCCGCCTGCCGATGCAGGGGATACGGGTTCGTGCCCCGGTCTGGGAGGATCCCATATGCCGCGGAGCGGCTGGGCGCGTGAGCCATGGCCTCTGGGCCTGCGCGTCCGGAGCCTGTGCTCCGCAACGGGAGAGGCCACAACAGTGAGAGGCCCGCATACCGCAAAAAGAAAAAAAAAAAAAATAACATACAAAGGAATCCCCAGAAGGATATCAGCTGATTTTTCAGCAGAAACTCCTCAGGGCAAAAGGGAGTGGCAGGATATACTTAAAGTGATGAAAGAGAAGAAGCTACAGTCAAGATTACTCTACCCAGCAAGGATCTCATTCAGATTCAGTGAGAAGTCAAAAGCTTTTCAGACAAGCAAAAGCTAATAGAATTCAACACCACCAAACCAGCTTCACAACAAATGCTAAAGAAACTTCTCTAAGCGGGAAACACAACAGGAGAAAAAGACCCACAAAAACAAACACAAAACAATTAAGAAAATGGTAATAGGAACATACATATTGATAATAACCTCAAATGAAAATGGATTAAAGGCCCCAACCAAAAGACACAGACTAGCTGAATGGAAAAAAAACAAGACCCCTATATATATGCTGTCTACAAGAGACACACTTCAGACCTAGGGACACATACAGACTGAAAGTGAGGGGATGGAAAAAGATATTCCATGCAAATGGAAATCAAAAGAAAGCTGGAGTAGCAATATTCATAAAAGATAAAGTAGACTTTAAAATAAAGACTGTAACAAGAGATAAGGAGGGACACTACATAATGATCAAAGGATCAATCCAAGAAGAAGATATAAGAATTATAAATGTTTATGAACCCAACATAGGAGCACCTGAATACGTAAGGCAAATGCTAACAGCCATGAAAGGAGATCGACATTAACACAATAATAGTAGGGGACTTTAACATCACATTTACACCAATGCACAGATCATCCACACAGAAAGTAAATAAAGAAATACGAGCTTGAAATGACACAATAGACCAGATAGATCTAATTGATATTTATGGAATATTCCATTCAAAGTGGCAGAATACACTTTCTTCTCAAGTGCACACGGAGCTTTCTCCAGGATACATCACACCTTGGGTCACATATCAAGCCACAGTAAATTTAAGAAAATTGAAATCATATCAAGCATTTTTTATGACCACAAAACTATGAGATCAGAAATCAATTACAGGGAAAAAAATGTAAAAAACACAAACACATGGAGGCTAAACAATACATTACTAAATAACCAAGAGATCACTGAATAAATAAAAGAGGAAATCAAAAAATACCTAGAGTCAAATGACAATGAACACATGATGATCCAAAACCTGTGGGATGCAGCAAAAGCATCCCCTAAGAAACAAGAAAAATCCCAAATAAACAATCTAACCTTACACCTAAAGGAACTAGAGGAAGAACACCATACAAAGCCCAAAGTTAGCAAAAGGAAAGAAATCACAAAGATCAGAGCAGAAATAAATGAAATAGAAACAAAGAAAACAATAGCAAAGACTCTCATACAGAGTTAAGTAAGTCGGAAAGGGAAAAACAAATATCGTATATTAACGCATGTATGTGGAACCTAGAAAATTGGTACAGATGAACCAGTTTGCAGGGCAGAAATTGAGTCACAGATGTAGAGAACAAACGTATGGACACCAAGGGGGGAAAGTAGTGGTGGGGTGGGGGTGGTGGTGTGATGAATTGGGAGATTGGGATTGACATGTATACACTAATATGTATAAAATGGATAACTAATAAGACCCTGCTGTATAAAAAAATAAATAAAATAAAATTCAAAAAAAATCTAGAAACAATAAATGCTGGAAAAGGTGTGGTGAAAAGGGAACCCTCTTGCACTGTTGGTGGGAATGTAAATTGATACAACTACTATGGAAAGCAGCATGGAGGTTCCTTTAAAAACTAAAAATAGAACTACTGTATGACCCAGCAATCCCACTACTAAGAATATACCCTGAGAAAACCATAATTCAAAAAGAAACATGTACCACAATGTTCATTGCAGTACTATTTACAATAGCCAGGACATGGAACCAACCTAAATGTCTATCAACAGATGAATTAATAAAGAAGATGCAGCACATATATACAATGGAATATTACTCAGCCATAAAAACTAACGAAATTGAGTTATTTGTAGTGAAGTGGATGGACCTAGAGTCTGTCATAGAGAGTGAAGTAAGTCAGAAAGAGAAAAACAAATACTGTATGCTAACTCATATACGTGGAATCTAAAAAGAAAAAAAAAATGTTACTGATGAACCTAGTTGCAGGGCAGGAATAAATAGGTAGACACAGAGAATGGACTTGAGGACATGGGGTGGGAGGGCAAAGCGGGGGCAAAGTGAGTGTAGCATCAACATATATACTCTACCAAATGCAAAATAGTTGGCTGGTGGGAAGTAGCAGCATAGCGCAGGTAGATCTGCTTGGTGCTTTGCAATGACCTAGAGGAGTGGGATAGGGAGGATGGAAGGGAGGGTCAAGAGCGAGGCGATATGGGGACATGTGTATTCATAGGGCTGATTCACTTTCTTGTGCAACAGAAACTAACACAGTATTGTGAAGCAATTATACTCCAATAAAGATCTGCCAAAAAATAAATAAATAAGAAATAAAATAAAATATCATTTAAAAAATTGTTTTAAAAATAAAAAAATTTTATAAAGGAACAAAAACACAAAACCAGAAAATAAAACCAAAGCAGGGTGCCAGCTGAATAATGAAGCAAAGAAACAAAACAAACCAAAAAAATGATTTAAAAAAAAAGAAAAAGAGAAAGGGGAAAGAAGACAACAACAGAAAAGCAACATAGAAATAGAAATTTAAAAAATTATTATGGAAAAAAAAGACAAACAAAACCCCAGAGAAATGGTAAAAACAAAATCAAACAAAAACAGAAACGAGGAAACACACACACTGCAAAAGAAACAAAAACAGACCAAATAAAACAAAAAGCAAGAGAACAACCAAAGAGAAGAACCCCAAAACGAAATCAGACAATTAGAATCAGAACTAAGAAAAACACAAAACCTAAAGTCAAAACCAAAATAGTGTGCCTACTGAAGAATAAAGCAAGGAAACTGAACAAACTGATAAAAATGATTTTTAAAAAAATAATAAAATAAAAAGGGAAAACCACAGAACAACAGAAAAGCAAAGTAGAAATGGAAATATAAAAAAATTTTAACTATATTAAAGAAAAATAAGAAAAATAAGAAAAGAACACAGAACAACAGAAAAGCAAAGTAAAAATAGAAATATATTAAAAAAATAAAAATTAAAAATATGTTATAAAACACGAAGTTCCTAAAAGACTAAATAAAAAAACCCTAAAACAACAACAAACAAAAAAACACCAAAAGAAATCCAGAACCAACAACAGAATGAATCAAAACATAATACAATTAATAGTAATAATTATGTTTCCCTGGGGTCTCAGCTGTCACTGTCCTTGCACGCACTGTGAGCCGCAGCCCATCTCTGCCTCCCCAAGAGGCCCTCCTCTGCCTCTAGGTTGGTCTCTGGACCTGTCGTGGGCCCTGTGAGGACCACTCAGACTCTGATCCTGCATGTGCTGCCCCCAAAGTCTACAGCTGCCAGAGCTAGACCGTTTTCATTTGTGGGAACACTCATTGTCTACTCAGATATTCCATAGATGCAGGGTCTACCTTGGTGATTGTGGGGATATAATCTGCAGCTTGTGCAGCTGATGGGAAGATTTTCAATACTCTTCCTTAGTCACCCCATCCCTGGGGTTCAGCTTTGGTTTTGTCCCCACCTCTGCATGTGGTCCACCCATAGTAGTCTGTTCCTGAGGCTTCCTTGGAGATCTTGGGTCTGCCCCAGTGAGGATAGTGCACAGAGGTAGTATGACTGCTTGGATCGTGGGAGTCGTGGCAGCGCAAAATGTGCAGGGAAGCCAGTGGCCATGGGCGCAAGAGATATGGCCCTAGTGAGGGCCAGTCCTGGCCAGGCTTTTTCTGGTGCCCGGCAGCCAGTGTGTGAGGGCCAGCCCGGAGAGGGCTTCTTTTATTGTTCGTTGGCAGGCGCCGGCATACGGGGAGAGAGAGGCTACAACAGTGGCTCCTCCCACTGCGTGTCACTCAGCAGTAGCACCTGCTTCCATGGCAGTCCAGTCTTCCTCCATAAGCATTCCCTGCTGTGGACTTCCTCCCTCCCATCCCCTCAGTCTGTCTCCCCACAGCCAACAGCAGTTCTTGCCCCAGGCCATTTCCCTAATCCCCACACTCCAGCTTCCAGCCCCTTGCACACTTGTGAACACACGTCCCAGTCCGGGGCACACAGGGCCGCCATACAGACCATCTGTGTATTTCTCACTTTGTCCCACCTGCCACAGATCGGCTGCTTCACCCTCTTCCGATAGCCTCAAATGCTTCCCTTCTGTCCCAGTTGATTTCCCCATCAGAGAGGGGGTTTCCCTGAATTCAGGAATCTCTCCTCTGCTTCAGCTCCCCCACCCCGGGGTGTAGGTCCCATCCTGCTTCCTCTCCTCTTCCTTCTCACTTCTTTTTCCTTTGTCCTACCCAGTTATGCAAGGATCTTTATAGTCCCTTCTGGTGTCCAAGGTCTTCTGGCTAGTGTTCAGCCAGTGTTCTATGAGAATTGTTGCATCTATAGATGTATTCCTGATGCACCTGTGGAGAGAGGTGAACTCCACATCTTCCTACTCCTCTGCCATCTTAACTCCACTGTCAGGATTATTTTTGATAAATTAGATTTATCTAATTTAACTAGAAGGTACCAATTTTATAAATAGGATTTATATATATTCAGGAATAATCTAGCATTAAACAATGCTGTGTAAAAAGGAAGAACTAAGTTGTAAGCAATCAAAGTTTAAATGTTTCTAATGTGAAAGAAAAAACTTGAAAAATCAATAAGGGACCATAGGCCTTTGATTTGAATAAGTTCATCTATAATTTGCCAATGCCTTCAGACCAACTTTATAGGTATATATTAAGCTGCTGAGATTTATCAAGTAAAATCACTCTCCAAGTTTCAAGTAAGTATGTATAAATGTGTCCACTAGTGAAAATATCAAATAACATTTTGATAGGACTGTAAAGAAAGATGACTACTGCCTTAAGTACCATAGCTTAAAAGAGTGCTCTTTGGGGGCTTCCCTGGTGGCGCAGTGGTTGAAAGTCCGCCTGCTGATGCAGGGGACATGGGTTTGTGCCCCGGTCCGGGAAGATCCCACATGCCGCAGAGTGGCTGAGCCCGTGAGCCATGGCTGCTGAGCCTGTGCGTCCGGAGCCTGTGCTCCGCAACGGTAGAGTCCCCAGCAGTGAGAGGCCCACGTACCACAACAACAACAACAAAAAAAGAAGTGCTCTTTGGGAGACTGACCTTGAATACTGGAATGAGATGACATAAGAGAGGATAAAGATGCCCCACAACCTTCAGCACCCTACCGTTTATACACCCCCGTTGTCTTTAGGCAGGATCAAGCATAATTCTGACACCATGTCTGCTCTGGAAGCCCGAGGCTGGGGGCTGCTGGGAAGGGCAGGGAAAACAATCTTAGTCACAGGTTGTCTGATGACAATGACCTTGGGCGAAAGTACTCAGGACACCTGAGAGGAAATGTCTGCATCTCCCCAGGCCTAAATTCCTTCCTACTGAGGAGAACATGCAAGACAATGTGAATATATAACTACATGATTTGACCACAACTACATGACTTGATCAAAGGAGCAGGAGCAATGACAGATCAGCATCCCCAGGAGCTCTCTTGAGCCTACAGCCTCAAGTTGACTCTTTTTATAACTCAAATACCTGCCCTTCATGACCTCCTTCTGCAAGGAACAAATCTTCCCAAACTCCTCCCAAGAACTTTCTTCAAGGTAAGCTAACTAAATCACATGTGACTCTGCTTTTAATTACTGCTTATGACATTTGCATATGATTTTATGCATTGGAATCTTGTTGCCAAAAAGAATCAAGACAATCGGGGACAGAGAAAGCACAGACAGATCTTTAACTCTACTTGGTCAGATTTCTACCAGGTAAATAATTCCAGAGCTCTGCCTAGTTTCTCAATACAATATTAATAGAATAATGATATACCCTTTATTATAGTTCCTTACTCTGATTTATGTAAGATATAATTTACCCTAACCCATCTTCCTAAGGTGACAGACAGCCTCTTAATCAGGCCCAATTGCTGTGTCCAAAAGCACAGTTTTGACTACTGATGATAACTCTGAGATAACTCAAATTGTTCCATTGCTCTGTGTTCCCCACTTTGTAAGGTTTCCATCATCCCCTTACAGAACTGTATGGATTTGTTAACCCCACTACAACTCCCAGTTGGGGTAGAAGGAGACTTCTCATACTCCCAAAAAGAGACCAAATCACAATTACACATCTCTGATTGTTGGGTTCCATCTTGCCCTAACACCACTTCAAGACCAGTCCCTTTAAAGTCTTCAGTTCCAGACAACTCAGGACATGTCTCAGGAGATCCAGGAAACATCCCACAGCCCCATCAACCTCCGTTCTATGTAGGTCAACACTAGTTACCTAAGAAGTGCATGATGAGGAGCAGCCTGAACCCCAATAGCTGGGTTATTGAAAACATAGAAATAGTTATCACACCACTCAACACATAACTATTATGAAAGGTGGTTTGGGATAAATGGTGGCCTGTCCTAGGCTCCATTTACTCATTAAAATAAGCTCTTCCATCTGATGAGCAAGGCCTACATTCTTAACTCACTCTCCCACTCTAATGCCACAAACTGGAATGTGATTGCTAATTTAGTACTTTTTCCCTTTGGTGAGGAGACGCTGGCTTGAGTTTTTGCTTCAACTTTCCATACACAGCAAACATCTTGAGCTTTTCTCTGCTGGGAAAAGGGTGATGTTGGCTTTGATTTCCTGCCCCATAATGTGTGTCATTTTCCAAGAAAATGTGTGAATATTCACAACCGACAAACAAATTCAGGCGTATATAAAATCCTTACTCATGTGTGGTTCATACTTTCCTCTCCTCTGCAAATGGGATCTGTCAAAAACAAATTAAGTAATTACAGAGTGTTGCTGCAGCTGTGTGTATCCTTCATTACATTATGACTGTGGTTAAGGGATGACTCTCTCCTGCCTAGTTTTTAAAATATTTATAATGGAAGGCGGGTTGTCAGGGCATGTTCTACTGTTGCCAGAAAAAACAAAAAGTAAATGAAAATGACGTTGATGGCATGGCATGGCTGTGTGTGTGTGTGTGTGCCCATGTGCATGTACAGTAAATGTTCTGCTATGTTGTAAAAGTTATTCTAGTTACCTGTTTTTTCTAATTTATTTTCAAAAGCCCATAAAAATAGAACAGAGTGTCTGTCAATTCTCAAAAGACTCAATAAATAAAATATCCTTAGTACAAACAGTAGGATTTACTAACCCCAATTTATCATTTCTTTTAAAAATCAGCAATCTCCACTGAAAAACAATATATAATTAAATAACAAGTATTTATCCAAGAAGATAACATCTTTAAGACCTAATGATCCTGCAAGGTGAGTGGTTGGTTACTTTTTGCTGTTTGAAATCTGTAAGAGGGAAAGAATAAAAAGTAAAGAGGAATGAAAACTGGTTGATTATTCTAGAATGTCTTGCTTTAAAAATCCTACATTAGCCTTTGGACACTGATAACCTCAAAATCCTTAATTTCACCATTCTAAATTAATAAGGATGAGAGAAGAAAACTTATCATTGAAAAGTTTGTGCCTACTTTCTTAGGGAAAGTCCTCCATCTTGAGGTGGGTAACTTTCAACAAACTGGATTTTCACAACTGTAAGAATACATGCATTTAATGTAAATACCAAGCAAAAGCCATCTGGATAAGAGAGGAGTTGTTGCACATGTATTATGGATTATATTTATATCAACTTTTTAAGATAATACAGTTTATTTTAAAATATAACACACAAAGAATGTTAGTGCTTCAACTGGAAGAAACAAAAAAAGTCAAAATAGAATTAAAAGACAACAAAGAAACATAAACCAAGAAACAGGCCATAACTAAATGAATAAAATGTAGAAAAAACAAAAACAAAAAAATTAACACATACCCAAGTTAGAAAAAATTAGAAAATCCCCATTGTGCCAGATAAAGAGAAATCAAGGCCAGAGGAAAGCGAGGCCCCAACAGCAGCTTCAACCTCAATCACAGACCATAGAGGCTCAGGGATTAATGCTTCTATGAGGACAGGAGATAAAATGTCTACACAGAGGGAAGACCTGTAGTTGGACATCGCATGTAAAGCATGGAGCCTTGAAGAACTACCTCCTCCATGAAAAGACTAAAGTCACTCCTCCCACCTAACTGTAAAAGCAGTTCAAAAGCTTACCATCTCTCCAGGGACTTGGGTGACAAACAAATCAACTGTGAGAAATCAAAACCCCAGGTACCCATTATACACAGATGTAGGGTTTAAATCATGTAGCTGCTACAACAAACCATGCAGTTGATACTGACATAAAAATTGTTGATATATGGGCTTCCCTGGTGGCGCAGTGGTTGAGAGTCCGCCTGCTGATGCAGGGGACACGGGTTCATGCCCCGGTCCAGAAAGATCCCACATGCCACTGAGTGGCTAGGCCCATGAGCCATGGCCGCTGAACCTGCGTGCCTGGAGCCTGTGCTCCGCAACGGGAGAGGCCACAACAGTGAGAGGCCCACGTACCCCTCCCAAAAAAAATTGTTGATATAAAAAGCACTCTTAGTACCCTAGAAAATGTGAAACCACTCTTTGGAAATAAGGATTTAAGAAAATCCCAGGAGGGTGGAGGTGGGGGTGGGGGAGTTACCATAGCTGAAAATCATTTTATAAACCCAATGAGAAGTCAAGACACAATGGAGGAGATTCAGAAAATGCAATCAATAGGAAAATTAGCACTCCCCAAATATAAATTATATATAGTGTGAGACTACAAACAAGTTTATTTAAAATTAATAAAGAGATAATGAAGGAACAAAAACCATAAGGAAAATATTAGAAACAGAAAATGAATGGGCCAACTTGAAAAAATAGCCATTTCTGGAACTTCTAGAAATGAAGGGCAAACATCATTTAAGTTAAAAACAAATAAAAATATCCAAACCCAGATATGTTATAGAAAACTTTCAAAATTTCAACAACAAAGGAATGAGAAAGACAAATTATCTATAAATAAATGGCAATTAGACTGACAACAGACTTCTCATCAGCAATGATGATTCCAGAGGGCAGTGAAATATCTTTAAGCAATGAGGGAAAATAACCCAGGTAGAGGGTAAACATAGCTAAATTATATAGAAGTGATGGTGAAATAAAACCATTTTTACATTTTTAGACTGAAAAAGTTTACCTACAATTCCTCCCTGAAATGACTATTAGATTGAACCACATGAAATGTCTGATATTTGGCCATTTTTGATGCACAAAAATGACAATTTCAGGGAATACCCTGGCAGTCCAGTGGTTAGGACTCCAGGCTTTCACTGCCAAAGGCCCAGGTTCAATCCCTGGTCGGGGAACTAAGATCCCACAAGCTGTGTGGCACAGCCAAAAAAAAAAAAAAGACAATTTTGTATGATTCAAACTAAAATTAAAAGACATATGTCCTTCAGGAAGAAGAAGAGTGAAGCAATGATGAGCGATTATTTGTAAATCTAAATAAGCATTGACTAATAAATAAGAATATTATTTTAAGTATGATAAAATAATCAGTGGAATTTGGAATGGGAGGAGAAAGCTAATACGTATCTAAAGCTACTAATTAATATTAGATTGTATTAAGTCATGTGTTGATGTTAAAATTTTAAGATTGACTATTAAAAGATCAGAAATAAAATACAGAACTTCCAAATTGGTGGTTGGAATGGAGGATAGGAATAAAGAAACTCAGTCTTTCCAAGACAAGTTAGGAAGGCAGAAAGCAAAAGCAAAAAAAAAGAAAAAAAGAAAAGGCGCATGAAATAGAAACACAAAATAAGATGATTAAAGTAAGTCCAATATGCTAGTAATCAAAGTGACTGTAAATGAAACAAATGCGCCTGTAAAAGCAAAGATTCTCAGACAAGATCTTAAAAAACAAAAAAATCCAGCTATGTGCTTTCTATAAACATATCTACAATGGCTCAAAAAGGTCAAATGTAAGTTAATCAAAGGATGAAAGAGAATATACCAGGCAAATACTAAGAAAGAAGAGGAGGAGGAGGAGGAGGAGGAAGAGAAGGAGGAGGGGAGAAGGAAGGAGGACGAGGATGAAGGGGAAGGAAGGGAAGGAGGGAGGGAGAGAGGGAAGAAAGGAGAGAGTGAAAGAGGGCAGGAAGAAACCAGTATAGCAATATTAGACCAAGAGATCTTAAGACCAAAAAAAAACACTATTTCAAATTAAGAGAGTCATTATTTAATGATAAAAAGAACAATATACCAGGAAAATATACTTGCTTTAAATCTGTATGCACCTAACCCGGTAGCCACAAAACACATTAAATAAATAGTTTTGAAGAAATATTGACTGAAATTAAGACTACATTTGATTTCTTCTGTTTACTAAAATATTTTCCACTATTAATTAGTTCCTAATTAAACATTAACTTGTTCATTGTAAAAGATTTGGGTGACAATTATGTCTTAAACTACAAATTAATGGTAAATAAAGCAAAGTCCCTGTCCTCATGGAACTTATATTCCAGTAGGCAGATACATTTATTTCAAAATAAAATTTGAAAACCCATGGCTCATATGTGAGAAATAATACTAATATCTAAAATAATATGCAGCACTCATATGATTCAGTTATATTGTCCAATGTCTAAATGGTTCTCTGATAATAAATTACATATTATTAAGAGATGTGCTACTGCTTTAAAAGCTCCACTTTGTTCAATGGGTTTCATATGTTTGTTCACATATATATTTGTTTCTCACTTTTATTGAACATGATTGCAAAGTTGACACCCCACAAGATGAAATAATGAAAGACAATAAGAATGATCTAATGTTAAATATACAAAGCATCAAAAGAATAAGAAGTTACTGCCAAGTGTGCTTGTGGCCAACTAATAATGGTTATAAAAATAATGATTTCATAATTACTGGCTTGTTACATGAGAAATGTAGCTAAAAATCCACCACAGTTCCATGAGTTAGGAAGTATAAATAGCAACACAGCACTTTAAGGACACTCTTTCATCATTTGCTTTACTCTCCTAATGTAAAAAGCATAGATTCACTTACAATTCTTCTTTGAACATATGTATGTATTTCCACTGAATCATATATTAAGATGATATAATGATGTAAATACTTAAATCTTCATGAAGTGCATCTCTTTTCATTAACTGCCAAAGTACACATAATATATGCCAAAAGAACAAATTACAACATAACTTTTTTAGATATGGTCAAAACACAGTTGGCACAAACTACCGAAAGAAATGTAGTCAAGTAGCAAGTGATATTTAATTTACAGCCTGAAATATTTACAGAAACTATCAACCATTGATGATGAATGATAAGACTGTACTTACAAATAATTTCTGCTATAAATAACATGCATAGTTTTAGCCAGTATAAACACAATTCTAACAATTAGAATGAAACAAAAAGTCCTGAGATTACATCTGGTCCCCCCAAAAAGTCAACTTGATACCAAAAGAAAAAAAAAAGTCTCTAAATGCTTAGAAAGCTTACCTAGAATGAAAACAAAAGTTTCAAATTAACCTTATATTTATGGAGCCCCACTTTGCTGTATGGGTGATTTGTCATCTCTGGATTACTGATAACTTCTAAAAGTTGTTTTCCCCATAAATGGACAGGGTCAGGTAACTGAGAGTTTTATCTGGGAATCTATGTCCCCAGATGGTCCAGCATTTGATTGGAAGAAGCTTTCCTTGGATTTAATTTTCTGATAATCATGCATTGAAATGACTCATGGTGCTTTTGCCCATTTTATCCAGCCAGGTCTACCCAGAATCTCTATGTGTGTGTTACTTAACTTGCACCAACTCTGAGGAAGAGGGAAATTAACCTGAAGTTTTGTGCATTCCTAGAGTCAATGAGTTCCCATTTTCATGTCTTCAAGGAGGAGGGCGGTGCAGGGAGAGACAGGCAGTGAGAATGTGACAGACTATCCCTGCATAAAGGTGAGACACCACAGGGTAACACCTGCCCAGTGAGAGTGAAAAAGAACTAAACTCCACCACACAGGAAGAGGACTGCATGGAAACTTGCTTACCCCACCCTTGAAGCTAAAGGGAAAGGAGAGAAGGGGAAATCTCTCCTGGGGCTTAGTACTCATTCAGTGGCCCTCACTAAGGTTTTGGTACCAATTCTGAGTGCTTAGATAACCCAAAGAATCTTAAGTGGAGAAGTCAGCTTAAAGTAGCTGCAGACGGAATTATTAAGGAGAATAAAGAAGAAATTATATTTAAAGGGATAATGGATGAGATTTTCCAGAATTGCTGAAAGACACCAGTCTTCAGATCATGGCACTCAATGAAACCCAAGCAAACATACACTAGATGTATCACAGTGAAACTGAAGAATGTCAGAGATGAAAAGAATTTTTAAAAACAGCCAGAGAGAGAAGATAGATTACAGAGAAATGGCAAAAAGACCAATGGCTGACTTCTTGATATACATCTACCAGAAGCCAGAAGATAAAACATTGAAAGAAAGAAAATAACAAGCAATCTGGAACCCTAGTTCCAGCAAATATTCTTTTCAAATAATTATGGTAGAATCCAGGTGGTGAGTATATGGGTGTTCACTATAACATTCTTTCAACTTTGCTATATGTTTGAAAATCTTCATAATAAAATATTGGAAAAATACTTTTCAAGAATGAGGTGCAATAAGGACATTTTCAGATAAACTGAAACATTGTAAGGCCTGTACTTGAGGCAAGAGTATTGTCTAAGATCAAAAGGATTTGATGTAAAAAAAAATGGTGAGCAGAGATACTATAGTAGTAAATAGATAAGTAAATCTTTAAAAGTCTCTGCCTAAAACAATGATAATACTCTGATTTGTGGCAGAAAATATTCTAGAGATAAAATACAACTGCGATAGTGTATAAGGGAGAAGGAGGGTGAATAGAGTTTAAGCTTTCTGAGGTCTATTTTATCAGAGAACAATAAGGATACTGATTAACTTAAACTTTGACAGGCATATACCTTAAATTAGCTTTCATAGTGACATAAAGATAGAGAGGACATAAATTCCAAACAAAAACAGAATTAGAAAAAAATTTAAAAACAAACATACATGTTGCTGCAAATGGAATTATTTCCTTCTTTTTTATCGCTGAGTAATATTCCGTTGTAGTTATGTACCACATGTTCTTTATCCATTTATTTGTTTATGGACATTTAAGAAGCATCCATGTCTTGGATATTGTAAGTAGTTCTGCTATGAACATTGGGGTGCATGTATCTTCCTTTTATTTTTTTAATAAATTTATTTATTTATTTATTTTTGGCTTCATTGGGTCTTCGTTGCTATGCACGGGCTTTCTCTAGTTGTGGCGAGCAGGGACTACTCTTCATTGTGGCATGCAGGCTTCTCATTGCAGTGGCTTCTCTTGTTGCAGAGCATGGGCTCTAGGCACGTGGGCTTCAGTAGTTGTGGCTCACAGGCTTAGTTGCTCCGTGGCATGTGGGATCTTCTCAGACCAGGGCTCGAACCCATGTCACCTGAATTGGCAGGAAGATTCTTAACCACTGTGCCACTAGGGAAGTCCCTGCATGTATCTTTCAAATTATGGTTTTCTCCAGATATATGCCCAGGAGTGGGATTGCTGGATCATATGGTAGCTCTATTTTTAGTCTTTTAAGGAACCTCCATACTGTTCTCCATAGTGGCTGTACTAATTTACTTTCCCACCAACAGTATAGGAGAGTTCCTTTTTCTCCACACCCTCTCCAGCTTTTATTATTTGTAGACCTTTTGATGATGGCCATTTTGAACAGTGTGAGATGATGCCTCATTGTAGTTTTGATTTGCATTTTTCTATTAATTAGTGATGTCTAGCATATTTTCATGTGCCTTTTGGCCATCTGTATGTCTTCTTTGGAGAAATGTCTATTTAGATCTTCTGCTCATTTTTTGATTGGGTTGTTTGGTTTTTAGACCTAGAGATTATCATATGAAGTGAAGCAAGCCAGACAAGACAAATATCATATGATAACGCTTATATGTGGAATCTAAAAAAAATGATACAAATAAACTTATACACAAAACAGAAATAGACCCACAGACATAGAAAACAAACTTATGGTTACTAAAGGGGAAAGGGACAGGGGGAGGGATAAATTAGGCGTTTGGGATAAATGTATACACACTACTATATGTAAAATAGATAACCAACAAGGAACTACTATATAGCACAGAGAACTATACTCAATATTTTGTAATAACCTATAAGGGAAAAGAATCTGAAAAAGAATCTATATATGTATAACTGAAACACTTTGCTGTATACCTGAAACTAACACAACATTGTAAATCAACTATATTTCAATTAAAATAACTAAAATTAAAAAATTAAAATAAAATAAAAAATAAATTCAAAGGATGTCAAGAAGAATTTTTTTTAAAAAAAGGAAAGGAGGGAGGACTAGAAAAAAGTGAGACAAAAGGAAAGTCCATAATAAAGCTAAATGGACTAAATGAAAACAAACTGAGTTTTTTAAAAAAATTCAGAAGGCAGGTTATGCAGTTTGTAAGCGATGCACCTAAAATCAAAGGACATATAATGGTTGATAAACATGGGAAATACATATACTAAGTATACATACAACAATCAAAAGCTAAAGTAGCTACATTAACATCAGACAAAATAGTCACTAAGGCAATAAGATTTCTATTTCTCAGAGTAGAATGATGAATTGAACTTCCTTCACCAAACTCTGAAACTCCCAAGTCAACAGTAAGGACTCTTCAGACATGGTAACTTTGCTCTTTATCCTCAGTCTCTATAACCCTCTACCTTCATTTCCCTTTGACATAAGACATACCTGGAATCCTCACAAAATCTGGTCCCTCATTCTGAGTTCTCTGTCCCAGTTCTTCCACCTCTATTATAATAGCCTTACCCTCTGGGTTTCTGCCTTTCTCCAAACTTATTCCACTTCCCCCCAACCCTCAAAACTCAACTTTTCCAGCAATTCCCTGGCAGTCCATTTGTTAGGACTCAGCTTTCACTGCCAGGGCCTAGGTTCAATCCCTGGTCAGGGAACTAAGATCCTGCAAGCCACACAGTGCAGCCAAAACAACAACAGCTACAACTCAATTTTTCCATCTTAATCCTGGTGTTGAGGATTAGAGAGATCCAGGTCCCTTCTTGACCTCTGAACCAATTGCAAAATTGGGTAAAACAGATGAGATACTTTATCTTTAAAAGATAAAGCTGCCTTTCCCAAATTCTTATATTTAAGATCTTTTCTGAATAAAGTGGCCAAAGACATTTGTAATGATTTTGTCACCATAGCTATACTTTGAGAATAGCCAACAGTTAGTCTGTCTCACAAAGCATGTCACATGAGAGTGATTAGTGAGTAACCAAGCAATAGACTGGAATTCTCCTTCCAAGCATACTGACCTGAAACAAGCACAGGGCAGATTGTGACTTGTTAGGGAAAAAGTGAGGGAGGGGGCAGTGGCTAAAGGTGACAACGAGAAAGGGCCAAAGAGAACAAGAACAAAACAGAGTTTACTTACTTTTTAACCTGGATTGACACTGAAAATGTTAACTTACTATTGGAATTGGACATTTACCAAAACCTGTCAAGAGGAAAGGAGAAAATAAGTTGATCCCATAAAGTACAAATCCCTTTTTCTTTTTACTAAAGGGTGGAGGGCAGAATTACTGATTAGTATTGAATTTCTATATTTTTTTCCTCTAAAACACTTTTAGCCAAATGAGAAAGGCCTTGACTCATGTAGAAGACCAGGATCTAGGTGAAAAGAGCTTATCTTCAGCCATAAATATCAATATTAATTCACCTTCTAGCTGGAAAGAGAAGGTATAAACAAGAAAAAAGGCTAAACTAAAAGGAGAGATTTAAACACCTGCTCAAGAAGTACAAGAGATATCACAAGACCAAAAGTGAATGTCAAAAGAATTGTATCCCAAAGAAATGCTAAAAAAGATGGGCTGATGATATTACTATAGCATTCATTTCCATGCTGAAAGATAAGCAAAGGCAAAGAAAAGAGCCCCACATAAGCCTCTCTGAATAAGTACCTGGAAACACTGGGAGAATCTGATAGAAAAAGAATGAGCAAAATGTTGCATAAACAGACAGTTGCAGAAGGGGGTGAGAGCTGGCGAGGAGGGGTTGCTGCCTCATTTGCTCAGCCCACCGCCCTGTTGCTAGGGGAGAGTAACACTGTGGGAGTGAGTCAGGCAAGACAGAAGAGAACAGGAGGCGTCCTATCTCTGCTAAGTCAGCTGTGGAGATAATGTAGCGCAGACATTGGAGACCTGCGGAATGGGAGCTGATGAGACAGGGAGGAAGAATGCATCCCAGCTCCCACTCTTGCAGCCACATCAAAGATTTCAAGGATCAGCGAAAATGCCCAACCCATTACGCAAGCAATCCTGGATACCCAGAATCTAATCTGGTTGATGAGTTTATTCAGGCCAGTTTTTTGTGGACTTGGAACAAAAATGCTCCAATGACTTTTCACCAGGGAAGCAAAACAGAAAAAAACAATCTTCATACACCACCCTTATCAACATTCTCCAATGGTAATAAAACAATTCTATAACTCTGCTAATTCCTTAACATAAAATCATGATCCCCAAAGACCAAATCATAGTCTCAGACTCCTTTTTCTCTCTTTTTGAGCCTGGATAACCAGCCTATGCACTTATTTTCAATCCCAGAAATCAAAGGATAGGTACACTGCTCCCTCTACTGGCTTTGCAAGTGCAGTTAAAGATGAATTTAACCTCAGAACTCTCAGCCTTTTAGCAAGATTCCTTTCTCCAGTGACCAAGAGATAGAGGGATAATGCAAGTTTCTTTTTTTTTTAAACATCTTTATTGGAGTATAATTGCTTCCCAATACTGTGCTAGTTTCTGCTGCACAACAAAGCAAATCAGCCATATGCATACACATGTCCCCATATCTCCTCCCTGTTGCATCTCCCTCCCACCCTCCGTATCCCACACCTCTAGGTGGTCACAAAGCACCGAGCTGATCTCCCTGTGCTATGTGGCTGCTTCCCACTAGCTATCTATTTTACATTTAGTAGTATATATAAGTCCATGCCACTCTCTCACTTCATCTCAGCTTACCCTTCCCACTCCCCATGTCCTCAAGTCCATTCTCTATGTCTTTATTCCTGTCCTGCCCCTACGTTCTTCAGAACCTTTTTTTTTTTTTAGATTCCATATATATGTGTTAGCATACAGTATTTGTTTTTCTCTTTCTGACTTACTTCACACTAGGTCCATTCACCTCACTACAAATAACTCAATTTCGTTTCTTTTTATGGCTGAGTAATAGTCCATTGTATATATGTGCCACACCTTCTTTACACAATCATCTGTCGATGGACACTTAAGTTGCTTAAAGTTAACCTTAACCAAAGATTTACAGAACCTTTACCAAACATCACATTAACAAGCTAATATAAACATGTATACTCCAATAAAGATGTTAAAAAATGTTCAAACCCTTAAAAATAAATTCTATTCAGTTATTTTTGCTGATATTTGCTGGAACTATTGAAATTTTCTGATGTTGATGACCCTTGATAGTCAAAGACCAGAAAACGAATTTAAGAAAGGAAAATAATAATACAGCCATTTCAGATGTTTCAAAGCAATGTTCCCACACATTTCCTATTATCTCTCTTCTCAATACTTGCAAAACTTTTGCCACCCCATTCTTCCATCACTGAAATATACAAACATATACAGTGTCCACCTTCAATTGTTTCTGAATTCCCAGAAAAGTGTTTAGATGTACAGATTTTTTTAAGTAAAAGTGAAAATCTTGCAGTGTCCCTGGTAATTGAAAACTAATAGGCATAATGGCAATGGTCTAAAGATGCCAGCAATTGAATTCCTCTTACAGGATGGCTAAATGGCTATTTCCCCCTTATCAATTACGTAGCAAGTAGTCCAAAGTGAATGTTTCAGAATGTATCGTCTCTCTTCCAAGGTTGCAGTTACACCCCTAACTGATGTATTCAACCAAATTCACTTATTTGGTTAGGCACCTATAATGTGTTAGGCAATGTTCTAGGTGCTGCGGACTTAAGCGTGAACAAGTGACCTCATCCCCTGTTTCTCATTGAAAAGACAGAAGCCAGCTTAGTGAGTTCCCATTTGTTCTCCTTACCTTTCAATGAGTTTGTACACCTCCACATAAACTTGGTCAAATTCTAACTTTGTGAAGTCTTCTTTGACCAGCTTGGGCCGTGAGTCTCACACCGACTCTGATTTTTCTGAAATGTCCTGTTATTAAGCCACTACACATTTTCTATCTAGACATGTTGGTATACAGCTGTATGGCAACAAATTAGATGTTATTCATGTCTGTTATTGCTTTGAATTAGTATTTAAAGATTTCATTGCCATCTGACTTTTCACATCTATCTGTGGTTTTTCCTCAACTAAATTAAAAGTTCTTTGAAGCAAGAAATACATGACCTGACATAGAATTATATAAGAAATTTTAAAAAGCATACAAAAATAAAATCATATTAACAACCCATCTGTTTTGAAAAGAATAATATTACATTAAATACAGTCCATCAGAAAAGTTTTATATACTGTAAAAATTAAGCTGGTTATTCATAAAAATTAGATTTTTTCATGTTAAGATGTTAATTTTAGGGGCTTCCCTGGTGGTCCAGTGGTAAATAATCTGACTTCAATGCAGGGGACACAGGTTCAATCCCTGGTTGGGGAACCACGATCCCACATGCCACGAGGCAACTAAGCCCGTGCACCACAACTACTGAGCCTGCACACCTCAACTAGAGAGACTGCGTGCCACAAACTACAGAGCCCATGCGCTCTGGAGCCCACATGCCACAACTAGAGAGAGAAAATCCACACTCCACAACTAGAGGGAAGCCCACGTGCCACAACGAAGAGCCCGCATGATGCAATGAAAGATCCTGCATGCCGCAACAAAGAACCCACGTGCTGCAACTAAGACCCAATGCAGCCAAAAAATAAAAAATAAATAAAAAATTTAAAAAGATGTTAATTATAATCCTCAGGGTAATTTCTAAGAAAATAATTCATAAAACATAGTGAAAGAAACAACAGCAAGAGAATTTAAATATCATACTAGAATATATCTATTTAACACAAGAAAAAAGGCAATAAAGAAATTAGAGGAACAAAAAGGATATAAGATATATAGAAAACAAATAATAAATGACAGGCAAAATCCTAGCTTATCAGTAATTATATTAAATGTAAATGGACTAAACATTCTAATCAAAAGGCAGATATTGGCAGATTAGATTTTTTTAATGATCCAACTATATGGTGTCTATAAGAGACATTGTTTTGATTCAAAGACACAAATAGATGAAAAGTATAAAAATGGAAAAATGATATAGCATGCAACCAGGTAAAACAGACTTTAGGAAGAAGATTTTATGATGATGGAAGAGTCAATGCATCAAGAAGACATAACAATTATAACATATATGAATCTAATAACAGAGTCACAAAATATATGAAGCAAAAATTTACATAAATGAAGGAAGAAATAGACAATTCAGCAATGATATTTGGTAATCCACTTGCAATAATGGGTAGAACAATTAGGCAGAAGTTCAAAAAGGAAACAGAAGACTTGAAAAATATTATAAACCAACTAGACCTAACAAATATTGATAGAACACTCCACCCAGCTACAGCACAATACACATTCTTTTTTTTTCACAGTACACGGGCCTCTCACTGTTGTGGCCTCTCCCGTTGCAGAGCACAGGCTCTGGACCACAGGCTCAGCGGCTATGGCTCACGGGCCTAGCCGCTCCGCGGCATGTGGGATCTTCCCAGACTGGGGCATGAACCCGTGTCCCCTGCATCGGCAGGCGGACTCTCAACCACTGTGCCACCAGGGAAGCCCAATACACGTTCTTTTTAAGCATGCGTGGAACACTCTCCAGAATAGACTGTCTGTTAGGGGGAAAAAGGAAGCCTTAATAAGTTTAAAATGATTGAAATCATACAAAGTATGTTCCTTGACCATAATGGAATGAAATTAGAAATCAATAATAGAAGTAAATTTGGGATTTTCACAAACATGAGAAAATTAAACAACACACTTTTAATAACCAGTGTATCAAAGAAGAAATCACAAAGAAAATTAGAAGAAAGTTTGAGATGAATGAAAATTAAGACACAACATGCCAAATTTATGGAATGCAGACAAAGTAGTGCTTAGAGGAAAATTTAAAGCTTTAAATGTCTACAGTTAAAAGGAAGATCTAAAATCAATAACCAAATCTTCCACCTTAGACTAGAAAAAAGAAGAGCAAACTAAAACCAAAGCAAAAATAAGAAAGGAAACAATAAAGATTAGAGTGGAAATAGATGAAATAGAAACTAGAAAAATAACAAAAGAAATACAAAATTGACATGTCTTTAGCTAGACTGTTCAATAAAAAAAAGAGAGAAGATTCAAATTACTAAAACCAGGAATGAAAGAGGGGACATGACTATCAGCCTTATAGAAATAAAAAGGATCATAAGAAAATACTATGAACAATTATATGCCAACAAATTAGATAACCTAGATGAAATGGAAAAATTCCTAGAAAGACAGAAACTACCAACACTGACTCAAAAAGAAATACAAAATCTGAATACAGATTCTGCTATAAAATTAGTAATTGAAACACTTCCTACAAAGGAAAGACCAGACTCAAATGGCCTTACTAGTAAATTCGACCAAAGAGTTAAAGAGGAATTAACAATGCTTCTCAAATTCTTCCCCCCCAAAAAAATAGAAAATATGAAACACTTTAAAATTATTCTATAACGTGAGTATTACCCTGATACCAAAACCAAAGACATCATGAGAAGAAAACTACAGACCAATATACTTCATGAATATAGGCACAAAACCCCTCACCTGATACTAATAAACCAAACCTAGCCATTTATAAAAAGAATTATACACCACCACTAAGAGTGATTTATCTTAGGAATTCAAGATTGGTTCAACATATGAAAATCAACCAGTGTAGTACACCACATTAATAGAATGAAGAGCAAAAACTACATGATCATCTTGAAAGAGATTGACAAGATTGAACATCTTTTATGATAAAAACACTCAGAAAACTAATACAAGAAAGTGTCATCAGTCTGATGAAGGTCCTCTACTAAAATCCCACAGCTAACATCATACTTAATGAAGAAAGACTAAATACTTTCCCACCAAGATCAGGAACAAGACAAGAATGTCTGCTCTCATCGTCTCTGGTCATCATTGTACTAGAGGCTCTAACCAGAGCAATTAAGCAAGGAAAAGAAATAAAAGCATCCAGATTGGAAAGGAAGTGAAATTATCTCTATTCACAGGTGACATGATCTTGTATATAGAAAATCCTAAAGAATCCAAACAAAAAAAATACTGGAACTAATAACTGAATCAGCAATGTTGCAGAATAGAAGATTAATATACAAAAATCAATTGTATTTCTATACACTATCAATGAACAATACAAAAATGAAATTTAAAGAACGATTCAATTTATAATAGCATAAAAGATAATAAAAATACACAAGAATGAATTTAGTAAAAGAAGTGTAAGAATATACACTGAAAACTACAAAGCATCATTTAAAAAACTTAAAGAACACCTACATTAATTGAAACACATCCCGCATTCATGAATCAGAAGACTTAATAGTATAAGATGGCAATACTCCCCAAATTGATCTACAGATTCAACATAATCCCTTTCATAATCCTAGCTACCTTGTTTTGCAGAAATTTATAAGCTGATGGTCCTAAGACTCAAACGGAAATGCAAAGGACCCAGATCAGCCAAAATAACATTGAAAAAGAAAAAATTAGAGAACTCATGTTTTTCAATTTCAAAACTTACTACAGGGAATTCCCTGGTGGTCCAGTGGTTAGGACACTGTGCTTCCACTGCAGGGGACATGGTTCAATCCATGGTTGAGGAACTAAGATCCTGCAAGCCATGCAGCAAGGCCAAAAAAAAAAAAAACTTACTACAAAGATACAGTAATCAAAACAATGTGAGGGCTTCTGTGGTGGCTCAGTGGCTGAGAACCCGCCTGCCAATGCAGGGAACATGGGTTTGAGCCCTAGTCCAGGAAGATCCCACATGCCATGGAGCAACTAAGCCCATGTGCCACAACTACTGAGCCTGCACTCTAGAACCCGCGAGCCACAACTACTGAAGCCCATGTGCCTAGATCCCATGCTCCACAACAAGAGAAGCCACTGCAATGAGAAGCCTGCACACCGCAAAGAAGAGTAGCCCCAGCTCTCCACAACTAGAGAAAAGCCCACACACAGCAACAAAGACCCAACACAGCCAAAAATTAATTAATTAATTAATTTTTAAAAAACCCAATAATGTGAGATTGGCATAAAGCTAAACATATAGATCAATGGGATAAATAGACCCATACATCTATGGCCTGGTTTATATACCAGAAATAATTCCATATATCTATAGCATTTGATTCTCTACAAGAATGCCAAGGCCATTCATTAGGGAAAGAATAGTCCCTTCAACAATGATCCTGGACCACCGGATATCCATGGGCAAAAGAATAAAGTTGGATCCCTACCACACACAATACACAGAAATCAACTAAAAGCAGATCAATGTCCTAAAGAGCTAAAACCATAAGTCTCTTAGAAGAAAATCTTCCAAGAGGGGAACTCTTCATGACCTCAGATTTGACAATGCATTCTCAGATATGACACCAAAAGCAGGAGCAAAAAAGAAAAAGTAGATAAGTTGGACTTCATCAAAATTAAAAGAATGTGTGCATAAAGGACATTATTAAGAAAGTAAAAGACAACCTGCAGAATGGGAGAAAAAAGTATATATATACACATCAGATAAAGGTTTAGTATGTGGAATAAATGAACTCCTACAACTCAACAGTAAAACAACAAACAACCCAATTATAAATGGGTAAAGGACTTGAATAAACAGATTCCTAAAGAAGCCATATGGCCAAAAGGCACATGAGAAAATGTCAACATCATTAGGCATCAGGGAAATGCAAATTGAAACCACAAAGAGATACCACTTCACACACACTAGGATCACTATAATCAAAAAGATAGATAATAAGAAGTGTTGGCAAGGATGTGGAGAAATTTGAACTGTCATACATTGCTGGAGGGAATATAACATGGTGTAGCCATTTTGAAAAACAATTTGGCAGTTCCTCAAAAATAAAACACAGGATTGCCATATGACCCAGGATTTCCACTCCTAGGTATAAACTTAAGAGAAATCAAAATGTATTTCCACACTAAAACTTGTACACAGACGTTCATAGCAACCAAAAAGTAGAAGCAATCCAGTTGTCCTCAACAGATAAATGAATCAACAAAATGTGTATACTATTCATGCAATGGAATATTTTTCAGTCATTAAAAGGAATGTAGCATTGATATATACTACAACATGGATGAAAACATTATGCTAAGTGAAAGAAACCAGACATGAAAATCACATATTGTTCTTTTTAAAGATATTTTGGCTGTCCTGGGTCCCTTGCATTTCCATGACTCTTAGGATCATCAGCTCGCCCATTTCCACAAATAGAATCGATTTCATAGAAATGAAATCTATTTTGCAAATAGGCAAATCTATAGAGATAGAAAGTAGATTAGTGGTTGTCAGGGGCTCAATGAGTTGTCAGGGGGAAGAGAAAATGACCACTAATGGGTGCAGGATTTCCTTTTGGGGTGATGAAAATGTTCTAAAATTAGCTACTGGTAACGGTTGCAGAACTCTGTAAATCTGCTTAAAACAACTGAATTGCAGACTTTCAAGGAGTTAATTTTATGGTATATGGACGTATGGTATATTTTAATAAAGCCGTCATTTAAAAAAATCCAGTCCATCCTAGAAAATTGGGATGGCATAGTTATTATATTCATTTTTCTTTCTAGTCCTCACAATTTATAGCAAGATGCCTCATACATAGAAGTGCCAAAAATACATACATGTATGAATGCATATTATTTTGCATTGTTCACAAAATGCTCCAGATATTAGTTGGAGTTTCTCAAGTGATTCAAACTCCTTGAGGCAAAGCCCATGTCTTAAATTTCATGAACATTCACCACTATTAGACCTTGCATAATGATTACACTTAGCCTGGAAATAGTTACAGTGGGTAAAAATGCTCAGCATCTTAATCCACCTGTAACTCATGATTGTTCAGGAGGCCATGCTGTCATGGGAGGACTCCGAAGTCAGACTATCTAGGTTTAAATCCAACTTCTATGACTTAATGATGGTATGATCTTGGATGAATAACTTAACCTCTGTGAGCCTTATTTTCCTCATCTGTAAGGACAGGATTAATGATAATATTGATAGTAACCACCTTCCAGGGCTGTGTGAGGCTTAAATGAGGCAAGGGGTGTAAAGCACTAATATGGCCTTATTATTCATTCATAGAGTTGCTCGACATTCACTGAACACTGATTCTAATGCTCTGCCCTCAGAAGACAGAAGTAGGAGAAGACAAATCAATGCAGTGAAGTGCTCTCGCTTGGAAAGACATCCAAAGAACACAAGAGGGATTCCCAAGGGGTGAGAGGCTCTGTGTGTATGTGGATGGTCAGAGGCACAGGGTATCAAGAAAAGTTTTATGGAAGAAGTACCACTCGAACAGAGCATTTATTTAACTTTAAAAAAAGTATTCATTCCCCAGGTTGAGAGAAACAGGGAAATAGGACATTCCAAATGGATGGAGTGATAAAAGGAAATCATCATTTATTCGGGGGGCTGTGATTAACTCAACACAAGAACAGATCCAAGGTGAGAGCAGTCACAGAAAAGGCTAGGGAAGCAGGAGCCAGATGGTAGAAGTCCTTGTTTTCCCCCTCACTAGGGCAGACTGAATTTCCTGGCAAGCGGGAATCACCCCTCCCCCACTCCAGCAGAGTCATTTTCTTTGGTTGGTTTTCTTTCCAAAGGTCATAGAGCAAAACAGAGGAAAGACTGAACCTTTGAGGCAGCTTGAGTATTTCCAGAGTGTTCCGGTGATGTCAATGCTGACAAAGCCAGTCATTCGTTGGCTGATTATCACTGAGCACCCAGAGGCTGCAGGACAATTATCAGGAGTGACAGTTTTCCTTGAAAAATGCATCTGTACTTTGCACAATTCCCAGTTTCCCTTGCGTGCTCCCAGCATGCACTACTCCCACATTGGGCACCAGAGGTTGAAACAAGATGGCAGCTCCCAGAGGAGTGCCTTCAATTAGCCACAACAAGCATCTGGGCATAAGCCCCCATCATAGGTGATTATGGCCACAGGTTAATCCAGCAGTTCCTCCTAATTAATAGCTTGGAGTATTGAAGAAGCCAGAAGTGACCACAACTCTCCAAGTTTTTGGAAAAGCCCAGCTGGCTGAGTGTCAGCTTTCCGTTAGACCAAACCTTGGTGTGTTGTTTAACCACATCACCCTCTCCTGGAATCTGGCCCTTTGGCTGACACTCCTCTGTGGAGACAGAGTGTCCCTTTTGTGGTTCAGAAATACCATGTAGGCTTTTCTTCTGCCTCAGCATTCCCATTTCTCATTCTTTCGACTTCCTCCAATCTGTTCTTCGCTTCTCTCAGAAATATGCTCAGTCTTTCCTCACTCATTTTTTCAGTTTATTTTCTTCAGACTTGTTTTATTTTTTTCTTTTCCTTCAAAAGACCTGATGCCCCGTTCTTTTCCTGCTCCTTGACTTCTCCATTTCTCTCTCTTTCCCTCTGCCCTCCTCCCTCCTTCTCTCACTCCCTGTCTTTCTATTTTTTTCTAAACTGACCTCAGATGAAAACAATAGATTAATCATATTGTATCTTTCATAACACTCTCAGCAGTTTCCATGCATGGCCCTCTTTTATTTGATTCATGTTTTTTCTAATTTCTTATTTTTAATAATGTAATAAGCACCAATGAATCTAACAACTATTGAAAGAAAAAGGGGGATCTCACAATATCCTACAGCAAAACATTTGGTAGCCTTCTATCCTAAGCACTGGCCCCCCGACCCAGGGTATCCACCATGCCAAATCCTGGCCATCATTCCTTTCTTTATTTTAATACAGTATTATTGTTTCTACATGTAGTTCTAAAAAATGTCTTACTCTAGTTTTTTAAGTTTATGAAAGGTATGGTGCTGTTATCTACTTCTTTCTTTGTTTTAGCCTTACTTTATAGATTTCTTTTTACTTTTTATTTTGAAATAAGTTCAAAGTTACAAAAATGTTTCAAGGATAGTATATAAACTCCCATAGAGCCTTACTGATACATATTATTTATATTTTATTTATGTATTTGTTTGTTTGTAGAGAGAGAGTTATTATTCTCCAATTCATTTGAAAATAAGTTGCATATATCTTGCTTCTTTAGCCCCTAACATAGGGGTCCCCAACCCCTGGACCATGGACGATTACCAGTCTGTGGCCTGTTAGGAACCGGGCTGCACAGCAGAAGGTGAGTGGCAGGCAAGTGAACGAAGCTTCATCTGTATTTACAGCCGCTTCCCATTGCTCGCATTCCCACCTGAGCTCCACCTCCTCTCAGATCAGCAGTGGCATTAGATTCTCATAGGAGTGCGAACCCTACTGTGAACTGTGCATGCGAGGGATCTAGGTGTGCGCTCCTTGTGAGAATCTGATGCCTGATGATCTGAGGTGGAGCTGAGGCAGTGATGCTAGCACTGGGGAGTGGCTGCAAATACAGATAATCATTAGCAGAGAGGTTTGACTGCACAGAGTCCACAATAAATCAATTGCTTGCAGACTCATATCAAAACACTATCAGTGAGTGGCAAGTGAAAACAAGCTCAGGGCTCCCACTGATTCTCCATTATGGTGAGTTGTATAATTATTTCATTATATATTACAATGTAATAATAATAGAAATAAAATGCACAATAAATGTAATGTGCTTGAATCATCCCGAAACCATCTCCCCCCACACACCCCTGCCTGATCCATGAAAAAACTGTCTTTCATGAAACCAGTCTCTGGTGCCGAAAAGGTTGGGGATCACTGCCTTAACACATCAGTGTGTATTTCCTAAGAATAAGGAAAATCTCTTACATAACCACAAATCAGGAAATTTAACATTGATACTATGCTTATATTTTAGCAACAGTCCATTTTTAACTATCCCAATACAGTAAGTCCCCCACATATGAACCTTCAAGTTGTGAACTTTCAAAGATGTGAATGTGCATTTTCATGTCCAATCATGTAACTTACTTCAAGTGTCTGGCATTATCTGTAAAAGTTGGGTACCTAGGCTAACTTTATTGGACTTATGAACAAATTGGACTTGCAAATGCACTCTCGGAATGGAACTCGATCATATGTAGGGGACTTACTATAACAGCATTTACAGCAATTTTTTCAAGTACAAAAATCTGATTCAGATTTGCACATGGCATTCAGTTGTGTGTCTCTAGTCTTCTTTAATCTCAAACATTTCCTCCACCATTCTTTACTACTCATGACATTTAATATTTGTCTGGTATCTTGTTAACATCACTCAATTTGGGTTCTCCTGATGTTTCCTTTCTATTGCATTCAGGATACACTTTTTTGGCAGGAATACCACAGAAGTGATGCTATGTGCTATGTAAATCACATCCAGAGGCCCCTCATTAGTGATTTAGCTTTGATCCCTTGATCATGGTGCTACCCTGTTTCTCTAGATGATATATTTGCATATATTCTTTGGACAATTACTATTTCACTTAATATCACACTGTTAAGACTCACCCACATTGACGTATGTCACTTTTCTCTTTCTCTCCCACACCCACCCACACACACACCAACCTACACACACACACACACACACACACACACATTTTCTTATCTTCTTTCTTCCTGTCTTCAATTTTCCAGGCACATTCTTACTCAAAATTAATTTGGAAGTATACAACTCTTAGCTGAAGTATGTACCATCTCTTGTTCAATTACTACAGACTAAATCTCCACAGATTGGTGTATAACGTGCCAAAGATATGTGTTGTTATGAAAATAGGTGGCTTAGCAAAGAAGCAGATACCAAAGGGATCATAAAGGGACGCTTCCCCTTTTACTCACCCACCCAACTAACCTGTCAACATTTATTAACTGAGTAACTATTATGTTCCCAGCACCAGGCTTGACTAGAAGGGGGCATATAAAGTACAAAACCACAAAGGGCTTAGAAGCCCAATATACACCCCCACCACCACCAGTAGTTCACCGTAGACACCTCTCTCACACTTCAAGGCTCAGCTCAAAAGTCACCTTCTGGGCTTCCCTGGTGGCACAGTGGTTGAGAATCTGCCTGCCGACGCAGGGGACACAGGTTCGTGCCCTGTTCCGGGAAGATCCCGCAGGCCGCAGAGCAGCTGGGCCCGTGAGCCATGGCCGCTGAGCCTGTCTGGAGCCTGTGTTCTGTAACCGGAGGGGCCACAACAGTGAGAGGTCCGCGTACTGCAAAAAAAAAAAAAAAAAAAGTCACCTTCTCCATAAAGCTACCCATGCCTGCACCAACCCTACGTACCTAACTGAGAACCTACTACTTGCCAAGCGCAGTATTACATGCTTTCCTCACAGCAGTTCAAGAAGGCTCTGCCTTCTTATTTCAGCTCTCCTAATACAAACTATGTCCTTTCCGTGGTCTATTTAGTGCCACATTTTTCACAACTTTGTGCTTTTCATTGATGATTTCACTGTTTAAAATGACTCCCAAGCGTAGTGCTGAAGTGTTGTCCAGTATTCCTAAGTGCAAGAAGGCTGTGATGTGCCTTACTGAGAAAGTATGTGTATCAGATAGGCTTCCTTCAGGCATGAGTTTTAGTGCTGCTGGCTGTGAGTTCAATGTTAATAAGTCAACTATATATTAAATAAAGTCTCCTTAAACAAAAACATACATAAAACAAGTTTATATATTGACCAATTTACAGAAATGTGACCAGAGACTGTTAGGACCTTAATTCTGTATTTTCCCTAAGAGTAATGCTTTAGTATCAGTAATTCAGTGTTCCTGGTGACTGTAGAAAATAATAATACTGTGAGTAATAAGAATCAACTGTAGTAGGTGACAAATAAATATATGATGAAAAGATGAAGGAAAGAAGCCATCTGTTGGAAAAATGACATTAACAGATGAAAAGTTGCTTCATGAACCCACATGAAGCCAAATATACATAAATAGATTTTATATTAATATGATAAAGAAGTGCCAGAAAGTAGATTATCCTATAATAAGGAGAACATGCAAAGGGGAAGGGGTAATACATGTACATTTCCTACTCAATGGGAAGAAAATGTTCTGTGACAATTTCTTTCCAAAAGAATGAATATTTATTATGCAAATTCAAGCACATCTGGCTGCCGTGAATTTAACACTCCATAATTAATAACTTTCTGTATCTCACTGAGCACATTAAAAATCTGTATGTTTTACATTTCCAAAAATATAATAGCATCACATTTTTTATCCACAAGGGTTTTCAAGGGCCCACTGTAACTCTTTCCCAAATTTTTATTAATACTTTTTCCTTACTAAAAAACACAATGTGATTATCTCCATTTAAAAAAAATGCACTAGAATATTTATCTTTGACCTCTTCATAAAGCAAGAAGAGAGATTTCAATTGACTTTGTAAAGCACATTCTACACTGTTGCATGATGGGAGAGGACCTGACCTGACAGTTCCTTATCCACATGATTGTGGTAAAAGTAGACATAACATTATGGCTCAAAGAGAACAAAGATGAGCTTACAAAGTACATGGTTTAAATAATTCCAGAGCTTTGGAACACAGATCTCTTTTTTCAAGACACGAATCTCATGTAACCATAATCATGATTGGCGGTGGGGAAGTTTAAAAACAGAGTGTCCCCCAAACCCTCCAGACTTAGTTATACCACAGCTAAATCAGGTGATTCCAACACATGATTCACATCCCACAAAAAATGAAATGTTTACAAAAACGAGGCTCCCAAAGGATAAAGTAGCCTTTTCTCAAAATCCATTCAAAATTTTAAGCCGATCTTTCTATGTTTTGCTTGCCATAACTACCAGGTTTCCTATTCTAAAATAAAAGGTTCATACAAACACACACACAATTTTCACATTTAAGTTTTAGCATTCTGACATATTTTAAAAGCAACTTTGCCTTAGCAGATACAGGTCACAAGTCAAGACTATTACTGTAGTGATTTGTATATACATATATTTTTTATTACGGAAATTTTTAACCATACACAAAATGGTAGAAGAAATAGTACAGCAAACTCCCATATACCAATCACCCAGCTTCAGAAATTATTAGATATTAGAGATATTTTTAAATGCAAAGAAAAAATTACACAGCATCATACCTTTTCCTGCCTACAACTACAGAAACAATAATATGACCACCAACACTGAATGCGTTACAGAATATGAGCTGTTTGACCTGCAAACACATTAAATTTTGACCCTGAGATGCCCAGGGGAGTAGCTGCATAGAGCAATTTTCCTAAATCCCTTGTATAATAAAATTGATGCTAAAAATTCACGTTGACTGTAACATATGATTTTTTTAAATTTTTTATTGTTATAAAGTTATGCATTTTCATTTTTGTAAAGTTTGCAAACACAGTCACACAAATTTGCATATGGGTGGGTATTTTATGGTATTATGAAATAACTGTTCATTTTTTTGGTGAGATAACTATTATGTTTAAGTAAGAGTATTATTTTTAGGAGATGCATTAATGAAGTAATTGAAGGAGAAATGTTATAATGTCTGCAACTTGCTTTTCAAATGATTCAGCAAAAACTGTATATGTGTCTCTGTGTGTATGTGTGTGTGTGTGTGTGTGTGTGTATGTAGATCCAGGGTTGGCAAAATATTTCTGTAAAGGGCCAGACAGTAACAGTTTTAGGCTTTATAAACCAAAAGACAAAATCATGGATATTTTGTAGATAACTGTATAACTAGTTAAAATGTTGCTGCTTAAAATGTAAAAACCCTTCTTTAATTTATCAGTGTTGTACAAAGACAGGTGATAAGCAAGATTTGGCCTTGGCCTTAGTTTGCCAACTCCAAATGTAGATAGACAGATACATAGATACACATAGATAGATATAGATAGGGTAAATATGAGAAAACTAACAACTGTTGAGTCTAAGTAGAGGGCACGTGGATGTTCATTGTATCAGTCTTTCAAATTTTCTGAATGTTTGAAGAATTTCATAATAAAAAGTTGGGGAAAATACAAATACATAAAAACACAATGAAAATAAATATCCACAATACAAGTACCTAGATAGAGATTAACATCTTGGTAAAGTAGATCTTATTTTTAGTTCTTGGAAGGTGTGTTTTTTCCAACTATAATGAGATCCTACTCTGTATAAAGTTTTATAGCCCGTCATTTTCATTCACCATTTATTCATAAGCATTTTCACATGTCATCATCATATAATGGACATATATATTCCACTGAACAAATGTTTTAAGATGTCTTAACTATTTCCCAATCATTGAACATTCAATGTGTTTCCAGTTCTTCACCCAAACAAATAAGATTTTTTTAGCTTTTTTCCATTTTCTATTTTTTATTTTGAAAAATTTTAAAGCTCTGGAAAAGTTACAAGAGCAATACCATGAATACCATATACCTTCCACCTAGGTTCACCAACTGCTAACAGTTTAAGACATTTGTTTTATCTCCCCTCTGTATATTTATTATTTTTATTGTTATTTTGAGAATCTTGAGTATATTACTCTTAAATTTCTTACTAAAATATTTGAAAACCACTGAAGAGCTGATTTCCTCAGGGTTTCCAGTTTCCACAGTAAATGTCCTCTGAGACCTAACTGATCTTGAGTGGCAGAAAAAAGACTCAGAAATATACATATATATTAACAAACCTAGTAGCTATTTTTAAGGACAAACTCAAATTAAAATCTTCACTTTGCCAACAAAAAGTTACATCGTGTATTATTAGGAGTTAGATCTCTAATGCTTTACTTACTCTGTAAAGAGCCACAGCCCCAAACACATTTTTCCAAAATGAGAATGTGACGTGTTAGTGTTATATCACACCTCTGTTGTAATTTAATTTTCTCTTTATACAGATTTTGCTCTGTCTCCATCCTCATCCAGCTTTGTGGGAAAACTCACCAAAGCTGCTCTGAATGTTTTTCTTTGACTCCACTGCCACCTAGTGTGGAGAAAAATGAATTCTGGGCTCTGTAAAAAAAACTGAATGCGTACTATCAATATCTGCTTACTTATCTGGATTCAAAGCCTGTTTTATTGCAGAATAAACTCTTGGGAACTACACCCACCATGGTCTTCTTGCTTTGCATTAAGTAACAATTCTACGAAAAACAATCATACTTCAAAAATTAGACTATATTTCACGTTATTGTGAAACATGGTAGGAGATAAGGCTTGGTTTTCCCAATGTCCCTGTGGCCCATGTGGCCCTTTCACTCCAATCACATACTCAGGTCGTTAAGGTGGTATTTTCCTTCTTTCCAGTGTGATAGGTTGGAAAAAGCATGGAGAAAAGAGGGAAAGAAGGAGAAATTCAAAGGAGAGAAGAGGAGAATGAGAGAGGGTCATAGATGATGGGAAAAATAATAATAAAGACACTAAAAAGACTAAAGATGGGGTATAGATACAAGAAAGAAAATGGAGAGGGAAAGCAGTGCAATGTTAGAATAAGAGACACAGGAGCCTAGAAAGACAGGGAAATATAGGGGAAGATGCAAGGAACCAAGGGAGAAAGAGGAAAGAAAATAAAAGGGGAAGGTGAGGGGTGCCAGGGTTAGGTGGTCGTTCATTGATCAGCCTTGGGAGGGACCACCAGGCCAGGCCCGCACACCTTGGGCAGTTTAGAGATCTCAGTACCCCTGACCCCACATCCCACCCCATTGCACACACACTTCTGCTCCCCAGCCCTGCTTCGTCCTTTTCCTGATGTCCACTGCCTCCTTTCCCACAGGACAACTGGGTTATTTGTTACACAAGCTGTCCAGCAGCACTGGAACGTAAGCTCAAGGAGGGCAGAGATCTTGGCCTTTTTTTTCTTCCTGTTTTGTTCTCTGATGCATCCCGTGTCTAGAGCAATGTCTGTTACATTATGATGTGCAATTAAAAAACATTTATTGAATAAATGAAGGCATGGGGGGCACTCTAGAAATGGACAAGAAGATGTATTTGTAACATTTATTTTGCTTTATGACAGTGATACCTTTTCTCCTGGGCAGATCACATTTTCATTCGTAGGTTACCAGCTGGTTTTCAACACATCCTGCTACAGACTGAATGTTTGTGTCCCCCTCAAATTTATATATTGAAACCTAACACCCAACGTGATGGATGTTATTAGGAGGTGGGGCCTTTAGGAGGTGCTTAGGTCGTGAGGGTAGAGGCCTCATGAATGGGATTAGTGCCCATATAAGAGACCCCACAGAGCTCCCTCGGGCCTTCTACCATGTGAGGACACAGGGAGAAGTCTGAGACCCAGAAGAGATCCCTCGCCCAACCACACTGGCACCCTGATCTTGGACTTCCAGCTCCAGAACAGTGAGAAATAAACTTCTATTTTTCATAAGCCATGCAGTATTTCATTACAGCAGTCTGAATGGACTAGGACACTTCCCTCCCGATGAGACAAGCACTTCTTAGAAATTACTGGCACTCAACTCAACAGTGGTTCTGAAAGTCAAATTCTGACATCAGAAACAGAGGTACCAATAGGAAACATGTAATAGAATCAAATCACATTTTAGAAACGACAAAGCAAACTAGAGAAGAGATAGGTCCTCACTTCAGGCTAAATCTTGGAATGTTCTAGAGCAAGAAAAGCAAGTTATAAAAGGTTGTTTTGTTTCTTGCTATTTAATATGTTTTAAATTTCTCATTTTCCTACATTTTCCTCCTTGTAAATTATACTAGATGTCTTATCTTTCCAATACCAGGCTCAAACAGATAAAATGATAACTGAATTACTGAACTTTATCAGTATAATAAAAGACTCTGAAAAGCTCATTTAAAAAATTACTTAGGGGCTTCCCTGGTGGCTCAGTGGTTGAGAGTCCACCTGCCGACGTAGGGGACACGAGTTCGTGCCCCGGTCCGGGAGGATCCCACATGCTGCAGAGAGGCTAGGCCCGTGAGCCATGGCCGCTGAGCCTGCGCGTCCGGAGCCTGTGCTCCGCAACGGGAGAGACCACAACAGTGAGAGGACCACATACCACAAAAAAAAAAAAAAAAAAAAAAAAAGAAAAGAAAGAAAAAAATTACTTAGGAGTTAGAACATGACATGAAAAGATAGCAAAATCTTTAAGAAGGGCTATAGAGAGGGAAAGCTTAAGGAAGATGTTTTTCTATCTGAAATTTGAAAAATGTCTGTGTGACAATGGCACACTTCATTACACTAATTGGAAACATTAGTGGCAGCTGAATTCAGTACTCAAAAATCAGTGAAAAGGAATGTTTTCACGTATCTCATGGATGGGTCTTCACTAGATGGAGATACAAAGGCTGATTTGAAAATCTGGTGCTTGAAGCATGCTTGTAAAATGATGCTGATTCTACAAGTGGTCACACAAATAGGTCTTGCCAGCCAGACTGACATTGCTTTCAGATCGCACATCAAAATTTTCCAAGCATTCACACATACGTTATCTAATTTGGTCCTCCCAATATGTCTCGGGTATAGATAGGACCAGGTATTATCTTCAGCTATACCATTTTGTGGCTTTAAAGGAGGGAAGCTGGATTTACCCTCTTTTCCCATCTCAGCCTCCCATGTCATGGACATGACAGTCATGGCAGCCCAGGACCAGAGGTCTCTCCCACCTTCCACCAGACCACTGTGTGTCCTGGAGCAAATATCATGGTGCTGTGCATCCTAGTGGGTGAATGCACAAGGGGTTCTACATCTCAAATGGGACTTCTAAATAGTTTGGAGGAAAGAGCTGGCAGAGCTTGGTCACCATCTATGACCACGGGCAAGTTAAGTAAACTCTTTGGGCTTTGGGTTCCTCATTGATAAAGTAATCATGTAGTTCTGTGTGGCCTTTAAAGAGGTGGATCCCAGACAATGAGTCCATGGGTCAGTTTGAAAAACAATTTTTTTTTAATTTTAAGGATTAACATAGGCTTGCCAACCCTTTATGTGCAAAATAAATTCAAGATGTCGACAACTACAACCATCTACTCACCCCACCCCTCCTCTCACCCTCACTACAATCAGTGGAGAATTGACACAGAGATCCAAATAAGGACTGAAAACAACTTTATTATGGGGTTGGTCAAGTGCCAAATGCTCCACAGAGTAATAGGGTGCCTCATAAAGCTCAATAAGGGAATGCTAGCTGGCATCTCTGGAGGCATTGGGTTTAGCAACCACGCCTGACGCCAGTCAGATGCAGCACAGCCTGTCAGGGAAGGTGACTCCTCCGCCTAGATGAGCTGGGCCTGTGCTCCCCACACCTGTCCTGGTGGCTGCTTCTGGGGGCTGAGAAGTGGGCAGCTCAGCTACTGCCCCAGAAGACTCTGAAGCAGGTCAAAACAGAATGTTAAGATGACTTTAAGGCCATATACACTATAGGCCAAAATTCATTGCTTTTTCTGTTTTCCATTCCAAATGATATTCCATTCAATACTCAACATCACTCACCAGAGATCTTGCAATGAACACCAGACAAAAGTCTAAAAAACTCTAAATAACACAAAGCCAGCAACACATAAACGCCCAAATTTTAACCTAAACCTACATCAACGATTACATTTCCAAAGAGAGGTTGAATTCCAAACATGAAATCCTTTGACCTGGGTCAATTAAAGTCTGAAGACATTAAGGTTCAACATTTTCTCTCACTCAGATTGCTGTATGGTACGAATCTTCTCAAGAACACAATCCTGACAGCAGAATTGTCTCTTTCATGAGTGTTACAGACAGAAGATCATGGATCCCCGTGGCACAAAAGGCACTTTTAGGAACAAGCCAGAGGTTAGAGGTACCATCCACATGCAAGCTTCCAATGGGATGGATCCTGAGAGAGGAGCCATGGAAATTGTGGCACTCCTGTATCTCCTTGATTGCCCTGTGCTTCTCAGCTGAGGTGAAGAATGTATCCCACATCTTCTTCCACTCCCCAGCTCTACACTCAGGAAGATGCTAGGACTCCCTGTGCATTTTTAGGCCATTCCCAGAACTATTGGTACAACAGATACCAGCTGCCACGTTGAGGGTCTGGCTCAAGTTCCCATAGAGGACAATCAGTTATATACATACAGTGGAATTATTAGCCAAGTTTAAAAAAGAAGGAAATTCTGACACATGATCCAACCTTATCAGCCTTAAAGACATTATGCTAAAAGTGAAAGAAGCTAGTCACTAAAGGATAAGTAAGATTCCTTTTATATGTGGTACTTAGAATAGTCAAATGTATAGAGACAGGAAGTAGAATGGTGGCTGTCAGGATCTGGAGGGAGGAGGGAGTTAATATTTCATTGGTACAGTTTCAATTTGAGAAGATGAAAAAGTTCTGGAGATGAATGGTGGTCATGGTAACCCAGCAATGTGAATGTACTTAGTATCACTGAACTGTACACTTAAAAACGGTTAAGATTGCAAATTTTATATGTATTTTACTACAATTTTAAAACTTTTAATCATAAAAAATCTCTTAGCCTGCTTGTAGAACTACAAACACCGTTGTACGATTCTCTTCCACGATTCTTTCCAACCCTTAGCTATGCAGTGATGCCAGAAACAACGAGACCGTCAAAGCATCGAGGCTCTTTTACTAAATTCTATAGCCAACCCAGCCCTTCTGAACTCTCCATTTTGATTCATAGAGGAAGGCTCTTCCTTCAACATTTCCACGTCTAGGCCTATGCTGGGAAGAGAGCTTCCACTCCATGCTCTTGCAATCCAAAAGGAAGAGAAGCACCTAATCTGATCGATGAGCTGACATTCACAGGGTATAGTTCACTGGTGGGCAAGGTCTGGGTGAGAGTTCACTGCACCTGTATGTCTCTTTGTGCAGTTAAGCAGGCTAAGCCCAGCCCACTCTAGCAATCCATAATTCTATCTCTGCTCCACCTTCTCTGCCTGTGACTGGGTGTGAGTCAGATCAGCCTTGTGGAGTGGACCCGGTTGAATTTGGGTGCAAGGGAGGGAGAAGACTGCCCTCTGGACTGGATTTAGAGTGTTGCTGAGCCCTTGCCCAGCCCAGGACCAAAGTGATAGTTTGATCCCCATCTGGGTCTCAGTTTCGTGAGCCTCTTCTCCTCTGACAGGTGCAAGAGAAGCAAAACTTTACCTTTACTTGTCTTAGGCTTTCAGCTGGGGCTCTTAACAACAACAAAAAATTAACAAGAGAAAAACAAAGCATGCAGCTCACATCAGCCAGGAGAAATCTAAATGGAGAATAACTCAAAGCGGTGGCTTAGAACTCTAGCTTATATAGCATCTTCAACCAAGAACAATAAATCTCTAGAGAAATGATAGGACAAAGGAAAGCAGTTTTAGACTTCCAAGAGCAGCAAACTGTGGGGAGGTAACTATATGGGAGGACACTAGTGGAGTAAGATTTGTTTGCAGATTCTTCTGGTGTCTCTGGGCTGATAAGAGTCTATCTCCAGTAAAAGGAGAATTTACAGGGAGTTCCCCGGTGGCCTGGTGGTTAGGATTCTGGGCTTTTACTGCTGTGGCCCAAGTTCAATCCCTGGTCAGGGAACTAAGATCCTGCAAGTTGTGCCAAAAAAGTAAAAAAATTTGAAAATTAAAAAAAAAGGAATTTATACCCTGCCTTTAGGCAGAAAGCAGGGAGCTTTTCCTACATTTGCTGCTTCTTAATTGCTTTCAGCTCAAAACAACTTTTTCTGTCAAAGAGACATATTTTGGGGTGACATATTCTGGTTTCCTTCACAAAAAAAGGGGCAGCAAAGAAAAGGTAGAGAATAAAGGTTTCATTCCCCCCAAATCAGAAAAGTAGAACAGATATTCTTTTTTAAAATCTCATTTTAGGGCTTCCCTGGTGGCGCAGTGGTTGAGAGTCCGCCTGCCGATGCAGGGGACACGGGTTCGTGCCCCTATCCCGGAAGATCCCACATGCCGCGCAGCGGCTGGGCCCGCGAGCCATGGCCGTGGAGCCTGTATGTCCGGAGCCTGTGCTCCGCAACGGGAGAGGCCACAGCAGTGAGAGGCCCGCGTACAGCAAAAAAAAAAAAAAAAAAAAAAAATCTCATTTTAAATTGAATACATTTTGCTTTATGCAAAAATCACTTTCTTGTTTCTTTGTTTTTCATTCTGTTCAAATGCTGAAAGTTTCCTAATTATCATCAGTCCATGAACATACATTTGAGGAACACTTGAGGAGTATTCCTCTGAAGTACATTTTGCTCTAAAATTCTGTGATACTAATACTGTTGTCTCTGCTTCCACCACGCCTCCCAGAATCCCAGGAAATGAAGGAGTAATAAAATATGAGTGTGGAAACCAGGTTTTAATGCCTTACAAAATGCTTTATGCAAATATTTGACAGATAAAAAAAATAAGGTCTTTTCTCCTGTGCCAGGGCAATACAGGACCTCATCTAAACAAACCATCTGTTTTTCTAAATCCAGGGTCTGCTTGGACTGGGACACTCTTATGTAGATGGAAAAAAAAAATACCAGCAGTGACACAGCCCTAGGGCACACTGCATCAAAAATGATTTCAAAATAGGTATTCAGGGGCTTCCCTGGTGGCGCAGTGGTTAGGAATCCGCCTGCCAATGCAGGGGACACGGGTTCAAGCCCTGGTCCGGGAAGATCCCACATGCCGCGGAGCAACTAAGCCCGTGTGCCACAACTGCTGGGCCTGTACTCTAGAGCCCGCGAGCCACAACTACTGAGCCCGCGGGCCACAACTACTGAAGCCTGTGTGCCTGAAGCCCGTGCTCTGCAGCGGGAGAAGCCACAGCAATGAGAAGCCCGTGGACCGCAACAAGGAGTGGCCCCCGCTCTTAGCAACTAGAGGAGGTCCACGTGCATCAGCAAAGACCCAGCGCAGCCAAAAGTTAAATAAATGAATAAATAAATAAATTTTTTTAAAAAAGGTACTCGGTTTATTTTTACTTCATGAGGCTGCCCGAAAATTCAGGTTTCTCTAGTTCATCTCCTTTGTGTTAGTATTTATTTATTAAAGTGAAATGATCATGTCTTTGTTATTTATTACACACCAGGAGTAAAGTTAAGTTACATTAAACTGCTTCATACCATGAAGTTCTCCAGGTATCTGGGTTCGTGAGAACTCATCTATTTCTCTGACAATTATTAGCTCATTCTCTCCACCACATTCCCATGTAGAGAGGGAGAAAGAGAACTCTCTGTCCCCACCCCCACATAAAAAGCCAGTCTCTCTTTGCAAGTAATTTTCTTTTCAGCTGACACGTCCTAGATTGTTCTAAAAAGAACAGCGGCATGAGAAAATACAAGAACAGATGATTCAAAGACTCCCTGGGAACTGCCGAGCCAGCTCCTAATTGCAAATGCAAGGGTAGGCGAAACATCTGTATTCTGAGTCACTCCATTTTTCTAGAAGGGAGGATGTTGTTAGCCCTCTCGCTGCATAAACCTCTGTGGTAAGTGGGCCCCAGAGCTGGTTCACCGTGGGCTAGATCTAGATCTAGAGACCGCAACTGAGCTCCCAACCCCCGACACACACACACAAACTCAACATATTTTGAAGTCATCTTAATTAATTGACCACCTGCCTCTGAGAGTTTTTAAGTCTGTATTTTTAATAATGAGTATGCAAAGCAACATGTGTGTGTCTGTGTGTGTTTGGGGAGGAGAAGGAAGCAAATAATCTTAAAAACCTACACCGGTTTCTGACCCTGATACTCTAATGCCTGGAATGATACAAATTCAGGGATATGGCCTTTTGTGGAAAGAGATCCTAGGAAAAAGTGAACAGGGAAGGTTTTTTTCTAGAAAACTATAAAAACAGTTATTCCAAAAGAGAGCTGGTTAAGGTTTTTTGATTAATGAATAACAAAAAGATGTTAGCGAAAGAAAAGTAAGACACTGATGAGTGAAAACAAGAACTAACAGCAGTTAAGGCAGAGTCAAGTTCACCAACGTGTTTTTAGGCGTTACTGTCTCTTCTGATGTGACTCCTATGGGGAAATTTCACTGTTTATACGGAGTGTAAACAAATCTGTTGACCTAACAAAACACTGGTTTTCATTCCTCACACCTTCCTCCCTCAGCCGTGGTAAATAGCTTGACATTCAGGCTCATGGGTTTCGGTGTGAGTCAGAGGTTCAAATCCTGGCTCTGCTATTCATAGCTGTGTCTTAGGACAAGCTAACTACCCCCTCTAAGTCCCAGTTTCCACACTTACATGATGAGGATAATGGTCAGGTCTGTCTTGAAGGGCAGCTGTAAGAATATAAGGAGATAATGCAGGTAATTGCCACAGTGCAGCTCCGGGCACACAAAAAGGGCTCCAGAACTGTTGGGGTGGAGTGGGATGGCAGTTCGTTGTTGATTTATCTAGATAAACGCTCACACTTATGAACACCTGGAACAGAATAAAGCTAAAGTTCTCCAGGGTAGGCACCAAAACCTCAGACCCTAAAGTGACAACATCATGAGACATGCTTGTACAAAATAGCTCTGGGTAAGGAAATGCAACAAAACCTGAAAGAAGAACTGAGGATGGCAGAAATACCCACTTTGAAAACTCTGACAGGCTCAAGTGACTACAAGAGGAAGATGGCACATTAAGATATGGACTCCCTGAATTGGCCACAGGCACTACCTGGTGATTCCAGATATTAAAATGGTCTGTCCTCAATCTGATTTTGCCCAAATGTCCTCAGAGGAACACTTGAGAATGTGATCTTTTCTATCTGATGGAAGAAATGGGGAGACAGATGGTGGCTGGAAGTAATTGTAGGAAGGACCTGAGATAGGAAAGCAGTAGGAAGAACACACCTTAGGAAGTGTGAGAAAGTTATTCATTACCCTCGTTTCCTCTCATCCTCCCTTTCACCAATCTCTCCCCCAATGCCATGGGCTAGAGCACTGGACAGTCTTCAAACTTGACCAGAAATGATACCATTCTAATGTAACATAATGATGTATTATTTTGTTATTACTTACTTTTAGTAGCTAGTACTAGACTTTATCTTCCACAAGGTCTATCTTTGTTGGGAAAAGGCCTGGGTCAGTCCACTCAGAGAAGGGGAATATCTACAGGGTCACAGATGATGGCTGGTACCATGGCTTCTGCAAAATTATCCTGCGTGGGGTAAGATGCCTGTGACACTCCTAGAGTGGAAGAGGAAGAAGAGTCAGGAGAGAAGAGGAAATTGGAAGAGAGAGAGAAGGAAGAAGAGTCAGTGAAATGATGGGAGGCTGGGTAGCAATGGAGGAGACAGCTCCTCAAATTCTCACGAATACCACTAAACCCATGAAAGCTTACTGAGTTCAGAGGTTACAGAACAGAATACACATGCAGAATCAGGAGCTAGAGAGGTAATATGATTAAACATACGTGCATCTACTAAAGGCTCAAAATGTCATAAGCAGGTATGGAAAGGTCAAAAAGACCTAGAGAAAACGAGAATGTATGAAAGTGGCATGCCAAGTTGAGGGAACTGCCTGGGTTCATGCATACCTGTAACCATGCACACCATCACTCATGCATCAGTATTGGTTGAACTTCTACTGTGTGCCGGGCACCGCACTAGGCTGTGGAACACCATGGTGACAAAACCAGAGTTCTTGCTCTCCTGGTGTTTGCACACTAATGGGAGAGGCAGACATTGATCAAGTAATTGCACAAGGGACTTCCCTGGTGGTCCAATGGTTGAGGATCCACCTTCCAATGCAGGGGATGCAGGTTCAATTCCTGGTCAGGGAACCAACATGCCACATGCCACAGGGCAACTAAGTCTGCGCACCACAACTACTAAGCCCATGCACTGCAAATACTGAGCCCACGCACCACAACTAGAGATTCTGCATGCCACAACTACAGAACCCACATGCTCTGGAGCCCACATGCCACAACTAGAGAGAAGCCTGTGCGCCACCCACGTGCCACAGCTAGAGAGAAGCCCACGTGCCACAACACAGATCCTGCATGCCGCAACTAAGACCTGACACAGCCAAAAATAAATAAATAAATAAATAAATATTTTTTAAAAAGAATCCCCATAACAAGCTTTTAAAAAAAAATTGCACAAACATTGGTAAAATTATGATTTGTGAGGAGTGTTATATAGGAGCACATGATACTATGAGAGAATATAACAGAGAGATTGGCCCAGCCAGAGAGATCAGAGAAGCTTCCCTGAATAAGTGATGTTATTGATCTTACTGATCTGAGCATTGAGTGATGAGAATGTTAACTGGGTGAAGAAAGCGGGGGGAAAGCAGCCCAGGAAGAATATGTGCACACGCCCTGGGGTGGCAGGTTTGAAGACTGAGAGAAGGCAAAGTGTGGCTAGGGAAAAGAGACCCCGGGGAGAATGGGCAGCATGACACTGGAAGGCGGGGAAGGAACAGGCTCCTCGGAGACTGCGGACCATGTGATGGTGTTAGTCTTTATCTTAAGGGCAGTAGGAAGTCATCATAGGGAAATTGACAGGAACCCCCAAGAAAGTCTGAAAATGTCAAGTGAGACCCCTGTTTACACTTTATTTCCACTTTCCTCAGCATCTCTACTGACTACCAATCAATGACAGCTTGTGTAATAGCATGCCCAATATCAGAAAAGTAAACATTTAATTAACTTTGTTAACCTAGTGATTTCATTTAAATAATTAGTATTTTTTAATGAATTTTCCATCAACATACAAGAAAAACTCTCAATTCTGAACCACCATCAAAATACAAATGCCCAGTATGTAAATTCATAATTCAGTATTTAGTCTTCCGTTACTTAAAGAATACTGAATTAGGAATCAAACAGCCTGAGTTTTAATTCTGACTCTGGCACTTATTAGTCACATGGCTTTGGGTTATTCCCCAAACCTCTCTCAGTCTCAACTTTCCTCATCTATAAAATAGGGTAATAACCCTCGCCCAACATACCTCACAGGTTAAAGTGAGAGCCTTTTGTAACACCAAATAAAGAGATTATTATTAACCTTTCTCCAAATTGCAAAGGCAAATACACGACTTATTCAAATCAGATAACGTTTTTTTTAATCTCACGTATCAAACTGTTTTGCAATATCGTTACAAAATAATGCTTTATCTTGACAGTCACTGCCCTCTAATACATTACAAAACTACTTGTGCACATAAAACCACCAAAATTCTTTGAAAAGTTTTTCCCTTATAGGTTATTACAAAATATTGAGTATAGTTCCCAATGCTATATAGTAGGTCCTTGTTGGTTATTTATTTTATAAATAGTAGTGTGTATATGTTAATCCCAAACTCTTGATTTATCCCTCCCGTTTCCCCTTTGGTAACCATAAGTTTGTTTTCCATGTCTGTGAGTCTATTTCTTTTTTTAAAAAATTTATTTATTTATTTTTGGCCGCATTGGGTCTTTGTTGCTGCGCACAGGCTTTCTACAGTTGCAGTGAGGCGGGGGCTACTCTTCGTTGAGGTGCACGGGTTTCTTGTTGCAGTGGCTTCTCTTCTTGCAGAGCACGGGCTCTAGGTGCACGGGCTTCAGCACACGGGCTTAGTTGCTTTGTGGCATGTGGGATCTTCCCGGACCGGGCTCGAACTCATGTCCCCTGCACTGGCAGGCGATTCTTAACCACTGTGCCACCAGGGAAGTCCCTGTGAGTCTATTTCTGATTAATTAGCATGATGATCTCTAGGTCCATCCACATTACTGTAAATGGCATTATTTCATTCTTTTCTTAGGCTGAGAATATTCCATTATATATATATACCACATATTTTTTTTTTGGCTGCGTTGGGTCTTTGTTGCTGCATGTGGGCTTTCTCTAGTTGCAGCGAGCAGGGGCTGCTCTTTGTTTTGGTGCACGGGCTTCTCACTGCAGTGGCTTCTCTTGTTGAGGAGCACGGGCTCTAGGCGTGCGGGCTTCAGTAGTTGTGGCACGTGGGCTCAGTAGTTGTGGTGCATAGGCTCAGTAGTTTTGGCACATGGGCTTAGTTGCTCCGTGGCATATGGGATCTTCCCAAACCAGTGCTGGAACCTGTGTCCCCTGCGTTGGCAGGCAGATTCTTAACTACTGCACCACCAGGGAAGTCCCAATGTACCACATATTCTTTATCCATTCATCTGTCGATGGACATTTAGGTTGCTTCCATGTTTGCCTATTGTAAATAGTGCTGCATGTATCATTTATATTTACAAAAAAGAAAAACAAAGATAAACAAGAAACAAATAAATTTGCTTATCTATGGGGGTTGGGGGAATGAAATGGAAGAGATGGAGAGGGGATAGGACCTGTCTGAATATAACTTTTATATAGTTTCATATTTTGAACCATGTTAAGCATTTCACATATTAAAAAAAATAAATTAAATCAACAAGAATGGGTGGGTAGGAGGCCCTGAAAGTGAAAGAAATGAATTAACTTGATTATAACCAAGTTAATAATACAATTACAAAGAAAAAAGAATTAATCCAAAAAACATCTGAACATAATAACAAATTATTCTGACTATACACTTTCAGTGGGATATATTCTAAGGACAAAAAAAGTCTCAAACTTTACTTGGTAAGCTTGTTTTGGATAATGTTGGTGAAGTAATTCTCAAACTGTTTTGTGTATGTTATAGAAGTGAGCAAATGAGTAAATACATTGATGTTTTGAGGAAGCAGGGAGTTCACTGTGGGAGAACAAAGAGACAAATATGGAATGGAGGTAGAATTCTATACTACTGGATGGGATATCAGTTAGAGTATCATTATGAACTCATGGATTTAAAAAAGTGTTTCTAGTACTGTCCATTTAGAGGACCTAAAAGCAATTTCACCCCAGAGCAATGAGCACACATGGCACCCAGGGCTTGTTTTCTAAACACCATTCCCCAAACCCTTTGGGAAAATGCATAATTTCAAGGTGAGCCTGGAGCATTTTCTAGTGCCAGAAATTAAGGAAGTACTCAATACTAAGGAAGATACATCAAAGAGATATAAGAACCTGTTTAAGGGGCTGCCACTTGCCAAATTTGGGACAATATGAGCATCAAAGTGAATAATGACAGGAATGGATTATAACACACTGAATAAAATAGAATCCATGAGTCTACACTGACTTTTTTTTAATTTTAAAGTGATTAGGAGGAGAAAGGAAAGACTTCCTTTATAGAAGAATGCTAACTAATAAACATAAAAGAGATGATAGAAATAGAAAGTCACTATTTCACAACTACCATATTAATATTTGATTTCAGGAGAGAATCATCAATGGATACTAAAACCATTGGGAGAAATATGGGGAAACAGGACCTTCACACAGTCCAAAATAACCCATCACAAGTCACTTATTAACTACAAAGGGAAAAAATGAATCTTTATAATGGAGAAATACAGTACATAACACCTTAATCAAATAATCCAACTGATCATTATCAAAAGGACATATTCACATCATATATCCTCTGTTGTGACACACTCAGATGTGTGATATATCACCTATTAGTATTCCTGCCAAAAATGTTTAACCTAAGTCTAACCATAAGGAAACAATCAGACATCTGCAAAAGAATGCACTTGGACTCTTCAAAAATGTCAATATTATGAATGAAAAAAAAAAAAGACTGTCAACCTGTGCTACATTAAAGAACAGAGACATGAAAATAAATACGATGTACGATCCTTGCTCAAATCTAGAATACCAAAAGAAAAAAAATGTTAAAGGACATTACTGGGACAATTGCAGAAACTTAAATATGGACTGCATATTAGAAAGTAGCATTATGTCAATATTAAATGTCCTGAGTGTGATAATTACACTGTAGTTACAGAGGAAAATATCCTCATTTTTAAAAGATACATGCTGAGAATTTGGGGGCCTAGGTGTCTAGATATCTGCAACTAACTATCAAGTGGTTCAGCTAAACAATACACATATGCACAAAGGGAGGAAAAAAGGGAGGAGGGAAAGGAAGAAAATGTGACAAAATGTTAAAATTGTTGAATTACGTAAATGGTATATAGATATCCATTGTACATTTCTTGCAAATTTTCTATAGGTTTGCTATTTTTCAAAATACAACGTGGTTGGGGGAGAAAGGGAGCTTTTTATATGGTCACTGCAAGAAGACAGCATAGTAAGATATACTTAGATAACATGAGAACCAGTAAGTATTCTTTAGTTGGGTAAATCCTTGCCAAGAGTTCAAGCTCTAGCAGAAAGCCTCCGGAAGATATTGGAGACAGGCAAAGTTAGCAACAACAAAATTAATTAGTTAATACAGGACACCCAGTTAAATCTGAATTTCAAATAAACGAGCAATTTTTTTTTTTAGTGTAAGTATGTCCCAAGCATTTTATCTGGCAGCCCCACTCAGAGAAGCACTGTGGTCTGTTCCATGCCCAGGGGATAAAGTACAATGGTTAAAGAATACTAGAACAGTTCAAGATTAGAGCCATTAATATTTTTTATTTACTATTTTTATTTAATCAAAGTTTACTCCATTTTCTGTAATGAAGACTACTCTTCAACCTATATTTTCTCCTTATATATGGTTGGTACAGCCCTAATTGAAGCTTCATTTTCTCTCTCTGCATTGCGAAGCTTTCCCCCACTTCCACCACCTTTGACTTCTAAATACTACTTTCCCATCCTCTTCACTACTTTTCTCCCTTCTCAATTTCTACCTTTTTGGCTCAGGAGAGAATAGTTTCAAAGCAATAGATGATACTTAGCTGGGATTGCTTCTGGAAATTTGAGTCACTGTGTTAACCCCACCCAATGTCATTAGTTAAATGCCTTGACCTAGGCTGGTTGGGGATCCTCCCCTCCCAACGGAACCCCTGGATGTCTTGACATAGCATTTTTGGTACATTTGGCATCCATCAGGCCAGAGCGGCTCAGAGAAAAGTTTTATATATTACACTCTATGAAATTCTCTTTTATCAGAAATGCAAATCAAAACCACAATGAGGTATCACCTCACGCTGGTCAGAATGGCCATCATCAAAAAATCTACAAACAACAAATGCTGGAGAGGGTGTGGAGAAAAGGGAACCCTCTTGCACTGTTGGTGGGAATGTAAATTCGTACAGCCACTATGGAGAACAGCATGGAGGTTCCTTAAAAAACTAAAAATAGAACTACCATATGACCCAGCAATCCCACTACTGGTCATATACCCTGAGAAAACCATAATTCAGAAAGAGTCATGTACCACAATGTTCTTTGCAGCTCTATTTACAATAGCCAGGACATGGAAGCAACCTAAGTGGTCACTGACAGATGAATGGATAAAGAAGATGTGGCACATATATACAACAGAATATTATTCAGCCATAAAACGAAATGAAATTGAGTTATTTGTAGTGAGGTGGATGGACCTAGAGTCTGTCATACAGAGTGAAGTAAGTCAGAAAGAGAAAAACAAATACCGTATGTTAACACATACATATGGAATCTAAAAAAAAACGGTTCTGATAAACCTAGGGGCAGGACAGGAATAAAGATGCAGACATAGAGAATGGACTTGAGGACACAGGGACAGGGAAGGGTAAACTGGGACGAAGTGAGAGAGTGGCACTGACACTGCTGCTTGGCAAGGAGAGAGGCAGCAGCTTCCTGGTGTCTTTTGGGGGTTGGGTCTGTAAAGATGAAGATGGCCTAGAGATGACTTCTAAAAGCCTCAGGTAACCCTCAGCTTTCAGTTGCAGTGGGAGGGCTGCAGGTTTTAGGGGGTAGCACATGAGCCCAGGGATATTCTCAGGTTCCTGATCCAGTGAATACTCAAAGGCCTCTTGGGAAGTTCGATCCCAGGAAAGCCGTGGGGGGCAGGGCTGTGGGGAACCTAAAAAAGTCTAGAGTGCAGCATTTGATGATTGTGGAGATGAGAAGCAGGCAACGGGACCTAAGAAATGGCTGGGAGTTGCGTATTAAGTTTTCATGGGAAAAGGGGCGGCTGAAACTTGGAAGTAGGGAGAGGAAGGAAAGATGGGGCTGCTAGTCTCCATGGCAACAGGGAGGGGAGCAGAACTTTCCATCACTCAGAGGGTGAGATTAGTTGAGGGAAAAGTTTGAAACATGTGGCCCATCCCCAGATTGGAACATGGGGGAAGCAGACTACCGAAGAGAAACATGGGATGATTTCAGGAGTGTGAAAATAACAGCAGGACACAGTCAAGCAGAGAACTGAAATTGGCACTTTCAGGCATACTTGAGATTCTTTGTGTTCTTGAAAAGAATCCAGATGTTTCTGGATTCTTCTTGATGCCAAGGAAGACAGACAGCAAAGTAGCCAGGAGATTGCCAACTGGGGGGAAGTAGTGGACCACCCACAATGAAAATCTCCTGGGAGATGCCATCATGTGTAGTAGGATTGGTCCAAGCTGGCAACAGCGAACCACTGGAGATGGACTAAGCTGACAGAACTAACCACGCGTCCATGAGTCTCAGACCTCAGCATCAGATATCCAGCAACAAGGCAAAGAACAGAGCCTAGAAAGACCAAAGAAGCAAGAGGACCCCCTCAAAGAGCCTGTGGATGTGTATCTAGGGACACTTCTTTCCAATCATATGACTCCAGATCATCACATCTCCAGATAGCATGCAAAGGAAGTGGAGAAGGAAATCTGAACAATAGGGCATATATCCAAGAAACCAAACCATCAAAGATATGATTTAAATTAGCAAAGACTTGAGATATGTTAACTGGCAAGTTAAATTCTTTTTCCCATAGTTCCCAGAGGGAAGTAGAGCCCCAGAGTAACATTAGCTCAAATTTAAGAGGAAAAAAAGTATATTCATCTAAGCGAAGTCTTAAATTTTCAATTTCAGGACATTTTTTACCTTTACCATATTTTTCAACACTTTGAAAATAGGGACTGTGACTATTTCTCTCATATATCAGGCACATATCAGGAATTCAACATCTTGAAAAAAATGAAACGGATGAATGACCCTAAATAAATGGCTGACTCTGGAACAGCACAGTCTAGGTTTTAACTCATAGCATATACTAGCTCACTGACTTTCCTAAGGTTTGAAAACAAGCACTGGAAACAGAATTATTTTACTTTACACAACTTCTTAGGTCATAAATATAAGGTCCTGAAATAATTTAAACTAAGAGACTTTGCGGCAGGCAGAAACGGGATTCTGTCAGCCCTCTGTAATTTGTTAATGAACTCTAACGCAGACAGCCCCATATTTCTGCTCCAAATTGTTGGAAATATGTCTGGACCATGACGCAATCACTGCAAAGATTCTGAGAAAATCAGTATGCCCTCCAGTGACATCCAAAAAAGAATCAAACCAAACTTTTCAACTGGATTTTATGAACTCCATGACCAATTTATATTCCCATTACAGTACAATACTGACAGAAAGAGGTATCTTACCTGTCAATATCTTTTGATTAGTATTGCATCTTGTTTTAGAGAGCCTCATTTATCCTCAAGATGAATCTTAAAAATACATTTTGAATAGAAGTTAGGCTTTGGGAAACACATTGAAGAAAATGCAAATAAAAAACACTTTAAACTCTTAAAAAGATGTGTCCTCTACTGCTCCCCTAGAACTCTAGACAGTCAAGACTGACTTTTCCTAAACCGGTTGTTCCATACAGAGTTACTCGGCTGGGTGTGGTGGTGCTGCTCTTCCATATAATAAATGTAATAATGTATCATCACACTCCCTTTGGACTCCATAAAAGGCCACTGTCTGCCTGTCAGATTACTGGCTTGTCATGTATTTTCAGAACCAAAGTATCTAGATAAAGCATTGTACAAAAGTTGTACCTACCTGTTTTAAATCACCTTTAGTATAGACAGTGGTTAAGAACAGACTCTGCCTCATTAGGGTTTGGATTCCAGCGGTTCCATTTACTTCACCATAAACGCTATTTCGCCCACCATCTTTAAAAGGGGGATAAATGCTATTCTCCTAGTGGGACTGTTGTGAGGATTAAATGAGTAATTATTTGCAAAGCCCTCAGAACGGTGCCTGGCAACAGCCAGTACTAATGTGATCATTTTAAGACCATTATCCCCACAGAATCTCATGGATTTAAATTTAAATACCCTTAAAGAGAAGAGAAATCAACTGTTGCATTTTCTCAAAGCTCCCTAATTTTATTAGTTGCTCGAGGCTTTCCAAGCATTTAGAACACGGCAGATAGCAAGGAAGGTAAAGTCAATGGAAAAGAAAGAGAGAAGAAAGGAACCCAGTTGTTTGCTAATTGCATTAAAACATTCTCCGTTTGAAAATTCGAATATGAATGCCCTCCTTGGTCATCCTTTGCGTTTACACATTTTCTGCGAAACCAGATTTTGTTTTTAAGAGAAACAAATCCGTACACAATCCAAGAAAAAAGCACAGCATTTCTTTCTCTGAGCCATACTGTGATCTGGATGAACAGCGGAGGCTTAAAAGCTAGGGTCGGCCATTAAGACCTCACTGAGACTTTCAATCACTCGAATTATCAGAAAAACAGCACGAGCGCCACGAGGCCTCAGACCCACGCTGAACTTGCCCTGGAGGTAACCAGGAGCATCCAGGGGCAAAGCGAGCCTCCGAGCCGACCTGGGCACGCGGCTACGCCACGACCGCGTGCTTCGCTTCTCTCGCAGAGAACCAGAGGCTTCCTCCGCACGCCTCCCCGGTGCTTTTAAAAGCAGAGGAGAGAGAGGAGCCCAGCTCCGAGCGAACAAGAGCGGAGAGCCTGCAATCCGACCCCAACCCAACGCCCAACACCCTACTCCCGGGAAATGCGCCCGCGAGGCGGAGGCGGCGGAGGCGGAGGCGGAGGCGGCGGCGGCGGCGGCGGCGGCGGAAACGGGAGCGGCGGGGTGGCGAGAGTTTCCGGTGTGCGCGGCGGAGCGCTCGGAACGGGGCACTGCCGAATTCCAATAGCGTACAATGAGACAGCGCTGAGCGCCGGAAGTGGGGCTGGAGGAAAACACGGAGAGGGAGCCCGGCCGGGACAGGAAGAGGCGGGGGGCCGCGGCGGAGATGGTGAGTGCTCACGGGCACCGTTTCCCCCCGTGTCCCTGTCAGACTCGCGTCCGGGGAGGGTCTTGGGTGGGTTCTCCGGTCTGCACAGTCGAGGGTGGGCCCGGCCCGGGAGATACGTTGGCTCCATCCTCCGCCGGCCTCCTCTCCCCAGTTGCGAGGTCCAGGGAACCCCCGAGCCGGTGGGGCTGAGCTCTCGGGCTCTCTAGTCCGCGTCTTCACTTTGTGTCAGACCCTGCGGGGGCTGGAAAAGAAGGGATCTGGGTGGAGGCACTCGGCCCCAGCCCCCTGTCCGGCCGGGGAGACCCCGGAACCCTTTCGAGGAGGCAGGTCACTTCCTGCTTCCTGGTCCCCGCGGTGGCTTCTTGGCCAGGACTGCGGAGACGCCTCCTGTTTCTCCGCCTCCGACCCAAAGGGTGGAAACCGAGGCAGATCGGGGGTGGGGCGGTCCCATGGGGATCGAAGAGGGACAATTGCTGTTCGTGACAAAACCAAACTTGTTTGGGGTGGGAGGATGAGGACTGGGGGCGTTAGCTTGAGTTGTCCCTTGGTCAGAAAGCCAGCCTCACTGACCAGAGCGGAGCCTTGGTCGGGAGCCCTCCGTAGCCCAAGAGATCGAAGCCTGTCGTTCTGAATAGTCGCAAGCGGAGCCGAGGTGCCAGGGTACGTAGAAGGGACTGAAAAGTGGAGTTGAGAGATGTACTGCGTTCACAAAGTTTCGGTTACTTTGTAGTAACACTTAAAAGTAAATGCCAGCTTGTTTTTAAAAGACTGGGGAGTTCTCTAAAGTATAAGCTTGGAGTGAGGTATTTGGTTTTGGGGGGTCTTTGGGGGGTTTCTGAAGAAAAGAGCTTTTGTTATATCTATATAATATCTATGAAGAATATTATAGAATTAAGCCTCCTAACTTCTAGCATAACGCACTAATTATTGGAGCGTGATGGAAACTAGGAAAAGAAGGGTTTCTTACAAGCTTTTGAGCATCTGTGCAATAAATGTGTGGTACTTTGTGAACTTAGTATGATACCTTGTTATAGTTTGTCTCCAAAATGCCTTCTTCCAGGTGAAGAGTAAGAAAATTGAAGTCAAAGACCATGGGAGATGCCGCAAAACCTTATTTTGTGAGGCGTGCTAAAGAGCGAGGGACTACAGATGATGAGGATTTCAGAAGGGGTCACCCCCAACAAGATTATTTAATAATGGATGATTATGCTAAAGGCCATAGCAGTAAAATGGAAAAAGGCCTTCCAAAAAAAAAAGGAACACCAGGGAACTATGGGAATACCCCCAGAAAAGGACCATATGCTGTTTCTAGCAATCCATATGCATTTAAGAACCCAATTTACAGTCAACCCGCTTGGATGAATGACAACCACAAAGATCAGAGTAAAAGATGGCTATCTGATGAACTTGCTGGTAATTCAGACAGTTGGAGAGAATTCAAACCTGGACCTAGAATTCCTGTTACAAACCGACCAAGAAAAGACTCTTTTCAAGAAAGTGAAGATGGGTATAGGTGGCAAGATGGAAGAGGGTGCAGAACTGTAAGACGACTATTTCATAAAGACCTGACAAGCCTCGAAACTATGTCAGAAATGGAAGCAGGAAGCCCTGGTAATGTTTCCAACTTGTCAGGTTACAACCCTGATGTCAGCAATGTCTTTTATTTTTCATTCAAATGAGTTTTATTATTTTCAGCAATGCAGTTCCAATTTTTCATCGTTTCTGCTTATTTAATGTGATTATTTTAAGGATTGTAATCATGTTATTTGGGCAACTTCAATATGTTGCATGTATTTCCCTTTAAAAGTTTACTTTGCCACAAGGCTTATTTTACTTTAGTAAAACTATATTTCCCATTGGTACTTTTTACAGAAGAGGGTGATGATATCCCCCTGGGGATATACCGTAATTTCTGAGGGGTATGTATGTGTTTTCTAAATTATGTATTTTAATTTTGTACTTGAATAATGAATGTATCTATAATATAAATGACAGAATATAAAACTTTAAAAAAAACTTATTCTATATAAAAACATGATGTAGACTGCATATATCTCCTGCTACGGAGGGATATGTGTCTTTTGTGTGGAGCATCAATCTCTAGAGAAGGATAGTGCAAGATTTTTTTTCCTCAAAAGTGAACATGGTAAACAGGTTGAAAAACATTGTTTAGAAAGTCAGAAATTCAGATAAGATAAAAGCTTGTCCTTTTAGTTTCAGTAAAACCAAAAGCCTTCTTAGCACCCTATGTGCTTGATAATAATTGCCCCAGAGTTATTATTTATACCTTTTTCTAAAAGGTGAATAGATTTTGTCCATGTAGCAGAAGAACAGAAGAATCAACCAGCCTCGTAAATCTTTAAGCTAAAAAGAACTTGAAGGAATTGCAGCGCTCTGTCATGCTGTATCAAAGGTAGAATCACAGTTTTATTCAATACAAAACAGGTAGCTGTGTCTCTGGAGAGGTTAAATTTATCCAGACTTGTTTATGCAGAGTGGTAGATGAGGAAGTGGAACTGAAATCAAGTACTGTGCTGCTCTGGCCATGAACTCGGCCTGGAATCTGACAGAGGGAACTGAACACGTATTCATAATTTCTGGCCTTTCGATTCTAAAAGTTTGTGTATATTTAAGTAGTTCTTTATTACTGTGTCCAGGCGAGACATGGACATTCTAATTTAGTTACCAATTGTTGGTCTTTCAGAAAAGAAAAAGTTGATCTTAAGCAGCATTACCAAAAGAAAGATTTATAGGTCAGAAGTTTGCAACCAGATAGATATTAAAAGAGACTGCAGACCAAAAACCTCTTATTCTATATTCCTGTCTAGTCTTAAAAGCAAAGCTTAAGTGATTTTGAATAGGACCTGCATTTTTACTATCTTTTTGTTGAAGTCAATCCAAAACTCCTGTGTTTGCGATATATAAAATTATATTTGTGTGCTTTCAGTTTCCAAATGAAGGACTGTTCAGTTTCTATCCCTTGAAAAATCTTCATAAAGAAAATATTAAGCTTTGGCATAACATTGCTTACTGTAGCGAGGAATTCAGTTTAAAGTATAAACTTTACACTATACTCAGAGGATCCTAAAAAGGATCTCACTAAAGGGCCTGAAATTTTCCTTAAATCAAACTTATATCTTAATAAGGAAGGGTCTTATTAAATGATGCAAGAAGATGTAATGAAAATTATCTTAGAGTTGCTTTGTTTTTTAATACTAACTTCCTATTTTTCGGTTCTACTTTACTTCCCCTACTTCATTCCTCATATATCCTAGATTGCCAATTTAATATATTTGGGACAATGCCATTAATGATCTTAGCTGGAAAATATCCGCTCAGATGCACTTGTCCTTTGTGAATGGAGTAATGGACCATATGCAAATAAAATATGAGAAACTTGGAGTACTGTATATAGAAAATTCATATTACTACAAAAAGCCTGGGATGAGCCAGGTAGTTTTCCTTTAAGTAATTATGGGAATTTTTTTAGCAATACCCAGCTTTGCCTTTCTAGATTCCCTCCAATGAGATTTTAACTGTTTTTACCATGCAGGCCTATGAAATTCAGTTCAGAAGTTTGTATCGCCTTGTCAGTTCCTGCCTTTTTTTTTAAACAAAGTAAGGGAGGGGTAGGGAGTTCTGGTCTATTTTAGATGTGAATGGGTTTGCTACAAGAAGGGATTTTTCTTATACTGTTAGATAGAAAGATGAATTTCAGAATTCCATCCATGCTCTAATCTCTGTTTTAAATCCCTTTATTGGATTTAGTCATGTGTCCCTGGACAAGTTACTTATTTTCTTGGACCAGCATGTTCCCTATCTGTATAATGGGGATAATATTAGCATCCATGACAGGATCACTGTAGGGATTAATCTGAGGCAGTGCACATAAAGTGCTTACATTGCATCTGTCGCATGAGAAAATACTCAGTACTGGTAGCTGCATTTATTGTCATCACCAGACAATTTGTGCAGCCATCCACTTCTGTGTATAAAATAAGGAGTTAACTGTGCTCTTTGGAGGGAAATTAAAGTCACTCGTTCTAGAAAAATGATAGCAAATATAGTGAGAAGCCTTTGTGATCCAGAGAGAGGAGATGAAAAAAGGAGTTTGGTTTCATATCAGTTTTTGCTTTGTGAACTAACGATGGACTTCTCTGATGATGTTGCACATGTTAGTGTAAACCTTTAACGAGTGTTTGCCTAAGAAACTTTGCCCTGAAAACTGAAGTCAGATGCAGTTATTTAGAGTTTGTATTGATAAGCAAAATAAATGAGAATAGACACACCTCTGAGTTAAAAGAATTGCTTATCTCAAAGGTTTATGGGGACCAGGAGCACTATCCTTAATTGGGCATAGGGGGAGTGTTAAAAAGCAATAGGCCGTTTTTGACTACTTACCTTTTAGTATTCTATTTGTCCCATTTTGATTGCTTTAAAAAAAAAAACAACAACTGTATTTGTCCTAATACTTCTTTAATTTTTTTAATTGCTGCTGTATTTGCAGAATTTCATTATATTCATCTTAGGGTAGTTTGAGTACAGTGCTTGCTGCTTTTCCTTTAGAGCTGTTGGCGATAGCTATTTTTAAAATTAGAGGTCCTATACGTCCCTTTCCTGACATAATTTCTTTTCAGTCGACTGATTCATCATACTTGCTATACAAGTAATGAGTTCCACTGAAAACTTGACATGACAGTTACCTCATGCAGAGCATTTCAGTAGGTTTATATTTTCAGAGAGTACTTTTTGGTAAGCCATTTAAAAACTATTCAGTCCACTTATCACACTTTTAATTGAGGAAATGAATTTCATTTTACTCTTATGTGGTACTAGTAGCTTCATTTTCAGAACTTGATAGAAATTACCAAAGCTATTAAAAACAATTTTTTGTAGATCAGTTCCACAAGCATCTTCAGTTTTACTGAAGTTGAAAAGTTATAAGTTTAAAAAAGGAATAGATTCATTTATTAGTTATAAGGACTGTAGAACTAACAGCAGGGTTTATAAACAAATGTATTAGTCTGTACTTGTAGAAAACTTTTATTTCAACTGCTAATTGTTTTTTTCCTTTGAAATGTGCTCAGTGTGCAGGCCGTTCAAAGAAGCTAAAATGAAAGTAAAGATAAAATGGGTAATAGTTATCCTCAGTAAATACAGTTTTGGCTTGGACTTCTTGATATTAATGTGGGGGAGGGCCCAATTATGTGATTGCTAAATTTACAATTTAGTGACGGATTTTCACTCCAGATAAGAATGTAGTTGATTTCTGAGTTCTTTGGAGATAGACTGTCCATCTTTGCTCCATTGAGACTGTTCACTTATAAAAAATGAAAACAGATGTGGATAGTTTTCATTAGAATACCAGGTGTACTTACAGGTGTACTAGGAAGCGTTAGATACACGTACATTATATATTATGATATATTAATCACATTAGAATTACAGGTGTACTTCAAAGGATAATTTTTACTATTGCTTGAGTATGCTCAGCAGTATACCAGGAAAAGATGATAAAATCATATTTTATGGTTGAAGTAGAATTCTTTTAAGTTTTCCAAAAAGATGGTTTCTGTGGATTGGTGTATCCAAATGTGAGGAGCTTAAGAGTATTTAAGCATTTTATCCATGGGAGAGGTATACCTTTCCTTTTGCTCTGTGTTCATATGTCATTCAGATATCACATGATTTCATTAATAAATATGTAAGTTCTGCTTTTTACTCAGAGTGGTGTTATTCAGTATTGCCAATAATATTTTCCCCCTAACTTAAGAAAACAAGAAACAGAGGTCCAGACCTAGGAAGCCACGGAGGACTAGAAATGAGGAAAATGAACAGGATGGAGACTTGGAAGGCCCTGTGATTGATGAGTCTGTGCTTTCAACTAAGGAGCTACTGGGCTTACAGCAGGCTGAGGAGCGATTGAAAAGAGACTGCATAGACAGGCTGAAAAGGGTAACAGCCTTTATTTGTTAGTTAAAATCCTTGTTTTGGCTTAATCTGTTAGTGATTGGGAACATGTGCTTTGATGAATTATATATCCTACTTTGGTATTTAAGCACTACAAGTCAAAAGTGATACTGTTTAATTTAATAGAATTACTTTTTTTTTAAGAATTACTTTTAAAAAATGATTATTAGCATAGTGATAAAGAGTGATAGTACTATATTAACGGTTTTTAAAGTGAATGAGAAATCATCTCCTGGCCAGTTTTTGTTTACCTGTATTTTGTCTCTGTACATCTTTCTCTCTATATGTCTCTATAAATATGTGCTTATGTGTATGTCTCTACAAATCTCTTCAAATTGTAGCGACCGAGAAACTACCCTACAGCAAAGTACACCTGCAAACTCTGTGATGTTTTAATTGAATCCATTGCATTTGCTCATAAGCATATCAAAGAGAAGAGGCACAAGAAAAACATTAAGGTAAGTTTACTATAACCCAAACAAATATGTTTGCTTGTCAGTTATTACTTGTCATCTTTATGACTTTCCTTAAGATTATGGTATTAGTAATTTTGCTACTTATATTGCTGAATTTATTTTGACCAAAATATTTTATACTGGTCAGATATGTTTGCTGGGCAGTCTTGTGAATTTCCTTAGGACAGTATCAGGATGAATGAAGCCAATGGTAGGACCTAGATATATGTCCTTAGGCCAGTAATAATAAAGTAAATAATTTGCCATTGCTGTTTCTAAAGTTCTTTCTTTACACTTTTTCCTTATTCCTGTCTTCCCTCTATTATCACTTTATGTGCATAAAGAAGTGTGTGCGTGTTTGATAAGATGAAGACTAAAACAGCTAAAGTGAGAAGGAGGGCTAAGAAAAATATTCCAGAATACTGTACAGGGTGTTGTCTCTGTGAATGGTAGAAGGTAAAAACTGTGTGAGTCATTTTTAATCTCAACATTGATCCTAAAAGGAGAAGCAGGAGGAAGAGTTGCTCACCACGTTACCCCCGCCTACACCCTCCCAGATAAATGCGATTGGTATTGCCATTGACAGAGTGGTACAGGAGTTTGGCTTACACAATGAGAACTTGGAACAGAGACTAGAAATTAAACGTATCATGGAAAATGTGTTCCAGCACAAGTTACCAGGTATTTTCTAGATTTGTTTTTCTTTTTAGCTACCTAAAAGTACCCCATTCATTTTTCCTACCAGTAGTAAGTTTTGCCTAATAGAAATTGATTTGCCATGTCCTGAAGCTCTCAATTTTATTGTATGTTTTTGTTTCTCCTGGCTTACCCTAAGGTAACAAAGACTTTTACATATGTTGTCATTAACCTGTCTTCATTGTGAGTTTCATTGTGTCTGTCCATTTACATGCCCCATATTATTAGAGCACCATGGGACTCTTGTATATCTGTTTACCTTTCTATTTATTTATTTACTTTCCACCTCTAAGTTCAGTTTCTTTTTTTTTAATTGAAGTATAGTTGACTTACAATATATTAGTTTCAGGTGTACAACATAGTGATACAGTATTTTTTATACATTACAAAATGATCACCACACTTTTCTGCCTATTTACATTGACACAATATTTTGAGTTAAAATAAAGAAAAATATCCTGGAGTCATTCTCAGGTTATCTGTGTCCATAAAAGGTTCTATTTAACCTCACTTAAAAGAATTGCACCATCTAAAATGAGCTTTGAAAACTAATTTGTAAGAGATTTTGTACAGTGTTGAATTGATTTTTCCAAGTTATGTCTGTGGAGCCATGGAAAACTAATTTTTTTGAAAGCTCCACAAGTGATTCTGATCCACAGCCAGGGTTGAAATCACTATTTGAATTTATCGCCGTACCACCCATAAAACTGTTTGTTCTACTGAAAGATCATTCATATAGTATATGATTCATATTAATATATATCTGTTAAAAAAATAAAGGGCAAGATTCTGCTCATCCCCCTGTATAGGTGTCTCATCCTTTATGTTGTAGACAAGCTCCTGAGAAGTCATTTGTAATTTTGATTTTTGCCATAGATTTTCATTGTAAAATTGAATGTGCTTTGTCATGGAAAACCTGTTAAAACCCAAAGAAGTTGTTTGACTTAACAAACCTGAAAAAAAAAAAAATACAAAGTCCCCTGGTGAGAAGGGGTAATTTTTTGGCACAACAATAGTAAAACATTGGGAAAAATGCTATAAAATAAATATAGGTGGTACACATACACACGTCTTACTCTGAACTGTGAATCGCTTGCTGCCTAACATTTTCTAAACTTTTCCTAGAGGGATTATATTATGTTAAATTAAGCTTTTTGTTCATAATACAATGAGTATTCATATTGAAAAGTAACTTTATGCTGATTTTTGTAATTATCGTTTTACTGAAACATGATCTTTATAGTAAATTATACCTATGTACGCTTTCAAAAAGGTGAAGTGTTTGCATTAACTCTTCAGTATATACATACTATCAGGTTTACAAACGTATAGCAAAGTTAGGCATCCCTTTTCGACGTCCACATTTTAAAAATCATTTCAAATAGTATTTTCTGCACAAAACATGAAATAGTAAAGTAAGTTTTAACATGTTTTACAACTGATATGAAAAGAGTGGCTATTAAACTAAACTGCAGTCAATGCAGTCTTCCTTTTTAAATAAAATAAAATGAAGACAAGAGCAAAGAGTCACCCATTCTTGTTCTTTGCTTATGCCAGACTTGAACACTGTTTTTCCTTTGTGTGTAGTTCTAATTGATGGTTACATTTCTGAAATAGCAGTGTCTTATAATAACTTTTGAGAAATTTTACTTTATTTATGACTTGTATTTATTCAATTTTTTTTGGTTTTAGATTGTTCTCTGAGATTATATGGGTCATCCAGTAGCAGATTGGGTTTCAAAAATTCGGATATAAACATTGACATTCAATTTCCAGCCATTGTAAGTACAAAGTGAAGTGTTAGAATTTTCACAGAGTGGTACAGAAATTCTTTTTTTTCCCCAAATGTGAGCTATATATGGATATATTTTAGATACTTGAAGACAGTTTAAGTGTGATGTTTTTTCCTAAAACTGCATTGTTTTTCCTAAAATTGCTGTTTTTATGTTCTTCTGCATGCCTTCAATTTTAGCGCATTTCTTTTTATTCTACAGATCTTTCATACTTTCTTTAGACACTGGTCTTCTAACCATGTAAATCTGATGGGGTAATTTAGGTCTGTTAACTTGAAAGGATTAAATTATCTTGATAAGTCAACTTTCCAATGGCAGGAAAGGATTTCAGATTTCAAATTGTGTATCTATATAAACATTTATGACCTGCAAGCTTAATTTGTTCCTGAGTTTCCTCTTATATACACCCACCTTGTAAAAATAATTCTGCTTTTGAAGAACTACACCTAGCCTAGATTTCTGGTTTAAACATGGTTCAAAAAGATGTTGATGAGTCAGAACTTTAAAACTGGAAGGGACTTTGGTAGATTATCCATTTACTTACTGGTGGTTCCTGCAGGCCAGTTTGCAAATGGTTTATGCCCATTTACTTGGGTTGCTACTTAAAAATAAAAATGATTCCTAGTCTGCTCCCCCAGATGTTCTGTTTCACAACTGCTCATTCCTTGCCATCCCTGACTGCTATAGCTACATGCTCAGCTGACCAATAGATTTTACTGTTCTTTTAACCTTAAATTCTGCTTAATAATTTACCAGCATAGCAGTTATTTTGATTTCATGTCATTCATTCATTTAGCAAATATTCAGTGAGTTTGAGTATATGTCAAGCACCATACTAGGTTCTAGAGGACAAAACAGATATCATTCCTCCCTCCTGGAATTCATACGTAGAGAAGGAGATAAGTAAGTATGTATGTATAATTAATTATAATGAGAGCTATGCAGGGAAACAAGGTTCTGTGAGAGAAAATAAGAGTGTAGATACAGCTGTCCTGAAGGCCCCTTTGAAAGGATTACATTTAAACTGAACTCTAAAAGATGAAAATGGGTGGGGACAGTGAAAGGATAAAAGAGTAGTGAGAGGCCTGCATACCTCGAAGGAAAAAAAAAAGTGTTTCAGCCTGAGGGCACATCATTTGCAAACTGTGAGTCTGGCCATTCAAGGCGCTGAAGGGAAAATTGTAAGGGCTGTGGTGAAGGGACCTTGAGAAAGAATAGCTTAAGATTAGGATAGAGGAGTAGTCTGGGGCCCAACATACAGGAAGCCAGAATTTCATTTTGACCTAAGGGCATTAAGAAGCCAGACTGAGAGTTTTAAGGAGGGTCACAACTAGATCTAATGTATGATTTTTAAGTGGTTTTGGTTCCTGTGTGGAGCAAGGAGTAATAGAGAAAGGCAAGACTAAAGTGGAGACCCAGGTAAGCAATCTGTTGAAGTAGTCTCACAGAGTGAGAAGTAATATTGTTAACAATTTGACAACCTCTAGCCACAACTTTGAGATTTGCTGAGAGGCTGATTACCTCAGGAATTAGTGAATCAGGAGTTAACTGCGTAGTAGGTCTCTTTTTGCCCACACTCATGCTCTTTTTGCCCATCTCTCTGTGTCTGACTGATGTGTGCACACAGCACAATGATTAATTCCTTTACTGTGGTAGCAAGGTGCTTTCTAATTTGGAAAGGAATTTGGGTAATTTCAGACGACTGTGTATTATCTCAGTGAAGCAAAAGTACTTATGGATTATTTGATATATTCACTGATTTATTTCCTAGATGTCTCAGCCAGATGTTCTCTTACTTGTCCAAGAATGTTTAAAGAACAGTGGTAAGGCCAAATTCTTTCCACATTTTGCTCTTAAATTTTTCATTTGTCTATAGTTTGAATATCTTATTTCTCAAACTTTGAAAATAGGAAGTCATGTTTTTTGATTTACTTATATGGGTAATATCCAAACAAAAAACTAAAGCAAATGCCCATGAATTATTAGCAAGTTAATTAGAGTCCTGTTAGTTGTCCTACTATGCAGAATAATTACTTTGTAAGTAAAGCTTTTAGCTTGCTGATACTGTCATAATTTATAAAGATTATATTAGCCCTAGGCTGAGACTAAAAAGAATCAAAATATGTAAAATTTACTCTTGAGGGTAAAAAAATAAAGGATAATCTTTTTTATTCCATGGTTTAAATGAATACTTTACAAATAATAAATAGTGTGGCCCAGCCCAGATGAATGAATCAACAAATAGTTGTTCCCAATTAGGTTTATCAGTTGTCCAGAGTAATGTCCAGCTGGGGCTTGACGGCTTATGTGCTTTCCATAGGCCTCATTAAATTGTCTCATCCCTTGAATTAGTCTTTCCCATCCTTTTTGTTTTGATTGAATGAAACATTTAAACATCTCTTCTTACTTCAGTCAGCATGTATTTTGACCCCACGTATTTTAGTAGCTTTTGCAGCAATTTTTTTTAATGTCCTATTCATATTTCTAATTATGTTACCCACGTAACATTTAAATGTTCTAATTCAATAATGTAGTCATTTCTAATCAGACATTAGTTTTTCAAAATAAGGATTTTAAATTAATGTGATTACTTGATTCTTGAATATAATACTTTTTTCCTTTTCAAGTCACTTTTATTTCATAATCATCTCTTGAGAACCTTATTTTGTAATGGTCTTTCAAAAGGCCAAACAGATAATTCACAACTGGTACTTGTACTTTATCTAGTTGTGCTTTTAAACAAAGGCTTAGTTAACTAACCTATCTGATATTCTTTTCTTTTTCCAGACTCTTTTATTGATGTTGACGCAGATTTCCACGCTAGGGTGCCAGTGGTGGTGTGCAGAGAAAAGCAAAGGTCTCTGCTTCTTTAAGCTGTTTATTAAATACCAGCTTGCCAAAAGCACTTGTACTTTACTCCATCTTAATGTCCAGTTTCTAGAATTGTAAGCTCCTATGTGGTTAATTTCACAAGCTTCCTGTTAGCATTCTCACTCTACTGTTGCTGTTTAACGCAAGAGGAAAACGTGTTTTATTTTTAAAAGGGTAAAATTACTTAAAAAGAAAAAATATAGGAAGGAAGCATTTTGACCCATTTCAGTAAAAAACAGCTCTGTCAAATAGTTACTTGCTCTAATCACCTTTATTTGCCATCCTTTTTAGAAGCATTTTAAACAGTGCTGAGTAACAGTTCACCCGGCTCTCTCTCCATCTGGAAGTATTACCATTACCACTGTAAATGGGTAGTTTGTAGGCTGTAATGATTTGCCATTAGGCAGATTCCTCCAACTAGGGAAAACACTCTTGCCCTTATAAAGATGAATTCATACTCCCATTTGAAACATTTTACAGTATTCTCCTTACTTGCATTTTCCCCCAAAAATAATTTTAATATATGAAAACATGAAGTTTTAGTTCTTGAAAAATAAAGTTTACTCAGAAGACAGCTGCCCTATCTTTTTTTCTTTTTTTTTTTTTTTTTCCTTTGCGGTTTGTGGTCCTCTCACTGTTGTGGCCTCTCCCGTTGCGGAGCACAGGCTCCGGACGCGCAGGCCCAGCGGCCATGGCTCACGGGCCCAGCCGCTCTGTGGCATGTGGGATCTTCCCGGACCGGGGCACAAACCCGTGTCCCCTGCATCGGCAGGCAGACTCTCAACCACTGCACCACCAGGGAAGCCCTGCCCTATCTTTTTTAATCCAATATTGAGATGACCCATAAAGGTTTAGTGAGTTAGAAGTATTTATTATCAGTGTAAATTAGTTGTTGGTGGTGTAAAAGACACCTGATACCTGTATAATACTTTCTCTTTTTCCTTCCCATTCTCACCCTCTACCCCCACCAGTGGTCTTCTTTGTAAAGTGAGTGCAGGAAATGAAAATGCTTGTCTGACAACAAATCATTTAACTGCCCTTGGAAAACTAGAATCAAAGCTGGTTCCTTTGGTGATTGCCTTTAGGCACTGGGCAAAGGTAGGTTTGAGTTCTTTAAATGAATGCACATTCTATGTGTGCATAAGCAGTATGCTTTGATTTTTACATGGTTCATTTAATCTTAAATGTTTGGATGCATATTTATAGACATCAAGGGAGTTGGCATCTGAGTATTAGAACAGAAATTTTAATGTGTACAGAAAGAAAAATTCAGTTTCTATTTCACTATGACATATTGCTCAAAAGATCAAAATGCTTTATGATGCTTATTAAAAATTAGATTTGTAAGTCAAAAAATCCCAGAGTTATGGCCCAAGTGTTCACATTTTTTTTTCTTTTCTTTGTAGTTCTGATCCCTCACCAAACAAAAGTAAAATTTTGATGGTTTAAAAAATACCTCGAAAGCTATTTCCATATATTTGTTAGTGGAAGCAACCAGCTGGCATTTCAGTGATGTGTCCTAGATCTAACATTACTCTCATTGGCTGGAGGCAAATTCAAAAACACATAGTTTGAATAACAGCAGAAGAGAATTCTGTCAGTCCCTCTCCCATTTCCCCCTTTCTATTGGTAGAATGGCACTGCTGTTACCCTCAGAAAAATGCAACCCTCCCAGAATCTTAATTTTTGTACGAGTCTGTCTCAAACCATAATTCTTTCCATGTTAATTGTGTAGCAGGGATTTCTATGGATTTCTCAGCTGACATCCTTGGAAGCAAGTTCACTTTATTTCATGAATTTATAAGGTTGTCTGTGCTTGATCAGCTTCACTAACTAAAGCCCCCCATCCCTTAGTCTCAGTTTGGGGCTGGATCTTGTTCACGTTGTCCTGCTCAATTAAGAGAGACAAAATTACGCTGCTTAAAGATTCTTGATGTAGGTTGTCAGGGAAACCCGATAAAAATGTGAGTGGATTAAGGCAAATTATGGCCATCAGTGAAAAGTCAGTTTAGAGCGCAGGACTCCCACAAGTGGGTTAAGAAATCATTTTCTGCAGATCAAGAAAATATACTCATCACAATATTCCTACCTTTGTACCCTATGAATCAAATACACTGTAAATAAACCAGGTCTTTGCTGAGGAAAAAACAATGTCCAAAAGCATTTATAAATGAAGCTGCAGCTTCATAAGATGAATCTCATCAGTAGGAAGTACATTACTCTCATGTGACCCACCAAGTGTTTACATTTTAACTAGTTTCTGGCAGTGATTCTCAGGCACAGGAAAGTTTGAGGTGAAGCTTCTCATATCATTTCCAGTAATATACCCAGAGACTCCCCAAAAATGAAAGCCACTATCTGATCTTGCTTTACATTTCTACAGTGTTTTAAATATGGTATCCTATTGAAATGCTCAAATAAGCATGAGAGCATCTAACATTTCCCCAAAATGTAAGGTCCCATCATGATTATAAAATTGAGATTCTGTGTAGAGAAAAGCCAAAGCTTTACCGATTAAGACATGGCCGTAACAATATGTAGTTCCTGTTGCTTGGGTCCAGGACCCAACAGGGACAGAGGATGTCCCACTCTTAACTGGGTGAATTGATAATCACAATGTGCTGTGCTTTGAAAGCAGCCTCCTCCTTCATCACTAAGTAGGCCATGCTTTCTAAGTTGTTATTTCTGCTAGCGCTAATGAGTTTGCCTACATTCTCCCCTAATCGCCTTTCTGACCAAAGCATGCATTTTCAAGATAGTAGCTAAGGGTGAGGGGACCATCAAACTGAGCAAAGCCAATTGGCTTACAGTTGGAATTGAACCATCATTTTGACTTCATTAACAAGTTTTTGAACCAAGTGAATGGATTTACCATGGATATCAAAAAAATAAAACAGCAAATATTAGTTTTAGGGCCCTTTACAAATGAGTTTAGTTAACAAAATGAAAAATTTGAAATTGAAACTCACTCAAAACCACAATATTTGGTTACCCCAAAAGTACAAGGAAGTATTTTGTCACTGTGGAGTTTTATTTGGAGGGGTAAATCATGTGACACACGGAAATGAAGTAACGGGTTTTAGACCAAATTGCGTAAATGACAAGTTTACAAAAGAATGTACTTTTTGACAAGTATAAAAGAATGCTTATCCTCTTTTCTCTCATTTGTAGCTTTGCAGTATAGATCGCCCTGAAGAAGGAGGTTTGCCACCTTATGTGTTTGCCCTGATGGCCATTTTCTTTCTTCAACAGAGGAAAGAACCCCTTCTGCCTGTTTATCTAGGATCATGGGTATAAAACTTTTTTGCTTATATATCTGATACTGATTTTATTACAGGGCCACAATCCCTTGTGTATAATTTCAGAGTCTAAAAACCTAACCAGAACTGACATGAATTTATTTATCCTACTATTGTGAATATTCATACTTTTCACTGCTGAAATATTAATGTATTTGACTCAGGATGCTGCCCTGTACTCTGCTTAGGGCCACTGTTACTTTTCTAAACTGAAAAAACTCTTGATTTATGGAACACATGATCCTGAGGTTTTCAGACAAGAGAATGTGAACCTATATTATCATTTGGTACACACTTTCTTTGGGTACAGTTTTATAATTTGATACTTGAATTTATATATCACCTCCAGGCAGACTGTAGGAAACTTTTGCTTCGCTATCACTTTCTTTCTATTTCTAGTCTTTTGATTCTCTTTATACCCCGTTCCCTGTGAAACAAAAGAAAATATAAGTGCTGAAATTGCTACCTATAGCACAAGATGCAGAACTTAGTAGTCACCTCTTGAATAATATTTTGCTAGAATCTTTAAGATGAATTAGACTTCAGTGATGTGACTGTTCTTTCTTTCTGGATAAATTTAAGTTGAGCTGATTTATTTAAATAGTAAGATTTAAGAAGAAGCCATCCCAAGGTCAAAATGAGGTTCTTCTCATTCTCTTGGAAACCTCACTGTTAATTCCTAGGTGTTTATCTTGATAAAAATCTTACTTGTACACTTACTTTATAAAAAGGCTCACTGGGTGAAAGCTTACTTTGGTACATCCAGTATTTTAACTAGTCTTCTTACCATACGCAGGATTCTTGTCATTTAAGGAGATGTTCTAGAGCAGTAGCCCTTAATTATGGGTCTATAAAAAATATATAAGATTTTAAGGAATTTTTTCTTTATACTTAATAAGTTGAGAATTAAGCAGGGACCTTTGTCTGCCAGGCCCTGAGAATAAAGACTAAAGCAGAATAAGTCCTATATAGACTCTGTCTTGGCATTAGGGATTGCAGTCTGCTGTGCTGTGACCCAGTTGCCTAAAGGGAGCTCTCTTTGTGCTTGTGGTACTGAAATGAAAAAACTCAGGGTATCCTTGCTAGTCTGTTCTCCTGGTAGAAAAAAGGGTGAGAGAACAAAGTCAAGCCTTAGTTGATAAATAACCCTTTTCATCAGACCCCAATAGGATTCTGTGAAAGTCTTTGAAGTTTTCTTTTCACTTTGATCCAAGAGAGACAGGAGTTTAAGATGGAACCAAACCAGTTGGACTCCTATGCCAAACAAAAAGCCTTGGAAGAGGTTGGATGCATTGCCATGCTCACTAATGTCTTAGTGAAATCTGCCTTTTCTTGTGTCCTCATCATCTCTAAAGTAGGCATCTGTCACTGATGTGAGGATGCAGTAAAAAAAAAAAAAAAAATGCTTCTATTCTGGTGATGGGATTCTCCTCAGGATTTGCTTAAGAGTAGCATGAATACCCTTTCCTATGGCCAGTGTATTATTTCCTCGGGAGTAGTACTGGAATTTCTCTAAGGTGACCCAGAATTTGGTTTTGATTATACCATTTATTTATTTAAGATTCAATAACAAAAACAAGTATGTGGTGGCCAAATACTAGATTGAATTCTGTGTATCAAATAGGGCAAACTCTGCTGCCTGAACCAAAGTGATCTGTAGCTTTCAGCATTTTAAACTAGTCAAGTATCAGGGTGCTGGCTTCTGCTAGGGTCTTTTAGTCAAAAATATGAAGCAAGTGAGAGAAAAGAAATTCAGTGCCTTGTTCATGCCAGATATTTTATATCACTGTTTCTGCAGAAAATCTATTGAGAACCTTAAAATTACGTGCATGAAAGTATCTAAACTGTTAACTCCTTCAAAATTTTTAAAGCACTCTGTATGTTAGTCACTGTACTGGGCCCTGAAGGTAATACACATATGTATAAGACTAAATTCTCTGTCAAGAAGTTTAGAGTATTGTATCTCTGTGCTCAGACCTGTGTTTTCAAAAATCTTTCAGCCATTCTCTCCCAACCTACTCAGATTTCTTCCATGTTGGAGATTATCTCTCTGACCTTTTACTCCCAATTAAAATTCCCATTTATTATCATTAGATATTGATATGTGAGTTGTGAATGATGAATAGGCTTAACCCTGTGTTCTTAGCATCTTTTATCCCCTACAACAATATTTTACTAGTAGATATTATTTGGAATCTTCCTTATTTTAGATTATGTAAACGTAACCCTTAGGAAACAGTTATTTACACTTTAAGAATGCCAGATAATATAGTAGAAAGAAGAGTAGTGTTAAAGTTTGGCAGCCCTGAGATTCACCCAGGATTTGCCACTTAAATCCTTGTGACCTTGAACAAGTTATTTAATCTCTGAGCCTTGGTGAAAGACTCATCTGCAAATTTTTGAAATGAGATCAGGAATGTAGAGTTCCTGGAACTCTACAGGTAGGAGAACAGATGTAGTCCTTTCCCCCTTCAATAGAAAGGCAAGTTCCGCTTACGGTATGTAGGTGTGAACTCCTAAAACAAGTGATCCTTCTGGAAATAACAGCTATAAATTCTCAACAAAATACATAAAACAACAACGTGAAGGCTCTGGAGACTGAACAAATAAATGCAAACAGACTTTGGAGAGAAGTCAAAACCTGTAGCAAGTGACCAACACAGAGTGAGTTTCTGTTTTTCAGTGGCTTTACCCCTGAAGGCAACCCTGGTAGAAAAACCAGTCCTCTTTCTGGCCAGAGGAGCTACGGCCACCAGATAATAAGGGGAAGAAAAAACAGAATGGGAAGATATAGAGAAGTGGAACCCTTAATTCTGTGTGGGAACTCAGTACATCACTGACTGACTTTTGAACCAGTCCAGCGTGCCATATAAGGAGATTAGAAGTCAATACTCTGTCCTCACAAAAAGAAAAAAACTGAACATGCTGAAAATCAACAACTCTTTTTAGATCCATCAGAGAATTGAGGTCATGAGGAAAACCACTGCCCCCAAAATTGGAGAGACAGGCAAATATATAACTTGTCAGAGCATAAGCCCAGGGAACAGAATCCTGCCCATGGAATGGCCACCAGGTTAGGAAAACATGGACTCTGATTCTGGAGACTCAGTTTGGATAAGCTTGAAAGTGAAAAACAATAAGGGGGCCAGTCTTAGGGGGCTGATTTCATGAGTTTTATCTCCAAAAATGCCCACCAGTTTCTCAGGGTAAAAATCTAAGAAAAATCACATTTGAGGGAAAAGCTAGCCATTTTGAAATTGCCTGGAGCATTATGCTGTTAGAAACAAAAACCTGCCCTCAAGGGAAACTGTTTTACCAGAGCCTAACCACCTTAAGTTTTATCAGGGCCTAACTGTCCTGGGTAAAGGAAAAATACCAACTCCAACCCTCTGTAGTTTCCTGTCTCACCTCAGGTGGGCAGGGCTGAGAAGCACTTTGTGAAGGTCACAGCCCAGGACCACAGTCTCACTAAAAGACTGAGATCTGAACATAGGACTATAGAATGCTTCCTCTCCCCTCACACCTTACTACAGCATCATTAGGCCTCCGGTGTAATAATGGGATTACAACAGACAGACCTCATATAAGAAGAAATCTCTTGGGAAACCCAAAAGCAATACAGGAGACAAAAACAAGGATACCAGCATAAGTTATAGCCCCTTGACATGTACAGCTACAACAAACAGTACATAGCCTGACGCCTAGCCAGGTAAAAGAAAACCTCACACCACAGGCCTATATTTTACCCAGCTTTCCACAAAAAAATAACAAGGCATACTAAAAGTCAGAAAACACAGTTTGAAGAAACAGCAAACATTGGAATTATCAGACTAGGAGTTTAAAAAACAAGAATATGCTAAGGGCCCTAAAGGAAAAAATGGTCAACATGCAAAAACAAATAGGTAATATAAGCTGAGAGATGAAAACTCGAGGGAAGAATCAAACGGAAATACTAAAAATCAAAACTAACAAAAATGAAGAATGCCTTTGCTGGATTCATCAGGAAACTGGACAAAGCTGTGGAAAAAATCAGTGAGCTTTATTCAATGGAAACTTCTCAAACTGAAAAGCAAAGAGGAACAAAAGAATGAAAAAGAAATGGGGAACAGAATAGCTAAGAACTGTAGGACAGTTACTAAGGGTTGTAATGTATGTATAATGGGAATACCTGGAGAAGAAGAAAGAGAAAGAAACAGAAGAAACAGTTGAAGTAATAATGACTGAGAATTTTTTTTTTTGTGCGGTACGCGGGCCTCTCACTGTTGCGGCTTCTCCCGTTGCGGAGCACAGGCTCCGGACGCACAGGCTCAGCGGCCATGGCTCACAGGCCCAGCCGCTCTGCGGCATGTGGGATCTTCCCGGACCGGGGCACGAACCCGTGTCCCCTGCATCGGCAGGCAGACTCTGAACCACTGCGCCACCAGGGAAGCCCATGACTGAGAATTTTTTTAAAAAATGACAGACTTATAAACCATACGTGTGAAGCAGACTGAAAACAGTTAAGAGCCAAGGCTTACTAAACTGAGCTGAGGTTGGAGCTGCTGTCTCCCAGAGATGTGACAATCTGCATTTTGTCTAAGCAAGTTAATTGCCTATAAAACAAAAGTAGCTACATGTATTGGAGTAACATAAAGAATCCAGAATTTTCACAATACATTATAGTATCACAATATCCAGAATACAATCCAAAAATACTCAACAATACAAAGAGCCAAGAAAATGGGACACACTCTCAAGGGAAAAGAAATCAACAGATGCCAAGCCCAAGATAAGATACCAAAGACTTTAAAAGCAGTTGTTACAACTGCTCCATGAGACAAAGGAAATACACTTGCAATAATTTGAAGAGATAGAGAATATCAGCCAGAGAATTAGGAAGTGTAAAGAGAACCAAATGGAAATTTTAGAAGTGAAAGATACATTATTTTAAATTAAAAAAATTTACTGGATGGGCATCATAGCAGAGTGGAGGTGACATAGGAAAGAGTCAGTAGATATGAAAATAGATAAGTAGAAACTAATCTAAAGAAGAAAAAGAAAAAAAAGTTAAAAAATAAATAAACCTCAGGGACTTGTGGAACAATTTCAAAAAAATCTAACCTATGGGTAGTTTGAGCCCCAGAAGGAGAGGAGCAAGAGAAGGGGATAGAAAAAAATAAAGTTTCACAAATTTGATAAAAAGACAAACTTACAGTCTCAATAAGCCAAGTAAACCTCAAGTAAGATAAATTCAAAGAGAAGCATGCTTAGCACATCATAGTCAGACTGCTGAAAACCAAAACTAAAGAGCAAAACTCAAAAGCAGCGGGAGAAACACCTTACATAAGGTGAGAAAGGTAAATAAGTACATATCAAGTGGTGGTAATTCTCTGAGGAAAAATAAACCAGGGTAGGAAGGACAGAGAGTGAAAGAGTAGGAGTTATTTAGAGTCCAAGATATTTGAGCAGAGCCTGAATGTGTTCCTCACTGCATGGGTTAGCTGATTTAGGGAGAAGAGCCTTCCAAGCAGAGGGAATAGCAGGTGTCAGCTCCAAGCCAGGAGGACAGATCGAGAAAATGGGTCAGAGAAGTAGCAAAGGACCAGATTACCTAGGCCCTAGAAAAGACCGAATTTCATCCTGAGTAAGAAGGAAACTGTCATGAGCAGGGGAGTGACATGATGTCTTCTGTTTTAGGATTGCTCTGTCTGCTAGACCAAAGAAGTAGTCCATTTGATGTGGAAATACATTAGGGAACTGGGGCTACCACAGACACACCCCACCCCACAATTCATTATGTACATTAACCTGTCTAAAAGGCTGTGATACATCCCTTTGTACCTACAGTAAAGAAATCTGTTCACATTTGTTCCACATTTCTTAGACCTTTTGAGCCTAGACTTTTCTTTAGCATCTTAACAATGTCAAAAGAAACACTTTATATTTATTAAACACTTACTATATGCCATACCCTGTATCTGAATGCTTTGTGTCCATTATTTTATTCCATAACTATCCCATGAAGGAGATTCTAGTGTTATCCCTTTTTACAAGAGCCTGAAACCTAAATAAAATGAGGACCTTACTGAAGGTCTCACAGCTAGTACATGAGGGAGTGAGATTTGGGCCCAGGTGGTTTTATTCCAGAACCATGACCTTAGGCCTAGGCCATGTTGCCTTCTCTTAGACTATCTACTAAAGAATTATTTCCAAAAATCACCAATTCTTTTGCAAATCAAAACCTTGATTTTTCCTTTAAATTTACAGATGTCTCAAAGATACTCCTTTTATTAAAAAATACCTTTTATATTTTCAGTGAACTAAAGTATGTTACTTTTCATTTCTTCCAGGATTAATATGCTCTGCTTGATATAAAATCGTTTCTGCCTTATAATAGTATGTGTCTAATTTTTCCCAGATTGAAGGATTCTCATTAAACAAACTAGGGAATTTCAACCTTAAAGAAATTCAGAAAGACTCTGTGGTCTGGGAGTACACTGATAATGCTGCAGGGGACACAGACTCAGCAAAAGAAGAGGCACCAAAAGAAATGCCCGTTAAAAGGGGACAGGTCTGTTCTCCCTTGTTGCTAGTTTTACCGTCTATTTTTAATTTGTTGTTAATTGTGGAGTTTATGAGTTACTCAGTTCTTCCTCTCTTCTTTCCTCAACTGTCTTAACTATTTCATGGCTGTTTAGTTTCCTAGTCTATTCAGTCCTTTGAATAGACAAGTAATGAGAAAAGGTAAAATTCAAATAATTGAATCCCCAGTTACTCATGTGGTTTCTTGTGTGTGCAAGGTGCTATGAAAGAGGCTGAGAATTCAAAGATAAATTCCCATCTGTCCTCTAAGAGCTTAGGTCTTAGATAGTATTATGAGGTTTAAATATATGAAAAGTTAACTAAGCTCAAATTACTAAAATAACAGTGAATAAGTCTGTGGTCTAGTGTGCTTGTGCGTATCCATACCATTAGGGGTGGGCAGGAGAATTTATGCGAAAGGAAAGAATTGCCATTAGAATTTCAAACAAAAATCTGAACAATGTAATTATACTAGTAATAACAATAGGATTCTGACCCAAATTGGTAAATGGGCCTTGACTCCATGAGCTTCCCCATAACCCTTTGGGGTAAAATGACAGTAATACCCACAAAATACTTCTGAGATCCAGATTCTAATCCTAGCTCTTCACTAACAGGTCATGTCACTCTTTTAGTCCTTATTTACTCATGCCTAAAATGAGATAATGGTGAATCATACGTTCTCCAGGTATGTTTTCTGGAATCATTGAGAGTTGAGGGGAAGAGGGTTGGGGTGGCACTCTACCCCTGTTGCCGCCGGAACATGCTGCTGGTATCAGTTTTCTATTTGGGGTTCCAGGAGTGGCTAAAAGCACAGGCTGTGGAGCCAGAATATTTGAATTGACAAACACAAATGCAGCTCTCCCACTTCCTAGCTGTGTGTCTTTGGGCAGGTGACTTAATGTTTCTGTGCCCCAGTTTCCTCACCTGTGAATGGGGATGATATTGGTACCCTCTCATAGTCACTGATTTATAGAATGCTTCACTCAGTGCCGAGCATGTGGTAAGCACTCAGTAAATGCTAGTTGCTAGTCTTACTTTATTTGAGAAAGAAAATGTTCTCTACGTTAGAAAAGCAGAAACAATAATAACAACAACAACAAAAAGTGTAAGTACCACTAGTCTAGATATGTCAAAGGTCTCTTAAGTTCCATGTTATGATATTATCAAGTCATTTCAGTGAGATGCTTAAAAATCCTTAGTAATGCTGAATATATGGATAAAGAGGTGAGATCTAATGAAGCTTTCCATTTCTGGGGTTTTCTTTGTGTCCTCAACTATAGTGTGTGGGACCTAGACAACTTCCATTTTTAATCAGTTTTGCTTTGTAAGTCCACCTAATAACTTTATCTTATTTCACAGAACCTTTGTGGTTAAGATTTAGTGAATAAGTATGTGGCATTAATAAAATACCATACCACTTGTTTTGAAGCTTGATATAATAAAGTGCGATTGGAAACAAATTTGTATACCCTAGAAGGAAAAGCTATTGCTGCAAGTCCAATTAAATACTTTATCTTTTCATTTGAATGCTAATTGGAGAGATAAATCATGCTGCCACTTCTGAAACTGAGACCTCGACAGTGTCGAAATTGCATGGTGTGGTGAAAGAACACTGGACTGGGGTCAGGAGACATTGTCCTCATTTTGCTCCTGATGGGCATTGAGACCTTTGACAAGTCACTCTTTGGACTTCAGTTCCTTCTCTTGTAGCATATGGGAGTTGAACCAGATTACCTCTTAAGAGCATCTTACAGTTGTGACATTGTTTCAGTGGTATATGGATTTCTTGTATTTAAAAGACTATACCTAAATGAAAAAATACAGAGAGCAGCCAGTCTGCCAGATGCTTTCCCTTGTTTCTGATTTAATCCTCATAACTATCCTGTGTTATAGGTGGTATCATCCCTACTCTGCAGATAATGGTAGCGACCATTTTTTGAACATGTGTGCCAGGCACTGTGCTAAGCTCTTAACAGACACTCTCTCACTCAGTCCTCCCAACAACCCTATGAGGTGGGTACTGTGATCCCCATTGTTCAGATGAGGAAACTGAGGCTTAGACAGCTTATATACCTTCACCAGGATCAGACACAGCGAATAAATGGCAGAGCTGGATTTGAAAGCTAAGCATGTCCCACTCCAAAGCCAGTTCTCTTAGCCTCTGTGCTATACTGCCAATCCAAGAAAGAAGAAGCTAAGTCACAGAGCAGTTAAGATCTGTGAAGTGGCAAAATTGTATTTGGACCAATTTTTTTCTTTTCTAAGTCCTTTATACTTTCCACTATATTCCATCACAGTATGTCCCAACTTGTCATGAGTCTGTGAGTGGAAAACTTAGTATTAATTTCTGATATCAAGAGTTATTTATTTGACTTTAAAATCAGTTGCTACTGGCAGATTCAATGAACTTAATGTAGCTTCTCAGAGCAAGTGAGTGGAGTGTTTTTCCTTTTGCTCTGTGCCTCTAGCTGCAGCCCATTTCTGTGTGTAACTGTGTAAAGGCACCCTCCAGAGGCAGGAACAGGGAGAGCTCAGTGCTGAGAGTAGTAGCAGTCGGGGCACAGTTCTCTCCACCTGCCCTTAAGACTTCAAAATAAGGAGTGCTGCCTGGTTACATAAAACTGCCTGTCTATTCCTATGATAATGACTAGATTTTAACATACTTTAATCCTGGGAATTCAGTGAAGGAAGGCTGTTTTCCTACAATCAAAATAGAACCTAGAATGTGGTTATCTAGATAGGCTGTCAAATTCATATCTTTGCTAAGGTTTTTCAGATTTTTTAAAATTTGATGCTTGAATGATCTCTTATTTTTCAGATTGTACTGACATCTGAAATAACCTGCGTGTTTTCTCTTTGCTGTTAATAGGTATCATTAATGTTTGATTTAAAACACCAGCCTTCAGTACCAGTTGGGCAGCTCTGGGTGGAATTGCTTCGATTCTATGCTTTAGAATTTAATTTGGCTGATTTAGTGATAAGTATCCGTGTCAAAGAATCGGTATCTCGTGAATCAAAGGATTGGCCCAAAAAGCGCATTGCCATTGAAGGTACCTCAAAATGTTTATCTTTAATTTCCCCACCCCACCTTTTATTTAAGGTGTCAGTCTAACAGCATGCTTTTTATTTCAGTCTTTTTTCAGCTCCTACATGTGAGTTAGGCCTGACCCCAAAAGTGAAATAGATAGCTAGAATCTTGCATGTGTTACAGTGAGTCATTCCAAGGGACCAAATTGTTCATCCTGGGTTTTTTAAGTGCTGCAACAAAACATCTTAATCACTTAAGCAACTAAAAGAATGGCTGGCTGTGTCCTTATTTTCTTTGTAAATTGCTTAACAACTTGAAATGCTTAAAAAGTCTTTTCCAAGTGATGTGTAAATCCTGCTTTCCTCTTTGCTGTTCTCATTTCTGGATTTTTAGATTCACTCCTTTCATGGATTGTTGTTGATGTTGTTTAGTTTTACAAAGGTTGAGGAAAATACCTTTTCTCATGAAAAATAACATTCTTCATTGGATTCCTCTCCATAGAGAAAAAGGATAGTTATTTTTGGAATATCTGAAGTAACATTTAGAACTTATTCATAAAAACACCTTTTCTCTTAAAAAAAAACACTTAAACTCTTAAATGAGTTAAGGTTCATTTAACTGAAACCATTGTATAAAAGACATACTGATGTGCCCTGTAGATTTCATTAAATGTCTGAGATCTTCTCAGCTTTACAAAGTCAGGAGGTGGAAACCCCACTAGAAATCTTAATTCTCCTCCTTCAGATAATTTAAAGAACCTCCTAAATGGAATTCTCTTATTTTTGCTTGATTTTTTTCAAGCCTTATATTGCATAAGAGGGTTTTTTTGCATTTTGCATAAATTCTGTGTGCAGTCATGGGGATCTCACATTTTTAAACCCTCCCCTGCAGTTTCTCTGGCTCAGCTCTTCTGGCCAATTGCCTAACCTGCTGGAGTTCTAGGGGAGGAGAAAAGATTGAGAGAAGTGGTGTCTCCTCCTGGTGCCTCCCTCTCGCCCCTGAATTCAGTCCAGCCAGTTCAGTGATGGGGCTTCCCAGGGCAGAAGAGTGGAGGTAAGCTCTACAAACCGCAGGGCCTGGCTGAGTGGGGAGGCTAAGCACTCAGCAGAGCCTGGCGGGAAGACCTCACTTCCCGAGGGCACAAGAGCCACACTGATGACATCTTTTTTTTTTTTTTTTTTTTTTTTTCAACCTCCGCAGTCACAGAACAGAATAGGGAAGGGGTACTGGTTCTGAACAGAATGGGTTCTCTTCAGAGAGCAGATGTTTAAGAAAGCATTTCTTTTCGTTTTTAAACTGTATCTTCTTACTCCCCATCCCCAGTTTTTTAAAAAGCATATGATACATGATAAATTTTACTGTTGCTTACTTGTTGTCTTTATCTATAGCAGGCTAATTTTTAAAACATGAAATAGAAGTGTATGAAGTAGCAGATTTTTTTTTTCATTACAGATCCCTACTCTGTTAAAAGAAATGTGGCAAGGACCCTAAATAATCAACCTGTGTTTGAATATATACTTCATTGTTTAAGGACAACATATAAATATTTTGCTCTTCCACACAAAATTACAAAATCCAGCCTTCCAAAGCCTCTGAGTACTGATCCCTGTACTTCCAAACTTTCTAAAGAAGTAGCAAAACGTGATCCGGATGTACAAGCAAAAGGTGATAAACTCAAAACCTCAGTTTTGGCTCAAGGTCCTGGTGCTGCCAGTTTAACTGCAAGCACCTGCAAGGTACAGTCACTTACTCTTAAAGAGACTGCTGAAAGCTTTGAAAGCCCATCAACAGAGGAAATGGGAAACACACACATCAGTGTCCACCTGGAAAACTCAGACTGTATCAAGGCAGAGGTCACTTGTGATAACTCTGAGGATGTTAAAGTACATCATCAAGAAACAGGAAGTAAAGATGAGAAAGAAAAATGTGGAATGGAGGGCAAGCATCCTTTGACTGCTGATGATCAAGCTTTAAGTAGTAGCAAACGTGGAGAGCTTGTCATCTGTGGCAGCCCAGGAAATAACGAGACTGATGGCACTTTGGATTTAAAAGGCTTCGAAAATCCTACAGCTAAAGAGTGTGACGAATTTGCTACTTTAGATGACAAGGCTGATGTTGATGAAGAAAGCATTGAAGGTACAGACGAACTTGGAGATGCTCTAAGCCACTTTACCCCTTCAAGACAGGGCCAGACATCGGGAATCATTCACTCTGATGAAGAAGAGGAGGAGGAAGAGGAGGAGGAGGAAGAACCCAGGCTCTCCATTTCCCGAAGGGAAGATGAGGATGATGTTGCTAATGAAGATGAGTTAGACAACACCTACACTGGATCAGGGGATGAGGATGCCCTGTCTGAAGAGGATGAGGAATTAGGTGGATCTGCTAAGTGTGAAGACTTGAAGGAATGTGGAAAACACCAGGTGGATGGAAATCTACTAATGGAACTTAATAAAATCAGTCTTAAAGAAGAAAATGTATGCGAGGAAAATGCAACTGCGGATCAGTCTGATTTCTTCTATGAATTTAGTAAACTCACCTTCACCAAAGGCAAGGTAATCAGTGCCACTCCTAGACATGGCACTAGGAGACTTGAAAGAGTTTTAATGCATGTACTTCTGATTTTTGTGTACTAAAACAGGGCTCTCCCCTCTTGGTAGTGGTTAACAAGTTGCTCTTTCACTCCAGTGCAACCACTAGGTCCACTTCCCTCCTTAATCTCTTAGGAATTTGCAGAGGAGAAAAGTAATGCCGTTGGTAGTAAAACTAACTGCCTTTTTCTCCTGAGTGTACCAAAAGGGCGTCCCCATCTCAGATACTTTGGAGTGGCCACACCATTATATTTTCATTCCTTTGGAATGTGAGAAGTAGAATGTGTACTTTGGAAAAAAGATTCAAGACCCCTTTATTTGGTAAATAAAGTTTTATCTTAAATCTTATATTATTTGCTTTGCCATCTTCCTGCAGTCTCCTACAGTAGTATGCAGTTTATGCAAACGAGAGGGTCATCTAAAGAAGGACTGTCCCGAAGACTTCAAAAGAATCCAGCTGGAACCTTTGCCACCATTAACACCCAAATTTTCAAATATCTTAGATCAAGTTTGCATTCAGTGTTACAGTAAGTTATTAACATTTCTTTTGATTTGTCAGAATATTAAATTGGCGGGCTTCCCTGGTGGCGCAGTGGTTGGGAGTCTGCCTGCCGATGCAGGGTACACGGGTTCGTGCCCCAGTCCGGGAAGATCCCACATGCCACGGAGCAGCTAGGCCCATGAGCCATGGCCGCTGAGCCTGCGCGTCCGGAGCCTGTGCTCCACAACGGGAGAGGCCACAACAGTGAGAGGCCCGCGTACCGCAAAAAAAAAAAAAAAAAAATTGTCATTTTCTCAAGAGTTATCTGAATCACTAACCCAGTAGCTTCATTATAGGGGCTAAGTCTGTTCCATTCTCCATTGTATCCACAGTGCTCTATGTATCCTGTTCCATTTGGGACATGCAATAAAAAATTGTTAAAGACACGGAGGGAGAATCTTTTAAGTCTTAAGACTGGAGTACTATCATTTCCTAACTGGTATTCCTTGAAATGTTTTTCTAGGTGCCTGCCATTAATCATATTTCGTCACAAGAAGTATTCCATAGGTCAAGTAGGGAATAACTCTATATCCTGCCCCCTCCCATAGAGGTTTTCAGGGCACATTAGCATAATAAAGCCTTCTGAGAAATGCTATGGTAAAGAACTTATTCAACTCTTTAGTCTTATGTAACTCTTTTCCAAAATTTGAGCGTAGAGTACTTTTTAATTAATGCTAATAACCTTTATAACAGCCCTTTAAGGAGCACCAGTTTGGGGAAGTGTTGGTATACAGAGGTATAAAGTTCTACAAGGAAAAACATTCGATGGAGAGGCATGGCAGCTGCTTAGAGTGGAAGAATGTGATACATCACATTGCTGCACCTTGAGCTGTCTGTCTGTGCCAGAAGACACTTATTCTTAATCAGGGATTTCTTTTTTAAACCTCTTCAGAGAGTATAAGTGTGAAAGAAAACTATTGGTTCTCTTTAGAAAAAATACATACATATGCACATGCTCACAAACTATTACGTTCACCTTTGGGGGGAGTTCCCTGAAGGCTGCCTTCATAGGGCTCTGGGTCTCTGTGAAACCCAGGAGCAGAACCCTTGTTCAGACTGCTTTACATCTCAGGAGCAGTTCTTGGTGATAGACTCTCTCACGAGGCATCTTTATTTTACATTGCTTAATGCTGTCTACTGAGAAGACACACAAAATTTAGAGTTTTGTTTATTTTTTTTAAAGCCAGTTAGGTTTTATTAAAAAATATAATTTTTCAGAGAATGTGAACAATCTTTGTTTCTGAATGTATCTTTATTTTAAACAGAGGACTTTTCTCCAACTATTTTAGAAGATCAGGCACGTGAACATATTCGGCAAAACCTGGAAAGTTTCATAAGACAAGAGTTTCCAGGTAAATAATTTTTTACCTTTATGAAAAGAACGATAGTATGACTTTCCTTCAGAATGAGTACATGTGTTACAACAACATTAATTTTGAGACTAAGAAAGCAGACTTGCAGTGATGGTGGGGACAGGGCTTCAGTTGTTTTGTGATATACCTAGGGTGGTTTTTGGTCTTCCCAATCCTAGTTTGCCAATAGAAAAGACAGATGCAGTGTAGTATTTTGCTTAGCAGATACCACAAGTGAACTTCATTTAGTATTAGGTTTAGAGTCAAAGTTCAGACCTGTAAAAAGTGAATTTATTTAGAAAGTAGTAAGCTTACATTATTAAATGTGCTGAGATGATCCGCATTTTCCTTGAAATGTCCTAGCATTTAAGAAGAAAGTGGCATTTGATAATCTTTCATGTCTTCTATAGCTTGTATTTATTTATTTATAGTAAATTTTGAGAGAAAATAATTTATAATAAATGACTAGTTAATAAAAGAACATAATTATAATGAGATTATTATAGGACAGTTAACAACTGGGTATTCTTGATTCATGAGAGAGTTGTTTCGATCAGAAAATTAAATGTACTCAGGTAATTAGGTATGACTTCTCATATATCCCTAACAGGAACTAAACTGAGCTTGTTTGGCTCCTCCAAAAATGGATTTGGGTTCAAACAGAGTGACCTTGACGTCTGTATGACAATTAATGGACTTGAAACTGCTGAGGTACAGTGACCACGTAAAACTTCCATTTGCTGTGGAGTGTGATTTGACAATCTTGACTGACAATACAGCATGGTATTTTCCCGATTTATCAGGGTGTATCATGCGGAGTATGCCATTTGGCACAATCTGTCTGGTCAGATAACTTAGAAGTTGAGAAGTGAATGTGAGGAGTAGAAAGCCTTCTGCTTGCAACTTGTAGTGCAAACTAAATTTGAAAGCAACATCTGGGAATTCTAGAAAGCCAAACCAGCCTCTCCCGTATCCCATTGGCATAGCCACTAGGCTGACTCAGGTACATAAATATGCCAAAGTAAGGTTTTCTGAGAAGTTTTTTAGTAGGCAGGCAATGGGGTACAGTGATAGGAGAGTACTAAACTGAATTCAAGACAGACTTGATTCATCAGTCCTTAAACATGTGGTCTTTGGTTGATAATCTCTAATATGGAAGTGAGATCCTCTTGCCTCAGGAGATGGTTGTGCTCATCAGCTTGGATCATGTATGTCAGGAGTCAGCGAATTATGGCTCGCTGCCTGTGTTGTAAATACCAGTTTTTATTGGCATACAGCCACACCCCTTCATTTATGTATTGTCTACATCTGCTTTCACTCTGTAACTTCACGGTTGAGTCCTTGCAACAGGCCATATGGTCCACAAAGCAGAAAAGGTTTGCCAGCCCTCATGGATATGAAGACATTTATAAAATGTAAAATACTTTTGAAAAAAGGTGTAAAGTCTGAGAAGTACTGAATTTTTTATTTATAACAGTCCAGTTGCTGTATATCCAAAGGAGTGATGCTGCTGTTGCTCAAGATCTTTTTATGCCTCTTTTGAGTTTCAAGTTTTTATCCTTTGAGGATGTATCTGATTTGGGAAAATAGTCAAAAGTTATCTAGCGTGACTATGGTGAATAAGGTGGATAAGCAAGATTGGGTCCAATATATAGAATGACCTGATTATATCGGGTGGCCAAAAAGTTCATTCGGGCTTTCCTGTAAAGTTCTGGAAAGACCCAAACGAACTTTTTGGCCAACCCAATACATCATCAAGATTGAATTTTTACATGATTAATAAACTAGTCTTGAGGGCATTTCTAAATTAAATTCCAAATATATTCTGGGAAGTATATAGCCATCAGAAGGACTTAACGTTTCAACCCGAATGTTTTTAAATATTTGAAATATTATTCATATTTCCTGTATGACTTTCTTTTTGTGCATTATATTTTTTACTGGCCCTGTGGAGAAATAATCTGAGCTTAATTACTCTCCACAGCATTTCATCAGCTCTTAATTAAAGTGTAATGAAGGTCTACCCAGAATGAATAAGACGGGCCACAGAAGCTCCCTCTTATTAATTCTGTCTTTCATAAAGAGTACTTCTGAGTGACATAATTACATAGCGGGGAAAAATGGAGATCCTCGCTGGTTCAGAGACTTTTCTGGAGGCACTGATTTCAGCCTCTCTTGTGCCTCCAAGAGCAACCCAATGAGGGTTTCCATATCCTTAGGATATTCCTATGAATGAGGATTAACGCTCGCCTAAAAGGGAAAAATATATGTAGAATAATTTGAAGTTAATTTTGTTATTTCTGGAGGAAATGGAAACTATAACCAGGTTAGGAACCTGTCTTCCATTTCTGATTCAGTAGTTTGTGCCTTTTTTTTTTTTTGTTCGTGCCATTTTTCTTGCAGGGGTTGGACTGTGTAAGAACTATTGAAGAATTGGCAAGAGTCCTCAAAAAACATTCAGGTACCTCTATAAGCTTTTTCTAAAAAATATTTCTCTTTTTTATTAGTGTTTTGCATACTTAGAATTTATGAATGCCAATGAAACAGTGTAGTGGTTCATATAATATTTATGGTATTGGTGTCTTTAAAAAAAATCTTATGTGATTAAGTATGAAAAACTGAGGAATTGGCTATAATATGTGTGTGCATGTTTTTGCCTCTGTCAGTTTTATTTCAAGACAAAGTATATACCACGCAAGAAATTTTGGGAATCGCTTTGCCTTATCAGCATTGTGTAAATCAAAGTGTAGGGGCTGCTCGCAGTGATGTGAAGTGTAGTGGAAAGCACCATGGACTAGGGTGATGGATTGTACTTACAGCTGTTTAGCTGTGTGTGACCCTGAACAAGTAATTACAGCTGTAAAATATACAGATTCTGTAAATTGTGCACAGAGCTGAAATGCCATTAGCATATTCTCCTGCCTGTCTTTGTCAGAGGCAGCTATGGATGCTGTTGTTAACAGTGAGAGTCTTCATTTAAACTGTGGTTCATCAAACTTCTGTGCTAAGAGTTGAAAATGAAAGTGAGCAAGAGATTGTCGTTGCCTTTGTGGAACTTAAAATCCATGCACCATCCATGAAAAGCTTTCTTATATCTTAGTGAAGAGTAGACTTAAATTCACAGCGTGGGCATGCACACATACATACATACATACACATAAATATGCACTTGGAATGCCCCTTTTTGTTGCATTCTTTTTTTAATAAATATATTTTATTTATTTATTTTTGGCTGCGTTGGGTCTTCGTGGCTGCACGCGGGGGCTACTGTTTGTTGTGGTGCACGTGCTTCTCATTGTGGTGGCTTCTCTTGTTGCAGAGCATGGGCTCTAGGTCCGTGGGCTTCAGTAGTTGTGGTGCGCGGGCTCAGTAGTTGTGGCACATGGGCTTAGTTGCTCCGCGGCATTTGGGATCTTCCCAGACCAGGGCTTGAACCCATGTACCCTGCATTGGCAGGCAGATTCTTAACCACTGCGCCACCAGGGAAGTCCCTGTTGCGTTTTTTATTTCCAGGAGTTTAAAGAGGATACTGTGTTATTTAAATAACAGGGGGAAAAAACTTAATTTTGATTTACTCCTAATGAAAACCTAGCACATCACTATTTTTTTAATATGCTTTGATATAATTTTTTTGGTCATTGAAATAAGCATTTTGGGAATTTTACCTCTAAAGATCATGTGCTTTTTTATTTTTATTTTTGAAGATTATGCAAAGAAACTAAATTCCTAAGCTTCCGTGACTATTAGTTATTTAGTGCTGAGCTAGGTTTTGACTTTTGATTTTGAAATAATTTCAAAGTTAAAGGAAAGCAGCAAAAATTGTATAAAGAACTCTGTCTATCCTTCATTCAGATCCACAAGTTGTTAACATTTTACCACATTTGATTGATCATTCTATCTCTTGCTTGCTCACAATTTTTTTCTGTACCATATGAGATTAAGCTGCAAACATCACGCCCCTTTCCCCTAAATACCTGTGTGTATTTCCTAAGAATGAACCATGTTAAAAATAGGTCATTTTTAGACTAGAAATGACTTTTACATACAGATTACAATGTAATGCAGATTGCATGGAACAAAAATGGAATAATAGCTACAGGACTATGATTAAGAAAGCAGTCTCCCCATGTATTTTATTGGGTACCTGTTATGTGCTCAGCCCTGTGTTGGGCACTTAGGGCTGGTAGAAAAATAAGTCTATACAGGTCTTTGACAGCTTTCAGATCTCAAAGTTAAGGTAATCTCACAGGCTATGTAACAATGTGTGGTAGTATTCATTTATTAAAATGAGTTGTAGAAACTACAGCAAGTATTAAATAACTTCTGAAGAGAGAGAGATTCTGGGAAAAGAGTTGAGTAGGGGAGGTTCATGGAAGGGATGGGCTTTTTCTGATCTCTGATGATGATGAACATGATTTGAAAAGGATAGGAAGAGAAGTCATCTCTGAGATGCATGGAGGTGAGTGCGAGAATCACTGTAATATATTTTTTAGGACAGTGAGAAGATTGGTACATTTTGAGAGGAATTTCAAGTGGGAACTATTAGGAGATAAGGTGAAGTCTGTAGATATTTGGAAGCCACTGAACTTTCTTCAGAGGGGAGAAACCCAATAAAAGCAAAACTTAGACTTTTTTAGGGAGCTGATATACTCTTAGGGAAGATATAAGCTAAGTGACAGGGCAGAAGGACCTTAACCAGATGCCAGTGATCCTAAAAGGAAAAGAATATGAGAGATTCCAAAGGCAAATTTCCTAGAATTGGAACCTACAAGTAGAAAATAAGGGTTCAGGCTGATGTCTGGGTATTTGAGGAATGAGAATGTTTGCAGAGAACACCAGCGTGCCGTGAAGGTATAATCTCCGAGAGTTAACAGTACAGCAAGCAGTTAGAAATATGGAGTTGTCAGTTAGGATTGAAGAACAAAATGAAACAGTTTTCTATTGAAATGCTTGAAGGAAGAAAGAGAGACAGAAGCCAAGCATAAAACAGAATTCCATGGGAGCATTTGAGAGAAGTTGAGGACCAAGCTTTAATTCTTGAGTGTAGAAATTAGGGAAGGACACTGAAAAAGGAGCTATTGGAATGGTAAAATAGGAACCAGGATGATGTGCTATGAATAAATCCTAGAGAACAGGCTTAGAAGTGTCATACTGGTTAACAGGGTCAAATTCTAGAATGGGAAGGAGATTGAGAAAAAGGATATCTAACTTAGAGCCAGTATAGCAAAGTGGTTAATGGGGCTTCTAGAATCAGACTCTCTAGTTTTAAATCTTCGGTCCCCACTTTCTGGCTGTGTGATCCCCAAAAGTCACTCAACTTCATTATGAGCACTCAGTTTCTCATCTTTAAAGCAGGAACAACAGTAATAGCATTTAAGATTAAGAAAGGCAATACATTAAACTACAGGGCCTGACATATGCTAAGTGTTCAGTAAGTACGAGCTTCCTTGCCTCTCCTCCCTATCAGTGTGTTAGACTTCTGTCTCCCACACAGACCTTTTTTGCTGAAATTTCTTTCATCTGTGTACTTTCTTTCTAAATTCCAGACCACTAGGGATCTGCCCTCTAGCCATCACCACTTAACTCTCTCAGAAGGAGCTCAAACCCCAACATCTCAGGATGAGCTCATCTTTCTCTTTACTGCCTCCCTTCTGCTACAGCCACCACTACCTGCTCGTCCTTCTGAATCCTCTTTCTTGCTTATTGACATTGGCTTCCTTGGAATCACCAAAATGAATGAAGTGATAATTAGCCTGTCCTAGACTAGGTTCAGTAGATTCAGTCATACCTAGATTTGAATCCCAGCTCCACAGTTCACCAGCTGCACATTCCTAAGCACGTTCATTTCTCGGGGTCTCTGTTTCCTCATCTTTTGGGTAAGGGTGAATGGTCTTGGGAGGTAATGTTTGGAAAGGAATCTAGGTACTCAGGAAATGGTCTTACTGTTACAGCCCTCCTTCTCCCTTATCACCCCTACTTCTACTTCCCCAACCCATCCAGTTATGGATGCTCTCACACATGTCTTACTGCTTCTCTGCCAGGTCAGTTTTTATAATGGTCACTTAGTCTCTCTTCCGGGTGCCTCCAGTCTATCCATTGCCAGGGACCTTGTCTAAATAGATGTGGTCAGTGATTCTCCCCAACTTACACCAGTTCATTGGCATTTCTTTGCCTCTAAGGATGTATATGTTCCCTATTTGGACTCTTCCCAGTTTTTACCACATCTCCTATTACTCATTATTTCTTTCCCTCAAGTCCACTCTGTAGCCTAAACAATTCCATGGAAGTTCCCTGAACATGCCGTTCTGCTTCAGGCATCTACCCTTTCCCTGTGCAGTTTTCCTTGCCTGGTAAATCCCCTCAGCCTTCTCTTTTTTTGCCTGTTCTTTTTCAAAGCCTAGCTCAAGCAATTTACTTCTCTGTTGAAGTTGATTCCTTTCTTTTACTGACATAGCTTCTAGCTCCAGGATGAGTAATTTTTGTTTTGAGGATTCTGATGATTGCCCCATGGGCTTTTCTCCATATTATATGTGGAGTCATATGGAGAGAATAGGTAGGGCCCACATAGTCCAGATTCTGTAGTAGTTTCCTCTTTTGTGGTGTTTATCAGACTGACAGCCCTATACACATGCACGTGATCCATTGAGTTCCTGAAGAGCAGTGGCTGCCTTGTTCATTCTTGTACTTCAGATATTGATGTGTTTAACAAATGTAAACTTTGCCAGAAGAGTCTTCCCAGATGTTTGTTAATAACAGAGAATTCTTTGACTAGTCTTAGTGACTCACATTAACGTAAGAGCAACTTATATCCCCTGCTGCTGTATTTAATGACACTATCTTATTTCCCAACCTAGGGCTGAGAAACATCTTGCCTATTACAACAGCAAAGGTGCCAATTGTAAAGTTCTTCCATTTGAGAAGTGGTCTGGAAGTGGACATCAGTTTGTATAACACATTGGTAAGATTTTCTTTAGACTTTTTCTTTATGGAGATTAAGGGGAGCAAGTATCTCTTAATTTACACAATCTTTCAGTAAAATTAAGCCATTCATTTCATCCAATTCATTCTTTCAGTAGTTATTTATGAGTGCTTGCTAAGTGCCTGGCAGTGTTCTGAAGCTGGGGATATAACATAGAATTGAGTTAATATTAGTATTCATTTAAAATGAGGTCAGAGTGGCAAGTGCTTTTTGTTTGGCTTGAACTTTGTTTTAATTTTGGAGTGTGTGTGTGTGTGTGTGTGTGTGTGTGTGTCTTTGGTCTCATACCTGGTTTATTTCAGGGCTTTATTGGCCCTCTCTGGCCCCTAAGGACATTTAATTTGAATAATGGGCGGGGAGGGGGGGTGCAGATCTTACATTGACTTAAATGGAACTGATTATTTTAATAGCCCATATTTTCTAGGAATGTTTAGACTAAGGAGGCCTGAGATCAGATGTCACTTATAATTCTTATCTAGTAAGTTCAAGAAGTTTGTCTTCAGGGGAAAAATATTAGTTTCAGCCTAAATGTCTTCATCCTAAAATGAATTACAGTGTAAACCTTTTCAGAAAATTCCATCTTAAAACTTGTTCTTCTAACTGGTAGACTTATAGTGTAATTTCCCTTTTAACAGGCCCTTCATAACACAAGGCTCTTATCTGCTTATTCAGCCATTGATCCCAGAGTGAAATATTTGTGCTATACCATGAAAGTATTTACAAAAGTGAGTATGCTTCCTCTTGTGATTTATCAGGAAATCTCATTACATCTTCAACCTTGTTGAAAACATAAGTCTGTAACAGAAACAGACTCAGTGATACAGAAAACAAACTAGTGGTTACCAGTGGGAAGAGGAAGTGGAGCGATAGGGGTATTATGGGATTAAGAGACACAAAATGTATAAAGTAAATAAGCAACAAGGATATATTGTACAGCACAGAGAATATAGCCATTATTTTGCAAAAACTTTTTTTGGCCTCACCGCACGGCTTGTGGGATTTTAGTTCCCTGACCAGGGATTGAACCCAGGCCCTCGTCAATGAGAGTGCAGAGTCCTAACCACTGGACCTCCAAGGAATTCCCTATTTTGTTATAACTTTAAAGGGACTATAGTCTATAAAAATATTGTATCACTATGTTGTACACCTGAAACTAATATAATATTGTAAATCAAATATACTTCAATTAAAAAAAGAAAAAGAAAAGATAAGTGAGTGTTTTTAAAGAACCATAGCCATGTCAAATGCTTTTAACTATTTGAGAAGCCCTACTCAGCAAGATAAATTTTGTTGCTTAAATTTTACGTGGTAACCTAATATTGCTTCTGGCTGATAGTTCCACAGCTTTGTTGGGGTTTGTTTTGCTTTGATTTTTATTTATTTTTTTGGTTGGTCTTACTTGGTTTTGTTGGCATATTTTAGCATTTGAAAATGTAATTTTTATATTAGTGCCCTCTAGAAGCACCTTACTCTTAGTGACAATAGAATAGATGCAAGTGTAGCAGAAGACATTGGTGGTCTTTCCTTCCTCCTTTTCCTTCCCCCCAGATGTGCGATATTGGTGATGCTTCTAGAGGCAGCTTATCGTCATATGCATACACGCTTATGGTGCTATATTTTCTCCAGCAGAGGAACCCACCAGTCATTCCTGTCCTTCAAGAGGTATTAGTAAAAGAAATTGTATTTCTCATCTGTAGAGCTGGGTGATCTTTGAGCCCTCTTCCTTCTCTAAAATTCTGTGGTTCTGTAGTTAAAATTTTTACTATTTTCCTACAAGTTTTTGTATCAATGCATTAAGTTTGTAATCCATACTAATAGTTTAAAAATTAATTTCAGATATACAAAGGTGAAAAGAAACCTGAAATATTTGTTGATGGCTGGAATATTTATTTTTTTGATCAAATAGATGAACTGGTACGTATTTTAATAGTAAAGATTTTTTACATCCTTGACTGAAAGTTACCTATCCTATGCTGTAGTGTAGATGGTCAACAACTATATTATCACTTGTAATATTTATTTATATTATGATAGTAAAAAAAAATAGCACATACAGATGATTCCTTTGAAGTTGAAAACATTTTTTTTAAGCCAGGTGAGTTTCTAGGGACTATATCCAGGATTTCTTTAATGCCTAATAATTCCAAATGGTCAAGTAACTTTATTCCAAATGAACAAATATTTGCTCTGTGGTTTCCTACAGAGAGTTAGGAAAGGCTCTCAGTTACAGAGATATAATAACCAGGTGTCACCAAGGCTCTTAAAATTTATTTCCAGATTCTTCCACAAACATGCATTCTGAGGTTTGGCATTTAAAACCCTGAGCTCTTTCTGTCTCCAAGTCATAGGGTAGAAACTAATAAACTCATGTAAATGATATTTTAAAATATAAAAGAAAAGTTATATAATTGTATTTTTATGTATTTAAACTCTAGTTAATTAAAATAAATCCAGATTTACTCCCTAAGATACAAATGACTATTGATATTAACACTTTACTATAGAGCATGATATCTCTTGTTCCTTCTATTTCTAGCCCACCTATTGGCCAGAATATGGAAAAAATACAGAATCTGTTGGGCAGCTATGGTTGGGACTTCTTCGTTTCTACACAGAGGAATTTGATTTTAAAGAACATGTTATTAGCATCAGGAGAAAAAGTCTGCTTACAACCTTTAAGAAACAGTGGACATCAAAATACATTGTTATTGAAGGTACAAATAAAATCAAACTTAAAACTGAATAGAATATAGAGATTGAACTGTGAGGGTGTTCTTCATCCTTGCAGAGCTCTTCCAGAGCAGCCATGAGCCACTGATCGGGGTGTGCCTTGCGGCCATCCCGTTACTGTCCACATCAGGCAGACTTGTCTGTTTCCAACTTAAAGATTTATTTTTAAATGGCTGATGCCCTCCCGTGGGGTCTCTCACAAACCCAAAAGTCTTTGTTCACCATGACAAGCCCTTTACCTGTGTTTAACAGGTACTGGAGAATAAGGTTGCTATAGAGGTGAGCCAGCTTCAAAATAGTGGGACTTTTAAAACCTTCCTAAGTGAGGGTTTGAAGAGTACCACCGAAAGTCAGTTTTCAAGATCCTTATTTGCTGTTTATTGATGGAGAAGTTTACCTGTAAGTAGTTAGATATAAAATTTGCCATTTATTTCGCCCATGCTGAAGCCTTCCTTGAATGCTAAGATCCATGGGCCGTTGTGTTTGTATTGATGTTTGATAGTTTATTTCCACTTTGGGAGATTTTTGTTTCTATCTTTGTAGATTTTTTATTAACTATATATATATTTATATATTCACCAAATTATTTTCAGTGGTTGCTCAGTACTGGTTTTTTTTTATTGTTGTGTACTTGTTTTACAATATTATATTAGCTTCCTGTGTATAAAATAGTGATTCGATATTTTTATAGATTCCTCTCCATTTAAAGTTATTATAAAATATTGGCTATATTCCCTGTGCTGCACAGTATATTCTTGTTGCTTATCTATTTGATATATAGTAGTTTGTGTCTCTTAATCCCATACCCCTATCTCGCCCCTCCCCATTTCCCTTTCCCTACTGGTAACCACTAGTTTGTTCTCTATATCTGTGAGTCTGTTTCTGTTTTGTTACATTCATTTGTTTGTTTTATTTTTTAGATTCCACATATAAATGATCAATTTGTGGGATTTTTAATTTTAAAAGACAAAATGGAGTTTAAATGCTTAAAAATGAATTGAGAAATGGCTTAAATATTTTGTTGATTTTGGTCCTTTTTTATTTTTGTTTTAATATAATCATACCACCTAAATAATGTGTTACTTTAGGTTTTGCTTTTATCATTACTTCTGCTTATTGACAGTATTAAAATACTGTGAACATTTGTAAAATTAAATTCAGTTGACAATGGGTTATAGATACAGTTTTAACTTTTTGGTATCTGATATGTCAAAAACATAGAACTTTGTCTTAAACCTTTCCAGAATCACAATGGGTACTTATGGTCTGCCAGTTATTAATATTTTTTTCTTAATTTTTTGAAGCCTCATTATCTTTTGCTTTTAACTTTTACATTATTTACAAACGAGCCATTAGTAATAGGCTATATTAGAAGGAAGACTTTTAACTAGTTATTCTAGAACTGAGAAATTTCAGTGGTGGTAGTTTGTAGTGTCTGTACAATAGCTAATATCGTAGTATCTCTGCTACACCAAGCAAACAACCAAAAATACTTCCACATAGCACACACATAAAAATCACCAGAAGAAAGCATGACCAAACCTACTAGAAAGGTAACCTTCTCATAGCAATTATTAGTATAGGGTTAAACTGAGTAAAGGGTCCTATACACCAGTAAACTCTTAGTGGGTCTAAATCCCAAATGGTATACCCCAGTTATTATACATTAGAAGCATAACAGACAACCAGAAGGAATGCCTCTTTTTACTTCTTTACTCCTTTTGTATGTACCATATACATCCTCCATTTTCTTAATGAGATGATCCCCAAAAAAGGTTTTGGGTTTATTTTTTCCTTTGCTTTCTTAAATATGTTTTTAGACATTTATTGGAAATAATTAAATATCTACACATAATGTTTAAATTGTGAATTATTCTGTGTATTTTTATTTTAAATCAAATATAAAATAGTATTTTGACTTAGAAATAGTGCTTTACCTGAATTTATTTCATGAACCAGTTTATTCAGATCTCACATACATCTTTGACATCAGCATTTTTTTCATCATTTCTACCACTTTTTGGATCATCTAACAAATAATATTTCAGATACATCATGTATATATACCTATCTAAGCCATTTGAGATGCAGACATTTCAGACCATATGGGAGGGACTTCCCTGGTGGCACAGTGGTTAAGAATCCACCTGCCAATGCAGGGGACACGGTTTTGAGCCCTGGTCCGGGGAGATCCCACATGCCGTGGAGCAACTAAGCCGGTGCGCCACAGCTACTGAAGCCCATACACCTAGAGCCCGTGCTCCGCAACAAAGAGAAGCCACCGCAAAGAGAAGCCCGTGCACTGAAACGAAAAGTAGCCTCCGCTCGCCACAACTAGAGAAAGTCTGCGCACAGCAACGAAGACCCAACGCAGCCAATCAATCAATCAATCAATCAATCAATCAATTCTAACACAAACCATTTGATTAAAAAAAAAGATCATACGGGAGTCTTTTTTGGGGGGGGTGCTGCATTGGGTCTTCGTTGCCACGTGGCTATAGGCACGTGGGCTTCAGTAGTTGTGGCTCGCGGGCTGTAGAGCACAGGCTTAGTTGCTCCTCAGCATGTGGGATCTTCCCGGACCAGGGATCGAACCCATGTCCCCTGCATTGGCAGGCAGATTCCTAACCACTGCACCACCAGGGAAGTCCCAGGAGTCTTTATATAAAGCTTTTACTGGAAATGGAGATCCAGATAGCCATTGGTATGCTACTGGGACAGGTGTGTGTGTCTGTGTATGTTTTCATTTATCTTATGTTTTATGAGCTTCATGATAAATTATTTTCTAAAATGATGTTTTAAAGGCTGTTAATTAGCAGGAGCATTCAGTACTAAAATGTTTTAAATATATTTGTGACCTCTATATGCCTGTAAAACTAGCATGATTAGGTAATATCAGACTAATATGTCTTCTCCAAACAGTATTTTGTTGTTCAGAATGAAGCACCTTCTCATAATATGAAGGACTCTTCAAGGATTCAAATATAAAGCAATACCCTCTTTTCTGATGGATACTTTTGGGGGAAGACTTGCCTTATATTTAGGAATATATATATTATTACTTAGTTGTATTATAGACTTAAAACTCATTAAAAAGGCAGTCATTTAATACTTTTATTCATGATAAAGTATGTAACACTTTCTTCTTGTTATATAGACCTCACTTAATGTATGAATACTGGTATTTCCTATTTGATTATCTTTTTTTGTTTTCATTAATTTTCTTTACTTAGATCCATTTGATTTGAATCATAATCTTGGAGCTGGATTATCAAGGAAAAGTAAGTTATTACTTTGTTTATAAATATTAATTCCATCTCTTTTCCTTTCAATCCCTCTAATTGAGCCTTTACTCTTTTCTTCTTAGTGACAAATTTTATAATGAAAGCATTTATAAATGGGAGAAGAGTATTTGGTATTCCAGTCAAAGGATTTCCAAAGGACTACCCCTCAAAAATGGTAAGTGTTGGAAATACAAAAAACCAATTCTAAAAGCCATTTAAGCACCTAATTTGTATACTTTACTTCAGTAATAATCTAAATACTCTGGAAGTTTGGTGAGTCTAGCCAAGATAAAAACCTTTTAATAAACATCCCTGTTTTGAAGCCATTTATCAGGAGAACAGGAAGAGATAGCCGGAAGAGGAGTTTGGGTGGGAAAATTAATAATTTTGTTGCTGCTGCTTTTCCTCGGTAGCACACATTGGTGGCACTGCTGTTCCACCAAGCATTCAGCTCCATACCAGCCTCTGCAAACCCAGTTTGCACATATCCAAGGACATCCCCCACCCCCTCATATGACATCTAGATTTTTCCAGTCTGCTTGCAAAGAGTAATAAATCCCTTAATGGGACAAGAGAGAGTCAGTGCTGCCTGTGCTAAAGATCTGTCTGTTCTCATATAACCTAATAATTAGGTTTTTATGGAACCACACTCATTAAAAACAAAACAAAACTGCATTATAAAAATTCATTTCAGTGAGAGAAAATGGGAAGGGGTTAGGAGCTAGAGAGTTTTATATTAAAAACAAAGGGGTTTTTCCTGCATTAATTTTCTTAATAAAGACTTTTAAAATGAACCTTAAGTTATTGGGTGTATAAGCATGTTCAGCATTTGATTACATCTCTACATCTAGTTTTTGCTAGATACTGCTGTGGTGGTCTTCTACACCAGTGCTTTTGAAACTTGTTCAAACAAATCACCTGGGGATTTTGTTAAAATGCAGGTTCTGATTCAGGAGGTCTGGGGTGGGGCCCAAGCCTGTATGTCCTACAAGCTCCCAGGGGATTCCACTTCTGCTGGTACCCACCTTAATTTTGGTGGCAAAGAGGCTAGAGTCCAGACCATTGTCTTTCCTTTCCTCTGATATTTTCCTTCAGAAGCCACAACAAAGCAACAGCACATAGCTTCTTTCTTTTTAGGTTTTAGCCTTTTCATTTTATGAGAAAATGAAGTCTTTGTACCTGGCCTCAGCTTCCCCCAAGTCCTAGAAAGCTGACTCACAGGGATGTGTAATGCTTTTGTTCAGAAGTGTGCAAGGGAACAAGCTATCTTTATGGTTCAACAGTGTTCTGCATGATGAATAGTAATAAACAAAAATGAATTTAGGTAAGCCTATCCTGAATTAGACCTCCTAATGGTTTTAGATTTTGGAATTAAGCAATATAATAATAACTATTAAAATTAATAATGTCGATGTTGGTATGTCAGTGAGATTCCTGATTGATATTGGTTAGTTTTTGTGTTTGGATCTCATATTAATAGTTCAGATTTTTATATATTTATATTCCGCTAGGAGTACTTTTTTGATCCAGAAGTGCTAACTGAAGGCGAGCTGGCCCCAAATGATAGATGTTGCCGAATTTGTGGGAAAATTGGACACTTCATGAAGGACTGTCCTATGAGGAGAAGGTAAGCAAATATTCAAAAGGGGTGGTTTTGTTTTTGTTTTCTTGCTGTACCAGTTTTTAAATGAGGTTCTCTTGTAACAGAAAATAAACGTATTAAATCCAGCAGTTCTCAGATAAATTTGAGCTTTTTTTACCATGAAAATGAAGTGATTTAAAACATGGCTTTAAGTGCAGATGACTAGGATTAACTAGGGTGTACAGGCAACAGTCTTCCAGGCCCAGTCACCTTTCCTAATCTGGGGCACAGCCCTAATCATCACTTGATCATTTGGTTATCACACTGTCCAACAGGGATGTAAGAACAAAAGAGGAAACTGAAATTCTTCCCTTTTACAGCAGTGAGGAGTTCAGAATCATTTCAGTCAATGACAAGTAAAATGGTTTTTTTTTTTTAGGATCTCAGTTACACTTCTATGTACAATAACTGGGGTGTACTGTGTGGGAATTTAGACTCACTAATACTTTACTGCACTGTAGTACCCTTCACTTGTATGCATTTTAATTCTTAATAATTGCTATAGTGACCTACTCAATTTGGGCACCATGCTTTCTTATGATAATGATTGCAGGAGGGCAGAGGGGGACATAGGTTTGGTTGCTTGCTTGGGACATATTCTTGTTTTGGGGTGGTGGTGGTATTTTTAACTGGATGATAATATTCACATTTAAAAACATGCCACTTAAAATAAGTCACCATCTGGAATTCAAGGCTCTTATTTAGTACTTTATTTTTATTCAGATAATAGTCACTGATCATGTAGGGCAAGGAAGAAGTAATTTTGACAGTTTAAGAACATAAATCTCCTTATAACCACTGTTTCCTTGTGAACCTGAAGTTTCATGTCTCAAGTTTCCAGTGCTGGTAAAGAATGCTCATGGGCCAGAAAGGTTTAAGAAATCACTCCAAGGATAATTTGAGTTTCATTGCATCAGTATCAGAGTAGGTATTAAATTAAGGAGTTCCACTAGTTGCAAAAACTGGTTTTACAGCACTAGAGTACTTGTGAGAATGAAAAAAAACTACACCCTTAAGCCCTGAGGTTGCTTCTTAATAGAGAAGATGCACTTAAATTGCTAAACTCTTGTTTTTCCCTCTGATGCCTCCTATATCTGGTTGTCTTCTAAACCTGAAGTGACCTTAGGAATTTATTTAGGTTTTTGTTCAGATTTTTCCTACTAATATTATATTTTCTACAGAGTGAGGCGACGGCGAGATCAGGAAGATACACTGAACCAAAGATACCCCGAGAACAAAGAGAAAAGAAGCAAAGAAGACAAAGAAATTCAAAACAAGTACACAGAGAGGGAGGTATCAACAAAAGAAGATAGGCCCATGCAGTGCACACTTCAGAAAGCCAAGCCAGTGAGGGCAGCTGTTGACCTGGGGAGAGAGAAAATTCTCAGGCCACCAGTGGAAAAATGGAAGAGACAAGACGACAAAGACTTAAGAGAAAAACGTTGTTTTATTTGTGGAAGAGAAGGGCATATTAAAAAGGAATGCCCACAGTTTAAAGGCTCTTCAGGTATGCACACCCATCACACCTTGATGTTTGCACTCACATCTCAAGGGAAATCTCTTTTTTAGAGTTCTTAACTATTTTATTTATATTTATTTCTTTAACAGATCTATTTACTGGAAAAGATTTTATTTTTAAGAAGGTGAACCCACCTCTCCTGCCTTTACTTCTGATCCTCTATATGTCTTGAACACTTATTGCTGGTTTTTTGAGAGGCTTATCAGAGTCATTTGGTTGACTTTTCTGATAAGATTATCAGTGAATGGAAGACCTGGTAATCCCCAGTACCTAAAAAAATGTAACCTAAGTGACCAGAAAACAAGCTACCACTTGAGCTTTGCTACTCAGTGTGTGCATTTTTGAAATGGAAGCGCTGCCGGGCCACGGGGGAGTGATCTCAGGACACCATACAGTGCGTGCAGGAGCCGCTTGTATTGTTGTTTAGATACATGTGTGCACAGGCCTAGAAAGGGGACTAGAAGTAGAAGGGTTACACAGTTAATGGTGCCTCTACCTGCAGAGGATTGTCTTTGCATTTCATCATTTTAATAATTTTCTGCACTGAGCATGATTATTCTTATGATGAGGAAAAATGTATTGATACTATCAGTCCATAGCTGAAAATCATCCACAGATCTTGCCCCTTCGAGTTGTCAGATCTTAATCCATTTTTTCTATTAAATGAGTGAAGTGTCCGTTATGGGCATCTTTTTAACAGACTATTAAGGGTAAGGGTTCTTTGTGTGGGGGGGATAAGTTATGGTTTACAAAGCAATTTATACACTCTCTCTTTTCTCAGAACAAACCTGTGAAAGTGGATGGAATTTCATTAGCATGGAAATGAAACCCTGAGAAATGTTTTTGATTAAAGTGGTAACCCTGTTCCTGTCCTCAATTGTAAATGTTTATGTGCAGCATAAAAAAAATGCCAGCACTGACAATTTCCTTAAAATACTCACTCTAGTCCTTGTTGTTCCTGGAACACTAATACCTCTCTTCCATTTTTATGATACCATATCAGCAATATAGTATCTCTTTTTTTTAAGGTAGAAAATTTTTAGATCAGCTATCCTTATTTTTTTAAATGAGCTTTATATGAAAAGAAGTATATTTTTAAATTGTTTTCATTTTTGATTTAAAAATAGGACTTAAATGTTTATGAAAGTTACAGCTTCAGCTTGTCCTACTTCTAAGGAATTCAAACTCAAACTTTTTTGCCCTAACGAGGGACGTATACCAGAATAAAATTATCTTCTTTTATAATTATGAGAGGTAAAATGTTTAAAAGAAATTAAAAGCAATAGCTAACATTCATTGAGCACTTAATGATGGGTAATTTCATCTCATTTTCACCACAGCCCCATTAAATGTGGTATTATTGATATCTCCAGTTTACAGATGAGGAAACTGTAAACAGTATAGATAAGATGTAATATAGTCTCACCAAAATTCCTTTTGTAGGCTACCCTTCAGAAAACTCAGGTCTTGTGTTTACTCAGAGCAGGAGCATTGCGTTCCTCTTTGGTACAACAAAGTGGTGAAGGAATGCCCCTGTCCTCCCGCAGCTTGGATGGATCTCTTCTTTCTAGCTAGTAGCAAGTTTTAAGTTGCCTACTAGTGAATCTCTCAAAATAGTTAGAGCAGGGAATTCCCTGGCCGTCCAGTGGTTAGGACTCGGGGCGATTTCACTGCTGTGGGCCAATCTGTGGTCGGGGAACTAAGATCTGACCAAAATTTTTTTTAAAAAGTAGTTAGAGTGGTGATTCTGGCTGCCTAGCGGGCAGTAGCAAATCAAAGAGAGATGGGATATCCTGGGGCAGGGATGGGGTATTATCAAAACTACAGAAAGCACTAGAATCTTGGTTTCTTCTGACTGCAGTGTTTTCACATTAAATCAAGTAGTCATAATATAAAAGTAAAATAAAAAGGGGAGGAGTGGGGCTAGAGTATGGTGAATTTCCTCCAAGAGCAATTAAAAATAATCAGCTTCTTTCTGTCTAAAAATTATGTTGCTCCCACTCATTTCTTCCAATATGTTATTATTTTGTCCACACAGTATACTGAGTAGAGTTTCTGTCATATCAACAGAAGATCTTTCTGTGCAAGTTTGAAACAGGGCTACTACTTTCGATTTAAAGTAGGAACCAAAAGTGCTGATTTCTTTCTCAGGTCTGTCTAAATCTGATTGTGTATTTGGATCCCCTTCTTCACCTAGCCCTTTGAGACCAACTGGCACATTTGTTCAGGTAAACCTAGCTCAGGCCTGAGCAGGAAGCCCTCCCATCCTCTGTCTCTCCCGCAAACACGTACTGAGTACTGGCAGCTCTGTGCCAGGTGCTCGGAGGTGCTGGGCTGCCCCAGGCCCTGTCTCCATCCTTGTGGCTCCTCCGCTCTGCCCGAGGCGCAGGTTGCGGTGAGCTTCCTGTGCACCAGCTCGCCGGGTGTGCTTTAAGGGATCCTGCAGATGTGTCTTGCTCGTTGATTAACTTGCAAAGTTCTGCCACCCACATGCCTAATTTCAGCTCTCCTTGGATTTAGTTACAGTTTTCAGGCTGTTTCGGATGCTATTCCTTTCGACTTTGTAAACCAGTCTATTTCGTTTTTTAGGCAGTGCTTTTACATGAAGACCAAAAGAAACAAAAAACATCTATATTTTTGAGTCCCCAGTCAGGTATGTGGGTTTGAAAAAAAAAATGTGTGTTATTTTATTTACTGCATAGTGTACCACATGCCTTTTGAGGCACTTCCTTTGAATAAGTGGTTTTAACAGGGATTGGACATCAGAATCACTTGGGGAACTTCTAAAAATACAGCTACCCTGCCCCCACCTTCATTTCTTAAATCAGATGCTTCAGGGGCTAGGCTTAGGCCTGTGTATTTTTTAAATGTTCTAGGTGATTCTTATACCATCCTTGAGTAGGAACCATAGTCTAGTTATTTGTTCCTCTTCTATACTTTTTGTTTCTGCCTTGAAATTGCCACTGTCTTGTCAGCAGTGTATTCTCCTCATGGAGATCATTTACCATGCACCAAAGTAAGGAAAGAAAGTAATCATTGACCTGAACACTCTCTCTCTCAGCTGCATCATTTACTAATTCCTTCAACAAATATTTATTAAGCGACACCTCCCACCCACCCGCCCCCTCTAAGTTCAGGGTGTGGGCCTAAACACTGATGAAGCAGCAGTGAACCAGCAAAGCCCCTTCTCTCATTTACTCTGCATTCTTGTCAGAAGAGAGACAAATATTTCATGTGGGACAGATGCTAAGAAATATAAAGCAGGAAAAGGGAAAGAGAATGTTGGAAGGGAGGAGGCCTCTCTGATTGAGTAACATTTAAGCAGAGAGTCAAGTGAAAGAAAGAGGCAAGCCAAGAGGAAATTGGAGTTAGACTCTTACAACAGAGCTGAGAACAGTTTTGTCCTGGATGGGTGACACTAAGTGGGATGAGGGTGAGGTGGGTCGGTGGGAGGTGAGGTCGCGGGTATACAAGTGTGGGTCATGCAGCTCCTTCAGCAATGGTAGGGATGGGATTTTTATCTCTACATGAGATGGGCAACTGTTGGAGGGTTTTGAACAAAGGAGTGGTATTATCTGAATTGTTTTAAAAGGTTCATTATGCCGTGAGGAGGCAAGGGTGAAAATTCAAACCAACAGGGAGGCTCCTGCTATAGTTCAGGGGAGAGTGGAGGATGGCTTAGATGTAGGTGGAAGGGGGTGGAGGAAGTGAGGACTGCTAATGTTCTGGAGACTTTAAAGGTAGCGCCATCATGATCTGTTGATGGGTTAGATGATAGAACATGACAGAAAATCATGAGATTTTGAGAATCAGAGCAGACACTGTGATTTTTGCTCTGAGCAGCTAGAAGAATGGAGTTTGGATTTCCTGTGCTGGGAAACCGTCAGGAAGAACAGATTATGGGGAGAAATAGAGTTCGGTTTTAGACGTGTGAGTTTTAAGAGACCTGCTAGATATTGGGTAGAGATGTTGAGTAGCCAAGTAGATATAGGAGCCTGGCATTTAGAGCAAATTTCAGGCTGCAGATACAAATTTGAGGATGCTCAGTGTATAATAGATGGTAGTTAAGTCCTGGGTCTGACTGTGATCACTTAGAAAAGAGAAAAAGCATGTAGAGGCTCAGGCAAAATAAACCAAGGAGACACAGGAAAAAGGGTTCATGGGGAAGGAGAAGCAGCAAGTTGGGTCCCGGAGCCCAAATGGAGAAAGTGCCTCAAAGAGGGAGAATTGACTTCGTGCGAATTGCTGCTCATAGGTCTGTGCACCGAAGACTGAGAATTCAGCATTTTATTTGGCAACACAGAAGTCACTCACTGTGACTTTGAAAAGAGCCATTTCTTTGGAGTGGAGGGCAGAAAAACCTGATTGTAGAGAGTTGTGGTGAGAAGTGCTGGAAGAACTGTAGGCTACTTAACTTCAGCTGTGGGTTAGTGCCAGGTGGGGTTAGTGCCCCATCCCCATCCAGGCCCCAGGCCTAAGGAAAAATGCTAAAAGGGAGGGGGAAATGGGAGGCTGTGAAGGCCTTCTCTTTCTTTCTCTCTCTCTAATCTTCAATAAAGTAGAGTTAAAGGAGGAACATTATATAAGCAAATAGAGCATTTGTGCTCTTTTTAACTTGATTGTATAGTTGATGAGAAAAGTTAAGTTTTTGAAATTTTAAAACTTCATTGATATAACCTGACATTTTTATATATAATGTAAAACAAGCCACATATCTTATGCTCAGCTTTTACATATTGTGTCTTATTGCTAATGTGCAAAGAATGTTTGCTTTTAGATTGGAGAGGTGCCTGTGTTAGTTACAGAGTGTGAAGAGGCTAATCTGTATCTACCATCAGGTGTCGGTTTCTGAGAGATAGTGCTCTCAGAGCCTCAGCAGCCTCCAGAGTCCCACTGTAGAGAGAGCTCTTCCCAGCTTTCACCAAACCAGGCTGAAATAAGCCAGGGCACAGTGATCTCATCCTGGGGAAGCTGAGAGCTCCAGGCGAAGAGTATTTGGTTGTTTCTACTTTGAATGTTAACAAGAGAAAAATTAATTGAATTATTAAATTATTTAAGTACTTCCGTTTCTGTCAGTACCACGATGAATTATCTCCAGTATATAAAATGATCTACATAGAAGTAGGCATTTATTTTTATGATATGCCAATTTTACAGTTGGGTTTTTTTTTTAATGATTGGGAAAAACATTTGAAATGGCATCAAATCTCTTTACAATCAAAATTTAAAAGGCCAGGGTTTCCCTGGTGGCGCAGTGGTTGAGAATCTGCCTGCCAATGCAGGGGACACGGGTTCGAGCCCTGGTCTGGGAAGATCCCACATGCCACGGAGCAACTAGGCCCGTGAGCCACAATTACTGAGCCTGCACGTCTGGAGCCTGTGCTCTGCAACAAGAGAGGCCGCGATAGTGAGAGGCCCTGCACACTGAGATGAAGAGTAGCCCCCGCTTGCCGCAACTGGAGAAAGCCCTCGCACAGAAACGAAGACCCAACACAGCCATAAATAAATAAATAAATTTTAAAAAATAATTTAAAGGTCTGAGTATTGAGGTTGGTATGCAGAGTGAAGCAGAACAACTCAAAGAGAAACAGAAATCTTCAGAGAATTGCCACCCTTACCCAAAAGGGGAATATGGTGTCCATGAAAGGTAAAGACATAGGAGACTGTAAGAACAGGGGAGAGCAGGTCTTTCCTGGGAAGGTCTTGTAATTGCTGTCAGTGGAATGCATGGACTTAAAAATAAGAAAAGTTCTACTGGGAAAACCCTCAAAATGAAATCGTGTGAAAAGAGAATGAGGCCTATCGTGAGAGGATTTGATTGACAATGGCAGCAGCCATGAAAGATGGATGAGGAGATTGACAGGCTGCTTCTGAAAGCTGTTTCAACAGATGAAAGTGTTTGGGAAACAGACTCCACTGCATTTTGTGGGATTGTTTCCCGTAGATCCTCTGAGAGTTTGAGGATCACATAGTTACCAGATGTAAGCAAGGCAAAAGAGTGTTGTTTTTACAAGCTTCAGCCTTGAACAGGCATTTCCAGAACATTTTATGTGAGAAAATACTGATTCTTGCTTAGTTGAGATATTTGTTTTGCCAAGGATAAGGTGTTTCTGAGTATCAGCTTTGCCATCAGATCGCATGGTGTGATTTCTAGCTTTGTGATCTTAGCCTCCACTTCCTTCAGTTTCCTCATCTGTTACAAGGGGATAATAGCACTACTGTCACTTGCCTGGTATGGCTGTTGAGAAACCCTCGTAAAAGCACTTAGAACTGTAGCTGCATGCAGCGAGGGCGGAGATTGGCAGGGGCTGCTGATGGGGTTGATATTCCCGCAGGGCATCTGTCGGCATTGCTTCTGCTAAAGGCTTTACACATCTTGAGAGTAAAACTTTATATTATAATTGTATAATTTTTTAAGTGGGGGAGAAATACAGATATTAGACATATGCCTAGAAATGGCATTACCAATTGACAGTAAGGATTTCAATAAATTGTCTTCTGAGTAAAAGACTTACATATTTATAAATCTTTTGAATAACTGTAAAACTTAACTTTTTTTTTCCTGTAGTAAGTTTATTACAATAAATAGGTTTACTTTATACCAGAAAAGAAAACATAGGTGGTTAAAATTTATCCTTTCCGGGCTTCCCTGGTGGCGCAGTGGTTGAGAGTCCACCTGCCGATGCAGGGGATATGGGTTCGTGCCCCGGTCCAAGAGGATCCCATGTGCCGCGGAGTGGCTGGGCCCGTGGGCCGTGGCCGCTGAGCCTGCGCGTCCGGAGCCTGTGCTCCACAACGGGAGAGGCCACAACAGTGAGAGGCCCGCGTACCGCAAAAAAAAAAAAAAAAAAAAAAAAAAAAATTATCCTTTCCAATAAATTAAACTTCAAGTTTAATTTATTGACAACTGTTAAGACTGTCAAATTTACCCATGGTAAATTTATACAAGTTATCTATGTTGTTATAGATGTGAAATATGTCTCAACTGTAAGTAGTATTAAGTTTCCGAAAAGCTCTTCCTTTTCACAGGCTTATTTATCTGTGATGCGTGGGTAGTTTCCTAACAAGAGCCTGCTGGTGTGGACAGCCCCCGCTCTCACACATCAGTTATACTGACCTTAGAAGAGATTAGCTGCTCTGAGCTCCAGATGTCACATTTATAAAATTGGCAGTAGCACCATCTGTGTCATCGGGTGCTGAGAAGATTAAAGCACCCATTCAGTAGTAAGCACTCAACCAAGTTCTCTTTTCCTCTCCTGATACCTCCCTCCATTCCTTTCCACTAGGCTACGTATAGTTCTTAACTCTCAAATGTGATAGTAGTAGATAGAGAATTCCATGAATTTCCTTGATCTTCATTGTTTCCTCCCTCCCCCACATACACACAGCCAACACAGTGCCTTAGGTGTTCAGTAAGTTTGGAAGAATGATCAAGAATACGAGCATTAAAATCAGACTTACTTGAGTTTGAAATCCAGCTCAGTCATTAATAGTTGCATTACCTCTGTCAAGTTATCGAACCTGTCAGTGCCTCAGTTTCCTTGTCGATAAATTGGGGCTAATATCTCACAGGGCAATTGTAAGGATTAATTTCATATATGTAAAGCCCTTAACACAGCATCTGGCACACATCACTCAATAAATTATTACTACTCTTATTACTGTGGTTAACAGAAAGTCTCCAACCATGCTGTAATTCTCTCTAACTTCTAGGACAAATATATAATGGAAATGTTTAACAAAACAGAAGTATGTGGAGATTGGAGAACCATAGTCATAAACTGTTCAGTATGAGAATCTCAAAAAACTAACATTTTTATGTTTCTTAATCCTCTACCGTTTTTGCAAAGAAAATTACTTTTCAAAAGAAACTACCTGTCTCTTCGTTTATTCCATTTTAATCCCAGGATTTGAAATCTTAAAAATTGGAGATACTCGGCTTCCCTGGTGGTGCAGTGGTTGAGAGTCTGCCTGCCGATGCAGGGCACACGGGTTCGTGCCCCGGTCCGGGAAGATCCCACATGCCGCAGAGCGGCTGGTCCCGTGGGCCATGGCCGCTGAGCCTGAGCGTCCGGAGCCTGTGCTCCGCAGCGGGAGAGGCCACAACAGTGAGAGTCCCGTGTACCGCAAAAAAAAAAAAAAATTGGAGATACTCTAAGAGATTGGCGGATATCTTTTCTCCTTCATGATGATGTATACTTTTTTCCTTAACCAGAATGTTAAAGCCTACTTATTAAAAACAAAAACACAGTTCTCTTTATGATAGTAAATTTAAAATAATAGAAGCACTTTTTAAAAACCATATGGGGAGGGGCTTCCCTGGTGGCGCAGTGGTTGAGAGTCCGCCTGCCGATGCAGGGGACACAGGTTCGTTTCCCGGTTCAGGAAGATCCCACATGCCGCGGAGCGGCTGGGCCCATGGGCCATGGCCGCTGAGCCTGCGCGTCTGGAGCCTGGGCTCCACAACGGGAGAGGCCACAACAGTGAGAGACCCGCGTACCGCAAAAAAAAAAAAAAAAACCATATGGGGAGATCTTAGTATCAGTGAATATAGATCATTCTTTTTCATACCCTTCTTGATATTCCAGTATATGAATATACATTATTTATTTAACCATTCCTTATTAATGAACTAGCTCTTTTCAAACATTTGTTATGTCGGTGTCTTCAAAACTTTTTTGCTCGCATACTCTTCCCCAAAATGTTGAACCACCAATGTATCTCCTTGTATGTGTTTAAGTTTATATCTCAGTTTTTCATCATAATTGCAAAACATGTAATTTCTGGAGGTTTTTTGTAAATATTGGCATTTTAAAAACGAAACTTTTAAATCAGCCTTAAGTGTATCAAATGAAATATAAATATTATTGCAGAAATTTTACATCTTTTATTTTTCGCCTTGAATTCTTTTGTTTCACTTCCATGGAATTTTATCTTAAGATGATACCTTTTATCATATATATTTCAAGCATTTTATTGACCAGCCTATCATACTTACCTGCAACAGAAGTGTTTATATAAATTGGATTTTCTTTTATAAATTGAATTTTTAAGCTTTTTATTAAATCTCAAAGTGTAAAAATTTCTTCTAAATTATTTTTATAGTTATAAGAATAATATAATTAACCAAAACAAATGTTACAAATTTTGATTAAAAATTGCTTTTTATGTTTACTTACTGAAAATGACTGTCCTTTAATTAGATGGGATTTTTTTCCCCATGCATTAATTCATCTTTGGATCAGTACTACTTATTGCAGGAATGAAACAGTGAATCATTTCTATTCCTAATCTTTTTGTTTTTATACTTGGTAAACATTGAGAAACCTCATTAGTCTTTATGATAGCAAATTAAAAGTAATAAGAAATACCTTTAGGAGTCTGGGAAGGGAAGATGTATTACAACAGTGCCACTCAGTTGTTTTCATTCCTTTTTAATTAAATGACCAAAAATCACATAGTAATGCATCATCAGAAATTATTTTGATGGTCATCAGCTATCGGTGTAATTTTATGAAAGCTAAAAATTTGGGTTTTTATTAGAGGCATTCACATTTTGTCACAGATACCAGCATTTTGTGTGCCTCCCTGCCTCCCAAGGCTTTTTTTTTTCACCCTGGGGCGACGTACCACATTAAGAGGTGGATGGTTAGAAGGTATGCCTCTCTGTCTTGTGAAAGGGGAAAGAAAAAGTGGTGTGATTCCTGAGAACCAGCCCAAAGCCTGGGCCACAAAGGCATTCTCAGAAAGAACTCAGAAATTGAAGCACTGTGGTCAACTCTCTGATTGCCCAACGAATATGTTAAGCACTTGTCCTGTTAAGCTGTTCAGGAATACAAGTACCCAAGGTTGAAGACCACTGTTTAAACATTATAATGTATATTTGCATGTTTGTCTAGTTATTTCCTCAGGATAAATACCCGTTTAGGAGGATAATAGGCTTAAAAGTATGCATGTTTGGACAGAGATTAATGGCGTGTTGTGATTGTTGACAGTCTCAGAGAGTCATTCACAACCTTTCCCTACCCTCACTTCATTAGGGTAGTCTTTTTTGCCAGTCTGCTTGAAATTCTACTATTAGCATTGAACACTAACATTTCCCACATTTTCATTTGTATTTCTTCATGTTATATCTTTGTATTTTCGTTAAGGATTCATTTTTGTCTTTAGTTCTTTCTACTTAGAAATTCCTTCATGCTTTGTCAAATGTGTTACAGTAGCCTTCACCACCACCACCAGTTTATTATTCTTTCAGCCTCATTTATGATTTATTTTTCCATACATACATTTGTTTGTTTTAGTAGTTTGATCTAGCCAACTTTAGGGTAGTTTCAAGTCATGCTTACACAATTTTAAGAATTTCATGTTCTTCCCCTAGATTACATAAAAATTCATATTTTATTTCTAGCAGTTCTATCTTTTTTTCTGGCCGCACCATGCGGTATGTGGGTTCCTAGTTCCCAACCGGGGATCGAATACGTGCCCTCTGCACTGAAAGTGTGGAGACTTAACCACTGGACTGCCAGGGAAGTCCCATAGTTTTATCTTTTTACATGTGAATTTTTTATATGAAGTTTCTTCAGGTATGATGAGATTTTATATATATATATATATGTATATATGGGATTACATGTTTAAGTGATGCAGTAATAAAACTATAAATACTATTCTTAGAAAAGAATGGTTTCTTAACATTTGGGGGAAAATATTTTTAAAGGTACAAATAATATAACAACTACCCATCTACTAGAGAATTGGCGTTATTTTTTCACATTTTCTTTTCAATCGTTTGTTAATAAAAGGTTAAGATGGTGACTACCCCAGGCCCATTCTGTCTGTCATGTCCCGCTCCATCCCAGAGGATCCATTATTATGACTTCAGGTACCCGTTCTTTTTAAGCCCTTACATATGTATCCTTTAACATACGTATCCTTGGTCAATATTTAAATTTAAATGACATATCACACTGTATAATAAGAATGTTCTACAACCTGCTTTTTTATATCTATTTAACGAAATTATTTTGAAATTTATATATGTTATTGTATATAGAGTTAGCCTGTTTCTTTACAGTATTGCATCATACAAATACAGAATATTTTATGTAGCCATTACCTAGTACATGAACATTTAGATTACCTCTGATTTTTTCCTATTATAAACAGTGTTGTAGTGATCATTCTTGTGTGAGTCTTCTTGAGCATGTTTTAGAGATTCTATAGGGTTTGAGTACCTAGAAGTCAAATTGTTGGGCCATAACGCATTTTCATATGTGCATATGTGCCTTTTCAGTTTAGTTAGATACTGTCGTATACCCTCTTACTGGTTGAAACAATTATCACTCCCATCAGCAGTGTTTATTCTTACAAATCTGTTGAGTGAAAAATACTTTGGTGTTGTTCTATTGGGTATTTTTTTGACTCTGGTGATGCTAAGCACCTTTTTCTATGTTTACTGGCCAGTTGGAGTTCCTCTTCTATAAATGATCTGTTCAGATCATTTGCCCATTTTCCTGTTGCGTTATCATTTCCTTAATAATTTACAAGGGTTCTTCATTCTGAATACTGAGCATTTATTATTGTATACTTCCCTAATATCTTCCTCCAGTATATCTTATCTTTCACCTTGTATCTATTGCCACTTCAGTTTTTAATTTTGAGATAATCAGATGATTGGTTTTCCCTGATTAATTTTCTTGGACATGTAATTCATGATTTTACATGTCCATTTTCTTGGACATGTAATTCAAAATTTTAGAATTTTCAGAAATTCTTCCCTAGCCTGAGGTTATAAAGATATACATCTATATTTTTTTCTGTTAGCTTTAAAACCTTATTTTTCCTATTTAGATCTTTAATCCATCTGAATTGTGTGTAGAATATGAGGTGTAGTGATCTAAATTTTTGTCCCTCGAGTGAAAAGCCTGTCCTCAATACTTTGTGCAGTTCAGAATATCAAAGATGTGTATTTTTGACCAGTAGACACTCCGTGGTATAAATATGGTATTTATATACAAGTAGAGTGCTTTGAATCTTCTTGACATAGCACTGATTTTTCACTGTGAGTTGACTATCTAGATGTCCTGCTTCGAAAAGTTTGCTTTTGGGGGGCATAAGTTTATATTTGCATACTTAATATTTTGGCTTTGGACATTTTAGAAAGTATAGTTTAAGCAAAATGAAAATAAAAGCCATTTACACTTGTCCCGTTCTAGAGCATTAACTATTATTTAGGTTTTGGAGGTAAAATCTTCCCATCTTTTTACATCAGTGTAATGATAATAGTTAGCATTTATTGAGTACTTTCTATGTGCCAGGTACTATTCAGTTGCTTTACATGTATTAATTAATTTAATCGTCACAATAACTCCAAGGGGGTAGGTGTTATTGCCCTTATTTTACAGATAAGGAAAATGAGGCGCCAAATATCTGATTGGTAGGGTTTTTCCTTTTTCCTTTTTTAATTTTTAGTTTTAATGAAAATATTATTCATATGGTTTTATAACCTGCTTTTTTCATGTTATTAATTATCCTCTGCATACCTAATAATCCTACTGTGTTCATGATATACTTAGTCATATCACAAGTTCTGGACATTTGAGTTGTTTGCATTCTTAAATTATTGTAAGGTTTGTATGAATATTCCTTTACCAAAATTTCTACCCACTTCCCTGTCCTTCTGATATTCCTTCAAACAATTTGGTGGTTAGGAATTCGTATCTTGTTTACATTTCTTTGATTACCCATTGATATTGAATATCTTTTAGATATTTATGTGCTGTTTTTTTCTCTTTCATATATTGCTTTTTCTTTCACCAGCTATCTATTGATGTTCATCTTTTCTCTATTGATTTGTAACTTCTTTAGTACTAAGCATAGAAAGCCTTTTTCATAAATAAAACATAATGTGATGTACTTAGGAAACTCTTTCCCCACCCCAAGATTGTATAAATATTCACTACTTCTTATACTTTGACTCTCTTATATTTAATTCTATAATTCATTTGGAATTAGGTGGGGAGGAAAAGTATGATGTGAGGAAGGAAACTTATCTAACCCTTTTCTTCCAAAATTACTTATTTGACACAATACCAGTTATTGAACAATCCATACTTTCCCCCATTGGTTTGAAATGTATATAATCAATGTGTATAACCTTTGTTATATACTGCTTTCTTACAAGTAATCACTTAAGAATTTCTCAATTTTCTTGCTTCGTTGATCTATTTGTTTAGACTCCAGAACAGAATTTATTAACTGTTCTGTGGTATGCATTTAATTAGCAGTCTTTATTTCTGTCCTTCATCTGTAAATATAATAAATTTCCTTTTTTTCTTTTAAATCAATGACTTATGGCTACAATATCACCATTCACAGCTTCGTGTCTTCAGAGTAATGATGCAAGATATATATTTCTGACCATAGTATTCTTTGCAATCTATTCTGTTTGGTTGCAGATGCACAGCAGAGCCTTTAAAAGTTCACCTGGCCTTCTGTACCAATATGTAAATAGTGAGCATGCAAATGTATTAAAATGATGTCACTCTAGCAACTCGTCTGCATTTAGAAAGAATGTGACGAGGCTTACGTTTAATAGATAATATTCTATATATACTTTTTTACAATGTATCTAGCCAAATTACTTGATTCAAAACAAGTGACCAGTATGAAAAGTTTCTGTGAATAATTAACAATAAGAAGTAATTGTATGGCGTTTACGATAAAGTGAGGCTTGTTTCATTTATGTTGGGTTTTGTTTTTTCCCCTCCTCTAGGTAGCCTTTCCAGTAAATATATGACTCAGGGAAAAGCCTCAGCGAAGAGGACCCAGCAGGAATCATGAGGGAAGGAAAATGCCGCACTCTAAATGGCCACTCAGGCGTTCCTATTCACTTTGAAAATTAGGTTCATTTCACAGGACACAGCAGCATAGATCAGGCTTCAACTTAACATTTAAGGGAAATGTCAGATTTTTTTTTAACTTAATGAAATTGTTAATGAGGAAAAAAAATTTTAATATAGTCTTACCTACTACAAATCCCTGTAGATTTAAGGATTTTAATAGAAAGCCATGATGTATGTACTGAAGACAGGTTTAAAAAAAAAATGTAACTATGGGCCAGTATTCAGGAACACAATTTCATGCTTTTTAATTCTTTCAAAGCACACTAAAAATGGTGTGCTGATAAACTCCAAGTAAATTAATCCTTTTTTTTCCTTATAAATCCTTTTTGTTTGTTTGTTTTGAAGAGGGGAAATTATATTTATTGTTGTTGATTGAATCCTTGTGTGAAAGCGTGTCAAATATGTGTGAACTGCCACTACTGTATTTACGATTTACAAACCTTACTTTATTGATATTTGTAGAAGAAGTGATAACGTGAACGTGCGTACCTATTTATGTGAGCCTTCCGTGGATGAGCAGTGCCACTGAGGGGCTTTTAGTTTTCTTCCCTCTCTAATTTTAAGTAAGTTGACATATAACTACTATGGTCATAAAAATGAAGTAAGGAAAACAAGAGTCCTGTTTGCTGCTAAAAACATTTTCAAAGGAAAAATGACAAAAGTAATTTTTACTTTTTATGATATTCAGAAATTAGGGTGGAGGACTTTTAAAATCCCCGATTATTAAAGAGGCTATCTCTGCCAATCATGAGTTTGATTGGTATCATTTTGGTCTGACTGGAGCCCTCCTGGAACTGTTTCTCTAATTCACAAGCCCTTCAGAAGTAGTACATGGTCTAAACTATGCCTCGGTTTATTTATCATTTTGAAATAAAATCACATTTTCAACCTGTAACTTTATCCACATTACTTTCCACTGAGAGTCCTAAATTTCTTGAGGAAACTAGGTCAAGGATTAAGGGCAGTACAGATCTGCTCCTCTTTATCCTGTGTTGCCTTTACATGTGCTCATTCGATCTGGTGTTTATTGACACCCGACGCCTGCCAAGTCCTGGGAATGTGCCAGTAAGAGGCACAGATTTAGGGGGATGAATGCATAGGAAGGGCTGCAGGGGGTGCTTGCTGGGCAAACATTCCCAGATAGAAGAGGGCTCAGAAAGTAGCACACCTTGTGTGCCCTGCTTTTAAACAAATTAGAGACATTTTCCAGCTAAAAAAGAATCATATCAAAATTAACTTTAGAGGGGAGTTCCCTTTGGCTTAGTGGTTAGGATTCGGGGCTTTCACTGCTGTAGCCCAGGTTCAGTCCCTTGCCAGAGAACTGAGATACTGCACGCCACGCGGGGCAGCCAAAAAAAAAAAAAAAATTAGAGTAGGGAAGTTGTGCTAGAAAGAATTAGGGATTATTCCTTACTCAGTTTTGAATGAACAGAAACTCATGAATTAACAAGTGAATTAAGCACCCTGGGCTAAAACTGCTCTACCTGACTTTCCTCCACGGCTCTCTTCTTCTCTTGCCTTGGTGCATGAAAGTCGACTGGACACGTAATTCTTGTCACTTTTTTTGGAAAGACTGTTGATGACATTCTGTTGTCTTCTGGCATAGTAACGAGATTGGGGCCAACCTGATTTTTGTTCCCTTACAGGTTTTATTTTTCTGCTTGGATGCTTCTGTGTTTGTTTCTCCCTGTAACTTTTGTATCAGTGACATTTGTCTGAAACAAAAGTGAATCCAATGTCTCTCCCCACCTAAGGTTTTTTTTTTTAATTTGAGAGAATATCTATATTCATAATTTTAGTTCTCAAAAATACTTTTGTCTATTCTCAAATGCCTCTCCCTATCATCTCTTTCCTTTCTGGTTAGGAAAGCTTGTCAAGTTTAACCTCCACGTGACTGGCTTGATTTTTAGTGTCATTCTGCTGTTTGCTGTTTCTAACATGAAGTTTGTTATTGCACTTTTAACTTTCTTGAACTTACCTAACCCACCACCTTCCTTTTCCTCTCATTCTTTTAGTTTGTTCTTATTATCTTCCTTTTCATAGAAACCATATTTTCATATATCCTTTTAAGAATGTTGAAAGTTTCCTACATTTTATTCTGATTTCTAAAGTAGATTCTGCCCAATATATTTGATAGCTTTTTGATTTTCAGTTCGTCACACTGAATCAATGGGACAGTGACTAGTGTTTGCCAGCAGACCTGGATAATGTATTGCCCTTGGTTCCCTTCACTCCCTTTACTTGGATGCTGGTCACAGCCCCTTCTCAGCACCCCAGCTGGGGGACAGGAACATCTGCTCCATGCTGAGTCCAGTTTCCAGGGTGTGGCTATCTTGCAGATGCAGCTGGTCTGTCTCTTACAAGCTCCAAAAATGCCCCACCACCAGGGTTCTCCCTTCCTCTTTGTCTCAGGAACAAACAAAAATATGAAATCCATTTTTTATACCCCCAATCTATACTTTTTAATCTCTTGCTCAGTGTGTACAGTAGCAGGAATGTGCACACTTAGAGATGTTATTAAATGTTCTCAGATAACTTCAGTTTATTCAAATATATATATATATATATATATATATATATATATATATATATTCCCCTAGTGGAAAAAATCCTGGGTAGATAAGTCAATAGGGTTCAGTATTATGGCAAAAAAAAAATGTTGAAAAGCAAACAATTTAACAAACCTCCCTAAAACTGCAAAGATGTGCTCGGTACTTTTTTTTCTTTGAAAGCAGGCTTGTTTGGACAGCAACAGTCAAGAATTTAGCACACTTTCCACTGAGTGGGATTCTAGGCCTAATTAGGTTCTGGCTCTGCCATTTTTCCAGCTAAGAGTGTGGCAAATCCCCCTGACCTCTTAGCAGTTCATTTTCCTTGCCTGTAAAATGGAAATCATACCTGCCCTTCCACAGTAGTGAGGATCAAGTGTGGTCTTACTAAGAAAAAACTTTTTTTAATGTCTAGAACCCTGAAATTAAATCCTGAAGTGCAGTGTTGAACATTTCCCTATTGTACATTTTTAACCTATTAGTGGAAATCTAGAAGTGGTTACAGCTTGTGACCACTTCAACAGTCCCCACACCCGCCTAACTTCAACACACAACAGCTGCTGCTCTGAGATAAAGGAGCACACATTTTTTATATAGTCATGAAGACACTTTCTTCTTTTTTTTTTATTAGTTTCTGCTTTATAACAAAGTGAATCAGTCATACATATACATCTGTTCCCATATCCCTTCCCTCTTGCGTCTCCCTCCCTCCCACCCTCCCTATCCCACCCATCCAGGCAGTCACAAAGCACTGAGCTGATCTCCCTGTGCTATGCGGCTGCTTCCCACTATCTATCTACCTTACGTTTGGTAGTGTATGTATGTCCATGCCTCTCTCTCGCTTTGTCACAGCTTACCCTTCTCCCTCCCCATATCCTCAAGTCCATTCTCAAGTAGGTCTGTGTCTTTATTCCTGTTTTACCCCTAGGTTCTTCATGATATTTTTTTTTCTTAAATTCCATATATATGTGTCAGCATACGGTATTTGTCTTTCTCTTTCTGACTTCACTCTGTATGACAGACTCTAGGTCTATCCACCTCATTACAAATAGCTCAATTTCGTTTCTTTTTATGGCTGAGTAATATTCCATTGTATATATGTGCCACATCATTTCAGCTCTATTCACAATAGCCCGGAGATGGAAACAACCTAAGTGTCCATCATCGGATGAATGGATAAAGAAGACATTTTCTTCTAACATGCCAATTTCTTTCAGGGATCTGCACCATTTTCAAGTAACATTAGGTATGCCTGATCCACTGACAAGTAGATTATGTGGCTGAGCACATACATGCAAAACAGCCAACAAGTTAAAAACTGAGTAGTGTGTATTAAATAGAGGAAAGAAAGCTATTAGTCATACACAGGATCCTCAATCAGAAAATTTAGGACTAGAGTTTTTAAATAGCGTCTAAGGCACTATACTAAACGGCTTGAGTTTAAGCATCATTTATAAAATAGCCATGCCAACGCTCCTGCTCTGTGTGGCTCAAAGTAGTGAGGCTTCAGTGAGATAACGTGCTCAAGGGTTCTTCTGAAACCTGAACAGTGCTGCATAACTGTATAACATTTTTTCAATAATTGATAAAAATGATACATGGCATCTTTTTTTTACATTTTTATTAATAAACTTTATTTTTTAGATCAGGTTTAGGTTCACAGCAAAATTGAGCAGAAAGTAGAGAGTTCCCTTATGGCCCCTGCAGCACACCAACCTCCACCACTGTCCACATCCTGTAGCGGAGTGGGACATTTGTTACGATCCATGAACCTACGTGGGCACATCATTGTCACCTGGAGTCCACTGTTTATGTTAAGATTCATTCTTGGTGTAGCACATTATGTGGCTTTGGACAAATGTATAATGACATTGTATCATACGGAGTATTTTCACAATTTATGGCATCTTTGAATATCTATTACCAATTAGCACCGTTTATGGAGTGCTGCTGTGTGCTGTGCAGTCTTCCAAGACCTTTTCATTTAAGCTTCACCATATCTTTAGGAGACAAGGCATGAGAAGGAACGTGATCACCCACCTAGTCACAGATCACCACTTAGTCAAATCACCCACCTAGTTAAAGATGAAACCAAGAGACGATTCCACACTACCGTCTCCTAAACTCAGTTTCTTCTGTGCACATAGGGGCTTGGAAAACAACTATTCTCTTACTGTCAATGCGATTGCATCTCAGTAGCAGAGAGAAAATTACTTAACGAATTCTGAACTATCCAATCCTGTAGGCTCTAGGGGATGAAAGATAAACTGGGTTCTAATAAACACTTCACACTTCGCCCGTGGTGGTGCGCGCGGCGGGGGGGCGAGGGGGAGCCCTCGCCCAACCCAGCCCAGCATTTAAAAATAAAAATAAAAAACACTTCACTGATTGGTTCTTTCCACGTCAAAACACTGAGCAAGAATCCATCCTTCCCAGCAAGACTCCACAGAACCCCCTCCTTCCTTTTTCCCTTTAGCACTTAGAAATGCCGCGTTTCTTGATGTTCTCCTCCCATCTGCTGCCCCTGCTGCACTTCTCTCCTACCAGGATCTCCAATTCTTCCTTGGACCTTCCGTTTACCAGGCTTTCTGTGTATGCCTGGGTATAGTGCTGGCTGGACAATGCCTGGGGCTCAGGAGTGTTTGCCGAATTAAAGGACAGAAGTCCCTGAGCAGCCACAAGATCTGACAAGCAACAGGTATTCCATCAAGCTATCGACTGGTACTCGCTATAAAAGTACTCCCCGAGCTGCCCAGTCACATCTTACAGTAAAGCTGGATTCCAACCTAAAGCGAACATTGTGTTAGTACCATATTTCAACATCCCAAGCAGCTTGGGGAAAGGCGGGGGAGAGAAGGAGGATGTTTATTGAGAATGCGGTAATTCTACGCTCTTAAGAAGAACTGCCTAGCTGGACAAAAAAGGAAGACGGAAACGTAGCTGTCCGGGCCTCGAATCCATTCTGCCCTTGAGAACGGCACCTCCCCGGCCGGTAGACTCCTCTGAGTTCTTAAGCGGCGGGGCAGCACCTTGCCCAGAAGGCAGGGCGTAGAACGGCGCGCCTCCAGAGTCGACAAGTCCGAGCTCATTCCATGTGCCCCAGTCCGGTGTGAGTCAGCGCGCGGGGACCTGCCGCAGAGCTACGACCTTGCCCTCGACCCCTGTGCCCCGCGTCACATGATCACGGCCCGGGCGCCAAGCCACGCTCTCCGCCTGTCACTCATACGGCCCGCCCCACGCCCGTCACTCATACGGCCCGCCCAATGGCGACGGCGCGGGCGGGCCCACGAGGGGCGGGGCCTAGGGCGCCGTGCGCCGGAGCTTGTGGCGTCAATGCGCCCGCCGTGTCCATGGAGAGAGGCTGAGGTGGCCGAGCTCCGGCCCGAGGCATCGGGTTGCCGGGACGGCGAGGATGTCGGCTTCGTTAGTCCGGGCCACTGTCCGGGCTGTGAGCAAGAGGAAGCTGCAGCCCACCCGGGCCGCCCTCACCCTGGTGAGTGGCTGGGGCGCGCGACCAGGCCCGTTATATTGGTTCACTTTCGCCCCCGCGAGGGGGGCACGGTGGCAGGGCACAGCACAGCCGGGCGGCGGGACCCCTGACCCGCTCCGCAGCCGCCGCATCGTCCGCATCCCTGACTCGCCTCTGCTGGGGAGATAAACAAGCGCGGGCGGGGCTGCTCCTCGGGAGCCGGGCGCCCGGGAACTACGTTTCCCAGCGGGCCGCGCGCCGCCGCGTGCTGAGGGGCGAGGGGCGGTGCGAGCGTGGCCCCTGGGGGTCAGGCGCGGCTTTTCCGGAGATTGGGGCCGCGGAGGGTCTTGCCGCGGCAGCAGTGCTTGAGGTCGCGGGTTACTTAGAGGTCGAAATGCCAGGTGCCGGGCTCAGCAGGGTGAATGAACCAGGGTTCCTACCCTTGAGGCGCTTGGGGAGACCCGAGCCTAGCCTCGCCCGGCTGGAGGACCACAGTGTGATATGGGAGCGCCGGTGATAGCGCGGAGACAACAAAGCCCTCCCCCTTGCAGAGATCAAGGCTGCAGTGCACAAAGGGTTACTTCCTGGTGTCTGGGGTGGAAGAGGCTTTGAAACGCACTCTGTGCCTCCAGCGGTCCTAGGCCGTGGTAGCTCTAACAAAGGACAAAGAAGGATAAATTTCCACCCTGAGTGAGTTTACAGCGTTCTCTGGGTGAAAGGTCAAACACACTCAAAGGAAACTTGCTGCAGATACTTACAGCATTTACTGCGCATGCTGGATCCCCGACGTAGTGCACAGTTTTGTTTTGTCTCTTAAAGTCACATAAAATTAACCACTTGTAAGCGTTCGATTCGGTGGCATTTAGTACATTCACAGTATTGTGCAACCGTCACTTCTATGTAGCTCCAAAACACCTGGCCCCAAAAGAAAACCCCCCTGTCCATTAAGCAGTCACTATTTGCAGTTTTGAAAGATTAATTTCATAGGAAATCTTATGATCAGTTCAGCATTCTTCTCACACACACCCCACTCTTGGTAAAGAAGTCTTTGTGCAAACACTCAATTCCTGAAGACTGGGGAAAACAGATTAAATTGAATAATGGATTCCGTTCAATTTAATGCCATAAGAAGGCCTGTTGCCGGAAAATTCGTTTCAGCAAAACAGGAGAAGGTCATGATCAGGTGGGAGAATATATTTTTATAATGGGTCACTGTTTTAGGTGCATAAGGAGGTTATCCGGTTTTTGTGTGATACTGTATTCTACATTGTTTTTTTCTGTACCATCAAGCCCATTTTCCAGTCTGAAAGATACACCATCAAATCTTAGAATTCTCCAAGATTTGAAATCATAAGAACTAGAAAGCACTACTCATACTTTGCGTCTCCTTTCAATCTCAGTAAAAATTATTCAGAAATCAAAAGAATTCTACCACTGGTACTGATAGAGCCGGGAAGAGTCAGAAAGTGTGGAGACACTTTTTTGCCTTTTCTTTCTCCACCATTTGGCATGGGTCATACCCTTTCTCTCCGTTCCTACTTAGTCATCAGACATTTAAGACCTACATTTCCCACCCTCTTGGGAAACAGTCATGGGCCAGGCCTTTGGCACCTCTAGAAATTACTAGGAACAGTAACCCAGCCCATTTTCTCAGACCTCAGCTCTCAACCCACGCTTGCTCCTTTATGCTTCATTACCTGTCCCGGCTTACCAGGCCAGTTCTGCTACCAGCACTGCTTTGTCATGTCAGTTCTCAGTTCACAAGGGCTCTGTGTTGCCTTTGATCAACATTTCGAATTAGCATGCAGGAGTCCATTGTCTGAATTTATCCTACTTAACTGTCTAGCAGACTTTAGTCCCTTTCCCTGTGATCTTAGCTGGTGCCAACGCACATCCCTGTTTCTTTCCACCAAAGGTCTGTGGTAGCAGGCTTGCAGTTATTTTAATCCTGGCATGTGTTCCTAGTCTTAACATACTGGCATGCATGTATTGATATCTGTGCTTAATTTTCAAGTGTTTTTGCAAACGTTTAACACCATGTTCATTTAAGTGCAAAAGCAGTGAACTCATCAAAGGACTAATGAGTGAAGACAGATGAGAGCAAATGAAATGAGATAGTTCAATGAAATGGGTAAGAAGAGATGATGAATGTTAGCTAAGTATAAATTTTGACATCAGGAATTCGACATGTTGCAACCTTTGAGAAGTGCTGTACCTGTGCAGTCTAGTCAGTGAGAGGTTAGGAAAAGGTATTGATAAAATAAAAGCATGATTCCATGTTTTCAGAGCCAGACTACCTGTGTTAACTGATGTTAATCCGGGAGAGGATTGGTGGTTTGATGGAGAGAAAGACTTCAAAGACTGGTCACAGGCACTTTTATGCAACCAGGGGTGGGTCCTTGATAGAATAAGGTTTCAACCCACCACATCAAAGTCAGTACCCTTCATCCAAGGAGGATGACATCCCCCTTCCCTACTTTGCTGCAGACCCAGGAATTGTGAATGGAATTGTATGTATAGGAGCCAGAATAAAATATGACTGGAGAACTTGAAGATTTAACGCTACACTGCAAGCAGAGGCCTTTATTTCCATTGTTGTCCAAAGCAGAATCATTGCAGCCCTAATTAGGGTTATAGGGATATACCCACAACTGGCCTAAAGTTCAACCAAAGATGTGAAGATTAATGGTACATAGCCAGCATCATTCTTGATGCACAAGAGAGAAGTTAATTCATTGCATACAGCGGGTGCCTTAGGGCTTAATTTCTAGCAGCTCCTGGTTGAGAAGGGTCTGGAAACAATATGATGTTAAATACATGGGGGCTCAAGGAGGTGTTTATTCATTGAAGGAGTAGCCCCAGAAGTCCTTTGGAACAGTGACCAAGCTGTAAGATTGGTATAGGAGGCAATTTAAGGGGCATTACACAGGAAACAATTGGAAGTAGCCTGAATGTCTAACAGTGAAAGGCCAGTTAAATAAGTAAGAGTAAATCCTGTTGGCGAGATATGTAGTCATTCTAAGTAATGATTTTTTTTTAAAGGTTTGGGAGTCATAACTCTTAATTCTTTGACTTACTAGCCCTGTGCAAATTATTTAATCTTTAATACCTAAATCACAGAACTGAAAGAATAAAAAGATGATGCATATAAACCATTAAGCACCTAGAAAGTACTCAAGAAACAGTGAATATATGTATGTTACTATGTATCAAATGAGTAGCATGTTAAACTTTCAAAAGTAGGCTACAAAATTGTGAATATATACTGTGATTACCTGCATGTACAGGAATAGGCAAAGACAAAAGGGAAACAGCATCATAATGCCATAGCTGTTATAGAATGACTCAAACAAAATATACTGAAATTTCATTGGCTGCCCTTTATCTACCATCTTTTAAACCTTAAAATGCCAGATTTACAATGAAACGAAAGTAGGTTGTAGTTGTTGGCTCATGTTTAGTATACATAATCGTGGAGTTAACTTTGGGTTTTAATCTTGTTTCCTTAAACAGCAAAAAATGAAAATTGCCTGGGGAATGACTAAGGAAATGCAGTATTGAGGATGGAAAGTTTCTGCTACAAGGAATAGAAACGCTATGGCATGGGATAAAGTAAAAGTATGTTGCTATGAAGTAGTCAAAAAATTCGTTTATCTACAGTGCCTTCTCCCATAATTTCAACCACAAAAACAGACTAGAAATCTTTTTTTTTTAAGGCCAAAATATCTCACTCACAGATGCTCTTTCACTTGAAAGAATGTCTTGTTCTGTGATACACATATGAGAGAAATAATATTTCATTGAGTTTCAAGGGCCTCTTGAATTTTATTTCACTGGCCAAATCTCAGGTGAATTAGACTCATTGATTCTACATAACTTTCTTGGGTGGGTATGGGTAACTTAGTTGTTTGGGGGAGTATGTTGAAATGGGAGGGCCGCTAGGCTTGCAGCATGTTGTTTTGTTGAAGTTTTTATACTATTTCCCAGAATGATCTTAAGTCCTAGATGTTCCCCTGTTTAGTCATTCTGACTTGTTCTGAAATTCAGATCCATTTCTTGGAAAGTTCTAATAACCATATCTTTACCCTGAAGTGGACTCTCAGCAGGGTTATACATCATCAGTAACACTCCTCCCAGTGGGGTATATTTGATTATTGCCTGACACTAGAAAATTAAGACATGTTTTGGTTCCTGTAATGACAGTTTCCAGGCACGCAGGTAATTTTTCTCTTAAGCTCCTTTCAGTATGAAATGTTGAGCATCAACCACTTTGTGGTAAGTGGACCACTCTCTGTGAATTGCTTTTGTTTGCTGTTTAAGTGTTTTCTGCTAAGAGTTGAGAAAAGAAGGAAATATATTGCTTTTGTAAAAACCAAATTAGATAATTTAGAAAGTCACATGAGACTCGGGAGTTCCCTGGTGGTCCAGCGGATAGGATTCGGCGCTTTCACTGCATGGCCCAGGTTCAGTCCCTGGTCAGTATGAAAAGAAACAGGTGGGGCAGCGTAGTACGTGTGCCCTGAGCTTACACCTCCCATCTGCTGGCAATAAACCAAGGCTCCGCATCAGGTTGGACTTCCAGTGAGTATTTTCCCATGGCTGTGCCTTTTTTTTTTTTAATTTACTGGAAATCTTTTGATTGTAATTTGACAGTAATTAGATTAATTTCTTCAAGACTCACATGGGAAATATCACCATGAAAATTAGGAAAGCTAGTTTTTACTGGCAATCATTTAGAAGTGTAACTAAGCATTTTAAAAATTTTTTTCCATTAATATCTCTCTAACTATTTGAGGTTAACATACTGTGATCTTAAAAAATAAATAAATAAAAATAATTCTGCAGAAATTCCTCCTTCCCCCCACCCCCCACCCCCATCCCGTTCCCTGTCGTTGATCTGCTTGGTTCCTGTTCTGATAGAACCATGGGAAACGGCCTTTATAAACCACCCACTGGTAGTGATTTATTTAACTTTTTTTTTTTAAGTGAGACACAATAAGAAATACATACACACCGTATGTTAATAACTAAATCAAAGTTTCACTGTTTATCCAGTGCAGTGCACTGTTCTGTGATTTTTGTTTTTGTTTTTTGGCTGTGTTGAGTCTTTGTTGCTGCGCATGGGCTTTCTCTAGTTGCGGCGAGCAGGGGCTACTCTTCGTTGAGGTGCGCGGGCTTCTCATTGTGGTGGCTTCTCTTGTTGCGGGGCACAGGCTCTAGGCGTGCGGGCTTCATTAGTTGTAGCACCGGGCTTCAGTAGTTGTGGCACGCGGGCTTAGTTGTTCCGTGGCATGTGAGATCTTCCCGGACCAGGGATCGAACCCATGTCCCCTGCATTGGCAGGTGGATTCTTAACCACTGCGCCATCAGGGAAGTCCCTGTTTTTGTTTTTGTTTTTGTTTGCGGTATGCGGGCCTGTCCCTGTCGTGGCCTCTCCCATTGCAGAGCACAGGCTCCGGACACACAGGCTCCGGAGACACAGGCTCAGCAGCCATGGCTCACGGGCCTAGCCGCTCTGCGGCATGTGGGATCTTCCCGGACGGGGGGACGAACCCGTGTCCCCTGCATCGGCAGGCAGACTCTCAACCACTACGCCACCAGGGAAGCCCTGGTTTTTTTTTTTTAATGATAGTGTCAACCTTCTACATTGGTTTCATGACTTTTCTAAATTGGGTCCAGACTCTGCTTCAGCATCTTCATCTGGCCAAGTCCCCACCAGACAGGGTGAAAGAGCACACTCGGGCCATCCATCAGGTCTGTACCCCCAGCACAGGCTTGAGTTCTGGCTACGATTACTACCTAGTTGTAGGTCATAATGTCCACTCTTAGGTCATAATGTCCACTCTGAGATTTCACAAACCAGGAAAATGCCTGTATAGAAAACTTGAGGACCGGTTCAGCATTGCCAGCTAGAGGAGCTAGTAAAACAAGAAGTAGGAAGGACATGATCTCTTCATGATAATACATTCTCATTGTTATAATAATAGCTGGCTTATGTTGAGCTCTCTGTTCCTGGTGCTATTCTAAATGCTTTTCATGAATTCGTTCATTTAATCCTCACAAGAATCCTGAGGAGGAGGGACATTTATCCCTGTTTAAGCCAAGTAATGGGCTGGGACACAGCAAGGAAGTGGACCAGGAATGCCCTGGGACAGGCTTTCTCCCTAACAGCCTCCTCAGGAAATTGGGGTTTGTTTGTAATGCTGATCTACGCATGAAGTATTTTTGAGGACAACTGGGCTTGGTTAAACAGCATTTCTCCTGAAAACTCTTCCATGTTCTTGTTTCTATTATTGACTAGCTTAGTTCTGGTCATCTAGATGCTTAGATGCTGATGTAATAATCTCTGTGACTAGGGACCTCCCTGGAGGTCCAGTGGTCAAGACTTCGTGCTTTCAATGCAAGGGGCGCAGGTTCGATCCCTGGTTGGGGAACTAAGATCCCACGTGCGCGGCCGAAATCAATCAATCAGTTAATCTCTGTAAATATTCGGTGGGACTGGCACGAGAGGCACACACTGGGTTATTTGATGCTGGTATCACTTTTTCCTCTAGCTGTGCATTTTGATGGATCTGAAATAGATTTGGGGTAAACAGAATGAGCAAATAGAGTTAATAATGATCAATAGGAAAAATGCCTGAAGGTTGGCTTTCCCAATGTGGTACTTGAAATCATTCATTGACTGTCGAGTGCCTTCTGTGTGTCAGGCAATGTGCTTGTTGCTGGGCATAAAGTAGGAATTCGAAATAGATGCTGACTAGACAAATTACATTTGTGATGTGAGTAGATAGTACCAGAGATTATGACAGGGAGCTGACCTTGACTGGGGGGGTGGGGGCAGGGGATGAAGAGGACGTTGCTAGTAGATATTTTAAAAAATACTTTTAATTGAGTAGAGTTCATATGCTTGCGTATGAAATCCACAAGGTACTCTGATTAGAATGGAACATAAATTCACCACATGAATTTGCTAAAGATAGGCTTGAGTTGTCTTAAATACTAGGAAATATAAGGCTGAAGAATGCAAAGTTTGTAACAACTTAATAACCTTCCCTTTTTTCAGACACCTTCAGCAGTAAACAAGATAAAACAGCTTCTTAAAGATAAGCCTGAACACGTAAGTAAAACCAGTCAGACAAATATTTAGTAAAAAATTGAAGTTGTATTTTCACAATGAATTTATCTTGTGATAAACAGTGTGCTTTCATTAATTAGGTGTTTTTATTTAAAAGGTAAAAAATGCTCATGATTTTTAAATGCAAGTAACACAACAGGGTGTTATGAAAAGGAAGTCACTCTCTCACCCCACATTCTTCATTCATTCTCCCTTCCAGGAGGCAGCCTCTTCGTGTCCTTGCACAGATCATCTGTGCATTTTATTACCTAGACCAAGGTTTCTCAGCCTCAGCACTGTTGATGTTTTGGACTGGATAGTCCTTGTTGGGAGTGGATTGCAGGATGTTTAGCAGAATCTCTGGCCTGTGCCAGAGTTGTCACAACCAAAACTAATTCCCTGAGGGGAACCACTGGCCTAGACTTTGCTTGTTTCATTTGTGTGTGTGTCTCTTTTCCTACTTAGGTGAGAACCTACCACACACACTGTGGTTGCACTTTGCTTTGCCCCTAATAGTATAGCTTGAAGATCCTTCCATATCCTAACATAAAGATCCTTATTCTCTTCATGGCTGCATATCCTAGTATATTCCGTTGAACAAGTTTATTTAGCCAGGCTCTCATATTAAAGGTCTTTCGGGTTGTTCTCATTCAGTGCTTCCACAAACATTATTCAACAAATATTTAGCATCTGTAGTGTGCCAGGCCCGTTGTTCTGGATCTGTAGGCATAGCTTTTTTCATCTACATAAGCTGTATTTGTAGATGTAGAATTGTTGGGCAAGGGGTGTGCGTACCATCTTAATCTTAGCACATTGTTCATTGCCTAAGGGATACTGTAAATGACTTCCAAGACTATTAATATTCAATAATTAGACTACAGAGTAGTTTCTAAGTTCCATTGTACAACCTGTATTACAATATAACAGGAGTTCGATCATCTTCCCCCTAAGAATTATTAAATCTAAGTATATCAGTGTTCCAACTCAATTCCAACTCAATTTGGGTAGACTAATGACTAGAGTATAAATTGACCAGTTGACACAATTTCACTTTTGTAGAGTTGAGGGATGTTTGTTCATATTGTCATGAAAAGGGTTGAGCAAACACTTCATCGGGTGTCATTTATGGCATAAGCAATCCCTTTTCCAAACTCCAGTTACCTAAAGCTGTATTTTCACATACTCTCTAAGTGTCTCTCTATTCCTAATAGTTGAACTTCCTGCTTGTTTGAGTCTTCCTATTTGCAAAGATAAAAACTAAGTTAAACAAGTATTTATGACGTATGCTCCAGAATTTCAGCCAGGCAGTTTATTATTTATCATGTTGAATATGTGAAATTCCCTTACACATTCTCTAAGCTGTCACTCTGAAGGTGAATAAAGCTATAGTTGTCTCCTTGTTTGAAGACAGAAGAGAATACTCTGAATGCTTCAACTCATCAGAACCACCAAACAGCTTAACATTTAACTCACGCTCTTCATCAGGTGTCTTCCCACTTTATGTTTGCTTTCCTGGAGCAAGCACGTGTTACTGCTTTTCAGGGAATCAGGATCTGCTTGCTAAAATGATACTTATTATGATAATGCTGTATACACACACGAGAAAGCAGATAGGACTCAAGAATAGATAAGAATTGGGTAGATATTGTTAGAAAACTACATTGAGGTAGACATTGGTATTTTAAAAGTGCTGTTTGGTCACCTTTTAAACTTCTTAACGTCTGTGTTGACTGCAGGCTTTTGCTTTCTGGTACTTGAGAATGTTTACAGAATTAAGGCCCCATGTCACATAGAGGCAATAGGATTGCCAGGTGATGACCTATGAACCTTGGTGAACCTAACCATAGGGAAATATCCTGGGAACATCTCACGTGGTGAGGTGAAGCAAAAACATTTTTGAGAAAGTCCAGTTTTCTTAGGTAGTCTCTGCCATCAGATATTTTTTTTTTAAAAAAAAAAAAGGTGATTATTCATTTTTGGAATTAAAACTCTTCCCTTAAAAATGTTATTCCCTGGGCTTCCCTGGTGGCGCAGTGGTTTAGAATCTGCCTGCCAATGCAGAGGACACAGGTTCGAGTCCTGGTCTGGGAAGATCCCACATGCCACGGAGCGGCTGGGCCCATGAGCCACAGCCACTGAGCCTGCGCTCCGCAAGAAGAGAGGCCGCAACAGTGAGAGGCCCGCACACCACGATGAAGAGTGGCACGCGCTCGCCGCAACGAGAGAAAGCCCTTGCACAGAAATGAAGACCCAACACAGCCAAATAAATAAATAAATTAAAAAAAAAAAAATGTTATTCCCAGACAAAATGGTTAATAGTAATGGTTAAGTAATAAACATGCTTTAGGTGTAGTGGAATATTATGTAGGCATTAGTTGCAAATGATATTACAAAAGCTAATTACATGGGAAAATGATGTCTTAAGTGGGAAAAAAAACAAAGTAGAGAATAAATTTTTTATTTCTGCTCTAATAAAAACTATGTTTAGGGAATTCCCTGGGAGTCCAGTGGTTAGGACTCTGAGCTTTCATGGCCAAGGGCATAGGTTCAATCCCTGGTCAGGGAACTAAGATCCCACAAGCCACGTGGCATGGCCAAAAAAAAAAAAAAAAAAAAAAAAAACCCATGTTTAGATTATATATGAGACAAAGACTGAAAGAAAATAGGAAAAAACACACAAGCTCATTTTTAGGGTACTGGTGACTGTAGTTTTGGGGGGCAGTGTTCCCTCTATATTTCTTTCTTTGTATATAATTGGTGTTTATTCTTTTTGGATCCCTGCCAATGTTGTAATGATATTTGTACAGTAGTTAAATTTTTTAAATGCTGGTTTCCCATTCTGCTTATACTTCCTAAAGGGACTCTTTATAGCCAGAAATCTAATATTTATCTTTTAGCTTTTGAAGAAATGAATGTTATCAAATAGTGCTTTTATTAATATAACTGTTTAATCTGTACTACTTTAAAACTAAGTTTATTTTTACAATGCCTTTTCAGGTTGGTGTGAAAGTTGGTGTCCGAACCAGGGGTTGTAATGGCCTTTCCTACACTCTGGAATATACAAAGACAAAAGGAGACTCTGATGAAGAAGTTGTTCAAGATGGTGAGTTTTAAGCAAACTTTTTCTGGACACTTTGTTCTCCCTAAAATGTTTAGCCTTGTGTAGCATGGAGAGTAATGATGATAATAGTAGGAATGGTGTACATAGTGCTCACTGTGAGGGAGGCACGGTTCGACAGGCTTTCAAATATTAACTGATTTATACACAGCAACTAAAATGAGAATGGTACTGTATTGTCCCCATTTTGCAGATGAAGAAACTGAGGCACTGAGAGATTAAATATGTTTGCCTAAGGTCACACAGCCAGTAAGTGGCCTTATGAACATTTGAACACAATCAAGTTCACTCCATAGGCTGCGCTCTTAGTAACTAAGTGATAGATTATTGGATAAACTTGTTTATTTGTTTCAGTTATGAAAGGTTATCATTGTGTGCAGAAAGATTTTAAGATGATAAAACTTCAGAATGAACCAGCCACTTTGGTGTGAAGCATCTATGTCAAATAAGTAATGTCATCTTCTGCTTTAGAAGGGTCTATTTCCAAATTTTATTAAAAATTGCAGTGCTTTAATTATATTTTGCCCTTCCCCCCCCCAGTCCCTGCCCCTACCCAATAATCTGATAAAATCTATTTAAAACAAAATAAATACTGCCACAACCTCAGGGGAGTTTCAGCGTGCATGGGTTCTGCAGCACTGGCTTTGTGTGCACCATTAGCCAGTTTTCATGGGTTCTTGATGTGTATTCTTTTTATTGCACTTAAGTTACTGATCAGTAAAGACATTTGTTAATATATATATATATATATATTTTTACATCTTTATTGCAGTATAATTGCTTGACAATGGTGTGTTAGTTTCTGCTTTATAACAAAGTGAATCAGTTATACATATACATATGTTCCCATATCTCTTCCTTCTTGTGTCTCCCTCTCTCCCACCCTCCCTATCCCACCCCTCTAGGTGGTCACAAAGCACCGAGCTGATCTCCCTGTGCTATGTGGCTGCTTCCCACTAGCTATCTATTTTACGTTTGGTAGTGTCTATATGTCCATGCCACTCTCTCACTTTGTCACAGCTTACCCTTCCCCCTCCCCATATCCTCAAGTCCATTCTCTAGTAGGTCTGTGTCTTTGTAGTGAGGTGGATGGACCTGGAGTCTGTCATACAGAGTGAAGTAAGTCAGAAAGAGAAAGACAAATACCGTATGCTAACACATATATATGGAATCTAAGAAGAAAAAAAATGTCATGAAGAACCTAGGGGTAAGACAGGAATAATATATTATTTTTAAAATCAATATGTAAAAGTATCTTAAACCTGAAACTTTTCATCTTAAAGAAGAGATCTAATAAAGATAGTTCATATTTAAGTAATGATGCAGTTTTTTTTTTTTTTTTTTTTTTTTTTTTTTTTTTTTTTTTTTGCTGTACGCGGGCCTCTCACTGCTGTGGCCTCTCCCGTTGCGGAGCACAGGCTCCGGACACACAGGCTCCGCGGCCATGGCTCGCGGGCCCAGCCGCCCCGCAGCACGTGGGATCCTCCGGGATCGGGGCGCGAACCCGTGTCCCCTGCATCGGCAGGCGGACTCCCAACCACTGCGCCACCAGGGAAGCCCTGATGCAGTTTTTTATAAGGAAGAAGGCTTTCTTAATCCATTAGTGTTTATGAAGGTGCCCACCTCTACCAACTAGGTAGGTAGAGATAACTAGGGAGTTATGTTATTATCAGTTTTCAGGTCCATAAGCAGAAAAGCAGAACTGCTTGTACTGATTTATGATTTAGTCTTATTAAACTAGCCCATTATATCATAGTCCTTTGTGTTTCTCTAGGCTTGGCAGTGTGTTGTGTGTACAAATGTCATTTCAGGAGTTTCATTAATCTCATTCACTCCATCTTTACAGAACTCTTACTGAGAATATACACATTTTCTTCATGTAGCAAATTGAAGTATAGCGAAGAAAGGCAAATTCTAGTTTTACACAGAATTGTCATGGAATTTGCTGTACACAACTGTCTAGCTTAATACAGTTGTTTTTGACATAGATTATTGTGTAGGAAAGGGGACAGAAAACTGAGCACTGCATCCCTTAAAGAAAATAATGAGACAGGTTCAAAAGGCTCTTGTTGTTTTTTTGTTTGTTTTTTCTGCGGTACGCAGGCCTCTCACTGTTGTGGCCTCTCCCGTTGCGGAGCACAGGCTCCGGACGCGCAGGCTCAGCGGCCATGGCTCACGGGACCAGCCGCTCCGCAGGGATCTTCCCGGACCGGGGCACGAACCCGTGTCCCCTGCATCGGCAGGCGGACTCTCAACCAGTGCGCCACCAGGGAAGCCCCAAAAGCCTCTTGTTTGACGTTTGTTAGTGGTTACTATTTAAAGTTCAGTTGTGCTTTGAATCAGCAGGTTCCATGGGATGGCAGGCTTTATATGACTCATGTTTTCTTCTCCCCCAGGAGTCAGAGTGTTCATCGAGAAGAAAGCACAGCTAACACTTTTAGGAACAGAAATGGACTATGTTGAAGACAAATTATCCAGTGAGTTTGTGTTCAATAACCCAAACATCAAAGGAACGTGTGGCTGTGGAGAAAGCTTTAACATTTGACTCCTCAGGACTGCTCGGGCTGTAGGCCCCAGGAGAGCTGTGGAAGCTCTACGGCTTATTGAAGAAGTCATAGGACTGTCGCATGCTTAAGATTTGTAACGTATGGCTGCCTTACAAGGAAAATAAAGTGATGCATTTGAAAATGAAGCCAGTGTGTTAGATTCCAGAAGAATTGATACTTGTGTCCTTTATAGGAGACAGAAAATGAGAATCTATTGCTGTCTTTGTGTCGTCTTTCTGATCTGTAAAGAAAAAAAGTTTTACCCTGCAATTAAATTCTCCTTCCTGCATCCTTTCTGTTAGAGCTAGTTTCATGGAAGTTGCCTTCCCGGGGGGATTTCAGAAAACATATTCTTTTTTTTTTTTTTTTTTTTTTTTTTTTTGCAGTACGCGGGCCTCTCACTGTTGTGGCCTCTCCTGTTGCGGAGCACAGGCTCCGGACGCGCAAGCTCAGCAGCCATGGCTCACGGGCCCAGCCGCTCCGCGGCATGTGGAATCTTCCCGGACCAGGGCATGAACCTGTATCCCCTGCATCGGCAGGTGGACTCTCAACCACCGCGCCACCAGGGAAGCCCTGGAAAACATATTCTTAATAGGTGTAGATTGGTAGATCTTTTGAAAGGATTGAACGTACATCTCCCAACAAGATGGATGGCTTTTAAAATTCAGAGGCAGGAAGTCTTGACTGCTGGTGTGGTGTGGTGGTGCACTGTTTTTCTACCCAAACTGGGCACAGCGTTTCTACATTTTTATCTAAAACTTCATTGTCAGATGCCTCATTTGCTTACCCTGCAGCATCCCCAGCCATTAAAGTATTGGACAAAGATTTCCTTGAACTGTAGTGCAGAATAGTTCTGAGTGATGGGATCAAAAGGTAAATACTTCACCCACCTGTTTTTTTTTTTTTTTTTTTTTTTTTTTCTTTTTGCGGTATGTGGGCCTCTCACTGCTGTGGCCTCTCCCGTTGCGGAGCACAGGCTCTGGACGCGCAGGCCCAGCGGCCATGGCTCACGGGCCCAGCCGCTCCGCGGCATGTGGGATCCTCCCAGACCGGGGCACGAACCCGTATCCCCTGCATCGGCAGGCGGACTCTAAACCACTGCGCCACCAGGGAGGCCCACCCACCTGTTTTTAAGTCCATTTCTTTTGCCCACCCTAAGCGTCTGCTCGGATATGGGATCTCAAGCGGACTTAGATCCTTTTAGTCAGAAGTTCTCTTAAAAGCCATCTAGCCCATCCCTTCAGTTCTATACCCGGGGAAGCTGAAGGGCTTTTGTACCCCCTCACACTGCAGGCTGGGTAGGGGCACAGCCAGGATCACCCACATCTCCCCGTCTTGTAGGTGACACGCCAGCCCTGCGCTCCGAGGCAGTCAGTGAAGGTAAATGGGTGGTCTGGCTTATTTATCTGGTGAACATTTGGATAAGATTGCTTTGTAATTTGGAGAGCATATTTAATTTTATTTTATTTGGGGTGAGAAGAATCTTATTTTAAAACCCATTTATGTGAATTACCATCTTGTTTCACCAGGACTGTGGAACAGTCGTTTATACTAGCAGGGAAGAAGACATTGTAGCCACCCAGAACTGTTCTTTTGGAAGGTAGTAGTAATTGTGAAGCAGAACATGGGGATCTTTTCTTATAATTCCCAATATGGTGTGTACACTCTGGGTCCTAAGTCCAACTGCTAAAATTTTTAAGCCTAATATTTTAACCTGACATTTTATCAGCAACTTTTCTTTAACAGTGTTCCTTTTGTCATTTAGTTATTGATTTTCCTGGGTTTGACATATTAAGTGTTCTGTGAGATGACATATTTGCTTTTTTTGAAAGCCGTTTCTTATGAATTGAAGTAGCTGAGTTCCTTTTTGTTTGTCATATTTACTAAAGTACCAGGCACAAAATGCACCAAAACCTGCTAGAGCAGTAGCTTTATGTAAATGCTCATGAATTTGTATTGTTAATATAACTGTCAACCCACTTATAATTTGTGCAATACTGTATATATATATAGATTGAGTTGCCAATAAAAAAAAATGTAGCCTCTTTGTGATCATAAAATTGCCTTTTCTTTTAAGGGAGCAGGGTTTGTGAATAGCAGCCATTGTTGCTACTAATAAGTAATGTTCTACTTTCCTAACCAGTCTCCCTGCCGCCAGGATTTTCCCCACCCGATTCTGTTGCATCCACTCTTTTAGTTGTTGGGGTCCCCTTGCAGCCCACTGACAGACCATTGCAGATTGCTCTGGGCTCCAGAGTCCTCATTCCCTTTCTCCTTCTGTATTGCCTTTCTCCCTTTTTCACTATAAGGGTCATTCACCTCATCCAAGCTGCTTCTACAGCCTCCCACGCAAATTTCATCCTTACTTTCTCACATGTTGTTATTCCCAGTAGGGAATGCTTTTTCCAACTCTGTCATCTGAGCTTTATGTTCATCTCCCTGCGGTAGTTACCTTCAGGCGTATTTGTGAGCACCTGCTCTCCGCCATCCCTTAGGCTTCACAGATAACCAGAGACCATCTCTGAAAGATCTTAGCGTTGACAAATGAGACAGACACCAATGAAAAGAATAGGGTAAGTGTTGCTAATAGCATTTACTCCATACTTGCTACATGCCAGGAACTGTTCTAATTAACAGTCTTCACTACAACCCAGTGAAGTAGGTCTGATGACTGTCTTTTTCGTAGATGAGAAACTGAAATATGGCGTGGACCAAACAGTTGACCTAAGGCAACGTGGTAAGTGGCCAAGTCAGGGTGACACCCCACACCATCTGGCTCCAGCCCCCTGCCCCTCGCAGTTAGGCTGCACTGCACATCACGATAAGAGCCGAGATTGCAGGTGCCCTTTTAAAAAGGTATCTAAGAGGGCTTCCCAGGTGGCGCAGTGGTTGAGGGTCCACCTGCCGATGCAGGGGACACGGGTTCGTGCCCCAGTCCGGGAGGATCCCACATGCCGCGGAGCGGCTGGGCCCGTGAGCCACGGCCACTGAGCCTGCGCGTCCGGAGCCTATGCTCCGCAACGGGAGAGGCCACAACAGTGAGAGGCCCGCGTACCACAAAAAAAAAAAAAACTACAATGAGATATCATCTCACACCAGTCAGAATGGCCATCATCAAAAAATCTAGAAGCAATAAATGCCGGAGAGGGTGTGGAGAAAGGGGAACACTCTTGCACTGCTGGTGGGAATGTGAATTGGTACAGCCACTATGGAGAACAGTATGGAGGTTCCTTAAAAAACTACAGATAGAACTACCATACGACCCAGAAATCCCACTACTGGGCATACACCCTGAGAAAACCATAATTCAAAAAGAGTCATGTACCAAAATGTTCATTGCAGCTCTATTTACAATAGCCTGGAGATGGAAACAACCTGAGTGTCCATCATCGGATGAATGGATAAAGAAGATGTGGCACATATACAATGGAATATTACTCAGCCATAAAAAGAAATGAAATTGAAATGAGGTGGATGGACCTAGAGTCTGTCATACAGAGTGAAGTAAGTCATAAAGCGAAAGACAAATACCGTATGCTAACACATATATATGGAATTTAAGAAAAAAAATGTCATGAAGAACCTAAGGGTAAGACAGGAATAAAGACACAGACCTACTAGAGAATGGACTTGAGGGTATGGGGAGGGGGAAGGGTAAGCTGTGACAAAGCGAGAGAGTGGCATGGACATATATACACTACCAAACATAAAATAGATAGCTAGTGGGAAGCAGCCGCATAGCACAGGGAGACCAGCTCGGTGCTTTGTGACCACCTAGAGGGGTGGGGATAGAGGGGATAGGGAGGGTGGGAGGGAGGGAGACGCAAGAGGTAAGAGATATGGGAACATATGTATATGTATAACTGATTCACTTTTTTATAAAGCAGAAACTAATACACCATTGTAGAGCAATTATACTCCAATAAAGATGTAAAAAAAAAAAACCTCTGTGGAATGTGGGATGTCAACATCCTCCGTCGCTCCCACAGAATCTTTGGTAATTGCATGGAACTCAACCTTCCTGAAGGCAAGGGCTTTGTCCGGCAATAGTCGCCCAGCTTAAAACCCTCATTTTTTTGATAACTTTGTGAGTTACTTCATGGTTTTACTTCCATGAACAAGTAATTCCCACACTGTTCACCATAGAGTACCTTTTTATTGTTCTTCGTGGAGTCCAGTCTTGAAGCAATTCTTCTCAAGATTTAGGATTGTATGTAAGTCACCTGGGAATCCTGTCAGAATGCAGTCCTGATTCCAAAGGTCTGGGGTTCTGAACATCCAGCCAAGCAAGGCCCAAATGGAGCCCATGCTGTTGCTCTGCAGACCACCTTTGAGTGTCAAGTTTAAAATTGATTATCTCTGGAAGAGCCTGGTGTATTAAGTGATAATTCATGCCCATGTTCGTTTTTACTCAACACCCACCGTAGGGTTTCCAATTAGCATGAAATACCCGTGAGGTGACAGAACTCAAAGGCTAGGACAGTTCACCTGGCAGTTTTAACTCTGTAAGTGCTGACTATGATTTCCTTAAGGTATTCTGAAACTCTAAAACTATCTCAGGGACCCCAGCCTCATTTCTTCTTAGTAGCTTCCTTGGTAGCTGGCATCTCCAGCTCGGCCACCACTGCCTAACCAGGAGAACTAGGTGACTTGGAGGGTCCACAGGTCATTTTTATCCTAATGCACGTGACTCAGAACCTTCTCAAATACAAAGACCGAATATGACATCTCAGGAAGACTAAAAAGAAGGGAAAAGTATGGCTCTTCTTTGGCCATATAAGGTGGCACAGGGCCTTGCCTTTTTTTTTTTTTTTTTTTTTTAATTTGGCTGTACCGGGTCTTAGCTCCATCACTCGGGATCTTTAGTTGAGGAGTGCGAGATCTAGTTCCCTGACCAAGGATCGAGCCCAGGCCCCCTGCATTGGAAGCGCAGACTCCTAACCACTGGACCACCAGGGAAATCCCAGGGCCTTTCCTTTCTTAGGAGATTTGTTTTGTGGTAAGATATACATAACATAAAATTTACCACTTTAACCATTTTTAAGTGTAAAGTGCAGTGACATTTAGTACATTCACATTGTTGTGCAACTATCACTAGTATCCATCTCCAGAACTTTTTCATTATCCCAACGGAAACTGTGTACCCATGAAACAATATCTTTTCAACCCTCCTCTCCATGAATTTGACTAAGTACCTCATATAAGTGGAATCAATTTGTGCTTTTGTGCCTGGTGATGTTTTTTAATCTTCTTTGTCAGCATTAGATGTAGCCTAAATATACTGACCACTTATTACTGTTGCCCTTTAAGCCACGATGATAAAGTCTTAATTATTCAGCTGTGAAATTGTCTTTTGATGGTGTGTCTATTGATGGTTATTTATGAACAATTAGGGGCATTTTAAGAAAAGCATCAAAAGATTATACAGTGCACTGACCTAGCTGAAACTCTTCATGAGGACTCAGGCAGAAACATTATCAAATTTAACAAAATAAGTTAAATATGTAGGACTTCCTTCACTTTTGTGAGGAAATTAAGTAGACTTATTTGATGCTGCAACAGATCTTTTCTTGTTCCTTATTTTCCAATATTCAATCCATTTACTCATTCTATCAAACATCAAAAACGTAATCCATACCTACACTATACTAGGACTTTTTGAGGCCCTGGGAATTCCAGAGTTGACAAAACCTATATGTTCACAGGATCTTACACATACAATTTACTAAAAGTAAGTAAAACATGTTGTGGGAAAACGAGTAAAACGTGGTATGTGCCCTCTAGCAGGCAGGCAGAGAAGGCTGTAACAACTGGGGGGGGGGGGTGGAATGCCACAGGGGGAGGGGCAACCCCAGGTACTCAAGTGGAGATGGATGCGCTTCTCCAGTATTTCAGAAGAGGTTTATACATGATGAAAGGGTGGGATTAGAGTTCTCCCTGTCTACAAATCTGAGAGTCTGTAATTCTGAAATTTCATGTTAAAAGATAAACCTCAGGGTAGAGAAAGATAGCACTTATTTGAAACAAAGCAATTTGGCATTAAGCCAATCTACAGGGGAGAAAACCCAGATTATTGTAGGAAATTATGTTTTACTCTCAACATAGCAAACTTCTCTCTATATAATATATACTACAAAAATTCAGATATTTTTCCTCAGAGGAAGACAGCAAACACAATATCAAATCTGTATTACAAAAAATCAATAAGCTTAGGCACATAAAATCCACCTGAGTCACTGTAGAGACCACGCCTCTCTCACCGCACCTTGTCTGCTGTCATTCATGGTCATTATTAACACCACCAATACGCCACCCCTGAACTGTCACAGATAAAGCTGAGCCTGTAGCCTGGGTTGCCCTGACAGTACCCAGAACTCAGCCAGACCTGAGTTGGGTAACAGTGAAATATTATTCCGCCTTAAAAAGTAAGGAAATTCTGAGAGGAGCTTCAAGATGGCGGAAGAGTAAGACACGGAGATCACCTTCCTCCCCGCAAATACATCAGGAATACATCCACCTGTGGAACAACTCCTACAGAACACCTACTAAACGCTGGCAGAAGAACTCAGACCTCCCAAAAGGTAAGAAACTCCCCACGTACCAGGGTAGGGCAAAAGAAAAAAGAATGAACAGAGACAAAAGAATAGGGACGGGACCTGCACCAGTGGGAGGGAGCTGTGAAGGAGGAAAGGTTTCCACACACTAGAAGCCCCTTCACTGGCAGAGATGGGGGGTGGCGGGGGTGAAGCTTCGGAGCCACAGAGGAGAGCGCAGTAATAGGGGTGTGGAGGGCAAAGCGGAGAGATTCCCTCACGGAGGATTGGTGCCGACCAGCACTCACCAGCCTGACAGGCTTGTCTGCTCACCCGCCGGGGCGGGCGGGGGCTGGGAGCTGAGGCTCGGGCTTCGGAGGCCGGATCCCAGGGAAAGGACTGGGGTTGGCTGCGTGAACACAGCCTGAAGGGGCTAGTGCGCCACAGCTAGCCGGGAGGGAGTCCGGGAAAAAGTCCAGAGCTGCCGAAGAGGCACGAGACTTTTTCTTCCCTCTTTGTTTCCTGGTGCGCGAGGAGAGGGGATTAAGAGCGCTGCTTAAAGGAGCTCCAGAGACAGGCATGAGCCGTAGCTAACAGCGCGGACCCCAGAGACGGGCATGAGACGCTAAGGCTGCTGCTGCCGCCACCAAAAAGCCTCTGTGCAAGCACAGATCACTATCCACAGCCCCCTTCCGGAGAGGCTGTGCAGCCTGCCACTGCCAGGGTCCCGGGATCCGGGGACAACTTCCCCGGGAGAACGCACGGCGCGCCTCTGCCGGGTGCAACGTCACGCCGGCCTCTGCCGCCGCAGGCTCGCCCCGTATCCGTACCCCTCCCTCCCCCACGGCCTGAGTGAGCCAGAGCCCCCGAATCAGCGACTCCTTTAACCCCGTCCTGTCTGAGCGAAGAACAGACGCCCTCAGGCGACCTACACGCAGAGGCGGGTCCCAATCCAAAGCTGAACCCCCGGAGCTGTGCGAACAAAGAAGAGAAAGGGAAATTTCTCCCAGCAGCCTCAGGAGCAGCGGATTAAATCTCCACAATCAACCTGATGTACCCTGCATCTGTGGAATACCTGAATAGACAATGAATCATCCCAAATTGAGGAGGTGGACTTTGGGAACAACGATATGTATTTTTTTCCCCTTTTTCTCTTTTTGTGAGTGTATATGTGTATGCTTCTGTGTGTGATTTTGTCTGTATAGCTTTGCTTTTACAATTTGTCCTAGGGTTCTGTCCTTTTTTTTTTCTTTTATTACATAAAAAATTTTTAATTATTTTTTATTTTAATAACTTTATTTTATTTTACTTTATTTTATTTTATCTTCTTCTTTCTTTCTTTCTTCTTTCCCTCCCTTTTGTTCTGAGCCATGTGGAGGACAATCTCTTGGTGCTCCAGCCAGGCATCAGTGCTGTGCCTCTGAGGGGGGAGAGCCACATTCAGGACACTGGTCCACAAGAGATCTCCCAGCTCCACGTAATATCAAATGGCGAAAATCTCCCACAGATCTCCATCTCAATGCCAAGACCCAGCTTCACTCAATGACCAGCAAGCTACAGTGCAGTACACCCTATGCCAAACAACTAGCAAAACAGGAACACAACCCCATCCATTACCAGAGAGGCTGCCTAAAATCATAATAAGGCCACAGACACCCCAAAACACACCACCACACGTGGACCTGCCTATGAGAAAGACAAGATCCAGCCTCATCCATCAGAACACAGGCACTAGTCCCCTCCACCAGGAAGCCTACAAAACCCACTGAACCAACCTTAGTCACTGGGGACAAACACCAAAAACAACGGAAACTATGAACATGCAGCCTGTGAAAGGAGACCCCAAACACAGTAAGTTAAGCAAAATGAGAAGACAGAGAAACACACAGCACATGAAGGAGCAAGGCACAACCCCATCAGACCTAACAAATGAAGAGGAAATAGGCAGTCTACCTGAAAAAGAATTCAGAATAATGATAGTAAAGATGACCCAAAATCTTGGAAATAGAATGGAGAAAATACAAGAAACGTTTAACAAGGATCTAGAAGAACTAAAGGGCAAACAAACAATGATGAACAACACAATAGATGAAATTTAAAATTCTCTAGAAGGGATCAATAGCAGAATAACTGAGGCAGAAGAACGGATAAGTGACCTGGAAGGTAAAATGGTGGAAATAACTGCTGCACAGCAGAATAAAGAAAAAAGAATGAAAAGAATTGAGCACAGTCTCAGAGACCTCTGGGACAATATTAAACACAGCAACATTGAATTATAGGGGTCCCAGAAGAAGAAGAGAAAAAGAAAGGGACTGAAGAAATATTTGGAGAGATTATACTTGAAAATTCCCTAATATGGGAGAGGAAATAGTTAATCAAGTTCAGGAAGCACAGAGAGTCCCATACAGGATAAATCCAAGGAGAAACATGCCAAGACACATATTAATCAAACTATCAAAAATTAAATACAAAAAAAATTAAATGCAAAGAACAAATATTAAAAGCAGCAAGGGAAAAACAACAAATAACACACAAGGGAATCCCCATAAGGTTAACAGCTGATCTTTCATCAGAAACTCTGCAAGCCAGAAGAGAGTGGCAGGACGTATTTAAAGTGATGCAAGGGAAAAACCTACAACCAAGATTACTCTACCCAGCAAGGATCTCATTCAGATTTGATGGGGAAATTAAAAGCTTTACAGACAAGCAAAAGCTGAGAGAATTCAGCACCACCAAGCCAGCATTACAACAAATGCTAAAGGAACTTCTCTAGGCAGGAAACACAAGAGAAGGAAAAGACCTACAATAATAAACCTAAAACAATTAAGAAAATGGTAATAGGAACATACATATCGATAATTACCTTAAATGTAAATGGATTAAATGCTCCAACCAAAAGCCATAGACTGGCTGAATGTATACAAAAGCAAGACCCGTATATATGCTGTCTACAAGAGACCCACTTCAGACCTAGGGACACATACAGACTGAAAGTGAGGGGATGGAAAAAGATATTCCATGCAAATGGAAATCAAAAGAAAGCTGGAGGGCTTCCCTGGTGGCGCAGTGGTTGACACTCTGCCTGCTGATACAGGGGACACAGGTTCGTGCCCTGGTCCAGGAAGATCCCAAATGCTGCGGAGTGGCTGGGCCCGTGAGCCATGGCCACTGAGCCTGTGTGTCCGTCTGGAGCCTGTGCTCTGCAACAGGAGAGGCCACAACAGTGAGAGGCCCGTGTACCACAAAAAAAAAAAAAAAAAGAAAGAAAGAAAGCTGGAGTAGCAATTCTCATATCAGACAAAATAGACTTTAAAACAAAGACTATTAGAAGAGATATAGGAGGACACTATACCATGATCAAGGGATCAATCCAAAATAAGATATAACAATTGTAAATATTTATGCACCCAACATAGGAACACCTCAATACATAAGGCAAATACTAACAGCCATAAAAGGGGAAATTGACAGTAACACAATCATAGTAGGGGACTTTAACACCCCACTTTCACCAGTGGACAGATCATCCATAATGAAAATAAATAAGGAAACACAAGCTTTAAATTATACATTAAACAAGATGGACTTAATTGATATTTATAGGACATTCCATCCAAAAACAACAGAATACACATTCTTCTCAAGTGCTCATGGAACATTCTCCAGGATAGATCATATCTTGGGTCACAAATCAAGCCTTGGTAAATTTAAGAAAATTGAAATCATATCAAATATCTTTTCCCAACATAACACTATGAGACTAGATATCAATTACAGGAAAAAATCTGTAAGAAATACAAACACATGGAGGCTAAACAACACACTACCTAATAACCAAGAGATCACTGAAGAAATCAAAGAGGAAATCAAAAAATACCTAGAGGGGCTTCCCTGGTGGCCCAGTGGTTGAGAGTCCACCTGCCGATGCAGGGGACATGGGTTCGTGCCCCGGTCTGGGAAGATCCCACATGCCATGGAGCAGCTAGGCCTGTGATCCATGGCTGCTGAGTCTGCACGTCCAGATCCTCTGCTCCTCATCGGGAGAGACCACAAGAGTGAGAGGCCCGCGTACCGCAAAAAAAAAAAAAAAACCTAGAAACAAATGACAATGAAAACACAATTACCCGAAACCTATGGGATGCAGCAAAAGCAGTTCTAAGAGGGAAGTTTATAGGAATACAATCCTACCTTAAGAAACAAACATCTCAAATAATCTAACCTTACACCTAAAGCAATTAGAGAAAGAGGAACAAAAAACCCCAAAGTTAGCACACGGAAAGAAATCATAAAGATCAGATCAGAAATAAATGAAAAAGAAATGAAGGAAATAATAGCAAAGATCAATAAAACTAAAAGCTGGTTCTTTGAGAAGATAAACAAAATTGATAAACTGTTCGCCAGACTTATCAAGAAAAAAAGGGAGAAGACTCAAATCAATAGAATTAGAAATGAAAAAGGAGAAGTAAAAACTGACACTGCAGAAATACAGAGGATCATGAGAGATTACTATAAGCAACTCTATGCCAATAAAATGGACAACCTGGAAGAAATGGACAAATTCTTAGAAATGCACAACCTTCTGAGACTGAACCAGGAAGAAATAGAAAATATGAACAGACCAATCCCAAGCACCGAAATTGAAACTGATTAAAAATCTTCCAACAAACAAAAGCCCAGAACCAGATGGCTCACAGGCAAATTCTATCCAACATTTAGAGAAGAGCTAACACCTATGCTTCTCAAACTCTTCCAAAGTATAGCAGAGGGAGGAACACTCCCAAACTCATTCTACAAGGCCACCATCACTCTGATACCAAAACCAGACCAAGATGTCACAAAGAAAGAAAACTACAGGCCAACATCACTGATGAACATAGATGCAAAAATCCTCAACAAAGTACTAGCAAACAGAATCCAACAGCACATTAAATGGATCATACACTATGATCAAGTGGGGTTTATCCCAGGAATGCAAGGATTCTTCAATATATGCAAATCAATCAACATGATACACCATATTAACAAATTGAAGGAGAAAAACCATATGATCATCTCAATAGATGCAGAGAAAGCTTTCAACAAAATTCAGCACCCATTTATGATAAAAACCCTGCAGAAAGTAGGCATAGAGGGAACTTTCCTCAACATAATAAAGGCCATATATGACAAACCCACAGCCAACATTGTCCCCAATGGGTAAAAACTGAAATAATTTCCACTAAGATCAGGAACAAGACAAGGTTGCCCACTGTCACCATTCTTATTCAACATAGTTTTGGAAGTTTTAGCCACAGCAATCAGAGAAGAAAAAGAAATAAAAGGAATCCAAATCAGCAAAGAAGAAGTAAAGCTGTCACTGTTGCAGATGACATAATACTATACATAGAGAATCCTAAAGATGCTACCAGAAAACCACTAGAGCTAATCAATGAATTTGGTAAAGTATCAGCATATAAAATTAATGCACAGAAATCTGTTGCATTCCTATACACTAATGATGAAAAATCTGAAACTGAAATTAAGAAAACACTCCCATTTACCATTGCAACAAAAAGAATAAAATACCTAGGAATAAACCTACCTAAGGAGACAAAAGACCTGTATGCAGAAAAGTATAAGACACTGATGAAAGAAATTAAAGATGATACAAATAGATGGAGAGATATACCATGTTCTTGGATTGGAAGAATCAACATTGTGAAAATAACTCTACTACCCAAAGCAATCTACAGATTCAATGCAATCCCTATCAAACTACCACTGGCATTTTTTACAGAACTAGAAGAAAAAATTTCACAATTTGTATGGAAACACAAAAGACCCCGAATAGCCAAAGCAATCTTGAGAAAGAAAAACGGAGCTGGAGGAATCAGGCTCCCTGACTTCAGACTATACTACAAAGCTACAGTAATCAAGACAGTATGGTACTGACACAAAAACAGAAGTATAGATCAATGGAACAGGATAGAAATCCCAGAGATAAACCCACGAACATATGGTCACCTTATCTTTGGTAAAGGAGGCAAGAATATACAGTGGAGAAAAGACAATCTCTTCAGCAAGTGGTGGTGGGAAAACTGGACAGCTACATGTAAAAGAATGAAATTAGAGCACTCCCTAACACCATACACAAAAATAAACTCAAAATGGATTAAAGACCTAAATATAAGGCCAGACACCATCAAACTCTTAGAGGAAAACATAGGCAGAACAGAACACTCTATTGCATAAATCACAGCAAGATTCTTTTTGCCCCACCTCCCAGAGAAATGGAAATAAAAACAAAAATAAACAAATGGGACCTAATGAAACTTAAAAGCTTTTGCACAGCAAAGGAAACCATAAACAAGGCGAAAAGACAACCCTAAGAATGGGAGAAAGTATCTGCAAATGAAGCAACTGACAAAGGATTAGTCTCCAAAACATACAAGCAACTCTTGCAGCTCAATATCAAAAAAACCAACAACCCAATCCAAAAATGGGCAGAAGACCTAAATAGACATTTCTCCAAAGAAGATATACAGATTGCCAACAAACACATGAAAGAATGCTCAACATCATTAATCATTAGAGAAATGCAAATCAAAACTACAATGAGTTATCATCTCACACTGGTCAGAATGACCATCATCAAAAAAATCTACAAACAATAAATGCTGGAGAGGGTGTGGAGAAAAGGGAACCCTCTTGCACTGTTGGTGTGAAGGTAAATTGATACAACCACTATGGAGAACAGTATGGAGGTTCCTTAAAAACTAAAAATAGAACTACCATACAACCCAGCAATCCCACTACTGGGCATATACCCTGAGAAAACCATAATTCAAAAAGAGTCATGTACCAGATATTCATTGCAGCTGTATTTACAATAGCCAGGACATGGAAGCAACCTAAGTGGCCATCAACAGATGAATGGATAAAGAAGATGTGGCACATATATACAATGGAATATTACTTAGCAATAAAAAGGAATGAAATTGAGTTATTTGTAGTGAGGTGGATGGACCTAGAGACTGTCATACAGAGTGAAGTAAGTCAGAAAGAGAAAAACAAATACCGTATGCTAACACATATATATGGAATCTAAAAAAAAAAAAAATGGTCAGAAGAACCTAAGGGCAAGACGGGAATAAAGATGCAGACCTACTAGAGAATGGACTTGAGGATACGGGGAGGGGGAAGGGTAAGCTGGGACAAAGTGAGAGAGTGGCATGGACATATATACGCTACCAAACGTAAAATAGATAACTAGTGAGAAGCAACCACATAGCACAGGGAGATCAGCTCAGTGCTTTGTGACCAGCTAGAGGGGTGGGATAGGGAGGGTGGGAGGGAGGGAGATGCAAGAGGGAAGAGATATGGGGACATATGTATATGTATGACTGATTCACTTTGTTATAAAGCAGAAACTAACACACACAAAAAAATAAAATAAAATAAGGAAATTCTGACTCATGCTATGACATGGATGAACCTTGAAGACACCATGCTAAGTGAAATAAACCAGTCACAAAAGGACAAATATTGTATGATTCACTTATATGAGGTCCCTAGAGGAGTCAACTTCACAGGGAAGGAAAGTAGAATGGTGGTTGCCAGAGGCTGGGGGAGGGAAGAATTGAAAGTTAGTGTTTAATGGGCACAGTTTCCGTTTGGGAAGATAAAAAAGTTCTGGAGGTGGATAGTCGCTACGGCTGCACAATATGAATGTGTTTAGTGCCACTACACTTAAATGGTTAAAGTAGTAAATTTTATGTTATATATATTTCCCAACAATTTTTAAAAGTTGGTGACTCTCAATTAACCAGACTACTTAATTACCCAATGGTGACGGTCAATTTTATATGTCAGATTGACTAGCCAAGGGGTGCCCAGATTAAACATTATTTCTAGGTGTGTCTGGGAGGGTGTCTCAGGACACAGTAGATGGCCCCCCCCCCAATGTGGGTGGGCATCATCATATCCAGTGAGGGCACAAATAGAATAAAAACAGCAGAAAGCACATTTTGTCCCCCTTTTTTCCTGCCCCACTGTAGAGCTGGGACATGTCATTTCATCTCCTGTTCTGGGACTGGGATTTACACCACCAGCTCCTCTAGTTCTCAGGACCTTTGACTCAGACTGAATCACACCACTGGGTCTCCTAAGTCTCTAGCTTGCAGACCAAAGATTCTTGGCCTCTGTAATTGTGTGAGCCAGTTCTGCATAATAAATCACCTTTTATGTATACCTTCGTCTCTCTATATCTGCAGGGGGTTGGTTCCAGGACCCTCCACGAATACAAAAATCCTCAGATGTTCAAGTTCCATATATAAAACCTACTTGCACCCTCCCGTATACTTTAAATCATCCCTAGATTACTTAAAATACCTAATACAGTATAAATGTTATGTAAATTGTCATAAATACAATATAAATGCTATGCAAGTAGTTGTCAGCACACAGCAAATTCAAGTTTTGCTTTTTGAAACTTTCTGGAACTTTTTTTCTTCCAATATTTTTGATCCACTGTTGGTTGAATCTGTGGATGCAGAGCCCGAGGATATTGAGAGCCGACTGTGCGTGTGTGTGTGTGCGTGTGTGTGTGTGTGTGTGTGTTGTGTGTTTATCCTACTGGTTCTGTGTCTCTGGAGAACACTAATACACCAGCAGATTCCATTCCGGGGAAATGGTCGTTGGGCAGAATTTTCAGCGATTGCTGTAACAATCTCCTGAGCAGGCAGCCACTTAAGGGTGAGGACAGAGTCCAGAGCACGGCTACCTGGCTCATGTAGAGAGTTAGCACGACCAACCGAATCTTCTGGGCAGATGCAGGGAGCAAGGGTCTGCCCCCTGTTATTTAGCTGCCTTGACATCTCCTTTGCACTTTGTTCATATAGAAGGGGAAACTTGACTGATTAGAAATTATATTCACAATTCAGCTATTTAATGTTCACTTTTTTAAAATTTATTTATTTCATTTATTTATTTTTGGCTGCACTGGGTCTTCGTTGCTGTGTCTTGGCTTTCTCTAGTTGCGGAGAGCGGGGGCTGCTCTTCGTTGAGGTGCGCGGGCTTCTCATTGTGGTGGCTTCTCTAGTTTCAGAGCACGGGCTCTAGGCACACGGGCTTCAGTAGTTGTGTCACGCGGGCTTTGTAGTTGTGGCTCTCGGGCTCTAGAGTGCAGGCTCAGTAGTTGTGGCGCACGGGCTGAGTTGCTCCGTGGCATGTGGGATCTTCCCGGACCAGGGCTCGAACCCGTGTCCCCTGCATTGGCAGGTGGATTCCTAACCACTGCACCACCAGGGAAGCCCTTAATGTTCACTTTTTAAAACATTTTTCCATTCTCTACCCATTACCCTCAAGCAGGAAGATAATCCCCTGACCTTTAGGGTCACACAGCTGTTTTTATGACCTTGAGGCTGTCCATATGTCACAGTGGGCAATTACTCATCTACTCAGCAGTTCCTAAGCTGGCTTGTGCCAGATGCCGGGCTAGGCCTCGGGGCTACATGTGAATGCAACCCAGCCCCTGCCCCCAGGCACGCAAATTCATGAAACACCTGGCCACATAAATGGAGAATTGTAAAACAAGTGGTAAGTTCAGAGCTTGATAACTCATGGAGCATAATGAGAGCACAGAGAAGTGAAAAGGAAGCCAGTCTGGGCTCAGCAAGGAGGAGTGGGGTTAAGTGGGAGGTGGAGGGAGAGACAGAAAAAAGCAGAGCCGGGAGGCAGATGGCGGCTGGGCCCATGTCTAGGAATCAGGTCGGGAGACCTTCAGCTCCTTCAAGGAGTCACGGGAAGGTGGCCGCAGTGGTGAGGACTGAGCCCACACGGTCTCCCCTCCGTCTCTGCACATCCTGCCTTCTCCACCACATGCCCACTGATGGCTCTGCCCTCACCACGCCTGGTGTTCTTTCTTCTCCCTCTCCCCACATCCAGCCTTAAGAATTACAGCCTCACTAGAGATGAGAATCTGAATGAGGAAGAGGTCAAAAAAAGGGCAGAGAACTTTCTCTCCCCTTTTTCAGAACCAGCTCAGAGGGACAAGCTGTCTCTTGCGCCAAATCTGAGTGATGGAGCTAAGTGAACTAGTCATCCCAAGGCTCCCATCCACAGCTGCCAGGTGTTCCCTCCTCCTCCTGCCCCAGCAGGCCTGTCAGTCCTCAAGGCCACTGTCCATCCAACCAATGAAGGTCCTGAGCAGGTCGGTTCCCTGGGGACTGTCTGCAGCGCTCAGGACAGTCAGCACGGGCAGCTCTCCACGGCGATTCCCTTGGATGGGATTGCATTGTTTCTGATCAGCCCCACCCCCTCCTACCTCTGCTGCTCCCCACCCAGCATCTTTGCTTCCTTCTTTCCTGCATGTGTGTGGCCTTACGTTTCAGGTGCTGGATCACCCATAGGCGCATCGTGGTACCGTGAGTGCTGACCCCTGGGCAGTCTTTCCAGAGTGACCTCAAATCCCGTTCAGTATATTTGCCGGTTCCCTGAGGAAGAGGTGGGGAGGTAAGCCCTGCCACAGCTGCACGGCTTTTCTTTGGTATCAAAAGAAGTAGAGTAGAAAGGGTTGTAGGTGCAGAGATAGGTGGGCACGGTTGGAATTAGAAGATACACCAAGGAGCTCTGAGCCTCCGCCTTTGGGTTGCTGAGCAGAATGGTGTCCCTCTTCTCTAGGTTTCCATCTTTGGGAGCCTGGCTTCTTCCTTTTGGGATTCCAGCCTGTAGGCCAAGTGCTGCTGCCTCTACCAAGTGGACCAGAAGCAAACAGACGGCTTCCCTGGAGCCTATGCCAGGTACTGATTCTCTCCCATTTCTGAAAATACTGACACCCACAGCTTTCCTGAAGCTCGCGAGCTGCCCCACTGCCCCATCCCCTGAGACCCTGTAACACAACATACTGAACTGCAAGCATTACAACAAGATGTTCATGACCATTTTCTTTCTAACGGGCTCGGGGAGGATGGGGGCTGGTTTGTTTGGAGATTGTTCAAAGAATTGCCACCATCACCACGTGGAGATCTGTCTTATTGGTTTTTGTTTGTTTGTTTGTTTTGCGGTACGTGGGCCTCTCACTGTTGTGGCCTCTCCCGTTGCGGAGCACAGGCTCCGGACGCACAGGCCCAGCGGCCATGGCTCACGGGCCCAGCCGCTCCGTGGCACGTGGGATCCTCCCGGACGGGGGCACGAACCCGTGTCCCCTGCATCGGCAGGCAGACTCTCAACCACTGTGCCACCAAGGAAGCCCCATTGGTTTGTTTTTTAGACTTGCTTTTCATGTGTGACTGCAGGGCTCCAGCTATGTAGTCATTAAGCGTCTATTGAGCCCCTGCTCTAAGGCTTTATTGAGCCTTGAGTTGTGGAGGACACAGAGATGAATGTGACAGGCCCTGGGCTCCCAGGAACTTGCCCTCCAGGAGGAGCATGGTGTGAGGACAAGGGTAGGAGTAGCAATTAAACAGCTAACGACGGTGAGAGCACTTCCTGGGGGCCAGACTGTCTTGTCGACACCATGTGAATTAGCTCATTTAATCTTCACACAACTCCAGCTAGTTCACACCATGCAAATCGTCCCCACGTTACATATGTGTATACCCGATACTGAGGTCAAAGGCCAACCAGAAAGGCCTTGATTCCAGAGCATATTCTCTTATCCACTCTGCTCAACTGGGGAAAATCAGACAACTAAACAAGTTGGAAAATGATACAGGCAGACCTCGGAGATGGTGTAGGTTGGGTTCCAGACCCCAGCAAGAAATCAAATATCGCAACAAACTGTCACACACATTTTTTTGGTTTCCCAGGACCTATAAAAGTTATGCTTACACTATACTGTAGTCTATTAAGTGTGCAGTAGCATTATATCTTAAAAAAGACAACGTACATACCTTGATTGAAAAATACTTCATTGCTAAAAAATGCTAACCATCATGTGACAACACAGGGTTGCCACAAACTTTCAACTTGTAAAACATGCAGTATCTGGGAAGCGCAATAACGCAAGGTCTGCCTGTAAATGCCATTGAGGAGACAGAGGGACAGTGTCAGGGAGGCTCTGAGAAGCAGGAGATGACTCCCACGAGGGAACGGAGGGTGTCACGGGAACAGCTCCTGAGATGGGCTCTGAGAGACTGCAGCTCTGGGGAGAAGGCCCCGGGCCCTCGAGTGGGGAGACCGGCATAAACAGGCAGGGAGTGGAGAGGTGAGGGGCACATGTGGAGAATGTCAAGAAGCAGTGACAGGAGTAGAACCACCTGGAAGGGAAGCAGTGGTGGACACAGGTGAGGTGTTGCTGTGGCTGGATGGTGAGAAGTCCGAGTGCTAACAAACTTGTACTTTATGGGCCACTGGGCAGCCACTGACGGCTTTAAGCAAGAGCAAATCTTCATCAGAATTCTCTTTTAGGAAGGCTAACCCAGCGTGGCTTATAGAAGGTAAAAAGTCGGAGCACGGGACTTTTAGGGCACTGAAATTGTTGTGTATGATACACAATGATGGGTACATGTCTTTATACATTTGTCAACACCCATAGGATAAAGTCAACACAAAGAATGAACCCTGATGGAAATTATGGACTTAGGTAATAATAATGTATATTGTTGGTTCATCAATTATAACAAATGTATCCCACTAATGCAAGCCGTTAATGATAGGGGAAACTGTGTATGATGGGGAGAGGGCATATGTGAACACTCTGTACTTTACAATCAATTTTAGACCTAAAACTGCTTTAAAAAACAAAGCTTATTAATTATAGAAAAAAAGAAGTCTTGTATTAAATTAGCAATATAGTTGCATTCCTAAGAAAACTCAAGTTTTTAAAAAGCAATTATTCCAGGCTTCCCTGGTGGCGCGATGGTAAAGAATCCTCCTGCCCATGAAGGGGACACGGGTTCAAGCCCTGGTCTGGGAAGATCCCACATGCTGCGGAGCAACTAAGCCCGTGCGCCACAACTACTGAACCCACGTGCCACAACTACTGAGCCTGCACTCTAGAGCCCGTGCTCCGCAACAAGAGAAGCCACCGCAATGAGAAGCCTGTGCACCGCAATGAAGAGTAGCCTCCGCTCTCTGCAGCTAGAGAAAGCCAGTGCACAGCAACGAAGACCCAATGCAGCCAAAAATAAATAAATAAATAAAATAATTTTTTTTAAAAAAGCAATTATTCCACTAAAAAAATACAACAAACCAGTCAGGGAATTCCCTGGGGGTCCAGTGGTTAGGACTTCTCACTTCCGCTGCCGAGGACATGGGTTCAATCCCTGGTCCTCAGGTCCCTGGGCTCTCACTTGCCCCCCAGGGAGGCTCCGTCGCTTAGAAGTGTCCCCAGAGCAGGGAACGCAGAGATCTCTCCTGACACCACAGGGGCTTTGGGTGTTTCAGAGGAAAAAGCAATGAAACAGTTGTGATCATGCCTCATGAATTGGAAATGTAAGATTATCATGACTTCACAGAAATACCATTTTGTTCTCAGTAACCATTGTTTCTTCCAATGTGGAGCATTTCCCGTAAGGACTCCATTGATCAGATTGATGTACATAACATTCGGCTAACGAGGTTCATCATGGTTAATGTATTTTTCACACCATTGGCTTGTTTATGTTGATCAAATTTGCAATCTTTGTTATTGCTATTGTGTTATAGTCTACTCAAGTTCACTTTTTAAAAAGGATCAGTGGCTCAAAAGTGTTCACTGAAGCATAAAATAGGGATGGAAATAGTGACATATATCCTACAGATACGAATAATCTTATGAACACACAAAGTACCTATGACTCCAGATAATGTAGAATGTCAGGATTTACTGAGTCAAGCAAATCTGCAGGTGTGATGATTTTACACAAAGTGGTTGAAAATTGAAACTGAATAGGAGGTGCCACAATGAATATCTGACAACTGAATTTGATTAGATCAAAGCTCACTGTCCAAGACCTCCCTGCAAAGTTTTAATTCCTGCTTGGAGGATACCACTGAGGCTTTTGAGTCATTCAACAAGTGAAGACAGTGACATTCTTATCAACCAATGGAATTTTCCCAGAACAAGTACAAAAAAATGCTTTTCAGGACAAAATTGATTAATTTCATTGGTAAACACAGAGTAACTGTTATTCAAAGTTTTACTTATTGAAGCAAAAACAGGTACGTGTTACATTATCGTTAAGAATCTCATAAACCTACAAGTTAATCACATATTTTATGTTCAGAGAGAAACAAAATGAACTATTAACAAGAGTTTTATCCAGGATCTTATTGTACAAATATTAACAGTATACCATGTGACAGAACATTTTCAATTGCAAAGGTAAGCTGTTGATATATATATATGTTGTATATATACACCAAGAAGAAAGCCACAGAGGTGCTTCATTCTCTTTAAAAACAAAGTGAAAAGACACCTCAGGGGGTGGGCTGTTGACTGAAATAGATGGCCAGGTATCCACACTGAAGGAAACCTGGGGGAAGCAGTGAGGAAGGCTATTGCTCTGGAGATGAAGGAACTGTCTCTGAATGTCCATCCACACTCCTTCTCCTTCCCAGGGAGCTGCCTCTTGGTTTTGCTTTAGCTTGGGAAAATATAGTGAAAACCACACACATAATCAACTTGTGGCCACTGCATTTTCATCCTGCCATGCAAAGAAATGGGGAAAGAGTGAGATTCCTGAACTTCAGACAATGGATTGAAACCTGTAAGTAATTTCATGACTCTTGACACCCGAACAAAGCTGAAATACAAGGATTTTTTTTTTTTTAAAGACATAACACAAAGATGCGATCTGGAGAGAAGCTAACATCAATAACATTTGCAAGCTAGAAGGCAGATGGATGAGGCGTCACTGGCTGGAGGACTTGAGGAAACTGAGGCCTGGATGAACTTAAGCCTCAGGATTCTCAGAAGGCTGCACTTACAGGTGACTTGGGTGTTCCTGGAAATAAGGGTGAAGGGAAAGTGGGCTAAGAGGGCAGCTGAGTGGGCACTGTACGAGAAAGATGATCCCTAGGTGCCCTCCCCACTCCATGCCTGCCTCTAGCTGGACCCAAAGGTTGTCTCTGTGGAGAAGCTAAAACAGGATCTCCTGGGGGAGGCCAGGCCCAGCAGAGGGTGTGAGCACCATACCAAAAAACAACCAACAAACACAACCCAAACAAGAGATTTTGTGAATATACTTCTAATAAGTGTGGACCCCCAGCCCCTTCCTCCACTCTGCATTCAACATTCTCCAGCAGGGAGACTCTCACCTCCATGCCAGAAAATGGAAATCTTCTCTAGAGAATCCTACCAGCCCAGGAAAGACCTGGATACTCATGTCAAGGGATTCTCCCCAAATGGTCTACCAGCCCCATCCATGCATACAGGGCTTCCTGCCAGCTTTTTGGGACCTAATTCCTATTCGTGAGCAGAAAGTAAAGATCACCAGACATGGGAGCCCTGCCTCTTTCTTGGAATTTAGGGGCCAAAACAAACAGAAAAAGAGAGGGGGGTGTATGTTGGCAGAAGAAAACTTCAAAAAAACAACCACAGTATCTTCAGAGGGATAGGAGAAGGTATCGTAGGAGAAGATATATCATGAAACAAGAAAGAAGGACATGAAAAGGAACACTCAGAATAAGAACTGTTCATATAAGCTAAATTTGTGTGTGTGTGTGTACACACACACACACACACGTGTTAAAAGATAAAGTGAAGGAAAATGCTCCAAAAAGCATATGAAAAAGACAGCCAGATAAAAAACGAGAGAAGAGGTGAACAGAGGGTATGTACTGCATCCCAAAGAGAAGTTCTGTTTTGACCCACTCTTAAGATTTGAAGGTTGACCATCATGAGCAGAAATTGCAGAAAATAGAAAAAATGCAGAGCAGCGCCCTGCCCTGACCATATTTCGCTGGATTGCCTTCTCTGACCCACGACCTCGTCCTACTAGATGCCCCACCTGTGATGAACACTCCCTTACCCAGGACTTGATCATGATTTTGCCTTTGACTCCCCCTAAGTGTCCTTGAAATGCACAGGGAAGCCAAGGCTGGACAAGGACCCCAACTCTGTGCAGGTTGTTTCCCGCTAAGCCTGCATCTAATGAGGACAACACCAGTTTTTCCTTTCACAGCTGCCTTGCCATTCTGTTTTCAAAGGGGAATACTACTGTGTTAGAGATACATGAATCTGTGTAAAACCATAGAGAACAACAAGAACTGAGGTGATGGTCACCCGAGGCTGGAGGAGGTGCCTCGTTTGGAGAGAGCCATCCACGGGTTTCTAAGGTTCTGGACACATTCTGTTTTCACCTGGGTGTAAGTACATGCTGGTTCCTTTTTTTTAATTCTTTAAATAGTACACATAAAGTCTACACCCCATTTTCACACTCAAGTATACTAGATGTTGAAAGAAAAGTATTTGTAAATGTTTTTGAAGTGCAAAGGAGATTTTCCTGTCTTTCATGTGTTGATAATGCCAATAAAGGCCAGTTTTACTGCTTTAAGTGGCTGCTCACAGGGTGTCCTTGCTGTATAATCAGTCCCTGCACAGCTTGAATCTGTACATCAGGACTGAAAACTCGGGCTATAAGTGAGGAACATGCAGTATTAGGCTTAAGTCCAAAGTGTGGTACAGTTGGCTAAGTCGCCGAGTGTTTTACTTTTCCTCACTTTTTCCTGAAAAAGTGAAAGAAATCAATGGGGTGCATTTCAGTGTCCTTTAAAATCACATCCAAAGAGATGTGATTTCTCTCTCTGCAAGAGAAATGAAGAAATGCTTCTCAGAGTCAAATACAAGTGGAGCATGTATTGGCAAGTTGTTTGTTCTCCTTGGCTGAGATGGTCAACTCTCCATCTCTGGAATGTGACGTGCCAATAGGAGGAGCCTTCAGAGGGATGTCGCCCCATCACGCTTCCTAAGACCATAAGCCACCTGACAGGACCCGCAAACACGAGCTATCATTTCACAAGACCTATAACTGGGAGCCGAGCTTTTCTATTTAATAGAAATACTGTCAAAGGAAATCTGTTGGATGTGGAAACAGACCTAGTATCCAAGTATCATCATGATTCCTGGGGGAAGATTAGAATAAGAGCATCTTCTCTCACACATAGGAAAAAATAGTTTTTAGGTTATATTTTTGCTTTAAGAACTGTGATAAATATTTTCTTTTCATTAGAATTGTGTGACGACCCACTGAATGGATCAATCAGAATGACTTGGAGGCAAGATAAGAAAAAAATTCCAGCTGACACTAAACAGGGAAAGTGTACACCCATGTTCATAGCAGCATTGTATAGCCAAGAGGTGGAAGCAACCCAAGTGCCCATCAATGGATGAATGGATAAACAAAATGTGGTATACACAAATGATGGAGTATTATTCAGTCTTAAAAGGAAAGAAATTCTGACACATGCTATTACAGCATGGATCAACCTTGAGGATATTTTGCTCAGTGACATAAGCCAGTCACAAAAAGACAAACACTGTATGATTCCACATATATGAGGTAGAGCATTCAAATTTATAGAGATAGAGAGTAGAATGGTGGTTGCCAGGGGGTAGGGGAAGGAGGAGATAGGGAGCTGTTTTTCAATGGGTACAGAGTTTCAGTTGTGCAAGGGTGAAAAATTTCAGGAGATTGGTCACACAACAATGTGAAATACTTAACAGTACTGAACTGTACGCATAGGTTATGATAGTAAATTTTATATTATGTATATTTTGGTATAATTAAAACTTTAAAAAGAGGGAAGCAAGTTGCAGGAGAAATCTATTAGGATGCTTTCATTTACATAAAGTTCCAATACATGCCAAAAAGACAATATGTCATTTAGGGATGCATGCACGTATAAGAAAACTGAAGAAAAAAAGAGAGAGAATGCTAAACACAAAATTCAGGAGGTCGGTTACTTCTTGGAGTGAGGAAGGCAGAAGATGGAATTGAGGATGATACAAAGGGCTTCAGTGGTGTTCCTGACATTCTATTTCTTAGGCTGGGTTTTGGACATGTGAAATTTCATAATTATTCATTCCCATTTAACTCTGACATGCTTTGTTATGACATAATTTTTATGTTATACCTACTCTCTTTTAGAGAAGAGCCCTTTAGACTGTTTAGACATTAACTTGTATCATATATCTGCTGTTCTTTTCAGCACCTACCTATGATCATTACCAAATCAGTTTTAATTTTTAGATCAGTGCTGTCCAATAGAATAAGAATGGAAGTCACTTATGTGATTTTAAATTTTCTAGTAGCCATATTAGAAAAAGTAAAAGAAACAGCCAAGATTAATTTTAGCATATCTTAATTTAACCCAATACATCTAAAATAGTATACCTTCAGCATGTTACCAACATTCAAATCCTGAGTGAGATATTTTTGTTCTTTTTTTCGTACTACAGAACATCTCAATTTGGACTAGTTACATTTTAAGCACTCAATAACCACACAGAGCTAGTGGCTACCCTACTGGAAGGCACAGATTTAGAAAACACTTCAAAGAGCAACTAAATTCAACCAGTACTACCCATAACACATGTACCTAGGAGAATGGATGGCATTGTCAACAGCCATGTCTGATTTCATGCAAACACAGACCATGAGAATAGTCTTGATGGCCGCTGGGCCAATGTCAACTGTGAGACCAATCACTGTTGATTATAAAATGCATCCTACTTTTCAATCATGTTAAAACATGAAGTTGATACAATATAGTAGTTGTAATGCAATGACCTGTGGTGTGGGGACTAGTTATTATTACAAAACCTAAGGATGCTGTAGGGAGATAGTGGTGGAAGCATGGGAGAAAGTGAACCTGGATTTTGAATGTTAGACTCAGGGTGAATGGCTTACCAAAGCCTGCTAGAGCCTGTGGGAGCGTGGGGAGGGTCTAAGAGGCTTGGTGAACCCAGACAGCAGGAGAGCACATTCCCTCGAGGAGGCTGGGAGGCCTGAGCCACCACTCCCAATGAACTCAGAATACCTAATGGCTTCCGGTATCCTGATTTTATCTCTTCACGTTTTACCCCTGGGGGTATATGTGTTGGAGAGCAGTGGAAGTTTGCCAACTTTCTCTCTGTGAAACCACTTCCTGGCCCACCTCCTAAGTTGTTCCTTTGTTGTTTTGTTTTAGTAGTAGTTTTATACTTAAACAACTAATTCCTTTACTGTCACTATATTGTGTTCAAGAAGGAGAGAACTCTCTATGACCAGTTTTCTATATCAAAAGATATTCTTGAGAGTAGGAATTGTTTCAGATGTTGCTTCAGTATCCTCACAAGGGCCTATCACGTGACCGAGTACATTAGTAACTCCACTGATACACGAAGACATAGGTTTATCTTTCTTTCCCATATACACCACTTTCTCTTTAAAGCAGGAAGTCAGCCATGTCTCTAACAATGTCTAATTGTTTTGGCATTACAAAAGGGACACATGCTTACTATTAAAAAAAATCCAAGCAAAATGCAAAACATTAATAAATAGTAAAGAACAAAAGCTCCCCATTCATCCCCTTCCTACTCACTCCCTTCTGTTGAAATTTTGTACATATCCTTCCAGATGATTTGCTATGAATTGACATCTATGTATATATATTCACTTTAAATGCAAATATATTTTCTCTCCTACATAAAATACACATACAGCTCTTTTCTTTTTAACCTCTTTATTGGAGTATAATTGCTTTACATTGGTGTGTTAGTTTCTGCTTTATATCAAAGTGAATCAGTTATACATATACATATATCCCCATATCTCCTCCCAGCTCTTTTTTTTAATGTGTGGAATCATATTGTACAATTAGCATTATATGGATAGAACATATTTTAACAATATGTCTCTCCACATGGCTGCCAGAGTGCCCCTTTAAAAATGTAAGTCAGAACCTGTCACAGAGGCTGCGATGGCTCTGGGTTTCTCTCTGAGGAAAGCCAGCTTCCAAAACCCTGAGGACACAGACCCCTCCTCCCCCTCCTCTCTGCCCTCTTCCCCTCACTTCCTCACTCCCATTTCTCTTGAAACCTGCTCTTCCTCCAGGCAGCCAACATATGGCCTCTGCCCTGGCTTCTCTCCATCTGGAAGGTTCCCCCCAGTTTTCCTCAAGGCTCACACCCCCTACAAGTCTTTGCTCAAATGATACCTCAATGAGCTCTCCCCTGACCACACTATTAAGTTACACCCGGCCCCCAAGCACTCTCAATCCCCTTGACCCTGATATATTTTATTTCCTTTACAGCGCTTAGGACTTTCACACTTATTAATTCATTTATTATATATATGATTTTCTGTGTGTATCCCCTGTATGTAAACTTCCCAAGAACAGAAATCTTTGTTTTCTTTGACAATGTATGCCAAGGACTTAAACAGTGCCTGGGGCATAACTGGTGTCCAATAAATACTGGTAAATGTCAGAAATCTTTCCTTATTATTTGCACACACAGTTACTTCATTTGTCTTTCCTAAGGCTTAGTCCAGTACCTGACACATTGTAAAGTATTTGCTGAATTAAGGCATACCATAAATTAAAGCCAAAAAATCAGTCAAGAGAGGAAGGAAGGAAGGAAGGACGGAAGGAAGGGAGGGAGAGAGGGAAGGAGGGAGGAAGGAGAGAAAGATATTGAAAGAAAAAGTTATAGGAAACATTGGAGGCAGACTTCCAATGAGTGCCGCCTGGTGGCACAACAGTACAGTCAGTATTCCTGGGCAAAAAAGGATGTTTAATTGTGTGACTATGATAAAGTAATATTGTTAAAGACACACATTGATACGGTCATTATAAAGGGATTTCATGTGAATATTTTTTTAAGAAGCATAGTCTGTGGAAGAAGAATTACTCAAGGAAACAAGACAATTTTATAATAAAATTTTTCCATGCTCTGGAAGAAAATAAAACATGGGCTCTGTGAAAAAGAGATCAAAAAAGGGATAAGACAAAAGAATATATTGAAAACAAGAACAAAGAAGTCAAGATTATAAGAAGATGATATAGAAAATATAGAAGAACCAACATACATATACTAGGTGTTACTAAAGAAGAAGACAGAACAAAATACTAAAAGGTATAATAAATTTTTAAACTTTGAGAAATTAAAGGCCCATAATAATTTACTGGGACTCTGAAGAACTAATAGAACATAATGGAGGTGGGCTTCCCTGGTGGCACAGTGGTTGAGAATATGCCTGCCAATGCAGGGGACACGGGTTCAAGCCCTGGTTCGGGAGGATCCCACATGCCACGGAGCAACTAGGCCCGTGCGCCACAACTACTGAGCCTGCACTCTAGAGACCGTGAGCCACAACTGCTGAGCCCACGTGCCACAGCTACTGAAACCTGCGTGCCTTGAGGCCAGTGCTCCACAACAAGAGAGGCCACGACAGTGAGAGGCCCGCGCATCACAACGAAGAGTGGCCCCCACTCACCGCAACTAGAGAGGGCCCGCGCACAGCAGCGAAGACCCAACACAGCCATAAATAAATAAATAAATAAATAATTTTTTAAAAAGAAAAAATGATGGAGGTGGACCATATATCATCAAGGAAAGTAATAATAATTGCAAACATTTATAGTGCTTACTATGTGCCAGATGCTGCTCTGAGTCCTTTCATATATTAACTAACTTGGTCTTCATAATAATTCTATGAATAGATGCTATCATTAGCCCTGTTTTTACAGTAAGGAAACTGAGACATAAGTAGTTCAAGAAGACAGTTAAGACTCCAGAATGGCAAAGATAAAAACGTTAAAATTATTTCATGTTGATAGAGCTGATGGAAAAAGAGGCAAGCCTATATAGAACACTTGGGGGAATACACACTGGTTTTCTTTTTTTTTTTTAATTGAAGTATAGTTGATTTACAGTGTTGTGTTAGTTTCAGGCATATAGCAAAGCATTCAGTGTTATATATTGGGTGAGCCAAAAGGTTCATTCGTTTTTTTCCGTAAGATGGCTCTAGTAGCACTTAGTTGCTTTTAACTTCATTCGAAACAATTTTGTTAGATTGTATTGTGACAGCTGTCACATCAGCGTGCATTTTTAAAAAGACATCAAAATTGGTGGATTTTTGTGTAGCCATTTTAATATTGAAGACGGAAGAAAAAAAGCAACATTTTCAGCATATTATGTCTTATTATTTCAAGAAAGGTAAAAATGCAACTGACACACACAAAAAGATTTGTGCAGTGTATGGCGAAGGTGCTGTGACTGATCAAACGTGTCAAAAGTGGTTTGTGAAGTTTCGTGCTGGAGATTTCTTGCTGGATGATGCTCCACGGTCTGGTAGACCAATTGAAGTTTATAGCGACCAAAGCAAAACAATAACTGAGAACAATCAGTGTTATACCATGCGGGAGATAACCAACATACTCAAAATATCCAAATCAAGTGCTGAAAATCATTTGCACCAGCTTGGTTATGTTAATCGCTTTGATGTTTGGGTTCCACATAAGTTAAGCGAAAAAATCCTTCTTGACCATATTTCCACATGCGATTCACTACCAAAATGTAATGAAAACGTTCTGTTTTTAAAATAAATTGTGACGGGCAATGAAAAGTGGATACTGTACAACAATATGGAACGGAAGAGATTGTGGGGCAAGCAAAATGAATCACCACCAACCACACCAGAGGCTGGTCTTCATCCAAAGAAGGTGATGGTGTGTATATGGTGGGGATGGAAGGGAGATTTCTATTATGAGCTCCTTCTGGAAAACCAAATGATTAATTCCAACACGTACTGCTCCCTATTAGACCAACTGAAAGCAGCACTTGACGAAAAGCGTCCAGAATTAGTCAACAGAAAACGCATCATCTTCCATCAGGATAACGCAAGACTGCCTGTTTCTTTGATGACCAGGCAAAAACTGTTACAGTTTGGTTGGGAAGTTCTGATTCATCCACCTTATTCACCAGACATTGCAACTTTGGATTTCCATTTATTTTGGTCTTTACAAAATTCTCTTAATGGAAAAAATTTCAATTTCCTGGAAGACTGTAAAAGGTACCTGGAAAAGCTCTTTACTCAAAAAGATAAAAAGTTTTGGGAAAATGGAATTATGAAGTTGCCTGAAAAATGGCAGAAGGTAGTGGAACAAAAGGGTGAGTATGTTGTTCAATGAAGTTCTTGGTAAAAATGAAAACTGTGTCTTTCATTTTTACTTAAAAAAACCGAAGGTATTTTTTGGCCCACCCAATATATATATATATATATATATATATATATATATATATATATATATATATATATATAAAATTCCGTGTGTTATATATATATATATAGAATTATATATATTCTTTTTCAGATTCTTTTCCATTGTAGGTTATTACAAGACAGTGAATATAGTTCCCTGTGCTATATTCATTGTTGGTTATCTTTTTTATGTATTGTAGTATATATCTGTTAATCCCAAACTCTTAATTTATCCCTCCCCCCACTTTCCCCTTTGGTAACCATAAGCTTGTTTTCTATGCCTGTGAGTCTATTTCTGTTTTGTAAATAAGTTCATTTGTATCATTTTTTTGGATTCCACATATAAGTGATATCATATATTTGTCTTTTTCTGTCTGACATTTCACTTAGTATGATCACCTCTAGGTCCATTCATGTTGCTGCAAATGGCATTATTTCATTTGTTTCTATAGCTGAGTAATACACACACACACACACACACACACACACACACGTACCACATCTTCTTTATCCATTCATCTGTTGATGGACATTTAATTTGCTTCCATGTCTCGGCTATTGTAAATAGTGCTGCTTTGAACATTGGGGTGCATGTATCTTTTCAAATTAGAGTTTCTGTCTTTTCTAGATATATGCCCAGGAGTGGCCCATTGGTTTTAATTTTGATGAAGTCCAATTTATCAATTTTAAAATGTTTCTGCTTTGCTCTTGGTGTTGTATCCAAGAAACCATTGCCTAACCCAAGATCATGAAAATTTACTCCTATGTTTTCTCTAGTTTTACAGTTTTAACTCTTACGTTTAAGTCTATGATTCATTTTAAGTTAATTTCTGTGTATGGATTGAGGTAGGGGTTCAACTTCATTCTTCTGCATGTGCATATCCTGTCGTCCCAGCAACATTTATTGAAAAAACTATTCATTCCCCCACTGAATGGTCTTGGCAACCGTGTAAAAAATCAGTTGACTATAACTAAACCCTCCCTAAGTAATTTTTAACTTTTTCTTTATTTCCATTTCCTGTTCTACTTTTTGCTTTTGTTTCCCACAAAAGCTATTCAACATTGTGCTTCCTTCAATTTCATCTTCAATTCTATTACATATTTTTTAAATTATATTTTTATTTGGATTGGCATAAAAGAGAAGGAATGTTAAATTAACATTCTGGCTGATTATATGGGAAGTCAGAGTGAACAAGCCTCAAGGAAGAATGCATGGAAGCACAGAAAATTGTTTCAGAAATAAATGAATTGGCCCAGCTGCCTTATAGTGACACAGAAATATGGTTTTTAAATGATGAGAAAGTGTTAGGAGAAGATTGTAGATAGTCTTTGTAAATCTGGTCAGGAATTTTATATTTTATCCTAAAAGTAATAAGGAGACAAGTTTGAAAAATGAGCTAATGAATGGCTGGATAAAGAGGTAAAAAAGTAAAAATAAAAAATAGGGCTTCCCTGGTGGCGCAGTGGTTGAGAGTCCGCCTGCCGATGCAGGGGACATGGGTTCGTGCCCCGGTCCGGGAAGATCCCACATGCCGTGGAGTGGCTGGGCCCGTGAGCCATGGCCGCTGAGCCTGTGCGTCCGGAGCCTGTGCGTCCGGAGCCTGTGCTCCATAACGGGAGAGGCCACAACAGTGAGAGGCCCACGTACTGCAAAAAAAAAATTTTTTTTAAATAATAATAATAATGTAAGAGCAAGGAAACCAGAAGATGATTCCAATAGTCCAAATCTGAAATCAATCAGGTTTCTTACTAGAATCATTACAATGCGTTTGGAAAGAATAAGGAAGGTATTTTTAAAAAAACCATTTTCAAAGTGAAGGGGCACTTAAGAGTTGAGATTGATGAAAATGAGGACTGTAAAAACAACATTAGAACTGATGATTAAGAAGTCACTATTGCCTTCAAGTATTCAATTTTGGTTCATCAGTCGGGGTGGAAGCTAAATGTCATAATTCTGAAGATTAGGTCATGAGAATATTAAAAATAGTAAGTACAGAGAGTTAAAAGAGAGAGAAAGTTTGAGGGTTAGTGCTAGGATCAGAGTCAAGAGAAGCTGTATTTTTTTCCCCAAATGGAAGAGATTTTACTTGTCTGTAAAGAAAGGAAGGAGTCATTGGGGAACATGAGACTGAAGATAAGAGAACAATAAACAAAGAGGAGAAAACGTTGTTTCCCCGTTGAAGGGAAAGGAGGAAGGGGAACAATTTCACGAGTTAGGAAGAGGATAAAATATACCCCTCTGGATGGGATAGACAGTTACCACTAGTTGAGCAGAGAGAAGTTGGGTATGATAGCAAGTGGAGAGGAGGATACCACCCAAGAGTTCCTGTGAGACGCCCTTGATCTTGGTAAAATTAGAAATGACAGTAGGCATTTCCGGGAATGACAAAACATGAATAGAAGTGCTGAAGAGCCCCTGCAAGGGCTCCCTCCAGTGGCGTGAATCTGTAACACACCGTTGGCTATGTTTTCATGGCTTTTCCAGGAACGCTCTTCATGGGTGGCTGCGTTAAATGGCTAATCCAGGTTTAGGCATCGACTTGGCTCAGGCAAAGAGTGAGAGTTTGTTAGTGAAGTCAGCATTCAACTGGATAAAAGCATCGTTGGCTAATGTTCTGTTGTAGCGTTCTGTGTCCTGACCCTTCAATGAGACGGAGAGGTCCTTAAGAGCAGTTGGGCAAGAAAACGTCTTGTCTGTTGGTAATGGGAGAAGGCAGCTCTCCCGTGGTGGGCAACACCCCAGAAGACAAGTCATGGCTGACCACGAGACTCCAGAGGTTTTAGATGAAGCAGGTTAGAGAAATAGTTTCCTTTGCAGGAATTGTCGAAAGGAAAGCACAGTCAAGTCGTATTTTAACTGGTTGGGGATGGACAAGTCTGTGAAGCCACTGCCCAAATGTAGGAAAGGTGGGGTAGGCGTGATGCATTATACTGTCATTGTTTCCCACCCCACCTCCACCCCGGGCCGTGCCTCGAGGCTTGCAGGATCTTAGTTCCCGACTAGGGATGGAACCCGAGGCCTCGGCAGTGAAAGTGTGGAGTCCTAATCACTGGACCGCCAGGGAATTCCCTGATTTAAAAAATAGATAAATAGATAGATAGACAGGCAGATATAGTGGACTCAGTGGTGACAATAATATATTTAGATATATATCTATATTTTAGACATACAGATATAGATAGATATTTTCAAACAATAAATAGATATCCCAGAATGAGCATATATTCAAATATATATGTATATATTCATTCTGGATTTTCCCACTTTGCTTGGGAAGGGGGAAGAACCTAGTTGTTTTTGCTTCATCCCCAAACACCAAATGAGCATTTTGGGTTCATCTCTGATACTCATCCCAGTGACCACAGTCACCAATCAGGATACAGTGGTGCCCAGGAAGACCTTTTCCCACATACTTTCCCCTATCTACCAACCCAGATTCACTGGAATAATTCAGACCAAGAATGTGAAATATCATGGGGTTTATCTGTTATTTATTGCTATATAACAATCCACTCAAAATTCAGTGTCTAGAAACAACTGTAATTCATTATGTGCCATAACTTTGGAGTTGGCTGGCTCAGCTGGGTGGTTCTTCTCCATCTGGATTCATCTAGAGTTGCTCATGCAGTGGAGGTCTTCTGGAGGCACCAGTGGGACTTGTGATCCAAGATGGCCTCATTTATGTGTATAGGGACTGGTGCTGGCTTTTGACTTCACCTGGTTTCTCCAGAAGGGAGAAACTGGACCTCTCTTCACTGGGTGGCTCAGGCTTCCCAGAGTATGAAGTGACGCTGCAAAGCACCTCAGTGCCTTGACTTATGCTGTCAGTCAAAGTCAAGCACAAGGCCAGTCCAGGGTCAAATGTGGAGCAGACTTCCATGATGCCAATTGTAAAGGTTCTATGGCCATTTTTAATCTCTCACAAAGGGATTAAACAAAAATCCCATCTGTAAAGTGCTTACTGATATAGGTGGCCCAAAGCAAATTATTTCAAAACATTAATTGTTGTTGTCGTTATTGTTAGCCTTTTTCTCCTGAATAAAAAAATACTTTTCCTGGATAAGGAGGTACGTGAGTTGTTCTTCAGAGGAACTGAAAGTTGATCAAAAAAAGTATATAAAACCAAAAAATTTTTAAAGTCCATATAGGATTCTTTGAACCAGTATTAAATGCCTGAACATACATGTCATGTAAGAATTTGAGGTGTTTCAGAGAAAAGATTTGGTTGAAATGTAATTAATTTGACTGACAGAGTAAGGAGACAACAAAAGAAAAATTTTAAGGGTATAAAATTAGAAAGTGTCTTACAACCTTCCAAAGACTTAAAGAGTGTTACCTTTCTCTCTTGTATTTCATCTAATTTTTGATCTTTCATTTGGTCTTCCCTTATTTAGGTCTTTTAGGAGTCAGAAAATAAAATCCCAGTGCAATGTTCCTCAGTAGAGACACAGATCCAAGTAAAGATGATACGGCAGCCAAGCTTCCGACATGTTCGGTATGTATTTAGGGTACAGCACACTTTATATTCAAGAATGGTACAAACTCCAACTATTGAATACACAGTGACATGGCTGGGGGCCATCGGAAACACGAAAAGTTCACTCTGGTGACTTACCCTTTGTTGTTACAGCAAAATGCAGCACTTCCCGGCAGGTAGGCATGGGTGCTAAGGTGTTTTCACGATGATGGCAATGCCTTTGAAGGAGCCTTGCACCAACTTTAGCTTCCTTCCTATCTGCTGCTCTTGCAATAGAACCGACCATGACTGAAGGGAAACTGCACTTGGGTGGGCTCAAAAGGCCCAGATGCAGGATCTCACTTTGGCCTCCTAGGCCTTCCAATCAAGGGCCTAAGAAGCCTGTTAGAAGTAATAGGATTAGTAGGCAGAATACTCTAGAAATAGGATTTTATTCCTTCAATACAGGATTTTAGACAGAGAATGGTACTCTGAGGGAACATTTCCTGTCTTTTCTGCCAGCAACTATTTTCAAACACTCCACAAACCTATTTGCTTTGGTAAAATATTTCAGTGAATAAGGACAATTACAGATTCCTTTTGCTGCATTCCTGAACATTCAAGCCCTTTGGACACCAGGATGAAGCTTTGATATCTAGATTAACTGGCTCCCTTTCTTCCTTAAAAGAAATGTAGCCTTACTCAAAACAGAGGTCGCAAACCGCCGCAGCGGTCTCTCTCCATGGTCACTCATGGAATTTTAGAGTTGGAAAGATCTTTAAAGACATTAGACTCCGAGTCTAATGGGCTTCTTTTATAATGCAGGCTTAATGATGTGACAAAATAATACCCTTTGGGGGAATGAATCTGAGATTCGACCCTCTGGTCTCTGTTCCACATTGCCACAATTAATTTGTTTTAGTTAGTTAGGCAAAGATATCTTTCAATGATATAGATGCTTCTGTTCGTATGGTTGTTGTCCTATTTGTTCTAGGATTTGTGGGTCTACAGACAATGACATTTTCATCCATCTCATGACTTCCCACTTTTTTTCTATAGCTGCCAGAATTATATGCATTTGTTGAGAATTTTAATAAGGAGGACAAGAAATCGAATCTCCTAAAAACTCACTGTATTTCACCTAGTGAAGCACAGAAAATCCTCAGTCAAAACCTGAATGGAACCAGGGGAACTGATGGGAGAGGAGAGGATTCCCAACCTGTTTGCACGTGCAACGTGGTGAGAAAAGAAGAGGGGCCAGAATCTATGACTGAACTCCTACACCGCAGCTTGCTGACCAGATCCCTCTCCCCAGTGGAGAGACTCTCCAAATCCCAGAAGAGAATCTCTCTGTATGGGATCCCTCCGCCCGTGCACACTTTTCCTTATGAGATTCTCATGGATCACTCCAAATCGATGTCACTGGTCGCCATACAGAAGAGGATTCAGAGCACCGAAATACAGTGCAGACTGGGCATTCCGACTATCTCGCCAGAAAAGTTTATCTTTGAAGATAAAGTTCCTAAATACTTATTAGTCGATCCAGGTAATCTAAACAGATGATGCCACATGGAAGAAAATGAGTGAAATCTGACTGCAAAATGTACCTAGGTTCCTAGAGTCCTTGACGCAGGGGAATCTTGCAGTTCTGAGATTCAGGGCTGATGCCCTTTCTCCCTACAGTGACAAGGGGGAATAGAGAATAGGGAATCAAACATCTGAGGGCCAAATCTCAGATTCATCCCTGAAAGGGTGTATTATTTAGATGCGGCACTTAAGCATTTATAAAGTGAGCCAGTTAAACTTGGACTCACTATTTGTTTCCAGTTTCATGAAGTAAGTGTTTATTGAGTAATGATTTTTCTTAAGTATCTTGCCTTAACTGCAATTGGAGGTTTTTAAAAATATTTTTTCATGAACCTTTATCCTTTCCTTATTATTACATCTCTATCAAGCCTTTCAAAATGACACAAACAACAAAAGGAAACTCTTCATAACTGATTCTTTCCTTCTTTCTCTTTTTCTTTCTCTTTTTCTTTCTTTCTTTCTTTTTTTCCATCCTTCCTTCTTTATTTCTTCTTTCCTTCCTTTCTTTTTTAAGGGAAGATGTGAGGGAGCTCTGAGAGAAAGAGGGTATGATGGTGCTCTGAATGAGGGAAGGGGGTGAGGAAACTGGGTAAAGGAGTGTGTAAGAAATCTGAGTGAAGGAACTCTGAGTGAGCTGTATCTGAGTTTTTAATAGGGAGGCACCCATATAAGGCAAAAGACCATACAGAGAAAGTTTAAAATGTTATAAAACATGATGGTGGGTTTTAGCAAGGACGGGGTGTCTTCTTCCTAAGGTCTCCGTTTTCCTTGAATAAGCAAGGGAAGTAATATTTTGTCATTCTGTGTAGCTATAAAAATAGATTAAATCAATGATAAAATATTTGAGACCCTCTGCAGTAGGTTCTTGACTCAAGACCAGCAAATGTTTTGACACCACCGTTTTTATATTAAAAATAGTGCTGAAGGAACAAATTTAAAGAAATAGATTTATTACTCTGATCATATTTGGTCCAAGATGCTGGATGAATCTTTGCTGTAAATCCCTACATTGATGTCTTGACAGAGCCTAATTCAGGTCTCAAATTCCTTTGATAGAGTCACACTTAGTATCTTATGGAGCCCAGGCAGAAGTGGAAATTAGGAAAATTGTAGGAACAGCCTAGACAGTCCACAAATGTACATAAGTAAAGTCTGGGACTGGGGAGGAAGAAGCATAGAAAGTGTTGAGAATCAATAAGAATTGGCAAAAAACTTACTAAAGAAGTGCTGATGTTTGATAGGTCTGGAACATTTATGGCTTTTCCACCCACATGGGCCACATTGTCCTTTCTTCCTAATACATGGATTGCCTGCTGTCTACCTAACCTCTGGAGTTCTCTTATGAGCCCTTTCAGACTCTGTGTTGAAATCTCTCCTCTGCCTCCATGACCTCATTTCCTGAGATTTTGGAGTTAGAATCTCTGGGACATGTCCTGTCTATTCAAGGAATATTCATGAAGCCAAATAGGCATCCATATGAGGAATCTCCAGTAACTCCTTTGGTTTAATAGTAACAATTCGTCTTTTACTATCATATATTGCCTAGTATTGCTATTATTGTATCAGCCAGCCAGCCCTAAAGTATTCTTACTCCAGAAGAACTTTAGGACTCCTGATATACCAAAGAATATTCTAGAACATATCCTTACTAGCACCAAGGACTGGGGGAGGAAAAGGGAGTGGGTGCCACCATTTTTTTTTCTTCTCATATCATATGAGTTGCTCTTGCTCAGGATCAATCCTATAGGACCATATAGGTTAGACATGTGTTTGACCAAAAATAACAGAAAAAATCAGCTAAGAGTTGTTTTTCTATTTTTCCATCTGGAGGCAGACAAGAGTAAGAACAATGTTTTTTGATGTTGTCAAGAACCTATGCTCCCCCACCTTTTTATGTGTGGCTTTTGTCTTCATGGCCAAATATGTCTTCTTCACTTCCAGGTGCTATGGACATATTCCAGGGAGGAAGGGGAGCTAGGAGAAAGGGCCACATTGGCTACTTAGAACACCCCTCCTCAGGTGACCTCTCCCCACATCTCCTTGGCCACAGTTGTGTCCCATAGCCACCACTTACTGCAAGGAAGGCTGCTCAATAGAAATCTGAGCTTCCCACCCTCTGAGGAGAGGAAGGCAGAAAAGGACTTTACTTGGTATAGAGTGAGCCAACCTATAGTGTCCACCACAGATCACTAAATAAAGCTCTTCACTGATCAAAATCATCCATCCTATGGCCTTGCCAAATATCCCTGTCCTTCCTGCTATGCCAGGCCTGCCAAGATCTTGTCAGACTCCCTGAAACTTGGCAGCTGGGCCCTAGGAACAGACAGTTGAACATCATGGCCAGGTCTGAACTCAAGGAACAGTCCCTGGCCCCAGTCTCCTACTTCAGGCATTTGTAGAATATATAGAAAGACTTCTAGAAAGACATACCACGCAGACTCAGAGAAACTCAAGCCCTTCCCAGGGATGGAGGCCTGACTAGGACAGGGGCAGTATCTGGGCCAGAGGTGACCTGCTCAAGTATCACCACACAAGGAAGATGGTAGAGTCACCTACGAGAAATAGACCAGCCCTCCTGCTTGTTTGCTCTACCCATGTTTCTCCTGTTCTCCTGATACTCCTGATACTCCTGATACTCCTTACACTCATTTGCTCTTTGGCCTCTGGTTTTACAGCCAAGCCGCTGCCTTAGGCCTTGCTTTTCTGTTGTTGTTTTCTGTTTTTGTTTTTGTTTACAATTTATTTAGCCATGAAAAGAATGGAAGGGAAGGAAAAGGGAAATGGCTGCTGAGTAGGAGAATATGCAGCATATTTTGGCTTGATTTTTTCCGTGGTTCATTGCCTCCTTATAAGGATTACAACTACTAACGATGCCCCAAGCTGGTAGGTCCTGAAAGTGTAGGGAAAAGAGCCAAATTCTAGCTAAATCACTGCCCTTTTATACTCAGGGCTTACACTACACTTCTTGGAAGAAATGACACTAGCAATATGTATTTCTGCTCAATCTTCCTCCTTGTTTTAACCACTCATTAGGATCCTTTTCTACTCCCAGTAGACCTCAGTGCTCTGCAGTTCTCTCCATTTGCACCAGAGGAGATACCTTTACGTGCGATGGCCCTTCAGAGTCCACTCCAGCCCAGTTAGCCAGACACACCCAGTTCCCCATTTGGAGGACGGCTTTAGAGGAGATGAACATTGTAGGTTCCCCCTTAGTTTACAAAGCTTCAGAAACAGAAAGCTTCAGAAAGTTCAAGAACACAAGGGAGAAGGAGACTTGAGTTCATCAAAGATTTATTCTGTCCATGAAGCATCTCTAAATAACTGAAGGTTAAATAAGGCCATCATGTGATTCTTTGAAAATATGATTCTTTTCAGAAAAACAATTCACGGATCTAAGGGATCTGGAATGGAGATTTTACAAGGGGATTGTGAAGTGGAAGCGCCGCGCTTCAGATGAATTTATAAACATAAAGTACAACAGTGAGAAGAGATTTGTAGGGAGCCAGCAGACGCCTCATCCTATTTCCCCACCTCTAGTACAAAAGTCTTTGGTCATTTATCCTCAGGTTGATTACCCAAGAAAGTTAACTTCTTCTTAACTGGATATGTAGTTCATTAAAACATCTTAGATATAGATCTTGCTTTTGAGAGCACTGAATTTATACAAGAAAAGCAAAGAAGCAGTGGCAACATGGAAAATAGAAACTGAGTCATACAAATATGCATGTAAGTTTCAATATTAAACCATTATTAGGGAGTAAAAGATCCAAACTGATCTGCTAATACAAGACCTGGTTTGGACCAGTGAAACCCAAGGCTGAGGCAATTTAGATCTTATGAAAAAGGGTGCATATGAAGGCGAACTCCCAAGCAAGAATAGCTCTTAAAAATATTTTAAGCATATGAAGAAGTCCATTATCATAAAAACAGTAGTTAAATTCAACAAATGGAAGAAGTGACACCTGAGGATATAGAGATCATTCTGAGAACTTAAAAATAATACACTAACTGCTCAAAGACATGAGGACGGAAGTAGCATTTATGAAACAAGAACAAGATTTGAAAAAGAAAAAATTGGAAATCTTGGAATGAAAAATATTGTCTTTGAAAAGAAAATAATAGTAATAATAATAATGACCCTCAATAAATTATCTCAATGGCATACTAGATATATCTGAAGAGAGAGGATTAATGATTTGGAAGATAGCACTGACAGAGAGTGTTCTAGATCACAGCACAGTAAGATAAAGGAGAAAATTATGGAAGAAGTTAAAGATACAGAGTGTAGAATGAGAAATTCAGAAATATATCCAATATAAGTTGCAGAAAAAGATAGGGAGAATTGAAAAGAAGTGATGTTTGAAAATTGCAGAAATGAAGAAATACATGAAATCTTGAATTAAAAAATCTCACAGAAGTGGGATTGCTGGGTCATATGGTAGTTCTATTTGTAGTTTTTTAAGGAACCTCCATACTGTGCTCCATTAGTGGCTGTACCAATTCACATTCCCACCAGCAGTGCAATAGTGTTCCCTTTTCTCCATACCCTCTCCAGTATTTATTGTTTCTAGATTTTTTTGATGATGGCCATTCTGACTGGTGTGAGATGATACCTCATTGTAGGTTTTGTGTGTGTGTGTGTGGTACGCAGGCCTCTCACTGTTGTGGCCTCTCCCATCGCGGAGCACAGGCTCCAGACGCGCAGGCTCAGCAGACATGGCTCACAGGCCCAGCCGCTCCGTGGCATGTGGGATCTTCCTGGACCAGGGCACGAACCCATGTCCCCTGCATCGGCAGGCGGACTCTCAACCACTGTGCCACCAGGGAAGCCCCTCATTGTAGTTTTGATTTGCATTTCTCTAATGATTAATGATGTTGAGCATTCTTTCATGTGTTTATTGGTTGTCTGTATATCTTCTTTGGAGAAATGTCTATTTAGGTCTTCTGCCCATTTTTGGATTGGGTTGTTTGTTTTTTTGCTATTGAGCTCCATGGGCTGCTTATAAATTTTGGAGATTAATCCTTTGTCAGTTGCTTCATTTGCAAATATTTTCCCCCATTCTGAGGGTTGTCTTTTGGTCTTGTTTATGGTTTCCTTTGCTGTGCAAAAGCTTTTAAGTTTCATTAGGTCCCATTTGTTTATTTTTGTTTTTATTTCCATTTCTCTAGGAGGTGGGTCAAAAAGGATCTTGCTGTGATTTATGTCATAAAGTATTCTGCCTATGTTTTTCTCTAAGAGTTTGATAGTTTCTGGCCTTACATTTAGGTCTTTAATCCATTTTGAGCTTATTTTTGTGTATGGTGTTAGGGAGTGATCTAATCTCATACTTCTACATGTACCTGTCTAGTTTTCCCAGCACCACTTATTGAAGAGGCTGTCCTGGGGGCATATACCCTGAGAAAAACATAATTCAAAAAGAGTCATGTACCAAAATGTTCATTGCAGCTCTATTTACAATAGCCCAGAGATGGAAACAACCTAAGTGTCCATCATCTGATGAATGGATAAAGATGTGGCACATATATACAATGGAATATTACTCAGCCATAAAAAGAAATGAAATTGAGCTATTTATAATGAGGTGGATAGACCTAGAGTCTGTCATACAGAGTGAAGTAAGTCAGAAAGAGAAAGACAAATACCATATGCTAACACAAATATGGAATTTAAGAAAAAAAATGTCATGAAGAACCTAGGGGTAAAACAGGAATAAAGACACAGACCTACTTGAGAATGGACTTGAGGATATGGGGAGGGGGAAGGGTAAGCTGTGACAAAGCAAGAGAGAGGCATGGACATAGATACACTACCAAACGTAAGGTAGATAGCTAGTGGGAAGCAGCCGCATAACACAGGGAGATCAGCTCGGTGCTTTGTGACCACCTAGAGGGGTGGGATAGGGAGGGTGGGAGGGAGGGAGACGCAAGAGGGAAAGGATATGGGAACAGATGTATATGTATAACTGATTCACTTTGTTATAAAGCAGAAACTAATACACCATTGTGAAGCAATTATACTCCAATAAAGTTGTAAAAAAAAAAAACTCAGAGTGATTAGCAAGAAAATAAAAATAAATCTACACCAAGAAACACTGTAGCAAAATTGTAGAGCATTAAGCAAGAAAGGAAAACATAATCTGCAAAAAAGAGAAGATGGATTACATAAAAAGAAATGACAAATTGATAGTTGAACTTTCTTTAATAATAGATGTCAGAAGGTGATGGTGTCATACTCAACATCCTGAGGGAAAACAATTGTCAATCTGGAATTATCTAACCAGCCATACTCTCTTTAAATAGTAGGGGTAAAATAAATACACTTTAAAACATATGAGAGCTAAAATTGCTTACTATCCACAATCTCCAGCTGAAAAAACTACTAGTAAATTATGTACTTTAGCAAGAACTCAGAGTGCAAGAAATAATGGTGAGCGATTAAATTATTAATAATATATGTATATGAATGTATAGATGTTAAAATGCATTTCTGGATTCTATTTCCTATTATTGTACTTAGAAAATTTACCTGTATGTAGGTGAAATTATTCTATAGTTTCCATTTTTTGCACTATTTTTAAAACATTTTTATTGGAGTATATTGTTGATTTACAATGTTGTGTTAGATTCAGGTGTACAGCAAAGTGAATCAGTTATACATATACATGTAATGACTCTTTTTTTAGATTCTTTTCCCATATAGGTCATTGCAGAGTACTGAGTAGAGTTCCCTGTGCTATACAGTAGGTTCTTATTAGTTATCTATTTTATATACAGTACTGCATTTTTTGCACTATTCTTTTCTTTCTTTTTTTTTTTTTTTTTTGAAGTACACAGGCCTCTCACTGTTGTGGCCTCTCCCGTTGCGGAGCACAGGCTCCGGACACACAGGCTCAGTGGCCATGGCTCATGGGCCCAGCCGCTCTGCAGCATGTGGGGTCTTCCTGAACCGGGGCACGAACCCGTGTCCCCTGCATCGGCAGGTGGACTCTCAACCACTGCGCCACCAGGGAAGCCCCTCCAGAACCTGTGTCTTTAGGCTTGATTAAGGCAAATGTAATTTGCATCCTAGCTCCGTGTCTGAGGTTTTGTTTTCACAGGCCCTGCATTATCAGGGTGGGCCCTAAATGCAATCATTAGTGTCCCTATCAGAGGGAGACTGGGCACACAGAGAAGGTGACATGAAGGTAGAGCAGAGAGAGTTTGAAGATGCTGGCCCTGAAGATTGGAGTGAGGTGGCCACAGGCCAAGGAATGCCTGCAGCCCCCAGAAGCTGCAGAAACAAGGAATGGATTCTCCCCTAGAGTCCCAAGAGGGAGCACAGCCCTGCCAGCACCTTGATTTCTGTCCAGTCATACTGATTTTGGGCTTCTGGCCTCCAGAACTATGCAAGAATACATTTCTGTTGTTTTAAGCTAGCAAGTTTGTGGTAATTTGTTATAGCAGCCACTGGAAAATCAGGTTGTCTAAATCAATGTTCTTATAGGCACACAATAAAATACTTTTTAACCCATGACAAATGGTCATGAGGAAGTATGCTTGTTGATGTGGAAAGTGTTTACTCATATATTAAGAAGAAAGTGCCGCCTACAAAACAGCGTGCTTGATTTTGGCATACATACAGTCAATCCTTGTTATTTGAAGATTCCCTACTTGTGAATCTGCCTGCTTGCTAAAATTGATTTGTAACTTCCAAATCAAAGTCATTTTCAGACATGCATGGAGAGGCCAAAAATTTGAGTCATCTTGATGTGCACGTTCCCAGCTGAGATCAGACAAGATGACACTCTGCCTTCTTGTTTCAGCTCTCATACTATAAGCAAGTGTCCTTTTGCTGTCTATTTAGTGCCACGTTTTCTATATTTTTGTGCTCTTTGTTGGTGATTCCACTGTTTAAAATGGAGGCCAAATATAGTGTTGAAGTGCTGACTAGTGTTCCTAAGTGCAAGAAGTCTGCGATGTGTCTTATAGAGAAAATATGTGTGTTAGATAAGCTTCATTCAGGCAGTTATCATCCTGTTGGCCATGAGTTCAATGTTAGTGAACCGGCTATATACATAATAAGTGATCGTTAAGCAGAAACATACATAAAACAAGGTTATGTGTTGGTCCGTTGGTGAAAATGTGGTGATCAAAGGCTCCCAGACACCCAACCCTGTATTTCCTCTAGGAGCAATGGTTCAGTATTCTAGAATTCAGTGTTGGTGGTTACTTTGTAGAACATAACTACTGGGAATAATAAGAATCAGCTGAACAGTACATCCACTGAAATGAATTTTATATGATGTATGCATATACACAAATACATGGAATAATATGAAAGAATATGCACAGGCATACAAACAGTTATACAAACAGGTAATGAATAGAATTATGGTATTTTAAATTTTCTTATTTTTGCCAACCTGCATTTTCTAGTTTTTTTTCATAATAACTATATATTACATGAATTGTGATTATTAAAATGGATTTGGTGCATCTTCAAACAGAAAATGAATTCATCATATTCAGGTATTTGATCATTTTCATTGTATAATAAAGATGAAAGAATATGGGAATAAGAAGGGGTTTTTTTGGTATTGGCGTTTTGTGTTTTTTTTTTAAGTCAGAATAGTACTTTCAAAGGTAGTAGGCTGTTTCCAACCTTTAATCCACTTCGTTGTTGCTTCCGTTTACTTTCACCCCGGAACTTCATTGTACAAGCATACCTGGAGGTTTATCATTAACCACTTAAAGTTGATTAAAACTGAACCTATGATTAAAAACCAAACCCACATTCTTAACAGGTGAGTGGATAAACAAACTCTGGTACTTGCAGATAATAAATCAAGCCATGAAAAGACCTGGAGGACACATAAATGCATATTACTAAGTTTTAAGCCTATCTGAAAAGGCTACATCGTGTATGATTCCAACTTGATGACAAAGTTTGTCTTCTGGAAAAGACAAAACTATAGAGATAGTAAAAAGATCCGTGGTGGCCAGGGGCTTGAGGGGAGGGAAGGATGCATAAGCAGAGCACGGAGGACTTTTAGGGCAGTGAAACTACTCTGAATGATACTATAATGGTGGATACATGTCATTACATGTTTGTCAAAACTCAAGGAATATAGAACAACAGGGATGAACTCTAATGAAACTATGGACTTTAGCTGATAATACGATATCAACACTGGTACATCAATTACAACAAAGGTACCACATTAACACAAGATGTTAATGATAGGGAACTGGGAGTGGGGAGGGTTATAGGAGCTCTCTGTAGTTTACACTCAATTTTCCTATAAATCTAAAACTCCTACAAAAACAAACAAACAAACAAACAGAAAACAGTCTATTAAGACCAGAACAAAACAACTCATTCAGTTTCTTTTGGAAATTGTAAAGAAATGTGTTGCCTTGTACAGGACAAAAAGCCTTGGCTACTAAGTTTGACAGTTAAGGGCTTCCCTGTTGGCGCAGTGGTTGAGAACCTGCCTGCCAATGCAGGGGACATGGGTTCGAGCCCTGGTGCAGGAAGATCCCACATGCCACGGAGCAACTAAGGCTGCGCCACCACTACTGAGCCTGCGGTCTAGAGCCCATGGGCCACAGCTACTAAAGCCTGCACGCCACAACTACTGAAGCCCACGCACACCTAGAGCCCGTGCTCCGCAACTAGAGAAGCCACCACAATGAGACACCCACATACCGCAACGAAGAGTAACCCCTGCTTGCCACAACTAAAGAAAGCCCGAGCCAAGCAACGAAGACGCAATGCAGCCAAAAATAAATAAATAAATGAATGAATGAATGAATAAATAAATAAAATTTTTAAAAGTTTGCCAGTTAAGGACAACAATATAAACTTCACCATATTGTTTCTCTATCTCTGTGGCCAATTCCTTTCCCAGATTGAATACTGGCAGTGACAACTTTATTTGTTTATTTATTCCACATTTATGAGATTTAAAAAAATATTTTGTTTTTATTTTATTCTTCTTAAAATCAATGTGATTTTCTTTGCCTCAAATAGCATTACCATGTCATCTTTTTCTAAACTAATATCTCATTGTGCTTACTTTTTTTTGAATTTTATTTTATTTTTTATACAACAGGTTTTTATTAGTTATCTGTTTTATACACACTAGTGTATAATGTCAATCCCAATCTCCTGATTCATCCCACCCCCACCCTCCACCCCCGTTTCCGCCCCTTAGTGTCCATATGTTTGTTCTCTACATCTGTGTCTCTATTTCTGCCTTGCGAACTGGTTCATCTGTACCATTTTTCTAGATTCCACATATATGCATTAATATGCAATATTTGTTTTACTCTTTCTGACTTAACTTCTCTCTGTATGACATTCCCTAGGTCCATCCCCATCTCTACAAATGGCCCAATTTCATTCCTTTTTATGGCTGAGTAATATTCCATTGTATATATGTACCACATCTTCTCCATCCATTTGTCTGTCATGGGCATTAAGGTTGCTTCCATGACCTGCTACCGTAAATAATGCTGCAATGAACATTGGGGTGCATGTGTCTTTTTTTGTTTTTTTTAACATCTTTATTGGAGTATAATTGCTTTACATTGTTGCGTTAGTCTCTGCTGTATTACAAAGTGAATCAGCTATACGTATAAATATATCCCCATATCCCCTCCTTCTTGCATCTCCCTCCCACCCTCCCTATCCCACCCCTCTAGGTGGTCAAAAAGCACTGAGCTGGGCTCCCTATGCTTTGCAGTTGCTTCCCACTAGCTATCTATTTTACATTTGGTAGTGTATGTATGTCAATGCCACTCTCCCACTTCATCCCAGCTTACCCTTCCCCCTCCCCATGTCCTCAAGTCCATTCCCTACATCTGCATCTTTATTCCTGTCCTGTCCCTAGTTTCTTCAGAACCATTTTTTCTTTTTATAGATTCCATATATATGTGTTAGCATACAGTATTTGTTCTGCTCTTTCTGACTCACTTCACTCTGTATGACAGACTCTATGTGCATCCACCTCACTACAAATAACTCAATTTCATTTCTTTTTATGGCTGAGTAATATTCCATTGTATATATGTGCCACATCTTCTTTATTCATTCATCTGTCAATGGACACTTAGGTTGCTTCCATGTCCTGGCTATTGTAAATAGAGCTGCAGTGAACATTGTGGTACATGACTCTTTTTGAATTATGGTTTTCTCAGGGTTTATGCACAGTAGTGGGATTACTTGGTCATATGGTAGTTCTATTTTTATTTTTTTTAAGGAACCTCCATACTGTTCTCCATAGTGGCTGTATCAATTTACTTTCCCACCAACAGTGCAAGAGGGTTCCCTTTTCTCCAACCCTCTCCAGCATTTGTTGTTTGGAGATTTTCTGGTGATGCCCATTCTAACCAGTGTGAGGTGATAACTCATTGTAGTTTTGATTTGCATTTCTCTAATAATTATTGATGTTTAGCAGCTTTTCATGTGCCTCTCAGCCATCTGTATGTCTTCTTTGGAGAAATGTCTCTTTAAGTCTTCTGCCCATTTTTTGATTGGGTTGTTTCTTTTTTTAATATTGAGTGGCATGAGCTGTTTATATGTTTTGGAGATTAATCCTTTGTCCGTTGATTCGTTCGCAAATATTTCCTCCCATTCTGAGGGTTGTCTTTTGGTCTTGTTTACAGTGTCCTTTGCTGCGGAAAAGGTTTTGAGTTTAATTAGGTCCCATTTGTTTATTTTTGTTTTTATTTCCATTACTCTAGGAGGTGGGTCAGAAAAGATCTTGCTGTGATTTATGTCAAAGAGAGTTCTTCCTATGTTTTCCTCTAAGAGTTTTATAGTGTCTGGTCTTACATTTAGGTCTTTAATCCATTCTGAGTTTATTTTTGTGTATGGTGCTAAGGAGTGTTCTAATTTCATCTTTTACATGTAGCTGTCCAATTTTCCCAGCACCACTTATTGAAGAGACTGTTTTTTCTCCATTGTATATCCTTGCCTCCTTTGTCATAGATTAGTTGACCATAGGTGCATGGGTTTATCTCTGGGTTTTCTATACTGTTCCATTGATCTATATTTCTGTTTTTGTGCCAGTAACATATTGTCTTGATTACTGTAGCTTTGTAGAATAGTCTGAAGTCAGGGAGTCTGTCCTCCAGCTCCTTTTTTTTCCCTCAAGATTGCTTTGGCTATTCATGGTCTTTTGTGTTTCTATATAAATTTTAAGATTTTTTGTTCTAGTTCTGTAAAAAAGGCCATTGGTAATTTGATAGGGATTGCATTGAATCTGTAGATTGCTTTGGGTAGTATAGTCATTTTCACAATATTGATTCTTCCAATGCAAGAACATGTTTTATCTCTCCATCTGTTTGTGTCATCTTTGATTACTTTCATCAGTGTCTTAAAGTCTCATAGACTTTCTGAGTACAGGTCTTTTACCTGTGTAGGTAGGTTTATTCCTAGGTATTTTATTCTCTTTGTTGCAATGGTGAATGGGATTGTTTCCTTAATTTCTCTGTCGGATCTTTCATTGTTAGTGTATAGGAATGCAAGAGGTTTCTGTGCATTAATTTTGTATCTGGCAACTTTACCCAATTCACTGATTAGTTCTAGTAGTTTTCTGGTGGCATCTTTAAGATTATCTATGTATAGTATCATGTCATCTGCAAACAGTGACAGTTTTACTTCTTCTTTTCCAATTTGTATTCCTTTTATTTCTTTTACTTCTCTGATTGCCGTGGCTAGAACTTCCAAAACTATGTTGGATAATAGCGGAGAGTTGACATCCTTGTCTTGTTCCTGATCTTAGAGGAAATACTTTCAGTTTTTCACCATTGAAAATGATGTTTGCTGTGGGTGTTGTCATATATGGCCTTTATTATATTGAAATAGGTTCCCTCTGTGCCCACATTATAGAGAGTTTTTATCATAAATCAGTGTTGAATTTTGTCAAAAGCTTTTTCTGCATCTATTGAGATGGTCATATGGTTTTTGTTCTTTAATTTATTAATATGGCATATCACATTGATTGATTTGTGTATATTGAATAATCCTTGCATCCCAGGGATTAATCCCACTTGATTATGGTGTATGATCCTTTAATGTGTTGTTGGATTCTGTTTGCTAGTATTTTGTTGAGGATATTTGCATCTATATTCATCAATGATACTGGTCTGTAATTTTCTTTTTTCGTAGTATCTTTGGCTGGTTTTGGTATCGGGGTGATTTTGGCTTCATAGAATGAATTTGGGAGTGTTCCCTCCTCTGCAATTTTTTGGAAGAGTTTGAGAAGGATAGGTGTTAGCTTTTCTCTAAATGTTTGATGGAATTCACCTGTGAAGCCATCTGATTCTGGACTTTTATTTGTTGGAAGATTTTAAATCACGGTTTCAATTTCAAAATTTGTGTTTGGTCTGTTCATATTGTCTATGTCTTCCTGGTTCAGTCTTGGAAGGTTATACCTTTCTAAGAATTTGTCAGTTTCTTCCAGGTTGTCCATTTTGTTGGCATAGAGTTGCTTGTAGTAGTCTCTTAGGATGCTTTGTATTTCTGTGGTGTCTGTTGTAACTTCTCCATTTTCATTTCTAATTTTAATAATTTGAGTTGTCTCCCTCTTTTTCTTGATGAGTCTGGCTAATGGTTTATCAAGTTTGTTTATCTTCTCAAAGAACCAGCTTTTAGTTTTATTGATATTTGCTAGTGTTTTCTTTGTTTCTATTTCATTTATTTCTGCTCTGATCTTTATGATTTCTTTCCTTCTCTAACTTTGGGTTTTGTTTGTTCTTCTTTCTCTAGTTCCTTTAGGTGTAAGATTAGATTGTTTAGTTGAGATTTTTCTTGTTTCTTGAGGTAGGCTTGTGTTGCTATAAACTTCCCTCTAAGAACTGCTTTTGCTGCATCCCATAGGTTTTGGATTGTCATGTTTTCATTGTAATCTGTCTCTAGGTACTTTTTGATTTCCTTTTTGATTTCTTCAGTGATCTCTTTGTTATTTAGTAATGTATTGTTTAGCCTCCATATGTTTGTGTTTTTTACATTTTTTCCCTGTAATTTGTTTCTAATCTCATAGCGTTGTGGTGGGAAAAGATGCTTGATATGATTTCAATTTCTTAAATTTACCAAGGCTTGATTTGTGACCCAAGATGTGATCTATCCTGGAGAATGTTCCATGTGCACTTGAGAAGAAAGTGTAATCTTCTGTTTGTGGATGGAATGTCCTATAAATATCAATTAAATCTATATGGTCTATTGTGTCATTTAAAGCTTGTGTTTCTTTACGAATTTTATGTCTGGATGATCTGTCCATTGTTGTAGGTGAGGTGTTAAAGACCCTCACTATTATTGTGTTACTGTCAATTTCCTCTTTTATAGCTGTGAGCATTTGCCTTATGTATTGAGGTGACCCTATGTTGGGTGCATATATATTTATAATTGTTATATCTTCTTCTTGGATTGATCCCTTGATCATTATGTAGTGTCCTTCCTTGTCTCTTGTTACATTCTTTATTTTAAAGTCTATTTTATCTGTTATGAGTGTTGTTACTCCAGCTTTCTTTTGATTTCCATTTGCATGGAATATCTTTTTCCATCCCCTCACTTTCAGTCTGTATGTTTCCCTAGGTCTGTAGTGGGTCTCTTGTAGACATCATATATATGGGTCTTGCTTTTGTATCCATTCAGCGAGTCTGTGTCTTTTGGTTGGAGCATTCAATCCATTCACATTTAAGGTAATTATCAATATGTATGTTCCTATTACCATTTTCTTAATTGTTATGGGTTTGTTTTCATTGGTCTTTTTCTTCTTTTGTGTTTCCCACTTAGAGAAGTTCCTTTAGCATTTATTGTAGAGCTGGTTTTGTGGTGCTGAATTCTCTTAGCTTTTGCTTGTCTGTAAGGCTTTTGATTTCTCCACTGAATCTAAATGAGATACTTGCCAGGTAGAGTAGTCTTGGCTGTAGGTTCTTCCCTTCCATCACTTTAAATATATAGTACCACTCCCTTGTGGCTTGTAGACTTTCTGCTGAGAAATCAGCTGTAAACCTTATGGGAATTCCCTTGTATGTTATTGGTCATTTTTCCCTTCTTGCTTTTAATAATTTTTCTTTGTCTTTAATTTTTGTCAGTTTGATTACTATGTGTCTCAGTGTGTTTCTCCTTGAGTTTATCCTGCCTGGGCCTCTCTGCATTTCCTGGACTTGGGTGGCTCTTTACTTGCCCATGTTAGGGAAGTTTTTGACTATAACCTCTTCAAATATTTGCTCGGGTCTTTTTTCTCTCTCCTCCTTCTGGGACCCCTATAATGTGAATGTTGGTGCATTTAATGTTGTCCCATAGCTCTCTTAAGCTGTCTTCATTTCTTTTCATTCTTTTTTCTTTATTCTGTTCTGCAACAGTGAATTCCACCATTCTGTCTTCCAGGTCACTTATCTGTTCTTCTGCCTCAGTTATTCTGCTATTGAATTCTTCCAGTGTATTTTTCATTTCAGTTATTGTATTGTTCATCTCTGTTTGTTTATTCTTTAATTCTTCTAGGTGTTTGTTCTTTAACTCTTCTAGGACTTTGTTAAACATTTCTTGCATCTTCTAGATCTTTGCCTCCATTCTTTTTCCAAGGTCCTGTATCATCTTCACTAATTCTTTTTCTGAATTCTTTTTCTGGGAGGTTGCCTATCTCCACTTCATTTATTTGTTTTTCTGGGGTTTTATCTTGCTCCTTCATCTGGTACATAACCCTCTGACTTTTCATTTTGTCTGTCTTTCTGTGAATGTGGTTTTCGTTCCACAGCTGCAGGATTGTAGTTCTTCTTGCTTCTCTCATTGTGGTTACTTTTTTCTTAGTCGCCTAAAAGGCATTTTTAACTTTTCATCCAGTTATGATTTACAGATATTTATAATAGTATAAATATGATGGGATTAAAAAAAAACTATTGCATCAATAAACATTGTAACAAGAATGAAAATCAAAAACAGGAAAAAAAAAACCCCAGACTTTCAGGGTAAACCCTGTCCATTTTCATTTTTCCCTCATATAAAGGCACTATATATTGAAATCATTGGATAAATACAATGTTGTATTTTCTTTACATTAAAGTATATGTATTTTTCATATTTTTATATAGTTTGACAATTAAAATTTTAAAGGAAACATTTCAAGTTAAAATAACACAATTAATTAGTATTAAACATGGTTTGTTTTTAATTTTTTATATTGTAAGTAAAATGTATAGAAAAGTGTTCATGCATATAACTTTTTATTTTTTAAAAAAGATATTTCTTTAGAATAAATTTTCAAGAAAAAGATCACTGATTTTTAAATTTTTTGACACTGCAGGTCAGTAATTAATTTATACCCAGACAGTGTGTTATCTTGAGGCACATTTTTCTTTAATACAGTTTGGGCTTTATGCATCTCATTAGGTAAAATTATAGAGTGCCTCATATCAAAGTAATACTGAGATATATCAGTGATTCAAGTGTAAAAACTAAAACCCATAAAGGAATAAATGTAAGCATTAAGAATATGTTTAAAGTCTTGGAGAGAAAACCTATTTAAGCCTGCAGCAAATAAATAAGTAAAACAACTGACAGATTGGATTAAGTGAAAATTAAAATCCTTTGCAGAGCTAAGGAAAAAATTCAAGTTGAAAAAATATGTTTGCAACACATATGACAGCCTAATTTCCTTAGTATAAAGAGTGCTCATAAATCAATAAACAAGGACAAACAGCCCCACAGGAAAATGGGCAAAGGACCAAAAAAAGTAAGGATAAAAGTGACCAAGGGGCTTCCCTGGTGGTGCAGTGGTTGAGAGTCCGCCTGCCAATGCAGGGGACACGGGATCGTGCCCTGGTCCGGGAGGATCCCACATGCCACGGAGCGGCTGGGCCCATGAGCCATGGCCACTGAGCCTGCACGTCCGAAGCCTGTGGTCCGCAACGGGAGAGGCCACAACAGTGAGAGGCACACGTACAGCAAAAAAAAAGAGAGAGAGACGGGATAGAGCTGTAAAATAAGAGAGATTAAGTAAAACTCTGTAGCCCTACATTTGAATTGGAAACATCACTTTGAGACTATGATATACTTTTTATAAAACTGTACAATTCAGTAGTGTTAAGTATATTCACACTGTTGTGAAACAGATCGCCAGAACTTTTTCATCCTGCATAACTGAAACCTTGTACCCATTAAACAACAACTCCCTTTTACCCCTTCTCCCCAGCCCCACCATTATACTTTCTTTTTCTATGAATTTGACTACTTTATGTACCCCAAACTAGTGGAACCATACAGTATTTGTCTTTTTGTGACTCACTTATTTCACTTAGCATAATGTCCTAAAAGTTCATCTGTGTTGTAGCATGTGCAAGGATTTCTTCCTTTTTGAGGCTGAATAATATCCCATTGCTTGTATATACCACATTTTGTCTATTTGTCCATCCGTTGATGGACACTTGGGTTGCTTCTATCTCTTGGCTATCGTGAATAGTGCTGTTATGAATATGGGCAAATATCTCTTCAGCACTCTGCTTTCAGTTCTTTTGGATATATACCCAGAAGTAGGATTGCTGGATCATATGGTAGTGCTATTTTTAATTTTGTGAGGAACTTCCATACTACTTTCCCTAGCAGCTGTACCATTTTACCTTCCCACCAACAGTGTGCAAGAGTTCCAATTTTATCACATCCTCTCTAACACCTGTTATTTTCTGTTTTGTTCTGTTTTAATAGTAGCCATCCTACTCTCAAGTATCAGGTGACGTCTCCATGGTTTCGATTTGCATTTCTCTTATGATTAGTGAGGTTGAGCATATTTTCATGCATTTGTTAGCCATTTGTATTTCTTCTTTGGACATATGTCTATTCAAGTCCTATTTCTCTTAAAAAAGAAAGAGAAGAGGGCTTCCCTGGTGGCGCAGTGGTTGAGAGTCCGCCTGCCGATGCAGGGGACACGGGTTCGTGCCCCGGTCCGGGAAGATCCCACATGCCGTGGAGCCGCTAGGCCCGTGAGCCATGGCCGCTGAGCCTGTGCGTCCGGAGCCTGTGCTCCGCAATGGGAGAGGCCACAACAGTGAGAGGCCCGCGTACAGCAAAAAAAAAAAAAAAAAAAAAAAAAGAAAAAAGAAAGAGAAGAAACACTAAAATGTTACCAACTGGTTAAAGACAAACACCAGTATGGTTATGATCAGGTTTGTGTTCTCTCTCTCCTTCTTTTACCGTGTGCCCCCATGGCAGACAGAGAGAGAGAGTTCTTTGGCATCCCTTCTTACAAGGAAAGGACACTAATCCTATCAAATCAAGGCCCCACCCTTAGGTTCTCATTTAACTTTAATTCATAAAGCCCCCATCTCCAAATACAAGTACACTGGGGGTTAGAGCTTCATGAAGTTGGAGGGGGACTCAACTCAGCCCATACCACTGAGTAAATGCATATATGTTCCATAAATCTGCTGTGGCTTGTCACCCTTGCCATGAGCTTCTTCAAGCTACGGCCGTCTCATGATGCCTGTATCACTGTAATCATCACCCTCACCTTCATCCTTATCATCAACAAATTGTAGTTTTCTTTCCAGGGAGATTCTCTCAGGCCCCCTTGATGGAGCTTTATCAAGACAAATGTCTAGCATATCAAGGAAACAAAATCTTGTGGACTTTTACAATAACCAAGAAGAGGCGGATCCACTAAGGCCTAAACTGAAATTCTTCAGTAACCTCAGTCCTCAGCTAGAGCAAAATCTTCTACTGCAAACCTGCTCTCCTCTTTGAACAGGGGGCTGAATGCTGAAGGTCATAAAAAATTCAACAGGTGCAAGTACTGCTCATGAACTCTAATAATTTATTTTGCATTCATGGTGCATTTAGGTTTATAGGACATTGTCAATAAATTGTTGCAATATGAATTTATGTTTATGATTTATAAATATTGTAAATACTATAATGATTATTGAAAGGCATACTGACAAATCTTACTGATTACCAATGTTTAAATATGTCAGTTTTGTTTGAAGGGTAAAAACTGTCCATACTTTTTAATTCTCAAGACTCTTATCTCTAAAGTGGACACATTTTTTTTTTTTTAGTTTTTTTATTATTCACTTTATTTTCCAGTTTGGGTCACATATAATGATTATTTTTCTTTTTTTTAACATCCTTATTGGAGTATAATTGCTTTACAATGGTGTGTTAGTTTCTGCCTTATAACAAAGTGAATCAGCTATACATATACTTACATCCCCATATCTCCTACCTCTTGTGTCTCCCTCCCACCCTCCCTACCCCTCTAGGTGGTCACAAAGCACCAAGCTGATTTCCCTGTGCTATGCGGCTGCTTCCTACTAGTTGGCTATTTTACATTTGGTAGTGTATATATGTGCATGCCACTCTCTCACTTCGTCCCAGCTTACCCTTCCCCCTCCCTGTGTCCTCAAGTCCATTCTCTATGTCTGGGTCTTTATTCCTGTCCTGCCCCTAGGACACATATCTAGAGGTATCAAGTCAAACAAGACTCCAAATATGGAGGAAATGGTCCCTGTTCTTGTGACAGCTACTTAATAAAGTAATAAAACAAAGGTAAAAGCTAGACAACATATAAAGCTGGCCACCAAGAAAATAAGTCACAAACCGAACACAGCACTTTCCTCCAGGCTAGATCTTACAGACACACACACCATCGGTTTCAAAATCATTTTAGAAGAGACTTGGAGAACCGCCCTGCCTCACCCATAGGTTCCTTAGCTTCAAGGGTCCCAACTCTAGTGGGGAGCTGACCCAGGTCATGCCTATTTCACGGTCGTGCAAACACTCAAGGGGCCCAATTAAAAGCCACAGGCATGATGGCAGCCAGGCCAGGAGACCCAGTGGCCACTCAAATATCTCAATGGAGTCAAGTTAACCTTGATTGTATGGAGACAGCCAGTTTTCTTCATGAATGAACAGCTGTTCCATCACTCTGTCCAAAGGAACACTGCCAAAGTCTGGGGGCCCAGCTGGCTCCCAACAAAAGCACACACTGCCTGAGAGGGGGCTCAGCGGGAGAAGTGACCCAGCCTTCTTTGACAGGTCAATTGAGCTCTGCTGTAGAAAATGCTTCACACAGGCCTGTTTTCTCTCCTCCTCACCCGCAGGGCAAACATGGCTTGATTGTTAAAATGACCGTGAATAACTATGGCTGGCTTTTTTCCCCGTTGGTGGCTGCACATACTGATTTTTCCACTACTTTCAAAATCCTTTCTAAAGGGTGTTGTGAGGAAATTCTAGAAGACAAACACTCCATATAAATGAACCCCCAAACAGAGGGGTGTTATCATCGACCTCAGAGCAGCCTTTCAAGTATGCAGACTTTGTCCATAAGACACCAGCTTCTCACTAATTGAAAGGATGCTAATTCTTGCTGAGTCCCTCTTGCTTGCTCTACAAAGTTGAAGCTGGTTGGATCTAAACTTTGTGCTGTGTTCTCTCCTTGTATCTGCTATTTGTAGAACATTACCTGTGGTGGAGGATATAACTATGGAGATTGGAGTCCCTGCCCTCAGTAAACTCACGATCGCTTGGACCCGCAAGTGCACAAGAAGATGGGGTGGAATAGAAAAGTGGCACTGAGCTGATACCCAGCCTGCCAAAGTCAAGCCTGTGTCCTCACAAACTCCAGAGCTAAGCAAAGGGAGGATGAATCACATAAATACATGGCTTTAAAGCACTGAGGTCAGGACTATGCACCCATTAAAAAGAACAAGGCAGAGCCATATGTGCTGACAGGGAGCAAGCCCAGAACACACTGGACACTGACAAAAGTAAGGAGTGTATGATGTGTTCCCATTCATGCTGAAGGCAGGGAATGGGGAGGAAGAGGATATAAATATGCAGAGAATAAACACAGAAACATTCCCAAGAAACTGGTAACAGAGATTTCCTTTAGGGACAAAAACTGCATGACCAGGAGTTGGAGAGGGGGTGAGTGGGATGGGACATACTTTTCACTATTTTTGAATTTGTTATAGTATGAATGTACTATCTTTCAGTATCTTTTGAATTTAACTTAAAATAATTTCTAAGACATCTATGAGTAGCATTCTTCATTTGAGGTACAGAGAAGCAAAAATGTGTGTGTGTGTGTGTGTGTGTCTGTTTATTCAATGCAATCCCAATCCAAATCTCAGCATGTTTTTTTTCTGATTCTAAACTGATTCTAGGATTCAAATGGAAGTGCAAAGATCCTGGAAGAGCCAAAACAAGTCTGGAAAAGAACAGAGTTGAAGAACTAACAGTACATGATTTCAAGAAATATTATAAAGCTACACTATTTAAAACACCATGGTATTGGCGTAATGGTAGACAAAATGATCAGTGGTATAGAGTAGAGTGCGCATCGCATACATAAAAAACTCTAGAAGGATATACAAAAAACTAATGGCATTTATTATCTTCTTGCAGGTTGGGAGTTGGTTGGATGAAGAGCAGGAGGGAGAGCTTTTCACTGTATACATATTTAATGTGTGAATCATGTGAATGTATTACCTATTCAAAAAATGAAACTCAAAAGCACTTATGCCGCTTCTTAAGGCATAGTTTATGCTAAATTTCGAGAGCAAATTATCAGGAAGTATTGCAAATCTTCCATTTTGGTAAGAAAAAAAAGTCAAATTGTCCATCAGATCAATTTAAGCCAAAGTTTGGATCCTGGGGCTATTGGTGTTTACAAAGACACTAAGTTATTTCTGAGAACATTAGGAAATGTTGTGTCTGAGCAAGGTATTTTTTAACCCTATGCCGTGGTCACATCTGGTCCCAAAGCAAAGAAACTCTTTATCAAGAAAGAAGCTGAGGGCTTCCCTGGTGGTGCAGTGGTTGAGAGTCCGCCTGCCAATGCAGGGGATACGGGTTCGTTCCCAGGTCCACGAAGATCCCACATACCTCGCAGCGGCTGGTCCTGTGAGCCATGGCCGCTGAGCCTGTGTGTCCGGAGCCTATGCTCTGCAACGGGAGAGGCCACAACAGTGAGAGGCCCGCGTACCGCAAAAAAAAAAAAAAGAAAAAAGCTGAATTTCTGGTTCCCTCTTTTCCTCCCTTTTCTTTTTTTAATTGAAAGAGTTAATTTACAATGCTGTGTTTTCTTTTTTAAGGCAGTTTTATCGAGGTATGATTGGCAGACAATAAACTGTACACATTTAAAGTGTATAATTTGATGTTTGACCTATGTATTGAAAACTGCAAAATCTCTCAACACAAAGACTCCATCCAATCCCAACACTAAGAGACTTGACCAAACTCTAACTTGGCTCCTAGTAGCCTAACGCTGTGTCCCGGGGTTGACCCAGCTCCCCTAAATTCCTGCCTGGGAAAACCCAGGCTGCCAAAAGAATTTACTGTTTGTTCCAGCCAAGACCTGATAAGCCCCCACCTCCCTTTTCTTAGAGCATTTATGTTAGAAAACTTGCAATTGTAAGTCTTTTGTCCTGTCTCTTTGAGAAGTATATGTATCTTCTACAACCCAGGAATGTCTTTCTCAAACGGAGCCTTTCCTTTGAAATGTGACCATCAAGAAGGATAAGGCCCCTGTCATGCAGTCTTTGTGGGAGGGTAGGAACCAACTTCAATAAGCACCAGTTAGCAGACACAGGTGGCAGAATCATATCTCTCTCTCTTTTTTTAAAAAGAGATATTTAAAATATTTGAATATTAAAAGTTCTAATTTTTCATAAAGATGCATTATAATTGCAAGGAGCTTACAAGAATTATCTTCCTATTAAACATGTCCTAGAAAATACATATTCCACTAAAGCAAAGATTACTAGCTACTCTCTAAAATATGCGTTACCACATTAATAATGCAGAATTTTATTTTAGGAAGAAGCGCATGAGGGAGAGACTTCATTTCCCATTCTCTTCTTTTGTTTTGCCCACAAACTGTCTGCTTGTAGCAAATACATCCATAATTATCATTAATATAATTGTCTCAGCTTTTAGCATCCTCCTTAATAAATACGTCAGGATGAGGAAATGCTAAGAAAGGCAAACCTTTGCCTGGAATGGGCATTACCTCTGATCACGTCTCTTAATGTCCTCTAGGACTTTTCCTTAGTTCACTCTGGCATTTACTTTTTAACTTAATTTAATTTAATTTTCACCTCAGTGTTTAAAAGGCCCTCCCAACCCTCCCCAACCATTCCTCAACCCCAGGCAACCACTGATGTGCTTTCTGTCCATATAAATTGCATTTTCTAGACTCCCTCCCCCAGTTTTATTGAGATAGAGTTGACCCACATCACAGTATAAATTTAAGGTTGTTGAAGAAAATTCAATTAACTATCAAGTTAAGAGGAAAAAAAGGGAATTTTATTAGAACCAAACTGAGAATTATAACCGTGGAAGCAGATTCTCAGAAAGCTCTGAGAACTCTTCCTCCCGCTGGAAGTCGAATACACTTTTTGAGACAAAGGGTCATACATCAAAATGACATACTGATATGTTACATAAAGTTCACCAAGGATACATAGTCCAGGTAAGCACGTACAAAGCAAGCAGCAAGTCACTGTGACCCCCCACAGAGCTGCGAAAGAACGCTATTCTTTAAGTTATATTACTAGCATCAGAAGAAAGAAAAAAAAATGATCTTTATGGCTGAGCTGGCTCTCCCATTAACCAGAGCTCCCCTGGTTAATGTGTAATGCAGTTGCACACTGCACACCAGGGAGGGAGGAGGCCCAAACAGACACACAAAGATAATTTTATATTTAATATTTTCTTGTCCTGTCTTAAAATATAAATTTTATTTCATCAAGGTGCACAGCATAATGGTTTCATTTATGTATATTGTGAAATGATCACCACAATAAGTTTAGTTAACATCCATCATTTCACATAGATACAACAAAAAGAGAAATCAAAAAGGAAAAACATGTTTTCCTTGTGATGAGACCTCTTAGGATTCACTTTCTTAACAACTTCCTACATATCACACAGCAGTGTTAACTACAGTCATCATGCTGTACATTACAGCCCTGGTAATTATTTATCTCATAACTGAAAGTTTGTACCTTTTGATCACCTTTCAACAATTCCAATTCTAAAAAATGTAGACTTTTAAAATATATATGGAATCATACAAATATTTATTCTCTTTTTGACTGGTTTCTTCACTCAGAAAAATTACTTTGAGAGCCATCCATGTTGTTGTGTGTGTCAATAGTTCATTCCATTTTATTGCTAAGGAGTACTCTATTCTGTAGATATATTACATTCTTTCTTATCCATTTACCCACGGATGGGGGTAGTTTCCTGTTTGGGGCTCTTGCAAATAAAGTGGCTATGAACATTTGTGTACAAGTCTTTGTATGGATGAATATTTCCTTTTCTTTTGTTTAAATATCTAGTAGTGGAATGGCTAGATCATATGGTAGATATATGTTTAACTTTTTAAGAAATGGCCAAATTCTTGGTTCTAGTGTTTTTTTGTTTATTTCTTTTTTCACATTCCATCTGATATTCTGATGGAATGTTCTGATAGATGCACTTGTGTGCAAATAAAGACAGTTTTACTTGTTCTTTTCCAATCTGGATGCCTTTTGTTTATTTTTCTTGTCCAACTGTACCCCTAGTACAATGTTAAATAAAAGTGGTGAGAGAAAACATCCCTGTCCTATTCCCGATCTTAGGGGAAAAATATTCAGTCTTTCACCATTAAGTATGATGTCAGACAGGTTTTTTGCAGATGCCCTCTATATGATTGAAGAAGTTCCCTTTTACTATTAGTTTGCTGAGAGCTTTTATAAGAAATGAACGTTGGATTTTGTCAAACACTTTTTCTCCATCTATTAAGATGATCATATGATTTATTTGTTCTTGTTTTTTTAGCTAATATAGTGAATTATAATAACTGATTTTCAAATGTTAAAATGACTCTGCATTCCTGGATAAACCCCACTTGGTCATGTTGTATTATCCTTTTAATATATTGTTGGATTCAACTTGTTAAAATATTAGAATTTTTGCACCCATATTCATGAAGGATATTGGTCTGCAGGGTTTTTTTTTCTTGTGTTACCTTTGACTGGTGTCAGGATCAGGGTGATGCTGGCCCTATATTGTAGAATGAGTTAGAAAGTATTGCTTATTCTTCCTCTTCAATTTTGGAGGAAGAGTTTGTGTAGAATTTTTATTATTTTTTCCTTAAATCCTTTTTAAAATTCACCAGTAAGGCCATTGGGGCTTGTGTCTTAGTCCATTCAGGCTGCCATAACAAAATAACAGACTGGGTGGCTTATAAACAACAGAAATTTCTCTCTCACAGTTCTGGAGTCTGGAAGTCCGAGATTAAGGTGCCTTCATGGTCGAGTTCTGGTGAGAGCCCTCGTCCTAGTGCAGACAGCTGACTTCTCATTTTATCCTCACATGGTGGAAGGAGCAAGGGAGCTTTCTCTGGCCACTTTTAAAAGGGCACTAATCCCATTCACGAGGGCTCCATGCTCATGAGCTAATCACCCCAAAGGTCTCCACCTCTTAATATCATCACCTCGGGGGCTAGGTTTCAACATATAAATTTTGGAGGGACACAAAGATTCAGACTATAGCAGCTTGGAGTTTTCTTTATGGGATGGTTTTTAATTACAAATTCAATTTCTTCAATAAATATAGGGTTACTATGGTTATGTATGCTTTTCTTCAGTGAGCTAGGGTTTATGTCTAGAGTTTATATCTCTCAGGAATTTGCCCATTTCATCTAAGTTGTTGAATGTATTGGCATTAAGTTGTTTATGTTATTCCCTTATTATCTTTTTAACATCTGTAGCTGTCGCCCATCTCATTCCTGATATTAGTAATATGTATCTTTTCTTCTTTACTTGATCAGTCTGTCTAGAAGTTTATCAATGTTATCAATCTTCTCAAAAATCAGATTTTCATTAATTTTGTCTATTGTTTTGTTTTCTATATTACTGATTTCCACTTTGATATTTATTTCCTTTCTTCTGCTTCATTTGGATGGAAGAAAGAGAAAAGAAAGTATACATCCCCTCCTTTTAAGGCTATGTCCCAGAAACCATTATACATACATCACTTCCCCTTACATCCCACTGGCTGTAAGTAACTTAGCCACATGGGCAAGCTTTGCTTCCAGGGAAGCTGGGAAAATGGAAAGTATATTCAGGGTGGTCATATGTCCCACTGAAACTCAAGGTTGATACTGCTGAAAAGAAGAGAACAGATAATGGGGAACAAGGATTAGTCTCTGCCATCTGTAAAACTAAGTACAGAGCAAATTCTCAAAAGAATCTATTGCTGTGGGGTTAAAGAGATGATTCCAACTGGATAAATGGAATATAGCTGGAAATTCCAGGGAGCACAAACCCTTATTTCCCAGGGTTAGGTGTGAAAAGAACATTTGTCCCTTTTTACTTCGAACTATTTGGACCTGTAACACAGCACTTCTCAAACTTTAATATGCAGATTAATCACCCAGGCATCTTGTTAAAAATGCAGTTTCTGATTCAGTAGGTCTGGGATACACCCCAAGATTCTGCATTCCTAACAGCTCGTAAGTGAGACCAGTACTGATGGTCTGAGCATCATATTTTGAGTAGCAGAGTATAGAACCTGTAATGGGTTGAATTGTATCCCCCAAAAAGATATGTCACATCCTAACCTAACCTCCAGTACTTGTGACTGTGACCTTATTTGGAAATAGGGTCTTGGCAGATATAACTAAGACGTAAATTAAGATGAGGTCATACTGGATTAGGGTGGGCCCTAGATCCAACCACTGCTGTCCTTGTAAGAGGAGAGGATACACAGAGATCCACACAGGGAAGAAAGCCATGTGAAAAGAGGAAGCAGAGACCAGACGCAGTGTAGCTATAAGCCAAGGAATACCAAGGATTGTGAGTAGCCACCAGAAGCTAGAAGAGGCAAGGAAGCATCCTCCTTTATGCTCGCATCCTTCAGAGCGAGCATGGCCCTGCCTGCAACTTGAATTCAGACTTCTAGTCTCCAGAACTGTGAGAAAACATGTTTCTGGTTTTTTATGCCACCCAGTTTGTGGTAATTTCTAATGGCAGCCCCAGCACACTAATACACACCCCTTGATTTGGTGTGGGGGCTGCTGGAAGAGTCTCTCAGAATCGTACATTGTCAAAATTGTGTCATACTTCATTTCCTTCACTCCCAAGGCAACATTTCTCAAAGCATAGAGTAATGACTTAGGATCTTCTCTTAAAATCCACATTTATGGGTGCCACTCTAGCCATGGAATCAATATTCCTAAAGATGGGGCCCAACATTAGCTTTTCAAACAGGCACCCCAGGTGACAGGCTCTGTAGCTGTTTCCTTAAGTTCCTGCGATGTACACAGCTTCATTATGTGATGTGGATTCAAGGCCAAGATGCCGACAGCTGCCTCTCCATTTAAGGTCCACCCTGAAATCTCACTGTGAAGACCTCAGTCCTTCAGCTAAATCAGTAGAAATTGATAAGAGGCTGGACAAGAATTCAGGCAGGTTTTGTGGTTACACAGGTAAATCCATTTGTCAATGCAGCGAGTGTCTGTGCATTTTACTGTATCTAAATATTCCATACAAGAAAATACCAAAAAGTTTCATTTCTACCTCATGAAAACACCACTTTTGGGCATATAGGAAAAGAATACCATGCTACCAAATGGTGGCCCAGGCTTGTATTAGGACACAGAGCCGGATCTGAATTCATGTTTTGTGGTCACCAAGAGGCCTTGGTCAGAAAGGCTCTTGCTGGTGTCTATGAACTTGGAGCACCATCAGAGTATGAACTATGTCCAGTACAGTAAGTCCCCTACATATGAACGAGTTCCATTCCAAGAGCGCGTTTTTAAGTCCAGTTTGTTCGTAAGTCCAACAAAGTTAGCCTAGGTACCCCACTAGCACAGTCAGCTATATAGTACTGTACTGTAATAGGTTTATAATACTTTTCACACAAATAATACATAAAAAATAAACAAACACAAAAAATAAAGGAAACATTTTAAATCTTACAGTACAGTACCTTGAAAAGTACAGTAGTACAGTACAACAGCTGGCATACAGGGACACATAGAGTGAACAGGCAAGAAGAGTTACTGACTGGAGGAGGGGGAGGAGGTGGGAGCTGGAGGATCGTCAGCAATAGGAGACTTAGCAGTATCAGCTATAAAAACCGCTGCTTTTACGCTTGCTTCCAGACATACTGGGCTTGAAGTAAAGATACTGTACTACTGTACTCTATACAATACTGTAGAGTACACAAAAGCACAACCACTTGTCGAGGATGCATGCATGTGGCAATGTACGCCAGACACGTGAACTAACCTATGTGATTGGACTTGCGAGTACATGTTCACACCTTTGAGAGTTTGCAACTTGAAGGTTCGTATGTAGGGGACTTACTGTAGAGCAAAGCAGCCACTAGTCTGGCTTCTGGAGCCTGAGGCACCTGGTGTTCAGCCCTACTTCTCCTCTCCCACTTCCTGTGACTGGAGCAAGTCACTTACCTTCCAAGCCTATATTTATTTGTAAAATAATAATAATAATTGTATCTATTTCATGGAGTTGTTGCAGGGAGTAAATAAGAATTTAACACCATATATGACAGATGGTAATCACTGGGAATTGCTGGCTATTGTCACAGATGTTTGTACTAGTATTTGTGAGACTTCCAGGTCTGTGTTCTTTTTGAGTCTTTACTGTTTATTTATATTTTTTAATAAGAGCAGAGCTAGCGACTCCTTGTTTTAGCATAAAGTGAAGGAATTATGTCTATTTAATTCTATGTTACCACAGCCATTTTTAGAAAACTGCTTACAAGTAACAAAACAGCTTTATTTTACAAACATGTTATGGGCTGAATTGTGTCCCCTCAAAATTCATAAGTTGAAGTCATAACCCCTAGTACTTCAGAATGTGACTGTATTTGGAGATAGTCTTTAAAGAGGTAATTAAGGTCATTTAGGGTGAGCCCTAATCCAATATGACTGATGTCCTTATAAGAAGAGGAGGTTAGGACACAGGTACAGAGGGGAGACCATGTGAGGACACAGGGAGAAGACAGCCATTTATAAGCCAAGGAGAGAAGCTTCAAGGGAAACCAACCCTGCTGACTTCTTGAGCTCAGACTTCTAGCCTCCAAAACTATGAGAAAAAAAATTCTGTTGTTTAAGCCACCTCATCTATAGTACTTTGTTATGGCAGCCCTCACAAACTAATACAAATGTATATTAATAAATAATTTATACCAAGATGAAACATGATTAAGTAACGTTTTAATTATAAGAGTACAACCTACCATTTTTTATCATTATTTTTTAAGACTTTATTTTAAAGAGCAGTTTTAGGTTCACAGTAAAATTGAGAGGAAGGTAGAGTTTCCCATATACTTCCCCCTACTCCCACCCCATGCGTTAACATCCCCATCAGTGTGATACCTCTGGTACAACAGATGCACCCACACTGATATATCATGCCAGAAGTCCATAGTTTACCTTGGGATTCACTCTTGGTGTTATACATTCCATGGGTTTTTTAAAAATGTATAATGATGTGTATCCATCCTTACAGAGTCCCTAAAAGTCCTCTGTGGTTCACCTATTCATCCTACCCCCATCCCAACCCCAGGCAACCACTGATTTTTTCCTGTCTCCATAGCTGCATTTTCCGGAATGTCATACAGTTAGAATCATACAGTATGTAACCTTTTTCAGACTGGCTTCTTTCACTTAGTGATTGGTATTTAGGGTTCCTCCAGGTCTTTTTCATGGCTTGACAGCTCAGTGCTTTTTATCGCTGAATAATATTCCATTGTCTTGGATGGACCAATGTTTATCTATCCATTCACTACTGAAGGACACCTTGGCTGCTGCCAAGTTTTAGCAATTATGAACAAAGTTTCTATAAATAGCCATGTGCAAGTTTTTGTGTGGTCATAAGTTTTAAATTTCTTTTAGTAAATACCAAGGAAGGAGCATGATGGCTGGATCCTATGGGAAGGGTATATTAAGTTTTTTAAGAAACTGCCAAACTGTCCTCCAAAGAGGTTGTTCCATTGAATAAGAGTTCCTGTTGCTCCACTTCCTTGTGAGCATTTGGTGTTGTCAGTGTTCTGAGTGATTTTTTCCTTATCACTAGTCCTGGAATCTTAGGCAATTCACAAGCCCATCTTCAGCAACCCTCTCTCCATTCTCTCCTCATTCTTCTTTGCCACACATGCCTCTTTCTAGCTGCTCCATCCATATGTGAATGGTGCTCTATTCTGATAGGGGAAAAGGAAAAGATCTTTTATTTATTTATTTATTTTGCTGTGTTGGGTCTTCGTTTCTGTGCGAGAGCTTTCTCTAGTTGTGGCAAGTGGGGGCCACTCTTCATCGTGGTGTGCGGGCCTCTCACTATCGCGGCCTCTCTTGTTGCAGAGCACAGGCTCCAGACGCGCAGGCTCAGTAGTTGTGGCTCATGGGCCCAGTTGCTCCGCGGCATGTGGGATCCTCCCAGACCAGGGCTTGAACCCGTGTCCCCTGCATTAGCAGGCAGATTCTCAACCAGTGCGCCACCAGGGAAGCTCAGAAAATATCTTTTTAAAATGTCTTTTTAAATTTTTAATATCAAATGCCTTACTGTCTTGATATATGTATTCTTCATCTCTGGAGGGTTTGCTTAAAAATACACATATGTAGGTAAACACACAAGGAGATACAGTACAAACGGTGCAAAATCAGACATCTGGAGCAGTTAGGCTTTTCAGGGAGATAGTTGGGGGTAGGACAAGCTACTTCTGAGCCTCCCAAAATGTGCCTCTTCTCTTGCCCCTTCTCCTCCCCTGGGGTAAGCTGGCCGCACTGTTGTATTTCTTCCATCAATAATTCAAACTTTCATGTCTCTCTACTCTGACTCCTTTCAGATGTCAAACTGTAGCCCTGATTGATCCTCTCTTTTATGCAGGCTCATTACCATAGCAATAGGAGCACAATGCTGAAATCAGCACCAACGAAGGGCAGGGTGGTACCTGCTCCCACACAATGGCAGATCTGGGGTCACAGCCATTTCAGGCCTGCTAAAGGGGCAACTCTGCATTTCCTAGCTCACAGACATTAAAAATAGGGAGAGATTATCTCTTGGGCAAATTACTACACACCTCCAGACCTCTTTCCTCTCCTGTATATATCTGATAGAGTTTTTCTTTAACCCAATGCTGAGGAAAACCTCAAGATGGTTCTGTTTAATCTCACTCAATATAGGGGTGACCCAATATATAGTCCAGGGGACCTTCTGTTCCACAATGCACCATCCCTCTAAGGGCTTAGAGCCACCCTACAACTCACGAGGCTTGCATCCTGGGCTATGGAATGGGAGAGAAGTGAGTTGCTTGGGACTGAACACAATTTGGTGACTGACACAGGTACAGCATGGGGGCTTCTGGCTGTGGAGGAAGGGGGCCTCACTAGTCTCTGAGAAGGTAGACTGAGGTGAGGAAGTTCTGTGGCTCACTCAGATGGAGAGCAGGTGGGCCGCAGGCTGGAGAAGCCCCCATGAGGCCTCCTGGATGTCAAGAGGAGGCTGATGGCCTCTAGAGTGAAATCCACCCTTCATATTCTGTACCCCCATCCAGACTTCATCAGTCTCACCCTTGTGTCCAATCCCCTCCCCCCAGTCCAGGGACTCCCTTCCAGATTCAGGTACAGAAGGCTTTTACTGCTTTCATGTCTTCCAAATCTCTTTCTACATGCATGCATCCCTCCATGTCTCCCTGACGCCTGGGCTTGGAAAATTCAAACACCAATAATTGAAACTTTTTTTCTTTCTGGTTTTCCTGTGCCATTCAGAGCCTCAGGCAATGAACAGAGTGCCTAGATCAGGAGTCTATGGACCCCTTCTTACAATAAAAATGTTAAATGCATAAAAATAAAAGAAAAAGAAAACAATCATGTTGAAATACAGTTGTCAATATATTAAAAAACAAATTGTGATATAGTAATATACATGCTTGTTTAATATATCAGTAAGATTAAGTACCTTGATTTCAAAGTGTTGATATGCATAAATGTTATTTAGAGATATTTGATACAAATATGGTATGTTATGAAAATACCTGTGTTTTCTGTTGGTTACAAAGTCATGGGTACTGTGAATACAGTGAGGTCTATTGCTACATTAAAATGGAAGGTATGCTGAGTCTCAGTTAGAGCTTATTTCAAGAACTGTGAAGGGCTGAGGTTTTGCCCTCCTTCAAAGGGTACAAATTAGCATATCATGGTGTCACAGATGCTCATAAAAGACAGGAGACTTCTGAGGCAGAGACAAAGGACAGTTGATTAATCACAGCCAGAGCAGTAGGCAGAGGCATCAACATTCATGCCAGTCCTCTGAGCCCCATTTCCCACAAGGTAATGTGAAGAGTATTATTTATGTTAACATGGAATGAACTTGTTTTTAAATAAAGTAATAAATATTTTTTTAATTTCTAAAATATTGATAGTGGAACACACATGATCAAAAACTCTTTGGGGTCACAAATAATTAAAAAATAATAAGTTATCACTTTATTTTTTTAAATTTTTATTTTAATTTTTGGCTGCACCACGCAGCTTGTGGGATCTCAGTTCCTCAACCAGGGATTGAACCTGCATCCTTGGCAGTGAAAGTGCCGAGTCCTATCTACTGGACCACCAGGGAATTCCCCATCAATAATTTTTAAATGTGTCTACTTAAAATTTTGTGGTCCTGAGCCTGAATAACCAAAACAATCTTGAGAAAGAAGAAAAAAGCTGAGGTATCATGCTACCTGATTTCAAACTATACTACAAAGCTATAGTAATTAAAATAGTATGTCACTGGCACAAAAACAGACATGTAGGTCAATGGAACAGAACAAAGACTCCCGAAAATGAACTCACACTGACATGGTCAGTTAATCTATGACAAAGAGGCAAGATTATACAATTGGGAAATGATACTGTCTTCAATAAATGGTGCTGGGAAAACTGGACAGCTACATGCAAAAGAATCAAACTGGACTACCTTCTCACACAGTGTACAAAAATAAAGTCAAGATGGATTAAAGACTTGAATGTGAGACCTGAAACCATTAAACTCCAAGACGAAAACATAGGTGGTATGCTCTTTGACATTGGTCTTAGCAATATTTTCTTGGATATGTCTCCTCAAGCAAGAAAAACAAAACAAAAATAAAACAGGACTACATCAAACGAAAAAACTTTTGCACAGCAAAGGAAACTATTAATAAAACGAAAAGGCTGCCTACTGAATGGGAGAAGATATTTGCAAATGATATATCTGATAAGGGGTTATATCCAAAATATATAAGAACTCATATAACTCAGCATCAAAAAAACAAACAACCTGATTAAAAAATAGGCAGAGGATTTGAATGGACATTTTTCCAAATGGCCAAAAGGCACATGAAAAGATGCTCAACATTATTCATCATCAGGGAAATGCAAATCAAAACCACAATGAGATATCGCCTCATACCTGTCAGAATGGCTACCATCAAGAAGACCACAAGGGCTTCCCTGGTGGCGCAGTGGTTGAGAGTCCGCCTGCCGATGCAGGGGACGCTGGTTCGTGCCCCGGTCTGGGAAGATCCCACATGCCGCGGAGCGGTTGGGCCCGTGAGCCATGGCCGCTGAGCCTGCGCGTCCGGAGCCTGTGCTCCGCAATGGGAGAGGCCACAGCAGTGAGAGGCCCACGTACCGCAAAAAAAAAAAAAAAAAAAAAAAAAAAAGACCACAAATAACAAGTGTTGGCGAGGATGTGGAGAAAAGGGAATGCTCGTGCACTGTTGCTAGGAATGTAAATTAGTGCAGGCACTATGGAGAACAAAATGATCCAGCAATTCTACTTCTGGGTTATTTTCCAAAGAAAACAAAACACTAGTTCAAAAAGATATATGTACCCCTATGTTCATTTCAGTATTATTCACAGTAGCCAAGATATGAGAGCAATAAGTGCCTATCAATAGATGAATGGATAAAGAAGATGTGGTATAAATATACACAGTGGACAATATAATTTAGATTTTTGGATTCTTGTCTTTCTCTATTTCCAGTCACAGTCCCTTGGCACACATAACACATTTTCCTCCTTTACTTTGGCTCCCAGCTTCCTTACTTTTTTATTCACATCACGTGGTTTCTTCTGAATGTACCATGTGAAGAACTAGTGCCACCAAGGCTGACGGTGGAAGAAGATGCCCTTGATGATGAAGAGCAGCTGCATCGCTTTCTAAGCAACATCCTCTCTCTCCGCAATCTCCACCCCCATCCCCACCCACCTGCCCCGCTGGGCCCTGATTTACTGTGTTCTTGATGTCTCTCCTGATTGATTGACACACACTGGCCTCAGGAATGCACTGGAAAACCAGTTAATACTAAAGTGTCAGTGTTCTGCGGTCTGTTCTGATTATCTGTTGCTGCATAAACAACCACCCCCAAACGCAGTGGCTTAAGACAATAATCATTCTGTGATCCTCCCGAAGGCCCTGGTGCTGACTAGACGCAGCTGGGCACTTCTTGCTCACGGTCCCTCCTGCAGTCACAGTCAGATGGAAAACCCAAAGGCTGTCATAGTCCATTCAGGCTGCTGTAACAAAATACCACAGGCTGGGTGGCTTAAAGACAACAGAAATTTATTTCTCATGGTGCTGGAGGTCAGAGGACCAGGTGAGAGCCCTCTTCCAGGTTGCAGACTGCCGACCTCTCACTGTGTCCTCACATGGTGAAAGGAGAAGGGAGCTTTCTGGGGTCTCTTTGTAAAAGCACTAGTCCCTCCCAAAGGCCCCATCTCCTTATACCATCACCTTGGGGGTTAAATATCTGGCGGTGGGACACATTCAGGTCACAGCAGTGGGTGACTCTGGAATTCGAGGGGGAATCATCTGGAGGCTTCTTCACTCACAGGTCTGGCAGTTGATGGTAGCTGTTGGCTAAGACCACAGCTGGGGCTGGCGGCCAAACACCCACATGTGGTCTCCATGTGGCCTGGGCTCCCTCACAGCGTGGTGTCTGGGTCCCAATGGCGAACATCCCAGAGAAAGCCAGAGGGCAGCTATGCTGCCTTGTATGACATCAGTTATGCTGTGCTCTATTTGTTGGAGCAGTCGTAAGTCCCCACCCAGATTTATGGGGAGGAGACACAGCCCCAGTCTCAATGGGAGGAGTGTCAAAGAATTCTGGGGCCAAGGCAAGTCAATACTTTTTTTCTTTCCCTACTTAGTCAAGGCTGGACCAGCTTTAATAACATACTAGGGCTTCACTTCATTGATGTAGGTAATCTGCCTTGCTAGGAATGGCAGAAATAGCTAGCTGTTGTTAAACATTGCTTCTTTCTTCTGTGTGCCCACAGCTGGGCACACAACTACCCAGAATAGGAGCCTCTATTTCCCAACTACCTTGCAGCTAGGAATGGACATGAGACAAAGTTCTGGCCAAGGAATGTAAATGGAAATGTCATATGCAACTTCTGAGAGGTGTCCTCAAAGGGAGAGAACAAGCTCTTCTTTCTCCTTTTCTCCTTCATCTGGGTGGAATGTGAAAGTGACAGCTTCAGCTTAAACAGCCATCCTGGACCATGCAGCTGAAGGCCACACCTCAGAGCAGTGGAGCTGGAATTCCTGCTGACTCTGCAGACCTACTACTTCAGCCAAGACTGTCTACTTGGAGACTCATCTGTGAGAGAATGGAACTTTGTGGGCTTAAGCCACTATTATTTGGGTTTCTTGTCACTGGCAGTGGAACCCAATCCTAAAATGATAAACAAAGCAAAGCACCCTTTCTGTGCTTAAAGTTCATGTCCCATAGGGTGGAACCCTACAGGGAATAAAGATCTTTTCCAGGTCCTTCCATAGTGTGATTATCCTTGTACTGCTCACTGGATCGTTAGGCTCTCTGTTGAGACCAGAGAATCTAATGGCATTGGGGTAGGAGCATTTTTTGCTGTGTAAGATCCCCAATTAAGGTCAATAGCAGACCTCTCCCCACCCCCATGAATCACTGTTTAAAAACAGACTTATAAACAGACGGATTATAATCATCAAACTTGCCAAGAGACTAAACTTCATTATTCCAATCACTAAAAAGAAATGATAATTACAAAACATGATAGAGGTGCTAAATATCGCTACAATGGCAATCATATTACAATATAGAAATACGTCAAATTAACATGTTATACGCCTTACATTTACACAATGTTATATGTAAAATACAATTTAGAACAACAGAAAAAGTCTCTTCACATTTCCAAATGCTCCCTCGGTGCAGGATACCACCCTCAGCTGAGAACCACTGCTCCAGGCCAAGGAGACTGACCCACCCACTTTAGTTCTTTCTTTCTGAAGACGATTACTGGGCATGACCCATCCCATACCCACAAGGGTGTGATCTCACTATGTCACCCTAGATGACACGAAGTAGTTCTTAACACAAGTTGTGAGTAGATCTTGCTGGGCGTGGGGGACTTGCCAGATTTGGTAAGATGGTCAGTCAGTGGAAACATAAGCAAAAGCTAGGACAGCAGAATCGGATGCATGTACTCTACTCCACGGTGCTGGGCTTCCCTGGTGGCGCAGTGGTAGAGAGTCCACCTGCCAATGCAGGGGACACAGGTTCGTGCCCCGGTCCGGGAAGAACCCGCATGCCGTGGAGCAGCTGGGCCTGTGAGCCATAAAAAAAAAAAAAAAAAAAAAAGGTTCCACAGTGCTCAACTATATACTTGCATGAGAAAAAGAATCCACATCAAAACAAAGGGCAGAAACGACTGAAACACAATTGACATTTCAAACTGTATTTCAAGAAATATCCTCCTTTCTCAAACATCACTGAAAAATAAGCAATAGTGGAAGAGTCGTTGAGCCAGGCAACTTCTCAAGTTTGTAAGTGTTCAAGTATCCTTACCTTTGCTGCACAGTTAAAACAAACTGTGAATCCCTCATTCTAGATATACGTCTCAAGGTTAAAGAACTAATCTACCACAGAAGTCTTTTGAAGGGGCTTTTGAGAACAAAAGACATGCAAGCATTAGTAAAGTAGAAGAACCTTCTTTTCTTCAACACTGCATCTGGGTGCAAAAAATACACAACACTATTCCCGTATATCCTGGGCTGGGGTACTGTTTTATATATGCCAGACTTCATGCCGTCAGGCCGGTCTCCAGATTTCAGGAGACCCTCGGCTTGGCCATTTTGTTTTTTCTCACCTGCTCAATGGTCATTGCCTGGCCCCCTCCTCTGCTCCTCCAGCTGGGTCTCCCATAATCCTTTGCATTTGGACCACACCCTAATGGGTACATCACACCAAGTAGAGGAAACTGTGAAAGCAGCTCTGGAAGAGCATCCGTTTTTTGTTTGTTTGTTTTTGGTTTGTTTTCTTTTTAAAATACTAGTTTCTTTCTTTCTTTCTTTCTTTTAATTTTTTTTGCGGTATGCAGGCCTCTCACTGTTGTGGCCTCTCCCATTGCGGAGCACAGGCTCTGGATGCGCAGACTCAGCGGCCACGGCTCACGGGCCCAGCCGCTCCGCGGCATGTGGGATCTTCCCGGACCGGGGCACAAACCCGTGTCCCCTGCATTGGCAGGCAGACTCCTAACCACTGCGCCACCAGGGAAGCCCTATTTATTTATTTTTACATCTTTGTTGTAGGTGTCTCAACACATTCAGGCACCTTTCTACTGCTTTGCTCAGTATTGCTCAGGCTATTAAAAACTGATAATGTGTCCTTCTCAACTTCAAATCATATGAAGGTTCGTGACATTATGAGGCTATAATCACATTCTTTTACAGCCCCGGTCAATACAAGAGACTGAAGACAGTAATTCAAATGCCTAAAATTGTGAGGTATCTACTTAGAATAAAGATTATGTCTATCTTCCTTTGTACTATAACAACTGGTCTTTCAAAGGTTTCAGATGATCAATAAAAAACCTTCTTTCAACATAGGATTGCCAGACTTGGCAAAAGACAAAAACCCCCAAAACCGAGAAAACAGGATGCCAAGTTAAATTTGAATTTCAGTTAAACAACAATATATACACATATGGTATCAGACCCATGCAATATTTGGGACATACTTACACTAAAAATTTATTTGTTCTTTATCTACAATTCATATATATCTGACAACCCTATTCAGGTAACGAAAAGACTCTATGAGTTAGAATTCTTTGGGCTGCTTGTGACAGAAACCCAGCTCATACTGGTTTAAGTAAAATGGGGAATTAATTGGCTGATGTAATTGAAAGTCCAGGGATAGGACTGGCTTTGGATATGGCTGGATACAGAAGATCAAATGATAGCAACATTAGATTTTGTCTCTGTCTTTTTCAACGTGTTAGGCTGATGTCTCCACATGGAGGCCCCAAACAGCTCTAGGCTTATCTTTTCCTAGTATGGGTTGCCTTAGTGGCAAAAAGAGCTTCCCTTTCCCAGCAGCTCCAGCAAATGTCCTGTAATAGAGTCTCAATGCATTAACTGGGTCATGTGCCCATGTGTGAATCAATCACTACAACCCCTGGAATTGGACATTGTATTAATTTCCTGTGGCTGCCATAACAAATTACCAAAACTGGGTGGCTTACAACGACAGAAGTTTTATCCTGACATGGTAGTGAAGGTAAAGCTGTGCTCTCTCCAAAGGCTCTAGGGAGGAGTCCATTGCTTACCTCTTCCAGCTTCTGGTGGCTCCAGGCATTCCTTGGCTTGTGGCCACATCGTTCCAGTCTCTGCCTCTGTGGTCACATAGCTTCCATCTCTCTTCTGTCCAAAACTCCCTCTGCCTTTCTCCTGTAAGGACACCTGTGACTGCATTTCGGACCTAGATGGATAATCCAGGATGAGCTCCTCCTCTCAAGGTCTTTATTTAATCACATCTTTTGCCATATGGAGTAATATTCACAGATTATTGGGATTAGGACATTGAAATACATCTTTGGAGATAACTGCTCTGTTTACCACAGGCATTTAGGATTGAAAAGTCAGTGAGAAATACGTACCTGAGGAAGAGAAAAATGGATGCTACAAAGCACACACAGCAAGAGGTTTATAACAAGGACTTTCTGTTCTATTCCATTCCACTGATTTCATGTATTTAATACCTGGAGAGAGCCTCCAATGTCCTGGGCACTGTGCTGCCCACAGGAGCTTGTAGTCCAGTCTGGAGTATTTATCTAGCACCTACTGTGTAAGTGCCAGGGAGGAAACCACGCTAACAAAGGACAGCCCCTCCCCTTGGGAACTTTACTGATTTTACATTGTGGGCAGACCGTGGTGGGTACTACGGGAGTTGGTTCTGACTGGGACTTTTGGGCTGAGTTGTGAGGAAAGGAAGGGGGAAGGGGGACCTTCTGGGCAGAATAGCAGAGCAAAGCTGGTCTGTGGCGAGCACAGGAGAGTGGCCTGGCTTGAGGAAGTTTGGACAGAGAGTCTAGGACGCTAAATTCTATATAGGCATGGAAAAGCCATGGAAAGTTATTAAGAGAGGAGTGATGTGACCAAAGTGGTATTTGGGGAAAATTACAATATTGTATAGAATGGTTTGTTGAGTCTGAGGTAGAACCCTTGGGTCTACCTTTCTATCTTACTGCATTTCTATCTTACCCTCCCATCTATAATGACTCCCCAATCCAAACTAGTCCCCTTGCTGTTCTGTTTCACGCTTCTCTCTTTCTAGGCCTGTCAACATGCTGGTGTATTTCTCCACACTTCCAGGCCTGTGCCGAGCTCCTGCCGCACACGCGGCTTCCCTAGCGCCCAGCTCTGCAGTGCCACGGTGACCGGCAGCAACCAGCAGCTTCTCCAGGCACCTGGAGCAGTTTTGTAAGAGAGCACCTCCCATGAGAAACCAACCCATGAACAGCTTTCCTGGGCAGCTTAGAAGGTGATTTCTGGAAAGTTCTGGAGGGCAAATTTTCAGCAAGTTCTGCTGATGGCATAGCAACTTCTCTGCCACTCAGGGAGCCACAAGCCCTGTCCACGGAGGTCTCAATCTTATTCCTATGGCCTGTGGATAGAGAGGCAGCTCTTTCTCAGATGCTCTACCTCAGCCCCATGGGGTAGCAGCTGCTCAGAATACCTTCCGTTATTATATTCTTTAAGTTCTCTTTGCTTTTTACTAGCCAGGTGCTCATGAGTCCAATCTGCTGCTATGTTAATGATTCTTTGTATTTAAACTTACCCTGTTTAAATTACTGTGTGTTTTCTCTCTCTCTAGATTAGATCCAAGCAGATACACCATCCTTCTACACCTTTGTTGTTTAATGTTATAGCCACTAGCCACATGTGGCTATTGAGCATTTGAAATGTGGCTGGTGCCAAGAAGGAACTGAATTTTTAATTTAATTTAAGTTAAAAAAACCTGAAGCAGTGTACTTTTTTTCTGTTAAATATTTTATTGCGTGTAAAATGTCCCATTCGTATTTTATTAATAACATATTGAAATGATAATATATTACAGGGGTCCCCAACCCCCAGGCCATGGACCAGTACCAGTCTGTGTCCTGTTAGGAACTGGGCTGTACAGCAGGAGGTGAGTGGCGGGTGAGCGAGCGAGCGAAGCTTTATCTGTATTTACAGCCGCTCCCCATCACTCACAATACCACCTGAGTTCTGCCTCCTGTCAGCATTATGGTGAGATGTATAATTATTTCATTATATATTACAACGTAATAATAATAGAAATAAAGTGCACAATAAATGTAATGTGCTTGAATCATCTGGAAACCATCCCCCCCCCCCCAGTCCATGGAAAAATTGTCTTCCACGAAACCAGTCCCTGGTGCCAAAAAGATTGGGGACCACTGATATATTAGATGTAGTGGGTTAAATAAAATACATTTACATTATTTTCACTTGTTTCTTTTTACTTTTTTAATGCAGTTACTGGAAATTTTTTAATTATATATGTGGCTTGAATTCTATTTCTATAGGACAGCCCTGTCCTACACCCATTTTCTGTTCAGTCTTTCCTGATTTTCCTAAACAGACATGACTTCTGCCTCCTCCACAGCTCTGTGAATTTCTCTTAGGATATTTGTGGGGGGCATTTGCTAGTTATTTGCCTCCTCTTTCTATAGGCATCTCAATCTCCTTTTGTGGAATTAGTGGCCACATCCAGCTACAGAAACCAGAGTTCTCCCTGCTAGCCTGAGAGATGGGCATAGAATCAAATTCCTCCAACTGGAAGCTCCCTCTGGACACTATGTATCTTGAGCAAGTGTTGCAAACAAGTGGGGTCAGTTGGAGGTCCAGTGATGCAGCAGTGTGGCATATATACTATACTCACTCTATCTGCTGTGTCACTTCTGCAGTGATTTCTGCTGCCTAGCCCTCTGCAGCATCTAGGTTTTCCAAATTGATTGGAATTCAATCAATATGATTTCGTGGATTCTCACCATTGACTCTCTGAGAACCTGACATTTGTCCAATCAATTCCTTTATTTCCTTAAGAGTTACAAAGGCTGTTTCTGTTGTTTGCAACCAAAAACTCTGATTGATTCTGTATTGTTGTTCTACTATGTATTACATTTATTTCTAGCAAGTTCTAGCTATGGGGAAAGTCTCAGAATTGCAGGATAAACTGAAAAGTCAGGCTTTGGGAAGCACAGGAACCAGCCCCACAGATCTACATGCCAAAAATGATGGGTGCCATCACTGAGATAAGTGCCCAATGATCTTTTTTAGTTCTTGGGTCATCACTTTGCTCATCCCAGAAATAGAGTGTAATGGATCAGCTGAGAGTAGGGGTCTGTAGTAGGCAGAATAATGGCCCCTCAAGATGTTCATGTCTTTTTTTTTTCTTTTCTTTATTTACTTATTTGTTGGGTTTTCTTTTATTTATTTATTTATTTATTTTTGGCTGCATTGTGTCTTCGTTGCTGAGTGCAGGCTTTCTCTAGATGTGGCGAGCAGGGGCTACTCTTTGTTGCGGTGTGTGGGCTTCTCATTGTGGTGGCTTCTCTTGTTGTGGAGCACGGGCTCTAGGGTGCGCAGGCTCAGTAGTTGTGGCTCGCAGGCTCTAGAGCACAGGCTCAGTAGTTGTGGTACATGGACTTAGTTGCTCCGCAGCATATGGGATCTTCCCGGACCAGGGCTTGAACCCGTGTCCCCTGCATTGGCAGGTGGATTCTTACCCAATGCACCACCAGGGAAGTCCAAGATGTTCATGTCTTGATCCCTGAAACCTGTAAACGTTACCTTAAGTGGCAAAAGGGACTTTGCAGATGTGAGTAAATTAAGGACCTTGAGCTCCAGAGATTATCTTGGATTACTGGGGTGGGATCAATGTAATCATAAGCATCCTTAGAAGTGAAGAAACTTTTCCAGCTGGATCTGAGAGATGTGACTATGGAAGCAGGATTAGAAAGATGTTACTGATTTTGAAGATTGCTGGTTTGGAACAGGAAGGAAGGGGGTTATGGGCTGAGGAATGCCAGCAGCCTCTAGAAGCTGGAAAAGGCAATGAAAGGGAACTTCTCGAGAGCCTCCAGAAAGGAATGCAGCCCTACTGACACCTTGGTTTTAGCCCAGTGAGATTTCTGACCAACAGAACTCTGTTGTTTTAACTCTAGGTTTGTGATAATTTGTTAGGGCAGCAAATAGAAAACTAATACAACAGTCTATCCCTTGAGCTGGAGAGGCCATCACTTTGATTGACAGTCTGACCAAGGCTGTATCCCTTGGAGAGTAGGAGGTAGGTACCTGTATGAAAATCGGGTGCTATTACCTAGTGAGGGAAAGAATGCTGAACAGACAAAACATGGGGGCCTGCTGCAACCAACCACCACAGCCCCTTGCACATTGTTTAATCAAAATCTATCCAGTTGAATTTTTAGGGCCAGCAACCGATTAGGTTAAATGTTCTGGGTGAGAAGCCTTGAGGAAACAGAAGAGAACTTTATAAGAAATGTAAACCCAAATTTACATATGCAACACTGCATATATAAATATTGCATCTTAAAAGAACTTTAAGAACTACACCTTAAAAATTCCAAATTTTGTCATAAAGATTCTTATGAAACTTGGAAAGGACTGATTCCCCCCTCAATAAAAATGTAGTTAACTCAGCAAGCTTCCCTAGTACCTAGACATATGGACCTCTTGTATAAAGTGTTTAAGAATCACTGGCTTAGTCACTGACTAATTAGCTGTTGATAAATCACAGACACTAATGGGAACATACTTAGAGGCAAATGAGGTGGAAGTTATGGTCCACAGCCTAAGAAGGCAAAACATTGCTAGGAGAGCCAAAAGGAGCAATAAGGGAAGTTACTGTGCCTGTCCTAAAACCCTGACTGTGGTCACTGAAGGTGGGGAGAAGGTCAGAGCCAAGGGATACAAGTCAAGTCTATGGAAAAGCTAGGGCTGACAGCCAACACACGCTCAGCTTTTGAACACTTAGTCTGACCAGCTGGCAGTCTAACAATGGGTAACGAAAACAACATTTTGGAATATACTCCAATATCACTCTAAAGGGGTCATTATTGTCAGCTCATGATTCAGATAAAAGGTTTTGGCTCATGAAGATACTTTTCCTGCAGTTAACGAGATCCATGCTCAGGTGGTAGTAAGACATCTTGGTCACCTTTTTGAAGGGGAGTATGTTCTGGTTGAAAACAGTTTTGGCTGTGAGCATTCCCTCAGGAGTTTGCGTGTGTATCTGCTTGTTTTTTGGTGTTGTGGTTTGGGAGGGGTGAGCCAAGGGACTCTTTCCCCAGACACTAGAGCCAGGTAGGTTCAAAAAGAGATGGTTCTAGGAAAACTGTTCTCAATCCTGGCCACGTTACAACTATCTGGGAAGCTTTAAAACAAAAATACCAATGTTCGGGCTCAGAACTCCAGAGGTGGGACCGTGGTATCTGAATACTCTAAAAGCTCCCAGAGAATTCCAATGTCTGGCCAATGCTGTCAGGGTTAAGAACCACACTGTTTTAGAATTTCCTAGTATGGTTATCCTATAAGTCGCTAGTTTTGTGGCTTCTCAGGCAGGTGTGGCTCAACAGTGCTTCTCAAACTTCCATGTGCCCGAAGGCCACCTGGGCGCTGTTTAACATTCAAATTCCCAAGCCCCATCCTTAGAAAGTCCTAGAGGATCCTGCTTGCGCAACACCCAGGAGTCTTCGTTTTCTGTTGCACGCCGCCCCAGGGTCGCAACCCGACAAATTAGCGGTGAGAGATAACAGCTGTGGGGAGATCAGGACCAACTGCGAAGGGCTGGTGGAAGAAAAAGGACAAATTCGTGAGCACAGATCCCGGGACTACTGCGAAGGAGACGTGAGTATGACCAGGAGTGTGGCGCCGGGTGTGGTCAGCTCTGGGTTCCGGAAAATTCCCTCGGGGCGGGGGCGGGGGTGCTGGGGGGCGTGTCCCGTGTCTCCCCGGGCCCCTTCGCTCCGCCGCCGCTTCCCACCTTACGCGCCTCCTCCGAAAGCCTCTGGACCGCTCTGCTCTGCTTTCTGAGCCGCGACCAGAAGGCGCGCCGGGAGCCGCAGTGGGGAGGGGAGGGGCTGCTGGCGGCGGGGAGGGGGCGCGACGGGGGCTTCCCGGATCCAGCCACAGGTCGGCCGCGGGCCAGGGCGCGCGCACCGTGGGGCCGGGTGTCCGGGCGCGGCCACGGCCTCGCCTCCTCGCGCTCGCGAGGCCGCCTCCTCACCGCGCCGCCGGCGCTGCCCGGGGGCGGGGACTCGCCGCTGCTGAGGCCGCAGACGCGGCGGCGTTGGAGGCTGCGCGGGGCGCGGAGCCGGTGGGAGCGCGAGGCCGGCGGCGGTGGGAGAACGGCCCGGGCGGCCTGGGAGCCGGGCCTCGCAGCACCGAGCGGCCACCGGAGCCGCTGCAGGAGGTGAGTAGGCGGCGCGCGTGCTCGGCGCGCCCTCCGGCCGCTCTGGCCGCCTTACTTCTCCTTGTCCCTCCTCGGCCCCGGGCCCGCGCCCAGGGACCCCGCGCCGGGTCCCGGAAACACCCCCCGGTTTGCGCCCGGGCCTCAGCCTTTTATCGGAGTCGGCTCGGGGCCGGCCCCGCACCTCCCCGCGCCGGAGCCTCCTTCCCGGGGCCGCCCCGACCCGCCGGGTTCCGTCTCCCGGGCTGGGCTCCCCTGCGGAGGCCGGTCTGGAGCGATGCGGGGCCTTTCTTTTTGTTCTTAGCTGTGTCACGCGCGTCGGCATCCAAAGTCAAAAGCGAGCATTCTCCAAAGTCGCGCTAGTGCCAGCCGTGCGGGCGTGATTGGCACGCGGGGAGGGCGGGCTGGCCGCGCCGCTCATCTCTTTCCCCTCAGCCCCGCGCGCTCTCGGGCCGCCGCGGTGCCCAAGTTGGCAGCGGTCGCGTCCTGGCAGGTGACCGGGAGCTTGACGCCGGGTTCTCGGTCTGCGAGCCGCCAGAGCTCCTCTGTAGCCCGTCTCAGGGATGCTCCGGGTTCCCTCCTGTACCTGTATTTCCCATCTTTGGTGGCGTGGAGGATCCACAGAACTTTTGCTCTGCTGTAAAAATAGTCTCCTGGGTTTCCATACTCTTTATATGTCACACCCTATGTAGTATTTTTAATGATTGTTTTTTGGTAAAACAAAACAGGCAAAATGCCGATTTTGATGAGTGTTCTTTTTAGCGGAATTTAAGAATCATTGTATTCGGCAAGTAATGGTGGTGCTTAAGATATCCCGTTTACAAATTTGCAAAACCAGACTCGTGTGGCTTTCACGGTTTTGAGATTTCTTTTGTCTGGTTTGTGATCTTCAAGGCCCAGTTGCCCTAAATTATGCAAATATTGAGGGACATTGCTAGGAGCAGAGTAAGATGTCCAGTAGCCTGCTTAAATATTTAACAGCTCTAGAGTGACTCTGTTTGATTCATGGCCATGAGATTGACTCAAATTTGGCAGTTTTAGTATTTCTGAATTTTTTGTAACGTGAGACATGAGAAGTGGAATCTCTTGTTGGTCCTTGTGGGTCTCCTAGGGCATCCCTAGCTCCTTCTACTTGTGTTAGAGAAGATTAAGCCAGGCTCATGCTATCGTGAAGAATAGTTTTACCTTTATTTGTAAATAGAAACCAGTAACTTGCTAAGGCTTGCTGTTCTTAGGTCAGAATTCAACTTTTAAGGGGTCAGTGGTGAAAACATTGAGTTCATAGGATGTTTAAAGAAAACAGGTTAACTCTTCAAGACGTATTTTGTTCTCCTGTGAAGATACCACTTTTTTTTTTTTTTGGTTTTTTTTTTTTTGGTTTTTCTCAAAAATGAAAGACCAACGATGCTCTCATCGTTGGAATGCTGGGGGGTGTGTGTCAGATTTTGGGGACGTTGCCATTAGGAACTAAGGATGCCATCTGCTTTCTAATTGCTGGCCCTAGGTCCAGTTATTGATGGGGGAATGAAAAGATTTTTGCATTTATATAGTTGTTTTTTGAGGGGTGCGGCTGAAACAGCAGTGAGGATGGTTGACCATGTTAGGCCCAGGGCTGCCTTCAGTCCATTTATGTGGCGACCTTCCCCCAGCAGGGAGGGAATTGCTGACTGTGCTGAAGATCCTGTGAATGTTGCAAGCTGGCTTTCTGCATCTGAAGCACAAAGGATAGCCAGGCAGAGCCTGGGGAAACTGCCTCTGCCGGGAAGAGTTAGAAGGTGGCTGTCGCTTCAAGCCAGCTGTGCTGCGTGGGGAACAGGATCCCATCACGGGCAGTTTAGTGAAAGGGAGCTTGAAGGTAGTGTGGTCCCTGAAGACCAGCCCTACTTCTGAACAGGCTTGGGGTGGCCGGGAGAGGGGGAAGCAGGGACAGGGATGAGAGGTCCTGTGCCTGGGGCTTTAATTCAGTTGTATTATTGATGTTTTTATTTTTCTTTAGAAGAAAATAATGTGCCTTAGGAAAAGATTAATTTCTTTTTTAATGACCTGGGAAATGGGAAATAACATCTGTAATTGGGATAAGAAAAAAAAAAAGCACTTTTTTCTTTGTTAAAAAAAAAAAACTTGGGGGCTTCCCTGGTGGCGCAGTGGTTGAGAGTCTGCCTGCCAATGCAGGGGACACGGGTTCGTGCCCCGGTCTGGGAAGATCCCACATGCCGCGGAGCGACTGGGCCCGTGAGCTAGAATTACTGAGCCTGCGCGTCTGGAGCCTGTGCTCCACAACAGGAGAGGTCGCGATAGTGAGAGGCCCGCGCACCGCGATGAAGAGTGGCCCCCGCTCGCCACAACTAGAGAAAGCCCTAGCACAGAAACGAAGACCCAACACAGCCAAAAATAAATAAATAAATAAAGCAAACTGTCAACAAGTAAAAACAAACACTATTAAAAAAAAAAACTTGGTTAAAATTACTTTCTAAAAATTCACAGGAGTAAAAGGAATGGTCTTGATATGTTCTTGGCGTTCACCTTAACAAAGTGTGAATGTGATTTCACTTGCTCCCCCAAGATGGTCCTAGATTGTGGTTATTTTCTTTTCTAGACTTTTTCAAGTTACTGATGAAATTACATTGAAAGAGAGACTTGGCTTGAAGTTTAAGGATTATTTCCAAAATTCCCAGAGAGCCTACTTTGCTTCACAAAGAAATTTCCCCCATTTTCAGGAAAAAGAATGTATACCTTCTCAGATTTTTACAACATTTTGATCTTATTTTCCTTCAAGCCTGCATTAATAGAGCTTCCTCTCACTAAGGTTTTGAAGATTAATTAGTGCCTGACAGGAAGAATATATATGTAAAAATACTATATAATATGATTATAGTGATATATATTGTAGTTTGCTGTGGTTTCCAAGCTTTTTGCTCATTCCTGTTAGTAAAAAAATTTTATTTAACACCTAAAACGAATAAGTGTAATATGTCAATTATATCTCAATTCAGACCAATTTTTAGCACTCCTCTTATGTGTGTTTGTTACTTAATTATAAATTATATACATGTGCTGTCATTGTTTTCTTATATCTCAAGATTCAGTGTACACTTAGGGATGGATTCACTGTTAATCACAGTGGAGGTAAAACCCTTTTTCTTTTTTTTTTTTTTTTTTTAAATTGGGATCTTCCCGGACGGGGGCACAAACCCGTGTCCCCCGCATCGGCAGGCGGACTCCCAACCACTGCACCACCAGGGAAGCCCAAACCATTTTTCGTATACTCCTTGAATTTTGAGTATTTTTGGCCTGGGTCTTGTCAGATCTGAGTACGTCATCATTGTTTTTACTTTGTGATGTGGCTCAGGTGAAGCTGACTCAGGGCGGGAAGTGTGTTCCCAGCCTTGGGTTTGTGTTCACCTCTGCTCGCGTTTATTAGTGTAGCTTTGATTTGTGCTTTTTGTAGGAATCTTAAAGCTATTCATATCCTCTGTGGGGTTTAGTTTAGTTATAATTTGTCCATCTACCTCATTGTGTGCTTGTCCAAGTCAAAGGAGTGCTTCAGGCATCTCAGAGGGCTAGTGACAGGTGACCCTCGACAGAGGGTCTTTGTGAGGATGCAGTCAGTTCCTGCTTTTATTAGCACTATTAGTATTTCATGGTAGTATAATTAGTACGGTGTAACATAGTGTAAAATAATTAGTATGTACATAATATATTTAACTTGTTTTATGTAATATTTATATTACTAAAACATAGTTGCTATTCTACTTTTTGGATAAAAAATAAATGTAACTTCTAGGATTTTTTCCCCAGCCAGGTGGAGCATCTTTTATACCTTCTGGGCTGCATGCACCCTGCTGGTAGACAGTTGGTTCTCTCACTTAAGCCACACTCTCAATACCACAGCAGTTCCTTTCAGTGAAGTATTTACTTGGTGGCAAGTAAATGCTCTCATTTAATTTTCACACCAGCCTTAGAAGACGGACCCCAAGGTTATCCCTTTACAGATGAGCCCAGGAGGTTGGGAGGAGAAGAGGAACTGCCCCGTCACCAAGTCAGAAATGGGTCCTCACGCTGCCCTGCGTCTCCTCTCAGTTACCTGCCCAGGCTCAGGACAGGGACCTGGGTCTTCTTAGTGTCCCTGGTGGTGGGTTCCAGCACAGAAGGGAGCCTTGGAATGTATTTGAATGAGTTCAGTGTATTTCTCTACTTCATAATACATATGTATGTTGTCATTGTTTTGTTTTAGAAGAAGCTGTAAAATCCTGTGATTTAATCTGGGAATGCTACAAATATAGCTTCAAAACTTGCTAATGTTACCATTATACATCTTCCTAACATCTCAATTTTTTATTGTTACTGTTTGGCTTTTGTATTAAAGATACGCTCATTGATGGAAAAAAAAATGGTATAAAGCAAAAAAATGAAAGCTTCATTCCTCTATACATTCTGCTCCCTTACTACAACTTGTATATATCCTTCCTTATAAACGTTCGCTATACATTTTCTATGGTGGAAAAATATATTGATTTATTGAGTGTAGTTTAAAAATTTTTTCAACAAAAGTAGGATATGATAATTACTATTTTGTAACTTTTTTCATGTAACAGTTTGTATTTTGATCATCCGTTGCTCCATAACAAATCATCTCCAAGCTTAAAACCATCATTTTATTATTGCTTCTGATTCTGTGGGTTGACTGGGCTGCAGTCTTTTGAGGCCCAGTTGGGCTGGAACTTCAAGATGGCTCATTCGCTATTACCAGTTTTTAAAGTATTGCCTTGGTGAATTCTTGGACAGAATTTTAATATACTAATGATTGATTTAGAAATTTTTTTTAAACCATTTCTCTGATTTCAGTGCTGTCAGAACTGGAGGGTCTAGCCCATCAAAATGCTCTCTGTCATTTATATTTGTGTAGCAGATAGACGATTCCTTATCTTTCCTCTGTGTTTTCTGTATCAGTGAGGGAGGTCCTGTAGAAGCCATGTTGCTCTGGAATTAGTGATCACTTCATTCTGATTAAAGAAGAGGTACCTTGGGGCTTCCCTGGTGGCGCAGTGGTTGAGAGTCCGCCTGCCGATGCAGGGGACAAGGGTTAGTGCCCCGGTCTGGGAGGATCCCACATGCCGCGGAGTGGCTGGGCCCGTGAACCATGGCTGCTGAGCCTGCGCGTCTGGAGCCTGTGCTCCGCAACGGGAGAGGCCACGACAGTGAGAGGCCTGTGTACCGCAAAAAAAAAAAAAAAAAAAAGAGGTACCTTTATCCACAGGTGAACAGTGACTTTGAGATGGCCAAAGGGAGAAAAGACCCTCAATGGAGAAGTTACTTTAAATGGAGTCCATTTGGGGTTACTCTTTACCTCTTAGGGAGGTAAAAAGAAACCTTATTTCTCTAGGGCACACAGTAGTAGATAGGTTTAGGGACAGTGTTTGCAACTGCAGATGGGAGGTGTGATAAAATAGTAGAATAAAATGGAAGGCCAAAGGCCATGAAAGAGCTGGGAGGAAAAAACTCAAACTCAACCTTTAAACAGTAGGGAAGTACAAGTATTTCTCCAAAGATAAACAACACCCCCCCTCCAACATGTCTTTCCGCGTTTTGAAAATAAATGAGTGCAGCCAGAACAATATTCACTTGTCAGACTTGTCCAGTGAGCTCTGGAGAGGACAGTGGTTCTCAACCTTGACCTGCATCAGCATCACGTGGAGGGCTTTTAAACACAGACCCCAAGTTGCTGACTTGGTAGGTCTGGGGTGGGCCAGAACATTTAAATTTCTAACATTCCAACATGATGCTGATGCTGCTGGTCCAGGGAACACACTTTGAGAACCACTGAACTACAGCAGGTGTCTAAAGGTACAGCAAACCTTTTCTGTAAAGGGCCAGATGGTATTTTAGGTTCTGCAGGCCCTGTGGGCTGTGTCACAGCTACTCACTTCTTGTAGCCTGACAGTGATAGACAATACGTAAATGAATGGGCATCGTTGTATCCCAATAAAACTTCATTTAGGGACACTGAAGTTTTAATTTCATATATTTCAGTACTTTTCATGTCATGAAATATTATTCTGATTTTTTCACTTAAAAAACTTAAAATCTGAGCTTTCAGGCAGTGTACAGAAACAGGTGGCTGGCAGGATTCGGCCCTTAGGCTGAAGTTTGCCAACTCCTGAACTAGACTAGGAGGAATTTGGGAACGCCTGCCAACGCGTAGTCTTGGCGTCTGTAGGGAAGGTGGCCCTTCTTCAGAAAATCAAGTGCTGGAAGAAGCACAGTGGAATTTGGTTCTCCTCATTCATTTTCACTCATTCACTCCAGTTTTTGGTATTTTCACTGCATAGCGCTAAACATGCACATTAATTTTTAGTTGTTCTTTTTAAAACATTTTATTGAGGATAATTGACATAGCATTAGTTTCAGGCCTACAATAAAATGATTCAGTATTTGTATATATTGTGAAATGCTCACCACGATGAGTCTAGTTAACATCTGTAACCACATAGTTACGGATTTTTTTTTCTTGTGATGAGAACTTTTAAGATCTACTCTCTTAGCAGCTTTCAGATATGCAATACAGTATTATTAACCACATTTACCATGCTATTAAAGGTTTTTCTTTCTAAACTGTTAGCTTCTAGAATTGGGGAAAAATTGGAGGTTGGGAAAGTGAGAGGAGGAGAATCTGTGCACTTCCTAGTAAGTTTTTTTTTTTTTTTTTTAGAAGATGTTGTGGGTAGGAGTTTAGTAATTTATTTATTTATTTTTGCTGTGTTGCGTCTTCGTTTCTGTGCGAGGGCTTTCTCTAGTTGCGGCGAGCGGGGGCCTCTCACTATCACGGCCTCTCTTGTTGCAGAGCACAGGCTCCAGGCGCGCAGGCTCAGTAGTTGTGGCTCACGGGCCCAGTTGCTCTGCGGCATGTGGGATCCTCCCAGACCAGGGCTCGAACCCGTGTCCCCTGCATTAGCAGGCAGATTCTCAACGACTGCGCCACCAGGGAAGCCCCTAGTAAGTTTTTAAAGCAATTTAAGGAGAATACAATGGACTTGTCATTTAACCCTAATGGTTTAGAGCAGGAGTTGGCAAAGTTTCCAGAAGGGAAAGATAATAACCCTATGAGAAGATCCCCATCTCAACTTTTCAACTCTGCCTTGTAGCTAGAAAGCAGCTGTGGGCAGTACTTCAAGGGCTGGGCATGGCTGTGTTCAGCAAACCCTTATTTACAAAATGGGCCACCAATGGCCTGTGGGCCTTGGTATGCTAACCCCTGCCTTGGAGACATTCTTGGGTCAGAGTAGAATATCTCTAAACCCTCCAAAAGAATGCTGAGTGGGGCGTCCTCCAGTCTGTTTGCTTCACTGTGGTGACTTCTGAACTCCGTGCAGGGCACCTCCGGCTCTGGCCCTCTGCCATCCTGGTGAAGCCATTTCTTCTGAAAAGTAATAAAGGTGCGGCTCCCCTGCTGTTTGGAGAAGCTGTGTTGTTTCTGCAGTGATGACATTGGTCAAACAAGCCAATCCGATTTGATTGCTCCCATATATTTGCCTATATGATTAAAAACCTCTGTGAAAATGAGGAAATGAAAAAATTATTTAACTAGGAGGTTCAAGGGGGTCATGCATTTGGCCAGTTGCCCATTTTCTTATACTTTTTCTTTTTCTGAAAAAGGATTTAGAGGTCTCTGTTGGCTTATAAAAATTTTTGTCTTACAAGCAAACAATAATTTTAACCAGTAGATTGAATTTTTTAAATTAAGCCAGTAGAAAGAATCTGCAGGGTTTTTTTTTTTTTTATGACTCTTCCAACTTACCAAGAAACTTTTAGTGCAGACACACACCACTTTCTTTCATTCCAGGGAAACCTGGAATTTCACAGAGTTCGGCTGATTTAGGTTAATCTTTTTCAGTATGTCAGGTAAGTGTAATCAAATATGAGACAAAACACATTCTGAAGCCTAAATTATAACTATTAATCTGTCTGACACAGTCTGTCTCCCACCCACTTCCATCACCCTCCAGTCTACATAAATTCTAAGGTGGAGGAGAGAGGAAGGCGTTTGAAATGTTTGACAGCTGTAAACTCTGGCTCTGAGTTCCTGCCCTCAGTCTTCATCAGGCTTTGTCATTTACCACCTGTGTTTGTCCCTTTGTCTTCAGCAGCAGGGTTCCTGCAGTCCTGGAAGTCCATGGTGAGGCATGTTGCAGGCCCAAAGGCTCACTGTTGGCCCTCCCTTCCTCATGGTCATCTTACTTGGGCAGCCGTGTGTCCATTGGGAAGTCCAGGGCTCTCCTAACCGTCCCTCTGGGTTGCTGCACACCGTCCGGCTGGCCAAGTGCTGGGTCACAGTGACGGGCTTCTGAGACTGTACTCAACTTCCTGGAATCTCTCTTTTACATAATGTGGTCCTGGTCTGGGATGTCTACTGCTGCAGCGGCATCCGGAGTCAGTCCCAGGAGATGGCAGTTACTGCTGCTTCAGTTGACAGCAGAGTCAAGGGAAGAATGCAGATGGCTGGTTTCTTATAAAACAAGAAAAAGACCAGATCTGGAAATGATTTGTTATTCATCTTTCCATCTCTAATAATGATAGTCAGCATTTATCGAGCAATTGACACTATGTGCCAGTTGTGGTTCTAAGCAATTCTCATATCTTTACTCATCTGTTACTCATTTAACCCTCTGAGGAAGACGATGAGGCACAGATGGGTCCTGTGACTCCGAAGAGGTGGAACCAGGATCCGACTCTGGCCATCAGGTTCCAGAGTTTGTTCTCTTAACACTGCCCTGAGCTTCCTGGTGCTAGCACAGCACCTGTCTCCTAGTAGTTGCTCATTAAAGTTTTTACTGACTGGCTAAAGGAAGGAGAATGTTAAATGATCATCTGTACACTTCCTTGAAGTGAGAGTTGAGTTATATTGTTTTCAGAGTTATAGTATACCCACCCTGACTTACATCTGCAGGAATAACAAAAGGTCAAGTGAGTGTCCCATCTAAAAGTTTATTTTTAGGGAATTAAGCATATGACAAAGATGGCCTTTCAAAGAACTAAGTAAAAATAGTTTATTCCATAAAAGATGCCCAAGGAACTGGCCAGCCATTACAAAAAAAAAAAAAAAAAAAAGAGTTGTTTTCTTTGTATTTCTTTACTCCTTACATCAAAAAGGAATTCCAAGTGGATGAAACATTTACATATAAATATGAAAACATAGATATGTTGAGAGGAGATATGGGTAAATGTATATATAAACTTAAAGTAGGAAATGTCTTTCTAAACATAAGCAAAATCTAGAAGCAATAAAAGAAAAGAGTGATAAGATTAGGTTATTTTAAAAACACCACCAACAACCAAAAATTCTGGGCAAAAAATTTTACAGAGAAAGGAGGAGTGGGCCCAGTTGTTGGTAATTTAAGAAGCGTCCCAGGCGATTCTGATGCTCTCTGAGGGTTAAGAGCAGCTGGAATAGAAGGATACAGCCAGTGGAGTGGGAAGAGGAGGACTTTTAATTTTACACTTCGTATGATTTTTCTCCCCAGTTGTATTTGTCTTCTTATATTTTAAAAACTTAATGAGTAAAAAAAAAAAAAAAAACAAAAAACTGTGATCAAAATCAAACAGGATGAGGCAGTGGAGACATTTTTAGCAGATCTATAAAATTTTCTAGAACTTTAGTATTTCTGAGCATTAGTCTCTGTTAGTATGTACAATGTTTGCTGATATCAACTGTCAGTTGAATTTAAAACTTTTTTCCCTCTTTTGTCCCAAGAGACCAGAAGCTGGTGAATAAGCCATCAGCCAGTGGAGGCTGGACTCAGCCCTCAATTCATGGGAATTCTGGGGGTGCTTTGTTTTAGGTGATTCAACTAGATTGCTCATTCAGAGAGAGAGGATGTCTCCCAGGGACACACTTAGCTACGAGTACCACGGGGGAGAGCCAGCTTTGTCAGCTCTTCTGTGTTCTCACCTGCAGGAACTTCACCTCAAAGCTGAATCCCTGGTCGTCTCCCTTCCCCCTCCTCCCTCACCTCCTTTTCCTCTTCCTCCGTTGCTGGCCACACCTGGCATAAAAGCATATCTGTTCTGAGGGAGGCTGTTTATTGTGTGTGCTGCCCTCCCTCTGATGAGGTCCTTTGATCTGGCTCAGCGAAAGCCATTTGGAAAAGTCAGTTTCCCTTGTCCTTGCTGACCAGGACCAGGATCCAGCCAGACCTGGCTTGGGGTTGAAGCCCGTGAGTGAAACATAGCTCCTTTCTTCTCAGCTGTATTTGTGTTCCTTTTAAGAAGATCCATGCTCCCTGCAGCCCTTGAAGTCTCCTAACTCAGCTGTGCTGCACAGATACGGCTTCAAAGGGAGAGAGAACAGTGTTCAAAGGAAGCAGAGCATAAATGCCTGTTTCTGCTGCAGGCGGGGCACCTCCGGTCCTGGCTTCACACAACCTCTAGAAGGCTTTCCGGCTTTGCTCAGGAAACACTTTAACTGGGTATCTTTGGCAATTCTGTCACAGTGTAAGAAACCCTCCCTGGTTAGGAGTCAGATCAAAAAGGCTTTGGGGAATAATGAGAAATGGAGTCTTTCTAGTGTGATGCAGAAGCACTAATATTTGCTATTGCTGCTTAAAGAAATGATGATTTCTCAGATTGTACTGGGAGGTAGGAACTATAATTATAGATGAGAAAACTGAAGCATGAGAGAAATTGTTACCTGCCCGAGGTGTTGAGCCCATGTGTGATGGGTTTCTAGGACGGTGCTTGCTCCCACAAGCCTGTCCCAGGGGTCTGGCCGCACTGCCCAGGGCACACACCACTGGCTCTGGGTGGGCTCCTTACACGGTCTTCTCCACCGACAGCTTTGCATTTCAAGGAGAAGATGCCGCGAGCCCGTGTTTCGGGGCAGGACACCTTCGTGTTGGTTGTGATGACGGATGTGGCGTGCCTGGGGCATGGTAATACTGGTACTGAGGCCTGTGTATTTGTTTTAATTTGGCAGATTCTCAGCCTGGTCTGTGAGATGATGGGATTGGGAAACGGGCGTCGGAGCATGAAGTCGCCGCCCCTCGTGCTGGCTGCCCTGGTGGCCTGTATCATTGTCCTGGGCTTCAACTACTGGATTGCGAGCTCCCGGAGCGTGGATCTCCAGGTGTTCTGTTTGTGTGGATGTCATAGAGTATTTAAAGCTGCTGGGCGGTGGGGTCCCAGGGGTTTGCTGTTTATCACCACCTAAGGTGTTGCATGCTGTAATGCTCGCTGGGGGGCCCTGCATGTCCCCCCACCCAGCCCCCGGGCCTGACTCCACGCCAGCTCTGCTCTTGGGTGGGAGAGGACCCCCTTGTGACTTCTTAGGATTGCTGCCAAGACATGCCTCTCTAGGGCTTCCCTGGTGGCGCAGTGGTTGAGAGTCCGCCTGCCGATGCAGGGGACACGTGTTCGTGCCCCTATCCCGGAAGATCCCACATGCCGCGGAGCGGCTGGGCCCGCGAGCCATGGCCGCGGAGCCTGTGTGTCCGGAGCCTGTGCTCCGCAATGGGAGAGGCCACAGCAGTGAGAGGCCCGCGTACAGCAAAAAAAAAAAAAAAAAAAAAAAAAGACATGCCTCTCTGCTTTACCTGTGACTTAACAATTTTCAGTCAAGCCTTTTGGGCTGGTTCTGGGAAGACAACTTACGTTAAGTACCCTGCCCACAGCCCGTTCTGGTCCTCCACTCCACAGTCAGAATCTAAGAGTGGTGTTGGTAACGCACGTGGAGAACGGGCATGAGAAATATGTTTTTAGAGGTACCAGTCTTTATCAGCATCATTTACTGATAACAATAACTTTATCTTTCCCATTCATTGCTGCCCATCGTGGGTCAGGCAGTGCTGAGCAGTGACAGAGACTCTCATTGACCGCAGTTTAGTCAACCTCTGAGGAGCCCCCTTCGTGACTAGGCCTCCATCTTGGTCCCCCATCCTGTTTTTGGCCTGCCCAGCCCAGGCTTAGCAAAGAATCCTGCTAACTCATCCCTCCACCCCTGGTACCTGAGCAAGGTCCCCATCCCTTATCTTTGATGTCTAGCCCTGGGCCCGCCTTTAGCAATACTCCTGTTAGGCCAGTTTAGCAAGAATCTCCCCACCCTTTTAGTGCTTTTCCACCCACTGACCCCCTCACTCTGTTCGCTGGCTATAAATCCTCTGCTGTCCTTGCTGTGCTCAGCGTCGAGAATAATTTCTCTCCTGGCTGCAATAGTCATGACCCCTGTTGCAGTAGCCTTGAACAAAGTTTCCCTTATCATTTTAGCAAGCGTCAGAATAATTTTTCTTTAAGGATATATTGCATACATTGCCTTCTTTTGTACACAGACTCTCTCAGGTTGGGATTTTATGTTCCCCATTTCACAGGTGGGCAAACTAAGGCTCGGAGAGGTTAAGGACAAGGGGAGCCAGGATGCCAACCCAGTCTTTCTGATGGCAGAGCTTGAGTTCTTAGCCATGGAAATTCATCCCATAGGGGTGTTTTGTCCTCCTCTCATGCTTACCTCCCCACGGTTGTAGTGCTTTTGTCTGAGCTTCCACTGGACCCCTGTTCTCTGGGTTGGTGGGGTCTTGGTGTCCAGAGAATTGAATCTGTTTTCAGAGATTGTGTATTATAAAGAGTGTTTAAATGCTCTGTTTAGTGAGGAAAAGGAACTAAATATTTGAGCACCAGCTCACGCCAGGTAAAGCATAAGCCATTTTATGTACAGGCAGACCTTGGCAATATCCCGAATTCAGTTCCAGACTGCCACAATAAAGCCAATAGCACAATAAAACAAGTCATGTGAGTTTTTGTTTTCCCAGTGCATAAAGAGTTATATTTATACTATATGGTAGTCTGTTAAGTGTTCAATAGTGTTATGTCTAAAAAAAGTACATACTTAATTTAAAAATACTGCTGGGACTCCCCTGGCAGTCCAGTGGTTAAGACTTCTCGCTTCCAGTGCATGGGGTGTGGGTTCGATTCCTGGTCAGGGAACTAAGATCCCACATGCTTCGAGGCATGGCCAAAAAATAAAAAAATAAAAATACTTTACTGCTAAAAAATGGTAACCATCATCTGAGCCTTCAGGGAGTCATAGTAGTAAGTTCAATGATCATGATTGCAGATCATCATAACAAATATAATGTCCTTGCAGACGCGCATCGTGGAGCTGGAAGGCAGGGTCCGCAGGGCGGCAGCGGAGCGAGGGGCCGTGGAGATGAAAAAGAACGAGTTCCAGGGGGAGCTGGAAAAGCAGCGGGAACAGCTGGACAAAATTCAGTCCAGCCACAACTTTCAGATGGAGAGCGTCAACAAGTTATACCAGGATGAAAAGGCAAGACCTGCTTGGTTTTCCTCTTAATTCTGTTCTAAGTACCATATATACCCTGTCGAATTCTCCTCAATGGGAGGATAAGCCGCTGTGTGTGTATGTAATGTAGTTATGTGGAATGAGCCTCTTGATCAAGCTTTGGGTGTCTCCTCATATCACCATTAGGCCCTGGGTGTGTTTGTTGGGAAAACTTTTACAATGCTGACAAATGAGAGAAATGTAAAAGAACTATCTTAGCAGCACGTTCATCCTCCTGTTACCTTTTTTCCTTACTTTCTACAAGTATGCATTAAGTACCTGCTCTGTGCCAGGCCTGTGCCGGATGCTTGTATCTCACAGAGGAATAGCATTTGTGCCCTTGAGTATCTCACAGTGAGAGGAGATGTAGACCTCCTAATATATACTAACAGAGAGAGTAGGGGACCCAAGAGTGCTGGTTTTTAAATTTAAAAAATACCAGATCCTGCACAGATTAAAAAAGGGGCTTCTCATTAGTGAGCGTATCTAAGCTTTATGTGTCTTGCTTTTTCTGGTTTTCTTGGGACTGTGTGACTCTACTTTCCTGTTTGTTAAATTGTATAATGGTGTGAGTTACTAATATCTTCCTTTCTAAAGTGCATCAAACTCATGACTATTTATTTCCTCGCAAGATTTGACTATTTCCTACTAAAACCAAGTCCACATTCAAGATAATGGATCTCAGGATATGACCTCCTTCCAATAAATCAAGCATTTCACAGAGAGAGGCACACGGGTTAGTAAGAGCCAAATCTGTAAAGTGCTACTAGTTACCAGATAATGAATCATTTCTAGATGGGGCCTCAGACTTTTCCTATGTAACTGGTTTAAAAGGTGAGAAATGCTTTTTTTTTTTATTTTTTTTTTATTTGTGGAGTACTTTCTCAGTCACAAATGTGTGTTTCTTCCTTGGGAATTGTCCCAGTTTTAATGCTGTTATAGGAAAGTGCTCCCTATAACTTTATAATAAAGTGCTTTCCTATAGGAAAGGTCTCCCTTTTTCTCATGTGTGGGTGACGCTATTTGTGCTCCTGAAATCCCCTTTAACTGAATAGAATGGGACCTTACCATTTCTCACAGTGTGTACACATGCTTAACCTCCTGAAGCACACTTTGGGAGGCTGCAGAGTTTATTCTCAAGGGATAGAGTTGGCAGAAACTCCATCTGGGATTTGCAGGACGTGCCAAGAAGGTCTCTGGCACCCTGGCCCTCTGCCCAGTTGGGAAGGAGGCCTGTGATGGGATCTGGGGAGTGTTGGGCTGGGAAAGGGGACCCAGCAGAGACCAGCAGCCTTGCCCCATTGGGCCTGGGCTGGACAGGGCAAAGTGGGAAGGACCGTATGTGCTAAGGTCTGGGACCAGCCAGAGCAGGGTTTTCCCATCTGCAGGGAGGGAGGAAAAAGGAGGATGTTTTGTGTACCTGTCTGCCTGCCTCTCCACCCCTGTGTGTATGTGTGTCATTACCTGAAAATTTGACTCTTTCTTCTGTAGGAAAAATTGTCTTTTGTTGATACTCTGATTCTCTGGCCTTCTACATATTGTTTTTAACTTTTTTTTTTGAAATGGTAGTGATAGAAGATAGAAGGGCTGTTCGTGTCTGCATGTGGTGTTTGGTTATTGCTTTTAACTGTCCTTGTTTTCTTAACTTCATCAGTCTCCCAAATGCCTCTGAAATTTTACTGTTTCATGAAATCCAAAATTCTGGGAATGACTAATCTCTCTTTTCATACTCCTCCACGCTTCTGGATATTTTTGTGCATTGCACAAAGTGTGGGTGCCTGTTTGGGGTGGGGAGAAGCAAGAGCGATTGCAGGGTTATTTCTGCTCGTGGGACCTTCTGCCTTGGCCTTGGTACGCCGAGGGGCTCCAGAGTCCTGTAAAACAGGTTGCAGGCAGCCGGGCTTCCCATATCGTATGGGCGGAGTCCTCAGAGACTGCGCTGCCCAGAACCATTTGTTGTAGCGAATTCATAGTAACACAGTCAATGAAGCTTCATCACCACAGGCAAGCCCTAGATATAGAAATGCTGTTTTATTGAGTGTAAGCTTTGGTGGGGGTAAGACTTCATACTTGGAATTCTTTGAAATGTGATTGACCGACTGTTTCCTAAAAACATCTGCCTCTATAGGAGGAAATGAGAGGGAACGTCTCCCAGCCAGAAACCAGGTGACTGTCACACCTCGCTTCTGAACACTTCAGTTTTACGGCTTCTTTTTTAAAAAGGGGACATAATGTGGGATCTTAGCACTCCCGCCCCACCCCCAAGTTCAAGAACTGTTTGAGCATCCGAGGGGAGGGAGGCTCTTGTAGTCACAGTAAACATCTAACAGTGGACATTGAAAGTCGAGGAGCCCCAGTACAGAAGGTAAAGTACACATCTGAGAGTCAGATAGCCGCTGGGAAAGGGTGAGAGTCCTTTCATTTGGAGTTTTAAGCTTTTAGGAGATGTGATACAAAGTTCTTTTCATTTTGGGGGTGGGGATGGGGGCTCGTTTCTTAGCTCCAGGAGGATTTTTACCATAGTTTGGGGTGGCAATGAATGGCATGGGGCTCCCGGCCAGGCAGCCCTGGGTTCGAATCCTTGTTTTCCTTAACTGTATGATTTCAGGCAAGTCAGTTAAGTTCTCTGGACCTGTTTTCTCAGCCGCCAAGTGGAAATAACAGTATCCCTTTTGCAGCGTGGCTGCAATGATTCAGTGTAATATCTGTGAAGGGTTTATCACAGTGCCTGACATGGAGCAGAAGCCTGAAACGCGGTAGCTAGTAGTATCACAACTAGTCATCGTGGTAGTAATGGTGATAGCATAGGGGTAGAGGTAGTAGTAAACCACAGCATCTGGAGTGATAATAATATTATTATTATTATTATTATTTTTTTTTTTTGGTATGGACTCTTCTTTTTTCTTCTAAATTAAAACCGTGAAAACAGATTGTCCTGGCTTTCAGAAGAGATGAAGGAGGTGCTGGGGTGTCTGTTAGAGCCAAGCGCGAACAGCGCAGTTGAGCCGTGGAAAGAGCACCAACAACAGCTGTCACACCAGCGACCAGAGCGCGTGTTTTTCAGATCTCTGCCGAGCCAGGGTTACGTTCAGCATTACACAGGAATTGTCTCCTGTCTTCCTCTCAGGAGCCTCATGAAGTTGGTGCTCATTGTACAGGGAGGGATCTCAGGTCCAAAGGGAGTTAGTAACTGTCACCTAGGATGTGACCTAGACCCTGGGTGGCTGCCAGAGGGGCCTCCATCTGTGCCCCTGGCCTCCTTCTGCTCTGTGTAGACCCCGCTTCTCTGGGCCACAGGGGCCTCTCCAGAGCTCTCCATCACCTAAATCATGCAGGGGGCCTGGGTGTGGCCCCAGAAGAAACCAGGTTGGCCTGAGTTGATAGTTGTTAAAGCTGGGCGATGGGATCACTTTTCTGTCTCCTTGCTTCGAAAGACTCCTGTATTCCCGCTAGTTCTCCTTTGTCCCCAATTCCAAATTCTGAGGTGAAAAATACCTGATTGTTTCAATCTGACTGGGAAGTCCCCAGAGAAGTTGGGCTGCTCTGTCACCCCCAGTACATGACTCTGTGTTATCTATATTTTTTAATCTTAGGAAGTTAGCACTCGTGCTTTGAATTGGAATGAGGCTCTTTTTCAGAATTTTTAAGACCCTACTGGTGGACTAATAGTGATTCTCAGCTGTGGGAGGAGTTGGCTTGCTGGCACGTATGGGTGCAAATCTTATGTGACCTAGGGAGTTCCAACCTTGGCCAGCATCCCTGCCTCAGGCTGGCATTGCTATTCTGCATGGGCATAAAAGTCCCCAAGTAGGGGGCTGGGTAGAAGCTTGACAGCCGAACCTGTCAGGGACAGTGTGGTAATGAAATTCATGCGTCGTTCGGGTCAACACTGTCTAACAGAATTCCCTGTGACGGTGGAAATGTTCCCTTTTTTTGCTCCGTGGTACAGTAGCAGCTGGCCCCAAGTAGCTGTTGAATGCCTAAAATGTGGCTAGTGGGACTAAGGAACTGAATTTTGAATTTTATTTAATTTTAGCTAATTTAAAATTAGATAGCCATATATTGGGCAGCACAGGTTTGGACAGTAGAGACAGACCAAAAGCAAAACTAAACAAATGGGGCCGTCTCAAACTAAAAAAGCTTTTGCACAGCAAAGGAAATTATCAACAAGACCAAAGGCTGCCAGATGAATGGGAAAAGATATTTGCAAACTATGTATCTGATACATGTTAGTATCTAAAATATGCAGAGAACTCATACAACTCGACATCAGAAAAACAAAGAACCCGATTAAAAAATGGGCAGAGGATCCGAATAGACTTTTTTTTTCAAGGAAGACATACAGATGGCCAACAGGCACATGAAAAGGTGCTCAACATCACTAATCATCAGGGAAATGGAAATCAAAACCACACTGAAATATCACCTCACACCTGTCAAAATGGCTATTATCAATAAGACAACAAATAACAAGTGTTGGCAAGGATGTGGAGAAAAGGGAACCCTCTTGCACTGTTGGTGGGAATGTAAATTGGTGCAGCTGCTATGGAGAACAGTATGGAGGTTCCTCAAAAAAATTAAAACTAGAACTACCATATGATCCAGCAGTTCCACTCCTGGGTGTTTATCCTAAGAAAACAAAACCACTCATTTGAAAAGATATATGCACCCCTGTGTTCATTGCAGCATTATTCACAATAGTCAAGATATGGAAGCAACCTAAGTGCCCGTCAGTAGATGAATGGATAATGAAGATGTGGTGTATACATACAGTGGAATACTATTCAGCTGTAAAAAAGAATGAAGTCGGGCTTCCCTGGTGGCCCAGTAGTTGAGAGTCCGCCTGCCGATGCAGAGGACACGGGTTTGTGCCCCAGTCTGGGAAGATCCCACATGCCGCAGAGCGGCTGGGCCCGTGAGCCATGGCCGCTGAGCCTATGCGTCCGGAGCCTGTGCTCCACAACGGGAGAGGCCACAGCAGTGAGAGGCCCGCGTACCGCCAAAAAAAAAAAAAAAAAAAAAAAGTCTTGCCATTTGCAAAAACTTGGATTGACCTAGAGAGTATTATGCTAAGTGAAATAAGACAGAGAAAGACAAATACTGTATGATTTCTCTTACATGTGGAATCTAAAAAACAAAACAAATGAACAAACAACAAAACAGAAACAGACTTATAGATACAGAGAACAAACAGATGGTTGGTTGCCAGAGGGGAGAGGGGAGGTGGATGGGGGGAGGAAAGAAATAGGTAAGGGAGATGAAGAGGTGTAGACTTCCAGTTGCAAAATAAATGAGTCACAGGCATGAAGTATAGAGAATATGGTGAATAACTGTGTAATATCTTTGTATGATGGCAGATGGTAGCTAGACTTACTGTGGTGATCATTTTGAAATGTATAGAGATATTGAGTCACTGTGTTGTGTAACAGGAACTTACATAGTGTTGTAGGTCAAATAGGCCTCAAAAACAAACAAAGTAATAGAAAAAGAGATCAGATTTGTGATTACCAGAGGCGGGGCTGGAGCTGGGGGGAGGCAGAATTGGATGAAGGCGGTCAAAAGGTACAAACTTCCAGTTATAAGGTAAATAAGTACTAGGGTGTAATGTACACCATGATAAATATAATTCACACTGCTGTATGTTATATATGAAAGTCGTTAAGAGGGTAAATCCTAAAGAGTTCTCGTCACAAGGAAGAAAATTTTTTTTGTTTCTTTAATTTTATATCTATAAAAGACGATGTTCACTAAACTTATTTGATAATCATTTCATGATGTATATAAGTCAGATTATTATGCTCTACACCTTAAACTTAAACAGTGCTGTATGCCAATTATATCTCAATAAAACTGAAAGGAAAAAGTTAAATAGCCAAATAGTAGACAGCACAGGTTTGGATCATAGAGACAAAACTCATATGAAACCCCTGATTTTTGGCCTCTGAGTTAACAGTCATGTTCCTGGAGGAGCAGTTGGGCCAAGGCTGGGTCTCCTTTGCTTCTTTGGTGCCTCTTCCTTTTCTCTGTAGGGCTCAGAATTGGGCGATGGAAGATGAGGTCACCTGATCAGGTGGCTGTGCTCCCCATCAAAGCCTCTGTTGCTTGCCAAAGTTCAGTGGTGCAGAATCATCAGTCTATGAAATTGGCTGGTGTTTATGCCTCACCTTGGGGTTTTGAACTTATTGGTTACAGAAGTTGTTTCAGAGCAGTCGCTCTTCACTTGGCTGCCCAGCACAATCACCTGGGAGCTTACCCAAGAGATACAGAGTTTTAAAATACACTAGGTCAGGAATTCCCTGGCAGCCCAGTGTTTAGGACTCCGTGCTTCCACTGCGGGGGGCATGGGTTCAATCCCTGGTCGGGGAACTAGGATCCCACAAGCCGTGTGGTTTGGCCAAAATAAATAAATAAATAAATGAAATAAAATAAAGAATCAATATATATACTGATAAATAAAATACACTAGGTCAGAATCTCTGAATGTTGGGCCTCAGAAGTATAGAATTTCCAAAAAATTGTATGCACTTACAGTGTGCGCACACACACACAAGATCATCATGATGCAGGTAGCTAATCCAGAGACTGCTGATGGAGATGAGATGTTTCATGGTATTATACTTTTAAAAATAAAATTGTGTTCTCAGGTTTTTATTTTCATTTTTTTGACCCTCAATGAAATGATTTTAAAAGTAGAGGGCATTATAAATTGAGATATAATTTTTTTAATTGGCAGTACTGTTACAAAGTAATTGCTTTTTTTCCCTAAGATATACTTTTCATCTTTACCCATGTTTACTGGAATCTTTGGAAGTTTTTAGATGTGCCAAGCTGCAGATGTACTGCTCACTACTGTTCCCCTGAGAGCGCCATCCACCCAGATGTGGGACATAGGTGTGTCTCAGGGTCGTCAGTACTGAGACCAACTTGCTCAGACTCCCCTTTAGATGTCACCGAGAATGGGTAGCAAGTGGGAAACATCATGTGAGCTTCTCAACAGCTGCACTACAGTGATGTCATGAGACCTAGAACAGTTTCATTATGAAATAGCTGGATGTGCAGAAAGGTCAGAAGAATAGTAAGTTAATACCTCTGTGCTCCTAACTCAGGAATTATTTAAAACAAAAACATAAAGTTGTGGTCCCCTGTGTCTTCTCTGTCAGTTCCTTCCCTCTTTCCCTCCTGCTCAAAGCCACTACTGTGAATTTTAATGACTGTAGTTTTTATTTCTGAACTTTTACTACATGCGACTAAAGCAATGCATTTTTTTTTTTTTCGGTACCCGGGCCTCTCACTGCCGTGGCCTCTCCCATTGTGGAGCACAGGCTCCGGACGCGCAGGCTCAGCGGCATGGCTCGTGGGCCCAGCCGCTCCACGGCATGCGGGATTCTCCCGGACCGGGGCACGAACCTGTGTCCCCCGCATCGGCAGGTGGACTCTCAACCACTGCGCCACCGGGGAAGCCCTGCATTTTTTTGGTGGGGGGAGTTCTTACTGTATATGTTTGGTTGCTGTAACACTCTGTAACTTGCTTTTTACAGTGAACGTTGTTTTTGAGGTCTCTGTTGGTATATAGATCTAGTTTATTCATTCTCACTGCCATGCCCTATTTCTTTGCATAGATATACCACAGTTTACCCACCCCTGCTATGGGCCCGTAAGTTGTTTCTAGGGTCTGGCTATTGCAGAGAATGAGCTGCTTCTACTGGGCTCCCACAGCACCTGTGAGTTTCTCCAAGCTTGCAGTACTTTTCTGACTATAGTTTGGGACCCATTAATGAGCCATGAATAATAATTTAGTAGGTTATGACCCACATTAAAAACATTTAAAATATTAGAGTACTGTTATATCATTTTGCATTGTTTGGTAAAACCATTGTGTCAGCTTATATATAAAAATATATGTGTGAATATTTACACTGTATTATAAGAAAATTTGTCATTGTGAGTCATGGTCAAAGGAGTTTTAGGGATAAACTTAAAAGTTGAATTGCTGGAACAGAAGTTGTACATATATGTTATTACATTTTTATTAGCTTTTTCCACCTTGCTCACCAAACGTGGTCCTGCTGTTGTTGTCTTTTTCTTTCGGCACCTTCCTGGCCTGTTCATTTTTCACCAGCCATTGCCCATTGGATGCAGGGAGAAGCCTGGCACAGTGAAGTGCACCCACTGCCAGGGCAGCGGCTGATCAGTCAGGTTCTCTGTCTTGATAATTTGAACCAAATCTCACAGACTGATCGCTTGATGGTAAACACTTCAAATGAGACTTCAGATGATTCTTGGAGATTGAACTGTCATTTTCATTTTCTTTCTTTTCTGCATTCCTGTCTGTTGCATAAATAGGTGTTGTTGAGACCGTTTGCATAAATGCTATTATGCAAGTTAACTAGGTGGAAGCTCATTTCCTGAGTTATATATAAGTAGGGATATTCAGCTTTGTTTTAAAACAAAAAATGATTGTATATGAGTCAGGCTTAAGTAAATGTCAAAAAGTCATCTTTTTCTTAATTATCAAAATATTGTTGTTGTAGACAATTTTGAAAATATAAAAAGAAAATCAAAATCACCTGTAATTCCATGACTCAGATTAACCACTGGGAACCTTCCACCCCCTTTTAAAAAATACACATTACAGGGCTTCCCTGGTGGCGCAGTGGTTGAGAGTCTGCCTGCCAATGCAGGGGACACGGGTTTGTGCCCCGATCTGGGAAGATCTCACATGACGCGGAGCGGCTAGGCCCGTGAGCCATGGCCGCTGAGCCTGCGCGTCCGGAGCCTGTGCTCTGCAACGGGAGAGGCCACAGTGAGAGGCCCAAGTACCGCAAAAAAAAAAAAAAAAAAAAAATACACATTACACTCAAGCTTTTATAAATTATGGTTGCATTCAAGCTTTTATAAATGTAGTGTGTCATGAAGATTGTAGATGAAGGGGGTTCTTTAAATGATAAACGTGTTTGAATACACCTAGTTTTCACACGTCATTTAAAAAGACCCAGAAACTCTTGGCTTATTCTGCATTGTTATCTTAGGGGTGTTGAGGTGACCCTCCCTTAGGTAGGAAGGCAAGGGTATAATTCCAGATAAGAGGATTCTTCATAAATGTTTGCTGAAGGGAAATTTTGTAGACTGCCTTGGCATCTAATTGGCATAGGGGACCATGTTTTGAATGTGAAGATCTGCGTTTGAGTCAGGTGAACAGGATTATACATACATGTGTTGTCCTGTTATTTATTATTGGATAACAAATTGCCCCCAAACACAGTGGTTTAAAACCATGACAGACGTTTATTTTGCTCACAATCTGCACTTTGGGAGGGCCCAGAGGGAACAACTTGTCTCTTCTCCACACTCCACCATCTGGGGTCCCTTTTTTTTTAAAAAAAATATTTATTTATTTATTTGGTTGCACCAGGTCTTAGTTGCGGAAGGTGGGCTTCTTAGTTGTGGCATGCAATCTCTTAGTTGCGACATGCATGTGGGATCTAGTTCCCTGACCAGGGATTGAACCCGGGCCCCCTGCATTGGGAGCCCGGAGTCTCATCCACTGCGCCACCAGGGAAGTCCCTGGGGTGCTTTGAAAGCTTGGGGTGGAGTTGCCTGCGGGTTCCCTCACTTGTGTGTCTGGCAGTCAGGGACCCTACACGTGGCTTTTCCATGTGGCTGGCGGCTTCTTGGAAGCATGGAGGCTGGGTTCCCAGAGCGACGATACCAACAAAGGGAGAGGGAGCAAGCAATTCAAGAGTTTCCCAGGGCTGCCAGGACAGATACCACAAACCGGATGGCTTAAAACGGAAGTTTGTCGTTTCATGGTTCTGGAGGCTGCAAGTCCAAAATCAGGGTGTCAGCAGGGCTATGCTGCCTCAAAGGCTCTAGGGGGGGACCCTTCCTTGGCTCTTGTAGTAGATTCTGGTGTTTGCTGGCGGTTTCTGATATTCCTTGACCTGCAGGTGCATCACTCCAGTCTCTGCCTCTATCTTCCCTCTGTGTCTCTGTACCTTCACCTCTTCTCTTTAGTCATGCTGATTCGGGACCCTCCCCCCTGCCTTCACTACAACTTACATCTGCACAGACCCTGTTTCTAAATGAGGTTGTGAACAGGTTCATTCCCAGGTTCTGGGTGGACATGAATTTGGGGCTACAGTATTCAACCCTGTACATCTTTCACTGTCTGGACCTCAGAAGTCTGCAGGGTCACTTCCTGTGCATTAGTTAGAAGCAGGTCACTAAGGCCAGACCAGATGAAAGGAGCGGGAATTAGACTCCATTCTGGGGAGCAGTGTCAAGAACTTGAGGGTATTTTTTTTTTTTTTTTTGCGGTACGCGGGCCTCTCACTGCTGTGGCCTCTCCCGTTGCGGAGCACAGGCTCCGGACGCACAGGCTCAGCGGCCATGGCTCACGGGCCCAGCTGCTCCGCGGCATGTGGGATCTTCCCTGACCGGGGCACGAACCCGTGTCCCCTGCATCGGCAGGAGGACTGTCAACCACTGCGCCATCAGGGAAGCCCCTTGAGGGGATATTTTTAAACCACCACATTTGTGTAGGTACAAAGAATCCTCACATAAGCACCCAGTGAAATACTATTTTCTTTGTACAGGTGTATAGGTATATACCTATAAAACAGGTTTTTAAGGGTCCTCAGTGGAAACAGAGCCCCAGGTTGTTGTTAGTTTTGGCAAAAGCTAATGGAGGGTCTCTTGTACAGGTCTACATCGACTCCTGAGGATGGCACAGAGTGGTTGAATTCATTCTTTTACTCTTGGCAGAATGCCAGTTAATGTTTGTAGGTCTGAAGACTTACCAAGATCTTGGGTAGCCTCCTGACTAGTTGCTGCCCTGTAGCCACGTGGTGGCCCTAAAATCATTTGAGGGACTGATTACCTAATATCTGAGATGGTGGGGGAAGAAGTCTGGGAGACCCTGGATTACTGAGTAGCAGCACTTTGTCCAGGGAAGGCTGAACGTCCTGCTGTTGTGTTCATTTTCACTTGCCAGAAGTGAGAGTCAGAAATAGCTTCATTTGCCATAGTTTTGTTTGGGACATTCTTTCTAGGATGGTTTCTTGCAGCCATTTGTCTGCTCTGGCATATTGAGACTTCACTTATTTGTTAAAATATGTAAGTTAACACTGAGTAGTGCAAAGAAAAATCGTTTGAGTAACATTTCATTTGTGGTGGAAATACGGTTCCTGTGTCGTTCCTGACCTAAAAGAAGAAAGATGGTGAAGCGGAAGGGTGGAAGAGGGGACGCTGGCGACACGTTAACTGTTTTGTGTCCAGGAAGAGGAAATCTTAAATAGAAGAGGCAGCTAGCTGGGAAGGCGGAGGGAGGACGGGCCCCCATTGCACTTGCCTCGGCCCCCCGCTGTCACTCACCTGTGTGACCTGCGCCCCCATCGAGGTGGCCTATCAGCTGCCGGTTTGTCCTCTCTTGCACGGTGACGCAGGGCACGAAGGGGCTCTGGAAGGCATTATTTGAGGTGTATGGTGGGAAAATATCCTACGTTTCTGGGACTCTCCTGTTGTGAGTGACGGGTAGTGGTGGTGGGGGGCCAGGAGAACCCCAGGTGTGTGCCTCCTGGTTCCTGTGTGGTGTTTGGACCTGGGCTGGGGCTGCTTCCCTGGGTCGCAGCAGTGTTGGTTCCTATGCGTGACTTCCTCTGTAAGATTCTGCCTCTTGAAAAGGAAACGACGAGCCTTAAGAAATCTGGCCATTTGTCCCGCTTTAGAGTTCCCCAAATGCTTTCACACATGTGAACACATGTCATTTCTCAACGTGCCAGCCTGGAAGACAGGCACTGTCACCTCTGAGATGGAGGCAAGCACTGACCCCCTGAGAGGTAACCCGGCTCGGGGGCCTGCAGAGCGGCCGGCGGGGGCAGGGCTGGGCCCGGGCTGCTGGTTTTCTCCATCCCTTTGGCCTCACCACACTGAATTTTCAAACAGCAGGACACAGTTCTGAGTGTTCCAGTTTCTTCTTTCTGGGCCAGCCTTTCTTCCGTAGCTGGGAACAGTGATGATTTTCTTCCAGACAGTGGGTTTTCTTAAGGAATCAGAATGGACTTGTGCAGATAAAAGTAGTTTTTTGATTTTTATCACCTTTTACTCCTGTGGTTGACTGAAGAATCAAGCGTTCTAAAATAGCTTTTCTGGTTTTATTCCCATTAATTCTCCATGTCCATTTCTATCCATCTGTTTGGTATTTATTCTGCCAGCTGCTGGCCTTGAACCCTGTGGTGGACCAGGCCGGGCCCTTTGTTTGTGCACTTCACATCGAATGCAGCAGAAAGATGAGTTAATAGGTCTATTGGGGTCGTTTTTTTTTGTTTGTTTGCTGTACGCGGGCCTCTCACTGTTGTGGCCTCTCCCGTTGCGGAGCACAGACTCCGGACATGCAGGCTCAGCAGCTATGGCTCACGGGCCTAGCCGCTCTGCGGCATGTGGGATCCTCCCGGACCGGGGCACGAACCCGTGTCCCCTGAATCGGCAGGCGGACTCTCAACCACTGCGCCACCAGGGAAGCCCTATCGGGGTTGATTTTTAAGCAGAAAGGATTTAGTACAGGGAAGCAGGTGACTATAGAAAGGTGGGAAGGTCTGGAGGAGCAGCCCCGGGCCAGGCATGGCTCCTGGGGCACCAGGCGGGACTGGCCCCAAAGGCCCGCTCCCCGTGCCCGACCTAGAGCTGGACGGGAGGCTGCTGCTGCACCTCTAGTTCAGAGCCAGGGTCCCCATGCCTTGCTGCATTCTGCACCTCCAGCGCCCTCACCCTGTTCAGCATTCCAGTCGCAAGTGAACACCTCTGATCTGAATCTAAATCCTGCTGGGAACAAATCTGAAAAACGTGCATTAGCCTTTGCCATTCAGGAGGGCACAGTGAGTAAGAGCTGCATGCTTCAGACGTCTAGTGCATCTTCCACGAGGCAGGTGGAGCGGGGTGTCTGCACGCTGTGTGAGTCACTGTGCGAGGAGAGCCATCTCAGGTGTCACCTGGAAGCGACAGGTGAATGTGTCTCTCCCGGGGTGCGGGGACAGCACCTGGTGGCTGGGCGTAGAGAGAGTGGGGTTGGACGCAGAGTAGAGAGGGGTGCAGGGGTCCTAAGAAGAGGATCTTTTTTAAATCACTAGGGCGTTTGGACTTGAGTTCGAGGACAGGGGAACCATAACAGGGTTCAAGCTGTAGATCAAGGCTGTCAGATCAGATCTGGGGGTTTAAACGGCAGGCCCAGGCCCCTGGGGAGTGTGCTTAGGGTAGGGAGCTGGGCAGACAGGAGGCAGACCACTCAGGCAGCTCTTGAAATATCTGAGTCAAACATGTTGCTGAGCGGAACTGAGGTAGGAGTGGAATGAATTCTGTAAAGTGAGCATGGTTGAGAGACGGCCAGGAGGAAGAGTGGACAGGCCTGGGTGGCAGGTGGCATGGTGAGAGGTGAGGGACGGGTCTGTATAGAGGCAGAAAGGGGAAGCAGGTAAAAGCAATCCACCAAAAATCTGTTTCCTGAGAAAAAGTGTTTCAGAAGACTCTCAGTCTTTTCAGGTTGTAAATACTCTAGTTTTCTGCTTGAATGTAGCCTTCAAAGACAGCTTTGTGATTAAACTCAAGTAATTTACCCCCCAACATTAAAAAGAGAAAAGAGTGTTTGTTAGGAGAAACAGCAAAACACATTTTCTGCGCCGTCCCTGCTTTGCAGGGAAGGCACCTGGGGTCTGTTGTTGGTGCTGGACGTCAGGAGAAACTAAGGGAGAAGCTTACTTGGTTCAAGACCCAGTTAGGTGTCACAGTACGTGCTGGGCTAGCTCCACGTACAGTATCTTGCCTTCCTGTTTGTGGATTGCCCCTGACCGTCTCGGTTGGGCAGGCGGGTGTGTGTTTTCTGTGCGCTGCTCTCCTGTGTCCACAGGCAGGGAAACAAGCTCTGCAGAGGTGCTCGCTCTTCGCTCGGCTTCTTCCTACAGGGAAGAGCCTTTCCGTCAGCATCTCCTTGCTCCTCGAGAGCGAGGGGCGCCCCTGGGTGGCTTTTGTCTGGTTCTCCCCTCCTCACACTTCCCCGACCCTCTGTTCTTCTAACCCAGCACTGCAGGATGGTGTTTGATGTGAAATACAAAAAGGGAGTTTGACCTAGCTGTCTTTTCATGTATTTCCCTTCGGTGCTGATGAGTGAGATCTGCTGTTTCTTGTTTAAAACAGTGTGGGATGTGTTAGGAGCGCTGGCTGCAGCCCTGGATCCATACACTTAGTTCAGTTTTCTCTTTAGTCCCCAAGCGTCTGTGTACACCCTGTTTGCAGAAAGTCAGAACTTCCCAAACTGTGGCCTCTCCCACAGGGGAGGGCAAGCTGTTGGGATTCCCATTTGGGAACAGGAAAACTGGCGCCCACGGAAGGGGCTGAGCCCAGCTCCTCCTGCGGCCTGTGCGGCGGGTGGGTCGGGAGGAGGCTGGGCCCATGCTGCTGGCATCAGGGGCGATTCCAGGCCAGTTAAGGACAGCCAGGGAGCTTTGGATTGCTGATGCTGTACGTGCTGCCGTCAGTGCTTTTCTTCCTATGAAATCAGGGATGAAGATTTTCCAGCTCCAGCCCCTGTGTGGGCAGCTTTCCAGTTGTGCCTGTCCTGGTGAGGGCTAGGGCGTGGTGCCGAGCAGGGGCACCCCAAGTGGGCTGCTCCAGGGGAAGGGCTCCAAGTCCCCTGGCAGCTGATGACAGACCATCAGGGTCTGCGCGCTGAGAAGGAGGCCATTCTGCCTGAGAGCCAGCTAGCTGCTAGAGAGGCAGCAAAGAACAATCTGGGGTTCCCACTGCCTGCCCTGTTTGCGTCCTCTTGGCAGTTCTCTGTGACCCAGGTCACGGTGGGCTAGAGGCTGGGCTGCGTGTGACCTGGGAGACGGTTAACGCAGGTTCTCAATCACGGCAGTCTTGGTTTGCTCACACCCCTCCGCTCCCCTCCCCTGCTCCTCCCCTCCCCTCCCCTCCCCTCCCACTCCCCTCCCGTCCCCTCCCCTCCCCTCCTCCTCCCCTCCCCTGCTCTCCCCTCCTCTCCCCTCCACCACCCCTCCTTTCCCCTACTCCTCCCCCCTCCTCTCCTGTCCCCTCCGCTCCTCCTCCCCTCCCCTTCACTCCCCTCCCCTCCTCTCTGCCTCCCCTCCTGCTCCCCTCCACTCCACTCCCCTCCCCTCCCCTCTCCCACTCTCTTCCTCCTCCACCCCTCCTCTCCCCTCCCCTCCCCTCCTCCTCCTCCTCCCCTCCTCTCCCCTCCCCTCCCCTCCCCTCCCCTCCTCCTCCTCCCCTGCTCTCCCCTCCCCTCCCCTCCCCTCCTCTCCCTTCTTCTGCTCCCTTCCTCCTCCTCCCCTCCTCTCCCTTCTTCTGCTCCCTTCCTCCTCCTCCCCTCCTCTCCCCTCCCCTCCCCTCCTCCTCCTCCTCCTCCTCCCCCTCCCCTGCTCTCCCCTCCCCTCCTCCTCCCCTCCTCTCCCCTCCCCTCCTCCTCCCCTCCTCTCCCCTCCCCTCCCCACCCCTCCTCACTCCTCCTCCTCCTACTCCCCTCCCCTCACCTCCTCTCCCCTCCTCCTCCCATCCTTCTCCCCTCCTCTCCCTTCCTCTTCCCTCCTCTCCCCTCCTCTCCCCTCCTCTCCCCTCCTCCCCTCCTCCTCCCCTCCCCTGCTCTCCCCTCCCCTCCCCTCACCTCCCCACCCCTCCCCACCCCTCCTCCTCCTCCTCCCCTCCTCTCCCCTCTTTCCCCCTCTTCCCCTTTCTTCTCCCCCTCCTTCCCTCCCTTCATCTTCCATTCCCTACCCTCCCTTCCTCCCCTCTCCCTCCAACTGTCCTCCCTCCTTTAATCATTGTGCCCCTTCATGGGGAGCTGGGCATGGGTGTGAACCAGTCTTGGTCCAAGGCTCCCTCCCTGTCGGCCTCGTTCTCATCCCCATGGTGGAAACCACCCTCCCCATGGACCTTGCTCTGCAGAGCTATGGGTGCGCGTGACCTTCCCGGGCAAGCCCAGGCTCAGTCCGCCCTCCCAGCCAGTTTCAGGTGGTGCTCTCCCAGTCAGCTGGGCACGGGGACCTCTGGCAGGAGCTCTTTTGGGGCGCGTAGAGTAATCATGCCTGTATGTACTGCGTGTTCTCCTGGAGAGGTGGTGTTCCTTTTTTTAAGGTTTGTGTAGAGTTGTGATTAATACAACCTTCCATTAAAACTCCATGACTCGAGCCCATTGTGCAGCCACAGCCCGGGCGCCGCTTCCTGTGCACCTGGTAGCCCCTGCCCGTTAGGCACCTGGGCTCCCTCCGACCAGGCTGCTCACGCTGAGGGCGGCCTCTGTCCCTGCGCATGCGCTCAAGCCCACTCACCTCCCCTTCACATTCTCACCCTTGCACCTGCTCACTCACTCTCACGCCCTCACACACTGATTCACAGACTCACCCACACTCACAGCCTCTGTGTTTGGGGGTATATTTTACTGTGGTAAAATGTACATAATATAAAACGACCATTTTAACGACTTGCAGTTCATTGGCATTAAGTACATGCACGTCGTTGTATGACCATCACCACCACCCATCTCCAGAGCTTTCTCGTCTTCCCCCCTGAAGCTCTGTCCCAGTGAAACACTGACTCTGCATCCTTCCTCCCCAGTCTGGCCCCCGCGGTTCTGCTTTCTGTCTCTGCGGGTTTGGCTATTCGCCGCACCTCACTAAGTGGGATCACACAGTCTTTGTGCCTTTGTGTCTGGCTTGTTTCACTCAGCACACATTCTTACATCAGTTCTCTCTTGCACACGCACATGCACACATACACACTCACTTTCCTGTTACTCCTGTGCCCCTACCATTTCTGGACCTTGAATAACCCAAGTTCTTATACTGTATAGTGTCCTGGGTTTCTTGAACTCCCAGGAATAGGTCTTGACCTTAGCACTTAGGCCTGTCTTTCTCTCTCTGAGCTCCTCCCTGTGGGCTGGACTCAGCAGCTTTCTGATGCCAGCACCCGCCCCTGCACACCTCTCCCTCCCTCTCTCCCTCAAGTTTTTGTTGGGGGCCCTGCCTGGCCTTCTCCCCACCAGTGGGGGAGCCGGGGGCAGCGGTGTGCAGACCGCATGATGCACAGGCGGTACGGGTTTGCTGAGTCCTGGGGCCCTGCAGTGGCCCCTGGGCTGGAGGGCAGCCTGCTTTTCAGCGGCCCTGCCTTCTTGTGGACTCGCTTGAGCTGTGGATGAATATTCTTCTCCTTTACATAATCAGCAGTTTCTCTGGGCAGGTTCTCTTTCTGCCTCGCTCACAGGGAAGTGTGTCCTCCTGCTGGTGCTTCCTTCCCGCCACCCAGTGTCATTCAGCCTCTCTGGGTTTAGGATTAAGGCATTTTAGGGATTGGAGGGATGCTTGTGGACATCAGGACCAGTGGTTTCCAGTTGGGGGCATGTGGTAGAGAGGTTGGGGTCCGGCCAGGCTGAGCCAGAGCCTGGACCTCTCCCCTGCTCCCTTTTATGTGGATGTGGCTGTAGAGAATTTCTTCTGGAGAGCAGAATGGCCTCACTGATGAAACTTCCAGCCTCCACTCTGGGCCATTTGGAAATGTAGGGGATGGGCTCCCTTTTGTCTTCGTGACACACATTGCAGGGGTGAGGGTGCTGCTGGCATTGGAAGGGTTGAGGGGAGCAGGGTGGCCATGTAGAGACGGTAGGCAAATAAAGAGTTATCCCTTGGGCTTCCCTGGTGGCGCAGTGGTTGAGAGTCCGCCTGCCGATGCAGGGGACACGGGTTCGTGCCTCGGTCCGGGAAGATCCCACATGCCATGGAGCGGCTGGTCCCTTGAGCCATGGCCGCTGAGCCTGCGCGTCTGGAGCCTGTGCTCCGCAATGGGAGAGGCCACAACAGTGAGAGGCCCGCGTACCACAAAAAAAGATAATAATAATAAAAAAATAAAGAGTTGTCCCACCTGAAATGCCCATAGTGCACCCCCATTAAACATCACAGGCCTGCCCTTTAGGTTCCAGTTGGGGGAACTGAGGCTGGGAGAAGTTAAGTGAGGTGTCCAGAGGCAAGGAGCAAATTCGTAGCAGACCCGGAATCAGAATCCACAGAACCTTCCGTCTCCTTTCAAGTCTTTTTATTTTCTTCAAGAAAATCACCACCCTCCCCCATCTTTTTTCTGATACTCTCAATCTCTCTATTTATTTCCTTCTTTCTTGCTCCTCCCTTTTATCCCTTAATGAGCCACAAAAGCCCTTATAGCTGATAAATTGTTGACGGAGCTGTATATACTGTGATAAGACAACTGCTCAGTTTGGGGAGTGAAATTGGAGTCGTCCCTGGGTATCCTCAGGGGATTGGTTCCCGGACACCCCGTGGTTGCCAGCCTCCGTGATGCTCAGGCCCCACGTATGGCTGGTGGAGTGCAGCCTGCCCTTTGTCCGTGGCTTCAACCGACGGCGGGTGTGAAATCCGTGATACAGAGGGCCAACTGTGTAAGTGAGAAGTAACACATGGGAAGGATCTGCGCCTCTAAGAGGTCTTGAGCCTCCCAAACTTGCCTTCAGAAAACAAAAGTTTAGGGATTACTTGGCGGTCCAGTGGTTAGGACTCAGTGCTTTCACTGCCATGGCCTGGGTTCGATCCCTGGTCGGGGGACTAGGTAAGATCTTGCAAGCTGTGTGGCACGGCCAAAAAAAAAAAAAAAAAAAGTTCACTTCACCATCATCTAACTCACCTTTTTTTCCCACTAAAATCAGCCTTGTAGTTAAGATTTTAAAAAGGATTTGTTCTTAACTTTGCTTTTTCTGTTTTAATTATTGGCAGTGTCACAAGATTAGTGTGTCTGTGTGTGTAGACTAACTGTAGAAAAGTTTAAACATGAAAAAGTAGACAGAATGATCTAATGGATCCCCAGTGTCCAACATCAAGCTTCAGTGATTATAATTCATGCCGTTTCGATCATTCATATTTCAGTACGTATCTCTAAAAGGTGGGATCGTCCTTTGTCGTAACTGCACTACCGCCAAACTCCAAATAATTTAATATCAAATATTCCACCAGTGTTCACATTTCTGCATGTGATATTTTAAATCACAGCAGTGACTTCTGTCAGCTGTAGGGTTTTGTGGACTGGACGTGTCGCCTCACCGTCTGTGCCGTGGTTTCTCTGAGAAACCACTTATGTTCAGTGGGCCAGTGTTTGGCCCACGGGCACCGTGGGTTTGAAACGTTTGGATGACAACTTGTCTGTTGTTGCTGTGAATCGGTGCCAGTGTGAGTGTGTAATCATATCGGGGTGCCGTAAATAAGTAATAACTAACTGGCACTTACCTGCTACTGGCACTCTCCTGCCCTCTCTTCTTATTGCTCAGGGGCTATGCTCTCTCTACTGGCAGGTGGCTGCTGAGCTCTGAAATGTCCCAATTGAGATGCGCTGTAAGTGTAAAATGTGCCAGATTTCAAAGGCTTGGTGTGGAAAAAAAAAAAAAAAGGAAAGTATCTCATTAATACTGTTATGTTGATTGTTGATTATATCTTGAAATGATAATTCGGATGTATTTAGATTAAATTATTAATATTTAATTTCATCTATTTTAATTGGGATGAATTCACACAACATAAAAGTCACCACTTTAATCATTTTAAAGTGTACAAGTCAGTGGTTTTTAGTATATTCACAGTGTTGTGCAACCATCACCACTATCTAACTCCAGAACATTTTCATCACTCTAAAAAGAAATGTGTACCCGTGGAGCAGTCGCTCCCCGCTTTACCCGCCCCCCAGCCCCCAGTCCCCAGTAACCGCTGATTTATTTTTTCTGTATAGATGTACCTGTTACAGGTGTATTTCGTGTTTTAGTGTGTCAGTACTTCATTTCTTTTTATGCCTGAATAATATTCCATTATATGGATAGACCACTTTTTGTTTATCCATTCATCACTTGATGGACATTTGGGTTGTTGCCACTTTTTTGGCTGTTCTGAATAATTCTGCTGTGAACATTTGTGGACAGTTTTTGTGTACACATGTGTTCTCTTGGGGATATACCTAGCAGTAGAATTACTGGGTCATATGATAACCGTTTAGCTTTTTGAGGAGCTGCCAAATTGTTTTCCACGGCAACTGCACCATTTTACGTTCTCCTCAGCTGGGTCTGAGGGTTCCAGTTTCTCCACGTCCTTGCAGTACTTGTTATTTTCCTTTTGTTTGTTTGTTTTTCTTGTAGACATCTTAGTGTTGTGAAGTGGTACCTTCTCATTTTGATTTGCATTTCTCTAATGACTAATGACCCTGAGCAGCTTTCATGTACTTTTGGCCATTTGTGTATCTTCTTTGGGGAAATGTCTATTCAAACCCTTTGGCTAACCTGTTTCTTTTTACTTAATTTAATGTAACTGCTAGAGAATTTAAAATTCCCATATCTGACTGACATTATGTTTCTCTTGGGTAGCATTGCTTTGGGAGATTTTCAAATTGGTGAGGGGTAAAAAGAAAACTCTCATGAATACTTCATATTCTTCCCTTCATTCTTAATGTCATTCACCGGTCACGAAGGTTAAATTCTTCTTTTTGAGGTTTATCTCCCAGAGCATTAACAGGAATGTCATTACAAAAAGTTATCCAGGCACCTGATTGCCGGTGGGTTGACAAGGGCTAGATTGTTTGAGGGTCATCTTTAGTAAGGCTTAAGATGGACCCACATCTTCAAAGCAGGTTGGTTATTTTAATGAGCCAAACAAACACAGCAATAAAGGTCACCTTCTCTTTTTTATAACGTGATGAGGCTCACACTTCCAGTGAACTTTTCAAAAGTTAGCATTTTGGGCTTCCCTGGTGGCGCAGTGGTTGAGAGTCCACCTGCCGATGCAGGGGACATGGGTTCGTGCCCCGGTCTGGGAAGATCCCACATGCCGCGGAGCGACTGGGCCCGTGAGCCATGGCCGCTGAGCCTGTGCATCCAGAGCCTGTGCTCCGCAACGGGAGAGGCCACAACAGTGAGAGGCCTGTGTACCGCAAAAAAAAAAAAAAAAAGTTAGCATTTTAACAAATTTAGTCATTTGTGTCTTATTGAGCTTTTCAGAACATGATAATCTGTTGTAGATTTATTGCTGTGGAAATTTACTATGACATGTTGAGGTTATTTTCTTAGCAATCTAATGGAGAAATAGTTTGATCAAATATACTTGTTTCCTGCCTGGAATAGAATGGTTATAATACATTTGTTTGTGGGTGATTCATTCCGAGGTCTTCTGAGCTTAGTGTCCAGTTAAACTCTGGTGGCACTTCCTTGTCTGCTGCTGAGAGTTCCCAGGGGACGGGTCACACACACCAGGAAGTACAGCTCCCCCAAAGTCACTCTGCACCAAAATGTGAAAGTCAACTGGGTTGTTTAGAGTACAATATGTAATTCATTTTAAAATAATTTTGTTTAATGCAAGTGTTTTTTTCCTTTATATTGAACCCCCCAAAAAAGCTAGAAGCGTTTTCCTAGTTTTCCTGAAAATGATTCAAGATTTTCAATAAATATAAAACTGCATGTATAAAGATCTTGCTGGCATTTTATGGTTCTTTTCTCATTTACTTACGTGGAGACTGTATTTTTCCATGCATCCGTAATAGGTGGGGGAAGATAACTAAAATGTATTTTGTTTGGAAGAATAAAGTCACATGGGAGACAGAAATATCTTCAGATGTTTCAAATTGCAGCAATTCCTAAGCCCTCAGGCACTTGCAAACTCTAATAAGGATTTTTTTGGTGGGGCTGAGGGGAATGAGTGGAGAAGGGGCAAGTAAGATTGCCATAATTGTTGTAGAAATGATTTGCCCAGGAGAGATCAGCTTTCAAGATTATCAGCATGTAATCATTTAAGTGCTCCTTTTATTTTTCTGTTCTGTTTCAGCACTGTTGTTCAGAGGGAAGGTGGTTTTGTTTTGTTTTGTTTTGTTTTGTTTTGTTTTGCGGTACGCGGACCTCTCACTGTTGTGGCCTCTCCCGTTGCGGAGCATGGGCTCCGGACGCGCGGGCCCAGTGGCCATGGCTTACGGGCCCAGCCGCTCCGCGGCATGTGGGATCTTCCCGGACCGGGGCACAAACCCATGTCCCCTGCATCGGCAGGCGGACTCTCAACCACTGCGCCACCAGGGAAGCCTGGGAAGGTGGTTTTGATACCCATGCAAGGTGGAAATTGAAGTGTACAATTCAGTTGTGTTAAATATATTCATATTGTTGTGCTGCAAATGTCTGGAACTTTTTCGTCTTGCAACACTGAGACTCTACGCCCATTAAACCCTAGTCCGTCCCTGCCACCTACCCCTCCCCTCTCCCCTCCCCCACCCTTGGCAGCCACCTTTCTACTTCATGTTTTCATGATTCCGTCTGCTTTAGACACTACTTGTGAGTAGAATCATACAGTACTTGCCCATCTGTGACTGGCTTAGCACGATGTCCTCAAGGCTCACCAGTGGTGTAGCCTGTGACATTCTTTCTTTTTAAAGGCCGTGTTCTATTCCACTGTATGTATATGCCACATTTTCTTTATCCATTCATCCGTTGAGGGACACCTGGGTTGCTTCAATTCTTGACTAGTGTGAATAGTGCTGCTGTGAACATGGGTGCAGATATCTCTTCAAGATCCTGCTTTGTGTTCTTTTGAATATATACCCCAAAGTGGGACCGCTGTGTCTTAGGGCGATCTTTTGCCTTTTTAATTGAATGCGTGCAAACCTTTTCTGAGAGTAGCAGGACCTGCGAGCTGTGTGAATCTGATTCCCCGCTGGCCTACGCAGAATATCCATAAACACTCTTCTTGATGATCTCTCCCTGAGAGATTAACTGTACAGATAGTATCACTGTGACTTCTTTCATGTTGTGCCAGGAAATGGTCCACATGCTCAGACCTCCTGAAATAAACACCAGAATCATTTGGCCAGATTTCACTGCTAGGCACGCACCCCTAGAAACACCTTCCTCCAGAAAGCTCCATCCAGGACAGAGAGTGAGGGCTGGACGGAGAGGTCCAAGAGGAAACAGAGGCACAGAAAGGTGAAGGCGGCGTGGTTGTCATTGTCCTCCTTTACCCAGGAATGAGACAGCAGCCTGTCTCCAAGTTGTGGCCAGCAGGTTGACAAAACCTTGTTGATTATGACACAGTAAGAAACTTCCATGTTATGGCCCAATACGCACCTCTGTGTGTGTGTCCAGAGAACATCACTTACCTCTGTGACGCGTGTTGGTATTTGACGTTCTGGTCCCCTCTTCTTCAGGTGCTTGTTTGCTTTTGCACTGGCTACAGTCACAGGATTGTTGTCCTGCTGGGGTTCACATCCGCTTTGGCAAGTACGCAGTAAGGAAGAGTTCCGTGTCTGGGGCAGGCCTGCCGGGCTCGGGCTTGGGCTCTGCCTGTTTGCTCTTGAGAAGGCCACGTGACCTTGAGTCTCTAAAGCCAGCTGTGCCTTAGTTTCCTGTCCCCTACAGGGGGATCATATTGTGCCCCCTCACACAGCTGGTGTGAAGAGTCATGGGGCCATGGATGTGGGGCGCCCAGAGCGGCACCTGGCCCCACACTCACTTTTCTTACTTTTTACTGTTTTTCACTGTTATCCCGAGGCCTGCGTTGCTTCTTCCTCCTCTGTTGTCAGCATTCCCAGCTTTGTGTAACTAACTGGGGGTGACCTCTCCATCCTTTGAGCTCGCAGGGTCTGGATAGAAGGAAGAATGTCAGAAGTTAAAATGGATCAGGAAGCTTTGCAGGCGGAGCGGTCGCTGAACCCCCGTTTCTTTTCCCCATCAGCCAGGCTGGAATTCAGTTTGCCTTCTGACTGAGACAGGGCTGTACCTGGGCTCCCCAGAGAAAGGCCATAGTTGCTACTTCATCCGGCACAGAGCTGAAACAGGGCCGGGGAGCCGCCCGCCCCTTGCTGGTGCTGGGACACTGGCGCTGCTCCTCCCCAGGCCGCAGGGGCTCACAGCCCAGCGTGGGAGGGGGCTGCTCCCCACTCTTTCTTCCACAGGCGCATCTTGTCAGAGCTCTTCTGAGCTGTCAGGTTGCCAGTGTTTCATTATGTGATTATCTTCCTTGCAGGCAGTTTTAGTGAATAACATCACCACCAGCGAGAGGCTCATCAGAACCTTGCAAGGTGAGTTCCACTCCCCCCAGACATCAGGCCTGTTAGGAAAAACTCACCTTTCCTCTGTCCTTTTCTAGGGTCTCTTAGTGAAACCTAATGGTGGGTGGTATTACAAGTCATTGGGTAATCTTTACTCTTTTTGCCTGTGTTTCCTTAAAGAGCTTTTCCTTTTATAAGTTTACTGAACACATTGCAAGCTGTTACGTAGAGAATTCAGATTCTCATTTTGTGATACATTAAGAAATATATGTGTGTGTGATCTGTTTTACATATATATATATATATATATATATATATATATATATATGGTATATGTATGCTCTCTTTTCATTAGGTCACCCAGAAACCAGATTTCCTTCATGAAATTTATATAAAAATTATCCAGCCTAGTTTAATTCCATTTCCTAGCTACTCTTATTCAGTTTGGCAGCCAAGGTTTTTCTTTGGGCCCTTCTGAAGCCGCCGGGCGAGGCAGGGATGGGGTGAAGCCCCTCTGTGAGGTGTGACCGGAGGGGTCACAGGGTCCAGTGCAGCCTTAGAACCTGATGAAAGGAGCACTGGGGCCTCTGATCCCTGACCTGACCCTAGTCTCACCTTTGCCCCTAGTTAAACTCCATCAGTGCTCTCAGCCTCAGTTTCCACCTCTAAGGTGGGAAGTTCAGTCTAGAACTGGGCTGTCCAGAATTGTAGCCACAGCCCCCTGTAGCCAGCCAACATTTGAAATGTGGCTCATGGGACAGAAGCACTGGATTTTTAATTTTTGTTTAATTTTAGGCAATTTAAATTTAAAACTGATACTTGACTCAGTTATTGGGAAACTTAAGTATCTTTGGGACAACTTGGGTATACCAATATCCTTTTTAACTGTAAATTTTATGAATTCTAAATTCAGATCAAGAATTCCCAATTCATATTTAACATCTGAATTGAGATGTGCTATAACTGTAAAATACACACCAGGCTTCAAAGACTTAGTATGAAAAAATAATATAAAATGTCTCATTCATAATTTCTTACATTAATTCTGTGTTGCCATGGTAATATTTTGGATCTTTTGGGTTAAATGAAATATATTATTAAAATTAATTTCACCTGGTTTTACTTTTTAAAAATGTGGTTGCTAGTGAATTTTAAGTGACCTGTGTGGTTCAAAATATTATAGTTCTGTTTGGCAGTACTGGTCTAGAATTCTAGTTCCAGATCAGCTTCTAAGAATATTAATAGGGGAAACTCAGAGTTTCACTAAGTTTAAATGGGTTGCTTGACTGCCAGGGGCTTCTCAGAGCTGATGATCTGCTGGACAGTCCTCAAGTAGGGCACAAAAGCCTGCAGCCTTTGCTGTACTTAATATATATATATATTTTTTTGCGGTACGCGGGCCTGTCACTGCTGTGGCCTCTCCCATTGCAGAGCACAGGCTCCGGATGCGCAGGCTCAGCGGCCATGGCTCACGGGCCCAGCCGCTCCGCGGCATGTGGGATCTTCCCAGACGGGGGCACGAACCCATGTCCCCTGCATCAGCAGGCGGACTCTCAACCACTGCGCCACCAGGGAAGCCCCTACTTAGTATTTTAAAACAGTTTTAATCAGGTATAATTGACGTACAGTAAACTACACATATTTAAATTGCACAGTGTGACATAAGTTTTGACGTAAATGTACAGTTGAAGAAACCACCACAAAATCAACACAGTGAACAGATCCATCACTCCAAGAAGTTTCTTTGTGCCCCTTGGTAATCCTCCCCAGGCCCCTCTCATCTGCTTTCCATCCCTCTAGATGAGTTTGTAATTTTTATAATTTTGTATACATGGAATCAGACGGCATATACCCTTTTCTGTCTGGCTTCTTTGATGCGGCATAATTATTTTGAAATTCATCCGTTCTGTTATGGCTGCCATAGTTCATTCCTTTTTATTGCTGAGTAGTATTCCATCGCCCCATGCTCGGTTTGATTATAGAATTTTTTTTTTAAGTTAGGTCTGTTGAAGTATAATTTACACATGATGAAGTTTACCCATTTGCAGTATACCTTTCTGTGTGTTTTGACACATGCACTGTCCCCTGGATACCAGAGTCAAGACACAGCTCGTGTCCGTCACTCCAGGAAGCCCCACCCACACCTGCCCTCACCTCAGCCTCAGGCACCCAGCGACCAGTTGTCCACCCCTGTAGTTTTGTCTTTTCGAGCATGGCATATAAATAAGTGCTTTTGAGATGAATCCCTGTTGCTGTGTGTATCAGCAATTCATTGAATCCTTCACTTTTATTTAATTTGATCCCCCACCTCCTGCCCCCCAGAGAGCCTTGTAGGTCTAGGGTTGTGAGGACAGACCTTGGGGAAACTCAGGTGTCTGTCCAGGGCTGTGTTTCAGGCCCTCGTTGCTGCCCTCGGCCCGTTCTAGTGTCCCCTTTGTGGCAGCTTTTCCTTCTACCCCCCAGCTTGGCTCTTGGTCAGCGAGCTGCTGCTTTTTTTCTACAGAGCTTTTCCGAGCCAAGTCATCAGGGCAGCAGTGATGGCGGCTGATGGATTTCCTCAAAGAAAGCTCTTGTTTCCCAAATAGGAGGGTCAGGTGACTAAGTGTACATGGGGCCTCAGAGAATAACTGGGCTGTGACCAAATGACAGGATGCTGGCAGGTAGCCTGGTAGCTGAGAACAGGGGGTGCAGCAGGAGTGGCTGCTTATCTGACTGGATGTCGAAATTAGTGTTTCACAGATTGAGGGATACGTCTTCTGGGGGCAGGAGACACAGTGGCGTGTGTGCCCTTGTGGGACAGTTCAGGGTTTATGATGTCTAGGAGAGAAATAGGTGGATAGAACCTCCTGGTGCATTGTAAGGGTTGCAGGTCAAAAAGATTTAGGAGAGATGTGTGAAAAGGAATCAAGGTGCTGGTTCCCATAGGATCGCACATCTTCTGGGCCGCCTCCAGGGCTGGGGTGGGGAGGTTCCTGGGGAGGGGCCATGCTCTCATCCCTTCCTCTTTCCCCTCCTTATTCTGTTTGTGCCACGGCCCATTGTGTTCCTGTGGTGGGTTTTGGTGTGTCTGCTGTTGTCAGGATGGCCATGCCGGTGCCCTGTGTGATTTCGTGTCCTCCTCTCGGTTTAGACCAGTTAAAGGCCCTGCAGAAGAATTATGGCAGGCTGCAGCAGGATGTCCTTCAGTTTCAGAAGAACCAGACCAACCTGGAGAGGAAGTTCTCCTACGACCTGTAAGTGTGTCCACATCAAGTGTGTGCCACTCGGGGGGCTGACGTGTTTTAAGCGGAGGGCGGTGGACGGGGTGCAGCATAGTCTCCACTGGCCTTTTCTGTTATAGAGCATATAGGTCTCTGAGGAAAAGGTTCAGTCCCTTCTAGGAGTCATGTCCTTTAGACATAATGAATTTTATTTTTTAAGTGTCAGCTGTGCTTCGGAAAGCCCTGGAGAAGTGTTAGCCAGTGGGCTCCTCATACAAGAGGGCAGTTCTCCTTAGCAAGAAATGACTTAACTCAATATACCTTAAAATATGTAACTGAGAACTCTATAGAGCACAGGTGTGCTGGTTAAATCAATCATCTAAAGCCTTTAAAAATGTGTTCCAAAAGTGCTCAGAAGTGACCTAAGTCAAACTCATAGACTAAAAAGAGTTTGGTATAATATTAATATAATTTATCACTGGGTGTTGGCATTGTGGGCATTTTGTTTTCTTGAGACGTTTAAGTGTCTTTCCAAATTTTTGCAGTGAGAATGGAGTACGTTTATTTTTTTTTAGCTTTATTGAAGTATGACTGACAAATAATCATTGCATGTATTTAAGGCATAAAAACATGATGTTTTGATATACCTGTACATTGTGAAATGATACCCCCAATCAAGCTAATTAACCATCCATAGTTTCCCATCTTTACCTTTTTGTGTGTCTATGGTGAGAACACTTGAGATCCACTCTCTTAGCAAATTGCAGGTATAAAACACATTATTCTTTTTTTTTTTTTTTTTTTTTTTTGCTGTACGCGGGCCTCTCACTGCTGTGGCCTCTCCCGTTGCGGAGCACAGGCTCCGGACACACAGGCTCTGCGGCCATGGCTCGCGGGCCCAGCCGCTGCGCGGCATGTGGAATCTTCCGGGATAGGGGCACGAACCCGTGTCCCCTGCATCGGCAGGCGGACTCTCAACCACTGCGCCACCAGGGAAGCCCAAAACACATTATTCTTTTTTTTTTTTTTTTTTTTTTTTTTTGGCTGTATGTGGGCCTCTCACTGTTGTGGCCTCTCCCCTTGTGGAGCACAGGCTCCGGACGCCAGGCTCAGCGGCCATGGCTCACGGGCCCAGCCGCTCCACAGCATGTGGGATCTTCCCGAACCGGGGCACGAACCCGTGTCCCCTGCATCGGCAGGCGGACTCTCAACCACTGCGCCACCAGGGAAGCCCCACATTATTCTTAACTGTAGTCACCATGCTGTACATTAGATCTCTAGCGTATGGTTAGGACAATCTGTTTTAAGCTGATGACTTTAGTCACATACAAAACCTCTATGCTTTACATATCAGAGTCCTTCTGTGGTCAAAACAAAGCAATAAACTTTTTAAAAGTTTGGCTAAACCCATTAGTAAGATAGTAAAAACCAGTTTAGAGGGTAGCGAATAAAGTTGTAGTCTATGTATTTTTCTCCCGTTTTCTTCATAGCAACGGTATAACTCAAGCACAGGAACTTTGGGATTCTGAGACAACCAGCTCCCCTAACTCCACCCTCTTTTTTCTTTGACTTACTTCTATTTGGTCCATGCCCAAGTTCATACAGAGTTTTTACATAATTGCTGTTGCCATTAAATTTTTTAATCACTTTTTTACTTTCTTGCATTATGTGTATATAAAAATCCATTTTGTTTCCAAATATTAAATACTCCATAATGTGGAGGTACCAAATTCAATTCACCATTTCCCAGTTGGATATTTAGGTTAATTCTAAGTTTTGGTTATTATACATGGGCGTGACATCAATACATATAACTTTTAAAGTTATTATTTTGGATTATTTCCTTCTAAAAAAGACTGGATTGTAGGTTTAGTGTGTCAGTTGGTATAAATCACCAAATTGCCTTCTGAAAGGATTTTAGCCATCTGGTCAACAGCAGTGTAGGTGACCTCACACCCACTCATAAGGATTCTGATGGCCTTCCACTCACCATAATATCTTTCTGATCACTTTAAAACTAAATACTACTAAAACCAGGAAGCCTCAAATACATAAATATGCATAGGACACGTGCAAACAATGCAAAGGAAATGTCATTAGAAAACATGCATATGGAACCTTCTTCAGCTAGGCCAGTGGCTCTCAGTGGGTGGCAGTTTTGCTACCAGGAGACCTTGGGCAATGTCCCAAGACATTTTTGGTTGTCACAACTCAGAGGAGGTGTTACTGGCATATCGTGGGCAGAGGACAGAGATGCTGCTACATCCTGCAAAGCACAGGGCTGCTCCCACAACAGAGTGTTTATCTGGCCCAGGGCACCAACGGTGCCGAGTTGAGAAACACTGAGTTAGGCTGGTAGTCACTGGAAAGCATTCAGACCAAAGTGAAGTGCTGCAGTCTTCTTATTCATCCTTGAAAGATATACCTTAACACACATATTGCCCTTCCACTGATTGAAATACAAGAAGCCGTTAATGGCCTCACTTGATAAATGCTGACCCAGAAGATTTTGACCTAGCTGGAAATCGGCCAGGGCCCAGTGACAAGGAGGGCAGCTCTGCTTCCGTGTGGGAGTGTTCAGACAGGCAGGGAGCAGGATACTCAAACCTGGTGGCCGTGCGTGCAGGATGCACTCTTTTTCTCTCAGGAAGTTGATAGGTAAATTGAAAAAGCTGACTGACTGCATCTATTTTACTAGTTGTGCCCAAAACCTTGTACCAGATATAGGATGCTTCCCATCCTATATCTAATGTGTATAAAATGTTGAAAGCTGGAATGAGTTAGGTTTTCTTAACTTTCTGTGGTTATACAGACCCTTTTTGAGAATTTGATGAAAGGTGTAGACTCCTTGTTAGCAATTTTATAAATGGATATATACACAAAGTTGCATGTTCAATTTGAGGGACCGCTGAAGCATACCTGCATGCCCTCTTCATTGTTTCCTTAGGCTCCTCTTGGCTGCGACAGTTTCTCAAGCTTTACTTACTTTTTATGGTTTGGATTATTTTTCATTAGTTTTGAGGAGTACCGGTCAGGTATTTTGTAGAATGTCCTTCAGTTGGGATTTATCAGATGTTTTTCTCGTGAAACTGGGGCAACACATTTTTGAGAGGAAGGTCACAGAGGTAAAGTGCCATTCTCATGGCTTCACATCAAGGGTACGTGCTATCAGGATGACTTACACTGTTGATCACCTGATTGAGGTAATGTTTATCAGGTTGTTTCACTATAAAGTTACTCTGTTTTTTTCTCCCTTTATGCTATAATCTTTGGAAGAAATTCACTATGCTTAGGCTACACTTAAAGATTGGGAAGTTATGCTCCACTTCCCCAAGGATGGAGTGTCTTGGGGATGATTTGATGATTTGGAATTTTCCTGCACAGGAGATTTGACCCTTCTTCTTATCTATCTGTCTAATTATTTATATCAGTATGGATTCATGAATATTTTGGGTTATAATCTAATACTATCTTATTTATTTTTTCTTTTGCTTACATTTTTTTCCAGCTTTTGCCAGTGGGACCTCTTTCAGTTGATTCCTTTATCCAATTGACATATCCCTGATATTGTGGGTTTGGTCCCCCGCTGCTTTTAAAATTACTTGTTTATACTCTGGCACCAAAAGATGCTCCAGACTCATTTTCATATATTTCCTGTCCCAGTCCTAGAATCAACCAATCAACCATTTCTCCAAGGAGCCCTTGTTCTTTTGATTGGAGAATGGTATTAGAAACCAAGATCTGGGTACTAGGTGCGTTTGTTGCTACTAGGGTGTCATTGCTGCTAGGCTCTCTCAGATGACAGAGCAAAGAGGTATATGTGTGTGTATACTAACTTGTGTTATATATAGATACTGATAAATATTTCTGTATGTATTCATCTGTATCTAAATTAAACTAAACATGAATTTGTACTGCTGTCCCCAACTCTAATCCATTTACATTAACATAATAGTATGTAATTGGTTATGTTCTCAACCCGGGACGCTATTCAATTATTTTATCAATGTTTTGTGACTCAAAATATTTTTTAAAATTTATTTTCTTTTACTTTTTTGGCTGCGTTGGTTCTTAGTTGCAGCATGCGGGATCTTCATTGAGGCATGTGGGATCTTCCATTGCAGCGTGGGCTCTTTGTTGCGGTGCGCAGGCTTCTCTACAGTTGTGGCATGTGGATTTTCTCTCTCTAGTTGTGGCACGCGGGCTCCAGGGCGCGCGGGCTCTGTCGTTTGTGGCACGTGGGCTCTCTTGTTGAGGCACGTGGGCTTAGTTGCCCTGTGGCATGTGGGATCTTAGTCCCTGACCAGGGATCGAACCTGCGTCCCCTGCATTGGAAGGTGGATTCTTTACCACCAGGGAAGTCACAGTGACTCAGAACATTTTGAAACTGCCTGTGGCACAGACCGGTCAGTGCTTATCCAAATCCATTCATCTTTTTGCCCAACAAAAATACTGGGCAAATTCCTTGTAGTTAGGTATGGCCAGGTGACTAAGTTCTGGCCAGTGGGGAAAGGAAATCGTGGGGTGGGACTTACAGGAAGGCTTCTGAGAATAAGGACAGTCCACTGCACATCCCTTTCCTTTACCTTTTCTCCTCCCTCCTTCCTGCTGCCTGGGCTTCACACAAGATGGCTGGACCACTCGCAGCTATCCTGGATCATGAGGTAACCATGGGGATAGAAACCAGTGTTAGGATATTGAAACAGCAAGAGAAGCCTGAATTTTTGATGACTCAGAGCTGTCATACCCTGGATTTCTTTTATGTGAGGAAAAAATAAACTGCTACTTTTTGGCCTTTTTGTTTCACCTAGCCAAACCCGATGCTAACTTATACTTTTTGAAAGTGCCTTTAAATATTGTTGTTTCTTAAACTAGATCATTTTCATCAATGCTCATCTATTACCCCCAAAAAAGACTTCTTAGGAAAGGCCATTTAGAATTGAGTCCTAAACAATAAGGAGTAGAGAAAGGAGATTAGGAGATGTTAGGAAAAGAGAACCTGGGGAGCCCAGAGTGATCTGGGCAAGGCAGATAGCATCATGCGGTCATGGAGGGGAGGGAGTAAGAGTAGTATCTTGAGGATGGGCGTGAAAGTGACTAGTTATGTGGACCTTGCTGGGAAAACCTTCTCTTTCACAGATTCTGTTGATGTGAATGTTAGGTCTTTTGTAATAGTCACACAGGTCCATGAAGCTGTGTCCTTTCTCTTTCCCCAGTCTGTTTTCTCTCTGTGTTTAGATTGGGTAATGTCTATTGTTCTGTCTTCCAGTTCATTGATTCTTTCCCTTTCTGAGTTTAAAAATTTTGGTTATTGCATTAAATTTCCATTTGGTTCTTCTTTTTTTTTTTTTTTTTTTTTACTTTTTATTTTATATTGGAGTATAGCTGATTAACAATGTTGTGATAGTTTCAGATGCACAGCAAAGGGACTCGGCTATACATATGCATGTACCCATTCTCCCCCAAACTCCCCTCCCATCCAGGCTGCCACATAACATTGAGCAGAGTCCCCTGTGCTATATAGTAGGTCCACTGGTTATCCATTTTTTTTAAGTTTATTTATTTATTTTTTTAATTAGTTTCTGCTTTATAACAAAGTGAATCAGTCATACATATACATCTGTTCCCACATCCCTTCCCTCATGCATCTCCCTCCCTCCCACCCTCCCCATCCCACCCCTCCAGGCGGTCACAAAGCACCGAGCTGATCTCCCTGTGCTCTGCGGCTGCTTCCCACTATCTATCTACCTTACGTTTGGTAGTGTATACACGTCCATGCCTCTCTTTCGCCTTGTCACAGCCCACCCTTCCCCCTCCCCATATCCTCAAGTCCATTCTCAAGTAGGTCTGCGTCTTCATTCCCGTTTTGCCCCTAGGTTCTTCATGACATTTTTTTTTTAAATTCCGTATATATGTGTTAGCATACGGTATTTGTCTTTCTCTTTCTGACTAACTTCACTCTGTATGACAGACTCTAGGTCTATCCACCTCATTACAAATAGCTCAGTTTCGTTTCTTTTTATGGCTGAGTAATATTCCATTGTATATATGTGCCACATCTTCTTTATCCATTCATCCGATGATGGACACTTAGGTTGTTTCCAGCTCCGGGCTATTGTGAATAGAGCTGCAATGAACATTTTGGTACATGTCTCTTTTTGAATTATGGTTTTCTCAGGGTATATGCCCAGTAGTGGGATTGCTGGGTCATATGGTAGTTCTATTTGTAGTTTTTTAAGGAACCTCCATACCGTTCTCCATAGTGGCTGTACCAATTCACATTCCCACCAGCAGTGCAAGAGTGTTCCCTTTTCTCCACACCCTCTCCAGCATTTATTGTTTCTAGATTTCTTTTTTTTTTTTTAATTAGTTTCTGCTTTATAACAAAGTGAATCAGTCATACATATACATCTGTTCCCACATCCCTTCCCTCATGCATCTCCCTCCCTCCCACCCTCCCCATCCCACCCCTCCAGGCGGTCACAAAGCACCGAGCTGATCTCCCTGTGCTCTGCGGCTGCTTCCCACTATCTATCTACCTTACGTTTGGTAGTGTATATATGTCCATGCCTCTCTTTCGCTTTGTCACAGCTTACCCTTCCCCCTCCCCATATCCTCAAGTCCATTCTCAAGTAGGTCTGTGTCTTTATTCTCGTTTTGCCCCTAGGTTCTTCATGACATTTTTTTTTAAATTCCGTATATATGTGTTAGCATACGGTATTTGTCTTTCTCTTTCTGACTAACTTCACTCTGTATGACAGACTCTAGGTCTATCCACCTCATTACAAATAGCTCAGTTTCGTTTCTTTTTATGGCTGAGTAATATTCCATTGTATATATGTGCCACATCTTCTTTATCCATTCATCCGATGATGGACACTTAGGTTGTTTCCAGCTCCGGGCTATTGTGAATAGAGCTGCAATGAACATTTTGGTACATGTCTCTTTTTGAATTATGGTTTTCTCAGGGTATATGCCCAGTAGTGGGATTGCTGGGTCATATGGTAGTTCTATTTGTAGTTTTTTAAGGAACCTCCATACCGTTCTCCATAGTGGCTGTACCAATTCACATTCCCACCAGCAGTGCAAGAGTGTTCCCTTTTCTCCACACCCTCTCCAGCATTTATTGTTTCTAGATTCCTTGATGATGGCCATTCTGACTGGTGTGAGATGATATCTCATTGTAGTTTTGATTTGCATTTCTCTAATGATTAATGATGTTGAGCATTCTTTCATGTGTTTGTTGGCAGTCTGTATATCTTCTTTGGAGAAATGCCTATTTAAGTCTTCTGCCCATTTTTGGATTGGGTTGTCTGTTTTTTTGCTATTGAGCTGCATGAGCTGTTTATAAATTTTGGAGATTAATCCTTTGTCAGTTGCTTCATTTGCAAATATTTTCTCCCATTCTGAGGGTTGTCTTTTGGTCTTCTTTATGGTTTCCTTTGCTGTGCAAAAGCTTTGAAGTTTCATTAGGTCCCATTTGTTTATCTTTGTTTTTATTTCCATTTCTCTAGGAGGTGGGTCCAAAAGGATCTTGCTGTGATTTATGTCATAGAGTGTTCTACCTATGTTTTCCTCTAAGAGTTTGATAGTTTCTGGCCTTACATTTAAGTCTTTAATCCATTTTGAGCTTATTTTTGTGTATGGTGCTAGGGAATGATCTAATCTCAAACTTTTACATGTCCCTGTCCAGTTTTCCCAGCACCACTTATTGAAGAGGCTGTCCTTTCTCCACTGTACATTCCTGCCTCCTTTATCAAAGATAAGTTGGCCATATGTGCGTGGGTTTATCTCTGGGCTTTCTATCCTGATCCACTGATCTATCTTTCTGTTTTTATGCCAGTACCAGACTGTCTTAATTACTGTAGCTTTGTAGTATAGTCTGAAGTCAGGGAGCCTGATTCCTCCAGCTCCGTTTTTCGTTCTCAAGATTGCTTTAGCTATTCGGGGCCTTTTGTTTTTCCAAACAAATTTTGAAATTTTTTGTTCTAGTTCTGTGAAAAATGCCATTGGTAGTTTGATAGGGATTGCATTGAATCTGTAGATTGCTTTCGGTAGTAGAGTCATTTTCACAATATTGATTCTTCCAATCCAGGAGCATGGTATATCTCTCCATCTATTTGTATCATCTTTAATTTCTTTCATCAGTGTCTTATAGTTTTCTGCATACAGGTCTTTTGTCTCCTTAGGTAGGTTTATTCCTAGATATTTTATTCTTTTTGTTGCGATGGTAAATGGGAGTGTTTTCTTGATTTCATTTTCAGATTTTTCATCATTAGTGTATAGGAATGCCAGAGATTTCTGTACATTAATTTTGTATCCTGCTACTTTACCAAATTCATTGATTAGCTCTAGTAGTTTTTCGGTAGCATCTTTAGGATTCTCTATGTATAGTATCATGTCATCTGCAAACAGTGACAGCTTTACTTCTTCTTTTCCAATTTGGATTCCTTTTATTTCCTTTTCTTCTCTGATTGCTGTGGCTAAAACTTCCAAAACTATGTTGAATAAGAGTGGTGAGAGTGGGCAGCCTTGTCTTGTTCCTGATCTTAGTGGAAATGGTTTCAGTTTTTCACCATTGAGGACAATGTTGGCTGTGGGTTTGTCATATATGGCCTTTATTATGTTGAGGAAAGATCCCTCTATACCTACTTTCTGCAGGGTTTTTATCATAAATGGGTGTTGAATTTTGTCGAAAGCTTTCTCTGCATCTATTGAGATGATCATATGGTTTTTCTCCTTCAACTTGTTAATATGGTGTATTACATTGATTGATTTGCGTATATTGAAGAATCCTTGCATTCCTGGGATAAACCCCACTTGATCATGGTGTATGATCCTTTTAATGTGCTGTTGGATTCTGTTTGCTAGTATTTTGTTGAGGATTTTTGCATCTATGTTCATCAGTGATATTGGCCTGTAGTTTTCTTTCTTTGTGACATCCTTGCCTGGTTTTGGTATCAAGGTGATGTCGGCCTCGTAGAATGAGTTTGGGAGTGTTCCTCCCTCTGCTATATTTTGGAAGAGTTTGAGAAGGATAGGTGTTAGCTCTTCTCTAAATGTTTGATAGAATTCACCTGTGAAGCCATCTGGTCCTGGGCTTTTGTTTGATGGAAGATTTTTAATCACAGTTTCAATTTCAGTGCTTGTGATTGGTCTATTCATATTTTCTATTTCTTCCTGAGTCAGTCTTGGCAGGTTGTGCATTTCTAAGAATGTGTCCATTTCTTCCAGGTTGTCCATTTTATTGGAATAGAGTTGCTTATAGTAATCTCTCATAATCTTTTGTATTTCTGCAGTGTCAGTTGTTACTTCTCCTTTTTCATTTCTAATTCTATTGATTTGAGTCTTCTCCCTTTTTTTCTTGATGAGTCTGGCTAATGGTTTGTCAATTTTGTTTATCTTCTCAAAGAACCAGCTTTTAGTTTGGTTGATCTTTGCTATCGTTTCCTTCATTTCTTTTTCATTTATTTCTGATCTGATCTTTATGATTTCTTTCCTTCTGCTAGCTTTGGGGTATTTTTGTTCTTCTTTCTCTAATTGCTTTAGGTGCAGGGTCAGGTTGTTTACTCGAAATGCTTCCTGTTTCTTAAGGTGGGATTGTATTGCTATAAACTTCCCCCTTAGAACTGCTTTTGCTGCGTCCCATAGGTTTTGGGTCGTCGTGTCTCCATTGTCATTTGTTTCTAGGTATTTTTTAATTTCCTCTTTGATTTCTTCAGTGATCACTTCGTTATTGAGTAGTGTATTGTTTAGCCTCCATGTGTTTGTATTTTTTACACATCTTTTCCTGTAATTGATGTCTAGTCTCATAGCATTGTGGTCGGAGAAGATACTTGATACAATTTCAATTTTCTTAAAATTACCGAGGCTTGATTTGTGACCCAAGATATGATCTATCCTGGAGAATGTTCCATGAGCACTTGAGAAAAATGTGTATTCTGTTGTTTTTGGATGGAATGTCCTATAAATATCAACTAAGTCCATCTCGTTTAATGTATCATTTAAAGCTTGTGTTTCCTTATTTATTTTCATTTTGGATGATCTGTCCATTGGTGAAAGTGGGGTGTTAAAGTCCCCTACTATGAGTGTGTTACTGTCGATTTCCCCTTTTATGGCTGTTAGTATTTGCCTTATGTATTGAGGTGCTCCTATGTTGGGTGCATAAATATTTACAATTGTTATATCTTCTTCTTGGATCGATCCCTTTATCGTTATGTAGTGTCCTTCCTTGTCTCTTCTAATAGTCTTTATTTTAAAGTCTATTTTGTCTGATATAAGAATTGCTACTCCAGCTTTCTTTTGATTTCCATTTGCATGGAATATCTTTTTCCATCCCTTTACTTTCAATCTGTATGTGTCTCTAGGTCTGAAGTGGGTCTCTTGTAGACAGCATATATATGGGTCTTGTTTTTGTATCTATTCAGCCACTCTGTGTCTTTTGGTGGGAGCATTTAGTCCATTTACATTTAAGGTAATTATTGATATGTATGTTCCTATTCCCATTTCCTTAATTGCTTTGGGTTCGTTATTGTAGGTATATTCCTTCTGTTGTGTTTCTTGCCTAGAGAAGTTCCTTTAGCATTTGTTGTAAAGCTGGTTTGGTGGTGCTGAACTCTCTCAGCTTTTGCTTGTCTGTAAAGGTTTTAATTTCTCCATCAAATCTGAATGAGATCCTTGCTGGGTAGAGTAATCTAGGTTGCAGGTTTCTCTCCTTCATCACTTTAATTATGTCCTGCCACTCCCTTCTGGCTTGTAGGGTTTCTGCTGAGAGATCAGCTGTTAACCTTATGGGGATTCCCTTGTGTGTTATTTGTTGTTTTTGCCTTGCTGCTTTTAATATGATTTCTTTGTGTTTAATTTTTGACAGTTTGATTAATATGTGTCTTGGTGTATTTCTCCTTGGATTTATTCTGTATGGGACTCTCTGTGCCTCCTGGACTTGATTAACTATTTCCTTTCCCAAATTAGGGAAGTTTTCAACTATAATCTCTTCAAATATTTTCTCAGTCCCTTTCTTTTTCTCTTCTTCTTCTGGAACCCCTATAATTCGAATGTTGGTGCGTTTAATGTTGTCCCAGAGATCTCTGAGACTCTCCTCTGTTCTTTTCATTCTTTTTTCTTTATTTTGCTCTGCATCAGTTATTTCCACTATTTTATCTTCCACCTCACTTATCCGTTCTTCTGCCTCAGTTATTCTGCTATTGATCCCATCTAGAGTATTTTTCATTTCATTTATTGTGTTTTTAATCGATGCTTGATTCATCTTTAGTTCTTCTAGGTCCTTGTTAACTGTTTCTTGCATGTTGTCTATTCTATTTCCAAGATTATGGATCATGGAAATAGAATCTTGGATCAGCTTTACTATCATTATTCTGAATTCTTTTTCAGGTAGACTGCCTATTACCTCTTCATTTGTTAGGTCTGGTAGGTGTTTATCTTGCTCCTTCACCTGCTGTGTGTTTTTCTGCCTTCTCATTTTGCTTATGTTACTGTGTTTGGGGTCTCCTTTTTGCCGGCTGCAGATTCGTAGTTCCCGTTGTTTTTGGTGTCTGACCCCAGTGGCTAAGGTTGTTTCAGTAGGTTGTGTAGGCTTCCTGGTGGGGGGGACTAATTCCTGTGCTCTGGTGGTTGAGGCTCGATCTTGTCTTTCTGGTGGACAGGTCCACGTCTGGTGGTGTGTTTTGGGGTGCCTATGGCCTTATTATGTTTTTAGGTAGCCTCTCTGCTAATGGGTGGGGTTGTGTTCCTGCCTTGCTAGTTGCTTGGCATAGGGTGACCTGCACTGTAGCTTGCTGGTCGTTGACTGAAGCTGGGTGCTGGTGTTGGGATGGAGATCTCTGGGAGATTTTTGCTGCTTGATATTATGTGGAGCTGGGAGGTCTGTTGTGGACCCGTGTCCTGAAGTTGGCTCTCCCACTTCAGAGGCACAGCACTGGCTCCTGGCTGCAGCACCAAGAGCCTTTCATCCACCCGGCTCAGAGTAACAGGGAGAAAAAGTAGAAAGAAAGAATTAGTAGAAGAAAGAAAGAGAGAGGGAAAGAAAGGAAGAAGGGAAGAAAGGAAGGAAGGAAGGAAGGAAGGAAGAAAGAAAGGAGGGAGGGAGGGAGGGAGGAAGGATGGAAAGAAAGAAGGAAAGAAAGGAGGGAGGGAGGGAGAAAGGAAAGGAAGAAAGACAGGAGGGAGGGAGGAAGGAAAGAAAAAGAAAGTGGAAAGAAGAAGGGTGGGAGGGAGGAAAGAAAAAGAAAGAAGGAAAGGAGGAGCGGAGGGAGGGAGGGAGGAAGGGAGAGTAGGAAAAAAAGAAAGAGCAGGTAAAGTAAAATAGAATAAAGTATGAAATATAGTAGCGTTATTAAAATTAGAAAGTAATTATTGAAAAAAAAAAAAAAAACGGACCGATAGAACCCTGAGACATATGGTGGAAGCAAAGCTATACAGAGAGAATCTTACACAGAAGATTACACATACACATTCACAAAAAGAGAGCAGGGGGAAAAATCAAAAATCTTGCTCTCCAAGTCCACCTCCTCAATTTGGGATAATTCGTTGTAAAAAGAGGAAAAGGGCGAGAAGTCTGAAATCTTGCTCTCTAAGTCCACCTCCTTAATTTGGAATAATTCGTTGTAAAAAGAGGAAAAGGGGGGAAAGTCTTAAATCTTGTCCTCAAAGTCCACTTCCTCAATTTGGGATGATTCGCTGTCCATTCATGCACTCCACAGACGCAGGGCACATCAAATGGACCGTGGAGCTTTAATCCGCTGCCTCCGAGGCTGCACAGAGAGATTTCCCTGCCTCTGCTCTCACAGCTCCCGGGTCTCAGCCTTGGACCTGGCCCCGCCTCTGCGCGTAGGTCGCCGGAGGGCGTCCGTTCTTCGCTCAGACAGGACGGGTTTAAAGGAGCCGCTGATTCGGGGGCTCTGGCTCACTCAGGCAGAGGGGAGGGAGGGGCGCGCAGTGTGGGGCGGGCCTGCGGCGGCAGAGGCCGGCGTGACGTTGCAGCAGCCCGTGGCGCTCCGTGCGCTTTCCCGGGAAAGCCGTCCCCGGGTCTCGGGGACCCCAGCAGTGGTGGGGTGCACAGGCCCCCCGGAAGGCGGGGCGGACAGTGACCCGCGCTCGCACACAGGCCCCGCGGCGGCGGCGGCGGCGGCGGCGGCGGCGGGCCGCGGCGGCGGCGGCGGCGGGCCGCGGCGGGCGGGCGGCGGCGGCGGCGGCGGCCCACGCCCGTCTCCGAGGTCCGTGCCTTACCCGCGGCTCGTGCCTGTCACCGGCGCTTCCCCAAGCAGCCCTCTTAATGCCCTCTCCTCGCGCACCAGGAAACAAAAGGGAAAAAAGTCTCTTGCCTCTTCAGCAGCTCCAGACCCTTTCCCAGGACTCCCTCCGGGCTAGCCGTGGTGCACTAACTCCTTCAGGCTCTCTTCCTGCCGCCAGCCCCAGTCCTCTCCCTGCGCTCCGACTGAAAGCCGATACCCGAGCCTCAGCTCCCAGCCCCGCCCGCCACGGCGGCCGAGCAGACAAGCCTCTCGGGCTGGTGTGTGCCTGAGGGCACCGGTCCTCTGTGCCAGAATCTCTCCGCTTTGCCCTCCGCACCCCTGTTGCTGTGCTCTCCTCCGCTACTCCGAAGCTTTCCCCCTCCGCCACCTGCAGTCTCCGCCCGCGAAGGGGCTTGTAGTGTGTAGAAACCTTCCCCCCTTCACGGCTCCCTCCCACTGGTGCAGGTCCCGTCCCTATCCTATTGTCTCTGTTTATTCTTTTTTTCTTTTGCCCTACCCAGGTATGTGGGGAGCTTCTTGCCTTTTGGGGGGTCTGAGGTCTTCTGTCAGCGTTCAGTAGGTGTTCTGTAGGAGTTGTTCCACGTGTAGATGAATTTCTGATGTATCTGTGGGGAGGAAGGTGATCTCCGCGTCTTACTCTTCCGCCATCTTCCTCCGGGGTCCTGAAGCATGTCCTTGCCTCCTATCACACTGGAATCCCATCAAGCCTTCAGGCTTCCTACCAGCTTACAGGATGGAATCTGCTGGCGTCTCCCCGCTTTTCCCCTCCATTAATGGCAGGGTCCCAATGTGTACTTGCGACCCATGCTTTTCTCAAACCAGTGCTTCTCCCGTTTAGCCTGGTTCTTCTTTATATCTTCCCTTTCTTTGCTAAGACTTGCTGTTTCTTTGCTGAGACTATTTAGTTTTTCATTTCTGTCAAGCATGTTTTAATTACTCATTGAAACATTTTTCTGGTGGCTGCTTTAAAGTCTTTGTCAGATCATCTTAACTTCTCTGTCATGTTGATTTGGTATCTGCTGATTGTCTCTTTTTGTTCAATTTAAGATCTTCTTGGTTCTTCATATGATGAATGATCTTTGATTGAAACCTCCGGGCAGTGGTGGTGAGAGCCCTGGCTCTTCATTGATGTCCTCTGACGCCACCACCTGGGGAGAGGGAGGGGGACCTCTTTAGTGTCAGATGGGGATGGAAATGCAGGCTTCCCATGTAATCTCCAATGACACCACTGCGTTGTTCTAGATCCTAAGGTCCCTAGCCAGTCTGCCTTCGTCTCTCCATCTTTTAGAGTCTTCTTATGTTTGTTTTATTTATTTATTGTTTTAAATGTTTAATTCTCATGGCAGACAATGTTAGTCACGTACCCCACCCTACTTCCTCTTTTTTTTTTTTTTTTTTTTGGCTGCACCATACGGCATGTGGGATCTTAGATCCTGGACCAGGGATTGTTCCTGCGCCCCCTGCATTGGAAGTGCGGAGTCTTAACCACTGGACCACCAGGGAAGTCCCTGTTGGTTTTAAATGTAATGTCCAGAGTTCTAGTTGTGCTTAGTGGAGGAAGAGTGAAAAATACATCTATCCCATCTTCCCGGAGTAGAAGTCCAATTCAGATTGGACACTACCCAGAGGTAGCACAAACCCCACATGTTATGGGGCTCAGTCCCACAAGACTGCCCCTACTTTGGACGCTAGTCATAAGTTCTTGGCGGCCCCAGACCACCTGTTCTTTTTGCCTGGTAGCTACAAATTCAGGCCTTCCCCAACCCCCTCAGGAGCAGTAATTCTCTAGAACTCAGGAAAGTTCTAAACTTACAATTGCAGTTTTATTATAAAGGATACAACTCAGGAATAGCTAAATGGTAGAGACTCATAAGGCAAGGTCTGGGGTGGAGGTAGGGGGCAGCAGGAACTTCTGTTGGAGTTGGGGTGCCACCTTTCTGCTTCACAGGTATGTTCACCAAACAGGAAGCTCGCCAAGCCTCATAGTCCAGGGTGTTTATCTGAGGTTTTATTACATAGGTGTGACTGATTGAGTCATTGGCCACGTGTTTGAACTCAATCTCTAGTCTCTCCCTGCTTCCTGAAAAATGGGGCTGTAAGTTCCAGCCCTCTAATCATATGGTTGGTTCCCCTGGCCGCCAGCCCCCATCCTAAAGCTATGTTGGCTCCTCCCAGTAAGTTAGCTCATTAGCATAAACTCAGGTATGGTCTACAGGGGCCCATTATATATAACAGAAGACACTCCTGTTACTCAGGAAATTCCAAGTGTTTTAGGAGCTCTGTGCAATAGTTGGGGACAAAGACCACATTTTTTTTTTATTATGCTACAGATTATATTTTAAAAATTTGTTTTTTCTAACCAGTGAAGTTCACTTATTTTACAACAGTATGACATATTTTTTTGTAACTTTCAATTAACTCCAGTTTTCTTGTCATTTAATAACTGAAAACACATTTGTTGCCCTGCCTGTGTCCTCTTCAGATAAAGTGCGGGAAGCAGGAAAGAGATGAACTGTGTCTCATTGGGAATTGGATTTCACTGTCAGAGCAGGGACAGACTTGCTATATAGACGCATCTCTAAATAGCTGTCCTTTCATTTGCTTGCTTTCACCTTCACAGGAACCAGTGCATCAATCAGATGAAAGAGGTGAAGGAGCAGTGTGAAGAGCGAATAGAAGAAGTCACCAAAAAGGGAAATGAGGCTGTAGCTTCCAGAGACCTGAGTGAACAAAAGGACCAAAGCCAGCAGGTAATCCTGGCTTTTTTCTGCCGAGGATTCCCCAAAGGTCTTCCTACCCTCTCTTCAGGCATTTTCTTCCTTCATCTGCTCTCTGACTTGCTCTAGTTCCCTGACACACAACAGCCTGGTCCCGGGATGCAGGGTCTCTGGCGGAGCATGCTGGCCTCCAGGCCTGGTCCCTGTGCTCCGGGCCATAAGGCGATTGCTTCATTTAAAGCTCACAGCCACCCTGGGAGAGAGTTGTTGTTGTTGTTTTCTTGTTTGGAGGGCTCTGAGGCCCATGGAGGCGGTTCGAAACTGTCCCAAGGTCACAGTACCCGGTCAGTGATGGAGCTGATCAGAGCCTGTGTTATCAGGCTGCTTCTTGTGAAAGCACAGCCCATGAAAACGCTGCTCACAGCCTTCTGGGGATCTTGGTTTGTTTTAAATACAGCACTTTTATTGAGGTATAATTCACCTACCATATAGTTCACCTATATAGTATTTATAATTCAGTGGGGTTTAGTATATTCACAAAGTTGTGCAGTCATCATCACAGTCAATTTTAGAACATTTTCATTACCCCAAAAGAAATCCCATACCCATTAGCTCACTCCCCTTTTACCCCCAGTCTCTGGAGCCTGAGACAATCTCTGATCTATTTTCTCTGCAGATTTGCCTTAATCTGGATATTTCATATCAATGGAATCATACTGGTTTTCACATAGCATAATGCTTTCAGGATTCATCCATGTTGTAGCATGTATGAGTACCTCCTTTTTATGGCTGAATAATATTCCATTGTGTGACTATACCACATTTTATTTATTCATTGGTCAGTTGATGGGCATTTGGGTTATTTCCACTTTTTGGCTACTGGGAATAATGCTGCTGTGAACATTCATGCACACATTTTTGTGTGAACGTAAGCTTTCATTTCTCTTAGGTATACTGTATACCTAGGAGTAGCATTGCTGGGTCGTATGGTAACTCAACTCTCCTTAATGTATTGAGAAACTGCCATACTGTTTCTGAAAGTGATCATACTCTTTTACATTCCTACCAGCAGTTTATGAGGGTACCAGTTTCTTTACATCCTTGCCAACTCTTGTTATTATCTGCCTTTTTCACTATAACCATCCTAGTAGGTGTGCAGTGGTATCTCATTGTGGTTTTGATTTGCATTTCCCTAATAACTGATGATTTTGAGCATCTTTTCATATGCTGTATTGGCTCTTGGTATATCCTCTTTGGAGGAATGTCTGTTTATATCCTTTGTCCATTTTGAAATTGAGTTATTTTTATTATTTAGTTGTAAGAGCTCTTTATATATTCATATAAAGATATTGGATGTATGATTTGCACATATTTTTCCCCTTCTTTGAGTTGTCTTTTCACTTTCTTGATAGTGTTCATTGAAGCACAAAAAAGTTTTTTGGGCTTCCCTGGTGGCGCAGTGGTTGAGAGTCCGCCTGCCGATGCAGGGGACGTGGGTTCGTGCCCCGGTCCGGGAGGATCCCGCATGTTGCGCAGCGGCTGGGCCCGTGAGCCATGGCTGCTGGGCCTGCATGTCCAGAGCCTGTGCTTCGCAGCGGGAGAGGCCACGGCAGTGAGAGGCCCGCGTAGTGCAAAATAAATAAGTAAATAGATAGATAAATAAATAAATAAATAAGTTTTAAATTTTCATTATGTCTAGTTTAATTTTTCTTTTGTTGCTTGTTCTGTCGGTATCATGTCTAAAACCACTTTGCCTAATCCAGCATCCTAAAGATTTATTCCTGTATTTTCTTCTGAGACTTCTATAGTCGTTAGTATTTAGTTCTTACATTTAGTCCTATGATTCATTTTGAGTTAATTTAATTTTTGTATATGGTGTGAGCTAATGGTCCAACTTTATTATTTTGCATGTGGATATCCAGTTGTCTCAACACCATTTGTTGAAAAAAAAAAACTATTCTTTTCCCCACTGAGTTGCCTTGGCATCCTTGTCAAAAAATCAGTTTACTGTAAATATGAGGGTTTATTTTTAGACTCTCAGTTCTGTTCCATTGATCTCTTTTTCTGTCCTTATGTCCATACTACACAGTCCTGATTACTGTATCTTTGTAGTAAGCTTTGAAATCAGCAGCTTTAACTGCTCCAACTTTGTTCTTCTTTTTCAAGATTATTTTGGCTATTCTGCACTGGTTGACTTTCTGTATGAATTTTTGGATCCACTTGTCAATGTCTTCAACAAAGCCAGGTGGGATTTTGACAGAGATTACATTGTCTGTACGTCAGTTTGGGAAATGTTGCCATCTTAACAACATCCAGTCTTCTGTTGTGTGAATGTGGGATGTCTTTCCACTTAAGTCCTTTAAAAGTCTTTTTCAGTAATATTTTGTAATTTTCAGAAGTCTTGCACTTCTTTTGTACAATTTATTTCTAAGTATTTTTTGCTGCTATTATAAATGGAATTGTTTTCTTAATTTCATTTTCGAACTGCTTATTGCTAGTGTGTAGAAATACAATTCATTTTTTATATTGATCTTGTATCTTTCAACCTTGCTGAACTTGTTTATTAGTTTGAATGGTATTTTTTTTGATTCCTTAGGATTTTCTGTATTAAGATTATGTCATCTAAAAATAGTTTACATCTTCCTTTCTGATCTGGATGCCTTTTATTTCTTCTTATTGCTTAATATCCCTGGCTAGAACCTCCAGTATAATGTTAAATAGAAGTGGTGAGGGTAGACATCTTTGTCTTGTTCTTGATCACAGAGGGAAAGCATTAAGTCTTTCACCATTAAGTCTGATGTTAGCTTGCAGGCATACCTCGTTTTATTGTACTTCACAGATATTTGTGTTGTTAACAAACTGAAGGATTGTGGTAACCCTGTGTTGAGCAAATAATTTTGGCTCCATGTTTTCCTGTTTGCTCACTTCATGTCTCTGTGTCACATTTTGGTGATTCTCACAATATTTCAACCTTTTTCATTATTACGTTTGTTACAGTAATCTGTGATCAGGGGTCTTTGATGTTACTATTGTAATTGTTTTGGCCTTTTTTAAGCAATAAAGTATTTTTTAATTAAGGTAGTACATTTTTTGGACATAATGCTATTGCATACTTAATAGACTACAGTATAGTGTAAACATAACTTTTATATGCACTGGGAAACCAAAAAATTGGTGTTACTTGCTTTATTGCGATGTTCACTTTATTGTAGTGGTCTGGAACCAAACCTGTGATGTCTTCAGGGTATGCCTATATATTTTTCATAGATGCACATTATCAAGTTGAGGTAGTTCCCCCCTATTCTTAATTTGTTGAGTGTTTTTATCAAGAAGAGCTGTTGGATTTTGCCAATGTTTTTTCTGCATTGAGATGATCATGTGTTTTTGTCCTTTATGCTATTGACATGGTATTACATTAATTGATTTTTAGATGTTAAACTAACCTTGCATTGCTGGGAGAAATCCTACTTGGCCATGGTGTATAATCCTTTTGTATGTTGCTTGATTTGATTTGCTAGAATTTTGTTGATGATTTGGGGGTCTGTATTCATATTAGGTCTATAGTTTTATTTTCTTATGATGTCTTTCTGGCTTTGGTGTCAGGGTAATTACTGGGCTCATAGAATGAGTTGAGAAGTATTCTTTCCTCTTCTGTTTCTTGGAAGAGTTTGTGAAGATTTAGAATTAAATGTTTGGTAGAATTCACCAGTGAGGCCATCTGGAACTGGGCTTTTGGGGGGCGGGGATTTTTAAATTACTGCTTCAGTCTCTTGCTGTAAGTCTGCTCAGATTTTCTACTTCTTCTTGAATCAGTTTTGGTAGTGTGTGTCCTCCTAGGAACTTGTCTGTTTCAGCTAAGTTATCAAACTTGTTGGCAAACAATTGTTCTTAGTATTTCCTTATAATAAAACTTTTTTATTTGTGTAAGGTTGGTAGTGTTATCCTCTTTCATTTTTGATTTTAGTAGTTTGAGTTTTTTTTATTCTCAGTTCATCTAGCTAAAGCATTGTCAATTTTTTTCATCTTTCAAAGAACTAACTTTTGGTTTCATTGATTTTATTTTCTTTTCCATATGTCATTAATTCCTGATCTAATCTTTATTATGTCCTTCCTTGCTTTAGGTTTAGTTTGCTCTCCTTTTTCAGGTATCTTAAGGTGAGAGATTAGGTTATTAATTTGAGATATATCTTTTTCCTTGAGATAGGCCTGTAAATGTCCCTCTTAGTACTGCTTTAACTGCCTTCCAGAAGTTTGATGTGTTGTGTTTTTAATTTTTCTCAAGGTATTTTCTAGTTTTCCTTGTGATTTCTTTGGCCCATTGGTTATTTAGGAGTATGTTATCTAATTTCCACATATTTGTGAATTTCTCAAAAAATTTCATTCCTGTTATTGATTTATAATTTCATTCCATTGTGACTGGAGACCATACATTGTATGATTTCAACATTTAAAATCTGTTGCGGTTTGTTTTGTGGCCTAGCATCTTTCTGTCCTGGAGAAGAATGTATTTTGCTCTGGTTGGGTTGGGTGCTCTGTAGATGACTGTTCAGGTGGTTTTTCATGTTGTTCAAGTCCTCTCTTTCCTCATTGATCTTCTGCTTACTTGTTAATACATATTAAAAGGTTTTTCTGGGAGATGTGGACCCAGCCTCAGATCTTCTGCTTTATGCCAGGTGGTAGGGCATGACCGGGGTAGAGTATGGCATTTCTCAGGGTTTCCATGTTCTTATTCATCAGAAGGACGTAGTGGTCCATTGCATTGCTCAGCGTTGTTGAAGGTTTATGGTCATCGAGCCCCTGGCTGCCTGTGCTCCTGTTTCAGCTCCGAGCCCCCAGTGAGCCCCAGCCCAGGCCGCAGGAAGCAGGCCTGCCTCAGGCAGAGGTGCCACAAGCAAGAGGGAACATGCCCAGCAACAGAGAGCCCCAGACACCAGTCCCCAGTTCTGAGGCGGCTTTGGATTTGAAGAAACAAGGCGAGAAAGGTAAGTGAAGCTTGGCAATGACACTTTTAAGCCCTCTTCAGGGTCCCATGCCAATAGAAAGCATAGCAACGGGTCATGCCCTCCAGTCCACACAGATACACAGGGCAGAGTGTGCTGCTGGCGGCCGGTGGGGACTCGGTAACGGGGCTGCAGGTGGCAGGTGAGTGTCTCTCTGGCACCTGGACTTGGAGCCACGGGCTTTTTCTCTGCCTTACTGATGTCTCACATTGTAAACTAAGTGCCTAGTTCTTTGGCAGCTCTGTAAAGGAAGGTCCAGGCAGAGCCTTTATTCAGGACAGTGGTGGGACTGTGGGATTAAGGGGACATGGCTGAGTCCTAGGCAGCTGTCACTGGCTCCCAAGCACTCGTCTTAAATAGGACGATCAGGTAGCCTCAGCAGTGCAGCCTCCTCCACTTGCAGGGTGTCTCTGTGAGTCAGATAACTTAGTCTGAATTTTTTTTCTAAGCCATTTCCTCTTCCTGGTGGTTCTGAAGATGAGCTGCGGGCATAGAGAGGCCTGGAGTCTGCTGAGGCCACAAAAGAAATGATCCACCTGCCCCATCAGTCCACAGTCCTTGGGAAGGCTCTGGGAATTGGGTGGTACGAAGGTTTCTGGTTTTGTCTTAATTAATTGCTAGTGAGGTCATAGCTAACTGTGTTCTGTGCACAGAGGGAACCAAGGAGATTCAGGTCGTCAGCAAGGAGGAGCTTCAGAGGGACGGTGCGGGGCTGTCGAAGGAGCTGGGGCGAGAGCAGAATGTGGAAGAAGACAGACGTGTGGGCGGAAAAGGCCATGGAGAACCCGGAGAACTTGGCCAAACCCCACAGGTGCCAGCTGCCCTGTTGGCAAGCCAGGAGAATCAGGAGATGGAGGAGGGCCCTGAGCGGGACCAGCTCGTCATCCCCGACGGGCAAGAGGAGGAGCAGAATGCCGACGAGGAAGGTGGGTGAGATTGTCCACCCGGCACCAGCATCCTCAGTCTCCTTCCTGACGCGGGATGGGCAGCCATGAAGATTCCCAAACAGCAGGTCACCGTTTGGTGGTTGGTTTTGTCTGTTTTGTATGTGCTGTCCAGCAGGAGGCAGGACAGAAGAGCCATCACTCCCGGCACTTGGAACTTTTAGAAATAATATTCACAGGGAGCCTAGGGGGCTTTCCAGGTGGAAGACCTTGGGATGGGAGCTGAGCATCGAGCACACATAGGTCTTCTGCCTGGTGGACCCCGCGCCTCACCTTTGTTGCTGCACTTCCTCATGCGGCATCACCAGCATTGCCTGGCGAGCAGATGGAGGAAGGAGGGACAGAAGGATTGGCTAGACGGAGTTTCACGCACGTTTGAGCCTTGCAGAAAAGTGACGTGGGAATCCCACCTTTCTGGTTTGGTTGACTTTTCTCTTTCTTAAAGAAAAGTGTGGGAAACTGAGATTAGCAGAATATTCTGGGATGTATTTTGGTCCCTGAAAGATGGGGAAAATTTCAATCCTAGCTAAGCCAGGAGTGCTTAGACAGAAGACACCTGTGTTCTGAGCCTGATCAAGTGACAGAAGTTGGGGAATGTACTTATTTGCAGAAGTTACCCTGATTCCATTTAAATCTTAACTTTCACTCAAGCTTCTGACGAGTGTGTTCTCACAAGTTTTCAGTTAAAGAATTGGGGGAAAAAAAGAAAAAGGGAAACTCTGCTGGCTGATCAGATTGGCACTCAAGTTTCAGACCATTCAGTAGTTGGTCATCAAGTGCAACCGCTACCAGTAGGCCTGAGATACTGCTGGGGCTGTGTGTCACACCTCGTCCTAGGTCAGCTGTAATGGTCTGATCAGTAGAGTAAAGCTACAGGGCATGCAGGCCTGGGCTTTGTTTCCACTTCAGGCAGTGAGTGCAGGGAAATAGAACTAGAGCTGCCTTTTCCAGGCACACTTTTTTAACAAAAGATTTTATTTACCTACCTATATACAGATATAAAATGTTTACATTAAATCCTGTGTTTCTTGATTGCATTCCATCCCGATCTTCTTTTCTGGTTGCTCTTCTCTCCAGGGATGATGCAGTGATGAATGATCTAATTCTGTGAAAATTTTATCCTTTGGCTCACAGTAGCCACTCCATTTCCTTCTCTCGGGGCAGTGAACCATTCTAAGGAGATGGCTGCCATTAACCAGCAACCCATAGTTTCCGAAAACAGTGGTGCCTTCCTTTAACCTTGAGTTGATTGTCTCTTTAAAAAACTGGGATTTTGGTTTGGTGAGCTAGTTACCCTGTTTCCAGCCTGGAATATAGCCCTTTATTTAGGGCCATATTTTGTATAGATTAAGAATTGGAGTGGGGCATACATAAGTAGAGAACTCCGGCATGGTATTCGCACTGGAAGCAAGCACATGCGTCCCTGTCATTTCCTGAGAGGAAGCAAAAAGATCTGATTGTTAAACCAGGATTGGGATAACCCCAGTACCTGGGCTCTGGTGTTCCTATGGCATCGAGAGAGAAATGATGTAGCTTATGTTTTATGGCTCTGCTACTTTTATAGGGAGGAACCAGCAAAAACTGGGAGCAGATGATGACTACAACATGGATGAAAATGAGGCAGAATCTGAAACAGACAAGCAGGCAGCCCTTGCGGGGAACGACAGAAACGGAAATGGTAATTAACGGTGGTGGTGGGGGGTCACCTTTCATTTCTGCTCTGTGGTCCTTCACTTTTGCAGTGACTATACACTGAATCCCAACAATAATAGTGTAAGTAATCCATCATTACAAGACTTTGTTTTCTTCAGAAGCCTTCGAGTGTAGGGGAAGTGGAGGGAGGTGAAGGGTTGAAAAGGCCACGACGAAGACCTGTCAGAAAGTCTGCATATATGATGTGGGGCTCAAGCCCACAGGAATCAGTGAGGATTTGTCTTCAGTGACATTTAGGGATTTCCCAACAAAATGATAGTTCACTGCTTCATTACTCCACAGCACCAGTTGAAAAGCCCTGATACACACACAGAGCTTCCAGGCAGCTGTTTATAGTAGCACTTTGTGTTATTGTTATTTTGAATTTTTGAGGAGTCCAGGCCAGCAGGATGATCAGATTCTGGATCTGTCTGCCTCTTGTGACTGGATTCAGGTTGAACATTTTATAGGTGCAGTTGTGTTCCTCTCGCTTCCCACCAGGAGGCATGGAATGGCAGGTTGATCCTTGGTTAAGGTGGTGCCCACCAGGTCTTTCCGTTGCAAAGGTCCATATTCCCTGTGTAATACATTGTCTAGAGGGGGATGATTTGAAATAGTGTGGCTTTACCATCCATTGAAAACCGTTGTCTAATAACTCCTCACATTTATTAACTGCCATTCTTCAAGGGCCCCCTCACCCCTGACGTGTACACATGTGAGTGTGCACGTGCACACACACACACTGTCTTCCCCCCTTGTTTTAGTATCACTGTGGACTCAAGGTTTCCTTTTTTGAAATTCGTTTTTCCATCAGACTCTTGGTGTTTCTTTCTGTTTCTAAGAGCTCTTTATATGCTGGGGACGTTGGCCTTTATCTGTGACTTAAGTTGCAAATACTGCCTGGGAGTGTGTCTTGGTTTTGCTTATGGTTTTTTGCCATGTGTTTTGTCTTTTCTTGTATTGCCTCTAGATTTTGAGTCATAGTTTTCTCATCTAGACTTGAAAGGAATTCACCCATGTTTTTGTTCAGTATGCTTTCAAATTTTTCTTTTGGTTCCATTGTGAAATAAAACTGATTCACAAAACCACACATAACAAGTGAGTTTTTAGAAGGTAAACACGTTGTAACTGCCCCCCTGCCTCCCTGGTCAAGAAATAGAACTTGGGGGGTCCTCCTGAGGCTCCTTCTGTGTTGCTTGTCCTGTCCCAGCACCTTTCCTCCCTGTACTGGAAATGCCTATCCTGACCTTTCCATTCGGCATTTTCTTGAATTTCTTTATGGGTTTATCACTCAAGTGGGCATCCCTGGACACCATAGTTTAGTCTTGCCCGTTTTCTTAAATTTGATATGTCTTTAAGTCTCTGAGTCTCCAGGTTCCCCCTCCATTCCTTTCTTTTTGTTTACAGTCTGTTAAAGAGCCATAGCTGTTTGACCTGGAATTTCCCACAATCTGGATAGTGTTGATTGTGTATTCATGGTTCGGTGTGGTGTATTCTTCTTTTCTCCCTATTTCCTGCAGATCACCAGCTGATATCTAGGTGGTATTTTAATTCAACTGTTCCTATTTCATTTGTTAATTGGAATATTTTATAAATAGATGTCAGTGGTATTCATATAGCATAGGCAGGATAAATGCTTCTCCTAAGCATTGGTAATTTACTGTGAAATTCACCAATTTTCACAGTAAGGAATTACTTCCTCTCATCTTCTGAAGGTGACCATTTAAGACATATAAACTTGAGGATTTAAACCTTTTTGACAGGTTTCACTCAGTTGCATTTATTATCCTTTTTGAAGTTCACATTGTCCCATCTTCTTTGGCCAGTGGGGTCTTCCCCACTTTCACCTGAACTTTTTGGTTCTTTTGTCCCTGTCCTGCTCAGCTACTGCTTCACTCTACACAGTGCTTTTTCTCTATGAGGGGCTCTACCTAGGAAGGACCCAGAAAGGAGCCAGTTTCAGAGGGAGCCTCCACCAGCTCCTTTGTCTTTACCATGGACACTCTGTAGTCACTTGCTATGGGAGTAGCAGAAACACTGCCACTTCCAGCTGCAGTTCTCCCACTGGCCCCGGTACTTTCTGGTGTAAACCTGTTGGCTGTTAGGGCTTCTATTGTTCTCAGGTCCATCTGATGCTCCATTGCTTCCCTGTTTTCTTTCGATGCCCCTATCCTATGGGTCGCTGTCCATGGTTTGTTTTTAACCGCTTGTGTTCGGGAGGTCTGCAGGACTCCTTGTCATCTAGTTTTGTTCTAAATGTTCTCCAGTTTTTGAGTTTTTAAATTTAGTTGCTTTATGTAGGGACTCTGAGAGATTCAAAAACTACACCACTGTTTCTACCATCTTTCCAGAATCCTCCTCTGCTTTCATATTTTACATTTAGATCTCGATTCATTTGAATCATTTCAGATGTATTCAGGTGAATGGCACAAGGTGTGGGTCCAATTTTCGTTTTCCAAAGGTGTTTCCAATTGGCTCAACACCATCTTAATTCACCGTCTCAAAGTTAGTGATTTGAGGTGCTACCGTCATCAAACACTAAATTTTTATATGTACTTGGTCCTAATTTTTGGATTTCCTATTTTTGTACCATTGGTTTGTCTCTTGATTTGCAGTGTACCACATTACTCTTAACAGCTTTTTAAAAAAACGTATGTGGCAAGTTGAGTTCCTCTGGAAAATCCCAGCCAACATCTCTTTGAATAATGCTTCTTTCATTTTTGATTCCTTCTTGAATTCAGATTAGAAGTATATTAGATCTTCTCAGTCTATTTGTGTCTCTTACCCTCTTTTTCATATTTTGCACTTCTGCCTTTCTGATCTGTGTTGAGAATTATTTCCTCAGAATATCTTCCAGTTCAAAAATTTTTCCTTCAGCTATGCCTTATCTGTTCTTTTTCATTTCTAAACTTTCTACTTGGCCATTCTTTATGGGCCCTTATTCCTTGCTCATGTTTTCAAACATCTTTTATTTCTCTATCAGGGTTGTTTCATATTTCATATTTTCCAATTGCAATATCTGAAAACTTTGTGGGTGTTTCTATTTTGTTTCTGCAGGCTCTCCTCGATCCCTTGTTTCCTTATTGTGTTTTGTGCTTCTTAACTGTGAGCTACTGCTTTCCTTGGAACTTTATCTGTGGGAAGTCTTTGAGGACTGAGTCACAGTTGTATTGGATTAGAGAAGGTCGTTTGCCTCTGCCAGTCTCAAGGAGGGTACTACAAAGTCACAACCCCTTCAATAAAGTAGATTGTTGTCTTCAGGGTTTTTTTTTTTTGGACCACATGGAAAAATGTGAGTTCCAAGTATATTCCTATACAATCATCTCATGCAGTTAAGAATCCCCCACTCCACACACTAGGCTTTCTTGCTGTCCCCCTTTCATTGCAAGTTTATTTCCTATTACCTTTAAGCCAAGGATGTGAACCTTTGGGGTTTCAGCTTTATATAGGCATCCCCTTCTTGACTCCCCACCTTGAGGGGAGCCCTTGTCTTTAGGGCCTGTCCTTCTGCACCTTTTGAAGCTGTGAAGGGAGAAGCCCAGAGTCTTAAGGCTTCAGCAGAAGTCCTCAGGGCAAAAGCTGGCATTGATGCTTATTACCTTCAGGAGTTCCACTTCAGTTTTGGCCTCAGATTCCTCCTTTTAGTGTCATTCATAGGCAATGCATTTTAATGTTTAATTAAATTTTTTTTTCACTTTTCATTTTGAAATAATTCAGAGTTAAAAAAAAAAAACTAGTAAGAATTTCCATATATCCTCCATCCAGGTCCCCCAAATGTTAACATCTTATGTAACCACAGTACAATTATCAAAATGAAGAAATTAATACTGATAAAATGCTGTATCTATAGACATTATTCAAATTTCTTGAATTGTCCAACTAATATCCCTTTTCTGGTCCAAGATCTAATCCAGGATCATACACTGCATTTAGCATTGTACTTAGTGTCTTTTAACCTGGAACCTTCTGTCTTTATCATTTATATCATTGATAATTTTTGAAGTGTTCTGGCCAGTTGTTTGGTAGAAAGCTGTTTGATTCAACAATGCATCCTTAAAAACTATCTTTCATATTTTATCCAGCATGTCACTCACTACAGTTGGTTGTTTGGGGTTTCTAAAATTGGAAGTCTTAAGCTGATTTTTAAATTATTTTCATAGACTCTTTAGGTAATTTCTTTTTTTAATGCAAAAGATGAACACATTAGGAGTCAGAATTTTAAACAGATACAAGTTAGATGTGTGACTTTGCAGCGAAGCCTTGGGATCATTCATCCCTTACACCCAGGTGTCCTTGTAAGGATGTGACCTTGTACCTGCTAAGACTTTAAGCAAATTGAGGAGTTTGGCAAAGGAAAGAAGCTAAATGTTGTGTCAGCTCTTTTAAGAAAGAATTTTAAGTTGAAATCATTTTAAAATTATGTCATCAAGATAGTTTAAGACCCTGCTTGCTCCAGGGAGAATTAGAAGAAAGAGGCATTAGCTCCAACTTTATTAGAGAACTTAAGGCAGTCGTTTATTTAATAAAATTGTCAGCCACTTAACGTGCAGTAGTTGTAAATGAGGATCTTGGTTTTAGGTTTTATTTGTGATGTGTCTTTTTACGTCCTTTGTGTATCAAAGGATAGAGTAAGGAGGCTGGAAGCCAGGTCTAGACATCAGCTCTGTAATGAGAGCTTTGGCGTCATGAAAGCTGACCTAAGTTGCAAATGGCTTTTAGGAGGCAGTGTGCTTACGGCTAGAGGTGCAGGAACAGAGATTCAGGCAACCCACAAGGTTCACGATCATGTCAAAAGTTCCATGAGAGTACGTTTCATATTGTCCATTTGACAGGACGTTATTTCACTCTTTCACACAATTACAGAGTTTTTAGATGGTTTAGCTACCTTGTCCTTGATTAGCAGTGCAATTCCACATTGTAATGTTACTGTGGGAGATACAGTCCTCTTTATGACACGGCTTCTAGACATTTATGTCCAATGGGACCTGCCTGGGCTGGGTTTCTCAAAATGTTTAATACTAGAACATTATGTTGTTGTTGTTTTCCTTTTTTAGTTCTTAACGCTGAAAATCAGAAAGGAGGCACAATACATTTACTAGAACAGCGAGAAAAGAGGAATCACACACTCTGAATCAAACTGGAATCACACACTTTGTGTCAGAATTGAACAGAGATCACTACAAAATATTCATGAGGGATTGAATACTGTGAAATGTACTAAGTAAAATATCTAAAGATGATTACTGTGGAGTTTTAGTTTGTATTTACTATGTAGGAAAATGAGATTGTCTTTGAGACACTTTTGAAGTGTCTGTATTGAGATGTCAAAATTGTTGAAATGTGTTGGCTAATAGGTATTTCATGAGAAGATCAACACCAGAAATAGAACACAGGTTCTCCTTCAAGGACGGCAGCAGTAGGATTCTACTGTGGAAGTAACTTCTGACATGAAGGAGACCCACCGCACTTACAGAGCTCCTTGTCCTCAGTCCCCTCTGGAGTCATTCTCTTCTCCACATGCTGTGCTGAGTGACGGGTACCAGCCCCTGTTATTTCTCCTCGGTGGGCACTGAATGATTTTTGGTTTATCTTCTTGTACCCACCTCTGGTTCTGACAATCAGTGGCCTAGAGCACTGAGTGTTAACACAAACATCACTAGCAACGGTGTTAAACAAGTCTAAACACAAAGGTGTTTTGTGCGATAATTTTTTAAAAAGATTACTTGTATAATAACCCTTGTCATTAATGTACAAAATGCTTTTAAGTGACTTGTAATTTGAATACTTGTGATGTATACTTGCTTTGCTTAATATGTGTGGGCAAAGCAAAATCTTGCGTAACAAGTCCTTAGACTTTTGTGGATTAGACTTTTGACACAGCAGGGGCCAAAGCAGAGCTGACCCTGGCTGCCTGCGGCAGAACACTGAGGGCAGCACAATACTGTGGGGAGAACTGCCTACTTCGCTACTAGAAGAAAAGAAGAGAAAGCTGATGTTGAAGGATACATTACAAATTTGGAAACATTAGAAAGTCAAGAGAAATGCAATAGTTGTTTGTGTCAGTTTACATTTAGCCTGTGGTAAAGGACTATCACAAAACTGATTTAAAAATCAAAAGTTAATCTGAAAACGACTAATCATAATTTACATGAATAGTGATGTCAGGTTTGACTTGAGTTGGTTCTTAACATTTTAAGGTAAATAGGCTCTTGCCGAGCTTGTGAATGACTGGCAATGTCACACTAATGACCTTTAGTGAGGCTCTCTAAAGGGTAGGTGGGTGGTGATGCTTTACTAAAATACATTTTGAGTCATGGGATTTGAGATGCAGGGGCCTCAGGTCATTGGACATAACTAACTCCCTTGTTTACAGAGAAGAAACTGGGGCCCGGAGGAGTTCTGAAGCTTCTCCAGGCCAGCAGCCCGTGAGCTGGAGTGCCTGCATCCTGGCCAGCTGTGGACTCCGGGTGCCACTGGCAGTCACTGAGGGCAGGTCCTGGTTTGCATTCAGGTTAAGATCTCCAACTCGAATGCTGTGTGATATTCTCCTACCTAATCACTAAGATTAAACTTTCTACCCAGAAAAGGCAACTGAAGAAGGGTATGGAAGTAGCTTTATAAATCTAAGTCCTTGTCCAGCCTCCCTCTGTGTCTTAGTCTTAGGGTTGATATTCTCTCTTGCTTAGCCTTTATTCATCTCATGTTTAATCAGTGTGCCTAGAGTTGCTGAGAAATAAAATACTGTTAGTTCAACTTTTAAAACTGCTTTCAGTTTTCCCTTCATCCCCCGTTGGATCCCTAAGGAATCAGCTTGTAAACTGTGATTAAGCATGGTGGTTTGCCTTATAAATTCAACCTTTTGTGGAATGAGATGTCATTGTAAATTTAAAAAATCATGATTTCATCTCCTGTACAGAGGCACCAAAAGGCCATTTGTTCAGGAGGTGTGTACTTTAGCTATTTCTTCAAGCAGTCATGCTTTATTACTGTTGACTTCCCTTGGGATCACAGACACCTCTTCCAAGGAATAATCTAGAGGTGTCACAGTTATTTAAAAAACAAACAAAACCTGTGTAATAAGCATCAAATAGATATCAGACCCCTAACCTTGGTCTTTTGGGTTCATTCAAAATTAAACCAGCAGGTAGTCCAATTTTTAATAGGTATAAACTCTATTTGATTCACAACCCTCCTCTATACTCTCAGATGGTGAGCAGACAGGAGTGATGATTCATTTGATCTTTTTTCCTGCAGGTAGGACTGCACATGAAGATTCCCTAAGCAATTTTAGATTCGATTTCATGAATTATCTTAATCACCACACACAGTATACCTTTGTGTGATAGAATTTGAGAAACAAACCATTATCTGTTAAGTCAGTATGCTGTCATTAAATAACTAGATTGATAACTAGCCTGATTGTTTTAATTGGTAATAGGTGGCTATCATTCATAGTAGAACTTGGAATGGTGTAAGAGAATTGTGATTTCAGGGTCCTTTAAGGTCCAGGGGGAATTGGTCTATTCCCACTATGTATTTTAGCCTAAAAGATTATTATAAATAATAAATGATAATTTATAGGACACTCAACCAGCTTCTAACAAACACTTGTCTTTGAAATAAGTTTGAAAACAAATATATACATTTTAAAGTTTCCATTAACTGTAGGTTATATTAACATTTTTTCACATAGTTAGCTTAGACTGAAAATGTTCATTAGTGTTAGAAAGTTGGGGAAATGGCCTATCTCATGTATTTAAATGTTTGTATGTTTGTGTACTATTTCAGCTCAGAGGGCAACACTTTCTTAAAGTGTACTAACTAAGCCACTGTTCCATAACAGCTGGTTTGTAAAATTCTGGTAACGTATACAGTGAAGGATTACGCAGAAGTAGTTATCTTGACATGCACTTAAAAAAAAAAAAAAAAAGAAACAAAAATACTAAACTAAAATGCTTCTGTCCTTGTTGGTGCGCCTGTGAAACACATCTCAGGGAAAGTTACATGACTTGAAATATTCTCATCTGTAAACTATATATAAACTTAAGGTGACATTTTTATAAACCAGGACCCTAACCAAGACAAATGCCTATTTTTTATCCTTACTCCTTAGAATAAAATTAAATGTTCTAGGGACTTCCCTGCTGGTCCAGTGGTTAAGACTTTGCCTTCCAATTTAGGGGGTGCGGGTTCAATCCCTGGTCAGGGAGCTAAGATCCCACATGCCTCACAGCCAAAAAACCAAAACATAAAACAGAAGCAGTATTGAATGCAACAAATTCAGTAAAGACTTTAAAAATGGTCCACATCAAAAAGAAAAAAAAAATCTTAAAAAAAAATATTCTAAAGTAGAACAAAAATCCTGAGTCAGGTGACATAGGCTTAACACTTCATACCCCTACAGAGATTCTAATACTGTGGGAATGCTTGGTAAATATTTGACTATTTAAAGTCCAAGTAAATGATTGTGACTGACCAGTGTTTTGCCTTTTAGAACCTTTATAAACAGATTTAGATGAACAAATGCCTTTTTAGAATGAATGTTAATAAACACATGGGAATTAGGATAAAAACTCAAGGCTTATTAAGAGGTAAGCCGGAGTCTTTGTGGAAGAGCTCCTGATGTTAGAGCTTGCTTTTTACTAATTTCTCTCTCAAAGCTGTAGTGAAATGCAATGGAACCTCCAGTATATAACATGTCTGCCTTTATCCAGAAATCAGACCTTCACCTGAATGTTTTAACTCAGTCCAAAAAAGCTGCTGCATTATCAACATTTAACATCTGAGCATCATTTTAAAAAGTAGTTCTGTGACCTTAACCAGCAGTCTACAACTGCCAGTTTTTTCCCTGTGAAGGATATCTTGGTATAATAACATCCTTGCTCTCGTTTTTTGAGATGGGTTCATTCAGAAGTTATTTGGGAAGTCAACAGATAACACATCTGTGGTCAAAACAAAGCACCACACTTTCCTTTAAACTTGGCTTAATGTTTGAATTCTAAACAGAAGGTTGCAGGTATTTTATCTTTATCTTTGCAGCAGTTTAGAAATTCAGAGTTTTACATAACTTTATGTGATCCTGGAAAAGCTGATACATTCTCTTTTTAAATAGAAGGAATAGAAGGCAATGTTAGCAGAGGACTACAGAAAAAAGTCTTATAGTGTTAAGTGAATGCAACTTCTTCACTTCACTGGAAGCAAACTGTTTAGGGGTAAAGCTACCAGACTGCCAACTTGCCACCTCTAAGTCCTACTTCCAGATTCCTCTGCACTTAGTGTCCTGTGTTCTCACCATCAAGTGTCTCTGATATTAAAGGGAGCCCCGGAGGCCTTGTTTTACCTCCTCTATTCAGTTTTCCAACAAATTGCCTCCAGGATATCTTTTACATTTTTAAAAGATCCACATCCCATTAACTGAGTGAGTAGGTTCTGGAGCAATGAAGGCCTTTTTCTCAAGTTTATATTACAGCTGGGAAGACAGAAACAATTAACTATTGAAATTACAACTGAAAATGCTAAGCACTTTTAAAGGGTTTGGCCTAAACGAGGAGATAGAGACGCCTTCTCTGAAGAGTTTCAGCTGAAACTCGAAGGATAAAGGGAAGCTATCCAAGAGAAGAGGCTTGCTGGTCAGAGGAAAAGCAACAGAGCTGCAGCTTCAGAAGCCAAGAGGAGAGGTCAGAAATGAAGTGGCCAAATTGGGCGTCGGTGGGTGAAGACTATATCATTAACCAGAGAATAGTGGATCTTTTACGATCATACCAGCTCCTCCGAGAACAGGGTGGGGCAAGGATGACTATGGAAGTCAGTTCTTCGCAACGACTCTGTCTCCGTTACTTCACCCCACTCACTCACACCTCAGTTTACTCTCCAGATTCTGCCCCACCTCTTCAAGAAAGGTATCCCTGTTGTCGCCAGCAACCTTTGTCAGATCCAATGGGCCCATTTTGGTCCTTATCTTAGGCCTTTCAGTTGTTTGTGGCCCTGCATTGTTAATTTTCTGGCTAAATCTCCTTTGCATGCTTTTGCATAGCCGGAGCAGAACTCTCCTAAAGTTTTCTAAACAGGGTGCTCTTTGACCAATAACTGAGGTAATGGTTTAGAAAAGTCAGAGTCTTATGAAAATAGTGACATAAAAACTTTGCCAGAAGGTGGCAGGGCATGATTTTAAGGTGCTCACTTATGTTTCATCTACCTGCTCCCCCAACCCCTTGTTCCCTGGCCCACTCTTAGAACTTGGCTGTCCCAACTCTATTCCTTGGGACTAATCTCAGGCTCTTCTACAGGGTCCCTGAGCAATTGCAACTCCCAGTCCAGGCTTTAGTTTACATCTTTGCAGCCACTTAGTCCTCAGTTCATGTCTGCCCAAGAATGCACCCTTCAGATCCACACCAGACTACTTGCTGTCTTCACTACGATGTCTTTCAACGACATCTCAACAGGGAATTCCCTGGTGGTCCAGTGGCTAGGACTCCACGCTTCCACTGCTGGGGGGCCTGGGTTTAACCCCTGGTTGGGGAACTAAAATATCGCAAGCCACGCGGCCAAAAAAGGAAACAAACAAAAAAGACAGCATCTAAAACAATCTTTATCCCCAAACCTCGTCTCCTATTTTGCCTATATAAGCAAATGGCACCACTCCATCTAGTTATCAAAGCCATAAAACCTATGAATCATCACCCTTGATTCCCACAAACTCACCCAATCATTACCGAGTCCTGTACCTCCTTTATCTTTTGACTCTATTCACTTTCCTCTATTCCCTCTGCCACTAACTTAAGTTTAAGACCAACCATCATTTCCTCTCACCGAAGGAGCTTCCCTGCCTACAGCCTTGTCCCCTTTTGAACCAGCAGTCTTGAGCAAGCAGATCTGATTTGATCCTGTTGTTTCCCCGAATCAAACCTTTTAGTGGTATCCACCAACATCAGACAGTCAAATTCATTCACCTGGCTTCCCAGGTTCTGGAGGACTGGCCTCTTACTTCTCAAGCTCATCCCTCCAGTCCCTTGTCCTGCTCTATACTTTAGTCAAACTGCCACCTTCTCATCTCAGGCTTGTGCACATCTGTGTCCCTGTCTAGGACCCCTTTACCAGCTAATGCCTCTTTATTAACCTTTGGGACCCAGATGAGATGGAGACTTTCTCCATAAATCTTTTATGTGAGGTGGTTCTCCTACACCAGCATACTGCGTTTCCCCAGGATAAAGACCTGTCTGCTTTCCTGCATTCTTAAGGTTGCTAGATCTGTGAGGGGAGAGGTGGTCTTATTTCCCCCATCATTTTTTTTAGCACCTCGAATGGCAGATATTTTTAAAGTTCTAAAAAATGTAACTTTCAGCTTTTCTGTTTAGAAACCTGCAGTTAAAACTTAGGAACACTCTGCTCTTAAGAAGACCCACTCCTGAAAAAACAGCCTTAGATGCTCTCTAATTAGGCAGAACACTTGCTCAGTAACTTTCATTTACATTAGCTGACCTAATTAGACATCATTTAAAAAATGCCAGACTGCCCTCTTAATCCAACAGTCCCTGGTGGCCCTGACCCGCATTCTTCTAGCTTGCCTCAGGCTCTTCTTGGCGGTTTGCAAAATCTTGCTGTTTTTTATCGTCCATGCATTATCTTTTGATTCTTCTACTGCCTCTTTTCTACCATTTCTTTGTCTTTTTTGTTTGAAGTGTTCAGAAATTACCAGCCAGGAACAGTGTTCCTTCTCAAAAAACTAACCGAATAGCTAACAACATGTATATTCTTTATCTCTTCATAGCTCAGGTTTCTACTGTACAGCCTACTTTATTTTTAAAGATTTCTGGATTCTGAGATTTCAGGATGCCTACTGGCTGTTCCTGGATGACACATGTGTCGCCAGTCTACTTCAACAGCCACGAAGGAGGGGGTCAGGAAAGTTCTTACTCTATAGCTGGCAAGATTTGCTCAGGTTAGCTGCTTGCAAATATTTCCAGAAATAAAGTTTCAATATTCACATTTGCAAGAAAGGTGTCAAATAAGAATTAGGATATTTGAAACTCAGAAACCACAGAGCAAATATAAAATGGTTGCTAGTCTTAAGCCAAGCCAAAAGTCAATTTAAGTTAGGCGCAGGGTAGCTCATTCTGCTAATAGTATTGCTTCCTGCGGAGGAGAAGGAAAGGCCCCCAGAGGCCACGGCAGCTTGACACAGAATAGCAGAGCAGAGACAGGAAGAGGAATTGGCAGCAAAGGAAGAAGGGTGAAGCCACTGGCACTGGGCGTTTGTAGGTATAGGTGATTTAAGTCAATTTTCAAAGCCAGAGGATGCTGGAAAGACCCTGATTGAAAATGTCTGATGGGCTAAACTGTGAAGTAGTAAACAAAAAGGAGTATGCCGTGTTGAAACCTAACTCTAAAAATGAACAAATCTATACAGTCTTATCTTTTGAATAATGTCACTAGCAAACATGATGTGTAATCTTTTAAAAGTGCCAAAAGTAACAGTTAAAGGATTAAAAAAAATCTATATTCTGACAGGTATATAATTTAAGATACCATGACACATAAAATCACAATCCCCGTGTAATTTAGTCTCCCTATATAGCTAGGAGCCCCCCCCAAATCCCTTTTAAATGTATTTTGCCCAAACCCCATGTGTTTAAAAAATCCCTTAATTTGAAACTTCTTTTGGATAATTTGTTTGAACTACTCAAACATTAAGAGTAATAAACACCTTCAATTCTTAATATGTATCAACAAAGTGCTATTGTTTTTCATCTCCAGTAGTGCATTTTTTGTCAAATTTATTAACCTTTACAAACACTATTTTCACTCAATCATTCATAAAAAATGATTTCTGAGTAAATCTGTAATAAAACCATATAATGTTCATCAATGCATTCAATAAGACCAGTTTCATCCATGGAACATAATAAACCACTTTAAAACAGCAGTTTTCATTCATGTTATGTAAGGCTGTCAAATTAAAAGTATTCCTTATAATGGGTTGTTACCCAAGAAATCCATTTCACTTCATGTAAGACTGATGGATAGATCCTCTAAGAGTAGAATCTGAAAGTAGACTTCACCTCTTTGGTCACCTTTTCAGTCTCTCTTTCAAACAAGTTTCACAACAGGAAAATATTTGTGAGCAGAGAAATCAAATTCAGGAGGAACCTGTAAAGAAAACAAAGTCAATTAATGTGTCTTATACATATTCAGACAGTAAACAGAATAAAGACTATTATAATTTTAGAGTTTCTCATGTTTTTAGAGACAAGGCAGCACAAAAGAGATTTAAAAGAAAATGATGTAGCTTATCTCTGGATTTATGAAGGTCATTAGAAAACATGCTGAGCAGCGGTTTTCTAACTTCAGAGAATAGTTAACAAAGGAAAATGGACTTAAATTACAGGAAAAGGTCATGGGCCAGCAATTTTTTTTAGTTCCAGGGTCGCTGATACTCCTGAGCAATTAAATGAATCACTGCTAAAGCAAAGCAGGAGATAAAAGAGATCACAGAAAAGCAATGGGAGTAAACAAACAGACGTACGTATATAATGGGCAAATGCCACCAAAAATGCCTCAGTGGTTGGCCTCTTAACTTCTGCACCGAATGTTGATACAGCACTAATGATACAACAGCATTACCAACGGAAGCTTACAGAATCTTCCATGTCCTGAGCCATTAAAGTCTCTAATTATTGAAGCATTCACTTTTCAAAAGGCAGATGACTTTTTAAATAACTCTTCCATAAATTTGTTTACACACATTTTCTTTTATTACCTTAAGTCATTCAGTAATTTACATGGAAGCGAAGATGGGATTTTAAGTCAACAAAATCTTTAAGTTTCAAGGAAAAACGGCGAGCTCTAATTTATTTTCTGCCACTGAATCTCTTTCAGAATGGTTTTTATAAGCGTTTTGTAATATTTATTCATCTTACTGGAAAAAAAAATGAAGTTTTACAATAAATTAAGACCATTTATTTTCCCTACAATATACTTACCTTAGATTCCTTTTTGTGTCCTCCTGCCAATAACTTCACAACCACAAAGTTGGGTTTGGCAACCTTTAAAATTCTATTGACCTAAACAATGAGCAACATTAAGCTATCAAAACATAAAATTCATAGTCAAAATGTATTGATTTATAGATAATAAGAGGAAATTGGCACGATGTAAGTGTTGATATTTTATTAAAATGCAATTTAAAAACATGAACACCATCATACGTCTTTTAGTAACAGAGGACTCTAGTAGTCAACCATGAAAACTTGAAAGGGCTACTGTATCTCATTTTCATTAAAACGAAAGAACATTACACTGCAAAGTCCTACAAAGACAATACAATATAGTGTTTGGGGCACGGACTCTGGACTTAAGCTGTCCATTTTCAAATTCCAGCTTTGCCACTTACTAGCTATGAAACCTCTGGAAGTTTTCTAACCTCTCTGTTCCTTAGTTTCTTCATCTGTAAAAACAGCGATAATAATTTACCTATCCCACAAAGATTTGTTCTGAGGATTAAGTGAGTTAATATATATTATGAGCTGAGACACACACCTGGCAGGTAATAAGTGTCCTTTAAGTGTTAACTGTTACTTCTGACAACCATTTGTCTAAAAGGCTTTTCCTGAACACATGAATAACAATGGAATGGAATATTCACTTCTCTTAAGAGGAAGTATTGGGCAACATGAAGGAAAACAAGTTCCCATTGCCCTCTTCTTAGTGACCTCACTTGACACGTCACCACGAGTTCAGGAACTGCTTCTCCTCAGCTCCAGATCACATATCCACTTACCTACATGACTACTCCATTTGGACATCCAAAAGCCATGTCCAAAACTGAGCTCCAGACCTTCCCAGCCCACCTCTCCTGTGCTCCAGCCTGCAGTCTTCCCTACATGACTCAATCCACCCTGGTGGTGCTCAGGCCAAAAACCTCAAAACCATCCTTGACTCTCTTTCTCTTACCCCACATCCAATCCATCACCATCAATCAATCCCATTGGCTGGGCCTTAAAATTCATAGAGGACGCAATCACTTCTGATCCACTGGCACCACCACCTTTCAACTGGATCACAGCTATGGCCTCTAACTGGCTCCCCTGCTACCACCCTTGGTCCCACCACAGTCTGTTTTCAGCACAGTGGCCAGGGTGATCCTTTAGAACAAAAATCAGATCTGGTCACATCTCTGCTCAAAACTCTCCAACAGCTCACCCGCTTGTTCACCTCATTCCAACACAAAGCCCTTGGTGGGCTTCCCTGGTGGCGCAGTGGTTGAGAGTCCGCCTGCCGACGCAGGGGACACAGGTTTGTGCCCCGGTCCGGAAGATCCCACATGCCGCGGAGCGGCTGGGCCCGTGAGCCATGGCCGCTGAGCCTGCACGTCCGGAGCCTGTGCTCCGCAACGGGAGAGGCCATAACAAAAAAAAGCCCTTGGCTATCCTTCAAATACAACAGGGCACACTCCTACCTCTGCACCTTTACACATAGTGGATCCCTCTGCCTAGAAGCTCCATCCCCAGAGGGCCACGTGACTTGCTTCTTCACCTTCTTCCAGGACTTGCTCAGCGGCCAACTTCTTTAAAAATGTCTAATCCCCTCCACCTGCCTCCTTGTAGCATTCACTATCCCTATTCCCAGCTTGATATTTCTTCATAGTACTTATGATCTTCTAATACACTATATAACATTTATTTATTTACTGCTTGCCTCCCCTGCCTCCAGGAGGGCCCAGATTTCTGTGTTTTTTCCCTGCTGGAACCTACCAGAGTGCTTAGGACATAGTAGGCACTCAACAATATTTGTTGAGTTAAATAAATGAAGTCCACTAAAAGAAATATTCCATCTATTACAGGAACCTTCCTCTAATTTTTACACTCCCCCCTTTTATTTTCTTTCATTACGTGACTATATATGATTTTTAAAAAAAGTCATCTCTCTCCTACCCCTCTTCCCTAAGGCACTTAGCAACCCTCCTAAGAAGCAAACACTGTTATTAATTCTTATGTATCTTTCCAGAGATATGTTATATTCATATAATATTGGCACACATACATGTAGTCTTCCTTTCTTCCCCTTGACTGAAACGGCAGCATACTATACATACAGATTTTAAGCTTGCTTTTTAAACTTCTTATATTCTGAAGAACATTCCATTACAGTAAATAAATATCTTCCTTGTCCTTTTTAGGGCTGCATGGTACTCTACTGCATGATGAAAAATCATGTAACAGTTCCCTCTGATGGACACTAAAGTTTCCTCATTTTTTTACTATTACAAATTCTGCTGTAATAAATACTCTTGTATATTCATCATTTCCCACACGTGCACATGTATCTATAAAATAAATCCCAAGAAGCAGAATTTCTGGGCCTAAGGACATGTGATTTTTGACAGATTGCTAAAATACCCTTCCATGGAGGCTGTACCAAGATATACTCCACAAAATGGTCTGTGTGTTACAGGTAACTCTCATTTACAGAATAAATGCATTTCAATAAAATTAGGTATAAATTATGAGACTAACAAAAGGTTGAAACAGTATTTTATATTTTACAAGTTCTAAACTCTGTAGAATGATACTCAAAATAGTCTTCAAAAAAATAGTCTTTATTTTATTTTATTATTTTATTTTATTTTATTTTTTTATTTTTTGCAGTACGCGGGCCTCCCACTGCTGTGGCCTCTCCCATTGTGGAGCACAGGCTCCGGACGCGCAGGCTCAGCGGCCATGGCTCACGGGCCCAGCCGCTCCGCGGCATGTGGGATCCTCCCAGGCCGGGGCACGAACCCAGGTCCCCTGCATCGGCAGGCGGACTCTCAACCACTGCGCCACCAGGGAAGCCCATAATAGTCTTTATTTTAAATGGTCAAGTGGAATACAGTTGTTTTTACTTCCTGGGATAATTGACCAGATCATTTTTTAGACTTAAGATTTATATAATTATATTTTAACACAGTAAACTATAAATCAAAAAATGTTAATCTTTTTTTTTTTGCGGTACGCGGGCCTCTCACTGTTGTGGCCTCTCCTGTTGCGGAGCACAGGCTCCGGACACGCAGGCTCAGCGGCCATGGCTCATGGGCCCAGCCGCTCCGCGGCATGTGGGATCTTCCCGGACCGGGGCACGAACCTGTGTCCCCTGCATCGGCAGGCGGACTCTCAACCACTGCGCCACCAGGGAAGCCCCCAAAAATGTTAATCTTAACTGAACTGTGCATCAATCTGGATCTTATTTCTATTCTTTCTGTTTACTTTATGGTTCTAAGTCTTCATTTCTCTTTGCATTGATTTCTAAATGTACACAAAGGAGATATTTACATCACTTCTTTCATCAAATAATTTTAAGTCTGACAAGGTTAGGTTAGCAAAGCTATTTGAAATCCTTAGCAGAAACATTGACAGGCTTCATTTATTAATACTGTAAGGTTCGTTTTATAATTAAACTGTCACCCAGTAGTAAGATAGGTACTTCCTGCCAAGCTTTTCCTCTAGAATTACTGTGACTACAGTCTTACCTCATGGTCTGGGTTTGGGATATTTTCCAATATCATTTTTGCCTGCTGAAAGTGCTTACTAGCTGCCACATACAGTTCTGGAGACTGAGGAGGAGGGCTGTATTTATTGAGGTCAGACATTTCCTAAAAAAAAAAAAAAAAAAAAAGAAATACTATTATTTAAAACATGCTTAATATGAAAAAACTCAAATACCTTTTTTTTTTTTTTTGCGGTACGCAGGCCTCTCACTGTTGTGGCCTCTCCCATTGTGGAGCACAGGCTCCGGACACGCAGGCTCAGCGACCATGGCTCACGGGCCTAGCCGCTCCGCAGCATGTGGGATCTTCCCGGACCGGGGCACGAACCCACGTCCCCTGCATCGGCAGGCGGACTCTCAACCACTGCGCCACCAGGGAAGCCCTAAAATACCTTTTTTTAATTAAATAATTCTACATTGTTTATCCATTCACATACAGACACTAAAGCAAACACTTGGCATGTCCCTATTTTTTTCCTATTCAATTTTCAACCTTCATATACCACACCTCATATTATTGTCATATTTAAATAACTGTTAATGTGATGAGTATATCCAAAGTCAAATAATTTTCCTACTACTTAAAACTGCTATTTTATCACTTTATCCCATCGATCCAATACTAGTTTGGCTTGACTATTTTAACAAAATGGCTAGGTACGAACAGCCCATCTCCAAGGAGGTCTAAGACTAACTATTTTACAATTATTTTAAGGCGCAGGTTCACCTTGAACTGCAGATAGTGCACTGGCGGTGGTGTCATTACACTGTTGAATGGAGCAAATCTGTGCTCATATCGAACTTGTTCACTATCGAGCTCAAACTTGGGTTTTCGTACTTTGCCATCCATGTCAAATGCTACCATGGTCTACAGTAAAAAAAGAGAGAAAAACAGATGGTATTAATATGAAAATGTGAACATCCTCATTAATACAGACTAGAAAATAAAAAACAGCTATTTACACAGTTAATCAAAAAAAGGCTCAGAAATCAGAAACAGGAAGAGAAAAACTGGCGTTAGTATTCATTTTGATATCCTGAGCCACCTTTTATACAAAAAATGTTCAAGTTCCAGTGTCTAATATATTACTAATTTTCCTAGTGAAATGATGCCACATGCACATTATTCTTCCTAATGCTTTTATAATAGCTTTGAAACCTTCAAGTAAAAGCTCCTGAAGAAAAAGTAGAATATAATTTTTATAAGAAAAGCATTGGTCCTGTTTTTCAAACAGAAGGCCATATTCTGTTTTATGTATTTTAATATAAGTTGCCTTAAATAATTTCTTGAATTGCCAAGCACAACTTAAGAGTTACTAACTCCTGAAAATGGCTGCTTTGCTTAAGCCATTTACTGTGGAGCTTGCCCCATTCCTAATACACTTCTAAAAAAAATCCAGACCCCATCTCTTCTAAGAAACCTTTCCTGATCATCAGTCAGAAGTAAACTCTTCCTTCTCTTAGTACCTATGCCACATATATGTCACCTGCCCTGTCATTAACTAGGCATGTGACACAAGGATCACATCTGATTAGACTTGGTATGCTTCAATGTAGCCAGTACAAGATATCTGACACATGACAAGGGTTCAATATTTGTTAAACAAATTAATATAAACCACTAGCCTTGGAAAAAAGGTAATTTTCAAGCAGATAGTAAAAATAAAGGTGAAATTAGACTGGAAAGAATCACAGAAGAGGGTTCATTTTATTGGGTTGGCCAAAAAGTGCCTTCGGTTTTCAAGAAAAAATAAAAGACACATTTTTCATTTTCACCAAGAACTACATTGAACAATATATTCACCCTTTTTGTTCCACTACCTTCTGCATTTTTCAGGAAACTTCATAATTCCATCTTCCCAAAACTTTTTATCTTTTTGAGCAAAGAACTGTTCCAGGTACCTTTCACAGTCTTCCAGGGAATTGAAATTTTTTCCATTAAGAAAATTTTGTAAAGACCAAAATAAATAGACATCCAAAGGTGCAATGTCTGGTGAATACGGTGGATGAATCAGAACTTCCCAGCCAAGCTGTAACAGTTTTTGCCTGATCATCAAAGAAACATGCAGTTTTGCGTTATCCTGATGGAAGATGATGTGTTTTCTGTTGACTAATTCTGGATGCTTTTCGTCAAGTGCTGCTTTCAGTTGGTCTAACTGGGAGCAGTACTTGTTGAAATTAATCGTTTCGTTTTCCCGAAGGAGCTCATAATAGAGGACTCCCTTCCAATCCCACCGAATACACAACATCTCCTTCTTTGGATGAAGACCAGCCTTTGGTGTGGTTGGTGGTGGTTCATTTCACTTGCCCCACAATCTCTTCCATTCCACATTATTGTACAGTATCCACTTTTCACTGTCCATCACCATTTGTTTTAAAAATGGAACGTTTTCATTACGTTTAAGTAAAGAATCGCATGCACAAATACGGTCAAGAAGGTTTTTTTCACTAAACTTATGTGGAACCCCAACATCAAAGTGATTCATATAACCAAGCTGGTACAAATGATTTTCAGTGCTTGATTTGGATATTTTGAGTATGTTGGCTATCTCCCGCGTGGTATAACGGTGATTGTTCTCAATTAATGTCTCAATTTGATCGCTATCAACTCCAACTGGTCTACCCAACCATGGAGCATCGTCCAGCGAGAAATCTCCAGCACAAAACTTTGCAAACCACTTTAGACATGTTCGATCAGTCACAGCACCTTCTCCATACACTGCACAAATCTTTTTTTGCGTTTCGATTGTGTTTTTACCTTTCTTGAAATAATAAAGCATAATATGCCGAAAATGTTGCTTTTCTTCCATTTCAATATTAAAATGGCTACACAAAAATTCACCAATTTTGATGTCTTTTTTTAAATGCACACTGAATATGACAGCTGTCGCATACAATCTAACAAAATTGTTTCGAATGAAGTTAAAGACAACTAAGTGCTACCAGAGCCATCTTACAGAAAAAAACTGAACGAACCTTTTGGCCAACCCAAGAAGTAAACAATGTAATAGCAATGTAGCAACTTACTTTAAACATTCCAGCACACATATTCTGATACGCCTGGCTCATTGTGATCTCTCGGCTCAATGGGCGAACTGTAATTAGAAAGAAAATTATCCAAACTCTTTCCCTCCTCCTCTTGCATTACTGCAGGAGAAATCTAAATTTAAAAAGCCCTTCTTTCTACCTTGTTTACTAAATTAAAATTTCAAACAGTCTGTCCCTACAGGCTAAATTTTATTTTATGGCCCAACTCTACAAATAATAAAATATAGCAGAAAGTTTAAACAATAACTGTGTTCCCAAATAGTTAATACCTCAAGATTTTAGTATGAATTAATTGTAATTTCTTCTCAAGTCACAATACAGGGACTTCTTTTATAGGAAAGCCATGGATACAAGTCATTTAATGACCCACCCAAAGTGTTGAAATCTGAAGGGAACACAAAGCACTATTTTGTAACAATTGTAGCCTATCTTACCCTCCCATGAGTGATTAACAGGGGAGTCCCTTTGAAACATTTCTTTCTCCTCATGGTCCTTGGGCAGTATGCCGAAGTGCTCTGTAATCATCTTTCTGTGCTGACTGTAACAGCACAACTCCAGATTTCCTTCCTTCCTAAGCTGTCAGCCTTCTGTCAAGAGTATCAAAAGTCTCCTGCTGTCTTGTTCCTTAACCTGTCTTATTCCATGTGGCTACTTCTTCTTGTCCTAAGGTCCTCTGACACATGAAATAGCAAAGTAGTAAAAGAAAAGCAAGAAAAGGAACCAAAAGGTTTGTACCAATATTGTGACTCAGTTTCTACCCTTATACCTTCTGAAGAGAAGATGGGTGAGAATTAAAATATAATGACCAATTCACCCATTAAAATGCACAGGTAGCTCACTCCAATGTTATTTATTTCTTAAGTTTAAAAATAATTCACAGTCTCATGCAGCTCAATATTAAAAAAAGAAACAACCCAATCAAAAAATGGGCAGAAGACCTAAACAGACCTTTCTCCAAAGAAGACATACAGATGGCCAAGAAGCACATGAAAAGCTGCTCAACATCACTAATTATTACAGAAATGCAAGTCAAAACTACAATGAGGTATCACCTCACACCGGTTAGAATGGGCATCATCAGAAAATCTACAAACAACAAATGTTGGAGAGGGTGTGGAGAAAAGGGAACCCTCTTGCACTGTTGGTGGGAATGTAAATTGATACAGCCACTATGGAGAACAGTATAGAGGTTCCTTAAAAAACTAAAAATAGAATTACCATATGACCCAGCAATCCCACTACTGGGCATATACCCTGAGAAAACCATAATTCAAAAAGACATATGCACCCCAATGTTCATTGCGGCACTATTTACAACGGCCAGGTCATGGAAGCAACCTAAATGCCCATTGACAGATGAATGGATAAAGAAGATGTGGTACATATATACAATGGAATACTACTCAGCCATAAAAAGGAACAAAACTGGGTCATTTGTAGAGAAGTGGATGGACCCAGAGACTGTCATACAGAGTGAAGTAAGTCAGAAAGAGAAAAACAAATATTGTATATTAACACATATTTATGGAATCTAGAAAAATGGTACAGATGAACTGGTTTGCAAGGCAGAAACAGAGACACAGATGTAGAGAACAAACATATGGACACCAAGGGGAGAAACGGGGGTGGTGGTGGTGGTGGGATGAACTGGGAGATTGGGACTGACATATATACACCAATATGTATAAAATAGATAACTAATAAGGACCTGCTGTATAAAAATAAATAAATTCCAAAAAATTCACAGCACCTTTTTTTTTTTTTTTTACCTTTCTTCTTTTTTTTTGTTTTTTTACTACTACGGCCTTTCTGCTGCTCTTCCATTATCCTTTCCTCTGCCATCTGAGAGCCATCGGCACGACTTAATGTTGACATCAACCATGCATAAAGGAATTCAGAGAGATACCTTAATGGAAAGAAAATGTTAGTTAATGGCAGATGTCTAAATGAGATAGCTTGGTCAATGCAAGTACTAGTCTTAATAAAGAGATATTTTTTATAATGCTTTAAAAGTTTTTTTCAAAAACAAAATTATTCAATTAGATAATTGATAGATTAGATCTTACAAGAAATGGGCATTACAAATGATTAAATTTCCCTTACTTGTTGCCACACAATATGGAAAATTTTGTTTAATTTCCTACAATGATATTACTTTTACAACTTTTCTAAAGATTTCTGGTAGGCAGGGACAAATTAGTGGTATGGGATGAACAGATACAAACTACTATATATAAAGTAAGATAAGCAAAAGGATTTACTACATAGCACAGGGAATTATACTCATTATCTTGTAATAACCTATAATGGAATAGAATCTGCAAAAGTACTGAATCATTTTGCTATACACCAGGAACTAACACAATATTGTAAATCAACTATACTTCAATTAAAAAGAGATTTCTTGATAATTATGTACATATATGTAAATCAAATGAATGGCCATTGAATTGTTTTTACTATATCAATATAGGTCACATTTCTCCTAAACCTATTAAGTAAATGTCTTATTTTGTTATTAATTACAAAAGGAAACAAATACAGAAAAAATAAAAAATTATAAACACGCAAGCATATAATTTACTTGAGTTTACTCAATAAGGAAATGGGATACAGATTATTCCACGAGATACTAAATTTTCCTAAGTTTAAACTAACAAACAGTACTTTCTCTTAAGCCAGAAAAGCAATTTAAATCTAGGATATGAATATATATTCTTTAAATACAATTAAGGACCACTATTACATTAATGAAAATCAAAGATTTATAAGAAATTTTATTATGATCAAGTTTGAGGGTATGACACCTATTCCCCAAATTTTTCAAACAGTTATAAGGCAGGTTACAATATTAAAACACATTAAAAAAATAAAACATAAAAAAAGAACATTTTAAAGCAAAACAAGGGAATTCCCTGGCAGTCCAGTGGTTAGGACCTGGCACATTCACCGCAGTGGCCCAGGTTCAATCCCTGGTCAGGGACTAAGATCCTGCAAGTCATGTGGCATGGGAAAAAAACAAAAACAAAAACAAACGAAAAGATACACCTGGAATGACTTAGGTACTGTATCTTAAAGCTAAACTGAGCACTACGCTTCCTGGCAGTTAAAGCAAACCAGTATGTGTGTGTATGAAAGGGGATAGCTGGCACAATTCAGGACTTTCCTTTCAAATATCAGATATTTCAATGAGCTTTTATTAAGTGCTTTATCAAAATTAATACACAATTATATCTAAGGAGAGTCAGTGTGCTAATATTCTATACCAATTCTCAATTGTGATCTCAGGACCAGCAGCAGTCTTACCAGGAAAGCAGTTAGAAATGCAAATGATTCGGTGGGTCCTACCCTAGACCTAGTAAACCAGGAACTCTAGGAACAGAGCCCCAGCAAGTTGCTTTCCAAGTGATTTTGATGCACGCTAAATTTAAGAATCACTGTTTTCTACTGATTTTGAAAGGGTCCACATGCTTTAGGAATCACATTCATGAAGAACAACAACAGTGTATATATACCTTGTGAAAATATTGGAGCCCAATCTGTAATTCTGAAACTAAAAAGCAGTTAAAACTAACATGAAAGTAGACCAGAAGGGTACTTACAAGCAGAACTAAAATTTCTTTTGTTAACAAGAGAAGAAATGAATCTGCTCAAGTATTCAGGTAAATTTCTAATGGAGTATTTATCTGAATATCATTTGCCAATCCATTGTGCAAAAAAACATATAAAAATTATATCTTGAGAAATCAAGAGCACAAAAGCTTCCAGTTAGCTGCCTCAAACCACAGTACTTGAGCATGTTCCACTATAAAATGCCTCGTTTCAATAGGGGTGTCTAGTATGAATTAAAAATAAAAAAAATCTTGGGCTTCCCTGGTGGCGCAGTGGTTGAGAGTCCGCCTGCCAATGCGGGGGACGCGGGTTCGTGCCCCGGTCCGGGAGGATCCCACATGCCGCGGAGCGGCTTGGCCCGTGAGCCATGGCCGCTGGGCCCGCGCGTCCGGAGCCTGTGCTCCGCAACGGGAGAGGCCACAGCAGTGAGAGGCCCACCTACCGCAAAAAAAAAAAAAAAAAAAATCTCAAGTAGCTATAACAACGCCTGTTGGTAAGAGTTGTTATCTGTTTTTCATAACCAAGAATTACCTGTTAAGAGCCCTAGCAGCCATGACCACAAAACCATGTTAACAGTGTAGAAAATAATGACTTTCCTGCTTCCACCAGCAGTGACTCCAGGGAATATACAATATCCTAAATACCAAGTTAAATAATTTAAATATGAATTAAAAAGATGAACTAAGATCTAATTAGTTATATTAGATATATCTTAGATATATTAAGATCTAATATATTAAACTTAGCTGTTTGTGATGGGCAATAGGTCATTACCATTTTAAAATTACCACAACTAAATTACCATACTTTACTAGACTAAGAAAAAGATGTAAGATAACTGAATTCATTAGCTCTCAATTTTCTTATTTTATTTCTGTGACAGCTTTTTCACGCCTAAAATATTCTCAAGCATCTTCTTACTAGGTTTATCTCATCTCCAACTGAAAGCAAAGAACTACTCTGCCGAAGATCACCTCTTATCAACTCCTTCAAAGCTCCTGAGACAAATCCTCAGGGCCATAGTTTGCAAGTTACACTCCCAATGATAATCTTAGCCATAATTTCTTCTCAGAAGAAAGATCTTCAAATTTTGAAACTTTAATTCAGTTAAGTACATTCCACAGCTAGTACATAGCATCACTGAAGTCAGTGCAAAATGTATGTTAATTCTTCTCTTTGGAAACAGACAAAAGCTCGTCACTTAATCCATTTACTTTGAAGCCACTTTTATTAGTGAATTTTAAATAAATATTACAATGGCTAGAAAAAATATATTTGTACATTGTTATGACACTTAAGATGTTTAAGATGATCTAGCTCTAATTTTAACAGATATTTTTCAATTGTCCCACAACTAAATTTCAAATACAATAAATAAAAAAGTACCTTAAAGTTACACTCTACTTTACAGATACTCTCTCAGATGTTACGTATCCCACCCACCACCAATTTTAACTCCAATCGTTCTCTTACCAATATATGTAATAGTACTCGTGCATGCTGTAGAGTTCCAATTCAAAGCCACTTAGAAGATACTGTATCATAATTCGAAGGTTATGGTAAAGGACCCAGGTACCTAAACAGGCCAAATGTTGCCTCTGGGGCTCCTGTTTCAACAGCATAGTGTGAAGGGCTGCATCAACCTTCTCTGCCTATCACAACAAAACATCGTAACATTAACTTTCTTTTTAAGGTAATGAGGGAATTACAAAAACATACAGCTAAAAATAGCACACGAGCAGAAAATGTAAATCTCACCACCTCAAGAATTCATACTTTCAAATGCACCTTTGGTTAGGTCTACATTCAAACTTCTCATTTCTCAAAGCATAACATTTATCTAAACATTTCCTAAATTAAAAAGATATCCATTTTATAGTACAAAAGTAAAAATAACTGACTTCATATCTTTAGTTATATTATTATGGTTCTGCTCACAAATTTACTTGAAGATTAATACATTTTTATTATAATGTAAACTTGCTCTAATTATAACTACAGCTCTACACATATTTTACAATTCATCCCAATTATCAACAAAAATAATTTAAGATGTTTCAAGGTTTGGATTATTGTTTTGCTTTGTTCTGTAAACCCTTTCTTTGGTATACATAACTGTTACATTTTAAGTCAAAAGGAAATTCACCATATTGAAAAATTAAATAGCCAAATTATTGTTCCAAAGAATTGTTTTTGAAAATCTGGTCAAGGTATATGAATTGCTTAATTTTGGAAGAGAGGGCAACTTGTTGGCTCTTACCTCATCCTGCAAGGTGGCAAATTCCTCAAGAATATGACCAAGCTTATCTCTCTGTCGAGCCCTGTTATGTCCATGGATCTGAATGAGACTACAGAACGGCTGCAATACACAAACAGTTTGTTAACCGTCAATATGAAATATGCTTATACTAAAGAAAATTAACATTCAAAAGTTAGCAAGTTTTCAAAATCTTGTTTAAGGGAAAAAATGTATATAAGAATCATGCTATGCATACTTTTTACATAGGTGTTTCTTTTTAAGAAACTCAATACTGGAATTTATCAATAGCTAGAGGAGTGGCTGTTTATGAAACTTGTTTTCATATGACAAAAATATCTTCCTTCAATCTTTAGATATTTTCCCACAAATTAAAGAGGACCGTTTCTTTTTTGCTTATGTCAAGCCAAAAGCCAATGTTCAAGGCTGACACTTCTCTGCTGCTTTAAATATACCAGAATGCCTAATAATTAGATAATGGCTAATACCTACAAACCCTAAGGTTCTTTATTCCTATTCTTACCTACACAGTATTCTCATATAAAATATTGTAACATTTCATGAATCAGACAACAGATAGGATCAGAAGTTTGTTCTGATTTAAGAAGTATGCATTTTAAGATTCTTTAAGGATAATAATGTTTTACATTTGCATACTTTGACAGATATTATCTCATTTAATTGATAAGTAGCCAATAAGAGGTATAGAGGCAGTATTAACGTTTCACTTTTTAAAGATTGAGAAGTTTACAGAAAAGTGATCTGCCTAATAACAATAAAATGTTAGTAATAAAAATAAAATCTGGTCTTTTATTGGTTTTCCTTTCATCAAACCATGCTGCCTTTATATCTATACAGATAGATCGATCTATCTATCTATACACACACACACACACACACACATACACACACACACATATATTTAGTAACTGGAATTATTAGGCAAGAAAGAGCTGTCTATAAAGAGCTTATAATTAAATAAGAATGATTTATAATTAATCACCTACAAGGTTTTTATTTTTCCAAATTATTTGAGATTTGAAAAAAGTTCATGATCTCACCTAAAAGTGATAATTTTAATTTTACTATAATCCTGTTCTCATTAAGGCAGTACAAAGATAAATGCCTGGGGATGTTATCCATATTCTTTGTTTATAAGGTAAAAAATAAATAAAGTTTTTGTGTCCATTAAAAAAAAAAAGTAAACTCCTTTCTTCCCAGATGGGGCTCATAGCTTATTCTGTTTCTGTGGTCCCCAAGGGTTACAGTGAAAGGGCATCAAAAGGTGCCCTCAGTATCTAACAACCTTCCAGGAAGACTACAGGTTATGAAGCTATCCACTTGAGTGTAAGAAGAGACAGAAATTTCCTACGAATTTCAGGGAAGATGAATAAGAAATGTCAGATGAAAAATTAGCACAAATTAATGCTACTGAAGATACTGCACACCACGATTTTTAAGTGTCCACCATAATGATCCAAATTGTAGTTCTTACCCGAACACAGTGAGTAACAAAGGAATCAATACAGTCCTTAGCCTGGTGATTATTATATAGGCAGCACCTGTAAGATAATATAATATTCTTGTTATTAAAATTAAACTATTTGGCCTACAAATAGAAGTGGTGATTACTGTAGCTGCTACCAACACATAGGGAAAGTGGAAAAATGAGAAAATGGAACCAAATACATTGCTAAGTTGAAGACTGCTAACATTACAGTTTGGGAGGATCTGCTACCTGCCTGGCCCTGGAGGAAATACAGGGCTGAATAGCTGGAAAGATTTTTTTTTCTTTCCCTGAGGTGGGACTGACAGTAGCCTGTGCACCTAAGGAGATGGGAAAGAGTAAACACTTTTCCTGGTGCACTGAAAGGAGCTGACAACTTGCTGCTCCTAAGTGTTTGCCATAACTGAGCAATCTGACCAGAACCTCAAAGATAAACAGAGTCATGATCATGCAAAAGATAATGATAAAGCATGCAGCAGCCAGGAGAAAGAAAAGGCAGGACACCTGGAACAGGTGGCAGCAAAACAGAAGTGGAAGGCCACTTACTTTGGGCTGGAAGGCCCAAAGTAAGAAAATTACTTAAGATGACAAAAATAAAGCCCTTAAAAAAAAGACTTTCTGGATCTGAAAATTAGGATTTTCAAATTAAAAAATTTAGTAGGTGAAAGATGCTCATAGTAGCCTTGAAGATCTAGGAAATAACTTTCTTACAACACAGCAGAAGTAAGAGATAAATGTCATGAGGAATACAGGGGGAAAAATCTACAAGATAGAGTATATAAGGAGCTCTTAAAAAAAAAAAAAGAGGCTTCCCTGGTGGCGCAGTGATTGAGAGTCCGCCTGCCGATGCAGGGGACACGGGTTCGTGCCCCGGTCTGGGAGGATCCCACATGCCGTGGAGTGGCTGGGCCTGTGAGCCATGGCCGCTGAGCCTGTGCGTCCAGAGCCTGTGCTCCGCAACGGGAGAGGCCACAACAGTGAGAGGCCCACGTACAGAAAAAAAAAAAAAAAGAAGAAAAAGAAAAAGAAACAGATGAAGGTGAGGCAATAATTAAATAAATAATAAAATAGGAAAAATGATCTGATTTGAAGACTTGAGGCTTTAATGACTGATATCCAGATAGGAATAGTTGAAAATCACACATGAACATCTGGTAAAACTCTTGAACTCCTAAAATAAAGAAAAACTCTACAATCCTCCAGAAGAAAGTGTCCAGTCAGTCACAAAGGAACAAAACATTGTAACATATGTAACATTGGAATTTTTAAAACAGCAGGATAACATCTATAGGCTACCATGCAATGAACTTTCCTATATACACAGTCGATTCTTGGTATTTGTGATAGTTACGGTCTATAATCTTGCTGTGGACCCTGAATAGAGAATACTGAAACACTGCTGCTAGGGTAAAATACAGGGTTAGGTTCCTGCCAGCCTCTGGTCCCAACATTTTAATCAACTGATCAATGTATAACCTTGGTTTATGTGTATTTCTTTCTTTTTTTTTTTTTGCGGTACGCGGGCCTCTCACTGTTGTGGCCTCTCCCGTTGCGGAGCACAGGCTCAGGACGCGCAGGCTCAGCGGCCATGGCTCACGGGCTCAGCAGCCATGGCTCACGGGCCCAGCCGCTCCGCGGCATATGGGATCTTCCTGGACCGGGGCACAAACCCGTGTCCCCTGCATCGGCAGGCGGACTCTCAACCACTGCACCACCAGTGAAGCCCCTACGTGTATTTCTTTTTAAAGACACTATACGTAATGTACATTGTTAATTGATTAGCAATGAACTCACGCCTGAGCAAACCTTATCTAACACACATATAATCTCTCTGTAAGGCACACCACAGCCTTCTTGTGCCAGGAACACTAGACAGCACATCACTACACTTGGAGGCCATTAAACTACAAAATCACCAACAAAAAGCACAAAAACAGGGGTATCTAATAGAGTTTACAGTATAAGGCACAAGAAGACAGAGTTGCCTTGTTTGACCTCAGCGTTGGGCGACTTGAATATTTTGCCACTCTGCACGTGTCCATGAATACAGCAGGAGCAGAGTGAATATTGGTTTGAGGGTTAACAAATACATTTTAGCAAGTAGGCAAATTAACAAATACAGAATCTGCAAGTAATGAGATCAAACTGTAGTTAAATCTAAATGGATAATGATAAGTGTGACAATGTGGAATCTAAGTGTTAAAGATTGTTAAATAGAAAAGACAAAATGCAAATTAAGAGGATGCAGATACTATTTCATATACGTCATATTGTCAAAAATTGAAAAGTCAGGGCTTCCCTGGTGGCGCAGTGGTTGAGAGTCCACCTGCCAATACAGGGGACACGGGTTCGTGCCCCGGTCCGGGAAGATCCCACATGCCGCAGAGCGGCTGGGCCCGTGAGGCATGGCCGCTGAGCCCATAAGCCATGGCCGCTGAGCCTGTGCGTCCTGAGCCTGTGCTCCGCAACGGGAGAGGCCACAACAGTGAGAGGCCCGTGTACCACACACACACACAAAAAAGAAAAGTCTGATAATGCCTAGACTATGGGGAAATTGGAATCCTTATACACTGTTGGCTGGCATACAAATTGGTTCAATTATTTTGGAAAGCAATCTGGCAAAACCAGTAAAGCTGAAGATGCACATGCCTATGATTGGCAATTAAGTATATTTCAAAGTATATAGTCTATGTGCAAAAGGAGACATAATTCAAAGATGTTCACTACAGCACTGATTTCAACAGTGATAAATTAGAAACAAGGTAAATATCCAATTGTAGAGAAAAGCAAAATAAACTGCAGTACAGATGAAAATCAGATTTTAACGAATAAAATAAATTTGCTGGATAAACTTGGTCAATTTCAAAACGCTAATGTTGAAGGAAAAAATCATGTGGCAAAGGATATAGATATAGTGTGACAAAATTTATGCTCAGTTTAAAAACATAAAATAAACTGATATTATTTATGGACACATGTATTTGGGTAAAGTATACAAGCACTCATAAAAGTGAAACACATAGCCTGTAACGTAGTGGTTACCTCTAGGACCGAAGTAAGAGAAAAGGATGGGGTGAGGGAGGAGGATTTGAAATTATAGTCAGCAGTTCTCAAAATGTGCCCTAGGTTCACCTAGTGGTGATGGTAGGGGTGGCCCTTGAGATGCTTTTGGGGAGAACACAAGGTCAAAACTATTTTCATAATGACATTAAGCTGTTATTTGCCTTCTGCACTCATTCTCTCACAAGTGTACAGTTGGCTTTTCCAGAGGCTACATGGTATGTAATATTACAAAAGATTGAAAGTAGAAGCAGGTTAAAATAATCCAGCTATCTTCTACTAAGACAGACATGAAAGAGATTTGCAAAAAGGTAAAACAATTCCACTTTTCTTGCTAATTTTTCTTAAAAAGTTATTTTCCATAAAAATGTTATTTATGTTAATATGCAATTTATGAATGTATGTATGTGTATTAACATGTAATAGATTTACTGTTTTTCAAAAAGAATAAATATTTTTAAAGTATTGTTTTAATTTATAAAATAGTAGGTATCAATAAACAGGACCCATATAAACAAAAGCTATTTGGGTCCTTAATATCTTTTAAGAATGAATTCATTAAAATTAGCCCACTCCTTGATACCTAAGCTCAGCCCTACTCTTGAGACCTTTCAGTTATTACTTACTGTCAGGAAGCTTCATCCCCTGATTTTACATAGCTCACTCACTTCATCCCCTGATTTTGCATAGCTCACTCTGTTTATTTACATGCATCACCACTTCCAAGAGGCCTCCCATCTAAGAGAACCATCTTATCTTTCTATACAGTACTATGACCTGACATTATATATTTGTCTACTGTTTAGTCTCTCTCACTGCAAGGCAAGCTCCTTGTCAGCAGGAGTGTCCTTTTCTCCAGAACCCAGAAAGGTATCCGGCAATAGTAGATACTAATGTATTATATTTATTAAATAAGGGAATTAATAAAATTTATTAATTCATATTAATAATATATTTAGTATTTATAAAATTTTATCAATTTCCTTACCAGTAATGGAATTTATAAAAGCAAAATAAAAACTTTGCTTAAAATGGATGGCAGTACAGGTGTCTGTCAGTTCATACATCTGAATATATGATATATTTAATCACAGAAATTTAAAAATAATTTTTAATGATCTCTATTTGCAGATTACACGGTATTATGTATTGAAAATCCTAAAGATTCCACCAAAACTGTTAGAACTAATAAATGAATTTAGTAAAGTTGTAGGATACAAACTCAATATAAAAAACTGTCACAACTGAACTATTAGAAAGAGAAACTAAGAAAACAATCCCATTTACAATAGCATCAAACAGAATAAAATACCTAGGAATAAATTTAACCAAGGAGGTGAAAAATCTGTACACTGAAAATTGTAAGACATTAATGAAAGACACTGAAGAAGATACAAATAAATGGAAAGATATTCCAGGCACACCGATTGGAAGAATTAATATTGTTAAAATGTCCATACTACTTAAAGTGATCTACAGATTCAGTGTAATCCGTATCAAAATTCAAATAGCATTTTTCACATTTTGATGTGACAAAAGATTAAGGAAAAAAATAAATCTGCAATGCCTATCACAGATAAAGGATTAACCTCTCGTAATATACAAAGAGATACTACAAATTTTCTGAAAAAAGTAAACCACTTAATAAAAGTCAATGGGCACAGACGAATGGATAAAGAAGTTGTGGTACATATATACAATGGAGTATTACTCAGCCATAAAAAGGAACGAAATTGAGTCATTTGTTGAGATGTGGATGGACCTAGAGACTGTCATACAGAGTGAAGTAAGTCAGAAAGAGAAAAACAAATATCATATATTAATGCATGTATGTGGAACCTAGAAAAATGATACAGATGAACCAGTTTGCAGGGCAGAAGTTGAGACACAGATGTAGAGAACAAACGTGTGGACACCAAGGGGGGAAAACCGCGGTGGGGTAGGGATGGTGGTGTGCTGAATTGGGTGATTGGGATTGACATGTATACAATGATGTGTATGAAATTGATGGCTAATAGGAACCTGCAATATAAAAAAACAAAAAAACAACTAATACTAAACTTTTTGTGGGTTCTTTGTATGGAAATATGCTAATATAAATGTTTCAGACATTACATGAAACATCTAAAAATTTTATATGTTCTGGTATAATGTTATAAGTCATAATTCTAGTTATTACTTTAAAATGAATACCTCAGAAACAACTAAATTTCCTTGTCAATTGCATTATTATGAACTTTCATCAAATCTTTAACCGTGGTCATTTTTAAGTCTTTTGTCATTTACAGACAGTTCTGGGTGTACTCTGATGCTTTTGCAATAATGTTCCTATAAAAGGGTTTCAGGGCTTCCCTGGTGGCACAGTGGTTGAGAGTCTGCCTGCCGATGCAGGGGACACGGGTTTGTGCCCCAGTCCGGTAAGATCCCACATGCCGCAGAGCGGCTGGGCCCATGAGCCATGGCTGCTGAGCCTGCGCGTCCGGAGCCTGTGCTCCTCAATGGGAGAGGCCACAACAGTGAGAGGCCCACGTACCGCAAAAAAAAAAAAAAAAAAAGGTTTTCATCTTCAAGGAATTCATGGAAAAGACTCTGACAAGTACAGGTTTCTGGTAACTGACTATACTGCTGAACTGAATGAATAAGCATTTTCACAACTCTAATGGAAAACTGATGAATTCATAAAAGTGCTAACAAAAGATCAAGATGAAAAAAAATTAATTACATGAGACTGAGTGAACTAATGAGGATGATTATAATTTTTGTGACTTTCTGTTTGAATAAAAAAAAAATCCGACAAGGACTCAGAGGCAAAAAATATACAAATCAATTTTCACTGCAAAGTAAAGGAGCTGTTACAGTGGAGGATTACTGGACTGAATGTCAATATTATGACATAGTATGAGTGTGTTTCGTGTTTGGTAACTGCAATCATTGTTGCTTTTGTTGTGGTCATCCATTTACAATGCTTGGTGTCAGTTTATTTATGTCTTATAAAAATAAAATACAGTGTGTGTGTGTGGAAAAAAAATCCTACAGGAGTAGGAGAGGGGAAAGTCAGGGGAAAGGGAAACAAGTTGCGTCTTGAAATACTTGAAGTGGTAGTTTATCAAGCAAAGGGAAGAGGTCTTCCATTTACACTTTCTTATTTCAAAAACAAGAATACTTTAAAACTGGAAAACTTTTTTTGTAAACAAAAGAGAAAAAGACTATGCTCATTAGATCTTCTATTTAAAATGTTCTATAATACTATACTATTCCCTCAAAAAAAAAAGTCAATGGGCAAAGGATATAAACAAGCAATTTATAGAAAAACCATTTTAAATGTCCAATAAATATCATATTAAGTGCTAAAATTAAACTAACAATGAGATATCACTTCTCACTCAACATACTGGAAAAAATTAAAGAATGATAACCCCTAGTGCTGGTCAGGATGCAGGGAAAGTGTACTCTCTTATACTGTTAATAGAAATATAAACTGTTGAAATCTTTCAGAATACCATCTGCTTATATTAAAATTAAAACTACACATGTCCTCCCACCCAGTAACCCCGCCCTGTAAAATACATTCATATTATGAAACATTTGGCAGCCATTAAAAAGAATTAACTAGGTACTCTGAGACATAAAATCATGATGTATTTTTGAATGGAAAAAAAATAAATTTTAAAATAAAAAATTTTAATTTAAAAAAGCAATCCATAAAAAATAATTTAAAAGTTCATGATAAAATCAAACTGTTTAATGTGATCCCAAATATATATAAAGTCATAGATGTGTGTGTCTTTATACACAAAGATATCCACAGTGATGGTCATCGAAATGTAGTTATCTCAGAGGTAAGATTTCGGCTGATATTTACTGTTTTCCACATATTTTTCTACCATGTTTAAATTTTCAAGTGTGGCCATGTATTATTTATATAATCAGCTTCTGTTTCTTGTTTTAAATCAACTTACTTTCCCCCTGCTTTCCTTCCCCTATTAAATCAGCTTCCTGTTAAATTTTACTACTGAAATGTTTCTCAAATCTGTCTCCTCCTTTATATTCCCAGAGTTTAATTCTTCCTCATCTCTCACCTGTACAACGGAATTAGCCTAGCTAAACATTTTGCCTCCATTAATTACTACCAATTTGCATCCAATTAAAAAATACATATTTTACTATGCCAATTCCCTCCTAAAAACTCAATCAGTTCTTCACTGACCATAAAATAAAGACCAAACTTTACCAAACGATTCAAGACTTTCTGGACTCTAACTCCAAACTATCCTAACCGTTCAACTTTTATTTCTTTGTTTATTCATTCATTCAACAAAGTGTGCTTACTGTGTGACAGACACTGTTCCAGCACCTACTACACAACAGTGAATAAACAGCCAAAACAACAGGCGCTGACCTTGTGGAATTTATATAGTTCTATATATATGGGGGGTGTGTGTGGGGGGGTGGAAATAAACATAATGAAGAATTATACAGGCTCTTATAGAAGTAAACATAATGAACAAGAAAATTATATAGTGCAATATGTTTTATAATAAATATGTATTTTGTCATTCAGATATACATTTCTCAGATATATTTGGGTCTTCATCACAGTTCCTGGCTCACAGCTACCGAAACTCTTGGAATTTCCTAAGGGTTAAGAGTGATAAAGGTGTCTTTCCTTATGTTAATGAGGTGATTGGAGTGCACCTAAGACTGGGGGCTGGTTACCAGAACCTTGTGATTAGAGGGTTGGAACTTTTGGTCTCACCCCCTGATTTCTGGAAGGGGAGAGGGGCTTGAGGTTCAATCAATCACCACTCGCCAATGATTTAGTAATCATGACTATCTAATGAAACCTCCATAAAAACCAGAAAAGGAAAGCTTTCTGGCCCTTTTCCAAGAGCTTCCACATTGGGGAACATGCTTCCATGTGCCACCATTCAGACTCTATGCATCTCTTCATCTGGCTGTTCATTTGTATCCTTTAATATCTTTTTATTAAATTGGTAATTGGTAATCTAGTGGGCAAATGGCTTTTCCTGAGCTGAGTCATTTTAGCAAATTAACTGTACCAGAGGAGGGGTTGGTCAGAACCTCTAACTTGTAGCCAGTCGGTCAGTCAGAAGCACAGGTAACAACCTGGGAAGTGGAGGGTGGTCTTATGGGACCAAGCCCTTTACCTATGGAATCTGATTCTATTTCCAGGTAGACAAGTGTCAGAATTGAGTTGAATTCTTGGGCACCCTGCTGGCATCTGAGAATTGCTTGTAGGGAAGCCTACACACACACACACACATATGCATGCATGCACACTGGGCTTGCCTCTGGGAACCCCTCTACATATAGTATGTAAGAAGATAATTGTTATGAGAAAGAGAAATGGAGTGCTGGGCAGGTTGGGAGAATGGGGAAGGATTATACTTTCTAAATTGACTGATCAGGGCAGCCCTCACTGAGGTGACACTGAATAGACTTAAGGCAGTGAGAGAGTCAACCTGGGGAGTTTTGAGGAAAATACCCTCTACCCCAGATTGTATGTGAACGCTGTAGGGTGAGAGAGGGACAGTTATGTTACAAAAATAGCAAGGAGGCCAGTGTGGCTGAAGCAAAGAAGGTGAGGGGACAATGGTAAGAGATGAGGTCAGAGAGGCACCAAGACAGGGGTCTAACCCCGAGCACAAGGGGTCTCATGGGTTCAACAATAAGGACTTTGGCCTTTACTGTAAATGAAACTGGAAATGTAACGAACACTGAGGATGCCTCCCAGGGGCAGTCCTTAACTGACAGATATGTAAATTCTCAAGTTCCCTTGTCCCTGACAGGACAACTGTGAGGTATAATCCACACAAGTCTCCAGGGCTCCCTGACAGGACCAAACCAAAGTTACCAACTGTGAAGCACACCTTCAAGTGGCTTTCTTCCTTTTTATGTCCCACCGGCCTGCAACCCTCCAAGTTTTCCTGGAATTACTTTCTAAATTACGTTTATATGAATCTTTGTGCCAGGGTCAGCTTCTGGAGAACCAAACTAAGACAGGAAGCTACCAGAGTTTTATGTGAAATGTGGCATGATTTATTCAACAAATTGAATGCTGAACCACTAACTTTTCTTAAAATATATAATTTCATACACCACATCTTCACACATCCTGGTTTCTTTCCTAAGAAATAACATCTCCTTTCTTCCTTCCCTGAGGCAAATGCCAATAAAGTTGGCACTGTTTTCCAAAATGCCAACTCAAATGATCCTTTCCAGAATTTTATGGCAGCATGTTTTTGGGGAGGTGACTCTACCAGAATATAATTTAAGGATCGATTATCTGCATTTTCTATTTCTATCTAGATCAGATTATTGAGAAGAAATCTTATCTTTTCATAATTATTTCCCCAAATGCCTACTTAGCTCAGTGCTTTGCACACAGTAAGGGTGAATACAACTTGCTGAATTTCTGATCACTCCTTGTAAGCTTTTCTTCTCATACTAGACCCAATATCAACTTGACAAAAACCTCAATTTAAATCTAAATAACTGGGACTTTCCTGGTGGCACAGTGGTTTAAGAATCCGCCTACTAGTGCAGGGGACACGGTTCAAGCCCTGGTCCGGGAAGATCCCACATGCAGCGGAGCAGCTAAGCCCGTGCACCATAACTACTGCTAAGCTTGTGCTCTAGAGCCCATGAGCCACAACTACTGAAGCCCGCCACCTAGAGCCAGTGCCCCACGACAAAAGAAGCCACCGCAGTGAGAAGCCCGTGCACCGCAACAAAGAGTAGCCCCCGCTCACCACAACTAGAGAAAGCCTGCGCACAGCAACGAAGACTCAATGCAGCCAAAAATAAATAAATTTAAATAAATAAATTTTTTAAAAAATCTAAATAATATGTGGCAGAAATCAATTAATTTTAACATGATTGAGTTATTTTTTCATGTGGAGACTTGATTCCAACAGTTTTTATGTCTTTGCTATAAAGGAGCACAGAGAACTTGGGCTTTTAAGAAACACACATGCTACACAATGTCTTATGACACTTACTTTGGGGAGAGCACCGGAGGACTGACAAAAGACCGAAGTGCATCTTTCACCATGTCTTGCATGAGATGGGTTCCAAAGACCTTTTTGTTATCCACCAGGAAAGTGGTCTTAAAACAAATGTTATATATATTAGTAATGCTGTCACAATCTTGACATATTGTACATGTAGTTGTCATTACTGTGACATGAACATACTTCTTATAAATGCCACAGAATACAAAAGAGATTAAAATGTAAAAAGTTGGTGGAAAATTCCTTTTTCCACAATGCCTCCACAGTGGGTACTACTTATTAATCCCTATTTAAGGTGTATTCTGATGCAGGAGAACAAAAAATGTGCAGAAAAAAATCTCTCAGGTCAAGAGTAGTAATATTGAACTAGTGAAAGTGAACTGATGAGTCTGAATATGTCAAATGAGCTAATATACGAGAAAGGGTTTCATAAATTATGAAATATTTAATGGTTATAAATATCAAGTCAGTCGATAACCTTATCTCTAATAAACACCTTGGAATACATACAAACTTTCTGAAATTGGAAAAAATATAGTTAAAATAATAAATTATTAAATTGAAATACACTACTATTTAATAATAATTTACATTTAATTTTCTGCCCTTAACAATCTCAATGTATCTGAATATTTACTATACTATACCTTACTTGATTTCCTAACACATTTGAGTTGTTTCCAGTTTTTGGTGATCACGAACCAAACAGCTTTAAACACAGGCATGCATACAGGTTTCTAGGAGAATGTCAGATTCCACTTCTCTTGGGTAAATAAGCAGGAGTAAAATTTGTATATTTGTTTTTGTAACAATCTGCCATCATTTTCCAAAGTGGCAATAGCACTTCATATTCCTATCAGTAATGCATCCTCTCCAGTGCTTGATATTTTCAGTTTTGTTCTTTTTTCTTGTTTTATTTTAAAGATATTCTGATAGGTGGATAGTGGTATTCCATTGTGGTTTTAATTTACATTTCCCTGTTTTCTTACTGTTACGTTTATAGAATTCTTTTTATGTTCTCGATACAAGTCCCTTGTCAGAGATGATTTGCAAATATTTTCTCCTACTCTGTAGAGTCTCTTTTCATTTTCTTAACAGTGTCTTCCACAGAATTAAAGTTTCAAATTTATCAACTTGCCATTTTTTTAAGTGGACTGTGCTTCTGATGTCATACCTAAGAATTCTCTACCTTTCCCAAAGTCATAAAGATTTTCTCCTATCCTTTCTTCTAACAGTTTTATGGTTTCACATATAGTACTACATAATAAAGGACTAATTAAGGAACAGAACTTCTCTGGACTTTCCCCTTGGTTCCACTGATCACATGTCCATCATTTGGCCAACAGCACACTTGTCTCATAGTCAGGTAGTATTGAGTTCCCCAACTTTATTTTTTTTTTCAAATTTGTTTTGGCTGTACTAGTTCCTATGCCTTTCCGTATAAATTTTAGAAGCAGCTTGTTGACATGTACAAAAATTTCTGCTATGATTTTGGGATTGCTCTAAATCTGTACATCAATTTTGGGGAGAACTGACATCTTACAACAGTATCAATTCTTCCAATCCACAAACAAGATGTATCTCTCCATTTATTTAAGTCTCCTTTGATGTCTTTCATCAGTACTTTGTAGTTTTTCAGTATACAGGTTCTCCAAACAGGTATTAGATTTATACCTACATATTCCATTCTTGATGTTATTGTAAATAGTACTGCTTTAAATTTTTTGATTTGCATTGTTCATTGCAAGTATATAGAAATAAAATTGCTTTTTGTAAATTGGCCTCATATCCTGTGATATTGTTAAACTCATCCATCAGGTCTAGGAACTTCTTTGCAGATTCCTTGGTACTCTACATAATCATGTTGTCTGTAAAGAAACATTATTTCTCAGTTTCTCAACTGTATGCCTTTTATTTCTTTTCCTGCCTTTTTCCACTGGCTAAGATTTCCAGTACTATATTGAGTGAAAGTGGAGTGATGAGACTGGACATCCTTGCTTTCCTCCCAGTAGGAGGAAAGAATTTAATCTTTCATCATTAAGTATGATGTTAGCTATAGGTGTTTGGCACATGCCCTTTATCAGATTAAGGAAGTTACCTTCTATTCCTAGTTTTGCTGAGAGCTTTTATGATGAATGGACGTTGGTTCTGTCAAATGGTTTTCCTCAATCTATTGAGACTTTAGATTATATGGTAAATTATACTTTAAACACTGAACCAACCTTGCATTCCTGGGATAAAACCCACTTGGTCATGATGTATTCTTTTTTTATATATTGCTGGATTTGATCTGATAATACTTTAAGATTTTTATGTCTATGTTCATAAGGAATATAGGTCTATAGTTTTCTAAGCTTGAAATGTCTTTGTTTGGTTTTGGTACTGAGGTAATGCAGGCCTCATATGATGAGTGCCCTTGCCTCTTCTATTTTCTGAAAGAGACTGTGTATAGAATTGTCCTGGAGTTTTGCTGGAAGGCATTTAACTATGAACACAATTTCTTTGATAGATACAGGATTATTCAAATTTTCTATTTCTTTTTGAGTGAGTTTTGGTAGTGTCCCTCATGGAATTGGTCCATCTCATTTAAGTTTTTGCATTTATGGACATACAGTTGTTTAGAATATTCCCATATTATCATTTTAATTTGTTTAGGGTCTGTAGCAATTCCTGATATTATTCATCTGTATCTTCTTTTTTTCTTGTTCCATCTAGAGGTTCATCAATTTTAGAACCTGCTTTTGGATGCAATGATTTTCTCTATTGTTTGTCTCTTTCTTATTTTACTCATTTTTGCTTTTATCTTTGTTATTTCCCTCTGCTTCCTTCCAGTTTGATTTGCTCTTTTTCTACTTTTTTAAAATAGAAGCTTAAATTATAATTTCAGACCTTTCTTCCTTTTTTTCATATGAACATTTAGTACTATAAATTTCTCTCTAAACACTGCTTAAATTGTATCCCACAAATTCTGATATTTTCATTTTCATTCAGTTCAAAATATTTTCCAATTACCCTCAATACTTCCTCTTTGACCCATGGGTTCTTCAGAAGTGTGTTAATTTCCAAGTATCTGGAGAATTTTCCAGATACTTCTGTTATTGATTCCTAATTTAATTCCAAAATAGTCAGAGAGCATACTTTGTATGATTTCAATTTTTTTTAATTATTAAGGTTTATTTTATGGCCCAGAATATGATCTTGATGAATGTCTAACACTGTAAGTGAATACTTCTGTTAAAAAAATATACTACTAACTGTGGAATATCCTTTAAAAGCATCTACCTTTTGTTCCATCAATCAATAAAACAATATCAATATACAGTATTTGATGTTTAAAGACATATTTTGATACTAAGTGGAACTTACTTGTAATAGAGATCTTGAAAGAACACAAGGTGATTGTTCACTAAATTCACAGAAAAAATCCTAATAGATACACAGAAAAAAGTGTCATTAATAGATTAAATAAAAGCTGAAAATGTTTGTATACAGAGTATAACTTTTACCAGACCTTCTGGGAATGATACACTACCAAAGTTAAAATAAGAAAGATAGCTAAAGATCATTTCTATAAGAATTGTCTAATTGTATGAATGGAAAAATTGATAATTTTAGAGCCTAAAATTTATTTTTAACAAACTTACCAGTAACAGTATTATGTGGATACTGATATTAAATTTGTACATCATGAAAATAACAGTATCAATAATAATTTACTAACTAATGACAGAGATTTACTTCCTACTTCACAGAAATAAATACCAAGTAACCAGGCTAACTGAATTCACATTCTTTTTTTTTCATAATTAATTTTTACACCTTGCACACACTCCTCAAAGTGAATATTCTCCACCAGAGAGAGATTCTACTATTCCACATTACAAAGAAAATTAAAACAATTTACCCCACAGAAAATCCCTCAACTTCAGCCTCTAAACCTCTAGTTGTATCCACATCTGTACACAGATCCTTTCCTTGCCTACTTTAACAATAGATGTATTAAAGACTCCATTCCTTCTGGCTTTTTCACAAACATTACATACTGTCAATTATCCATACTTTGCTCTCCTAGATATTAAAATTCTTCCTCTCTACCAGATCGTTCCCATTTTCATTTAAACAGTCAGGTTTCTCTCATCTTTAAAAAGAAAAGAAGATCATCACGTGATGTCACATTTTCCTCTCAACTGCTGTCTTCTCAGCCAAACTTTCTGCAGAAGTTGGCTGCACCCACTGTCTCTACTCACTCAACTCTCACCCACCTTCAACACATGTAACCTGGTTCTTTGTTCTAGTCACCACTTGTCCCCCATTACTAAATCCAATGGACATTGATTTTGGACCTTATTCATCTCTTTCACTTGACCTCTCAGCAGTGTGACTTCCTTCTTGAAAAACCTTTTAAATGACTTTCATATGTTTCTTCCTCTGGCTACTTCTCAGTTTGTTCTGTAGGTTCAAAGTTTAGTTCCAGAAAACCTTCTTTTCTTAACCTATATATTTTTTCCTCGTAAATTTTGAAGCATAAACACTCATGCTTCGATTACTATCTATACTGTAATAATTCTAAAATTTTAACTCTAAGCACAGACCTCTAAACTCTATCCATATAGCCAATACTATACAATATCTCTACTTAAATATATTAAAGGTACCTCAAACTTTACTTCACTAAGACCCTCAAAGGTCCTTTGAGAATATCCCCCTTTGAGTGAACAGCACCAAACGTGCATGTAGACTTACAAGGCAGAAGCCTAGAGACCTTCCTCAGAGCTCTCTCATGCCCCATATTTAATTCACCACCAATATTCTATCAATTTTAGCTCACACATAGCTCAAACACTGACAACCTCACCAACTCCCTGCCATCCTTTTAGTCCAAGTTACCATCTTCTCTTCCCTTGGACTGCAGTACTGGTTTCCTAATTTATCACACTGTGTTTACTCTGGTCCCTTCCAATCCCTTCTCTACAATGCAGCCACATCTTTGCACATTCTTGATCCTATTATGTCACCGTCCCCCCCACACACTGATCTTTCTTGACAAAACTAACGGTTTTCCTTTGCTCTGTGATAAAGATCGAAATCCTTAATGTTGCTTAAATGGCCTTGTCTGGTCTGCCTACCTCTCTAGCCTCACCAAATCCCCCATCCCCATCACTCAATGCTCCATTCTGCTACTTTTCTTTTAGTTTCTCAAATGTATCATGTTCTTTCCTGTCACATGGAGGAGCATTCTGCTTCCTGCACCTGGAACTGTCCCCCTACTGTCCCAAATGATGTTCACCTAACTGTTAGATCTTAGCTTTACCTTCACTTCTTTAAGACTCCTCTGATCATTTAGGTCAGTTCCTTCATTATATGCTATATGTTCTAGTTCCTTTGCTTCATACTCCCTACACTGGTTTGTAATTCTATAATCATTTTTATGATTATTTGATCGATTTCTATCTCATACTACACTGTAAGCCCTATGGCAAGATGGAAGATATGCTTTTGCTCATCACTGTATACCAGCCATAGCACAGAACTTAGCACAAAACAAGCATGTTGGCTGAACTGATGAATGTACATATACTGTACTCGCTATCACAGTTCGTCTGTACTCAATTTCTTATTGCTAGTGTACATCTCTAACAGGATACAGTCTGTAAAGTCCATTATTTACCTAATTTAAACTAGGTAGATCTTCTTAATTAATCCACAGCTGTCAAAATATCATCTTATGGGTTCCTAAACTATGAGTTTCCCTTTACTAATGTCACTACCCTCCCCCTTACCACTGGTTTTTGCCCTATATGCAAAATACCAAAAACTTTGAAAATACAGAAAAATTCAAAAAACAAAACTATCATATAGCATTCCACTATCTATAGTCATAATTAATATTTTGGTATTTGTTATTCTAATCTTTTGAGAAATAATTTGGTTGAATTTGGCTTTGTCTCTGAATATCTTTTCTGTGTGAAACAACATATATAAAAAATATATTTTAAAACTTTCAACAGGGACTTCCCTGGTGGTGCAGTGGTTAAGAATCCATCGGCCAGTGCAGGGGACATGGGTTCAAGCCTTGGTCTGGGAAGATCCCACATGCCGCAGAGCAACTAAGCCCATGCGCCACAACTACTGAGCCTGAGCTCTCGAGCCCATGAACCACAACTACTGAGCCCACGTGCCACAACTACTGAAGCCTGCACACCTAGAGCCTGTGCTCCACACAACAAAAGAAGCCACAGCAACGAGAAGCCTACGCACCGTAACAAAGAGCAGCCCCTGCTTGCCACAACTAGAGAAAGCCCGCATGCAGCAATGAAGACCCATAAATAAATAAATAAATAAATTTATATTAAAAAAAGAACATTAAACATAACTTGACATTCACAAACATTTCCCAATGTCAATACTTCCCATGTCAAGAGTTTTCTATAACATATTTTTTAATGGCTGTGTGACATATATTGTAAACATACCACAGAATGGATATTGTCACCATTCAGTATTTAAACTGTTACTAGTTTTTGAACATTACAAAGGATGATGCAACAGACACCTCTTTTCTTTCTTTTTTTTTTTTTTTTTTTTTGGTACACGGGCCTCTCACTATTGTGGCCTCTCCCGTTGTGGAGCACAGGCTCCGGACGGGCAGGCTCAGCGGCCATGGCTCACGGGCCCAGCCGCTCCGTGGCATGTAGGATCCTCCCAGACTGGGGCACAAACCCGTGTCCCCTGCATCGGCAGGCAGACTCTCAACCACTGCGCCACCAGGGAGGCCCCCTTTTTTCTTATTCTAAATGTCTAGAAGGAGAGTTTCTGGGCCAAGTATACACATTTTTAAGACTTTTGAGAGAGACAGCCACTGGAGTATAATAAGAAAATGACTACTTCCCTTTACCAACATTAAATATTATTGTGCTTGTCAATCTAGCTGTTATAAATTGCAATTCTTTAATTTCTAGTAAGGTTAAGCATCTTTCATGTTTATTTCTTTTTAAATATGTATGCTCGTGTCCTTTCCCAATTTTTCAATGGGATGTTTATTTTTATTTATTTTTAAGATTCTATGATTCTTATGAGAGAATAAGGAAAAACTACTAAAAAGAAAGGAAACACAAAAGGAGGTAATAAAGGCATAATCAGTGAAAGTTTCACTAAGGAACAAAGACTTAAGCTGGGCTTTAATGATAAAGAATTAGCGGAGGGCTTCCCTGGTGGTGCAGTGGTTAAGAATCCGCCTGCCAATGCAGGGGACATGGGTTCGAGCCCTGGTCCACGAAGATCCCACATGCCACGGAGCAACTAAGCCCATGTGCCACAACTACTGAGCCTGCACTCTAGAGCCCGCAAGCCACAACTACTGAAGCCCACGTGCCACAACTACTCAAGCCCGTGCGTCTAGACCCTGTGCTCCACAACAAGAGAAGCCATAGCAATGAGAAACCCGCACACTGCAATGAAGAGTATCCCCTGCTCACCACAACTACAGAAAGCCCACGTGCAGCAAAAGACCCAACACAGCCAAAAATAAATAAATAAAAAATAAATAAATGTAAAAAAGAAAAAAATTTTTTTTAAAAGGAAAATAAATTTACTATAAGAAAGAGCATAACAGAAGCACAAATCTTTATTGACCATTTATCAATTATACCCCAGAGGCTGCTGCTAAATTCTAGGAATATAAACTAGATAATCTGTCACCTCAAGGAACACAGGTACCGAAGCAACCTGAAACCAAAAGGGAAGACTTCACAGAGGAAATGACATGGGGCTAGAAATTATGTACCTCAACACTGAGGGGGAGCAACAGTCAAATGCATATATATGTATAGTCATGCAAAATAAATCAGTGTACTTATGTCTAAATAACACTATTTTTTTGCCTGTTTTTTATAATTGAAGTATACGTCATTATAGCTTTACCAATTAATAAAACTCCATCTCTGAATGTTTTAACATTCCCCAAATAAACCTTGTGTTCCTATATTTTAACCCATAAAAAAGATTAATCCAAAATATGCTAGCTTAAAAATGTACATACTCTTTTACCCAATAACTTCACTGTTAAGCAATTTATCTTAAGGGGTAAGGAAGCACATGATATAAAGATTTACCTACAAAGATGTTCATCTTAGTATTGTTTATAAGTGTAAAACACTGAAAATGACCTAAACGTAATTCAACGTGAATGGACTAAAAAAACCTGTGGTATATACTTACAATGCAATACCATGTAGCCATTAAAATAATGTAGAAATATGCATATTGTTGACATGAAAAGATGTTCGTGGTATAGAGACTAGTGATGAAAAAGCAAGTTACCAAATACCATGATCTAATTTTTGTATGAAAAAATATTTATACATATGCACATATATATGTACGTGTATATGTATACATGCATGCATAAATACAAATATTTATTTATATAAAAGGTTCTGAACACAGAATTGATTCAAAGCCCCATTCTTAAAACTTGGGTGAATTATCTAACTTCTCCACACTTTAGGTTCTTAATCTCTAGAATGGATAGTATAAAATCCTTATGAGGATTAAATACAAAAAGTACACACACACACACACACACACACGCGCGCGCGCAGATATCACAGATAAGAGGTGAGCAGCATTATTTACCCTTGGGACGGTCAGTCTCCAAAAAGTAATAAACTATTCTGTTGTTAAATCAAAGTTACATTCCAGAATAGAGATTTGTACTTACCAGGATACAATGTAAATTTGTTAAATTGACCACCTCACAGACAGTTTTTATTCTATCTATTAATCTTGCAAAATAGTTGACCATTTCTTCCCTCTTTATTATTTTTGCATATCGAGGGAAGGTGGGTGGAAGTAGTCTCTGGTTAACAAGAGGCTCAAAACCCATCATAATGGGATGATCTAAAAAGAAAAAAAGGTAATATTTTCAACATTTCTCTGAATTTTAAACCTCAAATACTACTAAATATAAAAAGGCCAGTTGCAAAAGCATCTCTGAATTCTAATCACAATATTCTCTAAATGGATTTTATAATTTACAATTAATGTATCTACACACACACATTTTAAAAATGAGATAAGCAGATTTAATAACCTAAAATTGTACTTCCTCCCGACATGGTGGTGGTAGTGGTGAGAGAAAGGTTTCTACCTCAAAATTAACTCCAAGCCAAGAATGGGATAAAACAGAGTTAACATATTCTCTCAGAATAAATAAAAGGGCAATGCTGTATTAACCATGAGACTGTGAAGAAACGTTTCAAACGGGAACACAAACATAGGCTTGTCTTCCCTTCATTTTCTGAACTGCAGAATCAATTCACAGTCAACTACGTAGTAATGTAAAGCGACAGAGGAAAACAGTCCCCATCCCAATCCCATGAGTTTGGAACGCATTTGGCACTGAGATGTAATTCCAGAAATTCACAATGAAAATAACATATCACAAGAGACCTGAGGGTGAGTCCCTCTCTTCCATTCTTTGTCCTCTGGTGATCTCACTTTTCACAATAGTACAAAGCTCCAAACTAAGTCTTTCTCAACTTGAAATTTCCTGCCACTTTTATAGAAAAAAATTCTGTACTCCAATGGAGTATGCATTGTCAGACTGACTCTGTGGGAGCTATTTTACAAATCTAGAAATTGTACGTAACTGATAAACATGAAATTCTGTTCTGTCTGGTAGAGATTCAACCGACTTCTTCTATACTCTATAGAAAAATGTTTTGCCTCCATTTATAATTTATTTCAATATTCCACTACTCCATATAAATGTGTGTTTTAAAACTTTTCATGTCTGGTTGTGTCACTGAATGAGCTTAACAAAATCCTTAACACATGTTCACTTTTATATCTGTATAAGAGTCATGGTTTTACCTTTGTCTGAAAATCATCTTTTAATACTCCCTATTCCCTAAGTACTATAAGATATAAGCAAGCACAGTGACTTACAAATATCATGTCCTTTTATGCCTCTTTGCTTATACAAACTATTCTACCTGTAAAACCTACCCCCTTGTTCTTAGCCTGAACTTGATATAGCTTGAATTCTCTCTCATCATTGGTCCCCCCAATGATGTATATACAATGTTCTGTGTATATATACTACTATACTGTCTGTGTGGGATTACATCATTTGTCTCTCTCTCTGAGTTCTTTTGAAAGCAAGAACAGGGTTGGATCCCAAACACCAAATTCCTGGCTCATAACATGCACTGGATACTTGTTTGCTGAATGACAAGATGTGCATGCTCAAAATAAAATGAAAGACTGCCACCACTATAATAATTTGAATTTCTGATTTATAATACTTCATTTAGGACTAAGGTAAAAGTAGTAGTAACGATGCTGTAAGAAGCTTCTTTACCATATTAACATGAATACATTGCAGACTTTAATGATAAACACACAGAATCCAGATACTTAAATAGTCCATTACACTGATTTTCTCTGAAAGTATTCTAGTATGCACGGAAAATTATTACCCAGGAATATGCATTTACTCTTAATACATCTATTTTTAGGCTTTAAACCACAAGTAGAAGATAAATACATAATAATACACTCATGAAAATTTATATTACCATGGAAAGAAGTAAGTATTAATGGGAAATGGATAACAAACACAATATATTCTGACTTCAATTTTATACAAACAAAAAAGTACAATATAAAACAATATTAACTTTTGAAACTAACTCAGCTGTCCTGCACAGCTGATGTTTAGCAACATCCCTGACCTCAACCCACTACATACCAGTAGCAACCTCCTAACTGTAAAATGGATCCAGACATTGCCAGATGTCCCTGGGAAGCCCCAGTTGAGAAACACTGGTCTAGATGAACACAAGATGCAAGTGTAATTCAGTAAGGATAAGCTCAGGATGTCAGAGGAGCATCTTATCCATGTAAAAATTAGATGAAAGACTTCATAGAAGTGAAGTCTAAGAAAAGACCTAAATGGGGACTCCCCTGATGGCACAGTGGTTAAGAATCCACCTGCCAATGCAGGGGACACAGGTTCAATCCCTGGTCCGGGAAGATCCCACATGCCGCGGAGCAGCTAAACCCATGCGCCACAACTACTGAGGCTGTGCGCCACAACTACTGAAGCCCATGCACCCTAAGCCCGCGCGCCACAACTACTGAGCCCATGTGCCACAACTACTGAAGACCATGCGCTCTAGGGCCTATGTGCCGCAACTACTGAGCCCATGTGCCTGAAACCCGTGTGCCTAGAGCCCGTGCTCCACAACAAGAGAAGCCACCGCAATGAGAAGGCCACGCACTGTAATGAAGAGTAGCCCCTGCTCGCCACAAGTAGAGAAAGCCAGCACACAGCAACAAAGACCCAATGCAGCCAAAAATAATAAATAGAATTTTTTTAAAAAAAGACCTAAATGATAAGTTAGTTAAAGGACAAAATATTAGGACAAAGTATTCCAAGCATATCAAAGGCCTGGAAGACAGATAATATGGCTCTTTTTCTTTTTCCCTTAGGGAGCTGCAATTTTCCAAGTCATAATTTCTCTGAACTCAAAAGTAAAAATAGATGCATATAAATAGAGTGGGGACAAAATCCCTAGACACAAAAGTTAGCATCATCTACATGCTTCTCTCTATTCTCTACACACATTTAAATTTCCCCCCTACATTTTTCTGGACATAGTCCTTGTAAATGGTTAAGTGCTAAAGTGGTTCCTAGTAGCTATTTTTAAGTCTCAGCTGTTCTTGAATCTCATGCCTAAGGACTTTGTAACCATCCTATACAAGACATAGTAACTTGCCTAACTAGAAAAGAGCATAAGAACTGAGATATAATAAGAGATCAAAGCCGTTATTCAGGATATAGAAGAGTTAAGGAGGAGTGGGGATAAAAGCCAGGCAGGAGTTTGCATTTGATTTAATGGCAACACAAACTACAAAAAGTTAGACAGCTTTACCACACAAGCCCTCCCAGAATAAACCGGTCTAACATTTTCCCACCGAAATTCATATATCTCTATCACACAATTTATCTCAAGACTGTCTTATATTAAAATAACCTGAATAGTCCTTACTAAATGAGCCTAGAAAAGATGCTAATTCACATCACGTTCTACCCATTGTGTGCTACGCTCAGTAAAGATTTCCTGAATTAAACTGGATACAGATCAGACAACTTCTAGACTCTCTTCTGACTTTACAAGTCTGTAGGTGTACAAAAATTATCTTGGTTTTCCAGTTAAAGATACATAAAATTCTTCAACGCCAAATAAAATGATTTTCCCTTCACACTAGCACTCTTTTAAGTATACAATAATAACATATAATTACTATATTCAAAATATTATGGCACATTGGTTTAGAGTGGTTTAGTTACTAAAGTTCTTGCTAGATAACTGACCTTCACTATCAATAGCAGAAAACTATTACAAACAGCACAAGGTCCTTGGATAAAAGATTTATAGTAACAATGTGCTTTGATTTAACTTAACAAAGTAAGTTATTCTAAAATTAATTAGATGCCAAAATTAAAGATTTGGAAGTGTGTAAGTCAAAAGAGATAAGAGACATTATATCATTTTTGGACAAATACATCTCTCCCAAGTTAGGCAATTTACAGTTAGACTTATTGAAATAAGTTTTAGATGCCCTGAAGTTGGAAGGAATTCTAGAAAACAATGTAGAAGCTGCTGAGGTTTTGTTATATTATACTACACTTTTTGGCTACTTGATTTTCCTTTATAAAATGTTATAAAATTATGCTACGTGAAAGAAGCCAGACACAAAAGGACAAATATTGTATGATCCTGCTTATATGAGGTACATAGAGTAGTCAAACTCATAGAGACAGAAAGTAGAATGGTGGTTGTCTGGGACTGGAGGAGGGGGAAATGGGGAGTTATTATTTAGTGAGTACAGAGTTTCAGTTTGGTAAGATGAAAATTTCTGGATATGGACAGTGGTGACAGTTTCACAACAATGTAAATGAACTTGATGCTACTGAATTCTACATTTAAAAATGGTTAAAATGGCAAATTTCATGTTATAAATATTTCAACACACACACAGACAAGTTATAAAAAGGTATTTAACCACAACTGTTAACCTCAAAAAGCATAGTCTCAATGAATATTGTATCCTAATCACTGGTCAGAGTAAGTTATATAAGCAATATAATATGCATATAAATGATATTACAGACACATCTACAAATTTTGGAGTTTCTTTAGTGTGTATTTTTGAATAGGTATCCATGCAACAGATTTAAAAAGTTGCAAAGGCAACAAAAGGAGGTACAAAGAAAAGCAACTCTCCTGCCCACTTGTGACTAGTTAATCTCTTGAGAACTAACCACTACTACAAGCTTCTTTCATGTGTGGTTATTTATATATATATATATTTTCAACTTTATTGAGGTATATTATACATATTATACAATACAAATATTAAGCTTATAGTTCATTGCTTTGAAAAATATATACAACCATGTAACTACCACCTCAATCAACGCATACAACATTTTCATCTCCCCAAAAGGTTCCCTTACCAGCCAGTCACTTCCATGCCCAGCAACCATGGCACTGTTTTCTCCATGAATAAATCAGTTGCTCCTACTTTGATACAAAAAGAGTCACCCAATTTGTACTCTTTTATATCTAACTCCTTTCAGCATAATGTTTCAGTGATTTATCCATTATGTTGTGTGCATCAACATTCAATCTTTTCTACTGCTGAAAACCATTTCATTGTATGGATACCACTGTTTGCCCATTCAAACAATGTTACTTTTGTAAACAAAACATCAACATTTTATACACGCTGATCTGCTTTTCTGCATTATTTTTTAAGGTGGATTTTTCTTTTGACACAATTTCAAACTTATAGTAAAGTTGCAAGTGCAGTCAATACCGAATCACTCTCAAATACAATAAGAGTGTTATTCCTATAAAGACATACCCTTATATATTCACGATTCAACAATCAGAATTAGGGAACTAACAATGACCAATTACTGCCATCTAATGCTCAGACCTCATTCAAGTTTTGCACACTGTACCAATAATATGCTTCAAATCGACATCAGAATCACAAAGTTGTATTTATTTTCATTGTCTCTTAGTCTCCTTCAATCTGGAGCAGTTCTTCTGCTTGGCTTCTACGGATAACTTTGACAACTTTGAAGAATAACATGCCAATAATTTTGTATACTGCCCTTCAATGTGGTTTTCCTGTTTCCTTGTGATTAGATTCAAATTATTAACCTTTGGATTATAAAAGAAGTGACATTATATTGTTCTCATTGCAACCCATCAGCAAAGTGGAGATTTTAACTACTAGTGGTGTTAACTTTGATCACTTGACTAAGTTGGTGTCTGCCAGGCTTCTTCACTACTGTTAGCTTTTCCCTTTGTAGTTAATAAATATTTGGGGTGCAGGGGAAGGACACCTAAATATGCTCATTATCATCAAACTATCTACTCATTAATTCATTTATTTATATCAGTATGGAACCATGGCTTCTTCTTTTATTCAATTGGTTATGATCTATCAGAATTATTTATTTTGATGCTCAAGTTGTCCCCAACTTGGACTGTGTAAATGCCCGTTCAAGCTGTTTTCTGTGTTTAATTGACCTGTCCCATCATTCTTTGAACATTTACTCACTTCCAGCTAATAAGACATTCCAGGCTCATCTTGTTCTTTCCCTGCCCTAGCCCTGGAATCACCCATTCCTCCAAGATGTACTAGTTCCTTTTATTTTTTATATTTTTTTCCAGTTTTATTGAGGTATAATTGACCATAAAATTGTAAGATATTTAAAGTGTACAATGTGATGATTTGATATATGTATAATTTTGAAAGGATTCCCCCAACTGAGTTAATTTAACACATCCATCACCTCACATATTTATTTTTTTCCTTTGATGAGAACATTTAAGTTCTACTCTTTGAGCAAATTTCAATTATACAGTTCAGTGTTATCAACTGTAGTCACCATTTCATACATCATATCATCAGACCGTATTCATCTTCTAACTGAAGGTTTGTACCCTTTTACCAACCTCTCCTTATTTCCCTCAGCCTCTGGCAACCATGTTTCTACTGCTTCTATGAGTTAAACTTTATCTCTTTTAAATTCCACATATAAGTGACACCATGCAGTATTTGTTTTCCTCTGTCTGGCTTATTTCATTTAGCACAATGCCCTCCAGGTTCATCCATGTTGTCACAAACAAGAGGATTTCCCTCTGTTTTAAAGCTGATTAATATTCCATTGTATATATATTGTATTTTCATTATCCATTCATCCATCAATAGACACTTAGGTTGTTTCCATACCTTAGCTATAGTGAATAAAGCTAGAAAAAGCATTAATTGAAAAAGCATGCTAATGGAAACCAAAAGAAGCATAGAAGTAGCTAAACTTATAACAGACTAAATAGACTTTAAGCCAAAGAATATAACAAAAGACAAAGAAAGTAATTACATAATAAAGCAGTCAATTCATCAAGAGGATATAACAAATGTAAATATTTATGCATCCAACACAGGAGCACAAAAAAAAGCCAATATTCAGAGCTCTAAAAAGGGAAATAATAATTCAATAATACCAGGAGACTTCAATATCCCATTTTCAATAATGGATAGATCACCCAGGCAGAAAATCAGTAAAAAAAAAAAAAACCCACTGGAATTAAACTACACATTATACCAGATGGAGCTAACAGACATATATGGAACGTTTCATAGAAGAGCAATAGAATACACGTTCTTCTCAAAGGCACACTGAGGGACTTCCCTGGTGGCGCAGTGGTTAAGAGTCCGCCTGCCAATGCAGGGGACACAGGTTCAAGCCCTGGTCCAGGAAGATCCCAAATGCCGTGGAGCAACTAAGCCCATGTGCCACAACTACTGAGCCTGCGCTCTAGAGCCCATGAGCCACAACTACGGGAGCCTGCACACTAGAGCCCGTGCTCCACAAGACAAGCCACCACAATGAGAAGCCCGTGCACCACAATGAGGAGTAGCCCCCACTCACCGCAACTAGAGAAAGCCCATGCGCAGCAACGAAGACCCAACGCAGCCAAAGAATAATTTTTAAAAAAAGGCACACTGAACATTCTCCATGATAGAACATATGATATGACACAAAACAACTCTTAACAAATTTAAGACTGAAAGCACACCAACTATCCCTTCTGACCACAATGGTATGAAACTAGAACACAAGAAGAAGAAAGCTGGAATATCTACAAATATGTGGAAACTAAACAACACACTCAACAACCAATGGGTCAAAGAAGAAAACAAAGGAGAAATTTTTCTTAAATCTTGAAACAAATGAAAATTTAAAAAAAACAACATACAAAAAGCTATAGGACACTATAAATGCAGTTCTGAGAGGCAAGTTTATAGTGATAAATGCATATATTAAGAAATTAGATCTCAAGTAACAACCTAACTTTACACCTCAATGAACTAGAAAAAGAACAAACTAAGCTCAAGTTAGCAGAAGGAAGGAAATAAAAGATCAGAGTAGAAATAAATGAGAAAGAAAAAGAATAGAAGAGCAACAAAACTAAGAGCTAATTTTTTGAAAAGATAAAATTGACAAACCTTTATCTACACTTTATGTCTTTTGATTGGACAATTTAGCCCATTTACAATTAACATAAATATTGATAGGTATGGATTTACCATTTCCTGTCTGTTAATTGTTTTCTGGTTGTTTTGCAATTCCTTTGTTCCATTTTTCCTTCTCTTGCTCTCTTCCTTTATTATTTGATGATTTTCTGTACTGGTATGCTTCCTTTCCCTTTTACCTTTTGCATATCTACTATAGGCTTCTGCTCTGTGGTTGCCATGAACCTTGCATAAAACATATTTATAACAGTCTATTTGCATCTTTTTATGCTGTGTATCCAATAACAAATGACTGCAGTTATAGTTTTTTAAATACTTTTTGTCTATCAACATTCATACCAGAGATATAAATGGTCTACCTGCCACCATTACAATATTAGAATTATTTTGAATTTAGCTATAAATTTACCTTTACCAGTGAGTTTTATACTTGCACGTTTTCCTGTTACTAACTAGTGTCCTTTTGTTTCAAATGAAGAACTTCCTTTAACACTTCTTGTGAGGTCAGTCTAGTGGTGAGGAACTCCTTCAGCTTGTCTGGAAATTTTCTCTCTCTTCCTTAACTCTTAAGGACAACTGCTGAATATTCTTGGTTAGCAGCTTTTTTGTTTTGTTTTCCCTCAGTACTTTGAATATATGATCCCTCTCCCTTCCGGTCTGCAAGGTTTTTGCAGAAATAGCTACTGATAGTCTTATGGGGGGTTCCCTTGCACACAACCAGTTGCTTTTCTTTTGCTGCTCTTAAGATTCTAACTTTTGACAATTGTCAAAAGCTTTTGTCTCTAACTTTTGACTAATTATAATGTGTTTGAGTGTGGGTCTCTTAGGATTCAACTTCTTTCGAACTCTCTGAGCTTCCTGGATCTGGACATGTTTCTTTCCCCAGGTTAGGGAAGTTTTCAGCCATTATTTCTTTGAATATGCTTTCTGCCCTGTTCCTCTCTCTTCTGCTTCAGGAACCCCTATCATGCATATATTGGTCTTCTTGACGTTGTCCCACAAATCCCATAATCTATCTCTTCGTTTTTTTCCTACTCTGTTTGAATGAATTCCACTGCCCTGTCAAGTTTGCTGACTCTTTCTTCCACTTGATCTAGTCTGCTGTTGAACCTCTCGATTTTTCAGTTCGTTTTTTGAATTCTTCGGCTCTGTGATTTCCCTTGTGTACTTCTTAATACTTATTATCTCCTTGTTGAAACTCTTACTTTGTTCATGCATTGCTTCCTAACCTTGGTGAGCATCTTTATAACAGTTGTTTTAAACTCTCAATCAGGTAAACCACTTATCTCCATGTCATTAAGATCTGTTTCTGGATATTTACCTTATTCCTTTGTTTGGAATATATTCCATATTTCTTCATTTTTCTTGACTCTCTGTTGGTTTCCGTGCATTAGATAAAACAGTCACATCTTCCAGTCTTGACAGAGTGGTCTCATGTAGGAGACAAATATTGTCATATAAGAGATGGACCTCGTCAATCAGCCCAGACCAAGGCCTTAGTTTTCTTCCAAAGTTTTATGACCATCCAAGCCTCCTCCTTTGCTCTTAGTGGCTCCCAGTAGTTGAGGGTGTGCCAAGACCCATCAGTGTCCGAAAGGGAAGGATCACAATCAGAACCTAGATGTATGTTGCTTAGAAGCTGGACCCTCAGGGAGCAGCTGGATAAGTATGTAGTTAAACTTCTTCCAGGGAGAAAGTGGGAGAAGGTTGTTTTTGCCTAATCCTTCTTTGCTGGACCTCGGTACATGGCCATGGGGAAGGGTTCTCCTGCACTCATTAACAACTATTTGTTTGATAAAGCCCTGTAAGACTCTTGAATGCAAACCCCATTGGCCATTAGAGCCAGATGACCTGGGGGCTCATCCCTCAGATGGCAGCTGCAAAAGCTTGGGCACCAGATGTGTGTACAGCCTTTTTTTGGGAGACGCTATCAACTGGGTTTTATTATTGGAGCAAGCTAATGGGGAGGTGAGAGAGATGCCTGCTGGCTTCCCCTGTCTCTGGGGAAGATCTCAGGTAGCCCTTAGATACCTGCTAAATTAGAAGCCCAGCATGCAGGCAGCAGCTTTTAAAGTACAGAGTTAAACCTATTTCAGGGAAAGACTGGAAGACGGGTGATTTCATTTGCTCTCTGTGTGCTGAACCTTGGGGTGTAGAGTCAGTTAAGGAATGCTTCTTTGCTATAGTCTTCTGGAACTCATGAGTGGAAGCCCCTTTGGCTATCACCGCCAGGAGATCTGGGTCCCATGCTTCAGGCAGCAGCCACAAAAGCTGGGGTGCAAACGTATGTACAAACTTTTCCAGGCAGATGCCGGTGACTTGGAGTGGGCTGGAGGCAGAAGCCAGGCAGCCGGCCCCTAGTACCTGCTAAATTAGAAGCTTGGTCCTCAGACAGCAGCTTTTTCCTTTCAAGGAAAGACTAGGAGATGGGCAATTTTGCCTGCTTCCTCCGAGCGGATCCCTGTGGGGATAGTCATAGCAAGTGACTGCATTCCCAATGGGAACTGCTCCTCTGGTTGGCATGGTCTTATAGGTCTCATGGACACAAGCCCCACTGGCTTTCAGAGCTAGGTGTTTTGGGAGCCTATCCCTCAGGAAGGAGTCAAAGTTGGGGTGCTAGATGTAAGCTCCAAATGCTTCACTCCTTAGAACCTGAGAATTGGGGGTCCTCTCCCAATTGTGTGGTGCTATGTCAGGGGTGGAGTTTTTGACAAGTGTGTCTCAGCCTTTCCTACCCCCTTTGATGTGGATATTTCCTCAACTGTCCAATGTGTATAAGTTGCTCAACTAGTTTCTGGATTGTTTTTAGAGGGAAGCATTCCATGTGTAGGTATACATTCAGTGTGCCCATGGGAGGAAGGGACACTTCCTATGTCACTATCTTGGTTGACTCCCACCCCGGCTCCTTTTAGCAGACAATCGTCTTTAGGAAGCAAGATCTAGATGTTAAGTGTGCTCACTGCTATGTGGACATACAAGTATGTTTATATACACGCAAATGCACATTCAAACATATGCATATTTACATGTACATTTATTTCTGTATCAACCTATATATATTAGAAACTATGTACTATACCCATATCTTTAATTTCAATCAATACCATGGAGTTCAATCTAGTTTTCTCCCTTTCTAGAAATTACTCTAAGTCAGTTCCTCAAGTCTGAAAAAAGTGGCAAGGCATAATTATCAATACATTTATATATATGATCAATTCCACTGTATGCAATCTATCTTTGCATTAGTTTCTAGGGCTGCTGTAACAAATTACCACAAATTGGGTGTTTTATGACAGACATTTATTCTCTCACAGTTCTGGGGACCAGAAGTTTAACTTCAGTATCACTTAGCTGAAATGAAGGTATTGGCAGGGCTGCACTCCTGAAGGCTCTAAGGGAAAATCTGTTCCTTGCCTCTTCCAGTTTCTTGTGGCTACTGGAATTCCTTGGCTTACAGCTGCATCATGCCAACTTCTATCTCTGTCATCACATCACTTTCTCCTCTTCTGTGTGTGTCCAATTTCCCTCTGCCTCTCTTGTAAGGACACTTAGGATGATATTTAGGGCTCATCCAGATAATCCAAAATTATCTCCTCATGGAAAGATTCTTACTTAATCACATCCAGAAAGATCTTTTTTTTCCCAAATAAGGTAATAATTACAGGTTCTGAGAATTAGGACCTTGATATGTTTGGGGCTATCATTCAGCCCATTACAGTCTCCTATCACTGACACCCACCTCCCCCATAGTCCTGATCTCCATGTCCTTTACAATTTTTCAGCAATGCTTAGCATACTTTTTGCTATTTTTAATTAGGTCTTCACTTTCAGATTTTTCTCTCCTTTCCTGAACTCTGCCTGCTCACGTGTACTCTGTTATTATTTCTTCCTTTGGTCCTAATATCTGTTTTGTGCTTTTTTTTTTTTTTTTTTTTTGGCGGTACATGGGCCTCTCAGTGCTGTGGCCTCTCCTGTTGCGGAGCACAGGCTCACCGGCCCAGCTGCTCTGTGGCACGTGGGATCCTCCCGGACAGGGGCACAAACCCGTGTCCCCTGCATCGGCAGGCGGACTCTCAACCACTGCGCCACCAGGGAAGCCCTGTGCTTTTGTTTTATAGAGGTTATTTTTTAATAAATTTTTTGAAATCTCAAAAAAAATGTTTCTGATCTGTTTTTCATCTGCCTCTGCCTTTTGTTTTTGTTCATTAATTTCCTCGAATATTTGTGTGTAAATACTACTGTGCAGTTTCTTTTTTTATTATTAAATCATTCAGTGAATGCTTTCTGAGCCAGTAATTTGTATGTGGTGTTACAATAGCACTCTAGACTATCAGGAAGCCTCACTGATTTGCAGTTAAGCCACATGTGATATGCCTGTGTGAGTATGCAAGAGAAGTTACCTTTCTACTTCCTTTACTGACAAAGATTACCAGTTACTAAGCTGCTAACATCTATAGCATCTCCTCTCTCTTACATGAGTAACAAAAACAGCATTTTTGCATGGTTTCTGAGAGAGTCCCACCTCCTCTGCCTCTCCAGGATATTAACCAGGTAGGTTCCCACAGCCAGCCTGTGTGCCCCACTCTTAGCTGTTATTCCAAAGGAATCCCTAGTTTTGTCCTTCAGATCATGCCAACTACTTTGGATAACACTGTGCTTTGATCGTTTACTTCTTCTGTTTATACCAGGAAAATCTTGGAATCCATTCTCAATGTTCTCTCTCATCTGGGTCCTACTGTTACAGTGTTTGGCTGCCTTTTTTTTTTTTTAAGGTTATAAAGGTTTCCTATTTTTTAAGAAGTTGAGAGGATTCTGTTTCTCATATTCCTTATAGTTTTCAATTGGTTGTAGACAAGAGAAGCAAGCAGCAGAAATATCTTTAACTCCAAAAACCAGAAGTCCTCTAGATTACACATATCCCTCACATGTGTGAGGATGTATGTTTATCTTTTGTAAAAAGAAAATGTTTTAAAAGAGTAAAACCATCTCAAGTTCCTGGCACTAGTACCTCATGACACAGGCCTCTCTAATGGGTGGTGATTTTACAATGAAGTCAGTTCCCACCTCTCCTGTGCACTGCCAAACCAGCATATGAAGTCGACTGGGTTGAGGCAGCATAATTTCTGCTTTAGCACCAAGTACAGCCCTCAGGAAGTTAAAGGTGCAATACTACCAGACAATAAACCATCATAATTCTAAACTATATTTTAATCTACTTTTAATTTACATTAACTTTTGTTTCTTTTACTCAGTCATAAATGCATACCACTTGAGAATAAAATAGCCGAACAAGGTTTTTATTAAAACTAACAATCTTCTGCCCACCCTCTCCTGCCAATTCCATTATTCCCTCTCTTCCCAGAGGTAGTGTCTTCCACTTCTTCTTAGCTCTTTTGATATTTACCTCCATATCACCAAATAACAAGCTTATTATAGTGCTACTTACTTCATATTTTTTCAGTTTTACACGTTACCTGACTTACTCCAGCTTCAAAAGGAGCTATGTGTAAAAAAGAGATAATGAAAAAAATATGAAGTAGCAGCTATAAGCACATATAAATTATACGCATATATACACTTCTGTCCTCTCACCTCCAACACAGTTAGATCAAAATTTTGATTATTATCAATGTTCAGCACCATTATGATTAAGTAAATTACATTCATATTTGGGCCATGGATAACTTTTGCAAACATGGAAATAAGTATTACTTTCATATATATTCTGAAGTTAATCACTTCTTACTTTTTGTTTGCTTTGTTTGTATGTACTTAACACTTTAATTCAACCCCAAATCCTTTGCCAATTCTCTAAATTTCTTTTTTCTACATTAAAGAGAACAGCTATTGTGTCAATTTCATTGGTGACAACAGATCTTGTATCTACTTTGAGCCATCTACCCTCAAGCCTTGTGACTTTGTTCAATCTGGACTTGTCCTCCATGTATTATGCTCAGATATATAGTATCTTATGATCTTGCTGCACTATCACCCTACGATTTCCTTCATTATTCTCTTATGCTGGATTCTTATACTCCTTGAAGTCCATACTTTCCTTTACCTTGATTTACTCCCTTGTTTTTTTTTTTGTTTTTTTTTTGCAGTACGCGGGCCTCTCACTGTTGTGGCGTCTCCCGTTGCGGAGCATAGGCTCCAGACACGCAGGCTCAGCGGCCATGGCTCACGGGCCTAGCCGCTCCGTGGCATGTGGGATCTTCCCAGACCGGGGCATGAACACGTGTCCCCTGCATCGGCAAGTGGACTCTCAACCACTGTGCCACCAGGGAAGCCCTACTCCCTTGTTTTAATGGAGCACATTCCAGTAGCCTTGAAAAACTTTTGGGGAGATTAATTTTGTAAGATTTTAAATACCTGAAATTATCTTTCTTTACAATTAAATGATAGTTTTGGAAAAGGATTCAATGATTAGAAACCATTCCCCCACCAAATTCTGAAAACACTGGTCCACTGCTTTTCTTTTAATCACAACTCTACTGAGATATAATTAACATACCATATAATTCATCTATTAAAAGTGTACAACATAGTTTTTAGTATATTCAGAGTTATAAAACCACCACCACCATGAGAAACAGAACATTTTCATTACCCTAAGAAAAAACTCCATATACATTAGCAGTCCTCCCTTCTTCCCACCCTCCTCCAGCCCTAGGCAACCACTGATCTACTTTCTGTCTCCCTGAATTTGCCTACTCTGGATGTTTTATATAAATGAAAATCATATATGATCTTTTGTGACTGGCTTTTTCTACTTAGCATGTTTTCAAGGTCCCTCCATGTTGTAGCAGATATTAGTACTTCATTTAATTGCCAAATGCTACTCCATTGCATGGATGCACAACATTTATCGGCTCATCTGCTGAGGGACACCTGGGTTGTTTCCACCTTTTGGCTATCATGAATAATAGTGTTGTGAGCATTACTGTACAACTTTTTGTGTAGACATACGTTTCCATTTCTCTTGGGTGTATATATACTCCTAATATTAGAATGGCTGGGTCATGTAATCAATCTACATTATACGTTTTGAGACACTGCAAGATTGTTTTCCAAAGCAGTTGCATTATTTTATACTTCCACCAGCAGTGTATGAAGGTTTCAGTGCCTCCATAACCTCACCAACACTTGTTACTATCTGTCTTTTTGACTACAGTGGTTGGGAAGTGGTATCTTTTCGTTTTGATTTGCATTTCCCATGGCACATCTATTTTTTCACATGCTTATTGGCCATCTGTCAATCTTATTCAGAGAAATGCCTAATTTCTATACATCCCTTACCTATTTTTTCATTGACTTAATTTTTCTTTTTATTGATTCTTAAGGTTTATGTCTAGGTTTTAGAGTTTCATATTTTTAGTTCTTACATTTATGTCACTGATCCATTTTGAGTTGATTTTTGTTTATGATGTGAAGGGGGGTGGGGGAGGGTACCAAACTTTATTCTTTTGCATGTGGTTATCCAATTGTCCCAGTGTCATTTGTTGAAAATACTTTTCTTTCCCCATTGAATTGTCTTGGCACTCATGTCAAATATCATCTGACCACAAACATGAGGGATCATTTTTGGATTTTCAATTTTAGTCCACTAATCTATGTCTATCTTTATGCTAGTTCCAAACTCTCTTGATTAATGTAGCACTGCAGTAAGTTTTAAAATCAAGAAGTGTGACCACTTCAACTTTGTTCTTTGCTCCACTAACTTCTAGCTTCCATTCCTGTTGCTGAAGTTTGATTACATTCTGTCTTGATTCTGTGTGTGCAACTTGCTTTTCTCTTTCAAATCTCTTAGGATCTTCTACTTTTCCCCACTATTCTGAAATTTCATGATGATATGCCTTGATAGAAGTCTACTTTCATCCTAATTGTGCTGGGTAACTCTTTACTGGCCCTCTTAACCTGGGTATTTGCTTCATTTCCTTCCAGGAAATCTTTGTAAATGATCAAGTGATTTTTTTTTTTTTTGCTTCTATTATCTGATCTCTATTTCTGGAAAAACTTTTACCAATTTATCCTTCATTTATCTTGTTTATTATTTATCTTTATTAGACAATGGACCTTCTGGACTGATCCTATAGTATTTTTACTTTTTTCCTCTTTATTTTCAACCTGTTCATTTTTATTTTACTTTCTCTAAGATTTCCTCAACTTTATGTTCTATATTTTCTATTTTTTTAATGATTTCTGCTCTTATACCGTGAACCTCAAATATACTCTTTTTTCCCTTTTTTTAAATAACATCCTATTTTTGTTTTACATACGCATTTTTTTTTCATTTTTTTAAAGGTTTTTGTTTGCTTGCCTGTTTTGGTCTTTTTTATAGGCTAGACATTTCCACCCATGACTATATACTCAGGCTTGAAACTAAAGGACCAAAACCTCATTAAGAGCTCTATGAATTAGGTTAGGCTTTTCTACCAAACCATTTTATCAGGAGAACTGCTAATACCAATAAATTTAGATTTTGCTGATGCTTTTCTCCATCTCTTGGGCTTGCCAGATTTCCCTAAGAGTCTTCCAAATTCTTAGGTGAAGTGCAATAGCCAGGCTGCACTGTTTTGGAAACTGAGTAGGGGGGAAAAAACAGCTAGAGCTTGACATGGTGTGCAGGAAAGGGGAGAATAGGTGTTACAATAAGTATTTAAATTACCACTTAGCTCCCCATAATGTGTACCATTCAACAGTGTCTGATATCTTCTCAATTCAGAATCTCTCTGCTCCCCTATTCCAGAGAATAAACTTTTAGTATTCTGAGGCTCAGGAATGTTTCCATGGAGAAAATGGGGAGGAAATCTCTGTTTCTAAACAGTTTTCAACCAGTTCTCATCACCATTAATTCTCATCCTCATTTTTAGAGGTACCTGGTATACTAAAAATGAGGCCCTTCAAAGGATCTGCAGTATAAACTGGACTGTATCTTGACTTTCCCAATCAGTGGCTAAGAACTCAGTTACTTGTGGACAGACAGCTCAATGTCCTTCCAGCTTCTAAAATTTTGTTGCTATTGTCTTCTTTTCCTTTTCCTCGTTATTGATTATACCTATTTTTTTAAAAAAATCCAAACACTTACCATTGTTTCATTAAGGTTTCAGAAGGTAAATGCATATCTTTAATCTACCACTTGAATCGAATGCCTTTTAAGTTTTTTTCAAAAGGATGACAGGCCTCTTTTTGTTTTTGTTGTTTTGTCCGTGTTGTGCAGCTTATGGGATCTTAGGTCCCCAACCAGGGACTGAACCCGTTACTTGAAGCAGTGAAAGCACAGAGTCCTAACCACTGGACCACCAGGGAATTCTCCAAGGCCTCTTGAAACTGAACATCAGATTTGGAGATACACTTCAAAAGTACCTACCAATTTCAGGCAACATAAGTGTAATTAAATTTTTCATTTCCATTAGCAACTGTTAAAAATGCTCGCATCTTGGGCTTCGCTGGTGGAGCAGTAGTTCAGAGTCCGCTTGCAGATGCAGGGGACATGGGTTCGTGCCCCGGTCTGGGAAGATCCCACATGCCGCGGAGCGGCTGGGCCCGTGAGCCATGGCCACTAAGCCTGTGCATCTGGAGCCTGTGCTCCGCAACGGGAGAGGCCACAACAGTGAGAGGCCCACGTATCGCAAAAAAAAAAAAAAAAAAAAAGATGCTTGCATTCTAAAGAGTAAACCAAGCCTAACCCACAGATAACTATAAAAGAATATGGGAAAGAGAAATAAATTTTGACAAGCAGAACATGGAAAATCTCATTGGAAGAAATTATCTGAACATTATTTTGAAGAATTCCACGGACGTATAAAAAGAAGTATAGAATTCACAAGCAATACAACAGCATAAGCAAACACGAGGAGCAACATGTGCTTCACTGGATCCTCTTCTTGTTTTTTCAACAAAGTTCTAACTCAAGGTCCTGAACTCAGCAAGCCCTGACCATATCCACTCCTTCAATTTTAATTAGCACTTAACATGAAAATAACTCCAAAACCTGCTCTTCCGTCCATTTTCCAGAGCAAAATATTTACTTTGTCGGTGGACTGTTCCATGTCACCACGTCAAAAAACCCCATTTGTCATACCTGAGCTGCCTTCCTTAAGCATCTCTTGTTCCCAAACCATTTCTGCCTCCTTCATCTTCAACACATCACATCCACTGAGTAAACCCACCAGCAAGTAATCCTTGAATCAAGTTTGATTCTTCCTACTTTCTCCCTTTACACCACTGTTTCCAAGTTCCCACTGATTAAGTAGCTTTTCAATGAGAAGCTAAAATTAATGCTCAGCAATTTCAAGCTTTACACAGTCACTTTGTCACTAGCTGGGGTTGTACTAATATTAAGAAGGCAAAATGAATAACCTGAGACCAAAACTAATCTATACTATGGCTTTATCACCATTTTCTTAGAATAAACATTGCTGGGAAGGCATTCACTTTTTTATTATAGAACTGTTTAGCTTCATGCTTCAGTTGGATAATTACAAAGTTAAATTAAGTGAGCTTAAACAGTGTTTAACTAAGCACAGAGTGAATACTCCCTAAATTTAAAACTTCACTTGCTTAGTTTATTCAAACCAACTTTATGCAAACCATCTTCCTAAAGCTTACTCATGAACAGCCCATAAAACCAGAGAAATAGTTGAGAATATACACACAGGTTTGTTTGTTTGTTTTTAAGTGCTGACTGATCTGAACTACAGGGAAGCCACAAAGCACATGGGCAACTAATGCTCCCATGGCAATTATTATCCTCAGTTATAGACCAGAACAGCCCACAGTAGTCAGGATATGGCAAAAGGAGCATCAGAATAGAGTCATTTGAAAGACTCTTGTTTCGCATCATAATACCCTATTGATACATAACCAACCAAACAAATTACTTGGAAGAAATGTATTTTACAGTGGTTTTCATAAAGTATTCTTGCACTAGATTACAAAGTATTGAAGAGTTGTAGATATGTTTACCTCTCTGTAAACATGTACTAGATAGCTTGCTATGCATAAAAACCTTTTTCTTTTTTAAGGTCCCATGGTTATAAAATGTCACCTAGTCAATCATCTAATAGTCACTTATCTTCCCCTCTCCTGGAGAAAATGAGAAAATGGTAATGAATTAATAATAAATTTATAAGTTCAGCATAATTATTAACCATAAAGATAATACTGATTTCCTAAACCAAATTACCTTTTGGACTGCTCCACTACCTAAACTTTGATTAAGAAAAAAATTCATGGGAAGGGGAATATCACAACTTCTGTCCCTAAAAGGAGGGGAAAGGATGAAAAAGGAAAGGAGTGTGAATCAATAAAACTGGATTTCCTGGTCAGAGGACTAACAACTGTGAAAAACTAATTTTAAAATACAAATATCATCTCATTTTAATGGTTTTAAGGATAACCAAAATTGCTACACATTACTAAAATGTTAACTCAGTCGGAGCTTTTACAATAAAAGTACACTATTCCTTTTATTTTTAAGGCCTAATTCATTAATAAAATCTACTGCCTGTCAACAACGTACCAAGCACTGTAGAGACAAGCAAAGAAGAGACTCTGGCCTAATAGTACTAAAAATCTCATGGAAAGACAAAAGGTAAACTATAATATAATATACTAAAAAAATGTAACAAAGGCATGTATGAATGCAATGAGGCCACAGAGGGAATACCTAGGCCTGCCTGGTGGAATCAGGGAAGACTGTAACGGAACTGATGATCTCTCAAAGGAGTAAAGGGGAGACGTGATTAAAAAAGAATGATTTACTGCTGACATCACAGCCTGATCACGAGACAGGGTAAAGACTCAGAACCCAAACAGTAAGATACAGGAGATGGCAAACTGGTCTAGAAAAAATTTAAAAAGAAGGTACCATCAACACTCTATGTAAGTCTATGGAGCAAAACATTCCAAAGTCTGCATAGATTGACTTAACGGATATTTTAGAACAAACCAAACACTATACATGCTGGATGGGAAAGAACAAAAAAAGAGTAGGAGCAAAACAGACAATTACCTCCTTTTGTAGTATCATTCTGGGCCTGGATGCCATGATGCAATGAATTATGAATGGCAGAAAGAAGATCTGCTGCTTGAACCATCAATTTTTGAGCTTCTGCAACAGCACTGGTCTAGCAAATAAATCACCAAAAACATTCTTACATATTCTTTCACTGAAAGATATACATTAAATAGGAAAATCCTATAAACAATAATGAAATTAAATGCTTGTTGTAATGACATTGGTTTTCACAAACTATTCACTTAATATAGGATGCCCAGATCCTGTTAGGATAGAAATAATTTTTTTACCCATATCTATACAATGTAGGAGCCATTAAAGAACAATAGGAAAGATTTCTGGTTTATTCTACTAATCTCATGTTTAAAAAAAAAGAGAGAGATGCAATCAACTAGAAAATGGGAAATTGCAACATTCCTACTAAATCATTCATCAAGGTGAAATTTTAAAAAAAGAACAGAATTACAGAAGTTAGTAAAGGTTGGATCTCTACTTACCACTTATTAACCATTTACAAATTAGTCTGTAATTTACTTAGAGTTAATGCAATACACACACAAAAATATTCACCATCTATTCCACACAAATCTAAGTTAATTATTTAACTGAATGAAAGAGGCCTACCTAAAACTCTCATTTTTAATTTCTCCAATTCACAATAACTACCCAGAAGCAATTTCAGCTTCTATTATTTTACCAACTAATATGTAATATGTTATTTTTATATCAACAACAGACATGGACATGTTATGGAGCAGAATGTAAAATTCATGTGACTTTTGGAGAAAATCAGGGATACTCTGATGTAAACACACCAAATACTGAGTGCTGTATATGTGTGCATATACATTTCAGTGGAAAAGTCTCAGAACTACCAAAATAAAGCATTCCATTGAAAACAAAAACACTAAAATTTAGGTTATAGTAAATACCCTTACCTCTTTCTTAGTAAAAGCTATAAGCACTGTCAGTAACACTCGAGTAAATTTCACTCTGCTGAATACTGCTAAACATTGTTGGTGCTAAAAAACAAGAAAGGACTAAAAGTTAAAAGATGCAAAGTCTGTCAAAGAAATTTCATTTTAAAATATAGTATTTTAAGTCCTAAATCTCAGTGTTAATAACTTACTATTGAATACATTACAAACACCTTCACTTATAGTCTTTTAAATGTCTGAAAAATGAGCTGCAGAAAACATAATAAAACAAAGCCTATTTTATTGAAATAGAAATACATAATAAAGCTTATGTATCAAGAGGACTGATTTTTCCCTAAGTCAGGAGTTACACTATTATTTCAAAACTGATTTAATTAGCATTTTTAAAAGGACTGATAAAAAGGTGCTTTAAGCAGAGTCAGAAAATTTAGGATCTTAACAAAGGTTTGACAACTTTTGATACTGCGTAAGTTCTTGAATTCTGCCAACTTTTGGTGGATCATCTGTTAAAAAAAAATCATTTTTTTCCTTCCTACCTCACAGGAATATTGAAGAGCTTTTGAAATCATGTATTTGAAAGAGCTATATTATAATTTTATCAAAATAAATACAAGGGAAATAAACTCCCTTGCAATGTCCAATTTGTAAAGAAATACCTTAAAAAGGGCTTCCATAAATTATAACGTAGTTCATAAAACTACAACATTAACTTCTCTGATATTATCTACCAGAAAATAAGTTCAATTACTTCTAGTTCAACTTCTGGATCTCTTTCTTCTCCCTGTCGACTTCGAGTACTCTAAAATTTTAAAAAAGGTATATTAAAACACACACAAACCTGTAAAAGCATTAGATTACAATTATACAACATAAAGCAATAAATTAATTTATTGAGTATATGCAAGAATCTATTTGAAGAAAAATATTTGGAAGAAAAAAGCCGTATCAATTATTTATTTTCCTATTAATACTATGTACAGAAAGTTCATTTTGATATAAATTATAAAGATCACACAAAAGAATAAGGTATTTAAAACAGCAAAAGCAAAACAATGAAAAACATAAGCAGAAGCACATGGTACATAGTACTTCCTGCTTTTAAAAAATCTGTTAACTGAAATTCTTGATGCTCTCCAAACTAACCCTGTTAGAAAAAAAAGTAACCTTTACAAAATCACATCATAAAGTCACATGGTAAATACTGATCAGCTCTATACTAAAATGCAAAACATCTTTTTAATACATGTGTTACATATGGGTGACTATTCTGACAAAATTCCAAGGCAGTACCACAGGAAGATCTGGTAGATCGGGGTTCTAGCCCTGGAGCTGCCACTAACTAATGGCATGCCCTAAATAAGACTCAAGACAGGTTACTTAACTCTTTTCAGCTGTATTTTCTTCATCTAAAAGTGCATTTTATTGCCTAATGCACTGAATAACTGTAAATATCCAATAAGACAATAATGCAAAATTGTTTTGACAAACATGCTGTGTTATACAGGTATAAAAAATAGAAGAAATGTAAGTTTTTATCATTTTTAATTTCTATGAGAACAAAATCATCAGGATCATCTGGCCAAAGGATGTCATTCATAGAAGGCTTTTATCAGATTTGAGGAGCTTCCATTTACTGAGCTCTTCTGCTATGTTCTAGACAGTGCCCTAACTATTAATGATACAAAGGTGAAGAAGGTAGTCCTTACCTTTGAGGAATTTAAAATTCTAGAATCTTATGCTATTCTTAAAATAGCATACTAAAATTTTAAAACACTGGCAAAAAATTGAAAAAATTTGAAAGGGTTAAATTTTCAGTACTTGAAAGTAACACTACTTCACAAGAAACCCCTCTAGCAGTGTTCTAATTCATTACCAAAAAACAGTACAGCATATATAAAGAAAGTCGGTGGTCCTACCTACACTAGCTATTTGTAATTAGCTAAAGTTAACCTGACATTTAGAAGAATACAAATATCCTATACCAAAGAAAAGAGAAAAAAATATATACCTTTACTCTTCTTTGCATGTCATCCTCCACATCTTTTAGCATGCCTAGAAAGAGAGACAATGATTTTAAAAGGAAACAAATCCAAATGTAAAATTTGTGAATTATATTTATAAATGGTTTTACCTGTAACTCGAAGATCTGTCACACTGTTGGCCATTTTAAATCCATAAGTCATTGACTGAAAATCTTCCTATACAGAAAAGCAATAATTAGGCCCTTGAATAGTAGCAAAACCTTTCATTATATTTCTCTTACAAAATCACTATTTGCTAATAAGAAAACAGTAATGGAATGTCACCCTAAATATTGCTATCATACATCCAAGCTTTCTTTACAGGCATACCATTAAAACACCACATTCTAATGTTGTCTCTGTCCCCTTAATTTCAATTGCTGCCCTCAGGCTATTTAAACATACTTGCATTTAGTATGTTCATTTACAAAATAATGCTTATGATAATATCACAAATAATCCCCACTTACAAAGAATTCTCACATTCACAGGTGAACAATAAATATGTAATAATTCTATTTGCAAAATTTAAACAAGACTCTTCAAAACTTATTATATGTCATTTTACACACTGTTAGGCTAAAAGGTTAAGTCTTCTCAAATAGAATTACTCAGTGACAGCAAAACCACATTCCCGCTTCTGCCCACTGTTAACGAAAACAAATGATTCATACATGGATTCCCACTCCCCAAATCATTTAAAACACTGCTGGGATATTAGCAAATTAAGTGGTTTGCTGGATTCACTATGAAGAGTTTAATAATATCTGGCTGATTTCAGCTATGAAGTTAGAAGCTCTATTAAAGGGGTGTTTCTGCCATATTACGATTCTTACAAAAATGTATATAAAAGCCTAATATAATGAAATAACAGATATTCACAGCAGTGGCCAGAACTATAGTGAAATTTCTGAACTCTTAACAAAAACATCAGTAAGCATGCAATTCATGTCAGGTACTATATCTGACAAACAGAAAGAAGTACAAACAATGTCTTTAGTCTCAAAGAACTCAGAATTGTATGCCTCACAGGACTGGGTCTTTCAAAAGTCTCAGGTTGTATTACAAAGCTATAAACTTATCCTCCAGATGAAGTTTATACTCTATCTCTACTTGGACATCAAACAGGATTCTCAAATTATACATGTCTAAATAGGAACTCTCCTAGTGTTTACCACATTGCTAAAAGGCACCCCCATCCCTTTACTCAGGCTGAAAACCTGAATTTCAAGTCATCTCGTTTTCCTGAAACCCATATCAGATCCATCAGAAAACACTGTAGGATCTATCTTCAAATTCTAATCACCAAGTCTGACTCCTTTCACAGCTATCTCCAGTTCAAGGATCCACCATCTCTCACTTCTATAACTGTCTCCAGACAGGTCCCCCACCTTCCACAACTGTCTGCTATATAATTTATTCACCACCAAAAGCCAAAGGGATTGTTTTAAGATAAGCCATTTCATGTCACTTTCTACTCAAAACCTTTCAGGAATTTTCTTCCTCACAGTAAAATTCCCCCATGGCCTCTAAGGCCCTCCATCATGTGGCCCTGGTCTCCCTCTCCAACCCCATTTCCTACCTACCACTCATCTCCATGTTCACTGCACTGCAACCACACAGGCCTTCTTGTTGTCCTTCAAGCATATCAAACACACACTCTTCTCAGGACCTCTGTACCCACTGAACCCCCCTCCCCAAACTGATTTTCTTCAAAATATTTACAAAGCTCCATCCCTTACTATATTCCAGCCTCTGTTTCAATGTCAATTTCTCATACAAGGGTTTACCCTGTGCATTCTCTCTAAAATAGCACCCTCCACCACTTTATATCCCCTTTCCCTACTTTACTTTTCTTCACAGAACTTGTCATCACCTGACATTATGTATGTAATTTGTTTACTTACACCTTGACTATTTGTCCCAAGGAATGCATAATCTCTGAGCTCAGGGCTTTGTTGTATTCGTGCTTTATCTCTAGGGCTTAGAATAGCGCTCGGCACAGAGTACTGTTCAAACCTATTTGTTGAAGGAATGATGAGCTACTTCAGGGCAGGGGCCATTTGGCCGTTAACCTTACTAAGAACATCAGGCTGGTTACAAGTTACATTGAGGAGTGGTGGAGATTGTGGCAAATGAGAGAACATACGTGTCATCTAAAGGAAGTAGGCCGCTGCTTACCCTCTTATGGTCATGAATGAATACAGCACTAGTTTGGTAAGGTCTCCTAGGTTTTCAGAACAAAAACCTAATTTAAAGTAAAATCATCAGACTTTTTAATGTTACCAAGTTTTAAAAAATTAAGCAGACCAACACTGTGTAGAAAAAACAAAATGGGGGGAAAAAAAGCAACCTGTAAGCCCTATCTGTGGACCCTTAAGTTTGCCAAGAAGAGTCTAAGGAAAAGCATTCATCTGGGAGACTATCACAGGTCTGTGTAATAAATACAAACCTCAGTAACAAGAACTTAATCTAAGTCATTGGAGGTCTGAAGCAGAAGAGTTATGTCAACAGACGCTGCCATTAAAATATCACTACTGAAACTCTGTGGACTTAAGGAGGACAAAAATCAAAGTAAACCCAGAGAGACCAGATACTGGATACCACCCAAGAGTCCAAGCAGGAGCTGATGGTGAACGGGACTGATACCATAACCAGAAATGATGAGAAGCTATTGAAATCAGGATATATTTAAAAGGTAAAGCCAACGTGATGTGCTGAAGAACTGAATATGAGGTAAACTGTAGTACAATCAAGGGTTTTCCGTCTGAGCAACTGGTAAATTATGATGCCATTTACTCAGATGGGGCAGTCTTGGAGGAGCAGGTTTAAGGGCAGAAATGGAGTAAAATTTTAACTATATTAAGTTTGTAATTCCTTTGGTCATCCAAGGGAAGGTTTCAGGAAGGCACTTGCTTTAGTCTGAAAGTCAGAGGAGGAAATCAGGATTAGAGATATCAATTTGGACTTCATCAGCTTATAGTTGGTATTAAAAGCCACAGAATTAGAGGAAGTCAACCCAGGGAGAGCCCAAGAGAACTGGAGATCTACAGGAGCAAGCACAGGAAATGGACTCACCAGCGAGAAAGAAAGAAATCCAACAGATTGTCATAATAGGAAGATAAGAAGAAAGTATTTCAAAAAGTGGTCAGTTGAGTCTAATGAAGCCGACAGGCTGAAGAGGGAGGAGTGAGAACACTGGATTTAGCAAGACGGATATCATTAAGGAGCTTGCTAAGACCAGTTTCTGTAGTGGTAAAAGAATGTCCAATTGGTGTGGGCGAGAAGAGAATCAAAGAGAAAGTAAAATAAATCAATATTAACAGCTCATTCAAGGAGTTTTTGATACATGTAGGGTAGCAGAGAAATAAGACTGTAGATATAAGGAGCCATGGAATCAAGGGAACTGCGGTGTTTTGGTTTTAAATTGAGTCATGTAAAAACATGTTTATATGCCAGTAAGAATAATCTTGTAGTGAAGGATACAGCAGCAACACAATACAAAGAAAGGGATACTAACTGCAGTAGGCTAGAGGGGATAGAATCTAGAACACAGTGGAGGGGCTGAGAGCTTAGAATGTCACAGGGATACTTTCATTTTAACAACAACAGAGTGTGTGGATACCATAACAGGTTAGCATTTGTGATAGTGAGAAGATGGGATACTTCTAATTGCATCTGACTGTATCTAATATCCCATTATGGTAGAAAGCAAGCTGACAATGAGAGTTGGCACTGGAGGTCTGAGAAGTAACACATGGGAAAAAGTCATCTTAGAGACTAGAAAAGCAAGTTTGCTACGGAAGTGTTGTAGAATAGGATTGTCTCTAGTGTTGAGTGCCCATCTGAGACTTGCAGTCCTAAAATTAAAGTGAGAACAGACACACAGATGTGAATTTTCCCTAGCTACCTTCTGTTGTTTGGGTGCAAGCAGCAAGTAGGCAGGTGGTTGGGGTTTTGTCAGATAAGTGACACATGATGAGATTAGAGGAGCAAGGGTGTTTGAAAAGTGATTTTAGCACTAACTGGGCCATGGAAATGAGAACATGAGGAAAGTAACAGAGAAAACTAAAGCGACAGCACCTATGAATTGGAGGTCTCTGTGGCACTAAAGGACGGAAGGAATAGGGGAATCCAACTAAGTGGTATGGATCAAAGGATAGTATGCTTGATATCAAGATTTTAGAGGTGAGTAATTAGTAGGGAAAAAATGTTGTCCATTTCTGAGCAATGGACAAATCATTTTCTGAGCACCCTATGATGGCTGGTATAGGTTAAATACCAGGGATACAATGGTAAAATACTATCACGGCAATTATAGAGCTTATTATCCAGGGACAGAAGTAAGATGTCTTGACAGATAAAGCCCATGTTCTTCACTTGTACTCTACGATATCTTTACAATACTACCAAGATATAACTGCAGAAAATTATAAGGGATATTTAGCATTCTATAAAACACAGCATTTGAAACAATGCAGCCTTACAAAGAAATTTAGAATAGTAAATATTTACAATCATAACTGTAACAGAACACCCAATATCAGAATTGAATGTGATTTCACCAAAGCAGTAATCTTGATTGTACTAATATTCTAATTAAGTAAAACTGTTTCAAACTCTTCTAAAACTTAATAGTCACAATGTATCAGTTGTGATTTATTACTGCTTTATTCATTTCACAGATAAAATACTTTGCATAAATATTTCAGGGGCTCCTAAAATAATCTGATTCATTCAACTAAAATTTGAGTACCTACCACAGACCAGATACTGGATAACCTAGTAAGGGTACAAGTAAGGGTAAAACATGAGCACAGATAATTCAGATTAGGACTTGAAACAATTTAAATGTCCATTAGTAAGTGGCTTGTAATTTATTGTACATACAGTGGAATACTACTGCTGCTGCTGCTCCTACAACTACTAATAGCAGCTAATGTTAAGTGCTTATCATGTGCCAGGCACTGTTCTAAACATTTTACTTGTATTAACTTTGTTAATCCTCACAATAATGCTCTAAGGTGGGTACTTTTATAAACTACATTTTATAAATGAGGAAACTGAGGCATAGAAAGGTTAAATTCCGAAAAACCACGGAGCTAGTAAGCGACAGAGTAAGAACACAAACTTATGTGGTCTCACTCCCCAGAGGCTTTTCTAACTTTTATTCTGAAAAAAATTCAGATTACAAAAATAGTAAAGAGAAGTCCCATATTCCCTTCACCCATACTCCCCAAATGATAACATTAAACCACATTTACATGATAATTCTCTATTTTTCTTCCCTGAAACCTTTGAGACTAGGTTGCAGACTATGATACCCCTTTATCTGTAAATGTCAGTGTGATTTTATAAAAACAAAAATCATTCTCTTACAAAACCACAGTACAATGATCAAATCAGGAAACTGATGTCTCTTTAGTCTGGAACATTTCTTTTGTCCTTGTCTTTCATGCCCTGACATTTTAGAATAGTACAAGCCAAAGTTATTTTGTGTATGTCCCTCAATATGGGTTTGTCTTATGTTTTTCCAAAATTCAAATCAATTTAATATTTGATAGGATATTTGACCAGAATAACACAGAAGTGATGCTGTGTCCTTCTTAGATCACTGAATCTGGAGACACATGGTATTGACTTATCCCATTACTGGTGGTTAATTCTGGCCACTTGGCTAAGATACTAAGTGTCTACACTGTAACCTTATCATTTTCCCTTTTGTAATTAATAAATGTCTTGTGGGATGATACATTGAGGCTAGGTACAAATCCTGTGTCTCATTACACTTTTGTCTACTAGTTTGATCATCCTTTGATGATTCATGCCAGAGATAGTTCTTCAAAATCTATATCCTCAAAACAATGCAATGCAAATAAAAACAATGAGGTAGACCTACCTACATGTGCTGGTATGTGCAGAAATCTATTCTCTATAATCTGTGGGAAAATGCAAGTTGCAAACAGTCTACATAATTCCATCATGTTAATTAAAATACACCTGGGTACATATCATCAAAAACACTTGGAAAGATATACATCAAATGGATAATAGTGTTTACTCTTTGCCAGACAAGCCAAGAACTTATATAGTTTCATTTATTTACTATTGTATTAGAAATATGCTCAGCTGCAAGTAAGAGAAAAATCCAACTACACTGACTTAAGTGATACAGATTTACAGCATGCCAAATAACATGAACATTAGAATATTAGAAAGTAATCTTTCTTTCGGCTCCACTATCCTAAGCTTTTAGATTTTTACATCTGTCACTTCATGTTCACAAAATGAAGCAGTATCTCCAAACATCACATCCATATTCAAGCTGGTATACTACTAAGAGTAAGAGGGAATGCTATAATAATTACACCAGGACAAAAGGTGTCAGGCAGGACTGTTCTATGCAGACCAGCATGTACAGACTTCTGTCACTAGCTGTGACAGAAGAACATGCTAAAGAACAACAGAGAACAAAACTGAAGTCTGGGGAAGTCAGGAGATTGGGATCCAAGTTTAAAGATAAGTAAGACTCTGCCCTAAAAGGGTAAGGAGAAGAGAAAAGGTCTAAGAGTCAGAAGCAACATCCTCTGCACAAGCATGGGATAATGAAAGAGAATAATATATAGGACCAGCTGAAGAATAAAATGCCAGGGGAGAAGAAAAAGGTATACAGCCATACCTTATTTTACTGTATTTTACTTTATTTCACTTTGCAGATACTGCATTTTTTTTAAAACAAACTGAAGGTTTGTGGCAACCCTGCATTGTCAGATGATGGTTAGCATTTTTTAGCAATAAAGTATTTCTTAATTAAGGTATGTACATTGTTTTTTTAGACATAATGCTGTTTCACTTAACAGACTACACTATAGTAAATATAACTTTAACATGCACTGGGAAACCAAAAAATTCGTGTGACTCGTTTTATCGCAATATTTGCTTTATTGTGGTGGCCTGGAACCATACCTACCATATCTCCGAGGTACACCTGTAATAAATACCACAATGAAGTATCACCTCACACCCATAAGAATGGTGATCATCAAAAAGACAAGGGATAACAAATGCTGGCTAGGATGTGGAGAAAAGGGAACGCTTGTGCACTGTTAGTGGGACTGTAAACTGGTTCAATCACTGCGGAGAACAGTGTGGAGGTTACCCAAAAAATTAAAATTAGAACTACCAGCAATCCCATTAATGGGTATATGTATATCCAAAGGAAATGAAAACAGGTAACCAAAGAGACATGCACTCTAATGTTTACTGCAGCATTATTCACAATAGCCAAGGTATGGAAACAACCTAAGTGTCCATCAATGAATGAATGGATAAAGAAGATGTATATTTATACAATGAATATATGCAGCCATAAGAAAAAAAGGAAATTCTGCCATTTGCAGCAACATTAATGGACCCTGAGGACATTATGCTAAGTCAGACAGAGAAAGACAAATACTGTACGATCTCTCTCATATGTGGAATCTAAAAAAACCAAAATCGTAAAAGCAGAGAGTAAAATGGTGTTTACCAGGGGCTAGGGGTGGGGGAATTGGGGAGATGTTGTTTAAGGGTACAGACTTGCAACTATTAGATTAGTAAGTCCTAGAAACCTAATATACAGTACAGTGATTACAGACAACAAAACTATTATAAACATTAAACTTGCTAACAGACTCCATTTTAATTGTTCCCAACACTAGAAGAAATGACAATTATGTAACACAACAGAGGTGTTAGCTAATGCTACTATGGCAATCATTTTGCAATATAAATGCATCAAATCAATATGCCATACTGCTTAAACTTATACAATGTCATATGCCATATAACTCAATAAAAAAACTAAGAAGTAATAAAAAATGAGTAATAAAATTGGGGCCAGATGATAAAAAGAGATACTCTAAGAGTTTTGAATTTTATCATGTAGGCAGTAGAAACAATGGACTTTTGGTTAAATGTGGTATTTCCACTACACCTCTTGAAATCATTAGTAAAGGGATGAAAAGTTTGAATTCCAAAGAACAAAGAAGACAAAGAGAATGGAAGACAACATTCAAGACACATAAAGCAATTTTTGGAAGATGCCAAGTAATTGGACAAGAGAAGCCACCGCAATGAGAAGCCTGCAGACAGCAACGAAAAGTAGCCCCTGCTCGCCGCAACTAGAGGAAGCCCGTGCACAGCAACAAAGACCCAATGCAGCCAAATATAAAATAAATTAAAAAAAAAAATGTGGGGCTAGAGGAATAAGAAGCTGGATGTCTAAGAAAGGAGCTCTTAGACTCCCATCCTCACTCTGCACAGCAAAGTGATATGCCCATCATTTTATTCCCAGCGCTTGCCACAATGTCCAGCATATGCTAATGAAATCAATAAACAGATAGTACAAATTAAGGATAGGCAAATCTTTTCTTAAAGGGCCAGATTATATATATTTTATGCTTTGCAGACCAAGTGGCAAAACAGAGAATACTGAGTAGGCACTTATATAACTATATAAATGTAACCATTTAAAAGGAAAAAAAATATCCTTAGCTCAAGGACCATAAAAGACACAGGGAGCAGGGCTGGTCTGCAGGCTGTAGTTTGCCAAGGACTTCCTGAGGGTTTAGATGCAGGGTATGGGAGAAAGAGAAGAGTTAAGGATGATGCCCAGGTTTTTGGTCTGCGCAACTAGAAGAATGGAGTTCCATTTGCTGAGATTGAGAAGACTACAGAAGAAAGAAGTTGGAAGCAAGGGGAAAACCAGCAGCTTCATTTTGGAAATGTTATGTGTGACATCCTAGTGAGAATGTAGAACAGGCAGCAGCGTATATGAATATGACATTTAGGGAACAAGCCTAGGTTAAGAATATAAATTTGGCCTCATTAGCAGAGACAGAATTTAAAAATATGAAACTGCATGAGATCATCAGAGTATAGATAAAGAAGTGTAAAGACTGAGCCTGAGTCACACCAATGTTTAGAGCTGCGTGCCACATAACTACCGAGCACTTGAAATGAGACTAGTTCAAACTGGGATGTGCTGTAAGTATAAAATACATACCAGATTGAGAATATTCAGTAGAAAAAAAAGAATTCAAAACATTTCTTTAATATTTTTCCCCCAAAATATCTGGACCAATTTATTCTCTCTCCAACAGTGAAAAGAAGTATCCATTTTAGGGACTTCCCTGGTGGTGCAGTGGCTAAGACTCCGTACTCCCAAGGCAGGGGGCCTGGGTTTGATCCCTGGTCAGGAACGAGATCCCGCATGCCACAACTAAAAGATCCTGCATGCCAAAACTAAGACCCGGCACAGCCAAATAAATAAATAAAGATTAAAAGAAAAAAGAACTGTCCATTTTATTGCTCTGCTGCAAGCTTCAGGTTGTCTCAAATGTATACCCATTTATTTCACAGGCCAAAAAAATGGTACCTAGTTTTAACATGCATTTTTGGATCATTAGTGAGTTGTTTAAAAAAATTCTTTTCCCGTAATTTTGTAAGCCATATGCATTTCCTGTTTTGTAAATTGTCTCTTCCCCCACTTCCAAGGTCCAGTGGCAGGCAGAGAATACCCTACCATTAGTGTCTTGCCCAGCTTTCCACAGACATGGGTAGAAATACTAAATAAAAACCAGATGTGGTAGTACTATGGATTGGTATCCTCCACACAGGATACCCTGTGCAGCTAGAGTCATTAATAGTTTTAAACTGATTATACACTGAAGTAGTATTTTAGATATATTGGGCTAAATAAATAAAATGTTATTAAAATTAACTTTACCCATGGTTACTAGAACATTTTAAATTATGTATGTGGCTTGCATTATATTCCTATTGGATACTGCTGGTTTAGAGAATGAGACGACAAACAAGAACAACCAGTGAGATGAGAAACCAGGGATAAAGGACGTATTAAATGCCAAGAAAATAATTTGTTTCAAAGATGGCGTGATTAACTATGTCAAAATCTTCTGATAGGTCAAGTTTAAGACCAAACATTAACCACTGGGTTTAGCAACACTGAGATTTTTGATGACCATAATGTCACAATTTTGGTGGAACACGTGTTCAAAGCCTGACTGGAGTGGATTCAACAGAGAAAAGAGGAGAGAACCAGAGACAGTGAGTACGAACACCTGTTAAGGATACTGGCTGAAAAGAACTGAGATATGGGCAGAAGCTGAAGGACAAGACTATGCCATGAAATGGTATTTTTGAGATTGAGTAACATGAATAAAGCATGTTTGTATGCTGAAAGGAATGATCCAGTAGAGCAGCAAATTCATTACTCAAGGGATAAAGGTGAGAATGGGTAGACCCATGTCTTTGAATATAAGACTGAGTATGGAATCTAAAGCACAAGCAGAAGGGATCACTCTTAGGAGCAGAGAAAGTTCATCTACATAACAGAAGGGCAGCAGAAAAGAGGTCACATATGCAGGTAGGTGGGAAGACTGCTTCTGTTTATTCAGTGCAATAGAAAGGTAGGTCATTTGCTTCAAGTGAGGATGGTCAAAGTGTAAGAAGTTTGAGGGGAGTGGAGTGAATGAACTAGGGAAATGTAATGATTGCTAGGGAGCACTGAGGGCCTACGTGCAGTTACTGGTGATGAAATGGTAGTAGGACCAATCAGTGGAAATGCAATTTTTTCCAGTCACACTGAGATGTGCAGGTTTAAGGGCAGAGTAGGCAAAGGGTTAGATTCAACTAGAATTGAGGTATAACAAGGCAAGAGAGGAAGGGAGCTGAAAGTATATGCAAGGGAATGACTGTAATAAAGGATGATGATACTTAAATTTGGAAAAGAGGGTCAAGAGGTTAATAACAATGAAACGATGATATAAATAAACTGAAGTCCAAATAGGAGTGAAGAACTCTAGGAATCAGAACACAAGTAATTTAGAAATAGAGGTGGTGGTCTAAGAACAGGATGCTTTAAACTTCAAAGATCATTAAGGGGTTTCAAAGACTAATCTAAGGTATGGTCATTAAAAAGAGAAATCCTAAATGCTTCTAAAGAGAAAACATGAGTCGCATGTAAAGAATCAGGATGCTAACACTGGGATTACAAATCAGCCTTCAAAATGCTGAGGAAGTTATTTTCCAGCCTAGAAATCCATTACAGCCAAACTATCAATCAGGTGTGAGGGCAGGGAAGACATTTTCAGACATGCAAGGTCTCAAAGAAAAATTCCCTCCCTGTCTCCCCGAAGAAACTGGAGACACTGCACAAAGTAATAAACTAAGAACAATAAAGGCACGAGATTCAGGTAACTAGGGATCTAACAAAAAGAAAGGGAAATGGAATTCCCAGGAGAATGGTGCAGAGAAACCTGGGATGACAGCTGTGCAGTGGGCCTAGAAAGCAACTGACCCAGCCTGAAGCTAGAGAACAAAGAAGTTCAAGAAGAGCATTTCAAAACAAAAATTATAAATTACCTGATATATATATATATATATAGATAGATAGATATAGATATATAGATGTTTATATACATGATGATATATACAGATTACCTGATGTGTTTAATAATAAAGGGAAACGAAGAATTAAGGAAAAGTACACATAAAACTAAGCAAACCAAAAAGAAGAGGTAGTTATTAACTTCAAGAAAAAAAAATTTGTATGAGGAAAAAAAAGCATACACTACTCTGGGTCATCTGTCATTAATATATATACAATGACAATAATGTCAGAATTGGATGATTTAACCACAAAGTGAATTACTATTTGGAGTGAGGAGGAGGTAATGTATAAATGCTAAACATATGCTAAAAATGTGCTGCTATACTATAGCTAAAAACTGATAAACCCTTAAACCCAGAAACTAGAATATAAGCCTATTATACAGAAACATAGAAGTAGACAGTAGAAAAAGGTACAAAAATTGACTACTATTATGAATGGATAAGGAAAGAGCAGAGCACTATAATTTTTTCATTGTAAGTCTTGCGGGCTATTCGATTTTATATACTATGTACAACTATTATTACTTTCATTAAAATACACACCCTAGTGAAAACAGTCAAATAGCAAAACTGAACATGACCAGATTACCTTTAAGAAGATAAATGATGGTCAAGTGGAGAATGGACTAGAGGGAAAAGACTAGGCCAGAAAGTAGAGTTCAGAAACTCTCACAGGAGCCTAACCTAAAGCTGACAGGCATGAACTAAAGCAGGAACAATGAGAGGGAAGAAAAAACAGTGCCCAGATTCAAGGCACTTGCAAGGTAAAAGGATCTGGATGTTGGAGGTTAAAAAAAGTAATCAAAGATAACACTAAAGACACTATTTTACAAGATACAGAATCCAAGAGGAAAAGCCATCTGATGGGGGAACTGTGGTTCCCATTTGCACGTGAGCAAGATATCGAGAAAGAAACATCTTTAGGCAACTGAAAACGTCTCCAGTTCAGGAGTAAAAAAAAGCAGAGACAAAATACATAATCATTTAGGAACTTCTGAAGCATCCATTTCAAACAAGCAAATAATTTAAGTCGTTCTTATTTATTCATTACCAGGCCTCTTACGGATTTTACTAGGAGATCAATTTTTTTTTAATTATTAAAACTGAGACAAATTTATCTGGAAAATCTGAAAAGTTTAGCAAAACAGAAAAAATATCATCTTTCCAGCCTAGGAGCTAACTTTTGTTTATGTTTCTTTTCAGTTTTATTTTTACATAATTGATTACATTGTGTGCTGCCTTCTTAATCTTTTAAAGTATGCCTTTTTCCATGATATTAAATACTTTGTCATCACTATATATTCATTACATGTAATCAATTATGTGTAATAAATTAACCATAATTTATTTCAACCATAACACTAATGGTGGCATTTTGATTGATACCAATTTTCACTATTAAAAACACTGATTAATGTATTTGGGCATAAAGCGTCCACATTTCTAATAATTTCTTTAAGGCTGAGTTCTAGAGGTGAACTAACTAGTTTAAATGGTGTCAATATGTTTAAGACTCTTGATACATACATTGCTAAACTGTTTTCCAAAACAGCTATGCTAATGCATACCCCCAACTAGTAAAAAAAAAAAAAAAAAAAGGGCCAACATATTACATCCTTACCAACATTGAATATTCTAGTTTTAAAAACTTTGTAGATGAAAAGTGAACTAATTATTATTTTGTTTTTCTTGGATTACACTGAGCCTAAATTTTTTAAATATTATGGCCATTTGATAACCTTCGTCTATGAATGAGCTATTTATTTTACTGTGCATTTATTCACTCGGGTTTTAGTGTTATGCTTTATTTGAATGGGATCTTAATACACAAAAATTGCTTATTTTGTTGTCTATATTTTTCCTAAAAATTTTTTCTATCAGTTTTCTTCCTATTAGTCCTTTCCTTTAGGATTTCTCCCATCTCTTAGTAAGTCCTTCGTCCAGAGACTATATAGAAATTTGATTGATTACTTCTATCATAAAAAAATTTTTTTAGTTTATTTAAAAAGAAAGGAATACACACATATAATAAAAATTCCAGTAGTACAAACAAGTATATACCCTGACCCTCAAATACCCTAGTTATCTTCTTGTGTATGAAGATTTAACTACCTATCTCTTTAGAAAAAAGAAAACAAAAACAGTAGCAAGCTACACATGCTTTTCTACACCTGACTTATTTTACATTAATTTAGAGATCTAATCTCATCTGTGTAAGGAAGCCTACCTCCTCCTTTGTAAATGTTACACAACACTTACTTGGCTGTATGAGTGTAGTGTCATTTAATGAGTCTCCTACTGATGGACATTAGTTTCCAGACTTTAGTTACTACAATTAATGTCCTTGTACGTAGACCTTTGGGGATAAGCACAAATATATTTATAGGCTAAATTCCTAAAAGTGAAACTGCTGAAACAAGACATGCATTTTAAGTCATAGATACTACCAAACTGCTCTTTTAAAAAGTTGTATGAATTTACACTCCCATCAAAAAATGTATGAATCTTGCTTATAATGGAATCCTGTCCTAACTAATAAATGTGGAGGGAGTGCTAGAGTTCAAAATCATCGTTTTGCAGCCAACACAGTCAAGATTAGTCCAAGCAAGTACCATGAATGGATACTAAACATACAGGGAGAGACTTTAATGAGCAGGATATTTATATGATCTTAAAGTGTTTCCCTATAGGTTGCTTATTATGTATGCAAGGTTAGATATAGTAACCATATGGGAATGTAAACTGGTGCAGCCACTATGGAAAACAGTATGGAGGTTCCTCAAAAAACTAGAGTTGCGGGCCTCCCTGGTGGCGCAGTGGTTGAGAGTCCGCCTGCCGATGCAGGGGATACGGGTTCGTGCCCCGGTCTGGGAGGATCCCATATGCCGCGGAGCGGCTGGGCCCGTGAGCCATGGCCTCTGGGCCTGCGCGTCCGGAGCCTGTGCTCCGCAACGGGAGAGGCCACAACAGTGAGAGGCCCGCATACCGCAAAAAGAAAAAAAAAAAAAAAAAAAAAAAAAAAACTAGAGTTGCCATATGATCCTGCAATTCCACTCCTGGGCATATATCTAGACAAAACTATAACCCCAATGTTCATTGCAGCACTATTTACAATAGCCAAGATATGGAAACAACCTAAATGTCCATCGACAGATGAATGCATAAAGAAGATATGGTATATATACAGTTGAATACTACTCAGGCATAAAAATGAAATAATGTCAGTTGCAACAACATGGATGGACCTAGAGATTATCATACTAAGTGAAGTAAGTCAGAAAGAGAAAGACAAATACCATATGGTATCACTTATATGTGGAATCTAAAATATGACACAAATGAACTTATCTATGAAAGAGAAACAGACTCACAGACATAGAGAACACACTTGTGGTTGCCAAGAGGAAGAGGGGGTAGGCAAGGGATGGATTGGGAGTGTAGGATTAGCAGATGCAAACTATTATATATAGGATGGATAAACAACAAAGTCCTACTGTATAGCACAGGAACTATATTCAATATCCTGTGATAAACCATAATGGAAAGAAATATGAAAAAGAATGTGTATATATGTATATATGTATAACTGAATGTATATATATGTATAACTGAATCACTATGATGTACAGTAGAAATTAACACAACAATGTAAATCAACTATACTTCAGTAAAATAAATTTTTTTTAAGAAGTAACCATATAGCAATGAGAAAACCTTGATGGGGTGATAAAATCACATCACCATTGAGGGGCAGATGGACACTGTATGCCTCAGATGTGATACCATAAGAAGTCCACATCATCACTCACATAATATGCCAGCCAGGACTGCATAATATAAATCTAATCATGAAGAAAGAGCAGACAAACCCCAAGTGAGGAACATTCTATTAAAAAAGGGAAAGCAGGAGAGGGCTGCATTTTCCAAAAATATCACTGTCATTAGAGACAAAAGGATAAGGAACAGTTGTAGATTAAAGGACACTAAAGAGATATGCAGCTAAATGAAGATATGCAGCTAAATGAAGGACATGATCCTAGACTGGATCCCATACCGTAGGGAAAGATAAGAAGGACATTACTGAGTCAACTGATAGAAATGGAACATGGATAATGGATTGGTATTATAGATTTATTGAGGTTGATAATTGTGCTGTAGTTGTGTATGAGAGTGCCGTTTTCCTTACAAGGTGCATACTGATGTGTCTCAGGGAAGAAGATCATAATGTACACAACTTACTCTGCAATGATTCAGAAAAAAAATACATATATACATACATGCATGAGAGAAAAACTGAAAGAGCAAATGAGATAATAGGTTACTAGCAGGTGAATCTGGGTGTCCTTTGTGCTGTTACTGTAACTGCTGTTATTTGGAAAATATTTCCAAATAAACTTTCTTTCTTTTTTTTTCTTTTTTTTTTTTGCGGTACGCGGGCCTCTCTCACTGTTGTGGCCTCTCCCGTTGCGAAGCACAGGCTCCAGACGCGCAGGCTCAGCAGCCATGGCTCACGGGCCCAGCCGCTCCATGGCATGTGGGATCTTCCCGGACCGGGGCATGAACCCGTGACCCCTGCATCGGCAGGCGGACTCTCAACCACTGCGCCACCAGGGAAGCCCAATAAACTTTTTTTTTTTTAAAGATTAAAAAGAGGGAAACAATGACTATTCATACCCTACACACACAAACAGACACACACACACACACACACACACAGAGCATGTGAGTGCCTGTTACAGGTAGAACATGGTATCTCACAGTTTTAATTTGCAGTTCTAAAGAGAGGTTAAGCATCTTATGTTTAATGGTCATTTTATTTCCATAAACTGTCTTCCGATTTTTAAATAACTTTTTACACTTAAAATATTTTTTCTATCTACAATTTACTTTGATGTTGTTATAAACTGAATGTTTGTGTCCCCCCCCGACTCCCAAATTCATATGTGAAATTCTAATGCCCAATGTGATAGTATTTGGAGGTGAGGCCTTTGGGAGGAACCCACAGAGTTGTTTGACAAAAAGTCGCAAGGCTTAAAAAAATAAAAAATAAAAAAGAGGGGGAACCTATAGATCGAGACTTAAGACATATCAATCAACTGCAATAAACAGACTGAATGTGTCCCGTCAAATTTTATATGTTGAAACCTAACCTTCAATGTGATGGTACTGGGAGATGGAGCCTTCAGGAGGTGATCAGGTCATGAGGCTGGGGCCCTCATACATGGGATTAGTGTCCTTGTAAAAAAGACTCCAGAGAGCTCCCCACCCCTCCTTCTGCCATGTGAGGCCACAGTGCAAAGATGAACCAGGAAGCAGGCCCTCACCAGGCACCAAATCTGCTGTTGCCTTGATCTTACACTTCTTAGTTTCCAGACTATGGGAAATAAATTATTGTTTATAAGCTACCCAGTCTATGGTATGCTGTTATGGCAGCCTAAATGGACTAAGGCAGATGTAAAATGCTGATGAAGTAATTTTCAAGAGTACTAACTAATTGTTCCAGTATTATTTGGTAAAAAAATCCTTTCTCTGTCCCACTGATTTTTTATGTCTTTCTGGGTATCCTTTGAGAATGTACTTAGAATAATTTGTATGACTCTTCTCACTTTTTAACTCAAACTAATCTTTTAAAAAATTCCATCCAAATGGATAAGACTTTCCATAATGACATCCATATTAATTCAAATATGTAGCTAAATAACCAATGAGTGTATAAGAAGTACACAGTATTTCAAAAACAACTCATAAGCCACACATTCAAATGTGAAAATCACATTAGGCATATATTTCATTATTCTCATATACATAATATAAATTTAGAAAAGCTTTACACTGAACCATTGCTGGAGCCTAAGATATTTATTCTGTATCAGTAACAGTGTGAAAAAAAAAAACCCAGTTTCAACAAAGGAAAGAATTAAACAAAAATAATTACTTATCAATAGTTTCAAATGCTATCACATCTCTCCTTAAAATATCAGTATCTGAAATCTTTGTTTTATGATAAAGAGAAAAAAATCTTTCTATGTCTAAAATGCACAACACTTCCTCAGGATGAGGTACTTAGTACTAAGTGGAAGAAAACGTTTATATTCTAAATTATTCTTCATAACTTTGTTTTCCTTAGCTCCCTCTTATCCAAAGACTGAAATTAACTTCTGTGTTATAATTTATAAGAGACCTGAGGGACGAGGCTATCTCTTCTATTTTCTTTGTGAATCCCCACAACATCCAAAATAAAGTACGTCTGTACATAACGGATATTCAATGAATGGTACTGACAAAAGGAACACACATGAAGATGAAGGTCCTTTCTTGGAGAAAACTGGATTATTATAGCCAATATATTGGTAAACATCAACAGCATATTACTTTAAAAAACTATTTTTAACTATAAATGTTGACAAAAAATACATATCACACAATCATTTAAATACTTCACAGTGAATAAGGTGGTCAATGAGCTTCAGGAATCCTTGTATTACAAAATCTTACCTCTTCAAAAACAGCAGCTTTATTTACCTTTTCCCTTGCAATGTCACAGATTTTCAAGATACCCAGAGCAAAAGCTTTCATGGCAGGATCTTCTATAAAGTCTGGATTATGAATGTAAAGGCACGTAAATACTGTCTGTGCCAAGGAATGGCCTTCTAACCATGTTATCTATAAAGAAATAAAAGAATACACGTTTAAGGTGATACACAGAGTCTGAAAAGTCTGATCCAACAGTCAAAGGCCAGAGTGCCACAGGTCCAAATAAATATGATTAATCACAAGATTTAAAAGATGATTAAAAGGAAGGTCAGAAAAGACAAAATATAGTTAGAATTCACTTTCATTAACTAAAGTCTTTCAAGAATTAAAAACATGATTACCTTAAAGTAAAAGATATGGGAAGCATTCTTTTATATAATTCAGTTTGCAAATATTCGGAGATTAATGAAATTACAGGGCTTCCTTACATCACATCCAAAAGCTATCAGTTCTACAATGTAGTCAATAAAAACCCATGAAATTAAGAAATTCACAACTTTATAGCTAACCCGGTTCTTAGCCACTCATTCAACTCTTCTTTTTCATCCCAACTATTACTAACCCAGTCAAGTGCATCACATCTCACCTAGATTACTACAAGAAACTATGCAACTTGTTTCCCTGCCTCCCACCTCTACTTCAGTACCCCCACTCAGAGGGATCTTTCTAAAACACAAAAATAATCAGGCAACACTATTTTATTGAGTGACTACCATGAGCCAAGTACCATGTGCTAGAAGCTAGAAGAACAGCAGCCAAAACTGAGTAATCATGATATTTAAGTACTATGCTAGGTATTTTCATATATCTTATCTCATTTTTTCCTAACACTTTGAGGAAGGCAGTATTTTTCTCATCTTACATATAAAGAAATAGTCAGAGACTGTAAATAATTTGCCCAAGTTTATTTAGTTATAATTTACACTAAGTCCAAGAATTCTGCAATAGAGCAAAAAAAAAAAAAAGCTACATTACAAAATGAGAAAAGCACATGAAAACTGCTCTAATTAAGATGTGTATTTTGCGTTACTAGTGTGCAGGAGACTTTCCAGACTGAAAACCATCTGCCTATTAAAGTTCAAACTTAGATACAGCCCTGAGTCTCACAGAATTGTTCCTCAACTTTGACAAAAATTCTCCTTCTTGCCTCCTTTTATCCTATTCCACTAGGACAGTAAATGGCTAAAGAGTAATAAATACATCTCTGAGAGAAACAGACAGCTTTGGAGGAAGAAGAATCAGGATCAGGATTCTGGTTATGCCCCCTCCTAGCCAAGTAACCCTAGGCAAATAGAGAAGAGTAATACCAGATAGCTTGCAGAGCTGATGTAAGACCTACGTGAGGGACTTCCCTGGTGGCACAGTGGTTAAGAATCCGCCTGCCAATGCAGGGGACACGGGTTCAAGCCCTGGTCCGGGAAGATCCCACATGCTGCGGAGCAACTAAGCCCATGCATCACAACTACTGAGCCTGCCCCCTAGAGCCTGCGAGCCAAAACTACTGAGCCTGCCCCCTAGAGCCTGTGAGCCAAAACTACTGAGCACGCATGCCACAACTACTGATGCCCACACACCTAGAGCTCGTGCTCCGCAACAAGAGAAGCCACCACAATGAGAAGACCACGCACTGCAATGAAGAGTAGCCCCCACTTGCCGTAACTAGAGAAAGCCCGCACGCAGTAACGAAGACCCAATGCAGCCAAAAATAAATTAAATAATTTAAAAAAAAAGACCTAAGTGAAAAATACACACAAAAAATACATAACAGAAGTACTTCATACATACTGGAATCAATGAATATTTTACTGGATGCACAAATGAAGAAATTTTATATTATTTCTAAGGACAATGATTTAATATTAAGTTTAAAAAAGAAAGGGACAGTCAGAAAGAAGGGGGCAGAAAAAAGGGCTGTACAAATGAGAATTTTCCCACAATTAAACCACATGATCCAGGGAAGACAACCTATTCAGCATATATATATAAATCACTAAAAAATTTTCTTCATAGTAGAAAATGGCCAGTTTACTTCAATATACCTTGGATTAGGAAAAAAACTTATCCAAAGCCAATCCAAAATTCTCTTTGGTTCAATTTCATGCTTATTAATGGAACCTCCCAATTTCAGATTTGTTTCCCTGGGTAGCTTGAGAATAAAAAGGGTACTTTGGATAATGCCTATATATTATTATCTTCCTTGGAAAGAAAATATCCTTCTAGAAAATAAGAACCTAAAACCACCCAGATGAAAAGATAAAATGCTGTTTCCTACAGCATAACTTGGCCTGCTAATCTTATGTACACCTTACTAGGCCAAGCATTACATATATTTCATATTCAATGTTGATGTATATACTTTGAAACTGAAATTCAAGTAAGTCACAGTTTTTAAATTAACCAACATGTTATCTTAACTCTTACCAAACAGCAAAAACATGTGTCCATTATCCCTATCAATTCAGGCAAGGTGAGGTCTTTAATTTTAATGGTGCCATCCTAAAAAGAAGGGGAAATATGACATATAAGTTTTAAAAATATGTATGGTTACTATGTACAGTAAATATTTTAAAATACCAATTCTAAGGAAATTATCTCATCATCTGATAAAACTAAGGTGCCAAATTAACTCTGTATTCTTAAAAATAATGTATTTTAATGGGTCTTCAATATGAAAAATCAAAGCCTCTTGAATTTGAAACAGAATAAAGGCCTTTATAAAAAAATAGAGTCAGGGCTTCCCTGGTGGCGCAGTGGTTGAGAGTCCGCCTGCTGATGCAGGGGACACAGGTTCGTGCCCCGGTCTGGGAAGATCCCACATGCCACGGAGCGGCTGGGCCTGTGAGCCATGGCCGCTGGGCCTGCACGTCTGGAGCCTGTGCTCCGCAATGGGAGAGGTCACAACAGTGAGAGGCCCGCGTACCACAGAAAAAAAAAAAAAAAAAAAAGAGTCAAACTACCAAGCATTTTAAAAGCACAGTTCAAATTAGTTTTAAACATTAATAAGTATGAAGCATTTTAATAAATTGAAACTACTCACAAAGAAAATAAAACTACTTACAAAGAAAAAAAATGTTTTAAACATTTCCCTTAAACTAATTAACTATACTACTAATTTTTTTTAACACTATCCACTTACTTAGGAAATCTTTCTTCACAAAATATGCAAAAATTAAACTATGAGGCAACTATGAATGAACTTCTAAATCAATTCTCATTGAATTAAACATCTAGTTCACTACCACAAGCATTTTACTTAATATATTAATACATAAAATTTAATCCCTAAGCCAATTACCCAGGTATGTGAATACATACTCAAATGCTTTCAAAAATTAACTTAAAAAGTGCACACAGACACAAATGTAGAGCAATCTTTTAATGGAGACCTTAAACAATTAAAATTTCAATGGAAGGAGAAAGATAACCAACGCTTGTTTACATACCTGAGAGGCATTTAAGAAAATTACACTTTAACATACTAAGTTTGATTTCCGTTATTAATCAAAATGTTTTAACATATGAATAACAAACAAAAGAAAACACAAAAGGCACAATGGTGACTACCTTGATAGCTTGTTCAAAATTGAGAACTTTTCGATTAACTTGGTTTCCAATCATGCCAGCATCCATCTTGGGATCCATCATTTCAATGGCAGACATAGCTTCAAAAAGACCAAATCTGCAAATAAAAAAATTGACTCTACAAATTGTTTATGAACTAATAAGCTTACCTAGATTCCACGGTGGTACAAAAATTATTACAGTACTTTAAATAACTACCCTATTTTATGTATTTGGTCTTTCCAACTTGCTATCACTTCTACTTCAATTAGATAATCTTCCTTTAACATAAAAATTCTTCCATGTACTTGTCACAAGTTATTTTATATGTACTATGAGGCAACAAAAGAATTAAAACCAAAGTTGTTTTAGTTCTTCCTTCAAAAAGTTAGAAGTTTTTGAAAAGAAAGAGATCAATTGATCTACAATGGATTTCATTTTGCCTTCTTTAAATAATTTTTCTAACTATTTAACACTTAGAAAGTTATGTTTGGAATAATCATTATCAAATGTAACTTTCAGATTTTTTTCATTTTCTTTCCATCTTGAAAGTCTAAAAACCTAGCACATTACCATCTATATGCCCAAAGTTTTGGCAATTACATAAGAAAAAAGTAAAATCCAGAAATTTTGATGGTCTGGTGTTTGTGGCTTATTAGCCATAGAAGCAGATAGTTGTGATGTAGTGTGGAGTGATTAGTTAGTATATCTTTGAGATATGAGAAAAGAAAAGCCTAAAAGAAAGTGACTGTCCATCAAGCTACTGACTTCCTATTTTGCTTAGTCTAAAGCCATTAGATTACCAGGAAAATAAAGACACCTGCCTTGTTATATTAAATCATTTCTCTCAGAAAAGCAGCAGCAGTAAGACATCAAGAAAAATAAACAAATTGGACCTAATCAAACTTAGAAGCTTTTGCACAGCAAAAGAAACCATAAACAAAATGAAGACAACCTACAGAATGGGAGAAAATATTTGTAAATGATGCAACCAACAAGGGCTTAATTTCCAAAATACATAAACAGCTCATACAACTCAACAACAACAACAAAAAACAACCCAATTGAAAAATGGGCAGAAGACCTACACAGACGTTTCTCCAAAGAAAAAATACAAATGGCCAGCAGGCACATGAAAAGGTGCTCAACATCTCTAATTATTAAAGAAATGCAAATCAAAACCACAATGAGGTACCACCTCACACTGCTCAGAATGGCCATCATTAAAAACTCTACAAATAACAAATGCCAGAGACGATGTGGAGAGAACGGAACCCTCCTGCACTGTTGGTGGGAATGTAAGTTGGTACAGCCACTATGGAAAAGAGTATGGAGGTTCCTGAGAAAACTAAAAATAGAATTACCACATGATCCAGCAATCCCACTCCTGGGCATATACAGACGAAACTTTAATTCAAAAAGATCTTAATTCAGAAAGATACATGTACCCCTATGTTCACAGCAGCACTATTACACAACAGCCAAGACATGGAAACAGCCTAAAAGTCCACTGACAGATGAATGGATAAAGAAGGAGTCGTACATAAATAAAATGGAATACTACTCATCCATTAAAAAGAATGAAATAATGCCATTTGCAGCAACATGGATGGACCTAATACTTAGTATTACCATACTAGGTGAAGTCAGACAGAAAAAGACAAAAACCGTATGATATCACTTATATGTGGAATCTAAAATATGACACAAACGAACCTATCTACGAAACAGAAACAGACTCACGGACATAGAGAACACACTTGTGGTTGTCAAGGGGGAGGGGGTTGGGGGAAGGATGCAGTGGGAGGTTGGGGTTACCAGATGTAAACTATTATATAGAGAATGGATAAACAACAAGGTCCTACTGAACAGCACAGAGAACTATATTCGATGTCCTATGATGAACCATAATGGAAATGGATACATAAAAAAACCATATACATACGTATAACAATCATTTTGCTGTACAGCAGAAATTAACATGACACTGTAAATCAACTATAATTCAATTAAAAAAAAAAAGAAGAGCTTTAAGGAGACACTCCCTGAAATCCATCAAACCTCTTAATACTTCAATTTAAGATACTCTGAAAATATGAGCATACTGAAGAAAACTCTCATCTATAAATTTGATGCAATGTTGTGAATCAAAACCCAAATGGTATTTTTCAATGAGCTTGTCAAGCTGAAAGAGAACATATGCAAAAATGGAAAAAAAACTTTTCAATAAAACAACAGGGATTCACCAAATATCAAAGATACTATAAACCTGTAATAATTAAAAGCATTTTAGCATACACAGATGAAGAAAAAACAATCCAAAGCCATGTTTTTGTAGGAAGTACATATGATAAAGGTGGAATTTCAAATTAGTGGAAAAACAGTGTATTAGTCAATAAATACTACTAAGACAAATGGCTAACGATCCTGAAAAAGTAAAATCTTTGATTTACACAATTTAATAAAACAAACCCCAGGCAGATCTAAGTTCTAAACCTAAAATAAGCAAACAAACAAAAACTCTTAATAATTTACAAAGCTACAAAGAAAAACGTTGATAATTCCAACTGTGTAAAATATTAAAAATTTATATGCAGCAATAAACCAGTCAGTTAAAACACTGACAATTATCTAGGGGAAATATTTTTAATATAGGTAATTTTGAAAAAGTTAATATCCAGAATATATAACTAACTCATACAAATAGGAAAAGGCAAATAATCCGAAGAAAAGTAGGCAAAGGACATGAATGGATAATTAACAGAAGAGAAAATATAAACTATTAATAAAAAAGTAAAAAGCTATTAAAATTCTAATGTAATCAAGTAATGCAAAACAAAACGATACTGGTTTTTGGCGGGGGTTGGGGGGAGTAAGGAAACTTTTTTTTTTTTAATTTGTACTCTCATATGCTGTTGGTGTTAGTGTAAATTGATAAAGACTTTTGTGAGGGAAAAAATTTGGCTGAATCCATTAAAATCCAGTCATTTGATTTCTAGGCTTCTATCCTAAAAATCATTTGCACATGTATATGTATAAAGAGGCTTGTATAAATTAAATGTTTTCAATTTTCCCACATTACCAAAAAAAAGTTGCAATCTGAATGTCCATCAATAGGGATACCGTAGGACAAATTATGGTACAGTCATCTTATAAAATAAAAAGCAGCAGTTAAAATGAACAAGGTGGAGTTAACATGGAAAGATCTCCAAGATATACTGAAAGGGGGGGTGGGGAATTTGCAGAATACACACAGTCGACCCTTGCTATCCACAGGCGGTTAGCTCCAGGAGCCTCCACAGATGCTCAAGTCCCTTACATAAAAAATGGCAAAGCTGAATACTGTACTATATATCCCCATTTACAGTTAACTAGTTTTATAGATTTCATTCACGTATATAAGTATATATATTTTTTATAGGTCCAGCACATGTAACAATCTGATGACTTATAACAATGACTATCTCCAAGCAAAGAACAAAGATTGTGTTGGACAGATGGTGTCATGAGAAGTTCTGCTTCATCTCTAATGTTTAAATTTGTTAAAAACAAAGTATCCATTTATTACTTATATGAAAACAACTAAAGAAAACTTGTTAATGGCACAATTAAAACCCTAGATCAATAAAGTCTACCATATGACCCAGCAATCCCACTACTGGGCATATACCCTGAGAAAACCATTCAAAAGGACACATGTACCCCAATGTTCATTGCAGCGCTATTTACAATAGCCAGGACGTGAAAACAACCTAAATGTCCAACAACAGATGAATGGATAAAGAAGATGTGGTACATATATACAATGGAATATTACTCGGTCATAAAAAGGAACGAAATTGGGTCATTTGTAGAGATGTGGATGGACCTAGAGTCTGTCATACAGAGTGAAGTAAGCCAGAAAGAGAAAAACAAATATCGTATATTAATGCATATATGTGGAATCTAGAAAAATGGTACAGATGAACCTATCTGCAAGGCAGGAACAGAGACACAGATGTACAGAACGGACACGTGGACACAGGCAGCAGGGAAGAGAAAGGTAGGACAAATTGGGAGATTAGGATTGACATATATACACTACCATGCATAAAATAGCTAGCAGGAACATGCTATAAAGCACAGGAAGCTCAGCTTGGTACTCTGTGATGACCTAGACAGGTGGGGTGGGGGGTGGGAGGGAGGCTCAAGAGGGAGGTGATACAGGTATACATATAGCTGGTTCACTTCATTGTACAGCAGAAACTAACACAACAATGTAAGGCAGTTATACTGCAATAAAAAATTTTTTTTTAAATAAGGTATTTGCTTTATTAGTAAAATTGCTACAGAAACCAGAGTAGCAGTAAGTTAGCTATTCCATGCATTCAACAAATACTGAGTGCCTGCTTATGTGCTAGGCACTGTTCTAGGCACTTGAGATACATGAGTGAGCAAAACAAATTTGCCTGTCTCATGGGGCTTACATTCTAGTGGAAGGAAACAAACAATAAAGATAAGTGTATGACATAGAAGGCTAGAAGACCGTACATGCTAGGGGGAAAAGAAATGACAGTTAAAGAAGATATGGATTAAAAGGATACAAATTTAATAGATGGCCAGGGTAGGCTGCTGGCAATCATGATCCCTGGGCTCAGTGTCTAAAACCTTGGGGAAATGAAGAGGGCTATGACCCTCTAGCGGCCCTCTCTCAAATGTTATTCCATAGTCAGGAGCCACGTTCTTTCCTGCATTAGCTTATGGTTTGATTTCATTATATCCTTCCTATCACTGCCAGTGACATCAAAATGATGACCTACAGTGGTTCTCAAAGTGTGGTCCCTAGATCAGCAGCATCAATCTCACCTGAGAACTTAAGAAATGCAACTTCTGTGATTCCACACTAGACCTACTAACTAAGGAACTCTGGGGGTGGGTTCCAGAAATCTGTGTTTTAAAACCCTTCTGATGATTCTGATGTCACTGAAGTCTGAGAAGAACTAAATTTCAAGTTTCTACTTCCCCTAACAAACGTCCAATCTTGTCTACTTACTAATTTAAAATTTCATACTCCCAACCTTGAAAATTGAGTCTGGCCACAGCAGTATGGGAACTGAGGCTATCTATGGGAGTATAAATATAATCAAGAATTTCCTTTCATTTACCTTTCTAGGGATTCTCAATCTACTTTCATCTAGGCATTTAATCACCTACCTCTGGTTATCAACCAGCGTATCACATACGACATGCAACCAATACCTTTTCTCACGAAATTCCACATCCTGTACACCTACCCTCAAGGTATGACCATAAGTCACAGTTTCACTAGGTACAACCACTTCCTATCACGACTAAGGTAAGCTGCCCCAAAACAGCTGACCAAGGTTAAAAATATATAAATAGTGTTATTCTTACAGCTTTGAAATGTAAAATTACTCAGACTTCAAGGAATACTATTGCACGGGAGACAAAATAGATGGAAATATTACACTACACTATTTCAAAGGACACAAATACTTACAGCTTATCATGAAGCAGTTCTCCCAACTTTAATTCTAAAAGAAACAAAGAGAAAAATCTTTTGAATAATACCATATTTATATTTAACTGTTAATTCTAAGAAAAAAATGAAACAAAATATTAGCACCTGAAAAATGTGCCTGCAGTCCTTTAAACTTCATTTTCTAAGAAATGGTCATATTATTTCTACTCAATTACTAATATAATGTCTTCTACACAGTGAATATTTAAACACTAACTATAAATTGAACTTCTGAGAATTAACAAGTGACCCATCACAGGCTACAATAATACAACCAGAATTATCAGCCTCATTTAAAAAAAACCACTAATACATTTCTCCCTAAGTAAACTTTTTCACAGAACTATATGCTATTTCTCAAGTTGTTTTTAAACTACTTGGCATCATAATCTAATCTCTTTTTGTCCCAGGAATGGTGTCGAAACTATTTTTTTTATTACATTTTATTTAAATAATGTAGAAAACACTTGCATAAACAGCTGGTCAAAAGAGTGTTAATCCTCCATAAAGCAGCAGTTCTCAACCTTGGCTGCATATCAGTATCAATTGGGGAGCTTTTGAAAATCCCAATGTCCAATCAGCACCCCAAACCAATCAAATTCTAGGAGTGGGACCCATAGAGTGGTTTTAAAGTACTCCAGATGATTTCAATGTGCAAGTAAAGGGAGGACCACTACTGTATCATTTTTAAGTAGCTTAAATGTTGATGGTCAACTCCTGTGGAAGACAAAAAGAAGCAGTTCTCAGAATATTACTAATCTCCCTAGCTAATAAGTTAAATGACATTCATTTTTCAAAGTTCCATGTACCAAAACGATAAATCAATGAGAAGCATTTATCAAAATACTGTAATGAAGCATAATAGAACATACAGTGGTTCTCAAAGATGGTTTGAGAACCCAGGAGCATGTGATGTTAAAGTCATTTTGTTATAATACTAAAACTAAAATACTAAAATAATACTAATACATTTTGTAAATAATACTAAACTTTTTTTCATTGTGTTGACAATTACAATGATGATGCAAAAGCAATGGTGTAAAGAGGAAAAGGGCAAAACTCTGTAGCTTCAGCACAAATCAAGACAGTGGCCCCAAGCTAAACAGTGTATTCTTCACTTCCATGCACTTTCACTTAAGAAGTCCTTGATGGAACAGTAAAAATTATTAATCTCAGGGCCAGGACCAGAGTGCAAGTAAGGCACGTAGGGTGCAAAATTAAAGAAGGCACTTTCAAGTAGTGCCTTCTTAAATTCTGTACCCTAATTGCCTCACTCACTTCATCCTAGGGCTGGTCCTGATATACCTAATTAAATTACAATCTTTGAATACATCTTTTTAATATTCTATTTGACAAATGGGAAGTATACATAAACACTTCCTCTGCTTAAGAGACTGTCTCAAGGAAAAGCTCTTGCACAACTATCATGGAACACCACTTTTACTTGAAAGAACAGTGACAAATTATAGTTATTCAGACTTGACAATATGGCATTTTCTTGAAAATAAATGAGTTTGTCACTTTAGGAAAATAACTGACAAGGTTTATTGCCAGTGATAAAATTTGAGCTTTCAAGAAAAAATCAGAATTTTGGAAAACATGTATCTGCCACTGTGAACTTGACAGTGTCCAAATACTTAAAAAGGCTTTCCTGAGGATACTGTGGCGATATTAACAAATGTGCTTTTTAATACTGTATAATGAAGTGTGTCAACACTTGGAAAATGTGCTTAACTCACTAAACCAATATTTTGCAAATAGCAATGCATGTTACAAAATTAGGCATGGATAAAGATCCATTCAACGTTCTAGACAGACCAATATACTTTATGTAACACAGCATGAAAGGTCCACTGATATGCTTTCAGATTCCACACTGCAAACTTAATCTTTAAGAAACTACCACCTGCCAAGTTTTGGTTTAGTAGCAAAGAATATCCACAATTACCTGAAAAGGTTCCACCATCTTTTAACTACATATTTGGTGAGGCCTGATATACTTCCTATACTTCTACCAAAATGACATGTGGCAACAGACTGAACACAGAAGCAGATAGGAAATTCAGGTGCCCTCTATTATGCCGACATCAAAGAGATTTTCAAAAGTATAAAACAATGCCACTCTTCAAAGTTGTTGTTTTGGAAAATACATTTTTCATTTTAAAAATGTTATGTTGACATGCAATGGGTTTATTACCATTTTCAAATGAACAAGTATTTTTAAAATGTTTTAAATTCTAATACCGTAAACATCAATATACATATAATACACATAAACAATACTTTTTAAAAGCATAAGAAGGTATTTTTAAGAGTATAATGGGGTTCTGATACCAACAAATTGAGAACTGCTGTAATAATTTACCATATACTTAGGGTAGATTTGGGTACCAAATAGCCTCACTGAACACTCCACAGACCTAGAAGCAAGTCGATCACTCTGGGCCCTGATTTTATCATCTGTAAAATGAAGGCTTGTACTAGATGATTCTGTTAAAAGTTCCTTAGGACATCCTCCCTTTTGCCTTGGAAATGAACAATGAACAATAACTTGTAGCTGGAGTTTGGGTTTGCAACAGTGCTAAGCACTTGAAGCATACGATCATTCTCCTGAAGAAAAGTAATCTAATGGGATGAGAAAAACATGTAACTATTTGACAACACAAATACATTTTACCCTCTTATAAATGAGAAGGTAATTTGAAAACTGGTGTTACAGATCTTTGAATATATTTCTACACATAACATTGTAAATCATGGTTAAGTTCACTGCTAGGGTCGCTATGAAGACCCTACTGAACCTATGATATAGCTGGAATCCAATACCGTTGTACAGTGATAATTAAACAGATGAATTAAAGTTTACCCCTGGGTAAAGGTGGCCAACTGAACACATGCAACAACCTTTAACTCCCTCCTGAAATCTCATTTAAGCAATTAAAGGAAAAAAAAAATTTTTTTTGAAGAAAGCTATGAACCTAAAGGAAGAGGAAAAATTGGTGCAGAAATAATACAACAAAATTAGGGAAACTTGGAAACAGAAAGACAAGTCGTTTCCTAGCAAACCCAAGAAAAATAAAACCAGCAGTGGAGAAAGCCAAAACCAACCTGATTTACCACTTACCTCTGAAAGTGAGGATATAAAGATGGGCTAAAATAGAGAGAACTGAGCCATCAGACAGCCCAGAGCCCTGCCCTAATTTACAGAACAAGATAACTACCCCTCCCTCACCTTGGATAATACTGAAGGCTTTCTTTGAAAAGGGCAAACCAAAAAATCTCCAGGGACAGAAGGTTATTTAAAGGGTAGGGTTCAGTACTGGAAAGAGGGGGCATTAAGTGAATACGTGGAAATTCCAGACCTCTTCCCCCACTTACCTGTTAAATCACAGGCAGACAGTCAAATCTTCAACCTCAAGCAGGAGATTAGATAAATTTTCTCTACAGAATATAATCTTTCCAAGAGGAAGGAGCTAAATAACTGACACCAGAGGTTCTCCAACACAAAAGCCAAGTCAGATCACCTGATACTGGCGTTCACAGCAGAGGAGTCCCGCTCAAAAATTCGGAGCTTCCAGTTGGCTTTTTGGCAGCCCCCCACCTTCGACAGGCAACAAAGGATTCTTAGATATCTAAAGTAATCCCCTAACACGAAAGATAGAAACCAAAGAAAACAAACTAAAAAAGGCAAGTTGGAGGAAAGACACTACGTTGGGAAACAAAATTTCAAAAGAACTATTATTATTCTTAGAAAAAATATTGCAACCCTGAAACAAAAACACTCTACTTTTATGAAAAAAAGAAACATTCAGAGGGAAAAAATCTTAGAAATTAAATACAGCAGAAAAGAAAAATTAAATTGAGAGTCTTAGTCCACTCAGGCAGCTATAACTAAAATACCATAAATTGGGTGGCCTATGAATAACAAACTTTTATTTCTCACAGTTCTGGAGGCTAGAAAGTCTGAGATCAAAGCACCACCAGATTCAGTGTCTGGAGAGGGCCCACTTCCTAGACAGCCATCTTTTCACTATAACCTCACATGGCAAAAGGGACTAGGGAGGCTCTGTGGGGTTTCTTTCATAGGAACATCAATCCCAATCATGTGGGCTCCACTATGATGACCTAAGCACCTCCCAAAGGCCCCACCTCTTAATACCATCACATCGGGCATTAGGTTTCAATATATGATTTGGGGGAACACAAACAATCAGTCCACAGCGTTGAGGAAAAATACAAAGAGATGGAAAATGGGCAAGAAAGCATAAGAAAAAAACCAGATACTCAGCCTAGACGTTTCAATATTCAAAAAGTAAACACTCCATAATGTGAATAGAGAAAAAAACAAAGAGGAAATAGAGTAATTCAAGAAAGTTCCCCACAGAATATGTGAAACAGAAAAGACCAAATGGAAGCAAAAACCTATCAGACTTGAATAGCAGATTCCACATATAATAGAAGAAAGACTCAAGATAAATGACCCCATCCATGTTTGTCACTCAGTGGTTATGTGGAGTGCAGTGTTGAGAAGGCGTGTGAAGGATCTACAGTTGTCCCATGAACAACATGGGTTTGGACTGCGTGGGTCCACTTATACATGGATTTTTTTCAATAAATATACAAAAATATATGTGTAGAACATCCTGTGCAAGACTTGTATTGAAGTGGAGAGCCTATCCTTACACAGACATAGGAATTACAGAGGGAAGGAAGAAGGAAATGGGGTCATCGGCATCTTCCCGCAGCTTCGTAAATCTGTTAACAATTGCCAAACTCAGAAAGCCATATGAAAAAAGAGTCAGAGTAAGGAAGATCAGAGGATATCTTTGACTGCCATTTCTGTGATTCATGATTAATAGTGGAATTTAAATATCCAACTGAAAAATTAATGTGTGAAATTCTGGATGAAAAACAAGTTTTAAAAAAGAATGCTGTGGGACTTCCCTGGTGGTGCAGTGATTAAGAATCCGCCTGCCAATGCAGGGCACACAGGTTTGAGCCCTGGTCTGGGAAGACCCCACATGCCGCGGAGCAACTAAGCCAGAACACCACAACTACTGAGCATGCACTCTCGAGCCCTCGAGCTGCAACTACTGAGCCCGTATGCCACAACTACTGAAACCTGCGAGCCTAGAGCCTGTGCTCCGCAACAAGAGAAGCCACCGCAATGAGAAGCCCGTGCACCGCAATGAAGAGTAGCCCCCATTCGCCCTAACTAGAGAAAGCCCACATGCAGCAACGAAGACCAAACAGCCAAAAATAAATTAATAAATAAATTAATTAATTTAAAAAAAAGAATGCTGTAGTTGTAATGGTAATGATCATGGTGGTGCTCATGTATGGAAAAACTATACACAGAAGCAAGTTAAATCATTAATATTTTTGGTATATACTTAATTAAGAAAGTGTTTAGTTTTTGTAAAAGTTTGGATTTAAACTAAAAATTCATTTGGATTTAAAATAAAACTATTTTTAAGGAAAAAAAAAAAGAAAATTCCCCAGAACTGAAAGATCAAAGTGAAAGGGCTCCAGAGTCATCAACAAAGCAAACCATTGTGAAAGTTCTGGACATGGGGAACAAAGAGAAGATACTAAAAGGTTACATATGAAAGCTCGGTAATCAGAATGTCATCAGGCACTTGAGCAATGCGCTCAAAATTCTCAAACATACCCAGATGTATTATCAATAAAGTGGGAGGATACAATAAAGACATTTTCAGACACCCAGAGTCTCAAAAAACTGTATCTCCCATATGCTTTACTCAGGAAGATAATAAAGATGTCTGATCAAAACAAGGGAGAAAAGTAAGAAACCCCAGGCTGAAGATGAAGGAAGATCTCAGGATCACACCAGGTACAAAAGGCAAAAGTCCAGATCTGAGCAAAGTAAGAGACTTGAGAAGAAATTTCTTCATGGAGATTAAAAACAATAGGATGTCTGATGTGCCTGAATGTCTTAAGAAGATTTAGACAACTGGTGAAGGGTGTAAGGTAGAATTAATGACAAGTACATGGTTTCTGAGTAAATATTTTTTGCATAAAACAGAAATGTGTAGGAAGGGAAAAGCAAAACCGTTTTACACTTTGGCTCAGCTATGAATAATATTTGCATAGCTCTATGTGGGGGGAAGTCCATAGATAATGCCCAAATGGGAGTGGGGGGAATCAAGAACAGCAATAAAAGCCTGCTAACTAGAATCATGATTACTAAAATAACCAACTAACAGGGGGAAAATGGTGACTTCTGAGGACACCTTTTCTATAGAGCAGGATAAACAATACAAGATTATAGGGGAAATTTGGTAAGAAGAGCCTTCAAAATGCAACAAATCCCATTCCCTTCCTACTGCATGTGCTATTTAATGCTAGTCGTCAGAGGTCTTATGACATCCATGTGTTCCTTTCCTAAAAAAATCCAAGGTCAAAGAGGTTAAATGATAGCTGAACATTCTTAAAAGTAATCTACATGGAGTGAACCAAGCAGCACTACTGATATTTTGGGCAGAAAACTTATTTTTTGTGGGGGCCATCCCGTGCATCCGATGATGAGCAGCATCCTCAATGTGCACCCTAGACATCGGTAGCAAACTCCCACCCCTGAACGTGACAGCCAAACACGTCTCAAGACATTGGCAAATGTCCCTTGAGGGGCAAAATCACCCCTGGTGGAGAACAAGAATGATCCACAATTACCAGTGCTGCTCACCCGATCCATGCCCCACCATTAAAAATATTCTTGAGGGCTTCCCTGGTGGCGCAGTGGTTGAGAGTCCGCCTGCCAATGCAGGGGACACGGGTTCGTGCCCCGATCCGGGAAGATCCCACGTGCCACGGAGCGGCTGGGCCCATGAGCCATGGCCGCTGAGCCTGCGCGTCCGGAGCCTGCGCGTCCGGAGCCTGCGCTCCGCAACGGGAGAGGCCACAACAGTGAGAGGACCGTGTACCACAAAATAAATAAATAAATAAATAAAAATAAAATAAAATAAAATAATGAATGAATGAATGAATAATTGGTCCTCTTACCAAAAAAAAAAAAAAATTCTTGATAGTACAGACAAGGAAAACATAATTTTCATTTCCAAAACTACAATCACTTAAAAAAATGTTTTACAGGTTGCCCTGATCTTTCACCAGGACAATTTCTGTCCATCTTTTTCCTCTTAGAATAAAATGGTAACAAACAGCAAATGCATAGAACAATGATTCTCAAACTGGGGTTCATGAGTTGAGGGGGTGGAGTGAAAGCTCATTAAAATTTTATCAAGGATCTATACTTCTTCTATAATAATTGTTCAATGCTATGCAATCAGTTCAATGATAACCTTTTTAAAAGATTACAGAAACATATTCCAGACCAAATGGATGATAACATTATAATCAACTATTGCTACAGTGTCAGGGCCCAAGCTTGTGTTCATAATTATGCTGGTTCCTGGCAATCACCCACAATGACAGCATTTCATGTAATACAGGTTCTCATACTTCTGAAGTACAAGATACAGATATTCTCTGGTTTGAAGAAACATGGTCTTAGAATATTGATTTATTCTTAAAAACAAATATATTGTTCTGGGTGAGAGAAGACAACAGGAAAGAAGAGAAATAAGAGGCTTAAGCATCCTGGATTTTAAATGAGGGAAGAGAAAACAACAAAAGGAGTTTTCTGAAAGTACTGGGCAAGACCTAAAGGAACTGGATGGCTTATGGGGGTCCTAAACAGTGATACCTGTTATAAAGATTGACTAAGGAAGAATGAACTAAGCCATCAAAGAGAGAAGAAAATAGGATGAGAGGATGGGCCCATATCCTCCTAAATTAGAGTTTAAAAAGAATGAAAGTAATTACAGCTGACCTTGTATTACCTCTGGGCTCTAGACACCTAATGGTGTCAACATCCTAGGAGAGGTTGTTGGCTATGCAGAGCAAGGGTGGAAGAAGGGAATCTAGCAGGCAGAAGCAGCAGCAGCAGTGTATCTTTTATGATCGTTTATGTTTAAGTGAAGTGTCTTAAGTTGTAACTCTGTAATCAGAAAGTACCTAAATATAGACAAACAAACGGAATATAAAGAGCAGAGGCTTTACAGGTAACAAAATGAGATGGACTGAATTAGGCAAGGTTTCCCAGAGAAGGGAAGCTCAGAGGTGTAATTTAGACAAATGATATGTTACATATCAGGTAAAATAAGTGATGGCACTACACATGCAAAATAATTTGGAAAAGAAAAAAAAAAAAAAGCCTCAATGTCAGCTATAGGAAATGTGGCAGGAATGTGTGCCATGGGACCAATAAGAAATAAATGATGAAAGTTAGAATTTGATCCAGAAGATTTTGAAGAGCCACTAAAAGAATAAGTAGAAATGTGCATGAAAAACGCTGTCATCAGTATGCAGATTATTTTATAGTACTCCCCTCCTCCGAAATCACCAAAGTCTATCCAAATGCCATCACACTGTTACCAAAGAGAAACCATGGCGACAGCTAAGAAAAAGACGTAATGGTATGTGTATTAAATTTAGTTTTCAGAAAGATGTTAGAAGTCTAACCTATAATCAAGGCTATGAATCTGATTATTTCAGGAGGGGAAAACAAATTATTAATACCATAGGCTCAAGAATACTAACAGGGGCTTCCCTGGTGGCGCAGTGGTTGAGAGTCCACCTGCCGATGCAGGGGACACGGGTCCATGCCCCGGTTCGGGAAGATCCCACATGCCGCGGAGTGGCTGGGCCCGTGAGCCATGGCCGCTGAGCCTGCGCGTCCGGAGCCTGTGCTCCGCAACGGGAGAGGCCACAACACTGAGAGGCCCGCGTACAGCAAAAAAAAAAAAAAAAAGCTAACAGCTTTCAGTCCTAAAATCATACATAAAGATTAATTCTATATCAACTTTTTAGTTTCAAGAAGTATACCTCACATTTGAGCCACTTGAGACAGTACAAGGGCTAATTATGGAGGAGTATTTAATAGGATAGTCTGATGCTGGCAACAAAATGATATGCCACCCTCTCTCAATCCACACTGAAGCAGGTACTAAACCATATTTTCTACTCAAGGTTCCTTCCCCAAAGAAGCAGAATTATTCACTGTTCATCAAACATAAAGGTCTCTAGGCTTCCCTGGTGGTGCAGTGGTTAAGCATCCGCCTGCCAATGCAGGGGACACGGGTTCAAGCCCTGGTCCAGGAAGATCCCACATGCCGTGGAGCAGCTAAGCCTGTGCGCCACAACTACTGAGCCTGCGCTCTAGAGCCCGCGAGCCACAACTACTGAAGCCCGGGCGCCTAGAGCCCGTGCTCTGCAACAAGAGAAGCCACCGCAACGAGAAGCCCACGCACCGCAACAAAGTGTAGCCCCCACTCGCCACAACGAGAGAAAGCCCACGCGCAGCAACAAAGACCGAACACAGCCAAAAATAAATACATAAATAAATAAATTTATATTTAAAAAAACATAAAAGTTTCACTGAACTTTGGCTCTAATGGTTCATCTCAGTTTAGAGTAATTCCCTAACATTCACTTAACAGAAACTTGACCAGTCCTTTACGGCCCAACTCAAGCCATATATATTTCATAAAACCTTCATAAGTCACTGAAAATCAATCCAAGATTATAGGTGTGATCCACTTAATAGTCTAAGAACACTGAGCACAAAAACTACACTGTAACTTACACTTAATTCTTCCTTAGAGAGACATATTTGGGCAGTCACCCAACGCTCAGTCTAATGTTCTTTCCACTATCTCACCTAGGCATACTTCAACTGGACATGGATTTCAAAACAGTCGAAGGGTAAGCACATGAGTTATCGCTTTGCTTATACTCAGCTGGCTCCCTTTCCACCTGCAGCTGCTCCAAGTCTTTACTCCTCTCCTTAAGAGCACTATTCTAAACGCACGTCACCATCACTAAAAGCCTAACCCTCTGTTCACCAAGAAAATAGAAGCCATCATGGTGTGAATCCCTCCACCATTCCTCCCCACCCACTTAGAAATATACCTGTATCTTCATCACCTTAACCTTCATTCTCCTGTCTCAGTAAGTCCCTATTCTTTTCCTGAGGTTAATTTCTCTACAATGTTCTTGATCCCATCCTCTCTTGAAGTTCAAGCTGTCACTCTATCATTTGTTCCTTTCTCTTACCTTCATTCTCTCCCTAAGGCTCTTTCCTCTCAAACAACGAACATGCTTATTTCTCCAATCATTTATGCCCAAGCATCTACTGAACTTACTATGTGCCAGGCACTGTTCTGTGTGCTAGGGTTATCGACAGGATTTCTGCACTCACAAAGCTTATATTTCAGTGAGTGAGGCTAATAATAAAAGATAATTGAAAATGATGGTTTCTCACAGTAGATATGTGCTATGAAGAAAATAAAGCAGGGTGATTCAACTGAGGTGGAGCTGGATAGAAGAGAATGAGGGGATAAATCTGCTTAGATTGGCTGTTGAGACCTCACTGGGACGGTAACATTTAAAAAAAAAAATATTTATTTATTTATTTGGCTGCACCGGGTCTTAGTTGCGGCATGCGGGATCTAGTTCCCTCACTAGGGATGGAACCTGGGCCCCCTGCATTGGGAGCACGGAGCCTTAACCGCTGGACCACCAGAGAAGTCCCTGGAACAGTAACATTTAAGTGGTCAGGAAGGAGCCAGCTATGTAAAACCTGGGGACACGACCTTAGTGTGTTTAATGAGATAAGGATCTCATGACTTATCATAATGAGTCTAGTGAAGCAGTGGTACAAAAAAAAGTCTGAGGCAGACACTAGATCACATAGGTCAAAGGGAAGAAGTTTGAATTTTATTCTACATGCAACACGAAGCCACTGGAGGATCTTAAGCAGGGAATGACATGATCCGATTATTTTCAAACCTCAAATATACAATACTCCCGTCTTTAGGGCGACAGAATTCGTATTTCCACAGTTTGAAATTACTGCTATGTGCTCTCTAACCTGTTATTTAAAAGTTAGAAAATTTTAACCCAAGAAACTACCTGAACATCTGTATTTAATGCTATATCCTATATAAACTGGCTTTAAATGAAAGTTAAAATCAGAGGATAGGGAATATGTGTGGTTAACAAACTCGATAAACCACACATGTTGATTTTTTTCCATTTATTGAGATAGTTTAGAAATCACAATCCACATTTTTATTGCACCCTTTCCCAAATTTTGAACTTCTAATTCAAAAATTCAAACTCACCTCGACAAGCTTCTTCAAAATCTTGGGTTATGTCCACCCAGTTTGTATTGCTTTTTTCCATCTTTTCTGGTATACTGAGCTCCCATCCTGAATCATCATCGTCTACAGAAGCTTTCATAACCATTATTCCTATAAAATTAATATTGGTGTAAAAGAGAGGATGTAGCTTTCAGGGCAAGAGTATTTGCAAACCATGTGCGTTTAAGTATTGGATGAAAGTCTTACTTAAACTCTTTAAGCAGAGCTCTTCTGAGTTTGAGGACCGCACTGTAAAAACCTACCTTACTGCAATTAAATCCCACGTCAATTAACACTGCTGCTGCTGTGCCTATTTAGGAAGAAAAAATCACAAACCATCCCACCACTGGCCCAAAGAGAACCAACTCCAGAGCTTCCTACTTTCAACACTGGCCACAAATAACCAAGGCACTCTTCAGAGTCCCCTCTCGAAGCCCAAGACCCCAGCAACTACTCAAGTCAAGGTGGTCCTTCACCTGCCCGGAGCTCGCCGGGCCAACCTCTCCCGGCCCGGCCGGACCCCTACACAGCTTGTCCGGGGGGCATGGGGTGAGGGAGCGCACCGCCGGGCCCCAGCCGCCGGGCCCAGGGCGGGGGCGCACCTGAGGAGGAGACCGCCCCACCCGGGTCAGCCCGGCCCGGCCCCAGCCCCACGGGCACGGAGGCGAGGAGAGGGCTGTCGTCGCGCGGGAGAACTGGCACGCCCGGTGCCGGGTCGTCGCCCCGATAACACTGAGAAAGGCCAGGGCCCCGGCGGGCAGCGGGCACGGGGAAGCCCGCAGCTCCTACCTGAAGCGCGACGGGAGGGCAGGGGCCGCAGGGTGACCTGGCGTCCCCAGGGTCCGCCACGCGCGCGGGGTGCTGCGGCTCTCTGACACGGGAGGGAAGAAGTCTCAATGGCTCCGCACGGCGGTTCCTACCTACTCCTCCCGTGGCCACCCGCGCTGCCACGCACCGCCCAAATCGCGGAAATAACGACGCCGCCTGGGCCGCCGCCGCCGACCCCTCCCCTCTCAGCCCAGCCCGACCGGCCGCGTGCGCGCATGCGTACGCCCGGTGCGCGCGACCCCGCCTCCTCTCCCTCACGCCTTGGGACTTCGCGCTCCCTGAACACACCCCCTTCCTCGCTACCGACAGCCTTCGTCCAGGGCGGATATCTTCTCTTCTCGCGGGACTAGAGCCAATCGCGAGACCGGAAGCTACCTTCCTTCTCCAGCCTGCGGCCTTGGCCTGGGTAGTGAGGGGGTGAGTGCCGGTAAAGGGCGGAGCCTGAGGACCCAGAGCCCGCCCCGCTTCGCGCCGCGCGGTTCCCTGGGAAATTCTTAGAAAGGTGCCGGGGAGGCGCGAGGAAGCGTTGGAAGTACGCGGAGGCCTTAGTTGTTGGGACCTTGCATGAAGAGCCCAGCTACGAGAGCTCCATCGAGCTGGTGCTCCCTGACACCGGTTTTATGTTTCCTAGAGAGCCTTTACATGGTTTAGATTTTTCCTGAAATTAATAAAATCAGTTTTAAAGTGGGGTTACATAAGTAGACCAGTATGGGTATGAAACGTAACGCATGCTTATCACTACATAGCCATTAAAATGGCCAGAATTTAAAAGACGGTATCAAATGTTGACAACATGGAGCAGCTGGACCTCTCATATGTTCCTGATGGGAATCCAAAATGGTCCAACCACTTTAGTAAACAGTTTGTCTTTTACTATAAAATTAATCATGCGTTTACATGATCCAGCAATTACACTCCTAGGTATTTACTTAGGAATGAAAATGTGCATGCACAAAAGCTTTTTTTTCTTGGTGAAGCCACATTAATTTCTTTTTTAAGTGAATTTGACTTTCAGTGCAGTTCCAATTCATGCTTTTAGACATACATGATCTCCAAAATGTTAAAGTAATTTCAGTCAATTGAGCCTTCAATGGCAAAGCTTATAAATTATATTTATTAGTATGGTCAAGATAAGAAAGGAGTTTGGGCTTTGATTATAAAATGCAGCATCCTTCTCTGATTCTCTTAGCTAAACTTTTCCTCTTCTTTTTTCCATTCTTTTCTTTGCTGTCTTCCATCTTTCTGGCTCGAATTTCCCTCATTAAATGAAAAAACACCTTGTCAACATTAGCTCGTGTTTTAGCAGATGTTTCCACATAGTTAACTTTCCACTGATCGGCTCTGGCTTTTGCCTCTTCTTAGCTTTATTTTTAATGATCAAAAACTGGAAACAACCATAATGTTCATCATCTGGTGAATGGATAAACAACTTGTGGCATATCCATACAATGATATGTAATTATTCATGTAATGAATAGTAATTATCGACAAACAGGGATGACCACTTGACATGCAAAAATATGAATCTCATAAAACATTATTCTGAGCAAAGGAAATCAGAGTATGAGCAAAAGAGTATGATTCCATTTATATGAAATTCTAAAAAAGACTAATCTATCATGACAAAACAGAACCATGACTGCCAGGAGACGAGGTGGGTGTCAAGGAAGGATTAATTGGAATAGGGCTAGGTGATTTGAGGGGATGGAGACGTTCTGTATCTTGATTATGGTGGTGGTTATATGGCCGAATTCATTTGTAAAAGTTCATTGAAGTACACACAACATGTGCATTTTACTGTGTGCAAATCAAACCTCAGTGAAGTTGATTTTAAAAACAGAAAAATATACATCTTCCTGTCTCATATAGAATAATGTTTCCTAAGGGCAGGAGCTTTAAACTATTTTGATCAAAGTTGTGTCCCTACCATAAAAAGCAGTGGTTGGCCTATAGTAGGTACTCACTAAATACACTGAAGATAAGAATATAGAAAAGAATTACAGTAAAACAGAAATTTATATTGTTTCTCCAAAAGCATTTGATGATCTTTTCAGAGGCCATAAGAAATCTAGAAAAGGATGAACTGACTGCATTTGAGTTATTCAGTATTATGTGTAGATTGTGACAAAAACCAATACAGCACACAAAAAAACAAAGCAAAACACCAAATTTTTGAAATAAAACTGCATCCAAAATAACTCAAAAAAAAAGTTAGAAAGAAAAGAAAAAGAAAAATCACCAGAACAAAGTAGCCAAGTGAAACAGGATTTTCTTAATTTCTTTACTAAAACCGTAATTTATTTGAAATTCAAATTTATTTTCACAACTTCTAATTATCTCTCTGCTTTAGAAACCATTTTCCCTGAGAAGGAGAGGTTTAACTTATGATGCCATCCATATGCTTCACAGTGTTGAAAAATGAGTGTTTTACACATTAGTTAGACTGCATATTGAATAAACGAATGCAAAGGAACTGATTGACAAATAGTTGGTCTACCTAAACAAGCCTATAGGTGTCGAATAGATGGGCATTTTTGGAAAGCTGGAAACTAACTGCTATGAGTTTAAGTCTTGACTTGTATAATCCTAAGTATTCCATGCTTAAACATTTGTGTTGAGAGGAAATTTAACTTGACGTCATCACATTGTACTGACACCGGGAACCAGTAAAACATGATTTTGATAAAAGAAGAGCTGCCAAAGTGAATTTTATGTTTGAATGTATTCAGTTTTACCACTAAATAAAAGAAGCTAAGGATGTCCTAAAGTCTATAGGCAGTTCAGAGAAATGCTTTCAGAAAAGGAAATAGAGCCCAGCGAAGACTGCCACTGTGTCCTCCCTGCTGTCAGCTGCACACAGTGGGGTGTCACTCCAGAACCTTGCTTCAAACATGATTCCCCCATCCATTAAACCACTGATGTCTCTTAAAAAAAAAAAGAAAAGAAAAGAAAGAAAGAAAAGAAAAGGAAATAGAAAGAGTAAAAATATCCTACTGTATCACCATGTTTCTGTGACAAAAAGAAAAATGGCATTAACTTTTACTAGGTATAGGTAATATCAGTTTAGTTAGTTCTATCATATTTACATTCTCCTTATTAAAAGTCTTATATTTTATGTATTTTAAGATACAGTAATCCAATAAAGAGTTATAAAAAAGTTAAAGTAAACTTCTGTGTTAAGGGGTAATGTATAAGTATCCTCTGTATGATGTTTCTAGTTATATTTTTCTCACACATTAAATAGTTGTTCCAGGCTTCCCTGGTGGCGCAGTGGTTGAGAGTCCGCCTGCCGATTCAGGGGACACGGGTTCGTGCCCCGGTCCGGGAGGATCCCACATTCCGCGGAGCAGCTGGGCCCGTGAGCCATGGCCGCCGGGCCTGTGCATCCGGAGCCTGTGCTCCGCAGCCGGGAGAGGCCACAGCAGCGAGAGGCCCACGTACCACACACACACGCACAAAAAAGGTACCAGAAGGAAATGACTCCAACTGCCAAGATTCCTGTCTTCTCTTGGAAGCAATTCTTTGGCCCAGCAATTCTTTACTACATTATCTTTCTGGTGCTTTCAAGTAGATGTTTTCTATATTTTGTTCAGCTTTTATGGTCATCAATGGCAGTATTGGTCAAGTAGAAGAGAAGCCTAGCCTACAGGTACACTGAGCATCTTCACTTCTGGACTAAAATCAGTATTTCTGATTTGTAAATTTAACTTAGTGCAGGTATTTTGGCTGTATGTATGTTATTTTAAACACTTTATGAACAGTAAAATGGTAGTAATGTGTGACTTTTGATGATAACAGAGGACTTGAACTTCTTAATCTCTCAGAACATAAAAATTCTATTTTAATAATAAACATAAAGTTGGAAATTTTTATTTTACCAAGTACATAAAAAATTATAAAAATTAATGTTAACCATCATCATTATTTCATAAAAGAAAGAATTTTGATACAAAAAATCAGTAAGGACATAATCTCATAAAGGAAGATCCTTTTAACTGGATAAATCAGTATTATGTAAAGTTCAGTAATTTGTTGTTATTTTTATCCTTTCATCAAGAATCAGTGAAAATTTGATTATCTGGAAACAGAGGTGTACAGATTGGTGTTTTGGAGCTATTGCCTTATACTATTTAGTTTATTCTCTAAAACGGTATTTTTAAAATAACACAAAAATCTAAATATAAAACGTTATTGAATAAAATGCATGTAGGTTACCAATGAAAAGTCTCTCAAAATCACCAGTCTCATGCTAAATTAAGTGAAAAACAGATTCTCAGTTATGTGCCAACAGAATCAAGCTGGCAATGATCTTTTTCTGCATTGATGAAGAAATCTGACAAGTATTTTTATACTTTAGGAATACAGAGATGTTCCCAAAAAAGTGGCCACATTGCATCTTCAAGTCAACATGACACTCAGAGCTACAATTTATCAAGTATGAAGAATAATTAAAAATATAGAATATTTTGGAGGTTATTTTCAAAGGATATGACAATAATTTCTAGTGGGTTTTTCAAAAGGACTCTGGTCAAATAATATTTCCTGGAAGACTTTACATTCATAGAGGACAAAACCTAAATAATATTAATGCAAATTCACACAAGTCTCCATATTTCACAAGGAGAACAAGATGGGTATTTTTGTGAAAGTTTCAACTTAACATCTTATTAAATAAGACCCTTTGAATTTGATTTATGATGCAAAATAAAATTCTCTCTTTATAGCTGCAGAGGAGATGGTACATCACTTTTATGTTTTAAATAGACTTTTAGTTAATTATGAGGATTTAAATTAATTAGCATGTTTTTAAAAAGCCTATTTTTTGAATTTACTTCCAGATATAGAGAAAGGATGAATAAGGTATTACCTACAAAACAACGAAATAAGGAGCTTATGGCATTTTTATTTGCCAGTCTCTCAGTTTTGTTCTTTTTAAATCAGATTTAAATCTGCATGAGATCTCTTAACATTTGAGCTTCAGATTTGCTTTCTCTTAAATACAAAATGGGCACTTTTCAATCCTTAAAAGAAAGCTTTTGATGCATTCTTTCAAGACTACAATATATGCAACATTTTCTCACTATTATCACTATATATAGGCTTACCATAGTTCACAATATTGCTAATATTCAATTTTTACCCTTAAATTTCCCCAAAAGTCAACCTGTCTATGTAACTAAGTCCCATCTCTCAGACTGTTGCAATGTAGCAGCTTCCTTTTTTCTATGTGAGTACACGATAATCCTAAACAAATTCTAATTAACAAGAATATTGACCTCATATTTCTTGCCAAATAACAGCACATACTCATCCTTTGTTGACAGAGGTGAAATCTGGAGTCATGAGATTCCAGAGGACAATGACCACCATAGCAGTAGTGAGCAGATTTTAGATGTAGCCAAGGATTGCTGCCCTGTTCCATAAAGGCCAGCTTAGTCCTCAATCTTTGAATAAAGTGTAAAACTCCATATGGTAGAAATTGTACTATTTTGTTCTATCAAACTGTAGTGTTTTATTTATGTCATGGAAGCCGTGAACCTTTTCAATATGGAGAGTTGGAAGATAATTCATGTTGGAGGTATTACAACATGTATGTATAAGGTGAACATGTAATTTCTCATCCAAACTGGGATACTTCTGAGAGTATAAAGGGGTGCTATTAATAATTATACCGAAATATTAAGTGTAAACGGGGATGGTACTGTGCAAACTTAAACCTATAAGGCAAGAAATGGACCAAATGCATGGCAAGTATGGGAAAGCATAGGTTCCACATATAAAATAGGTACCTTTACGAGTTGTAATTTTTTTTTCTTTAAGTTGAAATTCCTATCAAAATCCCAATGACATTTTTCACAGAAATAGAAAAAACAATCCTAAAATTTCTATGGAACCATAAAAGACCCCAAATAGCTAAAGCAATCTTGAGCAAGAAGAGCAAAGCTGGAAGCATCATGCTCCCTGATTTTAAACTATATTACGAAGGTGATACTGGCATAAAAAGAGACACATTGACCAATGGAATAGAGAACCTGAAATAAACTTACGCATATATGGTTAACTAATTTTCAACAAAGGTCCCAAGAATATTAAATGGGAAAGGATAGTCTCTAATAAATGGTGTTGGGAAAACTGGATATCAACCTGCAAAAGAATCAAACTGAACCATTATCCGTACACAAAAATCAACTCAAAATGAATTAAAGACTTAAATGTAAAACGAAAACCATAAAACTCCTAGAAGAAACCACAGGGAAAAAGCTACTTGACATTGATCTTGGCAATGATTTTTTTGGAATTGACACCCACAGCACAGGCAACAAAAGCAAAAACAAACAAGTGGGGAAGCTGCAAGTTTCACCACAGGAACAATGTGGAAATATGCAAGGGTCATATTTTTAGCACAGCCTAGGGTCTGGTGCTGTTACTGACATTTTGCAACAATATAGGAACCCAGTATGTTCTCAATGGGATAAAACAGAGAAGTGCCAGTCTGCAAAGTTAGAACTCTGTCATACCCAGCTCAATATTCAGCTACTTGTTTGCCTTCATCTGCTCAGTCATCACATCCATCATCCCAGGTGAAAGACAAAACATCTTAGTGATCCTTCACACAGTGATGAATGATGTGTAAAAACAGGTACAGAAATTAGAGATACTTACATTTTTTGTACACTGATATGACAATCAAAAAATGTATTATTATTTTATTCTTAGGCTACCAAATCATGCAAACAGTCACAGTTACCAGTTTGGGCCCATGATTTTTAGTGAAGGTCAATTTTACTCTTTTCTTCACAGAGAACCCTGTTCATCTTAAAATTGCAACTTAAAGTCCAGGTAGAATGCTGCTTAGTATTGATCAAGTATCAAGGTACTGGATTACTCTGGATTACTGAAACACACTTTTAATTCCAGTAATGATCTTTGTTCCAATCTTTGTCAATACAAAAGAGAGGATTAATAATCTTGTTCAGTCTTGGCATTGTGTAAAAGTTCCCCAGTAAGGACTGATGAAAATGAATACTAATCAGTTTCTGACCAAAAAATGTTTACCAGTAAATCAGGCTACCTCAGAAATTTTTGTGACATCTGGTCCCAGTACATGAACAAGTGGGGCAGCTTTGACAATACTGTAGAGCAATTACAAAAAACAAAAACAAAAACTGGGGATGGGAGCCTACCAATCTTACGTAATTATTTCTAGCACTTCCCTCTTGGCTTCTGAGCAAGGAAGGGAGTACACGTTTGTGTTACCAAGTGGCCATCGGTGTGCACCAAAGACAATCTGGGTGCAAGGACAGCCTGTCGGTTTTCTGATTTTGGAGAACAGCTAACATGTTTAAGAACAAAGAATGGCTATAGCTGTGACCGGATTATTGATAAGAGTAACAACATTTTGTAACAACCACAGCAGAATGTGACATGCTATTAGGAATTTTTATCTTGTCCAAAAGTAAGGAATCTTTAGAGGATTTTTGGTTTTGTTTTTTTGCTTTTTTTTTTTGGCAACTGTTTATGGACATGAAGGCAAAGGACCCAGAGGCATAACTAGAGTCAGTACAAATATTAACAGATTTTTGAAAAGTGAGATTATACATATGGGTCTAACAGTAAGTTCTGCCACCTGGGAAGATTGCACAAAAGGCAAAACGAATTTTTCACTAAATCATGTTGAAACAGACTGCAAACTCAGTGTTGCAATCCTCTGAACTTCCAGTCTTCTCTTCTGCATTACGTTTGAGTTTATTCATTAATTTTTATATGTCCTGATATGTATTTATAAATAACATGTATATAGTCATATCAAGCAATGTTTAAATGACAGTAAAAAGCTTTAAAACTTTAGTGTTCAAAAAATATAATAGATCTTTCCAAGCATATATAAGATAATGATTAAAATGTAATGATTGTACCATCATAATTTAAGTGTTATGAAGAAGAAATAAATTTATATCTGGCCAAAAATACATAGTTAAAAAAAAGAAAAACACAGACTAGAGGCTTGTGTTTCTGGGATGATGGAGTAGGCATACTTTTCTTGATCCCTCTCACTAAGTACAAATAAAAACCCTGAAAATTATACATAAAATTAACATGAGAAGACTCTGATATGTGGAGAGAAGAAGGCAGACCAGCTAGGAGCCACAGGGTCCAAGGAACAACATGGTAGTAAGTTCCTTGGGTTTCCTTTTGGCCTCATATGTCTCAGACTTGGAGCTAAAGAAGTCAGCAACTTGGAAACATCAATGTGCACAAACAAAAATAGCCCCAACCAAAGGCTGCTCTTTCTAGCCAAAGGATAAGGGAAAGGGCAGCTAGGCAAAGCAGAAAACTTTTAGACAATAACCACTCTATTCCAGCCAAATAACATAGAAAAAACTGTGGCCTCACCATCACCCACACCAGTAAAATCTGAGGAGAAAGCCTAGGCTAGGTTCCTAAACCTCCTGCAGGGGTGGTAGCAGAGAAAGCTGAGTAGGGAGCTGGAAATTTCATTCCAGCAACCAAACCCCACCTCTACCCCTGTGGAGACCACAGAAGGAGTCTGGACTTCTATTCACATCCGGCAGTAACAAGGCACCCTTCCCCCTCCTCACTGGGGAGACTGTCAGTGGAGATCATGTGAGGAGAGGTAACTCCCACCTGCCCAGTAGTACTGAGGTAGCCCCTCCTCAGGTGTCAATGGAGGCCAACTGGGGAATCTGGACATCTACTTCTATCCAGCAGTAATAAGACAGCATCTTCCCCTTCTCCTGCTGAAGGGGTGGCAAAGAAAGCCTCCCAAAACAGAGGGGTTAATTTACATCCAGAGTTTTATTGCATAATAGGAGAACATTCAGTTTTCAAAAAAATCACTTATTATACTAAGAACCAAGATCTCAACTGAATGAAAAAAGACAATCAATAGATGCCAACATGATGTGACAGAGATGCTAGAATTATCTGACAAAGATTTTAAAGCAGCCATGATAAAAATGCTTCAATAAGCAATTATGCACACATTTGAAACAAATGAAAAGATTGAAAGCTTCAGCAAAGAAATTGAAAATCTCAGCAAAGATAGATAAAGATATAAAGAACTAAAGGAAAATTTTGGAACTGGAAAACACAATAACCAAGTACAAAGCTTGGTAGAGGTGCTGAACAGCAGAATGGAGGGGACAGAGGAGAGAATGAGTGAACTGGGAGATAGAAAAATAGAAGTTACTCATTCTGAACAACGGAGAGAAAATAGACCGAAACAAAGTTGGCAGCGTCTCAGGGACTTGTGAGATTATGAAAAGATCTAACATATGTGTCATTGGAGTCCTGGAGGGAGGGGAGAAAGAAGATGGGGCTGAAAAAGTACTGAAAGAAATAAGGACTGAAAACTTCCCAAATTTGACAAGACACGTCAACCTACAGATTCAAGATCTGAGTGAACCCCAAACAGGATAAACCTAAAGAAATCCACACCAAGACATATCAACCAGCAGGATTTAAATAACATTTGCAGAATACTCCACCAAACAACAGCAGAATACATATATTCCTCTTTTCAAGTGTCCATGGAACATAAATCAACAAATTTAAAAGAGTTGGAATCATACAAAAAATCCACACAGAGTATATTCCCTAACCAGAATGAAATCAAGTTAGAGATGAATACCAGATAGATAACAGGAAAATCTCCAAACACTTGGAAACTAAACACATTTCTAAATAGTCTATGAGTCAAAGAGGAAGTTTCAAAAGCAATTTTAAAATGCAGTGAACTGAATGAAAATGACAATATCCAAATTTGTGAAACATAGCTAAAACTATGAGAGGGAAATGTATAGCACTAAATGCATACATTAGAAAAGAGGGAGTCTCAAATCAATAACCTAAGCCCCCTCCTCAAGAATATAGAAGAAGTAGAGTAAAACAAACTAAAGAAAGCACAAGGAATGGGATAATAAAGATAAGGGCAGAAATCAATGAAATTTTAAAATAGAAAAACAAGAAAATAAAAGAAACGAAGAGCTGGTTCTTTGAAAAGATCAACGAAGTTGATAAATTACCAATATTAAGAAAGAAGCGGGGCTTCCCTGGTGGCACAGTGGTTGAGAGTCTGCTTGCCGATGCAGGGGACGCGGGTTCGTATCCCGGTCCAGGAGGATCCCACGTGCCGTGGAGCGGCTGGGCCCGTGATCCATGGCCGCGGGGCCTGCGCGTCCGGAGCCTGTGCTCCGCAACGAGAGAGGCCACAACAGTGAGAGGCCCGCGTAACGCAAAAAAAAAAAAAAAAATGCAAGCGTTGGATTAAATGATCTGTAAATTCCCTCCAGGTTCAAAATTTTAAAAAAGAAAAAAAAAAAAAAAGAAAGAAGCAGAGAATATCACTACAAACCCTGCAGATATCAAAAGGAATACTTCCTCCCCTAAGACTGGGAAACAAGGCAAGAATGTCTGCTTTCATCACTCTTATTCAGCATAGTACTGGAATTTCTAAGTAGTAAGTCCAATACAATTAAGGCAATAAAAGGAAATAAAAGTTACATAGTTTGGAAAGAAAAAAATAAGACTGTCTTAATGCAGATGACATGATCATCTCCTTAGAAAGTTGATCAAAATACTCCTAGGGCTAATAAGTAAGTTTGGCAAGTTCAGATTAAAAGATAAATGTACAAAAATCAATTGTATTTTTATATACTAGCAGTGAACATCTAGACACCAAAATTAGAAATATGATACCATTTACAATTGCTCAAAAAAGGGAAATGTTTAGGTGTAAATTCAGCAAAAATGTACAGGACTCATATGCTGGAAACTACACAGTGCTGATAAGAGAAATCAAAGAGGATCCAAACAAATTGAGAGACATATTGTGTTCATGGATTGGAAGAGTCCACGTAGTAAATGTGTCAATTATTCCCAAACTGATATACAGGTTTAACATAATTTGTATCCAAACCTCACAAATTTTTTTGTGGATATAGACAAATTAGCCTAAAATGTATATGAAAAAGCAAAGAAACTAGACTAGCTAAAACAATTTTGAAAAAGAAGAGTAAAATGGGATGATTCAGTCTACTTGTTTTCGAGACATTACATAGCTACAGTAATAAAAATGGTGTGATACTGAGAAGGGACAGACACATGGATGAATGGAAAAGAACAGAGAAACTAAAAATAGAGTCACACAGATATGTCAACTGACTTTTGACAAAAGTACAAGAGCAATTCAATGGAGGAATGATAGCTTCTTTGGCAAATGATGCTGGAGCAATTAGACACCCACAGGCAAAAACAAATGAACCTCAACTTCAGACTCACACCTTGTATAAAAGTGAATTTAAGTGGATTACAGACTTAAATATAAAATTATAAAGCTTTTAGAAAAAAAGCATAGCAGAAAATTTTGGGGATTTAGGACCAGGCAAGGAGTTCTCAGACTTGATCCAAAAAAGGAAAAATTGATAAATTGTGCACCATCAAAATTACAAACTTTTGTTCTGTGAGAGACCCTGATAAAAGGATGCAAAAACACTAGGAGAAAACAAATGCAAGCCACAACTCTGACAAAAGAATACTATTTCGGGGCTTCCCTGGTGGTGCAGTGGTTGAGAGTCCGCCTGCCGATGCAGGGGACACAGGTTCATGCCCCGGTCTGGGAAGATCCCACATGCCGCGGAGCAGCTGGGCCTGTGAGCCATCGCCACTGAGCCTGTGCGAGCCTGTGCTCCGCAATGGGAGAGGCCACAACAGTGAGAGGCCCGTGTACCGCAAAAAAAAAAAAAAAAAGAATACTATTTCAAATGTATAAAGAACTCTCCAAATTCAACAGTACAAAAAGCAAACAATACAGTAAAAACATGGGCAAAAGACATAAAGTGAGATTTCACTGAAGAACATATACAGATGGTAAACAAGTACTTGAAAAGTGTTCAACATCATTACCCACTAGGGAAATGAAAATAAAAACCACAATTAGAAATCACACCTAAACAGAATGGCTAAAATAAAAAATGCTGTTGGAGATGCAGAGAAACTAGATTACCTGATATGGCTGGTGGGAAAGTAAAATGGTGCAGTCACGCTGGGAAACTGGAAGTTCCTTAAAATGCAACTAGCCTTCAATTTAGCAACTAACCTTCAATTTAGTATTTGCACTTCTGGGCATTTATTCCAGGGATATGAAAACCTATGTTCACACATAATCCTGTACATAAATATTTATAGTAGTTTATCCATAATAGTTGCAAACTGGAAACAATCCAGTTGTCCTTCAAGAGGTGAATAGTTAAACTGTGATACATTTGTACTGCAGAATACAACTCAGCAATAAAAAACAATGAACTATTGATACATGCAACAATGTGGACGAACCTCCAGAGAATTGTGTTGAATGGAAAGAAGCCAAAATAGTTACATACCATAGGACTCCATTTATATAAAATTTTTAATTTATTTAATTAATTAATTTTTTATTTTTGGCTGCGTTGGGTCTTCGTTGCTGTGTGTGGGCTTTCTCTACTTGTGGTGAGCGGGGGCCACTCTTCGTTGCAGTGCACGGGCCTCTCATTGCGGTGGCCTCTCCTGCTGCAGAACATGGGCTCTAGGCATGCGTGCGGGCTTCAGTAGTCGTGGCGCGTGGGCTCTAGAGCACAGGCTCAGCAGCTGCAGTGCACAGGCTCAGTTGCGGTGCACAGGCTCAGTTGCTCAGCTGCGTGATCTTCCCATATCACGGCTCGAACCCATGTCCCCTGCTTTGGCAGGCAGACTCCCAACCACTAAGCCACCAGGGAAGCCCTATATAACATTTTTGAAATGACAAAATTATAGGAAGGGAGGACAGAGTAGTGGTTGCCCAGGGTTGAGGATGGGGTGTGGGCTGGAGGGAAGCGGCTGTGACTTTCAAAGTACAACGCGGTTCTGGAATTGTTCTGTATCTTGACTACATCAATGTCAATATCCCAATTGAGATATTGCATTGATATTTGCAAGATGTTTCCATTAGGGTAAAGGGTGCATGAGACCTCTATTTTTTCCTACAACTGCATGTGAACCTACAGTTATCAAAAAAAGTTCATTAAAACACACACAGCAGACATAATTTATCTTCTCTGTCCCTTAAAATGTTACCTTTAGAAAATTTCCTGGCCACCTAAGAATCCTCACTATTTACTTCAATTTACTGTTATTCCAAGATCTCAAAGCCAGTTAGAACCTATAATCTAAGTTGACATTAAATCATTTAATCACTGCTAATATTAAGAACATATCAGAAAAATAAAACACCTTAAAACATCACCCGGATAGTATAAATGGAAAATCTCTGTAGGCCCACATAATTCAGCAGTGTTGGAAATTTACCAGAGCCAATTGTATAACAATGGTTTTAAAAATTCGGTTTAATTGAATCCATGTTTTCTTTTATATAGTACTTTTAAATAATGGTGTAAAGAATAAATGTAACTAATTTAGGAAGTTACAGTTAATTAGCCTTTTGCCAAAAACAAATTCAAACTTCGCATAAACTACAATGTCATGTTTGCATTTCATTTTTGCACTGTGATAAAAGTCAGGGTGAAGACGTCTATCCATCCTTTTACTCAAATTCATAAAAATAAATTTGTTTAGGAGTTTTTCAGCATTAGAAGATATAAGTAAATTTCACTAATGCTTAAAACAAAATTCTTCAAATTAATTTTATGGTCTAGTATTAAAGCCCTGAAAATTATAGTTCAAGATCCTAGTACAAGGAAAAGTTCTTTAAAGAATTTTTACAGCTACTGATTGTCCAATGCCAAGGGTGCCAATTTGTATCTCTTTGGTCCTAATCTTATAACTCTGTAGCAGGGGTACTGAGGAATACTTTAATAAACCAAAGTTACATTTATATTTGGTAAAGATAATATTTACCTTTAAGCAAAGGTTTCATAACTCAACTGAGTAATTGATTTTCACATGGAAAAGAAAAGGAATATATGCCAAGTATAAAACAATTATAAAATTTAGTTCTCTAAAGACCCAACTCTTTAATCTATTTCAAAGTATTTGTGCAGGTTATAACATATAATTTATTGCCTGGTTGTTTCATGAAGTCCACACTTTTATTTCTATCATCCTGAAAAGTTTTTCTCAAACTTACGCTCATATAAAGCTTACATATTTTGGCTTCATTTGTTTTATTTACTTTTGTTTTCTGGGAGTCTTTGACACCTCTTATTTTAGATTTAGTGTGTACTTGGTAGTGTCTGGAACCAATCAAAATAAGAGCTCCACTGAATTTGACACTATACAACTTTACTTGCTAATTCTCTGTTAAGGTGGGCCATCCTATCTTATTCAAAAATAGCTTTCAAGGGAAACATTTCCTTTACCAAAAGTGTGACATAGCCCTTCCACCCCTGGAGGAACAGATTCCTTACCAAGGTGGGGAAAAACATTTACATAGCAGAGGCATCCTATCAAAATCTGACTTTTAGGAGGCCTTCCTTTGAGGCCAGGAGTCTCTTTCCCTAAGTCTGGGAGAATGATCCTTGAGTGGGGATCTTAGCAAGGGTGATATTAAAAATGTTTGACTATGTAAATGGCAGATGCCTGAACATTCAGGTACATGACAAAGCAGCATACAACAGCTGCACATCAGAGCTGGATCCTTGCCCAGTACAGGTCTCTGACTCAGGGAATTCTTAAATGAGCAGCTTATAATGGAACTTATTGCTCTCTATTTCATTATGCACTTAAAAAAAGAAGATGAATTTGACCAATTAGATAGTGGGAGAGCCAGGTCCTAACGTGAAGATTTCAAAGCCACAGCAAAGCCTTGGAACTAGCACTCAAAGCTCTTCCCTCACAGTTTGACTTGGCTCATTATTATATTTCCGTTTTAATCCTGGTTGCTTGGGTAGAGTTTAGGAAGGAAAAGACTTTGTGCCTATGCACCATTTCACCTGAAATTTTAAAACGAAAGAGCATGCATTCACACAGCTGTCTGAGCTTCCCAGGAGTTGGATTTTCACTCTGGTGTTCATCCTCCAGGTGGCAGCAGTGCCTCTTACCAAAGAATGGCAATCGTATTAGCTCTGGTTTCGCGTCTGTCTGCGTGTCTCTCTATGGTATGCATCCTAGTTCCAACAGTGAAAGCAAACTCACAGTCCCAGACTCAAATCTTACAAAGTGAAAGGCTCACCTAAATCCTAATCTGAATAACTCTCAACCCTAGAAAATCGTCTCCCAAATCACTGTAATTGTGCGTGGTTGTCTGACGTAATGGAACTACTAGCTATTCAGAGAGAATGCATTTCCCCTCCTAAATGGCACGGTTAGACTGCATTTCCCAGCCTGCCTCGGGCTAGATGTGATTACATGACTGAATTTAGCTGGTGGCTTAGGAGTGGAAGTAACTCTACAGAAGCAAGTCTATGTATGCCTTCTGTCCCCTTTTCCCACTTCCACTATCTGGTTACAGACACTGAGCGCAGTCTCGATAGACTGGGAGCTAGAAGAGGGCGGTTGTCGGGGGCCGAAGCCCGTGGAGCTGCCAGGAGAAGCCGGTGCTCTCAGTGGAGAAATTACAAAAGGTTCCGATGATCATGATCCCACGTGGGTGAGAGACCAGCCCGTAGTTCGGGTCAGGGGCCAACTCTACTGTTTTCACCAGCCTAATGGGATAATAATCCCTTAGGTGTTTCCAAACAGTCCAGTTCCTTATCCACTCGGAACGCCTTCCGCTTTGCTGGGGTGTGTCCCGGTCCAGGAATAACCATACCAAGTAGAGAACAGAGAAACACCAGAGCGGCGTGAAGAGGAGGAAGAAGAGAAGAAGGGAAAAGAAAGGGCCCATGAAGAGGAAAGTGAGCACGTACTGGTAGGCGCTCAGTACTTCTAGCCGCTGTGTCTGCAGGGTTCTCATGCTGCGGGAGGGCGGCGGGGCAGTGGAGACTCCCAGTCGCTCCCCTTCTGCCAGAAGGGCTCCAGGGCCCGGAGAACAAACGACCAAGGTTTCGATATGAGCCCGGGAAGCCTTTCTCGTCTGAGCGGCCAAGGCCTTGGGGCCCCCCGAGATTGCTTGTGGGGGGCTGTGTGCATGAGGAGACCCGTGGATCCGGAGCCCCAGAGGTCGCTCCTTCTCACCAATAGTTTCTCATTTCAACACCTTCCGGTTCTCAGAGGTATCGCTTTGACTACACTGTGTCAGTCATACTCCTGCGTGCACTTGAAAGTGAATTGAAACTGGTTAAAGACATATACTGTATGATATCACTTATATGTGGAACCTAAAAAATACAACAAGCTAGAATATAAAACAAAAAAGAAGCAGACTCACGGATATAGAGAACAAATTAGTGGTTCGGTGGGGGGGGCCAATATAAGGGTGGAAGAGTGGGAGGTACAAACTATTAGATGTAAGATAGGCTCAAAGATATATTGTACAACGCAGGGAATAGAGCCAATATTTTGTAATAACTGTAAATGGAAAATAACCCTTAAAAAGGTATTAACATTTTTAAATTTAAAAAATTTACATAGAAATAAAAGATCCCAATATCGCAAAGGCACTAGAAGAATAGGTAGGAAGGACTTGCTCTATCAGCTATGAAGATACTGCTATTTCTACTGCAATTAAGACACTGATATTGTCACAAGAATTAGAAAATAGATCAAAAGAAATAAAAGTCCAGGGGAAGGAAACCAAACAAACTGGTTTTACTAACAGTCAGGGCTAACCATGGATGGCTCTCTCCAGCTATTAGATTATGGTCTAGTAGGTGCAGCTGTTCAGTAACGATTTCAGAAAAGCTCACTGGTGGACAGCAGGAAATCCTAAAAGCAGAATTAAATTTCACTCTTGACTTTGGTAAGGCTAGTAAACCATTTAAATGAATATTTTATCTTTTTATAAGGACTGTGATTATTATGGCAGGATTTCATGGTCAACAAAACAGGTTCTAGATTTTCAATGATCATTTCATAGCTCATGTCTTCCCATCCTATGTGAGCACATGAATTTGTATACAATTTATTGCTCAGATCCTTTGAGGCCTACCTAATTCATGCCCCAATGCAGATAATCTTAATGTCAGGGAATGGAGGAATATTTTTTTCTAACCAAGAAGAGCTTTTCTTCTTTGTTGTCCATGCTAGATTTACTTGCCAAATGACTAACAGCTCTTTGCTGTTCTGAACAAAAACAGAACAGATTATAAATAGATATTAATGAGACACATTTTTAACATTGTTATTTTCCCAGTGCTATAGAGTGGAGATCTAGCTTACTGCGTGAATCTAAATTATATGAATTCAACTACATGTACTTGACAAAAAAAGAAAATTGATTACAACTATATACATATAATATATCTTACTGATGTCTTAAAGGATTTTAAAGAGGAATTTGGATTAACCTCAGTTTTGGTCTTTTATATTAGAACTTAACTTTCATGTATAGAACAATTCTACTATACCTAATTTTTTGAAATACAATTGCTGAAAGAAAACTGAAGCTTGGCAGCTTTCTGTAAGGTATAAACTAACTTGGATAATATATATATTTTTAAGTTTGCATGTGATAACTGTCATTAGCTTTACAGTCTTTACAAGACAATTTTAGATTTACTGAAGATAAAGTCTTTTAGCTGTCTTAAAGGTTAAATACTTATTACCTAAACAACTATGGACTTGTTTCAGCTGAATCATCCTTTTTCCCCAAACTGTGAGAACATTTTCTTCTGTTGCTTAGAGAAATTTCCAGCCAACAGTCACTGTTTTCATTTTTGTCTTTTCAAATGTTTTTTGATTAATGCTTGATTTCATGACACAGTACTTAATTTTTGCGATACTATTCTCATTCTATTGCTAGTATATTTTAAACCAATATTTTCAATTCAAGGAGCAATCACCGACTACTCTTCTGTGAATCACTTTGCTTGGGGAAGAAGAGAGGAGATAACCCTATCTCTGCCATTATACTAAATAACTGTTGCAGGGGAACAAAATTTGTTGTTGCCCTAATAACAATTAATAATAATTAATTGTTATTAATTAATAATAATTAATAACAAATGATCATTTCAAACTGAAAACAGTCAAGGTCCAAAAGAACCTTTGACTTTCCCCCTAACTGCCTAGAAGAATGTAGATATGGGACCAGAAGGGTGGTATCACCATAGATATAACTACAGTGTGAATTAGGTGTGTAGACAAGGAGGAACCTAGCACACAGAGTCTGTTTGTTAAAATTCCTTTCTGTGTCCCATTGTCTCTGCATTGCCCAGCAAACATTTGTTTACCAAACATTTGCTTTTTCATTTCCACATGAATTGCCTTCCTCCCCTTGAAGTCCCAAACCACTACCCCCAACATCCTCTTTTGTTTTTAGCTGAAGATGGTATTTAAAGTGAGGGTTTCAGCCAGTTGGAAGAGTTACTTCAGTTTCCCTGGGTCCCTCCCTTGTATATATGTTACTAAATGATTGTTTGATTTCCTCGTATTAATCTGTCTCATGTCAATTTAATTCTTAGACCAGCCAGAAGAACCTAGAGGGGTAGAGGAAAATTCTTCCTCCCTAACACTGATGCATGAAATGTGTGGAATATATACTAAAATGAGTCTTACAAGAAACATGATGTCTTAGTCAGCTTGGGCTGCTATAACAAAATGCCATCAATTCAATGATGTTTCAACAATAGAAATTTGTTTCTCATAGTACTTGAGGTTGGAAGCCCCAGATTATGGTGCCAGCTTGGTCAAGTTCCGGTGAGGATCCTCTTCTGGGTTGCAGACGGCTGACTTCTCATTGTATCCTCACATGGCTGAAAAAGGGGCAAGCTGTGTTCTCTGGCCTCTTTTTATAAGGACACTAATCCCATTCATGTGGGCCTCACCCTCATAACTTAATTACCTCCAAATACCATCACACTGGGGGTTAGATTTCAACATATGGATTTTGGGGGAACACAAACGTTCAGTCCCTAACATATGAGAGATGAATTTTCAAGAATAGTTAATCCCAACCATGGAAATATGTGGAAAGACTTCGGGGAGGAGGGCATATTTGAATTGGACAGTGAAGAGTAAAAGTGAGTCTGGATTTCTCAAGTCACAAAATCTGGTATATAAAAATGGAATTTTTTTCCCCCCAAACTGAACTTTTATCTCAAGCCCCCCTTTCTGCCTGATATCAGAAAATTTAATCTAGACACTTCCAGATAAGCTCAGACAAATGTAGAGAGTTCTTATGAATTTCCATTGCAATTCAGTCAAACACAGCTTGTCAAGGTGTAGTCCATGGACTTTTTTTCCTGTGGGAAATGCAGACTCTTGGCCCCAACCCCAGATCTTCTGAATCAGAATCAAGATTTTATCAGAAGTCCCTAAATCAGAATCAGCAGTTTAACAAGATTCCCAGGTATCTGGGAACAAGGGAAGTTCCTCAGCTTTGTTTTAGAGAAGTTTCTCTGGAGACTGTGGTCTAAAACCACAGAGAGAAAACAGCTGCTGCTATGTGGAAATGTTATGTAAGTCTTTTTGATAACATGGTTAGTTTGTTTTTTCCTAAGTTCACAATGGGAACATTCTGAGTTGGAGCGAGCCACTGTGTTACCTTGTTGCTAATACCCTGCACAGAAATGTTGATAACCCATAGGTATGCTTTTACAGAACCATGGGTGTGATCCTAAAGTCACAAAGTGGTTTTTCCACAATCAATCTGGAGAAAAATAAAGAAGTAGTGGCATTTAAAAATATTCCCAAACTCTGGTTCTAAGTCTTACATTTGATGAAGCTTCCTAGAAAACAAATTCTATGTGAAGCAGGACTGTTTTCAATGAACAAAAATTCTGGGAGGTTGTTGGAATTGCTTTTTAAAATCCACTTGAGGGACTTCCCTGGTGGCGCAGTGGTTAAGAATCCACCTGCCAAGGCAGGGACACGGGTTCGAGCCGTGGTCCGGGAAGATCCCACATGCCACAGAGTGACTAAGCCTGTGCGCCACAAATACTGAGCCTTTGCTCTAGAGCACGCGAGCCACAACTGCTGAGCCCATGTGCCTAGAGCCCGTGCTCCACAACAAGAGAAGCCACAGCAAAGAGAAGCCCGCACACCGCAGCGAAGAGTAGTCCCCACTTGCCGCAACTAGAGAAAGCTCGGGCACAGCAACAAAGACCCAACGCAGCCAAACAGAAATGAAGTTAAATTTTTAAAAAATCCACTTGATTCCTAGCTTCTGGAGTCAGGCACTGGGCCTTCCTTGTCTTTTTGGTTGTATCTCCACTGTACCAAGCGACCACCTTCCAAATTGTATGTGCTGCATTGTGGAAGTGAATTACAATTTCTTATTCATTTGATATAGCTGTTGGAGTGGAACCAAGAGAGGGTCCTGAGCCAAATAACACTTGGAAAAAAGATTTGTGAACCTACAGTACATCATGTTTCAGAGGGCTCATTCTGATATGCTGGCATACATACCTCTATGTGATGACTTGGATCCAAAAAGTACAAATTGCCTAAGTCTTTATAAGTTTCAGGAGAGGAGAATGTGTCTTTTAGGAGCACATCCCACTAGAGAGTAGGTCCATAAAGAGACTTAATGGTACATTGTCTTCTGGAAGCCCTTTACACATGCAATCATGGATCAAAGAAGACTTCTGTAAACTGAAGTTCTAGGCAAATGTAATTAACAAAATTACTCTAATTACCCAATGAAATGATTTATTTAAAATTGCTTAGTGAAGTGATTTAGAAGTAACAATGAAATGGCAGGACAAATCATTAAATTAAAAAAATTGTTTACCTGTAAGCTGAGGTCAGAGAAAAAAGTTAGATTTTTTCAAATACGTTTTGTTCATATATTTGATTTTGGAACCATGTAAATGTTTCCACATAATCATAATATAAAATTAAGTGTAAAAATTAAAATATAAACAAATAAACTAAAAAAGAGATCCAGTTATTAGTATTAACTACAGACAGAGACATTATTCCAAATGTCTTTAAAATATAGTAATTTGATTGCATATACCTAAAGTATATACCCTAGGGACATAAAAAACTATTAACATAATCCTAAACTGTTTTCAATAATCATATTGTTGGAGGTTGTTGTAGACATGCAGAAGTGCTGCCCAGATTCCCCTTGAGAGCAGGGAGTATGGTCAGTGGCTAGCCTTGGGCTATCAACTCCTTCAGGGTTAACCTCAAGTTCAGAGCCGCCCTGCCTGGTGCATGCCCTTCCTGGTGCAGCCCACATCTGGTGACCAAGCAGGACAGGAATATAAAGTTCTGGCAAGTTCAGTCCAATATGAGACATATGTGATGGGCATTATCCATCCCATATTTCCTGTGGATTAGCCAAGGTTTGGAGGGACTTGATCACATCATGTCACATTGATCTGGCTTCTGCCCAATTCTGTTTCCTCCCCCTTCCTTTCTCATGTTGTATCCTAAACTCCATCTCAGTTTCTGCTTCCAGAAAACCCAACCTGTGACAGAGGTAGCATTAGTACAGTTGGCCCTTAGTATCTACAGGTTTTGCATTCATGGATTCAACTGCAGTTAGCTGAATCTGCAGATGCAAACCCTGCGGTTGTGGAGGACCAACTGTATTCATTGTACTACGTTATTTTATATAAGGGATATAAGTATCTGTGGATTTTGGCATCCATGGGGGCTCCTGGAACCAATCCAATCCCTCAGGGATACCGAGGGATGACCGTACTATTGTTCTGAGACCTTTAGACGTATAGTTTGGGATAAAACAAATAACTAATCATGTTCATCTTGTTTAAAATAAGAAGTTTTGGAGTAAGAGAAAGGAGTTTCAGTGAAAGATCAAGGCTTAAGTAAAAGCCCTGTAAAATTGGATTTTAGCTTAAAGTATTAATGTGAACACATGATACACGTTAGCTTTAAAATACATATTTTTGTATCAGTTGGCTTTTACTGCTTAACAAAACCATTCTAAAGCTTAAGGGATTAAAACAACAAATGTTTTTATTTCTCATGACTCTGTGGGTTAGCTGGGTGGTTTTTCTGGTTTGGGAGGTCAATTTGGGGAGGGATTGGGTAGGACAGCATCAATCACATGTATGGGGTCTCAGCTGGGACAGCCAGGATGGTGGGTGCTTCTCGCCATGTGGTCTTTTATTCTTAAGGAAGCTAACCCAGGCTTGTTCCCAGTGGTACCTGATCAAGCCCCCACTGCACATGTGCTTTTCAAGTCTATGTTTTTGTCACTTCTCCTGTTGTCCACTAGCCAAGGTTAGTACCATGGCCAAGCCTAAATTCTAGAGTTAGAGAAATAGATCCATATCTCAATGGGAGAAGTGTCAAGGTCAGAGACATGTGGTATACAGGAAGGGGAGGGACTTGTGTCCATTTTTGCAATTTACCATAATTTCTTATCACTGCTTAAAAGACCTAGAAACAATGATGTACTGAAAAGTGCTAGTTTGAGACCATGATCTGTCTACTACAGGTCCTCATTGCTATACAGTTGATTATTGTTTTTAGGTATTTTCAACTGAGTAGGAAAGAGCACCAGGATTCCTTGGAGAAATGGCTGCTTCCATGTTTGGGACAGGAAAATAAAAGGCTGGAATATCTTTTAATACCAGACAATAGGAAAACTACCAAAGACTACTAGGGTTGTATCAAAGGGACTTAAAACCAATTTGAATAGATTTCCACTGGCCAAAGATGGAGAAATTTGAGCACTAATAAGGATGATAACTGCAAGGTATAAAAATACTTCAAATATGTTTAAAATCCATGAGTTCATAATGACACTATCCTGAGGGAGAGGGTATAGGTCTCACACATGCCTACAGGCTAAGGAGGTGCTCTTGGGGAATGTAAGCAGGGAGACACTATCCTTGTACACTCACTTGGTATCACTACAGCTTGACAAGACTCCCTAGAAAGGAGCATATACACTTGTCAGGAGCCCTGATTTTTGCAATTCTTGTGCAGGGGCACCTCCAGATCTCTTGGTTTGGAGTCCAGCAGGATTACAATTACAGTCCCACAGGACTGTACATATCTGTACACTTTAAGAGCTGCCTAGGGGTCTGTCATCCAATCAGCCTGAAAATATGTGCAAAATGAGTTTCCTCTACTTGGAACACTGACAATACAACCTCAACAACAGGGGTATATTCAGAATAAATCAGGTAGTATAGACAACCACAAAGATTTAAGAAGCAACCAACAGCTATGGTTGAATGAGAAGGATCATCACCTATACAAGGCCACTCCTTAAAGACTGGGAGGTAGCAGTTTTTCCTGATACATAGAAACAGACACAGAGAGCTAAGCAAAATGAAGAAACAGAGAAATATGTACTAAATGAAAGAACAAGACAAAAACCTTAAAAAAGACCCCAGTGGGGAGAAAAGTAATCTATCTGAGAAATAAGTCAAAGTAATGGTCATAAAAATGCTCACCAAACTTGGAAGAAGAATGAAATAACATAGTGAAAACTTCAACAGAGTTAGAAAATATAATAAAGAACCCACCAGAGTTAAAGAATACAACAATTGGTCTTCCCTGGTGGCACAGTGGTTAAGAATCAGCCTGCCAATGCAGGGAACACGGGTTCGAGCCCTGGTTCAGGAAGATCCCACATGCCGCAGAGCAACTAAGCCCACGCGCCACAATTACTGAGCCTGCACTCTAGAGCCTGCGTGCCACAGCTACTGAAGCCCGCGTGCCACAATTACTAAAGTCTGCATGCCTAGAGCCCATGCTCCGCAACAAGAGAAGCCACCGCAATGAAAAGCTCACGCACCACAACAAAGAGTAGCCCCCACTCACAGTGACTAGAGAAAGCCTGTGCGCAGCAACGAAGACCTAATGCAGCCCCCAAAAACAAATAAATTAATTAATTAAAACAAAACAAAACAAAAAAACAATCCCATTTACAACTGCATCAAAAAGAATAAAACACCTAGGAATAAATTTAATCAGGGAGGTGAAAAACCTGTACTCTGAAAATTATAAGACATTGATGAAAAAAATTGAAGAGGACACAAATAAATGGTAAGATATATTGTGCTTATGGATTTGAAGAATTAATATTGTTAAAATGTCTATCCTACCCAAAGCAATCTAGAGATTCAGTGCAATCCCTACCAAAATACCAGTGGCATTTTTTTCACAGACCCAGAACAAAGAACCTTAAAATTTGTATGGAACCACAAAAGACCCCAAATAACCAAAACAATCTTGAGAAAGAAGACAAAGCTGGAGGTATCATGTGCCCTTAAAATTTAAACTATACTACAAAGCGATAGTAATCAACACAGTATGGTACTGGCATGAAAACAGACACATAGATCAATGGAACAGACTAGAGAGCTCATAAATAAGCCCACGGTTATATGGTCAATTAATCTATGACAAAGGAGGTGAAACTACACAATGGAGAAAAGACAATCTCTTCAATAAATGGTGTTGGGAAAACTAGACAAATACATCAAAAGAATGAAACTGGACCACTATCTTATAACACATACAAAAATAATTTTAAAATGGATCAAAGACTTGGATGTAAGACCTGAAACCATAAAACTCCTAGAAGAAAACACAGGCAGTAAGCTCTTTGACACTGCTCTTAGAGATATTTTTTTGACATGTCTTCTCAGGCAAGGGCATCAAAAGCAAAAACAAACAAGACTACATCAAACTAAAAAGCTTTTGCACAGCTAAGGAAACCATCAACAAAAATGAAAAGGTGACCTACTGAATGAGAGAAGATATGTGCAAATCATATACTCGATAAGGAGTTTATATCCAAAATATATAAAGAATATATACAATTTAATATCAAAAAACAAAGAACCTGATTAAAAAATGGGCAGAGGATCTGAATAGACATTTTTGAAAAGAAGGCATACAGATAGCTAACAGGCACATGAAAAGATGCACAACATCACCAGTCATCAGGGAAATGCAAATTAAAACCACAAAGAGATACCACCTCACACCTGTCGGAATGGCTATTATCAAAAAGATTTTTTTAAAAAAATGACAAGTTTTGGTGAGGATGTGGAGAAAAGGGAACCCTTGTGCACTGTTGGTGGGAAAGTAAGTTGGTGCAGCCACTACAGAAAATAATATTGAGGTTCCTCAGAAAATTAAAAATAGAATTAAGATATGATCCAGCATTTCTACTTCTGGGTATTTACTCAAAGATAATGAAAACACTAACTTGAGGGGAACCGAGCATGGGGCTAATGCAGATGAACTGAAATACGTGTCCTGACAGTGAGACCAGGGCAAGCATGGATGGTGCTACTATTGGACAGGCACCACAAAAGGCTGGAGAACACTGAGAAGTGAGCTTCACCAGTAACTAGTTTTGTGATGTTGGGTGTTGAGGATGGAGGGCAATGCTGTTGAAATAGACTGTGCTGAAACCAAGATGGCGGAGTAGAAGGACGTGCTCTCACTCCCTCTTGCGAAAACACCAGAATCACTGCTAACTGCTGAACAATCATCGACAGGAAGACACTGGAACTCACCAAAAAAGATACCTCACATCCAAAGACAAAGGAGAAGCCAAAATGAGATGGTAGGAGGGGCGCAATCACAATAAAATCAAATCCCACAGCTGCTGGGTGGGTGACTCACAAACTGGAGAACACTTATACCACTGAACCCCACCCACTGGAGTGAAGGTTCTGAGCCCCACATTAGGCTTCTGAAACTGGGGGTCCGGCAACAGGATGAGGAAATCCTAGAGAGTCAGATTTTGAAGGCTAGTGGGATTTGATTGCAGGACTCTGACAGGACTGGGGGAAACAGAGACTCCACTCTTGGAGGGCACACACAAAGTAGTGGGTGCATCGGGACCCAGGGGAAGGAGCACTGACCCCATAGGAGACTGAACCAGACCTACCTGCTAGTGTTGGAGGGTCTCCTGCAGAGGCGAGGGGTGGCTGTGTCTCATCATGAGGACAAGGACACTGGCAGCAGAAGTTCTGGGAAGTACTCCTTGGCGTGAGCCCTCCCAGACTCTGCCATTACCTCAACAAAGAGCCTGGGTAGGCTCCAGTGCTGGGTTGCCTCAGGCCAAACAACCAACAGGGAAGGAACCCAGCCTCACCCATCAGCAGACAAGTAGATTAAAGTTTTACTGAGCTTTGCCCACCAGAGCAACACCCACTTCTACCCACCACCAGTCCCTCCCATCAGGAAGCTTGCACAAGCCTCTTAGATAGGCTCACCATAAGAGGGCAGACAGCAGAAGCAAGAAGAACTACAATCCTGCAGCCTGTGGAACAAAAACCACATTCACAGAAAGATAGACAAGATGAAAAGGCAGAGGGCTATGTACCAGATGAAGGAACAAGATAAAACCCCAGAAAAACAACTAAATGAAGTGGAGATAGGCAACCGTCCAGAAAAAGAATTCAGAATAATGACAGTGAAGATGATCCAGGACATCGGAAAAAGAATGGAGGCAAACATCGAGAAGATGCAAGAAATGTATAACAAAGACCTAGAAGAATTAAAGAACAAACAAACAGAAATGAACAATACAATAACTGAAATGAAAACTACACTAGAGGGAATCAATAGCAGAATAACTGAGGGAGAAGAACGGATAAGTGACCTGCAAGATAGAATGGTGGAATTCACTGCCATGGAACAGAATAAAGAAAAAAGAGTGAAAAGAAAGGAAGACAACCTAAGAGACCTCTGAGACAACATTAAACGCAACAACATTCTTATTATAGGGGTACCAGAAGAAGAAGAGAGAGAGAAAGTACCCAAGAAAATATTTGAAGAGATTATAGTCGAAAACTTCCGTAACATGGGAAAGGAAATAGCCACCCAAGTCCAGGAAGTGCAGGGAGTCCCATACAGGATAATCCCAAGGAGAAACATGCCGAGACACATAGTAATCAAATTGGCAAAAATTAAAGACAAAGAAAAATTATTGAAAGCAGCAAGGGAAAAACACCAAATAACATACAAGGGACCTCCCATAAGGTTAATAGCTGATTTCTCAGCAGAAATTAGATTAAGCCAGAAGGGAGTGGCATGATATACTTAAAGTGATGAAAGTGATGAAAGGGAAGAAGTACAACCAAGCTTACTCTACCCGGAAGGATCTCATTCAGATTCAATGGAGAAATCAAAAGCTTTACAGACAAGTAAAAGCTAAGAGAATGCAGCACCACCAAACCAGCTCTACAACAAATGCTAAAGGAACTTCTCTAAGTAGGAAACACAAGAGAAGAAAAGGACCTACAAACACAAACCCAAAACAATTAAGAAAACTGTCATAAGAATGTTCATATTGATAATTACCTTAAATGAATGGATTAAATGCTCCAACCAAAAGACACAGGCTTGCTGAATGGATACAAAAACAAGACCCATATATATGCTGTCTATAAGAGACCCACTTCAGACCTAGGGACACATACAGACTGAAAGTGAGGGGATGGAAAAACATATTCCATGCAAATGGAAATCAGAAGAAAGCTGGAGTACCAACACTCATATCAGATAAAATAGACTTTAAAATAAAGAATGTTACAAGAGACAAGAAAGGACACTACATAATGATCAACGGATCAATCCAAGAAAAAGATATAACAATTGAAAATATTTATGCACCCAACATAGGAGCACCTCAATACATAAGGCAACTGCTAACAGCTATAAAAGAGGAAATTGACAGTAACACAATAATAGTGCGGGACTTTAACACCTCACTTAAGCCAATGGACAGATCATCTAAAATGAAAATAAATAAGGAAACAGAAGCTTTAAATGACACAATAGACCAGAGAGATTTAATTGATATTTATAGGACATTCCATCCAAAAACAGCAGATTACACTTTCTTCTCAAGTGCACACGGAACATCCTCCAGGATAGATCACATCTTGGGTCACAAATAAAGCCTCAGTAAATTTAAGAAAATTGAAATCATATCAAGCATCTTTTCTGACCACAACGCTATGAGATTAGAAATGAATTACAGGGAAAAAAATGCAAAAAACACAAACACAAGGAGGCTAAACAATACGTTACTAAATAACCAAGAGATCACTGAAGAAATCAAAGAGGAAATCAAAAAATGCCTAGAGACAAATGACAATGAAAACATGACAATCCAAAACCTATGGGATGCAGCAAAAGCAGTTCTTAGAGGGAAATTTATAGCTATACAAGCCTACCTCAAGAAAGAAGAAAAATCTCAAGTAAACAATCTAACCTTACACCTAAAGGAACAAGAGAAAGAAGAAAAAACAAAACCCAAAGGCAGCAGAAGGAAAGAAATCATAAAGATCAGAGCAGAAACAAATGAAATAGAAACAAAGAAAGAAATAGCAAAAATCAATAAAACTAAAAGCTAGTTCTTTGAGAAGATAAACAAAATTGATAAACCATTAGCCAGACGCATCAAGAAAAACAGGGAGAGGACTCAAATCAATAAAATTAGAAATGAAAAAGGGGAAGTTACAACAGACACCACAGAAATACAAAGCATCCTAAGAGACTACTACAAGCAACTCTATGCCAATAAAATGGACAACCTGGAAGAAATGGACAAATTCTTAGAAAGGTATAACCTTCCAAGACTGAACCAGGAAGAAATAGAAAATAGGAACAGACCAATCACAAGTAATGAAATCGAAACTGTGATTAAAAATCTTCCAACAAACAAACGTCCAGGACCAGATGGCTTCATAGGTGAATTCTATCAAACATTTAGAGAAGAGCTAACACCCATCCTTCTCAAACTCTTCCAAAAAATTTTGGAGGAAGGAACACTCCCAAAGTCATTCTGTGAGGCCATCATAACTCTGATACCAAAACCAGACAAAGATACAAAAAAATAAAATTACAGACCAATATCACTGATGAATATAGATGCAAAAACCCTCAACCAAATACTAGCAAACAGAATCCAACAACACATTAAAAGGATCATGCACCATGATCAACTGGGATTTATCCCAGGGATGCAAGTATTCTTCAATATATGCAAATCAATCAATGTGATATGCCATATTAAGAAACTGAAGAATAAAAACCATATGATCATCTCAGTAGATGCAGAAAAAGCTTTTGACAAAATTCAATACCCATTTATGGTAAAAACTCTCTGGAAAGTGGGCATAGAGGGAAGCTACCTCAACATAATAAAGGCCATATATGACAAACACACAACAAACATCATTCTCAATGGTGAAAAACTGAAAGCATTTCCTCTAAGATCAGGAACAAGACAAGGATGTCCACTCTCACCACTATTATTCAACATAGTTTTGGAAGTCCTAGCCACAGAAATCAGAGAAGAAAAAGAAATAAAAAATACAAATTGAAAAAGAAGAGGTAAAACTGTTACTTTTGCAGATGATATGATACTATACATAGAGAATCCTAAAAATGCCACCAGAAAACTACTAGAGCTAATCAATGAATTTGGTAAAGTTGCAGGATACAAAATTAATGGACAGAAATCTCTTCCATTCCTATATAGTAATAATGAAAAATTTGAAAAAGAAATTGAGGAAACACTCCCATTTACCATTGCAACAAAAAGAAGTAAATATCTAGGAATGAACCTACCTAGGGAGACAAAAGACCTGTATGCAGAAAACTATAAGACACTGATGAAAGAAATTAAAGATGATACAAACAGATGGAGAGATACACCATGTTCTTGGATTGGAAGAATCAATATTGTGAAAATGACTATACTACCCAAAGCAATCTACAAATTCAATGCAATCCTTATCAAACTACCAATGCCATTTTTTTACAGAACTAGAACAAAAAATCTTAAAGTCTGTATGGAGACACAAAAGACTCCGAATAGCCAAAGCAGTCTTGAGTGAAAAAAGTGGAGCTGTAGGAATCAGACTCCCTGACTTCAGACTATACTACAGAGCTACAGTAATCAAGATAATATGGTACTGGCACAAAAACAGAAATATAAATCAATGGAACAAGATAGAAAGCCCAGAGATAAACCCATGCAACTATGGTCAACTAATCTATGACAAAGGAGGCAAGGATACACAATGGAGAAAAGACAGTCTCTTCAATAAGTGGTGCTGGGAAAACAGGACAGCTACATGTAAAAAAATGAAATTAGAACACTCCATAACACCATACACAAAAATAAACTCAAAATGGATTCGAGACCTAAATGTAAGACCGGACACTATAAAACTCTTAGAGGAAAACATAGGAAGAACCCTCTTTGACATAAATCAAAGCAAGATCTTTTTTGATCCACCTCCTAGAGTAATGGAAATAAAAAAAAAATAAACAAATGGGACCTAATGGAACTTTAAAGCTTTTACACAGCAAAGGAAAGCATAAACAAGTCAAAAATACAACCCTCAGAATGGGAGAAAATATTGGCAAATGAATCAGTGGACAATGGATTAATTTCCAAAATATATAAACAGCTCATGCAGCTCAATATTAAAACAAACAACCCAATCCAAAAATGGGCAGAAGACCTAAGTAGACATTTCTCCAAAGACATACAGATGGCCAAGAAGCACATGAAAAGCTGCTCAACATCACTAATTATTAGAGAAATGCAAATCAAAACTACAATGAGGTATCACCTCACACCAGTTAGAATGGGCATCATCAGAAAATCTACAAACAACAAATGCTGGAGAGGGTGTGGAGAAAAGGGAACCCTCTTTCACTGTTGGTGGGAATGTAAATTGATACAGCCACTATGGAGAACAGTATGGAGGTCCCTTAAAAATCTAAATATAGAATTACTGTATGACCCAGCAATGCCACTACTGGGCATATACCTAGAGAAAACCATAATTCAAAAAGACACATGCACCCCAATGTTCATTGCGGCACTATTTACAATAGCCAAGTCATGGAAGCAACCTAAATGCCCATTGACAGACGAATGGATAAAGAAGATGTGGTACATATATACAATGGAGTATTACTCAACTATAAAAAGGAACGAAATTGGGTCATTTTTTGAGACGTGGAGGGATCTAGAGACTGTCATACAGAGTGAAGTAAGTCAGAAAGCAAAAAACAAATATTGTATATTAACACATATATGTGGAACCTATAAAAATGGTACAGATGAACCAGTTTGCAGGGCAGAAATAGAGACACAGATGTAGAGAAGAAACGTATGGACACCAGCGGGGGAAAGCGGCAGGGGGGTGGTGGTGGCGGTGGGATGAATTGGGCGATTGGGATTGACATGTATACACTGATGTGTATAAAATGGATGACTAATAAGGGCCTGCTGTATAAAACAATAAATAAAATTCAAAAATTCAAAAAAAACCCAGTTTTCTTTGATGAAGAAGTTTTAAATTTTATTGTAATCTAATTTTTCTATTTTCACTTTTTTTTGCTTTTAGTGTAAAACTGTTATTTTTTAAAATTGATTGATTTATTTTGTTAATATTCTGTTAAGGAATACTCTGCCCCTGTACTCATGTGTGAAACTGGCCTGTTATTTGCCTTTCTCCTATTTTCCCTTTCTGGTTTTGTACCAAAATTATACCAGCCTCATAGAATGAGTTGAATAGTGAAAAAAGAAAAAAGAAAAGAAAACACTAACTTGAAAAGATATATGCAACCCTATGCATATATCTTTGCAGTATTATTTACAATAGCCAAGATATAGAAACCTAATTGTTGATTGATGAAAGGATAAAGAAGATATTGGTGTATATAAACAATAGAATATTATTCAGCCATAAGAAAAGAAACCTTGCCATTTGCAAGAACATGGATGGACCTAGAGTTTATTATGCTAAGTGAAATAAGTCAGATAGAGAAAGACAATAACCATATGATTTCACATATACGTGGAATCTACAAAACAAAACAAACAATACAAAACCATACGTGGAATCCAAAAAACAAAACAAACAATACAAAACCAGACTCATAGAGAACAAAACAGTGGTGGCCAGATGAGAGGGTGTTGGGGGGCAGCCAAAACAGGTGAAAAGGATTAAGCGGTACAAACTTTGAGTTATAAAAAAATTAAATCACAGAGATGCAATGTACAGCACAGGGAATATATTCAATAACACTGTATTAAGTTTGTATGGTCTCAGATGGTAATTAGACATCGATTTGACCATTTCAAAATGTATGTAAATATCAAATCACTATGATGTACACTTGAAACTAGTACGATATTGTATGTCAATTACACTTCAATAAAAAATACTCATGCATAAAGACAACATTAGGAAGATGAGGGCAGTAATAAGCATCAACTGGGAAAAATGAAGAGGGATATATACCTATTACAAGGAGATAAAAACATAAGAAGGAAGTGCAGCAGCACTGACACTTGATTTGACACTTGGTTTCTGTCATATTTGACTTCCTCTTTTCTGTGGTCTATTTTCTTTACTCTCTCAAGAGAATCTTCTCTTATATTTGTCCTAGTTGTTCTCCGTTCGACCATACAGATCCATTCTCTTGCCTTTCTCCATGTTCCTGGAGGCTACCACTTGGGATCGTGTCACCCAGGCTCCTTTATAGATTGACTTCTGGTTAGGTTTTGCCTGTGTTGCAAGGAGGAAGTAGAGGTCAGGGTATTAATTCCACCATTTCTTCCCTCCTGGGGCACTGTGGTTTTGACAGTGGCAACTTTCCTCCACAGTTCTAGCTCTTGTACCACAGCCCTTCCTCCCTAGTTCTGCTCTCCCTAAGCTTTAATGACAGTATTTCCTCCCCTTGTCCCCTTCAGCCCTAGGCATGGTAATGGATTCCCACTGTTGCAAGCTCTAGATGCCCCCAATTTCTCTTGTGTGGTCCTTTCATGAAGGGACTCTTCAAATAATCCCTTCATTAAAGCCTCCTCAGTTAAAATATCTGGACCTAATTTCCTGCCAGTACCTGAATGAATGCATCTTACCTTAGTTACATACTATTTTCAACACTAGAATTTTCTTCAGTAGTGTAATTTACACTACTCAGAGTTGGAGCTGAATAAATGATTTAAGTCAACAAATAATTTTTGAGCACTTACTATGTGCCAGGCACTGTGCCAATATCAGCTTATACAATGGTGACTGAGACAGATAAGGTCTCCGCCCGCATGGAACATACAGTCTACGGGGAGAGTTAGACAATACAAGATCCTTTAAGTTGCAAATGATAGAAAAGCTGAACCCAAACTGACTCATGCAAAAGGGGAATTTATTGGCTCATTAAAAAAAAAAAATCCAGAAATTGGGCTCGCTACCGCGAATGAAAAAAAATATCACCTGCGGTATCAGTGAACAAAGGATGTTGCAGCCATCAAGCCATTACATTACAGCCGCCCCCACGGTGAGCCCTGAGGGAACTCAGGATATGAACAGGATGGCCGCCATCTAGCAGTCAGCAGCTGCCGCCATCCCCCCACCCCACCCGATAGTGCACCCTGAGGAGACTCAGGATGAGAAACCACAGGGAGTTTGAAAAAGAATAGATACGTGTATAACTGAATCTCTTACCTGTACACCTGAAATAACACACTGTTGTTAATCAACTACGCTCCAATATAAAATAAAAATTAAAAAAAAAAACCCAACCAACTCAAGTAGGCCATTAGTAAAAAAGAAAAAAAGAAAAAGAAAGCACAGGATACTGGCCCCAGATCGCTGAGGTGCATGTCAAAGGAATGATTTCAGTGAGCCCAGACTCTTGCATCTTTCCATACACAGAAAAGCGCTAAATTCCATAACTTGAGATGTCTGGTTTTCTTTAATTAACAGTAACCTTTTATTTATTTATTTATTTAGATGTGGACCATTTTGAAAGTCTTTATTGAATTTGATATTGCTTCTGTTTTTTTTTTTTAATGTTTTGGTTTTTTGGCTGTGAGGCATGTGGGATCTTAGCTCCCTGACCAGGGATCAAACCTGAACCCCCTGCATTGGCAGGCGAAGTCTTAACCACTGCACCACCAGGGAAGTCCCCCAACAGTAAACTTTTGATGTTCTGACTACCTGGTCTTTGTTGCAAAAACTCCTGTGTATCCTGGCTCCTCCTTTACCTCTTCGGAGAATTCTCTCAGAGTCTCTATGAGATGCTGTGTCCTGGGCTTAAGTCTTCAGTTTTGTCCACGGAGTAAAACATAATTCTAAAATTTTAGATTGTGTATTTTTTCAGTTGACACTACCTATGAAGTTTTATCTAGGACCTCAAGCAATGTCACCAAAACCTATTTCTCTTACACCCCTGGTTCTGCTTTTCATGTGTGGGCTCAGTCCTTAAACTAGTTCCCCCCTCGGTGCAGCAAATGTGTTACAACTGAGAGTCCTAGAATATATTTCATTGCTTCTCATTGGCTGATTGGGAACGTGATGCTCTGATGGGCTCAGCAGGAGCCTCCTAGCCACTCTTATTATTATTATTTGCTGCAAAAAGCTTTATTATTTCCATTTGGTCCAGGGCTTGGATTAGGGCTCCAGGGTGGTTCAAAAGCAGCCTAATGGCTGCAGAGAGAGAGGTTTCAGGCAGAAGCCCTGACACCAGAGGGACTCCTCAAAGGGTGCTGGGCTCCAGAGGTTCCTAGTCGTGCTTGAGGGTGAGCATTTTGAAGAGATACACGTCCAGCCCAGACTCGGGGCCCCCAGCCTGTGGATGTTAGTCAGGTTGTTGCCATCTTCTTGATTAGTTTCACCTGCTCCTGTAGGAAGTGGCTCTGCAGGAAGTCACAGAGATGGGGGTCTACTCAGGCAGAACCCAACGCATGCAGATCCAAAAGGGCCTGGGTCAGGTTTTTCTCCATGAGCGCGGTGGCTTCTGTAGCCACCTGGGTTTTACCCCACTCATCTTGGGACGGCTTCTGCAGGTCCTGAAAGAGGGTGAGGTCACTGCTGGTGTTGCATCTTCAAGAGACACTCAGCACCCTTGGGATTCTCCTCCACCAATTTGTGGGAAAAGTGTCCCATGCCCTGCAGAGACACATCATAGCCAAGGTCAAAATAGAAGCCCAGAGAAAGTTAGTATAAGCAGATAGGGTAGGGGGTCCCCAGAGAAAGAACCAATCACGGCTTTCTTGACATAAATAAGCCATTTCTGGCCCAAGCCATTTTGTGATCTTAGCCTGGCCACAATGCTAGTCCTTTGAACAGATTTCAGTAATTAATGATCTTAAGAGAGCAAAAGAATGCAGAAACAAATGACTATTGTCAAGTAAGAGAAGTAACAATAGCAAAGATAATATATCAGTTGTAAAAACTCCCAGTTCTCTTTCAATGGTAAAGATTAACCTGAAGCTCTCAACCACCAGATCAACTGGAACCTAAGGGAGGAGGATGTTAACCTTTTCTGGACCCCTGTGACTTCTGTCAACTAAAGCTTGGAGTCTTTTGACCACCCAAGTCCCTTCATGAAAATGCATGTACCCTTAGCTTCCTCAATTTTACTGTTTAGGGAGACACTGCTTTGGGAAAGATCCCCAGTGTTCTCCTTACTTGCTGCAAGTAATAAATTCTTCCTTTTCTTGATCTTTGGTTTGGTTGTGTCAACTGAAAAAAATGGCACAATCTAAAAGTTGAGAATTTCAGCAGACTTTCTGAGGACTTAAGACCAGAAGACAGCCTCCCAGATAGCTCTGTGGGACTGCTCCAAAGAGGTAAGGGAGGAACCAGGATACAAGAGTTTTTGTAACCAAACCCAGGTAGTTGGAACATCAAAAGAGTACTGTTAATTAAAGAAAAACCAGACATCTTAAGTTACTTTAGTACTTTTTCATGTATGGGAAGATGCAAGAGTCTGGGCTCTTTGAAATCATTCCTTAACTGTCTAGGGCCTCCATACTGAATCAGATGCACAATCGGGGCAGCTGCAGTGGCTGAGGGATTGATGGCTGCAACATCCTTTGTTTACTGATATGGCAGGTGATGTTCTTCCACAGTTGTATCTTTTAACTAGACACCCACCAAGAGGCAAACCCAGTTTTTCGGGTAACAGTAGGTGTAGGAGGCCCGCAGATGCATGTAGGCCGGGCGGTTGATGACAGCCTCTATCTCCGTGGAATAATTTTGACAAATCTGGGAGCTCATGGTTGATTGGCATTAAGGAGCTAAGCTCAGAAAATGATGTTGGCTGGTGCCCGAGACCAAGGAGAGCTGAGTGGTTGGTCCAAAGGTTGCAAGTGATAAATAGGTTGGAGGGTGGATGGGGGCTGGAGGAAGGGGCGTCTCTGGGTCTGTTCTGTACAAACACTATTGAAGCAAGAGACACATCCATGGACTGTGGAGCACACTGCTTCCTGGCCATTATTAGAACGAGGAGTGGACTCTACTTTTGAAGCCTAATAGCTGTCAATAGAGAAGTGGCTTTCCTCGAGGAAAACTGCAGTACTGTTTCCAGAAGAAAGAAGCCCCCCAAACATTAGATGCTCATGAACAAAGATGAACAATGATATATCCTGATAATTAAACTAAAGCTGATCAATATTGTTAGGCAGGGCTTCCCTGGTGGCGCAGAGGTTGAGAGTACGCCTGCTGATGCAGGGGACACGGGTTCGTGCCCCGGTCCGGGAGGATCCCACATGCCGCGGAGCAGCTTAGGCCCGTGAGCCATGGCCGCTGAGCCTGAGCGTCCGGAGCCTGTGCTCCGCAACGGGAGAGGCCACAACAGTGAGAGGCCTGCGTACTGCAAAAAAATATATATATATATTGTTAGGCAAAATGCTTTAGTGGCTGCCTATTTCAGCAAAGCCTCATGGGTGTTAACCTGCGTTCGATTTGCACTGCACCTGTAGGGGTCAGTTCTCCTGTGCGTAGACAGCATCCCACTACTAATTCTGCCTCAGGGCTTTCTTGGCAGAATTTCTTTGGGAGCTTGCTCTGCCAGGTACAGGGTAAACTGGAAGTATTCACCAGGGGCAACCGTTAACCAAAAAAGGAGAGAAGTTGGTGGATAAAGGCCCCAGACTCCAACCATTTTAGAGAACAATTCTGACGCACATTCTACGTGATGCAGCAGAGGGCTCCTAGGGGGAGGGAGCCCCAGTAGTCCATAACCATACCCAGACAATAAGTGGGTCCTTTATTGGATTTTCCTCCTTCCTTGTCTCGTTCTTCTCCACTCTCTCTCTAAGGAATCCCTTCCTAAGTCCTAATCTCAGTCTCTGCCCAGGAGATATCAAAGTGAAACCCAGCTGAGACCCAAAGGCTGGACAGAGCTACCCATGCAGAGAGCAAGTGGAAAACTGTGGTTTTGAAAAGGAGAGTAGAACTCCCCCATCAAATAGGAAAAACAGGTCAATTTTAGGCCACAGGGGAGAGCAATGAAAGGTAAAAATGAAAGTGCATTTAATGAAGGTAAAACTGAATTGTTTCTACTGTTTTATATTAAGAAGGATTCTTAGAATTATTTCCATATTAATAAGCATAATTAATTTTGTAATGTGTATAATTATTAAAGTTGATTAGCTTTGTTCCCCCCATGCACTGCAAATATTTTGAAAGCAGGAATTTCTTGAAGCTGGTATCTCTAAATTAAATTAAATTCAGCAAATTTGCATTGAGTATATACCGTATCCAAAGTACTTTGCTAAGTGCTGTAAGACAAATTGTCCTTGCTTAAGGGGCCCTCAAAGTCTAGTAGAGGCAACAGATATACGTATCTGGCAAGCTTGAGACTAACCAAGGGAACTATTGGATTACAGGTGTAATCCTAGTACTGTATCTTGTGGCTTCTTAGTAAAGGTCATGTATTCATTCACCTTTTACCGTGTATATACCTTATACCAGATCTGTATGAAGGACCGCCTTTTAATTATTATTGTTATTATTATTCAGGTGCAAAAATATTAATTTGTCTCCAAAGGCCAACTCTTCTTATAACTACGGGCAAATTCTCCACCTTTGCCGTGAGCATCTTTCCTGTCTTTTTGAGACTCTCCAAAGAAAATCCTCATCTGATCTTTTTCATGGCCTCCCAGGCATATTTCCTGAGGGTTTTGGAAGCTCTCCCTCTGGGAAATGCAAATGCCACATTTACAGATTTGCAGAATGCTAGCTCTGAAAGGGATCTTAATGTTTTCTAGTGTTTTCCATAGAAATCTGTATATATACTGCATATCAAAAGGGATCGGGAGGTTTGCATCTGTAAGTGGCAGACTCAGGGGCTCCAGCTGCCCTAAAGGCCAAGGGGTTCAATACCTCTGCATGCTAGTGTGGCTAGACAGGGGCAAGCAGATGACTGTCAGCTTGCCCGTAAGCTGTTCCGGCCACATTTATGTTAGCTGGCACACTTGTTTGGAATAATACCTTAGAGATTGTTTAGTCCAGCCCTGCAGTTCATTTGCTTTCCAGAACTTCAGTTTTAGAAAAGAGGTAACCAAGGCCCAGAGAGGTGGCATGGCTTACCCAAGGGCACACACTGAATTGGAGTTTCTCCTCATAGCTCCATTTAGAGATGGCTCCTCTTCCGCAACTTAAGGTCCTTTCACAATGCTCTTATCCAATATAGGGAGAAGAGAGCTTACGGTGGGAAGCCGGGGAGAGATGGGTGTAGGGAGCAGTAGTAAAGTGCAAGGAAAGTTACATGCAGAAACACAGGATGTGAGACAGAGCATTCCTTTGCGTTTCAGGGAGCATATCCTGGATGCGTTTCGTGCTGAAGCAAGCGAATTATGATGATCCTCCCAAAATAACTTTGCTTTAGAGCTAAAGATATCCAGCCAGCCTCAAGGTTTCACAAGCCTTTTCCCCACAGCTCTTTGCTAATTGAATTAAACCCTTCTTGGCAATAGGGGAGTCTCCCAAAAACTGAACAGAAGGATTGATTTTGCACATGTAATGACTTGGCTTTCCAGTTGCTTCAGGCTGCCTGCCTCAGCTCAAATTCCTCCTTTAGCTACTGTCTGCTTTCATCTTCCTGTAATCATTAGTGATAGCCGATCCCATTACACTCTGGGGGCCTTCCAGGCACACTCTGTTAACTAATACTCATGATTGCTGCTAATTCATAGAGGGAAGAGCTCTGTACCGTCTGGCACATCTTCATAGTGTTCTCATCCACTTTTCAATTTCAGATGCAATGCCAAGGGAACTGAAGGTACTTCAGTTAGAAAAGGGAATGCTGCATTTTGTTTTCCAGAATCATGTATGTGCTAGAATCAAAGCCAGCAAGACAGGACAAGAAAAGTCACAGGATTATAGTCTGTCTTCGAGTAATTCACCTCCCATTACTGTGGACTTCTACTCACTTTCAAAGCTCACTGTGTTTTGCTCTGCCCAGAGCCCACACATAGCATTCTTCCAAGCTCTGAACCTTTCTCCCATTCCTTCATGGTAATCTGTCTTTTGTGGCCTATTTTCTTTTCATTAAACTCATAAATATCTAAAAATTATATTTCTAACTGCTAAGGCATCTCCCTCATAAATTAAATATTTCACAGCTCTAAGTTCCTCTGGAGAATTAGAATTTGCCTCAAAGGAGTGACTCCCAGGCTGAGAATTTCAGGGAACTTGATGAACCTGTAGTCAGAGATATTTGGGGTAGTCATTTAAGTTTTCTTTATTTCACATCAGCCACTCAGGTTAGTGTGAATGAGAAATGTTCCCTGCCATATCAGCAAACAAAGGATGTTGCAGCCATCAAGCCGTCACATTACAGCCCCCCTGACTGTGAGCCCTGAGGGAACTCAGGGTGGAGACAAACAGGCTGCCCACTGCCAAGCCCTGAGCCACTGCAGTCACCCCCAACTGTGCATCCTGAGGTGATTCAGGATGGAGAAAAGCAGAATACTGGCCCCAGATAGCTGAGGTGCATATCAAAGGAATGATTTCAATGAGCCCAGACCCTTGCATCTTCCTATACATAGAAAAGCACTAAATTCCTTAACTTGAGATATCTGGTTTTCTTTAATTAACAGTAATCTTTTGATGTTCCCACTACCTGGTCTTTGTTGCAAAAGCTCCTATACATCCTGCCATCCCCCCTTGCCTCTTCAGAGCAGTCCATCAGAGAGATCTGAGAGTCCTGTCTCCCAGGTTTAAGTCGAATGTCTGTCAAATAAAACATAACTCTCAACTTTTAGGTTGTGCTTCTTTTTTTTTCAGTCGACACTAGCTAACATTGCCTAGGAGGTGAATAGAAATATTTTACAGTGTTTATGGTTCTGTGCAAGATGGTAATCTGCAAAAAACTAAATCAGGAGCAACCTTATCCTGGAAAACAGAACTGGTCATGCAGGCCCTCAGTAAGAAACCAGAACATATGGATAATAAATAGTAAGAGAGACTAACTCAATTATTTATTCAGGTCCAATTCTTCTGTGGCTGTATGAACACAGCATTTATTAAAAATTGTCCATTTCACTTCCAGGAATAAACAGAAGCATGATTCATAAGGGAGGAAAAGGCCTGTAAGGTATGAAATCATCACCAGGCCAAAGAGGTGGCTACAGTTTGTCAGAATCACTGCTGTCAGTAAATAGTGAAACTTTCAGAATTTGGTTGCCCTCTGAATAAAACCAGAAAGAATGAACACATGACAAGTAGATTTACCTTTGGCAGAAACAATCCAGAGATGGTTTGTAGATGTGTGACTATTAGAGATTCAGGAAACCTCTAAATTTTATATAGCTGACCTACATATATCATCAAGACAAGGAATATTAGCAGAGAAAGCTATAGCCTACTAAACTGTGTTTTGCATAGAGCACACATATAGCAGTGTTCCACTGGAGCTGGCAGTACGGGTTTTACAGAACTGATTGTTAAATATTCAGGTAAATTCTGTTGGTTGCTTGAAATCAGCCACAGTGGGAATGTTTATACCACAGAAATTGGCAGTTGCTATAGACCATGGATTTTTGTTTGCTAGTTTTGTTTAGTTTTCAGAGAGTTGGTTTAACAGTCTACCACTGTCCAGCACTGCTAGAAGCAAAGAGAGCCTATCTGTCAGGAAAATGTACATTCCCATCTGTCAGAGAGGCATGTGTTGTGTGGAACTGGGAAAACTCACCAGACATTTCCCAGAACCTGGATGGAGTATTCCTCCAAGTCTCCTTCCTTCAGGTCTATGCTCAACTAAGCAACCTTCTACTTATTTATTTGGTACCAGTAGATGAATTGGTGTCAGATGGTATTCCTTCAAGTCCTGGGGCTTCTAAGGAACTGTTCTGGAGGACATCTGGGGAAAGAGGAGAAGATCACACTAGGCTGAGCAGCCCTTTCATCTGTCTTCAACAGGAGCAGCTTCATTTTCTCTGTTTTACATATTGGTCTCACACACACACACACACACACACACACACACACACAACCCAAAACAAAACAGTTGCTTGGAGAAAGCACTCCACCGCTAAAAAAAACTTTCAAAAATAGTAGGCCAGAGATTTTGTTTGCCAGAAAAGCACATCCCTTATTGAAGTTAACAGTTTATTTTTCTGGGTATAATTCGGCCACGTGTGAGTTTAGTTAACTTCAATCAGCTTCCTATTAACTGATAAATTTGCGATGCACCGACTGAAAATTCAAATATCTTGACTTACCATGTTGAAGACTAGACTCATCAGTGAGGAACTGCCCTTCTGAGACTTCGATCAGGGTGGTCAGCACACTTTCCTCTCTGATAGCTCTTTCTTACATGGAGCAACTGGGAAACTTTCTCTTTGCTACAAGGAAACTGGAAAATGTAGTCAGTCAGGTGAGCTGAGCTCAAGTCATGGGACGTTTCTGTCTATTAAAATGGTTCTTCTTCTAATTACAAAAGTGACCTGATGTCCAGTAAAATTTTTAGAAAATTAGAAAAGCAAAAAGAAGAAAATGGAAATCACTTTATCCACCACCCAAAGACAGTCACTATTACTTCTGGTGTATCGTCTAGCCATTTATACAAACACACATGTTCATCCACATACACATGACTTTTTTTTTCTTCCACATGACTTTTTTTTTTTAAAAGGAGGTTTTAAACTTTGAGTTTGCAATGTAATGACATTTGACTGGTTCTCATCACAGTTTCTGTATCTGTAATACCTGGGTACAGGTTGATCTGTACACGAAAGGCCTTTTCTCTATATAAAATTCTAAATAAAAGGTAATGTAAAAGCTTCAAATTTAAAAAAATCAAGTAGTTATTTTACTAGATACTACATGCATACAGTATAATCTAAAAGCATAATACGGTGTTCAATAAACGTAAGTCTCTCTGCCACAGTCTACCAGCTCTCCCCAGAGGCAACCACTGTTATCAGTTCCTTGTTTGTTTTTCAGAGACACTCTGAGCCTATGCAAGCATATTTGTAAAGTGTAACAGCTAATTTAAAGAGAAGATTTTTGGTTTATATATGGAAATAGAGCTCAAACATTTTCCTTCTATTAAAATATTCTTAAAAAGTCTTTCGTTGTTGTTTTGTTTTTATGCATTATTTTCCTTTATGGCTAGAGAAAGCTTCTCATCTATGGTCATTACTATTGTCATAATCATCAGCAAACATGAATTAAGTCCCGGTGTATGCAGGTTGCTGTAAGAATACTTTCATTTAGAGAATGAACTATCCTGACTTTGGGGGTGAAGGTTGGGGGTTGGTAAGATGATAATTGCATTATAATGAGACTTCCTCCAATTCAGAAGTAAGAAACATATCTACATTTTCTGTCTGGAAAGTTCAAAAGAAAAAACCCCAGCATAATCACATTTAGAATTGAGTAGGTTATGTTTGTTTAAGAAGTCAAGTAGGGCTTCCCTGGTGGCTCAGTGGTTGAGAGTCCGCCTGCCGATGCAGGGGACACGGGTTCGTGCCCCGGTCTGGGAAGATCCCACATGCTGCGGAGCAGCTGGGCCCGTGAGCCATGGCCGCTGAGCCTGCACGTCCAGAGCCTGTGCTCTGCAACAGGAGAGGCCCATGTACCGCAAAAAAAAAAAAAAAAAAAAAAAAAAAAAGTCAAGTAGACAGAGTATTCTCATTACTTACGGATAATCAACATGGAGGTTGTATTAGTTTTCTCTTGCTGCTGTAACAAATTACCATAATCACAGTGGCTTAGAATAACACACATTAATTATATTACAGTTTTGTAGATTAGAAGTCCAATACAGCTCTTACTGGGTTAAAATTAAAATTTTGACAGGGGTGCATTCCTTTCTAGAGTCTGGGGAGATTCCCTTTCCTTTCCTTTTTCAGCTTCTGGAGCCCACTGCATTTCTTGGCTTATGGCCTCCTCTCTCCACCTTCAAAGCCAGCAATGTTGCACCTGTCTGATCTGTCCTCTATAGTCACATCTTCCTCTGACCACAGCCAGGAAAGACTCTCTGCTTTTAAGGTCTCATGTGATTAGATTGGGCCCAGATAATTCAGAATAATCCAGATTGTCCAGAATAATCTTCCTGTCTTAAGGTCCTTGATTTAATAAATTCTGAAAAGTCTCTTTGCCATGTAAAGTAATATATTCATAGGTTCTGGGGATTAGGATGTGGGTATCTTTGGGGAGGGGGCATGATTCTGCCTTCCACAGGGATCAGGAGAAAAGAATTTCCAGGGAAATAAAGCATTCCTTCTATGCTGTTCTGTGTTGTGCGAGATTCTTGGGAAACTCCCCAAATGGAGCCTGAAATGGCTGGCTCTAGCCAATTAGCAAATTTTTCATTTCTTATAGGAACAAAATACTAGCATATCATGACCATTGTCCATAAGCAATGCAGGCCAGAGCCACTGAGTCTTTCCCTGTAAGATATTTTCATGTCTCTTTGAGCAATATCCACTAATCCTTTGGTTAAAATCCCTCTTATTTATGAATCCTGTTTTCTTACTTTTTTGGCATGCATTCCTTTATAAATAGTTAAGGCATAAGCCTGTCACTATGAATTTTAAACAATGCAAAAGGACGTTGTAAAAGTATTTTTACCAGTGTCCCAGAATTAAAGCTCATTAAGTCTCAGTTTCTCAGGGAGGAATCACAGGTCTAGAGTCCTTTGGCAAATCAAAGATTCCCACCTAGAACTAAGACTGAAAGCACTACAGATAATACCTAGATATTTTGGGGGACACTGTATATATGACCAGCTGTCTGAGGAAGAAAAAAATCAAACTTGGTTTACTGATGGGTCTGTATATATGCTGGCACCATACAAAAGTAGACGGCTGCAGCATTACAGCTCACACAGGGGTGACTCGAAGGACAACAGTGAAGGAAAATCCTTCCAATGGGCAGAATTTTGATCAATAGGTATGGATCCACGTTGCTTCTTGGGCAGTGGCCAATTGTTGGGCTGGTGAGTTAGGGACTTGGAAGAAATGGGATTGAGAGATTGGTGACGAGGAAGTTTGCAAAGGAGGTTATGTGGATGGACCTCTCTGAATGGGCACAAACCATGAAAATATTTGTGTTCCACATGAAAGCCCACCTAAGGGCATCTACTGCAGGGAAGGTTAATTACCAGATGGACAAAATGATGCTCTCTGAGATGTCAGTCACTTTCTCCAGCCACTGCAGTGTTTGCTCAGTGGACCCCTGAGCAAAGTGGCTGCAGTGGCTGGGATAGAGGCTATGCATGGGCTCAGCAACGTGGCTTATGCTTACTAAGGCTGACTTAGCTGACGCTACTTCTGAGTGCCTAACCTGCAAACAGTGAAGACCAACATTAAGTCCCAATCGGTGACTTCTCCAATGCATGGCACCCAGTAGCCAGCAGCTGGCACCCCTTCAGGCAGTTTCATAGTGGAGTGTCTCGGTGGGATGCCTCCCCATGAATAGCTTTCCCCAGCATCCTAGATGATGAAGTTCTAGTAAGTTCCAAAGGACAGATTTCCAGCACGTTCTGCCAGCACAGTATCACAGAGACTTCACCATCATCTCTGTGAGTCACTGCTGTGCTCTCTGCAAGATCTGGATCTTGAACCTGCAGACTGATACAGATAGAGAACAAATAATTTGATTGGTTATTGTCCTGAAATTTCCATCTCATTTTGATGAGAGGAATCAAAGTCCAGTCTAGCCCTAAGAGTATAAAGGTATGCCCAAATTTCACATATCTAAAAATAGGAAATAATGTTTCTTCAATAATTCATAAAAAATTATTTCTTACTTTTAAGCTGAAGATAATTCTGCATGACTTCTCTTTGTAGTTAAAAAAAAATCCAGATCTTTCATATTTGCATTAACTCTTGTTTTAAAAGGTGTTGTCCACAAAGTCGATTGTGACAGAAGAGAGTAATGTATAAATGAGACTTCCCAATGGTTGCCTTTGGTTTCAGGCTAATGCAGTCTATTGGTGCCCATGTTCCATGGCTACTTTAAAGCCAGGAAAACAATAATTAACCTTTGTAGGGACCTTATGATTTACAACCTGCTTTTACATATACTATACTTTTTAAAAAAATTTATTTATTTTTGGCTGCATTGGGTCTTCATTGCTGCACGCAGGCTTTCTCTAGTTGCAGCGAGCAGGGCTTACTCTTTGTTGCAGTGCGCAAACTTCTCATTGCGGTGGCTTCTCTTGTTGCACAGCACGAGTTCTAGGCGCGTGGGCTCAGTAGTTGTGGTGCATGGGCTTAGTTGCTCCGCTGCATGTGGGATCTTACCCAATTAGGGCTCAAACCCATGTCCCCTGCATTGGCAGGCAGATTCTTAACCACTGCACCACCAGGGAAGCCTACATATACTATAACTTCTAATCTGCTCAAAAACTTTCAAAATTAGTTATGATAACTTAAATAATGTAACCTTTTTGTTAAAATATCATATTTTTATTGCAGAAAGTTTAACAACCATTGAGAAATAAAAAGAACAAATTTTAAATGATCTATAATTCCATTATCAAGTGATAACTGTTGTTAAAACTTTAATGTTCCACTACCATATGACCCAGCAATCCCACTACTGGGCATATACCCTGAGAAAACCATAATTCAAAAAGAGTCATGTACCAAAATGTTCATAGCAGCCCTATTTACAATAGCCCGGAGATGGAAACAACCTAAGTGTTCATCATCGGATGAATGGATAAAGAAGATGTGGCACATATATACAATGGAATATTACTCAGCCATAAAAAGCAACAAAATTGAGCTATTTGTAATGAGGTGGATGGACCTAGAGTCTGTCATACAGAGTGAAGTAAGTCAGAAAGAGAAAGACAAATACTGTATGCTGACACATATATATGGAATTTAAGAAAAAAAAATGTCATGAAGAACATAGGGGTAAGACAGGAATAAAGACACAGACCTACTAGAGAATGGACTTGAGGATATGGGGAGGGGGAAGGGTAAGCTGTGACAAAGCGAAAGAGCTGCATGGACATATATACACTACCAAACGTAAGGTAGATAGCTAGTGGGAAGCAGCCGCATAGCACAGGGAGATCAGCTTGGTGCTTTGTGACCGCCTGGAGGGGTGGGATAGGGAGGGTGGGAGGGAGACGCAAAAGGGAGGGGATATGGGAATATATGTATATGTATAACTGATTAAATTTGTTATAAAGCAGAAAAAAAACATCATTATATATAGAAAGTAAAAATCATGCATCCCTAGTGTCTGCTCCTTGGCAATTCGGTGATAGCTTGCAGTGAGAAAACACTAATAAATTTGTATATATTTTGTGCACTGTTACATGTTAGTGCTGAGCTGTCCAAGAGTTGTCACTGAACCTTACCAAAAACTCATCTTCTTTCACTCAGACCAATGTTGATATAAGTTGGCCAACATAAAATTCCTCCCCCCCCCTTTTTTTAAATAAAGAGACCAATGAGATCTGACCTCACTTTCATAATGGAAAAATTAAGCACAAATATATGAAATAAAAACAGAATCCTAACAACAACAACAAAAAACTTTAATGTTCCAGTCTTGTTTTTATACATATAAAGACATATGTTTTTATAAAAATGGAATCATGTTGCATGTAATCTGCTAACTTACAAAACAAAGTATCATGAATATGTTTATGTGTCATTAAGTGTGTTCCTCTTAAACCATGATCTTAATCCTTTTGTAATTGGACCTCTTTAAGAATCTAATGAAAGTCATACTCCCTAAGCCCCAAAAGAAGCAGCTATGCAATTACACAATAAAAATTTATCAGTTAATAAATAGAGGAGGATCTAGGATTTATGGGATTTGAAGTTTATATGATTTTGGAGAGGCTATTTTATTTTTATTTTTTTGTTTTCAACTTTATTTTTTCTTAGGTTGCATGCTTACTTTTAAAACATTTAAATAATGCAAAATATATAAAATGGCAGTGCCTATCCCAACCTGGCCCCAAGTAATTCTAGTAAGTAGAATGGTATTTTCTCTTCTAGAACCCTATTTATGAAACTATAAATGCATAATAATTTCTGTAGTATTGATTTTAAAAAAATACAAATTTCTTCATACAATCCATACAGTTCAACTACTTGCTTTTCTCATTTAACAATATATCAGACACTGAAGAATTTCTTAAGTATGAGAAAATGAATTTAATTTTGACTCCCCATTTCTAAATTTCAATCTAATTAATGATTAGCTGGTATGAAACTATTTCTTTAATGTTTTCAAATCAGTTAATTATTAGTTGTTTGGAAGTGCTAAACAGTTTTATTACATAGAAATAAAGAGTACTTTTAGTGTTTGTGATTTCTGTTAAAAATTTATTATTTTGGTTATTAAGAACAAAACAAAACAAAACACTTGTCTAGATTGTAGGATTGAGAAACTGATATGAAAATGATGGGAAATTCCCTCCTTCTCACACTGTGGGGAGCCCTCTAAAAGGAAAAACACAAAATTATATATAAATGTATTTATTTAGAATGAGAAATTACAATATCTTGCTGGAGACTTGGAGATTCAGGTGCTTTTTATTATTATTTTTTTTTATTTTTAATTTTTTTTTGCGGTACGCGGGCCTCTCACTGTTGTGGCCTCTCCCATTGCGGAGCACAGGCTCCGGATGCGCAGGTTCAGTGGCCATGGCTCACGGACCCAGCCGCTCCGCAGCATGTGGGATCTTCCCGGACCGGGGCACGAACCCGTGTCCCCTGCATCGGCAGGCGGATTCTCAACCACTGTGCCACCAGGGAAGCCCTCAGGTGCTTTTTAAATGAGATCTGTTCAGGAATTTACCAGAAATGCTAAGTAGAAATCCTTCTTGATTGCAACTTGGCTTCCCCTTCATGCCTAGAAAATTCTTTAACTCTCAGCAATTCAGCACTCACAGGTGCCTGCACAAGTGGGGAGCTATGAGAGCTCTCTTCACTGCTCACTCCATTAGCCTCAAGGTAAATCCACAGCTGTTAATGAATGACACCTTTTGGGCCCCAGGTTAAAAACTCCTTCTCTACCACATCATTTTTTCATGGCTTCCTAGTCATCTATTGCATGGATGTACAATAATATGTTTATCCGGGTGCCTTCTCTTGAACACTTAAGATGGTTTATAATACCACTCTGGGATAATCATTCTTTTAGCTAAATCTCTGCCACTTCCCTGGTTATTTCCTTAGAATAAATTTCGTTAAGTGGATCAAAGGGTATGTCAAATTTTCAAATGTTAGATTTGGCAAGAATATTTAAGTTCATTTCACAAATGAAGAAAGTGAGAGTATAGTGGTTTACAGATAATGGATCGTTAAACTCAGTTTTTCTGACCCTGAATCATATATCATTTGATCTACCACCTGACCACTGGAAACCATTTGCCACTGTAAAAGGGTTTTGCCCCCAGAACCACACCATTGTGTGAAATGCTGGGGGTTGCTTCCCAGCCTTGTCATGTTTGTTTAGGTTCAGCTCAGGTTGTTCTTGCTGCACTTTTGCTCTGTTTTTTTATGGGAAACCTTTTAGTTTGACACATAACAACTGTTAGATATTTTGTTGAGTATTATCATTTGTTTAACTCCTCAGAAGATTTCAGGAGGATTGTGTCTGGCACATAGGAGGTGCTCAATAAACTGATAATTGTTACAACTCCAGATTGGATATGTATCAGAAACCATGTCTAACATTTATGTTTCCAGATGGAAATGACTGTAGACTTTGAGAGGACCACTTTTTTTTTGTGGTACGTGGGCCTCTCACTGTTGTGGTCTCTCCCGTTGCAGAGCACAGGCTCCGGACACCCAGGCTCAGCAGCCATGGCTCACGGGTCCAGCCGCTCCGCGGCATGTGGGATCTTCCCGGACCGGGGCACGAACCCGTGTCCCCTGCATCGGCAGGCGGACTCTCAACTATTGCGTCACTAGGGAAGCCCTGAGAGGGCCACTATTATTCTAAACCTTACGGCTATAAAGTTTCGTGATAAAGTTTGCGGCATTTTGTATATTTCTCTAATAAAGGTATGGAGGTAAGGAAATCACCAAAAGAGGAGAAAGAGATAGTTGGGCTGCAACACTCACCTTTCTCTCCCAGTCTAGTCCAAAGTTAAAATAATCAAACATTTATTGAATACTTACAAGGTATGGGCTAGACTGATTTGAAGAATCCCAGTTAAATGAATATCATTGTATGGTCAGACTCTGGTCTACAGCATACAATTATTTACAACAAGTTTTATGTATCATAATAGGGTGTGCTGACAAAGCTGAGGGAACAACAGGGATTGGTTCTGCATTTTACTTAGTTGTGTAGGTTAATCTACTGGGTCTGTGTCTTGGCCATTGAACCACACTAACAATGCTTATTGAACTACACTAACAATGCTTTGTTAAAGTTGAATGCAAATTGTGCAAAAACACACATTCACATTTTTATCTATATTTCTACATTGCAGGTTAATTCATTTAGGAAGATGCTCTTTGAATAAAGTTTCATGTATATTACCTACATTTAATTTCTGTAAAGTGTTAAATATTTAGATAATTTCTCAGATAATGCTTTTCAGCCTGGGTGGTTTGGGGTGGTAGTTGTTTTAAAATTATTTAAAATATTGTACCCTGCCTTTTGGTGCTCACAGTCAAGGAAACTGTGGCAGTTATAAAATGGCAGTCTCTTGTTTATCGGAGTAAAGACATCTGCCAAGGGCAAACTGCAGAAAGCACACGTGCTGCACCTCGGGTTACCTTTTGAATGACCTTCACATCTGCTTAATTTCTTTTAAACTTGATGATAAGAAAACAAAACTAAAACCTCACAGCTCTCAATTTATTTCCCTAACTGGTTGTAATAATTTTACATTCCTTAACAGCTACTATAAACAGCAGCAAACATGATCCATGCTATTGAAAAAAAGTAAATGGCAGTATTAAGAATATATTATAGTGCGTTTACATGCAGTCAAAACAGAAGGGGGTGTACCAGTATTTTACCTTTCTGACACATTACTTTGGCTCAGATAAAACATTCCGTCCTGCCTTCAGTGGCCCATTTAGCATTACCATTTTTGTGAACATATGTACGCACATTACAAAAAAAGCAAAAAATAAATCATTATGCTATTTTGTTCGCTGCAGCACTAGGTATCTGATTTACTGAGGCAGGGCCACAAAGTGGAATTTCGTTGTGTTCTGGGAGCCCAGCTGTGATAGCTGCTTGTCTTCACCTTCTTATTATGGACTCTCCTTGAGGTGAGGAAAAGGCTAAGTTTTACCGCGGTCCCCAGGGTCCAATGCCACCCCGGTACCACGTGGGTCAGAGGTACCGGGGTGGCATGGTGCTGGTCCGGGGCTGCTAAAAGCCTCCTAAGAGGGTGGGCGTGGGCTCCGGCTTAGTTCTGGGAAAAGGCGTTGCCTCTAACTGGGAGCGTACAGGAAGGTGACCTGAGGGACATGGGAAACCGCCCGAAGAACCATTTGGCTGGGTAGGCCGAGAGCTGCAGTGGTCCACAGCCTTCGTCGCGCACTAGCCCTACTCCAGACTCTCGGCCCGGCCTTCCCCGCCCCCAAACAACGGCGCGTGCGCCCCGCCCTCCCCTGCGCGCGCTCCCCGCTTCTCCACGCGCGCTCCCCAACACACCGAACCCCGCTCCTCCCCGCGGCGCGCGCCCCGCCCTCCCCGCGGCGCGCGCCCCGCCCTCCCCGCGGCGCGCGCCCCGCCCTCCCCGCGGCGCGCGCCCCGCCCTCCCCGCGGCGCGCGCCCCGCCCTCCCCGCGGCGCGCGCCCCGCCCTCCCCGCGGCGCGCGCCCCGCCCTCCCCGCGGCGCGCGCGAGCAGGCTGGCCGAGGAGTGCGATGGGCGGGGCACCGCGCTGACGTTGCCTGGGATGCGGGCAGGTTCCGCCGCCGCCTCCTCTTCTGCCACCAGGGTTTGTATGAAAACACCCGGCGGCGGGCGGCGAGGCATCCGCCGGGCCCCCGGAGAGCAGCCGCCTGCGCTGCCGACGACGATCCGGGTGCTGCAGCTTTACCCAGTCCCTGCCAGCGCCCCATCCTGAGCCGGTGAGCGCCCTGTCGCCGTCAGCGCGTCCGGGCCGGCAGCCCCTCGGCTGCGGCTAGCCCGCCCGCCACCGCTCCTATCTCCTCAGCCGCGGCGTCCTGGGGGCTGGGGAGGCGGGGAGGAGCGACCTCGGGCCCGCCCCGGTCTGCGCCCTGCGATCCCTCCGCCCCTTACCTGTCAGGTTGTGTAACCCGTGTCTTTCGGGGGGTGGACCGGGTCTTGAAGGGAACCCCTGATGGGTGGGGCCTTTGGCCGGTTTCTGGAAAACGCCCCGCCCCCACCCATGGAGGCTCGGTCGTCCCCGCTCCAGTCCCCGCGGAGGGTGCCCGGCGCGGTCTCCAGGCAGAGACGGCCCCATGCCCTGCTCTCCCTTTCTCTCGGTGGTGACCGCGCGGGTGGCTGCAGTACAGCGCCGGGCGGGGCCTAGGGGCGGCGGGCAGGGGCCGGGCGCGCACCCCGCCTCCCCAGCCGCCCCAGCTCCCAACCCCTAGGTGCGCCGGGCTTCAGGGTGGGCTGTGGTGTGACGTCGGCGATGGCTGGGCTTGCTCCCTCTCAGTGGGTAGCTTGGCCTGACGTGTGTTCTCTGCTTACAAATTGGCGCCCTGTGGGTTTGATTTGAACCTGAATCAGATCGCCCTAGATGACAGTGCAGAGTTTCCCTCCAGCCTTCCTTCCTGAGTTGCGGGTTCTTCATTCCAAGTGTTCAGGGACTCCTGCAACCCAACGCAAAGGCTTGCTGGGCTCAATGGTTGTTTCCCTCCTGTGCCTTTAAGTCTCTTAAAGTACCAGTGCAGTTTTGAATTGGTTCGTTTCCTTTCCTGGGCATTTACTCATCACAGAATAGAGTTTTACACATCGTTGTGAATGTTGATAACTTAAAGCCCATTTCTCATTTTAAGATAGCTTCCTCAAGTGCTTGCAGGTCTAGTACTGCCGATGACCTAATATGTTGTTAAGACTCATTCGAAATTTTCTTTGGCAATATTAATTCAGTGTGTTTTTTTTTTCTTTCAGGTATTCAAAATTGTAGCAGTGTTTATGATGTACGACAGTTTGTAGGTAGAAGGGACTTTAACAGTCTTCTGGATCACTCATTTTCACTTAGCGTTTATGTTCGTGTTGGAATCTTTTTTTTTTTTTTTTTTTTTTTTTTTTTGCGGTACGTTGGCCTCTCACTGTTGTGGCCTCTCCCGTTGCGGAGCACAGGCTCCGGACGCGCAGGCTGAGCGGCCATGGCTCCCGGGCCTAGCCGCTCCGCGGCATGTGGGATCTGCCCGGACCGGGGCACGAACCCGTGTCCCCTGCATCTGCAGGCAGGCTCTCAACCACTGCGCCACCAGGGAGCCCCCGTGTTGGAATCTTTATGTAAATCCGGTTATCTCTTTCTTTGTTAACCTCTGAATTCGTCTTATAAATTGTCTTTTTTTTCCCCCTGAGAAAACCAGAAACTGATTTTTATAATTGTATTGTGGAATGTTTTCAGTTCAGTAGGCCAAAAAAGTAGTAGTTTATTTAAGGCGTGTTATTTAAAACGTGTGCCAAATGTTAAAACCAAACAAAACCCTGAAAGATCTGTAAGCATTTTCCTATGTAATTACTGTGAGATAGTTAGCAGTACCTTATCCCCTCCTTATTTCTCATCCTTAAGGCTGAGTTGTAACATGATTTATTCTGTTTCCCATGCCACTTTGCTCGAATTAATTTCTACAGTGAAGTTATAGGTTCATTTTTAAAAAAAATTATTTATTTTATTTTTGGCTGCATTGTGGTCTTCGTTGCTGTGCGGGGGCTTTCTCTAGTTGCGTTGAGCGGGGGCTACTCTTCGTTGCGGTGCGAGGGCTTCTCATTGCGGTGGCTTCTCGTGTTGCAGAGCACGGGCTCTAGGCGCGCGGGCTTCAGTAGTTGTGGCTTGCGGGTTCTAGAGCGCAGGCTCAGTAGTTGTGGCGGATTCTTCACCACTGTGCCACCAGGGAAGCCCTAGGTTCTTTTTTTTTTTTTTGCTGTACGCGGGCCTCTCACTGTTGTGGCCTCTCCCGTTGCGGAGCACAGGCTTCGGACGCACAGGCTCAGCGGCCATGGCTCACGGGCCCAGCCGCTCCGCGGCATGTGGGATCTTCCCGGACCGGGGCACGAGCCCATGTCCCCTGCATCGGCAGGCGGACCCCCAACCACTGCGCCACCAAGGAAGCCCCTAGGTTCATTTTTAATGACCTCAAAACTCTGCCTTGAATTGCTTCAACACATACTTAGAACTGCAGTCTCACTCTGAGCACTGAAATGAAAAGTATAGACATAGAGCTACCCTTGTAATCAGCCACGTTGCAAAACATTTAAATGTATAGTGTAATCTGAGCTTTTGTAAAAGCAGTTTTTATAAAGCTTTTTTAGTTCACTTGAATTGAGGCATTATTCTCTTTGGAATAGTCTAGCTAGATTCTTATATAATAACAGTTTTATTTTCAATAGTGGAAGAAAAAGAGGTCCAAGACATGTGAAATCATCTAATTTGTATTATATTCTATATCTTGGACAAAAAAAAAAATCTCTTCCACAGTTTCACCTTCCAAAATCTACTTTTCTTGCTCGAAGCCCCTTAATACCTGGAAGTTGAACAGTGCATGGGTAGTAATGGATGACCTGTCAGAGGGCTCTCTGCAAATTGGGAGCTTCTCTTAGGCAGTAGGTCTCAGTGTAAACAACAGAAATTGTCAACCGTGGACACTGAATTTAAACTTTATATATTATTGTTGGTTACTGTGCCTCTGTGTACTACAGTGTAGTGGCTAAGGGGCTGGGTCTCAGAGCCAGACAGGTTGGATTTGAATCCTGGCTTTGCTTTGAGCAAGTTGTTTATCTTCTTTGTGCTTCAATTTTCTCAACTCCAAAATTGGGGATAATTATGGTGTATACTCTTAAGCTGATCTTGAATATTAAATGAGTTAATACATATAAAGTGCTTAGCCCACAATGCCTGGCACATAGTAAATGCTCAGTAAATATTGCTAGTGTTTTTCCTCAGTGCAAGGGATCTAGTAAACCGTAAAGGGGCTTTGGGCTGATCGAGCACTGTTATTCCAGATTAATTCCACGATGACCCATTTGCTCTTTTGGGGCTAAGTGAGAGCTTAGTGTTACTGTCCTGACTTGGAAGCATGTAATTTGTTTAGTTTAGAACAGCTAGACCCTGAGCTGGGTGCCCTGAGATGCTGCCGGAGAGTGGCTGTAGTATCCCTGTTTGTCCCTTCTGACAGAACCTTGGATTGTCTCCCTCATGGTGGTGGTGGCTGCTATTTTAATCACCTGTTTCTGAGTTTGTGATTGCATGTTTCTTTGGCTGTCATGTGCAGCTATCAAAAATATTATCTATCAAACTATTAATGGATATATTTATGTGTTTATCTGATCAAGATATTGCATGTATCCAGGATATACAAAATCACTTTCATCTAAGCATTCTTTTCTTTTTAAATTCTGTATTGATGTTACTTAGAATGAGGTTAATTTTGATTTGCCATTGTGTTCCTTTTCAGTTTTCATGTAATTTTCCTAGGAAAACTAAAACAAATTTTTTAAAATGTACTTCTCATTCTTTTTGGTTTGCAGGGATCTGATATTAATACTTTGTTCTTTACACCAGGTGCTTTCAAATGTTTGGTCTCAGGACCCTTTTATACTCTTGAAAAATTATTGAGCACCACAAAAAGCTTTTGTGGATTATATATTATAAATTAAAGCAAAGGTGCAAAATTTTTATTAATTCACTTAAAATGATCATTATAAACCCATTACATGTTAACATAAACGTATTTTTTAGTGAAAGATGACTATTTTTCAAGAATAAATAAAGGAGTGAGAAGACTGGCATTCTAGATTTTGTAAACCTCTAATGTCTGGTTTAATAGAAACAGGGGGATTCTCATATCTGCTTCTGCATTCAGTCTATTGCAATATATTGTTCGGGTTGAAGTATATATACAGAGAGAAATCCAGCCTCACACAATTAATGGCTGAAAAAGGAAGGGATATTTTGATAGCCTCCAGATAATTATGGATATACTTGTTTGGTACTACATCAAAACTCAGCATATGACAGTTTTTAGTTAGTTATATAAAGGTTTGGAATGAACCTCCCCAAAATGTGCCACTTTTGAGTGTGGATTATTTTGAGCTAAAGGCAGTTGAGAAACTGCCTGTTCAAGGGAAACTACTGCCCCTTCCTTAACTACCTAGAAGAATTTAAATTGGGGATTTTTCCCAGAAAAAGAGTTATTACCAGAGATAAATTTTATCCTAGTGGCCCCATCTATATGGCAGACAAACATCGTATTGTCAAACATCTGCTCTTCTTATTGTCCTGTGAATGACCTTAGTTCTTGGAAGGCCCAGGCCCCTATCCCATTCTGTAGCTCAGGATGACGTACACACTTCATTTTACCTTTCTGTCTTTGAAGCTCTGATGTATGTAGGGTCTCTGACCCCTCATGTGGATGGGATTCCCATACATATGAAATTAAATTTGCTTTTCTCCTGTTAATCTGTCTCATGCCAATTTAATTCTTAGACCAGCCAGAATAACCTAGAAGAAGGGTAGAGGGAAGTTTTCTTCCTCCCTGACAGTTGCAGTATGGAATCTGAAATCGTAACATTGGACTTTTTAATAATGTTATGTTAAAATCCATTGGTCTGAACTTAGAATTCAGACCTAATGCCCATGCCTGAATTTATAACATCATGCCCTGGTCATTTGTAAATATTGGTTCAGTGAGTTACTTTTCATTATAAAATAAAAAAAATCATGTTTGTTAATATCAATATCACCACCTATTCCATCAGAAACAAGTTATTGGGAAGCTGTCCCAGTTGTGACATGATGGTGGATATGAGTTTTCCAGAAATCTAATTTTTGCTTGAAAGCTCAAATTTTATCATTGGCAACAAATATGATTGTCAGTTGTTTCCTGTAAGTGACAAATAGACTTCATTCATTTCTGAGCAAACCTCTGCCAAAATACCTAAGTCATTCTTTTAAGTAAAGGTGGTGCCTAATGAAAAAGGCTAATTCAAGCTCTCAATTCAGTTACAGAAGCACTTTTCCTTGAGACAGCTGTCAAGCATTATAATTTAGTATATAGCAAGAAAGGCTTCATGCATACTTAACCATTTTTTCACATAGAACATTAAAAGAATATGTATGCAAGGGCCAAGATTTAATAAAATTAATATCTTTTTTACTATTTCAGGGACATTCTTAAGTGAAACACTTTTTTTTATAATTGCTTGTGCTTGATGGTGAAAATACAATCACTAATAACAGTACAGTTTGGTGCCACCATTATAATTTGTTCCAAGGTGCCAGAAATTTTACACACCATTGCTTTTGCACTATTAGTGTAAATGCTAATATAGTTAAAAAGGCTAATAATGTTTTAGTATTATTATAAAAATAGTTTTGACCTTGTGGACCCCCTAAAAGGGTGTTGGGACCCCAGGGTTCCACAGACCACACTTTGAGGACTTATAGTATAAATCATAGGGGATTTCTACCAAACTTTGATTAGGAAGGGAAGTGGTAGTAACTATTTCTAGTCTATTTTTGCTTCAGACTTTTGGGTCCCTGTAAAGGCCTTCTTTAAAAAAAAAACATTTAAGCAGAGTAAAGGTTATTCATAGAAAGTTGAGAGGTTTCTTAGGGTTTTAGTCAAGTGCTGATACAAGGGGGCTATATTATTAGTATTTTGAAATTATACTATTTTAAAACAAGAAGATTTGGTAGTACATTTCCACATAAATGTTCAAATCTATTTTTTTTTGGATTTTACATATTAGGCAAATATAGTAAAGGCACAGTATGGAAAACTCGCTTGATACCCAGCTCATAAGCTGGAAAAAAAAAAAGACAAACTACTTAGCTCCCTTCATTTCTCATTTAACTCATGCTGAGGATGAACCATCCTAAGGAGAGGTGCCCAGCACTTGCTGTCTTTGTGTCACATCTTTTCCCTATGGGGAAAATGATTTACGATTATGATTATAAGGGTATAGGTTACATTGGGAATAATAATAATAATAATGTCAATGAAGGATTTATGGTAGAATAATAGTAATAAAAATGTTAACACTGTCTACATATAATAGAGTTTAATGAATTGAAAAGAATGCTATTTTTGACAAAAACTCCAGATTTGTTAATTTATGGTAGGCACAGCTTCTTGTTGAATGTAGGCAGAACTGACTGATGATAGTTGATGCAAGACAGCTAACTTCACTGAGGAGCTTCTCTCCTAATTTACAGAGTGAAGGAATTTGACTTCCACGAGATCTTTGAAGCCTGCTACAATTCTGGAGTTCTGGGATTTTTTTCTTTGCCTTGAAAATGTCTCTTTCATCTGTTAATTTCATCTCTTCAGTTTTAATTTTTTTTTAGTTAAATTAAATTAAATTTTTTTCCCTTTTAACAGATTTTATTTTTTTTGGTCCAAATTTTCTTTTATTTATTTTTTTATACAGCAGGTTCTTATTAGTCTTCCATATTATATACATCAGTGTATACATGTCAATCCCAATAGCCCAATTCATCACACTACCACCCCCACCCCCTGCCGCTTTCCCCTCTTGGTGTCCATACGTTTGTTCTCTACATCTGTGTCTCCACTTCTGTCCTGCAAATCGGTTCATCTGTACAGTTTTTCTAGGTTCCACATATATGCGTTAATATATGATATTTGTTTTTCTTCTTCTGACTTACTTCACTCTATGACAGCCTCTAGATCCATCCAGATATCTACAAATCACCCAATTTCATTCCTTTTTATGGCTGAGTAATACTCCATTGTATATATGTACCACATCTTCTTTATCCATTCGTCTGTTGATGCGCATTTAGGTTGCTTCCATGACCTTGCTATTGTAAATAGTGCTGCAGTGAACATTGGGGTGCATGTGTCTTTGAATTATGGTTTTCTATGGGTATATGCCCAGCAGTGGGATTGCTGGATCATATGGTAATTCTATTTTTAGTTTCTTTTTTTTTTTTTTTGCGGTATGCGGGCCTCTCACTGTTGTGGCCTCTCCTGTTGTGGAGCACAGCCTCTAGATGAGCAGGCTCAACGGCCATGGCTCACGGGCCCAGCTGCTCCACGGCATGTGGGATCTTCACGAACCGGGGCACGAACCCGTGTCCCCTGCATCGGCAGGCGGACTCTCAACCACTGCGCCACCAGGGAAGCCCTATTTTTAGTTTCTTAAGGAACCTCCATACTGTTCTCCATAGTGGCTGTATCGATTTACATTCCCACCTACAGTGCAGGATGGTTCCCTTTTCTCCACACCCTCTCCAGCATTTTTTGTTTGTAGATTTTCTGATGATGCCCATTCTAACTGGTGTGAGGTGATACCTCATTGTAGTTTTGATTTGCATTTCTCTAATAATTACTGATGTTGAGCAGGTTTTCATGTGCTCCTTGGCCATCTGTATGTCTTCTTTGGAGAAATGTCTATTTAGGTCTTCTGCCCAGTTCTGGATTGGGTTGTTTGTTGTTTTAATGTTGAGCTGCATGAGCTGTTTATGTATTTGGGAGATTAATCCTTTGTCCGTTGACTCATTTGGAAATATTTTCTCCCATTCTGAGGGTTGTCTTTTTGTCTTGTTTATGGTTTCCTTTGCTGTGTAAAAGCTTTTAAGTTTCATTAGGTCCCATTTGTTTATTTTTGTTTTTATTTCCATTACTCTAGGAGGTGGATCAAAAACGATCTTGCTTTGATTTATGTCAAAGAGGGTTCTTCCTATGTTTTCCTCTAAGAGTTTTATAGTGTCCGGTCTTACATTTAGGTCTCGAGTCCATTTTGAGTTTATTTTTGTGTATGGTGTTATGGAGTGTTCTAATTTCATTTTTTTTACATGTAGCTGTCCTGTTTTCCCAGCACCACTTATTGAAGAGACTGTCTTTTCTCCATTGTGTATCCTTGCCTCCTTTGTCATAGATTAGTTGACCATAGTTGCATGGGTTTATCTCTGGGCTTTCTATCTTGTTCCATTGATTTATATTTCTGTTTTTGTGCCAGTACCATATTATCTTGATTACTGTAGCTCTGTAGTATAGTCTGAAGTCAGGGAGTCTGATTCCTTCAGCTCCGTTTTTTTCCTTCAAGACTGCTTTGGCTATTCGGGGTCTTTTGTGTCTCCATACAAATTTTAAGATTTTTTGTTCTAGCTCTGTAAAAAATGCCATTGGTAATTCGATAGGGATTGCATTGAATCTGTAGATTGCTTTGGGTAGTATAGTCATTTTCACAATATTGATTCTTCCAATCCAAGAACATGGTATATCTCTCCATCTGTTGGTATTGTCTTTAATTTCTTTCATCAGTGTCTTATAGTTTTCTGCATGCAGGTCTTTTGTCTCCCTAGGTAGGTTTATTCCTAGGTATTTGCAATGGTAAATGGGAGTGTTTCCTTAACTTCTCTTTCAGATTTTTCATTAGTGTATAGGAATGCAAGAGATTTCTGTCCATTAATTTTGTATCCTGCTACGTTACCAAATTCATTGATTAGCTCTAGTAGTTTTCTAGTAGCATCTTAAGGATTCTCTATGTATAGTATCATGTCATCTGCTAACAGTGACAGTTTTACTTCTTTTCCAATTTGTATTCCTTTTGTTCTTTTTCTTCTCTGATTGCCGTGGCTAGGACTTCCAAAACAATGTTGAGTAACAGTGGTGAGAATGGACATCCTTGTTTTGCTCCTGATCTTAGAGGAAATGCTTTCAGTTTTTCACCATTGAGAGTGATGTTTGCTGTGGGTTTGTCGTATATGGCCTTTATTATGTTGAGGTAGGTTCCCCCTATGCCCATTTTCTGGAGAGGTTTTATCATAAATAGGTGTTGAATTTTGTCAAAAGCTTTTTCTGCATCTCTTGAGATGATCATATGGTTTTTATTCAATTTGTTAATATGGTGTATCACATTGATTTATTTGCATATATTGTAGAATCCTTGCATCCCTGGGATAAATCCCACTTGATTGTGGTGTATGATCATTTTAATGTGTTGTTGGATTCTGTTTGGTTGTATTTTGTTGAGGGTTTTTGCATCTATATTCATTAGTGATATTGGTCTTTAATTTTCTTTTTTTGTAGTACCTTTGTCTGGTTTTGTTATCAGGGTGCTGGTGGTCTCATATAATGTGTTTGGGAGTGTTCCTTCCTCTGCAATGTTTTGGAAGAGTTTGAGAAAGATGGGTGTTAGCTCTTCTCTAAATGTTTGGTAGAATTCACCTGTGGAGCCATCTGGTCCTGGACTTTTGTTTGTTGGAAGATTTTTAGTCACAGTTTCAATTTCATTACTTGTGATTGGTCTGTTCATATTTTCTATTTCTTCCTGGTTCAGTCTTGGAAGGTTATACCTCTCTAAGAATTTGTCCATTTCTTCCAGGTTGTCCATTTTATTGGCATAGACTTGCTTGTAGTAGTCTCTTAGGATGCTTTGTATTTCTGTGGCGTCTGTAGGAACTTCTCCTTTTTCATTTCTAATTTTATTGATTTGAGTCCTCTTCCTGTTTTTCTTGATGAGTCTGGCTAATGGTTTATCAATTTTGTTTATCTTCTCAAAGAACTAGCTTTTAGTTTTATTGATCTTTGCTATCGTTTTCTTTGTTTCTATTTCATTTATTTCTGCTCCGATCTTTATGATATCTTTCCTTCTGCTACCTTTGGGTTTTGTTTGTTCTGCTTTCTCTGGTTCCTTTAGGTGTAAGGTTAGATTGTTTATTTGAGATTTTTTTTTGTTTTTTGAGGTAGGCTTGTACTGCTATAAACTTCCTTCTTAGAACTGCTTTTGCTGCATCCCATAGGTTTTGGATTGTTGTGTTTTCATTGTCATTTGTCTCTAGGTATTTTTTAAAATTTCCTCTTTGATTTCTTCAGTGATCTCTTGGTTATTTAGTGACGTATTGTTTAGCCTCCATGTGTTTGTGTTTTTTACTTTTTTTCCCCTGTAATTCACTTCTAATCTCATAGCATTGTGGTCAGAAAAGATGCTTGATATGATTTCAATTTTCTTAAATTTACTGAGGCTTGATTTACTGAGGCCCAAGATGTGATCTATCCTGGAGAATGTTCCATGTGCACTTGAGAAGAAAGTGTAATCTGCTGTTTTTGGATGGAATGTCCTATAAATATCAATTAAATCTATCTGGTCTATTGTATCATTTAAAGCTTCTGTTTCCTTATTAATTTTCTGTTTGGATCATCTGTCCATTGGTGTAAGTGATGTGTTAAAGTCCCCCAGTATTATTGTGTTACTGTCTATTTCCTCTTTTATAGCTGTTAGCAGTTGCCTTATGTATTGAGGTGCTCCTATGTTGGGTGCATATATATTTATAATTGTTATATCTTCTTTTGGGATTGATCCCTTGATCATTATGTAGTGTCCTTCCTTGTGTCTTGTAACATTCTTTATTTTAAAGTCTATTTTATCTGATATGAATATTGGTACTCTAGCTTTCTTTTGATTTCCATTTGCATGGAATATGTTTTTCCATCCCCTCACTTTCAGTCTGTATGTGTCCCTAGGTCTGAAGTGGGTCTCTTATAGACAGCATATATATGGGTCTTGTTTTTGTATCCATTCAGCCTGTCTGTGTCTTTTGGTTGGAGCATTTAATCCATTCACATTTAAGGTAATTATCAATATGTATATTCCTATGACAGTTTTCTTAATTGTTTTGGGTTTGTGTTTGTAGGTCCTTTTCTTCTCTTGTGTTTCCTACTTAGAGAAGTTCCTTTAGCATTTGTTGTAGAGCTGGTTTGGTGGTGCTGAATTCTCTTAGCTTTTGCTTGTCTGTAAAGCTTTTGATTTCTCCATCGAATCTGAATGAGATCCTTGCCGGGTAGAGTAATCTTGCTTGTGGTTTCTTCCCTTTCATCACTTTAAATATGTCCTGCCACTCCCTTCTGGCTTGTAGAGTTTCTGCTGAGAAATCAGCTGTTAACCTTATGGGAGTTCCCTTGTACGTTGTCATTTTTCCCTTGCTGCTTTCAGTAATTTTTCTTTGTCTTTAATTTTTGCCAATTTGATTTTTATGTGTCTCAACTTGTTTCTCCTTGCGTTTATCCTGTATGGGACTCTCTGCACTTCTTGGACTTGGGTGGCTATTTCTTTTCCCACGTTAGGGAAGTTTTTGACTGTATCTCTTCAAATATTTTCTGGGGTCGTTTCTCTCTCGTCTCCTTCTGGAACTGCTATAATGTGAATGTTGTTGCGTTTAATGTTGTCTCAGAGGTCTCTTAGGTTGTCTTCATTTCTTTTCACTCTTTTTTCTTTATTCTGTTCCGCAGCAGTGAATTCCACCAGTCTGTCTTCCAGGTCACTTATCCGTTCCTCTGCCTCAGTTATTCTGCTATTGATTCCTTCTAGTGTAGTTTTCATTTCAGTTATTGTATTGTTATCTCTGTTTGTTCTTTAATTCTTCTATATCTTTGTTAAACATTTCTTGCATCTTCTCGATCTTTGCCTCCATTCTTTTTCCTTTGCCTCCATTCTTTTTCTGAGGTCCTGGATCATCTTCACTATCATTATTCTGAATTCTTTTTCTGGACGGTTGCCTATCTCCACTTCATTTAGTTGTTTTTCTGGGGTTTTATCTTGTTCCTTCGTCTGGTACATAGCCCTCTGCCTTTTCATCTCGTTTATCTTTCTGTGAATGTGGTTTTTGTTCCACAGGCTGCAGGATTGTAGTTCTCCTTGCTTCTGCTGTCTGTCCTCTGATGGATGAGCCTATCTAAGAGGCTTGTGCAAGTTTCCTGATGGGAGGGACTGGTGGTGGGTAGAGCTGGGTGTTGCTCTGGTGGGCAGAGCCGAGTAAAACTTTTAATCCACTTGTCTGCTGATGGGTGGGGCTGGGTTCCCTCTTTGTTCGTTGTTTGGCCTGGCGCGACCCAACACTGGAGCGTACCGGTGCTCTTTGGTGGTGCTAATGTCGGACTCTGGGAAGGCTCTCACCCAGGAGTACTTCCCAGAATTTCTGCTGCCAGTGTCCTTGTCCTCACGGGGAGCCACAGCCACCCCCCACCTCTGCAGAAGACCCTCGAACACTAGCAGGTAAGTCTGGTTCAGTCTCCTATGGGGTCACTACTCCTTCCCCTGAGTCCCAATGCACACACTACTTTGTGTGTGCCCTCCAAGAGTGGAGTCTCTGTTTCCCCCAGTCCTGTCGAAGTCCTGCAATCAAATCCCGCTGGCCTTCAAAGTTAGATTCTCTAGGAATTCCTCCTCCCCTTGCCGGACCCCCAGGTTGGGAAGCCTGACATGGGGCTCAGAACCTTCACTCCAGTGGGTGGACTTCTGTGGTATTAGTGTTCTCCAGTTTATGAGTCACCCACCGAGCAGTTATGGGATTTGATTTTATTGTGATTGCGCCCCTCTTACCATCTCATTGTGGCTTCTCCTTTGTGTTTGGATGTGGGGTATCTCTTTTGGTGAGTTCCAGTGTCTTCCTGTCGATGATTGTTCAGCAGTTAATTGTGATTCTGGTGTTTTCAGAAGAGGGAGTGAGAGCATGTCCTTCAACTCCACCATCTAACCAGTCCCCCCCAGTTTTAATTTTGTGTTTATATTTGAAACTTATTTTTTCCAATTTTTAACATACTGACTCATTCATATTTTTGGTCCATATTTTGATTTAAAAATTTATTTTTAGAAATTATGGTAAAATATATATAACATAAAATTTAGCATTTTAATCTCTTTTTAAAATAAATGATTTTATTTTATTATTTTTTGGCTGCGTTGGGCCTTCATTGCTGCACGTGGGCTTTCCTCTGGTTGTGGTGAGCAGGGTCTATTCTTCATTGTGGTGCACAGGCTTCTCATTGTGGTGGCTTCTCTTGTTTGGAGCATGGGTTCTAGGTGTGCGGGCTTCAGTAGTTGTGGCACATAGGCTCGGCTTGTGGGCTCTAGAGCACAGGCTCAGTAGTTGCGGCGCATGGGCTTAGTTGCTCTGCAGCATGTGGGATCTTCCCGGACCAGGGCTCGAACCCATGTCCCCTGAATTAGCAGGCTGATTCTTAACCACTGCGCCACCAGGGAAGCCCTTAATCATTTTTAATATACAGTTCGGTGGCATTAAGTAATTCACGTTGTTGTGCATCCATTATTACCATCCATCTCTAGAGCTTTTCATCTTGAAAAACTAAAACTCTTGATCCATTAAATAATAGCTGCCCATTTCTTATGCTCCCACCTGCCCCTGGCAACTACCATTTGTTTTTTTCTCTCTCTGAATTAGACTACTTTATCTACGTTATATGAATGGAATCATACAATATTTGCTCTTTTGTGATTGGCTTATTTCTTTTAGTATGGTATCGTCAAGGTTCATCTATGCTGTAGCATGTCAGAATTTCCTTCCTTTTAAAGGCTGACATTCCATTGTATGTATATACCATATTTGTTCATTTTTTTGTTTTTTCACCCATTGATAGTTACTTGGGTTGCTTCTACCTTTTGGCTGTTGTGAATAATGCTGCTGCTGTGTACATGGGTGTGCACATATTCCTTTAAGACCCTACTTTTAGTTCTTTTGGGTACATACTCAGAAGTGGAATTGCTGGGTCATATGGTAATTCTATTTTGAATTTTTTGAGGAACGACCATACTGTTTCCATCACGGCTGCATCATTTTATATTCACACCAGCACCAACATTGAACAAGGGTTCCAAGTTCTTTATATCCTTGTCAACACTTGTTATTTCCTGTGTGTGGGTTTTTTTGTTTTTTGGTTTTTTTTGGATAGTAGCCATCCTGATGGGTGTTAGGTGATATCTCATTGTGCTTTTGATTTGCATTTATGCTGCTGAAGTCAGTTTGCTGGTATTTTGTGGGGGATTTTTTGGATCTGTGTTCAAAGGGTTATTGATCTGTAGTTTTCTTGTAATGTCTTTGTGTGGCTTTGGTATCAGGGCGATGCCTCATAGAATGAGTTAGGAAGTGTTCCCTCCACTTCAGTTTTTTGAAGAATTTGAGAAGCATTGATATCCTTTAAATGTTTGGTACAGTTCACTAGTGAAGTCATCAGGTTTGGGGCTTTTCTTTGTTGGGAGCATTTTGATTACTGGCTCAATCTCCTTAATAATTATGGGTCTATTCAGATTTTCTATTTCTTTGTGACATAATAGGTTTCTAGAAATTTGTCAGTTTTACATAGGTTATCCACTTTGTTGGTGCACAGTTGTTCACAGTACTCTCATAAAATCTTTTTTATTTCTGTGGAATCAGTGATGTCTGCACTTTCTGATTAGTAATTTGCTTCTTTTTTCTTAATCTTGCTAAAGTTTCATCAATTTTGTAAATTTTTTGAAGAATCAACTTTTGTTTTTGTTGGTTTTTCTGTATTATTTTTCTATTCACTGTTTCATTTATCTCTGCCCTAGTCTTTATTATTTTCTTCTTTCTGCTAGCTTTGGGTTTCAGCTTTTTCTAGTTCCTTAAATTGTAAAGTTAAGTTGTTGATTTGAGATCTTTATTTTTTAATATGTGTTTACAGCTATAAATTTCCCCCTTAGCACTACTTTCATTGCATCTAATAAATTTTGGTATGTTGTGTTTTTTGTTTTCATTTGTCTTTTAAGTATTTCTAATTTCCCTTAGGATTTCTACTTTGACCCAGTGGTTGTTTAAGAGCGTATTGTTTAATTTCCACAAATTTGTAAATTTTCTAATTTTTCTTTTACTGATTTCTAAATTCATTCTGTTGTAGTTAGGAAAAATACTTTGTATGATTATCTGTCTTTAAAAATCTATTGAGACATAATTTATGGCCTGATATATCATGTATTCTGGAGAATGTGCCACTTGTACTTGAGAAGAATGTATAATCTGTTGTTAGGTAGAATGTTCTATATATGTCTGTTATCTCTAGTTGGTTAATTGTGTTGTTCAAGTCCTCTATTTCCTTACTTATCTTCCGTCTGATTGTTCTATCCATTATTGAGAGTAGGGTGTTGAAACTGCCAACTGTTATTATAGAACTGTCTATTTTCCCCTTTAATTCTGTCAGTTTTTGCTTCATATATTTTGATAGTCTGTTATTAGGTGAATGTTTATAATTGTTATATCTTCTTGCTCTCTTGAGCCTTTTATTAATATATAGTGTTCTTCTTTGTATTTTATAACCTCCTTTGATTTAAAGTCTATTTTGTCTGGTATTAGTACAGCCACCCGTGATCTCTTTTGGTTACTATTTGCATGTCATATCTTTTTCCATCCTTTCACTTTCAACCCCTCTTGTACCTTTGTATCTAAAGTAAGTCTCTTGTAGAGAACATATAGTTGGATCATGTTTTTAAATCCATTTTTGTCAATGTCTGTTGGAGAGTTTAATCCATTTACATCTAAAGTAATTATTCATAAGGAGGAACTTTGTCATTTTGCTATTAGTTTCTTATATGCCTGATAGCTTTTTGAGTTCCTCATGTCCTGTATATTTTGATTCCTATTGTGATATTAGTGGGAGGTGACTTAGGGCTGTGGTACTTTCCTTAAAACAAACAAAGAAACAAATAAACAAAACTTAAATCATTTTAATGGGTTAGAGTCATAGATTAGAGGCAAGGAAAATATGTGCTTCAAGGTAAGAATTTTAATTTCTTCCATATGGATTTAGGAATTTTGGCATTTGTTTAAGTATAAAAATAGTCAGTTGGAATCAGTGTTGGGTGGAAGAGTTACTTTAAATAAACTAATTAAATTGAAGTGTAGTTGGATTCTGCTCCTCCAACAATAAGACCCTATTAATTGTAGTATAATTAAAACATCACATAGCAGAACAAATTAGACCTTTGTAAATGTCAGAGCATCTTTTGTGGAGTAGTGTGTGAACCATCCAAACTCTTGTTTTTTTTTTTTTGTTTGTTTGTTTTTTTGCAGTACGCAGGCCTCTCACTGTTGTGGCCTCTCCCGTTGGGGAGCACAGGCTCTGGACGTGCAGGCTCAGTGGCCGTGGCTCATGGGCCCAGCCGCTGCGCGGCATGTGGGATCTTCCCAGACTGGGGCACGAACCCATGTCCCCTGCATCGGCAGGCAGACTCTCAACCACTGCGCCACCAGGGAAGCCCTCAAACGTTTTTAAATAGTGGAAGTTTTTTGTCTAATGATACCTTGTGCGGAGACCCATTAGTAAACAGATGAGAGTAAATTAGTGAAGTTGTTCTGGCTGAATGGGAACTGGACCAAGTTGTTTAAGCAAGTCAAGTCAAAGGGAATCATATTTCCTCAGACTGTTTTTAAAAGATTTTAGATGGGGCTTTGGAGTGTGAACAGTATATGGTTCTTGGTGTTTTTTCTTTTTTAGCAGTTTGACTTGAAATAAATTTAAAACCACATGTATTTGAAGTCTTTATATATTTAGAATATACAGCTTTACCTTTGCTGTGTGTCAGAATTTCTTCTGTGGCTTGTTTGTGGAATGAAAATTAGGACAGTTTACATGTATGAAATACTGATGCCTTATGTGTGTGTGCCTGTTTATTGACTTGGCTGATGAGCTTGATTCCAGGCTTAAGCCAGTGAGAACTGAGGGTTTCAGTTTTTAGATTCTCTAGGCTCTGGAACTAGTTCTAGTTGAGAGCAAAAGATCAGGAAAATCTCAGAAATTCAGAAGATCCAAACCTTTGTACTTCTGAGCTAGAATATGCAAAATTGTTTACTTTTCCTTATGTGTGGGCTAGCTTGAGCAAGTTTATTTGCTTGTATGATTTTCTGCTAAGGCCAGATTTCCACATTTAATTCTAGTGTAAGCCACATTTAAATATATAAAAATCAATTTATACAGACTCTTCCCCCAACTGAGGGAGGTGTATACTGTGGATTTTTATGTGACAGCATAGTGTAGCTTTTTTTTCCCCCAAACCTCTTTTGGGTAAGTAACTCAGAATACATATCCCCAAGAGCCAGGTGGGTCTGTAGTTTTGCTTTTGTGTAAAGGATATTGTATTCCATCATGAGAAGCAGGCACTGAGGTACAGAGGGATTTAAGTCTCTAATCCTAATTTAGGAATGGTTGAATTATGAAAGTACCTGCAGAGATTAAGCTTTTTTTTCAAATAGTTGTATTGAGATATAACTCACATACCATATAATTTCACCAGTTAAAGTATGCAGTTCAGTGGATTTCAGTACATTCACAGAATTGTGCAGACGTCACCACAGTCAGTTTTAGAACATTTTCATTACCCCTCGAAGAAGCCCCACACCCTTTTAGCCTCTTCCCGCACACCCATCCCCATCTCTCCTAGTCCTAGGTGACCACTAATCTACTTTCTGTCTCTATAGATTTAGCTATCCTGGATATTTCATATAAATGGAATTATATAATTATGTGGTCCTTCTTGACTGGCTTCTTCCACTTAACATAATATTTTTAAGGTTTATCCAGGTAGCACATATAAGTACTTTGTTTCTTTTTGTCACTGAATAATATTACATTGTATGGATATACCACATTTTATCCATTCATCAGTTGATGGGCATTTGGGTTGTTTCCACTTCTTGGTTTTTATGAATAATGCTTCTATAAACATTTGTGTACAGGTTTTTGTATGGATATAATTTTCATTTCTTTGGTTATGTACCAAGAGATGGAATAGCTGAGTCGTTATGGCCACTTTATGTTTAGCCTTTTGATGAACTGCTAGACTGTTTTCAAAGCAGCTGTATTATTTTACTTTCCCATCAGCAATGTATAAGTGTTCTAGTTTCTCCACATCCTTGTTAACACTTGTCATTATCTGTGTTTTTTATTGTAGATATTCTAGTAGGTGTGAAGTGGTATCTCACTGTGGACTAATTTTTTAAAATAGTGGTTAGGCATTACAGGAATGATAGTACTCTAAGATGAAGTTAATATTACAATTAAAGTATTTAATAGCCTGACCTGGGAATATAATCTTCAGTAGCCATTCTTAACTCTGGCTATGTATAATTAGTATTACTTCCTAATTAAAAAAAAATGATGTTATGAATATTGTAAAATCTTTCCACACCCCCACCCCCTAAAATTCTTTATTCAAAGAGAAAACAGTGAAGATTTAATTATAGAGAACAGAATCCACTTGATGTAACTTAAGCAGAGAGGATTTATTTACTGTGGGGTAGTAAATAGCTTAAAAAATTGTTGGGATATATCAGTCTGGGTCTGATCAGGAGATAGAAGCCACACAGTAATTTAACAGGGAAAGAGTAGTATAAAGAATTATTGACTACACTTGATCTTAACCAAAAGGCTGAGAACTGGTGCTGGGAAAATTGGACAGCTACATGTAAAAAAAAAAAAATTAGATCTCTAACACCATACACAAAAATAAACTCGAAATGGATCAAAGACCTAAGTGTAAGGGCAGACACTATAAAACTCTTAGAGGAAAACATAGGCGGAACACTCTATGACATAAATCACAGCAAGATCTTTTTTGATCTGATCAGGGTCAGGTAGTACCTATCTTGTACAATTTAGGACAGGCAGTTCCTCCTAGAGTAATGAAAAATAAAAACAAAAATAAACAAATGGGACCTAATTAAACTTAAAAGTGTCTGCACGGCAAAGGAAACCATAAACAAAATGAAAAGACAGTTCACAGAATGGGAGAAAATATTTGTAAATGAAGTGACCGACAAGGGATTAGTCTCCAAAATATACAAACAGCTCATGTAGCTCTATGTCAAAAAAAACCCCCAAAACCAAAAAACAAAACAAAACAAAACAATCAAAAAATGGGAAGAAGATCTGGATAGACATTTCTCCAAAGAAAACATACAGATGGCCAAAAAGCACATGAAAAGATGTTTAACATCACTAATTATCAGAGAAATGCAAATCAAAACTACAATGAGGTATCACCTCACACTGGGCAGAATGGCCATCATTCAAAAAGTCTACAAACAATAATTGCTGGAGAGGGTGTGGAGGAAAGGCAACTCTCCTACACTGTTGGTGGGAATGTAAATCGGTGCAACCACTATGGAGAACAGTATGGAGGTTCCTTAAAAAGCTAAAAATAGAACTACCATATGATCTAGCAATCCCACTCCTGGGCATATATCCGGAGAAAACCATAATCTGAAAGGATACATGCACCCCAATGTTCACTGCAGCACTGTTTACAATAGCCAAGACATGGAAGCAACCTAAATGTCCATTGATAGAGGATTGGATAAAGAAGATGTGATACATATATATATATATAATGGAATATTACTCAGCCATAAAAAAGAATGAAATAATGCCATTTACAGCAACATGGGTGGACCTAGAGATTATCATACTAGGTGAAGTAGGTCAGACAAAGACAAATATCATATGATATTGCTTATATGTGTAATCTAAAAAAAGTACAAATGAACTTATTTACAAAACAGAAATAGAGTCACAGATGTAGAAAACAAATTTATGGTTACTGGGGGGAAGGGAGGGAGGGATAAATTGGGAGATTGGGATTGACATATGTACACTACTATATATAAAATAGATAACTAATAAGGACCTACTGTATAGCACAGGGAATTCTACTCAGTACTCTGTAATGACCTATATGGGAAAAGAATCTAAAAAAGAATGGATATATTTATATGTATAACTGATTCACTTTGCCATACAGCAGAAAGTAACACAACATTGTAAATCAACTATACGCCAACAACAACAACAACAAAAAAGAATTATTGACTATAACGGGATTGGAGCAATATGGGATTTACCAGTAAGAAGTCAAGGTAGTGCTAAAGAATATAAGAATAGCTGATATAAAGAGCAGTTTCTAACCCCAGGGCTCACTGATGTCTATCCTTGGTTAGGTAGGGCACGTTCAAGTCAAGTAGGTAAGGTGTGGCACTAGGAGAATTTGCTGGATATGTGCCCTCTTGGGTTCCAGGGAAAGCATTCCTGGGGAGGTGACTCACCAGCGGCACTCTGCTATGAAACTGCCTAACCTCCTGTTGGAGAAGCTGCACTGCTGCAGGAATCTGGTGCTGGAGAAGCCATCCTTGTCGGGGTGGGTCCTGGAGAAGCCTTGCCTGCTGCAGCCAAGTGAGCACATTGGAACCACGAAACAGAATCCTTTCCCCCCACAGTGTCTTTCCATTGCTCTCTTGACAAAGCTTAATATCATGTCAGTTGGCAAAGAAATTGGTATTTTAAGTGCATAAATACATTTTCACAGTACAGGCAAAAAGGGTGAATTTGGAGAGGAGGGGGTAATGAATCAGTATCTAGCACAGGTATTAAGTGGTTTACAGAATTGTTTAGACAACTAAAGAAAGAGACTCTTGATTGAGCTTCAAAGGAACAACCTCCAAAACCTCTGCACAGAACTGAGAAACACAGGGAGTTATTGTCTTTTTTTGACTAAGAGGCCTCCTGTCTAATTGTGAAATTGCCTCTAGATCTTTACTACTGTTTTAAAATCAGGAAAATGTGGTCAGGAGGCCATGGTAATCGGGAATCTCCTGCTATACTTAATCAGCTCTAGAACCGCACTGGACCTGTTCTGGTCTGTACCAGCCCTGCCTACAAGAGACTAGACTAGCCTTTCTCAATTTTTATACCTTGGAGGATCCATGAAATAATTTTCAGGTCTCAGGTTACAGGTGTGATATTAGTGTAAACAGAAAGTTTAGATATAGTAATTGTCTGACCACCTCCTGTTCACCTCCCTTCATTTGACTGGTGAAAGAGAGATCTCCTGTCCTAAATTGTGCAGGTAGAAAAAACAGTTTTTCCTTTTCCTAAATTTCCCACTGTATTTTTGTACTTTATCCAAGTAGACCTAGGAGTCTTACAGATTTTTACTATACAAGATATCAATAGTATGGCTTGTGGTATATGGCTTGTACAAGAGTAATTTTATTTTTATTTATACAAATAAAGACTTTAACCAACCTTACTTGAAAAATAACCAGGTAGTTAAACTTAGCTTACTGTTCTGGAGACTAATCTCTTTCCTTTTTATGATGTTTAAAAACACATATGGTGAGGGCTTCCCCGGTGGCGCAGTGGTTGAGAGTCCGCCTGCTGATGCAGGGGACACGGGTTTGTGCCCCAGTCCGGGAAGATCCCACATGCCACGGAGCGGCTGGGCACATGAGCTGTGGTCGCTGAGCCTGCGCGTCCGGAGCCTGTGCTCCGCAACGGGCGAGGCCACAACAGTGTGAGGCCCACACACCGCAAAAAAAAAAAAAAAAAAAAACCACATATGGTGATGATAATAAATTTCTGTTAAATAACTGGCTTAAGCTAAAATGGGATTCAATTTTTTTGAAAAGCAAGCTTGGTAGACTTAGTTTAAAAAAATATTGTAAGCTGATTTTTAAAAAAATTATCTTTTTATTGTGGTAAAATATATTTAACATACAATTTGCCATTTTAACCATTTTTAAGCTTATAATTCAGTAGCATTAATTACTTTCACGATGTTATACAACAGTCATCGCTATCTAATTTCCAAAATTTGTCATCACCCCAAACAGATACTCTGCAACCATTAAGCAGTGACTCCCCATTCACCCTTGCCACTAGCCCCCAGTAAACTAATCTACTTTATATCTCTATGAATTTGCCTATTATAGATATTGTATATAAGTGGAAGCATACAATATTTATTGTTTTGTTTCTAACTTATTTCACTTAGCATAATGTTTTCAAGGTTAATTCATACTGTAGCATGTGTTAGAACTTTATTCCTTTTAATGGCTAAATAACATTCCATCCTGTGTATATGCCACATTTTGTACATTCATCTTTCAGTAGACACTTAGGTTGTTTTTGTGTTGTGAAGAATGCTATGTACATTGATGTACAATTATCTGAGTCTCTGTTTTTAATTCTTGTGGGTATATACCTACGAGTAGAATTGAAGGGTCATATGGTAATTCTTTTTGAGGAACCACCGAACTATTTTCCATAGTGGTTGTGCCATTTTCCATTCCCACCAGCAATGTGTGAGGGTTTCAATTTATCCACATTCTTTTATTTTTAAAATTTATTTATTTACTTACTTATTTTTGGCTGCACTGGGTCTTCATTGCTGCACCCAGGCTTTCTCTAGTTGTGGCAAGCGGGGGCTACTCTTCGTTGCGGTGCGTGGGCTTCTCATTGCAGTGGCTTCTCTTGTTGCGGAGCATGGGCTGTAGGTGTGCAGGCTTCACTAGTTGTGGCTTGCTGGCTTCAGTAGTTGTGGCGTGCGGGCTCAGTAGTTGTGGTGTGCCAGCTTCAGTAGTTGTGGCACGTGGGCTCTAGAGCGCAGGCTCAGTAGTTGTGGCGCACGGGCTTAGCTGCTCTGTGGCATGTGGGATCTTCCTGGACCAGGGATCGAACCCGTGTCCCCTGCATTGGCAGGTAGACTCTCAACCACTGCGCCACCAGGGAAGTCCCTGGATATTAAACCCTTATGAGATGTATGATTTGCAAATATTTTCTCCCATTCTGTATGTTGTCTTTTCACTTTCTTGACAATGTCCTTAGATGCACAGAAGGTTTTAATTTTGAAGTTCAATTTATTTATTTATTTTTTGTTCCTAATGCTTTTGTTGCCATAACTTAGAATCCATTGCCAAATTCAAGGTCATACAGATTTACTCCCGTGTTTTCTTTTAAGAGTTTTAGTGCTTATATTTCGGTCATTGATTCATTTTGAGTTAATTTTTATCTATGGTGTGAGTGGGTGTTCAAATTCATTCTTTTGCATGTGGAAATCCAGTTGTCCCAGCAGTAGAAGAGACTGTTCTTTCATTATGGAATGGACTTGACACCCTTGTCAATAATCAATAGGCCATAAATGTACGTGTTTATTTCTAGACTTGCAGTTCTATTCCATTGGTCTCTTTGTCTATCTTCTTGCCAGTACCACTGTAAACTGATTTTAACTAGCATTTACTACAAACATGAAAATTATTGACAGTGCAGATATTTGCTATCTAAAAGCTATAAGCCAAAGTAATATTAATAAAAATATAGCCCATTAGAATTTATACCAGAATTCGAAAAAAATAAACTCATTTTTTCCTGACTGACATGATGAGGCTCAAATATAGGTCCAGGAATTACAAATGAGTATATATATGTGTGTTGATCACTTGATATTTTATGAAAAGGTTTTATACAATAAACTTATTAGTTTTTAAAACTAAAAATAAAGAGTGAAGTTTATGTCTTTCATATGGAACTTGTTTTTGTGTTCTTTGGTTGAACTTTAAATAACCATTCACAGATTTCATTTTCAACTGACATAAGATGATTTCCTCCTTGCTCTTGATGCTTGTTAAACAAAAAGTTCCATACACATATAACGAAATTGAAAGCTGGCAGCAAAATGTTCATTACCCTCTTATGATTTTCAGGACACTACTCTTTGATAGAAATCCAGCACCTTTTAGGGGCAGATCAGTAAATACCATCTTGATTTCATAGTCAGACCGCAGTGCACAAAATTCTTCCTCCTCAAAGTCAAGTTCTCAGCCTGCACAGATGATTCAGAGAAAGGGTCTCTCATTTTAGCCTTACACTTGTTTGAAAAGAAAGGGAAAATACTGTTCTATTTTATTTTAAAATTTTGTTCCCCTAGGTCAGCAAGACTTGAGATTTGCAGATATATCTTTTTTCACTCTTAAGTCCAAGCAGCAATAAGAGCATCTTTTGATATCCTTTTGTCACTTGATCTTTTCCCCAAGAATCTTGTCACTTGAAGTCAAAATGCTTTCTTTAAGGTCTTGCAGAGAGTGGTTCATTTGTTTCATGTGATAACAAATGTTTGCTAAGTTGGCTAGTTTCAGTAGCCATTCTTCATCCTCTAAGCACTTAGCAGAATCTGGCCTACTGTGTTTGCGAACGTACCCCTGCAGCTCACCATTCAGCTCGGATGTCCTGTTGAGAACTCTTCATCTGCTAAGCCCCTGGACTTCTGCATGGAGCAGGAGATTTATGTGCTCTTTGTCCAGGTTTTCACATAGCTCTTTAAACATTTTTGAGTAAACAGGTTTTTGTTTAATAAAGTCAATCATTTTTTGTAGCTTCAAATAGAACTTTTTCATTGCATCTCCCAGAGCTTTTGACACTAGCATTTCTCTGTGAAGAAAACACTGTGTTGAGAAGTCAGGCTTTTTTTTTTTCGGGGTGTGGGGAGAGTTTAAACAATAGTGGCACATCTTCACATGGAGCCAGCTATTGGTGGGACATTTTCAGCACAGATGCCAACGTAGTTCCTCCAAGATGGACCTTTTGTTTCTAGACAGAGGACAAAACATTAAATATCCTGTCCTTTGCTGGCTTTGGGCAGCACTCTGTAGCAAAAAAAAGTTTTCTTGATTTTACCATTTTCAAATCTTATAAAATCTATAAATACATAATGTAATCTTATAAATATTACAGATGATGAACTCTGTTGGCTCATCAATCTGGTTAGAGAAACTTGTTTTCCTGTTATCACGTAGGTCTTCAACATCACATGACATGTCAATACATTGACTTACCTTACTGTTATTGTACTGTAGAACTTTAAAAATTTCTCTTACTGCATCTCATATAAACATTTCACTCAGCATAATTTTACATTCTGGCCGTATTAGGTTCTCAGCAATTGGGGTGGCTTTCGTTTTTCTGGTCAATAAGATCTGCTACTATATAACTTGCTACCTCAGCCTTTTCATTATATGTTATTTTTAAAGCAAAAGCTTTATTATGCTTATTTTGAGATCCCATTAATATCTTTAATGTGTCAAATGACTATAATTTGCAGCTATGTCTTTTGAATATTGCTGGAGCCATTGCTGCACTTGAAACGTTGTTTTCCACAGACAACACAAAATGGAATAGGATATTCCATTGTATAAATCCATTGATAAGTAGTTTTCATTAGAAGGATATGTTTTTTGTGTGTCTCTCTTGTTGCATTAATTTAGTGAAATGACTCACAAGATACAACTCTTCATTACTAATCTTACCAGAATTGTCCACTGACCTTCCTTTCACACTTCAGCCTCAAAAATTGCCACATTGGATTATCAGGCATATTTGTAAATTACAAATGTTAATGTGTGAGACATAAGGGCATACCAAACAATTAAATGAGAAAATCACAAAAAGTCCAAACATTTCACAGTAGAAGTCCCTGGTAATTTATTTAGTCCACATTTTTGAATGTTCAGACCAATAGCAAAGCATTAGGAATGGGGGCAACTGGGTATAAAGTTTTTTTCATTAGAATTAAAATTTCCCTCCAGTTTTTCATTACACTTGTAGAGTTTGTTTGCTCCTATAAGGCAGTTAGCAGTGCACAAGGGGAGATTAGGGGAGGCAATTTGAAAAGGAGAGGCTGATAGTCATTAGCCTATTATCTTCTCCCTGTGTCCTGCAGTCTTCAATTATCAAGGCCAACTCTAACCAAATGAACATGGTCCTACTGTGCACTATCACACACAGCTGATTTGTAACAAAATCATTAATTATGCTGTCATTGCTTGGTGCACAAAAGTAAAAGAAAAGGAAATAAGAACCCCCTGCCCCCCATCATGAGCTCTCAAAGAATTCAGCTTGTGGACCCCACTTTGAGAAACCCTGGACTAGACTTTGGGACCTCTCCATACACTGCTGTAGAAGAACTAAGCACGTTTAAGTTGGTACTTACCTGTGGGATCAAGTGGCCTTTTTCTGACTTTCAGTCTAATAAATTTCATAAATGATGAAATTGAGGAAAACATCTGGAACCCTAGCTGCAGGAGAGTCTAGGAAATACTTTTTTTTTAATTTGGGAAAGCTTTCACATTCCTGTAGTACAGGAAGGCACACTGGAGAGAAATTGGGATAGATATTGCATGCCAATATATCTACCATATTGTTGGATTTTTAAAAATGAAGATTTCTTATTTGTGTAGTAAAATTTTCTCAAAATTTTGTTCATTCAGAAGTTTATTTACCACCTGCAATGTGCTGGCACTGTTCTAGGTACTTGGGAGACAGTGAGCGAAACCAAGATTTCTGGCCTTACGGAACTTTAATTCCAGTGGAGAGAAATAGATAATAAATAGTACACAGAGTTAAATTGTCTAGTTCACAAGGTGATTAAAAAGAGTCAAGTAAGTGACCAACAAGATATTAGATATTAAACTATGTGACTTATGTGGTTATATCAAGAACCTTGGGTTGCTGCTGCTTTCCTCAAAACCTTGAGGAAATGAAGGAACCCATTGTGGTTCTTTTGTACTCACCAGTGGTGATAAGCTGCTAAGAGTTTGGGGTGAATTAGAGTACAGGATTAATGTATGTGGTGTGATAAGGCCATATATTGAGCATTTATAAGTACATGGAAATAAACTGTTCCCTTAAAAATTTGTTTTGACACCTGTTCAATTATAATCAGTTATTATTGAGTAGTACAATTTTCAAAGTGTTCTGATACTTTTGAACCATCCTGTCATAGAAGGCGGTAAGTGCTCTGGGAAAAGACAAAGTAAACTGAGGCAAGGGGCAGTGGGTATGCCAGGGTATGGAAGTGATTTACAGTATTAAATAGGATGGTTGGGATAGGCTTTATTGAAAAGGTGATACTTGGGCCAGGGAAGTTTGGGAGTTTGTTGGTCATTGGGATACCTGGTAGAACATTCTGGGCAAAGGAAACAGGTTGGGCAAAGGTAGTAAGGCGAGAGTGAGCTTGGCATGTTGGTGGAAAGCAGGGAAGCCCAGCCAGTGTGTCTAGAGCAGTGTGAGGGAGAAGAGTTGTAGGTAGGAGATGAGGTTAGTGAGGGAAGGGCTGGGGTATTCCCTTAGGGTCCCTAATGTCATTGAAATGGGCAGCATTGCTGGGCTTTGAGCAGAGTGCTGTTAAGATTTATCTACTGTTTTTTTTTTTTTTTTTTTTCTCTTCAAGTTTTTAAAAGGATCAGTCAGGATGCTGTGTTGAGAATAGAGTGAAAGGAGACTGATAAGGGCAGTGGCACAATCATGGTAGTAGATGTGGAGAAGTGATCGGAGTCTGGATATATTTTGAAAGCAGAATTATCAGGACTTCCTCATGGGTTGGATGTCGGGTGTAAAATAAAACAGGAGTCAAGAAGGACACTAAGGTTCTAGACTGAGCAATTGGAGAGAGAGAGAATTGTCTCTAACTACAGTTGGGGAAAGCTGAGGTTAGAGCACATTGGGAAGGGAAGGGAAAGTCGGATTAGTTTTATATATGTTGAGTTTGTGATATTATTAGAGAGCCAAGTGGAGATGTTGAGTAGTCATGAGACTGGATGAGATCACCAAGGAAGAGACTGGAGTTGAAAAGGACAAGAACTGAGCCCTGGGGCATTCTAGTAAAGGAAACTTAAGAAGGGGTGGCAGTGAGGTAGGCAGAAAACAAAATATGGCCATATAAATAAAGTATTTGCAAGAAGAGAGAGTGATCAGCTGTATCAAATGCTCCTTCTTGGAAGTACTTTCTTTGGCCATACACCGTTGAAGCTATGAAGCCATTAATGTTTGTTAAATGAATGAATTTTGAGGTTACAGTGATTTTCATCTTTTTAAAGTTAATTACTCAAGTAAATCCATGCTTTCTAATATTTTAAAAATATAGCAGAACATGGTAGTTACATAAATTACACATGTAATAAAATGACATAGAACTAGAGAAACATGTTGTATGAATATCAAATTCCTGGCTTTGATACTGTGCTAGAGTTAGCATAAAATGTCATATAACTGTTGGGTGAAACAGAGAGGAAACACGGGACCTCTCTCTACTATCTTTGCAACTTCCTGTGAATTTATAATAATTTCAAAATAAGAAGGTAAAACAGTATGGCAAAACATAAGAAATCAAAGATCTTTTTTCCACTATCACCTTGCTTTCCAGCCCCCTCTTCCACTCACCCCCATGCCCAGAGGTAACCACTGTTAAGCTCTGTTTAAGTGTCCATTTTTCCTAACCTCCTGAAATATTTTAAAATAAATATGAGGTAGGTCAGATCATAAAAGTGATTCAGATAGTGCCACAGACTGAATGTTGTGTCCCTAAAAATTTATTTTTTGAAAACTAATGCCCAGTGCAGTAGTGTTTGGAGGTGGGCCTTTCGTAGGTGATTAGGTCATGAGGGTAGAGCTCTCAGGAATGGGATGAGTGTTCCTATAAGACACCTAAGAGAACCCCCTGGCCCCTTCCCCCATGCCACAACACAGTGAGAAGATGGGGGTCTATGAACCATCTAGCCAGTTCTCACAGACACTATAACTGCCAGCACCTTGATCTCGGACTTTCCAGCCTCCCTTGCATAAGGTCTCAACTTCTTTGTCCCTTTCTTGCTTTGTCACACTTGGTTGGCAAAGCCACAAAACTTGGTGAGATGCAACAGGTCTGCTTCTAGGTTCCTGCTCTTTCTGTTACACCATACTGTAATGAACACAAACTGTCACAGCAAAACGAAGGCTTTTCTTTTTCTCTGAAGTACTGTAGCATCAGGCTTCAGCAAGAAAAACTGACTGTAAGGGACATATTGGCTTAGTAAAATGCACTTTTTTTTCTTCTTTTGTATTTTCTTTGTATTTCTCTTCAGTAGTTGCTTGACCTAACATCCTTCTGTTGGCTCTATACAATGAAAATACAAACTAAATGACAATAGAAAAAAATAATTAAAGCATTAAATTGTACAAATTACGAATCTGTTCCAAATATACTTACATTAAATACAATGCTCATTTCAGTAGAGATCTACAGTGAATGACTCTATACATTCTGGGAAGCTTCATGACATCTAGGAAAGGGCTAAGAATTTACATCCAATCACAGTTTGTAACAGATTTCTTATCACCAGTCTGCAAGCTACGCTAAGCACATCGTTAGCATCACTTGTGCAGGGAACTGATTTTGTCTGGGAAAAAGGGAAGAAGCAAGCTCTAGGCTCAATTCTGAGTTCATTACAACTTCTCAGGAATCTCAGCAGAGGCCTATTTAGTACAGTTTCAGAAAAGTAAATATGTTAAGGTAAGGAGGCAACCCTTTAGAACTTCAAACACATTTTCTTGCTGTATTTATGTAGAACTCTCCATCTACAATGGGCAGTTGTGAAGAGGTTCTTCCTCAGGACAACATGGTCACAGGACTTGGACAACCACTGGGACTGAGAGGGAGCTTCATGACTGGGGAGGAGGGCTTCCTTTTAAGTTGGAGACAGACTTGTAACACACAGCCTATGAGCCCTGCAGCCTTCTCTTCCTATCATCTGGAGTAACGCTTCGTGTAGTCTTCAACTTTATTCCCCAAGTCCTCCTTGTCCCACAGATGATGTTCTGCAGCTTCATGATTCAGTGGAGCATCAGAATTGAGAGGATCAGTAAACAGAGTTTAATCCTGAAACAACATACTTCCGTGTCCTCATGGGAGCCCAGCCGGTGCCATCAACCGAATGTTCTCTCAGTAAACTTAGACATATTTTACCAGTGATCCTAGTCAAGCATTTCACTTTGGGAGGTTGGAGTTACAGTTTGCTGAAAGCAGTGAAGCTTGTTTGGATCAGAAAAATGCACTTTACATGTGCAATGTATTATAAGTTAGCTTCATGCCCTGCAACCTCTTTAATAAGCAGCATGTCTCTCATAGAAGCCCTCCGAGCAGAGTTGGAGGCTATGGCTGATGTCCGGGACCCTTTGAGACCCATTATCTCGCTTCAGTATGCTTGCCAACGTCAGCATTACTTCTCTCTTTACCCTGGGCACCCGAGACAGGCGAGATGCAGCCCCTCACCTCCTGAGGTGGGCTTGCTGTTAATGTAGTTTTAGAGAAAGTCATACTGCTCAACAAGTAGAAGTAGCTTAATTAACCTCTGTTTATGGCAGCAACAGCACTTTTGAAGACACACAAGATTCCCCCCCCTTAATTAATTCGGAAATTGGAAAAAGTTACTTTGACTTTGTAGTCATTAAAAAAGTCAATTAAAAGAAAAAACAGCATTTAAACATTTTCTTATCTACCTTAAAAACAGCCTATGTAATTTTTGTACATAACCCTAAATACATGTTTCCTCTTTCATAATTGAGTTAATTAGAAAAATGAAAAAAAGTCATGTTTATTTTGTTAATGTAAAAGTTCTTTGTTGTTGAAGAACTACATCCAGAATATCTGTATCTTCTTTTTTTTTTTTTTTTTTTTTTTTTTTTTTTGCGGTACGCGGGCCTCTCACTGCTGTGGCCCCTCCCGTTGCGGAGCACAGGCTCTGGACGTGCAGGCTCAGCGGCCACGGCTCACGGGCCCAGCTGCTCTGCGGCACATGGGATCCTCCCAGACCCGGGCACGAACCCGTGTCCCCTGAATCGGCAGGCGGACTCTCAACCACTGCGCCACCAGGGAAACCCTATATCTTCTAAATCTATTCTATTAAACAATTTGAGATCTCTTTTTTTGCATGTTTGTTTTCCTTTAACTGTAGCATTACTAAATACTGCATAAGAATGTAACTTGTTGAATTGGCAGTAATTTTTAAACTTCTTGTGATGCCGCAAAATTCTGCTTCATTAATAAGCATTGATATGTAAAATTCAAAGATATCCAGGGGTTTTTTTGGGGGGGTGGTGAATAGCTGTAAAATAAATTTGAAAAATTATAAAAATGGTGTGAATTGAGATTTAGGGTTTTAAACCCCTTCTCCCTCTTGTCCTTGCAGCCCAGGGTGGTGACTGCTTCCTGCAACTCTTTATCTTGAGCCTCCCTAGGTTTCCTCTTTTGATTGCTAGCCTTTCAACACCCATGTAACCAATTCCTATATTAGGTTCCTTCTATTAAAAAAAAAAAAGATTTAAGGTTTTAAATGTGTAATATGCACTTTCTAAAGATGAAACCTGTACTGATTGAGGGAAAATATGCATAAGTATATTAAATGAGATGATGTTTTAGAAGGTTTTTGCTCTGTCTAAATAATTTGTTTTTGATTAAGGTGTTTTCATATAGAAATAATCATACATATTTACCAGTATTGCACTGCTGTGTGAATGGTGGACAATGCACTAATCACATGATGCTATGATTGGTTTGAGTATTTTAAGGTGGAATATTAGAACAGGAAGGATAATTTGAATTATCTAAAAAGAAATCTTGGTACTGTATCATAAATTGTGTTATGTTAAATTTTTGCATTTTCGTAGCACTAGGATTTTTGATAACATTTTACTGGCTGATTTTAGGTAATTTAATAGTCACACATTGCACATTGAAGTGACCTGCCGGAAGCACATAAAACTCAAACATTCTCCTGTGGTTTCCAGTCTTATGTTGCCCATGATAAAAACTTTCAATTGTATGGCTTTTATGACATCTAATATATAGAAAACAGAATTGTGTGTTTAGTATCATTAACTTTTTTTTTCTTTTCAGATTATCTGCAATGGTGAAATGAAGTAATTCAAGATGAGCAAGTTAAAAGTGATACCAGAGAAAAGGTACTGCAATTTTATTTTTATTTATTTATTTATTTATTTATTTATTTATGGCTGAGTTGGGTCTTTGTTGCTGTGTGTGGTCTTTCTCTGGTTGCAGCGAGTGGGGGCTACTCTTTATTGTGGTGCGCAGGCCTCTCATTGTGGTGGCTTCTCTTGTTGCAGAGCATGGGCTCTAGGCGTGCAGGCTTCAGTAGTTGTGGTGCACGGGCTTAATTGTTCCGCAGCAGGTGGGATATTACAGACCAGGGCTTGAGCCCATGTCCCCTGCATTGGCAGGTGGATTCTTAACCACTGTGTCACCAGGGAAGCCCTGGTACTGCAATTTTAAATACCAGTATGTATAAATTACAGAAATAATGCATGAAGTGATCATTTGAAACTTTTTACTTTAAGAAATATTTGTTTAAATATAGTGTGTTATATTTATGTTATTTTATTAATATTTATTAGTGTTTAACTTTTCAGTTAAAGCAGGAGTCAGCAAACTAGGTAGGACACATGGGTCAAATCTGGCCTACTTCTTATTTTTGTGTGGCCTATGAGCTAAGAGTGGTTTTTACGTTTCTAAATGGTTGGGAATAAAACTAAAAAGAAGAATAATTATATTTTCTGACATATGAAGATTATATGAAATTCAGATTTCAGTAAATAAGGTTTTACTGGAACACAGCTGTGCTTTAAAGGCTTCTATAGATGCTCTTTTTAGTTTATTTATTTTTTTGCCCCTTTTAGATTTATTTCTCAACTGTGAGATATCTGTTAAACACTTTTATGTACCTAACCCAGCACTGAATCTTTGAGAGTAGAAAAGAAACATAAATATAACACTTAACACAGTGCTTTGCAGAAAATGGGTGTTGAGTATGTTCTGAAGAATTGAGCCCTATTCTCTTTTTACACGAAGCTTGTAACCTGATGAAAACACCTGAACAAATGCAGTATAGTGGTTTAACCAGTATACAGTGAAGTGTTAAACTGTGAGGTCTTTAGAGTTAGAAAACAGGATCCTCATAAATAGGTGTTTATTGTGTGATATGGACTTGAAGAGGCAGGGCTGGCTTGAGACTTTCTTGCTTTTTAGCAAATCTGGAGGAGTGGGTGGAATATTGATACTTGCTGAGTTTAGGCAAGGACTGTAATTGGATGGATTAGATTGGCAGATTTAAAGACCATATGAGTGGGTGGTGAGACAAATCAAGCAATGAAAATTTTGTAAGATACAAGAAGCAGAATTTTTCTCTACTCCCTACTCTCCATCATCATGTTCATGCCCTAAGTGTTATCACCAGCAAAACTCTCCTTTCAAAGTACTAATTCAGACTTTTCATTTTCCAACAAAAATCTTTTACCTTTCTAGCTCACTTGTTCAAGTGGCTGTACTGCAAAGAGTTCTGCCTTATCCAGAGCTCTGAGCTATTGACTTTTATCATCTCTTCCTCTCTTACCCAGTGTAGAATCCATTGTTCATCATTACACTCTTGGAATACCTGAAATGTTTTTACCTCACTTTGTATTATTTCATCACACATACCTGACCAAGTCCTTTCCCTGGGTAGACCTTTACTGAGCAGCTGAATGATGTTGGAGGATGAACTAACTTGGAAGATATTGCTAAAAATTATGGATCATTATTGATCAGTAATCTTACTACCGTGGTTCTCTATAAAGCTCATTTTCTCAATTTTTTTTAATGACTATTTTACACTTTCTTCATACCTTTCAAATCTTTGAAATCCTCAGATGTATCATATACATACCCTCAGCAGTTGACCTTCTCTGTGATATCATAGAGATAATACCGTTTATTATCCTTATATTTCTTGCACAAAAGTTGCATACTCCCCTTTACTTGATTCTATCCTCTGTTTACCCTCCTGTTATTTACTGCAGCAGAAGATGTGTCTATTTTTTTGTTAAAGACTAATACTGTCACCTGTGTTCTAGATTTCACCTCTCTCTTTCCTTCTCAGGGTCTTTTAATCATTAGTATTGTTCTGTATTGAATCTTTAAGTCCTCCATTCCTTATCATTTAAACATGATCTAGGCTTTCCAATATTTAGACTCTGCTCTTCTGTTACTACTCAATTTATCTGATTTCCTCAAAAGACAAAAAATTTGAAATAGCCTATAAATGAAATCTACATCTCATTTCACACTCTCTAACCACTCTTCTTTAGTTTCTGCCTTATCCACTACACCAACAGTACCTATGAATTTTTAAACAGCTTTATTGAGATATAATCATCTTACAACAAGCTGTACATAGAGAGTACAGTTTGGTAAGTGTGGCCTATGTATAACTGGAATTATCCTGTCTATCAAAATACTTAAAATATTTATCATGCTCAAATGTCTACTGGTGCCCTTCTGTAATCTTTCTCTCCCACCCCATCCCTCACTCCAGACAACCATTGATCTGCTTTCTGTCACTACAGATGTGTTGGCTTTTTTAGAACTTAATATAAATGGGACCATACAGTATGTCTTTTTTGGGGGTGGGGGTGGAGGTGGAAGGTAGGGGTGTGGGTATGCCTTCTTTGATTCAGCGCAATTATTTTTGATAATCATCTCTTGCAGTCATACCTTTTTTTTGATTAGTAAGTAGTATTCCATTGTGTTGATGTACCACAATTTGTTTATCCATTCAACTTTTGGACATTTGGGTTGTTTCCAGTTTTTGGTTGTTACAAGTAAAGCTGTTATGAACATTTTTGGACTTACACTTTATTTTCTGTTAGCTAAATACCTAGGAATGAAATGGCTGAAGCATATGGTAGGTCTGTGTTTCTTTTTATGAAACTGCCAACAATCTGTTTTACAAAGACATTAATACCATCTTCTATTCCCTGCAGCAGTGTATGAAACTTCTAGTTCTACATTCTCACCAACACTTGGTACGGTCATTCTTTTCAAATTCTTAAATTCTTATGATCATTCTTTTAAAATTGTAGCCATTCTAATAGGGGTGTATTGGTATCTCGTTGTGATTTTAATTTGCATTTCCCTAATGACATGATGTTGAGCATCTTTTCATGCACTTATTTGGTGAAATATCTTTCCAAATCTTCCAGTTTTTGAAATTGTAGTGTTTCTTAATAGTTGAGTTTTAGAATTTTTTTATATATTATGGATACAAGTCCTTTATCAGATATTTGAATTGCAAACATTTTCTTCCAGCCTTGTCTTTTCATATTCTGTGCAGTATCTTTTAAGATCAGAAGTTTCAAATTTAGATGATTTCCATTTGCTTATTTGTTCTTTTATGGATTACGCTTTTAGAGTTGCATCTAAGAAATATTTGCATAATCCGTATTACCAATGTTTTCTCTTATGTTTCTTCTAGAAGTTTTTATAGTTTTAGATTTTACATTTAGGTCTATGCTCCTTTCTGAGTTAATTTTTATATGTGGTGCGAGGTATGGATTGAAGTTCTTTTTTTTTGCTCATATGGATATCTGGTTGTTCAGCACCATTTTTAGAAAGACTGTCCTTTCTTCACTGAGTTTCCTTTGTACCTTTATCAAAAATCAGTTATTTGTGGATGTGTAGGTCTATTCTTATACTCTGTCTTCTTCCGTTGATCAACATGTCTATCTTAGTGCCTATACCTCACTGCTTGGATAATTGTTGCTTTATAATGAGTCTCAAGATTTAGGTAGTGTTGGTCTGCCAACCTTTACTTTTTTCTAAAGTTTGGCCTATTTTAGGTTCTTTGCATTCCCATATGAATTTAGCATATAGTGTTGATCTGCCAACCTTTCTCTTTATTCTAAAGTTTGGCCTATTTTAGGTTCTTTGCATTTCCATATGAATTTAGCATCAGTCTGACAATTTCTACACGACAGCCTGTTGGTATTTTGATTGGGATTGCCTTGATTCTGTAGATCATTTTGGGGAGAATTGATATCTTAACAATATTGTCTTCTTACTCTTGAACATGATATATCTCTCTTTTATTTATGATCTTCTTTAACTTCTCTCACTAGTATTTTGTAGTTTTCAGTGCACTGGTTTTTCAGATTTATCCCTGTTTCCCATACAAATAACAACTCTTTGAGGGGTGTCCCTAATAATTTTTAAGAGTATAAAGTGAGGCTGAGAAATGTGGTTTTAACAGAGTTGGAATAGGCCTGGCTAAAACTCTTGTTACTATGAAAGAGAGAACAAATATTGGGGGAAAGTTAAAGTTAGAAGTTAGCCATATGCACTTACCTAAAATCCCACTAGAACATGACTGGAGACGTTTTTAAAGATAATGAATATAAAATAATTAGCATTTAGTTAACTTTGGTGAAGAAATTTAGAGGATAACTTTAATTATTGTTGACACTGGTATAAATTCAGGTAATTTAAATTTTTAACAAACTTTTATTGGTTTTCTTTAACAAATCACTTGATACTATTGAGCTACATTTATTGTTAAAGAAGCCTTTATTGTGTTTAATTATTATCTTAGAAGTCGTTAGAGAAGTATTGTTCTCTTCCAGTTAGAATATTATTTTCCAAACTTACATATTTAAATATTTAGCTATTTCTATAAAGGAATGATAGTGAAATTTCTATTTTTCATTGTCCTTTGCTGTACAATAAAGAAAAATAAAGATTTGTGATCAGTATTTGGAGAGAAACAATAAAAATATGATTAAAGCAAAAGTAATAAAGATAAAGAGTTATAAATGAGGAACAACCATTTCTGAAAGATAACGTGCATATTTTGGACATAAAACTATATTGTTTGAAATTAAATCTTAATTACTATGAGTCTTGGTTAAGTCTAAAACTTTGATATATTTTAATGAATTTTTTGCTGTCAGATGTTTATATCTTGTTTATGAAGACGTTTACTATCTGTATTCAATTTACATTTTAAGATGAAAAGCTAATAAAATTTATTTATAATGTGAAGATAGGTTCTTTAGCCCTTGCACTTGCTTGGGAAATCATTTGTTGCAAGATAATATCTATACACCATTGAGACTTTTGTAACGTACAAAAAAATTATGTTTTTAGGGAAGTAGCTGTAAGGCTGAATGTAAACTCAAAGAATCAAAAGCAGTAGGAGACCACTACAGTGAAACAAATATTTGAGTGATAGTATCTTTACAATATACATTGGAAAGTTAAATCGATTTGATGTATTTCACATTGATCATATTTTCAATTCCATGATTTTTTTTACTATAAAGTAATTAACATTAGCAGTTATAAATGGAACCTCCCGAGGTTGGTCTTGGTCTCATTTCGATTCATCTAAAAATAGGGCAAGGCAGGGAAGATAAATCCTTGTCTGAGCCTCTTTATTTAACAATTTTCTGCTCTGCTGTGTAGCTCAGATTGCTCATTGAATAGCTGTATAGCTTTTGTTTTTTCCTTTATCCTTGGATTTTCCAAAGTCTAAAAATCATTCAGTAGGTAGAGCTGCCCTCTGGTGTTCACCCTGCAGTTCTCTCAACATTAGTTGTCAACAGCCTTAAAGTTTTAGAGCTGAGTTGGGGGTGGCTTGGAACATTTCGCTCAGTTATTTTTTATTTTTAATTTTTTTGTGGTACGCGGGCCTCTCACTGTTGTGGCCTCTCCCGTTGCGGAGCACAGGCTCCGGACGCGCAGGCTCAGCGGCCACGGCTCACGGGCCCAGCCGCTCCGCGGCATGTGGGATCTTCCCGGACCGGGGCACGAACCTGTGTCCCCTGCATCGGCCGGCGGACTCTCAACCACTGCGCCACCAGGGAAGACCACTGCACCACCAGGGAAGCCCTTCGTTCAGTTTTTATTCTGTCAATAAGAAAAGTAAAAATAGGGAAATCAACTTGCCTACGTTCTTAATTTCCATTTGTTTGCTGTCCTTCAAAAAAATTCATGCATCTATCCATCTATAATTTGTAAGAGCATGATTCTTAGAAAGAAATCACTTAGTTGCAAGTTGTTTTACTTTGATAGTGGTATAATTTAATTTAAAATTCAAACTCTTACTTTGGAATGGACCATAGCTTGTGTTATGATCAGTGTGTTTTATATGTTTTTGAATATTTTTAATAGTAGAAATTTTATTAGCTACTGAAAAATGCTAACAGATGACCTTTAAGAGAAAAATAACTGGAGAAAACTAAACAAAAAAACCCACTCAATTATTAAATTTCAGAATCCTGGTTTCCATAATGCAAATTTTTCTTAAATCTAGGTTGCAGAATTGTTTTTAAAGATGTATTTGCTCTCTAGTATGCAGACTGTGGTGTCTTAATACCATTTCTTACCAAAAAGAACCAGGGCTTTTTGGAGAAAGGGTCGATTCCAGATCAGAGCACAAAATGTGCGAGATAAGTTGAGAACAACAGTTCTCAAACTTTTTGTCTAAGAACTCCCTTGTGCTCTTAAATTAATGACTCCAAAAATCTTTTGTTGAATGTGCATTTTTTATCTATTGATATTTACCATATTATAAATTAAAACTGAGAAATTAAAAAAATTTTATTACTTCATTTAAAAATAACAGTAATAAACCCATTGCATAATAACATAGTAATATTTTATATTAAAATAACTAAATTGTCAAAAATATTTAGAAGGTGGCATGTTTTATTAAATTTTTGCAAATCTCTTTAACGTCTGGAAGACAGACATGGAAGACAGCTAGATTCTCTTATCTGCTTCTGAGTTCAAACTGTCATACATACATCAATATACATATTGTATATAGTACACACATATGTTATACGTACATACGTATATGTTTTTGTGTGTATTCATGTTGTTAAAGTATATGACTACAGTATGGGCTCACATAGATATATATTTAGAAAAGGAAGGAATAGTTGAATAAAAGGGCTTTTCAGATAATTGTGGCTAATTGTCCTTTGATTTATGATGGAGGAAAATAAAGTTGTGTGTTCAGTATTTGGAGAGAAATAGTAAAAATGTGATTAAAGCAAGAGTAATAATTATAGGTGAGGAATAAACATTTCTTTTTTTAAAAAATTTATTTTACATCTTTATTGGAGTATAATTGCTTAACAATGGTGTGTTAGTTACTGCTTTATAACAAAATTAATCAGTTATACATATACATATGTTCCCATATCCCCTCCCTCTTGCGTCTCCCACCCACCCTCCCTACCCCACCCCTCCAGGTGGTCACAAAGCACCGAGCTGATCTCCCTGTGCTATGCGGCTGCTTCCCACTAGCTATCTACCTTACGTTTGGTAGTGTGTATATGTCCATGCCTCTCTTTCGCTTTGTCACAGCTTACCCTTCCCCCTCCCCATATCCTCAAGTCCATTCTCTAGTAGGTCTGTGTCTTTATTCCTGTCTTACCCCTAGGTTCTTCATGACATTTTTTTTCTTAAATTCCATATATATGTGTCAGCATACAGTATTTGTCTTTCTCTTTCTGACTTACTTCACTCTGTATGACAGACTCTAGTTCTATCCACCTCATTACAAATAGCTCAATTTTGTTTCTTTTTATGGCTGAGTAATATTCCATTGTATATATATGCCACATCTTCTTTATCCATTCATCCGATGATGGACACTTAGGTTGTTTCCATCTCCGGGCTAGGAATAAACATTTCTGAATGATAACAATGTACTTTAGAAATAAAGCCATATTGTTTGAAATTCAAATTGAAGTGGATGTTCTTTGATATTACACTAAAACTTGATAAGTGGCAGTTTCCTAAAGGTTAGTTGCACTGTGGAATCAGCAACCACATATGTGAACTTTTTGTTTTCTTTTACATTAAAATCCATTGGTCTCTTTTGCATATTGACTGGTTCTTTTTTCCATGTCTGAATTTGTAACATCACACATTGGTCAGTATTTGGAACATACTGATTCAGTGAGTTATGCAGACCTTCTAAATATTGACAATGTTTATTACACAGTTTAAAAAAATTACATTTACTAATATCACCAGTGATTTTATCAGAAAATTCTTTAAGTAGGGGGAAGCTGTCAAGGTCATGATGGTAGATCTTTGTTTTCCAAGATTCTAATTTTTGCTTGAAAGTTCACATTTAATCATTGGTAACAAATCTATCAGTTGTTTCCTTGAAATGATAGACTCACTTTGTTTATCGCCAAGAAAATGTATGCCAGAATACCCCAGTGCGAATAATCATTGTCAGTTGTGTTTTTAAAGTAAAAATGATGTTCTATGGAAAAAGTAACTAGTTCAGCTTGCAGTTTAAACAACCACACAAGTGTTTTCCCTCAACCATCCTATTTCATTGTGCAGCTGAAATGTCTTATGTGCACACAGAATATTAAAAAAATGTATACTCATAGGTGAAACTGGCATTTTTGTTTTTAACTGTGAGTGCATGTTGGTGAAGGACATGGTGACTGCTAGGTATCACACAGTGACTACAATTTGGTGTCACTGTCTTGATTGTATCATGTGCCAGCACTTTATGCACCATTGCCTTCAGATCAACAATGTAAATGTCAACACTGTGTCAAAGGTAAATAGTGTCTTAGTATTTTTATGAAAATAGTTTTTGACCTCACAGATTTTCTGAAAGTCTCAAGTACTCAGTTTTGTAGAGCATACTGAGAACTGCTGGCCTAATAACAGTCTTGTTATATCAGAAATCCAGGAAGCTATCAAAGACTAGGATCATAACAAAAGGACTTGGGAGCCCACATGAAGAGGCTCCCATTGATCAAAGATGGGGCAATTTTGAGCATTAATAACTACAGTGGATAAAATGTATCATATGTGTTTAAATCTGTGAGTACATATTGATACATGAAATCAAAATACTTCATTGATTACTTGGGGGGGACTTTTGGAAATGAACTCATTCTTCTGAAAACTGGTAAATAAAGATAAATTAAAAATCCAGCATTTATTTTGCTTTTATTTGATGAATTATACCTCTGGATAATTAAATAAGGGATTTTTCTTTTTATGGAGTTGTCCTAGTTAAGAAGTAGAAGGAATGGAAATGGTAGAGTGTCAGTGCTTTTCAACCCCTACTAAAGTAATGGATCTAGGCAGTGGTAACCAGTGACTGCTTATATTACAAAAGTAAGATAACCAGACCCTGTTTGCTTCCTTATGGAAGATTACAGTACCACTTATAAAGAATTCATGTCACCAAATCAGGCCTTGATCAGGTTAGGCCTTTAAATTCGACTACCAGTTTACAGAAAATAAAGATTGACAAGCATATTAATGATACCATTGTTGGGGAGAGGAAAATATATGTACACACACACACACTAAAGGATATATTGTATTGAGTTTGTATATTTTAAAACTTTATGTTAATATCATACTGTATATATTTTGAGTTGTTTTTTCATTTAGAGATTTATACATAGTGATACGTATTTTCATTTCCATACAATGCTGGCTATTTGCAAAATTGGGAAATATTGTATTATTTTATTTTAGTTACATTCTTAAATAGTCTGCTCAATATGTTTTTTTCATCCTCCAGATACCTTTTCAGATGAAGTACCTCCAAATTTAAAGCATTGAGTCTAGTTGTTAATCTAAAAAATGTATAAATATACTGTTTTCCATATGCTTCTTCATTTCTTTGTTCATTCTGAATATAGCTGGGCATTGCCTATTCTGTGCTAGCCACTGTTCGAAATACTACGTATGTAGAATAAGACATGCAAGGTCTTTACCTTTGTGAAGCTTACATCATTGGACACATTTTAATATTGGAAGCTGAGGGGCTGGCGGAGAAGTGGGGACATCTTCAGGTTGTAACCTGAAATGAGAAGGAGCCAGGCATATGAAGAACTGGCAGAAATTATCTTCTAGGTTGAGAGGACAGCAAATATAAAGACCTTGAGATTGGGAAGAAACTTGCTATATTCAAGGAACTTGGTAGAAGGCCAGTGTGTTTGGATCCCAGTATGAGGGCAGCAAGAATGAAAGCAGATTATTTAGGATGCTGTAATTGCCAAGTGAGAAATGATGATTGCTTGGACTTGGGTAGTAATAATGATAAGATATGGAGAGAAGTGGATGGATTTGAGGTGTTTTAGAGATGGAGCTAATATTGAGCTGGGCATGGGAAGGGGAGTCTAGATTTTTGTCTTGAGCAACTGATGGTTTCATGTGAGTTTGGGAAAGTTAAGATTTGGAAGAGGAGCAGCTTGAGGCTGGAGTTGAATGTAGGAGCCAGGCAGCATATCAGTTTTAATCTAACCCCCAGCTGTGGGGTTAGATGAGATTGCTCGGGGCAGTAGAATGGAGAGAGTGAAGGGAAGAGGGCTGGGGATAGAGCTGTGGGGGGTCCTCAGCATCTAGAGGTTTGTTGGAGGAGGAGCCAGTAGAGTCGATCTAAAAGAAGTTGCGATAGGAAGAAAATCAGGAGAATATGGAGCCACTGAAGCCCAAGGGAGAAAGTGAAGAAAGAAGGAGCTGATTGGGGTAGGGCTGAGATTCTGAATCTGACAAGGAAAGAAGTGACCACAGGAGGTTTTGGGGAGATCTCAGAGTGCAGAAGCCAAAGTAGTAGTTTGAAAAAGTGAACAACATGTGAGGAAATGGAGAGGTCAAGTACAGACATTTCCTTCAAGGAGTAGCAGAGAAATGGGGTGGTAACTAGTGGGAGCTCCTGGATCATATTGTGTGCTAATGGGTATGATCCAGTTGAAAGGGAGAGCTAAATGATGAATCAGAGAAAGATTAATTGAAGGAATAAATACATTGGGAATGCAAGAAGGGCTGGGGTCAGGCATGCCAGTGGAGGGATTGTTCTTTGAGTCTCAACATACCAGCCAGAGAGAGCCTTTTAAAAGCAGGTCAGGGCTTCCCTGGTGGTGCACTGGTTGAGAATTCATCTGCCAACATAGGGGACACGGGTTCAAGCCCTGGTCCGGGAAGATCCTACGTGCCGCGGAGCACCTAAGCCCGTGCGCCACAACTACCGAGCCTGTGCTCTAGAGCCCGTGAGCCACAACTACTGAAGCCCTCGTGCCTAGAGCCCATGCTCCACAACAAGAGAAGCCACCAAAACGAGAAGCCCGCGCACCGCAACAAAGAGTGGCCCCCGCTCGCTGCAACTACAGAAAATCCCGTGCACAGCAACGAAGACCCAACGCAGCCAAAAATAAAAATAAATAAATAAAGGAATGAATGAATGAATAAATAAATAAATGCATGCAAGTCAGATCACATCACTCTTCTCCTCAAAACCTTCCCGTCTCACCTAGTTGCAAAAAGTCAACGTTTTTACAGTGGCCTATAAGGCTGTAAATGATTGTGCTCTCTTCTACCCCACCCTCAATTCTGACCTCATCTTTTACTGTTATTCTCCTTTAAGTCTGCTGTGGCCATCTCACTCTTAATTGAATACAGCAGGCATGGTCCTGCCTTGATGTTTTGATGATTGTGACTCTGTCTTCTGGTCAGCTTTTTTTGTGGGTATCTGCACCGTTTACTCTCTTACTCCTTTCAGGCCTTTCCCTAAATGGTACCCTCTCAAAGTTTTCCCTGACCACCCTGTCTAAAATTGCAACCTTCCACACCCTTGCATCTTTTATTCCCACAACCCGCTTTTCTCCATAGTGCTTCCTACCTCCTTCGTACTATATAATTATTTATGTATTTAATTTGTCCCATTAGAATGTTCACTCTGAGGGGCAGGAATTTTTGTTCATTTTGTTTACTGTTGGCAGTACCTAGAATAGCATCAAATGTGCAAATGTATAATGAATGGGAATAAAGAAGAAAGAATGTGGGTAGAGAATCAGAGAGGTTTAAGGAACTATTTGTGGGAAAATGAATGTATTCTTTTTTGATTTTATAATAGTTATGAAGCAGGGTACTAACTGAGAATGGAGTGGGTTGGAAGGGATGGTTAGAGGTTTGAGGAGAGCATAGGATGTATAAAAAGTCTGCTTGGAGAGTGGAAAGGTGAATTGTCAGGATGTGATAAAAGATTGCTGGATAGGGTTGAATGCACATTTGTGGTTTCCTGAAATAGAATGTTTCTCATGTAAATCAACAGAACATAGCAATGTTAAGCTCTAACACAGAGTAAGGAAATGTGACATGTGTAAATGCTTAATGTTTTTAGAAGGGTAGAATTTTGTTTTGATTTGTTTTTAACACTGATCTTTATAGTATTTTATTTGCAATTGATGTAGAATGTGCCCTGATTTAAAGTAACATTCTTTTTTTAGCCTTACCAATAACTCTCGGATTGTGGGACTCCTGGCTCAGCTGGAGAAGATCAATACTGAATCTACAGAATCAGATACTGCCAGATATGTTACATCAAAAATTCTTCATCTGGCTCAGAGTCAAGGTAAACTTTAATCTCTTGTTTTTGGAATGCTTTCTTAATTCTTTAAAAGTAGATGCTAAGAATGTTCAAACTTTTGATAAATACATGGTTTTATGTAAAAATTGAACTTTCTCGCATAGACTCAAGACGTAGAAAAGTGAATAACTGTGGAAGAAATTGATCTTCAAAGCATTGTTTCTAAAAAATGATTATGAGTTTACTTATGTATGTATGCCCCCCTTTCCCCAATTTTCAGACAACACCTAATTCCAGTACTACTTTTTCTAGAATGTTGACAAAAAGATGGCAGGTATTATGTTGGTTATTAGTGTTGTTCCCCACTTTGAAATGCAAGCCCTGTCATTCAGTGATTGGGTGACCTTAGGGAAGTTTTGAATCTCCAGGATTTAGCTGCACCGTCTCTGAAATAGAGATAAGAGGTATCATGTAATTATCATGTAATTTACATGAGAAGCATGTAAAAATAATGTTAAAAATGTTCAATAAATGATATCTGTAATTAGGCATAATTTATCTGTTTTATGAAGCTAGTACTACTGAGTTGTTATCAAAACCTTGACAGAGTACAAGAGAAGAAAAGTATTAACTTTGCACTCAGGAACCTAAATTTGAAAAATCCCAAATAAAACATTAATGAATTAAGTCCAATTATAATATCAAGAAATATATCAGTATAGCATTATTTGGACCGGTTGAATAAAACCTATGTGATTATCTCAATAGGAGCTAAAAAAGAAATTTAAGGTTCCAAAATCTGTGCTTGATTAAAAAAAAACCTTGATTTTTCTTTTTCTAAATAAGGGTAAACCAGTAGCTACCTTTATATTTAACAGTGACACATTGAAGGCATTCTGTTAAAATTAAGATCCAGACAATTCACAATTATTTTAATTTATTTAGTTTTTTATTATTTCATTATTCTGGAGGTGTAGGTCATTGAAATATTGTGCTTATCAACTAAGGTAAATGTATAAGGATGGTCACTGTATTAGTGCAAAGATAGATAGATGTACCAAGTATATTCACTGTATTCGCATATGAAATAACTCCTTAAAACAAAACAAAACACCCCAGCAAAAAAAAAGAAAACAAATTCTCCAGACCTATAGATACTACTTGCGTATAATTGCTCTCACCACTGTAGACTCTTCCCATCAGAGTCTAGAAGTCCCGACTCCAACATCACTACTGAAAATGCCCCTAGTCATACCACTACCAGAGATTGTCCTTTTCCCCACCCTGCCACCCACAAATGGGAGAGCCAGCCCCTGAATACTGGCCCCTGGGGTTGTATAATACAATGACTCTGTTTATAGTTAACACAGTATAAATTAGTAGTGAAAGATTGTCCCATCATTATTTATAGGATAATCCAGTTGTCTATCCATTTGAGAGAGAGAGATTAGTAATTTACAGCTCAAAGAAGAAGAAATGCAAATAACCAGTAAACATATGAAAAGGTTCTTTACTTTCTTAAAAGTCAGGAATTATTAATGAAAACAACTAAGATATTTCTCACTACTTAAATTGGCAGAAATTAGAGAATGACAATATCCAGTGCCATTGATGGCATGGAAAATAGGGTATTCTCATACACTGTAGGTGGTGCAATAATTATTATAAACTTTGGAGGAAGGAATCTGGCAATGTTTATTAAAATTTAAAGTGCACCTGCTATTTTACTTAACACTTTCACTCTCAGAAATCTGAGTGAAATAAAAATCTTATTATATAAAAGAATATTTGGAGGTGTTTATTTCAGTGTTTGTAAAGTCAAAGATAAAGAAACAACCTTAAATATCCAACTGTGGAGAATGGTTGAATTAATTTTGATGTAGCCAAACTGTGTGACGTTATAACTACATTATACAACTATTATCAATAATAAATTATTTATAATATATGCTGTGGTTCATATGTGGAACTACAGGCATACCTCAGAGATATTGTAGGTTCGATTTCAGACTACCGCAATAAAGCAAATATTGCAATAGGGTGAATCACATGAAGTTTTTGGTTTCCCAGTGCATATTAAAGTTATGTTTACACTGTACTGTAATCTATTAAGTGTGCAATAGCATATGTCTAAAAAAATGTACATACCTTAATTTAAAAATACTTTATTGCTTAAAATGTAAGCCCTCAGTGAGTCATAATCTTTTTGCTGTTGGAGTGTCTTGCCTCAATATTTAAGGTGGCTGACTGATTGAGGTGGCGGTTGCTGAAGGCTGGGTTGGCTGTAGCAATTTCATAAAATAAGACAGTGAAGTTTGCCACACATACTCTTTCATGAATGATTTCTCTATAGCATGTGGTGCTGTTTGATAGCATTTTACCCACAGTAGAACTTCTTTTAAAACTGGAATTAATTCTCTCAAACCCTACTGCTGCTTTATCAACTGAGTTTTTGTAGTGTTCTAAATCCTTTGTTGTCACTTCAGCAATCTTCACCAGGAGTAGATTCCATCTCAAGACCACTTCCTTTGCTTATCCATAAGAAGCATCTCCTCATCTGTTAATATTTTATCATGAGATTACAGGAATTCAGTCATATCATCAGGATCCACTTCTAATTCTAGTTCTCTTGCTGTTTCCACCACATCTGCAGTTATTTCCTCCTCTGAAGTCTTGAATCCCTCAAAGTCATCCATGAGGGTTGGAATCAACTTCTCTGAAACTTCTATTTATGTTGATGTTTTGACCTCTTCCCATGAATCACAGATGTTCTTAATGGCATCTAGAATGGTGAATTCTTTACAGGTTTTTAACTGACTTTGCTCAGATCCATCAGAGGAATCACTACCTGTGACAGTTATGGCCTTATGAAGTGTATTTCTTAAATAAGAAGACTTGAAAGGCAAAATTACTCCTTGATCCATGGATTGCAGAGTGGATGTTGTGTTAGCAGGCATGAGAACAACACTAATCTTGTATATCTTCATCAGAGCTCTTCATCAGAGTGACAAGGTGCATTGTTAGTGAACAGTCCCATTTTGAAAGGAATCTTTTTTTTTCTGAGCAGTAGGTCCCAATAGTGAGCTTTAAAGTATTCAGTAAACCATGTGGCAGACAGATGCGCTGTCATCCAGGCTTCATTGTTCCATTGATACAATACAGGCAGAGTAGATTAAGCATAATTCTTAAGGGCCCTAGAATTTTTGGAATTGAAAATGAGCATTGGCTTCAACTTCAAGTCATGAGATACATTAGTCCCTAATGAGAGAAGCTTTGAAGCCAGATATTGACTTCTCCCTAGCTATTAAAGTCCTGGATGGCATCTCTTCCAATATAAGGCTATTTTGTCTACACTGAAAATCTGCTGTTTCGTGTAGCCAACTCACTGCAGCTTCTACATCAGCACTTGCTGCTTTACTTTGCACTTTTATGTTATAGAGATGGCTTCTTTCATTGATCCTCATGAATCAGCCTCTGCTAGCTTCAAACATTTCCTCTGCAGAAAAAGGTATTCCATGCAAATGGAAATCAAAAGAAAGCCAGGGTAGCAATATTTGTATCAGACAATAAAGAGCATTACAAGAGACAAAGGACTTAACATGATGATCAAGGGATCAGTTCAATTGTAAATAAATTTACACCCAACATAGGAGCACCTAAATCCATACAGCAAGTATTAACAGGCATAAAGGGAGAAGTGGACAGTAACACAATAATAGTAGGGGCTTTAACACTCCACTTACATCAAGGGACATATCATCCAGACAGAAAATCAATATGGAAACACTGGCCTTAAATGACACATTTAACCAAATGGACTTGATAAATATATATAGAACATTCCATCTGAAAGCAGCAAAATACACATTCTTTTCAAATGCACATGGAACATTCTCCAAGATAGTTCACATGCTAGGCCACAAAATAAGCCTCGGTAAATTTAAGAAAATTGAAATCATATCATGTATCTTTTATAACCACAATGTTATGAGTCTAGAAATCAACTACAAGGGAAAAAACCTGCGAAAACCACAAATATGTGGAGGCTAAACAGTACGTTACTAAACAAGAAATGGATCACTGAAGAAATCAAAGAGGAAATCATAAAATACCTGGAGACAAATGAAATGAAAATAATGGTCTGAAATCTATAGGATGCAGTAAAAGCAATTCTCAGAGGGAATTAGTGATACAAAATAGTGATACAAGCTTAGCCCAGGAAACAAAAATCTCAACCTAACCTTACACCTAAAGAAACTAGAAAAAGAAAGAACAAACAAAACCCAAAGTTAGTAGAAGGTAAGAAATCATAAAGATCAGAGCAGAAATGAATGAAATGACTTAAAAAAATTAGAAAGAATGAGTGAAAGTAAGAGCTGGTTCTTTGAAAAGATAAACAAAATTGATAAGCCTATAACCAGATACATCAAAAAAAAAAGAAGAGAATGCTCAAATTGATAAAATCAGAATGAAGAAGAAATTACAACTGAAACCACAGAAATATAAAAGCTCATAAGAGACTACTATGAGCACCTATATGCCAATAAAATGGACAACCTAGGAAAAAGGTGCAAATTCTTAGAAACGTACAGTCTCCCAAGATTGAACCAGGAAGAAACAGAAAATATGAACAGACCAATTACCAGTGATGAAACTGAATCAGTAATTAAAACACTCCCAACAAACCAAAGTCCTGGACCAGATGGCTTCACAGGTGAATTCTGCCAAATATTTAGAGAAGAGTTAATACCTATCTTTGTGAAAGTACTCCAAAAAATTGCAGAGGAAGGCATGCTTCTGAACTCATTCTACAAGGTCAGCATTACCCTGATAGCAAAACCAGACAAAGATATAACAAAAAAAGAAAATTACAGGCCCATTTCACTGATGAACATAGATGCAAAAATCCTCACCAAAATATTAGCAAATTGAATCCAACAATACATTAAGAGGATCATACACCATAATCAAGTGGGATTTATCTCAGGGATGTAAGGATGCTTCAGTATCCACAAATCAAACAGTGTGATACACCACGTTAACAAATTGAAGAATAAAAGCCATATAATCATCTCAATAGATGCAGAAAAGCTTTTGACAAATTTCAACATCTACTTATGGTAAAAACTCTCCAGAAAGTGGGCGTAGAGGGAACATACCTCAACATAATAAAGGCCATATGTGATAAGCCCACAGTTAACATCATACTCAGTGATGAAAAGCTGAAAGTATTTTCTCTAAAATCAGGAACAAGACATGGATGCCTACTCTCACCACTTTTACTCAACATAGTTTTGGGAGTCCTAGCCACAGCAATCAGAGAAGAAAAAGAAATAAAAGGGATCCAAATTGGAAAGGAAGAAGTAAAATAGTCACTGTTTGCAGATGACATGATACTATACATAGAAAACCCTAAAGATGCTACCAGAAACTACTAGAGTTCCTCAGTGAATTTTGGTAAAGTTGCAGGATACAAAATTAATATACAGAAATCTGCTGAGTTTCTGTACACTAACAACAGAATATAAGAAACAGAAATTATGGAAACCATCCCATTTATCATCGCATCAAAAAGAGTAAAACACCTGGGAATAAACCTACCCAAGAAGGCAAAAGACCTGTACTCTGAAAACTATAAGACACTGATGAAAGAAATTGAAGATGACAAAAATAGATGGAAAGATATACCGTGTTCATGGATTGTATGAATCAGTATTGTTACAATAACCATACTACCCAAGGCGATGTACAGATTCAGTGCAATCCCTATCAAAATACCAATGACATGTTTCACAGAACTAAAACAAATAATTTCAAAATTTGTATGGAAACCCAAAAGACCCCAAATTGCCAAAACAATCTTGAGAAAGAAGAACAGAGCTGGAGGAATCACACACCTAGATTTCAGACTATACTACAAAGCAACAGTAATCAAAAGAGTATGGTATTGGCACAAAAAACAGACACATAGATCAATGGAACAAGATAGAGAGCCCAGAAATAAACCCAGGTACTTAATCTATGACAAAGGAGGCAAAAATATACGATGGAGAAAAGACAGCCTCTTCAGTAAGTGGTGCTGGGTAAACTGGACAGCTGCATGTGAAAGAATGAAATTAAAACATTCTTTAACGCCATATACAAAAATAAACTCAAATTGGATTAAAGATCTAAATGTAAGATTGGATACTATAAAACTCCTAGAGGAAAACATAGGCAGAACACTCTGACATAAATCGCAGCAATATTTTTTTGGATTCATGTCCTACAGTAAAGTAAATAAAAGCAAAAATAAATAAATAAATGGGACCTAATTCAATTTAAAAGCAAAGGACACCATTGACAAAACAAAAAGACAACCTTTTTTTTTCTATTTGTTGTGATGAAAAGGATCATCTAGTTTCCATTTCTACTGAATGGGAGAAAATATTTGCAAATGATACGACTGATAAGGGATTAATATCTAATATATATAAACAGCTAATACAACTTCACATCAAAAAAAAAAAACAGACAGCCTAATTAAAAAATGGGAAGAAGAACTGAACAGACATTTTTCCAAAGAGAAAATGCAGGTGGCCAACAGGCATATGAAAAGATGCTCAGTACTGCTAATCATCAGTGAAATGTAGCTCAAAACCACAATGAGCTATCACCTCACACCTGTCAAAATGGCTATTATCAAATAGAACACAAATAACAAATGTTGGTGAGGATGTGGAGAAAAAACCCTTGCACACTGTTGTTGGGAATGTAAATTGGTGCAACCACTGTGGAACACAGTATGGAGCTTCCTCAAAAAACTAAAAATAGAACTACCATATGACCCAGAAGTTCCACTCCTGGGTATATATCCAAAAAGCCACAAAAACACTAATTTGAAAAGATATATGCACCCCAATGTTCATATCAGCATTATTTACAATTGCCAAGATATGGAAGCAACTTAAGTTCCATCAACAGATGAATGGATGAAAGAGATGTGATATACACACACAAACACACAGACACACAGAATGGAGTACTACTCAGCCATAAAAAAAGAACAAATTTTGCTGTTTGCAGCAACATGGATGGACTTGGTGGGCATTATACTAAGTGAAATAAGTCAGACAAAGAAAATACTATATGATATCACTTAAATGTGGAATGTAAAATATGAATACAACAAAGAAGCAGATTCACAGATATAGAGAACAAACTAGTGTTACCAGTGGGGAGGGAGGGGGGGACAATATAGTGGTGAGGAGTGAGGTACGAAGTATTTGATGTAAGATAGGCCACAAGGATATGTTGTATACCATGGGGAATATTATCTAGTATAATATAATTATAACTAATATAATATCTAATATTAGTAAATGTTAACTGTGTGATAAAACTATATGTAATTTTTTTTCTTTCATGTTTTAGAAGAAAACTTTTTTTCCTACTTTTCAGAAAAAACAAGGAGAGAAATGACAGCCAAAGGTTCTACAGGAATGGAAGTTCTGCTGTCAACATTAGAGGTAAGTCACTGACATGCTTTAATTATGTAGCTCTTAATAGCAACCAATACTGAGAGAAAAAAAATTACAAAGTACAAAATTTTTATCCTAGAGGTAGAGCAAATGAATGGAAGTTTGTTTTCTTTTTTAAATTATTTGGAATGGGGATATAAAAATTCTAACATATATTAGATGAACCTCTAAGTGTATTTCCCTAGGATTATAATGATAACCATATTTTAAATCTTAATATGCCATTCTAATTGGTAATAGAAAATAAAGCATTAGTTGGAAATAAATCTTTAGCTTAAAATAAATGATTGAGGGACTTCCCTAGCGGTCCAGTGGTTAAGACTCTGTGCTTCCACTGCAGGGGGCATGGGTTCGATCCCTGGTCAGGGAACTAAGATCCTGCATAATGCGTGGCATGGCCAAAAAAAAAAAAAGATTGAAATTGGAAATTCTCATTTATTCTGTTAGTTATTCATTTATGACTAAGTTTACTTCATACATTGGTTGAATAACTATATTATATTGATATTAATTAAGTTTCAATGCTAGTATAACAGTTTGGGGTGGATCAGCAAGACAGTCAGAATCAAGATTTTATATTTTATTCAGTGTAATGTTAAAAATAAGGAGTGAGTGAGTACATTGTATATCTTAGACTTAAACAATGTTATATGTCAGATTATATCTTAGTAGAACTGGAAAAAAAATGAGCAGGGAGTAAGTTCATGTGTGTGCGTGTTTTTTTTTTTTTTTTTGACTGTGCCGCATGGCTTGTGGGATCTTAGTTCCCTGACCAGGGATGGAACCTGTGCCCTCAGCAGTGAAAGCGTGAAGTCCTAACCACTGGACTGCCAGGGAATTCTCTGTTTTTTTTTTTTCCTTTAGTTGAAGTATAGTATTGATTTACAATATTATATATTTTATAGTTTCAGATGTACGGCATAGTGATTCAGTATTTTTATAGTTTATACTCCATTAAACGTTATTGCAAGATAATGGCTATAAATTCCCTGTGCTATACAATATATTCTTGTTGCCTATTTGTTTTATACATAGTAGTTTGTTACTCAATTCTGTACCCCTAATGTGCCCCTCCACCATCTTCTCTCCCCACTGGTAACCGCTAGTTAGTTTTCTGTATCTGTGAGAATGTTCCAATTTTGCTTTATACATTCATTTGTATTATTTTTTAGAGTTCACATATAAGTGATAGCATACAATATTTGTCTTTCTTTGTCTGACTTGTTTCACTAAGCATAAAATTCTCTAGGTCCATCCACATTACTACAAATGGTAGAATTTCATTATTATGGCTGAGTAATACTCTATTATATATATATATATATATATATATATATATCACATCTTCTTTATCCATTCATCTGTTTATGGATACTTGGGTTGCTTCCATATCTTGGTTATTGTAAATAGTACTGCTATGAACATTGGGGTGCATATATCTTTTCAAATTGGTGTTTTTGTTTTTTTCTGGATATATACTCAGGATTGGAATTGCTGGGTCATTCTGTAGTTGTATTTTTAGTTTTGAGAAACCTCCATACTCTTTTCCACAGTGGCTGCACCAATATACATTCCCACCAACAGTGTACATGGTTTTTTTTCTCCACATCCTTGCCAACATTTGTTTTTTGTGTTCTTTTTGATGATAGCCATTCTGACAGGTGTGAGGTGATATATCGTTGTTTTGATTTGCACTTCTATATTAATTATCCTTATTGCACATCTTTTCATGTGCCTTTTAATTTGTTGAGACTTGTTTTGTGGCCTGGCATGTGATCTATCCTGGAGAAGGTTCCATGTGTACTTGAAAAGATTATGTATTCTGCTGTTTTGGGATGTAATGCCCTGTAGATACCTATAAAGTCCAACTGGCCTCTGGTGTCATTTAGGACTACTGTTGCCTTTTTGATTTTGTGTCTGATGAGCTGTCCAGTGATGTAAGTGGGGTGTTAAAGTCTTCTACTATTATGTATTATTGTCAGTTTCTCCTATATGTCTGTTAGTCATCACGAATTATTAGAGAAATGCAAATCAAAATCACAATGAGGTATCACCTCACACTGGTCAGAATGGCCATCATCAAAAAATCTATAAACAATAAATGCTGGACAGGGTGAGGAGGAAAGGGAACCCTCTTGCACTGTTGGTGGGAGTGTAAATTGATATAGCCACTATGGAGAACAGTATGGAGGTTCCTTAAAAAACTAAAAATAGAACTACCATATGACCCAGCAATCCCACTACTGGGCATATACCCAGAGAAAACCATAACTCAAAAAGATACATGCACCCCAATGCTCATTGCAGCACTATTTACAATAGCCAGGTCATGGAAGCAACCTAAATGCCCATCAACAGACGAATGGATAAAGGAGATGTAGTATATATACCCAATGGAATATTACTCAGCCATAAATAGGAACGAAATTGGGTCATTTGTAGAGATGTGGATGGACCTAGAGACTGTCATTCAGAGTGAAGTAAGTCAGAAAGAGAAAAACAAATATATGTTAACGCATGTATGTGGAATCTAGAAAAATGGTACAGATGAACCTGTTTGCAAGGCAGAAATAGAGACACAGACGTAGAGAACAAACGTATGGACACCAAGGGGGGAAAGGGGGGGTGGGATGAATTGGGAGACTGGGATTGACATATATACACTAATATGTATAAAATAGATAACTAATGAGAACCTGCTGTATAGCACAGGGAACTCCACTGTACAGTAGAAATTAACACAACATTGTAAAACAACTATATCCCCTCCCCCCCAAAAAAAACTATAGAGTGCAAGATAGTTTTGTACAAGGATGTATTGTACAACATGGGGAATATAGCCAATATTTTTTAATAACTGTAAATGGAAAGTAACCTTTTAAAATTGTATAAAATTTTTTAAAAATTAAAAATAAAAAACTATTCAAAAAAAAATTATCCCACTTCCCTGGTAAATGAGAGGGCAGTGTAACTTCCATTCAGATTCCAGTGGCCTGAACTCAGTCACATGGCCCAAACCTAATTGCAAAAGAGCTGGAAAATGTGGTTTGGCTGTGTACCCAGGAAGAAGATGAACACTTAGCAATACTGCTTGTGCCACAGTCCATTCTTTTCTTTAACAAATGTTTGTCTCTCATTCTTCCAACTCTGTCCCCAGTGAGCCAGTGGTCCAGTTAACACCCACAGTGCTAAGACGAGGGTCTCTGGTTAATGTGTGGTCCTTTTTCTGGTCTGGATTTGACTTTCTGGTTCCATTAGTCTCTGCCCTTAAATGTTGAAGTAGGCAACACTTATTCCCTTTTGGAAAGGGGAAGAACAAGCGTCCCATTCCAGTCACTGATACATTGCAATTCTGAAATTCCTCTAAATAAGCACTGTAAAATCCTTCTACTCTGGGGATGAGGCAGTTCCTTGAATAGGCCACAGTTCTGCTGTCTATGTGGTTTTCTTCATCCAAGCATTGCTTTTAGTAAGAGAAATATAACCAAAGTACAGTATTTAAACATTTTCTCTTATTAGATTGGTTGTTCAGACTTTGGGAAATAGTTACTTTTCTGCATTGTGGGTTGGAGTGTAAATTGCTCAGTGAAGAGCAAGTTAGTAATATCTACTATCAAAATAAATGCCCATATCATTGACCCAGCAATTCTAGGAATTTATCCCATGTACAGTTGTACTTGCTTCCCTGTAAGTGTACATACTTAGTTTTGGTTGCAATTTTTAATAGCAAAAGATTTAAAATTTTTAAATATCCCATTGATAGGTGACTGGTTGCATAAACAATGGTATTGCCATGCAGTGGAATATATCATGTGGCCCTTAAAAAAGGGTTAAGAAACTATTTATTGACATGTAAAAATATCAGCATGAAAAATAGTTATCTACAGAGCAGTAATACCATTTGGAGAAATAAATCATGTATACATGTGTATTTACATGGATTACTTTTATGTGTGTACAGTATCTTGCTGGATGCATAAGAAATTGATAATGCAGTTACTTTTTGAGAGGGGAGCTCACTGGATAGTCACCATATATACATTGTAGTGCCTTTTATACTTTGATTCATTTATTTGTATTGTCTATTTGGTAGAAGTTGATGAGTTCAAATCACAAATTAATTCCTGTTGATAATAAGAAAATAATAACTCAGATGATTTCCAAAAAATTTTAAGGGCAATAAGAAGAGACTGAAGTGATGTGTGAGAATAGTGAAAACCTGAATACGTTTATTCTTAGAGAAACCAAAAAGGTCATCTGTAAAATATAGGTGGTTTCCGACAGACAGAAAAAGTTTGGGAATCACAAATTTACAATGTTTTAATAAAGCAAATAAACTATTTATTTCAGAACACGAAAGATCTTCAAACTACACTTAATATCTTAAGCATTCTTGTTGAGCTGGTGTCAGTTGGTAAGTTTTTGTTTCCTTTGGTGTAATTTCTGTTTGTATACAATGATCAGAAATGCATCATGTGTACTTTTTTTGGAATTTTCTGATACTCATACAGAGGCTATTCCGAGTATTGGAATTTGGAAGCGAAAATGTCATACTCTTGTTCTTGCTTTGTTTTTGGCATCTTCTGGTGTCCCTCAAACCCATGTGTTTTAGAGCCTTGAATGTAGAGTTTTGCATCACTTTTATTTACTGTCTGCACTGTTTTTTAAACTAACATAAATAAAATAAAATTTTATTTTGATGCTATTTGTTTGCCTTCTGAAGTCATCACTTTTAATACTTCTTTAAAGCTAACAAGTTGTGATATCTAATATGTTATAGAAGAATTTGCGATTTCAGCATATTTCTTTCAAAAAACTTCTTAGGTGGAGGTCGAAGAGCGAGTTTCTTAGTCTCCAAAGGTGGTTCACAAATATTATTACAGTTACTTATGAACGCCAGCAAAGAATCTCCCCTGAATGAGGAGTTAATGGTGCAGATTCATTCCATTCTTGCAAAAATTGGACCGAAAGGTAAGGGTTTCATTTGTATGACTATCAGGTGGAACTGTTTTTGTTACATCAATTCTGTGTGCCTTGAAACTGGTAAATTTTACAATCTAAAATGCTACTGCTTTTTCTTGGTCTGCATCATGGAATGCTTTTTACAGTCAACTAGTGACCTGCAAGAATTTAGGATCCTAAATTCCTGAGTAATTCTATTGCATATGGTGGAAAAAGGAAGAAAAAATGTGTTAAAGTCAGAAGTATGTCTTGGTGTGTGTGTCCCTGGCATATATATGTTATAAAGATACACATAACATGGATATTGTTGAGGCCAGAAGGAGGGAGTGTGGATGGGAATGCTTTGAGGAGCATGCTGGTAGAATATGTTTGCTTTTCAGTAATAGTCATCTTATAGTCACGTCTCAGTGCCTAAAAAGCTTACAGTCTAGTTAAGCTTTTTTTTTTTTTTTTTTTTTTTTTTTTTGCAGTACGCGGGCCTCTCACTGCTGTGGCCTCTCCCGTTGCGGAGCACAGGCTCCGGACGCGCAGGTCCAGTGGCCATGGCTCACGGGCCCAGCCGCTCCGCGGCATGTGGGATCTTCCCGGACCGGGGCACGAACCCGTGTCCCCTGCATTGGCAGGCGGACTGTCAACCACTGCGCCACCAGGGAAGCCCTAGTTAAGCTTTTAATCATAATCATATAAGAAAGTGATTACAGCTTTAATTATCTCAGATCAACTTTTAGTTGATAATATGAATTTACAATATTAGCTTTAGAAATTTCATTGTTTTATGACATTTCATTTTATTCAGAAGTTATATATGAATAAATTGTGTTTGTTCATTTTTTTTTAAACAGACAAAAAATTTGGAGCGAAAGCTAGAATTAATGGAGCTCTAAATATAACCCTGAATTTGGTCAAACAGAATTTGCAGAATCATCGCTTGGTTTTGCCTTGTCTTCAGCTTTTACGAGTATATTCTGCCAACTGTGAGTATTTCAGAGCAGCTTTTAGTTAGCTCAGTGTTGTGAAGTTAACACAAAATGAAAATTTTGTACTTTAACTTCATAAGTCTCTAAAATTTGTGGACAAGGAAAGAGAATATTTAATATGGCTCTTTGTAATTCTAACCCCCCACCACAAAAGTGAGGTAGGGTAAGAACCTGAGTTGACAAAATCTTCAGAATTCTCATTAATTCCCCCAGTATGTAAAGGCATGTAGTAAGGGGGATGAGTAGGTGGCCTGTGGAAAAGATTTGGAGGAATATGAGGATATTGGAAGCTGGAAAAACTGCTATGCCTATTTGGATTTTCACAGATAAGAGGAAAATTGAGAAGGAAGGAATGCGGTGGCATAGTCACCTGGAGCTAATTCTCTTCAGTAATGAATAGGGAAGTAGCAGAACCGAAAATAAATAGCACAGGAGCTTCTGAGGAAGCTGGAGAAAACAGTAATCACAGGGAGAGAGTCTCAGATGAAGTGTCTCCCAATGGGCGCGCACACACACACACACACACACACACACACACACATATTCTCTCCCTCTCTCACTAATGTAATATTAGGTCCCAAGCCTCTGAGGTATGGATATTCTTCTATTCTCTGACTATGGGATTGGAATGATTAACAAAACACCCGGAATTGAGACTGTACAGTACATATTATTGCAGAACATCGTCACAAAATAATGATAATCAAAGTGGTAGATTGTGTGTGTGTATTTATTTATCTGTATCTATACTTTGACAGTATAGCTAAAGGTGTACTCACAGGAAAATAGTTTTGAACACTTAAATAATTAACACTTAAATAATTAAGAAGCACATAAGGAAATGAATTAATTGGCTGTTTAAACAAAGAAATTAGGAACAGAGCAATAAACACAAGGAAAGCAGAGGAATGAAATAGTAAAGAAAAAATACATTATGAAATCTTCAAAAGTTGATTTAAAAAATAAAACAATTGGATTAAAAATAAAACAGGTAAACCACTGAATGAAGGAAAAAGGAAGACAAAACAGACTAAAGTTAGAAGCGATAATGGAGTAATAAACAGATATAGAGGAAATTAAAATTGTCATACAAAACTTCAGTAACTACATTTTTGGTGGCATTTTATTTAATTAAGCACCAGGAGGCCAGTAAACAGTGTATCTATAATTTTTAAATAATATTTGTTCAGGATTGAAAATGTTAGGCACAACTTTCTGGTTAGGTAATTATTTGCATGTTCTGTCTAAAGTTGTTACCTGTTTTTCCCTACTGCAGTTGCTTTAGTTAAGGTCCTCATTACCTCTCACCTAGACCACAGTCTCCTAATGTGTCTCTCAAATCCATCTTTCCTACAATGCTGTTAGGTCTGACCTGTATCTAAAATGCAGATCTGATTTGTTGCTCCTTTTGGGTAATTCCCTGTAGTTGAAAGAATTAACAACTTCTAGGACCTTTCATAATTTGTTTTAACTTCTTTTCCCACCTCATCTTCCCATTGGCATGCCTTTGTCTAACACTGTTTTAACAACATGTAACTGCAATTTCCCTGCAACTTCCCATTAAAAAATAAAGCAAAAAAACCCCCTTCCTTTGAAGTATTGACTAAGGTGGACTTTACGAGGGACTTGAGTTCACATTTACTAAACAATTTGTGTATATTTTTGGCTATGTATCACACGTATATACATTTCTACTCACTGAGGTTTTTAAATCACTTTACATCTCTTTTTTCACCTTCCCAGCTGTGAATTCTGTATCCTTAGGGAAAAATGGAGTTGTGGAACTGATGTTTAAAATCATCGGACCATTTAGTAAGAAGAATTCCAGTCTTATGAAGTGAGTAAATGTTTTAAGTGTAAATAGAGGTATATATACCCTTTGTTATTTTGGGCCTTACCATCTTGATCTGTACAATGAGCAGGTTGAGTTAAATTGTATCTAGGGTCCTTTCTCAGTTCTTAAATAGTGATTTAATTATGATAAAGATTTTCTTTAGTATAAAGTTTAATCTTCAAAAATATATCAAAATTAGATAAATTCATTGAACATAGTGTTATGGAAATTAAGACTTTGAACATTCCTAGATACTATAATAGGAAAAAAGACCATTTATAGAGTATCATTCATTCAGAAACATTTATTGAGTGCCTACTATATTCCCTACCCAATTTTACAGTCTTTTAATGACTACTTTTTCAGTCTTACAATTATCTGGATATATTTTAAATTTATGCATTTCTTTTTTGTCAAAATCATGTTATTCTTTTTCTTACTTTTAGATATGTATATATATATATCTCAAAATATGTGTTATATATGTGTGTATTTTTGTGTGTGTGTGTATATACACACACACATCCATAAATAAATAAATAATAAATAAATATATACACACACACATATGCCCATATTCATTTGTAGGTCACTCAACCTCAGAAAATGAAAGCAGTTTCAGTTATTTCATTATATTTAGTACTTTCTTAAGCCAAATTAATGGCCATTCTTTAAAAAAATTTTTTATTATGGAATTTTTAAAATACAGCATTTATATTATATTAATTATTACTTATTATATTCAACAGTTATCAACATTCTGCCATGTTTGTTTCATTTATTCCCCCTCCAGACTTTTATTTATTTTTCCTGGGGTATTTTTAAGCAAATCCCAGATGTTATCCACATATATATGAATTTCTGTAAGCAAATACCAGATATTTTCTCACTTTTCCCCTAAATACTTCATTATGTAACTCTGCTAAATAGGGACCTTAAAAATAACCATAATACTATAATCATACTCAACAAAATGATTAATTCCCTAACACAATCTAAAATCCAGTGTATTTAGTTTTCTCCAGTTGTCTCCAAATGCCCTTTAAAGCAAGTATCAGCCATGACATTTATACTGTAAATTCTTTAGTATGATCACTATCAGACATAGTTTTTTTCTTTTAGTGTTACCAAAGTATCATTTCTTTGTTCAACAATATTAATAATTATTTAAGATCATCTAATATTTTCTGATTGTCTGAGGAATGTCTTTTTTTTTTACAGTTGGCTTGTTCAAATCAGGATCCAAATAAGGGCTCTATATTCTACTTGATTGATGTCTTGTAATTTTTTGCAGTCAATAACAGTCCCCCTACTTTTCCGTTCTGTTTGGTTTATTTGTTGAAGAACTGAATGGCATCTTATAAAATGTCCCAACATAGATTAAGATGACTGTATACTGGGGTCACTTAATTTGTAGGTATATCCCTCAAATTTTCTGTAGACTGATGGAGCTTAAGGCTTGATTAGATTTGTTTTTTCTTTTTTTTTTGCGGTATGCGGGCCTCTCACTGTTACGGCCTCTCCCATTGCGGAGCACAGGCTCCGGACACGCAGGCTCAGCGGCCATGGCTCACGGGCCCAGCCGCTCCGCTGCATGTGGGATCTTCCCGGACCGGGGCATGAACCCGTGTCCTCTGCATCGGCAGGCGGACTCTCAACCACTGCGCCACCAGGGAAGCCTTTCTTTTTTTTTTTTAATGGTCAAAACATTTCATAGGTGGTGCTGGGTCTCTGTTTTGAACCACTTAAAATCATTGAGTTGAAATGTTCCATCCCCTTTCACCTAAAAACTTAGCAATATTTCATAGCATTGCCTGATCCATTATTTCTTAAAAGGTTCCAAAATAGTGACTTTTCTAATTTTCTCATTCTTTCTACTTTTATTAGCTGTGATTCTTTTATAAGGGAGAACTTGTCCACATCAACTATTTGGTTAAATTTTACAAATGAATAATGTCCAGAACATACCCAGTCTTTTCACCCTTACTTAATAAAGGTCAAATATTTAGCTTTTACCCTGCTTGAAAATGGAAGCTTACTGGCACATATAATTATTTATTAAATATTATTTGGTGGGATGACAGCATATTTACTTATATAAAGATCATACACACAGAGCATCTGACGAAATGTGACAAGATAAAGAAAATGATTGTTCACAATTAGTAAAACCAACTTCCAGAATTGATGTAGTGTAGTGAGTGGGCTTTGGAGTCCGGCAGAACTTGATTTGCATATTAGCTCTTACTGGCTTCATGATATGAAGTAAGTTGCCTAACTTTTTATGCCCCAGTTTCCTGTCTGTAAAATGGTAGTATTTTTGCCTACATCATAAGGTTGTTTTGAGGATTTAATGAGGTAATTCTTGTAATTAGCACAATGCCTATATTAATGCAGTGTAATTAGTTTAGGTAAGTAATGTAGTAATGTGGATGTGAATGAATCCTAGTTAATATTAAAAATATATTCTTTATCTTTAAAATTTTTATGCCTTTTCTCTTCTTGATCTTTAAAATTAATCTTTATCTTGGTTATGATCTCCTACTTAAGATCTACATTACTCTATTATAACCAAGTTACCAAACCTAATATAAAAAGTTCCTAGGAGAAAAGAACATTTCACAAGTATCTGTATAATATACAACATGGACTATTTCCAAAACCATGTAGAAATCAGTGGGTTTAAACTTCCGAGAAAGGAATGTACGTTATCTACATTATTCCTTCATTCTTTTTTCTATATTTTAAAAAGAAAAACTCTTTAAACTGTATTTTTACTTTAAAAAGGATAAACCATTCATTGACCAGACATCTATAGCATGATTCCTTTATTATTTTGAATAATTGTAGGATCTCCCCCTTAATTAAACAATCTCAACATCTAGAGCATTTGTATACCAGTTCTTCCTCCCCTTAATGCCCTGCATTTAGTTAGTTGAAGAAGATTGAGGGTTATTATTTATGTTTGAAGAGTAGTGCTTTCCTTGAGAATTTCCTCTCCTTTCCAATTTTAGGTTTTGGATTTAAACATTGTTAAACTAGAAGGAAGCAACTCTAAAAGTTATTGTAACTCTTTCTGAGTTTCACTACAGGTTTGGAGGTTATTGCAAGGATTGATACCCCCCCCCCCCAACTTAAATAACTTCATGAGTACCTGGGGCTTCAGTTTCTCCTCCCTCACTGCTCCCAAATGAATAAGCCACAGGCTGCTTTTAAAGCCATTGTTAGCTATGTTATTCTGTGTGGGACTTACGAAGACTGAAAAATATATGAGGAAGTATAAAATATTGGTACTGAGAAATTCTAATTAACATATAAAAATGTACTTTTCAATAAATACTATTCTGTAATTGTTAGGTAACTTTTATATTATAAATTCATACTGGCTTATAACTGACATAGAATTGCAAAAATTCCTTTGTACTGAAGTTTTTAAAAATACCTTTTAAAAAACATCTTGGTAAAACTGTCAAGACGACTTTGTACCAAACTTGATAATTTCTTTTCATCTAATGGGGCTGTGGAACAAGCATGATGGGCAGAAGGAATTGGGTGCATATCCAGTTTTGGCAGTGTTGAAGAATAAACATCAAGAGAAAAACATGTAGTTTAAGGCTTAGAAAATGTCAGAGCACTTCTGTTTGGTTCAAATGTGTTGTAGACACTGCCAGCAGGCAGAAAGACTGTTTCTGAAAGTACTCTTAAGATTTTTTAAATTTTGAATTAAGACTTAGTTGTAGATGGGAAAATTCTGAGTTCATTGCAAATGATTGCCTCTAAGCGATTGTATTAGTTTCCTAGGACTGTTGTAACAAAGTACCTAGTACAAAGTTGGTAGTTTACAATAAGAAATTTATTGTCTCTGAAGGCTGGAAGTTCAGAATCAACTTGTCAGCAGGACCAGTGTTCCCTTTGTAACCTGCAGGGGAGAATCCTTCCTTGCTTATTCCTAGCTTTTGGTGGTTTGCTGGCAATCTTTAATGGTCCTTGGTTGTAGGTGCAACATTTCAGTCTCTGCCTCTATCATCATATGGTGTTCTCTCCTTGTGTGTCTGTCTTCAAATAGTCTTCCCTCTTTTTATAAGAGCATCCGTCTTGATGGATTAAGGGCAGTCTACTCCAGCATGACTTCATTTTAACTAATTACATCTGCAAAGACCCTGTTTCCAGATAAGGCCACGTTCTGAGGTGCTAGAGGTTTGGACTTCAACATATCTTTTTGGAGGAGACTGACATTTCTGATTCCATAATTTTCTTTCTCACCAAGAATCTTGTATGATTTATTTTTCATATCACTTAGTTTTTATGTGACCCTAGGCATATTATATTCTGAAATCCTTAGTTTCCTTATTCATAAAATGTGTCAATTCTATGAACTAGGAATTTTTTTTTAAAGAATTAAACTAGAAAACACATATACAAGGCATGTGTAACAATTTTTGGCATTTATCAGGTCTTGCTGAATGAAGTCTTCTTTTCTTTTTTCCCCAAAATTGCCATTGTACTTAGAAGATCCATTTAGTTCTGATTTTGACCAATTTAAAAGTCATCCTTATTCTGATAGTTTTATAGTCTTAAGTGCATTTTATTGAATAATTATAAGATTATGAAAAGTTTCTTACTGATGATTCAGTGCTGTGAAAATTCTGTTATAATTTTATAGTTTTCATTTACTTTTAACTTGCTATTACCCAAACTGCATATTGTTTTAAGAAAGTTACATGCAGGAGTTTATATTTTTTAGAGCATATACTGTTGTTTTTATTTTACAAATGTTATCATAAATAAATGTTTATATGGTTTCTTTATTTGTGTCAATAAACCAAAATGTAACTGTTAATAACTTGCTCTAGAGGGTAGCAGTAATGAGCATTTATTATAAATGAGCACTTAGTCTGTACCTAGTCCTGGATTATTGTTTCAGGTTTTATTTTGAACCAGTATCCATCTTAAATCAGTATCCGTTTTAAATCTTCTAAGTCATCTTAGAAGTCATCATCTGGTCACGCTATGTGTACCACTAATGTGTATGCAGCTTTATTAACTTTATTATCTTGTTTTCAGTTTTAATTTCTTGAGTAGTTTTTCCATAGATGTGTATATTTTATTACATTATCTAGATTGTAAAATTATCTGTGAAAGAGATAACTTTGTTTTCTAATTTTATACCCATGAAGAACCTGCTACTGTGGGGATCTAGTAGGCATTCAACAAATGCTTAGTGATGAGTGAAATACTTAAATTTGACAGTGTACATATTTTCATGCAGATTAATTATCCTTGTTGAAATCTTACTAAGAGGTACTGGCTTATATTTTTAAAGTTCCTGAAAGTTCCATTTCTTCAATAACTCATTTTTAAAAAAATATTTGAATTACAGGTTTTCCACAGTGATGTTATATATATTTTTAAAGCTGCTTAATGGCCCCTGATTTCACTGGGTGTAACTGCACATTTATATTCAAAGAATATATAAGTCCTCTAATGGGCAGTGAGAATTTTTGAGATGTTAATTAGGTCATTATTCTCTTTGGTGCCGTATGGCTGAAAAATGTTAAGGGTTCATACTTCCTCTCCCCAAACCTCCTAGTTCCAAAATATTTTACCTTTGTTATTACATTAAATGTTAGGATTATTGCTTGATAGAGCTAAAATACTTTGAAGTCAGATAGCTACGAATATCTATAGAATTTTGTAGTTGCAAACTTTGTGTTAAAACTGGTTTTTGTTTTAATTTTTTTGTGAATCAGAATCTATGATTCTTAGTATTATTCCTTTGTGAACTCTGTCCCAGTCAGACACAGGTACAATGATTCCATTTGCCTAACCTCCAATACGAAGACTTAGACATTGTTAATTTTCTTCTTTTTCTTTCTTAAACATTTTTTTTGGTGCTTTTTAGTTGATATTTCAATCTTCCTCATATCCAATTTTAACCTGAAGGAAGTGCGGCATATAGAGAAACACCATATGTAATTGATTATAACAGGAATGACATTTGGAGTAGATACTAATTACTTATCTGAAAAGATTGTATGAATTTACTATTGTAGATTAATTTTACTAGTTTTGTTGTTGTTTGTGTTTTCTCATGTTGACAGGGTTGCTTTAGACACTCTTGCTGCATTGCTAAAATCAAGTAAGTTTTTAAATACTAGAAATACTAGATACTATTTTTCTGAGTATTCTATCTACTATGTTAAAGAAACTGGAAATGTAGATTTAGTTTGTGTTTATAAAGCTTGTTCATAATAATTTAATGTCAAAGTTGATTTTATCTTTTAGTACAGTTGATTGATATATATCTAACTAAGATCATTTATGTTTATTGAGCTCTAATTTATCAGTACATTCATATAATTTATTCAAGTATATTGACTTCCTTTTTCTAAGTTACTTTCATAAACATAAAGCCTTGTTAGTAGGGGAAAGTAATATGTAAATATTATATAGTATCATTTTGAAAAAGTGATGCTAACATGGCCTTGAGAACATCTACCATGAAGAGTATCTTTGACAACTACTGTCTCTATATAACATATGATTTTCAGTTAGGACCTCTTTATTAGAAGTTTTATTTCTACCATAAAATTCAAATTTTTAACATTAAAAATGACTTAATGTAAATTTATATTTTACTAAATGCATTTACAGACTAAAGCACAATTTTTTTAATTTTCAAAATTGAAGTATTGGAGGAAATATGTCTTAACACAATATGGTGCTTTTGGAGAGTAACCATCTGCATTATGTGCTTTTTTTCTCTCCATGATACTCAGTGTCTGTATTTTAAATATTAATTTTTGTTAGCACTACCATTACCCCATTTTATTGGTTGATTAAATTAACATCTTATTTAACCACAATAACATTTAGTCCTAAAGATCTATGTTGATGGCTTTCAATGTTATTTTTCCCCAAAACTGTCTATTGATGGTGAGACCAACTTGCCCTTAAGTTTGATGAGAAGGACAGTAGCAAATGATTAATTGATTGAGAATCTGATATTTGGTAATGATTTATTAAATTTAAAAAATCACCTTAGGTATTAGTATTATATACTAGAGTGCATAAAATTCAGTTAACAGTTTTATCCTTGAAATGAAATGTGTGTTATTCAATTAGATTAGCTATGTAGCTTTGTTTTCATATATGATGTGATAAACTTTAGACCAAGATTAGAATATTTGGATTAATTTCAAAGGTATCTGTAGCCTTGCTTTGATGTGCCCTCCCTGCCTTTGTGGTTCAAATTGTTTAAAGATTAATTTTTAAATTAATGTAGGCATTTTTTTTTGATTTAGAGTAGATTAAAATAGCCATTAAAACTAAGCTCTTATTAAAGCTTACTAATTTTCAGAATCACTGATGACAAAGTCACTAATTCGAAGTCAGTAAAAACTCAAACCCTAAGTTTCAGGTATTTTTAGAAATCAGTTAATGTAAAATGACTGAAATGCTGATATCTTCAGTTTTAAATAATAAGCCTCCTTTTACTCCCTCCCTTCTTCTCCTTCAAAGGAGGATGGTGGGCAAGCATATCTGTTTGCTCCATCAGGTAAAAAAGTAACTGACAAGTAAATGATCCTGGATTGCAGATAGATCTGCTCACTTCTCTTAAGAGTCACTCAGCACCTGTGCTTGAGTTATGCACAAGTTTTTAATTTGATCTTCAATAAAGAATTTAAATATTTCTCATAAATACCATTTAGGCTTTTGGGAATTCCAGTGGAAACACAGTTTGTAATAGGAGTTACAGTGATTCTTAAAAGACATTATGATAGTAATATCTTTTAAGTATTACTGGTAAAACTAAAAAGCTAGTAAGCTAAAGGCTTATATATTCCAATTGGTGTGAACAAAATGTGTATATTTGTTTAAAATACATGAAACTATTGTTAGTCAGAACTATTGAACTGTTCTATAGATAGCCACAGCCTTAGCAAACTAGCTCTTCCAGACACAACAGAGGTATTAAACCTTTTACATAAGAAAGTGCCCCCCTCCTGCCCCTGTGAGTTTCTTCCAGCTCTCAAATATCAGAACATAATTTCTAAGAGGGCATTAATAAGTTTGTTGATCTCAGTGTCTTTATGTTTTAGGTGGGTATTAGCACATTTAAAACTGTAGTAATTCTTTCAGGCAACTAAAAGCAGCACAGCCTTACTGTTGCATTATCTTAGTGTCCATGCCATGAGCCAGGTGGTCATTTTATACGTAAATGTAGATGAGGAAGAGATTGGTATTTCTTTCTAATTAAACAACCTCAGATGGGTTGGTATTCCACATTATCTTGTACTCTTATCATTGGCCCACCCATGTGGTGCTGGGTGGCCCAGGATGTTGCTAAGATATGATTCCCTTGTGCTCATCTTAGTGAAATGCACCCTTTTGGTTAAAAATCTTAAATATTAACATAAAAAAATGAAGTACAAAAAATTTTTTTGATGCAGTTTTTTCATATATTAAAAAATTAATGACAATAAAGCACTATCTTCTAATCATATAATGCTTCTTACATTTCACTTACTAAAAAGTTGTTTAAGTACTTTTCACTTAGCTTTGTTGTAGCATGGATATTTATATAATTGTGGGGGTAATTAAAATTTAAAATAATTTCAATAGAAACACATAAAATTTGTAATAGGAACTACAATCCAATGGAGTTTATTTCACACAAAGATTGTAATATAAGTTGCGATAATGATAATGGCTTTTGACAAAATCATAGTCACAGCTAGTGAGTTAAAGGCTTATATATTCCTTTTGGTGTAATGAAAGTCAGTATATGCATAAGTTTTAAAATATATGAAAGTTTTGTTAGTATTAACATTTAAAAATATACAACCTTAATTGTGTTAAAGATATTTTGATATTTATTAACTACAAAACAATATATGGGCAGGTTTCTGGAAAATTACCTGGAACTTGTCATATTTATTTTGTTAGCTAAAAAATATTTAAATATGTGGTTGCCATTTTTTTTGGAAAAAAAGTTTTGTAAGACTTCATTCCAGTATTGTGGTTATGTTTTTAATTTGATTTATTCTACCAGTGTCTCTTATTATTTAAAAAATATTCTTTCTCAATTTTCTTTTGTTAAAGAAACAAATGCCAGGAGAGCTGTAGACAGAGGATATGTCCAAGTCCTTTTAACAATTTATGTAGATTGGCACCGCCATGATAATCGGCATAGAAACATGCTCATTCGAAAAGGAATTTTACAGAGTTTAAAAAGTGTTACAAGCATCAAGTTGGGAAGAAAAGCATTTATTGATGCCAATGGGATGAAAATTCTTTATAACACTTCACAAGTGAGTTTTTAATTTTCTTCCTGTTATTATGATTATCTATTAATGATAGGATTTTGTTCTTAAGAATACTTAGTATTTCTAAAAATACTCAAAAAGTATGATAAATATATTTAAAAAATCCGAAAGCCAAAAGGCACAATCGTTTCTCAAACGTGACATCAGACTGAGTTCGAGAAAGTGCTCAGTGCATATCTCTGCAATATGAGGTTTTTCCCCCATACGTAAAAGGAAGATGTATATAAATCTCTCCACTGGGCAGGAAAGAATTCCATATAGCCACATTTTCTAAGGTGTGCAGTTGGCTGTACTCAGTTTTGTATGTTTCCCTCATAAGTATTCACGAATCCTTTATGGCTGGTAAGGCAGATATGTTGTTTGTGAGTGTTCTCAGTCTTTCTTCTGGAGAGAATATTTTTAAATAGTGCAGGTACAGAAGTGAAACCTGGAGTTAGGAATCCTGGTTCTGCCAGCCATCTTATGCATAAACCTTCTCAACAATATCTTTAGCAAGATTCTAGCATCTGTAGAAGACTGTCAGTTATGGAGAGTGGGGATATTGCAAAGTAACCTTTTATTTTTACAAGGCTATAATTATTAGAACAAAATCTGTCTTGAAAATTCTAGCCAGTCATCTTGGTTGTGCCCTCTTGGTCTTACACACAACAAATAATCTTTTTCTATGTGAGAGTAGTTAAGAACACATATTTTATGTTAACTCTTAGCTTTTTCTTTTCTAGATCAATCACATGCATTTATTTTTACTATTCCTAATATAGACAGTGATGGATATTTGATATATGAGGAAGAATTGGGTGACTTTGTTTATGCCACTTCACATTTATGAGCCTTAATTTTTCATCTGTTTTGACAGGTCAGGTGTGAAGATTTCCACTGAAAATTTCACAGGTTATCAAAATGCCATCTAAAGCCATCTAGATGTCAATTGTCAATAATAATAACAGTGTTATATGAAATAGTTTCAAATTCCCTGTTCACTAGTCCTTCTCAAGATTAGATACCAGGATAAGAAATTAAACTCTTAAAACTTAAAATTGTGATATTCAGGCTATTCTTTTATAAGTTGAACAGCTAACTTATTAGGGGTACTATTGCATGATAACTGATAGAATTTTGAGAAAGGCTCAGCCAAATGCACATTTCTTTTTATTTTTTACACCTTTCTTAATTTCTTAATCTTTCTTCTTTTTTTCTTCTTCCCTTAAATTTTCATTTTTATTTTATACCCTAGGCTTGCTAAATGCTCCCTAAGTCACTCATAGATATTACTTAGTGCTTTGGTGACTTCTGGTACCAAAGATGGTACTGATTTCTGCTTAGTTAAAATATTTAAGGAAAATTATTACTAAATTTGCCATATGAGGTTCTTACTTACAAAGAGATATTTCTGATTAGTCAAAGCTGTTTTATAATTATGTTAAAAATATTGTTTTTTGTGGTATTTGCCTTTTGAAAATTATTAATATATTACTTTCCGAAGTCATGTAAAATTGTTTCACTTATTCACCAAAGGCACATTATCTTTTTTTTCTTTTCTTATAAAACAGGAATGTTTGGCAGTCAGGACCCTTGATCCTCTTGTCAACACCTCCAGTCTGATAATGAGGAAGTGTTTCCCTAAAAATCGCCTGCCACTCCCAACGATTAAAAGTTCTTTCCATTTCCAGTTACCAGTTATTCCTGTGACTGGACCTGTGGCCCAGCTCTACAGTTTACCCCCTGAAGGTAGGACCACATGCTTCTTGCTGGCTTTCAGTGGTTATTGGAATTGTGTGACTCTATCTATTTTTGCTTTTGTTCATCTCCCTAGCAAAAGAAGGCTTTAATGAACATGATAAACTTTCATATTATTTTTTAGTTAATAAATATTTCTTCAAATATAAGAAATTGAGATTGAGTAATTAAGGGAAGGAATGTGGGGTGTACTACATATGTGGAAATGTGAATTGTGAAAAACTTTAAGTACCACACAGGAACAGTATTTGATAATTTATATAAATTTTCAAAATCTAAGAATGTGAACATTAACTGTTTAGGTAATTATATTTGAGCTTACATTTGTATCTGTTTAATGAACTTCATTTTTTAAAGTTAAAGGTGTCTAATCATCAAATATGTTATGGTTTATGTTTAACAAAACTTGCACAGTTACTTACCTGATAGAAAATATGAAATTATCATAAATTGGCTCTTTGTCATTTTTGGTGCAATATTGTGTACATAGCAAAGGAAGTAAGAGTTTCCACTTCTTAATGTGGGGAAAAAGCAGAATTTTTTTAATAAGACATAGCAAAATTAAAAAGAGAAAGTAGTCTAGGCTATTAATAGAATTTCTAAAGTGTTTTCTTGTTAGGTGATCACTTTTTTAAAAAGTAAGAGGTTTTTAATTATATTTAAAAGCAACTCTTTGAAGTAAGTGACTTAAGAAAAATTTCAAGTAATTATAATTAGTTTATTATCCTCGATATAGATTTACCTATGGTATATATCACAGAGTTCACTGTTATGATTGCATTTCTAAAGTATTTAATTATTAAAGTAGAAGTTTAGTCTACACAAAATATCAAAATGGATTATTCAGAAACTTCCTTTAAAAGGTTTAAAAGTCTAAGTCTGGGACTTGATTAAACATAGGTAAGTGAAAACAGTGATCTAATTGCTTCTTCTCATTCCATTTAAAATTGCCAACAGACTTCAAAAATAGGGGAAAAATCTGTACTGAATCTGAAAACTAGATAAAAGGAGCATTCTCATGGAATAAACATAGGGTGTGCAACAAACATGTTGGAGAAAAGAATAGATTAAGGAAGAGTGTCAACTCTATTCACCCTTCTATGAAATGCAGTATCTCTGGCTCCAGGTTGAGGGCCACTAGTATCTAATTTGGAGGGACAATCAAGGAGCTGTTGGAATTTCTTTCTCTCTCTCAATGTAGGATTATGGAGGTTTAAGTGGTGGTCTAACTGGTAGAAAGCTGTGAAACTTTGCTATATGTGGCAGGTAGTAACACTGGGAGAGAGATAGGATATACCCCAGAGTGTTCTTTGTTCAGTGTCCAAAATAATCACATGGATAGAGAAAGCTGACTTGTAGTGCAGGGAATATATCAAACATGGGGTAAAAAAAGACAGAGATAATATTTTTCGGAGGGCTCCTTTTCTGCATCATTTCAGACTGATGGATCACTGAACTAGAAATGGAGACTTTAATTGACTAAGAAGGCTTCATGAATAAGATGTGAGAGCAGGGTTCTAATAGCAATTGCATAGACACAAGGAAAACACCCTGCTCTCCATCATTTTCTCACATATCAGGCTTCATTACATTTATCACAATTTTCATTATTTTTTACCATCCTCAGTTAGACTGTAAATTCCACGAAGCTAGGACTGTCGTTATACCTTCATTTTATGCTCAGCATGCGTTAGATTGCATGAGTTATAATAAATGTGCATTTAACATTTGTTAATGGATGAATTGAGCTGGCCTCAAGACTTATTCTCTTAAACATTTAATGCCAAAAGATAGTGAAGCAGACGCTGGAGATTCGAAGGAAAAGAGTTCTGACTCAAGATTTCTGAACTGTTATTAGAAGCCACCCATATGTGAAGGTGACATATTCTTAGATATGCAAGGGTACAGAAGCATATTGCCCAGGAACCCTTCTGAAGTAATTATATGAAATAATACTTCCGCCAGGCCAGTGATGAATTAAGTCAAGAATGCAGAAGACATGGTAGTAGAGTAATTGTATTTAACATTACAAATTGTTAATTATGTAATACTAAATAGTTGCTCTACTATTATTTTGAAATATATCAACTAATTTTTGGTGAAAGATACATAATATACGGCTATAGTAAACTGGGTCTTTTGCAATTTATATTCATAGATTTCTTATATTATAATATTGCTGTATTTCTAAGATGGTAATTATAGAAATAGTGGACCAAATATGTGTTTCAAAATGTAAAAGTAACATCTAGAGCAGAGATCCTTAGACTAGAATCTACTGAACCATAGGAATCCATGGATGGACCTCAGACACTAAGAACCCTTTGAAATTCTGTATAAAATAATGTATATTTCTTCTTGGAAAAAATTCTTGAAGAGGTCCATCGATCACTGCTATAGAAAAGTAAGAAAATTTCCAACATGCACAAAATCCGGAGAATGCTGAATACAAAGCGAGAACAAGCAAATCAGTTTCAGTAATAAGATATCTAAAAGGATAAAATACCCCCATTAAAAAAAAAAGAGACTCTCAGGTTGGGTTGAAAACAAAATCTAAGTAGCTGGTACATCCTGGAAACTCTTAAAACAGGAAGACTGAAAGCTTAAAATAAACAGATTGGCAACTGTGTATCTGTTTTTCTCAGCTCAAGAAAGGTGAGGAAGACATTATTACTACCCCACAAAATATAAATACAGAACAAAATGTTTAAAGCAAGATATCAAAGATGATTTTATGCAAGCTAGATAATAACAAGTGTGCCAAGCACTAGAACAAAGGTAGATAAAGCTATAATTATTTGGATAATATGGAGAAATTGATAGAAACACAGCATTAGTGGGTGATTTTAATATACCTCTAAGTTCTTGGCAAGTTAAATAGAGGAGATCCAGTCAATCTAAGTGGATGCTAAAGATAGCTCCTGTTAATACATTTGAAAATATGATTGAGATGGACAATATTTTAGGGAAATATAAATAACTAAAATTGACTTAAATAGTAGCAAACCTACAATTGAATATGCAATCAAGTTGCCTTCAGTGAAGACACCAAACAACAATGACTTTATAGATTAGTTCTTTCAACTTTCAAGAAATTTTCCTATGCTTTATTTTCCAGAGCATAGAAAAAAAAGAAAAGTTTAGAAGCTAGTATGTTGCTGAAATCAAAACCTGGTAAGAATAACCTGAGACAACTTACAGATCATTGTCACTCATGAAAATAAATATAAAAATCTAAAATACTAGCATATTGAATTGAGCTGCATTTTCAGATATAGGACACTTTGACAAAGTAAGGGTTATTTTAGAAAGTAAGTTTATCGTAATATTAAGACTTTAATTAAAATTTATCAGTAGGTCAAAGCACGAAAACCAATGATTATCTTAATAAATGCCATGAAGAATTTTGATAAAAATCATTATTAGTTCCAGATAAAATTTCTTAAGGAATATTTTCCCTGCTAACTGAGTATTATCTAATTCAAATCAGCAACCAACATCACAAATAGTTATGAAGTGTTAGAGGAAGCCTTTCTTAACCATTATTAGTTAACATTGTTTTGAAAACTCTGGCCAAATCATAAGACAGGGAAAGGAAAGGTATTAATCATTAAAAGAGTGAGATAAAGTTATATCAGTGTCTGCAGAGGATGTTATTGCTCATGTGGAAAATCCAAGCAAATCAAGTATAAAATGTATCTTAGACCAGATAAAAGTTCAATGAAGTCCTGTTTACAAGATAGATGAATAAAATTCACTAGTTTTCCTTCGTGTGCACACGCGTGTGTATGTATATGTATGTATCAACAAAAAACAGTAACAGAAAACACAAAGGGAAAGATCACATTTATAGGAGCAATAGGACGAACAAAATAAACCCCTTGGAATATACTTTCCAAAACCTTATGGAAAGTGCTGACTTGTACCTTTTAATTGTTATATCATACGGATATAGTATAATTTATCTAACTAGTTTCCTATTGATAGCCATTTAAGTTTTTTCCTATGTTTTTGTCTTCACTATAAATGAGCCAAGGACATTTTGAAAACTAACAACAAGGATGATTTATATTCCCTGATTTTAATTGTGAGATTAAGTTATAATAATTGATATTTATTGGTGATGGTACAAGAATAGATCATTGGAATAGAAAAGAAGGTCTCAGACGCCCTAAGCTATATGACATTTCACATCTGGAGTATGAAACCAAAGGAAAATACCTATAAAGGAAGAAATTTGACAGGTTTGCCTAAAAATTAAAAACATATTTTCTCTTTGATGCTGAACTGCATTTTCCCTTCTCCCTATCCAAGGAGTTGTCTTTCTTGTTTGCAATAGGCTTTTCTGAAATCAGTGCCTTCTTTTTTCCTAACAGTTCTTTTACCAAATGTCAGTTTTTCCTATGTTTATCCATGACTAACTGGCATTAGTACATTGACATAAATAGACCCAGTTACTATATGCAATATAAATACTTACTTTGTGTGGTCTATTTCTGAAAGAATTTAGAGCAATTTTGTAGCTCTGCTTGTTAGGATAGACTGAGCTGCTGTTACACAGCGACCCAGTACAGTACCACAGTCCTTCAAGCAACAATAGTAATAACAGACGTTTTTATAGCACATACTCTCTCTTTTTTAGAAATAAATAAATTTATTTATTTATTTATTGACTGTGCTGGGTCTTTGTTGCTGTGCGCAGGCTACTCCTTGTTGCGGTGCATGGGCTTCTCACTGTGGTGGCTTCTCTTATTGCGGAGCATGAGCTCTAGGCGCATGGGCTCAGTAGTTGTGGCACACGGGCTTAGTTGCTCCATGGCATGTGGGATCTTCCCGGACCAGGGATTGAACCCATGTCCCCTGCATTGGCAGGCGGATTCTTAACTACTGCACCACCAGGGAAGTCCCATATAGCACATACTCTTTGCCTGGCACGTTATATATATTAACTCCTTTAAGTCTCCCAAGAACAGTATGTGTGGGTATCTCCATTTTATAGATGAGGAAACTGAGACACAAATAACTTATGTAACTTGCTCAAGGTCAAGTAGTTAGTAACTCGAGCCAGGATTTGAATTAGGTATTCTGTCTCCAGAGCCTATTTGCTACACTGCCATGAGATAGATTTTTTTTTTTCTCTCACATACCCATCCAGAAGATGAGTAGGTGATCCTGGACAGTAGGCCTCTGTCCACCAGGTCATCAAAGGAAAAAGATTCTTTTTGTTTTCATCATCTCCTATGGTAGTTTCCTCATGTGCATGTGGAAAATGGTAATGGAAGAAAATGGAGAGGGCAATTTTCTTTTTAAAGGATAGGACCTGGAGTTTGTATTTACAACTTTGCCTCACATACTGTTGGCCAAAAATTAGTCATATGGCTGTAACTACTGTGAGAGAGGCTGGCATCTATAACCTCTAGCTAAAACTCAGAGGTTCTGTTACTGAAATGAAGGAGAGGAGAACAAATACTTGGGTGGGAGGAATTTATAATCTTTGCTATAATAAATCACATTGGAAATGGAAGTATAAAAGAGTTTAAAGAAGGTTACATCAGCAAGATGGAGGGGTAGGAGGTCCCAACACTCGTCTCCCCTGCAAATGCAGCAAAAACAATAAATAACCAACTACAAACTGATGAAAATATTTCAGGGATAGCTCTGAACTTCAATGAAGAAGCATCAGAAACCATGCAGAACTCAAAACCTGAGGATGGCCACATAGAAAAGTACAGGAAGCATTTTAGCTCCATCACCCCATCCCCCAGTCCAGAGCAGCTTGGTACCAGAGAGTTCCCCTCAGTAGAATTTTACCCCATGGAGAAAAGGACAGCAGAAGAATCCTGGTGAGCCTTTTTGCTGTGGATGTTTATAGCCTTTGTTTCCGAGGCTTCTCAAGTCTTCACCAAAGTTGCTTTCAGTTGACGGAGCTACCTGGAGTCCTGCCTCTTGCATTTGTTCCTTGGGGATGGAGCTCTTGCTGTGGGATCATATAGCTGCTGCATCTCCCCTCAGCTGGACTCACTACAGTGAGCCCCAGAGTTCCAGACCTCATTTTCATGAGAGATATGCACATTCTCGCACCTTAGACACCAATGCCACTGCCACAGCAAGTGTACCAGTGCCCAAGGACTCAGGCTTTATGGTGGTTCCACATGCACCTGATTGTAGGACCCTGGCTGGCTCTGTTACTGCTGTGAGATCCAGCATACCAGATCAGGTGCCAAGGGGGATCCCCTTAGCTAGAACTTCCTTGTATAGGCAGAAAAGAGTACAAGAAGACCCTAGCAGCCTTTGCCCCTGAGGATCCCAATAGCCCTAGCCACCACTGCTACCTGAGGACCTCCATAGTATAGGCCACAGAAGACCCCTACAGTCAGTGCTGATGTTGACCTCAACTGATGGAGCTGCATAAAGATGCCATCACTGTGCCTTCCCAGGAAGCAAAGTTGCTGCATGCTACCCAGCTGGTGCTCTTACAGTCACCTTCAGGTGAAAGTCTTTCCCTACCCAAGCCAGTCCAAAAAGGCTGGAAGAGTTGACTGCATCCTCAGATGTGCAGACATCAATACAAAACCTTCAGAAACCTGGAAAAGCAAGGAAACATGACACTGCCAAAGGAACACAGTAACTTTTCAGTAACTGAACTTAAAGAAATGGAGGTCTGTGAGTTATCTGAAAAAGAATTCAAAGTAAAGAAGCTCAGATACTTCAAGAGAAGACAGAAGCAATTCAGTGAACTTAGGAAAACAATACATGAACAAATTGAGAAGTTCAATGAAGAGAAAGAAATCATAAGAAGAACCAAACTCTGGACCTGAAGAATACAATGAATAATGCAATAGAGAACTTCAGTATCAGGCTCAATCAAGCAAAAGAAAGAATCTGTGAACTCGAAGACAGATCTCATGATATTATAAGGTCAGAGGAGAAAAAGAAATCAGAAAGAAAAAGAGTGAAGAAGGCCTATGTGAATAGTGGAACACGATTAAGTGAAACAACATCTGTGTAATGGGAATCTCAGAAGAAGAAGAAGAGAGAAAGGGACAGAAAACTTATTTAAAGACATAGTGGCTGAAAACTTACCAAATCTGGTGAAGATATGGCTATGTAGGTGCACAAGCTCAGAGATCTGCAAATAGATTCATCCCTAAGAGATCTTCACCAAGACATTTTCATCAGGCTCTTAAGGCAAAGGGAGGATTTTGAAAGCAACTAGAGAAAAATCTTGTTACCTATCTGGTAATACTGATAAGCCTATTAGTAGATTTCTCAGCAGAAGCCTTGCAGGCCAGGAGAGAGTGGGATGATATATTCAAATTGCTTGAAGAAAAAAACTGTCAATCAAAAACACTTTACCTGGGACTTCCTGGTGGTGCAGTGGTTAAGAATCCGCCTGCTAATGCAGGGGACACGGGTTCAAGCCCTGGTCTGGGAAGATCCCACATGCCGCGGAGCAACTAAGCCCGTGAGCCACAGCTACTGAGCCCACGTGCCACAACTGCTGAAGCCCGTGCACCTAGAGCCTATGCTCTGCAACAGGAGAAGCCACCGCAATGAGAAGCCTGCTCACCGCAATGAAGAGTAGCCCCTGCTTGCTGCAACTAGAGAAAGCCCACGTGCAGCAATGGAGACCCAACACAGCCAAAAATAAATAAATTAATTTTAAAAAACTTTACCCATCAAAGTTGTCCTTCAGAAATGAGAGATAAAGAGTTCAACAGAAAAACAAAAGCTGAATGCCCACTCTCACCATTTTTACTCAGCATAGTACTAGATATCCTAATTATAGCAATTAGGCTAGAAAAAAGAAAGAAAATACATCCAAGTCAGAAAGGAAGAAATGAAATCATCTCTGTTTGCAGATGACATTATCTTATATATAGAAAGCTGTAACATCTCCACCAAAAAACTGTTAGAACTAGTAAATGAATTCAGTAAAGGTACAGGACACAAAGTTAATATACAAACCATCAGTTGCATTTCTACACACTAATAATGAACTATCTGAAAGAGAAATTAAGAAAGCAATCCCATTTACAATAGCATCAAAAACAATAAAGTACTTACAAATAAGTTTTACCAAGGAATTGAAAGACCTGTACACTGATCAATAAGACGTTGTTAAAAGTTATTGAAGACACACAAAAAAATTGAAAGATATCCTGTATTCTATAATTGGAAGAATTAATATGAAAATGTTCATGCTGACCAAAGTGATCTTCAGAATCAATGCAATCCCTATCAAAATTCCAGTGTCATTTTTCACAGAAGTACAAAAACTATCCTAAAATTTGTATGGAACCACAAAAGACCCCAGATAGCCAAAGCAATCTTGAGAAAGAAGGAGAAAGCTGGAGGCATCACACCTCCTGATTTCAAGCTATTATGAAGCTATGGTAATCAAAATAGTATGGTACTCAAATAAAGCAGGGCACATAGACCAGTGAAACAGATTAGAGAGCCCAGTCATAAACCCAAACATATTATGGTCAACTAGTTTTTGATAAGGGTGTCAAGAACACACAATGGGGAAAGGACAGTCTCTAATAAATGGTATTGGGAAAACTAGGTATCCACAAAAGAATGAAACTGGACCCCTGTCTTACACCATTCTCAAAAATTGACTTGAAATGGATAAAAGACTTTACATATAAGGCCTGAAACTATAAAACTCCTAGAAGAAAACTTAAGGGAAAAGATCCTTGACATTTGTCTTAGCAGTGATTTCTCGGGTAAGATAACAAAAGCACAGGCAACAGAAGCTAAAATAAATGAGTGGGACTACAACAAACTAAAAAGATTCTGCAGAGCAAAGGAGACAATATATTGAAAAGGCAACCTACAGAATGGGAAAAGATAATTGCAAACCATATATCTAATAAGGGTTTAATATCAAAAAAATACAAAGAACTCACATAGCCAAATAGTACAAAAGAAGATAGTTCAATTAAAAATGGGCAAAGGACTTGAATAGACATTTTCCCAAAGAATTATGTACAAATGGCCAGTAGATAATGAAAAGGTGCCTTACATCAATAATCAGGGAAATGCAAACGAAAACCACAAAGAGATATTACCTCACACTTCTTAGAATGGCTATTATAAAAAAGAAGAGAGAGCAAATAGCGAGGATTTGGAGAAAACAGAACCCTTATACACTGTTGGTGGGAATGTAACATGGTACAGCTAATATGGAAAACGACATGGAGATTCCTCAAAAAATTAAAAATAGAACTACCATACCAGCAAACCCACTCCTGGGTATATACCCAAAGGAATCAGTCATTATCTTAAAGAGATATCTGTATACCCATGTTTATTCCAGCATTATTTACAACAGCCAACATTTGTAAACAACCTTAATGTCTTTCCATGAATGAATGGATAAGGAAAAGTGATTCATATATATGATGTACATATATCATATATACAAATATTATTCAGCCAATTAAAAAAAGGAAATGCTGCCATTTGCAACAACATGGATACATGGATGAATCTGGTAGGCATTTATGCTAAGTGAAATGTGCAAGGCAGAGGAAGACAAATACTGTATGGTATCACTTATATGTGGAATCATTGAATAAAAAAAAGAAAACCGATTTCATAGAAACAGAATAGAAAGTTGGATTCCAAGGGCTGGGAGAATGGTAAATGGGGTAATAAGGTCAAAGGGTATACATTTTCAGTTTTAAGAAGATTAAGTTCTGAGGATCTAATGTACAGCATGGTGACTATAGTTAATAGTACGGCATTGTGTATTGAGTTTCTGAGAGTAAGTCTTAAGTATTCTCACCACATGCACACGCACACACACATACACAAAGTGTTAACAGTTAACCATGTGAGGTGATGGACGTATTAATTATCTCCATCTTGATAATCATTTTACCATGATTTACCATTTTACCATATATCATCACATTTTACACTTTCAATATATACATTTTACCATGATTTACCATTTTACCATATATCATCACATTTTACACTTTCAATATATACAGTTATATTGTCAATTATTCCTCAATAGAGTCAAAAAATAAAAACAAACTTTAGAAAAATGTCCTTTAAAAATATTCTCTACTTTGTTTTAATGCACTCATTTGCTTACCTGAGTACTCCCAGAATACTCCTTTACTCTTCTTTCCTTGTGTCCCCCACCTCTATGGTCCTCATGTCCTTTTGCATTCTGTTTCCTGGGTTTTTCTCTAATGCATATTCATTCTTCATCCCCATTACTGCTATATTGGTCCAGACAGTTATTGTCTTTTCCTCTGTTAATTGGTCCCCCTCCATATATATGCTCCCTTTCTCATACCTGCCAGAGTGATCTTTTGAAAAATGTAAGTTAAATCACTCTCCTCTTTAAAATCCCCAGTGCTTATCTTCCATCGGATGACAATCTAAACTAATTGGCCTATCATACCCTTCATTTTCTCATTCTTATTTGCTTCTCCTAGTACTTTCTCAAGCATACAAGTTAAGTCACGATTAACTTATTTTCCAAATATATAATTTAAATTCTTTATTTTCACATTATCATTTCTTCTTCCTAAAAGCCACACTCACACACTCTTATGTTCACCCAGAAAGCTGCTATATTTTTCTCCAAGATACTGCTTAATTATTACCTGTTTTGTGAAGTGATCACTAATAACCTTGGCCCCAGGCAGTTTGCATTTATTATTCCATTCCCATGGCATTTTTAAGTATACGCCTTCATTAGTGTAGACCTTTTGTATTATAATTATTTTTTGCTCTTTCTCTCTTTAACTTCATAAGCTCCCTGAGGCAGGGACTATATTTACACATCTTTTAAAAAATTCCCTGCACACAACACGGTGCATGGTACATGGCAGTCAATGAAAGAAATAAATGGGGAGTGAATTGCAAATGGATGAAAAGAGTTATTGAAATTTATCATAAACAGGAAACGAGGTGTTTCATTCAGGCTGTTGCAACGTAAGACATTATTAATTTTTTAGAACTTGATAACATTAGTAAAAAAGCTCATACATTTTTAGAGTGCTTTTCCAAATTTTGAAGTACTTTCACTTCATCTCATAGGTTTTTCAACACCTGGAACAACCTTAGAGACATTTTTTATAAGGAAATTTCATTTACTTTTCCATTAGTGATTGAAATACCAGTGTTTTATATATATATATATATATATATAACATTCTACTTTTGGATGTGCATGTTATAGAATGCTTACCTCTGACCTACTTATAGCACATTTTGTATCACAGTGGATGACGTAGTAGATGAAAGTGATGACAACGATGATATTGATTTAGAAGCTGAAAATGAAACCGAAAATGAAGATGACCTAGATAAAAATTTTAAGGTTGGTATAAATTTCTGTGTTTAGTCAACTTTATAAATTGTATTCACAGGTGTAGGACAAAGATTGGGTAGATATGTATAGCTAACAGTAGATTAATTTGTTTTGTCCACATCATTTTATCATGGGTGACTATGGACACTAAGCTATTGAAAGGAAAATAATGTTGCTTTGAATACATTAGTCTGAAAAGGGCCTTAAAAGAAGTTATTTTCACTGTCTCTGACAAGGAAGATTTTATCTAACCTTTCTGACTTAGATTTTAAAGTCTAAGGAAATCTAAGGTTGAAGGAAAGTGTTTTTTGAGGCTCTTAGGTGGCAACCCGTTTTGCTTTGTTAAGTGGTAGAGGGGGCCATTTTAGTATCTGCAGAAAAACATCTTAACTCCTATTTTTCAACTGTTTAGCTTAATGCCTTTTGGGGCACAGGGGGTTCATTTGACTCTTGTCTGCTTGGGCCTTTTTGTCTTGAAATGCTACATCAAAGTTGGGGTACACTGAGTATTTGACTCTCTCTGGAAATAGAATCTAAGATACTGGAAGGAGATTTCTATCTTAATAGCAGATGTAGAACCAGTTTTATTATCACCAGATGTGATCACCAAGGCAAGCTTTGGCGAAATTGTCATGGTAGCCAGTCTAGACAACGTGATGGAATGCATCCTGGCCTCAAGAAGCTACAAAGACGAAAAACAGTGCAGGCTCTGGTGTTCAAGGCAAAAAATCTGGGGTAACTGTATTGGTGGTTCTGGACTTGATATGGTGAAAGAACTGGTAGGATCCAAGTTAGAAGAGTTTATATTCTGCATATAAAGTGTTCCTTAGATAACAGGAGGTATATTAAAATCAACTGTTTGGATTCTTTGGGAAGTGAGTGTTTAGAGATAGTAAAATTTCCTAGATTAATATTAAGTTTATAATTTAAAGTTTTGTATTTCGATGGAAACCTTTCTTTTATGTATGTTTCCATGTGTATTAAAAACAAAGTATGTTGAGTGTAATTTATTCTTCATGGCTCAGGGTCCTCATTAAAATTATCTGTTGTGGGCTTCCCTGGTGGCGCTGTGGTTGAGAGTCCGCCTGTCGATTCAGGGGACACGGGTTCGTGTCCTGGTCCGGGAAGATCCCACATGCTGCGGAGCGGCTGGGCCCGTGAGCCATGGCCGCTGAGCCTGTGCGTCCAGAGCCTGGGCTCTGCAACGGGAGAGGCCACAATAGTGAGAGCCCCGCTTACCGAAAAAAAAAAAAATCTGTTGTGACTGCTACAGATGTAAAGATGGAGATTGGCAGGGAAATAGAACTCAATAGGAATTTATAACAGTGATTCTAATTTTTCTGCTTGGAAATTGTCAGTGTGTATGCATGAATACATATTTAAAATTTTTTAAAAAATCGTATGGGGATAAGTTTCGTATATTATGTATCATGGTCATTTACCCCTAAATAAATTAGTGTATATTTCCTCTAAGGACAGTGATATAGTAATCTCTCAGTGTCCTAGGGGGAATTGGTTCCAGGACCCACCTCAGATACCAAAATCCACAGATGCTCAAGTTCCTTATATGAAATGACATAGTATTTGCATGTAACCTATACACATCCTCCCATATACTTTGTCATCTCTAGATTACTTATAATACCTAATACAATGTAAATGCTATGTAAATAGTTGTAAGTACAAAGTAAATGCTGTGTATATAGTTGCTGGCGTGCTGCAAATTCATGTTTTACTTGTTGGAGTTTTGTTTTTTTAATATTTTCAATCCATGGTTCATTGAATCTGAGGAATGGGAACCTGTGGATACGGAGGACTGACTGTATTCTGTTACATAACCACAAGACAATTACCAACTTAATACATTTATAGTGATATATCATTTTTATCTAATCTACCATCCACATTCCATTTTGTCAGCTGATCTAATCCCTTTTAAAAGATTTTTTTTTCTTTCTCCAGTATAGGATCTAGCATCAGGTATTGCATTTAATTGTCATGTCTATTAAGTCTCCTTTAATTTAGAACATTTCCACATATTTCTTTGCCTTTTTTGACAGTCACATCTATAAAATATACAGTTATTGGCAGCATTATTCACTGGTGTATTCGAGATTGCTCACATTTTCCCCATTTTACCTTAACACAGCAGTTATAATAATAAGAAAAAATAATAGATTGAATTTATTGAACAGTTAATCCTGTGCTAGTCCATGCACTTTACATATACAGGCATACCTTGTTTTATTGCATTTCCCTTTATTGAGCTTAGCAGATACTGCGTTTTTAACAAATTGAAGAAGGTTTGTGGCAGCCCTGTGTGGAACAAGTCTGTTGGTGCCATTTTTCCAACAGCATTGGCTCACTTCATGTCTCTGTGTCACATTGGTAATTCTCACAATATTTCAAACTTTTTCATTATTAATATATTTGTTATGGTGATCTGTGATCAGTGATCTTTGATGTTACTATTGTAAGTGTTTAGCAATGAAGTATTTTTTAATTAAGGTATTTACATTGTTTTTTTAGACAATGTATTGAACACTTAATAGACCACAGTATAGTATAAACATAACTTTTGTATGTATTGGGAAAACAAAAATTCATCTGACTCTCTTTATTGCGACATTTGCTTTATTGTGGTGGCCTGGAATTGAAGCTGAGATATTTCCGAGGTATGCCTGTAGTAACCATTAAGTCCTGATAGTAATCCTATAAGGTATGTGGTATTATTACCTGTGCTTTACAGGGCTGATAATTAGAAACCAAAGGTACAGAAAGGTTATCGGTGTAGCTGATAAGAGGTGGGACCAAGATGCAGAATAAAGCATTCCAGTGTGAATGTTTGCTTTCTTTACCACTCTGCTCTGCTAAATATTACTTTTTTTTCAAGGGCCACAGAATTGTTGGCTCTTTGACACTGCTGAGCTGTGTTATCTTATTTTTCTTCTTTACCACTCTCTGCTTCTTACTCATGTTGTCTGTTACATTTGGACATTCCTTAGTTTTTCCTTTTTATCTAAATCACATCACTTTTTTCATGCTTTAGGTGAACCTGCTACATCGTAGTGGGTATAATATCTGTGTTCTAATGTGACTGTAGTCATAGAGACTGTTTTTTCCTCACCATAGTGATTCAATTCTCTTTGCCCCAGATTTTTCAGAGTTTGGAGCATTTATAGAAACCTGGAGGTTCTGTTGTAGAAGAGTCGTCTCCAGATTGCCAGGACTTGTCAGTATATAAGCTTCAATGTATTCTTTTTTTTTCTCCTTAATTTTAGAAGAACTTTAAGGAGTAGTAGGAGGTTTATTTCTTCTGAGTGTGTCAGGAGCTCTTTATCTTTGTTTTTCCCCAAACCAAAACACAAAATTTCTTTCTATTGACCTCTCAAAGTATAGTTTTCTTTCCTCACTGTGCCTGTTTTACAGGAAATTTTTTTTTTTAATTTTTAAAATAGCTACTTTGTAAAGCTATATCTTCATAAAATAATAATGAATATTGAACTACTAGTATGTTTAGAGTAAGGAATACCTTTAAAAATTTTTTTATTATTTTGAAAGTATTATCTACTTTAATAGATGCTATCAAGAAAGTTACATTTTTTTGGTTCATCAGTGTATAATTTAAGGATATATGAAATTATACATTCATGTAATAATAATTACACAATTATGATACAGTAATTAATATGATACACTTTAAATAAAACCAGTCTTTATTATTTATGGCAATGGGGAAAATCTTTTTATTGGCTAAAGAAATAATAGCTAAATTCCTGAATATGAAATATGAGAAATATATAGTATATTGTTCTTTTTTAAATTATGTGTTAATATGACAATATATAAATATAATCAGGTACATGTATATAAAGCATTTTAAGGATTGACACTTAGAATGAATTTAAGTCTGAAAAATAAGTACTCTGATAGTAAGATAAATATAAAATTGAAGATGAATACCAATTGAAAATTAATAAGTGGTCTTTTTATCTCTCTTTAGCCATCAGTGAAGGTAATGATGGATTTGTATTTGTGTAAGGCCAGAGTTGTTGAGGGTCCTAGAAAATAGCTTGGTAACTCACACTTGTCTTTCCATCATGATGTACATTAGCTCTTTGTACACACACAGATCAAATTAATCCTGGATAAATATCCTATTCCTCCGAGGTCATATTTCTTTACATTTACCCTCTTTTTTTCCTGAAGGGACATGGAAATCATTTTTGGCTGTTGTTCCACTCCTCATTGTTTTTTTTCCCTGAAAAACAGACTGAATGGTGGTAATGAGCTTTTCTAAGGGTGCGTGATAACCATTAGTCGCTCTTGAGGCAGTGCGTTATATTGACTAACAGTGTATTCTTTGAAATCACTGATTAGTGATTTCACATGCTGGCTCCTCTCTTTGCAAGCCACTTAACCTCTCTGTACCTCAGTTTCCTCTTTAATTAAATGGAGGTCATGATACTATCTGCTTCATAGTATTCTTATGCAGATTAAATTAGATCATTATGTAAAATCCTTAGCATAGTCCGTCACATATTTTCATTGCTCTATAAAAGTTAGTTATTTTGATTATCACCACCACCATCATATACTTACGTTTTTCAATTTAGTTTACTGCCCTTTAATCTGAGCAAAACGATGGCAGTTGGGGAGATTGGGGGGGAACATAGTTTAGTTTCGATCTTGATGTTAGTTTTTCTATCTTGAGGAGCCTACATACCATGCTATGTTAGGATAATCTTTGATAAAAAGAAAACACAACATAACAATCAAAATAACAATAACAACAATCAAAAAATGTAAGCAAATTTTAATTTACAATGAAATTAATACAACCTTTCTGCAGTGATTATTCTCTATGTACATGTAATTAATAATTTGGAAAGCTTTAAATCTGAAATGTATTTTGTAAGTTTTCATTTTTCTTAATTGGTGACATACCATTTTTATTATTTCAGAATGATGATATTGAAACAGATATTAACAAACTAAAACCCCAGCAAGAACCAGGACGAACAATAGAAGAACTTAAAATGTATGAACACCTTTTCCCTGAGCTCGTTGATGATTTTCAGGTATACAGAAAATTCAGCATCTTAACTAATTTTAAGAAAAAGTTCTTTTTTTCTTAGACCTATCATCACGGTTTTCACTTCTAAAAAATGAAAGTAGTGTTGCTTTTCTGAGTGACATTGGACAGTTATTTCAGCATTCTGAGCTACAAATTGCTGTCGGTAAAACGAGGGGACTAAGCCATTTAATTTTTGGACTAGCTTTAAAATTTTTTAATCATTTTTGTTTATCAAGTTAATTGACATCGTTTTTTATTCTTTTTAAAAGTAATCTTTAAAGTGGCATTTCAGAATCTTATGTTAAAGCCTTATTTTTATCAGTTGCTTTCAACTGAGGGGAGATGAGAGCTGAGAAAATGCTTAATTAAAAACATAGTCTATGCTCGTTGAATTGTTTTTCCTGATAGTCACCATATAAGCATGGAAGGTCGGGGAAAGAGGACAACTGGAAGTCTTTGAATCTAAGTTGCTTCATAAGGACAGTGACTTCTTGTTAACATTTCTTACCCTCATTTATTTACTAGAATATAGTATTCAGCTTGGATTGCACAGCAAGTAAAGCTGATTGAACTGATGGCTAGTAGTAAATATAGTTTCTTACGCTCACTCTGCTACTCACTTGTGGTGGGTTCTTGAGTAAGTCCCTGAAACTGCCCAGAATCTTAAACTGTAAAATAAAGGGTTTGAACTGATAATCTTAGATTTATTTAGCTCTTGCTGCCAACCGCCCCCCTTCCCCTCTCCCCCCTGCCCTGCCAAGTTTCACACACTTAATTCCTGGTTGCTCAAAGAAAAAGACTTAAATGTGAAGCTATATGTGAGAAATAAAAACAGAGAAATACTTGCTAGCTAATGTTTACATTTCACAGTTCTAATTATTCAGGTTTCTCTTTGGGAACTAATGAGCTTTTGGATGCAATAGAAGAAGCAGCAAGTTGCTCCCTCTCCCCCTCCCCCAGTGTCTTGGTACTCCCCATAGATTTGGGGTATGTTGGAAGGTACATTGAAATCAGGGGTAGTAGAAAGAGGGCAGGAATGAAGGAGAGGTTATTTGTCAAAGAAAAAGAAGAAGACAAGAAGAGGCATTTGGGAAAGGATACAGGGTGATTTTCTTTCATGCCACCTACCGGAAGTATCTGGCTGCTCTTTTCACACTTTTGTGCCCAACTAAGAACCACTTTAAAATAAAACCCCAGAAATAACAAATACTGCCAATTTAAAGCAGAAAAATATATTGTGGAAGGGGTTTGGGGAAGGAATTGATTATTCTGTGAAGAAATGACCTATTTTCTTCTCTATTTGTATACATATAAGAATTATATAATGTGAGTAAAAACTGTAGGAGTTTTGATGTGGGAATAGAGATGACTAGTTTTTTAATAGGTGTTAAGGTCAGGATTTTGATTCTCATTATTTCACAAGCCAGTTCTTTTCTTGTAGACTATGTTGATGAGTACTTGTACGTTTGCCTATTAGTTCAACAACCAGAATAGGCCACCCGTGATGGTTTCCTGCTTGGCACCTTTGAAGAGCTGGCCAACTTGTCCTTTAGTTTGGCTGCTCCTAGAACAGACTCCTACTTTTGGCCTGACTTGGTGTGACCAGGGTCAGATGGTAAAGACAGGTGTGTCTGAGTGTTAAGAGCTCTGAGGATTCTTCCCAAGTGAGTTACCCCTTTTTACTGTGTTTAAGCAAAAGAAGTTACTTCCAGTATTTCAGATAGTACATATTTATTAAGGCCATATTTTTAAAGCTTAAAGTAGAATAGTTAGCTCTATGTATATAGTATATATTGCAGGAAATAGCACATTTTCTTCTATGTACGTAATTGGAAAATCATTCTAAAGTAATTGTGTTGGCACTCTCTCATTTTTCAGTTTCAGAGGAACTCACTGTTCAAACACTTTAGTCTCTAATTTTTTAAGTGTGTGTTGGAACTATGTATAGGCAGAGATATTTAAGTGATGTTTTTTTGAGAATTAAAAATATTTGGTTGGCTCTAAATAGGAAGTGTTTGAAAGAATTTTTTTCAGCTATCATTGTATCAAATGATACAATGATATGAGATGGCAGATCATGAGATATTAATCAGAAATGGAATTAATTTTGATTATGACTTTTTCCACTTGGATTTGCATCTCACTTTCAACATCAACCACTGAAGCTTAAAATTACTTGATGTGTTTGTTTTTACCTGAACACCACCCACTTTGTTTCCAGATGTGTTAAAGCTACTATTCAATGGCCTGACGGAGGCAGAATGAGTGCATTTGAAGTCCACATAAAGAATTATTAAAGTAGTTAGCAACAGACTTTTTAAGGGGACCTTACGCATGCTTTTAAAGCTATGATTATTTATTTGTAGTGACAAGTATAGTTTTATTTTCTTTTGTTTCTTGATAGCAGAATATTAGAAGTGTCAAAATCCTGCATTTTCACAGCTCTGTTTTCATACATCTCTGGTAGCATGATGACATTTACCATATGGACTTTTGTTATGTTTATTTCCTTCCCCTCTTTTTTTTGTGTGTGATACGTGGGCCTCTCACTGCTATGGCCTCTCCCGCTGCGGAGCACAGGCTCCGGACGCGCAGGCTCAGTGGCCATGGCTCACGGGCCCAGCCGCTCCGCAGCATGTGGGATCCTCCCAGACCGGGGCACGAACCCGTGTGCCCCGCATCGGCAGGCAGACTCCCAACCACTGTGCCACCAGGGAAGCCCCTCTTTCCCCTCTTTTTAATTTGGTTTTAAATTTTTATTAAAGTTATGCATGGACAAAGTTTAAAGAGCAAATAGTTTTACATAGTCTAATCAGGAAAAACTGTAGTCTCCTTCCTATCTGCTGTTTCCTACAATCACCTTTCTGTATGTTTTTGAAGTTAATCCCCATATTTCTAAATGATATGCTTACAGTGCCATGTCTTGATATTTCCTGCTTTCATTCTCTCTCTCTCTCTTTTTAATATCATCTTAAGATAGATGTCCAGTAATTTTCAGCTTCTCTTCTAATATTTACATTTTGAGGCTATAAATTTCCCTCTAATTACTGTTTTAGTTGCATCACACAGGTTTTGAAATTTAGTACTTTCATTTTCTTTGTTTTGAAACTTTTTTTCCATTATGATTTTTTCCTTTGATTCATTGGTAATGTCAGATTGGCTTTTTAATTTCCAATTTTTTGTTTATCTTTTTATTGACTTCTAGCATATTGTAGTAGGATGAGAGCCCATATCCTTTATGATTATAATCTTCTGAAATTTTTGAGGCTTATAACTTTGAATATGGTCAATTTTTGTTATTATTTCTCATGTCTTTGGAAAGAACTCTGCTGCAGTTAGTCATGGTTGTATATTTGCCTAATAGGACAAGATTGTTAATTGTGTTTAGAAGCTCTTTTCTATCCTTATGGATTTTATTCCTATGTTATCAATTACTGATAAAAGTGTGTTAAAGATTTCTCATTATGATTGCAAATATGTTTCTTTTTGCAGCTCTGTCAGTTTTTGTTACATAGTTTTGGAGGCTTATTATTTATTTTGTATAAGTGTATATTGATTTCTCCTCCTTTCAAATTGAACTTTTTTTTTTTGGCTGTGTTGGGTCTTAGTTGCGGCATGCAGGATCTTTCCTTGCAGTGCATGGGCTCTTCATTGTGGCGTGCAGGCTTCTCTCTAGTTGTGGCGCACGGGCTCCAGAACACGTGGGCTCTATAGTTTTCAGTGTGCGGGCTCTCTAGTTGAGGCATACGGGCTCAGCAATAGTGGCATGTGGGATCTTAGTTCCTTGACCAGGGATTGAACCTGCGTCCCCTGAATTGGAAGGTGGATTCTTAACCACTGGACAACCAGGGAATTCCCTCAGATTGAACCTTTTATTGAAGTTAGTTTTTTTTTTTTCCACCTTTTTTTTTTTTTTTTTTCTGTACGCAGGCCTCTCACTGTTGTGGCCTCTCCCGTTGCGGAGCACAGGCTCCGGACGTGCAGGCTCAGCGGCCATGGCTCACGGGCCTAGCCGCTCCGCGGCATGTGGGATCTTCCCGGACCAGGGCACGAACCCGCATCCACTGCATCGGCAGGCGGACTCTCAACCACTGCGCCACCAGGGAAGCCCTGAAGTTAGTTTTTATCTGTAAGACTTTAAGGCAAAAAGTTTTTTTAAAAAAATATTAATATAGTTACATAAATTTTAGTTACTTGCCTGGCATCTTTAAAAACCTTTTCACCAACTTCTTGTTACCCTTAGCTGTTTATCTTTTAAACAGCATATAGTTAGATTTTAAAAACTCAAGTCTGAGTCTTTGCTATTTAACTGGAGTGTTTAGATCACTTACATATAATTATTCATATATTTGGATTTGTGAGATCTTATTTTGTATTTTCATTTGTTTCACCTCTGTGTCTTTTTCTTGCCTTTGTTTGGATTATTTTTCCTCGTTTCAGTTTTTTCACATTTATATGAAAACTACACAGTCTCATTATTTTAATTTTATTCAACTTTCTTGTGGTATAATTTATGTGCAACAAATTGCATTCATTTAAAGTGTAAGTTTGACATAAATGCAAAAATTCTAGTTACTCTTTTTTTTAAATTTATTTATTTCATTTTATTTTTGGCTGTGTTGGGTCTTCATTGCTGCACGTGGGCTTTCTCTAATCGTGGCGAGCGGGGGCTACTCTTTGTTGCAGTGCACGGGCTTCTCATTGTGGTGGCTTCTCGTTGTGGAGCATGGGCTCTAGACATGTGGGCTTCAGTAGTTGTGGCATGCGGGCTCAGTAGTTGTGACTCACAGGCTCTAGAGCACAGGCTCAGTAGTTGTGGCGCACGGACTTAGTTGCTCTGTGGCATGTGGGATCTTCCTGGACCAGGGCTCAAACCCATGTCCCCTGCATTGGCAGGTGGATTCTTAACCACTGTGCCACCAGGGAAGCCCTCTAGTTACTCTTGATAAAATAGTAAATATATATATTTACTAAATTCTGAAGTTAATTAGGATCTTTCTTTTCTCTTCTTAATTATAAAAGGAAACTTAGGATACTTTATATATACCTCCCAAACCTTCAAAACTTACATGCTTTGAATTTATATTTTAACTCTAGCTTTACAAAAAAAAACCTCATATGATGCTACTGCTTTGTGCTTAGATTGTGTTTAAGATTTATGTACATTTTCACTACCTTTTTATTTTTTATTTCTTCTTGTTTCTCAGACTTTCTGTCTGAATTGCTTTCCTCCTGCTTGAAATGTTTTATAGTGTCTGTCTGTCTGTCTCTTTTTTGGTCCAAAAATGTATTTATTTTGTACTTCTTGAAAGTTAGTCACTGTTTTCCTCTAGCTACTTTTTAAAAATCAACTTTACTTAAGTGTAATTTACATGCAATAAATTACAAATATTTAGGTTTAATGAGTTTTAACAGATATATACAATTGTGTAACTACCAACCCCGTCAAGATATAGAATTGTTTCTGTCACCCCAGAAATTCTGCCTGGGTTTCTTTTTAGACAATATCTTCATCTCACCCAGGTAACTACTGACCTGCTGTCACTCCAGGTTAATTTTGCCTGTTTTGGAATTTCTCAAAACTGGGCTCGTATAGTATGTACTTTTTTGTGTAAGGCTTCTTTTACTCAGTATGTTTTTGAGATTCACCTGTGTTTTGCATTTATCAGTGTTTTTTTTTTCCCTTATTGCTGAGTAATATTTCATTTTATGAATATACCACGATTTCTTTATTCATGCACTTCTTGATGAGTATTGTAATGTTGGCAGTTTGGGGCTATCATGAATACAATTGATACTACCATGTGTGTACAAAGCTTTTTTGTAGGAAAGCTTTGTAGGAAATATGCCTTCATTTCTCTTGGATAAATACCTACAAGTGAAATTGCTGGGTTGAGTGTATGTTTTCACTTTATAAGAAATTGTTTCTGGTGACTTGTAAGATTGTTTCTTTAGCTTCAATGCTCTACAGTTTCCCAGAAATGTTTGTTAAGTGTAGGTATTGTTAAGTCTTGTTTGGGATTCATTGTGTTTTGGAATCTGTGAGTGTTGTTTTCTCATAGGATTTGGAAAAACTCTTTATTCTCTTCTTCAGATACTGCCTCTTTCTTTTTCCTTCTCTCTTCTCTTTTGGCATTTCAAATTGAATGTAGGTTTTCTAACTCTCTTCCATATCTTTTAACTCTTTTTTTATGTTTTCCTTCTCTTTGTTTCTCTGTGCTGCATTTAGGTAATTTCATCAGAACAGTCTACCAGTTCCCTAGTTCTAATTTTTGCTCCATCTAATCTGTCATTAGAAACATACATTAGGCATTTAAATTTGTTTTTGATTTTTAGAAGGTTTAAAAAAATGTTTCATTAGTCTTTAACTTCTTGTTTCTTGTCTTTCATTTCTTTGAACATATTAAATATAGACATTCCTTAGTCTTATAGTTTTAGTGTCTGAATTTCTTGCAGTTTTTTTTATTTTTTGCCATGAGCTGCTCGTTTTCTTTATAATTTTGTGGAAATTCCAGAAGTTTTTTTTGTTGTTGCTTTTGACAAGCACTGTAATAGATTAAATTCCTCATTGAGGATTTTTGGACCACCGAGATAATGTGAATTCAGGCTGCAAATTCATGTGGTGTGATAGCAGGCTTCTGGTACCATTTTGTGAGTAGTGCTATTCTTCACCCTCTTAAGTGCTAAGGTTTGAGACAGTTGACTTTCCTTGCTATTATTTGTTTTGTGTAGGGTATTTCTAGGGCCTCTATACTGAAGGTTTAGTTTTCTGGGGTTCCTCTTTATGGGAGGGGTATCTTCTGTTGGACTCCCCACTTTATGCAAGCTCTGGGTTACTCTCCTGTTCTTTATACTTTTTGAGATGGGAAAACCTATACCCTAGGTCACCTGTTTTAACAAACATTTTTCAAGTGAAAGCCAGCTTCAGTCTTACAGCTTTGGGATCCTGTCTTCACTTCCTATTTGGTTTTTAACCCTTGCTTTCTTATTCACTTGTTGTCATACTTAAAATGTTTTAATATCTTTTTTTTTTTTTTTTGGCCGTGACGTGTGGCTTGCAGGATCTCAGTTCCCTGACCAGGGATTGAACCCTGGGCCAAGGCAGTGAAAGCTCTGAATCCTAACCACTAGACCATCAGAGAACTTCCAAAATATTTTAATATCTTTTCCAACAGTTGTAAATGTTTCTGTGGGGTAGATAACTAGCCCACCAGGTTTCCTACAACAGATTTTTAAATGCAGATTTCTTCCCTTCAGCCCTTTTAATGCAGAGACATTTACCCATTACCTCCTTTGTGCCTCCTTGCCTCCTTGGATTAGATATAGTACAGAGGCCGAAAGTGAATTATATTTGAATCCCTGGCTTTTATACAGTGGATATTTAAGGAATGAATCCCAAAAGAAAAGAGTCTTAATTTTGACTACATAATGTGTGTGTAGAAGTTAAACAAAATTAAAAGGTGAATTGTAAATCCAGAAAAATTGTTGCAAAAATAGGTTAAGGGATGTGTCTCTGTGTATGTGTGTGTATATATAAATAAATGTGAGAATTTATACTGCAAAACAAGAAAATCCCTATATTCCAGGAACAAATATATTACCTATGAAGAAATAAACTGGTTAATAGATATATGGAAAATTGTTTGCTTTTCTAATAGTCAAAGAAATGCAAATTAAAGTGGTGGTAAGACCATACTTCTTATCTACCACTTTAGAAAAAATTTTTTAAAACTATAGTACCTAATGTTGTCAAGGAAGAGAAAAGTTGAAATAGATACTCTCATATACAGTTACTGGGAATAATATTAATATAAGTATTTTTGAAAGGCATTTGGACAATTTGTATTAAACATTAAAATTGATTATAGTATCTGGCTCTGTAATTCCATTTCAGTGCTTGGGAAATTATCCTAAACAAAAAATTTATGCAAAAGGATGTTCATTGCAGAGTTCTTTATAATAGCAAAATTTTGGAAATGGCTTAAATATACATCTTATTTGTTTGTTTAAATCCTTCCATATTCTGTGAAGGATTTAATGCCCAGCAGTAGAATAAAGGTTAAACCCATTGAGGTTTTTTTTTTTTTTTTTGATAAAGTCTTACATAGACCAAAAAAATGTCTAAAAGTATAAAAAGAGAAAAGGCTACTTGATCTGTCAGCAGCATCCTTTTTTTTACTTGTCTTCCAGGACACTTTTCTTTCCTGGTTTTCATGTTTCCAGCCCAGCTTTTTCTTCTCCATCTCCTATTGTTTCATTTTCCATCTCCTCAACTTCTTAAGACTGTAGTATCCCGAGGTGTACAGTCTTTTGTCTTATTCTCTTATCTGTCTGTTTCTTTCCACTGATGATCTCCAGTCTCATGGCTTGGAGTAGTATCTGTATGTGAACGACTCTCAAAGTAACATCTTCTGCATACACCTTTCTTCTGAATTCTCAATGCATACATTCAGCTGCCTGCTTTACATCCTTGTCTATATGTGACTAGCTCACACTTAACATTCCAAAGCTAAACTCCTGATGCTTTTCAGTTGTTCAGGCAAATACTTTGGTACCATCTGTGACCTCTCTTTGTACCTTTTACCCTGTATCTGTTCTATCAGTATATCATGTCTTTTTTGGCCTCACAATACATTTAGAATCCAACCACTTCTTACCAACTTCTGTAGATTACTGCAGAGGACTCTTAATAGGTCTTCCTGCTTCTATTACCCCCCTGCTCCTCCCCAGAAAGACAGAACCAAACTAAACAAAAAAGAATTACATAGCCCCAAATGCCTAAATGCTGTGGTTAAGAAGGCTGCACTACAGTTTTGGTTTTTGTCTTTTCCCCCCACTCCCCTCCCCAAATACGTCATGTCATGGCAGTCGTCTTCTCAGAACCCTCCATTGGCTCCCAGTCTCATTCAGAGTAAAAAGCAAAATTCTTGCAATAGTCTGCAAGGCCCTACAGTATCTGGTCCTCTTTACCTCTTGGACTTCATCTTGGTCCATCTGTTCCAGCCATCCTAACCTCCTTGCTGTTCTCTGACCACACCAGGCCTTCTCCCACTTGGGGGTCTGGGAACCGGCAGCCCTCTCTGTCTTTGCTTATATCTGCTCAGTGAGCCTTCCCTAATCAATGACATTAATATTGCCACCCACCTCTCCTCCCCCTGGCACTCCCAGTCCACATTACCCCTTTCCCCCTCTTCTTTTGCTTTAACACTTTGCCCCTCTTCTTTTGCTTTAACACTTTACCCTCTAACATTCCATAAAATATATTTGTATCATGTTTATTACTTTTTCTATTGACAGTCCTCTCCCCTCCTTCTGTAGAAGAATATAAGCTGCAAAAGGGAAGAGTTGTTTGTTTTTTTGTTTTTGTTTTTAAACTGATGGGTCTTAAGTGCCTGAAACTGCTTGGCACAAAACAAACACTCTAAATGTCTGTTGAATTAGTGAATAACAATTTAGCTGTTCTGTTTCCTTTAATAGATTTTGGATGATTTTAATGTCTCTATACTTTTCTAAAATTTCTCATATTTCTTATATATAGGCACTATTTTTATAATAGAAAAAGTAAAATAAGTGTAATGAATTTTGTGCTAGTTAAACATTTTGTCTTTTATTAGCAAAATTAAAATATACCCTGTTTTATCCATCTTTAAAATTTTCAAATGTTAGGTTTCTGAATCAGCATATAAAATGAATATGATCTTAGTTTTGTTAATACGTGTAAATATTCACATATAAAAGATTAAACTTATTTTTTATTTTCAAAGGACTATGATTTAATCTCCAGAGAACCAAAAGCTTTTGTATTTGAGGGAAAAGTGCGTGGCCCTATTGTTGTTCCCACGGCAGGAGAGGAAGCATCTGGGAATTCCAGCAGTTTAAGAAAAGGAGTTGTAATGAAGGTGACTGTGTCTCCTAAAGGAGATGAAGATAATAAGAAACCAGCCTGTGCGGATCTGGCAAAAGAAGTCATTAAAGATAATGACAGAACATTACAACAGCAGCTAGGTGATCAAAATAGAACTATTTCATCGGGCCATGGCTTAAACAATGATATTGTGAAGGCCTTGGACCGAATTACATTGCAGAATATTCCTTCTCGAACAGCCCCGGGTTTTACTGCAGGAATGAAGAAGGACTACCGTCTCCCTGTCACCGCCCTTACGTGCGCTAACGCATGTTCACACGTGGCTACTTGTGGGAATGTTCTGTTTGAGGGAAGAACTGTTCAGCTAGGCAAGCTTTGCTGTACTGGAGTCGAAACTGAGGATGATGAAGACACTGAGTCTACTGCATCAGTGGAACAAGCATTAGTTGAAGTTCCTGATGGACCAACGCTCCACGACTCAGATCTTTATATTGAGATTGTGAAAAGTACGAAGTCTGTCCCAGAATATTCAGAGGTGGCTTATCCTGATTATTTTGGTCACATTCCTCCTCCATTCAAAGAGCCTATTTTGGAAAGGCCTTACGGTGTACAAAGGTGAGTTGCAGATTTCCTCTTCTTCATAAACAAGATCATTGTCAAAGTATGGAGCATGCTAAAAAAAACTGCTTTGGTATTTAGGAAGAAAATTATTCTTAATTAAAGTTAGTATCAGCAGAGCCCCCTCACCTGCCCGCTTGTATCCCTCACAAGCATCCTGTAGTAATGAATCTACTTCTTGCCTATCAAAAGAAAAAAAATAAAGTTAGTGTCATTTTTTATCCTGCTTTGGAAATTTTGCATTGTTTTGAAATTGTATGGGTTTATTTATTTTCTAAGTTCATTACCTATTCAAATGAAGCCAGCATAATAAACCTGACCATTGTACAATTTAGAAATTTTCTATTTAGAATGATTCTGAAAATATAAAATGATTATTTAGTAATCTTTGAAAAAATATTATATTAGTTATATATTAATTTAGTAATTTGATTATTATTTGAACTTGATTTAGGTATATAATCTAAAAATAGCAATATGGGCAGCATTATTTTGTTGTAAAATTTGGAATTGGAAATATACAATATAAAAATTTGGGATTCATAGAACTGAACTTATTAAATATTGCCAATTAATTTTAGAAATTATGGTTAGTATTAACTGTTGCCAACTAGTGAATATTGGGCACATAAATACATTTTTGGTGCAACTTGACTATTTTCAGAGATTATGATTAAGGGTTTGTGATGGTGGCTTACCAGTACTTAAGAACATTTATATGTTCTTGATATGAGTATGGTATGTAATGATGAAGGAAGACATTACTGTGCATATTTGATCCTCCTTAGACTATGAGCTCCTTTAAGGCAACACCTGTGTCGTATTTATTTTTTATATTTAATATATAATATAATTAATCATTTTTACTTGGCAACTTAGTATATGTTTAATGCTACCAGTTGATTCCTTGATCCATAGGTATGGAATCACATACAACATAGCATCAGAACAAGGGACTGACTTTGCTGGGACATGGGGCGGGGGGGTGAGAGGGTGGGCCTTTGCCTTGTCATCCACCTGTTGTATCACAGACTGCATCATCCAGAGGTGACGGGCCTCTTGGAGTGCTGGAGTGGCCTTCAGAAGGCACAGATGAAGCTCCAACTCAGAGGAAATACTCTGCAAGGATGGGCTGCAGTCTTACAGGATGGAGTATAGCCACTAAGTTAGAAACTTCCATTTGGTTCTGTATCCCCAGTAGAAAGACTAATGGGTCTGGGAAGCAGAAGGTGGAAACAGAAATAGTCCTACTTACTGTAGCTCACAGTGTCCCGCTGGGGAACTTTGTGCAGGCATGTGTCCCTGCACCTCTGAGCTCTGCAGCGTTAGTAGTCCTAGTCCCAAAGTGGGTGTAGTCTTTCCACAGGGGACATAGCAAGGGTACAGTTTGACTGCAAGCTATGGTTGCCAATGATTTACTTTAGTCTCTTGTGTCTAGGACCAGCAGACAGGACCCAGATCAGCTAAAGGAGGTAGGATTGCTTCTACACAATGGCAACAAGTTGACTATGGGTGGCACTCAAGTGATCCACTAACTTTAAGTGTGAGTGGACACATGACGGCCACCCTGGAATGAGGATGATATGATTGCCAGGGTCTCAGACATCTAAGGAATGTTTGGGTCACTTAATCACATCAGCTACCAAGACCTGCAGAGGTGTTATAGGTGAGGCAGAGGGGAATTTTGATAGATATCAGAGGATGGAGATGAGTTACAGCCCTGAGAATAATTGCAGTGATGCATGGGGACAGCGTTTGTCCTGCTCATGTTTTTCTTCTAAGTGTCTCCTTAGTAGAGGCCCACAGGAACTGTGGAGCAGCTGCTCTCCAAAGATGGGTGGAGAAGTGGATCCATGCAGCACAAGGGTGGGCTGTGGCAGCCATGGCAATGAGTTTCTCATCTCTCCCTTCCTGAGAGAACCTGCTGTGAGGCTTGTAGTTGCCCCCAGACTTCAGCCACTGTATTTTGGAGATCCCTTGCAGTATTATTGCTGAGACCATGTCCTTTCTGCATTGCTTCAGCCATTGGCTGACCATGATGGTGGTACTAGAGCTGAGCCATTCCTGACCAATGCGGGGATCTGATCATAGGCAGTCTTTGCTCTGTGGCTTCTTTTTGGCATGGCTGAGACTTTTGCAGATCTGCACTGCAGTGTGAGGCTCTCCTACTCAGTGTTCTCTCTCTTCCCAGAGATAAAATCTGCTTTTTGGACAGACCTGAAGGCCTTTCACGCCTAACTACTGCTCCCTCTCCCCTTTGTTTTTCACACGTGTTTCCCCCAATAGATCTCTTGCACAGTTGGCTGCAAGAGATTGTGACTGTGTCTGGCATTTGCTTTTTGAAGGACCTGAACTGACATGCCTGGCATGAGTCAGAATCAGTCAGCAGCTAGATTTTTCTCCTTTTCAGCATCACCACTTAGTCTCTCTATCTCCTGAAAGTCAAAGATGTCATCTTGGCTACAGAAGGCACTTCCTGAACTTTAAGTGTTCTTTAAATGCTGAGAGCAAGTTTCCTCATTAAATTGCCTCAGTCTGAAAGTTTTAATTTTCCTTATTAGCCTATAATATCTGAAGTAAGATTAGAAGGAAGGAAGATTGTGGGATTGGGCTATAACTATTATATAGGTCTCTGATTCTCAGCCTTAATTTAACTACCAAGGTTCCTTCTTATTTCCCCTCATGGACTTTGTTATGAAAGCTTTTCTCAGTCAAGACTCTTATTTAAGTATTTTACCCATTTTTGCTAATAAAAGACATAAATTCCTGCTAAGCAGAGCTTCTGATTAACATTAGATCACCTTTTCAGTTAATACATTTATTGATATTGATAAGTAAAGAAACTTGTTTTAATTAAGTGTAGCTGTACTGCAAATAAATGTATCATGGCCACGAATAGTTGTTATACCTACTCTGTGGGTTTTCAAAATGTCTGTGCTGCCGGTGGGGAGCTACACCCTCAACTCTGGTGGCCTCTTGTCCTCTTTGAGCAGCTGTTTCTAGTGTTGGGCTTTGTCATTGCCTGGCTGGGTCTTTAAGAGAAGATTATTCCACCCACAGTCCCATAGTCTACTTGCTGTCTCCCCAGGACTGTGCCTTTCCTGGTAGAGGAGAAGTTTATACCGACTGGAATTACTGTGGCTCTTCTCAGTCCTCCCCTCTTTCTTCATATTTATGGTGAATTCTTTCACCTCATTCCTGAAACACAGACATTGCAATTGCTTTACGCATCTAATCAACAGATTAGAAGTTCGACCTCTTGAGTATATTAGTCCACCTTCAGATTTTTTTTCCTGAAGTAATTGACTTTTTCTATTGCCTCTCTACACAGGGTAATGTACCACCGAGTTTGTTATGTTATTCAAACCAAAGCTTTAAAATATAATTTTGAAACTAAACAGCATGATAAATGATAAAAAGGTCACTCAGAGTTGGGATATGTGTTTTAAAGGTGGGTGTGTTGGTGCAAGTTAAAGTGCATAGGAGATGGAGCTCAAGGAAATGAAAACACAGAAAACCCAATGATTTACAACCTGTTTTCCTGCATCCACTCTGGAAAATTTACAATGAGAAAAGTAGGACCCTAAAACAGCTTGGAGGGTTAGATAATCCATTTCTCCTGGAAGTTTCAAAGATTTCTTACCCCACTGATTTTCATCACCTTGATAAAAATATTCTTTTGCCTTCTGATTTGTTGCAACAGAAATAAGTGAGAAATTATGAAGTAATCTAACCTTTGCTAGTCTCTTTTGCTGCATCATTATATATTTTGTGTGACTGTGAGTGTTGCAAAGAACACCTTTCATCTTATTTGTCATGATTTCCATTTTCATATCATTTGTCAAAATTTCCATGGGTGTCAGATATTTGATGTGACGCAGGAATATAACTCTATGTCAATGAAACCAAACATTATGATTCTGTTTATTTAGATGTGTAGGACTTTCCCCAGTAATGTTAATTGCTTTAGATATAACTAATGCAAAAAATATATACTTAAAATGTTTCTGAAGTATCAATACATACTAGGCAGCAGTACTCTCATATTTGAGGGTTGTTACTCTTTTTCTCCTTATTTTATGTACTCTGCAAATATTTGTCAAGTATTTATGTGGAATTTGTGGTGGGCAGTGTCATCCCGATGCAGAGAGATGCAATGTGTCAAAGCTGCTTTTCTCCCATCATTTTTGAATAACGGGTAGAAAACTTCAGAATTATCTGTTCCTTCAGGTGATATTAATTTGAGACTGGAAGAACAAATGCCTGTAGCGGCAATACTTGTACAATTGGACTTGATTTGAGAGTGCGGAGGCCATGTGGCATGGTGAGGCGTTTTGGCAGGTCAGGATACTCTGAAAAGCAAGTCGAAGCACATGGATTCTAGACTGGGCTCTCCCACTGACTTTGTGTGTGTACATTTGAGCAAATAACTTTATTTCTCCAGATACCAATTTTCTTAACTAAAAGCAGATCACTGTTTTTGAAACTGTGGGTTGATGTCCATTAGTAGCCAGTATTGAAAGAGAAAATAACAGTGTGTCACATCTAGTGCAGCCAGGTATTGTTTTATAAACTTTTTGTTTCAGCTGTGTGTGTGTATGTGTGTGTACGCTTGCGTGCATGTGTGTGTATGTAGGGCTGTGATTTTTTTAATGTATTTCTTGAAGGTCACGATCAAGAAAGTTTGATAATTCATCTAGACCAGGGATAGCAAACTATGGCCCACAAGTCAAATACAGCTTACTGCCTATTTATGTTCAGCCCACCAACGAAGAATGGTTTTTATATGTTTAAATGGCTCAAAAAAATCCAAAGAAAAATAATATTTTGTAACACATTAAAATTATATGAAATTCATATTTGTGTCCATAAATAAAGTTTTATTGGAACACAGCCAGTCCTATTTGTTTATGTACCATCTATGGCTGTTTTTTCACCACAGTGACAAGGTTAAATAGTAGTGAGAGACCATGTGCCTTGCAAAGCCTAAACTATTTACTGTCTGACCCTATATAGGAAAAGTTTGCTGACCCCTGTAGCTAGGTAGTCTGAAGGCTTTATGGTTCTGTATTTGTAATAAAATATCAAATATGGGCCAGGTAATAGGTATTACTAAAATATTCAGAAGTGCTTCCTTTTTTTTTTGAAATACATTGAGGATATTGATTCTAGTTTGTTTATCTTATTTGCCTCATCTTCTGAAACTTATTTTTTGAGCAAATGATAAACATTTTGTAAGTGTCAACTTTTAGCTCAGTCCCTATCTGAGTGCAGTAACATTGTAAATGACTGATGTCAGAATTAATGAGGATTAACTATTTTATCATTTTCAGAAAAGAAAGCATTAGATTCCTTAAAATTATTCAGTGAAAATATCTTTTTGTCATTTTGAATGTCTACTTTATAATAATCTTTCTTGTATGTAATCACTGATCTTTTTAAAAGAAAGTACAATAAATGAATAAAATTTCATTAAAAATCTCTTCACCTCATTTGGAAGGGGAAAAATCCATTATAAGATTCATATCTCAATGTGGATAATGCACTGACATTTAAAAAAAATTATTGTAAATACATAATGATGATTACTTGAAATCCATATTTTTGGTTTAAGTTGGATCAAAAATTAAAATGAAGCATCTCAGTTTAAAGTGTGCTTGGCATTTTTTGGTGTATTTTCCTTGTATTCATATTACATAAAATTAGCATTTTGATTTTCTTCACATTGTTTTTCTGTATGTTTTAGAAAAATTGCCTAGCTGTATTTTATAATAATAGATACTTTATTATAAAATATAATTCATGTTACCTTGTTTTAAAAAAGCATTTAAGGTATTTTACGAAAATACTTTCAGCAAAATAAAATGCAAAAAATGGCAAAGAAACATGGTGACTCTTAACCTCAGAAATATGTTCAGCATTTTTCAAAGTAAGAGACATTTTTTTTTTAACTGGAGTATAGTTGCTTTACAATGTTATGTTAGTTTCTGCTGTACAACGAGGTGAATCAGCTCTATGTACATATATATCCCCTCTCTCATGGACCTCCCTCCCCCCGTCCCACCATGCAAATTAAAATGTACTGAGATATCATTTCCCACATATCAAAAATTGGCTAAAATGTGGAAGCTCGACAGTATATTCTATTGATGAGGCTGTGGAGAAACAGGCTCTCGCATACATTGATAGTGGGATTTTCAATTGATAATACCTCTTGTGGAGGGCAGTCTGACAGAGTTTATCAAAATTAAATTCCTTTGACACATTAATCCCACATCTGAAAATTTATGATATATATATATATGATATATATGTACATATACGCATGTAATTTGCACGTCTAGGTTCAAAGTTTTTCATTGTAGCATTGTTTTGAGATTGGAAGCAACTCAAATGCCCATCGATCAGAGACTAGTTAAATAAATTATGGTGTATCCATTCTATGAATACTTTGCAATGATTAAAAACCAAAAAGATCTCTGTACACTGATAGAAAGAGCTTCAAGATGTATTATTAAATAAAATAATCAAGGTGCTGTGGAAGGAGAGAAATAAAAGTAGTTAACTGGATAAGTGAACAGTGTGGGTTGTGTTGAAAGTGAGAGTCTTCATTTTATACTTTTATGTAATATTTGATTTTTGTACCAGGTCAATATATTACCTGTTGAGAAATTTAAAATTAAAAATGTAGGTGAAGGAATTGTGGCAAGAGCAAAATAAGGAAAGCAAAACCTTGGATTTCTTTATATCATATTTAGAATGGTTCATGTACTTCTGGAATGGAGATAATAGAAGTATTAGTAGGAGCAACACTAGCAGAAAATTTTTATATTGGATGGTTTTTATGGGCCAGACACAGAAATAAGTAAAAAGCACTTTGTATGCAGTGTGTATATGCTTATAAATTATGTCATTTAATGGTATAACAAACAGCTCTATGAGGAAATTGCTATTATTTCTCCTGTTTTATGGAAGACTATGCTGAAACTTAGGATTCTTGAGGAACTTATCCAAGGTAACATTGCTAGCAAATGACAGAGCCAAGAGTCAGCCTGGTTTACGTCATGAGCCTGTCCTGTTAGGCATTCATACATAGTGATCATATATATGTGGTTATACCATACTCATGAAGAATATCTTCTACGGGTCCTCAGAGAACACTTATGTAACGAGCAACATATCCCATAATATCCTGATGGTTGAGTAAATATAGCAATGAGGTGTACTAAATTGTTTCTCATAATGTTGTTCTGTATTGGTTGAAACCTAACAAAAGTACAATTTTGGTGTTGGCCACATATCATGTGAACTTTTGAGTATTTACTAGACTGAATGGGCTGCAAATTTTTCAGACTGCCTTACACAAATTATTTTCTTCTGAGCCAACACAAATTATTTTCTTCTGAGCCAAGCCTTTGATGATGAATGTCAATAAGTTTGAGGTTATAGTCCCCAAGGGTACCTAGAAAATACTTATTGTTTTGTTTTGACTAGAGAGCCATATATTTTAATAGGCAGCTGAGGTAAAGTAACGAAGGATTGATATCTTTTATGAAAGCTGTGCTGCTTAACACAAATGTATGAATAAAAGGCTAATTGTCCTCTTTACTAATGAGGTCTGAGGGCAGGGCAAGATTTCCCTCAGGTATTAGTTTTAGGTCTAATCTAAATTTAATATAAATGGGGAGTTATATCTCCTAAAATGCAGTGCCGTATTCAACTTGCTTGTGATTTTAGCTTCACTTGCAGAGGTTTTTGTTTTTGTTTATTAACTGAATGCCAACAGTTAACATTTGAGAGATTCCACATAGAGATCCAAGTTTCTGCTGTTTCTCGGAAAATTGGTATGACATCCTTAACCTCTGTTTCCTACCTGGCAACATTCAGTTGTTTTTAGACAGAGCCTGCGTTCCCCAGTTTTCCACAGGTCTCCTCAGGTACATCACCTGCTGGCCCTGTAGGTGTCGAGCTTTTTTACCTTGTTTTACATTACAGAACATTGCTGTAGAACTGAGCTATTATATCAGCCTTTTAATACCATTTTCCTTAAGTAAAGCCCCAGACTTTTGTATGTATTAATTTTTTGCACATTTGTGGTAGATATCAACCTTAAGATTTAATAAATTATTTTGACAAATGGATGTATTTAGTCATTCACCATACTTGAACACTTGTAATTTTTGGTATAGTATGTATGTAAGTGCCATCTCTTTCATTGTTGGAGATCTGGTTGATATAAATTTTGGATTTGTTATTATTATAATTAATAGCTTTTTAAAAGTTTGTTTCTTTAGAAAGAATTTGACTTTTGCAAGTTACGACATTGACTCTAAATCAAGGATTTATATCATAATCCTTTGATACTGGGTTTATTTCTTGATATACTGCTTTGTGAGTGATGAGTTATTTTTTGTAAAATAAAAATTAATAAATTATGCGTAACTGCTAGATTAAGAATTTCTATGTAGAAAAGCATAATAGACATTCAAGATTTTTTTTTCTGAAAACTATTGGCCTTGTAGCTAGTTATTTTCTATAACTCAGACTTTTAAAATACTGGTTTTTGTCTTGTTATGAATTGATTTTTTTTGTACACAAAATATGTAGAGGACTGATCATTTTTACTTTAAGAAATTTTTTTAATCATTTTATGCTTTTTTATCCAAAACTTACTTGGGAGATAATAATGAATTTTGGTCAAACTTCTTTTTTATGATTTCAGGACAAAAATTGCCCAAGATATTGAGAGGCTAATACATCAGAGTGATATAATAGATCGAGTGGTATATGACTTAGATAACCCAAAGTAAGTATGCTTTTTGTTTGTTTGTTTTACTTTTATTGGTTTTATTCCTACTGTAAAATTTCAGTGTTCTTTTAAAAGACAAAAAAATATAGTTAACTTCCACCTAGTTAGTTAACCCTCACTACGTTTTGATCTTTTAGCAGAGATGTAATGGTAATGTAAGTCATGTTTATTCACTTAAATTGAATATATCGAAAGCTTTTATTTGATCTTAGGTGGGCTTTTAATGGGTTTCATAAGGGAAAGGTCACAAACTGATGCTTTATTTTTAAAAACTGAAAATACCTCCACTTAAGAGAGTGGAGATATCACATGAATGCTGCAATTTTGTCCTGTAATACTGAGCCTTCATTTCCTTAGGGCAACAAATTACCATCCCCTTTAGAAGGAACATATGCTTCCTAACTCTCCACAGTCCCCACTTCTCTCTTTTGTCTCTTACTGCTTACAATCTGCTTCAGTCCTTTAAGTTACTTGCCTGACCTTTGAAGCCATTTGTTTGTGATCCTTGATGTTTTAACATCGCTTCCAATTTAGGATTATCACTGGTACCATTGTATTTTATGTTTAAATATAAATAAATAAGTGAAAATGAAAATGATGAAGTTGACTACTATTTATCAAATAAGAAATTTAATCAGCCTGCACGTGGGTTTTCCCTCTCCCTCAACATTCTAATATTTTGGGGCAGTTTCATATTTCAGTAGTCTCATTTGGAAAAAATAAAACATTTTAAAAAGATTTTTGTTAGAGAGTTAGGGTAAAGTTAATGTCAGAGCTAATGACTGAATTTGAAATAATATTCTCAAAAATGAAAAACAAATCTACCTTATTCATAACTTCTTAGTTATTTCTAAAGTTTTCGTGATTAACACTGACTATAAATGTGGGAACAAATCTCTACTCGTACTCATAATTATTTTGTCTATAAATATTAGCTGAAGTTTGTATTTTGCTTGTGTTGGTTTTGTTCTTTGGTTTAAAAATAATGAGGAGGGTGATGCAGCAATAATGGTGTGTTTTTAACCTGTAGTGTAGTTTTATTTTTTGCTCACTTGTTTAAATGCAATGTATCTTATTATTCTTACTTTAAAATTTCATTTAGTTATACCACTCCAGAAGAAGGAGATATTTTGAAGTTTAACTCCAAATTTGAATCCGGGAATCTGCGCAAAGTAATTCAAATTAGAAAGTAAGTCATTAAAAATTTTCCCATTTTGTATGTGCACAGATTATTTTCCTAATTTTCATCAAATTTGTTTATTTTCTGTTTTCAGAAATGAATATGACCTTATTCTGAACTCAGATATAAATAGTAATCATTATCATCAGTGGTTTTACTTTGAAGTCAGTGGAATGCGACCAAGCATTGCTTATAGGTTCAACATCATTAACTGTGAAAAGTCCAACAGTCAATTTAATTATGGTAAGACAGAAAGTTTTCTTTCCCAATTTAGAGGGCATGCAGGCATTGTAACTGTAGGATAGAAGTTTTTTTTTAAATTACTAATGTTTCTTAAAAGTTTCAGTGTTCTGTTGTTTTTTCTAGTTTTCAAAATTCAGATATTTATGCAAGATTTGACATAAACTAAGCTTTGCTTTGTTGGTGGAAAGAGTTACCCTTATAAAAGCAAGCCCTTTAAAATGTAATAAGTGGGGCTTCCCTGGTGGCGCAGTGGTTGAGAGTCCGCCTGCTGATGCAGGGGACACGGGTTCGTGCCCCGGTCCAGGAAGATCCCACATGCCGCGGAGCGGCTGGGCCCGTGAGCCATGGCCACCGAGCCTGCGCGTCCAGAGCCTGTGCTCCGCAACGGGAGTGGCCACAACAGTGAGAGGCCTGCATACCACAAAAAAAAAAAACCCAAAAAACAAAACAAACAAACAAAAATGTAATAAGTGAGGTTGATTTCATCCAAATTGAATACAACTATAAAGATTTATTATGTATGCTGCTTAAAATCAAGTTTTTAATAAAGTCTGTTCATCCAGAAGAGAATTACATAAAGCAGTCTCTTTTTAACTGTTTATTTTGAATAGATTCATAAAAAGTTACAGTATTGTAGAAGTTGCAGAAAGGTTCCATGTTCTCTTCACCAGATTTCTTCTCATGGTTACATCTTACATAGCTGTACTGGAATACCAAAGCCAGGGTTTTAAATACTAGTGCTATAGGTAGATGGCATTTTTACTAACTGTATTTATTTATTCACTTTTATAAAATAGTACTTACTACTTTAAGCTTCATTAAAATATTTTAATTTTTACACTTAAAAGCACACATTTTGGAGCAGTGCTTCTCTATTAAAAAAAAACTATACTTCTGTGTGATAATTTTTTCCTTTAGTGTCATTTTAAATTTAAAATGAATAAAATTCTGGAAAACTAAATGAAAACAATGAGACAGATGGCTGCTTTAGTTTTTAAGTTTCTCCTGCCCTTTGGGTATTTTTGTATGTATATCATCCTTTCCAAACCCACTTTGTGGAGAATTGGAAAACACAGTGTTGTTAAGGAAATTAAAACCATCAACAGTATGTCATCCAGAGAAACTTATTTTATTTGTTTATTTTTTATAAATTTTATTTATTTATTTATTTATTTATTTATGGATGCGTTGGGTCTTGTTGCGGTGAGCAGGGGCTACTCTTCGTTGTGGTGCACGGGCTTCTTATTGCGGTGACTTCTCTTGCTGCAGAGCACGGGCTCTAGGCGCGCGGGCTTCAGTAGTTGTGGCATGTGGGCTCTAGAGCGCAGGCTCAGTAGTTGTGACACACAGGCTTAGCTGCTCCGCGGCATGTGGGATCTTCCTGGATCAGGGCTGGAACCCATGTCCCCTGCACTGGCAGGCAGATTCTTTTTTTTTTTTTTTTGTGGTATGTGGGCCTCTCACTGTTGTGGCCTCTCCCGTTGCGGAGCACAGGCTCCGGACGCACAGGCCCAGCGGCCATGGCTCAAGGGCCCAGCCGCTCCGTGGCATGTGGGATCTTCCCAGACCGGGGCACGAACCCGTCTCCCCTGCATTGGCAGGCGGACTCCCAACCACTGCGCCACCAGGGAAGCCCGGCAGGCAGATTCTTAACCACTGTGCCACCAGGGAAGCCCGAGAAACATATTTTAATGTTTGTTGTTTCTTTCCAGCTTTTAAAATAATGCAGTATGTGATTTTTCCATACATATAGTTATGTATTTATTTAAAAAAATAATGCTCACAACCCATGCAGTTTCATAGTCTATATTTTAACCAACCATTATATTTATATTGTCAGTATTTTTCTGGTTATTAAATATCCATCTGAAGCAGAGTTTAATGGACATCCTATGGAAGTTCTCTAACTCATTTATCCAAACATTCTTTTGTTGGACTTGTTTTTTTTTTCCTTCCAGTTTTATTGAGATATAACTGACCCTACAGCACTGTATAACTTTAAAGTGTACAGCATTGTGGTTTGACTTATATCATGAAATGATTACAATGTTTAGTGAACCTATTATAATTTAAGTTGTTTCTAATTATTTTCTATTTTAAATACTACTGAGATAAACATTGTACTAAATATTTGTGTGTATAATAATTTTGTTACACATTTACAGAAGTGGAATTTCTTTGTCTGCCAGCTGTAAATGTGTTTTGTTTTGTTTTGTTTTGTTTTCTGATTAGGAACAGTGGATCTTATGGGATCCACTATCCAAATTAGGGAATTTGGTAAAGGAAATACATTTTATTTTATTTTATTTTATTTTTGAAGTAGTGATTTTCTTTTTCTTTTTTATTTTTTTTTAGGAAATACACTTTAGAGAACAATCTCTAAGAAGGAAAGAGAAGAAAAAAATCCGCTGTTTAGCGTTTTGTTAGCCATCCTTAAAGTTATTCACATTCACATAATTTTAAAATTAAATTTTACCCTTTTATAGATTTGGGATCACAATATGAAAACTCATTTGTAAACTATATTTTTAAACTACACAATATATTGTAAAAACATTTCACCATGCCATTACATATTTTCAGCAACATCATTACTAATGTTTGTATAGTATTCTGTTGAGTAATGTACAATAATTATTTAAATGATAACAGATTGACGAGCATTTGTCTTTTTCAACATTTCAAAATTAGGAGCTGTGTTGCAATAGATATCCTTAATTATTTTTGTGTGTGTATGTTTCTGATTATTGCTTTGCCATATATTCCTCCAAGTAGAATTTCTCAAAGGAAATGAACTTATGTTGGTGAAGACTAAGGAAAATGGGTCCTTACAGTGTTGGTGGGAGTGTTGAATTAGTTCAGATTCTTTGAAGAGCATTTGATAGTATGATTTTAGTGTTTATATTTTACTTCATCCATGCAGGATTTATTTTGGTATATTCTGTGAATTGGGATCTAAGGTAATCCTATCGTTTGTAGTTAAGCAGCTTTAGCTGAACTAATTCTTTCTCAAAAGAGTTTTAAACTGTTGTTGATGAATTCATTGAGTTGTCAGACGTTTACACTTGTAACTCATTTGCAACTGTATTCCTGACCCACTAGTAAAAACAGTATAGGGAACATGACTCAGAAGACATTGTACATTGTTCCCCTGTTATAATTGTTATAGAAAACGGTCAGTTTAGAAAAAAAAAACAGATTAGAAACTGGTTTAAGGTATCCCACTATTGCTTATTCATAATTTCTGACTTTCTGAATTTGGGTGGAATTATTCTGACCTGTTAGTCATACTGTGTATCCCTTTTGGTTTGAAACACCACAACTCTCGCAAGCTGTGGCCTTCACAATATACTAGCATTTGTTTGGGGGCTGTGTGTTGCTCTAGCACCACTTGATTTTAATTATTCTGACCTTTCAGTCTTGTGTAACATCACTGTTGCTCTAGAACCATTTTGTTTTTTAAATTATTTTGACTATAATATAGTTTAACATCCTGTAGTCTTTTTCAAAAACAGTTTAACAACTTTTTCTAACTTTATTTTTCCTGAATAGTTTATTCTGAATATCATTCTGAGTAATTTTATCAAGTGCCCCAAATTTCCATTGCATTAAACTTATAGAATAATGTGGGAGAAATTGGATTTCTTATATTGTATTCGATCTTGCCACTTAGGAACATGGTGTATTTGTTTACTCAAGTTTTTTATGTTCTCACCTAAATTTTTTAGTTTTCTTTTTGTAAGTTCCATATATTTCTTAAGTATACCTTCATTCTTAAGTATTTTATGTATTTCTCTTTTCTGTTGTGAAAGCGTACTTCTCCCTATTTTCAAGCTTGTTATTATTTATAATTAAGAAAGCTAAGGATTTTTATATGTTTACTTGAAAATCAGACTCCTTAGTTTCTTATTAGTTCTCATAGTTTCTCAGTTGATATTTTTAATTTTCTTGGTAGGTCCCTATAATTTCTCCTTATCCCTAGTTATATCGTATATGTTTCATTGCTTGGCTGGAACTTTGAGATTGTTTAAACTAAAAGGAGACTTTGGGCATCCTTGTTTAATTTTGAATTTAATGTGAGTGCTGTGTGTGTGTGTGTGTGTGTGTGTGTGTGTATTTTTTGTGTGTGTGGCGGTGCCCCGCGGCATGCGGGATCTTAGTTCCCCGACCAGGGATTGCACCCGCGCCTCCTGCATTGGGAGCGTGAAGTCTTAACCTGCTGGACCGCCAGGAAAATCCTGCTAGTATTTATGTTATGTATGTCAGCTCGTTTTGGGCTACATATTCTTTCTTATACTAAATAATTGCTATTTTTACCGAATTTTTAAAAATCAGGAATATTTTATTTCACTTTTTGCATTTATCAGTGTGACCATATAATGCTGTGAGCTGTTAATGTGCTGTATTATAATTATTTAATAATGTTTCTAATAGTAAACCATCCTTGAGTTTCAGAAATTAGTCTGTTTTGCCCTGTGAGTTAATCTTTAATACAAATATTTTGCATTTGTTAGTATTTTGTTTAAAGGTTTTTACATCATTGGTCATAAGTTAGACAAAACAATTTCCTGACTGGAGGACTATCTTTTTATAGTTTTGGAAGCAGGCTAATGCTAACATTGAACACTTAAATGAACAGCTTTTATTTCCCTACCCAGTGTTCTGGAGCAGTTTAAATAGCATTTATATGTTTTCATGAAACTTGGAAATAATGTACCTCTAAAGTAGTCTGATTCTGTGCCCCTTTTTGTGGGGGAGAGGGAGCATCTGGATAACTTCTTCAGTTTTACGTGACTCCATATAGTCTAGTTTTCTAGTTTTTACTGAGGCAGTCTTGATGATTTATTTTTTCTTACACAGGTAATATTTAGATTTTCAGAATTCACTAGCAGAGAGTTGTATGCAATATCTGTAGTATGTGTACTTGCATGTCCCCTTGTTTGCTTTCCTTTTTGTGTGTGTGTGTGTAAAACATAATTTGTTTTATTTTACTATTTTAAAAACCTGGCTCTTAGTTTTATTCATTATTTCCATTAAAAGTTTTTTTTAATTTATTAATTTCTCCCTTGTCCTCCCTGCAGGTTGATATTTTTTCTCTTTCTAACTTCTAGTTTATTTGCTTAAATTTATTTAAGTTTATTTTTGTTTGATGATCAAGCATTTAGGGTTTTTTTTAAATTGAGGTATAGTTGATTTACAATATTATATTAATTTTAGGTGTACAACATAGTGATTCAAAATTTTTATAAATTATAATCCATTTATAGTTATTAAAAATATTGGCTCTATTCCCTGTGTTGTACAATATCCTTGACGCTTAATTGTTTTATACATAGTACTTTGTACCTCTTAATCCCCTGCCCCTATCTTGCCCCTCCCACCTCCCCTCTCCACACTGGTAACCTAGTTTGTTTAATCACAGTATCTGTGATTCTGTTTCTTTTTATGTTCACTAGTTTGTTTTATTTTTTATATTCCACATATACATGATAAAATACAGTATTTGTCTTTCTCTGTCTGGCTTATTTCACTGAGCATAGTACCCTCTTAGTCCATCCATGTTGTTGTAAATGGCAAATTTTATTCTTTCTTATGGCTGAGTAGTATTCCATTTGTGTGTGTGTGTGTGTGTGTGTGTGTGTGTACACCACATCTTCTTTATCCATTCATCTGTTCATGGGCAGTTAAGTTGCTTCCATATCTTGGCTATTGTAAATAATATGAACATTGGGGTGCATGCTTATTTCGGGGCTCCTGGTCTGTTCCATTGATCTGTGTATCCATGTTTGTGCTAGTACCATACTGTTTTGATTACTGAAGCTTTGTAGTGTAGTGTGAAGTCAGGGAGCGTGGTACCTCCAGCTCTGTTCTTCTCTTTCAAGATTGTTTTGGCTATTCAGCGTCTTTTATGTTTCCATACAAATTTTAAATTTATTTGTCCTAGTTCTGTGAGCAGTGCCATTGGTATTTTGATAGGGATTGCATTAAATCTGTAGATTGCCTTGGGTAGTATGGTTATTTTAACAATACTGATTCTTCCAATCCATGAACATGATGTGTCTCTCCATCTGTGTCTTCTTCAGTTTCATCAGTGTCCTTTTGTTTTTCGAGTACAGGTCTTTTACCTCCTTAGGTAGGTTTATTCCTAGGTATTTTATTCTTTTTTGATGCATTGGTACATGGAATTGTTTCCTTAATTTCTCTTTCTGATAGTTCGTTATAGTGTATAGAAATGCAACAGACTTCTGTATATTAATTTTGAATCCTGCAACTTTACTGAATTCATTGAAGAGCTCTAGTCGTTTTTTGGTGGCATCTTTAGGATTTTCTATGTATAATGTCATGTCATCTGCAAACAATGACAGTTTTACTTTCTGTTTTCCAATTTGGATTCCTTTTATTACTCTTTGTTATCTGAAAGCTGTGGCTAGGACTTCTAATACTATATTGAATAAAAGTGAGGAGAGTGGGCATCCTTGTCTTGTTTCTGATCTTAGAGGAAATGCTTTCAGCTTTTCATCATTGAGTATGATGTTAGCTGTGGGCTAATAATATATGGCCTTTATTATGTTGAGGTATGTTCCCTCTGTACCCACTTCCTATAGAGATTTTATCATAAGTGGATGTTGAAATTTGTCAAAAGCTTTTTCTGCATCTTTTGAGATGATCATATAGTTTTTATTCTTCAATTTGTCATTGTGGTGTATCACGTTGATTGATTTGTGGATATTGAACCATCCTTGCATCCCTGCAATAAATTCCACTTGATAATGGTGTACAGTCTCCTTTTAACATATTGTTGGATTCAGTTTGCTAATATTTTGTTGAGGATTATTGAGTCTATGTTCATCAGTGATAGTAGCTTGTAATTTTCTTTTTTGTGATCTCTTTGTCTGATTTTGGTGTCAGGGTGATGCTAGCCTCATAGAATGATTTCAGAAGTATTCCTTCCTCAGCAACTTTTTAGAATAGTTTGAGGATAGGTGTTAGCTCTTCTCTAAATGTTTGGTGGAATTCACCTGTGAAGCTATCTGGTCCAGGACTTTTGTTTTTTGGGAGTTTTTAAATTACTGATTCAATTTCATTATGGGTAATTGCTCTGTTTATGTTTTCTATTCCTTCTTGGTTCAATCTTGGGAGATTGTACATTTCTAGGAATTTGTCCATTTCTTCTAGTTTGTACATTTTACTGGCATATCTCTTATGATTCTTTTTATTTCTGTGGTGTTGCTTATAAATTCTCCCTTTTTATTTCTGATTTTTATTGATTTGGGTCCTCTTTTTTTCTTGATGAGTCTGGCTAAAACTTTATCAATTTTGTTTATTTTTTCAGAGAACCAGCTTTAATTTCACTGATATTTTCTGTTGTTTTTTTTAGTCCCTATTTTATTAATTCTTGATGTTTATGATTTCTTTCCTTCTACTAACTTTGGGTTTTGTTTTTTCTTTTTCCTTTAGGTGTAAGGTTAGGTGTTTTTTTTTTTTTTTTTTGGTTTAAAGTTAGGTTGTTTATTTGAGATTTTTCTTGTTTCCTTAGGTAAGCTGTATCGCTTTAAAATTCCCTCTTAGAACTGCTTTTGTGCATCGTATAGATTTTGGATTTATTGTGTTTTGTTTTCATTTGTCTCCAGTTTTTTTTTTTTTCTTCAGTGATCCATTGGTTGTTTAGGAGCATATTGTTTAGCCTCCATGTGTTTGTGTTTTTGGCAGGTTTTTTTTTTTTTTTTTTTGGTAGTCTCATGGCATTGTGGTCAAAAAAGATGCTTGATATGATTTCAATTTTCTTAAATTTACCGAGGCCTGTTTTGTGGCCTAGCATGTGATCTATCCTGGAGAATGTTCCATATGCACTTGAAAAGAGTGCGTTATCTGCTGCTTTTGGACAGAGTGTTCTATATATATCTATTAAGTCCATCTGCTCTAATGTGTCATTTAAGGACAGTGTTACCTTATTGATTTTCTGTCTAGATGATCTGTCCATTGATGTAAGTGGGTGTTAATGTCCACTACTAATATTGTGTTATTGTTGATTTCTCCCTTTATGTCTGTTAATATTTGCTCTTTGTGTTTAGGTGCTCCTATGTTGGGTGTATATATGTTTGTAATTGTTATATTTTCTTCTTGGATTGATCCCCTGATCATTATATGATATCCTTCTTTATCTCTTGTCACAGTCTTTGTTTTAAAATCTATTTTGTCTCATACAGGTATTGCTACACTGGCTTTCTTTTGATTTCCATTTGCATGGAATACCTTTTTCCATCTCCTCACTTTCAATCTGTTTGTGTCTTTGGATATGAAGTGAGTCTCTTGTAGACAGCATATATTACAGGTCTTGTTTTTGCATCCATTCAGATGCTCTCTGTCTTTTGATTAGAGCATTTATTCTATTTATATTTAAAGTAATTATTGATACTTATGTACTTACTGCCACTGTGTTAATTGTTTTGGAGTTGTTTTTGTAGGTCTTTTTTGTTTCTTTTTTTTGTTCTCTTCCCCTATGATTTGATGACTATCTTTAGTGTTATGTTTGGATTCCTTTTTCTTTTGTGTATGTATCTATTATAGATTTTTGTTTTGTTGTTACCATGAGGTTTATATGTAGCAATCTGTATTTATATACATGATTATTTTAGGTTGGTGATCTCTTAATTTCAAATGCATTGTAACAACCATGTATTTGTACTCTGCTCTCCTCACAATTACCATTTTTGATATCATATATTTTACATCTGTTTGTTTTGTGTATTCCTTAACTGCTTATTGTGGATATAGCTTATTTTACTGCTTTTGTCTTTTAACCTTCCTACTAGCTCTTACATGTTGCTTTACTACCTTTACTGTATGTTTGCCTTTACTGATGAGCTTTTTCCTTTCATAATTTTCATGTTCCTAGTTGTAGCCTTTTCTTTTTCACTTAGAGAAGTCCTTTTAACATTTCTTGTAAAGCTGGTTTGTTGGTGCTGAACTCTTTTAGCTTTTGCTTGTCTGCAAAACATTTGATCTCTCCAGCAAATCAGAAAGAGAGCCTTACCAGGTAGAATATTCTTGATTGTAGGTTTTTCCCTTTCATCATTTTAAATATATCATGCCACTCCCTTCTGGCCTGCAGAGTTTCTGCTGAAAAGTCAGCTGATAGTCTTATGGGAGTTCCCTTTTATGTAACTTAGTGCTTTTTCCTTGCTCCTTTTAATATTCTGTCCTTTTAAAATGTTTTTGCCATTTTAATAACATTGTGTCTTGGTGTGGTCCTCTTTTGGTTGATCCTGTTTGGGACTCTCTGTGCTTTCTGCACTGGGATGTCTGTATCCTTTCTCAGGTTAGGGAAATTTTCAGCTATTATTTCTTCAAATGTATTATTTGCTCCTTTGTCTCTTCCTTTTGGGACCCCTATAATGTGAATCCTAGTATGCTCAATGTTGCCCCAGAGGTCTCTAACTGTCCTTATTTCTTTTTTTTTTTTTTTTTTTTTGCGGTATGCGGGCCTCTCACTGTTGTGGGCTCTCCCGTTGCGGAGCACAGGCTCCGGACGCGCAGGCTCAGCGGCCATGGCTCACGGGCCCAGCCGCTCCGCGGCATGTGGGATCTTCCCGGACCGGGGCACGAGCCCGTGTCCCCTGCATCGGCAGGCGGACTCTCAACCACTGCGCCACCAGGGAAGCCCCTTATTTCTTTTTATTCTTTTTTCTGTTCAGCGTCAGTGATTTCCACTATTCTTGTCTTCCAGGTTGCTGATCCTTTTCCTGTGTATCATTTAGTCTTCTATTGATTCCTTATAGTGTAATTTTTGTTTCATTTATTGTGTTCTTCATCTCAGTTTGGTTGTTCTTTATATTTTCCAATTCTTTGTTAAAAACTTATAATTTCCTGCCCTGTGCATCTTTACTTCTCCTGAGTTCTTTCATCATCCTTATGATCATTACCTTGAACTCTTTCTTGGGTAGATTGCCTATATTTACTTCACTTTGTTCTTCTTTTGGGGTTTTATCTTATTCCTTCATTTGAAACGTGTTCCTCTGTCAACTTATTTTGCCTGAGTTGCTGTTTTTGTTTTTATGTATCTGGTATGTTGGTTATGTTTCCTGACCTTAGAAAAGTACCCTTTTGTAGGAGATGTTCTATGCGCCCCAGCTGTGTACTTCTCTCTGGTCACTAGAACTGTGTGCTCTAGTGGTGCCTCCTATATGGGCTTTTTGTGTCCTTCTGTTGTGGTGGGCTGACCACTGTGGGTGGACTGGTAGGTGTGGTTGGCCCCTGGTCTGGTTGGTTGCCAAGTCCTGCCTTGTGTGGAGGCTGCCAGCCACTGATTGGTAGGGCTGGGTCGTGAGGTGGCTGGCTGTGGAACCCCAGGGGGCCTTAGGGCTAGTGCTGGCTCACTGGTGGACAGAGTTGGGGTCCAGGAGATCCTGGAGCCAGTGCTCACTTACTGGTGGCTGAAGTCAGGTCTCGGAGCTGGTTTTGGCCTTACTGTCAAGCAGAGCTGGGTCCTGGGGTCTGGCTAGAGGGCCCAGGGGTCCCAGAGCTGGTGTCAGACCACTGGAGGGTGGGGCTGGTTCCTGATACAGCTGGCTGCAGGGTCTGTGGTGTCCTGAAACTTGTCTTGGCTTGCTGGTAGGTGGGACTAGGGCTCAACTGTCCCAGGTCTGGTGCTGGCCTGCTAGTGGTTGGGCTGGGTCCTGCCCTGGCAGGCTTCAGGGCTGAGGTTGTCCTGGGGCTGGTGAGTGCCCACTGGTGGGTGAGACTGGTCTTGAGGCTAGAGCAGGCTTGTTTTGAGGCAGGGGCTGGGCCCAGTGGGTCCTGGGGCTGGTGCCTGTCCAGTGGTATGTGAGGCTGGTCCTGAGGCCAGTGTCAGCTCCCTGCTGGTAGGTGGAGTTGGGTCTTGGAATCTCTGCCTGTAGGGCCCTGGGAGTCCCAGATCTAGTGCTTGCACACTGGTGTGTGGGGCCAGGTCCTGGGCCCTCTGGTGGGCACAGCCATGTCTGGGGCAGCTGTCTGTTCAGGGGTTCTTAAGGCAGCCTGCCTATTGGTGGATGGGGGTATGTCTTGGCCCAGTTAGTTGCTTGGCCTCAGGTGTCGCAGAACTGGTGACTACAGGCTGTTGAGTCCTGGGGTCCTAGGGCTAATAAGCTAGAGGGAGGATTCCACAGTGATACTTGCCAGCACCAGTGTCTGATAGAACGAGCACCCAAAGATGGCAGCCCCCAGTGTCTGTGTCCTTAGGGTGAGCTCCAGTTGCCTCTTTCCTCTCTGGGAGACTTCTCAAGATCAGCAGTTAGGTCTGACCCAGGCTCCTTTCAAATTACTTCTTTTTCCCTGGGCCCTGGAACGTGTGAGATTTTCTGTGTGTCCTTTAGGAATAGAGTCTGTTTCCCACAGCCCTCCAGCCCCCCTGAATTTAAGCCCTACTAGCCTTCAAAGCCAAACATTCTCAAGGCTTGTTTCCTGGCACAGGACTCCTGGGCTAGGGAGCCTCATGTGGGGCTTAGACCCCTTGCTCCCTGGGGAGAACCTCTGCAATTGTATTCTCCTGTTTGTGGATTGCCCACTGAAGGGCATGTGTCTTGATTATACCATGACTCTCCCCCTCCTACCTGTCTCATTGTGGTTCTTCTTTATATCTTTAGTTGTAGAAGATGTTTTCTGGTAGGTTCTAGTCTTTTTCATAGGTGGTTCTGCAGATAGTTGTGATTTTGGTGTGCCCCTGAGAGGAGGTGAGCTCAGGGTCTTTCTACTCTGCCATGTTGGGAAGTCTCCTGCAAGCGTTTAGGTTTTGGATTTGTTCTCGATTACAACTTAATTCTGTATCCCCTCCCCTCCAGATTTTGATACTAAGACCTCCTTGTAATTTTCTAGATGGCTTCTAATTGTGTTTGGTTTTCATATCCCTTTTGGCCCAAGAATTATTTAGAAAAGGGTTTGTTATATTTTTAGTTGGTTAAATTATTTTGGCTATAATTTTTCTCATTGCATTCAGATTTTAATCAATTTTGTTCATAGATGTGAAATTTATGATTTGAAATAATTTTTATGGCTTAATATCTGATCAGTTTTAGTGTTCACAGTTTCTTGGAAAATATGTATTCTTTGTTGGCAACATAATTTAACATACATTGTTAAGTTTATTGATATAAATTTGTTTATTCAGTTTTCTGTATCCTTTTTATTTTTTATCTTGTCTACTTGCCCAAGGCTTAAGAAAACTCAACAGTCTTTCACTTCTATTATGTTTCTGTCAATACCTCATTTAAAATGACGTATTTAAAATATATACATATTTTTTTCTATTTTAATGCTGTATCATTTGGCACATAGACATTTATAACTTTTCCTGTTCCTTTTGTGTATACCCATTAACAGTATAAAATAGTCACATTCATTCCATTCAGTATCTTTAGCTCAGAATTGTATTTTTATATTACATTGATTTGAATTTGTTTGATACATCTTTGCTGATTGTTTTTGTAAATAGAGGTTGCATTTTGTTCGACCCTTGCCTTTTAAAATGTGATTTTAACCTATTCAAAATTCTTTTTATAATTGATACTTTTTTAATGTTTTCTATTTTTGCTGTTCTTTATTTTCTTTATGTGTTATTCTTTAAGGGCCTACAAGGTGTAGTACAATACTTCTTTTAGCTGTGGGAAACCAAAATATGTATACATAAAAATAGATTGTGAGGCATATTCTGTACTGGATTTCTTTCAGTCCTGCTCCATCTGTCTTAAGTTTACTAGAGATTCCTCCCAGATTCTGACAAGAAGTTGTCTGTTGTGAGTCTTTTATTTTCCTATACTTGTAAGTATTTAACTAGGAGGTTGGTAGAAGCTGTAGAAAGAGTTGTTAGGTAGATGTAATTTTCAAATGAACTCTACTATTAGATTTGTTAGGATAATGCAACATATAGCAAATCTTGGTTTTTCTGAACATCAACAGAGTTAGAAGAAGGGAGAAGCCAATATTTTAGTAAATTAGAATTCAACATTTTAAGAAATGATAACCAGCTATGTAGTTAATGTCAATTGTCATGAGATTCATATTGAATTCACTTCAGGGATGATAATGATGACTGAAGATATTTGCAGTGGAAGCATCTTCAGCTGGAAGAATTTATTTAATTGCCATGCATGATTGAAGTCAGGAAATAATATTAATTAGGAAATTATAAAAAAAAATTTTTTTCCCCATTGGGACATGCTGCTTGGGGGAGTATTTAAATGTTGGTTCTTCTAGCAGATGTGCCCAATAGAGGTCTTGTTCTTTGGCAGTGTCCCTCAAAAAAGAGAAGAATTATAGTTTCTTTTGTTTCACAAGTTGCCCTTTTCTTGGAGAATTTTTAGGTGATTCTATTAAATATTAGTTTTCTTAGTTTTCTCACAATGAATGATCTTATTTATAAATTTGTATGTGAGAATTTATGTCACTATATACTACTGTTGTAATTCGTTACTCCCTCCCCCTTCTCGGGCCCCCCCCCTTACTTGAAAGGGGTTTGCTCAAATTACCACTAGATGGCAGTCTTGCGTTTTAGTAACTTAGAGCTTTAGTTGCAAGCTCTTTCTCCCCCTGCCCTTCCTCCCCCATATCTTCCAGATATATGAAGATTTTTAACCACTCTCTTATATAAATTGAACATATGTGGAACCAGGCAACAAAATAGCATTTTGGAGTCAATTCTGTAGCATTCCCACCTTGCTCACATTAGTTAATTCCATACTTGGAAGTTGAGCTATCTCTTGACTAAAGAAGTCTTCCCTGACTCCCCAGACTGGCTTAGTCCCCTTGATAAATGTTGCTTGTAATTTTTTCCTTTTAGGGTGCTCTTCACAGTTTAATGTTGTTTTTGTATGTGGCTGATTAATACCTTTCCTCTCTATGTGCCCCTCCCCGCAAATTGTTTGTATATTCCACAAGATCAGGGACAGTATCTGTTGCTGACCTCTGTTATTTATAGTAAGGCATTTAGTAGATGTTCAGTAAATATTTATTAAATAAATGAGGCAATGGATGAATGAACTATGAAGATCCTATTAGGAACATAAAATGCCACGCACAAAATATATGTCAAGAAGACGGTAGTTCAGTTTATGATCATCGTTTTCTAAATATTTTTTTTGAAATAATTTCAAACTTACAGAAAAGTTGTACCCTTTATCTACATGTTGGGCTTCGAAAGTGATGCCCCATCACCCTAGAACACTTTCAGTATATTTTGTGCAAACATGGCATTTTTCTATGTAACTATGGGAAAGCTATCAACATCAGGAAATTATCATTGATATATGAATCCCATCTAATCCTTAGACCCCCCCCTTTTAAGTTTCACCTATTTTGCCATTAATGACCTTAATAGCACAAGGATTCAGCTCAAACCACATGTTGTAAATTAGTTGTCAAGCCTCTTTGGACTATTTTAGTCAGGAACAGTTTTGCAGTCTTTAATGGTCATGACCTTGACACTTTTGAAAATTATAGCACTTATTTTGTAGAATGGTTCTCAGTTTGGAGTTGTCTCATGTTCCTCATGATTTGATTTAAGTTAGGCATCTTCAGGAGGAACATCACAGAAGTGACAGTGTGTTTTGGTGACCCAGGATTTTGTTTTATTACTGATAGTAATAATTTATTCATTTGTTTAAGTTGGTGTCTGCCAGACTTTTCCATTGTAAAGTTACCTTTTTTCTCTTTGTAGTTAGTATTTTACATGTTAATATCAGTATAGAATTGTTTACTGTTTTACTCAGTGGGTTGTAATTTGTTGCTGTCATTATTTATTTTGATGTTTAAATCGCCCAGGATTTGGCCATTGGGATCTCTTCATGCTGCATTGTGTGTTCTTTTGACATATCCCCATCATTCTTTATGGGTGTCCTTGCTTTTTGGCACAAGATGCTCAGGGCTCATCTTGCCTTTCAACAGTCGTTTCTTCAAAGAGCCCTGGTTTGGAGAATGGTATTTTAAAAATAAAATCTGTATGCATAGTTTGTACATTGTTATTGGACCTGTCCATTGACAGAGCTAGGGAATATGTATTTGTATATACAAGCGTTTATATAGAAATTTTCATTGGTAGTAATTTATACGTATGTGTATGTTTATTTTTGTGTGTGTATGCACAAACACACACATAAGCACACACACAGTATCTCTATGAAGTTACACTGATACCTTCACTTGCACAGGATTTATTCTAGTTTTCTTTCCATATTTACAACTTCCTTCTCCAACATGGAGAATTTTGGCTTCTACTATTCTTAATATATTTATTTGATCAATTCCAGTGTACATAACAGTCTGCCCTTTGCACTTTCGGGCAGATGCCCTCCTCACCCCTTTCAAGATCTGACACCCAAGTCAACCTGTCTCCCTTGCCTCTGCATGGGTATCCTCCCTTTTTGTTTTGCTTTTCATTTTGATTTTAATTTTTAGTTTTATTACATGGTGATCAGAGAGTTTGTAATATTTCTCTTTTATGGAACTAACTGACATTTCCTTTTGACCTACTATAGTCAATTTTTGTGAATATTCCACATGCTCTTAGAAGAAGGTATGTTCTCTACTATCAGGATACAGTGTTCAACATATCAATATAAGATTTGCCTTGTTAGTTATGTTATTTAGATCTATATAAATATTCTTAATTTTTGTTTAATTGGCCTGTCTTGTACTGAGAGTGGAGTGTTAGCATCTGCTATCAGTAGTATGTCTCTAATACTTCTCCTGTATTTCCTGTAGTTTCTGCCTTATATAAGAGGTTGGTCTTATCTGGTGCATAGATATTGTGTCTTGCTATATTTTCACTGTGAATTGTGACTTCATAAAATTCCTTCTTCGTGTCACTTAGTATTTTTTAGCCTGCAACCTACTTTGAGCTCATGATTTCAATCCCTCCTTTATTGTTTCCACTTCTGTGGTATATCTTTGCCCATTTTTCTACATAAAGGCAACTTGAAGTCTGTTATATTCTGTCTTCCAGGAATGCTGAAGGCCTGGGCATGTGTAGTTTTTATTTGTGCTACTTGTTGAATTTATTTATTTGGTCTTGGTGAGGATGTGTGGAGTGATTCTGATTCAAGTGTCTACCATTACCCTTCAGACCAAGAATCTCATCTTCCTGTTTTTAGTATGACTCTCTGCTATGATACCAGCCATATTAGAAGCATGTGTTTTTTTCTCTGTACAGTTACTGATAACATATACGCAGCTTGTGATAGGTACCTTCAGGTTATTCAAGCTCCCCCTCATCTGTTAAATGATGGTGTTAGCTTCAACTTGAAAATTTTGAGTCTGTGATTCACAATACATTTGATGATTAGGGCCTAAAACACCTTGTCTTTCATTGTATCTGCACTTGTTACTGAGCATGTACTCAGTACAACTTAAGCCTTTACATAAATATTATTAGAGGCTATTGCCATTGGATGTTGGTTTCACTCTGGCAGTTTAATATTTTGATTGTCTGTATTCAGGTGACAAGCTTGACAGTTCTTAACGTATTTATTTTATACACATAAAAGTTTATCCTTTGGCTAATGACTAAATCAGTTACTCAAATATAGCCTTTCTGTATTAGGTTGAGTAGATTGTGATTTATTCAATCTGATTACCTCATTTGATTTATTCTTACTGGGGCAACCTATTTTGTTCAGATGGTTTTCATTATAGTCAGAATTTCCAAATATAGCTCCCTTCACTGTGACCAGAATTGACCATCATTTTAAAAGTAATAAGAGAATACATTGTCTTTTATAAAATTAGAACACTTCAGATAAATCTTTTATGCCCTTTGACTTCAGCCTGAACCTTGTTCCACCTTATTATAATTAACCATTATTATGAGTTTTGTGTGCCTGGAAGAGGTTGAAGTTTCGGATTGAAATACCTCACTGACTCCTAGGAAGAAATAAGGAAGACAGTAATCTTTTATATGCATCAGTGAAATACCTGAGTTTCAGATATAAAGAGAAAATCTTAACATACTTCCACTTTAAAAGAACTGGTTACAGTACTTTAATAATATTGATAATAACAGCAGCTAATGTTTATTGAAAATTTATCATGTTCCAGGCCTTCTTTAAGTGCTAACACATGTGATACTCTTAATCCACACAACAGACCAACCTAGAATGGTTGTTATCCACAGAAGAGAAAAAGGGGGCATGAGTGGTTTAGTAATCTGACCAGGATCATGTATGTGGCATGTGGTAAAGTGGGAATTCAAACCCAGGTAGTCTGGTTACAGACTGCATGCTCTTGATCACTATGTTGTTCTGCGTGTGAAAAAATTAGGTTAGTATTGGACTCTCATCTGTGGTGCTAGAAGCTAGAGGAGTGCCAAATGTCTTTTGCAAAATCTGTCATTTGTTTGTCATGGCCAACAAACCACATGTTTGTGTATATGTAGAATTCAGAAAATCTGCTACCCTGAACCCTCTCTGAGAAAAATAAATGAGGAAAAAGATCTCAAGATAGAAGACTTGAAATTTATAAAATGTGTTAAGTGAAAATGTTCTAAAAGGGGTGATATGGGAGAAGTGAAAGTTAATGTGTCTTGATGGGATTGCTTAGTTATTTAATATGATAATAGTATACTAGAGAAATATCAGTTAATCATAACTATTAGGATGGGAAATGGAATTGAGAAACACAAAAGAAAGCTTTCAAATGATAGAAGAAGAAAAGGAAATGTGGAAAAATGTAACCAAGCAAGTGAAATAAGTTGTAAAGAAGGAAAAAAAAAATGAATAGTAGAAAGAAAGATGGAAGGAATGAAATGAAATGTTTGTCTGTCATTACTGACTATGAATGAGCCAAAATATCCTCAAAAATCAGATATCAAAAATTATACAATTTGTAGGGTCAGAGAATATGTGTGTGTGTGTTTATTAATTAAATGATAAAGTTGAAAGAAATGACTGGGCAGAGATAAACTAGGTACATGCAAATAAAGTAAAGGAAAAGTGGTAATATTAATGTCAGACAAAGAATAATTCAGGGTTAAAAGCACTGACTGGATATTGTGTATTTACAAGTTGCAGTCCTTGAAGATGCTATAATAATTGCAAATCTCCCCCCCATTGAGATATAATTGACATATAGCATTGTATTAGTTTCAGGTGTGCAACATAATGATTCAGTGTTTGTATATATTGTGAAGTGATCACTACAGTAAGTCTAGTTAACATCCATCACTACACTTTATTTTTCTTGTGATGAGAACTCTTAAGATCTATTCTCTGAGCCACTTACAAATACACACTGTAGTATTATTAACTATAGTTACCATGCTGTACATTATATCACCATGACTTAGTTGTTTTATAACCTGAAGTTCATAACCTTTTGACCACTTTACCAACCCCTCCAGCCCCTGCCTGTGGCAGCCACCATTCTGTTCTCTGTATCTATGAGTTTGGGTTTTTTTTTTTCTTTTTTTAAGATTCCACACGTATGCAAGATCATACAGTATTTGTCTTTCTCTGTCCTACTTATTAGCATAATGCCCTCAAGGTCTGTCCATGTTGTTGCAAATAGCAAGAATTCCTTCTTTTTTATAGCTAAATAATATTCCACTATGTACACACACACATACACACACACGGTCATACATACATTATATACATACCACATCTTCTTTATCCATTCACTCATCAGTGGATACTTAAGTTGCTTCCATGTGTTAGCTATTGTAAGTAATGGTGCAATGAGCATGTGGGGAGCAGTGCATGTCTTTTTGAATTAGTTTTTTAGGATAAATACCCAGGAGTAGAACTGCTGGACCAAACAGTGGTTCAACTTTTAATTTTTTGAGGAATCTTCATACTGTTTTCCATAGTGACTCCACCAATTTACATTCTCAGCAACGGTGCACAAGGGTTCTCTTTTCTCTACAGTCTCACCAATGCTTATTATTTCCTGTCTTTTTGATAATAGCCATTCTAGCAGGTATGAGGTGATATCTCATGGTGGTTTTGATTTGCATTTTCCTGATGATTAGTGATGTTGAGTACCTTTTCATGTACGTGTTGGCCATCTGTATATCTTCTTTGGAAAATGTCCGTTCAGATCCTCTGTCCACTTTTCAATTAGATTGTGTGTTTTTTTGCTATTGAGTTGTATGAGTTCTTCATATATTTTGGATATTAACCCTTTATCAGATATATGATTTGCAAATATTTTCTCCCATTTGTTAGGTTGCTGTTTCATTTTGTTGATGGTTTCATTTGCTATACAGAACACTAACCTCTTATACAATACAATAGCCATAACCACATGGCACTCACATAGGCAGAGCAAAATCTCCAAGAATTACAACCTGATTAGAAGACAGTTATTGTGAGAATTTAAAATTCAGTTCTTTAGTGGCACTAGGCTTATTTCCTGTGCTTAATAGCCACACATGGCCAGTGGCTGCCACATTGGACAGTGCAGATATTGAACATTTCCATTCTGGCAGAAAGTTTAATTGGATGGCTCTGATCTAGAAAGTATAGCATAGGAGAACACTTTATAGACTTATGGGACATAGCTAAACTGGTATTTGGAGGAAAATTGAATGCTTTTAATAACTGTATTATTTAAAATTATAAAAGACTGAAAATAAGTTATTGCTCAAATACTCAGTTTTTAAGTACTCAAAAAATAAGTACTCAAGATATTAGAAAAACAAAAAATAAAACCAAAAGGATAGAGAAGAGAATTTTTTTAAATGCCAAAAATAACGAGAAATAGAACAAAACATAGAAATACTGAAATTGGTTGAAAAAAGTAAAGATTCTGAACAGACTATAACTGTTGAAAAGGAAATAAAAAATGTATTTATTAGTCACCATATCAGGATGATATTCCAGCTAAATTATATTTACTTCTAAAGAAATAGATTTTACTTTTATTCTAATAAGTGATGGACAGCTTTTTATTATGTTTTTCTGAAGCTAGTATAATATTATACCAATGTTTGGTAAAGGTAGTTTTTTTTTAAAGACCAATGTTTAAATATAGAAATTCTAAATGAGATTTAGCTAATTTAATCATACAACAGTAAAAGAATAGCATTTTCTTGGAATGCAAGGATAGTTCACAATAGGAAATCTATCAATTTATTGCATCAAGAGACTAAAGGAGAAAAGCCATGTGATTCTGTTACTGGATGCTGAAAAGGCATTTGATGAAATAATTAAAAACACTTCAATGTAATAAGAATTATGGGAGAAACTGCTCCAGTTACAGGAATAATCATAACACCTACCACAGAGGGTTGTTGTGAGGATTTAATGACTTAATGTATGTAAAAATGCTTAGAGCAGTATTTGGCACATAGAAATTATTCAGTGTTAGCTCTTTCTATTATTTAAATAAGATAAAGTTGATTTGTTAAAAAACAAGAGGCAAATAATAGCATTGAATGGCAAAGTATTTTGATTAAAATTATGAAGACAGAGTTTTGTTCTTACCACTATATTCAGAATCATTTTTGAGGTTGTTTCATTTCTCTAAATATAATAAAAGTAAAAAATAAAGTAACTGTTATAAATACTAAAAAAGGAGATAAAATATTTTAAGTTACAAATGATATGATTTGCATGCCTAGAAAACCCAAGAGACTATTAAAGACTAATAAAAATACTCAGAGATAAGTTTAACATAATGGTTCTGTATCAAGAAAATAAAGAAATGAAAGTTGAACGAGATCTCAATAAAAATTGTCAACCTTTCCAAAATTAACATATGAATTTCATTAATTCCTGTTAGAAACCTAGAAACCTTTAAAATGACTTTAAAGTGCATGTGGAAATTATATTTCTAAAACTACCTAAGAAAATATACTATATATTTAATTCTGTTTTTGTTAACAGTCCCTCTTCCTCCTCATCCCCTCTCTCCTTCTCCATGCTATAAACACCTATTTGTATGGAGAAGGCTGAGGAAGAAAACAGTCATGCCATTTTAGTGGCATTGTTTTCCTTACCTTGGTGTAGATGGGAATCTATGGAGAGTTAGAGGGGCGATCATACTTAATTTAATATATATTTTTGTCTCTTTCACTTGTTATAAGGAATATATGTATAATTTTTAGTGTAATATATATTACATATATATAATTTTTTATATATTATATATAATTATACATTATAATTATAATGTATATAATTGATCTAATATAGAAAAGATAATAGAAAAATGTTTAATGACTTTTCACTCATTGAAGTTGAAACTCCATTTTAGTTAAAACTAGAAATAAAACATATCATTGATTGATTTAGGAGATTTTAAAGAAAGATCTCAGATTTTTTAAATGCATACTGAAAAACCAAAATGTATTTTCTTTTAGCTTTCCTGAATGTTTGGTGCTTTCTACAATGGCAAGATTAATTTTTAACTCAAACATTCTGAAAAGAATTTTCTCTTTTTTTTCTCTCTGTCAAAGGTATGCAACCACTCATGTATTCGGTTCAGGAAGCGTTGAATGCTAGACCATGGTGGATTCGTGTGGGGACTGACATTTGTTACTATAAGTAAGTATTCTGACAATAATAGGACATCAGTTTACAGAAGGAAATATTAATTCGTCTTATTTAAGTTGAAAGATAAAAAGTTATTGTGTTCTTTGAATTTGGTGATATGGTTTAGAATTACTTCCAACAGAGTTTTTAAAAATTTGAGATCCATGTGGGGGTATATTTAGTGGAAATAAAACGTGTTTTGTAGACAGACAACAGACTTAGGTCCAAATCTTGCCTCCCCCACTTAGATGTGTTCTCAACTTTTTTAGCTTTAAAACTCTGGAAACTTCATTGAGTAAGACTGAAATTAGAAACTCTAGGAAATAATTTACAGTGGTTTTTTTTTTATTATTCTGGTGATATTAAGTGTAATTCTTTTCTCTTCTGCACACAAATGTTTACCTCATTTTAACTTCAAAAATATTTTACTTGGAGATGTATTCCACAATTACATTACTTCTGCTTTCACAATTCAACTTTGATTTCAAATAGGTGATCTGTTTATCAAGTTAAAATAAGTGCTAGAAATCATTTATTGCTTCAGTGGAATAATTGGATTATTCTTCAATTCATGACTAAGTAATCTAGGATTATCATATGCCTTGCTTCCCATTTTTTACTGTTTCTGCATGTAATACATTTCAAGATAACTTCTATCCTCTATTGAATGCACTTGACATCCCTGTTTTTCTCTGTTATTAATTTTAATCCTGGCATTTCTGTTTAGTGGATTTTGACTTTTTATATTTTATATTGTGCTTAACTAGCACTAATGTTCCTTTTCTTTTAGTTTGATCTGTTAGAAGAAGAAGAATTTTAAAATTAAACTGTTTTTAATGGTTTTGATAGGATTTTGGAAAAACCTAGATCGTAAGTGCTATTGCTTTCTAAGAAAGAAATCATTCCTTGGAATTAATCTCAGTAGGGTTTTCCCCATTTTATTAGCAAAATAAATAGTAAATAAATGAGGGAAAGAAGCATAAGGTTATATGTAATTCTTCTTCACCTGAATGAATTTCCTATTTCTTTTAATGGTAGCCTAATATAAATATACTTTATCATTTATCTCTTTCTCATAAGTTGGAGTGGAGCAGTGATTATCTGGGAAGTGCTTGGTTAGATTTTGGCAGAGTGATTTAAATTGTTAAAGGGTGAAACAATGTTTTTCAAAAAGTATTTCTTTCATGCTTTTCTTTTGCACAATAGAAATCATCAATCAATGAATGCTTTTCTTTTTCACACTGTAAAGTGAATCGTCATAGCATCTCAGGTGGTTTTTCTTTTTTATGTAAGGGGTGATGGCAAGGATTTTTGTTTGTTTAGTTTTTATTTTTTCTTTTGGCTACTTCCAGATTTGGAATTGGAATTCAGGCCAATTCAACAGATATTTATTAACCACTTTCTATGTAACAAGCACTGTTCTAGTTGCTTTCCTCAAGCCTGAAATCCAGATAGTGGGGATTAAAAACTACTATTTTTACACTGTCCTTTGATACTTGTTTGTCTCATCTGTAAAATGAGAATAAAACTACTTTCCACGAATATGTGAGTGAATATAACCTATAAAATGCCATGTAGCTGTAATGTGGTGACATAAATACCTCCACAATTAGATGTTAAGCTTTTGGAGTAAAAGAGTTGGCAGGATCTACTTCCGGGCCTTATTTTGCATTTTCCTCAACTCTTAGCACCTTGTCATTGAGTATCTATTCAAGATGTAGTGGCTAAGTTAATGAAGACTGTATCATTCTTTTACGTCAGTGTTCTTTTATTTTCATTAATAGCAAGCTTGATTTTTATAAGATTATATTAGAAGGTCTGATCCCAGGGTAGTTCTAAGGTTGTGATCTACCTCGAATGTCTGTGTGCATGAATAAGTAATCTGTAGGCCCTGGCTTTTCTTCAGTTCATGGCTTAAATAATACAAGGTGATTTGGAATTTTAGAAATGAAGTTGATAGACCAAAGCATCTTTAGGTCATCATATCTCAATGATACTTAATGTCTGGAAAGTAATATGTAGTTTAAAAAACTTTTTATTATGGAAATCTCCAAACATTTACAAAAGTGGATAATAGAATAATGAGGCGCCATGTATTCATCACTGAGTTTCAACAATTATCAACACATGGTTTCATTTTAGCTATACTTTCACCCCTACCTCCACACTGAATTTTTTAAGACATATTTTATCCTTATTTTTTTCCAGATATATTTTATCTATAAATGCTTCAAAGGTCTTTGTCTTTTTGAGATACATATTTAAGACAATCTAACCACAAGGCCGTTGTCACACCTAAGAAAATTCCTTAATAAGATAAAATATCCAGTCAATGTTTGGACTTACTTGTCTCATAAATGTTACTTTATAGTTGGTTTGTTTAAATCATACCAACCAAGGGATCACACGTATGTCCTTTAAGTCTCTTAATTTATAGGCTTCCTTCTTCTCTATTTTTAACTTTCTCCTTTATTTATTGAAGAAATTAGATCATTTGTCATGCAGGATTTTCCATATTTTGGATTTTGCTGATTGCATCCCTGTGGTGTTAATGAATTCTTCTATCTCACCAATCTCCTATAAACTCATAGTTAGATGTAGAAGCTTTATCAGTTTCAGGTTTCATTTTTGACAAGAGTACTTCATAGATGGTGCAGGGAATTCCTGTTGCATCATATTAGGAAACATATCATCTCTGCTTATTTATTCTTTTGTAATTTTAAAATTGATCAGTGAATTCAGGTATTGTCGTCTGATCCGTCAGCCTTTCATCCAATGGTTGTAGCAGCCATTGGTGATCACTGCCTGGATCCAGTAATGTGTATGGCTATCAAAGAATGGGGGTCTAAAACTTCTATTGATGTATAGAGTAGTAGCTCTATTTAATTAGTAAATCCAGAAGTGGAAAGTCATGATGTTGGCTGATAGCAATTAACTGCTTTTTTAGTACCAAGTCTAATTTTTGTTTTAAACAACATACTGATTTTTTGTAGAGATTTATTTATTATTTATTTAATTAATTAATTTAATGTATTTTTGGCTGCATCAGGTTTTAGTTGCGGCACGCGGGATCTTTCATTGTGGCACGCAGGCTTCTTTCTAGTTGTGGTAAGCGGGCTCCAGAGTGCGTGGGCTCTGTAGTTTGCAGTACTCAGGCTCTCTAGTTGAGGCACGCGAGATCAGTAGTTATGACGTGCAGGCTTAGTTGCCCCACGGCATGTGGGATCTTAGTTCCGTGACCAGGGATCAAACCTGTGTCCCCTGCATTGTATGGCAGATTCTGTACCACTAGCCCACCAGGGAAGTCCCCCAAGTCTAATTTTTAAGAGTATTTAAGTTAAACTTTTTTACAAGCCATGGTTTTTCTTTTTTTTTTCCTGAAATTCTGTTTACTAAAATAGCAAGAAAAATCAGAATTTTTATGTGAATGAAATAAACAATGCATTTCTGTTGCAGAAATCACTTCTCAAGAAGTTCAATTGCTGCAGGTGGGCAAAAGGGAAAATCCTACTATACAATTACATTCACTGTCATTTTTCCACATAAAGATGATGTGTGCTATTTTGCTTATCACTATCCATATACGTATTCAACTTTACAGGTGAGAACTCATTAAGTTGTACTGTGACCATTATTGTGTTGTATGTGTATGTGTCAGATAATTGAAGAAAAATTGCTTTAATTAAATATCTAAATAAGATAAGAAAAAGATTCAGGGTTGATGACTTTAGAAAATAATAACAATATTTGTTGAAATCATTAAAGTAAAATGGGAATATAGTCTTAATTTTTATTTAATAGAAATACTATGGAAATATGACATGATTTTTACTTTCCACTTTGGGTAGAAATCTACAAATCACAATTTATAAATTTTAACTAGGTGAGATTTCTACTTGTTTAAAGAAAAGCATTGAATCTCACAGAAAATGTAACAGTAGAAAATGTATATGCAATTTAAGTTTTTCTGTTGTGAATTCATTTCTTCTAATGGAGTCATATGGAGTCTTCATATGGAGTCCTAGATCCAGATTGCTTAGAATATGGGGTATAAGAGTTGTTTTGTGGGTTCTTTTGAGATTTTTTGATTATTTGCATTGTAAAACAAAAAATTCAAGTAATTACCGTGGCAGATTTACACTCAGAACAGAATGTCTGTCCTAATGATCAAGGATCTTGAAGCTTCGTATGATCAATTTACCCAGAAAGGAATTGGAACACTATGATTAGAAACAAGATTCCAAATTATGAGAGAGGAGAAAATGAGAGAAAAACATAGTCCATAGAGCAGAAGAAATGTCAAGGCCGAGAACATTAAATGAGGCTCACTTTATTTTAGTAAGGTTCCAACCTACAGTAAAGGTATAAACTGATATCTTTCTGTGCTGAATAACATAGCATCAGAAATATAGTGTTGTTATTTACATGGTATTTGTTACTGTTCTTTACTGATGTTACCTTTTTAATATATTTTAAATGCCCCTACTTTCTTCCAGTCCCACTACCACGACCTTTTCCATGCATTACCATTGTTTCTCACCTGAACTTTTGCCGATCTCTTTCTAACTGGTGTCCCAAAATTCACTTGTATCCCCTTTCCTCTTCATCACTGTTTTATCACACTGTAGCAAGAGGGCTCTTTGATGGCAAATCTAATCATATAAATCTGCTCCTTAAAATTCTTTGGTGATTTCTCTTGCCATTTGTATGAAGTCTAAAATTCTTACCATAGCTCATTCAGTCATTTCTCCACTATTTTGCACAGTTCTGGCCATTTATTCATACTGTTTGGACTGTTACTTACTTAATATTTATTTTTAAATAGACTTTAAAGTAATTCACTCTTTAAAGATTATCCTCATCCTAAGTTAATATATGTGGAATTACAGGTTTAATGTGCTAAACTTTTTTTCTAATTCACAGTAAAATACATATCTATTAAAATTTTTTTAAAGGTTATCCACATATCACTTAGTTACCTTAATTACCAAATACTATGCTTTGGGAAGGACTGGTCTACCAGGCCCTTTCTTCTGTGTTAAATTCTCAATTTCTTACCCTTTTCTTTCTGGTCTAGCTATAATGAATCTTCTTCAGTTCTTTGAAATGTCCTTCTTTTTTCTTATTTCACGGTCTTCCTGTATGCTTTCCTTCTGCCTACAGTGCACTTTCTATCCATTTCACTCATCCTTTGGATCTCACTTTAAATGTAATTTTTTTTTAGAAGACCTTTCCTCCCTGCCCAGACTCTGCAAGGCTCCCTTCCCTTTATTTCAAGCTCTCATAGCACTGTATATTTTTTCTAGGGTAGGGACTATTTATTCATTGTTATATCCCCAATGCCTGGCACAGTTTCTAGCCCAGAAATAGTGACCACATGGTAAATCATGATTATGTGAATGAACATAGGCAAAAGTTTGGAAACCAACTAAGTATCTTTTTTTTTTTTTTTTTTTTTTTTTTTCTTTTTGCGGTATGCGGGCCTCTCACTGTTGTGGCCTCTCCCGTTGCGGAGCACAGGCTCCGGATGCGCAGGCCCAGCGGCCATGGCTCACGGGCCCAGCCGCTCCGCGGCATATGGGATCCTCCCAGACCGGGGCACGAACCCGTATCCCCTGCATCGGCAGGCGGACTCTCAACCACTGCGCCACCAGGGAGGCCCCCAACTAAGTATCTTTAAAATAAGGGATTGAACAATTTATTTTTGGTGTGACCATATACTAAAACCATTAAAATTTGTGTTTTCAAAAGACATATATTCAACATGTTTAATGATATGGCATAATATTTATAATTATGAATATCTTAATATGAATGTATAAATTATTAAATGATAAAATCAAATTATAAAAAGTCTTACATGTGATTACAGTTTTGTTTATATATATTGGCATTTGTTAGTAGTAATCTAGGTCATGCAATTATGGGTGTTTAAATTTTTTTCTTGTACTTTCTGTGTCTTCCAGACATTTTACGATGAGCCTTTATTAATCTTGAAATCAGGAAAGATTGTTAAAAAACTTGTGCTGCATAATATTCATTCTCCATATTTTAGGTTGCCGTTAACAGATCTATAGTCACAAAATTTCAACATTCAGAAGCCTTTGAAAACCAAAAGCATTTTCATAACCCATTTGGCAGCAAAGCCTGGCCTGAATTGATGTGAGCTTATTTAGAATATTGATTCTACTTAGCGTGACTCTTCATATGCTTTGCTACAGAAATACTAATGTGCTTATTTACAGGCTGCTGCTGCTGACCCCACTGGTTATATCACACTATTAAGGGTATCCAAACTGTATCTATCCCCTTTCTCAAGTTCCCAAATACTGATATTTAACTGCATCTGGACCCTAATCCCTGGAGAAGGGATTAGGAATCTGATTCACTTTTAGTTATGTTCAAGATCTGGATGCATTTATTTCTGTTTATCATAGGGAGTTTTTAAATGATTATATACTTTGCTTTTAAATTTTTATTAAGATGCATCTTCAAAAATTGGAATCAGCACACAATCCTCAGCAAATCTATTTTCGAAAAGATGTGTTATGTGAAACCCTGTCTGGAAACAGCTGTCCCTTGGTGACTATAACAGCAATGCCAGAGTCTAATTATTATGAACATATCTGTCAATTCAGTAAGTTTGTCTTCTTCACTCACAATACCAATCATTCTTACTTATTTTTCTTTGCTTCATGACTATTTTGTAAGGGCATTAGTACTAGGAATAAGCATCAGAAGTCTTGGGTTCTAGTCTGGGTCCTGTTACTGCCTAGCTTGGGCCCACTTCTGGGCCTCAGTTTCCTCATATGAGGGAGCTGCCTGAGATGACCTCTGAGGTCTCTTGATACTAATATTCTGTAGTTCTTATTCTTAGAAGTCATACCCAAAGTATAGTATAACAAATTATACCATCAGTTTAAGACTTTACAATTAATTTTATTTATAAATAAAACTACCATAAACCTATCAAGTATTTTGATGCTAGTACTGAATAGCTACTTGTTTTTCCCTGCCATTTATGTTTTTAAATTGCCTCAAATGTACAGCTATGGTAAAAAAATATATATGCATATAAGAAAACTGTTCTAATTTTGTTAAGAAGGTAAAATATTTTCAGGAAAGAGAAAGAGCTTGCTATTCATGAAAATATGAGCAGATGAACTGAATGGTTATTTTTTTTTTTTTTTTTTTTTTTTTTTTTTTCTTTTTGCGGTATGCGGGCCTCTCACTGTCGTGGCCTCTCCCGTTGCGGAGCACAGGCTCCGGACGCGCAGGCCCAGCGGCCACGGCTCACGGGCCCAGCCGCTCCGCGGCATATGGGATCCTCCCAGACCGGGGCACGAACCCGTATCCCCTGCATCTGCAGGCGGACTCTCAACCACTGCGCCACCAGGGAGGCCCTGAATGGTTATTTTGTAGCCCTGTATATCTAAATGTATAGTGAAAAATATTTTTCTTTGTAAATCTCTGAGCAGATATACCTACTGTTCTGTGCTTATCATAGTGACTATAAAACAGGAATAAGATTATATGTTCCTTCTTTTTTCCATGACTTTATGAAAAATAAATTTATATTTCATCTATTTTCCCCAGATACTTATTCTTTATGAAACCAAGATAATATTAAAAAATTAATTTTATGTGTTAGATTAATCATTGTGAAATAAATGACTCAAATACTATTTAATGTGTTATGTTCATATAAGACATGACTTATATGGGTTTTATATCTGTTTTCTCTAGCGGGCCTAGTATAGTGCTTGTATATAATAGGTGCGCAGTGAGTTATACTTTGACTTTACATCAGTATTCACAATTGAGTAGAAATATTTCCAGTGCCCCAAAGTCAAACATCATACAGACTTAGTAGACGTTCATTTTAATTTGAGGTTTTATGTCTACTTTAGGAAATCGCCCTTACGTTTTCTTATCTGCTCGGGTGCATCCTGGAGAGACTAATGCAAGTTGGGTAATGAAAGGAACATTGGAGTATCTCATGAGTAATAACCCTACTGCTCAGAGCTTACGAGAATCCTATATTTTTAAAATTGTCCCTATGCTAAATCCAGATGGTGTCATCAATGGAAAGTAAGTTAAGCAATAGTTATAGAAATATTATAGATTGTTGTGGCTGTCCTGTATAAACTTGTTGAAATAATAGCATCCACATTAATTTCAAAAACAAATCTAGTGATTTTTCTAGAACAAAAAAAATTTAGTGAAGAATTAATCTGATAAATTTTTAAGTGAAAATATAATTTGTATATTATTAGTACTATGATATTTTGAGAAATTCTGTATCTATTCATGAGAATATGATTTTATAAAATGTATGTCTGCTTGAATTGTTTTAGAAAAATCACAGTATTGGGATATGAAAAAGATTTTAGCACATCGTCTTATAGTCCTTTTTATTTGACATGGCATGATCTTAGGTTGTTTTAAGATTTAGAATCTTCTGGGATCTCTTTCCACTAATATGGAATATTGGCTCCGTTTGCTAACCTCTTCTTGATATGAGTAGGAATTCTTTAGAGTGGAAATACTGGAACATTACTTTTTAAGTGGAGGTGGCTTATAGTTGGTACAGTTCATTTATTGTGTCAATTAGACCAAGGTCTCTTTAATGCTTCTGAAAGGGGGGAGTTAGTCTAACTGTCATGAGCATCTCCAAAGTCGAGGACACCATATTTATTTATTCAATAAAAGAACCATGAATATTTCTCATATTTAGGAAATTTTTGAATTAAAAAAATAGAATAATTTCTTTTTAGGTAGTATGATTATGGAACTAAAATGAGATTTTATGTCTAATTTTAATTCAGAAACATATTGACCAGTTAGAATTCTGTTTATATTTCTGTTATCACCTTCTGACCATTTGCTTAAATTTTTGCTCAGTGGCTTTAATACTTAATACCTATGATTAATGAAAATGTATTTGAATTTTTGCAAGAATGTGTGCTTTTCATATACAATACTTATCTTTCTTAGAAGGAGGGCCCAGATAGCACTTTCAATAATAACTGATACAATCAAAATACAGAATGTTAGCATAAGAAATGATTATTATGTAGTCAGAATGGAAAATATGACCATGAATGGAGAACTTTTCCTATAGCTTGACAATTTTGACTTATAAAACTTCAAGCTTACCACAGTTAAATGCATGTAACACAAGATCTTGCACATAGCAAATGCTAAATAAATGTTTACTTACTGACTATAATATGCATTCTGGTGAGTACACCGTTTATACCTGTTTGAAATATTTAGTGGAATAGAATCATAAAATTAAATCAAGTGTATGTAAGAGTTTATTGGTACCAATGTTTGTCATTGTGTTTACATATGTGTAGTCACCGCTGTTCTTTAAGTGGAGAGGATTTGAATAGACAGTGGCAAAGTCCAAATCCAGATTTACATCCTACAATTTATCATGCCAAGGGTCTGCTGCAATATCTGGCTGCAGTGAAGCGTTTACCACTGGTAAGTGGCAATATTTGTTTGTATAGTCAAAGAGGTGATTTTGTTATAAGTTAGTATTTTGTAGATTATTTTCTGGTTATAAAAGCTGGGTGTTAATTTCAGAAGCAGTTTCTTTAAAACATCTTTGTTATCTATCACTTGTGTATTAATTATGTTGTCAAATTAATACAATGTATCCATATTCTTATTTCATTAGATTTAATTTTTATAATTCTCATGAGCCCTTTACTTTTCTGTTTTGTTTATGAATAGTGGTAACTCCTGGCTGTAAGTTTTAGCTATTTAACTTCACTGTTTGAACAATATCAAGGTAAAAGTACAGTAGATATCTTCCAAATTCTCAAACTAGTAGAAAATTATTTCTGAGCTCTTTAGCTAATTCTAAAGCAGGTAAGTCTCGATTATACACATAGGAAAGGTAATATAGGCATGGTGGGATGCTCTCCTGAACTGTGTATGTGTATTTCTTCTGTTTTCAGCAGCTTTTGTTTAGAATGTTTCCATTATTTTAATCTTCAAATGAGTTAATCTTCCTTTGGGAAAGATAGAACACTTTGCAGAGGGGCAAAATTGGCATGCAAATCTGTCCATTTTCTATTTTTTAAATGATGCTCTTAAAAATTAAAGGGAAACCATACTCCTTTTAAAATGTTTTTCATGAAAGCATTTTTTATGTTCTCTTAAATTAGGTAAATATTTTAACAACCGTTGGGGCAGTGATGCGTGCAGCTGTAGATTGACCTATAATTGAATTTATTATTTTTTAAGTGATGAATAGTAGATACAAAACAAAGAGTGGAACTCGTGGCTTGATGCAGGACCTACCTGCGAAGGATTTAGCCATTCTAGAATTAATCATAGATCCTTTCCAGAAGTAGATATGTATTATTACTTTTATTGATTCTACTTGTTAAATGGTGGCGCAGTTACAACAAAAGGACAAAGGAACACAGAGCTGTTTATTGGCTTCATATTAGCTACCTTTACTTGGCAATATATGAATTTGAAGGATTTTATTTTTAAAATATATTATCTTTTCAAGGTTTATTGTGATTATCATGGCCACTCCCGAAAGAAGAATGTATTTATGTATGGCTGCAGCATCAAAGAGACAGTGTGGCACACGAATGACAATGCAGCTTCATGTGATGTTGTGGAAGATGGGGGATACAGGGTAATTATTACAGATAAGGCAGGAATTTTTGAATTTCAAACATGCATAAAACTACAGAGAATAATTTAACATACAGGAACTACTCAGATTCAGTAAATGTTACCATTTTGCCATTTTGTTTCAGATTTTTCGTTTTAAATGTTTCTTCTAATTTTTTTTTGCTTTTTTTAATGAAAGTAGACTTGATTTACAATATTACATTAGTTAGAGGTGTACAGTGTAGTTATTCACTATTTTTGTAGATTATACTCCATTTAAAGTTATTATAGAATGTTGGCTGTATTTTCTGTGCTGTACAGTATATCCTTGTATTGTTCATGCATTGTTTATTTTATACATAGTATGTATCTCTTAATCGCCTACTGTTATCTTGCCACTACCCCATCCCTCTCCCTACTGGTAATGGCTAGTTTGTTCCTTATACCTGTGAGTCTGTTTCTCTTTTGTTATATACATTTGTTTTATTTTTTTAGGTTCCATATATAAATGATAATATACAGTATTTGTCTTTCTCTGTCTGACTTATTTCACTAAGCATAATACCCTCCAGATCTATTCATGATGTTTCAAATGGCAAAATTTCATTCTTTTTTATGGCTGAGAGTATTCCATTGTATAATATACACCACATCTTCTTTATCCATTCATCTGTTGGTGGATACTTAGGTTGCTTCCATGTCTTGGCTATTGTAAATAGTGCTGCTGTGGACATTGAGGTGCATGTATCATCTTGAATTAGAGTTTTTTGTCTTTTCTGGATATGTGCTCAGGAGTGGGATTGCTGGATCATATGGTAGCTTTATTTTTAGTTTTTTAAGGAACCTCTATACTGTTCTCCATAATGGTTGTACCAATTTACATTCCCACCAACAGTGTAGGAGGGTTCCCTTTTCTCCACACCCTCTCCAGCATTTATTATTTGTAGACTTTTTGATGATGGCCATTATGACCAATGTGAAGTGATACCTCATTGTAGTTTTGATTTGCATTTCTCTAATAATTAGTGATGTTGAGCATCTTTTCATGTGCCTATTGGCCAACTATATGTCTCCTTTGGAAAAATATCTATTCAGTTCTTCTGCCCATTTTTTAATTGGGTGGTTTGGGGGTTTTTTTTGATGTTGAGTTGTATGAGCTGTTTATATATTTTGGATATTAACCTCTTTCAGTCATATCATTTGCAGATAGGTTCTCCCTTTACGTAGGTTGTCTTTTCATTTTGTCAGTTGTTTCCTTTGATGTGCAAAAGCTTTTAAATTTAATTAGGTCCTAGCTATTTACTTTTGGTTTTTTTCCTTTACCTGAGGAGACAGATCAAAAAAATATTGCTGTGACTTACATGAAAGAGCGTTCTGCCTATATTTTCTTCTGTGAGTTTTATGGTTTCCAGCCTTACATTTAGGTCTTTAATTCATTTTGAGTTTACTTTTGCATATGGTATGGAAAATGTTTCTAATTTCACTCTTTTACATGTAGCTGTCCAGTTTTCCCACCACCACTTATTGAAGAGACTGTCTTTTCCCTATTTTATATTTTTGCCTCCTTTGTCATAGATTAATTGACCATATGTTAGTGCATTTATTTCTGGGCTCTCTATTCCATTGCTCGATATGTCAGGGTTTTTAGTGTGTGTGCCAGTACATTCCTGTTTTGATTACTGTAGCTTTGTAGTATAGTCTGAAGTCAGGAAGTCAGTGTTACCTCCAGCTTTGTTTTGTTTTTTTTTCCTCCAGATTGCTTTATAGTCTGTTGTGGTTCCATATAAATTTTAGGATTATTTGTTGTACTTCTCTGAGAAATGTCCTGGGTATTCTAGATATTTTGATAGCGATTGCATTAATTTTGTAGATTGCTTTGAGTAGTATGAACATTTCAACAGTATTAATTCTTCCAGTACATGAACAGGGATATCTTTCCATTTCTTTGTATCATCTTCAATTTCCTTCATCAGTGTTATATAATTGTCAGAGTATAGGTCTTTCAGTTTATTCCTATGTATTTTATTCTTTTTGATGCAGTTTTAAATGGAATTAGTTTTGGATTCCTGAACTAATGATAGTTCATTATCAGTGTATATAAAAAAGCAACAGATTTCTGTATTTTAATCTTGTATCCTGTACAAGAAAAATCCCAAGTAAACAACCTAACCTATCATCCAAAGTAATTAGAAAAGGAAGAACAAACAAAGCTCAAAGTCAGCAAAAGGAAGGAAATAATAAAGATCAGAGTGGAAATAAAATTGAGACAGCCGCCCCCAAAAAATAGAAAAAAATCAATGTTTTTTTTTTTTTTTTGAAAAGATGAACAAAATTAATAAGCCTTTAGCCAGGCTCATTAAGAAAAGGAGAGAGGTCCCAAATAAACAAAATAAATGAAAGAGGAGAAATTACAACCAGTATCACAGAGATACAAAAAACATAAGCGAATACTATGAACAGTTTTACGCCAACAAATTGTATGATCTGGAAGGAATGGATAAATTCCTAGAAATATACAGTCTTCCACAACTATAAAAGGCACCTGGAACAGTTCTTTGCTCAAAAAGATAAAAAGCTTTGGGAAGATGGAATTATGAAGTTGCCTGAAAAATGGCAGAAGGTAGTGGAACCAGAGGGTGAATACATTGTTCAATAAAGTTCTTGGTGAAAATGAAAAATGTGTCTTTTATTTTTACTTAAAAACCAAAGGAACTTTTTGGCCAAAGCAATAGATAACCTGAACAGACTGATCACTAGTAGTGAAATTGAATCAGTAATAAAATAACTCCTAGCAAACAAAAGTCCAGGATCCAACAGCTTCAAAGGGGAATTCTACCAAACATGTAAAGAAGAGCTAATACCTATCCTTCTCAAACTACTCCAAAAAATTGAAAATGAGGGAACACTCCCAAATTCATTCTACAAGGCCAACATTACCCTGATAACCAAAACCAAAGACACTACAAAAAAGATTACAGGCCAGGATCTATGATGAATATAGATGCAAAAATCCTCAACAAAATATTAGCAAACTGAATCCAACAATATATAAAAAGGATCATGCACCATGATCAAGTTGGATTTATTCTAAGGATGCAAGAATGGTTCATATTCACAAAACAGTCATTGTAATATGCCTCATTAACAAAAGGAAGGATAAAAATCACATGATCATCTCAATAGATGCAGAAAAAGCATTTGACAGAATTCATCCATTCATGTTAAAAACTCTCATCAAAGTTGGTGTAGAGGGAACATATCTCAACATAATGAAGGCCGTTTATGACAAACCCACAGTTAATATCATACTCAAGTTTGAAAAACTGAAAGCTTTTCCTCTAAAAATGCTTCTCACATTTAAATTTTTAATCGATTTGGAATTTATTTTTGTATGAAGTGTGGGGGTCTAATTTTAGTTTCCCCATGTATAACCAGTTGTCTCAGCACCGTTTATTAAACAGCACCTCCTTCCTCTGCCAATTTTATAAAGCCATCTGTTACAGACTTTGTTTCCACATGTATGGGTGTGTTTTGAGGTCTGCCTAGGACTGAAGGGAGATCTATTGTTTTACGTACTGTGTGCTTTTCATTTTGTCACAGTGTCTCTCTTACTATATTTACGCCTAAACAAGCACCCCAGGTTATTTTCCAAAAAAAAGTTTCAGTAACATATCACTACCCTTAGCAAAACTTCAAAGCACATTTTCTTTTTGGTGTCCTCTCTCTTCTTCCCCTTTCTCAAATAAATAAAATGATTAGAGTTATGTTAAAAAATGGAAACACTCCAGAAATGTAGAGTAGTGAGTGAAAGTCATCTTCTCTCAATTAATCACTAATTCATCACTTTCACCATGTGTATTGTGAGATTTACCTCTAAGCACATGCATTCATAGATGTATATAAACATAGTATATCAAGTTTTTGTGTTGTTTTTTTTTTTAACGCTCCACAGCAACTTTTTTTTCACGTGTTTGTTGGCCATCTTTCTAGGTCCTCATATCTAGATCTGTCTTAATATTTTTGATAGCCACACAAGATTTTCATTGTGTATTTTTGTTATTATTGTATGGCTATACCAAAATGTATTTATTCACTGTCCCTTGGTGGTGGTCACTTCATTAATATTGCCAAATTGTTTTTCATAAGGATTGTACAAATTGATACTTCCCAGTGAATGATAGTGCTGTTTCTCCAAACATCTTACTATCATCTTTGCCAGGTGAAAAAAATATCTGATGGTTTTAGTTTGTGTATCTGTAATTATAATATATGAGGTCAAGTATCTTTTTCTGTTTGGCCAATTATGATCTCTCTTTTTAAAAAATAGCCTTTTCTCATATTCTCTGCTTACTTTTGTACAAGTATCTAATATTGTTTTTAAAATAACTTTATAAGTATACTCTTTATATTAAAATTTTTTGTTTATGATGTGTAGTGATTTAAAACTTTTATCATATTTGTTGATTTTTTTTTAAGTAGCTTCTGGGTTTTGAGGCTTAGAAAGACTTCTCATTCTAAGATTTTAAAAGTAGAGCTCTATGTTTACTGTTTGTAGTTTCATTTAAAATTTTAACTTATTAATTTAAAATTTAAATTCACAATCTAATTAGAGTTAGTTCAATGGAGAGTGACTTCAGCTGGTTTTTCTCAGTGGCTGACCAGTTGTGTTAGCTTTTCATGAATGATCAATGTTCCTCACTAATAATAATACTAATTTTAACAAATACCTTTGGTTCTAATTCTGAACTCTCTTTCTAAAGATGCATCTATTCCTATACCAGTATCATCTTTTAACTAATGTTAGATATGTAATTATCTGTCAGATTATTTCTCTAGTTGTAGCCTTTTCTTTCAGAATTCCCCAAGGTATACTGCTATATTTCATTTTCACATGAACCTGAGAATAACTTTAAGTTGCAAAAATTTTGTGGGCATTTCGACTGTGACTGTTTTAGCTTTATTGTTTCATTTAGGGGTGATTGATGTTTACAGTGTTAAATCTCTTAGTCAAGCCATCTTCATGACTAAAGTTTCTTCAGTTTTTGAAATATGTTTTCGTATTTTAAAACATGTTTTTTTTTACATGGTTTTATTCCACTTATTGGTTGCTACTATGAATGTTATCCTTTCGTTCATTCTATTTTCTGATTAATATTTGTCTAGGAAAGCAGAAAAGTCTAATTTAGTAAGAGGATTCTTTCAGTGTTTTGAATAGCAAGGGATATAGGAAGAAGATCCACATGACTGCTCTAATGACTATGCTTTCATAAATTTTTTTCAAAATTTAGAAATTAAAATAATTTTAAATGACAAAAAAAGAAAGCTCTTGAAATATTTTATCATTCTTATCTTTGCAGACTTTGCCTAAGATTCTGAGCCATATTGCCCCAGCATTTTGCATGAGCAGCTGTAGCTTCGTAGTAGAAAAATCTAAAGAATCTACAGCACGTGTTGTAGTTTGGAGAGAGATAGGAGTACAAAGAAGCTATACCATGGAGAGTACTTTGTGTGGCTGTGATCAGGGAAAATATAAGGTAAAACATCTCAGGACTTCCAGCCATAAAAATATTTCAAGTCTTCCATATATGCTCTAGTAGTTTTCAAGTATGTATTAAATGATATGTTTGTTATGCTGAGCTAAATGTAACTTGCAATAATGGAATTGAATTATATGCGATCTTAAGAACAGTTTTTGTTTTGGTTGTTTTTTTTACTTCTCTGAACTAAATAGCTTGCTTTGGATCCTTATGAAATCTTGGTTGAGTCTACTTACAGTCATAATTTTTAAGAAAGCATGCTGTAATACACATTTAAATAACGGTTAGTAATTTTTAATGAGCTGTGCAAGGAGTACATTATTAATAAAATGTTCTATCATTTTAATTTATTGGTTGTAAATATATTTTTATGCATTTAGAAATAAACACATTACACTAAGTTTTTTAAATTTAGATTTTGTGTGTATGTGACTTTTAAATGCATATTCCTTTACTAATTTTTTTTTCTTTACTAAGACTCCTCTTCTCCTCCTCCTATGGTACCATAGGCTTTTATGGGAAACAATGAGTTCAGACTTTACTTTTGAAATCTAAGAGTAATTAAATGTTAGGTGACTTTGAATTTTTTAATTTTAAAGTTTGAGAACTTAAAAAAAAATTTTTTTATTGGAGTATAGTTGATTTACAATGTTTTGTTACTTGCAGGTGTACAGCAAAGTGAATCAGTTATACATATACATATATAAACTCTTTTTTAGGTTCTTTTCCCATATAGGTCATTACAGAGTACTGTGTAGAGTTCCCTGTGCTATACAGTAGTTCCTTATTAGTTAATCTATTTTATATATAGTAGTGTGTATATGTCAATCCCAATCTCCCAATTTATCCCTTCTCGCGTTTCCCTGCTGGTAACCATAAGATTGTTTTCTACATCTGTGACTCTATTTCTGTTTTGTAGATAAGTTCATTTGTACCATTTTTTTAGATTCCACGTATAAGTGATATCATACAATATTTGTTCTTCTCAGTCTGACTTACTTCACTCAGTATTACAATCTCTAGGTCCATCCATGTTGCTACACGTGGTATTATTTTGTTCTTTTTTTATTGCTGAGTAATATTCCATTGTATGTATGTACCACAAAAGATTGAGAACTTAAAAGGCAATGAATTGGACCTTAGGTAAGCAACTGTAAACCCGGATATTTATTTTTCTTACCTTGCCACAAAAAGCTTTTCAGGTGTCATGCTAACTATTCCACTCATTCTGTTTTGTTGTGTTTTGTTTTTTTGACATGGGCAAGAGGAATCTGAATTCATAGTGATTTTCATATACGTCACATAAAAGTGATTATAACTTTATGTTTAGAAAGAGTTAAAAATCTTCCAATTGGTTAGTATTAAAAATGTAAACATATTATGATTGATACCAAAATGTTCAAGTGGCGAGCTTAAATGATTTTTCCAGTCTGTAACTAACTAGAAGAAAATTGTATAGATTTTGCAACTGGCATTCAAACTTTGGGGGCCTAGATGGGTAGAACTTAGTGAAATTTCAGTACTTTCTGTAGAATGACTCTTCCCTAAGATTTAGGTTGACCACAGTATACTATTCTTCCAAAATGTGCTATCCTTTGAAATCTCTTCAAATATTATAAAACAGTGTCTTCTAGATTACCAAAGGCACGATTGTGGTAAGAGAGGAGCATGAGCACTCCAGTCCACAGACCCTGCCTCCTAATCATTGCTTTAGTGGACTGTAAGTGTGTGGGATGGAAAAAACTTGACAGTCATTTTTGTAAAGGACCATAGGTAGTTCATATGATTTAGGGAAATAGACTATAAATTATTTGTTTTTAAAGAGATGCAGTCCGGCTGGAGAAGGTAAATTAAAGTGTCAGTGTCTGTGAAACTAGTCTCTGGGAGTAGGGAGAGAAGAAGTCAGGGAAGCTGAGACTTGCATACCCCTTGAAATCATCTGTTGCATAATAATAGTAGCACTTTCTTACTATATTTGGATTCTACTGATAGACTTTCATTGGATTTTTTTAAGTGTTCTTTTTGTGTTTTGATAAATTTATTTAGTCATTGAAAAAACCACGTTTAAAAATTGCTAAAATATATTTTGAAACATAAAACATTAGACGAGTTTTCTAAAAATTACTTTATAAAATTTTTTTAATAAAATAGATACCTAATATACAGTCATTTCTCTTTTATACGATTTACATTGACATATATATGCTTTACGTGATTTCCATTGATAGAGTTACATTGATTTAAAACTCCTATTACTGCTACTAATAAGCTAAGTTTTGTACATCTAAAATTCAGTGCTTTGATCCTAACATATACTTTTTAAAAGTTTTTTTAATTAATAAACTTTAAAAAATAAGTTTATTTATTATTTTTGGCTGCGTTGGGTCTTCATTGCTGCACCCGGGCTTTGTCTAGCTGTGGCAAGCAGGGGCTACTTTTCATAGCAGTGCACGGGCTTCTCATTGCGGTGGCTTCTCTTGCTGTGGAAAACGAGCTGTAGGCCTGTGGGCTTCAGTAGTTGTGGCATGCGGGCTTCAGTAGTTGTGGCGCATGGGCTTAGTTGCTCCACGGCATGTGGGATCCCCCCGGACCAGGGCTCGAACTCGTGTCCCATGCGTTGACAGGCGGATTCTTAACCACTGCACCACCAGGGAAGTCCCAATAAACTTTTTAAAGAGCAGTTTTAGATTCACAGAAAAATTGAGTGGAAACTACAGAATTCCCGTATACCCACACCCTCCCCCCTACACATAATGTATACTTTTCAAACTTGTTAATATTAGCTAATAAGTTGTGTAAGTCTAATAATATTTTAAGAAACAAATCTCTTCACCCTCAAGAATGTTCTTATATTACTGAATTTTAGGCTTTAAATATTCTTTATTTTTATTTTTGATGAGCTAATTCAGAAATAGGCATAGCCTTTCTAAAGCTTTTAGATTAAGAAGGCAAATGCATTTTCTAAGTCAGTTAGGTCACATTTCTTAGAATATTTGGAGATGGCCAAACTATTTAAACAATCAGTCAATCATTATTATGAAGGCATGTGTTACGTAGAGTAAATAACAGTTTTTATGATTTATCTCTTCAGTTACTGTGTGCTTTTAGTCTGGTCATTGAAAGTCTAGTCTGCTCTCATCTATGCCTGCAACCTTTGTTGGTGTAAGGATTGCATTTATTTTAGAGATTCATTTTAATCTGAAAATTAAATGATAAGTAACGTCTTGATTTACAGTCCATTTCTATCCTTTTATTTGGTAATGTTTAACTTTTGGTAAACCTTATATATTGTTTATTGAGAAACTATTGGTTAAAAAAGGGTTGTGGTAAAATTTTGTTTTTGCATTAGTAGACCAACTTTGAAATGGGCATTCTTAACTGACATGGAACATAAAAACTTATTTTACTGCTGCCTCATTAGCTTAGATTTGTCTGATTATTTTTTGACATAGTTACCTTTCTTTTGTTTGTTTTTTACTCAGCAGTTTCTTTTTATCATTCAGGAAAAGTATGTATAAAGTAATGTTCAAGTATACAAATTGGAGCCTTGATTGTAGCACTATAATATTTCAACATTGGCATACAAGTAGTAGATTACAAGAAGTACTAGCAAGATCTTGTAAAAATATAATTTCACCCATGAACTCCAAGAATAACTTAACCACAAGATGTTTATCTGTTTTTGCCTCCCCAGTGTGTTGGTGAAAATAGTTTGCACGCAGTGAATGAGCATAGACATTTTATAAATGTTTTTTTAAGACAGTTTCCTTTGTGACTTAAAATAATCTTATGTTGTTAAGACACTGTGCTTTTGAGTCCTAGGTTCATACAAAGTGCCAGGCTTTTATTTTATTAATATAGTTACAAATTCCTTTTATGTAATTTTAATGAGATATAGCCAGAGGATAGCAAATGTCCTAGTTACATGTTTATTATTTCTTTATTTTTAGGGTTTACAGATTGGTACTCGAGAATTGGAAGAGATGGGAGCAAAATTTTGTGTTGGTCTATTGCGTTTGAAAAGACTGACATCCCCACTGGAATATAATCTACCTTCTTGTCTGCTTGACTTTGAAAATGACTTGATTGAATCGAGCTGCAAAGTAACTAGGTAAGACATACTTGTTTTATTCTTTTGTTATATGGTAGTATACTGTTAAACTTCATTAAATTAGTTACGCAGAGGAAAGGCACAGAGATTTTGACAGCCAGGAGCATTTTTAGAATTAATATACATAAGTCTTGCTTCTTTTAACATTGGTATTTGGATAAAATTCTAATGAAATATCCTTATATTTGGGATGCTGTTTTAGTGATCTTAATGATTTAGTTTTAACTTAAAAATAAGCAGTGTGGAAAACGTTACTTAGATAATGTGTAAATTAAGAAGGCTTGGAGCCAAGATTCATAGTTCAAAAGAAATTTTATTTTGTTGATAATCTACAAATATCAGATGGCTTTCCAGTCACCTTCTGGTTACATCTACTAGAAACAGCTAATTTAATATCCCTCTGAAAATATAGCTACATCTGCCAAGTAGTATCCTTCTGAGTAGGTAAACTTTTGCTCCTAAAATTCAGTGTATGTAAAATTTGATCAGTTATTGGCTCAGAGATAATTTAGTATCACAATTCTTAATCATAGTACCAGAGTTTAGCATTTTATAGTTTGATACACATGGGTAGGAATAGTCCCATTTTATAGAACCTACATGATTTTTATTGTTGGACATTGACATCAGATTTGTTAATTTATTGCCAAGCTATGTTATATATATATATATCAATTTAGTAGTTTTAAGTGTAGTAAAACATTAATTAGAACTTGATTCTTATATAATGTGATAATTGAGGCAGTGATCCTCTGCATTCTCTATATTTCAAAACACTTGCTAAACAATAATGGAAATAAATATAAATATATTTATGTGTAAATAAGTATAAATAAAGTTCTCATTGATGTTTAGAAGCCTACTTTTAAGTTATTTCATGTATTCTTCCCCCCCCATCTTTTTGAGGTAAAATTCACAAATAAAATTGTAAGATATTTAAAGTGTACACTGTGATGATTTGGTATATGTATACATTGTGAAAGGATTTACCCCATTGAGTTATTAACATACCCATCCATCACATCACATGTTTACCTTTGTGTCTGGGTGTGAGGAATATTTTTCAGTTTTGCTCTCCTAGCAAATTTCAATTATACAATCCAGTGTTATCTAGTATAGTCACCATGTTATACATTACTTCCGCAGACCTTATTCATCTCAACACCTGAAAGTTTGTATCACTCTTACTAACCTCTCCCTATTGTGTCCTCTGCCTGCCCCATATCCCCTGGCAACCACTTTCCTACTCTCTGTTTCTGAGTTGTTCCAATTCTTTTTTTTTTTTTAACATTTCATATGTAAGTGACACCATGCAGTATTTGTCTTTGTCTGGCTTATTTCACTTAGCATAATGCCCTCCAGTTTCATCCATGCTGTAGCATATGACAGGATTTCCTTCTTTTTTTTTTTAAGGCTGAATATTCCATTGTATATCTATATACCACATTTTCTTTATCCATTCATCCATCAATGGACAGTTAGATTGTTTTCATACTTTGACTATGTGAATAATACTGCTTTGAACATAAGAGTGTCTTAACAGTTTTCAGTGTACAGATCTTCCACCTTCTTGGTTAATTTATTCCTAACGATTATTTTTGATGCTATAGTAAGTTTGTTTACTTGATTTCTGTTTCTGATGTTTCATTGTTAGTGTATAGAAATGCAGCTGGTTTTTGTATATTGATTTTGTATACTGCAGCTTTACTGAAATCATTTATTACTTCTAACGTTGTGCTGTTTTTAGGGATTCTATGTGATATCTTGTCTACTGCAAATAGAGAAAATTTACTTTTTCCTTGCTGATTTGGATGCGTTTTATTTCTCTTTCTTGCCTAATTGCTCAAGCCAGTACTGTGTTGAATAAAAGTGGTGAGAGTGGGCATCCTTGTTTTGTTCCTTATCTTAGAGGAAGAGCTTTTGGTATTTCATTGTGAGTATGACATTAGCTGTGGGCTTGTCATATATTGCCTTTATTATGCTGGTTTGTTGAGTTTTATCATGAATGGATGGTGAATTTTGTCAAATGCTTTTCTGCATCTATTGAGATCATTATATGATTTTTATCCTTCATTTTGTTAATGTGGTGTATCACATTGATTGATTTACATATGTTGAACCATCCTTGCATCTCAGGGTGCAAGGTGATCATGGTTTAGGTATGATTCTTTTAGTGTATTGTTGAATATGATTTCCTAATACATTTTATTGAGGATTTTTGCATCTAAGTTCATGAGGGATTTTGGCCAATAATTTTCTTGTTTTTAAAATTTCTTCTCTGACTTTGGTATCAGGGTAATGCTGACCTTGTAAAATGAATTTGGAATTGTTCCCTCCTCTTTTAATTTGGGAAGAGTTTGAAAATAATTGCTATTATTTCTTGCTTAAATGTTTGGTAGAATTCATCATTGAAGCCATCTAGTCTTGGGGTTATCTTGGAAGGTTTTGAGTATTGATTCAGTTTTCTCACAAGTAATTGGTCTGTTTGGATTTTCTGTTAATTTCTTCATGATTCAGTCTTAGTAGCTTGTATGTTTCTAGGAATTTTTTCCATTTCTTCTAGGTTGTCCAATTTGTTGGTGTATAATTGTTCATAGTGGTCTCTTATGATCCTTTGTATTTTTGAGGTATCTGATGTGATGTCTCCTTTTTCATTTATAATTTCTCTCTTTTTTTGGGGAAGTCTCACTGTTTGTCTATTCTATCTTTTAAAAAATTAGCTCTTAATTTTATTGATTTTTTTTCTTTTTAGTCTCTATTTCATTTATGTCTCTTTGATCTTTGTTATTTTCTACCTTCTGCTAACTCTAGGCTTAGTTTGTTCTTATTTTCCTAGTTCCTTGAGGTGTAAAATTATGTTGTTTATTTGAGATCTTTCTTTTCTCAGGTATTTACTGTTATAAACTTCCCTCTTAGAACTGCTTTTGCTGCATATTATCAGTTTTGGTATGTTGTGTTTCCATTTTTAGTTCTCTCAAGATATTATTTGATTTCTCTTTCACTCATTGGTTGTTCAAGAACATATGTAATCTCCACGTACTTGTGAATTTTCCAGTTTTCCTAATTGATTTCTAGTTTTCTTTTCTTTTCTTTTCTTTTCTTTCTTTCTTTCTTTCTTTCTTTTTCTTTTTCTTTTTCTTTTTCTTTTTCTTTTGCCACACCACACGGCTTGTGGAATCTTAGTTCCCTGACCAGGGATTGAACCCAGGCCCTCAGCAGTGAGGGCACGGAGTCCTAATCACTGGACCACCAGGGAATTCCCAATCAATTTCTAGTTTTATATTGTGGTTGGGCTTAATATGATTTCAGTCTTCTTAACTTTATTAAGACTTGTTTGTAGCCTAAGATATGATTTACCCTGGGTAATGTTCCATGTGTGTTTATGTACTCTTTTGCTGTTGGATAGAATGTTTTATATATCTGTTAGGTCCGTCTGGTCTAATGTGTAGTTTAATTCCAGTGGTTTTTGTTAGACTCATTTTCTGTCTTGGATGATCTATCCATTGTTGAAAGTGGGTGTTTGAAGTTCATTGCTATTCTTATATTGCTGTCTGTTCCCTCCTTCAGATCTGTTAATATTTGCTTTATATATTTAGGTACTCCTATGTTGAGTGCATAAATATTTACAATTGTTATATTCTCCTGATGAATTGATCCTTTTATTATTTTTTTAAAAAATTAATTTATTTGTTTATTTATTTTTGGCTGCATTGGGTCTTCGTTGCTGCGTGCGGCTTCCTTTCTAGTTGTGGCAAGCAGGGGCTACTCTTCGTGCAGTGCACTGGCTTCTTATTGTGGTGGCTTCTCTTTGTTGTGGAGCATGGGCTCTAGGCGCATGGGCTTCTGTAGTTGTGGCACATGGGCTCAGTAGTTGTGGCTCGCAGGCTCTAGAGCACAGACTCAGTAGTTGTGGTGCATGGGCTTAGTGGCTCCATGGCATGTGGGGTCTTCCTGGACCAGGGCTCAAACCTGTGTCCCCTGCATTGGCAGGCGGATTCTGAACCACTGCGCCACCAGGGAAGTCCAGTCCTTTTATTATTATATAATGACCTTATTATTTTCTCTTGTTGGTCTTTGGTTTAAAGTCTTTTATTTCTGGTATAAGTTTAGCTACCCCTGCTTTCTTCTGGTTTCTATTTGCATTGAATTTATTTTTTCATCACTTCATTTTCAGTTGATGTGTGTCCTTAAAACTGAGAAACTGAGGTGTCTCTTGTAGGCAACATATAGTTGGGTCTCTTTTATTATTTATTCAGCCACTCCATTTTTTGATTGGAGAATTTAGTCCATTTACATTTAAAGTAATCATTGATAAGTGTGGGCCTACTGTTGTCATTTTAATTGTTTTCTGGTTATTTTGTAATTCCTTTGTTTCTTACTTCCTCTCTTGCTCTCTTCCTCTGTGATTTGATAATTTTCTGTACAGTAAGTCCCCTACACATGAACCTTCAAGTTGCAAACTTTCAAAGATGGAAACGTGTGTTCACATGTCCAATCATGTAAGCTAGTTCATGTGTCTGGTGTACATTGTCATCTGCGTGCATCCTTTACAAGTGGTTGTGCTTTTGTGTACTTTACTGTATAGTACTGTATAGAGTACAGTAGTACAGTATCTTTATTTCAAGCTAGATCTGCAAAGGAACAACTTCATTGAACTCCTTGCTGTGCCACATGAGGAGCTTACTAATGAAGACCTGATAGAATTGGAGACCCAGAGAAAGGATGAAGAGAGACAAGAAGAAGAAGAAGTAACTGAAGAACCAAAGAGATTCACAACACAGGAAATGGCAAGGGGATTTTCTTTATTTGAGGAGGCACTGTTAATTTTGAGGCACAGGAGCTGAATGTAGAACAGTACACGAAGTTTGCAGCAGCCGTTCAGAATGCAATCCAGTGCTGCTGTGTCATCTATGATGAGAAAAAAAGAGCTACTACCCAGACATCCCTGGATCATTTTTTCAAGAGGGTAGATATAATTGAATCCAGAAAGGAACCAGAACCTATGTCATCAGCGTCAGGCATGAGTGAAGTTGCAGCTTGCCCTCCGTCTCCTATTGCTGATGATCCTTCAGTTCTATCATCTCTCATCTCTCCTCTCCCTCCTCCAGTCAGTTACTCTTCTTGCCTGTTCACTCGATGCCAGCCCCTGTATGCCAGCTGTTTTACTGTACTACTGTACTTTTCAAGGTACTGTACTGTAAGATTAAAAATATTTTATTTTTTGTGTTTGTTTGTTTTTTATGTATTATTTGTGTGAAAAATATTATAAACCTATTACAGTACAGTACTATATAGCCGATTGTGCTAGTTAGGTACCTAGGCTAATTTTGTTGGACTTACAAACGTGCTCTCGGAATGGAACTTGTTTGTATGTAGGGGACTTACGGTAGTGGTATGCTTTGAATTCTTTATCTTTTGTATATCTTCTATAGGTTTTGGCAGTGCATTGAGGCTTACATAAAACATTTTTTTTTCTTTTTTGCCAAGGCCACCACCCTTATGTAAAACATTTTAAATATAAACAGTCTATTTTAATCTGATAATTACTTAACTTTAAATGCATACCAAAACTTCCCCTTCCTTCACATTTTGTTTAACGTTATAATTTGCATCTTTTCACATTGTATATCCATTAACAAATTATTGTAATTACATTTATTTTTAATACTTTTGTCTTTTAACCTGCAAACTACATTTATAAGTGATGTACCCATCACCATTGCAATATTAGAATATTCTGAATTTAACTATATATTTACCTTTACCTGTGAGTTTTATACTTTCATGTTTTCCTGTTACTAATTAGTATCCTTTTGTTTCAGCTTGAAGAACTTCCTTTAGCATTTCTTTTAAGACTGGTCTAGTGTTGATGAACTCCTTCATCATTTGTTTATCTGGAAAACTTATATCTCTTTTTCAGTTCTGAAGGACAACTTTGCCAGGTAGAGTATTCTTGATTGGCAATTTTTTCCTTTCAGAACTTTGATTATATCATCTTACTCCCTTCTAGCCTGCAAGGTTTCTGCTGAAAAATCTGTTTATGGTCTTATCTGGGTTCCTGTGTATGTAATGAGTTTCTTTTTCTCTTGCTACTTTGAAGATTCTCCTTGTCTTTAAGTTTTGATGATTTAATTATAATGTGTTTTGGTGTGGGTCCTTTTGGATTTATCTTTTTTAGTGCTCTCTAGACTTCCTAGATCCAACTGTCTGACATCTCTTTCTTTTCCCAAGTTAGGGAAGTGTTCAGCCATTAATTCTTGAATAACCTTTCTGCCTCCTTTTCTCTGCTCTCTTTCTGGAACCCCTATAATGCATATCTTAAGCTATTTTCACTCTTTCGTTATTTCTGTTTGTACCTGTGTTTGAAAAAAATTCCGCTGCCATTTTCAGGTTTGCTGATCCTTTCTTCCACTTGATCTAGTCTGCTGTTGAAACTGTCGTATTGCATTTTTCAGTGCAGTTATTATAGTCTTCAGCTCTATCATTTCTGTTTGGGAATTTTTAATATTTTCTGTCTCTTTTTTGAAGTTCTTACTTTGTTCATGCATTACTCTCCTAACTTTGGTGTGCCTCTTTATGACCATTATTTTGAACTCTGTATCATGTAAATCACTTACCTTTATTTCATTAAGATCTGCTTCTGGATATTTTTATTGTTCTTTGTTTGGAACATATTCCCCTAATTCTTCATTTTTATTGACCCTGTTCATTTCTGCACATTAGTTAGAACAGCCACCTCTCCCAGCCTGACATAATGGTCTCATGGCATGAGCTCTTTGTTGTGTTTCATACTTTTGTTATTCCCCAAAAGAGAGTGTTCTGAAAGGAGCTGACAGTATAATAGAAAAAGCACAATTTACATTTGTGAAGGGGCATGATGGTAATTATAAAAAATACAGAAAATACATTAATATATTTAAAAAACAAAATTTATAAATTGCATAGACATATTGAGAAAAAAGTTACTGAGTAAATAATTTAAAATCACCTGGATTTATGTGGAATAAATTTCTTAAATTAGTAAGTTTTAGGCTAGGGCTTGAAAGATAGTAGGTGAGGCTTGGTAAAGAAATAGGAGCTAACATGAAGAAAACAAAGTTGACAATAAGAAGCAGACTAATTTAGGTAAGGTGGAAAGGATTGCTTGGAGCTTAGAAAAGCTAATGTTGAAGAAGGCATTACGGGAGTAGGTGTTCAGTTTCATGGGAAGGTTAGTGTGGATTTTATAGAAGAGAAGTAGTAACTGTATATGTTCTTAAGCAAGGAATGATAACTGATATATCCTATGCAGTGTTATTAAAATTCAAAATGTTTAGAAGCTTATGCTAGTGTAATACTTCTGTATTGTAAGCACCAGGTATTATGCTAAGTTGAGGGAAAAGGTGACTACAGAGCTTTCTGGGGTTGTTCTTTGAGGTTGATACTTTTAATGTATACTACTGGTGTCCAGTTATTCAAAATGCTGCTTCTTGAATGTAGATTTCTGTTATTCTTATTTTCTTTTGTTTTAGTTGGTTTCTAATATGGGTAGAGTGAATAAGGAGGAATGAGAGAGGTTCTGATTGTTGTCTGAAGATGAAACTAGCTAGCTCCAAAGTTTCTGATGGAATTATTGGTATATACTTATTGCTTTTAAGACTGCCCCCCCCACCACCAAGATTGACAAAGCTCTTTTCCTCATAGCTGCTGTCATTTATGATTTTAAAATCTTATTTAATAATGATTGCTTACTCATTTGGCTGTCCTTTTTATTGCTTCTTGGAAACTTTTCAAGAATCATTGTAAATTCTTGTCATTATTTGCATTATTGGTAAAATGGGCGGGAGGGAAGTTGTACATAGTTCTCACCTTTCCCTCTTTCTCCTAGCTTTTGATAATCATCCTTTAGTTTTGCTGTGCATTGGCAATCACTGATAACAATTACCTTGGAAATAAAAGCTATAGTAAATGTAACACAGATCAGTTGGGTTTATTTGTTGAGGCCAAAAATGGGGGTTGTGGTGTTCAAAAACTTTCCTTTGAGTGTTTCTTCTCTATCTTCTTTGCTTTTTCTCCTCTTTCAACTTTTCTTCTCACCCTACACACTTTCCATAAGTGATATTCATTCCAGTGATTTTAAATTACGTCTGTGTCTTGATAACTCCAAAATACATATAATCTTCCAGACCTCTCTCCTGAGCTCTAGACTTACGTATCCAGCTTCTGACTTGGTTTCGTACACTTGGACACAAAATTAACTTGTCTAAAACTCAACTCATGACTTCTGTTCGCCTACCTCTCCCCAAACAAACCCATTCATCTGTATCCACCTCCCTCTACCCAATTGCCCTTGTAAGAAATCTTATTCTTGGCATCTCCTTCTCTCTCCCTTACCCTTAATCCAATCCATCACCTGGGGCTTTTTGATTTCTCCTCCAAAATATTTCTCAGATCTTTCTATTTCTTTCCACCACTTCTGCCATTACACTGGTCCAGACTGCCATCATCTCTTGCCTGCTCTACTCCAGTAGCCCCTCCCTGGTCTTTCCCTACTTTTTTGTATCCTCCAGTTTCTTTGTACGAAGTGGTCACTGTCCTGTTTAAAGTCCTTCAGTTATTTTCCACATATATGGCCTGTATCCATTATCAGAGTCTCTGAGGTCCAGAATGAGCCATCTATACCTTTCTTTCCCCCTTTAGCTTGTCCTACTCTCTATCTCTGTATTCTTACCATTCCAACCGCACTGACCATCTTTTAGTTTTTATGACAGTGCTCCTAAACTAGCAAAGGTCTAGTTTTTATTTTCCTATTTGTTATGGATTGATAATTGACTAAAATACAGTAAGAATGAAGTACTATACAAATGGAAGAGGGCACCCCAAGGAATGCAAATATAAGCTCCAATTTCCTGTTATTAGAGTCACCAGACACATAATTTTATGTAAAATTGTTGTAAAAGTTTCTGAACACTTCATTTTAATTCCTAGGCTTTTGTTGCCATGGACCAATAACAAAGAATTTGTGGACCATACCTTGAGTAGTGCTATTCTAGAACATGAAAATCTTTTTATCATCCCAGCGTCTTTGCATCTGCCTTTTCCTCTACCAAAATGTCTATGCCTCCACTTGTTTAAGGTTTTATCCTTATCCTCAGTGCTATTCAGTTTCAGTGCATTGTGTTTAGGAGTGGTATGTTAAAAAGAATATACCTTGGTTGACACTTAATATGTACTTTTAATTTGAGGACTCTTCAATTTTGAAAAAATCTCAACCTTTTTTTTTTTTTTTTTTTTTTTTGAAAATTGCTTCTTTGACAATTCCTTTATTCTGTTCTTCCAGAATTCCTACACTGGAGCTTCTCTGTCTGTTCTCCACACATGTCTCTTAACAACTTTTTCACATTTTCTATCTCTACTTCAGTCTAGGTAAATTCTTCAGTAGCATTTTATAATTCACTAAATTTAGTTGTTTCTGGTCTAAAGTTTATCTCATGGGAGTATTTTATTTTAAAGATTATATATTTCACGTCTAATTGGTTCTTTTTTGTTTCTGCATTTTTAAATTTCATGATGCCTTGTTTATTCTTATGGCTACTATTCTTCTCTTCTTTGAAGACCCTAAATACTTTCATAGTCATTTGTAGATCATGCCATTATTTTTGTGTTGGTAAGCTCATCATGGTTTCTCAAGAGTTTTGTAACTTGCAAGCTCATATTAAATGAGAGCTTCCCCCAAACCCCCAGCTCTTTCAAGTCTCTGCCCTTAATCCCTTAATGATTTTGTGTTGCTTCTACCTGGCCCTCTCTAGGCTCCAGTCCAAGCTTATATTAGCTTATGCTAGCATTTAATTAGTCTTGTATTTCCTACTTCCCATCCTTCAACGATACTGGGGATTTTGCTGGACAGGTGACTGTGTTCATGAGGGTTCTGACTTTGCTGCTTTGTCTCCTTTTTTCTGACTTAATAATTGCAACTTTGTAAAATCTTAGCCTTAGGCAGAAGTCTCAGCCTTATTTTTTCAGCCTCCTTTCTAAAGTGGGAAGCCTCACTCCAGCTGCTCGATTGCCATGAGTCTGGGTTTAATTCCCTGGCTCTAGGACATTTAAGCCTCCCTGTTATTTTGAAGGAGCTACTGCTGCCTGCTCTTGGACCTGGAATTCAGGAGACCCATGACCTATTTTTGTGACTCTATGCTTTTTCTGGGCCAAGGAGATGTTTATCTTGTTTCTGTATGCATCTGTGTCTTTTTTGTTTTCCTGTTTTATATCTTATCTATCATTGCTCTGTGGTAAGAGCAAGGATAATAAGAGTCTCAAAGCATGTACTTGTCTAAACCAGCTTCTGAGAGAAGTCTGTCAGTCACACCTACCTAGTTAACCTCAGGGACCATATTTATGCCTTTCAACACTGTCTAATGGTGGCTTGCATAGTGCCAGTCACATACTGAGTTGAGGAAGTGGTAGGTTGCTACATAAGATTTTCAGATTCAGTTGGGTTGGATTGCTTGTTGGTTGGGGGAAAGGTCTTACAGTACCCTAAATATCAGTGTAAGGATGTTAGACTTTATCCTTTAGGCAGTAGGCAGTTTTGAAGCCACTGGGTGGAGTCTGCTAATTGGTAGTTTTTGCCTGAAAATAGTGTAAAGATTTGATTGAAGCTGAGAAGGTAGAGGCAAGAAAACCCTTGAGGAAACTGTTTGGAATCATTCATGTTTGAGAGGAGGATGAGAGCTCAAATAAGGAGGTAACTGGCAATGATTGTTTGAGGAGACAGTATCAGGTGGCAATGGAGAGGTCTTGATGCTTGAATATGGAATCAGAAGCAGGTGAAGCCACGTTTCCATATTGGAGTGAAAAAGGCAAATGGTGGTATTAGAGATGGAACTAGGAAACCACTTACTTTTACTAAGATTACCTTCCTGTCCTTTTCTCTTTATTGTCTGTACTCTTCTGTATCCTTTCTTTGTTCTTGGTAACTTTCTGTTTCCTGGTCTTAATGTGAACCTGAGGTATCATCTGAATGAATATAAGTCCTTCCCATTTTTTTTTTTAGTGAGTTGACCCTTAAAAATCTTTCAAACCCATCTTCCCCTGTCAAATTTATGCTTTTGTTTCTGTGTACAATGTGGATGGTTTTATTCCACATAGTAGCCCTCAATTTAATTTTATCTTCCTCAGGTTTAACTGTTTCTCAAGATAGAGTATCTATTTGTTGTGAACTAATTTATTTTCTATAGGCAATTTATATCAAGTAAGCTTGGAATAATTGCAGCGGCAAGAATAGTAAACATTAAATGCCTTTGTCAAGGTAATCAGTGACTTATTTATAGATGACAAATAATTAGTCATCACAACACCATAAACCCGTAGGTATTTGGCACATAGCGTTTGAGTTTGTTTAAATAAACTTAAGAAAAAGGTAAGAGACTTATTCAAAGTGAATCTTTGATAATTATGAAAAATAATTTCCCAGTTGTTCCATTTAGTATATATACCATTGCTTCATTTAATAGAAGATACTTTAGTTTTATAAACAATAATTGGAATCTAAAACTCAATTAGAAGTTGAACAAAGCTTAAAAACTACTGATCTGTAAAATTATTTTACTTGGAATGCTTAAAACTTCTGAATATAAGACTTTATATTAAAAAGCAGACAGATTCTTTAACCATGTTGGTATTACATGTATATAAGCTATAACTAGCTTTCTTTTCATTTAGTGTTTGTTTCTAACCTTCTGTCTCTTTATATGTAAATATATTGTAAGCAGAATATAGTTGTTTTTGTAAAATTTTAGTCTGACAGTTATCTTTTAATCGGAACATTAGTTCATTTACATTTACTGTAATTATTGACATATTTAGATTTAAATCTACCTGCTTATTATTTGCTTTGTTTGTTCCACTTGCCCTGTGTTTTTGCAAAGATTTCTTTTTGATTTATTCAAACTAAACTTTTTACATTTATATTATATAAAATATATTCGTATTTATATTCAAACTCAATATAAATGTGAATTTTTATCTCTTGGGACAATATAGGATCCTTCATATGTTAACTCCATTTAACCCCCTCTCAATATATGTACTGCTGTTGTCAGATAGAGTATACTATGAGCATTGTACACTTTGTAGCCGTTATTACTGTTTTATGCAGTCATTGGATCTCACCACACATTTACTGCCTCACCACTCCCTGCCCCTTTTCTCATTTCTTTCTTCGTATCAGCTTTTGTCTGGGGTCATTTTTCTTCTACTCAAAGAATACCCTTAAGTCTTCACCTTCATTTTTGAGGGGTGTTATTTTGGAAAGAGAAACGTTTTTCAGCATGTTGAGGGATCATTCTATTGTCTTCAGTTTTCCACCACTGAGTTGTCAAGTCAGCCATTAGTCTGATTGTTGCCCCTTTGAACGTGATCTATCTTTTAAGGTTAAGTTGCTTTTATGAATTTCTCTTAGTCTTTAGTTATTTAGGGGTTTAACTTAGATGTGATTTTATTTATTTTGCTTGAGATTCACAAGGTTTCTTAAATTTGTGGCTTGATGTCTTCTATCAGTTTGGGGAAATTCTTAGCCACTTTCTCTTCAAACATTGATTCTGCTCTATTATCTCCCGCTTTCTGGGACTCCATTTACTTTTTTTAAAAATTAATTTATTTTATTTTTGGCTGCGCTGGGTCTTTGTTGCTGTGCGTGGGCTTTTCTCTAGTTGCGGTGAGCGGGAGCTACTCTTCATTGTGCTGCGTGGGCTTCTCATTGCAGTGGCTTCTCTTGTTGCAGAGCATGGGCTCTAGGCTCTCAGGCTCAGTAGTTGTGGTGCATGGGCTTAGTTACTCCATGGCATGTGGGATCTTCCTGGACCAGGGCTCGAACCCATGTCCCCTGAATTGGCAGGTGGATTCTTAACCACTGTGCCCCCAGGAAAGCCCCTCCATTTACTTTTAAGTTTGACCTTTTTACTATATCCTCTGTGTCTTTTACTTCTCATGAATAAGTTTCTATTCCTTTGTCCATCTGCTTTTTTCTGGATGTTTTTTCTAACCAACCTTTAATTCACCCATGCTTCCTTTAGCTGGGTCTAATCTGATGTGAAATTTATCTTTTTAGTTCTTAAATGTAGTTAATTAAGTGGGGATTAGGGGGGAAAAACCCAAAAAAACTCGGGAGGATGATTTTTTTAAATTGAGAAATATTGCCCAGGCGCATAAACCAGCATTCTAGGAGCCTAGTAGGACTTATTTTGAGCAGACTTTCACTTACTCTCCTCACCTTTACCCCATATCTGCCTTTTGCCCTAAGTGAGTAGCCTCTCTGATAAAAAGTCTTTAGAAAGTCGACTTTCCATCTCTTTGAACTAGGGCATGGCCCAAGCAAGGGGATCTAAAGATCTAATTGCTCTTTATAATACCTTTTAACCAGTTCTGTTTTCAGTTCCCCCATATAACCATTATCTTCAATTCCTGAACTGTTCTAGGGCTTTGTAATACAAATCGGCATTTTTTTCCTTGGCTTCCCCTACTGTAGATGCTCAGCAAATTGGAGGAAGTTGGAACTCAAGCCTACTAATTTCATCCATCTTCCTCCATCCTCCAACATTTTGTTGATATCTCTTCTTTGCTATTATTTCCCCTCCAGTTTTCTTTTTGTATGGGTTTATCCTTTTTAAAAAAGTTATTTTTTTTCCCATCATCTTAGTGGCTTTTGAGGTCCACTATGTTTACCATAAGTTATAGAACTTGCTTCTCAGTGAAGCCTGTGGTTGAAAATTAATTATGTTTTATATTCTTAGGGCATTTGTTTGAAATTGCCACATGCAAATCATTTTAATTTTACCCAATTGTATTTGTTGTGTAATAAAAATTCCATTTCATACAACACTTAAGTCTGCATTATGTCTTCCCTAGGGGGTGTGTTTCTTTTAGGTGAAAGCTGGGAATGTTGGTAGAACTCATTTAAAAACTTAAAGCTTGTTAGGCTACACCCTACAGTCCTGCATGCCTTGTAATTGCCCAGCCTTAAAACCGAAGAGCGAGCCCAGAGACAGCTAGAGACATCCTTGGTTTATTGGATAGTGACTCTTACATGTCTGATGCAAGGTCCTGGAAAGAGACAGCAGGCAGGACATGGCTGCAGTCTTCGTACCGGTGGTGGGGGTGGGTGTTACCAGTTACACAGAGAATTGGCATCAGGTTGGCTCACCAGTTACCAGAGAAACCAGCAGAAGAGCATTTCCCTCACAGTCCCTTTGATAAACTAGCAGGTGGAGCCATTCTGATCTGAAGAATAGAAGATCACTAAGCTGGGGTAGGGGTGGGAGGATGGGGCGTGGGGCAAGTTACTTATTAGGCTCTATGATTAAAAGGGAAGGTCAGTCATGCCAGTAGGGTGTGGGTGAGGCAGGCACTCCTTGAGTGGGGGATGTACAGGGAGCAAGAGAACAGCCATCTTGAGTGGCCTGACCATACACAGCTATATAGTGTTTTTGAACTTAGCAAAAGTGTTTTTATTTTACCTGTTACCTGAACTAAGCAGTATTCTAGTGACCCTCATTTAAAGGATTTTGAGAACTGATAAAGCATTTAACAATACTTCTCATTAGGAAATTGTGATGGTGACTAAATTTCAGGATAATAGCCATATGGTTTTAAGTTTAAGTATGTTTGAAACATTATGGGAAAGTGAAGCTGAAAAATACCAAACTCTATACAGTGTTTTATTGTAATAAAAAATATAGCCGTATTTAAATGAAGCCTACTTATTATCTTGTAATCAAACTGTATTTGGACCTGTTTTTTTTTTAATTGAGGTGAAATTCACACAGCATGAAATTTACCATTTTTAAAGTGAACAATTTAATAGTATTTAGTTTGTTTACAATATTTTGCAACCAGCAGTCACCTCTGTCTAGTACCAAAACTTTTTTTAATCACCCACGAAGGAGACCCTCATACTCATTAAGCAGCATTTTCAGCCCCTGAACCACTAATCTGTTTTCTGCTTCTATGAATTAACCTATTCTAGATGTTTCAAATAAATGGAATCATACAATATGTGACCTTTTGTGTCTGGCTTCTTTCAGTAACCTTTGTTTTTGAGATTCATCCATGTATCACTACTTAATTCCTTTTTGTGCATATACAAAGACATAAGAAAAGTTGATGAAAAAGTTTCCCTAATGCAACTAATAAAATAAATAGGACTTAAGCTGAAGAAAGCCTTTAAAACATGCTTAACATTAGTTCTATTTTGTGTGAATGCTTCTTTAAAAATCTAATTTGGGGGCTTGCCTGGTGGTGCAGTGGTTGGGAGTCCGCCTGCCGATGGAGGGGACAGGGGTTCGTGTCCCAGTCCGGGAGGATTGCACGTGACATGGAGCGGCTGGGCCCGTGAGCCATGGCCGCTGAGCCTGCGCGTCCGGAGCCTGTGCTCCGCAACGGGAGAGGCCACAACAGTGACAAGCCCGTGTACCGCAAAAAAAAAAAAAAATCTAATTTGATGTGTTTTGATAAATGTAGAGTACATTTCTACTAAGGTACAAGAAATGAGTACAGGTCTATGGACCAGTTAACTTCATAATGTTCTTGGTTGAAAGCTCTACCCTGTCCCTAGAAGTATAAGAGAGGATAGCTGGAAGTTATTGGTAAAGTAATACAAAGATACTGATTGCTGTACACTATTAACATTAGAATGTAATAGTAACCTCCATATTATCCACACTTTCTTTATGTGAAGCTAGTGTTTATTTGTAAGTATATAAGAACTTTTTCTTCCGAGAAAATTAAGTTAATATTGTTAAAGAAAAAACATTATTCATGATACTTGTTAAAGAACAGCAAGGCAGACTTAATTCAGGAGGACTCCTACGGTGGGGTTTTGCAGTAGGGGTGAGTTGAGTTCAACTCTGAATACAGTATGGAAGAGTGGAGATTTATAGCTGAGATATAGAGTGGGGATTTGTGGATGGAAAATTGCTAAGAGAAAACATCAGGGGTAAGGGAGATTCTGGCTAAACGGACATGACAGAATTTTTGCTGAAAGCAGGCCAGGGTGATCAGATACCGAGAGTAAGGGATTAACAGATTCAGCAAGATTCTTGCTAAACCTGGAGTAAGCAGGCAGAGCCACTGAACTAAGGACAGAGACCCAAGTCAGGGCCAAGTCAGAAAGAGGACTCAGAGGACCCTGCCTCAAGTTTGGTCAAGGAGAGTCTCTGTCAGTATAGATCATTTGTGGCCAAATGTTCACAGCAATATCTAGTATAGTAAAGCTTCCTAATATTAATGTGCATCATTTTTAATGTACAGTTTACCATTTAATCAAGCTAATCTTGAAAATGGATCTTCCTTTTTAGTGACTGTGATGCACATATTTGAGTCTGATTTGCATATGAGAGTCATTTATTACTACCACGTAGAAAATTCTTATAGCTATAATTGCTATTGGAATATTTTCTAGGCAGATAAATCATTCCATGTAATTGAAGATAATGTCACAACTTCCAAGTCCCCTGGAAATCATAGTTGCTTATAACTAAAAGTGAACCATTTGTGCATTTGTATTAAGTCAGTGAAATGCTGTTGTACCCACAAATACAGAGGAAATTGAAATCATCTAGAAAAATAACTGGGACTTAAGTGAGCACTTAGGACCACAGGCCAGATTTGACTATAATGAAAACTTTGAGGCTTATCATAAGAGGAGGCAACGATCATCCTTATCATTGAGATTCAGGTAGGTGTCAAGTTAGTCATTGTTAGTCTCTAAGACTTGCCTGGACAAGACATTTGATGACCAGATACATTTATAGATATTTATGTGTTAAATTCTTGGTAGGCTCTTCAAAGAATGAAGTTATTCTTCTCACATAGGTGTCTATTTGAGACTTCAAAATAAGAATATAATATATCAGAATAAGAAGAGCACATATTCATTCAAAGAGGATTCATTCTCTCCTCAGGCAGGCCGTAGAATAGGGCAGATCGCCCCAAATGAGTGAGGAACTGAGCTGACTTGAGATGGGTTTGCAAAACTTATGAAGCTTGTGTAATCCTCGGTTCACCCCTCCCCCCTTTCTAAGCTGTAGCCCTCCAGAGGTCACAATTGAAGGCCCAGTGTTTCTCCTTTCCTTAGCACCACAAGACTGCCAAAAATTCTGTTATTTTCTGTTTTATTTGTTTTGCTGCTTTCTGCTTTGCTTTTCCGTTTCTTGCATTGTGTATTTTAAGAATTTGTCAAATACCTCTAGGTCAGAATTGTTGGGGGTCACACCTCTGTAACTCCCTTCCTTCAGGAAACTTCGCAGCTCTGAACTCCAATTTTTTTTATTAGTTTCTGCTTTATAACAAAGTGAATCAGTTATACATATTCATCTGTTCCCATATCCCTTCCCTCTTGCGTCTCCCTCCCTCCCACCCTCCCTATCCCACCCCTCCAGGCGGTCACAAAGCACCGAGCTGGTCTCCCTGTGCTATGCGGCTGCTTCCCACTAGCTATCTACCTTACGTTTGGTAGTGTATCTATGTCCATGCCTCTCTCTCGCTTTGTCACAGCTTACCCTTCCCACTCCTCATATCCTCAAGTCCATTCTCAAGTAGGTCTGTGTCTTTATTCCTGTTTTACCCCTAGGTTCTTCATGACATTTTTTTTTCTTAAATTCCATATATATGTGTTAGCATACGGTATTTGTCTTTCTCTTTCTGACTTACTTCACTCTGTATGACAGACTCTAGGTCTATCCACCTCATTACAAATAGCTCAATTTCGTTTCTTTTTATGGCTGAGTAATATTCCATTGTATATATGTGCCACATCTTCTTTATCCATTCATCCGATGATGGACATTTAGGTTGTTTCCATCTCCGGGCTATTGTAAATAGAGCTACAATGAACATTTTGGTACATGACTCTTTTTGAATTATGGTTTTCTCAGGGTATATGCCCAGTAGTGGGATTGCTGGGTCATATGGTAGTTCTATTTGTAGTTTTTTAAGGAACCTCCATACTGTTCTCCATAGTGGCTGTACCAATTCACATTCCCACCAGCAGTGCAAGAGTGTTCCCTTTTCTCCACACCCTCTCCAGCATTTATTGTTTCTAGATTTTTTGATGATGGCCATTCTGACGGGTGTGAGATGATATCTCATTGTAGTTTTGATTTGCATTTTTCTAATGATTAATGATGTTGAGCATTCTTTAATGTGTTTGTTGAACTCCAATTTTTGCCTGCATTCTTTTGAAATTGCTGAAAGCTCTGATGACTACCCTGCCTCTTAGCCACTGCCCTTGCCTGCCCTTGGTTTCCTCTGGACTTTGCCCCATGCACCTTTTCTCTTGGTTGATTTTTCTTTGTATCCTTTCACTGTAATAAGTCATAGCTTTGAATACAACTCCGTGCTGAACCCTGTAAATCTTCCTAGCAAATCACTAAACCTGGGGTGGTCTTGGGACCCCCAACACGCGTGCGCATTCCGAATTTCTGTTAAGTTGGATTGTTATCTCAGAGATTTTAATGTTCTACTGAGAATGACCAGAGACAGATGGAATTGTAACCCCTCTACATATGTGTGTAATCGAGGCTCAGAGATGAATTTATCAAGGTCATCCATCTAGTAATTCCTGACAGAACCAGGAATTGCATCTGCGTCTAACTCCAAAATTCCCCTGTACTTTCCTTATATCTTGCATCTTCCAAATGACTAAGCAAAATTACTGAAAGGGAATGGTTTCAGTTTTTGGAGCTGTCCTGTATTATTTGAGAATTAACCATTTAACGCTTTCATTATGCACAAGGAGTGTTTTTAGATCAATAGCAAACTAAGTTGGAGTTTAGTGACTTACTGTTAACCAAAGGCAACTGTTACACTTTTTTTCCAACAAAGTATCAGTAAATTAGCAACTGACTTTCCTTTTTTTTTTCCAAATAGGTAAATAATCTCTTTTTAAACATTCTGTACACTCTGTGTGTGTGTGTGTTGCATGTGAATGTGTGTGCAAGTACTTATATATATGCCGCGGCACTTAAGACTGACAGAAGTTGTTATTTGTGTTTTTTATGGATAATTTTGTTAACTTTGTGATATTTAGTAGAGGCTATAGGGTAGGAATCAAATTATATAAGTAAAATACGCTCCAATATTTGTGCAGATAGAGATTTTCTTTCACCTTAGACTTTACATTTCAACACAAGAAAGACACAGTCAGCGAGTCACAAATTTCTGACCATGTGGGCAATGGAATATTTTTCTGTTTGTAAATAAGTTTCAGAAATTCTCCCCCAGGGTATCTTTATTTATTTATTTTTAAATTTTACTGTCTGAAAACAGGTAGGTTGGTCTCAGAATTGTAAAAGAGTGCAGGGTTAAGGGAGGATCCTGAGTTACAAAGGTAAGGCAGCGTTTTTAGTCTGCTGGGCTTGGGGCAGCCCATCACCTGGACTCTTCAGGAATTGAGAAAGATTCATTTACTTTTTTCTTTAACAAGGTAGGTTTTATTAATGTCATAATAACATTTTATATTTGTGCAGCTTAGGAGTTTCAAATGCTTTCCCATTTACTATCTAATTTGAGCCAGACCACTTTGTGAGGTGGTGGGGCCGCTATACCCTTGAGAAAATCCGTGCTTGGAGAAAGTAAGTGACTTGTTCAAGATCACACAGCTGGTTAACAGAGGAGTAGAAGCACAAACCCAGACTTGCCGACTCCATGTTTCCTTCGTGCTTGTACAGGTTAACAGAGCTGAGGGTCTACACCCTGGTGTCTTGGATGTCAGAACAGCTGTAATGGCAGCAGATGAGTGTACGTTTGAGGGAGACACTGAAATTTTTAGGTTTAATTTTGTGCAGTGCCTAATAGTTTAACATAAGGATAGCCAGAAAACTTTCTGAATCTGAATGAAGCAGAATTATAAACCTTTTCCACATCATAACGATACCATACAACAGAGAATTTCAATGATTTGTCCTGTGAGAACGCCCTTTGGGGGAAAGTTTTGATATTTTCCCTGAAGCAGCATGAGGAGGATTTGTTTTTGAATTAAAATGCTATTCTCTTTTAGAATGAAATGCTTCTAAAATCCAGACTAGAAGGATATTAAGGCAGGTATATATGGAACAGCTATTAGAATGAAACAAAAACAGGGCAAAAGGAATAAACATTTGTGAAGAAAATGAGGGGAACAAGGAAGAGGTGGTGGGAAAAGCAACGTAGTAGTGATGGGAAATAATTAAATGTTGATTAGACGCCAAGAGGGGAAAGGTGAGGTGGGATGAATTGGGAGATTGGGATTAACACGTATACATTCATATGTATAAAATAGACAACTAATGAGAACATGCTGCATAGCACAGGGAACTCCACTTCGCTGTACAGTAGAAACTAACACAACATTGTAAAACAACTATACCCCAATAAAAAAATTAGACTTTCTTTTTTTATGATTAAAATAATATTTGAATTCCTGTCTGCTGATATAAAGGGATTGTTTTATAACACTAGGGCAAATTACCTTAGTCTTTCTCTGAAGTGAAGGTTATTGTGAGATCATGTGTGTGCAGGAACTTCCTGAGTTGTAAGGCACTCAAAACATATGTTGGAATTATTAATAAAAGTAAAGCTGAGTTGTTAGGACTGATCTTGTGCCTTAAGTTTTTTCACTAAGGTAAAATCACTGGGATTGGGTGATATGAAAATGGATGATCTTGTCAACCTTGCGGCTTCTCATAGAGCTCAGCAAACATTTGTTCAGGGCTACAGTGTATCAGGTAGTCTGGGAGCCGACCGGCAGGAGGTGCCAAGAGACACCTATGATTTAGTACTGAGAAGACAGGCCCTCAATAGATGGTTTCAAATGCATATGAGAAGCATCAGATAGAATGTGCAGGGTACAAAGGGCGTGTATAGAGAAAGGGCAGGGTGGGCTTTAAAAAAAGAACATCTAAAGTGCCAGTAAGAAGGCTGCTTTCAGTGAGTGATGGGGGTTGTATTCTTCCTTTCCTTTCCTCATCTCAGTATCCCCCTAGCTCCTTAAACCCAGATCTACTGACCCCTCCTGTCCCCTCTGCCCCCCTCCCCACCATAAGTTAGCACTGATGGCCCCGTTACCATTGAAGGATGTACCGAATATTTCAGCTGTGGTGTAGTCCTTAATGAAGCTGGGCTAGGAACATAATTTTGTTAGGATCCACAGAAACAGGAGTCAAATATCAGGGCCAGTGTGGGTTACAGCAGTGGGCTAAGAATATGAAACTAGTCCACTCCTGGCTCTTAGAATGGGTGATGCCAGAACGTGAATGGAGTTCATGTCACAGGTGGCATATGGATAAGCCAAAACCAAGAACTTACAGTCTTAAATTATTTTCTGTATCCAGAGCCCTGAACGTTCTTTATTGTGGGATTTCTTCTAAATTTCCAGTAGCTTGCCTTCCAGGTTGTGCTTCTCTGTCTGAAAGTTCTTGCCAGCATCTGATACCAGCTCCAAGTCTCCTTGTTTTCTGGAAACTTCTGTGGCTTGATCCTGGGCATCTTTATTGTCCCTAAATTAACTTCTCTCCCTCAGTTTCCTTATTGACTTACAGTTTATAAGACTAGGCTTTTTCTTTAAACTCTTTCCCTTTGTTCAAATTGATTAATTTTTTAGTATTTAGCTTCCCTGGGACACCCTGAGAATTTGAAACACCAAGGTCAAGATGGAATGAATTAACAGTTTTTCAAAAGAAAGAAAGAGAATAATTGTCATTTTAAAGGCAAATAATTTTTTTTTTTTTTTTTTTTTTGCGGTATGCGGGCCTCTCACTGCTGTGGCCTCTCCCGTTGTGGAGCACAGGCTCCAGATGCGCAGGCTCAGCGGCCATGGCTCACGGGCCCAGCCGCTCCGCGGCATGTGGGATCCTCCCGGACCGGGGCACGAACCCGTGTCCCCTGCATTGGCAGGCGGACTCCCAACCACTGCGCCACCAGGGAAGCCCGGCAAATAATTTTTTAATCCAACTTTTTTTTTCTAAAAACCTAACAGAGTGATGATATTTTAGTTGCATAATGGTGAAATTGTTCTTGTGAATGTTAGATGTATTGTAAAGTCTTACACAATCTTCCAAACCACTCAGCTTGATTTATCAGGACTACTGTATCATGGTGCAAGCTCTCAGCGTTTAAGAGGAAGTTTACTATACAAGATCAAGGTGGTTTTGCAATGTGTTACTCTCTTTTCCTTAATTAGCAAGATTAAGACAGTTCTAGGAAAAAAAGATACTCTCACCAGATGAGTTTTGCCTTCTTGTCTCAGAAAATTAGAACAATATAATCCATTAACTTGTCTTTCCTGTTTAAACTTCCAGATATCTGAACTGAATTTAATATTCAGTTGCAGGAATTCTTTCATTTTAGGTGCCTAATAACATCTCTTTCTCTGCTCATTTGACAAGATTATTGTTCCCCTTTTATTGTCTGATTTTATAGCTTTTAATTGTATCAGCAATGGGAAGTAGGTGGGATATAAACAAACATCTATATGAAGCTGAGATCATTTTGGTCACAAAATGGGGACATTGAAATGTTTCTGTAGTGTGTCTTTGATGTGTGTGTGTGTGTGTGTGTGTGTGTGTGTGTAAAATCTCCCAAATGGGGAGAAATCAGAATACTGTGATTTTTTTGAAGAGGAAAGAATATGTTACCCTAGTGGAAGGGTTGTCTTAATCCCAAACAACCTGCCTAATGAAATATTTAGAAGCACTTAGTGCTTTTAGCAAATATCTTCTTCTGTGTTCCAAGGGAAAGTAATTAATCTGGGTATGGAGTGTTCACTTGTTTTTCATTTTTATTCTTGATCAGTGGAAACTGTGAGGATGGGTATATGGGCAGATTTTATGGCAAATAATTACTTTACAGACTTAGAATAAGTGGTTTCAGGGCATTACTGGAGGAACCAATTAGAGACCACAGTTTCTTATAAAGCCTGTTGAAATTATCTGTTACTTGATTTATAGTGATTAAAATACACTTTTAGAGTCTACAAATTGATGGAATCCTTCAAAGAAGTAACCTAATGAGCGAGTCCATTGTTTTTTGTAGCTATCTAATTGTAGCATATATATTGACACTCTTGTCAGATAATTAGAAATCAGCATTTCACCCTTTATTATCAATGCAATAGATTTCCGCTATTATAAATTTCTTAATTTGTTCATTTGGGTAACATTTTAAAAATTAACCCAAATTACTTGTATTATATTGAAATCAAAGTTAATCCAGTATGGCCCAATAATCTTGTATTAGAGCCTTGAAAACTAACAAAATCTGTGTGTTCCATGTGCTTTGGCTACAGCCCCACCACTTATGTTTTGGATGAAGATGAACCTCGATTCCTTGAAGAAGTTGATTACAGTGCAGAAAGTAATGATGAGTTAGATATTGAATTGGCTGAAAATGCAGGAGACTATGAACCTTCTGCACAAGAAGACGTACTTTCTGACTCTGAATTATCAAGATCATACCTACCTTGAGCCCTTTGCCATCTCTTGTGAACTGCATAGAAGAAATGAAATTTCTTGGTTTTCATTACACAGGAAGTTTGAGAGCAAGGAGTGTATAGAGAGGTGACTCAGAAAGACAGAAAGCAGCTTGGGCCTGTTTGGTTTCAAGACAATAAATATGTTATTAATTCATGATGAAATTGGCACTTGTTTTATTTTAGATATTCAATGCACTTTACATAGCATTGAAGTATCAAATATTGGGTTTACTTTTTCAAAACCTGAGTATCATTGCATGAATTTTTATCTCCTTATGGTTATATCCTGCATCAAATGGGTAATTTTGAAGTGTGTGAGAATATAAAATCTAAATTCTAGAGTTGTTGAGAATCCTGGGTTGTTGAAAACTAATATGTATGTACATGGATTCCTGTAGATGTGTCTGTGTAAGGGTGGGTAGATATTGAAGATAAGACTGTTCTTTAAAATCATGTTAACTGTTGAGTTGTGACTGAAATACTCCAGAGTTTTCCTTGAAACCATTACATTCTACATTTACCAAGTTAAACAAATAAAAGCTCTATTAAATGTTGCATTCATTTTTTCATCCTTTTTAACCAGCTCAGATTATTTGGTCTATAGAATCTTTGGGGGAATATTATGATAATCTGACATCTGAAAACATTGATAAAAATTTGTAAAAAAAAAAAAAAGCTTAATTTACTAGTGTTAAGTTTTTTTGTTTGTTTGTTTTTTTACTTTATTTTTGGCTGCATTGGGTCTTTGTTGCTGCGCGCGGGCTTTCTCTAGTTGCAGTGAGCCGGGACTACTCTTCATTGTGGTGTCTGGGCTTCTCATTGCAGTGGCTTCTCTTATTGCGGAGCACAGGCTCTAGGCACGCGGGCTTCAGTAGTTGCGGCGCTCAGGCTCTAGGGCATGCGGGCTTCAGTAGTTGTGGCTCGCAGGCTTAGTTGCTCCAAGGCATGTGGGATCTTCCTGGACCAGGGTTCGAACCCATGTCCCCTGCATTAGGCAGGCAGATTGTTAACCACTGCACCACCAGGGAAGCCCTAGTGTTAAGTTTTTTATAGTATAAGTATACCTATCTATCATAAAAAATATACTTGAACAGTTCCTTTCTCTAAACTTGTGTCTCATGGCTGCACCTAAAGTCTATCACTGCAGTCAGTTTGTTTAAAAGCTTTAAAAATTCAGTGAGGCTATGAGCCAGTGTTAAATGTATATGAAGCTTATATAGCACCTCCTGAGCTGTGCTGTTATTAGATGTGCTAAAGTGAATTCAGGGCATGCTGACACTGGTAACCGAGTCCTAGAAGATGGCAGTGAATTTCAGCCTTTTCTTGTAGTGACATCTTCCCGAGTTTAAGCTGTCCTGCTGCAGGAATGTCTTTGTCCTCAAGTAAAATAAAACAAGTCCAGGGTCTTTGGATAAGTGCTTTAAGAACTAAGTTTCTGTTGTAACAAAACAAATCCAAAAAGATAACGTATGAACAGACTCTTGCCAGGACTTGGGTGCTTTGGTTTTGGCACATTATCTTCACTTATTCCAGAAGAGAATTTTTAAAAATCCTTTTTGAAAAAGCTGTAATTATGGAAAAGAAATTATAAAAGAGTATTTTTCAGAGTTTTGCATTTTCCAAATCAATGATTTTCATTGTTTTATTTGAGGCATTTCATCCACAGTGTAGCTTCTTTTTGGTGTCAGAGGAACCATGTTTAAAAACATAGCAAGGGGCCTTGATAATGAGGTCTTTTCTCTAAATAGCCTAATTCTTATTGATGTCAGAAAATAAAGACTAAATAGATTGTGAAACTGAACCAGCCCTCTTAATGTGTGGTGACCTGAAAGATGAGGATACCTTAGCAAGGTAAAGTATTATTTATTTAATAATTTATCTAATAATTCATAAAGTTATTTTATTATTTCTATATATAGAAAGTAATTACATATATAATTATAATTTTTTCAGAGGGTGGATTATGGAGCCACAATGTCTGTATGTGCACTTCTCTTGGATCTTATAAAACTAGACATTAAAAACCAAGGTAGTCTTGTATGAAAGGCAACTGCAGCTACTAGAATGTGCAGAATAACTCAGAACGTGTGTTTCTTATGTTAGCAGTGTAAAAACCCCTTACCATGTACTGCTATAATGTTTTCTATAGATCAGGCATATCTTTTAGTATATTTACAAACCTGAATATGCCTTTTATTAAATAATTATTCACAAGATTGAAGAGAAGGTCTTTATAGTTAGGAAATGACGTTTTTCTTTAACAATAAATAGCTTTGGAAAAGTAAAAAATACTTTAAAATCCTAACTTTCCTAATTAGGGGTAAAACTAAGTTTCATAGGCTATTTGTAGCTAAAAAGGCCCTAAATTTTACCTTTGTGGCTATGTCTTTTTAGATTTTCAAAGAATGATTGAGGTGCCTTCAGTGCCATAATCCTGAAAATTAATGTGGCCGACAAACTGAGTCTATTATGGAATTTAGATTTATTTAATTTACATTGAATTCGGAACTGTGAATTTCTTAACTGTAGTTTTGATCTAATGCAGTGGTTCTCAAACTGTATATAGCAGTGGTCCCCAATCTTTTTGACACCAGGGACCGGTTTCATGGAAGACAGTTTTTCCACGGGCCGGGGGTGGGGGTGGGATGGGGGCATGGTTCAGGCATTAATGCAAGCTATGGGGAGCAACGGGGAGCTATGGGGAGCGATGGGGAGCGACGGGGAGCTATGGGGAGTGATGGGGAGTGGCAGGTGAAGCTTTGCTGGCCCGCCCACCCGCCCACCGCTCACCTCCTGCTGTGCGGCCCGGTTCCTAACAGGCCAGGGACCAGTACCGGTCTGCGGCCTGGGGGTTGGGGACCCCTGGTATACAGTATATATTGTGTGCATCAGAATCACCTGGACTTGCTTCTCAAAACACAGATTTCTGGGGTGGGTCCCCCAAATTTGCATTTCTTAAAAATTTTCAGGTGGTGATGCTGCAGGAGCCAAACTGTGAGAGTCACTGGTATGACCTGATGCTCTTTCAGCATCGCAGTTTGCAGAGAGCAAAAGCTAATTTGCAGAATAGAGAAAATAGGCAGAGATCAGGTGAGGTCACAGGGTCACTGAGGGACAGAGCTAGGGCTTTAGCCCAGGTCTCCTGACAACTAGCCTCATATTCTTACCAAAGAAGGAGATGCTGTTCTTTGCCTTTCTCCCCAAAATGAGGAATATTAAAAGCTCGAGGGTCGGTCTTTCTTGAGCTTATAAAATTTGTCTGGCAAAAACCTATGGTTCACAATGGCTTTTCCTTTATTGCAGTCATAGTGTTGTTTGAATACAGGATTTTGTTGTGCGTTTAAGTATCTTTCTTAATCAGTCTCTGCCACTTTTGCCAGTTTTCGTGTGATGTTCAGAAACATGGACATTTGTCTGAATCCTAATTACAAATAAGTAAGCTGGAGTTCCACTTTGGAGAGCATATGAACCGCAATGGATATGATACTTCTGAATTTCAAGTATGCAAATTAAGATGATCGTATTAATATAAGCACTGAAATGGATAATACAATAAGTGTACTAATGGAATTGTTTTTGTGCATGATCCAGAAATAAATTACTGTAATGAAACTATAAATGTATCTTTCTAAATCTTTTCATTTTCCCATATGTATTTCAATCATTACAAAATATTAATTGAAAATCAGTGAATTTTTCTCTTATTTTGGTGAAAGTTTAGTAGCTGTATGTAAACCCTAGTTCTCTCCTTTAGCAAAAAACCTGTTGAAGCAATATTTTAATTGAAAGGCTATTCTACTTTACATGACAGAATATTGTCATTAATTATTAAGTAAATATTTCTCTGGTTAAAGCATATTCAAATTCCTGCATAGAAAAAAGGAAACTAAGGAGAAAGTCTCATTTTCTTTATGAGCCTTAGTATTTTAAAGATTTAGTCCTCGAAATGTTACAATTCAGTTGTTTTCCGCTATTAATGATACTTATAAAGCACTTCTACTTACCTATACTGGTCTGCCTTTGTGGTGGCCTCCTCTTTCTAGACCCTGAACAGTAACTTAGGCCCATGGCCATTTATTCTGCCCATTCTACCTCATAAGCCTTCTTTATACTCAGGCTCTTGGACCTGCTGGCGCCCTCTGTCAAATCTGATCAAGTCTTCAGAGCATGGCTGGTTATTGGGGGCATTGAGTCATTCAACGTTTTTTTCAATTTGAGTTTGCTAAACATGCAGTACCTAAATCTAAGTGAATGGCCCTGTTATGGTGGCATCTGAGGCATCATGCAGGCCAGTCAGAGCGGTATTTGGGAGTCTGGGACATGGTTGACATTGGTGAGTACTAAAGGGGTCTCTGTGGATGTGCATCTGCACACAACATACTCAGCCCTGTGAAGTGGAAATGGATTTGTAGTGCCCTCCTACCTGTAAACCCAGACAGCTTTAAAGGGCTGAAGAGATATGGCTCCAAATATTTAGGAAGGTTTATTTTTATAATATCAACTGGATTCTACTCTCCATCTCAAAGACACCACTGATAGAGTGTCCAGCGAAGATGAGGTGAGCAGCAAGAAAAATCCAGTCGGGGTAATTATGATGCTGATCTGCCAAATATTTTTAGTGTACTTTTAGGCCACATAAAGATCTGTGATAAATGGCAAATATGAAGAAATTATAAAAGGCAAAGATGCTCATTATTGGAAATTAAAGTGGAAAGGCTAGTGTTTAATAAATAAATGTAAAGTCTACACCTTTGAAAATAGGTTGACTTCTCTGTAAGCTTTTTTCCTCTAGCTGAAGGTGTAATTAAGTAGAGAATTTTAAGACTGAAAATGTATTTTCATGTTCAGTGCTCATAGTAAAATAGTGAAGTCAAGTTATGTACTCTATTTACAGTGTCATTATTTTTTAAAACTACTTATGCTTTCCTATTCTTCGTATTATCTATGATTGTTTTTTCCCCTGTTTTCCTCCTTTTAATTCTTAGAAATGTTTGGCATTTCATCTGTTTTCTTTTTCTTTCAAAATGTGGGCACTTGAAATAGTGCATGAGTTGGATAGGATAAATTTCGGAATCTAAAAATTTTGCTGTTAAAGGATTATAATTTGTATTTAATATAGAGGAGTGTCCAATGATAACTACCTTTGCCAACCTTTATTTCCCCCTCCTGAAGAGCTACACAAGATGAAAAAATATCAAAAACGACACCACTTGTTTAACCCAGATCACTTACAGGATGCTGTGGGCACACATCCAGTTTCCCCATTCCCTAACCAGCCTTCAAGATCTGTGTGTTCTGAGGTACCCACTTCAAGAGTGGAGCCCATGACCTGAGCTGAGCCAGCCAGCTTGTTCTTTCTGCTGAGCGTCTGGGGTGGGCACACCATCTAAGCCAATCCAAACAGAATGACTGTCGGGACTTGCGAAGGTAGTGCTGGAACAAAGACCCTGTCTTGGTAAGGAACGATATACTGCTGGCAGCCACCATACAGCCCTGAGAGAAGAGTGTGCCCAAGACAGCCAGTGTTGAAGGAACAGAGGCAAGACCTTGAGGGGAACTGGGTCTTTCTCTCACCTGAGCCCTGTGTCAAGCTGTATGTGAAATCTCAATTGCGTCAGTTATAAATCACCTTCAAAGCGTAGGCTGTTTAAAATTGAATTTTCTGTTATTGGAAAAGATATGTCTGTTACACAGGTGTGTATGTCTGAAACCTACCTGAAAACCCAGCAACCTTCTGGCTCCACCCAAAGCATATGTCCTAAGAGGTGTTAAAAGGAAGAGATACTCTGGGAAGGCAAGACCAGCAGATATCCACTCAAACATGTCAGACAAACTCATTTTTATTTTGTGTCTGCCAGAAAAGTTTACTGGGCCAGAAACAAGACATATTTTTGTCATTGCCTACTTGAAACTCAGGAATTGTTTCCTCCAGTGATGAGACCTGTTATTGGTTTGTTCAGAAAGAATATTATCCCAAGAGCTGACTTTTCAGCATCTTGAAAGTTCTCTGTAGTAGTAATGGAGGACACAAGTGTTGTGAAATATTAATATTGAAAGTGAATACCTCCTCAGTGGTGCATCATATAACAAGATGGACCCAGGGAGCAAGCTGAGAGGGAACAGAGATCCCTTTGTTGAGTTACATCAGTCAGACCAATGAGCAAATATAATAGGATGAAGCTTTAATATTACTCAGTTACCAATTTCCATCCACCCACTGATTGGAACTACAGATCCCTGCCTTTCATCCACACAAAATTCATAGATTAAAGAGCATTTCAACAGCTCTTTAAAGTTTAAGAAGTGCTTTCCTAAAGGTTACCTCATTTGAACATCACTCAAACACTATTAATAAACAGATACATTAGCATTGCCATTTAATATATGAAGAACGTGGGGCTTAGAGAGGCCATATGACTTACCTGGACTTCTAGTATATAGCAGAGTTGGGGCTCAGACCCACCCTCGGCCCCTTTGCCGACTACCCTGTGCTTCTCTCACAGGGAGTAATCGACGGCCTGTGCCACCTTTGCAAACGAGCCATCCCCGCCAGCCTTGTGTAGATAGTTTGATGACACTGGAAAAATACGCAACTGTTTTATCACTACACACCACAGGGTCCCCAAGGTAGGTGGGCAGAGCGAAACCTGACAGTATCAGGTGTGTGAAGCACTCTCTTGGGTGCTTCATGAAAACGATCTCAATGGAAACATTTTCTTTTTTCGCCCATGGAATGATTCTCCTATTTTCCAAATCAGTATTTTTATGAGTGGTTAGGAGGAAGGCAGTCCATCCAGTTTTTGTTTCTAACCATTTTATCTATCTATCTATCTATCTATCTATCTATCTATCTATCTATCTATCTATATCTATATCTATATATCTATTTTTTTAAAGGAAAAAGACCCTGGAGTCTTTTTATGTTTAACAAAATAAGTAATGGTTTAGTACAAGCCTTTCTCTGTCTTTTCTGCTTTCCCTCAAGGCTGCTTTTATACCTGTGATGGTGAGGGAAAATAATTTTGTCTAACATACTTACCTAGAGTACATTTTGTCTCATAGACAACCTAAAGTTCATTTTTGTTTTGTTTTCTTTAAAGAATTTATGTTTTTACTGAGAAGATAGTTTATTCTGTAGCTTCATTATCACTTTAACTGACAGGGCCAACAAATAAGCTTTAGAAATAAGCCCACAATTACCTGTTTTTCTAGATTGAATTTTAGTTAGAGGAATATAGCCTTTTTATAATACAAAACAAGAATAAGATAACCCAAACACTCCAGCTTTATATTTGTATTAGTTTATGATTGAGTTCTTGGCCAAATATTTTTTAAGTATAGTTCATAGCATTTTTTTAAAAAATAAATTTATTTATTTTATTTACTTACTTTTGGCAACATTGGGTCTTCGTTGCTGTGCACGGGCTTTCTCTAGTTGCAGCGAGCGGGGGCTACTCATTGTTGCGGTGCGTGGGCTTCTCATTGCGGTGGCGTCTCTTGTGGCAGAGCTTGGGGTCTAGATGTGCGGGCTTCAGTAGTTATAGCATGCGGGCTCAGTAGTTGTGGCTCATGGACTCTAGAGCGCAGGCTCAGTAGTTGTGGCGCATGGGCTTAGTTGCTCTGCGGCATGTGAGATCTTCCTGGACCAGCGCTCAAACCTGTGCCCCCTTCATTGGCAGATGGATTCTTAACCACTGTGCCACCAGGGAAGCCCCTTGGCCAAATTTTTATAGAGATTTTTTTATTCATTGGCTGGTTAAATTTGGCTTGCATCATCCTCAAGTTTTGGTAATTCTAAAGGTGTGAGTGCCATAGTAGCAGCTGGAAAGCTGGGTAACTGCCGCTGTGCCACTTTGACAAGGTGCACTCTTGCCTGCATTGTAGAAGACATCCACCATGGGTCATTCTTAGGGTTTGTATACCAAATCCAAAAGCATAAGCATCCTGAACAGGAAGAGAGCTCTAGGACTCTTCTACATTGCTTTACTTCTAGTTAATGTGATGCGGGAAGTTTCACATATCTTTACAGGTAAGCCCATCAAATTTACAAAACGTTTTAGTAAGACCACTCCAAAGCATGTCGATCTGTCCTATACTTGGAGTGAATAAAATAATGCTTTTCGCTTTGATGATAATAAAGGCTAGCATTTGCAGAGTACCTACGATGCTATAGGCACCAATCTATGTATTATGTGTATGTCTATTTAATCTTCACAGCAACCCTATGACAGGTACTATTATCCCCATTTCACAGATGCGGAAACTAACTTGCTAAAGATCATGCAACTAATAAATGTTGGAAAATCAGTTGATTCTTATTCAAGTCAAGCAGGAAAGTGACCCCTAAGAACTGGCATTAGGGGTTTTACAAAGTTGTCATCCCAGATTCCACAGTATCTCACCAGGGAGTACATTTCATGGCCAGTATGGTTCAAGCATGGCTTATTTACATGGGCCTGCCATTTTGCTTATACCCTCAAGGAACAGGTATAGTGCAATACTTCTGAGTCCAATCTCAGGACCCTCACTAACTCAGGAACTGTAGCAGGATGGCCATCACATTTAACTTCCCAGGAGTAGCTCTGTTTATGGGCTGTCCCCCGTCATATGCCTCCTTGTGGGTAAGCGTGATGGAATTCAGATAGCAATTCAGCCACTACATGGTCCAGTTCCCCAATTAGACCCATCATAAACCTATTGTTGTTGTTAAAAGGAAAGAAAAAAGCAGGTCCTGAGAAAAATTATATATATATAAATTATTATTATATAATTATAGATATAATTATATAATAATTATATATATGTCTAAAATATCTCCTATGCTACTTGTTTATAAATCTAGGTGATCAACATGATGAGAAACCACTGATTAATAAAGATGGATTGTGAGAGTTCCCTCTTGAGGGAAGTTCCATACTTTACAGCATGTCCGTTACCCCTTAGGCACCTGCCTGGGATCCACTGTACAGATAGTGCAAGGGGGGCTGTGTATGGAGACAGTCATGGACTCTAATGAGTAAAATCAATGGGCCAAAAAATGCAGAACCAGGGGCAGTGTCAGGGCTGTGACTCACAGGGCAGTTTTGCACCGTATGCAAGTGTCAACTTGTGCAGCAACAATGAAACTTACTTTTGCAGACTTAGAGAAGTGGAAAGTTGTTTCAAAAATTGTGTTATTTTACAAGTCCACACAGGATGACAAAGGGGTAGAAGCTGGGCATAGCAGAGCAAGACTTTACCTTTCATTTTTGGTATGTTAATATTCAAATAGCCCCCACCCCAAGTCAAAGCCACCTGCCTAGGAACTTACTAGGGACATATGAAATATCACCCAAGGTGCGAGTTCTCCACAGATCTTTCAAATGATTGTTTTCATCTTTAGCCTCCCTGCTCATCAGTACCACCCCTGTGTTCGCCAGCTGTCCACAGTACGTTTGCTTTTGTGTCCAAGTTTCAGAGGCCTGGGATCTTATTAATTGTGGATTCTTTCAAATTATCTGACTTCGTTCAAAGGAGCCGGGGTGCCTTTTCGTGGGTCTACTTTTCTAACTTGGGATTAGTTTGCATTGGGTGGAGGATTTAATGTCCATTTAATTAATTCACCAAGTACTACTATCACAGCTGGTGAGGCTATATAGGCCCGAAGTAAGAGCGGCAACCTACTGGCTGAAAGAAAATGATGCAACTCAGGAATTTGGTTCACTGTATTCCCACAAGATAATAATGCACATTTATAACCGAGGAAAGGAAAGCAAGAGATATTCTATCGTCTTTGTATATTGCTTAAAACTGTCTAGAAATTGCCTCTTCCTTTGGGGTCAAAAATGTCACTAGACTTTGTGGAAATTGGAGACACTTTCGTCAGTGAACCACTAGCAGGGCAAACCCAACAGCTCTTAGTACCTGGCTAATTCAGCCTTTGCATCTTTGTCAGACCCATGTCTCTATTTTCTTGTCCTTATTGATGAAACTGATGGTAATATTCCTGGGAAAATGAGTGTTTCCCTTTATCAGGGTTATCGCTGGGAGGGGCACAGGACCTGGTGTGGGCTTGAGGGGTCACTTACATCGTTGTTTGAGTAGAATCTGATTTAAATAACTTATGGGGCTGAGGATGCCCTTTCATAGGTCTCCTTTACTAATTTGGAGTAGTTTGCATTGGGCGGAGAATTTACTGTCTATTTAATTAATTCACCAAATACTGTTACAACTTGTGAGGTTATAGAAACCCAAATTTGTAGGGTGTCATGTATAAAGCCTGGGACAAAAATAACAGCTCAGTAAATAGTGTAATTCTGTGGGTGGTGGGCCATTTGACTCTCATTTATTCTACTTAGTATTTCAGAAATTTTCTGTCCCTCCATAAAATCGTGAGTGCTGAAAAGACCCTCAGAGGTCATTGAGTCCCCCACTATTTTTAAGATGAATTCAGTCCAAGAGAGCTTAAGTGGCTTGCCTGAGGCCACTCAGCTTTCTGACTCTGCTCCCTGAACCGCCCCCTCATCACATCGTTCCTGATGTGTACCCTCTGCTGGCACATCGTTTGAGGATGAGCAGAACTGACTCAATTTCAGAGTTGTTTCATATTCTGTTGACAGTTACATTAACCATGTTGCCATTTATAGCTTTGACTTTATGGCTCTGGGAAGCACCTTAAAGGATCATTGCAAATACTCTACCATCCAAACATGCACTCCCCATGCCTAATAATGAAGCTTTTAAGTGGTGGCATAGGAGAGCAGCAAGATGATAGCATGTGAAATGAGAATTTGGGCAGATGGGATTTGGTAATGGACTTTTCAGTGACTCTAGTTGTCTGATCATTGGTCCGTGGTTGTGCTGGTACATTTTGTATTTTGAAAGGCACAGAATGTCAAGTCATTGCCCAAATACTGGTTAAGATTTTGATTATTTTGCAGAATTGTAGCAAAGCCCCTCAGGACTGATTTTTCTTTTTCTTTTTTTTTCAAAGCTTTATGTTTATGTTCCTATCCTTTGTTTAGAAGTTGTACTTTCTCTTGTTGGTAGGTCTATCCAAACAACAACAAAAAAGTTTTTCTTTCCTATTGCCTCAGTGGTTTAATTGTTCTATTCTTGGAGGAGAAATTCCACCTGCCTTTGGATTTGAGACACATAGAAAATCTGCCTATGAGCTTGGCAGCTCTTAATCAAGAGCATTCATTCACTCATTCGTTTGTCAAAATTTTATTCAGTACTGATGTGTATGGCACTGTGGTAAGTGAAAGGAACACGAAAGGGAGTAAGGTGTGGTTCTTATCTGCAAGGAACTGGGAGCCCATGGAGGAGATAAGCATGGTTTCAATAAACAACAGCAACGCAAGACAGAACATGACGCCAGGAGAAGGAACAGAATTGCCGAGGGGGCACACGGGAACAACCAATCCCGAAGGGGGCCTCTGGGAAACGTGCAGGGATGTGAGACCCAGCTGGATCTTAAAGAATCCTGGGGCTTGAAAAGTGGAGGAGGGAGCTGGCAGCGGGGGAGTGCAGGCAGAGCAGGTGGGGGAAGGTGCAGGTATCCCAGGCAGAGGGAACAAGACACACAGAGGCTGGAGGTGGGGAAGGTGAGGAGAGGTGGAGAGGTGCTCTGGTCATGAAGGGATTTGGAAGCTATGCTATGGAGTTTGTTTCCATAGGTCAGTGGGGAGCTACAGATGGATCTTAAGCAAATAAGCAATGGGATTAGTGTTATGTTTTAGAAAGCTAAAGAATCGTTGGGGGGGTATCAACCCCTGATTTCACTTCTGGATCCAACAACCAGTTGGGTTTGTTAGGTTTGCCTCTCAACTCCCTTCTTTGGGGATGAGTTTGTAGCTGACCCCCAGATCCCTCAGGCCACTAGCTGCCCCTGGGTGAGAGGCCCACTAGGAGTCCTCAGAAACAAACCCACCCTCCCTCTGAGCCAGGGTCTGCTGCAACCTACTCCATAGTCCAGGAGGGAAAACGGACAGAGATAGTCACACCAAAGTTACTTGTGCTCTGACATCATGGGCTTGGATTTAACGAGTGCATGTGCACTATGGATCTTGACATTTCAACTAAGGATTCTAGGCTACGTCAATATGTCACAGAGTGCAGTTCTCCGAGGCTGGCAGGTCTTACGGCAATTGACAAATAATTTTCCTTCCCAGCAGAACTGCAGACAAATTCCTGATTAATGAATTTGCTGAGTGAGTCCCTAAGGAGGGTTAGCCTGGGGAAGTGGAGAGTGAGGAACCCCTTGTCTACTCATGCACGTTCTTCAAACCTCCACAGAGTGTTTCCGCTTTCTGTTACATGTATGAATGGAAGGTATTTTAGGCAATCACCTTAATTTAGGCAATCACGTTACAGAATATTTACCTAAGGCAGATAACGTTGACAAATTGATCATACATAGAGACACGTCCTACTGGTAGTCCTCACGGAGATCTGGGTGACTGCCCCTCATCCTCTGGAACATTCGCCCCTCTACCTCCCATTGTGGGTGAGTGGAAAATACCTGTCTTTACAGGAATGCCCTCATTAACCAAGTAATTTGAACAAATCGTACCATTTTCATAATCTTTTTTCCTGATCTAAAAGTTTCTAGCTGATCTCCTGTTAAGAGATGTGCATGAGTCACGTAGGATGTGTGTGTGCGTGTGCGTGTGTGTGGTGAGGTGTGTATGTGGTATGTTTGTGTGTATGTGGCATATATGTGTATGTGGGGTGTGTATATGGTATGTGTGTCTTGTATGTGTTGTGTGTGTGGTATGTATTTGTATGTGTTGTGTGGTATGTGATTGTGTGGTGTGTAAGTCCAGTGGTTTTTCTGCCATGGCAGAGATGCTGCCACCCCAATACCCCCCAAATCAGAAGAGTGGAAAGGAAGTGAAATTTGTATTAAAATGGCTTGGATCTCCATCTATGCAAGAAGAAAATTAAACTAAAAACCAAGTTAGCAAATGGGAGGGGAAGAAAAGTGTGATCAGTAAAATGCTAGTTATGTCGCTCAGGATTCCCATTCCCTGGTTATTCAATCAAACACTAATCTAGGTACTGCTGAAAGGTTGTGCAGATGTAATTAAAGTTACCAACCAGCTGACTTCAAAATAGGGACATTATCCTGGATTATTTGGTTGTGCTGAAATAATCACACGAACCCTTAAAAGCAGAAGAGGAAGGCAGAGGACTCAGAGAAAGGAGGCAGAAAGATCCGTCAGAGAGATCTGAAGCACCCGTTGCTGACTTTGGAAATGGAAGTGGGGAGACCGTGAGCCGAGGAATGCGGGCGAACCCAGAAGCTGGGAGCGACCCTGGCCCAGAGCAAGGGAGTGGGACTCCAGTTCTCCAGGAAAAGGAAATCTGCCAACAACTTGAATGAACTTGGAAGCCAGCTGGTGCCCAGAGCATCACAGCCCTGCTGACACCTTGCCTGCAGCCTTGTGTGGGTTCAGGCCATGCAGAGCCCTCTAAGCTCCTGGGCCCAGACTTCTGACTGAGAGAAACTGAGGTAACATGTCTGTGTTGTTTTAATCGGCTACATTTGGAGTGATTTTAGTCTGCTAAATGTGTAGCAACAGAAAACTAATCCAGAGGAGGGAAAACAAACAAAACCCACCAGCCTTCCAGCTCCCATGTGATGAGTGTGTCTAATGAAGCTGCAACTCAACTTCTTGGATAAACAACAACACTAACCACCTTTCCTGTTGCTTTTGAGTTAAACGTTTTCATGTTTGGCTTCAGCTTCAAGATGCTGCTTTTTATTTATTGCGAGCGCATGGAAAGTTTATTTTAACCCCTTTTGAGTTATGAGAGTACAAGAATGAGGAAAATATGCTTTCCTCACTTAGAAAAGTCAAATTGTGCAAATGGGTTGAATTTTAAGGCTTTCCATGTGATGAATTCTCAATGTGGAATAACAGTTTGGTTTAAGTTTGGGGGAAAAAGAGATACAAACATAGCAGATGAAACCACGAAGCAGCCCAGCACTGTCTTTCATAACTGCCGGGTGCTCTGGGAAGTTGCCTGACCCAGTTGGGCTTGAATAGCTCAGCCAGTTTTTTGTCCATATTTGTGGGGCGTCATTTTCAAGATGCAGAGAGAGAATTGCACACCTCCACAGTGCTCTCAGCCATGTAGTCTTATTTTCCTTGCGTTTTGAATCTACTACAATGTTACATTCTGTTGGAGTGACCTTGGCCATTTTAACTTTTTAATATCAGAAAGGTGGAATTTTCTGGCTGTTTTCACTAAGCATGGTCATACCTGTGCCTTCGATACATATGAGATTACCAGTGAACAGAGATCTTGGAGCCAGTGGACGGGATAGGCAAGGTGAGACAGGGATGCTTTGGTGTTGGTGCACCAGGGAGGGGGAACTGTAGGAGCGCCTGTGGAGATGCTTCTCCAGCGTCCTCCTCGAGGGCGCCACCCAGCAGGTGGGCCTACCCAACTCCAGGGCCGCGGGCTGGATGCTGGTGACGTGAGCCTGAGACAGGCCTGGGACCTGGGACGCTTTGCTACAGTGCTGCAGTGCTTGCACCTGGACACACCTCTCCTCGAGCTACAAAATACAAAGAAACTATATGGGACTAAAAATAACAGTGTGCATGTGCAGTTGGGGCAAATTCTGGACCAAAAGATACAAAAGGCTAAAACAAAAACAAAAACAAAAACCAACTGAACTGCCATTTCCGAAGAGCCGGGAGCAAAAAACAGGGTGTTGGGAGCAAAAGCAGGGTACTGAGCATGCCCCCAGCCCTCAACACCGCCTAACGGGTGGGCAAAACACCGAAGCCTCCCCTCCGGTCTGACCCCTGGACACACCCCTACGCCTCAGGGAGCGAGCAAGCAAAGGAACCTGTTGTTTGTTCTCGCTCCCCCCCACCCCCACTGCTGCAGCAGGGACCCCAGTAAAGCGTTGCCTGAATTTCTTGTTTGGCTTCTAGTCAATTTCTGTTGCTTGGGGAAGTCCAAGAACCTTGGTGGGTATCAAGCTGAGGGCACTAGGAGATTGCAGGAACTGTGCCATGAGGAGGAACCTGCAGACACAGGCCTCCTGAAACACCTGCCCCCAGAGGGCACCAACAACCCCTCGATGTGAGCCAGAAAAGCTGTGCCAACCAACCAGGAGGTTTACAGCTGGACCAAATCTTGTAGCTAACTCTCAGTCCGAGAAGCAGAGGCAACCAACAGAAAGAAGGCTACAGCGGGACCCAGTGAACTAAAGAAACACTTGCTCATTTGCCTCTCCCTGCTCTTCACCCCCACATGCTGGAGGGGCGTGGCCCCAAAGACCAGGGGTGATGCGAATTTCAACCATGACCTCTTCACTGCATGTGCTCAGGGTCTCCCTCAAGTCAGCACTGAAGGAGGGAGAAGATGAGGCTTGGATCCAAGTTAAATATATGTATGAACTCAGAATGTCATCGAGGGAAGGAAATGGGAGATTTGACACAGTATGATTGAAAATAATTATTGACCATTATGTTACGTGAAATTGTTACGGAACGCAAGTTCATGTGCCCGATACACAGTGAGGCCAAACAAACCAAAACGTCTGAGTTTGGAGCACAGTAAGGTTTATTGCAGGGCCATGCAAGGAGATGGCTGGCTCATGCCCAGAAAACCCCGAACTCTCTGAAGGGTTTCAGCAAGGCACTTCCAAAGGCCAGGTGAGGGAGGGGAGTGCAAACTTAGTTGTTGCAAATTTCTTGAAGTCGGACTCCTTTGTTCTTGCAGCTGTCCACATATGTCAGGTCACGATATTCCCGGTAAACCTCCAACATGACAAATGTTATTCTCTGTTCTGCAACTTTTTATCTCTATATGAATGGACTCAAAGGTCAGAGCCCTGAGAAGAGGCTATCCTGTATATTTCAGGCTATAGGCAACATTCTTTTACAAAACGGGTGAAGCCAGCATGACTAAGCACAGGAAAAGGAACAGATCTAATATGGAGTCAGATTTGTTCTTCCCTATTACAAATAAGTCAGACAGAGAAAGGCAAATGCTGTGTGGTCTCACTTATATGTGGAATCTAAAAAAAACAAAGAACAACCAAGCTCATAGATACAGAGAACAGATTGGTAGTTGCAAGAGGTGGGGATGGAGGATGGGCAAAATGGGTGAAGGCGGTCCAAAGGTACAAACTTCCAGTTATAAGATGAGTAAGTCCTGGGGATATAAGTACAGCATGATGACTATAGTCAATAATACTGTATTGCATATTTGAAAGTTGCTAAGAGAGTAGATCTTAAAAGTTCTCGTCACAAGAAAAAAAATGTTTTTGTAATTATGTATGGTGATGGATGTTAACTAGACTTATTATGGTGATCATTTTGCAGTATATACAAATATTGAATCATGTTGTACATCTGAAACTAATATAATGTTATATGTCAGTTATATGTCAATAAAAAAATCTTTGGCGAAAAACGAAACTGTTTCATGCTTGTACCCCCAAAGAGCTGAGAACTGCTCAATAAACTGGTGCAGGCTTCATACAGTAGAAGGACTACAGGGCTCTAGATGGGCCCCTGTGGGGTCTGGGTGGAACTGTGAGCACCGATGGGTTTGGACTCAATGTAAGGAGATGAATGGGGGGGAGGATATGCTGACTTAGGAGGAGTGAGTTCCCCGTCTGTGCAGGGATGAGGACAGAGATGGGAAGTGGGAGGAGATAGATGTTCCTTAAAGCCCCTTCAAAACTGGGGCTTCTCCTCCTGTCCTGGGACCCTTGGGAGAGATGGGTAGGTGGGGGTGTCTCAGGAGGGGAGCAGGCTGGTGATGGCCTGCACTGCGAAGGTCCCTGGGGCCGGCCTGGGTCTGGAGGTCACTGTTATATGAGGCTGGCCTCCCCAGCTGGGGTCTCCAGTTGCCTTTGCACAGACTCAAGCAGGCTCTTCTGCTGGGCACTACTTCCTGCTGGTCCTGGGCATGATGATGCTCAAAAACAGTTGTACCAGCTGGTGCACTGGGTCTGGCCCAAGGACGCAAAGGGAGGTGTGGCCAGGAGAGCTTCCCACAGGTTGCACGCCCTTTAGACCTTCAGGCCACCCCACCTCTGCTCTCACAGGAGGGCCAGCCACTCCTCCTCCCAGCTGGTCCTCTCTGATGTGGATGTGGGATGGACGGGGACATTTGTGTGGGTGTGAAGCCCTCACCAGGGGCAGTTAGCAGGTGACTGAACAGCTTGGTTATGGGACTTTGGGCCCTGCTTACTGTTGATTTAAGTTTTGGGGGAAAAAAGATTCAAAAAGAAAACCATAACAGATGGGATCATTAAGTTGCCCCAGGGCTTAGCAGGGCACAAAGAACGGTAGGAATTCAAGTCCACAGCTTCCGTGGGCCTCCTGGGTCTTCAAACCTATTTTCCTAAGGCTTCAATTCTTTTATATCCTCCTCCCCTCCTGACTAAATAAAAAAATCACACCCATGAGGGTAGGGACCCTCATCCTCGCTCAGCCCAATCACTTCCTCTGACTCACGGGAAGAAGGCAGAGGGCTGTGTTCGGTGCATGGGAAGCAAACAACGAAAACAGGCCCACAGCAGATTCTGCAGCGAGACCGGGGCCGCCAGGTTTAGCAGACAAAAAGATATGAGGCCCGGTTAAACCTGAATTTCAGATAAACAGCAGTGTGATATTTGGGGCATTCTTGCACAAAGAACTTATTCATTGTTTATCTGAAGCTCAGATCTGACTGGGCGTCTTGTGCGCTCCCTGGTGACCCTCAACGGGGCTCGTTTCTGCAGTCGACACCCCTTTCCCCAGAAGCAGGCAAGGCACTCAGTCTTTGGAGTGGAAAGAAGTCCAGCAGGGGACACCCAGTCTTTCTCTACTACAGGCTGAGTGTGAGGCACGGGGTGTAACCTGAATGACCTACTTGACCAGCTTGGGGCACAGACCCAGGAGTGGTGTGATGGGCATGATGTCTTCCTGTAACGTTCAAGGTGAGCCACAATCACCCTCTTGCCCACCTTACAGAACATCCAGAACCACCTTTCTTGGGGTCTCCCTGCCACCTGGGGTTTGTTCAGTTTCCAAATGTCAGGCCTCTCCCCCAAGCCCTTCTCTCAGATCCCTGGCAGCCTCTGTGGTTCTCTGAGGGAAACCACTTAACATGCTTGCTGAAGGTTCTGCCAGTTTTGTTCAGGGCAACTGGTTTAGGAGGGCTGCCCAGCCAGCTGGTCCTGGTATTGAGCTGGGCTTGTCAGTCAAACGCCTGTTTTCTGACTAACTCTTGATCCTATCCTGCCAGCTGACCAATGGCCAGAATGTTCCAGTCCAACCGAGAGGCTCTAGAATCATGAACCTCAAAGACTCAGGTCAGTTCCCTATCTCTGTGCTCCCAGGAGGTGTCCTCGCTCTACAGCAAATGTCCTCACGTCTCTCCAGCAGCCTGCTCTGCATGGAAAGTGGTTCTAGAAGGAGGGGCCTTTGTTAAGGCCCAGGGCAGGCCTATGCCCTCACCTTTAAAGAGCCAGGAAGGTCACCTAGCAACTCTTCCTTGAACAAAATCTGCTGGGCCCGTCCAGGCAGAAAAGCAGTTAGAAATTTTAAGATGGCACCTTCTTAAAATTCTTCCTGATCAGGCACTTTTGCCTGATCTACCTGAATGGGAGAGAGAAAATGTGGCTTCCTGCTGAGTTTTGTCAATTTGATCACCTCATAGGGTTGTTTAAAACTAGCAGCTGGTTTGGAATGGTTGTACCACGTAAGAGTGGCCTGTGTGTGTGTGTGTGCAGGTGTGTGTGTCTGTTCAGTATAAGTCCAACAAGTCTATGGATCCCCTTAGCCACTGGAACAGGCTGTCAGCATGTCTTGTCTCACAGAGCATTTCTTCCAAGTGGTAAACACACATACAATCCATATTGTGTTTGAAGGAGACAATAGTTCAAAGGGTTTGCCAGGCTATTTTTAACAGTGAAGTCTGGAAGGAAAATGATGTCACATGCTGGGAAAAGTGTCCAGATATTCCAACAGACTGCAGCCAAAGAATTCTGGTTTGCATTTGTTTCTCTCAGAATTGGGATCATTCAAAAAAAGGTGGGTTTTAAACCCCTCATCCCAAAAAGCTTTGCAGCTTGACCTGTGCCTGGACCAGCTTTCTCTCCTGTGGTTTGTCAAACAGACGCAAAGGCTCCTGCAAGCCAGGGGCCTGGGTGGGAGGGGGTGAGCCGTTGGCAGGGGAAGAGGGGTCTTCTGAAGGCAGATGGACTTCACATTGCAGAGGAGCAGAAGGCCAGCCACCTTAAAGTCAGGAGAAAAAGAAAAAAAAAGGTGATCATTTTAGGATTTCCTGCCTCTTCTGTGTGATCTTGGACAAATTACTGAACCTCTCTGATTTTCAATCATCTCATTTGTAATATGGTAACACCTACCTCTGAAGATTGTTGTGGGTATTAAGATGATGAATGAGAAAAACTATTACTGCGCAAGGCACGTACTGGGTTAAACGTGTGTTTGTTCTTGCCTCTCCTTTCCTTTGACATTGTTTTTTTCCATGATCAGGTTTTACTTTTCACCATTGTTTACTAGGGAACACATGCTACAAAGATGTCCCCAAGCTACTCTGGCCTACAGCCTTTAAGTGAGGAGGAGCACCCGGAAGAAATAAAGTCGTAGGAGGGGTGGTAAAGCAGGGGGGAGAACATGACTGTGATTGTTCTGTTCCCTTGGGAATAGGGGTTCATGTCTCTGCAGAAAACGGTGGTTTTATCTGCAGACAAGTGAGGGCCTGACCTAGTCCGTGTGCTGACTGGGGAGAGAGGAAGGTCAACCCCTCTCTGGGCCAGTACTCCCAGAACAGCCCAGGCCAGCTTTGGCATTAGGTGCAAGCTTCCGGGGAGGCTCTGGCAGTCCACTGGCCTCTGGGTGAGAACTGTGTTCTTTAGCACCTATTTCACGTTTGCCGCATGTCGCCTGGGGTTCTTCGTTTGTTTATAACAGCGAGGCTGGAGACAGTTGATCATCACTCTTGGCCACACAAGAGGCTTTTGTAGGAAACCCCCAGGCAGAAGGAAGGGAATCAGGCACCAGTGGAAGAGATGAGGCCCTGCTTTCAGAGCCTGGCCTGGGAGTCAAGCTGCCCATTGCTCTCAGGGGGAGAATATGGGTCAACTTTGGTAGGGGTGGGTGGTGATTTCTTGACTCTCATGCAAAATCTAGAGACTGATTCAGCTTCCTCCCATCTTCTTTCTGCTCACTGCTCATTTAGCAACTACCGCCCAATGACTTCTTTTTACGAAAGAAAGAGTCTCAAAAAATAGCCCCTCTGGTGATCCTGGTGCCGGGGGACAGTTAGGTCAGTCACCCTTATGAGAAGGGTGCCCTATCCTTATCAGAACGAGGCTCCTGCCTACTGCTAGCGTTTGTATTCAGACCTGCTTGCTTCATCCGCTGGTCCAGCTTTAGTCTTGGGTCATTGGTCTACGGGATGTGGGGAGAGCACCCATGCACGATAGCCAAGCAGGCTAGGGTGGACAAGAGGAGCTCAGAGGATGGGCATCTCATCTGGGCTTGTGTGGTCAGGTCAGTCTTCCTGGAGGAAGTTATGTCTGAGCTGGGACCTGTGGGATGAACTTCAGACTCTGAAGCCGGGGAAGAGAATTCAGAGCAGCAGGAAGAGAGTATGCAAAAGCCTGGAGAGAGACGGGCGCAAGGTATTGGAGAAGATACAGGTGCTCAGTGTGGTCAGATTAGAAGGTGGAAAGAGGGAAGGAGAAGGCTGGTAAGGTCAGCAGTGGCGGGACCGGCTGGTCCTCAGCTCAGACACGGCTGTGCAGGCTGAATAAAGATGCCCTCCCTGTGGGCACCACACACAGAGCTGCGGCTCAGGACAGAGACCAGCATCTGCTAGCACGTAGCTCGTATGGAAAGGGCTCTGGTGAGGAAAGGTGAGGACACCTTTCTAACATCAGGAGTGAGCTGCCACCAAAGGGAGTATTATCCTAAGATGAGAAACGAGAGAGTACAGAGAGGGGGTTACCTTCTCCTGCCCTTACACGGAAGGTGATCAGGGATGAAGTGGATTAACCCTTCAGGAAAGCCCACAACTCAAGCACCCTCCAGGCTGCCAGTGTAGATGGTGGACCATTCTCCGTGGTTCGTTTGCTATAAGGGGCCGAGAGCGGGAAGATGAAGAAGAGACACAAAAGGCAGCAGGCTCCCGGCACCTCACCTCCCAGCAGCCTTCTTTCCCTTTTTCCTCACCGACTGAAGCCTGGTTTATTGGGGATGTGTGTGTGCGTGTGTTTGTGCCCCAACTAAATGGGCCCAATGAAAAAGCAACGTTAGGGGGCTTCCCTGGTGGTGCAGTGGTTGAGAGTCCGCCTGCCAATGCAGGGGACACGGGTTCGTGCCCCCGTCCGGGAAGATCCCACATGCCGCGGAGCGGCTGGGCCCGTGAGCCATGGCCACTGAGCCTGCGCGTCCGGAGCCTGTGCTCCACAACGGAAGAGGCCACAACAGTGAGAGGCCCGCGTACCGCAAAAAAAAAAAAAAAAAAAAAAAAGCGACGTTACCCAGTCTCCCTTTCAGGGAACAGTGTCCATAGGACACAGTGCTGGCCGAAGAGGCGTCCGTAGAACCCACTGGGTGAGCCTTCTGGACAGTTTGTAAGTGGGTACAGATTCCCGGGCCCACGCTCTTGCTCTTTGCCTTTGCCCATCTCCCCTCCAGTAGGTCAGGGCGGGGCCTACACCTTTGGATTTCTCACAAGCTCCCTGCAATGTGGATGCTACTGGTCCAGGACGGCCCTTTGAGAACCACTGCTCAGCTAAGGAATGGGTTGGAAACTCATGTGTGAGCTCATGTCGATTCCTTCCAGTCCCTAGAGCAGCCGGAGGTGGGGAGAGGGTTGGGGGGAAGGGGCGAACCTGAATGATGGGAGTCGTGACTGGGTGCCCAGAGGGAGCTGGACGTCTCCACTGACTGTCGCCACTGGAATAAACAACATGTGCCTTTTGTTCTTCAGGAGCGGTGGGGACATGACCAGATAAGTGTGTCCTCCCGATGGCACGTGCACACACAGCCTCCAATGCCCCTCGCCCCCAGGCCTGTGCCCCCTCACTGCCAGGCCGGTCCCTACCTGCCTGGAGTCTGCGGCCTGGGCTGTGCCAGTACTTCTGGATGGCAGCATGTTTTCTCCATCAGGACTCCGTTGTTACCATACACAGTGTTTATTTTTCTTCATAAAAACATGCAAGCTGTGTGCCTCCAAATGCTGGAAGCTCAGAATATTCCATTTGTTTGTAGGGAGACAGACGGAATGGCACACTTTCAGTCAAACTATGAAATGCAGCCTGGCAGCCTGGAGGGAGGAGGGGAAGAATGGCACCCTATGCTCTTCCTTCGCAGGAGCCCGAGACCTGGGATGCTGGTTCCACCCTCTCGTCCCTGGGAGGGGTCCGGGTGCACGTGTTCCCTCAGGAAGGGTGACAGGAAACTATCAAAAAAAAAAAAAAAAGGAAACTGTCAAGAGCGATCCTTTGTCTCCCCGGGGACTGGCAGGGCCATGTGGCACATGCTGTGCCTCACTCATTTACTCTGGGTCACAAGGCATGAGTCCTTTTGGTTCCCAAATGGAAATGGCCTTTTCCCCCCCAACTAATTACAAAAGTAATAAATGAGCATTTAAAAATTTTCAGGAAACAAAGACTGAAGACAAAAAGAAAAAAAAAAAAAAAAACGTATAATGTCTCCCTGTCTGTATGTGTCTGCCTGTCTGTACCTAACCTGCCTTTTTCAACTGTGGACATCTTCCCCCAGGTTAACACACATGGATATGTAACCTAAATTGTGATGGCTGAGTCTTACTCCACCCTGTGGCCATGTCAGCCTGCAATCGAGGGGTGTTTTTGCTTTTATAACTGTGCTGCATTGAATATCCTTCTTCATACGTCTGAGCTCCCTTTGTTTTCTTACTTGTGTAGGCTAAACTCTTAGCAGTGGAATTGCTTTTGAGGAACATTCCTGACTGCCTTCCCTGAAGTCTGTGCAGAGGACACTTTTTTTGGTCACTTTCTCTTAGATTTCTGAATGATTAGCCTATCTTGAAATGGGAAATCTGTATGTAATAAAAATTAAAATTTTTTCTTATTACAAATTGTAGTTATAGGGATTTCCCTGGTGGTCCAGTGGGTAAAACTCCATGCTCCCAATGCTGGGGGCCTGGGTTCAATCCCTGGTCGGGGAACTAGATCCCACATGCATGCCGCAAATAAGACCTGGTGCAGCCAGGTCTTATTAATATTAATACTTATTAATATTAATTAATTAATTAATATTTTAAAAAATTTGTAGTTATAATAAGTATTTTATAATAATATGTATTTGACTTTTTCCTTATTTCAAAGTTTTCTTATGAAAATGTTCAAAGTGTGAGACAAGTTGAAATAATAGTAAAATGAACATCTGCATATGCTGCATCTAGATTCAGTGATTTACATTTTGCTATGTATGACTTCTCTATCTCTATAAGTGTGTACTTAAATCTTTCTAACAACCATAGTGTTGTTATCATACCTAAGAAAATTACCAATAAGTTCATAATATCATCAATTGTCTAGTCCATATTCAAACTAATCCAGTGTATGCAAAGTATTATTTCAGTATAATTACGTCTATATAATATTCAGGGCTTTCCATCCTGGCGTATGCATTACAATCACCTGGGACTATGTTTTAACAGGTGCTGGGGCTGGAATTAGAAATTCTTCAAGGAATTTTGAGGGGTCGGGGTGGGGAGTAGGATATATATATTTTTTTAAGTGGAAGTTTTCCTGCAAGTTAGCAAATTTATCCAGAGGCAAGATACCCAGTGGTCCTGGTGCAGGGGCAGTGGCAGGGCAGAAAGAGAAAAACATGGTCACCTTGGTGAAGACAGCGACTGCCCCAGTGGGGCTGCTGCGATTAGCCCAGCAGAGAGAAAATAGCGGTGAACTAACAAAGCCGGGGGAGACGTGATTTTGGTGTTGGAGGCTGGAGACACATGGTGGCAGCACAAGTGCCCCCAGGCCCCTGATGATGCCTTATTGTTTGAGCAGGGTTGCTGTATGTCCCCGGATTGAGGGGCTGGGCATGCTGACTGCTTGGTCTCTGTTCCCTGTGCTCTGTCACCTGTGGGAAAAAAACTAAACAGGTTTAGTCTGCAGTTACCCAAACCTCTCATTGCCAAGAGCATCCGCTTCATTTAGAACTTGGATCAACCATGGTTTTCAACAGCAATGCTTAATGAACTGGGGCCTGAGAAATAGGCAATAAACTGTGTGGCCTGCTTAACCAAATACCATCTCATTTGTCCTGACTGCAGTAATGTGTTTTATTTCCCCACTTTTTATTAGCTCCCAGCTAAAGACCACGCTACACGAGCCCCTGTGCCTTTGTTTTGGGAGACGTGGATATCTCAGCTTCACATTCGCCTCTGAGCATCTCAAATGGTCTTCAATGCTATTCTGAGTGTGGACCAAAGCCATTGAAAATGAGATTTCAGTAATGGCGATGGTTTGCTCTCTTTTATCTTATAAATACAATCTTTCTTCCTTTTGTATTTGTTTGGATTTATATTAACTTGGATTATGTACCCTGGCAGGATTTTTTTTTTTTTTTAATGAGATTGGTAATGGCATTGTAAAAAAAGTTTAAATCCCCTTATAATCACAGAAAACAGATTAAAGTGGGGGACGCACAGCAGGGATATTTCTGGGATGCGTCTGAGAGTTGGATTTCCGGCTCTGTGTCCAGAGTGTGGCTTCCTTTTGAAACATCTTTGCACTAGGTTTGAAATCATCAGTAATTTGTTAATTGGTGGCAAACATTTGTATCTGTAGCTGCAGAGAGACAGAGAGAGCCTTGGGCATCAGGCATAGGGCACTTGGGGTGTCAGTCTCAGCGCAGTCATTTCTGAGGCCACTGAACCATTCTGAGCCTCAGTTTCCTAAAGTCCGCTTCCCATCTGACCTTGAACATCCCACTCAGGACTGGGACTCTATCAGCGCAAATGAGCTCTTCAAAACCAGGATATTGCAGTTTTATTGCATTTATTGGGATGGTGTATAGATTCCACACTCCCCCTCCCCACCCCACTCCTCTCCCCCAATTTAGAACTACAGTGAGTTTTATGTTTAACCATAATTAGAAGGAAAAAGTTGTGAATAAATGGTATCTGTAAAATATATATACCATAGCCAGGCTATGAAACAAAACTGTCGTTATTTCTCAAGTTTTTCTGAAAATTGTTTTACAGACAAACCATAATTCTCCTATATCTGAAATATGCAAAAAACTAAAGGATGGAAAATCAAAATGCTTTAGTGATCTCTCTAGACTGTCTGAAACTACTAGCACGTGAGCATCTATCCATCCATCCATCCATTCACCCAACCACGTTTCCACCATCTTGTAAACTTGATGCTTTAACATCTGCCCTGCGTGCATATGTCAGACACACATTGTTCTGGACAAACTGAAGATATGTCTGAATCACCTGCCCTTGCTGTCTTGTCTCCCTCATTGTCTCCCATGTCCTCCTCCCAGGGGTGCCTTTCCAACTCCAAAGAGATTAATCCAGAGTCTACCTCCCAACTACCTCCCTTACTGGATTTTCACACTTAGGGCCACTATCCACTTACCCTATCACCCAAGGGCCAAATGCCAGGCAATTAGGAAAAACCCTTCCCCCACCTGAGTGCTCTGAAACTATTCAAAGAAGCCAATTTTAAGCCTGTTTGCCTTGCCTCGCCCATTACTTTCTGTGGAAACCACAATAAAGTCTCTCATCCCTATTTTCCTCTCATTCCCTCTGCCTCCTGATGGTTCCTGGTGCTTCTCCATGTGGCCCCTGGGGTGTGGTGGGCCCTCTTCTCCTAGGAACTGGGAGTAATCAACTATTTTTTTCAATGATAATCCTCTCCTGATCTGTTGACTTTACCATAACTGAATAACATTAAAACCTATTAAGATGCCTACTATGTGCCAGGCATTACGTGAGGCACTGCAATGTGAAGGTGAGCAAATTGGAGTCCCTGCTTTAAGGATCCTTACAGTTTGGATGGGGACACAGACAGGCAAACACAGATCGACCACTCAGGCAGGGCAGGAAGTGCTAGATTTGCGACTGCGCTGTGAGCGCCAAGGAAAGGGAGCTGGATCTCGAAAGACGAGAAGGGGATAAAACCACTTGTAGAGACACGAAGCAGGGTGGGCATGGTGGGGTAAGAAGGGGCAAGTCATTTGGTGAGGCTGGAAGGGTCGGGGGTGGCAGGAAGGTTCCGAGTGAGGGCTTTAGAAGGTCTCGAAGGCCACACCGAGGTTGGGGACAGTAATTTCTGAGTGATGTGGAGCCAGTGAAGGCAGATGAGCAGGTGACGTGACCAAATGTCACCTGAAGGTGAGGCTGGAGTCAGCTCTCTAAGGTTGCCTGTTGGGGACTTGGAGAGCCAAGAAAGTAGTGGCAGGAGAGAAGGATTCAAGAATCAGTCTGGAGACGTAGCGGCTGGGCCTTGGTGCCTGATGACGGAGCCCCCTAAGCGGCCGTGTGTGGCCCACAGGCAGGTGGTGGGGTGCTGTTAAGTGAGATGGGCATGGAGGGTGGACGGAATGAAAGGGTGGGGAGGGAAGGGTAAAGTTTACATGCTTGGTGACCCTTCCGGGGAAGACAAAGACAGGAGTGGCCTGTGGGTCGTGCTGCTCCTAACGGAAACTTAGAGGGGGAATGAGATTGCCTGGAGAGAAGGCTGATGGCAGAAGCCCGGGGCCGCCAATGTGTCATGGTGTTCGTGCCAGTGTCCCCTCCTGGATCCTCACTCTTTGGTTTCCCCTTCTCAGCCTCCCTTCCTGCATCATGTCCCCTCTCACTGAGTGCCATGTGTGCATGCTGGTGCGTGTGAGAGGGAGGCGAGGGCAAAGTTGACTGGAGTTTCCTGAGGTTAAGAAGTGAAGGAGGCAGAGGGCATCAGGTGAGATGGTGGATATTTGATGCAACAAAGAAACGGAAAAGGATGGAATGGAAGGCATGGCTTTGCAGAGGAGGAAGGGTGTCTCTTCTTCTGGACGGGGAGGAACCAGGTGAAAACTAGCTCAAACAGTTTAGAGCAAATATTAGGCCCAAATGTTTTCTCTTCTTCGTGACTCTAGAGGCGAGTGAGGCTGGATACGTAAGGCAGCGGGGCGTGTGGTGGGCCCTTCCAGGAGGGCAAGAGACACCGTCACTGTCGAGTCAGTGGTGTGTATCTGAGTGAGACTTTCTGTGCACAGGCTGGGTACCCGCACGCTGTGGGAGGTCAAAAGGCCAAGGAGGTGAGTGCCACTGGCTTTGCCCTCATGGGGCCTAGGTCCTGGGGTGGAGTCAGCAGCCTCATCTCTGCTCTTAAAGCAGAGCAGTAGAAAGTGCTCCAACAGCTGTGAGCCTGAGCCCCGAGGGACCAGGACCAGCTTCCCAGAGGACGTGGCATTTAATGTTGTCTTAAAGGATGTACAAGAGGCCAACAGGCTGAGAAAGAAGGGGACTGATCCTTTGGTTGCAAATATGGCAAGAAGAAATGTCAGCCCCTCAGTAGAAAAAGAGAACTAAACCCAAGGGAAGGGGGTTAGGGAGTGCAGACAGTTTTAAAACACTGCCTGTGGCCTTTTCTCCATCTTTGAGAGTGGAGATCCTCAGCGGCTACCGAACAGCGATGAGCATGTCTCTAATTATTACATTGAGTCTTCGATCTGTTTTAATTATTTGTTTACCCTGCAGACACAAATTTGACTCACTGTTGCTGTGTTTAGCCAGCTGCTGGCTTGGAGGTGCTTGGGCGGTGGACCATGTATGTTTCCCAAATGAAATTCAAATGCCCTGCCTTTCTATTCAGCACATAACTACGGAGCTTCTACTATGTGCTAGGGGAAGGGGAGTGCAGGAATGAATAGGGCCCCTATTGCAGGTTGCCTCAAACACTTCTGACTGTCTAGCTGTCTCTCTTTCCCCAGGAGGAGGCTCTAGAGGAAGAGAGAAGAAAGTATGATAAAAATCTTGAGCAATTAGACCCCAGCCTACAGAAATACGAACACCTTGCAGGTGTATCAAAGCTGGAGACTTGTTAATTAAAGAAAAAACTCTCTGCGTAGGTCTTGTAGGATTCAAAGTGTTAGCTCTGTATTTGAAGCTTCTGCATTTTTAGTGTAAAGCCTTTGGCAATAATCAGGTGAAAATGCAGTATGGTTCACCCAGCTGATTTAGTGAGGCTCAGAGGCAGAGTCATGCAAAAAGGATTTTAAAATACAAACTTGTGAATTTTAGAATTAAAACAATACTTTATGAGGTATAGTATACATATCCTACAGTTCATCCATTTCAAGTGTTCAATTTGATGATTTTATTTTATTTATTTATTTTTTTAAATTTTTTTTGCGGTACACGGGCCTCTCACTGTTGTGGCCTCTCCCATTGCAGAGCACAGGCTCCGGACGCGCAGGCTCAGCAGCCATGGCTCATGGGCCCAACTGCTCCGTGGCACGTGGGATCTTCCCAGACCGGGGCACGAACCCGTGTCCCCTGCATCGGCAGGCAGACTCTGAACCACTGCGCCACCAGGGAGGCCCCAATGATTTTATTTTTGGGTAAACTTACCAAGGGGTGCAATCATTACCATAACTCACATTTCCCTAATAAGTTCACTCATGTACCTTTACTGTTAATCCCTGTTCCTCCCAGTTCCCCTGTCCTGCACCCCCAACCACTAATCTACTTGTTCATGGATAGGAAGATTCAATATTGATAAGATGTCAGTTTTTCCCAACCTGATCTATAGATCATTGCAGTTCCAATAAAAATCTTAACAAGTTACTTTGTGGGTATCAGCAAACTAATTCTAAAGTTTATATGGAGAGGCAAAAGACCCAGAATAGCTAACACAATATTGAAGAAGAGCAAAATCAGAGGACTGACACTGCCCAACTTTAAGACTTACTGTATTGCTATAGTAATCAAGATAGTGTGGTATTGGCAAAAGAGTAGACAAAGAGATCAATGCAACAGAATAGAGAGGTCAGAAATAGACCCAATAAATATAGCCAAAGCAGCAAAATATATTGATAAAGGAGCAAAGGCAGTACAGTGGAGAAAAGATAGTCTTTTCAACAAGTGGTGCTGGAACAACTGGACATCCACATGCAAAAAAATGAATCTAAACAAAGACCTTACAACCTTCACAAAGATCAACTCAAAATGGATCACAGACCTAAATGTAAAGCTTAAGAGTATAAAACTCCTAGAAGATAACATAGGAAGAAATCTAGATGACCTAGGATTTGGTGATGACTTTTTTTTTCTGTTCCAGGATCCTATCCAGGATACATTATATTTAGCTGTCATGTCTCCTTAGGCTTTTCTTAGCTTTGGCAGTTTCTCAAACTTGCCTTGATTTAAAAAAAAACAGAATTTATTTATTTAATTAATTTATTTTTGGCTGCATTGGGTCTTTGTTGCGGTGTGCAGGCTTCTCATTGTGGTGGCTTCTCTTGTTGTGGAGCATGGGCTCTAGGCGCACGGGCTTCAGCAGTTGTGGCCCGCGGGCTCTAGAGCACAGGCTCAGTAGGTGTGGTGCACGGGCTTAGTTGTTCTGCAGCATGTGGGATCTTCCCGGACCAGGGCTCGAACCTGTGTCCCCTGCATTGGCGGGCAGATTCTTAACCACTGTGCCATGAGGGAAGTCCGGTGATGACTTTTTATATACAACACCAAAGCCATGATCAATGGCAGAAAGTTGATAAACTGGACTTTATTAAAATTAAAAACTTCTGCTCTGTGAAATACACTTATAAGAGAATAAAAGAGAAGCCTCACACTGGGAGAAAATATTGGCAAGAGACATATCTGATAAAGAAAACTATTATCCAAAATACACAAAGGACACTCAAAACTCAACAATAAGACAACAAACAACCCAGTTAAAGAATAGGTCAAAGATCTTAAAAGATAGCTCATCAAAGAAGATATACAGTAGGTAAAGAAGCATATGAAAGAATGTTCAGCAGCATGTCATCAGGGAAAAGCAAATTAAAACAATAATGAGATATCACTACATACTTATTAGAATGGGCAAAACGCAGAGCACTGACAAAACCAAATGCTGACGAGGATGTGGGGCAACAGGAGCTCTTGTTCATTGTTGGTGGGGCTGCAAAATGGTACCACCAGTTTGGAATGCAGTTTGATGGTTTCTTATAAGAGTACATATACCTTTTCCAGCTATCATGATCCTGGCATTTACCCAAAGGAGTTGAAAACCTATGTCCACACAGAAACCTGTGTGTGGATATTTATAGCAGCTTTATTTATAATTGCCAAAACTTGGAAGCTACCAAGATACCCTTCATCAGGTGAAGGCATAAATAAACTGTGGTGCATCCAGGAAATGGAATATTATTCAGTGCTGAAAAGAAATGAGCTATCAAGCGATGAAAAGACATGAAGGACACTTAAATGCATATTAGTAAGTGAAAGAAGCCAGTCTGAAAAAGGTACGTATTGTATGATTCCAACTATATGACATTCTGGAAAAGGCAAAACTATGGAGACAATAAAACGTCAGTGGTTGCTAGTAGTTAGGGAGAGGGAGGGATGAGTAAGCAGATTATGGGGTAATGAAACCACACTGTGTGATATTATAATGACTAATACATGTCATTATACATTTATCCAAACCCATAGAATGTCCAACACCAAGAGTGAAACCTAGTGAAACTGTAGACTGTGGTGATAATATTGGGTCAACGTTCCACTCTGTTGAGAGATGTTGATAAAGGGAGAGACTTGCGGGGGAGGGGCAAGAGTTTGTGGGACATCTCTGTGCCTCTTTCTCAATTTTGCTGTGAACCCAAAACTGCTCTAAAAAAAAAAAACTGCTCTAAAAAACAAAGTCTGTTAAAAAAGAGAGAGAGAGAAAGAGAGAATGCAAGGTAAGAAAAAATCCCATTGAAGAAATTTGTGTATTAAGCATGTTCTAGATGGGTGACAATGACTTTTGGGGTCAGAAGAGAGGAGTAATAATCCTGTGGATACACTTGGCGACTGGGCTATGTGGTCCACTCGGGCTGGGATTACTTATATTCCTGGAGTGTACACAGTGATCTTTCACTCATCTGCACACCACATGGGTGAGAATGAATGGGGAGAAGCTGCTCATTAACACAGATATGCAAAATAAGGACATGGAGAGTTCTAGAAAATGTCAATAGGATTGCATTTACCTCAAACAGGGCAGATGTCATGGAGGGTGCTAATGAAAGGGAACCAGGATGAGTTATGTCAATAGCAGTGATAATACTTGAGCAGGTGTCTGTGCTTCAGATCCCAACCTGCGGTACAGGCTCAGCAAACCTGTTATGAGAGACTTGTTATGCTCCAATCCTAAGACCCATTCAGTCCTTACCCCTTAAGAGCTTTCTGTCTGGATGGCAAAGGACATAGAAATAGATAATTTACCACCCAGAAAGACAATTGTATCATAGAGGAGCTGGGACAAGAAGCGGAGACCACCATTGGACTGATGATGTCTCAGAGTCCAGATTCATAGAACACTGTGTGCAAACACAAAGAGGGTTCACTGAATAAATGGTGACTCTGGAGTGTGTATGTGTGTGTGTATGAGAGTGTGTGTGTTGTGTGCATGTTTGTGTTATGTGTATGTATGAGTGTGTGACTTTATGTATTTAGGGTTTGGGTGTGTGTATGAATGTGGGTTTGTGCATGTATGAGTATGTTTCTGGCTTTGTGTGTAGTGTGTATGTGTGTGTGCATGTGTGTGTTTGCATGTGTATGGTGGGGAAGGCATCTATGGCATAAAAATAATGGTGGCAAGGGTAGGTTGAATCTTTGAATGTCATAGTGCCATAGAGTGAATTTCAAGCTACCAGGAAGTATTTTTAAACAAGGGGTGGCCAGATCATTTTTGAAATTCAGAGATCACTCATGAGGAATGTGGGAGATAGAGGGCAGGAGAGAAGGGCTGCAGAGAGGCCTGAGAGGAAGGCCTTGCTTGGGGTTAGGCTTGGCCTCCCTGCCTGAGAGCCAACTGTAAAGGTGAGGACAGTGAGTAGAGGTCAGGGGTGCATTAGGTGCTGGGCTGTGGTCCACAGCAGAGGGATGAGCTGATGCAGCGGGGAAAGCAGAAGTCCTGGCACGGCTACTGAGGCCACTCACCACCGCCGCTGAGCTCTCCTGTGCCTCCCTGACCTTCTCCTAAGAGATGACAGTTCTCTGAAGATCGAGCAGTGCTCTTGGACCCCAGACAAAGGACTTGAGGCTCTTGGCCTAGACCTACTAACTGGGGGCTGGGGACTAACCCCACCCAGTCAGTGGTTTCTGGAAGTTGCTGAAGATGACGTTTATGATGCCTTTAGAAATAATTCCTTTTTATTTTGCTACTTCATTATGCAAACCAAGGACACATACATATATTTATCATATATTATATATATATATATACACATACACACACACACACACACACACACACACATTTGGCTCCATGGCAGACAGCTGATCACCTCTGAGAGTCCCAGTCCTTGGCGTATGTTCTGAAAATGCCCAACACCCACAGAATGATGAGTTCCAATAATCAGGGATTTTGCAGATTCTTTTAGACTTTCTTTTCTTTGAAGGATGACTGAGGGCAAATTTGTAGGGGAAGTTTACATGATTAGGGGAGAGAGCAAAAATGAAGAGGACTGACATAAGAAGAAATCAAATTAAAAGCTGGTTTCTAAAATGATACAGATGAACTTACATACAAAAGAGAAATAGACCCACAGACATAGGAAACAAATTTATGGTTACCAAAGGGGAAAGGGAGGGGGAGGGATAAATTAGGAGTGTGGGATTAACATATACACACTACTATATATAAAATAGATAAAGAGCAAGGACCTAGTGTACAACACAGGAAACTCTACTCAATATTTTGTAATAACCTATAAGGGAAAAGAATCTGAAAAAAAATGTATGTATAAATGAATCACTTTACTGTACACCTGAACTTAATACAACACTGTAAATCAACTATAAAAATTAATTATTTTTAATTAATTTAATTATTAAAATTAAAAATAATTTAATTATTTTATAATTAATTATAAATCAATTAAAAATAAAATAAATTCTATCATTGGCAAAAAAAATTTTTTTTTTCTTATTTCCAGGAGCCTGCTAGCTTTGACTCAGAAATGACTGATTGGCTTCAAATCAGAAGAGCCTTCAGATCCTTTTGTCCAAACCCCTTTCTCACATTGTATATCCTACAATACAGCAAGGACATAATAATATGTAGTCTAAATCCCTTATGATGCAGATGGGGAAACTGAGGCCCATAGAGGTCAAGTGACTCTCCAAAGGTTATGCAAAATTTTTGTGGTAAAGCAGGGACTTGAATCCTGGTCTTTTGACATTCAGTCCTAATATTTTAAAAGTTTTATTTAGTTACATCTTTATGCAAACCAGGTACACACAAACACACACATATATATGTATTCATAAATAAATTTGGCTCCACATATGGGGGCTAATTTTGGTCTGGGGTAAGAAAGAAAGGAAGCAGGGGTATAGGACTGTCCTGCCAAATTTTAATATAGTAAAATTTCAGTTTAGTATAATAATTTCAATATAGTATTATTAATCAAATAGAAATTTAATTTACAGCTGTATCTCCTTTTCTTTATTGCCTTAAGAATGGAATAAAAGAGAAAGGAATTTCTGTGGGGAAAAATAAGGACAAATTGGGTGAAATGGGCTAAAAGGGAGAAAACAGCGATATTCCCAAGGGGTGCTGTGAGAGAAGGAAACTTCCCGTCACATACGTGTCACTGTTTCCACTTGTGTGTTTAAAGCCTTCATTTATCCTGTGTGCCAAGGGCCTCATATATATCATTTAACCATCCCAGGTGGTATTATTATCCCATTTCCAGAAAAAGAAAATGAAGCTCAGGAGATTTAAGTACTTTGCTTGAGGTTACAAAGCTGGCAAGTGACAGATTCTCTCTTGGAACTCATTATTTGGAATGCCTTATGGACTAGGATTCAGCAAGCTTCCTTCCTTAAAGAAAAGTCTACAAGTTAATCCCCTGAGAAGGAAAGCATCTGAGCATTCCCTGGGCTCAGGGGAGGGTCTCCATCTGTCTCCTGCAGGTAGGCAAGAATAGAGTGTCCCTCTGTAGAGACTCGTCTGGCAGATGGTTCACCGTGACGACGAAGAATGGGTCTACTAGTCCTATAAGGCGGGTCCTGGGACAGTGGTGACAGCTGTGATTTGGGATGAGAAAGGACCCTAGAGAACCAGAACCTTGTATGGTGGACCTGAATCTTATGTGAGGACCCAGCTTTCATGGCCAGCCAGCCACTGCGCCCCAGCCTGGTGGAGAGGGGCTGAAGGCCCTGAGTCTAGGGGCAGTTCTGGAGCTAGACTTTCCTTCCCTCAGTAGCATGCTCCTTCGTTTGTACACATGTTCACTCCTGAGACTTCGATGTACCCCAACCCTCTTTTTTTGTTCTTTTTCTGGGTTTTCCCTTAGTACAATACCAATCCCAGCTCTTACTAAAGTGGGGGAAGGGAGCTTGCCCACCTCTGTAGGGGGAGATGGGAGAAGCAGAGGCTGGGTGGCCTGGTGGTCCCAGGGGTCTCTTTCTTGTTATGCCTTTGATCCATTATGTGGGACTCTCTCTCATGGGCTTTCTGGAGTCTTCTCCCTGTTTGAACTCCTGGGCTATGTTTTTGGTTGAGTGGAGTGAAAGGTGGCATATGCCAGCTGGTCCTTTTCCTCCCTGACACCCATCTCTAGACTGGGGGGTGGTGAGGGCATCCAGGAGCATCTAGAGAAGGGCTGGGCAAAACTTCTTCTTTAAAGGGCCAGATAGGAGATATTCTAGGCTTTGCTGGCAGCATGATCTCTGTCACACCACTCAACTCTGCCACTGTAGTGGGAAAGTAGCCATAGACAAAATGCAATGGATGGGATGGCTGTGTTCCATTAAAACTTTACCAATGCAGGCAATAGGCTGGATCTGACCCCTGGGTATAAATCGCAGAACTTGATCAAGAAGATGGAGGAAATTAACTGGATGGGAGGAATCCTTTCACAATGTATACATATATCAAATCATCATGATGTACACTTTAAATATCTTACAATTTATTTGTCAATTATACCTCAATAAAGCTGGGGAAGAAAAGAAGATGGAGCAGCCACAGTCTTTCACATGAGTGCCATTGGCCAGATGGAAAAGATGTCTCAGATTGACCCGAGGCTCCAAAGGACTCGAGAATTTGTACAGCCAAGAGCTTTGTGTGCCAGCCTGCCCCATACAGCCCCGGAGGTGATGTCTGTCTAGTGTTGGGGAACCTCGTTTCAGAGCATCATATTAAAGGAGCCATGGGTGAGAATGTGGGCCTGGATAGTACAAGTGACCATGTCCAGCTTGTCCTCCAGAGCTTGCCAGCTGGGGCTGGGCCAGGCTTGGGCTGCTTTCAAAGGCTGCTAAACTTTCCAGAGACATATTTCATCCACAGACACACGTCCAGCACACGTTGTTCCCATTACTCTGGCCCCTCACGGTGCACAGTGCACTCTTGGAAAATGTATGGAGTTTGAACCTGCTGTGGGTCAGTCCAATGCTCAGACACAGAAGGGCCAGAGGGAGATTGGGGCATGAGCCAGGGCAGGCCCAGACACCTAGGCTGCAGGGTAGGAGAGGGTAGACACCCGAGAAGAACAGCTACAGCATGGGCTGTGGAGAGGAGGAGTTTAGTTTCAGCAGGGGCACTGGCTTCATGGAGGAGGTGGTATTTGTGATGGGCCTTGAGGGGTGTGTCGGACTTAGGCAGCTGGGGCTAAGGGACAAGGGGTGGGAGAGTGGGCATGCTTGGCCAACAGCCAATGTGTCCTCTGGCTCTAAGGTACGCGGCTGATCGTATGCTCCAAATATGAGCCCATATTTTTCTCCCCATCGAGAGGTGTAGTCGAATTTCCTTCCCTTTGAATCCTGTGGCCATGCCCTGTATGTAGTCCTCAGAATGCAGTGGAAGTGATAACACAGGACTCCTGAGGCCGGGCCATAAGAGGAGTTGCCGTTCCTGCCCTGTGGGTGAGAACACTCACCAATGGCATCTGAGCCCTCGTGTGTGGAGCCCGACCCTGCTGAGCCTGCCAGGGCAGGAGGAAGCTGCTCTACATGAAGTGGCTGCACGGAGGCACCCTGGCGAGCACTCCTGTCCTCCCGGCCCAGGCCTGGGCATTCAGATGACTCCAATCTCCTGACACTGGGTCACCCCAGCCTCTAAGTCTTCTCAGGCCCCAGACATGTCGGAGCAGAGGTAAGCTGTCCTTCTGTGCCTTTCTGGCTCCTGACCCACAGCATCCATGGGCATGTTAAAGGGCTGTCGTTTTACCCACTGAGGCTGGGATGGTCTGTTCCTTGGACTCTGGAACTGGGAGAAGTGAGTGCAGGAAAGCTGCAGGGCACCAGTTGTTTTTATTACCTTGAGTCCAGGTTCAATGCTTGGAACTTCTGAATAGGCAGCAGGAACCCAGAGGAGGGTCAGCTGGGGGGGAATGGCTCACCTCAAGCTGTGTTTTCAAATGAAAAATCTGCAGCAAAATCCAGGACAGGGTGTTGGGTGGTGGCTGGAAGTCAGGGTGGAGAACTTGCCCGGCTTTGGGGGACTGATTGAGATGACACGCAGTCTCAGGTGAGTTGTATCTGTGGGAACAGTAAGGAGGGACCAGATGCTGCTGTGGAAGATTAGACAGGAGTTCTTCCTGACCCTTCCGCAGCTCCAGCCCTAATCCAAGATAACCAAGAGCACACGCATGGTGTTCTTTGGAACCTGGCTGGCACCATCCTCTACTTGGCACAGGACTTTCTGTTTAAAATAGGCCTGAGGGGACTTCCCTGGTTGCACAGTGGTTAAGAACCTGCCTGCCAATGCAGGGGACACGGGTTCAAGCCCTGGTCCGGGAAGATCCCGCATGCCGCAGAGCAACTAAGCCCTGTGCTGTGGTCTGTTTGTGTCCCCCTCTTCCCCCAGTTCATATGTTGAAATCCTAAACCCACCCAACGTGTTAGTATTAGGAGGTGGGCTTTGGGAGGTGATTAGGTCACAAGTATGGAGCCCTCATGATTGGGCCTAGCGCTCTTATAAAAGAGACCCCCGAGAGCTCCGTCATCCCTTCCACCACATCAGGGCACAGTGAGAAGTTGGTTATCTACAACCCCGAAAAATGTTCTTGCCATATCCTAGCCATACTGGCTCCCTGATCGTGCACTTCCAGCCTTAGAACTGTGAGAAATAAATTCCTGTTGTTTATAAGCCAAAACAAACAAACAAACAACTGCAAACTGTCCTATTTTCTTGGAATCTCTAATGCAAAGTAAAAAGAAAATAATAATCCTCTCTCCCCAGCACTAACAATACTTCCCTGTGGTCATGAGTTTATCACATCTTTGAAGACCCTACTTTCTCAGCTACTAGTGTGAGGTGCTCAGCCCTTTGCATCCTCAGACAGAATCTCCTTTAAGCTCCGCTTCCTCTAATGATTAGATGACATTAAAGCAAGATCGAAGCATCTGCTGTGAACACACCTCGGCAGGTGCCTTGGCCCTACAAGGGCGGACCCCTCCCCAGCTGACAGGCTGTTAACTGTGAACGTGGAGCAATCAACACGCTCTGTGTGCAGGGCTGCTGCTGCTTTGTGGAATCCGCTTTTGATGGAGACAAAGCTGCTTGTCTTCAATTCGCTTCTTTAAACCTCCCTGGGCCTTTGAAGTCAGAACCAGCAGCAGTGAGGATGGGGAAAACACAGGGCTGCAAAGTTGGGAAAAACACAGATGTGAACCATCCCTCCATGATGAATTTGAAAACCCATTTGAAAAACAGAATCTGACTGTTTAGTCAGACTTCTGTACGATTTCCTCTTGATGCCTCCATTTGGGGCATCCGGTCATGTCAAGTGCAGGAGGCAGGGAAGCAGAGGTCATCCCTTGTTGGGGGCCCGCAGATGCTCAGGAGGGATGGGGACATGTGTGGAGAGCTCTTGTCCTTGTGCAGCTCATTCTAGGGGCCTCTCTCTCAGTGGTTAAAGGAGGCTTCCTCCAAGTTTTGTTTGCTGCTCTTCCACAGATTCATGCTGTGCAAGCTCCTCCCCCAAATCCCAAGTGCAACCAAGAATGAACGCTTTCTCCTTACTTGTTCTGCTTCCCTTTCTTTTATTTTCCCTTCCCTTCCCTTCTTCCTCCTTGTGTTTTGCATTTCCCTTCTGTATTCATTTGCCAGGGCTGCCATAACAAAATACCACAGATGGGCTGACTTAAACAGCAGACGTTTATTTTCTCACAGCTCTGGAAGCTGGAAGTCCGAGGTCAAGGTGCTGTGGGTTTGGTTTCTCCTGAGGCCCCTCTCCTTGGCCTGAAGATGCCATCTTCTCCCTGTGTCCTCACGGTTCTCCCCTCTGTACTGCTGCATACCTGGTGTCTCTTCCTCTTCCTACGAGGACACCAGTCCTACTGGATTGGGGCCCACACTTATGACCTCATTTAACCTTAATTATCTTTTAATATGTCCTATTTCAAAGTACAGTCACAAACTGAGGTACTGGGGGTTAGGGCTTCAATATGTGAAATTTGAGGGGACTAAATTCAACCCATCACACCATCTTCTCCATTCTGTAGCCGGAAATGGTCTTGCTTAGTCAAGTTACATGGGTTTGAATCTTGGTTTTTCCATTTATAAGCTAAATGACCTGAATAATTTGCCTGACCTCTTTGAGCTTCAGTTTTATTATCTGTGAAATGGGGATATTAACACTTCATGGCAGTGTTGTGAGGATGAAAGGGGACAAAACAGGTGGAGAGTCTGGCCTGGCACTAGGTGGGGGTGAGGTACACACTATGTGTCTTCCCCTCTCTCACCCCTCCTCCTCCTGCTTCAGTGCCTGTGGCTTTAGCCAGGACAACTGACCGCCTCTACAGAGGTGGTCCGGAAGTGCTCTTGTGAGGCCCTGGGCTGCAGTGGCTCCAGAAGGATCAGAAACCTGGCATTCCTGATGAAAATCCTGATTCCCCAGCCCTCCTCCCAGAGGCCAGAAGTGGGGCTGGGAAATCAGGCTCTCCATTGTTTGGGATGTGTTACCAGGTTTGGAAACTTCTGCCCTCAAGGTTACTGTTCTTTCACATGTTAGGTTTAATTCACTTTACGGGATAGACACATTGGTTTGAAAATTATCATTGACATTAGCTCCTATTTTCGTAATAGATTGTCATATAAAAGATGGTTTCTCTGCTGCGCACGGATGTGTGTTTCTGGCACAGTCGACCACTTCAGTTTCCCCATGAAACTGAAAACAGAACAGATCTAGAGACCTGGTCAGAATCAACTGCTACTTCAACTGCCTTACAAGGGCCTGCACAGCAGTGCTCATGACTTCTTACACGTGTCTCCATGTTCTTAGGTCCTCTGAGCAAGCTCTGCTGGTGGCTCAAGACAGTGGTTCTCAGGGACAAAGTCAAGAGATGAAGGTTAATGTTTCTGGATCAGGAAATAGAAGTTTAAGTACATCTAAAAGTATAAAGGCAAACCTAGAAGAACGAATAAGATTATACAACAAAAATCCAGTGGTACAGAGAGTGGGGATGAAGCAGGCATTTCAAGGACAGTGATTTCCCATCTTTCACAGTGGGAATGTCAGTGGATATTGTCCAAAGTTGATAAGTTAAGAAATGGAGGTACAGTGCTCCCTGCTATCTGAATATTCATTATGCTGGTCTCTGTACTTATGAGGTTGTGTAGGGAATCAAAAGTTGTCAAATTATGCATATATTAAAAAACCATATAAATATTGGTAAAATTAGTTCCTACTAAAACATCTTCCCTTCTTGACACTTGCAGTTATCTGCACCTATTACATTAATTCAGTCAATTGCAAACCTTAGATAAGATGTAGGAGTTTATGTAAACTCTAAAGTGATACAGGACTCCTTCGTGAATGACACTCAAAGTCAAGGACAAACAAGGACATGGTGGAGTGAGACCAGTTGACAACTGAGAAGAGAAAAGCTGAGCAGGATGACAACAGTGCCGTCATTCATAGGAAATGCATTTGAATATCACACAATAAAGAGAAGTGCTTGGAATTTATGAAGTTTTCAAATGATTTTTGCAAAAATGACCATACTATGATTAAATAGTGAAAGTCAAATATGAAACGAATCATGTCTTGTCCTGCTATTATGCAATTTTGTCTGCAGAATTACTCCCCAAACCCTATAAATGCTTGATTTATTCTTTATTCTTTCTAAGAATTAGTGCACAGTTGCCATTATAGTAAAAGTTTAATTAAATAAAATACATTTATTTTTATCATTTTAGTTTCAGTTTCCAAGATAATCTCCTAATCACCATTTACTGTGAAATTTTGATCTCCATTTTAAATGGGTTCACTTTAAGTGGCTTTTTTTCCGGTGCCAATTGTCCCTGGATAATGAGGACCTCCTGCCTAAGTATATGATTTAGAGGGATGATTATAACCAAGCATTTAAAACAGAAAATAGTTAAGAGAGTGGATACCTCTGTGGAATGGGGTACGGAGACAGAGATGAGACTGACTTTTATTTTTGGTTCCTTACTTTTCTGTACAGTTTTAACTTCTCTCATTATATTTTATTTTGCTGAAGACACATACTACATTCAAAATTTGATTTTCTTCTTATTTGATAAAAACGTCTCAGTGATGTAATTGGTAAAAAAGGCCATGATGTGAGGTTTAATGTGGGTCGTCGGGTATGAGTTGCTGGCAGACATGGTTGGTGCCCCATCTTTATCCCTTCAACACTTACTGTTCCTGCCCTGCACATGCTGGCAGCTTCCTACAGGAGCATCCGTGGCTCTGCCTGAGGCTGTCTCTGGCTGCTAGGCCCATTCCTGGGGCAGGTGCAATGTGCAGGGGAGTTGGCGCCTGAGAGCAGTCGTCAGCCAGGATGGGTGGGGCTGGAAGTCAATATCCCGGCTTCCACCCCATATGCATGGGTCAACTCTGAGGTACCCTCTACGGCATCCCCAGAGGTCAGCAAAGGTGAGCCCTGGCTGCCCATCATAGCTATCTGCTGGTTAACACGTCCTCTCCTGGGTTCCTTCCCTTTCCCACTCCATACTGGTGCTTCTTGGCATTACCTCCCAAGTTAAGTTCTTGCACTTGAGTCCTCGTCTCAGGGTCCGCTTTGGGGAAGGCCAATCCCAGACATAAGTTCTAGCGTGCGTAGCGGGAAGATTAACTGCCTCTCTCTTTTGAGCAGGGAAGGTGGGTTGAGGAGATTCTGAGGAAGTGAGCACTTTTGAGAGGAATGAGTGGAAGGAAAAAGCCTTCCAGGAGCTCAGCCCCACCTCCAGGCTCTCATGGGGCAGAGACGCTGGAACGATGCTCTCCCGGGCCCCTCACTCCTTTGTTGGAGGGGGCTAGTAGAATGATAACACCAAGAAGAAAGGGCCAGAAGGTCATCCTCCATTCTTTCCACTGCTTTTCAGTGGGTATGGAGCCCACTGCTGCTGGTAGCACCAAGGAACACAGGAGCCCAGGCTGGGAGACCCTGAGTCTGGATGCCATGCATAGGTGTGTGGGTTAGTTCCCCAGGACGGAGAAGAGGTCACAAACCTGCCTTCCAGGTCATGTGCTGTTTGTTCCACATAGGTTTGAAACGTTGCTCACGTTCTTGTAAAGCCCTTCTCAAACATGTACAAAAAGGACAACGTGTAAAGCCAGCTATTCAGGCCCCGTTTTTCTGAGGAAGCAACAGGATTTTAGAAATGAATAGAGGGATCTTGTTTGTGACTCTTTTGACCAATAGAGTGCAGGAGAGGGTTCTCTGTGCCCATTTCCAGGCCCATCCTTGAAAGACTGCAATCCTCTACTTTCTCTCTCTTGGAAGTTCTCTCTCAGGGTTTTGCGGTACCTAGCTAGTCCAGCCCAATCTCCTGATCCATAAAATTATGAAATCTAATAAATGGCTGTTTAAGCCACTAAGGTTTGGGCTACTTTGCAATAGATAACTGAAATCAGTATGTTGGATCAAAGCCATGACATTTAGAACCCACTTTTATTAGTATTTTGTAAATCAATGTTCTGTTGAGCAAGAAATATATTTGGAACTATAATTTCCTTAAATGCAATTTATTATTATTATACTCCCCAGGTAAAAATCCTCAGACTTCCAATCATGTAATGAATCTCAATCAAAATTCTCAATTCCTCGTGTGGTAGACTGATTACATTAGTGTTCCCAAATTTTCATGCTTTCCCGGGTCCACACCCTTTGGTAACCCCCTCTCACACTGACTCTGGACTAAGCCATGTGTTCTGGGCTGAACTGTGTCCCCCCCTCAAATTTGTATGTTGAAGTCTTAACCCCCGCACCAATACTTCAGAATGTAATTGTATTTGGAGATAGGACCTTTAAGCAGGTAAGTTAAAATGAGGTCATTAGGGTGGCCCTAATCCAATATGACTGGTATCCTTATAAGAAGAGGAAATTAGGACCCAGACATGCACTGAGGGAAGACCATGTGAAGACACAGGGAGAAGATGGCCATCTACAAGCCAAGGACAGAGGACTCAGAAACAAACAACCATGCCAACACCTTGATCTTGGGCTTCTAGCCTCCAGAATTGTGAGGAAATAAATTTCTGTTGTGTTAAGATACCTAGTCTGTGGTACTTTGTTATGGCAGCCTTAGCAACTGATTGCACCTTGTGACTTGCTTTTGCCAATGGGTCGGTAGTAGTCTTTTTTTTTTTTTTACTTTAAAAAATTAAATTACAGTTAACATAAAATATTATATTGGTTTCAGGTGTACAACATAGTGACTTGATATTTTTATACATTATGAAGTTGTTACAATATTATTGACTATATTCCCTATTCTGTACATTATATCCCCATGATTTATTTATTTAATAACTGCAAGTTTGTAACCTCTTAATTCCCCTTATTTCTTTTTTTTTAAATTAATTTTCATTGGAGTATAGTTGCTTTACAATGTTGTGTTAGTTTTACTGTACAGCAAAGTGAATCAGCTATATGTATACATACGTCCCTTCTTTTTTGGATTTCCTTCCCATTTAGGTCACCAGGGATGGTAATAATCTTTATGCCAAGAGGAAGGTTGAAAAGTGCTTGTAAATTTCTGCTTCTTCTCTTTTGACCCTGCTACTACTGAGAGAACATAGCCAAGATACCCCCCTGGAAGGATGTGAGAGATGCGTGGAGAGCCAAGACCTCCCAGCTGAGGTCAACCTGGACCAGCCATCCCACAGCCCACCTGCTGTCTGACTGCAGTTGCGTGAGAAGCCCAACTAAATCAGCTGAGTCTGCTCACATCAGCACAGCCCCCGCGATGACCCAGTGATTTGTGAGAAATTAGAAATGGGTGGTGTCTAAAGCTACAGTCTTGGCATCGTGTATTGTGCAGCATTATTGTGGCCTTAGATAACTGATATTCCCCATGCAAGGCCTTCACAGACTGCTTAGTGTCACCTCTCCCTCCTCTCCACTACCCTCTACCATCAGAACAGAACAAAACACTAAAGCGAAGCCTCTGTAGCACATCTGCTTCTACACTCTCACCCACTGCTGAGATGCTCCCCTGTCTGGCTGCCCCAACCTGTTGACCTCTTCCAGGAATCCCTTCTTAGCCTTCTATCAATACAGTAGTTCCCTGTCGCCCCCATGACCAATTACCACAAATTTAGAGGCTTAAAACAGCACACATTTATTCTCTCTCAGTTCTGGAGGTCGGAAGTCTAAACTCAGGATGTTAGCAGGGCTGATACCTTTTTGGGGGCTTCAGAGGGAGCCATCCGCTCCTTGCCTTTTCCAGCTTCTAGAGGTCACCCACATTCCTCAGCTTGTGGCCCCTTCCTTCATCTTCAAACATATCCCTCTAACTTCTGCTTCTGTTGTCACATCTCTTTATTCTGAATCTGATCCTCCTGCAGCCCTCATATAAGGAGGCTTGTGATTCCATTGGGCCCACGTGGATAATCACATCTGTAAAGTCCCTTTGCCAAATGTGGTAACACATTTGCAGGATTCGGGGGTAAGGACGTGGATATTTTTTGGGGCCATTATTCAGCCTCTATTTTCTGAAAGATAGTGGTGCTCTGAATCTCCCCTGAATGTTCTCTATATCTGAACAAAATGCTTAATGTTTCACTTGATAAGCAGGCCGAGATTGTTTAGAACTCTGTATCCACTGTTAGTGAACTCCGCAAGAAAAGATATTTTGCACATTATTCATTTTTGAAACCATGGCACTTAGCATAGACCCTGGCACAGGGTACGAGTTGAGAAAAGATTTCTAGATGTTTAGTATACATGCAACCTACAGTGTCCTTGTGTATAATTGCGTATGAGAAGTATGTGTGTCTCTACATAGATAGATGTACGTAGACATTTATAATATCATTTGTATATAGTGTTTTTGAGGAAATGAGTGGGAAACACACGTATTGGGTGAATAATACTGATTTATTTAATCACCAAGTGAGATCAAAGAAGACTTTCTCCTTAAAGCATGTCTTTTACTTTCAGACTTCCGTTCCTACATTTTCCATCTTAGAGTGACCCAGACCACACAGCACACACAGTGGATTCTCACACGCCCTTTCCATGGCATCCTTGGGGAGAGAATGAATGCTTTCACCCTCTTTGTTGGAAGGGTGGGAGATGAAGCCCAGGGTGGCTGAGTGGCTGGACAAGCTGTGGAGGGGTGAACACAGTGTGGGGGCAGCCTTCCCAGGCCAGTGTTTGCCCCCCTGGATGCCAGAATGAGTGGTCAGCCTTGTATCCAGGTGTACATCATTACCACCCCCTCCTCATTTGCATCACAGCTTTGGGAAGAATTATTCCTTTGACTGGAAATTTTCCATGCTTGATCTGTATTCAAAGGGAGAGGAAAGATAAAGATGAAAGAAAAAAATATTCTCTGCTTTGTAGCTAGATGGGAGGACGGTTGTGTGTGTGTGTTTAATATGCAAACAAAGAATATAAATGGTATTTGTCTTCCTCATAGATAACAGCAGAACATCTGGAAATTACAAAATGAAAACTTCCATGTGTTAAATTCTCCATGGAGAAACATGTGCTTATAAAGTTTGAGAAAAGGAAGCACTGGCATTACTCACATTTCTCAGGTCAACTGTCCCAAAGTTTCATGAGCATCTCAACAACATGATGGGCTCTGTCGTGTTACATATTTCTATGCAATGGTGATGGGCTTCACAGAAAGAAGGACAGGATGGGGAAGAAGATGAACTTATTTTTAGCTGTCCCAGGCTCATTGAAATGAGGCCAGGACCCAGAGGAACCAGCTGGTGCTCAATGGGAGAGTGGTGATCACCCCAGCACCCCTTCCAACCCTTCACCGTAGGAGAGCTTCTCCACAAAGCCATCTTTCTTCATCAGCCATCTTATCTCTAAGAAGAAGGAATGGTGGCGTGATGTTTGCAACTTAGTGATGATCCCTGACGTTGAAACAGAAGTCTGCACTCACCCCATTCAGTCTTAGTGAAGGTCATCTTTAAGGCAGAACAGGCAACATCATTGCTCCAACTTTCTAAACACGGACCCAGACTCACTCTCTTCTATACTCACTTCCTAGTTGATACAACCCAACTCTGATCACTCCATAGGGCAAAAGGTCAGTTCAGCTGCCTACCTGTATTCATCTGGGTATCTAACCAGCACCTCTAACTTGCCACAGCCAAAATAGAGTTCTTCATCTCCAGCGTCCTGTTTCTCCCCTTGGCCTCCCTATTTCAGTTAATGGCCTCACCACCCACCTTATTCAAGTTCTTTCTTTCCCCTACCCCTACCCTTATTCCCAATCATCACAGACTCAACTCATTAGCAAGTTGGCTCAGTGATACCTCAAAAATAGTAAAATTGTCCACGTTGCTGCATTTTCCTGATTCTGCCCTTGGCCAGGCACAACCAGCTCACTCTGGAAGTACAGTAACAGCCCCCAAACCGGTGGTACTGCTCTCACTCCACTCCCCACACATAAGCCAGGGAAGTCTCTAAACACTATGAATCGGATGGTGTCATTTCCCTGCTAAAAACATTTTAAAGGTTTCCCTCCACACTTCAGAGTACAACCCAACCTGGTCCACGTGGCCCTGGCTGATCAAGACCTTGGTCACCCCTTGCCTCTCTCACACTCTCCATTCTTCCTTCTGCTCCAGCCACACTGGCCTTCTTTCTCCTGCATCCCCTCCCTGTTCACTACCCACCCACCCCAAGGCCTTTGCTCTTCTGCTAGGGCTTCCCCACCCTGAGATCTTTACAGGGTTGATACTTCCAGGTCTCATTTCAGGTACGGTCTCCTTGGATCTTCTGACCATCCAACCCCAGGGGGTCCCCTCAGTGCATTTCCTTGTTCCCCACAAATTGACTCCCCAGTGGAAACCCAAGTTTGTGTGCTGAGCCGGGGCTTTGGCTCACTGCCCTCTGCCTTCCCAGAACCAGCATGATGCCTGCACACAGAAGTGCTGACTGGGTCAGAAATGGAATCAGAAGTCCTCCTGGGGTGGTGACCCTGGATGGGTCTCAGAGTCAGAAGACCTGGGTTAAACCCCAGATCTACCTCTGATTGCCTTGTGGGAGCCACTCATTTCCTCTGAGCTGCGGACCTCATCCACCATGTTACATTACAGTAACACCAATTACAGTGGAGTTAATAATGTTTTATTCCATCTGGTTGCTATAGGCATTAAATAAGATCACACATGTGACAGTCCTGGGTACACCACAGATAGTCATGGTGCATTTTCTATCTCCTTCTAGGCTTATTTGATCAGAACACAAAGCTAACAAAGCTAACAGGGTGAGGACATCATGGATTTAATGTCTCATGAGCTGCTTGCAACTGGCTTCTTGGCCTCAGACTTACCTTGCTTATCATCCCTGTTTAAAAGCCATCTCAGAGTGCATGCCACAAGGCACCAGGTCTAACTAATAACACAAGTAGTCATGGTATTCACCAAGTTGTCATACATATGCAGGACCTCAGCAAAGGGACACAGTGGCAAACAAGATGGGGTTTTACCACAGGTAAGAGAGAAATGGAAGTGGCATTTACTGAGCAGCTATTCATTTCAGCTGATCTGAACACAGAATTTCAGTTGTCCCATGGCAATCTGAGGAGGGGACATCATTGTTCTCATTTTACAGATGAGAAAACCAAGGCCAAAGATGATTGTGCAAAGAATATGCATATTGTGAGGGCTTTTGGTATATGCTCCATAACTTTCAGAAAATTTGTTCTGATTTACATTGCCACCAGCAGTGAATCTCTCCTTGCTCTTGTAGAATTCACTTTTTGAAGGGCCAGGGGAGGTAAGCTTAACATATAATTTTTTTTTTTGCACCTGTTTTTCTTTGCAGCCTTATCTTTATTATTTTATATATATTTTTTGCGGCCTCTCACTGTTGTGGCCTCTCCCGTTGCGGAGCACAGGCTCTGGACGCGCAGTTTCAGCGGCCATGGCTCACGGGCCCAGCCGCTCCGTGGCATGTGGGATCTTCCTGGACCAGGGCACGAACCCGTGTCCCCTGCATCGGTAGGCAGACTCTCAACCACTGCGCCACCAGGGAAGCCCAACATCTACTTTTAATTAATTCTATCAATGTATGGGGAATTTAGCAGCTGGTTGATAGTAAGTAGTTAGAAAATATATTTTTCCAAGTTTAAAAGAAGTTGTCTTGAGCAATCTCTAGCAACCTAAAACCATGAAAACAGGTATGAACGGCCAGAGCACTTTCCTGTAAAGCCTATGCCAAGGTTATAGGGGATTTCCTAACAAAGTCTTCTCTTGCAAAGTGCATCTAATCTGGGACCTCCCTGATCATATCTGGCCACTTGCATTCCTCTATAAATAATTGTGACTAAATACAATTTGATATAAGTAAAACTGAGCACGTATACCCTGAAGTCTTCCCAAGTGGCCTTACTGCTTTGAGGGTCTCTGCCTGTCTAGACAACCCTTGTATCTGTCCCAACTGGGTTCCAGCCACAGCCTGCCATCAAGCCCATCAGTGGCTGTCCTTTAACCCCCCCTTATGCAGGTCATGCTGCTCTGGAGATAACTAGCTTCACTTTTAAATGGATGCAAGCAGATGTAGGACTCAGCGTGTTAACAGGCTCAGCATAGCTCCACCCTCTCCCCTCCCATCCTTTCATCTTATCACTAGAAAGAGCAGCCTGTCATTGTACTGGTCAGCATGGGAGAAAACTATATACTTTCTGGTTCTACACAGGGCATTGGATTTAATAGTGCCTTTGGTTGCTATTCCTTGGCTCAAAATCACAATGGGTTTCTCTACTTCTTCCTTGAGCCCAATTGGAAAGAGTTTGCAAGATGTGGAGGCTGAAGAGAACATGTCCAAATAGGCCATTTTCCCTTCTTTCTGGTCACAGGAGCTACATTTTCACAAGCAGAGTGCTGGTTTTCCTCTTCCGTCAAAGTGTTATGACACCAGATCCACTTCCCCTGGGTTGGTAACTTCTCTATTGTCCTCGAATGGAGCAATTGCTCTTCTTTCCATCTGCTGTGTTTTCTTCATCAGTTCTTGAGTTGTGTTTCCACTCTTAAAGAATTTCCAGCACATTGGTTGATCTTGCCCGAGAAACCATGTTTCCTGCTAACCACTGGTCATCTAACAGTTCCTCAAGCAGGATTCTAGTTGCAAGATCCACTTTTGTAGCTTGTTTCAAAATGCTTTTGGCACAGTCACTTATCGAATCCCCAAGTGGATTTCAAAACATAGTTCTCTCTTTTTTTATTAATTCAAAAATTTCTCTTCTGAGCTTGCTAAAAAGTGTGGTTCCCACATAATAACATGTCCCTACGCATCTGTGACCCAGTGTCACACTGCTGGCTTTGGCCATGGGCATTGATAGCTGCAGGGGTCCCACGTGTGCCTCACAGCATGGCTTCTGCACAGCTAAGCCACAATTGCCTTTATGTTGAAGTTGGTAGCATCAATAAAGCTGCTTTAAACCATCGTGCTTTACAGCTTCAGATCTCTGGGTATCCTGTTGTGAAGATATGCTCTAGCTGACGTGAGCAAGGCTTTGGATGATCAAGCTGGACTCATTCTCAGAATTTCTTCAAGTTCTCCCTCCCCACAAAGCTCCGTCACAAGGTACATTCACTTAGGCATCTCAAACACTTGCTCCTGACATATGATGTGTTCTTGTTTCACACTTTTTAGGAAGCTCGACTTTCGTCCAAGTAACTTGATAGTGGAGCTTCCAGCCTGCCATCTTTTGCCCATTTAGTGGTCCCTTGCAACCTCAGGGACCACTTCAAAGTTCCCTTGTCCCAGTATTCTTCCAGAGTCACAGATTTCCTGAAGAGCTCCATCCCTCATCTTTAGTTGAGCAGATTTTCCTTCTGAAAAGTTCCCCTGAAACCATTGTTGTTGAGATGCTTTTCTCTTTGCATTTGAGGTTCTTAAGGGCTCTTCTGTGAGAAAGTGTTCCTTTGATGGTTGGGAGGGCAATGAATTTGCTGACAAGGCCCCACAGGGATGGGACTGGGGAATGAGACTTGAATCTTCAGTATTTACCAAATCTTTCCCAGAGGACATGTCTCTGCTGGTAATTTTTTCTTCTTTTTTGTCTCTGTTGAAACTATAAATTTGGAACTCTCCATGCTTGGTGTATCTGGCATTTCTTCCACCAATGGGAGGAAACTTTGTTCACAAGAACATACACAAAGCCCGTCTTTCTGAGCATTAGCAACACTTGGGACATTTGGTGGATTTTCTCACCAAGTCCTAGCAGCCATTTCCTTAATTCTGTAACAAAAGCAACTTGAAAAGAAAGGTGTTTCTGTTTGAAGAAGAAGGATAAGGTGAGTTGATGGCCGACTGGCGAGGTCCATAGCTGAATGTTGCGCTACACTCATTTTCTCACAGCAGCAACTTCACTTTCAACTTTCAAAATGGTTCATGTTCCAAGATAGAGTGGGGGTAAGAAGGTGTAGAAGAAGGAGAGCTATCAGGGACCACCCCAAACATGGGACTCTGGGGAAAAGCTGTCCCAACAGCTCTGTCCCAGGAGACACCAGGAGATGAATTAGATTAGATTAGAGAGACTCAGCCTGGTCCCTCTGCAGTGTCACCCTGATCCCGAGGGTCCTGCCCCTCCTAGCCCAATCTGCAAAGACGAGGGTGTAAAGGGGCCAAGTGCTTTAAGGTTAGGTGGCAGGGGCTGTTGGTAGAGTGATTTTCCTTAGAAGGGGCTCTGGGTAGGCAGATACCAAATGACATGGCATGATGGGGTTAATCAAGAGCATGGGGGGCTTCCCTGGTGGCGCAGTGGTTGAGAATCCGCCTGCCGATGCAGGGGACACGGGTTCGTGCCCCGGTCCGGGAAGATCCCACATGCCGCGGAGCGGCTGGGCCCGTGAGCCATGGCCGCTGAGCCTGCGCGTCCGGAGCCTGTGCTCCGCAGCGGGAGAGGCCATGGCGGTGGGAGGCCCGTGTACTGTAAAAAAAAATAAAATAAAAGAAAATGGGTCAACCAGGGAAGGAAAAAGCTTAGAAAATTATGTATATATTTATCAAGATAAAAGCTAAATTAAGGTTTAAGAAATGAAAGAAAACATGAAAATCATACATTAACTGTAGCCTTCAGGCACACGATTGGAAGAATTATATAACTTCTAATCTTAGGTCTGGAGCAAACATTTCAAGAACCAGAAGTTTCAGTTGACAGAGAACAGGGCTAAGAAAGCGTATGTGTTGTAAACAATACTTTGTTTTGTTTTATTGCTTCACTAAAGACCAGTCCCTTCTTTACTACTGGAAACAGAGTCATTAATGCCTTTAAATCTAATTAGACCAGAGAACCAAACATCAGAAAACCCAGAACCCTTGAAATCAGTCTTAACAATGATTTTTTTGGATTTGACACCCAAAGCAAAAGCAACAAAGGAAAAAATGAAACAAACAAACAAAAAACAAAAATAAGTGAGACTATATCAAACTAAAAGCTTCTGTATAGCAAAGGGAGTCAACAAAATGAAAAGGCAACCTATGGAATGGGAGGAAATATTGGCATATCATATATCTGACAAGGGGTTAATATCTAAAATATATAAAGAACTCATACAAACTCAGAAAAAAAATCCAGTTGAAAATGGGCAGAGGATCTGAATAGACATTTTTCCAAAGAAGACATACAAACGGCCAACAGGCACATGAAGATGTGCTGAACATCACTAATCGTCAGGGAAATGCAAATCAAAACCACAGTGAGCTACCACCTCACACCTGTTAGAGCAGTTATTACCAAAAGACAAGAAATGAAAGTGTTGGGGAGGACAGGAGAAAAGGGAATGCTTGTGCATTATTGGTAGGAATGTAAATTGGTGTAGCCACTATGGAGAACAGTATGGAGGTTCCTTAAGAAACTAAAAATAGAACTCCCATATGATCCAACAATTCCACTACTGAATATTCATCTGAAGGAAATGATATCACTATCATAACTGCAGTTATGTTCATTGCAGCATTGTTTACAATAGCCAAGACACAGAAACACCTAAGCATCCATCAACAAATGAATGGATAAAGAAAATGTGATATATATACACACAATGGAATATTATTCACCATTAAAGAAGAAAAGAATCCTACCATTGTGACAACATGGACGGACTTTGATGGCATGCATTATACTAAGTGAAATAAGTCAGACAGAGAAAAACAAATACCATATGCTCTTATGTATAGAATATAAAACAAACCAAAAAGCACCCAACAAACTAAGCTCATAGATACAGGCAACATACTGGTAGTTGCCAGAGGTATGGGGGGGAGGGATGGGCAAAATGGGAAGGTGATAAAAAAGTACAAACTTCCACTTATAAGATGAGTAGACCCTGGGGATGTAGTGTACACCATGGTGACTATAGTTAATAATACTGTACTATATATTTGAAAATTGCTAAGAGAGTAGTTTTAAGGTTCTTATAAAAAAATTTGTAACTGCGGTGATGGAGGTTAACTAGACTTACTGTGGTAGTCATCTCACAATGTACACATGTATCAAACCACTATGTTGTGTACCTAAAGCTAATACAATGTTATATGTCAATTATATCTCAAGTTTTAAAAAATAATAAGAAAAGAAAACCCAGAAGCAATTCAGGGAACCTATCCTTAAGGTAGGTTCTAGAACCAGACTCAGGTACCAAATGCTGTGTCAGTCAGGGTTCAGTTAGAGCAGTTGGACCACCAGCATAAGTACACATGTATGATTTTTGCAGTACTTGACTATGCACTCGTGGCTGCCATTTAAGCAGGTTCTGTGGGATTGCAGTCTTGGCATCTGATGCTGGAGCCAAGTCCCACAGGTGCTGAAGAAGTGAGGACGGTTGTAGCATGGGGAAGAGCAAGGACAAGCCAGACCACTGAAAAAACAGCAGCCTCAGAGGACAGACTGAAAACCATGTCTGTTCTCATCACCTTGGATCTTGGTGGCATGGGCTCTTCATCATGAAGCTCAACACACACACCTGGCCCAGGAGTCAGAGAAGCTGAAGAGAGTCCAGAGGAAGGAGGTGCACCAGCAGGTAAACCAGGAAGTGTGTGAGCTTCAACATGGCTGCTGCTTCTCCTCCAGCCTCCAAATCTCCCACAAGGTCTCTTTTGTCTCCCACTCTGACAGGAAACCTGGGATGAAGGGAATTTGGGGATGTGTGGTTCACCCCAGCCAAGGGGCCACATTGCAAAGCCCCTCCCAGCCAGGGTGGTTTCTTCTTCTTCTTCTTTTTTTTTTTTTTTTTTTGCGGTACGCAGTCCTCTCACTGTTGTGGCCTCTCCCTTTGTGGAGCACAGGCTCCAGACACGCAGGCTCAGCGGCCATGGCGTATGGGCCCAGCTGCTCTGTGGCATGTGGGATCTTCCCGGACCGGGGCACGAACCCGTGTCCCCTGCATCGGCAGGCGGACTCTGAACCACTGCGCCACCAGGGAAGTCCTCTTCTCAGCTTCTTGTGTGAACAGGCCTATGTTTACAGACTCTCCAGGGAGACTACAGGATTATTGATTTTTCTACTGGGAGCTGGTAGAGACAGGTAAGTTTCCTTGTGGGTTCCCTTTGATTCTGGCTGATTTCCCCCTGCCCACCCTTTCACTGAGTTTGTAGCCACTTCAGGGGTCCTGGCTGTCTGCAAGAGTCTCATTTTCAGTGGACTCAAGGCCCAGTATCTTCTTCCCATGCCCGTGGTTGTGAATTCCTGGGGCTCTGGGTCCCTGACATGAGCATTGGCTCTCACTCCAGTGTAGCCCCAGCTACTGAATTTGTTCTATTTTAAGCTTTCAGGTTTGGGGTTTTTGGTGGGGTGACGTGAGGTGGAGATGTCTTTTCTTTTCTTGTGAGTACCACGATGTGGTTTAAATTGTGTTTGATGAATTCATCCACCATTTGAGTGTTTTGTGATGGGCAGCTATTTTAGAATATCTAGTCCAACTGCAGGAAATCCCTAAAATGAGATGATGTAGATACAGCGCCCAGTGTATGAAATGCCACATGGTAGACACTCAGGACATTTATTTATTTTATTTTATTTTAAAATTTATTTTATTCAAGTATAGTTGATTTACAATGTTGTGTTAATTTCTGCTGTACAGCAAACTCTTTCAGTTATATATATATATATATATATATATATATATACATACATTCTTTTTTAAACATTCTTTTCCATTATGGTTTATCACAGGATATTGAATATAGTTCCCTGTGCTATACTGTAGGACCTTGTTGTTTATCCATCCTACATATAATAGTTTGTGTCTGCTAATCCCAAACTCCTAATCCATCCCTCCCCCACCCCCCTCCCCCTTGGCAACCACAAGTCTGTTCTCTAAGGACATGCTTTTATTAATTACATAGACATTGGACTGTGCTGGGCAGTGGAAATACTGTGATAAACAAAATAGGTATTCTTTTTGCCCTCCTAGAGATTATATTCCAATGTGGGATAGAGGGAGAAGAAAGCAACTGTCAGATAAATGGAATAATTGCTACTGGAATATGTGTTATAAAGCAGTTGATTAAAAGACTGAGTTAGCAAATCAGAGATACATAAATATATAAAGATATATAGCAATATATATACAGATACAAAAATATAAAAATAAATGGCAATCCTTCCTTCTTTTCTTCCTTCTAATGAGGGAACAGAGTTGAAAAGAAGGGTAACACCTGAGAGCGATAACGGATGAGAACAGCGTGGAAGAATAGATTAGGCCCCTCTTGTCTTGATGTCCGCTTATAAAGAGTTTCAGATCTAACCCATTAGGTTGGCAGGAATTTCAGTCTTTTCCTGATTTTCTTAGAACCCCCCATCACATCCCTTGTCCCCTAATTTTCTAAGAATTACATTTGCTGGTGAGTCAGACACCGAACGTTCCTCTGGGAGCCTGGGGGTCTGCTGCTGGTTGTTAAGGCTGGTTGCTGCAGCTGGTGTGACCGAGGATTCACAGGCCCACAAGTAGAGGAATTAAGAAGTTGTGCTTGTGTCCCAGTTCTGCTCTGACACAGTAAGGAGGATACGTCACCTTTTGTGGTCCATTCAATCTTTACAGGTGTGTGTTTTAAAAAGTACAAAAAGAAGGCTACAAACCACACTAAATCCAATTATCCCCCAAACACCTGTGTTAATATTTTCTGAACATTAAAATAGATACCTGTCTATGCATCTAGGTGTGTGTGCACACACATACGTACAGAAATAATTTCTGAAGGGTGGAATTATACTACACATATGTTTTTAAAAGCAAAATTTATTAAATTTAGTATTGATTGAAATCATTAGGAAAGGCATCAGCTGGCTTGTGGGCCTGGAGCCCATGTCCCACTCCGAAGTGCTGTTAAAGAGAAAAACCACAGGCCCAAGATGGTGTCACTTGTGCTAAAGTTCATGATGCAAAACCTAGATTCAATACCAAACTTAATTGCAGTTACGACCTTCACCAGAAATGAAATCTTAATCAACCAGTTTTCTGTTCAGCACCAATGAGGTCATTGGCCAGATAGGTCCTCTCCACCCCCCCCACCCCACCTCCAGAGGAAGAAGAGGCAATCTGCACGATAAACCCCATGCTGTTCCCTACCCTCCAAAAAGAAGGTGTCCTGGCCCAAAATAACCTTTTTTTGTTTCTTTTGCTAATGGCTTCCTTGCCCCACCTTCCTTTCTATAAAAGCCTTCCATTTTGTACCACTCCCAGGAGCTGAGCATCCTTCAAGTTGCTAGATTGGATGCTGCCCAATTCAGGAATTGTTGAATAAAGCCAGTTAGAGATGCAAATTTACTCGCTGTATTTTGTTTTTGACAGTGTCCAGTGTGGGTTCCAGCGCCTCAGCCTGAACAGTGAGCTCCTTCTCTTGCCAGGTACAAGGCAGGCGTGCTAGTAGCTTGTGTTCTGGGTTACAAGGGCATCATCTGTCCCTTATAAAAATCAGCTTTGGTGGCTCCCAGCAACCACCCAGGGTCTCAGCCTCATCAGAAGTGCACTTTTAGAAAGCTAGAGCCAATGGTCAGATTTTAGCCCCCTAAAGCCTCCTTTGTTGCTGACGGGATTATTCAGAAGTTCTGAATGGTGAACCTCACTACTTTTGGACATCCTTCCCTGTTAATTTTGGGTTTATGAGTTCCTCAGGCCTATTAAGTTTGCCATCAATTGCTTCCCTTCTGCTTTATCTCTAAATTTATCACTATCTGATCTTCTGGTGGCACTGCTCTCTGGTTTACAGGAAGTGCTATGGATTTATTTTAATTATTTATATTTATTTTATTATTTCAGGGGGGGTTTTACAGAGAGAAAAGGTAAATATTTGTATTCAGTTTGGTATTTTGAGTGGCAAGTCTCATTCTATTTTTATAGAATCTGTATCTATCTATAGATATAGATAGAACAATATAGAATATATAGAACAATGAGAAGAAAAGCAAGAATTATTTTTAAAAATTGTGAAAGGTTTTGAATTTTTATGGGTGCTCCTCCATTTATTAATCATGCTTCTGACCCTTTATCTTAAATACATTTACTAAATTGTTACCAGTATCTTTATTTTTTCAGGTGACATTATTTTTCTCTCTTTTAAAAAATTACTTTATTATTTTTTCAGCTTTATTGAGTCATAATTGACAAACAAAATTGTAAGATATTTATCTATTTATTTCTAACATCTTTATTGGAGTATAGTTATTGTAAGATATTTAAAGTGTACCAGATGATGGTTTGACAGACGTATGCCTTGTGAAATGTTTCCACCCACTGAATTCATTAACACATTCCGGTGACTTATTAAGGATGTCCGTTGGCACTTGATGACACAAGGCTGTAAAAAAGTCCATGGGGGGCAGAAAGTTGGGTGGGGAGGTTGGTCAAATTTGGACTGAGAATTTGCTACATCTGTTTCTTAATCACCCTGGGTTGACTGCGATAATTTTAAAGTTGTTTGGGGGACTCTAGGAACTGTCATTTTCAGACCTCGGGTTCTGGGCTGGATGCTTTCTTTGCCCATCCACATCTACTCTCCCCGGCTCTCTTACTAATGGTAATGAACCTGACGGAACAAATGGGCTTCCTTGCCCTCCAGCTCCCTCTTGGATTCAGCTGATGGAGTTGGAGGGAGGAGAGTGAGGTTGGGATATTTGTTCTCCTGGATCTCTGCTCTTGTGGGCTGGCCTTGGATGGCTGTGCCCTTTGACAGAAGATTGCAGCTCCTCTCAAGATGGCATCCTCTACAGGATTTTCTCCTTCTGCTTGGTAATCATGCGTTCCTCTCTTCCCTTGAGTCCTGAGTGTCTAGTTACAGTGACACTAGTTCCGGGGGACTGCATTATTCCTTGGGGTTTCCCTGCAAAATTTTAAATAGTTCTTTGATTTAATATTTCTTGAATTATCCTAATTTGAGCATGTCATCTCTTTCCTGCTGGAACCTTGACTGTTACACATTTATGAAAAACTGTCGTTAATTAAGCATGCTATTAGTGACCTAGTACTAAGAGGACTAAGGGAAATATATGACACATTTTCACATTTCAGTGTGTGCAGTCTTGATATTACCCTCGCTTTGATTTTTTTTTACAAAACTTGTGATCCTGGACAGGCAAGCAAAGCCTCGACTACAGCTGCAGAAGAGACAGATCAGCACTGAAATTTCCAATTTGGGGTAGGAATTCCTTTCATTACTCCTCAGTCACCCATAATGTATAATACATGTAAAGGTACTTCTAGGATGCTTAAAAAACCCTCTTTCCTCCCATGCTGGCTGGCTTACAGAGAGCCAAGGGGTCTTCTCAGGGAAGGCATAGATTCCTGGTGTTCAGTGATTTAGGCTAAATTACAGCTGCACTTATATTGGCAGGTAAGTCTGAGAGATGTTCAGATCAGCAGGAATTTAGCTTAAGGGAGTGACTTCCCCTTACCTGGTGGACAAACAGAGTTCTCACAGGATTGTACAAACTGCATTCCACTGGCAGGTCATGGGCTCCTGAGGGCAAGGATTTTATTCACTCTGTACTCCTAATCTCACAAGTATCTGGCAAATAGAGATGCCCAATCAATGCCTGTTGAGTGAGTAGGGTGGACTCAGGGCTCCAGGGAGCTCGGGAAGCCATCTCTTCATTCCCCTGCCTCTGGTGAGCTGCCAATAAAGCAAAAAAGCTCTCCAGTGTGAGTGAGGATGGCCTTCCAAAGCTTATTTATCCACACATTTAAGATCTTTCTATAACTGAAAGCTACATAATTGCAGGTTAAGCTGATTTTATTGGACATAAATAAAAATGAATGGTAAGACCCTTATAACAGCTGTTTTTATATCTCAAGGCATTCAAACCTTCTCCGGCTTCTTTCTCTTTCTTTTTCTTTGTGGACTAAATTATCCCAATTTCTTAAAAGTTTCCCAGGACTCAAACTCAGAAGAGTATGATGAAATTGGCTAAAGACACTTGAATTTATACTGTACCTGGTTTGGGGACTATGTTTCCTAGAATTATTCTGTTTTACAACAGGTCAGCATGTTTTAAGAATCAAAATGATTCAGAAGCTAGTCATTGAGATTGGGTTGCCTCCTTGTACTCCTCCATTTCCCTTCAGTAGTTAGGGCAGATGGATGGCAAGAAAGGGACTCATTGAAGGTACATCTTTTTTTTTTTTTTTTTTTTTTTGTGGTACGTGGGCCTCTCACTGTTGTGGCCTCTCCCGTTGCGGAGCACAGGCTCCGGACACGCAGGCTCAGCAGCCACGGCTCACGGACGCAGCCGCTCCGCGGCATGTGGGATCCTCCCGGACCAGGGCACAAACCCGTGTCCCCTGCATCGGCAGGCAGACTCTCAACCACTGCGCCACCAGGGAAGCCCGAAGGTACATTTTTAAATCCAATCTGGTATTATGGGTTTTAGAAAGTAATCCAGAGAAGTGGTGGAATCAAACTATGCATGTAGGTATAGGGGTTTGGGTCACTTTATAGTCTCAAATCATAGGCAGGTTCATTCAATTTCCCATAAAGGGAAAGAGAGGAGTCAGACCTGGAAAGAGTGAAGTATTATTATTTTTTTCTTCAAATGTGTATCAGCCAATCTCTTAAGTAAACTGGAACAGAAGAAAGAGAGGAAAAATAAGTGAGGCTTCCCTTTTAATCAGCTGAGCTGAATGAGGGGCTCTGAGCAACCATCAGCAAAACCAGCCTAGATTCCTAAGAGAAGTGGTGAAGAAAGCACGCACTGATTTTCTGGCCCCTGTCTGAGTGGAGGGCTTGGAAACAATCTGAGTGGGTGTGGCGAGTACTCACCTCCAAGCCCTCGCCTGTGTTCATGGTCCTAATGGTGGAAATGGAGAGCCTCAGGGCAGGAGTCTTCAGCAGCTGCCTTAGGATCCCATTCACCCAGTGCACAGAACTTAATTAAAAGATAGACTGAATTATGACCTGCCTCTAGATTGAGGTGGAAAATAATTTCTTTTATAAACAGTAGGCTCTGGATTTACATTGTAGTTTTGGATAGAGCTTGGGATAGAAGGAGAAACTCTAAAAGTCTAGGTGTCTGCTGAAACCAAGGCTTTTGCTCTGCAAAAGAAGGGGGTGATTCTTTGGAGGGGACAGGCACTCTTAGACAGGAGGGCCAGAGAGAAAGAGAAGGAGAGAAAGGAGAAGGGGAAAGAGAGGGGCTGGCAAGGTAGGATCAGGGTCCAAGGGCCTGGAGCTGTCAACAGATATTTTAGTAATGATGATGCCCAAAGCCTGAGTACAGGTTGTGTATGGACCACATCTCACATCTAAGGAGAGCAATTCACTTTGCAGGTATAAATATTTGAACTTGAATATTTATTATGATGATTATCCACCAGATGTCAGTAAAGCATCTAATTCTAACAACATAGGAGGGTAAAGGCAATTTTCCAACAGACAAAATTGTCTCAAGGAAGGGGTGCTTTAAAAAAATTTGCACAAAGGAATAGTATGAGCTAGCAAGAGCCCTGATTCTTGGCCTTCTTCCACTTACTATTTAAAATATCTCCCTCTTACACTTCTCCCAAAAGAGAAAGACAAGAAAAAAGAAAGAAAACACTCCCAAGTTTTCTACCCTCCAAGAAGCCATCATATCCAAAACCTGAAAAACAGCCTAACCAAATGGAACACAACTTTTATTGTACTCAAGTGCATTAGATCCATTTTAAGAGCTTTTCCTATGTTTCACTCATAATACGTCGTGCGTCAGTTTGGGTATTAACAGTATGTATTCTACAGTTATCTGTGTTTTCAGGTCTGCTTCTCCTCGAAAGTTGTAAACCTCTTTTAAATCAGTAATTTATATTTTTATTTAAATTATGCATATTTGTAGTTAAATTTAAGTATTATCAATAGTATTTGGCTTATAATAAAAACCAGCAGTCACCTACCCTACCCCACCCTAGTCCTACTAGGACTACTCCTTGGATGTACCACTTTCACCTCTTTTTCCTGTTTCTTTTGCTATCTACATCCATATGTCTAAATACTTTGCTTCAATGTCTATTTCTTGCTTAATCAGATTTTTCATTGCCTTCTTATTGCAGTGATTGAATATATGAGTAAGGCTAAGCAATGTTAACTGATATAATAACCTCTCCATCATGCTAGCTTAACACAATAAAGGTTTCTTTCCAATATAGGTCTTCAAAGGAGATGAGAAGATGTTCTCCACATCTTCAGGAACTCAGGGTCCTTTCATCCTTTGATGCCACCATCTTCAATATGTGGCCTCAAGTTCCCCTGGAACAGGAAGAGAGAACAAAGGATTAAATGTGAGGGATGTGGGGCAGACGGGAAAGAGTGGTGTTTGGAGAAGCAAAGGGAAGAAAGTGTATCAAGTTGGAGGAGTGACAAATTGTACCAAGTAAGGAAAGACAGAACTGACTATTGGGTTTAGCAAGAAGGATGTCATTGGTAACCATGCTAAGATTGTGGGATGAAAACGTGAGTGGAGTGAGCCTACAAAAGGGAGAGGAGTTGGGATAAATGCAGAAGCATTGTAAAATGGTTTTGCAGCCCTTTCATGTGGAGAAATAGGGAGGGAGCTGAAAGAGCAAGGAGAATTCAGCTAGTTTGTATGCTGACGGGGAATGACCCTGTAGAAAGGATAAATGATAGGGTAGGATGGGGGGAGAACTTTGGACTGGTTCTCTGAACTGTCTCACAGCATGGGGAGCTTTACAGCTGGAAGGCGGCCTTCAGTCACAGGAAGGAAGAGCACATGGTGTGGACGCTACAGCAGGTGAAGGGGGGGATGTGGTGATGGGAGTTTGGGGGAGTTTTTCTTGGAACATGAGGCGAGGTCTTTAGCTGAGAGTGAGGATGGGGGTGGGCTGAGAGGGTGGGTTTAAACTTTACTTCTTCTTTTTGAAAAATTAGTTTTCAGTCATTTTAGAGTGATTTGGGGGAGGGAACACAGGTGTTCAACCTGCCATATTTAATAGGAAGCTCAATTATAAACTACTTAAAATTCCAATCCTACTCCTTTGCGTCTGTCAGGGTCTGAACCAGTAAACTCTCAATAAATATTTGTGCAGCTGAAGGGAATTTTCTTCGTGGTCACAGTCAGCTTTTCCATTAAAAAAAAATGTTTCTTCCTTATCACTTCCACAGACTTGAGAAAATTAAAGATTAACCTGTTAAAGACAGCTTCTCCACCCTTTCTTGTTGGGTGTTTTTGTGCTTGGGTTGCCCATGTTTTCAGGTGTGCACGCTGTTGATACACGTCTTTGCAGAACGTGGAGGGTCTGAAGCGACCCCGTAGCCAGCGGTTTGGGAACCTTGTTAGTTGCAGGTTGTCTCACGGTGTGTCCAGCAGCATCCTGCCTGAGGGTCAGAGCTAGGCCTCTGGGCTTCTGGGATGGGATGCCAGATATGGGCACTTGTTCTATGATCTGGAGAAAGTAGATTGAAGTGCCACTCATGTTACTGTTTTTGAATTATGATTTAAAGCATTTACAGGAGAGCAAATTCAGAGGGTGAGGGAGCTGGTTATTGCCATGAGAGAGGACAAGTCTCCACTCGGTGAGCTTCAGACATTTACTTAAAAACAAGAAGAACCTCCATTTATGGAGGCTTATTTAATCCTGATGACTTCTGTTTGAATATTATTATCCTTATTTTACACATAAAGACACTGAAGCAGGGAAGCTCAGTGACTTGCTGAGGTCAGACAGTTAGAAGTGAGAGGTGGGTTTTAAACCAAGGTGCATTGGCTCTAGAGCCCAAGTTCCTCTTAACCTCTGTGCTGACTCCCAGAGCCTCTATTTTCCTACCTTTCAAATGGGAATAAGATCATGTACCTTGCAGGGTCGTGCTGATAATTAAATGAGATAATGTATATAAAGTATCCGGTATATCACAGGAACTCTATAAGAGTTTGTTAGTACTTAAAGTTGTTTTTCTTTTCTTTCTTCTTTTTTTTTTTAACAAGAAATATATACAAAGATGTTAACATTATTTGGTAAGAAATACACAGAAAAGCCCACTGATCTGCATAGTGATTGTTCTTATAGTTCTTTCCATTGTGTATAGTTTCAGGAATTGGTTTTGGAGAATAAGTTACAACTACAATTTATCTTGTATATTTTATTATTCCAATAAAAGCTCACAGTTCAATGTTTTTGGGTTTTTTTTTGCGGTACGCGGGCCTCTCACTGTTGTGGCCTCTCCCACTGCGGAGCACAGGCTCCGGACGCGCAGGCTCAGTGGCCATGGCTCACGGGCCCAGCCACTCCGCGGCATGTGGGATCCTCCTGGACTGGGGCACGAACCCACGTCCCCTGCATCGGCAGGCGGACTCTCAACCACTGCGCCACCTGGGAAGCCCAATGGTTTTTTTTTTAAAGGAAAGAAAACCTAATAATATTCAGAATAAAGTACTCCCTGATATTTTTCTCAGTTTTCATAAAGCATTTATTTTTCCACTACAAGTTCCTCATTTTTTCATTAGTAATCTGGAGTATTGGCAAGACCAGAACAACTTTCAGCTGAAAAGTCATAAAATAAGATCACCAAACAAGGGAAACATATTTTAAATGAGGACTTATAGGTTTCTTCTTTACTCAGCTCTTTTATTATTAATAGTAAAGTGAGTGAGAGACAAGTTGTCAGGTAAAGACCATGGATGTGGGTCAGAAGACTGGAACCTATCCCAGTGCTGCCTCTTACTGGTCGTGAAATCTTGGGTAGGGCATCCAACTTCTCCATGGCCAATTTCCTTATTTGGAGTTGGAGATAAAACTTTCCTAAATACAGTCCCAGGAACACTGGTTCCATGAGATATTAGTAGGTGACAAAGAAGAAAGGGTTTCATGGTCAAATACATTTGGGAAATTCTACATTAGGCAATCCTAGATTAGACAAAGTATCTTTATCATGAGCCTTCTCAGGGCCTTTGATATGTTAATAACACTTAATTTCCAAGAAAAGGATGTGGTATTTTCTAAACTTAATTCATCACAGAATTGCTTTGTCAAAGAATATCTCTCACACGAGGATTATACATACATATATATATAATACATCTATTATATATAATAAATATATATATAAATATAATGTAAAACTTATTACAAATGTTAGTAAATGGTAATCATTAACTATTCAGCCATTCAAGTAATAAAGAACCAAGTAAATATCTCTTAACTAAAAGACTTTTCCCCATAATTTCTCTATACATTGTACTGCTGGGAAACACTACTGTTAAGTTATTGGTGCAATTCTTATTGATCACTAAGCTTCACTCATAATCCCTTCTAAGTTTAAATGTTCTTACTATGGAATATAGGACTCATACATTAGCATAACTCACTACAGGCACAACTATATGTGTATATATATATGTGTGTATATATATATATATATGTGTGTGTGTGTATATATATATATATATATATATATGATAATGATCACAAAATTGCTTTCCTTTGTCTCAAATCTGAGACACTTATATCAAGAAAGATTTGTAACTATAGAAGACATGAGCAGACACAAGTAAAGGCCCCTAAAGAGTAGGGTAGGTATGAGGAAGATGACCTATTGTGCTTTAATTGTTCTTGAGAGATTGAGAGTCTATCAGGTAAAGGAATGGTTCCTTATGTATCAAAATGTTGCCAAATTTAATCATCCAGTAGTTTTGGACTAGCGATATGATCTGTCCTTCTGCTCTCTTGTAAGATTGCCAGAAGAATCACGAGGTGACAGATAAACTACTGGCCAGAATCATTTTTTATTACTGCTTTCCCTCACCTCCTTCTTTTTAGTAAGGGAAGTTTTGAGTTAAAATGTGAATAAAAAAATAAAACCATAGACATTTATTTGCTGAATTCTGAACCAAATCAATGTACAAGATGATCCATTTTGGGTGTAAAACAAGGATTTCAAACTTCGATCCTTTAAAAATTATATTTTTGTGTGTATGTTTCTCTTTGTATGTAAATATATACGGTAGTATAACATTAATCCATGAAAATAAATATTTGTTGTGCAATCGAAAGAATTTTAAAACTCCTTGTCTGACTTTTGTAACTTTGTTCCTTTCCATGAAATTTATAACTTGAAGGTTTTTAATAGAAGAGTGCTGCATGTAAAAGTATTTAATGTCTTGAATCACATTCTGGATATGGATATAGATTGTTTTAATTTACTGTTGCCCTCAGGTCTATAGGTTCCCATGCCCTGACACTAAACACACGTTATTATATGCCTATTATTATTATTTTTCTCTCTTCTCCCCACTTTTACATTAATCCTTATGTCTCTTGACAATTGCATTCCTCTGCCTGCCTCCATCAGTATTTCTAATTTACTTTGGGCAAGGAAACTAGATGAGCAGGTGTAATAGAACTGCATTTAAATGAACCCAGTAGGCTCTAAGTAACAGGCCATCCTTCAATTATGTGAGTACAAGAGCTGAGAAGCAGGTCCTGAGGCACCTTCTGTGTTTCTTTCTAGAATAAGAATTTTGTTTTGGTGTGGATATTTGCTCTTTGGATAAGTACATGTGACTGCAGTGATTAAATAAAAGTTACAGAACACATATTACTCGTTTTAGAGAATTTGGAAAATACAGAAAGGTACAAAAAAGAAAATTAAAAACTTATAATTTCAGTTTGGAATAACCAGTATAAACATTTACATGTACTTCTTCCTTTCTTATTTGCATATACATGTCAGATATTTATTTTGTGCACGTTTTACAAAATTTGGTTTATACTGCATTGCGAGTTTTGTATTACAGTTTTTCGTGGACAGTGTTAATAAGCATCTCCTATGTCATCACATTTTTTTCAAAATCCACATCCATGTTAGTGTCTAAGTTCCTCAAGTGAATACACAATACACTAATTTATCTAACTATCCCCAGTTATTGGAAGTGTTTGATATTTTACAAAACACTATGATAAAAAATTTGTAAATAAATATCTGTCTATATTGTAAATCATTTTTTAGGCTAAATTCTCAAATGAAAATACTGGATAGGAAATATGAAATGTGATGAGCATTCTTACAGCTAAATTGTTGTGCACATCCTTAGTTATTTCTGTACATGAATTCTGTGAAGTGGAATTGCTGTTTAACGAATATGCAGGTTTTCTTTAAGTATGTGTGTTTTTAAAATGGGACTAGGTCTTTCTGTCTTTTTCTTCTCATTGTGAAAGAAATACATGCTCACTGTAAAAAATATTCAGACACAGAAAATCATGAAGAAGAAAGTAAAAGCCACCTGTCTTTCCATAATTCCTGTTGATATTTGGATTCTGTGCCAACATACAGAAATATGTGCACCAATGTGAGAAGTCACGTATACCTCCATCATGACAAAAATGGGATCCGTACTCTGAAAACTCTGTTATATACTGATATTTTAAGAAAACACATTAAAGCATGGCACACTTAGAAAAATATGCACAAAACAGAAATGTACAGATGGATGAATGTTCACAAATAAACACCCAGATTAAGAAAAAGAAGAAATGTGGAACACTTCACCAGGTTGTATGTTATCCTTACCCAGGTGCCATGCTAACTCTGTATGATTCTAGGCTTAGTTTATGTGCTCCTGAAAGGAGCACTTAAAATGTATCAGAGATACATTTTCTTGTTAACAAAGAACTATATTTCATTTGAGTATAAGACATCATTGATTGTTAGTGTCCCATTGTTTTAGGTACTACAGAGAAAGAGAGAGAGAGAGAGTGAGTGAAAGGAAGGGAGGGAGAAAGAAGGAAGAAGAGGGAGCGAGAAAAAGGAAGAAAGCAAGCACAGCTGCCAACTAAACTATAGCATAACACTGTTGATAGGATAGTCCGGTGTCATAAGCAGCTTCTTTTTTAAAAAATTGAGATATAATTGACAAACATTATATTAGTTTTGGGTGTACAACATAATGATTCAGTATTTGTATATTGCAAAACGATCACCACAGTAAGTCTAGTTAGCATCCATCACCACACATAGAACATTTTTTTCTTGTGATGAGAACTTTTAAGATCTACTCTCTCAGCAACTTGCAAGTGTACAATACGATATTATTAACTATAGTCACCATTCTGTGCATTATATCCCAGGACTTACTCATCTTATAACTGGAATATCGTACCTTTGGGCCCCCTTCCCCCATTTTGCCCACCCTCCCTCCCCATCTCTGGCAAACATCAATTTGTTTGCTGAATCCATGAGTCTGTTTTTTGTTTGTTTGTTTTAGATTCCACCTATAAATGAGATCATACAGTATTTGTCTTTGTCTGTCTGATACAACCAGCTTCTTGATGCTTTGAAATTTCCTTCATCTATTCTGAAGTTTGCCAGTTTCTCCACCCTTCAAGCTGGATTGTACAGTGTGTGAAGGCAATCTCTTTGCATTTTCTTATCTTTAGTCACTTTGGGTATCTTCTTTCTTGGGTCCCATCAAGCACTGGTTGTTTCTTGCCCAGAAAATATGAAATTATGGTCATTCTTCTAATGACGGTTATTTGCTTCAGTAATATTACATTTGTACTCTGCTTTTCTGTTTCCATATCTTTCTGCATACATTATATGATTTTGTTTCAATGCTGGTTATGGTGAAATCTTTTGAGAGACATTTTAAATAACAACTAAACTCAACATGCGTAGTACCAGTGAAGTGCATAACTCAATTTGAAATGACAACTATATAAAATCTTTGCTGGAGTTCATGCATGACCAAGCAGTTAGGAGGATAGCAGAACCTATGTGAAAAATGTAGGTCTAAGAGTCAATGAAATATAATATATACACACTATCACTTTTCTTATAATTGAGATTTTATTGGTTTAGCGTTTGGTCTGTTCACAGATGATATAAATAATCTATACACAATTTTTATGCAAGTCCTAACAAATCTTAAAAAAAAGTGGTTGCAGTCCTTTTCTAAAAAGTTACCCAGTCACTTCAGTTAAAATTTGGAGGCAAATTGTCCTTTGGAAGAGGATATAAAGTACTCATATGATAAAATATTGATAAATTGTTAGGTTAAAATCCCACTAATTCATGATTTAATAACATAATTACAACATACTAAAAAAAAGTCCAATCTTTCACAGTGTATGATTAAAGTTGCAGGATAAACTGGGCTACTGCTACCAAAGATGTCACAGATGGCACTCAAGTCTGACCAAGAGCACCAAGATCAGGGAGCAGTTTGCTTAGAAAACTATTCTACCAAAGAGCAGCATGAAGTATAGAAGATCAGCAATGAAATGTTTGAGACATGCTAAATGCATGATTATGACTGTGAATTGCATTTAATTATGCTTCATGTTAAAGGATATAATCCTCCCTACCCCCAGCCTATGGAATGGTAAGTTGGAGCACAAGATGTCAAAGATTTCCTTAATTCAATATTCCTTGAATTCCATGTTGTGCAGAAAAATAAACAACAGCACCTGATTTTACCTTTTAAGAAAAAGCATTTACACTTATCTAAATAGGTAAAAAAATTCGTAATTATTTTTAGGATGTCTAAAAAACATGCCTTTACAAGACAGCTGAACAGTAAGGGGAGAATGGAGACGACGGACAAGATTTGGAATAGGATATTCATCATCAGACTTGGCTTCTTTTGCTTCTGCTTCGCCACAGGGTGGACTCTCCTCTTTGTTCTGTTTTCTGCAGTTACAACTTCTTTAGTGTCTTCCTGACCCACTTCGGCCTGTTCCTTTTGCTCCTCCTTCACTTCTTTTGGTTTCCACTATGAAGATTGATTCTTCCCTGTTGCCTATTTGTAGCTTAGTTTCAATGTTTGCAGATACAGTTTGGTGGACCATTTCACTCATCCCTCGGGGTTTCTTTGCTGCCCTTTGTGCTGAATTGCTCTGCCTCCTGGGCATCTTGGAGGACTGCTGCCACTCCTGATGCTGCATTGCTGGAAACTGTATCATCATTTTTCATGACTGCACAATAGTCCATCACATAGGAGTGCCATACTTTATTTATTAATCCTAAAAATGATGGAAATTCAAGTCTTCTCTGATTTTTCACTGTTTGTAAAAGTCAAGACAGTAATTCTTTTGCTCAGATAATTATACTTTTTTGTATAACTATTACCTTGGACGAACCACATTGGTGCCAAAGGTCCACAGGTCCTGAAAGAAGGACCAATAACCCAAATGTTATTGTGCATTTTATGGATTTTATGTGTACTTTCAAAAAGTTATTCAGATTGACACCTGCTGATGGTGTCTGAGAATGTGTAATTCCTGAATACTCGAGAATACTTTCCTGGATAATACTTCATGTTTTACTGGCCTTATTTTATTGATTAAAAACACCTCTTCAGGGCCTCCCTGGTGGCGCAGTGGTTGAGAGTCCGCCTGCCGATGCAGGGGATACAGGTTCGTGCCCCGGTCTGGGAGGATCCCATATGCCGCGGAGCGGCTGGGCCCGTGAGCCATGGCCTCTGGGCCTGCGCGTCCGGAGCCTGTGCTCCGCAACGGGAGAGGCCACAACAGTGAGAGGCCCGCATACCGCAAAAAGAAAAAAAAAAAAAGAAAAAAAAAAAAAAAAAAAAAAACACCTCTTCCAATATATCAACTTTTATTCTGATTTGTATGTTGTAAATTTATTTTAGATTATCATATATCTTTTCACTTAAAAAATTTTTTTCATAACCTTTTTTTTTGCCATTCAAAAATTCTAAATTTTTCTGAGTTCATTCTATTGATATTTTCCTAGATGGTTTTTGGATTTTATTCTCTTCTTCTGGTGTCTTCATCTCTATGAGATAATGTAAGTACTTTATTACTCTATTTATTTTTATTGTTTCAAATTTAAAAATCCAATTGTGAATTTGATTAGAGTTTCATTCCATTAGATGTTAATTTCTGGATAAATGTCATATTTACAATATAAAATCTTTTAATCTGGGCTACAGTATATCTCTCTACTTTTTGTACCTTTCAGGTACCTCAGTAAAATTTTGTAATTCTTTTCGTATGAATCCTGTGCATTTAGTTTTTTTGTGTGTGTGATTATTTTTTATTTTTTTTACATCTTTATTGGAGTATAATTGCTTTACAATGGTGTGTTAGTTTCTGCTTTATAACAAAGTGAATCAGTTATACATATACATATGTTCCCATATCTCTTTCCTCTTGCATCTCCCTCCCTCCCACCCTCCCTATCCCACCCCACCAGGCGGTCACAAAGCACCGAGCTGATCTCCCTGTGCTATGCGGCTGCTTCCCACTAGCTATCTACCTTACGTTTGGTAGTGTATATATGTGCATGCCTCTCTCTCGCTTTGTCACAGCTTACCCTTCCCACTCCCCATATCCTCAAGTCCATTCTCTAGAAGGTCTGTCTTTATTCCTGTCTTACCCCTAGGTTCTTCATGACATTTTTTCCTTAAATTCCATATATATGTGATAGCATACGGTATTTGTTTTCTCTTTCTGACTTACTTCACTCTGTATGACAGACTCTAGGTCCATCCACCTCATTACAAATAGCTCAATTTCGTTTCTTTTTATGGCTGAGTAATATTCCATTGTATATATGTGCCACATCTTCTTTATCCATTCATCCGATGATGGACACTTAGGTTGTTTCCATCTCTGGGCTATTGTAAATAGAGCTGCAATGAACATTTTGGTATATAACTCTTTTTGAATTATGGTTTTCTCAGGGTATATGCCCAGTAGTGGGATTGCTGGGTCATATGGTAGTTCTATTTGTAGTTTTTTAAGGAACCTCCATACTGTTCTCCATAGTGGCTGTACCAATTCACATTCCCACCAGCAGTGCAAGAGTGTTCCCTTTTCTCCACACCCTCTCCAGCATTTATTGTTTCTAGATTTCTTGATGATGGCCATTCTGACTGGTGTGAGATGATATCTCATTGTAGTTTTGATTTGCATTTCTCTAATGATTAATGATGTTGAGCATTCTTTCATGTGTTTGTTGGCAGCCTGTATATCTTCTTTGGAAAAATGTCTATTTAGGTCTTCAGCCCATTTTTGGATTGGGTTGTTTGTTTTTTTGTTGTTGAGTTGCATGAGCTGCTTATAAATTTTGGAGATTAATCCTTTGTCAGTTGCTTCATTGGAAAATATTTTCTCCCTCTCTGAGAGTTGTCTTTTGGTCTTGTTTATGGTTTCCTTTGCTGTGCAAAAGCTCTTAAGTTTCATTAGGTCCCATGTGTTTATTTTTGTTTGTATTTTCATTTCTCTAGGAGGTGGGTCAAAAAGGATCTTGCTGTGATTTATGTCATAGAGTGTTCTGCCTATCTTTTCCTCTAAGAGTTTGATAGTTTTTGGCCTTACATTTAGGTATTTACTCCATTTTGAGCTTATTTTTGTGTATGGTGTTAGGGAGTGATCCAATCTCATACTTTTACATGTAACTGTCCAGTTTTCCCAGCACCACTTATTGAAGAGGCTGTCCTTTCTCCACTGTACATTCCTGCCTCCTTTATCAAAGATAAGGTGACCATATGTGCGTGGGTTTATCTCTGGGCTTTCTATCCTGTTCCATTGATCTATCTTTCTGTTTTTGTGCCAGTACCATACTGTCTTGATTACTGTAGCTTTGTAGTATAGTCCGAAGTCAGGGAGCCTGATTCCTCCAGCTCCATTTTTCGTTCTCAAGATTGCTTTGGCTATTCGGGGTCTTTTGTTTTTCCATACAAATTGTGAAATTTTTTGTTCTAGCTCTGTGAAAAATGCCAGTGGTAGTTTCATAGGGATTGCATTGAATCTGTAGATTGCTTTGGGTAGTAGAGTCATTTTCACAATGTTGATTCTTCCAATCCAAGAACAGGGTATATCTCTCCATCTATTTGTGTCATCTTTAATTTCTTTCATCAGTGTCATAATTTTCTGCATACAGGTCTTTTGTCTCCTTAGGTAGGTTTATTCCTAGATATTTTATTCTTTTTGTTGAAATGGTAAATGGGAGTGTTTTCTTGACTTCACATTCAGATTTTTCATCATTAGTGTATAGGAATGCCAGAGATTTCTGTGCATTAATTTTGTATCCAGCTACTTTACCAAATTCATTGATTAGCTCTAGTAGTTTTCTGGTAGCATCTTTAGGATTCTCTATGTATAGTATCATGTCATCTGCAAACAGTGACAGCTTTATTTCTTCTTTTCCGATTTGGATGCCTTTTATTTCCTTTTCTTCTCTGATTGCTGTGGCTAAAACTTCCAAATCTAGGTTGAATAAGAGTGGTGAGAGTGAGCAACCTTGTCTTGTTCCTGATCTTAGTGGAAATGCTTTCAGTTTTTCACCATTGAGGACAATGTTGGCTGTGGGTTTGTAATATATGGCCTTTATTATGTTGAGGAAAGTTCCCTCTATGCCTACTTTCTGCAGGGTTTTTATCATAAATGGGTGTTGAATTTTGTCGGAAGCTTTCTCTGCATCTATTGAGATGATCATATGGTTTTTCTCCTTCAATTTGTTAATATGGTGTATCACGTTGATTGATTTGCATATACTGAAGAATGCTTGCATTCCTGGAATAAACCCCACTTGATCATGGTGTATGATCCTTTTAACGTGCTGTTGAATTCTGTTTGCTAGTATTTTGCTGAGGATTTTTTCATCTATGTTCATCAGTTATATTGGCCTGTAGTTTTCTTTTTTGTGACATCCTTGTCTGGTTTTGGTATCAAGGTGATGGTGGCCTTGCAGAATGAGTTTGGGAGTGTTCCTCCCTCTACTATATTTTGGAAGAGTTTGAGAAGGATAGTTGTTAGCTATTCTCTAAATATTTGATAGAATTGGCCTGTGAAGCCATCTGGTCCTGGGCTTTCGTTTGTTGGAAGATTTTTAATCACAGTTTCAATTTCAGTGCTTGTGATTGGCCTGTTCATATTTTCTATTTCTTCCTGATTTAGTCTTGGCAGGTTGTGCATTACTAAGAATTTGTCCATTTCTTCTAGGTTGTCCATTTTATTGGCACAGAGTTGCTTGTAGTAATCTCTCATGATCTTTTGTATTTCTGCAGTGTCAGTTGTTACTTCTCCTTTTTCATTTCTAATTCTAATGATTTGAGTCTTCTCCCGTTTTTTCTTGATGAGTCTGGCTAATGGTTTATCAATTTTGTTTATCTTCTCAAAGAACCAGCTTTTAGTTTTATTGATCTTTGCTATCGTTTCCTTCATTTCTTTTTCATATATTTTTGATCCGATTTTTATGATTTCTTTCCTTCTGCTAACTTTGGGGTTGTTTTTGTTCTTCTTTCTGTAATTTTTTAGGTGCAAGGTTAGGTCGTTTATTCGAGATGTTTCCTGTTTCTTAAGGTAGGATTGTGTTTCTATAAACTTCCCTCTTAGAACTGCTTTTACTGCATCCCATTGGTTTTGGGTCATTGTGTCTCCATTGCCATTTGTTTCTAGGTATTTTTTTATTTCCTCTTTGATTTCTTCAGTGATCACTTCATTATTGAGTAGTGTATTGTTTAGCCTCCATGTGTTTGTATTTTTTTTTTTACAGATCTTTTCCTGTAATTGATATCTAGTCTCATAGCCTTGTGGTTGGAAAAGATACTTGATACAATTTCAATTTTCTTAAATTTACCAAGGTTTGATTTATGACCTAAGATATGATCTATTCTGGAGAATGTTCCATGAGCACTTGAGAAAAATGTGTATTCTGTTGTTTTTGGATGGAATGTCCTATAAATATCAATTAAGTCCATCTTGTTTAATGTATCATTTAAAGCTTGTGTTTCCTTATTTATTTTCATTTTGGATGAGCTGTCCATTGGTGAAAGTGGGGTGTTAAAGTCCCCTACTATGAATGTGTTACTGTCAATTTCCCCTTTTATGGCTCTTAGTATTTGCCTTATGTATTGAGGTGCTCCTATGTTGGGTGCATAAATATTTACAATTGTTATATCTTCTTCTTGGATTGATCCCTTGATCATTATGTAGTGTCCTTCTTTGTCTCTTGTAATAGTCTTTATTTTAAAGTCTATTTTGTCTGATATGAGAATTGCTACTCCAGCTTTCTTTTGGTTTCCATTTACATGGAATATCTTTTTCCATCCCCTTACTTTCAGTCTGTAAGTGTCTCTAGGTCTGAAGTGGGTCTCTTGTAGACAGCATATATATGGGTCATGTTTTTGTATCCATTCAGCCAATCTGTGTCTTTTGGTGGGAGCATTTAGTCCATTTACATTTAAGGTAATTATCGATATGTATGTTCCTATTCCCATTTTCTTAATTGTTTTGGGTTCGTTATTGTAGGTCTTTTCTATCTCTTGTGGTTCTTGCCTAGAGAAGTACCTTTAGCATTTGTTGTAAAGCTGGTTTGGTGGTGCTGAACTCTCTCAGCTTTTGCTTGTCTGTAAAGGTTTTAATTTCTCCATCAAATTTGAATGAGATCCTTGCTGGGTAGAGTAATCTTGGGTGCAGGTTTTTCTCCTTCATCACTTTAAATATGTCCTGCCAGTCCCTTCTGGCTTGCAGAGTTTCTGCTGAAAGATCAGCTGTTAACCTTATGGGGATTCCCTTGTGTGTTATTTGTTGTTTATCCCTTGCTGCTTTTAATTTGTTTTCTTTGTATTTAATTTTTGAGAGTTTGATTAATATGTGTCTTAGCATATTTCTCCTTGGATTTATCCTGTATGGGACTCTCTGTGCTTCCTGGACTTGATTAACTATTTCCTTTCCCATAGTAGGGAAATTTTCAACTATAATCTCTTCAAATATTTTCTCAGTCCCTTTCTTTTTCTCTTCTTCTTCTGGAACCCCTATAATTCGAATGTTGGTGCATTTAATGTTGTCCCAGAGGTCTCTGAGACTGTCCTCAGTTCTTTTCATTCTTTTTTCTTTCTTCTGCTCTGCAGTAGTTATTTCCACTATTTTATCTTCCAGGTCACTTATCCGTTCTTCTGCCATTGATCCCATCTAGAGTGTTTTTAATTTCATTTATTGTGTTGCTCATCGTTGCTTGATTCATCTTTAGTTCTTCTAGGTCCTTGTTAAATGTTTCTTGCATTTTGTCTATTCTATTTCCAAGATTTTGGATCATCTTTACTATCATTATTCTGAATTCTTTTTCAGGTAGACTGCCTATTTCCTCTTCATTTGTTAGGTCTGGTGGGTTTTTATCTTGCTCCTTCACCTGCTGTGTGTTTTTCTGTCTTCTCATTCTGCTTATCTTACTGTGTTTGGGGTCTCCTTTTTGCGGGCTGCAGGTTCGTAGTTCCCGTTGTTTTTGGTGTCTGTCCCCAGTGGCTAAGGTTGGTTCAGTGGGTTGTGTAGGCTTCCTGGTGGAGGGGACTAGTGCCTGTATTCTGGTGGATGAGGCTGGATCTTGTCTTTCTGGTGGGCAGGTCCATGTCTGGTGGTGTGTTTTGGGGTGTCTGTGGACTTATTATGATTTTAGGCAGCCTCTCTGCTAATGGGTGGGGTTGTGTTCCTGTCTTGCTAGTTGTTTGGCGTAGGGTGTCCAGCACTGTAGCTTGCTGGTCATTGAGTGAAGCTGGGTGCTGGTGTTGAGATGGAGATCTCTGGGAGATTTTCACCGTTTGATATTATGTGGAGCTAGGAGGTCTCTTGTGGACCAGTGTCCTGAAGTTGTCTCTCCCACCTTAGAGGCACAGCACTGATTCCTGGCTGCAGCACCAAGAGCCTTTCATCCACATGGCTCAGAATAAAAGGGAGAAAAAGTAGAAAGAAAGAATTAGTAGAAGTAGAAAGTAAGAAAGAAAGAAAGAAAGAAGGGAGGGAGGGATGGAGGAAGGAATGAAGGAAGGAGCGAAGGAAGGAAAAAAAGAAAGAAAGAAAGAAGCTAAAGTAAAATAAAATAAAGTTATTAAAATAGAAAATAATTATTAAGAAAAAAATTAAAAAAGCAAACAAACAAAAAACGGACAGATGAACCCTAGGACCAATGGTGGAAGCAAAGCTATACAGACAAAATCTCCCACAGAAGCATACACATACACACTCACAAAAAGAGGAAAAGGGGAAAAAAATCATAAATCTTGCTCTCAAAGTCCACCTCCTCAATTTGGTTTGATTCGTTGTCTGTTCATGTATTCCACAGATGCAGGGTTCATCAAGTTGATTGTGGAGCTTTAATCCGCTGCTTCTGAGGCTGCTGGGAAAGATTTCCCTTTCTCTTTGTTCTCACAGCTCCCGGGGCTCAGCTTTGGATTTGGCCCCGCCTCTGCGTGTAGGTCGCCGGAGGGCGTCTGTTCTTCGCTCAGACAGGACGGGGTTAAAGGAGCCGCTGATTCGGAGGCTCTGGCTCACTCAGATCGGTGGGAGGGAGGGCTACGGAGTGCGGCTCAAGCCTGCGGAGGCAGAGGCCGGCGTGACATTGCACCAGCCTGAGGTGTGCTGTGAGTTCCCCCAGGGAAGTTGTCCCTGGATCCCGGGACCCTGGCCGTGGCGGGCTGCACAGGCTCCTGGGAGGGGAGGTGTGGAGAGTGACCTGTGCTTGCACACAGGCTTCTTGGTGGCGGCAGCAGCAGCCTTAGCGTCTCATGCCCGTCTCTGGGGTCCGCGCTTTTAGCCGCGGCTCGCGCCTGTCTCTGGAGCTCCATTAAGCAGCGTTCTTAATCCCCTCTGCTCGCGCACCAGGAAACAAAGAGGGAAGAAAAAGTCTCTTGCCTCTTCGGCAGGTCCAGACTTTCCCCTGGACTCCCTCCCAGCTGGCCGTCGTGCACTAACCCCTTCAGGCTGTGTTCACGCTGCCAGTCTTCTCCCTGCCCTCCAACCGAAGCCCGAGCCTCAGCTCCCAGCCCCGCCTGCCCTGGTGGGTGAGCAGACAAGCCTCTCGGGCTGTGAGTGCCGGCACCGATCCTCTGTGCAGGAATCTCTCCGCTTTGCCCTCCGCACCCCTGTTGCTGCGCTCTCCTCCGCTACTCCGAAGCTTTCCCCCTCCACCACCCGCAGTCTCCGCCCGCGAAGGGGCTTCTAGTGTATGGAAACCTTTCCTCCTTCACAGCTCCCTCCCACTGGTGCAGGTCCCGTCCCTATCCTTTTGTCTCTGTTTATTTTTTTCTTTTGCCCTACCCAGGTACGTGGGGGAGTTTCTTGCCTTTTGGGAGGTCTGTCTTCTGCCAGCGTTCAGTAGGTGTTCTGTAGGAGCTGTTCCACGTGTAGATGTATTTCTGGTTTATCTGTGGGGAGGAAGGTGATCTCCGCGTCTTACTCTTCCGCCATCTTCCCCTCGTACTGCAGTTAGTTTTGATTTTACTTTCAGTTATTTTGTCTTGGTTGCTGTGTGAAAGGAAAATTTTTCCTTAATATTTCTAACAAATTAATGCTGATATGTAGAAAAAATGTAAATGAGGTGAAGAATATTCTAGCGTCTCAGAAGTTGATATTCACTTTTGTTTGTATGAAGAGCTTGGTTTTACTGCAAAAAGACTGTAGTAGTTGTGAAGGATAGAAATGATCACGTGGCTGACATTTAGGTTTCATGAAAATGAAAAAGAAGCTTTAAAAAAAAAGAGAGTACGTGAGGGACAAAAGGAAAGTTCTAGAATGTGAGCTCTGGAGAGCACAGCTCCTTGACCTCACTGACCCCAAATCATAGGTGTGTATTCAGCTGGAAGAAGTCAGAATTGGGCCTTTTAATTCTGGGGCCAAGAGCTGGGGTCCTGACTGCCCATGTTGGTACTGTTGGCAAGAGCCACTTAGGGAGGAATTGTCTGATGGAAATAACGTGTGCTATGTGGTGTCAACTTTTCAATTTGGCTACATGGTTAGCAAATTCTATTCTCTTAATTAATAAAATTTAGTTTTAGGATCACAGAAAAATTGAGTGCAAAGTACAGAGAGTTCCGATATACCTCCGTCCTTCAACTTCTCCCAATGTCAACATCCTAGCAAATTCTAGTTTTTTTCAATAATATTTGTGGTGCTAGAGGATTATTTGTTGGGAAGTGGGATTTGTAGCAGTTTGAATTTTACATCAAGCTTGGCATGAAGCAAAAGCAGAATCTGCAAACGGGTATAATTGGATATCAAGGTTTTATTTATAATGGTGTTAGAATACATATGCATTTGATGTACATGAATTCAGATGTCTGCTCTGACAGGAAAAAAAAAAACGAGGAAGAGAGAAAAGCAAAGAGATAATGATGTGAATGTTAGAAAATTCCATCCCCTATTCCATCTAATAAAGTTATATACAAGAGTGAGCATCACAAAGGGGATATTGGACAAATTGTCTTTGCTGTACACATGGACAAGTGGTATGTATATCTGTCTCCTTTCTGTTGAAATTTTTCACTGGTAATTTTACAATACTAGATTTTTAGTCTTTTGTTATCTAGGTGAAAAATCATCTCCAAATCATATCATCTCCAAATAATTTTTCTCCTTTCTAATTTTTGTCTCTTTTATAATATTTATAACTCACTTTCTCTTTCTTAATACATAGATTAGAAATTCCTGTTTGAATAATGGATGTGAAAGCAAGTAATCTATTCTTGTTCCTAATTTAGTTACTGTGGATATTTTTCATCATGTTAAGAATCTATTTTTCTAACAGGAATAAAGACACAGACCTACTTGAGAATGGACTTCAGGATATGGGGAGGGGGAAGGGTAAGCTGTGACAAAGCGAGAGAGAGGCATGGACATATATACACTACCAAACGTAAGGTAGATAGATAGTGGGAAGCAGCCGCATAGCACAGGGAGACCAGCTCGGTGCTTTGTGACCACCTGGAGGGGTGGGATAGGGAGGGTGGGAGGGAGCGAGACGCAAGAGGGAAGGGATGTGGGAACATATGTATATGTATGACTGATTCACTTTGTTATAAAGCAGAAACTAATAAAAAAAAGAATCTATTTTTCTAGTGTTGATTCATAAGGGGGTTTGTTAAAAAGAAAAATAGATTCTGAATATTATCAAGTATCTTTTCAATACTGATTGAAATGATCATATACTTTCATGCTTTGACTAATTTTATAAATTATATACATTTTTTTCTTAACATTTAATCATGCTTGCATTTGTGGAGTAAAGTTAATGTGATAATGATATATTATTACTTTGGACTTTTAGATTTGAATTGCTTATATTTTATTTATAATTTTCACATCTATATTCCTAAATGAGATTGGTCTGTTTTTTTTTCTCTATCTTTGTTAGATTTTGGATTAAGTGATTTTTATCTCATCTTTTCTGTCTTGTTTCAAGTCTGTGATTTCGATATCTAAAAAGTTCCTTTTAATACTATTATTACTATTTTAAAAATATAATTGTTATAAAGTTGAACATAAACATACCCTATAATTCAGCAATTCTTCTATTAGGTAGAAACTCTGTTTCAAGTCTAAGCCTATTCCAATTCAGGTCACTATATTCCCTAACAGTGCACATGTGTATTAGGAGACATATAAAGAATGTTCATGGTACTATTGTTTATAATGGAAAAATATTGGGCAATAGTGTGATTAGTTGTAAAATGAAAACATATATTGTACAGGCAATATTACACATCATCATGAATTACTTTCAAATACAAAATACTGTGTAAAAAACACATAAAGAACAATATGTAAAGTATAACTCAATTTACATAAAAGCTCAAAACAAGCAAAACTAAACAATATATTGTTTGGGGATTTATCCATATGTATGTATAAATAAATTACAAATAAAAGGAAAAAAGCTTAATACAAAATCCAGATAGTAGAGACAAGGAGTGGGGGCTGTGAATTGGGAGGGGCGCTCTAGGGGTTTCAAAATTACCAGTAATTTTTCTTTCTTAAGTTAGATTGTGGATAAACGGGTGTTTATTTTATTGTTATTGATTATTAACTGTCCACTTACATATATATACACCCTTTTGTATATCTCACAGTATTAGTTTCCCAGGGCTACTATAACAAATTGTCACAAAGGAGGCATCTTAAAACAATAGAAATTTATTCTCTGTTTTCTGAAATTTAGTTCTGGCAACTAAATCAAGGTGTCAACAGGGCCAGGTTTCTTCTGATGGCTCTAGGGAAGAAGCCTTCCTTGCCTCGTCTTAGCTTCTAGTGGCTCCCAGCTATCCTTGGCTTGTAGGTGTATCCCTCCAATCTCTGCCCTCATCTTCACATGGGCTTCTTCCCTGTGTGGGTCTCTGTGTGTCTCTTTTTCCTTTAAGGGCACCACCCTATAAGGCCTTCCTATAAGGCCCACCCTAATCCAGTATGACTTCATCTTAATTTAACTAATTACATCTGCCAAGATCCTATTTACAAGGTGACCAGTTCTGAGGTCCTGGGTGGAAGTGAGTTTTGGGGGAACACTATTTAACATACCACCCTTATGTATTTCATTTTTTAAGAAAATAAAAAAAAATTTTTTTTAAGCAGAGTAGTATAGGGCTACGAGTTTGGGGAATAACTTTGCAGCTTAATTTGAGTGTTTCTCATTCTTTTAAAAAAATAAATATAATGGATTTTAGCTCTTAAAAAATGTGTTTCTCTTCTGCAACCTGAGTTTACTGTTTCCATTTTCTTCAGTCATGCTACGTTGCTTCCTAGGCTCTGTGTTGCTTTTTCCTATTTATTGACATTGAAGCAGTGGAGGGCTAGTCAGGCTTGGTTCACCTGGCTAGGGACAGTGGTTGGCCTCAGTCCCTCTCATTGTCACCAGAATGCTGTCAGTGTCCTCTCAGATCTTAAGGGATGAGGGTGAGTGCTTGTGCACCACACTTGGCTAACTGTGCAGGCATTTTCTCTCCTTGTAAGGACTGTTGAATAACTGGATGCAAATGTAGTTCTTTTGAAATAATCTATCATTGTTTCTGCATCAGAGACAGTCAAGAAAAAATTGCAGTCTCTTCAGGACACTTCTCCAATGGCCATTCCTGTCTCCGTCCCTCCTCCAAACCTCACACCTTGGAAGTGATCATTTTCTGCCTTGTCTATTTCAGCTCCTAGCCAGATTGCTTTCCATGTAGTTACAACTCAGAATGGTGCAGGAAGCCAACTGACAATGCAGTTTAGGGAAGGGATGCCAGGGCCCAGTATGAAAAAAATAGTCTGATATTTTTCCTTTTTGTTTATTAAATTTTAAAAAATATTAAGAGAAAAGTTATAAAAATATTTGCCTTGATCATTTGAAATTTTCTTGGCCTCAGTTTTCAGAAAGCTTCATGGTTAAAGCTGGAACATAATGCAATTCTAAAACTGCTAGAAATGTGTTCTCTAAAGTCCTAAGGATGTAAAATTGTCCCTTTGCATTTATTTTTGTCATTATTTACTTTATATACATATTCAAATACACACATGTACATTTTAAGCTATTGGATAACAAAAATTTTAAATCTGTGTTATTGTGCAGCAGTAGTTTCTTCATTTTCATTGTTATATATTATTACATTATATAGAATATATCCAATTTATCCATTTTACTCTTAAAATTTTGTTTATATTGTATATATTTTTCTTGTGGGATTGCTTTCTTTCTCCCTTCCTTCTTTCTTTCCTTCCTCCCTCCCTCCCTCCCTCTTTCCCTCCCCTCTCCTTCCCTCCTTCCCTCCCCCCTCCCTCCCTCTCTCTCTTTCTCTCTTTCTTTCTTTCTTTTCAGTTTTACTGAGATATAATTGACATACAGCACTGTTTGTTTAAGGTGTACAGCATAAGGATTTGATTTACATACATTATGAAATGATTATCACAATAACTTCGGTGAACATGCATCATCTTGTACAGACACAAAATTAAAGAAATAGAAAAAAATTTTTTTCTTGTGAACAGAACTCTTAGGGTTTACTCTCTTTCATATATAACATACAGTGGTGTTAAATATATTTATGATGTTGAGGCTCCGGATGTGCAGGCTCAGCAGCCATGGCTCATGGGCCCAGCCGCTCCGCGGCATGTGGGATCTTCCCAGACCGCGGCACGAACCCGTGTCCCCTGCATCGGCAGGTGGACTCTCAACCACTGCGCCACCAGGGAAGCCTGTATATTACATCTTTAATACTTATTTACCTGATAACAGGAAATTTGTACCTTTGACTGCCTTCATCCAGTTCCCTCTCCCCCACACCCCGCCTCTGGTAACCGCAAATCTGATCTCTTTTTCTATGAGTTTGTTTGTTTTTGAAGTATAATTGACCTACAACCCTATGTTAGTTCCTGTTACACAACATAGTAGTTGGATATTTCTATATATTTCAAAATGATCACCATGATAAGTCTAGCTACATTATGTCTCCATACTAGGATATTACTTAGTTATTGACTATATTTTCCACACTGTACATTTCATACCCATGACCCATTTATTTTACAACTGGAACTTTGTACCTGTTAGTCTCCCACAACTATTTCTTTCCTTCCCTCACCCCTCTCCCCTCTGACAATCACCTGTTTGTTCTCTGTATCTGTAACTCTGTTTCTGTTTTTTCACCTTTGTTCATTTGTTTTTTAGATTCCGCATATAAGTGAAATTATACAGTATTTGTTTTTCTCTGTCTGACTTACTCACTTAGCATACTCTCCTCTAGGTCCATCCATGTTATCACAAATGGCAAGATTTCATTCTTTTTTATGGCTGAGTAATATTCCATTGTATACATATACCACATCTTCTTTAGCCATTCACCTATTGACGGGAACTTAAGTAGCTTCCATACCTTGGCTATTGTAAATAATGCTGCAATGAACTTAGGGGTTCACGTATCTTTTCTAATTCATGTTTTTGTTTTCTTTGGGTAAATACCTAGAAATGGAATTGCTGGATCATATAGTAGTTATATTTTTAATTATTTGAGCGATCTCCATACTCTTTTCCTTAGTGGCTGTACCAATTTAATTTCCACCAACAGTGCACAACGTTTCCCTTTTCTCCACATCCTTACCAACATTTGTTATTTGTTGTCTCTTTGATGATAGCCATTCTGACAGGTGTGAGATGATATCTCATTGTGGTTTTGATTGGCATTTCCCTGATGATTAGTGATGTTGAGCATCTTCTCATGTGCCTGTTAGCCATCTGTATGTCTTCTTTGAAAAAATGTCTATTCAGATCCACTGCCCATTTTTAATTGGGTTGTTTGTTTTTTTGATGTTGAGCTGAATGAGTTCTTTGTATATTTTGGATATTAACCCTTTATTGGATATATTGTTTGCAAATATCTTCTCCCATTCAGTAGGGGGCCTTGTTGTTTTATTGATAGCTTCCTTCACTGTGCAAAAGCTTTTTACTTTGATGTAGTCCCATTTGTTTACTTTGCTTTTGTTTTCCTTGATTGAGGAGACATAGTCAAAAAAATATTACCAAGACTGATGTCAAAGAGCATACTCCCTATGGTTTCTTCTAGAAGTTTTATGGTTCAGGTCTTACAATTAAGTCTTTGATCCATTTTGAATTTATTTTTGTGTATGGTGTGAGAGAGTAATCCAGTTTGATTCTTTTGCATGTAGCTGTTCAGTTTTCCCAACACCATTTATTGAAGAGGCTGTCTTTCACTCTATGAATATATCACAATTTATCAATTTTACTCTTAAAATTTTTTATTGTGGTAAAATATACATAACATAAAATTTACCATTTTAATCATTTTAAAGTGTACAGTTCAGTGGCATTAAGCACATTTATACTGTTGTGCAACCATCACCACCATCTATCTCCAGAAATTTTCATCATCCTAAACTGAAACTCCATACCCATTAAACAATAATTCCCCATTCCCCCTTTCCCCAACCCCTGCCAACCACCGTTCTACTTTCTGCCTCTGTGAGTTTGACTACTATAGGGACTTCGTATAAGTGGAACCATATAATATTTGTCCTTTTGTGTCTGGCTTATTTCACTTAGCATAATGTTTTCAAGGTTCATATATGTTGTAGTATGTATCAGACTTTCCTTCCTTTTAAGGCTGAATAATATTCTACTGTATAGCTATACAGCATCTTGTTTATCCATTCATCTATTAATGGACACTTGGCTTGCTTCCACACTTTGGTTATTGTGAATATTGTTCATGGGAACATGGGTGTACCTATATCCACTCAAATTTCTGCTTTCTATTCTTTTGAGTATATATCCAGAAGTGGAATTGCTGGACCTTGAGATAATTCTATGTTTAATTTTTTGAGGAATCACCATAACATTTTCTACAGTGGCTGCATCATTTTACATTTCTACCCCTCCATTCTACTCTTGATGGACATTTGGGGGGTTGTGTCTAGTTTGGGCTACTATGAATGATACAAAAAGCATGCTTATACATGTCTGTTGGTACACTTATGTACACATTTTCATCAAGTATATGCCAGGAATATGTATGTATGCATATGTTCACCTCTCACAGAGAATCCCAGACTTCTTCCAAAGTACCAGTACCAACTGTCACTACTGCCAGCACTGTGAGAGTTCCATTTGTTTCCATTCTTGCCAACTTAGCATTGTCAGTTGTTAAAATGATAGCCATTCTAATGAGTACGTAGCGTATCTCATCGGGACTAATGATGCTGAGTATCTTTCATATGCTTATTGATTTGGGATAGCCTCTTTCATGAAGTGTCTGGTTTAAATATTTTGCTTTAAAAAAAACTGGATTGTCTGTCTTTTTCTTATTGATTTGAAAGAATTTTTTATATATTCTGGATATAAGGGTTTCCTACTCGGTGGCTTGCCTTTTCACTTATATACTATAGCTTAAAGAAACATACTTGTTCTTGGAACTTCCCTGGTGGTGCAGTGGTTAAGAATCCACCTGCCAATGCAGGTGACAAGGGTTTGAGCCCTGGTCTGGGAAGATCCCACATGCTGTGGAGCAACTAAGCCTGTGCACCACAACTACTGAGGCCTGTGCTTTAGAGCCCGTGAGCCACAACTACTGAGCCCATGTGCCACAACTACTGAAGCCCGTGCGCCTAGACCCCAGGCTTTGCAACCAGAGAAGCCACAGCAATGAGAAGCCCGTGCACCACAACGAAGAGTAGCCCCCGCTCACCTCAGCTAGAGAAAGCCCGCATGCAGCAACAAAGACCCAACACAGCCAAAAATAAATAACTAAATAAATTTATATTTAAAAAACCATACTTCTTCCTATATGTTATACAGTTCTGATCACAACTTAGAATTTTTTTCACTTACATTTCTGATTGGTTATTGTGAATCTGGATAAAAGATGTTATTTTATATATATTTATTTTGTAATTAGCCTCTTTACCAAATTAATTCTGTGTTTTATTAAATCTTAAGTTCTCTAAGAATTTAATAATGTCATCTATAAGGAAAAAAAGATATTTATCTTCTTTTTCATATTCTGTTTATTTTGCTTTTGTGCATTAGCTAAATGTTTCTAAACATTATTGAGAAGTAGTGGTCATAGTATACATTCCTATCTTGGTCCTGATTTTAGTGGAAATGACTTCAGTAATTCACTGTTTAGCATATAATTTGCTGTGGTCTTTTCCATTTTTAAATAATGTTTTTCTATTTTACATTATGTGTAGTTATGGTCTCAGAATGATGCAGAAAGTAAAGTGCTAATTACAATTTGTAGAAGGGTCCAGTATTGAACTAGAGCCAAATATTTGATTCCTCTGTTTCTATTAAAATAAACTTCCTTTAAGGCAGTGGCTCTCAAAAATTTTTAATAATTTCTTTTTTTTAGCATCTTTATTGGAGTATAATTGCTCTACAATGGTGTGTTAGTTTCTGCTTTATAACAAAGTTAATCAGCCATACATATACAATTTTTAATAATTTCGACATCACATTTCAGTCTCTGTTTTTCCCATATATAATTGTGACACAATGTTTACCTTTTTATGTATGAGACAATCTTATGTTTTCTATTCTATTTTTCGTTTAAAATATATTGGTTGAGACCTACTTAATTGATTTTGTGATCCATTAATGGCTTGCAATCCATTATTGGAAACATTCCTTCCTAAGGTAATAGGTATCTCTTTTCTAGCCCTTGGGCTAAGAAAATGTCCTAGGGGTAATAATTCAGTGAAACACAGGGAATAGTTGAGGATACATTTGTTAGTACTTCAAAATGCTATCCTTTCATGTGTTTGTGGGCAATCTGTATATCTTCTTTGGAGAAATGTCTATTTAGTTCTTCTGTCCATTTTTGGATTGGGTTGTTTGTTTTTTTGATATTGAGCTGCGTGAGCTCCTTGTATATTTTGGAGATTAATCCTTTGTCAGTTTCATTGCAGCACTATTTACAATAGCCAGGACATGGAAGCAACCTAACTGTCCATCGACAGGTGAATGGATAAAGAAGATGTGGCACATATATATAATAGAATATTACTCAACCATATAAAGAAATGAAATTGAGTTATTTGTAGTAGGTGGGTGGACCTAGAGTCTGTCATAAAGAGTGAAGTAAGTCAGAAAGAGAAAAACAAATACCGTATGCTAATACATATATATATGGAATCAAAAAAAAAAGGTTCTGAGGAACTTAGGGGCAGGACAGGAATAAAGATGCAGTTGTAGAGAATGTAGTTGAGGCCACAGGGAGGGGAAAAGGTAAGCTGGGATGAAGTGAGAGAATGGCATGGACTTAGATAGCTAGTGGGAAGCAGCCGCATAGCACAGGGAGATCAGCTCAGTGCTTTGTGACCACCTAGAGGGGTGGAATAGGGAGGGTGGGAGGGAGATGCAAGAGGGAGGAGATATAGGGATATATGTATATGTATAACTGATTCACTTTGTTATACAGTAGAAACTAACACACCATTGTAAAGCAATTATACTCCAATAAAGATGTTAAAAAGAAGAAATACTATCTTGCTGCACTATTTAAAAATTAGAAAAGTTCAGAGGTTTTTGAAAATGTGAAATTATTAGGCTTAATCACACTTGATGGCTCAGTTTCTTGAGCGAGTTGAAACATTTTTACTGAATTAATGACTATTTATTTACAAATTATAATTTTTCATATGGCATTGTGAAAACATTTTTCAGATTAAGTAATAAAAAATGGTCAATAATAGCTGTATTAGTCAACTATTGATGTGATAATACTGCATAACGAACAACTCCAGAATCTCAATTGTGTATAACAACAAACATTAATTTCCTCACCCACAGATCTGCAGGTTAGTTGGAATGGTTCAACTTTAGGCTAAGAGTTGGGTTCAAGTCTGTTCCTTGTTTTGGACATCACAGAGAGCAGCTGCAAATCACCTGTTTTCCTCATGGAAGATGGCAGAAGTGCAAGACAGGGAAGCAAACTTATGAGAGGTCATTAAAGGCCTCTGCTCTGAAATGCCACACTGTCGTTTTGTCGACATTCCATTGGCCAAAGCAAGTCACATGGCTGAGCCCACCATTAATGGGATGGAGAGGTAAACTGTGGAGTCTGTTGACAGGATGAGGGAGAAAGAAAGAACTCTGAGCCAGTAATTCACCCTCCTACAATAGGCAACAGTTCCAGAACCATGTCTATTCTGTTCACTTATATCTGTAGTCATAATAGTCACTGCTCAAAATAAGAAGTAAATTGGCCCTTTATTTCATTATGAGAAAATTTAATTCCTTGATATGAGATACTGCTTTTTGAAAAAGGGTTACATCTGCATTGTACAAGCAATTGTTTTCCAGTATATTTATTGAACATTTAAAAAAACAAGTAAGTTTTAAATATTTATGCAAGGTAGCCAGGGAAATGTTTCCTTTGGATAGTTTGTATATTGCATTTTTGTAGCCTCAGTGCATGCTGCATTTCTAGTAATAAATATCCAACCATGGATGAAATCAGAAAAATTTAATGACTCTCACATAGGAAAAAAGAAGGCCTCTTTCCTAATTCCCTTTATGATGAAGTTCTTACTTTAACTACACCATTTCTTTCCCTGTGGGGCCACACAGTTTTTTAATTAATAGAAGCTCTAAAATTGTGAAAATTAACTTCTCCTGCTTTGATTCCTGTCCTGAATGCAGTTGTAGAAAGATTTCTCAGTGTAATGAACAATGTGTAAGTCAATAAATGGAGCTGAATGATGGGAGAAGCCAGTATGAAGTCGATTCTGTTCCCTCTTCAATGCTCTCTATCAGGGGTTGGCAGAACCATGGCTCGTGGACCAAATGTGGCCAACCATGTGTTTTTGTAAGTGAAGTCTTATTGAAACACAACCATTGGCATTCACTTCAATGTTGTCTATGACTGCTTTTGTGAGACATTGGCAGGGTTGAGTACTTGTGACAAAGACCATATGGCCCACAAAGGCTAAGATATTTGCTATCTGGTCCTGTACAGAAAAATTTGCCAACTCCTGCTCTATATAGTTATTATAGTTAAAAGAACAGTTTTTAAAATGTAAATATTACAAAATATAAATGCTTTTGATTTCTTAAACAAAATACATATTTTTTTCACATCTTTCTTGGATTATAATTGCTTTACAATGTTGTGTTAGTTTCTGCTGTATAACAAAGTGAATCAGCTATAAGTATACATATATCCCCATATCCCCTCCCTCTTGAGTGTCCCTCCCACCCTCCCTATTCCACCCCTCTAGGTCACCACAAAGCATTGAGTTGATCTCCCTGTGCTATGCAGCAGCTTCCCACTAGCTATCTATTTTACATTTGGTAGTGTATATACGTCAATGCTAGTCTCTCATTTCATCCCAGCTTCCCCTTCTACATCTCCGTCTTTATTCCTGCCCTGCCACTAGGTTCATCAGTACCATTTTTTTAGATTCCGTATATAAAATGCATACTTTTCACCCTTGCATCCACTGAGAGTCTGATATTTGTAAGGAATATCTGACAACCCTTTTTTAGGGTAGATGAATAGAAGTCAGCATGGGTGAGGTCACGCTGCAGTAACAAACAACAACAAACAAGCGTTAACACAGTAGGTTTGTTTTCTACTCCTGCTGAGTACTCATCATGGGGCAGCAGGGTTCATCCAGGATCCAGACTGTTGGAGCAGCCACTATCTGGAGAGCTTGTGGTCACCTTTGCTGAGGCAAAAGGAGTGTGGTTACTTGTGCACTGGGTGTTAAAAGTTTCCATCCAGAAGTGGCACACATCACTTTTCTCAGGCCAAAGCAACTCATATTGCTATATCTAATCTCAAGGGATTGGGGAAGTGCAATCCTATCATACACCCAGGAAAGAGAGAGAAATACTTGGTAGGTAGCACCAGTGACTGCTACTGTATGAAACAAACAATGGTCATTTCAGAAAGTGGTTTCTTTACAGTAGGAAAGTGGCCACTAGCTTCATGGGCAGCAAAGGCCTAATGTCTCTGAGGTAGAGGTTTGCAAGGAAATGGCGGGGGCGGGGCGGGGGGGGTGGCGAGTAACATAAATTCCTTTTTACTTCCTTTCTCTGCTCTTCTGTTCCAGGGCTTCACCTATGCTCTGGTTAATGTAAATTTTGTCTGGAGAACATTGGATTATTAATTTCCTTTGTTTCCAGTTTTATAGCACCTTTGCATCTTTTGGCTGTCATAACTTTTTTTAAAAATTAATTAATTAATTTTATTTTTGGCTGCGTTGGGTCTTCATTGCTGCGTGTGGGCTTTCTGTAGTTGTGGCAAGCAGGGGCTACTCCTCATTGCGGTGCGCGGGCTTCTCATTGTGGTGGCTTCCCTTGTTGCAGAGCACGGGCTCCAGGTGCGTGGACTGCAGTAGTTGTGGCTCGCGGGCTTCAGTAGTTGTGGCCCGCCGGCTCTAGAGTGCAGGCTCAGTAGTTGTGGCGCGTGGGCTTAGTTGCTCTGCTGCATGTGGGATCTTCCCGGACCAGGGCTCGAACCCGTGTCCCCTGCGTTGGCAGGTGGATTCCTAACCACTGTGCAACCAGGGAAGCCCCGTTATAAGTATTTGATGTGCTGTTGGGACATTGAGATCTGGAGTCACTAGCTGGCCTGCACTTACCTTGAAACCTTTGCTACTCTTTTTAAACTCTACACTGTGCCAAACAAAAACATTTTAAAGTATATGAAAAAGCAAGCCAACGAAACCCACCACCTAGTGGCTAATTTTCAAACTGGTACTGGAAATGAAGCTATTTATTTTTTAACCTCAAAGTATCGTTCAGGGACAGAGGTAAAGCATCAAAATTGCCAGAAATTGAACACAAGTAAATTTGGTGTTTCAATTACTTAGAACTTTATTTTTTTCGTTTTTTTTTTTTTTTTTTTTTGCAGTATGTGGGCCTCTCCCTTTGCGGAGCACAGGCTCCAGACGCGCAGGCTCAGCGGCCATGGCTCACGGGCCCAGCCGCTCCGGCGCATGTGGTATCTTCCCGGACCGGGGCACGAACCCGTGTCCCCTGCATCGGCAGGCGGACTCTCAACCACTGCGCCACCAGGGAAGCCCGGGACTTCTGTTTTGAAGAAGGTACTTTGTTTTCTCTTCCTTAACCTTTTAAATGGTTCCAGAGAGAACAGCCCTGTGTGGCATAATGAACACATCCAAGACAGTTTTCAAGGGAAAGGGATCCAGCCCAGTGTCTCAGTCTAGAAGAGGATGTCAAAAGGATCTGAGGTTACCTTGACCATTTTCTGTTGAGAGTCCATGGAAGGAGGCTGACGGGAACTGAAATGCCTATGTTTTGGGGGTTTGTGTGCCAGTTATAGATAATTGGGTTTTATTGAACCTGGTTTCTAGAAAGTTCCATGTGACATTTATGTTCAATTTCTCCTTTTCTTGATGATGGAATTAACATCTGAGTCCCAAGGGGATAAACCATGCCAGGTCCAGACAAGTCAGAACCCATTAGAGGAAACTAAGATTCTAACATGAGGAATCAGGAAGGACTAAACTGGACTATGAGCCCCGGGAGGCCACAAGTTTTTGATGGTTTTGTTCAAGGTGAACAAACAGTGCCGGGCACATGGTAGGAACCCAAACATTCTGAATAAATAAGTCTCCAAGTCCAGAGGCAAGATTGAATTTGGAATTAAAGAGCCAGGAGATCACTGACAGGCAGGGATGAGATTTGGAGGAGAGAAAGTAGGTGAAAGACAGAGAAATTCAGAGTATTTCCTGTGGCTGAATGGGGTGTCGGCAGCTCGCCTGAGTGTTGTGTGTCCTTGGCTCAAAGATGTGTCAGGTTGGTTTCAAAGGCCAGAGGTAAGGCAGACAAAGCAGGTTTTCAAAAACCTGAAGTGAAATGGATTTTATTTTGAGAATTTATACATTAGGAGTAAGCAGCATTGATGTAATGGGTTTTTTAATATCACACCTTCATTTTTTTAAACAAACAAGTACATGTTTAATTCATAAATGGAGATGGCTCAGCCCTTGCAGGAGCTCAGTGAAGGAGCTTCTCCAGGAAGAGAATAAAGAAGAAAGGAAATGGAGATCCTACTCTGGCCCCATTTCTGATGACTGATCTGCAGTTTTTACTGACATTAGCAATTGTTATTGTCTCTTTGCATAATCTGCCGGTATGCATTTCTTCATTTCAACAGCTATGTCTTTAATCCCTGTGTTTATGCTGCCAGAGAATTCAGCACACTTCATTTTATCTGCAGTTAAAAACCTACAGGTTCAAAGGACTATCATATACCAATATCTAATCCTTGAGGGAGGTATTATCCTTTTTTAGTGGTCAGCAGGGATGAGAAAGGTTACGTGACTTTAGTTCTCATGGAAAGTCGTGAAGCTGTGGCTTGAACCCTAAACTTTTACAATTCAGTATTGTTTCCACGGTGCTAACAGCCATGACACTCCCCAGTGGAGGAAGACTCCTGGGTTAGCCCCTGAAGACCACATTGCACAGCCTGGGTGAGCCATCCAGGGCACGGCTCAGTTCCTGGAGTGCACAGAGGTGAGTGCCTCACCGGTAACCTCTGCTTTTCTCTTGCTGCTGTAACAGTGAGGTGTCCATTGGGAGACTGCTGTTCTGTGGTCTGAGGAACAGCAGCAAAGTTTATCTAAAGGGAGCCACTGAGAGGAAAGTAGGGATAGTCTAGCAATAGCTATGAATATGGCTTCATGATGAAGGCTTTGGTGACTGAATTGGTATGTTTAGTCTTTTTGTTTTTCTCACTCTTGAGAAAAGCTGAAGAAAAAATGATGCAAGATGAGATCCTAAGTGTACAGGAGATGCTGAGAACTTATCTAAAAATGATCCTGGGACTTCTCTGGTGGTGCAGTGGCTAAGAATCTGCCTGCCAATGTGGGGGACATGGGTTCGAGCCCTGGTCTGGGAAAATCCCATGTGCCGTGGAGCAGCTAAGCCCATGCACCACAACTACTGAGCCTACACTCTAGAGCCCGCGAGCCACAACTACTGAGCCCACATGTTACAACTACTGAAGCCTGTGCGCTTAGAGCCCCTGCTCTGCAACAAAGAGAAGTCACCGCAATGAGAAGCCCATGCACAGCAGTGAAGACACAACGCAGCCAAAAATAAATAAATTTACTAAAAAAATAAATAAATAAAAATGATCCTGACCAGCGTGACCTCAGGGGTGCCCATTTAATGCAGTATATCGAGATAGCAGCTATGGGACAATCTTTCCTGGTAGGGGATACATTAAAAATTAAAAAAAAATTTTTCGTGGGTGTTTAATTTGACCTGCTTCTGGTGATTCTGAGCTGTTGAATGGTAAGGTGGAAATGCAGAAGATTCTCAGAGTAGCTTCAGGGGCTTAAACATCCTGAGATGTGTAAGTGGCCAGGGACCACTTCCTCCTGGGTAGATGTAATTGTATTTGGGCTCACTTTTTAAGAAGCTTCCTTCCGTTGTCTGTTTTAAAATTTATGGTGGGGGACAAAATAATCTAGTCTGATACTTTCCTGGGTGTCTGATGCCCCACTGATTTGGAGGTGTACCCTTCACTGGGCAAGACCTGGAAGGGTTCACCTGTCTGCCCTTTGGAGCTGTGGGCAGACAGCCTGTTTCTTCAGGGAAGAAGGAGGAAAAAAGGCGCACCTTGGGGCTCCGGAAACCTGGTGGGCAGAGCCACATGAAAGAGTACTCAGTGACAACTACTCTGTGGCTGTTTCCCAGAGAATTCTGATGTGTTGTGGAAATCGATCATTGGAAAATGACTGTTGCCATGGATACTTACTGGTTAATCTATCCAGTAAGCTACCTGTTTACAGGAACCACCTTTCTCTCGTCCTGTCCACGTGGTTCAGCTGGCCCTGCCCACCTGGACACACCTGATTATCCCAGTGTCAACATCTGACTAAGCCGGACCAATGAATTTTTTCCTGGTGTTTCCTGACTCTGAACTAGAGGGAACATCTGGTCACTCTCTCTCTTAGGTTGCTGAAGTGGCCAAATGGAAAGCTCAGAAGCTGTTGGCAGCCCCCTTATCCTCTTCACGGAAAGAGCAGGCCATCAACAAGAAAGATACACATGCCGAGAGAACGGAAGACTGCATGGCTTTGCAGGACCTGATCCTAGTCCTCCGGAGGTCCAGACACATTCTCCTGTCCTAGACATCTATGAGATCATCTATGATCTTTCTAGTAAGTCCCTGTATTTGCTTAGACCAGTTGGGTTGGGTTTCTGGCTGTTGTCAACCATGGGCTTTGGGGTTGTAGTGGCTTTTCATGAGAAATGAAGAGGAGAACCACAGAAGAAGGTAAGCTCCTGAGTCTAGGAGTGTGGTTCGAGCTACTCCTCCATGCCTTTAATGTGGCTGTACATCCAGGAGCATGAGACGTGTTTGTTGGGTAACTTACCACAGGGCCTCTGGTTAGCGCAGGCCTTCCAGAAACTTCCTGGCTCCATGTAGTTGAACCTGTACTTGAGGACGATTCCAAATGTGTCACCTGGCAAAAGTGATGTGGAAGCAGAGTCAAAGTGTAAAAGACATGGGTGCAGGGTGTGGTTTTCCCTAAAATACACCTTCCCTGCTTCTAGAACCCCAGACTTTAAGCTGGGAACCTAGTGGCCAAGCATAAAGACTTCATTTTCCAGCCTCCCTTGTTGGTTATATGAGCAGAATGGTTGTATGGAAGCTTCTAGCAATCTTCTTTAAAAGGCAGGCAACTAGCACTCTCTGTCTCCCTATTCTTTGTCCCTTCTCCACCTAGCTCTGGGGAATGTGGTTGTGACAGCCAGTGCTTTAGCTGCCCCGGTGGACCGTGAGGATGAGGCCAGGCCATGAAGATGGCAGAGTGGTGAGCTGGGTCCTTGAGGACAACATGAGCAGAGCCCCTGTACCAGCCTGTGCTGTCTACCTCTGGAGCTTTACTTGAGGGATAATTACATTTTTATCTCACTTTAGCCATTGTTCATTTGGGATTCTATTACTTGATATGTTACACAACCCTAACTGATGGTAGATACTGAGCAGTGAACACTCTTCTCCTATTTCCAGAATTGATGGGTGATCCATGGGAGTTATATGCAGTAGGGGAGCAATGTAAGAGTGATAGTTCTCCCCAAATATATCTCTGGATTTTAAAGAATACGAATTCAGGACAGTGGCTGACTATGGTCATGAATTGAATAAAGCATTTTCCTCTATTATTCTCACCCATTTCCTGCTTTTAGAGGGCAATTGGATGAACTCTTTAGAGTTTGAATAGCTTTAGAAAAAACTCCTGGTGATTTTATTGACTCAGTGCCCTTCACATAGACAGCCATACTCGAAGCCGCTAGGCTTCCATTTTTAATGGCCATGACCCATTTTAAAAAGGGAAGGCTTTTGAGAAAAAAGCTGTCCAAACTGCTTCCTTATAAATGAATCAACACAGACAGGGCTCTCTCCATTAAGGCAACATACAACCGCAATAAAATAGGGTGAAAACACATTTAAGCTATAAAATAATACACAAATGGAAGGTATGATTATGATTAAGATTATGATTATGATTATTATTGGGCATTCCTGTTATTAATATCGTCTATGGAATTATTGACAAAATCATTCAACTTGAAGATAGGGGGTTTGATTTTTATTTTATTTTATTAATTAATTAATTAATTTTTTGTTTCATTTTTGGCTGTGTTGTGTCTTCGTTGCTGTGTGCGGGCTTTCTCTAGTTGTGGTGAGCGGGGGCTACTCTTCGTTGTGGTGCGCGGGCTTCTCATTGCGGTGGCTTCTCTTGTTGCGGAGCACGGGCTCTAGGCTTCAGGAGTGTGGCATGTGGGCTCAGTAGTTGTGGCACATGGGCTTAGCTGCTCTGTGGCACGTGGGACCTTCCCAGACCAGGGCTCGAGCCCGTGTCCCCTGCATTGGCAGGCAGATTCCTCCCTGCACCACTAGGGAAGTCCCAAAGTGTGATTGGGTCCGTTCTTCAGAGAGTCCAGCTGTGTGTGACAGACTTTACAGTTTGCCAAACATGTTCCCTTCATTGTCATTCTTTTGTTTAATCCTCTTAACAATTTTTCATTGCAAAAGAACGGAGGTTCAGAAAGCTTAAGAAATTTGCTGAAGCTCAAGCCCCATGGTTGGGATGGCTGTGATTGCACTTGGACGTGAAGTCTGGGAGTGAGGGGTAGGTGGGAAGAGGGAGGGAGGAGACCTGCAGGCTTTCCAGGGGTGGGTGGCATGGACAGCCCGCCCTCAGACAGCAGGTACAGTCCATCCCACCGAGCCCGAATGGGCCTTTTCAGCCTGAAGCCACATTTCCACCCGGTTTGCCTGGACACACCCCTCTCCTCTGAGGGCACTTTGCGTCCTGACCAGCCCCTGGCATTCTGGGCACATCTGCAGAGCTTGCAGGCAGAGCGTCTCCAGGCAGCTGAAGTGCATCCGCCTCTTAGCAGATGCTGGTTAATAAAAGGCTTTGTTCTCCAGGTTCTTCTATTTTCAGCCACTGAATACAATTTATAAAGAAAAAAACCACACACACACCCCCAGCCCTTATCAGATCTCTTATAATTATAGAATAAGGTGCCTGCCAACTCCCAGGGAGCTGGTTTCCATGGCGATGACAAGCTATTATATTCTAAAGGCCAAGCTAGAGCTCCGCCCCCTCGTCCTCCAGTGCTGTGTCTTGTTATTGCAGTGTTCCAAAATAAACTTGCTGCCTAATCGTAAATCCCATATAATTAGAGATGAGCTGATCGTTGCCTCGCTACCTCTGTGCGGCCCACTCATCATGCCAGCAGTTTCTGGAACAGAGACGCTGACGGACTGTTTGATGTCAGAACAGACCTTCCCCCCCCCCAGGAAATGGGTGCAGCATAAATCCATGTATGGCTGGATTTGGTTCTCCACCCGGAAAGGCGCTCCGAGCTCTGTGAGCTGTCCCCGTGCTTCAGCAGATGAGAGAGAGACCATGTAGTTAGTGGCTGGGCTGCCAGATTGGAGACTCTCTTCAGCTCTCCATGAAGGGTGGCAGAGAAAGCTCTTTGGAGGTGACAGAGAGCCCCAACTCTCATACTTTTTGGCCACCTGCTGTGACCAGGGCAGAACACTTGACCATGTGACATTTGGCAGGAAAGAAGTTTTCCCTACTCTCCCTCCTATTTCCTGCCCTGCTCCCTAGCTCCTTCGTAGACTGGAGTTTGCTTTTAACACAGTTTATGTCTTGGGTTTGTATGTTTTGTTCTTGTTCATGAGTGATCATTGTCTAGGTTTCAGCAGGTGGGGACCCCGGCAGGCATTGTTCTCAGCGCTGGGAGAACAGTGACAAACAAGAGAAGTTCTCAGGAAAGTTGACTCTCCTGGGGGCAGACAATAAAAGACCACAAAGGGAACAGGATAATTTCAGATGAGAGCTGCAAGGGAAATAAAACAGGGTTGATGTGTTAGAATGTGTTTGGGGTTTGGGGGGCTCATTTAATATCTGAACAGAGACCTGGGGGACAAGAAGATCAATTGCAGTTCACCTGTTCAGGAAGCCTCATCCACTACATTTAGCCTAAATGCCCATCATGTCCAACCTAAGTTGCTACACGACTTGGTGCCACTGCTTCCAGGTGATTCTTTGCTGGCTCTCTCCCCTGTGCCCCTCCCGAGTTGCTCTCTGCTCTCCTCCATCCAGGTGTCTGCTGGTTATCTTTAGAGCCACCGGCGGGTTCTCTGGTACCTGTGTGGTCTCAGCCAGTGCTCAGCACGAGACTGGAGCATGGCAGGTGGCAATTGGTCAGGTTGAGCCTTCCCCGGCTCCCTCCCTGGGGGATCTCTTGGGGCGGGACTGGCTCCCCCTACAAAGACTGCAGGTGCCACCAGGTGGCCCCCTGCAGAGAGTTGCCCTCTCTGGGTCCAGGTATGGACTCTCTCCCCTTGTTCCTCTAGGGTCAGGGCTTACAACAGCTCCCCACCATTGCGGGTCCAAGGAGACCTCGCCACCCTTGTGGTTTCTTACATCTGCCATCACCTGTGCAAACCGCGCAGTTGATAAACCTTTCTCTCCACCCTTGAGCAGGTTGGCTTCTGCCTTCTTGGCCCCTGATTCTGCCTCCCCTTCCCCACCCCTTATCCCAGCCTCCTTTCTAACATTTCTCTAATTGCTCACCCACTACCCAAGATGTTTCCTGTTCCCCTCTGCCTGTTTTTAATCCTGCTCATTCAAGGACCAGCTGAAGTCTCACCTCCTCCAGATGCTGCCTCCGACCCGCCTTCACTTCTCCAAGAATCAGCCCCCAGGAGCTTAGCAGCTACTTCCTTGTTCCCTCCCTGTTTCCTGTCTGTGGGTTTTACTTCTCCAGCTAGACTTTCATCTTCCGCCAAGGACAGAACCATGTCAGGATGCCCTTCTTCAAGACTCACAGAGTGCCAGGTGCATCTTTCTGCTTGAGGAATTCTCCCTGGGGGCTGTGTTAGTCTGCTGCTGCCTGGGCCCCGCCTCAGTGTGGTGGGTTGTCAGCTTGTGAGTGTCAGGGCAGGGAAATGGATTTAGCTGTTTCTTCTGGTGTCCTGTTGGGTGGGATCTTGGAGAAATAGCACTACCTGGGGGTTGCACTTTTTAAAAAATTTCCTAAGACATGCTAGGTAATTCCAAATATTCATCTGTTTTCCTCCTGAAAATAGTAAATGAAACAAAAGCATGAAAGCTGTTTAGGAAAATTCATTGCAAACCCTGTCTACAGAGAAAGGAACAATTAATAGGGTGAAGAACAGTGGGACTGGAAATCCCAGAATGAAAGTGTGCATGGGAACTGGGTAGTGGGGACAATGAGGAAGTGAAGATAAAGAAATGCTTCCAAGAGATCATAATACCCGGTAGCAGGACCACATAGGGCTTGCATTCAATATTTTTAGACTCTTTAGAGCCCCAGGAGGTGTCAATGAAATCAACAGATTTTTGTTGCTTCTTTGGACTGAGTAAGAAATGTGATGCTGTTTTTTTAAAAGTGCTACTAGAGAATAATCTTTTGAAAAAGCAATACTTAGAGAGTTGCCCAGGATTAAAGTCAGGGGAGAAAAAACAAAAGACAAAACCCCCAAATCCATTCAGCTCAACAAGGAGTATAGCTTCCCAGCATGCTAATACATGGATTTAAAAAAAAATTAATTGACACAATTGTCTGTTAATTGACTTTTGGGAATACCTTTGCTGCTTTATTATGGTAAGGAGCTTTGCAGCATTCTGTCCTGTTCCGATACCTGCCCTGCACTTGGGTTATCTAAAGCAAAGTGGGATTAATTTCTCTGGCCTCCGGCAGCCAGGACAATTTGAGGTTTTGCTGGGGTGGGTCCGGTCACTACAGGTTGAGCTATAAAAGCAGGCTCCAGTGTGATTTTGCTCTAGGTGACATACAGCAGAGCTTGAATGATTTGTTCATCAGGATTAAAAATGGTGCTTTGGTGATATTTCCTTTTATGAAAGGCAGGCACTTTGTTTGGCGGTCCTTCCAGGTAGAAGGTCTTGTTCAGATAAGATTCTTGGATTTAATTCTGGATTTCCTTCCATGGGGTGTGGGGAGGAAGGCAGGACTGATTTGAGACTTCCATAACAGTGTAGCACATGAGAAGGGGAAAGAGAACTCTCCCACTTCAACCTAGAACAGCACACAGCTCTGGCCCTCTGAGTCCTCCGTGGGCCAACAAAGATGCCTGGGTGGGCCGCCGTGTCCAGAGGACACATAAGTATCCGTCAAGAGCAGAGTGCCATTTGGTAAAGGAATGATACAGAGGGAGTGGTGCTCCGTAACAAGATGGTGCTTGTATGGCAAGGATGAGGTGCCTCTGATGGAGGGGGTTGGAGCAGCAGCAGAAGATAAAAATGGCAGATGCCATGTGACATCTCAGATGTGACCTCTCAGCCTCATGCTCCAAGAACTGATAAGACATAATCTCTGGAATTCCCCAGAAGTACTTGGAGTTGGAGGACTCTATGAGCGACTGAGACCTATATTAGCAGATGGGATCAGGTGCCAGAGAAACATGGATGACAAGCACAGTTAGGAAAATTAGAACGGGGAGATACTTGACCAATTGGAGATATGATAATAACGGGTTTAGATTTTGCTTGCTGATTTTGAAGTAACTTGGACATCCAAGTGAAATGGTCTGTTGTGTTCTTCAGCACAGAGGGCATGATTGAATATTTGGAGTTTTAAAATTACATATTTCCTTCAGAAGGGAGACCCTTTAAACATAAATCAGACATTTACACATTAGTATAAACAAAAGTTCTGCAAATAGGTTTTGGTAGGAAGGTAAAAATAAAGAGTCATATATAAACACTACTGGAAAAGTGGTTATCACTGAGTAGAAAAATTCAGCCACAGAGGGAGCCTGAAGTAGGCAAGTCTATCTTCATGATAAAGCCCTGGGTCTGCTCTGCTGTGGGCAGTTATCTGTCCATCAGGATTACCCTTAATTTTATTTCCAAGCTTATAGGAAAACAAATCTATCCAAATGTATCTCCCTTAGACTCATATTTTATTATTATTATCATTCTACTTTTGGTTTCAATATATTATTCTTTTTTACATTATATCTTTATTTGCTTTACTGAAGTATAGTTTATATATCATAAACTTTACTCATTTATTTTATTTTTCAAATTATTTATTTATTTTTACTTTTTTTTTTTTTTTTTTTTTTTTTTTTTTTTTTTACCGTACGCAGGGCTCTCACTGTTGTGGCTTCTCCCGTTGCGGAGCACAGGCTCCGGACGTGCAGGCTAAGCGGCCATGGTTCACGGGCCCAGCTGCTCCGCGGCATGTGGGATCTTCGTGGACCGGGGCACGAACCCGTGTCCCTTGCATCAGCAGGTGGACTCGCAACCACTGCGCCACCAGGGAAGCCCATAAACTTTACTCATTTTAAGTGTTCAAGACACTGATTTTTAGTAAGCTTACTAAGTTGTACAACTATCACCAGAATCCAGTTTTAGAACATTTTTATTACCCCTATGAGATAACTCATGCCCATTTAATGCTAATCCCCATTCCCAGGATTATTTTTGTGTGTGTGCAAAAAGGAGTTTCAAGACATGTTTCAGGTTCTTCAGAGAAGTGAGTATCAGAGATTACCCTTGAATGTTGGAGTTTGAGTCCTAATCCTACCTCTTAAACTAAGTGCTGGTGAGTTGTTTTTTTTTTTTAAACTATTTTGAACATCAGTTGCTCATCTGAAAAGTATGATTAGTAATATCTAACTTGTAGAAGTTTTCAGATGATTAGAGCTAATATATATAAATGGCTTGACATATAGTAGGTGTTCAAATTATGAAATTATCTTATCATGAATACACAGATGCTTGCAAACAATAGAAATTGATTGGGCACAGGGACTGAACTACGGGGTTCATTATTTTCTATTTTGTAATTTAATCAGTGAGATGGGGTAGGGAGGAGAAAACACAATTTATTTGTCATAGATATTGGCTGCTTTGTAAAATCAAATGCATTTAAAAAAATCTTAATTTCTTTTGATTTGCTCAAAAGTTTTCACTCTTAAAACTACACAGAGGTTTTCTTTCCAAACGTCTTGAGTCCCCCTGACCTCACCCCAACTCAACCCTGTGTTCTACGCTTCTGTCTTGCTTTCTTCTGAAATGGATTTGAAAAAAATAAGACCCTGGCTTTAGCTCTTCAGAGCCTGTTAGTGATTTTCTCTTCTGGTATGAAATTTAAGATCCATAAAATTCAGTTGCCGTTTCCTGTGGATACTCCGTTTTTATGTTCCGATTTCATATTTATTGCCATGTGAGTCAAGATTGCAATAAGTTGCTCCATTGCCCTGTATTATCGATATAGTGCCAACCATTTATGTGGGGCTGCTTAGCTACTGGCTGAGTGCCAGTTGCTCGTTACCTAGAAAACTAAACATGGCCACCAGGGGGCACCTTTCTCCCAGAGTCCAGTCCAGGGTCCTAATTTGGAAAAGGTGAGAGAGGGCCAGGGGTGAGGCTGCTTCAGCCTTGCTCCTCTCCTACCTCGAGGGATGCCACAGGTGAGGAGAATTCTTATGCCCAAACTCTCCCACTTAAGCCAACCCCCACACTGGGACAGCTTCCCAAGTGGGCAGGGGATGAATGGGACCCCCTTGCCAACTTTGAATTTCGGGGTCCCTCCATGGTTGCTTCTGGTGAAGGGTTTTTCTATTTGCTTCTTCAGAATCACTAGAAGGTGCTTATTAAAGATACAGGTTCTTGGATTTCGTTCTCGAGACAAAGTGAATCAAAATCTCTAAGGATGGGGTTCAGAAGTCGTGGCTCTGTACATGATTTGAATGCACACCAGTTAGGGCCCTGAAAAGGTAGGCTGTTCTTGGAAAAACCCTTTTAAAAAATCAGGCTTTTCCCTTCTAAACCAAAACCCAAACCAAAGCAGAAGTCTTCAGAGAATATGCCATCACCCTAAGTCTCCATGTTCACCTTGGTCCCCGCCGTGGCAGAGAACAATGCTTCCATGTCTGCCTGAGTTTGAGGGGCCCTCCAGGACTACTTTGAATTTCAGAAGTGGGATGAAGAAAAACAGTGCTGAAATCATTATCAATATTAAGTAGGAAATGTAACTACTATCTTTTAAAAAGAAATGGACTTTGTGGTATTAGTTACTTGTGGCAACTGTAACGAAGTACCACAAACTGGGTGCTTTTAAACAAGAGAAATGTATTCCCTCGGAATTCTGGAGGCTGGAAGTTGAAATCCAGGTGTCAGCAGGGTCAAGCTTGGCCCCTAGAGCTTTCCTCTCAGGCTCTGTGCCTTTCTCTTCGCTTCTGAATTGCCGGCAATCCTGGGCTCCTTGGTTTGCAGCCACATAATTTCAACCTCTGCCCCTATCATCACATGATCATCTTCTCCTGCGTGTCAATGTCTTCTTCTCTTCTTATAAGGACACAGCCACATTGGATTAGGGCTCACCCTAATGACCTTATATTAATTTGATTACATCTGCAAAGACCGTATTTCCAAATAAGGTCACATTCATAGGTACCCAGGGTTAGGATTTCAGTCTATTTTGGGGGAGACATAATTCTACATATGTTGTTTCCTACAACTGATCTATCATCCTTTTAAGTTTCCAGCCCACTGAGTCACAAGGAAAAACTAATTTAGTCCAATCCAGTAATATCAGTCCAATCAAATAATTTAAAATAGCCTATTCATTCTCTGTAGGTATGACTCACATAAATGCCCAGTCTTTCTTTTTCTTCTTCCTTCCTTCCTTTCTTTCATTCCTTTCCTCCCTCCCCCGTCCTTCCCTCCCTCCCTCCCTCCTCCCTCCCTTCCTTCCTTCCTTCTCCATAGCATGCTATCTGGAGCTGTAGGTGATTGGGGTATCTGACTTCATGGTCGTAGGGGAGGGGTCAGACTTACTCTTTCCCCGGCTCCTGGCTGATCTCTGCTGCAGGATGACTTCTCTGTTCTGCTCCAGCAATAGATCCCACTGAGTTAAGACAGGTCTTATCTGACTTTTTGGGTCTTATCCGGCACCTTCCTCTGGTACCCCATAATTTTGGCCATTAGTCCCTGAAATTTAGAAATCTTCCTCATCATAAAGACCGGCTTTCAGGCTATTGTTTTATTAAAGAAACTGAGAAAATCAGCTTTGAGATTCCAAGTTGATCTATGGTCTTTTTGTTTCCAATAGCAGCCAACCTCTTCATCTCGTAGGCAATGACCCTGATGGTTTATTCTCTGTCTGCAAGGGAACAAGAAATAAGAGCACACAAAACCCATGTGGTGTGTTAATTAGTACTGTGTAAAAAACCACCCCAAATCTGTGGCTTAAAACAAGGGTTGGCAAACTATGGCCCATGGGCCAAACCCGGCCCATGGCGTATTTTTGTATGACTTATGAGGTAGGAATGGTTTTATATATTTTATATATTTTACCTTTAAAGTGTTTAAAATACATAAAAAGAATATGTAACAGAGACCATATGTGGCCTCTAAAACCTAGAATATTTACTATCTTGCCCTTCATGGACAAAGTTTGCTGACCCTGGATTAAAACAGTAAGCATTTATTATTGCCCACAAGACTATGGTTCTTTAGTTCCCATAAAGAACCCATAGTCTGAAGGACAGACTCTTTCATGTCTGTGAGGTCAGCTGTGGGTCAGACAGGCAACTCTGCTGATCTTGCCTGGTCTTTCTCACATGGTTGGAGGTTGGCTGGCTGTAAGCTGATCTAGGCTGGCTTTGGCTGAGATAAATGGGCTGTGGTCTATGAGCTCTCTCATCCTCTATCAGGCTAGCCAGACCTTGTTTACTCGTCAGTGGTAATCTTCTGAAAGAGACCAGAAATGAGCAAGTTCTCATGAGGCCTAGACTTGGACTTGACACATTGTCACTCCTGCCACATTCTATTGGTCAGAAGTCCTGGCCCAGATCCAGGCTGGAGAAATAGACTCCATCTTGATAGAAGGAGCTGCAAAGGCACATGATAAAGGATGTGGGTACAGAAAGTGGTGAATAATTGAAGCCATTTCTGTAATCAATCTACCACATATGGACTAGTATTTTCTTTCTTTTTTTTTTTAACTTTTCAACTTAATTTATAGGCAAAAAATATAAAAGTTTCATAATACATATGAAAGAACACTTTTATAGATTGCTGGTAAAACCTTATATTGGTACAACTTCAGGAAAATAGAAATTCTTATTAAATTAAAACCCAAATAAAATATGACTCAGAAATTTCAGTTTTAGGAAGTTACTCTACAGATAAACTTTCACATATGGTCAACAATATTCAATGCTGCTTTTTTTTTTTAACATCTTTATTGGAGTATAATTGCTTTACAATGGTGTGCTAGTTTCTGCTTTATAACAAAGTGAATCAGTTATACATATACTACATATGTCCCCATATCTCTCCCCTCTTGCATCTCCCTCCCTCCCACCCTCCCTATCCCACCCCTCTAGGTGGTCACAAAGCACCAAGCTGATCTCCCTGTGCTATGTGGCTGCTTCCCACTAGCTATCTATTTTACGTTCGGTAGTGTATATATGTCCATGCCACTCTCTCACTTTGTCCCAGCTTACCCTTATTATTTTCTAAATATTCTTCTAGTAGCAAAAAATTACATTTATCTATCTTTCCCAAATATTCCTTGTGATCTCAAGACTCACCTGTGTAGAAGTAGGTTTGATTTGATTTAGAGCATGGTAGAAACTTGTGCACCTTCCTCATAGGACTTGTAGGTTCTAAAACTCTAGGATTAAGATTTTTAAAATTTTATGCTAAGGATGTTCTCTTTTACCTTCAATAATGTCTTCTCTTTCCAGTCCAGATTCCCCCACATGAAGGAGAGGAGGATTCGTTTAATATTGTTAGTTTTATACTTAACAATACTTAACAAATGTCCTATCCCTTCTGTTTATCTCTCCTGAAATCTGAGCTGGTTTGGGGAAGCCTCGAGAGACAATCACCAGATACCTATCACCCTCATGAAGTTGCTGTGAGGTACCTCTTCTCAGGAGATTTTTAAGAAAACTTCTAAATTGGTGCCCAGGAGAACCATCTAGAATTTCATCCCAGTCAACTACAAGATGAGTTTACCCCCAAACTTCCCTTAACCCAATTTTGAAACTCTGTGACTCATCTTTCCCTTTGTCTGGAGCCCCACAATTTTCGCTTGATGCTGTTTGAAGAGGGAAACTAAAACAAACCACAAGGAGTCAAAGCACTGAGTTTTGGAGCCAGAGGGAATGTCCAATCTTTCTCTGATACACGCACACTCTGATGCCTTGAAGAAGTGGCTGGCCAACCTCTTGGCTGTTTCCCATATCAGGGAGCTCACTACCTACTAAGACAGCTTTAATTAGAGTAGGTTAACGTAGACTCTGCATATGGCTCCCAGATACCTGAAGAAATATCTAGGTCATGGTAGCCGTTTTGTCTTTGAAACATGACTTAGAGGCCAGCATCTGGTTGGCAAAATAAAACTAAGCAAACCCAGGAAGCTGCCTGAGGGAATGGTGGCCCCTACTCAGTCAGAGAAATGCTGTGATCTTGAGCATTCTTTCTAAATTCCAGTCATAAAAATCAAGCCCTTACTGAAGCTCTAAAAATGAGGCCTGGGATGTACATTCCTTGGTGGTTTCCCTAGAGGCTGACAGCTAGTGGAGGGAGTGAGGGGTGTGCTGAGGACAGAGACCTGGGTTTGTTTAGTGCACTACTGTGAGAGCAAGAGGGAGAGGCTGGGGCCAGAGAAAGAGAGCTCTGCTTGCTGGAAAGAGGCTGATGTGTGTGGAACAGGCTGCCTAAAATCATGTGGGTCCTGGTGGGTTTGAAAACTCTTTTCAAGGTTGCCGTGTGTGAGAGAAATTGCTGATTACCTGCCCAATTACCCACTATCCAATGTTCCCTTCTTCCTTCCTAGCAGAACCCCGTTTTGTTTGGGGCAGCTCTGTGCCCAGCTATGAACGCTCATCTTCCCCAATTCCCTTGCAGCTAATGGTGACTATGTGATGTAGTGAGTGAGGGCCAGTGAGGTGTGAGAGGATGTCTGCTGGGAATGTGGGGGGAAGACTTTGCTTCCTGTTACACATTCTGCTACCCCCCATTTCCTTTTCCCTTCCTTCTTCCTTCTGCCTGTCCCATGGAGGGGACACCAGGAGGTGCAGCATCTTTATGGCAACCACAGGCAATAGCATGGATGGAAATCGACACCCTCAGGATTCACCCCACAGCAGCTGTGCCAGCTCAGGACAGCATCCCTAGACTGTATCCCTGCTTTCTTTGTGAAAAATAAACCCCTGTGTGTTTAAGCCAACATCAGTTGGGCTTTTCTGTTACTTTCAGCCCAGTTCTCAGTGATGTAGAACTTATACAGTGTGACTCCTTGAAAGTTTTTCTCTCTTTGGGTGATACCTGAGGGTCAAGTGTTGGCATCAGGCCTGGGTGACCTCAGAGATAGTCTTCTTCACAGTGTTGCTGGGTGGAAACTAGAGACAAGACAAACAAGAACTGTTGTGTCTACGATCTGGGAGACTTCACCTGGGCAGGGGGAGCTGTGAGTTGGCATGCACGCACTGAGCCTACAGGATGAGTGTGGTGTGAAATGTTGGTGGGAAACCAAGGTGCTCTATGCTACTGTATCAAGATGACCCCACACACCCAACTCCCATCCTTGGTGGCCATGCATGTCCCATGTGTGTGAGGGGGCAAAGGAAGCTGTGCCCTTGAGTGGCTGCTGGGTCTGCTGATGAACTGAAAAGACCATACCTGCTGTATTCCTGGTTCTGTTTCCTCCCACAAAACTGAGTGAACATGGTACAAGGTTGAAGTCTCTCTGTGTTTTGTGAGTCTGAATTGCCAACCCGGACCCATGACCACTTCTGGGCCAGACCAAGACCCTGCTGATTTCATTAAGACTAATTAGCCAGGGGCTTCCCTGGTGGCGCAGTGGTTGAGAGTCCGCCTGCCGATGCAGGGGACACGGGTTCGTGCCCCGGTCCGGGAAGATCCCACATGCAGCGGAGCGGCTGGGCCCGTGAGCCATGGCCGCTGAGCCTGCGCGTCCGGAGCCTGTGCTCCGCAACGGGAGAGGCCACAGCAGTGAGAGGCCCGCGTACCGCAAAAAAAAAAAAAAAAAGAGTTCAATAAGTGGTTACAAAAAAGAGAATGTTTACAAGAGCTCAGGTTTTGTCTTTTGATTAGTACCACTTGCATGAAGCTGGCAGAGCTGGGGCTCAAAGCCTGACCCCTTGACATTGAGCTTGTTCTGTGCCTGGCACTGTGCTCAGCATGAGGCATATTGGCCATGAATAAGACAGAACTTCAGCTTCTGTTTTCAAGGAGCTCAGGGTCTAGAGACAGTGGTGTTTAGGAAATGAGAATGTCATGGTTCCTAGTCCTTTACTACCTTAAACTGTTTGGATTTCCCTCTCCCTAGGAACAGGGAAGTTGCCCAGGAATCTGAATAGATAGTCACCGTGACAAGATGGTGGAGGCTAGAGGCAAGTCCAGGAGATCCAGCTTGTTGTTTTCCCATCTCTGCTGCATCCGTGTGTGCTGGCGAGGTTTTTTCCCTCACAGATTTATGTAACTTATCATCACAGTCATGTCTGTGTGTTTTGCTGATGCCATTTAAATTCTGTTACTATTTAATACCAAGAACATCAAAAAAGAACATTTTGAGGGACTTGAAAAATCCAATTGGTCTCTTAGTAATTTGATTTGTAGGAAATTGGAGAAGATCGTATTCTGAATAGAGTGCTTTTAAATGAATCATCATGGCTTTCCTGCACAGGCACTAGATGGGCTCAGATGGGGAGCCCTGCTAAATCTCTCATTAGGTGGAGGATGCAGTCTGTGTTGGTTAGGAAAGGCTCAGCTCCATGTGGCAGAAAATCCAAAATAATAACATCTTAAACAAGATGGATGCTATTTGTCCCTCGTGAAAAAGAACTCTGGAGGAGGCAGTTCGTGGCTGACAGGTGTCTTCATGGAATCACCAGGGATCCAGACTCCTTCCATCTCCTCGTTCTGCCACCCTTAGAACATGGCTTCCTCCTGATGGACAAAGAAGCCATTCAGACTCCACCATCACCACTTATGCCTGCATTCCAGGCACAGGCAGGGGGAAGGGATAAGAAGGGAGTACACTCTTCTTTTAGGGCATTTCCCAAGAGTCATAAATTATACTTTTGCTCACACACTATTGGTCAGCATGTAGTGACATGGCCACATCTACCTGCCAGGAAGGCTGGGTGGCTTATGAACAACAGAATTTTATTTCTCATGGTCTTGGAGGCTGGAAGTCTGAGACAGGGTACAAGCATGGTCAGGTTCTGGTGGGGACTTTCTTCCAGGTTCCCAGCTTCCTGTTGTGTCCTCACATGCAGGAGAGCAGAGAGGGGAAGCAAGGTCTCTCATGACTCTTACAAGGGCACTAATTCCATTCACAAGGGCTTCACCCTCATAACCTCATCTAATCCTAATTACTTTCCAAAGATTGTACCTCCTAATCCCATCACATGGAGAGGTAAGGTTTCAACATATACATGTTCAGAAGATACAAATATTCAGTCCATATCAGCTGGGAAATTTACTCTTTATTCCAGGTACCCAGATAAAATAGGTGCTATGACTAGGGAACGAGGGGAGAATGGATACTGGGGCTTAGCCAGCAGGCTTTGCAACAAATTTTTTTTGGAGACCTGACAATACCTCTTTCTCTGTCAGCAAAGGTTTATTTGTTTGAGAGGAATAGCAAGGACCAGCAGCAGAGAAATCCCTCGAGCAGATGGAACTGCAAAAAGGACACATGGGACTAGAAAAACAAAGAGACAGTTATGAAGTAGGGTGTAAGACAGAGTTGGAGAACCCTTGGAAATCATGGAGGGCTGCAGGTCAGCTCCTTCAGGTAACACCTGAAGATGCCAAGGGCCAGAGGGGTGAGTTGGCTGGTGTGTTGGGGTCACTAAGTTCACACTCTGGCTCCACAATTCACTAGAAGGACTCACAGGACTTGGAAAAACTATTATACTCATAGTTTCAGTCTATTACAGTGAAAGCATACAGATTAAAGTCAGCAAAAGAAGAAAAATAGACTCAGGATAGAGTCCAGGAAAAACCAGGTGTGAGCTTTTAGTTGTTGTGTCCTTGTGTGGTCAATGGACAGGGCTTCATTTGCCTGGCTACGAGATGTGACAACATATACAAAGTTTTGCTAACCAGGGATACTCACCTGAGCCTGGGTGTCCAGGGCTTCTACTGGGGAGTTAGTCCCATAGGCAGGCAGTGCCCACATGGCTGACCCCAGTTATTCAGTCTCCAGCCCACTTCTCAGGTCAAACTGATAAAGAGTGGCGAAGACCCCCACCGTAAATCACATTGTTAACAAAAACTCTCTGGTGTGGCCCCAGGCATTCAGACACACTCTTATCAAGCAGGACTGTCCCATGACTCAGAGGTTATCGCCCAGGAGCTGGTCAAGGGCCAGTCTTGAAGACCTTTACAATGTGCAGGGTTTGGGCAGCCCAGGCATGCTGAGCTAACCCCTTACTGCACACTTGCCCACAGTCATACGCCTATGGCAGAGCCAGGTCTAGAATATTCATCTCCTTGGAGGACAGTCAAGGGAGTTGACTTGCCCGTGGCAGAGGCAGGTCTACAGTGCACATCTCCTGACCCGCATCCAGTACACCAGCAGGGTTGAAAGCATGATCGGGACAATCTCCATTCAAATTGGCTCTGACACTTAGTGGCTGTTTGATTTACTCAGATTGCTTATCTGCAGATGTGAAGAGGAGAGAAACGCTACTCAGCATTTCTGTGAGGGCTAAATACATTCATTAACACAAGGTTCTCAGAACAGTGCCTGGCACATGATATGTGCTCAAACAAGTGAAAGCTAGTATTGTTATTACCATTCACATCACGTTGCTATTCCTCAGTCTCATCTTATGTATGCAGGAGGCCCCGGAGCTGGCTCAGAACCTGGCTGTTGACAAACACATGCTTGGCCAAGGCAGGATCTCTTCCTGGAAGGTCAGCCACGGAACAGCAAGCTGCCCAGGACATTCCAGCCCTCTGCATAACTGAAGACTGAAGTCTCATCCATACCTGGCATTGCCCATGTTGCAAAGATTCCCTCAACATTCACTCTAATCCTGTTTTCTATAAGGTAAAGCTGCTGTGTATACATTCTAAAAAATCTGTTTTTAAAGTGGGTGCTCCCTGATCTTTTCTCATTTTCAGAATCATCTCAGATAAACTTTTTCCTTCTGAGGTGATTCTCTGCAATGCTTCAATGTTCTCTGTGTTTCTGTAGAGAAAGCATGCCTGATTAGTTTCTGTTGTTTGGTCAAACTCAGCCCCAAAGACAGGAGCAAAGGATTCTGGGATCCCTTCCCTTATTTGCCACTATCAGGCTTGCAATTCTGGGAAAGTTACTTCTCTGGGCTTCAGTTTGCTCATTCCTAAATTGAGGGGGAGGGGAGAGATGGGTGCTAAAGGGTCTTCCTCTTCTGTGCTCAGATGCTGAATGTGAACATGCTTAATCTGTCTTGGGCCATTTGGTCATCACAAGTATACATAAATCATGTGTGTGTGTATGCGCGCGTGCACACACGTTCCTGGAAGACAGGGACACAGCAGGGACTCAGCTAATGCTGTTTATTCCCCCATGTTCTCTGTTGCTGAGCAATCCTGAATCACAGGCCTGTCAAAGGGGAGGCTGTTTGTGCTGGGGTAAGAAACTCTCAGCTGTGCTCCACCCCCTCTTTCCATGCTGTAAATGCCAATGCACTTGGAAGGGCTGGAGGAGAGAATCTCCAATTTTTTCAGAAGCTATGAAGTTGCCTTGGGACAAAGACCCTCAAGTTGGTGGGCATCCCTGTACAATCCTGACAATGAAAAGCTGCATTTTACCCAGGGCCATTAAACTGGATTTGCAAAGATGTGTGCTGGGTGGTGTTTAAGAAGAGAAGGACCCCAGAAAGGAGAAGACAAGACTCCCGTTGGTGCCTTCCCTCTCCCTCCCTCTCTCCCAAGGCTGTTCTTTTCAGAACCCAGGCCCCTCCCCCACTGGCTTCCTAAATTCTAGAGGAAATGCCACCCTTAGCAGGTATGGAGCGTGCCTACATGCCTTAGCACCCCTCACTGCCCTGCGCAGCAGGCACCTTGCTCACTTCATTTTCAAGAGATTTAAAAAAGGAAACAGATGCTCCCCATGAAGCCTGAATAGCAGCATTTCTATCACTGGTTGTCATGACATGGGCTGACATGGGAGCAGCCTTGGCAACGGGGCTGACAGTTTGATGGGTTTAATTTCGGTGCAGATTTCTGCAAAGAGGCAGCTGCTAGAAATGCACCCCTGGTGGATGGGGAGGCTGAAGGGGAAACAAGCAGGCCGTGGGAATATAATGCTGCAGCTCATCTTGACAGCAGCAGCCCAGTGGGTCTGCCCGTAAGGGCTTTGCCCAGCACCAGCACCAGCACCGCTGATGGCTGATTTCGGGATCTCAGTGGACCTCATACTCACTCAGCATTCGCCCTGCTCACCACTCTCCCTCTGGAGGGGCCCATCTTTGGTCTCTGTCTGAGAAATGGAGGCAGACATCAAATAAATTACCCTGAGATGAGGCTGGTCGAGGCAGCAGAGGAATCTGCAATCCCTATTCTTGGTCCTTGGTGCCAATCACTCTAAAGCGGAGAGAGAAGACAAAGTAGCATCATTTCCTCTTCCATTCTTAACCCCACTTGATGTCCTAGCATGAGGTACCAGTGCATGTGACAGAGGACTTATTGACAAGGAAAGCAAAACGAGGCAGGATTCCTTCCTCCCAGCTCTGTGCTTCTATTCCCATGTACCCTCTCCCACCAGGGTCTGTGAGGTCTAACTTGGCAACAGATGGAATCAACCAACCATCCACTACCCTTCTCTCTTCCACACTCTGGCATCCTATTTTGTTCCCTCTGAGCCTTGAGGATTGGGAAGCCCATGAACTACCATCATATATTCATTCCACCAACTAGATACACCCTGCTACATGCTGGAGCCCCCAAGCTGAATGATGCATGCTTCCTGCCTTTCAGGATCTGAACATCTGGTAGGGAAGACTGAAATGCAAAGAAGTACTCTTAGGAAATACAAATTAAAGACCAGTTTGTGATGCCATTTGACACACCCCAGATTAGTAACATCTAGAAAGTCTGAACATAGTAAGTGCTGTTGAGGGTGTAAAGCAACCTCTCTCATACCCTGCTGGTGAGAGGGTAAATTAATACAAGTACTTGGAAAATCATTTCATATTATTTAATAAATGGGAAAATGAATATATGCTATGTCTGGGCAAGTCTATGATTAAGTATGTACCCAGGAGATATTCTTGTGCACATACTCACAGTAGCAATGTTTCAAACAGCAAAACACTGGAGACAATCCAAATGCCTATTAAGAGTAGCATGAATAAAACCATTTTGGAACATTATTCAGCAGTGAAAGTGAATGCACTACTACTACACACATCAGCATGCATGAGTGTTACTAACAAACTGTAGAACAAGAAAAGCAAGTCACAGAAGAATATATTGAACATGACTTTATATAAAGGTCAAACGTGGACAGAATTAAGCTACATACATAATAAATGTATTTTTAAAAACAGCAAGGGAATGATAACCACAAAACACAGGACAGTGCTTACCTCTGGAGTGGGTGGGGTTCAGAGGGGCACAGTCATAAATGAGTTCATGGCTGAGCCTTTGCACAAGCCTACTTCTGGAATGTTCATGATATCCACATGGAGATTTCCCTCATTAAAAAATAGTTTTATGCAGCTGCTTCCAACTAGCTATCTATTTTACAATTGGTAGTGTGTATATGTCAATGATATTCTCTCACTTCATCCCAGCTTACCCTTACCCCTCCTCGTGTCTTCAAGTGCATTCTCTACCTCTGCCCCTAGGTTCATCAGAACCATTTTTTTTTCTTTTTAGAGTCCATATATATGTGTTAGCATATGGTATTTGTTTTCCTCTTTCTGACTTACTTCACTCTGTATGACAGACACTAGGTCCATCCACCTCACTACAGATAACTCAATTTCATTTCCTTTTATGGTTGGATAATAGTCCATTGTATATATGTGCCACATCTTCTTCTTTTTTTTTTTAACATGTTTATTGGAGTATAATTGCTTTACAATGGTATCTTAGTTTCTGCTTTATAACAAAGTGAATCAGCTATACATATACATATATCCCCATGTCTCTTCCCTCTTGCGTCTCCCTCACTCCCACCCTCCCTATCCCACCCCTCTAGGTGGTCACAAAGCACTGAGCTGGTCTCCCTGTGCTATGCGACTGCTTCCCACTAGCTATCAGTTTTACATTTGGTAGTGTATATATGTCCATGCCGCTATCTCACTGTCCCAGCTTACCCTTCCCCCTCCCTGTGTCCTCAAGTTCATCTGCATCTTTATTCCTGTTCTGCCCCTAGGTTCTTCATGACCATTTTTTTTTACTTTCCATATATATATGTTAGCATACGGTATTTGTTTTTCTCTTTCTGACTTACTTCACTCTGTATGACAGACTCTAGGTCCATCCAACTCACTACAAATAAATCAATTTCGCTTCTTTTTATGGCTGAGTAATATTCCATTGTATATATGTGCCACATCTTCTTTATCCATTCATCTGTCAATGGACACTTAGGTTGCTTCCATGTCCTGGCTATTGTAAATAGAGCTGCAATGAACACCGTGGTACATGACTTTTTTTGAATATGGTTTTCTCAGGGTATATGCCCAGTAGTGGGATTGCTGGGTTATATGGCAGTTCTATTTTTCGTTTTTTAAGGAACTTCCATACTGTTCTCCATAGTGGCTGTATCAATTTACATTCCCATGAAAAGTGCAAGAGGGTTCCCTTTTCTTGACACCCTCTCCAGAATTTGTTGTTTGTAGGTTTTTTGATGATGACCATTCTGACTGGTGTGAGATGATATCTCATTGTAGTTTTGATTTGCATTTCTCTAATGATTAATGATGTTGAGCATTCTTTCATGTGTTTGTTGGCAATCTGTATATCTTCTTTGGAGAATGTCTATTTAGGTTTTCTGCCCATTTGGGGATTGGGTTGTTTGTTTTTTTGTTATTGAACTGCATGAGCTGCTTGTAAATTTTGGAGATTAATCCTTTGTCAGTTGCTTCATTTGCAAATATTTTCTCCCATTCTGAGGGTTGTCTTTTCATCTTGTTTATGGTTTCCTTTGCTGTGCAAAAGCATTTAGGTTTCATTAGGTCCCATTTGTTTATTTATTTTTAAATTTCCATTTCTCTAGGAGGTGGGTCAAAAAGGATCTTGCTGTTATTTATGTCATAGAGTGTTCTGCCTATGTGTTCCTCTAAGAGTTTTATAGTGTTTGGCCTTACATTTAGGTCTTTAATCCATTTTGAGTTTATTTTTGTGTATGGTGTTAGGGAGTGTTCTAATTTCATTCTTTTACATGTAACTGTCCAGTTTTCCCAGCACCATTTATTGAAGAGACTGTCTTTTCTCCATTGTATATTCCTGCCTCCTTTATCAAAAATAGGGTGACCATATGTGCATGGGTTTACCTCTGGGCTTGTTATCCTGTTCCATTGATCTATATTTCTGTTTTTGTGGCAGTACCATACTCTCTTGATTACTGTAGCTTTGTAGTATAGTCTGAAGTCAGGGAGCCTGCTTCCTCCAGCTCTGATTTTTGTTCTCAAGATTGCTTTGGCTATTCGGGGTCTTTTGTTTTTCCATACAAATTGTGAAAATTTTTGTTTTAGTTCTGTGAAAAATGTGAGTGGTAGTTTCATAGGGATTGCATTGAATCTGTAGATTGCTTTGGGTAGTATAGTCATTTTCACAATGTTGATTCTTCCAATCCAAGAACATGGTCTATATCGCCATTTGTTTGTATCATGTTTAATTTCTTTCATCAGTATCTTATAGTTTTGTGCATACAGGTCTTTTGTCTCCTTAGGGAGGTTTAATCCTAGGTATTTTATTCTTTTTGTTGCAATGGTAAATGGGAGTGTTTCCTTAACTTCACATTCAGATATTTCATCATTAGTGTATAGGAATGCAAGAGATTTCTGTGCATTAATTTTGTATCCTGCTACTTTACCAAATTCATTGATTAGCTCTAGTAGTTTTCTGGTAGCGTCTTTAGGATTCTCTATGTATAGTATCATGTCATCTGCAAACAATGACAGCTTTATTTCTTCTTTTCCAACTTGAATTCTTTTTATTTCTTTTTCTTCTCTGATTGCTGTGGCTAGAACTTCCAAAACAATGTTGAATAATAGTGGTGAGAGTGGGCAACCTTGTCTTGTTCCTGATCTTAGTGGAAATGGTTTCAGTTTTTCACCATTGAGGACGATGTTGGCTGTGGGTTTGTCATATATGGCCTTTATTATGTTGAGGTAAGTTCCCTTTATGCCTACTTCTGGAGGGTTTTTATCATAAATGGGTGTTGAATTTTGTTGATAGATTTTTCTGCTACTATTGAGATGATCATATGGTTTCTATTCTTCAATATGTTAATATGCTGTATCACATTGATTGATTTGCATATATTGAAGAATTCTTGCATTCCTGGGATACACCCCAATTGATCATGGTGTATGATCTTTTTAGTGTGCTGTTGGATTCTGTTTGCTAGTATTTTGTTGAGTATTTTTCCATCTATATTCTTCAGTGATATTGGCCTGTAGTTTTCTTTCTTTGTGACATATTTGTCTGGTTTTGGTATCAAGGTGATGGTGGCCTCATAGAATCAGTTTTGGAGTGTTCCTCCCTCTGTTATATTTTGGAGGACTTTGAGAAGGATAGGTGTTAGCTCTTCTCTAAATGTTTGATAGAATTCACCTGTGAAGCCATCTGGTCCTGCGCTTTTGTTTGTTGGAAGATTTTTAATCACAGTTTCAATTTCAGTGCTTGTGATTAGTCTGTTTCTATTTTCTATTTCTTCCTGGTTCAGTCTCGGAAGGTTGTGCTTTTCTAAGAATTTGTCCATTTCTTCCAGGTTGTCTATTTTATTGGCATATAGTTGCTTGTAGTAATCTATCATGATCCTTTGTATTTCTGCAGTGTCAGTTATTACTTCTCTTTTTTCATTTCTAATTCTATTGATTTGAGTCTTCTCCCTTTTTTTCTTGATGAGTCTGGCTAATGGTTTATCAATTTTGTTTATCTTCTCAAAGAACCAGCTTTTAGTTTTCTTGATCTTTGCTATTGTTTCCTTCATTTCTTTTTATTTACTTCTGATCTGATCTTTATGATTTCTTTCCTTCTGCTAACTTTGGGGTTTTTTTGTTCTTCTTTCTCTAATTGCTTTAGGTGCAAGGTTAGGTTGTTTCTTTGAGATGTTTCTTGTTTCTTAAGGTAGGATTTTATTGCTCTAAACTTCCCTCTTAGAACTGCTTTTGCTGCATCCCATAGGTTTTGGTTTGCCGTGTTTTCATTGTCATTTGTTTCTGTGCATTTTTTGATTCCCTCTTTCATTTCCTCAGTGATCTCTTGGTCACTAAGTAGTGTGTTGTTTAGCCTCCATGTGTTTGTATTTTTTACAGATATTTTCCTGTAATTGATATCTAGTCTCGTAGTGTTCTGGTCGGAAAAGATACTTGATATGATTTCAATTTTCTTAAATTTACCAAGGTTTGATTTGTGACCCAAGGTATGATCTATCCTGGAGAATGTTCCATGAGCACTTGAGAAAAAAGTGTATTCTGTTGTTTTGAATGGAATGTCCTATAAATATCAATTAAGTCCATCTTGTTTAATGTATCATTTAAAGCTTGTGTTTACTTATTTATTTTCATTTTGGATGATCTGTCCATTGGTGAAAGTGGGGTGTTAAAGTCCCCTACTATGATTGTGTTACTATCGACTTCTGCATTTATGGCTGTTACTATTTGCCTTATGTATTGAGGTGCTCCTATGTTGGGTGCATAAATATTTACAATTGTTATATCTTCTTCTTGGATTGATCCCTTGATCGTTATGTAGTTTCCTTCTTTGTCTCTTGTAATTGTCTTTATTTTATTTATTTATTTTTTTTTTGCGGTATGCGGGCCTCTCACTGTTGTGGCCTCTCCCGCTGCGGAGCACAGGCTCCGGACGCGCAGGCTCAACAGCCATGGCTCACGGGCCCAGCCGCTCCGCGGCATGTGGGATCCTCCCAGACCGGGGCACGAACCCGTGTCCCCTGCATCGGCAGGCGGACTCTCAACCACTGCGCCACCAGGGAAGCCCTGTAATTGTCTTTATTTTAAAGTCTATTTTGTCTGATATGAGAAGTGCTACTCCAGCTTTCTTTTGATATCCATTTGCATGGCATATCTTTTTCCATTCCCTCACTTTCAGTCTGTATGTGTCCCTAGTTCTGAAGTGGGTCTCTTGTAGACAGTATATGTATGGGTCTTGTTTTTGTATCCATTCAGCCAGTCTATGTCTTTTGGTTGGAGCATTTAATCCATTTACATTTAAGGTAATTATCGATATGTATGTTCCTATCCATTTTCTTAATTGTTTTGGGTTTGTTATTGTAGGTCTTTTCCTTCTCTTGTGTTTCCTGCCTAGAGATGTTCCTTTAGCATTTGTTGTAAAGCTGGTTTGTTGGTGCTGAATTCTCTTAGCTTTTGCTTGTCTGTAGAGGTTTTAATTTCTCCGTCGCATCTTAGTGAGATCCTTTCTGGGTAGAGTAATCTCAGTTGTAGTTTTTTTCCTTTCATCACTTTAAATATGTCCTGCCACTGCCTTCTGGCTTGCAGAGTTTCTGCTGAAAAATCAGCTGTTAACCTTATGGGGATTCCCTAGTATGTTATTTGTTGTTTTTCCCTTGCTGCTTTTAGTATTTTTTCTTTGTATTTAATTTTTGACAGTTTGATTACTATGTGTCTTGGCGTATCTCTCCTTGGATTTATCCTGTATGGGACTCTCTGTGCTTCCTGGACTTGATTAACTATTTCCTTTCCCATATTAGGGAAGTTTTCAACTATGATCACTTCAAATATTGTCTCAGTCCCTTTCTCTTTCTTTTCTTCTTTCTGTTCTTCTTCTGGGGCCCCTATAATTCGAATGTTGGTGCATTTAATGTTGTCCCAGAGGTCTCTGAGACTGTCCTCAGTTATTTTCATTCTTTTTTCTTTATTCTGCTCTTCAGTAGTTATTTCCACTATTTTATCTTCCAGGTCACTTATCTGTTCCTCTGCCTCAGTTATTCTGCTACTGATTCCTTCTAGAGAATTTTTAATTTCATTTATTGTGTTGTTCATCATTGTCTGTTTGTTCTTTAGTTCTTCTTGGTCCTTGTTAAACATTTCTTGTATTTTCTCCATTCTATTTCCAAGATTTTTGATCATCTTTACTCTCATTATTCTGAATTATTTTTCAGGGAGACTGCCTATTTCCTCTTCATTTGTTTGGTCTCGTGGGTTTTTACCTTGCTCCTTCATCTGCTGTGTTTTCCTTTGTCTTCTCATTTTGCTTAATTTACTGTGTTTGGGGCCTCCTTTTTGGAGGCTGCAGGTTCATAGTTCCTGTTGTTTTTGGTGTCTGTCCCCAGTGGCTAAGGTTGGTTCAGTGAGTTGTGTAGGCCACATCTTATTTATGCATTCATCTGTCGATGGACACTTAGGTTGCTTCCATGTCCTGGCTATTGTTAATTGTCCTTCTATGAACATTGCGGTACATGCCTCTTTTTGAATTTTGGTTTTCTATGGGTATATGCCCAGTAGTGGGATTGCCAGGTCATAGGGTAGTTCAGGGAGATCAGCTTGGTGCTTTGTGTCCCACTAGAGGGGTGGGATAGGGAGGGTGGGAGGGAGACACAAGAGGGAGGGGATATGGTGATATATGTATATGTATAGCTGATTCACTTTTTAATACAGCAGAAACTAACACAACATTGTAAAGTAATTATACTCCAATAAAGATGTTGAAAAATGTTTTATTGAAACATAATTGAAATAAAATGAGCTGCACATATTTAACAATTGCAATTTGATATTTTTGATATATTTTTCAAACTTGTTTTGGCTATTCTAACTCCTTTGCATTTCTGTACAAATTTTAGTTTTAAATTTTTGAGGATTGAGCACATGTTAATGTTTCTTTCATAGGGTGCTTCCAAGTACAATGATATTTATTTGGTGAGAGAGGTGGTGGTGCAAAAGAGGAAGCAGAGGATCCCAGTGCTAAGTAGGTATGAGGACCTGGTGCCCGATGCCATCAATCAAAGGAGGGACAAATTCCCTGCCCTCCTGAGCCAGCACGGCAGTGGTGTCCATCCACAAAACATTGGGAAACTCCCTATGCATCCCTAGGCACTGACTGGCACCGTTGTCCTGAATATTATCCTAAACATTCTCTCTGTTGGCCTCTTTGAGGATGTGGTGGTGACAATACACTGAGAGTCAGACAGAGCCAGATAGGGGACCCCAGTCTGTACTTCTAGATTCTTGAGTAGCTTCTTCATGGCTCTGTCTCTTGTGAGAACATTATGAAAAATGAAGTCAAAAGCAATTGATCTGCTAGTGTGAGAGACCCCTTTGATTCAACTTCTCTCTGCCTCAGCCAGAGTCATTAGTGAACAAGATGAAGGTTATGGTTCCTCTCTTGCCCTCAAATGCATGTATGCAGTCATGCACTGTGTGTCAGAGAACCCAGGAAGGCAGCTGTGGGGTATATGTGTCATCTTTTGGGTGGCTAACTAACATCCAAATCCCTCTCTTCCTTTAATACCCTTTAATACCCTGATTTCCTAACAAATGCTGGAGAGGGTAAGGAGAAAAGGGAACATTCCTACACTGTTGGTGGGAATGTAAATTGGTGTAGCCATTATGGAGAATAGTATGGAGGTTCCTTAAAAAACTAAATATGGAGTTGCCATATTATCCAGCAATCCCACTCCTGGGCATATATCCAGAGATCCATGCACCTCAATGTTCATAGCAGCACTATTCACAATAGCCAAGACATGGAAACAACCAAAATGTCCATGGACAGATGAATGGATAAAGAAGATGTGGTATATATACACAGTGGAATACTACTCAGCCATAAAAAAGAATGAAATAATGCCATTTGCAGCAACATGGGTGGACCTAGAGATTATCACACTAAGTGAAATAAGTCAGACAGAGAAAGAAGATACCATATGGTATCACTAATATGTGGAATCTAAAATATGACACAAATGAACTTATTTATGAAACAAAAACAGACTCACAGACATAGGAAACAAACTTATGCTTGCCAAAGGATACAGGGTGGGAGGGATAAATTAGAAGTTTGGGATTAGCAGATACACACTACTTTATATAAAATAGGTAAAAAAACAAGGTCCTACTGTATAGCACAGGGAACTTATATTCTACATCCTGTAATAAACCAAAATGGAAAAGAATATGAAAAAGAATATGTATGTATATGTATAACCAAATTTCTTTGCGTACACCAGAAACTAATACAATGTAGTAAATCAACTATATACTTTAAAAAAGAAAGAAAGAAAAAAGTAACCTGATCTCCTACTGGAGCAACTCACTACTATGTGTCATCTTGGTGGTGGGCAATTCCTGGTGACAACTACTCCCTTAGCTTACCTCCATGAAAGTCAACAGAGGCCAGATTCTTTCTCTACTTTGTTGGAGAGCCTGGGGACACAAGCATATGACCTAAGCTTGACCTGGAGGACGCGGGTTCCTGGGACATTGGATCTGGAGCAAATGAAGCTAAGATGAAGAGAAGTGTGAGGCGAGAACCTGAGCTGTGGCAGAGGCTGGGGCAGGCCTGTCTATTCGTGCATGGTCACATTTTGGTGTCCCTTACGCAGTGCTTGCTGCATAGAGGATGCTCAGTGAATGTTAAATGAATCATTGCATAGATAATAATACTGTCAGCAGATCCCATTTCTCCAAAACAAAAACACTGTCTAGAATCACAGACTTGTCAAGCTGGAACAGAGCTTTGTTTTTCATTCTCATCTAATTCAAACCCTTCATTTTGCTGGTAAGTAAAGAGATACCCAGGAAGTCCAAGGGGCGTGGCCAAAATTGCAACCCTACAACTGTTCCCCAGGTACAGGCAGAGCTGGGCTCTAAATATTCAGACTCCCAGTTCATTTTTCTTTCAGCTACTCTATCTCCAAGACTTTAAAACTATATTTAGATATTGCCTATTTAACTAGCATACCCAGACATAAACATATTTATAGCAGAATCATTGAAAATGGTGCCAGTGGAGTGCAGTCTTGATACCAGATGAGGTTCAGAGAAGAGTGGCTCAAGATATTAATTAATAGGACTCGAGCTGGTTATTAGTCTAGGTGGGTTATATTTAGCATGAGCTACAGAATCCCAAAGCATCTTCACTTTATTCATTTTCAGATCAGAGTGTGTTATAAGTTGACTTTCCTGAGTCACTTAAGGGCGCCTCCTGAAACTGGCCAACACCTTGACTCTTTCGATGAGACCACTGGGTTTGTGGGTTCAGGGTGAGCTTCTAGAATCTAGAACACAAGTATGGCAGTTTTCTAAAGACATATGCGCTGAATGCAGATTTGCTTCAGCAGATGTAGCCTGTATGAAAAAGGCTTTATAGTTGGTTGTTAAGCAAACAGCCTAGTGGCCAAATGTCCATATTTGTTACCAGGCAAATAGGATAAAAGCTTTAGAAATGTCCAAGACTGTATTTACCCAAAAGTGTTGTCATCAGTCTTAAACAAATTGTATTGTGTTAAATCTCCGTGAAGTTTGTAGCAGCTTCTTTTTGAGTTTGGTATTGATTAGGGAAGGTAAAATCAACTGTGAGAGAACAGGCCCTGGAATCTGCACACAGGTATCCTCAGTGTGATCATCTGAATTTGGGTCCTTCCAAATATAGACCCGGAGACAAGGAATTGGGTCCAAGTGGTTTATTTGTGAGATGGAATGAAGGAGAGGGGAGAGAGAGATAGGAAGGAAGGAAGAGCCAATAAAAGGTGCGACCATGGTCAGATTACTGCTGTGGGCAACCGAGGTTCAATCCTGCTGGGGGTCCTTTGAGAGATGGTGCAGATTACACCTCAAGTTCATCCCACCGCCTGGGAGGAAGATGCTGGAAGATGGAAGATGCTGTAACCATCAGCTCTTGCACTTCCTTGCTTGAAGGTTGCTCCTCAGGGGGTCAACTTTCTGCATTCGGCCTGAAGGTGACCTCTGAGGTTGGCCAATCCTGGAGGTAGGGAACCAATGGCCTATGCTACACTAAGGAAATACTATTCCAGTGACTTGGAGAACATAGGATCTTTGTATAGCACTTTACAATTCTCCTTTTCTTTAAACATCACCATGACGACCACCACAAAATAGAACACCTAAAGTTAGGAATAATTTAAAATTTCAGGGAACATGGACTATACAGGAGATTTGTATTTCCATTCAGAAAGAAAGCTTTACAGGAAAAATTCGATACTCTAAGTTGATTCTGGCTCTTTATAGTCCATATATGTGCTATTAGTATTGATTTCTCTCTCTCAACATCTTGCATAATTATAGTACAATATCAAAACCAGGAAAGTGATATTGATGATATTGACACAATCCAGGTACCTTATTTGGATTTTACCAGTTTTACATGCACTCATCTGTGTATAGCTAGTCCTATGTAATTTTATCAGCTGGGTAGATTTGTGTGACCACCACCACATTGAAGGTACGAGACAGTTCCATTCCAAATATCCCTTTATAGCCACAACAACGTCCTTCTCCTCCCCCTCCCCACTGGCAACCCTTAATTGCTGTTGTCAATGCTGGCAACCCTTAATCCGTTGTCCATCTCTATAATTTCGTCCTTTCAAGAATGTTGTATAAAAGGAATCATACAGGCCTAGAATGGAAAAGAATATGAATCACTTTGCTGTACACCTAAAACTAACACAATATTATAAATCAACTATAGTCCAATAAAAAGTTTTTTAAAAAAAGGAATCACACCGGTGTAACCTTTGAGAATTTTTCTCACTCAGTATATCTCCCTTCAGATCCATCCAAGTTGTCATGTGCATCAATAGTTTGTTCTTTTTTATTGCAGAGTAGTATTTCATGGTTTGGATATTTCACAGTCTCTAGCCATTTACCCGTTGAAGGACAGTTCAGTTGGTTCTCATTTTGGGACACTGTGGATAAAGCTGCTCTGACCTTTCGTGTACAGGTTTTGTGTGAACGTCAGTTTCCATTTCTCTGGCATAAGTGCCCAAGAGTGCACTAGTCAGGCCGTGTTAAGTGCAGGTTTAGTTTTGTGAGAAACTGCCTCACCCTTTTGCAGAGTGGCTGTGCCATTGCACATTCCCACCAATGATGTACAGATGAGATAAGTGGTCCACACCCTCTCCAGTATGCAGAGTTAGTATTGATCTCTTTTGTCTTGGATCAGGGGGTCAGGAGAGTCCTACTTTGGTTTGAGAACAGTGTTGTGTTTGCAAACTTTACAGGAAATTAGGCCAATTCTTGGACCACCTAGGTGATATCTCTTATCATTCTTGCTCTTCTGTTTTCTGACTGCCTCTCTTTTTACTTTGAAATAACAACATGTGATAAGTTGTAATAAATCAAAGCATTTCCAATAACTAACTTTCCTCAGGTTAAAAAAAATAATAGACCCATCCGCAGTCTGCAGAGGTAAATAAGTGACTCCCATGTAGCCTGAATCAATGTGGGATGGATGGAACAGGGGAGAAAAATGAAGGACGGAGAGAACAGGGGAGAAGGACCATCTATTATCATAGGACATAATGAATATGGAATTGTTGAGAAGTAGGCTGAATATCTTCGGTATACACAGCAACAAAGAGAAATATATTTGTAGTGATACTGGGCTGTGAGCTACTTTAAGGGGCATTGGCTGATTATAGATAGTTAAAGGATTTGTTACAGTAACACAATTTGGGTTAAAGAGGACATGAAAGCCCATCAGTTTAGATTCACCTTAGAAATGATGCCATAGTTTTAGAAATGATGTAACTGATGCATGAAGCAATTAAACTGCTTGTCCGGAGTCACGCAGGGAGCTGACTGCAGACAGGGGCCAGAGCCCTACAAGGTGTGGGGTTGCAGTATGCTTCCTATACAACAGTGTAAGGTGATGCATTTTTTCTTTTTAACATCTTTTTGGAGTACAATTGCTTTACAATGTTGTGTTAGTTTCTTCTGTACAACAAACTAAATCAGCTATATGTATACATATATCTCCATATCCCCTCCATCTTGTGTCTCCCTCCCACCCTCCCTATCCCACCCCTCTAGGTGGTCACAAAGCACCGAGCTGATCTCCCTGTGCTATGCAGCTGCTTCCCACTAGCTATCTATTATACATTTGGTAGTGTATATATGTCAATGCTACCTTGACCTGTGTCAGGTATTTTCATACCCTACCAGGGCATGCCCTGCTTTCCTGGGTACACCACTGCTCTGGGTTGGAAGCTTCTAAGTTGTTCCATTTTGCTTTACACACCTATCAGACTCTAGAGAATGGGAACAGAACAATGGAGTGACGTTGACAAAGATCCCCTTGTTCTCAGAGATGTCTGAAGGCTCAGAAGTAAAAAGAAGGGCTGGCCGTTTAAAAAAAACAGTTTAGCTAGAGCAGGTTTTTAAAATAGCAAGACTTAAAGTGATTCAATGTTAATTGAATATTGAGTAAGGATGAGGTCGGGAGTTAATTGAATGAGTGAGCTTGAGGTTTTGGATAATTTTTTCATGATGTGAAGGAAATTATTACAGAGTTGGATGCAGATCATGGCAGAGAGAGAGAGGTAGCATGATCTTTGGAAGCAGTAAATGAAAGCCATTTAGTTTGGTGGGAGACACAAGCTTGTTGGACTGTTGATTTTTCCTCTAAGCTAGTAAAATTTTGCTTAAAAAAACCTTTTTTTTATTATAAAAAGTTACATGCTATTTGAAAATAATGTAGAAACCATGAAAAAGCAAAAAGAACAAAATAAATATCATTCGTGATCTCATTAGAGATACACACAATTGACATTTTAGTTATATCCTTTTAGTCTTTTTCAATGAATATATATCAGTTATGTATTTATACATGTACTAAATGCTTTTAAATAATGGATCATATTGTTTAGTAACCTACCTTAAAACTTAACAGTCCATAAACACCTTTCCAATGTAATTTTAAACCACTGCCTAGTATTCTATTGTATAGGTGTTCTTTGGTTGATATTCCCAACATTATATCCCTCTTACAAACAACCCTGTGTCGGGTGTTATAGCTTCATTTTTGTATTTATGCACAATTATTTCCTTAGGTTAAGTTTGGAATTCCAATGTCAAATGAAATGTAAATTTTAGGACTTTCAATTCCTAGTGCAAAATTATGAACCTGGAAAAAACTGTATCAATTGCTATTCCCAGCCACAGTTTATAGGGTTCCCCACATTCTTCTCCAAAATGGGTTCCATTATTTCTTTTTAAATTGCCAATTTGATACATGAAAAATTATATATATTTACATTTTTTATTTCTTTGATTACTAAGGGCATTATACTTTTAAAAAACTCCAAATATTTGGGTTCTGTGTTTGTAAATTATCTGAACATGTCCTTTGAGTATTATTTTTTCTATTGGGGTGCTCATGTTTTTCTCATTAATTTTTTAAAAATTTCAATTAGATTAAAACTTCAATTTTTTTAAAAAAAATTTATTTATTTATTTATTTATTTTTATTTTTGGCTGTGTTGGGTCTTCGTTTCTGTGCGAGGGCTTTCTCTAGTTGTGGCGAGCGGGGGCCACTCTTCATTGCGGTGCACAGGCCTCTCACTGCCATGGCCTTTCTTGTTGCAGAGTACAGGCTCCAGACACGCAGGCTCAGTAGTTGTGGCTCACGGGCCCAGTTGCTCCGTGGCATGTGGGATCTTCCCAGACCAGGGCTCAAACCCGTGTCCCCTGCATTGGCAGGCAGATTCTCAACCACTGCGCCACCAGGGAAGCCCTAAAACTTCAATTTAAAAAATAAAATTGAATAAAACAATTCTTCCCCCCAAACAGAGATTAGTAAAAATAAAGATGTCATTATCCCACTCAAAAAAAAAAAAAAAAAAAAAGGACAGCCAGATATCTACTGTTATAAAAATGAGATTAGATGGAAAACTTTAACAAACTGTTTACGCTATTTTCTTAAAAGAGACTTCTTCCACACCTAGAGATCTTGAATAGCCTCCTGGTCAGTCATCCAGAAGAAATTCTTCATATAATTGATGAACTTGGCTTCCACTTCAGGAAGAGAACCACTCTTTTCTATAATTGCTTGCATTCTTGCTTTAATGTCTTCTATAGGACTAGCTCCTTTTGGTGTTTTAGGAGTTTTTCTATGTTTTTTGGATTCTTGACTTTTGATCTTGATGTTTTTGAGTCTTTGTCATTCTGGTTTGGTTTTTGTGCATTTTTGGCTGGAGTATCTCATATGAATTCCTTTACTGGAGATTTTTCTTCAGCTTCCTCATTATCTTCATCATCACCATCATCCAGTTCACAGCAAGTGTGACTTTCTTCTGTGGAAGCTTGCCACCATTTCCAAGGGCAGATCACTTTCCAGATATACTTAGGAGTTTCAGCTCCTCTTCATATTCTGACTCTGCATCTTCCCTCACACCAACCAAGTGCTGTCCACTAATATGCATGGGCCCCGAACCACCCTTCAACTCTAAGCCACAGTTGGTGCTATTTCAAATCCCCCAAGGGAAACCATTGGGTATACAGATATTTTCAAATTTGCCAGTGTTCCTCGAATAGGACTGCCTGTGTAATTCATTGCTACTGTTTCAATGATGTGCAATTCATCCTTTGTATCAGCCCTTAAACTGACTGTTCTTAAAGATAACTGGAGTTCATCTTCCATTATTATCCATTTTAAAATGACAATTTTTGTCAGCCCTTGGTTTACAACTGAAAGGATAGTTCTGGGGCCTCAGGGGCTCATGTTCGTGTCCATCAAATTGTCCATGGGGTGGTGACTAGTACTTGGGTAAGAGAGAAAGTGGATGGAGATACACGACTACTCTTCTAGGGAACAGCTGTGCAGGAGGGAATCACATTAGGGTTTTTACTGATTTATTTTTTTTCAGAAGTGGTGGCTGAGCACACATGCATTTATTCATCCATTTATCAAATACTGATGGAGCATTATTATGGGTTAAATTGTGTTCCCCAAAAGAGATGTTCATGTCTGAACCTCCGGTACCTGTGAATGTGACCAATTTAGAAATAAGGTCTTTGCAGGCACAATCAAGTTAAGATGAGGTCATTAGGATAAGCCATAGCCCACTATGAGCAGTGCCTGTATAAGAAGAGGAAAATTAAGACATGCATACAGACACAGAGGGAATATGGTCTACTGAAGACAGAGGCAGAGACTGGAGTTCTGCTCCCACAAGCCACAGAATGGCAGTGGCTACCAGAAAGTAGAAGAGGAATGGAAGTGTCATCTCCTAGAGGTTTCAGAAGGGACCTGGTCCTGTCAACACCTTGATTTTCTGTTTGTTTTTTTAAAATTAAATTAAATTAATTAAGTTATTTTTATACAGCAGGTTCTTATTAGTTATCTATTTTATATGTATTAGTGTATATATGTCAGTCCCAATCTCCCAGTGCATCCCACCACCACCACCACCCCCCACCCCAGGTTCTTACTGACTTTTTATTTACTTTGTGTACATTAAGTACACTCACTCTTTATCTGTTTTCTTTGTTGTCATCATTTTTTTTCTCTGTTTGTTTTAGGCTTTCAACTTTGTTGATGTACTTTTCTATGTTAGTAATTTTTGTTGCTGTTACTTTTTTTTCATTTATTTGTTTGATTACTTTTAGATTTTAGACAGCTAAATCTATTACTGTTATGATTTCTGTTATTAGTATCATACTTAGAAAGGCCACCCCCATCCTTAGATTATACAATACTTCTCTACATTTTCTTCTAATCCTTTGTCATTTCACTTTAAATCTGAAAAGTCTTATTTCAGGAAACAACTTTAGAATATTACAATCTAATTTAAGTTTGTATACAGCCATTAGGATGGTTACTGACCAACACTGTTATATTTTTACTGTGAATGCATTTGTGTGCATTAGCTCTATACTTGCTAAATGGTGTTATCCACACCTGGGCCTGGGATCCCACTGTGAACATCACCTTTTCATTGCTTGAAAGTCAGGATAGGCCTTGGGATCCACATATACTAAGTAAGAGGGCCATCACTGTAATGTTGGTTGGCAAACTCAAATCCCTTTTTTTTGGCTTCTCAAACACTTAAAATTATGGTCATGTTGTGTTTTCCTTGAGATCTGTGAGAATAGCTGTTATATTTCAGTCATTGGTCAGAGTCCATGGATTGTGAGACAAGCTCTCCTGGAGGATGGTGAAGAGGAGGGAGTGGCCGGCCCTCTCAGGATTCCACGATTCAGCGTCCACACGAAGGTGCTCCTAGCTGGGTGGATTGCAGTGCCGCAGGCACCTCTGAGCACAAACAGCATCATTCCATGCAGCCCAGTTCTGAATGCCTCCAGCTGCAGAATGGATTGTTTCCTACTTTAAAATTAAACTTTGTCTTTTCCTTCTTTTTCTTTTGCAGAACTTCAGATGTGAGAACACATGCCAGTTGTTAGATCAGAGGACTCTTCCTACAGCACAAAAATGTGTGCACTATACCAGATTTGCAAATATACAAAAGATGGCACATCTTGTTACTTCTGTTTTTGAGGTTCGTAAGCTCAAGTCTAGTAAAATACTGGTTGCCAGTAGACAGGGGCGTTTTGCAGGTAGGTGACCCAGGCGAGGTGAAATAAGTGGGAAGAGAGAGGCATGAGGAATTCCACGGATTTGGGAAATGCTTCCATTAATATTTTGTATTTGTGTTTTAAATTTTGGGAGTGACTCACAGGCACTGAGGAAAACTAACTGATTAAATTAACCTTGCCAGTAATGAGGTTGCCTGGCCTCTGTGTTAGCAGATACTCAGCTCATGGGCTGGTATTTAATTGGCTGCTTGGTGGCTGGTGAAAACAATGTGGGTTGAGTCCCACTTTAACAAGTGTTACAGTACTTCAAACTTGTCATATTATATCCAGACGTTATTAAAATTAGGAAGTGATACACTGAATTGTTTGTTTTCCTTATTCACACAAAACAGATGTTCAGGACTCACTTTACTTAGATACAGTAAATTAGGGGCAGATGGGGTGAGTGAAGTAAATACTTTGTCTGTTCTAGAAGGATAAATGTTGTAGCCATTGTCCTGCTCTGGCTGCATTTGAAAACAACAAGTGATATTTTTAATACAATTTGATATTCTTCAAATGCCTAGTTGGAGGTCAGGGGTTATAAAATCAGCTTCTTGAGTAGTGAGAAAGTGCTATGGACAGAATCGTGTCCCCCCCTCCAAATTCATGTGTTGAAGTCCTAACCCCTATGTGATTGTATTTGGAAATAGGACTTTTAGCAGGTAATCAGTGTTAAATGAGGTTGGATCCTTATCTGATAGAATTAGTGGTGTTACAAGAAGAGGGAAGATCTCTCTCTCTCTTTCTCTCTCCCCTTGTCTCCACATGCACACACAGAGGCAAGACCATAGGAGAAGACAACCAACTGCAACTCAAGGAGAGAGCTCTCACCAGACACCAATTCTGTTGGCACCTTGATCTTGGAATTCTAGACTCCAGAACTGTGAGCAAATAATTTTCTGTTGTTTAAGCCACCTGGTCTATGATATTTTGTTATGGCAGCACAAGCAGACAGAAAGAAAGGAGATATTGCTCCTAAGGAGACCTGTGGAAGCTAAAGACTGAAAGCAGTGAGTGCTTCTTTGTGAATGACCCTTAACAACCATACTCGGTGAACCTAGTATGATCCAGTGGGGAGAGGACCTGGCTAGAAATATGAGGCTGGGTTTACCTCTCAGCATTGCATCTTTCTGGGTCTCAGATTCCCTCACCTGTAGGAGAGGTCATTGGGTTAACTTTTCTTTAGGTCCATTCTAGCATGTTGAAAAGTCCAAGGGGTGTTGTATTTTAATTATTGGAATATTCCGGTAGGCCTCAGATGATTTAGTTTTCTCTCATGAATGGATCATTGAATTTTTTTCAAGTGAGGGATACTAGCCAATGGGAAGATATTGTTTCACTCCTCATCCTCAAACTCAAAGTTCATTTTGGGATGGGAAATGGCAAGATTGGGGAAGATCCTCCCACCTCCACACCTCTGAATTAGGATTCTTCTCAATCAATACAGATGATCAAATAGCGAAAATTTTGGATATCAACCACTGTGACTTGTGGCAGCTGGGTAATCAAAACACAACTCTATCTGCATCTCTACCAGCCCTTTAAAATTTTTTCAGTGGGGGTCTCCAATAATTAAAACCATTACCATCCTTTCTTCAGAATGAGAAATTGAACACTTTGCAAAACTAGTTAATGCCAATAAAATTTCAACAAACTGCAAATGCTCTAATACATCACACACACAAATTTACACACAATCACTTATCACATAGTTTTTTTTTAAGCACCTTGTGGTCAAACATGGACACTTTCAACAATATCTGTGAGTTACCAGGTTGTTGGTGGTGAGGATTTGGGGCTAGTTCCAGGTGCACTGGGAGCTGTCTTACATGGGGTGTATGTCACAACTGCAGAGGCCACATCCTCCACGGAGATTGGGGCCCTCAAACACAAATTTGCACACAATATGTCCTGACCTCCTACCCAAAGGTCAGTATATCTCTCCCAGCCACACTTAGTTTTGTGTGAAAGCTCCTGGAGGTCATATGATAAGCAGCTAGTGCCTGTGAGTAGAACCTGTAATTTACTTCTGAGGGTAGTCTGAGGTCTTCTTGTTTCCCCAAGACACCATTGAATGGGGTCAGGGAAAGACAGTTCCATGAGGGGCTTAAGAGAATGTCATATGAAAGAGAGGCAAGCTAACAGAGAAGGTATGGAGTTTCAGAAAAGCTGGCTAGTGCTCAAGGTGTGGCCCTTGAGAGAATTATCTTCTTTCATCAGGGGTGAAAAAACACATACCTCTGTGGTGTCTAAATATGGTAAGGAGAGTTTGGGGAATGAGAAGTCCAAATAAATGAGCTAATGTGGATATAAGCCTTGCAACGCATAAATGGAGTTCACATACATGACCTCATTGATTCTTGGCACAATTCTGCGTGGGGTTCCATCTTTATTTACCAACTGGGTTCCATGTTCTGGTTGCCAATGGGAAAAATGTGATTCAGAGAGGATAAATTACCATCTGTGTCACAAAACTCATATGCAGCAGATTGGAGGCTTAAATCCATGGCTAGTGACCCCAAAAATTTGACTCTTGGAAGGAATAGAATAAAATGGAGTTCAGCTGGTTTGGGTAGAGGTGGAGGGAAATGTTATATGTTATTCACCCTGTTTTCTCTCTACTCCATCCTGATTACCTTTTGTCACTAGAAAAATATCCTTTTCCAGATTCTAGGGTGAAAGATGTCCCCACCTCACAAGAACCTATTTATTCTCTCACTCCCACAAAACACAGTCTGTCTCCACTCCCTGATTCCTTTGGTTGAATCACATGATTTAGATGTCAATGTGGGAACAGATAAATCCTTGTGACCCAATGACTGAGAGAACCATTAAGAAAGGAAGAGCACCTTCCCCTTGAGGAAAGACTTGACCTTTTCAAACTGAGACCCTCTAGATCAAGACATTTTTTCTGCTGGTTCTTTTCCTTCTTTTCAATTTTATCCATTTACCATTTTTCTAAGTCATATGATGAGGGGGGTGTGAACTGTGAAGGCAAGTTCCCATGCAGCCTCTCTGTCAGTTGGGGGCTTGATTCAGTGATCCACAACCCATGTTTGGGTAATGCCTGTTAGGAATGTCTCAGATTGGAAGGTTATTTGGAATAAAGGACTCCCACACCTTCTCTCTCCAATTTGATCATATTCCCAACACAGGCTGTAAGTCTGGATTAAGTTCTAGTCAGGGCCACCATCTCATAGCTTGGCCTCAGCCGTTCAGACTGTGTGCCCACTCCACACCACTGCCTAACCCAGTCCACCCAGGCCTCAGAGGAAGCAGATCCTGAAATAAATACCATGAGTGAGATGGTAAAGTTTGGTGATTCAGCAAATATTTATGGCCCAGTAAAGCTCAATATATTTTTGATATTATCTCAATCATATTATTATATAGTTCCACTTTGTTTAGATAATATAATGTTACTCATCAATTATTTAGGGCCTGGCTGATTGAATGGGCTATTTGCCTTTCTTCCATTTAATCCTTGTTCAACAAATATTTATTAGGAACCTACTATGTGCTGGGCATAGTGTCAGACATGGAGAATGCTATGCAAAGACAAAACAAAAAATCAGAGAACCTGCTCTCAAGGACTTACCATTAAAGAACTAATCCCACTAAGGATGCATAATTACAACTAGAGATTCTGAAAAAGGGAAGCTGGTTGTGTGGCAGTGTTAAAACAAAGGATCTTGTACTCCTGAGCTGAGTCACGGAAGAGTTTTCTGAGATTGAGAAGCCAGGACTGTGCTCTGAATGAAGAAGAGGAACTTGCCAGGAGTCAAGTAGCAAAGGGTAGGGGCAAAAAAGAACTTTCTGGACAGAGGAAAGTCTGTGCAAAGACCTCATAAAGGAGGGAGCTTTCTTACAAATGAAGGTCTGGGAAGCTGAAACTCAGAGGAAGGCTAGTGCAAGCTGAGGCTGTAGAGAAGAGCTGGGATAAATCCCAAAGGGCTTTTTAGGCCATATTAAATATTTGGATCATGATCACAGGACATATGGAAAGCCACTGAAAGCTTTCAAGCAGGGTGTGTGTGTATGTGTGTGTGTGAATGAATGATTAGATTTGTATTTTGAAAAGGAAAGTGAATACAGTGAGGACCTCACATTGAAAGGAGACAAGCAAGGAGGTTGTCATAGGCACTCTGATGAGGGACAGTGGTATCTGGAAAGATGGTGATTGTGGTTGGACATTTAGGCAGTGATGGGTTGGATATGGACATGAAGGAGGGAACAGTGTCAAGAATAACTCCTAGATTTCTGGCCTATACGTTCAGGAGGATGGAAGTGTTATTTACTGTGATAAAGATACTGGAAAAGGGGCCAGGTGAGAGGGGTTTCATGAGTTCAGTCCCTGTCTTTATATTAGTGATCAGCTACAAAGAACAGAAGGACTCACTGGAATGGCTGAACCAGTTAGGGGTGTGTGTGATTTGCAGGACAGGGAGTCCACGGCTATACAATCTAGGACTTATAAAGCAGCTCAACAATTCAGGGATAGTAGAGTTCTTTTCAGCTTTCTGGTCTACCCACTGTGGTGTGTAGCCCTTTACCCTTTTGTTTATCTCCTTATGGTTCAAGATGACTGCTGTGACCCTCCCCTTGTACCTGCTTTACAAGTATAAAATTGGATGAAGGGCCAAGAGGTGAAGGGCTCTATCCTAGTGAAAGTGTTCCCTTTTATTTGGGAAGGGACCTCTACCCAGGAACTTTTCCTATATCATATTGGCCTGAACTAAGTTTCATGGCCATCCCTAGCTAAATGGAGGCTTGGAAATCCAGTATTTTAGTTTTCTAGTCTCTATGGGTAGAGGAAGACCAAGGAGAGGGGAATGTGAATAGCTTTTAGGACTTGCATATGTGGTGTGGAGTTTGGGTGCTTTGTGTCATCCAAGTAGAGATTTCAAGAAGAGAGGAGGTATATTGGCCCAGAGCTATTCTTCCTCCTCCTCTTCTTCCTCCTAAAGGGAAGTAGGTGATTTGGTGACAGTTTTAAAATATGGCAGTTAAGGCATGTATCCCATCTCCTCAAAATAAAAGGAAAGCAGAAAAGCTCTGCAAGAAATTTGATCAGCCAAAAGGATGATTCCTTAATATTAACTACTATTATTGGAAGTAGGTGGCTAAAACGACCCTAAAATATGGACCCAATAATTCTGTGTGGGTCATGATTGAAAATGACATCTTGCATCAACCCAGCCAGTCTCTGATGGTGCATGAATCTGTAGCATTAGCTTTTAATAACCTGGTCACTCTGGGCCACGTTATAAACTTTAATGCACCTTTTATAAGGACAGTAATAACCTTCCTGCTTCATGGGCCGAATATCATTCTTCCCCATACATTTTTTCCTTGAAAGGAAATGATGAAAGCAAGGGTAATGTCATTTCATAGGGGATTGTCACTGAGGAGGTGACAACTGAGCAGAGTCCTGAAGGAAGTGAGGGAGGGTGCCATGAGGACCTGTAGGGAAAGGAATTCAGGCAGAGATGGAAGCAGGCCTAAGGGCCCAAGCTGGGTTAAGGAGTTTGTTACTGCATAGTGAGGGTCTGTAGGGGAGTATCCCAGGAGGGGAATGGAATATTAATATCAGTCTCTTTCATTTTAAAAGTTTTAAGTGAACTATTAAAATGATACACAGGAAAAGTATAATATGGGACTTTCTATTTCCACTGCTATTTTGAACACTTTTCCTTGCAAACCATCTTTCCTCATTGAACTGGTTTCTAGAATTGCATCCGTATCAGTCAGGATAAACTGGGTGTATGTAACAGAAATCTTGACAAATATTTACCTTACATAAATGAAGTCTGGAGGTAGGAAGTTCTAGGGTTGGTTTAGCAATGCAACAACCTTTCTCTCATGGGGATAAGATGACTACAATAACTCCAGGCATTCCCCCAGTGGTGCCTGTTTCCTTCCCAAACAGGAAAGAAGGTGAAGGCCAAAAAAGAAGCTCTTTACCTTTCCAGCTCTCTGTGTATCCATGAGGAAAAGAGCTCCTTAGCACATTTCTGCTTATGCCTCATGGGCACTCAGTCAACTGCTCTCCCCTAAAGATAATCAGCAAATGGGAATGGAGCAATCATGCTTGACTTGCATTGAGCTTGGCTCATCCTCAGGGGCCAAGGGAGGGGTTTAGCTACTCTGAGCTTGTTGTGGCCAAACCAAGTTGATTTATATTGACTATGGAGGGAGGAACAATTGCTGTAGTGTAGGTAACCCGCAGTGTTTGTCACACCAGCATGTCCATGAGTCCTTTCAAGTTTAGTCACAGAAGAGTTGACTATTTTCCTCTCTTTATTCTATCTGGATGTGGACCCTCACTGATGCATTTCCTGACCAATCTAGAGGGTGGACTTACCTTGTCCTAATTTGGATTACCTCCAGAAGCTGACCTGAAGCAAAGATTCAAGTGCAAAGAACTTCTTTGTGAGGTGCAGGGAACACTGACAAGGATGTGGAAAGTGATAAAGGGATGGGGAGGCAGTCAAAAAAGGGTGAATTGGTACATAGTTATCAAGGTGAGCAACTGGAGCTCAATCTTGGGGAAACTGGGAAATAGGAAGTACATGCCTCAGAATGATTCCACTTGAGAGATGAAGGAGCTGAGGAATGTATCCTCCAACTCCCACTGGTCATTGGTTGAAGGCTGCTCCTGAGATGTGCTGATTAGTCTTCTATGGCTCTGGAAAAAGCTCTCAAGTCTAGAAATGCAGATAATTGCTGGTGGAGGTCATCCAAAACACAAAGAGATGGTAGGGTCTAAGGCAGCAGTCCTCAACCTTTTTTTTTTTCTTTTTTTTTTTCTTCAACCTTTTTGACACCAGGGACTGGTTTTGTGGAAGACAATTTTTCCACAGGTGAGGCGGAGGATGGTTCAGGTGGTAATGTGAGTGATGGGGAGCGATGCCCGCCACTCACCTCCTGTTTGGCCCGGTTCTTAACAGGCTGCGGACCAGTACTGGTCCTTGGCCCTGGAGTTGGGGACCCCTGGTCTAAGGGACATGAGAAGGGCTCTCACAGCACTTGCTACACACCCTACCTCTAACGGTCATGAGCCTCTTCCTTGATATGCACTAACATGCTTTGGTGGAATGCTTCTAACTTATGTCTGTAACTGTATCAGTGTTCACCAGAAATTGTATGCTCCTCAAAATAACGATGGACCAGACTCGTATAATTTTATCGACACAGCATCCTGCACAGTACCGTGTATAAGTAACTACTCTCTTACTTGTATTTTGTTGGTGTCATGTTGAGGATTAGAATGACTTCATAAACATCACAACATTTGGGCCAGTAGTTATCATCATGACTAGTTTTTATGTTGATACAACTTTTCCAGTCAGGCAAATAAGTCAAGGTATAAAGTCCTTAAGGAGCATAACTTATGTAATATGGGGTGAACCTACACCACACCAAGGAAATGGAGACTGGATGGATCCATATTAATTTGATTATGGTAGTCAGCCCAGTGAAAAAATTCAGTACTCCAAATTCCAGAACCATAATCGCATTTTACACCTAGAGATTTCCTTGTGTCTCCTTTGAATTCAAACAAAAAGAACCATAACAATTTTTAAAGTCTACATGGAGCATAAGCTGTTTTTATAAATGTGGAATACTTCATTGAGGATATAATGTTGAAGAGGCATCCCAAAGAAATCTTGCTTTTGATGTAATCTAGTCAAATGGATTTTTTTTTTCTTCCCGCTCCCCCCCACCTTCCCTAGTTCATTTTTGCCCAAGTGAGTTTCCATATGTTTCATCTAAATGAGTCACATTCAGAGAAATCATTCAAATTATCTGTGGGCACAGATACTCTTCTTTCATTTGTGGCTTGAAGGTGGGTGGTTATAAGGAGTGGAAATGATGGTGGGCTTTTCTCCAAACCCCAAATCTTTGGCTTGCTGTGATTCTCTGAGCTCTCTGCATCTCCAACTTTATTCTATACCAGAGGGAAATAGCCAAGGTAAATTGCAAAGATTATTCAATTTCAGTCCACTTTAAGTGCCCTCATTGGGAGACTGCACTCATGACTTCTCAGGGGATAGGCGATGCATCTTGCCACGAATAAAGTGCTGGCTGAGAGGTTTTAAATCACATTTGTAGCTTGGGAGACTAATATTAGAGGCAGTCCTCTTCCTAAAAAGTAATGCCATCTGTGTCCTGACTGTACAGAGCACAAAGAGGTGGGGTGGGGGAGACCAGAGCTAACTTGTTTAAAGAATGATAGAACCATTCAAAGGGTGTCTTTCAAGGGACATAAACGCCTTACCCAGGTTAATAAAGACTGTCATTGCATTTCACACTTTTAGCCTCAGGGATGCAATTGTTCTCTGGGTTTCCCTAAGTCACCTTATATTAGTCAACCTGAAATATACATAAATCTGAATACAAATGAAGCAATGCATTTGATCTAGGCTAGAAAAAGAAATCTCTGTTGACTGTATTTATTTAATATTTTGTTTGATTTTCACCCTTCTCATCACAGATCATCTTTATGAGTGACCATTTATGGAGCACTCACATCTGAATGGCCTAGGTACGGAATTATGCTTGACTTTTCCCCCCATTTGGTTGATATTTTCAAATGAATGGGTACATCGAATGTTTTGTAGATTTCATTGCTATTTGGGTTCCATAATCTCTATGGTCTCTTGGAAAAGACTCGATTCAATCCCACACACCCTTGCTGAGTGCAGACTGTGCCTGACACTGGGGTAGTAAGCCAGCCAGACCGTCTGGAATCCTGCACAGCTGCCAACCTCTCATGTAGACCACCCACAGCCTATTCTCAGAGATACTTGGCTCTGTCCCAGGAAAGACAGAGAGGAGCAGGGAAGGAAGGAAGGAAAGAAAGAAGGTAGGAAGGAATCAGGGCTCTAAAAATTTCAGATTGTTCCAAGCAGAGATCATCATGTGTGTGATAGGAATGCAGTTGAGCTGGAGGCAAGCATCTTGTCTTTCCCTTTTGCATCTGTGAACATTACTCCGTTGGACACATTCCACATTGTGGGCAGTGTGATACACCCGGACTCCTTCAACTTCAGCTCTTTAAATGTTTCTGAAATCGGTGAATCTGAAATCCTTCCATGCAGTTGAGGTGGCTCATGTCCAACTCTGGCTGTTCCCTTTCTGCTTCAACAGCCAACCTTGGCTTGGGTGGAAATCTGTGTTGCTCTCCCTTCCTTTTCACTCACTCCCCTTGCTGGCTGAGCAGGATTCCTGCAGCAACCATCCAGCTAGCCCTGTTAGATTGACTTATTTCAAGGGCCAAGGTGTGTGGAGCTGATTGTAACCTGCACAAACAACAGAGTTTAGAAGTAAGCTGGGGTTAATGTGTCTCTTAGATCGTCCTTATTAATTTTTTAATGTATTTATTATTTAGACTCTACCTATTTCTAAAGCACCTTTGAGATGACCAACAATAAAAGAAAGGTAAATAGACTCATATAACAAGGATAAAAATGAAAACTTATATATAAAAGGATAAACCTAGGCTAAAAATAGTTACCATTATTATAACACTAATTTTAGTAGTGGGTTCCTAGGCAATCAAAAATTTAAAATATAGTGAGGGACTAAACTTTAATTACCTGATGATAAAAAGGATACATACTAATTCACCAGGAGGTGAATTTTCTCCTTAGATCACTAACTCTTTATTGAAATTTATTACATGGATCCTTGAATACAGGAAGGGACTAACAACATTTTTATTGATGGTATTTTTGAAGTTGCAGAAATATTCTTAATGTGTCTGTCTCTCATAGAGTAAGATAATGGAAAATTGGTCCGTATAGGAGAATGAGGATCCTTTTTAGTTTTTCAGTTTTACTTCATCTGAGCTGTATCTTATCCATGCCAGAAACGTGGACATGAGCTTTTTTGGTAGGAAGCATGACAGTTGGCCCACTCTGTCTTGTGCCAACGTGGTTTACATTCCAGGCTCTTAAAGAGTTCACCACATGCTTTCCCTGCAACGGTATCTTGCCATGCTTACATAGTTACTTGGTTACACAGTAAAGCCTTCATTAGGAATTCTTTTTTATTTCCTAAAGGAAATTCTCCTTTATTTTTTCCTTTAAAATTTTTTTCTCTTTATTGAGATATAATTGACATATAACATTGTATGCGTTTAAGGTGTAGAACATGATGATTTGATATACCTATATATTGGGAAATGATTACCACAATAAGGTTAGTTAACACCTCCATCACCCCACATAATTACCTTCATCACCCCACATAATTACCTTTTTTTTTTTTTTTGGTGGTGAGAACATTTAAGATCTACTCTTTTAGCAACTTTCAAGTATATAAGACAGTATTGTTAACTATAGTCACCAGTTAACTTTTAACTGGATGTTTGTACTCTTTGACTTACATCTTCCCATATTCCTTACCCCCCAGCCCTTGCCAATCTCCACCTTACTCATGTTTCCATGAGTTTGGCATCTTTAGATTCCTCCTGTAAATGAAATCATACAGTATTTGTCTTTCTCTGTCTGACTTATTTCACTCAGCATAATGCCCTCAAGTCCATCCAAATGGACAGCATCCAATGTTGTCACAAATGGCAAGATTTCCTTCTTTTTTGTGGCTGAATATTAATCTTTTGAACATGCATGCCACATTTTCTTTATTCATCTATTGATGAACACTTAGGTGGTTTCCATGTCTTGACTATTGTGAATAACATTGCAATGAACATGGGAGTGGGGGTATTTCTCTGAGGTAGTGATTTCAATTAGAGATTCTTGAAATTGCCTCCTTTGGCTCACCCTCAGAGGTCGTTGGAGTAAGAATTGGTGGCCGCTTTAGTGTTTAGGTCTGTTCCTAAAAGTCTCTGATTATTTTCAGGGAAAACTCCAGGCCTGCTTAACATCTTTTGCATCCTCCTAAGAGCACGGTACTCTGTTACCTGAGGGGTCACATCTGATGTGTGCCGATACTGAGTGCTGGTGCTCCAAATCACTCGGGAGATGACAACCAAGCTTTTGGACTGATCCTCAGAGTTAGGTATCACTTCATTTCAGCAGTCAGTGCCACAACTAATTTTGGTTATCTTTAGTATTTGACAAAAATGTTCTTCATCATGAATAGAGTATTTAACTTCTAAATTTCTGCCTAGTGCATTGACATCACAAATGAGTAATACTGCATGTCCCAACTTCAAAGGGTGACAAATAGTTTGATGAAAGCAGCAAATCAAGTCTGGCTCAGAGCCATTTATGCAGCAGACATAGATCCCAGATGTCAAATGTCAAATATCATTTAAGAATAGCAGAACACTAAAGCGGCAGAACATTTTACCAGGGTAGGTGATACTGTCCCAGTCAGCAGAGAACACAAGAAGGAAATGATATCAGGGATAAAAACACGTGAAAAACTTTTAATAACCCTCAGAACATATGGAAATTAATGATATTCAGAGCTTGCAGAATACCAAGATTTTTCAGCTTAAAATAATCTTCCTGCCGATGCGCAGTTACTGGAGGGCTCCCAAAACGCCAGAGAGAAAATTAGATGCAAGCAAAAGAAAGCAAATCTTTAGATTCAGGGAAGGGTTAGAAATAAAGCAGAATTATTTTTGACTAGTTGAAGAGACAGTGATACGGAGACAGCACCAGATTGAGACTTGGGTCCATGCCCGTTTTCTCCTTACCCATTCTAACTGGTCTTGGACAAGATTCTTGTCCTTAATTTCTTTATTTGTAAGGTGGAGTTTTGTTTTATTAACATTTAAGGTCCTTTACGTCTTTAAAACTGTATAATCTTTGCATGTGACAAGGATCCAGTAGCCAGAATAACTTCTATCTGTACTAAATCTGTATTGAAGTAGATAAAGTTTCCCCCCGACCACCCAGTGCTTGGAAATCTGATAAAATTTGTAGCAGAAGGAAGGGCTGCTCCACTTCCAAGCTCAACTACCACTATATCATGCTGCCCCAGGAATAGAGCATGGTGTGGGGAAAAGACGGGTGAAGAAAGCGGAGCGCTAGTCCACCGGAAGCCTGTATGTAACCACATTATCCATTCATTCTCAGCTATTACTGCTTGAAATGGGGATTAAATTGAGTAAAACGGTCTGTGCAACCCTAAATCCCAGGAGTGAGGTTTCTCCAATGACAGAGTTCTCCAGCTTAAAAAAAAAAGTTGTCCCCAAGGGCTGGGTGAATGCCCTCAATGGAGACATATCTGAATCTCTTACACTCATTTAGTATAATTGAATCAGAGCTTCAAAATCCTTGAACTCTGTCTTCCATTTAACCCCAGCACCTTATTGGCAAGCAGGATGCCTTCTAGAGAGTGGACCAAACCAGAAAGCTTTTAACTGACTCTGGATTCAAGAGTGACAGACTTTCAAAGAGCTCTGAGGCCTGCAAAAATCACAAGAGTGTGGGGAGGTCAACAGCGGATTTTTGAATTATTAACACGTGTTTAACAATTAAAGAAAGACATATTGCTAGGCTATCAAGGCAATTAATTATTTAGTTGTACAAGGTAAAGAGTGGAAAAAAAGATTAAGTACAGTGAATATGACTCTTAGGCTGTGAAGGCAGATATGCATGAAATGCCCATCAAAAACTTTACTTATTAGAAATCAAATCACATCTGATTCCACACCTCCATTCCACAGGGCTGGTGCAAAGTTTAATCTCAGGTGAGATTACTAGCATTCTTTTCCCACCTATTTCCAGAGTCATGCATAAGTCCTTATTGAGAAAGCGTAGGTCTTATGTAGAGCTGGTGATCAGAGTCCAACACTACATAGTGGGTCTGGCTTCCAGGGGCTTTCCACAAATTCTGAGATATGCTTGGGGACAGGACGGATCTTGTTCAAGGCTTGGACTTCTTAGGTGTACCCCTCCTTTCCATCATCTCTCAAGGGAAGTGAGGGAGCCATCTGTGGGTGGACACACAGCAGCCCTCCAGTCAACTCAGGGCCATCTCTTTTCTTCTCTGCAGCACTTTTTTTTCCTGCAGAAGCATTAAGGTCTCTCCAATTCCCTGTGGAATACCTGCATACCTGCCAACTTCCCCTCTGAACTGCTTACCTCAATCTCCTCAAAACTCAGGCTTTCATAAGAGGATGAAAGAGAGACTGTCTTCCAGAAGATTTTTGTTTGTTTGTTTTTTGCCTAGCAATACAAATTTCTCTAGATTCAGGAAGCACAAGCACCCAGCTACCTGCATGGAATGGGAAGTGGGAGATGGATGTGAAGGAGAAGACGTTATAAGGACAAGCCCAAATTAGTGCATCAACAAGTCATCCCATACCTTTCCAGTCCCCCCAGCCTCATAAATCTTTGTGTTCTTTTAGCTCAGTTGTCCAGGGCTCTTTCCTAAGTAAATGTCCCACACAAAGCTGCAGGGGTGTGATACTTCCTCAGACTTTTCTAGGGTCAGGTATGTGGGCCTAGGTTCAAGGCAGCATTTTTGCTTTTTGACATGAGGAGGCAGCTCTGTGTAACAATTAAGAGCAGATGTATTGATAGGGTATCAGGACGACCAGTGATTCATAAGTACAACAGCATGAGAAGAAGGAAGACTACAGTTCCAAGTGTCCCTGATGAGGAGGACTCTTCATAAAACAGTTTGTAACTAGCACTCAGGATGAATTGATGCAGAATGTTGCAGCGCCATGGCGGCCATCTGGGAAGTGACCGAGGACTCCCTGGCTGCTTGTGTAACTGAGAGGCTTGAGGTTTTGACAATTAAGTACAAGATAAACTGCCTACCTGAATCCCTAAGCTAGGAATGACCTCCTCTCTTTTTACTCCTCTAATGAAATTCCCTCTGACTTCAAGGGTTTTTTTTTTTTTCTTTAATTTGAGCCGTTAGTAAAATAGCAATTAAATCATTCTTATATTTATTTATATAAGGTTTGTCTTCCTTGCTAGCTCCATGAGCACAAGGACCAGTATTTGACTTGTTCTTCTGTGTATTTCCAGCACTTAGCACAGTGCTTGGGGCACAGTAGGTGTTCAATAAATAGTTTGGTTGAATGAATGAATGATCAAGGTAAAGGGCATTTGTATTCTAAAGATGTCTGTAGCCATTTCGCCCAGAGAGCAACCTCCTTCTTCCTCTGAGTGCCCGGAGCACTAATTACTTGTGTGACTGAGTTGTCACAGAACATAAAAAGCCTTGTATCACACATTTGCCCAGCACAAGTACCTGCAAGCCCCCAATGGCAGTTTGTAAGGTCATAGAGGGCAGAGTCGATGACTCACAATGCTCTGATTCTCTCTGGCAGTAGCACTGAGCTTTGAGCTCAGTGGGAACCTGATATATAGTATTTACAGATAATTGTTCTGTTTAGAAGTAAATATTTGGCACTCAGCCTTTTCTTGCAAATGGTGCTGTTCATATAATGAAAATCCTTTTGCTGGAAATCAGTTGTAGATCCTTCTGCTACAAAACAGTATATGCATTTCTGGAAAAAAATGCATTTTGTGTATTAAACGTAAGAGGGTTTATGGAGAAATTAGGATTGGGAGTAGGCAGTTCAAAACCTTTGCAACTCTGTAACCACAGGCCTCATGAAAACAAGAATTGCTACCTTGAGAGAGAATTTAGCAGGGGTGGTGGTAGCTGGAGAAGGCCTCATGGATACTAAAATGCATGTGGTCAGTAGGACGCAGATGGCTGGTCTGGGGGCACTGAGACCATGCATTTGGAAGTGAGCCCTGAGTGCACCTGTCACCAGCAGAGAGCGCTGTGAGGCTTGAGTGGTGGAAAGGGAGCCCTCACTGCAGGCACGCATCTTAAGTTTACTTAAAATTGAGCTAAAAGGGCTCTCCTTATGCAGCAGCCAAACTTCAGGCTCTTTCCTTTGGTGCTGGAGGTTCTTTCTGTTCTGTCTCCCATTCCTAAGAAAACTCACCTGTGAAGCGACAAAACTCACTCATTATATAGACATCCTTCCCTTATTTAACAACCATGTGTGAGCTACTTGTTGTTCAGGATAGACTGTACTTGTGTTTGATTTCCATCTGCTTCTGATGTTCTAGAATGTAGTTCTACTCAGAACTATGGGTTTAAATGGTTTACTTTCACACCCTTTCCTAAAAATAATAACGATGACAGTAACAACCACAACCATACCTTTCCACACCTGCAGCCTTTGGGATAAGCCATTTATGGCCCAGAGTGTGGTCTGTCTTTGTGAATGCTCCCTGTGAGTTTTTTTTTTTTTAATCTTTATTGGAGTATAATTGCTTTACAATGGAGTGTTAGTTTCCACTTTACAACAAAGTGAATCAATTATACAAATACATATGTTCCCATATCTCTTCCCTCTTGCATCTCCCTTCCTCCCACCCTCCCTATCCCACCCCTCTAGGTTGTCACAAAGCACCGAGCTGGTCTCCCTGTGCTATGCGGCTGCTTCCCACTAGCTATCCATTTTACGTTTGGTAGTGTATATATGTCCATGCCACTCTCTCACTTTGTCACAGCTTACCCTTCCCCCTCCCCATATCCTCAAGTCCATTCTCTAGTAGGTCTGTGTCTTTATTCCTGTCTTACCCCTAGGTTCTTCATGACATTTTTTTTTTCTTAGATTCCATATATATGTGTTAGCATACGGTATTTGTCTTTCTCTTTCTGACTTACTTCACTCTGTATGACAGACTCTAGGTCCATCCATCTCACCACAAATAACTCAATTTCATTTCTTTTTATGGCTGAGTAATATTCCACTGTATATATGTGCCACATCTTCTTTATCCATTCATCCGATGATGGACACTTAGGTGGCTTCCATCTCCTGGCTATTGTAAATAGAGCTGCAATGAACATTTTGGTACATGACTCTTTTTGAATTATAGTTTTCTCAGGGTATATGCCCAGTAGTGGGATTTCTGGATCATATGGTAGTTCTCTTTTCAGTTTTTTGAGGAACCTCCATACTGTTCTCCATAGTGGCTGTATCAATTTACATTCCCACCAACACTACAAGAGGGCTCCCTTTTCTCCACACTCTCTCCAACATTTAATATTTGTAGATTTTTTGATGATGGCCATTCTGACCGGTGTGAGATAATATCTCATTGTAGTTTTGATTTGCACTTCTCTAATGATTAATGATGTTGAGCATTCTTTCATGTGTTTGTTGGCAATCTGTATATCTTCTTTGGAGAAATGTCTATTTAGGTCTTCTGCCCATTTTTGGATTGCGTTGTTTGTTTTTTTGTTATTGAGCTGCATGAGCTGCTTCTAAATTTTGGAGATTAATCCTTTGTCAGTTGCTTCATTTGCAAATATTTTCTCCCATTCTGAGGGTTGTCTTTTCATCTTGTTTATGGTTTCCTTTGCTGTGCAAAAGCTTTGAAGTTTCACTAGGTCCCATTTGTTTATTTTTGTTTGTATTTCCATTTCTCTAGGAGGTGGGTCAAAAAGGATCTTGCTGTGATTTACGTTATAGAGTGTTCTGCCTATGTTTTCCTCTAAGAGTTTGATAGCTTCTGGCCTTACATTTAGGTCTTTAATCCATTTTGAGCTTATTTTTGTGTTTGGTGTTAGGGAGTGTTCTAATCTCATACTTTTACATGGACCTGTCCAGTTTTCCCTGTGAGTTTTTGAAGAATATGTATTCTGCTGCTGTTGGACAAAGTAGTCTATAGATGTCAATTATACCCAATTGATTGATGGAGGTGTTGAATTTGACTGTGTCCTTACAGATTTTCTGCCTGCTGGATCCATCCATTTCTGAGTAGGGTGTCGATATTTCCAACTATGATAGTGAATCCATCTATTTCTCCTTGCAGTTCTATCAGTTTTTCCCTCCTGTGTTTTGATGCTCTTTTGTTAGGTGCATACTCCTTAAGAATTAGATGTCTTCTTGGAGAATTGACCCCTTTATCATGATTTAAAGCCCCTCTTTATCCCTAATAACTTTTTTTGCTCTGAAGTCTGATCTGTCTGAAATAATACTCCTGCTTTCTTTAAATTACTATTGAGGACCAAGATGGCTGAGGAGTAGGAGGATGTGCAGTTCATCTCTCTCCACAAATGCATCAAGAATACATATACATTGGGCTTCCCTGGTGGCGCAGTGGTTGAGAGTCCGCCTGCCGATGCAGGGGACACGGGTTCGTGCCCCGGTCTGGGAAGATCCCACATGCTGCGGAGCAGCTGGGCCCGTGAGCCATGGCCGCTGAGCCTGTGCGTCCAGAGCCTGTGCTCCGCAATGGGAGAGGCCACAACAGTGAGAGGCCCGCGTAAAGCAAAAAAAAAAAAAAAAAAAAAAAAAAAAAAAAAAAAAAGAATACATATACATGTACATATCCATATTCTCACAGAACACCAGCTGAATATTAGCAGGAGACCTTGGACCCTGGAAGGGACTAGACAGATCCTTGCATAACCCAGTAGGATGAAAGAAAGAAGGTGAAAAGAAGAGGAGAGGAAGAGAGATGGGACCTGTGCTCCTTGGGAGGGGGGAGGTGAAGAAGTTCCTGCACCTGGGGAAGCCCCCTCACTGATGGGGAAATCAGTTGGAACAGAAGGGGAGCATCTGAGGCTGTCAGAGGAAGATGAAACGGCTGGTCTGTGGCAGACAGGACAGAGTGAGACCTACACAGACAGTCTGTGCCACAGCCCTGCATGCCCCAGACTGGGACGTGTGTCCACCAGTGCACACGGGGGCTGAGAGCTGGAACGTGGGGATTGGAGAGAAAACCTGAGGGGAGGACTGCTGTCGGCTGTGAGGAGACTGCTTGAGGGGATGGGAGGGAGGAAATCTGCAGCCAGAAATGCTTGTGGAGGAAACCCAGATTGCCATAGAACCAAGGTGCCACTGTTGAGCCACCATTGCAGCCTCTCTCTTCAAGCGCTGGCCCCCTGCCCTGCCAGGAGCTAATAAAAGGCTGACCTTCTCACGCTTGCTGCCAGGTGTTAAGAAAAGCCCCCACCAGGGCTGATCTCCTCGTTACGGCTGCCAGACGCTAGGGCTGGATCTGTCACACCCATGGCCACCAGCTTTCCTGCACAACTGTTGCTGCCAGGGCCCCCACGACCCAGGGAGTCATGCCACCTCCATGCCCTGTCCTCACTGGGGCAGACCCTAGTACACCAGGACAGCCTGGGGAGCAGACTCCTGTGGGTGGCCCGCACGCAGAGGTTGGGCCAAAACCACAGCTGAGCCCCAGGGGCAGGGTGACTAAGGAAGAGGGAAAAAATTTTTTCTGTGCAGCTGCACAAGTCACAGATTAAATCCCTGTGATCAGCTTGGTAAACCCTGCATCTAAGGAATATCTGAATGGACAAACAAGTGTTCCCACAAATGACACCAGTCTAGCTCTAGCAGCTGTGGACTTTGGGGACAAGTAGACGTGGGAGTTGGGCCAGGGCAGAGTCTGAGCTGTCCCCACAGTGTCCACAGAGGGACCAGAAACCTACCTAGAGATTTTGGAGGGCCTCCTGGGGAGGTGGAGGTTGGCTGTGACTCATGGTTGGGGCAAGGACACTGAGAGCTGAGACCCCAGGAAAATATAATTATTACTATTTTTTAATGTTTTGGTTTGCTCTGTTGCTTTTTCATTATTATTTGTTTTTCTTTTTATATTGTTTTTAAACAATTTTTAATACTTTAAAAATTTTTTTATATTTCTATTTCTATATTACTTTTTTTGTTCTGTTTTTTCCTTGTTTTTTTCTTTCCTTTGTTCTATTTTGTTTTTATCTTTTCCTTTGTTCTATTTGTTCTTATCTTTTTAATCTTCTTTTAATCGTTTTTGTGTGTTTGTTTTGTTTGCTTTTTCCTTCAGTTTGCAGTCTGCTTTTGTTTTGTATTTTTTGTTTTTGTTAGTTTTGTTTATAATTGTTTGATTTCATTTGGAGGTTCTTTTGTTTGTCTGGTTGTCCTTTTGTTTTGGTATGTGTGTGTGTTTGTTTTTTTTTTTGGTTTTGTTTGGTTTTGCTTTTACCATTTGTCTGGGGTTTTGTCTGTCTGTTCTGTTGTTTGTTTTTAATTGTTCTTTTTGCTGTTTGCTTGTTTTTGTCTTTGCTATTTATCTTGGGGGTTTTTGGTCTATTCGTTTTCATTTGTTTTCCTTCCTGCCCCCTTTTTCTTTCTTTCCTTTTTTCCCCCCCTTTTTGCCAGGCCATGTGGCTTGTGGGGTCTTGGTTCCCAAGCCAGGGGTTGGGCCTGAGCCTCTGGGGTGGCAAAACAGAGTCCAGGATGCTGGAATGTCAGAGTATTCCCTGCCCCAGGGAATATTAAAAGGTGAGAGCTCTCCCAGAGGTCTCCATCTCAACTTCAAGACCCACCTCCACCCAACTGCCTGCAGACTCCAGTGCTGAATGACCCATGCCAAACAACAAGCAGGACAGGAACACAAACCCACCCATCAGTAGACAGGCTGCCTAAGTCATACTAAGCCCACCCCAAAACACACCAGCTGATGTGGCCCTACCCATCAGAGTAACAAGATCCAGCTTTACCCACAAGAGTCCTGGAACAAGTCCCTTCCACCAGGTAGCCGACACAAGCCACTGGACAAACCTCACCCAGTGGGGTCAGACACCAGAAGCAAGAGGAACTACGACCCTGCAACCTGCAGAAAGGAGACCTCAAATACAGTGAGTTAGACAAAATGAGAAGACAGAGAAATATGTTGCAGACGAAGGAGCAAGATAAAAACCCACAAGACCAAATAAATGAAGAGGAAATAGGCAATCTGCGTGAAAAATTATTCAGAGTAATGATAGTAAAGATGATCCAAAATCTTGGAAACAGAATGGAGAAAATACAAGAAACATTTAGCAAGGACCTAAAAGAATTAAAGAACAAACAGTGATGAACAACACAATAACTGAAATTAAAAACACACTAGAAGGAATCAATAGCAGAATAACTGAGGCAGAGCATGGATGAGTGAGCTGGAAGATAGAAAGGTGGAAATAACTGCCACAGAGCAGAATAAAGAAAAAAGAATGAAAAGAATTGAGGCCAGTCTGAGAGACCTCTGGGACAACATTAAATGCACCAATATTCCAATTATAGGGGTCCCAGAAGAAGAAGAAGAGAGAGAAAGGGTCTGAGAAAATATTTGAAGAAATTATAGTTGAAAATTGCCCTAACATGGGAAAAGAAATAGTCAGTCAAGTCCAGGAAGCACACAGAGTCCCATACAGGATAAGCCCAAGGGGAAACACACTGAGACACATATTAATCAAACTAAAAAAAATTAAATACAAAGAAAAAAACATTAAAAGCAACAAGGGAAAAGCAACAAATACCATACAAGGGAATCCCCATAAGGTTAACAGCTGATTTTTCAGCAGAAACTCTGCAGGCCAGAAGGGAGTGGCAGGATATATTTAAAGTGATGAAAGGGAAAAAACTACAACCAAGATTACTCTACCCAGCAAGGATCAGACTTGATGGAGAAATCAAAAGCTTTACAGACAAGCAAAAACTAAGAGAATTCAGCACCACCACTAGACCAGCTTTGCAACCAAAGTTAAAAGAACTTCTGGCACAAAAACAGAAATATAGATAAATGGAATTGATAGAAAGTCCAGAAATAAACCCACACACATATGGTCACCTTATCTTTGATAAAGGAGGCAAGAATATACAATGGAGAAAAGACAGGCTCTTCAACAAGTGGTGCTGGGAAAACTGGACAGCTACATGTAAAAGAATGAAATTAGAACACTTCCTAACACCATACACAAGAATAAACTCAAAATGGATTAAAGACCTAAATGTAAGGCTAGACACTATAAAACTCTTAGAGGAAAACATAGGCAGAACACTCTGTGACATAAATCATAGCAAGATCCTTTTTGACCCACCTCCTAGGGAAATGGAAATAAAAACAAAAATAAACAAATGGGACCTAATGAAACTTAAAAGCTTTTGCACTGCAAAGGAAACCATAAACAAGATGAAAAGACAACCCTCAGAATGGGATAAAATACTTGCAAACGAATCAACGGACAAAGAATTAATCTCCAAAACATACAAGCAGCTCAATATCAAAAAAAAACAAACAACCCAATCCAAAAATGGTCAGAAGACCTAAATAGACATTTCTCCAAAGAAGATATACAGATTGCCAACAAACACATGAAAGGATGCTCAACATCACTAATCATTAGAGAAATGCAAATCAAAACTACAATGAGGTATAACCTCACACTGGTCAGAATGGCCATCATCAAAAAATCTACAAATATTAAATGTTGGAGAGAGTGTGGAGAAAAGGGAGCCCTCTTGCAGTGTTGGTGGGAATGTAAATTGATACAGCCACTATGGAGAACAGTATGGAGGTTCCTCAAAAAACTGAAAAGAGAACTACCATATGATCCAGAAATCCCACTACTGGGCATATACCCTGAGAAAACCACAATTCAGAAAGAGTCATGAACCACAGTGTTCATTGCAGCACTAGTTACGACAGCCAGGACATGGAAGCAACCTAAGGGTCCATCAACAGATGAATGGATAAAGACGATGTGGCACATATATACAATGGAATATTACTCAGCCATAAAAAGATATGAAATTATTTGTAGTGAGGTGGATGGACCTAGAGTCTGTCATACAGAGTGAAGTAAGTCAGAAAGAGAAAAACAAATACTGTGGAATCTAATAACAAAGAATGGTTCTGATAAACCTAGGGGCAGGACAGGAATAAAGACACAGACGTAGAGAATGGACTTGAGGATATGGGGAGGGGGAAGGGTAAGCTGCGACGATGTGAGAGTAGCACTGACATATATACATTACCAAATGTAAAATAAATAGCTAGTGAAAAGCATCTGCATAGCACAGGGAGATCAGCTGGGTGTTTTATGACCATCAAGAGGGGTGGGATGGGGAGGGTGGGAGGGAGACGCAAGAGGGAGGGTATATGGGGATATATGTATACATATAGCTGATTCACTTTGTTGTGTAGCAGAGACTGACACAACATTGTAAAGCAATTATACTCCAATAAAGATGTTAAAAAAAAAGAACTTCTCTAGGCAGGAAATACAAGGGAAGAAAAAGACCTACAAACACAAACCCAAAACAACTTGAAAAATGGTAATAGGAACATACTTGTTGGTAATTACCATAAATGTGGATTATATGCTCCAACCAAAAGACACAGACTGGCTGAATGGATACAAAAACAAGACCTGTATATATGTTGTCTATAAGAGACCCACTTCAGACCTAGGGACACATACAGACTGAAAGTGAGGGAATGGAAAAAGATAGTCCATGCAAATGGAAATCAAAAGAAAGCTGGAGTAGCAGTACTCATATCAGACTAAAGAGACTTGAAAATAAAGACTGTCACAAGAGACAAGGAAGGACACTACATAATGATCAAGGGATCAATCCAAGAAGAAGATATAAGAATTGTAAATATTTATGCATCTATCGCAGGAGCACCTCAATACATAAGGCAAATGCTAACAGCCATAAAAGGGGAAATTGACAGTAATGAAATAATGGTGGGGGACTTTACCACTCCACTTACACAATGGATAGATCATCCAGACAGAAAATTAATAAGGAAACACAACACTTCAATGATACATCAGACCAGATAGACTTAATTGGTATCTATAGGACATTCCATCTGAAAGCAACAGAATACGCTTTCTTCTCAAGTGCACATGGCACATTCTCCAGGATAGATCATGTCATGGATCACAAATCAAGCCTTGGTAAATTTAAGAAAATTGAAATCTTATCAAGCATCTTTTCTGACCACAATGCTATGAAATTAGAAATAAATTACAGGAAGAAAAAAACTGTAAAAAACACAAACACATGGAGGCTAAACAATATGCTACCAAATAACCTAGAGATCACTGAGGAAATTAAAAAAAATACCTAGAAACAAATGACAATGAAAACACGATGACCCAAAACCTATGGGATGCAGCAAAAGAAGTTCTAAGAGAGAAGTCTATAGTAATACAATCCCACCTCAAGAACCAAGAACAATCTCAAATAAAAAACCTAACTTTACACCTAATGCAACTAGAGAAAGAAGAACAAACAAAACCCAAACTTAGTAGAGGAAAGAAATCATAAAGATCAGAGCAGAAATAAATAAAATAGATATGAAAAAAAACAATACCAAAGATCAATAAAACTAAAAGCTTGTTCTTTGAGAAGATAAACAAAGTTGATAAACCTTTAGCCGTACTCATCAAGAAAAACAGGAAGAGGACTCAAATCAATAAAATTAGAAATGAAAAAACAGAAGTTACAACTGACACCGCAGAAATACAAGGGATCATAAGAGCCTACAAGCAACTATATGCCAATAAAATGGACAACCTGGAAGAAATGGACAAATTCTTAGAAAAGTAAAACCTTCCATGACTGAACCAGGAAGAAATAGAAAGTATGAACAGACCCATCACAAGCACTGAAATTGAAACTGTAATTAAAAATCTTACAACAAACACAAGCCCAGGGTAGATGGCTTCCCAGGCAAGTTCTATCAAACATTTAGAGAAGAGCTAACACCTATCTTTCTCAAACTCCTTCAAAAAATTTCAGAAGGAGGAACACTCTCAAACTCATTCTACGAGGCCACTATCACCCTGATACCAAAACCAGACAAAGATGTCCCCAAAAAAGAAAATTAGAAGCCTATATCACTGATGAACATACATGCAAAAATCCTCAATAAAACACTAGCAAATCCAACAACACATTAAAGAGATCATACACCATGATCAAGTGGAATTTATCCCAGGATGCAAGGATTCCTCAATATATGCATATCGATCAACGTGATACACCATATTAACAAACTGAAGAATAAAAACCATATGATCATCTCAATAGATGTAGGAAAATCTTTCAGAAAAATTCAACACCTTTTATGATAACAACTCTTCAGAAAGTGAGCATAGTGGGAACCTACCTCAACATAATACATGCCATATATGACTAGCCCACAGCAAACATTATTCTCAATGGTGAAATATTGAAAGCATTCCCTCTAAAATCAGGAACAAGCCAAGGGTGCCCACTCTCACCACTATTATTCAACATAGTTTTGGAAGTCCTGGCCATTGCAATCAGAGAAGAAAAAGAAATAAAAGGAATCCAAATGGGAAAAGAAGTAAAACACTCACTGTTTGCAGATGACATGATACTATACATAGAAAATCCTAAAGATGCCACCAGAAAAGTACTAGAGCTAATCAATGAATTTACTAAAGTCACAGGATACAAAATTAATACACAGAAATCTCTTGAATTCCTACACACTAAAAATGAAAGATCAGAAAGGGAAATTAAGAAAGCCATCCCATTTACCACTGCAACAAAAATAATAAAATACCTAAGAATAAACCTAACTAAAGAGGCAAAAGACCTGTATGCAGAAAACTATAAGATACTGATGAAAGAAATTAAAGATGACACAAACAGATGGAGAGATATACCATGTTCCTGGATTGGAAGAACCAATACTGTGAAAATGACTACCTAAAGCAATCTACAGATTCAAAGCTATCCCTATGAAATTACCAATGGCATTTTTCACAGAATAAGAACAAAAATTTTTACAATTTGTATGGAACCACAGAAGACCCCGAATAGCCAAAGCAATCTTGAGAAAAAAAATGGAGCTGGAGGAATCAGGCTCCCTGACTTCAGACTATACTACAAAGCTACATTAATCAAGACAGTATGGTACTGACACAAAAACAGAAATATAGATCAATGTGACAGAATAGAAAACCCAGAGATAAACCCACACACCTATGGTCACCTAATCTATGACAAAGGAGGCCAGAATATACAATGGAGCAAAGATAGCCTTTTCTTTTTTTTTCTTTCTTTTTTTCTTTTTTTTGTGGTACATGGGCCTCTCACCATTGCGGCCTCTCCCGTTGTGGAGCACAGCCTCCAGATGTGCAGGCTCAGTGGCCATGGCTTATGGGCCCAGCCGCTCTGCGGCATGTGGGATCTTCCCAGACCGGGGCATGAGCCCATGTCCCCTGCATCAGCAGGTAGACTCTCAATCACTGTGCCACCAGGGAAGCCCAAGATAGCCTTTTCAATAAGTTGTGCTGGGAAAACTGGACAGCTACGTGTAAAAGAATGAAATTAGAACACTCCCTATCACCATACACAAAAATAAACTCAAAATGGATTAAAGACCTACATGTAAGACCAGACACTATAAAACTCTTAAATAAATAAATAAAATTAAAAAAAAAAACCTCTTAGAGGAAAACATAAGCAGAACACTCTGATGTAAATCACAGCAAGATCTTTTTTGACCCAACCCCTAGAGTAATGAGAATAAAAATGAAAATAAACAAATGGGACCTAATTAAACTTAAAAACTTTTGCATAGCAAAGGAAACCATAAACAAGATGAAAAGAGAGCCCTCAGAATGGGAGAAAATATTTGCAAATGAAGCAAAGGCCAAAGGGTTAATCTCCAAAATGTAGAAAGAGCTCATGCAGCTCAATATGAAAAAAACAAACAACTCAATAAAAAATGTCAACCTAAAGAGACATTTCTCCAAAGAAGACATACAGATGGCCAAGAAGCACATGAAAATATGCTCAACATCACTAATTATTAGAGAAATGCCAATCAAAACTACAATGAGGTATCACCTAACACTGGTCAGAATGGCCATCATCAAAACATATATAAACTAAATGCTGGAGAGGGTGTGGAGAAAAGGGAACTCTCACACATTATTGGTGGGAATGTTAATTGATACAGCCAATATGGAGAACGTATGGAGGTTCCTTAGAAAACTAAAAATAGAACTACCATACGACCCAGCAATCCCACTACTGGGCACATACCCTGAGAAAACCATAATTCAAATAGACACATGCCTCCCAATATTCATTGCAGCACTATTTACAATAGCCAAGACTTGGAAGCAACCTAGATGTCCATCAACAGATGAATGGATAAAGAAGATATAGCACATATAGGGTACTGTTAGCACAGTGTATCTTTCTCCATCCCTTAACTTTTAACTTATGGTGTTTTTCAATTTAAAATGGGTTTCATGTAGATAATATACAGCTGGATCTTGTTTTTTGATCCACTCTGACAACATCTGTCTTTTGATTGTTACATTTAGATCATTGACATTCAGAGCAATTATTGATATAATTGGATTAATATCTACCATAATTTTACTGTTTCCTGTTTGTTGCCCTTGTTCTTTGTTCCTTATAGTCTTTTTTTGCCTTTCCTGGTTTTCATTGAGAATTTTGTGTGATTCCATTTTCTCTCCTTTGTAAGCATATCAGTTAAAGTTCCTTTTATTAAAGTTTTTAGTGGTTTCCCTAGAGTTTGCAATATATATTTACAACTAATCCAAGTCCACTTTCAAATAACACTATACCCTTAGTGTTATGTGTACATAAGCATATACATAATTGAATACACACTTGCCATTGTTATTTTGCACAAATTGTTATCTGTTAGATCAATTAAGGATTAAAAAAATGAAGGGTTTTTATTTTACCTTCACTTGTCCCTTCTTTAATGTTCTTTCTTTATGTAGACCTGAGTTTCTGTCTGTATTAGTTCCTTTCTCTGTAAAGAACTTCTGTTAACATTTCTTGCAAGGAAGATCTACTGGCTACAAATTCTCTGAAGTTTTGTTTGCCTGAGAAGGTCTTTATTTCTCCTCATTTTTGAAGGATAATTTCAGAGAGTACTGAATTCTAGGTTGGTGGGTTGTTTTACTCTCGACACTTTAAATATTTGACTCCATTCTGTTCTTTCTTCCATGATTTCTGAGGAGAAGTCAGGTATAATTCTTATCCTTGTTCCTCTATAGGTAAGGTACTTTTTCCCCTCTAGTTTTTTTCAGGGTATTTTCTTTTTGTTGTTGTCATTGTTTTTTCTTTTCTTTCTTTCTTTTTTTTTAACATCTTTATTGGAGTATAACTGCTTTACAATGGTGTGTTAGTTTCTGCTTTATAACAAACGGAATCAGTTATTCATATGCATATGTCAGGGTATTTTCTTAATCTTTGATTTTCTGTGGTTTGAATATGCAATACCTGACTGTAGTTCTTTTCCTGGCATTTATCCTACTTGGTGTTCTGAAAGCTTCCTAGATCTGTGGTTTGGTGTCTGACTTTAATTGGGGAAATTCTCACTCATTATTGCTTCAAATATTTCTTTTGTTCTTTTCTCTTTTCTCCTTCTGGTATTTCCATTACATGTATTTTGCACCTTTTGTAGTTGTCCCACAGTTCTTAGATATTCTGTTCTTTTGTTTTTTTCCTTTTCAGTTTTTGTTGTTTTTCAATTTTGAAGATTCTATTGACATATCTTCAAGCTCAGAGATTCTTTCCTCAGCTGTGTCCATCAAAAGCATATTTTTTTTTGTTATTTCTTTTTGGTTCTTTCTTAGGATTTCCATCTCTCTGATTACATTGTCTATGTGTTCTTGTATGCTGTATACTTTACCTATTAGAGTCCTTAGCATATTAATCATAGTTGTTTGAAGTTCCAGGTCTGATACTTCCAGTATTCCTGGAATGCCCGGTTCCATTGTTTGTTCTGTCTCTTCAAACTGCTTTTTTTGCCTTTTGGTATGCCTTGTAATTTTTTCTTGATAGTTGGACATGATATACTATGTAAAAGGAACTGCTATAAAAGGACTTCAGTAGTGTGGTAGTAAGGCGTGAAGGGGAATTCTGTGTATGTGTTTGGTAATCATTGTCCCGTCATTAGGTCTCAGTCTTTTAGTGAGCCTGTGCCTCTGGATCATGAACTACACGAGTGCTTCTCAGTTTTTTTTCCCACCCCTTAGATAGACTGACTAGAGTTTGCTGGATTTGGATTTTTGTTTCCCCCCAGGTCAGTTAGGCTCTGATAAAATCCCAGCTGGTTAAGCTCTTGTTAAATAGTTTCTCCTTGCTAAGAAGAACAGAGTGCTCCCGTATATTTGAAATGGTTCATTTTTCTCTCCTCCTTCCAGAAGCATGAGGTAATTTTTCTCTGATATTTACGTGGGAACCTAGTGGAGCTCCAGGAAGTAACACAAAAGTGGCTAGGTTTTTATCTCTGCAACTTGTCCACACTGAGCCTTGAGCAATTCATCATTTACAATTCTGACTTTCTTACCTGGCCCTAGTTCCCAGAGATATTTCAGCTCCTGAGTTTTTGCTCCAGTAAGGTGTGATTTTCTGTTTACCTGTTAGTCCCTTCAGTTTTGGGGGTAGCAGGTTGCCTTGTAACCTCACTTCTTTACGTATCTAAGAAGAGTTGTTGATTTTTCAGTCTGTTTAGCTTTTTACTTGCTAGTATGGAGTGGTAACTTCCACACTCCTTATATGCAGAACCAAAAACCAAAACTACCTGATAAGCATTTTATAGATTTTTGTCTATTTAATGCTCAAAGCAACCTTACAATGAAGATATTCTTGTGCTCTTGTTACTGATGAGTAGACTTCCCCTTGGAGCAGACCATGGTTTCATGGGGGGTTCGGGATGGTGCCTGGATATTAAGCTGGTCCACTGGCCCTCAAGCCAAGCTGTGTAGTGAAGAAGGTCTGGAAAAGCATCCTAAAAGCTCTGACCTTTCTCCTCTCTTGGTCTCAGTGAGGTTACACTGACTTTCAAAGGGAAGAGTGGCTGGTCATTTCTTTTTGTTCACCATCCATAGGTAACTGACTTATCTGGTATCTGGCTTAACAGGCAAATGGTGAAAGTCTTTTTAGATTGGCAAGGTGAATCATTTGTTTTCAGGCTGACATTTTCTCTCCTTGAAGCTTCCCAACCCCTTGTTTTATAGTCAGTCAATTCTGCTGAGAATTTTCAAGATTTCTTCCTTTATTATTCTGGAAATACTGTATCAGTCTCTTCCCCTAAGCACTTCTGAACTCACCAGGGACTGACAAAAATTAAACTTCTTGAAGACAAAAGGTAATTAAGTTTCTCCTCTAGTGCCAAAAATGTAATTGAAGATTTTAGACAAGGACTTACATTTTTTCTTTTCAGTCTACCTTCAACATCTATAGAAACATAGCTTGTTTTTAATTAGATTATCACATGATGCCAACCACTTCTAGTACTTTAATGGAAAAACATTCTAGATTAATATGTTTAAGATTGTTGGCTATGGTATTTACTGAAGGGTGTACTGATAGAGTAAATGTGTTAAGTCAATAGCATCAACCAGAAGTATGAAACAATTTGTAAAAATCTAATGGTGTTATTGTTTATAAATTGATCAGGTACTGGAGCAGGGATCTCCAGAAAAGAGCTCTCAAACTTACTTAAAATAAGTCTTATGCCCATAAGCTAAATCAAAATACAGTGGAGAAAGAAATGGTTGAGGTCAAGTATCAATCAATTGCTTATAAAATCCTAAGCCTGTTGAAGGAGATGCTTTTAGTTTCTCACATTATATAAAAGGGAAGCTTGGAAGACAGCAGAGATGAGCAATGTGACCTTAGTAAAACAATGAGGTGAGAGACCAGGAGCAGAGATGTAGTGTGTAGTTTCCTGAATTAGTCAGCTAGCATGGGAACAAGCTAGCGATACGCACTGAAATGCCTGCTGTGCACATTGGGATCAGTGTCTCTCTGGTCCCTCTTCTGAATTCCAACAAAGATGCTAATGCAAGATATTTAGTTGGTTTAAACTTGAAGCTGTCATCTTCCTCTGGGTCTTATTATAAAATAATTCTTATGGGCAAAGAGAAGCCTATAAATAACCCCTTAAAATCTCACTATTTATTTCATCCATCTTTTCTAGATCAAATTTGACACCTACTGCTTTTTCCATGGGTCTGTTTGGTATGTATGATGGCAAGCAGAGCATGCTGCCTTCCTGGCTATCACACTGGAACTGGGTTGTAGATTGCACTACAGGCAGGAAAATAAAATACATTTTGTGGTGGCAATATGGTGCCCTTTTGGTCTGGCTATTGGGACAAATCAGGGCGCATCTATGTGGCTTTACTTCTGAAAGACATCTTAAATTCGTTATATGGATTGATAAATTATTTAACTTACAACATGAACTGACTACTATCAATTTTTATGGCTGAGGTGCTCTGGTGTGACATATTTCTCAAGTCTGAAAAACTTTAAGTCATTAACTGGCAACCTGAAAAATAAAAAGGTATGTTTTCAGCCCCAAGAGAGCCTGAACTCTTCATAAGATGCAACTTTACTTTGTTCTCCTTGATATTCGGTGTGGCAAGGGAAAATGGCACATATAATTCACACAGTGCTGTAAAAATTCCCACCTTATTATTTTTACTTTTTAAGAAGGCACGCTTCAAGGCAGTTTTCTCAGCATTTGAAAAGGTTGGTCAGCGTACCATTTTTCCTTTACACCCAAGTGAAATATATTAAGATTTGTTCCACAGCATGAGAGACAGGGTAGCATAATGGGTAAAAACATGGATTCTGGAGTCAGTCAACTGGGGTTCAAATTCCAGCTCCACCAGTCACTACCTCTGTAACTTTGGGCAAGTTCTTTTACTTCTCTGTGTCTCAGATTAAACGAGTGTGTGTGTGTGTGTGTGTGTAGTATTCAGCTCATGATAAATACTATGTGTTTGCTATATATTTCATAAGCCAAAGTAAAGTTTTGCATGTTTAGTTCAGAAATTTTAGAGACTGACTTTGAGTTACTGTACATAAATTTCTGAGCAAAATCAGTGATCATAAATGAAACACAAATGACTCTTGACTGGAAGATAAACAAACATCGGAAAAGAATTTCAATGTCCTATGTATGTTGGCAATTCACTTCTGATTCCTTGAAGAGATCTGCTCATTTTAGATATATTTATCATCTAGAGGAGTTAAATCTTTTCTAAGTATAGATTCAGTGAACTCAATTATAAAATATAAAATCTTTGCTATAATAAACAAGTTTATCTTCTCTTCCAATTGCTACTCATATTACTTCTCCCACTTCAGCAAATTAACAGATCTTAAAATTTCATCATGTTTCTCGAACTTTGTTTCTTAACTTTGCAAATACAGAACTACTACAGAAACAAAACAAAACAAAAAAACAACACATCACCACAAAACAAAAACAAATGAAGTTTTAGTGCTTTCCACTCACAAGACTGTACTTTTCTCTTTCTCCATTCACTCCCTTTGGTGTGTTAAACGCATAGCATGTTGCAGATGTTGACCAAGAAGCTACTACAAATGTTTCCCATGAGGCTTCTTATAGAGCTCTCAAGCTGAGAGATTACACTAGGAAAAGAAATACGGGATTTGATTAATCCAAGAAGCCACAATTCCTGAAGCATATGGTAAGACACCAAACAAACAAACAGAAAGCACCTGGAAGTGTGTCAGGAAGTCTTCAAATTTCATTCTTTTACATGTAGCTTTCCAGTTTTCCCAGCACCACTTGTTGAAGAGGTTGTCTTTTCTCCATTGTATATTCTTGCCTCCTTCATCAAAAATAAGGTGACCAGGCTTCCCTGGTGGCGCAGTGGTTGAGAGTCCGCCTGCCGATGCAGGGCACACGGGTTTGTGCCCCGGTCCAGGAAGATCCCACATGCCACAGAGCGGCTGGACCCATGAGCCATGGTGCTGAGCCTGTGTGTCCGGAGCCTGTGCTCTGCAGCGGGAAAGGCCACAACAGTGAGAGGCCTGTGTCCCGCAAAAAAAATAAAAATAAAAAAATAAGGTGACCATATGTGCATGGGTTTATCTCTGGACTTTCTGTATTGTTCCATTGATCTATATTTCTGTTTTTGTGGCAGTACCATGCTGTCTTGATTACTGTAGCTTTGTAATATAGTCTGAAGTCCAGGAGCATGATTCCTCCAGCTCCATTTTTCTTTCTCAAGATTGCTTTGGCTATTCAGGGTCTTTTGTGTTTCCATACAAATTGTGAATTTTTTTGTTCTAGTTCTCTGAAAAATGCCATTGGTAGTTTGATAGGGATTGCACTGAATCTGTAGATTGCTTTGGGTATTATAGTCATTTACACAATGTTGATTCTTCCAATCCAAGAACATAGTCTATATTGCCATCTGTTTGAATCATGTTTAATTTCTCTCATCAGTGTCTTATAGTTTTGCGCATACAGGTCTTTTGTCTCCTTAGGTAGGTTTATTCCTAGGTATTTTATTCTTTTTGTTGCAATGGTAAATGGGAGCATTTCCTTAATTTCACTTTCAGATTTTTCATCACTAGTGTATAGGAATGCAAGAGATTTCTTTGCATTAATTTTGCATCCTGCTACTTTACCAGATTCACTGAGTAGCTCTAGTAGTTTCCTGGTAGCATCTTTAGGATTCTCTATGTATAGTATCATGTCATCTGCAAACAGTGACAGTTTTACTTCTTCTTTTCTGATTTGGATTCCTTTTATTTCTTTTTCTTCTCTGATTGCTGTGGCTAAAACTTCCAAAACTATGTTGAATAATAGAGATGAGAGTGGGCAACCTAGTCTTAGTGGAAATTGTTACAGTTGTTCACCATTGAGAACGATGTTGGCTGTGGGTTTGTAACATATGGCCTTTATTATGTTGAGGTAAGTTCCCTTGATGCCTATTTTCTGGAGGGTTTTTATCATAAATGGGTGTTGAATTTTGTCAAAAGCTTTTTCTGCATGTATTGAGATTATCATATAGGTTTTCTCCTTCAGTTTGTTAATATGTTGTATAACATTGATCGATTTGCATATGTTGAAGAATCCTTGCATTCCTGGGATAAACCCCACTTGATCATGGTGTATGATCCTTTTAATGTGCTGTTGGATTCTGTCTGCTAGTATTTTGTTGAGGATTTTTGCATCTATGTTCATCGGTGATATTGGCCTGTAGCTGTCTTTCTTTGTGACATCTTTGTCTGGTTTTGGTATCAGGGTGATGGTGGCCTCGTAGAATGAGTTTGGGAGTGTTCCTCCCTCTGCTATATTTTGGAAGAGTTTGAGAAGGATAGGTGTTAGCTCTTCTCTAAATATTTGATAGAATTCACCTGTGAAGCCATCTGGTCCTGGGCTTTTGTTTGTTGGAAGATTTTTAATCACACTTTCAATTTTAGTGCTTGTGATTGGTCTGTTCATATTTTCTATTTCTTCCTGGTTCAGTCTTGGAAGATTGCGCATTTCTAAGAATTTGTCCATTTCTTCTGGGTTGTCCATTTTATTGGCATATAGTTGCTTGTAGTAATCTCTTCTCTCATGATGCTTTGTATTTCTGCAGTGTTAGTTGTTACTTCTACTTTTTCGTTTCTTATTCTATTGATTTGAGTCTTCTCCCTTTTTTTCTTGATGAGTCTGGCTAATGGTTTATCATTTTTGTTTATCTTCTCAACCAGCTTTTAGTTTTATTGATCTTTGCTATTGTTTCCTTCATTTCTTTTTCATTTATTTCTCATCTGATCTTTATGATTTCTTTCCTCCTGCTAACTTTGAGGCTTTTTGTTCCTCTTTCTCTAATTGCTTTAGGAGTAAGGTTTGGTTGTTTATTTGAGATGTTTCTTGTTTCTTGAGGTAGGATTGTTTTGCTATAAGCTTCCCTCTTAGAACTGCTTTTGCTGCATCCCAGAGGTTTTGGGTCATCGTGTTTTCATTGTCATTTTTTCCTACGTAGTTTTTGATTTCCTCTTTGATTTCTTCATGATTTTGGTTACTTAGCAGTGCATTGTTTATCCTCCATACGTTTGCAGTGTTTCCAGATTTTTTCCTATAATTGATATCTAGTCTCATAGTGTTGTGGTCGGAAAAGATACTTGATATGATTTCAATTTTCTTAAATTTACCAAGGCTTGATTTGTGACCCAAGATATGATTTATCCTGGAGAATGTTCTATGAACACTTGAGAAGAGAATATATTCTGTTGCTTTTGGATGGAATGTCCTATAAATATCAGTTAAGCCAATCTTGTTTAATGTATCATTTACAGCTTGTGTTTCATTATTTATTTTCATTTTGGATGATCTGTTCATTGGTGAAAGTGGGGTGTTAAAGTTCCCTACTATGATTGTGTTACTGTCGATTTCCTCTTTTATGGCTGTTAGTATTTGCCTTATGTATTTAGGCGCTCCTATGTTGGGTGCATAAATATTTACAATTGTTATATCTTCTTCTTGGATTGATCCCTTGATCATTATGTATTGTCCTTCTTTGTCTCTTGTAATAGTCTTTATTTTAAAATCTCTTTTGTCTGATATAAGTATTGCTACTCCAGCTTCCTTTTGATTTCCATTTGCATGGAATATCTTTCTCCATCCCTTCACTTTCAGTCTGTATGTGTCCCTGGGTCTGAAGTGCGTCTCTTGTAGAGAGCATATATATTTGTCTTGCTTTTGTATACATTCAGCCAGTCTATTGGTTGGAATATTTAATCCATTTACATTTAAGGTAGTTATTGATATGTATGTTTCTATTACCATTTTCTTAATTGTTTTGAGTTTGTTATTATAGGTCTTTTCCTTCTTTTGTTTTTCCTGCCTAGTGAAGTTCCTTTAGTCTTTGTTGTAAAGCTGGTTTGGTGGTGCTGAGTTCTCTTAGCTTTTGCTTGTCTGTAAAGCTTTTAATTTCTCTGTTGAATCTTAATGAGATCCTTGCTGGGTAGAGTAATCTTGTTTATGTTTTTTTCCCTTTCATCACTTTAAATATGTCCTGCCACTCTCTTCTGGCTTGCAGAGTTTCTGCTGAAAGATCAGCTGTTAACCTTATGGGCATTCCCTTGTATATTATTTGTTTTTCCCTTGCTGCTTTTAATATTTTTTCTTTGTATTTAATTTTTGATAGTTTGATTAATATGCGTCTTGACGTGTTTCTCCTTGGATTTATCCTGTATGGGACTCTCTGTGCTTCCTTGACTGAATTAACTATTTCCTTTCCCATATTAGGGAAGTTTTCAACTGTAATCTATTCTAATATTGTCTCAGTCCCTTTCTTTCTCTCTTCTTCTTCTGGGACCCTTATAATTCGAATGTTGGTGCATTTGATGTTGTGTTAGAAGTCTCTAGGATATTTATATATATATATATATATATATATATATATATATATATATTCTTTTTCATATTCTTTTCTATTATGTTTTATTATAGGATATTGATCAGGAGGCAGAATCTGGGGGAAGGGTAAGGCCCAGGCCGTGGCCTTCATTGGGGTTTCTGTGGGAACGGCAAGGCAGGCAGGGTAAACAGTTTAGGCTTAGCCAATTTGAATAATGTCATCAGGATTCAATGTCTCTGGACTCTAGGGGTGGTCTCTAGTTGTCTGGTAACCTGCCCTGTGTTGGTTAGCGTGATTTAGGGCAGCAGAAATCTTGGTCTGGTTTGTGAGATTTAAAGGGCTAGGAAGAGGTATAGACTAACTGGGATTAACTGTTTTGCATATGAAAGACTGCTCCAAGCTGAGTCCTTTGTTATTTCTAACAACCTGGCTATTGCTGGAAAGGGCAGTCTCCTGAGGCCAGCCAAATATTTTAAGATCTCAAAACATCAGAAACTACAGATAAAGTAAAAACAAAACCTTGATTAATGTAAGCCCCTTATCCAGTTTTCAGACTTGAGTCTGCACAGACTTAGAGATTGAAGAGTAAAGGGGGGTCAGCTGCTCTAGAGGAAGAACCTGCTAGAGTTTGTAGTGTGATGCTTCTTCTGAGACTTCACCGAAGGCACCAGCAGATATTTATCGGGGCAAATGGATTGTGTAAATGAAAATACCCAAGCACTTTGGGGGTTATTGGACACTGGACAAAGCCAACACTGATTCCTGGATACAAACCATGGTCAAAATAGGGCTTAGGGGGAGGTGGAAAATAAGGAGAGCTTCTGTCTTAGTTCTTCTCTGTTGTATACTTGTTGAGACCTCAAACACACTTGGTGGTTATGTCCCCAGTTATATCTGTAATACACATGTCTGTTGTCAGAATTCCTATAATGGCCTTTTGTCCTGGAACAGTGGCTATTACGGTAGAAAGAGCAGAAAGGAAATCCTTACAAGTCTCTCTCACTGCCCAAGTAACAAACCAATACACTACCTCTGGAGTAAATTAGAGTTGAAGGCCATCATAAAAACCTAAAAGGTACAGAGATGAAAATCTTATTACATACCCACCTAACTAACTAATTTGGCTTCTGCTGAAGATGGTTTGTTGATTAAGAATAGTCACTTGCAGCTCTGTCCCAGATGGTGTCTCCTAATACAATCAATCAATGCATCTTCTAATTATAGGTATGCAACTATTAATACAGTGCAATCATTTTTTCTCACAGAACACAGCAAACTTTTTCTTAAAGAACGAGATAGCAAATACTTTAGGCATGTGGTGCCTTACGATATTTATGGCAACCACTCATCTCTGACACTATATTGCAAAAGCCACTGTAAACAGTGCATAAGTGAATGGGTATAGCTGTTTCCAGTAAAGCTTTATTTATAAAAACTGATAGCTAGACCCTGAGCACAGTTTGCCAACCACTACTCTATCTCAATAGCTAGAAAACACCAAAAATAATTTGCTCTAATCAGGATAGGACAGTGGTACATTATTACCAGTGACGCTAGGACAGGGGGTGTTTCAGTAATAAATGCACTGAAACCAGAACAAATCTCCTCCAAGATAAATTTGGCCCTAAGAGTCCATGAGTCTTACACAAATATTTCTACTCCTTTTTCATCATATCCCAAGGGTGAAGAAAGAGACACTACAATACCTCATTTGTTTATTAAGAGTCTCAAGCTTCCATCACAAGCTTAAAAATTCCAATTACTGACTTATCTCACATTATTGGGTGAAAGTTACATTGCATCAATATAATTAAAAGATTCAGTGACTTTCCCAAACAAAAAATTAATCTGATATGAGGTGACTCAGTAAGTTCACACCTAGAAACAAACTTTTAGCAACTCATTCTCCTAAAATTAAAATAATAAAGTTAGCACTTCACACCACATCCAGAATTCTTTTTCTGTGCTTTTCAATAGGGTAAAGATAGATCATAGTCATTCTGATATTTCCTCAGAGGACATCAGATATGCTTTCTTATTAGTAGACCTCAAGACTCAGGTTTGAATGGGGATAAAGTGGAGTTTTTATTTAGCTATGCATTTCTATTGATAAACTTCAGATATGAGAGTTTTGTTCTATAAAGGAATGCCCAGGCTATCACCGCCTTCCTAATAAATTTTGCCTGTTGAAATCTGATCTCTCCCCACACAGACATGCCACGGGCTCTGAATTACTGTGTGGCAATCCTATTAGGCACCGTAAAACTGCTAATGTGCCGTATTTAAACAGGCACAGTGGATTTCAGAGCCGCACAGTGATAGAAAGCAGAGCTGACAGCTGTGCCGTCAGTCATTTTTCTAGGCTGTACCCTGCAGCTGTTTACCATTATCACTTATTTACTGTTTAAAATAGAAGCTTTATAACCATAACTCAAAAGCCAACATAGCCACAAAGGGGAGAAACTGTCCCTTGAGATCTGGGGAAACTTTGTGGTTGGATATATGTTTAAGCTTATGTTGAGTACATCTCATTTCTCACTCCGAGTGACACTTAGTCGGACACATTAAAGTGATCAAGCTCACCGCAGAGTGACTAAATGGAAATGTACATCCCATTTTGCCTTCAAACTCTTCTCATGAAACTAAAGTGCTTAAATACCTAAGAGATATTTCCCGGATTCCAGAACTCAATGGCTATAGCTTAACTGGCTTAGCGTTCAGTCTTGGTCTTTATAACCTAATTAAGTTTGCTGAATGCTGGATCCTTCCACAAGAAGTGTTGTGTCAACCCAGTAAATTTTCCTCTTAAGCCAGTTTGTGGCAAAATGCAGCAAGAAAATTATACACAGAGAGAACGAGAGAGAGAGAGAGAGAGAGAGAGACAGAGTGCTGATAATGACAATAATTAAGGCTTGGTTTATGTATAAGCTGGCTTAGGAAATTTGAGCATTTCAGTCATTGTCATGACTGCTATAAGTCAACATGGGTGAAGAGGTGGTAGTGAGATCCATTTTTCTCATTAAAATCTCTCTGCCCTAGTCTAGCATTTTCTGAATATAAACTGGACCTCATATATGAATTGTTTTTGCAGGCTGACTTGTTAATGATGTAAACTGCGACTAGGTTATGGAACCTCAAGTAAAAGATAACTTCCCATTCATTGACCAAGGTAGGGCAAAGAGAAATGTTAATGGAAGAAAAATAGAGAGAAAATCTTCTCTTAATCTGCTCCAGAGCCAAAGAGCTTTGCCTGGTTTCTTTCAATGACAGGACTAGAAATGAAAGTGCACAAAAATTAAGGGAAATTCCATGGCATTATCAGACAGTCACCCTTGCTCAATCTATGTGAACTATAAGAATAAAATAGGGATTTGGGGGTTTTACATATAAAAATCAGCTGTTTGTTATCTGAAAAATTATTTGTGAATGGGTGAGACAAGGATTTATGGTATCTATTTTCTGTGAAATATAGTTTAAATTACCTTCTGTTTACACTTCAATGAGATATCTGTTTTGTTTTTCTCAATGGATTTAGTTGCCATCAGATGGTTTTCTTTTTTACTCTGAAACTTGAACTTAAAAAAAATTTAAAGATTCTCAAGAAATCTCTTGAAAGTTGAATATTTTTCAAATTAAATCTATGAATATTTTCAGAAAGAGGAAATTTACTTTGAAAAAAACTCAAATGAAATAAACATGTATAAATATCCAGAGTTTTAAAACACATTCTCATTTGATGACAATCTAACATACAGTTAGATAAATATTCAAGCTCTTTTGGGTGGGGTCTTGGGAAGCCACGAAAGAGGGAGGACTAGCGGATGGGAAGTTTTGTGCCTCACTTCCCAGAGCCTTGTCAGCACATTTCCTCTCATACTTCCTATGGTCTCGGGAGTAGAATCATTGCTGGCTAAGGAAAAGAGTATAGTTGCCACCCCTGTACTGAAAACAAACTTAAAAGTGTGGCCAAGGGCAATTAGGACTGTTGAGGGTGAAAGAGAACAGCAAGATGAGAGAGTAGTGGGGCCACAGCAAAAAGGAAGTCTCTGCCCCAAATTCAGCCTTTCTGTGGGCCAGGGCCCTCACACTGTTACCAAGTTCAAGTTCATACTGCTTGCAGCATGAAGGTCAGTAAATTGAGAGATGAGTTGTTAGGGGCAAGGAATAGCAACTTTATTCTGAAAGCCAGAAGATGGAGAAGATGGTGGACTAGTGTCCCAAAGAACCATCTTACCTCAGTTTGAATTCAGGCTTCTTTTATACTAAAAAGGGGAAGGGGTGTGGTTGGTTGTTGCAAATTTCTTGGTGTTGGAATCCTTTATACTTGTAGCTTTCCACCTAGATCAGGTCACGATGTTCCTGTAAACCTCCACCAAGACAATTATTCTTTGTTTTGCAACTTTTTATCTCTATATGAATGGAAAAATCTTATACCTTTAAAGGTCAGAGCCTTGAGAATGGGCTATCCTGTATATTTCAGGCTATAGGCAACATTCTTAACTTGTAGCAAAACAATAAAATGCAAATATTAAAGTAAAATAAACAGACCCATTATGGAGTCAGATTTGTTCTTCCCTACTGCAGCACATCAGATGTGCAGCCTTAGTGCTCCAGTAAGGACTGAAGTGATCACATGGCACGTCAGGACTCATGGATCCCATGGGCATGTGATCTACGACCTCTGTGCACAGAGGGTCAGAACCACTCTCGAGCCCATTTGTCTGCCTCCACACAGAGAGGTTCTTGGTTAGGCTGCAAAAATGGACCCAGGAAAACTTCTCCATCCTTGAGTGCCTTGGAAAGGTGACAGGACTCTCCCCTTTCACAGGCAAGAAAATTAAGGCCCAGAAAAATGGCACACACCAACCTAGCCAATGGGGATGAAGAGGACTATTTGGGGATTCTGAGTCCTAGCCAGAGGTGGCTAGTGGGGGACAGGGGCACATGGGGTGGCCCAGAATGTGTGGTGCCCTAGATTGGCTAAGACTCTTTGAATCTGTTTTCCTCTCTGGAAGTGTCTGAAGCTTGTCATTCTAGGAAGCCCAGAGAAAATAGCCTCGGAAAAGGCCTTGGATGAGGTTGGGAAGGTCCAGACCTGGGTCAAATTGCCTGATATTCTATCTCCAGATTCACTTCAGATGTCTCCCTCTCTGCTTCTGAAATGACTTTGACTGCAAATGGCTCTTGTGAGGTGCAAGGAGGTGTGCAGGTCCCTCTAGAACGTGACTGAGGTTTGGGCCATCCCTAATGTTTGTGGGGTCCCAGGCTAGAGTGAAAATGGCAGCCCAGCAGCCTAATACCTGTGTGCTCACAATGGAAACATGAAGCTACAAACTATAAAGTAAAAGACTGAAAATAAAATGAGTCAGGGAAAGATTTGGCTGTGGTCTATCTGTCATTGGTACTGTACTCCTGGGAAAGACATATCCTTCACATCTGCAGTGTGTAGATTAGCATTCCTCCACCCTGACTGCAAATAGGAATTACCTGGGGGCACTTATAAAAATTACTCTTGCCTGGGCACCAATCCAGGACAATTAAATACAAATATTGTGGGTAGAGTTTGTGTAAGACACTTAAAAAAAAAAAAAGACAGGGGATTCTAAGGTGCAGCCAAGAGTGATAACCTTTGGTCCATGAAAGAAGGTATTTGTTTGTCTTCTCAGAACACTTTTGGATCATAATATGTCAGATTCTATGAAAATTTCATTTCACTGTATCAAAGCTTGATTTGTTCATATGCTTCTCCCTGTAGCTAAATCATTCTGTATTTTAGGGCCACCTTCATACTCTAAAGGCCTTACAATTCTTTTGGAAGAAATACTGCAGGCTGATGCTCTGTTCTTCTAGTTTCACAGAATCTGTGTATACTTTTCTTGCCAAAATTCACTTCATCTACTTAACATCCAGCCTCTCTTAAGTCAATCAATATATTTTTTCCTCTCTAAAGTTTTTTTCTTATTCTGCCCTAAAATGCATTCCTCACTCCTGTCTGGCCAGGCTCCTCCTTGTTAAACTTAATCAATAAAATTCATTCATTTGTTTATTTGTGCATTGAACATATATTTCGAAAGGGTCCCATCTATGTTCACAGTTGTCTCTGAGGGTGATTTCAGATGCTTGATACACATATACATACACTTCATACCTGTCCTTCTAATTGCCTAGGATGTTAGTCTGCCAACTTCTGGAAGCAGAAAAATGGCTGTTACTGTCAGCTCAGAGATGTAGGGGTGGTGTTTTGGCAAAAGAACAAGAGCAGAGAGGTATTACTCTTCTGGATTCTTCTATGTTTTGTGTTAATTGGAAGTAACTTCTTAACTTCCATTCCCCTCTTGCTTTCTAAGAATTGGAGGAACAGTTTATCACAGGTCCATGAAGATTAATAAATAAGGGTCCAAGTGTCTTTGGAGTGGCAGCCTTTTGATTCTTCTGAAACCACAAAACTGGTTAATTCAAAGAAATCGTTGCTTGATTCAAAGAATTAAGATCAAGGGTGAGTTTGCTCCCCTCCCCATCTCAGCAAAACACCTTGAAATCCCAGTTTGGCTGTGCTCTACCAGATGGGTCTTGGGCTTTCATTGATTGTATAGCAAAAGCAGGAAGAGGGCTTCCCTGGTGGCGCAGTGGTTGAGAGTCCGCCTGCCGATGCAGGAGACACGGGTTCATGCCCTGGTCTGGGAAGATCCCACATGCCACGGAGTGGCTGGGCCCGTGAGCCATGGCTGCTGAGCCTGCGCGTCCGGAGCCTGTGCTCCGCAACGGGAGAGGCCACAACAGTGAGAGGCCCACATACCACCAAAAAAAAAAAAAAAAAAAGCAGGAAGAGCAGGAGCTTGGAGTGGCTCTGAATCTGCCAATACTGGGACCTAAGCTTTGATGATGCACAGTATTCTTGTTGGAAGAAGTGTTTTTATGGTTAAAGGCAATAAATCTCTTCTTCCTTAAGTGGCAGTTTGTTGGCATTACTTCCTTTGATTTTATTAAATTCATAAGAAGAAAAGCAAATCCACATGGTCTAGAGAAGAGAAACTTGGTTAACTGCTCAGACTTAGACTGGGAATCTTGAAAGGTACATAAGAATTAGGAGTTGAATACAACCTCTCCTACCATGAATATAATGTTAGCAACTGTGTACAGAGATGATACAAGAGAGTGAGACATATTTCCCAGTGAGCAACTTCATGTTGAGTGGGTGAAAAAAAGAAAACTGTTAGCAGATCATCTCAGAACATGGGAAGGGAGAAAATGAGGTGCACAGGGTACTTAGAGGTCAAAGGGCTGGGCACTTAGTCTGTTGTGTGTCTTGAACGATTAAGTGGATAGGTGAAGGGGTGGCAGTTGGGGGACAGGAAGGGTACCCATTCCTACTGAGTGCTCAATGTTGTTGCTTCTAGGACCTCTCACCTGACAGAGCAAGGCAATATATATGTGTATATATACTTATGTATATACACGTATCTGCAAATATTTTTAATGTAAACATCTATATCTATTCTAAACTAAACATGAGTTCCTAATGATGTCACCAACTCTAATTGACTGATACATGGACCAATCTATTCTCCTTCCCTCGTTTGTCCATAACCTCTCACTCTAACAGGGAGAAACCTGGCTCCCACCGTCTGCCAGTTATTTACTTAACTGTCCAATCCAGTACACATGTATAGTACTTTCAGGATTGTTAACTCATATCCTCATGAGAAACAACCTTGTCTACTAGAGTACAGTGCTGATGTACAGTTCTTTTGCCTTTTGTGTCTTAAAGACAGTACTCTTTTCCAAAGTGACTTAGGTCAGCATTTTCTCCCCATCCCTTTTAGTGAGGTTGTTACATACATTTTTAACACAGATTATTTTGTCACATTTGGTATTCTATCCTGGTATCCTCTGAAAACCTAAATGATTTTTTAAATATTTTCATATATTAAGACTCACTCTTTACACTATAAAGCTCTATATATTTTAACAAATTCATAGAGTCATGTATCTGTCATTGCAATATCATATGGAGTAGTTTCACCAGCCTAAAAATTCCCTGTATTTTATGTATTCAGCCCTCTCTTACCCTGCTCCCCTCCAGGAAACCTGGCAACCACTGATCTATTTACTGTCTCTGTAGTTTTGTCTTTTCCAGAATGTCCTAGAAATGGAATCATATAATATATAGCCTTTTCAGGCTATTTCCTTTCACTTAGCAATAAGCATTTAAGATTCATCTATGCCTTTGCATAGCTCGATAACTTATTCTTTTTTATTGCTAAATAGTAGTCCGTTACTTGGATGTACTAGCTTGTTTATCCATTCCCTATTGAAGGACATCTTGGTTGTTTCCAATTTTTGTAAAGTATGAATAACGCTGCTACAAACATTCACATGCTGGATTTTGTGTGGCTATAAATTTTCAAATCAATTAGGTAAATAACTAGGAGTGTGGTTGCTGGAATTCATGGTTAGATTATGTTTATCTTTGAATGAAATTGCCAAGCTGTTTTCCAAAGTAGCTATTTTGAATTCTTACCAGCAATGAATGTGAGTTCCTGTTGCTCTACATCCTTGCCAGCAATTAATATGTTTTTTTTTAATTTTAGCCTTTTTAGTAGATGTGTAGTTGTATCTCATTGTTTTAAGTTGCAATTCCTAATTACAAATGTTGAACTGTTTTTCACATAATTTATTTACCAGCCGTATATCTTTGGTGAAGTTTCTGTTCCAATCTTTTGCCCTTTTTAAACTGTATTATTTGTTCTCTTGTTGTTGAGATTTAGGAGTTCTTTGATTATTTTGGATATGAGTTCTTATCAGATATGTGTTTGCAAATATTTGTCACAATATTTTTTCAAAGTTTTGTCCTTTCATTATCTAAATAGTGTCTTGCATGGAATGACAGTTTTGAATTTTAATAAAATTTACTTACCACTTTTTTTCTTTCATGGATTGTGCTTTTGATGTTCTATATAAAAATGAGGTCACATATATTTTGCCACCTTCCAGAAGTTTTATGGCTTTGCATTTTACAGTTAGATCTATGATCTAAGTTGAGTAATTTTATTTTGTGAAACATGTGAAGTCTGTCTAATTTTACAGTTTTTACATATGAACATCTAATTTTTGTAGCACCATTTGTTGAGAAGATTATCTGTTCTCCAAACAATTGCCTTTGCTCATTTGTCAAAGATCACCTGATTATATTTATGGCAGTCTGGTTCTAGGCTCTCTATTCTGTTGTATTGATCTATGTGTCTATTATTTTGAGAATAGAATGCTATCTTGATTGCTGTCTCTTATAATAAGACTTGATATCAGGTAGTGTCAGTCCTCCAGTTTTATTGTTCTTTTTCAATATTATGTTGGTTATTCTAGGTCTTTTGCCTTTCCATACAAACTTTAGAACCAGTTTGTCAGTATCTACAAAATAATTTACAGAGATTTGGTTGGGATTATGTTTAATTATAGATAATTTGGTAAGAATTGAATTTTAACAATATTATGTCTTCCAATCCATGAACGTAGGATATATTTCCATTTATTTATATCTTCTTTGATTTCTTTCATCAATACTCTATAGTTATCTGTACATAGAATCTTACAATATTTTGTTAGATTCATGTCTATTTCATTTCTTTGTCCTAGTATAAATGGTATTCTGTTTTTAATTTCAAATTTCTTATTTAATTTTAATAAATTGTATCTTTCAAGGAATTTGTTCATTTAACTAATTTGTCAAATTTATTGGCATACAGTTGTTCACAATTGTTTTTACTATATTTTAAAATGTCTGTGGAATCTGGAATGATGTACTCTCTTTCTTTCATGAGTGAAATCTGTAATTTGTATTTTATCTCTTTTTTATTGATAAATCTAGATAGAGGCTTGTATTTTATTAATCTTGTCAAGAGACCTATTCTCAGTTTTGTTGATTTTCTATCATTTGTCTATTTTTTATTTCACTGATTTCTACTTTGCTTCTATTTTATTGTTTTGCTCCTTTTGCTTTAATTTTCTCTTCTTTTACTAGCTTCTTAAGATGAAAGTTTAGATCAGTGCTTTTAAATCTTTCTTTTGTCTTTTCTAGGTATTTCCCTTTAAGCATTGCTTTAGCTGCATTCCACAAAATTTTGATGTATTTTGCTTCCATTATCATTCAGTTCAAAATATTTTCTAATTTCCTTTGGAATTTCTTTTTTGATCCATGGGCTATTTAGAACTTTGTTGGTAAGCTTCCAGATGTTTAGGGATTTTCCTGATATCTTTTTGTTATTGACTTGTTGTATGAAAGATCATACATTTATTTGTTTTATTATTTTTAGAGAATATGCTTTGTATGAATTCAGTTCTTTAAAATGGATTGAGACCTTTCATGGCTCAGCAGCTGATCTATCTCATGTATATTCCATATACACTTGGAAAATATGTGAATTCCACAATTGTTAGGTGTAGTGTTCTATAAATGTCAATAAGCTTAAAATTGGCTAATAGTGTTGTTCAAGTCTTCTATATATTTATTAATTTTTAACTTTTTGTGGTTCTATAACTTTATTTGACAATCAACAGTTAGTTCTCATCCACGTTAAGTGTCTGTAGATTTTTGAAAGTGGTGACAGGTATATAGGTAACCAAGGTATAGAGCTCGTTTGGTGAATCTTCATGTTCATTATGTTTTCTGCACATGGGCATGAGATGGGACATTCCTTATTCCTTTGGCCCAGACTGCTTTGCTAAGCTTGGTGTCAATGCGTACATCTGGAGTTCTCATCTCCTTCATGGCAAATTTCAGGATTTCTTTGAGTGCCTGAGGGACACGTTGCTTGAAACTCACTCCATGGATGCTCTTGTAAATGTCGATAGTGTATTCTCTGGTCACCACCACATTGATGGCAGACTGGCCCTTCTTCTTCTCTCCACCCTTCTTTGTGGGAGTCATTCTGCTGGGCTCTGGTTGGAAAACAATCTTTAATATATATGTTTTAATCAATTACTGGAAAAGAAATGTTAAAATCTCCAATTTTAATTGGAATTTGTCTTTTTCTCCCTTAGCTCTGTCAGTTTTTGCATTATTTTGAAGCTTTGTATTAGATGCATACACATTTAGGATTGTTATGTTTTCTTAATAAATTGTTTATTGCATCGTTATGAAATGCCTACCATTATCTCTGGTAATACTCCTTATCATGAATTCTACTTCTTGTGATATTAATGTGGCCCCTACAATTTTCTTCTGATTAGTTGTTTGCATGGTATAATTTTCCCAATCTTTTATTTTTTAAGCTGTGTCTATACTTGAAGGCCATTTCTTGAAAGCAACATATAATGTGTGTTTCCTACTTGTCTAGTTTGAAGATCTTTACCTTTTAATTGTAGTTTTAGTCCACTCACAGTTGAAGTAATTATTGATATGTTTGAATTTAAGACCACCACTGCCTTGTCTGTTCTTTGTTCCTCTTTTCATCATTTCCTTCTTTTTAAATTAACCAAGGATTTGAAAAAGTTATTCCATCTTAACTTGTCCATTCGTTTTTAACTATTTTAGTGATTGCCATAGGGATTACAGTATGTGTCCTTATATTATCATAGTCTTCCTTGAATTAATATTATACTTCTTTAAGTATAATATAAAGAACTTATTATAGCATATTTTAAATGATCTCTCCCATTCTTAGTACTATTATTGTCTTTCATTTTACCTCTGCATTTTTATAAACCCCACAGTACATTTTTATGTACTTTGAATAGTAAATTGTATTTTTTTTTTTTTTTTTGTGGTATGCGGGCCTCTCACTGTTGTGGCCTCTCGCGTTGCGGAGCACAGGCCCTGGACGCGCAGGCTCAGCAGCCATGGCCCACGGGCCCAGCCGCTCCACGGCATGTGGGATCTTCCCAGACCGGGGCACGAACCTGCGTCCCCTGCATCGGCAGGCGGACTCTCAACCACTGCGCCACCAGGGAAGCCCGTAAATTGTATTTTTAAAAAAGAAATGAAGGCTTCCCTGATGGCACAGTGGTTAAGAATCTACCTGCCAATGCAGGGGACACAGATTCGAGCCCTTGTCCAGGAAGACCCCACATGTTGCTGAGCAACTTAACCTGTGTGCCACAACTACTGAGCCTGTGCTCTAGAGCTCATAAGCCACAAATGCTGAGCCCACGTCCCACACTACTGAAGCCCATGTGCCTAGAGCCCATGCTCTGCAAAAGGAGAGGCCACTGCAATGAAGAGCAGCCCCCACTCACCGCAACTAGAAGAAAGCCCATGCACAGCAATGAAGACCCAATGCAGCCAAAAATAAATAAAAAAAATAAAAAGAAAAAAAGAAATGAGAAAAATACTCTCTGTTTACCTACATATACATACTTCCTGACATGCTTCATTTCTTCATTTAGGTTTCTGTTTCTGATATCATCTCCCTTCAGCACAAAGAGTTTTCTCTTATATTTCTTTCTGCTGGGGAAAATTCTCTTGACAATTGTTTTTGTCATTTTTCCCCATTATTTTTAGAGAATATTTTCACTTGATATAGAATTCTAGGTCAACAGACTCTCTTTTTCCCTCTAGCACTTTAAAGATGCCTTGTCATTTTCTTGTGGCTTGTAGTGCTATGGATGAGCTGTCTGCTCTCATTCTTCTCATTGTTCCTCTTTAGAGAACATGTCTTTATTTTCTGGTTGCTTTTAAGATTTTTCTCTCTGTCTTTGGTTTTCAACAAGTTGAATATGATTTGCTTAGAATTTGTTAAGCTTCTTGGGTCTATCTGCTGGTATTTTTCATCAAATTTGGAAAAATATTTAGTTATTATTTCTCCAAAATTATTTTTACTCCCATGTTTCCTCTCATTTTGGATCATCTGTCTTACATATGTTAGACCACTTGATATAGTTTTACCATCACTGGTACTTCTACTTTTTTCTTTTTCTCACCCAATCACGGAGGCTTGGAATACTCTGCACTGGCTGCAAAAGCTTTCACAGTTAGAGTCAGGACCTAAAACACTGGAAAAGATAACACATAGATTTGGAGTCTCATTAAGGTGTAAGTAATCCCAGATGTTTTTATGAGGGTAAGCTATTGTGCGGAAGGATGAAGATGAGCTGAAGCTATTTTAGAGAGGAGATAGAAAGAGAAAAGGCAGGGAGTAAAGGAAAAGACCCTATGATTAGCAAAGATAAGCTTTGAGGATGTCACAAATTGGCTTCCTAGTGTTTATTTTCTGAGTGGTAAAGGAAGGAGTAGAAATATTTGACAAACAATCCTTTATATTGCCCACCCATTTCTGGTGAATAAGCTCAAAGAGGCAACTGAGCAAAGTTTGAGAGAGAAAGTGTATTTTCCACCTCCAATGCTCTCGTTTGGCTAACGTAGGATAGAAAAAGTGTTACCAGAAGAACTGATACCCTGACTTATTGTATCAGATGGGGACTTCTCTGGGTCTCCCAAGATTCACCCCTCTGTCGCGTCTCCTGCCTGGAGTCTCTTCAAAAATCTGTGGAAGACCTCCAGCAAGTCAGGTAGCAGTGACTTTTAAAGTTAAACAACATGTAGTCTATTTACGTTCTCTCATCAGGGTTAAATCAGAGCAATTAATGAAATCAACTGATATTTTTTTAACATCTTTCTTGGAGTATAATTGCTTTACAATGGTGTGTTAGCTTCTGCTTTCTAACAAAGTGAATCAGCTATACATATACATATATCCCCATATCTCCTCCCTCTTGCATCTGATTATTAATTAAATTAACTAGCTTAAGTTAATTAATTAAAATTAAATTGAAATGTAATTAAAATTTTCTCATTGGAGGGAAATTAAAAAAAACAAAAACAAAAACGTTGAGAAACTTTGCCTTGAGCCTCCTCAGATGACCCATAAGAAGGCTTGTTCGATGATGCTCCACAATTAATTTTAAAGAACTCCCAACCATGTTTTTGTCTTATAAAGTTGTCTTTTAAAGTTGTAGATACTTTTTCTTAAGCAAAGAGAGCCATAGAGTAGAAATGGCTGTCCAGCACATCTACATAGAGGGCCAGAGGCATCTAGCTTCAGACTCCCTGGAAAGGGTGGGAGCAGAAACATATCTTCTGCAGAATTCAAAGAGCCCAGTATTCAGCTGAGGGGTAGTCAGACCTGGGGTAGACCAGAAGCTGGAAGTGAGAGATGCAGTGGCAGCAACCATACTCAGCCTAATGTATGCCAGAGCAGATAGACCATGTCCAGTCCAGCCATGTAGAGTGTCCCAGCATTCTCACATCCTTTTGGACTGTACCTGCACCCGTAGTGGTAGGGTCAGAACTGGCTGTGAATTGAATTCGATTACATTTCCAGCAGGCGGCCCAGTGGAAACTCAAAATGGAAATAAAGTTCAGGTAAAGCAGAATATAGCACATCACATTTCTTATATCCCTGCATTTTCGGCCTGAGATTTTGTCTACTATGTGAACTTATGAAGAAACGCACATCCGATATTGTGATGTGGACAGAATACTGGATCCCCTATATTTCTTGAGAACCTGAAACAGCTGATGAGCAGAGCCACAGAAGAACATACACTGGGTATAGGTGGAAATTCTTACACGTGATATGGGTGCATAGGGATTGTTAACTTCCTCAAGCAAAAGCTAAAAATTCCAGTGTTGAATTGGCAGAGATGGTGGTCTTTCTCCAGGAATTTCTGCTGGCTGCCTCTTCTCTTTTCCCCACTTGTCATCTTTCCAGGTGGTAAAATCCTGTCTGAATTTTAGTGCTTAGCATTTTCCTTCATGAGCTGCTTGAATCCCAGAAAAAAAGCCCTGAGCACTGTAAAGTGAGCTCCCATGAATAATCCTTCAAAATTTTACTGCCAAATAAGATATTCAGTTCTGTGGGCTGAGTTAACCAGCTCTGCATAGATGACAATGATGGTCCAGGGCCTGTGTCAGCCCCTGCTGCCCTCAGTTTCTTACCCCCAGGAAGTTCCACTGGAGTCTTTGTAGTGTCAAAGTGTAATTTTTGGAAAGTTGAAAATCTAACTCTCATAAAAATATAGAGGAAGCTTGTATCAAAGATTTATTCAACTTAGTGAGGAAGCCAGTAAGAAAGAAGCTGATTCAAGGAGAATTTGAGAAACTGAGTATTTACACGCAATTAAAAAATGTTAGAATGAATTGCCAGGTTAGATACAAGACTTGTTGATACACTACAGGACAAATAAAGCCAAATCTTTATTTTATATCACAAACAGAAATCATTAATAGTTTTCTTGGACAGAAATCTATAAGTTATGAAACTTCATAAGACCTAATTACTAGACAACAAAATCAAACACAGGTATGTTCTCCTGGATAACTGAATAATCTTTTTGTCAGCTTATTAAGCCATGTCCCAGTATGACATTGAAAGGACATGCTTCCTCCCCATTTGCCTTATTTCCATGTTTTAGATAGTATATCTTAACAGCAACTCTTTGGAATGCTGGTGATAGTGTCTAGAACTTATCTCTGAGCTATGAGCCCTACTTAATCAGCATTTTTGGACATGAATATATATACATCAGAATTGAAGAAAACAAGCACATTGCAGGAGGGCTCTGGCTTGGAGAGGAGAAGGGGACCAAACGGGTGGTGTGGGGAATTAATTTTTTTTAAAAATTTTCTGTTGTTAAAAATTTTTTTAGTCACTGAGCTTCATGTGATTAGTACTTTGGATTCAAAAAAAGATTTTGGCTCTTTTTGAGTTAGGGTGTGGAGAAAAGGGAATCCTCTTGCACTGTTTGTAGGAATGTAAATAGATGTAGCCACTATGGAGAACAGTATGGAGGTTCCTTAAAAAACTAAAAATAAAATTACCATATGACCCAGCAATCCCACTACTGGGCATATACTCAGAGAAAACCATAATTCAAAAAGACACATGTACCTCAGTGTTCATTGCAGCACTATTTACAATAGCCAGGTCATGGAAACAACCTAAATGCTCATCAACAGATAAATGGATAAAGAAGATGTGGTACATATATACAATGGAATATTACTCAGCCATAAAAAGGAGTGAAATTGGGTCATTTGTAGAGCATGCATGGACTTAGAGACTGTAATTCAGAGTGAAATAAGTCAGAAAGAGAAAAACAAATATCATATATTAATGCATATATGTGGAATCTAGAAAAATGGTACAGATGAACCTGTTTTCAAGGCAGAAATAGAGACACAGATGTAGAGAACAAAAGTATGGACACCAAGCGAGGAAGAAGGGGTGGGATGAATTGGGAGATTGGGATTGATGTATATAAATTAATATGTATAAAATAGATAACTAATGAGAACATGCTGTATAGCACAGGGAACTCTACTTCATTTTGCTGTACAGTAGAAACTAACACAACATTGCAAAACAACTATACCCCAATTAAAAAAAAATAAAAAGGGAAAAGAGAGTGAAGAAAACAGGTTGCTTGAATTCTGGTTCAGCCACTGACTAAATGCATGACTTGATCAAGTCACCTAAGATTGCTGTAGGTGACAGCTGGTCTCCAAAGATGGCCCCCAGTGAACTCTGCCTCCACTTTAATACTCTCATGCAATCCCCTTCCAGGGTGGCTTGGACTGGCCCTGTGCCTCTTTTTTAAACAATAGAACATGGGCTAAGTGACACCACCTAAGCCTTGGGAAGCCCTGACAGCCTCTGCTTTTGTGGTCTTAGAAGTCAGCCTGTACATAAGAAGTCTGACTGTCCCACTGGAACGAGAGACCATGTGAAGGGGCCCTGGAGGGTGAGGGGCACGTGGGGAGGGAGATCTCAGTGGGAAGCTCTCCGGTTCCGGACATGTGAGCGATGACAGCATCCTGGACACTTCAGCCTACATGATGTTGAAAGCACTGGAGTTAAATGCCTTAAAAACAAGTAAACAAAAAACCATTTAAAACAAAGCTAAAGATGACATTGCCAAACAAAGGTAGACTGTGTGCAGGGCTTCCTGGTGGGAGGTGAGCTTACTGAGAAAGAAGGGGTTTAGGGAGGAAATTAAGATTAATTGCAATGTTCAAAAGTTGTGGCATATTCTTTTAAAAGAAACCAAAGATGCGTCATTTCTTGAGTTATTGCAAAGTTGTACAAATCACTGGAGAAGATGTCTTAGGGAAGAATCCTGTGTGATAGGTGGGGAGACCCCAGATAACCAAATAGGTCTTTTCCATCCCATGTGAATGGTTTTATAACTGCATAGCTGGGAGCTTGGAGTAAACCTGAAAATGAAAGAATTACTTAAGGATGAGATTTACTATAGCAACAGAATATTTGTCATCTAAGGAGACCTAGTTGAAAACAAGGCTTACAAGATTTTAAACAGAAACATACTTTATTTTCAATAGTTTCATGATTGTTTTAAAACATTTGAGTCTACCCTAAGATAAACCATACCCTCCATAAGTCTTGTCTTCAGAGTAATTTTTGAATTCAGAAGAGCTAACCTTTGAAAATATGTAATTCAATGTAAAGGAAACCTTAGCTTTCTTTACCTTGAATTCTTTAGAATAGTGAATTTTAGTATTTACTGACTTTGTAAATACTGAGCGTTTTCAAGTTCTCCAGTATGGTGTCAATAAAGAACATAAGTATCAAATGCAGCCTTAGATGTGGTTCTTAGTTTTCCCCCCCAAATTTGAAAATGTCCAACCTCAAGTGGTTTCTTTATGTACACTACTTGTTTCTGTGTTAGAGACTCTGTTTATGTCCTATGAGCGTCTACAGATCCCATGGGGTGCATGTTATGTCTCTCTTTTCTTGAGATCCAGGAGCAAGGCAGGAAAAGATTTCAACAGGTCCTGAAATAGGGACTGTTTTATATTACAGGGATATAGAAAATGAGAACAGAAGGTCATGGAACTGCATACAAGAAGAACAGCTGTTGCAAAAGAGATGCAAACACAAACTCTATTCTGAGCTGACTCTTCTTCTCAGCTCTCAGCACTTTTAATCTGGAAAGCTCTTCAGAAATCATTAAATCTCCATTCTGATAGCAAATAACAAAGATGGAAATAATATCCGATGTTGGAAGTAATCTTTTAAAACTGTCTAACATTATAGGTAAGGACTCTAAGGCTCATAGAAGTGAAGCAACTGGTCTAATGACTCATGATGGATTAATGGTAGAATTTGGAAAAGGGTGTGAATAATGTTCGGGAAACACTTAAGAAAATATTTTTCGGGCAGGGAAATCATGGACAATGTTTATGTCATGGCATTATTTGTTTCTGTATATTTGCCTAACTGCAAATTGTTTTGTACAAAAAAGCATTTAGGGGCTTTCAAACCATTAGGATTTTTTGACTCTGAGTTGAGAAAATAGACATAAAGGAAATTCTGTACATATGAAAATGAGTACATGGGTATCTCTTTTATAGCTAATTTTATTATATGATAGATTTATACACATAGTTCATAACAATAAAAAACTATTCTCTGTCTTACTTGATTATCACCATGTCATTTTTTCCCTAAAGGCACCACTTTGCTTCTATTTCTTCCACAATTTACACCTATGTTTCCATATAATATGCTATTTTATACCAATAGAAGCAGCACTATAAGCTAACTCTCATTAATTTTAGACATTATTTATTAACTTTCTATTGTGGCAATAGAAGATTTAGCTTAGTCCAAATGTTACTTATAATAGAACCTGAGATTGAATTTTTCAACCCCTGGTGAGTAGGGACATGGGATCAGATTTATTAGTTTTGAAAAATCAATGACATTTCTTTCAACCATGACATTTCTTGCAACTAAGTGTTGTGAGGAAGGTTCATGTCTGTCCCACTATTATTTGCACAGGTTGGAGTTCTTTACGGATGCAAAGTCACTTATGACCCACATCTTTTGAGATATGTATTATTCCTGTTTTCCAACATTCTATAATGAGCCTAATCCAAGGTTATATCCCGTGTAATTAGAAAAGCCAGGATTTAAACTCAAATCTCTTCGATTTCAAAGACTAATCTTTTCCTAATGTTTCATACTCCCCCTAAAAGAAAGTTTCCTTCCAACAGAACTTTCTGTGTACCTTTAGGTGCTGTGACTGCTGCTACCTTCTTCTTGCACAGGAAACTTTCAAAAAAAGAGTTCTTTGGGTCTTGAGGAGAAATATAGTGTCATGAATAGGTATGAGAGGAATAGAAGGGGGCACCTGGCATCTGGTGATGGGAGGAAAGGATCAGTTTCCCAAGTTGATTTTGTGAGAGACGAGGACAAAGCTGAGTTCAATAGGCAGCAGATCTCAAGCATTTTGCTCCTGGTGCAGGTTGATTTTCTCCCCAGAATCCTTTGAATCCAGCTGGTTGGGGAGAACTCCAGCTATAAGAGAGGTTTCTCCAATAAAGGAGAGAAAAATTCTTTTCGTGTTGTCCTGTATTTTCAGTAGCAAGGATGCAGAAATGCTATGATGGGCATTTGTTAGTGTTAGTGTAGCTGGAAGAATGAAAGTCACTTCTACTCTTTCCTTCTTCCCCAGACTGGGGAGGAAGATGGCCCTTGACTAAGAACGTGATTGCATTCCTTAAAAGAGCTATTTCAAAGTTTTGGCAGCATCTTTGGTCAGCTAAGGGAAGGACGATTGTGAAGTGTCTCTCAGTGACAGGCTGTTTTCAGCACCAGCAGGTCTGTGTGTATGTGTGTGTGTGTGTGTGTTTTAGTCTGTTTGATTGACTTAACAGTTACTTCTTGGGCAATCAGAAGAATGCAGAAGCAAAGCTGCAGCTCATATGGTGGAAAGACTTGGAAGAGCATGGTGCTTTGGGTACTTCTACCCACCAAATAATGAATATACGTTTGTTCTCTGTTCTGCTGGAAACCTCATGGTTTATGCTAACATAAATATTTGAGCATTGAGGAAATGTAGCTCTGTGAGGCCACTGGAAAAATTGAATGCTTTGGGTAAGGGGTGAGGTTTTCTATAATGTTAGTGGAAATTCACATGAGGATTAGAAGTTACTTTTGTAAAGAGGTACAAAATAGCAAGGTTAGGAACCAGAAGTATCCATGGAAGTTCTTTGTTAAGTTGTTGTTGTTGTTGTTTTTTTTTTGCCGTACTCGGGCCTCTCACTGTTGTGGCCTCTCCCGTTGCAGAGCACAGGCTCCGGACGTGCAGGCTCAGCGGCCATGGCTCATGGGCCCAGCTGCTCCGCAGCATGTGGGATCTTCCCAGATCGGGGCATGAACCCGTGTCCCCTGCATGGGCAGGTGGACTCTCAACCACTGAGCCACCAGGGAAGCCTCAGCTCTCTGTGCAGTTTTGACTTCTTGGGTGCTGTTTTCTTTTGACTAGCACGCCCCCTGCATTGGAAGCATGGAGTCTTAACCACTGGACCACCAGGGAAGTCCTGAGACAGTATTTTCAATAAGTGGTGCTGGGAAAATTGGACAGCTACATGTAAAAGAATAGAATTGGAACATTCTCTAATGCCACAAAATAAACTCAAAATGGATTAAAGACCTAAATGTAAGGCCAGAAACCATAAAACTCCTAGAGGAAAACACAGGCAGAACACTCTTTTACATAAATCACAGCAATACTTTTTTGGATCCCTCTCCTAAAGCAAAGTCAATAAAAATAAAAATAAACAAATAGGACCAAATTAAACTTAAAAGCTTTTGTACAACAAAGGAAACCACTGACAACTTGAAAAGGCAACCTATTGAATGGGAGAAAATATTTGAAATTGAGATAACGGATAAGGGCTTAATATCCAAAATATATAAACAGCTCATACAACTCAACATCAAAAACAAAAACAAAAACCAAAACAAACAACCCAATGAAAAAAAGGGCAGAAAACCTAAATATGCATTTTTTCCGAAGAGGAAATGCAGATGGCCAACAGGCACATGAAAACATGCCCACCATCACTAATCTTCAGGGAAATGCACATCAAAAATACGAGATATCACTTCACACCGATCAGAATGGCTATCATCAAAAGGAACACAAATAACAAATGTTGGTGAGGATGTGGAGAAAAGTGAGCCCTACTACATTTTTGGTGGGAATGTAAATTGGTGCAGACACTGTGGGAAAGAGTATGGAGGTTTCCCAAAAAACTAAAACTAGAACTACCACATGACCCAGCAGTTCCACTCCTGGATATATATCTGAAAAACAAAACCACTAATTTGTAAAGTTACATGCACCCCAATGTTCATAGAAACGTTATTTACATTTGCCAAGATATGGAAGTAACATAAGTATCTATTAACAGATGAATAGATAAAGAAGATATGATATATATATGTAACATTTTACATATATATAAAATGAAATACTCCTCAGCCATGAAAAAGAATGAAATTTTGCCATTTGCAGCAACATGGATGTCTTGGAGGACATTATGCTAAATGAAATAAGTCAGACAGAGAAAGACAAATACTGTATGATATCACTTATATGTGGAATCTGAAAAATACAACAAATTAGTGAATATGACAAAAAAGAAGCAGACACAGATATAAAGAACAAACAGGTGGTTACCAGTGGGGAGAGGGAAGGGAGGAGGGGCAATATAAGGGTGGGGGAGTAAGAGGTACAAACTATTATGTATAGAATAAGCTACAAGGACAAAACAGCGAATATAACCAATATTTTATAACTATAAATGGAGTATAACCTTTAAAAGTTGTGAATCATTATATTGTACACCTGTAACATATAATATTGTACATCAACTATAACTCAATAAAAATAAATAAATAAAATGCATTCCTCCATTAAAAAAAATAATGTGTGTTTTCTCTTGGTCTCAGGTCAGTCTTCAAATTGCTTCCTTATAGTGCTGACTTGGTGAGATAGCAAATCTTCTCTTCATGTCACCATGACCCCATGATCTATATTCTGGTAGTTGTCCTCATAAGACAGGAGAGGGACCTGGGCAGGGTTTCTTAAGGCTGAGACAGTCTTCATTTCCATGTGGACCCCCAGTGGGGACAGATTGGTGGCCCTGCCTGCACAGCTATGAGAGGGTCAATTCAGGGCTGAATATGCTTCTGCTTGGCTCCCTACTACACTCAAGAAGATTATTTCCCTTAAGAATTCAAGTCTCTCCATTTCTATCTTCCCTGTTATTGATGTCCTGACCACTCCTCTTGTCTCCTTTAAAATCTTTGATGTTTTTGTCATTTCTGTGAGTAAAAAACTAATTCTGGACTCTTCCTGTCTCATGTTATTCCTGACCATTGTTTGTGTTTTTCCAGTGGATGACTCACATCTGTTCCGTTACAGGGAGGAAATAATTCCTCAGGATATAATTGAAAGAATTTGGTGGATACAGAATGGGGTTGAAACAGATTAATATTTAGAAAGATTACCCCACTGCCCTGACATTATACAGACAGGATCTTTGCTCCATCACTTCTTTACAGGTGGGAGCCATTTACAATTCTCGATAAGAGAAGGTGATAGCATCACCTTGATAAACTGAAGATGTATCTAGAAAAACAAAGGAAGCCAAAAAATATGTAACAAGAAGGCACATCTGGGAAAATTCCCCATATATGTGCAATACCTTTGCTAAGTGTGCACAAGAGATCCAAATTTGTGATGTTGGCAGAACCCACATCTTGACCTCTGAGGCTAACATGTTTGGGTTACTACAGAGTTTGCAAGTCTAAGTTGCTCTAAGTTGGTACACTCTGGCTGCTGGCCAACCTTAAGTCTCAAGTCCAGACCTCTCAGTGACTGAGTACAGAAAACTCTTAATGCTTTGGAAGTGTTTCAAATCTTTCAGGCCATTAGGGGACTATTTTGTATTCTAAGAAGGATAATTTACTAAAACAAATTGTGATAGTATGAAATAGCTAATGCAGCTCTCCCAGGCAGTTTTTAATTTCTTATTCCCTAGCAGGCTAAGGGCACCCCAGGTGGCATTCATCTCTTTCCACCAACTCTCACGTTGTCCTTTGAGTGTTACTGTATTGTCACACTTGGACCAATCTGCCTTGTGTTAAAGTTGTTTGGTACTGAAGGAAAATAAGACTGTGTCATAAGGGTATCATATGAAGAAGGCTGAGCTGGAGGAGGAGGTGGGCCCAAGACCGGTGAAGGAGACAGTGAGACAGGAATGGGCTCCCTGGTTGAGGCAGAAAGAACAATTTAGGGAAGGGAAGTTAGATGGTACCTGCTACCTAAAGTATTTCAGCTCCTCTCTTTTTTAGTAACACCCAGCAGAGTTTGGCATCATGTGTGCACTAGGTAGCAAATAGCTTAGACAAGCAACAGCTAATACCTGACTTTGGGATTTCAGGAAGGAGGGCAGTGAGGAAACTGGTGTCATAACAAATAGGGAAGGGACAGAGAGGAGAGATGATGGTGTGTCAGGGGTTGAATTAAGAAATATTTTTTCAAAAATTTCAAGAGTCATGACACACTGTTGAGCCAAGAAGCCTGGGAATCTAACTAAGAGCATGTCTCAGGGTCTCCCATGTCCCTTCTAGAAAACTCTGAAGAGACTTCTCTAGCATACACATTTACCCCAACACTTTGGAGAAGTCTCTAAATCTGGATTGATTTCTGGCAGTTTCCCAACCTTGTTGCTGTTTATATTTTGGGTCAAAAATTTTTGTTTTTGGCTGATCTGAGCACTGAAGGATGTTTAGCAGCATCCCTGGCCTCTACTCACTACACACCAGTAGCACCTCTCCATTGAGCTGGGCTACTGCTCTTCCCTCCTCCTGCAGGCCCTTGAGATGTCCAGGTGAGGCTGTGGTCTCTGGACACCAAGTTTGGAAGCCACAGTGCTCTGGATAGGAGAGGAAATGCTGCGCCTTCTTCTTTTTTATACCTTATCATCTGGGGCATAAAGCATATTGTGGTACCTTATATTTTTCCGAAGAGTTCGAGAAATATTGCACAGAGTCCAATAAGTTCATTATCTCTCCTTGATCTGGAATACAATTTGAATCAATCGGGGCTGCCCCATAGGACCACTTTCAGTGACAGACACTATTTTGTTCTTCTGATCTCCTTCCCCTCTAAGGATCTTGTACTGGACCATATTCTTTCTGTTATTCTCCCCACCCTTCCTTCTCAATCTCAAGAAAACAGACCTTGGTGTTCCCAGGTCTCAGGGGGTTGCAGAACAGGAAAAGAAGTTTCATGAAAACAACCTTCTTCCTGATTTTTTAAATTAATTTTTATTGGAGTATAGTTGATTTACAATGTTGTGTTAGTTTCTGCTGTATAGCACAGTGAATCAGTTATAAATATACATATATTCACTCTTTTTTAGATTCTATTCCCATATAGGTCATCACAGAGTATTGAGTAGAGTTCCCTGTGCTATATAGTAGGTTCTTATTAGTTATCTATTTTATACATTGTAGTGTGTATATGTCAATCCCAATCTCCCAGTTTATCCCTCCTGCCTCCCCTTTCCTCCCTGGTAACCATAAGTTTGTTTTCTACATCTGTGATTCTATTTCTGTTTTGTAAATAGGTTCATTTATACCATTTTTTAAGAATCCACATGAAAGCGATATCATATGGTATTTGTCTTTCTCTGTCTGACTTACTTCACTCAGTATGACAATCTCTAGGTCCATCCATGTTGCTGCAAATGGAATTATTTCATTCTTTTTTTATGGCTGAGTAATATTCCATTGTACCACATCTTCCTTATCCATTCCTCTGTTGATGGACATTTAGGTTGCTTCCATGCCCTGGATATTGTAAATTGTGTTGCAATGAACATTGGGGTGCATGTTTCTTTTTGAATTACGTTCTTCAAAAATCTCAACCCATGGAAGAGATTATGCTGGGTCCTCTTGAGAGAAGGGAGAAATATTTCCCAAGCTAGAAGAGCAATAGAGATCTGTGGTTTCCAGGGGCATTCTTTTCCCTGGCAATGCCCCCAGGGAGGTTGGAGAATCTCAGAAAGGAGGTGTGCCAGGTGTACCTAAGGAGTTTTAGATTCTACACACCAGGATTCCTGCCTTGACAGTGATTTCCATGCAAGTGTAGAGCCACCTGCCTTCAGAACTCTGGCCATGTGACCCTCAGGGGCAGATTTTATATTCCAAAGATGGTCACAATGATATCTTCTATCTTGCACACTCTCCTACAACGTGGCCTTGCCTATGCCCTATCAAAAAGTGGGATCGATTTCCTCTCCCCTTGAATCATGTCTGGTCATATGACTCTACTGTAACCAACAAAATGTGGCTGAAATGATACTGCCTGACATCCAGAGTTAGGTCAGAATAGGCTGTGCGGCTTCTACATGGTTGCCTTGTTCAGTGGGAAGTTCATGTAGAAAGCCCAACTACCTTGTGATTTCCATACATGGAAAGACACATGTAGATTTTCCAATGGACATCCCTGCTGAGATCCCCGTCACAACTGCCAGCCACGTGCTGTGGCATCTTAGAAGTCCAGCCCAGTGGAGTCTTCAGATGCCCAAAGCCCAAGTCAACGTTTGACAGCAGTGACGTGAGAGAAGAAGAAAGAATGGCCCATCTTAGCCCTTCCCAAATACCTGAACCACAGAATCATGAGCGAGAGAAAATGGCTGTGTTAAGCCATGAAGTTTTGGGGTCATTCATTATGCAGCTATAATAACTGGAGTAACCTCCCTGAATTTCCAGCTCTCTTCAACAACCCTATGGTTTCCCCATGGCCCTTAGGGTGGGAAGCAGGAACCTCTTTATAACTCACTGGGGTTTCCCAGCAGCCCACGTAGGACAGAGGTCTGAGTCAGATTGATAAGATTTTTACTTTTGATATAATAATGGAACTTTCCCTGCATACATAAGCTTGTGAAGAAGAATTCATACTTGCTATACTTTACTCAACTCTCTTTTCCTTTAGGATGAGTTCTTCCCTTGCATCTCCTCATCCTTTCTATGTATGGGCTGCTGGATGGCAGACATATCTGAAAGCTGCACTCAACACCACTGAGACTCCAGCTGGAACCTCACCTGCTCTCTCCACTCATGGGTTAAATAGAGAACTGGCATAGAGTCTATCTTGGGTTAGACTCTGGTCTATCCCAAGTACAGTGGTACAATGTCTAACGCTTAGTCGCTACTCAGTAAATATTAGTTGAATGCATAAACTAATGTTGAGAAAGAGAGCAGGAAACATGGAATAAGGAATTTAGGTTCAATTGAGGATTTAGAAGTGAGGGCAAGAGAGTTAACAAATGCTATGTTTTTTAACTTGCAATTGCTTTAGCACAAAAAAATAGTTTTAAGTCTTTGTACTTCAGCCTAGAGGAACTCTAGTCTTCATCCAAAAGGGAAAAAAATGAATCCTTCAGCCTCTAGGATTAGTCATCAGTTGAGTGATCCAGTAGTAACTTCAGATTTCTACTTCCATTTCTATTTCTATTTCTCCCTCTGTAAAGCTGATTGCTTTACCAGGTCCTTTCAACTGAAAGATCACGTTTCCCTTTAAAAATTGCCCTAGGTCTTCACATTTATTATCAAACTTAATTGAAAAATAATACACCAGGCTTCTGAAGAGTTCTGGTTCCTACTTGTATGAAATTTAAACGAAATATTTAATTTTTCTCTCTATAAATTTCCTGCTTAGCGAATAAGTCTGGGTCAGTCATGTGCTGCATTCAGATCAGGTTCCTTTTAAAGAGTATTGATTCTAGGTCTGGAAATAAAAGTTAGTATTTATGCAATGAAATGTTATCCACCTAATTGTTCAGAGTTTCCTAAACAATTCTGTACAAACTTTTGCAATCATGACTTTCATCACTTCTATTATTGTCAAAGATAGTTCAGTTGGAATTCCTACTACTGCTTCTTTATTTCCTTTCTTTTTTAAAAAATAAATGTATTGGTCTTCCCTGGTGGCGCAGTGGTTAAGAATCTGCCTGCCAATGCAGGAGACATGGGTTCGAGCCCTCGTCCAGGAAGATCCCACATGCCGTGGAGCAACTAAGCCTGTGCGCCGCAACCACTGAGCCTGCACTTTAGAGCCTGCGAGCCACAACTACTGAGCCCGCGTGCCACAACTACTGAAGCCTGCGTGCCTAGAGCCCGTGCTCCGCAACAAGAGAAGCCACTGCAATGAGAAGCCCGCACACCACAACGAAGAGTAGCTCTCGCTCACCACAACTAGAGAAAAGCCTGCACGCAGCACAGAAGACCCAATGCAGCCAAAAATAAATAAATAAATAAAAGAGCCACTGCTATTAAAAAAAATTTATTTATTTACTTATGGCTGCATTGGGTCTTCATTGCAGTGCACGGGCTTCTCATTGAAGTGGCTTGTCTTTGTTGCAGAGCACGGGCTCTAGGCGCGTGGGCTTCAGTAGTTGTGGCACGGGGGCTCAGTAGTTGTGGCTCATGGGCTTAGTTCCTCCACGGCCTGTGGGATCTTCCTGGACCAGGGCTCGAATCCGTGTCTCCTGCATTGACAGGCAGATTCATAACCACTGCGCCACCAGGGAAGTCCCCTCTTTATTTTCAAGTTGAAAGTAAATTAAGTAAGTCAAGGACAGGTTTAAGACAATAGCTACAGGGATGCCCTCTGTATGAGTAGCATTTGCATTATAGTATTTTCATACTTGATATTTTGTGTATATTCTATCAAGACTGGGGATAATAATACCTCCTTCATAGGGCTGTGATATTTCTGTGTAGAAGTTAATTTCTTGATATTCTCTGGCCAATGTGCCAGATAAATCAAATTTCTGTCCTTTGAGTTCTTTGCATTTTCCTGTCCTCATTGGTCTTACTCAATGCATTTATAGCCAGCATTGCACCATTCTATGCTTAATTAGATACCATTTTGTATTGTTTGTTAATATTTTAAGTTTGTCCATCTTATTTTTGCAGCTAGATTACAAAGTTTTAGACTTCTGTAGTCTCAGGATGGCTGATACATTGATGAACAATGTCAGGCCTCAATAAATACTTGCTGTCTTTTTTTTTTCCTATCTTTTTGTTTTCCAATCTGTAGGCTTGAAATCAAAAGATATTCTTGAATTAACCAATGGCTCACTTAATCAGACCATCTTTTATTTTGGTAAGCCTGGGAGAGGCTGTGCCTTGTCTCCTAGCTCTTAGACACATGTTAAAGAGAGGACATTTTCCAGTGGAGTCATTGGTATGCTTCACAAAACAAACAGAATTTTCATTAGGAGGGTGTTTATTAAATGAACATGTTTTGAAGAAAGCTGAGGAGACATATGAGCTAACGCTCATCATTAGTAACAAAACCTCTGGCTCTGGAAGGGAGGAGCCAGAGCCTTCAGCCTGCCAAGAAGTGCTGAAAGTCAGCTCCAGAGCAAAAAGTTAGAAAGGAAATGTGTGAACAGTGTGTGCAGCCAGACCCATTTCCAGATGACGAGACTTCTGAGGAAAGCATGTGTGGTGAATTTAAGCACGTCTTGAAATAAAGAAACAGACCTTTCACTTGCTGTCTGATGGCGGGAACTGTCTCATAGGGATGGTCTTGGGGACATGGTGAGTACTGAAATCAGTGTTGTTACACTGCTGCATTTTCACTAGGGCTCTCCCCTTGTGATATGATATGATATTCTCCCCAGAATATCATGTCTGATTTGAGACCTGCTCCCATGGCACAAGTCAGTTTTCTCATGCAGTGTCTCCAGATGAAAGGATGCTGTGCAGGAACTGTAAAAGCCACCAGCCCAGATGCTGTGCTAGGCTGGCTGTGGTGTATAAAGAGGACCCTGGGAAGGGGAGACTTTCTGAGACCAAAGAAAACAAGTTGTTTCTCTGAGGAGCTGAGAGATTTTCTCCATTTCCAGCAAAACGTGGCTCTCTGGTCCTCCTCAAATAAACCATAAGACAAAGAGGTGTCAGAACAATGGATGTCATTGGGCTCCCATTCTCCTTGCTTTTCAATAGGGAAAAAATGCTTTCATGGGAAGTGCTTCATGGGAGGTATTGAAAGGGTTATGTTTACAATAGTAAATCTGCTTATAGATCACACTTTAATTTCAATTTCTTATTCAGACTTTATTGCCCAGAACACCTGCATGGAAATAAGCATTTGAGTTTTAAAAGATGAGAGCATTTAGTCACTAAAGCATTTAGTCACTCCCACTCAGCCTCCATGGAACCACAGATATAACTCCTTGGAGGGAAATCCCATCTCTTCTTAATTCCCAGGCAGTTTAGCAGGACAAAATGGTGCCCTCCTTTTCTCTGAGTTTCAAATATAAGCTCCCTGTTTTCCTTTTCATCATGTCTACAGAGATCATGGGCAAGCAGGGTGCTGAGTACACTCTCTGGGGAGATACTGGAAGTCTTGGTAATGGGTAGACTAAACCCCAAGTTTGTAGGGCCCTGGGAGGGGGAAGAACCAAGGCTTTCTGTCTATATAGACTCCTTGTCTTTGGCAGGTATACCCTATGGAGTTTCAGGCAGGGTGAAATCACATTAACTTCTTTAGAAAATGAGGAGGATGCCATTAGAGCAGGATGACTTCAGAGTGAGAAGATGTGGGGAGAGTAATGGGGCCAGTGGAGGCTATGGGTCATTCTGCGTGTACTCTGGAGGCCCTCCTAAGGCATTCTGGAGAGCGTTTTATTGTGCTTCATGAAAGCATCATCAGTTATTGATTCCTGCTTTCTCTTGGGTAGAGAAAACCCCCCATCTTGGCTCACATTATTTTGTTTTCAGCCTTTGCTCAAGTGTAAAAAGCCCTGGATGTCTCTTTGCTCTTCTGTCTCTTTCTTACTAACTCCACAAGCCTCCTTATGCTTCTCTGTCCCAGGTATTCAGGGGTCTATAAGAGACATTGATTGGGGGAGTGGTCATCTCAGAAAGCATTTATGAAGGAAACAAAGCCTCCCCAGGACAAGGCAGGAGGAACCCAGAGCTTCTCTGACTGGGACTCAGATTGTAGAGCATCTTGGGTCCTCTGACACAGCCCAAGCTCTTCTTCCAGCTAAAACATAGTCACTGACCTATTGATTATTGAGATATGTTTTTAAAAGCATCTGGAATCAGGCAATTAGTTCCTGCTTAATGCAGAATGTTAAGTCAGGGCCTCTGATTCTTTAATTGATTGAGGATTCATTATTTCCCTTACATAGTTGTATGTAGACTCAGTCCAATGGGAAAAATAAAGTAGAAGAAAAAGTTGAGACAGTGAATCCAAAGATTTATTAGCCCCACAAAGAAATACATTGTTTATCCATTCATTCATCAAGCAACAAGTAATTGCTTGTTTATTAAGGTGACCACTCAAACAGAAAGCCAATAGCAGAGATTGTCAATAATAAAGAGGGGTTATGTGTTTACTGTAAGTAGATGGTGTTGTGTTTCAGATATTAGAGCTCCCGGATCAGAAAAAAGCACAGTGAGAGTGCCTACGCTACAAAACTAAAGGTGGGCTATAGTCCATTATGAAAGGGAATTTCACTAGAGCCTATGGGCTTTCAGAGAAAGCTGCTCTGGGTAAGGGGGGTTACCAAATATGATAGTTATTTTCTGGAACTTGAGAGATAGTGTGTTGCACTGCAAAGAGTGCAGGCTTTTAGGTCAGTCAATCATGGTTTCAAACATAAGTATGTCATGTATGAATTGCATTAATAGTTGTGTAACCTTGGGCTTATTTTTCATCCTTATCTGAGAGGTAAAATAGCATCCTAGTTAAGAATGTGGATTTTGCAGCTAGGATGCTGAGTAGGACTCCTAGCTGCAAAAAGCTCTAAAATCCTAGAACACTCTGCCACTTTCTAGCTATGGGATCTTGAGCAAGTTATTTTACTTCTCTGTGCTTCTGTTTCCTCCTCTGGTCAAATAAGAGTGATGGTGGGTAGCAGAATTGATACACAGACCCAGATTGCCCTGGCTGACCTAAGTTTACCTGCTGGTGAGCTTCCTGTGCACAACTTCCCATCTCAAGCACCTGGTCTTTCTTCCCTAGAAGGCTGAGGGCTTTTTTCTGGTACCAGGCAGCGTGCTCCACTGCACAGACAAAGTCTGGCCTTGTTGGAGCTGATGACCTTCGGGCAACCTTCATGCAATGGGAATGGGAGTCTTGGATAAATATCCCAGCTGCCTCGCTTTCTGGTGGAACAATTCTAAGAGCATCTTACTAGGTTTGTCCGAGGGTCCCCAGGAAGATTGAGCCCACTTTCCCGCAGCAGTGACATTTCCTTTGTTGAGCAGTCTCCCATTTGTTTGTTCACCTCCCTAAATCAACTCCCTCCACCCAAGCCCTTGTCTCCAGTACTGTTTCCTAAGGTAACTGTACCAGTTTATATTCATACCAACAGTGTACAAGGGTTTCCTTTTCTCCACAAGCTCACTGGCATTTCTTATCTCTTATCTATCTTCTTGATAGTAGACATCCTAATAGGTGTGAGGTGATATCTTGTTGTGGCTTTGATTTGCATTTCCTTGATGATAAGTGATATTGAGCACCTTTTCATGTACCTATTGGCCATTTGTATGTCTTCTTTGGAAAAATGTCTATTCAGGTCCTTGGCCCCAAATTGGGTTATTTGTCATGTCATCTACAAACAAAGAAAATTTTATTTTTTCTTTCTGATTTGGATGTCTTTTGTTTTATTTTTTTCTTGTCTATTTGCTCTGGCTAGGATTACTGGTACCATATTGAATAAAAGTGATGAGAGTGGAGTGGGCATGCTTGTCTTGTTCCTGATCTTAGAGGAAAAGCTTTAAGTTTTCATCATTGAGTGTGATGGTAGCTGTGAGCTTGTCATATATGGCCTTTATTATTTTGAGGTAATTTACATCTATACCTAATTTGTTGAGAGTTTTTATCATGAAAGAATGTTGAATTTTGTCAAAGTGTTTTTCTGCATCTATTGAGTTGATAATATTACCCTTCAGTTTGTTTATGTGGTGTATCACCTTTACTAATTTGTGTATGTTGTGCCATCCTTGCAACACAGGAATAAATCCTACTTGATCATGGTGTATGATCCTTTTAATATATCATTGAGTTCAGTTTGATAACATTTTGTAAAGGATTTTTGCATATGTTCATCAGGAATAGTGGCCTGTAATTTTCTTTTCTTGTAGTGTTCTTACCTGGCTTTGATATCTGGGTAATTCTAGCTTTGTAAAATTAGTTTGGATGTGTTCTCTCTTCTTCAACTTTGGTAATAGCTTGAGAAATATTTATATTAATCTTCTTTAAAGGTTTGGTAGAATTCACCGGGAAATTATCTGGCCCTGGACTTCTTTGTTGGGAAGTTTTTGATTACGGAATCAATCTCCTTACTCATTATTGGTCTGTCCAGCTTTTCTATTTATTTATGATTCAGTTTGATAGATTGTATGTTTCAAAGAATATATCCAATTCCTCTAGATTATCAAATTTGTTGCCATATACTTGTACACAGTAGTCTCTTATGATCCTTTATATTTCTGTGGCATCAATTATAATGTCTCATCTTTCATTTCTGATTTTATTTATTGTAGTCTTCTCTTTTTTTCTTAGTCTAGCAAATAGTTTGTCAATTTTGCTTATCCTTTCAAAAAACCAGCTCTCAGTTTCATTGATCTTTTGTCTTCCTAGTTGCTATTCATTTATTTCTGCTCTGCTCTTCATTATTTCCTTCCTTTGATAACTTTGGATTTAGTTTGTTTTACTTCTTCTAGTTCCTTGAAGTGTAAGTTAGGTTGTTTATTTATGATCTTTCTTCTTTCTTGATGTTGGCATTTATTACTATAAACATCCCTGTTAAAGCTGCTTTTGCTGCATCCCATAAGTTTTATTGTATTGTGCTTCAATTTTCATTTGTTTCAAGATATTTTTTATTTCTCTTTTGATATCTTCTTTGACCCATTGGTTGTTAAGGAGCGTGCTGTTTAATTTCTACATATTTGTGTATTTTCCAGTTTTCCTCCCATTATTGAGTTCTATTTTCACACCAATATGGTCAGAAAAGATATTTGGTCTAATTTCAATCTTCTTAAATTTGCTAAGATTTGTTTGTAACATATCATATGACCTACCCTGGAGAATGTTCCATTTGCACTTGAAAAGAACGTATATTCTGCTGTTGTTGGACATATATGTCTGTTAGGTCCATTTTATTTATTTATTTATTTATTTATTTATATTTAAAAAAATTTTTGCCTGCATTGTGTCTTCGTTGCTGCACGGGCTTTCTCTAGTTGCAGTGAGCAGGGACTACTCTTCGTTGCAGTGCATGGACTTCTCACTGTGGTGGAGCATGGGCTGTAGTCACACGGACTTCAGTAGTTGTGGCATGGCAGGCTCAATAGTTGTGGCTTGTGGGCTCTAGAGCACAGGCTCAGTAGTTGTGGCACACAGGCTTAGTTGCTCCACGGCATGTGGGATCTTCCTGGACCAGGGCTTGAACCCGTGTCCCCTGCATTGGCAGGCAGTTTCTTAACCACTGAGCCATCAGGGAAGTCCTAGGTCCATTTGATTTAAAGTATAGTCCAAATCCAAAGTTTTCTCATTGATTTTCTGTCTGGATGATTTATCCATTGTTGAAAGTGAGGTATTTTATTTTCCTATTACTATTGTATTGTTGTCTATTTTTCCCTTCAGATCTACTAGTATTGCTTAGTATGTTTAGGTGCTGCAAAGTTGACCACGTGTATATTTATGATCGTTATATCTTCTTGGTGAATTACCTCTTTATCACTATATAATAACCTTCTTTGTCTCTTGTTACAGTTTTGGACTTTAAGGCTATTTTGTCATATAAGTATAGCTACCCCTGTTCTCTTTTGGTTTCCACTTTCATGAGTATATTTTTCCATCCTTTCACGTGGAGCCTATGTATATCCTTAGAGCTGAAGTGAGTCTCTTACAGGCAGCATATAGTTGGGTCCTGTTTTTTAAGCCATTCAGCTACTCTGTGCATTTTGACTGGAGAATTTAAATCCATTTAAAATTAGAGTAATTATTGATAGGTGAGGATTTACTAATGCCATCTTTTAATTGTTTTCTGGCTGTTTTGTAGTTCTCTTTTTCTAATAAGATATTTTTCATTTGTTTTCATACTAGTGTTTGAAAGTCGATAAGCTTTACAGCATGTCCCAATTCACACTAGCCACACTTCAAGTACTCAGTAGCTACAGGTGGATGGTGACTATTGTATTGCATGATTATATTGCAGATCTCTACCTTTGTATGTGTTTTTCTCTCTTCCAGTAATACCTGCCCCCTCTATGTCTGCTCAATGAGCTTCTTTTGTCCTTCAAGAGAAAGTTCAAGTTTGTTCTGTCTAATTTATTCATTAATTGACTTAAGAAACAGAATCAAGAGTGTATTCTTTGGTACCAGACCACCAGATTCCAATACCCTGGGAGAGTTACGTTAGTGTCTCTGGGTTTTATCTGAGAATTCTAGATTGCAATGGCACCCACTTAAATAAGTGAGTTATGTAAATACAGAACATGCAAATAAATGCCTAGTAAGTGTCAGCAGTTATTTCCATCATTGTTATTTACAAGACTCCATGTTAGATACTACACTGATAAGAACTAGTAAGACCCATGACCTTCACTTAATGAGCTTTGAACTAAAGGCGGTATGACATAGAAAGAAGTGTGAGGAAGTTTGTAGGCTCTTTTTACTTATTCCCCCAACTCAGCATTGTGTCTGGCACATAGCAAATCTTCAATATATATTTGAGGAATTAGTGGATCCACTAAACAAAAGATTTTCAACTGTGAAAATATGATTTCTTTGTCACTTGTTCCCTCTTCTTTCTAGGAAGAATAAACAAATTCAGATATCAGGAAGCATGTTTAACTTCAATTTTGTATTCTTGGCTAGAAAACATCTCTATTTTTTGTTTTGCACACATGCAGTAAAAATCACATACTTCATAGAGGTTTTCATGATAAATGACAGTGATGCATTTACTAATAGAAAGCATTATCTCCAAAAATTAATAGTAAGAGAGTTCCTACTATTCCAAAAATTAACTTTTAAAAAATTAAAAGGACTATCTCCAGTTAATTATTGCAGGCCTGTTTGCTCTTAGGCTAAGCAATTGCCCAGCAACTCATATTTATTTCTGGTTAAAACACACTTCAATAGTAGCAGCTTGTTCCTGACTGGAGACCAAATGGCTATGCTGTATGTATGTAGCTAACAGGTGACTCTCAGAGAATAAATATGCAGAGTGTGTTTGGAGGGAGGGAATAGAGGAAAAGAGGAACTGGCTTAAGCCAATTATAGAGAAAACATTTTGCTGGTTCAGAGACACATCTGCCTGTGGCTGTTAACAAGTAAGCTGTGGCCCTGTTTAGTCTTCAGTGAGACTTCTGCCTCAGTTCCCCTTCTGGAACAGCCCAGGTGAGTCTGAGAAGGAGATTAGGAACAAGGATTGTACACAATCATGAAAATATTTCTGGAGCCCACACCTGCTGTCTTGCAATGCTTTACTCACTAGTCTTGTAATACAAGCACAGTTTCCTGGCTGTTGTCAGAGTTGACTAACATGTGGTTTTAGTAGCCCTCCCCCTGGTCATTTGTGTCATGTTCCTTAGAAGGAAGCTATTTAACATATGGAAATACTTTCCCCCTTTGACACTCTGTAGGGTTATTGAGTTCAGTTATCTTGAAGGCAAATAACTCCAACCATGGGGTAAAAAATCTCATGATACTTCATTAAGTGGCTTATGAGATAATTATTTAATGGTATGGAATTTTTTGTAGCATGCATTCTTGCAAAATCGTCCCACATTTTTGACTTAACTATAGATGATTATGGAAATACTATTCTTAAAAGTCAAGAGTTAGTACAGTAGATAATAAATTACAGTTTTTAAAGAGAGAAAAGACCTTTTATTCCCTATGTGGCTTGTTATAATTTATTGCATTTAGGTTGAGATAATCAACAATTATGACCAAGTTTACATCTTTACAGTGAGTTCCATTGAGTAGTAGCCATTTAAATATTTACAAAAAGCTATATGCTCCAAGGTAGTGTCCCTCAAGTATGTCTATGGTGGGCCATGAAAATCTGCTGATGGACCATAAAAGGAATCAAAATATTATTATGTTTCCCGTGTAAGTCTTGTAAGTGAAAACATACAATTCCATTGATGTCTTTTTCTTTTCAATGGCAATTGGGAATGGATAAGTAAAGTAAGCCACTGAGGTCTTTTTTCTTTATTATTTTGGCTCTGTTGATATGTGTTACAGTCAATATTATTTGAGAATCACTAGTCCAGGGTAGCATTTCCAAACCAAAACCACAAATAAGTCTGGGAATGCTGCTCCATGTGTCCTTACTTGGAGACGCATTATACACCTGAGACTCCAAATCGTCGAAACAAGGTTTTAGCATCATTTAATTAATCCTTTTCTCTCAATTACTTTGAAGCAAAGCCACTTTTGTTTTTTGTTCATAAAACATCTAGTAATATCTTAGAGATTACTGTGGTTCCAAGGAAAGCAGTTTGGGAACTGGGTGCTTTAGGGGAACTGAAGAAAACACAATCTAAATCTGTGTACGATCACAGCCAACCAGAAACAGAACTGCAAACATGGCTACATTGACTGTAAAATGTGACTGCCCTCTTTTCAGTCTGTTGTTTGGTGGTTTTAAACTATGATTATTTTGACTGTGGTTATTAAAGAATATGTACTGAAACCTCAGTACTATAATGGAAGACCTATAAATGGCTAAAATACACATGGCAATTTAAACACAAACACACACACACACGTGATTTCTCAGGGGAACAATTCATGTTGTATTCTATGTGAAAGTTACCCCCTAGAGTAAGTCATATATGTGCAAGTATGCATCAATTAACACATGTGTGCACATACACTCAAGGAATTAGGAAGTAAAAGTGAATTGAATGAACATTCTTGACCAGAGTAGGGGTTGAAACAGAAGTACAGCTTCATCTTACCCCAGCAGATGAGGGTGAGGGAAAGCATTTTCTCTCTGCCTCTTCCCACTTCAACACTCTTTTCCATATGAAAAACCTCCTTCTGGTATGCAGTGCTGTTTAAAATAATTTAATAGATATTTTCTTGTATCTTTGGGAAATACACCTTTAAGATCTACTCCATTATTAAGACAAGGAGAAGCTTCTGATGGTGGTAATCATGAATTTAAGATAGTCTTAGATTTCAAGATTCCTTGAAAGAGGGTTTTAGAACTTGGAGTAATCTAAAGCATTTTTTTTACCTGGAGATAACCAATGCCCTGAATTTCATATAATTTCTTTCTTGCTTTACTTTTACCTCTTATTTATGCATCCCTAAAAAATAGAGTAGTTTTGCCTGACTTTGACTTTAATATAATTGGAATAATTCTATATGACTTCCTTATTTCTTGCTTATTGCATACAACACTGTTTGTAAGATTCATCAAGATGTTGCATGTAGTGATATTTTGTTCATTTTCGTTGCTATGTATTATTCCCAAGTATGAATATACTATAATTTATTTGCCCATTCTACTATTGATGCATATTTTGGTTTTTCCACTTTTTAAAAGAAGCCTGAATCATGGAGTGGCGGCTTGGAGGGTAGCCATCAAAAAGATCTGCCCAGCCTGTATTCAAGTGTGATGTGAGTGAGAAATAAGCCTTTGCTGTCTTATACCACTGAGACATTGAATGTACTTGTTACTATAGAAGAGCCTATCTTATCATGAACAATATTACTAGTCATAAAAACACAAAAACATTTTCACTAAGGAAATTCTAGACTCCTGTGGCTTTTCTGAAAGTTTCATTGAACATTCAAGGAAGGAAAAAAAAAACATTAACAGTTTCAGAGACTAGAAGAAGAGAGTAAACTCCCTGGTTTACTTGTTGTAGTGGGCAGAATAATGGCTCCCCATGGATGTCCATGACCTAATCCTCAGTATCTGGGAATATGTCACATACTTGGCAAAAGAGACTTTGCAGATATAATTAGGTTATGGTCCCTGAGAAAGGAGATTGTCCTAAATTATCCAAGTGGGCCCAATCTAGTCACATGACTTTAAAAGCTAATAAGCTTTCCTGGCTGTTGACAGAGCAAGATGTGACCAGAGAGATGTGACAACAGAGGACTCTGACTGGCTTTGAAGATGGAGCATGAAGGTTTCCAGACAAATATACAGAAGCCTCTAGAAGCTGGGACTGACTCTTTGTTTACAGCCAGCAAGAAAACAAGAATCTTAGTCCTACAACTTCAAGGAACCACATTCTGGCAACAATCTGAATGAGTAGGAACCAGACTCTTTCTTAGAGCCTTCAGAAAGGAACACAGGGGGCTTCCCTGGTGGCGCAGTGGTTGAGAGTCCGCCTGCTGATGCAGGGGACACGGGTTCATGCCCCGGTTCGGTTCGGGAAGATCCCACATGCCGCGGAGCGGCTGGGCCCGTGAGCCACGGCCGCTGAGCCTGCGCATCCGGAGCCTGTGCTCCGCAACGGGAGAGGCCACAACAGTGAGAGGCCCGCGTACCGCAAAAAAAAAAAAAGAGGAACACAGCCCTGACTCCTTGATTTTCCTTTAGCCCAGTGAGGTCTGTGTCAGAGTTTTGACCTCAAAACTGTAAGAGAATAGATTTGTGTTGTTTAAGCCACTAGATTTGTGGTGATTTGTTATGGCAGCAACAGAAAACTAGTACACTTGTATAACCTTGATATCAAAACCTGGCAAGGACATTATGAGAAAGAAAAATATCAGGCCAATCTCATTTATGAACCTAAATGCTATACTAAAAATATTAGCAAACTAAATCCAAGAATATATAAAAAGAGAAAAGCATTATGACCAAGTTGTGTTTATGCCAGGAATGAGAGGTTGCCTGTAAATCAATCAAATCATCACATTGACACGTTTAAGGAATATATCATGTGATGTCTTCAGTGGATAAAAAACAGCATCTGATATAATTTAACATTCATTTATAATTAACTTCTGAGGTATTAATGATGTGTTCTCCTCCTAGAATTGCCACACTGAAGAAATGATGAAATTCTAAACATGGAATTTCAAGGGGGAGGATGAGGTGACGTAGGGAAGGTGAGAAATTCTTACCGCGGATGCCCTTGAAACTTTACACGTCAGTGACCCAGACCTGTCCATACAGTTTGAGAATCAGTGCACACCTCTTTACTCTCCACTGTTCAAACACCACTGTACACCCTGGAACAGACCAGAACTCCTTTTATCAGGGCAATCTGTTGTCAACACCTGCAGGGGCCTGGATTCTATACCTCCTGTGATTTTAATCTTTCCAGAAGCCTGCAAAGTTCATTTCCAACTCTGAGTCTGAGTCATTCTTGAGCCAACAGTTACAATTAGGAGCAGTGTTAGAGTACACCCCCAGCCCCTCAAATTTCCATGCCATCTCACTTGTTTTCCTTGTTTAAAAATCTAAAAAACAAAAAAGAAACTCCTTTCCTTTGTCTTGTCCAGTGTCTCCTTTGACCTGTTTGCATGAGGTGCTGTGGCATTGATCTTCCTTCTTTAACAGGCATCACTATTTCTTTTAGGATGGATGGATAGGCAAGCAGTTGGCCACTGACTTTCTTTCTAATTACACAACGTAGGGCATCATACATCATTCTGAGGGTGAGCAAGGCTGCTACTCTGGTCTTATACTTTATACTTCACTTTCAATGGAGTCGAAGACTTCCAATGTCTAATTCCTTTCTCTTTTCCTTATTAAACAAATAATTGATGAATCAAGTTGGGTCCTTGGTCAAAACCTTAACTAATGAGTTCTTATAAAATTCGGGAGTAATTCCTTCTATTTATTTTGGAAACACCACGGAATTTTGTAAAAGTTTTTGTCTCTAGGTGTTTCCAATTTCCCTTGTCCTAAAATTCTGAAGTTATTTATTTCTTGCATTCTTTCCCTTTAGATAAAAAATAGATGGTGCTGCCAAAAGGCGGGAGGGGGAGGCAGAAAGGGAATGGCTATTATACCTAACTTTGTCTTGATTTGGCTTTGACATGTCTTTTGGTCACTGGAATCCTTATTGCTTCCTCGTGGTTGAAAAGGCAGCAGGCCCCAGTGTCCACAGTGCTGGTTTTGGAGCTGGTTTGGGGGTCAGTCTGGATCTCATCCCAAATCTTCAGCTTCCTACCTTTGCACCTTGAGTAAGCACTTTATCTCTCTGATCCCCAGTTGCATCATCAGAGAGAAAAGTCTGTGTCCCCCAAGGGACTGATGTGAGGAGTGCCTATGTGGTGCCCTGGCTACAGAGTCTGGAAAAGTGTAGTCTCCATCAATGCTCACTCTCGTCCCTTCCAGCTCCTGTCTCAGGGCTGGAAGTGAGGACACCCGCATTTCAGTCCTGGCGAACTCACCATCAGCCAGGGCTCTAGCAGGTCATTTGACTTCTCTGAACTTTTGTTTCTTCCTTGAGAAAATGGAGGGGAGGGCTGAGCTGTCAGGAAGGCCACTCCAGCTTTCAGAGGCCCAGAACCCCAGGCTACACTTGATTTCCTGTCTGCCTTTCTGCGTCTGTGATCCATGACTCTTGCTTTTGCAACTGGCACAACTACCTGTTAATCTCTTCTCCAACTTCTCTCCACCAAAGTCAGCCTTCTTCTTCCTCCTCAGCTACCCCCACCTCTTCTTCAACCTCACCCCAACCCCTTAAAGTGATCTTTCTATCTCCTTTTGATTCTCTCCTTGGTTGACCCATATGTACCAGGCAGAATTGATGGGACTGGAAGATCTAATTTTCCCCAACGTAAAGCATCATAGTCCTCCTGGTAACTGAGACCAACAGAATGGTTTTCACAGGAGGACACTGAACGGAAGTTTTCTGTCTCCTTACCAGCCCCTTATCTAGAAGTTCCCTCAGGCATGTGTTCACTCTTGGCTCTTTCTGTCCAAATAGCAGTGATCAGCCTCTAATTGTCACCTCTGATATTACAGGATCTGGCAACTAAGCAAACATCTTCCTTAGAGTCCCTATTAAAGTTTCAGTAAAAAGTTCTTATTTTGGCTTCTCTCTGAATTTTAACATAAGATCTCTAAATACTTTTCCCCATCTGTAGTGTATTTTGGCACTTCCCCTCCCATCTGTCAGACAGTTTTAGTCCCTTCCTCTCTCTAAGGTGTGTGCAGGAAAAGGCCTCCTGTGTCCCCAACCATCTTTTTTCTTATTAGTATTTTTTTTTTTTTGCTTACTTAGACTTATAGTAATTGTCATCATTTATGTGTTTGAATTTTCAAATCACAACTTTCCAACTAGGTCAAAGAGAGATAGGTAGGAGTTTTTCAACTAAACAAAAGATAGAGAGCATTCCAGACAAAGAGATCACAGTTAGAATTGGGGATCCATCTCTGCTATTATTTAAATTTGATTTGATCCTGTACAAGTTACAGGACATTTGGAGCTTTCATATCCTCATCTGTAAAATCTTTTCCACATCTAAGCTGGGAAGAGTAAATGAGATAACATAAAAATATAATTTGGTAAACCTGAATATGGATTCAAATGCAGGCTCTTATAATTGTCACAAAGGAAATTGGAGATAGGCTGTATCTATACTGAAGTAGGCCCTGAGGATTTCACTTCTAAACACTAAAGTCTGCAAAAACCCTCCTTGACTAAGAGCTTGTTTCTGGCTGCTGGACCATAGCAAATAGGTGATCAGTGAGACATATGAGTAAACCTGGAGACATATGAGTAAACCTAGCCCAGACCAACAGAAACACCTGGTCAACCCACAGATGTGTGAGCTGAATTGTTGTTCTTTTAAGGCACCAAATTTTAAACCATTAAATATTATGCAGCAAAAGATAATTAATATACCATGTCTCTACTCTCTTGCTGCCTCAGACAGCCACAACTCTGAGAGGTATGATCAGGGGCCCCTAGGTCTGTATATTTTCTCTTCTGAAGGCCCACAAAGCACCTGCTTCTCCAGAGCCACTCCTAATTGTGTATTAGGGAAGGAGATGATAAACAAAATGTTAGTAGAGGTTACTTTTCCTTTTGGAGTAAGCTCAGACAGAAAATTGTGAAGCATCTGAGGGGTAAGGCATAATAGAATATTCTAATCTATCAGACAGGCTATAAATTTGCTTCCTATCACTCCAAAGTGTTTTAAATAGGAAAATTCAGAAATTAAGTGAATTGTGGAGCCAAACGACTTGAATGGATCTGATGGAAATTTAACTTTTTGGTCCAACTAGAAAGAGATAATTAATAGTTATAGTTGAGGCTAGTCGCAAACTCATAACCAGTTGCAAAAATCATAACCACATGGGTTCAATGTAAACAGAATCGAATTCAATGTCTGAATGTGTTGGCCACTTACCTCTTCCCCATATGACAGGGTTGGGAGTGGGGGCAGCAAAATTTAAATGACCTCTGAGGACAACATGCGCATCAGAGAAAAATGGACATGGTTATTGAAGCAGGCTTTCTCCCAGGAATGATCATTTCTCCTTCCTTCTGGTGAGCTATCCACTTTCGGGGCATAAACCAAGCTAGAATTTGTAGGAAGGAGTTATATTTTCTAAGCGCAAATCAGTTACCCGGCATTCAGTGTTATTGTCACAGGGGAATGAGGAGGTGTACCCATTTGTTGCTTTATCAAGTTCAGTCATGGCCTCTAATTCTACAGCAGGAAAAGTGTCAAGTTGTTTCCTCCCTTTTCATAGGCATGTCACAAATTCTCTCAGAGAGATGGAAGCATCTTGCTCTATTGTACCTAACCAGATATATGCTTCAATTGGAGGTTAATACTTTCATAAACCTTATGATTCTTTTTATTAGTGTGATCTAATCTAGAGGCATTCTAATTTCTGAACAAGTAAGTATACTTAGTAGTTCCAATATGGTTTTCTTAAAGCAATAGGAAAAATCAGGCTGGACAAAACATTTAAGAAAACATTACAGGCAAAGCTGGAATATAGCTTGACAGATGTGCAGCAAATAACTTCTATTTCTCAGATTCCTCAATTATCCTTTGTTAACCTTTTGTAGTTATATCAAAATATTTGGGAAAGAAAGGATAATGGTAAAAACCCTGTCTTATTTTTGCATACTTGTCTACATTGACATTTAGTTTTCATTTGTAAGCAAATGTTCATGATAATTGTCGAATCACTTATGATCAGCAATGGCAGAGAAAATCAAAGATTGTATAGATCAACCACATAATGTTTAAATCCCTTCTGTAAATTCCAACTAAATGGTCATTCAATTTGTGCTTGCATGCCTGCCAAGACGGGGAGCATCCTACCCTGCATGAATCTCATTATCTCTTTGGATTTCCCTGACCATTTGGAAGGCCTTTTATATATTAAATAAGTTCCTAGAAATTTCCAAAGCTCAATTACTGTTCACAGAATTATCAAAGATCAGAATTGTAAAGTGTCATATTCCAATGGTTTCCAAAATGCAGAAACCACTAGTGGATTATAAAAAACAATTTAGTAGGGTTCAACCAGCATTTTATAAAAGTGAAGTAGAACATCATATCAGACTACATCACCTGTAGCAAGGACACATTTTGTTTTGTAAAATTTTGTTATATGTGTGTGTGTGTGTGTGTGTGTCTTGGGTTGCAATACAAAATTTATTTACCATTGATACTTTTAAAGACTTTAAAAGATACTGATACAGTTTACACTCATTTTGTAGATGGAAAAAGTTAGGCCCAGAAAAGCAAAATGACTTGTCCAAGACCCCACAACTGGCCAGCAGAGGAATCCAGCTGGAATTCTCTTGACCTATATCTAGTATTCTTTCTGCTATAACATCAATGCTTGGGACCTTGCTGAACAAACTTAATTCCTTTTTCCATATATTGGTCCTTCAACTATCAGTAGCCCTCTTGCCTCCCCACTCAGTTTTCTCTTCTTCATGAGATACATTCCAATTTTTTAAAATAATGCCTCAAACGAAATCATTTTGAAGCCCTTAATCATCTTCATTTGCCTTCTTCTACAAATGCTTCAAATAGTTTCCACCCCTTTTTAAGTATGGTATATAGAACTGAAAATAATTCAGATGTGTTAGTGTGGCCATCATCTCCATTATTCCAGACATGCTGCTTCTATAAAGGCAATCTGAGTTTGCATTATTATTTTGGGAAGCTATATCATATTATTGAGTCTTACTGAGTTTATTTTCAATTCTACCACCTATTCCTTTTACTCATGATGGGACAATAAGGAAGGAAAAAAGAAACTAGCATTTATTAAATGCCTACAATGCCCCAGGTATTGTATTACATTTTCACAAGTGTAAATTCATCTCAGAATATTTCTGTGAGTTGTTCATTAGCATCATTTTTTAAATGAATAAACTGAAGTTGTGGATGGAATATCAAGAACTAGCCAAGATCACTTAAATTGGCAGAACCAGGGATTGAGAAGAGAGCTGAATGTGGTCTGTCATTCTACTGTAAATCTTAATGATCTCCACTGGGAACGTAGAAGGTCAGTTTCAAGAATAAACATCGTATCTTATTTTTCTCACTATACCGTGGTGGATGGGCTAGAGATGCACTACCACTCAGTGTTCTGGTTAACATTGGGTAGAATTCTAATTCAGTAACCTGGTACTGTCTTGATAACTCCTTAACAGTACTTTGCTTTCCTAGGCCCAGCTTAATCATGCTTTCTCCCACTATTGTATTCCCACACTATGTGAACTATCACACTCTACCTGGGCCTTACAGATTACATAAATCAGGCTTTTCATTGGTTTAAACTAGAAATCCTCTCAGTGCATTTTATCACTATGGATATTTTAATGCTTTAATGTATATTAACATCCCCAGAGTGATAATAGGAAGGGTATCTATGGTCTACATAGTCTTCTCCATTTCACTAGCTTTATTTCAGCTTCCCCCCTCCCTAGCACAATCTAAAAAAAATTACGATCTTTGCCATGTAAGGAGGTTCTACCCACAATCAGGTCCCTTGGGGACCTCAGCTTCTTTCTCATGGAATTTATTCTAAAGAAATACAGCATTCTCCTTTCAAAATTTCTAGTGAATATATTTTTCTCCCTCTCATTAGGCCATCATTAAATTTTATATTATTATACAGTATTTAAAAGGAGACCTTTTTTGTTTCAGTTTTGGCTGAGTCTACAAAAGCTGTGAATAATAAAGTAGACCCCAAATACCCAAATTTCCTAGACAGAGTGATTAGAGCACACATGCAGAATGCAGACTACCCTAAGGTATTATAGAAGTCTGGTCAGCACTAGCCTATCATCCATTACCTGGGCACAAAAGAGGCAAGGTGGAGGAGTGTTGTTGCAATCCTTGGGCACTGACTTTCTGCCCCCATGGAGAGAGGTGTGGACTTATCTCTCTCAGTTCAAACCATGTGAGAGGAACTTTAAGGCATCCCATCGAGTTTGGGAACCCAAGGACTGGGGTTGGGCTTTTGCCAGGAAAATTCTAAGAGCAGGAGGCCATGTGCAGATAAATGGGATGCAACAGAGCTACATATGGAGAAAGCTGCTTATTCAGTGAGCAAGGGCAAAGTCCATGTTTCCATGGTGCAGGTGTGGACCCTGCAATAGGAAATTGGTCTGGGTTGTCTTAAAAAGTGTCTTGTCCAATTGAAGTCCTACAGGGTGAACAGAGGGACTAACACCAGAATGCCCTGGGGATGGGGGAGGATTCTTAACAGATAAGCTGTGAGAAAGGCATTTCCTAGTTGAGGGAGCTGCCAAGTGGAAGTCCCCAGCAGAGGATCTCTGAGGAACCCACAAAAGAGAATTAGCTTTGAACTTCCCTCATGCTCAGAGAGCAGCAATGACGATAACCAATTGCCAGTCACGACAGAACTCTTGGCCCACATTCCTCTTTTCATTCCACCTGCTCCATTCCCAGAGGGGCCAGAAACTAGAGGGACCATAGTCACTGAGTGGGAGTGAAGCTAGAAAATAGTGAAGAAGCTGACTCACTCACTCCCTCATTCTAGACTTCTAAACCCAAATCAGACCTGAGCTGGGTGGAGGTAGGGAAAAGCTTTAACTGGATAAGAATTCAAAGCTTTGACAATTACCCTGGATTGGACTGAGAATTTTGTGGTTATTAAACTGGGCTGGAGGTTTTCATACCCTAGTAAAGTAACTATTTGATTATTTTCTAAGACCGATCTGAAATGCTACAGGACAGGTCCAAGATTTCATCCACAGACAGTAAAGAATGAGTTAATGGAGCAAGTTTAGAAGGGAGTGGTGAGAAACAATTTAACTTGTTTGTTTTTGTTATGCATGATCAATGCCAGTTGTTCAGTTAGTAATGAACATAATAGGAATATTATGATAGCCAGTAAAGATCTTTTGTGGTTTTGCTTTTCTCTTTCCACGTATTTGCTCTCGCATCTAGCTTCTTATCACTCACAAATTTGATAAGCCTTTTCCATTAGAGTTGCAAGGAGTTATTTCATGAGGCTGGACATTGGCATTGCATGACATTGCATTCTGGTTGGGTTGTAAGGACAGGCTGCCTAGTGACAGTGAATAAATTCCATTGGAGAGATCCTATGTTTGTGTAACATACTGGTCACACACAGAGGTCTACTTGTTAGAGAAAGTACTTGCTAAATTAAGAAATGCTGTAACAAATGTTAGTACTAATGTGATTTTTCTTGTCATTGCTGCCACCATCTGAATATAGTTTGAAAGGTATATAGTCATTACTTAGTCTGTTTTGGCTGCAGTAACACAATACCAGAGATTGGATAGCTCATAAACAACAGAAATATATATCTCACAGTGCTGGAGGCTGAAAGTCCAGGATCAGGGTGCCAGAATGGTTGGGTGAGGGCCCTCTTCTGGGTCATAGACTTCTCATTGTATCCTTACCTGGAGCAAGGAACTGGGGAACCATGTGGATTCTCTTTTATATAGGCATTAATCGCATTCATGAGGGCTCCACCCCCATGATGTAAACACCTCTCAAAGGCTCCACCTCCTAATACCATCACATTGGACAATAGGATTTCAACATATGACTTCTGGGGGGACACAAACATTCAGAACACAGCACCGGGATGTATTTTTATGAACTCTCCATTCCTTTTTGTGAAGTAGTAGTAGTAAAGTGACTAAGATACAATCTTGATTATTTTTTTAGCTGAAAGTATAAATTTGGAGGAATAAGTGGCTATTTTAAGTCTATTTTAGAGTGAGTATTATATGCCTATTTCTTCAACTACAAAATCTATTTTGGCAAGAATCACAACTTTTATTTAACTACACTTAGTACTTGGCAGTGCTCTGGGCATGCCTTGAAGACGTTAACAGGAATTCTGCATTGAAATTAAACCCTTAGCTCCCAGCACCATTCTGCCTTACTCAAAAGTCTCTCAAGCTTGTGTGCCTATTTCCTTTAAATCATGTCAACATCCCATTCCAGACAAACTACAATATTTAAAACTGTTGGAAGTTCCATTACCAAGGGGTAAGAGCTCTTCTTTAAGAAAACATTATTACTGAATTTCAGAAGGGTGCTGTTCAACTTCAAAGACCAGTCTTGCACAAATATGGTATTAGAAGACATGATCCTAAGAAATTGCAAACATCACTGGAAATTGTAATAGAAGCTCAATTTTATTTATTTATATCTCGTTTATATCTTAGTTTGTTGTCTTAGTTTGGTTCTCTCAAAAGTAGACACCAAGACAAGGCCTCAGTCGGAAGTAGTTTATATGAAAGTAGACCCTAGGAGACACCAGAAGGTGGGGGTGAGAAGCCTGGGAAGGGACGGCAATCGAACAAGACTGTGTGACTGAGTAGGTCCCTGGGGAGTTTAGGAAGTCAGTAAAGCACACCTCAGCCTGATCTCCACAAGCTGGTGTCACCAGGTGGGGTCTGCTCCAGGGGCGCTAACTCTCTGGCAGTTCTGGTCTGCCCTGGGTTGGCTGAGGGGACTCCCACTGTCAGAATAAAAGAGGCCCAAGTCCGTAGCAGGTCTTTGCTTTAAGCGGACTTCAGATCCTTCAGATAGGGGAAGGAAATGCCCAGGGAACATAGGCCAGACACTGACAGCATCTGCTGCGCCTGGGCTAATAAGAAACGAAAAGTCACTGCGGAAATTGGCAGTGGTGCCCACTAGAAATCAAGAGACCAGGTTAGTTTCCTATCAGTATCACCTTTCTTGATGTGAATAGAATGGGTAAAGGTTATGTTCAGAAACTACTACATTTGGAATAATGGAGGTCATTGAGATCAGAGGGTACTATGTGAACAACATTAAATCTGTGCAGTGAAACGTCACATGACCCCAAATTAAGGGAATAAAGGGGATAAAGCCAGAACTAGGGTTAAGTATGGGCATGGAGGAAGGTCTGTGGATGCCTGAGTGGGTGTGTCCGTTAACCCTACACTCAAAAGAGTTTGAGGGCTTCCCTGGTGGCACAGTGGTTGAGAGTCCGCCTGCTGATGCAGGGGACACGGGTTCGTGCCCCAATCTGGGAAGATCCCACATGCTGCGGAGCGGCTGGGCCCATGAGCCATGGCCGCTGAGCCTGCACGTCCGGAGCCTGTGCTCCGCAATGGGAGAGGCCACAACAGTGAGAGGCCCGTGTACTGCAAAAAAAAAAAAAAAAAAAAAAAAAGAGTTTGAAAAATCCGAAAGATTTTGTGTCCTATTGTGAAGAATTTTGTGAGAATATTTTTTATTTTAAATATACATTTAAGAATAGAACAAATTATAAACATGTTAGAAGTATTATGACCTGTGAATTTGAATCTTGACTACCTTTACAAAGTAACAAATATCCACAAGCAATTGCTCATTCATTGCCAAGTTAACCTCTAGAAATCTCTGTTCTGTCCTCTGAACAACTGTAGCAACCCAAGAATCCAATTTGGTGCCTCATAAATGATTGTGTTCCATCTCCTGACATTTATTTTTAAATTCTACGAAAACACCAGCTCACAGGATGTTTTTTTTTTCCTCCAATATTTCTGCTGTTCCCCAGCTGTTTGAAACATGTTGTGGCTTTGACTTCTTCCAACTACCTCCTGTGATGAAGATTACCTTAATTGCTTGTTTGTGGAACATTCAGTCAGAGACAGAATATGCTGTAACAATTACCAATAGATGAAGGCTGACATTTTACATTCCTTGTTATTCCATTCACAGTTTCTTGTGAATTCTTGTTTGGCTTTTTTTTTTGCCTTGAAGCTAGAATATCCTTAGAAGTCTTGTGATCATTGTTCATCATCCATCTACAGGGTGGGTCACATCACAGAGAAAAGGCTTGTTTCCTTTCAAACAACAGTCTACGAGCATTTATTGAGCACCTATTGTGTGCCAGACACTAGTTGTAGAGAATGCAGATGTGAATTTATCAGGTTGAGTCTTGCCCCTCTGATGCTTACATTCTAGTGGAGGAAACAGAAAATAAACACATAATTGAATCAATATGTGAGGTAATTTCATGTAATGGCAATGCTATGAAGAAAATAAAGGAGCAACTGATGTTATCTTTTTTGGTGTTTTCTCTACCCACAGCTATTTTATGCACATATAAAAAGTGCAAATACATATTCTATTTTCTTTCTTTTTATGCAAAAATGGTAGCATACTATATATACTTTTTAATGCCTTACCTTTTTATCTTTCTTAAAAAAATTGAGGTATAATTGACATATGATATTATACTAGTTACAGGTGTGCAGCACAACTATTTGATATTTGTATATATTATGAAATGATCACCACAATAAGTCTAGTTAATATCCATCGCCAATATAGCTACAATTTTTTCTTGTGATGAGAACCCTTAAGATCTACTCTCGGGCTTCCCTGGTGGCACAGTGGTTGAGAGTCCACCTATCAATGCAGGGGACACGGGTTCATGCCCCAGTCCGGGAAGATCCCACATGCCACGGAGTGGCTAGGCCCGTGAGCCATGGCTGCTGAGCCTGTGCGTCTGGAGCCTGTGCTCCGCAACGGGAGAGGCCACAACAGTGAGAGGCCCGCGTACTGCAAAACAAACAAACAAACAAACAAACAAAAAACAGAGAGCTTGAGAATGGAAGATTTTGGGAACAACTTTTAAATATATTGAATAAATTCCCTTAATGCTGTCAAGATGAAAAGTTTTCTCTGAGTCTACTGACTGAGACAGCCACTCAATAATAAAATTGTATATATGTGAAGAAAATAACCCACAAAGTATATATTAAAGAGCACAACTCAACAAAGACTTTCACATTGCAGGTTTCCAAGATGAAGTCACCATCTGGAAATGGTCCAGGCTATTTTCAAATATTTGACCAGATAAACAAATGCATCAATATTTTACTAATAGCTATTAAGTTCTCCTTAATGCATATGTTATACAGTGGATGGCTAAGTTATTGTTAACTCCCATATGGAGAAACAAAACTCTGATAGGTGCTTGGCAGAGCTACCAACCTATTAGGGTCCTACATTCTGGAATTCTGACCAAGTCTGGAAAGACCTCAGAGTAAGAGGAGCAGAGAGAGGGATAGCTGGACCTGAAATACAGGTGACATAAAAGTTTAGATTTCTTTCCTAGCATTATTTCCTCCATCTATTGACCTCAGGATCAAGGCTGAACTCAGGAGTCAAGTTTTAGATGGAATATTGATAAAAACCTGAGGATATATGGGGTGGTAGTGAAGGGGAACAGCCAGGATCATGGATGATCTAGTGACCAAGTCTTATGAGGAAAGACTGAAGAAGCTGGATTCATTATTTAACATAGAATAATGACGTTCCTGAAATATACCAGGGACTGAACTATACCCTGGGGATACAGCAGTAAGCAAGGCAGTAGAATGCCCTTCTTCACAGAGCGACATTTTGGTGGTGGAGGCAGACAAGTGAATAGATTATTTTAATGCAGCGCATTAATATTTAGAGTATGGATTAAGAGCAGAGTGCCATGGGAGGGGTGCCTGGTTCAGCTTTGTGAGGGGGGTAGTGAGAGAGGAGCCTGAAAAGATGAGTAGGAATGGTCCACTTGACAGGGAAAGAGGACATTACAGGCAGAGGGTATGTATTAAGGACCATGTGGGAGAGCAAGATGGGTTTGGGAACACAAAGTCACTCAGAGTTTAATACATATTGTGTGAAAGGGAAGGAATGATGAGTGTTGAGCCTGGAGGAAGAAACAAGGAACAGACAATAAAGGCTAACAGGGTTTAGAAACTGAGCTTTATCTTGAAGGCAGTAAGAATCTATTTGAGCGTTTCTGTTTGTTTGTTTAAAGGATGAAAATTTTGGAAACATTTTTCAGGTTAATGTATTAAGAATGGATTGCAGAATCAAAACCACGAGGTATCACCTCACACCAGTCAGAATGGCCATCATCAAAAAATCTGCAAACAATAAATTCTGGAGAGGGTGTGGAGAAAATGAAACCCTCTTGCACTGTTGATGGGAATGTAGATTGATACAGCCACTGTGGAGAACAGTATGAAGGTTCCTTAAAAAACTAAAAATAGAACTACCATATGACCCAGCAATCCCACTACTGGGCATATACCCTGAGAAAACCATAATTCAAAAAGAGACATGTACCACAATGTTCACTGCAGCACTACTTACAATAGCCAGGACATGGAAGTAACATAAGTGTCCATTGACAGATGAATGGATAAAGAAGATGTGGCACATATATACAATGGAATATTACTCAGCCATAAAAAGAAATGAAATTGAGTTATTTGTAGTGAGATGGATGGACCTAGAGTCTGTCATACAGAGTGAAGTAAGTCAGAAAGAGAAAAACAAATACCGTACGCTAACGCATATATATGGAATCTAATAAAGAAAAAAATATAACGCATATATATGGAATCTAATAAAGGGACAGGGCAGGAATAAAGACTCAGATGTAGAGAATGGACTTGAGGACACAGGGAGGGGGAAGGGTAAGCTGGGACGAAGTGAGAGAGTAGCATGGACATATATACACTACCAAATGTAAAATAGATAACTAGTGGAAAGCAGCTGCATAGCATAGCTCAGTGCTTTGTGACCACCTACAGGGAGAGTGGGAGGGAGGCTCAAGAGAGAGGGGATATGGGGATATATGTATACATATAGCTTATTCACTTTGTTATACAGCAGAAACTAACAGAATGTTGTAAAGCAATTATACTCCAATAAAGATGTAAAAAAAAAAAGAAAAGAAAAGAATGGATTGCAAGAGGTAAGACTGGAGGCTGGAAGGTTTCCCAGGACACTAGGAATAATTCACAGGAGAGGATATAATGGATATGAGAATGGAGAGGAATGGGCAGTTACCAGATGTATTAAGGAGGTGGACTTGACACAACTTGATGTTTGATAAGGTGACAGGCAGATATCTTCATATATTTGAAAGACCATCATTAGGAGGTTCTTCTGACTCCAAGGCAGAAGTGAAACCATTGGGTGGAATCGAGATTTACAAGTAGAGAGCTCGCACAGTGAGCATGATTCAACAATTTAGGAGACCATGGAGTCCTGGTAGTCACTGAGCTCCATGGAGGTTTCAAATACATGTCAGGATAAATGCTTGTCAGGGGTGTTGTAGAGGATATTCTCATATGGCACTTGGTCTAAATGACATTGAATGTCTCCTCAAATTTTGAAATTCACTTGTCATGGTTGACATGACTCCATGTGGCATTCCTCAAGATTGTCTCCAGGCAAGCAGTGATGTCCTGATACTTACTTATCACTATTGGCTTCTTAGATCTGCACTTCTTGTTCTGAAATGCAGGTAACAAGGAATGGAAAAAGGAGGGAATTAAGGAAACAAGGAGAGGAACAAAGAGGGAATTAAGATATTAAAACTTCTTTTTCTCTACCAAAGCCATTTCCAACTTAAATGTTCTAAGTCTGCCCACCATGGTGCAGTGATGCAGTGATGAGGTCAAGAATGACCTCTAAGCTTCTAATTCACTCTGCTTTGTCCACTGGATTTATTGATTCCAAATGTTAAGATATGGTTGGAGCAGACATTAACAGCATATAATCCATGAAGTTTCTTAACTCTGGTATCCTCCAGGTATTGCTGAAACAACATAATATAAAGTAGATAAAACACTAAAGGAAATTCCACAACAATCAAACCACAGTGTAGATACATCAGTTTAGGCAATGAGTCCTGACCTGAGGAAAAGAAAGTGCATTCATCCTTGCATTTAACGTGCATGTTTTTTTTTCCTCCCTAAAGAGTCTCAAGTCTCCAACTCATCAACTCTAGTTGGGCTTTCTTCATTATTAGAAAAATTAGGTTATATTCTTTCTCATCCCCACCCCCCAGTTCATAATAGTTGCCTTGCCCAGTGCAAGGTCTTTGAAGGTATGAACTTCTCTGACATTCTTTTTGACTTGGGTATAAATACACACAGATTTGGGGGATATATCAACAAACTTAACAAAATGGGAATATTCCATGGCAGAAACCTAAACTTTGGAGGCTATTATAATCTTTAACAATTTTTAAGAAAATGTCACTATCTTTACTTCATGAGTCTTCACTGGAAGCAGAATTTGCCTTCCATGTCAGGCACCAAAATGGCTTTCTGAGTCACCTTTGCTGCTATTGTGCAGGCACAGGATGAAGTCCACCAGGAAAAGGGGCCAGAAACTTTGAAATGGGAGCTAGTGGAGGCCAGAAAATACCCATTTTGCTGGCAGTAGCAGGGCAGCAAGACTGAATTTCCAGGGAAGTGGTGACAGTGAGGGTCGCAGTGGTCTCCAGTACCCCTACCAGCAGGCTGGTGGTATAAGTGGAGCATCTAGAACTTGAAGGTATTGACAATGGTGACCTCACTGGTTCCTTGACCTGATTTGAGGTGTTCCTGCCCACACTGTTGGAGTTTTTTTTTTTTCATTCTCTTTTGGTGATTATATGAACTACTCAATATTCTCATAGTAAATTCAATTTCTGCTTCAAATCACCCAGAGTTGATTTCTGTTGCTACGACTAATAATCCTAATCAAAAGAGGACAATGTAAAGGAATATATTTATGCTCAAATGATCTCATTCTAGTAGACATTAAAAAAGTCACATGGACAAATGCTTTCTCTGTTCACTGTTAAACTCTCTCTAGTACAAAAATTGTTCACATACTATATAGGAAACAAAATAAGAAGTGTTGAATATAACTGAGTTGCTTACTATTCTGTTATTCTAAGTGGGCAAAGGATTCAGGAAAAAATGCATGGTATAGGAACTAATTCATACTGAAGTATAACTTACTCTATGATTAATTATATTTGAAAATAGAAACTTGTATTTCAACCAAATCTTTAATTAAGGCACAGTGTAAAGATTTTTAGCAAGTTAATGGGCAAGCTAGCAAGTTATTTCATCGGACTTCAAAATCCTTGTTACCCAGAAAAGAATTCTACATAAGAACAGACATGAAGAAAGAGATGGTGAGGTAGGGAACAGCCATCTCATTTCCTCCAGAGTTTCCTTTGTCAGAGCTTCTTCCAGAGAATAGAGTCCTTTCGTCGACTTTGGTCTATGGGATCAGAGTCAGGTGAAATATTTAAATATCCCAGGGTAAATTCTTGAAATCTTTATGGCCACAGGGAGCCTTATGCTATTGCTACCTTGACTGCTTAGCATGAACTGTGGAGTTAAGGAAATAGTGTAATCACCATTCTTTTTTAGATTAAAGTATTTGTTTTTCATTGGTTTCATTAGCTTGCTTAATTAGTATCATCAGTTGCTGAAAAATATTGTAAGAATTATTGTCACATGTTCCTAGTCTTCTGGTCACAGGTCCATCATCTATTTAAATAGAGGTTTTGGTCTTTATCAGAGTTGTTAATGTGTGAAAAGATACTGGCAGAATGGGGTTACTGGGATGATATAAACACATTTTCAGGGTTTAATGGTTTGGCAGAAACTCTTAAACAAAGAGCCTTGAGTAGAGCAAAGGACAAATTTGTAATTATATTTCTCCCATAGGGGTCATTAACCAAGATTTGGTCTTTAGTTTCTTCTAAGTGAAGTAATTAAAAGGAAAGCTTTGATTCCATTCATTTATGCATTCAGCAAAAACCATGTACTGAGCCCTTGCAATGTTCCAGGTTCTATGCTATAGGACTTGAGGATGCAAAGAGGATGAACCTAATCCCATATCTTCAGGAGCTCAAGGTCCAATTCTGGAAAGGTGTTTAGGCTCACATGTGCTCCAAGGTAGTTGGTATTTTTTAATTACATACACTAGAATAGCTTTAAATTTTCACTACTACTTTAGAAAGCACTGAAAGGACTTCAGGGGCTGTGTTCACTATGGGGAAATTACTCATGTAACTCTCATTAATGCAAGTGGGGAAGAGGTGTAAACCCACGGTGATCTAGCTGAGAAAACACTCCTTCTTTGACTTCTGTTGTTTGTTTCTATTTGTTCCTGGTTGAGTCAGGGAAATAATCAGGAAAATTATACGTGTTCAATTGCCCAGTTGCTCCAGAACTCTTGGAGTATCTAATCACAGTTAATAAATAAAACAAAGCCAAGAGACTCACATGCTGGATTTAAGTACTATCAAGAGGGAAAGAAACCATTTGAAGGGGAAAGGATGAGGAGTGCTTTGTGGTAGATGGATTTTTACAGACAGAAACATAGGCTATTAAGCAGGAATAATCTTTCAGGATGGATGTGGATTATGGTGGATCAATAAATAAATATATACTAAGCTTCAACTGTGTCCCTAGCTCTGTGTTAGATCATATCGGGGACAAGAGGTATGTTCCACATTTCATCAAGGAAAATACAATCAATGAACTGTGTGTGACTGACTGAGAAATTGGGACTTGTGGTTTAAAAATGGGACAGGATATTTGAAATAAGATACATTGACAGAAATTGCAGGACATGTGGTAATAATTTCAGGTAATATCAGTTATCCTGATATTATTCAGGTAATACAAGCTATGCTGCAGTCAAATAACCACCAAATCTTAGTGGCTTGTAGCAACACAGGTTGGGGGCCCTTTCTATGTCTCTTGGCTCAAAGATCCAGGCTGATGGAGCAGCCACTGTTTTGAACATCACTATGAAGGGAAAGTCTGAGGCACTATGGCAAATTTGTGGTCCCATTCAACCAAACGGGGGCCAGGAAATATAATCCCACTATGTACCCAGAGAGCAGATAGCTAGAAATATTAGCTGAACAGCAAAATGACTATGCCTCTGACCTCAACAGGCAGAGTGTTCAAATGAGGACACACTAAAAGTGATATTCTACATAATGCCCCTTACCTGGGTGAAATTTTAGGAAGACCTAGTGGTCCTCATACTTGGGTGTGCATTGGAATCACATGGAGGGCTTGGTAAACCATAGATTGCTGAACCCCAGTCCCCCTTCAGAGTTCTGGGTTTGGTAATGTAGGATGGGAACCACACATTTGTATTCCCAGGGGATACTGATGCTGCTCAACTGGGAACTGCACTTTGAGAACCACTGGTCTAATAAAATCCAATGAAAGGTTCCTCTCTCAAGCCTTCAGTGAAATCATATTAAATGTTAGAGCCTGACTTGTGTTCTGGGAAATGGATGGAAGGTGTGGATACTCCAGGTGGAGGGACGACTGTTTTCAGAACCCACAGGCTCTGGCCCAGGCTCTACAGGTGACTTTAGGTCTGCCTCTCTCTGTTTTCCCTTGGATGTCTCCTTGTGGCAGAAGCCATCGTTCCCTCACTGGCTGGAAGATTCCAGAAACATGCCTTCATATTCCACAACCAACAAAATAAGGCTCAAAGAGAAGAAATTGTTCCTCTTCCTTCTAAGGTCAGTTTTCTAAGTCTTAATTTTCTCCCTTGGACCCTCCTTCTCCTGGGATCATTGAAGATTTAAAAATATCTGTGGCCCTGTTGGGACACACTGGCACAAACTCACAAATGTGTGATCCCCACAGCACAATCACAATAATGCCACATCCTTAAAAAAGATAAACAAAAAGTCAGGATGGAAGGGGTGGGAAGTAATTTCCACTGCATCTCTCCTTACATATTACAAAGAAAGCATGATTCCTCTCATTTAAAATATTTTCTTGAATCTGGGTTGTTTAGAGTGAAGTAGAACCATATGTGGGTCATTAGCCCTTCAGTTCAGGTTGAACTCTACCAAGCCCACCCAAGATTTTTTTTTCCCCTGCACTCTTCTGATTCTCAAACTTCTGATTTCCCATGAGCATCAATTAAAATGAGAGTGTTCTTCACTTCTGGGAAACAAGCAAGGGTGAGGCATGGCACCATCTAGAAGAGACATCAGAGAACCTGTAGAAACGTTAAGTACCTACAGCACACACCCTGCATAATCACATGGAGCCCTCGGCTTTGCAGAGCCACTATTTGACTGGTTTCTGCTTGATATTTGAGTTGACTTCCAGAAAAAGGAATACCTGCTTTGGAGGTGCCTTCAAAGCTCTACCTTCTGAAACTCAGAAAACTGTAGGTTAGAAGTGGCATTTTTTCCAGCTTCTGTCATTCCTGCTAAGATTTCAAAATCTTAAGGCTGTTTCAAGCCAGAGCTCAGGCTCAAGGTACAATGTGCCCCCTTTCTTAATAGTCTTTTCAAATATAATATATAATAAATATAATAAAATAAAATAAAAACAAAAACAGCTTTTATTCTGAACATAACTTAGAAATAGTAGCTCATTCCTGTGATGTCAGCAGGGAAAGGACCACTTACATTTTCTAGCATTTGATTAATTCTCTCTCCCAGGATTCCCACTACCATGGTACATTCGTTAGCATTGGTGAACTTACATTGACACCTCATTATCGCCTAGAGTCCATAGTACACATTAGGGTTAACTCTTGGTGATGTACATTCTGTGGGTTTGGACAAATGTGTAATGACATGTACCCACCATTATAGTGTCATACAGAGGAGTTTCAATTGTTCCAAAAATCTTGTGTTCCACCTATTCATTCCTTCCTCCTCCTCCAACCCCTGGCAACCACTGACCTTTCTATTAATACTATCTACAGAGTTTTACCTTTTCCAGAATGTCCTGTAGTTGGAATCATGCACTATGTAGCCTTTTCATGTTGGTTTCTTTCACTTAGTAATGTGCATTTCACTTTCCTCCATGTCTTTTCATGGCTAGATAGCTCATTTCTTTTTAGCACTGAATAATAATAGTCCATTGTCTGGATGCACCAGAGTAAAATTATGCATTCACCTACTGAGAGACATCTTGTTGCTTCCAAGTTTCGGTAGTTATGAATAAAGCTGCTATAAACATCTGGGTGCATGTTTTTGTGTGGACATAGTTTTCAACTTCTTTGGGTAAATACCAAGGAGAGTGATTGCTTGATCATATGGTAAGAGTATGTTTAGCTTTGTAAGAAACTGCCAAATTGTCTTCTAAAGTGGCTGTGCCATTTTGCATTCCCAGCAGTAGTGAGTGAAAGTGCCTATTGCCCCACATGTTCGCCAGCATTTGATATTGTTAGTATTTTGGATTTTTGCCATTCTGATAGGTGTGTAGAATGTTATTCTAACAATTAAATTTTAATTGTTTTATTTTACATTTCTCTGATGACATGTGATGTGAAGTGTCTTCATGTAAAGAGTGACAGTTTTGTTTGTTCCTTTCCAATTAGTATATGTTTATATTTCTTCTTTTTTGCCTGCTGTGCTGGCGAGAGCCTCCAAGAAAATACTGAAGAGAAGTAGTCATCCTTGTCTTATTTCTGATAGAAAAGAGAATGCTTTTAATATTTCACTATTGCATATGATATTTATGGTAGATACACTTTATCAGATTAGGGAAGGTTCCCTCTTTTTCCACTTTAATGTTTCTCTCATGAATGAACATGGATTTTTGAATGCTTTTTCTTTGTCTATTGAGGTCATGCTTTCTTCTTGTTTTCAGTCTTTTGATGTGGTGCATTATGATAATGATTTGTATAATGTCAAATCAAAACTAAATTTCTGGAATAAATCAATTCATTCACAGGGTGTTATTTATAAATTATTGGATTCAGCTCAATAATACTTTCATTTAGAATTTTGTGTTGCTATTCTTGAATGAGATTGGCTTATAATTGTCCTTTCCTGTACTATCTGTGTCTTGTTTTGATATCAAGAGTATAAAAATTCACAAAAGTGAGTGTTTATGAAAGATATACATTGACTATTAACAGCGATTATGACTGATTAATTGAATTAAAGATGATTTTGTTTTCTTCATAATTTTCTGCACTTTCGACTTTTCCACAATGAGAAAGGGTTATATCTGATCACATGTTATTCATGCAAACACAGACGTAATCACAGACACACACATACAGCCTAACACAGGGTTTGACCATTGGTGCCAAGACACTGGATTGTCTACATTTTGTCCTGAATTTTAGGGTGCTCCCTGAGCACATAGAATAAAGCGAGGTGGGCAAAGTCCTTTGGGAATCCTCAAAACTAACATGGAATGTTAAGATGTACTACAATGAAATTCAGGGGACTTGGAGGCCCAGGTTTGAATATGTAGCAACAAGCTTTAATTTCCTCACTTGTAGAATGAGGAAAATAATTCATACTCATGTTTACATCTTTGGTATTTTGTAAGTATAGTGAATCTGAAAGTGTTTTATAATTTTAACTTGTCTTTGTACGCATCACATGTATACGAATATGTATATCTACACATGTGTATGTAGATATACAGAGTCAAAAGAAAATGATTTAAGGGACTCAAAGGAGTTTGGTAAGGCTTTATCCAGATAATTCCTAGATTCAGGGAACAGCTGAGGACCTGGAGGCTCCCCAAGGAAAGCAGGGGCAGAGTTTCACAGCATAGGGGAAATGAAAGCCCTGTCCTAGCCATTTTGCCTTACAGTTTGCAACTATAACTGAAACTCATAGTTGGGAGTCATTCCTATTTTATGCTACTCAATAACTACCAGAACTGTTTATGCAAATCTTGCAGTTTATTGCCTATTCATCGTTCATGAGATAGAAGAGGTATTTGGCAAAAAGAAAGAAAAGCGGGTGAAGGTAGAAGTCAAGAGTCAAGAAGTCAAGAAGTCTCTATTATGTTTGTTTTAGTGCTTTTCCAATAGACAGATAGATATAGGTAGATACAGATTGATAGACAACAAACCAGTATTCACTACCTTCCTTCCTTCATATGTACACCCTCCTCACTCCCCTCAGCACACACATATCTCACTATGACTCCTTGAGGGAAGAAAAGATGCTTATGGATAGCATTTGTTGTAGAGATTACATGCAATAGAAAAAGGAACAACTACCAAAAAACCCCAAAATGATAAAGAGTCTTAATTGATCTTACACAAAAAGGCAGGCAGTCAGGGTGAGGAGAGATACAAGTTGTGAGGATTGAAATTTGGAGAATTTTGAGGTATGGGAAATAAAGAGTGGAAAAAAAAGTTGTTGGGGAACAGATATCATTCCTGCAAATGATACTGAGTAGGCAGAGATGGGGAGAGAAAATTATAAAAATGGTTTCCTATGCATAAAGGTCCAAAGGACTCAGAAAAGATTTGAAGTGTTTTAAGTTCCTTTTTGTCTGATCAGAACCAACTGTTTCTTTTAATATGACACCATCCCGAGACTGGACCACATGGGGCCCCAGTTAAATTTAGGTTACTCATAATTTTTTTTCCTTTAGGAATAGAAGCCTTAAATAAAACAGTGTGTAAATTAACTGATTTCTCTTTTTTTACCTGGGACATTAGGCAGGTATTGGTCAGTGATATAAGATGACAAGAAGAAACAAGTCTCACTGAATTATCCCCATTGGTCATTATTGTTAATCAAAGCAGAGTTATTTAGTACAAATACAAGACATGAATTTCTCCCTGAACTCCCACCAGTTCCCTTCCCTGTGGTCCAAACGTCATCAAAATAATTCTTATTCAGATTTTTTAATGTCACTACATGCTCAAGGGTTCTCCCCCATACTCTCCCCCCACACACAGGACAAAAGATATCTAACTTTAAAATGTTTGGAGAAAGAGAGAGAGACATGCAGAGAACATGGTTTGGGAATGCTGAGAAAATACAAGATGGGATGGTGCAGCAGACTCTGTTCATATCCTATCCATATAGCCGTGGCACAAACCATTCTAGTGCATACCCACAACCTCCTACTGCAAACCTGCAACTATCCACATGAGGACTTTCTCTTGACCGCCTTTGGGGAGGGCCAGAAGAGTTGGGTAGTTAATGCCTCTGGGAACAGCCCAGTCAATAGGGATGAGGTTGGTGGACAAATACCCCAGCTTCCTTGTTCTTTGCTGGGGGCGGGGGTTTCTGCTTCTGGGGACAGCCATCCTGAGACAGGTGGGTATGAAGGGCATTTGAAAGGGAAGTAAGGTTATCAAAGACAAATGGCGCCTACTTCTTCACTGTGCTTCTGTTCAGATCTTCTCTTTCTCCCATATTCCTTTTCCATGGTGAGGTTTTGCAAACACAGCACTGCTGTCCTGTAGAAGCAAGTTGAAATAAAAAGACAAATAATTGCATGATGAGCTTCTAATGGATGAGATGTCACATTTAAAAAGACAGAGACTTGGAGGGAAGTTTGTGCTTTCTATAGCACTCTGAGAATAAAAGTCCATTTCTGATTGATTTCTTTCTTAATGGTCTCCCCTCCTCCCACCCCACTCTCCAGTTGAATAATCTGAGCAGTTATCTACCTCATGTTTCGGGCAATGTGCCTTTGACCTGGATTGTCTTCCAGAAACCTTGACAAGGATGCATTTTTAAAGAGTTTGTACCATGTCAGCACTATATTTAGTGTTCCAATAGTCTGTCAGAGATTCTTTTACTAGGGTATTGAAGATAGCAGTCAGAAAATGAATACTTAGCAGACTGCCCATGACAGTTAACATCCAATACTTTGAGACCCCAGAGATAGTAAAGAGTGATTCCTAATAATTGCTGGAAATTATGACGAAGTGGAATGTCTTTATATGTATAGTGAAAAATAATATCCTTTTGAACCTCCTTGATTTTGGGGTGTGCAATTTTTTAGAGCTACTTTGGACCGAAGTTCACCTTCCTTGCATTTTCTAGAATAAACAAACAAAAAGGAATATGCACGTCTGGATTTCAGGGTGCACAACCCACCATTAACTCTGAGTCTAGGTGGAATTTAAAAGTGGTACCATAATAATCATTTTCTGAGGGTATCCACAGCTGCCCCTCTAGCACTCCCTTTCTCTACCAGCCCCATCATCATTACCTGTACTCTTCTCTTCTGTATCTCTCTCCTTTTAGTAGTGAGCTTTTCTAAGGACATGGCTATATCTTTTAGATTTGAGACAGCAATGGATAAATAGTCTGTGCTCAGTAAATGGTTGTTAAGTCGAATTTTCAAGATTTTCATGCTCTCATTGGAAAGCAAATAATTAATACCAAATGATTCTCACCTTTTCATGAAAGCAACTGTCTACAGATCTTGGCTTTTGCAAACTTTGTTAATTTTTCGTTTGTGCAGTGGTTTCGTTTGCAGCTCTTCAGTTCTTAGTAATTATTTTATAATTTGGACTTGTCACTATTTCATATTGTCCTTCCTCTATCTGTTTTCATATTTAATGGTATTACTGTACTTCCAAGGAAAGAAATGTTTGGAAGGCCAAAAGGAATTAAAATGAAGGATAAACTGATGATTAAAATTACAAGAAGAGGGCTTCCCTGGTGGCGCAGTGGTTGAGAGTCCGCCTGCCGATGCAGGGGACACGGGTTCGTGCCCCGGTCTGGGAAGATCCCACATGCCGCAGAGCGGCTGGGCCCGTGAGCCATGGCCGATGAGCCTGCGCGTCCAGAGCCTGAGCTCCACAACAGGAGAGGCCACAACAGTGAGAGGCCCGCATACCGCAAAAAAAAAAAATTACAAGAAGAAGAGAATTTCAAGGGCAACATATGTTTGTGAAAATTTGCATAAATTCAGTACCATATAGTCAACACTAATTTAGCACTTACTTTTTACAAAGAACAAGTATTCTGAGGGATTAATAGGTTAATAATAGTTCTCAAGATGCAACAAAAACCTCTAAAAAATGATCATCTTGGGCCTCCCTGGTGGCGCAGTGGTTGAGAGTCCGCCTGCCGATGCAGGGGATACGGGTTCGTGCCCCGGTCTGGGAGGATCCCATATGCCGCGGAGCGGCTGGGCCCGTGAGCCATGGCCGCTGGGCCTGCGCATCCGGAGCCTGTGCTCCGCAACGGGAGAGGCCACAACAGTGAGAGGCCCGCATACCGCAAAAAAAAAAAAAAAAAAAAAAAAATGATCATCTTCACATAGCGCAATAATTGATGGGGGTGAATTGGGTAGGGTTTTAGAAATACAGTTGTTGCTCAGTATCCATGGGGAATTGATTACAGGATCCCCTGTGGATACCAAAATCCTTGGATGCTCAAGTCCCTTATATAAAGTTGCGTAGTATTTGCATATAACCTATGCACATCCTGTTGTATAATTTAAATAATCCCTAGATTACTTATAGTACCTAATACAATGTAAATGCTAGTGCCTGGCATATTCAAGTTTTGCTTTTTGGAACTTTCTGAAAATTTATTTTTCGAATATTTTCCTTTCAAGGTTGGTTGAATTCACAGATGTGAAACCACAGATATGGAGGGCCAACTGTATAATGTTTAAAAAATGATATTATATTTGGAAAATAGATTTTATATGTATTTATATGATGTAAAGAGGAGACAGGGAAAGAGAAGCTTAAGGAGACACTGGCAATGGGAGGTGGGATTGGGAAGGAAGTTTACTTTGTGTTTTATATCCTTCCCTTTGATACCATTATAGTTTGCAATTTTTTTTCTGTGTTAACATTATTTTTATAATAAAAATGTTTTAAAAAGTGGAATAAATAATTCCCAGTCCTCAGAGAACTTAAAATGACTTCACAGAACATGTGATTGTAGCATGATTACTTATAGTAGATCACTTCCAAATGTGGCCGCATGAATTTCTACTATTCACCTATGTCCATGCCATCAAGAGATAGATCAAGGGAGTATATCTTAAAGGCTTTCATCACAAGAAAAAAGGTTGTGACCATATATAGTGATGGATGTTAACTAGACTTATTGTGGTGACCATTTCATAATATATACAAATATTGAATCATTATGTTATATACCTGAAACTTATAATGTTATGTGTCAATTATATCTCAAAAAAAGAGAGATGGAAATGATTTCCCCTACACTTGTGACTTGCAATGAATATCATGTTGTTCTGGATGCTCAGTACATAGTAGGGTCTTAGTAAATATTAATTCTCATCCACTCCTCCATTCCCTGTGTTACAGAACAGAGTAAACTTCCTGTTCATGCCAAGAAACAGCAGGAATGGAAGAAAGAAAGGGAATTAGCTAGAAAGAAAGGAGACTCAGAGGGACCCGAAAAATCTCAAAGTAGTGAACAAACCAGTGAAGCCTGGGTCCTGTGTTAAATACAGACATGATGGTCCAGGACATTCCTGGACCCTACTTAGATTTTGGCATATTCCCTCCATACTTTTGTCCAGGATCTTATTTTTCTGAGACTGAAAAGACTTAATATTCCCCTCACTCACCACTTCTCTCTTACTTCTCTCTCCCTCTTTGATCCATTTCTTATCTATTCCCAGCCACCCAAGATGGGAAAGGAAATGACAGGGAGCCCACTGCATGCGTGTGTGCCCAGCTGCGCATTCCAGAGCCTGAGGCTGGAGGCTCAAAGGACAGAACTGCTGCCTTATTTAGTTTTGTTGGGGTAAAGGGAGATCCTCAAATAAGATGTGTTGATTTTTTTCAGGGTACAGCTGACACACACAAGGATCTGTAAATTTCCAAACACTTGCCTTTCAAGGGGAGGAGACTCATGTGATATCTTCAGTGAGACTCGGACCAGGGGAGTCATGCACATGAGGACAGTCTCTTATTCTGACTGAAGATGAAGTACATCACTAGGCATTCATGGAGATTATTCAGGGACCGAAGCAAAAAAGTATAAGCGCTCTTGACCCGTAACCCACTGCAACAGGAGGTTTAGAATCCTGGGTCTACCCTTTTGAAGCTGTACAACCCCACTCAAGATATTTGATTTTTGGGCTTCCCTGGTGACGCAGTGGTTGGGAATACTCCTGCCAATGCAGGGGACACGGGTCCGAGCCCTGGTTCAGGAAGATCTCACATGCTGCAGAGCAGCTGGGCCCGTGTGCCACAGCTACTGAGCCTGCGCTCTACAGCCCGTGCACCTAGAGCCGGTGCTCCACGACGAGAGAGGCCACCGCAATGAGAGGCCCACGCACGGCAGTGAAGAGTAGCCCCCGCTCGCCGCAACTAAAAAGAAAGCCCACGCGCAGCAACGAAGACCCAACGCAGCCAAAAATAAATAAATTAATTAATTTAAAATTTTTTTGATTTTTGAACTTTAATTTCCTCATCCGCAGAATGGGAATAATATCTACCCCACAGTGCTGCTCTGAGTGTTAAATTAAAACAAGTATGGAAAGCATCTGGCACATGGTAGGGGATCTAGAAATATTTATAAGGTAAAGTAATGGTGTGTGGGCAGCACTCTGTAAGTACTGTCCCCTCACATCCAGGGAGGGCAGAAAGTGGGGGGGGGGAGGGGAAGAGCAACAGGTGTTCCTATCACTATTCATTCAGGCCCCAGGAATCTATATGCAAAAGTCTACAGGATCCAGGCAGCTCAAGTAAGACTCAAGTTCTTTGACACATCTCACCTTGAGAGGTGGTGTCTAGGTCCCCTCAAGGTGAATCTGGATGGGCTTATTACTGCTTCAGCCAACAAGATATGACTTCTGAGGCTAGATCATAAAAGATCGTGCAGTTTCGCCTGGTTCTTTTAGGATGTGTGTTACAGGGGAAGCAGCCACTACAGAAGAAGTCCCACTCTCCTCAGTCGCCACACTGCAGAGGGTATGTATCGGTGTTTCAGTCTATAGCCCCAGCTGGGCCCCCAGCCATCATCACCTGCATCACCTGCAGCCTCATGAGTGGCCGTCTTCGGCCTCCAGCCCGATCAAACCTTCAGATGACTGCAGCTTAGCCAACACCTGCCTGCAACACTACAAAATCATGAACAAAATAAAATGGTTGTTTTAAACCACTGACCTTGGGGGCAATTTGTCACTCAGCTATAGATGTCACAAGAACAGGAGAGTAACTGGGCCCATGTTGTAGTGGAGAACGTGCCTTATCTAAAGGGGCTCATGCAAGCGTTGTGCTGGAGGGTTTCAGGTCCTGGACAGCCAGCTGTGATCTAACAGAGATTTTAGATCCAGAATTTTGTAAAATCTCCAAATGTTTTAGCTATCAGTTACTAACTAAAATTTTCTGAAAACACCGTGTGCATCACACAAAGCTGTCTATGTACCAGTAAAGCCTGTGAGCTGCCAGTTTGCCACCTCTGTTGTCTTTAGAAGTGAAGAGAGTCTGCTTGCCCCACCCTATCCAAGGTCTTCTTATAAACTGGGGCTATCAGCCCCAACTAGTGGCCTCCAGCCCAGCAGGAATATAATGTATTATATTATCCCTATAATGTATTAGCATATGAAAACCTGCATTTAAGCAAGGTTTGCACATTCCCACATCTAAACCAAACAAACTGCCTCTTGTTTCACCAGTGATTGGAGCTCTGACCCATTTAAGCATGACAGAAAATAGGGATTAGCAGGGGGTGTTGCTAGTGGTGTTTTGATTAGGAGGGGATGAAAGAAGTTGGAGGGAGAAGGGTGGGAGGAGGGACGATGAAGGAAAACTTCCTGGAGGACAAAAGTTCACCAGTTTTCCCTTGAAATTAATTTAAGGGCAATGACATCAATAAAAATTGCTGTGAATTGTTAAGTGTTTTTGAAAAAAACAGCCCTACTTATTGTTTTTGGCTTTTGCTGAGAATATTTGCTCTGGGCCCTAAAGGAGTTCACCTTTAACTGTGGAGGGTAGAATTGCATATCATTTTTTATCCACTTCTTGTGGAATTTCTTTAGGATGTGGGTGAGGCAGAAGATAGCGCCGCTGAGCTGACACAGACATGCTCAGTGCCAAGGCCCGGGGGACATTTGTGGCCTATGGGTAGGGGACCTAAGAGGTGGGAACAGGTGAGCATTGCAAAGCCAAAATATGTGCAGTCATGCAGGGAGAAAGGCAGCACCAGGATAGGGGCAGCTTTACAAAGAATTGTGGAAGCGTCCTTGGCCATTGGGGTGTCTGTGGCCTCAGCCTTCATCAACGGAATGAATACATATATGACTATTTCCCAAAGCTCTGATAACAAAAAAGTATTCTATAGTGTGTTTAAAAACTATTAATGTTTAATCTTTTATGTTGAACTTATTTTTGAAATGGTCCAAAGGGTAAATAGTAAAATGTCTCTCTCCCATCCTAATACCCTCATATTGTTTTGTCCCCCCATATAATCAATAAAATCTAGTGTTTGTATATTTTTCCAGAGATACTTATGCATATACACAGTAGAAAAAATATTTTTTTCACTCAAGTAGAGGCATACTATATATACCGTCCTATGCTTATCTGTTTTCTCACGACTATGTAACCTAAAGAACATGCATATTTCCATAGCTGTTCGTGGGTGTGCCCTCGTTCTTTCGTACAGCTGCACAGTACTTTGTTTTACGGGTATATCATAATTTATTTAAATAGTTCTCTATTGATGGACAAGCATATTGTCTCTATTGTAATTTCCTTATGAAATAATTTAGAGTAAATTCTGATATGCGTATAAGTGAAAACTGATCTGTGACATGTGAGTCAGCCTTTGAAGTAGCCTGAGTGATAGCACTTCAAGGGTAAATACTTAGAACTTCAAATATCCTTATTGTAACCTACCTCAGAGGGTTTGCTAATTAACATAAGGGATGAAATGAGTGGAGGTGAAAATAGTTGGTTAGTTAGGAAGATCATATACTTCTCATGGTCTGACTGTCTGACTGTTTGCCTATATGACTGACTGAATATCTGACCCACTGTTTGTAGACTGACTGACTGACTGACTATCTGAATATCTGACTTAATGATGGGCTAGTTGACTGGTCTGGGTAACCACAGAAGGAATATGTTGCAAGGGACTTGAGGCATCTTATTGGGCTTGGAGTCTCCCTTCCAGCTCCTATGCTGTCCATATATTGGAAGCTCTTTTTCTTTCAGTAAGAAGCCAATCAGCTCTGTGAAGAAGAAACACCACCAAAGGAAAATAAGTTCCTAAATCATTGCTAACAGATTTATGGTGTTTGCAGAATCCTGAACAAACAAAAACAAAACAAACAATTTTTAAAACTCCCGAAACATCTCTAAACCAAATCTCAGAGCTCAGTCAGCTTCTGTTGCTGCCTCCCAACTGCCAAAAGGAATTCTCTGAGGCAAATCTGTGACGCAAGAAAATTTCTCTCCCATGAGCTTTCCCTCTGGTGGAGACCCTTTATCTTCTTTCAGCTGACCAGGGCATTGCCCCCTTTACCTCCTTCCTCACTCAAAACAGAGAAAGATCTGATAACCAGTCACTGACCTTTGTTCACTGATAGATTATATTTTGACTGGAACTCATATTCATCAACACCTTGTCTGAAATAAGGTTGTGAAATTGAAGACTTTTAGCTATAATTATGGGATGAAAAGCATTTCACTCAAGTTAAAAGAATTTCAAGCACTAGCAAACGGGAAGGGAGAAGTGAAGGTCTACTGAGCCACCTTTAAATGTGGTCCTGGTTTGTCTTCTTTTGGGGGGTGTTTTTCCCCACAAGAAACCTCTGGCACCACTGTAGAGAATAATGCAGTGGCTAGCAGAGCTAAAGCTGCTAGAGGTCTGGCTCAAGGATTGTTTGGATTAGAACTGTCAGTGACTTTTTCTTGAATCTTCCAGATCTTGTTCCCACCTTCCCTACTTGACCAGGGACAGACTTGTTCCTTGCTACCTCAACCAAATTCCTAACCTTGGTCCATCTGTTCCCAGTCTCTAAGAGACATAATTTTGATTGTTCATTGATTATTTAAATTTTTTTCCCTACATAAATCCTGTGTCCATCAATCTGATGGCATTTGGCCAACAGTATCTCTCCCTCAGATTAGGAAGCTTCTAACCACAACAGAAGACATGACGTTAATATGTAATTTATTTATTAATTAGCGTTTGAGGACATGATTAACTAGGAAACGTGGGAATGAGGATTCTGAGTTTCAGTGTCCCTTTGGGGCCTATGTTTGAAAGAAGGGGTGTACTTTGAGTCCTAATAACAAAGGTGGGTATTATCTTCATTTTATCTGTGAGGAAATTCATACTCAACTCTGTCTAGTAATTTTCCCAAGAATACCTAGCTGGTAAGCTGTGGAGCCAATATTTGAGCCCAGTTCTGAATAACTGCCACGTCATGCTTGTTCCATTAGAGCACAACAGTAAGAAATTGTTTTATTTCCTAAGACTTTTGTATCTGTAGCTACACAAACAGATAGCAATCAGTTCTAACACTGGGCTGAAATCTATAGGACTTGTTTAAAGGTAGGTAATGAGCATCACTACTTTTAACATCTTATTATTGTCTTCCATTTTTTTCACAGTCCAAAATGTTCTAAGGAAAGGATTTTCAATAATTTCCTGATTATAATAGTTCTTGCTCTTGCCAGAAATGGCAAAAATAAATGCCCAGTGGACAGAGTAGGTTTTATTACTTTTAAAGCAGTAATTATTAGTGTAAAAACAAATGAGAGAGAGGTCTTTTATGAAATGAAAAACATGAACTCTTGTCCCTGTCTTGGTGGACTTACATCTTAGGGAGCAGGTTAAAAGTTTACCATAATACACTAGGGTTATCTGTTCAATTTCAAATCCAAGATCGATAAGGCTTATCAGAGCATTTTTATGACTGCAGGGAGGTTATCGCTCTCTTAATATAGTGATGAAGACAAAAGCCAGACCTCAGGAGAGGTCAGAACTGAGCAATCAAATTAACGTCTGTCAGGAATGACTTGGTCCAATCTTCAAGGTTAACATATTCACAGATGACAAAGTGTCTAAATGGAGAGATGATAATTATTGACCCTGAAACCTTCTAGGGCTTGGCAGGCAGCTGTGGGGGAGATAAGGAGATTTCAGTTGAGATACAAAATACATGTTTGAATGTAACTTCCTTATTTTCCTTTTGTGAAATTAGAGGAAATGCCAAAACCAAGTCTCAGTTAACCAGGGTCCTGTTGGATGGAGATAAAACAGATCATTGAGGGTCTCCTTCCCCACAACCACTTTCTCCAGAATTATAATTTAGGGTCCTTGACAGATATGAGTTCCATGGTCTTTCTTTTATTTATTAACCCCAAAGAGGAATGGGAAAGAGGTGGGCAGCCAGAAAAAGAAAGAGGAAAGAAGAAGCTTAGGTAAGGCTAATCAGTAGAGAACTAGGCAAAATTTGCAAAGAAAAGCTTCAAGTTTCATATAGTTTATTATGCCATCATTAACTAGTTAATTTCTTAACAAGGTCTATAAACTGAAAGATTTTCCCACTTCAGATCAGAAATTGAGTTCCTAATTTTAATGTGAACGTGGACTCAAATTTATTAAAAACAAACGAACTTAATAGAACTGACAACTGTGTTATTTACAGTTTACAATTTTGTGGCCTAAATGAATATTATCTACCAATAGTACAAACTCCTGAGGAAAGGAACATTATCTGTTTTGTTCCTCAATATATTTCCAATGCCTAGAGAAGTAGAGAGGTATATTATCTCTGTCTCTATCTTAAAGTCTGCTGGTGCATTTTCTCTCACAAAGTGAAGCAAAGAAGTCACCTGGAATGTGATAAACTTTCTTGATGGTAAGCATACTTTGACAAGGAGATAAATTGGACTGGAGGCTCTGGTCCTCATGGTGACTCCTTTAAAGAAGTTCTGATTTATTGGGTGTGAAATTCAGGCCCAATGAAACTGTTTTTTGTAGAAGAATCAACCAATATTTTACTCATTCGTGAAATGTTGGTGCCAATCAAGACTGACCTGTAACTTGATATTATGCCAGTCAAGACTGACTTGACTTTCAACTGTGATGCATCACTCAAGGTTATGTAGTGATGGTCCCATCTACACATTGTCCACAAAACAAAGAGAATTGTGGAATACAGTTAAACAAGACATGAAGACACTATTAACTCAGCTACGTGGCTGATAATAAAAAAGTAGTGCTGCCTAGATATTAAAAGGACCCATAGCAAAGCAGAAAAAATAATTGCAATCAGCAAACAGTAAATGGCTGAGCCCATGAGACTTGGCCAGAGTCTTGCTGGTCTACCTGGGAGTGACAGCATGGAGTAGTGGAAAGAGCACTAGGATTGGATAGGATGGGAGACCTGGATTCAGGTGCTACCTCTGTCACTTACCAACTATGTAACTGTGGGGAACTTGGTTAAACCGTCTCATTCTTGGTTATTTATCTCTATAGCATTAATTCTTCTGAAGGGAGATATTGTTAATCAAAATAAGACTCTCAAGGAAAGATACTTGGGTCATCTCTCAGTTATTAACCTATAAATTATCCATAAGGCAGACTTCCTAATATACTTTTCAATCCAAAATTGGCTTCTCCTGTTGCTACTGGGACACTTCCAAGCAAGCTTCCCCTGCCAAACAACCAGTATGTTTATGGGAATAAATAGTCAGCTGAATTCTCATGCTCTTACCCTTCAAGGAGAAAAAGCACACCTTCCAAACTGTGTCGGGAGAAACACTCCCAGTGACCCTTCTTATCTTATCCTGAAGTTAAGCATTCCTGTTCCTACAAAAATCCATTAAAGGCCTCCTCCTGCCAATGCCTATCACCACAGCCTTTAATAATAATGAGGACAATGATAATGGTGTTCATAATAATATCATATTAGGTCTCTGTCCCTCCAGCAAACATAGACTTTTGATTTCATAGGGAGATACTGGCTTCCTTTAACCCTATTTTCCAAGATTGCATAAAAGGCATTAACTGTCAGATTGATGAGATGGAGATCTGTTTCATGATGGAGTTAGGAGCTAACCCAAGATTTGATATACTTAGTAATGTCTTTGGCAAACGTCCTTATTAGAAAAAGTCTCTGTGAACTTTCACTTACAAAAAAAAAAAAGACTATAATTCTCAGTGTAAATGCCTTTTGTTAATTAGAAAACTAAGATTTTTCTTAAATTGCTGAATTAAACATCGGAATAGGATAAAAAATAAAATTGATCTCATACTCAAGAAATGGTAGTATTGGGTCATATTTTCCTCTCTACTTTTCATGTCATGCATTTCCCCACTTGCATATCAGTAGGCCTTTGTACAGATTTCTTCTTAGAACATCTACCTTACTACGTGAAATAGCAGAGTAAAGAGGGGGTTAATCTACTGAACATTAACCATATGCCAGGTTCTTTGGTGTCAGGATCAATTTCCCCACCTGTAAAATATCTTAGGATAATAATATTTGATGCATTTTTGAGTTAGTGTGAACATTAACTAAGATCATACTCGTGAATCTAGTAAGTCAAGTTTATCCTGAGGGCAGACCCTCACCGCTTGAACCATTCCCAGTATTCTGAGTTGCCCAATCTCCTGAGGTCTGATCAAAGGTCAAAGTCCCCTATTAAGGAAGAGCTGCATAAACTCTTTCTCACTAACTGGTAAATGACTCATAAGTTCTGAAAGTGAATCATTTTAGGGAGATTCATATTTGGTTGGGATGGAAGCCTTAAAAATGATACTCAAACATGGTGATTTCAGGAGTGAGACATCTGGTAGGTGGAGATTTCTTTTTGGTGGGAATGGAGGAGTGGGCAGAGTCAGCTTCTCCTGACAGCCCCCCATGATCTTCCACATCTATGGCGGAAGGTGGTGGCTGAGAGGTGTTGTGTGTTGCACTGGCTCCATCTTGGAGAGAACTGGGGTGTGCATGTTCCCTTGGAGATGCTTCCCAGCTCATCCATGAGAGGGCACTGGCGCTCTAGATAGCCATGCTTAAGATTCTTGTCTGAAGAGAGACATTTATCCCACAACTTCAGGGGCGGTTAGCCACTTGTACCACATCTGTGGCTGCATTTGATAAAAGTGATATACATAAATATACCTGTACGTTCTGTCCTTTTACCTAGCTTAGTATATCTGTGGTCTTCTGACCCTGGCTGCCAACTGCTAAACTTCTGCCCATGTGTGGAAGAGCTGATCACTGGGTGCAAAGTATATATTAAAAGTTAGGGCAACAAGTCTATAATTCAGGATTACACTAGAAAGGGGAACCAGGGCCCCCTGGGAAGGCCCTCCAAAGGAAGGAAAAGGGTCTCTCCCCGTGGAAGGAAAGGCAGTATAGGAAGAAAAAGAAAAAGGAGTGAGCAGGTAATTTCCAGTGAAATGGATAATGTCCTGAACCCCTCACCCTGAATTGAGAAATGTCTTTTGACATAGGGTTCAAAGAAAAGATAACTAAAGGCCCTTACATACATAGCTTTTCAGATGGGTGCAAGCCGCATATCGTCGTTCAAAACCAACCACCTAGTGAAACTTCTCCCATTCCTAGAGTCACTTTCTCTCATACCATCCTGTTATATTTTCTGCATAATTCTTGGTACTATCTGAAATAATCATAATTATTTATTTGTTTATTTAAGTATTGCCTGTCATCTTTATTAGAGTATCAACTCTGTGAGGGCTGGAACTCTGACTATCTTGTTCACCACTATAGCTTTAGCTCCTGGAAGTATTGCCTGCCACAGTAGACACCAATAAATGTTGGACGAATGATAATGCCCGAAGGTGTCCACATTTCACAAGTACGGTCAAAGTGATTATGTTCAGTGAAAGGCTATGGCTTCAGAGGAACTGAAAAATGATTCCTAATGCAGCATGCCCCAGTGGGTTTTGAATGTAGACAAAGTGAATGGGTTGCTTTTCTGTGTGATCTGTGGTCACCTCAGTGGCCATATACCATCTATACACACATATGCACATCCATACATTTCTATATTTTTATTAACTTCTAAATATGTAATTGTGGAAAGAGTGTCTGCATGTTGAGTAGTCCTAGAATTTGGAAGAAATGTATTATTCTACCAGGCAACATTCCATGAAGCTAATTATCTGGGGAAGTTCATGTAGATTTGTATATATAACTCACCCACCTATGGAAAGAAGTTACCATATGGCCACGATTTTATAGGAAATCCCCACATGTCTTTATTTTGGGGTTCAGAAGATTTAACCACTTATAAAGAAAATATAAAATGACTTCAAAATAGAAATTTGATCTTTTAAGTCAATCTCAATTTGGATTGTGAGTTCTGAATAACCAGTTAATGAGGTAGGGGTGACCAGCTTTAGGTAGGGTGTCAAAAATTCACAACTAGCCTGACTGGGGTAGCAACAGACTTACTGGAGCCACCAAGTGTGTTTGCCATGGCCATCATGAATTTATGCATACTTTCTAATTTCAGTATCAAATGGAAGAGAGCGCTCCAGAAAATCAGTAAAAAACACATTTTTGAGTGACTATCACATATTTGTACTAGGTTAAGTCTATGGGGAACACTCAGTAAGGTTTTCCTCTTGAGGAGGTTAAATTATGTTGAGGAAATATGACACACTTCCATCAGTCAGAACTTTTTCAGTTCCTTATTAGTCAGGGTTCTCCAGAGAAACAGAACCAATAAGATATACCTATATCTATCTATCTATCTTTCTATCTATGATCTATCTGATTTATTATAGGAGTTGGTTCCCATGACTATGGAGGCCACCAAGTCCCATGATCTGCCTTCTGCAAGGTACAGAACTATGGAAGCTGGTGGTAATTCAGTCTGTGTCTGGAGGCCTGAGAACCAGGGGAGCTGATGGTATAAGTCTGAGTTCAAAGGCTGGAGAATTGGGAGGCTGATGGTGTTAAGTCCTGGTTTGAGTGTGAAGGCCTGAGAACCAGGAACACTGATGTTTGAAGGCAGAAGATGGATGCCTCAGCTCAAGCAAAAGTACCAAATTTACCCTTCCTACATCTTTTTGTTCTATTCAGGCCCTCAGTGGGTAGGATGATGCCCACCTGCATTGGTGAGGAAAACTTTACTCAGTCTACTGATTCAAATGCTAATCTCTTTTGGAAACACCCTCACAGACACAACCAGAAGTAATAGTTTTACCAGTTATCTGGGGATCACTTAGCCTAGTCAAGTTGACACATAAAAGTAACCATCACAATTTCCAAGTAAAGAAAACTCAACTCAAATTGGCTAAGGTAAAAAATAGGAGTTTATTGTCTCATATAATTGGAAAGTTCAAGTTTCAGGTTGACTTTGGGCATTACTGGATTTAAGACTTAAACTAATCCACAAGGTCCCCATATTTCTGTCTCTCAGCTGGGCTCTGCTTTCTTCCTGTACTGGTTTCATTCTCAGGCTCCCTGTGGATCATTCCTCCAAGGCTCAAACCTTGTGGAATAAGTGAGCACCTCTTTCCCATCTCTCAAGCCAAAGCCCTAAGATGAACTCTGATAATGCTGATCAGCGTTACTTGCCCAAAGAGAACTGGGGGCTGTGAATGGATGTGGGTGACCAGAAAACTACTAATGACCACAGTATGAAGCAGTAAATGGCGAATGTCAGGCAAATGACTCAGGTTGGAAATGATTTGAGGGTTCAGGGGAATGAGAAGTTAATGTGATTGGAGTCATGAAGATACACACCAAAGGGTAAAGATACGCTTGGTAAGGGCCTTGCAGGACAATTTTGGGACATCTTCTCTGCCTAGACACTTTCTGGGCAGCTCAGTATGTGTGAAAGAATGAATGAGCTTTGTGGACAACAAGCCAATGACATAGCCATTGTCCAACATACAACTTGCCCTCTTGAAAGTGCAGTAGAGAAATTTGCCTCCTGTAAATACCTCCAAGTGCAGTGCCATTTACTGAGCCCCAAAGTGCCTAGTTGACTAGATTTTTCTTCATGTTGATGGGGCAAGTTCCATTTCAGGTTTTGGTCTGCTATTTGTTTCAAGCCTTGCCTAAGCACATGATCTGTGATCCCATCAAGCACATTCCCCAAGCTGGTCCTGTAACTGAAGGGTACAGGAAGCCTTCTGTCACTGCAGGAGCCAGCTTCTCTGCCAGATTGAACCTGCTCACTCACTGTGGGAGAGAACCCAGTGATCCAGCAGCCCTGGTCTGGGTGGGAGACATTAAAGCTTTTGTGGAATAGTACTTCTGAAAGGAAGACTTCATATCCTCAGCTAATTTATTTTTATGCTGCCTTTTTTATTGACCTGCTACATGATAAAACATTGATAAAAGCATTCATTAGTAAATAGGGCTCTCTGATTGCATCATGGTGGTTCTTGTTTTATGAATTGTCACTAGGAAAACATATGTGGTATTCTGTGTTGTCAGACTTGGATATAAACCATCTTTATCTTTTCTGTTGGAGCTCAGTAACAACATATGTCAATATTGACCTAGGATTTAGGGCTCCATGTTGGGTTTATCTGGAGGCTGTGAGATTTGTGTTCTCATAGAACTTTTCGATACACTGAAATTGTTTTTCTGTGCAAAGTTTAAAAGAAAGACAATGAGAAAACATGGGAGATACATATATATATGTGTGTGTGTATATATATATATATATATATATATATATATATAAACATATGCATACATACACTCCTACAGGCTGAAAGGATTGATCAACTGGACTCCTTGAAATAGTGTAAGGTTTTAAATATGTGTTCACTGGAAGGTTCCTGAGAGATAAATGACATGGATTTCTGTGTCCTCATATTTCACTACTAATATAGTGGAATCAAATCCATTGGTCTATTTTACTTTATTTTGGTAAAATGAACTACTTTCTGCTTTTTCTTTCTGAGTATGCTGTATATTTTTTAAACCTCAGAGTAGTTCTCAAGACTACCTAAATGTCTTTTATTCTAGAAATATTTCTCTCCTTCCAGTGTTTTAGGACATATTTTTACTGGTACATATTAAAGCTTCAGGATATTTTACACATGATTAATGTATCATTAAACACAACTAGAAGTCCAGTGGCTAAATGAAAGTTAATATTTTACATATTAGAATTCTATTTTTTTTTTTTTAATTTATTTTTGCTGTGTTGGGTCTTCATTTCTGTGCGAGGGCTTTCTCTAGTTGTGGCAAGCGGGGCCCACTCCTCATCGCGGTGCACGGGCCTCTCATTATCGGCCTCTCTTGTTGCGGAGCACAGGCTCCTGATGCGCAGGCTCAGTAGCTGTGGCTCACGGGCCCAGTTGCTCCGCGGCATGTGGGATCCTCCCAGACCAGGGCTCGAACCTGTGTCCCCTGCATTGGCAGGCAGATTCTCAACCACTGCGCCACCAGGGATGCCCCTAGAATTCTATTTTTAATCAGAGGGGATGATCAACAAATAGTTCATTTATTCAACAAATACTGATTGAGAATATCTACAGGTCAAACACTTTGATTAAATGTTACTTCTATTATTAGTGTAAGACATCTCTGTATCTACTTTAAAGCCATTTGTACTTGAGAGTATTGACTCTTTATTCCAAATGTAAAAAATACTATAGATATATGCATATGGATACATACGCATATATAAACACATATATACACACACGAATACAAATTTATAGTTAGAAAAAATCAAGTCTATTATCACTTGCTGCAAAAACCCTGCTGAAGGGCTTCCCTGGTGGCGCAGTGGTTGGGAGTCCGCCTGCCAATGCAGGGGATGCGGGTTCGTGCCCCGGTCTGGGAGGATCCCACATGCCACGGAGTGGCTGGGCCCGTGAGCCATGGCCGCTGGGCCTGTGCGTCCGGAGCCTGTGCTCCGCAGTGAGAGAGGCCACAACAGTGAGAGGCCCGCATACTGCAAAAAAAAAAAAAAGAAAAAGAAAAAACCTTCTGATTTTAATGAAGGCAGAAGATCTTAGATAATTGTCAAATAAAAGAAAAATGTCAAAAATGAGTGACTTTGTAAAATATTTACAGGGAAAACAAATAGATGATAAAGATATTTTTATTTTTTAATTGAATTAGGATTATCCTATAATCACATTTTGATTGCTGTTGATTTATGCTTATACCACACTCCAGCTGACCTTCTTCAGTCCTTAGATCTTTTTTCACTTAAGTGAAATCAAGTGAGTGTTCATTCAGGGCTGTAGGGAGAAGAGTGGTGTGACAAGAGTCCTGAATTGGATTATACACTGCTGACCATTAGCTATTTAACCTTAGCTAGTTAAAAACTCTACTTGTTTTAGCAGGCATTAAAATCTACAAAACCAGTCTGCATTGGGCTACAGAGGAAAGAGTCTGGCTTGAACTTCAAGTTGTACCACTTACTAGCTCTGTAAACTTAGGCAAGCTACTGAACTTCTCAAAGCTGTCTTTGGGGTTAATGACAGTGCAACACATACTACCTTTGTAACCTGGGGCATGTTATTTCATCTCCTTAATTCTTGGTTTTCTCAATGTAAAATCGTGGTAGTAATAGTACTTAACTCATTGGGTTAGGAGTGGGAGTGGTTTAAGTTAGCCCAGGGAGCTGCTTAGCACAGTGTGAGTGGATAGGACATATTCAACTGATGAGAGTAATAGCAGATGATGGATCATCAACTGATGGAAGAATGGTGACATTAGTTTGTTCTCTGCTCTCCTATTTAGGAAAGTTGAATAAATAAGAATAACAGAGGCTCAGACAAATGGGCAAGACTGTGACAGAAGACAGACTGGACTGTGCCTCCAGTCTCAGTGTACCTCAGTGCAGCTAAGAATCACCCTGGGGGACCCCACTTGCTATTTATGACCATCAAGCGTTCAGGTACCCAGAAGGGATATTGGCTGTGCAGCCTACACAACTTAAAAAGCACTTAGAGGAATGCAGTTCCATTAGACCAGGCATAATGGACCCGCTCAGGGTCGTGCTTTGTAAATACATGGCTAATGTCATTCTGACATGTTTACAGGCCAGGACATGCTTCACATGGGTCAGGACCTTTGAGTGAATCTACTGGCTCTCAGGAGTCAGTTCCCTTACCTCTCACACCCAGGACTCTTTCACTTGAACGCAAACATTTTTTTAAACTGGCAGTAAACAAATTACTGTTTCAAAAGATTGTGGAATGACCTTGGAGGTACACATGTCAGACCATCACAAGGCAATTGCCCAGAGGTGAAGAAAAACCATCATCATACTTTGCAGCTGGTTAATTAAAGGCTATTTTTGTCATCCTCAATTCTGCAAAAGTCAAGAGAGCTACAGTCAAACTTTTACAAGAGAAATTCCTGAAATAATGGGGTGGAAGGGGCAAAACAATCAAAGGCTTTGTCTCTTCCAAATAAGAGTTAAGCATTTGTCCTTCTCACACCCTCCAAATTTTGCTTGGTGCAGTGTAAACCAAGATTTCAGTGCTTTTCTTTGAAGCTTCCTGGAGTCTAAATTACTTGGAGATGATCCTACAGGAGGAACTCACTGTTGCGGTTTATCTGATGCCTTTTCCATTTTGCAAGGTCACTGGCATTGCTGATGACAGAATGTAATAGGTCTTAATATTTTGTGTTAAAAGGTCATGAAAATATTTCTTAGAATTTCTCCTTTAAATTCTGGAGACAAATTATTTCATTTTTTGAAATACAGCAGTACCTCTTAACTCAGAGCAATTTTGAATTTATGCCTAATGTTTTAAAGCTGGTAGACTTCTGAAAAGTCATTTTATGGACTGGTGCATTTTTGGCACTCATTTACAAGGCCGAAATCATTTACAAGGACTACAGTAAAAAGTTATATCATTTAAAACTCCATGGCAGGAAAAATTCAGCTCAAGTCAGTGACTGCCAGTGTTTAGGGGACACCTCTTATATTCCAGGGAGTCTGAGACCTACTCACTTCACCTCATTCCACTCTTAAATTCCCCATAAGAACACTGGATCTCCTTAGAATAAGAACGGTGGTACCTTGTTCTTACTCTTTGCTTTTCTTTCCACTGACAGATAATGAGGCTTATGCACTTCAAAGTAAATAATCAACTTAATTTTCAAGTCAAGTGATAACACTTCCACATATCAGACTTTTACATTGAGTTTCCAAATAGTCAATATTTAGATAGTCAATCTATCTTATTGCAAAATTGACCAATGCAAATGACTTATGACCTTCAAGTCTCAAATTCCAGGAATGAAGCAAACTCCACCAATCACTGTGTTGGGGTTCCCCACTGGTGTGTGTCAAGGAGAATGAGCAGGCTTGTGAGGGGGAGACTGGGAGGGAGTTGACGATCAAGAAAAGAACAAAGAGCTTCTTTGGATTTCTGACCCATAGCTCTGCCCACTGCATCCTATAACCTTATTATCCCAAGTTAGTTACTGATCCTGGTCCTAGGATCATCGAAGTATTTTCCAACAGGTAGCTTTCCACACCTTAGAAGAACCTTGCATATATAATGCTGATGATGATCCCAGGGCCAATATAGAGAGAGCTCACTTGTGTACTTCTGGATTTTGTGCAAGTTATACTTCCTCGGCTAAATTCTTGTTCATCCTTTTGGCACCAACTTCAATGACACGTCTTCTCTCTTAGCCCACAACCTAGGAATATTTGATTATCCCTTTCCCTTTTTTTTCATTGCACATCTTAATAATCTTTATTGCATCCTATTGCAGTTGTTCATGTTTCTTTCTATCCATCTAGAATTTGAACCTAAAGAGCAGGAATCACATTGTGTTCACTAATTTAAACTCAGGATCTTTTGCAAAGCTAGAAAAGTTATAAGAGCACAATAGAAAGTCTTTGGGTGCTGGACAAAGGACCCCAGATTCTCAGCTCTCTGCTCTCCCCTCCATCTCCCTGCCTGGCCTTCCTTCCATCCCTCAGCTTCACCCCACTCCAGCTCCACGCTCGGCCCCTCAGGTTCCACAATGGTACTTGATACTCTCTGAGAGACAACATAGGGGACTAGGTTTCCCATTTGGAGCACACCATCAATGCTAACTAAATCACATGATTGTGTGTGTGTTTGCTATCCATGGCTCCACATCAATGTCCTGAGGGCAGGAAGGATGCTTGTGCATAAAAATCATTAATCCAGATATTAACATTTGATGGGCCTGGGAGTTAGTGGTGACTAAGAAATGCCAGACAGAATGCTGCTTCTGCATGTGGCTTCAGAGAGGCCCACTTCTTTAATGATTAACAGCTTATGTCTGGTTCCTCCCTTGATCTCTGAGCGTCTCCCCAATCTTTGCAGCATGAAGGTAGTGTCTCCCCCAGAGATGTGGTAGTGTGGCCACATTTCATGTAATTCACAACTTGCTTATAAATCTAGACCTGTCCAGTAGGTCAAAATGATTAGAGACCTAGAGTGGGCCCTTAAAATTGACCACGAGGGTTCTTTTCTATCTTGGAGCTCACACATCACCAGTATAAGCCTATAGACAATCCACTGGTGTTGTCCTTTTTAGCTGATAGACAAATAACCCATTGTCCTTTTTGGAAGCTAATGGATGGATAATGATGACAAGATTAGAATGGTTAAACCAAGAGATGTTTAAAAATATCTATTGCTTGGCCTTGAAATATACTAGATCTAACTGTTAATATGCTAGTTGACCTTGATCCATTCTGGATCAAATTTGTAGACATCTTTGATACTCAAATATCACATCCTCTTATTGCCATAATTGAATGAATTGCTCTCTACTCCATGCTCATAGCTCAGGTTTATCAGGTTGCATGTAGCTAATTATTTCCTTGTCTATCATCCCTGTATGTGAGCTACTTGAGGAAGGCCTCACATATTACTCACTTCTTCCCAAGTAACAACCCAGGGGTTGATGAATGGTAACTAATACTTAAGAATATCCTATGTGCCATACTTTGGTAAGGAATTTACCTGCATGAAATCATTTTATGCCCACAGCTAGGCTGAAGGTTAGCAACTACTGTTACCCCTGTTCTACCATCTTGGAGAGGTAACTAACTAATTTGCCCAAAGCCTTACACCCTGTGGGATGGGGAGTCAGGATTTGAATCCAGTTGGTTAGGTTTCTGATCCCAGGCTCTTTATCATCATTGCCTTTCCATAGAAGGTGGTAAACTGTGTCCCAACAAACATGGGGAAAGCAAGGCTGTAACTGATTGAGGGGCAAAATCCATTTTCAGGAACTTGAGGGTGGACTATATGATAACTCTCCCTGCACAGCTTCTAGTCATCTTACAGAAAGGATGGAGAATTGGAATTCATATGTGTCCTGGGATTTCCACAGCCTCCACACAGTTACAGCTCTAAATGCAGACATCCACTCCCTTCTCCCCTGTTTCTGTGTTCTAACTCACATTTACACGTCTATGCTTTCCCAATCAACTTATTAATCTCTTCCACTCAACGTTTCTTGCATTTTCCATAAATCTTAGCAAAATCTCTTGCACATAGAAGACATTCACTAAAGGGGTGGATTTTTTATTGAAGAATGGTTGATTTACAACTACAACTATATATATATATAATACCACATCTTCTTTATCCATTCATCTGTTGATGGACACAGGTTGCTTCCATGTCTTGGCAATTGTAAATAATGCTTCTATGAACATTGAGGTGCATGTATCTTTTCAAATTAGTGTTTTCATTTCCTTTGGATATATACCCAGGAGTGGGATTCCTGGATCATGTGGCAGTTCTATTTTTAGTTTTTTTAGGAATCTTCATATTGTTTTCTAGAGTGGTTATGCCAATTTACAAAGGAATGGTTATCTTTATAGATGTAGTTGACACATTTTTAATGGAGGATATTGAAGGATACATAAAAATGCACAGATCATAAGCATACAGCTCAATACATTTTTGCAAGGAGGCCAAACCCACTTAACAACTACCCAATTCAAGACATAGAACATTGCCACCATCTGAGAAGGTTTCCTCATGATGTCTCTCAGAAATCATTATCCCCAAACATAATCACTATTCTGACTTTCATCACCCTAGGTTTGTTTTGCCTTTTTAAAGCTTTATACAAGTGGAATTACGGAATATTTCCTTTTTGTGTGTGGCTTGCCTCATCCAGCATTTTATTTGTGGCATTCATCCATGTAGAACTGGGTGGTATATTTGCATGTTTGCATAATATTTCATTGTATCAATGCACCATAATTTATTTATCTGTTCTACTGTTGATAGACAAACAGGCTGTTTCCAGTTTTTGGTTATTGCAGTGATGCTGTTATAAGCATTTGTATACATCTTTTCTTTTTCTGGGAGGAGGATACAACATACATGTGCATTTCTATTGTGTATACACTTAGGAATAGAATTGCTGATTCATTGGGTGTGGATATATTCAGCATCCTTAGATACTACTAATCAGTTCTGCAAGGTAGTTGTACAAATTTACAGCCCAGAATTACTTCTGCTTTATGTCATTGCCAACATTTCAAATAGTCATTTTTGTTCAGTTTCAGCAATGCTGATGGATATGTAATGGTATTTCATTGTGACTTTAATTTGTGTTCCACAACTGATTTTTGTACAGTGACCAGGTATCCAATAAACTTAATTAATTTATTAATTCTAATAATAGTTTGTAGATTCTTTTTTTGTTCTACTTACCCAATCATATCATCAGAAGCTAATGACAGTTTTACTTCTTCCTTTCAACACCATATGCCTTTATTTATTTTTCTCGCTAGGACCCCCAGTACAATATTAAATGGAAGTGGTGATAGCTGACATTCTTGTCTCATTACCAATTGCAGAAGGAAAGCTTTTAATATTTCACCACAAAGTATTATGTGCAATGTGGGTTTTTTTGTAGATACTTTTGTTCAGATTAATCGTTTCATTTTAATCCTAGTTTCCAGTAGTTTGTTTTAAATCATGATTAGATGTTAAATTTTTTCAAATGTACTTTCTACAGCTGACTCTTCTTTCTTTTTTTTCCTTTCTGTTACTGTGGAAATTGCATTGAGTGATTTTTGAATATTAACTACCTTTGCATTCTTGGAATAAAACCCACTTAGGCATGATATATTACCTTTTTTATGAGTAACTGGATATGTTATTATTGTGTTAAGCACAATTGCATCTATGTTCATGGGAAAGACTGATCATAATTTTCCTTTCTTATAATAATCTTATCATGTACCAACTTTATGCTGACTTCTATTTTGTTTTTTTTTACTATTTTTTCTCATTTTCTAGATTTTTAGTTATATGTTCTTTTACTGTTATTTAGTGATTACCCTAGAGATTACAAAATCCATCCATGATTTATTATTGTGTTACCTTTTTCCAAACAATGTTTGAATCTTCTAGCCCTTTAACTTCATTTACTTCCCTCTTTTGTATTATTATTGTCATAATAATATGATGATATTTATATTATATATAAATATAATTGATACATTTAAAAACAATGTATGTATTATTATGTACATTTAAATATACATATATACAAAATATATATTATTATATATGTAATATTTTATAAATATTGTAAAATATATACATATAAACATGTTATATATGTATAAATAATACATATTTTAAATATTATAAGCAATATTTATATTGTGTGTAAAATATATGCTATATTTAAAATATATATTATACATATTTAAACTCCACAAGATATTATTAATGTTGATTTTATGTTAATGCTCATTTTTATTTTCTTAAATTTTTACCTTTTCTGATGTTTTTTATTCCTTCCTGCATTATGTCCTTGTTTCCATCTGGATTCATTTTTTTTTTCTGCCTAAGAATTTCCTTTATTAATGCAGGTCTATTGGTGATTAACACTCTCAATTTTTGTTTGTCTGAAAAATCTTTTATTTCATCTTCATTTTTTTTTAAATATTTATTTATTTATTTTTGGCTGTGTTGGGTCTTCGTTTCTGTGTGAGGGCTTTCTCTAGTTGTGGCAAGCGGGGGCCACTCTTCATCGCGGTGCGCGGGCCTCTCACTCTTGTGGCCTCTCGTTGCAGAGCACAGGCTCCAGATGCGCAGGCTCAGTAGTTGTGACTCACGGGCCTAGTTGCTCTGCGGCATGTGGGATCTTCCCGGACCAGGGCTCGAACCCGAGTCCCCTGCATTGGCAGGCAGATTCTCAACCACTGCACCACCAGGGAAGCCCCTCATCTTCATTTTTGAAGGATATTTTCACAGTGTATGAATGTCTAGACTGGCAATTATTTTTTGTCAGTACTTTAAAGGTAGTATTCCATTATTCTCTGGCTTCTACATTTTTCTACTGAAAACTCAAATGTCAGTCTTATGTTTACTCCTTTGAAGGTAAAGTGTCTTTTTTCTTCTGGGTCCTTTCAAGATTTTCTCTTTCCCTCTGTTTTTCATCAGTTTTACTCTAATGTGCCTAGTTGTCATTTTATTATGTTAATCTTGGTTGATGATTGTAGCACTTCTTGAAATAGTTTGCTATATTTTAGAAACTTTGGAACATTCTCAGCTATAACCTATTCAAAAATATTTTCTGTCACACTCTATCCTCCCCTTCTGGGACTCACAGATGTGTCCTACCTTTGCAAAGTCCACCATATTTTGCCAGTGCTCTTTTCTGTATTTTCCATCTCTCTTGCTCTCTGTGATTCAGCCTGTATATTTTATATTTACCAGTTTTTCAGCTCATCAATCCTCTCTTTTACTGTATTCAATCTACTGTGAACATATCTACTGAGTTCTTAGTTTTAATCACTGTAATTTTTTAGTTCCACAATTTCTATTTGATGCTTTGCAAAAAATACTTTACAGTGCTCTGATGAAATTCCTATGTTGTATCATATTTTTAAAAAATATATTAATATTGGTTGTTTAACAAATCTGTGTCTGGATAGTTTCAATAATTGAGCCATGTGTGGATTTGTTTCTATTTTCTGTTTTTTATAATCTTGTTTTTCTTTTTTGGTATGGCTGGTGGTTTTTGGTTGGATGCTAGACATTGTGCATAAAAACTACAAAAGCTCAGGATAATGATAACTTCTTCTAGAGAGAGTTCACCATATTCTATGATAGGCAGCTTGAGTGGGGTTGTCCCAATTCCCTTAATCTAATCAGGCTGACTCAAAGGCTGGATTGCAGGTTTGCTAAGGCTCCATCTATCCCCTTGCTCATCCCTGCTCCTAGGGATAAAAGTCTAGGTTGCTTACTATGGCCACCTTTAGGTGGGGTGTTCCTAAACTGTACTTTTTGTCTTATCAGCACATCAGATTGTTAAAAACTCTGATATGTTTTCAGCTGAATTTTTCAGCCTCTTGCTCTGGGAAATCTGAGAATTTGTCTGTGTGTTTCCCTCTCTCCAGATTTTTGGTCACTGTAGTACTGCCTACCAGGCAGCTCCCAATGGTAGTTTTTTTTCTCTCTATCCCTATGAAATTCCCAGTGTTCTAGTGGCTTTCTTATCTCTTAGCCATAACTCTCCTCCCAGTTTCTCAGATTCTAACTCATCATAAAGACAAGACTCAGCAAATGTCCTGGGGGAAAAGCAACCCACAGAAAGTCAGCTCACCTCCCTACATTTCCCTTCTCTGTAGACTCTTGCACTCTCAAATCCTGGTTACCTTGGCAGCTCTCCAATAACTTCAAGTAAATGTTTTAGGATTTTATCTGATTTCCTAGTTAGTTTTGGAATTATTACCATCATAATCTAAAGCAGATGTCCATAGCTTGATTTTTTTTTAAGTTTGTAACTAGCATATGGATTATACTTTTACTGTGGGCATTAACACAACTTTTGGTAAAGAAAAATGCTGAGATAGTCATAAAGGCAGGTGGAAAAATGAGCTTTTTACATAGGTTTATTTAACCTATTGCGCACTATATATAATCCAAAACAAAATAGGGAAATAGCATCTTGAGTAGACAAACAGTGCTTGTGTTCTATCCTTTGACCATGGAATCTATAAATACCTTTAAAATTTATTTTGTGGAGTGAAATAGATAGGGCTGGAGCAAGGGGTAGATTAAACTATGTTTAGCATAAGCTCATATATTCAGAGATAAACTTATAAAGAGATGAAGAGCAAAACTTCCGACTTAAGCCATTGAACCTTGAAATATATTCAATAGTTATGAGCTGCCAAGAGTGATGACTTTTGTAATTGTGCACAAGGGCATGTGACATAGTGTTATACTTCTCATGTGCTGAAAAACATGCGTTAAATGACGTCTCTCCTTGGAGATAAGTTACTTTTGCAAAAGACATGGGTTAGGAAGGTTAGATTACTTCTAGTTTTGAACTTGGGATGGCTCAGTGGGAGAATTCATCCAATTGTTATTTTCTGTTTCATGCTTTGGACCATGTAACGGAACAAGGATTTATCCAAATGCATAATGTGGTTTTCCTTTCTTTCACTAACATACTAAAAATCACTCTGTCTTCTGCAGACCCTGTATCAAAGGTTGTGTAATAAGTCGTGGGACAGGTGTCAGGAGATAACAACGGTATTTTGGACAGCTCACTCAAAATTCCATTAACTGCCTTTGCCTTTTCTGTGAAAAGAGGAAGCCAAGGAATCAAAATTCTGAGAATGTGAGGTGATTTCCTTTGAAGAAAAAGTTTGAAGACCAGAAGTTGAACTCAGCAGGAGTCAAACAAATGCTTCAGAATTGAAGTGCAGAGCAAATCTCATCAGATCCCTGTGCCCAGGGGTATTTCTGGTGAAGTTGGGCAAGGTGGGGGGGGGATGATGTCTGGGGGAGATGAGACTTCTGGAAATGGGCCTCTGGGGATATGGGACTTTTTTTATTTTTTTGATGCCATTAGAGTTAAGGGCGAAGGAAGTGTTTGCCCTTTGACTTATTTTTAAACTTTGGAGAGTAAGCGCTAGAAAGTGCTCCCAGGCATTTAGAAAAGAAGAAGGCCTTAGAAGATGGAAGTCCTCTTCCTGAATGTCTTTTTAAAAAAGATAAGAATTCCTTGGAGACTTTCACTGTCATCCAAACATCCCTTGTTTTGCATCTCTGAACTCTGCCCATGGTCATCATTCCGCCTACAATAGTCCTTTCTGAATTCCACTTCTTTGACTATTTGAATCTGCTCAGCCTTCAAAACCAGTTCAAACCCTATCTTCTCAATGAAGCCATCCCAAAAGCAGAACTGATGCTTAGAAAGAGAATGGGGCTTGGAATGTGTCTCTGGGAATCTTCTCCGTAGAGCTGATAGATGGTGCAGGGAGGGCTGGATGCATTCCTCAAAGAATCAAGTAGAGAGATTTGCGCTTTGAGAGGATTTGCACATTTAGGAGGCAGGAGCAGGACAAGGAAGGTCTGAAGAGATGAGGAAAGTCTGCAACCCAAGGAGGAAATGAGCATCAGTGAGAACAGCAGCATCAGCAAGTCCTGAGAGGTCCAGAGGGTCAGAGAAGTAGCTATTAGGTTTTGTCACAGTAGGATCACACAAGGCTTTCAAGATATTTATCTTGTGTGTTTGAGATAAAAGAGGGATACACAGCAGTACTCTGAAAATTAAAAGATTAAAAATTGCTCTGTTGCATGCAGTTATAAAGTCATCATCATGATTATTATAGCTATAGAGAATGCTCTACATCATTTTCTTCTACCCTCATGATTTCTTTGGTTCAAAGAGGATTTCTCTGCTTCCAAGGGGATTTTAGATAAACATTTTCTCTGCTTTCTTCTCTATCTCTCTTTCTTATTAGTTGCCTCCAAAAACATCACACACAGGAGACTGCATTCTTGAAGTTTCCTTTTCCATCTAATTGCCGTTTTCTCTCATATTGAAAACGAACTCAATCTTTGCCACTTAAACAACATTGTATTTGGAGACTGTCAAACTTAATTAAAGCTGAATATTTTTCCAGGTGGTGTATTAAGGACCAATGTAATAGACTGTGCTCAGGGACAGAGACCAGCCATTTAAGGGATTCTCTGGGCAGGGAGGTAGAAGTTCTATTTACGGGTGATGTGTGGAGATAAGCCTTCACCAACTGATTCAAAGAAAACAACTCCCTCTCCTCCACTGCTGGTCCATTAGGATTGAACATACTTCCAGTTAGCTTTCTCGAGGAAGAGAAAGAAAAATAGATCAATAATACTTATGATTTCTTGAAAAGAGGGTTCCTTGCTGCAGCATCACTCCATTAAGGCTCTTTGCTATAAATAGAGTTGTGTTGGCATCAGTGGGCAACATTAGCCACATTTCATTATATCAAGAGGGTTATGAAAATTGTCTCTGTGATGTCCAGCTGAAAATGGTCATAAACCTCATGTTAACTTGAGTGCAAGTCTGACATGCTAAGAATAATAATTTTGTGATGGCATTCTTTTATGATAAAATGATAATTTAAAAATAATAAAAACAATAATAATACATATCTTTTACTGACTGCTTTTCATGTACTAGGACCTGTGCTAAGTGCTTTGTATATACAATACTATTTAATCTTCAAAGTAATACTGTGAAGGTGGCAATCTCGGGCTATTTTCAGATGAGGCATTTTAAGCACAGCCAGGTTAAGTAACTTCCTCAAGGTCACATAGAAGACTGAAATTTGAACCCCAGCCTTCCTAACTCTACAGCTCAATTTCTCTTAACCAAATCATTTTGCTTTAATATAGTTAGTGATTTATGAATCTGCAATATATACTATTAATTCTACAGAATAAATTTCCCATTTAGAAATACATAACACTCTGCTTTTTGAAGAGTCACAAATGATTCATTTAATATTCATGCTTAAGTGTTCTATTAAGAAATTCTAACTCAGATCTTTTCATGGTTTAAGATGTCAGATAAAATTACTCAAAGCATCTATTTTCAAAAAACTCTTCATGCTGCTCTTTATAATCACAACATTAAATCTACCAATTTACTCCACAGATAAATTAGGTTATTAATAATATTGTCTATAGCTTTTAATCTACTCTAGAACATCATACAAATCAGTACTGATCCCATCAGTAATACATATTCATCTGTGCTTCTTAATAGTTTTGGAAATGAGCTACAGAGGGCTTCATGTTTATGGATGTCTGCATGCATTTCTCAATAGTTAATGAGCCTTGGTTTGGGCACTTGAATGTGTTTCACACATGATGAGATGCAGAACAGGTATGGAAATCTATTCCTCAGTTCCCAGATGCTCCCTTATCCCTGTTCCATTATTAATCACTCAATAAACAGTATCATTCAGTAACTCTGGGCTTAAGCATTGAGCTTTGCTTGAATATCAAGTGTAGACACACTTCCTACCTTCAAGGGTTTTGCAGTAATGTTGGACAGATAAGAATAAGTTGTGAAAAAAGCATGTAATATGAATTATATGGTAAAGATGATAAGTGTTGGAGGAGTTTGAAGAGAGCGTGGAGGGCTGAGGAGGTCAGGAGAGGTGTTATGGGTTCAGAAGGTGGGCAAGACTTGAAGGCAGAAGGGAAGAGAGATGGTATCCCCAGTGCTTATGGAAACAGATGGAGATGGGGGCTAGCTGATGAGCAAGGTGACTGCTGTAGCAGATGTCATTTAGGATGTGATGAGGGATAAACTTGTCTGGATAATGTGGGACCATGATAGGGAAGGTAGGTAACAGATCTGCCCAATGTAAAACAGAATAGCTGGAGTTAAATAAAGAATGTTTCATGCCCTTAACTTGATGTCAGAGGGAGGTGACATGGGAAGGATAGGGCAATATAAAATTATGGCAAATACATTGAAAGAACTGTCTTGGGCAGTTACTAGTGGAGAATTTTGATTGATTCGTGTTGGACTTCCTAACAAAGTTTCCATAATATCTCTTATTGGTATTACTTACATGTTTATTATTAAAAACAGTATAACAACATTAAAAGATTTTTTTAAAGAGGAGTCTGTATTTCCACCACTCTGATGTAAAAGAAAAACTAGCCTTATTTTTGTATATTCTTTTCCAACTTGGCTTCCCATAATTGTACTTAGATGGTGACAAAATTTTGTGTTCTGATCTTTTCACATAACACCTAGCTTTCCATGTTTCCATGTAGTGTTTATAATTACGAGTTTTAATAGACACATAGTCTCCCAATGAGTCACTTTAACAGTTTGCTAATGCATTAGACTATTGTTGGATGCTTACATTGTTTTCTACTCTCTGTCACTATAGATGACACTACAAAGGACACTGGCTTGCAGGTGACTTGTTTTTGGCTCCTACTGAGTTACTACTTCTTAAGCACATATTCCTGGGAGGGTAAATACTACTTCATAGACTAGGAACACATTGTGGCATTTTCTATGTAATATAAGGCTGCACTTTGAAGGCCCTTACTAATGGAAGATGCCACCAGCAGGAAATGAGGGTGCCATTGTCACCTCAAATTTGGAGCAGGAAAAAAAACACTGTTGTGGATGGTAAACTACCATTTCATTCATTGGATTTCTCTGTAACTATGACTTTTGTTTCTTTTACGTTTACCTTCTAAGTAGTAAGGAAAGAGAGGAGGCTGAAGTGGATCAGAAAGAAAAGCAATTGATAGGTGATGGAGCAAGAAAAAGGAGAATGAGAAGAAAAGGAGAGGAAGCCATGGAGAGCTCTGATGGGAAGATGAGTAAAGGGGGAAACGTGGTACAGCTGTACGATTGTTGATAGAGTGAAGACGCCTGTTGGAACACTTTTGTTTCTGGATGCTGTCAGCCTAATCTGTCCCAAAAGCCTGACAGTTTCTGGGAGGGTCAGGTCTGGAAATTTCCACTCCACCTCCTCAGCTCTGGGCACCTCCTGAGGTTCTGTGTTTTTAATAAAGACTCATTCCACCAGGGCCTCCTGTCTTTCTTCATGGCTTCTATCTGCAGGTGGTGCTAATGGCCTTGCTCTTGGCCAGCTGGGCATGGAGGTGGGATTGTTAGAAGGGCCGGCTGTGTATCCGGGGGCCTCCTCCCTCCTCTCATGCCCTTGCCTTTGGCCTCTCCTTGGGCAGGTGTTTGGGAGAGGCCTTCACTCTTAAGGTTGGTCTCTGGGTGTGTCCTCCCATTATCTTAGATCTCTGGGGATCACAGCTGTGGAGAGAGAGTGCACAAATATGGTTTTGATTTTTTTTTTTTGAATTAAGTTTCAAAGACATTTATTCATGCAGGACTACAAGTAGGACCTTGTCTACATTGGCTGGGAAACATTTAGAAAGAGAGTGTGCAGGGGTGGCAGTTCCTCCCCTAAGACTTCACACATTTTCTAGTCTTATCATATTTTTGTCAATGTTTAATTAGCAAAAGTGTAAACTTCAAGAAATTTTAAAATAATTTTAGCCATCATGGAATGTTTGAAGAGCAGAAGAAATAGGGGCTATAAGAAATTAGTGTTTTCCTCCTGAGTGATTTTGCAGGTTCTAAGCAATGGAGACATTTCCTCTCCCTGGACTTCTCTTCCCCCCGGATAGTCACATGACTTGTTCTCTCACTTCCTTTAGGCCTTTGTTCAAGTATCAGTTCCTCAGAGAAGCCCTCTCCAACCATCCTAGCTATGAGCCTGTCCTCCCTCACATTCAATTCTCGTAGCTGCTTCATTTTTCTTTAAAGTGGTTGTCTGATACTATTGCTATTAACTTATTTTTTATAATCTCTTTCACCAGTCAAAACAAAAGTTCTTTTTTTAAAAAGAGATTGGTATAGACTTTTTTTTTAAAGGTCAGTGTGAACTTTTAAATTTAATTAATTAACTTATTAATTTATTTTGGCTTCATTCGGTCTATGTTGCTGCGTGCAGGGTTTTCTCTAGTTGTGGCAAGCACGGGCTTCATTGCAGTGGGTGGGTTTCTCACTGTCAAAGCTTCTCTTGTTGCAGAGCGTGGGATCTAGGGTACACAGGCTTCAGTAGTTGTGGCATGTGGGCTCAGTAGTTGTGGCTCGCGGGCTCTAGAGCGCAGGCTCAGTAGCTGTGGTGCACAGGCTTAGCTGTTCCGGGGCATGTGGGGTTTTCCCAGACTAGGGATTGAACCCGTGTCCCCTGCATTGGCTGGCAGATTCTTAACCACTGTGTCACCAGAGAAGTCCTGAAACAAAAGTTCTTATAAGGCAGAGACTTTGGATCCCCCTAAGCATTGTATCCCTGACACCTAGAACAGTGCCTGACACATAGTAGGTGCTCAAAAAATATTGTGGAATGAATGAATAAACTAATGAGACAAGTGTATTGGATCTTTTGACTTAAAACAGAAAAAAAGTTGTTCTAAAAATAATCACATTTGGAACTATACTCAGGCATTTAGAAGAAATGTCTTGGTTACAGTAGAGACAGGATAAGAAAAGAAGACGGCTTAGGGGATCAGAGCATCCTAATATTAGAAATTCAAATGCATATCCAGCTGACAAGCTGGCCTTCACATGTGAAGTGTAGCTTGTTATCCTTATGTCAGTCTATGGGAACATGCATGTGGGAGCAGGGCCACATATGTGGAAGCTCTAGTCCCCAGGACTGAGTAATGGGGAGGATGGTGGTGGCTGACTGTTCAGAATCTGAGAAGAGTCAGGGTACAATTATCTTACCAAACATGGGCTGATGAAGATTGGAGTTAGAGAGTATAGGAAGTAGGTATCTCCTGTTCCCAGCTCTCTCTCCTTCCAATACTATCATGCCATTCTCTTTTCCTAGAGAGTATCTGAGCTGGAAGTGGAGAGGGGTATAGGGTGACAATCATCTCTCCTTTCACAAGTCATAGTGACCTCAGCCAGCTTTGGGAACCGAATGAAGCACAGTGCCCCAGGGTCCAGGTGAGAACACTGCAGAGATGTGGCCAGCATTAGAAAAGGGCACACTTGTCCATGGCTCTTTCTCCCCTCACTGCTAGTGTGGCCCTCTTTCTCCCGCCCCGAGTTCCTCTGTCCACAGGGCAACAGGTCTGAATTACCTGTTCAGACAGGTTCACCATTTTTTCTGAAGGTTACTGGAATTTGCTTTAAAACTTAGGTATTAGAAGATGAAGATTTCCTGAAAGAAATTTCATTCCTGGGACAACAAATGGGGTCAGGTCTCAGGAGAGAGAAATTTTCCCCTGTACTGAGAAATCCTGAATGCCTAGTGGGACAGATTGTGTGCAAAAATGAGCCCGATTCTCCACCAACATTGCATGCCTGTCCTTTTCTATGTGGCTTTGCAGCTCTTCCCAACAAGGGGCACAGTTCATTTCCCCTTGAGTTCTGCACCAGCTGCAAGCCTAGGCCTCAGGAGACTTGCAAGAGAAAGCAATCTTCTATGGCTTTGTTGTCTGAAAGGGAGAGGGGAGGGCAGATGTGCAAAGAGCATCTATTCCTTACCTTACCATTGAACATGCTAAACCCAAAAGATGGCAGCAGAGAAGAAATGTATTGATGAGGAAAAATTCGGTTTATTTTCTTTAATATGGTTGAAAATATAAGTATAGATCTCCATGTATTGACTGCTACACAACAAACTACCCCTGGACTTTCATTTGGAATCTTTCCACTGCCATATGAACCATCTTGGGCTAACCTGTTGAGTGACATGGGGCATGTGACTCAGTCACTGCTGCCACTCCAGCTATCAGACAGTCAAGCGCCAGGCACATGATGAGGCCATCCTAGGTCAGTCAGCTCCCAGACAACTGCCAGGTGACTTCAGACTCATGAACGAGCCTGGCTAAGAGGGGCAGAGTCTGGTCCAGATCCACAGACCACACAGCTGACTCATGCACTTATAGGCAAAACCAAATGGTTGTTATTTTAAGCCATTTAGTTGTAGGGAATTTGTAGCATTGCAATAGATAATGGATACACCTAGACTCAGGGGAGGATGGATGGGGACCCAACATTTGGCTGAGTGTGGGAGCCCTTTCCCACTCAGCCATCCAGAGGGGAAAATGGCAGTGTGGGTGTCTGTACTGAAGTTTATTCATAGAACCGAAGAGCTGGAGCAGCTAGCCTCCAGACACTGCAATGGAGTTCCTTCCATGGGAGCAGGTTTAAGCTCTGGCTTCAGTCATGAGGGTAAAGCAACCAGCACTGGCCCTTTGGACACTACCCGATCTTCGATCTAACAATGATGGAGAAGGGCTATCCTCTTGAGGATTAGACCTCTTGAGAATTCAGGCAGGAGGTGTTCTCAAGCTGGGGGATTATTTGCCTTCTAAACTATGACACAGGAGACTACAGTTATGTGGATAAAATGATTATATTGGACTGTTGGTCTTGACAACTTTTCATTTTAGTGTTAATCCCACCCACACCCTGCCAAGGGTCCTCCAGATCCCACACAGCTCCAGGTCATGAGAGGCAGGGATGTTGATGTTATTAGGATGCAGGAGTGATAGATATGGTAGAGAGAAGGATAAGCAAGATGATGTGAGCCCAGCACTTGGTGGTAACTAAGGGCGAAGCCATAGGAGGAGAAATGGAATAAAAAGCTCCTAAGCTGCAATCAATAAACCCAATTTAGAGCCATGCCCCTCCCTGCAGCCCCCAGCTCTGCTCTCCACTCTGTCTCATTCCTTCCACAACCCGTATCAAGAATTTCAAGGCTTTGCTAAGTAGTAGAAATTTTCATGGATAAACACTAGAATTAGGACTTGACTTTCCTTTAGAGATAAAGGCTCAAGACTAAACATGGCACCCTCCCTGTGGTGAAGTGGCTTTCTGGTACAATTCAAAGGGAATTCTGTATTGGCCTAGGATGGCAATGTAAGGAAGTTGATGTGTCAGTCAATGCACCTTTCATGTTCCGTAGAAGGTAGTAACTTAGTGACTAGCTGGAAAATGAAAAAGATCATCCAAGGTTTCTGGAGATGGCTGTGTGGCCTCCGTGGAGCCATTTGACGATGGTTGTTTATAGCCTTGTTTACTGTTTTCTGTTGTAATATGGAAGGCTCAGTGGGTATTGCTCAGAGCACTTTGCCGTGTGTATAGTTAAATGTTCTTAAATGACTTGACAGAGATGACGGTATCTACTCTCAGCTGCTCTCTTGGCTTCATCCTTTCTCTTTCTGGAAGCTTTGGTCATATCTTATTTCCTCTGTGGTTTGAGTTTCAGATGAGTATTTTGAAAATATGTTGTGGAAAGAATCACAGTTTCTAATATTTAAAATTTAGACTGTAGTTTCTTTTAAAATATGAATGTTTTCTTAGTCAGGTTAAGTCATTGCATACTTGCCTCCATATATTTACTTTGGTTCTTAGTCAGAAGTTTCAAACTTGGTTGAGTAGATTCAAATACCAAGGGGATAGGGAAAAAAATAATATAGCAGGCAGGCAACTCCCAGGTTATGGTACAAATGGCTCCAACCCCAATCCTTCCCAGAGTGCGTTGCCTGAACACCTACCCTCAGTAGGAAGTATAGGAACACTGATTCTCTGCAGGCTCCTGCTGCATTCTTGTTTGCTGCACTGAAGCTGGGGGTTTATGAGGGTCTGGGGTGGGGGAACCTTGGTCCTATATTGCTGTGTAAACTACAGTGTAGGGCTGCAGCTGCTCAGATGGCATGAGCGTCAGTCAGCTGTGCTCAACAATGCAGGCAAAGTCCTTGACTTCCCAAATGGTCCAGGTGCTCAGGAGGCCTCACCTTCATGGTAACCAATCCTCACTGATCATCTCCCATCTCTCCAGAGTTCTTCTGTGGAAGGATTTATGGCTGAATTGCCAGGAATCTTTGGATTCAGACCCTCCAAACCTCTATGTCTTGCTGGTATGAGGCTGTGGAGATCCAGGCTGAAGGGCCAGCACCTCCAAGGAACCTAAGAGCCTAGGAAGATACGAGATGTCTGAGGAATGTCACAGTGGACAGCCTATCCCTAGAGGTAGACCAGAAGCTTCTCAGTAACATGATGGCAGTGGTCTCTCCAAGGGTGGAGACATCAGGCTCCCCAGGCAGGTGAAGCAGGGCTGGGGGTAACTGCACATTCATTGCACACCCACATCTGAAACCAAAACTCGCTTAGCCATCACCTCTTTCAGTTCTTATGTAGAGACACTTCCCAGGGACCAGTGGTGATGAGGAGTATTGAGTTCCAGGATCCAGTCATTGGGACCAGTGCTATGTCCCACCTCAGCCACAGCAAACACTACATCTCTGGGAGGCCCCTTCCCTTCTCCAGGGTCCTTAGACCATAGCATCCACACCTACCCTCTGTCCTAATCTGGATTCCCTGAAAGACCACGAGATAAGAATGTGGGTGGGAGTGGCTTATGTGGGAGGGGATTCTAAGAAGCACAGCTGGGAAGTGAGGCAGAGAAGAGAGGAAAGATAATGAAAGTTTTGTTATGAGCAGGTAACCAATAAAGGCAACGGGACTCAACGTGCCTGAGGACCCTCTGAGAGACAATGAAGAGCCACATCTCGACTGCTGTGCTGGGGCACGATAGTTGCGATATCCACCAACAACATCCCTTATTTGTTAAGGGTCAGGCCAGCTCCCTGGTCCTCTGCCCAGTCCTGCCTGTGGCAGAACACCCACCTTTGTGGGAAGACGCCCTTAAGCAGAGATGCAGGAAGCCCTTGTGAGGCAAAAGTGTGCAGGAGGATTCCGGAAGGGCTGAGGAGATGAGGGAGTGATTTGGAGAGTGCCCACCACTCATTCTAAGGTAGACCTCACCCAGTGTCTCCAGGTTATGCCCCCTCCTCTTCTGTGGAGTGGCTGGCCATTTTTCTTATCAAAAAGAAAACAAAAATACACACATGCATGAATTTAATCCCTCCCAGAGAAGACCACTGCATTCAGAGCAGGAATTTGTGAAAATAGGCTAAGGACACATGCAGTGAAAAACACCAGGGACTTCTCTGGCGGTCCAGTGGTTAAGACTATGGGTTTCCAACGCAAGGGGTGCGCGTTTGATCCCTTGTCAGGGAACTAAGATCCCACATGCCGCTCGGCCAAAAAAAAAAAAATTAATTACTTGAAAAAAAATTGTTTTTAATTAAAAAAAAAAAGAAAAGAAAACCACACCAGATAAGTGGTTTCACCTTGAGGCATGGCATCAGCATTCTGTAATGACTCCCCATTCAGTCATTGCCTGGGGTTTCAGGGAGAGGGGTGTCATCGATTTCCTGAGAAGGGGGCTGCAGGGAGTTAGCAGTAGCTGGGAGATGGGTGCACTGGCAGCTAAAAGGGAGCAAGGTGGGAAGGAACAGCATCCATGACATTTCTCTTTCCCATCACAGTTGTAATAGCTGTTTAAAAATTTTCTGTGATTGTGGTTTAGCATAATGAAGACATCTAATGTGATGTTGGGGACATCTGACAATGATGAAATGTTGTTATTTTCCACCCTCTCCCTTTCCCGTAACACAATTTTCATTAAGGAAGCACGCACGTCAGAAACATTTCAGGTGGCTGTGTCGTTTATGGGTGGGACTAACACGCTGTTGTGCCTCATGGCGTTTCCTCTGCCCTAATGTGTTGTAATGAAATAAAGATGTCTGCCTCATCCTCATAGTGTTCCATGATATGTTCCCAAGTGGATGATGCTGCTTTTCATGAGATGCCACATGGAGAATTTGAACAACCTTTTCAGTATTAACTAGTGGAGGATGTATGGATAGATCCAGAATTTTGGATGGAATAAATAACCACTAGAGTTTATTTCCTCCTATTGGGATCCTAATGAACAGAGGCAAACCTTCCGCCCAGGAGGATAATCTGCTAATGGCAGGGAAGACATTCTTGGGTGGTAGAAATTGAAACTAAGGTTTTCATAATGGAAGGAGTCTGTTGGATTTGCAACCCGCCGAGTCAAAAACAGAATTTACTACATGCTTCTGCTTGACCTTCAGGCTGATACAAATTGAAATGGCAGAATTGATCTCCTCCTTAATTTATGGCATTGCAAAGGGGGACAACAAACTCTTGTTTTCCTGCTTCTCAGAGAAACCTTGCCTTAATTCTCCTTGGAGAGGCATTTCTGTATTCTGAAGAAAATTCTCTTAAACTGTAACATTAATATCAGAAATCTTACTTGTCTTACTAAAGGTGATTACTACTGTTGTTCATTTGCAGAAAAAGAAAGCAAGTCTTATTGCAAAAAGAAAAATCTAGAAGTTTTCTTATTCCTTGGATTTAGGATGGTCATGGGAGGGGTTATGAGAAAGGGCTTTTCCAGACTGGGCTTTAAGTTACCTTTCTTGAGGTTAGAAACAAAAGATGAGATGGTATAGAAGAGGCCTAAGTTAATTGTTGGCAGCCTGCTAAACTGACTTCATGCTCAGAAACCTTCCACTCCTTACCAATGACATAATCCCTGGTGATGTCTAAACCAAAACCTTAATTACTTCTACATTTGTTATTTTTGGCATAAAGGGAATGATCCAAGGAAAGTTTTATTTTTTTAACGTACCAATATACCATGAAAATGTTTACTTTGGAAGTCATATTTGTGAAATGCTTGTAAAACTGAAAAATCACTGTACAAATGAGAAGCATTATTATTGTTATTGGAGACAGACTTGGGAGGTATTTGCTAGGCACAGTTGGCCTTTGTGGAACATGCAGATGTTCAGAAGGAGTGTGTGATGGGGCTCTGGTATTAACCACTGACCCCCCCTCAAAAGCCTTGGAGAAACTCCCAGCTGGTCCTGGTATGGTGTGATCCCTCCCCCACTTTGGTCTCCTGGTTGGTCCTATAGACCAAAGCAGTCTACATCCCATAGCAGAGTTGTAACCCTGGTTGCTTCCTCCTGCTTCAGTAAATCCTAAGGCATTCTTGGTCATGAATCTACAACGACTCAATCTTCAAACTTAAAATGAGTATTCATCTTTCATGGTTCTTTCATGCCAGCTATTTTGGTTCCTAACTTTTCTATCCATAAATCCATAAAGTGCTTGAAGGGTGACTCTTCTCAGATATAATATTCTCTGCAAATTCCTTCTGTGAATGCTGTTGTGGTAAAGTTTTACAGTGCTCATGGACTCTTTGAGAAAAGATAATAACTTTTGTGCTAAGTGGGTCCTGAGGACTTCCATCCCTTACTGAGGAGAAGCTGTCTACTTTTTGGCAGTTTCCTGTTTATCCTATCATCCCTTCTGGTAGCTCAATGGCAGTAAAAATAAATCTATTTGTTTCACTCTGGGGACAGAGAGGTTCTGTTTAATTGTGGTAGGTAAAATAATGTCCGCTCCCACAGATGTCCACAATTGCTGGAGCTTGTGAATATGTTAAGTTATGTGGCAAAGGGGAATTAAGGTTGCCAATCAGCTGACCTTAAAATAGGGAGACTGTCCTGGACTACTTGGGTGAGCCCAATATAATTGCAAGGGTCCATAAAAGTGGGAGAGGGAGGCAGGAGAGGAGGTCAGAGTGATGCTGTGTGAGAAGGTCTTAAGAGTCCACTGATGACTTTGGAGATAGAGGAAGGGATCTAAAGCCAATGAATGTTGGCCGCTTCCAGAAGCGGGAAAAGGCACGGATTCTTCTTAAAGACTTTAGCAAAGAATACAGCCAAAACCTGGATGTTACCAGTGAGACCCAAGTTAGATTTCTAACCCTATAAAGCTGTAAGATAATAAATCTGTGAAGATTCAGGCCACTAATTTTGTGGTAATTTGTTATAGCAACATTAGAACACTAATACAGTTTTTTAAAAATTTATTTAATTTATTTAGTTTTGGCTGCATTGGGTCTTTGTCACTGCGTGCAGGCTTTCTCTAGTTGCAGTGAGTGGGGGCTACTCTTCGTTGAGGTGTGCGGGCTTATCATTGTGGTGGCTTCTCTTGTGGCAGAGCATGGGATCTAGGCACGTGGGCTTCAGTAGTTGTGGCACACGGGCTCAGTAGTTGTGGCTCACTGGCTTCGTTGCTCCACAGCATGTGGAATCCTCCCAGAGCAGGGCTTGAAACCGTGTCCCCTGTATTGGCAGGCAGATTTTTAACCACTGAGCCATGAGGGAAGCCCCCTAATACAATTGTTTTATTTCAAATTTTATGTGGTGTTCCTGGGATACAGACAATTTGTACTATAATTTTGTTGTTGCTACTTGGTAATGGTTATGGTTCACTGAGTCCTCACTGCAGACATACGCACTGCTCTAGATGCTTTGCAGAAATTAATTTATTTAACCTGTATGTAGAATCTATGATGTGAGTATATTAGCATCCTTGTTTTCCAGAGAAAAACTCAGACTGAGCAGTCAGGTAATGTGCCCAAGTTCTCACAACTTGTTCTCAGTGGAATTGTGAGTTAGCACAGGCAGATTTCAAAAGCAGGTCGGGTTCTCCTGACTTCTGTGCTGCCTTGCTTTGCCATGTAGGTAAGTAAGACTATTTTGTGGATGTGACATTTTAAGCTCTGAATCTCCTGATGAGATGGTGCTAAAACCACAGCAACTCCTTCTGGGCATGTTGTCCCCAGGGTTGGGCTCGTTAGTAAATCAATGGCCTTGTTGAGAAAGACAAACATCCCCCAGCCTGGACAGAGGCAACTTCCCAGCTGCATATTATAGAAGGGGTGGGACTGGGAAGCAGGGTGGGATCGGAAGAGGAGAAGGCATGGGATGTCAGGACAGAAGTCTTAGGCACCCAGCTGTGAACAGACTGTGGTCTCTATGACCTCTTTGATGTATGATGTATGATGTCTTTATCTTCTGGAGCCAAGAGTATGACTTGACATTGTAAGAGTCCATGCAGTTTGTCAAAAACTAATGAATGTGGAATAAAAGCAGAAATGTAACATAAAAGCATAGTTCCCAAAGCCATGATTCTCCTACTTTTCTGGGCTACAGACCTTCCACCAGACATAGCAACCCCTTAATCCATCTGTTTCCACTCGGCCTGCTAATTTAAAAAAAATTGAATCTCCACACTGAAATCAGCAAAAAAAAAAAAAATCATGCTGCTCTTGATGAGAAAGCAATGAGGTATTTTGTTGGCTTTCACTCAAGACTACAAAGTAAAAGTATTCAATCATGCTTGAAAAAAATAAATAACAATTGTCACATAAAGATAAAAATAAAGGATTCTTTCAGCCTCACACAACCCCTTCTACCGCACTTTGAGGGCCTTGCTGTAGGACATCTGCACGCCACTGATTTGTAGAATGAGTGTATAGGGGTACAAAATTATGTTCTCCATTGTCCCAGGTCATTTCACGTTTATTTTTCAGAGTGCTGAGTTGATTTTTTTTCTTGCTATTTAGTCACTCCAAGCTTTAGTATTGTCCAATCAAATTAAAATTCATCCCAATAATTTAGATTAATGTAAGTCTCTTCAATGGATACTAGTATAAGTTACATAAAAAAATGAGACCATTAAAAGACAACTCTGGCAGGTTTATATAGAAACACGAGCATGCAGTATAGTAGTCATATTAATAATATATTGTTTTATGTTCATTTCATCCCAAAGGATTTCAAAGAGCTTTACCAACTCTACAAATAGTGTGTGTGTATACAAGTAATGCAGGCATGCGTTAAACTTGTAGATAATTCCTGATATTATTAGCTCTCTCCCCCCTAATTTGAGCCTTTTATCTTTTTTGGTATTCTCCATATTTATATATTATACATCTCCTCTTATCATTCAAGCAGTGAGAACCCAAACTTTTTTGTTTGTGTATTCCATCAATAAATGTGTTGGAGCTTGTACTCCCACTACAAGTGTATGTTGTTACCTATAAATCATTCTCCCATACTGCGGTGCTGATGTGTGTGTTATAAAACATACCTAGAAATATAGAAACTAAATATGATGACATAAAAAATGAAATACACAAAATTTTGAAAAGTGTTGCTACTTCTGAGGCTTTACACCTTCATTAGCTAATCTCTCGAGACACAGTAAATACCTAGAGAGAAATTTAGTGTTAATGGTCCTGGATGTAAGTCTACATTTCAAATAATGCTCTTGATGATTTCTTTTTAGCCAATTTTTTTTAAAGAAGATGTTGGGTGTAGGAGTTTATTAATTAATTTATTTTTGCTGTATTGGGTCTTCGTTTCTGTGCTAGGGCTTTCTCTAGTTGTGGCAAGCGGGGGCCACTCTTCATCTCGGTGCGTGGGTCTCTCACTATCATGGCCTCTCTTGTTGTGGAGCACGGGCTCCAGACACACAGGCTCAGTAGTTGTGGCTCACGGGCCTAGCTGCTCCGTGGCATGTGGGATCCTCCCAGACCAGGGCTCAAACCCATGTCCCCTGCATTAGCAAGCAGATTCTCAACCACTGCGCCACTAGGGAAGCCCTTTTTAGCCAATTTTAAATGACAAAAACTTTTAATTATGAAAAAAAATTTAAATACATAATAGTAGGGAGAATAGTATGATGAAACCCCACACTTTCATCACTCGCTTTCAATAATTATCAACATTTTGGATTATTATCATTTTTACCTGGTAATATGGCTAATGAAGAGTTCATAGTAGAGGCAAAGTCTCAATTCTGCCATTTTCTTTTTGCTTATTGTGCTTGCATTTTTAATATTATCTTTAATCCATGATTTCCTGGGAGAAATATATAAGTACAGTAGGCTCTCTGAATCTGCAGGTTTCTGCATCTGAGGATTCAGCCAGCTGTAGATTGAGTACTGTGTTTATGATCTGAGGTTGGTTGAAAACACGGATTTGGAACCAGGGATACTGAGGGCCAACTAAGGGACTTGAGCATCCTCAGATTTTGGTAATGGCTGGGGATCCTGAAACCAATCCCCCATGGATACAAAGAGATGACTGTATGCAAGATACTTGTTGTATTAGTCTGCTCAGGCTTGCATAACAAAATATGACAGAGTGGGTGGCTTCAACAACAGAAAATTATTTTCTCACAGTTCTGGAGGTATAAAGTCTGAGATCAAGGTGCCAACAGAATTGATTTCTGGTGAGAGATCTCTTCCTGGCTTGCAGATGGCCACCTTCTTTCTTGTACTCACATGGCCTTCCCTCTGAGAGAGAGAATGAGCTCTCTGGTGTCCCTTTTTATAAGGGCACTATTTCCATTGGACAGGATCCCCACCCTCATGACCGCATCTAACCATAATTACCTCCTAACAGCCCCATCTACAAATACCATCACATTGGGAGTTCAAATTCATCACACGTGGATTTTGGGGGGACAAAATTTAGTCCATAGCTTTGGTCTAATTTTTGATAGCTAGTTTATGTAATACTGGGTAAATAATCGAAATTATAAATTTTTTTACTGACACACTTAACTACTATATGTAACAATAGGTTGAAAATGAACAAATGAGGGAAGGAGCCACTGGCTGTGAGGCCCCTTCTTCCCTTAGATGCCTATCATCCTACACACTCTATGAGATATATGGCCTGAGTGCAGACACTAGTGTCATTGAGTAAATGAAATACTAGGAAAGCTAATTTTTTTTCTTATTTTTTAGGAGAAAAAAAATATATATCACCAGAGGTTTTAATATTTCTTTCCATAACTCTCTTGCACATTACTCTTCCATGCAACCACATTTCAATAAGTTAATGAAGACCAACATTCTGTTAGCTACCAGGTCTTTTGGGCAGTGTCTGTCTTGGTCAGGTGAAATAAACACAGATTTAAAGCACACTGGCCTTGTCTGATTCAGCCAGAAATTAACCTTTATTTCATATGAAAGAAAAAAAAAAACCCATAGTGTTTGTTTGGCTTTCTGCTCATAGAGCTCAGCCACATAAAGATTCACAGTGAAGGGAGCAGAGTCAAGATGGTATACTAGGAGGATGCAGAATTTGCGTCTCCTCACAACTAGGGCACCTACCAAGCACAAGTTGGGGACCATGGACACCTAAGGGGATGGGAAGAAACCCCAGTGACCAGCTTGTGGGATCTTATTTCCCAGGCCAGAGGTCGGGCCCAAGCTCCTGTGGTGGGAGCTCCAAGTCCAAACCGCTGGACTAACAGAGAACATCAGACCCCAGGGAATACCAATCAAGTGAGGCCTCCCAGAGGTCCTCATTTCAGCACCAAGACCCAGCTCTGTCTAACTACCTGCAACCTTCAGTGTTGGAAGTCTCAGGACAAACAACCAGTAAGACAGGAATATAGCACCACCCATCAAAACAAAAAATGAATGAAACAAAAAAAAATATGATGATGAAGGAGCAAGGTAAAAACATACAAGACCAAATAAATGAGATGAAATAGGCAACCTCCCTGAAAAAGAATTCAGAGTAATGATATTAAGATGATCCAAAATCTCAGAAACAGAATGGAGAAAATACAAGAAACATTTAACAAGGATCTAGAAGAACTGAAGAGCAAACAAACAGTGATGAACAATACAATTACTAAAATTAAAAATATTCTAGAAGGAGTCAGTAACAGAATAACTGAGGCAGAAGAATGGATATGTGACCTGGAAGATAAAATAGTGGAAATAATTACCACAGAGTGGAATAAAGAAAAAAGAAAGAAAAGAATTGAGGGCAGTCTCGGAGACCTCTGGGACAACATTACATGCACCAACATTTGAATTATAGGGGTCTCAGAAGAAGAGGAGAAAAAGAAAGGGACTGAGAAAAGAGTTGAAGAGATTATAGTTGAAAACTTCCCTAAAATGGGAAAGCAAATAGTTAATCAAGTCCAAGAAGCACAGAGAGTCCCATACATAATAAATCCAAGGAGAAACACGCCAAGACACATATTAATCAAACTATCAAAAATTAAATACAAAGAAAAATATTAAAAGCAGTAAGGGAAAAGCAACAAATAACATACAAGGGAATCCCAATAAGGTTAACAGCTGATTTTTCAGCAGAAACACTGCAAGCCAGAAGGGAGTGGAAAGACATATTTAAAGTGATGAAAGGGAAATACCTAATACCAAGATTACTCTACCCAGCAATGATATCATTCAGATTTGACAGAGAAATTAAAACCTTTATAGTCAAGCAAAAGCTAAGAGAATTCAGCACCACCAAACCAGTTTTACAACAAATGCTAAAGGAACTTCTCTAGGCAGGAAACACAAGAGAAAGAAAAGACCTACAATAACAAACCCAAAACAATTAAGAAAATGGTAATAGGAACATACATATCAATAATTACATTAAATGTAAATGGATTAAATGCTCCAACCAAAAGATATAGACTGGCTGAATGGATAAAAAACAAGACCTGTACATATGCTGTCTACAAGAGACCCACTTTAGATCTAGGGACACATACAGACTGAAAGTGAGGGGGATGTAAAAAGATAATCCATGCAAATGGAAATCAAAAGAAAGCTGGCGTACCAATTCTCATATCAGACAAAATAGAATTTAAAGTAAAGACAATTACAAGAGACAAAGAAGGGCCCTACATAATGATAAAGGGATCAATACAAGAAGAAGATATAACAATTGTAAATATTTATGTACCAAACATACGAGCACCTGAACACAAAAGACAAATGCTAACAGACATAAAAAGGGAAATAGACAGTAACGCAATAATAGTAGGGGACTTTAACACCCCACTCTCACCAATGGACAGATCATCCAAAATGAAAATAAATAAGGAAACACAAGCTTTAAATGACACATTGAAGAAGATGGACATAACTTATATTTCTGGGACATTCCATCCAAAAACAACAGAATACACTTTCTTCTCAACTGCTCATGGAACATTCTCCAGGATAGATCATATCTTGGGTCACAAATCAAGCCTTGGTAAATTAAAGAAAATTGAAATTGTATCAAGTATCTTTCCTGACCACAACACTATGAGACTAGATATCAATCACAGGAAAAAATCTGTAAAAAATACAAACACATGGAGGCTAAACAATACACTACTAAATAACCAAGAGATCACTGAAGAAATCAAAGAGGAAATCAAAAAAACCTAGAAACAAATGACAATGAAAACACGATGACCTGAAACCTATGGGATGCAGCAAAAGCAGTTCTAAGGGGGAAGTTTATAGCAATACAATCCTACCTCAAGAAACAAGAAACATCTCAAATAAACAACCTAACCATATACCTAAAGCAATTAGAGAAAGAAGAACAAGAAAAACCCAAAGTTAGCAGAAGGAAATAAATCATAAAGATCAGATGAGAAATAAATGAAGGAAACAATAGCAAAGATCAATAAAACTAAAAGCTGGTTCTTTGAGAAGATAAACAAAATTGATAAACCATTAGCCAGACTTATCAAGATTAAAAGGGAGAAGACTCAAGTCAATAGAATTAGAAATGAAAAAGGAGAAGTAACAACTGACACTGCAGAAATACAAAGGATCATGAAAGATTACTACAAGCAACAAATGCCAATAAAATGGACAGCCTGGAAGAAATGGACAAATTCTTAGAAAACCACAACCTTCTGAGACTGAACCAAGAAGAAATAGAAAATATAAACAAACAAATCACAAGCACTGAAATTGAAACTGTGATTAAAAATCTTCCAACAAACAAAAGCCAAGGACCAGATGGCTTCACAGGTGAATTCTATCAAACATTTAGAGAATAGTTAACACCTATCCTTCTCAAACTCTTCCAAAATATAGCAGAGGGAGAAACACTCTGAAACTCATTCTAGGACACCACCATCAGCCTGATACCAAAACCAGGCAAAGATGTCGCAAAGAAAGGAAACTACAGGCCAATATCACTGATGAACATAGATGCAAAAATACTCAACACAGTACTAGCAAACAGAATCCAACAGCACGTTAAAAGGATCATACACCATGATCAATTGGGGTTTATCCCAGGAATGCAGGGATTCTTCAGTATATGCAAATCAATCAGTGTGTTACACCCTATTAACAAATTGAAGGAGAAAAACCATATGATCATCTCAATAGATGCAGAAACAGCTTTTAACAAAATTCAACACCCATTTATGATAAAAACTCTCCAGAAAGTAACCATAGAGGGAACCTACCTCAACAAAATAAAGGCTGTATTTGACAAACCCACAGCCAACATCTTTCTCAATGGTGAAAAACTAAAACCATTTCTTCTAAAATCAGGAACAAGACAAGGTTATCCACTCTCACCTCTACTATTCAACATAGTTTTAGAAGTTTTAGCCACAGAAGTCAGAGAAGAAAAACAAATAAAAGGAATCCTGATTGGAAAACTGTCACTATTTGCAGATGACATGATACTATACATAGAGAATCCTAAAGTTGCTACTAGAAAACTACTAGAGCTACTCAATGAATTTGGTAGCATAGCAGGATACAAAATTAATGCACAGAAATCTCTTGCATTCCCATACACTAATGATGAAAAATCTGAAAGTGAAATTAAGGAAATACTCCCATTTACCACTGCAAAAAAAAGAATAAAATACCTAGCAATAAACCTACCTAAGGAGACAAAAGACCTGTATGCAGAAAACTATGAGACACTGATGAAAGAAATTAAACATGATACAAACAGATGGAGAGATATATTATGTTCTTGGATTCGAAGAATCAACATTGTGAAAATGACTATACTATGCAAAGCAATCTACAGATTCAATGCAATCCATACCAAACTACCAATGGCAGTTTTCACAGAACTACAGCAAAAAATTGAACAATTTGCATGGAAGCACAAAAGATCCCGAATACCCAAGGCAATCTTGAGGAGAAAACAATGGAGCTGGATGAATCAGGCTCCCTGACTTCAGACTATACTACAAAGCTACAATAATCAAGACAGTATGGTACAGGCACAGAAACAGAAATATAGATCAGTGGAGCAAGATAGAAAGCCCAGAGATAAACTCATGCACATATGGTCACCTTATCTTTTGTTTTTTTAACCTTTGGTAAAGGAGGCAAGAGTATACAATGGAGGAAAGAGAGCCTCTTCAATAAGTGGTGCTGGGAAAACTGGACAGCTACATGTAAAAGAATGAAATTAGAACACTCCCTAACACCATACACAAAAATATACTCAAAATGGATTAAAGACCTAAATGTAAGGCCAAACACTATAAAACTCTTAGAGGAACACATAGGCAGAACACTCTATGACACAAATCACAGAAAGATCCTTTTTTACCCACCTCCCAGAGAAATGGAAATAAATACAAAAATAAAGAAATGGGATCCAATGAAACTTAAAATCTTTTGCACTGCAAAGAAAACCATAAAAAAGACAAAAAGATAACCTTTAGAATGAGAGAAAATATTTGCAAACAAAGCAACTGACAAAGGATTAATCTCCAAAATATATAAGGAGCTCATGCAGCTCAATATAAAAAAAACAAACAATCCAATCCAAAAATGGGCAGAAGACCTAAATAGACATTTCTCCAAAGAAGATATACCGATTGCCAAACAAACACATGAAAACATGCTCAACATCACTAATCATTAGAGAAATGCAAATCAAAACTACAATGAGGTATCACCTCACACTGGTCAGAATGGTCATCATAAAAAATCTACAAGGAATAAATGCTGGAGAGGGTGTCAAGAAAAGGGAAGCCTCTTGCACTGTTGGTGGTAAGGTAAATTGATACAACCACTATGGAGAATGGTATGGAGGTTCCTTAAAACACTAAGAATAGAACTACCATATGACCCAGCAATCCCACTACTGGGCATATATCCTGAGAAAACCATAATTCAAAAAGTGTCATGTACCACAATGTTCATTGCAGCACTATTTGCAATAGCCAGGACATGGAAGAAACCTAAGTGTCCATCGACAGATGAATGAATAAAGAAGATGTGACACGTATATAGAATGGAATATTATTCAGCCATAAAAAGAAACAAAATTGAGTTATTTGTAGTGAGATGGATGGACGTAGAGTCTGTTATACAGAGTGAAGCAAGTCAGGAGGAGAAAAATAAATACCATATGCTAACACATATATATGGAATCCAAAAAGAAAAATGGTTATCAAGAACCTAGGGGCAGGACAGGAATAAAGACGCAGACATAGAGAATGGACTTGAGGACATGGGGAGGAGGAAGGATAAGCTAGGACAAAATGAGAGAGTAGCACTGACATATATACACTACCAAATGTAAAATAGGTAGCTATTGGGAAGCAGTTTCATGGCACAGGGAGATCAGCTCAGTGCTTTGCAACCACCTAGCGGGTTGGGATGAGGAGGGTGGGAGGGAGATGCAAGAGGGAGGGGATATGGAGATATATGTATGCATATAGCTGATTCACTTTGTTATACAGCAGAAAGTAACACAACATTGTAAAGCAATTATACTCCAATAAAGATGTTAAAAAAATGATTCACAGCTAACCAGTCTGAGACTATTTAACATCCGGTATACATTGAATTTCATTCATAGCTTATTCATTCAACAAACTTGTTGAGAATATATTGTGTACCCTGCACTATCCTTTTCCCTTGGGCAGTATCAGTGAACTAAACATGGAGCATATATTCTAGTTAAGGGAGATAAAAAAAATATATGTAGATTTGTAAATTATGTAGAGTGTCAGAAGAGGTGAAGCTATGGAGGAAATTTTTTTAAAAAGTACAGTAAGGGAAAATTGTGTTGTGTGAGGTGGGGCTGGGTTGCAACTTTAAGTACAGGGGTCAGGGTAAGTCTCATTGTGAAGGTGAGATTTGAGAAAATATTTGAGACGTGAGAAAGTTGGCTATGGATCTGAATGTTTCGATCAGAGGGAACAGCATTTCAAAGGCCTAAGGTGGAGAGTACCTGGTATATTTGACCATTAGTTTGGGGACCAGTGAATTTGGAGGAAAGCGAGAGAGAGACAGAGAGACAGAGGTAGAGACAAGAAGTAACAAGGACCCAAATTACGTGGAGCTTTCCATGTTATTGTTAAGACTTGGGCTTTTACTCTGAATGAAAAGGGGAGCCAATGCAGGCTTGTGAAGGGAGGGACATGATATGACTTTGTTTTAAAACGATCAAGCTGGCTGTCATTATGTCCAGAGTGGAAGGCAAGAGCACACACAGGGAGGCCAGGTGGGAGAAACCTATCCCAGGAATGCAGGTGAGAGATGGTAGTGGCTTGGATCAGGTTAGGGGCCATGCTGGTGGGAGAAGTGGTCAGATTTGGGATATATTTTGAAGACAAAATACTGCTTTATGGTAGATTGATGAGAGAAGAAGAGTCAAGAATGACTCTAAGGTTTTTGGCCTGAGCCAGTGGAAGGATGGAGTTGGCATCTACTGAGACGGGAAGGCTGCAGGTGGAGCTGGTTTTGTGGGGAAGATCTGAAGTTCAGTTTTGGAACTGCTGAGTTCAATATGCCCATGAAGTTACCAAGTGAAGTTGTCGAATAGGCTGTTAGATATGTGAGTCTGGAGTTTCAAAGGAAGACTTTAGCTGAAAATAGAAATTGGGAAACTGCTGACATAGAGAGTACCCACTATGTGCCAGGCACCATGCTAGGTGCTGGGAATACACAGTGAATAGGATGGACTCAAGGTCTAGTGCATCAGTTCCCAAATGGGGTTCTCTGAGCAACACTCCGGACAAGTTCATGAGTGTTCTGAGTAAAAAAGGCTTAGGGTCAAAAAATGAGAAATATTGTATCTCACTCTTTGGATTCATAATGCATCGTTACATTTTAAAGCCTCTGAGAAATCTTGCAGTAGTCTTTAAATAGACTTAACCCAGATTTTCTCCAAATTTATTTGATCATTGTACTTTTTATTCACTTTTTCTAAATTATTAGATATAAATTTGGGAAACGCTGAACTGGTGCGATTGATAATGCAAATAACTAATTAAAATGCAATGTGACAAGTGTTTCAATTGAGATGTTTTCTAACTTTTAGGGGAAACAAACATGGAATATTTTTCTGCCTGGAAAGGCAAAAGAAGACTTTGATCGTATTTGTTGCACCTCAGAACAGACTGAGGCCTTATGGATGAGGTCGGAATACAGCCCTGACAATAATGTCTTGATTCACTGAGTGAGCAGAGTAAGTTATTTTTCTGTTTTTCTTTCATCTGGAAAATTAAGATAGCAATATTGACTTATTCAACAAAGGTATCAGAAAAAGCAGTTATCTATTTTGCAAGTTACTGTATTTGGTTAAATGTCACTCAGTTCTTGGGGAAAATAATTGTTAAAAGTCAGTTATCAATTGTTTATTAATAAATATCCTTTCCTTAGCCTAATTCCCGTGAATTCATGTATTTCATTAGCTCCCAAAATTAATTAATTAGAGGGTAAACGTGAGAGACTTCATGGTAACTTAGGTTAGTTTGATCAGAGAATGTTGTTAGCTTGAGAGATATTAGAAAACTCCAAGTTTGCAGCAGTTGGATTGTATGGCATGCTTCCCAGGTGGGTTGTAGTTGGTTTTGTCCCCTTGATATTAACATGTGGGGTAAGCACAGAGGGGAAGTGTACTTAAATTCTATTACCCACGTCTTCATAAATGCTCTCACCCACTAACTTCACGAGTGATCCCACAAGACTTTGCTGAATTCTTCATTGATAGATGATATGCTGCTTTTTAAAAAATTTTCCAAGAAGTATGAATTAACTACATTATGTAACACAGATTCCCAGTGTGACTAAAAGCACTGAATGGAAAGGGAGAAATTGGATGATGGAAAAGCAGATCTGGGCAATTAATGATTAAATTTGCACTTTAAATTTGGTCCCAAAGATAGTTGTTTTCCATCTGTTTCTTCTCCAGCCTTTATTATCCCAATCTTGCTCCTTGTTTCCAATGTTGAGAAATGCTGACAATTATGTCCTCTAATATGCAGATTTATCTTCCATCCCACAAGTTAATTATCAGAGATACTAGATTGAGGATTTTTGTTTTATTTCTTTTTTCCTTTATTTTATAGGAAAATGTGATTTTTAAAAGAACTGCTTGTGTATTTTTATCTAATATGGTATTACTTTTTCTGTTTCCCTATACAAAGTTTGATCTGCCTACCTTTGCATCATCTGTAATTTTGGAACACTTATAGTCTTCTCACTAGAATGGGAATGTATGCTACATCTCTCAAATATATCTCGAAACTTGAGAAGTTGAGAAACAATGCCCAGACAACTGAATTGTAGCTTGAATAGCTAGTTTAACCTGTTAATATTATTCTCATTATACAATGTATAATGCAGTCTCAGGAAGGAAAAGTGAGAAATTGGAGGCAGAAGATGTCATGGCATGTCATAATGGAAACTGGAAGTTGGTGCATGAATGTGTATTTGGAAAAACAATCAAACTGGCTGGCCATTGGGAGTACCAAGAACTGATTTATCAAAGAGTGATTTTTTCAAATTAGCCCAGTGGACTTACTTTTTTTTTTTAAGACTTTTTTTGATGTGGACCATTTTTTAAAGTCTTTATTGAATTTGTTACAATATTGCTTCTGTTTTTTTTTTTTTTTTTTTTTTTTTTTTTCTTTTTGCGGTATGCGGGCCTCTCACTGTTGTGGCCTCTCCCGTTGCGGAGCACAGGCTCCGGATGCGCAGGCCCATCGGCCATGGCTCACGGGCCCAGCCGCTCCGCGGCATATGGGATCCTCCCAGACCGGGGCACGAACCCGTATCCCCTGCATCGGCAGGCGGACTCTCAACCACTGCGCCACCAGGGAGGCCCTGCTTCTGTTTTAAGTTTTGGTTTTTTGGCCACGAGGCAAGTAGGATCCCAGCTCCCTGACTAGGGATTGAACCCGCACCCCCTGCATTGGAAGGCAGTCTTAACCACTGGATCACCAGGGAAGTCCCTGGACTTACTTTTGAGTTGACTAATAGTTTTCTCTTGGTTTAATCTCCTAACTCAAGATGTCTATAATTGATATCATCTATTTTCCTTATTGATATGAGGAAAATTGATATAATTGATATTCTTATTTTCAAATATATCTCTTCTTGGTGAATGGAGCCAACATCCATTTGGCAGTGCAAGACCAAAAGTTAAGTGTTGTCTTTGATACCTCACTAAACTTCACCTCCAATAGCCAATGGAAAGATTAACTGATTCTACCCTCTAAATATCTCTCAGATACACTTATCTCTTTGTTCCATTGTCATCACTGTCCTAGCCCAAGCCACATCACCTCTTGTGTGAACTTCTGCAGCAGCCTGCTATGGTCTCCCTCACATTCCACCTCGAATCTGTTCCCTACACCTCAGCCAGAAGGATCACATGTATCAAATGGTACTCTGTGGACATCTCCCATGCCCTCTCCATTTAAAGCACTTCAATGGCTTCCTATCACTTTTAGATTAAACAACGAATCTTTGGAACGAAGCCTCTAAGGGCTTGCACCATGGTGTGCCTACCTCCTGCTCTAACCTCAACTCACCCCTCACTCCTTTCCCCTTGATCTTTAGCCACACTGGTGTTTTCAGGCCCTCACACCCAACTTATTTCCTCCCAGCCTTTGCACATGTTTTTGTCTCTGCCTATAACTTCTTTCTCCATCTTTGCCACAATCCTATGAACCCTTCAGGTCCCAGGTCAATCACTTGTAGCTTCCTTGCCTCCCAAAACCAGATCAGGTCCCCCCATTGCATGGTCTTATCCAGCCGCCCCCTCCTTCACCTAATTATGATTTTGTAAGTATTTCTATGATTACTTCATTCATATTCATCTCTTATACTAGATTGTAAGTACTACCATTATGTCAAGAATCATTCATTCATCTATTTGTATATCTATCTAATCTATCTGTATTCAAAATCAAAATAAATACAAATTCCATAATATCAAAAGTTATGTGTTAGTATTCTTAACACAGATCCTGGTGCTAGAAGCTGCTCAATACATTTTTGTGAATGAATGAATTAATAACTCTGATTTCCTTCCTGACTTACAATGCTTTCCCAGAATAATTAACTCCACTCTGTCAAAGCAGGCAGCAATATAGTTCTTGCTCATTTGCTATTTTCTAAGAATTCTTAGTCTAAGACCTAAGACCTAAGGCCTAAGACCATTGGTTGATTCTACTCTAAACTTCCCTTGTCTGTCTTTCCTCTGCAGTTTTTCTTTTTTTTTTTAACATTTTAAAAATTAATTAATTAATTTTTGGCTGTACTGGGTCTTCGTTGCTGTGTGTGGACTTTCTCTAGTTGCGGTGACTGAGGGCTACTCTTCATTTCAGTGCATGGGCTTCTCATTGCGTTGGTCTCTCTTGTTGCAGAGCACAGGATCTAGACATGCAGGATTCAGTAGTTGTGGTATGTGGGCTCAGTATTTGTGGCTCACGGGCTCTAGAGCACAGGCTCAGTAGTTGTGGTGCATGGGCTTTTTTGCTCCACAGCATGTGGGATCTTCCCTGACCAGGGCTCGAACCCATCTCCCCTGCATTGGCAGGCAGATTCTTAACCACTGCACCACAAGGGAAGTCAGGCAGTCTTTCTTTAACTCTGTATTCTCTCTATTATTTTTATTATTCATACTTTTTAACTTACATTAAAATCCCATAAAGGGTATGCCTTTGGGTTTATTGCTCTCTTTTTATAATATAATGCACATCTCTGAGTAAGGAAAACAAAGCTGGTAGCATCACACGTCCTGATTTCATACAGGAATGCTTTAAGGAATAAGTAAGATAACAAATATGCAAGATTTTCTTTTTTTTTAGATTTTACCTTATTTATTATTTATACACCAGGTTCTTATTAGTTATCTATTTTATACATATTAGTGCATATAAGCCAATCCCAATCTCCCAACTCATCCCACCACCCACCACCCACACTTTCCCCCTTGGTGTCCCTACGTTTGAGCTCTACCTCTGTGTCTATTTCTGCCTTGCAAACCGGTTCATCTGTACCATTTTTCTAGATTCCACATATATGCGCTAATATACGATATTTGTTTTTCTCTTTCTGACTTACTTCACTCTGTATGACAGTCTTTAGGCCCATCCACGTCTCTACAAATGATGCAGTTTTGTTCTTTTTATGGCCGAGTAATACATATATATATATATATATATATACCACATCTTTTTTATCCATTTCTCTGTCAATGGGCATTTAGGTGGCTTCTGTGACCTGGCTATTGTAAATAGTGCTGCAATGAACATTGCGGTGCATGTGTCTTTTTGAATTATAGTTTTGTCTGGGTATATGACCAGGAGTGTGATAGCTGGGTCATATGGTAATTCTATTTTTAGCTTTTTAAGGAACCTCCTTACTGTTCTCATTATGGCCGCATTAATTTACATTCCCACCAACAGTGCAAGAGGATTCCCTGTTCTCCAGCATTTATTGTTGGTAGATTTTCTGATGATGCCCATTCTAACTGGTATGAGATGATACCTCATTGTAGTTTGATTTGCATTTCTCTAATAATTAGTGATGTTGAGCAGGTTTTCATGTGCCTCTTGGCCATCTGTATATTTTATTTGGAGAAATGTCTATTTAGGTCTTCTGCCCATTTTTTGATTGGGTTGTTTGTTTTTTGAATATTGAGTTGCATGAGCTGTTTATATATTTTGGAGATTAATCCTTTGTCGATTTGTTTGCAAATATTTTCTCCCATTCTGAGGGTTGTCTTTTTGTCTTGTTCACAGTTTCCTTTGATGTGCAAAAGCTTTCAGGTTTCATTAGGTCCCATTTGTTTATTTTTGTTTTTATATCCATTACTCTAGGAGGTGGGTCAAAAAAGATCTTGCTGTGATTTATGTCATAGAGTGTTCTGCCTATGTTTTCCTCTAAGAGTTTTATAGTGTCTAGCCTTACATTTAGGTCTTTAATTCATTTTGAGTTTATTTTTGTGTATGGTATAAGGGAGTGTTCTAATTTCATTCTTTTACATGTAGCTGTCCAGTTTTCCCAGCACCACTTATTGAAGAGGCTGTCTTTTCTCCATTGTATATCTTTCCCTCTTTCATCATAGATTAGTTGACCATAGGTGCATGGGTTTATCTCTGGGCTTTCTATCTGTTCCATTGATCCATATTTCTGTTTCTGTGCCTGTACCATACTGTATGTAGTCATTAATATCCCCACTTAATAAATAGGGGGCATTAACCATGGGGGGGGGGAAATAAATGTGGGAATTGATGCAAAAAGAAGTGAGTGACTTTCCCAAGGTCAGACAGCTAGTGCCTGGTGGAGGCAAATGGGTGAGGAGATCTCTGTTCCATCCATCATGGCAACTTGAACCTGAGATGATAGATCCCTTGTAGAAAGGGTCCCTCACCACCCCCAGGGCTCCAGGCTTACACACTTACCCTACTTTCCACACTCTTACTGAGACCCAGGAGAGTGCCCAGTGGGGCAGAGAGGGACCTTCTCAAGATGAGGCACGTGCTGGGGGTTGATTGGACCACCTGCCTGAGCCTCCTATGTAATGCTTCCAGAAATACCTAGCTTTCTAATCGTTATGAAATCTTGCCTTGTCTCTTAAACTAACGTTCCCTGCCCCCCAGAATGAAAAAGTCAAATCCATATCCGGTTTATTTTTCAGTGAGAGAGTAACTAACTCTGCCTTTCTAAGATTGCAAACAACTTTTCTATGTGATTCCTGACTGTGGAAGGACCAGAGGTATGCTCCCCTTGGGCTCTAGCCTTCATTAGTTTCCAAGAAATAAAAACACGATCTGCATCTCACTGTCATCTTTTCCTAGGCTAAATGCAGGAGAATGTTGCCATGGCAACTGCAGAAGAATTTAGGACATAGAGGATATTTTGGCCCTGCTGCATCATTGACCAAAAGCTATGCCATGTGATTGTGACAGTGTCATGTCTGCCCATTCAGGCTGTGGCTGCATGCCTCCCTCTCAAAGTTAAGGGCATTTGGGTTAATAATTTTCTCTTCTCTTATACTTATCCCTAACTCTTGGTGCCTTGCTTCACATCCAACTCGCCAATCCAGATACAATTTTCTGTATTCAAATGTCTGATTGCCAGGTCAGCAGCAGAGAAAAGTATATATGGTCATCCCTGGGTATCTGAGGGGGATTGTTTCCAGGACCCCACAGTTACCCCATCTTAAACCTACTAAATCAGAGCTTGCATTTTGGCAAGATTACCAGGAGATTCAAATGAATGTTAAAATTTGAGAAACTGCCCTCTGTACTACCTCTTGACCTGAGGTTGTTTCTTACCTTCCAGGCATTTGGGGGACCCCAGGAATTCTTGGTACAGCTCATACCCCAATCACACATAGCACTTCCTGTGAATGGGTAATTTTTCAACCAAATCCAGAACATGAAAAAAAATGACTTGGACCCATATTTGGCTCTGCTGGTACTACAACCAGCACTTGTGTGACTTTACCACTGCCTTGTGTGCTATTACTTCTGTTACAAATGCCCCTTTGTATCAGTTATCATCACTGCATACCAAATTACTGCAAAACATAGTGCCTGCAAACAGCAAGCATTTGTTATCTCACAGTTTCTGGGGGTCAGGAAATGTAAGAGAGTAGCTGGCTTGTGCCTCTCAGTCAAGGTCTAGGGTTGCTAGATTTAGCACATAAAAGTACAGGATGCCCAGCTAAATTTGAATATTAGATGAACAATGGATAATCTTTTAGTTCCACTCCTATTCAACATTTGAGACATATATAAAATTTTAAAAAGTCATTTTTTTAGTGGCAAGTCTGTCTAGGTCTTGCTGGAGTTTACTGTCAATCTCTTGACCATGACTGTTGTCACCCAGAAGTATTGCAGCAATCAGTGTGGTGGTTAATTTTATGTGTCACCTTGACTGGGGCAGATACTTGGTCAATCATTATTCTGGGTGTGCCTATGAGGGTGTTTTTGAATGTGATTAAAGTCTAATGTGGGTGGGCCTCATCCAAACAGTTGAAGTCCTGAAAAGGCTGACCCTCCCATGAGTGAGGGGGACTCCTTCTGCCTGATTGCCTTGAGCTGCTACAGCAGTCTTTTCCTGACTTTAGACTTGAACTAAAATATTAGCTTTTCTTGGGCCAGCCTACTAGTTTTTGGACTAGAACTTAACATCATTTGTTCTCCTGGTTCTCAGGACTGGAAGTACAGGATCCATTCCTCTGGGTCTCCAGCTTGCTGATGGCAGATTTTGGGACTTCTCAGCCTCCATAATCACATGAGCTGATTCGTTCAATAAATCTCTATACACACACACACACACACACACAAACGCACACACTCTATTGGTTCTCTTTTGCCGGAGACCTCTGAGCAATCCACTCTAAGTGCTTCTAAGCACTCTCACATGGTTGTTTGGTTGTAATCTTTGGGACTTCACCAGGTGAAGCTGGCAGGCTGACCCAAGAACAGTCAATGTTTCAGTTCAAGTCTAAAGGTAGGAAAGACTCCACAGGGCCTCCTCATGACATGGCAACTGACCTAGTACTGGGTGAGCCATCCATGAAAGAACAAGAGAGAGTACATCCAGGAGGGAAGCCTGTCTTCTTGTAATCTGATCTTGGAAGTGATATCTCACATCCCAATACTTCTGCCATATTCTATTCACAAATCACTAAGTCCCATCTACATGCAAAGGCAGAGATTACACAAGGATGTGAAAGCCAGGAGGCAGGAATCACTCGGGGCCATGTTAGAGGCCACCTACCCTATCCTTACTTCTTCCCACCAGCATAGACCCTCTAATTTGCAATTTGTATTTCAGAAGCTGATGAAAGTTACAAGAAGATGGTGAAGTCTGAACCTCACTCATAAAGATGATGGTCATTTCAATGATATGGAGATGATGCAAAGACCACTAGGAAAATGGATTCAGCAGTTCAGCTTAATGCTGTGAGGAGGGTCCTGTGAGATCTGGAGGTGCCTGCCCAGGGGTCTGCTGCCTAGCAGCTCAGCCCCTGGCTTCACCTCTAGGAGTTTCTGTTGAGTTTCACTCAGATTTCTATATAGACTTCCTGGTTTTCTCAATCTTGCTAAAATTACATGTTAGAATTGAAAGAGAAATGTCCCAATAGTACTTTATTTAGCATTTTACAAACAAAGTGTCTTTAGAGAGTTGAAAAAGTAGAATCATGGATGGGGAGGAGGATGTATTCTAGAAAAATCATCCAGAAAGGATTCTTCTTTTAAAGGGCATTCCCAGAGCTCATTCCCACAGAGAGAGAAGAGATTCCTTTCCTTCCATTCTGCCTGACCCTTCCCTGCTCACAGAGAGAGGAGTCACGGATGTTATTGCACCAGAGACCAGCTCAATTCTAAATCCAATGATGTTTGGAGCATTTTATGGTAGGGGAAAATGGGATCAAATATAAAGGGAAAGAAAATGGTAATAATGAAGGGCTTTGAGCCAAAAGCACCATTAAAATAAGAATATGCAATAAAATACATTTAACCATCTTAAGTTGTTTTTGTTGTTGGTGGTTTTATAGAACTATGTTATGCAAACATTAGGAAAATTATTTGCACAGAACTCAGCTTCATTTGAGGCAGCCATTTAGAGCCAATTCCTAATAATTATAAGGCAATCTCACAAAAATAAAGCTAATTCCATGGCAGCCTATCAACTTAAATTCTCGCGAAACAAAATATCTTTCCAAAGTTTCCTTTAAGCATGGGCTGGCCTTCTAAACATATATGTATTAGATGAAAAAAAATAGAGTAGAAACATTGAATTAAGTGGTTTTTACATTGAGTTCTCAGAGTATTTTCTACATAGTATAACATCATGTGTATCCCCAAAGTAGTCTATTCATTTAAGTTTAATAAGATAAAATTGGAACCAGGTTCATTATGAAGATATCCCCAGCTATCTGAGAATTTTCCTTTTACTTCGGTTACAAAATTTGGCTAACATCCTTTGTTTAAATTTATTGCAGAAACAAGGCTTATTGAAGACTTCTAACCCCCTGCAATTCCTATAGAAAGAAGACATTTTGGGGGGTTAAGTGTATAGATGGTTAGGCTGAGCACACTAGCATTAGCAGTTTTGAAAGGGGCTTTGGTTCTTGAAAGGCAAAAAGAAAAAGTAGGACTAGTTTTTCTCTGAGTTGTATGCAGCTTATCATGTTTTGTCAGTATCTCAGTATCTCTCTCTTTTAGCCCCGAGTCAACTTAGCAGTTTTTAAAAAATTAATTAAGCATTCAATTCAAAATATATTTACTTTGTTAGAGGCAGCATTCTAGAAACAACAGAATAAGGAGATGAATATGAAGCCATGTTTGCCTTCTAGGAACTTTCCAGCAAGTGTGCCAGATGTGACCATCAATAACTGTTGACACACTCATTTATGTCCCAGGCACTGTTCCTGGTGCTTTGTGGGAAATGACTCAGTTCATCCCTGCAGCAGTTGTAATTCCTACAACTTATATGCAGTAAATTCCACTATCATCCTCATTTTATGGGTGAGGTAACCAAGGCTAATATAGATGTTAAGAAAATTTTCTAAGGTAAAACACTTGGGTTGTGGTATAGACAGTGCTGTGGGCTGAACTGTAATCCTCCAAAACTCATATGTTGAAGTCCTGACCCCCAGTACCTCGTAATGTGACCGTAGTTGGAGATAAGACTTTTTAAAAGATAGTTAAGTTAAAATGAGGTTATTATGTGGGCCCTAATCTGATATGACTGGTGTCCTTATAAAAAGAGGAAGTTTGGACACAGGCAGGTAAGAAAGGGAAGACCATGTGAGGACACAGGGAGAAGATGGCCATCTACAAGCCAAGGAGAAAGAGGAAATCAATGCTGCTGACAGCTTGATCTCAGATTTCTAGCCCCTAGAACCACGAGGAGATATTTTTTTATTGTTTAAGCCACCCAGACTGTGGTAACTTTTGTGGCAGTCCTAGGAAATGAATGCAGACAGGATTCAGACCCAGACTGGCTAGTGTTAGTATACACACTCTACCATGCAGAGCTTGGCGATGTTGCCAAGCATTTAATTTAAGAACAACATAGGCGAGGTGCAAGCACATGGCAGTAGAGATTCAAAGGATGGAGCAATCATCTCTCCGATGGCTGAAAAAAAAAGCACCTATATGAAGAGGCACTTGAGGTGGTCCTTGAAGGTGGGCAGGATTTGGACAGATTATGACAGCTTGGAGAAGGCGTTTAAGTGGCACAAACAGATGGACCAAGATAGCTGTAGTCAGAAAGCTTGGGGTACACTTGTCAAACCAGGAGCTGCTCTGGCCTCATAGAGTGTTCGGGACAATAAGTTAAGATCAAGTTGTTCTTAATCTTTTTTTTTTGTACCTTGTACTTCGGCAATATGGCCAAGTCTATGGATTCCCTTTGCAGATTAATGTTTTTAATTGCATCAAAAATACCAAAAATTGTGTTTAAAAATAGTTATCAAAATAAATATTAAAAAGTTAAGATATATGATAAAAAATACCTGTGCTTCTGGATTAATGCATTCAATGACTGGATCTAGTGGCAAGTCTAAGAACTACCATAATTTTGAAGTAATGATGAGCATGTGTGATATTTTGAGATGTCTGTCATACTGGCAGTGTGATAGGAAAAGATCTGTAATTTCTACTGATAACAAAATCATAGGTACTGTAATCACTTACTGTGCTTTTTTGCCTACATTCACAATAAAAAGAGATGCCAAATTTCAGTTAGAGATTAGTAAAAATGAAGATTTACTTTTTTCCATCCAGATGCACAGACCCCTGGCCTCGAGCAATGGTTTTTAAGCTCTCTGGGTTTCTTCACTCCTTTTAGAATTTGACACAAGTTGTAGGTCTTTCCACATGCTCCCTTCTGGGAAAAAAAAAAAAAAAGCACATCCACATGTAAACCCAATTTAGTCTACAATTTGAGGAGATAAGTGAACTACAAGTCTTGAAGGGTACCAGACTAGAAAGACATGTTTGGACTATATTGTATATTGTAGAGGATCATGAATAGCAAGACTTTCTACTGAAATTAATAGCTAAAGGTAGATAATTGGAGGGTTTTCAGCACCAAAATAATGCAATTGGAGATGTGCTCTTGGAAGACTTATCAAACTATTTCTTGAAAAGTCAAAAAATCTCTTCTTGATGGTCCCTTAATTAGGTTTTACAAATGTACAAATCTTTTACTTTTAAATACCTGCTAATAATGCATTTTTCATGTAATTCCTTAGTAATGCAATTTTCTTGCTCACTAACTTTGTGAAAGTGAATCAATAGTAGAAGAAGCTCCTGCAGAGCCTGCATCGAAAGCATTGGTGACCATCATATCTCAGGTGCTGCGTTCACGGTGATGGCTGAGCACTGAGCCATTGATCAACTGCCAAGGATTCAATCCAATTTATTTGTTAAAATGCCTGGAACAACCAGGCAAGTGCCACTACAAATGCTTAACCACAGAGCTGGCTAAACCACTCATCCATCAATTGATTTTTTTAGCCCATATGACAGCTGGGAAACCTAAGAATAATCTCCTGACAGTTCATCCATTGGCATTCCACAGATGCAGCTGCTTAGGTGAGAGTGACTTCCTTTTCTCCCTGGTGCCATCTGCAGCACTGCTCAGGATCCATCGCAACACTCCTGGAGGAAGTAGTGGTCACAGATTCCAAGGGAGAGTGGTGGTCCACAGGGACCCTTCAAAACTCACGCCCCTAGGGCTCAGCCTTAGAGAGCACTAATGATCAAAGAAACACAGTCTTGTGGCAATCAGCCAAACCCTTGACTTGCACTCTTCGAAGGCAAATGCGGATCCATGGCAACTCGCATAGGAAGCCTCTGACTTCTGTTTATGTCCACCACACTCTTCACAGATTCTTGTGTAAGTGTCCCCACAGTCTTTCACAAAAACTCTTTCAATTTCCAGGCCAGCCCTGCTTTCATTCCCACTTTCCTCTTCTACTTTCTCCATTTATTTATCATATAGGTTAACTAAGCCTTTCTCTAGCAAGGAGGAATCCTTCCTCTTTCAAAGGAGAATGAAAGGAGAGGAGATAGAATATGTGCTGGTGTTTGCAGGACTCTCTTTGGAGTTCTGGTGGATGAGGAGGCTGTGGACAAGCTGCGTTAATTGTTTTTGTCCTGCCTCAGTGTCAAAGTCTGAAGACTGCTTTAAGTTGAAGGAAGTCTTAGGAACCATCAATTTACAGATGAGATAGAGAGGGTTTCAGAGAGCTGAAGTGACTTCCCTGACTCTTTTGGCAGTAAATGACAGAAAACCTTAAACAGGCATGAGTCAGAGAAGGAAATGTGTTGGCTTTTGTAACTGGAAAACCCTGGGATAACGTCATCTTTAGGAGCAGCTGGATTCAGGTGTTCGCATGATATTGTCAAAATATCTGTTTTATCTTTCTGTTCTCTGTTGACCTTATTCTTGGGTACCTTCTTCCTAAGTGGTAACAAATTTGCTTTGCAACAGCTCCAAGTTACAACCTCAGCAGAGAGATTGTTTCATCCCTCACCATTCCGGGTAAAGTTCCAGGGAGTATGCGTTGATCCAGAGTAGGTCATGTGCTCATCTCTGAAGCAACTTCTCTGGCTGTGATTGGCTGTACCTAATTCTTGTTCTTAACACTGGAACTGGGGTGAACTGAGAGTGTGTGCATTGGAAAGAGACGGGTAGTTCACCAAAGAAAACAAGATGCTCTTAGTAGACAAAGGGTTGAAAGATATTTGGAAATAAGGAAATGAGAAATGCCCAAAGCTGTAAAGGCTAGCTGCTGGCAGAGAATTGCTGCCAGAACAAGATGTTGCAAGCACCCCTTGGTGCAGTTAGTTACTCTTCTCTTATAGGTCCTGGCAAGATGGCTGAAGTAACTGAGGACTTCTGTAGAAATCTTAGGATTAACCCTTCCAAATGCTGAACCTCTGTGTGGTTCAGCCTGCCAGTCTGGCCCCGTCTGCGACCAGAAGCCTAGCTGGGAACCTGGGAAGCCTAGCTGGGATTCCTCTGTCCCCACATGCATGACATTGCTAGATCATCTGCCTGGGACCTATTTCCTGCCTTATTCTCTCCAGGCATCTCCCAGGTAGTGGGTTTCACTTCGTTGTTTTCCTGGACACAATGCTTGCTCTGTTCGGTGCTCCACAAATTCCATGCTTTGCTTATGAAAATGGTGTCATCTGTCCTGCTTGAGCAGTTTGGTTCTCCTTATATTTCAACATCTGCCTGGAATTGAACTAGTTTTATTGCACTGTTGATTGAATTGAGGTGTAATTTATCAAGATCATGGTGGCTGCCACTTTTGTCCCTATAGTTGCCCCCACATAGCTTTCTACCTCTGGGAGCTAATGTCAACATCCCTCTGCTACACAGAACTCATTCATTTAGCAAACACAATCAATTTTGTTTTAGAGACCCATAATTGTGTTAAAAAACCCTCAAATTCTCAAAAATAAGAACTCCTTACTGTGACTTTCAAGGCCTCTGAGTAACTTTCTAATTTTATTTTGTACTAGTGTGTTAGTTACTGCTGTATAATATCCACCACATTTCAGTGACATAAAATAATAAGCATTCATTCAACACCTGTAGGTTGGCTGGAGCTTGCTGATCTAGGCTGGGCTTGGGTGAACTTAGCTCCAAGCTGTAGATTGTGTCTAGATCTACTCAATGTCTCGCATCCTCCTTAGACCAGCAGCCATCCTAAGCATGTTATTCTTATGGTGAAATGCTTGAGTATAAACGGACAAGCACAACTGCATGAGAAAATTTCAAATCGTTGGTTCTGTCATGTCAGCTAAATACCACTGGTCAAAAGCGAGTCATATGACCAAGATGTAAATCAAGTGACAGCAAAATATACTCCTCCCATGGAGATAGGGTAGGGGAAATCAATATTTTCTAAATACAATCTAATGTACTACAATACCCTTCTGCCTTCTGACTACACTCCAGCAATTCTGGCTTTCTATTATCTGAACTCACTAAACTCATTCCTGCCTCAGGGCCTTTGCACTTATTTTCCCTTTGCCTTTTTAAAATGCTTGTTCCTTTTTTTCCAGCCAGGACTTACCTCAAATGCTACCTGTTCAGAGAGAACTTCCCTGACTAGCCTCCCCTGTCAGCATTACTTTCTCTTAAATAACCCTTTTATATTTTTATCTTAGAACTAGCCATGTCTAAAATTACTTTTTAATTTCCTGTCTTCCCCTGCCCCAACCCTCTCCTCACCCCATCTCCTAGCTGCTGACATACAAACAAAAACGTAAGCTCTCTGAATACAGTCTTGTCCATACTCTACTCCCACTGCTGGTATATCACCTGGTCCTTAGAAAGCTTGCAGTAAATTTGTTGAATAAACAAATGACTGCTAAAATTAGTAAAAATAGTTGATCAAAACTGACAAAATCAAGCTTAAATTCTTCCTTCCCTGTTCTTTATTTTGTACACTCAGATACTTCTATCTCTGTTACTTCTTTCAAACTTGACTTTGTGGGCCATTTCTGCTTATAGCTCAATCCACAACCACCAGAGTTAAGCAGAAGAGCATGATGACATTTGAGCATCACATCCTCAAACCAAGAAGCTGTGTACTCTATGATGCTCGAAGGACAACTAAGCTAGGGGTCTTGGTTTACATTCAAAATAGCTTTAAAAATAGACATGATACAGTGTCTATGTGTGAAGTAGAAAAAGTACCACCTCTTGGTAGGCACAGCTATCGGATGGATGACATAGTAAGCTGATCATGCCTCTGAGCTAAAACAGAAGTGTCCCTTCCTCTGGTTAAAATTGCCTTGTACAAGGGCACACAGCTTGGCACATGGAGCATAAACTGGATTTCAGCTGTCCTTACCCTCCACTGCTGGACGCATTTGTGCTGTGCCCAAACTGAGCAACTGTATTTAGTTGCTTGGAGTCCATGTATTTCAAATCATATTTTGTTTTTTGGTTGCTAATGAAAATAGTATTATATTTTAAAAAATTTTAAATTCCACTTGTTCATTGCTGGTATTTAGGAAAGTGATTGACTTTTGTATATTAACTTTGTATCCTGCAAGATTGCTATATTGTTTATGAATTTCAGAAGGTTTTGCCAATTCTTTTGGATTTTCTACATAGACAATCATGTCATCTGTGGAACAAAGACAAGTTTATATCTTTTTCCCAAATCTGTACACCTTTTATTTCTTGTTCTTGTCTTATTGAATTAGCCAGAACTTCCAGTATGAGTTTGGAAAGGAGTGGTGAGAGGGGACATCCTTGTGTTCTTCCTGATTTTAGTGGGAAAACTCCAAGTTTCTTACCATTAATATGATGTTAGATGTAGATTGCTTATAGATATTTGTTACTAAGTTTAGGAAATTCCCTTCTATTCTTAGGTTACTGAGAGTTTTTATAGTGAATGGGTGTTGGATTTTGTCAAATGATTTTTTTTGGTATCTATTGCTATAATCATGTGATTTTTCTTTTTTAGCCTATTGATGTGATAGATTATATTAATTAATTATTATTATTTTTTTTTGTGGTATGTGGGCCTCTCACTGTTGTGGCCTCTCCTGTTGCAGAGCACAGGCTCAATGGCCATGGCTCACAGGCCTAGCCGCTCTGTGGCATGTGGGATCTTCCCGGACCGGGGCACGAACCCGTGTCCCCTGCATCGGCAGGCGGACTCCCAACCACTGCTCCACCAGGGAAGCCCTATTAATTTATTTTTGAATGTTGAACTGGCCTTGCATACTTGGGATAAATCCCCCTTACCCATGGTGTGTAATTCACTTTATACATTGTTGGATTCATTTTGCTAATATTTTGTTGAGGATTTTTGTATCTATGTTCTTGAGAAATATTGGTTTATAGTTTTATTTTATTTGTAATATGTTTGTTTGGTTTTGGTATTAAGGTAATACTGGCCTCATAGATTTAGTTAGGATGTATTCTCTCTGCTTTCATCCTCTGAAAGAGATTGTAGAAAGTTGGTATAATTTCTTCATTAAATGTTTGGTACAATTCACCAGTGAACCTATCTAGATCTGGTGCTTTCTGTTTTGGAAGATTATTAATTATTGATTCAATTTCTTAATAGATATAGGCATACTGCAGAGATAGTGGCAGTTCTGTTCTAGTCAACTGCAATAAAGTGAATATCACAATAAAGGGAGTCACACAAATTGTATGGTTTCCCAGTGCATATAAAAGTTTACACTATAATCTATTAAGTGTGCAATAGCATTATGTCTAAAAAAACAATGCACATATCTGAATTTAAAAAGCTTTATTGCTAAAAATGCTAACCATCATTTGAGTCTTCAGTGAGCTGTAGTAATAACCTTAAAGATCACCGATCGCATATCATGATAACAAATATAATAACAAAGAAAAAGTTTGAAATATTGTGAGAATTACCCAACAGTGATACAGAGACACGAAGCGAGCAAATGCTGTTGGAAAGGTGGTGGTGATAGGTTGCCACAAACTTTCAATTTGGTAAAAAAACAAACAAACCCCTACAATCTATGAAGGGCAATAAAGCAAATCACAATTGGCCCATATAGTCCTACTCAGATTGTCTATTCAAATCATATTTCTTAATTAATGAATTCCATTAAAACAAATCAGGGTAGGAAATCCCATGCTATAAGAAAATTTTCTGCATTTGTTGAGTTCTTACTATGTGCTAGACAGTGTGTTAAGTACCATGCATACAGAAACTAGAAAGATCATGGTACTTGACCCAAGAATTTTAGAGTGTGTTGAAGAAAATGTGCAAGAAATTACTTATAATTAATTAATTATACTTCTGACAGTACAATAGCACAATAGAAAAGCACAGAGTGCCTTAAGAAGGGGATTTAAATTAGACTAGATTAAAGGATTTTCAGAGGAATTTCCAATCTGCTTGATGGACCCTACTCACCCAGACAGAGTCAAGCTACAAGTCCCCAGCACCTAGCACCATGGCCTCTGATTGCTAGCATCCTGGGATGCTCACCATGAAGACTAGACCCCATGCCACTTACCTGCCCCAGCTCATCTTGTACATGTACACAAGATCTCCTAGAAAGCAGGCTAGTCTCTGCAGGGAGCTGGCTGCCTCCATTTAAGAACTCTGTTTCATTTCCTCTGGCCTGCATTGCATGGCTAAACCCCCCTAAGTAATGGTGTCATTGCACAGGTAAGAAAAGGCAGCACATGCCCTCTAATCAGAGCATAAGTCTTATGAGCAGGAATCACATCATTTATTTCCTTTTTATCCCACATAGCAGTTGCATTTTCAAGGGTTGGACTACCTGTTGATTGGTGTTGAGGTCATGCCCAAGGTTTGGGATCTTCGTTGGGTTGGTGGGCCTGTAAGTCATTGTTCTAAATCAGGTCTTAACAATGATTCTGAGAAGATCCTCCTTTGGGTTCCCAAAGTACCTGTGAAATCTTCCTCTTTCTTACTCATTTTTGCATTTCCAGAATAAAGTACTTAGTAGATCGATACATGCCCAGACATTTCTACTCTGCTCTGTAATCCTGAGATGGGGAGACAGAGGGTTCCCTCTTCCAATCTCCTCAGTTTTGAATATCCCATCTCTTCTCTTTTCTTCTCTCAATCCTAGGGGTGGTAACTGCTTCCTGAAATTTCTAGTATCTGGTTACCCCAGCAACCTCTTTTTGTTCTTTCACTCTTCCAATAATTTCATAACCCAGTTTTTGTATTAAGTCCACTCTTTCAAACAACTAGCATGGTTTCTGCATTTCTAATTGGACCTTGACCAATAAAAAAAGCTAAAATATATGTGTTTCAATCTCTACTGAACTTGATCTCTCTATGTGAAGCAGCTATTGTGTAAAGATGTTTTGGGGAGAGGAATGGATTCTGGTTGCAGCTCAGCCACTATTTCACAGTTTGACCTTAGGTCAACCACTTCACCTCTGTGGGTCTCCATTTATTTATCTGCAAAATGAGGAGTTGAACTCCATCACATCCAGGGTTTCTTCTACCGTAACATTTTATGATTCTGTGGTTTAATCATTTCAACCTCACCCCAAATTTCATGTCAGCAGTCCACTAGATCTTCCAATTCTATATTTAGTGGATCTCTTTATACCTCTTAATAACTTTAGAAAATTCTCTCTTACAGACATTGCTTTCCTCTCTGAGCGCAACTTCCTTGTAGCTTAATTCCAATTAAGTTATCTCTTGGCTAGACCGATTTGCTCAAGGAAGGATAATTTAACTATCCTAGACAAAATTACCCCTTTCTTTATAAGGCAGCTTAAGGATGGTCTTGCCTCACATCTTGGCTCAATGAACTCCTAAACTATTCTCCAGCCCTGAGTTTTGTGCTAAACAACTTTCTTAGTGTGAAGAGTGTGAAACTGCACGGTTTAGCTATTATCACTGGCAAGTCAATATTCAGTCTGCATACTCTTCTTGACATGGAGCAATAATAACAATAATAAAAGGAATAGACCAAATGTGTAACAGATGCCCAAGTGCAAATTGAGGTGAATGAGTGTGGGTAAGGAACTGTCATCACCTACATCACAAACATACACAGCTGGTATCTGAGACATAGTTTATATGGAAATGTGGAGCACACCCTCAACCTTGAGCACTGAAGTGAAAGAAGTATTGTATTTTAATGTTGGTGAAACCAATGATACACTCAGGGTAAGCCCACTCCAGTTTCAAGCATGTATTCCTTTTAGAACTTGGTTCATCTCTGTGCCAAATTGGCTTAGTTCTTATACTTAGGGAGCAGTGCCAGAATCTTGAGCCAAAAAGGCTGAAACAGTTGGTTCTGGGGTCCTAATCAATGGACAACAAGCTTCAGTGACATGAGCCTTCCACTGGAGCCACAGCAACTACTATGTTAGAGACTGAAATTATTGCCAAGGGGATGACAAAGAAGCGAACTACAGAATATGGCATTAGATAATATTGGTGATTTGTTTCCAGGCACTCTATAGTCATTCTTTTTCATTGATTAATGACTCTGATTTCTAGGAAATAACAATGGAAGAATGTCAGCTTTTTGGTGCCCAATGTAGGTCTCTCAAACTGTGTTTTATGGGATCCATCCATTGTCCTGAGAGTCAATAGATGAGGATTTCCACATACTCACCGAGAAGCCTAATCTTTCTCATCTCTGGGCTGGGAATCAATACCACTAGCATTTTAGGGGGTTCTTTAAGAGCCACTTGACTCCTTTGACAGCTATCATGGATTGGGAAAAGTGTCAAAAGGAAGGGGCATTTGCGTTTGGATGCCAAATACTGAGAGATCTTTTCCAGCTTTTGATCCATGAGAAGAGACAGTGCCTCATGTCATCATGTCTACTGACATTTTGGAGACAGACCTCTTGATTCCTTCCATTTACGTGCTCAGCTTACAATTATTTTCCTTTCAAATTCTCAGAGAAGTTTCTATCTACCCAACAAGTCCTTCCACGAGGCATTTTATTGGGAAAGATCCTAGAGTTCATTGACATCAAATACTGTGAAAAGCATTAATGGCACCAGTAGCCCTGGTTTTATTTAAATGGTGCACATATGAGTGATTGTCTAGTGGCCCATGAGGTGGATCATAGTAACCCTCACTGGATCCCATTCTCAGGTCCAGACGATATTGTTCAGCAAATAAAGTTTATCTTCTGTCTATTGGCCTTCTTTTCTTTTTTTCCCTTAAGGGATCTCTTATCTCCTTTCCTTTTCTCTCAGCCTGGTATCCTCATTTTCATTCTCCCTTTAAAAATCTCCTTTCCATAATCTAACAAACTCATTTACATTGAGTTATGTAGGGCAGATGAGACTTATTTAATGTGTTCATTCTCATAATCAGTTAAGATAAAAGATAAGAAAGCATGACAGGAGGAAGTACCCACAGTAGTTCACATTTAAAAGGAAATAATCTCATAAATGGAAGAAGTAAATGTCTAACTGCAGAATTGAAGACATTAGTGAGTTGGTAGGAACTTTTTAAAACCCCAGAATCATTCTACCTTCATGATCATCTATTCATGTTTAACCTTGCCCAACTCTGATAGCCCCAACTACAGACATCATAATGAACATCTCCAATTCTAGGAGTTTGGTCTTTTGGATGTTCTCTACTCTGGCTTGACAATATGAAAACTGGCATCTCCAGTCAGATGGAAATGGTCCAATTTTGTAGGGGAAAGTCACTGATCTCATTGTATATGTAAATGAAATGCTAAACAAGCATGTAATGAAACAAGTTTTATTTTTTTCTTCTTCTTTACCTTTAAAGTGTATTTTGTGGAGGAATCTTCTATAATGCCTCTAGATGAAAACTTTTCAGGTCCCTGGACTTTTTCAGTCAGTCTTAGGTAACAGACATTCTTACAGTAATTTTAAGTCATGGAAACAATCTCAGTTCAATAAGTCAAAATGTCAAGGAGGAGACATTGATCGAAATTATGGAGCTGATTTAGAGTGAAATTAGCTCTGTATTTGCAACTGTAGAGAAAGGTAATTCTTTGAAAGTCTCCAAGTGGTCCCATGAAGGCCTACTCCCTGGGCCTTAGGTAAAGAAAGTAATACCCCTCCCCCTACTTTCTTGGGGAATTAGAGACTCAAAATGGTAACAGCTCTTTTTGAAGAAACATCCCCATTCCTTCACACTACACCCAAATCTTATAGCCTTGATATTGCTGAAGGGGTCAAGAGTGATGGAACTTTTTTTCCATCATTTCTTTGAAAATTATGTATTTGAGTGTTTGTCCCACACTTACTTTGATAAGCTGAATCTATCTTAGCAATACTTAGGTTGAAATTAAGACAGGAATGGTCCCACTCTAACATCACTTATATTAACAAACTGATATTTCCCCTAGTGGCTTTAATTTCTAAATTGGGGTTGGGTAGGGCCCCACTGATCAGAAATGTTAGATACTCTCTATTTTGTAGCTGCAAACACAGAACCAGTATTTTATGTCCAAACAATGGCTACATGGATTGAGAAAGGCAGTCATTGCTTAGACAGCTGTTGGATATCACAGAGACTTGTGATTGCTGCTAATTTAAAATTTCCTTTAAGCATTGAAGTTCCATGGGGCAGTCTGTAAAGTTTTTATAATCATGTTTCTGTACGTCTTGTTCTTATTCCCTGGAAAACAAATATAAGAACTATTTAAGTTATGATCTTGGAGACAGAAGGGTGAATCAGAGATACTCTTCCTACTGCATATGCCAATGAAAAAAGTACTAAAATAATCATTGGTCTCTTTCTACCAGTGCATTGTTTCACCAACCTGTACCTCATTACATTCCATGTCAACATAAGCACATCACTATACTACTTAACGGTGGCAATGCTAGGGGTGGTGGTTTTGGTTGAGGGTGAGACGATCATGAAAACCTGCAGTGAATGCAAAATGGATGCAGGAACATAACTGCCATACTCCATCCTAGTATGTCATTGGTCAACATGAATGTTTCTCTTTCATTCCTCATATCATCTTTTCCCTTTGCAAAGGACCATTTTCTAGAATCTTGCAAATATGTGGCATGATTTTGTGGATTCTCTAAAAATTATCGCAACTTCTTTATGTTGTTTCATACATCTATTGATAAATCTTTTATTAAACTTAGCCTAAAGAAACTGATAAATTCAGTTAACCATCCGAAAGGCTAGACTTGATCATAAGGAAACCAGCATTTATACTCTTATTCAGCAGAACACTTGGTAAAGTTCTTTGTTGATAGTAATATTTGACTTTATCATTGATAAATATAGCCCACCTTAATTAATATGGCTCTATTTTTTAAACATCTTTATTGGAGTATAATTGCTTTAAAATAGTGTGTTAGTTTCTGCTTTATAACAAAGTGAATCAGTTATACATATACATATGTCCCCATATCTCTTCCCTCTTGCATCTCCCTCCCTCCCACCCTCCCTATCCCACCCCTCTAGGTGGTCACAAAGCACCGAGATGATCTCCCTGTGCTATGCAGCTGCTTCCACTAGCTATCTATTTTACGTTTGGTAGTGTATATATGTCCACACCACTCTCTCACTTTGTCCCAGCTTACCCTTCCCTCTGCCCGTATCCTCAAGTCCATTCTCGAGTAGGTCTGCATCTTTATTCCTGTCTTGCCCCTAGGTTCTCTCTTTTTTTTTAGATTCCATATATATGTGTTAGCATACGGTATTTGTTTTTCTTTTTCTGTCTTACTTCACTCTGTATGACAGTCTCTAGGTCTATCCACCTCACTACAAATAACTCAGTTTCATTCCTTTTTATGGCTGAGTAATATTCCATTGTATATATGTGCCACATCTTCTTTATGCATTCATCTGTTAATGGACACTTAGGTTGCTTCTATGTCCTGGCTATTGTAAATAGAGCTACAATGAATATTTTGATACATGACTCTTTTTGAATTATGCTTTTCTCAGGGTGTATGCCCAGTAGTGGGATTGTTGGGTCATATGGTAGATCTATTTTTAGTTTTTTAAGGAACCTCCATACTGTTCTCCATAGTGGCTGTATCAATTTATATTCCCACCAGCAATGCAAGAGTGTTCCCTTTTCTCCACACCCTCTCCAGCATTTATTGTTTGTAGATTTTTTATTATGGCCATTCTGACAGGTGGGGGATGATATCTCACTGTAGTTTTGATTTGCATTTCTCTAATGATTAATGATGTTCAGCACTTTTTCATGTGTCTACTGGCAATCTGTATATCTTCTTTGGAGAAATGTCTATTTAGGTGTTCTGCCCATTTTTGGATTAGGTTGTTTGTTATTTTAATATTGAGCTGCATGTGCTGCTTGTAAATTTTGGAGATTAATCCTTTGTCAGTTGCTTCATTTGCAAATATTTTCTCCCATTCTGAGAGTTGTCTTTTCTTCTTGTTTATGGTTTCCTTTGTTATGCAAAAGCTCTTAAGTTTCATTAGGTCCCATTTGTTTATTTTTCTTTTTATTTCCATTTCTCTAGGAGGTGAGTCAAAAAGGATCTTGCTGTGATTTATGTCATAGAATGTTCTGTCTATGTGTTCCTCTAAGAGTTTGATAGTGTCTGGCCTTACATTTAGGTCTTTAATCCATTTTGAGTTTATTTTTCTGTATGGTGCTAGGGAATGTTCTAATTTCATACTTTTACATGTACCTGTCCAGTTTTCCCAGCACCAATCATTGAAGAGGCTGTCTTTTCTCCACTGTATATTCTTGCCTCCTTTATCAAAGATAAGGGGACCATATGTGCATGGGTTTATCTCTGGGTTTTCTATCCTATTCCCTTGATTTATATTTCTGTTTCTATGCCAGTTCCATACTGTCTTGTTTACTGTAGCTTTGTAGTATAGTCTGAAGTCAGAGAGCCTGATTCCTCCAGCTCTGTTTTTCTTTCTCAAGATAGCTTTGGCTATTCGGTTTCTTTTGTGTTTCCATACAAATTGTGAATTTTTTTTTCTAGTTCTGTGAAAAATGCTAGTGGTAGTTTCATAGGGATTGCATTGAATCTGTAGATTGCTTTGGGTAGTATAGTCATTTTCACAATGTTGATTCTTCCAATCTAAGAACATGGTATATCTCTCCATCTATTTGTATCATCTTTAATTTCTTTCATCAGTGTCTTATAATTTTCTGCATATAGGTCTTTGTCTCCTTAGGTAGGTTTATTCCTAGATATTTTATTCTTTTTATTGCAATGGTAAATGGGATTGTTTCCTTAATTTCTCTTTCAGACTTTTCATCATTAGTGTTGAGGAATGCAAGAGATTTTTGTGCATTAATTTTGTAACCTGCTACTTTACTACATTCATTGATTAGCTCTAGTAGTTGTCTGGTAGCATCTGTAGGATTCTGTATGTATATTATCATGTCATCTGCAAACAGTGACAGCTTTAATTCTTTTCCAATTTGGATTCCTTTTATTTCTTTTTTTTCTCTGATTGCTGTGGCTAAAACTTCCAAAACTATGTTGAATAATAGTGGTTAGAGTGGGCAACCTTGTCTTGTTACTGATCCTAGTGGAAATGGTTTCAGTTTTTCACCAGTGCGGACGATGTTGGCTGTGGGTTTGTTATATATGTCCTTTATTATGTTGAGGAAAGTTTCTGCTATGCCTACTTTCTGGAGGGTTTTTTATCATAAAAGGGGGTTGAATTTTGTTGAAAGCTTTCTCTGCATCTATTGAGATGATTATATGATTTTTCTCCTTCAGCTTGTTAATATGGTGTATCACATTGATTGGTTTGTGTATATTGAAGAATCCTTGCATTCCTGGGATAAACACCACTTGATCATAGTGCATAATCTTTTTACTGTGCTGTTGAATTCTGTTTGCTAGTATTTTTTTTGAGGATTTTTGCATCTATCTTCATGAATGATATAGGCCTGTAGTTTTCTTTCTTTGTGACATCTTTTTCTGTTTTTGGTATCAGAGTGATGGTGGCCTCGTAGAATGAGTTTGGGAGTGTTCCTCCCTCTGCTATATTTTGGAAGAGTTTGAGAAGAATAGGTGTTAGCTCTTCTCTAAATGTTTGATAGAATTCGCCTGTGAAGCCATCTGGTCCTGGGCTTTTGTTTGTTAGAAGATTTTTAATCCCAGTTTCAATTGTATTGCTTGTGATTGGTCTGTTTATATTTTGTATTTCTTCCTGGTTCAGTCTTGGAAGGTTGTGCATTTGTAAGAATTTGTCTATTTCTTCCAGGTTGTCCATTTTATTGGCATATAGTTTGTTGTAGTAATCTCTCATGATCCTATGTATTTCTCCATTGTCAGTTGTTACTTTTCCTTTTTCATTTCTAATTCTATTGATTTGAGAATTCTCCCTTTCTTTCTTGGTAAATCTGGGTAATGGTTTATCAATTTTCTTTATCTTCTCAAAAAACCAGCTTTTAGTTTTTTTGATCTATGCTATTGTTTCCTTCATTTCTTTTTCATTTATTTCTGACCTGATCTTAATGATTTCTTTCCTTCTGGTAACTTTGGCATTTTTTTTGTTCTTCTTTCTCTAATTGTTTTAGGTGTAAGGTTAGGTTGTTTCTTTGAGATGTTTCTTGTTTCTTAAGGTAGGATTGTATTGCTATAATATTCCCTCTTGGAACTGCTTTTGCTGCAAACCATAGGTTTTGGGTCATCATGTTTTAATTGTCATTTGTTTCTAGGTATTTTTTATTTCCTCTTTGATTTCTTCAGTGATCTCTTGCTTATTAAGTAGTGTGTTGTTCAGCCTCCATGTGTTTGTATTTCTTACAGATTTTTTCCTGCAATTGATATCTAGTCTCATAGCGTTGTGGTCAGAAAAGATACTTGATACAATTTCAATTTTCTTAAATTTACCAAGGCTTGATTTGTGACCCAAGATATGATCTATCCTGGAGAATGTTCCATGAGCACTTGAGAAGAAGGTGTATTCTGTTGTTTTTGGATTGAATGTCCTATAAATATCAATTAAGTCCATCTTGTTAAATGTATCATTTAAAGCTTGTGTTTCCTTATTTATTTTCATTGTGGATGATCTGTCCATTGGTGAAAGTGGGGTGTTAAAGTGCCCTACTATGATTGTGGTACTGCCGATTTCCCTTTTTATGGCTGTTAGCATTTGCCTTATGTATTGAGGTGCTCCTATGTTGGGTGCATAAATATTTACAATTGTTATATCTTCTTCTTGATCATTATGTAGTGTCCTTCCTTGTCTCTTGTAATAGTCTTTGTTTTAAAGTCTATTTTGTCTGATATGAGAATTGCTACTCCAGCTTTCTTTTGATTTCCATTTGCATGGAATATCTTTTTCCATCCCCTCACTTTCAGTCTGTATGTGTCCCTAGGTCTGAAGTGGGTCTCTTGTAGACAGCATATATATGGGTCTTGTTTTTGTATCCATTCAGCCAATCTATGTCTTTTGGTGGGAGCATTTAATCCATTTACATTTAAGGCAATTATCGATATGTATGTTCCTATTACCATTTTCTTAATTGTTTTGGGTTTGTTACTGTAGGTCTTTTCCTTCTTTTGTATTTCCTGCCTAGAGAAGTTCCTTTAGCATTTGTTGTAAAGCTGGTTTGGTGGTGCTGAATTCTCTCAGCTTTTTTCTTGTCTATAGAGGTTTTAATTTCTCTGTGAAATCTGAATGAGATCCTTGCCAGGTAGAGTAATCTTGTTTGTAGGTTTTTCTCCTTCATCACTTTAAATATGTCCTGCCACTCCTTCTGGCTTGTAGAGTTTCTGCTGGAAGGTCAGCTGTTAACCTTATGGGGATTCCCTTATGTGTTATTTGTGTTTTTCCCTTGCTGCTTTTAATATTTGTTCATTGTAGTTAATTTTTGATAGTTTGATTAATACGAGTATTGGTGTGTTTCACCTTGTATTTATCCTGTATGTGACTCTCTGTGCTTCCTGGACTTGATTAAATATTTCCTTTCCCATATTAGGGAATTTTTCAAGTATAATCACTTCAAATATTTTCTCAGGCCCTTTCTTTTTCTCTTATTCTTCTGGGACCCCTATCATTCAAATGTTGGTGCATTTAATATTGTCCCTGAGGTCTCTCAGACTGTCCTCAATTCTTTTCATTCTTTTTTCTTTATTCTGCTCTGCAAGTAGTTATTTCCACTATTTTATCTTCCAGGTCACTTATCCATTCTTCTGCCTCAGTTATTCTCCTGTTGATCTTTTCTAGAGAATTTTTACTTTCATTTATTGTATTGTTCATCACTGTTTGTTCTTTAGTTCTTCTAGGTCCTTGTTAAACGTTTCTTGTGTTTTCTCCATTCTATTTCCAAGATTTTGGATCATCTTTACTATCATTATTCTGAATTCTTTTTCAGGTAGACTGCTTATTTCCTCTTCATTTGTTAGGTCTGGTGGGTTTTTGCCTTGCTCCTTCGTCTGCTTTGTGCTTCTCTGTCTTCTCATTTTGCTTAACTTACTGTGTTTGGGGTCTCCTTTTCGCAGGCTGCGGTTTCATAGTTCCCATTGTTTTTTGTGTCTGTCCCCAGTGGCTAATGTTGGTTCAGTGGGTTGTGTAGGCTTCCTGGTGGAGGGGACTACTGCCTGTGTTCTGGTGGATGAGGCTGGATCTTGTCTTTCTGTTGGACAGGTCCACGTCTGGTGATGTGTTTTCGGGAGTCTGTGGCCTTATTATGATTTTAGGCAGCCTCTGTGCTAATGGATGGGGTTGTGTTCCTGTCTTGCTAGTTGTTTGGCATAGGGTGTCCAACAGTGTAGCTTGCTGGTTGTTGAGTGGAGCTGGGTCTTGGCGTTGAGATGGAGATCTCTAGGAGATTTTTGCCATTTGTTATTACATGGAGCTGGGAGGTCTCCTGTGGTCCAGTGTCCTGAACTTGGCTCTCCCACCTCAGGGGCACAGCCCTGATGCCTGGCTGGAGCACCAAGAGCCTGTCCTCCACACGGCTCAGAATAAAAGGGAGGAAAAAAAGAAAGAAAAAGGTAAAATAAAATAAAATAAAATAAAATGAAGTAAAATAAAATAAAGTTATTAAAATAAAAAAACAATTACTAAGAAGAAAAAATTTTTAAGTAATTAAAAAACAAACAAACAAGAAGTGGACAGACAGAACCCTAGGACAAATGGTAAAAGCAAAACTATATAGACAAAATCACACAAAGAAGCATACACATATACACTTACAAAAAGAGAAAAAGGGGGAAAAAATATATCTTTGTTCCCAAAGTCTACCTCTTCAGTTTGGGATGATTTGTTGTCTATTCAGGTATTCCACAGATGCAGGGTACATCAAGTTGATTGTGGAGATTTAATCTGCTGCTCCTGAGGCTGCTGACAGAAATTTCCCTTTCTCTTCTTTGTGCGCACAGCTCCCGGGGTTCAGCTTTGGATTTGGCCCCGCCTCTGCGTGTAGGTCGCCTGAGGGTGTCTGTTCTTCGCTGAGACAGGACTGGTTTAAAGGAGCAGCTGATTGGGGGTTCTGGCTCACTCAGGCTGGGGGGAAGGAGGGGTACGGTTGCTGGGCAAGCCTGCGGCGGCAGAGGCCGGCGTGACGTTGCACCAGCCTGAGGCGCACCGTGGGTTCTCCCGGGGAAGTTGTCCCTGGATCATGGGACCCTGGCAGTGGCGGGCTGCACAGGCTCCTGGGAGGGGAGGTGTGGAGAGTGACCTGTGCTTGCACACAGGTTTCTTGGTGGCGGCAACAGCAGGCTTAGAATCTCATGCTCGTCTCTGGAGCTCCTTTAAGTGGTGCTCTTAATCCCCTCTCATCATGCACCAGGAAACAAAGAGGCAAGAAATAGTCTCTTGCCTCTTCGGCGGCTCCAGACTTTTTCCCGGACTCCCTCCCGGCTAGCTGTGGCGCACTAGTCCCCTTCAGGCTGTGTTCACGCTGCCAACCCCAGTCCTCTCCCTGTGCTCCGATGGAAGCCCAAGCCTCAGCTCCCAGCCCCCGTCCGCCCCAGCGGGTGAGCAGACAAGCCTCTCGGGCTGGTGAGTGCCGGTCGGCAGCGATCCTCTGTGCGGGAATCTCTCCGCTTTGCCCTCTGCACCCTTGTTGCTGCGCTTTCCCCCATGGCTCCGAAGCTTCCCCCCTCCGCCACCCACAATCTCCGCCCGAGAAGGGGCTTCTAGTGTGTGGAAACCTTTCCTCCTTCACAGCTCCCTCCCACTGGTGCAGGTCCCATCCCTATTCTTTTGTTTCTGTTTTGTGTTTTTTCTTCTGCCCTACCCAGGTACATGGGGAGTTTCTTGCATTTTGGGAGGTTTGAGGTCTTCTGCCAGAGTTCAGTAGGTGTTCTGTAGGAGTTGTTCCACGTGTAGAAGTATTTCTGATGTATTTGTGGAGAGGAAGGTGATCTCCACATCTTACTCTTCCGCTATCTTGAACCTCTCTCTATGGCTCTATTTTTATTCGTTTGCTTTTATGTACTTTCTCAGTATGAATCATATTCCTCTAGTAATGACCAAAGACCACCAACGCTGGTGGTGAGGAGACTGGCACAAGGCCAGTGCAATCAGCTGAAATTAAGAGATAAGACAATATAATGGACTTATGAATTAAATCTTTTGATTTAATAGTGCATGAATAGTGAACCCATGCACATATGACGATGGCTTTATACTGTGTCTGCAAATTCTATGATACTTCTCCCTTCAAGTAGTGGAGTTGAAGTCTCCTCTTCATGAGTGTGAGAACTTAGTGACTAGCATATAATTATGTGACAGTATAGAAATTTGTAAAGGCACTAGAACTTCAGCCTTTCTCTCTCGGGTTGTTCACCTGAAGGAAGAAGCATGATGACATAAGGGTACATCAAGCAGCCCATAGAGAGGCCTCCACTGCAAAGAACTGACGCTTCCTGTCAACAGCCATGTGAGTAAGTCATCTTGGATGCAGATCCTCCAGCTCCAGTCAAACCTTCAGATTATTGCAGCCTGAGCTGACATGTTAACTATAGCATCATGAGAGATTCAGAGCCAGAACTATTCAACTAAATATTTCTTGAATTCCTGACTCATAGAAACAGTGAGATAATAATCATTAAAAATATCTAAGCTTTGAGGGTAATTTGTTATGCAGCAAGAGATAAATTATACACCCCTGAAAGCAATATTTTCTGCATGTCTCTGAAATGGAGGCACACTGAAGTTGAATTGAGTTGAAGATTCATGCAGGTTCTATTGATAAAATGGAAAAGAGATGTTCACTGCAAGCAATAGATGATTTGCTCATTTTAAGAAGAGAATAGTTGGCATAAAAGTGGAGGCTTTGGGAAAGCTGCAAATAGTATAAAAAGCATTGAAGAATTTTCCAGTAAAGGTAACTGAAATCACTGAAGGCTACTGTTAACAAGAGGTTTTTGATGTTCATAGAAATGGGAGCAAGGGAAAAATGAGACACATTTTCATTTACCAAAAATAGAATCTTAGGGACATTCACACACTAGATTTGGCAGTGAATATTTTCAAAATAGAAAAGCTTATGCAAACCCAGTTCCAACATCCTAGCAGAAATGAGAAACTCCTGTACTTGCTATTAAGAAGATTATTCTTCGCTAGTACACCAGAGTCCTGCACTACCCCTTGCGATTTCCCTATATCCTGCCCACACCTAAATAATAATAAAGGACCTCCATAGGTACTTTATTAATCTCTCCTTGAATTGCTTAATTTGAGAGTATCATTTCTTTCTTGCTGAGAGGGTCCTTGGAGATCTTTGCCAAACCCACAGTGTTGCCCTTTTGCCGTTAGGTGAGGGTACAGCCTTATCGAGGGCAGGGCCACCTTATTTTCATTTGTGGCCCCAGCAGAGCATCCAGCCCACAGTAAGTAGGCAATACAAGTTTAAAAAACATGTGAACAAACACACTCAAAGGAAGTGGAATTAAAACATATAATAAGGAGCAAGGGTGTGAGAGAAAACCCATTCAACAAAGAAGTATATTTTGTTTGAACCAGGAAAGTAATATATTCCACCTCCAATATTATGTAACTTGGGAATAATATAGGAAGCTGCATATTTAAAAATTCGCTTCAGATAAAACTGAACCTCTAAGTAAAAACTTGACCTGTAAGTGTAAGTTTTGTGTTTAAGAGTCAAATACTTTGCGATCAGACAGACCTCAGTGAATCCTCATGCTCCTTTTCTAGTTTTACAAAGTTAAGAAAGTCATTTAAACTTTGGTAGCCTCAGTTTCCTCATCTGTAAAATGGGAATAACAATACCTACCTTTAAGTGTTGTTGTAAAAGTTTAGTAAGATCATGTTTGTAAAGCCCTTAGTGTAGGGTCGCACACTGGTACAGAACTCAACTAATGAAAGTTTTTGTGTTTTTGTGTTTTTTCCCAAGGCATTATGATTTCCTAAAAGACATACAAAGCTAAAAAGGGTCAAAACAAAAGCAAAAGATAACATATGCTATGGATAATTTTTCCCCCTTTATTACAAAATGTAATTCTTGTACTTGAAATATGCTAGTCCTTTCTGAGTCCCTTACACTTGGCCTGATCACTCAATCAATAATTATGTATTGATTGAGCATTTCCATCTTGGCCTTCTTCCTATGTCAACTATGTTTCTGCTTTAGTGCCTTTGCGCTTACTGTTTTCTCTGCTTCAAAAGCTCTTCTCTCAGATATTTATGGGTCTCCATGATTCACTTTGTTCAGATTACTATGCAAATACAACATTTCACAGAGATCTTCTCCTTACCTGGCTTTACTTTTCTTTACAGCCCTTATTACTATCTGGTATGTAGGTATACACTCAGCCCTCCATATCTGCGAGTTCTGCATCCATGGATTCAACCAACTGTGGATTGAAAATACTTTTGTTTTGAGTTATAAAAAATTCCAAAAAACAAAACTTGAATTTGCATGCTCCGGCAAATATTTACATAGCATTTACATTGTATTTACAACTATTTACATGCAATTACATTGTAATAGGTATTACAAGTAATCCAGAGATGATTTTAAGTATACAAGAGACGTGCATAGGTTATATGCAAATATACTGCCATTTTATATAAGGGACTTGAGCATCCACAGATTTTGGTATCTGTGGGGTGTGCTAGAACTAATTCCCTGTGGATACTGAGGGACAACTGTACTTACCTCTTGGTGTATTTTCCATCTTTATCATCCCAGTATGACTCAGGAGGGCAGCGACTTTACCTTATTCACTGCTGTGTCCCAGTTTATAGAATAGTGTCTAGCACCTAATGAGTATTCAATAAATACTTGAAGAATGAATGATTGAATAAAATTCTAAGAGTTACAAAGATAACAGTGTATGATGTTATAGCCTAATTAGAGCTTACAGACTATCTACCTGCATTTTTCCATTTTTTTCTTCCCACCTGGAATATCCTAGCTCCATATTTCTAAATCAAGTTAGACTTCAACTCCCAGTCCCAGCTCTCAACTGTTCCCCAAAAGATTTGTTCAGTCAGTACAACTGACATTACTATATCCCTTCTCTGACTCCCTTAAGATAGATCCTGATTAATGAGAAGTAATTGAACAAGAGAAGCCACGTGACTGATTTCCTATGGTTAAGAAAGATAATTTGTGCTTTAGTGAAGGTAATCTGTATTTAATGTCTTTAACCTAATAGTTTTGTAAATAGTACATACAAACTCACCTGGTGTTTGTACCTCTAGAACCTCATGTGGAAGGTATGGGGGCATATGAACTGGACAACTCAATTTCGGCTGGTACCTGAATCCTGTAGAAGTTATTCCAAATGCATGGACTGACCAGTTAACATAGATCTGCCCAGCCCTTGAGATAAATACATTAGCTTTCTGATTAGATAAGAGAAAGCATGTTCAAGTTATCATAATTCTATTCCAGACCCTGAAGAGCTTGGAAATTACTCAGTCTTCATGCCAGGAGAGATTAAGGAAATGGGAGGCATTTCCCAAGAGCCATGGAATAGATGGGAAATTGGTTCTAAGATCAATCTAGTTTCAAATACAAGCTCTGTGTTCTTGAGCAAATTGTTTAATTTTTCTGAAACTCAGTTTTCTCCTTTGGAAATGGGAATAATATTTGGCCAACTTATCACACAAGGATGATCTAAGAATCAAATGACTTCCTATATGGAAAATGGCTTCATAAGCTATAAAGAGCTTTATATATTTAAGTGAAATTTACCAAGTGCTGTGGTCTTAGCAGATAGCTGTCGTGTACTAAGACAGTGATTGTGGATGTGATAAGTGCTACAACAAACCTTGGGCTACTGAATTAGTTTTCAAGGGCTGCTATAACAAAGTACCACAAACTGGGCAGCTTAAACAACAGAAATTTATTATCTCATAGTTTTGGAAGCTAAAGTCTGAGATCAAGGTATTGGTTCCTTCTAAGAGCTGTGAGAGAGAATGTGATCCATGCCTCTCTCCTAGTTTCTGGGGTTTTTCTGGCAACCTTTGGCATTCCTTGGCTTTAGAAGCATCCCCTCGATCTCTGCCTTTACTTTCACATGATGTTCTCCCTGTGCGTGTGTCTTTGTGTCCAAATTTCCCCTTTTTATAAGGACACCAGACATAATGGCCTAGGACTCATCCTTATGACCTAATCTGAATTTAACTAATTACATCTGCAATGACTCTATTTCCAAATAAGGTTACACTGTGAGATACTGGGGGATAGGACATCAGCATATGAATTTTGGGGAGACAATTGTGTACCCAGAATACCTTGCTAGATCAGATTACTGAGAGACAAATATTTGTTTCTGAGTTAATCTAAATTATCTTCCCTTGGGATATGTTCTCTTTCCTCTAGCCCACTGCCAGTACACTTCTATGACACCTTCCCATTGGCGTCCAGACATAAGTGCCATACCAAGGAGGAGAGAGGCAGGAGTGGTCCGCCCCAGTGGAGATGAGTATTTTATCACTCATGTTGTTTAGAATTGTTGGTGCAAGGTGATAATCAAAAACAGATGAACTTTTAGTTGGTTTTATTATTGTTGTTAAATTCTCTAGAGACAATGCATCCCTTTATTGCCAGCACCCAGGGAGGATTGCTCCCACTGCCCTGCCCTTGACACGCCACACCTGCCCAGACATAGCTCAGTTCACCAGTGGGAATGGCATATATGATTTCCCAGGAGGTTCCTCAATCCCTATGCAAATAGAATTTCACCAGACCTCATCCACGAACGCGTACACATGCCCAGATATGCTCGTTAAGAAAAATTATTCAAAACTTGTATAGGGGTCTTCCCTGGTGACACAGTGGTTGAGAGTCCGCCTGCCGATGCAGGGGGACACGGGTTCGTGCCCCGGTCCGGGAAGATCCCACATGCCACGGAGCGGCTGGGCCTGTGAGCCATGGCCACTGAGCCTGCGCCTCCGGAGCCTGTGCTCCGCAACGGGAGAGGCCACAACAGTGAGAGGCCCCCGTACAGCGAAAAAAAAAAAAAAAAACAAAGAAAAACAAAAAAACTTGTATAGGGCCAAGACAGTACAAAATGACCTTCTAAAAAACATACTGGAGTATGGTTTAACGAGCCCAACAAGGACCATTTGTCTGTGGAAATGCAATACATTTTATGGCTCTGCTATCTACTGTTTTTTTTGGAAATGGGTATTCACTTTATTTTATTTTATTTTTTGGAAAAGGTATTCCCTTTATTATTTTTTTAATAGATCTTTATTGGAGTATAATTTCTTCACAATACTGTGTTAGTTTCTGTTGTACACCAAAGTGAATCAGCCGTATTCATACATATGTCCTCATATCCCCTCCCTTTTGAGCCTTCCTCCCACCCTCCCTATCCCACCCCTCTAGGTCGTCACAAAGCAGCAAGCTGATCTCCCTGTGCTATGCTGCTGCTTCCCACTAGCTAACTGTTTTACATTCAGTAGTGTATATATGTCGATACCACTCTCACTTCGTCTCAGCTTTCCCCTCCCACCCCGTGTCCTGGACAGCTACATGTGAAAGAATGAAATTAGAACACTACCTAACATCATACTCAAAAATAAACTCCAAATGGATTAAAGACCTAAATGTAAGACCAGACACTATAAAACTCTTAGTGGAAAACGTAGGAAAAACACACTTGGACATAAACCACAGCAAGATCTTTTTTGACCCATCTCCTAGAGTAAAGGAAATAAAAACAAAAATAAACAAATGGGATTTAATTAAACTTAAAAGCTTTTGCACAGCAAAGGAAACCATAAACAAGATGAAAAGACAACCCTCAGAATGGGAGAAAATATTTGCAAATGAAACAACGGACAAAGGATTAATCTCCAAAATATACAAACAACTCATGGAGCTCAATATCAAAAAAACAAACAATTCAATTAAAAAATGGGTGGCGGACCTAACTAGACATTTCACCAAGGAAAACATACAGATGGCCAAGAGGCACATGAAAAGATGCTCAACATCACTAATTATTAGAGAAATGCAAATCAAAACTACAATGAGATATCACCTCATGCCGGTCAGAATGGCCGTTGTCAAAAAATCTAGGAACAATAAATGCTGGAAAGGGTGTGGTGAAAAGGGAACACTCCTGCACTGTTGGTGGGAATATAAGTTGATACAGCCACTATGAACAACAGTGTGGAGGTTCCTTAAAAAATCTATTGATAATTAAAGACTCAGATTCTGTGAAGTTACATGTTAACTTCATGTAGGTCTTGTCCAGCAGAGATGCAAATATTTTTTTCCAGTTGAAAAGATAAACCCTGTAAGGCATTCACCTAGAAATCTTATTGTTACTTTTTTCTTAAATGCCTATAAATATCCAGTTTCTCAAAATATTTTTAATCAAATTTATCGTCTTAGTGGGTCCATTATTAATTAGTTAATATATCTTTGATACCAGTCAAAATGTATCAATCAGCAGTAGAAGGATATGCTTAGGCTGCATCCCAATTTTTATAGTTTGTGGCTTATTCCACTAGAACTGCTTAATGTTCTGAAGTATGGTTAATGAAGACACTGATATTCTGTTTAAAATATTTCTGTCTCTTCTTCCCTTTGATTCCTGTCAATGCGTCACCCTTTTTTACTCAATGTGGGAAAAAGCCACTGATAAAAGGAGAGGGAAATTTTGTTCTAATACACATACAAGAGCATTTAGAAGGAAAGTTTTGAGTAGAAAATAGAGTGAAATGTCTATCGGTTGAACTGTATACTTGCCACACAATGAAAGTTAATCTCTGGGCAGATGATGTCTGAAGAGAGAGGGTACATGATTTCTCATTGGTGGGAAAACCGGGAAAGATACTGGAAATTCATTCTCTCTAGGACTCTTTCCATGTTTCCTGAGTATGCAGCTTTCTGTTTTTACAAAAACCTAACCAATAGGTGATTGATTATGAAGAGAGATGGCAAATTCCCTGTTTCACTGAAGTTAAAATTTCTTTTTCAAGCTCCCAAGTTGGTCACTGCTGTGTGTATTCCCAGGTTTTGGTTGTAGAAGAGGATGTTAAAATGGAAGGTATGTGGTAGAGACTTTTATGCACTAATATTAGACATTAAAGTGAGTTGCAAATCATCACCCTGTAGGATTTCCAAGAAGGAAATCAGAAGTCAATTACTCCCCTAACATTCATGAGGATTATAAAAAATGTCTAGATAGGTGGAGATGAAGGGAGGAGTTGTGGCAAGGATTTCTTTGAAGAGAGCTATGCTGAGTCCCATCCACCACCTTTTCCCTAAGATAAGGGGCAAGGGGTACTTTGCCTTTAGAGAGAGATGGCAACAGAGCTACTCTGAGAGCTTGTCTTATGTCCCTTGAACTTAGAAGACACAGTGGTTCTTGGATGTGGAAGATTAGTTTATCATTAAAACATGGTTTCTCCCTCTCCATCTCCATGAGTAAAGTGTACCTCACCTGCCCCTTGACTCATCACTGTACTATGTGGCTTGATTTGTCAAGGGGGTGTTAACAGCTGATTCAGGCAGGGGCTTAGAATATGCTTGCATGGTTGTGCATGCCTCTTGGCGCCTCTGCCTTTGTCATGAGAAGAACATGCCTGGCTAGACCCTGGTCCAAGGAGAATGAAAGATTCGTGGAACAGGCCTGCTGCTCCAACCAATCCACATGTGTAAGAATCAACTATTATTTTAAGCCACTGAGATTTGAATTTGTTTGCTATGCAGCATCCTTGTAGTCATAGCTGAGTGCTATCTTGTCTTACTGCTTTGATGGTAGAGAAAAAGAGAGCTGCTGCTTGCTGCATTAGAATCAGCCCCACCCTCAGTGCATCCAAAGACATGCTTGAGTGTTTCCTATGGACCAGATGTGCACTCTGTGTTGGAAAGAGACTTAGCATGTGAATTGTGTCAGGCAAGGCTGACAGATTTGGTTAGTAAAGAAACAATGATCTCTTATTTTAGTCAAATAGCTTATTACTCATATAGACAGCAAAATCAAGAGTAGCAAATGTGCTAGTTTTCTGTGTTCCTTGTTCCACAGGACAACACCGGAACAAATGGGGTTAAATATGAATAATGGAACATCCTGGCCTGGAAAAGCCCATGCCTTGCTGCAGGTAAGCCATTTTACAGCCTGCAGATCTACCCTAAGTGGGAGTGAGACAAAAAGCCTCCGACCTTGTCAGAATCCAGGAGGCACTGAAGAACCATCTGGTGACAGCCTCCCAGGAAGACAGAGAGGCAAGTGAGAGATGGCCTTGTAGCAGCTCCTTTCACACTATATATCATCATTAGTACTTCAACTCAAAGGAGTGTTTGAAAAGACTGCTGCCAGAAGTATTGCAAGCAAAATTGCAAGCAAATTTTCAAGTGCCAAGAAGAAATCTACAGTAATATTTATTAAAAATGTTCTAGCTCCATTTATAATTATAGAGATTATCAGAGATCTTTTTAAGGTGTAGCCATAGATGCAAGTAATTACAATGCAGAAAAATTTTCCTTTGTGCAATACTGTATATATATATATATATAGAGAGAGAGAGAGAGAGAGAGTATATATATTATATAATATATATGCATATAGGATAATACATGTATTATCCTAAAAGGACTTGCTTGCTTGTAAGGCTATCGTGAATAAAATCCCTTCTAAATGAGAGTTCAAAATAATAGCAAATTTTTGTGAAGACTCTCAAGTTGAGTTAGAATTTCGAAAATTTTTACTGCCTTTGGGGAGGTAATACAAATACAAATTTTAGTAAATATTTGCAGAAAAGCACAGACAATATATAGTCAGAGTTGAAGTGAAGCATAGATGATTCTATGGAAAGTGCTGGCTGACCTGCCCATACTCTGTGTAATGCTGCTCAAGCAGCATTTGATGTCCTTTCTATTGGCATTGAGGTAATTGTCATGAAATTCTTGTACTTTGGCATTTGTATTGTCGGAATTGAGCAATTAAAGGATTTTTTTGTGATTTTGTTGGCATTTAGTATTTTTCAATCTTCTCACATTCCAAAAGCCCATTGTCTCTCTTTGACAAATGCAACTGAGAGAATCCTCAGTTTATTTGAAGCATTGAAATCATATTTGTATTCTGAAGGGAAGCCCCTTCCCAAATTCTTACTGACTTTTAAAGTAATCTATTGAGGGAAGTCTACTTATTTCTTATCACTGACAGTTTTCAATATCTCTTTAGCAATAGGATAATGCAAATTAAAAGAAAAGCAAACAGTGTTATTGAAGACTCCATTGCTTAAAAAAACTCATCAAATGTGTCAAAGAAAAATGACAGAAGAATTTATCCTTTTAAGTGTCAAGGCTGTTCTTAAAAGGACAAACTTACCTATGAACAGAAAAAGATAATCTGACTTGAAGTGGATAATTATTACAGTACTTGCCATGACTATCTTTTGAAATGGATTTCATCACTTAAAGAATTCAATTATGTTATATGGATGTTACTAAATACTCTTGTAGTATGTGTAGTATTGAAGAAGGGATTGAAATTTGATGATCATGCTCTTTCTTTTTTGTCAGTGGACAACATTAAAAAATTGTTGATCAAGAGATTCAACGTAATCCTGAAGAATGGAAAAACAAGCTATGCCATGAAAGATAGCATTGTGTGCTGCAAAAAATCAAATTTGAAGAGCAAGTCTTAGAGTTGTTAATTTTATGCAAGTACACGTTCAATGTACTGGCTCATAATGCTAATTTGACCATAGCGTCTCATTAATGAATGTTCAATGGACAACAGAACAAAATAAGTTGGATATGACCAACCAAAATAAGTTGGATGTATAAGCTATGTTACAATGTGATGAGAAACTAGACTGTAACTGTAAGAAATTTCATAAGCAAATTCTGCAAAATAAGTAACTTGTCAGGAAAGCCAAATCAGCAGAGAAATATTATTAAAGAAAGAGGTATGTAATTTAGATACTTATCAGCTATTTCAGATAGACAACGAGTAATTTTTTTAGTATCATATATGTCATGCAGTATTTTTCTTCTGTATCAATCTACAATGCATGGGCAATTTGAAATAATTAACATTTACCTGAGTATTCCATATCTTTAGTTGCTTAATCCGACAGCCCTGGTCAAATGGAGCACGTCTCGGGGCTCTCCTAAGCTATCTAATTTACTTAGGAACCAATCTTTGACACAAACAGATCATGAAAGAAAGAGGTAAAATATCCATGATAATTATATGGTCTTCAGGTAGACCTAGAACTCTGGAAATTGTCTGGTCCAACAGGAGAAGAAATCCGATCACTAAAGATGGACTTTCAGCTCTGCCTCAATAGCCTAACAGCTGGAAAGATGCAAGTAGACAGCCGATACACTTGTATAAATTTTTCATTACTTTGTAGACTTTTTAGAAGTCACAGTTTACATAAAAATAACTTGTGGCTCTTGCTGACTGTAGACAAAGCTAATGTTGAGCCCTGGAAGATGCTTCCCTTGAAGGAGTTTGAGCACAGAGGAGTGCATAATCTGTCTGCCCCAGGCTTGCCCATCCCTGGGGGCAGCTGGGAGTCTCTGGGTTGCATTTTTAGTGTTTCTTAAGTAGCAGCAGCACTTCCATTAACATATTCCCTGGTTAGAAGGTAAACTTCATTCATAGAAATGTTCTCTAGGGTCTTCCTTTCTTTCTATAATGCTTCTCCTAATGGCCTCTCAAAACATTACATTTTCTGTCCTTGTTTCAATTTTACACCAAGAAGCATGTTGCTCTCTCCTGGTTTGAGTGTAGGGTTTAGCAAAATCCTCATGCCATTCTATTGCTTGCAGGTTACTGTTAGGAGAGGTGATGAGGAAAAGCAGAAGAGCCAGCAGGTGGGATTCACAGAAAAATAGGGCAGCACTTAGGGTAACAGAGATTCTTCAACAGGGGATGGTGACTGAGGCAAGATGCACAGGGTCACTAGTTAGGCATCCAGGACACGCGCGAGAGGCAACTCACCAACCTGAGGTCAGCCTTAAAAAGTGAAAGTGGAATGCAGGATGCACTAGTATTTAAAAATAAAAGGAAGGCTTTGGTGGAAAGAGCAGTGGATTCATACTCTTATAGATTTATATAGTGATAGGTCCGAGTTCAAGTTTTTGCCAGAAAAATATCAGTCCCTTGCACTGTCTTTCCTCTTTTGAAAAAACATATGGTTGGGATGACTTTCTCACAAAATTGTTGTGAGGAACACACACAACAGGCACTCAGTAACTGTTATTTGTCTTTCTCCTTCATTTATTCATGCCTCTATAGATTCATTCAACCTACAGATATTTATTGAGCACCTACTGTGTGATTGTACTCTGGCGGGTGTTAGCGATATAATGAGGACCAAACTCCCTCCCTCCAAAAAAGCCCAAAGCCCATGATTCTGACCCTTTATGGCTATTACACTGGTAGAGGAGACAGACCTTAGTAAGACATTAGACATCAGACTATAACTGGAATGCTTGATATGAAGGGGAGATTTTGGTGCTATTAAGAATACACATTATGGGGCTTTAGGTAAGGTTTCCCTGAGAAATTAAAATTGAGTAAAGATCTGGGAGTTCCATGGTGGCCTAGTTGTTTTTTTTTTTTTCGCGGTACGCGGGCCTTTCACTGTTGTGGTCTCTCCTGTTGCGGAGCACAGGCTCCGGACGCACAGGCTCAGCAGCCATGGCTCATGGGTCCAGCCGCTCCACAGCATGTGGGATCTTCCCTGACCGGGGCACGAACCCATGTTCCCCGCATCGGCAGGCGGACTCTCAACCACTGCGCCACCAGGGAAGCCCCATGGTGGCCTACTTTTTAGGATTCCGAGCTCTCACTGCCAGGGCCCAGATTCAATCCCTGGTCAGGAAACTGAGATCCTGAAAGCTGTGTGGTGCAGCCAAAAAAAAAAAAAAAAGTGTAGATTCAAAGGATGAGTAAGAAATAACTGGGCTAGCAGGGACTAGCATGTGCAAAGTTGGGAGGGAGCATGGAGCACCCCAGGAAAGGGAAAAGGCCATCAAAGATAAAGCATATTGGAAACCATAAAGGAAAGTGGAGAGGGTTAGCACATGGTTTAGTCTTATTTGCAAAGTTGAAGGAAATGATGTCAGAACACTCCTATTAGCCCTAAAATTCAGTACATATAACTTCATATTCCATATTGTGGACTGACTCAGTGCAGAGTAATGGATTAGATTTTCCTTAATGTTCACTCAGCTCAATTATTTATTGACCAAAGTAACCAGATCATACCCAATTATTTCAGTTTTCTTAATAACACATTAGCTTGGTTACAGCAATAATTGTGAAAGATGATCCCATTAATTGGTTTAGCGGAAAATGGGTTTTCCCATATATGTAGGGCTTAATGTAACCTAACATGGTTTGGTTAGAATCCAGTTGGAAATGGAAAGATGTGTTCATGACAAGCTAGTTTAGGCTTTAAAAATATGTCTTTGTTTATGATCTTGTAGTACTGATCTCATATTGACCTGACATGACCTGATATATATTATGTGTGGCTTCTAGGGTCCAAGGATATGTCCATATATCTGTCACACAGCCCACATCAGTAACTCAAACCTTGAGCGTTTAGCAGAACAAGAGACTGCACTATAGTGTGAGAGGGCTAAGACACATGGCAGATCATATCTATAGTGTTTATCCCCAGATATAGGTTGGTGGATCTAGCCTGAGATTTGGAATCACCCAACCTGGGTTTGAATCTAAGCTTAACCATGAGTTGTGTGACTTTGGGCAAATGACCTAAGTTGTGTGGGGCCTCAGGTTCGTCATCTGTAAAATGGGAATTATAAGGCTCATTTCTCAAGATTAAGTGAAATCAAATACACAAAGGTAGATGTCCAATGAATATTTATTACTTTATCACCTTTCTTTCTAAGTTAATTGAGGCGCCTGGACACTTACAACGAGGAAACTGATGACCCCAAATAGCAGTTCCCGAGGACAGAAAGAAGGTCCACAAGGAATGACAATAGAGTCCAGTGGAGAGGATGTCAGGACAGAACTCAAGAAGACAAGACAGTCTCTGGCCTCAGAGGATTCATCACCCAGAGGTGGGAAGTCAATCGTGGTGACTATTGGACCTATTAGACCCATCTGCAAAGGGGAGGTGTGTTTGAGAATCACGGAATAACTTGGGAATATCTGTAGCTAAAAAGACCAATATGCAAACAGCTGTCCTTTGCTCTCCATGCAGAAAAACCACTGCTCTAAATGAATTCTTTTATTTCTTCAGCTCAAAAGACACAGACTCAAAAGACCTGAGGGGAACTGATCTGCCATAACTAGTGTGAAGTCATTGTTGTTCTCAGGAGATCTACACAGAGGACCTGGCTACGCTTATTATTATCAACTCAGAAAGAAATAGAACTCTCATTCTGAGGGAGCCAGTTTCAGTTTTCCAATATCCTAAGGACCCCTCAGCCTGCAAGAGAATTCTGTCGGCGTTCGCTTGGAGTTGGCTGCAATTTGTGTTAAAATCACCATCCTATTAGCCGTAGAACTATTAATCTTCTTATAGACTGTTAGACAGAAAACCACAGGCAGTGAAATAACAGCTGGTTGGGAGTGATGAAACTTTAAAGGGCACAGTTGAGAGGCCTGATGTGAAACCCAGCCTTCCAGCAGCAAACTCAATTGCCGTCCCAGATAGGCTGGCTGAAACACATTCTTAGCTGGAAGATCCACAAGGTGGATGTGAGGAGCTTGGGATGCCCTGTTACTCATGTCACTCGCTGCATAAGCCTTGGAAGAGGAAGCCAAAAACTAAAATCTCTGAGCTCACACAAATTCTGGCCAGCCTACAGCACATTTCTCTCTCTCCACTTCCCACACTTACCCTTGTCAGCCACAACACAGGCACTGGCAAACTGCCCGGAGAAAGGTCTGGACATAGGTTGGGGAATTTATTATTCTATTAAGATTCATATTTGCTCTCAGAGCAATTTTATCAGTACCCAGCCTGGGCTTTAGCTCTGTGCTGGCTTAAAGAGCTATGTTACTTAGGCAAAATTTAGTCATAAGGTTCCCAAGACTTAAAATGAGGCTAACAGTAGCCAATCGGGTCAGCCACAGGAGGACAGGACCTCTGCCACATCTCAGAGCTCCCAATGGCTCTCAGTAGTCTCCAGGTCTGGATATGTTAAATTGGGCTTGGTACAGTTATAAAATCACCCAGCCTCATCACATGAGCCAAGAAAAAATACCAATGAGGAAAAGCAAATGCTGATATTCAGCTGGAAATTGTCACAGTTGGGGCTGCAGAGTGTAGGGGAAAGAGTGCTCCCCGTGAGAAAGAGCCAATGGAGCCCAGCATCTTTGGTGCAGGGTGGCATTTTCCTAGGTGCCTGTGAGATGTGCATAATGGTAACTACTCAAGAGTTACCTTAGCTACTTTTCAGAGCTTTGCTTTCTCAGATGTTTTTCTTTCACTATTTGCAAAAAGAAACCTCCTCCATGAGGATGTGGAGAAATTGGAAACTTCCTATTGTTGCAGGCAGGGCAGCCACTTTGGAAAAAAGCCTGGCAGTTCCTCAAAAGTTAAACGTAGAGTTACATTATGACCCAGCAATTTCACTCCTAGGTATATACACAAGAGAACTGAAAACATATATCCACAAAAAACTCATATTCAAAGGCTCATAACACCATCATTCATAATAGCCAAAAAATGAAAACAACCCACGTGTCCATGAACAGATGAATGCATAAACAAATGTGGTATATCCACACAATGGAATATTATTCAGCCATGAAAAGTAATGCAGTACTGATATATTCTACAACATGGATGAAATTTGAAAACATTATGCTAAATGATAGAGAAGTTGGACGCAAATTATGATTCCATTTAAATGAAATGTTCAGATAGAGACAGAAAGTAGATCAGTGGTTGCCAGGGACTGGGGTGGGGGCCATAGGGAGTGACTGATAATGCATATGGGGTTTCTTTTTGGGGTGATAAAATTGCTCTGGAATTAGATAGTGGTGATGGTTGCACAACGTAAATATACTAAAATCCAATGAGTTGTGTAGTTTAAAAGGTGAATTTCATGGTATGTAAAAATATCTGAATTAAAAAAAATCTCCTCCAAAGTGAAAAGACACTCTAGAAACTTATAGCTAAGAGACAGAATCTAGATTTGTGTTTGGAGGTTCGCATGCTTACTTGGGACCTTGCATAGACATGTTTCATTTTGAGCACTTTATAATGTCTATAAAAAGATACTTTTTTTGAAAAGGTAAAATCATGAATTTCAAATATCAATAAATATAAATAAAGCAAATATAAAATGAACCCATATCTGAGGCTTTAATTATTAATTAATGAGGAAATTAGTAAGATATAACAGCAGGTTCAAGGAGTATTCAAAGAATGAGAAATAGATGAGCAGTAAGGGATAATGAAATGAACCTTAAAATAAATATAAAACTAGCCTACCCACAGGGCAATAATCAATTGTGTTCCACAGGACATAATGTATTTGCATTTCTACGGACAAGATTCATTTGCATTGCTATCAGTATTCTTCAATTTACAAAGTTTTGAAATAGCTCAAAGTCAATAAAAGGCAGAGGAAAACCCCCAGAAAGATGTGCTAGAGAGGAGATATAGTAAACAAAACTTTTTGCTCATTTTAAAGTTCGTAATTTTTCTTGGCTTGTTTAAGATATTGTAGGTACTTTGATGGTTGAATGGAAGAATGAATGAATACTATTGTTGTTTAAAATGTATTTTGTTTTAGTCAGGAGTATTCAGACTTATATATTCCATAATAAATGTCAGTCATGTCAATCATTATCCAGTTGACACATATTTATTTAGAAGTTACCTGGTGCCAGGTCAGGAACTTACAATTTAGTTGGGGTGGGCTGGATGGGCGGAACAAAAATCATCTGAATATGGATGAGAAACACTGACAGCACAAAAGGGAGTCCAGAGGAAGGAGAAATCACTGTGGGTTGAAACAACCTGAGAAAGGAAGTGGTATTTTGAGCTGAACCTTCAACACACAACAAATAGTTAATGATCAATCACTAAAGGTAATATACTAAGATAAGTGCTTGTGTTTAGATGACACTCAACCCGAACCTAATCTCAACTTTACTCTCTATGTAAAGTAAGTTGGGCAAGCTACATAACCTTTCCGCATCTCAGTTTTCTCTTTTTCAAAATGGGACTAATAAATAAAACCTATCCCATGAGTTTCTCATGAGGATTAAGTGAGCTAAGAAAGGTAAATTGCTGGAAGCAGCATGTTGCATATAGTAAACTCACAATACATAATACTTATGTCCATTAAACTGTTACTGAGTTACTGAGTTCTTGCCCTGTAATAGCACAAAGTCAGGAGGCAAGATAGCTGTGTACAGGGAAGGGGAGCCGATTTCTTAAAATGCCTATAAAGTGAAGACCCTCCCTGACACTTTTATATACATCATTTCCTCTAATTCTTTTTTTGTTTTTTGCGGTACGCGGACATCTCACTGTTGGGGCCTCTCCCGTTGCAGAGCACAGGCTCCGGACGTGCAGGCTTAGCGGCCGTGGCTCACGGGCCCGGCCACTCCGTGGCATGTGGGATCTTCTCGGATTGGGGCACGAACCCGCGTCCCCTGCATCGGCAGGCGGACTCTGAACCACTGCGCCACCAGGGAAGCCCTCCTCTAATTCTTATAATAAACTTGTGAGTTAAATATCATCACACCCTTCTTAAAGGTTAGGAAGGGGGGCCCACAGAGTTGATTAAAATCCTGGTTCATCTTGGGTTGAGAATCAGTGTTTGCCATATATGTGCCCTGTGCTCAAAGCAGGAATATATGTGCATTGTGCTGAGAGAACACAGAAGGGGAATCTTTCCCTATCAAGAGAAATATTTTGGCAGGGGGAGAGCCTTCCAGGTTGGGAAATGGCTTAGATGGAGACACAAAGGCAAACGGGAAATGGGAAATGAGAGGTAGGTTCTATAAACAATGACAATAACACATGTAGCAATGACAAGACAAGAGGAAAGACTAATAATCTCTTTATGTTTGGAAGAAAACACACAAGGAGAAGGAAAGAAGGCTGAGAGTGGTGCTCTCAGCAGGAGCATGTAGAATAGATTTAACTCCTTCAATCCTTGCCATTTCCCTTAGATCAGTGTTGTCAAGCATTTCATTGTAGCATCAGGATCCTTTTGTTCAAACACAACCTAAAATAAGTCAGTTAAAAATGGACCTCTGATTGAGACTGAGGCTAGTTGGGGGTTTAGAGTCTTGCCTGCTTGGCCTTCTCCACCTCCATTTGCCAAAAGACAGAACTTGAGGAAAATCTTTGGGGCCACAAAATTTTCCATAGCTCCCTGGTCCATGGAACACTGTGCAGAAAAACTGAGCTGGATAGAAATGACAGTCCACCTAAGCAATGTGGAATTCTACACCCAGTGGGCAGCTGTCTGAGGTCAGAGATAGGTGATGTCAATAGTGGTGAGGGCAATGATTCAGGCCAATGGGGAGGAGTGAGGTAACTCACAAGAATAAAAAATCTGGGTCAGATCCACAAAATCATGGTAGTAGACTGGAACTCAATAGTGTAAAATGTAGATCAGAGAGTGGAAGCACATAAGAGGGAGACAAAACTCCCAGTATCTTTGAGGTAAAACAGCTGTTTGTGGACTTCTGGTGACTTTTATATTCATGAGACCTTGACCGTCTGGCCTAGTCACTTTCTCTGAACATCTGTATCCAAATATGTATTCTACTGTCCATATCAAAGACAGAGTCACATCTTATGGTTGGCCAGGGGAAATAGCAGGAGGGTTATCAATCCCAGGTGCTTCTTCATGTCCAACTAGCAGGGTGGTTTAAGCTTGAGGTTTTGTGCCAAGACCTCTTCAGCATCTGAACCATTGTTTTCTGAGACCCTTGATGGAAGACTCTATTGACGGAAAGTCACTAGGTGTCTGAGGGTTCAACTTACACAAATCAATAGAGAGTTACCAATATATTTGATGGATCTTGTCTCTGAACCTAAGCCCTAGTGATTTCAAGGTCACACTGCTCCTGGTTTTAATTTCAAATTTTCTCTAATGAAGAACCTTTAGAGAATCAATGAAAAATGTTCCAGCCAGGCTGCTGATGACAGAATATGGCCTTTCAGTTATAAGAGAAAAATATATATTGGACCTCCACTTGGCAAAGAAGGGAGGCAAAGAAGAGTCTAAGTTATGGAATTTTCTTTGAAAATTGTGAATGTCTTTGTGTATAGTAGTTTGTATAATATTCACTAAGGGTTATTAGAATCTGATAAGCTTCTTTCTTGCTTATAACAGACCATGCATGCTGAGAGTAACAATCTAATTATCCAAACTGCTGGTATCCAAGATACTGTCTCCCAAGATTAATGTGTTTGCATTATGAATTTCCCTCTGAGTGAGAGACAGTGGTCCTAAATAAATTGCACTGAATTGTTGTAATGAACAATGAAAATAAATCAGCTTCTCGTGTCAATTTTAGATGTGAGTGATTTCCACTGTTGATAGAGCAAGGCCAGTTCTGTGTGTTAGAATTAAAGCAAAGCAATTCTGTGGACCATAAAAAAACATGACAGTCCTTTTCAGTTAATGAGCTTGCTGCTCTTCTCGAAGCTCTGTCACCTGCAATTGTCCTTTTTATTATTCCTTTCTGCAGATGTTCATTTCACCCCGTGGCTTTCAACCCTGCCCAGATGCCTTTGCGTAGTCCCAGAGACTAGACTACCTGTGGCAGAGACACCCTAACCCTGGGGTTACTTCTAACATAGTGATTGAAAAGAGACTCTGGAGGCACATTGCTCAAGTTCAAATCCCAACTTCTGTATCTACTATGCACCCTGCAAAGTACTTAGCCATTCTGTGCTTCTGTTTCATTGTTTGTAAGTGGGGATGATATTGCAAAAAAATTTAAACTTTTTATGAGGACAAAATAAATTCTACACGTAGAATGTGTAAAATAGTGCCTGACACATAGTAGGTCTTAATAATGTGAGTTCTTAATATCTTCATTATTACTACATAGTATGATGGAAAGTGTCCTGGATGTGGAGTCAAAATCACTGGGTCCAGGGCTTCCCTGGTGGCGCAGTGGTTGAGAGTCCGCCTGCCGATGCAGGGGACGTGGGTTCGTGCCCCGGTCTGGGAAGATCCCACATGCCACGGAATGGCTAGGACCGTGAGCCATGGCCACTGAGCCTACATGTCCGGAGCCTGTGCTCCGTGATGGGAGAGGCCACAACAGTGAGAGGCCCGCGTACCGTGAAAAAAAAAAAAAAAGAAATATATGGTAAACTCTAAACAGACACAAGTGCATGCTTGCACACCACCCACCACACACACACTCAACCCAAGCTCAGGATGGCTAAAATGAAAAAGACAGAAAATACCAAGTTTGGTGAAGATGTGAAGCAACTGGAACTTTCCTAACACTGTTGGTGGGAAAGAAAAATGTACAGTGTTGGAAAACTCTTTTGCAGGAACTATTGAACCTGAACATATGCATACCTCTGTTCAACAATTCCACTCCTAATAAATAACAGAAATGCAAACATTGCTCAGCAAAAGATGTCTAGCAGAATATTCAGAGCAGCACTGAAATGTTCAGAACTTCAAATTGGAAAATATCCAAATGGCCATAATAGATGAATGGGTTAACCCATTGTTGTATATTAATATAATGGAATATTAAATGTCAATGGCAATAGATAAACTATAACCATACAATGTGGGTGAAGCTTATGAATACCATGTTGAATGTAAGAAGACAAACAGGCATGAAAGAGTATGATTATTCCATTTATTAAAAAATTCAAAATAGGCAACAAGTGATGATTAAAAGTCAGGGTTGTAGTTACTCATGTGGTGGTTAGTGACAGGAGGGGGGCATTGAAGGGCTTCTGGGTGCCCTACTGCATGTGGGTGATGGTTACATGGCGTGTCCAGTGTATAAGTTGTTGCATTGTGCCCTTATGGTTTAAGTCCTTTTCTATATGTATGTTATGCTTCAGTAACGAGTTTACTTTAAAAAAATTTTTCAGCACTGCTTAGTACACTCAGAGCTCACAACCAGTTGGATTTGAATCTGTTTTAAGGGAACTTGTGCTTCTTCAGAGGGAATAAGCTGTTACCATTTTAGTATGTTGGGAATCTGTTCTTGAGGACCCCCCAACTGTCATCTGCAAGAGCATATGGAGTTATCACAAGCAGGACAATATAAGGTGATCTTCAACTCCCTGTTGATGCGAGGAGGAGGAGGAACCAGGCTGGAGCAGAGACAGCACTCCTGGTCCAAGGCTGAGAAGCCCTGGAATAAGAGCAGGTGAGTCTCCTTCCCTTGGTAGAAGTTTAAAAGGAAAGGATTTCAGATTGTTTCACTTTACTTTACTCTGTTAGCTGTCTGTCTGTCTAATTTGTGCATCAAGGCAAGAGGAAACTTAAAGATAGGCCAATGACATTGGTGTAAGCTTGGGTGGTGGATGGTAGTAAGGCATCCTAGCATAACAGAGGGAACTCAGGCCTTGCAGACACACATGACTGAACTTGAACTCTGAATCGCCATTCCTTGGTGTATCTGGGTAAACTTGGAGAAAGTTATGAACTCTTTCAGAGCCCCAGATTTCTCATGTAAAAGAGAAGAGATACATTTCACATTTGGGGTAAGTATTAGCATTAAAGTATTAGCATTAAAGTTCTATACACTTTTTTGACCATGATCTTCATTAAGATAAACTTTTAACATTTTACACAGGGACCCAATACAACTTTACATACATGCACAGGCACAAAAACAAAACATTTTACAAAATGATACTCTTGTTATTTGTGGTGGACTGATGTTTTTGACTCTATTTTATTTATTTATTTTTAAATAAAAAGTGCCAGTTGCAACCATTTAAATCTATTTCATCACCTACTAGGAAGCCACTGCCCACAGTCTGAAAAACACCAGCACACAACCCTTAGTGCAAGGCCCACAGTCATCAGGCATAAGTGAGACCACCATAAAGTTTGGATCAAATAACTTCTTTAAAATTCCATCAGAGTCTGCTGTTCACTAGCAAAACAGGGTCTTTCCAAAGCAAAAACCCCTGAAAAGCATGGTTGTTGGTGGAACTCCTGACCTCAGTAGTGGTTCCCAACTTTGCCTCCATATTAGAATCACCTGTGCTCTACAAACTCCCCAGACCCAAGCCACACCTCAGTCCAACTGAATCAAAACTTCTGAAGGTGAGATCCAGGCACCACTCACTCCTGAAGTGCCCTGAGTGACTCCAATGTGCAGTCGAGACAGTGACCCCTGGTCTAATGGGCCACGTGGGTGCCTGTCCCTATGCCAGCTCCTGCTTCTTCCTTCTCAGGGATCAGAGACAACTGGTCACTCAGCCCCCTATTTTGTTGAGGCCCTGAATGCCTGCCAGGAGCATTACCAATGCCCTAGTGATAATACATTGATACCTACGCACTGTTGGAAGAGGAATGAGAACTCACTTTCTCAGGCTCTGAAGCAGTGACTAAATTTGCACTTATCTGTGAATTCACCTAAAATGACATGAAGGGGCAGTCTTGTGACTTCCTCAGGCTCTTGTTGGGCTCAACAGGCTAACGATGGTAAAGCACATTGAGGTTCCTGGATCAAGTGACCGAGAGATTATGTTAACGAAGCTGTGGCATTTGGAGTTTACTTTTGAGCAGAAATGAGGACAAGACAGTGTTTCCCTAAAGGGTGCACTCAGATCACACCCTGCTGTTGCTTCAGCCTGCCATGTGTCTCATCATGTACACGCAGAGACTTCGCTAATGCTGGGAGAACAGAACTTTGCCTTTTTACCTGCATTCTGAAATATGTTTATGACCAAAACATCTCATGGCACATAAGATGCTTTTCCAATCACGTCAGAACATAATTGTAAAGACACCCTAAATTTCCAATCTAACTGCAGCACTTAGCCCTACCAGAAATCTCTTCCTATTAAAGAAAATATAGCTGAAAAGTGACATAGCAGAAATGCTCAGCAAGTTTTCTTCTCTTGATTTTTGCAAGCTACCACGGTTTAACCTCTCACAAATGAGCATTTAAAACAAAGGTATATTTGCTTCTTATATAAAAATATATTTCCACTTAGCATTTTCAGACATGCTACCATGGGAGAAGGAAAAGAGGTCTGAGAGAGCGCAGAGAGACCATCTATCTTTTGTGTGCGGTTCCGATCAATCATTCCATTTATCACATGATACCAAGCACAGGAGTGACTGACTGCAGTATGGGACTTATTGAGCTCAGCTCTTTGAGACCCCATTTACTCTTCTAGAAGTATGTGCTCTGATTAATAATAGATGGTTAGCCACATAGTTAAGTAGAATGATTGGTACCTTTTACTGGTTGTTTTTAGGACTAATTTAGTGAAACTGGCTGACCAGAGCAGAGGTTTGTTGCTGGGCTAGCTAACAAATGTCTGCCTGTTTGTGAACTCAGAAAGCCCTCTTTCCAAAGATCAAGCTATTGGTGCTCTCTGGAAATTTGCTCCGTTATATGTGGTGCTCAAATCCTTGTGAAGACTATGGCCCCTGAGTCTTCCCTTCTTTTTTCTATAAGGATATTTCACCCTTTTGGTAATTGTGGAAAAGTTGATGCTGACACATGCATCCCTCTAAGCCAACAACATAATTAGCTGTAGACAATATCCCATGGACTAGGTAAAGTTTGGGAAAGGGCAGACTGAAGTTTGGTTGCTAAAAACTCTGCTAAGGAATGTGGAGTAAATAAACACTTAATCCAAAACCTAAAAATCAAAAACAAAAATAGAAAGCCTGACATTACAGTTAACATTACGTGCATAGGTGAGTATATATATATGTTGAGATCTATTGATATATTGAGCGTGGGACAGGTTTCTTCAAACCCTGCCCACACCCTGTAGATAATCCTTTTATTGAAATCTCCCCAACCACTCAGGTTGAGTGGGCTATCTGATTTCCTCCTGGGCCTCCTGTATGTAGAGATGAGGGTCTGGAAATTCAGATTGCATAAGTAACTTGGCCTTGGCCGGGGTCATACTAAGAGGAGTTGGTGAAATTGTGCTCCATCCTTTAGGAACACAAAGCAAGTATCATTAGATATTGCAGGATACACAGCTATGACTCACGTTTTCTCAAAGGGGGTGGATGACAACTCAGGTGAGTGTATGAAAACAGGTGAGGAGGGCGGTGTGCTGGCCAGCAATTCTGATGCTTCCCATGGGTCAGTCACCAGTTCTGCTGCAAAGAGATATTAAACAGGGGAGTGAAGGCATCAGCACATCTTAGAATTATAGGGTCATCTAGACACCAAGACCATCTAGAGGCAAAGCTGAAGCTCCTCAGAGACAGGAAGCTACCACTGTCTGACACTTGCCCTTGTACTATCAGCCCTCTGGCAACTCACCAAGGGATTCTTACTTTCCTCTAGAACTTTCTTAAAACTTTTGCAGTCCAATGGGACTTAAAGATTAACAGGATTGATGTATAGCAAAACATTTATGCAGGTGGAGCTACTCAGCCCATTAAAAAATAATAATATGACTAATATTCATTGAGTCGTTATTATGTGCTAGACTGTGATAATAACTGTGTGTACACTGAAGTATTTAATTCATCCAGAAACCCATGATGTAGGTCTGGTAATGTTCCCATTTTACAGATGAGGAGACTGGGTTGTACAATGACTCAGAAACTTGTTTAAAGCTTAGTGGTAGTCAACGGGTAGAACTGGGACTCAAATCCAGGACTGTTTGATACCAATATCCTTGCTCTGGACCATTATACTCTATAGCTATATAGGTAGCTTCATGGATATTTTTTCCTTGTTATTTTTCCCAAAGCAGTATGGTTACAATTATCTCCTGAATATTCTCCACCTTTCACCTCCTCCTTAATACACATTTTCTCTTATTTCTTCCCAAGCACCCAAAAGGTGTCCTTTCAATGATGGGAGAATTCCTTTCTCCTAGCGTAAGCAAGACACTGTCTTTGATCTTCCATAGCTTTGAAATGATTGAATCTAGATATTGCCCAACTCTCTTGTCCATTCTTTAAGTGGAGAGAACAAGTTTGTACTAAATGTTAAAAGTAATGGACCAATATCTAAGAAACACTAAGAGCTCTTCCACTCAATATTTTCCCAGAATGTAGAAGTATTTCCAATTACTCTGCTTTTCTCCAAACCTAGGATCAACAATGAATAAGAGATGTCAACTTTCATGGAAGGCTACTCACTGAATGCAGTCTGTTCTTGCTTATTGGAAAACCTTTAGCATGGGTTCTTTGTGTTTCGGTTACCATGACAATATTTGGTCCCTTCCCATGTTTTCTTTTTCCAGATCTGAGGCACACTTCACAGTGCCTCACTTCACAGGAAAAGTTACAACAAGTATTATTGCTGCCTATGATGATAATCTTAAGTGGATTTCATTCACTGTCCTTTATCAGGGTCGTGCTGTTCATAAGATGACTTCAGTTTGTCAAGTTATAACATTTAACACAATTGATTTTTTCACTATTTATGTTTCAGATTTCAGCTCATAGATCACTCGCTAAGAACTGCTTTCTTGACTCTGCAAGACTACACTAGACTGCTAAGATCCCTGCATTATCCCTTTCATTGCATTTTCCACAATCAGTGAAGTTTTCCTTTTAAAAAAATAGGCTTTAGAGCAGTTTCAGGTTCACAGAAAAAATGAGCAGGCGGTATAAAGAGTTTCCAGACACCCCCTACCTCTACACATGGACAGCCTCTCCACTAACACATCCTGTGCCAGAGTGAAGATTTGTTACAATTGATGAACCTACATCAACACATCATTATTACCCCAAGTCCATAGTTTACATTAGGGTTCACTCTTGGTGTTGTACATTCAATGGGTTGTGATAAATTTATAATGACATGTAGCCATCATTATAGTATCATTGAGTACTTTCACTGCCCTAAAAATCCTCTGTGTTCTGCCTACTCATCCCTCCCTCATCCCTAACCCATGACAAGTACTGATCTTTTTACTGTCTCCAGAGTTTTGCCTTTTCTAGAATGACATATAGTTGAAATAATTCACCTTTTCATATTGGCTTATTTCACTTACTAATATGCATTTAAGCCTCCTCCATGTCTTTTCATGGCATGATAGTTCATTGTTTTAAGCACTTACTAACATTTCATTGTCTGTATGTACCACAGTTTATTTAACCATTCACCTAATGAAGGGCATCTTGGTTGCTTCCGAGTTCTGTCAATTATGAATAAATCTACTGTAAACAACTGTGTGCAGGTTTTTGTGTAGACATAAGTTTTCAGTTCTTTTGGGTAAAGACAAAGGAGCACAATTTCTTGACCATAAGGTAAGAATATGTTTGTTTATTTATTTATTTATTTGGAAACTGTCAAACTGTCTTCCAAAGTGGCTGCACTATTTTGCATTCCCACCAGCAGTGAATGAGAGTTCCTGTTGCTCCACATCCTTGCCAGTGAGTGGTGTTGTGTGTGTTTTGGATTTGGTCATTCTAATGGGTGTGTAGTAGTATCTCATTGTTTTGTAATTCCCTGATGACATATGATTTTTAACATCTTTTCATATACTTGTTTTCCATCTTTTTGTCTTCTTTGGTGAGCTGTCTCTTCAGCTCTTTTGCCCATCTTTAAATCAGGTTGTTCATTTTCCAATGTAGTTGCTTAATGCCTGTGTTCCCGGTAGTAACATAAAGCCCTTAAAGGCCAGGGCTGTGACTTTTTTCTTACTGCTGTATTCGCAGCACCTAGCTCAGGGCCTTCAGGGATTCAATAAGTGTTTAATAAAAGAATGAGTGTGTGCATGAACTTGACCACTACTCTAGTCAACCTGGTATCATTGAGATCTGTATTTGCCAATTTACTCATTTAATGACCATAAGTAATTTATTTATTCTACGTCTCAGTTTCCTTATCTCTAAAGTGAAGATAATCATAAAACCAAACCTTCTGACAGGTGAGAGTTATATGAGATAATAACTGAAAAACTTTTGTGAACTTAGTGAACTATTTCTAAGATATTACTTATGATAAAGTCCAGCAAACTGGGCTTTAAAGAACTATTTCAGGAAAATTTTAGGTGTAGGATAATTGTCATCTACTTCAATAATTTCAGTCTGGTTACAATAAAGTTTAAGGATAGCTCCTGTTAAGTGAGTGTGTTCTATATGCCAAGTGTTTGCCACACATGACTTCTAATCATTGCAACCATCTTGCACTGTAAGTATCATTTTTCACAGATGAAAAACCTGCAGCTCAAAGAACTTAGATAACTTGTGCAAGATCACAGTGACTGAGCAAGAATTTGAACGCAGGTCAGGTTGACAGCAAACCCTACGTGTTTCTACTTGTCTGGAATGGTCTCTGACAACTAAACTAAATCAGCTCAAATGAAAACTTTTAGCCTGTATATTTTTAGAATTTTCTGGAAGAATAACTCAGTCTATGCCAAAGAAAATTGAGAAACTAGAGAATTTCACTGGTTACTTTGGGTGGTCTTTGAGAAAGTGTCCCGCGTGCATATGCTCCCTTCATCTGAGTTATGTGTATGGGTCATTGAGAACCTGAGGCTCTAAGCCCTCACGCATAGACAGGCAACAGGGGCTCAGGCAGGGAGTGCGGTCAGCCCTGCCTTGGCCTTGCTGTGAAGCCAGCCTCTTCACGTCAAATATGGGCTGTGATCCTTTCCCCAATGGGACTGCATGTTTCAGCCTGAGGCCCAGATATGAAGACACGAATATGTTTGTTCCTTACCCATTGGCACAACATAAATTCAAAGATCAGACTTAACTTGATGGAAGGTTCTTTATTACCTACAGTGGGATTGTTTGTTCATATCTGTTCAGTGACTAAAAGACTTGACTGTTGAGAGTTGCTTTCACAGTGACCCTTCCCCCAGCGTCTTGTTACATCCATAAGACTCTGCCAGAGAAAGAGTAGGAGGCCACCTGGAGAACAGGGCACCTCAGAAACAGAATTTGGAGCTGAATCTATTCCTGTTACTCAGCCACAACACAACAGATGTAGATCTAAAGGAGTCTGTTAGAATCAGTCCCGGGCAAATTTTAGGAGGTTGACAATTGCTAGGATTTCTATTTTAGTCTAGAGTCTGAAAATGTCTTTAGTGCTTATTCTGCTACCTAGGTACATAATTCTCCTAAAGAATGCTGGTCCTTGCCCTAGTTTTTCTTTTCTAAAAGTCTTTTCAAGGCAGAAACATTTCTCTTATTTGTATTGCTGTAGATTACTTCTTATAAAATGTATCACTTCATCTAGGATAAAACTAGAAAATTGGCTAAGTGCTCTGTCGTTATTGAAAGGCTACAAACAAAAATGACCTTTCTTCCCCACTCTCTGCCAGCCACCTGCCCCCAGCCAAGCCATCATCTCTGTCCAAAAACATTTGATCAGGTCTTTTAGGACCACACATGTGAAAAGGCATCCCCAGCACTGAGACTGACTTCTGCCCTGTATCAGTGCATTTTATTACCCTTATCTGCTTCTTGGATTACCATTAGCTGCTTATCTTGACAAATGCACAACGATAAATATAATTTACTGGATTTTGAAACTGTAAGCCATGACTTGTTTATATCATTCTTTGTTTCCAGGCAGGATTTAGTCGTACGTACATTCTATTAAGGAATCCTTCCTCTGCCCCAGCCCAGGCTAGCGAAGATATTTCCCAGCTCCTTTCCCCTTTATTTCCCTGCCAAAAAGGCCCAAATAGAAACTGTTGCTTGGTTTATATCCTCCTGAAAATTTTTTCCTGTAACAGAAGGCTATGGCGTTTGAGCAAAATATGGTACTTCCTTCACAGCAATTTGTATGTTAGTGATGAGGATGAGCCAAAGTAAAATTCAGAAATATTCCTGACACCTATGTCTCATACATGTGCCAGTGAAGTTTCAAATGGGAATTCATGAAGTAAAGAATCTTTTCCTATTTCACCTTTGATGAGTGCATGTTTTCCTTCATTTGAGCAGCGTGTATCTTATGAAACTCTTGAAGACAAAGCACCTGTACTTGGAATCTGCCATGGACGAAACTCTATTCTGCCTCAGCATCAGCTCTGGAAGTTCTTTAAAATGTCTCTTTCACTCATTCTAAAACAACCAAACCTTACTCTCTGCCTTGAATGCTTTCCCACTGATTAACTGATGTTTCTGTTTGAAACACTTGCCTGGATTCTGATGTGGGAGACTCAGGGGCAGGACATAAACACCTGGGTTAGAAATTTTTACTTGGAGATGAAGGCAAATCCAGAAATAGAATTCAGTGGCTTGGGCATGGGAGGGCTTCAAGAGTCTGCAGAGCCTGCTAATGGACTCTGCCATCACTGCTTTGTAATCCTTGCATCAAGCTGTTCATAAATAAACAGGGAAGGGCTTCCCTGGTGGTGCAGTGGTTGAGAATCTGCCTGCTAATGCAGGGCACACGGGTTCGAGCCCTGGTCTGGGAAGATCCCACATGCCATGGAGCAACTGGGCCCGTGAGCCACAATTACTGAGCCTGCGCATCTGGAGCCTGTGCTCCGCAACAAGAGAGGCCGCGATAGTGAGAGGCCCGCGTACCGCGATGAAGAGTGGCCCCCGCTCGCCACAAGTAGGGAAAGCCCTTGCACAGAAACGAAGACCCAACACAGCCATAAATAAATAAATTTAAATCATACGGGCTTCTAAGAAGACCTCTCCTTAAAATAAATAAATAAATACATACATAAACTTACATTAAAAAAAATAAAAAAATAATAATAAACAGGGAAGACATGCCCTTTTGCCTGTGCATGAAACACATACTTTCCTTACTTCAGTTTTCAGAACCCCCAAAGGGACCCCAGGGCACTAATCCAGGCTGCCTCCTGACCTGTAAAACCCCTGGGTTATCACAATATACCCTTCAGACTTGGGAGCAGGTATAGCTCTTTCACTCACACAGGCAGACGCAAGGTAAAAGCATTTGCAATTGATTTTATTATTTTTACCAAGTGTGCTTAAGAAAACAAAATACTCTATTCAAAAGACCCCAGAATTCGCCATCCAAATGTCTCAAACTTCTGGGGTGGCCCTTGATCTTAGTATGACTCAATAAGAAAACCCAAGCCCCCATCCCACCCTCCAGGAGGGACTCCTCCCAATATCTCATGAGATTTCTGGGGAACTCTTGGTCTCCTGGTAAGTCCACACAACATCCAGTTTGGCAACCGGCTTTAGGTTTTGTCTTGCTGGTTTCCTTCACCCCACACTGGAAGTCATTCCGAAATCTTTCCTTCCTGAGAGTACTACTAAGTCTTTTGTGTCTAGTGAAATTTAGGGAGAGTTTGAATTAACAGAAGGAGATTACTGCAAGCAAAAACTTCACCTTGGATACTGGAAATCACTGTCCAGAGATTCCATCAGCCAATTCTCACCATAGGCAGTTTATCAGCAGCCAGGCTCTCTTGGGTACCATCTTGTCACAATCTTTTGGGGCCTCATCCTCCCTTGATGGCCCCTCTTCCTCCCTGCTTCCTGTCTCAAAACATAAATTCCTTACATGTCAGACGATCTCTTGACTTCCTACCTCACATTAATTTATAGGGCTACATCTGCATAGGCAAAAACTTATTGAGGTCTTCTGAAAAACAAAGGATGGTCTACTCCATCCAGCTATCCACAGGTTATTGGCACAAATCAAGGGGCATATTAAAATATTTAACAACTGGTATAGCATGGACCTTATTAATCAGAGTGCCAACCATAAAGCGCCACATGGCCAGACCATGTGCACCATTAATGTTCAACTGTGGGGCAAAAAGCATGAACAGAAGCTGTGAAATTATGGTTCTCCTAGGTAGAATTTCCCTCCTTACCAAACTCTGCAAGCACAAGTGGAGTAGTTTAAAGATGTATGCTCTCACTGGCCAGGGCAAGTCCTTTGTTTTTTCTTTTCCTTCCAAATGCACTGATATTATTGATATTATTTATTGGTACATGGAATATCTAGACATAGAAAATGAACATTCATCAGGTGCTTGCTGTGGGCTGGGTGCCAGATGTATATAATTGAAATCTCATACACTGATGCTTGGAGGCAGGTAACATAATCCACATTTAATAAGGAAAGAATGGGAGGCTCAGAGCCTCTAAGATGCTAAATAACTTGCCCGAGGTCACACTCCTGGTAAGTCGTGGAGATGGAATTTGATCCAAGGCTTGACTGATTTCTCAGTCCTTGCCTCTCCCTGCACACCTAAGAGTGAGTTCCCTAGAATAGCTTCTCTGGTCCTACTCCCTTGCCTTTTGGGTAGACAAAGATCATAATTCAGGCAGTTGAAGAACATAGGAAGCAGATGACTCCCAATAGCTTCAGCTCCTTCCTTCTGTCTCCTAAACATACACTGAACTCCTTAGAGAAAAAGTTTACTCTCCTGCCTGTAAAAACCTTTAAGTTCTCCAAAGCTTCACAGCTGTGTGAAGCACACTATGCCCTTCCCCACCCGCTCCCACCCAAAAGCCCTGCTACAGAACATTTACTTTACAGAAAGGCTTAGATTTTATTAACAAATACCTGCTGTATTTTATCCCAAACACCTACTGGCACAATTTATTAATATTGTTGTTATAAATATTCTAGGTGAGGAATTACAATAAACAAAATGACCTAGAATATAGAAATGTTCTTATTTCCCCCCCAAGTGGAAGTTCAAGAATCTCTTTTCTCATGTTCTCCCATCTCCTACAGTGACCCTCCCAAGGTCATTGTCTCCGTCCACTCATTTGGGACAATGACGGGGTGACTCATGGCCATGTTGGGAAGGTGGAGGTCAGGGATGTTTCTGATGGCACAGGCCTCTCCTTGTTCCTGAGCTCTTCCAGTTACAATTGTATCTGCTGACAGATGCAGACCTGCTAACTCAGAGAGAAACAAGAAATCTTGGTATTTTTTTCTTGGCACTTAGAGTTACCACGTTTCTCAAGAACTTCTTCCCTGGAGGGAAAGAAGAAAGGATTCACTGACAGATTAGACCAGAATTAGCTTTTCATACAGTGATCCTGGATTACATCAATTGCCATTAATGAAAGGTATCTTTTCCCTGCCAATAAGCTTCCAAATGTTCAACAGAAATCCCTAGGGCAATGCTGAGACAAAATCATGGTGGACAAGCCACCATCATCTCTCACATGGATTAATGTCTCCCCTTCCTAGCTGCTCTCAACTGTTCCCACTGCGTGTTGGGGGTCCCAAGACCACTCTCAGGCTCAGTGATTTGTTAGAAGGACAGACAGGCTCAGAAAAGTTGTTATATTCACGGTATAGTTTATTATAGCAAAGGCATACAGATGGAAATCAGCACAGGGAAAAGGCACATAGGGTGGAGTCCAGGAGAAACCAGGCACAAGCTTCCAGGTGTGCCCTCCGGGTGGAGTTGCACAGGACACACATATTTCTTTCAAGTGTGACAACACTTGTGAATTGTTTCAGCCAGGGAAGGCTTGTGTCCAGGGTTTCTATTGTGGGTGAATCATGTAGGTATGCAACATCTACTTGACTGACCCTGGCTACTCAGACTGCAGCCCTCTTATCTGGTAAAACTGGTACAGCCTGGCCTAAGGTCTCATGTTCAACAGAACTCTTTTCAAGCAGAGTATTCCAAGAGCACAAAAGTTATCTCCCAGGAGCCCAACGAAGGCCTCTCCTGAAGCCAGCCCTTTTCTGTTGAATGTGCAGGGTTTGAGCATCCCAGGCCTGCTGAGTTAACCCTCACTTCCCTTGAGTCTATTCTCTGCAGAGATGACTGTTTAAAGTCAGGGAGGTGCTGTTTAAAACTCTGCTCAGAATTCTCCACTCTTCCCTTGGTAACACAACCTTATGACTCCACGTCATCTGGTTCCCTCTCATGCCTTCACTCACCCCATTTCCTCCTCCTTTGCTCTCTGGACTCCAGCAAGACTGGCGTCCTCCCTGTTTCTCAAAACCACAGGCACATTCCTACCTCAGGGCATTTGTTTCCTCTGCCCAGAACGCCTTTGCCTCAGATGTGCACACGCTTTCCTTCCTTGGCCACACCATCTGATGTTTAACCCCACTCCCAGCACATCACATATCTTATTCTTGCCTATTTTTTCCTCCTTATCACTTACCATTAACTATCATCCTCCATAACTTACTTCTTTATTGTTCATTGCTAGTCCCTCCCCTAGAATGTAAACTCCTTAAGTGTGTTATCTGTTTGTTCTCTGTTTGTATCCCTGGTTCCTAGAATCAGTGCCTGACATATTCAGTACTATTGTTGAATGAATAAATAAGTGGTTGCATCCATTCCCATCCTAAGTAGGTAGGAAATCATCATCATCATCATATCACCATCATTAATAAAGGCTTACTCTTTTTTTCAGCCATTTTGCAGATTACAAAGAATTTTTGTAACTGTTAACCACCTGAGCCTCACCACCCTGGGAAGCAGATATGATAAGTGGCAAGTGCCTCTTCTGTATTAATGTGGGATATGGGAGAAGGTAAGTAAAAGGCAGGGAGATGCAGAGTAAAGGACACTGGATTCAATGTCTTCGACAATTTGGTCTTCCACAAACTTCCATTCTATGGGGCTTGCATGAGACACTTTATCATTTATGGATTCAGTTTATCTTTGTTTATAAAATAAAGAAGTTGAACTTGGACTTGATAATTTGAAGTCCTTGTCCTTCTAGAAGCTGGTTGTAAAAGTCCAGTTTTATGAGCTCCAGTGTGGTTTCTTTCAACTCATACTGTCCAACTCTTTTTCTGAGAAAGGGCAGCTTGGGTCAATAGTCTTCTTTCTTCAACTCCTATGATCGAAAGTGGGGCTTCAGACCTGTCCAGAGGCTCACTTTAAACTTCCTGTGGAAATCGCTGCTATTGAAACCAGGAAGGGTCATTAACCCCTTCTAAGTCCACCCTTTTATTCTAACCAAGGGTCTTTTGTGCTTTCAAATATGTAACAATGTTTTAATAACATGAAGAAATGCTTATGCTGTCTTACTAAGTGTTCAAAACTGCATGTAAAAGTAAATCTAAAGTATTGTCTTCATTACATAAAAACATGTATAACAAAAGAATGGAAGTATGCAAAATGTCAGCTGTGGTTTCCTTTGTGTAGTTAATCTAAGGTTTTTCCCACCTAGTATTTGTTCATTTCTATATTTTTCAAATATTCTAAAATAAATATGTATTGATAACTAACATTATTTCTTTAATTTGAAATTTTAAGACAAAACCAAAAATAAGAAGAAGAAAACAAAGTATAGAGAGGCATAATTTATAAGTTATTTTTATTTTCCAAGATCTTATTTTGAGATTCTGAACACAGCTGACAACACAAGTTTAAAGTTTGCATTTCCTCTACTTGGGCTTCCTTTCAGCACTTCAGCAATGCCAACGGATAGCCAAACTCTCCTTTTGGGGATGTAAGCTACAGGATCAGAAGTTTATTTGAGGAGAGTAGCCATTAGAATCACAAATCTTAATGCAATTTAAATTGCTTCCAGAGCTATCTTTTGCCCCAGACTAAATGTTTTTTCACCCATCACAATCCACTGAGAAGTAACTCAGAACCAGAAGGCTTTGCTCTTTATCAGTTCTGGGACAGGTAGACTTGAAGCAGCAGCAAGTTCTTGTTCCAAATGGATGAATCCAATGTTGTCGACAGTGGTTCAAAACAAGTAGGATAGTTCCAAAGCTAAAGCATATGTGTGTGTGTGTGTGTGTGTGTGTGTGTGAGAGAGAGAGAGAGAGAGAGAGAGAGATTCTTGATACTCTCTTAAACTGAGCACTTCCTGCCTGCCCATGTGTAACTGTCCTTAATTGTGGGAAAGCCATGATATACAATAAAAACAACAACAGACCCCTCAGTGAGCAGTTTCAATGCTTCATTTATGCCTTATCATTTAACTGTGTGCTGAGGCACCTGAATTTAATCCTCTCTTTTTCTCTCTTAAGTGCCAAAACTGAGTGTTGGTTCTTGTACAAGAAAAGCAAAATCTGTTCTCTCAGGCATCAGGTTTCACAGGAGGATGTTGCATAGATGTGACCAACTATACCTGCATGTGTTTTGAGTAAACATTTCACCTTCCATTACTGACGTTAATTTACCAGCCAGCTTCTGCCTACATGTCCAAGGGATTGGAACTCAACTGAACTTCCCATAATACAAATCACCTAACTGTGTTCTGTATCAGTGTATGTCAGTGTACGTACTTCTTCTTCCTTATAAAATTACAAGCTCTTAAACATTAGGGGCAGAATCTACTTTTAAAATTTTCAAATTCTGTCACACAGTGTCTTTGTAACAAGAGGTGATGGGTTGTCACTGAGACTACCTACAACTGGACACTAGGTGGCCCATGGTTGTTGGAGGAATGGGGACAAAAGAGGACAGAGAACTAAGATGCATTGAGCACCAACTCTTGACAGTCACTGGACTAAGAACATTACAAAAATGCATTTTTTCCCATAATATCTGTTAAATGCGTATTATTAGCCTCACTTTACAGATGAGGAAAAGGAGACTTGAGTGAGTGACACCATTTATAAGTGGAAGCATTAAGATTCAAAAACATTTCAGTCTAATACTCCAATTTTAAGTCTTTGATTGACTGTTCCAGGACTTCACAGTGGCCTTGGCCTTGAGATTTCCTCCAGATTACCTGACCATCATGGACATTTCATTCAGTACAGCAAGAAATGGACCATCTCTCTCTTGCTTTTCTATGGGGTCCACTCTCTTATTTGTGAGTGTTATCTGGAGCCTGGGAGAACAATTGTTTATTTTGAAACTTGGCTTTGAATATTAAACCCTTTTATTTATAAGGGGCACTTAAGAGCTCCCCAGGGGCTGATGGCTCTAGTATATGCAGGTCTATCCCTGCCCAAACTGAGATCATTCTTTCAGAGAGTAACATTTGAAGGCAATGGTCTTTCTCTCTGCTTTCTTATCTTGTTTGTGGCAGGTAACTCAGCTGTCGACAGCATGTCAATCAAATCTCAATTATTACGTGTCAATCAAATCTCAATTATTAATGAATGTCCTCAGAAAGGACATTTTAGAAATGGACACATCATGCTGTGCGATCCTGAATGTATTTGCTTTTGCACATGACACCCTATAAACAAAGCATATGTGTGCAGTCTGGCCCCTTTGCTAACTCCAGATGTGGAACCAGCTGGATGGAAGTTCTTGATCGCTGGGCTTTGTGATCACTCCAGTGAGCCAGCCTCAGCATTATAGGCAGTTGGTAATCTTGGGGATACATCTTACATATATATTTAGGGAAAGCCGAACTGAGAAGGGCTGCTGGAAATTATAGGAATGAGGCACTCTGTGGGCTCCACACAGCCAAAGTACTGCTCATGTGAGTGGCTGTGAGGTTGGAAATTTACAGGGGAGGGGCCAGCAGTAAACAAGAGGATCCCACCTCGGCAGGGATCCCCTCACTCCTCGGGGACCGTGAGGTCCCCTCCTAACCTTTCCTCACTCCCAACTTACTCCAAAGTGGTCTGTGCTGGTTGAGAGCTTGGTAGGAACATTTGCTCACTTCAATATTTATTTACACCACACTTGTGTATAAAGAGCTCCCCCTGAGATTTCACAAGATCCTTGACATTACCCAAAAATAGCGTCAGGAAACAGGGCAAGCACTAGTGTGTCTGCCTACATGCAGTGGAGACGTCAGAAAGAGAGCCATTCCGGACACCCATGGACGGCCAAATGCTGTGAACTCAGAGAGCCCACATGTGCTTTGTGAAAACAGGAACTGACTGTGGGACTCTTGTGCCTGTAGTTTCTGTCAAGTTCTTTCCTCTGAAGATTTTATTTTCCTTGTGCTTTTCTTTGGAGAGAGCTGGACTTGAGACCTAGTTGGTTGTTAATTGAAAAAACAATAAACATCTTTTTTACTTAAAATTAGATTTTCGTCCCTTAATACTGAACGGCCACATGAAATGGGTTGTGTAACCCAGGCCGACCGCCTGCTTCTCTTATTCATAATGAAATGGGCTTGTCTCTGGTTTTACGGGCACGGCAGAGTCTGGGAAAGGCACACATCAGCTTTGCTCCTAAAGGAACGCGCCGGTGAAGTTCCTCTGCTCTGAGCTGCTTCTCTTTCCTTCACTCTCCCTGCTGAGATCTTCCTTCCTTACTCGACAGAGGAGGAACTGCTTTGGGGATGAAAGAAACTTAAAATGAAGTCTGACTCTGTCCCTTACATGGGTAACTTCTCCCCACTCGTGCCTCTATGTGCCTCTCTCTGTATTTTCCTACCCTGACTCAGGTTTGTCTATTTTCACCAGCAGACAGCCTCCCACATGCCATGACCCTGTTCCTAAGGTCACTTTCTGGTTTGTGTTAGAACCTAGAATGGTTGTGTTTGGAGGTTGGGTCCCAAGACAAGCTCACCAAAGTCTGAGGTTCACTGTGATCATAACAGAACCTGACCCCCGAGGCTGAGGGTGTTGGTATGTGAATCAACACTCCAATTCCAACTTGCTAAGGCAGGACCATGGTTGAGGTTTTATAGAGAGATGGGGAATATCCTACCAGGGAGGTGCAGGAAAGGTGTATGTTTGGAGCAGTGGGGGATCTTCAAACAAGAAGGTATAAGCCTCTGCCGGTCAGTTGCAGGCAATGTGGCAACTAAGGGAAGCTTATGAAGTGAGAGCCCTTCCCAGGGCACACTGACTCTCATCATCAAGGCAGCTGCTGGCTGTCTACGTGAAGACCAACCTGGCTGCCCACACTAGCCCGAGGTAAGTCAGATACTCTGGAGGACAGGTGCTACACATTGTCCAGGAGGGAAACCCTAAGGAGGAGCATTTCTTTTTACAGTGGGAATGCATGTCCCATTTCCCCAGCTGCTTGCTCCCTGGAATGGCATCCCAAGCCTTGGCCCCAGGTCACCAGACATTGGAGCTGAACATTCAGCTTGGAATGGCTTGGCATCCAGTCAGTATGCACATCTGGGATGTGCAGCTGGATTCAGAACTTTGCAGTGGACTCTGGCACTTGGCAGAGTTTTGGGACTGTTAGCACTGACTGAGCTTGGAGGGGTTACAGTCCATCTTTCCTCAGGAGGAGCATCTTGCCCATCAACACCTGCAGCCCAAGGCAGAGAAGGAGCCTCTTGCTCCACTCAGGCAAAGAGAGTGAGGTCATGTTTAAGTTGGATGAACGAGCACATTGCAGCAGGTCCAGAAGTCTGTCAGCCATGGGATGGTGTTTTCCATCCAGAGGACAGCAGTGAATGACAGGATGTGACTAGGGATTCACAGAACAAACTGGCAGCCTGTGGCCTCTTCATGGCATGCACAGTTCACCCAGACTACAAAGCAAGGCAGGCAGAGGAAGCCATGCCCACCCTCTCTCCCACCGTCATACTTCCTTAGTGTGTCTGACACTTGAACAACAGCTACAGCCATTTGTTGAACATTTATTATGTGCCAAGACTTTTACGTACATAGGCTCACTTAACCTTTGCAAGAACCTAATGATGTATGACTCTTACTCAACTTTGAAGCAAAGGAAACGAGACTCAGAGATTTTAAATATCTTGGCCTTGGAGACACAGCTAGGAAGTGGCCAAATGAGATTCTGTGTTGTTTCTATCTGACTTCAAAGTCCATTATGCCTCATGGTTTTGTCATGCCACTTTCCATCTTGCTTCCCAAGAGCTTTGATAAGGCTTACATCTGTAGTCGTAGCCTCTAACTGCCCAGATTATCTAGGATACTATGTGACTGCTGTAATGAAAACCCAAGATAAGAGTAGCTTATACAAATTAGAAATTTAATTTTTCTCAGCCTGAACAAAAGCAATCCAAGACTATTGTGGTAGCTCCACAATGCCAAGAAGGCACTACAGCCCCTGCTCACCCACATGGTCCAATGTGGTTCCTCATGATGTCTTCTTCCAATTGGAAGGATAAAGAAAAGTGGGGCAAGACAAGGCACACCCCCAAAACGACTTGGTCATAGACTCACACATAGCAATAAGGATAGTATGAAAATTAAACTTTTTCTGAACATTTATATGGATGACTAAAGTCTAGTACCAAAGAAGCAAAGAAGAGGGCAAGAATGGATATTGGGGCACAACTCTCCATCTTTACCATATATTTTAATGGCCAATCTAAATTTCAGAAGGAAAAAAAGTGTGATACCTCTAGTATAAAGGCATCTGGGACTTCCTGGAGGGAACTGATCAAGGATAATAAGAATCTGAAGTACAAGCAAGCCATATTCCTGGAGAAAGAGACAAACGAGAAAGGAAGAGAAATATCTGTAAAGACACCAGTGATTCACAGACCATTGGATAGAACTGGTCACATGACTCTAATTGGACTGCAATGGAGGCTGGAAAGTATAGCAGAGCTCGTGGATTTGGGATGAGCATCAGTTGTCTCTGCTATGGAGATTTCACATAAAAACTAGAATTTCCAACTTTTCTTGGAAAATCAGATGTAGCAAACTCAACTCAACTCTACTGGGCAAGATCCACAGGAGCTCCTCAACTGCCCCCCTTTAGTCAGAGAAATTGGTTTCCAATGTGTCTTATTTACCATTTAACATCCCACCTTTGGGGCCCAATAGTGTCAGAATACAGTTTTGAATGATTTCAGAAGGCTTGTTTTAAGTTGTTCATGACAAGCCAAGGCAATCCAGGGCTAGAATCATTTATCCCTAAATGCATTGCCTTACATTTTCCTCAGTGACTCTCTACACTTCCTCACACATCGCCTGTGAGAACAACCTTCTTGTATTCCTGTGGGTTGATATTTTGTCACTCAAAGATTGTGGGAAACATCTAGTGTGGGCTTTGTTAGCAAGTATATATAAGAAATATTATTCTGTACATTTTAATGAAAACTTTATGAATGGCCATGCCCCCTCTTTTAAGTCTATTCATGGAAGGTGTATAGGATTAGCAACCTAAAGACCTAGGTTGAAGTGTTGATCCTATGACTTGTTAGCTGTCTGACCATGGATGCATCTGTTAGCCTCTTGGAACCCTCATAAAACATTCAGTACAAGGGTGGCCATGGGAATTCCCTGGCAGTCCAGTGATTAGGACTTGGCGCTTTCACTGCCGTGACCTAGGTTCTACCCTGGTCGGGGAACTGAGATCCCGAAAGCCGCACAGCACAGCCAAAAACAAAACAAAACAAATAAAGGTGGCCATGAGGATTAAGTGAGGTAAAGTTTGTGAAGGCATTGTAAACTGCAATACCAAGAATACCAATTCAGTTTCCAATCCAGTTATCTTTCAAGTTTCGTTGTTTTCCATTTCTTTTAAATTTTCGATGATGCATTCTCCTCTACATTTTACTTTATTTTATTTTACTTAAGAAAAAGAAGGCAAGAGCTGAAGTACAGCTCTAGATATCTAGAAGAGACAAGAAAAATGTTCTCCTTTTACAGTCAAAGAAACTCACCAACAAGTAGGCTTATCAAACAGCCAAGGCAGAATAAAAGTTGGAAGGTTGTGGCAAAATTGAATGAAAGACCAAATACAGCTGATTCTCATTATTTGCAGATTCTATATTTGCAAATTTGCCTACTGGTTAACATTTATCTGTAATTCTAGAATCAATACTCCTGGAGCTTTTGTAGTCATTTGCAGACACAAGCAGAGCAGTGAAAAACATGAATCACCCAACAATGCGCATTCCTAGCTGAGTCTGAAAAAGGTGATACTGCCTTCTTGTTTCAGGTCTCATACTGTAAACATGTGTCTTTTTGCAGTTTTTTTTTTCCATTTTTGTGCTTCTTGTTGATGTTTTCACTCTCTAAAATGGCTCCCAAACAGTGTTGTCTAGCACAAGATGTGTGTGGTGTGCCTTATGGAGAAAGAACGTGTGTTAGATAACTTCATTCAGGCATGAGTTATGTTGCTGCTGACCATAAGTTCAATGTTAATGAATCACACATACACACACACACACACATATATATGGTATATATATATAGTGTATATACACACACACACACACATTGTAAGTTGCTTTAAATAGATAGAAAAACATAAAACAAGATCATGTATTGATCAGTTGATCAAAATGTTGTGACCATAGGCGTGCAGGAACTTAACTCTATGTTTCCCTTAGAGGCAATCGTTCAGTATTAGCTAATTTGTATGTTTTAGGTGACTTCATAGAAAGTAATAACTGTGAATAATACAAATCAACTGTACATTGCCAAGGGCAAACCCTTCATTGTAATTCAAAAGTTTTAACAAGATTGCTTTCATTTCAAGCCCCCTTCAAGTATAGTGATGGAACCAATGAAAAGCTCTGTGTCTTGGTGGGCATTCTTGACATGCCACTGACATTATCAGCTAATTTTGGAAATATATGGCCTAGCCACGATCACTTCTGGCTCCATGTGAGCTGTGGCATCATCCTAAATTCAAGATTTAGGTTCTAAAGTCAGAAATAAATGTATTTCATTCATTTTGACTTCATAATCAAAGTAAGCTAAAAGCTGAATGATTGGTGGGTTAGGTTAATGGGACAATAAATTATGGAACATTTAGATTCCTTATTTCCTTTTGAAATAGTTATGTAAATCGTCTTTTTGCCTTTCTTCTCTCCTTGGCTTCATTCTTTCGTCTCTCTTTTTTCCTCTGGATTTTTTTGTTTTGTTTGTTTGTTTTTTGTTTTTGCGGTACACGGGCCTCTCACTGCTGTGGCCTCTCCCATTGCAGAGCACAGGCTCCGGATGCGCAAGCTCAGCGGCCATGGCTCACGGGCCCAGCTGCTCCATGGCATGTGGGATCCTCCCGGACCGGGGCACAACCTGCATCCCCTGCATCGGCAGGCAGACTCTCAACCACTGTGCCACCAGGGAAGCCCTTTCCTCTGGATTTTAATCCCTTTTACCTTTCTTACGCCCCCCTCTTTCTCCTTCTCTCCCTCATTTCTCTTTTCTGATGTTGTTACACTTTTCTTGTGTACACAGCACAAAGCAAAACAGAGACTTGTTAATTACTCATTTAATTTTATGACTACAGAGAACCAGCCTATCAAATCCACTCTGAGAACTCTCAAAATGCAAAGATCAAAAGGCAACTTGAAAGAAGCTGCATTTTGAGATAACTTTTAATACCCCAATTTGTTTTTCTCATAGCTCAGGGCAAAGGAATGAAAAATAATAGAAATACATTTTAAAGAAATCCCTTAGAGTTGAACTGTATTTCTAGGTAACTTAGATCACAAAAGTGACTTTTAAAAATCGAATTAGCTGTTGACTGCATTGAGCAAAGCCTGAAAATAAATGGAGAAACCAATTCACTTGCAGCTTTAGTTAGGAATTAAGTAAATTTGGAGCTTTGACTGCCCTTCATGACATATCCACATGGTTTGCATATTTCACATTTTAATAACTAGCCTGGCTTTGTTAAAACTGTGTGAGCATTGGAGGTAACGAGCTTGATCTTGCTTAGATCTCTTGGGGTACTCTCTCTTTTCTCCCTTAGATGCACAAGTTTCAGTCCTGATCCATCATCCCAAGATAAGAGCTGGAGAGCTTTTAGTTGAAGAGTAGCCATTTAGTGCATCTGAAGGAAGTCTCAGTGCAGCTTCCCCGTTCGCCTGCAGTCACGTTAACGATGTAAGGGAGCACATGATGCACTTTACCCTGATGTTTCATCACTTCAGGCACTAAACCATTGTCAGATACACCATCAATATCGTATTAAATTCATCATTATGTCCTTGACATTATTTTAATAACACTGGCAACTGCATGATAGATACAAATAAATCACAGCCTGAATTTTCTTTCATGTGACTTCCTGACTCAATCCACCACTCACTTTCTCTTTAGCTATAAAAATCCTTAGGCAAGACTTCCCTGGTGGCGCAGTGGTTAAGAATCCGCCTGCCAATGCAGGGGACACAGGTTCGAGCCCTGGTCCGGGAAGATTCCACATGCCATGGAGCAACTAAGCCTGTACGCCATAACTACTGAGCCTGCACTCTAGAGCCCGTGCGCCACAGCTACTGAGTCTGCGTGCCACAACTACTGAAGCCCACATGCCTAGAGTCTGTGCTCTGCAACAAGAGAAGCCACCTCAATGAGAAGCCAGTGTACCGCAATGAAGAGTAGCCCCCGCTTGCCGCAGCTAGAGAAAGCCCATGTGCATCAATGAAGACCCAACACAGCCAAAAATAAATAAATAAAGAAATTTTTTTTAAAATGCTTAAGCAACCAGTCACTTTTTCAGTTGGTAGGAGCACTAAGATGGAGCTTTTTGTAGCTGCTTTCTGAAGCATTTGCTTTAACATTGCAGATTTATCCATGGAGCCAAACCCTTGAATATCAAAGACAAGGGTTTTGTCTTTGTTCGATTGACCCTGGTCTACTGAGAACTTGGCCACAGCCCTCTCCAATTTCAGGTACCTGGGAAACACCTGTTCTCATGATTCATCTACATACATGGGTTGAAATGCTTTCTTCAATCCTTGCTAGATGGGAGCAGCGTTACTATTTTGAGCTTAGCCAGCAGTCTGGATTTCTCTATTTCACAAGCTTGAATAAATCGAACATCTCATTTTGAAAGTTCTCTGCCCTTTTCTTTCTTTTTCTTTTTTTTCTTAGCAACATATGAGCTTTTACACCATTTACTGATGCAAATTGCAGATATTTTTTTAGAACTATGCTGTGGCTAGCTTCTTTAGGCTATAAATACTCCAGCTTGACTATGTTAGAGACAGATGATTTATGAATTTCGTGGAAAACGAGGGTTAGATCACTATTAGATAATATTATGGCCAAGGGAACACAAGTCCCCAAATCATGCTCCTTGAGTACTCACCCTTCCATGGATTATGCCTGAGAAGCAGATGTAACCACAGGTGATAAACTGCAAGTACAAGATAAAGTAGCATTATTTTTAGCTCACCCCCATCCTCATGAAAAACTTAAGCAAGGTATACTGGGTTACAGGAAAGCAAACTTTCCTTCTACAAGTTTAACCCAAGTTGCTCAAATTTGAGCATGCATCAGAATCTCCTAGAAGCCTGGTTAAAATGCAGATCACTGGATTCCATCCCCAGAGTTTCTGATGTAGTAAGTCTGCCGTGGGGCCTGAGAATTTGCATTTCTCGCTTTGAGACCCATTGAGTTAGGTTTTTATCACCTCAAGATAAAGCAAAACACAGGGTCTGACTGGTCTATAGCCCCTTCAAGTCCACACCCACGTTTTTGGTCTTACCCTGTGATGTCAGGAAAACCCCCCGAGTTCCTGACACTGAGCTGGCTCCAGCCCAGTACCCTGGGCATCACATTGCATTTTAGTAGCTCCAGGCCTGCCTGATGGATGAGAGAGACTCACTACTGGGCCCCATGGGTGGAAAAGAAGAAAGAAGACAGTGCCACTCCTTCATCCACTGTTCCCCATCAACATTGAGAAGCCCTTCACACATGGCCCACTCATCTGTATGATGGGAGCTGACCAGTCAGCTCAGTCCCCCTCCTTGCACATCCAACATCGAGGAGGGCATGCAGAGAAGGGCCCACACTAGTTTTAGAAAAAGAAATTGTATCCCCATTTCTTTCTCCACTAGTAAGTTTCCTCTGATAAACCACAGACAGCAATAACTCCTGTGTATCTCTTGCCCACTGGTTCAAGGGATATTCTTTGCACGTGTGCCTCTATCTCAACAGCAGAGTGCACAATTATGTTTGAAAACAGACTCCAATTCTAAATGTGTTTGTAGAAAATATCCTTAAGAGTAATCCTATAATGAGTATTTTTGTAAATTATGTCTTTTCTCCTTAAATCATCCATTTTATATATTTCTACTCTCAAGGGTACAGTCTGCTGTGAGATATGTAAATGTGCACTTATCTGCCTGTCGCTTATTTTGTTGTTAACGTTTTATTGTGGAAAATTTCAAACATGAGTTTGTTTTTTTCAATTTTTTAAAAGAATATTCTTTGCTTAAAAAAAATATTTTCCCCTATTTTTCTGTTGTTTCAGCTTTATCTGGTGTGGAAGGAAAATGCAAAACTTTCTTCAGAATTTACTTTAAAGACAGTATACTTCCTGTCACATAGTACTTTCCTATGAGCCTTTGGTGTTAGGAGAAACTATGCTTTACTTGAGGAAATGGTATCCTTTTATTGGGCAAATAATGTGAATCTTGCTCTGATGGTGTTTCCCTTTACTTTAGCTCGAGGTCTTTTAGAGTCAATTTGCAATCAACTTCTAGCATTTGTACAGAACCTTTGGACACTCATTTCTGAGTGTTAAAGTGGCCTTTAATTTCTTCCCCTTGTCTCTTTTTAAATTCTATTTTACTTATAACATTTTGGTAAACTCTTTTTGATAATCTTTGAAAAAGGAGATAGGCTAAAAACAAACTCATTTTTCATAAAAAGACATTATCTTCCTGCCCTTAAAATACAGCCTGTAGTGGAATCTGTGTGCTAGACAGGAAAAGCATTTGATCTCATTGAGAGAAATCTGTACCCAGCAGCAAAGTGACAAACACCTCACAGGAACATCAGTGGTCGTCAGGAGAATGAGTTCTTGTGGCCAGTCTAGACGCCTTTTTGCATCTGTTACCCTCATGTGGAGCTCACTTACTTTAGTGAGTTCCAGTGAATGAAATGGCCTTTCAAGTCTGCTTCCTTCCAACCTGCAATAGGCTGTGATTCCATCAAGTTCTACTATTTTGAGTTGTAGAAATGTTATATATTAAGGTAAAAAAATCTGGACAAGATGATTTATAATATATAAAGAGGTGATACAAATCCATACAAAAAAGACCAACAACTCAGAAAAATGACATTGGATCAAATGAGCAATTCACAGAACTAAAAAATGACCACACACATATGAGAAAAGTCTGGGCAATCTCATTCATAACAGAGAACAAGCAAATTATATAACCAATAAAATAGTGGCTTTGGCCAACTAAATTGGCACTATTTTAGGAAAAGTAGGAAAGAGTGTGGGAAATGAATACTCTTAATCACTGTTGATGGGATTATTAATTGTCCTAGACTGAGGGTAAGTTACAAAGCATTATCCAAAATTTAAATGCAGCGGCTATACCAGGGATTCTTCTTCTAGGGACTTATCCTACACAAATATTGGCACATGTGTTCAGAGGCATGCATATGCATGTCATCGTCATATTAATGATAATATTGAAGAAGGGATAATTAAACTATCCATCAATAAGGGAATGATTAAATAATCATTATGTGGATGTATTCATACAATGGCAGCCTGTGCAGCAGTTTAATGAGCTTGATAGCTCTCTGTGTGCCAGCATGGAAATACTCTTCAAAACATATGGTTCAAAGGATGAAACTAAGATGCAGAACAATATGAAAAGAGTATGAGTCCACATATGTAGCAAACTACTGCAGACAATATGTTTTTGTGTATGTGTCTATAAGAATGCAAATACATAGAGAAAGAACTTTTTAAAAATAGCCTTCTCTGGTTAGGGGAGTGGGATGGAGATGGGGATGGCGAGAAAGAGAGTAAAGAAGGGCTTTTATTTTTTTATCCTTTATCATTTTACATTGGTTTGAACTTTTCATGTTTGCATCCCTATATTGTGCAATTAATTACCTCAAAAAACCTTTAAAATAATGAGAAAAATAAAGATAAGAGGACTAAATAGATACATATTCAAATATAATCTCGGTAATGGAATTATGGATAGTTTTTAGTTTTTTTGAGCTGTTGTTTCCAAATTTTTACAATGAGTATATACTGTTTTGTAAGCGGACAAAAACAAACAAACAAACAAAAACTTTTTCAGAGTGATACATTTTACTCCTTCCTTTCTAAACACATAGAAAAGGGATATGACAAACCACTGTATTTTAACCACTATGATTTTCTTTCCCATTCTTTCAATCACTCTTATCTTTAGAGGGCGGCTTCTGTTTCCTTCCATTCCTGTACTTTAATACTTTCTGACAGAGATTTCTGGTTCAGATTCTCTGTGTCTACTCCCAAACGCTAGGAATAAGTTTCAGCCCTGATAGTGTCTTATTCCCAGAAATGCCCATCAACTTCGCCTTCCTCCAGGGGGTTGTTAGGGGAAGGATGCTGAACATTTTTTCTAATTTGTCCTTTTCGTGGGTACAGCATTATGCAACTCAGAGTCTCCATCTCCTGTGGATTTACCTGGATACCTGGAAATTTCCTTTTTAAAGGAAACATGTTTTCTTCCAGCTGTGCCCTCATGGGCAACCCCCATCTCCATTTGGTCTGGAGGTTTCACAAGCTGAATTCCTGCCAGTCTCCCTTGGATCAGCTCAGAGTCACGCTTTCTCCCGAATGCACCATATGGACTATTTGTGGATGATTCCCCACGGCCTGCTCACCTTTTATCATAAGCACGTCAAGGCATCCACGTGTGGCACATGTTTTGAAGAAGTAAAAAGAATTTCATGGAAATAGATCCATGAATGGGCTTCCCTTCCCCCAGTCACCTTGCTTTTTCCCTCAATGGTATCTCTTCTGTATACAAATTATCTCCTTAGGGCAGATTTCTCAATCTGTAACACACATGCAAATGGCCTGGGGATCTTGTTAAAATGCAGATTCTCATTCATTAAATCTGGGGTGGGACCCAAGACTTTGCATTTCCACCAGGCTCCCAGGGAATGGTGATTTTGCTGATCCATAGGCTGCACTTAGAGTGGTAAGGTTCTAAGGGACATTAGCAGGAGTTAGTCCCATCAAAGCCATGTAAGGGTGACATGGGACTTGTTTAATTGCAAAAAGGAAACTGTCCACACAATAATGATAGAGAATCAAAGGTATGATTGAACTTATGGATATAGGTTTCATTTAGATTTATCTTCTTAAGCATAAACCAAAAGGCCCACAGTTTTATAGAGGGACCTGGCTATGAAACCATGAATCCCAGAATCTCAGGAATGGAAAAGCAGTCTAGAAGGTGTGTACTGAGCTCTCAAAGACAAAACATTTATTCCATTTCATTTTTGATACATTTAGAATTTATTTCAGGTTATCAAATGGGATATGGAGTAATTAAAACACAGTGTGGTTATTTGAACATTTCTTTATACTGAAGTATTTGTTTTAAAATTTTCTTTATACTGAACATTATTTATACTGTTTTTGAGTATATTATTTTATACAGTTTTCTTAGTAGTTTATCTATGTGCTACAATATACACATGTACCTTACAGACATTTAACCACTTCAAGTGAAATATAGAAACCTTGTTTCCATTTACTTCTCTTTACTCTCTTTCTTTCTCTCTCTCTCTTTTGTTACAAAATACAAATAACATAAAATTTGCCATTGGTGATATTTAGTACATTCACAATATTGTGCAACCATAACCACTGTCTAGTTGTAATATTGCACATTCTAATCACATTCAGAGGAAACCACGGACCCATAAGTAATTACTCTCCATTCCTCCTCTCCCTAGTCCCAGGCAACCACTAATCTACTTTCCGTTTCTATGGATTTGTTTGTTCTAGATGTTTTATATAAATGGAATCATAACATGTGGCCTTTATATCTGGTTTCTTTCACTCATCATAATGTTATCAAAGTTCATTCATGTAGTAAGATGTGTCAGTACACCATTCATTCTTATGGCTGAATTATATTCCAGATGAACGGGTATATGAATGGGAAGCTTCTACAGTATTAAGTCATTATACATTTGTGTTTATTCAGGGCTGTGGCTAGGGTGAAGTAAATGAACCAAGTGAGGTGATTATCTTGAGCCCTAAATTGGAAAAGATGCTGAAAACCTTAGTAGTCATGATAAATAGTAAGGCAATATTATAACAATCAAAATTCATGCAAAAGTACATGATAAACAAAATCTCAAAATTTTAAATAAAGACAGGATTAATATTACTGATGTTTCCTTTTGACTTTGGCTGCAATGTGGCTTGGCACATCACTGTTACTGGCACTATATTTAAAAAGCTGATATTTTGTTAGTCCTACATTTTTATACCGATTTTGATAAAATATTATACTAGGACATTATTTGTTTTGATTCCTGAGTTTTGGGCGTCAACTTAAATTGGGCACCGGAGGAGAGTGTACCCTGCTTCAATCACTTCACCTTAATCCTGGCCTGTTGTCCATTTATTCCAGTGAACTAGCTTGCCCTCATGTTTGCTAATAAAACAAGACAGTTTACTAGCAGAATGAATGGAACAAAGAACAAGATGATTTCCAAAATTAAATTAAATTGAATTAAAAATTTAGTGAAAGGCTTGAAATATAAAGTCTGGACAATCTTTAGGAAGATAAATCCAAAGACAATGACATAAAAATATGAGAGAAAAAAATGTAAATTTAGAGAATCAGACCTGAAAAAAATCTAACATCAGACTATCAGGAATTATAAAAGTTAAAACACACACACACACACACACACACACACACACACACACAGGAGGTATTTATTAACTAAGTCATACCAGAAAAATTCTGTGACCTCAAAGATACATGTCTCCTTGTTAGAAAGGCCCAATGAATGATAAAAGATTCAAACTCAGGAACATCATTGTGAAAATTCAGAACAACAAGGATAAAGGCATATAGAGGAAAGAAAACAATGGAAAAACAAATTGCCGACAAAGGAATGAGTATCAGAATGACATCAGGCTCTTGACAGAACACTTTAAGCACAACATGGGCAGATACTCTGCTGCCTGGTCTGCCTCATTGTGAATGATGGCATTATGTCTGAAAATAAAACTACAATAATGGTAAGTGACATTTGTAGATAAATCTGAACCAGGTGGTCCCCAATCACAATGCAATCAAGAGTCTGAAAATCCCAGAGCAGGTTGAAGGTGAGCAGCCATCTTTAAAATGGTCTGTCCTCTTGTCCCTTTGGCACGTGCAGAATCACACCACAATATATGCTCCACAGGACCTGGGACCTGCTTTATCTGTTCACTGAAGAATCTGTGGCAACTAAAATATGGTGTGGCATAAACAAGTCCTCTGTAAAAACTTACTGAACAAATAAAGAAATGGATCTTTGAGGCTCATCACTTATCATCTTATGAGGAAGGCAGATACCATGTAAAAAAATGTACATAGGTAAGCTGGGAGCAAGTAAACCCTGGTGTGGCATGAATAAGAACTGGCAAGGAGCACAGAGGCCTCCCATCTTTTCAGGTGCATATTGAGAATTTGGATGTTCCCCTTTGGCCTACTTCGTGGTACACACTTAGTTTTAATTAATAATGGAGACTTTCATGAAACACTTGAAAGTACAGAGATGTTTAATAATAACACAAAAACACTTGCTATTAGAAGGCTTCATTTCTAATGCATGCCCACTTATTACCTTTAGGTTTGCTTTTATGTTTTCCAACAGTTTAAAAGATGTGTTTCCTAGAGAAGTCGACACGTCTATTCTCAGGGTTTGAAGAAAACATATTTTTGGCGTTTATATAGTTTCTGTCTCATTTGGTGGTTTACTTTTTTTCCTGGTATTTATTTTTTCACCTTATTTCTAATCCGTGTAATGAATTTAATCTCCTCCTTCACATGTATATGCCCAAGACAATGTTATGAAACCTGGAAGATCTCAACTAAATACTTTTTAATTAACTCACTACCACTTCCTTCCCTGGTTTCATTTGGACCAAAAAAAAAAAATGTCCTCCTGTCTCTAGCAGATGCCTTGAGGCACCTGACAGTGCACTGTTGTGAAAGACTTCAGCAAATTTGCCAAGCAGACTGAAGGCGCCTTCCTTTAACCTTAAAGAAATGTCCCAATTTAAAAACTACTTTCAGAAATACATGTCCCCTACCCCAGGGGAAGAGGGAGCACAGTGAAGCCATATCATGTTTCTGCTTAAATTCTTGTTAATCTGATTTTCAGTTATTTTTTTAAAGGTTTCCTCTGGTAAATGTACCAAATAAGTGCATGTGATTCACTTCAGGGACCAAAGCAGTTCTGCATTAGAAACAGGCCAATCCTGTGAGTGATTAGAAAGTTTCCTAGAGGACCATTCCATGCAAATTGGACTTAGTACAAGATCTGACTTCAAAGAGCAAAACTAATAGTTAAGTGGAGAAAAATTACTCCCTTATGATTAAAAAGAAAATGATATATTTTGTGCAGACTGGAAGCATCATTCTGATGCAAAAACTTTCCTCTCTCCTGTTCTGTTTGTGCCTTCTGTGAGGAAGGAGCAGAAGAGAGAGAGAAACTAATCACACCCTTAGAATTTCCTCTCCCTGGGAAAGCTCTGGGACAGTGCTACTTTAAGTGAGGTCCACTCCCTGGGAAAGCTCTGGGCCAGTGCTACTTTAAGTGAAGTCCTCTCCCTGGGAAAGCTCTGGGCCAGTGCTACATTAAGTGAGGACTGGCTGCCAATCCTCACACTGTTGGTTGCTGTTAACAAGACAGATAACTTGCAAGGGAATGTAAATCCATTACGTCATTAAGCAGACTTTTGGGTCCAGCTGAAATTCACAAGGTGACTTTCTTGATGAAGGAATCAGTGTCTTGATTCACATTCTGGGGTAAACTTGTCTCTGTTGGACTGACACTTTCGGTAGCACTGGGATGTCCATGGTGTAAGGAAAACTCCTGAACTGACTCCTGAAGTAGCCACTGAACTAGTTCTGGTTGCAAGTAACAGCAATACATTCAAGCCAGCCCAAGAAAAGAATTTATTTTAGGGATACAAACATGGAGCCTCATGGAAATCCAAGAGCTGAGATCACAGAGCTGAAACTCCCAGAAGCTATTGCCAGAGGCCAGCTCCAGAACAAAAGTTCTCTAACAGGAGCAGCAGCAAAAAGTGTGGACCCACATACTTATGCTGTTCAATTAACAGATTTTGGAGCTGTTTCACTCCCTTGCTTTTACTTACAGTTTCCACTCCCTCCTGACTGGGTATCTCTTAGTATCTAGTACTTAATGAATCTAATTCAATTTAAGGTCACTCTTCTCTCAGTGAATTCCATTAAAGGTAAAGGGAACTGGAGTTATTAAACCTCAGCATGGGGTTTCTAGAAAATACTGGGGCTTAAGCAATATATTTGAAAAAGCCTTTTCTTTCCATCGGCAGTGATATAAAAAAGTTTTTGATGGAGGCGTAGATCATAATGCCAGTTGCCATAGATAAGGAAAGGGTGAATAAGAAGCAGAGCTTAAAATAAAACAGTTTAAAACAGACCAAAATCTGTTGTCTGAGGAACGGATCTACATTGCAGATGTGCTTTATTTGACCTACATATTGCTTTCATACACATACACACACACACACACACACACACATATATGTATATTTAAAATTTTACCGATGTGTATTAATCCATATTGTATTGGGTTAACTCATATGTATTAGGTTTTTCTGTAGCTGCTGCAACAATTTGCCACAAACTTGGTTCTTACAGTTCTGGAGGCTAGAAGTCCAAAATCAGTTTCACTGGGCTGAAATCAAGATGTAGGCAGGACCATGCTCCCTCTAGGGGCGCTAGCTGAAGATATGTTCCTTGAATGTTCCACCTTCTGGTGGCTGCCAGCATTCCTTGACCTGTGGCTTCATCATCTAATCTCAGCACTCACATTGCCTTCTCCTCTTCTATGTGAAATCACCCTCTCTTCCCTCTCATAAAGACACTCACGATGGCATTTAGGGCCCACCTACATAATCCAGGATAATCTCCCATCCCAAGATCCTTAGCTTAATCACATTTGCAAAGACCCCTTTTCCATATAAGGTAGTATTCACAGGTCCCAGGGATATCTTGGGGGTTGTATTCAGCCTACCACACACTATGAAATTATTATTTGACTGTTTTTGATCTGTAAATGTCACTTCCATATAATAAAAAAATACTGTTTGCCAGAAAATAAATCAGGTTTAATATAAAATACAGATCTCTGTCTTTTCTTGAAAAATGAGAAGATCTGGATAAGCTGGGTCCAAATCCTCAGTAGCAACACAACTGGATATCAGCAGCATCTGTCCCTGTGTAAGAGTCACCTGTGATCTCCAGCTCACTGTCATACCCATTTACAGTACTTACTTGGACCCTGAATTGATTTGAGTTTGTAACCTCTGACAGTTGCAACATCCACAAATGCACACCTCTACTACAAAGCACCAGGATACACTCATGGAGAAGGTCTGTTTGAGGTGGTTCTAAGGGGTAAGTCAGGCAGAGTTTAGGGTAGCATGGAGGTAAGCTCATTCTAAGTAAGTGAGCAGAGCTTGGAAGCTGGAAAAGTATTAAGTCCTAAGCCACCTTATGGCACCCAGATATTTCTTCCTACAACCTTGAAAGCAAGTCTGCTCTTACATAATGTGGTTGAACCTTCCTGGAAGGGAAGCTATGAGAGTCTGAGAAATCCCACTGTGATCTGCACCCCATTGACCCTGTATCAGAATCTTGTGGCAGCTGGCCTTCTACAAAGTCCTGGAAGAGTACATTTGTTCCTATGGCAACTTGCAGACACAAATGATAATGCAGAAACAAAATGAGATCCAGTGATACTCATTGATGATGAAAAAGAAGTATACAGTTTTGATTACTTTTATCACAGTTCCTAAAATTCTTTGTGAGGAGGTGTTTTTAGGTTTTTTCTTTTTTTTGGCACTTATGCGATAATGATGTCAAACTCTGTTATTTTTTCGGAATTATGAATTATACCTATCTTAAAAATCTGTGGAAGACTAAATGTATTTCATCATGAAGAGGTAATATACTTAAAAAATATATATTGGGTCAATCACTAAAAAGTGAGTTTAGCTGAGGTCAGGTTGACATTTTTGCAGTTTTTTATTGAATTAAAGGGAGGAAGTGGGAACAGAGATGTGTGGTTGTTCCCCCAGGGGAATTGGTGTCTTTGAGAAAAGGAGAAATGTGTGACTCCCTTCTTTCTTTCTCATTTTTCCTTCCTTTCCTTCTTGCTATGCCTTTTTTGTTCTCATGCATGAAACAAGTTTATTCCATGATTTGGGTGGAAGAGGGGAGGGGCAAATTTTGATGTTTTGAATTAAGTTATTATGATTAGGGTGTGGGTTGTCCCTGATGAGACAAGGTAAACATCTCCAGTCAGAATCCTGGGCAAGAAACTGCAGGTAAAGGTCCTGGCTGTAATTTAGTTAACTGTTTTTTCCTTGAGAATTATAATATGGGTGTTAAGAGTCAAATTTCTACGTTCTTCTCTGGGGAAGAGTAAGTGGAGTTCACCAAAGTCTTGATGATGAAAACATGTAGTTTTGTCTCTACCTTCTACTCCATCCACATCTTTAGTTAGTATCTTTTAATTTCTTATTCATTAATTCGACCAATATTTCATGAGTATCTAGGCATGGTTGGCACTGTAGAAGGTGATTGGCATATTTCAGTGAAAAGAATAGACAAAAATCTCTGAAACTTGCAGATTACATTCTAGTGGGAAGAGCAGACATAAGAATAAACCCAATAAATAAGGAATGATTTCATGCATTAGAAGATGATAAGCTGCCTCAGAGACTAAAAGGAGGATAAGGAGCTAGGATGCTAGGGGATGAGTTGCAGTTTTAAATGGGAAGGCAAGATGGACCTCATTAAAGAGGTAACATTTATGCAAAGACTTGAAGGAGGGAAGGGAGTGAGCCTTGTGTTTATCAGGAGAAAAAGGAAGAGTGAATCATGCAGAGAGACAAATAAGTACAAAGGTCCTGAGTTGGGAGCACGCCTGGTGTGTTCCAGGAGCAGTGAGGAGGCTGGTGGGTCTGGAGTGAAGGGCCAGATTGAGAAAATAATAGGAAACAAGTTGAAAGAGAGGCTTTTGTAGGCTGTAAAGGGATTTGATTTTTACTACGGTAAGATGGAATAATATGGGAAGATTTTGAGCAGGGGAGCATTATGATCTGATTTGTCTTTAACAGGCTCACTCTGGCTGCAATCTAATCTGGGGATTAAATTATAGCTAGTCCAGAGTGGTAGAGGAAAAATCAGAGAAAGAGTCACACAAGAGAAGAGAGCATCTGCCCAGTGGTAGGTGTTGAGGGAGACATGTTTTTGAAGGGAGAGTAAAAATAAACGTCACAAACCTCTTACACTAATTAGAACCAAGAACATCAATATGTAATTGTGTCCTAATTTAAGGTAAAGTAATAAGGTTTCAGGGGAAGGGCTATGGCATAGAACTACAATAAAACTCTACACCATCCCTAAAATATAGTAAAATGAGCAAAACATATGTTTTAAAGAATGGGAAAATAGAAGCATAGCACTGAAATTGCATAGCTCCCATGCAGTGACCTCATAATTTATAGGGTCTCTACCATGATGCTCTACAAGACTCTATTTCTCATCCCCTCCAAAATAAGTAAAATATACAGTGCCATATGCATTAGTAAATTTGACTGAAAATTTTGTGTGAATAAAGGAAAGAATATTTATATCAAATACAAAGATCCTAAGAGAAATTTCTTGACATTTTTGTTCTTTGCTATTGATTATTCTCAAAATCCAAGTCTCTTCATCATCATTCTCTGTACTTCCACCAACTTTTGAACAACTGCCCCTTTACTGTCCAAAGGAGTTAAACTCTGGCTCTCAACTTAAATCCCCAAAACAAAACAAAAACTAGTTGGCTCTCCCCTCACTCCTCAGATGCAGCAACAATCTATGTTATAGTTATTCAAACATGACTCCAAGTTCTAATCCTCTATTGCAAGCAGTCTATGAAAATATTAACCCAACAAATATAGGTCTTTTCTAGGATTGGGGATGCTGCTGCCAGGAGATATAATTTTTCTACACATTGTTACAAAAGGAAGTTTGCAATTTTTGTATCAAAACTATAAAATATCAAACACTTTGTAAAGTTTCTTCCAGAAATAGAGAAATGCAGGAGTACATAAAATGGCACACAGCTAGTGGTGTCCTGAAACCAGTTCATAGTGGCTCATGAGAGCCATTCGTGTATGCTCTTCCCAACTTCCAAATTCAGTGACATCATGTTGCAGCTGAAATCAGTCATGATGGTGGTATTTATACCACAGGAATGAAAATACTGAAAAACAGTTTTTTTCTTTTTCTCTATAGAATCAATTTACCACATACTACTGCATATGGCACTTATTGGAAGAGATGGCAGAAAAAAAATTATAAAAACCTCACTTTTATTCTCAACTTGAAATAAAGAAGATTGAGAAGTCTAAATAAAAAGTCTGCATAGAGAGAGAGCTTCAAGATGGCGGAAGAGTGAGACGTGGAGATCACCTTCCTCCCACATATACATCAGAAATACATCTACACATGGAATAACTCCTACAGAACACCTACTGAATGCTGACAGAAGACCTCAGACCTCCCAAAAGGCAAGAAACTCCACCACGTACCTGGGTAGGGCAAAAGAAAAATGAAAAAACAGAGACAAAAAATAGGGACGGCACCTGCACCAGTGGGAGGGAGCTGTGAAGAAGGAAAGGTTTCCACACACTAGGAAGCCCCTTCGCGGGCGGAGACTGCGGGTGGCAGAGGGGAAAGTTTTGGAGCCGCGGAGGAGAGCGCAGCCACAGGGGTGCGGAGGGCAAAGCAGAGAGATTCCCGCACAGAGGACCTGTGCCGACCAGCACTCACCAGCCCGGGAGGCTTGTCTGCTCACCCGCCGGGACAGGCGGGGGCTGGGAGCTGAGGCTCAGGCTTCGGTCGGATCCCAGGGAGAGGACTGGGGTTGGCTGCGTGAACACAGCCTGGAGGAGCTAGTGCGCCACGGCTAGCCAGGAAGGAGTCAGGGAAAAAGGTCTGGACCTGCCGAAGAGGCAAGAGACTTTTTCTTGCCTCTTAGTTTCCTGGTGCATGAGGAGAGGGGATTAAGAGCACTGCTTAAACGAGCTCCAGAGATGGGCATGAGCTGTGGCTAAAAGTGCGGACCCCAGAGACAGGCATGAGATGGTAAGGCTGCTGCTGCAGCCACCAAGAAGCCTGTGTGCAAACACAGGTCACTCTCCACACCTCCCCTCCCGGGAGCCTGTGCAGCCCGCCACTGCCAGGGTTCGGTGATCCAGGGACAAATTCCCCGGGAGAACACACGGCATGCCTCAGGCTGGTGCAACGTCATGCTGACCTCTGCCGCCACAAGCTTGCCCTGCATCCAAACCCCTCCCTCTCCCTGGCCTGAGTGAGCCAGAGCCCCCGAATCAGCTGCTCCTTTAACCACGTCCTGTCAGAGCGAAGAACAGATGCCCTCAGGCAACCTATACCCAGAGGCAGGGCCAAATCCAAAGCTGAACCCCGGGAGCTGTGTGAACAAAGAAGAGAAAGGGAAATCTCTCCCAGCAGCCTTGGGAGAAGTGGATTAAATCTCCACAACCAATGTGATGTACCCTGCATCTGTGGAATACCTGAATAGACAACGAAATATCCCAAATTGAGGAGGTGGACTGTGGGAGCAACAATACATATATTTTTCCCTTTTTCTCTTTTTGTGAGTGTATATGTGTATATTTCTGTGTGTGATTTTGTCTGTATAGCTTTGCTTTTAGCATTTGTCCTAGGGGTCTGTCTGTCCGTTTTTTTGTTTTTGTTTTTGCTTCTTTTTAGTATACTTTTTAGCACTTGTTATCATTGGTGGATTTGTTTTTCGGTTAGGTTGCTCTCTTCTTCCTTTCTACTTTTTATTTATTTTTTTTTTATTTTAATAACTTCATTTTTAAAATTTTACTTTATTATATTATATCTTTTTCTTTCTTTCTTTCTTTCCTTTTTTTTCTCTATTTTATTCTGAGACATGTGGATGACAGGCTGTTCGTGCTCCAGCCAGGCAGCAGGTCTGTGCCTCTGAGGAGGGAGAGCCAAGTTCAGGACACTGGTCCACAAGACACCTCCCAGCTCCACATACTATCAAATGGCAAAAATCTCCCAGAGATCTCAACACCAACACCCAGCTCCACTCAATGACCAGCAAGCTACACTGCGGAACACCCTATGCCAAACAACTAGCAAGAAAGGAACACAAACCCATCCATCAGCAGAGAGGCTGCCTAAAATCATAATAAGGCCACAGACACCCCAAAACACACCACCAGATGTGGACCTGCCCACCAGAAAGGCAATATCCAGCCTCATTGGCCAGAACACAGGCACTAGTCCCCTCCACCAGGAAGCCTACACAACCCACTGAACCAACATTAGCCACTGGGGACAGACACCAAAAACAATGGGAATTATGAACCTGCAGCCTGCAAAAAAGAGAGCCCAAGTAGAGTACATTTAAAAAAAATGAGAAAACAGAGAAACACACAGCACTTGAAGGAGCAAGGCAAAAACCCACTAGACTTAATAAATGAAGAAGAAATAGGCAGTCTACTTGAAAAAGAATTCAGAATAATAATAATAAAGATGATCCAACATCCTGGAAATAGAATGGAGAAAATACAAGACAAGTTTAACAAGGACTTAGAAGAACGAAAGAGAAAACACTGATGAACAACACAATAAATGAAATTAAAGATTCTCTGGAAGGGATCAGTAGCAGAATAATTGAGGCAGAAAAACAGATAAGTGACCTGGCAGATAAAATATTGGAAATAACTACTTCAGAGCAGAATAAAGGAAAAAGAATGAAAGAATTGAGGACAGTCTCAGAGACATCTGGGACAACATTAAACACACCAACATTCAAATTGTAGGGGTCCCAGAAGAAGAAGAGAAAAAGAAAGGGCCTGAGAAAATGTTTGAAGAGATTACAGTTGAAAACGTCCCTAATATGGGTAAAGAAATAGTTAATCAAGTCCAGGAAGCACAGAGAGTCCCATACAGGATAAATCCAAGGAGAAATATGCCAAGACACATATTAAACAAACTATCAAATATTAAATATGAAGAACAAATATTAAAAGCAGCAAGGGGAAAAAAAACAAATAACACACAAAGGAATCCCCATAAGGTTAACAGCTGATCTTTCAGCAGAAACTCTGCAAGCCAGAAGAGAGTGGCAGGACATACTTAAAATGATGAAATGGAAAAACCTAAAAACCAAGATTACTCTACCCAGCAAGGATCTCATTCAGATTTGATGGAGAAATTAAAACCTTTACAGACAAGCAAAAGCTGAGAGAGTTCAGCACCACCAAACCAGCTATACATCAAATGCTAAAGGAACTTCTCTAGGCAGGAAACACAAGAGAAGGAAAAGAGGTGCAATAACAAACACAAAACAATTAAGAAAACGGTAATAGAAACATACATATCAATAATTACCTTAAATGTAAATGGATTAAATGCTCCAACCAAAAGACACAGACAGGCTGAATGGATAAAAAACAAGTCCTATATATATGCTGTCTACAAGAGACCCACTTCAGACCTAGGGACACATACAGACTGAAAGTGAGGGGATGGAAAATGATATTCCATGCAAATGGAAATCAAGTGGCAATTCTCATATCAGACAAAATAGGCTTTAAAACAAAGACTATTACAAGAGACAAAGAAGGACACTACATAATGATCAAAGGATCAATCGAAGAGGAAGATATAATAATTGTAAATAATTATGCACCCAATTTAGGAGCACCTCAATACATAAGGCAAATACCAACAGCCATAAAAGGGGAAATCGACAGTAACACAATCATAGTAGGGGACTTTAACACCCCACTTTCACCAATGGACAGATAAATAAGGAAACACAAGCTTTAAATGGAACATTGAACAAGATGGACTTAATTGATATTTATAGGAAATTCCATCCAAAAACCACAGAATACACATTCATCTCAAGTGCTCATGGAACATTCTCCAGGATAGATCATATCTTGGGTCACAAATCAAGCCTTGGTAAATTTAAGAAAATTGAAATCATAACAAGTATCTTTTCCGACCACAAAGCTATGAGACTACATATCAATTACAGGAAAAAAAATCTGTAAAAAATACAAACACACAGAGGCTAAACAATATATTACTTAATAACCAAGAATTCAGTGAAGAAATCAAAGAGGAAATCAAAGAATACCTGGAAACAAATGACAATGAAAATATGATGACCCAAAATCTATGGGATGCAGCAAAAGCAGTTCTAAGAGGGAAGTTTATAGCAATAAATCCTACCTTAAGAAGCAAGAAACAGGTCAAATAAACAACCTAAGCTTACACCTAAAGCAATTAGAGGAAGAAGAACAAAAATCACCAAATTTAGCAGAAGGAAAGAAATCATAAAGATCAAAAAAGAAATAAATGAAAAAGAAATGAAGGAAACGGGAAACGACAGCAAAGATCAATAAAACTAAAAGCTGGTTCTTTGAGAAGATAAAGTAAATTGATAAACCATTAGCCAGACTCATCAAGACAAAGAGGGAGAAGACTCAAATCAATAGAATTAGAAATGAAAAAACAGAAGTAACAACTGACACTGCAGAAATACAAAGGATCATGAGAGATTACTACAAGCAACTATATGCCAATAAAATGGAAAACCTGGAAGAAATGGACAGGTTCTAAGAAATGCACAAACTTCTGAGACTGAAACAGGAAGATAGAAAATATGAATGGACCAATCACAAACACTGAAATTGAAACTGCGATTAAAAATCTTCCAACAAACCAAAGCCCAGGACCAGATGGCTTCACAGGCTAATTCTATCAAATATTTAGACAAGAGCTAACACCTATTCTTCTGAAAGTCTTCCAAAATATAGCAGAGGGAGGAACACTTCCAAACTCATTCTACAAGGCCACCATCACCCTGATACCAAAACCAGACAAAGATGTCACAAAGAAAGAAAACTACAGGCCAATATCACTGATAAACATAGATGCAAAAATCCTCAACAAAATAATAGCAAATAGAATCCAACAGCAAATTAAAAGGATCATGCACCATGATCAAGTGGGGTTTATCCCAGGACTGCAAGGATATCTTCAATATTCACAAATCAATCAATGTGATACACCATATTAACAAATTGAAGGAGAAAAACCATATGATCATCTCAATAGGTGCAGAGAAAGCTTTTGACAAAATTCAACAACCATTTATGATAAAACCCTCCAGAAAGTAGGCATAGAGGGAACTTTCCTCAACATAATAAAGGCCATATATGACAAACCCACAGCCAACATTGTCCTCAATGGTGAATAACTGAAACCATTCCCACTAAGATCAGGAACAAGACAAGGTGGTGCATTCTCACCGCTATTATTCAACATAATTTTGGAAGTTTTAGCCACAGGAATAAGAGAAGATAAAGAAATAAAAGGAATCCAAATCGGAAAAGAAGTAAAGTTGTCACTGTTTGCACATGTCATGATACTATACATAGAGAATCCAAAAGGTGCTACCAGAAAACTACTAGAGCTAATCAATGAATTTGGTAATTTAGCAGGATACAAAATTAATGCACAGAAATCTCTGGCATTCCTATACACTAATGATGAAAAATCTGAAAGTGAAGTTAAGGAAACACTGCCATTTACCATTGCAACAAAAAGAATAAAATGTCTAGGAATAAACCTACCTAAGAAGACAAAAGACCTGTATGCAGAAAATTATAAGACACTGATGAAAGAAATTAAAGATGATACAAATAGATGGAGAGATATACTATGTTTTTGGATTGGAAGAATCAACATTGTGAAAATGACTATACTACCCAAAGCAATCTACAGATTCAATGCAATCCCTATCAAACTATCACTGGCATTTTTCACAGAAGTAGAACAAAAAAGTTCCACAATTTGTATGGAAACACAAAAGACCCCGAATAGCCAAAGCAATCTTGAGAAAGAAAAACGGAGCTGGAGGAATCAGTCTCCCTGACTTCAGACTATACTACAAAGCTACAGTAATCAAAACAGTATCTACTGGCACATAATCAGAAATATAGATCATTGGAACAGGATAGAAAGCCCAGAGATAAACCCATGCACATATGGTCACCTTATCTTTGATAAAGGAGGCAAGAATATACAGTGGAGAAAAGACAGCCTCTTCAACAAGTGGTGCGGGGAAAACTGGAGAGCTACATGTAAAATATGAAATCAGAACACTCCCTAAAACCATACGCAAAAATAAACTCAAAATGGTTTAAAGACCTAAATGTAAGGCCAGACACTATCAAACTCTTAGAAGAAAGCACAGGCAGAACACTCTATGACATAAATCACAGCAAGATCCTTTTGACCCACCTCCTAGGGAAATGGAAATAAAAACAAAAATAAACAAATGGGACCTAATGAAACTAAAAGCTTTTGCTCCGTAAAGGAAACCATAAACAAGACGAAAAGACAACGCTTAGAATGTGAGAAAATCTTTGTAAATGAAGCAACTGACAAAGGATTAATCTCCAAAATTTACAAGCAGCTCATGCAGCTCAATATCAAGAAAACATACAACCCAATCCAAAAATTGGCAGAACACCTAAAAAGACATTTCGCCAAAGAAGATATACAGATTGCCAACAAACATATGAAAGACTGCTCAATGTCATTAATCATTAGATAAATGCAAATCAAAACTAAAATGAGTTATCATCTCACACCAGTCAGAATGGCCATCATCAAAAATATAGAAACAATAAATGCTGGAGAGGTTGTGGAGAGAAGGGAACCCTCTTGCACTGTTGGTGGGAATGTAAATTGATACAGTCACTATGGAGAACAGTATGGAGGTTCCTTAAAAAACTATAAATATAACTACCATTCAACCCAGCAAAGTCTCAGATTTTCAGACTGAATGGAAATATAAAAGCCATTTATATGTTGCTTTCAAAACACACACCTTGATATAAGTAAAATATTTTAATATATACTATGCATACACCAACTAAAAGAAAGCTGAGGTAGCTATGCTAATACTAGACAAAGGAGAATTTAAGGCAAGAAGCATTTCTAGAGACAAAGCAAGTTATTTCATAATGACATACAGGTCAATCCATTGGAACAATATAAAAATTCTAAATTTGTGAGCACTCAATAGCATGACTTTAAGGCATAGAGGGCAAAAATTGACACATTTAAAAAGAGAGATTAGCCAAATCTACAATGATGATAAGAAATTTTAACAAACTCCTCTCAACTGAGAAGACAAGCATACAAAAAATACTCAATAATGATACAGAAGATCTTAACTACACAACTAACAAATATAACCTAATTGATACATATAGAATACTGGACCTGATGGCAACAGTATACAGTTTGTTTTCAAGTTGCATGAAATATTTACCAAAATTTCTAAGAAAACAATAATTACATAAATGTTTTCAATATACAATGCAAGCCTTCATTTCAAGAATCTATGAAAAGAATAGCAAAAGAAATTCAAAGAAGGAAAAACTTAATTAAAAACAGAAATCATGAAATGGATACCAAATGTTCAATAAAGAATGGCTTCCCTGATGGTGCAGTGGTTAAGAATCTGCCTGCCAATGCAAGGGACATGGATTTGAGCCCTGGTCCTGGAAGATCCCACATGCTGTGGAGCAACTAAGCCCGTGTGCCACAACTACTGAAGCCCGTGTGCCTAGAGCCTGTGCTCCACAACAAGAAGCCATCACAATGAGAAGCCTGTGCACCGCAATGAAGAGTAACCCCCACTTGCCGCAACTAGAGATAGCCCATGCACAGAAACAAAGACCCAACACAGCCAAAAATAAATAAACTGAAAAAATATATATATATATTAAAAAACCCACAAATGTTCAATAAAGAACATCAATAGTGCCAAAGTTGGCTCTTTGAAGAGATTAATAAACTTGGTAAACTCCTAGTAATATTGATAAAGAAAAAAGAAAAAACAAATTGCCAGTAACATGAATAAAATGAGGACATCTGTATGTATCCCACAGATATTAAAAAGATCATAAAAGGATACTATAAACAATTTTATGCCAATAAATTTGAAAATTTAGATGCTACGGATGAATCTCTCAAAAACAGTTGCCAAATATGACCCAAGAAGGAATATCTAAATAAATTTTTGATTAAACAAATTGAGTAGTAGTCATCCCAGAAAGAAAATTCCAGCCCCAGATGATTCACCAGTAATTTTCTCCAAATATTTAAGGAAGAAATAATATCAACCTTACACAAATTCTTCTAGAGTAAAGGAAATGATGGAACACATCTGAACTTGTTTGCAGAGGGCAGCTTAATTTTGATACTAAACTCTGACAAGGACACAGTAAGAAGGAATAATACAAGCCAATGTCTCTCATGACCTAGATATGAAAATCTTACATGAAATACTTGCAAATCAACTAAATTAATGCATAGGTGTAGTTTAGCATTCAAAAACTCAATTAGTTTTATTCACCACATTAACAGAAATGGGAAAAATGATTTCATATGCCTTATTGAGAAATACACAGCATTGAAGAAAATTCAATACCCATTAATTTTTTCAGAAGTCCTCTTAGCGAATTAGAAATAGGAGACTCAAATTCAAAAAGCATTTTTTTTTTTACAAAATCTTACAGTAAGATTTTCACATTTATGGTAAAATATTAAAGACTCTGCCCCGAGACTGGGAATGAGACAAAGATGTGCACTTCAAGCTTTTATACAACTTATATTGGAGATTCTAGCAAGTACAATAAGACAAGAAAATTAAATAAAATGCTTAAGAATTGGAAAGGAAAAAATACTGTCATCATTTGAAGATATTGTTATTGTGTACACAGAAAATTCAAAAGAATCTGCAAAAAATAAGAATTAACAATTGAACTTAGCAAGGTGACTAAATACAAGGTCAATATTTTAAAAATCAATTTTACTTCTGTATTTATTTCTGTATACCAGAAACAAATAGAAAATTAAGATGAAATAATCTACACATTATTAAAATTAATACTTGAATTTAGCAAGATAATTATAAAATAGAAAATTATTAAAGCAAGAAAATGCTTAGGAATACATAAAATAAAATTAGTGAAGACTTCTACTCTGTAAACAAAATATTATTGAGGGAAATTAAAGAAGATCTAAATAAATAGAATAATATTCCATGACCATGGATTGGAAGACTCATTATTGTAAACATGCCAATTTTCCCCAAATTTATCTATAGATTCAATAAAATTCTAATCAAAATTCCAGCAGGTTGTGTGTGTGTGTGTGTGTGTGTGCAGGTAAATTTAAAAAACGGATTCAAAAGTGAATATGGAAATGCAAAGGGGCAAGAATATTCAAGTCACTCTTGAAGAAGAGCAACAACAAAGCTGGAGGACCCATGTTACCAGAAACCAGGAATGACTATAAAGCTATAATAATTAAGACAGTGTAATATTAACCCAAGGGTGCAATACTGACCAGTAGTATAACAAAAGAGAGAACTCACATACACATTCTACTGGCTTATGACATTGACATTGCAATACATTGAGGACAGGATTGTCTTTTTAATAAATGGTGTTGGGTAAACTGAATATCCACATTGAAAAAAGATAAATCTCAACTTCTATTTCACCCCATCCACAAAAATCAATTCCAGATGGATCAAGGATGAAAATATGAGTGGTATAACAATAAAGCTTTTAGAAGAATGTCTTCATGAATATAGACAAATATTTCTTAAACATAGTACAAAAAGCACTAGTCATAAAGGAAAAAAAAAGATATATTGGACCACATTAATAATGTGAACTTCTGTGTATGAAAAGATACTACTAATGCAGTGAAAAAGCTAGCTTTAGAGTGGAGTTATATATTTATAACACATATATCTAACAAGGGATTCCTGTGCATAATAGACAGATGATTATACACACACACAGTGGACCATTGAACAACACTGGTTTTAACTGCCTTGGTTCACTCCTATGTGGATTTTTTTCAATAGTAGATACTACAGTACTACATGATCCTTGTTGGTTGAATCTGTGAATGTGGACCCAGGAATACAGAGGAATGATGGATAAAGAGGGCCAGTTATAAATTACATGGGATTTTTGACTGCTCAGAGGGTCAGTACCTCTAATCCCTGTGTTGTTCAAGGATCAACTGTATACATATATATTTTAGGTATGTATTTTATGTTTATTTATATAATATAAGATATAATTATATAAGCTTTAATTATATATAATATTTATACATAAATATATAAATCCTACTAACCAATAAAATGCAAGAAGAACAATAGAAAGGACAACAGGCATTTACAGAAGTTATCCAAGTGGTGAGCAAGCACATGAAAAAATACTCTACTTCATTAGTCATCAGGGAAATGAAAAAATAATACCACAATACAACTTCAACCCACCCACCAGAATGATTAAAATGAAAAAGACCAAAACCATCAAGTGTTGGTGGAACAATCATAGCTCTTGTGCACTGCTGGTGGGAGTGTACATTGGTAAACCAGTTGGGAAACTGTGTATTTGTGTACTTGCTAAATCTGAACATATGCAGATCCTATGGCTGAATAATTACCCTCTTAGTTTTTTTGTTTCTTTGTTTGTTTGTTTGTTTGTTTTGTGGTACACGGGCCTCTCACTGTTGTGGCCTCTCCCGTTGCGGAGCACAGGCTCTGGAAACACAGGCTCAGCAGCCATGGCTCACGGGCCCAGCCGCTCCACGGCATGTGGTATCTTCCCAGACCGGGGCATGAACCCGTGTCCCCTGCATCAGCAGGCGGACTCTCAACCACTGTGCCACCAGGGAAGCCCTCCCTCTTAGTTTTATGTCCAACAGAAATGCGAACATATGCTCACCACAAACACATATGAGGACGTTCATAGAAGTATTACTTGTGATCCTCAATATTGGAAACAACTAGAATGTCCATCAGAAGCTGACTGACATGAAGGGAAGTCTTGGTCACAGCAAGTGGTCCTACAACAGAAGCTGGCAGGGACCCTCTGGCTGAGGACCCTCAGAGGTCTGAGAGTCAAGAAGGAAAGGGTCATTGGGTGATACCTCTCAGCAGATGCCCAAAGAGAATAATTTATCACAGATCAGACACTTCTTCATCCCCTCCCCCATTCCCATTCCATGCTGTCCACTGAGCCCACAGAGAGAGACAAGGAAATCCTCTATTGACTGAGCTTAAACCTAAAACATTGAGAATAACACTTAAGTGACTTAATTTCTTTGGAATATTTTATATTAAGTTTACAAAAATTATCTTCTCGCTTCTCACTTCTTTCTTTAAATTATGGTAAAATATATACAATAGTTACCATCTTAAACATCTTTAAGTGTACAGTTCATTGCCATTAAATGCATTCATGTTGTGTTACCTTCACAAGAATTCTTTTCATCTTACAAAACAAACTCTGTACTCATTAAGCATTAAATCCCCCTGCCTCCCTTCCCCAGCTTCTCTACTTTCTGCCTCTATGAATAGGACTATCTAGGTAGCTCATATAAGTGGAATCACACAGTATTTGTCCTATTATGTCTGACTCATTTCACTTAGCATAATGTCATCAAGATTCATCCTTGATATTATAACTTGTGTTAGGATTTCCTTTTTTTTAAATTAAATTTATTTTTTTATACAACAGGTTCTTATTAGTTAAGTATTTTATACATATTAGTCTATATATGTCAATCACAATCTCACAGTTCATCCCACCAGCCCCACCCCTGCTTTCCCCCCTTGGTGTCCATACATTTGTTCTCTACATCTGTCTCTCCATTTCTGCCTTGAAAACCAGTTCATCTGTACCATTTTTCTAGATTCCACATATATGCATTGATATACAATATTTGTTTTTCTCTTTCTGACTTACTTCACTCTGTATGAGAGTCTCTAGGTCCATCTATAAATGACCAAATTTCATTCCTTTTTGTGGCTGAGTAATATTCCACGTATATATGTACCACTTCTTCTTTATCCATTTGTCTGTCGATGGGCATTTAGGTTGCTTCCATGACCTGGCTATTGTAAATAGTGCTGCAATGAACATTGGGATGCATGTGTCTTTTTGAATTACGGTTTTCTCTGGGTATGTACCCAGTACTGGGATTGCTGGGTCATATGGTAATTCTATTTTTAGTTTTTTAAGGAACCCCCATACCGTTCTCCTTAGTGGCTGTATCAATTTATGTTCTCACCAACAGTGAAAGAGGGTTACCTTTTCTCAACACCCTTTCCAACATTTGCTGTTTGTATGTTTTCTGATGAAGCCCATTCTAACTAGTGTGAGGAGATACCTCATTGTAGTTTTGATTTGCATTTCTCTAATAACTAGTGATGTTGAGCAGTTTTTCATGTGCCCCTTGGCCATCCATATGTCTTCTTTGGAGAAATGTCTATTTAGGTTTTCTGCCCATTTTTTGATTGGGTTGTTTTTTTGTTTTAATATTGAGCTGCATCAGCTGTTTATATAATTTGGAGATTAATCCTTTGTCCATTGATTCATTTGCAAATATTTTCTCCCATTCTAAGGGTTGTCTTTTTTTCTTGCTTGCAGTTTCCTTTGCTGTGCAAAAGCCATTAAGTTTCATTAGGCCCCATTTGTAAATTTTTGTTTTTATATCCATTACTCTCAGAGGTGGGTCAAAAAAAATCTTGCTGAACCTTATGTCAAAGAGTGTTCTTCCTATGTTTTCCTCTAAGACTTTCATAGTGTCCAGTCTTACATTTAGGTCTTTAATCCATTTTGAGTTTATTTTTGTGTATGGTATTAGGGAGTGTTCTAATTTCATTCTTTTACATATAGCTGTCCATTTTTCCCAGCACCACTTATTGGAGAGACTGTCTTTTCTCCATTGTATATCCTTACCTCCTTTGTCATAGACTAGTTGACCATAGGTGCATGAATTTATCTCTGGGCTGTCTATCCTGTTCCATTGATCTATATTTCTGTTTTTGTGCCAGTACCATATTGTCTTGATTACTGTAGCTTTGTAGTATGGTCTGAAGTTAGAGTCTGATTCCTCCAGTGCCATTTTCCCCTCAAGATTGCTTTGGCTTTTCTGTCTCCATACAAATTTTAAGATTTTTTTGTTCTAGTTCTGTAAAAAATGCCACTGGTAATTTGATAGAGATTGCATTGAATCTCTAGATTACATTGGGTAGTATAGTCATTTTCACAATGTTGATTCTTCCAATCCAGAAGCATGGTCTATCTCTCCATCTGTTTGTGCCATCTTTGATCTCTTTCATCAGTGTCTTATAGTTTTCTGTGTACAGGGCTTTTACCTCCTTATGTAGGTTTATTTCTAGGTATTTTATTATTTTTGTTGCAATGGTAAATGGGGTTGTTTCCTTAATTTTTCTTTCTGATTTTTCATTGTTAGTGTATAGGAATGCAAGAGATTTCTGTGCATTAATTTTGTATCCTGCAGCTTTACCAAATCCATTGATTAGCTCTAGGAGTTTCCTGGTGGCATCTTTAGGATTCTCTATGTATAGTATCATGTCATCTGCAAAGAGTGACAGCTTTACTTCTTCTTTTCTGATTTGGATTCCTTTTATTTCTTTTTCTTCTCTGATTGCTGTGGCTAAACCTTCCAAAACTATGTTGAATAATAGTGGTGAGAGTGAGTAACCTTGTCTTCTTCCTGATCTTGGTGGAAATGGTTTCAGTTTTTCACCATTGAGGATGATGTTGGCTGTGGGTTTGCCATATATAGCCTTTATTATGTTGAGGTAAGTTCCCTCTATGCCTCCTTTCTGGAGGGTTTTTATCATAAATTAGAGTTGAACTTTGTCAAAAACTTGTTCTGCGTCTATTGAGATGATCATATGGTTTTTCTCCTTCAATTTGTTAATATGGTGTATCACATTGATTGATTTGCATATATTGAAGAACCTTTGCATTCCTTGGATAAACCCCACTTGATCATTGTGTATGATCCTTTTAATGTGCTGTTGGATTCTGTTTGCTAGTATTTTGTTGAGGATTTTTGCATCCATATTCATCAGTGATGTTGGTCTGTAATTTTCTTTTTTTGTAGTATCTTTGTCTGGTTTTGGTATCAGGATGATGGTGAATGAGTTTGGGGGTGTTCCTCCCTCTGCTAAATTTTTCGAAGAGCTTGAGAAGGATAGATATTAGCTGTTCTCCAATTGTTTGATAGAATTCACCTGTGAAGCCATCTGGTCCTGGACTTTTGTTTGTTGGAAGATTTTTAACCACAGTTTCAATTTCATTACTTGTGATTGGTCTGTTCATAATTTCTATTTCTTCCTGGTTTTATCTTGGAAGGTTATACATTTCTAAGAATTTGTCCATTTCTCCCAGGTTGTCCATTTTGTTGGCATAGAGTTGCTTGTAGTAGTCTCTTAAGGTGCTTTGTATTTCTGCAGTGTCAGTTCTAACTTCTTTTTTTTTCTAATTTTATTGATTTGAATCCTCTCCCTCTTTTTCTTGATGAGTCTGGCTAAAGGTTTATCCATTTTGTTTATCTTCTCAAAGAACCAGCTTTTAGTTTTATTGATATTTGCTATTGTTTTCTTTGTTTCTTTTTCATTTATTTCTGCTCTGATTTTTATGATTTTTTTCCTTCTACTAACTTGGGGTTTTGTTTGTTTTTCTTTCTCTAGTTCCTTTAAGTGTAAGGTTAGGTTATTTATTTGAGATTTTTCTTGTTTCTTGAGGTAGGCTTGTATTGCTATAAATTTCCCTCTTAGAACTGCTATTTCTGCATCCCCTAGGTTTTGGATCATTGTGTTTTTGTTGTCATTTGTCTCTGGGTATTTTTTGATTTCCTCTTTGATTTCTTCAGTGTTCTCTGGGTTATTTAGGAACATATTGTTTAGCCTCCATGTGTTTGTGTTTTTTACTTTTTTTCCCTGTAATTTATTTCTAATCTCATAGCATTGTGGTCGGAAAAGATGCTTGGTACAATTTCAATTTTCTTAAATTTACTGAGGCTTGATTTGTGACCCAAGATGTGATGTATCCTGGAGAATGTTCTGTTTGTACTTGAGAAGAAAAGGTAATCTGCTGTTTTCAGATGGAATGTCCTATAAATATGAATTAAATCTCTCTGGTCTATTGTGTCATTTAAAGCTTTTGTTTTCTTATTAATTTTCGGTCTGGATGGTCTGTCCATTGGTGTAAGTGAGGTTTTAAAGTCCCCCACTATTATTGTGTTACTGCCGATTTCCTCTTTTATAGCTGTTAGCAGTTGCCTTATGTATTGAGATGCTCCTATGTTGGGTGTATATATACTTCTAATTGTTATATCTTCTTCTTGGATTGATCCCTCAGTCATTGTGTAGTGTCCTTCCTTGTCTCTTGTAACATTCTTTATTTTAAAGTCTATTTTATCTGATATGAGTATTACTACTCCATCTTTCTATATATTTCCATTTGCATAGAATATCATTTTTATTCCAGCAAGCCTGTGTCTTTTGGTTGGAGCATTTAATCCATTCACGTTTAAGGTAATTATCGATATGTATGTTCCTATGACAATTTTCTTAATTGTTTTGGGTTTGTTTTTGTAGGTCCTTTTCTTCTTTTGTGTTTTTCACTTAGAGAAGTTCCTTTAGCATTTGTTTTAGAGCTTGTTTCCTTGTGCTGAACTCTCTTCGTTTTTGCTTGTCTGTAAGGCTTTTGATTTCTCCTTTGAATCTGAATGAGATCCTTGCCAGATAGAGTAATCTTTGTTGTACTTTGTTTCCTTTCATCACTTTAAATATATCTTGCCACTCCCTTCTGGACTGTAGAGTTTCTGCTGAGAAATCAGCTGTTAACTTCATGGGAGTTCCCTTGTATGTTATTTGTCATTTTTCCCTTGTTGCTTTGAATAATTTTGCTTTGTCTTTAATTTTTGTCAGTTTGATTACTATGTGTCTCAGTGGGTTTCTCCTTGGGTTTCTCCTGCCTGGATCTCTCTGTACCTCCTGGAGTTAGGTAGCTACTTCCTTTCCCATATTAGGAAAGTTGTCGACTATAATCTCTTCAAATATTTTCTTGCGTCCTTTCTCTCTCTCTTCTCCTTCTGGAACCCCTATAATGCGAATGTTGGTGCGTTTAGTGTTGTCCCAGAGGTCTCTTAAGTGGTCTTCATTCCTTTTCGTTCTTTTTTCTTTATTCTGTTCCACAGCAGTGAATTCCACCATTCTGTCTTCCAGGTCACTTATCTGTTCTTCTGTCTCAGTTATTCTGCTATTGACTCCTCCTAGTGTATTTTTCATTTCAGTTATTGTATTGTTCATCTCTGTTTGTTTGTTCTTTAATTATTTTAGGTGTTTGTTCTTTAATTCTTCTAGGCCTTTGTTAAACATTTCTTGCATCTTCTCGATCTTTGCCTCCATTTTTTTCCAGAGGTCCTGGATCATCTTCACTCTCATTATTCTGAATTCTTTTTCTGAAAGGTTGCCTATCTCCACTTCATTTAGTTGTTTTGGGGGGTTTTATCTTGCTTCTTCATCTAGTACATAGTCCTCTGATTTTTCATTTTGTCTATCTTTCTGTGAATGTGGTTTTCATTCCACAGCCTGCAGGATTGTAGTTCTTGTGGCTTTTGCTGTCTGTCCTCTGGTGGATGAGGCTATCTAAGAGGCTTTTGGAAGTTTCCTGATGGGATGGACTCATGGTGGGTAGAGCTGGGTGTTGCTCTGGTGGGCAGAGCTCAGTAAAACTTTAATCCACTTGTCTGCTGACAGGTGGGGCTGAGCTCCCTCCCTGTTTGTTGTTTGGTCTGAGGCGACCCAGCACTGGAGCCTACAGGCCTTTTGGTGGGGTTAATGGCAGACCAGGAGGGCTTACACCAAGGAGTACTTCCCAGTACTTCTGTTGCCAGTGTCTTTGTCCCCGTGGTGAGCCACAGCTTTCCCCCAGCCTCTGCAGGATACCCTCCAACACTAGCAGGTAGGTCTGGTTCAGTCTCCTATGGGGTCACTGCTCCTTCCGCCTGGGTCCTGATGCACACACTACTTTGTGTGTGCCCTCCAAGAGTGGAGTCTCTGTTTCCCCTAGACCTGTCAAAGTCTTGCAATCAAATCTCTCTAACCTTTAAATTCTGCTTCTCTGGGAATTCCTCCTCCCATTGCCACACCCCCAGGTTGGGAAGCCTGATGTGGGACTCAGAACCTTCACTCCAGTGGGTGGATTTCTGTGGTATAATTGTTCTGTTTGTGAGTCACCCAGCTAGCGGTTATGGGATTTGATTTTATTGTGATTGCGCCCCTCATACCATCTCATTGTGGCTTCTCCTTTGTCTTATGGATGTGAGGTCTCTTTTTTGGTGAGTTTCAGTGTCTTCTTTTCAATGACTGTTCAGCAGTTAGTTGTGATTCTTGTGCTCTCTCAAGGATTTCCTTCTTTTTAAATGCTGAATAATATTGTTCTGTATGGATATACCACATTTTGTTTATTCATTCCTCCATGACAAGTTGAATTTCTTCCACATTTTGGTTATTGTGAACAAATGCTACCATACACCTGGGTGTACAAATATCTCCTTTGAGTTCTTGCTTTCCATTCCTTTGGGTACCTACTCAGCAGTGGAATTGCTGGACATATGGTGATTCTATCTTTAACATTTTGAGGAACCACCTTATTGTTTTCCATAGCGGCTGCACCCATTTTCCATGGGATATTTTATATTAAGCTTTTAAATGAAAAGGAAACTTAAGACAGAAGCTAAGTTCAGTTGTAGGAAAACAAAGAAAATTAAATTTGTTTTCCACACCTGTGTTTGTTAACAGAAGAAATGTATACCTGCTGTGCTCCTCTGAATTAAGTATTCTGCTTTCTACCTCCTGAGGTTTGAATTCAGTTACTTCCCTCTTATTTTTTCTCATCTGCAGGGTGCCAAAAAAAGATGATTTGCATGGATTTTTCCTTTGCATCCTGTGTCTCAGCATTATGGAAACACAGCCTTTTTTTGTCTTCTCATGGGTGAAGTCGGCTACAGCTCTGACTGGGGACATTGCTTTTTCTTCTAGCCTTCCACCTCTTCCTTGACATCTTTGTTGGCTGGATCCTGCTGACCAGCCTCCTTTACACTTTGTTGTTCCTTGGTTTCCGTTCCTATTTTCTTTTCTACTTCTGTGATCATGCCTCTTCCTCCTCTTGTTCCCGAGTTGTCACATTGTAGTCTGCAGTGTTCAGAGCACCCTAGGAAAGAAGAGTGGAGGCCAGGAGTCAGGAGCCTCTTTACATTGATGCAGCTCTCAGTGGCCAAGTACATGGTGTGGCTGAGGGAGTGGGAAAAGCCAGGGCTGAGATGATTTGGAGGTTCCTCCTTGGGCAACTTGTGAGGGAAGTTGCTGCCACCTGTGAGGGAAAGCAGGAGGAAGATAAGGACTTCAGTTTTAGACACATTAGGTTGAGCTGCCTGCAAGACATCCAGGTGGCATATGCTGCTGTTCTATCTCTCACATCTCCCCCCATTCCAATCCTCTGCCAGTGCCCTGATCACTGCTCACCTGGGCCAGCTGAACAGCCTGAACAGGCCAGCTGAACGGGGTCTCTGTCTCCTGGTTTCTACTTCCTGTCCCAAATTCCCCTGTGCTGCTGGGTTAATCATCCCAGAGCGAGACCACAATTGTATGCCACTCTATCCTACTCACACAAGGCACAGTGTATGCTACCATACAATCATATCCCATACGTCATCACATGCTGCCCATCACACAGTACACACTGTCACACAATCATATCACACACTGCCATCATATATTGTGTGTCACATAGTACACACTACTACAAGTCATATCACATGCTATCACATATCATGTCACAAGATACAAACCATCACACAATCAAATTCTCTCTCCTACATCGCACTTCATATAGTACACACTAATATACAATTACATCATGTGTTACTGCATTTGTCACACAGCACACACTATCACATAATCGTATCACATGTAAAAACTGCAACCCATCAACAACCTTAAAAGTCATTGCCTATCCTTCTATATTAAATGTAAATTTCCTACACTGGAATTCCACATGTTAGGATGTTTTTGGTTGCAAGACATAAATCCTGACTTAACATGTTTTAAGCGACAGGGATACTTAATATTTTTTACCCCAGTCAGGCAAATGATATTAACTCTGGATTAGAGAAGAGGAAATGGAGACACAGAATTGTTAAATAATTTGCCCAGCACCAAAGAGCTAATAAATGTCAGAGTCAAGCCTTTTAACTCCATCCTCTGTCTCCGAAGCTCCTGGTCTATTCCCTCTCTATACTACCTGATGTGAGTTGGCGTTTGCATTCTCCATTCCTTATTCTAAGAGGTTAGGTTGAGGGAGATCTTGCCGAATGTCAACATTTTTTCAGTTCTAAGCCAGTGAATCAAAAAGTCTTTTTAGAGTATCTGCTGTGTCCCAGCACAGTGGGTAACATTGAAAATTGCATGGCCCAGTCTTTGCCCTGAAGGAGCATCCAACCTGGTAAGAGAAAGATGGCATAAAAGCACAGCTAATCTTTAGAGATTAACAAAGTGGGTAAGTCTGTAATTGTGTAGAGCAGAAGAGAAGCTGATCGTACTATGAATGCCTGGGTCTTGTAAATGGGTAGGGTTTTCATGAAGCGAGTGTGAGGAACATTGTAACAGCATGAACAAGGGCACAGCAGCAGGAATACATGAAGAAATCAGTATCTATTAAAGAAGAAACTCCCCTATCCTGCTTTTCTCTGTATTCCCATGGCTATATACATGTACTTAATATATATAACAAAGATCATATGTGGCCCCCAAAGCCTAAAACACTTGCTTTCTGACCCTTTATGGAAGGAGTTTGTGGACCCTGGTAGAGATCGGGCTATCTAGATGGCTCAGAAGAGTGTTACATTGGGGGTATTTCCATTTCTGGAATTGTCTTCCTGGTCTCTGGGGCAGGTTACCTCAAGGTCCACGAGGGACCAACCCTCTTCTCTAAAGTTATAGGGGCCACCCTAATCCATGGGAATCACCTTCTCAGCACTGCCCTCATGGGAACTTAGGGCTTATTCTAGTGTTCAAGATTGGTCTTATAAATATTCTACATACTCGGGGTATTTTTTAAATTGAGAATTATTTTTCAACAAAAGACTAATATAAGGTTTTTAAACGAGAAATCATACAATGAAAGAGTCTTTCTTCCACCTTAGACTCCAAATTTGAAAGAACTGCTATTGAGAGTTTCTTGTGTATCCTTAATCTATGTGTGCGTATGTATGTGTGTTACTTTATACAATGGGGAACAAGTTGCCCTACTGTCCTGGCTCTTGCTTTCTTGCTTCTTCTTCTTCTTTTTTTTTTTTTTTTTAACTTAGCAATGTAATGAGAAGATCTTTCCACATCAGCAAATGCAAATCTGGCTCCTTTTGAATAGCAGAATAGTATTCTTTTGACTGAATGTACTACATTTGAATGATGTATTCCCTTATTAATAACAATTAAGTAGTCACCAGTGTTTGTCTGTTACAAACTATTTTAAATTTCTAATCCTTATACAGGTAGCTTTGTACAAATGAGTGAATGTAACTGGAGGATAAATTCCTAGATGCGGATTTGCTGAGTAAAGGGTAAGTGGTTTTAGATTTTGATACATCATGACAAATAGCCTTCCAGAAAAGTTGCACAGAATCAACTCTCCACCAACAAGAGATAAGAATTCCTTTTCCTCAACATCTTCCTTAACATTGAGCCATATCATTACCAATTTGGTAGGTGAAAATCCAAGTCCACAGTATATGATTGTATAACATTGTATAAACCATCACCTTTCATGTTTATTTTTATGGGATCCGTCAGTTCATGCTTTGTTCATTGAGGTGTTGGAGTTTCTCTTTTTAATACCTCCTACACCTCATCCACACCTCATCCACACCTCATCCTTCCAGAATACAGGGACTTTATCTGTCTTTTTTGCCCACTGTAGCCCCCGAGGAATGCCCAGAACTGTGCCTGACACATAGTAGGCAGATAGTAGTTGTTAAATGTATGAACAATTTAAAAAATCATTATACAGTAAGAAAATTAGGCCCTCTGACTCCCAATATGTGTTGCAAAATTTTTTTTCACTGTTAGATTCTCTTGGTTATTTATTTATTTTGACAATGTAAAAGGTTCATGAAAATTTCCATGGTTAAGAATATCATTCTTTGATTCATTTAAAATATATTTTGCTATAAGATGTGTGGAAGCAATCTAACTTAAAATTTTCTGCCTTAAGGTGTTTGTGTGGTTTTTTTTAATGTCTTCATTGGAGTATAATTGCTTTACAATATTGTCAGTTTCTGCTGTACAAAAAAGTGAATCAGCTATATGTATACATATATCCCCATATCCCCTCCCTCTTGAGCCTCCCTCTCACCCACCCTATCCCACCCCTCTAGGTTGTCACAAAGCATCAAGCTGATTTCCCTGTGCTATGGACACTTGAATGAGCCTAGAAAGCCCTCTGCATACCGGTTGGTCCACAAAATCCCACCATAAGCACATCATGCCTTCATCTCAAGGCTCTGGGTCACATTTCTGAGAAGTGTAGATTTTATTCGATGGAATGATGGGACAAAGTAGAATGCTGGTTGGTGTAGAGAGAGAAGTTTCCACTAAAGAGGCAAGTGTATAGGAAGAGAAAATTGGAAATTCCAAGAGTGAATTTTGCTTATTTCACAAAAATTCTAAGACTAACTTAATTAGGATACTTTGTTTTTGAGATATGTGCAATTTTATTTTGGATTTTTCTCATGCAATACAGAGATGTCAATTCTGAGCCTCCGTGCCCCTTGAGGTGTGAGAGACATTGGATGGTCTGAAGCCCATTCAAGGGTTTTTGAGAATTTCTGGAAGTCTTAAGTTCTCCTGCTTCCTCTGCCTCTTCATCTTTAGCTTGTTCACCAGCTCCGCACATGAACCCCAGGCAAACACAGATCCTCCTCCACTGTCACTACCCAATCACCAACGAAAATCCCTCATGCCAAATCTTTGTGGTTGTAGTGGAGTTTACTGAAGACACTTTTGGGTGAAACTTTCTACCATCACGCTGGCACCATCTTTCTCCCCATCCCAACCCTCTGCCTCTGTTTGTCATCATCTTCCCCACTGTGCTGGTCTAAGGACTTATTTCCCTCCCCTGAAATGTTGCCCAGCAGGAAGGGGAGACACCACATAGACGTTTTCCAACAAAGATAGATTTTTACCCAAATAGAAATCTGGTGCCAACAGTCGAAATCATAAAATGTTCTCTACCTCGTTGTATTTACATTACATTTTAACAGGTCCATTACTGCTTTGTCCCATCACACTCCGACTACCACCACACACAGCCATCCACATGCACATACTTCTCCCCTTGCCTCTCTTTGTGCATTACAAAGCAACTTAACCAATATGAAAGCCAAGTGAATTAAAATAATTGATAGCCTTTGAGACACAGCTGAGTTTGTTCTGGTTCATTGCAGTGCAATAGATTAGACAGATGGGGTCTAGACTAGATCCAGAAATTAGAACTGCAGACTCTTAGTGGGCTTAGTGGTTCCCTAACAATTTGAAGTCCTAGGACAAAGTCCAGACTGGTAGACAAAAGGTAACAGATAAAAGGGAATAGTCTAATACTTCCTCTGGCACCAGGGGAGTCTACATAGACTCAGTGACACAATGTCCAGCAGGTGGGCAGGGACTGATAATGGAGAACCCAGCGGCTAATCACACATGGGTGGATTTGCTTGGTGTTCTCAATTGCAGGAACTTGGGGAGCATCAGTGAAATCTCACAGCAGGGAGCAGACCCCTGCTCTATTTCAATGCACAGAACTGTTGCCCCAGAAACAAGGTAAAGGTGTGAGAAAATGAGTGGGAAGTGTCGCAGGTTACTAAAACTGAAAATGGGGAAAAACCCAAAGGGAAGTCCACTTGACCGTGAATGTTTGGAAGAGGGGTCAGCACGCTATGGCCTAATGGGCCAATCTCACCCACTACCTATTTTTATAAATAAAGTTATATTGAAACACAGCTACACCATTCATTTGTCTATTGTCTATGTCTGCTTTCATGCTGTAACGACAGAGGTGAGTTGTTGTAACGGCAGAGCTGAGTTGTTGAAACAGCGATCATATGGCCTGCAGAGGCTAAAATATTTACTACCTGGCCCTTTCACAGGAAAAAAAAAATTGCCTACTCCTGCTTTAGAATGAGTTCTGAGAGCAGAGAGTTTTTTCCATCTTGTCTGCATCTCTATTTTCAGCATCTACAAGAGGGCCTGGCACATCTTAGGTTTTCAATCAGTATTTGTTAAATGAATGAATGAGCAAATAAAGCCCTGAACGTTAGGAATCTCTTACATCCTAAGCTCCTTTCTCCAAAGAGGAGGACTGGTCATGGGGACTAGGATGGGGTCCCTCTCAGCTGTGGAGAGAGCAAGGTTTACAGAGAACATACCAGAACCTGAAGATCATCCTGTAGATAAAAGGAGGTTCTCAGATGCCCCTAACTGCTTTACCAGCAGGAACATCCACTGTGTATCTATTTCTGGAAATTAAGTCTAATTTTAAATCTGCAGAATTAGCTAAGCACCCTGATAGTTTTCACTAATGAATTCTAATGGTTAATTATGCTTAGTTTCTTAATGGTTTTCTCCCTTCGTCAGGTCCCTTTGTGCTGGCTCTGCTCAGAGGGCACAAAATGATACCTACTGATTGTATTTCTTCAACAAAGAAAGCTTTGAATTCACTGCAGTTTTCTTTTCCTTTCCTTATTGATCTTCCTTGTTTTCACTGTTAATTATGAGCTGATAGGAAAAAAATAATACAAGAATGGCAACCAGTAGAACCTATACTAATAACCTATATAGGAATATAGGAAAAGAATCTGAAAAAACATACACATATATATATATATTCTGTTCTCTCTCTCTATATATATATATATATATATACACGCTTTGAGAGAGAGAGAGAACTGAATCACTTTACTGTATACTTGAAAGTCAACTATACTTTGTAAGTCAACTATACTTCAACTAAAAATATACAGGAATTGCAATCAGCTAGTCATGTTCAGTTTTCAGTTTTTAAAGTCTGCAGCTGACTTTTCAGACCTTGGGCTTGCGTGAAACTTGGTGTTAAGTGATCATCCCTCCTCCCCAACCACCAAAGTTTCTAAAGAAGTAAAATAAAGGCCTCATTCTTAGGATCAAAGCTTGACAAGGATATCATATCCTACCTAAGGCACCAAAACTGCTAAGCAAGAGGCACCCTACTCTCTCAAGCCTCCCAGCTGAGCATGTAGTGAAGGGCTTCATTGGCCATTTCCCTCAAGTTTTCTTTCTTAAGGGAGAAGGGAGATTATGCCATGATTGACAAATGTCCAAACCCCATAAGTGTGGTCTCCTCTTGTCTTAGTCTGTTCAGATTGTTATAACAAGAATACCATTTACTGGGTGACTTAAACAACAGAAATTTATTTCTTACAGTTCTGAGGCTGGGAAGTCCAAGATCAAGGTGTCAGCAGATTTGGTGACTGGTGAAGACCCACTTCCTAGTTTGCAGATGGCCATCTTCTCACTGTGTTCGCACATGACGAAGAGAGAGATCATCTCTCTGGTATCTCTTATGAGGGCACTAATTCTATTCATGAAGGCTCCATCCTCATGACCTAATTGCCTCCCAAAGTCCCCACTTCCAAAAACCATCACACTTCAACATATGAATTTGGGGGGTGAGCATAAATATTCCAGCTATAGCACCTACACCATTAAAGCACTAACATTAGGAAATGATACACATGCTTTCCTGGCTTTTCTGTCACTCTGACTGGATTACATCTTCTGAAGTTTTCCATGAGAAGTTACTGGATGTTGGTTCCAATCATCATATAGCCACTCTCCTCACTTCTGCACTCAATATACACTGTTTATACAGTTTTCCATTGTGGATAATGAGGCATTACACCAGAAACTGCACCCAGTATTTGCAGCCAGTCAAGTCAGAAGTATTTATTGAGTATGTTCTATGCATGTGACATTCAGTTGGATATGTGCTGGAGATATATGGATGAATAAAACAAGCTGAGGACGCATCTTGAGAAAAATTATAAGGGAAGATAAAGCTCAGAGGCACCCATATAGTTACTATTCAACGGGTACTTGATTAAAATTCCAGGATCATCCTTAAGTCCAACCAAGTAGGAATGTGATTGAAACATAAAACTTAGGTTCACTTACAGATACCACCCAAATGTCCCAGTCCTCCCAGGTGAGGCTGGTGGGTCCTGTTGATAAGGCAGTTAAAGTTGCCTTTAGCAATCCTCCTCAGAAAATGCAGGTGAGAGATCTTTGTTCTCAGCACTTTTTTTTATCTGCATAGGACTCTGGAGACACATCAGTTTCTGGATTGTCTGGATATTTTTCAGGATTGATGCTGAGTTGGAAAAGACTAGTGACTGATTTAGAGTGAGTATTTAGAATTTTTCAATGTCAAACTTGTAACTTTCCCTGTAATTTTTCCTGTAATCTATTTTTGAAGTGAATTTAGAATTGGTTTTAAAAATAATGGATGCATACTAAAACCATGCTAGTGTAAGTTTTTCAGATTTAATAGAACTCTAGAAAATGATGAATATTATATGTAAATTTTAAACATAAAACGTACTCCCAAGTCATCCCCTAATGGTATTCACTGTGCAGGAGAATGTAGCTTTGGATGGGTATGTTTTGGTCATAATCAGAAAATTTGCATTTCTAAAAATGACATTATGAGACAATATCTTCTATTATATAAAAATTTCAATCTTTCCCTGCTTCTCCTTACTGAATTTCCCTCCTTAAGTACCTTGTCTAAAAAAGCTGTCCTTCAGCTTATCCTGCCTCTTTTCACCTCTTCGACAGCTTTCTCTGATAAATCACCACCTCCAAGCAGGAGAGCACAGCAGTGCTTTTTTTTTTTTTTTTTTTTTTTTTTTTTTTTTTTACTTTTTATTTTATATTGGAGTATAGCCGATTAACAATGTTGTGATAGTTTCAGATGCACAGCAAAGGGACTCGGCTATACATATGCATGTACCCATTCTCCCCCAAACTCCCCTCCCATCCAGGCTGCCACATAACATTGAGCAGAGTCCCCTGTGCTATATAGTAGGTCCACTGGTTATCCATTTTTTTTTAAGTTTATTTATTTATTTTTTTAATTAGTTTCTGCTTTATAACAAAGTGAATCAGTCATACATATACATCTGTTCCCACATCCCTTCCCTCATGCATCTCCCTCCCTCCCACCCTCCCCATCCCACCATGAGAAATCTGCCTGATGAATCTGCAGTTCACTATCAAACAACCTGAATGTGCAAGAATATTTTATCAGTTTGAAGCTTGAGGCAACTGACTGGTCTTTGTGGATTTCAGTGTAAAAGCTAGGATGCTTCTGGGGAGAGCAGAGTGGGCCACTTGCACTGGTCTCCAGGGCACAAAGGACCACTGGTCACAGAGACACAGGGATAGGACTGAAGGCAGAAGATGCTCATTGTATGATTTTAAACTTGTATCCTGCCAAGAAAAAATCATCCACAACATAGAAATAAGGCAAAAGGATGACTATGCATCCTTTAGTGCCCTGGTGAAGCATTGCCTAACAAGCCTGCTAAAAAGACAGCTAACTCTCTAGGGGAATGTAACTTGGTTTGCACAACTGATTAAGGTCCAGACATTTAAAATTCTGTGAAATTCTGTGAAACTGATAAGGTGTGCTGAACTTCTTTACTGATTCTGAGATAGGACAGCCAAAGATGATACTTTCATGGCTCTACGGCATAATCACCAGTGAGCATCTACTTTACTAATCTTATGTTGGCATTCCTGGATTTGCCATTGATCATAAACATCCCAAGTTTTCATATTCTCCATTTTTTAAATTGGAGTATCATTGCTTTACAATGGTGTGTTAGTTTCTGCTTTATAACAAAGTGAATCAGCTACACATATACATACATCCCATATCTCTTCCCTCTGGCGTCTCACTCCCTCCCACACTCCCTATTCCACCCCTCTAGGTGGTCACAACGCACCAAGCTTATCTCCCTGTGCTATGTGGCTGCTTCCCACTAGCTATCTATTTTACATCTGGTAGTGTATATATGTCCATGCCACTCTCTCAGTTTGATGTGGCTTACGCTTCCCCGACCCCGTGTCCTCAAGTCCATTCTCTAGTAGGTCTGGGTCTTTATTCCTGTCCTGCTCCTAGGTTCTTCAGGACCCTTTTTTTTTTCTTTTTTTAGATTCCATATATATGTGTTAGCAAACTGTATTTGTTTTTCTCTTTCTCACTTACTTCACTCTGTATGACAGACTCTAGGTCCATCAACCTCACTACAAATAATTCAGTTTCATTTCTTTTTATGGCTGAGTAATATTCCATTGTATATATGGGCCTCATCTTCTTTATCCATTCATCCGATGATGGACACTTAGGTTGTTTCCATCTCCGGGCTATTGTAAATAGAGCAGCAATGAACATTTTGGTACATGACTCTTTTTGAATTATGGTTTTCTCAGGGTATATGCCCAGTAGTGGGATTGCTGGGTTGCATGGTAGTTCTATTTTTAGTTTTTTAAGGAAGCTCCATACTGTTCTCCATAGTGGCTGTATCAATTTACCTTCCCACCAACAGTGCAAGAGGGTTCCCTTTTCTCCACCCTCTCCAGCATTTATTGTTTGTAGATTTTTTGACGATGGCCATTCTGACTGGTGGGAGATGATACCTCATAGTTTTCATTTGCATTTCTCTAATGATTAATGATGTTGCAAGATAAAAAGTCTCTTGCCTCTTTGGCAGCTCCAGACTTTTTCCCAGATTCCCTCCCGGCTAGCTGTGGCACACTAGCCCCCTTCAGGCTGTGTCCACACAGCCAGCCCCAGTCCTCTCCCTGGGATCTGACTCAAAGCCTGAGCCTCAGCCACCAGCCCCCACCTGTCCCGGCCGGTGAGCAGACAGGCTTCTTGGGCTGGTGAGTGCTGGTCGGCACTGATCCTCTGTGCGGGAATCTCTCCGCTTTGCCCTCCGCACCCCTGTTGCTGCGCTTTCCTCCGTGGCTCTGCAGCTTCCCCCGCTCCGCCACCTGCAGTCTCTGCCTGGGAAGGCGCTTCCTAGTGTGTGGAAACCTTTCCTCCTTCACAGCTCCCTCCCCGAGGTGCAGGTCCCGTTGCTATTCTCTTGTCTCTGTTTATTCTTTTTTCTTTTGCCCTACCCAGGTACGTAGGGGAGTTTCTTTCCTTTTGAGAGGTCTGAGTTCTTCTGCCAGCGTTCAGTAGGTGTTCTGTAGGGGTTGTTCCACATGTAGATGTATTTGTGGGGAGAAAGCTGATCTCCACGTCTTACTCTTCTGCCATCTTGAAGCTCCTCCCATATTCTCCTTTTGAACTGGTGCTGTCATCCTTCTTTTCCTCCATTAATGAGTAAAATAATATATTGTGAAAACTTTGGCACATGTTCCCTGTATATTGTGCAAAATTGTTTTTAATTTTTTGGAAATTATATTTTCACACCTTTTACCAATCCACAATGCCTATACTGAACTATGACCTAGTACTGTTTATAAATGTCAATCCCTTTGAGAATAGCTTGGTCATATGCTATTATGTGTTTGTTAAGAGCATTAAATTCTTTAATGTACGTTTAAATTATGGCATAATTCTTGTATCTCTGTTTTGATATTTATTTTTGATATATCAGGAGTTTCAAAAAATGAAAGAGGCCTCACTTGACCTCTGAGAAGTCCTGGTTGATCATCACCTTCTAAAATGTGCTAGAAAAATGTGAGAAAGTCTCTCCTTGTTGCTAAATTGTCAATGGAATTTTAAAGACTTATTGAGTATCGAGAAACATTAACACATACCCCTCTTTTCTTCCTGAACTAGGAATTTAAAGATGTCCCAAGGGGAAGGAAACCTTTCCCCCTTTCCCTTTGATTTTGTTTTGTTTGTTTTTTTTTTTACATCTCCTTCACAGTCTGGGTACCATTAATACCTGACAACAAAGTCACAGGCCAGAAACATGACCTTCCTCAGAGGAATTCCAGAGAAAATTACTTTTTAAAATTGGCCAGTTACAGCCATGGTATTTTGGGAACCTGAAGGTAGAGAACAGAGATTAGAGACTGCCTTCTAGGGCTGCCTGGGCAATGCTGATCTGTGTGCTCTTGGAAGGAGCCCCCTGGATCTGTGCAGTGCATCACCTACAGTACAGCAGCTCTGGATGGGGGGTTCAGGAGAATCACAAATTTAGCATATCAAAAGCTGAACTCACGATGTGCTCTTTCTCGTCTTCCCCATCTTAGTCAAGAGTCAGATTTTCTGATGACAAACCTTGGAGTCAATTTTAAAATATCTTTCTCTTCTGTTAGAACCCAACCAAGTCCCACTATTCAACCACCAAAATATCTCTTGAATTCATCCACATATCCCATGTCCATTGCCTCCAGCTAGTGTGAGACAACATTATTTCTCCCCTGAATGACTGTCGTAGAGTCCTAACTCACATACTCACATAGATCTTTACCTTCCTCCAGTTTTGGTAAATACAAATAAATAACAGTTCATCAGCTCACTGCTCCCTTAGAGTGAAGCCAACCTGTAACACAGCCTACAAGGCCCCTGAGACTTGTGCCCAGGTATCTTTCCAAGCTCATCCTATTCTTCTCCCCTTTATGCTCTCTTCTCCATCTGCACTGGCCTTCCTTCAGTTCTTGACTATGTCAGGCCCCCATACTGCCCCAGGATCTTTTTACATGCTGTATCCCTGCTAAGAACACTCTCTTCTCTCCTTGTCCCCTTAGAGGTGACTTCCTGACCCTTAGGTGGGTCAGACCTTGTTACAAGTTCTCACCTTATTCCATGTTTCTCTTTCAAACCATTTACCACAAAGGGAATTGTAGCAGCATCTTAATGTTTGAATATTCAGTGTATCATTGATATGTGAAAAAATATATATACATATGTATATATTCTTTTCCTTTCTTACTCTTTTTTGTGTGTTTGTTGCAAAAGGAGTCATTTTGCCCATCTTTGATGCAAGGGTGACTCTTTCTAGGTCTGAGTGAAACTCTACCTCTTTCCCTCTACTCTTTCCACCACATGGAGACCAGGGAATTCTTTCTCAAGACCAAGGGCATTGCACCCTTGAGAAAGGGGAAACATGCTTTCTGTTGAAAATGACTTGAGAGCAGGTCTCGCAGAGACTCAAACTTCTCCTGATGAGTGAGATTTACACACATAGGGGTTTTGAGCTAAAACATTAAGAGACCAAGGGCAGGACTTAGGACACCTGGGGTGGAGGGAGGTTGGTGATAAGAAGGAGAGCCTTCTGTGTCTGAGGAGTTCTTGGGAACTCCCCATGGGGGGCCTGATCCAGATTAGTTCTCTGTGAGTGGATTTGCTGGCAAAGCCCACCAGGCAGCCTTCATGCAAGTGGCAATTCCAGGTTACCTGTACCTAAGCCACTCTCCATCCCCCATGTGAGGAGAGCCCCAGGGCATCTGTGAACCCAAGGGGATCTCTGGAAGCCTGATGGGGAATAAGGAAAGGTTATAGACTTCTAGACAGTCTGAGTGCTCTGGAGCACTCCACGCTGATCTAGACCACATCTTACTGTATTCTCTGGTAACACTACATTTAATATGCACAGGTCTTCCACTTCCACCCCAGTGGAATGCAACTTCCAAGAGTGCTGGGACTGTCTCCTGATCAATGCTTTATACCCATATCTGACCGCAACAAGACAAAATTCTTGTGGAAGTCCTCCCCAGGCAAATGGAGTGATTGGGCCATATAAATGATTCTTATGGTGACTTTAGCCTCAGAAGTGCCCCTAAAGTAACAATCTCAGAATCCTAATGTGAACATTAGTAAAAAATGAAGGGGCTCTGGCTGAGTCAGGCATAAGCACTTGGCCCTCAGCACCTCAGTAGACCCCTAACTTCCCTGCTCTTTCCTTGAGGGATCCTCTACTGGGCTCCTTGGAATATCACCCAAAGGAGTGGATCATTTATTAACAAATCTGCTCTTCAGTTGTGCAAAGCTTTCCAGTTACAACATGCTTTTCCATACATTATTCTCACTAAACTAGTGACCTTAAAATGCATTCTGTTTTAAGACTGTCTGAAATTTGTGAGCTAAAAAAATTATAAGCTATAAGGGTCTTAAGGATATTCTTGATGCCCAAAGCTGGAATTCCTGGTCCCCGAAACAGCTTCCTTAGCACACTGTGATGAGCTGATTTTGGTATTTCAATGAAATAAGGAAAGGTTCTCCATGGCCATGGGCCTGTCTCATACCCACCAGACAGCCAGAAAAGGTTAACTTAGCCAATTCCCACTTTGGATGGGGAGGTCTGTCTGGCTTCTTTGATTAGCTATTGCATTAGACACACTGGCCTCATCTTAAATCTCTAGTCCTCTCTTACATCTAAGGAATGAGTGTGGGATCCCCATTCTGCCAATTCTGTTTTCCATCTGCTTACTTCTCCACCCTGCCTTCATCAAACTGTCTGCCACATGTGTACCCTGCTGTACTCCACCAAGACCTGTCACTACTCTTCTCTCCTCCTCTCCTACTTACTCTTAATCACTGGCTTTCAGACTTAGGGGACTGTCCCCACTGAGTAAAGATGACATTGTTTAGACTGCACTTCCTAACAGACTGGGGCCAGATTTTCAGCATAAGGCCAGACCTTATGACAGACATGCAAATTAGCTTAGATCCAAAGGCCCAAGATCTGTAAGAAATTAAGGGCGATTAGAGCTAGTCACTTGTAGGAAAACACATTTTGTATCGACAGTATGGCTCATGGCTCTAGGGTGGGCAATTTGGCCCACATCTTCTCCCCTTAATACAGCTGATTGAGAGCAGTGCCTGAACCCTGCTGCTCTAAAATCCATAGGTGCTTAGAAAGAGGCCCAGATTCTCCAAACTGCAGGAGAAACCTGCATCTTCATAGACAAAGATGGGTATGATTTTAAACTTCAATTTAATATTTGATAGACCCTTGAAAAATAACACCTGTGCTTTTTTATTGAAAAAGCGATTGTGTCGCTCTCTAGCTGTGCTCTGAAAATATTTGTCTGACAACAGATATAATTTGATTGATCTTCATGAAAATAATTTCTATAGGCTCTAATTACTCTTATCGAGAATTATGACTTCCGAATTCTCTTAGAGAGGGGAGTACTGTCTAGGTCAACCATCCAGAGCCATTCCCTGCCATGGTCCCCCACCTTCCCCACTCCTATATTTTCTCCAGATGAATTACCCCTTTACAGCATGGAGAAATTCAGGCTTGTGGCTGTTAAGCTGAGAAGCTGACAGTTGAACTTGTATCTGTCAATTCCCAAAGGATATGTGTTTTGCATTCTCCTAGAATGGATTATCTATAAAACCCTTCCTTCACCAAGATTTTACCCATTTTTATTTTTTCCTTCTCCATTTACTTCAGCCCATCCACCTACTTCCCAACCCCTCCCCATATCACTGCCACATTAAGAGCTTCCATTCTTACTTTGCAATGGCAGAAAGAGTCACAGTGAAAGGAAATTGATTAGAGGTTTGGCATGTAAACATGATTGTGTTATTTTTCATCAATTGCACTATATAACCAAGGATACTATGAGCTTTCCATCTAAATTTCTTCATCGTATAACAATTTCCTAAGGGGAATATTATTCTTTTGGGGACTAATATGCTGTGTTAGGTTTCTTTTACAATAAAACTACATTAAATTTGCCTCAAGTCACTGGGAAAGAGCCATAAAGGCCCTGCACTGGGAAAAATGGAGAGATGATTGTTTTTTGCATGTGTAGGGGGCATCTATAAAGAAATAATGTGTTAAACAAGTAATAGTCCAAACCAGGGACATGTTTGACCTGCTTTAAGGAACAAATATTTGAAGAACCATAGTATTTGCATTATTTATGTTAACAAGTTCTTCTAAAATATCTATCATTCACATAAAATGCTCAAAATATTGCCATATCTTGAATTACATATACTGCTTTCCTTTATATCTACTCTCTCATTTTTAAAAAATTTTAACCATTTTTAACCATTTTTTATTGAAGTATAATTAATTATTTTTAACATCTTTATTGGAGTGTAATTGCTTTACAATGGTGTGTTAGTTTTTGCTTTATAACAAAGTGAATCAGTTATACATATACATATGTTCCCATATCTCTTCCCTCTTGCCTCTCCCTCCCTCCCACCCTCCCTATCCCACCCCTCTAGGTGGTCACAAACCACCGAGCTGATCTCCTGTGCTATGCAGCTGCTTCCTACTAGCTATCTATTTTACATTTGGTAGTGTATATATGTCCATTGCCACTCTCTCACTTTGTCACAGCTTACCCTTCCCCCTCCCCATATCCTCAAGTCCATTCTCTAGTAGGTCTGCATCTTTATTCCCCTCTTACCCCTAGGTTCTTCATGACCTTTTTTTTCCCCCTTAGATTCCATATATATGGGTTAGCATACGGTATTTGTTTTTCTCTTTCCCACTTACTTCACTCTGTATGACAGACTCTAGGTCCCACCTCACTACAAATAACTCAGTTTCGTTTCTTTTTATGGCTGAGTAATATTCCATTGTATATATGTGCCACATCTTTATCCATTCATCTGTTGATGGACACTTAGGTTGCTTCCATGTTCTGGTTATGGTAAATAGAGCTGCAATGAACACTGTGGTACATGACTCTTTTTGAATTATGGTTTTCTCAGAGTATATGCCCAGTAGTGGGATTGCTGGGTTGCATGGTAGTTCTATTTTTAGTTTTTTAAGGAACCTCCATACTGTTCTCCATAGTGGCTGTATCAATTGCATTCCCACCAACAGTGCAAGAGTGTTCCCTTTCCTCCACACCCTCTCTAGCATTTATTGTTTCTAGATTTTTTGATGAGGGCCATTCTGACCGGTGTGAGATGATATCTCATTGTAGTTTTGATTTGCATTTCTCTAATGATTAATGATGTTGAACATTCTTTCATGTATTTGTTGGCAATCTGTATATCTTCTTTGGAGAAATGTCTGTTTAGGTCTTCTGCCCATTTTTGGATTGGGTTGTTTGTTTTTTTGTTATTGAGCTGCATGAGCTGCTTGTAAATTTTGGAGATTAATCTTTTGTCAGTTGCTTCATTTATAAATATTTTCTCCCATTCTGAGGGTTGTCTTTTTGTCTTGTTTATGGTTTCCTTTGCTGTTCAAAAGCTTTTAAGTTTCATTAGGTCCCATTTGTTTGTTTTTGTTTTTATTTCCATTCCTCTAGGACGTGGGTCAAAAAGGATCTTGCTGTGATTTATGTCATAGAGTGTTCTGCCTATGTTTATCTCTAAGAGTTTGATAGTGTCTGGACTTACATTTAGGCCTTTAATCCATTTTGAGTTTATTTTTGTGCATGGTGTTAGGGAGTGTTCTAAATTCATACTTTTACATGTAGCTGTCTAATTTTCCCAGCACCACTTATTGAAGAGGCTATCTTTTCTCCACTGTATATTCTTGCCTCCTTTATCAAAGATAAGGTGTCCAAATGTGTGTGGGTTTATCTCTGGGCTTTCTATCCTGTTCATTGATCTATATTTCTGTTTTTGTGCCAGTACCATACTGTCTTGATTACTGTAGCTTTGTAATATAGTCTGAAGTCAGTTGTTACTTCTCCAGCTCCATTTCTTTTTCTTCTCAAGATTGCATTAGGTATTCAGGGTCTTTTGTGTTTCCATACATATTGTAAAATTTCTTGTTCTATTTCTGTAAAAAATGCCATTGGTAATTTGATAGGGATGGCATTGAATCTGTAATTGCTTTGGGTAGTATAGTCATTTCACAATGTTGATTTTCCAATCCAAGAACATGGTATATCTTTCCATCTGTTTATATCATCTTTGACTTCCTTCATCAGTGTCTTACAGTTTTCTGCGTACAGGTGTTTTGCCTCCTTAGCTAGATTTATTCCTAGGTATTTTATTATTTTTGTTGTAGTGGTAAATGGAAGTGTTTCCTTAATTTCTCTTTCTGATCTTTCATCATTAGTGTATAGGAATGCCAGAGATTTCTGTGCATTAATTTTGTATCCTGCTACTTTACCAAATTCATTGATTAGCTCTAGTAGTTTTCTGGTGGCATCTTTAGGTTTTTCTATGGTTTAGGTTTATCATGTCATCTGCAAACAGTGACAATTTTACTTCTTCTTTTCCAATTTGTATTCCTTTTATTTCTTTTTCTTCTCTGATTGCTGTGGCTAAAACTTCCAAAACTATGTTGAATAAGAGTGGTGAGAGAGGGCACCCTTGTCTTGTTCCTGATCTTAGAGGAAATGCTTTGTTTTCACCATTGAGAATGATGTTTGCTGTGGGTTTGTCATATACATCTTTTATTATGTTAAGGCAGGTTCCCTCTATGCCTACTTTCTGGAGAGTTTTTATCATAAACGGGTGTTGAATTTTGTCAAAATTTGTTTCTGCATCTATTGAGATGATCATGCGGTTTTTGTCCTTCAATTTGTTAATATGGTGTATCACATTGATTGATTTGCATATATTGAGGAATCCTTGCATTCCTGGGATAAACCCCAATTGATCGTTGTGTATGATCCTTTTAATGTGCTGTTGGATTTTATTTGCTAGTATTTTGTTGAGGATTTTTGCATCTATGTTCATCAGTGATATTGGCCTGTAATTTTCTTTTCTTGTGATGTCTTTGTCTGGTTTTGGTATCAAGGTGATGGTGGCCTCGTAGAATGAGTTTGGGTGTGTTCCTCACTCTGGTAGATTTTGGAAGAGTTTGAGAAAGATAGGTGTCAGCTCTTCTCTAAATGTTTGACAGAATTTGCCTGTGAAGACTTCTGTCCCTGGGCTTTTGTTTATTGGAAGATTTTTAATCTCAGTTTTAATTTCAGTGCTTGTGGGGGGTGTTCGTATTTTCTATTTCTTCCTGATCCAGTCATGGAAGGTTGTACTTTTCTAAGAATTTGGCCATTTCTTCTATGTTGTCCATTTTATTGGTGTATAGCTGCTTATAGTAGTCTCTCATGATTCTTTGTATTTCTGCAGTTTCAGTTGTTACTTCTCCTTTTTCATTTTTAATTCTGTTGATTTGAACCTTCCCCCTTTTTTCCCTGATGAGTCTGGCTAATGGTTTATCAATTTTGTTTACCTTCTCAAAGAACCAGCTTTTAGTTTTATTGATTTTTGCTATTGTTTCCTTAATTTCCTTTTCATTTATTTCTGATCTGGTCTTTATGACTTCTTTCCTACTGCTAACTTTGGGGTTTTTGTTGTTGTTGTTGTTGTTCTTCTTCTTCTTCTTTCTCTAATTCCTTTAGGTGTAAGGTAAGGTTGTTTATTTGAGATTTTTCTTATTTCTTGAGGTAAGATTTTATTGCTATAAAGTTCCCTCTTCGAACTGCTTTTGCTGCATCCCATAGGTTTTGGGTCATCGTGTTTTCATGTTCATTTGTTTCTAGGTATTTTTTGATTTCTTCATTGATTGTTTTCAGTGAAGAGGTCCTATTTTTATATGTCAGAAGGAGAACAGGGACCTGGCTCTTCCTGTTGTAGAACTCTTCCTCTTGTAGGAAACGTAATTCTCCCCAAGGCAAAGGTATGTCTCCAATGGAAGAGGAGATTGGCTGTGTTTAAGGCAATGCAAGAAAGAAAGACATGTTTCCTAGTGAATTAGCCAACAACTTCTGTATCTATGGGTACATAATTTTCACAAATACAGAGAAAGTTTTGACAGAATACTGCTTTATAAACACTGGTTCCTGGGGTGGGGGGAGTGGCATGGGCTTAGCATAGGGAGATGTTATCGGCACCTTATTGTTAAGCACATCTTTATGTTTGAATGGCTGCAATGAACATTTTTATTTTCAAAATCAAAACCTTGATAAGCTATAAAGATATTACAAGAGTAAAAGTAAGCTGCTTGCATCTTCTTCAGAGTTTTATGTGTCTATATGTTTATGTGTTTACTCTGAAGCAGTACTGAGGCCCCTTGGGTGCATGAAGATCACTGGGGAACTGAAAAACTCAAAGTCCTGGGCCCCACCCCCGACTAATAGACTTAGGGTGATTTTCATGCACAGTGGGCACTGAGACCCACTCTCCAGTATGAATGGAGAGTGCTTTCCCTTCTTGGAGTGGGGTGGGTGTTGCTGGACCATAAGTCCTGCCCACAGCACAAGAGGTCCTACCTTCCCCATCCTGGTTTCCTGCCTGTGGAGCCCAGTGGGCCTCACTTGAGCTGCTCAGAGATTCTGCCTCATTTTCCCTTACACCATACATGCTCTTCTCCTCAAGAATCTACACAAAACAGTAAAGGGAAGCAAGATACATAAACTTACTCTGGCATAGAATCATGGTACAATTGGCATGAGTCTCTGGCCTAAAAAAGGGGTAAGGGGAATAGGGAGATATGAATTTAACCTAAGGTTGAAAAACAACCTCCAGCACTCCCCACCTACAGCTTCATCAGATACAGACCTTGTGGGTCTTGGAGGCAAAGGCATGGTGACGTTTTACAGCTTGGAGGAATGTTTGTGGGTTGACAAGTAGACCCAATAACTGCACTCTACCCAAGAAATTTTCTTGAGCAAAATTCTAATAGAAATCAATCTCTTCCAGAGAAGTTTTCCGAGGAAACGTCAATATGGGCATCAATCTACTTGGGAATATCTTAAGAGGAAAAAGTTGAAAAGAGATGAAGAGAGAAACCAAGTCCCAAAAATATAGGAATTTTTTAACAAGAGTGTGAAGAGAGATAGGGAAAATGAGGTCAGCTGAGTCTTGGCCTTGGGCTGAATGTTCACTGGTTAGGGGAGGGCATAGGAGTGTGAAGCCAGGCAGGAGATGGTGCCTTGTTCTGTGGTACAGTGACAGGTCATAGCCATGACAGAGCAACAGGTACATCCTTCAAGGATTAGAGGAGTGAGTTGAGAAAGTCCTCAAGGTACAGGAGAAGATTGGTTCAATAGGGAAACCCCTAACTTTTTCCATCAGGGAGCCAAGTTACTCTGTGTCTCTAGGGTACAACATGGAACAAAAAGATGTACATTAGGGCTTTCCTCGTGGCGCAGTGGTTGAGAGTCCGCCTGCCGATGCAGGGGACACGGGTTCGTGCCCCGGTCCAGGAAGAGCCCACATGCACGGGGCGGCTGGGCTCATGAGCCATGGCTGCTGAGCCTGCTCGTCCGGAGCCTGTGCTCCGCAATGGGAGAGGCCACAACAGTGAGAGGCCCGCATACTGCAAAAAAAATAAAAAGATGTACATTAAAAACTTTGGGTTAAAAAACTAGGAAGTCATTAGAACATAGAAAGGAGGAACAGACACTGATACCCCAAAATGAACCCCTAAATTCATCACTGATACTTATGAGTTTATCATCAGTAAAGAAGCAAACTGAACTTTCTGGATCTGCTTTGAATCTTAATGGGAGGGAGAATGTAAAAAGAGTGGAAATTCCTTGTACAGTATACATGAGTATTGATGCAAGATAAGTAGCATGGCATTGATGCAAGGTTCCTTTTGGGGGCCATTTTGTCTTGTTTTTTATACGTGAAGTAATACCCACGGAGGCTTCATTTGTCCATTCATAAACTTGTTGCCACAGTGCTGCTATCTCCATGGAACCCTAAATCTTTAACTATGGTCTCCTACCTGGAGAGTTCCAAGGACGTAAATCTTTAAAATTCCCTAGGAGTCTGGATGTCTCTGTAGTAAAACCCAGATTTGCCACCTTTGGTCCTAGTTTTCTGAAGACAAGAGTGAAAATGTGAGCAAGCTCAGACGAATTTTCTTGTGAATGCCCCGTGATTTTTCTAAGGCAGGAAGCAAAAGCCTTTGAGAAACTGTTTAAACAGCTCTTGGAGAACATCCTGTCTGCCTGGACTCATGAGCTCTTTCTCTGCACCTTCTTTGTGTGACTCACCTGTGGTGCATCTGAAGCTTCTGATGACGGCCCTGCTCACACATATGTTCAGTTTCCTGCCTACAGGAAGGAAAAGGGAACAGGATCAAATGTAATCAGAAAGAGAAGTGTAACTACTGTATATAAAATAGATAACCAACAAGGATAACCCTGTGTGCAGCACAGGGAACTATAGCCAATATTTTGTAATAACCTACAAGGGAAAAGAATCTGAAAAAAAATATATGTACATATTTGTATAACTGAATCACTTTGCTGTACACCTGAAACTACCACAACATTGTAAATCAACTATACTTCAATTAAATAAATAAATAAATATAAAAAAGAGCAGTGTAAAACCTTTGTCCCAGGACCTGGAAATCTAGATTGTCATCCCATCCCCGCCACCACCATCCACCGGCTCACCCTTCGGGAAATCACTTCACTTCTCAGGGCCTGAAGTTTCTTATCTTTAGAATGGAGAGATGGGGCTAGTGCTGTAGGATTCCTTCAGCTTTTACATGATAAGATCCTGTTAGACATGCATTTTTATTTTTTAAGATATATGAATAGAACACACATCTAACACTTTTGTGCCCACCTCCTTTCTGAAACACCAAAAATCACCAATACTCTTCTGTGTCAAATTCCCTTGCACTGTCTTCTCTGATTTCAATCCCTTTCCCCCACCTCAGAGGGAATGCTATTCTGAATATAGTGTTTATTATCCCTTGCATTTCTTTATACTTTATATACGTTTATGCTCCTAAGCAATCTATGGTACTATTATGCATCTTTTAAACTCGATGTATGTAAATGTAGTCTAGTCTATGTGTATTAATTTTCTTAGTTGTAAAATATCATCTTAAGAATATACAGAATATTTGTATTGATTCTCCAGCTGCTCAGCATTTAGGTTGTTTTCCATTGTTTGCTATTACAAACATCCATATTTTGGTATACGTAGCTTTGTATACACTTCTTAGGGTATATACCTAGGTGTGGGATTGCTGGTCTCAAGGTGCGTGCATGTTCAACTTTAGTAAACTACTTTTCCAAATTGTTCTCTAAAGTAGTTGTGTCAATTTACATCCCCACCAGCAGGATATGTGAGTATGTGAATCTAGAAAGTGAGGCTCTGCTATGGTTTCTCCTGATAAGGCAATGTGATCTTCCCTTCATAGGAGGTGAAGCATTTTGTCTAGTTTATAGGTGACAGTGATGGGAAGTGGAAAAGAATTAGCATGATTCATTTATTCCACAAATATTCTTGAGCATCTACTACATACCTGAGAAGTGCTGGGGATCAAGAGAGTCCCGTTCTCGTGGAGCTAACCACGCATGCATTTGTTAAATATCTCTTTTGTGCAGGGAGTTTATGGCCTATTTTTCTCATTTAATTGTTGCCATAGCCATTTGAAGTAAACATTGCCAACCCTATTTTCCAAATGAAGAAACTGAGGCACAGAAAAAGCACATAGCTAAGAGATGGAGATGGATCAGAACCCTGATGTGACTGCAAATGTTCCGTCCATTCGCCTATTTGCTCCATCCCTGCTTGTTGACTGAATGCCTCTGCACAGGCAGAGAAAGCCCGTCCGTGTGCTTGGCTCACGCTGGGATCCAGGGTGGATGAACTGCAAAGCAGAATGCCTACCTTTCAGACTCAGATGCCTGGAAATCCCTGAGAAGGAAACTAGTCTCTGAAGTTCTCATATCTGAAAATATTTATAAACTCTTGGGAAGAGTTCTTATGTCTTCTCCCCTGCTTTCTTTCCATATCTTTTGGGAGAACTCATGTTTGAGTATGGATGCCTGGGTTATGGTCTCTGAGAAACAATAGACACTCGTACCCTACAGAGATATGAAACTATGCAGGTGCTGAATAATATCGAGTTCTAAAGAGCTGCAGTGTTAAGGGTTTTTTTTTCCCCCCACAACATCTTGAAAGTATTTTCTCTGTGTCAACTGCATATTCTAATCCTAAAAGAGAGATCTTGATATTTGGAATATACAGTGTGCCTTTTTCCCTCAGCAAGGTATACAGTTAATTCCTTATGTTCTTGAATAAAATGGTGGAGCAGAGAGTGTCTCCAGGATCCCCAGAGATTCCAGGCACACAATAAGACTGTTTATCTTTTCATTTTGAGAAACAATCACTGCACACCTCTGCCTGCAGGAGAATGAGTAGCTGGGATTTCTTTCAATTGTTTTCCCAAAGAGAGAGTAAATGAAGTCATCAAGCCATCTGGTTGACCTTCAGTAGTCATTTACTATATTCATTTATCATATCTATGAGTAAATTGTAATAACAAGAAAAGAGCTAGCCACAGGAATAAGAATCCTGGAAAAAGTTTAAGGGTTAAAAGGTTAAAATTTATAAAAGGAGGAAATGGGAAAAGGGAATATAGCTTCCTCATACCTCACGCTTGCCTCAGTCCGCTTGTGTTTACCCATCTCTCCTGCGGTCCTGGCTCTTAGTTTGACTCCTTATGTTGACAGGTGGTTTTCATACCACCCCACTCTGGGGGAAGGGGTAAAGAGGGAATCAAATTCCTGGGGAGTTCCCTCTCTCTCAAAAATCAGAGGCTGAGTATCTTCCCTGAATCATAGCATTTTAGACAGATAGCCTGGAATTCAAAATACTGCCAGGCTCCTAAATCTCTATCCCTCCCTCTCAACTCCCCATCATGGAGACCTAACTGGTTAATTAAAACCATATATCTTCCTCAAATTAGAGCAGACACACAAAACCAACACAAGAGTTCATGGGAACTGGGGCAAATTTTTTCAGTAGAAGTGAGCTAGGGTAAAATCACTCCTTCCCAATGTCTCCCCATTTCCTCTAAAGATGTACATGCAGTGTCCATATCTTCAAAGGACACCTTATTTGTAGGCTATCAGATAAGAAATGACCTGTCATCAACTGGTGCCACAGTAACTTTGGATATGCATATGCATGCAGGAGGGACACCTCAGAGTCTACATTCTGTATACCATCATCTGGCTGCAACAGGTTCAGAGAACAAATTCCAACTCCCCACCTGCTGTTGGGGGGGCAGCTTAATTGTCTTATCCCTTTGGATTGTCTTAGAGGATGCTTATAAAACAGATTTTAAGAATCCTAATCGAGCTGGTAATTTTGGTCTTAGGCTTCCTTTCCTGAATGGCCCTTAGCATATGGAATTTGGGTGGGAACTTTTTACGTTTGATTACTACACATATTAAGTTTTATAGCTGCCCAAATTTCTCCTTTCTTAGAGTGGGGGAAGAGAGAGCAATGGGAGGAAATTAGGACTGTATTTGGGGTAGACATTTCAAGGCACAAAGCTTCTCTGGACCATTCAAAACATAGAAGAGACTATCTAATTTACCTCTACACAAGGCTGACCCCAGTTCTGCAGTTCTGCAGGATAATAGGCTGTTTTCCCCAGATGCCCAGAATCTTCCAGGATGTCAAGTACGAGTTGCATGTATTTTTTCATACTGTATCTGATTTCTACATATAAAGGAAAAAGAAAGAAAATTAATTAATTAATTACTCTGATGGATAGATTCTGTGATATATTGCCCAAGTGCCCCTTTAATGAAAGATTTTTTGCCCCAGCTTCTGGATGTGCTTTCAGCAGATAGCCTTTGATAGTACTTTCAGGTCTCCTTCACCTGGAGAGAGCCCAAGTGCCAAAAGTTGCACCTCTTTCTGTGGAACACAGCATGCTCATAGGGCAAAATAGTTGGGTGGCTAACAAGGGTACTAATCAATTTGTACCATTACCATATCAAGGATGGATGATAAGAAGTGACATACCATTACATTTGCCATGATCTATTGGTTAAAAGCACATCACAGGTCCTTCCCACGTTACATGATAAGAATATAGGAGCACCCTAGTGTCTTTCTCCCACATTGGGTGATTTAAAAGGTTGCCAGCTTAAAGTACCCAAAACAGGAAAGGGCTCTGTGGAAGGTCCACAGTGCATTGCAAACAACATGGCTCTTTGGGCCATAGGGCCTGAGATATCCTATGGTATTAGACGAAAAGTGCTGGGAAGAAAGGCCACGTGGAGTTTATTAATACTTTGGGTGTCATAGTTTCATGTAACACAATAAACAATAATACTTTATTACTGTGATATCTTGATTGATCTATCAAGTGATTTTTCTGGCTCACTTTTCTACAAATTCATCAAACTTAGCAACCTTATTTTATATAACTGAAAGCAATGTCAGTTGCTCTTGGAAAGTGTCAGATCAAAAATAATTTTTAATTTTTAGAAGGATCTTTCTGCTGGTACAACCATTACTGGAGTTAGTAAGAGTATATTACAGTCTGTGATAACATTGGGACAAATTTCTGATAAATTATTTCAAAATGAGATTTCAGTACTTCTAGAGCATGATTCTAAATCCTTTTCTAAAAAGACTTAACTCTTTATACAAATCATTTCTGTTTAAGTCTGAGTTCAATTTTAAACATCAATTTATACAGTGACATTTTAATGCTTCCTCTGAAATTTTGTGGAGGTTGTGCAAGAAACTAAAAGTGGCTTTGTGATTTGTATACAATTCAAAATGTCTGTTATGTCATCTACTGCTGGATCTTCAATGACAAGAAAACATTGATTTTCAGATTGCCTTTCTTGTTAGCAACTGGTTCATTGGAAAGTTCATATGAAACTACAGCTCTTTTCCATTGGAAGCAAAAATTTGAAATTTGATTTCTATTTCTAGATATATGGATCTTTGCTTTCTAATCTTGCAACAGATTTCAAAACCAGAGATTCTAAACTCTCTGAAGAATTCTAGCAGTTCCCTGATATGCATTATGTCCTTGTTTATGCTTTCTAAAGGGTTCTGGCTCCAATATCAATATGTGTGTATGGAAGTAGAGGGCAGTTCCCCCACATATCCAAGCAATTCTCAGACACCAGCTGGTTGTCCCACAATTCAACTCAATTCTGACACTATCTATCCAAAAATAGTGTCATATTCCACAGGTTAAGGGTTCAGTCCTACAAGACTGCTCCCCCTCCTCTTGACACACACACACACACACACACACACACTTCAGATGCCAAGTCCAGGTCATCACATGTGCTTCTGACCCACTGGCTATAGATCAGAGGTTCCAATGACCCCCTCCTTGGTTTTGGTTAATTTGCTAGAGCAGCTCATCTAACTCAGAGAAACCTTTTACTTACTAGATCACTGGTTTATTATAAAAGGATATAACTCAGGAACAGTCAGATGGAAGAGATGCATAGGTCTAGGTACGGGGAAAGGGCACTGAGCTTCCATGCCCTCTCCAGGTAAGCCATTCTCCCCAAATGTCCAGGTGTTCACCAATGAAGAAGCTCTCCAAACCCCATCCTTTTGGGGCTTTATGGAGACTTCATTACATAGGCATGATTAATTAAACCATTGGCCATTGACTTATTCAACTTCTAGCCCCTCTCTCCTCCAGGGAGGTCAGGAGAGACTGACAGTTTCAACTTTCTAATCATAGGATTGGTTCTCCTGGCAACTAGCTGCTTTCCAAAAGTCACCTCATTAACATAAAAAAGACACCTTTGTATCTCTCAGCACTTAGGAAATTCCAAGGGTTTTAGGAACTCTGTGCCAGAAATGGGAATGAAGACCAAATATGTATTTCTTATTATAATTCACAGTACCACACTTTCCTTTTGTAATAATTCACTGAAACGTTTGCTGGCTGAGCACAGGTAGTTCCTATCTTGGTCCTCAGGCTGAAGAGTTAATATTGGTGCAGATGCCACAGGGACAGGACAGGCTCCAGGGAGCCTGGATGGGAAGGCTGGCCTCTCACCACAGATCTCAGCATTAAACTCATGAGGTTCCTCCCCTTTCTTCCAGGGCAGTGGCTGCCACCACTGCTGCTTCTGTTGCTGCTGCTACCATCCCAGTCCAGAATACTTCTGGGGTCTTCAGGGCCCTGACCTGCCCCAAGTATGCTTGTGTGCACCAGGTAACCAGGCCAACTGCTTGGCATGCATGCTGAACACTGCCCGCTGTGTCTGTGGATCTGAGCCCAGGTGTGTGTGCTCTGTTCCCTGGTTATCTCCCCTGCCCACACCCATGACCTGTTGTTCCATTGGACTTCACCAACAAAGCATAAGTTCAAAGATAAAATCATTACAAATTTCAAGGTGGTATCCACAGAGCATTAAACCAAGCATGCAGCCCCTTAGGAGAGTGGAGTCCTGTGCGACTACACTGGTTACATGACCATGTCCTGCTGACAGAACTTGCTTAAAAAGTGAGTGTCACTGGATGTCTTCCATGCTGCTGGGTGCAAAACTGTCATAGTAGCAAGCAGGGAAGAACACACAGAACCAAGAAAAGAAGTGCCTTCTCTTTCCCACGTCCCACCAGGGTCCCTCTGGTGCTCTCTACTAACAAAGCTTAATACCATGCCAGATGGCAATGAGAAAATAGGGTTCAGCTCCAGCAACACAATGCAAGACAGAGAATGGATTTAGAGGAAAATAGAATTGACCTAAGTCACTTTGGAAAAGAGTGGAGTTTGGAAGGCTAAAGGCAAAAAGAACTGCACGTAAGCATTGAGTTCTAGTTGATAGTTTGGTTTAATGAGGGTTTGGCTTAACAATTCTGAAACCTTTATGCATGTATACTTGGGTTGAGCATTTAAGTAGACAGTGGGAGCCAGGTTTCCACCTGGCTGGAGTGGGAGGTTATGAATAAGCAAGGGAATGAGGATAGAATGTTCCATATGGTAATAGATTAGAGTTGGAGACATCAGTATCAACCCATGTTTGGCTCAATCCAGATTTACCTGGTTACATATAGAAATATTTATACATATGAATGTATACACTGGTAGTATGCAACAAGTATACCTAGAACCCAGATCTTGGTTTCTAATACTGTTCTCCAATAAAAGGAACCAGGGCTAATTGAAGAAATGGCTTATACTAGGACTGAGGCAGGAAATATACAAAATGAGCCTGGAGTATCCATGGTGCCAAAAAAAAAAAAAGAAAATGCTAAAAACCAAAAACAAAACAGAAAAATACACAGTAATGGGGAATCCCACAGGAAAGCAAAGGAATCCAGATGCCAACTAAAAGAGTTCCAAATGGCCAGAGCTGAAGTGATTTGAGCAATAAAATAAATAATGGAGTATTGAATTATCGCTCAAAGTATAAAATAAATTTCTATGAGTCCATAGTGATGTAAATAAATGATTAAATAAATTAATAAGTGGGAGAAAATAGACAAATCTTCCATGCCAAAGAATTCTGAATAATTAATGTAGCTTCTCCTCCACCCTCAAGGTGGTACAACATGGAAAAAGAAAAAAAATGAGTAACTTTACAATGGAGACCCTGACAAACATCATCACAAGCCGGATGACCAGAGTTAGCATTAACACTGACAGGTCATACTCAGAGCATGTACTCTCAAATGATGTGATCAGAATGGCCCATAGTTCTGTGACCTTCTGGCCCAAAGCACATTACTCCATGATAAAAAACCTCAGACAAATCCCAACTGAGGAATATTCTATATGATTACTGACCTCAAAACTGTCAAAATCAACAAACACAAAGAACATCCAAGAAACTGTCATAACCAAGAGAAGCCTAAGGAGATGTGACTACTAAATGTAAAATGGGTTCCTAGATGGGACAGAAAAGAACATTAGGGAAAAACTGGGAAAATCTGAATGAAGAACGGACTTTAGTTAATAATAATGTAGCAATATTGTTTCCCTAATTGTGACAAATGTCCTATACAAATGTAGGATGTTAGTAATAGGGAGAACTGGGTGTATAGGAATTCTCTGTACTATCTTCACAATTTTTCTCTACAACTAAAACTGCTCTAAAATAAGTTTATTTAAAAAAAATAGATTTGAAGCTGAGAGACTGAAACTTGATAAGCACACAACATGTTAAGTCCTTCAGAGAGTATTCACCCCTAAAAGAGGCACTAAACTACCAAATAGACAAAATGCTTTGGTCCACTAACTTCAGCCAGCCTCTGCCATCAGCCATCACAGTAAAGGTACAAAGACGCATGCATGAAATGGAGGCAGGGGCCAGGGATGAAGGCCCCACATGGGTTATCAGCGTGTACTCCAACATACCAAGGCTGATCTAGCTATGTCCATTGCTGAATGCCCAACCTGCCCGTTACGGGGGCCAATGATGAACCTTGATATTGGCACCATCTCTCAACAAGGCAAAATGGCCGCTTGGTGTCAAGTTGTCAAGTCAACTACATTGGACCTCTTTCACATTCTCAATGCTTCCTTTCTTCTTGTCCACAAGTATTCATCCCAAGGGCACTCGTTAATAAACATCTTACATGCTGATCTCCAGCCAGGCAGCTGCATCCCAAGGAACCTAACCTGTGACAAGTGTCCACTCAATGTCAAGACCTATGCTGGGTGACTTACATTTGTCCATCTCCACTATTCTTCACAACACCCTGTGAGATGTTTTGAATGGTGGCTACCTTTAAGAGTTTGGGCAGGGAGCCTCAGAGGTTAATGAACTTGCCCAGGGTTCTATCATTTTTAGGTCAAGAGCCATTCCACAGACCATGTCTGGGAAGTCTACCATGGTAGCTACACCTATTGTAAGAAAAAAGAAAAAGACACTTATGATCATTTTCTCCCACAGACCAGACATTTTGCTAGACCCTTGTACCTACACAACATTCAATTTCACAGCAACCCAATTAAAGTAGAGAGTGTTGTCCCCATTTTAAACATCGATAAAGCCAAGGTTAAGGGACTTTCACTAGATAAGAGGCAAAGTTGGTTGTGGAACCCAAGCCTGTCTGGTTCTAAAGGTGGCACATTCTTCTCTAGGTCAGGCTGCTTACTCTAAGGTGGAGAGCCACCCAGAGAGAGCGCAAGAGACTGGAAAACCTGAAACACGTATTTACCTAGAAACATCCCGAACTATGCAGTATTCATTGACTTATCAACCATAAAGAAGGGTATCTTCTTTCTCAGACTGAGCTTTAGAAATTTTTCCAAAGGGGTCTCCCACCAGCCTTCTAAACCCTGTGGTTACCTATAATAAGGTACTTACATAATTTTTGATCCAAAGCATGATACTTGAGAGTATCAGGGGACAATAGGAGAAAAACAGATGGCCATGGGAAAACAGAAAGGAATGCTCCTCCTACTACTGGGAAAAAAAAAAAGTTCTATGTTTCTTATGTGTCATTCTTAGTTCGTACTTAGTGCCTCAAATCAAATCACACTGTAAGTTGAGTTTTAGGAGAGAGTGCTTCAAAGTGACTCACTGAATGGTCCTGCCTTTAAAGCATTGTTTTCCCCTGCAAATTCAACCACAATCCTGGCCTCCTAATCACACAGCCACTCGAGTTCCATTCTGATATAAACACTGTGCATTTCCGATTTGTGGAGTTGTTTTCCTTTAATTAAATGAAGGGGGGAGGTGTAGTTATTTTCAATTCTCTGCACAAATTACTACCCAGTAGAAACAGAATCATGTATTGTGAGTAGTACTTATTCTATTTATTGTGCCGTCTATTGATGTGTGTTGGACTTGTTCTATTTTGGAGGCACTGCCATGGTAACTGGGCTCCTGACAAAGGCCTGTGTCAGAGCCGAACTTGAACATGCAGAACTTCAGATAAGTGGTGAAATAAAGAATCAACCTCAGCAGGCTCAAAAATAACAATTTGGAGGACTGTGTTTGGCTCCTAGGTGTTTTTATCCATAAAGTTGGGAAGTTCTGAGAGGCAGATCATGGGATTTACTGGACATCCCACTGGTTCTGAGTGAAAGGGTGGAAGAAAGACTATTTTCACAGTCTCTTAGCCCCCCCTATCACTATCTGTGGCTCTGCCTTTGGGTCAGGCTCACAGCTTTAGGCAGAAAGTACAAGCTGGTGTTCAGCCTTCAGAGAGCCAGGGTGGCTTTAGAGGATTGGCCTTGACTCCACAGCCCTGAGATGTGGCCCTGGCTCTGCCCTTAACTAGCTCAGGGGCTTCCCCAAACTAGGATTTTGTTCCCACCTATGCACTTGGATGCCCTTGGAAGACTCGGGAGCTCTAATGTCACGTTCCTCCTGAATCTGGTGCAGGGGGACATGGGGAGGAATTTGCGTGATTCTCCCTTCTCTGTAGAACCAGAAGATTTCAGTGTTCCTGCGGGGAGTGGGCACCTAAACCATGCTGACTTTCTACAGCCCAGGTCTGTAGGGACTAAGGACACCCGAAGGAAGTCCACATGAACAAAACTCCTTTCCCTGGAGGATTTTCCTTTGGATTTTGCATAGAAATAGCAGTCTTGTCACTTTTACCCAATTTCTCACTCCTGAGAGACACTGAAAAGTACAAACAGTGACCAGGTCCAGATCTTCCTTCCCCATCTCTTCCCCATACTCCTTCCTTTTCTTAGAACCCCTCAGCCTATCAGCTCAGGCTCTGTTTAGCTCCTGAGTCGGGCCCAGGAGTAGAAAGGAGCTCATGTGCCTAGGGTTGGCTATGGGCCACTCCTTAGAACTCATCCTGGGGTTCAAAGCTAGTGTAAGAATTGTCTTTCTTCTTCTTTTCCACTAGTTTTAGTCACTGCACATGGTTTCATGAGCTAAATTATTCAGGCTTGAGTTCAGTCTAGAAGCAAGATGATCCCCATGTTTCAGGAGCCTGCTCAGAGGACTGAAAGTAGATGCCTGACAAGTCTCTCTCTGGGAAGCCATGGGTCCCAGAGGGAGGGCTAATGGAAAGGGTACCATCTGTGCAAATTTCCTGACCCCAGGGAGAGCGAATCAGGACACAGATGGGCAAAGGAGGGAAAATGGAAGAGTTTCCCTTTTTATTAGAGAAACAGCCTCTTACTTGGCTGACATAAAATTTGTAAGATTACCTAGGAATCCCAGCTTCTCACGTTAGCCATCATTTCCTACTCCAACATTTGAGAGGTGGTTGTACGCTTAGCACTGAAGGACAGGCTTAGGGCCCCATCCTGTTCTTTCACTCAGTGCTCCTGCAACAAAGCACTCGGTGTCCCACCTCCTGATCCTTGGTGACCCCTGCCCCGCAAAGCATCTCAGTCCTTGGCGCTCTCATTGGCCCTCCCTTATCCCCAAGCTTTAACCAGAAGGCTGGACCCTCTCGAGGGTTTCCATGATTGAGAGGCCCTTGGGCCAGAACTAACAGATGTGCGCCTGGATTTAGAGCAGACCCAGCTCTCCTCCACTCTCTCACCCTTGGAGTTTTCTTTTACTGATAATGGAAATGCCACATTGCTCTTGATCCTACCTCTATTTCTCTTCCCCCAAACATCCCTCTCCCATAAACAACAGAAACAACTGTTTTTCCACTCCACAGTCTTCTCTCTTGGGATCCTGGGTATTTCCAGTTAGGGGAGTCAGCTATCATGCTAGCTCCCACCTTCATCCCTCATTTAATCAATTCTTCCTCCAGTTTGTCAAATGTTTCCTTTGCTATGGGGGAGGGTGGAGCAGAGTTGGGGATCCTGGAGGCATTGGGACAACAAGTGTGGAAATCCTTTTAGATTAAAAAGCAAACTAACGGGACTTCCCTGGTGGCGCAGTGGTTGAGAGTCTGCCTGCTAATGCAGGGGACACGGGTTCGAGCCCTGGTCTGGGAGGATCCCACATGCCGCGGAGCAACTAGGCCCGTGAGCCATGGCCGCTGAGCCTGCTCGTCCGGAGCCTGTGCTCCGCAACGGGAGAGGCCGCGATAGTGAGAGGCCCGCTCACCGCGATGAAGAGTGGCCCCCACTTGCCACAACTAGAGAAAGCCCTCGCACAGAAACGAAGACACAACACAGCAAAAATAAATAAATAAAAAGCAAACTAACTAAGATGTCCAGTGTTGGTAATCTTTTGACTTTTCCTACAGGGCAGAGTTCATAGTTTGGGGGAAAGAAAAAGAGAAAGGAGTGCTGATTATCCACATCTGGGGTGAATATGTGTAAAGGTGAGAGAGGGCAGGGAGGAAGTAGGGGACTGGAGAAGTTCCTAATAAACCACAGGAAGAACACCAAACTAGGGCTTTGTATTTTTAAGAGTGACAGAACACTTCCAGCCTGTTACGGCTTGAGATGTTAATTATAGGACCTGTGGATATCAGCAGAGATCTTTTAAAAGAATAACTTAAGTGCTTAAAATCCCCCCAAGAATACAGAACCCGTTTTAGAAATGGCCTTCAAAGACAACAAAAGCCAAATGCGCAAATGCCTTCTATGCAGGGTGGTGCTGGGCAACCAGATCGCTTTCCAGTCTCCCCCTAAACACTGTTGCTAGGAAACCGAAGGGCTATACTTCCATCATCTCCATACTTGCTGGGAGATTGAGTAATTGGTCTCTGGATGTGCGTGTGCTGCTTCCCAAAATATCTCTTTAAAAAGACGTGAGAAGGATGCGGAGCCAGTTGGTAGGATGGTGGAGGGCGGATTGTGTCCTCAGAGGGCAGCGGGTTCCCAAAGGCAGGACTGAAGCGGAGTGGGGGGAGGGGAGGACCCACGTTGGGGATAGAAATGGGGAGCTGTTTACAGGTTTCCCAGATTCTTTCCTATCATCAGCTTTCTTATTTAGGACTGATCTCCTAAGTGGAATCTGGAAATTGGTAGAGACAACTAAAATCTGGAGAGTAACGTGGTTTGCTTTTCATTCTTCTTATTGACACAGCAAGGCTAGGAGAAATATTTTATTTTGTAGATACTTATAGTATAAATGAACAACCTTTATGGTGCCTGAGTATAGCTGTTGAACCTCATTTGTGGGGTGGGGGGCAGGGGGGAGTAAGAAATAGGCATGCACACCCATGCATACATGCACACGGGCCACTGTGATGAAAATGCCTGCTTCACCTGCAGGGAGCCGAAGAAATAGAACATTAGGCCCACAGCTGAGGGTCTCTGGAGGTTAGGAAACCCAGTGATGAGACTTAGCACTGCTCCTAACAGCTACATGACCGTTTCTGACCCTTCTGTGCCTCAGTTTCCTTATCTGTAACCCGACAGGGTTGAGCTAGTCCATCCCCAAAGTACACTCCAAATCTCCACCTTTATTGGAGTCTACATCTAGTCCCACCTTCTCCACAGAGCCAGGGAACTATGTCATATCATTTCTTTGTGGAGGTTTTCAATTCTTTCCTATTAATTACCTGATTGATTTCTGCATTTTTTATTTTTTCCAATATCTATTCAAATTACTTGTTGCTGGAAGTCCTGAAGAGTAGATTTGCAAGTGAAGTAACTTACTTTTAAATTTCATTATTTTCTGTTTTGTTACACTTTTCATACAATACATAATGTGTTCAAAAATCCACTTTTTTTTTTTTTTTTTTTTTGCAGTACGTGGGCCTCTCACTGTTGTGGCCTCTCCCGTTGCGGAGCACAGGCTCCAGACGTGCAGGCTCAGCGGCCATGGCTCACAGGCCCAGCTGCTCCACGGCACGTGGGATCTTCCCAGACCAGGGCACGAACCCGCGTCCCCTGCATCGGCAGGCGGACTCCCAACCACTGCGCCACCAGGGAAGCCCCCCAAATCCACTTTTAATAGTATCACTTTTTTTTTTTTAACCAAAGGAAGAGGATGGAAGGAGGCAGGGGGTTCAGGATATATTGACATTATATCCTGATCTTATAAATAAGAACTAAGAATCTGGGAAGTTTTCCTTAAACTCACTGGCTGTATGATTAAGTGTTCTAAAATTCTATCCGGAATTAGGAAACTCACTTTCTAGTTCTGACTCTATCTTCAGCTTCTGGAACCATGATCAGACCCTTCTCTGTAAAATGAGGAAAAAGCCCGTGCTCCAATCCTCATAGGAAAGTTAGGAAACAAAATGCCATAATATATGTAAATGCACTTTGGAACGTAGAAAGGGTGCACAGAATGTTCTGCATTCTTTTCACTGTGTGCCTGGGAAACTTATTCATTTATTCAGCAGGCATTTTCTGAGATGCTGCTGCCACCAGGCCCTTGTTAGGTATTGATTCACATGGCACATACCCATGGTCAGTGTCTTCCATCGTCTGTCCTGGCCCACAGTTCTGGGGAGAGGGCCCTTCGATGACTACAGATAACTGAATTCTCAACAACTGCACCGTCTGAGCACTAGACCTTCCCCCAGGCTGAACCTTTGCCCAGTATGAAACATGCTCTTAAATCACTCCCACGAGTGTCTGTCTTACTGTGTTCTCGAACACTCCCAGTGACACAAACCTCAGACACTTTATTTCCTGTGTTAATGAGTGCCAGTGCCTAATCATTGTACAAGCAGATGTTCCTCAGCAAAAACAAATAAAATTAAGTCTGCCTTTAGGTTAGCAAACACCTCCCACCCTGGGCTGAGCAGGCAATTAAGCAATGCTTTTCACCTTTTTTTCTCATCAGAGACGACAAAGCTCTCTGTTCCCTGGAACACCCAAGCCCCCTCATTTTCCTTGTTTTTGAAAGCATCCTGGAGGTTTTGGATGGACCTCGGATATAAGGGCTGTGAGGACCACTAGTTGTCTTGACATCACTGATAACTTATTTTCTCAGTGGAGAGGAGGAGACAAACCTTACTTTTAATCTTTCTGATCCCGTTAAAAGTTAATTTCTCCTTGTGCCAAGAATGAGCTGAAGCCTGGAGGACAAGGGAGGGAAAATGGGACTTGTGGGCTGGGCATTAGCTTTACCAGGCAGAGCTGGGTTCCTTCTTTTGTCCTGGGTATTTGGCAAATGTTCCAGAGTTTTCTGTAGGAGGATGGACATGGGAGGACTAGCACAAGGAAGTCGTAAAGGGATGCCAAGCAATAATGAATAAGAGTTATTCTGTGTACTCCAGGAGCTCTGAGCCCATGGGAGGCAGATGTCGTTTCAGCACCAGGAAGCGCTTGCTAAGGAAGATTTGTAAAATGCAAAATGGCCTGGCGGTGGGGGGAGGCTGGGGGCGGGGGTGAGGAGGTCTTCAAATAAATTCGCTTTCACTAGGAATGGACTCTGTGGCAAGGGTGTCCACAGGATTGCCCTCTGTGGCCCCTCCAGCCCTGTGAATCTGTGATGCTGTAGGAGCTCCAGGAGAACCATTCTGATCTATAATCAGCCCTCTACCCTAAAGCCAGAAAGGCCACTGATGGCCTCCAGAAAGTTTTGTCCCCAAACTAAGAAAGCATTGAATAACATTGCAAAGTGCTGTTTAAAGTCCACTCTAGAAAAGTCCCCAGGTCCAGCTGAATTGAACAAAAATAACTGTCATCCTAAAGATGCCACAATTCTTTTTATGCTTTTTCATTTGGCCTCATTGCCTGATTTCCAGCAAGCATGGAAGGAGGTCCTCTCTGAGGGACCCTTAATCTCTTACTTCTGAAGATATGGATTCTATTTGAAAGGGAAATGGCTTAGTTGTCCAACTGAAAATAAAAGCCTAGCCATTTTTATTTTCACTCATAGTAGCCTTGCCTCTTCTGGAGGCTTGTCTGGGGTCCCCAGACTAAGTCAAGAAGAAAAATCACTCTCCTTTCATGTGGGAACATTTGAAGTCATTTACACTAATAACTTACTTTATGGTTTTAAAACATGGATTAGCTCACCTGAAGCTGGAGAAAAAGCCCATATGAGATAGTTTATAAATAAGATAAATTATCATTTATATTTATATTTCAATAGTTCTAAGGCTTAGGAAGGTTAAAATGACTTGCCTAGGGTCACACCATCTATTTCTAAGCATCAGTCTACTGTAACTACCTGCCTAGTTTCCTGACCTTTTATCTCAAGCTCCTTAACATTTGTTCACTCAGTCACTCACTCATTCCTCTGTTCACTCATTTGAAAATGATTGAGCACCACCTATGTGTCAAAGAGTCGTCCTAGACAGTGAACCAAAGACACTGAAATCTCTGCCTGTGTAAAATTTACATTCTAATTGTAGGAAATGGCCAACAAAAATTTTAATACGTAAAAATAATAATATTGTCACACAAACAAGGGTAAATGGCCAGATACTGCATATAGCACACCTGCTGGAGTGTCATGATTTGGGGGAAGACTCTTCGGGACAGAAACAGTAGCTCGTAGCTGTGTTCCCAGTTGCCCATCGCTCTCTGCGATTGCACATGACAATCCTGTAGGACTGAATTTAGGCTCCTGAAGAGGGATCCTGACCCTGGGGCTGTGGGATTTTTAAGTTGCATGATTAAGAGGAACTGGCCCCTCCCCTGTAGTGCTCTCATGCTAGCATTTAATAGCATTATGGCAGAACTTGAACTCCAGTGTATCCAGCCAGCTCTGTTCTCATGGTCACAAGCTGGGTCCAAGACTTGTGGTTGCTCTGCTTGTTATAGCAAGCTAGCTGCAGGATGCTCTTCATCAGAATCCATGGTTGGAGAACTACCATGTTCTTCTGCCATAATGGGGAGCTGGAGCCCCAACCTTTCAGTTGATCGGGACTGATTGATTGATTGACTGATTGATTGTTTTCAATACTGGGCCCTAATGGGTTTCATGGAGCTTGGCAGAAAACTTATTTTCTGAGAGAACTTGTAGTTCACTACTTAACTCCTTGGATACTGATGATTTGCTTTTTAAATCTATCTAGTGCTCCATCTAGCATTCTTGAAAGTTCTAGGCCCTTTTAGGTCTGGCCCATTCTCTGCTGAGTCAAGTCCTAGGGCCAGCAACAGGTGTTTCTATTTGGATGGTTGAAATTCTGGGGCTGGACTTATCATCCTCAAGAACAATAATTCTTTACCTTAGCTACACATTAGAAACATCTAGAGGATTTGCACACACACACACTCTCACAAGCCAGCCTATGTCTTGTCCAACGCAGACTAATAGAAACAGGGTGAGGCTTTGGCGTCTACATTTTTCAACGTTCTCCAAGTGATTCTGATCCACAACAAGAACTGCTCTTGCCAAAAAAATAGGACTATGTGAAGAGAATCCTCATCTAAATGCAGGAAGAAAGTGTTGAGATTTCCAGGGAAGATGGAAGATGGAACAAGTACACAAGGCTTCCCTCTTGTTCACATACACATGCTTGGTGAAATATAACAAAAAGGAAAAAGAGACAGAAAAATCTCCAGAAGCCAAAGGAAACTAAACGCCAAATTAAGGCCTCGTGACTCATCTTGAGAGTAGATAGCCATCAAACCTAGTGGATCGAGTGTGAGGGGGTGGTGGCCTTTGGGGGGGAGGCTTCAGTGTGTCAGAGGACACCTGTCCTAGAGGTAAGGCTTTCAGCTCTGGCACCAGAGTCACTGGATTGTGATGGACAGTAAATGCCCTTCTCGTATTTCCTGGGTATCAATGAACCTTGAGATCCAAAGGATACTCTAGGAAGGGGAGTCACACCCAGTAATTGCTGAGATTGGTTTTGCCCCTGCAGGATGTGGACTTGAGTCAAATATGGCCTGATTTAAAGGAAATGAAGAAAGCGGCATTTCCCATGCATAGGCTGGTATCTACAAATCCATACGTACCTGCTACAGGAGAAGAGGCTGTAGTTGTCCATAGGGAGGCTGTTATAGCATCTGTGTGACTTTAAAATCAGTGTATACAATGTGATGTGTATGTACAAATATAGCCTATACACTAGAAGTGATTAGATATCATGACATATCTAGTGATACACGGATGTACTATAGATGACATATGCAGTGCCCATGTGAGAAGTGACTTTAGTAGTTAATTGGTATTTAAAATAATGTTATCAATATCACATGGCTTGCTAATTAGGATAAGGGGCATAGATTTTTGTATGTATGTGAAGTGACTGATCCTGAAGATTGAATATTTATTAGAATTATTGTACAAGTGTCATCATTCCTGCATGAAGGAGGCAGAAGAATCTGGCAAAGCTCAGCTCTCTAATGCCAGGAATGCAGCTCTCAGTGACCAGAGCTCCCTGGGTCTTCCGTTGTCCCTCCCTGTCACCTGAACAGAGGCCAGGCTGGTCCTGGCATTAGTACCTCTTTGCATCTGTGACTTCCATGCAAGGTCAGGCAAGGGAAGTTTCTTGGCCTACATTGCAGGCTTGTAATAAATCATTGCTCGTTGGATGAATTTGGTCTGAACCTGGCAATCCTTGTAAAGCACCACCTGTAGATGGCAGGTGGGATGGGATGTTTAGGTCTCCTATAGCTGTAACCATGGGAGCCTACTGAGGATCCTGACATTCGGGAAATACAGATTCACAGAGAGATAGTCTCATATCACTGAAAGCCTAAGAACCCGCTGCTAAGCAGCTGCTTCCACTGTAGGCTCACCCTCCCCGAGGCTGATGAGTGGTGGGAAGAGGGAAAAGGAGCACTGGGTCTAGGGAAGCACCAAAGACCTTGCCAGGTTTGGGCTTTGGCTTGGGGTCAAACTCTTACCTCATCCCTAGTGACCGAAATCCCTACACTCCAGGTTTAACTTCCTAGAAACTCTCTAATCTCCTGGAACCTTGAATCTTGGCATTAGCTCCCACTGCTAAGCCCATTCCTACAGGGCTGGCATGTTGAATTGTTTTTACCAGTCTCCGAGGGGCCTGGAGACCAGACTCTCAACACCATGCCACATGGTGAGCCCAGACCCCAGCTGCAGGCTTCCGTGCGTCAGCCAGGTGTCTACATTTCTGCCTATTGCCTGGAGTGGAACCCCCTGAGTTCCTCCCTTGTTTTCAGGATGAAATGACCACCTTTCTGGCAAGTAGTAAACACTATATTTGCTGGTCAATTTCTTTTGACCTAACTTTTTGGCAAGTTCCTTAACTCTCAGTGCCTCAGTTTTCTCATCTGTAAACTGGGGATAATAATAGTACCTACCTCTCAGTGTTGACGTAAGAGCTGGGTGAGTTAACATACTGTAGAGGTTTAAATGGTGGCCTTCAAAAAGATATGTCCACGTAGTAATCCCTGGAACCTGGGAACGTGACCTGATAAGGCAAAAGAGTGAGGAAGAGCTTTTCCTGGATTATCCCCGGTGGGCCTTAAATGCAACCACACGTATCCTTACAAGACACACACACAGAGGAGAGGACACAGGAAGAAGAAGAGAAGGCAATGTGGCCACCGAGGCAGAGATTGGAGTGATGCAGCCACAAGCCAAGGAACATCTGGAGCCCCCACAGGCTGGAACAGGTAAAGAACAGATTCTCCCTGAGGGTCTCCAGAGGGAGTGTGGCCCCGCTGGCACCTCAGTGTTAGACTTCTGGCCTTCAGAACTGTGAGAGAACACATTTCTGTTGTTTTAAGCCACTCAGTGTGTGGTAATTTGTTACAGCAAAAACACAACATACATAACACCCTGGCATGCAGCAAGCATTTGTTCTATTAGTCAATTTGTTCTAAAGGTAAGGATGCCTGTTTGAATGAGGTGGTTAATCACAGTAGCTCAGAAGTGTTGTTCCTAGCCAAGCAATTAGGCATCCTCAAGGGTGAACTAAAAAAGTGTATCTGAGGGAGAAAATAAGACAGGGTCTACAAAGCAGCAGGCAGGGCTCTGGAAAACTTGACTTCAGGTTTGGAATTTAACTGATTACTGATTATAAACATACAAATAATAAGAATATAAAAACGTTGCCTGGTAAAGGTGTGGATCTTTAATAATCCAAATAATCCACTGACCAAGGCATCAGTGGTTTAACTTTCGTTCTTTAATCCTGTTTCTTTGAGTGAGATACACACTTCAATCCCACAGCAACAACACATGTTCGTACTTGGATTTTCAGACGAGTTGTTTTCCCCCCTTACACAGCTTTGAATTCCCCAAGTCTCTGCTGAGTTTAACTGGGTTGTATTTTTTTTGCGGTATGCAGGTCTCTCACTGTTGTGGCCTCTCCCGTTTCAGAGCACAGGCTCTGGACGCGCAGGCTCAGTGGCCATGGCTCACGGGCCCAGCTGCTCTGCGGCATGTGGGATCCTCCCGAACCAGGCAGGGCACGAACCCGTGTCCCCTGCATCGGCAGGTGGACTCTCAACCACTGCGCCACCAGGGAAGCCCTGGGTTGTATTTTTTTAAACTCAAGGAAAATATACCTGAGCCAGTAAGAGGGGTTTTCACGGGCAAAGTTCCTGAGGAGTTTGATTTGAGTACAATCTGCTGGCAAACTCTACATTCCTGAAGCCTCCATCAGGTATGCTGCCCAGAAGCCTTCTGTGCCTCTCAGAAGAGATGGAGGGGAAACTGTCAGACAGTGGGAAACACGACTGTGACTCTGAGAAATACAAATGTGGGTGGACTGCTCTGATGGCCAGGAAGAGATAGGCTGCCGGATCCCTGTGAAACCACCCTTCTTTTGTCCTCCTTCACCTTTTAGGAAACACTGGTTAACAGAGAGACCGAGAGGATGTGGCATTTTCTATTAGGCTACTTCTGCTCCTGGGTCATTATGATTCTCAAAGCTGCCCCAACCCTAGGCCACAATTCACAACATTTCTTTTATGGTAGGTTTCTTAGGTCTGATTTGTTAGAAATCCTGGTGATTCTGTCTGCTTACCCAGTGCTGTCTCTCATGGTAGTCATGAGCCCCGTGTGGCTATTTAAATGTAAACTAATTGAAATTAAATCACATTTAAAATGCAGCTCTTAGTCTCACTGGCCGCAGGTCAAGTGCCTACTGGCCATATTGGACGGGGCAGATAAAACATTTCTATCATTGTAGAAAGTTCTACTGGACAGTGATGTTCTAGCTATCCAAGATAGAAGGTGAAAATGTCAGGTTATGGAAGGATCAGCCAGGGAACTTGTACTTTCGTTGCTTCAACGGATGAACACGGCAGTCACCTGCAGTGACCTTATCTAAAGTACATACATACGGACAGACAAAGAGCACACCATGCCTTGTGAAAATTCTAGTAATCATCATGTCACTTTTAGTGTCTCTTTTAGAGGATGTTATTTATTTTAAGACATCATTTTTATTAGTACACTGTAGTACAAGAGACTTTCCATGTCAGGTTGAGAGAAGCTGGTCACATGATTTACAAACAAAACTTTTTTTTTTTTTAAACACTGATATTCTGGTGTCACTTTGAAATCAGCCAAGATGCAGTGGGTCTTAATAAAGCAATGGACCTCCAAACAGATTGCAAAACAAGAACCAGTAAGTATCAGCACAGAGACGTCACATTAAAAGGAAAATAAAGCAAATGAAAAGGGAGTTTCAAATACCAGGTCACAATTAAAGGGGCAATATATCTTCAGAGAGGTATTGAAATGTGTGTGTGTGGATACGGCCCGGATATATACAAACATCTCTCCATGTACAGAAGCAAATGCAGAGACTGTCCACACCTCTAGGCAGATTTGTTAGTGATGGATAATGATTAATGAAGGCAGGGAGCAATATTTCACCATAATTTGGTCATTTATCAAGGGATTATATATTCAAAATCCACATTTAATTCAAAGACCTTGTATTTAAACATTTCCAGTGTTTTTTTTTTTTTTTTTTTACATTTTTAAAGCAATAGGAAGATATACAACTTGCAAAATGTAGGCCTTTACATTTCATTTTCTCCAAATTTTTTTTCCAGTTCAAACCTGTGGCAATTAGCAGCTTTAGTTATGTTTGCTCCAGCATGTTGGACATTCGGCCAACCTTCACTCAGGGTCATTTTCATTAATGTACAGACCAAAGAAATAAAACAAACACAGACCTGGCCTAGAATGCATAGACTAAAAAAAATGACATCCCATGTTTTCCCATTGTGTCTCCTGAGACGTATGTTAAGATGGCAAAAGAGTTGCTTGGTTGCTCTTGTGAAATTCACAGTGTTTTGCCTGCAACACATATACATATATATATATATATATATATATATATATATATATATATATATATATATATATATATATATATATATATTTTGCTTCGCTTTGTGTCTGTGATGAATGGAGCAAAGAAATATATATATAAATAAATAAATACATAAATAAAGGTAAAAGAAAAAAAAAGGAAATAAATACAAAGGCTAAGGATATTCGAGAACCTTTGACTTATAGCAGCAGTGATTCATTCCAGCCCTGACAAACAAGAAAATACCCCTTCATATGCTGTCATATTTTGCTACAACTCCCTCCCACCACAAATTCTTTAGAATATCATTTGCTGTCTCAACCTCGGAGTCTCAGCATACCACCATTACAAACTGTGAAGAAACTTCTTTAACTGCTCACTTAGCCAGCTGAGTAGTTGGGTCACTGGCCATCCCCCTCATGAGATTTTCTGTAGCAGTGATATAGGGCCAAACTGAAGCTCATCATTGGAAACAAAAGTCCTCAAATGGGAAAAAAAAGAAGAGAAGGAGCAAGGGAATTGAGACTATGTGTGTCTGCAGTCATTTATTTAATTAGATAGACAATTTAATGTTATTGGCATTATAGAAGGTCCAATTTACAAAAGGGTAAGTTTAAAAAAAAAGAAGTCTATTCCTGACCAGGGGATCCTGTTGTCATGGCTCTTTGCAAAGGCCAGCATTTTACACTGCTGCCTCTTGCATTCCGCTAGGATGTGGGAATTCCTAAGAGTCACTCGCCTGGCAGTGGAGTCTTGGATTCTCACCTTTGGCCTTCAAGACACTGGGCTCCCAACACTCCAGTTCTCTTCTGGAATGCTTGGACTCTGAACACAAGTGTAAAGGGGTCACAGTGGGACAGGTGAGCATAATACAAATAAATGTGCAAAAGGATTTAAAAAAAAAAATCAGTTTTCCTTTTCTGGACCTTTACATAAGGAGATATATTTCCGGCTGCATTTTCCTTTGCAGGGAGCCAGAGGAAGGACTCAATGTAGTGGGATGGTTTTGATTTAGTTGTTTTGGGAAGCACATTATCTTAAATATGTCTTCCACCCATGCAGTATTGCAGAGAGTCGAAAAGTGTGATGGGGTCCTACCCACATGGAGAAAGGAAGCACGAACAGCAACATGACATTTAAAAAGTTTTGGTTATTTAGCAGATTTTAAGCAAATTATTCATACTGCACCCTACCTATAATTATCTCTATTACTGTGTGCCTATAAATTTATACATAAGCTCACAAACACACTATGCATGTGTGTTTGTCTATGTATAAATCTAGTATTTATAACACACATATAACTACATGGAAGTACCACAGGGAGTGCTGATGTGAACACATAATATGAATTCTGATATAGTCTTTTATAGCATAGTTCAAAATGTCTTCTAAATAAGCCTGATTATGACATTGGTTCATTGTACAAGGATTTCGCTGAAGCTATGAGCATGATTATATGTCATGAGATCTCAGCTGCTTGCATCTCACATATTTCATTTTGCTCTTCTAACTTCATGTCCTGCTTCATGAATCGGTTAGCGTGCTTTCTCTCCTGGACTGCTTGTGTATATATTAGGGTCTCTAGTGGACCAAATCATGAACTTCAGAGTCAGAGTACCTAGATTAAGTCCCAGAGGTTCCTGGAGAGTACTAGCATGCCACTTAACTTCTCCAACTCTCAATTTCCTCACTTTTAAAAAATGGGAATAATTTGCCAACATATGTGAAAAGTGTTTGGAAAACTATTAAACAATGTATAAATGGAAGCAACTGTCAGGATGAGTTCAGACTAGAGAATTAGGTTTGTCACCACTCCTGTCGTAGTTTTTAATGAATTTGATGGCAGGCCCTATTCTGTGATCTTTACACTGCAGAATGAGGATGCCCCTTTTCTAAAAATTACAAGAGCATGAGAAGAGGGGATTGTGGAGGAACAGGGACGGAGACTTGAAGATAGTCTGTGATTCATTCGGTTACTTTAAAAGCAATCTGGGATTCTTTCAATGCGAGACGTCTCTGCGATCAGTACATACTCTTGAGACAACAGAGGGGAAAAATGAATAATAATCAGCAATATAAATAACTATAAAACTTTGCACTTGCATAGAACCTTTCATTTCAAGACCTTGAGGGACTTGTCAGAAGGTAAAGATAAATTTTTTTTTCTTTTTTCCTTCAGAGGAAAACACAACACTGGAAGGGGGAGGGAATGCTCCCATCCTCTCATCTGCTTTAAACAAATCCTTGCTCTAAAACTGCACAGCCCTCCTTGAATTTGATCCCTTAGAGTATTACCTCCTTTGCTCTCTGTTAAAATAAAACAAGTAACTTGCAGCTTCTTCCCCCAGAGCAGCTGGCCAGTCGCAGAGAATAACAAACCTGTGTAGGTTTTCAGGTCATCACTGATGAAATCTAGAAAAGTTTTGTACAAATCTGCCTCTTCTTACTGCTTCACAGGGTGCCACAGTGTTTTAACAGTACCATAGGCCCTTAGTAGGATATATACGTGCAGGTATATATCATGGAGATATGGCTTTCGTTATATTATTATGTGTGTTCTGGAGGGTTTTTGGTCACCAACAAAGAGAACAATTCAACTCCCATGTCTCATAGGCAGCGCAGAACCTGAAAGGACTATGGGCATCAACTTGTCCAACCCCCTTCACTTGACAGCAGATGCTACTGGATTTCCTTTTGTTCTCTGTTAATGGACACTTTTGATTTTTTGAGAACTGGCTTTCAATGTCTAGAATGGAAAATAAGGTGCTTCAGTAACTAAGGGCACAAGCAAAACTTAAACAGAGCAATTGCACCTTCAGAAACAAATATGAAATAAAATGACCTAAGTTGAATTCAAATCACTCCCTTTCAATCTGGCTCATATTATAAAGATGTCGAGTTAGCAAAATTCCCCTCACAGAGGGTAGCAAGTTTTCTTGAGGAACAGAAAAATGTTTCTTCCTTGGTATAACTGATCACCCAGATAACTGTAAATTTCTATTTAAATTTACAACCTCTTTTCGCAAAACCCGGGGCTATGCCCAGAAGCACACCTCCAAAGCTTGGCCTGGGCACAGTGTCCCATGGGTATGCTGTGCCTAAGTTTTTGTTTTTACTTTCTTTTAAAATGCAGTGAAAAAAACAAAACAGCATATTGACAATGGAGTACATTTAGAATGAGACCACTCTCCCAACCAGAGCCCAGAGCAAGGTCTCGGCCTGTGTACACTGAACATCAATGCCTGTGATACCCCCAGGGTGGGTGAGGTCTCCTGTCCCTTGGGGGTTGATTTTGCCCTTCCCATGGGGCCACAGTGGGTGCGACATGGTTGAGGATAGCTAGGTTTCAGGGTCCATATTTGTTAAAACCCATCGCCACCATACGACCCAGAGACATTTATACTCAGCTGATGAATTCCATTAGCTTCCCCTAATTATATAAGTTATACCTTTTATGGATCTGCTCTACATATCTGGGGCACAACGTCTGGAGCGGTAGTTTCTGCACACAAGATATTTTTATCGACAAAGACCATGCACAATTTTGCTTGCACAGTTAAAAGGACGGGTGGGGTGGAGGCTAGGGGTTGGAAGGAAATGCTATCTGAAAAGTTCAATGTAAGAGAAACTTGCCTCCAAATTTAGAGCTTGTCCTATCTTTTCCAAGTCCTTGGCTTTCCCACCTGACCCTGAAATGATCGCTAGACAAGAATCCACCTACTTTCAACTGAACTTGACACAGGCTCAGTGGATAACACTTAGAAAAACAAACCAGTGCCATCACCGCGGCCTACAAAGACAAGACTGTCGGAACGTGTGATGTGCCATCTTACCTCCCGGAAGCCATTTTTTCTCTGTACTACACTCTAGTGTTTCCAGTGATGGGAAAAGAATAGTCCATGGCACAGAGTTCAACAGTCTTTTTACTCCTCAGAAATGTCCTCGGGGGAAGGTGCCGAATACATTCTTCCCAGCTAACAGTCGCTGGGTTTTCTTAAGTTGGGACTGACGCCAGCCGATCCCAATGGTTGTCTTTGTTCTCCATACTGTGGTTTATAATAAATCTTCTTTCTCTCTGGTTTTAATCTCCCATAGATAAAGGCTTCCCAGATCGAACACAAGTTTTCCTTTTTCAAACACAGGCTTAAGCCATCCCAAACAATAAGAACAGTAATAATAATAAATAAATAGAAGTGAATCCATAGAAACTCTCGATGTCTGTACAGCAGAAGTGACAAAGTTTAAGTCAAATATTTGTTTTCCCTTTTTTTATCCACATCAAAGGCAGGAATACAACAAGGCATTGTTAGTTGTGGTGGGCAAACCGGAGTGTCTGCTGATATAACAAATTAGGTTTGTTAAGGCCTTTGTCTATGCAGAGTTAATAGTAATGCAGAAGCCAGATTGATTAAAAAAGAAAGGGTGAGGATTGTGAAGCAGGGAAGACAAAAAAATAAAGGAAAGAAAAACAAACAACAACAAAAAAACTAGGGAACAAACCAAGGGAGATGGAAAGAGAGAAAGAGATAATGCCAAAAAGAAGTCCATACTGTGTCTACGGATGGAGAAGTACACATTGCTTCCCTCAGAAAGCTTCTCGGTGTCTTTGTAGTTAATACTGTCAGAGCGAAGAACAGCAGATTGATGGCATCCAGCGGCAGTTAAAAGACGTTCATCCTCTCGGCCCAACTGAGGAGGTGCTTTGGGAAGGATCGGTCTGGGGGAAAGGGCCCTAGCCTAGTATATCCAGGTAGACCGGAGATGCCTTGGCCAAGTTCTGAAGGAGGGTGTGGATGCCCTTGATGTTCTTCCTCATGTGGGGCTCTCGCTGCCAGCACCCCAGCATCAGCTCATAGACTTCCTGGGGGCACGTTCGAGGTCGCTGCAAGACTCGGCCTTGAGTGATGCATTCTATCACCTGGACAGGACGGAGAGCAAAGATAGGGCCAGACCGGAGGAAAAACAATGTGGATACAATAAATGTCAGTACAAAGAGAGGGCTGCTTTAAAGAAACCCACTCAGTGTTTACTTTTTTTCAGAGGCAAGAGAGTGACTGTTCTAGGTTGGTATATCATGGTTAATTTGATGGGTTTATATTCATTTTCCAAGCCACACTGATTTCACCAAACTGGTAGAGAAATAATTCATCTATATGGAATGCTCCCAAAGCACACCCTGGAATTCCAATGTTTTACTGGCCTGAGATGGGACCAGGGTCACCTTTGTGTCAGGACACTAACTGGCCAGGGAACCCCAGGGTACAGAAATGAGCAGTCATTTTGGATAATGGAATTGGATAAAAGACAGACGTGGGCCTGAAGAAGTGAGGTGCTTGACCAAGAAGTGATGCCTCAAATATAGACATATTTGCAAACAGATTAGAAAAGGAAAATAAAATGCTTGAGTTTTTCACTAGAAGTAAATGTTCTAGTGAAATATGCAAAAAGGAGAGAAGCTTGAAACCTTATTGGAATAATACCAAAAAGCTAGCTGGACTCTAAGGGTACTGGAATGCCACATCTGCTATCAATTTACTAGATGAACAGCACGAAATGACTCCCGGGTCCCAATGCCAGAGAATCACAGGCGCGTCAGCAAATGCTGTGCTTTTCTCTTTCTAGAACTCTTAAATTTGGAGAGTGACTATAATTTGGCCATGATATTTAGGTACATGGCAGGCCGTTTGGGAGGTGCTTCTCCCAACAAAGCCACATGACAGCGTGTCCTGACTTCCAGCCGGGGGATGCCTCTCTGTGTCAGCTCTCTAGGGGTCTTGGTGCCACCTGCCACTCACCTCATTGTTTGACAGCTGGTACCAGGGCTGTTTGCCATACGTGAAGATCTCCCACAACACAACCCCCAGGCTCCAGACGTCACTTTCGGTGGTGAACTTCCTGTACATGATGCTCTCTGGAGGCATCCAGCGAATGGGCAGCATCGTGTGGCCACCAACCTGGCGGAAAAGGGGTAAACAAGGTGGCATCAGTTCCCACCATCAGGAGAAAAGGTTTGGAAGGGAGATGTGGGGGACATTTTTTTCCCTTTCCTTTATTTGTATTTATTAATTTTAATTGTTTATAAAACATAAGGGAAAGATGATTGGTTTATAATCTCAAGCCAACAGAGACAGAGGGCAAAGAGTGGTCAAAGGATTTTTCTCACATTTTTGCAATTCTCTCTTTCTCACAACTAGACAGGAGCAGAGATGGTGATTGGGTGGATATTCATCCTGTATAAAACACAGACACACCTACTTTCTGGTATGAGGATGACTCGATCTTATAATTAACAAGATAACTTTGGTCAGGATAACAAGTAGAGAGTTTTGCATCCAAAATGACCCAACGAGGGACTCTGCTTCCTTAGCAAGGCCGGAGCTTCCTTCCACTTTAAAGTGTAAGGACAGCGCACACAACTGCCTTGAACATGCTTACCACAACCCAGCAATGGGCAGGGCAGAAATGATTATTCACATTTTACAGAAGAGGCAGCTGAGTTTCAGGTTGCTATGGACACAAAGAAGTCCAGTCTTTGGAATTTCATCTACTACAGGAAACTTCAACTGAGCTTATTTACAAAAGTAACTAAGTAGGAGGAGCTTCAAGATGGCAGAAGAGTAAGACACGGAGATCACATTCCTCCCCACAAATACGTCAGAAATACATCTACATGTGGAACAACTCCTACAGAACACCTACTGAACGCTGGCAGAAGACCTCAGACCTCCCAAAAGGCAAGAAACATCCCACGTACCTGGGTAGGGCAAAAGAAAAAAGAAAACACAGAGACAAAAGAATAGGGACGGTACCTGCACCAGTGGGAGGGAGCTGTGAAGGAGGAAAGGTTTCCACACACTAGGAAGCCCCTTCGCAGGCGCAGACTGCGGTTGGCGTAGAGGGGGGAGCTTTGGAGCCTCGGAGGAGAGCACAGCAACAGGGGTGTAGGGGGCAAAGCGGAGAGATTCCTGCACAGAGGATCGGTGCCGACCGGCACTCACCAGCCCGAGAGGCTTGTCTGCTCACCCGCCGGGGCGGGCGGGGCTGAGAGCTGAGGCTCAGGCTTCGGTCGGAGCGCAGGGAGAGGACTGGGGTTGGCGGCGTGAACATAGCCTGAAGGGGGCTAGTGCACCACGGCTAGCCGGGAGGGAGTCCAGGAAAGTCTGGAGCTGCCGAAGAGGCAAGAGACGCGCTGCTTAAAGGAGCTCCAGAGACGGGCGCGAGCCGCGGCTAAGAGCGCGGACCCCAGAGACAGGCATGAGACGCTAAGGCTGCTGCTGCCACCACCAAGAAGCCTGTGTGCAAGCACAGGTCACTCTCCACACCTCCCTTCTGGGGAGCCTGTGCAGCCCGCCACTGCCAGGGTCCCGCGGTCCAGGGACAACTTCCCCGGGAGAACGCACGGCGCGCCTCAGGCTGGTGAAACGTCACGATGGCCTCTGCCACTGCAGGCTCGCCCTGCACTCCGTACCCCTCCCTCCCCCTGGCCTGAGTGAGCCAGAGCCCCCGAATCTGCTGCTTTAACCCCGTCCTGTCTGAGCGAAGAACAGAGTCCCTCAGGCGACCTACATGCAGAGGCAGGTCCAAATCCAAAGCTGAACCCCGGGAGCTGTGAGAACAGAGAAGAGAAAGGGAAATTTATCCCAGCAGCCTCAGGAGCAGCGGATGAAATCTCCACAGTCAACCAGATGTACCCGCATCTGTGGAATACCTGAATAGACAAGGAATCATCCCAAATTGAGGAGGTGGGCTGTGGGAGCAATGATATATATACTTCCCCCCCTTTTTCTTCTTTTGTGAGTTTGTATGCATATTCTTCTGTGTGAGATTTTGTCTGTATAGCTTTGCTTTTACCATTTGTCCTAGGGTCTGTGTGCCCACATTTTTTTTTTTTTTTTTTTTGCGGTACGAGGGCCTCTCACTGTTGTGGCCTCTTCCGTTGCGGAGCACAGGCTCTGGACGCGTAGGCTCAGTGGCCATGGCTCACGGGGCCAGCCGCTCCGCAGCATGTGGGATCTTCCCGGACCGGGGCACGAACCCGCGTCCCCTGCATCGGCAGGCGGACTCTCAACCACTGCACCACCAGGGAAGCCCTGTCCATTTTTTTTGTTTGTTTTTTTGTTTTTTAGTGAAGTTTTCAGAGCTTGTTATCATTGGTGGATTTGTTTTTTGGTTTGGCTGTTCTTTCTTTCTTTTTTTTTTTTTTTTTTTTCTTTTTGCGGTATGTGGGCCTCTCACTGCTGTGGCCTCTCCCGTTGTGGAGCACAGGCTCCGGACGCGCAGGCCCAGCGGCCATGGCTCACGGGCCCAGCCGCTCCGCGGCATATGGGATCCTCCCAGACCGGGGCACGAACCCGTATCCCCTGCATCGGCAGGCGGACTCTCAACCACTGCGCCACCAGGGAGGCCCTCTTTCTTTTTTTTTTAATTACTTAAAATTTTTTTTAATAATTATTCTTTGGTTTTTATTTAAATAACTTTTTAATTTAATTTAATTTAATTTTCTGTTCTTTTCTTTCTTTCTTTCTTTCTTTCTTTCTTTCTTTCTTCCTTTCTTTCTTTCTTTCTTTTTTTCTCCCTTTTATTCTGAGCCGTGTGGATGACAGGCTCTTGGTGCTCCAGCCAGGGGTCAGGGCTGTGCCTCTGAGGTGGGAGAGTCAAGTTCAGGACATTGGTCCACCAGGGACCTCGCAGCTCCATATAATATCAAAGGGTGAAAATCTCCCAGAGATCTCCATCTCAACACCCAGAAGCAGCTCCACTCAACGACCAGCAAACTATAGTGCTGGACACTCTATGCCAAACAATTAGCAAGACAGGAACACAACCCCACCCATTAGCAGAGAGGCTGCCTAAAATCATAATGTCACAGACACCCCAAAACACACCACCAGAGGTGTACCTGCCCACCAGAAAGACAAGATCCAGCCTCATCCACCAGAACACAGGCACTAGTCCCCTCCGCCAGGAAGCCTACACAACCCACTGAACCAACCTTAGCCACTGGGGGCAGACACCAAAAACAATGGGAACTACTAACCTGCCACCTGTGAAAAGGAGATCCCAAACCCAGTAAGTTAAGCAAATGACAAGACAAAGAAAGATGAAGGAGCAAGGTAAAAAACCCACCAGACGTAACAAATGAAGAGGAAATAGGCAGTCTACCTGAAAAAGCACGCAGAATAATGATAGTAAAGATGATCCAAAAATTTGGAAATAGAATGGACAAAATACAAGAAACGTTTAACAAGGACCTAGAAGAACTAAAGAGCAAAGAAACAATCATGAACAACACAATAAATGAAATTTAAAATTCTCCAGAAGGGACCAATAGCAGAATAACTGAGGCAGAAGAATGGATACGTGACCTGGAAGATAAAATAGTGGAAATAACTACTGCAGAGCAGAATAAAGAAAAAACAATGAAAAGAATTGAGGACAGTCTCAGAGACCTCTGGGACAATATTAAATGTACCAACATTTGAATTATAAGGGTCCCAGAAGAAGAAGAGAAAAAGAAAGGGACTGAGAAAATATTTGAAGAGATTATAGTTGAAACATTCCCTAGTATGGGAAAGGAAATACTTAATCAAGTCCAGGAAGCAAAGAGAGTCCCATACAGGATAAATCCAAGGAGAAACACGCCAAGACACATATTAATCAAACTATCTAAAATTAAATGCAAACAAAAAATATTAAGATCAGCAAGGGAAAAACAACAAATAATATAAAAGGGAATCCCCATAAGGTTAACAGCTGATCTTTCAGCAGAAACTCTGCAAGCCAGAAGGGAGTGGCAGGACATATTTAAAGTGATGAAAGGGAAAAACCTACCACCAAGATTACTCTGCCCAGCAAGGATCTCGTTCAGATTTGATGGAAAATTAAAACCTTTACAGACAAGTAAAAGCTAAGACAATTCAGCACCACCAAACCAGCTTTACAGCAAATGCTAAAGGAACTCCTCTAGGCAGGAAACACAAGAGAAGGAAAAGACATACAATAACAAACCCAAAACAATTAAGAAAATGGTAATAGGAATAGACATATCGATAATTACCTTAATGTAAATGGATTAAATGCTCCAACCAAAAGACATAGACTGGCTGAATGGATACAAAAACAAGACCCGTATATATGCTGTCTACAAGAGACTCACTTCAGACCTAGGGATACATACAGCCAGAGTGAGGAGATGGAAAAAGATATTCCATGTAAATGGAAATCAAAATAAAGCTGGAGTAGTAATTCTCATATCAGACAAAATAGACTTTAAAATAAAGACTATTACAAGAGACAAAGAAGGACACTACATAATGATCAAGGGATCAATCCAAGAAGAGTATATAACAATTGTAAATATCTCTGCACCCAACATAGGAGCACCTCAATACATAAGGCAAATACTAACAGCCATAAAAGGGGAAATTGACAGTATCACAGTCATAGTAGGGGACTTTAACACCCCACTTTCACCAATGGACAGATCATCCAAAATGAAAATAAATAAGGAAACACAAGTTTTAATGATACATTAAACAAGATGGACTTAACTGATATTTATAGGACATTCCATGCAAAAACAACAGAACACACTTTTTTCTCAACTGCTCATGGAACATTCTCCAGGATAGATCATATCTTGGGTCACAAGCCAAGCCTTGGTAAAATTAAGAAAATTGAAATTGTATCAAGTAACTTTTCTGACCACAACGCTCTGAGACTAGATATCAATTACAGGAAAAAATCTGTAAAAATTACAAACACATGGAGGATAAACATTACACTACTTAATAACCAAGAGATCACTGAAGAAGTCAAAAAGGAAATCAGAAAATAGCTAGAAACAAATAACAATGAAAACACAACGACCCAAAACCTATGGGATGCAGCAAAAGCAGTTCTAAGAGGGAAGTTTATAGCAATACAATCCTACCTTAAGAAACAAGAAACATCTCAAATAAACAACCTAAACTTACACCTAAAGCAAATAGAGAAAGAAGAACAAAAAAACCCCAAAGTTAGCAGAAGGAAAGAAATCATAAAGATCAGATGAGAAATAAATGAAAAAGAAATGAGGGAAATGATAGCAAAGATCAATAAAACTAAAAGCTGGTTCTTTGAGAAGATAAACAAAATTGATTAGCCAGACTCAAGAAGAAAAAAGGGAGAAGACTCAGATCAATAGAATTAGAAATGAAAAAGGAGAAGTAACAACTGACACTGCAGAAATACAAAGGATCATGAGAGATTACTACAAGCAACTCCATGCCAATAAAATGGACCACCTGGAGGAAATGGGCAAATTCTTAGAAAAGCACAACCTTCCAAGACTGAACTAGGAAGAAATAGAAAATATGAACAGACCTATCACAAGCACTAAAATTGAAAACGTGATTAAACATCTTCTAACAAACAAAAGCCCAGGTCCAGATGGCTTCACAGCCGAATTCTATCAAACATTTAGAGAAGAGCTAACACCTATGTTTCTCAAGCTCTTCCAAAATATAGCAGAGGGAGGAACACTCCCAAACTCATTCTACGAGACCACCATCACCCTGATACCCAAACCAGACAAAGATGTCACACACAAAACAAAGCTACAAACCAATATCACTGAGGACCATAGATGCAAACTTCCTCAACAAAATACTAGCAAACAGACTCCAACAGCACATTAAAAGGATCATACACCATGATCAAGTGGGGTTTATCCCAGGAATGCAAGGATTCTTCAATATATGCAAGTCGATCAGTGCTATACAACATATTAACAAACTGAAGGAGAAAAACCATATGATCATCTCTATAGATGCAAAGAAAGCTTTTGACAAAATTCAACACCCATTTATGATAAAAACCCTTCAGAAAGTAGGCATAGAGGGAACTTACCTCAACATAATAAAGGCCATATATGACAAACCCACAGTCAGCATCATCCTCAATGGTGAAAAACTGAAACCATTTCCACTAAGATCCAGAAGAAGACAAGGTTGCCCACTCTCACCAATATTATTCAACATAGTTTTGGAAATTTTAGCCACAGCAATCAGAGAAGGAAAAGAAATAAAAGGAATCCAAATCAGAAAAGAAGAAGTAAAGCTGTCACTGTTTGCAGATGACATGATACTATACATAGAGAATCCTAAAGATGTTATCAGAAAACTACTAGAGCTATTCAATGAATTTGGTAACGTAACAGGATACAAAATTAATGCACAGAAATCTCTGGCATTCCTATACACTAATGATGAAAAATCTTAAAGTGATATTAAGAAAACATTTCCATTTACCATTGCAACAAAAAGAATAAAATACCTAGGAATAAACCTACCTAAGGAGACAAAAGACATGTATGCAGAAAATTATAAGACACTGATGATAGAAATTAAAAATGATACAAATAGATGAGAGATATACCCTGTTCTTGGATTGGAAGAATCAACATTATGAAAATGACTCTACTACCCAAAGCAATCTACAGATTCAATGCAATCCCTATCAAACTACCACTGGCATTTTTCACAGAACTAGAACAAAAAATTTCACAGTTTGTATGGAAACACAAAAGACCCCGAATAGCCAAAGCAATCTTGAGAAAGAAAAACAGAGCTGGAGAATCAGGCTCCTGGACTTCAGACTATACTACAAAGCTACAGTAGTCAAGACAGTATGGTACTGGCATAAAAACAGAAATATAGATCAATGGAACAGGATAGAAAGCCCAAAGATAAACCCACGCACATATGGTCACCTTCTCTTTGAAAAAGGAGTCAAGCATATACAATGGAGAAAAGAGAGCCACTTCAATACGTGGTGCTGGGAAATCTGGACAGGTACATGTAAAAGTATGAAATTAGAACACTCCCTAACACCATACACTAAAATAAACTCAAAATGGATTGAAGACCTAAATGTAAGGCCAGACATTTTCAAACTCTTAGAGGAAAACATAGGCAGAACACTTTATAACATAATCACAGCAAGATCCTTTTTGACCCACCTCCTAGGGAAATGGAAATAAAAACAAAAACAAACAAATGGGGCCTAATTACACTTAAAAGCTTTTGCACAGCAAAGGAAACCATAAACAAGAAGAAAAGACAGCCCTTAGGAAGGGAGAAGATATTTGCAAATGAAGCAACTGACAAAGGATTAATCTCCATAATTTACAAGCAGCTCATGCAGCTCAATAGCAAAAAAAACAAACAACCCAATCCAAAAATGGGCAGAAGACCTAAATAGACATTTCTCCAAAGAAGATATACAGATTGCCAACAAACACGTGAAAGACTGCTCAACATCATTAATCATTAGAGAAATGCAAATCAAAACTACAATGTGATATGATCTCACACCAGTCAGAATGGCCATCATCAAAAAATATAGAAACAATAAATGCTGGAGAGGGTGTGGAGAAAAGGGAACCCTCTTGCACTGTTGGTGGGAATGTAAATTGATACAGGTATTATGGAGAACAGTATGGAGGTTCCTTAAAAACCTAAAAGTAGAACTACCATACGACCCAGCAATCCAACTACTGGGCATATACCCCAAGAAAACCATAACTCAAAAATAGTCATGTTCCACAATGTTCATTGCAGCACTATTTACAATAGCCAGGACGTGGAAGCAACCTAAGCGTCCATCGACAGATGAATGGATAAAGAAGATGTGGCACATATATACAATGGAATATTACACAGCCATAAAAGGAAACGAAACTGAGTTATTTGTAGTGAGGTGGATGGACCTAGAATCTGTCACACGGAGTGACGTAAGTCAGAAAGAGAAAAACAAATACCGTATGTTAACACATATATATGGAATCTAAAAAAAAAAAATCGTGAAGAACCTAGGGCAAGACGGGAATAAAGATGCAGACCTACAAGAGAATGGATTTGAGGACACAGGAAGGGGGAAGGGTAAGCTGGGACAAAGTGAAAGAGTGGTAGTGTATATATGGACATATATACACTACCAAATGTAAAATAGATAGCTAGTGGGAAGCAGCTGCACAGGGAGATCAGCTCGGTGGTTTGTGACCACCTAGAGGGGTGGGATAGGGAGGGTGGGAGGAAGGGAGACGCAAGAGGGAAGAGATATGGGGATATATGTATATGAATAACTGATTCACTTTGTTATAAAGCAGAAGCTAACACACCACTGTAAAGCAATTATACTCCAATTAAAATGTTAAAAAAATTTAATAAGTAAGTATGGTTTTTGAAAAGCCCATTTTAGTAAAAGCACCAAGGCTGAGGCATTAGGTAGCAACAGCATTAGCACAGACAAAGAAAACTTTGACCAAAGAGACTTGTTTATGATTTCCTACTTTCTGGAGAAAAACTAAGTATATTCCATATACAGGTTTGTAGCCCATCAAGACTGTCTGATTTTTAAACCAAGATAAGATTTCTGCACAGTAGCCCCATGGGAGGCAGGTCCTACTTTTCACGCTGATGAACCTCAGCACTACCTGCCCAAATGCCATGCTGACAACGGGGCAGTGGGTGAGCTCACAGGACAGCAGGAATTAGATTTCCCTAACAACCCCCACCCCCTGACCTCTGAGAACAATGCCACACAGAGTTTCTGCCCGATTATAATTCTCAATATCCATTTCTGACTCACTAAGGGAAGGAAATGGACTAACAGTGCCTGAAAAATGCTGCTCAACTCCGTAGCCCAAGGAGTGGAGAGTCCAAGATGTCTAATTTGCTTGCTGATTTCAAATGATGCTCTTAGCATCGAAGAAAGCATGCATGATTTTTTTCCCATTCTCCTCTGTACGAGGAATCCAACTCTGACAAGTCAAAACATGACTTGCTGGCTCAGGGTTAAGGCGCCCCTGTATTTTTACTGTTCAGCTTTGAATACACCAAAAGTTCATGCGCTAAGTGCAAGCTTGTTGCCTTCCATCAGCTTTCAATTTCCTCGCTTTCTCCTCATTCCGCAGGGACAGGTAGTCACTGTTCAACGAGCACAGATTTCCCTCATGGAGCTGCCTGGACATGACAATACTCACCACCAGGGTCGATATCCAAAACACAACCCGTGCAATACAGGCACTGACCAGAAAGGTTGCTGGTGGTCATATTGGCACAGCCAAATGGGCGTGTTTCTGGCTGATGGCTATCTGCCCCGCTCTGCAACCCTGAAACCCCATGTACCCAGGACTTTGGGAAAGGAAATCTGCCAACACACAAGAGTTTCCTACGTTTTCAGATACTTACAAACACGAAGGATACCAAGGTGGAATGGTCCCCCGGGTGCTGGCAGCCTATACCCCAGCACCGAGGAGAGGCTTTGTGGCAGTGCAGGGAGCTATATGTGCACAGTTATGGGGAGTGAGAGGTCTCTGCCCAGGTTTTTAGTGAAAAAGACATAATTCTTTCTTGAATGGGAATAGTGAAACAATTGAAATTGACATATTGAAAGTAGAATTTGAAAAATATTGAAATTAGACCATACATCCAATGTACAGTTGGTCTGTGGTAGTAAAGGGAAGACTGGGATATTATGGACCAATGTGGTGTTCTTTTGGATACCTGACCCTCAAAGTATTAAGAGCTAGCTTGCCACATGTGTTCCTAGTTCAGATGTATCAAATACACTATAACCTGTAACCCTCTTCATTTCTTGGAGATTCATAATGCACAGAATTCCCATGAAGTGTCTCAGGCAGAAAGAACAGATTTAACTTTGTTTAACTTAGTGAATTAAACTAATTTGGCTGTGTGTTTGCGGGGGAGAGGGAGAGAGATAGAGAGCCACTCACATACATTCCTAGAACCAGACGGTAAATATCCCACTTTGGGACGTGTTAACCTATGGAGACGCCAGGTTTTCTATATTCTTTTTGTGTTCCCAGCTGTGGTGCAGGGGACAACACTCAATTCATGACTTTAGAAGGGGGCCAAAAGGTACAAATTTCCAGTTGTAAAATAAATAAATCCTGAGGATGTAAGGTACAGCAAGGTGACTATAGTTAATAATACTGTACTGCATATTTGAAAGTAAATCCTAAAAGTTTTCATCACAACAACAAAAAATTGTAACTATGTGAGGAGACAGATGTTAACTAGACTTATGGCTGTGATCATTTTGCAATATATACAGATATCAAATCCTTATGTTGTACATCTGAAACAAATATAATGTTATATGTCAAGTATACCTCAATGAAAAAAAAACCAAACAAAACTCTGGGCTCCAGAGTTAATTTCACTACTTGCCAAACCTCTCTGTGTCTTAATTTTTCCAACTATGAAATGTGGGTAACAATATATACCTCCCAGGGTTAACTCAAGCAGACAATATTTGTGAAAGCCCTTTATGAATTTTAATGCACTAAATGCTTTCTAGGTGTTGCCTCTTTCTCTGTAGCCTTTATTATCTAGCCTTTATTTTCTCAATGGGAAGCAGCCATGGAGACATTAAGAAGAGTCAACACTACAACTCTCCCACACTCCTCACTCTGCAATGACAAGTACTCTGGGGGCCCCTCTGATTACACCTACTCTTCCGGATTCTCTGTCCTGTATTGCTAACGGCCAAAGAAGAGGCTCCTGTGTCCTTTAAAGGAGGGGGAAAAAAAGATTCAATTTCTGATTTACATGTTTTCCCATCTGATCATTTATTTTATGCTTGCAGTCTCTTTGGGACAGATTTTTCACTCTAATTCTTTCAAGAATCCCCTCTGGGATTTCACACATGCCATTATAAATAATGCTTTCCTTGTTCTGATGTCAAATGGGTGAGTGGTGGGAGCATCTAATAAAAGTTCAGACAGGGTTCACAAGTTTTCTAAACCCGTTTAGAACATTTCTGAATATTTCTTTTGCAGTCCTTTCTCAGGATTTTGAAGCATGTCACAAAAGTGGGCCTAAAAAGTAAAAATAGAAAAAAGAGCCATCATGGTTACAAATTACTGTCACATTCCAGTCACAGTCACTGGATGGTTTTTAGAACTCACAAAACCACATACTGTGCAGTGACAAACACAATGAGATATTTGTCTTGTATGTGCAACTTGGCCGTTGGCCCTCACACTCTTGCTTAAATATTTGTGAGATGGAATGTGATCCCAAGTATGACACTGGGAGTCAGAACTGTTGCTTTGACTGCCAGATACTCGGTGGTGCCAGGAGAGACCTTTCAGTGATCGACTTGGGTCAGGAACGTGCTCTTCACTAAACGCACCAGAATAAGCTGATGCAACATGGGAAATCCACTTAGCTGGGGAGTTGACTTGGACTTGCAGTTTTCATTTTCCTCAACCCACGAGCCTGGGGTTTTAGTTCTGTAATTAACCACTTGCCACCACCTTCCCACCATAATCATCTGTCAACACAGAGAAGTTGATCTTTACAAAGAACTTCTACTCGATGATCTCACTTGAGCCCAATAATTACCGTCTTGAGAAGACATCGACTTTCCTTCACATTATAAGTAATGCCCCCCAAATTCAGAGAGTTTAAGTAGCTTATCTAAAAACACACACACATAACCCCTCCCCACAGGACATCTTGTACTCACTCTGATGGGTCACTCTGTGTTTCTGGCTTCTGCATTCTCCAATTCATGCCCTATATTCAGCCAGCAAACTTAGTTGTGGCTCCTCTCCCAGGCCAAATCTACTCATGCCTCTTGGAAAGTTTGATCTCTCCTTTTTTCTACCTACTCTGGAAGGTCTCCTAAAGGCAAGTTCAAGTTCCATCATTTCAAGGAACGTACCCTCCCTACTATAGCTCAGCAATGTTTCTAAGCACCCCTTAGTACAGCTCTGGTAACACTGCAGGCATTCCCTATTTTTGCTAATGGATCACATGCCTCAAGAGGAAGGATGCTGAGCAGTTATGGCTGGCAAGGCATGGAGGGGGTTGGTTGGTAAGCAGACCATGTCTTCGAGTTTCTTCTGACTGTTGAGATTTGGGGAGGAATTCTCAATGTGTTCCTTCAAAGAGATCAGTGTTCACTATTTTCCCATCCACCGCCAATAACTTCTCTAAACTCTTCATAGAACCAACCTTAGATTAAATGGATGGAAACTGGCTCACCTAACTGATGCTACAAATAAGAACCATTCAATGAAATTCAAAATTTCTTAATAAAATGCAATCCAAAATACTGGCGTTCACATGGAGTATAAAAACTCTCTAAGCTGTGTGTGAAATCCCGTTCATTCCTCAGTTTATCATCTGTACAGTAGATGGGGAAGTCTGTGGTGCAGACCTGGTACTATTCGACCTGGGAATGAAGTTTAGGAAGACGTCATAATGAATAACATGAGAGAATATTGCTCTATAAGATAGCATCTCATATCTTCTGAGGTGAGAGAGGAAGGACAGAGACTAAAGAAGAAAATTAAACCATGAAAAAGGAAAGAATGAATGGCCATCAGGGCTGCTAATCACCGTGACTTGCTTAAATCAGTGAAGTTAATCAGAACAATGTCTGGGGCCAATGGCCAAAAAGAAATTCCATAGTGCCTAAAATAAATCAAGTTATGGAAAATAATGGATCCTGTTTTTAAAACATCTGCAAAAAGAACTGTTTGTTTAGCTCTTACTGTTTATTTCCATGACACTTCATAATTTTGATGGTGACATGTACAGGACGATCTGGTTTAAAAAAACAAAAACAAAAACCTGTTCTAGGAAAAATACCTAGGCCTGAGCATCCTTTAAATCTACTTGTTTGAAAGGTATTAAAACCATAAATCCTGGAAAGAATACTAAAAGGCCCTTGGTAAAACTGTCTTGTGTCAGAAATGCTGTATAGCACAGGGAGCTCAGCTCGGTGCTCTGCGATGACCTAAATGGGTGGGATGGGCAGGGGAGGGAGGTCCAAGAGGGAGGGGGTATATGTATACATATAGCTGGTTCACTTTGTTGTACAGCGGAAACTAACATAACATTGTAAAGCATCTATACTCTAACAACAGCAAAAAAAGAAATTGATGATTTTATTATTTTTCAACAAATTGGGAACATCTAATCAGTTCAACTACAATATTTATTTCTTACCCAAGAAATACTCTGGGTACATTCTCTTTGGTGACTAGGCTGTAAATGGTGACTATTTCCCCATGGCTTAACAAACAATATGATTTATTTTTCTACACTGGAAAACTAGAATTTAGGAAGGTCAGGGAACTTGCTGAGCAAGTGGAGATATGAATTGGTGACCAGCAGTATTGAAGACAGCTCTCTATCCCACTATTATTCATGCTGGGACCCTAGGTTCTTACTTAATTTTTACAAATATACGAAGCATCTTTATTCCTGGTACAAGTTTATGAGGAATGTACAACCCATTTTCCGGGGACCTCGGTTGATGAGAGAGGAGGTAACAAGCATCCACACTCCTCCTTCCTCCCTCATTGTCTTCTCTTCTTTTTCAGCATCCACCCCTCTCAGTGTGGGCCCTCCCAGTCCATTCCCGATTCCCTTTCTTTGAATCTCCTCTCAAATCTCACTTGTCCAGTCGCATTTCAAATTCCAACGTTGCCTTTTGTCTTGCTCAATTCTTCTATCTCCCCAGAGGATCATGCTTGTCTTCCCCACAACTCATTCCCCATCCATGGGGATGCCTCGTCTCCCTTCTGTGTATATGAGAGGCACAGTGGCAGGCTGGAGCCCTTCTATAGACCCAAAGCAAATGCCTAGATGGCTTTGAAAACACTGGTGATATAAAGGTGAGTAAAGCTAATCTGGGACCTTCTATATTTAAGTAGCAAAGAGCAGTGATATCTGGGAGGCCACTTTCAGCTTGTGGTCTTTACTAAGTAAGTGAGTGATAACTTGTTTGGAAGCGAAACGTTTTACTCCCTTAGAAATGTGCAGGCCAAAGGGCAAGCCCCAGTAAGAGATGATTAGCTGTCAGAGGCTTTTGGCCACATTAAATACTGAAGAGGCTCATAGACCTTCTTGTCACACCCTGCACCCGCTTCCTTTGTTTTAAACAGTTTCTCCTGATTTGTTCCTTAAAAATTCATGATAGCTGTAAACTTTAAGAAATAACTGGACATTATTTATTTATTATGTGTTGCATCTGTAATATGAAGTTTAAAAAAAGGAGAAACAATTTGTGCAAAATCTTTTCCTTGGAGAACCTGGGACCATTGTGGTCTGACTGTGGGTGCTTTATGACCACATCCAGGAAGATCAGGGTTCTCCTGTTACAAAGAGTGATGGGGTGCTTCTGTGGCATGTGGCTACGGAACCAGGGGATACTTCATGGGAAGTGATTCAGCTCTTCCTGCCTTGCCTAGAAGTCCTGAATGAATGGAACTCAGTGAAGACAGTCATGAATGAATGGGGTCAGGAGGAGTGCTAGGGACAGCCTGGTTGCCCCTCTCTCTTACAGCGGGAAATGTTTATTGCTATACCTGAAGTTGCTGTTACTTGCAACCTGGAAATCTTCCATTATCTTTTACCATTACCAATCTGGTCACAGATACAAGGGTTGTGACTTACTAACTACAAGCCAAGGGTTTTTGAATTAGTCACGAGAGGGTATGCTGGACCTTATTGCTAACAATATTTTGTGAATATTTTTTCCATTGAGAATTGATTTTGCCTTTATTCTACCATGAAATAATAATATAAACAGTGAAAAATAATAATACCTTATGTTTGTATACATGTTTTGCTTTTCCATAGCATTTCTGCATCCATTCATTCTATAATAATGGTACCTACCTCAGAATATGGTTGTGAAGATTAAATGAGTTGATATTAGAAAAGCTCTGTGGTGTCATCCTGTGATGCTATTTGTATGACATTCTTGAGAAGGCAAACTATAGGTCTAGAAAACGTATGGTTGTCAGGGCCTGGGAATTGGTGGGGGGGCTTGTCTTACAGAGGCATGAGGGAATTTGGAGGGGGTGATGACAATGTTCTAAGTCTTGATTGTGGTGGCAGTTAAATGACTGTGTTTGCCAAAACTCAGAACAGTACACTAAAAAAGGTGAATTTTACTACATGTAACAAAGCTCTTAGAATAACACCTGGTACATAATAAAAGTGTAAAATATATTAGCTGTTGTTGTTATGCTAAGTATTTGATTCTCCAGTAATCCTCTGGGGTAAGTCAGACATGTTCTTTTATCTCAGTTTAAGAGATGAGGAATCCCCAGGCCCAGAGATAATGTGACCTACCCAAGACCACACAGCTTAGACGTGGTAGCATCTACACCAGGACCCATATCTCCAAACCAAACGCATTCTGCCTCAAGTCTGACATGGAGTCGGACTCAGGGCTAGGAAAGGCTCTCTGCATTCGTTTGCTCAGTCTGCCATAACAAAATACCATAGACTGGGTGGCTAAAACAAGACATTTATTTTCTCACAGTTCTAGAGGCTAGAAATCCAAGATCAAGGTTCCAGACAGTTCAGTCTCTGGTGAGAGCTCTCTTCCTGGCTTACAGATGTCTGTGTGTAGCTTGTGTGTGTGCAGAGAATGCGTGAACTTCTGATGTCTCCTTTTACAAGGACACTAATCCTATTGGATGGGGGCTCCACCCTATGACCTCACTTAACCTTAATTACTTCCTCAGAGACCCCATTTTTAAATGCAGCCACACTGGGGGTTAGGGTTAGATCTGAGTTTTGGGGGAACACAGACATTCAGGCCACAATACTCTCCTTGTCAATGCTTCCCCTTCTGATTCTAGCACACTCCAAGGAGGGGCAAGAACAGCTTCAAATACTAGGAGCTGTGCAATTCTGGTCCATAATGCAGATCTGTAGTCCTCTCTCAGCATTTTTATGGCCCCAAGTTAAGGCTCAACACCACTGCTCTTTTCCCTTCTTGGGTTACTCTTGACAGTTCCCCTGTTATCAACTGATTCCAGAGCTTAGCAGGTGCTGTTGTTCCACAGCAGCCCCCAGATGCAGCTTATTTCCGTGGCAAACCTTAGGGCAATCTTAGTCCTCACCCTGTCCCCCCACTCCACCCCAACTGTCCTGGGGGTAGCTAAGGGAGAGGGAGCAGACCCTGGAACTCCCCGGTCATGTATAGATAAAGGCAGAAGAGCTTCCTGGACTCCCTGTCACATCAAGTGACATCCCTCGTGGGCCCTACTGTCCCCTGCTTGTGCACTATATATACTTTCAGGAGCCAAGAGCCCCAGTCTTAGAAGTGATTATACTTTCACCTTATTTCACATTTGCTCTAATCAGGAACAAAAAGTCTTCTCTCAGTACAGCTTAAAACTGCAATCACACTCATGTTTAAGAATCACATTGAGATCTAGAAACGAGGATTCTTCATTTTAACAATACAGTGAAATTAAACAGTAACAACATCCCCCTTCCTCTGACTGCCTCCTCCCTCCTCGCCCCACTAAGTCTTAACCATTTTAATGGAGAGTTTCCCAAGTGGCTCAATGGGAGGATGAAGCCTTTGGAAAGAACCAAGACAGCATGCAGGCTGCCGTGTGGTCACCGTACTGCTACATCACTCAGCAATGGGAACTTGTACATTCCAACGATCCACATCTCATCAAGCTGTCATTATTTTAACGTTCAGTATTACTGAGCTTTTTACGGCCTCCTGAGCATTATGGTTTTTAACGCAGGAGATCATCTGACTCTTTAGTACTTGAGACCAAAGCTTCGCATCCTTTTATAGTGAAAAGCCAGCAGAGACTGACACGTGATAGCAAAGACAACCAGGAAAGCAGGCGTTGTATAGATTCATGTCACTGTCTATGTTAAGGTGATCGCATTACGTTGTTTTAGTACCAAAATTCCAATGTGAAATTGTTTCTATGGAAATAACTCAGAAAGGCTGGTATTCCAGCTAGCTTTAAGTAAAGGAAGAAATCAGTGATTTGCCAACAGAGTAGGGGGAAAAGGCTTCTCTGTACTAGAAACCGCACTCTCCATACCAGCTGTAATTACTGTGATTCTTGCTGCTCTCAAGGCGTCATGTCTAGTACGTGGAGAGATCAGGTTTCTGGTTGGACAGCGCATATCTGTGCCACCATTAACCCCAGCTTGTTAGTTAACACTGAGGACCTGCCAGAATGTAATTCCACCATTAACCTGAGATGAGAACTTAATACGCCAGAGCCAGTTAAAAATGAATAAGTTGTCTTTCTTCCCTGTTCATTCTGATACAGAAACTGATGTCTGTGTCCTTGTGAGTGTAACATTAATGGGAGAGTTGCTTTCTCCAGGGAGTTCTGAATGCCTACCTGGCATCATTATGGTCCTTCTGTTATGTCTGTGATACATGGAATGCATAAAGATTGTGACCTTGGTTATAAAAGACACTGTGATTTCTTATGATGATTGTGAGAGCTAAGAAATCATGTAATACAAGTAACTCTCAATTACTGAGCTCTTAGGCTGTGTGAGATGTTGTGTGCTAAAGACATCACTTACACTTAAAACTCCTTTTTTCATACCTCTCCCGACATAATTACAGATAAAATATACCCACAGAAAGTGCACATATTATAAGAGGCAGTTATTTTGTGATTGTGAAACTGGAGCTCAGTTTCTGACCAGCAGCTTTCCTCTGCAGGGTGGACAGAAAACAGTTAATAACAGTGGCTGCTCAGTGTTATGGGAAACCAGTGTGCTGGCGCTGGGGGCCTCTCAAACCATTCCACCAAAGCACCCACAACTGCAGAAAGAAGTAAAAGACCAGGGGAGTGGGGAGGAATTGGGACCATGTTTATAGGCCTAGACCAAGGTGCTTATGGCACGCGTGGAATTTCTTTAAAGTCTTGTATTTCATCTTTAACATCTGATATAATTGTGGCATTCGATTCCACAGTGCGGTATGAAAAGTCATGATTTTTCCCCAAATTACTTATTAAAAGTGATGCTTTAGAAACTTGGGCCATGTTGATTTTGTGGCTTCATGAGTCTCTGGTCTGGACACACCAACTTGTGTCCAAAGTCTACCCAGATTCCTATTTGAGACGCACTGGTGGCAGAAAGTAAAAGGGTTTTGGAGTCAACAGACCTGGTTTCCTATTCTAGCTCGGCCACTTACTAAGCGAGTGTAAATAAATTACTTCATATCTTAGTGTCTTTCATTGTATATAAATAGGAATAAAACCTTATAAGCCTAAATCAAGCCTATATCCTTCCTCAACAGGCTAAGTTCTAGAAACAGTGGTAAACAACCCGATGGCCAGAACTAAGCAGAAAGAAATATTCAGGTAATCGCCTTGGGATAACAGCAGCAAGCCTGGACCAGGATCCTGCACAGTCCTGAGGGGCCCTTTTCCCACTGCGGTCCATGTAGATGCCCCCTCCTTTTGCCCAACATGGTGTCCTGAATCAGAGGCCCAGGGGTCTACTCTGGTGCTTATCAGACTCTCCATGTGACTTTGGCAATGTCATTAACTCCCTCTAAGCCATAGATTTTTCATGTATAGAATGGAGACCGTGTCATTATCTGTGAGGCTCAAGTGAGGTAGCTGAGATAAAATACGGCTTACATGGTAACAGCCAATCCACGTGGCTTTATGTTAGTACATTTCAACCCATTTGCATTTAGTGCTACGTGCACTGTGGGGAAACAACCTTGGTTGAGGTTAAGTCCTTGCCCTCGGGAGCTTGTTCTATAACCGTAACGCAAGGTGGGGAATTGATGCCATAGTGGAAATATGACCAACTGCTGGGGCTCGTGATACCGGCACAGTTTGGCCCATTCTTTCATCTAGTGATGCTTTCAGCCCCCTTCCACTAAGAAGTTGACATCAGGATGCCTGAACATTTGCCACCGTGTCCAGAGGGTCACAGGAAAGGAGACTATTGGGAAAGAGCTGGAGAGAAAGCTGTCAAAGAAGATCAAGGTCCTGATTCCCCACTGAAGTTCCCTGAGAAGAAGGAGTTGGCCACACTACCCCAAAGAGGCTGCGATGGCTGGGGTGTGTTTAGCTTTATGGCTCATCACGTACTGCAGGCACAACCAAGAACTTTACACATGCTAGCCCACTGAGCTGCAGTGAACCACAAGCTGAGCCAATGCAGGGATGCAGAGTACACAACAGTTACGGATCACTGTCAGCTTCATGGGACAGAGACAATGGCTTAACCACGGAGTGGGGGAAGGGGTCCCTTTTCTCCCTTACTAGAAATCCTGAAGCATGCAGTCAAGGGCTGGTGGGACTCTAAGAAGTCCTTCTGAAGACATCCTTCAAAAGACAACTCTGTTTACTTCTTTCCACCCTTATTTTGATCTCCCGGTTGGGTCGTTTCCCTCCCTCGGCCACTGTGACAGCCTCCTAACTGGTCTATCGTTTCCCTTCTCACCTTTTTCCAAACCGCTGTCCTTACAATAGCAAGAGCAATGGTCTTAAAATAATTAATTGTATCAAATCTTTTGTTTTTCTGCTATAAACTCTCCAATGACTTCCCATTGCCTTTAGGATAAAATTAAAAGTCACTGGAATGGCTGATAGCACCCTGGTTGATCTCAGTGCTTCCTTCCGCAGTCTCCTCTTTCCCCCTTTCCTTGCGGTAACCTATCCACCTGGGTCTTAAATGTTCTTAGCGCTGGTTCTTCACACATGCAGCTCCTCAATTTTTACCTGGTTAACTTCTACTTGTCTACTAGGAATAAACTTCAATACCATATGCTTAGCCACCAAAAGCAAGTTAGACTCTCAGGTAGCACTACTTACCTTCCCCTCACAGCACCAATCAGTAGCAATGATGTGCTTATTTGTGTGGTTACATGCTTGCTCTCTTCCTCTGCCTCTGACTACAAACTTCATGAAGGAAGCACTAGCCAGTGCTTGGAGGCCCAACAGATATCTGTCAAATAAAACAGTTGCATCTGGCTGCCCGGGAGCATGGTCTTGGTGGATAGACAATACATTATAAAATAAATACGGAAGAAGAAGAAGGGGCTAAAGCCCCAAAGGCAGCTTCCCGTCAGCCTTCCTCGGGGCTGTCAGCACAGAGCCCTTGGAACCGGGATGGGTGCCGGGGGGGGGAAAGGAAAAGACGGACAGTAGCCAATTTGCTTTAGAGAGCAACACCCATTTCTAATTTAAACTGTAAATAAGCAATGGAAACAGACGTGTGCTGTACACAGAGTAATGAACATATGGGATCAGTTACCAAGAAAAGCTGTGGAAGCTGAAGATTACTGAGCTGAGGTGACACCTTGGAGGAGGAGAGGGTGAGGGCGCGGGGAGGGCGGAGTCAGAGAGGAAAGGCTGGGCGTCCTATCCTGGGGGTTCCCGTCCCTTTGCTCCTCCTGTCCTGTGGTGCGTCCTGTTGGCCGTCCTGACTTCCTTTGGTGAAGCCATTCCCACTTACAGCGCCCCCGTGTGGTCTCATCAGAACCTCCCCAAGGGAGGGGATTGAGGGCTGGCGGGGGTGGGGGTGGGGGGCGGCGTAAACGCGTGGAGGTGGGAGAGGCCGGTCCTGAAGACGCCTTGGAAGGCACCGCCGATGCTTAGTCTCCATGGCTGGAGACATAAAGGGGGGCAGATAAAGATTCACGAGAGGAGGTCTGAAGCCCCCAAACCTCCACTCAGCATCACCCCTGCCTCCTGTATCAGCTACCCTGTGACTCTCACCTCCACCATAGCTCCACAGCCTTAAATCCTGAGCAGAGTGCTCGGAGGAGCCAAAGTCTGGAGAAGTTCAGCTAAAAGCCAAACGCCCAACTTCAAAGGACTATCCATCGCCATCTCAGCAGATGATATTTTAAAAAGCTGTTACAACATGTTTTGGATTCTCAAACCCTCATTGCACAGGGTAAAGATTGATCTTTTTCAGCACCGAGTTGACAATCATTTGTTTGTTTTGGTATCATTCACTCATTCAGCAAAAACTTACTGAGCTACCTGGGCTGGGTGCTGAGCAACGTCGTGGGCACTGGGGTGTGGACATGCGTCCTCTCCATCTTCTCATGAAGCTCTCATTTTAGTGAGAGGCGCAGACCACACATCGGTAAACAGATATCTGTGCTTGATAATGCCAGGAGGTGAGAAATACTGTGACGAAAAGGAGGTAAAGAGATGGAAAGGTGAGAGGGGCAGCGATATTTTAGATGGGTAGGTCAGCACAGGCTTTTCTAAGCAGGTGAAATCTAAGCAGAGATCTGAATAAAGTGGAAGAACGAGACATGCAAACATCAGGAAGAAGGGCATTTCAGGCATTGCGGTCAGCAGGTGCACAGGCCCTGAGGTAGGAACAATCTTGATGTGTTTGGACAGTAAGGGGACCAGTGTGGCTGCAGTGACTGTAGCAAGGTGGTGACAGGTAGGACAGGGGGTGCAATGTTACTGGGGCCATCATTGGTGGGGTTTTATGTAATGGCACAGCTGCACTGGGTGTGTGTGTGTCTATAGCTGTGTATCTGTATCTATATGTATGTCCTAAGTTCGATATCTAAATAATATGCTGTCTGGATAGTATTTTAAGGCAAGCCACTTAATACTGTTTTAAAGCAAATACATAATCTATGACCTAACCATCATTACCATTTTCTAAGTAGAGAAACCATGACATAGAAACCCAAGGCCACAATCAGAATCAGGGTCTGAGGTGACAATGCAAGACCCCAAATCCACGAGTCTTGCCTCTTTCTCTTTGATTTTTGCCCCTTATTTTGTACCACTTCCCCAAATCCACCTGGTGCATGACCAGCCATGCAAGCCAGCTAAAGCAATTATCAGCCACATTCTCTGAGTCCTGTTCAGGAGGAAATCCCTTCTTCCCTGATCCAGACAAGTCAACAATGACATCATTGCATGCAGCAATAACCAATGTTTTTTTTTTTTTTTTTCTGTACAAAGTGAGTCTGACTGTGTGGGTCCCCCACCCTTTCTTTCAGTGGAACGAGGAATGAGCAGGAGAGGGATCCTATTACTTCTAGTCCCTTAAGTATCACAGATGCATTCCTGAGTTTCTCAGAACGATGAGTTATAGCCCCCTTGGTGTTTAGCTTTAGGATTTATGCTAATGGTCCCAGCATACTTCTCTCTGTCAGCAGAGAAGTAGGAAGCTCCCTCCACATTACCTTGTTTTTTCTGATTATTCCCCCAATATTCCAACAGTTATAGGATCCTATCACTGCTGAGGTCACCCTTTGACTCCTAAAACACTTTGAGTTTCCTTTGAGGAAGAAAGCTGCCCTTGTGTTAGCCCAGGGGAGAAGAGAAAAGATTCCATAGCCTTGGAGTCCTTAATACTGGTCTGTTAGTGTCCTTTCTTTGTGTATCTTCCTTCCTGCCTCTCAACCCCTTAGTCAAACCCTATGGCATTTTATTTTCCTGCAAATTCCCTCCCAAGGTCACTATCCCTGGCAATAATATTTTGTTTATACCAAATCATCCATTTAGGTACAGATCACTGGCATTTAGGATACTATATTTACTGGTTAATATCTACTCGACTTCATTTACGGAAATAGCTTGCATGAAACACATAAAGGTCTTCAAGCACTACCATCTACTCTGTGAGCACAGACTCTGGAATAACAATTCTCTTCAGCCCTGAATTTGTCTTCAGAGATGAAGACAAGAACACTCCAGAGAAGGGCAAGGTTTATACAGAACAAACAAGCTACTGCAAATTAACTGAACACTGCAGGAAAAGGCAGAAATGATTCCCAGCTTAAGAACACTGAACTTTAAAACAATCTGTCCCCCTTTCCAACAGAGGTGTGTCTTCTGCTTACCTAAAGGTTAAATGTCCTCAAATTGCTTCCCCCTTTTGAATCCCTGTCCATCCCTCCATCTTCCCTTTCCCCCTAAATAGCACCACTATACCCACCAACCACCACTATTTTTGTTTAAAGCTAAACACCTAGGAGTCACCACTGATTCTCCCTCATCTGCCATATCCAAGTCATCATCAGGTTCTTTCAGCTCGACCTGCAGAGCATGCCCTGAATGTGCCCACTTTCTCATTCCCACTGTTACCGCTTGATCCAAGCCATCATGTGCATGTACCCAGACTGTTGCAGTAGTCTCCAAGCTCTTCTAGCCCTACCCTCCAAGTGCTGTCCCAACTCGGAGGGCAACTGACCTGAGCTCCTCTTATCCGAGCCTGGCCTGATGTTGAGGGCATCCTTTGAAGACAACCTTACCCTGCTCCCAGAAACTCCTTCCTGGTCTTGGTGCCTGCCACCTCTGCTCCATAGGAATGACTCACTGAATGACCTCTCGCTTCACCCTGGGGTCATATTTTAACCTTTGCCCAACACCATAACCAGATTTGAATAAAACTGAATCCTGGAGCAGTCAAATGTCAAAAAGTATATGCTCAGGTGGTTAGTTCTTTAAGGGCTGTACTTAGTAAAACTTTCGAAGATAGGAATGTTTATTTTTTGAGGAATTTGTGAAAGGCTTTTTATCCATTTGCTAAACTCGTTAATGGTCACTTCATCGCCTCTCTAAATTAAATCACTAAAGTTGCACCATTATTTTAAAGTGGGGAAAGTTGTTACCCCTGGAGGGAAAAAGTAGGTTCAGCAGAAAAGGAACCCAAAGTGATCTTTATAAAGTAGAACACCTTGGAGAGACAACGGCAACTAATAGCATCTGGGAAGCCCCGCACACCCACACATCTGAGGCTCACACCAGCCGTGAACCGCAAGCCTCACGGGTCAGGCTCTTAACGATCTCTGCTGATGAAAACTCAGCCAATCAGAACTGGTCTCATTCTGAGAGTTATCCTCTTGGGGTCTCCAGAAATTAGGACCAGGCTTGCTTTGCATTTATATCACCTACAGTCCTGGTCAGGAAAACTAGGAGCTGGGCAATGGGGGGGTAGGAGTTTATTCAGCTGGAGGGAAGCAGGTTAAGGTGTAACCAAACGTCATCTTCAAGTGAGGAAGCAGGATCATCAGGCGAATAATACCTGCCTGCTCGTCCCCAAGGGCAGGTCACGTAAAGGTGAGGGTGGACTTAGCATGAGCATCTCATATTTGACATAGTCAACTTTTTGACATGAATACCAATAGGTCATTAACTGCTTGACTGCTTGGATGAGGGCGGCTGTGAAGTCCCCCTCTGATGTCCTGTATCTCAATACTCAGTGGGGCTTTCCCAGTTGTCCCCTGATTTAAAAATTCCAGCCTTTAGCTGAAGGAGAAGGAGCTCTGGGTACCCCATATTCTAGAGAAAGTCTCTGTATCAGTCAGGGTCCAGCATCTGAAAGCTGGACCAGACTCCTGCCCCATAATAGAAAAAGCCCTTCAGTAACCACCCCCACCCTAGATCCCCCCCATCTCTCAGTCTGTGTGGGGAGAGAACTGGGGAGAGGAGTGAGCAAGGGTAATGGGGCCACTGGTCTGGGAACCACTGGTGGAATGTTCCTGAACAGAGGTAATTTCCTTCTCTTCTCCTTCTCTCTGCACCAGCCCATCCTCAACCTGAAATCCAGTAGAAGACTTGAAGAGAATTCCTCATGAAGACTGGGATGCCTTAAGAAGGGGAGACTGGGACCTGATTTTGCATTTGGACTTCTGTGTAAGCAGCAGACGGTGTGCCCTGCGAAGGAAAAGGGAAGAGGATGGAGAAAGATGGGGGAACTGACCATGGGTGGCAGAAGAGCCTGCTCTCCCATCGTTTGGAAGGACAGAGGTGTGTGAGATTCTCATGAATGAGTGAACACTGTTTGAGCCTTCCTGTCTGTACCTGCAGAGAAACAGTAATGAAAAAGAAGATCACAACTGAGAATAAAGAGATGTTTGCTGTTTATCCTCAGGCCCTCTTCCCAGCTCCTACTCTCATGGGAACTAGAGACAGAAGATGAAAAGGGAGACGTCCAACCAGTGATGCCAGAGGGGAAGATTTACATCTGATAGAAGAATGAAGTTGTAAACTGGATACGATTGGTTTCATAACTGAAAGTGAACAAAAAGTCTTAGCATCTATCCAAGATGCTCTTAAGTGGTAGAAAATATTGGCTTCAAAGTGCTGCAATGCATACCATTCCACACCTACTAGATTGATGAAAATCCAAAACATTGACAACACCAAATGCTGATGAGGATGTGGAGCAACAGGAACTCTCATTCATAGCTAGTGGGAATGGAAAATTCAGCTATTTGGGAAGACAGTTTGGCAGCTTCTGACAAAACTAACATATTCTGGGCACATAATCCAGCCATTATGCTTCTTGGTATTTACCTCAGATTAGTTGAAAACTTACGTCCACACAAAAATCTGCACAAGGATGTTAACAGCAGCTTTATTCATAATTGCCCAAACTTGGAAGAAACCCAGATGTCCTTCAGTAGGTGAACGGATAAACGGTAGCATATCCAGACTGGAATACTATGCAGCACTAAAAAGTAATAAGCCATCAAACCATGAAAAGACAGGAATCTTAAACGCACACTACTAAGTGAAAGAAGCCAATCTGAAAAGGTTACAGAGTGTATGATTTCAACCACGGGACATTGTGGAAAAGGCAAAACTATGGACACAGTAAAGAGATCAGTGGCTGACAGGGGCTAGCAGGGGGGAGGGGTGAATAGGTGGAGCACAGAGGATATTTAGGGCAGCAAAACTATTCTGTATGATACTATAATGGTGGCTACATGTCAGTATAAGTTCATCAAAACCCATAGGACGTACAGCAGCAAGTGTGACCTGTTATTGAAACTATGGACTTTGGGTGATAATGATGTGTCAGTTAGGTTCATGCTTGTAACAAATGTACACTCGGGTGGGAGAGCTCATAGCAGAGGCGGCTGTGCATGTGTGGGGTTAGGGGGTGTATGGGAACTCCACTTCCTGCTCAGTTGTCTATAAACCTAAAACTACTCTAAAAAAGAAAGCTTTTTTTTTTTTTTTGAAAGTGTTACAGTGATGAGGCTGCGGCAGTGACTGAGGGAGGCTCTGTTGCTCACTTAGCACCCATGCCGTCTACAATTTGTGGAGAAGAGGTTGCCAGCCCGCCTGGTTCTCACTGTGATCTGCTGTCGTGCACTGGGCTGTGAAGGCTGCACCACAGGGACTGAGAACCCAAGCAGTGAACACAGAAGCGTGGCTGGAGGAAAGCAACAGAGAACACAGCAGGGTGGAGGCTGGCATGGAGCCATCCACCTGCCCAGCCCCGGCGCGGAAGTTGGTGTGGCTGGAAGTCCACCCTCAACAGGAAGCAGGAAGCTGAGATGCTCAGGAATCTCTGAAATGGGCGTGCAATGAGGGTTGGGGAAAGAGGCCATGAGAATTTGGGGCAGGACCATTCCTACCGAGATGAAATTAAGTTTCCTGTGGAAGGTACACACTGTTTTCCCCACATATGATTTGGAGCAGAAAACACTTTTTTGTTTAATTTTGAGAACTTGATAGCTAAACTTGCTAAAGACAATTACAGGGATGTTGGGCATATCAGTAGAGCAACGATGCTGAGCTGGCGTAAAATAAAGATGAGGAAGAACTGAAGGCTATTAGTGAGAAGCATCTTTAATTGTAATGAGTTATGCCTTAACGGCCTAATATGGTGTTAGTGCCATAGCAAAAGATACTAGAATATGATTTTCATCATGATAGTTCTCTTTTAAGGATCTTGGAGTCTTAACAGACAGCAAAAAATGAGCTTTCATAGCTTACTGATGGGGAGGAGTCTCAACTGAGAACAGTGAATGTCTTATGACTGTTCTTAAAAGCTTCGACTGGGGGCTTCCCTGGTGGCGCAGTGGTTGAGAGTGCGCCTGCCGATGCAGGGGACACGGATTTGTGCCCCGGTCCGGGAAAATACCACATGCCGCGGAGCGGCTAGGCCCGTGAGCCATGGCCGCTGAGCCTGCACCTCTGGAGCCTGTGCTCCGCAACGGGAGAGGCCACAACAGTGAGAGGCCCGCGTAAAAAGCTTCGACTGGCTTGGGTAGTCATAAAAGGGAAAACTTCCATATCGGGTGACCGAAGGGTGGGTGTTCAGTGGGAGAGGGATAAGACAAATGGCTAGGGCTTCCTGGGTGGCGCAGTGGTTAAGAATCCGCCTGCCAATGCAGGCGACATGGGTTCCAGCCCTGGTCTGGGAAGATCCCACATGCCGTGGAGCAGCTAAGCCCGTGCGCCACAACTACTGAAGCCCGCGCGCCTAGAGCCTGTGCTCCGCAACAAGAGAAGCCACAGCAATGAGAAGCCCGCTCACCGCAACGAAGAGTAGCCCCTGCTCACCACACCTAGAGAAAGCCAGCACACAGCAACGAAGACACAATGCAGCCAAAAATAATAAATAAATAAAATAAATAAATTTATTTTAAAAAAGACAAATGGCTAAAATGAGCTGGCTGGGTATTCGTAGGAATAAGTGACATGTGAATAAGTGACTGGGTTCTCTTATGTGAACCAAAGGGGGGTGCCCAGGAGGCACTCGAAAAAATTGTTCAAAAAATGGACCAAGAACCCCCAAGGACAGAGGACAACAGGGAAGAGTTTCCCTGGCTGAGAGAAAGGAAAAGCTGCTCCGGGGGTCCAAAAAAAGAGACTGACAGACCTCAACTACAGATAAGGGTCCATTTGGGGCAAACTTTCACACCCTGGGGCTTCACTAAAGTGAAGATCTGAGTCTGGATTGCAGAACCACATCAGGGGTGACACTGTATCATGTATAAATGAGGTCCTTCCTGTAACAAATTCCTTTTCTCTCCTGGATGAATTCACCTTATATCAAATGCTAAGAAATGAAAATGGTAGCAGGAAGGAGAGTTTCTCCATGAAGCAGAGCCTGAGGCTAAGGCTTATCTGCTCCTACTTTCAATGCTAGGGAAGCAAGAGTGAGGTAAGAAAGGAGGCAGAGGCGGTAGGAAGAGTTAGCGAGCTAGCCCCTATGTGGGGTCCATGTGACTGACTTCTTGCCCATGGGCTTCTGGGAGTCTACAGGGAATACTGGGTCTCAAGAGAGTCTGAGTGAAGGGAAGATCAGATAATAATTTATCTACAGGCTCCTGTCTCCTATTGCTCAAAAGTTCCAACACTGGGTCTTGACCTCCCTGCACTTCCATGTTGAGCTTGCATTGGTATTAGAGTGAGTCCAACAGAGTTTGATATCTCAGCATCAATAGAGAGACACTCAGCCATGAGGTGAGAGGTACGTAATGTGGGCAAGATGCAAAGTGCTGTGCAGTCCACTGGGGAACCTGCACAGAGCTGGTCATCGCAACAGGAGCTGGAGCAGAACAAAGTGGTCAGTGGTCCCAAAGACAGGCAAAGCCAAGAGGATCTGAAGCAGTGCATGAGAGGTATCTGCTACAGGAAGGGTGCTAGGCAGTAAGACCCCACTATCTCTTTCCTCTGCCATTCCACCATGGCTGGACCCACCTTTCCCCACCACCCAGGTTTACAGACCCATCATTGCTTAAGCAGCCTCAGCTTACCCCAACCCCTTCCTAAATGTTCTTTGCTGAATACAAAATCTGCCTCCATGTCAGGCTGACTTGGCAACCCTCCCACCTTCTGCCTGGATTCATTCTTGTTCTCCTGCCCCAAGGGGTGACAAGTGTCTGTGCTGGTCACCACATACTCCCAGCTCCCAGCTCAAAGCTCGCAGTGCTGGAGTTTTTCCAGGCAGGCTCTTTCCTGGTACAGGCATTCGGCTTGATCTCATTCTAGTTATCACTCCGGTAACCTTACCTGTCCCTCAGGCTCCCAGGAATACCTGGATCTGTGCCTCTAAACACAAGCTCAGTGACTATCCCTGTCCCCCAAGACAGATTCCTTAAAACCAGTTCCAGCTTGACAGATCTTTGAGGTATCTGTGCATAAGACTCCTCATTTCTGGGTCCATCTGTTTCGAGGGACACTCAGTTTCTTCTTGACCCCTAGCCTCGACGGGGGACTGAATTTTTTTTTTTTTTCGGTACGCGGACCTTTCACTGTTGTGGCCTCTCCCACTGCAGAGCACAGGCTCTGGACACGCAGGCTCAGCGGCCACGGCTCACGGGCCCAGCCTCTCTGCGGCATGTGGGATCTTCCCGGACCGGGGCACGAACCCGCGTCCCCTGTATCGGTAGGCGGACTCTCAACCACTGCGCCACCAGGGAAGTCCCTGGAGACTGATTTTAATCTCAGACACAAACTTTACCCCTGGGCTAATTCCCTACCACTTGTTGGACCTGCTCATCATCCTTGTGCCCAGGTCTACATCCCGCAGCTGCCTGGCCCTACACCTGCCCTGTCCGGCTGCCATGTCATCTCTGTGAATTCTACACTACGGTGGCAACAGCTAATCAGGAGTTGATGGAGACTTCATCCTTAGTTGCCTTCTGGCACAGTTCTGGGTAAAAAGGTACACATGCTCACCTCCACGGCCAGGTAGAGACAGGGATGCAGACACATGTTACTTATCACGTGGCTTAATGTGGACAAAGGTGATTCTGCATGTGGGTGAAACTGGGTTCACCAGCCTGGAAACAGCCATGGGGAGGAAGAAGGTCAACTGGGAGAGCACAAGAAAATCAGCCTCTTCCCAGAGCACGTGCTGCGATGCAGCACATACCTGAGGTAAGGGGCAGGCTGTTATCTATCTCTCGATCTCTTTCTCTCTCCATCTCTCTGTACTTCTTCTTCCTCTGACTTTCTTTTAATTTTATTTTTCATGTAATACCACGATACAGATGGCAGATCTGGTACTTAAAGGCCTGCCCAAGGCTAGCAGCTTCCCGGCTGCAGACCTAGAATAGAGCCCTAGCTCTCTGACTCTGAATCCAGGGCCCACTACCCTCCACTGCATGGTGGAGGGTAGTGGGCATGGTGTCCTGGGACACCAATCTGTGTCCTCTCCTGGGAACCACACAGGGAGGGCAGACTCTGAGGCCCCAATGTAGGATCTCTCTCCTCCAATAAGATGTGATCAGGAGACAGGCAGAGAAAGAAATAGCTCCATTTTTCCACCTGCAAAACTGAGCTTTAAATGACTTGCCTCTGGGCATCTGTGCTCTGTCCACTAGCCCAGAGTCACCTGGGGCAGAATCACTCTCTTGCTCTAGCTTGTCCCTCTGACAAGACGCCTTAAAGCTTCTTTGGTAAGCTTGGTGGAGTAAGAAACCATGAGGGAGGTCATGGTCTTATCACAGCTATGACTTTCACGCTGAGTGCTTAATCACTCACATTAATGGGAAGGGGGTTACATCTTTAGAAATGCTTTTTCCCAAGGTTAATACTTCATGCTAAATCTATGCACTCTTTTGACATTTTTATGACCTGTGTACAGCAGTCTCATATGTTCACAATAATGTTCAAATTGAGAGAGTATGATAATCACTTCACAATATAAAAAATACTCTTTGTTAAGTCAATTTTAAGCATCTTGTTATATTTGAGACTTGCATCCAATCAGATATCTTCTTTTTAAAGCTCTGCCTCCTGTATTTTCCCAGGACTGTTAACAATATTGAAAGGCTAAGAAGAGAATGCTGACTCCCCTGGGGATATCAGGTATCCATGTGTTTCTTGTCCCCTCTTAAAGGCTAATGACCTTTAGACAAATGAATGTGATCTACTGAGTTAAAAACTTTATGAGTCTGTAATTGTTAGCTTAAATTTAGACCTGATCTCGAGTTTCTGTTTAGTTGGCTAGATAAAGGTGGTATGTTCCAGTGCTGGAAACATCACCAATGCCTGTTCCAGGCCATATGCTGGTTCTTTACATACGTTCATTTATTTAATTCTTGCAACAGCCCAGCAAGCTAGGTATTACTGATGTCCAATTCTCAGAAAAAGAAACAGGGGCTCAGAGAGGCTAAACGATTTGCCCAAGTGTGTGACAGAATCACTCCAGCAGCGCCTTGACATCCAGGCCAAAATCTAATTTGCTGGAATTCTCATGGTGCCTTGGATTCAGTTCAGAACCTACAGAAGTCATACCTGTTCTTTGCTTGGGCATCTGGGATGCCATGGGCCCTGATGGGGCAGAGTGAGACTCAAGAGTCCACCCCAATGCAGAAAAAAAAAAAAAAAAAAAAAAAAAAAGCCGGGTATAAGGAGTGATCTTTCCTTAAATTCTACCAACTTTGTAATTTTTCGGGGTAGAGGTGGAGAACAGCAACAGTATGTAGTCATCCTTGGACACACAGTCCAGCGCAATGTGATTCTTTCTGAAGCCCAGCAGGCTTTCTACAGAAGTTCCTGCTGACAGGGGGCCAGGGGCTGCCTGCATCTCAGTAGGAATCTATGGACTACATTCCCCTTAGGGAAGGCTCTGCAAGGAAAAAAATATATAAAATTTCCAAGACTTTTCTGTTTCTAAGGACTCACGTGGAGTTTATCATTCACTTTGCTATTTTTAAAATGGCCTAAAGCTACGTCTAAGACCTGAACACAGTGTCGCCTTTTCTCAGGGACAATCCCTCCCCCCCCCCCGCCACCCCCGGTTGGAGCATGTTGTATGCATTGCAACTGGGCTCTCTGTACATCCGTCCTTCTGCACGTTAGTGATTCATCTGGGTCTAATTTAGGCCCCAACACACACCGGGCAGGAACTCTTCAATCCCATGTTCTCTTCAATGTTCAGCAGATTTTGTTCACTCAACAAATGTTAAATGCCAGTAATAACTAACACTTTCTGTCTCTAAATAAAGCACTATTTTGAGACAGCATATGCATGACCATTCTGATTTAATCTTTTATTTAGAGAACAGGAAAAAAAAAAAGCCACACACAGATTTGTCAGCAATGCTTGAGTTTCGAAGTCTGAAACTGGGTCATGGTAACAGGATGGAGGATATGGGATGCTGAAGAGTCTGGAAGCACTGAAATTATCTGGGGATGGGAATAATAAAGAGTGTCTTCTGCAAGACATCTTGAAGGAGACAGGGTGGGAGAATGGAAAGAGCACTGGATGGGGACTTGCTGCTGAGCCAGGGCAGAATTAGCTGGCAGCTTCCTCTTTGTGGGACTCGGGGGTCAAATTGGATGATACCTGAGAAAGTTCTGCTCATTCACTTAAATTAGTCATTCGTTGAGCACATATTTATTCAGTGTCTACTCTGTATTCAATATGGGGAAAATATTGGTGAGCATGGTCCTCCCCCTAACAGAACTTAGAGATATTCAACAAATAATCTCAAAATAGGTGTGAAATTCAAGTGTAATAAATGTTGTAGAGGAGAGGTACATGATACATAAAAATAGGAGAGAGAGTCAAAATATCTAATAAGCATGGACTAAAGGTAACCCACATAAAGCTTGGTGTCTGAAGGTTCCATGCTGTGCCTGGAGACAACTCTCCAGTGGCTGAAGGAAGTATACTTGAGGTGGTGGCTATTTACTAATTTGCTCAGAAATATTTCAGATTTTGCGACTAGCATTCTGGCTGAATGCTGGCATTGTCCAATAGCTTCTAAGAGAAGGATTTGCTTTGGGCTGAAGACTGGTAAGAGGCTTCATATGGGGTTGACATTTGGGCCAAGACATGAAGAATAAGTAAGAACTAACTAGGGGAAGAGAGGAGGAAAATTATTCCAGGCATAGTGAGTGGAGCATGTTCCAAAGCCCTGTGGCAGAAGGGAACAAAACTTGTTTGAGTAGCTTAAAAAAGTCCAGAAGGGCAAGAGTGCAGTAAGCAATGGGAGCTGAATAGGGGATGAGGCAGCAGATTTGGATAAAATCCAGAACTTGTAGGATCTTGAAGGTCAGTGAAAGGATTTCATTTTTTTCCCTCTGAGCAATGGGAAATCATGAAAGATTTTAACTAGAGAAGGGCATGACCAGATTTGCATTTTACACAGAACACTTAAGCTGCTGTGTAGAGCAGGGATGGCCCTAGGAGCAGCTGAAAGGCTGCTGTGATCATCCAGAGGAGAGGTTGGTGGCTCAGACTAGGATACTGGTGATAAGGGTGGAAAAAGTACATTGTTTCTTGTTTGCTAAATTGGTAGATGACAGCCGTCCACTGAGCTAGGAAACACTCAAGTAGGCCTGGGACCATGTTGGAGTTGGGAGCCAGAGAGAGACTGTTGGAAGGGAAGGGGCCGATCTTGTTGCAATGGAGGGGCCACTGCAGTATCCAAGGGGAAACCTGGGTGCAGGGAAATAGTCTGGACTGGAGGTGTGCATTTGTAAGTCATCTTTGCAGCAGGGGTCACTGATGCCCAGGTGATGCAGGAGAAGCCTAGGGAAGAGCAGTGGGCCGAGGAGGGGCCTTGAGAAATTCCAAAAGTTAATGGCCGGCCCTCTATCTAAGAAAGAGTAACTAGAGTGGACAGGGAAAAATAAAGTGGTCCAGTATCAAGGAAGCCAAGGAGAGAAAAAATTCCAAGAGGGCATGGATGACAATTGTCAAATGGGATGAGGATGAAAAGGCCCATCGTCTTAAGCTCGCAAGAGATTTCACTGAAGATTTAGTGAGAGCTGCTAAAATTTCTTTTAACTTTTCACTTTGAACTAATTAAAGACTCACAAATAATTGCCAGGATAGTGCAAAGAGGTCCCCTGAACCATCATCCAGCTCCCCAGATGTGACATCTCACACAGCTACAACATCAAAAGCAGGAAACGGACGTTGGCACAATACAATTAATTCAACCACAGACCTTAATCATATTACAGTAAGAGCTGCTCTGATGGAACAACAAGGCCAGTAGTGGACGGGGCAGGGAGTAAAAGGAGGGAAGAGAGCCATGGTACAGAGTAAATATTTATTGTATTCCACTCTGTGCTAAGCATGAGGCCAGACCCTGGGCACAGTGTGGAGCCCTGCGGAAACCTTGACATCCTTCACATTCACAGGATCTGGACAAGGAGTCAGGGGAAGAGGAAGCTGAGGGTAAAAATCTACCTGTGGCAGTGGGTGTCAGCGTCAGAGGCCACAGCAGGTCAGGGATCGGGGCACTAGTGGTGAGTCATTGAGAACAGGTTCTGAACCCCGGCAGTGGCTGGAGAAAGGAAATGTCATCAAGTCTGAATTCCAAGATCTAGGAAGGCCCTTGCTATGTGGTTGGGCAACATGAGTTCCCCTGTGTCTTGGGGTTCAGTGCATTCATCTATAAAGTGGGCTTGGTAGGAATGTGTTACTCCTACCCACTAGCTAAATTACCCTCTAAAATTCAAGTAGAAAACGTAAGAGATGTAAAATGTTTTGGGCTCCACTGCAGAAAAGTCCCCTGCTCTTAAAAGTCTCTAAAATCTGAGAGGCATCGGGTTGACAAAATCCCCAGAAAATCTGTCCTGAAGGAAGAGCCTTGATGCTTCTGGCTCTGTACGTGTACTTACTCCAGCCACTGCCGGGGAGGTCCCTTCTTCCTGCTTTGCCCTGGATCTCAAGAAACAGATTCTACTGAGCTGTATAAATAGTATAGGTAAGTATAAGTAGTCATTGCCTCCTATGAAAGTTTGAAGATTTTCTTTTCTCTAATACCACCCAAGTTGGCTACCCCAGGTATCAAATAGCCAACAGTATCATAGGACATGTTTTATATTTGTCTATAGTTACCGCTGATGGATGGCCAACAACCAGAAAAATAATTAAGTACATGAAACTGTGAGGATAGATATTACTGCTGTTCCTCATTCCAACTCCTACCCCACTGGGCTCATTCCGTGAAGGGGTGTTCTCAAGATGGAAGGAGGCAAAGAAGAGGAAGTCAAAGGAAGAGACACAGGTGGAATGTGGCAGCAAGACCCGGATCCCCATGGGACTGGGGCTGCAGTCAGCCTCATTTAGACAGGTGTGCTGGGAGGTACCCCTCGCCTGCCTCATTCCATCTCAGCCTCTGGGACTTAAAGAGTGCTGGCTGCTGTGTGAGAGAAGCTGTAACAGGAGGTTCTGGTCCTGCATACTAATTGGCCCATTTAAATGACTTTTCATCCCCTCCCTGCAACTGCAACAATCCCCTCTTCCGAAATCGCCTGCTCCTAGCGGAGGAGGCTGCTACCATGGCAACCAAGCCTTCCAAGGCTGAGAAAACTCACCATAGAGATGTGGGGAGAAAAATTCCACTGTTGGATTTCCAAAGAAGAAGGGCTCAAAGGGGAGGGAGAAGGAGAACAAAGATTTGGGAGAGGATGTGACTGGAGTCAGGGAGCTTTCCCGGTTGAGGGCTGTGGGTGCACTATACAAACGTGTGTCCAGACACATAAACCCACAGAGATAAGATCAGAGGGGGCCTGGCTCTCTGAGACACCATCTACATATGCTTATGTTCACATCACCTCACCCACAGCGTGGCCAGTACAGAAGAGTGAAGACAGGAGCACATCTGCAATGGCCTGTCTCCTTAATAAAATGCTCCCTCCATCCTCTGTAAAATACAGAGAAGTTCGAACGTGCTCTGATCAAAATGTGGACTTTGTCACTGAAAGCTTTTGTTATTGTTTTTGCTCTACTAGAAAATCATATTTGAAGCATATTTGAAATTATATTTTCTTTGAAAAGAGAGGAAATATATTCTACATGGCGTGTGTATTGTTTGCTTGGTGCATTTGTTTGGAGGCAGCCTGCTCCCACCCACCGTGACCCAAGACTTTGTGATGTTGCCGTGGGGAAAGACGCCAGGCCAACAGCATCTGGAACCTCTTAAATAGGACAAAAAAGCAACAGACAGGGGTGTTTGGTGATCCCCTCTAATTCTGGGGTCCCCCTTAGCATTGTCTGAAGCTCTATCTTTCCTGAAATACTTTAATTCATTCCCCTCTGTTCCTTCAAGCTCCCCTTCAGATCCCTTTTCTTCCTGTTTCTAAAGCAAGGCAGTGTCTTTTGCGTCATGAGCCCGTGGCATCATTTCTGAAACACCCCAGTGTTCAGAAGCTGGCGCACATAATGTCAAAAGGGGTGTTTAGTTCTCAAAACCAAAGCAAACACACACACAAATGTTCTCTCTGGGACCAACGTGGGAGAGAGTTTCTAAAGGCCGACCACAAGCTGATTGTGTTTCTGACAGTCCCCTTCTCTCAAAGGAACGGGCAAATTCCCCCACGCCTTTCTATGTGCCTGACAACTCCCAGAACCGAGCCAGGGCTGGGAGCTCACTTCAGATCCAAGCCAGAAAAGCCTGAGAGCAGGAGATGGCCTGTGCTTGGAGAATGAAGCACTGGAAACCACACAAAAACAGGAAGCACTTGTTTTTCAGATGGAACAGAGAAAAGCCTTCTTTGGTTGTGTAAGATACACAAAAATGTCACATTTACCTTTGTTCCTCTGATGTCATTTTTTTTTTTTTTTTGTACGTGGGCCTCTCACTGTTGTGGCCCCTCCCATTGTGGAGCACAGGCTCCGGACGCGCAAGCTCAGCGGCCATGGCTCACGGGCCCAGCCGCTCCACAGCATGTGGGATCTTTCCCGGACCGGGGCACGAACCCGTGTCCCCTGCATCGGCAGGTGGACTCTCAACCACTGCGCCACCAGGGAAGCCCTCTGATGTCATTTTTGACACAAAGACTTTGTGACATGCTTGACTCCCAAGCCCTGGCTTTCAATGTGACATTTGATAAATCTTTCATTCATTTCTTTTCAACAGATACTTATTGAACAAACTCTGCTATATGCCAGAAACACAAAGACAAATATTCGCCTGGCCTCCTTTTAGAGAGTAGTGGAGATGATAGTAATCTCTTACATTTGCAGACAACTTCTAGTTTCCAAAGCACTTCACACACATCATCTAATTTAATTCTGGGGACCAGCCTGCCTGGCAGAGTGTAGATAAAGCCTGGGCTGCCTGAGCAAGGAATGAGAGGCAGGAAACCCTTGACAAAAGATGCCACCAGGGTTGGAGGGTGTTATCCTTGATATTAGCAACTCACTTTGCACCTAGGAAATTTAGGTGCTAAAAGTACATGTTCTCTGGGTACCGAAGTGCAAGGCTGAGTATGCAGAGCCTCTTGGGAGATTAAGTATGTTATCCTTCAAAGAAATCTTTGAAAGTGAGGACACTTTATTCAGAAAGAAAATTGGCTTTACTCCCAAAGAAGACTGCAAAGAAGATATTTTCAAAGAGCTGGCTTAATGAGGTAGAAAGAATACTGAACAAGGAGTTGGGAGGTGGATGGCCTGGTCCTACTCTGTGGCTTTTGGCAAATGAGGAAATTGGGCCAGATTATTTCTAAACTGTAGGTCAAAAATTCTGCATGATTGACCAGACAGGTTTGCCATTTTAAATGTTGTTTAGCAGTTTCTGAAAAAGGTTTGAGCAAATGCAGTTTTAGAAATTATGCAATTATTGTTACTTATAGGTGTATTTATATAATTGCCAAGACTGGTCCAATGTCAAGGGCTAAATAGCATTTTCTAGGTCTTACTTTGAGGTCTCCTGTCACATGTACTATAGGAAGGACAAGAATGGGAAGCATAATGCCTGGAACAAAATAAACATTCCATCAGTATTTGCTTCATAAACACATGAAGACACAGATGAATGAATGAATAAATGAGGGACACATGACCTTAGGGAGCAAAGAACAGAATTTTGTCCTGACAATAACCTGGAAAATGCAAAAGGATATGCTTCTGAGAAGTGTATCAAAGTATCTTGCGCCAAAAACAAAAGCCATGTAACCAGGAAACAAAATAGTGCCTTGCAGGGCTTCCCTGGTGGCGCAGCGGTTGAAAGTCCGCCTACCGATGCAGGGGACACGGGTTCGTGCCCCGGTCCGGGAAGATCTCACATGCCACAGAGAGGCTGGGCCCGTGAGCCATGGTCACTGAGCCCACGCGTCCGGGGCCTGTGCTCCGCAATGGGAGAGGCCACAACAGTGAGAGGCCTGCGTACCACAAAAAAAAAAAAGTGCCTTGCAGGGAAGTGGGGTGGGTGGATACATGTGTACAAGAAATTTTAGTTTTGCTCCTTTAGTCCTACTATTGTTTCTTCAAAGTTAGGTTGGTGATTTATTGTTAAGTAGCTGAGTTGCTTGTGTTCTCTGATGCTAGATATTTGCATTTGGAAAACGCAACCAGCCCCAAGCCAACACAATTCTGTGCAGATCCAAGCATCAGATTTAAGTCCGGGGTCCCAGCTTATAGCAAAGATATTTGTCATTTGATGTCACCTCCTGCCATCAGATAAGTCACTCATGGTCCCTTCTGCTCCTTGGCATTTTGGCTTGTGGGCTGTCACGTTGACAGTGCCCCCAAGCTTATGTCCACCCTGTCTGCTGTGTAGGTGCACCCTGAAGGACTTGACACCTCTAGACTGTGTCTCCCGGGAAAATGTGCTCATTCTTCTGGATCTTGTCAACTCCCTTCAAAATACAGCACAGGCTTCTTAGTATCGCTCTATGAACCCCCCGCCCAATACACGAGAGCATCTAACATTTACTTTTTCTGATAAAACTACTTACGGGATTATCATTTTATGCATAAACTTTGTCCTTCCAATAACATTAAAACGTGTAGAGTGGAAACTGTATTTGGTGCATATCTGTGTCCCCAGAGTGCCCAGTAGGTGTTAAATAAGCATTTGTTGATTGATGGTGATGACAAACTGAAATTTTCATGGTGTAATCACAGTTTGGGCATACAAAAATGGACTTGGGCGGCTATTGAGCATCTGGTCTCAGACACGTCTCTGCATCCCTGAAAACTTGGACTTTCTTTGAGCTGTACCAGGTCCAAGGACATCACCAGTCATATTCAGAACAACACCTGCCAGCTGCAACCTTATAGTCTCAAGGTCTCCCTTTATAATCATGCAATCATTTCGGGCCCCAACCAATCCTTACTTAACAAGCACCGTAGCTTCTTGCCAGCTCCAATTATAATTCTTAATAAACAACTCATATAACTATCACTTTGCTGTGTTTGCCTTTATAAGCCTCCCCATTTTGTAGTCTAGTGGAACATAATTCAGGTGCTTCTTAAATCTTGAGTCTCCTGGGCTGTAGTCCTAACAAACCCAAATGAACACCTTTTTATTTAAATCAGGTCTCTGCCTCTAAAATTTTGGTTAACAATGGATAATAAATACATAATGGTATACATAATGAATACATTAAGGAAGTAACTGCAGCATTTAAAAAGTGTCAAATTAGAAATTTACAACTTTTAAGCATAGGCAAATATAGAGCATTAATTATATGTGGACCAGAATTGTAAAAAAAAAAATTTTAAGTACAATAGAAGTTCAGAAGTTCCATCATTAAAATTCTTATTGTAAAAATAAATTAAAATTTGTATATTCTGCATCATAAGTATACTTTAGTAGTGGTAAGTTTAACAATGAAGAAGAAAATATTTACTGGGCATATACCCTGAGAAAACCATAATTCACAAAGAGTCATGTACCACAATGTTCATTTCAGCACTATTTACAATAGCCAGGACATGGAAGCAACCTAAGTGTCCATCGACAGATGAATGGATAAAGAAGATGTGGCACATATATACAATGCAATATTACTCAGCCATAAAAAGAAACGAAATTGAGTTATTTGTTGTGAGGTGGATGGACCTAGAGTCTGTCATACAGAGTGAGGCAAGTCAGAAAGAGAAAAACAAATACCGTATGTTAACATATATATATGGAATATAAAGAAATGGTTATGAAAAACCTAGGGGCAGGACAGGAATAAAGATGCAGACATAGAGAATGGACTTGAGGACACAGGGAGGGCGAAGGGTAAGGTGGGACGAAGTGAGAGAGTGGCATGGACTTATACATACTATCAAATGTAAAATAGATAGCTAGTGGGAAGCAGCCACATAGCACAGGGAGATCAGCTCGGTGCTTTGTGACCACCTAGAGGGGTGGGATAGAGAGGGTGCGAGGAAGACGCAAGAGGGAGGAGATATGGGTATATGTGTATACGTATAGCTGATTCACTTTGTTATAAAGCAGAAACTAACACACCATTGTAAAGCAATTATACTCCAATAAAGATGTTAAAAAAAAAGAAGAAATTATTTAAAGAGAAAAGCAGGAACAGAATTATCTCCTCACATGCACCATTGCTTAGTTAATGCTTCTGCTCAGAAAAATACTTCAGTTGTTCAATTTGGTGTTACTGATTTTTCATTCTTAATGCTTTGCTACCCTTTGATTCCTCAAAAACGAATCATGAGCTTTGAATGTTTGTGAGGCTAAGAGGAGGGATATAAAGAAAAGAAAAAGGAGGGAGTTTAAATGACGGAAGAAAAATTTTATTCTCTGCTTTCTTCAAAGACTGGTGTTCCCCTCTCTGAAGTGAGTAAACAATACTACTTGCATTTTCCTAACTTAAAAAAGAAAACGGGGGTGGGGTTTCTTATCCATGTGTTTTATAAAACTACATCACAATCCATGTGCTGAGTCACCTAAATGTAGTTACCGGATCATTTCTTCTTCCACGCAAATCAGTTATGACCAGATATTGATGACAGCCCAACCCATTTAAAGCTGGGTGCTCAGTTAACATAAATCTGCAATAATGCCCTTTCAGTAGAGTATTAGGCTACAAGGCTGAATTTCCTAACAATTTCCTTTCACTCTGAAATGCAAAATTGGGTCATTTTGGGTCTCAAATTCTCACGTTTTTACATCAAAAGATATCAAATCTATGGTCTCATTTACAAGAGAAAGTGTGACTTTTCTCCCTCAGTCCCATCAGAAACAGCCCCAGCTAACTGACTTCACATTTCCTTAGTGAAATCACCTGTGTTTCAAGGCCCACTTATCAGATGATCTCCTCTGATTGAAAGGATACTTTTACAGGGTGTTTAGATATATCTTAGAATGTCCTGAGTGGGACAGTTAAATTAAAATCACCTCTCTGGACTGAAACACAGTGAGTTCGAAAGTGGGTCCCCAATTATGGGCACAAGTCTCTCTCTCTCCCCTCACTCTATCTCTTTTGCTCCTACTCTTCAATAATTTATTAAATCGTTTCAGCAGACCTAAAGGAATGAAGTCTACCAACAAATGAGATGCATAAATGACCATGAAAGTTGTTACTATGGTAAGTGTACTTGTTACTATTGTAAGTTTTGAGGGTGGCAAAACTTTCACCACCCTTTCAGTGGTGACTGGAGCATTCCTTTTAAAGAATTACTATCAGTCAGTCTGAACTGGGGAGGGCTTGAGAATTTTATCATTTGGCTTGAGGGCTGTTTGTCCAAGGACAGTCATCTCTGGCCTTCAGATAGCCGCCAGATAAGAACTGTAATTTAACCTATTCGTGCCTTACTGTCTAGCAGCCACCTTTTCAACTCTGGGAGTGGTTCTACAAAGAACACTGAGCACATCTCTGTGTAATTAAAGTTCCAGCTGCATGGATCTGCTCACTAGAAATTAAGAGTCCCGGAGGGAGACCCGTGTCTCAGAGGCTTCCCCTGTCCCCTCCCACATTCTCTCGTTTCCTCCTTTTTCCCGCCCATTCTGGCTTTATAATTCACCTCTGAAACTGTGGCAGAAAAACTGCAAAGAGTCTCACTTCCTAACTAAATTGGGTGCTCCTTGAAGGCATGTCCTATTTATCTTAACACAGAGCCTTAATAAATGTTGGAGGAATTAATGGAAGTTCCCTTTGCCCATGATGATGCTGGCAAAAACAATACCTGCATGCAAATGAATCATGCACCTTAAAATCTTCAACCCTATCTCATATTGTGCTTAACCCATTCAAGGAGGGTAGATTTTATTCTTCAAGAAGATACCACAATAATATTTATCCATATTTGTACCAAACAATGAACATAAATATTAATTCACGGGTAGGTATCACTCTTAACAAGTCAATCGCATACTGAAAGGGCAGGCTACTAGCACTTAGCTTTTTGGCAGAGGGATAAAGATCTCTGGCTGTGGAGGGAACACTCTGCAGGTTCAAATCCTGGCTTTCAACTTTGTTGATGGTGTGGATGTAGGCCGAGTTTCTTTACCTTTATAGCAGGGCCCAGGATACTCATGGAGTTGTTGGCTGAATTTATGAGTAGCACCTATAAAGTGCTCAGAGAGGTTTGTCCTTAGTAAGGCTCAATAAAACTTAGTCATCAGCCAGCTGATCATGGTACTACTCTTTCAAGCAGAGATACAAATTATGGGGTTTCAGAAAGGGCAACCTCACTTTGTTTCCATCATGGGAAAGGGACATGAAAATAACATCAAGAGATTGATTCATGCCTGATTACTAGGTCCCTATGTGCCTGATTTGTCTAAGTAAAAATAATATATTGACAAAGGGCATGGCTGTTTCTACAAACCACCTTGCAAGGACAGATAAGAGATTTTTTATCTCTTTTTCCTAAAAAGACACGGTCTTGTACTGGTAGCTTAGTCAAAGGCATTTCTATGACAGGAGAACAAAGTCATGCTCACAGCCCGTAATAATAGCAGCAACTCTACTGTCCTACTGGTTAACATACTGATACTGTTTCAAGGGTTCATAACGTATGTTCATTCATGTGATCACCATCTGCCAAAGATACAGGAGAGAGAGAATCAAAGTGAAACAGAGAAGGTTAAGAAGTTTTACTTTGGCAATACAATGAATTAGTGGCAACAGTGAGACTGGAACCTAGGTACCTTGACTCTAAACACCAAGCTCTTTTGGTGCTTAGAAATACTCCCTTATGAACTACAGTTAATTTCTAAAAATTCGAGTACATGCAGTAAACATTTTGTCATACCATGTAGTGGTGGTTCTCAGCAAAAAAGCCTAGACAAGCAGCATCTGCGTTACCTGAGAACTTGGTAGCTGTGTAAATTCTTGGAGCCACCCTAGACCTCCTGAATCAGAAGCTCTGGGGGTGGGGCCCACAGTCTATTTTACCAAGGCCTCTGTGTGATTCCCATGCACACCAAAGTTTGAGAGCCACTTCCCTAGAATAAGGAGGCTAGTAATACCTAAATTATCTCATTTAGTCTTTACAACAGCTCCAAGATATGTAATATCATCATCACAATCTTAGATAGAGGAAACCAAGGCTCTAAAAGAATAGTCAATCTTTCTAACATCATGTGATCAGTAAGAGAAAACTGAAGCTCACACCTATGTCTGCCTGACTCCAGAAGTCCAGCTCCTACACCCACTGCCTCATTGCCTCTCAACAAGTATAATTGTCGGAAAGAATTTTACTAGAAAGTATTCAAATCTGTTTATCTATAATTTCTATCCAAACAAAGCTATTCTTTTTCTTCACAAAAGACCTTCCCATTTAAAATGATGGCTATCATGTCCCCCTACTCCCATCATATAACTTAGGGGATGAAGTATTAAAATAATCAGTTTGACAGTGGAGATCTGAGCTTTTCTACAAAATGATCATACAAATACCCAATTCCAGTGGGATCCAGGCTCATATAGCCTAGGTCACTTTTTATACTACTCCAAATTTGGAATTGAAGAACACTTTTGATGGCTGAGTTCCTCAAACGGTTGGCACTTATTTTCTAAGGGAATAAAAATGTAATTGACTTCCATTTCCATAACTAGAACTAGCTCAAGCATGCAAAGAGACGTTGTTTATAGTCAGGTAAAGACTTAAAATAATGGTGAAGGCCTGAGTTAGCAGAGGAAGCCCCCAGTGGAAGTCTTGAAATACTTTTCAGAGAACAGCAGGTGCTCTGTGGCTATGTCCTGGAATCTGTTGATGCTGATCTCAGGACAGGGCCTGTGCTTAAGTGGTTGCATATTTCATTTAATGTTGCTTCTCTCTCCATCAATCTTACCTTGGGGTCATTAAGTTTTCAGGGAGCCATGGGAACAGAACTGATTATAAACTTAAAGGACAGCAATTTTGTATTAAGATGCTGTCAAAGGGCAAAAGGGTAGTAATTTTTAAGACTAGAATTGGGAACACTTAAGGGGCCTTTTTTTCCTTAGCTCATGCATCTGCAAAATGACCTCGCTACCAAGAACTGATTCAGAGGGGTCAGAATAATAGTAAGTGCCCTTTCCCACCTCCCTATCCTTGCTTTACCCAACAAAAGTTGGGTGGGGAAAGAATGAGACAGAAGAAAGAATCCACCACAGCTCTGAGAAAGAAAATCTATACAATCTCCTTAACTTCATGCTATCTGTCCCCTTTGATAAATAATCATGCATCATTATATTTTGTTTACAAATCTTTGTGAAATGGAAATTAACTGAGGGTATGTGCTATCTTTGAAATTATTTTTAAGTCAAAGCATATAAATTACTTCCTTTAAACCTAATGGTCATATGAATATCAAACAGTAGCTATGCCATGTACTGGAGATGTGTTACCCTACATTTTTATATTCTGTGGCATGTGCATGAAAGTGTAATTTTATCATTAGCACATTGGTTTGTAGGTAAGAGGTAAAATAGGTAGAGAGCTTGGGACAAAGAGAATAAGGTGGATCTGCGAAAAGCATAGGATTTTTGTGAGCACAGTGTTAGCATGTAAAGGGAGAGGCACTTGGCTACCATGTGGATTTAGAGTAGATGCCTCCTTTATTATAATTTAAGGTTAAGGTCCTGCTGAGAAAGAATCCTGATCAATTGCGCTTTGCTAGTCCTCAGTCAGTAAGAGCCACCCAGGGAAACTGTGTCCCTCCTCGCTGTGTGGCCATGGGTGGGTTTTCCTAAAAGCCACCTTGGCTAAAGGCCACCAAACTCTGCTCCCTTTCCTAAACCTCTAATACTGACATCTAAGATTAACAATTTTTTTTTTTTTTGCTATACGCAGGCCTCTCACCATTGTGGCCTCTCCCATTGCGGAGCACAGGCTCCGGACACGCAGGCTCAGCGGCCATGGCTCACGGGTCCAGCCACTCCGCGGCATGTGGGATCTTCCCGGACCGGGGCACGAGCCCGTGTTCCCTGCATCGGCAGGCGGACTCTCAACCACTGCACCACCAGGGAAGCCCTAATATTAAAACTTTGTACCATGGAGGTGTATAATTCATAATTCAAACCAATCAAAAGGGAAAGTGTTATTGCATGGAAGCACTAAGAAAATGCAAAACATTCTTAAGTACATTAAGAATGTATATTAAGAATGTACATTTGCATTTGCATTAATCAGAATGTTTACCCAATAACAAAGCCACTGGATAGAAATTCAGAAATTAAACCTCTTGGTTAGTTATGCCACATGATGCCAATCCATCAACTGGATTGTTATTCCCCTTGCCCACTGAGTTAGCTGATTCCTTGACTAAGCCAATTTAATTCTGGCTGCATAGATTCCTCTTCAGGCTAATCAATAAAAATCCAGAAACTATCATTTTAAAGGTTAAACTGCTAAATAATTCGAAACACAGGCATTTCAAAAAGATTTTTCTCATCAAAACTCTTTCCTTTTTATCCTGTGGACATAATGACTGAAGTGAAATGCTTTTTTAAAAAAAATACAATTCTTCCACTTATGGAGAAAAAGAACATTGGAGTATCATGCTTCCTCAACTGACTGAAGAAAACAATGAAAAATTAACAAGTTCCAATGATTATACAACTTGAACTATAGGTTAGATAAACTATGTTTTGTTTCCAAAATAAAGTGGAAAACAGTGGATTAGGAAAAATATTTGCTTAATTACATATAGATGAGTAATTACATACACACACACACACGCACACACACACTCACATCCCACATATTTTAAGGAATTACTCAGTTAAAAAAAAATTAAGTCCTCAATGTGTAAAAAGCACATAGGCAGAAAATCTACATAAGAAAAAACAAGAATGGGTTACAAAAATTGGGGAGTGATTGATTTAGTCATTTGTCCTTTCCAGCTCCTTTGGAAAGATCTTCTCTACCTGTGAAGGCATCACCTAAATTCATGTAAAAACCTGGCATGGGTATCTGAAGAATTTATTTCAGACTACTTGCTCTCTCACAGTTTGAGCCACTAACTCTTGCTTCTATCGTCCCAGTTTCTTCATTACATCTATTCTAAGGTACATGTTCAGCATTACATGCTTTGATGTCCCATCTTGGACACACTACCCAAGTGGGACCTGGCATGCCCTCCTTCAAATTCACAGTCAGCCTCTGCCCTTGTATTGGGATGGTGCAGGAGGGACCTTCTTGGCTGTTGACCTCCTGCCTTGCCCCAGAGGAACTCATCAACAGTCAGAGGGACAGAAATTATGCACCCATAATCAAAGGAATCCAGATTCACACCCAGGGGACAGTGTTTTATTTAAGAATTTGCCAAACTTTTCATTTAATCCCCAATCATCTCAGGCTTGGATGCAATTGAAACACCCAGGGATGGGTGGTCAGCAACATTTATATCGTGGTGTATCCTGTGCAGCTGTTTTAAAAACAGGGATGACAATACAGATCTAGAGTCATAATGATGTTCATATTCTGTGAGCCTATGAGTCCACTACTGGAGCTTATCCTATGCAAATCATTCAAACGAAGAAAAATGTCCTACATGCAATCATGCACTTTGCACAGTTACTTAAAATAGTAAGAAAAGGAAAAATCTGGAAATCCAACAATAGGGAACAATTAGGCTAATTATGGTAACTCAACTTGATGGAATATTACTTAGTCATCAAAAATGATCATTATACAGTGATCATTCACTGTAACAAGAAAAATGACTATCATAAAAGACTATGCACAAAAACTAAATAAGAATTCTAAGTTCAACATGATTACAACTACATAATGTGTGTATATGTACACAGTGTACATGCTACAGATCCTCATTAATCATAAATTCTGTATTTGCAGATTTGCCTACTCCCTAATATGTATTTGTAATCAATACTCACAGTGCTTTCCTAGTTATTCACAGCCACGTGCAGGGCAGTGAAAATTTGGGATCATCTGCACATTCCCAGTTAAGCTGGAACAAGGCAACACTCTGCCTTCTTGTTTTATCTCTGACACTGTAAATAAGCACCTTTTTCGTGGTCTATTTAGTGCCATGTTTTTTGCATTTTTATGTTTTTTGCTGGTGAATTCACTGTTTAAAATGGTCTGCGGGCTTCCCTGGGGGATCAGTGGTTGAGAGTCCGCCTGCCGATGCAGGGGACATGGGTTCGTGCCCCGGTCTGGGAAGATCCCACATGCCATGGAGCGGCTGGACCCGTGAGCCATGGCCGCTGAGCCTGTGCATCCAGAGCCTGTGCTCTGCAACGAGAGAGGTCACAACGGTGAGAGGCCCGCGTACCACAAAAAAAAAAAAAAAAAAAAGGTCTGCAAGGGTAATGCTGAAGGGCTGTCTAGTATTCCTAAGGGCAAGAAGGACGTGATGTACCTTACAGAAAAAAGTATGTGTGCAGGATAAGCTGCGTTCAAGCATGAGTTATACAGTTGGCCGTGAGTTCAGTGTTAATGGATCAAAAATATATATTAAAGAAAGTGTCTTAAAACAGAAACACACATAAAAGAAGGTTATGTATTAATCAGTTGACAAAAATATCACGACCAGAGGCTCACAAGAAACTAACCATGTATTTCCCCTAGGAGCAATGGTTCAGTATTTACTAACTCAGTGTTTGCAGAACACAACTACTGCTACTAAGAAGAACTGACTGTATATACATACCTAGACATATATACATATATACCTAGATGTAGATACATATATACACACACATATACACACACAATATGAGATTAGTGTGTACAAATGCACATATATGTAATTATGTGAGTTTAGGAATGGTTTAGCTTTTCTCTTAAAATTTAAAAAATGTTTTTATAACATGGCTTTTACCATGAAAACATTTAAAATGGACAAAAGCCAAAGAACCCCTGCTGACTAATAACAGAGCTCTCTAGTCATATGTATAGGTCTCTTAGAATCAGTGCCTTACAACCTCCATCAAACAAAGCAGGTTGGCCAGCATGTGTCTTCATGCTGGTTTCCTGGACATGTCACCTGATCTTGCAATGTTTAAGTTGGCTCTACTAAGAGGTAAGAGTAATATCGGGCCTCGTATGAATGTATACATTAAAATCTTGCAGTAAGTTTCCCAGGGAGATATTCTAATTATCTTAGGCCTCTATCATTGTGGTCTTCAGAGTATCTATTCTAAATTGTTCCTTGGTAACAGTTGACTGAGTTTTCTCCTCCAAAATTCATAAGTTGAAACCCTAACCCCAAATGAGATGGTATTAAGAGGTGGGACCTTTGGGAGGTAGTTAGAATTAGATGCAGCCATTAGGCCCTCATGATGGGATCAATGCTCTTATAATAAGAGGAGGCAACAAGGAACCTCTCTTTCTCTCTCTTTTTCTTTTGCTTCCTCTCTGTGTTCACATGCCAAGGAAGGCCATGTGAGGACATAACCAGGAAGAAGGCCCACACCAACAAGCTGACCATGCTGGCACCCTGACCTTCAGACTGTGAGAAATAAATTTCTGTTTCTTAAGCCATCTGGTCTATGGCATTTTGTTATGGCATCCCGAGCTGACTCATGCACTTGGGTTCAGAGGACAGAGCGTTGGATGTGGAATCATCACAGGCTGGCTACATCCTTCTACCAAAAGTCACAGTTCTTGTCAGATGGCCCTCTCCACGTGCTACCCTTCTTGGATTCACTCCTTCCCCTGTCACTTCAGACCAACAGGTGATGGGGTCCAACACTATCCCTGTGGTTTCCCTAAAACCTACCTACATTTTTGTAAATAGTCCTTTAATTCAAATATGCTTCTATTACTCAGTTTCAGTGTGTCACTTATTTCCTACCAAAACTCCGACAGGATCTAACAAAACATGGGAATTGCTAAAAAGACTGTTTTTATAAAAATATAATTCCAGGGCTTCCCTGGTGGCGCGGTGGTTGAGAATCTGTCTGCTAATGCAGGGGACACGGTTTCGAGCCCCGGTCCGGGAAGATCCCACGTGCCGCGGAGCAACTAGGCCCGTGAGCCACATCTACTGAGCCTGTGCGTCTGGAGCTTGTGCTCAGCAACAAGAGAGGCCGTGACAGTGAGAGGCCTGCGCACCACGATGAAAAGTGGCCCCCGTCTGCCACAGCTAGAGAAAGGCCTCGCACAGAAACGAAGACCCAACACAGCAAAAATAAATTAATTAATTAATAAACTCCTACCCCCAACATCTTCTTTAAAAAAAATATATATATATATAATTCCAAACATCATCTCTCCGATAAAGAGACTGAGACCCAAGAACTCCTAATTAACTGTTACAATGTCACATCCTCAAATGGGGTCACCATGGGACAGTGACTGTTGCATGGCCTATACCGCTTGGCTTGTGATGACAATGCCAATGTGATGGTAAGAAACGAAACCTTCTCTGAGCAAAACTTATTCATATTACATTTTTCTTCCCATAGTCTATGAGCCAGACTGTCCATAATCTCTGGTTCCATTTTTATTTTTGCCATGTCTTTTCCCCCATCTTGGTTCCATTCACTGAAAAGTCTCCATTGTTCTAGGGGTCAGGAAACACAGGCAGGGTGGGTGCTTGTTGTGAACTGATTGCCTAGCAACCCATCTTTCTTATTCCAAGGACAGAGGCTATTTGCATTTTGGGAAAGAAGGAAAAATGCTCCCCTTCTCATGAGTCCCGGGGTAAGAATGTCTTGCTGACCACTCCTCACAGGAAACTTCCTTCCTCTGAGAACTCCCCCTGGGTGGCCTGTCTCTGCCTGCTGCCACTGTGTGTACTCCCCTGGGGGTGGGTGCCGCCTTCCAAGGTGCACCCAGGGCTGCCGAGGGCAACAAGTGCCTTCTGGCAGCGCCAAGCTGCAGCCCCAGGCAGGCAGCACCAGGACAGGGCTCAGAACATCCTGATCTCATTCAAGTGGACATCGTTTTCCCACACTACTCTTTCCTTTTGTAGCTTTCTTTCCTGGAAACCTGCCACACCAAGGGGATGTCTAGGCCTGCTGCTCTTAACCTCCAAACTGCCGGTGAGTTCCTTGAACTTGCTTAGGGAAAGCTGAAGCCAACAGGGAAAGGGAAAGAAGAGGAGCTATAACCCTCACTCGGAAGCACTTAGCCGACCTACAGGAGGTGGGAATCAAGAGAAGAAAAAAGACTGTTCTTCCCATCATTTGAGAAACTGAACTGAGTTTATATATGGAAAAATCACTATTCCAAACCAGAGACCTCCTGACAAAAACATCTCATTCTCTGTCCTGCTCAGTCTCCATGCTGAAGGAATAAAGGATGGTCCTCTTATAAGTGATGTGTGAAGAGTGATGAGATTGGAGCCCTCCTTCTTTTATGCTTTAAAGAGGTAAAGAAAACTCTTGGGCTATGTGGCGTCAAGTTGGGCAAGACCTTTAATCTTCTGAAGCTCTGAATTGCCATCTATAAAACTGAGATCTTTAAGAATTACATTGACAACTGTTGACAATGTTTAATTTATTTGAACAGAGCCAAGTAGCACAAGGCATGTACCCTGGGGTGTACTATTTAATGAAAACCATCTCATGACTGTGTTTACCTTGGTTCCTCTGCCTCTCTAAGATATTTGTCTTGAGGAGAGGCCCTGGTTTTCCACATATAATGTTGATCTACAACATGATAGCAGATACAGCTGCCGTTAAGATGTTATCAGGTTTTATAGAACTTTGCATTCCTCTGCCATTTTATGTATTTCCTTGTATATACACAATCCAAGACAAAGAAACCGGCATAAAGCTAATAAATAAACAAACTTCTTTAACTACTATAGGGATACTCCTCCAAGGGAGAAAAAAATGTAGAAGAAGATAATACCACCTAATCCGCTTATCTGTTAGGCCAGGAGATAAATGCATCCCCAAGAAAATTCTGAAAGATTCATGGAAGTTGGGGTATGAGAAGAGAACAAAGAAACACATTTAAAAAAATATCACTAACCAAAATTTTACCTCCTGTGGAAGGACTTAAGTGTGGCTTTGTTTTTGTTATTTTTGCCAGATTTGTAAATTCTCTAAAAATTGATCTTAAATCTTCTCTGTGCAGAAAATATTTAATTCAGTGGAATTGGGAATTGAGCTTAGAATTTTAAGGCTAGAAGGACTATAGATGTCATCTGACCCGAGCACTGCCCTCATTTCACAATTGAGGCCCATACACTGAAGCCCAAGGAGGTTTGGGTTTGCCCAGATGACAGGCAAATCATATGGGTGGTACTTAATGCACAGAAATCATTACTTATGACACTTTGGGTTCATGTAACCACAGGCAGCTGACTTTATTAATAATGGGAGTACTATGCTTGTTAGCAGGTCAACTTTGTTTCTCACTTGAAAGGGTTTTGAGGTACAGGCGTTTGGAAATGAGGAACCTAGAATGTTATGCAAGGGGCTGAAATAAGCTGCCATATTTCTATTCATTTCTCATTCATTTCAGTGGGAGTATTTAAGGACACACTGGGTGTTCTACCACTGAATGGGCAAGTAGAGAATATGGTTATAGCCAAGTGTGTCCTTGGGTGAATGTTCTCTCTACTGCAAAGCTGGTGAGTTTTGCTGAGAGTCTAGAGAATAGTGAAGCAGTCATCTGGTAAAAAGTTTAATCAAACATTCTCTGGGCTTCTCTGATCTGCTTGCTATTTTCTCTCTTTTCTCTTTAACTACTGCCACTTCATTATTCACAGCTTCAAAGCTGTGAACATTCTCTTCTCTGTGACATGGAGAAATTGTTGGGCATGGTCCCTAAACCATTTAAATAATTATGTCATAAGTATAATGAGATACTAAGCCTCAGACTTTTTAGAATAGTCCATGCACATATAATCAATGCTTTGAAAGCTCAGATGAAGTTTGGCAAGTTTGAAAGAAGTAAGGAGAGGGCTTACTGGAGAGTGTTGGGTGAATTGGAACCACAGTTGTTTCTGGAAGCAGATTGTTTCATGAATTTCTCCCTGTACATACAAGACCTATATCTGGTCAGATCCTTTTTGTTTGGGCTAAAATAATTTATGTAAATGAGAATATGGTAGCTGATTTTGATTGTCAGGATGAAAACCTTGAAATCTTTGAGTGATAAATGGCTTTAGAAGTTATCTACCTCACATACAATCTTAAAACAGAATCCACCAAACTAAGTCAAATAAAAATGCATCATATCAGTCTGAATTTATTTTTAAAATTTCACCTTGGTAATATTTATGTACTATAAATCAAACCACAAAAACACATTAAAGGTTTGCTGTTGCCCAGTGTGCTAAAACTGTATATGCAACCCACCTGAGCATGTTGGTTTCCATTAGTTTTTATTAGTGGTTATAATGCACTTAGTAATAATAGTTATATTGATGGTTATAGTACACATAAACAGATGACATTTAAATAAACTGTTTATAGAACTAATCACTGAACCCCTCCACAAAAATCCCTGTGTTCCACAGAACACAATTTACAAAACACTGAGCCCTTTCTACAGCATCATGGAAGATGGAAAGCCTATGCTTGGACACTTCCCTCCAGTGACAAGAAACTCATCTCTTGTCAAGGCAACCTCTGTCACAGTTCTCACTCACAGCCTCTTTACATAGTGCCAAATCTTCTTCCTGAAACTTTTACCCAGCAGTCCAAGTTCTGGCCTCTAGAACTACTGTCCTCATCTGCGGGGCAGAAGACAGCAACTGCGTCTACATCTAGGTCTTCCTTTCTCTCGTCCCAACGTTCCCCATTCCCTCAACTATCCCTCCTATGGCATGGTCCTAGACTTCTTGACCACCCTCCTCTGAGTGTCCTCTTGCTTGTTAGAGCAAGAAATATACACCCTAGAAATATAGATGGCTTAAAATTACATCAAACTCAGCATGTACTAACTGAGTCCTTGTTGTCTGCCAGCCCATTCCAAAACCAGGACAGGGAATAGCACCACTGTCTGTCCAGCTATGCAGGTCAGAAATCTATTTCACATCCTTGACTTCCTGTGCTTTGTATTTTCCACACCCAATCCACCACTAAGTCCTGCAATTTTGCCTTCTAAATAGCTTATAAGCCTCTTCACTTGGCTTTGCCTCCACTGTCATCACCTGTGACCGCCATACCATCGTGTCTTTCCTGAACTTCTGTAAGAACCTCTTAGCCCATTTGCCTACAGCTGCTCTGGCTCTCCAGAGTTGCACCATCCCACATCTTACTTAAAATTCTTAGCAGCATCTCACTGTTTGATGATAATGAAAAATCCTTAGCATGGCTGACAACGTCCTATGTGATGTAATTCCTTTCTGCTTCTCCATCTGAATTTTGCATCTCATGCTCTGTGCTTAGCACACTGGCCATCTTTTGTTTCCTTCACTCTGCTCTGCTACTTCTGCCACATGGGCTTTCTACCTGTTGTTTTCTCTGCTCGGAGGGTACTTTTCTCCTCTTTCAACCTAGTTAACCCAACCTGCAGGATGCAGCTCAAAGATTCCTACCTCAGTCTTCCCAAAGTTCCTATACCAGGTCAGATCCCTTGTTACAGATTCTTACAGCCCTCAGGACATCTGCTTCATGACACTTATCACAGCTCTTATTTACATATGTTTATCTGACTAATGCCTGGCTCCCCAGCTGGATCATTAGCTCCACTAGGCTGCGATGTGTCGATTTTTGCTCACTTTTTTCCTCTTAGTGCACATAAGATGCTCCAAAGTATTTGTTGAGTGAGTTAACTGTGCAACTCCTATTTTGATATTCTTTGGTTCCATCAAGGAAATTGACCTTAAATCTAGAAAAAATGGCACAAATATTATCAAGAGCAATTTGAAACCCTAAGGAGATGAATAAATGGAGAGCTCAAAGTTTGTTTGTCTGTTTTTATAAAAATTTATTTATTCTTTTTTTTTTTTTGGCTGTGTTGGGTCTTCATTGCTGTGCATGGGCTTTCTCTAGTTGAGGCAAGCGGTGGCTACTCTTCATGTGGTGCACGGGTTTCTCATTTTCGTGGCTTCTCTTGTTTCAGAGCACGGGCTCTAGAGTGCAGGCTCAGTGGTTGTGGCACACGGGCTTAGTTGCTCTGCGGCATGTGGGATCTTCCCGGAGCAGGGATTGAACCCATGTCCCCCGCATTGGCAGGTGGATTCTTAACCACTGCGCCACCAGGGAAGCCCCTCAAAGTTGTTTTTAAAAGAATGTGTGGATTCTTTGGATTGGATTGGATTGGATTGGATTGGATTGGATTGGATTCCATCTAATTTTCACTAACCTATCAAAAAGTTAGCATTTCCAATTCTTAACGTCGGCCACAAACCACAGTAGTATCAGGAGCATGTGTGAAGTTGTCACACATAGATCAGATATTTTCATATTACATTATTGTTGTTGCAGATATCTCAAAACATCATTTATGCTCATCACTTTGAAACTACAGTGGTTATTAGACCTTCCACCAGATCTCATTATTGAATGTTTTAACAAAAACACTTGCATTATTATATCATATTTTAAACACGTAAATGTACTGCAATGTAACTGTGTTCCTTTTTAGCCCCGTGTACTTTATTTTATGCATTTAAAGCTTTATTTGGGGAAGGAGTCCCTAGGCTTCATCAGATTGCTAAAGGGCAGAGGCCATCCTACGTTGTCTAAGTCAAATTTGCGCTGCAGTGTGTGTAGTTTAGGCCATGATGATTTCCCTTTTAAGACATGTGTTTCATGCTCAAGCAAATAGTTATGACTCATCATGGCTGCCAAAGGTAAGCAAGTGATAGTTCTGGACCAACCACAAAGAGACAAAGGAAGCATATCACACAGAATATTAAAACGTGCTTCCTGTGGTAGCAGCTAAAGTCGTCTTTAAGGATATAGTAGAAGAAATACAGAGTAAAAATCAACAGGCAGAAAGGATCAGGGAAGTCCTTTGACATTCTCAAAGACCTCATACACATCACTCTAGCCTGGGGGGGTTGCCCAACAGTGTATAAAGAGTGGCTGTAAAACACTTGTGGGATGTATGTCATAAATCCAGGAGGCAAGAATTGAAGGAAATCGTGATGGTCAGTGTATGTGCCCCAAAGGCAACACCCTGAGACTATTCCATAAAGATGTGAGACTAGGCCCACATTCTTAGAAACCCATCCCAGTTTCAGGGATGTTTATCTAAGAGAGCACTCCTCCAAACAAGGGAGGCGGAGCCCAACATATGCCACAGGATTCCACGTTGTCCCTGTTCACTGATAACAACAAGAAGAATAACTTACATACATATTCTCTACACCTTCTATGGTGGCTTCATGACAGTGCTAAGTAGCAGGCAGAACAGACTTCACCATTTCACTAAGATGGAAAGTAAGGTCAGAGAGATGAAGTGAGTTGCTCAAAGCTGCACGCTGCATACATACTGCAGGTGAGAATGGAGCCAGGTCTGCTGGTTCCACGTTCCTTGGCATAGTAACCAGATTTGGCATGTGGAAAGAATCCAGATTCCCTCCTTGAGAAGTCAGACTGGCTATATCTGAAGTCCTTTAAGGTTGTGTGTGTGGAGCCCTCCGTCAAGGACACAGGACAAAAACTCCGGAATTAACTGAGCCCCCATAGCAACTGTTGTTAGGGGCTCTCCTAATCTAAACCGGACAGCCACCTGACTCCATATTAGGTAAAATAATCATCATGTAGTAACCTTGTAGCATCCTGACCAATCACCTAATGCCATCCTGCCAGCAGGAATTTTCTTTGTCTTGAGGCTATAAAAGTTGGCTACTAGCCCACAAAGCTGGTCGGCTCTCCCTGGTCTATCAGGAAGTTGGCCCACTGTATTTGCAGTGCCCCTCACTAACTCTTCTCTTTGTTCTCAATAAACTCACTCTTTTCTAAAATACTTTGTGTTTGGAACTTCTTCTTCCAAACCGCGCTTGGACCACGACATTGTGGTTCTGAAATTTAAAGTATCCCTTTTTCTCCTGCAGCCAATAAAGCTTTAGGACACGGTCCTACACAGTGAGCCAGTGTCCTAGATGGACGTGTTATGACCACTAAGGGCAGAACTCTGACAATTCACCAGGCAACCTGTCCCTACCTCCCAGAGAGAAGACTGGGGAAGCTGTGGTTGTGCTGAAGGCACCAGGGAGTTTCAGAGTGGGAAGAACACGTTTTTTTCCTTCCAGAACAGGGGTTCAAATGTCAGCTCTGCCCCCTGGATGAGCTATGGCATCTCAGGAAACTGACTTCACCTCTCTGAATATTACTCTCTTCATCTGTATGCTAAAGATGGTTGAGAAGGTTACATGTCAAGCTGAGATATTAAAGAAGGCCAGTAAATGTTAGTCTTCCTTACAAGACCCAACATCAACCCTCTAACACATTAACAGGAGTCTTTTAAGGTCACAATTGTTTCCTACAATGAAGCCTAATGAGTTTTCCAGAAGAAATTCACTACTTGCCTTAAAAGAGCTGGGAAGCATGCAAACACCTGAGGTAGCTGCACACACACACACACACACACACACACACACATGCTGATATTGGATTTAACTCCCTGTGCAGCTTCACCTTGGAGTAAATTTTCCCTCTGTGCCCTGAAAATTGGGGCATCAATCCCTCTATACCCTCGCAAAAGGTTTCTGTGTTCAAACGAATTCTGAGGCATGAGCCTCAAATCCTCCTCACCCTCCACGGCCGTATCCCCGTCATCAGCAACGTGTGAATGAACCAAATTATCTCCAGGGCTGAGGGCGTGGGCCACATCGCCAGGCTGTGCCGTCAAAGGAGCCCAGCGTCGTGTTCCACCCCCTTAGGAGATGGCTGATGCTGTCATAGGGCTGTGAGGGAGGAAGCCAGCCTGGAAATGCCATGTAGGGAAGAAACTGTTCCATTTCAGTGTGAGAGTTCTAAAATAGCTGCTAATAAAAAGCCTTCATACTGTGACACTTCAATACAGACACCCACAAGGATACTTTGACAAGCTGTTTGACTCCTCACAAGTCTTTTCTTGCTTTTCCTGCACAGGGCCCCGAACCATCGCCCACACGGCTATACAACCATGCAGTGACGGAGGAGGCCAGCAGGGGTCTGCCTAGTCTGCGGGGCCAGCCAGGGAGCCCGGGTTCCTTCCTGCAGGGAGCCGTCGCTGATCTGATGTTGGCTTGTCCAGGCACCTGTCACAGCAGTTTGAACCTGCTGCTTATTCTGTCTCTCTCTCTATCCTCCTGTTGTCTTTGACAATACTTACCCAGACAATGAGTCAAGTTTACCTCCTAGGATGAGAGGGGAGAGTATCAAATAATATTTCATTTACCAACTCAGAAATGCCATGGTTCAATGAATCTAGGCTCTGAAGATAAGGAGAGTAGGATATGACTGTATGATAGTGATTAAAATCCAAAGAGTTTTTCCCACTGGAAGTCCTAAAAATCCATTAATTACTATAGCACTATCTCCATCAGGAAAACAATGGGTCAAGTTTGAAAGAATTTTTAACAGCACCTATTCTATTTTTGAAGCTTGATAATTAAGATCTTTTATAAAGTTACTATATGAATCTTAGCACAGATGAGACCATGTTAGCTATTTTCTATAAATGCTGCTGAGCAGGACCCATACGATTCTTGTACCTGGCTGCCCATCAGACTCACTTAAGAAGCTTGTTAAAAATATAAATTCCCAATTCTCATCTTCAGTGATGCTGGATCAGTATATCTAAGGTGAGGCCTAGTAATCAATATTTTGAAGAAAGCACTTTGAGCTATTCAGAGGTATGGTCAAGCTTGGGAGCCTATATATTGGGGAGCATGATAGTACCAGGCAAGGTAACCCTGCTATGCTTCCATTAGCATGAAGAGAATTTGAGAAGTTGTCTCACAGTTGGATATCATAAAGCAACTTTATGTTTGAAAATTCTCTTAGTGGAGTCTAATTTGGAATTCGTTTTTATCTGGTCAGTAGAATTTTTCAGGTTTTATGCCTGTATTAAGTTCTCATGACCACAAATGGAAAGACCACCAAGAGAAGCTGCTGCAACTCTGCAGAGGGATCAATCCTGAAGTTTTTTTGTTTGTTTTAAATTTTATTTATTTTTTGGCTGTATTGGGTCTTTGTTGTTGGGGGCGGGCTTTCTCTAGTTGCAGTGAGCAGGGGCTACTCTTTGTTTCAGTGTGCGGGCCTCTCATTGGGGTGGCTTCTCTTGTTGTGAAGCATGGGCTCTAGGCAGGCGGGCTTCAGTAGTTGCGGCACGTGGGCTCAGTAATTGTGGCTTGTGGGCTTAGTTGCTCCACGGCATATGGGATCTTCCTGGGCCAGGGATCTAACCCATGTCCCCTGCATTGGCAGACAGATTCTTAACCACTGTGCCACCAGGGATGTCCAATCCTGAAGTTTTTAATGTCTTTGTATGTACACAGCATTAGGTGAGGTTGTCATAACAATCTTTTGTAGTTTTATAATTTTTTTCAAATCTGGACAAATAGACCAAACAGGAATGTGAACTAACTGCTTGAGGACAGAATTCTAAGAAAGTTTTATGAAGAGTTGAGAGATGGAGTCAAATCATACTTGCACTTGGAGCTATTTCCATCCTGAAGACCCACTATGGTGGACAACATCTTTACTTTCAAAGACTTCCAGGGGGAATGGTATATAATCTTTCTCAGACCTTCCTTTTAGGCAATTATCATTATCACTAAGAATCTAGAAAGTGCTCAGCACTGTGTGAGGCATTGTGGAGGTCAAGGTTAGAAGATGCATATTTTGCCCAAGAAGCACTTGTAATCAGGTCACCTAGTCTTGATTATAACTTCAGTCATCTGCAATAGTCTTTAAGTTCAATAACACCTTCATTTGCTATTCTTCCTTTAAGACCCAGGTCAAATCTTATTTCTTCCAGAGAATTTTCCAGATTTCATCCCACATGCCAATAAAAATCAATTTATCTCTACGCTTCACAACTTGTATCATACTGCCTAGCATCAGAGTGATTCACTATGTTTCTTCTCCCCAAGAGATTTGTGGTTTTCTTTAGGGAACAGAACATGTCTCATTCAGAATCTACATATTGAAGAAGTATGGCTAAAAATTATATATGCAGTACCATCTTGGACTAATTCAGTCATTTATCCATCCAAGGTGTTCTGTCTCTGACCACAGGACAATGATTGTGGGAAAATGTAAAAAGTGTGGAGCATTATTAATATTCTGCCCACACATCTTCTTCCAAAGCCTTCTTGAACCAGTTCACATTTTGAGCCTGGGGAATCTCTCAGAGGTAACAGGGAAGTTTAGATAATTTCCTTTTGCTCAATACTCACTGAAGATGGAGACAATCTACTGTCTTACTAAAGTAATAATCTTGTGTAGGCAGGAAAACTTTGATTGTAGAAGAAGTATTATGTAAATGTAAGTTATTTAATTAAAAAGAAAAAAATCCTTCACAGGAAGTAGATGTTCTAAAAATGTGGGAGAACTTGTTTTCTTTACTGCAGTTTGTAAGTGGTTCACTGATAGTTTTTTTTTAATGACATATTAATCATGAGAAATGGTGACTGTCTTTTACCTTTAGGCAAGGTGGAGTAACAGGGAAAAAATATACCTTCTTATCTGAAACAACCCAAAACTGGCTTAAATAAATGTATATGAAACAATTATTTTCAAGACACTAGTTAACAGGCAATGAGGGATAACGATTCTTGAGAGATGAGAAACAAACATAGTGAGTTCCATGGTTACCAAGCTTAATTCATTGAAAGAGACAGAGGACTCCAAGTGGAGCCCAGCATGCTCCCTGGATTGAGGAGATGGAGCAGAGGGCCTTGAAACATCAAGGTGACTAGAATGGAAAAGGCAGAATGCCAAAGAAGAGAGAGCTGCACACAGAGAAGACTCTGAAGATTTATAGAGTGCGCCCCTCACGTATTCAGCTGAGTATTGATCACTACACACATGTGAGGACACTATCAATGGCTGGGGAAGACTGTCCAAAAGGATCAGTGCCCAGTGCTCACACAGGACCAGTAATACTGCCAGTTCCCAATGAAGCAGAGTGAAAACCTCATGATTCATGGGGAATTAGGTAGAGTACCTAGTGGATCTTGCCTCAGTAGTGGGGAATTATTAGCTCTAAAGTAGGCACTGGTCTGATACTGCCTAATAAATCTTAACAGCAACACACAAAGGGATCAAACAGCTTCAAGGCAATATAACCACATTACAGAACAAAGCTCAAAAATATTTTTAGGAAGGCAAAATATCTAGCATCCAACAACATAAAATTCATAATGTCTGGCATCCAATCTAAAGTTACCAGGATACAAAGCAGCAGGAAAATATGATCCATGATGAGGAGAAAAATCAATCAATGGAAATTGATCCAGGACTGACACACATGATGGAACTATAGACAAATATACTGAAAACATTTATTACAAATGCATTCCACATGTTTAAAAAGTTAACTAGAAGACTAGAAAGTATAAGAAAAGGCCCATATTAAACTTGTAGTAATGAAAACTTGAATATGTGAGATGAAAAATATATTGAATGGGAATAATGGAAAATTAGACACTGCAGAAGAAAAAAAGTTATGGAAGTTGAAAACAGAATAATAGAAACTATCCAAAATGAAACACAAAGAAAAGAGAATCTGAAAATATGAAAAGAGCTCAGTGGGCAATGAGGCAATTTTAAGTAGTTTAATAAAAGTGAAATTGGAGTCCCTAGCAGGTAAGTAGGGAGAACAGAAGAAATATTTGAACAAATAATGGTCAGAAAATTTCAAATTGATGAAAACTATAAGCCCACAAATCCAAGAAAGCCAATAAACCCAAGAGAAAATCTTAAAAGCAGCTTGAGAAAAAAGAAGCATTACATACAGAGGAGTAAAAATCTCCTACTGAAAAATGCCAGCACTTTTGTTTTTTAGCATTGATTATGTGCCACTTCAATTTATTGTCCTCAACAAGCATTAAAGGCAGGAGCTCATTGAGAATAAAGAAACAGAGACCATGATGGCACATCAGGTGAGTATGGCATGGTTTTCTTTGCTCTTCCCAAACCCATTCATCCATTCACTTTCAGTTCCTTTTTACCTATAGTAGAACCATAGTTTGTCTAGGTCTTCAGAAAGCCACTGATCTCTGCAAGTGTATTCAGTCCTTAGTCTTGGCCCATGTGTGGCCAGTGAAGTATAAGATGGAGTCTTTGCAGAGGAGATGTTCTGGGAAAGATTTACTTCCTGATGAAAGGAAGGCATGCAGGTAGAAACTATCTTTTCTGTGCAGCCATCTTGCCCCCTTCCTCCTCCAATTGCATTTTTGACATGTTTGGAGTTGCTGCACCCATCTTTCAGCCATGAGGAAAAGACCAAGAAAATACCAAGTGCCAAAAAATTGCTCTGACATTGAAAAGCTTCTGAACCAATCAGAAACTGCCCACCTGTGAACTTCTTGTCATGCAAACAAAAGCAACTCCCTATCTGCTTAGGCCATTGCTAGTAGCTAAGTGCTAAATTCATTCCTAACGGATAGAATCATAAAGTTAGAAGAGAGAAATTGGAGATTCAAACCTTTGCCTATAGGACCCCAGTCTGAGGCTCTTTCCTCTATACTCCAGCTAACTCTTTGTTGCCAGCTTCCTTTTTTAAGGAGCTCCAGTCTCAGTGATGCAAAGATATGGAATGTCACAGACATGAGACAGCTGAGGCCTGACTGCTTCAAAAATGGGTAAAAATGGGAGAAAGTACCTGCTGAGGATACCTCTCAGTACTCTGAGGAATCAGAATCCTTCTGGCCCAACCAAGTCAATGGGCTATGGCCTACCTTCCTTTCCAGCATACCTGAAAGCACACTTAATTTCTGTATGTAGTACTTCCATGTACAAAGTGGATGGGCTTTTGATTTCAAGAAGAAGAGACTCAGAGACTGAAAAAACAAGAGGATTTATGCCATCTCCCTCTAACAGACTTTACTAGTTAGGAAATGGATGGAACCAGGCCCCTGGACAAAGGATCTCAAGGCCAGCTCTTTTGTGCAGGCTTTGGCTGCTTTCCATAGCCCTCCTTAAAAGGCCACAAGTCCCAGTAATAGATTAAAGGCTCTGAGGCATTCTCTAGAAAGGAAATTATTCTTACCTTAGTGACCATGGATCTCTTTTACTGGTGAACAGCCTCTGACAGCTCATGGTTCCAGTTTGAGAGAGGCTGGTCTTGGTCAAGCAAATATGTACAGCAGTGGAGATGTGGAGATCTGTTGGGCGGATCTATTTTCATAAGCTGCCAGAATGCAATATGACATTCCACTTTCTGGCATAAAAACTCTCAGTGGCTTCCCACTGACAAAAGGACCAAGTCCAAAGTCTTTGGCATGGCAAACAGGCCCCCATGAAATCTGATAATAGCCTAAATAGCCTACTTTTTTAGCCTCAGAGGCATGCAAAGGACTCCCATTCCCTGGCCACGCATCGCACTGTTTACTTTGCCATCTCTTGTCCTATGCTACCTCCTATGCCAAGAATTCCACCCCTCCCCTCCTGGCCCATAGCCTTCTTGCCTCTAGAACAATTTTGGGTTCATATCTTAAATACCAGCTCAAATGTCATGTCTCTGTGAACCCTACTCTGGTTTCCCAGTGTAGGTTGGTGGATTTCTCTTTAGCGTTCCCGGTGCATGTTTCTATTACAGCATTCATCACATTATCACATGTCTAAAAACTCCTCCTTTATTATTTAGTACAGTATCTAACACATAGCAGCTGCTTCATTAATGTGTGTTGAATGAATGAATGAATGAATGAATGAATACTCACCCACCCTGTTGCAACTCCAAAGCATATGTGAAAGGTTCATAGGGCGGCTTGAATACAAATTAAGCCAATTTAGAATCTTGAAACAATTTATGCCAATCAACTTTTATATAGAATTAGTCTGAACTCAGTGTTCTGATTTCTCTCCAACAGACAGGTTCCTCTGAACTGTGCTCTCTCTAACTGTTGTACAAGGCATAAATTGAAGATGATTTCAAAGAATAAACAAACTCTTACATTTCTGGGGCCACTTTAATCAAAAGAACCCAACCAGAAAGGTCTATAATTGTTCATGTTAAGAGTCATTGTGTGAGTATCTGTTAAGGAGGAAAATAAGGAAATGATATCTGCAAAAGAGAGTTAATGACATTGAGGTATTCTTCTTTCAGGAAGGGATTGTGTTGCCCTTAAAATGAATGCCATGCCTGGATTTATGGGTTCTAGGCAAAGTATATCAGAGGAAGTTTTTCTACTACAGTATTAATGTAAATAAGTTTAAGCTCTGAGCTTTCTACTGAAAATAAATTGTCTGAGATAAGGATGTCCCTATACCTCTGGCTTTACTTCCTGAAGACAGCACTCCTAGACTCATAGAGAGGCTATCTGCAAATCTGAGTATCTTCTGTATTCATCAACAGGGCTAAAAAGATATGCTCATCAAGGCTTTTCCTTATGTGTGTCCTGTTCAGCATACATAGTATGTGCCCTGCACTCTTACAGTTTGCACAGATACAAAGATATATTAGACTTGTCCTCTCCCTGCTTTCATATCAGTGAGAAGACATGCACATGAACAGGTTTCCATGATGCAACGTGCTCTATGCTGTAATGCTTATTTATATGAAGTATTGAGGGATCACAGATTTGTGAGCCATTACTCTGCGTGGAGAAAGTCAGGGAGGAGGTGGAACTGGAATTGGTAGATGCCATGCTGCTCCTCATAGAGGGAATGACCTGGGCATTTTACACAACACACTAAAAACATCTGTGGAATGAGCTGAGATCTATCTATCTATCCATCCATCCATCCATCCATCTGTTTGTCTACCTACCTATCTAGAAATGTTCACATTACATCCAAATATTTCTTTTAAAATAAACACATTTTTTCAAAGACCAAGGTATGAAAGTTCATCCTTGATTATTTCCTATGTGCTTGTCCAGTTCTTAAATTACCTAAGCCTTCTTCTCTCCTCTATGGTTCAGGACTTTATTTTCCAGTTTATTACCCCTCTTCCTCCAGGGTGGGCAGATTAAGAGACAACATACTGAAGTTCAAAACAGTTCTTTTCCTACTCATTATATCAGCTTATTTTAAGAAAAACCATCGTCTTTTCTCTCTGCTGTTCATAAACTGTATTAAGCACTTGAAGATGATTTCTAGACTTGTTGTTTATATCATTTTAACACTTCAGGATTCTGACAATGGCCTTGCTTAGCCAAGCTATATTCATTTGCTTCTTTTAATCTCCACCATTAATCAATTTGCCGATTCTGCATCTTTCTCTTTTCTTCTTAAGTGAAAGATGAATTAAAGGATAGGATTTCTTACCCCCTGCCACCATAAAACTAAAGCCCAAAGGGGTATAAGACTTAAAAGCGAGGATTTCAGATATTTGGGGCTCTCTGCTCACCAACAGTCACATTCATTTTAAATGCATGTTGAAGCCAAATTGTGGCAAATACCAAAGTGCACATTAAAAAAATTCAGTGGATACACTGTGGCATAGTAATGACCAAGTAGAGTGAGACCCTAGGTCTCTGACAGGAATCTGGTTCAGATGCTTCCTAAATGCCAGGCTTTGCCAGTGGAGGGAAGGAATAAAAATGAAATGAAAGACTGGTACTGCAGAGCTGCTAATTAAAATAATTCAGAGAACATAAATGCTAGAGTAATTTTGGACCTGCCATATCAGGCTGGTTTCAATGCAAATGTAGTGTTCCGATTTCTTCCTTCTTTGGGAAGATATAATTAGCTCAGCTGCAACAGGGTGGAAGCCTCGAGGCAGCCATTTCCTGGTGCTGCCAGCTCCCCCATGATGGAGAAACAGCTGCCACCCGCTCCTCCTGCCATGGATCGCACAGAGCTGGGGCCATCCTGCAAGGCTGCTCACAAGCCACCGTGAACAGAGGCTCAGGCTGCCATTGGGACTGGTTCTTGCTTAAAGATAAGGGACATGTTACTCCTTAATAATCCAGTTGACTCTAGGCCCGATCGCCATCCTTCCATATAAGATAGCCTCGGTGAACTCAAAAATCCTCTTCCATTACTGTGGCAGGAAGGATACTTAACACTGGTGATGACAGCCCACATTGGCCACAGCAGCTCCCCACCTTGGAGTGTGCAGGCTTTTGGAGAAGCTAGGAACAAAACAATGAAGAAAATGTGCCCACAAATGAGAAACCAGAGCTGTAAGGAGAACACATTCCCCAGCTGACGTGGCAGAGAAGATGAAGAGACACTATTATGGGGACAGGCTCAATGCTAAGCTTATGTATGATCCAACAGGTGGGTAACTCATGTGAAAGCAAGAGTGTCCTGGGAAATAGCCACTGCATGATGTACTCAACTCACCTGCACAAACAGAGCACCAGCTTCTACTTGTCGATTTGACAAACTCAAGAGAATGGGCTCTACTGACAGACTTTTGATATTTAAATAAGCAATAATATTCTACAAATGAGTTCTATGACAATAAATACTTTCATGGAACCAAAAAGTGTACCACCATTTTGAAATTTTAGAGAAGGCAAAATAGAATGCATAATTTCTTAGTTGTCCTAAGCTACCATCAAATTGTCAGGTTCTTACACCCATCATCCACTTTCCTACCGGCTCCCACCCAGGCCCACCTATCATAGAGGCCAACAAAAGGCCGTTTTTTTCTCCTCTTCCTCAATGGGAGCAACAAACAACCAAGCAAACATACAAACCCTGCAGCTGCCACTGAGTAATGACCATGGTGGGGGGATTAAATCAATGTGGCATCTGAAGAACATTTCTTAATGACTGGGATAGTTCCATGAAGAACATTTAATAAATAAAGGAACTGGGAATCATTATTTCCTCCAATCAATTCAGAAGGAAATACTTCAGGAAAATGTCACTTAAGTGGAGGATTTTCTTTTCAACAAATCAGAATATATGGTAGATGACAAATGACAGTGTTTTTATAATGCATAAAGGACCAAGGCTAACTTCTCATGTCTATAACGATGGTCACTGTTTTGTTAGTATTTTTCTAGGCTTTTTTATTGAGATACAATTCATATACCATAATATTTACCCTTTTAAAGGATACATTCAATGGTTTTAAGTATATTTACACATATACTAAACAGTCATCACACTATAGAATTCTAGAACATTTTCATCAACCCAAAAAGAAACTCCATATCCAATCACTCCTCGTTCCCCATTGCCCCTCAGCTCCTGGCAACCACAAATCTATTTTCTGTCTGTATGGATTTGCCTATTTTGGACATTCCATATAAATGGAAGCATGTAGTATGTGACCTTTTGCACTTGACTTTCTGCACTCACCATAGTGTTTTCAAGGTTCATCCACGTTGTAGCATGAATAAGTACTTCATTCCTTTTAATTAATGAATAATAGCCCATCGTATGGATGACCACATTTTATCTGTTCACCAGTTAATGGACACTGAAATTGTTTCCACTTTTGAGCTATAATGAATAATGCCGCTATTTCGTTTGTGTACAAGTTTGTGTGCGTGTGTGTGTATGTATGTGTGTGTGTGTGTGTGTGTGTGTGAACATATGATTTCAATTCTCTTGGGTATATACCTAGGGGTAAAATTGCTGGGTTATATGGTGACTCGTGTTGAACGTTTTGAAGAACTGCCAAACTATTTCCAAAACAGCTGTACCATTTTACATTCCCGCCAGCACTTTATGAGGGTTTCAATTTCTCCACAGCCCCGTTAACACTTCTTATTGTCTGTTTTGCCAAGTGGATGTGAAATGGTACCTCACTGTGGTTTTGATTTACATTTCCCTAATGACTAATGATGTTGAGCATCATTTTATGTACTTATTGGCCATTTGTACATTTTCTTTGGGGACACCAAAAGAAACTTAAATCCTTTGCCTATTTTCTAATTGGGTAATTTATCTTCATATCATTGAGCTTTTAAGTCTTCTTCCTCTGAATTATTTTTCTAGAGATTGTAGAAAAGAACACTGAGTTCTACTTAGTTCAGTCCCGGTTTTGAGAATGAAGCATAACTTTATCGATTTGGATAATGATAAGGTTGAAAATATTTATCGAGCACTTATTTTGTGCCAAGCACTCTGAAACCTTTATTAACTTACTGTGAAAGGGAGAGCTATTGCTTGGGCCACATGTTTCTTCCTTGGATGCTCATCAAGATCAGCAAAGATTTCTTAAGGAAGAACTCATGTGTCCCTTTGTCTCCTGAGACCGGGAAACGCCCCTATCCCCCCTTCCTGCCAAGGGAGCAGAGCTAACAGAGAAGATGCATCCATGGGCAGGTAACCTCTGGCCATGTTTTAGCCATCTGGAATAAATTAGTCAGTCATTGCTAGACTCAGGACAGGTGCTTTGCAACTCTGTTTTGAACACCTGAAGTGAAGACTGCCCATGTTTCCTGCAAATACACCCAAGAAAATCCTTTACAATTTGTTCTCCATCCTTTCTTGCTATATAAAACGTGGACAATGCTCATCAAGGTGACAAAGGAAGAAACCCCACAAATCAATCTATAGAAGAATACGCAGCAAGGCAATGGATTCATTGTCTTAGACTAATTGTAGGAAAATCAGCTCGGCTAAAGGGCAGAGGCACTAGAGGTGAGGGAGGCTGCAGGGAGGAGGAGTACAGGAGACAAACTGAGAAGGCTCCTCCTCAAACATAAATCATAAAGGGCAGAGCAAAGGCGAGAACAGGCATTTTCTTCACCAGCCCTAACCTAGTATGAAAGTTAGTGGAGTTCTAAGTTTTATCCTCTTAGGTAATATATTTCTAGAACATTTATTTCTTTTTCTTCCTACATCCCTCTCCCTTTAAAAATCAAGCAAAACAACAAGAAAACAAAATTGGTGGTTTGAGGTGGTAGAACACAACCCAAATCTTCAATATCATGACTTCTCAGTTTCCAGAAATAACCCTTTTCTTTCATACCCAAGTTCTGAGATGTCAGTTAACAAATCTAACATGCCAAGGATGCCAACTCCAGGTAATCAGTGGATTTGAATTATTGTCTATAACTCTAGCTGTTAGTGTTTCAAATGATGGAACCCCAGGCAGACTCGGTAGGACAGAACCTCTTACCAAGATGGCCACCAGCCAATCCACTTTCAGCCAAGATGGTTCTGAGTGGGAACTTCCAGGGTCTTAGCGTACTTTCATTTATGTGAACCAGTTCACCTTAGATCAAGCCTCAAACAAAGGCTCCTGGCATAGTTTCACAGAATCAAATCCAAACCTCAAAATCCTTTAACCTCATGGCCTCCTGGAATTTTTCCAAGGGTTCCCCTGGCAGAACTCTCATGTTGAGAACTTTCCTCTTGGAGATCTCACACACAGCTCTGGAGAGCCATGGAAAGAGCAGGACGGTGTTGTGGGCTGAGCTGTGTCTCCCCCAAATTTATATGTAGAAGCCTTAGCCCCTAGAATCCCAGAACACAGCTGTATTTGGAGATAGGGCCTTTAAGGAGGCGATTAAGCTAAAATGAGACTGTTAGGGTGGGCTCTAATCCAGTCTGACTGGCATCCTTATAAGAAGAGGAAATTTAGACACACAGAGAGACCCCAGGGATGCCCGTGCACAGAGAAAAGGCCATGTGAGGGTGTACATAGTGAGAAGGCACTGTCTGTAAGCTGAGGAGAGAAGCCTTAGAAGAAACCAACGCTGCCGTCACCTTGATATTGGACTTCTAGCCTCTAGAACTGTGAGAAAATCAATTTCTGTTGTGTAAGCCACTTAGTCTGTGGTATTTTGTTGTGGCAGCCCTAGCAAACTAATACAACAAGGGACCCCCCAGGGAAGGATGGCCCTGGGGTCTCTTCTTCGGTACAGCCACTCACCCTGTAGTAGTCAGTGCTGTACACGTCCCGGGACATGCCGAAGTCCCCAATCTTCACCAAGAGGTTCTCGCCCACCAGGCAGTTCCGGGTGGCCAGGTCTCGGTGCACGAAGTGCTGGGACGCCAGGTAGACCATGCCCGCAGCGATCTGCTGGGCGATGTGCAGCATCTGCGACTGCGTCAGCTCCGTTGGCGGGTTGCCCTCGGCCATCAGCACGGCGTCAGGTCCGTGCGCCCTGGGGAGAACACAGAAGGCCTTGCTGGAGCCTCAGCTCTTTGCCTTGAGGGGCCCTTTGCCCCACATCAGCTGCTGGTGTGGAAAGATGCTGCCTGACTTAGCAAAAGAGGAAGGAAGGATGCTCCACTCACAATTTTATCTCTAAAGCCTCTAGAGCACCTAGGCTTTATTTCCCAGAAAGTCTAGCATTTCAGGGCCATGTGGGCCTGAATAGTGCCCCCTCGACACACAGACAGGTTCACATTTTAGGGTTCTGGAACTATGCTGGGATGAGGCACTGGCTAGATCCCAAGACCCTGAAAAGCAGTGGGTGGATGAAGCAAAAAACAAGCAAACAAAAAAACCCAAATCAAAATAAAACACTGGGGGGAGAGTTTGGCTCTCCTGGAGTGAGGGGTCACTGCACCCTAGCAGGAGCCCCAACTCTGTGCTCCCAGCCACATGCTGCAGCAGAGGGCCCTCACTCCCTCCAGAGTGCAGCTCTGCTCTCCCCTACTCCACCTGCCCTGTGGCCCAACATGGCTTCAAGCTGCCCATGTTATCCCCAAGCTCAACTCAGCAGAATCCCAGGGCATCCTCATCCTGGACATTCATTCCCAGTGAAAAATACCATCTCCTTTGGCCCACCCCTATCCCTGACCTCCAGCTCAACACATGTCCTGGGCACCACATAGGAGAGACTTTTGAATCACAACACATTTATTCTTTTACTGGGGCAAGTCTTATTCCCCACACTATGGCGGGGGGCAGGGGGGAGCGGTGAAGTATGGTGTCGTATACCTTCTTTATCTTCTGTCTTACACACCCAGACTTTTCCCAGCTATGTGACAACTTAAGGCATCTTAACACTGGCATGTGCTTCAGGCAGGAGAGAGTCCCAGTCTTAGGATGCCATCATGAACCGCTCCCACCCCACTTTCCGCATTCCCCACCCCGGAACCCTGCTGAGCCGACTGGAGTCACTGCCCCTGACAGCCTGAGGGGTGCTGCAGGGCAAGGAGTAAAGGTGTCCTTTGCTGCTGGACCTGCCAGGGTGGGAGTCAAAGCGTTTCTGTCTCCCAAAGGGAAAGAAGGGAGAAGATCTCCTTCAGGACAGTTGGAAGCACTTAAAACAAACATAGAGGATTCTAAATTTTAGAATTTAAAGTGGGTGACCCCACCTATGGGGGTCCAGAGCTATATGAGTATTTGAAAATAAGAGAGTCAGAATTACCCAAGAACATCCAGCTCGTTTTGCCCCTCCTACGACCCACCAGCCCCATAGCCCCTCCCATCATGTCTCCAGCCACAGTAGTTCCCAAAACACGCTGTCACCAGATCATTCATTCTTGCATTTTCAGAGAACAAGCACTGGACAAGGAGGTGAGGAGTTTCCCAGTCCTCGCGGTGTCCAGCCCCATGATCTGGGGAAGACTTTTAACTTGTCCACTCTGTAATTTCCCCATTAGGCAAAAATCCATAGGGGTATTATGTTGGGTGATCACTTAGGTTCCTTTTATCTCTGAATATCTGGATTTAGCCATTCCTGTTTTTGTACAAGGCAAGTCCTGACACATTTATTTCACCTCCATTCAAACTACAGCCCCAACTGCCAATGGTCATATGGAGGAGAATACGGGAAAAGCTTCGGACTCTCTCCAGCTCAGAATCTCCCTCTGGAGTAAGAAATCTTACAGTGCAGCGGCCAAGGCTCTGGGTTATCAGAACTGAATGTGATCTCCTTCTAACATGCTAGCTGTGAGCTCAGGTGGGCTACAGAACGTCTCTGGGCCTGTTTCCTCATTCTGTAAAGTGGGGATACTGACTACACCTTCCTAATGATATTACACTGACAGGGGATACTTGAGACTCTGCTTGTATGGTGCTTTGTAGACTTTCATTGGAAAGCTGGAGAAAAAGGCTTTGCAAACAAAGTTTTCTTTAAAAAAAGAAATGGATGGTGATACGAAAACACAAGTCATCATCTGTGCATTTCTTTTTGTGGTTGGCCTGTGATGGGGCTCTCAGGGTCGGCCCCTCCCACCTCACTAAAGGTCACTGAAGCCCAACCCTTCCTAGCACTGAAGGGGCAGGGGAAAGCGACAGTGTTTTCACTCATCATAGGAGACACCAGGAAAAGGACCTAGGGATGAACATACATTATGGGAAATCCTGAAACACCCAGAGAAAATAGGCCAGGATGAAATCTTCATAGATTTAGTTCAAAGAGTGAAATAAGTTGTTGATTTTTCACAGCCTTATTTCAGCTCCAGAAATCCAGACTCCTCTAAGAATCTGTCTGTGGCAAAGACTCCAGGAAAGAGGAAAAGTTAGAGGCCAAGCACAAAAGGCCACCTCTCTGCAAAGCCCCCATCTGCCAGCTTTCCACTCTGCAGCACTGGAAAGCTGGTGACCTCCAGGGCCCTCCGCACTCCACCTCCTTCCCTGTGGGTTGGGGCAGGCTCCTGCATTTTTAACCAGGCGTTGCTCCTGCTTGGTTCTGGGTATTTGAACAAGGCTCATTTTAATAGAAGAAGCCTTTGAATGCTTTGCTTGAGCAGAAAGTCCTGCTGTAAAAACAGGGCAGGCAAGTCTTCTAAACAAGTTCTTAAGAGGAGAATAAACAATGTTGCTTTGCTTCACTTTGCTTCACTCCACAGGTTACCCCTCAGCTCTTGGAAATAAAAACATATTTCACCTCTTCCAGGAGAACATGTCTCAAGAGGGGAAAGCACCACCGGTGCCCTGGCTCGGGGAGCAGGTAATAGCTTCAGGGGGATTCTGACGAGGGAGGCTGCCCACCCTGCCTTGTTCGGCCTGTTGCCTCCCAATGGGGGTGACGGCAGCACTTAGCCACACTCCTCTGGCTCCAGAATTCTACAGAACACTGCTTTCCTTCTGGTTTTTTAATGGCCACTTCAAGAGGAAGTACTGACATGGTTAAGACTATGGGTTTTGCAGCCCTGGCTATGGGTTTGAATCTCAACTCTGTCACTCACTAGCTGCTTGACTCACTTTCTTCAACTGTAATATGGAAATGACGGTAATAATAGCTTACTATGTTGATACATTTAAAACATTTACAATGCTTAGAAAGGCTCAATAAACAAATAGCTTTTTTTTTTTGGCCTTGCCACACAGCTTGCGGAACCTTAGCTCCCCGACCAGGGATCAAACCTGGCCCTGGCAGTGAAAGCGCTGAGTCCTAACTACTGGACCACCAGGGAATTCCTGATAAATAGCTGTTATTGCTTGAAAAAAAAAAAGCTGTCTCTATCTTCCCCTTATTGGAAGGGAATTCAGGAGAATTCTAAGGGGAAAAATTGTCATCTCCTTGAAAGCAAGGACAATGGTGGACTGCTCATCTCCCAGCCACCCTAGCATAGGGCCTGGCCATGTTTTTGGTCCTCAATGTATGGCTTCTGGATGAATAAAAAGGGTGGGAGGATAATTGTAGACAGCTGTCTTTATAGGGCAGTTCCAATGACACTTGGGGACACATTCATGGCAGTGTAAGGGCTGGGTTCCCTTCCAGAAAGAGAGGACAGACTGTAGTTCACAGCACATCCTTGGACCTGAGAACCTGATTCTTGGCATGGAAAAGCTCTTGTTCCCAGAGTTCAGCAGATTCTGAAATGGAGCACAGGAGGTTTTCAACAGCTCCATGCCCTGTGCAAGCTGCCAAGGGAGAATTAGGTGACTGCTCCTTCTGGAAGGCAGGAAGGAGAGCAAGGGATGGAACTGAAAGTGAAAGAATCAACACACACACACACACACACATATACAGAGTCTGAGCTCACAGAGGCATTTAATTGCATCCAGGTGAGTAAGCTACAGTTTTTGGAAAGTACCATTTTAAGTTAGGGACATATTCTAAAACATGGGAACAAAGGAAATTAGCTCTATAAGCAGCAGACCTCAACCAAATTCAGCTTCTTTTCTTCCTTTCACATTAGATGTGTCAAGGTAATGTGCAAAAGCTCCCATCATCCTCTCTCCTATCACCCGTGCACGTGTATTCACGAGGCTAGGGATGGTCAAAATGATCCAGACTGTACAAACCATGGGATGACATTTCTAAACACAGCAGTACTCTCTCACCCTTCCACTGTTGTCTCAGCAATTGACTTATTCCTTAAACTGTACAGTTCCTGAACCTTCCAGGGGCTGCATGAAGCTACTGGTGCCGATTTCTGTGGAAAGCTCTCTTCAGTGCCCGTAGAAACTAGAGGAGAACAGAGCAGTCTAGGTGCTGCTGTAACACAAAAGGCGTCACTTCCCTGGGATTATGGACGCCTCAGCCAAAATAAAGAGGAAAATGTGTCAGAGAAGAAGGGTTGTGGGGACAACATCTATTGATTACCTGCCATCACAAGAGTCCTGACACTAGGCCTTGAAATGGGTGCTATCGCACCCCTTTTACAGGTGAGGAAACTGAGGCCAGTGAGGAACATCTTTCTTCTTTCTCCTAAATTATACTAATCTTTCAAAGATTAGTTATATTTTAAAGAAAACAGTGTGCTAGAGCCAGATATAACTTTAAGAGTATCTAACTCAGACCCACCTGAGAGTTCAGGTGGCCGAGGTGGTGTGGCTGGGGACCCACCCGAGGGACCCAAGCAGCTGATGCTGAATAGGAGGGAGAACCCGGGTCTCCTAGCCCTCACTACTGGGACCTCTTACTCTTTCCATTGTTCGAGATCATAAATGTGCGGCTTCCATCGTGCCTCTGCTTAATGCAAATGAAAGCATCGCTTGTTTTCCTTCACCAAGGAGGGTCTGGATCAGCACATTTCTTCTCTCCCCTGGTATATACAGGACGAGAACACTCACTATGGGCTCCAGCAGGGTGACCGCCAGCTTCCTCTGTCTCTCTCATCAAACTCAGCTCTCCTTTCGATTTCTCTCAGCTGGTGTATGAGTAGAAATCATTACTAGCAGAATTCAAGCTTCTGCTTGTTGAAAACTTCCTACTTCCTCCTATGCTCCAAGCTTTCTATTTATTCTAATTCAGCCCTCATGCCTACCCTGCTGGCTCAATACTATCATCAGAACAGCTAAGAGACTTGCCCAAGGTCATTCAGCTAATAAATGCCAGAGCTGAGATTCAACTCCAGCTGAACATGCTGCCCGGATCATCACTATCTCCTCGAGAGATGCTGCCCTGCGATCCCTTTTACTTTGCACCGTTGTCCTCACTGTTTCAAAGCAGCACCACCCACCTGCGCACCCCACCCCCCGGTTATGCACACTCTAAACCGTCTCTCACTTGCTCTATCCCGTGGCCCCTCGCAGGTCCCCGCACCCATCACCCCAAGGAAGGGATTTCCTGAGAACCCACTGCTGAACCAAAACCCAATTAGGCCAATGCTAGAAATCCAAGTTACAATGCTATTTAACAACCCAACGACTCCTTTTTGTCCTCAACATTTTCCTTTTCCTCGCTTTGCTGCCTTCCAATTTTCCCCGCTGGTCACAAAACCCCTCATGTCGAAGCTGACCATCTTTTTCTGACCTCCGGGACTCAATAAGGGCCCCAATCTTCAGTCTTCAAGGGTCCTGCCCAATGTCGTTTTATCTCCTCCCTCCTAGATGTTTTGCTCTTTCGATTCTGTTCTTTTCACTCGATCTTCTGACCGACTGACTTCCTGGTTCTTCTTTCTGTCCTCAGAGTAAAGTTCAAATGCTCACCTTTCCAGCCGTGACCCCTCCTACCCACTTTTCCACCTCCCCTTGCCCTGGTTTCTTGTGTTGTCTGGCATCTCCAGACTCTCCACTCTCACCAGACCAGACCTTTCCCTGTGACACCTGGGTGCCTGAACTCTTGCTGTTTCCTTCTCCCGAATAACATTCTTCCCTTATCCACCTGGCAAACTCCTACAGAGCCTAAGGCCCATCTCAAATGCACATGTCATGTACCATTTAATGGACCAATGCTCAATAAACACAGGTGAAATGGAGTGGAATCATTAGTATCACATTATGTAGAGTTTGTTGATTCAGGAAAAGGAGCAATGAAGTGACCTCAGGTTCTTTCTCTGTAGTAGGCATTGATCTTGTCACCAGGACAGGCTGTTCCAGAGAAAGGTCCAAGGGCCCCTTGGTCCTTCCCAGGAAGCCCCCTCTCCTCACCCCCAGGCTGTCTGGAGCCCACGTCCACGTGGCCCCCGGTGCCCCCCATACCTGAGGAACTTGTTGAGGTCCCCATGCTTCATGTACTCAAAGACCATGATGAGCGGGTCACCCTCCACGCAGACGCCATAGAACTTGACGATGTGTTCGTGCTGGAGGTTGGTCAGCAGCTCGGCCTCGCGGTGGAAGTCCTTGCGTGCATTGTCGCTGGCATCCTTCAGCGTCTGGGGACCAGGGGCAGAGGGGAGAAAACCAACACAGCTTAGACTGAGGGCGTGAGAGGGAAGCTGCGTTGAGAGGAATTCCTTTAGGGAGCTTTGAGGTTCCTGGATGGGAAGGACATTCATCTCATGTATCACCCAAAAGATTGAAAAACTAGCCTAATTCCTGAGGAAATAATGTTTGTATGAATAACTGAGGAACAGTTCCTTCTGGGTACGCAAAGGTTTCGTTTTTGAAGGATTTACATAGATGTTCTTTCATTAAGTGACAGACATGAACTTTTTACAAGATATTGAATATAGTTCCCTGTGCTATACAGTAGGTCCTTGTTTATCTATTTTATATATAGTAGTGTGTATCTGTATCTGTTAAATCCAAGTTCCCAATATATCCATTCCCCCCACTCCTTTCCCGTTTGGTAACCATAAGTTTGTTTTCTATGTCTGTGAGTCTATTTCTGTTTTGTAAATAAGTTCATTTGTATCATTTTTTAGATTCCACAAATATTTGTCTTTGTCTGACTTCACTTAGTATGATAATCTCTAGGTCCATCCATATTGCTGCGAATGGCATTATATCGTCCTTTTAAAGGGCTGAGTAATATTCCATTGTACATACGTACCACATCTTCTTTACCCATTCATCTGTCAATGGACATTTAGGTTGCTTCCATGTCTTGGTTATTGTAAATAGTGCTGCTGTGAACACTGGGGTGCATGTGTCTTTTAGAATTAGAGTTTTCTTCTTTTCCAGATATATGCCTAGGAGTGGGATTGCAGGATCATATGGTAAATCTATTTTTCATTTTTTAAGCAACCTCCATACTGTTCTCCATAGTGGCTGTACCAGTTTACATTTCCCCAACAGTGTGAAGGGTTCCCTTTTCTCCACGTCGTCTCCAGCATTTATTATTTGTAGACTTCTTGATGATGGCCATTTTGACCAGTGCAAGGTGCAGACATTAACTTTTTATCACATTCATCTTTTTTAACCCTGGTCCCAATTACTACCTCGGACATCTCTCCCATTTGGGGGCTGGTTGTACTTTCTAGGCTACTCTGCACACCTTGCCTCTGCTCATATAACCTTTGTAAAGCTTTATATTATGGAAATATTCAGTAGAGAGAAGATCATAATGACCCCTCATGTACCCATCTTCCAGCTTCAACAATGATCACTTTGCCAGTCATTATTATGTAAGCTCTCCAGAAGCCTTCCCCAACTTGTGTCCCCACACACTGCTGGCTCAGGAAACATCCTTGCCAGTGAGCTCAAGAAGGCCAGTCATGCTGCCACAAAGGCAATGCCCAGGAGCATGCCAGCTGGCCTCTGGTGCCTCTAGTTCTCTGCTCACCCACCACGGTGTCACAGCAGGGCACAGCTGGCATTTGTTGGTGCCACACACACATGCTGAGCTCCTGTCCTGTGTCAGTCACTGACCAAAGCTGCGGTGGCATCAAGAAGACAATGACCCAAAGAGGGGCCTCAGACATTCATGAGCAAATAGGGTGATACATCACAATGATAATTCAAGCTCCAAACACAATGCCTGAATGAACTGGCTCTGCTGCATCTCTGTACAGCTTGATCTCTTGACATGCCTGTCTTGAAACTTATGCTTCCACCTTATGAAATGTCTGCAGCTGCCCAAATGACATGGGCCATGCCCCCCTGCCCCTGCCTGTGTTCATCCCTCTGCCTGGGATGCTGACTTGGTCAGGGTCACTGGTGTTGGAGGTTGAATAATGCCCCGCCCCAAAGGTATCCGCATCCTAATCCCTGTAACTTATGAATATGTCACCTTACATGGCAAAAAGGACTTTTAAAAATAAATTTATTTATTTATTTTTTTTTTGGCTGCGTTGGGTCTTTGTTGCTGCATGCGGGCTTTCTCCAGTTGTGGAGAGCAGAGGCTGCTCTTCGTTGCAGTGCACGGGCTTCTCACTGCGGTGGCTTCTCTTGTTGTGGAGCACGGGCTCTAGGCACGCAGGCTTCAGTAATTGTGGCTCGCAGGCTCTAGAGTACAGGCTCAGTAGTTGTGGCGCATGGGCTTAATTGCTCCTCGGCATGTGGGGTCTTCCTGGACCAGGGCTCGAACCCGCGTCCCCTGCATTGGCAGGCAGATTCTTAACCACTGCACCACCAGGGAGCAAAAGGGGCTTTGCAGATATGATTAAGGATCTTGATGTGGGGAAATAAGCCTGGATTATTCGAGTGGGCCCCAGTGTCATCATAAACAAGGGTCCTTCTAAGAGACCGGCAGGAGGGGCAAGAGAGAGAAACTATTAAGATAGAAACAGAGGTCAGAGAGGAGAGAAGATGCTGTGCTGCTGGCCTTGAAGAAGGAAGAAGAGGCCATGAGCCGAGGAATGTGGGCAGCTGTAAAAGCTGGAAAAGGCAAGAAAACAAATTCTACCCTAGGCCCTCCAGAAGGAGCCAGGACATCTTGACTTTAACTAAGTAAACTGATTTCAGACTTCTGCCTCCAGAACTGTAAGAGAAATAATTTGTGTTGTTTAGGCCACTGAGTTTGTAATAGTTTGTTACAGCAGCCATAAGAACTAATACACCTGGCTAACACTTAGCAGTCCTCCAAGACTGGGCTTGGCCATCACCTTTCTGAGAAACGTTCGCTGACCGCCTCATCATTGTCACATCCCCACGGCCTGGCCTCCCAGGCTAGGTTGGATGACCCTTCTAGGTACACCTCGTACCCACCTCTATCATATTGCCAGCCACAGTACATTCTCACTGCATGTTTATTTGCTTATCTCTGGTGTATATGGTGAGATTCTTGACCCAGGGACTGTGCCTTCCACCTCTGCACTGCTGGCATTGGGCACAGCGCCAGGCACATGGCAGGTATTCAAGATTTATTTGTGCAATGAGCCAGGGTTTAAACCTGGACCTTTTGATGAGAAGTGAGAACACCTCCCCTTTGGGTACCATAGTGTGAGGATCTGCCTTTGACTGAAAGGAGAACACAGACTTTGGCTCTGCTCTGGACCTCTCTGAACTCTGGTTTTCTCTTCTGTAGGGTGAGGGTAACAATATCATCTACTTCACAGGGTCCCTGGGAGGATTGGATGAGATACACTAAGTTGAGATGCCTCCCAGGCTCCCAGGCTCCCTGGTACAGACAGATATTTGGAAGATTTGAATTTGAAACTCCAACCAAGTTGCATTCAGTTTGCTCACGCTAGGATCCAAGAAGGTCAAAAGGTGCATGGATAAGGCAGGGGGCCAGCCCAAGGCATGAAAGTGCCCCTGAGTCTGCCACTGGTTCCCTCCTGAAATCCCTTACAGCCTGCAGAGTTTTCTCAGAGATCCAGTCTTTTTATGCAGGGGCTTCTCTGAGTCGCTGAGATAGCTTATTTCTATGGCCTTGGTCCATCCTTAACAGTATGTTGGAGAAGGCAAATGAAACTTTCAGGTCATTATCACAAAGCATGAACAAATTCTGCATGTAAATTTTCTTCTCAAGTTTCAGCTATGTAGTGTTGATTCAAGAATGCTAAATTTTGTGTGTGTGTATGTGTGTGTGTGTGTCTGTGTGCCTGTGTGTGTGTGTGTGTGTTAGAGAAAGAGGTGGGGGGATGTCAGACAGTGGGGTAGAGTGGGAAAGAAGATAGGATTTTCAATGGGGAGGCACCAAACTGAAAGACTTAACAAGCATTTCATATTTCCATTTCCTAGCAAAATCCTATGGGAAGAGGCTCCACTCTTAGTGCAATGTTAAAAACTGTGCTTCAGTAACATTTTTGAATTTAGGAGAGGAGATTTCACTATTCATGGGACAAATGCATTTCACAAACCTGGCCTCATCCTATGTGCCCATCCATTTTTACATGTCAAGTTCTTTTTCTAAATTATAATCCAATTCTATTTTAAGAGATTCAGAAAATATGGCGGTAACGAGTTGGGCAAAATCATCTTCTGAATTTGGCACTCGAAGGACAGAATTTTTCTAAGGGTGGAACCATAGCCAGACAGCAATCAGAAGCTGGAAAAATCCTGCTATCAACCCTATTTATAGAATTCATCTCTGTTTTAGCACCATGGCTGATTGTGTCCCTTGGCAATGGACATGAGGCGGCAGCTTACCTCAATGACAACTCCCTCCACTGAAGTTTCATTTTGACAGGCATATTTGCCCCATCACTGAGCATTGCTATTTTCTTATTCCTAGTGTCTGCTTTGTAGCTTCATTTCTTCTTATTCCTGGTGAATTTCCTGACACTCTAAAGATGCCATCCTTTCTGAAGACATTCTCAAGGGAGAGGTCTTATCCTGAGCTGCAGCGAGTTGCTGTCTGGAGTACACACTGAGTCAGAGTTGGAAGAGTGGATTAGCATGATATAAAGTCAAGCACAGAACTGAGAAACTAGTGAAAGTAAAATAGAAGTAAGAAAATAAAAACAAAAGGAAGCTTAACATTCATCTGAAATGCTTCTGCAGAATATTAAGGCTAATGGGAAGCTGGTAGGGGAGGCAAGAACACTTATTTGAAATCATTGGTGTGACTGGATGTCGTGAGCCATGACAAATGATTGTGCATTTCAAAGTATAGGTGGTTTAGGAGGCACAAGGTAACACGAAGATTGTGTCCTTTTTAAAATACTGATGTCATATTCTTCCCCTATACTTTTTAGAGAGCATAGCAACAGAGTTAAGGTGAAAGAGAAAAAAAAGAAGAGATTATTATGGCAAAACCTCACAATGCCCAATGCACACCACTGTGTTTAAAGCAGAGACGGAAATGAGTAAACCCTCCTATGAGGCAACCAAGATGCATTAGAATGTTTGTCAACATGCCTAAGCTCTTCTGGGTCAAGATCTGTTACTAATGGAGACTGTTTACTCTTCTGATATCTTCTAGACCTGCACTGTCCAATATGGTAGCCAATAGCCACGTGTAGTTAGTGATCGTCTGAAATATGGTCCAAATTGAGATGTGTGTAAAATACAGATTTCAGATTCTGAAAACTTGGTATGCATGAAATACCTCATTAATATTTTTAGATTAATAGTATATTGAAATGATGATATTTTAGATAGGTTGAATTAAATAAAACACATCAATACAATGAGTTTCATCTGTTTCTTTTTACTTTTTAATGTGTAGACTAGGAAATTTTAAAACAGAAATGTGGCTTGCTTTTGTGGTCCATATTATACTTCTATTGGACAGACCTGTTCTATAAAAGTCACCTTAGTAAGCTGTTAATGGGTCAACCTACCTCTTGGGAATGTTGGAAAACAATGCTAAACTGAAATAGAGTTAAGGCAGACACCCTCCCTATAAGGTCCTTATAGGCAATGATTATTCAAGTACTTAGGGTAAGCCATAGTCACGAGGCTATGTGATTTTTCTAACTTACAGGGCCTTCTCTAAAGAAAAGTAGAGGAAGCTTCTAACCAATGCTTACAAAAGTGAACTTTTGAGGAGTATATTGTAATAAATTCAGAGATAGAAAGAGCTTGATAGAAATAAAATCTTAGAAACTAGGAAGAGTGTAGTAGCTGTCTCCCCAACATTCCTACAAATGTAAAAGCTAATTAGATGATTGTATAAAAACAGTAATGAGGGCTTCCCTGGTGGCGCAGTGGTTGAGAGTCTGCCTGCCGATGCAGGGGACACGGGTTCGTGCCCCGGTCCGGGAAGATCCCACATGCTGCGGAGTGGCTGGGCCCGTGAGCCATGGCTGCTGAGCTTGCACGTCCGGAGCCTGTGCTCCGCAACGGGAGAGGCCACAACAGTGAGAGGCCCGCGTACCGCAAAAAAAAAAAAACAGTAATGATCACACACACACTCAGATAGTGCTCGCTGTACTAGAAACCAACACTCTGTGTAACTTTGCAGTTACATATGATTGACTGCAAAGGACAGCCAATCATATGTAACTGGCCTTTGCAAGGACCTTAATTATATACCAAGTGCCAGCGTTAAATACAAGATTCATAGCCAGGGTGTTGACTGCTGCTATGTTTATTTTCACAATGGTGCTCTCATGGTTCCAAATCTAACAAGCCAACCATCCAACGGGAAACATGAGGTTAATTTCTAATTCATATACTTTAAAATACTTGCAATAATTTGGGGGATAAAACTGATGGTTTGTGCATGTATATTACATCAAGTTGCATAATACAAATGCTAAATCTTTGAAAGATTGGAAACTAATTCATAGCAACTGTCATATTAGAGAAATATTGACTCAAAAGAGTGAATCAGAAGTTGGCCTCCGACATGGACAACTGCAAGATATTTACAGGCTTTAAATATGCTAGCATACAATTGACTGAGACAATTCCACTAGATAGAAAGGAGCTGGTAGATCACAGTAGACCCTGACTCGATTACGAGTTCTGCTGTCATGTTAAAGTCAATTAAAAAGCAGCCCATCTATCACAATGCACGTGTTCTAGAGATACAGAGGAGTGAAATGAATACTCCAGCTATGTCTGGTATCAGATGAGGCCTCATTAGAGTGAAATGCACTGCTTGTTTTCAGCATTTCTGAAAAGATGTGGATAAATTGGAGAAAAACCAGAAAAAAAAGGGTTAACAGGACAAATTAACAAGACAAAAAACAGATCTCCCATCAAAGGTTAAAAGTTGAAGTTACTGGGAAAGGAACATTGATGGAGAAACTTAATAAAGGGGGCCCACCGTGACAAGTACAAGAGGGATTCTGACACGGAAAATGTTACTGTCCATCCTACAGCACATGTGGGTGTGTACGTACACACACACACACACACACACACACAAGCACATGCACTCACACACACGCCAGGGAAGAATGCACTTCCACTAAAGGACATAGAAATCTATTAAGCAATGCCCGGACCATAAAGATGATTAAGCCTTTTAACAAGCCACTGTTAAAAGTTCTACCATTTCTGTTCCCAGAAACTTGTAAAGATGGAATTGGTAGTACTTTCTGCAACATTATATTCTGTTAAGGAATACAATCGATTTTTTTAGGGCAACACTGACAAATGTTCTCTTAAATACACTAACCTGGTTATTATCAATTTCTATTTTGTGGGAACAGGGATTTCACACACCAATTTAAATGGAGAAATGGAGGGGGGCACGGGAGGAGGAAGGAATGGTTGAGAGACTTCACAGTTAATGGAGATGTGAGGACTGATGTGACAACTATCAGTAGAAAATAAAAAGAAGGAAGGAAAGGAAGGAAGGGAGGAAGGAAAGAAGGGAGGGAGGGAGGAAAGAAGGGAGGGAGGGAGGAAAGAAGGAAGGGAGGAAGGAAAGAAGGGAGGGAGGGAGGAAAGAAGGAAGGAAGGAAGGAAGGAAAGAAGGGAGGGAGGGGGGAAGGGAGGGAGGGAGGGAGGAAGGAAGGAAGGAAGGAAGGAAAGAAGGGAGGGAGGGGGGAAGGGAGGGAGGGAGGGAGGAAGGAAGGAAGGAAGGAAGGAAAGAAGGGAGGGAGGGAGGAAGGGAGGGAGGGAGGAAGGAAGGAAGGAACGAAGGAAGGAAAGAAGGGAGGGAGGGGGGAAGGGAGGGAGGGGGGAAGGGAGGGAGGGAGGAAGGAAGGAAGGGAGGAGAGCAGAAAGAAAATAGCCATCTATCTTAAAAATAAACTTGCCTGGGGAAAGCACTTGAATCGATGAACTCTTGACGCTCTTTCTCATTTACAAATTGTTTCCCTGTTCCAGAACTGAAGGATAAGCTGTCTTTTTCGAGCTCTTCTACTGCCCTTACACATATTCTGAGACAACTGGCTCTAGTTGCTTCTGGCCCATAAGTGGCCTCACCTGTGTCACATGACCACCTTGGATGCTTGGACCTCAGGCAGGTGCCTGGCAGGAACACTGACTGGAGTAACTGGTTGCATGGCATTTCCTTCTTAAGGAATCTGAAGGTGAGTAATAGAGACCGTGGGAGCAGCAGCGGGCAGGAGGCAGCAGCCCAATGCTAGGGAACAGAGGAGGGGAGAGACGGCTGCGCCACACCAGCAGGGAAGCCTGGAGGAGAGCCCTAGTGCCTCCTGCGAGGATAACAAAGGGACCGTCCTAAGGGCCAGCTCAGATCCTGTGAGCTTCTGGATCCCAGCTGCTTCACTCACAGTGAGGCCCAGTGGTCCTGCAGATCCTATTTGAGTCATTCATCTTTCAGTTTTTCCTGTCAGATCTCTTTCCCCTGTCTTTTTGTTTAGCATCTCTAATATTCTTTCACAGAACCAATGCCTCCTTACATTTGGTCCATGTGTGTAGTTAGAGCTGACCTCATCTTCCATTTGCAAGGATATACATGTGACCCAGGCCTAGATAATCAGAACATTCTATTCCCTTGGCTGGAGGGCCTGGTGAAACAACTCAAGATAAGCCAATACGAGTTGGCCCTTCCACTTTTGCATAATTGTTGGGAAAGAAGAACTCTCTTTTGGGTTGCTAGGATGGCCGCATCTAAGCCCAGAGCCACTGCTGACGAGTCTTTAGCATAGTGTGGGGAGAACCTGTCAGAGAATACAGTCAGCAAAGAAGAAAGCAGAGCCAGGAGATGGAGAGAGAGAGAGAGAGAGAATTGCTGATGCCCTGGATCTTTCAGTGCCTGAAGCTAGAGCACCAGCAGCAAGGTCTTCCAGTAGCTTGGGCAAATACATTCCCTTTTCTACTTAAACCAGCTTGAGTTGGGTTTTCAATGAATATTATACTGCTCTTATTATCAAAGCTGATTAGGGTATTTTGCTTGTATCCTCCTGAGGCCAAAGCACTCATCCGGAATCATTTGCCTTATTTCCACCTATTCCCTTGAATTACATTTCTACCCAGGAAAACATGAAAATCTCTCTCGTCATTACACACAAATAAGCACAACTACACACTCCTTTGTATTACTTCATAAGTGGTATTACATTGAATTTCCTCAGTTTGGTTTATTAGGGCATGTGTAGAATTCAGTACGTGAAAACGTGGTGCACAGTGGGCATGGGGCTGGTGAGGAGGTTGGAGTTTTAGTCCTAGGTCTGACATTAAGTGATCTCATTCAAGCTATGTAATTTTGGATAGGTCATTTATCTTCTCTGGACCTCGTTGGCAAAATGTATGAGTTAAGCTAAAGAATTTCAATAATAGCTCTATATATCTGCACGGTGATTCAATCATTTCTAAAATGATTTCTCATTCGATTATATCATATATATATATATATATATATATATATATATATATATATATATATATAAAATCTCATGAAATTATTTCTTACCTAGAAATGCCAACTGCCAATTATTTACTTTTTCAAAAGGCTATTATTTCAATAGCCCATCCATCCATCCATCCATCCATCCATCCATCCATTCAACAAGCATTTATTGACTGCTACTACATATTAGGCAATGTGCTAAAAGGCATATTTCCTGTCCTCAAGAATATGCCACTGTAATGGAGAAGATAGACACTCATGTCATTGATTAAATATACCCATGAATACATGTATAATTAACAACCTTGACATATGCTGTAAAGGACAAGTACAGATGCCTTAATACGTGGAACTGGGAACTCTGACCTAGATGGGGGAGCAGCAAGGGGAAGTCTCCTTGAAGGAGCAACTCTAGCTGAGAGCTGATGGGTGAGTGGGAGTTGTGTGGCCCCAAGGCTGTGCTGGGGCCCTCCAGGCACGGGCATAGCCACAGCGTGTTGGATGCTACTTTGGGCTGGCTCACGGTAACGTGCCACAGGGTGTATCAGTCAACTCCGCCAAAGCTCTTGCATCATTTCCTCTGTTGTTGACAAGCAAATATTCAGAAACATGAAAAACAAAAAGCCTTCATTAGATGCTAAAAAATGTGCCTGCTGAACTCAGATGTTACCATTTCGCATCTCGCCAAGTCTTCCTGTGCAGAATCTCTGACTTGCTTTAACTTACACCTTGAGGAAGCCACTCAGCTTCTCTGGGTCTTGGATTTGCCATTTATAGAACGTGGGACTTGGATTATAGATTATAGATATGATTCCTAAGGCCTCTGTTGTGTTCAGCATTTTCTGTTTCTAGAAGTACACCTGAGTTAGTGGAGAGGGGAAAGAGAGGCCATGAATCCTACAAAGCCCACTTGTGGCTGTATTTAAAAAATGAAAATTAGCGCACATTCACAGCACAAGGAAAGGTTGTAGGAATTGTAGCTATTGAAATGCAGGTTGGATGGAGCCAAAACTAGTTAACGCATCCACAGCTAATGCAGGGAAATGGTGATGCAGTGTTTCCTAGGCAATTGAGTTACTTAAAGGTAAAGGAACTCATTTTGATCAAAGACTGGTTTCTCTGCTTCTCATCCTCTCTGTGGGTTCTTCAGTTGTCATTCAGTGGAAAGGGACAAATCCATTTCACTAAAAAACAAAGGTCATCCAAAAAATCAAGAAAAGGGCAATGCGGCTGGATCCAAACAAGCAGATACTCTAATGGGAGAGGCCTGCTCAGCCTCCCATGCTCCCTTGAGGGGTTTGCGCATGCCTTAGGGTCGCTCCCACTTTAAACTGGCTTCTGTGGATCCCTCAAACCTTAAGTCATTTGGGGCAAGCGATGCCAGAATTTACAGGAACCTGACATCTGTCAGTCTGAATGCAAAACCTCGGATTTCAAACCAGTCAGTTCCTTCTAGAGAAGGAAAAAGGACAATAGCTGCTATTTCTTAGCATGCATAATCAATGCTGCAGGGGTTGCTAGGCAACAGGCAGGAAGACAGTCAAACATCCCTGGGTGCCTCCAATGGAGGAGAAGCAGCCCTGGCAGCCATTCCTCAGAGGTGAAGGGCTATGCAGGCCCTGGAGGCCACGTTCAGTTTGTCTCATTCCTTTAAAAAAATCCCTTTATTGTGGTCAGGACGGAACCATAGATATTTTCCTCCCGGGCTTATTAGATAGTCTTTGAATACACTTTCAATTGGCCCACACACCTAAAAATGAGCAGATCAGGCTGGTGAGAGGCAGCTCTGTGAAAGGTTCATGTGTTTTTCTGACCCAATTCATCCCGGAGCCCGTGAAAAATTGGACTTGTTTCTTCCGTGGCTGTAGCCTCTGGATCCCAGAAAGTTAAAATGGGCCTCCTCTCTGAAGCTTGAAATCATTCTGGCTAATGTAAGCAAAGCCTCCGATTTCAACAAAAGTTCACATTCAAGGTCATCGAGATGAGATTTCTTAGCTGTGTGACCTTGAAGTTGAAATGAATTTTTAAGCTGTAGATATTTTGCTCTCTCTACTTGAAATAAAGGGACAAATTTGCTTGGTTGTTTTGTTTTTTTTGTTTGTTTGTTTTTTGTTTTTTTTTGCAGCACGCGGGCCTCTCACTGTTGTGCCCTCTCCCGTTGCGGAGCGCAGGCCCAGCGGCCATGGCTCACGGGCCCAGCCGCTCCGTGGCATGTGGGATCTTCCCAGACCGGGGCACGAACCCATGTCCCCTGCATCAGCAGGCGGACTCTCAACCACTGCGCCACCAGGGAAGCCCTGGTTTTGTTTTTGTTTTGTTCTTCAGCAGTGTTGATTAAAGAGCAAATGCTAATCGTGGGTCGTTAATTTATAAACATTCATTTGGGAAAGCCAGGAGGTTTATGGGCACTAGGGCCTGGGTCGGAGTCAGGGGTGGGATTAGGGCTATGACTGGGATTTAAACCAGAAAGAAGCCTCACCGGCAGTAGTGATGGGAAGCATGCTGTGGACAGAACAACTGGCTACACATTGCTGATGCTGGCTGATCCTTCATCATGACGAGCCCAAGCCCTGAAATCCTGTTTTAGCACTAGTTTGGAAGGAAATGTAACGTCTGAGTTGAGGGCGCCGTGGAGTTAGTCTCCTTAAGGACACTGCAAGAAGTACACCGAAGCAGGACCAGAATTAGGAGTGATACGGAAATGAAAGGCAATACCCGCTGAGAAATTCTGTGAGTCTATCTCTTTATCAGGCTGCGGTCTTTCAGCTATTCCTACACTGTCCTCTAGGTTTCCCTAATCTCCCAGGATTTTCTCACATTCAAAGACTTCACCTTGTGACCTCATGAAGTGAATTTCTGAAGGTCTGACTTAGCTCTCTGGATGGCCTCCAAATATCAGTGGGAAACATGGCCCCAGGGCCTTTAGTCTCCCTGCCTATGACACATGCTAGACTAGGCTTATAGGTTCCCTGTGTCTTCCAGCTCTAACCTTGCATCAGGCTATGAATCTACAAAAACAGAGGCACCTTTCGGTCCCATTTTTCCAAAGGGGGGAAAAAAGATAGCAGCAGAAGAAAGCAAAGACTGCAGATATAACTCTGCCAAATGTTCTGAACATTTTGTGCTTTAAAAAATAACAAACTTTTTGAGTAAATGAAAGAAAAGAGGAAGCAGTTGCAGCAGCAGGAATTAAACATCCTCAGCGTCCCCTCAGGATTCTCACTTTACACCACTCACCCCACTTAACCTCGCATCTCTCTAGCATCTCCCTTCCCCTCTTCTCTCCTCTGTCTCACTCCCCTCTTCCATTCTATCTTAGAGATGATGTTTATTTGATAGATATTACATTGCTCATCCCTAGAAAGGTCTGTCCTTTATTCACCCCAGAGTGCAGCTTTTTAGGAGCCTTTGCTGAGAGTCTAAGAGTATCCGTGCCACTTGGCTTAGTTACTTTTGATGACAAGGAAAGCAAATACACAGTGCTTCATCCGGATGAACTTTAACAGAAACTGTGTTTAGTCTGCAGGTTGGGGAAGTTCAAGAATCATTTTATTTCTCTCCTCTGTTACCCATTACACATATATTAAAGTATTTTAAGGCTAAGTACAACAGTAATGGAATACATGTCTCATTTTTAAAAAGTTGTCCTGGCTATGAGTAAATAAATGTCATTTGTACAAATATTCTGTGTTTGGCCAAGCAAACAAACAAATAAAAACCCAAACTCAATCATGTTAGGCCAAGAAGTTACATCTTATTACATTAGCCACGTCCGTATTCATTCGGCATTTAATTCATTTTATAAACATATGACTCTTTTAAGTGTTTTACATATATTATACCTTGGTGAGTTTTTTTTTTGTAATTTTGACAATACATGTGTAAAAGATATGCTGAAGTCTTTTGTGCTATTTATGTTGATTCTTGTGATTCAGAGAGCTCAGTGGAAATTTTAGCCCTTTCAGTAACGTTTATCTTATTGAAGAACAGGTCTCCTTTTTTGAGTTTACGAAGAAATGGCTATGATGAAGGACTTTCAGACTTCTGTGTAAAATCTTGTGTCTCCTAGGAAGGTGGGATCTACCAGAGATGTCAGCCATCCCAGATGGAATCATGATTACGGCCTTGGAGACATTTGGGAGGGACAAAGTAAGTATAACAGAAGTTCTCAGCAGGACTGAGGCTGAGAGGGGACGTGAAGGCCACAGTCTCCCTTCCAGAACCTTCGAACAGGAGACAAACTCCCGCTGAGCTTGGACAAGCACCGAGCAACCTGAGGAGACAGCGGAGTCTCCAAGACTCGGCCAGTTGGATTCTGTTTGACCTCACTGACCTCTATCCAGAATTTAGTTCACATTGACCGGGAAGAGTAGCTCAGAGCCATTCACAGCCTGTAGACTGGAAGGTTGTCCCTGAGCAGAACCTCTGACAGTTGGATGTGCCCCAAATATCCTTCCCACTGTCCATTCCTCTAAAGGAATTTGAACACATCCACCATGGCAGATGTCATTTGCTCCTGAATTGGCCACTACAATAACATAAAATAAAGCATCACCTCCACACCTGGGTGTGACCATGGATAATGAGACGTTCTGGAGTGTTCGCTTACCTTCACTGCCACCAAGATCTTGTCCTGCTCAGGACAGAGGTTATAGCATTCAGCTAGGAAAACTTTTCCAAAGGCTCCTTCGCCTAGTTCCCTTTTCAGAACAATGTTATGTCTCTTGATGTGCTGAACAACTGTAAAACAAAGACAGAATGGACATTGGAATAGAGGCATGTGGAGCTGCAGGCAGAGGATGGGGAGTCAGTGGCTGCATCCTGAGCTTGCAGGCCCCCTGGTTCTCTCCTCCACACAAGGATAACCAGACGGGAAGCTCAGTGTCCATCCACAAGGTCCACCCCAAAGGGTTGGAAGGTGGCGGCGTTGCCTTGCTCTCCGGAGTGGAATGGTTGTTTCTGATAGAACTAAAGGAACCACTGAGCCGTTGGCTGCAGAATGTCATGAATGAGCTTTACAGACTAGGAAAGGGGAGAAGTGAGAAGGGAATGGATATTAATGGCAGGCCTCTCACAAGCCAGATGTTTTGCATGTATTTGTCAGTTATGTGTCTGGTGGGAAAGGCAGAGAGCTAGCCAGGAAGCCTTAAGTCTTTGTTAAGCCCCCTCAGACTCCTGAGGGAGAGAGGCTCAGAGGATACAAAGGGAAAATGCAAGATCTGTGCATTGCTGATTAAGGCTGTGTCCTCACCTCACTTTTCGCCTCCTGCTGAGGTAGGCTTCATGGTTGAGCCGTAGTGACTCCTTTTGTTTAGACCAGAAATGTCTAGAAAAGGCTGGCTTCCTTAGCTCCTTTCTAAGATTGTGTCCTAGTCTTGGCTCTCCAAAGCTAAGAGGAGACAAGAATAGAAGCATCTGGGGAAGGCAGAATATTCCTCCCTCTCGTTCAGAGCAGAGCTGGCCCATATCACTCATCCATGTGCCTTACTGGGGAAAGAGGCAGGAGGTGGTCCAGGGTCCTTTAAAGCCCAGTAGTGCAAGGTGGGAGGGGAGTGAGTGATTCTCAGGACAGAGCCAGCGGAGAAGCCCAAAAAGAGACTGTGCAGAGGACAGAGCTGCAGTGTGAGCTTGGGCCTCTTCACCCAGCACATCAAGTGTTGGATCCCTTAGACCAGGGTTTCCACCAGGTCAATGGCACCATGCTTTTCTGGACTACTCATCCCTGAATGGCAGAGTTTAAAAGGACTGTGACTCCCTCTAGAGGTTGGAATGTGCAGCCAACAATATTCTCTCATTTGACTCTCACCACACTGGGAAGCATTCCTTCCTACATTTTATACTTGGAGAAACTAAGTCTGCGAGAAATTCAATGATGCATAAGCATGGGAATGGAGGAGTTGGCATTGGAACTTAGGTCTGTCTGAATCCAGAGTCCGTGATTTTTCTTTGATACCACAAAGTTCCTTTCCAATTGTAAATTGTGTTAAGCATAACAAGAGAAATAGAAACATATAATAGACTAAAAAGTAAAAATAGTCTTCCAGCTTCCTCTCTGCTTAGTTCACTCTTCAAAGGCCAGTTCAAACTCTCAAAAGTTCAAAAGTTCAAAAGGAAATACAAGGCACATCTCTGTAGTTTTAATAATAATAAAGTGAATACCCATGAACCCACCATTCCATTGTAAGAAACAGAATATTACTAGTACTTTTAAAGCACCACTGTGTTCTTTCTTGATTGTACCCACTTCCTACTCACCTCCCAGGGGTAACCACTATCCTGTATTTTGTGTTAATCGTTTGCCTTATTGCTTTGCTATCAATGACGTATCCCAAACCAGAGATTGTTGGGCTTTGACTGTTTTGAACTTATATAAATGGAATCATACTACAAGCATCCTTCCATGTCTTACATCTGTCACTCAACAATGTCCTTGAGATTGAATTACATTGTGTGTGTAGTAGTAACTCTTTTGCTTTTACTACTTTATAATATTCTGTGGAAGGACTGTAACACCATTTATTTATCCATTCTATGTTGATGGATATGTTATACAGTTTCTTTTTAGATACAGCTTGATATAAAATGCAACTGGTGCTTAAGGTTCTGTTTTAATAGGATTTTCCCCCTTATAATTCATGTGGTTTGGAGCTATGGCTGTTTCCATGGGCCTCTGGGAACTCAGGGTGATAAAAATCAAAAGGTCTTTTATGAGCAACATTATTAATGAATCTAAGAATGTATATTAATTTCTCATGCTCCAGTAGCAATGATTGAATTTAAGAGGGGAGAAATGTGTTCATTAGGAAGAGTGCCCATATGAAGAGATGAATGTAATTCTTGCAGAGAATTAGCCATCCTATTTAAATCTAATATTTAACTCCATGGTTGTCACATGTTCATTGGGAATTAAATTGCCACTTGATTTACTTTACACTCCAACCAGATCAAGGCAAGTATTTAACTTTTTTTTTTTGCATTTGATTTATACTTTTCCTTCCTCCCTCCCTCCCTCCTTTCTTTCCTCCCTCCCTCCCTCCCTCCCTCTCTCTCTCTCCCTCTCTCTTCCTTCCTCCCTCCCTCCTTTCTTTCTTTCTCTCTTTCTTTCTTTCTTTTCTTTGTTTCTTTTTCCCTTTCCATTCCTTCCTTCCTCCCTCCCCTCCCCCTTTCTCTCTTCCTCTTTCTCTCTTTCTTTCTTTCTTTCATTCCAAGCAGTAAAAAAAAGTTGGTGGCAAATAAGTTCATAAAGCTATGGATAAAGCCACAACTTGGTCATCTTCAAAGCTAAAATTGATGAGACCAGTTTTCCCATGTTGACCTTGAAGGCAGTAAATGCATCTTTTCTTTAAGAAATGGGCTATTTTGCATTAATTTGTTTTGCTATGTTTGAGATATAATAGATTACAAGAATGCTGGCCTTTTGCCAATGTACTCCCTCTAAATAGAATGAATTTCTCTTTTCTAAGACTGGAAGCCACCAAAGGGCACAGGTAACAATTTTGTGTTTGTATTTGCATTCCTGCCAGGGTCTCACAGCTGGTGCTATCCAAACATTTGTTGAAAAATGTGCCGAATGATAATAAAAGCAACAGACGAATACTGTTTAGTTGTATTATTTCAGTTAACTGACAAAAACCCTATTGAGTATGTAGGCAATAAAGCAGCCTAATTCTCCAAGATATCAGGAGTAGGGAGAACAACTAGTCTGAAGCTATTACATCCCTGAGCTAAGAATTTCTTCCCATTCTCTTCCAGGAGAGCATTGGGACTTATCCCAACCTGCCTCATTGTCTGCTTCCCTCAATCAAGGGAAGTCCCTGGCACCCTCTCAGGGCCTCCCTCTTTATCCAGCCTCAACCCCCCCAATTGCTCATAAGTGCCCAAGGCTGAGCCAATGCTAACGTCTTCACCTTCCTCACAACCCCTTCCATCAGTCCCTCTGGGCTCACTCCCCTGTCATCCACAAGCTCCCTGTATCCCTCCTTAAACTTCCCTTTACCTCCTCGACTCAAATAAAACCTTGGCTATGTCAGAGGAAACTCATGCCTTCCCCCTGCAGCCCTCTCAAATGAAAGCGATCCCCACTCCTCACCCCCAGGTACTTCAAGGCCTGTGTGCCTGATGTCTGACCATTACCGACCCCACTACTGCTAGAGCCCCAGCCAGCTGAAAGCATCTATCTTAGGGAACCATCAGCCTGACCATGTCTGCCCCCTCACTGTCACGCCTTGGCTCCTCCTCTCACCCACTGAGCTCCTGGCTCCAGCTTTCCCTCTCCATCCTCCCGATGCCATCATTCTCAGGGCCCGAGGCACAGAGGGCTGAAGTAGCTTGCCCAAGCTGTACAAACACTCAGCTGCCATTTGTCTTGTGTCTTTCAATAGTGTGGCTGAGAGGCGAGGCATTGGGAAGTTTGGTTTGGCTGTTTGCATGGCATTTACCTGACTTTTTATGGGAGCAAGACTTCCTTTTTTTTAATTTTATTTTTTTATTATTTTTGGGGGGCGGGGGTAGGGCTCACCATGTGGCCTGAAGGATATTAGTTCCTTGACCAGGGATCAAGCCTGTGCCCCCCTGCAGTGGAAGTGTGGAGTCCTAACCACTGGACCACTAGGGAAGTCCCAAGACTTTCTTAATGAAGGAAGCAATGCACTGGTTCCTATTCTAGACAGTCTCACTGTGGATAAGCACTTTGAATAACACTGCCTTAAAGGGTCCTAGGAACCCTGGGCTCATTTTATACAAAATATCCTCAGTGAAGTGAGTCTAAAGATTCCATGATAAATAAGCTATCAGGTAAGCATGTTAAAATTTTTACATGCTTCATTTCTCTGAGGTCAGTCAATTCTCTGTTTTTAACTTCGGAGACCCCAGTAAAAAAACCTCAAACCCAACATGAATAACTAATAAAAAAGTAAATGAAAGCCCAGACTCTACAATAAATGGCTCCTTAGTTTTGGAGGAAAACTCAAAACAATAATTGATTTTTTTTAAGTTTTATAAAAAAAGTATCTCTTTGAAATTCACCTTGCCAAAAAAAAAAAAGGAGTATCTTGAAGAGGTGTAGGTGGTATAGGAGCTATACCAACAAACTCATGTGGTCTACAGACTGATCTATGTACGTTCATATAGTCAAAACAAACGGTGTGATTAGATTATTGTGCAAATAAATATACTCTGTGGAATTGGGGAGAAATTGATGACCAAGAATAATAATCGTGATGAGGGGCTAAAAACTGTCCAGATGTCTTTATCACTAATGGAATTTTCCAGAGTGGAAATTTGGTGCCCTTAGTCATTTGCTTCCTAAGTACCAGAACTGAGAAGATTTCTGGTTTTGTATTGGTATCACATTACAGCCACTGAAAAATGCATTTTGTCACAAAGTAGCTTCAGTAGTTTATGGAGATGCTTGCAGTTTCAGATGGTTTAAATCAAATTCCTGGTATCAATATCTCCCAGAAGTAAATATTCTATATTTACACATAGGCTATAGTATCAACCCATCTCTATATTCATTATTACTAAATCTAAAACTAAAAAAACAAATAAATAAATACAACTCTACCCACTTAAGGTAGAAATCGGAAATATATCCTCCCACTTCCTCAGTAATGGGGTTTCATAGAGATCCTTGGCCTCCTGGACTCATTCTGCTCAGCACCTGGACATTTGAGACATTTGTTGAGTCTCTAATATTTGTCAAGTACTAAGTGACCTGCAGGTAAAATATTTTAAAGTTGTGAGTAGGATGGTAAAAAGTAATATACCCCAGAAGATAATGTTCTGTATTAGGAGCAATCTTTCTGTTGCCCTACAGACCTAAATGTAGGGCCTGCCTCAATAGTTCCAATGCAAAGGACCAGATGCTATGATGGGAACAGAGGCTAAAGATCATTGAGGCTGACTCCCTCATGTTTGACAGTCAGCCAGTGAGTCTCTGAGAGGTGAAGTAACTTCCCCAGGACCACACAGCTAGAAGGAGACCAAGCTAGAACTCAGATCCCCTGACTCTCAGAAGAATGACCTTGCACTCTGTAACACAAACCCCTATTTGAGACTGCAGGCAGTGAGCATTCCCTGACAGTAAAGTGATAACAGGTATTTCATTTAGTTAATTATCTCTTCAACTAGAAATACTTGAAACATTGACGTTTATCATCTGAAATGGATCAAGTATCTCATAATGAAGAATTTCATTAGAAAATGGCCAATAAACATAAAATATGAGTGCAAAAAGCGGGATGTCAAAACTATGAAAAATGCTTGAGCTGGATTTTAAATGCAATTAACAAAAATTATTTACTAAATATCTTAATGTCTATTTCATAGGGAGCATATTGAAACAGGTTAAATCATCCACCCTGTAAAAATAAATTTGTATGAAAGACAGGAACTATGCTTTTTGATTTCATCTATATTTTTATTAAGATATAAATTGGGACTAAATTAAAAATAAATGCAATTAAGACCAGAGATATAACCACACCAGGAGAAGACAAAGCCAAATATTCATAAATAATATTAATGATGAAATAAAATGTAATAATACTGAGCCATTCTTAAGCACTTTTCAGCAAAAAATCTCAATGTGCATTACCATCGATTTTTATATCCCTCTGAATGAGGTCAATAGTCACATTTATTTTACATATGACACCTCAATTAATTGACTACCTTGTGAGCAAGCCACTTATCCTTTTCCAAGTGCAATTTCCAATGAAATGAGGAAATATGGAGGGAAGAGAGGAGCCCTAACATATGCTGATTGCTATTATGGGCCTGAAAATGTGCTGAGAGGTTTACAAGCAATATCAATCTTCATAACTATCCAGTAGGGTATCCTTATTTCCATTTTCAGATTAAAGTAAAAAGAAGAGGATCATATGAGCTAAATAAGTCACCCAAGTTTGTACAATTGGTAACAGGCAGAGTTTAAATTCTTTCCACTACAACATTCCACCTTTCCTTGGCCTTCTTACAACAGACAAAGTGTAAGAGAAAGTGAGCTTGACTTTGCCCATCTAGGGAGTCATGGATCTACTTTTATCAACTTAGTTCAACAAACCTTTATTAAACACCTACTATAGCCTGGGCATTTTTCTGTGGCCTAGTAAAAAGGATGCACAAAGTAATCCCTGTTCTCAAGGAACTCACAACATAAAAGGGCAGAAAAACACATGCTTATACCTATCATAACTTTATTTGTACCTCTGCTTCATTCACAAAATATTTCAGGTACTTTATGTGATCATGCAAGAGAAAGCAAAAACTTAAACAAGAACTGAAGTCAGAGAAAACGGAAAAGAAGGCTAAAACAAGATGTTAAGTAGAAATGCAAACATGCAGATTCTAAGGTTCCTCATGCTTATTAAAATTAAGTCATAAATTGATTCTGAGTTTCCTGGCAGAAGAAGGCAGGAGGAAATTAAATAATTTATAAAAATTTGACTACCCATAAGTAAGAACACAGATATGTCCTATGGTAAGTAAGATTCTTCACAGCATTTAGTTTTGAAAGGAACTTATGGAATGGATTTTACACAGAAGATCAATGTCCTTAACACTGTCTGTAAAGTAAATAGTGAGTTTCCTAAGAATATTTCTCATGGCAGAGCTCAATGAGAAATAAACGTATGACACAAAAGCCACCCTCAGTCAAATATGCACAGCGCTTATCACTGTAATGACATAAAAAGCAATGTCTATGGGCTTACTCAAGAATGCTTTGGGCATTCTCTCTTGCAAGAGCACTGGAATCACAACTAACTGCTGAACAATCATGGACAGGAAGACACTGGAACTCACCAAAAAAGATACCCCACATCCAAAGACAAAGGAGAAGCCACAGTGAGGCAGTAGGAGGGGCACAATCACAATAAAATCAAATCCTATAACTACTGGGTGGGTGACTCACAAAGTGGAGAACACTTATACCACAGAAGTCCACCCACAGGAGTGAAGTTTCTGAGCCCCACGTCAGGCTTCCCAAACTGGGGGTCCGGCAATGGGAGGAGGAATTCCTAGAGAATCAGACTTTGAAGGCTAGCGGGATTTGATTGCAGGACTTCGACAGGACTGGGGGAAACAGAGACTCCACTCTTGGAGGGCACACACAAAGTAGTGTGCGCATCGGGACCCAGGGGAAGGAGCAGTGACCCCATAGGAGACTGAACCAGACCTACCTGCTAGTGCTGGAGGGTCTCCTGCAGAGGTGTGGGGTGGCTATGTCTCACTGTGAGGACAAAGACACTGGCAGCAGAAGTTCTGGGAAGTACTGCTTGGCGTGAGCCCTCCCAGAGTACTCCATTAGCCCCACCAAAGAGCTGGGTAGGTTCCAGTGTTGGGTCGCCTCAGGCCAAACAACCAACAGGGAGAAAACCCAGTCCCACCCATCAACAGACAAACAGATTAAAGTTTTACTGAGCTCTGCCCTCCAGAGCAACAGCCAGCTCTACCCACCACCAGTCCCTCCCATCAGGAAACTTGCACAAGCCTCTTAGATAACCTCATCCACCAGAGGGCAGGCAGCAAAAACAAGAAGAACTACAATCTTGCAGTCTGTGGAACAAAAACCACGTTCACAGAAAGATAGACAAGATGAAAAGGCAGAGGACTATGTACCAGATGAAGGACCAAGGTAAAACCCCAGAAAAACAACTAAATGAGTGGAGATAGGCAACCTTCCAGAAAAAGAATTCAGAATAATGATAGTGAGGATGATCCAGGAACTCAGAAAAAGAATGGAGGCAAAGATCGAGAAGGTGCAAGAAATGTTTAACAAAGACCTAGAAGAATTAAAGAACAAACAAACAGAGATGAACAATACAAAAACTGAAATGAAAAATGCACTAAAAGGAATCAATAGCAGAATAACTGAGGCAGAAGAATGGATAAGTGACCTGGAAGACAGAATAGTGGAATTCACTGCCACGGAGCAGAATAGAGAAAAAAGAATGAAAAGAAATGAAGGCAACCTAAGAGACCTCTGGGACAATATTAAATGCAACAACATTTGCATTATAGGAGTCCCAGAAGGAGAAGAGAGAGAGAAAGGACCCAAGAAAATGTTTGAAGAGATTATAGTCAAAAAATTCCCTAACATGGGACAGGAAATAGCCACCCATGTCCAGGGAATGCAGAGAGTCCCAGGCAGGATAAACCCAAGGAGAAACATGCTGAGACACATAGTAATCAAATTGACAAAAATTAAAGACAAAGAAAAGTTATTGAAAGTAACAGAGGAAAAGTGACAAATAACATAGAAGTAAACTCCCATAAGGTTAACAGCTGATTTCTCAGCAGAAACTCTACAAGCCAGAAGGGAGTAGCATGACATATTTAAAGTGATGAAAGGGAAGAACATACAACCAAGATTACTCTACCCGGCACGGATCTCATTCAGATTCGATGAAGAAATCAAAAGCTTTACAGACAAGCAAAAGCTAAGAGAATTCAGCACCACCAAACCAGCTCTACAACAAATGCTAAAGGAACTTCTCTAAGTGGGAAACAGAAAAGAAGAAAAGGACCTACAAAACCAAACCCATAACAATTAAGAGAATGGTAATAGGAACATATATATCAATAATTACCTTAAATGTGAATGGATTAAATGCTCCAACAAAAAGACACAGGCTCACTGAATGGATACAAAAACAAGACCCATATATATGCTGTCTACAAGAGACCCACTGGAGACCTAGGGACACATACAGACTGAAAGTGAGAGGATGGAGAAAGATATTCCATGCAAATGGAAATCAAAAGAAAGATGGAGTAGCAATACTCATATCAGATAAAATAGAATTTAAAATAAAGAATGTTACAGGAGACAAGGAAGGACACTACATAATGATCAAGGGATCAATCCAAGATGAAGATAAAAAAATTATAAATATATATGCACCAAACACAGGAACAACTCAATACATAAGGCAACTGCTAACAGCTATGAAAGAGGAAATCAACAGTAACAAAATAATAGTGGGGGACTTTAACTCCTCACTTATACCAAAGGAAAGATCATCCAAACAGAAAATTAATAAGGAAACACAAGCTTTAAATGACACAATAGACCAGATAGATTTAACTGATATTTATAGGACATTCCATCCAAAAACAACAGATTACACTTTCTTCTCAAGTGCACATGGAACATTCTCTAGGATAGATCACATCTTGGATCACAAATCAAGCCTCAGGAATTTAAGAAAAAAGAAATCACATCAAGCATCTTTTCTGACCACAGCACTATGAGATTAGAAATAAATTACAGGGAAAAAACCATAAAAAACACAAACACATGGAGGCTAAACAATACATTACTAAATAACCAAGAGATAACTGGAGAAATCAAAGAGGAAATCAAAAATTACCTAGAGACAAATGACAACGAAAACACAATGATCCAAAACCTATGGGATGCAGCAAAAGCAGTTTTAAGCGGGAAGTTTATAGCAATACAAGCCTACCTCAAGAAACAAGAAACATCTCAAATAAACAATCTAAACTTACACCCAAAGGAACTAGAGAAAGAAGAACAAGCAAAACCCAAAGTTAGTAGAAGGAAACAAATCATAAAGATCGCAGCAGAAATAAATGAAAAAGAAACAAAGAAAACAATAGCAAAGATCAATAAAACTAAAAGATGGTTCTTTGAGAAGATAAACAAAATTAATAAAGCTTTAGCCAGACTCATCAAGAAAAAGAGGGAAAGGACTCAAATCAATAAAATTAGAAAAGAAAAAGTAGAAGTTACAAGAGACACTGCAGAAATACAAACCATCCTAAGAGACTATTACAAGCAACTCTATGCCAATAAAATGGACAACCTGGTAGAAATGGACAAATTCTTAGAAAGGTATAAACTTCTAAGACTGAACCGGGAGGAAATAGAAAATATGAACAGACAAATCACAAGTAATGAAATTGAAACTGTGATTTAAATCCTCCAACAAACAAAAGTCCAGGACCAGATGGCTTCAAGGGGAATTCTATCAAACATTTGGAGAAGAGCCAACACCCATCCTTCTCAAACGCTTCCAAGAAATTGCAGAGGCAGGAACACTCCTAAGCTCATCTTACGAGGCCACCATCACCCTGATACCAAAACCAGACAAAGATACTACAAAAAAAGAAAATTACAGACCAATATCACTGATGAATATAGATGCAAAAATCCTCAACAAAATATTAGCAATCAGAATCCAACAACACATTAAAAGGATCATACACAATGATCAAGTGGGATTTATCCCAGGGATGCAAGGATTCTTCAATATATGCAAATCAATCAATGTGATACACTATATTAACAAACTGAAAAATAAAAACCATATGAGCATCTCAATAGATGCAGAAAAAGCTTTTGAAAAAAATTCAACGCCCATTTATGATAAAAACTCTCCAGAAAGTGGGCATAGAGGGAACCTACCTCAACATAATAAAGGCCATATACAAAAAACATCATTCTCAATGGTGAAAAACTGAAATTATTTCCTCTAACATCAGGAACAAAACAAGGATGTCCACTCTTGCCACTAACATTCAACATAGTTTTGGAAGTCCTAGCCACAGCAATCAGAGCAGAAAAAGAAATAAAAGGAATTCAAATTGGAAAAAAAGAAGTAAAGCTGTCACTGTTTGCAGATGACATGATACCATACATAGAGAATCCTAAAGATGCCACCAGAAAACTCAAGAGCTATTCAATGAATTTGGTAAAGTTGCAGGATAAAATATTAATGCACAGAAATCTCTTGCATTCCCATACACTAATGATGAAAATCTGAAAGAGAAATTAAGGAAACACTCCCACTTACCCTTGCAACAAAAAGAATAAAATACCTAGGAATAAACCTACCTAGGGAGACAAAAGACTTGTATGCAGAAAACTATAAGACACTGATGAAAGAAATTAAAGATGGTACAAACAGATGGAGAGATACACCATGTTCTTGGATTGGAAAAATCAATATTGTGAAAATGACTCTACTACCCAAAGCAATCTACAGATTCAATGCAATCCCTATCAAATTACCAATGGCATTTTTTACAGAACTAGAACAAAAAATCTTAAAATTTGTATGGAGACACAAAAGACCCCAAAGAGCCAAAGCGGTATTGAGGGAAGAAAACAGAGCTGGAGGAATCAGACTCCCTGACTTCAGACTATACTACAAAGCTACTGTAATCAAGACAATATGGTACTGGCACAAAAACAGAAATATAGACCAATGGAACAGAATAGAAAGCCCAGAGATAAACCCACATACCTATGGTCAACTAATCTATAACAAAGGAGGCAAGAATATACAATGGGGAAAAGACAGTCTCTTCAATAAGTGCTGCTGGGAAAACTGGATGGCTATATATAAAAGAATGAAATTAGAACACTCCTTAACACCATACACAAAAATAAGCTCAAAATGGATTAGAGACCTAAATGTAAGACTGGACACTATAAAACTCTTAGAGGAAAACATAGGAAGAACACTCTTTGACATAAATCACAGCAAGATCTTTTTTGATCCACCTCCTAGAGTAATGGAAATAAAAACAAAAATAAATAAATGGGACCTAATGAAACTTCAAAGCTTTTGCACAGCAAAGGAAACCATAAACAAGATGAAAAGACAACACTCATAATGGGAGAATATATTTGCAAATGAATCAGCAGACAAAGGATTAATCTCCAAAATATATAAACAGCTCATGCAGCTCAATATTAAAAAAACAAACAACCCAATCCAAAAATGGGCAGAAGACCTAGATAGACATTTCTCCAAAGAAGACATATGGATGGCCAAGAAGCACATGAAAAGCTGCTCAACATCACTAATTATTAGAGAAATGCAAGTGAAAACTACAATGAGGTATCACCTCACACCAGTTAGAATGGGCATCATCAGAAAATCTACAAACAACAAATGATGGAGAGGGTGTGGAGAAAAGGGAACCCTCTTGCACTGTTGGTGGGAATGTAAATTGATACAGCCACTATGGAGAACAGTATGGAGGTTCCTTGAAAAACTAAAACTAGAACTACCATATGACCCAGCAATCCCACTCCTGGGCATATACCCAGAGAAAACCGTAATTCAAAAAGACACATGCACCCCAATGTTCATTGCAGCACTATTTACAATAGCCAGGTCATGGAAGCAACCTAAATGCCCATCGATAGATGAATGGATAAAGATGTGGTACATATATACAATGGAATATTACTCAGCCATAAAAGGAATGCAATTGGGTCATTTGTAGAGATGTGGATGGATCTAGAGACTGTCATACAGAGTGAAGTAAGTCAGAAAGAGAAAAACAAATATCATATATTAATGCATATATGTGAAACCTAGAAAAATGGTACAGATGAACTGGTTTGCAAGGCAGAAATAGAGACACAGATGTAGAGAACAAACATATGGACATCAGGGGGGGAAAGTGGCGGGGGGTGTGATGAATTGGGAGATTGGTATTGACATATATACACTAATACATATAAAATGGATAACTAATAAGAACCTGCTGTATAAAAAAGTAAATAAAGTAAAATGCAAAAATTAAAAAGAAAAAAATGAATGCTTTGGGGATGGGGTTAAAGAATAGATGTAATTTCCCACACCCACTACTGGGTCTAGAACAGATTAGGCAATCAATAGTATTTTATGAATAAATAATAACATAAACATGAAAAAATAGATGAGTAGTTGAACAAGAGATGAGAATGGTGGGAAGGAGGGCATTTAAAGTGGGGGAAGAGAAAAAGCAAGGATGAAGAGGAGGAAAAGTCCAGATTATCATACCAAGTGTAGTTAGATAGAGAAAGACAAATATCATATGATATCACTTATATGTGGAATCCAAAAAAATATGATACAAATGAACTTATTTACAAAATAGAAACAGACTCACAGGCACAGAAAAAAAACTTATGGTTACCAAAGGGGAATAGGGGTGTGGGGAGAGGGATAAATTAGGAGTTTGGGATTAACATATACACATTACTATATATAAAATAGATAAACAACAAGGACCTACTGTACAGCACAGGGAACCATATTCAATATCCTATAACAACCTATAATGGAAAAGAATCTGAAAAAGAATATGTATATGTATATAACTGAATCACTTTGTTGTACACCTGAAACTCACACAACATTCTAAGTCAACTATACTTCAATAAAAATTTTAAAAAAAGAAACTATGATTTATATTGTTTTTTCCTAAAGAGAAAAAGCAGGCAATACGCAGTAAAAGGAGGACAAGGTTGGACCACAGAGGGCCCTGAACACCTCACTAAGTAGTTTAAACAATCTCGGGCACTAGTAAGTATGGACTCAGACAAATGCTTCACTGCTATTTGCCTTCATGTCACCATCTTTAAATGAAGGAGTTTGGACTAAACAGCATTTCAGATCTGCTCTAGCACACACACAGTTCCATAATAGGTGAGCCCGTAGCTTTGTTCTGTATGTAAATCTTATGTAGAAGACTTTTGAGCATGGAAGAAAAGTGACGAGGACAAATTAGATTATTCTGGAGGCAGAGAAGCCAGTTCTGATATAACTTAGACCTCGCTCTCACAGAGGCCTGTGCTGAGCAGAGAGCGGGCTCCAGCAGTCACTCATCCATATTTCCTCTCCAGCCCCTTGCCCATCGAATGCACACAGCTCAAGGTGACAGACTCCAGGGAAGCTGAGGTCAAGTCCGTGACCCTGAAGGGAACAGAGGATGTCACCAAGGACTAATCCTGATGTTTTCAGGGAAAGACAGAGAGCAAGGAGCAGTAGAACAAGACCAAAATGGACAAATGAGAGAGGCAGGAGAAAGGGCCAGGGATGAGCATGAGGAGAGCAGAAGGCAGACTTCTGGGGGCAGAGGACACAGCACTGGGCCACTGAAAGAAGAAGTGGACTTTCAGGGATTCCCAAGGGGCCCAGTAGGAACCTTTGGACTAAACCTTGCATTGGGTCTAGAGATGGACAAGATAAGACTCTTGCAGGTGACTTTGCATTGCTGGAAGGGCACTAGGTACTTACTTGGATGCCCCATACAACATCCAACAGCAGCAAAGGACCCTTTCCTCTTAAACCAAATTTTAATACCCTATGTTGAATGAGAACATGGCAGCTATGGAGGGAAAGGCAGGATTGGGCTTAATCTAACCTGAACATCACATTAGATAAAAGACTTGAGTTATTTGAAGTTAAAATTCCCAAAACTTCTTGTAGAAAACAGCCAGGGAGGGGGAAAGCCCCAGAAATCTTTCAAGCTGTTAGACTGAAGGGAACACCACACTTCAAAATACACATACGGCACATCCTTCGCTTTGACAGCCCCTAACAGACAAAATTATATCTGTTCTACACACTGGCATGTGGTAGAATTGGATTGATTTGCCCTGACAGCCCTCCCTGCTGGAAAAATACTTGTCAGTCAGCCCCGGCAATGTTTGTATTTTCAAGAATAATTATGCAGAGTGATTGTACAAGATCCTGGCAGGTGGGCCAGGCAGGCTTAGCTGTCTACCTCTCCAACCCTGTGTCCCTGAGCCCGAGGATGGAAAACACCCCTTTAACATCCTGCTTCCCCGCTCCCAAGCTGTGTGCATCAACCTCCATTTGAGAGCTCTATGCTGATGTCTGTTTTATCATTTGGGATCCTCCACTCCCATGCCCTCCAAACAGAAACCTTCCTTCCTTCAATAATTTCAACTGGTAGCCACTATTTTTTCCTAATTGACTTCTTCAAGTCAGCTGGCCTTAACCAACGTACATCTGAATGAATGCTCCATTGTGAAAGAAATGTTTTGTCTTTGGTGGAGATAATTCACATAACACACACAAACAAGTGTGCATTCAGGGGCTTTCCTAGCCTGTGTCTTAATTGTGAATAGTTTATCCCAGCATAAATATATTGAGTCTCTTTTCTGTGCACACACTCTAGTGAGGGTAAGAGAAATGCAGATATAATGAAAATGGGATCAGAATGCAATAAACGGTAATGAGAGGGGCCAGCCAAGTGCTCTGTAAGTGGGGCCATTCAGGAAAGGCTCTGTGGAGTCATTGAGCCAATTCTAGAAAAGCAAGTTAGAGTCTTTATGAAGAAAGCTCTGAACACAAGAGAATGGGGCATAGTGCTTAGACTAAGAAGCAGTGGGGAGCCAGTGGGCACTTCATGAGGTCCGGAGTTCTGTGCCAGCTTCCTCACATGGCTGTAGACTCTGCCCCAATTCCACAGAAAGGCAATGCTCAGTAGAGCTCACAACCAATGATATGTGGTGAATGAAAGAGACAGGATCACAGACAAGATTTTTGGTTGCATCCCAAGAGTTTTCCATCTCTGGATGGCTTTCTGTCCAACTGATATGTCAAGCAGAGTACTATGCTATTTCCTCTTCAATATGATTATTTGAGAACTCATATTTTCAAAGGTAGGACTAATGTTTGTTTTCCTGAAAGGATTTTGCAATACTTTCAGCATCTTTCAATTCAACATACCTTTTTTTTTTCCCTTTTCATTTCACCATTTAAGCACCTATGTGTAAAGAATTGTGTTTGATGCTGTGGAAGGTTCAAGGGTGAATAAGGGCAACAGGAAGCCAGTGTTCATTAATTGCACATCTGCTGCATGAGAGGTATCATGTCAAGCATTGTACATACAATCTTTTATTCAGACATCCTTCTGCACCTAAGAAGAGACATCACTGACTCCATTTGGGGAATGGAATAAGTAAGTCTTGGAGATGTTAAGTAATTTGCCCAAAGCCACACAGCTGGAAAGTGGCCAAGGCAAGCTAGAACTGGCTTCAAAGCCAAGCAGTCTCTCACAGTAGAACACAAATCTTTCCCCTAAAGGAACTGTAGTCTAATAGGGAGATGAGACACAAAGTACACAAATAACAGTTGTAAAAAGCAGAATGTAAAACCCACCATGACAGATGTTAGAAATACAGGGTTGAGGGTGTTCAGAAGAAAAAATTTTTTGAATACAGGGTTTGGGGTTGGAGGGTGTGCCATTTGAATTTTCCCTTGTAAGTTGAGCAGGGCTTGAAATGTTGGTTGGAAAAGAAAGGCATTGTTGAATGTAATGAATTAAGACATTTTCAAATTGTCAAGATGTCACTGACTTGATCATGTACTGGACCTTCATGTTAAGACATACCTGCATTAAAGTCCAAAATCTGAAAGCTATTTAGGTTGAACCAAATGAAATTTCCATTTGTGCAGGCCAAATTGAGACAAATATCAGCTATTTCATGTGGCTTAACATTAGGTTGTATCTTTATAAACAGAAACTCTGAATGTTAGAAAATACATATCTTTTAATGTTCAAAAAAACAGAAAGGAAAGCAATACATGCACATGGTAACAAACCAAGAGCCTTAAGACAGAAAGAAGTTGTACCCTTCCATATTCATCCCTGTCCTTGGTCCTACTCTCCTGGGCAACCAATACAATACAATTTAGATTTTGGTTTTCAAGTGGTGAGCTCCATAACTCTAATTAATATGGTATACCTCTTGTTCCTGTTTTCCCAATTTAAGACACTTATTGATTCTCCACTCTATAAGAGGAGGATTTTGCTTGCATTGTCTCTCACCTCCACCCAATAATTGGGTGCTGTATTAGTTTTTAGTTCTTCCACTGATTATCTATTATACTATACCTCTATTTCAGCCAGTATCCTGACACACTTCTGTATATGATGAGCATATTAGCACCCCTATCTTCCCTCTACCCCACTCACATATTGAGGTATATTCTTTGAGCTTGACCTTTACTACAACTGTGTCAATATTATTGTTATATACATTCCATTCCCAATATGATATAATTAAGTGTCTTATGCTTCTAAAAATTGAACAGCAATAAACAGAATTTATGTTAATATGACCAGCTTAATACTGTATACTACAAGGCTAAGTGGGTGCCAGGACTGCATTCGCTTTTCATGCCTAATGTCATGCAGAGAACTTCTGAGCCACTTGAAGGAGGATGTTTATAGCATCAAGATCAAAAGACTTCTCTCTCTTAAGCATCAAGATTGTTACAGCATCAAATTCAGGCAGACAGGTTTTTTATTTCTCCTGCTGGCACTCAGTGGACCTCTCAATTTGAGGTCCACGGTGCTTCTTCAACACTGAGAAATCATCTTTGTTTTTTTCTTTGATAATTTTCTCCCTGCCATTTTTCTCAATTCTCATCATTATCTGGAAATCTTAATAATCATATGTCACCTCCCATGATACAATTGAATTGTATGAATTCTCTCTCATGAATTAGTTATCTATTTCTCTTCTTCTCCAGCACTATTTCTGCTTTTTTGCTCTTTATTTTGGAAAAGTTTCTTGCTTATCTTTCAGACCTCTGATTGAAACTTTTACTTCCACCACCATATATTTAATTTTTATGAGTTCCTTATCTTATAGTTCCTTTTTCCTAGCTAAACTTTGATTTATGTGCATAAAATCTCAAATCAGAGAACACTTCTTTCTTTTAATTTTCTTACACTCCTAAAAAATTTCTTTTCCCTCCAAGTCACTTTTTCTCTTTGTAGCTTCTCTTTCAGGTGCTTATTGTCCTCACATGTAGAGTGGATCTTGAATTCTATTTATATTGAAGAAAGAAAGACTGGATAGCTAGATAGCTAATAAGGGTTTCCTGGGCTCTTATGTCAGTATTTCTGATCTCAGATGGGAAGTTTGGTTAGGAATTGGGTCATTGGTAGAACACATAGATAGGAAGGGCTTTCTTTAGGATGAATAGGCAGAGAATGGACCATTCACCTGGAGTATAAACATGCCAGAGTAAAGAGAACTCTGTTCTCCCATACCCATACTAATATTAGCCTCATCCTCTAGGACAATCTGGCAATTTCTGCACAGAAGTGTTTTAGATTTTTTTTTTTGGTATGAAGATAAATAATGGACTATCTGCTTCTCTGCCCAGTTGGAGGTGGGAGTGCATACCACTCATGCAGTGCCTCCCTTATTTTAAGCCCTTTCCCACTGCTTCCTTCTGTTGAAACTGCTGCATGCACATGATGGCCCCAAGCCTACAACCATTCCAGGTTCCAACAAACAGGTTACTCTTGCCTCCATTGCAGACCCCCATAGCATATTCCGAGCTGAAGATTCTTCCACTATGTTTCATGTATCAACATGGCAACCAGGCACCATCTCTTTTCCAGAAATCTACTGAAAAATCTTAGTCATTAAAGCCTCAGCCTCTCCTTCACTGTTATGAATAAGAGGCAACAGATATGTTCTGCTCAGCAATCTGGATGGAATGTCTTCAATACCTTACTAGGGAAGTGTTCCTTGGAGTCTCCACCCAGATGGAATGTTCTCCAAGAGCTCAACCAGATTGCCTGAGGACTTTGAACAACCTATTCATTTCACAAATGAGAACAACAAGGCACAGTAAAAGTGCTAATTTCCCAGAGCTGAGCCAGGACCCACCATTTGCTTGCCCTCAAATCCAGTGCCATTTTCATTAAACCCTGATATTTCTCATTAAGATATTTATCAACCAAACACAACACATAGTTCAAACGTGTAAGAAGAGGGGAAGGCAGGGAAGATAAAGGCTGTATGAAGTCAGCAGAATATTGCTATAGCCTGTCCTCAGAAGTCACATCACCCTTCCTCTGCAGCTACCAGATTTATCTCTTTTGTCCTCTGCCTATTCACACGCTCCATCTTCGATGAGCTGCAAAACCTTGGGTGTGAACTCACGTCAAGAAGCATGGTGTTGAAGGCAGTTTATGAGCTGAGGGCAGATTTATAATGTGAGACTTGTGGTGCTTGGGTTTCCTTCCTTTCTGTCTTGGGATAAGGATGTGTTTTTTGTGATTCTGTCAACTGGAACACTTCCAAACTCGGTTTTTGGAGAACAGTTATAAAAAGTGCACAGTTATGCTATGGTACCTAATCACACTGCTTTAGAGAGGAAAGGGCCATTCCTATCCATCGGGCTTGGGGTACTGTTGGGGATCCTGTAGAGGGTCAGACAAATCTGGCTCCTGCTATGGTTCCCCAAGTTTTATAATGAAGTCCCTTCTAGAAATTGCCTTCTCCTGAGAGAGTTTCAATGCAACTATTACAAAGGGAACTACTTATATTGGGTGATTAAAAATTATGTTGTTATATGTTAATGTTATAACATTATAACATTATAATGTTATATGTTATTATATGTTAATTATGTTGTTATATGTTACAGCTGGGATTAGTTTAGTCTAAAGTATTAAAATGGCATCAAATATTCAGAGTAGACTATATCAAATTCATTCGAGAAAACAATGGGACCAAGAAGGAATTAATTTCTAAAATACGCAAACAGCTCATACAGCTCAATGTCAAAAAAAAAAACCTAATAAAAAATGGGCAGAAGACCTAAAATGACATTTCTCCAAAGGAGACATACAGATGGCCAACAGGCACATGAAAAGATGCTCAACACTGTTAATTATTAGAGAAATGCAAATCAAAACCACAATGAGGTATCACCTCACACCAGTCAGAATGGCCATCATCAAAAAAATCTACAAATAATAAATTCTGGTGAGGGTGTGGAGAAAAGGGAACCCTCCCACACTGTTGATGGAAATGTAAATTGGTGGAGCCACTATGGAAAACAGCATGAAGTTTCTTTAAAAAACTAAAAACAGAGTTACCACATGATCCAGCAATCCCACTCCTGGGCATATATCTGGAAAAGAGGAAAACTCTAACTCAGAAAGGTACACACACCTCATTGTTCATAGCAGCACTACTTACAATAGCCAAGACATGGAAGATGAATGGGTAAAGATGTGGTATATAGACACAGTGGAATAGTACTCAGCCATAAAAAAAGAATGAAATAATGCCATTTGAAGCAATCTGGATGGACCTAGAGATTAGCATCTTAACTGAAGTCAGTCAGACTGAGAAAGAAAAGTATCATATGATACCACTTACATGTGGAATCTAAAAGAAAATGATAAAAATGAACATATTTACAAAACAGAAACAAACTCACAGAGAACAAACTTATGGTTACCAAGGGGGAAAGGGGCGGGAGATAAATTGGGAGTTTGGGATTAACAGATACATGCTACGATATATAAAATAGGTAAACAATAAGGGCCTACTATACAGCAGAGGGAACTATACTCAATATCTTACAATAATACCTATAATGGAAAAGAATCTGAAAAATAATATATATATGTATATAACTGAATCACTTTGCTGTACACCTGAAACTAACACAACATTGTAAATCAGCTATATTTCAATTAAAAAAATAAATAAGAAAAATATTGGATTGGCCAAAAAGTTGGTTTGGGTTTTTCCATTCCATCTTAGGGAAAAACCCAAATGAACTTTTGGGTCAACCCAATACAATAAAAAGAATAAGCCAGTGTTAAATCATATGGTATGCTGAAGTTGAGGCAATAATCAGCTGATGACAATTTGTCTCTATGGGTGTGGCTAAACAATGTCCAGCCCTGCCTTGTAAGCCCACCTGGGGCCTGAGTGGACAAGCCTCCAGAGAGAACCTGATTCCTCAGAAGGGTTGATATCTGCATGGGGTTGAACTGATAGTTAGGACCTAACATGGGGCTCAGGTCACTTATCTGATCCAGGCTCCTCCACCTTAAAATACCTGAGTGAACCAAAAGTATTTGGAAGGAACAATAAAATGTTCTTAAATTTTGTCCCCCACCCCTTATGAATTTGCACATGATTATAATGAACTGAACAGGAGTGAGATCAGTACAAGCCCAGATGAAAACACTATAACCATGCAAGAACCAATGAAGGCCCAGGAGGAAAATGTCCATTGACGAAGAAAAGTGAAAAACGAGGAGGAAAGTGTCCCACAGGCAGGGCCCAGGGTGATGATGGGGGAAGCAGTGAGTGAAAATGACCACAATTTGCAGGCAGGGATTAAGAGGCAGAAAGGAAGTCTCAGTCCAATTGTTGCTAATAACTAACTACATAAGTCACAGCAATTCACTTAATGTATCTGTTGATTCCTCTCCTCTCACTGTAAAATGGGAATAGAAATACCTGACCCCTGCATCCTAGAGAGAACAAAATGGTATTCTAAATAAAAAGCACTCTGAAAAGTAAAATGTACTATAAATGTTACATGATGTGACCACTTCTATAGAGCAATTTGGTGCTCAAGATTATACAGTGCCTTACAGATACATTTTATTGGTTCAATTTAACATTAAATATTATAGACAAACTACAATACTAATGAGGCCTTCTGCTCTCAGAACACTTTAAAGCTTATATATTATTTTATTAGAGCATGAAAATAGCTCTGTAAAATGGGCTATGAACATTTCCCAAGTTCCATTTCACAGTTGAGGAAGCAGAGGCTCAGAGAGGCTGAGGGGCTCATCCAAGGTTGCACAGCTGGACAGTTATAGAACTAGACACCAAGCTTGGCCTTTTGATTCCAAGTTCAATATTCTTTACACCAAAGTGGCATAGTAGGGATTCTGGAGACTAAGAATGACAAAAGTAAAAAAATTCAATCTGGAGATAAGACTTGTAGATACGATGCTAAGATCAATGCAAGATACTAGTGCAAAAATAATGCCAGGCATTTGTCTACTAGAAAGTTATGAACTCAAGAAAGGAGAAATTAGTGTGGATAGGTAATCACAGTAAAGCCTTCACATATTAAAAAAGGTCTGGGTTTTCATGTGAAAAATGGATTTCTTTGAATAGTTGGAGTTAAAGGAGAAGAAGCGAAAGCATGAAGTCAGGATGGTGGGAATAAGATTGCTCTGTTTAACTGGGGCTATAGTAAGAGCTGCTGGGATAGAAGTTTTAATAGAAGTTTTGATAGGTTAAATGGGACAAGATCATAGAGAGCCTGAAGGTTAGATGAAGGGGTCTAGCATTGATCCTATAAGCAGAATGGAGTTATTGTAGGTTCCTGAACAAGGGAGTGGCATTATATATGTAGTATACTGTCTGGTAGGAATATGCACAGTGTATTAAATGCACCCAGAAGCACAGAGAGTAACTAGAAGATTGTTGCATTAAGAACAGCATAGTCATGAAGTCCCTATGTCACAGTGGTGGCAATGAAAATAAAAGGAAAGCTACAAGTCCTAAGAGCCAAGTCATTGGATAATCAGAGCAAGAGAATTACTCACTCAGCTACCACACTCCAAATGACTCTCAGAAACATAAATAGTTTTCTTAATCATATTTTCCCTTAACCATGCTGCCAAATTAAGTGATCCAGAGTTGCCAAAGCAAAGAGTTCATTAAAAACTCTGGAATTTGTCTAATATGTTCTTTAATTCACCCCTTGGTCTTCTTTCCAAGAAGACTTCTCAGAAGTGAAACGATTATATACACACATAAACACCACTAGAGTCACCTTCAGACCTTCCCAATGCTCTTAACTATGTATTCATATAATATGAATCCCTGCATCTAATGTCAGAAGATGTCATGTCACCTTTCATTGGATCCATACCATCTCCAAAGAGGTGACGTGAAGATGGGGAGAAGAAGCAGAGGCAAAGAAGCCCCAAGTGCCAACTGTGGAGCAGAGAAGGAGGAGGAGAAGGGCAGGAAGATGTGGACCAGTATGGTATTGTGGATGGAGAGCCTGGATCCTAATAACTTGGCTGCTTGGTCCAGCCTGAACTCAGTGCCTGAGTCTGCCTTTTCAACACTTACCTGAACCCTGCCCCAAAGCAAAGAGGTTAAGGATTGAAATTGGTCCCCTTTCTTTGGTTGGCAGGTGGGTTCATAGACATGGTCTGATTTGAACAGCCTCCATTTTCCTAAGTGAATTTTAATAAAGACATACTTTCCCTTTAAATTTCAACAGCTCTGCTGTGTTTTCCATTCCCTCTTCATTTCAGCGTGTGGGCATCACACACACACGCGCGCACGCACACACACACACACAGACACCTCGCATGCTGCACCGACAGCTGCTTGCCAGTCAATGAAGTCACGTTACTCTGTCATGAAGACGTGTGAAATCAGCCGCCTCCCAGGAAGTGGGCAGAGGCATGTACGATGCAATCAATGTAAACAGGATTTTTCTGTCTCCTGCGCCTGTTTTGTTGGCTCATTGAGCAGAGAAGTGAACAAGCTTCACTGGGTGCAGAACTGTATTTAGGAAAAACCTTTTCTTTTTATTGCCATTATATGTGATAATGACTTCAGGAGACTGTCACCTTTAGATTCACACTGGTTGGATGAAACAGGCTCCCTGCTTTCAGAAAAATCCAACAGAGTTGACCTCTTTTTCCCATGAAAATGTCAACAGCAATATACAACCCTCACTCCCTAGGCAGGCATACCAGGGCCCCTCCAATGGCCCCAAGGCTGTGGACAAGCTCCATCACTGTCATGGTAGCTTCAGCACCTCAGAGCATCTCCCTTAGTGCTGATGATCACAATGCTCCATGCCAGGCAGTTGTCACTGTTGCCAAGGATCTGTCAGCCCAGGCACTCCCCTGGCTGCACGCATATTCATGGGTCATTCCAGCAGAATAACCCCCATCCCAGACTCCAGCAACCCAGAAATGGATGACTTAAACCAAGTACCTGAGAGCTTAATTGTATTATTCCATAGGGATTTTGTACTCCATGGCAAGAACTTATGAAAGACAGATGTTTATTTTGGGTCAAACACACTTACATAATGCCTGATGGTGTGCAAATAATGGTTTGTCTCACCCAACATTGTTAGACTACCTACAAGGACTTCCCTGCCCCCAGAGTTAAACCTCTATCTAAAACCAACCAAAGCCAACAAGCAGGCTTCATTGCTCAAATAAGAAGTGTACAGTGGGAGAAAGCTCCAGGACACTAGAATAGGATGAGACCCTGGATGGCTAATTAACAGGACCAGGGAAGGGAGTGCGACAGAGTCTGACACACAAGTGAGCTTAGCAACACTAACTAATTAGCAACAATTAATTTTACAGTAGGAGCAAGAACACATGTATTATGTTCTATAAAAGCTTAATAGATGTCACCATAAATCACTCTCATCTCTCCCCTGAAACTGAACTTGCAAGTAGGCTGCCTTGAAATCTTCAGGAATGAACAATATAGAGCTGCCTGCTATCTCTTGGATCTTAATATGAAAGCAAGACAGCTTTTGCTCTGCCACTTGGCCCTTGACAAATCTCAGCTGTTGTAAATGAGGTTGGCATCGGTAGGCTCCACTGTACCCCAGCCCTGAACCAATTCTGATTAAGGAAGGCAAGAAATGATCAGCCCGAGTTCCTGGTAGGGTCTGGGATCCATGGTGCTGCCCTAGTTGGATGTCCAGTGTTCCCAAAAGGAGCTTCCTGCCTGAGACAGAGAATAGATTTCTTCATTTATGTCTCCTCCTACCGATTGGAAGTACCTGCGTGGAACATTATGTTGAAAGGATTGGGGCTTAGTGGGAAAGAGTGCCAGGAGCAACTAGTAATGTCTCCTAGGCACTAGGATTAGAAGCACTGTTGGTTTTGTTTGTTCTGTTTTGTTTTAATTTTCCACCATTTTTTTAAATTGTGGTAAAATACATATAACATAAAATTTATCATTTTAAAGTGTACAATTTAGTGGCATTAACCACATTCATAATTCTGTGCAACCATCACTACTATCTTTTTTTAAAATTTTTATTGGAGTATAGTTGCTTTACAATGTTGTGCTAGTTTCTTGCTGTACAGCAAAGTGAATCAGTCATACATATACATATATCCACTCTTTTTTAGATTTCCTTCCCATTTAGGTCACCACAGAGCACTGAGTAGAGTTCCCTGTGCTATACAGTAGGTTCTCATTAGTTATCTGTTTTATACATAGTAGCATCACTACTATCTAGTTCCAGAATTTTCCCATCACCCCAAGTGGAAACACTGAACCTATTAAGCACTCAATTCCCATTTCCCCCTCCCATCATCCCCTGGAAACTACTGATCTGTTTTCTGTCTCTATGGGTTTGCTTATTCTGGAAATTTCATATGGATACAATCATACAATATGTGTCCTTTGTGTCTGGCATCTTTTCACTTAATGTTTTCAAGGTTCGTGTTGTAGTAGGTGTCAGTACTCTTGTTTTGATCACCTTGACCTTTGATCACCAGAGTCCTGTCTTTGGTGAGTACTCTTCTTCAGTTTCCTAAACAGCATCTCAGTTCTCATTTGAGTCATGAACCCACGTTGAAGCCCAGCCAAGTCTTTCTAGACCTCTTTGTCAAATGCTTGCACTTTATTTTTCATCCTCCCAGGCCCCTGGTGGAACTCTATTTTGAGAGGGCAGAGTAACTGAAACCGGGACTCTGTTGTTTGTTACATGGCTCTTGATGCCATGATCCCGCAACCAGACTGGACTTCCTTGGAATGGAGGCAGACCTGACCCATTCTTAAGAGCACTGTACATTGCTTTCTCAAGACTGATAGATTTCAAATGCCAGACTTTAGCCAGGTGACTTCCCCCAGTCCTGAATCTACATTGGAGCAGTTTTATTAATTTTTCAGTAAGCTCAACAGAAAACGTGGGGTATAGAGTGGTAAATTAAAATGTGAGAGATGTGACCTCTGCTTCTAGGAAGACAAAGTAAGTATACTTTTCTCAATGTTTCCCACTAAGTACCATTAAGGACCCTTAACAATGTACATTGTTAAACATAACAATACTCTAAAAGGTGGAGAAAAGAAGGAATGATGACTGAAATTTCCCAAATCTAGCAAAAGACATAAACCTAAAGATTCAAGAAGTTAACCCCAAATGGGATAAAGCCAAAGAAATATACACCATGAAGATTTTAGTCAAACTTCTGAAAACTAAAGACAAAGAAAAATTCTTAAGTGTAGTGACAGAGAAATGATACCTTATCTGTAAGGGAAAAACTATTTGAATGGCAGTGGATTTCTCATATGAAACCATGGAGACCAGAAGAAAAGTAGCCTGACCTTATTCAAATGATCAAAAAAAGTTAAGTACTGTCAACTCAGAATCCTATGTCCAGTGAAAATATCCATCAAGAACAAGGAAAGTACTAGGGCACCTACCAGATGCTGGCGGGGGACCTCAACACCCAAGGGGACAGGAGGAACCCCAGAGGGACTGGGTAGGACATGGTGGGGAGCAAGGGGGGGAGGAGAAGTGGAAGCCAGATGGGACTGGTGACCCTGAGGGGTGGCTGGGGGATAGGAGGTGTTCCCACATCTGGAGGATATGGGGGAACATGGCTAGCATTTCCCCCAATCACTCAGGCCCCAGGAAGCCTGCTGGGGTCCTGGCCCTGGTCCTCTGCCCTCCAGGGTCCCGTCCAGCCACATGGGTCCTAGAGGTATGGGAGGGAGGGTGGGGGGGAAGAAGAGTAGAGTCCAATGGGGAGTGACCCTCCGGGATCAGAGGATGGGGGGAATGTGGCTAGAGTTTCCCCCTCCCACTCAGGCCCCAGTAAGCCTACTGAGGCCCCCGGCCTGATCATCCACACTCCGAGGCTGGAGGCACTCCAGGGGCATTCTGGCCACCCTAAGCCTAAGCCCCACAGCCCCACCTCTACCCCCCAGGGCCTTTTCTGGCTGTGTGGGTCCTAAGCCTAGACCCGCCCCCACCTAAACCGCACCACCGCCTAAGCCTGTGCCCGCCTAAGCTCTGTCCCCACAGCCAAGGCTTTTCCGGTCTTTTTTTTTCTCTTTTTTGCTATTGTGGTTCTGTTTTACCTTCTGGTTGTTCTTTCATTTATATTTTTATTTTTTCTAACATATCTGTTAGTTCTCTAATCTTATTTTATTTTTTACTCCTTGTTATTGTTCTCCTCCTTTTTTTGTGGCCACCCTGAGTGGCTTGTGGGATATTGGTTCATGGGCCAGGGGTTGGGCCTCAGCTCCTGTGGTGGGAGCACTTAGTCTGAACCACTGGACTAACAGAGAACCTCAGACCCCAGGGAATATTAGTCAGAGTAAGGTCTCCTGGAGGTCCTCATCTTTGCACCAAGACCCAGCTCTACCCAGCAGCCTACAAACTACACTGCTGGAAGCCTCAGGCCAAATAACCGGTAAAACAGGAACACAGTCCCACCCATCAAAAGAAATGAGATGACAAAAAAATATGTTACAGATGAAGGAGCAAGGTAAAAACCTACAAGACAAAATAAATGAAGAAGAAATAGGCAACCTACCTGAAAAGGAATTCAGAATAATGATAGTAAAGATGATCCAAAATCTCAGAAATAGAATGGAGGCATGGAGAGAGAAAATACAAGAAATATTTAACAAAGACCTAGAAGAACTAAAGAACAAACAGAGATGAACAACACAATAACTGAAATGAAAAATACACTAGAAGGAATCAATAGCAGAATAACTGAGGCAGAAGAACGAATAAGTGAGCAGGAAGATAGAACAGTGGAAATAATTGCTGAGGAGCAGAATAAAGAAACAAGAATGAAAAGAATTGAAGACAGTCTCAGAGACATCTGGGACAACACTAAATGCACCAACATTTGAATTATAGGGGTTCCAGAAGAAGAAGAGAAAGAGGAAGGGTCTGAGAAAATATTCAAAGAGATTATAGTTGAAAACTTCCCTAACATGGGAAAGGAAATAGCCACCCAAGTCCAGGAAGTTCAGAGAGTCCCATACAGGATAAATACGAGGAGAAGCATACCAAGACACATAATAATCAAACTAACAAAAATTAAATTCAAAGAAAAAATATTAAAAGCAGCAAGGGAAAAGCAAAAAATAACACATAAGGGAATCCCATAAGGTCATCAGCTGATTTTTCAGTAGAAACTCTGCAGGCCAGAAGGGAGTGGCAGGATACATTTAAAGTGATGAAAGACAAAAAAATACAGCCAAGATTACTCTACCCAGCAAGGATCTCATTCAGATTTGAGGGAAAAATTAAAACCTTTACAGACAAGCAAAAGCTAAAAGAATTCAGCAATACCAAACCAGCTCTACAACAAATGCTAAAGGAACTTCTCTAGGCAGGAAACACAAGACAAGAAAAGCCCCACAAAAACAAAGGCAAAATAATTAAGAAACTGGTAATAGGAACATGCATATTGATAATTACCCTAAATGTAAATGGATTAAATGCTCCAACCAAAAGACACAGGCTGGCTGAGTGGATACAAAAACAAGACCCGTACATATGCTGTCTACAAGAGACCCACTTCAGACCTAGGGACACATACAGATGGAAAGTGAGGGGATGGAAAAAGATATTCCATGCAAATGGAAATCAAAAGAAAGCTGAAATAGCAATATTCATATCAGATAAAATAGGCTTTAAAATAAAGACAGTTACAAGAGATAAAGAAGGATTCTACATAATGCTCAAGGGACAAATCCAAGAAGAAGATATAACAATTATAAATATTTATGCACCCAACATAGCAGCACCTCAATACATAAGGAAAATGCTAACAACCAAAGAGGAGGAAATCAGTAGTAACACAATAATAGTGGGGGACTTTAACACCCCACTTACACTCATGGACAGATCATCCAAACAGAAGATAAATAAGGAAACACAAGTTTTAAATGACACAATAGACCAGATAGATTTAATTGATATATATAGAACATTCCACCTGAAAGTTGCAGAATACACTCTCTTCTCAAGTGCACACAGAACATTCTCCAGGATAGATCACATCCTGGGTCACAAATCAAGCCTCAGAAAATTTCAGAAAATTGAAATCATATCAAGCATCTTTTCTGACCACAATGCTATGAGATTAGAAATCAATTACAGGGAAAAAAAAAACTGTAAAAAGCACAAACACATGGAGGCTAAACAGTGTGCTACTAAGTAACAAAGAGATCACTGAAGAAATCAAAGAGGAAATTTAAAAAAACATAGAAACAAATGACAATGAAAACACGATGATCTAAAGCCCATGGGATGCAGCAAAAGCAGTTCTAAGAGGGAATTTTATAGCAATTCAATCTCACTTTAAGAAACAAGAAAAATCTCAAATAAACAATCTAAGTTACACCTAAATCAACTAGATGAAGAAGAACAAAGGAAATCCAAAGTCAGTAGAAGGAAAGAAATCATAAAGGTCAGAGCAGAAATAAATGAAATAGAAAGGAAGAAAACAATAGCAAAGATCAATAAATCTGGTTCTTGGGCCCCCCTGGTGGTGCAGTGGTTGAGAGTCCGCCTGCTGATGCAGGGGACATGGGTTCGTGCCCCGGTCCGGGAAGATCCCACATACTGCAGAGCACTGGGCCCGTGAGCCATGGCCGCTGAGCCTGCGCGTCCGCAGCCTGTGCTCCACAACGGGAGAGGCCACAGTAGTGAGAGGCCCACGTACTGCAAAAAAACAAAAAACAAAAAACAAAAAAACAAAGAATAAAAGTTGGTTCTTTGAGAAGATAACCAAAATTGGTAAACCTTTAGCCAGACACATCAGGAAAAAAAGGCAGACGACACAAATCAATAAAATTAGAAATAAAAAAGGAGGAATTACAACTGACACCACAGAAATGCAAAGGACTACAAGCAACTATATTCCAATAAAATGGACAACCTCAAAGAAATGGACAAATCCTTGGAAAGGTACAATTTTCCAAGACTAAACCAGGAAGAATTAAAAAATATAAACCGTCCTATCACAAGTAATGAAATTGAAACTGTTATTAAAAATCTTCCAACAAACAAATGTCCAGGACCGGATGGTTTCACAGGTGAATTCTATCAAACATTTAGAGAAGAGCTAACACCTATCTTGCTCAAACTCTTCCAAAAAATTGCAGAGGGAAGAACATTCCCAAATTCATTCTACAAGGACACCATCACGCTGATACCAAAACTAAAGATATCACAAAACAAAGAAAATTACAGACCAATATCACGGATGAACACAGACAAAAAATCCTCAACAAAATACTAGCAAAAAGCATCCAACAACATATTGAAAGGATCATCCACCATGATCAAGTGGGATTTGTCCCAAGAATGCAAGGATTCTTCGATATATGCAAATCAATGTGATACACCATATTAACAAATTAAGGAAAAAAAACCATATGATCATCTCAATAGATGCAGAAAAATCTGTTGATGAAATTCAACACCCATTTATGATAAAAAAAAAAACTCTCCAGAAAATAGGCATAGAGGGAAACTACCTCAACATAATAAAGGCCATATATATGAAACACCCACAGCAAACCTCATTCTCAATGGTGAAAAACTGAAAGCATTTCCTCTAACATCAGGTACAAGACAAAGATGCCCACTCTTGCTACTCTTATTCAACATAGTTTTGGAAGACCTAGCCATGGCAATCAGAGAAGAAAAAGAAATAGAAGGAATCCAAATTGGAAAAGAAGAAGTAAAACTCTCACTGTTTGCAGATGACATGATACTATACATAGAAAATCCTAAAGATGACACCAGAAAACTACTAGAGCTAATCAATGAATTTGGTTAAGTTGCAGGATACAAAATTAATGCACAGAAACATCTTGCATTCCTATACACTAACGATGAAAGATCAGAAAGAGAAATTAAGGAAACAATCCCATTTACCATTGCAAAAAAAGAATAAAATACCTAGGGATAAACCTACCTAAGGAGGCAAAAGACCTGTATGCAGAAAACTATAAAACACTGATGAAAGAAATCAAAGATGACACAAACAGATGGAGAAATATACCATGTTCTTGGATTGGGAAGAATCAATACTGTGAAAATGACTCTACTACCCAAAGCAATCTACAGATTCAATGCAATCCCCATTAAATTACCAATGGCATTCTTCACAGAATTAGAACAAAAAATTTACAATTGTATGGAAACAAAAAAAACCCCAAATAGCCAAAACAATCTTAAGAAAGAAAAACAGAGCTGGAGGAATCAGGCTTCCCTGACTTCAAATTATACTACAAAGCCACAGTAATCAAGACAGTATGGTACTGGCACAAAAACAGAAACATAGATCAGTGGAACAGGATAGAAATCCCAGAGATAAACCCATGCACGTATGGTTACCTAATTTATGACAAAGGAGGCAAGAACATACAATGGAGAAAAGACAGCCTCTTCAATAAGTGGTGCTGTGAAAACTGGACAACTACATGTGAAAGAATCAAATTAGGACACTACCTAACATCATACACAAAAATAAACTCCAAACGGAGTAAAGACCTAAATGTAAGATGGGACAGCATAAAACTCTTAGAGGAAAACATAGGAAAAACATTCTTTGACATATATCACAGCAAGATCTCTTTTGACCCACCTCCTAGAGTAATGAAAATAAAAACAAAAATAAACAAATGGGTCCTAATGAAACTTAAAAGCTTTTGCACAGCAAAGGAAACCACAAACAAGACAAAAAGACAACCCTCAGAATGGGAGAAAATATTGGCAAACGAAGCAACAGACAAAGGATTAATCTCCAAAATATACAAACAGCTTATGGAGCTCAATATCAAGAAAACAAACAATCCAATCAAAAAATGGATGGAAGACCTAAATAGACATCTCTCCAAGGAGGACATACGGATGGCCAAGGGGCCCATGAAAGGATGCTCAACATCACTAATTATTAGAGAAATGCAAATCAAAACTACAATGAGGTATCACCTCACACCAGTCAGAATGGCCATCATCAAAAAATCTACAAACAATAAACTCTGGAGAGGGTGTGGAGAAAAGGGAACCCTGTTGTACTGTTGGTGGGAATGTAAATTGATACAGCCACTGTGGAGAACAGTATGGAGGTTACTTTAAAAACTAAAAATGGAAGAACCGTATGGCCCAGCAATCCCACTACTGGGCATATACACTGACAAAACCATAATTCAAAAGGACACATGTACCCCAATGTTCACTGCAGTACTATTTACAATAGCCAAGACATGGAAACAACCTAAATGTCCAACGACAGATGAACGGATAAAGAAGATGTGGCACATATATACAATGGAATATTACTCAGCTATAAAAAGGAATGAAACTGGGTTGTTTGTAGAGATGTGGACGGACCTAGAGTCTGTCATTCAGAGTGAAGTAAGTCAGAAAGAGAAAAACAAATATCGTACATTAATGCATGTAGGTGGAATCTAGGAAAATGGTACAGATGAACCTATTTCCAGGGCTGGAATAGACATGCAGGCATAGAGGATGGATATGTGGACATGAGGGGGAAGGGGTGGTGGGACGAATTGGGAGATTAGGATTGACATATATACACTACCATGTGTAAAATAGATAACTAGTGCGAACATACTATAAAGCACAGGAAGCTCAGCTTGGTGCTCTGTGATGACCTAGATGGGTGGGATGGGGGGTGGAATTATACCCCATGACCAAGTGGGATTTATTTCTGAGATGGAAAGTTGGTTCAGTACTCAAAAGCCAATCAATGCAATCCACCATATTAACAGGCTCAAGAAGAAAAATCACATGATCTTATCAACTGATGAAGAAAATGCATCTGACAATCTTCAATACTTGTTTTTGACAAATTCTCTCAAAACATTGAGAACAGAGGGGAACTTCCTCAACTTGATACAAGTATACATGAAAAACCTACAGATAACATTATGCTTAACGGTAAAAGAAAATGCATTCCCTTCAAGATTAGAACAGGGCGAGGTTGTCAGCTCTCACCCTTCTTATTCAGCATAGTAGTGGAAGTTCTAGTCAGTGTAATAAAGCAGTAAAGGAAATAACAAGCATACAGATGGAAAAGGAAGAAATGAAAGGCCATGACAGTCTATACAGCCCATTCCAAAAAATCTATTTAAAAATCATTTCTAAAATAAATGAATTCAGCAAGATTGCAGGATACAAAATAAACATGAAATCAATTTTTTTTCTATAAGCTAACAATGAACATATAGACACCAAAATTAAAAATGCAATACCTTTTAAAATTGCTCCAAAAATATGAAATACTTAGAAGAAATCTAACAATGTGTTTAGGACTTACATGTTGAAAACTACAACGTTGATGAAAGAAATCAAACGTGTAAATAAATAGAGAAGCATATCATGCTCAAGGGCCTCTGGAGGCAGCAAGGCTCTATTGACACTGATTTCAGACTTCTGGCCTCCAGAAATGTGAGAGAATATATTTCTGTTGTTTTAAACCACCACATTTGTGGTAATTTTTCATGGCAGCTGTAGGAAACTAATACAGTAGCCTTTCAACAAATGGTGCTCCCGCAATTACACATCCTTGGGCAAAAAACTGACCTGTGACCTAAGTCTCACACCTTATACACAAACTAACTAAAAAATAAATTAAGCTTAAATGTAAAACATAAAATTATAGAACATTTTAGAAAAACCAACAGAAGACAATCTTCAGGATTTAGGGCTAGGCAAAGCACTCCTAGATTTGTCTCCAAAAGCATGATACATAAAAGGAAAAATTAATAAACTGGACTTAATCTAAAGCAAAAATTTTTACTAAATATTCTGTTAAGGGGATGAAAAGACATGCAAAACACTGGAAGAAAATATTTGCAACCACATATGTGACAAAGTATCTAGAATACACAAATAATTCTCAAAACTCAATTGTTAGAAAACAACAAAAAGTCCAGTTATGAGATGGACATGAAGAGACATTTCACTGAAAAGTATATACAGATGGCATGGCAGAAAAGGACATGAAAAGATGTTCAAAATAATTAGTCATTAGGGAAATGCAAAGAAAAAACACAATAAGATATCACTACACACCTATCAGAATAGCTAAAATAAAAATCGAGACCCAATGCCAAATGTTGATGAGGGTGAAAAACTGGGTCACTCATAAATTGCTAATGGTCATGTAAAATGGTACAGCTATTCTGGAAAACATTTTGTCAGTTTCTTTAAAAAAAAAAAAACTAAATATGCAACTACCATACCACCCAGCGATTGCCCTTCTGGGCATTCATCTTAGAGGAATGAAAACTTATGTGCACACAGTATACACAAATTTATAACAGCTTTATCCATCATAGCCCCCAAATGGAAACAACCCAGATGTCTTTCAATAGGTGAATGGCTAAACAAACTGTGATACATCTATACCATGGAATACAACTCAGCAATTTATAATACACACAAAAACCTGGATGAATTTCTGGAGAATTAGGCTGATTGAGGGAAAAAAAACCCTCGAAAGGTTATATCCTTTATGACTCTATATGCATAGCATTCTTGAAATGAAAAATTTATAGAAATAGAAGATTAGTGGTTGCGAAGGTGTTATGGATAGGAGAGAGGAGTCTAGGGAGGGAAGAGAGTGTAGCTATAAAAAGGCAACTTGAGGGATCCCAGTAGTGATGGAAATGCTGTGCATTTTGACTGTACCCATGTCCATATCCCTGTTGTAATATTGTCCTATAGTTTTATAAGATATTACCATTGGGGGAAACTGAGTAAAAAATACATGGGCTCACTCTGTATTATTTCTTACAACTGCCTGTGAATATACAATTATCTCAAAGTAAAAAGTTTGAAAATGTTAGAGACGTGCCTTGTGCCATCAGATAAGTTTTTGATATGGACAAAGCACATTACTTGCTTGTAAGGAACAGTTTGCCACTAAAAGCTACCATTCATTATGAACAATTCTGGCTTTGGGCCCACCTGAATCATAAGTGAGCTCCTTGAGGGCCTGACTCATGTATTATTTATCCATAAATATCCCGAAGTGCATAGAAAGCACCCTGCTATGTAATAAATGCTCAATAAATGTTTGTTGACTTAATGTTTTTATCAGTAATGCCTTGAGTATGTGAGTACATGTATGCTGCACAGTTAAAACATTGCTTGCTGCAAATGAAGAAGACATTAAAGAAATGTGTCATGGAGTAAATGAATGCCATCCTTAAAAAGCAATTAGATCTCTTTCTTTGCTTTTTCACTAGTGTCCTATTTATTTACTTTTCTTTGTTTTTGTCGGGTTGCAGATGTAATCAATGTTCATTGTAGGAAAGTTTTACAGTCTAGAAAGGTGAAAAGGGCTTTCATTGTACTATTTTAATGACCAGATGAGTCACTTCTAATTTGACATGTTATGTTTCCAAAGTGCTTGACCTCCATTTTCTTGTTCATTGAGTCATCCATTCATCAGACTCACGCTGAGGACCTACCAAAGGCAGTCATGCGGACCCAGAAGTAAACGTGGCCCCCTGCATTCTCCTGCAAATAAAATGAACTCACTTGTTTGAAGGGTTCAGCCAGGGGAAGCCTGTTTCTCTTTTCTGTTGTCTGGTATCAGAATAACTTGTTTCCTATACTTTGATATCTTAGAAGGATAGTCCTCCCTGGTTAATGATAAACACAGCTGAGTATTTCCCCAGCAGTAAAGGTTTCCAGAGGACATCTCCAGGGCACATCTCCTGGCCAGGCACCACAATCAACAGAGAAGGCAAGAAATAGCCAAAGGTTATCGACTAGTCCTAAATAAGAGGTTGGGAGTTCAGAAACTGTATACTTGGGCAAGATTCTGAATGTATTCAAATGCATCAGAAACAGAAGATAGCAAAAAGCAACACAGGACAAGATGCTAGGGTCCATAACCACATTACATTTACATCAAATCCATATTCTTGGAAAAACTAGGAAAAGCAAAACAAGCATTAACCTTTAAAGGGAAAAAAGTATACCTCCAAAGGCAACCAGGCAAAATCTGTTACTTTATTAAGAGAAATGCATTATTTTCCTCCCCTGATATTTGTTGCTAGTATAGATTTTATCTACCAGCCTGAGAAGAATTAAGCAAAGCTTTGGGAATTTTTGCCAGGCAGGTACAAAAATTATGTGTGCTATTGTTTGTTCCACATTTTGAAAGAGAAGTAAACTAATTCAGAGTGTGTTTCTGTTTGTTTATTGCCCCTGTTAATGATAATGGGAAACCAGAGAACCCAGATTTTTACCAAAATACTAAGTGGGATGCCAAAAGCAACATGCTTTTCAGTTCATTTCCTGAAAATGTCCTGTTGCTATGGAAATGGCTTTCAACTTATCCAAATGAAAACCATTCTACCCAGGTGAGGACCTTCTAACTGGGTTCACCATATTTCCTCACCTTTCATATGTAATGATCTAGTCAAAACCTGCATTAGAAGCAGTCCTGCCAGCTATGAACAGAGTGGTAGGTGTCGAGTTCACATTCACCACCACTTATTATTAGTGGTAGATGATGCTAAATATATTTTTTGTGTGGTTTGAAGGAGATACGCATGTTTCACTTCAACAAAGATTGATTCCACACTTGCTCCAGAATTGTTGCAAGTGCCCCAACACCCACTGTGTTTATAGAAATGCTTTGAATTTCCCCAAAAGCATACTGGAAATTTCTGAGCCACATAATTGATTAATGTTTTCCTTTTTTTTTTAAAAAAAAAAGAGCACCCATTTAAACATTACTTTTACAAAAGGGAAAAAGTAAGGAATAATTCCGGGCAGCGGGTCAGAAACGGTGGGGTGCTGTTGTATACTGATAAGTACAATTTACAAAGGAATAAACAGAAGCAGTGAAAACAAAGCAGTCTGTCCACAGGCACAGTGGGCAACTGCCCACATGTGATCAAGAACACCAAGGACCCTTCCGCCTGAAAACCTCCCTAACTAGCCCTCAGGAGCTCTGTCAGTCCCAGAGTGAGCTACAGTCTTCACGGACTGGATGTTATGTGACTGGAGAGGGCTCATTACCATCCACCAATCCTAGGGCTCTGATGGGTCCATTTTGATGGAAAATACACTAAGTTCAGCAAAGGTCATTGATGTAGGGGTGGCAGAAGTGTGAAAAACCAGTCAACTGGAAGCGCCAAATCAAATCTCATTCACTCTCCCTGTCTCTGCCACTCTCATTACCTTGGGGCCTCACCACCAGATCACAGAGCCACTATCCCCACCCATGGTGGTCCCTCCACCCACTGGTGGTCTGGTGAAACTGCCCTCCAAGGCCACTGATTGGTGCCATCTCCTGGAGCCAGTTTTTCTCTCCACCTTTATCTTCTTTGTCCTCTCTTGTGTTTTCTCTTCCATGACACTAGTTCTCTTGTTTCCTCTTTTCCCTCTTTTTTTTTTTTCTTTTTTCTTTTTCTGCTCCTGAATTCTAGGCATTCCCACGCCTTGAATTCTGGAATTGGTATCCTCTTTTTCTTCCTCTTTACACATTCTCTCCAACTACCACTACCCATTTTTTTTCCAAGCCTCAAATCTTCTTTCTATACAGATCTCTCTTCATCAACATCACTAGTCCCATAGTCTTCCGAGCTCGTTTTCCATTTCTAGCTTCCTTTAGGACACTTTCCCCTGGATGTCTTTCCTGCTCTTTGAATGCAAGCATTAAAAAGTGAATGCACCTTTGGCTTCCCCAATCTGATCCTCCCTGTATGTCCCTGATATCTTTTCTCGCACACACCCAGATGGAAACAAATCAACTTTAAGTTTCTCCCCGTCTTCACAATATACACCCAATCAGTAGCCAAATCTCATCTATCCTGCCTCTATCATTTCTCCCATGTCTGCCTGTTTTCATTCCATTCACTACCATCACAAGAAAGGCCCTTCGTCCTTTAATCTGTGTTAATATAATAGTCACCTATGTAGAACCCACCTACCTCCCAGTTAACTATCTTAAGGCACAAGACAGACAGGATCCTTTCCTGATTTTGACTGCAATTCAAATGAAGAAATATTTTTTACATTGTAACCTAGTACACATAAGCCACTGTTTACCTAAAGTTTCATAAAGCACATATATCTACTTTCAATAAGGTCACTTTTTAAAAGTCAATTTAATTCAATTTGATTTCATTTTAATTTCTTTAAAAGAATGAGTGGTATTGAAACAGAGAAGGACCCTATAGTCCTTCCCCCCATGTCCTCAGCCTGCCTTTTGTCTGTGGAAAAACTTTAGCCAAAGAATAACTTTAATCAGAGAAGTGAGAAAATGCAGAAACAAAGGAAAACAGTCAAAGGAGACAAAATAATAGTTTAGTCATGAAGCAAAGTCAAGGACCTTTAGGTTCCTCCTCAAGGGCTATAAATAACATTCGGAGCCATATCCTGTGAGCTGTCTTATAGATGCTGAAACCGCCACCAGGTGGAAGAAGTTAACTGCATGATGACCAGACTGTACCCATGACATAAGCTGCCACAATTCCAAGAACTGGCCTCAAGGAAATGGGAACAAACTGACCCTGGAACTGAAGATTAACTGTACTTAAAACAATCAAGATGATGCTGGTCAGACCACCGCATGACCAATTTCAAGATGACTATCAGAGCTGACTGTGCTGTTTCTACATGTAACCCCCTTTCTCCATCTCTAAATGCACTTCTCCACTGATAGTCAGTGGGGGGCAGTCAGCCTTTGGACAGGAGTCCTACCTCCCCAACCCCCCAATCCCAGTTGCCAGCATCCAAAATAAAGCAAGCTTTCCTTTCCACCAGCCTTTCCTCTTTAATGGCTTTTGAGTGGTGAGCAGCCAATCCCCACTTATGGTTACAGTATGACTTACTAATGAGTGAAACACGTAGTTTAAAAAGCATAGGCTTATAAAACAACTTAGTAGAAACATTGTCCTCTTATCCCCTCTCATATTCTATCTTCTACTATTCAGGGGAAGCAGAAAATTTCATCATTCTTTAATTATGCCCAGCACATTTTTTACTGTGATAGATTTCACATAACATAAAATTTAGCATCTTAACCATTTCTGAGTGTACAGTACAGTGGCCTTAAGTACATTCATACTGTTGTGCAACCGTCACCACCATCCATCTCCAATCTCATTTCTTGAAAAACTGAAACTGTGTAGCCATTAAACAAAAACTTCCCATTCCCCTCACCTCTGGCCCTTGACAACAACTATTCTACATCTTGTCTCTATGAATTTGACTACTGTACCTCATATAAGTGGAATCATATAGCATTTGTCCTTCTGTGGCTGGCTTATTCCACTCAGAATAATGTCTTTAAAATGTATCCATGTTGTAGCATATGTCAGATTTCCCTTCTTTTTTAAGGCTGACTACTGTGTACATTCTATGTACACAACACAGTTTGTTTTGTGTACATCCATTCATCCATCGATGGACACTTTACCTTGTACCTTTAAAGCCCTGCTTCTGTGTCCATATCATTTCCCTGCACATTCCTAGTTTCCATTACACACACACATAATGGCATGTGCACACGCATGCACAAACACACACACCTTCCAAACCTCCACCATGGAGTACATATGGGGACAATAGTACCACCTGGTGTTTCACCTGAGGAAACTTCCCTTCCCTCCACATCTCCAACATCTTCCCTCTTCCCCTTCAGAGGGACTGTCTGACATACTATGCTCCTCTATTCTCCACTTGGATGGTACCTTCCACAATAAAGATAACTACACTAAAATAAAGATAACCACAATAAAGATAACTATACTAGCAAATCCTTTCTCATGAATGTGTACATCTTGAGGGCACACCTCAAGCCCTGTGTGCCTCCTTTCACCTAAGGCTACACAGTCACAACAGCACCATCTCTCTATCCACCTTTCTTTTCTCCTTTTTATTAAAGGAAAAAAAATAAATCTCTAGTGCTCTTTAAGGTTGACAAGCCTAAGTAAGGCTAGGAAAATACTGGTATAAAGGAGAAGAAAAGACAGCAATTTATAAACTAAAATGGAGATGTTTTCTATTTTACTTAAATACTTGGATTAAAACAGCATTACTTTCCACTATTTTTCATGGCAAAACTAGAGATTTGACTGTGAGTGAAACAGACTTGTGTGAGCTAGCCTCATAGTCTAACCACCGTGTACGAAATTGTTCCTGTGAGAGTACTGCATTCAAAAAACTGGCTTTATATTCAGCAAGCATATGTAATATGAGAAAAATCTCTCCTCTCTCTTCACAGAATATCTTGTTATTTAAAGTGATATCCCTGAGTTTTCATCTCTGATATCAAAAGGGAAACAGAGTTTGAATGCAAACATTCACAGAAAATTCAGATGCCCTTTTTAGCAATTAGCTTGCACTTTCTTAACTACATTTTCTTAAACTAGAGTTGTTATGAGAAGATAAAATATGAGGGCAGTGGATGATAGCAGAAAATGCCATCCATAGTGGAGGTATGAAGAGGAGATAAAGCAACGTATGTGAACAAACCATAAGGTAGAAACCATCCTTAAAGAATAAATGGCTGCCTTGCTGAGAACTTATTAAAATTCAAAGGTATTTATAAAGATTAAAAATTAAGGTTGGCTGGAGTTACGCAGCTAGGCAAGTTCTCTGAAAATTCCATTAATAATTAAAACTTTTATAGCATTCCATGTGATTCCTAGAGGAATGCATTAAAGACACGGTGTGTCCTCTGCCCAAGGTTAGGCAAGAAGCCAATTCAGTGATGAGGATTAGAATTCATGAATTCTCAGTTCAGAACACCATGTGTCTAGCATACACGGTAGAAGAAAATAACCTATAATAACTTCTGATTAGGAAAGGGAGGCCAGAGAAGAAGGTATTTCGAAGTAAGGGCATTTCCATAGGTGAGCTGTTTTGCAGTGCCTATCAGATTTTGGTCTCACTTCTTCTCTTTGAAATTGTAGGCACTGTTTGTTTAGATTCACTAATTTTTGAACAGTCTGAAGCAGCTTCTTAGTAATAGTTGAAGCATCTGCTTAGTAATACTCTAGGCAGGGAGCTCTGCAGATTCATTGATGAAGCATCCACCTGAGTCAGTAAAAAGATCACAGCTCCCAGGTCAGGCCATGTCTTTACTCTATTCTGGAAGGAGGTAAAGCCAGAAGGAAGGAAGGAAGGAAGGAAGGAAGGAAGGAAGGAAGGAAAGAAGGAAGGAAGGAAGGAAGGAAGGAAGGAAGGAAGGAAGGAAGGGAGGGAGGGAAGGAGGAAGGGAGGGAGGGAAGGAGGAAGGGAGGGAGGGAAGGAGGGAAGAAGGAAAAGAAAAGAATGAATGAACAAATGGAGGTCAGGACAGAGAAAGAAAGATTTTCCTGCCTACTAAGAGTACATTGCTTTTTCTAACTGGCCTCTTTTCCCATCAAAAACAAAAACAAAACATGACACATTGAGATCAAAGACTTTGTCCAATTTAAGACAGAGTTAGTAGGGGTTTTAGGGCTGGAATGATCATAATATGGGAATTGGGAAAGAACATGAAGTCATAAGAATATGATTAGTTATAGTCTATCTCTAAATGATCAGCTCTATCTCCAGCCCATCCCCATAGCTTCCATCCTCAAAGTCACCTCTGATCACAACATTGACCCTGCAGCTATAGCTGTCCTCCAAGAAAGCGTTACCCAGGGGCTTTTGCTTATATTTATTGGCCAGAACTGCATCACACCTATACCTGCAAGACAGTCAAGAGAGCCGAACACTAAACCTTTTAGCAATAATGGAAACATTCTATCTGTGCTGTTCTATGTCATAGCCATTTGAAATAAGGAGCTGAAATTCTAATTTTATTTCCTTTTAATTAACTCAACTTTAAATAACTATATGTGTAGATTTTCAGCTAGGAAGTCCAATAGAATCAGAAAATTCCCTAGTCTCCAAGTTGCATGGTGACTGCGATGAGATGAGCTGGGGTGAGGAAAGGGATGAAGAATCATTGAGATAGCTTGTTTGTAAACATATGAAACCATGCTAGGGACTTGATAATTATTGTTGCAGTTAGAGCTACAAAAGCTAATGCAGGCTTTTCTGTACCCATTTTACAGAAGAAAGAACTAAGGCTCAGTTTGAATAACTTGGCTGAAACCGTAGAGTTAATAGCAGTGGTGTTGAGTTTTGAACCTGGGGCTCTCTGACAGCAGAGCCCACGTTGTTTTCACCATCACAGAGAAGTCACAGGGACCAGCAAGGAGGAAGCAGCATTGTTAGACAAGGCACCCAAAGGTGGAGACGGGAGAGGTAGCAGATGCTTTTTAACTGGAGTGCCCTTCTGCCATCCCTACCTTTCTACTACTAGCCCTGTGTATTAGTCTGCCTACTTCCCTTCTCCCTACAATAATCTGAAATTTTAAAATGTTTAAAATTTAAGCCAATGTACCCTCACTGCTTGCAAAAATTCAGATTTCTTCTAAAAGTACTAAAAACAGAAAACAAAAAAGCGCCCCAAATCCCACCCTAGTCCTAAAGCTTTTCACCTCACCTCTCTTTGTCTTGAACTGCTGTGAAATAGAATACAGATTCACAGATTCACCCTAATCCCCACATCTCTAAAGGATGCACATGGATCCTTCAAGCTGTTCAAAGAACACAAAAGAAATTTTTTACATTTCTTGCCTTCTCACTGGTAGGAAAAAGACAACGTTCCTTAAAGTCTAAAGCACTGATAATATTGATGGTACTCTTTAGATTGAACACTTACTAGGCAATGGTATGAAGTAACATGCATACATACTTCAAAGGAAAGGTGAATTTCTGGGCATTGTGAGCAGTGGAGTTACGGTTTAGATATGGGTGGAGCTGGGGCTTTTGAGAAGAAAGCACCCAAAGGTGGAGGCAGGAGAGGTAGCAGAGGGAAAGCGGAGCCAAGACCCAGGGGTAAGTCACCTTCTCTGGAACCACCATCATTACTGCATTTTGGGCACAACCAAAATATTTTGGATAAAGCAGGGTTATAAATAAAGAGACAGATGAAAACACATATGCTCTTCATAATAATTTGGGGTTTCTTATATAATTATTAATATAATATGGTGCATTCATGCTTATTTTACAGGACTCAGAATTGTTTAAAATTTTAAAATTATAAAAGAGCTTAGAGTAATTTATATTTATCTCTTCATTTTGGGAGTCCTATCTGCAAGTTAATTGCTTAAGCAAATACGTAACCTGTAATTGCACATTTTCTTTTCGAAAATACCATTCTATTTACAGTGTTTCCCTTAGTGATTTTATTTCTAAGTTAAAATGTGAACCAACTGTACGCAGTTCACTGGCACAAGTGGCTCCGCCCTCCTGTTACCTACTCACTCATCTTTTGATCAATGTGCTGCTTCCTTATACTTGAAAAAAATGTTTTTGTACTTAAATTGATAGACGTTTTTGGCTGTTAAAAAAATTTTTAACTGAAGATTTGGGGAAACACATTTTAAATGAATCAATAAAATGAGGTCTTTTCATTATGGTTTTATCCAGGCTGCCCTCTGTCATCTCAGAAGAGCTGGGGAGGTTTCCTTTCCAATTCAATGATTGGAGAAGATGATATTAATGATTCAATCATTGGAAAAGTTGACAATTTACATTTAGACTCACAAGTGCAATTTTTTTTTTTAAATAGCCCTGTTGGATCTTCCCAAAGCATGCCTCTGAAATGCAGCTGCCGTGGTTGACTTTCGAATTGCTCCGTCTAGAATTGTCGAGGCTCAGAGACACAGATGATGTACAAAGTAAAAAGGAAACTATGGAAGCCAAGCCCTCACTGTGCCCATGGTATTCTTAGGACTGTGTGGAGGTTCCAGATTTAAGGGTGAAAACTTCAAGAATATCCTTTCTTCACAATCCTCAACCCGATGAACAAACCCAGAAACACACAGAATCTTTCACACACCCTGAACCTCAGGAGGGCAGGAGAGAGAAGGGAAGTACCAGAGCCCCAGACAGAAACAGGTTAATAGACTTCTCATCCCATCTCTGCTACTCATTAGCTATGAGACGTTGGATCAGTCCCTTACCCTTCGGATAGTTTTCTTATCTTTTAACTGAAGAGGTAGAACTAGATGACCTCTGAAGCCCCAGCCAACACTAACATTCTGAATGTGATTATGGCTATAGAGATGCCATCACTTCCTTTCCTTGATATGAGTGAAACATCTGACTTCCAACAAGAGAAGCATTTGGCGCTGTGTCTCATGGGAAAACATGGAGTTATGAAATATTTGTTTTGCTTGAGATGTCCCAAATGTAAGTTGTTTCCTTAACATGGCCTCCTTCCTTTATATCCACACTGATGGGCATTGTTAAATCTACTCTCTCCTTAGATTTTCTGCCTGGCCCTAAAATATAGGCAGTGCAGGAATGTTTTTTTCCATAGACCAAGGAACTAAGAATTTGAGGAGGTTATTGTCCACACAATAGGGGACTAGACTCCTGTTCTGGGGGGTTCCTAGCTTGCACACGCTATTATGTTGCTCTGTTCTTTGTCCAGACACATTCTCAGTCTTCATAGTCCTCTCTGTCCCTGATTCTCTCTCCCTCTTTCTCTATGACTCAAATATAAGCAGTAGAAGTAGAAATAGAAATACCTACATAAATGGTATAGGGTAGTTTGGCATGTTACCTTAAGAGCTGGTTCAAATTTCTGACCCACATTCACATATGTTACTCAAGCAATGCCCTTTTGGAAGACCTAAATAGACATCTCTCCAGAGAAGACCTATAGATGGCTAACAAGAACATGAAAAGACGCTTAACACTGCTAATCGTTAGAGAAATGCAAATCAAAACCACAATGAGGTAACACCTCACACTGGTCATTAAAAAGTCTACAGACAATAAATGCTGGAGAGGGTGTGGAGACAGGGTACCCTCTTGCACTGTTGGTGGGAATGTAAATTGATATAGCTACTATGGAGAACAGTGTGGAGGCTCCTTAAAAAACTAAAAATAGAATTACCATATGACCCAGCAATCCCACTCCTGGGCATATATTCTGAAAAGATGAGAGCTCTAATTCGAAAAGATACATACACCCCAATGTTCAAGGAAAGGCTATTTACAATAGCCAAGACATGAAAACAACTCAAGTGGCCATCAACAGACGTGGTTTGTTTAAGAAGATGTGATACATATATACAATGGAATATTATTTGCCCTAAGAAAGAATGAAATAATGTCATTTACAACAACATAGATGGACCTAGAGAATATCCTACTAAGTGGAGTAAGTCACATAGAGAAAGACAAATATTATATGATATCACTTATATGTAGAATTAAAAAATAATACAAATGAATCTATATACAAAGCAGAAACAGGCTGACAAACATAGAAAACAAACTTACAGTTACCAAAGGGGAAAGAGAGGAGGGGAGGGATAATAATTTGGGAATATAGTATTAACAGATACAAACTACTATTATATAAAATAGATAAACAACAAGTTCCTACTGTATAGCACAGGGAACTATATTCACTACCGTGTAATAACCTATAACGCAAAATAATCTGAAAAATGTATACGTATATGACTGAATCACTTTGCTGTACACCTGAAACTAACACAGTATGGTAAATCAACTATACTTCAACAAAAAGAAAACAATGCCCTTTTTGTTCTCAAAGATATAGTCCCAGGGATGGTAACACCAGACACAGGAGTGAGGTCTGACAGTTGGAAGGGCATGTGACCTCCCAACTTTCCAGAGACAGAAAAAATAATCAGATGATAATGACTGACAGAACTGTTAAACATTCTTTTTGGATTGAAGGTACATATTTAAAACCCATATAGAAAACAAACTAATGGTTACCAAAGGGGAAGGTGGCGGGGGAAGGGATAAATTAGGACGGGGTTAACATATACACGCTGCTATATATATAAAAGAGACAACCATCAAGGACCTACTATAAACAAACAAACAAACAAACACACAAAAAAACATTGCTACCATGCCTAGAGTCTTCTGCACATCCCTTTGGATATTTTAGGCACACTCTCCTGTTATATCCTGAAATATGTATTCAGCTTTTGATGGAGAGTCACTATAGAATTAGATAAGAGAAAGAATAAAATCTCTAGGTCATTAGAATTTTCTGAAAAATCAATACTCCGATTGTCTTTAATAGAAACATGTTTAGTGTTTCTCAATGCAGTGAGCTAAACATCCATGATGGCATCCTTCCAAAGGAAGTAGTAATGCATCAGTTTTGAGAATCATCATCCTCCTGCCCCCAAATCTCAGTGCTCAGATCACTCAAAAAAGGGCACATTTGTGCTAGAGTAGACTTTGCTGGCACTGAAGACAAGTATCTCAGTAAAGCGAGCCTTCGTTCAGAAATAAACTGAAAACACTAAAAAAGCTCTTTCCTCAGTAACTTTAAAACCACCGTGTAATTCTTCAAGTCTGAGTGTGTCTATAGTAGGAACCAGGTCCATTTGTCCAATCAGAAAAATCTACTTCACCTAAATAGATTGTTCCCGGCCACAGGCAAACCCAATATTTTATATCACAGCATTACTTGGAAAACCACAAACAACTACAGGCACACCTCAGGGATATTGTGGGTTCAGGTCCAGACCATCGTAACAAAGCAAATATCACAATAAAGTGAGTCACACAAAACTTTTTGGTTTCCCAGTGCAAATCAAAGTTATGCTTATACTCTACTGAAGTCTATTAAGTGTGCAATAGCATTATGTCTAAAAAACAATGTACATGCCTTCATTAAAAATACTTTATTGGGGCTTCCCTGGTGGCTCAGTGGTTGAGAGTCCTCCTGCCAATGCAGGGGACATGGGTTCGTGCCCCGGTCCGGGAAGATCCCACATGCCGTGGAGCGGCTGGGCCCGTGAGCCATGGCCGCTGAGCCTGCGCATCCAGAGCCTGTGCTCTGCAACGTGAAAGGCCACAACAGTGAGAGGCCCGCATACCGCAAAAAAAAAAAAAAAAAAAAAAGAAAAGAAAACTTTATTGCTGAAAAATGATAATCATCTTCTGAGCCTTCAGCGACTCATAGTAGTAACATCAAAGATGACTGATCACAGATCACCATAACACATATAATATGCAGGGTTGCCCCAGACCTTTAATTTGTAAAAAAAACCACAGTATCTTCGAAGCACAATAAAGTGAAGTGCAACAAAATGAGGTGTGCCTCTTGTGAAATATAGATATTCTTCTGAGAAAACGATGGCACCATGGATGCCAGCTGTGAGAGAAGCAGGCTCCTCAAGCCCAGGAGTAAGATTTCCAAGCCACTCTTATGGGACTTTAGCAAATCTCATTAGCTAAAGTCATTTCCCACTAAGGCATCAGAGGTCGTAGCATTTCCATCAGAGTTGAATCTTTCTTATAAAAGCGGTTTTCAAAACCAGTTATAGATGTCACGGAAAGAACAAATGGTAGCAGATAGAACCCCTCATGTTTCTCTGATCTGTAGACTTTTCTGCCTCTGGGTTTCTTTGCAAGTCAAAGGGAGCACCTCACACAAGACAGTGGGTCTCGCCTTCTACCCACCCTGGGGCTAGGCTGTGGTTGCCATGGCTACAAAGACAAGAACATCCCTTGGGCTTCCCCTCAGGAGCCTTCTCAGTTGGCATTTCGTGTATCTTCTTCAGATCCCCGTGTGGCAGGAATCAGATGGAATTCACGACTGCCCCCACCTAACGTGGGTGATGACCAACCCACGAGCGATGGAACAGAAGCGCCCCGAGGAGGTGGTTTGGGAGGGTGTGGACAGCGGGCTTGCTTCTGCGCCCCATCCTTCTGGGTCCTAAGGCACTGATCACACATGGGTGCAGGCATCATTCTCAGCCTCCCGCTGTTTTTGTCCAAGGACAGGACAAGAGGTGCCAGCACCCAAGGGACTCTTGTGCCAGAACAGGCAAGTGACCACGGTGACTGGTGTTAGAGGTCCCAGAGCAGAAGTCAGAACCACAGCATAAACAATGTCACAGCAATAACCATAGCACGGGGTCTCGAGGGATGTAGGGCATAGTGGTTAAGAGCTTGGGCTCGGAAGGGGACCTCCAGAAGGCTAGTCTAGCTCTTCCACTGGCCAGGTACCCTAGCTGTGAGAAGGAATTCACAACACCCCACCGGGGCTTGCTTGCCTCATGTGTGGAATGCAGATAACGGCACTCATAATACTAACATCTCTCTCTTAGATCTGTGACTATGATTCCGGGAAGAGTCAGATGAGCAGCTCTGGGAAAGAAGGTGGCCCACTCACCCCCACCCCCCACATGACATCCATCTCTCCTGCTCTTCATTTCCAGCTACCGTCATGGACTTCCCAAGGGCTATCTGACTCTTCACCAACCCATTTCCTCTCACCTTTCCTAATCGTCATTCTCCCCATCCTTCTTACCAGGAGCCACTCCTAGAGGAAGGCAGAATAAGAATTCTGCTACCTGAGACATCCTGAAGTTGGGGCTTTGAAATATCTCATTATTAAATTTTAAAAAGTATGGTATGAGGTCATTTATGTAAAAGTATAGTCAAAAGTAACGGGATTAAAAAAAAAGGTGTTTTAAAAAATAAGTTTCTTTTAAACAAGCAGACCCTTCAAATGCACTTATACTTTGCCAGTTTCCCTTCAGAGGTGTGTTAAAAGAGGAGATGGCCCACAATCTTGCGGGATGCTAAATCACTTTAGAGACACACCACAGAGGCCTAACGTGAAACTACTTCTTTCTTTCCAATTTGGGGGGATTACACAAGTCATGAGAACTAGGTTAGTTGTGGGGAGGAAAATATGTGCTTTCAATTCCCATCACTGCAGGCTCCATCCATGCAACGTGTTCCTGAGCACTTCCACGGTGCCAGGCAGTGTTTCAGGCACTGAGGGTACAGCAGTGGGGAAAGGAGACAAAATCCCGACCCTCGTGGGGCTTACATTCTTGTACAGGGCCTGCTGCATGGACACGTGCATGCACTTTCACCCTAATGACCAGACCACGCCGCTAGACCTAAAGTAGCTCTGTAAGTTCTTCAACAAGCATAGCCATGTGCAGAACCAAAGTTGCCATGTTCAGAAAAAAAATTTTAAACAAACCAACAAACTTTGATTCATTTCACAGAGACCCTATTTCAAAAGAACAACAACAAAACAAAAGACAGATAGAGAGGCTTACTCAAATGTGGGCAGCCTAAGAATCTTAGGAAAATGCTATTTAGAAATTAACATAGACATAGAAAACAAATTTATGATTATGCAAGGGGAAGCGGGGGAGGGATAAATTAGGAGATTGGGACTAACAGATACACATTAGTATATATAAAATAGGTAACCAATAAGGACGTACTGTATAGCACAGGTATCTAGCTGTGAGAAGGAAGTATTGAGTATATTGAGTATAGCACTCAATATTTTGGGTATAGCACTCAATATTTTATAATAACCTATAAAGGAAAAGAATCTGAAAAACATAGATACATATGTATGTATAACTAAATCACTTTGCTGTACACCTGAAACTAACAGAACATTGTAAATCAACTATACGTCATTTAAAAAAAAATTTTTTTAAAGAAATTAACAGGCTCTGAAAGAGAACAATGTATCACACCTCATCAAATGAGTTAAAGATCTTCGAGCACCATTCATCCTTTATTGTTAGATAATAATTTCCCAAATGCCCTCCAGCCAGTAAACAAGCCCCTTATAAACAAGCTTCTCCAGCAGCGAAATAAAAGAAGGGAGCAAAAGGAAACCTGGCAAAGACCAGCCTCTGCAGCTCTATGCTCCTTCTCTGCAATACTCAATTGATTGGCTCACACTCCCCAAAGACCTGAGACATTTTATAACCATGACCATAATTGAATGCCAGCAGGGGTTCATGGGGACTTCCCTCTTTAACATTTAAAGAGGCAACAAGCATCAGTTTAAAAGCCATAAACCTTACCAAGAAGCCAAGGCAGCGCCACAGACGGCCCCTACCTTCCTGACCTCTGCTTTCTTAACTGTGGCCATGGATGCCTGGCCACCGGCTCTAGAGACACATGGAGAAAATTCCCTGTCCCTCCTCTAGGATTTGATGATCTGGCTGCCAGGACAGGATGACAGGCAGGAAAAGGGAAGGAGAACTGCCTGGGGAGAATCATTTCCAGGGAAAAGCAATTTAAAAAGCCTTTCATCAAAAACTGCTGCTGTGAACGAGACAGGTAATGGATCAGACGGTGCCAGGAACTTCCCAACCTATCCACTTCTAAACTCGCATCCAGGCAACATCCCTGGGTTCAGAGAAAGTGGAAGTCTCTGTGCCAAAATCACTGCTTAAATGTTAGAGCTGGAAAGTTACAAAGCATGTCTTTAAAATTTAAAAGACATTAACAAAAAGAGTATAAAGTCCACTGAGCCTCTTGTCTGTTTGTCTTACAGCCAATATCCTGCTGTCTCCTCACCCTTCACTTCCTCCTCTGTCCCGAGTTTCGTAAGTTGTGCACGTTATTGTCTCAGGTTGCCTTATTATCGAAGCATTATATTTTCCCCATTATTCTTGGATAAGCTTAAATCATAGATCTCTATATCTTCCTGCAATTTTATTCCAGCCGAGCCAAGTAGCAAATGCCTTATCTTCTCTGATGCCTGTCCAATTCCCCTCTATCTATTAAGCTTTGTCTGCAGCTAATTAGAGGAAAGGTATGAATTGAGGTATGAATTGTGTACCCAATCCTGTATTGTTTTTTGAAGTCATCATAGATAATATTAGAGATGATTGATAGTGTCTGTTGTTTTGAGATGCATATGGCACTTTATTAATTTGGTGTCTGTCACCACTCATGGTTCCATGTATTTGTGAATTACACTTCACGGTAAGATTTTTGTAGAGGAGCTATTGCTTGGATGATCATTTTCCATGAACACAATATTTCCATACTGGGAAACTCAAGGAAGCTTCTCGCTCTTGGCCAGCCTTAAGCAAGGTATGCTGAAGTTCAGATAGGATATTTTGGTGGAGGTGGGGGAAGACAGGGAATCTTCCTGTTATTTGCTTACTGATCCATGTAATGAGATAGAACAGAAACTCAGGATGACTAAACTGCAATAATCCCCCCAAAACTGCTCACCTTTGCCTTAGCTCAGTAGCCAATGACCCATTAAAGCACAAAGCTTAAAAAAATCATCTGTTAGTGGAGATAAGCGTGATTGCTGCTGGTCTGGTTATACAAACTGTGTCCCATTAAATTAAGCACGTGAGATGCAAAACAAAGAGAACGAGCTCACAGTTGGCATGTGTTCATGGCGCTGGAGCAGCAGCTTTCTTAGATTAATGTGGGTGTACGATGCAGACTATTAAAACCCCTCCGAGCGTGCGTGCGATCGCCGGGTACCTGTAAGACTTTTCATTTATCCAAATAACACTGAATATACTCATTTGGGAACACACTTGCTGCACAGCCTGGCCCTCTGGATTTCATAGCCTAATGATAGCTCCTTGCAGCACTTGGTTGGACAGGCCTCCTGGGGTGCATTTCATCTGGGCTGCCCTCTCTTTGTTACTGAATGTACCACATCTATCTCGGAAAGTAGGGTGACCTGTTTCTTGTCATCGAAACAGCCCTGTGGGTTTGGAAAAGCCTCAAATATAACGTCAGCTCCCCATGCAGTTCCTTTTTCTACACTGGAGGCAGAGCGGCCAGCATCTATTCGGTTAGCTGAGAATCTTCACCCTGCTCAGGAGATACACACCGTTCTGTCCCTGGATTGCGCTGCATGCTTTGAGGCAAACTATTTCCTCCTTTGTCCCTTGGAGCAACCGGAATCAAACCAATAATACAGAGTCCAGTTCACAGACACAAAGGCAGACCCGCTAATAAACACAGCCACGCCAGGGGATGTGTGGGGTCTGCGTGGGTGTCCCTGGCCCTCTGATCGCTGCCACGTGCCCACCTGCACATTCTCATCCTCCTTGTCATTGAGAAGCTGTTGTTGCTGCAGGCTTGCAGGGACCGAAATCAAGACTCAGGGTCAACTGCCCCCAAGTTGCTGAGCAGTCAAGGATGACTCCCTGGGGAAAAATTCTTGCTTCTCCATGAGGCAGCGTAAGGAGCCATGGCTCTGGGAGCACAAAGAAGAGGTACACTTTCAAGGTTTAAGATTTTTTTTCAGTATTGGATAAAGAAGCCCAGTTCTCACCCAGAATACATACTATATAATTAATATAAAGCTCTAGAATAGGTAAAATGAATCTAAGGCTTAAAAAAATCACAACAGCAGGGGCTTCCCTGGTGGCGCAGTGGTTGAGAGTCCGCCTGACGATGCAGGGGACACGGGTTCATGTCCCGGGTCCGGGAAGATCCCACATGCCGTGGAGCGGCTGGGCACGTGAGCCATGGCCGCTGAGCCTGCGCATCCAGAGCCTGTGCTCCACAACGGGACCGCAACGGGAGAGGCCACAGTGAGAGGCCCGCGTACCGCAAAAAAAAAAAAAAAATCACAACAGTGATTGCTGTTGATGGAGGGTGGGTGGAAGGGATTGACTGGCAAAGCACAGGAGGAAACTTTATGGGGTGACAGTAATGCTCTGGGTGTTGATAGTAGTTTGATTACATGGGAGTATGTATTTGTCAAAGCTCGTGGAATAAGACATTTAGGACTAGCGTATCTCATTGTATGTAAGTTTCATCTCAAAGAAATAAAGAGAGAGAAAAAGGAGAGAGAGAGAGAAAGGGAAGGAAGGAACGGAGGGAGGAAGGGAGGGAGGGAGAGAGAGACCATAAAAAAATATTGAACTCTAGCGTGTGCTTGTTGAAGTGTTTAGGGTTGAAGTGTCCTATTGTCTGCAGCTTACTTTGCAATGCTTCTAAAAATGAAGGGATGGATGATGATAAAGAGGTCTTCACTGGAGAATCCAGATGGGTGTATGGATGTTCACTGAACCATTCTTTCAACTTTTCTGTATGTTTGAATCTTTTTGTTAATAAAATACAGGGAATGGAAGGAAGAAATTCAATTCTATGTTTTAGAAGTCAGGTTTCAGAGTTGGTGATTTGGGGGATGTGCCAGATGGAATCTCTCACCCAGAAAGAAGCCTAAGATGTAAGAACCAGGACTGTCGCAAACAACGGCAGTACACACAGTTCTTCCTGTGCTTTGCATGGATTCTACTGCTTGGGGCCTCTCTCTCTCTCAGCTCTGCTGGACTGTAATATACAACTCTGCTTGACAGCAGAGCTCAGATACCTGAAGCAAGAAAAATTTCCTTTGGATAATTTGCAGACTTTGACCTGAAATAAGGGCAGATACATTTAGATATATGATTTGTTTTCTGACTGCTGTGCTATTTCAAAGTATCTTTGTTACTGCTTGTGATGGAAAACTCCTCCACCATCAGGGAAATGAATCAGACCGGTTACTAAAACCTTACCCTACAGCTCTCCTGCCTATATCCATCTTACTATCATACTGACCTAAGTTCACCTCTTTAAAAAAATTCTTTTAGTGTGATACATGCTGGTAAAGAATTCTTTTTTTGTCTTTAAAAGCAGAATATATTGGCTGACCAAACAAGTTAAGTTACATCCCTGGACACCTTAACAACACAGGGTCTTTTCTAAATTTCTTTAGGTTCTAATTTATAACTCTCAAGTCTAAGGGCTAAAGGATGAGAACAAAGACATGAATATCAATAAAAATTACTGGTATTTGCTTTGGGATTCAGTCTTAGATGCTTACTAAGTGAGGTAAATACATGAACTAACTATCTAGGGTGTATCCCACTTTCCTCCCAGATCATCCCTCTTGCTAAGTTCCCAGACCCAAGAAAAGACAGCTGAGAAAAGAAGAAAAACCTGGAACTTGCTTTCCCAAGTGGCATGTCCATGGTAGTATGCCAAGGTTAAGTAAAACCATAGAACTTCCATAAGAGTTCATTTTACTTGACTATCTGGGGGAATATATTTTCATACTAAAATATAACACATATATTCTGGGACAGTGTGCAAAAGTCCCATGTTGTAGTAGACTGTTACTTTGGTGGTCTCAATAAACTATGACTCCCTATTTTCATGTTCTTGTGTGAGCTTCTGGCTTTGAATCCAGGCTGGCCCTACAATCTGCTTTAACCGATAACTGAAAGTGAAACTATGCTGGTTCTAGACCTTAAGACTTAAGAAGGCCTTTCAGCTTTCACTGTTACACTTTTTAAAATGTTTGACTACCTTGAGTCTTTCATGCTGTGAGAAAGTAAGAGTGTCCACGTGCAGAAGTCCATGTAGAGGAGAACTGAGTGCCTTGACTGATAATCCCGCTGAATTCCCAGCCAGCAATCACCAACTTCCTGCCATGTGCAAGAGACAATTTTGGACCTTCCAAAAGTCTAAGCCAACACCGTACGAAGTAGAAAACCTTCTGGTCAACCCACAGAACTCTGAGAAATAATCAATTGTTCTTGTTTTAAGCTGCTAAATTTGGGGGCAGTTTGTTACACAGAATTAGATAACCAAAACTTATGTTTAAAGTAAAATTTGTGATTTCAAAGAAATTTTATTTTTTAACTTAAAAAAATTTTTTTTAATTTATTTTATTTATTTATTTTTGGCTGCATTGGGTCTTCGTTGCTGTGAGGGCTTTCTCTAGTTGCGGTGAGTGGGGGCTACTCTTCGTTGTGGTGTGGCGGGCGTCTCATTGCGGTGGCTTCTCTTGTTGCAGAGTATGGGCTCTAGGCACGCGGGCTCAGTAGTTGTGGCTCACAGGCTCTAGAGAGCAGGCTCAGTAGTTGTGGTGCACGGGCTTAGTTTCTCTGTGGCATGTGGAATCTTACTGGACCAGGGCTCAAACCTCTGTCCCCTGCATTGGCAGGCGGATTCTTAACCACTGCGCCACCAGGGAAGCCCCTCAAAGAAATTTTATAATCGAAAAAGGCATCTTACTTAGAATTATCCCCTGAGACCTCTATCTACCAGTCAAGGTACTTCAGTGAAGATGATCAAGAGGCATTTCCTTAGAATATAATTCACGAGAAGATAATCCCCCAGATTCAGGTGTATTTTCTAGTTGTTACATGATCAAGAGGAGCCTCATATCCTAAGCCTTTGGTAGATGATCAGACATAAGCATTTTTTAATCATGCCTGTTCGTACCAAGGGATCATTTCAAGACATTATGGAAGTAGGAACCTCATTTATATCAAGTGTATTTTCTTCTCTCAAACTACTGCTCTTGTTACTAAGAGCCTCTAGCCATATGGCCAGTTGCAACTAATCCTAGACAGTGAGAAAACATCAGGAAAGCCTGTTCTACATCTGTTCTACCCAGAACAAAGAACCTAAAGCTAAGGCTAAGAATTGGACCCTCACTCCAGCAGTTCATCAAATGGCCCCTGCGTAGCAAGACCCTTAGCTCTTCCCAGCAGGGTTAAATCTCTGAATTAACATATTGAAGAAGCCCCGGCCTGGGTCAGGACCTGTCACATGAGGACAATAAGGGTTGCAGTCATTAGTACGAATCAGTCACATCCATGGACCCGTTATTTCCCGGCACCAGAGCCTGAGCAATGGGGACCTAATGTGACCCAAGCTGAGGTAGAGAAGGAAAGGGAGACACAGGAGAACGTCTACTGAGCACGATTGACATCTATTAACCACAATGAGCTGTGCATAATATACTAGATGCATTATATGCATTCCAAATCAGTGAAGATGCACAAGAATCAGACCTGCTGGGCATTATTATCCTCATTTTGTGCATACTGCGATGATGTTGGCAAAGTACTTAGCACAGCAGCTGGATCTTAATGAGCACCCCAAGAGAGTAGCCATGAGTACTTTTTATCATGTTAATATCATTTTACAGAGTGGAAACTGAGGCTGATTGAGGTTACGTGACTTGCCCGAAGTCACACAAGAGCAACAGTGGGAGGCCAGGATTAAAGTCCAAATCTTCCTGATGCCACTGTCTCCATACTAGCAATAATGATGGTGTTATAAGGACAGCTGTTTCCTCCTGGCAATGGGCTGAAAAAGTTATACCCTTAGACTATGCCCCAATGATATGTTAAAGTTATATACAAATTCAAAATACAAAAATATTTTGGATCCTGCTTAAAGCATCAAGGGTGTTTTGGAATTAAAGAAGGGAAAAATGTTTTAAAAGAGCCATTTAAAAAAGTAATTGCTATCAGTGGTAACAAACGGAGAAAGTTCATCCCTGAGGCAATCAGCCTGCAGATAAAGGCTGAGCTTCTCAAGGATTTCAACCAAAGCAAATTTTGTAACCCATGATTTGTCCTGATAATGGACTCAACCTTCCACTACTATGGTTGGAGTGTCTGGGGTCAGGTCAGTTTCATAGTGTGTGGCTCTCTAAGGATGGGGCCCCATCCGTTAGGGATTTCTGTAGGGTTGGCGGCCAGGTGCTTGGTGATGAGTGGTGGAGACAGAAGTGTTCAGGTAGATTTGAGGTGGGAGAAGCTGGGTTTTTGTCTTTTCTCTGCCACTTTCTACCTAGACCATGAGTCTTATTAGACTCTCCAAGTCTCATTCTCCTCATCCATAAGAAATTGCCTGAACTTTAGCTGAGATAATGTACATGGAAACAGCTCATGGTAAGTCTCAAAAAAGTTTCCTTTCCTCATCCCTTTCTAGAACTGGTTAAGTTCCTCTGTAACATCTGAACCCAAGAATAACATTTTCTTCTGCTTTCTTTGTCCTGGCTGACTTTTGTTTGCCTTATTAACTACTTGGAAAGTAATGAGGCAGAATTTATTTTGTTTTCTGTTCTACTCTGTGGTTTGTCAAGAAGCCATGTACCTTAAAAAATGGGTTTTGTCACTTCTTGTAAAATTAATTTGAATCTTAAGCAAATAGGACACGAAACAAGATCATGTGTCCCTCTTTTCCCCCACTTTATCAAGAAAATAATTTGTGACCTCAAGTAACACTAATAAATAATCTTTCCCCTAAGGAAAAAAAAAGTGTATATTCAGCCCTTCTGTCCAATCCCAATTTAAGAGATTTTTCTACTGGGATCCAAGCCAGAAAGCTGAAATTTATATAACAAAGCGAATCTGAGAATGGATACTGCCATCTTGCTGGGGATGGTTACCTAACATCTCAAGAGGCAATGACTGTTGATGGCCAGAAAGAGAAACAGCATCTGGGACCACACTCTGGACTCGAGCTTACACATCGCTGATATATTTGGTCTGGCCTTGTGAAGGTTGCTCAGTACAGCTTACAGTCAAGATTCAGAGAGACTGCCATTTTTGTTTTGGGATATCAAACCATTTTCTTCTTGAATGTCACATCTTTTGGCTCCACGGCTTTACCAGCTGTCATTAATGATGCTAGAGGATCATTTTTTAATTCCTTTGACAGCAGTAAAACATCCCCTCCATGGGACACTTAATTTCTTGCTAGTCACTTGATGATGAATAGGTCTCAAGGCCTTTGGCAGCTGTTGGCCAGATTCACACCATCAGGGGAGGATGCACGGTGATGGGAGATAACCTCAAGTCAATCCTTAAAAATTCCTTTGTCTTGAAAACTAACTTAGGGAAAATGCCTGGCTTAAGGGGATGAGAAGAAAATGAGCAACACACACTGGGTTACAAAATACCAGTTTTGGCCTTTGCAAGAACCTCTTCCGTTTCCTGAAATATGATCCATTCTCTTAAAATAAAATGTGTGAAGAAGTGACACAAGTCATTGATTTGTTTTGTTTTGTTTTGTTTTGTTTTGGATGAACCACATACCTTCCGCCCAAGCAAAACTTATTCTCAGGAACAGAGTCCAAACCCACGTGGAATCTTTATCTTTTGTTCAAACCCCACACTTGTTTTACCCACAGCAAATTTAGGCAGAAACTGATAGCTAATGCTTTTCATTAAGCCAGTCAAACAAAATTGCTTACCAGGTTTTACTCCTTCATCAGCCTGACTAATTACACCCATTCACTGTTTCTTTCAGACAGAGATTTCAAATTCCAACTCTCAAAGACTCACACCACCCAAGAGACATCTGCTTCCTGGCTCGCTCTGTCTCCTTTTTATATTACCCAGTGAAAAATACTCAGTGGCCCAGAAAATGCCTGTTAAGCAAAACCTGGAAGCTAGAACTGGTTTCAAGCTGGTGAAGGGTCAGGTCAAGGAGAAGGTGTTGAGATAAAGGTCATGGGAGATGGTGAGATGAAAAGACAGGATGGAATCTTCTCAATCAACACATTCAGGGAAAGGTATTTGGCCTCCAGACTCCAGTGACCAGCCTCAGATACCTCTGCATGGTGACAGAACAAACAGAAATGTGTGCATGTTACTGAGGCAAAGTTGGTCTGAAACATTCTGAGGCACCAAGTTGGAGTGGGTGCTCCAGGGGTGGCAGTAGCACGAGGTTTGGGTGATAATAACTAAGGCTGAACTTGAACGCCAAGCCTAGATAGTGTTCAGGTAGCAATTACCTTTCTCCAAACCATCAAATGTGGGACAATTTGGAGATTAGGGGCCCAACAGCTCCACAAGCTTGGAAAGCAACTTCCCAAGGATCCACGGTCCAAACTATAATTTTACCTTTAAAAGAAAATATGGGGATGCAATCTTCAACCTCATAAAGTATGATAACCTTAACTTTCTCTCTGTGGAAAGTTCTTTGCCCGTGAACTGCGTTAGCTGAGTCCACATCAAATTCTTCATAGTAGTCACGAACATCTACAAAATCATACAGTGCTGCCCTAACGAGTATAAATCCCATTTCCCATCTGTGTGTTATGAGTTCTTTGAAGATCTCATCTTTCTGGCTAAGTAATCTGTTGGTAGAAACAATGTAAGAAAGCACAGCATGTTCAAAATTGCTGTTGGAAAACCATTTTGAATACTGGGTTTAAAAAACCTCATAGGAAATAGGTCCTCCTGACACATTTTTTTTTTGAAGTTGCCCAAGCTAAATCTTGTTTATGCTTTCAGCTTAGCGCTTTCATAAGTGCATGACATAATGCTTCTCTAGATTATTCAAAGCAAAAAAAATAAAGGATAACTTCTACTACAAGTTCATTTCACACACTCGGTTTATGACAGCACAAAGAACACCAGATGTGGTTCAAATTTAAATTGCATCTTAAATATAAAGATCTAGGGCCACTGAAATCATGCACGTATGATAGCCATACTTCAAAAAGCTGTTTAATAGCTGAAGATCACGTTTTGAGGGCTCGACCTCACTATTTAGAACTCAGTTCCTTTTCAGTGATTTGTCACTTGAACCTCATTTTTAAGGGATCATCAGAAAACAGGCTTCTGGCCTTTCAGTTTTCCAATTAGTGAGGTCATATTTTAAATGCTTAATAATTTTTGATCAGTGAGGCTTAATTAGATCACAGATTTCCAAACTGAGTAGCTTAAAGTGGCTGCAGTGATCATCTCTACCCCAGAGAGTTAAAAAGTACTAGTTAGTCCAAGGGACACATTTCAGGACAGTCAATGCCCGATTTCTTTCCACTGTCCGTGGCTAAACCAGGAAGCAAGAGAAGAGGCTTTTCCCATCAGTTTCCTTGCCTCTTAACCACATCCAGCACATATTTCATACATTGTATGTTTAGCTTTGTGACATATCTTTTATGTTTAACATTTTGAGAAAACACTTCAACTCTGAGAAACACAAATAACAGTGCAGTTGCAAAATACCCTGTTTGCACTGAAATATAGTAAATAAATATTTAAAATCATCCTTACTGGCACTATCCACCATATAATTAGTGTTAAGCATCTATGATCAATTGTGACTAACAAATTGCTCAAGCATCATAAGCCTTGTGAAAAGACCACAGTTTTATTAAACACTGGAAATTGCATTTTTCCCAGTGGTTGTACTGTAAGATAATGAACTCCCTGTGAGTGGCAGGAGAGATGCAAATTCAATTTTGCACGAGAATCACAAATACCGTGATATATTATGCTGATGGAGACACGGCCTCCATCTAGGCAAAATGAAAAAATTTCCTCATGTTCAATAATTGTGTGTAATTAAGAAAATATGAAGGACAGCTAATCATCAATATTGCATGCATGTCTATATCTCCAATCTTGTTTTGTAAAAAAATTCTAGTTGAAAGTTGAACCTTGTTCTTCTGGGTTTCAGGTTTCAGTTTTCAAAGGGACTATTGATATTGATGAAACCAGAAGGCACCTTACTCAGGCCCAAAAAATGTACTAACTTTTCCTTAAATTTTTGCTTTCAACCATGTGGCATGCCTAGGTTTAAATTTATGAGAGCAGGTTTTATTATACAAATAAGCAGACACTGTCTGGGGGACAAATTTGAAGCAGCTCTGATAGTTTTTATTAATTTATTTGATTTACTTCTGGTTTCCCTTACCCAATCTTATTTATGTCAAAGTAAGTTGAAGCAGAATTCATTATGTAGTGAAATCCAATTTGAACACTTTTTATTGGGACATGGTGATTCAATCATTTCTCTCCTTAAATCCCATTATCTCTTCTCACATTATTTGGTACAGATCAAATCACATAAGATGAAATTCCAAAAGAAACTTAAGAACTTGCGGGCAGGAATGAAATAATATCCGAATAATTTCTTATACTATGAATACTAAGTTATACCACAGTTAGCATTCTTATCACTTTGCATTCTAGTAGCATATTTTCTCTGAAGAAAATTAACTGAGTCAGTGAACTTGACTTTCTTAAGTAAACTTTTGAAGTAATCGTAGTTTCTAATTGTTTTGATACAGAATCATCAGAAGCGCTGAGTCTAATCTGACCCCATTTGGGCACCTTGACATTTTGTTTATTATATGGATTGCAAAATTTGCCAAATTCCTACTGACTTTCCTCTTCAAATTGTGGAGTTTAGGAATTCTCGAATTTGGTAACTTTATAAAAAGTGTTTGTGAAAAAATATTTTTTTCGCTATTTCATTGTGTCAGGTATATTGTTAATACGTAGGGACTCCTCAAGTCATAAATGAATCTAGTTACCAAAGTCCATTTCCACATTGATTATTTAGAAATGGGAGCCATTTTCTCATGGAGACATTGCAGTTATACTTAGAATGACAAGATTATCCTCTAAATGCCTTTTAAACCCCTGTGCTACCGTACCTTCCAAATCACAATTCGTATGCCTTAACCCATCATGAGTTAAATATTTCCATGTTTAGAGACCTCTAAGAGCTCTTTTCAGACCAGAGAGGGTAACCAAATTCAGCAATTCAAATGGAAAGGTTGCCTAACTTCTGCTCCTAACAGAATCAGAGGAGAATTTAACTTATTAGCCATGTCAGATGCCTGGTGAAGTAGAGACGTATTTTTCTCCCAAAGCTACAGTACAGTTACAAGCACAGCAAATACACTTATCCATTCATGTGTTCCTTCAGTTATTCACCACATGTTTATTATGCAATGTCCTGGGTACTGTTCTAAGAGCTGGAGATGCTAAAGCACTTGTTTGTCCATTGAACAGTCTGTGGTTAGAAACTTACACAATTGTCAATAAGTCTTTCCATCTGCGATTTTCAATATCATTCGATGACTACTGCCACTCAATTCCCGGGTAAGACGTGACTTCCTGATTATACACATTCATCATCCGACAAAGACATATGATTATACACGCTGAACCAAATCTGAACTTTCATCCTCATCCCCTCTATGCTGCCCTATCCGGGAGTTTCTTTGTTAAAGATTTCACACAGTATTATTAGTCAGAGATTTGTTTGATTTCACTTCATTAGGAAACTTTTCCATATTGGCAAATGGTAGGTATAAGCAAAACACACACAATACTTATTCCAGGGTAAGCAAAAGACCCATCAAATTCTCTTTGGAAATATTTCAACTCTACTTGTGTGAAGTCTGATCCTCTGTAGTCTCTCCAAGCCACTCTCGGGCTGCATCTTCACAAACACTAAAGGGCTGCCCAAGCTTTACAGCTTTGTACTGTTACAGGCATGGGTGTCTAGGGGGCCTAGAAATCTCCAACAAACAATAGTTTGATTGTAACCTTATTTGTTATGATGGCCTTTGAACGGCAACTGAATAATTCATCCCTCGAACTCTGGTCTTTTCTAAGTTATTAAGATAATTAAGAGAGTAAAACATTGGGTCAGAAAAGAATGTATTCATTTTGGCTAACCTCCCCATTTCTAATTCATCTGCACTCGTCATGCGCAGTGAGGCATTGTTATGTGATGTTTTGGGGGAGCACGTGTTACCCTACTTACTACAAGATTACCATGAAGTCACACTTACAAATCTGTGGGTGTACATGCCCCTGTGACAAAGTAGATACCTTAGAATATCAGCTCCCTGACATTATGAAGCTCCTGATGCATGCTTTTCTCATGGAAGAAATGCCACTTATCAAAGGTGATTCCTGTTTTTTAAAAAGACTCCTTAAAGGCTAAATATCTATAAGAATCTTGACCCCTTTCAAGTAGGCAATTTGGAAACACAGACCTCTGCATGGAAAATGAAAACAATGAGTCATACAGGGTAAGCCAGAAAAGTGACTTGTCTGTCCTACAAGATGTTCACACATGGCTGGCATTGAAATTGGTTGTCTGTAGAATGGTTATCAAGAAGGCAGTATTAGCCTGTGTCCTCTTGGTCTCCCTGGAACAGGGTGACCCAGGCAGATGCTGTGGGTGCTTTAACCCTCCCAACACTGGTTTACAAACCTCAGTAAATGTGTGCACTTCATCTGGCTCCTAAAACTCTTGGTACTCTTTGAACTCTGTCTTTGGAGAGACAGACATCAAGTTCACCTAGGAAAAGTGATGTGCTTATCTCAGAGGAGTGAAAGTGTCCAAGAAAGAGTCAGAGATCTATGATAAAGGATTCTTTTCCTAGGGTTTTCTGAAATAAAACAAAAAAGGACAACATTTTAGAGTGGGTTGGGGTGGAGGAAGAGGGATTTTACATGATTTTAACCAGCAAAAAATAAAAGTAAGAGTTTATTATTCATGATTATTTAGTATTTCTGGTAACGACTCCATTGAGAAGACCTCCCTAGTGACCCCTGTGTCAACCCTTACATTAGAGACTAGGCCCGGGGTCAGCCTACTACTGGCTCCTTTCTCCCCAGGAATAAACCCACTACCCGCCATCTGGCACGACCCTGGCTGCATGTTTGAAGGTTAATACCCTCAGCCTACCTTGATAAGCCCATGTGAAAGGTACAACACCAACATTACAATTCCTCTTGCAGAGTTTCAAAATTGCTCCATGCTATTTTTGGAAAAGGTCAGCAGCAGCACTCAGCTGGGAAGAGCCCCAGACTTCAGGGAGGCTGACTGGGAACTGAACAGAAACTCCCCCACATTGGGGCTGTAATTTGGGTTCATTATTTTTCCTCTCAAGTTCTCCGAGACTTAGTTTTCTCATCTATAAAACAGAGTAATAATATCTATCCTGCAGTGCTGACAGGGCTTCTTTATTTTTTTATTTTTATTTTTTTTAATGTGAAAATGCAACTCATAAGGCCTGGCACATAAAAGACATTTGATATTGGTTGTTTAAAATAATAAAAAATGCATACATTACAAAAGGGGCTCATGACATTAAGGAATAGGCTAAGTGAAAATGGAGTATTTTAAATCTCAAAGAGTATATATCTCTAATTTAGCAAATCTAACACTACAACTCCAAATGTGGGGAAATGAAGCAATATCTAATATATTTTTTAATTTTACTTATATTTAAAAATTTTATCCAATTTTTCCCTAGTTTAATTCTCAAATTTGCTAAGAAGATCCCCGGACCCTCCTGCCTTTTTAAAAGAATCTCTCTTGCTCTCTCTTTTCTTGTCTTTCTTTCTTTTCTTCGTTCTTTTTTTTTTTTTGTGTGGCAGTCTTTTTCATTCCTCACTCTGGATAGTCACATACAAAAAAAAGGCCATCAGAAGATGAGAGTGCCCATCTATGCAGATATTTCAGCAGATAGCACAGGATGGTTAGTTCTGGGGACACTGAGGCTGGCTAAGCAAAAGGGAGTCAGAGAAATGTATCTCCAGAGGCAGATGGGATGGAGGGAAGAAGGACAATTAGGCCAGGAATGCAGGAAAGGAGAGAAGACTGAAAGCTAATCAACCCAGCAGCTAATGTATACAAAACAGAGCTTTGCAAAGGCCAGAGGTTTACACAAGATCCTGGCCAAAAGGAGCCTGAGTCAAGGGCCAAGCTAGGGTGAGGGGAGTGAGATTCTTGCCTTGTGCACAAAATTTAAGGGAGCACCACAAATTCAGTAATCGACATGAATAATGTTTTATTTTTTCCCTTTATTTTTTTAAATTATTTTTTATTGAGGTATAGTTGATGTACAATATCATATAAGTTTCAGGTGTACAATATAGTGACTCACAATTTTTAAAGATTATATTCCATTTATAGTTAATATAAAATATCAAAACATTATGAATAATGTCTTAATGTAATATTAAAAAAATAAAATTTAACAAAAACCTCTATGAAGAAAAAAACTTGAAATTTCAAATAACGACAGTATTTGACCTTGAATTTGTAGCACTCACTTCACCCTAATCCCCGCCCTCTCAATCCTGTCTTAATTAAAAAATTTTTAAATTTTCTTCATAGATTTCTTTCATTAATTTTTGGCTTTTAAAATATTGCATTGAAATATGATTTACCTTGATGGCTGAGTTGTTGGTGCCCCTTTAAATTCTGCACTTTAATTGAGGGCCTCCCCACATTACCCTAATCCTGGCCCTGCTGGGTGCAGAGGGGGCTGCTTGGGAGCTAAATGGGAATCAGTGGCACAACTTCTAGGAGGCTGTCTGTAGGGCGTTTAGGAATCCCAACACTGAATTATATTCTCAAGTTTATGTAAAAATAATTATTAGTAGGTGATAAAAAGTAGGCAACGGAGACCATTAATCTGACACTCTTGTCTTTATTAGTGTACGAGTTTGGTCTGACTGATCAACTACATCACAAATTCCAATACAACAGATCTCATTTCCATCAGCATGTCTGTATAATAAAGATTTCCAAGCTCCATTATCATTTATACATATGTGTGGACAAGCCCTGGAGGTTCTGAACATAGTAAAAGAATGCAGGTTATGTTTCAGGTCCACTCTCTTCAAACATAAGAGAGGGAAATAAAGTTAAGCAACACGTAGCAGTCAACAGAGACCCCTCCGTCTCCCACCTCTGCAGATCGTGGTGCAGCATCAGAGGGCAGAGCTGCTGAGACCAGCACAGCAAAGCAGCAGGCAGGTGCCCAGCAAGCGGTAAGGGGTTCATTGCTTTCACGGGGAATCAGGGAGACCTCCGAGAGAGGACCACGCTAACGCCCACACTGGGTGCCCGTTAGCAGAAGGATCTCCTTGGGGAATGTCATCCATACCAATCCACAAAAGCCCCCTCTTTCCAAAAGTGGGCAGAAGGTGTGAAGACCATATGGATTCACCCCCAACCTCACAACCCCTTCCCATAGCTTGGCCCCCATGCAGAAGCTTGGCTCTCGAAAACACAGATCTCTTCTACAAGAACAAAAGAAGGCCCTGGGTTGTTAACACCAAGGACTGTACCCATGCATCAGTCATTAGACCCCATTCCGGCTAAGATCCACTTTAATTTAAAACTTGGGATGCAATGTGCAGGAAACAGCAGAGAGTATACACAAGCCCAGAGGAGACGCATGACTCAGGAAGTGAGTGATAAGGTCACTCTCTTTGCTACTTGGCCGTTGTCTTCCTCCTCAAAGCTCAGGAGTTCAGGAATCTAAGGCAGAGCTCCCCATCACCAAAATGTTACTAAGAAAATGAGAGTTTTCCTCTTCCAAAACCGATGTTGATAAAGGTCTAGGTAGGGATCAAGGAAAACTAAAACCTTATATGTACACAAAGCTATGTTAGTCAAAACAAAGGCTCTTAAGAGGGAGAGAAATATCCTAAAAGTGAACAGCACTTGGAAAAGAAGAAAATGGTCCTCTCAAAATAAGGCTTAAGCAGTGATACAGAATCATAACTGCTTCCCTGGATATCAGGAAATGGCATTAATGGAGCTAGGAACTAGGATGAAATGTCATCATTAGCATCATGGTTCCTGAACCCTAATATATAGAGAAAAGGAGGGAAGATGACAGAATGAGATGGGCAAAAAAGGAATTGATGTTTATGGGTCAGAGGAAGTAAAGCCAGGATAGAGACAATGTGAGGCCAATTAGTCCAGCTAGCTGGAGTACTCTATTACTAGAAAGTAAGACTATGTCCCTGGGTAACCAGTTAGCTTCTCTCTGTTCGTTAGCAACTCACTCGTAAAAGCAAACTCACTTGTAAAAGCAAACTCCTTTCAGGAGCAAGGGTGGGGATCGGTAGTGGGTATGAGAGTATAAACGGATCTGAAGATCCATCATTCTTTCAGGAAAACATGTGAGGTGGCTACTCAGTGGTGTCATCTCTGCTTATTTTATAAGCAGATATATCATGTAATCTCCTCTAATGAAAGCATTCCATAACATGGAGACTAGCTCTTTTGATATAATTAGATAGTGTGGGATGGTATCCTGTCCCCTCTATATCAACCACTTATTGGAACATTAGGAATATGGCACTTAGTCTAAATGCCATCATTATCTCATAATAACCTGGGTTCTACTTTAATGCACTCAGAAGGTCAATGGCATGGTTAAATAAATGTGCTAAATTATAGCAACAGGGTAAAAAGAATGTTGATGTCTACCCATACTCATAACGTATATAGTAACTGATAAGTATAATAGAGAAACTAGGCATTAGGTTATTGTTTCATTTCTAGAATTCTTCCCACCCCCTTTGGTTCAAAGTCACACAAATCTAATCTCTTACAAATCATAGGAAAATATGTGTTCTGAACTCATTTTTAGAACCTATCAACTTTAATATTACTGTGCAAAATGCCAACTCTGAAATACTCCTGTATGTCATATTATTGATAGAAGTCCCCTGGCCAGAACCCCAGCTTAGGCCTTGATGCCTGAGACATGAGAAGAGGAAGCATTTCATGAGGAGAAGACTGGAGAATATTAGGCTACTGACTCCATCAAGTTTAGGTGAGGCTGAATGATTAAGGGGAGATTCCAATTCATCAGAGGTCCTTTGCACAGCCGAGGAATCCTGGGTGAAAGAAAAGGCATCTCTAAATAGTGAGAACCATATCAGATGTAACCAGAGTGGCCCTTTCAGATCCAGCACACTTGGTTCTCTGAAAGGAGCTACCCAGCTGGGGTGAAGAACTGGGGGCAAAAACTGACCATCTGCTCCAGCTGAGCAGACAACTACATTTGGAGTCATCCAGAGAGCTGACCCTAAACTGGAGCGCTCAGCCTGCCTTGGCAGATCCGGGACCCTTTTGCTCCCTGAGTCCTCCAGGCCCATAACACAAGGCTCGTCTCCTCTGTGACACTCGCCCTGGAAAAGCTAAGCTCCTCTGGATTCACGGTCCCTCAAAACCCGACCTGTCATGGCCAGTCCAGCCCAGCTCTGTCTTAATCCCTATGCATCACCAAGCAAATAGAAAATCTGACACTGACAATAATATACCCAGCGAGCCTCCTATGGACCTTCCAACGCAATTCACCCAAGACAAACCTTTACTATAGAAATATGAACAAAGCCCAGTACAAATAAAGGCCAGGGTACAAGTGGTTAGATTTTATATCACAGGAGGTTAAAAGGAGACTCACAAGACGAGGAAGTTGGATATCCAAAGGATATTATCAGCAATTATCTCTGTTGGAATTACAGATGAGTTTTTATTTCATCTTTGTTTCTTATGTTTTCCAAATTTCCAACTACAACCTATATTATTTATTTTAAAGAATCGCATTTTAGGGTACCTGCAGGCATTCTGGGTAAGGAGGACTTAAGTCTGTCTTACTAGCAGAAATCATTAGAGCTATACCAACTAGGGTGACCAATCCATTATCATTTGCCCAGGACTGTCCCAGTTTTAAAACTGAAAGTTTTGCAGCCTAAGAACCTCCTCAGCCCTGCGGATGGAGGGGAGGTCATTGTGATACTGACATGTCCTTCTCCTTTGAGATGCTGCCTTCTAATTTTTCCCTCCCTGAGGGAGCCCAAGCATTCAGAAACACACAGCATCTTCTCAGCCAAAGGGAGCCGGCTCAGACAGAGGGCAGCATGGACTCAGGAACCCTTTGGGCAGCTGTCTCCATCTCAGGAAGCAGCTTTCCTCCTAGAGGCTGAGCTCAAGGAGTGAGACTACCTTTGTGCTTGGTTATCAGGTTGAACTAAGTAGATCTCTCTCCAATTCTTTCCTGTCCGTGGTGTGGAGCAAATTCATCTTACATGCCTTTCAAGAGAAGTAACAACTACCAAGAAAAACAGCAAACAAATAAACAAGTACAACATCGTGAATGAAAGGCAGCATAGCTGTACTTCATAAGGAGAGCTGGCATAGTGACTAATCTGAGAAGATCCCAACCATGGTGGCTTACCCTCTCTGGCTGGCAGAATTAGGAAAGGCAGAGGAAACTTCACAAGGAGAAAACCTGCACTCTGTTACATTAGCTGCCATGAAGAATTGAACTGTGAGCGAGCATCGCATCCAAGAAAAACTCCCATTCTTTCATTTCTCCTTAAACACAGGGAGCACTCAGTGTTCAAAGCATCTGGGTAGCAGGAGCTGCTTAGCAACATAAGAGGTTCCTCTGCATATGTGTTTGCTGAGCTGGTCCTGGTCCCCAATCTGTTGGCACGTGCAAGAGTGACCAACCATATACCAAAATGGGGGTGCATTTGATAAATTCATCATGCTGGTATCCACTCTCCAGTTGGGCTGGGTGTTGGGAAATACCCAGAAGAAATGCAGTAGCATCCTGCATCTGCCTGCATGCTTCCAGCACATCACTGATGATTTGGTGAAACTGGACTGAACTGTCTGATGTGTGAGGGGTGCGTAATTCCCTCTTGGTTGGCCGATAATGTGGAAGTAAAATCAGAATATCATTGTGAGTGTCTCCCTGACCTAAATCCATAATTGTTTTTCCCTTTTAGTCATTAAATGTAAGATGGACTGTTTTCTCTAAGAGGTCTAGGTACCCTGTAACTGGGTGGTATTTCTTTTTTGATAACAATATCACCCAGCGGTCAAATGCTAATAGACTGATGTCTCTTATTTTACTTAGTTGTAAATGTGCTTGAAACTGGTTTCCTAACAAATCTCCTTCTCAGTAGAGTTTGTAACATGGCTTACGTTTTTTTTTTTTTTTTTTTTTTTTTTTTTTTTTTTTTCTTTTTGCGGTATGTGGGCCTCTCACTGCTGTGGCCTCTCCTGTTGCGGAGCACAGGCTCCGGACGCGCAGGCCCAGCGGCCATGGCTCACGGGCCCAGCCGCTCCGCGGCATATGGGATCCTCCCAGACCGGGGCACGAACCCGTATCCCCTGCATTGGCAGGCGGACTCTCAACCACTGCGCCACCAGGGAGGCCCATGGCTTACGTTTTAAATGTAATCGTGCCACATGTATTCGTTTTCTTTCTTCGAGGGAACTCAAGTTGCTTTTTTAAGCATTATTTGATAGCTTCTTACCATCTCCTCTGGAGTTGAAAGGAGAATATAGTATCAAGCTGTTATAGCTGGCAATGGGGGACTATGGCACCAAGAGATAGAATTGGATTGGGACCTACAGAGGCTGAGCAATGTGCCATGAAGACCCCCATGAAACAAGTCGTTAGCCCACTGTGCCACAAACGAAGCAATTTCTAAGGCTCCTAAAATAACTGCATTCTCTCGCCCCTAACACTCATGCTGGGCAAAATAGACTTAGGTTATTTTTAAAGTGCAGGCCATGGCCTTCAAAGGGATATAAACAGTTCCCAAAGCAGTTATTGTTTGGCCAATTAAATACTTAGAAGAAAACATAGTTTTGAAAGACAGAATTAGTAGGCAAAAGACCTAGGAAAGTGCTATAGCAATTGTTTCTGCCTGTTTTTACTTCCATCAAATGGACCATCAAAATGGACCATGGGCACAGATTGCACTGAAGTTCAAAGATAACCTCTGATAGCTCTCATCCCTTGATCTAACGAGCTCCTGAGGTCTTGGATATGATTCAGAATTTTTGCTCATGTGTACTCAAAGTAATGTTACAAACATTTTCAAAACCTCTGCAGTTCTGTGAAAAATACCACTTCCATTCCCTCCCCTGGTTGGTAACACAAGGACAGGGTGGGTATGGCAGTTAAGGGGCACAAGAGGGGTGTCCTGTGTGATCTTTTCAACTACTGTTAAAACACTCCGTCCCTTTATTATATTTATTCTCCTTAGTCTTAGCTGGTCTATGAATCTGTGCTTATCTACGTAGTTGCCTAATAAGCATGTAACCAATGGGAAAACACACACACAAACATATATACACACGTGGACTATAATACTTGGAGTATGGCACACACTGCAGGAAATCAATAAACATCCATTTCATTGGAAATGGAATTAAAGTGGAAAAAAGTCATAATTCCTTATCTGCATCTGCCACAGAGTTACTAGCCCTAGATATACATAGAGGGCATGCGCTGTAAGAACAAACACATACAGTATGTATTTCAGGACAATTCTCATTTAATTTAGGCCCTCTGCCTAGGACCCTAGCTAATTTACAAGGCTGCTCTAGGAAAGACACAATTCTAGGGATGAAAATAAGTCTATGGCATTTGCTTTTCCTGCAGGGGAAGCTATAACGCATTCCCACCCTTCAAGAGAACCCAAGATTGATGATTCGGGGGTTTTGCTGGTTAGAGTGTTTTTTTTTTCTTTCTTTCTTTCTTTCTTTCCTTCTTTCTTTCTTTTTTTTCCAGCTCAGAAGGTGTGTTTCCATTGTACCCTGTCAAAAATGTCCTTAGCAGTCAAGGAGAGGATAGCAGCACGGCTGCCCTTGAGCCGGGTTGGTCAGTCCTACTGGGAAAACACCCCGTGCGGACAGATGATGTGGTTTTCAGGCACGTCTACAAAGACTAGTTGAATTAAAGACCAACTCCAGCCTTGATGTTGCTGAGCTCCTCAGCTCCATCTTGCCATCCTGATTGATCGAGGAGATGGGTCTATAGTTAGAGTGGCATAGCACTTTGAGGGTTTAGTCATTAGAGCACACTGCTTTCTCTTGGGAAGGCAACTTCTTGCTTGGCTAGGTTTTGGAAGCTAAGGAGTGACGTCAAGATGTTGTCTGGCCAGAATTTGCAGATAACCATAGAACTCTTCTCCTCCATCAGGCATGGATTTAGCCTCCTTTAGTTCCTGCAGTGACACAGGAGCCTCCAAATACCAAATTATTATCAGGCGGTCTTGGGGGAACCTCTGGGCCCTGCAATAAAGTAGACAGACTTTCTATTGGAAAGTGCTCAGGAGCAATTCAGCCCTGTTCAGATTGTTCTAAAATCCTGCAAACAACCTCTGGACTTTGTAAATGAAAACCTCACATAGCTCCTGAGAGTGAAAAATTACTTAAGGGGATAAAATTTATCATCATCCTTCACTCAAATGATCTTACACATCATTTAAAGAAATATGGTTTAATCATGAGTTTTTGTTTGTTTGTTGTTCTATTTTTAGAGCAAAGCTACACAAGCAGGGAGGCTGTATTACTTTTGGATGAGCCATTTCTGAGCATTGTCTTTAAAATAAGGTGTATGTATTCATTGATCTTTAAGGTCACAAACAGTTGGTGGATTGTGGACCAAATCTGACTGTGCTGATGTATTTTGTTGGTTCCACCCAGCGTTTTAAATCTTGGAGAATTCACATAAAATATAAAATGCCTGCTCTCTCTGGAAAAATTGGAGTATCTGGTAATACCAAGCCCACATGTCATCATGATCTTCACTATACCATATCATCTTTCTGATCTAGCCTGTTTCTCATATTGACCTGCCTGATCCTTGTCAGGGTTTAGGATCCTTGCTCTAAGCTATGCTATCATAGTGCATTGTGATTATATGATGAAGTCTTTCACCACTGGCCTCCCCAAGGAGACTCCCTGAGGGCAAGGAACATGCCATCATTAAGACCGAATTTCCAATTCTTAGTATTGTAGGAATATTGTGGGTAGTCAATAAATATGTAATGAATTGAACTTCACCTTCTACATTAGATTCTTACAATTCAGTGAAATAAGCGGGGATCACTGTTTTTAAGAGCACACATATAAAGCCAACATGTTTGAATAGCAGGCAGCTTTAGGAAAGAGAAGTAAAAGTGCTGGTTTGTGACCCAAGCCTCTGATGGATCCAGAGCTTGGTGGTATACTGTCTATGTGATATTTTGCTTTAAGCACATGGGAAAAATTCCATACTTTTTCTGAGAGCTTCTTAAATTTGTTTTTCAGATGTAACCTATCCAACTTCTTGGAAGAGCCCTTCTTTAGAGATTGCTTGTAAAAATACTTGATGGGAATAACTTAACTGAAAGCTAAACTCCCAAAATATCATGGGTCTATAGCAACAGATCGCTCTGTACATCAGATCTTTGCATTTTGAAATATTTAAATTTCTGAATGTCTACAATTAGGATCTTAAAAGAAAGGATTTTTTGTTAAAGGCTTATTTCTGCTAAATTTGCTATCTAAATCTATTTAAACTGGCTAACATGTTGTTAAAAATACATCTAACAAACAAAGTCTATGCAGGCAAATTTAATAGGAAAGGACCCAATGTAAACGGCTCAATGTAAAAGGTCCTCTATACTTGTTACAAGTCTGTTAGTAATTAATATTTCAGCAATATATAGCCATATCTGGTCAACATCTGGCCAACATCAAAGGCACATCATGTCCCATGCTATGAAGAAGTAGTTCAACAAGTATAGTTTCTGCTCCCTAGGAGCTTACAATCTAACCTAATCAAGACTAGAGAAACATACACCAGAGTGGTCATACTCAGGACTTCACAAAAGGCAACAGATACATTGAAGATAAAGGTAAAAAGTATGGGGTAAAGGATGACATTTAAGAAAGGGTAGAGGGAATGAGAGAAGTAAATTGCTTCTTCATTCCCATTTCTTTGAAAAAGGATTTATGGAAGATGTGTTATTTTAAGTGTTCTTAAAATCATGAAAGAGCATATGGCTTGATGCTTGGAAGAAAGAAAATTTCTTCTGAGATAAGATACTAAGTGATTGAGAACACTGAGCCAGTAAGGACTGCTGAGTGAAGGACCCAAAAGACTTTATAAGGAACAACCAAACAACCAATGTTCTGGCACCCTCTGGTAGAGGGCAGAAGCTGAGGGGAAGCTGCAGGTCTCCTCAACTCTCTTCCAACTCTTTCTAAGTGGGAGTGGCTGAGCCACAAAACCAAGACTCCTCCAAAATTACCAAAATGTCTAATTCAAAACCTTTGTAAAAACTTCTATGAACTCTAGATTAAGGAAATGACCTTTGGAAATTTTCTTGTGGAATTTCTAAGGGAAGAAAGCACTTCTAGAAAGAAACACAGACTCAGAAGCCATCTAGCTCACTCGATTCTATAGGTTCTCATTTGTTTGCTTTCTTGCTCATTGGTTCATTTTCTCTTATTGGACTTGTTAGGCTAATGCTACCTACTTGATTATTCAGCTTTATCTTTCCTCCACTGACAAAGAAAAGCAAATTTTTGAGTACAGGTTGATTTTAGTCAACTTCAATTTTAATGCAGTCTCAGGTTAACTAAAGTACATCATACAGCCCGGTGCTGGTGGTAGTGACAGGGATGTCAAAGTACTCTGTTCCTAGGGAGAACAATCAAAATGATGACAGAATCTCTCATTACACTATCTTGCTTTGCTTTATTCAGTATTTGACTGTTACACATGCAGGGCATTTCAGGAACCATTGGAGGATGCTTATCTCAACAAAGTGCACACTTTAAGCAAACCTCCACACATCATGTTCACACCATAATAATAATATTAGAATTAATAATACTTTGATTTCAAAGAATACCTTTTATTTCAAGGAGCTCAATATTCTTCACATATGCTATTCTATTTATCTTGTCATATTACATATTCAACTGAAAGTTATGTTGAGGTTCAGTCTCACACATTACAAGACTGTAATACTGTTCACCCTAATGATTTAATTCAAATCCATTGTTAAACATTCCTCAGGATAAATTTGAATGAATAGGAGGAAATTACACATGTTTCTTTATATTTGAAAAGATACTCACTGCTAAGTCCCCTTATCCATGAGCATTCTCAATGGAAAGTCAGTCCCCAACATGTAACCTTGAAATAGTCCTACCTTACCTGAGACAGGGCAGGAGGACCGTATTTAAGATGGGGCAAGAACATGAAGATAGACAAAAGGTACTCACTTGTCAGTGCCAGAGAACCCCCGGGACCTTAGCCACCTGATATTCTAGTGCTCATGCCCCCTTATTCATGTGTAAGGGAAGGCCTGGAGTTCCAGTGGCATAAGCCTGTTTGTCTACTGTGACTTTATTTCTTGTCCTTCAGGCTGTGTTCCAGTCTCTATATTTGAGCACTGGCTCAGAAGATAGGATAAGAGAAAGATTCCAAGTTTCCCAACAGAGGCTAGTGGGTTAATTTGGTTCTAAGAAATATAACTCAGTGTACTTAACAGGCAGACCATCTGTTGTAATGTCCCTTTGCTATTGTGACATCACAACAAGCCTCATACTGGGAACTAGGACTGAACAAAGAAAACAGAACTACCTAAATTGATACCACCTGTGTGCAACACAGAGCATTCCTGACTACTATTAGTGTATATTTTAAGGACTTTCAATAAACCAAATTTAAATCCCACCAATTGCTTGTCTTCTGTAACTGATGTATGTGCATTCTAATGACACTTCTGGTTTCTGTCTATCTTTTTCAAGATAAGCATGCCTTGATTCCAACTTCATGTTGACCAATGGTTTTGGAAAATGGATCTCAAGAGAAGTCAGTATCTGCCCACAGTTCCAATCCTAACAGGAGACACACCCTGAGAACTCCATAATCAACAAACTAAATGATCTATTCCTTGGGCTCAAAGCCCCAAGAATCCTCAGACATTTCACACTGTACCCTCCCCTCAGTCATCCTCATCAGGGACTCTGATAAACATGCTGCTTGATACAGCTATGCAGCAAATGGGCCAATAAGTATAAACAGCTGTACTTACATGTGTCTGGCTTGAGCTGACTATTGGTGATGCCAAAGTACTGGGGATTTTCAATGACAGGAATCTTGGTCATTCCAATAATGACAGCATCAGGGCCACCCTCTGAAGACGACGGAGTGTTACTCCCATTGGAGATGTGATGGAGTGGGCTGGCAGAGTCATCGTCATTGCTGATAACTGAGGCTGGGCCTGGAGTTGGAAAAATACATATTCTCCTGTAATTTGTCATGGTTTTGTTGAGCTATAATTCACCCATTTAAAGTGTACAATTCAGTGGGTTTTAGCATATTCAAAGAGTTGTGAAACCATCACTACAATCTAATTTTAGGAGATTTTTATCATCTCAATTAGCAGTCGCTTCCCATTCTCCCCACTTCTAGCCCTGGGCATCCACAAATTTACTTTTTATCTGTATGGATTTACCTATTTTGGACATTTCATATCAATGGGATCATATAATATGTGATCTTTGGGGCTTCTTTCACTTAGCCTAACGTTTTTAAGGTTGATTCACGTTGTAGCATGTGTCATTACTTTATTCCTTTTTATTGCCAAATGATATTCTATTGCATGGATACACCCCATTTTGTTGATCCATTCATCAATTGATAGAAATTTGGGTGGTTTAAAATTTTTGGCTATTATGAATAATGTAGCTATGTGCATTCATGTACAAGTTTTTGTGTGGATATATGTTTTCATTTCTCTTGGGCAGAAGCGCTGGGTCATACAGTAGCTTTACGGTTAACATTTTCAGGAACTGCCAAACTGTTTTCCAAAGTGGCTGCACTATATATTTTATATCTGCAACAGCAATGTGTGAGGGTTCCAATTTCTTTACTTCCTTCTCCTGTAATTCAATATGCAGCTTTCCTCTCTGTTCTCTGAACATCTTTAGAACAATCTCTTATTGAAACTCCCAGCATGAATCTAGGATTCCTGTTGTACAGTCCTAGAAGTTCAAAGATCTGATCCTTTCACCACTCTTTGGACAAGCCACTTACCTTTTTTATACCTCTACATCTGCTTACATGTGTAAAATATGCAAAATAGTATCTGCTTGTTACTTTCTGAGACTGGAATGAAACTACTGATATGAAACTGTGCTTCATGAGTATGAATTGCTACTAAGTATTACTAAATAAACTTACAAATAACTGGTCTACTAGAATTGCATTGGCCTGTCCTATTACTATGCTCCACTTTCTGTATATTCTCTCAGCAGTGGCACCACTTTTGCACGCAAAATACTTTCACAGCAATAATGGACCAACCCCATGGCAAAGTTCCCTGTTTTTTCTTTAGCCATAACATTATTTGTAGTGTCATTACATGGATGTCTTTATACTAAAGCAATAACCATAACACTTTTCATACCAGATTTAAACTTTCCAGAGTCTCAGAACGTATATACCCATAAATACAGTCTACTGTATCTTATCTAAACAATTCAACCATTGACCTATAATGTTTGCAACCAAAAATACATTCACAAAGATAAAGGTGTACATTCATTGAAAACTTGCAAACAATTAAGATCTCAGTGGCTTTTGACAGACACGCCCTACAGGAAAAGTAGACAAAGCCCCCTAGTATAGTACACAGGATTCTACAGTATCCTGAATAGGTGCAGGGTCTTCCAGAAGGCTCCCACTGGCCAGGGCTACTATAATAAGCTAAGAGGAAGACAGGAAGAAAAGGATATGGAGGAAAGACAAAGGGAAGGCAATGAGAAGGCAAAATCCAATGTTCGGAGAAGAAAAATGTGTACTGGGGAAATGAAAGCCTTAATCGCTATTTCCTGAGCAAGACCACGTGTGTTTGCCCAGCCCCCCAGGATGTTTCAGCACCTCCAGCAAATCTCTACCTCTTCCTCCCATTTTACTTTTTCTGTAAGAAGCACAGCAATAGAAACAAAAGTTGTTGTATCATACTTTTTTGAATTCCCTACGAAATATCACAGTAATCCATCCCCCAACCTCCAAGATCCATTTTCCCTCTTATATGGGGATTATCACAGTTTGTAAGGATAATGACATTCCCCAGCGAGCTGAATCTTAAACTAGGCAGGAGGCAGCCAACTGCTATTATAGGTAATTTTTAAAAGCACTCTCTCAAGGGGATGTGTATTTAAGTTGCTTTTAATGATACACTCTGGCTTAATTCTGCAAGCAAGTCCTCACACAGCCAGTTTAGAAGCCAGAGAACACTCAAAGCAAAGGCAAGCTTACCAGTTGTATTCTTCTTGAGCCTAGCTCACCAGTGTTAGCAAACAGTGGAAATTCTGCCAAGAATAGCTACACAGACAAGTCCTTTCTAATATCCTTAACTGTCCCTGTTTTATGATTTGCTTCTTGACAGGCCCTGATCACCCAGAGCTTAAACCCAGAGGTGGAGAATGGAAATGTGTTATGCTAAGCTTCCTGCATCTTGTCAATAAAACCTTCCCATCATGGGCTCCCTTGCTCCAGTCCCAGTGCAGCTGTCCCCTCCTTCGAGGTGACCAAAGCACGCTACCGTCTGAGCTCCCCAGGAAGGGTGCAGTAGAGGCCACACATTTCTCAACAGATTCCAGGCTTCACATTTACCCCCAGAAATGCAAGAGTTGTCATGTTCAAACACTCCACATGCTGTCAGAAGGCCAGCGATATTTGCTTCTGGATTCCCTGCAACAATTAGAAACGCACTGATCCCAGTTGCTTTTCCTCTGATTCCCTTTTGGCCCAGGACAGGCTATCCACATTCCCATAACATTCAATCATTTTGGAGGAGGATGATACTTAGAAGACAAGGTTGAAATTCCTCCAGGAATTCGGGCTCTGAAGCATCTGCCATGTACACAGTGGAGCCTTACTTAAAGAGTTCAACCAAGGAACTTGCTCTTTGCTTCTCCATCACCAGAGGACACCCTTTCCTTCCTGTGGCCTCGCTGAGTAAAACCCCCAACTCTGAGGTAACAGATTCCAAGGGGAGAGGTTCTCTGTTTGGGGGGAAATTTTTTAAGCACAGAAGCAGTATAAAGCACCAGAGGTAATCTTTCAAAAGCTTTTTCATTTTGCCAGAAGGTCACTGTTGACAAATCTGAGCAACATATAAACCTCAACAATTTATCAAGTGGAATGTTAATTCAAGTGCTGTTTTCTTCATTATTGATGTTCCAAATCCTGGAAGATTGATACGGCTGGCAAGGTTGCAGAGATTCAACCATTTTTCTATGAACATTTTGATCGAATGGAGCACAGCAAAGCTGCAGAGGGGGAAAGCTCTCAGGGGGGAAGATGAATGTCTATATAATTTGACAGCAGCCTGTCTGTGCATATCATGGATGTCTCGTTATGTGTCTGTGCACGTGGGGAAAACACCCCAAAAAGACAGACAGAAGAAGAGTCAGGGGCACATCACAGCGGGTGAGAAATTCATAGGAGGACTTGAAAAAAATGTCTTATAATATTAACAAAAAGTTTAAAATTGCTGGGTATGTGCAGCTTGCTGAGTTTGGGGTACATAGTTCTAATTACTGAGCTGACAAATAGGAGCTATGCCTGGAAACATTTTTAGCCCATTTTTATTTTAATATGTCTCACATGCAAAGAGGCATTTTTCTTTTACCAGAGCTGCTCAGTAACATATCCTGCATAAATGACTTTACAGACATTTTTTTTTTTTTTTCTTTTTGCGGTATGCGGGCCTCTCACTGTTGTGGCCTCTCCCGTTGCGGAGCACAGGCTCCGGACGCGCAGGCTCAGCGGCCATGGCTCACGGGCCCAGCCGCTCCGCGGCATATGGGATCCTCCCAGACCGGGGCACGAACCCGTATCCCCTGCATCGGCAGGCGGACTCTCAACCACTGCGCCACCAGGGAGGCCCTACAGACATTTTTAAGCCTGACTGAGACTTTTTTCCCTGATAAGAATTGATGTAGGTCATCTGGAGAAAGAGTTTCCTTCTCTCAAGACCAACATGCTTTCAAGAAGAGAGACAGATTGTTGTTCTTAAATAGCTGTATTAACCATGTGTTTTATTTTCTGTATTCTGATGCTTCAACATCTGAGGCTTTGGTGACAGAGGAGGGACTACCAATTCCTAGAGATAATAAAGTACTTGCCTACGAGAGTACGTTTCATATACAAACTGACCAATCCACAGTCTATGCCCCCAACCGCATTACTTACCAGGCTCTCACACTCCAGGCCGCTATCTACCTGCCCCATCGCCCCAGAGCCAGGTATAAGACAACTGGGGACTGTCCCTACATCCCAGAGCCCACTGACCTTACTCAACCCAGCCAGTCCTAAACCTGCTTACCCTGCCTCGCCCATTCCTTTCTGCAGAAACCACAATAGAGGCTCTTGTCTATGTTTTCCCCTTACTCCCTCTGCCTCCTGATGGACCCTGTGCCCCCTTCAGCACCATGGTTCCCACTGTAGCATGGCCTGCCCTCTTCTCTTGGGATCTGTGAGTAACAAATGTTATTTTCAGTGGCATTCGTCTCCAGACCTGTGGCCTCACCACAGCTGAAAAATCATAAAACCTACATTTTAAAGCAGTGGCACTTCTGATGAACTGTAGCTGAAAGAACAATTCTGGAGAAGAATTCCCTCTGCTGTAGCCTAAAAGGGTGAAGCCCAGTTTTTGAAGCTTTCCAGGAACAATTGCCTCTCTGCAGAGCAAACTGGCCTGGAAAACATGTACATGGTTGCACCATGTAAAATGCCAATAAGTATAGTTAACTATTAATTTTATTTTTAAAGGGGAGATAGAGTAAGAGTATGGTGTATACATTTTCAAAGGATCTATATATGCCATAAAATTTATTTTCTTTGTAAAGACATAAGAAATATGTGATAGGTACATCTCTTGGGAGAGAGATGGTGGGGGGAAACCATGGAGGTGGGTAAGAGAGACATTGCTTAATATTTACATTTCCGTACTGTTAATTTTTTTTTTTTTTTTTTGCTGTACGCGGGCCTCTCACTGCTGTGGCCTCTCCCGTTGCGGAGCACAGGCTCCGGACACACAGGCTCCGCGGCCATGGCTCGCGGGCCCAGCCGCTCCGCGGCACGTGGGATCTTCCGGGATCGGGGCGCGAACCCGTGTCCCCTGCATCGGCAGGCGGACTCTCAACCACTGCGCCACCAGGGAAGCCCCGTACTGTTAATTTTTGAAAAATCTTATGGATGTATAATTTTTCTCCATGTTAACAAACACTCTCTGGGTACAGGGATAAATGGTGTTTTTGTTTGTTTGTTTTATTCTTTTCTGTTTTAAAAAAATATATATTACTTCAAAAAAATTTAAAACAAAAACAAAGCAAAACATTTACATGGTTGCACCGATTTGCTGTTTAGTGGAAGGAAGACCCCATTTCATGGTGCTGTTGTGAGAGAGTTTGTCACCCAACTCCCCTCTTCACCACCACATACAGAGTGAGCACGAAGCCTTGGAACAGGGTGCCTTCAAGATTGTATGGACAATCTCTCTGCTATCTTGGCAAAGTGCCTATGATCAGCTGGATCTGAAATTCATCTCTGGGGAGTCACAGACAAGTCCTGAGCTGGTGGAGCTTCATGTTCCAACTTTGCCACACTCCACTTTCTCTTTGCTGGTTAAGAGCTTTAGTCTTGGAATTCCTGGGGCTAGCTAAGGGTCAGGGTGACTTTCCCCCTTCAGGCCCTCTCTGGCTCAGTCTGCCACCTCTGGGTTCAGTGATTTTGGGTCACTGGACCAACACTGAGAAAGGCTGTCCAATAGGAAAGGTCTGCTATCGGGCTCAAAAAGAGAAAGGAAACAGGCTTCCTTGTATGGATGGGATGAACACGTATGGGGCGGATGGCTCAGAACTGGAAGGCTCCATGACCCTGGTACACTTCCTCTATTTTACAATTTTCCCTATAGCCAACCTTGCTACCGAAATAAATACTAACCAACAGATACTAAACATGGGGCCAGATCTTGGAAATACACAGGCAAGATGTAAAGACAGTTTGTTTTTTCATGCCTTCTAAGCAATTCCTGTTTATTGTCTCTGTACCCATAGAAAATACTGAACAAATTGGAGGTCCCGGGAGATCACACCTGATTCCAGTCCTAGTGATGAGTTACATTATCTGCACTCATTTCATAGCTACAAACTCTGCCTTTCAATTGCCAGCACATAGTCTGAATGCAAGGAACAGAATGCAATCAAGCACAAATCATAGCGTCTGGACGTTAAGAGTCTTGCTTTGAAAGAGAAGTGGTCATAAATGAACAGCTGATTTCCCAATTCAGAAATTTATTACATGTTGGCCAATGGAAGAAAGTTAAGATCCGAACTTGCCCAGACTTGAATATTCAGCCAAATGTTTGCTGTACATGGAGTTGGAGTGTAGTTGCATTTTATTTCCTTAACCTTCTTAAAAATGCAGCAACAAGCTAGATCTGGATGACAGTTAACACTCCCCCATAGGATACAAACAAGGTGGTGCCAAAAATACAAAACCATTTACTAAAGTCAATATTCCTTTTCTGGAAAATTCTAGGGTCTTTCTTCAGCAAATCAGAAACCAGGAATACAGAAAAAGAATCAAGGACCAACAAGTATAAAGAGAGTCAAAGCAGTTTCATCCTAATTAAACAACACAAACTCATTACTTATCCAAAGAAGGAGGAACTACTTACCAACACCTTGTCTTGACTTTACTTTCCCAAATCCAAACCATGAGAAATCTGAAAACCACAACAAAACATAAAATAAACTTCGAAACAGAAGTTTAAACCAGAAGCGTTCAGCACTGTCCCTAGTGAAATAACAAACTGCCCCAAAAAGCTCCACTGGGGACCGAAGCTTCCCCTCAAACACCTGGAAACTAACCCCTGGGTTTTTGTGTAAAGATTTATTTCTCATCCTGAGAACATGGAGGTTGGAATAAGATAAGAAACAGCAAGAGCTTGTCTTTGAGAAAAATGGCCCAAACCTAGGGTTAAAGGCACTGAGCAGATTTTCCTTCTCACTGTCTCTCTTCTCCCTAAGTATCGAATCATCAAACAGGGAACTGCAGGGATGAAAACAACACAGTGCATTCAACAAATGCACCATGGCTCTCAACCACAGACATATGGGAAAATAATCAAAGCAAACAGATCTTTTCTGGAGCTAAGACAGATAGTACAAAAAAGGAACATGAAACCCTGTGGGAGAACTGACACTTGGGCTAGATGGGAATTCAAGAGGAAAAAAGGGGATCACAATTCTACAACTGACTTGCTGTGTGACGGTGGGCAGCTCCCAGCAGCTCTGCGCCTCTTTATAACACAAGGTTCCGTGAGGCACGTGTGGGAAAAAGTGTGCCACATGTTTGGAGGTCCTCCAGTGAATAATGACACAATGTCTATTTATTTCCTGGGCCCGACTGTTCCCTTCTAGGTAATTTCCGCTGGGTTCAAAGTAAACTCTGCACAGCGGGGAAATCCCTGGATAAGAGGCCAATAAAGGGAATGGAGCCCAAATAAGTAGTAACTGTTTCTCAGCTCCTTACATCTGTAGTGATTTTTATAGGCAGGATAAAAAGCTACATAAGCGAAGAGTCCACCGAAATGAAAAATACATACGAAAACACTTTGCACACTCAAAAATACCTTACAAAGTTGTCATGATTACTATCTTTTTCAAGTACATTTAGCCTTTCCTTTCTTAGTATTCTACAACTTCAGCTCTAAGCCAATTTTACTTCTGATTGGTATTCCTCTGAATGCTTTCTTCCAGATTTTAAAAGGCAAGAGGAAGGTCTGGCCTCTATCCAATGCCAAAGAAAGATTCGTTTGCACAGAAGAAAGTGACCTCATTCACTGGGTCCTCAGTGTAGCGAGGCCAGGCTGTGCCTGTGGATTTCTTAGTTACGACTTGTCTCTTTCAAAATGGAGTGTATTTTCCTACTGGTCACTTTTTGTTTTTCTATACTTGTTTGATTTACATAGTTTTAATTAAATTGTGGATTGAATATTTGGACTCCTTGTTTCACTTGAGTATTTTTTCAAAATCATGTTTCTGTCTTACAGAGAACCCACTGGAGGGCAAGGCCATAGCACTCCTCACTGGTTACCTGATTCAGATTATTGTCCATCATCCACTATCATAACCACAACTGTAATGAACATCTTTGCATGTCTTAGGTGCTCCCATCCCCATTTTCAGAATCATTCCCTCAAGATAAATCCCAGAAATGGAATTACTGTGTCAAAAGGGGGAAATATTGTTAAGGTTCTCAATGCACGTTATCTAATTGTTTTCCCACTACATGAGGTCTTACTTTCACCAATAGTGTATAAGAGGGTGGAGTGTATTTCCAATGGGAAAGCTAAGGGTGAACCATTTCCGACGTCCATCCTGCCATTAGTAGGTCTCCACCTAACTGAACAGAGACCTGGTAAATACTCCCCTCCCATCTGTGCCACATGACACCACTCACCCCCCACGTGTCCTAGGCTGGTGTTTGACACAGGTGCAGTAGGGAGAACTACAGGTATGAAAAGCATAAGAATAAAGCAGGTAACACTTGTGCAGTCATCATAATTCACAAAATGCCTCCCCCACCTCAGACACTTCTCCCTTAGTCCTCAGGCAAACCCTGTAATATGTCCGAGTTCCTTAACAAGGGACTGAGACTCAGAGAGGCCGACAGACTTAGCAAAGGCCACAGCCTTTTGATGCCAAATCCAGTTTTTCCATTCTTTCTTAGTTGCCTTTCCAATCCTCCAAAATACTTAGACAAAATTAGCCAAAGTTTACAACACTACAATTAGGATTCAATCTTATATATAGAAAAGCACTAAAAGTAGTCATTCATTCCTCATTTATTTATTCAGCAGGCATAGCAGAAGATTCAAATACAAAGAGCTGTATGGTCTGCCCTCAAGGAGTTTACAATCAAGGATCAACTCTCATGGAAGTACAACCGGGGTGTATGGGAACTCAAACAAGGAGTATTTGGCTGAATCTGGGAAGCTGGTAAGGGGAGAGGGTTCTCTGGCTTCTGGACAATAGATTAAAATTTGCCAAGAATGGGAAAAAGCAGAGGAGGACATTCTCACTGTAAATAGTCCAGTTCTGGTTAGAGAGGGAAGCATTCGTCAAGGGGCTGATGAAGCTGGAAAGTGGAAAGAAGCTGAAACACATAAGCAAGGGCCAGGTTAAGAGTTTGGAATCTATGGTAAAAATTGCAGGTAGGCCCTAGAAACAAACCAACCAACCAACTTCAGGCCAGGAAGGAACATAATCACAGTTAATTTTAGAAAGTGGCTGCAGGATGGAAACAGGATGATGTAACAGAAAGACTGAGGGCAAGAGACTGGTTGAAGAGGCTGCTGGAGAAACCAGGGCCTGAGAGAATAGTTACCTGAGCCAGGTAGTGGGGAGGTGGGGCAGAGACGGGGAGGGGATGGCTGTCCGGCCTCTTTAGGGGAATCAAGGGGACTTGGCGATCGATTGCAAGTTGAGGGGAATATCGGAAATGAACAGGGACATTCTTGGGTTTAGACTACAAGACACATGTTGATGCTGCCCAGTGTCTCCAAGGAACCTGGCAGGATAATAGGCAAGGGGTTCAACTCACAGCATGGGTGTGGGGCATAATTCCCAAATAAGGTGACTATGTGCAGAAAGCCTCAGAGGAAGGCATCCAGTGTCTGGGGCTCAGGTCTGGATCTCAGAACCCAGGTCTAGTGTCCCAAGTGGATCTGCTCAAGTTTAAGCAGAGCCCAGAGTCCAACTGAGAACAGAAGCTGGATGCTGCAGCTGGGACACATTTCTTCTTGGACACATAAAAAAACACCCTTTTTTGTAGGTACAAATAAAAGGATATCCAACGAGGCTAACTTTTGACAAACTTATTCCTAAATTACTAAAATACTTCTAAGTTCTTTTAAACAGTAACACAATTATTACGTAAGAGAGACTATAATCTTCTTGACCATATGCCAGAGTTCTTGGAAAATTTAACAGATTAGGCAGAGCATCATCACACTGATACGTCTCCCTTCCAAAAACTGTCCCTTGTTCGACGTTTTCTTGATGAATTTAAGCAGTAGTCTTAAAACCGTGGTACTAAATTTCACCCACAAAAATTTCCCATAAGGCCAAAAAGAAACAATTTCTCAATTTCCTGTGATGTTTTACCCATTGGGAGCAGAGTCCTGCCAAAGATTCATTTATTTTCTACTTAATAAGAGACACTTTATTCACTGCAACATAAAGGCCTCCTTCAAAAGCAAATGTAGTTGCAGCGAGCTTAAAGGAACTCCTTCTTTTGGAATCTAGACCAACAAAGAGTCTAAATTATGAAATTAACCAATTAAATCCATCTCTTCTTGAAGAAAGTTCAATCTTCCCCATCCAGAGAAGAGAAATGTAGAAAAGAAAATAGCGTATTAATACATTAACAGCTCTAAAATGGGACTCTAAATAAAATAAATAGCAATAAAGATTCCTTTTCAAAAGTCTCTCAGAGGAAATCACTAAAATTTAGGGGGTTGAAAAGGAATATTTATGATGCAAAGGAGAGAATCAGAGGAAAGAGCGAGAAACAGGCAACATGGAAGAAACTTAATCTTCCCTGTGGTGCTGAACGGTACAAACACTAAATGTGATTTTTAGAAGGTCTCTGACCTCAAGAGAATGCCATTTCTGGATTTTTTTTTTGTAAGTTTCAGAAAAAATTGATTTTGTATATTAGAAGGAAAAGCAGCTCTTCTAACTCTGGAGGAATTAAAATTTGCTATGTTCTCAATTGAAATTTCTTTTTATATATATATATATTTTAATTATTGAAATTTCTTTATATTTTAAGGCAAAACTCATCACCCTCTGCCCCCAAGAAAAGCATCTGTAATGATGGAAGCTAATGGGAGAATATGATTCACTGACAGAAATGCACTTCACCTCCAACTTCTTCTTCCTCTCCTTCGGGGAGTGGGCCACACCCACTCCCCGAAGGACACATAAGAGAGGAGCTGTGGGCTCCTTGCTGCAGGAAAAGTGTTGAGCCCAGAGTAGGTTCCATAAGTGCTTGGGTGAGCCGACTGCCTGTTACCTCACACAAAGTAGGATGACTGGTCATTGCAGTGGAAAGGAAATGAATGCAAAGGACCGCTTTGTGGACAATATAATCATCTCTCTTTCCAACTGACACATAATCGGAGTGAGTAATAGTTTGCTTCAAATTAATTCCAGTTCCTCGGCACAGAATAGTGTAGTTTGGGGCCAAGTTTCCACTTCAATTTAAACTTAATCTTTTACTTAAGGACACAACCTTTATATATGTCCCATCTCCACAGACCAAGAAGAGGGCTCACTTTGAGTTAAACTAGTTCCCAAAATCACAGTTCAAAAGGGTCCTGGAGGGCCTCCCTGGTGGCGCAGTGGTTGAGGGTCCGCCTGCCGATGCAGGGGACACGGGTTCGTGCCCCGGTCCGGCAAGATCCCACATGCCGCGGAATGGCTAGGCCCGTGAGCCATGGCCGCTGAGCCTGCGCGTCCGGAGCCTGTGCTCCGCAACGGGAGAGGCCACAACAGTGAGAGGCCCACATACAAAAAAAAAAAAAAAAAGAAGAGTCCTGGATTTCTCCTGACCAGCCTTCATTGGTTCCATCCTTTCCTTTCCCTCGAACTTCCAATGTGAGTTATGTCCACTGTTCTTAAGAAAAGGCACACTGAAGACCTCCAGTGTGACAAATTTAAAGAAAAATATGTGTTTTGTGGCTGAAACTGCCAGCTGCTCTCTGAAGTCTGTATTTCCCTCTTTTTCCCTGGGCCCACAGCTAGACTACATTTTCCAGCCCTTCCTGCAGTTAGTCGTGGCCATACTATTAAACTCCAGCCAATGGAAGGTGTGAAGAGCACTGAATACCACTCCTGGGCTGGATGACTTATACATGTATGCTACCCCACGCTCTTTCCCCTTCTACTTGTCCAGAAGGAAGATTGAAGACAACGATTATGGTAAACTTGGAAGTTATGACTTGAAGATAGCAAAGAAATTCTCTGCTCATTCTCCCAGTATTGTTTGGTGAATGCAGACAGTGTAGAAACTGAGTTCTTCTACCTGAGGTCCAATGAAGCTGAGCTATTTATCCTCCAACTTTCATCCATATGCAAGAAATAAACTATTGTGTTTGAACCAGTTTCCACTTCAGGACTTTTTTACTATGGTAGAGAGCCTATCCTAACCGATACAAAGGGAAAGATATACACACATGTACACATAGAAATTAACTGACTCCATAACCTCTAAATCCCCCATCCATAACAAATTCATAATTGTGTTCCACGTATATCTACATTTTTAAATCCACAGTGTGAAACTCCGCAGATTTCATTAGATTTTCCAAAGCTACTTCATTTCAAAATGTTAAGAACCCCTGAAGTACATACAAGTGGTTTCAGAGACAAAGATATCAATGCATAGGTACTCTGCATTTCAATTCTATTTGATTATATTCCCTATCAACACTTGAACCTGGGTGCTGATAACCATCTTTCCTCTCTCACCTAAACTTCTATAGCAACCTTCTCCTTCATCTCCTGCTCTGTTCTTGCCTCCCCAGAATCTCTCCTCTGCAGAGCTGCTGGGGTAATTATTTTCAGGTAACAGTCAGATTATTGCATTCCCCTGCTTAATATCATTTAAAGGTTTCTCCTTGCATCTAGGATAAACTCCTGATGATGACTAGAGTCCCGTACCATGTGGCATCCCTCAGCCTCACCCGCCCGCCCCCCATCTCCTGTGAAATGACCACAGCGGTCTCTTTCCTGTTCCTGCTCACTCTGCACGCTTCCTTGCCTCCTTCCAGAAACCTCTGTTCGGGCTCTTCTCATGCCTAACCACCACCTCTCATCCTTCGGGTTTCAGGGCAACTATCACACCCCAGAGGAGCCCCGACCTCACCACTAACCCGAGCCTCTCTCAGCCCCTCTCACTAACTATCATCTCCTCCTTCTCAGTATGTACCAAGAAAGGACCTGACTCACTTCAGGTATTATTTCTTGTCTGTATCCTTTACTAGAACTGGAGCTCCATAAAGTCAGTGACTGTCTTAGAAGAGGCTCAGCCCCCACACCCCCACTGGAAACAGACTCTGACACAAGGATTCAAGTGAAGGCAGTTTAGTAGGAAGGGATCCAGGAAAACTAGAGGGGGAGTGAGCCGGTGACACAGGGAGTGAGGGAAGCCTGCAGTGGATGCGTTATCCAGCAGGTTACACTGTGGACAACTAGAGTTCAAATCCCTGGGGTGCTTGGGGAGAGGGTGTAGAATGCATCTCAGAGTTTTCCCATCCAAAACATGAGGAAGTTGGGTCATTTACCTTCCAACTACCATCTGTCATTCTGCTAAGAGAGAGCACTGGGGTAGATTCCCAGGTGTTTGCATCAGGGCACTGGGGGCCAGCACGGAGGCCAGCATGGGGATGGTGGGACTTGGGAGGACCTGGTGGGGCACCAACAAGATTTGCTACAGGGATCTTGTCTATGTAGTTCACCACCACCTTCAGTGCCTAGTACAGATCCTCAATAAATACTTGTTGAATGAATGCATGAGAACAACCATTTTTAAAAGCATAACAATATGAAGTACAGCAAGTGTAATGAAAATACCAACATGAAAATTATACACTCAACGTAAAAACCACAATATTTTGCAAGCATATTTGCTGCCCTCTTGAATCATTTATGGCCCTCCCATGGAATCTCATGGTAGACAGTATTTAAAAGTGAGCAATACCCAGAACCCAGCATTCTGGGCAGGAGTGTGTAATAAAGATGCTGGATCAGATGTCAGGTGCAGGGTCTCTCTAGATGCTGTAAGAAATGAACTGCATGACCTTGGGTGAGTCACTTCCCTCCCTCATAGGCTCTGCTTCCTACTCCATGAAGACAGAGGTTGAGAAGTGGCATTGAAGGCCCGTTTGAGCCCTAGCAGTCTATAGTACTAACCATCAGGCACATATGACTGGGAATAAATTGCCACATGGCCTTATATAGCTTTCCTGAGCATGGGTATTTTGGGAATGTGAGATCATGTGCAATTTAAAGAAAAGCACTCAGTCAACTGGCCTAGATTTCCTCCTACTCAGATGCTTTGGGGTCACTATTTCCTCGTCTTGCAAGAAGGGCCTGTGCTCTGCAAAAGCAATTTTTGAAAAACAGTACTTATTGATTACTTGCTAGATGCTAGGACACTTACTAGAGATTAGATGTTATTTTAATTAGGGAAAATTGGTCCGCTTCTATTGCAGCATTAAAAAGATAAAATCAGACTCAAATGATTTTTAAATGCTACAGACAAAGTTCAGAAGCCTCAAGTGGGAGTAGATGAAATAGACTTGCTCGGAATGTGGAAAACTGTCCCCTTCCCATATTTCAAACATTTAATTTTGAGGACAAAACGTTGCCAACTACTACCCTCTTTCATTTGAACGTGTGGAATATTTCAAAGAAAATTCATTTGGTCTACATCTTAGTCATTCACGGTTAAACAGTACAAAGTGTTGGATTTTTTTTAATCTACTGTAAACTCTGAAGGCTTTTTCTTTAACAAAGGAGGTCACACGATCTTCTCTGAGTGGGTAAAAAATGGAACCTGGGACTCCTAATGGTTAGTTTTAAACTTGGGACTTTGAGAAAGGCAGAGGCAGCCTCTGTTTACTAATAATAGTTGAAAGAGATGAAAGAGGCATCTCAAAGCTTTGCCTCTGTGGTACCACCCCAGTGAGAGCTCAAAACACTCTATAAACAATTTTTTTTCAGCTGTCACAAGCTTCCTGCAGGGAAGATAGGTGATGTCTGGTTGTACACACACAAAATTTCCCTAATACTGTCTTCACATTGAGGGAATGACTGCCTGAGACTCATCCCCAAACCCCCATCTCTCTGCAAAGCAACACTGGTAAGCACTCAGAGCAAGTCTTTTGGGAGGGAAATTGGCTGATACTCATCATCTGAGAAGTGATATTAGTGGCCCTCAAAGAGAGTAACAAACCCAGAAAGGCTGGCAAACACTTTATGTCAAATTCCCCTGAGCTTTCCTTTCCATGGAAATCCTAAACAATGACTCGGAGACCTGAACTGACTTGCTCAGACCTGTCTCTTGTGCCCAGTCACCGAGTGAGGTCAAAATGTGCTCTCTGCTCTTCCTTGCACGAGGACTGTCGCCACATAACATGCATTTGAAAACGCTTTTGTAATTGCTGCTATAAAGTCATAGTTATATTCATATTTATGCATATATATATATATATATATATATATATATATATATATATAACATGCCAATTCTTTTTTCAGTTCCTCTAAACCAACATTTGCTGCAGCTAATGCAAAGCACCATGTAGGATTTTTTGTGTGTGTGGTTCTATTATGGAATTTTGGAAAGAGTAGGAGGATGGCAGCATTTCTAGCCATCTCACTTTAAAATATTTTCAGTCATATCCAAATTCTTCTCTCCAATCTTGGAATGTGGTGACCTGCTTCATGCACCTTTGTCTTTCTTTCCAGTAACCCATTGTCAACCTTCTCCCCCCACCACCCCCGACCAACACTCTTAAATCCAGCCAAGGTCAGGAAATGTGAGAGGCTGACACAATAGCTAAGATGTTCATTTAATATTGTTACTTTGTGCTCTTCTATTAGGAAGCTCCCATAATGGAATAGAACATAATAGGATTATATACACTTATAAAGCTGGGTGCTGAATACAAATAGTTGAATGAAATGACCATAAACAGAACAAAATGAAAACTCATTGTCAAAAATGCAGCACCAGTCATATGAATTAACTATTGGCCATCCACTTCCTACTTAATATCACTGGAGGTGGTTTACACACTGTCAGTGGAGGAAACCCAAATCCATAAGATGAAACCGCATTTTTTTCCTTCATGTTTTCCCACTAAATGCCCAATGTGCTCTTTAAGATCCACTGCTTTTCTGGAAACAAATCAAAATTGACTGGCTAGGTCAGTGGTCTTGAATGGGGATGACTTTTGCCTCCCAGGGGAAGTTTGGCAATGTCTGGAGATATTTGGGGTTGTCACCATGGGAGGGGTGAGGCGGAGAGGCTGTGCTCCTAGCATGTGATGGGTAGAGGCCAGGGATGCTGATAAACAGCCACCAATACACAGGCCAGTCCCCACAAAACAAAGAACTTAAGTCCCAAAACATTAATCATGCCGACACTAAGAAACACTGGCCTAAGCCATAGCCCAGCAGAGGTGGAATTTATCCCCAAATCTTGTAGCTCTGTTAAAAAGAAATCCTAGCCTGTCTAAGCTCACTGCCACTACAGGAATTTAGTCTTCTCTCATGTTATTCCAATGTTCTTATCACTGGTCCCTCTCTCTCAGTTTCCCATATTTTGCAAGAAACATCTATGATATTGTCATTTCTGCTGCTTCCAAACACCAAAAAGTGCTATTCTGATCCAGAACAGATAGGCAATGCAGTATGAAGGGATGGGAATTGCACGTGGACTCCAAGTCTTGGGTTCCAGTCTTGGATCCTCCACTTCCTGACAGACACCCCACAGTGACTTGGTCTCTCTAAGAGTCCTTTCTCAGAGCAATAATTACCCCCTGCCTACCTGAAGGGGCTGTTTTAGGATCAATGGACCGATGTGTCTGTGACACCTCCATAAACTCTGGTATTATATAAACATAAGGGTAAGGAAAATTTTCAATGGCATTCAAAACCTTGACCTGACCCCAGCTTTATCACTTATGACTTGCCTTAAAATACCTCAGCTTTCAGTTAAACTGTTAGTTTGCATTCCTTAAATGAGCATGCCTTATTTTCCTATTTCTTCATTAATTCATTGAAAAACTATTCTTTGACCACCTGATAGATACAAGACACAAGACAGTGCTGGGGATGTAATAAAGAATAAAGTAATCACAGTCCCTGCACATGCGGAGCTTCCAAATGTTGTGTCTTTGCACCAGTTGATTTTTCCTACTGAAATGTAACCCTCAACCTCAATTTTTTATCATTAAATCCCCTTTATTCAACAAAATCCACCTTAAAGTTCACTTCATCACAAGCATTTCTCCATTCCGCAAATCAGAAATACCCCCATTGACATTTAGGTGATTCGTCTCATGATAAATACCACATTCTCTGCTGTGTTAATATTTATATAGTCTTATTGCTCCTATTAGATTTTAAGCACTCTGAGTTAAACAGAAATCTTCTTATTCACCCTCTTCCATAAGCTTCCTAACAGTTACAACAGTGTCAAGCAGGACACTTTACACGTGGTAGCTGCTTAGCAAATACTTCAATTGCTGATTGGGTCTAAGTAGAATGATTTGAAAACAGGGCATGAGATGCCCACAAAAATAGTAGGGACTGAGCTGGAAAGCAAGAGATAGACAACAGTAGGATCCTTTATTATGCCGACTACTGTTTTCTGTATTTCCAAGGCACACTGTTCTTTGCCTGCCATAGCTCATCTCACTCTGAATTTTAATTATCTACTTACCTGTTGTAACCTCTCCCCACTGGAGGTTCTCTACGAGTAACAAGAATATTTCTATCTTGTCTCCCCATTGTACTTCTAACATTGAGCACAGTGCCTGGTACATTTCAGGTGCTCAGTAAAGATGTATTGAATGAATAGGTGAACAAATTCCAACTTTTCACCTTTGAATTCTTCGATCACGAGCCCAATTTGGTGTGACATGGGATCACGATTGTGTTAGACACCACACTGCCCCCTCTCCTTCCTGGCCCAGCAGAGGATTGGAAACCACCCTCAACCACTACCATCACCAATCCACATTGCTTGCATTTGCCAGTGAAAAAGGAGCAGAAATGACATGTGTTACTCCTGGGCAGAAGACTTAATAGTTAGTAGTAGGTTTTCCACTTCCTCTTCATCCTATCATCGTGAGCCATGAAGCCTCATGTTTGGACAAACTGTGTTGTACATGGAGCGTGAGGAGAAATAATCTTCTCTGTCTTAAGGGTTATTTGTTTCTGCACCGTAACCTAGCCTATTCTGACTGATACAATAGTGAAGTTCCAAGCGAACCTTACTAAAAGGTAATCTTATCTATAAAAATATCAGGCTTTTATTTTATAAAAAGACTGACATGTACGGTTAAGAGAATATATGCTCACACATGTACTCTCTAAAGCATATGCAGGTGTGTGCATAAATACATAATGTATAAATATTCATGATAAAGTAATACAAGAAGTTTTTAAAAGCTCGTTGTAACTCACATTAAGAAATCAGAGTTGTAACCTTGCAAGCAATTCCCTTAGAAGGCCATGTCTTCTTTGCAAAGATACTGTTCCTGTTTATCACATTTTCATAGCTCATCTTGGGGAATTATGTTTAAGTAATGTAGCAGAGTCTTCAAACTATGGAAATCTTCATTATTTGAGAGGAACTTTTAACCTCCAAAGATCATTTGCAGCCAGATCTGATAGAACGTGTGGGCGATTAAGCTGGACCACATCACTATTATTCAAAATGTCAGGGGGTCTGATTCTGTAGTCTCAAGTCTCCACCTTTATTGTGGAGCTCATAACTTTTCACTAAAGGCACTTCTGAAAGATGAGTTCCAAAAAGGCACAAGGTCTCTTTTCTGGTGATTCTCAAACTTTTTCATAGTCCTAGAATCATAGCTAAATGTCAGTCTCCAGGAACTTCCTTGGTCCCTTAATTCATGGCCGTTAAGTAGATGCAACCTGATTGAATGCACGGCTGGGCGTTCCTCACAGCATCCATTAGAAGCTACCTAAGCACATTTACTCTCAGACTATAAAATCATAAAAACAATTGACTCCTGGTGGATAAAAGCCCACCTAAAACAGGATTAATCAGAGATGCACGGCTGGGGGTTATCATTGTTGCTTGTGTTCCACACTGAATTTTATATCCCCAAAATTCATATGCTGAAGACCTAGTTCCCAATATAGCTGTATTTGGGCGTTTAAGGAGGTAATTAAGGTTAAATGAGGCCATAAGGGTGGGGGTTTAATCTCATAAGACTGGTGTCCTCTCTTTCTTTCTCCACGAGCCACAGAGAAAAGGCCATGTGAGGACACAATGAGAAGGTGGCTGTCTGCAAGCCAGGAAGAGGGCCCTCACCAGGAACATTACCAGCTGCACCTGATCTTAGACTTCTAGGCTCCAGAATTGTGAGAAAGTTGTTGTTAAGCCACCCAATCAGTGATATTGTGTTACGGTGTCCTGAGCAGAATATTCTAGTTTGTTTATTTGTTTATTTGTTGTTGTCATCACTGTTTGGATTGCCACCCTGTATCCACTTCCTCCTGCTCACTGATCATGATTTTCATTTGGTTATCCACCTACCCCTAGACAGCCAATGTGATTCAAGATGGAACCAATGCCTTAGGCATAAAAATTCAGCATAATTCCATTCCCTGCCCACAGCGTGGTTTAAGAATCGGCATGTGCCTGAAGTTAGTCTGATCAAAACCAAGCCTGGGATGTGTGTACAAAGGTTGACGTAAGTTATGTTTTCTTTCCTGCTGGATGGACATCTGGGAGGATTAGCACCAGGACCGAATGGAACTCATCTTTGCTGCAACCATGAGAGAAAAGTTTGTCTCCAAGTCAAGCCAATCCAACAGAAGAGAGCCACAGTGTTTGGGCCTTGGATCAAGCCATATCCAGAGCTTGGTATTTACTCTTGGATGGTATATTTATTGTTCGAGACATTTGCAACTGTAAGATGCCAAACTAATACAGGGATGGGGCAAAAGAGTAGTCTAATTGTCAGTAAGTCACTCCTGTGTCCCCAGAGGCCTGAGTAAATGGGTACCATATTCTAGAGTCCTTCCATGCCCCCAAGTTTTATTACCACTAATGTTGAATTGGCCTGTTATAGAGATGTAAATGTCCTGCTCTTCAAAGGCAAGTTTGACAGGATGAAAAGCTTTGGGATTTCAATGACTTTGACTCCTCAGGAGATGGAGGGACGGCCTATTTTAGCAATTTCCATGGGAATGAATAGACATATACTTCAGCTATTCAAATATTTAACTAGCTCTTTTGTTGTTGTTTTGAATTCCAGTGAGCTGCAGCTGCCTATTTGTGTCTGTTGTGCCTTTAAGGGGCTTGCTGATTCAGTGGGATCCCTTGAATGCATTAATTATCCTTCTCTCATTTTCCCAGCCCATGCTTATGAAGAAATGAGCAATTGCAGCTCCAATTGTGGAACCATGTGAGTCTTGAGGGTACCAGATAAATGGAGACTCAGAATTGCCTGCTTTTTGATGGGCATTTTTACACTAGCAGGAGCCTGCATGATGAATTTATTGGTGATCACTATTGGCAGGTGAATGAAACACAGGCCCTGGATTAAAGTGTAACAGGGGAGATGGGGCATTAATCAGCCCAGGTACATGAGTCAGAAAGAGGTAAAGATGCAGAGAAAATAAAATGTTATGGAAGGCTGGAAAATGATTTATCATTTTTAATATATATGATCTAAACCCACTCTTTATAACTGCTTGTAGGCCTCCATGTTGGTGAAGCCTTGTGCAATAAAATACTCCTTCTCTAAAGCACTAAAGTGAAAGATGCTGGTAAGGAAAATAAAGAAGCACAAAGAGTGAACTGCCTATAAAAGAGAAAACGGTTTGACTTAAAATTAAATTTACACTCTTTTCTTTTAAAATGATTTATAGATACAGCTTTTGCTTGGAAAAACTGCATTCTGTTGATCAGATGGAGAGGAAGATGAGAGGTCTGTCTGTGAGGGTCCATTTCTCAGATCGTTTTTAAAATTATTAAAATATGAGACAATGTACTTTCCAAGAGTAAGTGTCCACGGTAGGCTTAACTGTTAAGCCAGCTGATTAAATTTCCATTAACATTGAATCCTTGAGCTTGGAAGCTTGGTTCTACACAATTAAGCATTCTCAAATATGGAAGTTAGCAAGAAGAAAGTCTAGTAGCTAGGTTGAGAATTATATGGAATGAGACATCCCTTCCCCCATTAGTGGTTGGTTACTAGTCTTCCTTGGGTTTTTTCAACCCAGGAAATTGTAAAAACCTTTTTCAGGAAGGTTTCCCTTTCTGTCACGGGCAGAAACAAATAACAGCACATCCCTCAGCATTCTGTAACACTTTATAGCTTCTAACAGTAACTGTTTGTCTTAGTTCCCCTTCAGAAATCTCAGGTGTTTCTAGCAAACAGGCAAAGACCAAAGACCTAGGACATGTACATGTTACCCAGAACCATCAGGAAATGTAATAAGAGAAGAATATCAGGGGGTCCATTGTCTGCTTCTTCATTTTACCTCCTCTATGAAAGTTCTCTGACATTCTATGACAGGATACACTTATAAACATAGAGCCTATTGCTTTTCTTCCAAATAGTGGACCATCTATGGCCGGACTAATGCTAGCTGAAAAGGCAATGGCTGCTGCTCTGGTCCAGGCCTCTCCAACTTCCATGACAGCTGCTACCTTGGCCTACTGCAGCCTCCTGCCTTTCTTTTGCCCTCCTTAGGTCCATCCTCCATGCTACAGCTGGACAGAACGTGCTAAAATGTGCAGATCTTCTTCTTTTCGTCAACATAATTGAGGGCTCCACGTCACTGCCTTACAACCCAAAGTCCTAATCTGGGTCTTGGCTTCAAGTTCCTTTCCAGACTTCTCCCAGTCCCTTTCTCTCATCTTAAGGCCTAGCAACTGAGGTAGCGATTGGTAGCTCTATGCTTAAATTGTGCTGTGTCTTGTCTGTGTCTTGACTCTGTGTCTTTGCTAACTCCAGTCCTTTCCCTAGTTTTTTCCTATGCATCCTTTACTACTCGAGGTTCATCTCCTTCAGGATGCCTTCCTGACCACTTCAGACTGGGCTAAACGTGTCTCTTCTCTGCTCACATGATACCCTTTGCAGATCTTGATTAAAACCATGCACTATAACAATCTTTTCACATATCTAACCAAGTCCTCTACTAGATTATACACCTTTGAGAAGCCTCTAGTCTTTCAAGGGTTTATTGATACACAGTGCATGGCGTACAGCTCCCCCTTCCCCACAACAGGCATGCACAGGGCTGATGCATTGCATACCCCCTCGCTGGTGCCCCTGGAGTTGTTCAACTCAGGGCAGGGCCAGGCTGCATGTGGCCCTCAGTAGAGGTCCACACCTTTGAGCTCTAGCTCTCAGCCTTCAAAAACCACTGTGGAAAATGAAACCATCCCTGGCAATGAGAACACATCAAACCAGCATAGCTATGAAGACCAAGCACTGTTTTACTGAGGTGCTGGCCAACCTGTCAGTAGGGCCCTGAGGAATGAAGGACAGTGGGCAGCCACCTTACATGAAGGAAAATGAAAAACAACTATGTACAATAGCCAAGACAAGGAAACAACCCAAATGCCCATCAACAGATGACTGGCTTAAGAAGATGTGCATATATACAATGGAATATTACTCAGCCATAAAAAAGAATGAAATAATACCATTTGCAGCAACATGGATAGACCTAGAGATTATCGTACTAAGTGAAGTAAGTCAGACAGAGAAAGACAAATATTATATGGTATCACTTATATGTGAAATCTAAAAAATAATACAAATGAATCTATATACAAAACAGAAACAGACTTGCAGACATAGAAAACAAACTTATGTTTACCAGAGGGGAAAGGGGAGAGGGATAAATTAGGAGCATGGGATTAACAGATACAAACTACTATACATAAAATAGAGAAGCAACAAGGATTTACTGTATAACACAGGGAACAATATTTGATATCTTGTAATAACCTATAATGGAAAATAATCTGAAAATACATATACATATATATATATATATATAATATATGTATAACTGAATCACTTTGCTGTACACCTGAAACTAGCACAGTATTTAAATCAACTATACTTCAATATAACTAAGAAAATCCTGAAGCTTTGGAGACTTCCTGGGGGCTGGTAGAATCCTGTACTAGGAAAGGAGGCTCTGAGAGGGGGGTGAGGGCTACAGGAATCAAGGTTTATCTGCTTTACAAGCCTTCCTGAACACCTTCAGGTATAAGAACTGCTCAGCTGTTGTAGACCCAGGGAATCAACCCATCAACTAAAAGTTTGCATTATTATGGGAAGGACTAGCATTTACTGAGTTCTTCCTAGGTACTAGGCATCTTATTATTGGATCCTCACCATTACACCATCAAGTAGGTATTATTATCCCCATTCCTAAGATGCAGAGGAATTCAGTAATCTTTGGATCATACAGATGGGAAATGGAGCAGAGGAAATGTATAGTCAAGAATTAGTCAGGGGGGCTTCCCTGGTGGCGCAGTGGTTGAGAGTCCGCCTGCTGATGCAGGGGACACGTGTTTGTGCCCCGGTCCGGGAAGATCCCACATGCCACAGAGTGGCTAGGCCCGTGAGCCATGGCCATTGAGCCTGAGCATCTGGAGCCTGTGCTCTGCAATGGGAGAGGCCACAACAGTGAGAGGCCCACATACCGCAAAAAAAAAAAAAAAAAAAAAAAAAGAATTAGTCAGGGACTTCCCTGGTGGCACAGTGGTTAAGAATCTGCCTGCCAATGCAGGGGACACGGGTTCGAGCCCTGGTCCAGGAAGATCCCACATGCCATGGAGCAACTAAGCCCACGTGCCACAACTACTGGGCCTGCACTATAGAGCCCTCAAGCCACAACTGTGTGCCTAGAGCCCGTGCTGTGCAACAAGAGAAGCTACCACGATGAGAAGACTGCGCACCATAAGGAAGAGTAGCCCCCTCTCACCGCAACTAGAGAAAGCCTGCGCACAGCAAGGAAGACCCAATGCAGCCAAAAATAAATAAATAAATAAACACATAAATAAATAAACATTAAAAAAAATAATTAGTCAGAAAGGCTGGGTCACAGTGATAATTTGTGGGGTCATCTAAGTATGTACCCTCTCTCATACTTCTCCGCACACAAACACTCATGGTCTTTCGTAAACTTCTGGAAAACTGGGTGTTCACCGTCTAAGGTCTCCTAAGGCCTTTAAGTTGGCTCTAGTAGTGGGTCTAGAACTTGTCTGTCCAGCTGTTCTCCCAGATGTTCAACAAAGTCTAGCTCTCCCTAAATTTAACCTAAAGAATGGAGGATTCTCATCAGTGCTGCCAGACTGTGGACAAAATGAGGTTCCAATTCTCATACAGAGGAAAACCCCAATCCTTCACTGAAATCAGGGGCCCAGGGAGAGGGCAGGTTCCCACGGGCATGCAGGTCACTTCCTGACACACAGTGTGACAAGCAAAGCAGCACTGAGTGGATGACAAGGAGAGGACGAGTTGGAGTCCCAGCCCTGGGAGCTCAGTCAGATACCAGCAGTCCTGGAGTGGAGGGGAAGTCCAGACGCAAATCGACAACTTTTGCCAAGGGTCTTCCTTTGAGCTCAGAGCTGATTTTATTAATTCATCCAGGATGAGGATGGCATTCACACACAGTGCCTGAAAAATAGTGCTTACCCTCAGATAATTTAAACATATGTTTATGAAGATAACACTGGCAGACATGGGAGAAATGATTTACAAGAGGGCAAGACTTGAATCAGGAGGGTGATGGACTACGAGGTCACTGATGTTGATCAAAGAAGCCCAGGACCTCTTCACATGGAACAGAACTCCATCCCCAAGTATGTCAACACCCAGTCTAAGATTACTTAGTCCCTTACTGTGCTTAAGAGCTGCAGTGGCATGCAAGGGTGGATGGAAATGGAAACAGGAGGAGAGGTGGGATTCCAAAGTCACCCACATTGGCTGGGTCATCAAACTTTGGGGAATAGGATTAATAATTCTGCCTGTTGCTTTAATGTTTTGTCTATAAGATGCAACATATCTGAATGTGTAGCATGTCTGCTAGTGATTAGTGCTCCAGAGACAAATAAGGGAGGGAAGAGGGATGGTGACCATCAAGCAAGAATAAGTACCACAATTTGATAAATGGTTAGGGAAGGCCTCCCAGGGGTGATATCTGAGCAAGGATCTGAAGGAGATAAGGAGAGCATTCCAGAAAGAGGAAACCACATATACAAGGTCGTGGGGAAAGAGTGTGCCCAGGGTGGGCTCTGAAGAGCAAGAAGATTTGAGAGGCCAGGTAGTATAGGAGGGAGATCAGGGAAGAGAGAGACGGAGACAGAGACAGAGTGGGCATCAGTGTTCGTGGTCTGGGGAGATTGAAGGACTGTTGGCCCGTGGCAGAGAGTGAGCTGGAAACGGGATCGGGGAGGGGGCTTCTTGAGATTACGGAGAGGTTGGTAATGACAAGGTCAAGGAAATGTCCCCAGGAGAGCAGGACAAACGGCATGTTTCTCACAAAGGACCAAACAGGCTGTGTATTTTTCCTAACCAGTGAGAATAATCAATAAAGAGATCTGATTTTATTTCTAAAGTCTTCAGGAAGGGAGGAGAGAAGGGAGGGAGAGAAGGAGGGACGTTGGTGGCAAAACACAGCACTCAAAACACGGAACTTATGAAAGTTGAGCTTGAGAAAAAGGAACCGAGAAACCCAACACCCTGTATGCAGTTCAGAGCTTCCCTGAATCCTTCGTCCGGACCTCTAATAAAGAGCAGCAATTTGTCTGCATTTTGCAGACCCGCTTGACGTGCTGGCAGCCTCCTCACACACTGCCGGTTTGTAGGGACTGGGGGAAGGCGGCGGCAGGACTCCCGGGCAGCAAAACTGAGAAAAGCCACAGGCACGCTGGGGCCTGGCCTGGAGAGGGAGCAGCCTGTTCTGTGCTGGCTCTGGGCTCCGAAATCAGCTCCACATCAGAAAAGCTCACGCTTGGCCAAGTTCAGCACAGAGCCAGGCATGGCGCAAGCACTCCGAAAATGTTTGGTGTTGTCCAGATGAAGGAGACCACCTCTGCTCTGGATCTTTCTTTTTGGCCCTTCAGATGAGGGCCAAACTCTGCTGAGACCCTGCTGGGGGAGGGACGTGTCCCAGTGAAAGGAGATTGTGGGGACAGTAGTTTGAAGTCCCAGGTTTTATTCATTTCCATCCAACCCACAAACGTATAGTGAACAACTATTACGTGCTAACCTCTGTGCAAAGGACAGGAGGTCTCATGTAATCCGTCCATATTACATATTTACTAAAGCGGATAAGATAAAATAGAGGCCAAAGGAAGTTAAATTAAAATTTGTGCTCACCTGTGGTCTATATTGTTTCAGGTTTTTTTAAACGTATATTTTGACTCTTCTGGTGAGAAGTTGTCAGAAGAGAAGATGAGAACTACCTCAATGTTTCACACACAAAAATAAAAAATACCCATTAGGTTGACCACCAAACCACAAATGGAGAGTAATAAATAATACATAGCATTCGTCAGAATCAGTACAAATGTGGGTTAATTACTACAGTAATAAAGGAAGTGAGGTAATTTATTTTTTCTAAGAGTTAATGAAATAGATGTTTCACCTTCCAGGGCCATCTTGTACATCTTGGTGTTTTTTTTGTTCCAGAAATTGAATCCAAGTCTTGTAGGAAGACATTATGAAAAAAAAATCATTAAAGCTTCTGTGCAGAATTTCAATTATTTTTAATCAATGAAGCACAAGGTAAATAGTATTGTTCTATATTTTAAACACCAGATCTGGCTATTTTCAGTAAATAAGCCATTATTTATTTTACTTTAAGTTATATATCAGCAATAAAAGTTCACAAAATAGTATATGTTATGGGGAGAAAAGTAACACTAGGTAGGTGAACTCACTGCTGTGGGATTAATTTTTTCCTTAAAAGCTTTTGAATAACTTTTTGCATTATAAAACATGTGCTTGCCTTTTGTAGAAACATTGAAAAGTGCAGAAAGTATAAAAAAGAGAATAGAAATCCCCTATAATCCCACATCTCATAATGATTAACATTCTGATGCCTTTATCTCATTTTTTCCGTGTAAAAAATAAGTTTGAAATCAGGATCCATATAGAATACAGTTTAATATTCTAAACTTTTGACTTTACATTGGGAGCACATAATTTATCTTACTATCTTTGGAATTTCACCATCATTTAATTAATCATTCTCATATTATGGAACATTTAGAGTTTTTCTGTTCTTTTCCTTTTTCTTTTCTATTATAAATTCTATGGAGAGTATCAACTTTATACACACAGCTTCCTCCCCATCTCTGTCCCTGTTTTGTTCTGGATGTGCTGTCATGATTGCTGCTGTTGTTTTCCTACTCTGAGGGACATTTTTTTTTACCGTTCTATTGTCTCACATTATTGCTAACTTATGGATGAGCTACTAAATAATCTGTTTGGTATCCTGCCAGATTATAGAAACTTTAGATTCAGTACTAGGTTCATAAATTGGTTCTCCACCATTTTCTAAGCACTCACAATATCTATAAATATCATATTTTTCCCTTTTCCTTAAATAAATCTCTTATATTTGCTGTCTCACTCCATTAGCTAGCACTTCCCAAACATGATAAAATCATAGAGATGATATACAGATTCTTGTGTTGCTTCAGATTTTAATGGGAAAAGCTACTAAAATTTCACCATTAAGTCTGATGGTGATCGTATCAGATGTAGCCCCTTTATCACACAAAGGGGGTATTCCTTCTCAGTCTAGTAATTTTTACAAGTTATTTAATTTTGTCAACACCTAAACCAAATGGGGACCACCAGATTTTCTTTTGTGACTTAGTCACTGGATTCTTAGCTTATTATGGTAGCATTGGGGTTATTCTTTTATTATTAGCTTGTATGAAAATCTATCTGAAGTTTTATCTTTTTTATAGCTAAAAGCCCTCTTTACTCCATTGGACAAAATGCCAGGTGACAAAATCTCCCTCCTAACGTCTCAGATTTCACTAACATTCATTGAGAATCTATTAGTTCCAGGCAGTTTCTGAGCACTTTACATACATTTCTAAATGACCCTATGAGGTAAATATTATTGTTATTCCCATTTTACGATTGAGGAAATGTAGGCACAGAGACTTCAAACCTTTCGCTTGAGTTCACACAGACAGTGAGTGGTAGAATGAGGACTTGGACCCCAGACAGCCTGACACCAATGTGTGCTCACAGCTGCCATGGCCCTACCCCCTAGTTGGGATCACAGCTGTATCACCTGCCACCAGGTTGCCTTCGGTGGGTCACTTGACTTCTCCTAGAAACAGTTTCCTCATCTCTAAAGTAAGGATAATAGTAGGAATACCTAGCAGCATTGGTGTGAAGCTCTCTATATCTGACATGGAATAGACATTCAATGAAATAACAGTTAACATTTCTTATTATTGCTTTTATGCTCTTAACAAATATTGACTGAATGCTTACTCAGTGCCAGACATTATTCAGGGTATTTGGGAAATAACACTGCCCTCATGGAACTTCTGTCATTGTATATTCCAAAATTATTTGAGATTACATTATTCTATAGGACACTCTACCACAGCTCCCAATTTATTATCTGCACTTCTGAAACCTGAAATGTTCCCAAAACTCAAAGTTAAACTCATTTGGTGCTAAAACCGGACCTGAACTGCTATGAGGCTATTTGTAGACTTGACTTACTCCTATGGGTGTGACTAGCCCTCAGTTTCACTGAAGAAATATCACAGATTGTGACTACAAAGAGCTCCCCCAGGTCACACTGGAGGTGATAGTGATATTCACTGGAGGAACCATACTGTGTTTCTAAAATTTAATGAATCCCCGAATCCAAAGCATCTGGTTCCAAGGGTAAAAAAGTGCGGTCCTGTACAACCTGCGATAATATTACATTATTCCAGAAAAGAATCACATTACATTCGAGTAGAATCCAACAGTGTGATCAATTTCTTCTCTCAATTGTAATGCAAATCCAAGGAAGTGGGGGGAGGGATAAATTAGGAGTTTGTTGGGATTAACGTATACACACTACTATACATAAAATAGATAACCAACAAGGGCCTACTGTATAGCACAGGGAACTAGTCTTGATATCTTGTAATAACCTATAATGGAAAAGAATCTGAAAAAGAATATACATATTTTTATATATATGCATATAACTGAATCACTTTGCTGTACACCAGAAACTAACACAACATTGTAAATCAACTATATTTCAATAAAAATTTAAAAAATAAAATAATGATGTTCTCAGAAAAAAAAAAAAAAAAGAACGCAAGTCCCTTGAAGGCACTGACTTGTCTTGCCCATCACACTGTTTCCCACAGTAATTCACATGCTTCCAAGTCCCTGGTGGGTTCTTGATAATCATTGTGCTCAAATCAATTCAATCCAAGAGCATGTTCCTTGATCCAAGATATTTCAGTTCCCTGAAGGGCTACTTCCCTTGGATAAAAATATCAACAGAGCCATCGTTTTTTAACCAACTGTGGGAAAAATGGGCAGGACAGACCATAGCAAGGGCTGCCCTTGACTTGCATTTCTGTATACCTAGAGATGCTTTTCTGCCTCATATCAACATGTTTGGCCTTACATATCTGCAAAGTAGCTGTTTTATTAATAAAATGCTCAAAAGCTGTCGGCACATTTTAATGAATTTACTTCCACCATAAGGCTAACTCAAAACGTTTTGGCAAAGAGCAGAACTATAGTGTTTGCTCAGATGGTAAGGAGCTCTGTTTCTCTGAGGTTTCTGCTTAAGGATGGCCCCAAGATGTGATGGGATCCAGCGTTCTGCCTTGGTACACGGCATGAGACATTAAATCTTGTCTTACACTTCAACCACAAGGGTCTCTTATGTTTCTGGAGCTGTTTCATCTTGTCAATTGTTTTGAGTTGTATATTAGATTAGGATTTGCTAGCATTGCAGGGGAGATTCCGAAACTGCCCCAAACAGGTTCTATAAGCCATGAATAGGAAGAACAGTGACTTACATTACTTTCGCTCATTATATTTTTCAAAGTACTTTCACATACATGATTTCTGAATCGCTTCCCACCAGCTGGCTTCCCCAGGTCAACCTTATGTGCCATTACCCACATGGCTATCTTCAGCACTGATGTTAAGAGGAATGATTTTGTAGGATTTTACAACAGGATGATCACAACGGATGTGGGGGGAGGACAGCTTTGATGTGTAGCCAACCTAATGCATCATCTTTGGATTTTTGTAGGTTAATTGTTATCTCAATCTGAATCTCACAGTGGCAAATGCCAGAAAAGTTATCCCATGGTTCTGGCACCTGACAGACACACTCTTTTTTGATGTGGAGAAATTCACTGTTCCAAAGGCAACAATGGCTGTCTTTCAAAGCCAGGCTAGTTTCACTGACAGAAAATAGCTTAGCACACTCCATCTGGCAGTGCCAGGTCATGCACAGATGAACACTGAATACGTATACTGTGATGACTGATAATGATGATGGGGCAAGCGAGGAAAGGTGCCTTGCATGGGGCAAGGTACTCAATAATCGCTGATTGATGAATGGTGACAGCTACTAAATGCCATCCTAAAAGATATCTACTCTTGAAAAGATACGTAGGTTAATTCAAGCTCCCAGATGAAATGTCTGGGATTGAGTTGTGCAAGTCTTTCTTAACACAGGCATGCCTGGAGCAGTGGGAAGAAATGTGTAAGTGTTATAGGTTTCCCCTGCCAAAGGAATAGTGCTCACCCAAGAGAGAAGACTAAGTCCATATCTGCTACAAGGAATATAAATTAGTGCCTGGGCAAGAAGGCCACTAACTTTAGTCTATTTTGCCTATGTTTTGTAGTATGAGCTGGACCCATGACATAATTTGCAGTGACCAATAGTAAATGAAATGGGGACCCCTTGTTCATAAGTTATTAAGAATTGCAAAAATGTTGGCAGCAGAGTATTAAACCAAGAATGCAGTGCTTCTACAGGGGGCCTTGTGTGAAGGCACAGACGGACGCCCGCGAAGCTGGTGCTGAGCATGAGTAATGGTCTGTACGTAATGTTTCAGTTATCCTTCTTATTACCTATAATCGGTGGGCTTTTGGAGTCCCAGACGGCTTGACAGGAGGACAGACCCAGTAACCTGAGTCAGGAATGATTAGGTCAAGTGTTATCTTGGCTCCACATGAAACACTTCCCTCAGATAAGAAACGGAAAATGAATAGGCCACCGGAGGGTTCCTAGAAGCTCCAGGCTAAGGGCTGACCTTGATAATCAAGGGAAAATGTGATTAGGAGTTAACTTCATGAGGTGGGATATAAAGTCATTCTCACCCTGTGAAAAGATGCTCAGTGAACAGAGGCTCAGAAGTTAGCACTCAGTGAAGAAGTGCTAACCCTTTGGGACTCAAGTCTAATTATCCTGGAGGCAAGCACTAGGGCACCATAGGGCCTGCTATCCTGGAGTTCTATTATCAACTGGAAAGTCAGAAACCTGCCATTTAAAATTTTATTTTGACTTGATTTCATTTCCTCTATAGGTTGGATAAATACAGGATGCCCAGCTAAATTTACATTTCAGACAATCAGGAAATAAAATCTTGTGTAAGCATTTCCCAAATATTGAATGGGACATAATTATAATTAACAAGTCGTCTGTCATTTACCTGAAATTCAAATTGGACTGGGCATGTTGTATTTCCTTACCAAATCTGGCAACCTTATTGATAGGTTCTTGATGGGTTCTGCCTCCATATTTTGTAAGGATCTATTAGAAAATGTCAACTTCTCACAGCTAAGCTAGAATTTGAGGGAGATGACAGTATAATACAGGCAGAAGTGGCCCTGGGGACCGTAGCCAAGCTGCCTGAGTGGAAGGGAAACTCAAATGAACTAAGCAGCGGAGACACCTCTGTTCCCATCTTCACCTGTGTGTGGTTCTCAACACTCCCTGCACCCTGGGATCACATGGGGAGTTTTAAAGACATTGACACCAAGGTTCTGTACCCCCAAAATCCTTATTTAATTGGTCTGGGAGGTAGCCAGGGCAGATGGAGTTTTAAAAGTTCCTCAGGTGAGAATTATTGCACTAAAACCCCAGTGGGTTACCGGATTTGGTTTATCAATGGAAGTCACTATTAAAACCACAAGTATATATATCCCCCAAATCCAAGGGTAAGAAATGGATTGGACATTCACTTTAATATCTACAGAAGTGATAATTTCTCTCTTTCATTTTTTCATGTAAAGCACTAAACGCACAAGCTTCATATTAGAACCAGCCAGTACCTAGACCACATCTCCAGATAGTTGTGTTTACTTAATCTGGTGGGGGTCAGAAGTATTATTAGAAGCCCTCCAGGGATCCTAATGTGCAGTCTGAGCTGAGGACCCCCTCAGAACAAGTGGTCTCAAGCTTCAGTGTGTATCAGAACCCCTCGGGGAACGTTTTAAACATGCAGATTCCTCCTTGCCCCAAAACCAACATCCCACCATGCGTGGGCACTTTAACAAGCTGATTCAGTTGCAGCTCGGGTGAGTGGTGGGCTCCTCAGTTGCAGGAATTCTCCTCCACCCAGCCTCGCCTTCACAGGACCCAAGAGAGGTGAGGGGTCTGCATGTACTCTATTGGGGGCTGGAACAGTCACTCATATCACTTTATGGTCCCAACAAGAAAAGCAAGGATTGGGGCTAATTCGCCTGCATCCTTCCATGAAGCCGGAGCCGTGGACAACAATGTGATATTTTTAACACATTGAAGAACAGTGTCTCATCACATGACACAGCTGGGCCTTTTGCTGCTTCCACGTCTCCCCCATCTTGATATGTGCCCCCAGGTCCCCCTCACCTCCATCTCTTACACATCTTACCCATCTTTCCAGAGCTGGCAGAAATGCCAGCTTCCCTGTGAATCCTTCTCTTGATCTCCATGAAGCAAGAAATTGTGTCTGTCTGTTCACCGTATCCCCATTATTCTTTAAACCTCTTGAATGGTATCTACCGTATTCTACCTTGCTCTTTGTGTTTTGCAAACTTAAAATTCCCTGTGAGATTATAAACCTCTTGAAGCTATGCCTCATATCTCTGTGTCCCTTTAAAATGCCCAGCATCATCACATGAACTGTGTACTGAATTAAATCGTGATTGTTGATATAGCATCTCAAGCCTATAACTAAGAATCCAGGAAACCCACTGCATTTCAAGTTAAAGGGAGAGCACCAGAGATGACAAGAGAATACAGGAGGATCAGGTTCATTGAATTCATGTTCTCAAGATCAGCATGAAAGGAAAATGCTTACTCTTCTTTCTATTTTTAAAACAATTATGTTTTCTGGACACAACCACAAATGTAACTTCTGAATATTTTGGAGGTGATTTGGATCTTACCATGAAGAATAATTTACAAATTTTGTTTTCTGAGACTATAAAAGACCTTGCTGTTTGAACTCAAATATTTTGCTTTCTTACAGATTTATCTTCCTTTAAGCCTGGAACCTACACCTACTCTCCCATTCACAGAGACCTGTGAGAATCTAAGTTTACTTCCATCCTGTGAGTGCCTGTGCTTACCACACATTCTGTCACCTGGCCTAAGCCCCGAAGCCTCCTTTTTCCCCTTACAGTTGTTGAAAGCTCTCCAGGAATGTTTACATGGAGACTGGAGACAGGAGAACCTGACTGAATTCTGGCAGTGACACTTAATAGCTCTATGACCTCAGGTAACTCAATGTAGCCGTCTTGGGCCTCAGTTTCCACCTCTGAAAAATGGGGATAGTAGTAGCATCTACTATGAGTAGTATCAATCACTAGCATCCTATCTAATAGGAGTATTATGAAGATTACAGGCGTTGGCATACACAGAACACTTAAATTACCTAGTACTTGGTAGTTTACCTCTCCTGGCTCTGGGAGACTAGACACATTATTCTTTCTTACTGGCAGTGAGTACACACACACACACACACACACACACACACTCAGCCACAGGTAGACATGTATACAAAACAGCATATAAAAATTAAAGCAAAGATTAGAGGGAAAAAATACCAAAACTCAATGCAGAAGAAGTACTTCCCAGAACTACTGCTGCCAGTGTCCTTGTATTGTGGTGACCCATAGCCACACCCGGCCTCTTCAGGAGACCCTCCAACACTAGCAGAGCAGTGTGCTTCCTGATCAGACAGTGTCCTCATTTCTGGGGTCAAGAAGCAAGGCCTTGATGACCTAAATCCCTGTGTCTGTGCAGCCATGTAGCTGACAGGATCTTGGTGCTCCAGTCAGTTGTCAGGCCTGAGCCTCTGAGGTGGAGGAGCTGAGTTCAGAACATTGGTCCATCAGAGTCCTGGCCCCATGTAATATCAAATGGCAAAAGCTCTCCCAGAGATCTCCATCTCAATGCTAAGATGCAGCTCCACTCAAAGACCAGCAAGCTATAGTGCTGGATGCTCTATGCCAAACAACTAGCAAGACAGGAACACAACCCCACCCATTAGCAGAGAGGCTGCCTAAAATCATAATAAATTCACAGACACCCCAAAACACACCACCAGACGTGGACCTGCCCACCAGAAAGACAAGATCCAGCTTCATCCACCAGAACACAGGCACCAGTCCCCTCCACAAGGAAGTCTACACAACCCACTGAACCAACCTTACCTACTGGGGGCAGACAGCAAAAACAACGGGAACTATGAACCTGCAGGCTGCGAAAAGGAGATCCCAAACACAGTAAGATAAGCAAAATGGGAAGACAGAGAAATACACAGCAGATGAAGAAGCAAGGTAAAAACCCACCAAACCAAACAAATGACTAGGAAGTAGGCAGTCTACCTGAAAAAGAATTCAAAGTAATGATAGTAAAGATGATCCAAAATCTTGGAAATAGAATGGAGAAAATACAAGAAACATTTAACAAGGACCTAGAAGAACTAAACATCAAACAAACTATGACAAACAACACAATAAATGAAATTAAAAATTCTCTAGAAGGAATCAAGAGTAGAAATAATTGAGGCAGAAGAATGGATAAGTGACCTGGAAGATCAGATAGTGGAAATAACTACTGTAGAGCATAATAAAGAAAAAAGAATGAAAAGAATTAAGGACAGTCTCAGAGACCTCTGGGAAAACATTAAACACACCAACATTTGAATTATAGGGGTCCCAGAAGAAGAAGAGAGAAAGAAATGGACTGAGAAAATATTTGAAGAGATTATAGTTGAAAACTTCCCTAATATGGGAAAGGAAATAGTCAATCAAGTCCAGGAGGCACAGAGAGTCCCATACAGGATAAATCCAAGGAGAAACATGCCAAGACACATATTAATCAAACTATCAAAAGTTAAATACAAAGAAAGATATTAAAAGCAGCAAGGGAAAAGCAACAAAAAACATACAAGGGAATCCCCATAAGGTAAACAGCTGATCTTTCAGCAGAAACTCTGCAAGGCAGAAGGAAGTGGCAGGACACATTTAAAGTGATGAAAGGGAAAAACCTACAACCAAGATTACTCTACCCAGCAAGGATCTCATTCAGATTCGATGGAGAAATCAAAAGCTTTTCAGACAAGAAAAAGCTAAGAGAATTCAGTACCACCAAAGCAGCTTTAAAACAAATGCTAGGGCTTCCCTGGTGGCGCAGTGGTTGAGAGTCCACCTGCCGATGCAGGGGACACGGTTCATGCCCCGGTCCAGGAGGACCCCACATGCCATGGAGCAGCTGGGCCCGTGAGCCATGGCCACTGAGCCTGCGCATCTGGAGCCTCTGCTCCGCAATGGGAGAGGCCACAATAGTGAGAGGCCCGCGTACCGCAAAAAACAAACAAACAAACAAAAAATGCTAAAGGAACTTCTCTAGGCAGGAAACACAAGAGAAGGAAAATACCTACAATAACAAGCCCAATACGAGTAAGAAAATGGTAATAGAAACATACATATCGATAACTATCTTAAACGTAAATGGATTAAATGCTCCAACCAAAGGACACAGACTGGCTGAATGGATACAAAAACAAGACCCATATATATGCTGTCTACAAGAGACCCACTTCAGACCTAGGGACACATACAGACTGAAAGTGAGGGGATAGAAAAAGATATTCCATGCAAATGGAAATCAAAAGAAAGCTGGAGTAGCAATTCTCATATCAAACAAGATAGACTTTAAAATAAAGACTATTACAAGAGACAAAGAAGGACACTACATAATGGTCAAGGGATCAATCCAAGAAGAAGATATAACAATTGTAAATATTTATGCACCCATCATAGGACCACCTCAATACATAAGGCAAATGCTGACAGCCATAGAAGGGGAAATCAACAGTAATACAATAATAGTGGAGGACTTTAACACTCCACTTACACCAGTGGCTAGATCATCCAGACAGAAAACTAATAAGGAAACACAAGCTTTAAATGACACAATAGACTAGATAGATTTAATTGATATTTATAGGACATACCATGTGAAAGTGACAGAATACACTCTCTTCTCAAGTGCACATGGAACATTCTCCAGGATACATCACATCTTGGGTCACAAATAAAGCCTCAGTAAATTTAAGAAAGTTAAAATCATATCAAGCATCTTTTCTGACCACAATGTTATGAGATTAGAAATGAATTACAGGAAAAAACTGTAAAAAGCACAAACACATGGAGACTAAACAATACACTACTGAATAACCAAGAAATCAATCAAGAAACCAAAGAGGATATCAAAAAATGTCTAGAAACAAATGACAATGAAAACACAACAACCCCAAACCTATGGGATGCAGCAAAAGCAGTTCTAAGAGGGAAGTTTATAGCAATACAATCCTACCTCAAGAAACAAGAAACATCTCAAATAAACAACCTAAACTTACACCTAAAGCAATTAGAGAAAGAAGGACAAAAAGATCCCAAGTTACCAGAAGGAAAGAAATCATAAAGATCAGATCAGAAATAAATGAAAAAGAAATGAAGGAAACAGTAGCAAATATCAATAAAACTAAAAGCTGGTTCTTTGTGAAGATAAACAAATTTGATAAACCATTAGCCAGACTCATCAAGAAAAAAAAGGGAGAGGATTCAAATCAACAGAATTAGAAATGAAAAAGGAGAAGTAACAACTGACACTGCAGAAATACAAAGGATCATGAGAGATTACCAAAAGCAACTCTATGCCAATAAAATGGACAATCTGGAAGAAACAGACAAATTCTTAGAAAAGCACAACCTTCCGAGACTGAACCAGGAAGAAATAGAAAATATAAACAGCCCAATCACAAGCACTAAAATTGAAACTGTGATTAAAAATCTTCCAACAAACAAAAGCCCAGGACCACATGGTTTCACAGGCGAATTCTGTCAAACATCTAGAGAAGAGCTAACACCTATCCTTCTCAAACTCTTCCAAAATATAGCAGAAGGATGAACACTCCCAAACTGATTCTATGAGGCCACCATCAGCCTGATACTAAAACCATACAAATATGTCACAAAAAAAGGAAACTACGTGCCAATATCACTGATAAACATAGACACAAAAATCCTCAACAAAATACTAGCAAACAGAATCCAACAGCACATTAAAAGGATCATACACCATGATCAAGCAGGGTTTATCCCAGGAATGCAAGGATTCTTCAATATATGCAAATCAATCAATGTGATAAACCATATTAACAAACTGAAGGAGAAAAACCATATGATCATCTCAATAGATGCAGAACAAGCTTTTGACAAAATTCAACACCCATTTATGATAAAACCCTCCAGAAAGTAGGCATAGAGTGAACTTACCTCAACATAATAAAGGCCATATATGACAAACCCACAGCCAACATCATCCTCAATGGTGAAAAACTGAAACCATTTCCACTAAGATCAGGAACAAGACAAGGTTGCCCACTCTCACCACTATTACTCAACATAGTTTTGGAAGTTTTAGCCACAGCAATCAGAGAAGAAAAAGAAAGAAAAGGAATCCAAACCAGAAAAGAAGAAGTAAAACTCAATGTTTGCAGATGACATAATACTAAACATAGAGAATCCTGAAGATGCTACCAGAAAACTACTAGAGCTAATCAATGAATTTGGTAAGGTAGCAGGATACAAAATTAATACACAGAAATCTCTTGCATTCCTATACACTAATGATGAAAAATCTGAAAGAGAAATTAAGGAAACACTCCCATTTACCACTGCAACAAAAAGAATAAAATACCTAGGAATAAACCTACTTAGGGAGACAAAAGACCTGTATGTAGAAAATGATAAGACACTGACGAAAGAAATTAAAGATGATACAAACAGATGGAGAGATATACCATGTTCTTGGATTGGAAGAATCAACATTGTGAAAATGACTATACTACCCAAATCAATCTACAGATTCAGTGCAATACCTATCAAACTACCAATGGCATTTTTCACAGAACTAGAACAAAAGAATTCACAATTTGTATGGAAACACAAAAGACCACGAATAGTCAAAGCAATCTTGAGAAAGAAAATGAGCTGGAGGAATTAGGCTCCCTGACTTCAGACAATACTACAAAGCTATAGTAATCAAGACAGTATGGTACTGGCATAAAAACAAAAATATAGATCAATGGAATAGGATAGAAAGCCCAGAGATAAAACCACACACATATGGTCACCTTATCTTTGATAAAGGAAGCAAGAATATACAATGGAGAAAAGACAGCCTCTTCATTAAATGGTGCTGGGGAAACTGGACAGCTACACGAAAAAGAATGAAATTAGAGCACTCCCTAACACCATACACAAAAATAAACTCAAAATGGATTAAAGACCTAAATGTGAGGCCAGACACTATAAAATTCTTAGAGGAAAACATAAGCAGAACACTCTTTGACATAAATCACAGCAAGATCCTTTTTGACCCACCTCCTAGAGAAATGGAAATAAAAACTAAAATAAACAAATGGGACCTAATGAAACTTAAAAGATTTTGCACAGCAAATGAAACCATAAACAAGATGAAAAGACAGCCCTCAGAATGGGAGAAAATATTTGCAAACGAAGCAACAGACAAAGCATTAATCTCCAAAATATACAAAGAGATCATGGAGCTCAATATCAAAAAACCAAACAATTCAATTAAAAAATGGGTGGAAGACCTAAATAGACATTTCACCAAAGAAGACATACAGATGGCCAAGAGGCACATGAAAAGATGCTCAACATCACTAATTATTAGGGAAATGCAAATCAAAACTACAATGAGGTATCACCTCACACCAGTCAGAATGGCCATTGTCAAAAAATCAAGAAACAATAAATGCTGGAGAGGGTATGGAGAAAAAGGAACCCTCCTGCACTGTTGGTGGGAATGTAAATTGATACAACCACTATGGAGGACAGTATGGAAGTTCCTTAAAAAACTAAAAATAGAACTACCATACGACCCAGCAATCCCACTACTGGGCATATACCCTGAGAAACCATAATTCAAAAAGGGTCATGTACCACAACGTTCATTGCAGCACTATTTACAATAACCAGGCCATGGAAGCAACCTAAGTGTCTATCAACAGATGAATGGATAAAGAAGATGTGGCACATATATACAATGGAATATTACTCAGCCATAAAAAGAAATGAAACTGAGTTATTTGTAGTGAGGTGGATCGACCTAGAGACTGTCATACAGAGTGAAGTAAGTCAGAAAGAGAAAAATGAATACCGTATGCTAACTCATATATATGGAATCTTTAAAAAATAGATTCTGAAGAACCTAGCGGCAGAACAGGAATAAAGACACAGAGGTAGAAAATGGACTTGAGGACACGGGGAGAGGGAAGGGTAAGCTGGGACAAAGTGAGAGAGTGGCATGGACATATATACACTAACAAATGTAAAATAGATAGCTAGTGAGAAGCAGGCGCATAGCACAGGGAGACCTGCTTGGTGCTTTGTGTCCCCCTAGAGGGATGGGATAGGGAGGGTGGGAGGGAGATGCAAGAGGGAGGAGATATGGGGATATATGTATATGTATAGCTGATTCACTTTGTTATAAAGCAGAAACTAACACACCATTGTAAAGCAATTATACTCCAATAAAGATGTTAAAAAAAAGAAAAGATTAAAAAAAACCTCACTGCTAATAATAGTGTAAGAGGCCAACATTCTGTACACCTTTGGTGTGACTACAAATTAGCCAATATTTCCAGAAAGTAAATATTATGAGGATCTTAAAAATATTAAAACATCATGACTTAGAAACATTACATCTGGAAATCAATCTGAAAGGGGAAAAAAACCCAAAGACATGGTTTAGGCACAATGAAGCCCATGAAAATGTTATTTTTAATAAAGAAATTGGAAATTATTTAAATGCCCAATACTAGGAAATGATTAATACACTGTGGCTTACCCACAGGATGAAATATTATGAAGCCATGAAAAGTGTTATTTATGAGAAATGTTAATTCCAGGAAGAAATCTTTATAATACACTCTTCAGTATATATAATAGGAAATAAAAAAAATGTACATATGCTTGACCTTTGAACAACATGCAGTTGAGCTACGTGAGTCTACTTATACTCGAAGTTTTTACAATAGTAAATACTACAGTACTGCACATTCGTGGTTGGCTGCATCTGGGGATGTGGAATCATGAATATGGAAGGCTGACTATATGGAGGGTAATTTTCATTGACACAGAGGGTCAGTGCCCCTGATCCCCACATTGTTCAAAGGTCAGCTGTACAGCATTATTTCAATACTGTAACAATTACATATAGAGAAAAGTATTGAGGAAAAAAGTAAAATATTTCTGGATGGCAGGGTTCTACTTTAACTTCTTTCTTTGTAATTTATAAATTTTTAAAAAACACAGTACCATGGGCTTCCCTGGTAGCACAGTGGTTAAGAATCCACCTGCCAATGCAGGCGACATGGGTTCAAGGCCTGGTCCGGGAAGATCCCACATGCCCCAAAGCAACTAAGCTCGTGCGCCACAACCAGTGAGCCCGTATGCCACAACTACTGAAGCCCACGCGCCTAGAGTCCATGCTCTGCAACAAGAGAAACCATCGCAATGGGAAGCCTGTGCACCACAACGAAGAGTAGCCCCCGCTCACTGCAACTAGAGAAAGCCCACGTGCAGCAACGAAGACTCAACACAGTCAATAAATAAATAAATAAATAAAATTTTCCAAAAAATAAATAAAAACACAGTACCAGTATACTTTTAAAAATCACTTGGGAAAGGACATAACATAGAATATGGACACCAGAATTAGTTCATTCATTGTATAGAAATTTCAAAACATTTTATGTGATGTTGAGAAAAGCTTTAGAGATTAAACTGCTCCTACCTGAAATGGGGTAAAGCACATTTGCGCAATAACCTACCTTATTTATCACATGATCTTGCTCTCTCATAGACTAAGAACAGTTCAAAGAAAGATGAAAACAAAACAACACACACACACACCCCAACACACACACACACCCTCAGGCCGCTCAATAAAGCATGAGAGGGAGAAAAGGGAGTAATAAGGAGCGTAGCTTGTTCCAGCTTCTAAGAGCTACTTATTTGCGGATCGTCTCCATCACCTTTCTAACCAACATTGCCAAAGTGGAAACATTCATGAAGACTCATAAACCCTGCCTGGTTTAGATGGGATGAGGTGGTGGAGAGCCTTCCAGGTGTAGGACACTACACAGATGCGAAGGTCACCAGAACTGGCAGGGGCTCTCTCTCAGGAAGGCTTGATCCAAGAGAGTGTGACCCCAGGAGGGGGTTGGGAAAGGTGGGAAAAACAGACAACCGTGGGGTCTGAATGAACAAACATCTCCTAACCCGCTCCTACTGCCAGAGCCACTGAGTGTTTCCATATTCAGCATAACTTACATGAATCCCATAATGCCTTAAATCCAACTGCAAGCAGGCTTGGTGAGGAGTGTCTACAGTTGGGGTGGTAGAGGGATCTAAACCACTCCTATTCTGGAGTAGCCCAGAGCAGCTCTGCCCCGAGATGTTTTTGATGGCGTATTCCCAAGAATTACTAGTGTTCTCATGCACTGATAGATGAGAAACAATACACCTTCAAATTCAGTGAGGGGGAAAAAAAATCCCTGCTATCTCTTGTGGAAAGGCAATGACCGTCTAGGAGTTCCCAGTACAAAAGAAAAATATGGAGCTTAGTGAAGAGGATTAAACTGCCTCATCCATCAAAGGCAAAAAGAGAGAGTCATAAATCCGTGAACAGTCCCAGAAGGCGTTGGATGGACCCCACCATCCATCTTGGAACGTCAGAGAGGAGCGAGTGTGGGTCTTTGAGACGCACCCCCATCACAGCCTCCTCTCACACTTGATCTGGAGCCTGACAGCTACCCAATCCAGTGAGGCCAACAAGAAGATGATTTAACAAATCAGATCCCAAGAAGAATAAGAGAGCAAAATTGTTTTAATTGTTCAATTTGGAAGAAGCAAAGCCATTCTAAACTATTGAGGAGCGTGGTGTACGGTAGAAATGGCATCCAGGAGCCCGTGGAGTAAACCTGCCCTCAGATGTGCTTTGTTTGACTATTACATTGTTCAGAAAAATCTATACATGATCTGCCAACGTTTTAAAATCAGGAAATTTCATGTAAAAATACTGATTCCTGGCTTCTCTTTAAAAAAAAAAATGAAATGGACAACGTTGCAGAATGATCTATATTCTGTCAGCAGAAATGAAGAAGTGACACCCTGTAGACGGGGCATGCAATGTGGCCAGGAGCCCACTGCACTGATTTATGTATTTGCCAGGACCCTATAATGGGCAACGAGTCCACAATCCCTGAATCACAGGTGATACAAGTAAATGTAACATCTCACCCTACTGCAGCTTGTAGAAGAGACTGACATTTTCTTCCTTCCCTTTCTTTGAACTTTACTAGGCAAAAACAAAAGTCAACAATAAAAAAATTTCATTTTTTTAAAGAAACAAAAACATATTGAGTGAGAGATACAAGAGGGATAATTCTCCTTTTATTGTTGCGGTTATTAATGAGTCCATTTGAGTCCTCTTTGGAATGGATAAGAGAATTCATCTCTTTGGAGGGGAGGATGGAAGGTGGGAAATTTGTCTTATTCTCTAGAAAATCTTCTGCAGCCCGAATGTCTCTAACGACAAGCAGAATTAGGGAGAAGAAGCAGATCTATGGAAACGCAAAATTTCCCTGTCAAGAGAATAAATCCTAAAAGATAAATTTTTAGCTTCAACATAGACCGAAGTTATAGCTTTTTGACAAATGATGTTCTGGGTTGTCATGACAACTGGGCCTGTTAGAGGTGTACATAGAGAGGCCTGCCCATAAATCAGAACACTTTAGGAAGGGGTTAAAACAAACATTTCTAGACTATTCCCAAGATGTAGTGCCAAAAATGTAATTACAGACATTTGTATCAGTCTGCCATAAAGCATGACAGCTCCAATTTTACAAAATGTTAATTTAAAAAATCTATTAAACCCATGTCCCTCTGAGAGAAATTAATATCACACCTAAGGTTGGGAGTCAGTGCAACTCAGAGGCTGTGAAAATTGGGATGGCAGAGTCAGAAAGACAGGCTTAGAAGCAGACTAATCCATAAGCATTTTAGTGAAGAGTTTGGGCTAGATTCTGACCCTCCAGAGAAGAAATGCTCAGGGCAGATGACAGTGCTCAGAGCTTTCTAGAAGCTTGAGAGAACTCAAAAAAGTAAAGATTTGGAGATGGCATTAGAAAGGAAAAGCTGATAGATGGAGGTTAGTTTACCTGGAAATACAGGGATGAAGCACCGAAGAATCATTCAATCCAGGACACAGACAACAAGCAATAAAGCATTAGCAACTTCCAATGAAGTCAGGAAAAATGAGAGTTAGCTTAAAATCAGACACTAGAAAAATGCTTCTTAACTTAAAGGTCAGGAGATTCCACTCCAAGGGTCACAAATTGGCAGCCTGAGGCCAAACTGAGTGCAGAGAGAAGTTCTTTCTGGCCTGCACAGCGTTCTTTTAAAAATGTACAGTGTTTGCCAACATTTAAAAATCAGGAGATTTGACATAACATTCTGGCTTCTTCTCTTTAAAAAGCAGATGATTTGGCATCAACAGGCCTGGATTCCTGTGTGGCTGGTGAGAGGAGATGGGTTCAGAGAGCATAAACTAAACTCCATGAGGACAGGGCTTCTCCTTGTCTAGTCCTGTGGCCTGAGCACCAAGAACAGTGCAGGGCATGTAGTAGATGTAGAAGGTACGCAACCATGTTTGAATGGATGAGAGCAGCAGCTGCCCTCTTTATATAAGACATTTACTCTCCGGGTGATCCCTCACCCACACTGTTACCTGCCTGGCCCCTAAAGGCATTTGAGTTTTCCACTTTGCACTGTAAGATTTTGTTTAGTTGGGACACTCCATGTTGCCTCATGACATGAATTCCCCATGGAATCCATTCTCATGGCCTCATGTGCAGGCCACTGAAGCAAAATGACAATGCAAATAATATTATTTAAGGACTTAAATCATCCAAAAACAAGCTTCCCTTAGAGGGTTGGCATCAACGTTCATCCTGCAGGCAGAAAACAGGCCTAAGGAACTTGCCAGAACCTCTTCCAGTGCTTGGAACAGCGCAAGCATCACTGATAGGCTTCAGATCTGAGCATTCACTTATTCATTCAACAAACACTGAACCATTTCTAAGTGCTAGTGGCCATGCAATATGTCTCTTTCACCTTAGTAGGCAGAGATTTAAATTTTTATTAGATGAATGAATGAGTAGTAGGAATCACTATAGACAAGAAATACATTGTGAATCTGTTATGTGCCAGATATACACATACTTAACTAAACCTCGACCTGTGTGTTAGAAATTATTGTCCCTATTTTGTAGAAAAGGAAGCTGAGACTTGGGTCCACAGCATGGGCAGAACAGGGATTTGAGCTTAGATCTGCTTGGCAGCCCCACTGTGTGCAATCCATTATGCTACCAACCTCTGAGCTAAACTCTGTTCTCAAGGGGAGAGAGTTCAATAGTGGCCTCCAAAAAGATATTTTCAATTCTAATCCCTAGAACCCGGGAAGATGATCTTATGTGGATGTAATTAAGGAGCTCAAGATGTGATCATCCTGGATTGAGGGTGGGCTCGAAATCCAGTGGCCATTATCCTTTAAGAGGAAGAGAAGACACAGAGATGCAGGGAGAAGACGGCGATGTGAAGACAGAGGCAGAGACTGGAGTGATGTGTCTACAAGCCAAGGAACTCCCAGAAGTATCAGCAGCCACCAGAAGCTGGGAAAGAAGCATGGGACCAACTTTCTGTCAGATCTGCTAGGAGGAACCAACCCTGCCAACACCTCAACTTCAGACTTCTGGCCTCCACAATGATGACAGAATACATTTCTGTTGTTGGAAGCCACCGAGTGTGTGGTAATTTGTTACAGCAGCCCTAGGAAACTAATACATTAAAATATTCCTGGTCCACGGAATGGAGAAGCTCCCCAGAAAACTGTGTCTGTACTGTTCACGGTGAGGATTAGGCTGCATTCCAGATCCTAAAAATTTACTGATCTTCTTTACTTCAGAATCTCCCTATTTCTGATCAAGCCTTTCAGCCTGAGGCCTTACACAGCAGTATCCAAAAACTAGCTCGAATCTCAACAAAAGTGAACTCAACTGAGAATTACATATACTTCCTTGGCTTCTTTGGAAGTACAGTGAGTACCTCTGTCAAGAATCTCATGTGGTCCATGGTTTTGGAGAAATTCAATATAAAGCAGCAAGAGAGGACCCAGGCTCTCCTCACCAGAGGATCAAATATGGAGCAATGCTACTATGGGAGGATAGGAAAGAAGGTGTGAATTCTGTGTGAGTCATTCTGGGGAAGCTTCTGGGAGAAAGGCGAGGATTGAGCTGGGTCTTGAAAAAGGACAAAAGTAAGGATAATCATCATGACAATGCTATTATCTACTGAGCACCTACAACATGTCACATGCTGTCTTACTGACCTGCCATAAGTTTCCCATGTAATCATCCAAGTTACCCCACAAGCTCAACCTTTGCCCCCATCATTTTCTTGAGGGGAAATCTGAGACTGAGACGTGCATGCCAAGTTCAAGGTCACCCGGTCAGTAAGTGGCAGGACTCTGACAGCTGAATGTACAGGTGGTGAGAGGAGGAGGGTCAAACCAGGTGGCGTGAGCGTCTTGGGGAAGAGGAATAGAGGTGATAGATGGGGATGACGTGGCTACAAAGACAGGCTGGACGGAAAATGCCCTTTTGAGGAGCTTGGACATGATCTATTTAGCTGTGTCAGTTGCCAGAGGTATATGAGTGCAGGCCCAACCAATGCAAGTCTGTATTTTGGGAGGAAAATTTTGGACTCGGGGATAGAAGCAAGGGGACAAGAACACCCATTTGTTCCTCTCAAATATGAAGGGCCTGAGGGAAGGCAGGGGGGATGGGAGTGGAAAACACAGGGCAGGTGTGAAAGATTGGGGAGCAAGGCCTGACTTGACTTCAGGACGGCCTTCAAGAGGTGAGGGCGAGGAAGCCGTCCTGGTTCACCCGGAGGTTTGGAGGAAGGAGTGAGCCGTTAACCACAGCAGAGGACACAGGGCAAGGGCTGCAGGGACCAACATGGTGAATTCAGTTTAAAAAAAAAATCTGGGGCTTCCCTGGTGGCGCAGTGGTTGAGAGTCCACCTGCCGATGCAGGGGACGCGGGTTCGTGCCCCGGTCCAGGAAGATCCCACATGCCGTGGAGCGGCTGGGCCCGTGAACCATGGCCGCTAAGCCTGTGCGTCCGGAGCCTGTGCTCCGCAGCGGGAGAGGCCACAACAGTGAGAGGCCCACGTACCGCAAAAAAAAAAAAAAATCTGATCTTTTTTGCCTCTGGGTCCCTCACACGCCAGAGATGTCTGGTTAGCAGATGGTGCTGTAGCTTCTACCTTTTTGCCTGCCTCCAGTGGATTCCCTGCAAGGCGAACTGGTTGGAGTTTAGAGGGTATATCTTTAAATTAAACACGTGAAGAATTTTCAGCTCTCCAAAGGAAATAGGACACTCTAGGTGTGAATCAGGCAAGATGTGTCTTGTAAGCCCAGAGCTCAGCACTGGGGTACAGAGTACCCCAAACACTGTCCGCATCTCAGATATGAACCACCGAACTCAGTGAGGAAAACTTGGAGCTGGGAGCTCCAAGCTCTCAGCTCGCAGGAGCCCTCTCAATTCTGACTAGGAAGTTGCTGGTTTACAGCACCTTCCTAGTTTCTATCAACCTGCCCCCGCCTTCTCCAAAGAGCCACGCTGTCCTCCCTCCAGGCAACCCAAAAGGATGAGACCAGCTAGGTGTCTGGAGTCAACACACCAAGTAGTCAGGATCTAAGATAATCCAACCTCTGCACCCTGATCTCTTTCTGGAAAAAGTGTCAATAAGCAGGGGACTGGACTGGTGTCAGAAGATCAAGGTTCAAATTCTGACTTGACCTGTGATTCTTATTACCTATGGGCTTGGCAAGGTCACAGCTCTCGGTGGTGAGATGTGCTGGGGCCCCTGGGGCCCCTGCTCTTGTGTGCCCAGCCCGGGCAGCAGCCAGCGCCTGCATCTCTTTGCTGGAGGACTGCCCTTGAGCTACTGGAGCCCACTTTTGCCTGTTGGGACCCTCAGCCAATGATCTGTGGGTACACGAATACGAAAACCCAACTACCAAATCTCTGGGGGGCAACTTACACTCAGGGGTTCCCCCTCCACCAGGCTTTGTCTGAAACCATTCTCCTTTGAGGCCCCTGCCCTGTCCTGCCTTCCCCACTCCTCCCCGAGGCAGCCCTGGGACACGCCCTTCACCCGTCACTCCCAAGGGCATCCTCAGGGCAGAGTCAGCCTCCAGGAAGCTCTACCAAAAGACCAGTGTCTGCTCTAGGCCATTATGGAGGAACGTACGCTAAAGGCAGCACGCTGAATATCCATCCAGTACAAGGGTCACAAGAGGCAAAATCTGGCAAAAAGACGTGCTTTGTTTGGCTCGCGGAGACTGTAAAAAATGTGAAGGGCCTTGCCAACATTTAAAAACTGGGAGATTTCACACAAAACCCCAGATCTCCCCTTGCCTTGAAAAATCAGAAGATCTGGCTACCCTGAGCCTGCATTGCTGCACAGCAACATTGGCTGGGGCGGAGGGCAGCTGTGCCCATGCACGGGGCCAATCCCCGCTGGCCCACCAACTCATTCCCATGACCCTTCTGGTCTCCGGAGTCAGTGGAGTTGGCAACCTATGGTGTAGCCCCATAGAAAGCACTCAGTAAAGTCTGCTGAATCCGAATAAGGATTTTTCTTGAAAACGATTCAACTCCAGGCTGCCGGAGAGCAGGGGTGAAGAATTGTGTAAGAGGACGCCTCTCTCTTTTCCTCTCCAGCTCTTTCCTCATGCCTGGCAAGGTACTGATGTACACTTCCATAAACACTCTTCCAAAAGAAGCTGAATCGATGAGGAGAGCTGCCACAATAGGACATTTGTTTGACAGGGAACACAAAATGAAATGAAATCAAATCACTGGTGGTTTGGGGAGATAGGCGAGAAAAACAAAAGCAGGTCTTAGTTTCAGATGTTGCTTCATGTTGCCATAAATAAAAGGATGGCTGCATTTTAAACATTTCAAAAATTTCAAAATGTTGACTTGCCCAGTCTGTGTACTTCTTTAAAAAAAAGAAAAAAAAAACTGATTATAGCTGAAGCCCCTTAAACCAGTGTAACTGGTAAGTAGGTCATTTAAAGAAGTAACGCTGGAACCCAATGGTCCGGCCAGGAGTGTTCAGGGCACTGTCAGATGGGCAGTATAATTTACAGAGATCGGGGGAGCAGAAATTATCCAGTACATTGCTCAAGTGGAGGTCAGATAAGACTGCTCCTATTGTATGAGAGCAGTCTGTGGACCCTCAACTTCAGGGAGCATGATTGATCAAGCCACACCCTGAAATCCATCTGTGCTCTGAAATCCACCCCCTCGTTTGCACAGAGTCTGTGCCCCCATGGGCTGCTCCAGCACCAGTGACTGAGTGTGGTCAGGAATTCTAAGGCAGATGCATCCCAGGAGACCAGGGACACCTCTGATGGCCCACTCTGGCTCACAGACTCCTAGCAGCCCCAAATCACCCAGATCTACCCCTAATAGCTCTGCCCACATTTCCTCAGATTGAATGTCAGTCTTGGATGCTTGACCCAGTCTTTATTCTCTCCCCCTGTCCCCCGTGGCCATGCTTGCACTGTACTCTGATGCTCCGCTGTCTTCTCCAGTTCCTTCTCCATTTTCTCATGCAAGAGTTTCTCCTGATTAAAAATCCTTGCAGCTTTAATCCCCTCTTGGCGCCTGCTTCTCTAAGGACACATTCTGCATTTGAAAATTCCTCCTGCCTGTATTCTGAAAAATCTGTCAGCTCTACCTAATAATCAGAGGCTCCCAACTTCTGTGAGGCAACAGGAATCCAAAGAAGGAAGTACTTACAAAATGAGCTTAAGATGAGTGGGCTTCGAGGAACTGGGTATGGAGTCAAGAGAAAAAGAAAAAGGAGGAGGAGACAGCTTCTCAGTAGTTCCTCCGTTTTGACACTTTTCTACTGAGAAAATGGGCAGGGAGATCCCCAAAAGATGAGTTCACACCTCTGGGAAAAACTTCCTGAGACTTTCCAGATTACCTGTCTTGCTCTAGAGTCCCAGCTGTTAAATTGCCATTTGGGGACGAGATGTACAGTCCTTTTGAAAACTGCTGGCCAAGAAGTCCTCCGTGGTCACAATAAAGACCACAAGGCTATCGTTCTCCACACCCCAGACCTCAACCTTTCCGACCGTTGTTTTGTGGAAAGGCAGAAAAAGGGAAGTTCACTGCCTGTGTGAAAATGCAAAATGTGCCTTACAACCAAGAAAAGAAAGCACACAGTAAGACATACACATACACACACACACACACACACACATGAACACACACACACACTTATGATGCTAAGAGGGTTAATGTTAAAAGGAAGCCTTCAGGCTGGTTACTTCATAATTCACAGCATAACAGAAAAGGGAGACGAAATCAGCAGCATCGTTTATAAGCCCTGGAAAATGGAAGTCTCCAAGCTGTCATAAATAAGGATGGAAGCATTTGCCAAGTCAGAAATTTTGCCAAGTTTGAAATCCACTCAATCCTTCTATCTTGGAGCTCAGAATGGAACACCAACCTTTTGGGATTTGTAATAACTTTTTCTCAGCAAAACTTTTTGCTATTTATAAGGAAGTAAAAACAAAAAGTAAAAAATACAATATGGAAAGTCTTTCTTTAAAGGAGCATTAACGCCAAGTGAGCGTTAATGGGGAGGGGATAATGGTATAAATGGTATATGTACTGGGATTAACTTCCCATTTATTCAAACAAGGCTTAACATATGCAATATCCCTATTCCACAAGTGTATGTGTGTATATGTGTATGTGTGTGTATATGTGTGTGTGTGTGAATTGAGTCTTTCCTTGCTGGTGCCTCTCTCTTGCGCTCTCTCTCTCTCTCTCTCTCTCTCTCTCTCATTCAGACACACACACCATCCCACTTCAGTGAACACATTCCACCCAACCAATTGTAAGTTTAAAGTTTAATTGTGAAAGTTAAAGAAAAGATAAAGCATATTTGTGTGTATTTGTGTTGGGTGGAAAGGGAACCAGAGGAAAAGTAGAGGGGAAAAATAATAAAAGGAAAAGAAAAAAAAAAGAGAAAATAGGTACCAAGGCCTGGGATAGCTTTCACCAGTTTACACTGGGTCAAAAAGAATTAGAGCCACCAAGGTGAAGAGCAGAGGTCTGATGACTATCTCGGAGCAGGCAGCCGAGGCTCCCACAAGAGACAAAAAAAGCACCGTCCTTAGAGAGTCAGGGCCAAAAGCATGGATTTCCTAGGCAGAGAGATCTTATTTGTGTGACCTTGCACAAGTTACTTAACTTTCCAAGCCTCTTTTTCCTCGTGTGTAAAGTATGCATGATAACAGTGTCAACATTACAGACACTGTAACTGTATACCCATAGCCCAGGAAGTCAAAGGTGGTGTCTGTTTTGATAACTGTGGTAATCCCCCCAGTGCCTGGCTCATGTCTGACCTATAATTGACAATTAATATTTATTGAATTTTGAATAGACTTGATCTAAGATAAAACAAGATAATGTATTAAAGAATTTAGTATACTTATGTCTCAGTTGGAGTCTTGTCAAGGAAAAAGAATTCACGGGATGATGTAGAGACATATGGGCAGGTTAAAGGGACACACAAGAGGCGGTGAGGCATGGAGACTGACCATAGTTGGAAGCTTTTCCCGCCTCTAGGGTTGAAGGAGGAGCCCATCGGCATTCAACTCAACAGTATTTAGAGCAGGAGGCCCATGGAGAGGTAGCTGGCCTCCCCCAAATCCAGGTGCCTGGGTAAATGCAGAGAGAAAACTTTGTCCAGGGAGTAATCTCTGAAAAGCCTGAAGCACCCTAATAGACTGTCTTAGTTCATGTTAAAAACCTAGAACTCCCCCAAAAGGCCAAACAGTGCTGGCGCCTCTGTACTTCCCACCCGGCTCAAGGGTCTTTAGTGAAATTGCATGAACTTATCTGCAGCTGAATGCCAATTCTTAAAGCAATCTAAACTACAGTTTCATTTAGCGATTCAGCAAGACTAATTACTGTATGACGAGAATTAGTAGAAAGTGATGGAAGGGTGGCAAATCAACACAAAAGAGGCTTTGCCTTTCCTCCTTGAGAACACAATAAAATTTTTTAAAGAAGAGAGAGAGAGAGAACTGTCTGTTCATTAGTTTATGGCTGAGCAGAAATTTTAATTCAGTAAACACAGGCGCCGGGGTCTTGCGGTATGTGAGATGCGACTTGACCAAATGACTGGAAAATTAGCATGTGCCCTTGGCAGTCTCTCTCAGTCACTGGCTGCAGACGAGACATTAGGGGACAGGAGCGATGACGTGACCGCACTGCTCAGATGCTGCTCTGCCTCGTTGTGTTTTCGAGGCAAGGAGCCGCTCAGGCATCTCCCAACACCTTGCTCTAAAGTGCAGATCCTCTCCAAGGAGGTGGCAGGATGTGTCCTCAAGCGAAGCTTCCCACCACGTCCCAGACCCACACCCTCCCCAAGGTGGTTTCCCTGCCATCACATACCCTCACTGAAGAGCAGTGATTGCTCCATTTGAATGAGAAGTACTCCAGCTCAAGAGAGAAGAGAAAATTCGCTTTACAACCATGAAAACCAACAAATCCTTCTTCAGGTACAATGGACAAAGCAAACATGCTCTGGGTTATCATTAGCTAATGAGCAACAAATACATACTGGATGCAACTTCTCTGCTTCATAAGGTAAAATTTAGAAAGCACGTGCCAAGTTCACTATGGTGCCATGTACTGGCAAGTCAAGATTGGCAAGGGCTTTGTGAGAGGCACGAATTACTGGGGGAAATGGGGAGGTGTTTACTGGGATAGAAGAGCCTTTCCAGTGACTTCAATTAGCATTACAATCCTGCATCTTTTTTTTAATATAAATTTATCTATTAATTAATTTATTTTTGGCTGCGTTGGGTCTTCCTTGCTGCGCGCGGGCTTTCTCTAGTTGCGGCGAGCAGGGGCTACTCTTCGTGGCAGTGAGTGGGCTTCTCACTGCAGTGGCTTCTCTTGTTGCGGAGCACAAGCTCTAGGCGCGCAGGCTTCAGTAGTTGTGGTGGGCGTCCTCAGTAGTTGTGGCTCGTGGGCTCTAGAGCGCAGGCTCAGTAGTTGTGGCGCATGGGCTTAGTTGCTCCACGGCCTGTGGGATCTTCCCAGACCAGGGCTCGAACCCGTGTCCCCTGCATTGGCAGGCAGATTCTTAACCACTGCGCCACCAGGGAAGCCCCAATCCTGCATCTTGACAACAATAATCTCTGCTCAACTGTTAGTGCTGGTAGGAGTGACCACTGGGCATTTGCATGGTCCTGAGGGTGCCGTAGCCACCTCGCTGGCCTCACCCCAGTCCTGGCCCTGCTCAAGGGTCCAGCCCATGCCTGCTAGCTGTTTCAAGCACCGGCTCTCAGAGCCAGCCTACCTGAATTCAAATCCTGGTGTTACCACTTGTTACCTAGGTAACCTGGGGCAAGCCCCTCAGTCATTCTGTTCCTCAGTTTCCTAACCTTTCAAATAGGAGCAATATTAGCTTCTGCCTCATAGGGTTGTTGGGAGAATGTGAAGCACTTAAAACAGGGCTTGGCACACAGCTGGAAATCAACGCCTATTAACTATGGCTACCTTTTAGATCCTATGGTAAATATTGCTTTAAAATGTGTTAGAAAAGGTGGTAACAACAGTAAAAGTACCTTAAATTAAGTGCTGGTAAAAACTTCAATGCCACTTACTTAAAATGATTTAACAAGAAAAAAGCCCAAATTACCAAATATTTCCTAAATAAATGAAATTTTATTATTTCAAACATGACCAATCATGTGTTGCCTGCTAGAGCTATCACGAAAAACTACCTCAGGAAGCAGAAAAGTTATTTGTAACCCACTGCCTGTAAATACTTGTTTCTAAGGGAACTTGAAGCAAGTCTTTCCTTTCAAACAATCTCTCAGCCAATTTGTTTGTTATTTTTATTCTTAGGAAAAGATTTTCAAATGGATAATTCAAAAGTCAGTTAATGGAGACCCCCACCCAAATGATTAAAAATTCTGAATTAATGAAGTGAGAACAAAAGAGGAAGACCATATTTGGGACATGACCTTCAATGCTTTTCTTCTAGAACCCTCAAACTACAGAGTATCATTCGAACTCATTGAAAAATCATAATATAGGCCCGAACAGACCATGTCCTCTTATTTTATCAAAACCAAATCTGATTATGATCAATGTGCAAGAATCACCTGGAGGGAATCTAGGAACAGAATTAGGAGATCTCCTGAGAAAGTTCCAAAGTGGTCTTCACTGCTTGGATCACATCCAGAATGGCCCAGGGAGGGAAGTTCCCCTTCATTTAGAGTCTGTTATTTGTACCCACGCAATCGCCGTATGACCAATACACGCAAATGAGTCTGTGATTCCAGGGCATCTACGGAGGCACACCCAAGTGCAGTGCAAACCCACGTCCTTCCAAGTATTTTTATTAGTGCTACCAAGTGCCCCCCAATGTGCACCATCTCATTCAACTCTCATAGGAGTCCAGTGCGGAGGCACTACTACTCTCATCATCATCTGAGGAATGGAGTCATGAAATAGCTTTCCCAAGGTCATTCAGTTTGTGAGCAAAGCTGGGATTCAAACCTGCATAGTCTGTGTCCAATGCCTACCACCTCAAATTACCATACAACTTTCTAATGGCCAAAAAAACCTGTTCTCAGCTCAGCAAATTTAAAAGGGCCTTTAGAGAAAGCACAAGTCACCAGCACTAACCAGGCTCTTTGAAGAGAGTCAGCATACTTGGCTCAGAAAAACATCAGGTCACGTTTTTCTAATCCCTAAGTCTTTGATTTGGAGCAAAAATTTTTGCAAGGTTACAAGAAGGTGAAAGCAGTCTCAAATGAATCAGAGCTGGGAACCTTGCTTTTAGCTCCTATCTGAAAAGGGGAAAATGAGGAAGAGGCGGTGTGGCCAGGCAGGAAATGGAGACCAAAGGAGTGTGAAGTACGGGCACCAGGTTAACAGTCAAGGTTCAAGATGGTACCTTATCTCCATGCCCACTTGTCTTCCTCTCTCTCCCCCTTCCATGAAGCACAGGTCATCACGTTCATTTGACCACAGAGTTACTTAGAATGGAGGGGCGGAACACCAAGTATACTCCTTCAGGAACCCGAGTCATTCCACGTTTTGAAAATACCAAAGAATTTCTCCCTGGATATAAGTTTTATTTTTTTAATTCCCTTAAACTTTTCTGTTGTTTTTTAGGATTGCCTTTTAGCCAATGAAAATAGATCTGATGCAGGAATCAGTAAACCATAAATGTATAACTCACATTGATGAAAATCTTTAAAGTCGTATTTTTAGAAGAGATTTATTCCAGAATCTACAGTGGGTTTGGGACTCCCCCCAAACTCCCAGTGACATTTCTCACACTTTCTTCTAACACCTTTAGTCTTGGACACCACCAACGACACACGGGGTGATGGTATGTATTTGAAGAAGGGGGGAAACATACAAGTCCCTACAGAGAATGCAAGACACGTGGAGATAAATTATAAAATTTTATTGGTTTGTTAAAAAAAATGAATGAATTCAGCAAGTACATTTATGGTCTATCCACATTGTTAAAAAGCACTTAAAAATAAAATAAAAATGATTATCCATTATTTACAGGAAACATGAAAAAAAATGACTTTAAGACCTGGAACATTATGGGGAAAAAAACAGGGCATGAGAATGATTCACAAGCTGCCTATATGGATTACAGCAAATGGATCTGAACACGAAATGAGGATTTGTCTTTCTCTGGAGCCTTGCTATTTTTTTCCTTTTTGTCTTTTCAGCTTCATTGAGGTATAATCAACAAAGAAAATTGTAAGATATTGAAAGTGTACAGTGTGATGATTTGACATATGTATACATTGTGAATAGAATCTCTTGCTATTTTATATTTGTTTATAGAAGCTCCATTCATAAATAGACTTAAAATAAAGGTGGTGAAAATCTCTGTTCTTTTCTTTGCCTTTCACACACTTATTTTTCTGTGAAAACTAAGACTCCTGACATAGCCAATGTCAACCCATCTTGGGTGCTCACTAATGACCAGCCCAAGGCTCCAAGCCACATTAGCCTGAATTAAACTCAGGGTGATTTCTCTGTCAAAATCAGATGGCTGGGAGGCCCCTTTGTTCCTGAAGACCAAAACAAGGAAATGGGCTAACTTGAGATGAAAACTGCCTTCTGTAACAACCGTTTTCATGTCCCTTTCTGGATTGAGAGCTCTGTTAACTTAATTCAGCCTGGCAGCACCCTGCAGAAAATTACATTCTTGCCCTGTCCAGCAGGGTCCTTAACCTTCCCAGGTTAAAGGTTGAATAAACCTGACATGGTTTGCAGGCGCTGTAGGTGTGTGAACACAACAGAACACACTTAATAGAATGGCTACCTCTGTCCTAGTTTCCTGGGAGTCCAGTCTGCTGAGTGGCAGAACCCCAAGGGGTCCGCCAACCTTGACCACACAGGAATGGCACAGCACACGTGGCTGCATGCAGCAACCCTGTGAAGACCCTGCATTTTATGGAATCTGTCTGTTACCTAGAGTCTGGACAAAAGAAGATGAAATGAGCTTCTATTGTAGTGGGAGGAAATTAGATGAAAACAAAGGGAGGAGTTCTAGAACAGAAAACAATAGAGCAGGTGAAAGCGGAAATCATCCACTCTCGGGTGGAGGGAGAGAAGAGTTAGTATCAGTCCCTGTTACTGCTTTGATTCCATTTTGCAATGGGAAAAAAAAAAAAAAGGTGTGTGCAAAGCAACCAATAAAGCAAATAAAGATAAACTCTCAGTTTGTCATGGAGTCAATTTAGAGTGTTAGAGAGAGAGAAAAGAGCCAAGGTTTTTAAGACAATCAAGAAAAAAAAAAGAGGAGAGGAAAAGCATGAGCGCCTCCATCATGCTGGCCCTCACTCCTGGCAGTGACCTGAATTCCTGCCTGTACTCTTTGAGCTGTTTACTCCTACAGCTGCTGAATCCTGATGGCCTGTGCTCTGTCTGAGGGGGAGCTGCAAGCTTCAACCACTCTGGGTGTGATTCAGGATTACCTGAAGGACTTGGAGCTAAAAGCAAAGCTCTGGGTTCTGCATTGCGGGCTTGGAGCTGGGATTGTTCACGTCTCATCTCTTCTCCCTGCTCTTGGAAAGAAGACTCCGTGGGTCAAAATGAAACCAGTCCCTGCTGGAGACCAGGAGGGAAAATCCTTGAATCCGACTGTCTCTAAAGTGTGTGGGGATTCACTTCGCCTGTTGAGAGATGGACCTCCTTTGGCCTCAGACTGATGTATCACATGATGACAGTGGGAGTTTCTTCATCTTTCTCAGCTGCCTCGGAGGGTCTCAGTGGGACCCGATTCAAGATACAGGACCTGAACCATGCCTCTTGAAGATGACACACCTGTTTTTCATTTACCAATGGCCCTATCGGTATGTTAAGGACACCCATGAAATGAGGCCACGTGCTTTCCCATCTGAACCTGGCTGCCCCTGAGAGGACCAAGCGAACCAAGCGACATGAACACTGGTGAAAAGAAAGTTGTGTCAGACAAAACAGGAAGTAGGACTCACTAGGTGCCTCTGGCCGCGTGGAAGTGGGGCCCACTGGGGGATTGGGGGAAAGCATTACTACAAGAGAGTTCCAGGCAGGGTGAGAGAGCCAAGGTCCCAGCTAGCGAAGCTATAAGACAGCCCCAAATTAAGTGACATGCTGCAGCTCCCTGGGTTGCTAAACTCAAGGGTACTAAAGCACTCGACGGCGGTGCCAGGAAGTGTGTTAGCAAAGGCAAGATAGTGGGATACGTTAAGAGAACAATGATCTTGCTTTAAGACCAAAGTAACAAACTGGCAGCCCACAGACACGTTTTGTTGCCCTACATAATGTTTTAAAAATAACTGAGCCAACTTTTTAAAAATAGGGACATTTCAGATAAAATGTCCAGGTTTCAAATTTCTCTTAAAGAATCAGAAGGTTTGGAAATTTGGGCCTATCCCTGGGAGGCATGAGTTGGCTGGGTCTAGCTGACAGCTGCCCCACTGGAGCGGAGGGTGTTCACTTATCTGGCCCACGTTGTTCATTTAGGGTACCTGCCTCGAACTGAAATGCCACAGCCTTGTTGGAGGGTGACAGACTTGATTTCAGCAAAACTGCCGCCTTTCCTTCTCTAATGATGAAAAAATGCACAATACGTGCCTTTAGGAAGCTCGAAAAAGATTCCTTATAGGGGACATCAAAAGCAAAGGATGACAGAGGTGGTCTGGAGTATAGAAATGAGAAGCTGGGTTACTGATTGAGGTCTTCAGGGATTAAAAAAAAAATGAAAAGGACACAAGACCATACGAAACTATTTTCTAATAGCCTGATGGTTTCATCGTTCCCTAGGAGATGTCAACAGCTTGTTGATAGATTCAATTGCCTTATCTGTGCACTTTTCTCCATTTTAAAACAAAAATCTACCCTGCAATTCTTTTAGCTGCTGAGGGCAAATATTCTTTTTTTGTTTTGTTTTGTTTTTAGGGTCTGGGATACTTCTAAAATAGTCCTTAAACAGTTCATTGCCTTTTTATAGCTCCATGGAATAACATAAAAGCTTTAAAAAAAATTGTACCAAATGGCCGATATTTAAGAACCCGTGCCGTCCTGACAGCCTCTGCTTGGCTCTCAGTTTGAATTTCATTTTTCTTTCAGGGGGCAGGATTTCTACAATTAGCTGGCCTTTTTGTAAATCAACACTTTTGGGAAAGATCAAAATCTAAGTAGTGACAGGAACAGTCATTCAACAGTGAGCAAGAAAATGGGAATTCAGAGAATATTCAGACCTCCCCATACGCAGGGTCAGCTGCCCTCACACTCAAATATCTTTTTGGAAAGACAACTTCTGAGAACAGCAGCCTGTTTATGCTTTGGAGAAACCGCCCTTCTTTCAGGAGTGGGTATAGAATAGCCAAGTCAAATGCTGTAATCCATAGGACTCCGTGAAATGTCTGCATCAAGCAATAACATACTTAGTGGCTAATGTAAAAGATACAGTATAAAATATTCATCACGTATAACCTTTTTATATCAAGCAGTGCCTAAATGGATCCTGGTTTATTGAGATTAATGCCTTGGTTACACAGGATTCAAAACAATGTTTCCAAACATGTTGGACTAGTTAAAAAACTATAAAACCTTAAAGCTGAACTGCAAAACTTGAGTAACCATCTCCCCTCCAAAACAGGCTTTTTAAAAACATCAGTAAGTTTCCAGTTCAGCCATGGCATCTATATGCAGACGCTAACAGTCAGAGCCAATTGTATTTTCAAACAAAATGCTCCAGGCCTGGCTCTGAAGTTCCCCTAACTAGAAAGGTGTGAAGCGGGGCAGGGGCAGCCAAACCTCACTTCAGGACAGGGATCCTGCCTGCTGCACACTAAGCAAAGCGTACAAAGGCCACCGTGAAGGCCAAGTGCATGAGACAGGTGTCCACATAAGACTAAGTCAGAGATGCAGGATTCTGTAGCTCTAAGGCTGCCCTTGCAGCATTGAAGCTGGACATTATAAAGCACATATTCATTAGCGACCTGCCACCTCTGTGCTGCTGGGGTCAGGAAGAACCGTCCAGCCCAGGAAAACCCAGCAGAGTGTAGTACGTTGCAGGGGGACTAGGCTTCTTAGAATATAGTCTCCTGCTCACAGCAGGCCAGCCATTCTGCTCGCAGGCCTTTTCAGAGTAGAAAAGCTGCACTTCTGTCATGGGAACAGCATGAGATGCTGCGGCCTTCTTACTCGCCAAACTTCTAAAAAGCGGGTGGATCACAGAGGTCAAATAAAAGGACATATGCACCATATGCATATATTTCACTCTTTTTCTGGAACTGACTATGACTAACTGAAATCCACAGCCCCTGACCAAATATCTTTTTCTTTTCTTTTTTGTTTTTTTTTTTTTTTTACCTGGTGATAAACTTTAAGGAAATCGTTACTGTTGACTGCATGGCTCTGGACCTTCATGACCAGTGAAGGAAAGAACCTCTCAGGGATACCCCCCCAGTCCCCACAGCGATGGTGGATATGCCCTTAACTCTTTAGTCACTGCATTCTAGGTGGAAAAGTGAAACTTTTTGAATTCAGTACTGATTAAACAACAGCAGAAAACAATGCTAAAATTCATGTTAAATGGAGATTAGATGGTTTAGTGTGTACTTACACCTGTCCCTAAATTTAGATTTTTTTTAAACTTTGCAGTTCACCTTTAATAAACAGAAACATTGAAAATCAATACATTTCCAGTATGGTCAAACAGCACACCTTTCCAAAGAGAAGCACAATCCGATGGCATTTCATTTCCATTTTGTATTTGAACGATCGTGAGAACAAAAGAGAAGCATTAGTTTAAGATGTTATCTTGACTTTCTTAGCTGCCTGTGAGCTGTCTCTGCATTGGTGTCCCCCATTCACAGCTCACAGCACCTGCAGGCTTCGTGCAGTGTCTCCTGCAAACACCACCCACATCTACCAGAAAACCCCAGATCAGTGGCACTTCCCGGGAGAAGCCAATGCCAGCCCCAAGAGTCCAGCTTACAAGGCAGCATCAACCAACAAGCACCACAGCCCCCTTCTCTGTCTTTTCCTTTATTTCAGCTACCCATCCAGTGGGATCTTATGAAACAAAACAAAACCTAAAAGAAACACAAAATAAAACATAAGTCATGCTCAAAAGAAAAATCAATGGAAATTAACATGCAAGTACAGTCACTATTAAAAGAACATAATAAATAAAAATCAAAATTAAGACACAACATGGAATATGCTTGAAAACGTAAATACAATATAATTACAAAACAGAAATCAGGAGAAAATGGGAGTCTCATTACCGAGTAACTTAGTTTTAAACTTAAAACAAACCGATTTTACATGGCACATGAAACACAGGAAAGAAGTGCAAAGGATTTCTGCACACGGTTCCACCCACAACTGTATCAGATGTTAACATCTTAATTTAAGGAGGAGAAATCTGTGCACAACATAAGATGACTCCTGAGTAATTTTTATATATAGGGAAAAAAATAAAATTCAACAACTAATATCTACCCAAATTCTCATTTTCTTTTCCCGCCTATAAAACCAAGTTATTCCTAAAATAACTGATTAATTACTCAGCCATATCAGAGAACTGGCTGGCTTTAACCAGTACAATATTGAGCCCACACGAAGATTTAGATTCTTTTTCAGAAATCCTACTATTAAATAATTAACCGCCTATATTTAAGTACCGTACCATACCTATGGCACATATATATATAATCTATTACATAGCATATGGTATACAACATGAAGTATATTGTATGTATATACATTACTTACACAATATAAGACATATAGTGTCTAGTACATATAATATATAAAACATATATAATACTTAACATCAATTAATTCTACAAACATTTACTGAGAACTGATCAAACAGTAGACACTGTAATGCATGATGCAAAAATAAAGAAAATGGATTCCTTGACTTCAAATACTTCATTGGCCACAGATGGAGAAAGATGAGGGAATAACTTACACAATAGATAACAGCTAATCTACTTTCTGTGGGGCTGTCTTCTAAGCTCTTTGCCAAATCAGCCCTTTTAATGTCACTGTAACCCTAGGAGATAGGTTCTATTATTGCACTCTCTTTACTGGTGAGAAAACTGAGGCCCAGAGAGTGAAGCAGCTTGCTCAAGGTTAGATAGCTAGTGTGTGATGGAGCTCAGGTTCTGACCCAGGAGCTCTGATGACCCTGCCATGACCTTATGTGGAGGGGCAAACTCTCTGTGAGCTTGCCTATGAAAACCCAGCAGGAACAGGGAAGGGTCTATCACATAGAATTCTGTGGGTAATGTGTATGAATCTTCATCAGATTCCTAAGTGACAAAATAGATGACATCATAGTAGAAACCCCCAAGACGTTTCCAAGACGTTTTAAAGTTCAGTTTTGGAAGATGCTTCTAAACCCTACCCTCCAGACTCTCGATCTTCCTCAACCTGGTGTCTGGTCTGCCAACTGCTGGTGTCATCTGCCTCCAGAGCTGTCATTACCATCATTAATCTGTATCATCATTTAGTACAACACTAAATGAGTCCACGTAGCTTAATTTCCATGGCATTTCTCTCTCCCGCCCCTCCAAGTCTCAGGAAAATAACTGGGGACAGAGGCCAAACATCGTTTATGGATTTAATCTCACACAAAGCACTGAGAATTTAGGAAGTACACAGTGGCACTGATTAAGTCTCCTTCATATCTGTCTCCAGTCTCTTTCTAAAAGTTCAGCCTCCAGGCAAACACAAGCAGCACTAGTTTAAGAGTGCTTTATGGCACGTAGCTTGAGCGCACCAAATGCACTAACCAAACACCGTAGCTACCCTTTCAGGTTTTAAGAGAGTGGACCTCAAATTCCTTCCCACTGAAACAAGTGGATTGATATGAGGATGCCAAGTTCGCCAATAAAAACAGGAAACACTTGGTGATACAAATAGAAGACATCACCCCCAAACGAAATGATTTGTTGATTCAATATACCAGTTTCTCTGCACATGCAATTTTGAAGGGTTTATTTGATGAAAATAATAGAACAGATTAAACTGCTAATGCAAATCTTCTTTCCACTGGGTTATTATGGTACAAGAACTTGAAAAGTGTACCGATGTCAGAGTGTTTAATCGGAGCCAGGCAGCTCTTCCTTTGCTTCTATTTGCCACTTTCTTCTGCCATGAACTTCCCCAACCTCCACTACAGGCTCTTTAATTATTCCAATTGGGAGACACAATTTGCTTGGCTAGATGCAAGCTCTCTCAGACTGCCATTCACTCAGGCTGCAACAGCATTTTCTCCATCTAAGTTGATGTCGTGTCCCTCTCTAACCTTCTTCTGCTTTGCCTTTGCACTCTTCTCAGAGACACACATCTCAGCTCCACACACCCATGCAAGAAAAGCAAGTGAAGCCACCCTAAAAAACACACTCGATGACTTTCTTGAGGAAAAGCCAACTTGTTATAATGATAAGCAATATGCAGTGTCTGTGTTCAAAGCATCACTTATACCACCCCTCACCTCAAGGAAGGCACGTCAGCCTCCTCTCCATACCCTTGATTTTCACATACTGTTGATACACTTAAGAGACGCCACCATCTCATGAAAAATTAGTTGGATTTAAAGACTTGACTATTTATAAGGAAATGCATCCAATGCTTCATGTTTCCAAGGGTAAAATTCAATTAGGGCCCCAATCTACCTACCGGGATCTTATGACTTATGCCCTCTCATGATATAAGAAACTCACAAAAGGGGCCACAAAATGATATAAAACAATAGATAATTATTTTCTCCTAGTGAGGGGGAAAGTTTTTAGACCACAGCAAATGGCTGAACATCTTGTGGGTTTAGCAGCCAAATGAGCTGTCTAGCTTCTGAGCCTGAAATATAGATATTTTGACAATGTGACATTATGAAGCGTTTGCAGAATTCCGATGGTGTACGGTAGTTATCGTGACAACAGCTCCTTTATCAAAAACAACTCTAGAGAAACTCTGCCACCACTGCTTACACTTAGTTGAGCTAAATAAGAACAAGGATAAAGCAGGTGCTGAATGAGAAATGTGATGTAAAGTTGAAAGCAGAGAAGAAAAACCCGGATGTGTCTCTGCTATTTGCTGATTCCGGATCTGCTCACTGACCTCTCCAAAGGGAAGGACTGGGGGGCTGAAGGTCAGTGAAGCACTGTGCTTTCTTTGCCATTGGCTTCCGACTCATTTAGATTTCTTTACATTCAACGTGCACACATTTTCCTCCTATTACTCAGAAGCAATCAGCCATAAAATGGCAAGGATCTGCAGTACATTTAAATTAACAGCAATTTATCTGGAGCAAAAAGGAAAACTGCTGAATCGAAAGGATGCGAAGGGAGCGGAAGAAAGATGCAGCTGCAATCTAAAAAAGCAAATCTTATCACATTTGTCTTTGGAGAAGTAGAAAATGGCCAGCTTGGTGTCTGCAGGGCATGGTGCCACTGTGGAGACAGGATGGTGGCTAGGGTGCCAGGATAGCAGCTCACCTTCATTGGAAAGCAAAGCAAAGCAAATGTCCCCAGAGCCTTCTGGGAAATGTTTACCAGGTAAAAATCAGAGAATATACTCCTGTGTTCTCATAGTATTAGGTACCTAGGAAATGGTGGGGGCAAAAGGTTTCCTTCACAATGTTAGGCTTGAGCCAGGTGCAATTCCATTTTATTTCAGCACCTGGGTTTAAATCCCGATTGTCCTAACTTGACATCTGTGGAACATTTAATATCTGTTGGTTGTTGCATCAACTAGCCCTTGCTGTCATGCTTTTTCAATTTTATTTTAGAGGTGACTCAGCCCGAATGGCTGTTGTGATATGTCCAAGATCACCCAGGAACAGAGTGAGAGCTGAACTCTAAACCTCTGGATGGTCAGTCCATCTTTTAAAATGGTATCACCTGCACCTGTAGCAGAAATTTCCCAATAGGTAAGTTTAGGTCCTAGTACTTTCTTCTCTGCACTCATTCCAAAAGTTGCTTGACCATTCTTCAAACACCCCTTCTGCTTCCTAAGGATGTTCCTTTTGTCTACCCACCATCACGTCTCCTAAGATCTCCTTCCACCAAGCAAGCCTTCACCATTCTTGAGGATCCAGTGTAAAAGCCATCTCCTACGAGAATTTAGTTCACCCCCTCTTAACTTCTCTGGCATTCTCTTCCATTCATTCACATGTTCTTTTTCTGTACTTTTGCTAAACTCGTATTTCTTTTCTGTTTACTTTCCTGCATCTCAGATTTTAAGCACAGGAGGGCAGAGAGAGCACATCTCCACATCTTCTATGCCCTACGCTGCCTCGCATGCTACTAAGGACAGAATGCATTTTAAGTTTTAGCATAGTAATATCTAAACTCTGAGTTTTATTGGAGAACTTTGATGGACTTGATAACGGAACCAAAATGGAAGAGAGGAGAGGAGACAATACAATGTAGGGTCCACTGCTTCTCATTGGCAACTGGGTTAATCAAATCACTTCAAAGCTTCCTGTACAAAATCACACATTTGGTCAGAAGTGTACTGAAGCTTGCAGAGTTAGACACAAGAACACCCAGTGAGTGCCTCCTGAAGCATTTTAAGCTCCTGGGGAAAAAAGGGCTAGACTTAGTTCATTCTAATTCTCATGATGATCAAAATTATGGGGTGTGGGAATGGGAAAAAGGAAGCTGTTGTCCATTTGTTAGCTGGACACAAAAAACTAAAGTAAATGGCTGAGGATGGTCAGCATAGCTTTTAAAGCTCTGGTTTGACTTTGCAAAATGAAGTTTAGTTATGAGCTGAAAATTAAAGCAGGAAACACAAAGTTCTTGGCAAAGCTCGAATATGTAAGGAAAGCAAAAGCCACTGCACAATTAAAGTTCAATGATTCTAAGGAGGATGTGATCTGATCAGCAGGGCCTTATGAAAAGTGTCCTGATGAAAAGTGTCCAAGGCCACAAGCACTACCATGTCAGGGATTTCACATAGGATGTGGAGTTTATCCAAAGACCCAGGCCATTGTTGTTATCTGGGGAATCACCTAAAAGTGCTGTAGGTGGAGTAGGAAAAAAAATGATAGAGCTTGTGGTGTCAAGGGCATTAAAATACTCAGAAGGCTTTCACTACAACCCCAGTGAGAAACCCAAATCAATCTGTGGTTCTCCTGTGGGGTGTGTCTTGCTTTCTGGCTTATGACAATAAACATATATTGCAAAATCTATAGGGTAGCTCTTTGTAAGGTAAAATGATGTCTTCTTAAAGACACTGCTTCATGATTCTCAGACCAGACACTCACCAATGACTCAAACATTCAGTGCATAAGCACGGCATCATCAATTTCATTATAGAAGACCATGTACTTGCTGCTGTCACAAATATAAATTTGTGTCTAGATTTGTTTTTGCCAAAATACTCCAGACAGTGATTCTTCTTAGTACCTGAAGCCAGAGTACTACAATCTAGTGTCCAACTAGGAAACAAATGACATAAAACCTATTGCTCAATTAACCTAGAACTACAGAAACCAGCAAGAACCTCAAACACACACAAAGTTGCTCGGCTCTGCTCAGTTGTGGGTGAGGGTGAGGTGAATAGAGGTACCTCCTAAATCTCATCTCCATTTAAATTAGCAAAGGGCACAAGATAATGAAACCTCAGCTAAGCACCAAGTATTCCAGAAGGCAAAACAAAGAGAAGTGGAGTTGATAATCCCCATAAACTGACAACAATAAACATGAATTATCCAAATTTGCCTGAGAACGGGCTCAGAAACAAAGGCCTGTGTGCTGTCTGGCTATGGACATCTTGGGAGGTGGGCTGCCATCCGATGATCTGGTGCAGACGAGGTGAAACTGCCAGAGGCCGCGTCCTGAGGACTTACCTGTGGCTCTTCAAGGAGTCTAGTTTGTGCGGCCGCTCCCCCACGCTGCAACGGTTCCCTCTCTCATGTGTTGCTGCTGCATCACTCCCTCCTCACTGCCCAGCCCCACAGGCAATGACATTACTGCCAGCTGCCCTGGTTCCTGCCCCCAGACCACAGCTCTGCCTCCATGGCTGCTGCAGGTACACGCAGCAAGCTGCCTGGCTTCAAAGATTCTTCTCTGGCCCCCGCCTTTTATCCAGAGAAGTGGATGTGCCCAAATTCAGAAACAGGAGATGATCACGGGGCGGGAATGAGGTCCTCCACCCAAACGTGCCCTTTTTCTCCGGTACCTTTTCTCCAGGACACCATTAGCAGAAGGACTTCCATCATCTCAGATGTTATCTCACTAGAATGAGAAATAAAATGTGCCTCTGCTCCACAACATCTGAGATGTGATGGGGAATTTGTGGTCTGGAAGGTGGTTCACCTGCCCTTGGTGAGCCTATGTGGGACATTACCTGACGCTTCTCTTGTAGGTAAAAGTTAAAAGTCCCAGATCAGACCCTTCAGAAGTGAATCCAACTCAAATTCCAGTGGTCATCTCTTACCCTAGCAAGGTTTATAAGGTAATATCCCAGAACTGCTCATCAGTCTAAAAGAGTACCAGCCCATTCCCGCCACCAAGAACAGGATCTATGCTCCAAAAGTGTTTCTCCATCAGGTAGAGCCCACAGGATTCTGGTGCCACAGCCAACGGTCTGCACGCTCCTTATGAGGAGTAGGTGACCCATTTCAAAAAGCCTCAATAAAATGAAGGTCACACTCTATTCTCGATAGGAAACTTGAAAAGTGCAAAGTCAATCCCAGAGTCACAGCCTTATATGCATTCAGACTTAGGTAGCCAGCAGAACCTCGGACATGACTGAAATTAACCCCAAAGTTCTGGAAGTCTCCACTGTTGTGACATTTTTATTTGCTCAAAGAGTTTATTTTGGAAAAAGTCCATCCCACCTCACTACCCTGACTAACCCTGCAGCAATGCCTTACGGCAGCTGGACATATGCCAACCTCAGAGTTGGCATGGCAACACCCCTATCTGAGAGATGGAAAGATCCTCTCGATGCCTTGATTCTTTCATGTGGTAACACAGAAAGTCCCTTCATATTTCTTTGGTTCAGGTACAACTCATACATGGAGAAAACTCTGAATTTTCAAGAGAGTGCATTTTTACACACACCAGATTTCACAGTTTATTTTCCTTTTTTTTTTTTTTTTTTTTTTTTTTGCTGTACATGGGCCTCTCACTGTCGTGGCCTCTCCCATTGCGGAGCACAGGCTCCAGACGCACAGGCCCAGCGGCCATGGCTCATGGGCCCAGCCGCTCCATGGCATGTGGGGTCTTCCCGGACCGGGGCACGAACCCTTGTCCCTTGCATCGGCAGGTGGACTCTCAACCACTGTGCCACCAGGGAAGCCCTATTTTCCTTTTTAAATAAAGTATGCATGGCATACATGGTATACCAAATATAATAGCTTGGTTAAGAATTATAGCAACCATGCCAAGAAGCAACTAGAACCAAGACACTGGAAAAACAATGTATTCTAGTTTTTTTTCTTTTAATGAAAATTTAGTATAGCCAAACATCTGACATTATTTTAAGGAATGTTTTCCGTACCTTACAGGAAGTTCTTTGCTGAGTCAAAGTGATTAAAAGGGAAAGGCTATTTACCTTGTAACTCTACACACATTCTTAGTTCAAAACAGAAATCACCATCTACGTAAGCACAGGAGGCATTCAAAGAAGGACATGTGAGGGACAAATGCATTGCCTTATGTGAAAGCTGTAACAATTTTAAAATGTCAGACGAAAGGACAGAGTATAATTACACGGGCATAGCAGGAATGATTGGAGTATAAGTTTTTTCTTTCATTCTTCATAATTATGGCCATTTACCATCCATCGTTTAACTATTCAAGACCCTAGAACTTTACTCACAGCTACCACTGGGATTAGAATTTTAATAAGTACAGTGGCCCTCCATGTCTATCTTCTCTGTTTATTGCATGAGGGCTGAAAGAAAACCACCTGGATGGCTGCTTAGATGGTAAGAAGCAGCCTGAAGCCAGCAGAACTGCGTTTGGATCCTGCCCCTGTCCCGCCTGAGCTGTATAACCCTGGCCAAGTTGAGGGGTTTCTCTGAGCCACGATTGCCCATTCTAGAACAGAGATGAAATAAATCTAATATATTGTGATGACTAGAGTTGATATGAGTACCTAATACTCTCCATGCCATTTACAGTTTCCTCAGCTCAAGACAGTTGCTAGAATTATGACATTTAGACAAAGTGCCAAGCCTTAGAAATTCCAAACTATCCCACTGATTAACAAAACACAGTTGGAATAATCTCTCTCCTGACCTTTCACCTTCATTGAGCCCATTTAGGACTTTGTAGTAAATGCTCACTATGACTTTGAACCAATTAATGACTATATCCTTAAAGCTCTCAAGATTGGAAGATACCTTCACAAATGCTTGCCTGGTTCCAGGCTGTGTAACCAAGTGTCTTTCACTTTCATCTCCCAATTTTCCATCTTCCTGATTTGTTTTTCTGGGCTGTCAAAATGACTTTTTGGGGATATATATTCTCTCTCTCTTTTTCTCTCTCCTCCTCTCATGTCTTACTGTCTCTGCATCTCTGGGTCCTTCTCTCATTTTCTCCTGTGGACTGGGAAGAAATGCTGCATATGCTGACATCACTATATTTGTTTCTCGAGTGGAACTTATGTTCTAAATTTCAATATGATATGGTTTCCTCTTTAAAAATCTAATATAGATTCTACTTTATTGGAAGTTATCTTGCCATTGTGCTGCTGTGGTTGTTTTGTTTTGTTCTGTTTTACTCCGCTAAAACACTAGGGGCAAAGAACATTAAAGCTAAGTACCAATCAGAAATGAAGATACACCATTTCTGAAAATATTACTAAATAATGTAAGCAAGATAAATATGGCAATTTATAAAAATCTGGTTTCCCTACACCTTTTCAAGTATATATGAGTCACATTTAACACACTTCTTTTGGGAAGGGGGCTATCATTTGCTTATTGTGAAATGAAAAGGAAGGTTAGCATTTACATTTTACAGATGAAAACATAAAGGCAGAAGGGGGCTAAGTGATCATATTTCATTTGATTTAAGTATATGATTTTTAATGAATTACAGTTGATTTACAATATTGTATTAGTTTCAGGTGTACAGCAAAGTGATTCAGTTATACATATGTGTGTATACATATATATATTCTTTTTAAATTCTTTTCCATTATAGGTTATTATAAGGTATTAAATATGGTTCCCTGTGCTATACAGTAAATCCTTATTGTAAGTATATGTTTCATTCACTAGTCACACAGTAATAAGCCACCTTCCATTGTGATAACAGGATACCAAAATGTCTTTTTAAATTATCTTGTGTAATTCAGCCTAGCCCTTTAGGACAAAAAATTCTCCAGCTTCCTTTCCAAAGTAAGGACCTCTGTCATCCACCAAGAAATAAATGCCTCAAGAACGAAGGGGACCTTAAAGTAGATGAACCCTTGCTCCACCCACCACTGGGGTGTTGCTGGGATGCTCTTGTGCTACTCACTAGAATAATCACGCCTCAGTGCTTTCCAGATTTCCAGTCATAGTCATGAGCAGGACACTGTAACCCTGCATACAGTCAATTCAGCAGCCACTGCAAACGACTGCTTTCAACTGCATTTTCAATCACAGGTCCAAATAAATTCTTTGTTATGAGCTATAAAGTAAAAACGCCCAGAAGGGAACTTTGCCCAAAACTTCCATCTTCACACTCCTGCAAAAGTGTGGTCCTCTCAGTTAGAAGCCCTGGGATTGCTGGAGGAGGGCTGTGCTGAACCATAGCTACCAGAGCCAATGAGCTGGCCAAGGGTCCTCTCCCACCACTCTCAGGAGGTAAGATGCTTTTTGATGCCAAAATGGTGGCCACTGGTTGGTGATATCACTGAGTCTGAAGACTGGCCAGTGCCAGGGATTCAGGGATTTCACACCCATCGTGGAAGACATCTGAGAATGATTCCATGGCTTCAGTTCCATTCCAGAACCACAAAAAAAATTTGCAAAAGGATTTTGCCTTCATCCACAGTTCTAGGAGTCTACAGTTCCACAACTGAGGAATACACATAGATAACAAATATGAAACCTCACCTTGATAGATTTTCAGCTTGCCCTTGTCCTAGACACCTGCACCAGCGCTCCAAGGCCAGGGGAGAGCCTCCAGACACACATCCTCTAGATCCAGGGTTGCCTCTGAGACGTTGCTCGTTTCCTCCCATCTAACACCTTCCAGCAGTAGCTAAATGAACCAAACCCTAACTAAATGTAACTGGCTAATTGCACCTAAATTACAGTCACAAAGCCCCTTCAGAAGATTCAGTCAATTTCTTGAGGGAGAAAGTAAATGTTTTACTATACAATTATAAACTTAATTAACATCACATAAATTAATTAGGGACTTGTGCTCATAATGAACACCACAGTTTCGCTGTTTTTTTGTTTTGTTTTTTCTTTTTTTTAAACATCTTTATTGGAGTATAATTGCTTTACAATGTTGTGTTAGTTTCCGCTGTATAACAAAATGAATTAGCTATACAAATACAAATATTCCCATGTCCCCTCCCTCTTGCATCTCCCTCCCACCCTCCCTATCCCACCCCTCTAGGTGGTCACAAAGCACTGAGGTTTAGCTGCTTATTGCCGTATTTTCCAAGGAAAGCTAAACCTGGAGAAGAGGGCTAACTTGTGCTTTAAGTAATTCCATCTCACCTCTCCCACCCCCAACTGAACTGTTTAGATTTCTGGTTTATACTCAGTAGCACAGCATCTAAAATCCTACAGATTTCAAATGGAGAGAGTTTCTGTGCTAATCTCTAGGAAAAAGAAAAATTCCCATCCTAAATCATCATAGCTCCAATAATTCCTAGCTGGCAGCTTGCTGAAATAACAGATGATTATACAAAGCAAGAGTTCTCTGTCCCAAAGTATAATGACAAAAACTCACCTAGAGCCAAAATAACCATCTGCCACAGATTGTTCCACATGGTTTGTTTGCCTGTTTGTTTTTTAATTCCGAGAAAGAATTCAAAAATCGTTTTGGCAAAGAAAGATGATTTCACAAAAATGACCCAGTTTCCAACCTGTATTGCCTGAACTATTGTCCTAATTTTTTTTTTTTATCTGACTTAGGAGAGGAAGAGGCTGAGAAGAGGACCCTTGAGGATGATCTTGATGGTGCAGAGTAAGTTTCTGGTAAGTGAAAAAAGTCTTGTTCTAATTTTCAAAAGTGTCCATAATTTCTAGGAACTCCAGCCTGCATCTCTCATACTTGTTTTCCCACTTGATTGCAGTGAAGATGGAGAATAGCTGCTATGGAAAATCTGACCCACGGGGAGGTAGGAAAAAGAGTGGTTGAGAGTAAGGGTCTGAAGCTAGAACACACAATGATGGTGCGACCTTGGGAAGGCTGTCTCAGTGTTCTCATCTGTGAAATGGAGCTAATGATAGTATTTAATTTGGGCCTCCTGCAGATTAAATAAGCTAATACATACATAGCAAGTGCTTAAAACAGGGTCTGGCACCTAATACACGTTCAATAAGTATTAGCTATTTCTGCACTGTAGCTCTTAGCTTTTGTCCCTTTGAAACAGCTAATGTTGCATGTTCAAAAGAGTTGCAAATGTTTACTAATACAGATCTAACTTGTTGGACATTCTGGTCAATACATGCACCAAACGGAGAAGACAATTCAGGGTTGATATTGTGAATAACAGAATCCTCGTGTTTTAGATAAGAAATGATCTATGCTGTCACAGAATCAGAGAACTCAGTGAAGAAAGGAAACTCAGAGACCCTGCAGCCCATGCACCCCAGACAGTCTCCCCCTTTCATCTCAAGGACACAGAGCTGGCAAAGGGCAAACTCAGGGCCCTTGTGGTGCTGGCTACAGACTCAGAGCTGGAACAAAATGTCAACATGGTGAGAGCCTCTCTCTTTTAGTGGAAGCCAAAGACAGAAATGGAACCAGTTGTTTTTTATTTGAAAATAAATGTCCCAGTGGATCTGGTGTGGGAGTTCTGAATGCATCTCTGCTAAATTACCTGTTTATTTTATTTTTACTGAAACATTAAATTGATTTCCACGTGGAGGGGAAGTGGAACCCAGTCACTGTGTTTAGTTATCACAGAATCACCCATAACTGGTTATACAGGGGTTATCAAATGTTTTCTGGGAAGAGCCAAATAGTAAGTATTTTCTACTCTGTGGGACATATAGTCTCTGTCACAGCTAGCGTGTCATTCTACCACTGTAGCATAAAGGCAGCCACACAATATGTGAGGGAATGAGTTGGCTGGGTTCCAATAAAACTTTATTTATAAAAACAGACGGCAGGTTGCATTTTGCCCATGGGCCATAGTTTGCCGATCTTTGATTAATGCAACCACCTGATAGTGTTCTTACCTTATTTCCTCTACTTTTTGCTACCTTAAGCTTCCTCCTTAAATGAACGTTCATACTGTTTCAATATTCTTACCATGATATGATCGATATGCAGTAGAATCTAATTTATGGCATACAAGAAATAAAAGCCAGCATGATTTATGAAAGCCCTAAATTATGAAATATGTTTAAAGAAATGCAGCTTTATTACTTTCGTATACATATAGGAATCGAAATTAAGCCAATAAAGCATTTCCAGCATGTTTTGGCAAGTAGGGGGTAATTCAGCCTTACCCAAAAGTAACGAAGAACTTGAAATTACATAATTCATCGACTGTTTTCATGAGATTTCTTCTAAAGGGCTTTAAAGGTTTGTTCCCTAAGACAGTGGAATTTGATTCCTACCACCCCATCTTATTTCCACTATTAAACTATTAATTGATTTGGTGATTCCTTTGTTCACAGAAGATGCCCAAATACTCCACCAAGCCAATTTCTCACAAAATTCATGATCTGAGTCAGCCAGAGTTTTTGAACTATCAGAAAAACTACACAAATAGTCATCCTACAACATCATAGACTCATACCGTCTTTTGAAACAGCTTTAATGCTCTTTCTCCGAGTGCTTCTATCTGACCTTTGGCAGATATCGTGGGTTGGCTATTCAAAATCCATCCACAAACCCCTTTTCCCTTGTCTCCCTCTACCTTTTGAGGGAGAAAAGCCAATATAATTGATTTCCCAGTCTCCCTTGAAGCTAAGGGTGGGCATGGGCCACGATCCTGGTCATCGAGGTACAGCTAGAAGTCCAGGGGTGGGGGTCCTCTCTACTAGAATTAAAAGGTCAAATCTCACTGCCTTGTTCCTTCTTTCTACTTGGGCTGTAGATTTGAAACCTGGAGGCAACACAGCCATCTTGAGACCACAAGGTCATGAACACGAGGAAAAGGTCTACTTGCTAAGGATAGGAGAAGGGAAAGGCAGAAAGAGCCAGGGTCCCTGAAGGCATCATTAAGCCACCATACAAGCTTTGGATCCAGGAATTCTGGCTGTGTGAAACAAATAAACTTCTGTCTAAGCGGTTGCTTGCTTTTGCTTGCAATTCTAAATGACATAATTCAAGGAAGCTTTGGGCTTTTTTCGTTATTCTCAGGGGTAGGGAGAGGGAAAGGGGGAAAGGTGGAGGGAAAGAATGACTCTAAACTAAAGAGCCCTACCTACAACCAGAGAGAAGTAATCAGCTTTCAAGTGACACTGTGGCATCTGTGTGACACCTGGAACTCTCCTCAATGACTCATGTTACAATAATGCGGGGCTGAGTGGGGAGCCAGGACAGAAATGCCCTAGGGACAGCCACCCGGGGACCCCAGAGAGCTAGGGAGTGGGGGAGTGAAACCTCCCCCATGCCTCTGAAAGGGTCACAGAAGAGACCCCGAGAGAAGAAAGCTGCCCTCAGTTACATGATCAAGGAGACAAAGAAATTTGGGGCAGGGGAGGGGGGTCCAGGAGAGGAGAACTGAGCAGAGAAAAGATGCAGTGTGAGTGTATAACTCAGTGAGCCAGGCACCGTGGAGGAGGCATGGGGACCAGCCAGCCTTCAGCCAAGTCCTGGGGTTAGGGAGAACTACCAGATCCCCTTGGCGTCTGAGGATGTGGAAGCTGAGGAGCCTGGGGTTGCTTCTGCCTGTGGTTGCTCAAGGAAGCAGCTGCCTCACATGTATCCCCTCCTCCCGGGGCCCCTGAGAGCTGTACGATGGTGCCGTGCTTGACCTGCGCCCACACGTATGATGGCCGTGGGCCTTCCAGTTTTCCCTAGAGCCCAGAGCTCTGAGGGAGAACACTGATAGGTGCCTGTTGCCCAAGAGGGGCAGAGAAGGGGCAAGACTGTCAGTGGGCATGAAGCCAGGCAAGGGAGCCGCAGAAGGACCTGGGTGGGCCTGATGCTGGAGGCCATGGCAAGCCTGAGTACATCGGCCATAGAGAAGCCCAGGGTGGAGGCCAACACCAAGGACCAAAGACCAGGCAGATTCCAGAGGAAGTCCTCCCCACCCCGTCCTTCAGATACCTGAACTTTCGGAGTTTACCCGAAATGACAACATTAAGAGGAAAATAAAGACCACAGATGTTTTCAAGTCCTCGACTAGGGAGGAGTTTTCATATTCTCCCCAAATACAGATTTCACGAGATTGTGCTTTTGTCTCCCCTTGTTATCTCACTGAGATTTTGTCTTCTCACCAAACACAGCAAGATGGATGCACGTCCATGAGGGTGAGATGCTTGTGTTTCAGATCAAGACATGAAGAAAAGGAATCCTGCCTACTTAACGTTAGATTCAACCTTTGTCCCAGACCTACCAAGTCCCTCTACAACCAAGAATTTCCCTCCTTGGATGATACTCACATCTACCATAATTACAAATGTGTGAAAGAGGGCAGACAGAGAAAAGGGGGAGAGCAATGACCATTTTCTCACATGCCTGATTGTGTGAGGCACTTTGCATACTTTCACTCATTTAAGGTGTGCTTTATCCTCAAATCAGAGATGAGAAAACAGAAGATAAGTAATTTGCCCAATCTCCAACAAACAATAAAACACAGCTATATCCAACCTCAAAGCATACTGCATTGTACTGTTTCAGTCTGGTTTTCGTTTTCACTGTACCGTTTTGTTAGCCCATCTGAATTGCCTTTTTAACCTGTTAACTCTCTCTCCCAAACAGGAAAGTAAAGAGTCCTCAAGAGCCTTTGCCCTTGTCCCATAAATAAATGTACCAATGGCAATGGACATGGAAGCCCCCATTTTGAGGTGATGCCTCATTCTCATTACTAGTCAATTTCTCCCAAATCTTCTTCCTTGTAGTTGGGTGTTTCCATAGATACAATGTCCCCTGATAATACTGTCAAATGCTGAAGGTGAGGGTTAAAATATTCCTGGATGTAGCCCCAGACAGATGCAAACATCAACACCTGAGACCACCAAGCCTCCCTCCTTGCCAAACTTGCATCTCTGGACATGAAAAGAAGGCAGCTTGAGCTTGTGTGGAGTCGAACAGGTTACCTGAAACCATCCCCTCTGTGTTCCACATCAGGGACTGGCATGGATTTTCTGAAAAGGGCCAGGTAGCAAAGATTCCCAGCTGCACTGTCTACATGGTCTCCCTCTGAGGCAACCACTCCACTCTGCTGTTTTAGTGCAAAAGTAGCCATTGACAATGACACACGGACGTGGCCATACTCCAGTAAAACTTTATTCACAGAAACAGATATGCCCCACAAGTGTTCTGTAGTCGTTTCTGTAATCCACACAGTAGGAGGGTTAGCTGTCCTCCCTCCGTCTGAAATAGAAGAGCATGGAAATTCTTTCATGTTAAAATATCTCAACCTGTGTAATATAAGCTTACCTATACGCTGTACCCCAAGTGTCTTCTGGAAAAATTCAAAATCTCGTTTCATAAAATTATCATCTGTGTTTGTGACTGGAGAAACGAATGCCTCAGGGCAGGCAAATGGTCCTGAAGCAGTGCGGTGCCAGTGGGACACAGCTGGGAGAAGATTCCTGGCCACACTCACCATACCCAACTTCACCATATGAAAAATGCTGCCTCTCAATTAGTAGCGCAGAAATAGTAGTACTTTCATTATGACTCACGCTCTGCAATTTAGGTCATGCCTACGGCAATCAATAAAACCCTCCACTTAGATTCTCCATGGCTAATTTGATCCCCCTCCACCCGCCCTAAACCAGGAGATTTTTTTTTTTAGTTGTTTTCAATTAAGCCAATTTGTCACAGACACCTCTGTTCTCGATAGGGCATTTTCAACCCAAATTTCTCTTTTGTTTTGAAAATAGCAAAGTGGGCGAAATGCATGTGCCAGTGTTAGGCTCAAACCACTACAATGTGTGCAAGGAGTTACTGAAAATAGAGAAGAGACCTCAGTAATCTCTCTCTCTCTCTCTCTCTCTCTCACACACACACACACACACACACACACACACTGTTGCCTTCCTTTACTGTCTCATTGTGTGTGTTCTGTACACACCCTTGAGTGAGTGGCATGTTAGACCCTGATGGTGCTGACGGTGATGACAGCTGCACTTTTTTAAGCATCACTACATAATGGACACCGTGGGAACCACTTCCCACGTGTCATCTCCAATCCTCATGACAGCTCTGCTCTCCCTGTTTACAGAAGAGGAAATCGAGGTTTAGGGGACTTATATAATGTCTATTCTACAGGGAGGCTATGAAACACTGAGGTCAAAAGATTGCTCAGAGTTTAAATCTCCACCTTACTGATGTGTGACGTTGAGCAACTTTCTTAACCTTGGGCAAGGCTAGGTGTTCTCATTTATAAACGGTGATAATTACATCTTCCTTAAGACTGTGTTGAAAGAACCAGATGAGATGATATCTATAAGCTCCTAGATGGATGGATGCCTTAGCACGTGCATTAGTCTGAACCAGAAGAAAAGGCCTCTATTTAACCACTGTCTTAGCCTAGGAAAGTGATAATTTCATATGGCTCAAACTGATGATGGCTCAGCAAAGGGTAGTATTGTTATTGTTCCAGAACGATAGCAGGTAGCCAAGAAGGGATTTTAATCTGAATGTGACTGATGATAAAGGCCAGTCCTTTTTTGCTAACTTAGTGACCTTTACAGAAATACAAGGATATTTCTTATGGAGGATTCTCTTGATAAACAAACTGCCATCAGGGAGCTGGTAAATGACAAGAACAACATGAGTATTTTTTTATTTACTAACAGCATTTTATGAACAGGACAAAGTCCATTTCATAATCAGCTTGGTATATCCAAAACTTGTTTGAAGTATATTAACCAAATGTCAGTTGAATAAAAATGTGAACTATCTCTCTCCTTTAATGTATGAAGGGTCATGATCTACTGAAAATTGGGATCTGCCTCATTAAACAGTTATAATTAACTCTGCTCATAATATTCCACAGTGGAATTGCTGTTGTGGTTGATTAAAACTAGGAGGATAATTCAGCAGCAGCCGATGAAAGAACAATCAGGTTTTCTCTTTCATATTCCATGATGGGAACTGGGATTAAAAATAACATTCTCTTCCCAGGATGCAGAATCTTAGGGTAAAGAGACTTCCCCTCAAATGCCTGTCTGCTCATTGACAGGCTTAAAAGAAATAACGTCCCATCTGAAACTAAACCATATCTTGTTGTTTTACCATGTTCCCAGTGGCTACATACGTTGAAAGAGTCCAGACATTTTTCAAGCTTGAGTTGCTTTTTTAGACAACATCTTTCAAACCCAGAGATAACTATAAAAAACCTTTTTCCCTAAAATATGAGATTCTAATCTCCGGGGTGTTGCCTCATAAGACTGTAAAATCCAATCAGAAAGAGGAATTTCTCCACTTGCTTTTTTTCTAAATAAATGACAAAACATCATTCTTTGGGTAATGAATAGAGAGGAAATACCACAGTCAAGAAAACATTTGAAAATATTTGCATAGTATCTTGACTAGAAACTACATGTGTTCTCCAGAAGTTTTCAGGGTGTCTACCCGTGAGGTGTCCATAGTCAGAAAAACTCTCTGGAGAGAAACTTTTAAAAATAACTGTTATCACTGTTGGTTCTGCCCACCTTTGAGTCTGCATGGAACCAAGGATTGCTTTGGAATGTTGCAGAGAGAATGGTCAGTTGTTTGGCTCTTTTTATTTGTTTGGTTTTTGGCTGATGGAGACATAAGCAACTATAAGTAAATATTAGGGCAAAAGCAGTTAACTCTAAGCATTAATCTAGATATTCTGGTCAGAGTCCTCAAATAGTGAGATGATCAAAGGGAACACATCTCCTGGAGGGAGAGGGGTCATAGGCCAGGCCCCCTTTCATCTCCTGGTCACCATTTTGACGTTGGGTTGTACAACCATCAACGTCCCCTTCGTAAGTACCAAGAGAGCATCACACTTGCTCCATTCAGCAGAAGAGGTAAGGTGCTCACATTTCTCTAACAGTAGTCAGTCACAGAGCCTTTGTTCTAAAAAGCTCAACTAAGCCAATAAATACTAAAGTAAATAAACAGAATATATGACTCTACTAGGCAAATCCCTAGGGGGCAATGTTACATTTGAAAGGAAAGAGCCAATGAAAATATGACACAGAAATAACTGAAGAGGAGACACATCGATTAATAAAACCACATTATAGCCAGGGTTAATTTTAGTAACAGTAATTGCCTCATCAGTGCAGATTGGCAATCATAAGAGGGGTTTCTCTCTCAATTCCCTAGTTTCTATCTGGACTAAATTAGTCTTTCAACCCCATGAAACTGTACTGTAGATTCCCCTTCATATATCCACCACACATACCCACACTGCCTCCAACACCCCCATTGGCTCCACACTCAAAACCCCATCTCCCTGCACCATATCCACCCCAACCTTTCAGGATGGATGCATGGGATGGTTTTCAAAACTCTAAAAAAGACTAGCTGACATAGCAAATACCAACCTTGAGTGACCTTGAGAATATTGATCAAGCCCTGTTTCTCTGTTACAAGGTAGGGAAATTAAACAGTCTTCTAAATCATTAATGGATTCCTTTCCTGTTCTTCTATTCAACTCCCCTGTCCCTCACCCAAGCCAGGAATCTTCATCCTTACATCTTGGTGGGAAACAGTAAAATTTCTCTTGTCAACATGTTCAAGAAGAAAGTTCAATTTTCTTTCACCACTACTTAAAATAGCCAAGGAAAAATTGATCCACAATCAACTGCTTTGGAAAGATGTATTATGTTTTGCTCCTTTTGTGGGACTGATGGTTAAGCCTCCCTTAGAAATTTATTAAGAAGGTAACAGCAAAGAAGAGAATAATTTTTAAGTAAAAGTTTGCTTGACTTCATTTTTCTAGCTAAAAGTTTTCTCTGATAGAATATTGAGATCGGCATATAGACCATTTAGATTACAGACTGAGAGTATGTCTATGCACTGGGGAGAAACCCATATTTAAAATGCAATGCAACTGTATTACCTGGAAGAAATAGAATGTCACATCCACTACATCCATTGCCACCCTAGTACACAAGCTATTTATTATGTATCCCTAATATACAAGCTATTTTGTTAACCAACCACCTATCAAGACCCTGGGAAGAGAGTAGCAAGAGCTGTTATGGGTAGGAAGATAGAAAAGGGGTAAGAAAGCTTAGGGTTAAGGTGAGCTTGACTGATAATCTCTGTAGCCAGAGGGCAAGAAAGGGCACAAAGCAGGGGGTGAAGAGAGAAGACAGAGGCTTTGGGGGTGGTGGTGTAGTGGAGTGTCTCCAGGTGCAAGAAAGCCCTCCTGGATTTAAGACTGCCACTAACTCCAGGCTGACCTTGTCAAGTTCAAGGGTCACTGAGGGCCTCAGTTTCCCCAAGGAAGCTGAACTAGCAGCCTCGGACCCGCATTTCCAGGTCAAACACCCAGAGGTTCTATGATGCAAACTTGTCTTTCTTTGCCATCCCTAGACCAAACCCTGAGTGTCAGCTCTGGGCTATCAAGATCTGGCATGGATACAATTAATTCAGTTCACCTCACCGGGACCTCTGGCTATTCCCCAACAGCTCAGCAGTTTCACAATCTGCTCGGTTGAAGCTCGTTCACCTAGTGGTCACTTCTTCAGGCCACACCTGAGGACAGGCAGCAGCTTCTCTCGGGCAGGTTCCCGAGAGCCTCCTTGCTTCTTCTCTCCCTTTCACGTCGCAAAGGAGAGGCAGACACCTCAGCTCCGGCCATGTCAGAACCGAAACGTTCTTCAACTCACTTGGAGCTGGGCCTCTGGGCCCTGCCGCTCCTGGCCATCCCCTCACAGCCACCACAAAGGCCTTGGCAACAATTTCTCAATGGCCTTTTCTCCAGCCTCTTCCAGTTGACCAAGCTGAGGCCTTTGGTGTTGGTGAGCACAGCCTACTTCTAAATGTCTCTACTCCCTTGATTCCTCTAACACCATTTTCAGGCCTCTCTAGCCTCCATCTGGCCATTTCTTCCCCTCCCCCTCCACAGTTTTATGGTCCCCAAGGCTCCCTGTTCCTTATTCTCTGGCAGCTCTCCTACAGCTATGCCTTCCCAATCCAGGTCTCTGGTCTGTGTTCTCTGGTCTGTTTCTCCCTGCTGAGAAACAGACACCTGTTCTGGAAGGACCTGAGCCCTACCCTCAACTCATGGTAGCTCCCAAGGCTGATGAAGCCCCTCTCCTACCTAAGTCATCTCCAGGCTCCCTATAGGTACAAGTCCATCTCAGGCCACCCAAGCACCCTCTCCCGCTCTGTCAGTTGCCCTTGGTCAGTCTACCTGGATAGTACTTGACACTTTTCTGTCCTCATGCATCTGTCTCAGGCACACATGACACCATTCCCCCAGAGCACCCCACCCTGCCCTCATCCCTCAAGTTCAAACCTCTGCACAGATTTCCCTTTGCTAATTCCCTGCCTGGGGGACTCTCACCTTCAACAGCCAAGCTCAAGTGCCCTCTTCTACATAAAACCAGCCCTGGGTCTCTGAGGCTGGGGCAGAAAAGCCCCCATCCAAGCCCCCAGAACAGACACGGATGACAGAGTGTATCACATTGCTCTCTCTGACTGGTTCTTCAGCAAATTCATTCAGCAAATACTTCCCCAGGGTGAACTTCTCCTCTCTATAGCCCAGTATATAGAACAGACCGACACTCAACCAAATGCCTGAAAAATGGCAGATGGACTCAATAAATCTGATCAGTATCAACTAAATGTACATTCTTGTTAATTTTTATTTTCCTCCCATTTTCCCATTTGTTAAAAAATTTCACTTTCATTTTCTTATCAAGTATACTACTCCTGGTCTCTATAAAATATTTTAATTCCCAAAGGTAATATTATATTAGGAAATTATATATATTATAATAAAATATTACAATTGTGATTCTAATAATTAAAATTAATAATAATAAAAAACTTACTGAATGTTATTTTTACACTTACTATGTACAATCATATAGCTAATAAGTGACGTTAACCATATGCCACACTTTCTTCTGAGTGCGTCACATGTATCAATTCATTCAATCTTCATAACAGCCCTATATGTAGTATTATCATTATTGCCTTTTAGAGGTGAGAAAATTGAGGCACAGAAAGGTTGAGGAACATGGCCAAACTCACAAAGTTAGTCAGTGCTGGAACCCAAGTTCAAACCTAAGAAACTGACTAGTGAGCTAGACCAACCACCTCTCTGCACACTATCCCACCCACCATAAAAGGCTTTTATAGAAATTCTCCTATTCAGTCCTGACAGCAACTCTGTAAAGTAGGGTAATAATCATCACCATGTTTTGCAATGAAGAAAACAGAGGTTTTTGAGAGGTTAAGAAATTCCCCAAAGGTCACACGGCTAAGAAGGGGTGGACACTGGAATTGAAAACCCAATGTTTTGCCTAACTTTTCACATTTGAAAAGATGAAGTGAAGAAAGAACATACAGAGTTCATTAAGTCCCATCCATACAGTCATTACTGTTTAGGCAGCCGCATTTCACCATGCCCCAGCACCCCAAATACCTGAGAGATCTGTTCACATCACCCTAATTTCACAGATGGGTAAGGAGCCAGTGCCTAGCTCAGTCTAGGAACCATGTCCCCAGGGTCCTGAGACTCCTGACTTGGCCCCTTTCAGTTGTCTCTGTCATTATATTTGAGACCATTTTGCACCTGGTCATTTTGAATATGCGTTGTTTTCGGTAGCATCATTTCAAGCTTCCAGAAATCTGACTAGTGTGGAAATAGAATTGCTTCTCCCTTGGTTCAGTAACAATGACGTTTCAAAAAAAGGGATTAAAATTGAGAGTGGATTTTAAACATGTTTTTCAAGAAGCCCATGATTCCTTGTTAGAGAATCCCTACCCCCAACCCCAGCAAATCCACAGCTCCTTAGAGCAGATAAGGCATTTGCAATCACAGACGTGTGATGATCTCTGGGACCTGGAAGCCTGTAATTCAAACATATGCAAGATAAAATCTTTCTTAAAAATAACCTTCTCTCCCATTGTCCCTTTTTTTAGTTTTAAGGTAGTACCTTTCTTTTCATAAAGTTTACATTTTTCTGGTTAGATATTATTCGGCTAAAAAGATTAAAAGGTTAGCCTATAAAGATAAAGAAAACAACACATCCTATTTTGGAGAAAAAGGAACCAGAAGTAGAGACAGATGGATCATGAAACCAAAAAGGGGGAAAAAACAGAAAAGAATAACTAAAAGAATTAATACTAATACTGAACATCACGGACAATTTGTAACTGATATCTGCCCAGATCTGTGGATCCCAGTATCACCACTCATCAGGCAAGTTACTTCGTCTCCTGTATCTCAGTTTCCTTACCTGTACCTTGCGCATCTAACTCATGAGGTTGCTGACAGTATCAAATGAGATAACACATGTAAAGTATGGAGTTGTGCCTGGAACAAAGCAAATGCTCAAAAATTGATAACTATTTGTGGTGGTGATTATTTTAAGGAAGACATAAATTTCACCATCTTGATCATTCCCAGGGCACTATGGGAATGTGAGACCCTTAGAGGATTGGGGTTGGCAGCGAACAATGTAAAGACTAAGGGTTCACACTGGGACTCAACATGCTCTGGTTTCCCTGGTTTTGTACAGAAGCACGCATGACTTTTGGAATTCTCAGGTCATGTTTCTAAGAGATTTCTCAGTTCCTTTCAGACCAAAGTTGCATTAAATTCTGGTGCACGCTGCCAGGGGAGAGGCTCCAATAGCATGGTGCTTGTGGTGTAAGTCATCGACTTGGCTGGGAATGAAAGTAACTTCAGTTCATCCTTTGTCTGCAATGATGAGCTTTCCCTGGCTCTCCAAATTGATGTTCTAAGAACAGTTAGCCCAACAATGGATGCCTTCCAAGGACATTTTTCTCATGTAATTTAAGTTACTAAAGAACAAGCAAAAATCTCATAGGAAAAAATAAGGCACAGTACACAATTAAAAAGCATATGCCATTAACACTGTGTAATTAGGGATTTCTCAAACTCAAAGGTTCTTTAGGCTAGTATTTTGGAGGCCCAGTTAGAAGCCAATTTTTCTATGAAAGCATTTTGTTAGCATGAGCAAGAAGTAATCTTTCTCTCTGAAGGTCCAAGGCAATACCTCTGTCCCTCTTCTTAAAAATTAGTTAGCTTGGCCTTGAGTCATACAGAAGCCACTTGACTGCAAGGGCTACTGCTTATTTAGCCTCATAATCACACTCCGTCCTCCATGTATACACATAGCAGGCCCTTCACAAACATTCAATGAGTCAGTGAATACACTCTTTAGATTCAGAACAGTTCCTGTTTTTTAACCAGTGTGGATGATAAAGACAGCTGGACTAGGGCAGACAACCTATTCCAGGAAAGGACTGGTTTTGACCTGTGGAGCATGGTTTTGGTTGGGGTTTACCATTCCTGTTGTTTAAATGGGGGAAAAGAAGTGGGGATATTCCTTTCTAAAACTTCTGTGATGCTATTTGCATTGTTAAATCACTGCTAACACCATCTTGTATATAGATCTCAGGAGAAATACAATGAGAGGATAAAGAAGGGGCCTTCTCTCATAAAATGCATGAACTCGCATTAAATAGGATTTATGACTCTCTGGTTCCTCTCTCCATTTATCCAACCTCCTAGAGAAAATGGATTCTTACTGGGTTCACCTAAAACATTTTATAAGTGTTCAGTCCCCAAGGTAACTAAAATGTGAGAAGGAAAAAATAATAAGATATGAATAAAACCCCTAAAGGGTTATTTTTCCCAACTGATCTGAATTAAAATGGTAATAAGTCAGATGAGTGGTGTTCTACTATTTTGATTCATACTGGACATTGGACACTTGTTGATGAACAATTAGTTGATGAACATTAATTATCAAACACTATCTGCCCCCACCCCTCAGGAGATGTCACTGAGAGGAACAGAGTCCTGGCCTGGGACCTTGTACGTGGCAACCACTAAAGGAGGATTGGTTGAGTGTGTGACACTGTTTGGAAACAAACAGTGTTGAATCAGCACCCAGAAAATACATATCTGGATGAAGGCCCTCTCCTTCTTTCTTCCTGCGCATGCCCCAACACACACACTCACACACCTTCAAGAGCAGCCATCAAACTCTGCACATTTGTTTGTATCAAACAGATACAAACTCGTTTCATCTCACAACACACTCTGAAGAAGAAGCACCACCCCGATTGTCCAGAAGAGGAAGAAGCCAGGTAAGAGAGATGAGAAGACCACCCAAAGCCACACAGCTAGTAACGGCCGCATGGGAATTTGAACCCAGATCTGCCATACTCTGCCCATGCCTTTCCATCAGGCCACGCTGCTTCCTTCAACCATGCTGCCTTTGCCACAGCATTTTTGGAACTCATTTTTAAAATCTTACCCTGAAAACCCGCTAATATTAGTTTGAATCACTTGCACTCGGTAAACCCTGCTGACAGCCCCACCTCCAGTCCCGATCCCCAGCCCTCTCACCCACTCTTCTCACTGCCCCCAAGATCTTCCTACCACATGTACATCATTAAGATGCTTCCCTCATGCAAAATCCTCTGGGACAAATCCTATCCATGGGGTACCCAAAGGCCTCCAAGGTAGTCCCCCAACTTTCCTCCAGTCTCTCCGCCCAATTCTCTACACCCACTCTCCTGAGCCAAACCAAAGTCCTTGCAAATGTATGAATGCCACAAGCTTTCTGATATGCTCATGTCTTAAGACAGGAAACTCCTAGCCAGCATACTCCCATACTCCTTCTCTCTGCCCCTCTCCCAACGCTCACACTGCCAGCTCCAAAGGCCCCTCCAGTGTTCATCTCTAGGACTAATTTCTAGGCCAGTTTAGATATTCCTCTTCAGGGCTCCCACAGCAACCTCCACTTATCTTCTCTCAAAGCACCTTTCAAATTATTGATATATTTAAAGTACCCACTGACTCTCTACTTTCCCAGTAAAGTGTATGCTCCTTGGAGATGGGACCATCTGACCCAACGCTTAATACAGACACATGTTTGTAAATGAATAAAGGTAAGTAAGAAGAGATGACAGTAAACACTCAACCTTTGAGGGTGAATCTGACTCATAGAAATAGCTGAGAATTATTCAGAGCCAAATTGTGTAAATAATGGGATTGATCAAGTTGGGTAACACTGTTTAGGGTCCAAAACCATTTCAACAAAATACGTTAAGGTAAAGACTATTATTGTCAAGAAAAGAAAATCAATCCCTGTTCAGACAAAATGTCCCTTCACAGGCTGCTCAACATTTCCTAAATATATACCTATGAGTGGAAATGTCATCAGGAGTGCTTATTACATTACACTTTGTTGGTCTCTGATATTGGGGTGTAGAGAGCAGTGAGAGGGTGTCCATAGGATGACAACAGCCATGCATTTCTTATCTGAGAAATTCTTGCAGGTCCCCCAGAAGAAGCTTCAGCAAGCCTGTCTTGGACTCTCATATACGATCTGCCTTTTCACACTAGGGAAGTCAAATCCCAAATTCCCACCCACTGCAGGATACAAGCCAGTGGATAACATAAGATTAAGCATCAAAGCTTGATCAAAGGCACTGGTTTAAGAAACATAATTTCTACAGAAGTCAATTCTCACCAAGCCATTAACATATCCGTAAGTACTTGCAAGTTAACAGACAGCATCAGGCTAGGCTGTTAGACTCCAGAGTGCAGTCCCTTACAAATGCTGAGGCAAAGAGACGTCACTGCCTCAGAAAATGTGGCACTTGGTGATATGAAAAGTACAATAGTATTTATCGTCCGCATCCACGGCTTAATGGACATGAGCCATATCTGAAAAGGGAAAGGGTGATTCAGCTTATTAAGTATGCAGAACATCACCTTTCAGCACAAGATGGTCCTTGATGATTTTTTTTTTTTTTCATATCCAAAGGTTCCATCCAATCCAAATGGGAAAAATGGAGAAGCGGAACAAGCTACAGCTTTTCTGCTGGAACTACGGTCACATTAAAACTAGGTATTATTGGGCAGAGGGGTACTCAACAGAATAAGTAAACAACCTCTTCTTTCTTCACAATTCTGTCCCCTGAAGAGGGGCCACAACCTCATACTTAACTCTTGCTTTCTCTTTTCCCTACTTTCTTATAAATGATTTTACAAAGTCTTCTGAGAGCTAGATTTCAAGTGTGTTCAGATTAGAAATTTCCAAAATAAAGCTTTCTATAAAAACTTGAGTCTTGGCAGGCCTGCATCCCTGGCTCGGTAAGCATTCGCTGTTGAACTGAAGATGAATTGTCTAGCAGTTAATGAAACAAATGACATAAAGTTGCCATTTGGTGAAACTTCAGTGTCAAACCCTGCTCCTCCCTCCCACTGGCTTTTTTCCTAGCAGGTTATCTTACCTCCTTTAAGCAATTCTCTCTTATACAACTATTTAGTTTTAAAACACCCTCCAAGGTATTATCTAAAAGTCCTCCATTAAAAAATCATTACAAATGACCCTGCTATAAATGACTTTACCAGCTAAGAGATTCCCAAGTTAAAGTAAATGGCACTCGGTAAACCCTGCTGACAGCCCCACCTCCAGTCCCGATTAATTAATAAATTAATAAATTAAATAAAGTAATTTAATTACTTTAATTACAGTAAATTAAAGGAATTATCATAATAAGGGATTAGTTTAGCTCCTTGTTGAATCTTTTGATTTCAGTCAATATAAAAAATACCCCTACAATTTGATGTTATATCTTCTATTTACTTCACTTAAATGGGGCATATGCTTAAAAAAATAAATAACTCTAAGCTATGTCAATTATATCCCTAGACTGTCCCATGACTATACTTGATATATTTGTACCAGTCCTACATGGGCCCCCAAAATATAGCCAAGTGCAAATATTTGGTAATGTTGCCACCAGAGGGCATTCATCTCATTGAAAATAAATATTTTTAAACTGTTGGGCTAAGTCCAGGGTACAAGAGAAAGAGTGCTAGTTATACTGGAAAGACTAAAGCACATAATTTGTATATGAATCTGGACACTGCTACTTTCAACAGGAAGCATAAAGACTAATTCTTTTAGAGGGTTGTTCTTGAATCAGATGCTATGTATATACGGAAAGATGTTATATGACTATGGGAAATTTATTCTTATGTTCTAAGAGGTAAGATATGCTGGAGAATATTATGAACTCAACAAACAAGTGTCAAGTGTCAACAAAACATATACGTCAAGAGCACCCAGCTCTTAATTTTAGGGGATATCATTAATTTTAGATTAATCTGAGGAGCTATAACTGGTACTCTCTTAAAATTCTTCCACATCCTAAAAGTATTAAAAGACTCCGCAAAAGCAAGGATTATCCTTTTTTTTTTAAAAAAGTGCCTGCTTCTTAAACATTGTATCATCTTTCTTCTGACTGGACTACACAGTTACTTTCCACATGTAGGTCTGGACACTGGAAGACAGAAGAAACAGGGCTGGCCTTCTTTGGAAAAGCTATGAAAAGAGGAAGAAAAAAAAAACAATGGCATATACAAAGATCACACATCTACCATTTTATACTGTGACTCCAATAGTCTTTTATAAAAAATAAAATCAGCGTAATGCTATAACAAACTGTCCAAAAGGACTCAAATACTGAATTCCTAAGAGAATCCGTATCAACATCATTCCTTTTTTTTGTTTACCTCCCAAGAACATAGCACACAACGTCAGCCATAACCCTGAAATTACCACAGCACATCCAAGGCAGAAAACTTCTCATTTTTTTCTTTACAAAACAGATATTAAAAAAAACCAAGTATAATAGTTTATATTTCTACCTATAATCATCTGATATGCTAACTCTTAACTATAAATCAATTGATCAATAAAGACTATTAATCAGTGAGGTCTAGCACCAGTCCTGACCCTGATGGTAGCTATGAACAAATCTCATTCTCTTTCTAAACTGTCTCCAATTTTGTATATAAAGCAAAAGCACCCGCAGTGGGGATCACAGACACTTAAGGTAAAGTTGCAACAGAGAGTTGGGCCTTGGTATTCCTTTCAACTAGAACTGCCTTCTGCCCCCATCCCACTGCTTATGCACCTGTCTAAAAGAAGTCAAAGCAACAACCTGTTACAAGATTTGTAGAGTGCTGAATGGTGGGCTGTTATTTTATTAGCTATTCTGTTTGCTCTTGTAAGGCAGGGGTCAGCAAACTTTTTCTGTAAAGGACCAGATAGCAAATATTTTAGGCTTTTTGGGCTACACAGTCTTAGTCACAACTACTCGACCCTGACTCTGTAGCATGAAAGCAGCCATTGACAATTTCTACAGTAATGGGTGGGGCTGTATGCCAATGAAACTTTATTTACAAAAACAAACAATGGGCCATAATTGACCTGTGGGCCTTAGTTCGACAACTTCTGTCTTAAGGGGGTAGTTCAAGTATTTTCCCTTCTCCTGTACTGGTGGAACTCTGACATGTACCACAGCCCAAAGGGTCCTTAAGGGCAAACATATTAACCATAACTAGATTTTTAAGGAAAAAAAAATAATGTACAGTCCCAACTCTAGTGACTCATTTTCTATTTGCAAAATCTAGCTGCTAAGGATGCTTCTCTGACCCACTAGTGGTGTAGGTTGTTAATGCTGGTGGTCGTGATCAGAAGTGTCTTGATTTCTTCTTGGTACCTCTGTTGTTTGCTTTTCTCAGCAGTGGATAGAAATAGAGCGGGAGGCTTCTCCAAAGAAAAACTCCACTGTGGCATTGGAATTTCAGATCCAACACACTGAGAAAAGTTCCTCAAACTTACACAGTCTTCTCCTATCTAACTAAATGCCTCACCTTCCTATTCCTGAAAATTTGAGGAGCAAGTAAGTCATGGGCACCTAGCTCAAAACAACCCATCACTACTGTGCCGTTCCCCAGACAGGGGCAAAAGAATGTGCAGCAGACATATGGGTTGGCATAGCACACACCCTTCTCAGAGAATCTTCCCCTCTTGCAGAACAAGAAAACTCCTGAAGATAATTTGTCTCAGTGTGTCTAGACAGAAATCTGGGACAGATAATGCAAAACCCTCTTTTTAAAAATGTACTTCTATTTTTGCCTTCCCCAAGAAAGGGAAGATGGGAGTGGGGGGGATGGGTAGAAATTGACATCTCGAACATGGCAGATGAGTTGTCATTTCAATTTGGCCTTAGCCTAAACAGCAAATCTATGTGTTCCACCTCTTTGCTTGTTAATGCATTTGCTTTACACTGGAAAGCAAGCCGCCTTGGAAATGGGTGCATCGTATTATTAGAAAAAAATCAAGTTGTAATGGAAGCTCTGAATCAATGTTACCAGGTTTCCAATGGAGTTGATGTAGACCCTTCAGAATGTGCATCTATGTTTGGTGGGCCTTTTTATTGTTATTACTCATTAATATTTTTACTCTTGTCCATGTGCCCAGAGACCTTAGCAAGATGAACATTTTATAAATCTGATAAATAATTGAAGCCTCCCAATCAATACCACCCAAGGGAGAGGGAAGAAGGCACTCAAGTCTGCATTAAAGTCAAGGTCCTCCCTTCTGGTAAATGCTGGGGGAAGAAGAGACAGGCCTGGGTAAAGCCAGAGGCCAGGAAAAGCTCACCTCACTGGGGTGAGCTGAGTACAAAGAGCTGGCTACTTCTACTTGTCCCTCCATGGCTTGGGGGAGAGGGCACAGTGGAGAGCAGTCAGTCCACTATGTCAGACTCCACACGATGGGCACAGATGGGCCAGAAGATGGAAACATCACAAGGGTGCCCATGAAACCCAGTCCACCAGCATGAGCTGGGCAGCTCACTCAGGAGGGCGACTTGCACATCATGAGCTTCATTGGAACTGCAGTGTCTGGGCTCACACTTAAACTCTCTGGGAAAATGTTTCTGTCAACACAACAGTAAAGCACTCCAGAGAGGGACTTCACAAAACTCTGCAGCCAAACTGAGCCCAAGGGGAATTCCAGGGTAAGTCTCTTAAAGAGGCACAAAGCCTCATTAGTGCAAAGAGGATTCAACATGCTCCCGGTCCAGCCACAGATGCAGGTGCCTGGTTCCCGAATTTATGAGTCATTATGATTCTACAGACCACCCAGTTATAAGGAATCATCACTGGTTGGCGCCTGAACAGCCTCCTGATATTCCAGAAATACCAGTGACAATCAAACTACACCTACGGGCATTTCCATAGAAGAGAAATATGCCGAGCTGGCAGTTGGTTTATTAAAAGGAAGCGAATAGCCAGGCTGGTGATACCCACCACGTAAAGGAAGACTTTTTACAAAAAATGAAATCATACTGTTGAAATGAACTTCAAAAAATCATTTAGGCTGTCATCCTGCCTTAAGGTAAGTCCATCTGTGAATCTCCAGGGGCAAACAGAACATACATTATTGTGAAAGATCTTGAGAAGCTTCTACAAGCAAACTTGCATGGTCAGACTACCTTCACTGTCAAAAAATTACTAATTATGACTGTTTTGCAATGGATTGTTGGAACCAGCTCACACTGCTTTGTTAACTTTTAGGAATTTTGTGAGCCACTGACTTCATGCTGACAGCTTGAAATCAGCCACAGTGGGAATACTCACATCATGGAAAACAGCAAACATGACAAAGTGGCCCCAATCCCACACCGCCCCTTTCATCTGTTAAACATTTATCAATATATCATTGTCACATGCTTTGTAAAACTTCTCCAGTTTTCTCTTCTCCAGCTCTTAAATTCTTTGAGAGCAGTGAAAAACTCCAGAAGTCAAAGAAGAAATCTCTTGTACAATTTTCTGGAAGGTTTAGCCTCCACTTAGACATTCAAAGCAAAAGGAAATCTACTTTGCAAGACAATCCACTTACAGGCAAGAAAACTGCTGTATCAGAAAGTTACCATTAGCCCAAATTTACGTCTGCTGTTCTCCCTACTACTATTTGCCAATCTTGTAAACATCCCTCAGAGTCTCTTCAGAGCTCTCTGAATTATGTCATATCTCTCAAACTTGAGGATAAGAACAGGTTCAGCGTTTAAATGGTGCAAGTGACACCGTAAAGAGCCACAGGCGACCCCACTGTTTATAATGCACAAACCCTCTGTTTTCTTAATAGAACTTCTCCCCTCCTGTAAGGCGCTTAGCTGAATGCCCAGACTGGAAGTTATTTACCTCCTAGAGTCTTTCTGATAGAAGCAACCCTCAGTACAATCCAGGGATTTGGAAACGTTTCTTCCATGGCTTCCAAAAAGATATTTATTGGCCCTAAAACCTAATAATAAAGATGTTCTACTGTCTATTGTTGGGAGATGGTACTCCATGGGTTCCTTGCATTTCCATACATCTTACAAAGAGAGACACTCACTGCCATTTGCTCTGGATTATTGTTTTAAGGATGTTTGTATGGTGAACAGTCTTAGGAGATAGGAGATAATCTCTGGAGCAAAGGGAAATTGTGTTTACTGCCCACTTAAAGAGATTCAGATTCCCTAAATTCAGGAGTCCTTTTCTCTAACACCATCAGAATATGTGCAGGCTTCCATCAGGGCCCATCTGTATCACCACCGTGAGACATGGGGCAGAGAGAACTGACGTAAATACGCTGTTCATGCTGCTTCCTGTGCAAAGAGTAATACAGCCCCCGGACTCTGACCCATGAGTCTTATGTCTTCTGCTGTCATCTGTGAAACTGTGACACACCAGCTTGTTGGCTTGCAAGCAGAATAAAATCTCAGACCCTTTACAGTTTTCAATACCTGCTAGCTATAAAGCTTTTAAGAAGCAATTCACACCTATATTTATATCTCTATCTATCTGTCTACCCACCTACCTATCTAATGAGGATGAATTGTGTGCCTCAGAGATTCTTTATAGCTCTCTTGGGCAATCATGCTATAAGACAGCCCACAATGAAGTTACTGGGATGGAACTTGCAGAGCCATTGCACTCTATTAAAGGTAGCCATGTGAAACTAGGTAAAGTGGGCATAAACAAAACGATGACTGACCTTAATGCCCTGTGTGTACTCTAAGGCAGGGCTTCTCAAACTTTAATGAACATATAAAACACCTGGGAATCTCATTAAACTGCAGAGTTGAATTCAGTAGATCTGGGAAGAAGCCCAAGATTCTATGTTTTTAACAATTTCCCAAGTGATGCTGATGATGCTGGTCCAAGGACCGCACTTTGATAGCAAGGCTCTAACAGCAACGAATATAAATTCTATACATATTAACACTGATATTTGCATAAACTCTAACATTTTTCATACAAATATCTCCACCAACCCAGGAAGTCCATATGAATCATAGAACTATTACATTGGTTTAGGATAGAATAATGAAAACATTCCTGAGTACACAATTATGGGTGCTTGTATACTTATATGTGGGAAATATCAATATTGGTTATGAATTATCCTTCATTGTAAGTTATAAACGCATGCCATTCAAAGAACCAGGAGCAAAGGGAACGTGTAGGAAAAGACCTTCCTAGGCAATACAGTCTTTTAACTGTAGCAATAATAAAAGAAACAGGGCAAATTATGATCTTACAGTTTATGTCACTACTAAGTATATCTCTGGTGAAGTTAATGCTGATGGGTTAAGCATAACAGGGAAAGAGAAAATAATATGTGGACATAAGACTGACTCTGAGAAAGCAAATGTGCTGTGAGAGAAAGCCTAGCAGGCAGAGAGTCAGGGGCCTGGCTTGTGGTCCCCACCCTGTTACTCCCTTGCTATGGGAGCTCAGGGAAGCAGAGTTGGTCCCCACTGGGCCACTTCCTAACTCTTACATCTTGGCCATAGGTTTCACCTGCACAGGCCGCCTCTCAGCCTCATGGACCATTTTTTAATACTGTCATCAGCCCGAAGAAATCAATCTTTCTGTCTCATCTTATTCACTTGGGGAAAAGTTAGTGAGCCAATTTGAAAAGCACGGGAGAGGGCCTAGAAATAAAGGAAAGGTGGAAATTTATTTTACAATTTTATCGGGAAATACTTGGTCACACTTTTACTTTATTCCTTTTCCTTCTTCCACTGTCTCCTTTTCTTTCTTTGGTCTTCTCCTTTCTACCCTCTCCCTCTTCATTGTCTCTCTACAAAAAGACAGCTGGGGAGGCAGCAAGGTGGATTTCAGTATTCCACACACTAATTTCTCATGAGCTTAGTGACTTACTTTTGCAGAGATTTTTGTGGTTGAATATGCTTAGGAAATCCAGAGTTACACAGAGTTCAAAGGTTTCTTTACTGAGGACAGTCTCAATAGAGATGGTCTTTAATAGGCAATGTATAACCTGACTCTCCGAGAAGGGGCTGGGGGGTGCTGGGTCTTCTATCTTTGACCACAGGACCACAGAAACTAGCCTTCCCCCTGCTAGTGTCTTAAGGAATTCACACTGAGAGAGTTCTGGCACGAAGATTTTGGATACCAGAGTCAAGCTATCATGTTTTAATTAGTTTTACCTGGAATAAACCTCGTGGCCTTGGGCAAGTCACATAACCTCTCTAAGCCTCTGGTTTCTTCACGTGTAGAAGGGGGTCAGTGATGTCTAACAGATGGTGCCATTGATGAGAAAAAGTACAAAAAGTGCCAGACATAGAGCCCCCTCACCAGCCAAGGCTTTCAGATTCACAGGTGAGGTTAACCCATGTCTCTCGAGGGCTGGTCGGGAAAAGCATCCATCGTACTCAAAATTACTCTTGGAGATGAGGCCACTGGCCTCTTTCCTGACTTGGCTTGTCTAGTCCCATCTACTCAAACCTGAATATTCCCTTCTAAGGGCTGCCCACCCAGCTGTGTTTGTTTGTGGTCAGTCCCAACAGATGACATCTACCAAATGAATGAGGGAGAGAAAGAAAATAATGAGACAGAAAAGGTCACAGAAAATAAAGAAAGGCAGAAATGAGGCCAGGTCAGAGAGCACCAGGCATGACTCTCCTGAGGCAGCCTCAACTTTACCTCTTAGGTGGAATGTGGCCTCAGGCAAGTGAAACAACCTCCCTGGGTCTCAGGGTCTCCATTTAAAAGATAAAGATAATGATGCCTTATCTCACAGAGCTGCACTGAAGAATTAAGAGAGATCAGATCTGTTAACCACTTAGCACAGAGTAGGAACTCAATAAGAAAAATAAAAACAAAGCTAAATGTTCTTTGGGGGGCTAAGGGGAAAAAATAGATGCTGTTATTCTCAAATCCAATTCTCTGATTTCTAGATTGGAAACTGAATATCATAATCCTTCTGAGGAAATGCCAGAACGGAATACACACAGGGCATCGTTCCCTACAACTGACTTCAGATACACCCAATGAGTGGTGGTAGATGTAGTTTTAATGCTGCCATTTTGAGTGAATGATTGATTGAGAGACAGTCTCTATTATCTACTGGATTCCAAAAAACTTAAGGTCAGCAATGGAAAAACAACATTTCAAATTTGCTGAATAAGGACCCCCTGACTCCCCCATCCCACAGCGGTCAGGTAGAGAGATCACTTCCTTAAGACAGGACTCTCCTCACCTCCTCCACTCACAACTATGTTTTTCCCACGCCCTATACATTTATCAATCTAATGTCATCTCCCTCTCTCTATGTCCTCAGGGTCTATCACAGGCTGGGCCAGAGCAGGCTCTCCTTAAGTACTTGTTGAAGAAATTAACAAATCCCACATTATTTATTTAATAAGCATGACCACTTTAGTCCATCAAAACAATATGAAGACCATGAAAACAGAATTTTTTTAAAATTAGTAATGCTATTATAACTCAAATGAACAGCTTTATTAATCACTTCCAAATTTAATAGCAAATCAAGGAAAAAAGTTAAAAGTCGTGGCAGGAGCCAAGAAATCAACATAAACAAGATCACTCTTCACATTGAGATTTTCTAACCGTGCCTCTCAACGACTTCATCAATCCCTAAATTCAGTGGCTCCACTGTGACCTCAGGACTAAATCTAAACTCCGTGGCATGCAGGGAGGCCTTGTGCATTTTGGTCCTTGTCCATCTTTCCATCATCATCTCCTGCCATTGCCCTCTTGTATCTTCCACTCCAGCAACAGCCAAACTACCCTGATACAAACCTCCATGCCTGACAGATGCCTGCTCCAATTCATCCATGTGTGACCTCCTACTCATCCTTTCAGACTCCACTTGAGCGCTGACAACCTTGTGAAGTGCTCTCTAATTTCTCTAACCAGAATAAATCAGTCCCCTCCTGTGTGGGGCTATTTAGATTACCTACTGCCATGTCACCTTGTTAGATGTCACTCTTCCTCTAGACTACAAACTTCCTGAAGACAAACAGTGATGTACACATATTTATTCCCTGTGCCTGGTACATTGTACACCCTCAGTAAGATGTTTAATGGAAGAACAAATAAATGGATGCATGTCCACTGTTACACACTTTCTATTCTCCCATCACTATCCCTTCCAACTAATCACCTTTCAACCGTTGACAAGAAACCACTGGGAAGGATCTGAGGTGAACTTTATGGAACTTTAGAGAACACTTAATATCTGCTGAGCACTATCTTATTAATCTTTAGATTAAATCAAGATTCCTCTATGAAATTGGTGCTGGTATGGTTCATTTTACAGATTAAAAAGAAAGAAAAAGAAATTCAGAGAGGTTAAGCCACCAGAAAAGAACCCAGCAGGACTTAGCATCAAACCTGAGTCCATGCTCCTTCTGCTACCCTATCCGGCCTCAAATGCAAATTTCATTTCATCCTTTACCATTTCAAAGGATGTTCTCTTCCTCACTGTCCTCTATCATAATTCTCACCTCTTAAATCAAGACCCCAGGGCCTCCCTGGTGGCGCAGTGGTTGAGAGTCCGCCTGCCGATGCAGGGGATACGGGTTCGTGCCCCGGTCTGGGAGGATCCCATATGCCGCGGAGCGGCTGGGCCCGTGAGCCATGGCCGCTGGGCCTGCGCATCCGGAGCCTGTGCTCCGCAACGGGAGAGGCCACAACAGTGAGAGGCCCGCATACCGCAAAAAAAAAAATAAATAAATAAATAAATCAAGACCCCAAGTAGCCCTCAGATGGCATCTGCCTACCAAACTTCTCCCAGCCTATTGGACACAACCCACATTCCTCTCTCTTCCGGATCCTCCTGCCCTAAAAGCCTGACCTAGTGTTTCCACTGCCTTCTAATTCTTCAATATCTCTCTGCCCAAGTCACTCAGATGGCTTTAAAACAATTTGCAAGAACATATCATGTATACCAAAAAGACATGGAGCTTTCTGCATTCCTTATAGTTCAATTCAAAACACATTTACTGACTGTTAACTCTGACTTGCACCATACCAAGTACTAGGGACAGAGGGATAACAAAACAAAATTGGTGACCTTGAGAGCTTTTAGGTTGATGGGAGGACTAGCAAGTAAGCATATTCTTTCAATATGATAGGATAAGCATTCTTCTGGATGATTGCTCATGGTACAAATACAAATACAAATCCATAAAAAAAGGATTTTGTCCATCGTGAGGTATCAGAGAAAGCTTCCTGGAGGAGGTGATGCCTGAGCTTCATCTTTAAAAGATAAGTAAGAAATAATCAGGCAAAGGGGTAGAGGAGGGCCCTTGAGAAAGAGAGAGCAGCTACAGTTTGTAATAAGTGCTGACATCACCTTACAGAAAATTTAAAAGTTTCTGATATGGTTTTTGTGTATTCTTGCTGAAATTTTTACATGTGTAGGGTTTGTGTCAGCAATGAATAATTCAAACAGAACCCAACACAGATGCTTGATGGATGTCCATCTTGATGACCATGCCATCATTGCCATTATCTCTTCATTTTTCTTTAAGGATCTTTCTTAAAGATCCTTTCCTTATCAGAGGAACAGACTGATAACTCCTGTGAGATGAGTTAGGGCTTTCAGAACACTATGCTCCATTTAGAGGCCTGGGGAAGTCATTTTCTAAACAGCATCCTGGTACAATACAGTCACAGGACTGAGCATGGCCACCCCAGAAGGAGAGCCAAAAGAGAAACCTCCATCCTCTGCTCCCAAAGTGCATTCCTGGTGCCCTGTCCTGTTTTCCACCTTCTCTGTAATTTTGTTTTTCTATGAACCACCCCAGATTCTGTCATAAACTGGACAAAGAACTTTCTGTACACAACAAATTGATATGACTTGATTCAAGCACTTATTAGATATCATTTTCAATCACTCTCATTCTGGGAAATTAAGTTTGGTGTTTGGTAATGCATTTTGCTATCACTTAATAAAGAGACGGTTTCCTCCAATTTTAGTAAGTCATGAACTTTGATGTTCTTTGATAGCATATAGAAATAGACATTTTAATACTCCAACAAGGCAATAGAGTCAGCAGGGCAGCAGTTGAAAAAGCTAAATCATTAAAAGCAGAAAGATTTGGGTTTGAATTGTGGTTCTGCCAATTATTAGCTCTGTGGCTTGGGCACGTTAATAAACGTCTCTGGACTTCAATTAACTCATCCTTAAAATGCAAGATTACTATGAAAATCAAAGAAAATGTGTCACTAAAATGGCACACAGTGGTTCCCCTCAATAAATGGTAACTATAATCTATACCTCACTTAAAATTTTAATTAAATTTTAAGATCACCCACTTGCAGATTATAGCCCAAATTAGCAGACAAGAGATTTTAAATAGATTTAAATATGTTGATAAAAAGCATCACATAACAAATTCAATTTCTTAGAGCTCCTACAGAAAATGCTATCTTAGGTCAGTTGCTCAGAAGTATGCCCAGAGAGCAGTGTTCATGGCAAGCGATTTATTAAAGGAGGGTTCCCAAGAGAGGGGGAAGCAGGAGACAGATGAAGGGAATCCAAGCAAGGCTGCAATTTCAGGTGAAGTCTCTGGCCTTCAGCTTGATCCTGCTGGGAGCTCTGGAGTGTAAATTACACCACAGATCCTACAGAGAACTTGTAAATTACCAGTGGAGTTGGCCCAGCCTAAAGGCAAGGGAGTGAGCTTTCTGCTCCTAAGCCAGTCAGTCATCAGCAAAGGAGGGGTTGAGGGAAGAGAGAGGAGGGTACTGAACTCCCAGCCACTTCCAGCTGTGTGTGTGTGTGTGTGCGTGCGTGTGTGTGTCCTGGGCTGGGGTAGGAGGCCCACTAGTTCAAGGCTAGCCCTTTGAAGAAGGTCTCAGGTGCTAGCCCTTAGAAGCAATTGTACACAGAAACCAGGGAAAGTGCACAGGACCAGTGAGAGGAGTTTGAGGGCAGCTGGACAGAGCACAGACAACATGTGCAAAATTAATCAAGAGAATTTCATGGACCCACATCTGTGCTAACTCTGCCTTCTGTTCATTGGAGTTGGGTGATCACCAAATAATGTACAGTTCACTACAAATACATTCATTTTTCTTTGGTAATTTGCAAAGCTAAGTTTGAAGTAAATATTTCCTAGGAGTATGAAATTCAATTTTGAAGGTTTGCCCTGAGGCATCAAAAAATGAGCTCTTCAACCTAATACGGTTATGGTTTTCTATTGAAGAAAGTTGTGCCAGTCACTAACAGAGGGCACAGACGCTGTTCAGAGAGAAACAATTGAGAAAGGGCAGTGGGCAACTCCTCAACTACCAAGAAAAAACTGGCAGCAGCAACTCCTGGGCTCTTTCACACATGCATATTCATTTAACCATTCATGTAGCTAGAGATCCTGGGATACTATTTAAATTGAGCTGTGTAATCTACGCATCTGGTTAGGAAAGATCTATATTACACAGATTCAAGACTGTTTTATTCAAATAAATTCTTATAATGTAAAAATATAATTTCTTATACCTTCAAGTCCTTATCTGTAGAAAGGGTAAGGGGACTTTAAGACTTCAAGTAATAAGGACTCAATGGAGACAGCCAATTGGATAGGTAGACTGGATCACAAGGTCACCTGAGGATTAACTAATATCTTATTATAAATGACTACAAAAACATGAAATATTACAATATTTTTTAAAATAACACATGTAATTAATTGTTTAGGGTCATAAATGGTTCCATACACCCCCTTTTCAAAAATTTCCAATAGGCTTTATAATTTAGCAATTCATAATTTAAGGCAATTATGTCAATAGATACATTAAAATAAAATTCATGAAGAATTTATGAGGAGCCCAACAGACAGATAACACTGATGATTAATGGGCACTTCAGTTTTTTGCACCTAATAAGTTCCAATTATAAATAAATAGCCAGTAACCACAATGGCTTCCACCAAAGGGCAGGGGCTGTGTTCTACTTCTGGACTCTCAGAACACCTCAGGAGCTCAGCAGACACACCTATGGGTGTGGGGAGGGTGGGAGAAGGGGAGAGGATAGAGCCTAAGAATGACTGTCTTCTTCAAACAAAATTGTCAACCTTTACTACTGTTACAAAATATCTGCAATGAGCTATCCTTTCAAGGTGAAACATTTGCTAAAGTTGGTGCTAAAACAATAGGATGAAGCTACTAAGACTTGGTGTCCCCCACTCTTGGCATATTTGAATTCTGAGAATTCAGAGTCTGATTATAGTTCTCTGCTTTCCCATGTATTGCTTTGTAATGGAAAAGGTTTGGAATTGATAAGAATATGATGTGTAGTATAAGATGCTGAACAGAGGGAAAACTCAGAAGTCCAACCAAAATTAATACTGTCCAAGAATCTGTACCAAAGAATGGGATTATCCAAAACCGTGGCCATTGTTTTCCATTTTAGGTTCTCATTATGCAAGTCTGTACAAGGCAGATGTGTCTTTTCAAATATGCTTTTTTGCTGGTAATATCTGAGTTTGTTTCTTTGAATTTGCTAATCCATTAGCATGTTAGGTGATGGGTGAGAAAACAGACTAGAATAAATACATATCACTAGGCACTTGATAAGGAGGAAGATCTACATGACAATTATGAAGACTTGGGAAGAACCCAATGCACAGATCTTATGGGGGAAGGATGCAGAGGATTCTGCTCTAGACCACCCCAGCCAGAGGAGAGGGACAGTGGTTTGGGGAAAAGAAGAGGAAAGAATGTCCCCATAGGTGATGGTCAGATACTTCCCAAAGAGAGAGAATAAGAAGAGGGTGAAGCATAGAGATAGAAATATACATTTAAGGAGATCTGGAGAACTGGCCATAGAATAATTACATTGTACCAAGCCTACCTCCCTTGGTGATTCAAGAAAGAAGACTTATCGACACCACAAGATGGCAAAGTGTTATCAGTAATTTGTTGGGAGGATAAGAAGCAGGAAAATCAAGTGCTTCCTCCTCTCTGGAAATGCACAGCTTCAAAAAATGCAGCCCAACCTTAAGTTCTAGCCCTGGGTTTCAAGCCAAAAATAAGAAACACACCATGCAGAGAACATGGGTTCTACTTAACGTTTAATCATCATGATAAGGAAAAACAGAAGAATCCCCACAATGTCTTTGCTCACTGTGAAAATGCATCATTTGAGTTTTCAAACACCTGGTGCTTTTCTCCCAATGGCAATTGAGATCTCAAAAAGAGAGAATTTACTCAACTTATATCAGCCATGAAATTAACTAGAGTATAATGACCCAGCCCTTGGAGTGAACTGGGCTGCATAAAAGGAATCAGAGTGAAGATAAGAAAAATTATAAGATAACTCAAAGCCTGGGTCCCCCTTTCTGCTCTCAAGTGGCCATGGTCTTGTGAAAACTAACAATCACAGTATCCTATGTATATAGAACGCTGGGTAATGCTGATGACAAAAAACTCATTTCGGAGTGTGTATTGAATATGTGTATGTGTGGGTATATGTATATGAATGTTGGGGATTGAGAACAGGTGGGAATCATGGTCCTGATCTTGAGCCTGATAAGGAATTTTCTCCACACCCTTGTATCATGAACTTCTCACTCCCACCTCCAAGAAATACCCTTTCCCCCAGTCATCTTTTGTTATTAGACTCTTAACTCAGTACATTAATACCTCAGTGTCATCCACGTTTAAATTCTTCACAAACACTTTCACAACTTATGCCTCATCCAAGTACCTTCTGTACATTAGCCCTCACTCAGGGAAAAGCCTTCTGAAGGCCTGCAAGTCCCTGTGCATTTCCGTCTCCTCTCTGGTCCCAATTACTGCTCCCCCCACCCCAACCCCACTCTGCTCCAGCCACACTGCCTGCGTGGTTCTTTCAACACACAGAGCTTCCCCCAGCCTCCACCCCTTGCTTGTGTTGTTCCCTCTGCCTAGAATGCTGTTCCCTCAGGTATCAGCGTGCTCACTCCCTCGCTGCCTTGGTCTCTTGGCTCAAATGTCATCTGATCAGACAGGTCTTTTTTTTTTTTTTAACATCTTTATTGGAGTATAATTGCTTTATAAAGGTGTGTTAGTTTCTGCTGTATAACAAAGTGAATCAGCTACACGTATACATATATCCCCATATCTCCTCCCTCTTGCGTCTCCCTCCCACCCTCCCTATCCCAACCCTCTAGGTGGTCACAAAGCACTGAGCTGATCTCCCTGTGCTATGCGGCTGCTTCCCACCAGCTATCTATTTTACACAGCCAACATTATTCTCAAGGGTGAAAAACTTAAACCATTTCCACTAAGATCAGGAACAAGACAAGCTTGCCCACTCTCACCACTATTATTCAATATAGTTTTGGAAGTTTTAGCCACAGCAATCAGAGAAGAAAAAGAAATAAAAGGAATCCAAATTGGAAAAGAAGAAGTAAAACTGTCACTGTTTGCAGATGACATGATACTATACACAGAGAATCCTAAAGATGCTACCAGAAAACTACTAGAGCTAATCAATGAATTTGGTAAAGTAGCAGGATACAAAATTAATGCACAGAAATTTCTTGCATTCTTATACACTAATGATGAAAAATCTGAAAGAGAAATTAAGGAAACACTCCCATTTACCATTGCAACAAAAAGAATAAAATACCGAGGAATAAACCTACCTAAGGAGACAAGAGACCTGTATGCAGAAAACTATAAGACACTGATGAAAGAAATTAAAGATGATACAAACAGATGGAGAGATATACCATGTTCTTGGATTGGAAGAATCAACATTGTGGAAATGACTATACTACCCAAAACAATCTACAGATTCAATGCAATCCCTATCAAACTACCAAAGGCCATTTTTAACTATTTACAAATAACAAAACTCTCACTATCCTCCTCTTACCTTGTTTCACTTTATTCATAGCATTTGAGATTACCTATAGCTTACCTCTAGATATCTTTCTCTGTTTTTCTGTCTCTCCCCTCAACTAGAGTTTAAGCTCCATGAGGCAGAAACTTTGTTCTGTTCATTATTAAATTTCCAGTGCCTTAGAACAGTCCTACTCAAATAATCATTTTAAAATTGAAATCAGAATTATTTATTTAATATTTTTCTTTATTTCATATTTTTTAAGCTTAAGCTTTATCCTAAACAATAATATCGTGAAACCAAGGGTATGATGTGCCAGGTATATTTTTTCTAATAAATACTAAATATAGAACTATCAATATTAAAGGTGTTAGCCCCAAATATCCCTTCAAACCATCTTGTTACCACTGAGGATATACATCCCCAGCTTTGAGAAATACAGTATCATCCAACGGCAACACATACCAGTGGCAACACGTACTAGTGACATCCAATGGCAGTACATAAAAAGCAGCGAATTTGACATGGAAATAAAATTTGATTATTCTTATAATGCTTCTTAGTCTCACAGCATAAAACAGTAAAACTGGAGTCATGAGGCCTGGCTCCCAGCCCTATATCTGCCACAAACCAGCTGTGTAACCTTAGGCAAGTCACTTAAGCTCTCTGGGCCCCAATGTCCTCATCTCTGTAATAAGGACTTGGGATGATTCCTAAACTCACTGGCAGTTCTCACTGTCTTTGACTCTACCAACAACCACAAAGTTGCAGGAAAGAATCCTAAAGCAATTAGGTTTATTATACCTACTTAATGTTTAATCATCATGAAAAGGAAAAATAGAAGAATTCCCACAAAGCTCGATGACTTTGAGAAGCACAAAGTAAATATTTTATAAAATAAAATAATATTTTGGATACAGTAATACTGTGGCCATAAATCTTTTCTGTAACCCCATGACCCTCCTGGTGTAGGCAGCTGGATACCAAACCTCCATGGCCTCAAGAAAGGGTTATCCAGGATCCAAGCAGAACTAAAATTAAGAAGTGGAAATTCTTGGTCAAGACCAGGATGCTCTTTTTTTGTTTTTTCCTTTTTTCTTAAGCAAAAGCTAGTATGTAGAAGGAATGATTGAATTAGAAAAACACCCCTCTGCAACCCTCAGAAATAAAATAATTTTTTCAGGAAAGGATCAGAACTGGGTACTAATCCCATTATGTTCAAGTTTTGGGGAACGAAGATATCTACTAGATATCAAATTATCATTCTACAAATTACCTACCAACTGCAAAGGGAAACTTGTGTTTACAAAGAAAGGTCACTATTGACATTTTGGGTGGCCACCATTTTTAAAAAGTGGTCAAACTTACAGTAAGTGTATCAAGGTGACATGTGTTTCTAACTGTGGTACACTGTGAAGTGCTCAGCACCTCTGTTATAGTCTTCTTCCCAAAAACATTTCACTGGCATCTAATCAAGCCTTTAGAAGTAAGTTCCAGTTCACAGGAAATAGGGGAATAAACGACAAGTTCAAGAATCCCACAAGGAAACTATCGAACACCACCAGAATGAAGGACATTCTACAGAACAACTGATGGGTCTCTTCAAAAAGTTAATGTCCAGAGGGGGAGAAAATGGAGGTAGCAATCCAGACTGAAAAAGGCCAAGGAAAGACAATGGGCAACTGCAGTGTGGTGAACTTTGAGTAGATCTCGGTTTGAAATATAAATAGTTATTAAAGGCAAGTTGAACAACTGGGGAAATTTGAAGCTGGACTAAGTATTATCCGCTATTACAGAGTTGTTTTAACTTTCTCTAGTACAGTGATAATGGTGTTGGCGTTGTGCTTTTAGGAGAAATGTGCCAGAGAGTTTAGGAGTGAAGTGACATAATATGGGCAACTCATAATCAGACAACAAAATGTTAAACAGAGGTTGAATGCAGGTATTGAGTATACAGATGGAATAGTCTTTCAACTTTCCTCCACGTTGAAAATCTCATAATAAAAAGTTGGAGAAAAAACACAAGATTCACATGTATGAAAAAATTATTTGGAAGAAGAAATCAAGAAAAACTGCTTGTCATATTCCTCTGTCCCCATGGGAAGCAGGAAGAGGCAGAGGGGAGATAAATACGTTAGAGACAGGAAGGGGGAAGTGTGTAACCTGCCCCCTAGTGAAATATGGGGGCTGGGGAACCAGAGAACCTCTAGTCAAGTTTGGAGATTCAAGAAAAGAGGAACCCATTTTGGTGGGGGTGGACCTGAAAAGGCAGCCAAGAAGAAAATCTCAAGCCTATAATGGCAGAAATGAGAGACCATTTCTGGTCTCTCTCTCCAGAGAGAGCCCGGGCCAGTCTTCCAGCATTTCCTGTGTCCCCAAAGCTTCATTGACACCCTTACAGATAGGTGTGTGAAAGTGGTGGACCCTGGCTAGGAACACAGGATGTACAGCTGAGAACTACACCAACTGGTAGTCGAGGACAAGTGGGACAACACAGCGGCCACCAACATGGAGAAATGACCACCAGTGGCCACAGAATGTCCCCTTCCGTGCAGTGGCACTTCAGCATCCCTAAGCTCACACTCCACCTGAGGAAATGAAGATGAGAGTGACAGAACTGGACCTGATGGGACAAACATGAAACGTTCTGTGATTGCCCATAATTTTTAAGATTACACAGAATGGTAGGAGGTTAGATTTCCGCTACATAGTACAAAAAGGGCAAAAAATAGACATTTAATTCATATATAGAAAAATAAAGTCACATATCTTACAGTCTGTGTCTGAGATAAGTGCCTGCCCCATTCTCCATCCTATCCTAGACATTTTAATATTCCTTCATCCACTGTCATAGCATCACAGGAGAACCAAGATATAGTGTGAGGGATACATTATGCATACAAATATACATCTGAAATGACCTTGCAGTTGTCCACACTCATAGCTACATGGAATATAACACAGAAATTATTTACGGCCTATGGAATGTGTGTGGCTTTTAAATATGAATAAATAAAAATTTATTCAAATAAAATTAAAAAGCCATGCTGTGAAGTCTGACTCAAAAGAGTTGGGAAGTAGATCAGCTGTTGATCTGCTTCTTGAAAAACCCACACCATTCCAGGAAAAGAGAGCTAGGCAGGGCTGCCTCTCTTTTCTGGAGCTGGGATGTCAAAGGTACCCCTGCCAGGGTATATGCTACATGCAAATTAATAGAAAACAGAATTATTGGGAATGTAACTAAATAAGAAATATCTTCTGTTTATAACTGAGAGGCAATATTTTCTTAAGATGACCATAAATTTGAAAATATATCCAGGATTATTTAGCATTGACCATATAGACATAATATTTCATATGTTAATAATAGACAGTGGTTTCACAGTGAAGAAAAAAAAGAGTGTATCATTACATGCCATAATAATAAAGGACATCATCAGAAATGCATGGCAGACCCTTTTAGTGAGTGTGTCATTGTTTTGAATGGCTATGTAACAGGATGGTAGACATTAAAGCTGGAGGAGACCCTCAGATGTCTTTTGGTCCCATACTGCTAATTCTGGTCTTTACACAATTTTCTTTTACAGATGATCCAGGAAGTAAGTGCGGGAAAATCTTGGTTGACTCTACTCAAGTCTTGCCGGAACTACTAAAGATGACAACCATGATTGTAAATAGGAATACCACCTCATTCCCAACATTCTCCCCTCCCACTCTACTCCCACCCTGAACTTGAGTCCCCTTCCTTCCTTCCACTGACACAGTTAGGGCTGGGATGACATCTCTGCTTTCAACTCAGGATATTAATCTCTTACTGAAGACTTGGTGAGTTAGAATGGACCACACACTCTCTCTCTCATTCTCTCTCTCTCTCTCTCATTCTGTCTGTCCTCAGACCACTAAAGCTCCTAGGTGATCACAGAACAAGCCAACGTAATTCTATTTGTGTTGATGTCTTAATAAAAACAAAGATCTTCCACCACCACTTGCCTGCCAAAAGCCTTGGCTTCTCTGGAAATGCAGCATCTTGGTCTGTGATTATAATAACACAAGTGACAATCAGTTGCATAAGGAAGAATTTATTTTCTCCAGAACGCTCTTTTCATCTTTTTCTTTTTGGAAGTTTTTAACTTTTTATTTTATATACAAAGAGCTAACATTGTTTCTGTGTAAGGTGGATGTCCTGGATGACCCATTCAAGGAAGCTGTAAATACAGTAAGTCCCCTACACACAAACCTTCAAGTTGAGAACTTTCAAAGATGTGAATGTGCGTTCCATCAACATCAGGTGTGAGTGAAACTGCAGCTTGCCCTCCGTCTCCTATTGCTGACGATCCTTCAGCTCTACCATCTCCCACCTCCTCTCCCTCCTCCAGTCAGTAACCCTTCTTGCCTGTTCACTCGATTCCAGCCCCTGTATGCCAGCTGTTGTACTGTACTTTTCAGTTACTGTACGATTAAAAATGTTTTATTTTTTGTTTGTTTGTTTTGTATGTATTATGTGTGTGAAAATATTATAAACCTATTACAGTTCAGTATTATATAGCTAATTGTGTTTGTTGGGTACCTAGGTTAACTTTGTTGGACTTACAAACAAATTGGACTTACGAACGTGCTCTTGGAAAGCAACTCATTCGTATGCGGGGGACTTACTGTATATCAAAAATTAAAGCCTATTTTTGTTAAATTATTTTAGCATCTGCAATCCCCCCTTGCATAAAGGAAGCACATCAGAACAGAAGGCTCCATGAGCTCATGTTTTTAGACTTAAACTGATGTTACTGAGGGAAGAGGGAGGGGCTCTCTTCCCCATCCCACCGCTGCCTGCTCTTTCTGCCCCTTCCCTACAAAAGTCTACATACCAAATCAATCAACAGATAAAACAGTCTTCATAACCCCCAAAACAATTCAAACAGATGAACTGTTCAAAGGACAATAAAGTTAAGAATTTGCAATTATTCGCACACAGTATCTTTAAGGACTCAAAGGCTTAAAATAGCATATGATTCAGCAACTTTATATTCATAATACATACCCATAAAATATAACACATTAAAATTACAATTTTTTTCTATAAATTCAACGAATAAATCTTAAATATACACTGTATGCATTTGGGACATTTTTCTGCAATTCTGAATCAGTATAAATTCAGACAGGACTCTCCCCATACTCTTTTCCTTAGTGATATATTACTAAAACATAAATCTGAACTATAACTGCCTCAGAGAATTAGTTCAATGAGCCAGGCATGAAACTAAGCACTGATTTAATTCTTATAATCACTTAAGAGATGGGTATTATTGCGTCTACCAGAGAGGAACCTACGATTTACAGAGTTTAAAATTTTGCCTAAAATTATAGTTAGCAAGTGGGAGACACGAGATTTGAACCCAAACTTGTATGATTCATAAGTCTCCAATATTACATTTCTATACACTCGTAGGTTTGAAGACTTAAGAGTTAACAACTTACAAACATGAAGGATGTGCAGTATTCAAACAGGCTGTCTTCTGAATTACCACGTGACAGTTCCACTGATTTAGAGCTAAATTTATTCCCCGAGTCATTCAGTATTCTTGCCCAAAATAAAGTAGGATAAAGTCAGAGCATATGTTACAATTTAAGCCAAGTTATTATCTGTCTTCTTCACAAATTCTGAAAAGCTGGTCCACCAAAATCAGATGCTAGGAATGAGGAGGAAGAAAACCAAAATAGGGAGGGAAGAACGTAAAATTAGGATGCACAGAGATGTGGAAAGACAAAATGGCAGGGAAAAAAATGAAAGGTAGAAAAAGAGAAATGAAGGGTGAAAAGAAGAAGAAAAGTAGCAGACTTTACAGTTTGGGAAGTCTTTTTTAAAGTGCGTGATGATCTGTGTAAGGAGGTCAAAGTGAGTTCACCACAAGATTTATGGAGGAACAAAGAGGGGGTAGCAAGTTCTGACTTTTAAGTACAAAATCTAATTTCTTAAGGGACCCTTTACCTTTTTGTGAAACTAGTAGCGTGGGAAGTCCCTAAACAATACAGCTGCACTTTCTACATTACAGGCAAACCTGGGTTCTCCCATGAATCACACTGGGCTTATGGGATACCCATGTAAGAGAGGGAATTTTAAAAGTTCGAGGTCAGTGTACTCCGAAAGCTAATGGGAAAAACGCTGCTTCCTCTTCTTCCTGTTTTGCCTGATTGAGCCAGTTCCTGAAAGTTCTGGGCCCATTTTCAATATGCTGCAAAGAATATGCATGTTCTGCCCTCATATAGGCATAACCCAAATGGTGACCCTACAAGAAGAGACTTCAGAAAGTAGACCTTCACCTCACGAATATAAGGGTAAAGGTTTATATAACATCTCCAAAGGACAAGAAAAGCACACTTGGGTTAACTCTTCTTTTGATTAATTTCTACTTTGTCAAATTACTCAATAACTCTTTCAACTGAATGTCTTTTATGAAATTTTCAAGGATTTGATCGTTATTGACAAATTTTGCTCTCTATTAAGAGAATGCTAAAATATACTGAAGCCGGGGAGGGCAGTTAAAAAACAAACAAAAAAAAAAACCCTATATTCTCTGATACTCTCTTGTGAGAATAAAATAAGAGAACCAACAAAGCCTATTACTTACTTTAAAAAAAAAGTTAATCACTAAACTCTTCAAAATTTCTTTTTATTAATGACTTTCTGATTCCAGAAAGTTAAAATAGTACTGTTGGTCTCTCTGAAAATGTCACGCAAATATCTTTATTACATATATATCTGAAAGAGACAGAGTATTTCACATCAAGTTAAAAATAAAAAAGAATTTCAAAGAGATTAAAGAGTACGTAAAAAAAACACAAACAATGTAAAACTAGTGAAAAAAATATTAAAATGTATGTTTACAACCTCAGGGAGGGGAAGATTTCCTCAGCAAAATGCAAAACTTAGACAGAAAAGATGGACAGGTTTCCTTCTATTAAAAAAGTAAATCTTCCTGTTTGCCAAAAGACACTATTTTAAAAAGTCAAAAGATTAGAAGAAAATATGAGCAATGTATATAACCAATAAAAGATTAGTACATATATTTATAAAGTAAGTCAACAAATAAAAATAAACATTTCTTCCTATTCTTCACATGACAAAAATGCTTAACCTTATTTGTAATCAGAATAACACTGTAAGTGAATTGGCAAAAATAAAAAAGTTTGATAATATCTGATATGGGTGAAAGTATAAACAAAATGATGCCCTCATCTACTGTTGGTGGGAGTATAAATTGATAAAGCATTCCTGCAAGGTAATCTATCAACATTTAAAATCAACATTTAAAATATACAAACCTTTTCTCTCAGCAATCCATTTCCAAATATCTGTCTTTATGAGTAAGGTATTATTTATAATACTTTTCTAAAAATTTGGTAAAAGTATAAATTGTTTTACATTTCCCAATTCATTAATAATAATAATAGTAATAATAAAATTACAGTAAATATTTGTATATTAATTACTAAATGCCAGTGACTTTCCAAAGTGCTTCACATACATGAACTCTGTTTATCTTATAACAAGCTTCTGAGGTGGGTACAGTTATTGCCCCATTACAGATGGAAATACTGGGGCAAGAGAGGATGAGAAATTTGCTCAAAGTCACATGCTTGTAATGGGTGGAGCCAGGATTCAGACCGAGGTAGCCTGACACCAGAGTACTCAGAAATACTATGGAATAGAATTCAGAAAAGAATTGATTCAGAAAGATCTACAAGGCAAACAGTTACCTTTAAAAAGCAGAACAAGATTGGTATTATAATGTCTTTATACAAACAAAAATGAATATATTTGATTATCTACATAATGAATGAAGCTATATATCTTATTATTAACATAATATATGTAGTGGGGATGGTTAAAGAAGGTTAAAGAAGGTTATCCCTAGGAGTGGAAATGGTAGTGGGAAAGGAAGATGAAGAGGAACTTCCCCTTTTAGCTCTATGTATTTCTAAAGTGCTTGAAATTTTGAAAAACGAGAACGCATTCATGTGTTACTGTTATAATACTTAAATGTTATTTGTCTTTAAAAAAATGGTGGGGGGGAAGGATCATATGGAAAACAGTCTGTCCTTATAGAAGTTTCTATAACTGTGTTTCTGGCTTTCAGTCACATTTTTCCCTCTTTTAAAAGTTGATCCAGGGCCTCCCTGGTGGCGCAGTGGTTGAGAGTCCGCCTGCCGATGCAGGGGATACGGGTTCGTGCCCCAGTCCGGGAGGATCCCATATGCCACGGAGCTGCTGGGCCCGTGAGCCATGGCCGCTGAGCCTGCGCATCCGGAGCCTGTGCTCCGCAACGGAAGAGGCCACAACAGTGAGAGGCCCGTGTACCGCAAAAAAAAAAAAAAGTTGATCCAAATATCTGCTAAAGTCAACCTTCTAAATTTTCCAGAATTATTTTCAGCTCATATAAAAGGCTTTAACCTTCAACCTTTTTAGCTTTGGTCCCACTATGTTTATGACTCTTTTTAAAGAACCAAATTTTTGGTTGCTGTTGAAAGACATTTAGAAGATGATTTATATAAGAGGAGAAACTTAAACTGGGGACATTGAATCTGGAGTTAAAACCTGGCTCTGTGTTCTCAGGCAGTGTAGTTTTTTGGTCAATTATGAGTTGGAAATGCCTACTGCTCAATTAGCAGGAATGAAGACATATGAGCGGTTTATGTCAAGGACAGGAGGCTGCAGAGGTAATCTGCAGGCCATCAAACCTGAATAAGAGAAAAGGCTTCCTATTCCAGTTCCTCCTGCGGGACCTCTTCAGGTCACTTTTATATTTACTCCAGAAGGACAAAGGATGCATCGGTACTTAGAGAATAAATATTGTATGTGGACTTCCATCAGGAAACGCAAGTAACAGAAAGCTGATGGTCACAGCTATTCTTCACCAGTGTGATGACTGCCAATCCCCCTCCACCCTTTTGATTCCCTTATTTTTTTTTTCCAACCCTGTTCACTATCAATGCCATCAGGCGGGGCTCCCAATGTGGATCACTCTCAGAAGACTTGGCAGCCCTTGTGCCCCTAGATGCTTCCATTTCCTCTTTATGTGCACTTCTACATTTTCAACGAAGAAAGGGAGCCAGGAAGCAATGTGAGAACTAAACATAAGACTTGGTTACAACAAAAATGAGAACATTCAAAGGCCTGATTGCCTGTTCCTTTGGCAATAGAGCTGCTCTGGAAAGGTGCTTGAGACCTACTTCAGTGAAAATTAAAATAAATCACAGGCATTCTTCAAAGAAAAGGGATAAAATTATACATTTACCTACAGGGTATCGATACAGGCATAGATTTAGATAGATGTGTTATATAGTTCATGCACCCATACTAAACACGCATATGAATAATCCCTATACAGATGGCCAAACACTAACAGAGAAGCTTTATTCAGGACTCTGCAATTATGATAACTAGATATTCAACCAAAAGCCAAAAGGATGGTGTTAAGGCACAGAAATGAGCATGGAGAAATGGAATAGGATAAATTCTACCTCTTGACATCTTTATTGAAACAGGGCTGGTAGTCTATTGGACACTCGCAACAAGAGGCTTAAAACATACCAAACGATAATGAAACATAATTTCTAGGTTAACACCAAGATGAGAGCCACCATCTGGCACCTCTGCCAGCCTCAAAGCTGGACAAAGACGCATATTATGAGGCCACACGTTTGGGGGGAGAGAGGCAGAAATTGAAGAGGCTCATGTGCAAAATGGAAAGTCAAAATGAATCTTCCAAACTTCAACAACAATAACAGTTTAAAACAGTGTGTGAAAACCCACATATCCTAAGACAAAACCTGGACAAAATGGCTTCCTGTCTATGACCATTACTTATCTGGAATAATTTCTTTTAAGTTTAGAAGCTTAGAAAAGCTCCAATATCTCTCTTTAACCATTCATATACAAGTTGCCCTCCAAATATTAACTGTTTTCCAATTAACAACCTAAAGTGGATGGAGTTGAAAACTCTCTGTGATCATTCATTCCATCAATTAATATTTATCAACTGCCAACTTTGGCCTTGGCACTGGGTAAGTAATGATGAACAAGACCCATATGAACTCTGGAGCTCACAGTCTGAACTCTATGTTCTAGATTGCATCATCAGGATTTGGTTATAGTGAACTGACAGAACAGATGAAAAAAAAATCCTATGAAGCTTACAGTCACATAGACCCATCTCCAAAGAACACAGCACAGCTCACTGCTGTATTCTAAGATCTAGGTTTAACTCCCTGATTTGGAATTTAGGGATCACCTTTCCATGGAAAGCAATGCCATCAATGATGTTTGGGTTCTAGGGTTGATCCATAAATCTTGAGTTGCCCTGCATGCAGCTGCAGTGTGATTTTAAGAGATTTCTGGTTTGTGTTACCCTGGGAATCAGTTGAATCAATAGTATTAAACTGTAATCTATAATCCCAACGCTGCTACCATGGATTGAAACAGGGGAGGCTGAAGTGTGCAATGCTGGGGATGCAAAAAGCTGGAAATACCTATGAGTGGGCTGGCTGCCGTCCTTCAGTTTCAATCCATCCCCAGGACAAGGGAATATGCACGGCGGTAGAATCTCCCCAAAGGTGCTTAGGAGGGCAAGAATTACATTTGGAATAGCTCATTTGCACGTCAGCCATTGGCCTCTTACACAGAATCAAGGCACTGGTTCTGGCCAAGGCTATGCACATTTCATACCGTTGTTACTCAGAAATCACAAGTGACATGTTTTCTGGTTATTTCAGGAAGTATAATAGTGTTTTTACACATTCTCCCCTTTTTAAGGTGCATGTTTTTTCAACAGCTCTAATAGCATTTAAAGTACATTAAGTCACATTAATTTGCTGATTGAAGTATAGTTGATTGAAGTATAGTTGATGTTTCAAGTGTACAGCAAAGTGATTCAGTTTTACATCTATATATGTATATATGTGTGTGTGTGTATATATATATACACACACAAGAATATATATATATATATATATATATCTTTTTCAGATTCTTTTCCATTATAGGTTATTACAAGATACTGAATATAGTCCCCTATGTTATACAAGAGGTTCTTTTAACTTACATCAATTGTTAAACACCACTTTTTAGGCAGTTTCATTGCATGAACCTCGTCTTCTCTTTTAGATGCCCCAAATTACAGCTCAGCATTTGACCAATAAAACAAGAACCTCAACTCAGGCCCATTTTGTCCAAACCATGGCACAGTTAGACGTGTAGCTAAAAACAGAGAAAAAAGCTATTCTAAACAAGAACCTGAGTCTCTGAGACAAAATTTTAAAAACAATTTTATTTATGTCTAAAAATAAGGGAGTAAAACATATGCTCTAGTAGTTACTGCCTGAAGAAAGTCATTTACTGGATCTGTGACAAGGTTAAGTAAAATCTTTCTTACCAATCATTAGCAATACCCTTAGGTTATACCCGGAAAATGTAGGTGCTTCAGCAGTGGTCACCCCAAATTATCTAAATAAAATACTTTGTCAGTCTTAGTGACAGAGTCACTATATGAAATACAATCTTCTCTGAAACAAAACGTCTGCCTTTTATTCTCCTCTATCACTGCACTACAGAGAGTGAGTTCACATTTACAGATCATTCTTCTGTTGTTTTCTTAACACAAAGTGGGGGTGGGGAGTGACTCCCAAATATTGCTCCTAGGGTTCCCAAAGCCTTTCTGAGCTCCCAGTAGGACCTGAACATACCCTTTCTCTGAAGAGCCCACAAGAAGAAAGTTTCCAAGTCAACCCTCAAGACAGGAAAGTGACAGAGCTAGAATCTGGCTCTGTCCAGTAAACACTCTGCCTGGGGACATCCACCCCAAGTGCCTCTAAGGAAAGAAAGCATCTGATCAGGATGAGGAGAACAAAATCCCATGGGAGGCGGCTAACACATAGAGAGGAGTAGCCTAGGCCAGACCTGGGCGCCAGCCGAACACGGGGACCCAGAAAAGTCTTCGAAGCCATGGGTGGGTTTGGTTTGAAATGCCTCTCCCACATCTTGTTATGCTTGGAAAGAGACCTGGGAAACCATGTTTATCCCACAGAAAGGTGATTCTCTGAGAATGCTTGGGAAAAAGCAGCATCCCTTGGAAACCATCAGAAATGCCCATTTCCAGGCCCACCGCAGACCTATTAAATCAGAAACACTCAGGGTAGCCCAGAAATCTGTTTTCATAAGCTCTCCAGGAGTTTCCGAGGCAAAGTCAAGTTTGCAAACCACCACCATAGGATTAATTAAAATCACTGTAGTACAGCCCCTCTCCCAAGCCTTATTCATAATTGGAGAATGAGAGGTCTTTCCTCCTTCAAAAGAAATGTCAAGGATCAACAGGCCAAAGAGGGAGTCAGGAGAAGGTTTAGGTGTTTTTTTAAGGCTTAATTTATCACTGCTCCTCCTCATTCATTTCAGGTTTGGGAATCTTGGTCATGGGCACCAACAAAGGCAGAGGAAAAAGCATCAGAAATGGATCTGATTCACCCCAGAGACCAGCGTACATTGGACAACTTATTGCTATTTAAACATCACTTTCAAGTAAGCAAGTGACATTAATGGTAATTGTAATGAACCGTACAGATCAAGAAAGCCCACCTGACTGTCTCCCCAACACAATTAAGAAAGACACCACTAAACCTTCCTCACAGATTTCCCAAGTGAGTGGCTATTTATAAGAGACCACACAGAATTCAACGATAACATATGAGTTAATACACACGCTTAAATTTCAGAGCAAATGCTTTTTAATCACTGAAACTCTTGGCTACTTATATCACAAGAACATTTAAATACGTTTCCCCCATCCCCCAAAATGAATTTTCAATCCTCTAAAAGAGACCAATGGTCTACTGAGAGGCAACAGAGACCCTAATTTTTAATCGAGCACTAGGAACTTTTCCACTAAAATAAAAAGCCACTCATTCACAAAGCATCAATGTACCTCCAACGGCTGTTCTTATTTTGCTTCCCAACACTTTAAATTTCAAAAGATGAGAATCTGAAAAAGCAGCAGCAACACAAAAAGCACACCATGGAAATTCTAGAAGTCAAATGTACAACAGAAAGGACCTTTCTACATAAAATACATGTGTCCATAACTAGCCTACTGCCACCCAGCCTGGCCTGCCTTTCCTGAAACAAAAGTAAAACTCGGGTACTATTTTTTTATATCATTATTAGGCACTTGAAACTCAAGAAACCAGTTCTGTGCCTTCTGGGATAACTGTCCTCATTGGAAAATGAGTAGTGCTGAATAATCAACATGATTTTGCTCTGTCTTGATTTGTAGTATCATAGCCTTGTTGCTATTTTTTCAGCCTTCACCCCTAGACATCGTAAATCTAGCTGCTTCCTTCTTTAGTGGTAATTAGCATTAGTCACAAGCCAAAAATGATTCCACATAAGAAGTAAAATAAACACAACCCTTCTTACCTTTCATGCCAAACTTGGAGTGTCTTGCCAACTTCAGCAGAAACAGCATTACCAGCAGACAAAATCCTACTACAGATGCAATTACCACCACAGCATAGACCTAGAGAAATGAAGGGAGGGCAGTTATGATCTTGATAATTAGTTTCTTATATCCAGGTGATGCTGATTTTGATGGAGATGGTTAATATTTATTGAATACTTACTGCCTGCTTTTCTAAGAGCTTTATGGATATCAATTAATCTTTAACAACCCTAGGAAGATTTATGCAGGTCCTATTATTATCCCTATCTCTACAAATGAGAAAAGATAAGTTAAAGCTTATAAAAATAGGTACCCAATTAATATTATACAGATTAACATATACTACTAATACATCCTATATTATTATATAATGTATAGATAATAGATATTTTATCTCTCCCCATCCATCTATCTACCTATGTACCTACCTACCTACCTATCTGGAGAGAGAAGTGAGAGAGAGAGTATATAAAACATGAATGACAAAATACTAATAATTTTTGAAGCTGCTGAAAGATACAATGGGGTTCATCTCATGATCTTCTCTACCACTGTACATGTTTGAAAACTGTCCATGACAAAAAAAATTTTTTTAAGTTGACTACTGTTGCTCTTAGAAGTCAGGGTGCCCTAGAGCAGTGAGTAGGTCTGGAAGGGAGCAGGAAGGCACTTGTGGGTGAGCACAGCCTGTGAAAGCTCACGAGGTTGTAGACTTATGACATGTGAACTTTTCTGTATGTATGAGAAAGATCAATACAAAGTGGTTTTTTTAACTTAAAGGTGTAGCTGCAAGTTGTGAATCATACAAGTAGAGAGAGTAGATGCAGATCTTTCTGAATCCTGTCACAGCCCCAAGCTGGGGATCACAGAGGCACAAGTGCATAATGCTAAGTACACACTAACAATTTAGAAACAAAGATCGACACAGGACTATGCATAATCTTCCATTTTTGCTGTTTACCCCAAAGTCCTGCTTCCAAAATAAATTTGTTTCTATAAACCAGGAGTTGGCAAACTCTTCCTGTAAAGGGTCATATAGTAAATATTTTAGGCTCTGGGGGCCTACAGTCTGTGTTGCAACTAGACAACTCCCCTGCTGTAGTGTGAAAACAGCCACAGACAATATGCAAACAAATGGGCGTGTCTGTGTTCCAATAAAACTTTATTTACCACAACAGATGAATAGCTGGATTTGGATATAGTTTGCCTAAACTGTCCTAGATGTCCATACTGACTTAAATGTCTAAGTTTCATTTAATCCACATAACAGTCCATACGACATATTATTATTGTCCCCATCTGTGGTAATCATTAGTGTTGTTCCCCAAACATTTCTGTTTCCCCCTATGTTTCTCTTTGTAGGATTCACTTCCTGGCTTCCTTGTGGTGAGATGGGTTCATGTGACTAGTTCTGGCCAATGAGTTGAGACCTGTATCACTGCCAGGAGGAGGATTTCACTGTTTACTGCAAGATCTTAGACTAAAGCAGTGGTTCTCAACCAAGGATAATGTTGCACCCAGGGGACGTTTGGCAATTTGGAGTTGTCACAACTGGGAGAAAGGTGCTATTAGCATCTAGTGGGTCAAGGCCAGGGATGCTGCTAAAGATCCTGCAGTGCCCAGGAGAGCCCCCCACAAAAAAACTTATTCATCAATAATAGTAGTGTTAATAGTGCCAAGGGTAGGGCTTCCCTGGTGGCACAGTGGTTGAGAGTCCACCTGCCGATGCAGGGAACATGGGTTCGTGCCCCGGTCTGGGAAGATCCCACATGCTGCGGAGCAGCTGGGCCCATGAGCCATGGATGCTGAGCCTGCGCATCCAGAGCCTGTGCTCCGCAACGGGAGAGGCCACAACAGTGAGAGGCCCGCGTATCGCAAAAAAAAAAAAAAATAGTGCCAAGGGTAGTGCTCTCTTTCTCTGTGCCATAATAAATGCTAACTTTTCAAAAGGCAGCTGCCTTGTCAGCCTCACCTTGGAATGAGGATGACGCTGATAGAGCTCCCAGCCAATACGTGTAATGAAGCAATAAATAAATGTTTGTTGTTTTAAGCCACTGAAATTTGGGGGTTTTTGTTACTGCAGCATAGCTTATCCTGACTGATATACCCAGCTCATAGTGAGAGGCAGTATCAAGTGGAGATTAAGAATATGGATTGTTCCTGAGTTTGAAATTTAGATTTACCACTTACTAACTACATGGTTTCCAAATTACTTAGCCTCTCAGCATCTCATAACCCTCATGTATAAAATAGAAAATATAATAACACTACCTTGCAGGTTGTTATAAATCCTCAATTAGTCAATGCAGATAATGGGCTTGACATAGTGCTTACTATAATAAGTAATTAATTATGTTGGCTATGATGATGATGATAAAACTGAGATTTATAAAATAAATAAATAAATAAGCAGCCCAAGATCACAGCTCTCAAACTTGGGATTGGAATCAAAGTCTGCCCAAGTATAAAATCTGTGATTTATGTGTGATTCACCCACTACATTGCCTCTCCAAAGCATGTGGCTGAGAGTGAAGGCAGGATTATAAAAACATATATCTAATCCCTCCACAGCACCTTCAGATGGGGTCAGATGGGGACAGCATTAAATAAGCTACAAAGCACAGAAAAGAGCACATGCCAAACAGTTGGCTAGGATGGAGCAAAGGTGTAATTGTTCTTTCTTCTGGTGCTTCAGCTGTAAGTGGCTGTCCCACAGAATGCTTCTGCAGATGTCTGAGTACAAACTTAACTCTGTCTCTGTGGTCTATATATAAATAGAATGGTAGTGATTCCTAAAAGGCTAGTTATAAATCAACTTGTTCTAACCAAGATCATTTCCCTCAAACTTACCTAATGATTTCGGATGTTTCTTTCTCAATCTTTATTTCTAACTAACATTTGCATGGGAAAGAGATCATATTATTTTAGCTATAAGTTTCTCTACCCTATTATTAAATTCCAAAATTCTACAGATGAAAGAAGAATTCATTAATAAACAAGTTCAAACACTATTTTATAGATAAGGAACCGGGGACAGAGAGACATTTGGAGGACTTGCCCTGAGTCCCAGGATCACTCTGCAGAACCACAGTCTTACACACTTTGGAAAGTACTCAACTGGCATTCAAGAGACCTATGTCCTAATGAACCCAGGATACCTTGCCTTTACCAGCTGTGAGACCTCACAGGTGCTTCACTTCTCCCAGCCTCTGTTTCCTCATTTGTACGTGGCGATAATAATACCTGCCCTGAGTTATCTACTTCATTAAAGAATATTTAAGTCATCTTAGAAAATGGAAAGGTGTTCTTCTCCAGAAAAGCAGCTAATGATCTGCTAACAAATATTTAAACCTATTGAAGCAGTTCTAAATGTAAAGAATCCTTTAATAAACAAAGACTCTTGTGACAATGAGAAGAATCATTTCCTCAAAAACAAATTATTTGATAAATACAGAATTTCATGTACTCTGTGCATGTGTGTTGGGGTGGGGGTGGTCTTCACATGGGAGAAAAGCAGGAGTGAGTTTGTTTGTTTGGTTGGTTGGTTGGTTAGTCAGTTTTTATCTGAGGCTACCTCTCAGCATAGAACAAAGAGCTGCTCTCCTCTGAAAATCCAGCAGGGTTCATGAGGAGCATCTGCTAGACCAGAAAGGTGAATGCTTAAGGCTGTCTTGCAAATGCTCTGAAAACACCTTTGAATTTTGTATCAGCTCCCTGACTCTGAAACTCTTTTTCTAATCTAATGATCTTCCCTGTGATCAGGGACTGTTATGTATCAAATATTTGATCCACACTTAATTTTAAAATTTTCTTAAAATTCTACAAAACATTGCCTTGCATCTCTCATGCAGATTTCTAAGAGCCACAGGTGGAGTCAAAACATACAGACTTTCAATGAAGATTATTTTCACTCATCTTGCCTTCCAATGACGCTACTATAGATAGTTCAAACATCAAGATACGCCAATTGGGGGCTTAAATTTATCATTTGGATTTAAAGGAGAAAACTGAAGTTGGTATATAATTTTTAGTAATTGGAATACATACACATCTGTGGGCTTAACACATGTTCCTTGGATTCCTTACATATGCAAACAACGTTCTCAAACCAAGAAACATTAAGTGGTTTGGTATGAGAGTAAAAACTGAAATGAATGCATAAGGCAGGAATTAGAAAACATTCTGCAGTTGATTTAACACAGCAGTTTTCCTTGTTATTTCAATGCAATGCACATAGTCATCTGTGGAAATGTGTGTGTGTGTGCATGTGTGTGGTATGTGTCTCCAAATACTGGATGTGCATATTTTGAGTTGCAGTTAAGTTGTATCTATTTATGAGCCTCCTGGTCCCACTGCATGGCCCTGGTTTAAATATCCATCACATCTCTTTATCATTGCACCAGACACCTAAATCATCATCACCCCACTTCTAATCCCTCTCTTCTGCAACCCATTCTATAGTGTTCATCATTAGTTTAATCACCTCCTAGGTGCCAGGCACTATTCTAAGGACTAGGGATACAGCCATGAAAAACACTGACTGAGTTGCCTATACTAAGAATCTTACTAAAGAATCAGGGAGGGGAAAAAGATATTAAACATGTAAACAAATAAATAATCAAGGTAATTACACACAATAATAACTGCTCAGAAGAAAATGAAACAGGGTAATGGCTGCTGCTGGCCACTCTAGCTAAAGCTATGTGATGACCATTGGGAAGTGCATACCTTCTAGAAGGAACAGCAAATATGAAGGCTGTGAGACAAGAGTAAGCCTGGAGCATGCAAGAGAGTATTTTAAAAAGATAGCTGGTAAACAGTGAAGAGAGTATGGAGATGAAGTCAGAGAGACAGACAAGGTCAAGACATGTAGGGCCCTGTCAACCACCATGATGAGTTGGTTTCTGTAACAAAAGTTTTATTACAATGCATTGGGAAGACTCTGAGAATGATAATAAAAGAGTGGTCACTCAAGGGAGAAGGCTCAAGGGTGGTGTAAGAAGATCCTAAACTCATCTCCTACCATGGACATAGCAAATCTTTCAACTAAATATGAAATAATTCCCTCAGAAAGGGACCTGAAAACTAGAGGAACAAAGCCTCCACTTGTGCCATCACAAGTATAAAATGTGGGAATGGGGAGTAAAAAAGATAATGTTTTGGAATGTGTTCAAATTTAAGTTGCTACCAACTTAAAATAGGCTACTACTTACATAGGATGTTATATGTGAACCTCATAGTAACCACAAGGGAAAAACTTATAGTAAATCCAGGAAAAAAATGATAAGGGAATCTAAACATAACACTAAAGAAAACCACCAAAACACAAGGTAAGAGAGAAAGAGAATAAGAAAGGAACAGAAAAGAACTACAAAGACAGCCATAAAACAACTACCAAAATGACAGCAATACATACTGGTCAATAATTACTTTAAATGTAAATGAACAAAATTCACCAATTAAAAGAGCAACTGAACGGATAAAAAAGCATGGTCTATATGTTGCCTACAAGATACTCACTTCAGAAGAAAGAATACACAAAGACTGAAAATGCAGAGATTGAAAAAGATATTCCAGGCAAATGGAAATGAAAAGAAAGCTGGAATAATAGACAAAACAAACTTTAAAACAAACACAGTAATAAAAGACAAAGGGCATTATATAATGATAAAGGGGTCAATCCAGCAAGAAGATATAACATTTACAAATGTATATGCACCCAACGCAAGAGCACCAAGATACACAGAGCAAATATTAATGTACTTAAAGGGAGAAATTGAGAGTAATGCAATAATAGTAGGGGACTTTAACACCCCACTTACACCAATGGATAGATTATCCAAACAGAAAATTAATAAGGAAACATCAGACTTTGACACACACCAGATGACGTTACTGGACATACACAGAACATTCCACCCAAAAGCAGTAGATATACATTCTTCTCAAGTGCAAATGGAAGATTCTCCAAGATAGATCACATGTTAGGTCACTAAACAAGTCTTAATAAATGCAAGAGGATTAAAATCATATCAAGCATCTTCTCCACTGACAATTGTATGAAACTGGAAATCAATCACAAGAAAAAAATGGGGAAAACTACAAAAAGGTGAAGATTAAGCAACATGCTACTAAACAACCAATGGGTCTTTGAAGAAATAAAAGGAGAAATTTTAAAAAATATACATAGGGGCTTCCCTGGTGGTGCAGTGGTTGAGGGTCTGCCTGCTAGTGCGGGGGACGCGGGTTCGAGCCCTGGTCTGGAAGGATCCCATGTGCCGCGGAGCAACTGGACCCGTGAGCCACAACTGCTGAGCCTGTGCATCTGGAGCCTGTGCTCCACAACAGGAGAGGCCACAACACTGAGAGGCCTGCACACTGTGATGAAGAGTGGACCCCACTCGCCACAACTAGAGAAAGCCCTCACACAGAAACGAAGACCCAACACAGCCAAAGATAATAAATAAAATGTGACACCTTTATAAAAAAAAAAAAAAAAAGAAAAGAAAGAAATAGGAAAAAAAATACATAGCAACAAATAAAAACAGAAATACAACATACCAAAATCTTTGGAATGCAGCAAAAGTGGTTACGAGAGGGAAGTTCATAGCAATACAGGCCAACTTCAAGACACTAGAAAATCCCAAATAAGCAGTCTAACTTTACACCTAAAGGAACTAGAAAAAGAATAACAAATGAAGCCCATTATTAGTACAAGGAAGGAAATAATAAAAATCAGAGCAGAAAAAAATAAAGACTGAAAAGTAGAAAAGATCAATAAAACTAAGAGCTGGTTCTTTAAAAAAATAAACAAAATCAATAGAACTTTAGCTAGACTAATAAAAAAGAGAGAGGGCTCATATATAAAATCAGAAATGAAAGAGGAGAAATAACAATGACACCATAGAAAAACAAAGGATCATAAGAGATTATCATAAACAATTATTTGCCAAAAAATTGGACAACCTAGAACAAATGGATAAACTCCTAGAAACACAATTTTCCAAGACTGAATTATGAAGAAAAAGAAAATCTGAATAGACAAATTACTAGTAAGGGAATTGAAACAGCAATAAAAATTCTCTCAACAAACAAAAGCCCAGGACAAAAGGGCTTCAATGGCAAATTCTACAAAACATTCCAAGAATATTTAAGACCTATCCTTCTCAAATTCTTCCAGAAAATTGAAGAGGAAGGAAGCCTTCCAGTCACATTCTACAAAGCTAGCATTTTCCTGATACCAAAACCAGACAAGGACACCACAAAAAAAGAGGGAATTACCAGCTAATATTCCTGATGAACACAGATGCAAAAATCCTCAATGAATATTAGCAAAACATATCCAATAATGCATTAAAAAGATCATACACCACAATGAAATATAATTTATTCCAGAGATTCAAGGATGGTTCAATATCTGCAAATCAATCAATGTGATACATAACATTAACAAAATGAAGGGTAAACAATCACATGATCACCTCAATAAATGAAGAAAAAGCACCTGACAAAATTCAACATCCAATTATGATAACAACTCAACAAAGTGGGTACAGAGGGAACATACTTCAACATAATAAAGGCCATATATGACAAACCCACAGCTAACATCATACTCAGTGGTGAAAAGCAGAAAGCTTTTCCTCTAAGATCGGGATGAAGACAAGGATGCCCACTGTTGCCACTTTCAGTCAACATAGGGTTGGAAGTCCTAGTCATAGAAATTAAGCAAGAAAAAGAAGTAAAAGGCATCCAAATCAGAAAGGAGGAACTAAAACTGTCATGATTTTCAGACGACATGATAAAATGTACGATACACTAATAATGATCTATCAGAAAGAAAAATTAAGAAAATAATCCCATTTATAATTGCACCAAAAGAATAAAATACCTAGGAATAAATTTAACCAAAAGTGAAAGACCAACACATTGAAAACTATTAGACCCTGTTGAAAGAAATTGAAAAAGACACAAATAAGTGGAAAGATATTCCATATTCATGAACTGGAAGAATTAATATTGTTAAAATGTCCATAGTATCCAAAGTAATCTACAGATTCAGTGTAATCCCTATCAAAATTCCAATAGCATATCTCATAGACCTAGGACAAATAATCCTAAAATTTGAATAGTACCACTAAAGAACCCGAATAGCCAAAACTATCATGAGAAAGAAGAACAAAGCTGGAGGTATCTCACTCCTTGATTTCAAACTGTACTACAAAACTATAATAATCAAAACAATATAGTACTGGCACAAAAACAGACACACAGATCAAGAGAACAGCAGTGAGAACCCAGAAATAAACCCATATGTATATGGACAATTAATTTACAACAAAGGAGCAAAGAACATACAATGGAAAAGGGATAGTCTCTTCAATAAATGGTGCAGGGAAAACTGGACAGCCATATGCAAAAGAATGAAACTAGACCACTATCTCATGCTACACACAAAAATTAACTCAAAATGGATTAAAGATTTGAATGTAAGACCTTAAACCATAAAATTCTTAGAGGAAAACAGGCACTAACCTCATTGACATTAGTTTTAACAATGTTTTTGTGGATCTGAATCCAAAGGCAAGGGAAACAAAAGCAAAAATAAACAAATGGTACTACATCAAACTAAAAAGCTCTGCACAGTGACGGAAACCATTATCAAAATAAAAATTCAACCTCCTGAGTGGAAGAAGATATTTGCAAATCACATATCTGATAAGGGGTTAAGATCCAAAATATATAAAGAACTCATACAACTCAACAATAGAAAAACAAACAACCAGATTAAAAATGTGCAGGAGATCTGAATAGACATTTTTCCAAAGACATACAGATGGCCAATAAGCACATGAAAAGATGTTCAACATCACTAATTATTAGGGAAATGCAAATCAGAACCGCAATGAGATATCACCTCACACCTGTTAGTATGGCTATTATTGAAAAGCAAGAAATAACAAACGTTGTCAAGGATGCTGAGAAAAGGGAATCCTCATACACTATTTGTTCAGCTGTAAATTAGTGCAGTCACTATGTAAAACAGTATGGAGATTCCTGAAAAACTTAAAAATAGAACTACCACATGACCCAGCTATTCCACTTCTGGCTATTTATACAAGAACATGAAAACACTAATTCAAAAGGATATATGCACCTGTATGTTCAATGCAGCACTATTTACAATAGCCAAGATGTGGTAACAACCTAAGTGTCCATCAATAGACAAATGGATAAAGAAGATGTGGTATATATACACAATGGAATATTACTCAGCCATTAAAAACAGTGAAATCCTGCCATTTGTGACAACGTAGATGGACCTTGAAGGTATTATGTTAACTGAAATAAGTCATACAGAGAAAGACAAATACCATATGATCTCACTCATTTGTAGAATCAAAAAACAAAAACAAAAAAAAACAAGCAAACAAAGAAAACAAAATAGAAACAGCTCATAGATACAGAGATCAGATTAGTGGTTACCAGAAAGGAAGGGAGCTGGGGGTGGGCAAAATGGGTAAATGAGGTCAACTGTTTGGTGATGGATACTAACTAGACTTGTGGGGATGATCACTTTGTAGTATATTCAGATGTTGGATCACAAGGTAGTACAGATGAAACTTATAAAATAAAAAACTTATTAAAAAAAGTCACTCGGGCTGCTATATGGAGAAAGGCCAGAAGATCACAAGAGTGGGAGGGGGGACAAGGTAGGAGGCTGTGGCAGTCATCCAGGAACAAGCAATTGTGGCAAACTTTCTCGGCAAAGGGCCAGATGGTAAATATTTCCAGCATTGCAGGCCATACAGACTTTGCTGCAACTACTCCACATGCCCCTGTAGCACAAAAGGAGCCACAGATGATATGTAAATAGGCATGACTGTGTTCCAATAAAACTTTATTTATGGACACTGACATGTGAATTTCATAAAATTTTCATTTGTCACAAAATGTCACCCTTCTTTTGATTTTTTTTTTCAAACCACTTAAAAATGTAAGAACTATTCTTAGCCTGCAGACTGCCCCCAAACAGGCATAAGCCAGACTTGGCCCGAGGGCCATAGTTTGCCAGCCTCTGGGTTAGCCTGTGGCTGAGGCTGGGGAGGTGGGGAGATATGGATGGGTTGGCGGTTTACAAGGAGGCAGAACTCATGGGATGTTAGACTGGGCGCACAAGACAAGGAAAAGAAAAGAATGGAGGAATCTGCTGGGTTTTGACCTGAGCAGCTGACAGACCAGCCCCGCCACACAGTCCTGGGGAGATGCAGCCCTGCTGCTCACTCATGCCCCCTTCAATGCTCCTCCCTGCGCCATAAAGCTAACTACCTGGCACTGTGGTTCAAGACCTCATGGCCCTGCCTCAGACTGCCCTCCCTCATATGCCTTACCTTCCAAGCAAGAATGCTTCCAGACTGCAGGCTCAGGCTCACACACCCAAAACGCCCTGCCCTTCGTTTCCGCTATGTCCAAATCCCAGGCATTCCGCATAGGCCGTGGAAAAGGCCACCTGTCCCACAAAGACTCCTCTGGCTCTCCCATCAGGAAGGAACAGGGCGCCTGCCCCTCTCCTTCGCTCTCTCGCATTGCCTTGCTCAGCCTCTGTTTGTAATTTAGGTACTAATATTCATGTCTCAGGTCTCTGACTTAAGTGTAAGCTCCAAAGGGACAGATATGTGTTTCATTCGTACATTTATATCCCCCCACGGCCAGTCCCTCCAGAACCTAATGGATTCCTTACGTTTGGTGGGCACTGAAATTTTTATTAAAATATTTAAGGAGACAGGTGTGGAGACAGAAAGAACTCCACATGTCCCTGAATGAGAAAGCTGGTTTCTTGCTCTTCTAGTAATAATCTTTTAAAGGACAGATATTTAAAACAGGAATCACCAGCAGTAGGTCAGAGGCTATATGGTACCTTTATCACTCTCTTAAACCTTCCCATTAGTTCCTCCACACTTCAACACTCTATTTATAGCTGAACAATAAAAAGGTTTTGTTGAAAGACTCACACTGAAGCAGCTCCATTCCTCCAACATTCAAGCATCCAAAATGCTCAGAACCATTCTACGCAACACTTAAGTATCCCACTCACCGAGAGATGTTCCCGACCGGTTTTGTCAGCAACATCTGTGGAAGGGATTTCATTACTTCTGTTCGTGGTGTCCCCAATGTCATTTGCCGCAGTCCCATAATCTTAAATTGGAGAAAGGGGAAAAAGAAGGAAGTATGAAGTTGTCATTAGGCTGCCAACAAACATGAGGCCACAGTACAACCCAGAATAAAGCAAGACAAATTACAAGATTCCAAACCACTGACAGCGTGGCTGGGGAGAAGCGTGACCTGCCGTTGGGTTAAATCCATTGCAGCGTTAGGACTGTGCGATGCCAAAATTATGTTCAGCCCAGATCTTTACATCATTGCTTTGTTTGGTCAAATTCCAAGCCAGGTCTAGGATTTTTCTTTGCACATAAGAATATATTCCTTTTTTGATAAAGTATTTAATGAAAGTACAAAAGAGAATCGATCATGTAAGAGTCAGATTTATAGACCTGGAAGGGTCTGTGGAAATCGAGTCTAACCACAGTTTTTACAGCTGCAGAATGAGAGCTAAGGGATGTTAAGTGACTAGTCTAAAGTCAACTGGCAAGAAGGCAACAGAGCCTAGACGTGAACCAGGCTTGAAATCAGCAGCTCTGATTTCCAAGGCAGAAGCACTCAAGGTAGAATGTGGAATCGGCACCAATAGGGAACTTGGGTCCACATCTGAACTTTTTTGAAGAGTTCTGAATTGCCAATATATCAGTTTCAGAATTAATGTATAGGGAACTTCACCAATACAACATTTAGAATTGTGAGGGTATGCTCTCAGTTCTCAAATGTAGTTGCTCTTCTGAATCAATTTTAGTCTACAGGGATCAGGATATAAGTAAATGAGTTTTTTGTAGGCAAAGTTTTTATTAACAATATTACATGTAAAAATCATAAAAAGTTTTTGGTAAACTTATTGCAGACCACGTTGTTTATAAATTTTTGTATTTTTATTCTAAATAGGTATGGTGCCTTCAATTTCCATCCTGAACAAACAAACTCATTAAGTCAGCCCTAGCTAATCTTCCCTTGGTAGAATTATCAAGCTGGCCTCAGGGCAACCAATTTAAATTATAATTTTATTAGCAGAGTGGTCCTTTGAATGTGAATGAAAATTAACAGAAAAAGCATATATTTTCTATCTGTAGCTGTTTTATTTTTAACTGCAAAACTACATTCTCACCATTTTCATTTTGAATATATTAGAACTTTTTAATATTTCAATCAAACAGTAGGAGATATCATTTATTTGCTTATTTTCCCTCTTCATATTATATCCAGCTACTCATGCAAAGTTAAACCACTAAAGTATCTATAGTTTAATATCATGACATTGTAGCCCAAAGATCCAAAGTGTGACCTGAGACCAATGGAAAGATGACATTTTTAGAGTCTTAAAAGTTATTGGAAAGGAGTCCAAAACATAATTTTAAAACTGAAAATCACAATTCAAACATATTTCTCTGTGACACAATTTGACATACTCTTTCTTTAAGCCATATCAGAACAAATAAAAATAAAAATACACAAATCACATGCACAAAATTATCCAAACCACAGCTTGGAGGAAAGATGGCTTAACATGAATAAAGCAGGTAAAGACAATGTAATTCCCTAGTTAAAATTAGCTCAAGTTAAATATACACACGTACAATAAACATACAGAGAATTGTTTTATATTAAAATTATAAACTATATTTATATCATAAATATACACATTTGTCAAGGTGTATATATAAAATTAAAGAATAGATTTTATAGAATAAATATATAAATGTATCTTTTTAATCAATGTAAGTTTTAATCAATCTTAAATTTCAAGCCAAGTCTTGAAATTTAGCCTGCCACTTCCCCAAACGGAAGCCTCCTGGTCATGAAGGTGGTTTGAAAACTGTTGAAGATGGATTTTCATACCTAGTAAAACAGCCCTGGGATTCAATTAAAATAGCAAAGTAAAGATAAGATATTTGGTAAGCTAATATAGTGAATCCTTTGGCTTCTCCCTTTCCACATTCCTAAGAGAACCCCATTTTATTCAAGGGGATCAAGCATATCCTCTAGGGAAGCTGATAGAAACTCCAGGGGTGGGTCTAGTTAGTCAAGGGTAATCCAGCCCTCTTCTCAGTACTGGAGGCAAAAATGGACCATAATCCAACTGAGTCTTGAATCAGATACAGGAGGGCTTGGTGGAGGTCTCTGGGAAAATTCTCTTTCTTCTGGAACACTTCAAAAGCTCTTCCCTTTCTCTCATCAATGTGAATGACTCATCTTAAAACCGTAAGAGAAACCAGCCTTCAGCGAAGCCAGTACAATGGGCAGGAGAGTGCAGAGATAAAAAAAAAACCCTTGGATCCCTGATGACATGGCTGAGCTGCTGGTTTCACCAACCTTAAAACGTGCCCTGGGGCTTCCCTGGTGGCACAGTGGTTGAGAATCCACCTGCCAATGCAGGGGACACGGGTTCGAGCCCTGGTCTGCGAAGATCCCACAGGCCGCGGAGCAACTAGGCCCATGCGCCGCAGCTACTGAGCCTGCGCGTCTGGAGCCTGTGCTCTGCAACAAGAGAGGCCGCGATAGTGAGAGGCCTGCGCACCGCGATGAAGAGTGGCCCCAGCTCGCCGCAACTAGAGAAAGCCCTCGCACAGAAACGAAGACCCAACACAGCCATAAATAAATAAATGTAATTAAAAAAAATATATATATATATATATACATACACACACATATATATGCCCTGACTCTGAGGCTCCTGTGTGTGAGCCAGCCTTCCTCATTTTGTAAGAAACATAATTTTGAATTGGGTTTACTGTCACGGCCAGAAACTGATACACCTCCCTTTTCTTGGTAGTCATGGCTTTTAAACAGGTAATTAGTTCCCAATTATGGAAACAAAATGTCTGTTGCACCGCAATGGATTTACTACTTCCAAGAACAAGCAGGAGAGAGAAAACGTTATTTACAGGCATTGAAAATATCAAGGGAAAACAGCCATCAATACTGAATTTTTGAAATATTATTTTGGCCTATGTCATGCTTGAAGTGTATATTTAACTGAGCTTAAAGTTAGTTCTTCTTTTAATTGTTTTATTTCATTTTAGACAAACATTTTGAAAAAAATACAAAATACAGACCACAGGATAGTTACCTTCATAAATTACATCAGGATAATTTGGGTTTGCACCTAAAAAGAAAACAAAACAAAGATATCTTGTTAAGTATGCATTTGAAGTTAAAAAATTACTAACTTATACTCACTAAAATTGGTGAAATATACATTGAAAGTTTTCTAATTGAATAGACTATTTTATAGGATAGGGGAATAAAATCTGAAATTCTAGGTTTGCTTCATGTTAACCTTGTTGCTCTCTCCAAGCCCACAACCTCCATCTCTCTTCCAAAAAAGGAAAGAAAAGGATAAACAGAATTTACAAATCACTTTAGCAATAAAATATTCAACAATTAATGGATTATGACCACTTCCTTTTTTTTTAAACTGTTTCTATTAAACATTTGGTCATTTTAATTGTAATTTTGGTATTTCTATTCCAGAAACAGATCATTTCTATACCACTTTTGTTATTCTCTGATGGTTTGGGGGTTACTTTCAAACTATGTTTTGGCAGGTCCATTTGTATTCACAAACACATTATTAACCAGCCTGGATAATAATACCTAAAGCACAATTTTGCTCTCCACTTGGTCTTCAGGGACATTTCCACGACAGAATAAACCCTTTTCTTTTTTTTTTTACCCTAATACAGCATAGAAAAATAAATGTACTTTCTCTACTGAGATTATAAATAAATGTTATATCACAGAGAAATTCAAGAGTATATCATTTAATTTTTTTGGATGTGTTTTTAGTTTCCAAGATGGTCAGAATATTCATTTAAAAATATTCCTAAGAGAATTTGCAAAAAAAGAAAAATTTTTTAACTTTTTAAAATCACTGTCAAAAAGAGCCGGTGACAAAAAACATTTGCTACTTACTCTTCACTCGGAACTAACTAGGTGTCTATATGAAAGCCTGCTTGGAATTAAAATTAAATTTTGATGTAATATTTAAGTGATTACAAAATGAATTTCCAAAACCACTTTCTATGCTTTTAGTCTTTCCTTACCATACCATGTGAAAAAGTAAAATGTGTAAACCATAAAGTTTACTTGGTTCTCATTTCATTTTTGAACTCTTAGCAGAAAAATACTTAAAATAAGTGAAACTTGAGCCAAGTTTCTGTTCATGTGTTCCCCAGTGAAGAATCAAGGTTAGTCTAAATGAAGAACCAAATAAAAGTAGTCCTAATGCTAAATTAGAATTTCAACACAGTTCAACTAGAAGAATATCTATTTTAGCAGGGGAAAAATTAAGTAGATTGTTGGGCACTTCGATTCAGGGATGCTACATACTGCCACGCAGTCCATGCTTTGTACAACTCTAGGGGGCACCATTAAGACTATCATCTATGTTAATGGAACCATCTGGAATTGTGCAGTGCACAACCTGTGCAGCCACTTCTGATGAATTCATGCTAAGTTATCGATTCCAGTCATTTTCAATTGTATTTTGAGTTTTATAATCTCAAACACCACTTCAAAGTAGCTTTGAGTTACAAAATGCTAATATGCATTGTCAGAATTATTTGTAGCTGATATGACATTCCTGAGAAGGATCTTGAAAGTTGTCCTGCAGGCTGAGGGGTAATTCAGTGAATAAAGCAGGAGAATATCCCAGGAGCAGCCCTGGGAATATCATTTGCAGGACACCCACTCACCCCCTGAAAGTCCTTTCTCTTTGCAAAGTCCCTGGACCTAATGGTGTCCCCTCAAGGTGAGGATTTTCCACCCCTGCTGAAGGAAAGGTTCTATAATCCCAAGAGAGCAAGTCATTCTTTGAACTGCTCAGTAATCTGTTACTTTAGAAGAAACCACTCAGATCCCCTTCTCACTGTGCCCTCAACCTACCATCTGAATCTGCAAGGTATCCGCCCACTAGAGTCTACTCTTCACTTCTAGACCTGACTCCAGGTCCCCGGGACCCAGAGTTCCCTCAACACAGGCCCCACACACACTTTCTGGGACTAGGCAGACTCTCCCCTACATTGGTCAGCTCCAGGCGGCCTCACCATCAGTGTGAGCTCCCTCTCTCTGACTCAAGACCCCAAGGGTGGGGTGAGGACTGAGCGAGGGCGGGTGGGCTGAGGTGTCCACATGCACACCTATCCCCTCTCATTATACCTCTCGCCATGTAGCCGGAGGCACAGGGCAGGGGCCATGGCTGGGACCAGCTCTACCAAAACCACTATGTTCTGGCTTGGAACTCCAAGAGTCTGCGAATTTGATCTTCAGACCCAGGCTTCCAGGTCATTATAAACATACATTTGCCAAGGTAGGAGGATAGAACTTATTTAACAATTCCTTAACTGGATGTATATTTTTAAAGTATTTGGATATAAGTATGTGGACCCTCATTTGTACTAGATTAACCAACCAACCAACCAAGATTGCCTGAGGCCAAGGAGTTTAAGTTTTAAAACTGGGATAGTTCCAAACAAATCCTTGCAATTTGTCCAGGATGAGGGCTTTCCCTGGACATAGGACTTGTAGTGCTAAAATTGGGACCAGTCAGTCACCCTGATTTATTCTCATGCTCTCAGCAACCCCACATGTAGCCACCACATGATTCCATAAGAAAGTAAAAAGACTCAGGATTCAGAGCCAGATGTATCTATACCACACACGTGAAAGGGCTTCAGTGAATATGACTGACATACAGGTGTATTCAGGCTCATCACAGAAAGGGAACACCCAAACACATTACTCACACAAAGCCCCAGAAAGATCCAAAATGTCGAATCAATTCAACTTAGCAAATGTCAGGTACAGAAAACTGGGGTTTGGGGTGGGATCAAAAGGAAATAGGTTAGCTCAGAATCTGGAAAACAGGTCCTTTTCCAGACTTCCGATTCATATTAGTGCATGCCTTTTCTGCCAAATTCACCATCAAAACCATTAGGTCATGTCTACACTTTCTGAAAAGCACTATATTTTCCTAGTTTCATTGTCCCAGATGCATGAGAAGTACTGTCATTTCACTGTCATTGTCAGGATTAGCCAAATTTAGTGCAAGATTATGAAACTCACAGAAAGACAATGTAGGAGGAACAATAATGGTTTTTTTTCCTTCCCTACCATACTGTACTATGTCTGACGAGGACCTACTCATCGAAAGAAGGAAATGCCTCTTTCTGTACGAAGGTTTAGGAGGCCTGCCCTGTGGACGGATGCACAGACCTGGACTTTATGAAAAGCCAGGGTCACATTACTCCAGCTGACCCCAGCTTATCAAGCAGATTATTTTGCTTCTAGCAACTTCTCAGTCAAGCTAACCTCCAGTGAGGTTTACACGCCAATAGCACAGTAGTTATTAACATCATTTTAAATGCAGACACAGGAAAAAAAACTCACCATTTCCTTTTCAGACTTCTGGCAATAGTCAAATTTTGAAGATACCCTGCCATTTTAAAGTATAATTTACTTAGTTTAAATTCAGTCATTATGTACCGTTATATGCTAAAGGTAGGAACCACTGTTGGAGATAATCAGGATTAAAGGGTGAGAAAAGACAAACACGAGCTAGGAGGGAAAAAGCCAGTGAAAAGAGAACGAATGAAAGATAAATGCACTTGAGTAATGCACTTGTCGTGGAGATTTGAGAAGGATTATGTTTCCTTGAAGACTATCCAAGTAGCTCTGTTTAAGTAAGAAATCTCAGACAGAGGTAGCAGAGGTGGCCTCAAGACCTAACGCTTCATGTTGGGAATCTCCAAAATAAAATATAGACATCCTGGAACTCCCTTAACCCACTGGCATTCTGAACAAGCAGCAGACCATATCTACCTCCACAGCTCACCCAAGAGCAGAAGCTACACCAACTAAAACCAGACGAGTGCCAATGTCTGCTTGTCTGATGTTCAAGTACTATCTTCTCAAGAGTCTGCTGAGCATCTCCAGGTGCTATACTCACTAGTATCTCGTGCTTTTTTTTTTTTTAATAAAACAATAAGAATAACAATCATTTATTTGTCCTACTGCTTCAATTTGGGCAGTGCTTAGTGGGCTCCATGTGATGCTGTCTGGGGCAGTCCAGCTGGGACTGCAAGATCCAAGTTGACTTCCCTTCCCTCCATGCCCCTCGGCTGGTATGACTGGGACAGCTTGGGGCTGGCTGGGCTTCTCTCCATATCTTCGTAATCCTCCACGACCTCTTTCCCAAGGTTGGTGTTTATCTCCAGCCAACCTAAAGTCTAGACTCAGAACTGACACAGTGTTATTTCTCCCATTTGCTATTGGCCAAAAAAAGTCAAAAGGTCAACCAAAACTCAAGGGGAGGGAAAAAGGACTGCATCTCTTTATGGTCTGAGAAGATGGGTGCAACATATTCTTCTATTTCTGTCAGTACCTCATTCTTGACCCAAGGCATGTTGTCAGGAATTATGGGAAGAGGACTAAGGTCCAGAGCACAGCCTGAAATCTGAAACGCCCCAAGTGAAAAGAGCAATGGAAACTGTATTATAACCACACACACACTCCTGACAAAGCTTCGTATTCAACGTGCCATGTCTGCACCTCAAAGACACAGATCCTTTGGGCATTTAGGCTTCTAAACATGGATGATAAAATCATTTTTCTCCCCTCAACAATATCGAACCAAAGCACTCCGCCATCCCCTTAATTCCATGCTAAATGACTTCAAGCAAGGACCTGTTTACTTCCATTTTCTAATCTCATTTATAGCCGGTGAGTAAATCTTATGACTTTATATAAATCTTCATGAGAAAATCTTTATGACTTTTTAACTGTAAAACTCTACAGTAAAAGGAAAAGCACATTTGTAGGATTAAAAAAAAAAACTGTGGGAAGATAGGTAGCCTGACCAGAGGGTTCACTTTCCATTCTGCTCTAAAGATAAAAATAATAGTGGAGGCCAGGAGACACATCTGTTTCTTTCCTTTAAGCTTTTAGTCTCTCTCTAATGCTCTAAAAAAAAAATTTTTAAGACTTTTCTTGCAATTCTTTTTGCAGACTCTTTTTAGTGTGATCTTAAAAAATATTTCAAAGAATTCCACATGATAAAGGCATAGCAAAAGATTTGTTCTTTCCAAATAAACTGCCCTTGCTTTGTCAACAGTGTTTTCTAACTCAAGGCAGTCTGCCTTTTGAGTTCCAGATCCTTCTCCTCTTCCCTGTCTAAATGGCAGGCTGAACTCGGGGCCTGAAAACGTCGGGGGTTCGGACGTCTGGGTTTTCTTTCTGGATGAACCATTACTGTGCCATGAAGCACTGGGAGCCTCTTCCCATTTTCTGTAACAAAGGAGTCTTCATCCGACAGAAGAGGATAATAGCATTGGCTTGGCAACTCCTCAGGAGCTTCAGGAGGCATAATTAATTAACATTAGTACTCTTGAGACAAAAAGAGCTATTTAAGTATAAATCTTAATTATCATGATTATTGTGAGTCTATAGCTGAACCATACCCTTCTCCATTTTTAAGGCAGAAAAGCAGGTAAAACTTTCTGTCCTTTCACTCCCAGGACAAGACATGGGTCCTGACCAATGGCCTTAAGAACAAGTAGTGGGGGGCTTTATATTTTCTTAATGTGTAACATTTGGAGAAATTTCCCCACCATACATTCTTTGGCCTAAGTACATCAAACCTAAACCGGCCAGTTCGAGGGCAATTCTAAGTGCTGTAGAGAGCTCTAGTTCATCCAGACGTCATGAATCTTTGGATAAAACAGCAAAAATGAAAAGCTGTGGGGAAAACTCTTCCAATATTTATAGTTTGCTCCTGACGCGCATTTTGCATAGGAGGCAACTGCTCCCGAATTAGGCAGCATAAGTCATTGACTCCCACTGTTTGTGTGAATGAGCATTCTTGAGCTGTGACATTCTTCCTGAATGAGTGGGCCTTAAAGGCACTCTTTATGTACAGCCTAAAGAATGGAAAGCTTTAAAACCCGGGTGTTTTATCATCTAGTGCTCTGGCTAGGCTTGTTCCAAGCCTAAAGTATTAATCATTTGAGTAATGATTTCAACAAGAGACTCCACTCTTAAGCAATCAGCGTGTTCACGTTTACAGTAATATCTGACCTTGAAAATTCTTAGAACTTGTGCTATCTAATCAAAAGATGCTAGCAAAGGCTCCAGGTTTCTTCCTCATGGCACTCACAAGCAATCTCTCTGCCATGAATTTCTGCTTAGAATTGTGCTTAAAAGGTACCCTCACCACTCCTAATCTCCACTCAGTCTCCACTCACACATTCGTGTTAATGAAGGGACTTCTCTATAGGTGGGATTGAATTCCAGTGACATCCACATAATGGATCAATTTCATCTTAGACAAGTCTTATTTTTGACCTGTAAGCTAAATAGGATACAGCAGAATCTTTAGAGAATCCTCAGATAACCCCATGCTTTCTATGTTTGTGCCTACACTGCTGTCTCTACTTATTCACTCTCCCAAGCCTCCTTAAGCCATCCTACCTTTTGCCAAGCCCAATTAGAGTGCATCTCTGTGCACCAGCTATTCCATATTTTTATCATTATTGCTGGTTAATACCCTTGGAGAGTCAGTGAGGTAACCTCGATGGACGCCTGATCAGTTCTTTCAGTGCTCACACACCCCCCACCACTGACCCTGACTAGGTTCTGCAGGGCAGAAGTGAACTACCCTTACTACTCAAAGTGTGGTCCATGGATTTTGAGCACCATCTGGGAGCTTGTTAGAAATGCAGACTCTAAGCCCTTCTCCAGACTCATGGCATCAGAATCTGCATTTAACAGGATTCCCAGGAGATCTAATTGCTCATCAAAGTTTGAGAAACCCTGGTTTACAACTCCATGGCAAGTTTGACCAAAGCCAGAAGGCCCCAGTGGACATAAAGGATAGTAATTTTTTAGTGAAGCATAGAGCAAACCTGAAAATAGCATACCTAAATATTGAGGGGGGAGGGCAGCGACTGCAGAAAATATTAGGGGTAAGGGCAAGAGGTGTGTTTTGTCCCCAGTGGCATATGTCTGGACCCCACTCCAAATGGAGAGAGGGAGGAGACAGCTTAGACACCTGAGAGAGCTCACATTCACCCACCCTCTCTAGGAGCCCAACGCTGACTTAGTTTTCTCCTGAAAGGGCCAAGTCTAGAAAGCTCATGTAGTCAGGGGGCAGAGTCTGGAGGTCCTCTTCTCTGGGCAAGCCCAAGCCTCCGGATGAGGGAGGACAAAGCCAAAGCTGAGAGAAACGTGGTTCTGGTCAGCAAGTTTCTTCCTAAAGGCTACAGAGCATGAGCACAAAGGGACGTGAGGATGGGTACCGTGTCATTATGCTCTCACAACTCCCTCAGGAGAGGACCACACTGAGCTCCTCCCTATGCTGGGTCAGGTACCGTGAGGGCACTCCCAGACACGCTCATCTTCACAACCGCCTTCTAAGGAGGTGCTAGAACCCTACATTTTACAGAGAAGCAAAGCTAGGTTCAGAGGTGGTAAGAAAATCACTCAAAGCCACTCAGGTCATGAAAGACAGAACTCTTAGGTGACTCAGATCTGAGTTCCAAACCCAAACCCTTCCCCCCGTGCCAACGTTCCTTTGGAATAATGAGGAGAGGGGGATAACTATGGCTAAATTCCAAGCTCAAACACCAGATATGAATGAGTCATTTGGATCAACAGCAAAAGACAGGAGTTATCTCATTAAAAGTAAAACTTTTGAGGTTCTACCTATTCCACTTAGTTTTTCTGTTCAACGGCTTCCACAAAAAGAGAACATTCGAAGGGGTGCTTAATTCTTTATTGCCTACAATTTCTGCACACCTTCAGCTGAATAGCTTTCCTTCCTGCCTTTCATGAGTAGATCCTGCCTAATAGCAGGACAGGGACATCCCTGGGAATTAGAAGCCAGGGTGAAGACCACCACAAACAGAAGCAGGGGACAGAAATGAAAGCCCAAGTGTTTCTTCATCTTTCATCATTTTATGGGTGGTTGCAGTGTTTTCTATTATTGGGAGAAAGGGCTTTGTTTTATTGCCTGTTGGTGGGTAGCCCAGCGCCCTCTGTTTGTTAAACCTCCAGAGAGATCAGACAAATTGTTCAAAATCCTAGGATTCTAGTACAACAGGATGTTAAGCAAGACTCTCCTGCCTTAGTAACAGACACCAAAGTGAACATGAGACACTCACAGGTGGAATTCACAAAGGAAATGGCTGAGAACTGAATCCATTGTCCTTTGAAACATCTGATTCACGCTGAGACTTCAAAAGGTCCCAGGGAGAAGAGAAAAAGGAAGGACTTATAAAGAAGTTTCTCTGGGGAGAAATGTTGCCAACGTCACCACCCCACCATGGGGCTTCCACTGGCTGCGCTTGAGGACGTGTCCTGTGTTCTCTGCAGGCGAAAGGCTCAGAGGACAAGCATCTGGCTCTGCCAGAGAAGGCTCAGGCCACCTGTGGTGGTACATTTGTGTTCCACCTGTACACCCAGAAACGTCAGGACAAGGGATCACTAGGGTTCCCCATGGACCTGATGGAGGCAGCCCGGGAGGAAGTCTGCACGGGGAGTCCAGAGGGCCAGAGGGACCCCAAAAGCTGCATTCCTGTGTGCTGAGGAAGGAGGTGCTTCCAGCAGCCAGAACAGAAATGCATTTATGTCGTGGGAACTGCAGGAGATGGGGCTGCAGAGAGAGGAATCTCCACAAAGGTCTCCAGGAAACAAGATGGGTGAATCGGCATTGAACACCGCCAGGTCCCAAGAGAACAGAGCCACCAGCCAGCACACTTCCCCGCACTCGGTCCCCCAAGCCCAACCCCTCCACCTCAGTAGCAAGCTCCAGCCCCCGCCCCCATGCTGCCAGCCAGAACTGGGAGGGGAGAGGAGACTGACCCTCAAAGCAAGTCCAGAGTTGGTTTCTAACTCAGAAGAGACATCCTGTTTCTCAGTTGAGATTTTGTCTGCAACCTCAAGTGACCAAAGGATTGTCTGTTACTTAACAATGAGCAGAAAAATCTTACTTGGGTCAGAGCTCCCACCCAGACCAGTGACTCTCACACTTGGCTGTACATTGGAGTCACTGGGAATCTCAAAAATGAAAAATGCCAAAGCCGGAGCCACTGAATCAGAATTGCCAGAGATGGGCCCCAGGAATGTGTCTTAAAAAATGAAATAAGATAAAACAACAATTAAAACTCAGCAGTTGATTCTAACATGCAATATAGAGTGCGATGCTACTGTTCTAGGAACCCAAGAAGATTACTCTTACTGACTAAATTGTAAAGGGCCGATGGAAAACCAAAACAAAATGAAATTAATTTGACTGTCACCAGTTGTGCTCTTCCATGTGTTAGAAAGATAAACACCACCGTTCTCTAGATTGCACTGCATATTGTGCTTTAGACATAACTCAAAACTGACCAGAGCAGAGTTCAGTTCTAAGCATGGGATCCGAAACAATCGATCTAGTGTTTGAAGTTTGGGAAAGTCTTTCCTCTCTTTCTCAGTTGCTAGCCAGGCTGCCAGTGATGATCAGATAGAAAAAGCACTGGCCTGGTACCCAAGTCCTGCTGACATCCGAAGACTTGATAACACCTGTCCCTCCTCACAGCACCCTGGCTAGGGCTGGTGTCTGGTGTCGGACTCTGCAAGGTCCCAGCACCCTGGAGAGATGTTATATGGGGATCTTTACTGCCTTCCTCCCAACCTCACACGCCATCAATGGCACCCTCTTGCTCTGGCTGATGCTGGTTCGGGGTCTCTCTGCCCCATCCTTGCTCCAAGTGGAAAGCAGAGTGTCTGCCACCACATCCCGTGTTTCCACACCATGCTGTGCGATAGGCAATCGGGACTGTCACTAGGTTCAGTCAGCCATCCTCTTCCATGCTCACCCATTTTTCTTTTATCAGGGACTTTTTGTTTATTTGTTTTTATTTCTGTTATAATTTCTTTCAACACGCTTCATTCTCTATCTCCAAATAGTGGGTGAATTCCTAAGCAAAGTGACCATTTCACAGAAATCTCAGTTCTGAGCTGAATGAGGAACACACATGCCCAAGGATGAAAGAGCTGCCATTTTAATTCTTCTGGCTTCATACGGTGATGCAACCAGCTTCACAGGGATCCCAGGCTGCCTGCTTCCTGGTAATTCCAGAAACTCCCAGTGTGAAAAAAGGGGATCTCATCAAAACAACTAGGAAAAAAAGTAGCTGAAACTTCTTATCATAAAGATTTGTGGTAGCTAAACTTCTTGAGCAATTACAAAAAGATGACAGCAGAAATACTGAAGGGCTATAAACCCAGATGTGACCTGATGTCCTTAACTTGGAATGTACATTTATACTAGCAGGGAAATTACATATATATATGCTATTTGTCTATTTTTCTTTAGTTCTAAAGAGGGTTAAGAGGGAAAGAAGGCAATTCTAAGAAAAGCCATTATCTGTGGGCTACGGCTACAAATCACATAAATACCTACAAAGATTCTATCACACAAAGCCAAGTAAGGTCACACTCTAATTGGTCAAAGTGGTTTATGGCCCATACGGGCCATTTATATCCACTATCACCCGGGGCCAAGTCTCTTTCATTTCCACTTTCATTTATTACTCCTCGATAGCTGGTCCTTGAGTAAATACTTAAAAAGAAAAAAAAATCAGACTTTTCTAAAAGCCATATTTACATTGAAGATCTGATAAAAAGGAATAAATGAACAAGAAAATGGGAAAAAAAGGAGAGAAGAGAACATCTTTATAAAATGTGGCTTAATTTTTGTTTTAGATAAATAAATATTTCCTTTTAAGGGAATATTTGAGAGACTCCAAAATATTCTTATGCCAGAAAACCATTCTTTCCTATCACTAGCTAAGTTAACACTAACAAAAGTGATCGATAAAAATGAGGCCACAGAGATAAGAGGAGTTAAGCTCTACCAAATATTGGTACCATACAGAAATGTTCAAAAGAAAATACATCAAAATCCTATCTAAAATAGAAGCTACTGGCTTTACACTGACAGAACAGTGCTCATATCAAAGCACACAGACCACTTCTAAAACTTTTAAACACCAGACCTTCACCCTGGAATCAAGTTCACCTCCAACTGTTTCAAAAGTCAGTTGTTGGAGAAATTCACATAAAGTCTGAAGTTTAGTTAAGAGTAACATACCAATGTCAGTTTCTTAGTTTTGACAAATGTAAGTAATGCAAGATGTTAGCATCAGGGAAACAAGGTGAGGTGTATCTGGGAACTCTGGATACCATCTTTGCAACTTTTCTTGCAAAGAAATAATAAATAATAATATTTAAAATTAAATAATAAATTATTTAAATAAATAATATTTAAAATTATTCACAAATCAAAACTTTATTTAAAAACAGACAAAAAGCACTTGTCCCAAAAGCAGTCTCTGGATTTAACTATAAAGCTGTTATCCCTTCAAACATGCAAGAAAAGGAACATAGCAATCTAGCGATTTACTACAGCAAATGTAGCCAAGCAACTAAATTCTCAATTAAGAGGAAGATTTAATGAAACAGACAACAACTGCCAGGGTGTCTGGGTAAGTCATCCAAACATAGCTTGTTTTACGTGCTCCTGAAAGGCTGTGTGTAAATTAAACTTATATAATTCAAATCACATTTTGAGCACACTAAGGAAGCCTGTGCATTTAAAAAGCTGTTGGGGGCTTTTTGGAAGATGGCGGAAGAGTAAGACGCGGAGATCACCTTCCTCCCCACAGATACATCAGAAATACATCTACACGTGGAACAACTCCTACAGAACACCTACTGAACGCTGGCAGAAGACCTCAGACCTCCCAAAAGGCAAGAAACTCCCCCACGTACCTGGGTAGGGCAAAAGAAAAAAGAATAAACAGAGACAAAAGAATAGGGATGGGACCTGCACCAGTGGGAGGGAGCTGTGAAGGAGGAAAGGTTTCCACACACCAGGAGCCCTTCGCGGGTGGAGACTGCAGGTGGCAGAGGGGGTAAGCTTCGGAGTCGCGGAGCAGAGCACAGCAACAGGGGTGTGGAGGGCAAAGCAGAGAGATTCCCGCACAGAGGATCGGTGCCGACCAGCACTCACCAGCCCGAGAGGCTTGTCTGCTCACCCGCCGGGGTGGGTGGGGGCTCGGAGCTGAGGCTCGGGCTTCGGGGGTTGGATCCCAAGAAGAGGACTGGGGTTGGCGGCGTGAACACAGCCTGAAGGGGGCTAGTGCACCACGGCTAGCCAGGAGGAAGTCCTGGGAAAAGTCTGGAGCTGCCGAAGAGGCAAGAGACTTTTTCTTCCCTCTTAGTTTCCTGGTGCGTGAGGAGAGGGGATTAAGAGCACTGCTTAAAGGAGCTCCAGAGACGGGCGCGAGCCACGGCTAACAGCGCAGACCCCAGAGACGGGCGTGAGACGCTAAGGCTGCTGCTGCCGCCACCAAGAAGCCTGTGTGCGAGCACAGGTCACTATCCACACCCCTCTTCCAGGGAGCCTGTGCAGCCCGCCATTGCCAGGGTCCCGGGATCCGGGGACAACTTCCCCAGGAGAACACACGGCACACCTCAGGCTGGTGCAACGTCACGCCGGTCTCTGCCGCCGCAGGCTCGCCCCACATCGTGCCCCTCCCTCCCCCCGGCCTGAGTGAGCCAGAGTCCCCGAATCAGCAGCTCCTTTAACCCCGTCCTGTCTGAGTGAAGAACAGACGCCCTCCTGTGACCTACATGCAGAGACGGGGCCAAATTCAAAGCTGAACCCCAGGAGCTGTGCGAACAAAGAAGAGAAAGGGAAATCTCTCCCAGCAGCCTCAGGAGTAGTGGATCAAATCTCCACAATCAACTTGATGTACCCTGCATCTATGGAATACCTGAATAGACAATGAATCATCCCAAAATGAGGAGGTGGACTTTGAGTGCAAGGTTTATTATTTTTTCCCCTTTTGCTCTTTTTGTGAGTGTGTATGTGTATGCTTCTGTGTGAGATTTTGTATGTATAGCTTTGCTTTCACCATTTCTCCTACGGTTCTATCCATCCGTGTTTTTTTTTCTTAATAATTATTTTTATTTTAATAACTTTATTTTATTTTATCTTACTTTATTTTATCCTCTTTCTTTCTTTCTTTCTTTCTTTCTTTCTTTCTTTCTTTCTTTCTCTCTACATTTTTTCCCTTTTATTCTGAGCCGTGTGGATGAAAGGCTCTTGGCGCTGCAGCCAGGAGTCAGTGCTGTGCCTCTGAAGTGGCAGAGCCAACTTCAGGACACGGGTCCACAAGAGACCTCCCAGCTCCATGGAATATCGAATGGCGAAAATCTCCCAGAGATCTCCATCTCAACACCAACACCCAGCTTCAGTCAACAACCAGCAAGCTACAGTGCTGGACACCCTATGCCAAACAATTAGCAAGGCAGGAACACAACACCACCCATTAGCAGAGAGGCTGCCTAAAATGATAATAAGTCCACAGACACCCCAAAAGAAACCACCAGACGTGGACCTGCCCACCAGAAAGACAAGATACAGCCTCATCCACCAGAACACATGCACTAGTCCCCTCCACCAGGAATCCTACACAACCCACTGAACCAACCTTAGCCACTGGGGACAGCCACCAAAAACAATGGGAACTATAAACCTGCTGCAGCCTGCAAAAAGGAGACCACAAACACAGTAAGATAAGCAAAATGAGAATACAGAAAAACACACAGCAGATGAAGGAGCAAGATAAAATCCCACCAGACCTAACAAATGAAGAGGAAATAGGCAGTCTACCTGAAAAAGAATTCTGATTAATGATAGTAAAGATGATCAAAAATCTTGGAAATAGAATAGGCAAAATGCAAGAAATATCTAACAAGGACCTAGAAGAACTAAAGATGAAACAAGCAATGATGAACAACAAAATAAATGAAATTAAAAATACTCTAGAAGGGATGAATAGAAGAATAACTGAGGCAGAAGAACAGATAAGTGAGGTGGAAGATAAAATAGTGGAAATAACTACTGCAGAGCAGAATAAAGAAAAAAAACTGAAAAGAACTGAGGACAGTCTCAGACACCTCTGGGACAACATTAAACACACCAACATTCGAATTATAGGGGTTCCAGAAGAAGAAGAGAAAAAGAAAGGGACTGAGAAAATATTTGAAGAGATTATAGTTGAAAACTTCCCCAATATAGGAAAGGAAATAGTTAATCAAGTCCAGGAAGCACAGAGAGTCCCATACAGGATAAATCCAAGGAGAAACACGCCAAGAAACATATTAATCAAAGTGTCAAAAATTAAATACAAAGAAAACATATTAAAAGCAGCAAGAGAAAAACAACAAATAAAACTCAAGGGAATCCCCATAAGGTTAACAGCTGATCTTTCAGCAGAAACTCTGCAAATCAGAAGGGATTGGCAGGACATATTTAAAGTGATGAAGGAGAAAAACCTACAACCACGATTACTCTACCCAGCAAGGATCTCATTCAGATTTGATGGAGAAATTAAAACCTTTACAGACAAGCAAAAGCTGAGAGAGTTCAGCACCACCAAACCAGCTTTACAACATACGCTAAAGGATCTTCTCTAGGCAAGAAACACAAGAGAAGGAAAAGATATAAAATAACAAACCCAAAAAAATTAAGAAAATGGGAATAGGAAAAAACATATCGATAATGACCTTAAATGTAAATGGACTAAATTCTTCCACCAAAAGACACAAATTGGCTGAATGGATACAAAAACAAGACCCATATATATGCTGTCTACAAGAGACCCACTTCAGACGTAGACACACATATAGATTGAAAGTAAGGGGATGGAAAAAGATATTCCATGCAAATGGAAACCAAAAGAAAGCTGCAGTAGCAATGCTCATATCAGACAAAATAGACTTTAAAATAAAGACTATTAGAAGAGACAAAGAAGGGCACTACATAATGATCAAGGGATTGATCCAAGAAGAAGATATAACAATTGTAAATATTTATGCACCAAACATAGGAGCACCTCAATACATAAGGCAAATACTAACAGCCATAAAAGGGGAAATCGACAGTAACACATTCATAGTAGGGGACTTTAACACCCCATTTTCACCAATGGACAGATCATCCAAAATGAAAATAAATAAGGAAACACAAGCTTCAAATGATACATTAAACAAGATGGACTTAACTGATATTTATAGGACATTCCATCCCAAAACAACAGAATACACATTTTTCTCAAGTGCTCATGGAACATTCTCCAGGATAGATCATATCTTGGATCAGAAATCAAGCTTTGGTAATTTTAAGAAAATTGAAATTGTATCAAGTGTCTTTTTTGACAACAACGCTATGAGACTACATATCAATTACAGGAAAAGATCTGTAAAAAATACAAACACATGGAGGCTAAACAATACACTACTGAATAATGAAGTGATCACTGAAGAAATCAAAGAGGAAATCAAAAAATACCTAGAAACAAATGACAATGGAGACACAATGAACCAAAACCTATGGGATGCAGCAAAAGCAGTTCTAAGAGGGAAGTTTATAGCAATACAATCCTACCTTAAGAAACAGGGAACATCTCGAATAAACGACCTAACCTTGCACCTAAAGCAATTAGAGAAAGAAGAACAAAAAAACCCCAAAGTTAGCAGAAGGAAAGAAATCATAAAGATCAGATCAGAAATAAATGAAAAAGAAATGAAGGAAACGGTAGCAAAGATCAATAAAACTAAAAGCTGGTTCTTTGAGAAGATAAACAAAATTGATAAACCATTAGCCAGACTCATCAAGAAAAAAAGGGAGAAGACTCAAATCAATAGAATTAAAAATGAAAAAGGAGAAGTAACAACTGACACTGCAGAAATACAAAAGATCATGAGAGATTACTACAAGCAACTCTATGCCAATAAAATGGACAACCTGGAAGAAATGGACAAATTCGTAGAAATGCATAACCTGCCAAAACTGAATCAGGAAGAAACAGAAAATATGAAAAGACCGATCACAAGCACTGAAATTGAAACTGTGATTAAAAATCTTCCAACAAACAAAAGCCCAGGATCAGATGGCTTCACAGGCGAATTCTATCAAACATTTAGAGAAGAGTTAACATCTATCCTTCTCAAACTCTCCCAAAATATAGCAGAGGGAGGAACACTCCCAAACTCATTCTACGAGGCCACCATCACCCTGATACCAAAACCAGACAAGGATGTCACAAAGAAAGAAAACTACAGGCCAATATCACTGATGAACATAGATGCAAAAATCCTCAACAAAATACTAGCAGACAGAATCCAACAGCACATTAAGAGGATCATACACCATGATCAAGTGGGGTTTATTCCAGGAATGCAAGGATTCTTCAATATATGCAAATCCATCAATGTGATACACCATATTAACAAACTGAAGGAGAAAAACCATATGGTCATCTCAACAGATGCAGAACAAGCTTTCGACAAAATTCAACACCGATTTATGATAAAAACCCTGCAGAAAGTAGGCATAGAGGGAACTTTCCTCAACATAATACAGGCCATGTATGACAAAGCCACAGCCAACATCTTCCTCAATGGTGAAAAATGGAAAACATTTCCACTAAGATCAGGAACAAGACAAGGTTGCCCACTCTCACCATTCTTATTCAACATAATTTTGGATGTTTTAGCCAAAGCAATCAGAGATAAAAGGAAATAAAAGGAATCCAGATCGGAAAAGAAGAAGTAAAGCTGTCGCTGTTTGCAGATGACATGATACTATACATAGAGAATCCTAAAGATGCTACCAGAAATCTACTAGAGCTAATCAATGAATTTTGTAAAATAGCAGGATACAAAATTAATGCACAGAAATCTCTGGCATTCCTATACACTAATGATGAAAAATCTGAAAGTGAAATCAAGAAAACTCTCCTATTGACCACTGCAACAAAAAGAATAAAATACCTAGGAATAAACCTACCTAAGGAGACAAAAGACCTGTATGCAGAAAATTATAAGACACTGATGAAAGAAATTAAAGATGATACAAATAGATGGAGAGATATACCATGTTCTGAAATTGGAAGAATCAACTTTGTGAAAATGACTCTACTACCCAAAGCAATCTACAGATTCAATGCAATCCCTATCAAACTACCACTGGCATTTTTCACAGAACTAGAACAAAAAATTTCACAATTTGTGTGGAAACACAAAAGACCCCAAATACCCAATGCAATCTTGAGAATGAAAAACGGAGCTGGAGGAATCAGGCTCCCTGACTTCAGACTACACTACAAAGCTACAGTAATCAAGACAGTATGGTACTGGCACAAAAACAGAAATATAGATCAGTGGAACAGGATAGAAAGCCCAGAGATAAACCCACACATATATGGTCACCTTATCTGTGATAAAGGAGGCAGGAATGTACAATAGAAAAAGGACAGCCTCTTCAATAAGTGGTGCTGGGAAAACTGGACAGGTACATGTAAAAGTATGAGATTAGAACACTCCTTAACACCATACACAAAAATAAGCTCAAAATGGATTAAAGACCTAAATGTAAGGCCAGAAACTATCAAACTCTTAGAGGAAAACATAGGTAGAACACTCTATGACATAAATCACAGCAAGATCCTTTTTGACCCACCTCCCAGAGGAATGGAAATAAAAACAAAAATAAACACATGGGACCTAATGAAACTTCAAAGCTTTTGCACAGCAAAGGAAACCATAAACAAGACCAAAAGACAACCCTCAGAATGGGAGAAATATTTGCAAATGAAGCAACTGGCAAAAGATTGATCTTCAAAATTTACAAGCAGCTCATGCAGCTCAATAACAAAAAAACAAACAACCCAATCCAACAATGGGCAGAAGACCTAAATAGACATTTCTCCACAGAAGATATACAGACTGGCAACAAACACAAGAAAGAATGCTCAACATCATTAATCATTAGAGAAATGCAAATCAAAACTACAATGAGATATCATCTCACACCAGTCAGAATGGCCATCATCAAAAAATCTAGAAACAATAAATGCTGGAGAGGGTGTGGAGAAAAGGGAACACTCTTGTACTGCTGGTGGGAATGTGAATTGGTACAGCCACTATGGAGAACAGTATGGAGGTTCCTTAAAAAACTACAAATAGAACTACCATATGACCCAGCAATCCCACTACTGGGCATACACCCTGAGAAAACCATAATTCAGAAAGAGTCATGTAACACAACGTTCATTGCAGCTCTATTTACAATAGCCAGGAGATAGAAACAACCTAAGTGTCCATCATCGGATGAATGGATAAAGAAGATGTGGCACATATATACAATGGAATATTACTCAGCCATAAAAAGAAACGAAACTGAGTTATTTGTAGTGAGGTGGATGGACCTAGAGTCTGTCATACAGAGTGAAGTAAGTCAGAAAGAGAAAGACAAATGTCGTATGCTAACACATATATATGGAATCTAAGGGAAAAAATGTCATGAAGAACCTAGGGGTAAGACAGGAATAAAGACACAGACCTACTAGAGAATGGACTTGAGGATATGGGGAGGGGGAAGGGTAAGCTGTGACAAAGTGAGAGAGTGTCATGGACATATATACATTACAAACGTAAAATAGATAGCTAGTGGGAAGCAGCCACATAGCACAGGGAGATGAACTCGGTGCTTTGTGACCACCTAGAGGGGTGGGATAGGGAGGGTGGGAGGGAGGGAGACGCAAGAGGGAAGAGATATGGGAACATATGTATATGTATAACTGATTCACTTTGTTATAAAGCAGAAACTAACACACCATTGTAAAGCAATTATACTCCAATAAAGATGTAAAAAAAAAGAGTTTAAAATCAAAATAAATAAATTTTAAAAAGCTGTTGAATAAATACCAGGATAACAGGAAGATGTATTGTGTAATGAGAATTATTGCATTATCGTTTGGTGAAGGTGGCTTGCAGCCATCACCTTTGTCCATGTGGCTGCCCTGCGAGCCACACTAGTACATGCTGCCCCAGCAGCCCCTACCCCATGGGCCTCCAAGTTTCTATTTTCCCTTCCCCTCTGCAAGGCTGTTTTTGTGTGGCTTTGATTAACTTGGGGCTGTTATGGTGAGGAATTCTAATCATGTACAGGTCCCAGTATCCAAACACAGGGCTCAATCTCTACAATAGTACCAGGTATTTGGGCAACACAATCAAGCAAGTAAGAATACTTCACTGAGCAATAGCAACTGGAGCAGGTAAATGCATGACATCATCCCTGCTTTTACTGAGGCTCCCACTGAAATTCTTCTGCTGACCATGTACCGGACTCCTGATGCCAGCCATCCTTTTCCCAACCTAAACCATTGGTCAGATTGGAACTTTTACCACTCCTAGAAAAACAATTCAGGATCCCATCAAAGGATGCCACAACTCAGTCAGCCCAGGTAAGCAAAACATTCCACAACACTAGTTCCTCATCCATGGATGAGAGAGCAGGATTCTGAGTCCCAAATGGATAAGGGACTAGAAAATATATCTTAAATAGTTCATGAGCCAACCAAATACAGTTCACCCACTCACAAATTTGTTTGGGTTTTGCCATTGTGATACAAAATCTCATGTAACACTCAAGAGAAAAATAATGTGTGTTTAGCAGTATATTGTTCAAAGTTATTCATCCCTATCACCTCCATGGAAAGAGTATGAATCCCTGCCCCTGGACTTGGCTTTAGCATGATGTTGTCAGTAATCGAGTGATATACCCTGTCTTCTCCCCAGATGCAAAAACAGCAGGTACTCACCATCATCGATTCCAGGCCAGCCCATGAAGTGAGCAGAAATCTGTTTCTCATCCTTCCCATACTCATTCTTGGCTACTAACTTGTAGTCCCCATTATTCATGTGAGTGGGATTATCCAGCTGGAGGCAGCCGTGGTACTCCGTGTGATTGGTAACATGGATTTTAGTACAGATGTATTTGGATTCATTCAAAATTGCCCCATTATAGAACCACTGAAGCGCTGGTTTGGGGTTGCCTTTCACAGTGAATGGAATGCACCAGTGGTGGTCTGAGGTTGGAGATTCGAGAAATGTGATAGTTGGAGCAACTAAATTGAAAAAGAGAGAGTTAATAGCATCAGAAAGCTCAGAATTCTCCCCATCTCCAGATCTCTGTGTCATCAATAGGGGATTTTTATTCAACCATTGTTTGGTTTAAGAAAACATATGACCCACAACTCTGGAATCCATCAATATTTTGTATCATCATCAAGGTTGATTTAACTTCTACAGAGAGCTTCAGAGAGAATCCTTTCCCTCCTCTGCTTAAAGCCCATGCATTGTAGTCATTTTCACATCTATTCAGTGTGAGAACCAACTCCAAACAGATCCCTGAGATTACTGACAGTGGAAAGCGTTCATTTGAAGTTGACTTTGGTTTCTAATATATATGCCTTTGATACTATGGAGATTAATCACCAAAACATTGAGGACCACTATTTTTACAGAACTTCATTTAATAATACAAATAACGACAAAAATGACTGCAAATCTTGCCTGAAGCCCTGATCTTGCATAACTTTTCTAAAACAAATAAAACTGGTCAATGCAATGAATGTTGCTATCGATGTTGATTGACTATTATAAAGTCTGATAAATTGATAATATTTTTCGCCGATGGTCAATAGGAAACTCTCTTTAAAAGCACTACTTTTCATTACAGTACAGCCCATTTTTGCTGGAATTGGAGATATCAAAGTTTTTATCCTTTAAATGTCTGAGGTCCTATCTAAGCCTGAACAAACAAACTAGAGATTATTTTAACCTGAAGTATAAAGCACCTTATTCTTAGGGGAAATAAACATTATCAAGTAGCATCTTTAAACAGAGTACTTATCCTGAGTGAAGCTATTTAAAATCCCTCATAATTGTTTATTTTTATGTGGTCTGACTTTGATAATTATAAAATCAAGGACTGGAAGAGATCTTTGAGACCTAATAGCATCATTTTTCAGATGAAGAAACCCAAGTGCAATAAGGTTAAGTGACTTGGTCAAGGTTACTGAGTGAGGAAAATCTGGAACAGGAATCCAGATCTCCTAATACCTAATGCAGTAGCCCTTCCCCTCATGCACTGCTTCCTGGTTGTCTACGTTCATCACACGAAGCGGGGGAAATCATAGCCTGCTAACAAATACATTCTGAGTGGGATCACTGCAAAGGATGTCTCAGTTGCTAATATGTTTTATCACTTATTCCTTCTACTTGTTATCTAAACTTTGATAGACAAGGCCAATTCTCCAGACCATGGAGACTACATAGATATTAACCTAAACTGAGAAAAATTTGAATTGGAGTACCCTTACTTATAGGTCTGTGTTACAAACACAAGGACCACGATGGGGCAGGGACAATACTTACCTTCCTCCTACCAGCCCAGGTGCCCATGCCTAGGCCTCACTTTTTCCTGTCACCATGCTCAAATGAGCTTTATGTGAGGTGTTGACTTAAGGACATAAAGTTGGAAACTGGTTGCATGTGTTTGGGGATGACATTGACTTCAAGCTTCCATGTGGGTCAAAATGATGAGAAATTATGAGTCCAGGACCTTCTGGGCGTCGAGGTAGTATTGACAGTGACAAAAGGTTGGTGATTTCAATCATTCACTCCAACAATCACATACGGAATGTGTGTTATAGTGAATGTTAACCAGTGTATCAAACCTTGTGCCTACATGTGTGTAATGCATATTCATACTTACACACATGCACACTCGTATTTTTCTCATCCAAATCCTAATCCAAACAGAGTAAAACCTCGTTACTTTATACCATGGCAGCTCAGAATTTCCACTCATGTGAAGATTATGTATTTTTTACTGAATAAGTACACCGTTCACACTGAATGCAACAATCTGGAATGTTAAGTTATAGGTTATATTGCTTATAATACTGGAGAATAATGCACATATGCTTAAGAAACATTAATATCATATGTCTTCAGTAGAGAGAAATTTAAAACAGTTATAAAAGTTTTTTTGCACGTGATAATAATAATTTTCAGTCATTTAAGTAGGACTCCTCCAATTCCTCACAGAAGCTTGATGTCAAATAAATGGGGTATTTTTTTTGTATCAACAGTATAATTAGGTGTTTGTGAACAGCCAGCTCAGTACTTTAGGTATCACAACTTTAAAGGTTCATATTGTTTTTACAGAGAAAAAAAATTTAGAAACTGGTTTATCATAATTTAAACTACAACTTATTAACAAAAAGAGGAAAACCAGCTCAAAATATGTTCTATCAAGACAAGACAGGGGAAGGCACAAGAGGACACGCTTAAAATCGAAAAAGAAGCTTAAAGATAACGCATGAACAAGAGAGATTAGAAGAAATAGGACAAGTGAAAGGGGCTGATAATATTTCTTAATTAAGGATACACAAAACACTGCATATACTTTTTTAATGCACTAAAGCAGCACCCAGAGTGGCCCAACCACAAATGTAGGTGTATCCACAATCATCTGCTATTAAAAACACATGCCAATCTGATTACGTACAATGTACAGTGAGGTTGACAGAATCTTGATCTTCTCCTACAAGATTTTCTGCCACACAAGAGATTTGCTTTCCACTGTCATCAGATGAAATGTTAGTTATCCTTAAGGAGCCCTGTGTGTGGCTTGTTTCATTCTACAAATGAATTAACAGACAAAAATAATCTTGGTTAGGACTGAACCCAAAGTAACAAGATTTGGGGTTTCTTCCCCTAACTGCAGAAAATCATCTATAACATTAGAAAAAAGTTTCTAGCCTAATCGGGCTTAGGCAAAGGAGTAAATCAGAAGCTATTCTATTTCTCTAGATTGCAATTATTTAATGTGTGAAGTTGATTTAATCCTTGAATTCCTACCTACTTTCCTCCGAGGGAAAAGACCACAAGGGGAGTCACTCACCTTGCTCACAGTGACATAAAAAGCTTACTAGAGACCAACAGACTTTCCAATCTATGGGGTATAAATAACTAAAATGCAACCTGCATTAGTCTTTGTTAAGTAAGAATAGATAGAAAGTAAATGCACAGCAAAAACTCATTGTAAATCTACGTGGCCCTATAAAATATTAAGTGATTTTCACTAGGTTAATACAATCTCAAGTTCTGAGACACTCTCATCTCTATGAACGCACAGTCAAACACAAGCCTTACCATATGCTTGGAAACAAGATTACCAACATCCCAGTATAAATTCGGAACTGGATCGCCTGCAACACTACAAGTTAATGTGATAGACTTTCCCTCTTCCACAGTGAGGTTAGGTGCAGCCAAATTTGCTGATGGCAAACCTGTGCAGCAAGGAAAGTAAAGGAAGACATATACAGATAGTTAGATGCATTATCAAAATAACAGCAACAAGTTGAAAACTCTTTCTGCTTTAAACTCAATAATTATTTACTTTCTGAGACTGATTTATGTTGATCTGAAAAAGTGCCAGATTGATGAGCTTTACAGATTTGATGTGAACTAAAAGATACGTGTTGAGATCTGAAAATAAATTTTGCACATTTCTTAAAAATATCATTGCAGAGTAACCTTTTATTTTTTAAAACCCCACTAGTTTATAGAGCTATGTCTTCTAGCTCTTGTTCTGTTTTACAGTTATCAATCCAGTTGTTTGCACATAAATAGTCATTTTATCTGTAGATCATCTTACTTTTCCCTCAGTTTCCTCTCTTCCATTTTTTATAGTCAAGGACAAAAGGGTGGGAGGCATCTACAATTTTTACATAAATCCATTTTTGCATTAAATAACTCATAAATCTAACTCACTACCAGAACTAGATTTTGAAAGAGACAAACTATGATTTTGAAATATAGGTTTAAAAATCAGACCTACATTTTGAAAGAATCCAACTGTGGAAGTTGGTTTCAAAGCATTTTTCAAAGACATGAAGCTTGAACCACAACAGCATTAGAATGTTTCAAAGTTATATAAATCTAGTTAAATATTATAGGTAAAATTGGTCACCCTATCTATGATATGATGAAAAAAGTTATATGGATCATTATTCCAATGAAAAGTTCTTTTTTGGAAAAGCCCTGAGAAAGTATTTGTTATAGGATGAAATTCTGATGCTTATAAACATTTCTTAATATTTCAGGACAGCATCATTTTTATACTTTGATATTTCAAAAGCCAGCCCTTCTTTATTAATGCTATCACTTCATTAAACTATTATACCATTTAGAGGTTTATACTGCTTTTAATCACAGTATTTTTAACATGAAGGTGGGTGTCAGAATACATCACATCCTGCCAGTCAAGCAAGCCCCTCCCTTGGTATCAGAAACACTGCTTAGGACTATATTCACCCCAACAGCTGTGTTCCATGGAACTATAACCCTCAGGAGGAACCCAGAGGTCAGAAAAGGCAATTCATCTTCAACGGCCATTAAACTGCAATTAATCTGCCCACCTAGTGGTATATGACCCATCATCTTCACCATACTATGCATAAATCCTTCTCTTACAATGCAGTCCTTACTGACAAAGCCATTATTATTTATTACTGAAACTACACTATAGCAAGACTTATACAGTATATGTCTCATGGTACTCCCACCATTGATAGAGGACTTCCCAATAAGATCTGGCTTTCAGTGGCTGGTGTGACTGCTTCAGAACCCTTCCTTCCTGCCAGCATCCAGTAGAGAGCAATGTTATATATTTCACGGGGTTTCAAACAGCCCCCTAATACTCTGAGTTGAACAGGGCAATGAAGTGTATTCAAATGATCAAAAGGCAGTGCAGTTAACCGGAATGAACACTGGGTCAGGAGTCAGGAACCCTAGACCCTAAATCTGGAATGTACTGTGTGACTTTGGGTGAGTCATTTCTCCTCTCTCAATGTGTTTTCTTCTCTGTAAAATTACACTGTTCAATTAGAAGATCTAGCTCTAAAATTTTCTAGCTCTAATATCTGATGACAACTTCCATGACAATTAAGCTTCCCAATGTAAGAAGCATGCCATGGCAAGATATAAGAAATGGGTTTATTTTTTTTTAAATCTCCTTGAAGCCAGTGTTATGATCTAGGTGACTTTTTCAGAATATGCATTTTTGAATCAAAATACATAGTCACATAGTTTAAAAAGTCTATAATTCTACAAAACTTGTTATATAAAACACTCAAACTACCTCTAAGATCAGGAACAACAGAATGATGCCCACTCTCGCGACTTTTATTCAACATAGTATTGGAAGCCCTAGCCACAGCAGTCAGACAAGGAAAATAAATAAAATATATCCAAATTGAAAAAGAAGAAGTAGAACTGTCACTGTTTGAAGATGCATGATACTATACGTAGAAAATCCTAAAGATACCACCAAAAGACTACTAGAGCTCATCAATGAATCTGATAAAGTTGCAGGATACAAAATTAATATGCAGAAATCTGTTGCATTTCTATACATTAACAATGAACTATCAGAAAAAGAAACTAAGAAAAAATTCCATTTACAATTGCATCAAAATAATAAAATACCTAAAAATAAATCTAACTAAGGAGGTAAAAAACCTGTACTTGGAAAACCATAAGACACTGATGAAAGAAATTGAAGGTACCACCAACAGATGGAAAGATGTATGGTGCTCATGAATTTGAAGAATTAATATTGCTAAAATGACCATACTACCCAAGGTAATCTACAGATGCAGTGCAATCCCTATCAAAATACAAATGTTTTTTTCACAGAACTAGAACATATAATTCTAAAATCCTTATGGAAATACAAAGGATCCCAAATAGCCAAAATAATCTTGAGAAAGAAGAACAAAGCTGGAGGTATCATGCCCCCTGATTTCAAACTATACTACAAAGTTACAGTAATCAAAAGAGTATGGTACTGGCACCAAAACAGAAACATAGATCAATGGAACTGAATAGAGAGCCCAGGAATGAATCCACACTTATATGAGCAGTTAATCTACTACAAAGGAGGCAAGAATATATAATGCAGTAAAGACAGCCACTTCAAAAAATGATATTCAGAGAACTGGACAGCTATATGCAAAAGAATCAAAGCTGGACTACTTTCTCATGCCATGAACAAAAATAAGTTCAAAATGGATTAAATACTGAAATGTAGGACCTGAAACCATAAAACTTCCAGAAGGAAGCATAAGCAGTATAATCTTTGACATTGGTCTTATTAATGGGTTTTGGATACGTCTCCTCAGAAAAGTGGGGAAAAAGCAAAAATAAACAAATGTAACTACAACCAACTTAAAAAACTTTTGCACAGCAAAGGAAACTATCAACAAAATGAAAAGGCTGCCTACTGAACGGGATAAATATTTGCAAACTATATATCTGATAAGGAGTTAATATGCAAAGTATACAAAGAACTCATTCAACTCCACACTAAAAAAAATCAATTAAAAAATGGGCAGAGGATCTAAATAAACATTTTTCCAAAGAAGACATACAGATAGCCAGCAGGCACATGAAAAGTGGCTCAACATCACTAATCATTAGGGTGCAAACCAAAACACCCTGAGATATCACCTCACACCTTTCAAAATGGCTATTATCAAAAAGACAACAAATGACAAGTGTTGGCAAGGATGTGGAGAAAAGGGAAACCTCATGCACTGGTGGTGGGAATGCAAATTGATACAGTCATTACGGAAAACAGTATGGAGAGTCCTCAAAAAATTAAAAATAGAACTACATATTATCCAGCAACTCCACTCCTGGGTATTTATCAAAAGAAAACAAAAACACTAATCAGAAAAAATACCTGCACTCCCATGTTCATTTCAGCCTTATTTACAATAGCCAAGATATGGAAGCAACCTAGGTTCCCATCAGTGGATGAACAGATAAAGAAGATGTGGTGTATATATTCAGTGGAATATTAGCCATAAAAAAGAATGAAATCTTGCCATTTGCAACAACATGGATGGACCTAGAGAATATTATGCTAAATGAAATAAGCAGATAGAGAAAGAATAATACCATATAATTTCTCTTATAGGTGGAATCTAAAAACCAAAACAAATTAACAAACATATCAAAACAGAAACAGAGTTACAGGTACAGAGATCAATCAGGTAGTTGCCAGAGGGGAGAGGGGTGGGGTGAGGAAAGAAATGAGTGAGGGAGATTGAGAGATATAAACTTCCAGTTGCAAAATACACACAGGTATGAAATGTACAGCGGGGAATATAGTCAATAACTATGTAATATCTTTGTACGGTGACATATCATAACTAGGCTTAGCATGGTGATCATTTTGAAATGTACAGAATACTGAATCACTATGCTGTGTACCTGAAACTGAGTGTTGTAGGTCAGTTATACTTCAAAAACAAACAAACAAACAAGCAAACTCATAGAAAAAGAGATCAGATTTGTTGCTACCAGAGGTTGGGGGGATGGAAGGAGAGGAATATAGATGAAGGTAGTCAAAAGGTTCAGACTTCCAGTTATAAGTAATTATTAGAGATATAATGTACAACACAGGGAAAACTTTTTTCCATTTCTTTAATTTTGTATCAATATAAGATGATGGATATTCATTAAACCTATTGTGATAATTTCATGATGTATGTAAGTCAAATAATTATGCTATACACCTTAAACTTATACAGTACTGTATGTCAGTTATATATCAATAAAACTGAGAAAATATAAAAACAACTACAAACCCAGGGGAAAAAAAGAAACAAAAATATTCAAACTACTATGTGAAAAACAGTACCCATGTGGCACTATTTCCTATTCCCAGAAGCACTCATTTCACCCCTTTTAACTTTTTTGGGTATTGATCTCTATATCACTAAATATCATGCTTATATTGCTACTTCTTGTTTTTTCTGTTTTAACATTATCTACTGACCTCTCACCCTGGAAGGTGAGAACTAGGCTCATGTTCACACAGAAAGCCAGCTCTCCCCACATGCCCATACCACACTCACACTATTCTGTCTTCATATCTTACCATCTGCTATGAAGTTTTGTTGTCTAAATGTACAATAAAGTTTACTATAAATACATAAACTCTACACTGAACCATTGTGTGTAATAGTTATCATATTTTATCAAATTTAAGACAGCTTTAATTATAGGACACAACACTGTGATATGTACCACTATGAAAGGGGAAAAAAATGATGCCAATTCAACTATGATGTAATGTTTTCTCTCACCACTTAGCTCTCCTATTATTTGGAGGCTGGACCTTCTGGGTGGCCTATCATTTTCAATCTTTTCTCTCCTATTTTCCATCTTTTTGTCTATTTGCTCTATTTCTGTCATACTTTTAGTTTTTGCAAGGCTTTTTGTTGTTGTTCCTGAATGGTCTTCTATTTTTTTAACACCATGTGTTTGTTTCATGGATGCAATATCTCTGCTGATCTCTAATATATATGAAATATTAATTATAATTTCTTATGAATTTTTCTTCTGTCTATATCGTTTGTTTCTGCAATTTTTTTTCTTTCTCTCTGTTTTGTGTTTGTCTTTCATATTATAGGCTTTTCTCAAACAGTTGGTGATCCTTGGCTGTTCTTTAATTTTTTTTTTTTTTTTTTTTTTGTGGTATGCGGGCCTCTCACTGTTGTGGCCTCTCCCGTTGCAGAGCACAGGCTCCGGACGTGCAGGCTCACGGGCCCAGCCGCTCCGTGGCATGTGGGATCTTCCCGGACCGGGGCACGAATCTGTGTCCCCTGCATCGGCAGGTGGACTCAACCACTGCACCACCAGGGAAGCCCTAATTTTTTTTTAATGTAGATTTTATTTTATTTATTTATTTATGTGGTTGCGCTGGGTCTTAGTTGCAGCAGGTGGGCTCCTCAGTTGGGTGTCACTGGATCCTTAGTTGTGGCATGTGAACTCTTAGTTGCGGCATGCCTGTGGGATCTAGTTCCCTGACCAGGGATCGAACCCAGGCCCCCTGCATTGGGAGCGCAGAGTGTTAACCACTCCACCACCAGGGAAGTCCCTGTTCTTTCATCTTTAAGAATGGGGTAATAGAAGCATTGCACATTTATTAACTGTCAGCATCACTAGGGCAGTATTACTGGCCTCTATAATGGGTACCACCTGGTGTCAGTATCACTAAATCCTTTGGGGGATGGGATTGATCAAATTATTCAGATAATTCTCTTCCAGTGTACTGTTTGGAAGAGGAAGAAGGCTGGAAACACAGGTTTTCCTGGCTATCAGAACACAGAACGTTCCTATGAAAGTTTTTTGACGAAATGACATAAAGTAAAGAAGTAATTACCTCAGGACACCTCCTTCTAACAGATGCACAAAATAAATCAAGATAAAGCACAGATTCTCACAGACAGTCAAAGCTATGGTGGCGTGATGATGAGATGCTGAGTGTAGTTCCCAGGAAAGAGCTTAGTGGTGCCCCCTCACTGCTTGGGATGTGCGCTTCCTCTAAACAGCTCCATGTAAAATAAATGCTGAATGCTATTTTTGCTTTTCACCTTTTTTAGGATAAGCAAAAATCCTCTTCTGATTGCTTTCAGAAAAGCGAAGTGGTGTAAAGAAAACTTCCAAAAATTGGAGGATACCTGTGTCAAAACTCAGTTGTATGTAAATCCATCATTCTCTCTATGGCTCTCACAACCTCAGCTCTACCTGGAATTCCTCTTGGCCTTTGTTTTATCCTCTTTATAGAACAAACTTCCAGTTTTTACACCTGAGATGTATGGAACAAAAATCTTTCAACCACTCTCCTGTGTTTGGTGTTACCTGTTCTCTTACTTCCTGAGCCTTGCAGTAGTTCTGCAATATACACCAAACTTTCTTCTTGTCTTTCCCCATTGCTAACTTGGTAACCAGCATTTTCAGCCTTTAAGTCAGTCACTACTCATCCATCTACTTTCCAATTGCAACTGCAGAAACATAAAGCTTTGTTGACTCCTCTCCCATTCTCTTGTATTTATAGATTTATCTGGCTGAATCTGGAGAAACCATGGAGCCAGGGCTTGCCATGGTGCTTACTCTTGAGGTATGAGCTCCCCCACCAGCAGACTCCACCAATGGAGCTCGGTGACACCCTTCCTGGCACCTCGAATATAAACCGATGGTGTAAACTTCCACCTTCTATAAATGTATCTGAAAGTGTGGAAATTCTAAGCAGAAAAGAAGTTAAAATAAAGAGTCTCAGCAGAGAATGCTATGCTATAATCTTAATCTCCCCTGTAAAATCTAATGTAGTTTATTTTTTCCTTCAAGCCTAAGTTTACATGATTAACATTTCTAAAAATGTCTGCTTAATTATAGTACTAGCAATAACATTTATGGGGCATTCACTGAACCAGAAACTCTTGTCTAGTACTTTACATTTTTGTTTTATTTAATTTAATCCTTACAACCAGGCTTGAAGTTAAGTATTTATCTTCATTTAATTAATAAAGAATGTGAGTTTTGGAAAAGTCAAATACATCTTCCAAAGTTGCCCAACTACCTAGGAACTGAACTCAAAGATCAAGATGTTCACCACTACAATATACTACCTTTCCAGACTGTAATACCCATTTTAGCACAGACAATAAACACCAATACATATCCATAATCTAGGAATTTGGTTCATTAAAAAAATAATTACGTGTCTATCTGTGAGAGAAGAGTGAGTCCTCTTTATTTATAGAGAAATTGTATCACCCTGTCATAGCAGTTTCCAAAGGAATCTGTGCAAAATTGGCCAAGTCTAGATCTTTTAAATGTAAAGTCTTCCACAAATGAGTAAGCATCTGACTCACGTTAATTCTACAGCATTAATAGGCTGGCCAAAGATTCAATAATGGAAAAAACAATCTGTACTTGAAATACCACTTGAGGTTTAATTAGCACAATAAAAATGAATTGGGAAGCATGAATAGCCAAGGCAGGATAAACCATTTGCCAGGCACTACTTCCTGGCTTAATAAGATTTGAAATCAGCACAAGTACAGAGCAAAGCTCAGCAATGTCTCCAAGAGCTTCTAGCACTATGGTAATGGGATCCTGACTTAAGTATCAGGGCTCTCCTCCTTTACATGCTGGGAAGCCTCGTTGGAGATCAGAGAAGACAAGCTGCCCGGACAGACAGACACCTCTGAGGCATGGAAGAGCCCAGTAAAGGATGCAGCTGATCAGTGTATTGGTTAAGGCCCTAGACAGACAGATGTGGGTTAAAGCCAACCCCTACTCATTAGTTGTTTACTCATGATGCTTGGTAAGCTTTCATTTCTTCAACTGTAAATAAGGATACTAATGACATCTACTTTCTAGAGCTTTTAGGATGCCTAATAAGATAATATGGAAAATATTTCAGATGAGGTCTAGTGCATATTAAGTCCTTAATAAACGTTAGCTATTAATGTTATTACCAATATCAATATGGATATTTAGCTTTAAATATATTTTACATCTGAATTTATACATGTGCATATCTGATATTCTGTCAAATTACTTCAAGTAAAAATAACAAAGCCATAACATGATATCACAAAGAAATGGTATGTACTCAAACAACCTTGAGGACCATAAGATCAATGGAAGTTAAATGGTTCTTTTCTAGCAGGAATTCTTAGAGCTTTTAACATAGTAATGTGCACAGTGAACGTCCAGAGTTACAGAATTTTCTATATTTTTTTCTTTAATCTTGGGGTTTTTTTTCCTACACAGAGCATCTCAAGGAATTAGAGTTGCACAGAACATAGAGTGGGGAAAGTTTGGTGGACTAGATGATTGCTCAGGCTCCTGTCAGGTGTAAGAATAATAGTTGTACAAGCAAAAACCCAACGAATAGTCCAACACCCATTGTCTAAACCCTTGCTACTCAAAGTGTGGTCTATGGAACAAGGGGTTTGTTAGAATGTGGACTCTCAGGCTCCAACCCAGACCTGCTGGAAAAGAAGCAGTATTTTTAACAAGATCTGCTGGTGATTCATATGCACATTAAAGTTTGGGAAGCCCTGGTCTAAAGAAAGTCAGCCTTTTCACTGAATGGTTGATGATTTTCTGCTGAGGTCTACTGGCTGGTATGTCCTTTCCAACCATACCCAGGTCAGTAGCCACTGACACTGCTCTATCCACTGGTGCACACTTCTTGAAAGTTGACCATATTGACTAGGCCCTTTGATCACTAATTCAAAGTATGCACGTTCTCACTTCCTAATAATTGAGGAAAACTAACCTCTAAACTTTTTGAAATATTAACTTGGCTTTGCAATAAACGAGATGGGTCAAGTTTGGGTTTTATTTTTCAATATCCATCTGTAGGCCTGAGTTGTGTTCTTTTTCACCTCATCTTAGTAAGCCTGAGCTCTGTTCATTTCTTATTGGATCATCACTACATGGGTATAAAAATATTCAAGTAAATTATGATTTTTGTCAGCTCTCTGTCTTCTCTCCACTTACTTTCTATCTTCTTGGCATATCTTCCCATTTTTGTGTCCCCTAAACATATATATTTCACAACCAGGAATGCAGCCAGAATGAGCCTGACCTATTTAGAAGTGGCTGCTTTACACCTGGTTGCAAAAATAACAGAAAATTAGCAAAGTGACTTTCCCAGCTCAAATGGGAAACAGTGCTTCTAGGCTTGTGTGAGCCGTGCCGTGACAGTGACAGCAACCACAAAACTTCTAAACACAAAAATCTGAATAGCAGCTGACAGGTTAGAAAAATGGCTTTATTTGCCTTTCTAAAAAGATAAAGAAAAGCACTGGTCCACTGTGTGGCTTGCTGTGTTTTAGTGGGTAAAACCTGAACTCTATAATAAAAGTAAGCAAAGCAGTAAAGTAGACTTTGTATGTGCTTTTCAGAAAAAAAAAAAATCAATCCAGCTAAGATGCTAGGAAAACAATGTTTTTTACCAATCTAATTTATACATGGAGTATTAATACAGCATTTCATTTTAATCTTCTGTGAATGCTAACAAAATAGAATTACTATCTTATTTTCCTAGCTTAAAACAAAAGAAGGAGTATGTACAAATATGCTAAACAGGCATGCATACTACAAATTATAGTGGAAACCAAAAGTAAATCTTAAAAATAAATCATTAAAATCAGTTTACCTCAAGGGAACAGGCCTCTCCTCCTGGGCACCTGTGAACCGAACTTTCCCAACATAAATAATATTTTATCGATGTGTTGTAAGGAGGCTCTACACTAAAAGTTTGAAGGTTGGAAAAGTGGAAAATTGAAATTGTCATTATAAATAAAGAAACCAAAGGCAAAGCTGATTTCAATCCATGGGACTATTAAGGGTGTTTTATATAGTAACTACATTCAACCCTCAACTGAATTACCATCTTATCTTCACTGTGGGGCTAGCATGTTCTACGGTAGCTAGTTACCAGTAAAATGGGTTGAGGGATTGTTTTGATTTGACCCAAAAGAATACTGCCTTTTAAATATATTTGTTGTCTGCTTAGAACAGAGCATATCATCCACTATTAACACTTCCTGAAGAAACTCTCTTCCAGAGATTTAAATCATAATTATAGTACAAAAAAATTAAAGTATAAAGTACACTGTTCTTTAATAATGCCATCCAGCCAGGGGAAAAGATTGAAAGGTTTGTACTGCAAACCTAACTACTGAAGATCAACCAAATGTACAGGAATTGAGTACAAGAATTTAGAATATACAAAGTTATAAATAATGTCATTGAAAAACACTAAAAGAAGTAGCAGGAACACTTTTATCTGGAGTGATAAATCAGCACAGTCTGGAAAAATAACCATTCTTCATTAACACTTGTGTAATTCAGTTTCTGTCTTCAGAACCACTGCTCATAGCACCCCTTTTTTTCTGATTAATGTGGAAATTTTACATGAACATGTTTTGTTGCCTGGTAATTAATAAAGTTTTTCTAAGGTTAAAAAGGACCTGGTGAAGAAACAGACCACAACATGTTTCACAGCATGAATAAATTTACAGTAATTCACAGCAGGAGGGGCTGTTAGAAAAATATTGTGAGACATTTTGACTGTGCTGTTAATGGGATCCAGAATGGCACAGTTAAACTTCCCAGCCCTGCCTACCATGCTCGCTCAATCGCTAAGGGCAGAGGAAAAAGAAGAAAGGAGATTCTTTCAAAATGCAATGATGACAGACATTTCAAAGGGAGCTACAAAGTGCTAAAATACGGAATAATTTGGCTAGAATAATATAAATGTTTCAGTTATTTTTACTTAACTGAAATATCTGTACCATTATATCAAAAATCTGTTTCAATCTGATCATTAATATAATATGGATCATGCATTTATTAATTGATCAATTCAGCAAACATTAATCAAGTGACTGTTATGTTCAAGGGATACATCAGGCACCATGGCGGAGACAGTTTTGCTTATAAAATGTAGAGAATTTATTCATCATATAATGCTTACATGATGAAATACTAAAAGGGGAATTTTTTAAAGAAAGCCCACCTTATAAAGGAATGAAATCCCAATAGCTCTTTTTTATGGAAATTAAAATATTACCAGTTGCAAACCAAATGCAATGGCCGTAGCTACTGGCAAATTGTTGGGTTTACAGTGATGAAATACACAAGACCATACTCTTATGAGTTATTTTTTGAGTTAGCTAACAAGCTTCATAAAAAAAAAAAAGGTGGAAATACGATGAACTCCGTGAATCTGTGACTTAAACACAACAGGTATATATTAAAAGTTTGCTAAGGGTAAGACCTAAAAGAAAAGCCAACTGACCGTGAATCCATGTTTTAAACAAGACATCTAACTTGAAGAGTTGGGGATATTATCCAACTTCTCTAACATGGAATTTCAGAGACAGAATTTAAATTCAACAACGTAGCATAATTTACTGCTCAATCTGCCTAACTTCTCTTAAAGAACCAAAGTTGGGAAACCATCAAGAGGAAAATTAATACATGACTAAGCCCCAAACTGAAGGCTCCCCCTCTCATCTCAAATCTCTAGAAATTAGTTTCATTTTTTTAAAAATCCAGAACCACGTTGGAAAATCAGAAGGTATAACTGTTGGTGGATAAGAACAATGAGAAACTCCTGAACAAGAGAAAGTGGGGAAATTGAATGAAGGAAAAACAGCACAGTTCCCAACAGACACATGAGTATGTGCCACACAGAACAGGGAAGCTGCTGGGCTGACCTGAGACTAGGGGTGGATGGCAGGGCATGATGAGGCCTCCCCTCCACTAAGCCACAGGGTCACTGGTTAAGAAAACAAGTAGAAGCCCAGAGGAATAAACTTTCCACATCCTACCTTTGCCCTCCCACCTCAGGCACAGCATCCAACAACTGCTGCAGCTGCCCCCAAGTAGAAGCAATGAGTGCAGGAAGTTTACAGGAGAAAGTCAGTCATGCTAGGTACCCTAGAGATATGGTGAACCCCAGTATGGAAAAGCGTATTTCAGTCATTAAAAAAAAAAGTCACTAGAGATTTCAGAAATTAAAAATCAATTGGCAGAAGGGAAAACTCAGTAGCTGGAGAAATAGCTGAAGGGCAAAGTAGTGAGTAAACAATTCTCCCATTATGCAGCACAAAAGGACAAGCAGATGGAAAGTATTACAGAAAGGGTGAGAGGTATGGAGAGAGGAGCCAGAAGTGTAAATAACCATCTAAATAAATTAGAAAATTCTTCCAGAACTGAAGATGTGAACACTCATATTGAAAAGGTTCACTGCATGTCAAACAAAATAAAATTTTAAGCATGCACACATGCCTAGTTACAGTGTAGTAAAATTTAAGAATAACATGGATAAGAAGAAAATCCTAAAAGCTTCTAGAGAAAAAGAAAAGCATAGGTTACCTATCAAGAAATAAGCATCAGACTGGCCTCGGGCTTCTCATCAGCAACAATGAACACACGGAGAACGTGGTATAATATCTGCAAAATTCTAAGAGGAAGTTATCTGGAGTCCAGAATTTTACACTCAGCCAATTCCAATGAGAAGAAAAAATACAGGCTGATTTTGCACTGGGCAAGAATGTGAATTTTATTTTTTTAATTTCTCTGAAAGAAATATCAGAAGATATACTCCAGCAAAAAGAAAAACCACTCCAGGAGGCAGTTGTGGAATATAAAAATTAACAATATGCAAAGAAACAGTAAATCCTCAAAAACATCAAGTAACAGTCTAAAAATAAAATCTCATTACTTGAATTAGCTCTATGTGTATTTAATTAATTTAATTAATTAATTTTAAAAAGTAAATAAATAAAAAATAAAAATAAAATCTCAGATGACAACAATCAGAGAAGGGAGGAGAAAGTAAAGGGAAGTAAAAGTATCTTTTCTCATCTTGTTGGGGGTTCTTTCTAGATACTTACAGAAAATATGTTTAAATATGTGTGGTAAATATTTTGGCACTGGGCTTCCCTGGTGGTGCAGTGGTTGAGAATCTGCCTGCTAATGCAGGGGACACGGGTTCGAGCCCTGGTCTGGGAAGATCCCACATGCCGTGGAGCAACTGGGCCCGAGAGCCACAACTACTGAGCCTGCGCGTCTGGAGCCTGTGCTCCGCAACAAGAGAAGCCGCGATAGTGAGAGGCCCATGCACCGTGATGAAGAGTGGCCCCCTCTTGCCACAACTAGAGATAGCCCTCGCACAGAAATAAAGACCCAACACAACAAAAATAAATAAAAATAAAATTAATAAACTCCTACCCCCAACATCTTCTTAAAAATATATATATATATTTTGGCACTGTATATTTATAAACAGAGAAACATAATTTATAACTTTCGAACAATTAAGAAAAAATAAAACAAAGAACACTGTCAGTGGATGAAAAGGAAGGAAAAGGAATAACCTTGTAGAAAAATAGACAAAAGGTATAAATAGGCAATTCAATGAAGAATAATCACAATGTCTAATAAACATAGAAGATACTCAATAGCAACCAGGAAAATGCAAACTAAAAAGCAATGACATACTATTTTTTAGAGATATAAAAAATAAGAAGTTTGCTAATATCAAGGTATACTTTGCTGGGGTGGCTATAAATTGGTACAACCACTTTTTAATGTGCAAACCATATTAACCAAAAATTCTGCTTCCTGCTATGTACTCTAGAAGAAACTCTGCATCTGTATGTATGTACAAAGGTCATGTATAAGGAGGCTGGTTGAAACACTTTTGTAGTAAAATGGGAAATGCCCATCAATATGGAAGATTTAACATAATGAAGATATATTCTACCATGAATAACACACAATGATTTAAAAGATATGATAGATTGATGGCTTCTGAGCTGAAATGGTCACAAACAAGTAGAGATAAGCTTTATGTGTAAATGTAGGAAATTATTTTTGCAACAAAATGTAGCAATAGTATATGTGCAATTATAAATAAGTAAAAAACACTGGGAAAGAAAATAAAAATTAGCAGAGAAAGAACAAGACAGTTTAAGAACACAAAAAAATAAGTCTATCAGTTCACCTTTTCTAATGTTGCTTTCTGAAAAGCATTGTTGACCCTGAAATTGTGAATGTTACCATAAATGTAATCACTCAATCCTAATCAATCAAACACATGCCCTCCGACAGTGGATTCAAAGCCTCACTCTCACACACACAATTCATTGACAAATTCGTAGGAAACAAATTTTAAAACACTGAAAACTGACAAACTGGTCAGGAAAAATTAGAACCAGTTCACTCCTACCCCTCCCCTGCTCCAGTCACAGCAGTCTATCAACAGCACATTAGGTGGGTACATTACAGGAATGCTGTCAAGACAATATGGCCAAAAATTAAAATTAAAAAAAGAGAATTGGTTTCAGGCAAGAGCAAAGCAGTCGTCTATTAAGAGGCCTTTTGTGAAATCAGAGCAGGAGTCAGATGCTTTCTCTTTTTTCCTCTCAGTGGTTGCTGAAACAATGTGGCCACACAGCCATGGGGATCTGGGAGCTGGCCAAGCAGCCAGGTGACTCAACATTGAATTTCTTGTCCCTCTGGGCAATTTCTCTCAGCGGTACAAATTTATACCAGAACAGAGAACAGTTATCCTCTTATCAATCAGGAAAAGACAGATATTAAAATTTTTTTTTTAATATTGGCTAATAATGAAAGTCGAGGGAAGCTGACAAGGGAACAAAGCTTAATTCCCCCATTATGAAACCAAAGGGCTCTCATTACAACAAAAATCTGTGGGAAGAGTAACTGCTGTCTTCTAAGACCCTGCAGGGGAAGAAACAAATACTTATCATTCCTTTATTACACTCTCATTAAAAATGAGCAGCAGCTATATTTTCCTTAAGTAAAAATTGACTCCAAACAACAGGATCCTCTGAAAACAAAGACCTGGAAGTTTATGGTTAATATACAGATTCCTCTCGGGCAAGAACCAGGTGCTATGAGGCTTTCTGCTGTGTCACCAGCCACTAGGCGAGAAGATCACATTTAGTTGTTAACTGATTAACTGGTTGCCTGATTAAAATTTCAACTCAGGAATAACATGCATATGTGGGTACTGCAGAGGCATGTCCCAAGAGCCCTTAGTGGTAAAATCCTAACCAGAACACTTGGATTTCCCCTTCTTGTAAACACACTGGCATTCACAGAGCTATAATTTTATCATATGATGACCTTTTAAATTCTGGAGATTGCAAACCCAGAAATGGGGGAAAGCAAGTCAAAGGGCAGATTTGTGGTGCCCCATCAAGATACACTGACATCCGGCAACAAGACAAGTGTAAGGGAATGTTCTGTATTGAACTGCATGTTCTTGTGGAGCCAGGACACTTTATCCCCCTGAGATCCTTCCTCTGCATGGCCTAGGTGCCAACCAAGTATATATGTGGCCAGTGAAGTACCACACTCTCAGCCAATACTTTTTGGGTGGATAGATGGATGGATGAACAAACGAACATAGAGACAAAGGAATAAACAGTGTATTTTTTTCTCTGTGCACTTTAAAGTCAACCATTCAGAATTAATATTCTACTGGAAAAGAACACTCAGCAAAGTTGCTCCCAGCTGATTTCTCTACACTGCACACGAAAGTGGCCCAACTCAGTGGAGACATCAACAGCATACATATAAAATCCAGGTAGTGGTAACCTTCGCAGACTCTCTACCACACCAAGGCAATTAGAATAATTAATAGCAAGTAGAACTTATTGATTTAAAAGTAAATTACCACAATGGGGTATCTGCAGGTTTGCCAGGGAAATATTCTTGCTGTTTTCATCGAGGCAGTACAAGTCCTGAGTTTCTGGACTGGGTTTAGTCTCCTGAAGAGTCTTGATCCACATAATGTCACAGGAGCATGCAAATGGGTTGCCCACCAGGATCCTACATGGAACAAAAATGACATCCAATCAGCCTTCTCTTTTTCAGTTTCAGCTACAGAAGTGTTTATGAAGCACTAACAGCATTATCAATTTCTTCTAGCCGGCAATCTTTGGAAGTTACACCCATCTTTATAGCACAACAGTACTTATTATTCATTCATTTACCTGATACTTACTGATCTTCTGCTATGTGCAAACACCCCTGTAGAGGCTAAAGGATGCAAAGTGATGTGAGACCTTTCGGACCCATAGGGAAACAAGGTAGGAACAGAAAAAACTATAATATAGGATAGAAAAAGATGTCTCATAAGATGGGGGAAAATAAGATACCGTAACAAATTTATCACAGATACTATACAGTTATGAAGATCTAAAGTGAAGAAGCCAACGTTAAGTTTTCAGGAACACTAACATACTTATTTCTAACCAGGCTAGAGATTCAAGTGTTATCACTTAATAAGTTCGAACTTCAGTGGAGGGCAGAGCAATTTCATCTGAATTGAAAACAAGACAGTGAATACAAGGCTAAGACTAAAGTGTGAGAGCCAGGAGGGTGCACTCCCAGCTTTCCGAATGACGCAACCACAGTTCAGTTTGACTGATGCAAGAAAGGTGGAGTGAATGTGAGAGACAGAACCTGGAAGGGAGCTCTTAGACCTCCTTCACACACACACACACACACACACACACACACACACACACGCACACACACGCCAAGCTCAGGGTTTCTGAGAGCAAGTGCAACAGAGGTCCAGACTGAGCTCCTTAGCCCACTGTGGGAGGGTCTGCAAAGAGAAAGTCACCATTCAGCCATGCTGCTTGGACTCCTGTGGCCTGTGATTGGTCAAGGAGGAAGTAGTCAAGAGGAAAATAAAAACCACAAGAAAAAAAAATCTTTAAATGCTTATTTATAACACTCAGTGGCCTGTTTAAGATGACTTCCATTTATGGCAATGAGCCTTTAAATGAGGCCATTTAAAATCATTACATAGGCTCTGCCTGGCATTAACCACAATACTTAAGATTTCCGTGGGGACAGGACCTGGGCTTTGCAACATCATTTACTCCTGTGGTTTTCTGGTTGGGTTCTAAGAATCTCAGGGAATCCCTGGAGACTTTTCCAGGAGTTTCCTTGGAGAAAATGTGGTCCTGGCAGATTCGTTTAATTTGTGTCTGCTTGATTGCCTCCAAATATCCCTCCAACACCAAAATAAGAGTTGAGACTACTAGGTATGGAATATCATGCAGATGATATCCACAATGTTTAAACCCCAACTAATCCAAGATGTTTCCTGGTGTTCTGAGTCCATGAAAAACTAAGAAATCTTTTTTAAAAGCAGGTATGACTGAATCGACAGAAGAGATAAAGAGGCGAAGGGATCTTGAGCTACAAAGACAGCAATGTTCGTCTGACCACACGTCACAGGTAGACGGCTGGCTTCTTCCTCTCACACACTGTACAAACTCCTTTTGCAGTGATTGTTAGAGCATGTTATACTTAATTTGTTCAGGCTTCTACCGCTCCCCCTGGATAGCAGAGTCCTGGAGTACAGATACCGTTCTCCTTATATCCCTATGGCCTAGTGCCATGTTAGTTTGATTTGCAACAGGTACACAATTAACATTTGTTGAATGAATTAATTAAATATGCTTCAGGGGCGGTATTGAGACATGTGAATTTGAAATCAGAACTCTAATTTTTAACCCATCAAGAAAATTCTCTGCAGTGATGCTCAAAATTTTTACACTGAGTAGCCTACTTTATTGCACATAACTTCCTTAAGTTTTTTATGCCTATCCCTGTGTTAGAAAGCCAGTGCTTCAACTCCCTGAATTAAGTCTCTCCCAAAAGAACTGCCACCATGTAACTCTCATGACTACCTATTAACTTGTTATCGCTCTACTAGTGGCATCTTCTAATCTGTACGATTTCCTTGTGAATAGGGGTGGACCCTACAACTCAGGCAACAGATAGTTTAAGCAAAAGCTATTGCCTGGTATTCAAAGGCCTTGTCCATCTGGGCCCACCTCTGACACACAGAGCCCGTGCTTTAAGGTTCTTTGGGTACCTGACCCATAGGAATGTCAACAGTTTATATTTGCTTCATGGTGATAACACAAGAATTAAGCACACTTGGAAATGCTGGCTATCAGTAATTGATACATTTCAATATCTTCCCTATCATTTTTCAGCAAAGGGGATTTGGGGATAAGGATAAATCCTGAATGCAGTGGCAGACCTAGAAGGAAATCTCACAAGGATGGTTGGGTAGGGAGAGGACTGCCTCTCCTCCAATGTTCACTAAGGGAGCACAGGCACTGTCACCAGGGTATAAACTGAGGAGTTTTGCCCATTGCTGTTTGCTCCTCGAATGGGTTTGCTTTCCATTAGGGCCTGGCCAGAACAAGGACCAAACAGATGCTATGAGACATGTTGCTGCCTTTTTCACACAAAACCCTCATCTTTTTCTCATTTTCCCTCCTTTAGAAAACAAGTCTTTTGTGTAAAAACAACATTTAAACTCATTATAAATGATGTATTACTACTGAGATTTCTTTTTTTTTTTTACTGCTGAATCATGTTTTCATGGAGGAATAAAAGAACAAATGACCAAAAATTAAGAAATCATTTTTCATGAATTTTGATATAAAAATAGACCTGCAGCATCACTTATTTTAAAAAATACTTAATTACACTTTCCTTTGGAATTTTTTTCCCCAAATGCCATACAAAATCATTACTTACAGCTCAGACAAGTCAAGGTGACGAAAATGTTTCCTAGACAATACCGTCAGTTTATTTCTGGTAAAATTGCTGAAAGGAATCAAAAACATTAAATGTGAATTACAAGTGTACATTTCAGGAATAAAGTATTCAAATAGAGTTTTTTTCAAAATATAATTTTATGTGATCATGGTTCATGCCGTACTTTAGATCCAGTAATCTCTTTCTTTCACCTAGAGTAATAACTTAGTTTTCCCTGCCTCTCCTATAATTCTTGCTTGAGAGTGGGGTTGAGGGGGCATAGTTTTCGTAATGGTTATTTTGAATCTCTTTTTTACCCCAAATTTTCTTTTTCATATTCAGAGCCAAGTTATATACCTCGTAGAGATATCTGATCTTCTGAACAATTAATAGGGAAATTAAATTAAACTAAATTAAATTTAAACCATAAACTCACTAGGGGAAAAGATACTTTAATGCTAAAAAGCATCATGAATATTTTGAAATTACACGACACACAAAACTCTGAATATTAAGTGAATTTAACACATCCTAATAGGAAAGGTAACACCTATTGATTGATAAACTCTGCTGAGATTGCTTATATATGACTTCCAAATAACTAGATAAATTCACGATGAGAATAACAACAAAATATCAGATAAAAATGTCAGATTTTATCTGGAAATATTCTAGCAACATATCATTTTAAGATGTGGACCAACCAGACAATGAAAAGATGTCCTATTTGTGACTGAAAAATAATAATGAATTTACTGATGTGTTCCAAATATGTAGTTTTATTCAAGGGAATGGGAGTTTCGGTTTCCAGTGATCAGTGGTGCCATGAGACCTTGAGCTGGGAAATTCAGACCCTTAATCCTGGCAGCTGACTCGCTCTGTGAATTTGTTTACTGGTCGAATTTATTTAAAGCGTGTGCAACGCTTGGTCCTCTAGACATGTGTTTCATGAGTCACATGAATGTAAAACAAACATCAAATTTTACAAAACAGCTGAGCCCTCAAGAGTTTGCCATGAGCCTTTCAGTATCTGATTCCCGTTCAGGAAGGTGAGCACCGGTCTGAGAGTCAGGTAAATACGAGAAATCTGCGGCGACAGCAATCCTGGCCTCACTGAGGCTAGTCTATTGCGTCTGTCTCACGAAATCATGGGCTGAAGTCTGCTGGTCTGTCTGGCCAGTCTCACAGAGGGGTTAAAGACCAGGGGGAGCTAATACATGAACTAAGACTAGTCAGCTGATGGATAAAGAAAATGCCACTTTAGCATCTCATAAATCAAGAAGGCACACGGCCACTCCCAGCTTAATTCTATATTGAGATTTCCTCTCATCCAAACCCCCATCTACAAGAGGATGCCCTCTTCCTTCTACGCTGGCATCTTCTCTCCTCACACTGAGTGTAAAGTGCTCACCCACATGAAAAAATAATCCAGCGGGAAGTTGTAAAATGTGCCCACATAAATCTTTTCTTTTGGAACGTGAATTAAGAATGGGTTTCACTGCAGTATAATACACTGACAAGTCACTCTGCCTGTCTTCACCAGAGCCTGTGAGGCACAAATGTTTTCATCTCCATCAGAAATCCCCATCCTTCTGAAGGAAAAAAAACAAAAACAGAAACAAAAACCCTATTCTTCCTCCCAAGAAGAAAGAGGAGCGAGGAGGCAAAGAAAGAGGACACACTCATTGTCAAGGTTCCGGGTCGGCTAGCAAGGCCGGCACTGGGGCAGCTGCCCTGTCAGGCTGCTAGCAGCACAGCCCAGAACAGGGTTACACGCCAAAGAACAAGATGAGTTTTATGAACCATACTTATTATTGGGTCCAAAAGCCAAAAGGGAGGAGGAGGGAAGGAAAAAAAATCAACAATCCTCTTACTGTTTGATTATAGAACTTTTGCAAAGGAGCTAATTATCACCTCTGCAAAGTCCCTGGAAAACACAAATACTGGCTTTTCTCACAGTTTCTGGGTTCTCAGGGGCCGGGCAGGAATTAAAGGCACCAAGAAATAAACTCACAGACCAGTCCTAGGGGCTCTGGACAGTCAGCATGGGATGCTACATATGCACAGGTTAGGGGAGGAATGATGAAAGTGACAGAGAGGATCCAGTCTGAATTCCCCTAAAACCCAAAGTGAAATAGATGCTCTTGTGTACATTTTTATTTTATTGGAGAAACTCAGAGAGATAATCATTATATCCCAAGGGTAGAGAGAAACAGCCTCTCATACACATATCTTAATCAGCTCCCTTGCAGCCATGGTGCTGATGTTCAACTAAGGATGCCGTTTGCTACGTGTGGAAATCAGGGAGAACACGCCAGCGCCTTCAGTCATAAGCAGAAGTTGAAACTCAGGTCTGGAAAGGCAGACAACTGTCTTTTAATTTGCTCCTCCTTGCCATTCCCTAGAGCCAACTGCTTAATTTAATTTCTATTTTGGCGATTAGGAAGCCTCTTTCATCACGTGAATATCTGAAGCTTACTGACATTGTAACTTCTTTCTAACTGTCTGAATATTAGCCTGACTTCGTACTGCCTTACCATTTGACAATGGCTACAAATATCAATAATTTTTGCAGTTTGATCAGTAACTGGGCTTCCCAACTGTTGGCTTTTAAAGAAGCTGTATAAGATATGTCCATCTCCTTGGTTTCCTATTTTCAAATGACACCTCTTTGAGAGACTGGGACTAATATTTGGCTTTATGTAAGTATGAACAGCACACAGAATACCATTAAAATTATTCTACCATAAGTCAGCCTGAAAAAAATACAAAAGGTGGCTTTGGTTTTCATATAAATAACTTGGAACAAGGAAAGTAGGGAAAATATAAGATGCATAGCAAAGTCATAAAAAGGTCTATTTCTAAAACAATTAACCATAGCCCACTATATAGATCACTACGCTAGGGGAAGTGATGTAGTAAAATAACCAGTAAAACATGGTCGTTGAGTAATTCAGGTCTGCAGTCAGCAGTAATGAAAATACCAGAACGTAACCACTGAGGTCATTAATTACACTTAAGTGATTGCATTAGAGTATTTTGCCTTTTTCTTGTGTCCAACTTCTCTCTTGTTTATGCTAGCAAGGCCTACGCAAGACATCAGAATTTGTGCAGGCAAACCAACTACGGAGATGTTGCCAAAAAGCCTCTACATGAAATGTGTTAATAACGTTCCTTGGAGTTTTGTCACCTTTTTGCCAAAAGTTTTATATCTTAATTCTACTGACTTTATTTTTAAATTGACTTCCTCATTAATGTCACCTATGAAATATGAAGTCATTGTACTGGCTTGATGAAATTAAGGTTTTTCATAAGATCAACAAATCTCCATAGAGTGTCCAGGCAATCTGCTCAAAGAGAACGATTTCTTTTACAAACTGGTCTGGAAATCAGTCAGGGAACAGTTCTCCCCAAGAAAAAGAAAGAGGACAAATGTTACAAGAAGGGCTGATTCTCTCATTATATGGAAAACACACTTTATTTTCTGTCCTCTTACTAAAAGAACATAGCCAGGAGTGAGCCCTGAGTCTGCCACTTTCCATCTGTGGACCTGAGTCTGATTTTGTGCTTATGAAAGGGGAAACAAGAAGATCCTCCCTACCAACTGTCAGAAAAATCAAGTGAGATCAACCAGGTGAGAGTTCTGTATGTAGATCATAGTCTATGAAACACATAAGGTATTGTTGCAGAGAATCTGCAAAGCACAAAAGGGCCAATGAATGCAGGCAACTTTCCTCCCACAGAAGTTCCTACTGAAAACTCGGCGTGAAGGGCGCCCATCAGAGCTTACGGGTAATCCTCTGTTTCATGAAGAAACGTCTCATGAAGGCCACACCTTATTGACCAAGTGTCATCATCTAGGAAGATTTAGCAGCAAACAACCTAAGAGCTCTCACTGTCCATATTTCCATTTGACTTCAGTTGATATCACCCTGACTTCGGTGGAAGCATTTGCTATTGTTACAATTGCCTAAACCTCTGGCATGTTCCATGATTGAGTTTTCTCCACTTCTATCAATCATGACACATAGCTTTTGGAAAAAGAAGGTTCAAAAGAGGATCTACTGGGGGAGGAAGAGCATTAGCAATTTTTAGTTCCCTAAAAAGGCCAAGGCCAAGTCAGTTTCTTTCAATTCCACTAGTTTGATGTCTTCCAGGGAACATGTCATGATTCCAAGGAAAAGAATCGAGGACGCTGTACCAGGACATAGTTTTCACATCAGACTCTTTGCTGTTGGCCTATTGCTCTGTCCAAGATGGAAATGGCCCAGAAATTCATGAAAGGGAATAAGCAGGCTGTTCTAAGTACCCCTCTAAAGCTATTCAGAAATCAAAGCTAATGCTTCTAAGCTATTGTCAAAGCTATACTAACTTTTTAAAAGGAGGTTTAGAACTGGAAAAGAAGGAAAAATAAACAGAGGGGGAAAATATTGAATAAGCTGGGTCCTGGGAAGCAAAAAAATCAACCTTTACTTACATGTGCTGTAAGTTGCTGTTTTTCAGAAATGCTTTATGAGCTACAAATTTTAATCCGGAATCCACAATAGTCCTAAGAAAACACATAATTGCATGTATGTTAGAGCTAACAGATGACTGTCCCTCTGACGATAACAGAGCATAAGAAAAAGTTCTGAGATAAGGTATGCAAGCCCTGAGTACTCACAGGTTTTTCAGTCCCACATAAGCTTCAATATCATCTTCGTTGATGACTTCTAATCTTTTCTGATTTGCAATGTAACTGCAAAGAAAGCAGAGAGTGCAAACTAGTAACTCAGAATGCAGGCAGTCCATAAAAAAATGGGTAACTTCCATCCAACCTCACCAGGCTGCTCAAGGCAATCCCTCCCCACCCACCTAGCCCCACCATTTATTTTAAATACAGCAAGGGGAGCAAAGCCAAATGAGACTGAGGAGAAACCATGGTTGAGCAGGTTTCATTGTCAATGACAGGATCACCAGGTTTCATTTTTTTCTTAAACTTTTATTACTCTTTCAACTAACAAGTTCAGTTTGCCCCTCCACTCAAGGTATCCCCTGTGTATAGAGGTGAAAATAACTTGGAGATGCATCCACTACCTCTCAAAAGCATTTCACCCTTATGGTGACAGCCACAGGGAAGCTGGTATCACCACACAGAGGACAAATCACATTTTTCCTCACATTCCAAGAGAAGCAGTCACTCCCTCCTTTTACCTCCTGAAACACTGAAGAAGATTCCCCTCCCCCTTTCTCTCTCTCCCTCCCTCTCTTCCAACTCTCTCTTTTCCTGGCCCAGGATCCCCTCGTTCTGCTTTTGTCAGTAATAAAACCAATTTTTCCTTTCAGGAACCACATTTTACAAACCCCACACTGCCCTAGTGCGCTCTCTATAGAAATCTCCTCTTCCCCATTCACCAAACCCTCAAATACAGGAGTAAACTGGTAACTCTGGCTGCATGGAGAGTTCCATCCCCTGGACCATGAGGACTGGCTTAGAAATGTGCCTGTGACCTCAACTAGACTAATGAGAAGCTTCTGTAAAATTAAAAGATGAATGCCATGACAGAGTCTCTCTCTTTCTCTGGGATTATAGCTGAAAGATTACATAGGCCCGGGGCTTCTATAAGAAATATTTCCGGATCGGCCCGGAGGAAGATGGCGGAAGAGTAAGACGCGGAGATCACCTTCCTCCCCACAGATACATCAGAAATTCATCTACACGTGGAACAACTCCTACAGAACACCTACTGAACGCTGACAGAAGACCTCAGACCCCCCAAAAGGCAAGAAACTCCCCACATACCTGGGTAGGGCAAAAGAAAAAAAGAATAAACAGAGACAATAGGATAGGGACGGGACCTGCACCAGTGGGAGGGAGCCGTGAAGGAGGAAAGGTTTCCACACACTACAAGCCCCTTCGCGGGCGGAGACTGCAGGTGGCGGAGGGGGAAAGCTTCGGAGTAGCGGAGGAGAGCACAGCAACAGGGGTGCGGAGGGCAAAGCGGAGAGGTTCTGGCACAGAGGACCGGTGCCCTCAGGCACACACCAGCCCGAGAGGCTTGTCTGCTCGGCCGCCGGGGTGGGCGGGGCTGGGAGCTGAGGCTTGGGTATCGGCTTTCAGTCGGAGCGCAGGGAGAGGACTGGGGCTGGCGGCAGGAAGAGAGCCTGAAGGGGTTAGTGCACCACGGCTAGCCCGGAGGGAGTCCGGGGAAAGGGTCTGGAGCTGCCGAAGAGGCAAGAGACTTTTTTCCCTTTTGTTTCCTGGTGCGCGAGGAGAGGGCATTAAGAGGGCTGCTTGGGGAAGCGCCGGAGACAGGCGCGAGCCGCGGGTAAGGCAAGGACCTCGGAGACGGGCGCCGCCGCCACCGCGAGGCCTGTGTGCGAGCGCGGGTCACTGTCCGCCCCGCCTTCCGGGGGGCCTGTGCACCCCGCCACTGCCGGGGTCCCGAGACCCGGGGATGGCTTTCCCGGGAAAGGGCACGGAGCGCCACGGGCTGCTGCAACGTCACGCCGGCCTCTGCCGCCGCAGGCCCGCCCCACACTGCGCGCCCCTCCCTCCCCTCTGCCTGAGTGAGCCAGAGCCCCCGAATCAGCGGCTCCTTTAAACCCGTCCTGTCTGAGCGAAGAACGGACGCCCTCCGGCGACCTACGCGCAGAGGCGGGGCCAGGTCTAAGGCTGAGACCCGGGAGCTGTGAGAGCAGAGACAGGGAAATCTCTCTGTGCAGCCTCGGAGGCAGCGGATTAAAGCTCCACGGTCCATTTGATGTGCCCTGCGTCTGTGGAGTGCATGAATGGACAGCGAATCATCCCAAATTGAGGAAGTGGACTTTGAGGACAAGATTTAAGACTTTCCCCCCTTTTCCTCTTTTTACAACGAATTATTCCAAATTAAGGAGGTGGACTTAGAGAGCAAGATTTCAGACTTCTTGCCCTTTTCCTCTTTTGACAACGAATTATCCCAAATTGAGGAGGTGGACTTGGAGAGCAAGATTTTTGATTTTTCCCCCTGCTCTCTTTTTGTGAATGTGTATGTGTAATCTTCTGTGTAAGATTCTCTCTGTATAGCTTTGCTTCCACCATATGTGCCAGGGTTCTATCGGTCCGTTTTTTTTTCAATAATTACTTTCTAATTTTAATAACGCTACTATATTTCATACTTTATTCTATTTTACTTTACCTGCTCTTTCTTTTTTTCCTACCTTCCCTTCCCCCCTCCCTCCCTCCGCTCCTTTCCTTCTTTCTTTTTCTTTCCTCCCTCCCTCCCTCCCACCCTTCTTCTTTCCACTTTCTTTTTCTTTCCTTCCTCCCTCCCTCCCGTCTTTCTTTCTTTCTTTCCTTCCTCCCTCCCTCCCTTCTTCCATTCACTCTTCCTTTTGCTTTCATTCCTCCCTCCCTCCCTCCTTTCTTTCCTTCTTTCTTTCCATCCTTCCTCCCTCCCTCCCTCCTTTCTTTCTTTCTTCCTTCCTTCCTTCCTTCCTTTCTTCCCTTCTTCCTTTCTTTCCCTCTCTCTTTCTTTCTTCTACTAATTCTTTCTTTCCACTTTTTCTCCCTGTTATTCTGAGCCGGGTGGATGAAAGGCTCTTGGTGCTGCAGCCAGGAGCCAGTGCTGTGCCTCTGAAGTGGGAGAGCCAACTTCAGGAAACGGGTCCACAACAGACCTCCCAGCTCCACATAATATCAAGCAGCGAAAATCTCCCAGAGATCTCCATCCCAACACCAGCACCCAGCTTCAGTCAACAACCAGCAAGCTACAGTGCTGGTCACCCTATGCCAAGCAACTAGCAAGGCAGGAACACAACCCCACCCATTAGCAGAGAGGCTACCTAAAAACATAATAAGGCCATAGGCACCCCAAAACACACCACCAGACGTGGACCTGTCCACCAGAAAGACAAGATCGAGCCTCAACCACCAGAACACAGGCATTAGTCCCCCCCACCAGGAAGCCTACACAACCTACTGAAACAACCTTAGCCACTGGGGACAGACACCAAAAACAACGGGAACTACGAATCTGCAGCCTGCAAAAAGGAGACCCCAAACACAGTAAGATAAGCAAAATGAAAAGACAGAAAAACACACAGCAGGTGAAGGAGCAAGATAAAAACCTACCAGACCTAACAAATGAAGAGGTAATAGGCAGTCTACCTGAAAAAGAATTCAGAATAATGATAGTAAAGCTGATCCAAGATTCTATTTCCAAGATACATAATCTTGGAAATAGAATAGACAAAATGCAAGAAACAGTTAACAAGGACCTAGAAGAACTAAAGATGAATCAAGCATCGATTAAAAACACATTAAATGAAATGAAAAATACTCTAGATGGGATCAATAGCAGAATAACTGAGGCAGAAGAATGGATAAGTGAGGTGGAAGATAAAATAGTGGAAATAACTGATGCAGAGCAAAATAAAGAAAAAAGAATCAAAAGAACAGAGGACAGTCTCAGAGACCTCTGGGACAACATTAAATGCACCAACATTCGAATTATAGGGGTTCCAGAAGAAGAAGAGAAAAAGAAAGGGACTGAGAAAATATTTGAAGAGATTATAGTTGAAAACTTCCCCAATATGGGAAAGGAAATAGTTAATCAAGTCCAGGAGGCACAGAGAGTCCCATACAGAATAAATCCAAGGAGAAATACACCAAGACACATATTAATGAAACTGTCAAAAATTAAACACAAAGAAATCATATTAAAAGCAGCAAGGGAAAAACAACAAATAACACACAAGGGAATCCCCATCAGGTTAACAGCTGATCTCTCAGCAGAAACTCTACAAGCCAGAAGGGAGTGGCAGGACATAATTAAAGTGATGAAGGAGAGAAACCTGCAACCAAGATTACTCTACCCAGCAAGGATCTCATTCAGATTTGATGGAGAAATTAAAACCTTTACAGACAAGCAAAAGCTGAGAGAGTTCAGCACCACCAAACCAGCTTTACAACAAATGCTAAAGGAACTTCTCTAGGCAAGAAACACAACAGAAGGAATATACCTACAATAACGAACCCAAAGCAATTAAGGAAATGGGAATAGGAACATACATATCAATAATTACCTTAAATGTAAATGGACTAAATGCTCCCACCAAAAGACACAGAGTGGCTGAATGGATACAAAAACAAGACCCATATATATGCTGTCTACAAGAGACCCACTTCAGACCTAGAGACACATACAGATTGAAAGTAAGGGGATAGAAAAAGATATTCCATGCAAATGGAAATCAAAAGAAAGCTGGGTAGCAATTCTTATATCAGACAAAATAGACTTTAAAATAAGGACTATTAGAAGAGACAAAGAAGGGCACTACATAATGATCAAGGGATTGATCCAAGAGGAAGATATAACAATTGTAAATATTTATGCACCCAACATAGGAGCACCTCAATACATAAGGCAAATACTAACAGCCATAAAAGGGGAAATCGACAGTAACACAATCATAGTAGGGGACTTGAACACCCCACTTTCACCAATGGACAGATCATCCAAAATGAAAATAAATAAGGAAACACAAGCTTTAAATGATACATTAAACAAGATGGACTTAGTTGATATTTATAGGACATTCCATCCAAAAACAACAGAATACACATTTTTCTCAAGTGCTCATGGAACATTCTCCAGGATAGATCATATCTTGGGTCACAAATCAAGCCTTGGTAAATTTAAGAAAATTGAAATTGTATCAAGTATCTTTTCCGACCACAATGCTATGAGACTAGACATCAATTACAGGAAAAGAGCTGTAAAAAATACAAACACATGGAGGCTAAACAATACACTACTTAATAACGAAGTGATCACTGAAGAAATCAAAGAGGAAATTAAAAAATACCTAGAAACAAATGACAATGGAGACACGACGACCCGAAACCTATGGGACGCAGCAAAAGCAGTTCTAAGGGGGAAGTTTATAGCAATACAATCCCACCTTAAGAAACAGGAAACATCTCGAATAAACAACCTGACCCTGCACCTAAAGCAATTAGAGGAAGAAGAACAAAAAACCCCCAAAGCTAGCAGAAGGAAAGAAATCATAAAGATCAGATCAGAAATAAATGAAAAAGAAATGAAGGAAACGATAGCAAAGATCAACCAAACTAAAAGCTGGTTCTTTGAGAAGATAAACAAAATTGACAAAGCATTAGCCAGACTCATCAAGAAAAGGAAGGGAGAAGACTCAAATCAATAGAATTAGAAATGAAAAACAAGAAGTAACAACTGACACTGGAGAAATACAAAAGATCATGAGAGATTACTATAAGCAACTCTATGCTAATAAAATGGACAACCTGGAAGAAATGGACAAATTCTTAGAAATGCACAACCTGCCAAGACTGACTCAGGAAGAAATAGAAAATATGAATAGACCAATCACAAGCACTGAAATTGAAACTGTGATTAAAAATCTTCCATCAAACAAAAGCCCAGGACCAGATGGCTTCACAGGCGAATTCTATCAAACATTTAGAGAAGAGCTAACACCCATCCTTCTCAAACTCTTCCAAACAATATCAGAGGAAGGAACACTCCCAAACTCATTCTACGAGGCCACCATCACCTTGATAGCAAAACCAGGCAAGGATGTCACAAAGAAAGAAAACTACAGGCCAATATCACTGATGAACATAGATGCAAAAATCCTCAACAAAATACTAGCAAACAGAATCGAACAGCACATTAAAAGGATCATACACCATGATCAAGTGGGGTTTATTCCAGGAATGCAAGGATTCTTCAATATATGCAAATCCATCAATGTGATACACCATATTAACAAGTTGAAGGAGAAAAACCATATGATCATCTCAATAGATGCAGAGAAAGCTTTCGACAAAATTCAACACCCATTTATGATAAAAACCCTGCAGAAAGTATGCATAGAGGGAACTTTCCTCAACATAATAACGGCCATATATGACAAACCCACAGCCAACATTGTCCTCAATGGTGAAAAACTGAAACCATTTCCACTAAGATCAGGAACAAGACAAGGCTGCCCACTCTCACCACTCTTATTCAACATAGTTTTGGAAATTTTAGCCACAGCAATCAGAGAAGAAAAGGAAATAAAAGGAATCCAAATTGGAAAAGAAGAAGTAAAGCTGTCACTGTTTGCAGATGACATGATACTATACATAGAGAATCCTAAAGATGCTACTGAAAAACTACTAGAGCTAATCAATGAATTTGGTAAAGTAGCAGGATACAAAATTAATGTACAGAAATCTCTGGCATTCCTGTACACTAATGATGAAAAATCTGAAAATGAAATCAAGAAAACACTCCCATTTACCATTGCAACAAAAAGAATAAAATATCTAGGAATAAACCTACCTAAGGAGACAAAAGACCTGTGTGCAGAAAATTATAAGACACTGATGAAAGAAATTAAAGATGATACAAATAGATGGAGAGATATACCATGTTCTTGGATTGGAAGAATCAATATTGTGAAAATGACTCTACTACCCAAAGCAATCTACAGATTCAATGCAATCCCTATCAAACTACCACTGGCATTTTTCACAGAACTAGAACAAAAAATTTCAACATTTGTTTGGAAAAACAAAAGACCCCGAATAGCCAATGCAATCTTGAGAATGAAAAACGGAGCTGGAGGAATCAGGCTCCCTGACTTCAGACTATACTACAAAGCTACAGTAATTAAGACAGTGTGGTACTGGCACAAAAACAGAAAGATAGATCAGTGAATCAGGATAGAAAGCCCAGAGATAAACCCACGCACATATGGCCAACTTATCTTTGATAAAGGAGGCAGGAATGTACAGTGGAGAAAGGACAGCCTCTTCAATAAGTGGTGCTGGGAAAACTGGACAGGGACATGTAAAAGTTTGAGATTAGATCATTCCCTAACACCATACACAAAAATAAGCTCAAAATGGATTAAAGACTTAAATGTAAGGCCAGAAACTATCAAACTCTTAGAGGAAAACATAGGTAGAACACTCTATGACATAAATCACAGCAAGATCCTTTTGGACCCACCTCCTAGAGAAATGGAAATAAAAACAAAGATAAACAAATGGGACCTAATGAAACTTCAAAGCTTTTGCACAGCAAAGGAAACCATAAACAGGACCAAAAGACAACCCTCAGAATGGGAGAAAATATTTGCAAACGAAGCAACTGACAAAGGATTAATCTCCAAAATTTATAAACAGCTCATGCAGCTCAATAGCAAAAAAACAAACAACCCAATCCAAAAATGGGCAGAAGACTTAAATAGGCATTTCTCCAAAGAAGATATACAGACTGCCAACAAACACATGAAAGAATGCTCAACATCATTAATCATTAGAGAAATGCAAATCAAAACTACAATGAGATATCATCTCACACCAGTCAGAATGGCCATCATCAAGAAATCTAGAAACAATAAATGCTGGAGAGGGTGTGGAGAAAAGGGAACACTCTTGCACTGCTGGTGGGAATGTGAATTGGTACAGCCACTATGGAGAACAGTATGGAGGTTCCTTAAAAAACTACAAATAGAACTACCATATGACCCAGCAATCCCACTACTAGGCATATACCCTGAGAAAACCATAATTCAAAAAGAGCCATGTACCAAAATGTTCATTGCAGCTCTATTCACAGTAGCCCAGAGCTGGAAACAACCTAAGTGTCCATCATCGGATGAATGGATAAAGAAGATGTGGCACATATATACAATGGAATATTACTCAGCCATAAAAAGAAACGAAACTGAGCTATTTGTAATGAGGTGGATAGACCTAGAGTCTGTCATACAGAGTGAAGTAAGTCAGAAAGAGAAAGACAAATACCGTATGCTAACACATATATACGGAATTTAAAAAAAAAAATGTCATGAAGAACCTAGGGGTAAAACGGGAATAAAGACACAGACCTACTTGAGAATGGACTTGAGGATATGGGGAGGGGGAAGGGTAAGCTGTGACAAAGCGAAAGAGAGGCATGGACATATATACACTACCAAACGTAAGGTAGATAGATAGTGGGAAGCAGCCGCAGAGCACAGGGAGATCAGCTCGGTGCTTTGTGACCGCCTGGAGGGGTGGGATGGGGAGGGTGGGAGGGAGGGAGATGCATGAGGGAAGGGATGTGGGAACAGATGTATATGTATGACTGATTCACTTTGTTATAAAGCAGAAACTAATAAAAATAAATAAAGAAAAAAATATTGTAAATCAAAAAAAAAAAGAAATATTTCCGGCACAAGGAAAGATATTGTCCAAGTATGAAGTCAGCACACAGGAGGAAAGAGAGCTAAGAGATATAAAGAGAGACAGAACCCTGAAAATGTTACTTGAGCTTTTGGATCCAATCATCTCTGAGGTTAGCTGTCACTAACAGAAGTTTGATCTGAATTTCTGTCACTTGTAACCAATAAAATCCCTGGTAACATAAACACAAAGCTATCAAACCTACTACCATGGAATTTCCCTGTGCTACAGTTATCTGAGTATCTGTCTATTCACTTTTCTTGATCACGACCTCTTTTTGAAGACAGCTGGATCCTGCTTTGTAATTCTTAACATGCACCACAGCATCTAGCAAAGAACCTTGTACAATGTAGGTCTTCAAGGATGATGGATGGATGGGTGGATGGATGGATGGATGGGCAACACTTGGAGTTCCAAAGGCACTCCAGGAAGTTGTATTAGGATGGATTTTCCCCTTTCTTTTTCAAAAAATTTAACATACATAACATTCCAATTAAGACACTGAAAACAAATATGTAGCTCTACTGTTAACAACATGAATTAAAATGAAAAAAAATAGTAACCAGTGAGGGAGAAGATACAGCATCTACAGATTCCTTCTATCCAGTCCAAAAGAAGGAAAAAAAAATAGATGTCAACATACATGGTAAGTATTGGGGCACCCATTTTTAGAAAATATATTTTAGAAATAAAGCAAAATAAGTAAATGCTCTGAGGGAACAAAATTACACCAAAGATAAATAATTTTAAAAGGACCCACATAAACATTGCCCCTGTTACATAAAAAAAAAAAAAAAACAAAAAAAACAAAAAACGTCCAAGATAGAAGGGCATCTTCTGCTCAAAGATCTTGGTTCTCCCTGATATCCGGGGCCTGGAACTTAATAGATGTGCAGGAAGGATTCGTTCCCTTCTTTCCTTCTACCCCACACAGAAGGAAACATATTAAGACTCCAACCTAATGAGCAAACAACAATTTTTTTCAATGTTAAGAGTTTTTATGAAATGTTTCAAAATTATCACACATTTTTCCAAGATTTTCAATCCCCTAACATTTTCAGTAGAAACCACAGCGACCTCCCTCTTCTAAATTATCTCCCAATAAGAACTGCATTCAAGAGGGCCCTACATTTTAATGCTTTTCTTCATGCAACTGGCAGAAAAAAGGACAAATAACGTGGGCAAGGTTTCCTTTGGGGTCACAACTGGAATTCCCAAGAAGCTTGTTCACTGCTTACAGCTGCGCTAGCATGGTGGCTGTCACTGTTCTGAAATTGTCTGAGAGATTCTCCAGCTCTCTTTGCTGGCTCATCACTGCATCCTCCATGCTTATGACAGGGGCCTGACAATCAGGAGGTATTTAGTCAATGTCTGTGGCATAAGGCATTTATTTTTAACTTTTTATTTAGTTATCTATGCCCTTTATTTTATTGCTATTTCATTTTTGTCAGATTTTTAATTTATAAACTCTCCAATTGTATTCAATAAAATACAGTGAGCTAACATAAATAAAAATGAAAGGCATAATAGAAAGAAGAGCCAGGGCAGAGACATCAGTGGAGCTAGGAATTGGGTTTAAAATGCTGGGAAAGGGCCACAAGCATAATTCTAAGCTTTCCAGTGACCACTGCCCCTGAAAAGAAGGAAAGGGGGATACATTTAGCCAGTGGTAACCTCACAGTGTTCATGAGGTGAAAATAAGTCAGATATTAAGCAAAGCGTACCTGTTCTTGAATCTAAGACCACATAGGAGACTTTGTTGAAAACCATCAAAAGAACCATGTGAAAGTATTAAAAATGGTCATTAAAGAATGTTCTTCCACGGGGACGAGGGGAAGATGGCGGAAGAGTAAAACGCAGAGATTACCTTCCTCCGCACAGATACACCAGAAATACATCTACACGTGGAACAACTCCTACAGAACACCTACTGAACGCTGGCAGAAGACCTCAGACCTCCCAAAGGGCAAGAAAGTCCCCAAGTACCTGGGTAGGGGAAAAGAAAAAAATAAACAGAGACAAAAGGATAGGGACGGGACCTGCACCAGTGGGAGGGAGCCGTGAAGGAGGAAAGGTTTCCACACACTAGAAGCCCCTTTGCGGGCAGAGACTGCGGGTGGCGGAGGGGGAAGCTTCGGTTCCGCGGAGGAGAGCGCAGCCACAGGGGTGCGGAGGGCAAAGCGGAGAGATTCCCGCACAGAGGATCGGTGCCGACCGGCACTCACCAGCCCGAGAGGCTTGTCTGCTCGCGCGCCAGGGCGGGCGGGGCCGGGAGCTGAGGCTCGGGCTTCAAGTCGGAGCGCAGGGAGAGGACTGGGGTTGGCGGCGTGAACACAGCCTGAAGGGGTTAGTGCGCCACGGCTAGCCGGGAGGGAGTCCGGGAAAAGTCTGGACCTGCCGAAGAGGCAAGAGACTTTTTCTTCCCCTTTTATTTCCTGGTGCGCGAGGAGAGGGGATTAAGAGCGCTGCTTAAAGGAGCTCCAGAGACGGGCGCGAACGGCGGCTATCAGCGCGGACCGAAGAGATGGGCATAAGACGCTAAGGCTGCTGCTGCCGCCACCAAGAAGCCTGTGTGTGAGCACAGGTCACTATCCACACTCCCCTTCCAGGGAGCCTGTGCAGCCTGCCACTGCCAGGGTCCCGGGATCCAGGGACAACTTCCCCAGGAGAACGCACGGCGCGCCTCAGACTGGTGCAACTTCCCGTCAGCCTCTGCGGCTGCAGGCCCGCCCCACACTCCGTACCCCTCCCTCCCCCTGGCCTGAGGGAGCCAGAGCCTCTGAATCAGCGGCTCCTTTAACCCCGTCCTGTCTGAGTGAAGAACAGACGCCCTCCGGGGACCTATATGCAGAGGCGGGGCCTAATCCAAAGCTGAGACCCGGGAGCTGTGAGAACAAAGAAGAGAAAGGGAAATCTCTCCCAGCAGCCTCAGAAGCAGCAGATTAAATCTCCACAATCAACTTGATGTACCCTGCATCTGTGGAATACATGAATAGACAATGAATCATCCCAAAATGAGGAGGTGGACTTTGAGAGCAAGATTTATGATTTTTTCCCCTTTTCCTCTTTTTGTGAGTGTGTATGTGTAAGCTTCTGTGTATACCTTTGCTTCCACCATTTGTCCTAGGGTTCTATCCGTCCATTTTTTTTAAACTTTTTTCTTAATAGTTATTTTTTATTTTAATAACTTTATTTTATCTTACTTTATTTTATTTTACTTTAGCTTCTTTCTTTCTCTTTTTCCTTCCTTCCCTCCTTCCTTCCTTCCTCCCTCCCTCCCTCCTTTCTTTCTTTCTTTCCACTAGTACTAATTCTTTCTTTCTACTTTTTCTCCCTATTATTCTGAGCCGTGTGGATGAAAGGCTCTTGGTGCTGCAGCCAGGAGTCAGTGCTGTGCCTCTGAGGTGGCAGAGCCAACTTCAGGACACGGGTCCACAAGAGACCTCCCAGCTCCATATAATATCAAACGGCGAAAATCTCCCAGAGATCTCCATCTCAACACCAGCACCCAGCTTCAGTCAACGACCAGCAAGCTACAGTGCTGGACACCCTATGCCAAACAACTAGCAAGACAAGAACACAACCCCACCCATTAACAGGGAGGCTGCCTAAAATCATAATAAGTCCACAGACACCCCAAAACACACCACCAGATGTGGACCTGCCAACCAGAAAGACTAGATCCAGCCTCATCCACCAGAACACAGGCACTAGTCCCCTCCACCAGGAAGCCTACACAACCCACTGAACCAACCTTAGCCACTGGGGACAGACACCAAAAACAACGGGAACTACGAACCTGCAGCCTGCAAAAAGGAGACCCCAAACACAGTAAGATAAGCAAAATGAGAAGACAGAAAAACACACAGCAGATGAAGGACCAAGATAAAACCCCACCAGACCGAACAAATGAAGAGGAAATAGGCAGTCTACCTGAAAAAGAATTCAGAATAATGATAGTAAAGTTGATCCAAAATCTTGGCAATAGAATGGAGAAAATACAAGAAACATTTAACAAGGACCTAGAAGAACTAAAGATGAAACAAGCAACGATGAACAACACAATAAATGAAATTAAAAATACTCTAGAAGGGATGAATAGCAGAATAACTGAGGCAGAAGAACGGATAAGTGACCTGGAAGATAAAATAGTGGAAATAACTACTGCAGAGCAGAATAAAGAAAAAAGAATGAAAAGAACTGAAGACAGTCTCAGAGACTTCTGGGACAACATTAAATGCACCAACATTCAAATTATAGGGGTTCCAGAAGAAGAAGAGAAAAAGAAAGGGACTGAGAAAATATTTGAAGAGATTATAGTTGAAAACTTCCCTAATATGGGAAAGGAAATAATTAATCAACTCCAGAAAGCACAGAGAGTCCCATACAGGATAAATCCAAGGAGAAATACGCCAAGACACATATTAATCAAACTGTCAAAAATTAAATACAAAGAAAACATATTAAAAGCAGCAAGGAAAAAACAACAAATAACACACAAGGGAATCCCCATAAGGTTAACAGCTGATCTTTCAGCAGAAACTCTGCAAGCCAGAAGGGACTGGCAGGACATATTTAAAGTGATGAAGGAGAAAAACCTGCAACCAAGATTACTCTACCCAGCAAGGATCTCATTCAGATTTGATGGAGAAATTAAAACCTTTACAGACAAGCAAAAGCTGAGAGAGTTCAGCACCACCAAACCAGCTTTACAACATACGCTAAAGGATCTTCTCTAGGCAAGAAACACAAGAGAAGGAAAAGACATAAAATAATCGATAATTACCTTAAATGTAAATGGACTAAATGCTCCCACCGAAAGACACAGACTGGCTGAATGGATACAAAACCAAGACCCATATATATGCTGTCTACAAGAGACCCACTTCAGACCTAGAGACACATACAGACTGAAAGTAAGGGGATGGAAAATGATATTCCATGCAAATGGAAACCAAAAGAAAGCTGGAGTAGCAATTCTCATATCAGACAAAATAGACTTTAAAATAAAAACGATTAGAAGAGACAAAGAAGGACACTACATAATGATCAAGGGATTGATCCAAGAAGAAGATATAACAATTGTAAATATTTATGCACCCAACATAGGAGCATATCAATACATAAGGCAAATACTAACAGCCATAAAAGGGGAAATCGACAGTAACACATTCATAGTAGGGGACTTGAGCACCCCACTTTCACCAATGGACAGATCATCCAAAATGAAAATAAATAAGGAAACACAAGCTTTAAATGATACATTAAACAAGATGGACTTAATTGATATTTATAGGACATTCCATCCAAAAACAACAGAATACACATTTTTCTCAAGTGCTCATGGAACATTCTCCAGGATGATATCATATCTTGGGTCACAAATCAAGCCTTGTTAAATTGAAAAAAATTGAAATTGTATCAAGTATCTTTTCCAACCACAACACTAGGAGACTAGATATCAATTACAGGAAAAGATCTGTAAAAAATACAAACACATGGAGGCTAAACAATACACTACTTAATAATGAAGTGATCACTGAAGAAATCAAAGAGGAAATCAAAAAATACCTAGAAACAAATGACAATGGAGACACGACGACCCAAAACCTATGGGATGCAGCAAAAACAGTTCTAAGAGGGAAGTTTATAGCAATACAATCCCACCTTAAGAAACAGGAAACATCTCGAATAAACAACCTAACCTTGCACCTTAAGCAATTAGAGAAAGAAGAACAAGAACACCCCAAAGTTAGCAGAAGAAAAGAAATCATAAAGATCAGATCAGAAATAAATGAAAAAGAAATGAAGGGAACGGTAGCAAAGATCAATAAAACTAAAAGCTGGTTCTTTGAGAAGATAAACAAAATTGATAAACCATTAGCCAGACTCATCAAGAAAAAAAGGGAGAAGACTCAAATCAATAGAATTAAAAATGAAAAAGGAGAAGTAACAACTGACACTGCAGAAATACAAAAGATCATGAGAGATTACTACAAGCAACTTTATGCCAATAAAATGGACAACCTGGAAGAAATGGACAAATTCTTAGAAATGCACAACCTGCCAAGACTGAAACAGGAAGAAATAGAAAATATGAACAGACCAATCACAAGCACTGAAATTGAAACTGTGATTAAAAATCTTCCAACAAACAACAGCCCAGGACCAGATGGCTTCACAGGCGAATTCTATCAAACATTTAGAGAAGAGCTAACACCTATCCTTCTCAACCTCTTCCAAAATATAGCAGAGGGAGGAACACTACCAAACTCATTCTACGAGGCCACCATCACCTTGATACCAAAACCAGACAAGGATGTCACAAAGAAGGAACACTACAGGCCAATATCACTGATGAACATAGATGCAAAAATCCTCAACAAAATACTAGCAAACAGAATCCAACAGCACATTAAAAGGATCATACACCATGATCAAGTGGGGTTTATTCCAGGAATGCAAGGATTCTTCAATATATGCAAATCAATCAATGTGAAACACCATATTAACAAATTGAAGGAGAAAAACCATATGATCATCTTAATAGATGCAGAACAAGCTTTCGACAAAATTCAACACCCATTTATGATAAAAACCCTGCAGAAAGTATGCATAGAGGGAACTTTCCTCAACATAATAAAGGCCATATATTACAAACCCACAGCCAACATTGTCCTCAGTGGTGAAAACTGAACGTATTTCCACTAAGATCAGGAACAAGACAAAGTTGCCCACTCTCACCACTCTTATTCAACATAGTTTTGGAAGTTTTAGCCACAGCAGTCAGAGCAGAAAAGGAAATAAAAGGAATCCAAATCAGAAAAGAAGAAGTAAAGCTGTCACTGTTTGCAGATGACATGATACTATACATAGAGAATCCTAAAGATGCTACCAGAAAACTACTAGAGCTAATCGATGAATTTGGTAAAGTAGCAGGATACAAAATTAATGCACAGAAATCTCTGGCATTCCTATACACTAATGATGAAAAATCTGAAAGTGAAATCAAGAAAACACTCCCATTTACCATTGCAACAAAAAGAATAAAATATTTAGGGATAAACCTACCTAAGGAGACAAAAGACCTGTATGCAGAAAATTATAAGACACTGATGAAAGAAATTAAAGATGACACAAATAGATGGGGAAATATACCATGTTCTTGGATTGGAAGAATCAACATTGTGAAACTGACTCTACTACCCAAAGCAATCTACAGATTCAATGCAATCCCTATCAAACTACCACTGGCATTTTTCACAGAACTAGAACAAAAAATTTCACAATTTGTATGGAAACACAAAACACCCCGAATAGCCAATGCAATCTTGAGAACAAAAAACGGAGCTGGAGCAATCAGGCTCCCTGACTTCGGACTATACTACAAAGCTACAGTAATCAAGACAGTATGGTACTGGCACAAAAACAGAAAGATAGGTCAATGGAACAGGATAGAAAGCCCAGAGATAAACCCACGCACATAAGGTCACCTTATCTTTGATAAAGGAGGCAGGAATGTACAGTGGAGAAAGGACAGCCTCTTCAATAAGTGGTGCTGGGAAAACTGGACAGGGACATGTAAAAGTATGAGATTAGATCACTCCCTAACACCATACACAAAAATAAGCTCAAAATGGATTAAAGACCTAAATGTAAGGCCAGAAACTATCAAACTCTTAGAGGAAAACATAGGCAGAACACTGTATGACATAAACCACAGCAAGATCCTTTTTGACCCACCTCCCAGAGAAATGGAAATAAAAACAAAAATAAACAAATGGGACCTAATGAAACTTCAAAGCTTTTGCACAGCAAAGGAAACCATAAACAAGACCAAAAGACAACCCTCAGAATGGGAGAAAATATTTGCAAATGAAGCAACTGACAGAGGATTAATCTCCAAAATTTACAAGCAGCTCATGCAGCTCAATAACAAAAACACAAACAACCCAATCCAAAAATGGGCAGAAGACCTAAACAGACATTTCTCCAAAGAAGATATACAGACTGCCAAGAAACACATGAAAGAATGCTCAACGTCATTAATCATTAGAGAAATGCAAATCAAAACTACAATGAGATATCATCTCACACCAGTCAGAATGGCCATCATCAAAAAATCTAGAAACAATAAATGCTGGAGAGGGTGTGGAGAAAAGGGAACACTCTTGCACTGCTGGTGGGAATGTGAATTGGTACAGCCACTATGGAGAACAGTATGGAGGTTCCTTAAAAAACTAAAAATAGGGGCTTCCCTGGTGGCACAGTGGTTGAGAGTCCACCTGCCGATGCAGGGGGCACGGGTTCGTGCCCCGGTCCGGGAGGATCCCACGTGCCACGGAGCGACTGGGCCCATGAGCCATGGCCGCTGAGCCTGCGTGTCCGGAACCTGTGCTCTGCAACGGGAGAGGCCACAACAGTGAGAGGCCCACGTAAAGCAAAAAAAAAAAAAAAACTACAAATAGAACTACCATATGACCCAGCAATTCCACTACTCGGCATATACCCTGAGAAAACCATAATTCAAAAAGAGTCATGTACCAAAATGTTCATTGCTGCTCTATTTACAATAGCCCGGAGATGGAAACAACCTAAGTGTCCATCATCGGATGAATGGATAAAGAAGATGTGGCACATATATACAATGGAATATTACTCAGCCATAAAAAGAAACGAAATTGAGCTATTTGTAATGAGGTGGATAGACCTAGAGTCTGTCATATAGAGTGAAGTAAGTCAGAAAGAGAAAGACAAATACCATATGCTAACACATATATATGGAATTTAAGAAAAAAAAATGTCATGAAGAACCTAGGGGTAAGACAGGAATAAAGACACAGACCTACTAGAGAACGGACTTGAGGATATGGGGAGGGGGAAGGGTAAGCTGTGACAAAGCGAGAGAGAGGCATGGACATATATACACTACCAAACGTAAAATAGATAGCTATTGGGAAGCAGCTGCATAGCCCAGGGAGATGAACTCGGTGCTTTGTGACCACCTAGAGGGGTGGGAAGGAGGGAGACACAAGAGGGAAGAGATATGGGAACATACGTATATGTATAACTGATTCACTTTGTTATAAAGCAGAAACTAACACACCATTGTAAAGCAATTATACTGCAATAAAGATGTAAAAAAAAAAAAAGAATTTTCTTCCACTGTGAAGGCAGGGATGCCCTGGATAAAGAGTAAATTTTCCTCCTGGTCAAAATGGAAAAAAGCAACAGAAGAGCTGGATTAAAAGGTCAGCTGTTGCCCCTCTAGATGCCAAGAATTTCCTTTCATAAGTTACCATCTGCAGAAAGGCCCACAACATAGCCGTGGGCTATAAATTGCTCATGAAATCTACCCCTTAAGAAACGCTCCTTAGACACCATTAAGTGAGGAATCATAGGGTTAGAATGGGAGCCAGTAAAGTTAATAACAAACAATTCACAAAGGAGAAACCTCAATGGCCCAGGAACATATGAAAATCTGCTCACCCCTCAAGGAATATGAAATGCAAACCAAAGTCACATGGACTTACAATTCCTCTGCCACTAGCTGGACAAAATGTTTAAAATCTGACAATATAAAGCATTGCTAAGGATGTGGGGTATTTCTCTTACATTGTTGGAGGGAGTCTAAATTGGCACAAGCACTTTGAAGAGTAATTTGCCAGCATCTTGGAAAATTATACATCACATGCTTTACAGAGTCCAGCAATTCCATTTCTAGGTTTTCACCTGAAAGAAATGCTCACTCCTACACACGAGGAGACATATACAAGAACATTCATGGTAACACAGAATAAAAATCTGGAAACAACCCAAGTGTCCATCAGTTAAGAAAGAGAATAAAATGAGGCGTGTTAAATAACTACGGTAGATTGAACCAGATCTTTATATCTGAGCAGAAAGAAATACTCATGCTAAATGAGAAAGAAAAATAAGAAAAATTTCAAACTGATATGTACATATCATATAAAACAATTGATGTGAACTTTTAAAAAGACACAGAAAACAATACCACATAGTGTTCATAGTCAAGGATAGTTGTAAAGTACAAAAGGAAGATTGCAAGGAAAGTCACCTGGGGAAAGGAGACGGATCTGCATCAGGGATAAAGAAACTGAAACTGTTAAACTGTTTTATTAAACTACTAAACTATTTCTTTTCTTAAAAGAGAAAAGCCTTTGTAACAAAAAACACAAAAATGTTAAAGTGTCAGTTCTGAATATATGCACCTGAAGTTATTGTTATATCATTACATTTTTATGAATTTTTTAAATGTATGAAGAAAAAAGAAAGAAGGAAGGAAGGAAGGGAAGGAAGGAGGGAGGGGTGGGAGGAAGGGGGGAAAGAAAGGCGGAGAGCCAAAAAAAGCCGCAAAGGAAAAGACCGCAGGGAAGCTGGACCCCAGGGCTTCTCAGTTACTAGGTGACCAAATACACCAGGGCTCAAGTCCTTGGTTCCTTGGACCACCCAAAAGCAAACAGTCTAAAAGCCTGATCCCTGCCCCAGAGCCCCTGGACGAGACCAAGAAGACTAAGGAGCATGCTGGGCCGCCCCCTACTGGTGACTTCCACGTGCCTCCAGAAGGACCTTGGCAACACCAGGTCTTTCGAGCTCTGCCATCTCATCACTGCCACTGATCAGAAAAGCAGCAGCTGCAGAGACCAACCCAGGGTTAGGAAGGAGAGAGGAAAAGCCAGGCCAGGGCAGACAGCTGAAAGATGTGTGGACAGGCAATGCGGTAGGCTCTCCCCCAGAAAACTATTCCCTGTCACTCCAGTCAAAGTGCTGGCCAACTCTGAGGGCTCCTTACTAAGTCAAGCTTTGCTTAATAGAATCCCCAAGAAGGGTCCCACTCCCACTGAAGCAGTGGAAAGGTCCAGCATTTTGGTACAGACCTTTCTCTCCATGACAGCCCCTAACTCCTCTGACCCAAGCCCACTGATCTAGAAAGCTTAGGCCCCAGGGGCTTTAAGGCACAAGCACTCCCCCTAGAGCCCATGCCCCAGTGCTCACATGAGTTCAGCCAAGCTTTTGAGTTTCTGCCCTTCCAACCTGCACACGCTGCTGCCTTAGTTCTCTTTGCGGACGGTTGGCAGCCTTTGAATAGTGACAAAGAGACTTGGTGGATTTGGATTTTTAAAATCTGATACCCCTTAAGAGTTTCTCTCCCTTACCTCCAGGTCCCTCAGGCCCACCCCTCCATCCACAATCTGTGTGGAATCATTCTCAGCCTTCGACCATCCTGTTTTGCCCAAATATGCCTTCCTCCTTTCTAAAAGCCATCTATAGTACCCTTTCTTGGGCCTCACATTATGAGGGTTGTTTTTTATTGTTGTCTTTTACTTTTACTACATCCCAAGACTACTGTCTTCTGCCCTAAAAGTTGGAACTTCTCAATGAATTCACCTAAAACTCTTCTGGGCCCCTACAATATGAGATGCTGCTTGATTTACAGGCAACATCAAAAAGGCTTTTTCCAATCAAAACATTTTTATTCCATCAGTTGGCAAGCATTTCTTTAGCAGTTATTCTCCTTCTTAAATTTATAATTAAGAATTAGAGGGGATGGAGGTACTCTCTGTACCCACCGTTGTACTTTTGTACTAATATACCTAACTCTCCTGCTGAACTGTTAACCCCTCAGATGGAAGAGTGTTATTCATCAAACTGCACGTCCATTTCCGAACACAGAGCTGATGCTCATAGAACATTGGTTGACTTAAAGCAATCAATCTGACCCACAGATTCTCCACTGGAGTTTTTGTTATCTCACTGGAAACACCAGACATATACACACTATAGACACTAAATGAAGATTGTGGTAATAGAACATAACTTCATTTGTCATATAGAAAACAAGGAAAAAAAGTAACGACCATAACAGAGGAAGACAGCCAATTCTGAAAGCAAAATTTGTCCAATCTAGAAAGCAAAGTTAGACCACAAGCATACAATACAGTCAAACCAAACACTCATTTATTTTTTGTAAATGATGAAAACTAATTGCCCTCAGAAGATGAGCATTCATTTGCCATCTCAGTTTCAGAAATGTTGAGGCTAGAAAGAATCTTCAGAGCAAGCTCTTCTTGACCTTGAGGGGTTGATGCTCCTGAAGGACAGTGCTCACTGCCACGGGTATCTGATGAGAAAAAGAGAGAAGTTTCCAAGCAGAGGTCAAGTACGTGCACTGCGAGGGTGGAGTGGAAGGAACTACAAGATATCACTGGGCAGTGAAGGCTTTCACGAGGTCAGGCTTTGAAGGGTGCCCAGAAAGTCAACAGATAAAAAACGTGAACATAAGCAAAGTCCACACTATTTGCCATTTTATTTTGTGTTGTCACCAAAGCTTTTCCATTCTCAACATGACATCCAGGGCCTTCATTATGACATTTTCTTGAGGGTAAAGAATTTCCTTTCCTTAGGCTTACCAAAAAGCCCATAGGTGGCTTTTTGGGGGAAAAAAAGAACAGATAATTTTAGGAAAAATTCGCGGAAACATTTTTGAATTACAGGTTCCTAGAAAGGATACTCATCTCATTTGAAAAGATTTCACATTGGCTTGAACAACCTATCAAATAATCCCTCCGGGCAATCTTTCCAAGTAACAAAGAGTGGTTTCTAATGCATCTTTTCTTCCTGTGTATTAGCTTAACAACAGGCTTGCTCCAAAGTAAAATTTCCCTTTACCTTAGACTTTATTACCTGACCTGTAGGTTGAAGATATATCAAAAAAGAAATGGAAAGAGCCGTGAGTATTTCTAATGGTTGCTCTTCAAAATGGAATTGCTTCCCACTACCCTGGCTACCCTCACCTCACCCCCACCACATAAATAAATAATTAAGCTAATAAAAGTAGATAGAACTCAAATGTCACAAGAGATTGTGATACGTGCTCAGGCTTACAGCCATGGAGTGAGGCATTTCGGCTCTGACAGGAACCTCTCTGCCATAAGATTTCCATCACGGGGAAGAGAATAATCCGTTTTTAAAAATGTGCCCTTGTTCCCTGAGTCCGTAACCAGGTAGCTTCAGTTGCTCAGCAAAATGCTAAGAAAGAGTTTTGAAAAGCAGTCCCTGATGGGCCAAAGCAGGATTCAAAAGAAGAATCTCTCAATCTATCACTCCATTCCTAAGAGAGGGTCCACCACCCCACCTGTGACAACGTGAATACAGAGAACACCAAATAAGTGAGCTCAGAACCTGAATTCCAGCACCAGCCTACTAGCACAGGCTGATTAGTTGCAGCACTTCCATCTTCTTTTTGGCCACGGGAATAGAAGTAGCCCCAGTAATTCCCTTTTAGAGAGTGCTGTGTGCCAGGCACTGAGGTACTCAGGGGGTGTCTCTCTTAACCCGACAAAGCTACCAGGAGAGCACTATGATTGTTTCCACTTTTTGGAAGAGGTAACTGAGGCCCAACCTTGCCAGGTCACATCCCCAGGATTACATAACAGCCAAAACAGGATTTGAACCCAGATCTACCTGCCTCTGAATTCTGAGCTCATACCCACTCTACCGCCCCACCAGGACCATGGACTTATGAGTCCTGCACCTACAATGAAGAATACTTTCTAAAATTTCTGCAAAATGCATCTTGACAAATAATCACAACCTGAAAACAATAGTCAATGAAAAGGAATGAGGACATTTTACAGGTTGCTCTCATGTGTTATACCGACAGCGGTAATAGGAAATAAATAAAATATCTTCTCACATCCTTACACAATGCCAAGCTCTGAGAACTGCAGCTCCCCACAATGCCAAGCTCTGAGAACTGCAGCTTCCTAGAATAGCCTAAATTCCTTGGGAACTTAAGAATTCAAGGGCCTGTGGAGAGGGTGTGGACAAAACGGAACCATCCTACACTGTTGGGAGAAATGTAAATTGGTGCAGCCACTATGGAAAAGAGTATGGAGGTTCCTTAAAAAACTAAAAATAGAGCTCCCATATGATCCTGCAATCCTACTTCTGGGCATACATCCAGAAAAGACAAAAGATTTAATTCCAAAAGATACATGTACCCCAATGTTCATAGTGGCACTATTTACAATAGCCAAGACATGGAAACAACCTAAGTGTCCATCAACAGATGAATGGATAAAGAAGATGTTTTATACACACACACACACACACACACACACACACACACACATATATAATGGACTATTACCAGCATTTGCTGCAAAATGGATGGACCTAGAGATTATCATGCTAAGTGAAGTCAGTCAGACAAAGACAAATATTATGTGATATGTGATATCACTTATATGTGGAACCTTAAAAAATAATACAAATGATGTATTGTACATACAAAATGGAAACAGACTCACAGACATAGAAGACAAACTTATGGTTACCAAAAGGGAATGGGGGGAGGGATAAATTGGGAGTAGGGGATTAACCGATGCACACTACCATATATAAAATAGATAAACAACAGGAATTTGCTGTATAGCACAGGGAACTATGTTCAATATCTTGTAATAAACTATAATGGAAAAGAATTGGAAAAAAAGAATATACGTTTTTACATACACACACACACACACACACACACACACATATATATATATATATATATATATATAACCAAATCACTTTGCTGCACATCTGAAACTAACAAAATATTGTAAATCAACTATACTTCAATTAAAAAAAAAAGAATTCAAGTGCCTGGAAAATAATAAGTGGTGCAAAGTCAGCGATAAACACACTCCACTAGCTTCACCTCTTCCCAGTTATGTGACCTTGGGCAAGTCCCTACACCTCGGTTTCCTCGTCTCAAAATGGGGTAGTAATAGTACCTGCCTCAGGGAGTTGCTGGAACAATTAGAGAACTGCCCTAGCCCATATGAGGACCACAGTCACTGTTGATTATTAACAACAAGCAGCAGACTGGGGTTCAGGGACTGGCTTGGTCACTAACTAGCTGGTGAACTGAATCTCAGCCTGCCTCCAGGGCCCCCGGGCATGGAACAGGAAATTTGGCCTGGAGAATGTCTCAGTTCCCATCAGCTCTCAAATTATAAGAAAACTTCTGCAACATATTATGAAGAAAAAATTACACACTGGGTTTCTCTCTGAGTATTTATATAGCATCTTTCTCATCCACCTCTCTCAATGAGGTGGTGCCCAAAAAGAAACACTGCAATTTGTGACCAGAAAAATTAATTATGAAAAAACCCTTACAGTTGGCTTTCTACCTAAAACGTATCAGTCTCCAGCAGAAAAAAATGTAAGTTTAATTTGACTTAACTAAATAATAGCCTCCATGAAAATTTAGGATTTGACCCCAGCCTACAAATAATGTGACGTGTAAACCTTATACTGGAGGGTGAGCAGGGTGTCAATATATTTAAAATAAATAAATTTTCTTTTTAGCTGCTAACTTATCAAAATGGGAAGATTTCCCATTTAAAAAATCTGAATTTCCACATTCTCTTAAGAAGCTAGAAGGTCCTCCAAACTGGACTGGCGTTTCTTTCTGGCAACAGTCAGGGTGAGCTGAGTAACATTGCTCCTGGGGGTCTGGAGCACATTTCCAGTTGGTCACATTCTGACCTCAGCTATTTCACTGGCTCATAGAAAGATTTTTATGACACCTGATTTAATTCTTGCTTGTAATTTCCTCTGAGACTTCAATGCTCCGACTGTTCTCCTACATTGGTATGTCATCTCCATGCACAGAGATCCCTAACAGAGATCCCTAAATGAGTTTGCTCAGATAAAATGACACAAAGACCACAATAAAAATACCTCATTTTCTTAAAGAAGTTACTTCTACCTGTTCCAGAACCTTTAGAAGCTTCCTCTGTTTAGAAACAAACTAAAACTGACACAGACATAGCCAAGTATAATTTTATACTTGGTACAATGGTACAGAATCCCCAAGAGAAGCAAGGGATGTGTTTTTCCTGAAAAAAAATGTTTTCCTTCCCACTAATTTATTTAATATTTTACATTAGGTTTCAGATTTTTCGATAGATCATAATAACTTGCCATAGCAAATGGAAAGACAATTAACTAAACGTGTACCACGGCATGGTTTCGCCATTTCAGATGAAGAACCCAGGACAGAAATGGTCCTGATACAGCACTGCCATCAGGAAAGAGGCTTAAGTGATGTTTGAGCCAAAATTTTATTTTGGACAGGTGTACTCTAACATCAGTCGATATGAAACCACCAGAAATATGAGTCAGCTCACTGGGTCCCTCGGGGTACACTCTGCAGCTAATTTATCCTGGCAGGCCCACAAGGGGCCATCCCTCTCAAGGCTGGGAGGCACCCTGGGAGCCTGAGAGGGCTTTTCCTCTGGCTGGGAAGCTGTCTGGTCACACCTGCTCCCAACAGCTTCTAGGCTAAAACTGTCTCTGCTGTGCTCTGTGGGTGGATCTCTGCTGTCTCAATCAAGCATCTGTCCACATTCCGAGGCAGTCATAGCGCTACTTCCCCAGGCAAGCCTGGATCTGCAGCCTGCTGGTACCCCCACATCTCATCTCGTCCGCGGACGGGGTGGCTTCCACCTGGATGGGCACGCAAGCCAGGCTGCTTGGTCTTTGTAAAAGGATGTCAGCCCCACCATCTGCTTGTCTGGCTTCCAAAGAGGATGGATCTGGCTTTAACCAGGACCAGAAATTAACATATTCCAGCTCTGGTCAGAGGGGACAACTGCATATCATCTGCAGTCCAGCTTCTAGCAAAGCCTGGCTCAGCAAAGGGTATGAGGGGATGGGCAACTAAGATCCTGCATTGTATGAGTTTTATAATTACAGCATCAGGAGATGAAATTCTTGGACCACGTTAGCGTCCTTGCAGAATTGTCATCCTTGTCACTTCCCCCAACTTTCACTGACTTTCTCAGTAAGAAGAAAATGAAATCTACTTTCTGCATTTTTCATAAAAGCTGTGAATTACGTCACTCGTATTCTCTGCAAAAGAAACTCTTTTCAGAACAGAGTGCCAAACAAAGCTATGTTCCTGTGGAATTAGTAGGCATTCTCCTCCTTAATAATGAGCTTCTCTTTTCACTGCCAGGAAGTTGAGGACAAATGGTGTGCTCAATTACAGCAACTATGTCAACCATTAGAGTTAGTTGGAGTTCTTGTCTCTCTTTTTTTTCTCACTCTTCCCTCTCATTTTTACCTTATTAACCTTATTGTGTAAAATAATTATCAGCAGGGCTTCCCTGGTGGCGCAGTGGTTGAAAGTCCGCCTGCCGATGCAGGGGACACGGGTTCGTGCCCCGGTCTGGGAGGATCCCACATGCCGCGGAGCGGCTGGGCCCGTGAGCCATGGCTGCTGAGCCTGCGCGTCCGGAGCCTGTGCTCCGCAACGGGAGAGGCCACAGCAGTGAGAGGCCCGTGTACCACAAAAAAAAAAAAAAAAAAAAAAAAATTATCAGCAGTTATTCAAATACTAATGATAAATTGATTAACTGCGACATTTCTATACTCATCCAGTACAAATTATATGGCCATTACGATCAATATACTGGTACGATAGCATCATCTTACAGTTGTTTTCAAGAAATGAATTGGAAAACCATATTATCCACGATTTTTGTGTGTTTCAAAGTGAGTGTTTATAAAAAGTGAAATCTTGCAACTCCAATCAAACACAAAATTATCTTTTTTCCAAAAAGTTTTTTCCTCTTTTCCCATTATTTCAGGTCAGTCAATGTTTCGTTGATGAAAAGCAAAGAAAAACTTCCAATGATTAGGCCAGGATTTAAGAGTTCTAAGAAGCATTCAAGTCAGCACATATCACAGCAGAACACACTTTTGAAAGCTCTTGGCCTCCAATTGGGCCAAATCATTCCATAGGGAGAGAATTTTCGGAACTAATATTTCTGCTCCAACTTCAGGATAGATCAAGCATGGCACAGGGAAAAATGAGCCTCAGGCATAATGTCAAGAAAAGAGAATGATTCAAGCAGTAAAATTTTAGGATCTCTTCGAAGGTCTGTTTTGATTTTGACACAATTTCTCGGCCCACATTTATAGGCTGTGGGACTAAGGAGAGTGATAGCATGTGAGGAACACTTCCAAGTTCATCTTCACTGGTTTCCCTTCACGTGTTAACCTTTAGTCGCTTTTATAGAAGGCTAGATATTATTTTCTTTGGAGTTAAACTACAAAGATATTGGTGGAAAGGGATCCCAGTCATAAGTGGTCATGTAATGCCACAATAAAGAGAAGCTATTTTACGGAAAGGAAGTGTGAGTGCATCAAAAAGTCCTAGGGCTTCCCTGGTGGCGCAGTGGTTGAGAGTCCGCCTGCCGATGCAGGGGACACGGGTTCGTGCCCCTATCCCGGAAGATCCCACATGCCGCGCAGCGGCTGGGCCCGCGAGCCATGGCCGTGGAGCCTGTGTGTCTGGAGCCTGTGCTCCGCAACGGGAGAGGCCACAGCAGTGAGAGGCCCGCGTACAGCAAAAAAAAAAAAAAAAAAAAAAAAAAAAAAGTCCTAAACAAATCTCTTATAAAAACTTTTAATTCAAGGGATATATCGTTGCTAGAAAAGACGTATATTTTGGAGGTACCTAGAGGAGTCAGACTCATGGAGATGGAAAGTAGAATGGTGGTTGCTAGCAGCTGGGGGAGGGGAATGGGGAGTTGTCATTTAATGGGTACAAAGTTTCAGTTTTGCAGATGAAAAGAGTTGTGGATTATTTGGATAGCTGTGTTGGTTGCACAATAATGTGAACGTACTTAATGACACAAACTGTACATTTTTAATGGTTAAGATGGTAAATTCTGTTATGTACATTTTACCAGTTTTAAAACAAAGAAGAAAGGAAGATATATATTTTGTAAAGGCCTTGCAATTAAAAAGTGAGAAAGACAATGCAAAGAGAAAACGGAGTACAAATTGATAACCTCCAGAGTGCAGGGGAACTGTTGTAAACAACCTAATAAATGAAATGGACCAGGACTGTTGAAGAAAACAGTTGCAGAGCAAACATCATGACCTGAGTCCCAGTGGCTAAATCTGACCCATCACTGCTCAGGTCAATACCCCAATCAGCTGAGCATGCCAAGATGAAAGTAACATGCAAACCAGGGAAAGGGCATCAGAGGTGCCCTTTAAAGAGAACCAACACCCTCTTACATCTATCCTCTTTAACCCCAGTGCCTATCCAGTGCCACACTCAAGACAGATTCTTTTGCTTTTCTGTCCTCCCCAAGACCTACAGAGTCTACTCTCCTTCAAAACATAGTGGAGGATAACCAGACAATAAAAATAAAAATGAACAGTCGAACTCTAACTATGCGTTATGCACTGGTACAATTATTTTACATGCATCGGCTCATTTTAACCTCACAGAAACCCCATGAGAAAGGTTTTATTATTGTCCACTTTTACAGATGGAGACACAGAGGGCTTTATAAACTAGTCCAAAGTAGCAGGAGCAGACCAGCTTCAGAGTAGGGCTCTTAACCCTCCAAGCCACCCAGCCTCATAACCTGTGTGATTCCCAGACATGAACTCCCAAAGAAAATGAAAAATTAATTTGTTGATCCATCTATGCATGGCAATGGACATATTCAGTGATTTTTCAATTTGGAAAAAAATATATAATGAGAAAAGGAACTTTTTAGGCACAGTTTCCACAATCCTAGGATCCTCCTAGGGTGCCAGTAAAACAATTATTCAGCCATAATGAGCTGAATAATTCTTAAAATAGTACATTCAGATCTAGAGCTTTCAGGGTCAATGATAGAATCTGTACAGGGAAGAGATAAAGGTAGAAACAGGTAGCTACTGATGTTTAACAAGCCCCATTAGCTTCTGGGGACGGATCTATGCTTTGCTGGTCTGTCTGTGTCTGCGATATCACAAAGCTTGTTGTAACACAAGTCAGGGAAGGAATCCTGCACAGCTGTTCTTGGAAACATGGACCCCCATGCTTGAGAATTCCCCTGAAGAAGGTGAGGGTGCTGCAATGGGAGGAGCGGTCTGGGGAGCCTGGCCACCCCTCTGCATGCTCCTATGCAGAAGCCCTGCACTTCCTCTATTCCAGAGCAACATCATGGCTCAAAACCGCCATGATGCAGAGGTCAGATCCACAAGGCAGAGGCCCAGACAGCCTTGTCCCTGGTGCCCTTAGCTCTGGACAATGGACCCAGGCATGTCAGAGGCCCTCACTCCGGTATTCCTCCAGGCAAGTTCCTCCACATGAGGCAGTGGGATGCTCCCACCTGGAAATCACTCCTTCCCTTCTTGACCTAGTAGGATCTCAGAATTTCCTACCCAAAGACCCTAAGCCCATTCCCAGGGCCCACGCAGGCCTTTTCTGTGGTTATGTCCTCCTGTTATAGATATGCATGCTCCTAGGCACAACTTTGCATGTGTGTGTGTGTGTGTGTGTGTGTGTGTGTGTTTGGGGTCGGGGGGTCCAAGGCTGCTGTCTGTAGTGCTGTTGATGGAGTTCAAATGTGTAGGACAATGATCTGACTGGAGGCCCTACAATAGACCATATAAATGAGAGAAGCTGGCCTAAGTCTTATTACCCAGGACCGAGAAAACCACCTGGTGGGAGGACATATTCACAGTATATTTGTTGGTTAACTAATTGACTAGATGAATGAATGAATGGATCAATCAAGCAATCAATCCATACATGTATAAACAGTCAATTCCTGTCCTCCATTTCAGCTATCTGAGGGAAAAGATGACTTTGTCAAGAGAATGTCTATGGCACTCTGAACTGTACATGTATAGATATAAGCTACAATGAAAGGAGAGTCGTGACAGAGTGGACTCTAGGATAGGCTGGGGTAAATAAAAGGCTCAGTAGTGCCTTCAAGGCTCCAGGCAATTAAGCTCCAGAAAACACTTTTTTATTTTGGTGAGAGAGCAATTCCCTAAAAAAATAAATGAGATGGCAAAGAAGTTAAGCCCCAGAGGGCTACCTAGGCTTACCATGAGAGCCAACAACTCAACCAAAACTAAGACTTTTCTCATAAGAATTAAACATTATATGCTGGTTCCATAATACCCATTCCTTTTTAAGTTTAAATTTCAAAATACACATGGAGTCTAAACTATTTTCATTTGTATGCATATTATGAACATACTGCATTGTGTAAACATAAATAAATGGATGTTATTTATCTCAAAGGAAAATTATCTTTTTGGATTATTCAACACAATCTGTTCACCTATATACTTCCCCACTCTATTTTTAAAAGCCTTCCAATCTTGTATGTCTATCAGTTGTTTTATGATCAGTTTTGCAAACAACTATTGAAATTTCTAAGATGCCTGATAATGTCAATTATTATAAATATAAAGGAAGTCCCATGAAACATTATAGGATCAGTCCAATGCAGCTTGATTGTAAAGGTGCAACAGTATATGCATCAGATGCTTCATTAAACTGGACTTGACACACTGTTTATACTCCTGATGTCTGCAGTTCTTTAAGAAAAATGAACAGCCTCTACCATCCATACTACAAGAAGGATAAATCACATCTGAAATCTCACACCAGAATCGCTTTTTTTTTACCCTGTCCTGCTCACCTGCACTTTATTTTTTTATTTTATTAACATCTTTATCCAAGTATTATTGCTTTACAATGATGTGTTAGTTTCTGCTGTATAACAAAATGAATCAGCTATACATAAACATATATCTCCTCCCTCCAGAATCGCTTTTTAAGTGAAGCACCATAAATGCAGTCACAGGGAAAACTGGAATTGATCCACAGGGATATGCATTATTAGCTATTACACAACAGAAAAGGCACAAATCTTCCCCATTAGACCCATTTGTTTGTTGGAGATCGGATGTCCCTGGAATGATTCTTCTTCCCTGGTTTTACCTTGTTTTTGAGCTGGCCTGTTCTGCATCCCTCTTTGTCTGCTTACATTCACCCTCCATCTCTTCCCTGTCTCTCATTCCTGTTGGATACATAATCAGCCTGCCTCATCAAAGCTTTGCCTTTCTTCCTTTCCAGCTATACTGTCTCTACGATGAATTGATTTCTTATTGTGTATGAACCAACATAGTGCTACTTAATTCCATAAAGGTTATTTATTTAAACAAACATCTTAACCTGATGACTTTATAAAAGTCATGTCTAGAAATTTACACTTTGACAGCCCAAAGAACAACCTATAAATACTCTAATTTGGAATTCTAAATGGTAGATTTGTAGGGGACGGGAATACACATGCATATATCCTTGTGTCTGTGTATAATATGGAGATCTAGGACATTGTGCTGGGGAACAGCAATAAACAAGATCCACATGGTCCCTGCCTAAATTCATGCAGTTTATATTCTAAGGGGGTGTAGAGACAGGTACTCAGGTGCGCATTTACAATACTAAGTGACCTATGGTGGGATTGGGAAACACTGGGTACGAGGCTATAAGAACACACAGAAGAGACACATAGCCCAGAGGTGGAGAGGCAGAGGAAGTTAGCCAGAGGCAGAAGCCATGAAAATGGTGTTCCTGGCAGAGAGGACAGCCAGTGTGAAGCCTGGGAGACTAGAGCTCCATAGGGGATTTTAAAACTCAAGGAGGCTGCATCAGCATATTAAAGAAAGGGAGAGGCAAAAAATGAGGCTAGAGAAATGGGTTTGAATTTGAGGATGCAGGGCTTTTAAGACTTGTTAAGAAATTGTGAGGTTTTAATATATAAATATAACGTTACCCTAATTTAGAACATCAATATCATGCAGGGAGAGCCAGGCAAGCAGTTGCTAAAATTCATATGGAAAAAATTATCATGCAAGAATACTCTTGAAAATTCTGAAAGTAATTGATGAGTAAGACTAATACTTCAAGTAGAAAAAATTTATATATATGTATACGAAACTTTAGGAGATAAAAAGTTTAGTGCTAGCATGTAAACAGACAAACTGATTAACAGAAGAGGACAGATGTCAAAATAGGCCAAAATACAAAGATGATCTTCATACTTAATCAAATTGTTATTTTAAATTAGTGAGGGAACGTTCGAATTATATAATCAATGGTGCCAAGAGACCTGATGGGCTGATTAGCTCTCTTGAAAAAATATATAACAATTTTTTTTGCTGCTTCACTCCTTATATTTTAAAAATCCAGATAGTGCAAAGCTTTAAATACAGAAGCATGAAATAGTAAAGGTAACAGAAGAAAATATAGGAGACTTATTTTAATCTCTTATAGAAGGGAAGACTCTTTTTAGCCACATTTACAACACAGAAGCCATAAGGAAATAATAAATTTTACTACAAAAACATTTAATTCTGCGTTACCAAAAAAAGAACTATAATCAACATCAGAAGACAAGCAAAACATTAGACAAAGCATAAATTTTCTTATTGCTAAATAGATTTTAGGAATCAATTTTTTGAAAAGGTCACCAAACCAATACAAAAAGAAAATGGTTAAGGGATACATAGTTCACAGGAAAAGAAATACAAGTGGCTTACATGTATATAAAAAGATTTTTAACCTAGATCATAATTACAGAACTGTGAAATAAAACAATGATGAGATGCTATTTCCCAAGAATATGATTGACAAAGGTCAAGAGGTTTGATAACAAACAGAATTATTGGCTTGGCTGTAAAAAAAGAGGTGCTTCCAGTTTGGGTGGGAGAATAAAATGGTGTGATCTTTTTGCCAGACAACTTGGCAATATCTATCAAATCACAAATGTCTTGCAAATGTCCCTGCAATTCAAATTCTACGAAAATCATGCACGTGTGCAAGAACTTGAGCACAAGGTTGTTCAACTGGAGGTGAGTTAAATAAAAACTATTCATTCAATGGGTAATGTGTGGCTTTGAAAAAAAAAAAGGTTTGAGTACATATGCGGATACAGAAACATTTTTAAGATATGCTGTTAAGTAAAAAAACACCAAAATGTAGAACACTATAACATGCCCCTCATTTGCATACAAATTATATATATATATATATATATATATATATATATATATATATATATATATATACATACTCACATACTCATGTTATGAGTAGACTATTTCTAGAAGCAGACACACAAACTAAAATCAAAGTTTCTACTGGAGAGAGAGGCTGAGGGATTAGCAAGTTGGAGACTAACTTCTCATGATACATTTCTTTATACTGATCATATCTCTTATCACATTCAAATATTACTTTTTAAAAAAACTAATTACTAATAAAATTCCATACAATAAAGTTAATGCATTTCAAAGAAAAAATGTGCAAAATCACTTTAAAGACTCAGAAAGGCTCCCAGGCTTGAGCAAGTCTTGGCTAAAGGCACTAACCTTTCTAAAGAAAGAATGTGTCAATCAGAATTGGTGCCTGGCAGTGAATGAAGGAGCGAGAAAGGAGTGTCCATCCAGGGGACACAGGTCTGGGCCAAAGTACTTCAAGTTCTGCATTCCCTTTTGTGAAGGCTCTCCCATTATGGAGATGGATGCCTCAGGCAAGCTTAGCTTAATACCATTTAACATTTTAAATGCAGAATTAAGTGCCCTTGCTCTAATTCCAAGATCACCAAGCAAGCTTCCAGTTATAATTTGTTCTCCTTTATAGATCTGCTAGTGTAGAAAGCAACTGTTATGTTGATCTGTTTATTTGGGTCTATGTGATAGTTACATGCTTTGCTATATAGCGATATACTGACAATCTGGTTTGGTTTGGTTTGGTTTTAACCTGAAAAAAAAAAAGAAAAACTTTGGACTTTATTTTAAGAGACATGGGGAGCTATGGGGCAATTAGAAGCAGTGACATAAGATCAGCATTTTAGAAAGATCACTCTAGCACAGTGTGGTATATGGGTAGAGAGGGGGCAAGACTGGAGACCAGGATGCCATGTAGGAAGCCGTTGCAGCATTGTAGGCAAAAATGACGGTGGAATGAATTAAATTTTTGGTTATGTAAGTACTTGTTTGATGTTCATTTCCCCTCCCAGACTGCAAGCTTGGTAAGGAGAAGAAACCAGGTCAGTCTTTCTTTCGACCAGATCCCAAGTACTTAGCATGACACAGAGCAGATCCCAGTTAATGTCTGTTGGAAGAAAGAATAAACGGGCGAATGAATGTGGGCAGTAGAGACAAAAAGAATTGGACAAAGTTAAGAAATATTTAGAGAAGTGAATTGGCAAGACATGATAACTGAGTGAATACAGGGGTTAAAGAGAGGAAGGAGCTAAGGTTCTGGATGTGCAAAACCTTTTGACCAAGTGGGCAGTGGTGCCATCCATTAACATAGGGAACACTGGAGATGCTTTGGGGTGACCATGATGATTTAACTTGGAAATGTTGAGCGTGATGCACTATGACATATCCAAGAGGGATGTTCAGTAGGCAGACGACCCAAAGGTCATCCCTGATAGTTGATGGGGACGGTTATTAGGACATAAGCAACATGCAGAAAGCAACGGAAGTCATAGGTGAAAGTGACATATCCCAGGAAAAGAAGCAGCCCTAGGAAAGAAGCCAAAGAGACACCAACTTTTAGGAGAGAAGCAGAGAAAAGGAAGCCCGTAAGTAAGAAGACTCTCCCTAGCCAGAGGGATAGGGAGAAAACAAGGAAAGTTCATTGACACCAAGGCCAAAGAAAAAGGATGTTTCAGGGAGAGTGAGAAATGAGGCCAAGTTCTGCTAAGAAGCAAATAAGAGATGGACAAAGAAATATGCCTTGGATTTAGTCCTGTGAAGGTCTTTGGGGAAGGCAGAGCAAGTTTGATGAAGCAGTGGGCTGAGACTGGATTGGGAGGGGAGGAAATAGACCCAAAGAATACAGCCCAGTCTTCTAAGGTCAGGATTGGAAGGGAGAGAGGAAAGGGCCGAGACTAAAGGGAAATGGAAGGAGAGGGGACAAAGCTAAAGGAAAACTCTTCTAAGATGGAAGGGACCTGGTCCTGCTTAAATTCTGATGCTGACAAGAGAAAGAGACTGAAAATACAGATGAGAGAAGGATAATCATCAACAGAGAAAAGTTTAAGGGGATGGGATCTGTCATAGAGGTGGAGTGATTAGTTTCAGCCAAAGGCGCTCCAGCCCTTCCCGTCTACTGGAAGGAAAAGGTTAGTTTCAGATACAGGCAGTTTGTTCAAATGGAATGTAAGTGGATGAGGCCACAAGAACATCACAAATATTGACAGAGAAAAAATAACCAAACTCAGCTGGGTTACTGCCATCATTGGAAGTAGAAATGGGGATTGCACACATCCAGTCTACATGTCTACGGCTCCCACTATTAACGGTGTAAAGTATGCACATTTGAAAGGGAGCACCCTTTGTGATTGGCCCCATGTCTGGCTGAAGCTGAAACAATCACCATATAAATGTGGGTTTTAGCCTCATGTGCACTGACTGTCCTTATCACATTCTATTAAAATTAGATCTGTCTCTCCCACTAGACATAAACTACTCGGGGGCTTCTTGCTTCCGTAAAGTACTTTATTTGTCTGTAGCATCACCAGTGTCCTCAATAAACACTAGTTGAACTGAACTAATGTTTGCATGAAGTTTGAATTAGATGGCAGGCAGCCCATATGACAATCGGGAAACATATTCCAGCCAGAAGGAAAGGAAAAGTTGATGGGGGCAGAAAGATGAAATTTGTTTTCAGTGCACATTCCTGCTTCGGGAGTCATAGAAGATGGAGACTGGCATAGAGGCAAGCCAGTAAGAGATCCCTCTGGAGCACCACCCACAGGAATGGACCAAGAGTGGGCTGAAAAGCTCGGGACACACCAGAGTGGCGGGTGTTCCGATCAGATGTGAACATATGGATTAGCTGATGCAATTACCTAAAAGTGCAGGTAGAGAGTAGACGTTAAGAAAACTATCCAAAAAATGTTTGTTTCAGTGAGTGGGAAACCTTAGGAGCACCGCCACCCAGGTTGGCAGGGAGCAGGTAACCTGCAAAGCCATCTGACCTGAGCTGCAGAGGTGGACTTAGAGGAACTCACTGAGAGGACTCTGTTGTTTAAGCCACCAGGAGGACTGGAGCAAGCTCTGGGCTGGCCCGGGGGGAGGAGGCAAGGGCGAATTCCAGGACAGAAAAGGAAACACTGGTGCCCATGGCTGACTGATTCAGAACCACAGAACCTTTCAGAAATTAGAGTCCATCTGAATCCCAACCTTCAGTTTCAGGATTAGGGGACTGGCTCGTGAGATTAAACGGCTCACCCAGGACCCCAGGTTCTGATGCTGTGAGAGTGTGGATATGAACCCCCACTCCCATCTCCCCATCCACGTCCCCTTCAGTTACACCAGGTTCCTTTATGCTGCTGCCTCTCTGACTACATTAACCTTAGCTGGCCAGGTTCAGGTGGAACCATGGTGATGACCCACAGGTCCTGTAACCCAAGATTTCTTCACGATCCACGAAAGGGGCTTTGTAGCCAAGCACCTGCCTGAGCGTGTGTGTCTGTGTGTCTGTGTCTGTGTGTGCACGTTGGGGGCAGCGGGGAGGGGGATAAGAAACAGCACCAGAAACAGAGGAAGGAGACTGAAGGGTCACAGAGGGAAAAGGCCAAACCTAGAGTGCAAGGACAACACGCCAGAAGCAAAATCCCCCGTGACACTCTGAGTTCAGGATGACAGCAGAGGGGCCGTGAAGTAAAGCTGAAAGCAGACCAAAAAGGGTATGTGGTTGGTTGGTTGGGTTGTTTGCAGAGAGGTTGCTTGTTTTTCTACCCTGCCTTGCCAGAGAACTTAGCGGCCGTCGTGTCAAGCTCTCTGGCCCACCACTCCCCGGCCCTGGGACTGAATGGTAAGTAAGCCCAGGCTCAAGAAGGGAAGCGAGCTGTCCCCACTGTGAGCCACAGTCAGAGAATTTGGGCCCAGACCCCTCTACCACCTCACAGCAGGGAACTCCAGGGCACATGAAGCAGAAACAACTTTTATGACAAAGATTAGAGTTTAGAAGAGCCCACCTTTTAAAGTGCACCATATTTCAGAGGTCGAAAACCAAAATTTTAATGTCTTTTGGTTTAAATGACACTATTGTAGAACTGCTCAAAAATACTTCACTGAAATAAAATTTTTGTTTCTGTTGAGGACTGATCAAAGAGCACAGACACATGGGTTTCTGAGTTGCCAGGTCGGCTAATGGACTCGCTGCTCTAAAGCTCACATATCTCACCCAGAGAAGACCTCCTGTCAGGTTCTCATCGAGAGAAATGCAGAATGATTAAAACAAATTTTTAAAAAGTCTGGGTGAGGATGTAACGTACAGCATGGTGACTATAATCAACAAGACTGTATTATATATTTGAAACTTGCTAAGAGAGTAGATCTTCAAAATTCTCATCACACAAAAAAAATGTGCTAACTATGTGTGCTGATGGATGTTAACTAGATTTACTGTGGTGATCATTTTGCAAAATATGCAAATATTGAATCATTATGTTGCATGCCTGAAACTAATGTAGTGTTGTAAGTCTATTATATCTCAATGTTTTTTAAAGTCTGGATGGTTTAAGGAAGTAAATCCTAAATTGTTAGAAAAATTGTACAGTTCAAGATAATTAAGTCTGAAAGGACCACATCTAGTCGAGTTTTATACGTATATGTATATATTCATAGACACATGGTACACACATAAATAGAATTCTAGGGGAGGTTGTCTGTCCAAGAAATTATTGGGATATGAAGATTACAGGAAAGGGTGGGGTACTAGATAGCAATAGGTCATTCTTTGCAGTAAAAAAGGGAACTGTAAATGATGTGTGATTAGTAAAATTTTTACCCTATACTAGAAGATGCCATATTCCCAAGGACATACAAATCATTTATCTTTTAATAGTATAACAGGTTACAAAGGAGGAGATGATGGTAGAAGGGAAAAGACATGGATGAAGCCTCAGTCCACCTCCTTCCCACTGCCATGCTGTTTAACTTGTGGACATTTGAATATCTACTCCTCCTAAAATTGCTTGTACTCTCAAGGTGAAATTTGGGCAGGTGGGGCTGAGCAGACAAAGCCCTAAGCGAAACACTGGATAAAATTCTCTCCTGAATTATTCTCTGCTTGACCAGAGAGCCCTGGGCAAGCCCATCAACCTGACAGTCCCTCCAAGGCTGTCAGGACCTTCCCACCTACTTCAGAGCGAGGTTTTAAACCTAAATAAGCAGATGTCTGTAAAATGCTTTCCAGGCCCCTTGGGGAGAAAACCTGCGTGAAACCAGAGGTATTGTGTATATCTCAGAAGTGTGCTCATAACTGGAAAAGCCTTAGTGCAGGCTGCATACAACATATGAAATGGTAGCAGAATGAATTCTGAATGTGGGTCCATACCCCTTAAGCTTGATCACTGGCTCAGCCATCAATCTTGAGGCAGCGAGAAGTCGGGGGAAAAGAGAAGGCTGGAAAGAATAGTACTCTCTGGCCACAGGGCTTTCATGGGAGCTAAGACGGACTTTGTACACAGGGCTGTGGCTTCCTCCATGTACATAACCACCCCTGACTGTGGCAAGGACTCCAGGGCAGCAGCCTCCATTCTGCTCTGTCTGCTCTGCCCTCCCTCCTATCCCAACCTACCATGATGGTCCAGCAGGTGCAAGGTCAGCATCCCTCACTGCAGCCAACTCATGAAGGCTTTTCTCTGTAGCCTGACTTTTGTGTCTGCATTACTTACAGAAGAGGAAGACTTAAAATTAAAACAAACAAACACACTCACAGTAAAGTAAACAAAAAAATGTATTTCTTCCCATGTAAAGATCAAGTCATTGCTTTGGGATCAGTAGCTCATGAACTTTTTAACTGCTTTGTCTCCAGTGGAGACGGGTTCACGTGGACTTAGCCAGACCAAGCTTGTCTTCACATCTCTGATGCTTCTCAGATGGTGAGCTGGAGTCAGGACCAGTCCAAGGACACAGAACAGAGGGGAGGCATCCTAAAGTGAGGGCCTTGGCACTTCGGGATGCCAGGAGGAAGCTTCTAGGCCCCACAATGTCTTTAATGCACCGTGGCCTTAAAAGCGACTCTCTTCACTGCCCCTTGTTCATGCAGAGGAGGTTGGAGCAAAGCATTTCTAAGGCCCCTTTTTTCCCGTGATCCTGATTTTAAATGACCTTGTGACCTTGGTCTCATCAGCCCAGCACTAACATGCCACGAGTCTTCTGAGCAGCTCACATTTAAAAAGACACGGATGTACTCTGAAATAACCTATATGGGAAAAGAATCTTAAAAAAAAAAGTGGATATGTGTATATGTATAACAGATTCACTTTTCTGTATACCTGAAACTAACACAACATTGTAAATCAACTATACTCTAATAAAAATAATCAAAAATAATTTTTTAACATCTTTATTGGAGTATAATTGCTTTATCACATTGTGTCAGTTTCTGCTTTATAACAAACTGAATCAGCTATATGGATACATATATGCCCATATCCCCTCCCTCTTGCGTCTCCCTCCTACCTTCCCTATCCCACCCCTCTAGGTGGTCACAAAGCACCGAGCTGATCTCCCTGTGCTATGTGGCTGCTTCCCACTAGCCATCTATTTTACATTTGGTAGTATATATATGTCCATGTTACTCTCTCACTTCACCCCAGCTTATAACTTCCCCCTCCCTGTGTCAAGTCCATTCTCTACGTCTGCGTCTTTAAAAATAAAAAAATTTTAAAAGACATGGATGGCTTGGAGAATTCAGAGCAGACACTGAAAACATGCACATAGAACATGATGACACTAAAAGTCCTCAGATTCTCTCACTGCTGGGCTCTGAGCACACAGCACCACTATTACTTGATAGCTGATGTATAAACTGCACTTTCTCCTGAATGAAGGCTTTGCGGAGATTCAGAATCAGAGCATGGAATCCAAAGCCCTAGGTTTACATCTGACAAGCTCAGGCCCAGAGACATTAAGGAGCTGTTTCAAGATGAGGTAACTCCTGACTACAGCTTTCTATAACATATGGGGTTCTTTGGAAATATGTAAGTTTAGTACCTATGCATTATTTTTCTTCCCAGCTTTAGAACAAACACATGCATTCATTCACTCCTTCATCTCTGAGATGAATATTTACGACTTCCCAGTCCTTTGGACAGCCCAGAGAGCAAAGTGAGTGGTGAGAAGGCATCCTGATTATGTGGGATCTGGACACGGGGAGGGGGAAGGGTAAGCTGGGATGAAGTAAGAGAGAGGCATGGACATATATAAACTACCAAACGTAAAATAGATAGCTAGTGGGAAGCAGCCGCATAGCACAGGGAGATCAGCTCAGTGCTTTATGACCACCTAGAGGGGTGGGATAGGGAGGGTGGGAGGGAGGAGATATGGGGATATACGTATATGTATAGCTGATTCACTTTGTTATACAGCAGAAACTAACATACTGTTGTAAAGCAATTATACTCCAATAAAGATGTCTAAAAAATAAAAATAAAGAAATCAAATATGGAGCTAAAATTATCAGGCCACTGCAGAGCTCAGATCTCTGCCACCTGGGTAGTGAGATTTGTGTTTTAAAGACTTAGACCAAATAGATTATGACAATGATCAATCAACTATTAATAATGCAAGGCTCAGGTTTTTTCTATCCCCTTCTTTCTCTCACACATTTCAAATGAGAAAAACATCGCCCTGTCTAAATAACCACTCCCCCAAATCATCCAATTGATTTATAAACACTAAGAAGAACCAAAACTTGGTATTGCTCTAAGGAGCAGCAGGTTCAATGCCACGTTCTACCCCACAGCTTTTGAACCTATAAGAAGGTCTCTAGAGAAGTGGCAAAGTTAGTTGGAGGGATAATGTCAGGGTATGATATTCAGTAATGGCTTGATAATGTTTCTCTTCCTAACAGGCAAGATGAGCAATGAGTTAAAACAGGAGGGACTTGCTTGGTACCAAAGGTTAAAAAAAAAAAAGGAAAGGAAGGAAGGAAGCAAGGGAGAAAAAAGAAAGACAGAAAGAAAGGAAGGGAAAGAAAGAAAAGAAGAAAAAGAAACCTAAAACAGAAAAAGAAAAGAAATTCAATTCCCTTTCCCCAGCTAAATAAAAACTCTAGGTTTTATAGCCCTATGACCTAGAGATAGTCAAAGAAATCATACAGAATGTTCCTGAGGAGAAAGAGACCTCAACTCTCAGCTGCTCAGCCAACTTTTCAGCTTAGAAAACATCTTTACAAGGGAATATTGAAAAAACACAAACAGAGGTTTATGGGATAGAAACAGTGAAAGATCTTAAACAGAATTAAACATAGTGCTGGAGAGCTATGACCACATCATCTCAACTTCCCATTACTTGCTTCTAATAGCATATAACCCAGGCTCTTCTCTTAACTCTAGTGCTCCGAATTCCCATAAGGAAATATCACTTTTCGGAGAAGAAAAAAAAAATCAAACACATTTTCCTGTATAGTCAATGAGAGGTGATGGAAAGGGGGAGGTGGAAGAAAGTAGGGTCAGAAGGTCAGGGGATCTTTCAGTTGTTTTACCCAATGTAATAAAAAACCTCCTCGATGTAGAGATAGAAGGTATGAAACTAAGAAGATTTCAAATGGTTGTGCTGAGCTGAATTCTGTAAATACCTTCACCAGGAAGACATGCTTTCAACTCCAGCTTGCAAGTTGTATTGAATAATGAATGATGTAAATAAGACCACCTTATTTATTAATAAGTCCAGTGTGGCTTATGCAACCACACTCAAAACTTAGTCTGTGGTTCTTAAATGCATGTAAAGCACAATTCAAGGTTCTAGAGGCCCCAATGGAGGGGCTGAGAAGTAATATCAGAGTAATAAAATCTGATGCCTTACACTGAATCCTTATAATGGATCCAGAATTTTTTTTAGTACAATTAATTGCCATGGAAAAGCTTACTAAGGTGAGAGAGCCAAAATCAATGGGTTAATGACATAACATTACAGCTGCTTAACCAAGCCAACAATAAATTGCATACAGAGGCTCTGGCAGCAGAAGCTACAAATTCTATTTATGCTGTACTAAGAGGAAAAATATTAGACTGGTCTCCAAATATTAATCCAAAATCAGCAAATGTCACTGAAGAAAATTAGAAATAAAAGGTCATTGCTGGTCTTCATAAAATATGGGCAATATAAAAATGCCCTTTCAAAACCATGTGAATATACTTAACACTTCTGATATGCCAGACTTTATGTCATGTGTTTCTGACCACAATTTTTAAAAATCCATGACCTATTTCTTATTTCAACCATACCTTTTACCACTAGGTGAGACAGAACTTGTCCTTTGCAAAGCATTTTGCCACATTCTGAGACTTAAAGGTCTGGTTACATAACTCCAACCACAGACTTTACTCTTGAATCCCATTTATATGTGACAATAGTATTGTTTGTAAATTTAACTTAGCACTGTTTTGGTGTAACAATCTCCAAATAACAGAAGCTGGCACATACTGGCAGTGTGATGTTAGGCAGCTGTGATGTGTATCTATAGACAGATGTAGACCTAGACAGGGGTCACATTAGTGTGTAAAGAGTATGAGACAGATACTGTGAAGGGGAGATTTTTAGTAAAATAGGTTCAAACAGTGACTGAAAACAAAATGTCAGCATGGCTTAAAATATGCATATAGAATCAAAAAATAAAATCCTCTCCCTTAATTAGTCTATACAGATATTTTTAAAATGTTCTACCACGGGCTCTCTCTGCACCTTAAAAGGCACAATGGTTGTGCTTTCCCCCCAAGATATAGATATTAAAAGATTTACTATTTTTAAATGATAGGGTAAAACTGTTGTTTCAGCAAGTTCTAATCACAGTTTATTTAGTTACATTGGTCCTATTTTTAAAAGATAGAAACATATAATTTCAGCTAAACTCCATTAAACTAGAACTTTAAAACAGGTTATTTTAGGAATACCATTGGGTCTAATAACAAAGTTAAAAAAAAAAGTGTAATTTGGTTTCAACTGCAGCTGGTATCCACTGGCCGAGAATTTAAAAGCTGTTTAAGCAAATATTAATATGTAAGAAAGACAGCACAGATGGTGTCATATAAGGATGAGAGTGAAACAAGCCCTACCACTGATGTCACTTTGATATCAAAGCAACAGAATTCAAAATAATTATACAAAGTGCTTTCCGAACAAAGATTTCAATACATTTTACAGATAAAGACACTGGGACACAAACTGCCCAGGCTCAAATAAAGCTGAGGGAATGAGCAGACAAAAGTACTTTTTCTCAGAGCTCACCCCTATCAGCCTGACTCATGTTTCTAACCTAATTCTCCATCATGAACACTTAGCCTACACACCTCTCCGTTCTATCAGTCTCAGTGGATTTTCAAATCAAAAGAAGAAAATGAGTAGAAATTAGGAGTTATGATTAGCCATTATTAAATGAATAACTGTGACAAATGCTTTGGTAAATGTAAAAAAAAAAAAAATTAAGCCTGAAAATAGGAACCTGCCATCAGATAAAAAAGCAACAACAATTGTGAGAACTAATACATGAAAGCTCTACTCAAGTCTGTTAATTTCATATATATCAGGCAGCTAAGACCACTAAGGCGTAAAATAATATTTTTAAAGTTAAAGAGAGTTTTATTTTTCCTCCAATTATGGCCTTAAATAGTACTAAAATGAAAAAAAATAAGCCCTAGTTTTCCTCCTTCATTATGTATCTATCACCTAATACAGAATTTATAAACAATCACAAAAGAAAATAACATCTAACTGTATACAGACACTCCCCATGGCCTCAAAATAGTCTAAAGGGCTCTGAATTCCATATGGCTTCCTCCATCTGACTACTGACACCCCATCTCATGAAAAAGACACAGATCCTGACAAAGGGCCACGGACACTTTGACCAGCCTGGCACGCTTCCACCAGCCCAAGCCAGGGCCAGCGCAGTCGGGGCCCTACCCACCCTTCCTCTCCAGCCCTGCCTCTGCTCTCCTTGCCAAAACGATTGCCATCCAAGCATCCTAGAGCCAGCCTGACAGTTGGCTGCTCCCGGCACATCTCAGCACTGCTGCGCCGGCACGTTTCTCCTCTGTTCTGTTGTCACTGCCTTCTGCCTGAGCCTTCTAACAGGAGCATCACCAGCAGAACAAACAACAGAGACTGGGAAGGTTCTCTTACTTACATTAAAAAACAGGTTGTCTCAGTCAACTACGTTGGCACAACCAGGGCAGGCGTTATCCGTGGGGGGAAAAAATGCATGCGCACTCACCAACCGGAAGGCCACAGCCCAAGCCCTACTTTCAGGGCTGTCTATCGTGGTGTCAAACAGCCTCAAGAAAACCAGGAGAAACTTGGCCTTATAAGCCTCTATATGGATGAATAGAATCTCATGTCAATGAAACATATAAAATGGCAAAGTCCCTGGGAGTAGGGGGGGGCAGGGAATCTCTCATAGAGGGGACAGGGGCACGCTGGAGAAAGGACTGGTGAATTCCTACTTGGTAATGGATTTCTCACAAGGCATCAGAATAGGAGGACAGAAATACATAATTCTGCTTCTCCATTCGACCAGGACAAGCTCAAGCATTTCCAGGGACCTAGGGGTCCCAGGCTAAAGGCAGCATTCATCAGAGTATTACACACTGCTTATCATCCAACTTCGTCCTGGGGAACTACTCAATGGGCGATTAAGATTTATAATCGAAATGGTCTCAAAATTATATCTCTGGGAAGTCAAGTCCAAATTAAATCAGACCAGGCTTTTAGGCTTCCAACGATCACATTTTCTCTTTTGAGCCAGTGCATTTCAACTCTCAGAACTTCTCCTCTTACAGATCATTTTCAAGGCCATCTCTGGATGCAATCTCCTAAGCAAAATCTGATATATAAAATGAAAAGGGAAATTGGTGAACTCCAAACCTCAGAGAACGAAGCTGGGGGGCGGGGGGGGACTCTAACTTCCTTCAACAGATTTTTCAAAAGTTAATTATTTTAACCTCCTTTCTCATAAATATGACTGGAACTTCTCCTAACACAATACACACAGAGCACCTTATGAAACAAAAATATCCAAAACTAAGTTATTGCATATGGAAAGCCTAAAGCACACGCAGCAGGGCTTTGAAATATAAAGTGCATAGGCATATAATATAGTAGACATTTGGAACCTTTTAAATTGTCACACTTCTCGTGTCAGCAGCCCCAAGGCAGTGAAACAGGTAACTGACAGATGGTCCAGCCCTGCACCTCTCACCTCTGACTTCTCCCAAGACTTGAAACAACATTCATGCCCAGGACGGACCCGCCTGGCCAGCCCCGGCCCTAGAGGCCAGGAGAGGAGGAAGGAGGAAAAGCACCAGCAACTCACATTTCGGTGATGTTCTCGGGGTCTGCACTGGTAGATTCCAGCCTCGGAAATGCCACGATGCCAGGAAAAGGGTCGCTGCACCAGATCCGAGAGGCGCTGCATTTGCAGGATGTGGGACAGGCAAGAGCGGCCCTCCAGAAGCCCACGATCAGCCAGCAGAAGCCCCAGAGCCGCGCCATGGCGGGCCCGTGCCACCTCGTCCAGGACGACATTCCTAGCCACCAGTGCCAGCCCGAGTCAGACTAAGTACGTGTCCCTGCGCGGAACAGGTCGGCCTCCCCTGCCGGTGCTGGATGGCCTTTGCCCCGCTCGCCGCTGTCTCCTCTTGGTGCTCGTCTCAGGCGTGCAGAGCCGACCGTGTCCGGGACTGAGCGTGTCCTGGCGGACGGCACCGTTCACAGTGGCAGGGGCATCCCGGACCTCCTCACAGGGGGCGCTACCGCCGCTCGGGGCTCCTCCGCGGCCGCCGCTGCATGGCCCGGCGAGCCGAGCACCGGCCCGCGGCGCTCCCGGGACGCTGTGGGGCGCAGGCTCCTGGCTAGACTCGCGCTGGGATCCGGGACGCACCTCGGGGCTGAGGACAAACAGACACGCGTAAGACTGAGCTGAAGACCCCGTACACCACGAATTGGGGTACTCTCCCTCCGCGCTCGCGTCACCCCCACCCCGAGCCCAGCCGGGGACTGTGGATGGATGAGTGCCCAGCTCCGGCCCCAGGAATAAACTGGCTTCTCGATGGCACTGACGCCGCGGGGCCTCCGGTGTGCTCACTCTTTCCCTGAGCCTGAGGTTGAGGGAGGGGAAATAGGGCAAGGGTCCCCGCGACAGGATTCCATGACACGGACCAGGGGTAGGACCCTTTAAAGGGAGACGCGGAGACTGCCAGGGACGATGGTTCTGCGACGGGGCTCCCGAATGATGCTGCAGAATCCGCCACGGCCCCTGGGCGCAGGGGGCGCGGGCAGGTGGCGCGGCGCGTCCCACCTGGGGAGCCGCCGCTGCCGCCCCAGCGGGGAGACAGTGAGGGCCGAGACGACGGAGGGCACTGTCCGCGCTGCTCACCCGGGCTCTGGCACCTACCGCCCGCCGGCGGCGCCTGGGTCCAGGCTCCTCCTGCCGCTGGGCACGGAGCTCGGAGAGCGCGAGCGAAGGAGCGAGCGAGGCTCCTGCTCCAACCCAATTCCGGGAGCCGCCGCCGCCGCCGCCGCCTCTGCTACTGCTGGTGAAGTGACGTGAGGGCTGACGCAGAGCAGGGGCAGAAACTCCAGAAAATTAGTCTGAAATCCAAAAACACACACGCTCATACACACACAAACCCATAACACCCTCCAGACAAAAGCAACAGGGAGAGGAGGGGAATCTGGGGGCGAGCAGAGAGGAGGGAGGCATCGGTGCCACTGGCCAGAAGCAGACAGCAGCAGCATGTGGGAGTTCACACACGCGCACACCCGCACACAGCCCGGCCGTATAGACGCGCGCGCCTGTGTGTGCTTGTGTGTGCGTGCATTTCGATCCAGGTACCTCTGAGATGAACCGTTGCTCCGCTCTGACGCCTCCCAGTCCCTAATTCACACCACGGTCTCTTGTAATAACGCAGTAGAGGCCGTCTCCTTTTTTGAAATGGAAACCGGTCTCGGTTCAGCTCTGGAAAATGCGCTGATTCTTATTATAGGAATCCTCCCTCCCTTCTCCCTCCCGGCTGCATTCTCCTTTCCCATCCTGCCTAAAAGGGAGGACGAGGTATCCTAAAAATAAATAAATATTGTAAACACCAAAACGTGTCCAGCATTGGTAACCAAGGATAACCGCCCCCATTCCGGGCCATTTGGGGATCGGTGTTTTTGGAGGGTCTTCCTGTTGGTGCTTTGGCAGAAGAAGGGGAGTCTCCAAACGCAACTCTAGCTCTCTTAGTGGGTTTTTCTCCTGCTGTTTTCTGGCATCACACGCCCGGGAAACAGAGACATGTGAGGGGAAGGGAGCGCGCCTGACGCGTATTGGGTTCCCTAAATGCGCGGCAGCAACCCTGGCCTGTCCGATGTGTGGCGCCGCGTCATTTTCTCTCATCCTTCAGCCTGGCAGGATGAAGCCATTCCCGGATCTTAGCTTCATTCCCCGCAATGCCCACCCCCACGCGGGGTGCCCAGAGCCCTTGCTCCCCTGCCGTACCTTGCGCCTTTTCGTGTGTGCGCGGGTGTGCGCGAACGCGTGCCCTGCGCCCGCGCTGCCCGGAGCACGTCATACATCCAGCTACTGAGAAGCCCGGGGCGGGCAGAGCCTCGGGATCTCACTAGGGACAAATGAGGCGATCCGGGAGGGTCGGGTGACAAACCGTAACTGCTCTGCGGGCGCAGTTAAATGATGGCTGCGGGGCATTCGCAAGCCTTGTCTGAGAATCCGTCTTCCCATTTGCGGCTCGGAGAGTCTGTTTTTCCGCAGTCATTTAAAAGGGAACAGGGAAAATGCACCGCAGTGCCTCACACTTCCGAGGGCTCTGGTGCCCCCGCGCGGGAAAAGAGCGCCCGGCACGCTTGGGAGCACCAACCCACTGCCGCGGCCGCGCCGGGCACTGCGCGGGGGACGCGCTCTGGCTCCAGATGCGCAACCGGCGGCTCCCGACGCGTGCGCGCCCGTGCCCGACTCAAGCTCGGCTCTCCAGTCCTCGCCTAGCTTCAGCCCCGGGAAAAGGCGGGCTGCCCTCCGCGCGAAAAAGGGCGACGGGATGGGATCTCATCCAAAAGGTAAGAATGGTCACCACTCTGTCCGAAGATGCTTGGGGTGGGAAGGATCGAGAACCCCGAACGTCAAAGTGAATGCTCAGATCTCGGCAACGCCTTAAATATTACAAAGGAACTGAAAGCATTTAGTGGGTCTTTCGTACAGACCCTGGGCGCTGAGTGTAAGCGGGAATCCTTGCGCAGCATCCAAAAATCTCGTTACAGGGCGGGAAGACAAGGCCAGTAGGCCTTCCTCTCTCCACCATCACTCGGCTGTGACACGCATTGGATGCTGAATGGCCAGGCTGAAGTTCATTTCTATGCTCGGCCCCTGCTGGGTGAGGATGTGCCAAAGTAGGGAAGCCAAGGGCAAAAATGTCTTGGTCCAGGTCATACAATAACACTCCTCCTCCTGTCTTGCCAATGTCCTTAATGGAGCTGCCCCTACGGAACACCTGGGTGAAGAGTGTGTACAGAAATACCCACATCTCTCTCACACCTCCACTCTCATCCCATTTTTCCCAGAAATGGCCCATTTGCACCCTTGTGGCTGCAAACTGTCAGTGCAACATCCAAAGGACAGTTTTAGAGTGGTGTGCAGACCAGAAGATTCTAATTATGTTGGGATATTTTTAGAATTTGTATAATAATAGATATATAATACTATTATATTTAGATTCTAAATATGCCCCCACTGAATTTCTCTCACTTAAAATTAAAACTGGCGGCCCCATTTCTAATCACCCTTCCTTTCCTGCCCTGTTTCTTCTATAGTACTTACCATCTTTTAACAGATCATTTACTTATTATATTTACTATCTTTTGTATCTCTCCCAGTAGAATGTAAACTGCATGAAAGCAAGGATCTTTATTTTTTCATTAACACATCTCAAGGATGTAATAGGTATTAAAATATATGTGTGTGTGTGTAATGAAATAAACTGAAGTTGAGATTCCTCAAACAGGCCATCCACATTCTCACTTTCTTTTTTTTTCTTTTCTTTTCTTTTCTTTTCTTTTTTTAAAAATATTTATTTATTTGTCTGCATCGGGTCTTAGTTGGCACCTGACAGATCTTCATTGCTGCATGCAATGAAGCAAGCTCTTCCTTGCAGCTCGCTGGGCTTTTCTCTAGTTGTGGCACGTGGGCTTAGTTGCCCCAGGACATGTGGGATCTTAGTTCCCTGACCAGAGATGGAACCCGCGTCGGGGAACTAAGAAGGCAGATTCTTAACCACTGGATCACTAGGGAAGTCCCCGCATTCTCACTTTCTTAACCTCTAACCCTGCAAGTCTACCTGAATGATCGTCCCAGGACACCTTCCTTCCAGTCTCCACAATCTTCCCTGTGCTGTGAAAACTCACAGCATTTCTTGAAGCCTGACTTTCTGCCTTCTCTAGTGGCCAGGTATGTTCTGGCACTAGGTCAGGGAAGGCTTCCCTCTGGTTCAGGCTGTTACCTCAACATTTTTATGCACAGTGCCTGAAACACACTGGGCAATCAGTAACTGTTTCTCAACCCATAGAATTATGAATCTATCTCAGTTTAAGACCTACAAGGTATTTCACAGAGATATCACGGATTCTCAGACCATGGCTTTGTAGGTGATAGTGAACATTTTTCAGATGGACAAAATAAAACAGAGAGAATTTTCCCTAGATCATATGAACTCTTCAAGGCAGAGATGGAGACTAAGTATTGCAGACTCTTGCCTGTACTGGAGCATGATGTACCTAGAACAATGTTTCTCAAACTATTTTCACCATGGCCTACAGAAAGAAATGCCTTTTATATCACAATCCAAGGCACACATACACATATACATATAACCAAAAAAATGTTTCACTAAACAAAACTTATTTTCTCTTAATGCATGGAATACAATGATTTTTGTTTTCTATTTTATACGATTTCATTTTCTAGTGCCTGTAATAACAATAAATTGATTTTAACATTCAATGATGGGTTATTAAAACAGAAACAGAAATACTGCCAGTTTCTGCTTCTGACTAAGATGGAGTAATAGGGAACATTTAACCTCCCAGTCAAACCAACAACACACTGAACAAAACACCTGAAACAACAATTTTCAGGACAGTGGACACAAGACAATGAAGGCTGTGGCTCAGGGTTAGGGAACCCAGGTAGAGTCCAACTCCCTGAGTTAAGGAGATATAGCTGAGAGTCCAGGGAAATCAAGGAGGGCAGAGTTCACAAGGACAGAGTAGCAGGGAAGAGAGTGATGTAGAGAGAGAGCACCCCAGAGGTCTGCAGAGGGGCCCTCTTAAATATTCAGCAAAGTACTGATTAGCACATGCAGGTAATGAAACTACCTGAGGGCAAGGAAAGAAAAGATAAAAGGGAACAGGGTCAAAGAAATATTCAGAAGGGAAATTGAAAATACCACATATCAGAATTCGTGCTCAATAAAGCTGGAAAAAAAGGCAGAAGTTAAACAAATTTTTTAGAAAAAGAATTTGTGGGATGCCACTAAAGCATCTTCAGGTATTTAGGAGGAATTCTATAGCACTAAATACCCGAAAAGAAGAAAGGTTTCTAACCAATGACCTCAATTTCCACCTTAAGAAACCAGAAAAAGGAGAACAAATTAAACACAAAGTAAACAGGAGAGAGGAATGGAAAACAATGCAATAAAACAAAAAACAGAAAAACAAGAGAGAAAATCTACGAAATCAAAAGCTGATTCTTTGAGAAGATGAGTAAAATTGATAAACCTCTAGCCAGACTGACCAGGAATGAAAGAGAGAAGACACAAATTATCAATAACAGTAATGAAAGAAATGACAACACTGGGGAGTCTATGGATATTAAAGGAATAATAAGAAAATATTGTGAACAACACTATGCAGATAAAGCTGACAATTTAAATGAACTGAGAGATAAAAGCTAACAAAGCTCACTATAGAAGCAATAGTTTACCTGAATAGTCCTGTATCTATTTCAGAAGTTAAATTTATAATTTAAAATCTTCCTGTAAGAAAACTCCAGGCCCAAATGGCTTCACTGGTGAATTCCACAAAATAATTAAGGAAAAATAAGACCAGAAAATGAATAGTACCAAAATATACCAGGAAAATGAAGAGGAAGGAACACTTTCCAACTCATTCCAGTGAGCCCAGCATTGCCTTGATACCAAAATCAGACAAAGACATTACAAGAAAAGAAAACAACAAAGCAGTATCCCTCATGAATATAACTGCTAAAATTCTAAACAAAATTTCATCAAATTGAATCCAGCAAAACACCATACATCCAAAAACATCATGATCAAGCAAATGAATTTTAGTTTAATATTTAAAAATCAATCAATGAAATTTACCATATTTGCAGACTAAAAAGCTAAAATTATATCACCATTTCAAAGACACAGAAAAAGTATTTGACCAAGTCCAACGTCTATTCCTGAAAACTCTTGGCAAACTAGAAATAAAAGGTAATATCCTCAACTGATAAATAGAATCTACAAAAGAACCCTACAGCTAACATAATGCTTAAAGTGGAAGACAGATGCTCTTTCCCAAATATGAAGAAGGAGACAAGGATAGCCACTTTCACCATTTCTATTCAAGGTTCTGCTAGAGATTCTAGTGGGTGCAATAAGTCAAGAAATATAAATAAAAACCAGCCATTTTGGAAAAGAAGAATAAAACTACCTTTATAAAAAAACGACATGATCTCCTACATAGAAAATCCAATAGAATCTACAAAAAAAGCTATTCATATTAATAAGTGAATCATCAAGTTTGCAGGATACAAGTTAAACGTTTACAAATTAATTGTATCATATACTAGCAACAAAAAAATTAGGAATTAAATTTTTTAAATAATACTAATTACAATAGCATAAAATATAAAATACTTAGAAATAAAGCACAATATATAAAACGAAAAATGGATAAATTGGATTTTATAAAAATTAATAATCTCTGCTCTTCAAAACACGCTTTTAAGAGAATGAAAATAAAAGCCCAAAACTGGGAGACATATTTGCAAATCATATATCTAATAAAGGGCTTGTGGAGAGTTTATAAAGAACTCTCAAAACTTAATAAGAATAAACAATTTTAAAAGTGTGCAAATGATTTTAACCTACACTTTACCAAAGAAGGTATACAGGTGACAAATAAGCACATGAGAAGATGCTCAACATCATTAGTCATTGGGGAAATGCAAATTAAAATTACAATGAGAAACCTACATCTCATTGTAATTTTAAAATGGCTGAAATTAAAAAGATTCACCACATCAAGTGTTGGCGAGAATATGGAGCAACTGGAACTCTCATACACTGCTGGTAGGAGAGCAAAATGACACAACCACTTTGGAAAAGTAGAATAGTTTCTTAAAAATTGAAGCATACACCTACCATGTGATTCAGCCATTCCACTTCTATGAATTTACCCAGGAGATATGTCCACACAGCGACTTAACATGAGTATTCATGCAGCTTTTTTGTATAGCCAAAAACTGAAACAATTCAAATATTCATCAATAGGTAAATGGATAAACAAATTATGGCATATCCATACAATGAAATTCCACTCAACAATGAAAAGCAATCAACTATTGATACCTGCAACCATATATATGAATCTCAGAATAATTATGCTGAGTGAAAGAAACCAGACAAAAAGAGTATACCCAGTATGATCCCATTTTTATAAATCTATAGAAAATGTAAACTATCATGACATAAAGCAAATCAGAGATTGCTAGTGAGGTGCAAGGAGTGGGCAGGGAAGAGCCCAAAGGAGAAATGAAATAGGGACACAAGGAAGTTTAGAGGATGATGAATGTATTCATTATCTTTACTGTGGTGATGGTTTCAATATTATCAACTTGTATGTTTAAATATGTTTAGTTTATTATACTTCAATTATACCTCTGTGAAGCTATAACATGCTAAAGTACTTTAACTGTGATCTTAAAACTGAATAAAAAATATTTAATAAAAATTTGAAAAAAAAAAAGCAAGAAAGAAACACTATCCTAGATCCTCCTATCATCAGTTTCTTGTTCCCACTAAAATGTTATTAGCACCTCCAATTTAAGGAAGCAATCACAAAGTCTGGAAACTTTTTAATAAACTTAGATTCAGTGATGTTCTAATTTTAGAGGGACCTACAATGTAATAGTTTTTACATTTTGAAAAATGTTTGTGGAAACCATCATTCAAAAGATAGTGGCTCACACCTAGAAGAGCCCAAATGGCCATTAATAGCAGAGAAACTCAGTAAATTACAATGCTTCCATTTTTTTAACATTACACACCTAATTAAAATGAGTTAAAACTATATGAATTGACCTGGAGGCTTGACCATAGTATATTAAGTGAATAAGGCAAGTGGCATGGTAATATATAGTCTGATCCTCCAAAGAAAGCCAATAATGTGTTTTGTGGGTGTGTGCATATGGAGAAAGGCAGGGAATTATTGACAGCAAATGTAACATTGGTAACCTAGAAAGATTGGAGAGGTTGTTTGAAGGAAGAGGAGGACAGATCAGAAAACCTGTGAAATATTTCTTTGGCATTAGTAACCTCCTTACCCATCACATGCCTTTTTTTTTTTTTTCACCTTTTCCTCTTTTTGCTGCCTCTTTTCCCCTCAGATCCAGTGTTATCCTATTTCTAGAGTCCCTCCCTTTGGTGGAAAGAACTGAATCTAAAGAGTGTTTACAATCTAAATAATGTTCACCACTGGAGGTTTCACCTTCTTGAGAATATCTGTATGTTAGTAGAGGACACTGGGGAGAAGACATAATCCAAAGGAATTTCAGGTACCACAGCATCCATAAATGGGAAGTGTTTGGGGATGTAGCACCTTCAACACTGGAGCCAGAGGCTGATATTCATGATTAGCCCCACACTCCCTCTCACCCCAATCCCCTCTTTTGCTGTTCAGAAAGTTTCCAAACTGTTTTCAACCTCACACCCTCCAACTCTGAGTTAGGGTCTCACATTTTCCCATCTCTCCCAACATAGTTGGTGAACTCCACGCTGCCCTGTCACCCTGAACCATAGCCACACCCATGATCTCATCCCACTTCCTTCCTTCCCTGTGTCCAAACCTTCCACTTTTAACTCTTAGTCATACACTTAACACACGCTAAGTCAACAGACTTATGGAGATTTTACGAACATCTAAAGGTAAGAGCATATGGAGAATATTTGACAGAGTTCCAGGAAATTGAAGTCACGTATAACTGGGTGACCCTGAAATGTAAGTTTGAACCATCAGTCTGACTAGGTCTCATGGTAAACTCTAAGTTGTTTTCCTAGTCTATGTCAGTAGTCTTATATCAATACCCATACCTGCCCCTGTGTTGTCCTATTTGATCAAGAGCTATCTTATCACACGATCAAAGAACTCTGTTTTTTACAAAGGAGATTACTTATTCCTCAATAAACAGTTATGGTATGTCTTTTCTGTGCCACCCCGCCTAGATTTATTAGGGCAGTCAAGTTCCTGGCTCCAATTCAACTGGCAATTACAATCCATGCAAAGAACAGTGTTTAGAGCCATAAAACCCTTAAAGGTAAAAAGGTACAAGAGTTCAATTATAACAGACCTCCACAGATACTTAACTTAAAGTTCCTCTAACTGAAGTAGCAACCCATTAATAAGTCAATTTAGTGGGTTGTGATGAGGACATTTCTAATGAAATAGACTAGGCTATACTAGAATACAAAACATCAAGGTATATCACACATGTAAAGGTAATATTATTTCATGAAGCTCTCTTTCATTATGGGGTGCACTGGATTGTGTTATGAAGGTATTTCTTACTGTGATTCACAAACAAGTTTGAGATCCACTGGCAAAGTACAATGTCTCAGTCATTTGCAGAAATCCTCTCTACAAGGGGATACAATTCTAAGTCGGCCTGAACACTTCCAGCAACCCTCCCTTATCAGCACATTAGTAATAAGAACTTTACAGATTATATTAAAGTTAGTCATTAAACTGTCATCAACTCTTTGAGGGAAGTAATTCTCTTATTTGTCATGGTAACCTTGACATCTAACAGAATACCTTGAATGGAGCTCAATATATGTTGGTTGAATTAAAGTTAATCCCATTTTGCACACCTCTAATTACTAGAAAGTTCCATTTTTATGGAAGTCTGTATCTGCATCCCTAATAATTTTCATCCATTCCTCCTTAGTTTTAACCTCTTAGCTGCAAAAGCAAAAAAGATGAAATCCTTTCTCCATGTCACAGCCCTTTCAGTATTCAAATGTAGTGTTCATGTCCTTTTTAAACATCTCCAGGTTCTTTATCCATTTCTTATTACCTATTTCCAAGGGTTTCAACATCATGGTTGTGATCTTCAACGTCCATAGTTTATGACCAATATCCTTCTAGACCCATGCTGTCCAATATGGTAGCCAGTAGCCTGAGTGGCTGAGTACTTGAAATGTGGCCAGTCCAAAATGAAATGTGCTGTAAGTGTAAAATACACACTTAAGAGTAAAGATTTAGTAAAAAAAAAAAAAAAAGAAAAAAGAAAAAAGAAAAAAAGAAGGAAAATATCTCAAAAATTTTTATATTGATTGATTTTATATTGAAATAATATTTTGAGTTTATTAGGTTACATAAAATATATCATTAATATATCTTTTACCTGTTTCTTTTTACTCTTTTGGTGTGGAAAATTTTATTTACTTTTGTTTTTAAGTTCTCAACTCAACATTTATCCTTCCTAAAAACCCCATTGTTGTTATCTTTGAATCAATGACCCAGATGATTGAGTTTTTTTGAGTCTTACAAAATCTTGAATCTTCCATCCAACAACCTCATTGTTCTTCCTATATTTTTTCACCTGCAGTTTTAATATATATGTTTTTCATGCATCCATTTAAATCACTGATAAAAATTATTCAACATGACAGGTCCAGACGTTCAACTAGAGACATTATCTAGGCTGACATTCATTCCTTAACTAGTTAATTCATCTTTACATTGAGTTTGTCTATTTAACCAGTTAAGAATTCACCAAACTGAATTCCATGTGATGTCTCCCTTGACCCTTGGCCTGAGCCACCTATGTGCCACACACTCAATTGCATAAAGACCAAGCTAGTATTGCCCACTAGTAGTAGTTCTTTGTTTGGGGGAGGAGGGTGTTGTTGTTTTGTTTGTGGTTTGGGTTTTTTTTTCTTTTTCTTTTTTTTCAATCCCCTTGAACTCATCTCTCATGCCAACTCCAGATCTGTCCTCATTCTAACCTGATGTCAAACAAGTACTCATATGGCTTTTTGACCTATACCTCCATTTCTTCCTTTGGTGCCTTTTCATCCTTATACCCTGTTTCTCCAATATTAACATAGCAGCTTCTTCAAATGAATTTGTCTTGACTGCCCTTTCAGTACTTGTGGCACTGGGTTGTCTTGGATAGTAATTCCTCCTTCATAGCTTAGGCTTGTGAAACCCAGCTACGGCACCTGGCCAGTTTTACAATCATTCCCCTTCCCCTGATGTGGAAAGACACATTTCTTCAAGAGAAGAAGAGTAGAGTAGACAGGGGAGGATTGGTCTGAGAAACAGAATGAACAGTAATTTAGGTACATTCTGGAACCCACTTTTGGTCCTTTCTGGATAACTGAGGCATTTTCTATTCTTTTCTTCAATGTACCATCTCTCCCCAAGTATTACCATCTGTTGTTCCTTGATGACATAAATAAGCCCAGTAATGACCTTTATCATCTTTGCAGCTGTTTAAAATGTTACATAAAAAATGTTATATCTCTTTCAGGTCTCACTTAGCTAAGATATCAAATTCTTGTTAACCGTATTACCTCTACCATTTCCAATGTAGAGATCCTTTTTCTCATCAGAGAACACAGAATAAGAGGTGAATAATACTGTGTTGTTTCTATGATCTGACTCACCATCTGCCCCAGCTCTGAGCTTGTCTCTTCATTCTTCCTCTTCGTACTCTAAGCCTGGTTCAAATAGTCCTTTTTTGTTGCTCTCTGTATTTTTTTACAACCTTAATGCATTCTGGGCTTCAAGTCCTTCTGCTACTGTTCTCACAGATTTGTGAAGCTCTATTGTGTTCAAAACTTGGCTATATACCTCACCGTCCAACTTGTTTCACACCAAAATCCACAGTCTAGTTACCTAAGGTCTCATTTCTTCCTCATGGGGATCACTCATGCCTATGTGGTCAGAATTTTAAATTTTAGAGCTCCCCTTCTCTCTCAAATTAATATTCTCTTATGGCAGCTAGTCAAAGAATTTTATCTATTTTTCCTCAAAAAAAGAAAAGAAAAAGTATTCTCTGAAGTCTAGGATACATAACAGTCTTCTCAACAGCCCATACTTAGCCAGTATGATCTCTAGTGCTGCAACCAGGGCAGTCTTGTGGGTTTCCATGGGCTTGTCATGAGTGACCTTCCCTCCCCATCCACTGGGTCCTAGGAACCCCTATAATAGCCAAGCAACATTTCCTCAGGACCAGGACAATGGTATTATCCATGACTGAAGTGGAAACATCCTAACAGAAAAGAGGAACAAGGGGGCAGAATCAGGCTGAACCAGGGTTGTCTGACAATCCTTTTCAATTAGAGATGCTCTTTGTGAGGCTCAAACTTTGTGCTGTGCTTTGTCTTAATAAGAGAGGCCCCTCATTCCTGTGTCCATGTCTTCTCTTCCAAAGTTGTAATTTCAACTAACAGAGATGGGAAACACCTGTGTTGGAAGCTTATATCCCTAAGGTTTTCCATTTCTGTAATAGGTAGGGTAGAAGTTAACCTGCTTTGATAAAGAGACCCCTGAATACAGTAGCCTAAACAAGTAGGAAATTTATTTCTTTCTCATGTCACAGTTCAGAAAGAATGCACATTCCAAGAAGGACTCATGGACCTGTTCCATGGGCTTATCCACAGATTCAGGCTCCTTCTATCTTGTTCCTCGGTCATTTTCCCAGGGTGTGTCCTCATATACTGATCACCAGCCTATAAGAAGGAAAGAGGACAAGAAATTGAGGGCAAATACCTTCCTTCTGAGGAAATGATGTGGAAGTTGTACATCACTTCCACTCACATTTCTCTGGTAAGAACTTAGCCAAGTGGCCATTCTTTTACTGCAAAAGAGGTTGGGAAATATAGCCATTTAACTGCATCTGACCAAATGTTCTGAGAAATTTGAAGTAGGGGGTTCTATTACTCAGGAGAAGGAAAGGAGAATGGACACTGGGGGCCAATTAACAGCATTTACCATCATTTCCTAAACAGAACGTCAGTAAGATATTGTCTAGATTTTTCCTGACTACATAATCTTTAACTTAAAACAGAATTAAATGGATAATTTGAACTTCAGGTGACACCTTGACACATTCCCTTTCAGTCCCTGAAGAAAAACCATCTTTCTACCACATTGCTCCCTCCAGCCAGCTCTAAAAGTCAGCATTTTACACAGGACTTCATTAATAAATATAAGCATAATACTGTGAGTGGCGAGCACTACTGCCTTAACTTTCATTTCTAAGGATAGCTCTAAATTTTGACCATTATTCTAAAAAAAAAAACTATAGGGAAAATAACTTGTTTGTGTCTGTTCTTTCCAGTAGCTTTAACTAAAGCTTTTTCCCCTTATCAAACAAACAAAAAAGAATGAGCTGACATAGAAGAAGTCTATCCACAGCATCTCACAATATTCTCACCTTTGCTATAGAAACCATTAGGCTTGAGTTTTGTTTCTCAACTTAGTAGTTTGCATGGTGCTTTGGGGAAAATAATTTACCTACCCTAAGCCTCAAGTTTACCTATCTGTAAAATGAGTATGGCAGTTTGGAAGCTGGACTGTGGATTCTTTGATACCACTCCTGCTGAGAAGTAGACTCCATATCCCCTCCCCTTGAATCTGGGCAGGCTTGTGACTGCCTCAACTAATATAAAGTAGGAAAGGAATCACTATGTGATTTCTGAGGCTAAGTAACCAAAGGAGATGCAACTTCTGCTTCTTGCTATATAAGACTTGTTCTTGGAATCCCGAATCACCATGTAAGAAGCCCAATTACCCCGAGGCTACCATGATGGAAAACATCTCTGTTGACAGTCCCAGCTACACTCAGCCTTCCAGATATACCTAGACCCCATCCAGACCCCATTCATAAAATCCTAAAATGAACCCTCTTGGACAGACAAATCTGTCCACCAACTGAATACCACTGAGTGAATTATGTTGATGCCACTAGGAACAGAAGAATTAGCTGACCCTGCCTGAATTCCTGCCCCACAGAACTGTGAAGCAGAGTAAAATGTTGTTTTAAACCACTAAGTTTGGGGTAGTTTTGCTACACAGCAATGGATAACTGAAATCATAAGGAAGTAGATACCCTCAATGGTCCCTTTCTGCACTGATATTCTAGGATTTTATGAGAAAGAAATGGAGGTATAGCTACCTTATTTTCACTGGGCACTAAATCTTCTCCATGTCTCATATACTTCTCTTTGCAGATCCTTACCAGTATTACATAATTAATTAATTAGCCATCCATCTGTAAAGTAACTGGTCTCCAGCAAACAGATAATTTCTGTAATGATACAAACAATAATATTTGGTTTTTGCTTGTGAAGGTGATATTTCCTATAACCTGGAACTTTTGAAGGCACTCTGAGACTTCCTTACAACCAGCAACATCTACAAGCCAGTGGAGAGCTACCCACATCAGTTCTCATACCCTGACTTCGAGGGAGATATTTGGGAATGGTGGTTCCTTAGCCATCAGAACTTCGATTCTCTTAGTTGACAGACACTGCTTAGCACTAGAAATATAAAGAGAAATAAGACATAATCCCTGGCTTCTAAGCACTTTTAGTCCTATAGGAAGATGTACAAAGTAGATCTTTTCAATTTACATGATGTAAGACTGAAGGCATGTGCTGGGAGCTATAGGAAACAAAAGAGGAACAGAGATCTCCATCAGAGATGCAGCTAAGGTTTCAAGGAGGCAATGAAAAAATGACCCTTGAGCTGAGTCTTAAAGGATGCACTTGAATATGTATGACTGATTCACTTTGTTATAAAGCAGAAACTAATAAAAAATAATAATATTTAAAAAAAAAAAAAAGGATGCACTTGAATTCTCCAGGAGAAATGACCAGGAGGATGATATGAGTAAGTGCAAGGAGGTCAGAAGCAGCATGGCCTGTGTGTGGAACCACATGCTGCTTGAGTGGTGGTCACTGCCTACACCTTTCCTCTACTCTACTCCTAAAATTAGCACCAACTGTCTATGCTGGCCTCTTGCCCCAAAACTAAACTCTAAGAAAACTTGGTGACTGCTTTCTTACCACTTCTTTTTGCTCTAATCAGAGTCTGCCCTATGACCAGTCTACCCTCAGCAAAGCAGCAGCATCTCTGAAGGGTGTTTGGTGGTTCCTGCCAAGACCTGCATCGGACAGGCCCTGAAACTTTTGTTCTTCTTCTTTCCTTCTCCTGAAAGACCCTAGCCCTTGGCTTTATATGACCTTAGAACTATTCAGTGCTAAGTCTGATGAATAGAAACCCTTACAGACACAAAGTGGGTATCATAATTGCACTTCTGAAGTCATCCCAGAAAAAAAAAGAAAAAAACAGATTTTTCTGTAGAACAAAATCCACCTCTTCTTGAGAGTCTGTTTTTCACCTATGTGGTAAAAGGACTTTCATATTGACTGACCTCATGCTTTATAATTACCTCTTTTCTGTCAGAAGTCTTGGAGATTCTGCAAGGCCCTTTATAGAAACTGCAGCTTTTGCCTTTCCTCTATTGCCCTTTGAAAGTTTCAGTATACCTTCTCTACTGTTGGAAGACTTCTCCTGTGCACAGGGTAAGATTTCTTGTGGATTAAGAGAGAGGGTCCTGGAGATGGGAGATGCTCTCCTGCCACCTATCTCTCCTTACCCTCACAAGTGAGCTGAGCAGAAGATTCTGTCCCCAAAGGGTATTTCAATTTCTCAGGGTAGATAAAGCTACTTCTGGGTTTTCTGTACTCCAGGATATTTCTAATGATCTTCACATAGTGTTATCAGATCCATAAAACACAGCCAAAAAAAAGCAATATTTTTTAACTTCAACTTGAAACAATTTGTCACTTGGTACTTTTAGATTAAGAGGGGACATCCTGAGAGCCATCCCCAGTAATCTTATGACCCCAAAGATGTTATCGGCCACTGCCTTTTGTTGTTTCTATGGTGTCCTTTGAATTCTTTGTTCTCTAAATAACCGAAAAATAACATTCAAAGAAAGATCACAAGATTATTTATGAAGCAAAAACATGTGCAGTTTTAAATTCTCAACTTGCCTTTCTGAGCCTGTAACTCCACATTTAACAAACAAGGATAATGTTTTCGCACATCTCCTATCTCACAGGACTCTTGGATGTGTAATTAGATATTGTATCTGAGTGTCTGAAACTTTAACTCTGAAATTTTCTTTATGTGATGGATATCACCTTCAAAAGTGATGGTTTTGCTTTCATTAATCTCATTTTGTAAGTGAAGGAAGTCATACAATGGAGGCTTCACATCACTTCATTGAGAGTTACTGAGGGATTGAAAGTGCCGAGGTAGCCCACCCTTTGCAGGATGGAAGAAACAACAGTCATCAGAGAAGTTACCTCTCTGCCTCTAAGAGGGACTGCCCTGCAGCTGGCCATCATGAGAAGTGGCAAGGCACAGAATGATTTCACCTCATCCCAGCAGCAGCAGCCTGTCAGCTTCCTTTGCTTTGGGGGTTTTGACACAGTTCTGGGCTGGCTGTAAGGACTGGGCTACCACACCACCTGGGCTATCTTGGGTGTCTCATTAGAGAATGCCGAAGAGCCTCTTGCTAAGTTAGCCTTTCTTCCTTGTTCATCTTTTCATCCTGGGATATGATTTTCTTTGCAGAAAAGAGGGTGCCCCAGAGTAGTTAATTTCCTCCTTCATTTTGGATTTCAGTAGCTACAGGAGAAAGAGAGCATCTTTTACTCTTCTTTTTATTATTTGCCTATGAGTTTGCTAGATGTTTGCTTGCTAGAGTTTGGCATAGCTCTTTGTATAAAGAAGATATTTCTCATTTTCTTATTTTCACAAGAACACTGAAAAGAGGTCATCATGGTCTAGCCCAAGACCCCCTCCATCCCAGAACCAGGGCTCTTTGCCTGCCACCTCCCCAGCACATATGGTCTCTGCTTCCCCTACATCCCTTGACTTTCTTAAGACCTTTGCTCTAGAATGGCCAAAACATGCACGTGGGACCCACGCCCACACGTATTTAGCAGAGACTCAAGACAAGGAATGGAGCCAAATTTTAAAACAAAGCAAAACACAGCACAAAAATCCTTGCATTTATTTTCATGTCTTTCCTTCCCTCGTCATCCTTCTTGATTACTATTTATTTTTCAGTATTTCTCAGCAACACGAGCAGTTTTGTTTCTGTTCTGTTTCCTATCACTTTTCTCCAGACAGCCGCAAGGAGTGAAGCAGACCTAAGACTGCCATCTTGTGCTCAAGACAGTTATCATTGTTTCTTTTGAAATCAAAAGTGATTTGTGGGATTTGAGAGAAAGCCTTGGAGTCCAGGTCTGATGTTCTCTGACCTAAGTTTTCCCAGAAACTTTTGAAATTTCCCATCCTTTGGCATTACTCTTGCTTGGCCTTCTCTCTCCAGGATGCCATGAGTCATCCCTTGGTTGAAAGCCTTTTTTTCCCAAATGACACCAAGTGTGCCTTAGAATAATTATAGTTGATATGCCACTACCTATGCTTTTATGACTGAGCTCAGTGGCTCAAGTTATGGGCCACTAAATGCTCAGGGGGCATTAAATAACTACGACATGACAGGTAGTTTAAAACCAAAGACCTCATAGGTATTCTCCATACCCTACCACCATCTCTACTTTGGAAACTGACCACATACAGATGGTGTACTACATGTGTTGACCTTGGCAGGAGGTCCTGTGGGGCCAAGATCCCACAGGATCTAGGAACACCCAGATAGGCCACACTCAGGTGACATTTTAGTGCCAATCACAGTAGAAAGTGGGCTTAAATCAATAAACTGGGAAAGACAGAGAAAAGGAGAGAGGTAGGGGAAATAGAATGAAAGGAAAGAATCGCAGGCCAAGAAGAGAAACCTAAAGTGATCACAAATGCAATGGGCTAAAGTGAGCGAAGAGAGCTCCCTACAGGAACAAGCACTGGACAGTTAAAATAATAATGCCAAGAAAAAAATAACTAGGGGAGGTGACACTGACAAGAGCTCACAGTGCCGGGGAGTCCACAGGGATTGTCATAAACTGGAAAGGGCATGTCCCAACCAAAGAACTAAACTCAAGGACACAGTTGTCAGGGAGTAATATGGCTCTACAATACTGAATCTTCTGATGTTTAAGGAGAGTCCATAAATCTACATTTGCACATGAAATCTTCACAATTTTTTCAAGTTGGCTCAATTTTTTTTTAAAACATTGTGTGAGACAAATATGTATGCAGGCTACAATTGACCTGTGGCTGCTAGTTTAAGACCCTCCTCTATGCCTGACACAAAGTTCTTATTGAAACACGGGTGCATAAATAGATACGATAGCTGTACCTCCATCCTGTCCCCCTGTCTCTCATTCAAGAAAGTTTGTGAAAACAGAAGGTAATATCATTGATGGTATGACTTACCTCATTTCTTTTCAAAAAACACTCACACAATTAGACATCTATAAAAAAAAATAAAAGTACCTTGACCTTAACGTCATTCCTTATACAAAATTTATTCAAAATGGATCATGGGCTTAAATGTAAAACATAAAATTGTAAAACTGTTATTTTAAAAAGCATAGGAACAGGGAGATCAGCTCGGTGCTTTGTGACCGCCTGGAGCGGTGGGATAGGGAGGGTGGGAGGGAGACGCAAAAGGGAGGGGATATGGGAACATATGTATATGTATAACTGATTAAATTTGTTATAAAGCAAAAAAATAATAATAATAAAAAAAGAGAGAAAAAAAGCATAGGAGAAAATGGTTGGGATCTAGGCCTAGGTGAAGAGTTCTTAGATTTGACATGAAAAATGTAATCCATAAGAAAAAATTGATAAATTGGACCTCATCAAAATTAAAATTATCTGTTCTGTCAAAGATCCTGTTAACAGGGTGAAAGACAAATTACAGAGTGGAATATACATTTGCAAACCACATAGCTAACAAAAGGACTTATATCTAGATTGCACAAAGAACTCCCAAAGCTCAGCATGAAAAAAGTATAGAATCCAATCAGAAAATGGGTCAAGACATGAACAGATATTTCACCAAAGAGGAAATACAGATAGTAAACAAATACTCAGAAAAAGTTCAAAATCATTAACTATTAGGAAAATGCAAATTAAAACCACAATGGAAATATCATTACACACCTATCTGAATTGCTAAAAAAAATAGCGATAACATTAAATACTGACAAGGTTCACTCATTAATTTTTGGTGGGAATACAAAATGGTACAACCATTCTGTAATATAATTTGGCAGTTTCCTCTAAAACTAAAAATGTACTTACCATATGACCCAGCAATTGCACTTTTGGGCATTTATCCCAGAGAAATTAAAACCTATGTTCACACAAAAACTTTTACATGAACATTAATAGCAGCTTTATTCATAATAGCCGAAAATCCCTTCAATGGGTTAATTGTTGAACAAACTGTGGTGTATGTACACCATGGAATACTACTCAGCAATAAAAAAGAATAAACTATGGATATACACGACAACTTGGAAGAACCTCAAGGGAATTTCGCTGAGTGACAAAAAGTCAAATACTATATGATTCCATTTGTATAATAGTCTCAAAATAACAAAATTGTAGAGATGGAGAACAGATGAGTGGTTGCCAAGTGTTAAAGATTGGCAGAGGGGAGAATGTTAAGGATTGGAGGATGGGTGTAACTATAGGAGTGAGCATGAAGGATCCATGTGGTAATGGTACAGTTCTGCATCTTGATTATGAATGGCAGTTACACAGAGCTATGTGTGTGATATAATGCATGCAACAACACACACATACACAACTGAGTACAGGTATAACTGGTGAAACCTGGGTCAGCTCTGTAGATTGTGCCAATGTCAGTGTCCTGGTTTTGATATAGTTCTATAGTTATACATGATATAAACACTGGGCCGAGAGGAGGTATGGAGGCTCATGGAACCTCCTTGTACATTTCTTTTCAACTTCCTCTGAGTCTGTAATTATTTCAAAATAAAAAGTTTTTAAAATTCACAAATTCTAGCACTTCAACTACAAATAACAATATATCATTTATGCTACACTCTGCAACAGAACATAGCACACTGTGCATCACTGCACCTGAACTGAAAACCCAGGCCCTTCTCCTTCCCTCCAAAATGGATTGCACTTAAATGACCTCATACAGTGGCTTTCACAATTACTGACTAATCCAATGGCCTCAGAAGAAACTAAATCAAACATCCCAGGAACAAAAGTGTCTTTGTCATTCCCCAAAATCCCATCGATTCAGGACTTTCCTTCATGTCAAGTGAACTGTGAGTCACCTGCCTTAGAGATTAGCTGATGAATAATGAATGCTCACAAAGACAGTGGAGTGGCTCAGTGTATTAGCCAGGACAAGCTAAATGCTTTAAGAAACAACCCCCAATTCCAAGTGGTCTAACACAATGGAAGTTTATTTCTCACCTGCCAAGTCCAAAGCAGATATTCCTGATTGGATGAGTCTCCTCCCCCAGTGACTCAGGGGATCCAGGCTCCTTCATGCTCATCTACTCCATCTTCAATACCCACTTGCTCCGGCATCACCCAACTGCAGAGAGCAGGGCAGAGGGAATATACTAAATGGGCCAGGATGCTTTCTGTGTCGTCCTGGAACAGCAGGCATCACTTCCTCCAGCGCTACTCACATGACTCCATCTACAAGCAGGTGGGCTGGGGGATGCAGTTCAACTGAGTGCCCAGGAAGAGGAAATGGGTTTGGTGAGCACATAGCAATTCTCTGCTACACGAACCTTTGTAGAGGCCCTTTTCCTGAAAGTGGAAGTTAGCTGTTGAAGGACTAAAGAGGAGATGGCATAGGAGGCAACATGGGATTGAAGTAGCTGGAGTGTGGGACACAGAAGGTTCTATATGGAAGATCTATTTGCAGGAACTACCAGAAAACTATAACTTGTCAGCATTCAGAGGGATCCTGAAATTTCTACATGATTGAAAATTGCTCTCACAGCTGCGGTGGTGTGATCCCATATGCTTTGCCAGTTATTTTTCTTGTTACTTACACTGATAGTGTGCTAAAAATTATTCACTGCATGTAATAGTTATGCATTATAAATTATTCAGACCTCAATTCTCCCCTCCCATTTCTTTTTTTTTTTTTTTTTTTTTTTTTTTTTTTTGCTGCGGTATGCGGGCCTCTCACTGTTGTGGCCTCTCCCGTTGCGGAGCACAGGCTCTGGATGCGCAGGCTCAGCGGCCATGGCTCACGGGCCCAGCCGCTCCGCGGCATGTGGGATCTTCCCGGACCGGGGCACGAACCCGTGTCCCCTGCATCGGCAGGCGGACTCTCAACCACTGCGCCACCAGGGAAGCCCCTCCCCTCCCATTTCTTAAAGGTGAAATAATTCACCAAATAGAGTCACAAAAAGAGGAAAACTCTCCCACTAAACTCCTCCCTTATAAGCTAAAGCTGAGTTAGAGCACAAAATGCCCATAGCCATCACAGATAATAAAATGATTGGATGAATGAATAAAATGATTTTTAAACTGATTGTGAGTTTAAAAATCTCTAAGCAACTGGATGCTGTTGGGAGTGAGGCTGAATTTCTCAGTCTGATTGGTCCAGGGGATCCAATATTTGTTAACATCTTCCTATTAGGAAGATGTTAAAGACTAAAGGAATAGAGACTGTATCATGAAGAGCAATAGGTTTTTACTTTCCAATCTAATCAAAATGGTTCCAGAGACAAAAACAAGGCAATTTTACTCACCCAGACTGGCTTATGACATTTACCAAAAGGAGGAAATTCTACCTACTTATTGATCATGAATTTTAATTTTCCTCTAACTAATATGGTTACATGATGCTAGACCGAGCTCCGCTCAATGGTAACCTTGTGCAGAATACACTGGAACATGCTGGAACCCTCTATTTGCCTCTATCAACTCTCCCCTTTGCTCCTGGGCACATTCCAGGCAAGGGAACATGATTCTGTGGCATGGGTGGTCTTTGCTTTTCTTTCTTTAATTAATCCTAAGCTTCACAGCCCATAATATCTATTCCCAATGTGCCAGCCTCATCACCTCCTTTAACTCTTCATTAACAGCCAGTCTCCTGTTTTCAGTAATCCCTAACAAAATGTCAGGAAAATTATTCCAGTGTATGTTAAAATGCTTACGTTTTAATTTCCTGGCTTATAAAACATTTTAAATTGTAAGGGCACAAACTCCAAGGAAACATGAGAAATAATTAAATGGGGATCCTCTCTGAAGCCAAGCTACATAAAATAACCAACCCTTATTGAGCACTTGCAAGGAGCCATTCATTGTCTCATTTAATCTTGACCCCAACTTAAAATAGAGACACTATTATTATCCCCATTTTACAAATAAGGAAACTGAGGCTCAGTGATATTAAATATCTTGGCAAAGCCACACACTTGGGAAGTGGCAGAGCCGGGACTCAACCCCTGGTCTGTCTGATTACAGTGCCTGCTCTTAATTACTGCCAGGGGCTCCTAACACCATTCTACAGCTGGGCCTGGCTGGTACAATGCTTTTGGCAGTCAGCAGTGCCAGAGCAAAATATATCCAATTTCTTGAAATCGTGAGATTATTTACTTCCTACATCTTTTGGTTTTAAAGTACACCATTTTTTATGTAATGGTGGTACCTTAGAGCATTAATGTTAGCTGTCCCCTCTCACATTACAGTCCATTGATTCGGGTCGTTCTAATGTCAGGTCTCCTCCAAGCATCAACTCAGGAATCCAGGTACTTCTATGGTGTGGATCCACCATCTTGGAGTTCTTTACTTTAACCATGGGCATGAGAAATGGGGGAAAGAGTAGAAAAGGCATTCTGGCTCTTAAATGCCTTGTTCTGGAACTGAACCAAGTCACTTCTGCTTACATTTCATTGACCAGACCATAATCAAGTAGTTCTACCTAACTAGAGGAGAGACCAGGAAATACTCCTCCTGTGTGCCCAGAAAGCAGAGGAGAATTGAACATTGGAGAACACTAGAAGCAGCTCCAAGAGATGGGAATAGTAGACAGTACATGTTTTGTATCCGTGTCTTTACTTAGCAAAGTCAACTGGTGGCATTCTAGATTGAAGTCCAAAATATTGTTATTATTCTTTTATTTTACTAGAATACAAATCTAAAGCTCTCTACTGTATCCCAACCTACATGGCAAAGGTAGAAAACAAATGTTCAGATTAATCATTTTTAAAATAACTAGACTTTAGCAAATTAGGAGGCAAATAATTTGACTGAAGCATAGCAAAAAAAAAAAAAAAAGCTTCTTTCTTACCCACAAATGAATTATATAACAATATTATTAAAAGGACAGATTGGTACCAATTTCTACTAATATTTGTTTCCTTTTTTTTAACATCTTTATTGGAGTATAATTGCTTTACAATGGTGTGTTAGTTTCTGCTGTATAACAAAGTGAAACGCCTATACATATACATATATCCCCATATCTCCTCCCTCTTGCATCTCCCTCCCACCCTCCTTATCCCACCCCTCTAGGTGGACACAAATCACCGAGTTGATCTCCTGTGCTATGCAGCTGCTTCCCACTAGCTATCTATTTTACATTTGGTTGTGTATATATGTCCATGCCACTCTCTCACTTTGTCCCAGCTTACCATTCCCCCTCCCCATGTCCTCAAGTCCATTCTCTATGCCTGCGTCTTTATTCCTGTCCTGCCCCTAGGTTCTTCAGAACCTTTTTTTTTTTTTTAGATTCCATATATATGTGTTAGCATACGGTACTTGTTTTTCTCCTTTTGACTTACTTCACTCTGTATGACAGTCTCTAGGTCCATCCACCTCACTACAAATAACTCAGTTTCATTTCTTTTTATGGCTAATATTCCATTGTATATATGTGCCACATCTTCTTTATGAATTCATCTGTTGATGGACACTTAGGTTGCTTCCATGTCCTGGCTATTGTAAATAGAGCTGCAGTGAACATTGTGGTACATGACTCTTCTTCAATTATGGTTTTCTCAGGGTATATGCTGGGTCATATGGTAGCCCTATTTTCAGTTTTTTAAGGAACCTCCATATTGTTCTCCATAGTGGTTGTATCCATTTACATTCCCACCAACAGTGCAAGAGGGTTCCCTTTTCTCCATACCCTCTCCAGCATTTATTGTTTGTAGATTTTTTGATGATGGCCATTCTGACCGGTGTGAGGTGATACCTCACTGTGGTTTTGATTTGCATTTCTCTAATGATTAGTGATGTTGAGTGCCCTTTCATGTGTTTGTTGGCAATCTGTATATCTTCTTTGGAGAAATGTCTATTTAGGTCTTCTGCCCATTTTTGGATTGGGTAGTTTGTTTTTTTGATACTGAGCTGCATGAGCTGCTTATATATTTCGGAGATTAATCCTTTGTCAGTTGCTTCGTTTGCAAATATTTTCTCCCATTCTGAGGGTTGTCTTTTCATCTTGTATATGTTTTCCTTTGCTGTGCAAAAGTTCTTAAGTTTCATTAGATCCCATTTGTTTATTTTTGTTTTTCTTTCCATTTCTCTAGGAGGTGGGTCAAAAAGAATCTTGCTGTGATTTATGTCATAGAGTGCTCTGCCTATGTTTTCCTCTAAAAGTTTTATAGTGTCTGGCCTTACATTTAGGTCTTTAATCCATTTTGAGTTTATTTTTGTGTATGGTGTTAGGGAGTGTTCTAATTTCATTCTTTTACATGTAGCTATCCAGTTTTCCCAACACCACTTATTGAAGAGGCTGCCTTTTCTCCATTGTATACTCTTGCCTCCTTTATCAAAGATAAGGTGATCATATGTCCGTGGGTTTATCTCTGGGCTTTCTATCCCGTTCCATTGATCTATATTTCTGTTTTTATGCCAGTACCATACTGTCTTGATTATTATAGATTTGTAGTATAGTCTGAAGTCCGGGAGCCTGATTCCTCCAGCTCCATTTTTCGTTCTCAAGATTGCTTTGGCTATTCGGGGTCTTTTGTGTTTCCATACAAACTGTGAAATTTTTTGTTCTACTTCTGTGAAAAATGCCATTGGTACTTTGATAGGGATTGCATTGAATCTGTAGATTGCTTTGGGGAGTATAGTCATTTTGACAATGTTGATTCTTCCAATCCAAGAACATGGTCTATCTCTCCATCTGTTTGTATCATCTTTAATTTCTTTCATCAGTGTCTTATAGTTTTCTGCATACAGATCTTTTGTCTCCTTAGGTAGGCTTATTCCTAGGTATTTTATTCTTTTTGTTGCAGTGGTAAATGGGAGCGTTTCCTTAATTTCTCTTTCAGATTTTTCATCATTAGTGTATAGGAATGCAAGAGATTTCTGTGCATTAATTTTGTATTTCTGCTACGTTACCAAATTCACTGATTAGTTCTACTAGTTTTCTGGCAACATCTTTAGGATTCTCTGTGTATAGTATCATGTCATCTGCAAACAGTGACAGCTTTACTTCTTCTTTTCCAATTTGGATTCCTTTTATTTCTTTTTCTTCTCTGATTGCTGTGGCTAAAACTTCCAAAGCTATGTGGAATAATAGTGGTGAGAGTGGACAACTTGTCTTGTTCCTGTTTCAATTTTTCACCATTGAGAACGATGTTGGCTGTGAGTTTGTCATATATGGCCTTTATTATGTTGAGGTAACTTCCCTCTATGCCTACTTTCTGGAGGGTTTTTATCATAAATGGGTGTTGAATTTTGTTGGAAGCTTTTTCTGCATCTATTGAGATGATCATATGGGTTTTCTCCTTCAATTTGTTAACATGGTTTATCACATTGATTGATTTGCATATTAATATTGGCTTCTTATCACACTTTCTGTACAACAGATTTCCAAATGTATCATAGACCCCATGTAAAGAATAGTAGGCAGTAATAAAAATAGTGGTTCAAATTATTAATAGCTTAGTGTGACTAATAAGTAAATTTCTGGATCTCCTGTTTAAAATAAAATACATCCATTAGGACTTTCAAGGCAAAATAAAAAATCTATATTTTTAAAACCTATATATTTAACTTACAGAATTAAAAGAATGGGTGTAATCATTTTCTTCGAAGAGATAATTCAGTCTTCCTTTTTAAAATATCTTAAGTAAATTGCATCATTGTCACACTAATTCAAGGTGATGCGAGGAAAACAAAATGTCCATAATCTGAAAGCAAAACAAACAAAAATTTAAATACCTAATATTGCAACGGCATTTTGAAAGCATTTTTTTTGGAGAACAACTCTTTGCTTTTGGATTAACCACTAATTACTGAATTTTAGTAATGATTTCTGGAGCAAATTTTAAAATATTTGATGTGACTATTGAGAAAAAAGGGTGGGGGGAAGCATCATGGTTCCTTGCTTCCTGGATATAAACACCAATTGATGTTTCTCAGCTCTGATGGGTGTGGAATTGCCCTCTGAGCATCTACCACTTAAGTTCGGTACAAAAGTAGGCCAAGATGTAAATTACTGAATATTTTAAATAATCTTTCAGAGAAAGTGTTTGTTAAACTCAGAAACTCTGAGGGCTGAACACTTTGACAGTAATCTGCAAATCCACTAAACCCATCTGGTTTTGATTCCCTCATTCATTTGAGTCTACACTACAGTTTGAGATGATGTCATTTGTACCCAGAGTGATTTTTAAAACAATTGTCCTTAAGGGTTGATTCATTAAAATTCAGCAAACGTTACATACTGATGAAGTAAAATCACTAGAAAGGTTCGTATAACTTCTAAGGCAATGAATTTTGAACACATCTACTCTTGGGAGAAAATCTCCAATTCCATGTTTACACACACAGATTTTTAATTTTTATTTTTTATTTTTTTATTTTTTTTCAATTTAAAAAAATTTTTTTAGTAAAGTTACAGAGTTGGACAACCATTACCAGTATCTAATATAGAACATTTCATCACTACAGTTTTGATTCTCTTAATTTCTTTGTGTAGATTTGTGTTACCACCTGGTTTCACTTTTTTTTATTAGTTTCTGCTTTATAACAAAGTGAATCAGTCATACATATACATCTGTTCCACCATCCCTTCCCTCTTGCATCTCCCTCCCTCCCACCCTCCCCATCCCACCCCTCCAGGCGGTCACAAAGCACTGAGCTGATCTCCCTGTGCTATGCGGCTGCTTCCCACTAGCTATCTACCTTACGTTTGGTACTGTATATATGTCCATGACACTCTTTCGCTTTGTCACAGCTTACCCTTCCCCCTCCCCATATCCTCAAGTCCATTCTCAAGTAGGTCTGTGTCTTTATTCCTGTTTTACCCCTAGGTTCTTCATGACATTTTTTTCCTTAAATTCCATATATATGTGTTAGCATACGGTATTTGTCTTTCTCTTTCTGACTTACCTCATTCTGTATGACAGACTCTAGGTCTATCCACCTCATTACAAATAGCTCAGTTTCGTTTCTTTTTATGGCTGAGTAATATTCCATTGTATATATGTGCCACATCTTCTTTATCCATTCATCCGATGATGGACACTTAGGTTGTTTCCATCTCCGGGCTATTGTGAATAGAGCTGCAATGAACATTTTGGTACATGTCTGTTTTTGAATTATAGTTTTCTCAGGGTATATGCCTAGTAGTGGGATTGCTGGGTCATATGGTAGTTCTATTTTTAGTTTTATAAGGAACCTCCATACTGTTCTCCATAGTGGCTGTACCAATTCAAATAGCCCAATAAATAAAGACCCCACCTGAAACTCTTCTTAATTGCTCAGCTCCTTTTAAATCCTGCTTTGACGTTCCATAAGTTAGATACTATAGGACAATTTTGAAAAGGCACTGATAAGAGCCTCTAAGCTCCAGATTTCAATTTCCCAACCAACTATTTGGAACATGGGTCTCTCATCAGCACCTAATATTCAAGACAACTGAAACTGAACTCATAGGGCTTCCCTGGTGGCGCAGTGGTTGAGAGTCAGCCTGCCGATGCAGGGAAAACAGGTTCGTGCCCCGGTCCGGGAGGATCCCACATGTCGTGGAGCGGCTGGGCCCGTGAGCCATGGCTGCTGAGCCTGCGCGTTTGGAGCCTGTGCTCTGCAACGGGAGAGGCCACAACAGTGAGAGGCCCACGTACAGCAAAAAAAAAAAAAAACCTGAACTCATCTTCTCCACAAAACCCACTCTGCCCAATTGTACCACTCAAGCCACCCAAGCTCAAAACTTTTAAGTCATTTTTGACACTTTTTTCTCTTCTCCCACCACATCTAAATAGTTGCCAATTCCTATTGATTGTTTCTTTGAAGTAGCTCTTGAGATCTACCTCTTTCTTTGGGGTCACTGTCATTACGCCAATTCAAGTATTTATTACCTCAAACCTAAGATTACCAAAAGAACTACCTTACTATCATCACCTTCTCACCTATCTACTGACTTTGTTCTCATGTATCACTCACCTATTTAAAAACGTTTCTTGGCTTCTCATTCCCAAACTCAACCTAGCCTCAAGATTCTCCATGATCTGATGCTAGCATCCTTCTACAGTTGTTTCCACCCTTCCTCTTCGAACACCCTCAGGTAACCTCCAGCCAAAGTACCTTTCTTATTTCCCAAAAAGAGTCTCCAAGGTCCTTCCTCCTCAGCTTTGCTCATGCCAATCCTGACCATTTGGAGCACCCTTTCTTCTCCTTCATCTCCTCTCCTCCCTCTGCTATCAGTTATGAAATTTTGCTCCTTAAAGATTCCACTCAGTGATGTTTCTGCACTGGGAACCACTGCAGGTTTTAACCTACTCAGTTTTAAATCTCCAATTCCTATTCGTCTTCCTATCCTCCGCAACCCTTCCCCCAGTATGGAGGAACTCGCTTCCTTGATGAGCAGATGCCCACTTAGCCTTCAAGTCCTACCTCAAATGTCACCTTCTCCTAGATGCCTTTCTTGACTCCCCAAAGTGTTTCTTCCTGCACAATTTTCATGTCTCACTTGTGACTCTGATTCCCTACATTATCATTTTTTGCTTACATAGGTTTTATCCTACAGGAGCATAAGGACAACCATGTCTTATTCATTCTTTTTGATCTTTATGTGTTTCAAGCTTACCACAGGGCTTGCGTGACATGTAATACCCAGAAGCTGTAGTAGGTTTAGCTGTATTAGGACAGACTGCTGCAAGCTGGCCTATTAACCTGGTTTGACTGCTAGTAGTCTAATAGTCAGATAGGGTCCACCTGGAATCATAGTAAAAACCTGGCAACAATGGAAAGGTCCAAATCTGAGGATGGGTAAACAGACTATGTCGTAACTACATGATACATCGAATACAGCCTTTTAAAATTACATTTATGAAAGTCTGAAATAACACAGAAAATTCTAATGTTGTGTCGGTAAGAAAATCTTTACTGTTAACCCAAAGTTTAAAATGTAGAATACAAATACATATATCATGCCAAAAACTTACGTCAAACAAACATATGAGCTATTCTCAAGGAAAAAAATAAAATATCTCAAAATACAAATAACTGTGTATAAGTAGCACATAGTGTTTTTCCCCTCCTTCTACTCTTCATTTTATCCATGCCTTCTATAATGAATACATATTTCTTTTTAATCTAAAAAGACAGTATATTCTTAAAGACTTTATAAACTATCATTTCTAATACTTCATAGTTTTTAGTTTAAATTTTTGTACTTCAGTTTAACTTTTATATTTCAGTTTTTGGTATAAAAGTTTTCCCTAAATTATTCCCTCCACCTCTCCCCTCAGGATCATATCAAAGATGTCTGAACGTAGCAAGCTGAGTCAGCCATATTCGAAATGGTTCATAGCTGCTCTGTCAGAAAGGATGTTTGTCAAAGGGTGTGGAAGGAGCCAGGAACCTCTGCTGTTAGTATCCTTCTGCTTCCACAGGACGAGCCAAGATTTATTACCTCAAACCTAAGATTACCAAAAGAACTACCTTACTATCACCACATATCTTAAAGCAACATTTTTTGTTTTTTAACATTTTTGGCCAAAAAAAAAAAAAAAAACTCAGATTCTTCCTCTCTCTCTCTCTCTGTTATTCTGTCCCTCCTTTTTCTTACTCTCTTTTCAAAAATAAACCTCGAAGCACCTAGAGTTTTTTCCGAGTTCAGCACAAGGTATAAATGGCCGTTTTTCATTTTTTCCAGACTAAAGAGAAAGTCTTCACTCTTTGAGTTCCCAATTTTTCTTTTGGGTACATCTTCCTATTTGAGATACCTGTTGGAGAGCATATCAAACCAATCCTCAAGGCACTCTCCTCCCTGGAGTTCATACTATAGAACTTGAATTCTGTGATTATAAAATTATTTTTCTTAGGGAAATGAATATCTTTGTTTCTGCCTTTCTATGTTTTTATTACTATTATTATTACCACATGTATTAATTGTTTGGGGTTAAATCACATGCTGCTATTCAAGCACAAAGATGATACAGACTTACTGCTGAAATTACTTTTCTAACAGAGTCAATCTTTCAGGACTTGTGCTTATGACATGCTTTCTTCCCTGTCTTCCCTTTCTTATTAAAAATAAAACTCCAAACATGAATTTATAACTCCCTAATGATTTGACCAGCGAACCAACAGATCGTGTTGACAAACAGATTCACTAAGTCAATGAAATCCACAAGAATTAACTTTTAATTGATGGTCTTGGTTGTAAGTTGATAGACTAAACTATGAGAAGGAAAAATATTTTATTGCTAGGGGCATAGTCAGACACTGCAAATCTACTTGTCTCTGAACCAAGTAAGCATTGCTGCAAAGACACCCTCACTCTTTAAATCTTCTAGAAAAGGTAGAGTCAGGAAAATGTTTTCTACTCCAGCAAAGTAGTTGATTGGCTCAGGAAAAGACTGGTTAGCATAGCATCAGGATTCAGGGGAAAATTCCAATCACTGGTCAAGAATGAACAACATATTTTCCTGAACATTTTGCTGAAATTATTAAAGAAGAAGGTTGCTGTTCAAAACAGGTATTTATCTGCTAGAAGACAGGGAGCAAGGAGTCAGTGAGGATGAAGAGATAGCATCATGGAACCAGCCCTTACCTAACATCTGCCTTTAAGGACTTTTGAGGCTTTCATGTACACTGAATTCTTTTTAATAATTTCCCAGATAAGTGACCCTATTTTAACACTGTTCATAATTGGAGCAACAAAGAGTGCTGTGTGGAGTCTGAATTTCAATACCTGTAATTACTACTCTCAATAATTTTTTTCTTTGAAATAGAAGTTTTGCCCCAAGACTACTTAGGGATAGAGACAAAATGCAAGTCTTTGAAAAAGCTTGTTTATCAGCCTAATTCTCATTTGCCCAGGGAAGAACGGCAAAGGGAAATGGGGAGAGGGGTAGAAACTGTACAGGATCTCACAGATTTCGTGGTAGGTCCAAGGGACTTCTCAGGACACATGAGCAGACAGAAAGAGGTATTTCTCACTACATTCCAAGGTGAATGCCATCCATTTATAGTCCAAGGTGAGGCTGCTCCATTTGGAGGTGGCCAATTCAAGTTTCTCTTCATACTAACACACCAAAGGCTAATAGAGGCTAAAGCATTGGTCCCAGTGACAGCCTCGCCGACACTGGATCTGTCCCCTCCTCATCAGCAGTTGAGGCTTCCTTGAGGGTTCCTCTGGGACCCCTGTCTTGGTGGGTAGTTCTTACCTAATACCACAGATACTTCTTTTCCTGTGCACATGCTATATCTCCAACCAGCAGTAAACAAACCTAGTTCACTGAAGAGGCAGTTTATTGTTGTATTTACAAATATGGACTCTGAAACCAGACTCCCTGGGTTCAAATTCTGACTCTACTTCTTACTGAGTGACATGGAGAAGGTGGCTTAGCCACTCTGTGCCTTAGTTTTCTTATCTATGAAACAAGGATAATAATAATAACATCCTCAGAGGACTGTTGTAAGGATGCAAAGTGAATGAACGTAAAGTGTTTATGTATTTAAGTGTTTGCGATTGATATTTCCCAATACCTTCTCTGAAGTCATTTGGAGAAGTACACAAAAGTAAACATGTATATATTGTTAAAAATAAGTCAGCAGGCCCAAAATGGAGTCGCTTAGGCTAAGCCCCACATCACCAAACGGAGACTTAACTACAGTTTCAGTTCCCCCAGAAACAGAATCTTAAACCAGTCAATTGGGAATCCCTTGATAAGCATTAGTTTGTTGAAATATGCCTGATAAACCCCTGCCATCACCTAAAAGGGAAGTAATCTTGCAGTAACTGATCCGATTTTTTGCCTAGTACAACTTCCTTGCTTCTGCTCCCCCTGCTTATGAAATTTCTTGCCTTGTACAGCCCTTCAGAGCTCATTCCATCTGCTAGATCAGATGCTGCCTGATTCATTAATCATTGTATAGAGACAATAAGATCTTTAAAATTGGGATTCCCTGGTGGCACAGTGGTTGAGAGTCCACCTGCCGATGCAGGGGACACGGGTTCGTGCCCCGGTCCAGGAAGATCCCACATGCCGCGGAGTGGCTGGGCCCGTGAGCCATGGCTGCTGAGCCTGCACGTCCAGAGCCTGTGCTCCACAATGGGAGAGGCCGCAACAGTGAGAGGCCCGCATACCATAAAAAAAAAAAAAAAAAAAATTATTCAGCTGAATTTTGCTTTTTAACAATATCTATGTATTCTAACATAAATAATTTTATTCTTTATGACTTTCACATACAATAAGCCGCTTCTTAAACTAAATTTTCAAAATGTACCTGCACCAGAGGCGAGATGGTTAGATGGAAAATGTAAGTATTGTAGATGGAAAAGTATTGTAGCCCAGAGAAAGCTGAAGATTTCATCCAAACCACCTTTACCATAAATGTCTAAGCTTGCACATGACGAAGTGAAGGAGGCTCTGTGTAAGTGCAGGAATGCAGAGCTCAGACCCCCATTCAAGAAGGGACTGACCCTGAGGCTTCCAGGAGCCCAAGCCTCCGAGTGTTAACTCTCACAGGGCTCATCTCAGCTTTCCTGCCCAGGTCAGCCTCCTCCGGGGCAACCCCCAGACAATGACCATGCTGAACAGTGGTACAAGGACTCACTACAAGGCCCCAGTGAGGGACTTGTCTAAAGGGCATCCAGTTCTTCCCAGGGTGTTTTCATCGGGGTCTGATGGCTTCTTCCACCCAACCCTGCTTCCCCTCTTTTCCTTTCACAGATGTTACACCCCACAGACCGGCTGCAGTCCCAACTCTGTCCTGGTATCTGCTTCCCTGAGACCCAAACTCCCACGGTATTTTTTCTAAACTTCATTAGACCAATGGTATAGGAACCTCAACCAACCTAGCGCCGTGCAGAAAAATCTCCCCAAAGGAATTTTTTAGTGTTTCACTTTTTAGACATTTAAAATGTGCTCTAAGATTGACATATATACCCTAATTTGTATAAAATAGCTAACTAATAAGAACCTGCTGTATTAAAAAATAAAATAAAATAAAAATAAATAAATAAAATGTGCTCTAAGAAAGTAATTGTGTTCTTTATAAGAAACTTGAATATGACAGAAATTTATAATATACAAAGCAAATATCTCCTGTAGCCCCAAATCTCTTAACCACCCTGTATTTTTACCTTCAGGCTTTCTTCATATGCACATGCTAATATGTCTGGTTGTTATTATATTGCAAAATAGAATCAGACTCTACTCTTTTGTAGTTTGCTTAAAAAATACATGCTAGATACATCTATGTCTATACATATAGAGATACCTCACTTGATTACCATCTACATGAAATTCCATTATATGAATATTCTATATTTTTTAAGCATTTCAACACAAATACGCATTTGTGTTTTGTCCAGTTTTTTATGATTGCAACAGAGCTTTTGCACTGTTTAATTTGAGTTTACATATTGAAATGTCTGTGAAAGCATATATATGAGTTTCATCTTCATTTATTTTTATCATCTATTTTGGAATCTTGGGTGGGGGGTAGTATAAAATGGGATTTGAGGGACTGAATGCACATTTATAATTTTGGACCTTTACGTAGTAAAGCTTTGTGAATCATTTTCCGCTAAGTGGGATTTTGCCCATAGTGGTGAGAGGTTCTCACTCCTAACTGTCATATTTCTCTCACTTGCCTTGTGGCCTTAAGAGCAGGAAAATGAGAGCTGGTGGGAGGGCGAGGGGTGGTAACTAGTAGGACAGACCCAGCCCTTAGCCATATCCATGGCTCCACCCTTTTAGATCTTGAGGGCTTTGTGCTTACAAAGGGATCCTACAAATACCAGTGTGCAGTAACATTCTAGATTCTAATCTAGGCTCCAGATACTGTAACATTCTATACAGTGTCTACTGTAACATTCTAAAATGTACAATAGGTCCAAACATAGCCTATACTCTTTTTCTAGAAAAGTACCCTTTTCTTGCCTTTAAGAACTTCTGTTGTATAGAAACCTCTTTTTGTCAAACTTTTAAAAAAGAAAACAATGACAAAAGATAAGGACATTAAAGCTATAAGCCCAATCAATGTTTGCACCACTGCCAGCTGAGTCTGTTTGGCCGGTGGATCAAATGATTTTGCCAAGGTGAATTCACCCCGTCAGACATTCCCCCATCTTTGAGACAGCTTACGAGCTGCTCTGCAATTTCTGCCAGTGCTACCCTAGCAAAAATATCCTTGGCTTACAAATGTCTGTGCATTTGTTTGGTTAAAGGACCCATACAACCTCTTGGAGGCAGCAGAAGAGGTCTCCCAGGTGAGCAAGAAGGGCTAAAAAGGCAAAACACATCATACAAATGCCAATAAATGGAGATCAGGATGTTGACAGAACGTACGCATCAGCGACTCATAGATAGCCTAAATTTCCTCGAAAATAATGAGAAGCATTTAAATGTCTGCTTTTAAAAAATAAAATAAACCAGAATTTTTTTCTTTTAGTTTCTTTTTCCTACTTGAACCAGGAAAAAAAGGATTGAGTTCCTAAATTTTTCAATTTATATACCCATGAAGCCAAACAGTGAAGGTATAGATGAGGTGAAAAACTACACCTAAGGATTAGCTCTCAGCCTTTAATGTGCTAAGGGCTGTCTAAGGAGCTCACCAAAATGGCAAACTCTTTGATCCACTTGCCAGAATTCTGATTCAGTATATTGAAGGCGAGGCCCAGGAATCTGCATTTTAATCACTCCATGTGATTCCCATACAGGCAACAGGGACACGACTCTTTGAACTGGCTGAACACTGGCCCAAAGCCTGCAAGACTTCTTTTTCTATTCATAGTCTGTTAGTGAGTTTCAACATAGCTTTGGACCAAGTCACATTCATCAGGTCCCAATTTCAGTCTATAAAGTGGGGATAGTCATACTTGCCACCTACCTCATTACCATCACATGTAAATTCATGAGATGATGCCTGTGAAGTCATTTAAATTCCTCAGTAGAAAGGTGCTATAGTTCAAGTATTATCAAGTATTTATTTCCAGCATTACAGTGACACTTTGTTTTTTAGGGACCTACAAAAAGTGGTACCATTCCTGTTAAAATATATTAATAAGACTACTACACTACAGGTTCAGTCAAATTACATAACTTGTACACTGAAGGGGAATGGGTTTCTGGCTCAACTTTGACTTAAAAACTCACTAACATCATGGTCAATGTCATTTTTCAACTACAAACCATAATTTGACATCCCATGGTGTATCAGTCACGGTTCTACCAGAGAAACAGAACCAGTAGAAGATGCATCTATATCTATATATACAAATACATATATACATATTCATATATACCTATATGTATATGTATTTGTATATGTATATATGGCATATGTATATACAGATACATATGTTTATTTACACATACATTGGAGTTTGATTGAATATAATTAGGTGCTATAGTCTAGCCAAGCTGACACATAAAACTAGCCATCACACACATCATTTTTCAATGATTGCCAGTTAAGGAATTTATTGGGATGGAAATAAGTTCTGTCCCTAGAACTTAATAATTGCACTGATGAAGTAAAAAAACTTGCCTTCAATTAATTCTTTTTATTACTGTGTAGCTTGATAGGGCAAATAGGCTAATCATTAGATTCTTTCCTGGGCCTAAAAAGATCTTGTACCTATTTTCTAGGTTGTAACATGGCCTTTCTTTGTAAAGTCTTAATATTTTAAAAGAAAAGGCATAAAGGCATAGCGAGCCTAGAGTAAATGACCGTTGTTTTTGCCTAGTTTGACTCCTTCTTCTGGTGCCAGCCCCTAGCTTTATCTATGGAACCATTTCTTCCCCATCTCCGTACGTGGGCCTCTCACTGTTGTGGCCTCTCCCATTGCGGAGCACAGGCTCCGGACGCGCAGGCTCAGCAGCCATGGCTCACGGGCCCAGCCGCTCCGTGCGGCATGTGAGATCTTCCCGGACCGGGGCACGAACCTGCATCCCCTGCATCGGCAGGCGGACTCTCAACCACTGCGCCACCAGGGAAGCCCTCTTCCCCATCTTTGATCCACCTCCTCTTCCAGGAGGAGGTGTGGCCATCAGATGACTGCCCACAGTGATGGGTTCAAAGATGGGCAGACGACTCAACCAGACTGATAGACTCAGTCTTGGAATTCTTGCCAGTCCTGGTAGGAACGGGTTATGGTTATAAAGCTGGTAGAAACAGTCCCGGAACTGTTAGTGACTACCTTACCACAGTAGGAAGTAGCTGCCAGAGAAAGCAGAGCTGAAATAGAGAGAGAAAGATTCTGAAGCCGCTCAGATTTGGGGCTGTATAGCCAATAATTCCCTCTCTATGCTTAAACCAATTTAAGTTATGTGCCTTGAACTTGTCGCTAACAGCTTCTGACTACACTAGATACAGTTCCCCCTCTTCACATTTAGGATGGTATTTGCCATGAGTTTGCTCTGCAGAGAACTATATAGAGGAGCATTGCTTCCCCTCCCCACCCTTAGGCTTGTTTTTGGAGCCTGCAGTCTGATGTTCCCAGCACTGTGGCTCCTCAGGTGGCAGCCAAGGTCATCTGCTAAACAAAGTGAGGGCACCACTGTCAAGGAGCACCGTCACTCCTGCTGGCATCTTCTTATGGGCAATCACTTCTGCTTGGGGCTCAAGGGAGGGCAGGCAACAATAACGTAGAAGGGTCATAACTTCCACAACTCGGATCAACCTCTGTTCGCATCCAGGCCAGCACCAGCTGCCCCCAAAGTGGGGATAGAAGAGAAGGAAAGAGGAAGGCGGGAAGGAAAGGAGGAAGAGGGAGGAAGGGAAAGGAGCATGAAAATAAACTTTTGCCCAGCTCCCACTATGTGCCAGGCACTGTGCCAAATACTTTTCACATAACTCATCTCACTGGACCCTCACTATGATCTATGGAGTTCTGTGAAATACTTCCATGAAGTGCTTATCACCATCTTCATTTTAATTGAGAAGAAAATAGATCCAGAGAGATTACCTGACTTGCCCAAGGCCACATACTTACACAGTCAGTGAAGAGCTGAAATTTAGACCTGTCTGATTCCAACATTTGTCTGTATATGTGAGTATAACTTCCTGTCTTTGAGAACATCCTTATAAGGAACCCCAAAATATAAAAGAAGGGTGGTCCACCTGCTCATCCTCTTCTGCTTAGTTCTGTGGAAGACCCTGTGGCCTCTCCTTGGATATGTGGGACTTAAGAGCACAGACAGGTATGATGGAAAAACTTCTGGACCAGTCAGGACTCAGCTCAGACACCAGCTTTTCCTATGATGGGAGGGAGTAAGGAGGATGGAATAAACAAACAAAAAAAGAGGCTCCCAAATCCCTGCAGTTCCAATACATACACGGGTTAGACACACCATAGTGCTTAATAGATATTTGTTGAACAAATAAATGAATAACACCCAACTATTAATTAACTGATTATAGTAAAGGTAAGGGGGAAATTTGGCTACCTGGTTTTACTTCTCCTTGCAATAACAACTTCCCTTCCAATTCTTCACTGGATCATGTCTTCTAAGTTGAAGCTTTAGTGATGGTTTGCTGGCAGACTGCCTGAGAAGATAGGGTAGACACATTGTCCACCACTTGATCTCTGGTCTTCGTATCAAAAGAAAGGATGTGGAAGGTTTTTAGGATCACTGGCGGAATAAGAGGAGAGGGAGTGAAAGGAAACGTTGAATAAAAATCAAGTTAAGGGCTTCCCTGGTGGCACAGTGGTTGAGAGTCCGCCTGCCAATGCAGGGGACACGGGTTCGTGCCCCAGTCTGGGAAGATCCCACATGCCGCGGAGCGGCTGGGCCCGTGAGCCATGGCCGCTGAGCCTGCGCATCCGGAGCCTGTGCTCCACAGCAGGAGAGGCCACAACAGTGAGGGGCCCGCGTACCGCAAAACAAAAACAACAAAAATAAAAAATCAAGTTAAGAACGTAGTTTCTTGCAATTCTAATGATGTCATCTATTACCCTTTTAAAAGAAAGTTCTAGAATGCCATTCAAGTTTATATAACCCCGAAAAAGATGTTTCAGAATGGCATCGTGTGCGTTCGAATACAAGAACAGGCCTGCTTTATGACAGCAAGATGGCCACCAACTGCCACAGGCTGACGTCAAGTCCCCTCCGGGCCCAACAGAAATAGAGCTTCTCTTCCCCAGGATTCCAGCACGAGGCCCATAGCAGCTTTATTTGAAATATCAGTAATGTATAGAAAGATAGCAATAAAAGTAGAAGTAATCCAAATATCTACTAAACAGGTGAATGAATACACTAGTTGTGGTATACCCATAAAGTGAAACACTACTTAGCAGTACATGAAATGACCTATTAAAATACACTACAACAAGGATGAATCTCAAAATAATCATTCTGAGTAAGAGAAAGCCAGACCAAAAAAGAAGAGTATATAGTGTATGATTCCATTTATATAATATTACAGAAAATGTGTCTAAACCATATCAACAGAATACAGATCAGTGATTACCTGGGGATGGGACTGGAAGGGGCTGGGGGTGTGTTGTGTGGGGAAAGTTGAGTGAGAAAGATTATAAAAGGCAGGAGAAACTTTTGCAGGTGGTGGATATGTTCATTATCTTAATCATGGTGATGGTTCCTTGGCTATATACATATGTGAAAACCTTTGATATTATACACTCTAAATATGTGCAGTTTACTGTATGTCAACTGTCTCTCAATAAAACTGTCTTCAAAAAACTAAAAGACAAAACCAAACAAACAAACAAAAGAACAGGCCTGTTGAGTTCCTCACGTGGGCCAGGCACTAAAGTGGGGAGTAGTTTCTTGCGCTCTGCATCCACTTACTATTATCTCTGGAAGGGTAAGCAACCTGATTTTGCTTCCAGGGAGACTCCACCCCTGACTCCAGCAAACGACTTATGCCTGGCCAATAAGAGCAAGCATTTCTCCAACCATGGTGATTGGTTGGAGCAGGGGCATGTGACACAGCCCAAGCCAATCAGAGCTAATCATAACTAATTCCTGTTAATCCCAAAGCCATTGCTTTCCAGTTGGGTTTGAATCTGAAAAGTTCTGGGGTAGGAACCATCTTGACCGTACATGAAAGTGAGAATGAAAAGAAGAGAGCAAAACGGAACTGAAAAGTGGGGAAGCAACAACAAAACAAACAATACTGATCACTCCTTTTGGCTATGAATTCAGCCTGCAGTTTACCCTGTGGCTTTTCAGTTACAAAAGTTCTCTTGCTTAAACCCAAGTTAAGTTGGGTTTGCAGTCACTGACAACTGAAAAAGTCCCAACTGGTGCGGGTATTTTATATACTCCTCTTACTTGATGTCCCTAACAACTCAGTAAAGAAGGAATTATTATCCTGAATTCAAAATAAGAAAAAAAAAGGCTTAGAAAGATTAATTCCTTGTCCAAAGACACACAGAGAGTGTCAACTGTAATTCTGGAGAATGAGGATCATTTTTAATCTCTGTGACTATTTAAAATCATGCACAAGTTGCTGTCATAACCTAGAGTCTGTCATACATAGTGAAGTAAGTCAGAAAGGGAAAAACAAATACCATATGCTAACACATATATATGGAATCTAAAAAAAAAATGGTTCGATGAACCTAGGGGCAGGACAGGAATAAAGATGCAGATGTAGAGAATGGACTTGAGGACATGGGGTGGGGGAAGTGTAAGCTGGGACAAAGTGAGAGAGTGGCATGGACATATATATACTACTAAATGTGAGATAGATAGCCAGTGGGAAGCAGCTGCATAGCACAGGGAGATCAGCTCAGTGATTTGTGACCACCTAGAGGGGTGGGATAGGGAGGGTGGGAGGGAGACGCAAGAGGGAGGGGATATGGGGATATATGTATATGTATAGCTGATTCACTTTGTTATACAGCAGAAACTAACACAACATTATAAAGCACATATACTCCAATAAAGGTGTTAAAAAAAAGAAAAAATAACTATTAAAAAGAATAATCTGTTGAGAATCTGAGGATGCATAATTTGCCTTTCAGGTTTCTTCAACATCGTGTGCGTGCACACACACACTAGCGAGCAAGCGTGTGTTTTTATTCAATGTCAAGAGATGATCTGCATAACAGTTAAGAGCTTGGATTCTGGAGATAAAACTCCCCAGTTCAAATTTCAGCTCTTCCTATATTAACTGTGTGACCTTGGACAAATTAATCTCTCTGTGCCTCAGTTTCCTCATTTGAAAATTGGAATGTGTAATGATAGCAATTGCCTTATGGGATTGTTGTATGAGGTGAGTTAACATATAAGAAGTGCTTAGAAGGTGTCAGGAAGGAGGAAATTTTCCCCACCCTTCTGGGTTCCTTTGGCTGATGTAATCATTAAATTGACACAAGAGAAATTAACAGGAGAAAAAAATTAATTCACACATACAGAGGTCTCATAGAAGTGGAACCCCTAAAGTGACCAAAGCAGGCTGTTTATATATCATTTTTAGACAAAGAAACAATTTTTCATGAATATTTAACAAAACAAAAGGGTTAGTGCTTGGGGTAGCAAACTAAGGAGCAAGTAACTAGATTTGTCTATTCAGCTTTCTTAGCCTTGAATTCCCTAACTCTGGTGAAAAAGATACTTTCTGTCTTCCTGATATAAAGAGGATACCTTCACATGGGAGATTTATTTCCTGCTTTCAGGGGAAAGAAGAGGGTGCCAGAATGAGTTTTTTTAAATATAATTTTTATTCCACTGGCTGTTTCTCAAGTAACTTTAATTCAAAGTAATCAATATGCCACTTTGGCATATTTTGGGGTGGTCTGTCCTGAGCCCAAAGTATCCAGCATATAGTCAGTGCTGCTATTACTATGGGTATAATTATATGTGATGTTACCCATATATCCCAAATTATAAAAATATGAATTACCTTTATTTCCTGTTTATGCTGTTTATGCTTCCCTAAAAAAATATATTAAAGACAATCATATCTTCCCAAGCACAGTCTTTCAATAAAACCCTCATACAGCAAATACAGCAAGGTCAGAGCAGCAAAAAGTTGCTCAAGTTAGGAAAGACTCCAGAGCGTATTGTCATTATTCAAAAATTAGTAACATTTTTACAAGTGCAGTATCAGCTTCTAAGCAGGAGTTGTTTCAGAGCCAAGTCACAAGAGATACCATTACATTCATGAGGAGGAAGTGGCCACTTCCTGGCCCAGAGGGGTAGCAGCAGTAAGATCCCTCACTATCAGCACAAGTAATTGCAACCTTCAGTGTAATTGCCATCTCATTGTATTTTGCAGTTTTCCTGTTCCGACATGTTCATGGACTTCAATTCCATTAACTCTTAGAAGCCCCCTTTGTTTCTATCCTAGATACACTTAGCAGACCTGGCTGGTCCAGAGAGGAGACCTGTGTGTTTTCAAAAAGCAAAGTGGGCTTTGTCCCAGAGCATCTATCTTGCCCCTACCATCTCGTTACCTTCACTCACTCTCCCTCCAGAGAAAAAGAAATGGAATCAGGCTTGCCAGCATCACCTAGACTCTTCTAGTATTCTGCTGTTATGCAAGGGATAGGCCCCGCCAAACTCTTAATTTACACTACACGGGATGGAATAAGCAGGAACCTACTATTCTCTGATGGAAACAGCAAAGGCACCTGGTAAAATGCAGACAGTGAGACATGGAAGTAACTTAGAAAAGTGCAAAGTCTTCCCCTCTGCATCTATCACAATGGGAAGGAGTCAACCAGACAAAGGACACTGGGGAAAGTATCCAAGCAGGGTAGGCGCTCCCACCATTGTCCAGACAGGATTTCTCTGGTTTGGTCTGCTAGCCCCCAAATGATTGAATCATGAAGTAGGCTTTGCTTTTCTCTAGCTCACACTGTGTAAAGTCCGTTGAGAGTTATTTGGTATGGGATGGATCAACTACAATTAGGTTTAGCTGCAAGTGATATAAAACCCACATTGACAATAGTTTGAATTAGCTAAAAGTACATTTTTCTTGTCTAAACCAAAGCAGTCCAGAGCCACTACTGCTCTCCATGAGGTCAAGGATCCAGGCTCACTCTCTTTGCTCCATCATGGTCCACCTCATGCTCCAAGATGGCTACTGGATTTCCAATCATTATTTAAATTTCAGTGACCTGAAAGGAGATAAGCCAGAAGAAGGGACAAAGATTGCATGCTAGCATTTTCACAAACCAATTTCCTGGAGCCTGTGCATGTCCTCTACCTAATCTTCCTTAATAACGCAGAGTTACCAGATACTGTAATGAATAGATATCAGGTCCAGTGGACCCTACACACAAACACACGCATTATTGCAGTCTACATCCTGGTCCCCAGAGCAGGTAGAACCGGTGAGCATCATCTCTTACTGAGAGTGCTGCCTTAGCCAGACTTCCTGTCTGCAGTGCCAGACATCTCACACACAGACCACCCGTTTCTCTAGAGCCTGCATTAAGGTCAGTATTTTCTGTTTCTCTCTCTCTCCCCCCTCCCCTCTCTCCCTCCCTCCCTCCCTCTCTATCTCCATCTCTATCTCTATTTCTATCTCTTTTTACTGTAAAATAGACTTGTTTTCACCTCAAAATTGATTTTGGATCATTGAAAAAACTTACTTTGAGTATTCTTTTGAGAATATTACCTTATCTTTCTAGTATTAATATTAATATTTTAATATTACTGTCATTACATTCTTAAAATATAACCCTATCATCAAGAAACCAGGAGAAGAGTCCAAGATATTTAGACCATAAATCCATGACACAGACCTAAGCTTTCACACTCAGACTTACCATAGGTAACCTAACTGCTTTGGTTCCCTGTCTCCTTCCTGAATTTGCCAACCTGGAAGGTGATGAGGGGTCCAGCACCTTCTATCCCTCTATATCACTCTTGAATAAAAATATAAGGATCCCAACTATGTGGTTGGGCCTGGTGGACACTCCAGTGTGAAGTGGCTCTTCAGCAGATGAGTACTGTTTGCAGTGTGGTGCAATGTCTAGGAGAACAGGCTTTCTAGCCAGACAGCCTGAACTCTGAGCTCAGCTCTACAATTTATGGGGTGTGTGACCTGGGAAAATTACTGTCTGCCTCAGGTGAACAGGATTCAACATATGTTTCATATCTCCCACCTCACAGGTGGCTTCTGAGATGATTCCATAGGTGTAAAATGCTTAGCAACAAGTACCAAATGGATAATGATGCTCTTAGTAAATGATTAGTTTACACTTTAGAGGCTGCCTCTGTATTAAAAAGTAAGGTAGACAATACTTTTCCCTTTTAAGGATAATTAAAAGAATTCACTCTGGGGGCTTCCCTGGTGGCGCAGTGGTTCGGAGTCCGCCTGCCGATGCAGGGGACATGGGTTCGTGCCCCGGTCTGGGAGGATCCCGCGTGCCGTGGAGTGGCTGGGCCCGTGGGCCATGGCCACTGAGCCTGCATGTCCGGAGCCTGTGCTCTGCAACGGGAGGGGCCACGGCATGGGAGGCCCGCATACCACAAAATAAATAAATAAATAAAATTTAAAAAAAAAAGAATTCACTCTTCAAATATTTATTGATAAAACACTGTAGTTTATCTCAGTTAAGCACTTTCACCTATAGTGGTAAAAAGGAGAGAGAAGAATAGAGGAAGGGAGGAAGGGAAAGAGGAAGAAAGAAGAAGGGAGAGAGTTGGGCAAACAGAACATCTAACAGAAGTCCTCTGAGCATGTACTTGGGGACCAAGACCATCACTGAGAACAAGGAGACAAGTCTCTTCCCGAATTTCTATGTATTCCCACTCTCTCAAGTAGGCTATTCTCTGAAACTAAAGGCTGTGTGAGCATCCAGGCAGGGAGCAGGTGTTAATTTACACAGACTAATTAATAGCCATTAATAGCACTTTAAAATCCAAAAATCCAAGAAGGATGTTCTAACCATTCACACCAGAATCAGAATTCTGCATGAGGCTCTTCTTGTGTGGTAGCACTCATCATCATCACCATCACCATCACCATTATCACCATCATCACCATCATCATCACCATCAACATCACCATCATCATCACCATCATCACCACCACCATCATCACCATCATCATCACCATCATCACCACAACCATCAACATCATCATCATCAAGTTTTCCTGTCTTATTACCAACACAAACATTTCCTATCCGGCACTGGAGATTAAAAGATGAAAGACCTGCTCTCTGGACCCAGAAGCCTATAGAATGGAAGGCAATGCTGTCTGGAACTGACCACAATGTAACGTGATGACAGGTATATGAGGAAAATGAACTAAGTCCCATGAGAGAATGTGATTAATGGTCTGTTTTCTGCCTAAAATGGGACCTTTTACCATCAAATATTGTTCAAGAGCAAAGGAAGTTCACCAAACAAAACAGCAATGATGATACAAAACAAATGAACACAACTAACCACAAAGGAATGTGCTTCCTAAAAAGTGTTGTAAAATGGAAAATGGCAGACTGAGGCTCTATAGAGTATATTCCCTTTCCTTGGTCTGGCTCCAAACACATAGTGGATAAAACATAACCATTAAAAAATTCTATTCTGATTTCAAATCAGGAACCAGGAAATAAAAGGAGAAATCAAAAGCGACAGAGCTAGATCCTACAGTTGATGCCATGGATGCCCAAAGAAGGGAGTTGCGGGTATTGGGAAGATCCAGGAATTCTGAGGGGATAAGATATATGGCCTTGAGCCCTGGAAGGGCTATTTGCTTTGAGAAGAAGGGTCTAGAAAAAAACATTACAATTGTAGCAGGGAAGTGTTATCTCCATCCATGGCTTTGGATGAATGAACTAAAAATTACATGCCTGTGCCATGTGTGAGTTAGGGATCCCAAGTATATACCCTTTCCTGTATGGGCACCTTCATGGTGCCATGATACCAGCTGCAGAGAAATGTTCCTAAGCAGGTAAAACCCATTGGACACCTGGTAGAAACAAACAAAAACCACTCTGTAGGGATGCTTCCACATTCCAGAAATCAGAGACCCCTGTAGGAAAGAAAATAGCCCCCACTGGAGGGGGGCTCACAACCAGAAATGAAAAGCTTATAATAGGAAACTCTCTCCCATGAGAGAGACCCCATAGTTACAACACAAGAATACAATAAAATACCTGAAAGAGATTTTAAAAACCAGCAAAACAATACAAACAAAACTGTACACGCTAAGTTTACATGGCTGAATAAGCAAACGTATTTAATATGACCAAATCTAAAAAGCCCTTCACCCAAGGACCACTCCCCTTCTAGAGTTTGAATTTCAACTTAGTAAATCATTCCTTCATATGAAATATTTTCTTCTTTCAGCCTTCCTTTTAAAAGATGCAAATACTCCTGGGAAAATTAATACAAGTTAGCCTTTCTCAAATTTCAGTGTTTATTGGAATCATCTGTGGAGTTCTTCCAAAATGAGCCCTACCTAGTGAAATTCTGGTTTAAGTGAATTTAGCATGGGACCCAGGAATCTGGATATTTAACTAGTGTCCCAAGTGATTGCCAGGGTACGGTGAGGATGGGTTTGAACTCCTGACCAAGTGGTCTACTGTAAAAACTGTTTAGGGGCTGGGAATCAGCTTGGTTGAGAACTTCTAGTTAAGAAATCTATATTTTGAATTAGAATAACTTTATGTATACAGAGCAATATATAGTCCATAGATATTCTTCCACATACACATCTTTTAAGTCATATTGACTTTATACCTTTCTTTTAAGATTGGATTTTAGCATATGGTCATGGATATTGGTAGTAGAAGTGAAGAAGAAGGAAGAAGAGAGGAAGGGAGAGCTGCTAAGTCCAAAGCTAAGAGTTAAGTAATAACAAGGAGGAATTGTTATCTCTATTATGTCTGCCTCAAATATAGCCTGGGGTGTCAGAGACATTTACTACTTGCCAGATATCCTTGTGCTCTTCCACATTTCCAAACATCCCTGCAGTGGGTGTGGCCATGTGGCTAGGTGTGGCAGTGAGCAACAGCAGTGTATGTCACGTGCAGAATAAACCCTTAAGAGCTGTGTGCAGCTCTCTGCCACTCTGTTCCTCTCCCCCAAGCATAGAGGTCGACAGCCCAGGGAGGATTGCCTGAACCCAATCAAGCTTGTGTGAGCCATAAATAAACCTTCTGGTGTTAAGTTTGCTGAAATTGAAGTGAGGGTGCGCTTGTTACCACAGCAAAGTCTAGCCTAATGAGAAATGCCCAACCTAGTAGTTATAGATACAGTTCTTGTCTTGCACTCTGTTTTTCTATTTACTTTCTATCACTGCTCCCAACATCTTTAAATTGTTAAAGATAAATAAAGATCCGAATAAACTCCAGGGTACTACTTGTTCATTTTCTTTTCCTAGTATCTAATCCTTTAGGCAGAGTTCCATGAAGCTATGGTGTGTGTGTGTGTGTGTGTGTGTGTGTGTGTGTGTGTGTGTTAAGGTATTGTTTTTAGGAAACAAAAGATACTGATATTTCTGGTCCATGCCTGGGAAGAGTAATAACTGGCAATGCTCACATTTTACTGACCTCTTTAGAGCTAGTTTCCTTTTAGTGTAAAGAGAATAGCAGAACCAAGCAGATGTTCTGGCCACTCTGCAGCTGTTTGATTTACAATGTGACACCACATTTATGAAATCAGCTGGGGGACCCAATGGCATCCTAAGGTTTCAGGAAGGGAAATTCACGGGTGTGAGTCAAGCCAGGTTCCAATGTTGTCAAGTGCTCTGTGATGGGAAGTTGCTGTGAGTTTCCCAAAGGACAGCCAAGGATGCTGGGGGAGGGCAAGAATGAACATAAAGCAACCTGCTCCCTTCCTTGACAGGACCAGTGGGAGGGATAGCAGGAGGAGGAAGCACGGAGAGGAAATCCCAAGAAGAAAGGAAAGAAACCCCATTTTTCAAACTGATACCTTCCCCCAAGTTTGCTTCCCAACTCCTACTCCAGCATGAGGAGGATTAAAGAACCATCTCCACCACAGTGAGGGAACACCTGCCCGGGGTTTGTGCAGAAGTTTGCACCATTCTCTCCACACTCATCCTACTCTTGTTATGCTTTAGAATAAAAAACGTGGTCTCTGTGGGCTGCAAAGAGGTCTGGTTTGGAGATTAGTGAGCCAAAGAGAACCAAATAAAGTTTGACAACATCAGGGGTGAGAAAGCTATCCTGAGGCAACACACTTAGTAATTTGCAATGATATTTCAGTGCAGGAACTTGCAAAGACACAATCTTAACAATCTATTGTTTTCCACTTCTAAGCAGAGTGCATAATAATTGCATTTTTTTAAATGTCTTTGACCTTCTCTCTTGCTTTTAAAAAAATTACAGAACCATGGGTCATGACTTTTGCCAGTCACCCTGTGATAAAAACAAAACAAAATAAAACTCAGTTGTCCCCTAGGCATTGCAACATTTGTTGAATAAATGAGTGGATGAATGGTCAAGAGGAGAAGGTAACTGTGGGAACAGTGGGAAATGCAGTATTAGACATATTGGGTTTAGGATGCTAATTGAAATATGTATGCTAGACTGACAGATTTGACTACTTAAAAGTTTTAAATTCTGTATGACAAAGGCCACCACAAATAAAATTGGAAGACAAGCAACACATTGGAGGAAAGTATGTACACGTACTAAATGAAAGATTACTATCCAAAATATATGTATTTCCTAAAAAAATCTATAAAAGGCCCATATCTCAATAGTTAAATGAGTAAAGGCTATGAACAGGCAATTTGAAGAATTACAAATGTCAATAAACAGATGGTGAAATGTCAGTAAAAAGATAGTGAACTGCATTAATAATAAAACAAATGCACATGAACAACCAGATTTCAACTTTTGCCAATCAGTTTGGCAAAAAAAAAGAAAGAAAACATTGATTATTTCAAGTATTGAAGATGCTATAAAGAAACAAGCTTCTCATTCAATGTAGAAGTATACATTTTAAAGTCTTTTGTGTGTAGTGGGAAGCAATTTGGCAAGGGTTATCACAATTTTAAATATGTCTACACTTTTAGCAATTTCATTGCTATCAACCTATCCTAGAGAAAATGCACATGTGCCAAAGAGCATGAACTAAGATGTTCTTCGCTGCTTTGTTTACAATATTGAAAACTGGAAACAATCCAAACATCCATCAGCAGTGGAGCAATTGCATATATTACAATATACCCATTTAAAGAAATTTCATACTGCTGTTTTAAAAAGAAGGTAGTAGATTTTTATATGCTGATATGGGAAGATCTCCAAATCAAAAAGCAAGTCAATTGGTAAAGTATAGAACACACGAGTCCATTAAATTACATGGAAAGAGGACCGGAAATATATCCACCACACTGTTCATGTTAATTTCCTTTGGGGCGGGTGATGGTTATGGGAAAGGTGGAGGGGGTACTTTTACATTTTACTTCAACCATTTCCATGTATCACAAGGAATTTGAGGAGACAGGAAATTGATGGAGTATAAGGCAAGATAATCCATTTGATTTTGTTGCTTAGGCAGAACAGTACAGTAGTTAAGATCATGGGCTCTAGAATCTTACTGCCCAGTTTCAAATCCTGTCCACCCTGCACTACTTAATACTATGTAAACTTTGGGCACGGTCCTTAATCCCTTGGACCTCTGCATCCTCATCTTTAAAGTGAGATTGGTAGATTTCACACAGAAGTGATACCGTACAGTATTTGTCTTTCTCTGTCTGACATCTCACAAATACTGTAGGATATCACTTCTATGTGGAATCTAAAAAGCTGAACTTGTAAAAACAGAGTAGAATGGTGGTTACCAGAGGCTAGGGAGGGGTGGGGAATTGAGGAGATGTTGTTTAAAGGTACAAACTTGCAACTAGGAGATAAATAAGTCCTGGAGAGCTAATGCACAGCACAGTGATTATAGTCAACAATCTGTATTATAAAGTTCACAGTTGCTAAAAGACTAGATCTTAATTGTTCCCACCGCAAAAAAGAAATGATAATTGTGTGATGTGATAGAGATGTTCGCTAAAGCTACAAATGGAAATCATATTGCAATATATAAATGTATCAAATCGACACATCTTAAACTTACACAGTGTTATATGTCACTATCTCAATTAAAATAAATTTTAAAATTTATTTAAAATAATAATTTATTTAAAATAATATTTATTTATTAAATTTAAAAAGTGAGATTGGTAGTGTTCCATATGTACTAGTGTTATTATTAATATTGCTTCTAGACTTCCGGGGAAGATGGCGGAAGAGTAAGACGCGGAGATAACCTTCCTCCCCACAGATACATCAGAAATACATCTACACGTGGAACAACTCCTACAGAACACCTACTGAACGCTGGCAGAAGACCTCAGACCTCCCAAAAAGCAAGAAAGTCCCCACGTACCTGGGTAGGGCAAAAGAAAAAAGAATAAACAGAGACAAAAGGATAGGGATGGGACATGCACCAGTGGGAAGGAGCCGTGAAGGAGGAAAGGTTTCTACACACTAGGAAGCCCCTTGGCGGGTGGAGACTGCGGGTGGCGGAGAGGGAAAGCTTCAGAGCCACAGAGGAGAGCGCAGCAACAGGGGTGTGGAGGGCAAAGCAGTGAGATTGCCGCACAGAGGATCGGTGTCGACCGGCACTCACCAGCCCGAGAGGCTTGTCTGCTCGCCGCCAGGGCGGGCGGGGCTGGGAACTCAGGCTCGGGCTTCGGTCGGCGCGCAGGGAGAGGAATGGGGTTGGCGGCGTGAACATAGCCTGCAGGGGGTTAGTATGCCACGGCTAGCCGGGAGGGAGTCCGGGAAGAAGTCTGGACCTGCCCAAGAGGCAAGAGACTTTTTCTTCCCTCTTTGTTTCCTGGTGCGCCAGGAGAGGGGATTAAGAACGCTGCTTAAAGGAGCTCCAGAGACGCGAGCCGCGGCTAAAAGCGCGGACCCCAGAGACGGGCGTGGGACACTGGGGCTGCTGCTGCCGCCGCCAAGAGGCCTGTGTGCGAGCACAGGTCACTTTCCACACCTACCTTACGGGGAGCCTGTGCAGCCCGCCACTGCCAGGTATCCAGGTACCGGTATCCAGGTACGGCTTCTCCGGAAGAGCGCACGGCGTGCCTCGGGCTGGTGCAACACCACGCCGGCCTCTGCCGCCGCAGGCCCGCCCCGTACTCCATACCCCTCCCTCCCCCTGGCCTGAGTGAGCCAGAGTCCCCGAAGCAGCTGCTCCTTTAACCCCGTGCTGTCTAAGCGAAGAACAGACGCCCTCCGGTGACCTACACGCAGAGGCGGGGCCTAATCCAAAGCTGAGACCCGGGAGCTGTGAGAACAAAGAAGAGAAAGGGCAATCTCTCCCAGCAGCCTCAGAAGCAGCAGATTAAATCTCCACAATCAACTTGATGCACCCTGCATCTGTGGAATACATGAATAGACAATGAATCATCCCAAATTGAGGAGGTGGACTTTGAGAGCAAGATTTGTGATTTTTTTCCCCTCTTCCTCCTTTTGTGAGTGTGTATGGGTATGCTTCTGTGGGAGATTTTGTCTGTATAGCTTTGCTTCCACCATTTGTCCCAGGGTTCTATCCGTCCTTTTTTTTTCTTAATAATTATTTATTTTAATAACTATATTATATTTTATCATACTTTATTTTATTTTACTTTATCTTCTTTCTTTCTTTCTTTCTTCCTTCCTTGCCTCCTTCCTCCCTCCCTCCCTCCTTTCTTTCTTTCTTTCTTTCTTTCTTTCTACTTCTACTAACTCTTTCTTTCTACTTTTTCTCCCTTTTATTCTGAGCCATGTGGATGAAAGGCTCTTGGTGCTACAGCCAAGAGTCAGTGCTGTGCCTCTGAGGTGGGAGAGCCAACTTCAGGACACTGGTCCACAAGAGACCTCCCAGCTCCACATAATATCAAACAGCGAAAATCTCCCAGAGATCTCCACCTCAACACCAACACCCAGCTTCAGTCAACGACCAGCAAGCTACAGTGCTGGACACCCTATGCCAAGCAACTAGCAAGACAGGAACACAACCCCACCCATTAGCAGAGAGGCTGCCTAAAATCATAATAAGTCCACAGACACCCCAAAAAACACCACCAGATGTGGACCTGCCCACCAGAAAGACAAGATCCAGCCTCATCCACCAGAACACAGGCACTAGTCCCCTCTACCAGGAAGCCTACACAACCCACTGAACCAACCTTAGCCACTGGGGACAGACACCAAAAACAACGGGAACTACGAACCTGCAGCCTGCAAAAAGGAGACCCCAAACACACTAAGATAAGCAAAATGAGAAGACAGAAAAATACACAGCAGGTGAAGGAGCAATATAAAACCCACCAGACCTAACAAATGAGGAAATAGGCAGTCTACCTGAAAAAGTATTCAGAATAATGGTAGTAAAGATTATCAAAAATCTTGGAAATAGCATAGACAAAATGCAAGAAACATTTAACAAGGACCTAGAAGAACTAAAGATGAAACAAGCAACGATGAACAACACAATAAATGAAATTAAAAATACTCTAGATGGGATCAATAGCAGAATAACTGAGGAAGAAGAACTGGTAAGTGACGTGGAAGATAAAATAGTGGAAATAACTACTGCAGAGCAGAATAAAGAAAAAAGAATGAAAAGAATTGAGGACAGTCTCAGAGACCTCTGGGACAACATTAAATGCACCAACGTACGAATCATAGGGGTTCCAGAAGAAGAAGAGAAAAAGAAAGGGACTGAGAAAATATTTGAAGAGATTATAGTTGAAAACTTCCCTAATATGGGAAAGGAAATAGTTAATCAAGTCCAGGAGGCACAGAGAGTCCCATACAGAATAAATCCAAGGAGAAATACGCCAAGACACATATTAATCAAACTGTCAAAAATTAAATACAAAGGAAAGTTATTAAAAGCAGCAAGAGAAAAACAACAAATAACACACAAGGGAATCCCCATCAGGTTAACGGCTGATCTTTCAACAGAAACTCTGCTTTCCAGAAGGGACTGGCAGGACATATTTAAAGTGATGAAGGAGAAAAAACTACAACCAAGATTACTCTACCCAGCAAGGGTCTCATTCAGATTTGATGGAGAAATTAAAACCTTTACAGACAAGCAAAAGCTGAGAGAGTTCAGCACCACCAAACCAGCTTTACAACAAATGCTAAAGGAACTTCTCTAGGCAAGAACCACAAGAGAAGGAAAAGGCCTACAATAACGAAACCAAAACAATTAAGAAAATGGGAATAGGAACATACATATCGATAATTACCTTAGGTGTAAAGGGACTAAATGCTCCCACCAAAAGACGCAGATTGGCTGAATGGATACAAAACCAAGACCCATATATATGCTGTCTACAAGAGACCCACTTCAGACCTAGAGACACATACAGACTGAAAGTAAGGGGATGGAAAAAGATATTCCATGCAAATGGAAACCAAAAGAAAGCTGGGGTAGCAATTCTCATATCAGACAAAATAGACTTTAAAATAAAGCCTATTAGAAGAGACAAAAAAGGACACTACATAATGATCAAGGGATCGATCCAAGAAGAAGATATAACGATTGTAAATATTTATGCACCCAACACAGGAGCACCTCAATACATGAGGCAAATACTAACAGCCATAAAAGGGGAAATCAACAGTAACACATTCATAATAGGGCACTTTAACACCCCACTTTCACCAATGGACAGATCATCCACAATGAAAATAAATAAGGAAACACAAGCTTTAAATGATACATTAAACAGGATGGACTTAATTGATATTTATAGGACATTCCATCCAAAAACAACAGAATACACATTTTTCTCAAGTGCTCATGGAACATTCTCCAGGATGATATCATATCTTGGGTCACAAATCAAGCCTTGGTAAATTGAAAAAAATTGAAAGTGTATCAAGTATCTTTTCCGACCACAGCGCTAGGAGACTAGATATCAATTACAGGAAAAGATCTGTAAAAAATGCAAACACATGGAGGCTAAATACACTACTTAATAACGAAGTGACCACTGAAGAAATCAAAGAGGAAATCAAAAAATACCTAGAAACAAATGACAATGGAGACACGACGACCCAAAACCTATGGGATGCAGCAAAAACAGTTCTAAGAGGGAAGTTTATAGCAATACAGTCCACCTTAAGAAACCAGAAACATCTCAAATAAATAACCTGACCTTGCACCTAAAGCAATTAGAGAAAGAAGAACAAAAAAACCCCAAAGTTAGCAGAAGGAAAGAAATCATAAAAATCAGATCAGAAATAAATAAAAAAGAAATGAAGGAAACGATAGCAAAGATCAATAAAACTAAAAGCTGGTTCTTTGAGAAGATAAACAAAACTGATAAACCATTAGCCAGACTCATCAAGAAAAAAAGGGAGAAGACTCAAATCAATAGAGTTAGAAATGAAAAAGGAGAAGTAACAACTGACACTGCAGAAATACAAAAGATCATGAGAGATTACTACAAGCAACTCTATGCCAATAAAATGGACAACCTGGAAGAAGTGGACAAATTCTTAGAAAAGCACAACCTGCCAAGACTGAATCAGGAAGAAATAGAGAATATGAACAGACCAATCACAAGCACTGAAATTGAAACTGTGATTAAAAATCTTCCAACAAACAAAAGCCCAGGACCACATGGCTTCACAGGCGAATTCTATCAAACATTTAGAGAAGAGCTAACACCTATCCTTCTCAACCTCTTCCAAAATATAGCAGAGGGAGGAACACTCCCAAACTCATTCTACGAGGCCACCATCACCTTGATACCAAAACCAAACAAGGATGTCACAAAGAAGGAACACTACAGGCCAATATCACTGATGAACATAGATGCAAAAATCCTCAACAAAATACTAGCAAACAGAATCCAACAGCACATTAAAATGATCATACACCATGATCAAATGGGATTTATTCCAGGAATGCAAGGATTCTTCAATATATGCAAATCAATCAACGTGATACACCATATTAACAAATTGAAGGAGAAAAACCATATGATCATCTCAATAGATGCAGAGAAAGCTTTTGACAAAATTCAACACCCATTTATGATAAAAACCCTGCAGAAAGTAGGCATAGAGGGAACTTTCCTCGACATAATAAAGGCCATGTATGACAAACCCACAGCCAACATCGTCCTCAATGGTGAAAAACTGAAAGCATTTCCACTAAGATCAGGAACAAGACAAGATTGCCCACTCTCACCACTCTTATTCAACATAGTTTTGGAAGTTTTAGCCACAGCAGTCAGAGCAGAAAAGGAAATAAAAGGAATCCAAATCAGAAAAGAAGAAGTAAAGCTGTCACTGTTTGCAGATGACATGTTACTATACATAGAGAATCCTAAAGATGCTACCAGAAAACTACTAGAGCTAATCGATGAATTTGGTAAAGTAGCAGGATACAAAATTAATGCACAGAAATCTCTGGCATTCCTGTACACTAATGGTGACTGTTGTTGTTGTTGTTGTTTTGCGGTATGTGGGCCTCTCACTGTTGTGGCCTCTCCCGTTGTGGAGCACAGGCTCCGGACGCACAGGCTCAGCAGCCATGGCTCTCAGGCCCAGCTGCTCCGCGGCATGTAGGATCTTCCCGGACCGGGACACGAACCCGTGTCCCCCGCATCGGCAGGCGGACTCTCAACCACTGTGCCACCAGGGAAGCCCGGCTTGTTACTGTTTTGACCAATAGTGTACTATAGAAGTGATGTCATGTGGCTTTCAAGGCTAAATCATAAAAAGTTATGGAGCTTCTGCCTTGTTTGCTAAAAATACTCACTCTTGGAGTCTTGACCCACCACGTAAGAAGGCTGAATATCCTGAGGCTGCCATGCTGTGTGGAAGCTCAAACCACATAAGGAGAAGACTTTCCTGGTGGTCCAGTGGTTAGGACTTCACCTTCCAATGCAGGGGGTGTGGGTTCGATCCCTGATCAGGGAGCTAAGATCCCACATGCCTTGTGGCCGAAAAACCAAAGCATAAAACAGAAGCAGTATTGTAACAAATTCAATAAAGACTTTAAAAATTAGTCCCCATCAAAAAAAAATCTTAAAAAAAAAAACCTAAGGAGGCTCTGTGTAGCACCTCAGTTGACAGTCCCAAATAGCCTAGGCTTCACATATGTGAGTGAAGGAACCATCAGATGATTCCATCTCCCAGCTATTTGAGTAGGTCCCTAGGTGTTTAAGCCTTCCCAGCTGAGTCCCCAGTCACAGGACCATTCCTAGCACAGGGTGTCTATTACTGTGCATTTCCAGGAATCAGAGCAAGTGATTTTCACTTTGGAAGGTAGAAACCTCTTGACCTGAAGGTTGGACTAATGCTGTGCTCAAAGTTCTCAGGGCTCCAGCAGGCTAGCCATGCAGGAGGGCACCACTCACCCTGAGGCCTGACGTTCAAGGCAAAGACGTTGACTCCAACAGAAAAACACATCCCAGACTCAGGCAGGGTCCACACCAGGGAAAGGAATCAAGGGAATGAGAGAGGAAATGGTGAAAGTCCCTACAGGGCGTGATGATGGAAAGGGAAACAAGGACATTTTCCTGGCAATGTCTTAAAGCTGGCCTAGGACCTAACCAGAACCATCTATTATCTAGTGAGTCTCTCTCTCTCTGTCTCTCAGTCTCTCTCTCTCCCCAAGAGCACGTTCAAAAAATTGCTATATTCTCCTATTACTTGGTGAACTAAAATTAAAAATAGGTTATGGTTTATTATTAACTGAGCCAAAACATCTGCACCTTAAGCTGAGATCTACAATAAACAGTCTGCTGCTATCTTGTCTTACAGGAGAGCTGTTGCCTAAAAGTACAGACAGACACACACCCACAATAATAAATATATAAAATAAACAAAATACAATTCAGTGAGACAAACTCCAGAACAAATTTTCTCCATGTGCCCTCCTGAAGAGCAATAACGATTGTTGCCATTTTGAAATTGCCTTAGTGCTTTTTGTTTATCCAAGACTGCTGGCTTTCCTGAAATTTGTAATCATTTCATGTTTAACATGTATGGAGAAAATGTTAAAACCCCAAAGTAAAGTAGGTTTTTTTAATTGAAGTATAGTTGATGTACAATATTATATAAGTTATAGGTGTACAATATAGTGATACACAATTTTTAAAGGTTATATTCCATTTAGAGTTATTATAAAATTCTGGCTACATTCCCCATGTTGTTCAATATATCCTGGTACAATAGTTTATTTTATACCTAATAGTTTGTACCTCTTACTCCTCAAGGTGCCTGGCAGGTGACAGAAATACAATGGTGAACATGGCAGTTACGGAACAAGATGCAAAGTGTTTGTCCTGGGCAAGGAAAGGAGTCTGGCTGAATATAAGAAGAAAATGGCTACAGCAAGACACTACCTGAGGGGGCATTTTAGGTTCCTCACAGGATGGAGATGAAAAGTTTGTTGAAGAACACAAACCCAGCGAACTCAAGCCGAATCCACTTTTCCAGCCTGCCTGAAATTTACCCAAGTTATTATCCTGGCACTCATGTTGCTTCAACTCCTTCACTTATAGCCAAGGTCCAGCAGCATCTTGAAACAGTGTGCAAAACATTGACCAGCTTAACCTGGTTTTGCTTTCCTGAAACAGGTAGTTGGTTAATTTAACCTGGAGTTCTTTTACAGAGACTGAGCTGTGCATGTGCAAGACGGGAACCCACGTCTCTAGGATGACCCCAGAACCAAGAATCTTCAGTCTATGGAATTCAAAGAACAGAAATGTTGCCACCAGAGCCCTTTATGAGGCAAAATGTCCTTCAATAAGGAGAATCCGGTTTCCAGCAGCACAAGTAGCTTCTGTGGACTGATTCAAGACTAGCCAATCATCTTCCAAGTTTGAAATTCCCCTAACCTCTTAAATTTTGCCTGAAACCCTGGATCAGGGAGACAGATTTGAGAGCCTTGCTTCCTCTCTCTTTACCAGTTGACCTTGCAATAAAGCTCTTTCTTTTCTCAAAAGCCAGTGCCATAGTGTTAGCTTCTATGCGCAGTGGGCAGTGAGCACTTACTAGGTAACAATCTCTCCCCAAATGACCTCTCCAACCAAGTTTTCATCTCTGCACCAACACTGCAGTCAAGCCAGACAGTTGCTCCCATCCTCTCACTCCCCTGTTTCCTCTGTGTGCATGGGAATCCCCTTTAACTTATAATCCCATGTACGGCCCACTTATATGTGTTCAAATTCTACCTAGTCCGCTAGACTAGATTTAATCACCACATTTGTTTTGCGGGTTTTTTTTTAACACCTTTATTGGAATATAATTGCTTTACAATTGTGTGTTAGTTTCTGCTTTATAACAAAGTGAATCAGCGATACATATATATATCCCCATATCTCCTCCCTCTTGCGTCTCTTTCCCACCCTCCCTATATCACCACATTTTAAAGGAAGTTTCCCCTGGCTCTTCCAAATGAAATCAATTTTTCCTTGCTCTCTACTTTTATATCTTACTCCCTTTTCTCTTTGCTTCTGTTAAAGTACACACCACTTTCCCCTTGGTCTTGGAGGTATATTTTACCCCTGCACTACATTAGAAGCTTCTTGTGGGCATACTTCATTTCCAACCTCATCTCTTTGCCATCCAAAGCTCCAGGGCAGCATTTCCCACACAGGCATTTTGTTGAATGTTTTATACTAGAAAGATCATCCAGGACAGCTGGCACGCATGGAAACTGTAAAATCTGATGTGAACACTCAGTAAACTCCAAATATCTACACTACAGGGAAAGCGATGATAAAGACGAATTTTTGTGGCAACTCTTCCGTTCAGCTGTGCAGGCTTCCTGGCAGGAGGGCCTCACTAACAGAAACAAGGCTGAGCCATGGGGAGTCACACAGCTGGAGGACTCAATCGGGGAGTTTCACCTCTCTCTCTGAAACTAGTCTCAGAGCTCCTGGGCTTGGCGTGAGCCACAGGCTCAAGTGGCCACTGCAGGGCATGAATCAGTCAAGCCTTGGACTGACCCAAACTTCAAGGGTGACTGTGACACATGTCTATTGCCCTGCCTTGGACTACTTGGGGCAAAGAGAATCATTAAAATAATGTGTAGCCCTCAGACTCCCTGTGACATAATAAGAAATATATATACTTGGTCTCTGCCCCCAGTTCCAGAAACAGAGCTCCCAAATCTCTTGTAACTTCCTGAGTGATGAGGGTACTAGGAGCATCTTTTGTTCTAATAATTAGTCTTCGACCCTGGTTTTTGACACAGAGCCCGTGTCATTTCCTGGGTGATAGGACCATCTTTCGTACTAGTGAAGTGACTCTTGGTGGCTCCTGGATGGGGGCTGGTCACCAGAGAGAACGAGCATGATCAGAAGCTTGGAACTTTCAGCCACACCCTTCACATCCTCTTGGGAGGGGAGAAGGGCTGGAGACTGAGTTAATAATCAATTGTGCTTATGTGATGATGCCTCCATTAAAAAATCACTAAACTATAGGGTTCAGAGAGCTTCTGGGTTGGCGAACACATGGAGGTGCTGAGAGGGTATGGAAGCTCTGTGTCCCTTCCCCATAAATTGCCCTATGTACTGTTTCATCTGGAAGTTCTCCTGTATCCTTCAAAACATCCATTATGATACAAGTAAATAAAGGTTCCCCTGAGTTTTGTGAGCAGTTCTAGCAAATTATTGTACCTGAGGGGAGGGTCATGGGAACCGCCGCTTTCGAACTGGTTGGTCAAAAGTACAAGTGACAACCTGGGACTTGCCATTGGCATCTGGAATGGGGGCAGTCTTGTAGGGTCTGCACTAACTCTGGCAGTTAGTGTCAGAATTGAGTTAAACTGTAGGACCCCCAGTCAGAGTCCACAGAGAACTAGAGAGTTACTTGGTGTAGAAAAACCCACACATTTGGTGTCAGGAGTATTCAGAGAGTAATAGAAAGTGTTTTTTTTTTTCTTTTACTCCCCAAATCTGCGTGCAAGGTTACCAACCCCTCCCATCCTGAGGAAAATGTCTAACATGGAAGGATGAAAGGAAGGGAGGGAGGGAGAGTAACAGGGAGGGAAAAACGAAAGAGGGAATAGGGAGGAAGGACAGAATTTAGCTAACAGTGTGTACTTATAACCACCGCTGCTTGAATTGCAATCTGTTTTGTCCACCATTTGATGGGCTACAGCTAACTGCTATAGATTCTCACCCGAACTATAATATGCTTAATGTATGCAGCCAAAAATGGCATTTTTAAAAATTTATTTTACTGAAATATAATTGATTTACAATGTTGTGTTAATTTCTACTGTGATTCAGTTCTACACATATATACGTTCTCTTTCATATTCTTTTCCATTATGGTTTATCACAGTATATTGAATATAGTTCCCTGTGCTATACAGTAGGACTTTATTGTTTATCCATCCTATATATATACTAGTTTGCATCTCCTAATCCCAAACTCCCAATTCACTCGTCCCCTACCACCCCACCCTCCAGCAACCACAGGTCTGTTCTTTTTGTCTGCAAACCTGTTTCCGTTTTGTAGATAGGTTCATTTGTGTCATATTTTAGATTCCACAGATAAATGATATCATAAGGTATTTGTCTTTCTCTTTCTGACTTACTTCACTTAGTATGATAATCTCTAGGTCCATCCATGTTGTTGCAAATGGCATTATTTTATTCTTTTTTATGACTGCGTGGTATTCCACTGTGTGTAAGTGTATATGTTATATAACATATATATGTGTGTGTGTGTGTATATATATATATATATATATATATGACATCTTCTTTATCCATTCATTTGTCAATGGACACTTAGGTTGTTTCCATGTCTTGGATATTATAAATATTGCTGCAATGAACATTAGGGTGCATGTATCTTTTCAAATTATGGTTCTCTCCAGATATATGCCCAGGAGTGGGATTGCAGGATCGTATGGCAACTCCATTTTTGGTTTTTTGAGGAACCTCCATACTGTTTTCCATACTGGCTGCACCAATTTACATTCCCACCAACAGTGTAGGAGGGTTCCCTTTTCTCCACACCCTCTCCAGCATTTATTATTTGTATTATTTTTTGTTGATGGTGGCCATTCAGAGTCGTGTGAGGTGGTACCTCATTGTAGTTTTGCTTTGCATTTCTCTGATAATTAGTGATGTTGAGCATCTTTTCATGTGCCTGTTGGCCATCCGTATGTCTTCTTTGGAGAAATGTCTATACAGGTCTTCTTCCCCCCAAATATGGCATTTTTTTAAGTAGGGAAACTGACACCCTCTGGTTATCAAGTTAAACACTGAACTCTAACATGTCTAAATGGCCTCATTAGAGTCCTGTAGGACCCTTACTTGAGGCCTGGCTTGGCTTTATAAAAATACATCTCTCCGAGCCCTAGCTCTGGTGGACAGTAGAGTAATGCTCTTAGATGAAAGCCATGGTGTGAGCACATTGACCAGTGGGAGGAGGGTTTCACAAAGGCTTTAGAATTTTTTCTTAAATAGAGTTTTCAGTCTCTCAAACTTTGTCTACTATGACATAGTATTTTCCCCTTCACTTAAGCGCTTATTTTATTTTCAAAGGAAATTTAATTTAAACAATGTGTTATTATAATTAAATAAAGGACTCAACAATTCAGATACCAAAATTCTTGCTTGAAAATAAATCTTTCCTGGCTTCCAGGACTGCCGGGGAATTTTTAAAAGAACTGCAGCAGGTTCGAGCTAGAGTTTTCACAGAGCCAGGGTAAGAAAATTAACCAGGAATTTATCATCTGAATATGTTGTGTGCAGCCTGAGGTGGATGGCACTCCTCTCCTTATCCTCATACATTCTTACTACTAGCATAGATGAAGCAGTGACATTTCGGAGAAAACTCAGAAGCCTCAGCAATCCTTGATTCATGGTGAGTCCACAGCACAGTGTCACTTTTGTTAAAGAGCAGCCCACTGTTCTGTAAACCCCAACATGCAGTAAATGCCACATGCAAAATTTTGCGGGAGCTTCAGCTATGTTAGTTTATCACCAGCAATGCTTCCCAGTCACTGACAACCAAAATGATGGGTTGAGCATTATTCTCCTGGAGAAATGTGAAGTTTTAAGTGGAAACACAGAACAGAATGAGTATGCTTACAGAAAATTGAAAAACAATGAAAACCATCTCAACAGCAAAGGACTGAATAACTTTCAGGGAGAAGACCAGACAAATTCCTTGACAGTGCACCAGGAAATTCCTGATTATTTTCTGGATTATGGCAACATAGCTCCCATGAATATGAGGCCGTTTGCAATACGCTCAACCAAGGGCAAAGAATCCACACCAGTGTCTGATTCCAATTTGGTGTAGAATCCAATGGGTCAGCCTCAGACAAGGCCACCCTCCAAAACACTGTCAAAGTTGAGGCAAATTGAGATATGGAGAGAGAGAAGGAAGCTAAGGTCATAAGGGGCCATGTTGAAAAACAAACCTAGTCCCCTTTCCTCCTTTGGATAACCACCTGGATGGCTAGGTGTCCTCTTCTGGATAAGGCCATGTCATTTCCCACCATGACACATGGTGTCACTCATTTTATTTCAGCTCAGTACTGAAGATTTAGGAATTGATGGAAAGCTCACTCGTAGGGCAAAGGACCAGGGTCCTACATCATCACTCCTCACTAATCAGGGAAGGTCTCATGTCCTGGTGGCCCCAGAGGATGAGGGAGTGTGTGGAATGGCAGTGAGTGTGGAGGGCAGGTAAGCTGTGATATAAAAAAGTCATATCCCAGGAAGACCATTCAAGGTCGTGGCCAAGAAAGCGAGTCAAGCAAAGTTGTCAGTCTATAGCAGGGTGTGGAACCCACATGAAAGTAGGGTAAACAACCTGTTCTGATGAGAGAGAAGTGGGCAGACCAATAGGGACAGGTTATAATCTGAATGCTGTTTATAAAAACATAGGTATTAATGGATGAAACAGGCTTAGTTAAAAGAGCTGTGTAGGAACAAAGATGCCCGTATACTCAGCCTACAACTCTAATCGGTAACATTAATTAAGCATTTACTGTGTGCCAGACACTTTTCTAAGGGATTTATGTATATTATCTCACTTCATCCTCACAGCATATCTCCCTGAAGTAGGAACAATAATCATCATCTTCCTTTTTTAGTGAGGAAATCAAGGCACAGCGGGGTTGAGTAATTTGCTAAATCATCCTGCAAGCAAGTAGAAAAGCTGAGATTCAAACCCAGACAGTTTGGCTTCACTGTCTGTGAGCTGTAATAAACAAGCTGGTGGGGTCTTTAGGGTCTACTCCCCAGCAAGAGTCTGTATCCAGAACTCACTAGATATTCTGAGGCGCAGACAATACTCCCATGCAGAGCAGGATTACTTTAGAGGTGGGGTAACATTCAGTCTTGAGAGTAGAACTCACCCTCTCTCCAGCACAGTAGACCCCAGAGCCCAAGAGACAAGCCGTGCCCAGGAACAGAGTCACCAGGAAGTTTCTATCCTGGAAGAATAGGAAGCTGCAGCCATGGTTAGAAGGAACCCCATGTTCCCTCTTGGGCCCTGTGGACCAGGATGTAATCTCCTCATACTCACAATGTTTAGTAAAATCCAATTTTAGAGTCAGTATTAACTAGCAATGCTTTCAGAGGAAAGTTGAATGGAAGAGTTATTTAAGGCATTAAAAGATAAGTGGAAAAGTTGAGCATGAAAGTAAAGACATCTCATAAAATGGTTAATTAGAAAAGTATTTTAGGGACTTCCCTGATGGTGCAGTGGTTAAGAATCTGCCTGCCAATGCAGGGGACAGGGGTTTGAGCCCTGGTCCGGGAAGATCCCACATGCTTGCGGAGTAACTAAACCCATGAGTCGCAACTACTGAGCTCGGTGCTCCAGAACCCGCAAGCTACAACTACTGAGCCCGCATGCTGCTACTAACTACTGAAGCCTGCATGCCTAGAGCCCGTGCACCGCAACGAAGAGTAGCCCCCGCTCACCACAACTAGAGAAAGCCCGTGTGCAACAACGAAGACCCAACGCAGCCAAAAATAAATAAATAAATAAATAAATTTATCAAAAAAAAAAGAAAACTATTTTAAACACTGTGAATATTTACACTTTGAACATCCCAAATATTTGCATAACTTTATTCCAAGAGGAGCCTTAACAAGGGTTTTCAAATTTTCAGAGGCTATGAAAAGACTTGGATATTGTTTTCCATGTGCTTGTTTTTGAGCGGAGCTCAGGAATTGCCTGGCAAACCCAAAATGAGCCATATTTTCCCTCAGTAAATGTATCAGGATCTGCCCTCATTTCTGGACTAAATTCCCTACTCCTGCTTTTTTATCATACTCATTACCTCCTTTTCATCCCAGTGTGTACTGAGCCCCAAGTGGGCACTGCTTTAAGCATCAAGGATACAAAGGGCATCACACAAAGCCCTCCAGTCCTGGAGTTTGCATTCTAGTGGACAAGGCGGATATTAAACAAGTGAACATTTGGAACATTTGCAGGTTGTGATTAACAGTGTGAGGGAAATACACAGGAGCATATGATAAACAATAACAGAAGGAAAGCCTGCTTGAGGATGGATGACAAGGACAACTTCTCTGAGGGTGTGATATTTCAAACAAAACTAAGACCTGTTTTTTTTAAGATAAACAAAATTGACAAAACTTTAGCTAGACTAACCAAGAAAAAAGAGTACTTAAATAAATAAAATCAGAAATAAAAGAGGAAACATTACAACTGATACCACAGAAATACAAAGGATCATGAGAAACTAGTATGAACCAGTTATATGCTAAATTGGATAACATAGGAGAAATATATAAAGCCGTAGAAATATACAACCAACCAAGACTGAATCAGGAAGAAACAGAAAATCTGAACAGACTGATAACAAGTAAGGAAACTGGATCAGTAATCAAAAACCTCTCAACAACAAAAAAGCTCAGGACGAGATGGTTGTTTTACTGGTGAATACTACCAAACATTTCAAGAATAATTAACAGCAATTCTTCTCAAACTCTTCCAAAAAATTGAAAAGGGGAACACTCCCAAATTCATTTTACAAGGCCAGCATAACCCCGTTACCAAAACCAGGTAAGGACAGTACAAGGTTAAGAAAACTACTGACTAATATCGCTGATGAATACTGATGCAAAAATTCTCAACAAAAGATATGCAAACTGAATTCAACAGCACAGCTATAGTAATCAAAAGAGTGTGGCACTGGCATAATAATAAGACACATAGACCCATGGAACAGAACTGAGAGCCCAGAAATAAGCCCTTGCATATATGGTCACATAATATTTGACAAGGGAGCCAAGAATACTCAATGGGAAAATCATAGTCTCCTCAATAAATGGTGTTGGAAAAACTGGATTCACATGCAGAATAAAACTGGACCCCTATCTTACATCACTCAAAAAATTACCTGGAAATTGATTAAAAACTTAAACATAAAACCATAAGACTCCTAGAAGAAAACATAGGGGAAAAGCTCCTTGACATAGACCTTGGCAATGATTTTTTTGGATTTGACACCAAAAGCACAAGCCACAAAAGCAAAAATCAACAAGTAGGACTACATCAAGCTAAAAAACTTCTGCACAGCAAAAGAAATGATCAACAAAATGAAAAGGCAACCGACAGAATGGGAGAAAATATTTGCAAATCATATACCTGATAAGGGATTAATTTTTAAAACATATAAGGAATCACAACTCAATAGCAAAAAATCAAATAATCTAATTTAAAAATGGGCAAAGAACCTAAATAGATATTTTTCCAAAGATGATATACAAATGGCCAACATGTATATGAAAATGTATTCAACATCACTAATTATCAGGGACATCAGGGAAATGAAAATCAAAACCATACTGAGATATCATCTCACACTTGTTAGGCTGGCTAGGATCAAAAAGACAAGAAATAACAAGTGTTGGTGAGCATGTGAAGAAAAGGGAACCCTTGCACAATGTTGGTGGAAATGTAAATTTGTGCAGCCATTATGGAAAACAGCATAGAAGTCCCTCAAAAAATTAAAAATAGAACTAACAGAGGATCCAGCAATCCCACTTCTTGGTATGTATCCAAAGGAAATGAAAACAAGATCTTGAAGAGATATCTGCATTACCATGTTTATTCCAGCATTATTCATAATAGCCAAGATATGGAAACAACCCAAGTGTCTGTCAGCAGATGAATGGATAAAGAAGATGTGGTACATATCAATGAAATACTATTCAGCCCTGAGAAAGAAGGAAATTCTGCCATTTGTGACATGGATGGGCTTTGAAGGCATAATGCTAAGTGCAATAAGTCAGAGAAAGACAAATGCTGCATGATATCACTTATATGTGGAATCTAAAACAAAACCAAACATATAGAAACAGAGAGTAGAACGGTGGTTGCCAGGGTTGGGAGGTGGGGTGAATGAGGAGACGTTGGTCAAAGGGTACAAACTGAGAGTAATAAAATGAATAAGTTCTGAGATCTAATGTACAGCATCGTGACTATAGTTAATAATACTGTATTATGTATTTGAAAGTTGCTAAGAAAATAGATCTTATATGTTCTCACCACAAGAAAGAAATGGTATGTGAAGAGATGGAGGTATCGGCTAACACTATGGTGGTAGTCATTTCTCAATAAGTAAGTGCATCAAATCGACACATTTTACACCTTAAACTTATGCAGTGCTATATGTCAATTACATCTCAATAAAGCTGAGAGAAAAAAGATTCCATTGTAGAGAAAGTCAGAGAAGACCTAGAACTTGAGCTTTTCCTATTGCACCAGATTTAGAGCCTACTCATGATGATCCAGGTAAAACAATGTTTGTGGATTTTTTATAGAAATTCTGCAGCCCCATCTCTGTCCCCTACCTACTCTTCAAAACTTATCACTTTTCCTCCAAATCTCCTATTTTGATACAACTGGTCTATTTGGTACTCCCTATGCATGTGACATCGATCCTTACTTCCTCCTCGCCTTCTCCCATGTGTTCTCTCCACCGGGATTGCTCTTCTCCCTTTCTTTGCCCAAGTCCAGCTGGTGTCATCTGTTGATGACATTTTCCCTGGCTAGCTCTATCTACAAGTGACCTGTGAACACCTGCAACCCACAGTGCGTGCATCACTCATTTGATGCCTGGTGTGTATGGCCTTGACTGTGAGCTAACTTTTCAGTATTTATATCTATTCAAATAAGCCATGTACAACTTGAGGTCATGAGCTTCTTTGTATATGCCTTTGCTGACACCCAGTGACTAGCCAGGGGCCTCCATAGTCTCTTACAACATTTGGTCCACCATATTGCCTTTGGCAATTTACTTGACTTTCTCCTAAATACCTCTTGCATCCAATTAAGCATGAAGTCCTACTGTGTCAGATTTCTTTGTATCTCTTTTATCTATAATCTCTTACCATCATTTCTTCCACCCCTACTTTAGTCCAACAGACCTTTATTTCCCACTTTGATTAGTGGAATAACATCCCAACTGGTATTTCGGCCTCCATTATTGCCCCTACACGCCACTCAACACGTAGGGCCAAAGTGGTCTTTCAAAACTGCATATTTGATTGTGTCACTTCCCTGATGAAACCTCCTCTGTGCCTGTCCATTGTACTTAGCATGAAGACCAAAATTATCTCCTGGTCTCCAAGGCCCTGCCCGCATCTCCCATTTTGGGCCACTCTTTTCCTGATACCAGCAAAAGTCTCTTCTGCTGCAAAATACTAAGTTTGACCTGCACATGCCCTATCCATGTCTCCATCACGTTTATTCCTGCTCAGAGCACAGCTCACAAGTCCTTCCTCAGATAATGTGTTCCATCATATCCTCATCGCTTGTGGTCTTATCCTTTTTGCCTCTGACTGCGAGCATGAGTCTATAAATAATTATGCAGTGTGTGATTTCATGTCAGTCTCCCTGACTACATCTATGTTCCCAAGAATAGAAACTTTTATTTTCTTGTTTATTCTTTTATCCTGAGCTCCTAGCTCAGTGCCTGGATTATAGTAAAACTTAAGAAATTCTTCTAAATGAACAAACAAATTCACATTTTAAACATAGGCTCTTACAGGCATGAAATATGTCTTTTTTACTATTTTATCCCCTACACCTAGCATGAGGTCTTTCACATCACAGACCCCAACTACATATTTTTTGACTAAGTGGCTCTAACTCATAGTGTTAGCTTTGTATTTTACAAAAGTTGAACGATACGAAGAAAGTAGTAAGTACAGAGGTTTGAAAAAAGAAACTTAAATGATGGAATTTTTTTAAAAGTTGACTTTCAGTACTGATTTAGGTCAAGCACATAACGCATATTTACATACACTGCCTAGGGAGCTAAGGCCTGGATTTGCATGCGAAGCTATGATCTCCAGTTTACCAATCTTCAAATAACATATGACTCTGACCTAAAGTTTAGACATCATCTATGAATACAGATAGGAGCAATTTCCTATGCTGAACATGGCTTAAAGGTCATTCATTGTTTGGTTGTTGAATTATGTGTTCTTACATTGTTGCACTTATAAAAACAAGCAGGACATTTGTTTTGAGTTATCAGAGAATTCGAATCTTGGCAGCTTCCACCTCTGCTGTATGCAGGGCCAGGGTCCCTCAGACGTAAGCTATTCTCTCAGACATTTTCTAAAGCCGCATTCACTGCTTCAGGCGAGTCAGAAAATGTGCCAAGAGCAAATGGAGATGCATCGCTAAGAAACAGCCTGTGGCAGCGATAAACCTCCAAGACTAAACTCAAGCCTGCACGCCTCAAGAGGGGAAAAGCTCTGGTGGGTGCTGCTCACTTAGTAATGCTACTTTCCTTGTGAAACAAACCAACTGTGGGGCAGCGGTACAGACTGACAGTTTCCGAAACTGCAGTTCTAATTTGCATGCTTAGCAATACAACATGTGTTGGTAAAGAGATTGGTTTGCTAAAGTTAAGTGTGAAAAAAAAAAAAAAAGTCTTGTTGCCTGTTGCTTTAAAGTAGTGATTCATGAAATGTATTCCATGGAGCACTCACATAGGATGATAAAGAGGAAGCGTGTCCTATAATCTCTCTTGGAGATTCACCATGCATGCAATCACATTAAAGGCCCTATAGTAAAGAAATCTGTTAAACCTGGCATTTCTCAAAATTAATTGGATATGGAGCCTTTTCCTATGTAACATCCTGTTATCATTTATCATTTTTTTGGCTGCCAGGCATCTGAAGCACCTTCCTATGTTTCGGGAATTCCCAACTGTGTGAATCTTACTGGGAGGCAAGGCCCGTCTCTCACTACAGAAGGTGAAAAGGCAAACACTCTCACCCTGCCTTACTTCGAGGAAACCAGGGCCAGCTGGCTGCCTCCCCTGGGACTCTGACTCGGAGTAAGCGACAGAGAAGCAGGAGCAGTAATGACTCATTCTGGTGGCTCTGAGAGGCACAAGGTTCAAAGTTCAGAGCCATTGGTGAGGCAAGGAAAGTGTTGCGCCTGCAGGTGGCGGCAGTGTTGTCCCCACCAGGCTGAACCGGTGACATGATTTTCGTTGTGATTCTGGCCACCTACCCCTCCCTTAGCTCCTGACCGTTTGCTCTACCTGCTCGTCAGTATTCCCATCATGACTGTGAATTCATGTAGTCATTCAATTCACCCTTCTTTTCTTATTGAAGTCGTCCAGGGTTAGCTTCTGTGACTTGTAAATGAGGATTTTGTTATTACTAGTCCTTTAACATGTGGCAGAGCGAGTATTTAGCAGAACTACTTTAGAACATGCTGCATTCATACGTGAGTTGGATGCTAAGATGAAAGTATAGTTAATCAGTGAGGCTTTACTGCTTTGGGGACCAGACACGCTAATACAGCTTCCAAAAGCAATTTACTACTAGGTATGCAGTTTATGGGGGGAAAAAAAGGTCTCAGAAATGATTTCATGTCTGAGCTCACTCCCAGATCATTTAAGAGGTCTCTAGTAGGCACCACCTAACTTCCTCTGATTTGACCATGACCCCTCCTCCCTGACCCTCCTCCACAACTCAGTCATCTGGTATTGACATTCCCTTTGTCCTTAAACAGTCTACCCCCTCTATCTTGGTGCTAAGCAGTGTGAGTTTTGTTCTGATTATGTGGGTTGCAAAGCTAAAACAATGATAATTGTGCAAGACAGAGATGTTTCAGCCAACATAAGATTTTAAGCTGTTAAATCTTAAAAATGCTGAAATTCGAAAGAAAATATGTCAAAGTTTTCTAGGAGCAAGAACCAAGTGCAAATGGGCCACCTGAGTAGCAATAGGAGTTAGCATCTCCAGTGTCTCTGGCAAGGGGCTGAGGGTTATAAGCATGCAGATAGCTACAAGTGTTAGCACTGGAGAGGTATTTTTTCTCCTTTCCTGGTAGAAACAATCTCATATGTTTCTACCTAATAATGTCATATCATGAGGGTGGATATGACATATTTCTCCATAGTGTGGGTGACCTCGGGACGTCTGCTTGAAATACACCATCATCAAATCTGATGTTATGTTATTTTCTGTTTTGCCACCTTGGTCTATCATTTAACCTGTGATAATGGGCTGATAATAGATGAAACGGGATTTTCTGCTTGTAACTAAGTAAAACCTTGATTTCTGAGCGTAGCCTGTCTCGTCGGAACACACTGGGTAACTTCAGCTGATCCTATTTATCCCCCTACCCACACATCCTACTGGTTCTTATAAGAAAATAAGAAGTTCTATACTATGCCTTTTTAAAAGCTTTGACTAATGCAAATGATTTCTAGTAAGTTCTTCATTTTTTGCCTTGCACTCAAAATATATCCAGTCAAAGAAGTTGGCTTATTTGGAGAGATGATACATTGAGACATTAACTAGGATGGTTTTTCCCTTTTCCCATTATCCATCCCTTGGGCTACAAACATATACCTATCATTTTCCCAGGGAGCGTGGGAGGAGAGTTTAGAGGGTCAGAAAGAAAATAGATCAGAGGCATCTAATTCTTAAGTATAAAGCTCAAAATCTAGGGGTTCAGGTATAAAAGAAGAGAACTAAAAATATGGTATGAGTGAGAACTGGAGTCTTCTCCCTTTCAACTACCCACCAAGGGTGTGATAAGCCCAAGGCAACAGCTCAGCAGGCCACTGGGCAGAAGTGGCCAGTTCTAAAGAGCAGGTAACACAAGGTACACGTCAAGGGCTGGCAGCAGAGAACTTTACCAGATAGAGGCCAGGGAGTGACTTAATGACATTTCAGTAAACAGTCCCCTTCCTCAACCTTGACACCAACCTGAGGAGCAATAAAGTTTATTTTTAAAAAGGGGGGGAAGGAATCCCAAAAGTAGCTAATTTTTTTAACCTGAAGTGATTGAGAAATTACAAAAGTTGACCGTTTACCTTCAAGTAATGAGATCCCATTTTTCTGTATCAGAAAAAATGGAAGCTCAAGAACAGAAATTAAAATTTTATTACCAAGAAAAGACTCCATTATATACTGCTGAACTTGGGAATTGTGAAGTTTGTGTCCACTTCACTTAGATTTGCTTAAAGGACTCAGGTCTGAGTGCAATCCAATCGGAACTGGCTTTTCTGATCAACCTGAATTTCTCCAAGACTTCAGAGATTGTTGAACTGGGAAGAGAAGGGAGATGGGGAAAAATGTGGAAGGAGGCAGCACCTGGAAAGGTTATGAGAAGCCCAAGTCGGAAATGAGGGAAGGAGGGAAAGGGGAAGGACGCAAAGAAGAATACTTCATCGTCTGTCTTCTCTGAAGTCCCAGCGGGGACAGATTCCCTTACTCATCACTTATGCAGGCTCGGGGCAGCGCAAGAGGGAAAGGTCAGGAGTTTGGGGCAAGTGGGAAGATGTCTGCAGATGATGTCGAAAAGATGGATTGGATGCAGGCTTGGCAGGAAACATCTAGCTTGGAAAGAGTGATTTTTGAGAAATTCAAAAATAAAACACTTTTATGCATGATAGTATAAGAAATACATGCGGTGAAATGGGCAATGAAACCAACCTCCATACTCCTTTATATTTGAGCTGACACAGTGATCTTATCACCTCCTTGCATCAGAAGTCTGATAGCTCATTCACTTCTGGTATTGTAGCCCAATTCCAGTACAGGTAATTATACTTTCTTACCTAACGCCTCCTGGAACATCTATTAAGTATGTTTCCCATCCCTTCTGGCCCTTGGTTATTCCTTATTCCAAATCTCTGGTACCCAAGGGATGGTGAGCCATGGTAAGAAGTATCTGTCATATACCTTGAGATCTCTGAATGAGAAGTGCTGTAAAAGTGCAAACTGATCTTCTTTAGCAAGAGCAGGCCAGCATTCCTCAAGCAGTCCAATTCATTTCCCCTTACATATATCTCTCCTCCTTCTTTGCAAGTCCCTCACATTTATCTTGATCCTTTCCCACTTCCTTAACTGTAAGCATCTTGAGAAAAAGGAGTAGGTCTTCTCATTCTTTGGTAGCTTCCAGCAAATTATAAATATACCACGAAGCTTGGTGACAGATTACTTAATCACTCAGTCACAAAGCTGGAGCCGAGTCCTCTTAAGGCCTGTCAGAAACTCATACTCCAGAACCCCCCTCACCAAGTCTGCTTTACAACTTGTCTAAACTAAAATAGCTGTTAAAAATCATTTTCCCTGTCTATCTGACATGAAAAAAAAACTATACGGTAAAGAGGCAAATATGGAAAGGTGGATAAGGTGTGCAAGATATGGACGGGAGAGCCCATAAAAGGTGCCACTTAGTAGGTACTTATAAACATTCCTGAATGGGCATTTACACCCATGAATGAATGAAGCAATCAATCAATTGATTGAAGTTTAAACTTAAGGCCCTTTGTTGTTGCAGTGACAGATACTCAGTTAGATCAAGAGCATAGGAGAAAATGTGTTGGGTCTCAGTTCAGAATCTAGGGAAAGTCATACCCCCAGGCTGCACTCAGGGCAGGTGCTTGCAGCTGGGCCTCAGGAGCTAAAGGAACCAAGCACACTCGGGCCATCTTTCAACTCTATTTGCCTCCACAGTTCTTTTTTTTTTTTCTTTTGTTGACTCTCTAGACAAGGTTTCTAAGAGCTCCCAGACGTTATACCTACAGTTCACTCACGGCCTGGAGAGAAACAGATCCTAAAATGAGTCCCAAGTCCAAATGACCTAGGAAGGCCCTCCTTGGTCTGGCTAGGGTCAGGTGTCCAACCCAGGACCATAGGATGTCATCATCAGAAGAGTATGAAGTGGGGCAATAGGCCGGGGGTGCTCCAGGGTGTGCAACCCCAAAGGTCAAGCAAAGAGCTAATAATGGACTAAACAGAGGCTATAAGACTATGTAGAATTGCGTGCATTCTAGCCTAAATATCCGGTCATGTCAGATAGAATAAAGAAATGTCAATGGCCTGACCTTGTCTCTGTCCCCTCTAGAAAGCCAGCCCTAATGCTACATGGGGAGCACTGAGACCCCAGCCCACTCCCCAGCCACAGCCACCAGCAGCCTGTGTGGGATGCTGGAGGACCTCCAGTGCTCGCCTAAGGGCCTTCCCAGATGCTTGGGTTTGTGCTCATGCCTGGAAAATCCATCTGCCAGGCCTCATGCTTCCCAGCGTGAGATGAGGAGTGAAGGAGAGAAGAAAGGACAGATGCAGGGACATGGATGGGAGGACAGCGGGGGCAGGTGGGGGTGTTGGCATGGAAGACAGAGAAGGTCAACTCACGGCGGGCCCAGGAAACATCACCTCTTTGGGTTCCTTTTAGCCCTGTGGCTCCCAGACCTTCTCGGAATGTTGAAGCCCTGGTCCCAAGGCAGGCCACCCCACCAGGAGGGAGGCAGTGAGATAAGCAGGAAGGACCCGGCTTTTCACCCGGCTCTCAGCAAGTCACTTCCATCCTTAGCGTCAGCTTCCCGCTTTGTAAAATTGTGGACTGGTCCATGTGTTTGCCGTGGTATCTTCTCTCTCCACAGCTAGTGCTTTTATCCCTGTGATGACAGCCGACCTAGGCAGGGGCAAAGATCAATAAATTAACAGGTAGCATTGCAACAAGAGACAAGCAAGCTGGCAGGCAATCTTTTCAACATCGTGTGAAGTCCCATTAAAATCTACTCGGCTCCTGCCTTTGGCTAGCAAATTCTGACCCAATCTCACCATCATCCCATAACTGTGACTTTCTTACCTTGATAAGAGTCAAGAATTTTGAGGCCTTTACACAAACACTGCAATGATTTTGGTTTCACGAGCTGAAGTATAAAAGGCATTGGTCCCACGGTGATTAACTGGGGTTTTTTAGGCAGTGTTTCAAACCAGCGCTGGGCAGCATGTCTACAGTTACTGCAGTTATGATTTCATTAGCTTCTCTGATAAATAATGCAGTGACTTTAATGATGCATTTCCTCTTTAAAAAGAAAAGAACCCACAATGGAAACTCCATTTCATAAAGCAAGGAAGAACAATGACTTGTTTAATTTTTATTACTTTTAAATGAATCTGTAAGGGTTTAATAAGTGAAAACCACCTTCTGAGGAAAAAAAATTAAAAAGGAAAAAAAATGTTTAACCTGTTTAAAAGGTACAATCATTTCTGGGTGAGCGCAGGATGGATATAGGTCAAGAAGCAGAATGAAAGCCCCACCTTCCTCAACTGAGCACTTTCTAGATCACAAAAGGAAAATAGTCCTGCCAAATTAAAACCCTCCATAACAATAAAACCTGATTTAATGCAGTCATTATTTTTCCATTAAATCTGAATATCATCTAACGCATGGATGTTATTTTAAACCTACCACACTAATGCAAATCCAGCATTACCTGTAAATCAGACCTAAACATTCCATCAGTTGTCATTATTTCTACTGAAAATCTCAATACTTCATCCCCAAGGACACCATCCCCTCAACCCCTGACTCCAAGGATGGGGTCGGGAAAGAATATAGGAGATGTATTTTAATTTCGAACAGGAAGCTGCTTACTGAAGTGTAGAGGTTGGGTCAGTAACACCCTGGATGTCTCAGCTGAATTTGGTTCAACATGTAACCTTCGCTTCCCCAGACCACACTAGGCTGGCAAAAAATTCAAGGCTTGGGTTAGCAACAACCAGGAAAAGAGGAAACTCTCTCAAGTTTTTAAAGCAGAGTGTATTGGTGACACAGGGGATGGAAGAGAATGGAAGAGCTGAGAAGCCAAAGGGAAATGGTGGTGCGACCCAGAGATTGGGAACCACAGTGAGATGTTGCCACACCTTGGCTTGAGGGACCAGCTGAAGTGGTACCAGGACCCATGGGGCAGGGATGCTGAGAGGATTCTGGACCCACGGCAGGCCTAGAACGACACAGTGGGATTTGGAGCCATGGACTCAGAGGAGACATCACTGCTGCGGGATGCTGCCTGAGACACACAGTGGGGGGAGATACGCTGGCTTCTCCCTTTTGTCTACCCTCCCATCTCCTGCTGGCACCTCCCATCGGCAAGCCCAGCTAGAAGACAAGTGACCTCGGAGCCTGGGAAAGGCAGCCTCTGGACATCTGTCCTCTTGCGATGCAGAGCAATAGAAGGATGAGGAGAGAGTGGGAAGACAAACAGGCCCAGAGCTGGCAGAGGTTACAACTATATTAGTTTTTGAGGTCTGCCTCCCCAGGCTGGGCTGTTCCAACCCCTGCCTCAAACCCCACCACAGACCCCTGCTGAGAGCTACAGGAGTCTGAGGAGGGCTTTGCTCTGCAGTGTGATAGTTCTTTTAATCAACCTTAAATGACCAGACTTCCATGTGCAACAGTCCCTTCAACCCAGTCTGTGGGGTGGTGGGCATCACAGTCCACTCACCAGCATCTAGCCCACACTCTGTGGAGAAGACGTGAGGTCTGAGAGGGGTTATCTCCACCCCCAGCTCCATCACAGCGACTGGTTCAGAGATGGGCCCAGGCAGGTCAGAGCAAGGCATCACCCTCATCACAGGGACTGATTCAGAACGAACTGGTGTCCTAAGTGGACATTGGTTTTGCAAATGGAGGAAAGAAAAGCTATGGATGAGGAAGCATGTGGCCCTAGGAACCAACCGATGTTGGACACTTGGCTACCAGCCTGAGGACGAGGCAGCTACCCCGCCTCAGAACTTTACAGTGACGAGAGACAACAAATTCTCTTACGGTTTAAACCCTTTGAGTCTTCTGTTGCTTATAACAAGAGCCCTAACTGAGATAGGGAAACAGTCGCTTCTTCAAAGGTTTGGCACATGGTAGATGTGAATAAACCGGCGCTTGCTGTTGTTTTCTTTTTTCTTTTTTTTTTTTTGTTAGTTTCTGCTTTATAACAAAGTGAATCAGTTATACATATACATATGTTCCCATATCTCTTCCCTCCTGCGTCTCTCTCCCTCCCTCTCACCCTCCCTATTGCTGTTGTTTTCTTATATAGCTATTGAGGATCATATACCAAGTTCCCTGGGAACTGGGGTGACAGTGGTCTGGCTCTCCCTGCATGACATCGTCTTACATGGGATTCCCAATATTTATGACCTGCACTAAACCTGTCTCCAACACAGGGCGCACATCCCACCAGTCTTCTCCACTGCAGGTGTGTTTCCTAGCTTCCAACAGCCCCAGATTGCCACACCATGCCCCCTCCCTGCCACCTGAAGGATCTGAAGCCTCCACTCACCTTCTTTGTTCAAAGGGTTCTGAGCGTCTAATTGTTAACTGTTTCTCCTGATGACAAGGGAGAAGTCGTAAATCACAGCCTTTCTGGGTTAAAAAGATTAGGCTCACCCATGAATCTCCTCTTGTGGCATCCTTCCTATGAGTCAGGCACTCTGAAGGGTGCCAAGAATAAATTAGCCACAGCCGGAAGTTGTAGGCAGAAACTTTCCCATAACAGAAACTCATTTGCCTCGGCTTTCACAATCATAGGGCTCAGTGGCAGCCTTCAAGAGCATAAACTTGAGAAATAAACAGAAAATAGCTGCAAGAAAATTTTATTTGGATAGATGGCTTAAATGACGCTGTGTTTCATTGAGTGTGAGAGATATAGGCAGGTGATAACCGATGACATCACATGAATAAAATGTCTAAAGACAGGGTCTACTTGGATGTCATAGTGGATGTTTCTCTAGGGAAGTGGTTCCCAATTGGGGGGCAATTTGTTGGGGGACATTTGGCAATGTCTGGATACACTTATGGTTCTCACAACTGGGGCTGGGGGTATTACAGACATCTAGTGGGTAAAAGCCAGGAATGCCACTAAACAGCCTACAACGCACAAGACAGAGAATTATGCACAACAAAGAATTATCCAGCTTACAGTGTCCATAGTGTCAAGGTTAAGAAACCCTGCTCTACAGTTTAGAGCCATAAGTAAACACAGAAGAAAAACCAATCAGATTACATTGTTCATTCCAATAGATTTTGGAGTACGCTTAATTTTGGCTTATTTTTGGTTGCAAGGTATAGGCAATCCTACAATTTTTTCCTTCCTTTCTATTTATTATACATTAATTTCTTTATATTGCCATAATACTCTGGCTAGGTTATAGAGCACATTAGAGAAAAAAGTAATAATTGTTTACACCCTTTCTTCTTCCCTTCGTCACTGTTGAGTGTGAGATTTGTTGAAAGCTTTTTGTAGTTACCTGTTATGAGGTAGAAAATTTTCATTCTTTAGCTTGCTAAAGGTTTCTATCATGAATGGATGTTAAATTTTATCAAGTGTTTTTTTCTACATCCACAGAGATGATCAAATAGTTTTGCCCTTTCTGCTATTAATGTAGTGATTTATATTAATAAATTTTTAACATTAAACCAAACTTTCATGCCTATCATAGACTAAACTTGGTCATGAGATAGTGTTTTTTTCTGTATTTTGAATTCAGTTTGGAGTATTTTGCAAAAGAATTTCAGTATCTGTATTCAGGAATGAGAATAGCCTGTGCTTTTCCTTTCTTTTAATTCCTTTTCTGATGTGGGATCAAAATTATGCTAGACTCTTTAAATGAGTCGAGGAGTGCTCTCATTTCTACATTCTTTGGAAAAGTTCACATAAGATTGAAATTTTCCATTCCTCGAGTGTTAGGGAGAACTTCCCTGTATAATCATCTGGGCATGCTGCTTTCTTTAAAGTGAAGATTTTTAAACTATCAGTTAATAGTTATAGGACTATGTCCATTTTCCATTCCTTCTTGAATCTTTTGCAATAAGTTACATATATATTTTTAAGAATTTGTTCACTTCACCTAACTTTTTAACTTCTTTTGTCATAAAATTGACTCATAATAGTTTCTCATTATTTTTTTAATCTCTGACACTTCTGTAATATCTTTTTTTTCATATTTTGTTTATTTAGCTTATTCCTTTCTTTCTTGTTCCTCTTGCTGAGGTTTTGTCAATCTTATTAGTATTTACAAAAAATCCTGTTTGGGCCTTTTTGATTCTGCCTGTCTGTCTGTGTTTTCAATTTATATTTCTACTGTTTTGGGGTTTATTTTATTATTCTTGTCCTAATTTCTTAAGCTGAATGCTTACCTCATTAATTTTTAGCCGTTTTTTCTTAAATGCAAATATATGGCTTTAAATTTACCTCCAAATCCTAGTTTAGTTGCATCTTATAAGCTTCAGTATTTATACTAATGTTTTGTTCTATATACATTCTTACTTTTATTATGATTCCTTTTTTACTCAGGGGTTAATTAGTAATTTTGTGTGTGTGTGTGTGTGGTACACGGGCCTCTCACTGTTGTGGCCTCTCCCGTTGTGGAGCACAGGCTCCAGATGCTCAGGCTCAGTGGCCATGGCTCACGGGCCCAGCCGCTCCGCGGCATGTGGGATCCTCCAGGACCGGGGCACGAACCCGCGTCCCCTGCATCGGCAGGTGGACTCTCAACCACTGCGCCACCAGGGAAGCCCAATTAGTAATTTTTTTTTAATTCCACACTTAAGAGTTTTCTACCCATCTTTTTTGTGTATAAACAGATAACAAAAACATTTATTTTGTGGTCAGATAGCATGCTCTATATGTTGCCAGTCTTTTGAAATTTGTTGTGTTTTGTGGTCTATTAGGTGATTGTTTTTCACAGATTATGCATATGTGCATTTTAAAATGTGTGTTTTGGAGTTAATTATAAAATCTGATCAAGTTTAATTGTACTATTCAAACATTCTATATGTTTATTGACTTTTAAAAGACCCATTTTATTACTAACATTGGTGAGTAAAAATCACCCACCATGATGATGAGTTTGTGTTTTACTCCTTGTACTTTTACCAGCTTTTGCTTTAGATGTGTTGTGGCTATTTTACTAAAAGTATACAAGTTTTGAATTTTAAATCTCCTGTGAATTGAATCTTTTTATATTTATGTAGTGACTCGTTTTATTCTGCTAAATATTGTTCTATTAATATAATTATGCCAGCTTTTTTCATTGCTACTTACTTGGTACATGTTTTTTCCATCTTTTTATTTTCAACATTCTTTGTCCCTAATTTTATGTTTTTATTAATAGCATAAAGATATTTAATTCAATCTGATAATCTTTGTCTTTTATCAGATTGATTTTCCATTGACATTAGCTGGATTACTAGTATTTGGATTTATTTCTATCATTTGGTTTTGTGCTGCCTATTCTAATTTTTCTCTTTTTTTCTCTGTTTTCTGTCTTGACCCTTTTTATATTGACTCCATTTTTATCTCATTTCAGTTTTTCACTCCAGTAATTTGAAAATTATAAAAGATTTTTTTTCTTTCTTTTTTGAGGGGAGGTGATTTCCCTAAAATTTTGACATGAAAATTTAACCAAAAAATCCAAAATTGATCACTATGTTCACCTTTGTCACAAAGAATCCAAGAACTCCAGAATATCTTAACTTTAATCACCTTTACAATTGACTTATATGCCACTCTTAATCAATGTTTATGTTCTATTATTTTAATCCACAAATCATCATGAGTGTTACCCAATCAATATGTGTTTATATTGACTTTTATATTTACCAGTTTATATGTTTTTCCCTCCTGCCTGCATCTCAGATCTTCTACCTGGGATAATTTTCATTTTCCCTAAAATAGACATTTCCAAATTTTCTTTACAGACAGACATCTGTGGGTGGAAACACAATTTTTGTTTATCTGAAACTAGCTTTCCTTAACTTTGAAAGACAGTTTCATTAGATATAGAATATAGAGAATAGAATATCACCAGATATAGATTCAGCACTCACGAATATTATTTTACAGTCTATGACTTCTGTTTATGGAAGTCAGCTGTAAGTTGAATTGTCATTCTTTTGTAGCTGATTTTTCTTTTCTTTTCTTTGTCTTCTTTTGATTTTTTTAGTTGTTTCAGGTGTCCTTTCTGTTGTTTCTAGATATGGATTTTTCTTTATTTATCTGAATTCATATTTATTGGGCTTCCTGAAACCAAGAATTGGTGCTTTCAATTCTCAAAGTACTGAGTATGGCTTTTTGGTTTTGAATGTTAAATCTATCGTATTCCCTCTCTTCTCTCCTTCTTGAATTCTCTTTAAACATAGCTTAGACCTGTTTCATGTTTTCCATTCCTTTGTCTTTTTTTTTTTTTTTTTTGCTGCATTCTGTATAATTCCTTTAGCTCTATTTCTGTTCACTTATTTTCTCTTCAGCTGTGTCTTATCTGATGTTTAAACCAGCCAATGCCTCTTACATATTAACTGTGATTTTTTTTCAGTCTTAAAAGTTTCAATTGGCTCATTTTATATCTGTTTACTGATCTTAATAACCTCTTTTTCCATAACATTTCTTTCTCTTTTTAAAATTTCTTTTCATTCGCTCTGACCTTATATTTTACTTCTCCCACTTGACTTTACCTCAGCCATCCTGACTCCCTTCTATTCCAAGTATACCTCCATCTCCAAATTATTGCTCGGACTGATCTCTCTGTAGAATGTTTTCACTTGACTACAAGAAATATGCATGCCTTACCTCCTCACTTCCTTCAAGTTTTTATTTAAATGTCATCTTCCTTATACCCACTCCCTGCTTTATCTTCCTCTACAGCACCTCTTACCTTCAAAGACTATATAGTTGAGACATTTAACTTGAATATATATGATTAAAAGCAGAGGCATATTTTGGTTTTTTCATTATTATATCTCCAGTACCTAAAATAGTACCTGACACTTAGTGGACACAATAAGTATTTGTGAATAAATATTAAATACACTTACTTTTTCTGTTGTGTCTAATAATCTTGGTTCCTACTTTTATTTATGATGTTTTGTTTCCTTGAACTCAAGTTCCTTGAATTTATATATGTGAATTCTTTGAGACTGCTTTGAAGCTATGGTAGCCCAGAGATTTACATTTGCCTCTGCCAGGCATCTTGGATTACAATAAATTCATGGCCTTGCTTATATAATTTATTTGTTTGAAATTGTTCAGACTGCATACAACATTGTTGCTAATTATATGTCAAAAACTATCAGAAATGCAAATAGTAGGGTACTTTAATGTACCTTTTCAGGGCACACCTTGAAAGCAAAAAATAAGTGAGTATATAGAGTAATTAGTATAAGATCTCACATCCCTGAATAGAAAAAATATGCTTATTTGTATGCCCAAAATAAATCAAATACTTGGCCATAAAGAAAATCTTCATAAGTTTTAAAAAGTAAGAGTTGTTGAGGCCACATGCACAACTGTAAGCTTGATAATAATAATAATAATAATTTCAACTATTGTAAATTGAGAAACACTTGTATCCAATCCTTGTATCAAAGATGAATTAAAATTGATATTTAAAGCTATCTAGGAAGCCAGTAAAATGAGACTACCTTAGAACAAAGATTTTGGGAACGCAGCAAAAGCTGTTCTTAGAAAAAGGTTATAGCCTTAAATAGTTTCAGAGACTAAAATTAAAGATACTTAGGGTTCATCTTAATAAATTTTTTTTAAAAAGCAATACAATTAACTGGATGTAGAAAGAAAAAGAGATAGAAAATATGAAAGTAAAGAGAAAAGAGAAATAAAAACAAAATCTCATTTTTTGAAAAGACCAATAAAAAAGGTAAACCTTTCTCAGCCTAATTAGGGGAAAAGAGAAAAATTATTTAAAATTAGGGTTGAGAAATGAGACATAATCACAGATACAGAAAAGACCAAAATAATCATAAGAGAATATTCTGTGAAAATTGATGGCAATGAGTTTGAAAAGTTAGATAAAATGGATAATTTCCTAGCAAAATTCCAATAAAAAACTTGCTTAGAGCAATTACAATAGAGGAGCTGGAGCATGTGATTAAAGGTTTTCTTTCAGAATGCAACTTTCAACACAGGAAAGCACAGCAACTTCTAGGGCTGAAGAATGCACAGAATCTTCTGGGCAATTCCAAAGTATACAGCTCCAGAAAAGTTGTGACCCCAACACTCTCCTCTTAAACACTGTGTAAATCTAATATTAGGATAATCAGGCCTAAGATTACAACATCACATTGAATCTTATTGGGAGCCCTGGATTCCAGAGCTAGCTTGGGGACAGGTTCAATGAAAGATGCTGAGAAGATAACAACCTATGAGGATGTTGAGTCCCTTTGGAATCAATATGTTGGACAGGCTATAAATAAATTTCAGGTAAATCCATGAAGCTGTGCCCTCTTTGTTCCAATGCCTCAGTTGGAAATTCCAACAATTTCTCAAGACATGCAAATCGTCAAATTCAGCTGTGTCAAAATCTGCATTCCTGAGCTATTGTTGGTATTGGCCACTTCTTGGGAAAGTGTCAACATCATGTTCATATGATTACTTCTCAGACGGAAACATGTTAAAACTTATGAAAAGGAAAAATTAATAAGAATGCAGTCTCCAAGGTCAGAGTCATGCATTTCAGTTAAAGTTTACCTCCTTCCAAAACACAAAAAGTGATATTGAACCACAGTTTCTGGTAGGGGGCAGAGGCCATGAAAGAAGTAAATTAACCAGTATTTTATCAAAATGGGCTGCAGAGATTATATATTACAGGTTTGTTTGGTTTTTTTAACCTATAGTCTCACCATTGAACCATGAAAGTTGCATGATTGTTTTTTGCAGGAGGGTGACAATCTGAAGCAGAGAATTCAGCTAAGTGGTGCCTGGAGTCCTGACCCACAGGAACTGTGAGATAATAAATATATGGGTCAGTTTAAGCTACTAAAATTGTGGCAATTTGTTATGCAGCAATAGAAAACTAATACACACTCCTCTGACTCTCTCCTCACACTCTTCTCACTGCCTATACAGCCTCCCACCTCTCCCATCCATCCTTCAGATAGATAATTCCTACTCATCTTTTCAGGCTCAGTTTGAACATCCTCTCTTTCAAGAACCCTCCTCTTCACTCACCTGTTCTTCTTCACCCCTCTTCACCCCTGTTCTTAGGCTCCATAATACCCATAGATACCTATTATTATACATTTATATTATATGAATATTTGAAGCTTCCTCATCTTATACGTCTGCCCCTTTGACTGGATGTGTGCACCTTTGAAGCAAAGGGGCATGTCTTCGTCATTTTTATATTCTCAATGTCAAGCATGATGCCTGCCACATAGTAAACACTCAATAAATGTTTGTGTAGTGGGTATGCACCTAAGTCCAAAAACTCCTTGTTTTACATGTCAGTGAAATTGTCAGCCTCAAGCCCCCTCTTCACCAGGCTGGCAGGAAACTTACCCTTAGTCCTTCTTTAGATTTCCTTCCCCCTTCCTGAAAGTCATCTAAAAATCCAAGATCTTACCCTGTGCCAAAGTATTATGGGTAGGAGTCTCCATCATCTGTCCACCCTGGTTGCTGCTAAGATATTCATTGTCTCTGCCTACAGCTTCTTTTTTTTCTTTTTCCTTTTCTAAAGCTAATGCTGACTGGTTTAACTTCCACCCTCTGTGGGACACCTTTTATAAGCCCTCTTGATTTTAGAACACCTAAGGTGGACAGCTCTATGTGTGCTGCCAGCTTTGCATCTTGAGTCTCATCTCAAGGGCCTCCCTGCTTTTCTGCCTCCAGCCTTTCTCCTAAGCCCTGGAGGGCCACTAAGCCTAGGCTCAGGCTCATCCAGAGGTAGGGAGGAGTTAACACCCCCCTTGGAAACCCTCTGCCAATGGGTCACAGGAGTTGGTGGATGTGTCCCAGGCTCCTGACATTCAGAAGGACGATTCCAAGGTGCATTGTACACAGTTCCCCAGAGGCCCACAGGGGACTGAGCCTCATTGCCCACACTGGTGACCAACTTGATTTCACACTCTCTGTTGGCTTTTCCTCCTTCTCCATCTCACTCCTCACTCCCACACTTTGGCTTCTAGAAATCACTCCCAAATTAACTACCATTCTCAGGCTCAGCTTTCAGGGGAAACTCAGACAACCCACTGCACCTTTTCTGGAGAAGGTTCTAATGAGGAGTGATAAACCCAAGAGGTAACTTCTAGACTGAGAAGAATGGGGAGGTGAGGTAGGAATAGATGAACAAAATAAGAAAATTGGATGATCACCTACAGAGCTGCCCCAATGAAGGAGCTGAAACTGGCCTCTGAAGTTTCATGTGTGCAATGTTTGGACCGAGTTCAAGAGGAGGAGCATGCTGTTTCCAGGATCAGGGTACTGATAGATCACTGCTCATGGGTGGATGGAAAGATTGCTAGCTCAGGCTCTGACTGCTTAAGCAATGCAAATACTGATGCACCAGCCACTCTGTGACCTCATCCTCAGCCTCTCAAAGTGGGACAGCGAGGGGAGAGGATTTCTTAGACAGCTCTCTGGGAAGAGGAACGAAGCCAGCATAACCCGAAAGGTATAAAGAATGAGGCTGCTGGGAAAGATTAGAGCATCTAGAGCAAGTCAATGAGGTCACAGTCAAGGAAAGGGAGAGAAAGGAGCAATGAGGTCAGGCATTTCCAGAGCTCCTCTAAGGTGCTCGGCACTGGGCTAAAAGCTAGACTTATATAACTGGGGTTTCCTTGGCCACACCATTCCAGAATTTAAAATGGGCATATATTGTTTCAAAATGTAGGTTTTATCATTATTCAGGTATGAGGGGGCCAAAATATTAGGAGACAACTGCCATTGAAAAGAGAGTTTGCTACTCACAGTTCCCAAGAGGAGGGGGCAGGCCATGCCATGCAGGGCCACATGAAGAAGCACCAGGATCAGTCAGGAGGGAGAAGGAGGGAGAGGAGATGGTGGGCAAGAGACTTTATTGTGCTTTCCATGGAAAGGAAAGGGAGAGGCAGATTTAGATTAGCTAATCTGAAAAATTTCAGTGAGCTCTAGTATGAAGAGTCCATCCCAATTTGTCTGGCATGATTAGGAATGATTAAGGCAGGGAGCTAGTTGCCTGAGTGTGACAGCCCTGTGAGAACCTGATGAAGGAGGTGCTTGGGGGATGGGCTTCAAATTGGCTAGTTTGCATATGAAAGGCACTCTTCCAGTGAGTTGTTTGCTCTCTCTGGGAATTAGATAATCCCAGGAGGGACAGTCTCTTCCAGTGTCAGCAAGCCCTGAGTTGTCAAAGCATCAAAATAAAGTGATATGCTCAATACATGTATTAAGAGTAAGAATCTGCATTTCGAGCCTGCTCTTGCCCCTACCTGCTACTGCAGGAGTTCCAGCCTCTACAAAGCCTTTCCCATTATTTTTGGCATGACCAGTGGGGATAAACCTGTGCTTGGCAAGAAGTCTGGGCATTCACTACATAGCAATTATTTCCTTCTTCTCTTACTCTGAGACAGTAAAAGTCTGTAAAGCTATGGGAAAGCAAGGGCACCACACTTGGCCATTGCTTCTGGAGTCTGTCGTCAAGCTGCCTCCCACCAGGCACCGTGGCTGGTCCTGCTGGGAATCAGTGCTTCTGTCTAGCATTGCCATCTCTGGCATGCCTGCTAGGTATCACAGTTTCCACCAGAAACTACTTCTGCCTCCTCTGTGGGTAGTAACACCACCCTTGGGAACACCAGGGACACCTCTGCTAGATACAAGCCCCTACAACACAGCACTGCTGCCATTTCCACTGCCTCTGTGGTGGGTTGTCATCCTCAAGGCACCAAAGCCCAGCGGTGCTCAAATCAAAGGAGGAAGCACTCCTACATCCATTTATTATTTTTACATTCAGTTGAGGTATAAGAAAAACAAGAGTGGCTAATATATATTATGCTTTCAACTTAAGCCAATGTGCTGGCCACACAATAATGGTCCCTCAAAAGTCATAATGTCCAGAACCTGTGACCATATTACCTTACATAGCAAAAGAGACTTTGCAGATTTGATTAAATTAGTATCTTGAGATGGAGAGATTTTCCAGGATTCTGTGGGTGGGCCCAGTGTAATCAAAAGAGTGAAAGATGGAGGCAGGAGCATCAGAATCATAGATAGATCTGAAGATACTGCATTACTAGCTCTGAGGATAGAGGGAGGGACCACAAACAAAGGAATGAAGCCTGCTTTTAGAAGCTGGAAAAGGCAGGGGAATGGATTCTCCCTCTGTCTCCAGAAGGAATGCAGCCCTGCTGATACCTTGATTTTAGATCAGTGAGACCCAGTTCAGATTTCTGACCTCCAGAATTGTAAGACACTAACTTTGTGTTGTTTTAAGCCATTAAGTTTGCGGGTGTTTGTTACAGCAGCCATAGGAATCTAATACCGCCAAGTTCTGGGCCAAGTACTTTGCATGCATTGTGTCAATCCTCCCAAGAACTCGATGAGGAAACAGCACGATTAGTACCACTCAATAAGTGCGGAAACTGAGTCATGGGTAGTTGGGTTAATTGTCCACAGTCTCACAGCTACTGAGTAGCAGAACCAGGCTCCACACCAAAGCCATCTTAATTCAGAGTCAGTGCACTTAACCAATTTGCAGCATGGCCTCCTGGCCATGCATGGCATTGTGCTCAGTGCTTTGCAGCATTTTCAGTGAAATGGTAGTAGCTAGAGAATGACAGGGCCACACCTTTGCAGTCTCAAAGGGTATGCCTTACCAAGATAGGGTAATAATCGGGGAATTCAGTCTTTCTCCGCTCTTCCTAGCCTGACAATGTTCCGTTTCTAACCCTGTCCAGCCAGAACCCTCTAAAGAAAACTGGGCTGCCACTGCTGTCCCTGGCCTTAGCCTCACCCGTCTGATCTTGACCAATCATGTGCAAGTATGTGGGGTTCTTTACTAAGGAGTCTAATGGATCTCAGTGTAGGAAAACAAATACTGCAGCTTTATTGAACTTGCCATTATTTTGGATCCCTCAGGGGAAGGTCTGGTAGCCTGAGACCTTCTAAAGGAACATGCCCAATGCTGGCACCTTCTTTCCTGACTTGTGCCAACCCCACATTCTTCTGTGAAGTCTCCTTTTCCAAGTACCCCCAAGTCTGGGGTCCCACTTCCTTGGGATTCTCTTCCCCTCCTCATTTCTTCTTGCTATCATCTTGCAAACTGCATGTTGATGGGGTCTTTCTCTGCTCTGTCGCTCAATCTGGAGAGGACATCTGTGACCTCAGGCCATGGGGTGAGGACAAAAGTAGTGGATGCTGACTTTCAGTGCAGTCTCCCCACCAGTAAAGGCTGTATCTGATATCCTCACTCAGCTCAACAAGGGGAACATAATTGTTCTCAGATTCAACACCATCTAGCCCAGTATGAAGAGAGCTCATTGTCCGAACAACAGGGCTGTGACTACTTGTGAATGAATGACCTTTTCTCCTTGGCTGAGGATCATCTCACTGTCTCAGGTCAGACTTAGAACCACCAGCTCAGCTGTCCTGGATCTCCCTTGGACAGCCTGGTGAAGCAACACTGGCTTTGATTCTATATGAAACGGGCAGGTGGGCTGCAGGAAGGAGGTTCTACCATTCATCCTAACTCTTCCATCCTCCAGCTTCCACTTCCAGGCTGGGCCAGGAGACAATTGGGCTGCAGATGCCATGCCGCTCTTAGGCCAAAAGTCCTGGGCCTAGCTTGTCTGCCTGATTCTCCCTGACTTCAGGCTGCCTTCTCTCTAGGGATGCTCCTTATCTCCTCATGCAAAGAGATGACCAGAAGCCTTGAGCATATGAGTAAGTATCCAAAGTTTCTTGCAAAGGTCTTTGACACTTCTTGGAAGGTAGAAAAACCTTTTGTTATGATTCTTGCTGCTTTAGTAGCTGTTGTTTTTAACTGTGCTGATGTTTCTTTGGGGCTCTGTTCCTGGGGAGACTGAAGTTCATACACTAAGCAGCCCTGAGGGGTGTGAGAGTATGTATGTGTGTGACCTTCCTCCAAAGCCCCAAGAACTCTGTGAATCAGTCTTTACATTGACCATTCGTCTAGACTGCCCAAATGGGGATCTGAAGCCCCATCAGGTCTCTCACCTGCCAAGCTTGCTCCTGCAGACAGAGAAGCTGTTGTCCTAGCCAAGGCTCCCTCAAGTTCTGTGGAAACAACTTCAGAGCTCTTAGGGTGAGGAGGAGGAGGGCAGTAGATCTCTTTAGCTTACAGGCAATAGCCTGAGCTTGAGGCCACATGGGTTGACTACATAGCCTTTTCCTCCACCATAGCTTCTTCCTCTCCCCGGGTCCTCAGGCTCTCCTGAAGGGCTTCCTTCCTGAAAATTACCCAACCATCTCCCACTCACTCTGATCTGTACTCCCCAGCAGGGAAGGGGCAAACTGGGTGAAAGTCAGTTCCTGATCAGGAACACGGGATCCAGAAGGTGTGCCCCTCAGCACCGTCCTAGAACCTGAGTTCCAGTTGACATGAGTACCATGGCTGTGAATCAGGTGGGCAGGATGGAGACCAGGATGGTGGTAGAATAACAGGGGATGGTGGGCAGAAGCTATGCCAATTGGCTAAGTGCCAATACCAGGAGCAACTTCTTACACTCCAGCCTAAGCTTGGGGGAGATTTATTCTCACAATTACTGGACTCGGCCCCCAATGTCACCTCAGATCCTGCCCGCTAGCTTTGGACATGATTTTCTGGCTTTATTTGATATCTGTCGTCGGCACGATTCTTATACAACATTGCCACAGTGGAAGACTATATTGGTCTCCTGTGGCTGCTATAAAAAATACCACAAACTTGGTGGCTTAAAACAGCACATGTTTTGGGGCTTCCCTCGTGGCGCAGTGGTTGAGAGTCCGCCTGCCGATGAAGGGGACACGGGTTCGTGCCCCGGTCCGGGAAGATCCCTCGTGCCGCAGAGCAGCTGGGCCCGTGACCCATGGCCGCTGAGCCTGCGTATCCGGAGCCTGTGCTCCGCAATGGGAGAGGCCACAACAGTGAGAGGCCCGCGTACTGCAAAAAAAAAAAAAAAAAAAAAAAAACAGCACATGTTCATTCTCTTATAGCTCTGGAGGACAAAAGTTCAAAGCCAGTTTCACTGGGCAAGAGTCAAGGTGTCAGCAGAGTCATGCTCCCCCCAGAGGCTCTAGGGAAGAACCCATTTTTCTGCCTTTTCTAACTTCTGGTGGCTGCCAGCAGTCCTTGTGTTCCTTGGCTCGTGGTCCCTTCCTCCATCTTCAAAGCCAGTTTGTAACAGCCTCAAATCTTCCTCTGCTTCTGTCCTTATCACACTGCCCACTTCCTCTTCTGTGTCAGATAGCCCTCTGCCTCCTTCTTAGATGAAGCCCACCCAGATAATCCAGGATAAGCTCCCCACCTCAGGATCCTTAACTTAATCGTATCTGCACAGACCCTTTTTCCACATAAGGTAACATTCCCAGGATTCCAAGGCTTAGGATGTGGATATCTTTGGGGGTTTTATTTAGCCTACCACAGGGACATCCCAACCTCCTCCTCAGGCCTGGAAAGAATCAGACTCATGAGAGGACTGGCTAGTAAAGAAAAGGATTTCAATCGGGATCTTTTAGCCTCTGAAGCCCAACTTTCCCCATGCCATCATAGTGCTCTCATGGAATACCTGTGAACTTCTGGATCTAGGAGTTTACAAATTTACCCTGGATCCCCCAGACAGAAATAGATCCCTGAGCTCCCGAGCCACTTAGAAGCAAGTGCCTGCAGCCTAAACTAAGGGTGACAGTGCCACTGCAATCCTTCCTGTGGCCACAGCCCTCTGCCAGTTCCTGTGAAGCAAGCTAAGTCCTTCCAAACCTCAGACGGTCAGAGAAGGGAGTAAAGTAGGGCGGAAGGAGGGTTTGCATGGTCAGCAGAGTTTTCTCATGGTTTTAAAAAATACCACTGGTGTCAGCTATCCTACGAGGAGTTGGTCAAGAGTATAGTTTTTATGGAGGCAAGACAGCGTACTCATTATGTTATAAAAATACCTGTGTTGGCTAAATGCTAAGTCAAATAATACCAAATAACACCGTAGCCATGGCTATGCCCCTTTTGTATGTCATCACATGTAAATCCTAATTTCATTAATCTCACATGCATTCCGTTTACCCCTTTAAGTTCTTCCCAGAGACGCAATCTCTCACCATCTGTGTGAACAAAGCAAATGCAAGTGACATCTCCCTCACAGCCAGCTCTCAGCAAAGATAAATTTACGTGTACTTCAGCAGCTTCTCCCTGCTGTACTGGTTGTGCACAAAAGCAACACAGCTTGACTCATAAATGCCATCACCTAAGATGACTCTCCCAGCCAAGTAGAGAAATGTTGGCAATAAGATTCCACGCTGAGAGTTGTTTTATTTTTTTCATCAGACAGGTGTACTTTAGCATTCCTAAAGAACTGGCTATACTGTAAATTTTGTAAAGCAAATCTCATTTTAACATTGATTTCCATTATGTCAGAGACGTTCTCCCAAATCTTTTGCTCTTACTGCTTAGTTGTGATGACTGTGCAGACAAGGAGAGAGGGGAGGAGTGAGCTTCTTAAGGGCCAGCTGTCTACCTGGAAAGGACGGTCTAACAAACAGTGAGCCTCAAGCTGCAGAATATTCCTGAATCTCTCCGGTGAAATGACCCAAGGCCCGTTCCAACTCCCGCAACCTCCAGTTCCTCAGCTACCATGAATCTGGTGGAGAGGCAAAAGGGGGCAGAGACATATCACAGAGAGATGCCAAATCAGGCACATTTTTGCTTCAGCAGAGGTGCGGGAGCTGGGGGTGGCTCAGTGGGGCAGGAAGAGCAGCCGTGGAGGTGACCTGGTTAGGTTAGGAAGGCAGAGGGGGTACAATGAAAGCTCCTGAACTCTGGTAACAGACTGGATAGAGGTCAAGTGTAGGTTTCATTCAGGCCTGGCGTGCTCATCCTCAGGCAAGTCAGGTACAATTTCTGAACCTATTTCCCCATTTGTAAAAGAAGGATAGTAATACTTACCTGGCAGTTGGTTGTGAAAGTTAGACATAACCTGAAAAGACCACATGATGAACGTTTTAAGCTTTGCAGGCCATATGGTCTTTGTCCCAGCAAATCAACTGTGCCCATATAGTGTGAAAACAAGCATAGACAATACATAATGTAGGTTGTGACTGTGTCCCAGTAAAACTTTATTTATAAAAATGGGAAGTGGGCTGGATTTGGCCTGTGGACCATAGTGTGCTAGCCTCTCATCTAGAAAGTGCCTGGTACACAGCCTGGTTGAGGTGCTGCTCCTGGGGCCTGTTTGCTCTCAAATCCATTTGCCATCCTTATGTGCACCTCTTTGGACCACTCTGGGGAGTGACCTCTGCAAACTATAATTCTTATCCTCCTTTGCCAGCTAGCTCCTGGATGGATTTGGCCAATGGGAGGAGTGGGTGGGAGTTTGGAGACAGGTTACTCTCTGTTTGGCCTGTGAGTCTGGCAGCATCTGTCCCACTAGACAGCTCGTCCCACCACAGCCCTGGCTTCCAGCTCCTCAGCATCTGGGCAGCAGTGCCATCTCCTGGATTTTTCTTCCACCTACTTTGGCGTGGTCATGGCTAATCTCTGGGCTGCCTCACCATCCCCTGCTGGCTTTCTAGCTCTCCTGATCTTCTTGTAATTAGTTCAGTGACCTCTCCTGAACTATCTGGCTTGAACTCATTCGTTTTCCTGACTGGACTGTGACTAAAAGAGTTAGTTCTCCATAAATAGTTGATGTTCTTAATTTATTCATCTTAATACTTGGATATTTTTAATTTCACAAGGCAACATTTCTGCAGAATAAATTTCTGTAAATAGATTCTTACATAGTTCCTATAAGGAGAAATACAGAATTTTTGTCATTCAATCAACAAGCAACTGTGTGGCAGGCATGGTTCTAGGTCCTGGAAATATAACCATGAACCCAAGGGTATACAGCCTAATAAACTAGCTGATGACTTTATCTGTCACTCAATCCAACTACTTCGTATTGCACACAAGGAAAAAAAGACCCCCAAAATAATCACAGCTAATGTGTATTGGGAATGTAATTTGTGGAAGGCTTTCATCTAAGCAATTTGCCTGAATTAACTTACTTAACACTCATGACAGTCCAGTGACATAGGCAGTATTGTTATTCCCCTTTCAGCGATGCACAGAGAGGTAAAATAATTTATCCAAAAGCATTTAGCTAGCAAGTGATGGAGCTGGGATTTGAACCCAGGCAGTCTGGCTGCACATCTCAAGCTCCTAATCATATAGCAGACTGCCTCCCTCCCAAGAGACTGAAGGATATGTTCAAGGCCATGGTTAGTGGCATAGTCAGGACTAGAACCAGGTACTTAATTTCTAAGTATATGTTCCAACCACTAATGAATTAGCAGCCACTGCTGCAATCATTAAGGCAACAGTCATCCCTCTAGAAGAAATAAAAAAAATCACTGTATGTCTCTTTATAGTCTTTAATATACTCCGTAAAAGAATACAGAAGTCCATAAGGAATCTGCTGCACCGGCCATCAATAAGCACTTTACAAAATGTCCAAAATCTAACAAATATTGGAAAAATCATAAAATCAGAATTTTGTATGTAAGAGATCATCTAGTTAAGTGGTTTTGAAATTGTTTAAACCTTGTAAGCCTTTCTTTAAATCAAAGCTTCTAGGGGATTCCAGTATGTAAAACAATTAACCCATAAAAGTGGACCTGTCCCAGTTGGGATGGGTGGAAGATGCTAGAAGTTTCCTCTCCTTGCCTCTATCTCCATTTTCCACAGCCCCTGAGCAGATTCCTTGGAGCCCAGTTCTAAACCAATCAGGGCCAGTTCACCCCAGTCTCTCTAAACCCCTGAGTAGTGAGGGGACTTCCCCCAAATTATCTGGGGCAGTCACGACACAGTCAAGACCAGAGCCCAGGCTCTGAGTCCCTCACCAATGCTCTTTTCAACTTCACCATCATATGCTCTTTTGTCTTGGTTTCTGGGAACCGTGAGTATCTTTGCAGCAGGCAAGTGTGTCTGTGTCTTTTGAGCTCATCCACGTGGGCAGCAATAATAGAAGCCGGAATGGCCAGCAGGGGGAGGATAAATGAGCAAAGCCTCAGAGCAGGCCTAATTTCTGAGGCTCTAACCATCCCCAGCTACACGGTCAAGGCTGTACTGAGCCAAATGGAGAAGAAAACAGCTCTTTGATCTACTTGGGGGGAGCACTCGAAACCGCTCAGGAAGAAGCATTTCCCAATATATCAAAAGCCGAACTGCTGGGACTGCTGTGAGCTGGAGATGCGCATCTGCAGTCCCAGGCTTGCTGTTCCGCAGTTGTTTTTATGGCCTAACAGCGGGTCTGCTGCAGCGCTGGAGCCCGGAATCAGAGAGGACCCGCGGGTTTCCATGCTGCAGTGGCTTTTACACATGATCTGTTTCTCTGAGTCTTTCCCTGATATAGCCAACAACCTCCAGCTGCCATTTAGACTTCATGGGGGTTCCCAGTTCTCAGCAGGGAGAAAGGAAAGCCCTGGAAACCCCCAGCTTTGAGACAGCTCGCTTAGCTTTGGAGACCAATGACCCAGAGACAAATCCTTGATGACTGAGCAGGGCGGGCTGGATAGAGGAATCAGGGTGGCAGACCGGGTCCCTACTGCCCTGGAGTTTTTGTTATCTGCCATACACGTTCCAGCCCAATGGCCAGAGCAAGGTCACTGAAGATCATTGTCATTGACCAAGGTGGTTTCACCTCCAAAATCACTGGCCAGGTTTCACATCTGCAGCTACATATCAACTCTTTGTTCAGATTTCCTCTCCTTCTAAATAGACTATATTATCCAAATGTACTCTCTGCAGAACCAAACCTTTTCTCTAAATGGTTTATTTTCTGTACCATTAAGGTCTGGTTGAAAACTCAGAAGTTTTGCTTGATTTACCATCAAACCAAGTCTTATAAAGACATAAGGGACTGAAAGTTTTCCATTTATGGATTAGATACTCATTCTTTCTGCCTTTTAACAGCTTTTCAATCTAACTTGTCATTCCAATGTTCTTCCCATTCCAAATGACAACGCAAATTGGACACAGAGCGTGCACTTAGAGCTGCTCTTCCAGAAAGCCTGAATACCTAATGGTTTGTGAGGTTATTGGTTGGTTTGTTTTTCAAGTAAATTCTTTTAAAAACTTCCAGTAAATTGGTTAAGTTCATGTCTTAAAGAAGAAAAAAAGGTCAATGTCCTTAATTGCTCTCTCTTCTCTTAGGGTGTCTTTCCATGGGAATGGGCTTCTTCAGACTTGGCTGAGGGTCCAACATGGTCTGCCTTCCTCTGATGTTCCAAGGTTTCCCTCTTCCTTTCTGTAGTCTCCAGCCTGACCTTGAAAATTTCATTCAGGAGCAATGACCAAGGCCCACAGTGCAGCAGGTTCTACCCTGCTCTGCTCTGGATGCATCAACGTTCATCATTCAATGCCAGATTCTTCCCTTCTTAAAAAGGTGCAAAAATATTAGCAACGGTCATCTCTAATTGGTAGGATTTGGGGAGATTTGAATTTTCTTCTCCTTTACCTATTTTTTCCTGTATCTCCCATGGAATAAAGGAATATTATCTTTACTTGTGTGATAATCATCCCCCTGCATACATCTCTAGGCAATAAATTTTTTAGTTTCAATTGTTCTGAAATTTCATATAAAAAGAATCATACATTTCTTACATTTGTAAGAGTTTATCAAATAAAGGACAAAAATGTGATGATGCAGAAGGAAGCTGTCTAGAACTATACTATCCAATATAATAGCTACCAACCACATGTGACTGTTGAGTACTTGAAATGCGACCAGTCCAAATTGATATGAACAGCAAGTGACAAATGCACACCAGATTTTGAAGACATACTTTAGTATGACAAAAGGAATGTGAAACAGCTCATTAATGCTTTTATATTGATTACTTATTGAAATGTTAGTATTTTAAACATCTTGTTTTAAATAAAATATATTATCAAAATTAAGTTTACTTGTTTCTTTTTATTTTTTAAATGTAGCTACCAGAAAACTTTAAATTACACACGTTATATATATAAATACACACATTATATTTCTATTGGATGGCACTGGACTACAAGCTCTCTGAATTCCTGACATTCAAAATTCCCACAAAACAATAGTTCTAAACAGTTTTTGGTGCCTACTGGACATCTATCCCAAGCTACTCATTTTGTTGTTGTTGCTGTTGATTTCTTTTTTTTTTTTTTTTTTTTTTTTTTTGCAGTATGCGGGCCTCTCACTGTTGTGGCCTCTCCCATTGCGGAGCACAGGCTCCGGACGTGCAGGCTCAGTGGCCATGGCTCACAGACCCAGCCACCCCGAGGCATGTGGGATCTTCCCAGACCGGGGCACGAACCCGTGTCCCCTGCATCGGCAGGCGGACTCTCAACCACTGTGCCACCAGGGAAGCCCTGTTGTTTTCTTTTTGACTTCTTCTTATTCTAAATCCTTAGATTTAGAATAAGAAGGGGGTGCTCTTCCTGCACCCCCTGCCTTTCTCTCCTGCAGCTCTTCCACTCACCAGCCAAAATGAACATTGTGCCAATTTCTCCATGCCCCGACAAGTGGTCAGTCAGTGCTGTCATCCTCCAGGTCCTTTGACCTCCCCTTCCTTCTCCTCCCCACACCAGCCCTTCATTCCTACACTTGGGTCCTCCCTCTCCACCCTCACCCCATCCTCTCATCCAAGACATCCCTTAGCTTTGGCTTACATGTGACTGATCGTCATGGCCTAATTCACAGCCACATCACCATTGCAAGAAGACCTTCCTATCTCCTAAAACTAAAAGGCTTTACATCTCTTTTTATGTATATAATTGACATATAACATATTTGTTTCAGGTGTATAATGCAACAATTCAATATTTATATATGTTGTGAAATGATCACTACTATACGTCGAGTTAACAACCATCACCACATTTTTTGCTTGTGATGAAAGCTTTGAAGATATACTCTCTTAGCAACTTGCAAATGTACAATACAGTATTATTAACTGTAGATACATCCCCAGGGCTCTTACAGCTGAAGTTTGTACTTTTAACCCACCTCACCCGTTTTACCCACCCCCACCTTTTTTTTTAACATCTTTATTGGAGTATAATTGCTTTAAAATGGTGTGTTAGTTTCTGCTTTATAACATAGTGAATCAGTTATACATATACATATGTTCCCAAGCCTTTTTTTAAGCCTTTACATTTTAAAACAAAACACCTCATCATTATTTCTGCTCTACAGCAGGTTCTTTGAAGAGACAGGGCATCCATCGTGGTGATCCTGATGCCGCGATGTCATGATGTGATATACTGGAGAAGCACTGGATTTAGAACCCAAAAACCTCTCTCTGGTTATGCTTGTGCCTCTGAGCAACCTGCTTCTCCTCCTGGCAGCACAGATTCCTCCTCTGTGAAGGGAGACTTGTACACAGTGGTTTCCAGGGTCCCCTCGGTGATAACATTCTACAGCAGGAAGTTCATCTTGGGGTCCTTCTTATCTAAGTCTCACTTTCCTTCTCTGCAAAAGCAGAACAATAGTGGTACTTACCTTGTCAATAATGCTAAGCACAGTGCTGGATACTTATTATTTCAGACAAGCATGCTGGTTTGTGCAAAGACCGGTAACAGCCCGTTGGGGAGTGTATTATGCTCATTTTAGTGTGTACTTACACTCGGTAGTTATTACTTCAGAAAAGTGTGCTGAATTTATTTTTACTTCCTTGGATCGGGCCTCCTCTCAATTTCCTCTCTTCCTGGCTGGTTCAGATCAGTTTCCAACAGCAACGTGGATAGTGGAATCATAGCCCATGCACGACTCTTTTCAGCTCTCCTCCATCTCCCATTACTTCTTTGTCCAATATCCGTCCAGATGTTTTCTCATCAGATCCAACATAAGAGAAAACAGAATCTTAAATCATCCTCTTGCTCACTTTGGAGACACTATCTCAACTTCTTCCTCCCTCAAGCTTGGATTCCTATCATTGTTTGAGATCGTTTTTCACCTCATCAGAGACCCTATAACTGCACACGTGACTACTGAGCATTTTAAGTGTGGCTACTCCAAATTAAGATGTGCTGAAAGTTCAAAATATCCGCAGATTTTGAAGAGTGAGTGCAAAAATAAAAAAGGAATTTAAAACTTTTTAATATTGATTACACATTGAACTGATAACATTTTAGATATATTAGGTTAGGTAAAAATATACTATGAAAATTAATTTCACCTGTTTATTTGACTTCTTTAATACGGCTACCGGAAAATTTTAAGTCACATGTACAATTTGCATTATATTTCTATTAGCTAGTTAGTGCTGCATTTACAATGATCAGCTTCTACTGCTTACTACTCTGGAATAATAGCACAGAGCCTTCCTTGTAAACTACTGGACTGCAATCAGTAAATGGAACAAATGGACATTTTGGGTGTAAGAATAAAGTGGCTTATTTTCTTCTTCCATTGTCTTTTAACTCTCTCAGGAGGGCTAGGCTGGTTTCCCCCTGCCCCTCCATGAAAATCTGACCTCTGATCACTCTTAAGTATTAGAAAATCTCAGAGTCATTTGAGTCACGAAACACGTTCAATTTGTACTTAGAATTCCAAACTCACATACTAGCATCCAGCTTCATTTAAAGTTTGGAGGACTCACCCTTCCTTAGCTAGATCTGCTGTGGGGAAAAAAAAAGCTGCAGTCAGTGAAAGAGGCAGGGCTGTCATATTCCTATTTTTCTCCCAGTCACTCTTCCCCATCTTGCTAACCCGGCTTCCGATTACTCCAGCGGTGGAGAGCAGGCAGGCAGGGAGGTGTGGTCCTGCTGAGAGCAGGCTGTGGGCTTTCCAGGCCCTGCTAGTGTTCCAAACTGGCTCTTCCTCTCACAGAGATTCCATGAGGTCTTTTGAAACCTCTCTCGAAATTCCCTTGGTGTGGTGGATGTGTTCTCCAACATTTTGCTTACTGTTTCCACAGCCTGGAGGACTCCAGCAATGCTTTGAAATTCTCTCTGATGAGGTTTCTTTACTTTTATTTTAGTTTTTATCGAGTACAATGTATGTATAAGTGGACCATGTGAAATGTCTCTTGGTGAGCAAACCTGTGTGACCATCACCTGAATCAACAGTCTTCACTTTTCTAATGGCTCCTCTAGACAAGGTCAACCCTTTCTGTGGTGTGGCCACATCAGGTCCTGGGGACGCTCATGCATCCTTTGCCTCCACAAATTCTGGGAGGACGTGCCCACGGCCAGAGCAGCCTCTCCTTCACTCCCACCACCAGAGCAGAAAGCAAGCTTTATGTTTCTTCAGGTGTGGATTATCCCCTTGTCCACCCAGCTGCTGGGACTGACGTCAAGCTCACTGAGTGGACTCAAAGCCCCTCCACTTGCTTTAGGGTGAAGGAGAGCCATCTTTACTCCTTGTCTTGGGGGGCTGGGACTGGGACTTATAGCACTCCCAAAAAATTTTCCTCCTTCATCACCACTCCAGGTAGGAGAGGGGGCGTTTGAACCAGTTCTCAGCTCCCTGCTTTGAACGTGTTCATCTTGATCTGGTGCCTCACTTGATCTAAAAATCGTATTCATTTTTGCATAGATCACAGAGCTGTGAAGACCTTGAGATAACATGTCTCTGGTCTTGACCCAGAGCATGATACATGTCCAGATCAATCTTCTTGACTTTCCATGTCTTATGTGAATGAATATCACTGCTCCTAAAACTCAGATTATCTTTTTCTTCACCAAATATGCATTTTTCCAAGCAGATTCAGTTAAAACTCTACTGCCCCTAAAAGAACAGATACCTGGGTATAGTTTATACAGTACTTTGAACTTGCAAGAAGTTTGGGTTTCTTTTTTACAGCTGAATCCCAATCATTGCAGTTTGATGTTTCTTTGCTTTTTACGCAAAATAAAAGGTCTCACAGTCATCTGCCTCTACCACTGACTTACATGTTTCTCTGAGGATGCCACCATCCTCAGCTTCTCAGGGCTGCTTCTCAGACAAGGCAATCCACAGATACAGCAGGATAACTGAGAAAACAGTGAAAAGGCTGTTATGGGAGCAGACAGGATGTAGTGTTTGGCATCTGGTACAGGACAGAGAATGTGTTATGAGGCTGCTCAGCCTACTCAAGAATCCCACACATGTTTTCTGAAGTTCATCCCTGGATAATCCCACTGTAATAGGAAAAATGGTGGCCATGTTTGGTCTATTTCTACAGCTGAGTGCAAATGTCGACTGTGGAAAAGTCTACCCAGGAGAACTCTGTCCTCAGTCATGGACCCTGGCCAGAGAGCATGAAATGTGTGTGGTTAGTTCAAAAGGGACCAGGACAAAAAGTACTAAAGGGTCATATGACCCATTCTCTTGGTTGGGAAAACAATTCAGTAACAGTCCCACTGATAGCGGGGCATCTCAGGAGGGCACCATCCCATGCTGTGGGGAGGTGTCGCTGGTCCTAAGTGGGACTTTTCAACCATGTTCACACACCTGGCTACTGGGTTTCATCAGATGCACCATCAGGAATATGAAAGGCCAGAAATATAATAGAAACCAAAGAGTTCCTGTAGTTGAGAGAGAGATGATGTCTGAAAAGCAGGGCAGAGTTGCTTCTTGTCGGGGTCAGTGGTTTACTATGTCGGACAGAAAAGGAAAATGTCTGTTACTATTTGTAGGACATAAAACAGGAGTAATAAAAGCTGTGTTCAGCACCAAAGGACCCATTGTTATAAAATACTACAAAATATCCCTGTTGCTTCTTAGAGTTTATAGAAGCTCTCCAGTGGAAGCTGTAGTTTTGCACTTTGTGTTTTTTTGGCTCCAGATGCAGCTCCTAAACTCCTGCATGTTCGTCAGAGGGACAAGGAGAGGTCATTTTGCAGCGTCCTGCCCTTTGAACCCAGATGGATAACCTGTGTTTACCTTTGCACGCAGAAAACATCTTTGGAAATTTCTTCTTCCCACTCTGACTCTACTTGCCTAAACCAGTTTGTGTTCCATGAAGAGAAACAGGCAATGAATTCTTTAACAAAATAGGAGACCCGGGCTTCCCTGGTGGTGCAGTGGTTGAGAGTCCGCCTGCCGATTCAGGGGACACGGGTTCGTACCCCGGTCTGGGAAGATCCCACATGCCGCGGAGCGGCTGGACCCGTGAGCCATGGACACTTAGCCTGCGCGTCCGGAGCCTGTGCTCCACAACGGGAGAGGTCACATCAGTGAGAGACCCGCATACCGCAAAAGAAAAAAAAAACAGGAGACCCTTCCAACACACACACACACACACACACACACACACACACACACACACTAGCCTTGCCCTAAAACCCCCAGGGCAACAGAGAACGTTTCCAAGCCCAACCAGCATCTGAGTAAGAGTCATTTTTTAATTAAACAAACCCAATTTCATATTTCACACAATGATGTAATGGCAGGTCCTTGTGGAAACTGTGTGACACACAGCAACACATGTAAAATGGAGGTAAAAGGAAAGATTAAATGAAAATACATATTTGAGCTGGTTATTAGGAACAATAACATTTCCAGGAATGGGTCACTCGGGGAAGCAGTTGATTTGGCTGGGGATAAACAGTGCCTCCTAGGTGTGCCCTGAGAAGAAACGATCAAAACTTAATTTTAAATCTAAAGATTGTAATAAGAACTTGGTTATTTAAAGTCACTGCCAAAGAGAAGGGAGCAAGCATAAGCCAACCCCTAGAGGATGAATCGTGGAATGCTCATGTTGCCCTTGAGGTCAGAAGGAGGGGCAGAGATTAGTTCAATATGCTAAAGCTAATTTCTTCTGGTCTTTTCCAATGTTGTAGCAGTAGGAACCCTCTGGTTACACAGTTCTCTGCCGCAACAATGAGTTTCTGAGATCTGCATTAATGTATGGGGCAGAAAGGAGAGAAAAGCTTCATTCCATAGAGAGCTCTCTGCCAGCTAAGGGTTTTGGTGAAGTGTTTGTAATCCGTTGCTTTTGGTCTTAATCTTCTCATTTATAGACTGATTTTACATTGCTGGACACTCACTATGTTCTTCCCAGACCAATGTTATTTTTGCAGAAGAATAAATACACGGTAGACATGACATGACAATTCTTTTTTTGCCCAGGCTGGAATCTAAAATTTGAAACAGCTGGTATTCTCTTCCTTAAATAACTAAAACACAGATTTGGTAGTTTACCTTGGAGTTTTACCAAGAGTGTGCTCAAATGGGCATACTTGAACTGTGCAAAGGGGTAAGAATTGAATGGTTGGGTGGGCGGAAAGGAACAGCAGGATTGGGTGCAAGATGAGCCATTTCCTGAGGCTGTGCAGGGGAGGATAACTCAGGGCAGTGCTTGGAAATGAAGAATTTGCAGTTAACAGTCCCTTAGGTATAACCCTGAGATCAAGAGAAAGCTAATGAAAGAATGATTTTACTCTTTATGTCAGAATCAACCAAAATTAACTAGGCTCTTAAATTTACATATTATCACAAAGTCTATAAATAGATTATGTCAGGTTTAAGCTTCCCAGAGATTAAAATTGACTGTATTAATCTTTCTTTAAAGCATCATTATATTTCTCTGGAACACAAAAGCAAATGCTATGAGTCACAAAAGTATGCAATTTCAAGGTCAGTTGATATTGTGTCACTCAAGGCTTCCCAGATACCAAATAAAAATTCCGTTGCTTTACGTGTGTGTCTTACTATCTTGCTCCCCTTGCCTGACTACAACTCAATGACCTTCAAATGCAATATCTATTGTTGCAGTAACTTTCATCTTTACTTGAGTGAAGCAGAATCAATGCACTTGACCAGCAATTCCAATTAAGCCACTATAGACAATCTTGCTGAATCTGCAAGCTTTGGATTTATATTGAATTAATGAAAGCTGAAAGGGGTTCCCATATTACAGCCACACTTAATGCATCCTTGTCAAAAAGAAATGTAATTACAATATTACACGTACATAGTAGGTTGATCAACTTATGCAAGGTGACAACTATGAATTGATCATGTTAGAGTGTCAATAAAAATCCCTGTAACTATTACATAATGTGCCGCTTTTAGATTATTTAATTCCCTAGAGCCTGGATGGTTCAGATGATTGGTAAAGAGATATACATTTAGAGTCACTTATTTTCATGTCAATGGTTTAAATAGATTGGTAGGTAGTGTCAAAGGCAACTGCTCCATATCAATTAGCTTTTATTGTTTAAACAAAATTCATGTCTTAGTCTAACAATTTATTTCTATATGGATAAATCCAAGAAGAAAATATTTTTAAATATTTACAGTTAATCTTTGGAGTAAAAAAAAAAAAATCCTGAAAAAAAAAGCAAGGGAATGGATGAGATGGCAAAGAAACATTTACATCTACTCTCTGGGGGCTCTGATTTAGGTATTAGACATGCCTTAAAGCATTAGCTTTGCCAATCACGTTTAATATTAGTTTTTGGCTTGCTAGATTAATTAGAAGAGAAAAAGCATCTAAGCTCTAAAATGTTTTAAAAAAAGAGAGAGAAAGGTGTATCTAGTTACCTAAGTACTACGATCAGTTAACCTCTGTAGTAATGTTGACATGATGGTTGGCAAACTTGACTATCTTTTCTCATCAACAATAGTATCAATAGTATTATGTTAATTTCTTATTTGAGATATTACAGAAAAGAAGTCCCTATTCCCCTTTGACCCCTACTAACAAAAAAACAAAAAAAAACAAAAAAACCCAAAAAAAACGAAAAACAAGGAAAAATAGGAAACACCATAACCCTGAACCAAAATTTATGACGAAGTGTTACTGAATGTACTGGAAACTGTGCCCAAGGAAAGGAAGACTCCAAAAGAAAAAGTCTGAGCTCTACAGACCTTGAGATAACATGTTCTCCAGACCAGATGGCCCACCAGAGGGGTCAACCCAGCTGCTTTGACTGGAGCAGCAAGGTCAGGGTGTGTGGGCTAGCCAGGCGAGCTTCCCACAGAGAGGCAGAGGAATTACTTTTGCAAGAAATAGTCTGTCAGTGAGACTGGAGCTCGAATAAACCTGGGCACAGCTTTGGTTACATGGAGGTAAGTAAAATTTAAATTGCCAAAGAAGAATCTATGTCCAAGGAGCCAGAGTGATTTCCCCCATCTGAAGGCAGAATAATAACAACCAGGCAGAGTGCTATGACAAAATAGTCAGAGGCAACGTAGCAATTCTTTCTGTTATCCCAGTTTATCTCTGCTTATCCCTACACTTTTATTCTCCAAACAGCTAGTCCAGGAAAACTTCCACCATTCAATGATGGACACCAACATGGAATTTATACACATACTGCAAGAAACAAGGGAGAAAGAAACAAAACAAGTGAAGAATACACATCAGGAAATTATACACAAATCAGTTTGAGATTATGATCAAACATCTTCATGAAAATTAAAGAAAGCAAATGTGATATGGCTTCAGAGGGAGAAAAAAGACAGAAAGAAAAAAAATAAGGGCTCATAAGAGAAAAACATAAGAGAAAATGATTTGCTTTTTAAAGGGCATGAAATGAAAGAAAATATAAACATAGAAAAAGTGAAAGTCCTATTAGAAATAGAAATTACTGGAAAAAAGTTAGAAACATATAGGAAATGCTTTAGAAAATTTGAGCATATTGAAAAGGAGAATAAATCGTTGTTTTTTTAAAATGACTTAAGGGTAAACATTAATTATGTAAGACAGTTAAAGGAGAGCAGCCTCTGTATCTTGAAGAAGATAACCAAAAAGTAGCAGAAAAAAATTCAAACATAAAATAGAAGACTCCTATAATTTAAATTAATTAGTTAAACAGAATGAAGGACCATACTAAGTCCTAGGAAAATGATTTGATACAAATCAGTTCTGATAAGCCTTTCTAGAAAAAAGTATATAACTTCAACCTTCTAAAAAAAGAACAAAGAATATCATTAGGAATGGTGGGGACTACTGAATCAATTTAAATATAAAAGTAAGTCTAAATATACTTGAAAATTATTGTTACATTTCACAATATTTAACATAATAAATTAACAAGAATGACAATGTAGAAATAATAATCTAATTAACAAAACAGGGAGAAAGGTTAGAAAAACGGTAAAAGGAAATGTTCAAAGAAATAATGGTAGAAAATTTTCCAGGATTAAAGAAAAACATTCTCCCAAAATTGAAAGGCCCTCTGAACCTCAAAGAGGATAAATAAACATAAAGTAGTCCTTACAGCAGAAGGGCAAGAACAGCCAAGACACTATTAAAGAAAAATTAAGCTGAGGTGTTGGCCTTGCTAGATACAGTAATTTTTTTAAGTATATTATTGACACTGAGATAGAAAAATAGCTAATGAAGCAGAAAAAAGAAACCATAAATAAATCAAGTATATATAGAAACTCAATATATGACAAACTGGTAAGCCATATCAATGGGAAAGTAGAGACTATTCAATAAATGGTTTGGGGACAACTTTTTATTCATATGAAAAAAGTTAAAAATGGAGGCCTACCTCACATAATTTCCAACTATCAATCCCCAATGAGTAAATGTGAAAAGCAAAATTCTCAAAATTTTAAAAGTTAGTAAAGGACTTTGGTTTCAGCTCTGATGTGTCAAGAGCTTAAAAGCCACCACTTTTATCCTTACAACAAGAAAAAAGCTGAACAAAGTGAAAATCAACAACTTTTCTTGGAGCCATTAAAGAATTGAGATCACAGGTAAAACCACCACCTGAAATCAGGAGCGGCTGATGAACATAGAAAATCACAACTGAGATTAGTTTACCAGAAGCAGAAGCAGCTAGAGCCCTAAATTGATAAGAACACTGAAACAGTAACTTCAACAAATTGCTGGAGGCACGGTATAGAATAGCGTGAGAATGAGAAACTCCCAGGGGCTGCAGCCAGAGAGGGCACCACGCTTGCATGGGTTTTTACCTCTAGAAACCCTACCAGGGTTTCATAGTGAACAGACAAGAAAAACCCTCCTTTCTGGCAGGAGGAGAGGACAGTAAGCATTTTGAAATATGCTGAAAGCATTCTCCATTACAAAGGCTTATTCAATAAATAAAAAGAGCCTAATCAGATGTGATAGAAGGGTAATTACTCAACTCTACCTCGTCTAGTCTTCCTGTCTCTCCTAAAAAGGAAAAAAAAAACAATGTTGAGAAACACTTGTGAATGTCTTAACACAGGGACACAGGCCCACTAAAACACTGAGATATAGTCATAAGACTGTAGAACACTTCCCTTCATCCCACACCTGACCACCACATCAACAGGGCTCCAGTATAATAACAGTGGGTTACAGCTGAAAGAGCAGCAAGACACAAGCTCTATTTAAGAAGGAACTTTCAGGGAAACCCAAAGCCAACAGAGGAGATAAAAACAAAGACACCAAGGGAAATTGAAGCCTCCTAAAACCTACAGCTACAGCAAACATTAAATCCAGGACAACTTCTAGCCAGATTTACATAAAACCTCACACTAAAGGCCTATTTACCTCTGTTTCTATTACTCAGTTCATGATATCCAGCTTTCAACCAAAATTTACAAGGCATGCTAAAAGGCAAGAAAAAACACAGCCTGAAGAAGCAAATAAAACATCAGAATGAGATTTAGATATGGCAGAGATTTTGGAATTATCAAACTAGGAATTTTTTTAAACTATGTTTAATATGTTAAGGGCTCTAATGGAAAAAGTTGACAATATGCAAAAACAGGTAATGTAAGCAGAGAGATGAAAACTCTAAGAAATAATTTTAAAGAAATGCTAGAAATCAAAACACTGAAACAGAAATGAGGGAAGTCTTTGATGGGCTCATTTGTAGACAGGACACAGCCCAAGGACAGAATCAGTGAGTCTGAAGACATGTCAATAGAAAATTCCCAAACTGAAATGCAAAGAAAAAGGAGAGCAAAAAAATAGAACAGACTATCCAAGAACTGTGGGACAATTTCAAAAGGAGAAACATATGTGATGGTGAAATATCAGAGGGAGAAAAAAGAGGTGACAGAACAGAAAAAAATATTTGAAATAATAATGGCTGAGAATTTTCCAAAACTAATGAGACAAAAAAACATAGATAAGAGAAACTCAAAAAACACCAAACAGGATAAATACCAAAAAAAAATCTACTCCTGGGTACATTATATTTGAACTTCAGAAAATCAAAGACAAAGAGAAAATCTTGAAAGCAAACCAGAGAAAAAACACACTGTACCTATAGAGGAACAAGAATAAAAATTATATCAGACTTCTCTTCAAAAACCATGCAAGCAAGAAAATAATGGGATAAAATATTTAGTGTTGAAAAAAACCCCACCAACATGAATTCTATATACAGTGAAAGTATCTTTCAAAAGTAAAGGAAAAGGAAGAGTTTTTCAGTCAAACAAAAACAGGGACTCCATCAGCAGCAACCTGGTCTACAAGAAATGTTCAAAGTTCTTAAGGGAAAAGGAAAATTATATAGGTCAGAAACTCAGTTCTACATAAAGAAAGGAGAAGTGTCAAAAAAGAAATAAGTAATAAAATGTTATATTTTTCATACTCTTAATTGATCTAATAGATGACAATTTGTTCAAAATAATAATAGCAATAGTGTATTGGTTGATTATAGCTTATGGGTAAGTGAAATGAATGACAGAAATGTTATAAGGGATGAAAGAGGATAATTGGAAATACTCTGTTATAAGATATCTGTACCACCCATAAAGTAATATAGTGCTCTTTGAAAGTAGACTAAGATTAGTTGAAAATGTTTATTAAAATTCTTGAAAAACCAATAAAAAAATTTTAAGTATAATTCATATGCTAGAGAGGAGAGAAACTGGAATCATATAAAATGTTCAATTAAAATCAGGGAAGGCAGAAAAAGAGTAAAATATTTAGAAAGAAAGAACATATATAATAAATTAAAAGTTATAAAACTTGAAGATATCAATCCATATATATATCAATAATCACTTTAAACATCAATGGTCTAGTGTCCTTCAGGTCTTGGAAGGTATTTTTTTCGTTTTCTTTTTTTCAAATGAGAGATTCTGAACCTAAAGCTTTATTACCTTCATGGTAAAAATACCTCTGTATCCTGTTTAACAACAAAACAAAAAGAAACTAATGCATAGAAAAAGACTGAAAGGAAATACCCTGAAAATATTGACCATGTGTTTATGTGTCATAACTATGGGTAGATTTTATTTTTTTCTGTACTATCAAAATTTTCTTTAAATAACCATCTTTTGCTTTAGCATTATATTAGTTTAAGTGATATTTCTTCTGGCTTTAACTGTTCTACAGGCTGTGATCTTTTGATTTACTTTCTATCCAGCCCTTTAATAAGATGTTTCTAGGTTTGTGAATTGTTTATTCACAAGTTATAACTGCTCAACCAAATCTTCTTTAAAACACTATGTAGATGCATATATAAAGTTGCAATGCTAACAACTTCATTGATAACAAATAACAAAGGAAAGACTTAGCTGGCAGATAGCCATAATTCTTACAGATTATGAAACAAACATGTAAGCAAAACTTTCTCCTCTGGCATATAAGCAAAACATTTTATAAGAGGCAAAAGTGCCAAACGTAAGGTAGATAGATAGTGGGAAGCAGCCGCATAGCACAGGGAGATCAGCTCGGTGTTTTGTGACCGCCTGGAGGGGTGGGATAGGGAGGGTGGGAGGGAGGGAGACGCAAGAGGGAAGGGATGTGGGAACAGTGTATATGTATGACTGATTCACTTTGTTATAAAGCAGAAACTAATAATTAAAAAAACAAAAGAGGTAAAAGTGCTCTCGATTTTTATTTAGTGAAACATAGTCATATTCATGTTAAACTACACTTGCCGAAGTGTTCATGGATAAATCCAAGAATAATCTTATTCAATCTTAGAATGAATTTCCTTGTGTGTTTTCCATTTAAGGAAGGCCTGTTGCTTGAACAGTGTAAAAATGCTGCACATTTCCATCATGAGGAAAACAAAAAACCTAGAAGGGTCTGTATATGGTCACAATATGTTGATGAATTTAGGGCAAATTTTCCAAACTGGAATTCCACAGAATATCCTTTCAAAGGGTATTTAAAGATATGGGATGAAAAATGACTCTTCTAAAAATATTTGGTAACACTGGGTTAAGCAAATGCTGTGTGTGTGTGTGTGTGTGTGTGTGTGTGTGACTTTGCTAGTTGTTGCTTTTAACTACCATCCTACTGACTTTAATGGGTAATAAGTATTATAAATTGTCAAGAGGAAATAGAGTATGCTGCATTTTCTAAAACTTTTTTGATCATGGAGCACATTTTTCTTTCTTGAGCTATTAAAGTCACTAGATGAACATTTTGAGACCGATCATTTGGGAAAATGTTGACTTGTGTTCTGATGTTTGTTCCAATATGTGTGTCCTATGAAGTGAGATATATGGAAACAATGAAAATGAGAGTCATCTGTCAACACTGAAAGCTAAACAAAAACATTGCTACTGGGGAAGTGGTTTACCTTTGTTTGAAGGCAAATTCCATATTTATATTTTTAGCATAATTCAATCTGGAACATTGCAACATAGGGAAATATGCTATATTTTAGCATAATTCAGTCTGGAACATTGCAATCACCCAGCCCCAGTATAGTCACTATGGAAACCTGTTTTTTTAAAAAGTGGGAGGAGGGAGAAGGAGAGAGATTGTGCAAAAGAATTATTAAAGTATTCAAGATAAAATTGTAAAATGTGAGTTCACAAATGTATTCAGTTAAATGCGTGTCTACCAGTTACACACCTCTTTCAAGCAAAAGTGAAACATTCTAAAGGAAAGCAGGGCTGGGAAAAAGGATTTCACATTTACCTTTCTCCAAGTTTTTGCTAGAAATGTAAAATTCAATGAAGTAAATGATGTATTCCAAGTCTGCCACTTTAAGTAACACAGAATACTGCTGACAACAAAGCATTACACCAAATTACAAGACTGACTGTGACACCAAATACATGAACCACAAGAATGGCACATACGTGGTTGACAGAGCAGTTCTGGAAAGGCAGATGAATACCGGGTGAAGGTAAGATAACCAAAATTCCCACGGAAAAGGGGTGCTGCACATAGGAAAGATGGAAAACACTCAAATACCTACAATAAGATCTTTGAAAACCACTTACAATTTTCTAAATTCAAGTTAGATATCCTCTTCAAGATAATATCCCTAGAGTAGGAACAGCTCATGGTTTTAGGCTGCAGATAAAAGAATTTGCAGTCAGGCTTTGTCATCTGCCCCTCAGATCTGCACTCTGCTGCAGCCGTTGGCTGTCTGGGACAAGGTAATGCTCAGCACAGGACTTCAAAGTTTGTGGCCGTTGCCTGCTGGAAACTTTTTTGGACTGATTATTCTTTGAACTTTGAAAATCCAGTTTCAAAATTGTCACTAATACTTGGAATACGAATATTGATGTCCTATTTTATGTGCTATGCATACGATGTGACCCAGTGGTGTTCTGGAGACAATTTTATATGTCTTTCTTCCCAACTTCATGTTCAGTGACAGCTTGAAACCTGCTGTAGTGGAAGTATCCACACTACAGACATTCGCAAATACTACATATCATGGCTTTTTCTTTTCAGAAAGTCAATTGTTTGACACTTATCAGTACACCTCTGTTAATGCCTATTAGTGTTCTGCAATTCTCTTGATTATTGATTGTTACTATTAGCCTTCATTAAAAGATGAGGCTGTTCTGATGCTTTTACTTAGATTCACATTTAGGGTATAAAAAGAGGGGAAAAAGTTATGATAAAAGATCTGGGCTCCCCCCAGCTGGTTTGCAAGGCAAAAATAGAGACACTAATGTAGAGAATAAACATATGGACACCAAGGAGGGAAAGCGTGGGGAGGTGGTATGAACTGGGAGATTGAGATTGGCATATATACACTAATATGTATAAAATAGATAACTAATAAGAACCTGCTGTATAAAAATAAATAAATAAAATAAAATAAAATTTAAAAAAAAAAAAAAAAAAGATCTGGGCTCCCTCCAGAGTCTTGTCTAAAACAGAGTATAATCTACTGCAAGAAGTATCAAACTAATCTGACCAGAGCCCAAATGCCAGGGGAATTCTGTCTGTCAGTACTCACACAGGAACAGGAAAAACTCTGCATTAATGTATAGCAACCAGGCTTTTTGGTAAGAATTCTGAAAGTACCATCAGTAAGTTCTATCAACGTGCGAATTGTAGTTTATAAGCACCAGCTATTAGTAACCCTTAATAATTCACTTAGCATGTTTACTGTAAACAGAGCCATTGTATGGGGAGTTTTGGGTTCTACACTGCACAAAGGAATCTTTGCAGGGTTGAGCAGGATCTGAAGTGCAGTCTGCCCTCTACCCTCAGGCTGTTGTGGGGCTGCAGCCACTTGGGCACCTTGTAATTTTTACAAAGGTGTAGTATGTGCTAAGGACTACATGATAGTAAATAACCCTTGGTCATAGGTAAAAATAAAGAACTGGAGAATTGGGAGTCTTTCAAAGACAAGAAAAACAAACAACGGGATTTGCACTTTTCAATCAGAAAGCTCCTCCTAAGACCAGGGCCTATTTAGGATACTTTAAAAATTATGCTAGAGTATTCCAGCCAGGACAACTCTGCAACTTCAAGTTCTGACCCACCCCTGCTACTCCAAATATATAACAGTGATACATTTGTTTTTTAAGTAAGACAAAAAAGAAGTCATAGCCAGACTCCAACACAAGACAAACATGTCTGTGGACAAGAAATAGAAGACAAGTACAAACTGATGAGCAGAGATGGAGCCTTGGCAAAACAGTAGGCAAGATGGGGAGAGAGAAGTCAAAAGATTAATGGAGAGAGAGGTGAACCGAGGGTCGGACATCTGGATGGATGTGGGGATGGAGATGGTGCAAACGGTGAAACCAAAACTCTAGAGAAAATAACAAGGTGGGCCAACAGTCACCGAGTTGGTCCAGCACATGGAGGTTCTGTGATCTCTGGCAGAGGGTAGAAACATGACAAGACTTGCCATAATGTGAGAAAGCTATATTGTTAAATATGTATGTTAAAATGTTAAGGGTAAACACTGAAAGGAGGGAAGTACAATCTTCAGCTTCCAAACCAGCAGATGAATGAAAAAGGAATACAGGAAAGTTTATCAGTCTGTCAGACACAGGGAAGGAACAAAGTAAAAGAATGTGAAAGGACGTGAAATAAGGCAGCAAAAAGTAACTCCAGTTCAGCAGTGCTCACAATGCAACTCACTATTAAAAGACAACATTTGTCTGAATGCATTAAAAACAAAACTTCTGTGCTGGTTACAAAAAGCATACCTGAAACAAAATTACACAGAAAGGCATAAAATGAGGTGATAGAAAAAAATATATATCGTATAGTATAAATGTAATACCTAAACATATATTTTATAATATAGGTATATGTTTTTTCTTCCTATCACCTCTTTTTATATCTATCTATAATGATAGTTAAGTGATAGATAGATGATAGATAGATAGATAGATAGATAGATAGATAGATAGATGATAGATAATCAGGCAAATATCTAGCCAAAACAAAGCTGGTATATCAGTATTTGGATTAGATAAATAGAAGCTAAAGGAGAAATCATTAAGAGAGATCATTTGGATCCCCATATAATAGTGACTAGAACAATCTTTCAGGAAAATACAAAAGTCATGAGCTTCTATACAACTAACAGCAGAGCCAAAACTAAGAGAATGGCAAAAAGAATTTGGCAAATATATCATCACTGTGGGTGATTTGAACATATTCTAACAGAAACTGATAGACCAAGTGGACCAAAGGTTAGTAAAGATATAGAAGATTTAAACGGCCAAGTTAACAAGCTTGATCTAATGGATATATGTAACCCAGCACCAGCAGAGAATATACAATCTCTTCAAGTAAACATGGAATATTTATAGAAACAGACCATGTGCTAGGCCACAAAGGAAGCCTCAACAAATCCAAAGTATAAGTATCACGTAGGCCATGTTCTCCAACAGTAAAGCAATTAAATTAGAGAGAAATAAAAAGATCCTTTTCAAAAGGAGAAGAAATACTGCTAGAATAGGAAGAACAAATGGACCAAGAACCCAGAGAGATATGCATTTAAATCCCAGGTTCAACATGTGCCTGCTGACTGTCCCTGAAATAAGGCACAACCTCTCTGGGCCTTGGTTTCTGCACATGTCATATGGGTATAATAATACCTCTCTCACAAAATTCTTGTGCATATTAAATGAGGAAGTATCTTAAAATCACCTAGCACAGTACCTGGCAGAAACTCAAATACTAGTTTTAGTCCTTTCACATAGTATGTGTTCAATAAAAATGGATTGAATTAATAGCTGCATAAATGAATACCAAGGAGAGATAAATACACATTCTTTTGCAAGTGGAATTTAGAATAAAATTTAATTAATCAACAAGGTCCTCTTTTAAACAGAGACAAGAAAAAATATGGCACATTCTATGTTTTTAATTATCCTCCGATTTGAAAAGAAAGGAAAGATTTTGTCAGGACCTCTGGAAAATCTGATGCTGTATCCTGTTTTTCCCTCTCATGTTCATTTTTCTAATTGGTTCAGATCATGAGGTCACTTTATCCAAATAAAAAACGGCTTTGCTTGTGAAAGAAGAGAAGCTTGGAGGACAACGTCTGATAGCTTACAGCCCACAGTGCAGAGAAAAGCAAGCCGCGGGCACCAGTTTTCAGAGGGAACCCAACTAAATTCAAAGAGCCTAAGTCAGCTAGATATAAGAAAGAGTTTCCTGACAAAAAGGGCTGCCACTCCATCACATCAGGCAGGGGTTTGTGTGATCTCCTTCCACGTTTGATGTTTCCAGATGTCCTGAACTTGGTACAGGCTGTGAGGCAAGCTGAGATCCACCCACCTTGTGGCCACGACAGTTAATGAAGTGGGTGCAGTGATGTGACACAGAGACACTCCCATCACTCTAATCCGAACATTGGCTGTCTCTCCTAGAAGGCTTTTCAACTTGTGTTGGGCCAGTTGTTTGTTCGGTTGCTGCTTTTCTATGGGACTCAGAAGAAAGCTTTTCTGCTCCCTTCATTTTTTCACTGGTGCCAAGAACTTGTCGATTTACTTGTTAGATGGAGCATGATATTCCCAAGGCTTTGATCAAAGAAGAAAACTTTTCCAGATCTTAGATAAAGGTGGCATTGATGACAAAGCTGATAGGGCCACGATGGACAGTCCAAGAATTGAGCACTGCTACCAGGAAGACAGCTTGTCGTTCTTATGGAGCTTGACTTCAGTTTCATCCGAAAAGTATAACGTCTTTGTTTTTCTCTCCCCACTAAAAATACTAAACATTTCCAAAGCAAATATGGATTAATTAGTGAACAAATAATTTGACTAGCTAGGTCAGTTCTTTATGTCATATAACAAAATAAGTTCCAGGTAGATCCAAAAATTTAAGGTAAAATTAATATAGGTGAATGCTTTTATAATCCTAATGTGGAAAAGATCTTGAGATCAACTGTAGAAACTAAAGAGAAAAATTGACATATTCTAAATGTTTGTATGGTTAGAAACATCATAAATTAATTCAAAGACAACACACAGGAAAAACAGCTTTAACATCTGTGACAAAGTTCATGTTCTTAATATATAAAAAACAGTTATAGGGGCTTCCCTGGTGGCGCAGTGGTTGAGAGTCCGCCTGCCAATGCAGGGGACATGGGTTCATGCCCCGGTCCGGGAAGATCCCACATGCCACGGAGCGGCTGGGCCCGTGAGCCATGGCCGCTGAGCCTGCGCGTCCAGAGCCTGTGCTCCGCAATGGGAGAGGCCACCAAAAAAAACCCAAAAAACAAAAACAGTTATAGCCAAAAAGAAAAGAAAAAGGGAAAATGGGCATGATCAATCACTTCCCAAAGGAGGAAATACAAGTGACTAGTAAACAGACCTAAGAAAAGTGCAACTTTGCATTGGTAAAAATTCGAGTGAATACCCAATATTATTGAACCCATTGTTGACAAGTATGTAGGGAAATAAACACTCTCTTACCAAAGCCGAGAATAAAAAAAAAATAAGTACAATTTTCGAGGGGTTGGGGGAGGGAGGGAAATGGAAATAGACATAATACATTAAAATCCTTAAAAATGGACACACTCTTTGATCAAAGAATTTTATTTCTAGGAATTTATTCTTAGGAAGTAATCAAAAAGAAGAAATAGATGTGCTTTTAATCATCCAGGCTTGTTTATTGTAGCAATAAAGCAAATAATCAGTGTCATTCAATAGAGGAACTTTTAATTATGAAACATACACACAGTGAAGCAGTTTGTAATGATTAAAAATGAAGATGTGGAACTAGATCTATTGACATGTCAAAACATCCACATTACATGAAGTGAAAAAGGCAGGTAAACAAGATTGTATAGCCTGATCCATTTTCCCCCAACCTTTCATCTAGATATGTATATATGTATATAAAGACACACCAAGAGGATAGAGAGTGAAATTTTCATAGATGTTTCCTCTCATTGGTAGGATTTCAAGGAATTTTCACTTTCTTCTTTGGTTTTCTGTTATCTTTTTTTTTTACAATAAACTTTTTTTTTTACTTTAGGGATCAGAAAACTCATAAGGTAATTCATACTGAGGAGAATAAAAAGAAGAAAGCCATAGTTTAATGAGGCAAAGAAGTTCTAGTTTTGGAAACTTCCAGTTTTGCTACAGAATTTAAACAAATCATGAATTTTGTTTAACATCTCTTTGGGTGTCTCACTGTAGCTCAAGAACTTTTTTCTCTTTTTCTTTTTCACTGAGCAGCAACTCTGTGCAAACATCCAGTAGACATCCTTTCATTCTGTCCCACTAACAACCATTAAAGCCGCTGTCAACACTCTTGGTTCAACTCTAAGGAAGCACTCTGGGACCTGTACCCCGGCAGGTGGTGGAGGAAGTCCAGAGAAGCATCATGATTTGGCTACCTTCTCTGGGAGAGATACATGGTAGGAGGTTTATCAGACTTCTGTGTTCAAATCCAGCTATGTCACCATGGCTGCATCACCTCAGGCAAGTTATTTTGCCTCAGGTGGTTCCATTTTCTGACCTGTAAAATAAAGATGATCATTTGGGAGATTGAGATTGACACATATACACTAATATGTATAAAACAGATACCTAATAAGAACCTGCTGTATAAAAAAATAAACAAAATAAAATTCAAAATAATAGAAAAAAAAATTTTTAATAAAAAAATAAAGATGATGAAAACGGTCCCTACCTTAAGAGCTTGTTGTCAAGGATGAGTATACGTAAGGCGCTTAAAATAGTGCTTGGCTCTTGGAACTGTTCTGCGTTTGTTATTATTCAGCGCGTGGCTCACAGGCTCCCTGCTTCCAAAAGCAAGGATTGCATGAGGGCTTAGCAATGACCGTCTCCACCTACTAGTGTAGAATTATTGAAAAGACTTACTCTAAGGGAAAGTCCATGAGGGTGTGACTCGCGGGTCCCCACCTCTCCTCCTCTCAGCTAGTTGTGGGTTGTTGAGTCACATGCAGGGGACAAGGCTGATGCTCTGGTAGAGTCAGAACTCAGACCCACCTCCACCCAGCTCCCCTACACCCACCGTTCGCTTTCTACTCTGGCTAATATCTAAAGGGGTAAACGTGTATTTATACTACTAGGCTTACCAGGTCAACGGAGATGGAAATGTACGTGCCCAGTGGCCTGTATCATGCATCTGGTCCTGTGTGCGTTTTTGTTCCTTGTGGCACCTTAACTTTTTATCTTGCAGGAGGCATCCTTGTGGAATTGCCAAACAAAAATATTTGCCTTCCGAAACAATGATAAAAGTGATAACTAGTGAATCTGCAAAAAGGGCCAAATTTTCTTTTAAAAATAAAAGCAACCCAGTATGTGCTGCCTGAACTTGCAAGAAATTTTAGGAACATGAAGCATGTAACTTACTTTTAGAAACATTAACCCGAAATATTTTGCATATTCTGGCTTAGGCTCCAAAAGAGATTTTTGTTTTGTTTTGTTTTTTTTACGGTACGCGGGCCTCTCACTGTTGTGGCCTCTCCCGTTGCGGAGCACAGGCTCCGGACGCGCAGGCTCAGTGGCCATGGCTCACGGGCCTAGCTGCTCCATGGTATGTGGGATCTTCCTTGACCGGGGCATGAACCCATGTCCCCTGCATCTGCAGGCGGACTCTCAACCACTGTGCCACCAGGGAAGCCCCTTCAAAAGAGATTTTGATTCATGTTTCACGTTTTTAAAATATTAGTACAACTTACTGATTGTCGGGGGGGCGGGGAATTCTAGTTTGCCTCAATTACACTGACACCCAACAGTGTTTATGGACCTTGTTCTATCATCTAGTGATGGTAGCTTCTGAAACAACAACGAGGACATGTGGTTTGACAATCAGCAGTCTGTTTATGTGGGCAGAATAGTTAGCAAACCAGAAAATTGAGGGCATATGCATGACATTAACTACATATAATGAATAATACGTGTGAATAATGTATGCATATATGGGATGGCTAGTGTCTTTCAACTAATTAGTGTACATGAACCATTTTTGAGAGGGTTAACTAATTCATGTCTTTCCAACTGCTTATTTAATTTATGTCAACTGTCTTCATTAGACCAGTTAACCTGACAAAATGATAGATTATCCTTACATTTGCTCTTCTCTAAGACAAATATAAAATTATTTTTTAAACCTTTTAAATCTGCTAAGAGACTTATGAGAACTATTGTTAGAGGAAAATTGTATTAATTAGCTGTTGTTGATGGGAAAAATCACGATGACCCACAGATGTAGTTTGAAATCATACACACATTCTAACGCAAAATAAGCATCATGGCCCATTTCTGTAAACAGGGGCGTATATTTGCAAAAGAGCAGGAAAACCCTGTCTAGATGTGAACTAGGATATAATACCTAAAAGTGCCTACATCATCGGGCTGTGGGTTCAATGAGTTTATGTTTGTGGTACACTTAAAGCAGTGCCTGGCGCATGGTAAATGCTGTATAAATGCCATTTACGGTGCTGGCTTTTAAGATGGAATTAACTTTTCAAGTTTTTTGAAAAATCCCTTCAAAAGTTTCAGCTAAAGTTTATTTTTTGATATGAGGTATATTTTACTTTTCAAATATAAACTTTGTGGATTAATCATCATGAATTAAAACTCACAACCCATTTGTACTTATTTATGGTTTGTTTGGTTGTTTCCTGCAACTGTGTGGGTGATGGCCTGGAACCAAATCTTTGCCTAAACACGATCTGCTGTTCCTTCTTATTCTGGCCAATATGACCAGTCAGAACATGACAAATATGCATATACAGCTATACTGTGTTCCTAAATATGGACTCAGAGCAAACATGACAAACTATCTGAAACCTTGAATACGTAAAACATGTTAAATAAATTTGGTTAATTACAATATAAACAGGCTCTCCATTGATTCTCTCAGAGGATCTGAATAAAGTTCAATGGAAATGAAGGGAAAACAAGGTATGTCTTTAGTTATTCAGGAAGCTGAGGTGGATAGGGCAACAGGGCAGGTAGAGTCAGCATGTTTTGTGCTGGGAGAGAACTGTCTGAACCTGCCTGATAAACACGCCTTCCAGAAAAGTCTATTCCATGAAGGTCTACAGAGTTTTATGGGAAAGGAATCCCATAAGACAACCTTGAGCTGGCAGAAAAGCCTAGCATTGTGTTACAAAGATATGTCTCCAAACCTTAATCTGTGTCTGAATTTTGCATGGGTGTGTGAGTGTGTGGGTGTGGAGCGAAAGTCAAAAAAAGTATTCTCCACAAATGCCATTCCACCAAGTGTGCCAAGACATTGAGACACGAGGCACACCACTTTGATATTCCCCTAACAAATTTAACCTAAGGAAGTCAGATCTTCTTTCTGTCCTCTCCACAGAATACCATTCAACTGAGTGTCTGTAACAGGAGGAGAGGTAGCTTCTGGGAGAAGCAGAGGAGGAACTAGGTGGCAGCCTGGGATGTGCAGGGGCAGCACAGTTAGCAGGCCCAGACAAAGGGATCCAGAAGAAGTGGCTATATGCAGCAAAGGGGCTCAGAAGACTGTGACCTGTGAAGACACAGGGGACATGGCCAGAAGCATTGTCAGGGGATGAAGATCCCGTGTCACCCAGAATAGCAATAGCCAGTTGAGGGGTTCAGATGGCAGATCTGAGCAGGTAGAAGAAAGAAGCAGCCAACTTTAAGATAGGACAGTTGAAATTATTGTCTGAGGAGCAGAAAGAAAAAAGGATGAAGAAAAGTGAACACTCATGTAATATACTAAATGCATGATATAACCTGCTCCTACATTTAAAAAATATGTGCATGTAATTATTTTATGCAATAAATATGGCTTTGAAAATAAATAGAATTTTCAAAAATAAAATCATCAGTCTTTTTTCTTTTTTTTTTACAGAACATGTTGATAATGAATAACATTCTACAAATATATTTGTCCAGTGCCTACTATGTGTCAGATATTCTGTGTGCTTAGGATGCAAAGGTGAACAGGTCAGGGAGATCAAATTCCAATGAGTGGAGCCAGGGCAGCATCATGGGTGTATGAACTGGGCAGTCACACACTGCACTTAGTTTATTGCCCTAGTGTTGCTCTACAGAAACTCTTATAATTTTTGAACAAGGGCCCTGCTTTCTTAATTTGCACTGACCCCTGTAAGTTATGTAGCCAGTACTGAGGGGCACATAGATAACAGATGAAGAGTGATGGTGCTGGGCTTCCCTGGTGGCACAGTGGTTAAGAATCCACCTGCCAATGCAGGGGACATGGGCTCAAGCCCTGGTCCAGGAAGATCCCACATGCTGCAGAGCAACTAAGCCCCTGCACCACAACTACTGAGCCTGCGCTCTAGAGCCCGCAAGCCACAACTAGAGAAAACACGTGTGCAGAAGTGAAGACCCAATGTAGCCAAATATAAATAAGTAAAAAAAAATTTTTTTAATTAAAAGAGTGATGGTGCTAAGACAGACACTGGGAGCCCACCAGAGCAAGCAAGTGCCTGATCCAGCCTTAGGGACAGGGCTGGGCAGGGGGATAGGGTGAGATTCAGGATCAGAGAAGATCTCCTGGAGCAAGTCTCTGCTGAAGAGCAATAGGAATTAGTCCAAACTCTGTTCAGTTCTATTATTGTGAAAATTAATACATTTGGTAGTTTAGTTTTTTTAAGGTAAAACATACAACTATGCACATATGCATAATGCTGTTGAGAAAAATCCACACCTTTAAATCAAGGTTTCAGGGTCATTCTAGAGCATTTCCTATCAGGCCTATGAAAGGGTCATTGGCCTCAGCCTCTAGACCAGGGGCTGGAAACTTTCAATGAAGGGCCAAATAGTAAATGTTTTCAGCTTTGAAGACCTTATGGTTTCTGTCACAACTATTCAATCTGCCACAGTAGTGCGAAAACAGTCATAGGCTATGCTAAATGAAAAGGCATGGCTGTGACCCTAGGCTACAGAGAACAGCCTGCAGGCAGGGTGTTTGCTGCCCTGACCTCTGCTCTAGGACAGGTAACTTTGACTCTCATTTTCTATGATAAAGCCCCAGACTGGGTAAAGTTAGATGTTAACTTGTAGATCAGTCAATGATAATTGCTGTATGGCAGAGACCATAGTCTCACAATGTGCCGCATATTGCCCTGCCGGACATCCTATCTCAGTGATCCTGTCCCACTCAGACATATGTAAGATATGGAGATGAAAGAAACAGAGAGAGAGAGAGAGAGAGAGAGAGAGAGAGAGAGAGGGAGGGAGGGAGGGAGAGAAGAGAGAAAGAAAGATCAGGATAGATATCAGTTTCTCATAGCTGTCTTTGTAGCTGCTTTGTCACCCTGCTGGTACCCTCACTGATTAGTTAAATCTTTTACATATGCTTACTATATATTTTTATAGCCACTGTGTTTTTAACTTTTTTTTTTTTTTTCTTTTTGTGGTACGCAGGCCTCTCACTGCTGTGGCCTCTCCCGTTGCGGAGCACAAGGCTCAGACGCACAGGCTCAGCGGCCATGGCTCACGGGCCCAGCCTCTCCACAACATGTGGGATCTTCCCGGACTGGGGCACGAACCCGTGTCCCCTGCATCAGCAGGCAGACTCTCAACCACTGCGCCACCAGGGAAGCCCTTAACTTTTTAATATTGTACTTTGTCAGCATATATGAAGAGAAGCATAGCCAGATACAGAATGAATGAAGAGTTTTTAACAGGCAACATTACAAATATGATTCCCGTAAAGTAACTGCAACTTGCCTCAGTAAGCCTGAATGAATCTACTCCAGTACAGAGATATCAGAATCTGCCTTATATTTCCATGCAAACCAGCTACAGGAAAGGGATCTGAAGAAGAATGCCTTTTTAACCAATATTAAGTGATCATGACTAAAATACCAACCAGGAGAGGAACCTTCAGGTGAGGGAGGATCAGGACACTGGGTTCTCCCCGTTACCACCCCCTCCCTGCAAAGCTCTGCTCCTTTGTCCATCCCAACGCCCCTCCTCTAAGCCAGGAACATGGAAGGCCAAGGTCTCCCAGCCCGTGCACTGAATTCCTCCACATTCTCCTGACTTAGTAACCACAGAACCCTCCCTCCTTAATTCCATGAAGATGTAGTTAGAATTTTTCAAAATAATGTTTACTTTAAAACCAAAGGAAAACAAAACATAAAAGGAGATCACCCACAGCGGATGCTGTCAGCCCAAACTCCTTAGACTATGGTCCACATCTCGTGGGTGACATAGCTCACATATAGCTACAAAGTGCCGGAAACAAAAGAAGATCTCATGGTGTGAATGGCTACACTGGGTCAGTCTACTGGCTCATGTTTCTAATGACTCTTTACTATAAGAATAGAGAGAAGTGTGTGGATTTTAAAATCCGTATTCAGTTAAGCTAGGGGTATAAACTACTTTAGAAATGGAAGCAGAGCCAGGACTATAAAGGAGTTGGGAAGGGAACCCCTACTGACAACTTCCCAAATTCCTTTCCATTACTCTCCGACTATTAGCCAACAAAAATATACGTACTAGTTCACATTTGAACTTTATCAAAAAAGAGGAGTCTAATAGTAATTGAATTGGAAGGAAAGAATATAAACAGTTGTTTGCAGCATGTTCACTAATTACTTTCATTTTATATTGTTTCCATAGCTTTCTGACATGATTGTTTTTAACCAATAAGTAAACAAAAATAAATGAAAACAGAAGAGATTTTGTAAAAGGGACAGAAGCACATTTGCATTTACTGTCACCTATGGTACTTCCTGTGCGGATCTGTCTAAATCAGAAAAGGCATAACCACTGCTCTTTCCCTTTAAATCTCCCTCCTTCAAAGTCATCTCAACCATAAAGTGGGGCTGTCCATTCTTTCTTATTTGGCTCCAGATTTGTTACAACCCAGCTCACTTGCCCTACTTAAAATGCTTCTTGTCTGGGTGTTTTTACAAACTTATCTTCTAGTTTTCCTCTTGAGCTCACAGCACGGTAATCAAGAATTTAGGATTAGTGACAAGACAGTTGAAAATGCAAAATTGCAGTATCCTAAGGGGAGAAAAGCTATACACACCTACCCTGATCGTTTGTTAAAATGCTATTTATCTTTGAAATAATTTCTTTTTTGAAAAAGTTTATAATGTATTAGAAAGGTGTACATTTTAAAATGTATTTACATAGACATATGTTTACATTACATATATGTGTATATATATATATATACACACATATATGAGTGTGTATAATATAAAATTCAGTCCAGTACAGCACACCGTTTGTTTCTCAATCTTAATGCTAACCATTGCTCTCAGCCAATGAAGTGACATGACACAGATCCTACTGAAGCTCTTGGCCAATGGTTGTTAGTGTCCCATACTGTGAGATCTCTCAGCCAGTGAGCACATGCTCTTGATATCCAGAGTTGTACATGTTTTGTCCTATGTGTTGTTTACTTTCTTATCTCCCTTTCTTCCATTGATAAGTATTCTCCTGAGCAATTTCTATCCACTCTGGCTGATAGAAGTCATGCGAGTCATTCAAGATGTGAAAACTCAAATTTTATAGCAACTCAAAGAGTCTTCAAGAACGGTCAAGAAAACATTAGAAAACAGGGTTTCAAGACCCATCAAGGTCTTTTCAAGATTTACCTAGCCAAAACAAGGTTTAATTTTTCTTGTAAAAGCAAAGCCACAAAAGCCTGTAACAGATATGCCTTCCCTAGTCAGATATTCACAGTCCTGCATCAGAGTAGGAACAAGTTTCTCCAGCTGAGGACTGCAAAAAAAAGGAGCTGTGTAATTGCCTACTACAATTCTAATTTAAGAGACCATGAGCGTGAAATCACAGAATTTTCCCTTGATCATCTCAATCTGATTACCAAATCCTCCCACTCCGTGCATGTTGTGCTCTGTGATTGCAACCACACCACTTATGCAGATGGCCCTGGGTAATATCTTTTTGACCCTATGTGTGCACTGGGCTTGCTCACTGAGTTAATCAACAATTGTGTTTTCTTAGTTTTTTAAATTTAATTAGACTTGGATTTCAGAGCACTGTTTCACTTTAGATATTTGCACATGCTAGCAGACCACCAAAACGAGAGAAGTAAATGTTACTTTTCCCCTTTCTGACATCTTATTTAGTGCCTTTTCCTTCTTGCCCTAAGTATAGTTAACAAAGAAAAACATATATAAGTGTTAAAAATGCACCCAAAAACATACTTAATAAAGAGCCAGTATTTGCCAAAGTTTTTTCTGTCCCCTTTTGATGAAGAAAGCAAAACAATAAACACTTCTCATCCGCTTCTGGTTGGGAGCAGGTCAGCCAGCTCAGCCTGTCTATTAAAAGATTAATTGAGTGGCCTGTTTGTTTAGACAGTCTCTCAAGGCCATTAACGACCTCACCTTTGAAAAATCCTTTTCTCTGACTTCACTGTGTGGGTCCCCTCTGAAGTACTGGACAGTCTTGAATTTCCTTTCTCATAACCTTGCCTGACCCTGCAGTTTTCTGGTTCCCTTCCAACATCTCCATCTATTACTTCTGAGGTCTTCTTCATGAGATCCTCTTCTTCCACCACTAACTTAAATCTAGATACTCCCTGAAAGAGAATGTGTTAGTGGCCCGACCATTCACCCCCCGACCCTGTATTCATAGTCTTTGCCATGTGTCTTTGAAATTCTTCTCAGTGAAGAGAGAGGAGTACATTTCCCTTATCCTCAGTACTGGATCCAGGCATGTGACTTGTTTGGATAAACTGAAGGTTAATGGATACGACATGGGACCCTTGGGTGATGGGCTTGCCTTCTGGTGCCTTGGCCTTTGCCATGAGAAGAAACATGCCCAGGCCAACCCTGGTCCCAGAAGAGTCAACCTGCTGGTGCCAAGAGAAGGAGGAGAGACCCTAGAAACAGAGCTCAGCCAGGGTCAGCTGCCCACAGAACCATGGAAAACAAATGACTGCTGCCTTCGTCACTGGGTATTGAGATGGTTTGTTATGCAGCACTGTTGTGGGGATAGTTAACTGATAGACTCTGTAAGATTCTTTTGTCCTCCATTACCAAACTTGGCTTATTCCTGTTGGTCTAGGGGCTAAACTGACCTATTAACTGATAATAGTAAATGATAATAATTAAATAATAAAATCCAATGATAAATAATATAATTATTAAGGAAAAATAAATAACAATAAATGATTAGAGCTACCATCTGTAAAGCTCCTACTATGTTCAAGGGTCATGCTAAGAACTTTCTAAGTGTTATGTGTGAAACTCATGAGTTTCCAGACATAGAAGATAGGATTATGCTTAATTATAAAAGCACAAACTGAGGCTCGGGGAGGTAAAGTGACCTGCCCAAGCCCTCAAAATGAGGACTGCTTCTCCCCTAGAGCTGTCAGAGAGAGTATGGCCCTGCCAACACCTTAATTTTGTACTTGAGCCTCCAGAACTGAGACAATAAACTTCTGTTGCTTTAATTCACCTAGTTTACGATATTTTGTTACAGATTCTGCCAGGACCTCCCAATTCACCTACCAAACGCCCCCAGACTTGCCTACCTGAGCAATAGGCAGCTGAGGTATTTATTCTCTGGCCTCCTCCCCCGTTTAATTGAGGCCTGTGTATGGGAGCTCTGGTTTCCAAACACCTCAGGGCTGTATTTTCATGTGGATTGGGCAAGCTGCCAAGACACCAGAGAAAGTCTGGGTTTGTGGTGGGACATTTCAAGTTTATCCAGAACTATCCACTGAAACTATGGATGAAATCAGAGATGGGCCAAGGGTATGTGATGCAGGACACAACATGTGAGTGCTTAATGCTGCTTGCCAAAAATCCACATACTATCCAACACACATACCCTGGCAATTGCTTGTAATTTGAGGTTCAGTATTAAGTAACAACCCTAGCCTATTTTTAATCTGCTACCCCAAAACTATGTGTTTCTTGTTCAACAATTAGGCTTATAGAGTTGTTACCTAACATGACTATCTCATTGAAAGCTCAGGGCAAGGCTTGCCATGTAGCTAAGGGAAAAATTTGCTCTTAAGAGGATGGACATTACCAGCATCAACCATTAAGCAGAAAACAGGGTCTTCTGTGACCAGGAAAGGGTCACAGAGGCAGAAACTCTGGCTCTAGGCCACTGACAAATTGGAAGAAATTTGCCAGGTAGACCAGAAGGTCATTCTAAGTAAGGTTACATGGTGGTGAGAATTGCATTTCACTTCATAAAAAATCCTGTTTTATTGAAACTCTGTCAAAACTTTCAGTCTAAGAGAAGCCAAGATTTAAATCCATATTCCCTAATTACAAGTCCCATCCTCTTTTCCCTACTCCAGAGTGAATTCTTCCACCTGTCAATGAGGGTTGAAAGGAGAATGTTTAGATTTGTCAAGGATAAATAGGCAGGGTTTAGCCCTCTGTTGTCTGCTATTGGCAGATGAGGCGCAGGACAGGTTTCCAGCTGTACCAAAGGTTCTCCATGGAGGAGAAGGCACCTGAAGGAGCGGCAGGCTCCCAGTGACCAGGAGCAGAGCATGGACCAGATGAGTAGAAGTAGATGGACTTTTCTGGAGGTTCAGTGTTGTCAGGTATCATGTCCTTGCCCCAGGTACCTTCTGATGGACTGTTCTTGCTCTGTTCTTCAAAGAAGGAATTTTACCTCTCTATCTCTCCTTCTCCCAGGTTTTGCAGCTCTCTATGGATGTTTTTCCACTCAGAGGTTGTGACCCTTTTTTATCCCAACTCCACCCAACAAGATCCAGAGCTATTTATTTTTCTGGGTGTGTCCCGAACAGAAGCTTCTGAACTTTTGCTCAGTTTGGATGTTTTGACAACCTTTCCTGCCAGTTAGTTTATCACAGGGGTTCTGTGCACTGTTCTCCTCCACATTGCCTGACACTTTCCCTCACCAAAACCTTGGGTGTTTTGAATGAGTCATGCAGCAAAATAGTTCAAATCAAGCACTGCAGCAACTTCTTTTGCTCAGCCATTCTCTGCTGAGTCCCCTGACTGCTGTTTCAAAGATTTTCCTCCTTGTCATTTCCAGGAGACCACTAACCAGTCTTTTGGAAACCAGTCCAAATCCAAGGGTCCTAGGGTCCTGTGATGAGAAGGGCATTCTCTTTCATACAAAATACTGGTTTATTGAAATTTTGTAACGGAATCTTCATCAGTCTAAGAGCCATTGTGCACCGTCAGTTTTCCTCCAGTCATGAACACTTGTTCAGTCCTGTAGCAACAGATTGAAAGGAAATATCTTTCCCCAAGATTTTTGTATTTCTTAAGTGCAACAGAAAATAGTTATTCTGGATCCCTCTGAAGCACTCTGTCTCAAGATCATCTCATGGTTGGCTCTTGTCATTCATCTCCCAATTCAGATGCCACTTTCTCAGAGAGGTCTTCCCTGACCACCAATCAAATGGAGCCACCCCATCACTCTATCACATCACCCTGCTTTATTCTCTCCATAACATTTATCAAGTTCTGAAATTGATCCCATTTGTTTTCTAGTAGGGTTTTGTTTCTATTTTTTTTTCGGTCTCCATCTTCCACAGAACATAAACTCCATGAGAATAGGGACCAAGAGCATAAACTCCATGAGAACAGGGACCAAGAGAATAGGCTCTTTTCCCTTGCTGGAGGAGTCTCCAGGGCTGGTCCCCCATTTTTATTTTCCTTCCTTCTCCATGTGTAGGTGTATATATCCCCTCTCCAACTGAACTTTGGCGCAGCCATGTGATTTGTTTTGGCCAGTGAAATGTGAAGCACGGTACTCTGTCTCTTCCTGGAGGAAGGTTTATGAACTACTTGCCATGTGAAGATGAAGTGGTCATGGAAGCATGCGTTATGATGGTTCCTCCATCAGCCTGGGTTCCTGGCTGACAACAGTGAACAGAGCCCCCATCTAGCCCTCACTGGACTAGTAATGTGAAGAAGAAATAAGCCTTTGCTGTGATAAGTCAATGAGATTTGGAATTTGTTTGTTACCACATCATACTCTAACTCTCCTGTGTTTGTTTCCTATTGTTGCTGTAACAACTTACCACACACTTAAGGACATAAAATAACACAAATTTATCCTCTGGCAATACTGGAGGTCAGAAATCCAAAATGAGTCTTATGGGACTAAAATCAAGGTTGAGGCAGGATTCTGTTATTCTGAAAGTACTAAAGCAGAATCTGTTTCCTTGCTCCTCGAGATTCTAGAGGCCACCTCCACTCCTTAGCTAGTGGACCCTCCCTTCATCTCCAAAGCACATCACTCCACCCTTTGCTTCCATCGTTACATCTCCCTTGTGGCTCTGACCCTCCTCCTTTCCTCTTATAAATACTCATGACTACATTGGGCCTACATAGATAATCCAGAATAATCTCCCTATCTCAAGATCCTTAACTTAATCACACCTGAAAAGACACTTTTCCAAGTAAGGTAACATTGTGTGTTGTAGGTTGAGGAGGGGATGTCATTATTCTATTTATCACACTGATTAATACAATAATGAATCCATCACACCTGGGATAGTACCCGCCCTACTAAGATCACTCAGTTAATATGTGGGGAGTGAATAAATGAATGAACAGAACAGAATAGCATAGCATAGCATTGGAGAGCATAGCACAGCACACCATAACATAGAGTACAATGTGAATAGATTTCTTTTTTAGTAAATAGTATTTGGAGTATAGCTACAGCTTTAAAAAGATGGGTCCTCATATGTCTTTTTATTTAAAGTTCACCATTTATTTGCCTACAACTGTCATTGACAGAGTCTAACTTCAACTTTAAAAAGAAAATACTGGTTAAGATCAGCCAGGAACATTACTTTTCTAAGTTGTGTTTTTGTTGTTCTGTGCAAGTTACTCAAACTTTCTGTGCCTCAGTTCCCACAACTATAAAGGGAGGAGAGTTGTACATAGTACCTCATGCTGTTGCTGAGACAATTCCATAAATAATACATACAAAACTCTCTCATAAGGCTGAGCACAAAGCAGACACTCTCTAAATGTTAGCTTCTTTCTCCCCACCCCTCACCATCCACTTCCCACTCCCGTTACACCACAGAGAATTTTTGATACACTATTTGAAACTGTCCCTTCCCCAGCTGTCTACATCTGAGGAGCTATGGCTGTTCTCTGGAGGAATGAAACCTCTGTCCCTAACAAAAACTTGCATTCAAAAAGATACATGCACCCCAGTGTTCATAGCAGCACTGTTTACAATAGCCAAGACTGAAGCAACCTAAATGTCCATCAACAGATGAATGGATTAAGAAGATGCAGTACATATATACAATGGAATATTATTCAGCCATAAAAAGAATGAAATAATGCCATTTGCAGCAACATGGATGAACCTAGAGATTATCACCCTAAGTGAAGTAAGTCAGACAGAGAAAGACAAATATCATATGATATCACTTATATGTGTAATCTAAAAAAGTGATACAAATGAACTTATTGACAAAACAGAAATAGACTCACAGACATAGAAAACAAATTTATGGTTACCAAAAGGGAAGGCAGGGAGGGATAAATTAGGACCTGGGGACTATCAGATACATACCACTGTACCTAAAATAGATAAACAACAAGGACCTACTGTATAGCACAGAAAACTCTAGCTAATATGTTGTAATAACCTAAATAGAAAGAATCTGAAAAAGAATTTACATATATATATGTATAATTGAACCACTTTGCTGTACACTTGAAACTAATACAACATTGTAGATCAACTATACTTCAATAAAAAGTTGTTTAAAAAAAAAAACTCTGGCCCTCTGTACACGTGATTATCATCATCACAAAGAATTCTTTTTTGAGAATTTGTAGCAAGAACTGTTCTAAAGCACCCTATACCTAACTATTTTCTTAGTACTCACAACCCTGTGAAGTATGTATTATTATTATTTCCATTTTACAGATGAGAAGTTAAGGCTCAAAAGCCACACAGCAAAAGTCAGATAGAAAGGTAAACTGACTTTGGAGTCTCCATTTCCAATGACCATGCTAAACCCAGTGTACTCACGACATTCTGGGGACCAGGGAATATATCTCCTTAGGAAGTCACAGAAGAATTAAAAGCCAGATTGATTTAGTAGCCTGGGGCTCTTATGTCTGGCTTCTCCAGACAACTGGCCCTGCCAACTGGCCATGAATAAAGCAGTGGGTGAAAGACCCACAAATAACATGGGGGTTAAAGTCAAATCAAGGGGGAAGAGTTTCAGCATTAATGTGTCTTTTCCATTCATCTAGAGAACCTAATAAAGTAGCACTTAAGTACATTTCCTGAAAATCAGAAAAACGAGTTAGAAGAGAAAGAAAACACCAAGTTGGAGATTGAACCCAGCCTTCTGGGGCTAGACTAGTTATCCTGTGCTTTTGAACTTGGGTTCTGTTACATAAATCATATTTTCCAAGATGATTTCTTCCTGCTTTACATCTTTTTTTAAAATTTTTTGGCTGTGTTGGGTCTTCGTTGCTGAGCCTGGGTTTTCTCTAGTTGCGGTGAGCAGGGTCTACTCTTCGTTGTGGTGCACGGGCTTCTCATTGCAGTGGCTTCTCTTGTTGCAGAGCACAGGCTCTAGGTGCATGGGCTTCAGTAGTTGTGGCTTGCAGGCTCTAGAGTGCAAGCTCAGTAGTTGTGGTGCACAGGCTTAGTTGCTCCGTGACATGTGGGATCTTCCTGGACCAGGGCTCAAATCCGTGTCCCTTGTGGTGGTGAGTGGATTCTCAACCACTGCACCACCAGGGAAGCACAACTTATATTCTTTAATAAAGTTATTTTAGATGATGTTTACCAGTCTCGACTGACCTGAAGAATACAGAAGGAAAAGATGGGACCTATAAAGAGGGAATATGATTCATTGGAGGCTGAGTGTGGTGGTAGCAATAGGAATGGGAATGAGAGAAGTGAAGCTGGGGAGCAAATGCCAGCTTCCTGGAGCCACCACTTTCTGGGAGGTACCTTTCTGAAGCTCTTCTCAACAGAAACCATGGCCCAACTGGTGATGGTGGAAGCTGGCTTGTTTGAACAAGGGCATGTCCCCTTATAACCTATTGTAGGCTACAGTTAATGGACACTCTCCTCTTGGTGGGTCTGTTCAGTAATAGTCTCCATAAGCCCACGTGGTTTCTGGCTAATGCTAGTGCCAGCAGCCTCTTAAATTTGTTGGTAACCTAGGCATGGAAATAGTCACTGTCCAACTGCTCTAGCCAAGTAACACTTTACACTGATAAGTAAAACAACAGCTGGTTTCATTTTGTGAGTTCCCAAAGTGCTTCCCAAGGATAATAGGCGATGAGTGTGGAAAATTGTAAATGCTCTATAATTATTTCAGTGAAATCCATTTGGGAGTGGCTCCACCATGAATTACAAGCCCTTCAAAGACTAAGGACTGTACCCAGAAGCATAAAGACTCATAGATGCACTCTAACACACAGCCTGAGGAACAAGGACCTTTCCAAAACTCCTTTGGTGGTATCTTACTTGGATCGCTCCTTGACTACACATTCTCTCAGCAAATTATGAGCCTAAGCTGCCCTGTGGGCTCTTGCAAGTGTTTGCAGAAGTCATGTAAATGCTTTCTTGCTAATTGTTTCCAATGATAAAGATGGCCACCCATTCTTTACTCTTCCTACCTTTGAGAGGTATCGTCCAATTCTCCTCCCCTCGAATCTTGGCTGACTTACTTGACTAACAGGATGTAGTGGAAGTGATGCACTGGGAACTCTGAGACTAGATCACAAGAAGTTTTACAGTGTCCACCTGCATTTCTTGGAATACACTCTTGGGAGCCCCACCCCACCATGCCAATGGTCAACTACCCTGAGGCTGCCTTACTGGAAAGACCACATGTAGGCACTCTGGTAGACAGTCCCAGTTGAATTCTACCTTCTAGATATGTCTGCCAGCGTGCCTGACTAGCGAGTAAAGCCTTCTTGGAGGCTCCAGACCAACCCATCACAAGCTGAATACCACCAAGTAACCTCACTGAATCACACATGGAGGTGGAAAATTACCTAGCCATCCCCTGCCTTAATTCCTGACCCACAAAATCATATGATATAATAAAATGATTGCCCCTTAAGCTATTGAGTGTTAGGGTGGTTCACTACACAGCAATAAATAACCAGAATGACCATCTAATCAACTATAAATTCCTGGAAATTAATGGATTTTACTTTCTCTTAGTTTCATTTTAACTGTTCTTTCCCCACACTTAACTTCACTGTCATCCACCAAATACCTTGCTATGCATGAAAGAAAAACCTAATCAAGTTTTCTGAACTAAGTGTATTTTAGTCTATCTCTTTCTGTTTTAATAAACATCTAGAAAGTTCCCTCATTTTTACAGTGAACAGATTCATTTTTGGTATCAAAAAAACTCTGATTTAATTTGCCAATTCCCTGTGTATTTTAGAGGTGATCAGTTTATGGGTTTAATATTTCCATTATCATCTTCATGAAGACTCCCTGCAAAAATGAAATGTGACTTTTATATATGCTCTACTTCATTTACATTATTTGGGACCATTTGAAAGCCCAATCTGATAGCTGACCACAATACAATAATTGTAGAAATTAACAACAAAAAGATAGTGAATGTAGCCAAAGTAATGCCTGCTTTGGGGAATTTAATAAGATTTCCTTTGGGTCTAATATTTAGACCACGACTCAGCATGTTGTAAGCATTCAATAAATGTTAGCAACTATTGATATTAAAGACATATATAATTTTCAAACCCAGTTTTAACCCAGCAGGAGATAAGCTACTCTGCTGAGTTCAAAAACTCAGAGCCAAAATTCCAAGAAATGTGATGCTTTGCTAAGCCTGTGCATCCTCATCAGAAAATAAGTAATGTTTCTGCTAGACTCTTTGAAATATTATAAATGATAAGAGTATCCACTTGTATGGGAATCACTAATATACTCTGTCCTTTACTTACAAATGAGGAAACCAAATTCCAAAGATAATATTGGAAACGCTTCCATGACTCTATCTATTCATACTGCCTCTCTTGAAACAAACCATAATGAACCATTGTTTAGAACAAAGAAAGGGAAGGGGGGAAAAGTTCTCCTGAACTTGGCTAACTCATCTGTCTTAGAGATGATGTCAGAACATTGGAATAGACTTTGTACTTGACTTTTACAATGTATCAGATTAAGAACTCAGAGTATGTGTGTGTGTGTGTGTGTATATATATATATATATATATATATATATATTTAAGATTTGTTATTTATTTATTTTTATTTATTTTTGGCTGCATCAGGTCTTAGTTGCGACATGCAGGATCTTCGTTGAGGCACATGGGATCTTTCTTTGCAGCCCGCGGTCTTCTCTCTAGTTGTGACGTGTGGGTTTTCTTTTCTCTAGTTGTGGCGTGCAGGCTCTAGGGCGCTTGCGCTCCATAGTTGTGGTGTGTGGGTTCCAGAGCGTGTGGGCTCTGAAGTTTGTGGCACTCGGGCTTAGCTGTCCTGAGGGATGTGGGATCCCAGTTCCCCAACCAGGGATCAAACCTGCGTCCCCTGCATTGTAAGGTGGATCCTTTACCACTGGACCACCAGGGAAGTCCCAGAGCATATTTTAGAAGATATAGGAACCTTCTGCAAGATTTTTTCCAGCTGTGCCCTTAGACATCCAAAAACTACTTGAGACCTGGGTCTCCTATGAAAATCTTCTATTATAGGGAATGTAATTTATGAAAAGGAAATATTAACTGGCATCTTGTATAGGTCATATCTTGGGCCCTAGATTTAGTCACCACACCAATGTATTTTTATCCTCTAGCTACAGTGTAGTATCCTAAAGCATTAAGATTTACAATCTTATTATTGTACACTCAAATGATATAGTCCCAAATATGCAGGAGGTTTTTTCCCCAAATCATCCTAAGAGATGATTATAGTCCTTTTATTTTAGTCCTTATAAATTCTTTCATAGTATGAGGGTATTCCTTTAGTTACCTTATTTTTTAGAGCCACATTAGCCTGAACAATTTCAATAAATGGTAGTTTAGCTGCTCAGAGAGATTACTTCATGAAACTTATTTTTTTTTAAAAGGAGGGAAGGAAATATATTAATCAGTATAGGGTAGGCCATGCTGCTGTAACAAATTAATCCTGAAATCTCAGAGGCTTAAAACATAAAAATTTACTTGTCACTCATACAAAAGCCAGTATGGGCCAGAGTTGACACTTCAAGAAGTTGTCTTTCGGGCTTCCCTGGTGGTGCAGTGGTTGAGAGTCTGCCTGCCAATGTAGGGGACACGGATTCGTGCCCCGGTCCAGGAAGATCCCACATGCCATGGAGCGGCTAGGCCTCTGAGCCATGGCCGCTGAGCCTGTGCGTCCGGAGCCTGTGCTCCGCAACGGGAGAGGTCACAACAGTGAGAGGCCCGTGTACCGCAAAAAAAAAAAAAAAAAAATTGGCAAGGGCGCATCTGCAATCAGGACCCTCACAAAGCATGGGTTCAAGGGTCTGAACCCCACTGAGGCACCTGAGGTCCTGAAGACCAAGCATAGAAGGAAGGGAGAAGCAGTGATGGGACAGGGCCAGTCTACAGCTAACCGGAAAATGAGGGTCTTGAGTTTCCTAAGGACACAAAGACAGCAAAAACTATGGGAGAAAGGGGGGAGGGGTGGTGATGGTGGTAAGAATTCCAGGAAGTGGGGAAAGGACTAGAACATGGATGGCCCCAGAGCAGAACTAACTTACTTGCCCTGCCAAGATGGGGCCCTGAGCCGACAGCCCTCTGCTCTACCTGGGCTGCTCCAAATTCAATGCAGAGAAGACAGGAAGGAAAACAGAGTTGAGCAAACCCCCAGCAGTCTAAAAATGAGATCTGCTCCTCCAAGAAAGAAGAGTGATCTTCCCCATTCTCCACCCGGACCCAAATCATGACCTCACATGCACACAAGGACACAGAACCAGTGATAAAGCTGACCGTTAACATCTGCTTTCATCCAGGAGAGAATCTCTTGCCCGCTCATTGGTTCCCTCTCTCTGTCTACACCGTGTAGCCCGAAACCCATCCAGCGCCATGACAGGCCACCCCTGAATTACAGGGCTGTCCCGCACATCTCTCTACTGGAGTTGCAGAGGAAATCCTGGGGTGAACCATCTGTCTTACCATCACCAACTGTGCTACTGACCACAGCCCTCTCCCTTCCCAGCAACACCGAAGTATAAGGTCCGCTGTGAGGGAGACCACTTCCTGTGGACGTCCACATCATGTGTTCTACTTTTCAGAATAACACATTTGTGGAAAAAGGGAAAACTCTTGAATAATATAATACATTGAAAGCCAAAAGTCCCCCCAAAAATTTCCACTCATAACCACCTAGAGCTGGAAATCACCAGGGATGTAAGAGCTGCTTCAGGCAGGGAAGAGACACAGGCATCCACATCTCACAGCCATAACAACCTTATCATGCCTGAAAGACTAAGAATGCTTAGGAGGCCTATTGGAGGCCCTCACCATGGGAGGAAAACTAAAGAACCACCACATAAAAGTTATCTCCTCCAAGGAATTTGTTCAGATTATTGTCACAATATTTTTAAATGGCCGGACAGACTAAGACAGATTTATCTCCAATGGCTCCCACAGTCAGGTGTCTGGCGTGTTCGTATCAGGTGAAACCTGTCCGTAGGGCAGAGAGAAGGGATCTGTTCCCATTTACAGGAACGAGGGAGAGAGCTTGTGCCCCCTTCCTCATCTTGTTACATGTTCTTAAATTTGTTTAGCTCCACAAACTAACCAGTTGGTTTCTACTCAACATGTTTATTAAAATATTGACTAAGAATGGGCAGTGTTGGGTCATGCTGGCCTGGCAGGAGAATCCCCACTTGGTGTTTTGACAAGAGCAGTTCATAAGGGCCCCTCTGAACTGGCATCACAAAGCTTTGCATTCCCAGGAGTAGTGAAGCAGAAATAGTTTAACTCCCGGAGGCATACTTTATTTTGAATCTCTCACTAAAGCTGACAAGAGGGTGTCTGAACATTCTGATGGAAGACAACCTGCCAGCAGAGACCCGTCTCTGTTTGACATAAGCAGTGTTGTGCAGTGAGACCAAATTTGGGGGAATTGCTCAATGAGAGCCTTATGTCTTGGCAACAAAGATCAAGATCAACAACGTCTGGGCAGACCAAGAGAGTAGCAAATACCTGGAGTATGTACTGACTCCAAAATAAAAAAAAAAAAAAACAGGGAGGGAGGGAGAGAGAAAGAGGGAAAAAGGAAAGAAAGGAGGGAGGAAGAGAGAGAAGGAGGAAAAAAATAAAAGAAAGAAGAAAGAAGTCCAATACATTCTTACTAGTCTGAACTCGTAGAGATTCCTCAGATTCACTGCTCAGTAAATTCACTGAGTAATTGTGCAAATTCCCTGGGTAGCTGTCAGATACTCTTCTTCTCCTCCTCCCATCCCCCATGGAAAGGTTCATTAAATTAAAAGTGCAGTACTGGACACCATCATTTTTTGTAAAACAGCTGGACATAAGAATTTATAGTGTTTGCTTGTATTTTTATGGACTCCGCCCCCCTTGCACCCAACCTGGAAATACAAACAAGTAACTGCAACAGTGGTTACCCTAGGGTGGGATGCAGGGCAACTGGGGGTGGGGTGGCGGTGAGACAAGTGTGGAAGGGAGATTCTTCCGTGGATACCTTTTTACGCTTTTTGATATTTGAACCATGTTGAACATGTTGCCCATATAAAAATTAAATGAAAGGATAGGAATATAAAAAAACAAATTATTTAAATAGCAGCCAGCAGAAGCCCCATGATAACATCAGATTAGGAAGAGGAGGAAAAGGGAATACTCAACTAGCATTCCCTCTTTCCCTCCACTCCCACCCTCTGCCTTTCCCCATCCCTCCCAGTCACACCTGGGGTTTGATCCTGCAAGTCACTGGGATATCTCAGGGCTCAGCAGAAGCTGAGACTGTGACAGCTGCCTGGTCCTTGGAGCAATAATAGGAAAGCCCCAAACTTGACCTGAAACCTAAAGCAAGCAAAGAAAGCCTAACTTAATCAAGACTAGGAATAGAAGCACGTGGCAGGGAGAGGTGCCCGAGGATCTGTGAAGAGCAGCAGTTAGGAGCATGTGCTCTGTGGTCAGAAACTTCAGGGCGATGCTTCTCCTCGAGCCTCAGTTTCCTCCTCTGTGAAGCTGGCGTGGTGAAGATCCAAAGATGGGATGCGTGCGCAGCCCCGCAGCCCCGGGCCTGGAGGAGCGCGGAGCTCAGTGTGTAGCAGTCACTGTTCCGCTGAGCCACACCCTGAGAGCTGCTCGTAGCAGCCTTCAGCCCGGAGCGTGGAGCAAAAGAGTGATCGGCACGAAATCAGCAAACTAAGTGCTCACTGGACAATCGGAGATGATGAGTTTCTGCTCTTCAGAAGGAGCACAATGGAGAGAGGCTTTGAAGCCAGAAAGGAAGGCTTCGCTCCCAACCCCTTCTACATAGTAACCATGAGCCTTCGCACAAATTGCTTAATCCCTCCGCTCCCCAGTTTCTTCATCCGCTAGATAGGATGACCCCAGGATCTACCTTATGAGGATTGTACGTGTGTGATACAGCGCCTAGCACAGACTTGGCACCCTCAAAAAGGGAACTGTTCATTGAAGTGGGAAGGCGGGGGTGACAGGGACAGACCAGGATCCAGACGAATGAGTAACTTCTTCCACCCAAAATTTTGTTAGTGTTACTGTTATTAATTTTGCATTTAGTTCTCTGCCTTAACACAGAAGCCATGATTTCTCGTTTCCACTGCTGGTGCTTTTTGTTGTTCATCTGTTTGTTTTAGGCATAATATTTGGAATAATGCTGAAAAGAATGCCACGGGGCCAATGTTGAAGGAATCTTACTCACTTCGCCACGGCAAAAACACCGTTAACCAACAGCATTATTACTCCAAATCTGCAGGGACCTTGAGACACCTCTCACAGAGGGCCTATTATATTTGACACTTGGAGCACACCACTTTTTTAACACCTGCTTCTCCTCAACCAAATTATTTTCAGTTATACTCATGTTATATGAGTAATAACCATTAGGTTTTGATGTGTTTGTTCTTTAGCTATAAAACAATTACAATTTAAAAAGAAGAAATTTCTATTTTAAGGATGTTATTCAAAATTTAGTAAAGTATTTCATTCATGAACTAATATTTGCACTTACCAAATAAAAATGTTACACTTTGCAATTACTGTTGTAAACACAAAATCTCCAGGTGCTCACACAGGTGACAGAATGAAAATAACTCAGGCCCTGGTCTTTGTCTTTATATTCACTGGGATATCATGGTTTATTTCAAATCTGCTATTTAAACACAGAATCTGCAGTATCATGGGGTTTGGAGGAGTGTACTCTGCCCAAAGCAAGCTTGAACAATTCTAAACCATTACACATTTTCTCTCAAAACTCAGAGGTTTGCTATGTAACAGGGAGTTCACCAAGTTAACTTGCATGTAGAATACAGTCTTTTTTTTTTTTTTTTTTTTTTTGCGGTATGCAGGCCTCTCACTGTTGTGGCCTCCCGTTGCGGAGCACAGGTTCCAGACGCGCAGGCTCAGTGGCCATGGCTCACGGGCCCAGCCGCTCCGCGGCATGTGGGATCCTCTCGGACCGGGGCACGAACCCGTGTCCCCTGCATCGGCAGGGGGACTCTCAACCACTGAGCCACCAGGGGAGCCCCTACAGTCTTTATTAAAGAATAAGGAAATTTAATTTGAGGCTGACATATGTATTATTAAGTCTCAACAGCAATTTTAATAATTGGCAACATTTTATTAAATGTTGAATATAGGCAACAAAAAGATTTTTGGGCGTAGGAGTATCTTATCACTGACATGGTTTAGAATTGCCCACACATGGTGATAACAAAAGGCAAACCAACTTTTAATTGGTTTTATTGTTTTTAATCTCTTTACAGACATTGCTTCCACCCAGGGCAGGCCCCCCTGCATGGGGGCCTCTCATCAATCCAGCTGCTATGGTTCCAACTCCCAACCTTAGCACACTTAAAGTGGAGGTTCATGTTAATCAAAAAAACATCCCTTGACATAACTACTCCTGTAGTCCTCTTTTCATAATTCTTTTGTATGTCAGGGGCCTTGAGATGGATTCATCTGTGGTCTAAGACATTTTTGTTGAAATTTGAAAACAAGAGGGTGTTCCCAGGGGAAAGCTAGCTGGCTGGTTGGCTGTCAGCAGAGGCATTAGGTTGGTGAGTTTACCATGACTCAAATTTGTTCCACAGCCTTGCTGGTCTGGAAACTGGGCTTTTCTACTATTCCCAGATGCTCCAGGCTTGAAACCAATGAATAATACAGACTAGTTAGTGTATTCATTGACAGTGGGGAACACAGCATTCCCATGACTAGGGGCCTAACTCCTCCATCTGGCTCACCCTTGTGGTGGACCTCTGTCACTGTTTCTGTTTTGGGGGACCTTTCCCCACATGAGTGGTGTCTCCCAAGGAAGAGTCAGAGAGCATGATTTCCTGACTCCCTTGAAGCTAAGGGAAGCCATGTGACCTAGATTTTTCAATCAGACACACCCACCTAAGATTTTGACCTAGCATTGAGCAAAATCAGAAGTTTTTGAGGATGGTGTTGAAGGTGCTTTCAAGGGAGCAGTGGCCAATGAGTGGGTATCAGCTTTCCAGCACATCTTTGACCAGTGATGGTGGCAGCAGTGAGATTGTCCCTGGAGCCATCCCACTGTGAGGTCTGCTTCAGGCCACAGAGCATCCAAGCATAACTCTCCAGCCCTCCCAGAGAGGATGTGAGCTGTCCAAAATCCTGTAATAAACTTCATTCCTGCTTCATTTAGCTGGAATGGGTTTTGTTATTTCCAGTATCCCAGGAAGCCACATTAGTAATTAGAAAGTTATATGGAGACCATGTAGTGTAGGTAGATATAACAAGGGATTTTTTTATGCAAGCCAATAACTTTATAGGAGAGCACATTTCCAGTATTTCACCCTGTCCCCCAAATAGGTATCCTACCCCTATAGTGATGGGCATGCATTGGCAGAATTTGCTTCTCTTAAATCCACTTTGTATGCTATAATAAATATGTTCTTTCTTGTACTGTATTAACATCACTGGTTAAATTACAAGTCTGAGAGCTATTCCCACAGGCTGACACAGCCTATTTCATTTTATTTAAGTGGTCTAATTTATTTCTACTTAATTTGGCAATCTTATTTCTAGACTCCCATGAGCCAGCTCCTCCCATTTAATTATATTTAATTAGTCTAATTTATTTCCATTTAATTAATCCACCTTATCTCTAGGTTATTGGTGGGCATCTCATTGATACCCCCATATCCACCTACAGTTGACACAGTTCTTATAGTTTTTTTTTCTCAAGATTGCTAAAGATAAACTCATTGAACCCATTGCAGTGTGAATTAAGGACCCCACGCAAAGCAATCAAGTTCTTCATACTCACTTTCTACTGAACTTCACCACAAGCTGTTCAGTATTATAGAAAATTCACTTTAAAGGCTGTCATTGTGTTTCAAAATAGCAGAACAAACCACAGATCGAATGTAAGGTTCAGTGACACCAGGTAAAAATTACTCATCCATTTCCAAAGTTGATGTGACATATACCTAAACATTAACTGATGAGAGGTTCTGCTGAGAAAAAAAAGCTCACAACTGGTCAATCAGCTCCTATAACTCTTGGGTGATTTTCAGGCAGCCCCAGCAAAGGCAGAGGGATGAACCGTTGCCCCTTGATTTCCACAGATTCTAAAATTCTAGAATTCTATAAGATCAGACTCCTATGGGACCTCTAGAAGCCTGGATGTATTTAAATCATGTTTGCTACCTTATGATGAGTTATTGCCAGGTAAGGTAACTGTTGGCAATGTAGAATACTGATTTTCCAATATAGCTTTTCTGCCAATATTGTTTTGTTTGTTGTATTGTCTTTGTTCTATTTTAGCTTCATAAGGTGAACTAAAGTTTACCTAGAAAGATGCTTTTGATAAGTTCACTGCATTTAGAAGATTTGTCAGCTGTCAAAAGTTTTCCCTGGTCTTTCAAACATCCTGCTTTACTTTTTTTTTTTTTTTTTTTTAGCTGATATGTGTATTTTACTTCAGGGTTTACAAGGTGCAAAGTATTTTCACATTCTTTTTTTTTTCACATCATTATTGGAGTATAATTGCTTTACTTGCGTCTCCCTCCCACCCTCCCTACCCCACCCCTCTAGATGGTCACGAAGCACCAAGCTGATCTCCCTGTGCTATGCGGCTACTTCCCACTAGCTATCTATTTTACATTTGGTAGTATATATAAGTCCTGCTTTACTTTTGACAAGAAAATGTTCACTAAGCCATTTAAATCATACATCAAAAGTAAGCCAGAAGTTTTAAAGGTAATATTCTATACTGGGCCAGGATGAAACTTCCTTTAAAAAGAGAAAAATAATATACTTAGGCTGGAAATGAAGTTTTTTTACTCACTCCCAAGAAGGAAATTTTGAATGAAAATTAAATGTTCATTCAATTGTGACATGGCAGAATGTTAAAAAGTGAAGTCCTCTAGACGTTATTTTTTCCTATCCTAGATCTCAAAAGATACTGATTTAAAATTTCAAACTTTTGAAATTGCAAACTAACAGCCCAGGAACCTTGCAGAAAATGGTGGTGTCCATCAGTTGATATCCTCATAGAAGAATATTGTAGCCAAAAATGTCCCCAGGGTCGTTATCTTGTTCAGGGTCACACAAACTTCAGTTCTTCAGCTACCACTTCAGGATTTCTGTCATAGTGCGCACCATCTGCATTAGCATTTACTTTTTCTTTTACAATATCTTTCTTTAAACCAACGCTTTTTATATTAATGTAAACTTAACTTTGCTTTAAGCATTAATATCCATGAAGTCAAGGATTTAATGTGTGTGATAAAGTCTAGTTAGATGCTCACCAAGTTAATTTTCTCTTCTGGGTGACACAGGAGACAACCCTTCCCAGCTGCCCTGCATTAGGTTGGCACCGTGTAACTGGAGTCTGGCCAATGCAATCAGGGCGGAAGTAATACAAGTCTGGTCTCTAAAACATCCTGCAATTCTTCCTTGCCCTGATTCTGCCATCTGAATGACTAGAAACAATGAACTCTGAAATGGCAGCAACCAGTTGCCTAACTACTCAGAGGAGTGTTAGTCAGAAGGTCATCCAGCTCTCCACCAGACTTTACATGAATAGCAAAAAAACTTTTGTTAAGCTTTCATAATTGTGTTGAAGTGTCCTCAAGATCACCCTTGGATTCAGTGATTCTCTAGAACTCACAAAAGCTAGTACACTCACAATTACCGTTTGTTACAGTGAAGGATAGAGATTTAAATCAGCAAGGGAAAAGGCACATAGGGCAAGGTCCAGGAGAGACCAGGCACCAACATCCACTTGTCCTCTCCCAGTGGAATCCTGTGAACAGCACTTAATTCTCCTGCAATGACATGTGACAACATGCATGAAGTATTGCCATCCAAGGAGTTCACCCAAATCTGGTATCCAGGGTTTTTATTAGGGGGAGAGGGGTCAATCACATAGGCATGACTGAACTTAATTCCATCCCCTGCAGAAATCAAACTGGTACTATGTGGCCCAAGGCCCCCACCATGAATCACACTGTTAAAATTTCTCAAGTGACCCAAGGCCTCAGGTAAATAAAGACACTCTTAACAGGCAGATTGTTCCAAGGGCTTAGAGGTTATCTCCCAAGAGCTGGGCAAGGGCCAAACTATTTTTGGAATGTTCCAGGTTTGGACCTCCCAGACTTGCCAAGTCAGTCTGTTACTGTGCAATATCCTATTTGTTACACAGCATGGCCTAACCTATCCTGACTAATATAATATATAAATTACAGATTTGTCTAATACATGTGAAAATACCTAAATGACAAAGAAATGTTTATCTATGTACTTTCTACATGTACTACACATACTATACTTTGAGAAACATTGATCTGGTCCAACCTCTCACTTTAAAATGTGTGAAAAACCCCACTCTGCTGTTGTGGTTTCTTCAGACGGAGGGAAGTTGGTTGGGAGAGAGCATCGTTGGACAGAGTGGGGTCTGAGGCAGCAACTGTGTAAGGTAAGTTCTGCAGCACCTTCTCTAGGCAGGACATCCAAAGACTATGATAGGATGTTACCAGGAACTGTCCACTCCTTGCTCCCACCAGTCCCTGGTCTCCAGATTCTTTAGATAAACTTGACGCACCCTTTCATGAAAGATTTATTGCAAGGGTTGTGATGGTTAATTTTATGTGTTGACTTAACTAGGCCTCGGGTGCCCAGATATTTGGCTAAACATTACTTATGGGTGTGTCGGGGAAGGTGTTTCTGAGATGAGATTAACATTTGAATCTGTAGGCTGAGTGCCACAGAGTGCCCTCCCCAGTGTGCATAGACCTCATCCAATCTATTGAAGCCCTGAAGAGAATGAAAAGCTGAGTAAGAAAGTATTCTTTTTCTCCATGTAACTGTCTTTGAGCTGAGGCAGCCACCTTCTCCTGCCTTTGGACTCATCCTCCAAATGTAACTTACACCATCAGCTCTCTTAGTTCACAGGCCTTTGGACTCAGACTAGAGCTACAGCATTGGCTTGCCTGGGTGTCCAGCTCTCCAGTTTACTGACTGCAGATCTTGGACATTTCAGCCTCCATAATTACATGAGCCAATTCCTTCTAGTTCATATATATATATTATATTACATATTAAATATATATCTATCTCCGGTTGGTTCTTTTTTCTGGAGAACCCAGACTAATAGGAGGATATCAATAAACCAAATCCTGACCAGGCCTCAACACTCAATCTTTCTTTTCCTCTATTTCTCTCACCCTCTCTCTTCCTCTCTCTCCCTCTCCACTTGTTTCTAGAATCTATTCAATACTTCATTACGATCTCTTCTATGAGGACCAGCTCACAGCATGACAGGGTGCAGAGAATGCGAGGGCAGGGTCCTGAGGCCATGACTCTGGCCTAACTCAAAGTGAGCTTACAAACACAGACTCCTTAACTTCCCGATTTATTCCATTTCTGTGTCTTATAATTAAAATCCAAGAGAGAGGGCTTCCCTGGTGGCACAGTGGTTAAGAATCCACCTGCCAATGCAGGGGAAATGGGTTCAAGCCCTGGTCCGGGAAGATCCCACATGCCGCGGAGCAGCTAAGCCCGTGTGTCACAACTACTGAGCCTATGCTCTAGAGCCTGCGAGCCACAACTACTGAAGCCCGCACACCTAGAGCCCGTGTTCCGCAACAAGAGAAGACACTGCAATGAGAAGCCCGCGCTCCCTGCAACTAGAGAAAGCGCACGTGCAGCAATGAAAACCCAACACAGCCAAAAAAAAATAAAATAAAATTTAAAAAAATAAAATAAAATAAAATAAATCCAAGAGAGATTGGTCCAGCTTGACCCAACTGGCTGTGACTACAGGATTGGCAGGGAAGGTGGTCAAATGACACTAACAAAGAGATGGAGCTCCTGGGAGAGGGGGGATGTGGAAAAGTGAATCCACTACAATAGAAAACCATGAAATAATAGAACCAGTGATGAAACCCACCTTCCAAGAAAAGTACAGATGTTCCTGGATGTGAATCTGGCCCTGCACTTGGAAATTTCATTTTATCTGAATTAATCTTTTCTTCAAAGTGTCAATCTAATTACTTGGGACAAATACCAGTAGCTCTCTGATACACCCATCAATCCTCAGAGGAGGTATCTGAAAGGGGGTCCAGGGGCTGAAAAGAGAAGCAGAGTCTGTTTCATGGGAGGTTCAGATGGCTGTTCTGCATGGATCGCAGTTTAGAATTATAGTTCAATGGCTCCTGGATAATATTAGTTCAAAAAGACCTGTGGGGGGCTTCCCTGGTGGCGCAGTGGTGGAGAGTCCGCCTGCCGATGCAAGGGACACGGGTTCGTGCCCCGGTCCGGGAGGATCCCGCTTGCTGTGGAGCGGCTGGGCCCGCGGGCCGTGGCCGCTGGGCCTGCACGTCCGGAGCCTGTGCTCCGCAGCAAGAGAGGCCGCAGCGATGAGAGGCCCGCGTACTGCAAAAAAAAAAAAAGAAAAGACCAGTGGGAGATCCCTGGTTTTCCCACTTTTCTGTATTTGAGAGACCTGTGAAGGACTATTATGGTTCTGCTACCAATTTTCCTTAAAGCCATTTTCATTTCTTAAATACCAAGTGTGTACAAATTTAGCAAGGACCAATAGCATCAGGTTTTCTTTTTGTTTGATAACTCTAACTTGTTCCATTTCAAAGTTCCCTGAGAAAGAGAACAAATTTGTGCAAACTCTCTCCTGGAAGCCAGTATGATACAGGTCCACAATTCCTTATCCAAAATTATGAAATCCCAAAGCTCTATAAATCAGAAATTTCATAAGATAGCTACAAAATCATTTGGCAGCCAAAAAATGAGGCTATTTGTACTTTCATGTATCCTATTTAGTTTCAATGTTGATATGTTTCACTGCTAAAATATTAATGGGTTTGATGGGGTGCTACTCTAGACCCCACTGGGAGTATTAAGTGCTATATGGGATGTGCATTTTATCCCCATTCTCTACCCTACTCAATTTCAAAACACATCTGGCTCCAAACATTTTCGATAAGGAATGGTGGACTTGTTCAATAGAAAAGTCAAGACTTTTGGCTCCGACAGTCAGACCTGAATTTGAATCCCCTCTCTAGTTGTGTAGCAAGTGACTGAACTTCTCTGAACATCACTTTCTTCCTCTGTAGAGTGCAGGTAACAATGGGAACTACCTCATGGAGGGTTGGGATGGGGGATAGTTAGGATTCAATGAGACAAGTTGCACAAGGAGTTTGACACCCTCCCTGGTACTGGTCCTTGCACAACAAAAGGTTCTTTTCTTCTCCTCATAAAACCCCCTCCCTTTCCATAGAATCCAGACACAGTGCTATGAAAATCAAAACACAGAAAGTAGAGAAAAGAAAAAAAAATCACTCTCAATACAAGGAGGACACAAAAGCGAAGACTGACAGGATAATTTGTCAGAAATGTCATCCTGCTAATAAAAAGTCAGGTGCTCAAATGGGGCTGTGAATGAAGACCAATAATAACAAAGATCTACCCTCCTATGAAGCTCTTTATGCTTCTCTGAGATTGATTTTTTTATGGCCTGTTAACTGATTCTAGCAATTGGTGCAATTATGTGGGCAGGTGGGTAATTTCCTTTCTCCATTGCTTCTGTCATCCTGGTAAGTGATTGGTTGTAAACAATGCCAGTGTTATTGACCATATCGACTTCCAGAATCCCACACTTTACTTTATTATTTGCTCCCCTTTTGAGATGTTCTTTATTTAAAGACTTCACCACTCTGCAATCAACTGCAAAGACCATAAGGCATCAAGATATATTTTTCTTCATGTGAATGCAATGCGCATGAAAAGCACAGGAACATGTATATGGGTTCAAAGAACTTTGCTTAAACCTTAGAAGAAAGTCAGGAAGCAGTAGTATACAAAATTTTGACTTCTATTTTAACAATATTTTTAATAAATTGAAGTTGCAAGAAAGAGTATTTATGCTTTTAGTCCTCTTGAGTACAAACTATGATTGATTGCTTTCTATTTGTAGTTCAAACACAGTGTGAGGGAGCCTCTCCAGCCCCCAGAAAGAGAGATAGAATCTGTTAGCCACACCTTCCATGGGCCCAGAATTGGGAAATGGCAGCACATATGTCCCAATTTTGCAAATCTCACTTCATATTTTCCGAGGTTTTCTCTCCATCCATCCACCCATGCCTTTTCTCTGTCAAGCAGTGAGCTAACCTGTGGGTACACAGCTGAATAAGACAATCCCCAGTGGGTGAGACTGATGTGTTTATCCTTTAAGAGTTTGCAATTAACTAAAATAATGTCTTCTTTTTATATTAAAAACCTCATCAGCATCACAGGAGCTCAAACCCTATCCTCTGAGCAGGGTGAGATCTTGTCCCTGGAGGTCCTTTTTTTACTGAGAGAGTTAAGATAGGTGTGGTCTGCAGGGTTAGATGTAGAAGGTGGGACACAATGAACTCTGTGTAATAAAGGAATGGAAAGCGTGAGGCTTCCCAGAGAAACTGGAGAATATGGAGACCTGCAAAACTGAGCTCTGAATGGAGGGAAATGCTGAGAACTGGAATAGCTAATGGCTGTGTGGGAAAGAGGAGTTTCCAGGGAGGGAGTCATGGCATCGAGAGTCAGAAAATGTCTCAGGGGGAAAGTGGGCCTTTGACAATGGTTTGAAGAGGCTCCAGTTACTATTGTTGCATAATAAGGCACCTTAAAACTGAGTTGCTTAAAGCAACAATTGTTTTATTATTGCACACAGTTTGTGCATGTCAGAAATTCAGGAAGAACTTGGACAGAGGTTTTGGCTCAGGATCAGATGATGGTTGGAGCTGGAAAAGTGTAGGTTGGGGGAGGGGGAGGGGCTGGGAGCAGCTGGAAAATGGCCCAGCATCTCTCTCTCTCTCTTCAGGTAGTCTTGGGGCTTCTGCATGTGGTCTCTCCACGTGGGCTAGTTTGAGCTTCCTCACAACATGGCGGCTAAAGGGCAGTTGGACTACGTATAAGGTAGTTCCAGGCTCCAGAGCAAGTCCACTGTTCCAGTGCACAATATGTAAGCAGCATTGCTTTTCATTACCTAACCTTGAAGTCATGCCACATCACTTTCACCACATTCCATTGTCATAAGCTTGCCTGGATTCAAGGGGAGTGGAATTAGACCTCACTGTGTGATGGGGGAGTAGCAGAGATCCAAAGAGCAAAAGGGATGGGAGCTATAGTTGTGGCTACCTTTGAAAAGTGCAATCTGTTCACAGTGATAGATGTAGGGGGCTGAGAAATCTGTCCCCACCTGAATCCCTAAGTGCTAACTGCTCCTACAACCAGCCAAAAAGTCCTCCTCTAATCTTACTAAATGAGATATCCGAGAGAACCAACTAGCCACCACTTTCATTAGGTACCTGGTGCCACCTCAACAGATTATCTCACCTTCCAGCACCTCTGAGTCTTCACTGCCCGCCTGTAGTCCAAGTTCTGCTCACCTTCCCCCGCTGCCCGGCGGCTAAAGTTGACAGCTCTTTGCTTACTGTCCTTGTTTCCTAGGCTGCCATACCAAAACTGCAAATTGAGTGGCTTATAGCAATAAAAATTTATTCTCTCACATTCCTGGAGGCCAGAGGTCTGAAATTCAGGTGGTAGGCAGGGCCATACGCCCCCTGAAGCTTCCAGGGAAGAATCCCTCCATGCCTCTTCCTAGTTTCTGGTGGTTGTTGGAAATCTTTGACATTCCTGGCTTGTAGCAGCATCATTCCAGTCTCTACCTCCGTCACTACATGTTCCTCTTCCCTCTTTTGTGTAAGGACATGAGTCACTAAATTAGAGGCCACATTCATCCAGTATGATCTCATCTTCACTTGATTCAACTGCAAAGACCCTATTTCTAAATAAGGTCACATTCACAGGTACCAAGGGTTAGGACTTGCACATAGCTTTTGGAGGGGACACCATTCGATCTACAACACACCACTGGGCCATTAAAGTTCTCCAGTCACCTCAAGGCTTCAGGACTGTTCCTCCTTCCCAGCCTCAGCCCCCTCATGCCTTTGAAGCAAAGCCACCACGTCCCCTCCCAGGGCACATCTTTAGGTCTTTTTAATGGAACTCTTAGTCACATAGTTTGGCAGGAATTCATCGATCTCTCTGCCACTATCTCTACTCTATTCCAACCCCCTCTGCAGCACTAGTGTGGCTTCACCCACGGACACACACACGCAACAAAGCCACCTGATTCCTAACTGCAGAGAAGGGTGTTCACACACAGGGGATTATTGATTTTCTTTTCTCTCGGCTTTTCATTAGTGCCCACAATTTCTTTTGTCCTCACGGCTTCCTTTACCTCGCTTTCTTTAGAATGAGATTTGTTAGCAGAAGGATCTCACTGTTTCTTTGGCGCTCATGGAATACAACAGAGCTCTCTGAAACCCCAGATCATCTTACATCTTCTTTAGGACTATCAGTCCAGAGGGCCATTTATGAGTCCAGAAATGTGTTATACAGACCTCTTCCTAACAGGCTTCTTCAATTTCAATAATAGGTAGAACTCTGCAGCTGAAAGACTTAACCTGCATTTTGCAGGTCCCACCTGAGAAGGAAATGGGAACCCAGTGTGTGTAAGTTCTTGTGTGAATGAACGTGCGGTTCACTACATTGTGAGAGACTAGGCTTTAAAGAGCCACATTCTGATCCTTTTATCTGGGGGACTCTGCCTGTCCCTTATCTTTTTCCCCTCTGAGACATGGATAAAATTTAAAAAATCATCCACATGTCAACTTGTTCCCAATCATGATCAAACCACATGGCTCCATCAGAAGGGACTCAGCAATTCTTCTTAGATATATAGTGTGTTTTGTGTGTATGTGTATGTTTATATTCATACACACATTATGGCTGATATCTTGAAATAAATCCATTACAGCACATTTTTTCTGCAAATGAAATGACTATATCATCCAAAATAGGTAAAAAGTAGTCTTCTTTCTGTGTGGAGAACTTTCTGCTTGCCTAGATACTCCTACATGGAGTAAAGAGTAAGGAGCCCTCCTTCGCTAACTTGAAAATTGAATTCAAATCATAATTGATCTAAATAGAAGTATATTTTAAAAAAACACACTGGGCTTCCCTGGTGGCACAGTGGTTGAGAGTCCGCCTGCCGATGCAGGGGACACGGGTTCGTGCCCCAGTCCGGGAGGATCCCACATGCCGCGGAGCGGCTGGGCCCGTGAGCCATGGCCGCTGAGCCTGTGCGTCCGGAGCCTGTGCTCCGCAACGGGAGAGGCCACAACAGTGGGAGGCCCGCGTACCGCAAAAAAAAAAAAAAAAACACTGTCAGAACAGAACACAGTCATAACAACAGGCCCCAACACCTCGGATTAAAAGAAAAGAGTGAGGCAGGAGGGGGGAGGGGGGTTGGTCAGTAATGAAATCTTAGAAATAGGAGTGGTACTGTAACCTCACCCACCCCAGTTCAGTTCTGTGCTGTTTTAGTTTATAGGTGGGCTTATCACTATCACGGGCTCTGAAGCCTGAAGCCACATGCCTCTGAGGCGTATTCCTGCGGAACTTTGCCCTAGTCCATGTCCTCCCATGACCTTCAGAGAGTCTGGCTTCTAAATTCACACAGAGGGAGAGAATACGTGGGCCCTGCTAAAACAGATTTATCGGGCTTTTTTTTTTTTTTTTTTTTTTGGTCTGTCTATTTTGTTTTTAGGCAAAGCCACGGGGCTTTCGAAATTCCTAAATGGAGATAATAAATATAATCCTACCCAAGTGGGAACTATTTCAAGCCCCCTTTCAAAGTCATCAAACCCAACTTACCTTCAAATGTGTTTTAATATTTAATTCGTTGTATATGCTGTCAGGGAAAACAAGAGACCTACAATTCTGATCAGCTTCTCTCTAGGTTGCTGACATGTCACCTGATTTTTAAAAGGATTTCAATGGTTCTCCAGTTTTGAATGAGGCTGTTGAAGGTCTTATGAGCATGTTTTTGCCCATATGGACTGTAACATACGTATTCAATTACATACTGAGAAGTTGGACAAGCTTATCTTTAAGAGCTCAAGCCATGGAATCAGTCAGAATTGAATTCGAATTTCCATTCTGCCTCTTCATAGCTGTGTGACTTTTGGTGAATTTAACCTCTGTAAGATAAATTTCCTCAGTGGTAAGTAGGAATAAAAATGACTGCCTCCTATGGAGAGTGTAAAAATTGAATGAGATAAAATGTGTCACTCGTATTAGTCAGCTGTGTAACAAACAACTCTAAAATCTTAGTGACCTACAACCACGAAGGTGGAGTCCTGCCTCGTGTTCCATACCCAGCTCAGGTTGGAGGGAGGGTGCCAGTCCACGCCGTCCTCACCCAAGTACCATGCTGACCAAGCTGCCATCGCCTGGAGCCTCACTCCTCAGCCCCGCTGGGAGAAGGGAATTGTAAAATAGCACACTAGCTCTGAGAATCTTCCAGGAGGAAGTGACACACACAGCCCTTCTGCTCGCATTTCACTGGCCAAGCCCAGGTCTGTGGCCACACCTACCTTCAGGGGAGAGAGGAAGTGCAATCCCACCACGTTCAGGGAAGGAAGAAAATCAGAGCAGCACTGATGTCAGCCACACACAGAGTACGTACACTGGTGATGCAGGATGTTTGCATCTTGTTGCTTTTCTCCTACGGTTTTGACTCATCAGGTATCCTGACCCTGGAATCTGATCCAGGGAAAATTTTGGCTGGTGTTAATGACCACAAACATGTTAATGCAGAATTTGTCTAAACCAATATTAGGTGAGCCTCCTGCATGACAAGCTCTCTTGCAAATACTGCAGACAAAGCCTTGAACCAAAGCCTTTGGAGCTGACATTCTGTTCAAGGAAGTAGACAAATAAATAGATATAATAATGTCAGGAAATAATAATTACTATGAGAAAATGGAAAGCAAAGTAAAGGGGTGGAGAGTGAGTGGAGTGACATTTGAGTAGCAGCCACCATGAAGTGACAGAGTGAGCTAGGTGATATCGGTGGGAAGAACAATTCAGGCAGAGGAAACAGCAAGTCCCAAGGCCTGAGGAGCACATGCTTGGCACGTGGGAGGAATGACAAGAAGGCCATTGTGGCTGGAACACAGGGTGCTGGAGCTGGGCGGAGGAGATGAGGGCAGAGGGGCAAGGGCCAGGCCACAGGGGTCAAGGCCAAGGCAAGTACTGGGGACTCAAGCTGATGCCAGACACCACTGGAGCCTGCTATACAGCAGGGAGGCCTGAATCACACCAACATTCATACCTTTTCATAAAGAGGTAGTTTCAGGAGTAAATTCCACTAACTCCATTTAATTCCTTAATTAGTTAAATGATACCCAATCATTTACTTTTCCATTTTCATTTCTGTTTTAATATATTTTCCAGAACTTCCCTGGTGGCACAGTGGTTAAGAATCCACCTGCCAATGCAGGGGACACAGGTCCAAGCCCTGGTCCTGGAAGATCCCACATGCCACAGAGCAGCTAAGACTGCAAGCCACAACTACTGAGCCCGTGTGCCATAACTACTGAAGCCCACACGCCTAAAGCCAATGCTCCACAACAAGGGAAGCCACTGCAATGAGAAGCCCGCTGACTGCAACAAAGAGTAGCCCCCACTCGCCGCAACTAGAGAAAGCCCACATGCAGCAACAAAGACCCAATGCAGCCAAAAATAAATAAATAAGTAAATAAACATATTTTCCAGAAACAGGCTCACAGACATAGAAAACAAAATTATGGTTACCAAAGGGGAGAGGCCTGGGGAGGGACAAATTAGGAGTATGAGATTAACAGGTACAAAAGACTACACACAAAATAGATAAGCAACAAGTATTTACTGTATAGCACAGAGAATTATACCCAATATCTTGTAATAAGCTATAATGACATATAATCTGCAAAAAGACCTGAATTACTATGCTATACCCCTGAAACTAACACAATATTTTAAATCAACCACACTTCAATTTTTACAAATAAATAAATAAATAAACTTGTTGCCATTGGGATTCTTTTCCTTGTAAAATTTATAGCGTAAATTGTTCAGTGATTCGTTTTATGGCCATATCAAATTTTACAAAATCTAGCACCTGCCACTGCCAGGTGTTTGTCATTGTTTTGTCTTATCTTTCTGAGACCAATATTTTTGCCAAATCCAATTTTTCTAGCCCAGGCTTTTCAGATCTAAATTTTTTCACAAATATTTGATTTTTCCATTGTAAATTTCAATCAAAAAATTCTGTGTGGGCTTCCCTGGTGGCGCAGTGGTTGAGAGTCTGCCTGCCGATGCAGGGGACACGGGTTCGTGCCCCGGTCCGGGAAGATCCCACATGCTGCAGAGCGGCTGGTCCCATGAGCCATAGTCACTGAGCCTGCGCGTCCAGAGCCTGTGCTCTGCAACGGGAGAGGCCACAACAGTTAGAGGCCCGCATATTGCCAAAAAAAATTTAAAATTCTGTGCAATTTTAACTATTGCCTTGTTTATTTTGTGTTGATTATTTCTAATTTCTACCCAGGCAAATTTTCCCCAGGTCCCTTTTTTGCAGTTTTCTATGTATCTACCATAATGTAATTCTTCAGTCAGGGTTTTGTTAGGTGATTTGTTTTGTTTTGTTTTGCATTGCTTATATCTACCAGTAGTATTATAAATTTGATAAAAAGGAAAGAAAAAAAACAGTTTGTACTGGTTTCTGTTTAAATCTGCTCAGGCTGCTATGACAAAATACCACAGACAGGGTGTTTTATAAACAACAGAAATTTATACCTCACAGTTCTGGCTGGACTTCTGGCTGGAAGTCCAAGATCAGGGTGGCAGCATGGTCAGGTTCTGGTGAGAGCCCTCTGCTGGGTTGCAGACTGCCAACTTCTCACTATGTCCTCACATGGTGGAAGGGGCTAGGGAGCCCTCTGGAGCCTCTTTCATAAGGGCACTAATGCTATTCATGAGGGCTCCACCATCATGACCTAATCACCTTCCAAACCTACCTCCAAATACCTTTGTTAGGTATTTGTTAGGTATTAGGGTTAGGATTTCAACATATGAATTTTAGAGAAAACAAACATTCAGACCATAGCAATTTCTTAGAGCAGAGAGTGAAGTGTAAAATCTGGGTGCACCAAAAGATCAAAACAACAGAGCCAAAGCTTCCTGCTCTTACCACATACAAACTTCTCAGAAAGAAGTAGTCCTTATGTCCCCTGTTACAGATGAAGACTATATACCTGAATTCCCATTTACACACTCCCAAGTGAAGACTTATATTTACATTTTTATTGCAAAAGACAGGCATTATTAGCTCAAGTAGGATCCCATGCCTTCATTTTATACATCAATACAAAAAAAAGTATCTCTGAAAAGCAAGATGTAAATATCAAATTTACCTGCAGAACTTATTTGTACTCACAGATACAAATTATTTCACTTCGGGTTGATAGAAAACAGATAGCCTTATCAACCATAGCCCTAATTAAATTGCCCAGCATTCTTTCTTGATACACAGTACAAGATTATTTCTCTATCCTGTGACCATCACACGGCTCTTCAAAGATGCCAAGAGATTTCTGAATCTATAGAGCTAGAAGCTGACTAACTGTGCTTCTTCTCCAGAAGTACAGGGGAGGAAAAACTAAAATTATTTAGCATTTGTCCAGGCACTTTGTGTGTGTCAAATCTTCTACTCTTCAAAACATCCTTATGAGGCAAGAATTTCCTCCCCATTGTAAAGACAAAAAAACTGATGTTCTGAGAGATTAAATAACTTGCCCAAGGTCACACGGCTGGTACAAAAATGGCAGAGCTGAAAATAAAATCCAGAGGTCAACCTGCCTCTAGATTTTAATCCCATATAGCCCAGCTTCATAAAGATCTGTATTCCACAGCACCAGTGTTTTCAAGCACCAGAGGGTACCTTTTCCTCAGAGACTCTATAAGCATTTCCTCCTACACGCTTTCGACCCCTACATCTCTCTCCCAATGTCAGGAAGAATTATTATGAAGAGACAATGCCCAGTTTTGAGCTAATGCAGGATACTCATGATCAACGATGGAAATTTGAGGTATGTCTCTCACAGTACTATCCCCAGGCAATGTAACCTTTACAAGAGTGTTCCAGACACACTATTGTACTTTGCAGTGTGCAACTCTGAGTGTTGTATCCTGAGCCACCCTGTTCTGCATTTGCATTTCAGGAAAATAAATCCTAATTTCTCTGGCTCTGTGACATATGTACCACATCACACAAAGCCTCCTATATCATCTGGCCTGTTATATACGTTACAACACAAGTACACTCGCTTTGTCAAAGTAAGTCATTCCTTGGAAATGAACGGCAATAATTTTTAAAGTATATATAATAGGGAACCATTTTTTTTCATGACTCCTTATCCAACCAAAGATATCTATTTTAAACAGCCACTCAAAAATGTATTAATAATAAAGGCCAACAAATGTGCTTTCTCTGACTTTACGATATGAAGAGCTCCCAGTTAATGGCAGTCACTGCTTTTCAGCCTTCCTCTCTGGTAGACAGTGCAACTGACCATAAAGGGCTGGACCTGACCTGTCTGATTTATTGTTACCATTGTATGCTGTCAGTTACTCATAAGCACTGAAAATGCTGAAACATTATGTGAATGGGAGCACTATATTAAATTATAGATGGCCAGTGTGAATAAGTGTAATATATGAGGTCCCATCAGCACAACATAGAGAGCAACACTTCAAATAAAAGTCTCTGCTTTAATGAGCACCAAAGGCCTATCCACATTAAGCATATGAACTCGAGAAAAATAAATCAGAGGATCACCATTTATGATCCAAAAGGGGTGCATCAAGTTTGGGAAGAGACTAATTGCTGAGTTAAGGAAGCAAAGCAGTTCAGCAAGTTAATAGCACAAAACACCATGTAATACCTATCTAAACATCCTCAAGAAGGCTTTAGACCCATCTAAAAGCCCAATTCCAATAGAGTATACTAGGAATGAGTAAGCTAAAGAATAGTGTCTTGGGTGGATTCCCTAAGGCACAAAACTAAATTATTTCTCCAACCTGGAGTGGAATGAGGGAGGGGTGGGAAAGTGAAACGATTGGGAAATCAATTCTGGGACTTCTTTGCACTGTTTGTATAAATCTTTAAACAGCAGACAAATGATTTAACACTAATACAAACAAGGGTTCCCAGAGAATTAAATTTCCCTTCCCACAAATGAGTCAGAATAAAAGTGAATTGGACACATCATCCTCTTACCAAATGCCAGGAAATATGGTGCCATTATAAAATACACCTTGTGGGGATTGATGTGATTGTATTTGAAACTGTCCATGGTCCCGTGAATTCCTCCATCCATGCAGGATCTATCCTAAGCAGATGAATGAAGTCAGTTCTCATCTAACACACACATGGAGTCCCCAAAGGCCAGTCCCACAACCTGGGGCTCACCATGAAGCTATTTAAAACATAGCAGAAGCAAAGGTGGAAGATACCAACTGAGCTTTCTTAGGAAGGAGTGTTCTTTATTCTGAGATCATGCCCTTCCTGATAACTGGCATAAAAATTCTTCTTCTTTTTAAAAAGATGACAATCATTTTGTAGTTATCAAGGTCCTTTTAGTCTAATGTCCTTAATTTGGCAAAGAGAAAAATTAACAACTCTATGTTGAACCCAGTTTCTTTTATTTACCAGTCCATAAAATCTAAAAATCATCATCTTATATTCTCAGGTAGCCCAACTTTATAAATCAATATATCCAGATAAAAGTCAAGGAATTCCTGGGACTTCCCTGGCAGACCAGTGATTAAGACTCTGCACTTCCACTGCAGGGGAACGGGTTCAATCCCTGGTCAGGGAACTAAGATCCCACATGCTGCACGGTGCAGCCAAAAAAAAAGTCAAGGAATTCCTGTTCTGCTTGTCTTGCTGCTTGAATGTGATTGGAGGGGAGAACTATAGAGTATAACCTAACTCAAGGGGCTGGTCCTGGCTTCCAGAACAATGAATCACATAAATGATTGTCTCTCAAGTGTTCACACTAAACCAAAGTTTGATCACCTGGAATTCTGTGGTGGCCTATGCTCGGTTTCCACATGGCCTTGATGTCTCAGACAGCTGAGGATTCTTCCCATATTCTAGACTGACAGTTTCTTGACCTTAAATTGAATTCTGTTCCACATCAGCTACCAATAATCAATGAATCTCATTTTCTCTTGTATGATGGAACTGCCCTTTCCTTTGATCTTACAGCAGGGTGAGGGAAACCCAATAACTGAGAAGTGATGATTGAGCATGGCACCTCCCAAGGCTTGGTCAACAGAAGAGGCTTTGAAGTGAACCTCACATTCCAGAAGAATTTCTGATGGGTTTCTTGCATAACGTGGAGCCAGGGTTATGCTAGTAGGGGCCATGAGTCTCTCAAGCTCAGATCTACTGCATGGTGAGTAGCTGATTATTTTTAGAAACTTAAGGATGATCAAAGGAAAAAATTAAAAACAAACAAAAAGATGAAAAAAAGTAATCTTCAAAACAGGAGCACAACCCATGCTAGGGGTCAAGGGGACTTCAAAGTCACAAGAAGAGCCTGTCATTGAGAATGTACCTGTCTTTACTCAGGTCATTCCTCTGCCTGGATGCCCCCCCTCCCCCACCCCATTCTCTAAGTTCAAATCCTCTCCATTCTCTAAGACTCAGTCAGGAATCTAACTGAGTTTCTTACAATAAGCCTTGCTGCCCCTTGGTGATAAATTCTCTCTCCTTTCTCAGTGCGACCACAGCACTGAACTAGACCCCTCTTGTGAGAATCATGCATATCATTTCCTACTTTGTATTATTGGTTTTAAGCTAAGAGCACTATTTCTCTATTTTGAAAGAATCTGAAGAGCAAATCCATGTTTGATTCATCTTTATATACAGTTGATATTTAATAATTACTTGCTGTATAGAAAAACAAACCAATGAATGAACATAAAATGGCATTTATTCACTTTAGACTTCCTGCAATTCCACAGAGGACTCTCTGCCACCCTAGATCAAATAAGTCAGTAAGACCTCAGGGAGCAGGGAAGCAGTCTCTAGACACTGTGAAGTGTTTGGCCATGACTTTCAGCATTTTTAATTCTCTGCTGTTTTGCATTTCCTTACTTGGCACCGGTGGGTATCTGTGCCATTGCGGGGAAGACAAATACAACCCTCCAAGTTGTTGATGATGCTGGTAAGTGACAGTTACAAGAATTCTACTTTTGGTTCCTATAGTTATTTCTGAGTTTTCCAAAAAATTCATCTCATTTGATTCTTACTAAGACCCTGTTGTGGGAGAGACAGAAGCAACACAGGAATATCTTCCTCATGGAGCTGATGGAAAAACTGAGATTCTCAGAGACATGGTAACTCATCCAAAGTCACAGAGCTGCCCAGTGCCAAAGCAAGTTTCAAATTTGGTTCAGTTCTCTGGCAGAAAAAACACATCTGGAGACACTCATCTGGTGGGGTCCACAAGATGAAGGAAGTAATGTTGGAAAATGGTCTTTGAGAGAAGAAGTTAATCCACATGAAATAAACAAGCACAGATAGTGTACATTCTCCCAAGGAAACACCTAACCTCGCTAACGGGCCAATCACTGTAAGGAACCCAGGTGGTGCTTCTGAAGACTGTCAGCATGTCCTTACAGGTACTGATCGATCCATAGGCTCAAGGCACTCGAAGTAGATGAAGCCAAACTTCAGTGTTATGGTTCATTCATTTATTCAACAAGCATGATTTGAGGGCTTATTCTACAAGGGGTTAAGATAAGTTTTGTTTCTGATTTCAAGGACTGCCAACTCTGGTAGAGAGACTTTAGCGACTTATAAGAGAAGGAAACAGAGGTTTCGAAAATCAAACCTCTCAAGTCTACATAGTGGAGCCAGGATTGGAATATACATTTTCTGACCCTTAAGTCCTTGGTTTGCTCTCTGCTCTTACAGGAAGGGGGAGCTGAGTCACGGTGAGGTTGACTTAAACCTCACTTTGGGTCACTGGAAGAGAAGAGCTAAGATTTATGAGAGCTAAATCCCACATCTATGTTTTAGCCACTAGACAAGTCTCCCTCCGAGTGAAAGTGACAGCATTACTTCCCTTCCCTTTCCACCAAAAAGGCCAAAAGTTCAAAGTCTCGTCCTCTGGAGCCCCCTATAACAGAGCAGCCCCCCTCGTCTGTCAGCAGGGCTCTCCTGGGGCTGGCCTATGCATTTGCATAGCACATCTCTCCAAACCAGAATCATACAAGTTCTTACCAACAGAGAGTTGCTTATTTGCCTCAAATTCAAATGACCAATTGTCTTTGATCACATGTTCTGTGATAGGAAAATGAATTTTGCCAAAGGTATGGTCATTAGCAAATAGCAAGACAAAAGGTGCCCAGTTCACAAATAATAACCTGTTTTTCACTCTGGGTCTGAAAGCTCTCCACCTGACTGTAGCTTGTAATGTACAATTTTTCTGCTCTCTGTGTTCCCCTGTAAGGGGGTGAGAATGGCATGTGTCTTGCTCACCATTGCATCCCTCACATAGTGGCTGGCATGTAGCAGAAGCCCAGTCAGTATTTGTTGGATATTTTATGTGCACACACGTGCATGAAAAAAAGGCTGCTATGCAACCTGCCACCCTTGCAATACTTACTCCTCATGGAAGGATTCGTCTGATTTCCAGGGAGATCCCCTAGGCTTGGGTTGGAGGGGTGCAGAGGGTGGAGGCTGCTGGCTTCTCCATTCTCCCAGCAGTTCCAGTGATGATGCACCTGGACGTTAAATACCTACAAGGACCTAAATATGCCCACCCACACGGATGAGCACGTTTGTATGCAACTGCTTCCTTTAAGAGACATTTGGGCAATTGAGCCAATTATAGCAGCCACACACAGGCTGATCTTGGGATACCTGGACACTGGGCAGCTTGCAGAAATCTGCTGCTTCAAGTCACCATGCTGGAAAAGTAGCAAATGGTTCTGCAAAGCCACCAAGACTGTCTGGCCCAGTGCTGTGACAGGGAACAGTGACAAGGAAGAAGGGGCACAGAGTCCCCATCTATTGAGCATGTCACTGAGTGTTTTACATACATTGTCTCATTGTTATCCTCACATTAGAACTGAGAAAACAGCCTTCAAAGGTCAGGTAGCTTGCCCAAGCTTACTCAGCTCTCAAGGAGCAGAGCCGGGAGGCAAACTCAGGTTTGTTTGAAGCCAAACCCCATGTTCTCTCCACCCCTCCACTTGGTTTGCTGAAGGGCCCCTAGATTCTATATACAATTCTGTTCTTCCTTTTCTGAGAGCAGCATTTTGCCTGTACTTGAGCATGTGCACTCCTGTTCCAATGACAGCTTATTCGTCAGGTGAGTTTCTAGTAAAATAGGTCCCACAGAATGCAAACACTCCCTTCAGTGTGAACATTTGCTCTCCCACTTTCCCCCTTCTTAATCTCTTTATCTTCCCTCTGACTTCCTGTCCTTTCTGCCTATATCTTGGGCTTGCAATGACAGCCCTGTGACCCTCAAAGCTAAAATATATGCCAAGCCCTGGCGCTAAAGAGTTTAATTTAATTAGGTCCTGGGATGGCCAAGTTCACTGCTGACATCATTTCTCAGAATCCAGCAGGGCACAGCCCTTTTGCCTAAGGACACGGTGTTAGGGTCCAGAACCAGGAGCTGACCTTGCCCTCTAGAGGGCGAGACTCCAGTGGCGCGGGCCCTCCACAGGTGCTAGAAGTCTTCTCCGAAAAGCTAAATGTGCTATCTGGGTTCAGAGCTTCAGAGATGTGATAAAGCAGGAGGCATCATGTAGTTCTAACCAAGAGAAAAGGTGTCCTATTGGTGTGAACAGAGGACAATGGTTGGTTAGTGGGCAGAACTTAAAGACCAACCAGGAGGGGACTTCCCTGGTGGTGCAGTGGTTAAGAATCCGCCTGCCAATGCAGGGGACACGGGTTCGAGCCCTGGTCCCGGAAGATCCCACATGCCACGGAGCAACTAAGCCCATGTGCCACATCTACTAAGCCTGCGCTCTAGAGCCCATGAGCCACAACTACTGAAGCCCGTGCGCTGCAACAAGAGCTCTAGCCCACGCACAGCAAGAGAAGGCACTGAAATGAGAAGCCCGCACACTGCAATGAAGAGTAGCCCCCGCTCGCCACAACTAGGGAAAGCCGGCGCGGCAACAAAGATACAACACAGCCAAAAATAAATAAATTAATTAATTAAAAAAACAAAAAAGAGACCAACTGGGAAGCTGCCTCAGGGACATCTGTCATTAGGCAGCAGGGACCCAGCCACTGGCCTGATGGTCAAAGCCAAGATCCCAGGTCCAAAAGGCTTGGCAGGAGCAAATCAGAAGCCGAGGTGTGCAAGGGTTGGCATCTGGGCAAGTTAACAAAACCTGGACTTGGGCAAGAGGTTCAGGCATCAGAACTATAGCTCAGGGTGGAGACCACATCTAGGGATAGAAGCTGATTGGAACACATCAACTAATTCTCCAATTCTCTGACACCAACTCGGTGTCCTACAATTCAACTCAATTGGAGTCAGCATCAAACTCCACAGGTTAAGGGTTCAGTCCCACAAAACTGCCCTCGCTTGGAAACCAGTCACAAGTATTGGGTCCCCAAGTAACCTGCACTTCTATCTGACTTAGGTACAAAGTCAGGGGCTCCCACTATCTCCTCCCCCTCAGTTTTGATAATTTACTAGATGACTCACAGAACTCAAGAAAATGCTGTACTTACTATTACAGTTTATCACAAAAGTACAAATGAACAGCCAGACAAAGAGGTACTAGGGTGTGGGCTTCCCTGGTGGCGCAGAGATTGAGAGTCCGCCTGCCGATGCAGGGGACATGGGCTCGTGCCCCCGTCCGGGAGGATCCCACATGCTGCGGAGCAACTGGGCCCGTGAGCCATGGCCACTGAGCCTGAGCGTCCGGAGCCTGTGCTCCGCAACGGGAGAGGCCACAACAGTGAGAGGCCCGCGTACCGAAAAAAAAAAAAAAATTATCAGTCTCTAAACACTCATTGTCAATTTCAGTGCTTGTGCCATCAGGGACTAGTAACAAACAAGTCACCAACTGGCATAAGTCTGTGAACCACACTAAGGGTAGTGCTGAGCTAGACAGCTGTCAGCTTTTGTTTGATGATATAAAAACAAGAGCTACCAGGCTTGGAGCAACTACTGTCCTCTGAGCTCTGCAGTCAGTACTTCACTTTTGCTATCTTCATTCTTTTGAAGTTATTCTCCCCATAAGGGAACCAAAGCCAGTGAGGCTACAGACTTGCTCTAGACTACAAAGAAAGTGTCAGTGACCAAGGTGGGCTTTTGTTGATGGCCTGGTCCGTAGGGCTCGAATAAAGATGGCTAAGGATATAAGCACATACAGTATTCTCCACTGTCTAAGACTCAAATAAGGGTAGGAGCTACCAGGAAGGCTTCCAAGATACCTGAGTATGAATTGCCTTTGACACTGGCTCCTCTTTGTAGCTGCCATTTTTCCTCCCTCTAAATGCATAGACTTGGAGTTTTGCCAGATTCATTACAATAATCATCTCGGCTCAGAAGCCATTCTGCTCTTTCTCTTTAACGTAGTTTTGCCCCACAAATGCACGCAAATTCCTCTGGTGCCCTCGAGTCTTAGGTCTTCCAGCTGGAATTAACTTTGTGACCTTCGAACCAGGTGGGGTTAGACATAAAGCCATCATATTAGGGCTTCATCCCAGCTGTGACAGGCTCTTGACACTGAGCTTTAAGTTTAGTGGAGGTATTTTTGCTGTGTTGGTTGTTTTCATTTGTCTCCTCAGCTGAATATGAGTGAGTTGGGCCTGATCAATTGCCTCACCCCGTCTACAGACTCGAGCTCTAGGATGCAGGGGAAGCATGCAGGCGAGGGCTGGGCCTTGGACTTCCCCAACCAGAACTGAGGACAGCAGAGCCCTCCCCGTCAGTCTGCCCTATGGAGCAATCACAGCAGAAGGGGCTCTTGGCACCAAGCCACAGAGGAGAGTTTCCAGGGCTAGAGCCCAACACAAGATGAAGAAAAGGCAGGTTGGAATCACAGTTGGTGATTATATGGGTTGAGATGGACAAGAGAGGAGATGAGGCCATATCCTCTATGAGGCTTTCCATGACCCTCCATGCCAAGTGAACCCTCCCTCCTTTGTGTTACTACCACAGCCTCAGAGTACGTCGCATATTCTTCTCATAGTGCAAGGCAATTATGTGTTTACTTTTTCAGCTCCCACGTGAGGCTTTCACATCCAGGGACTCTCACTCATTTGTGTATCTAGTACGATGCCTGGCAACCTGTCAGCGTTCAATAAGCGGGCTAAGGCAAACCAGTGCCAGTTGAGTCTTACAAACATTAACCAGGGAAGTCCTCTGGGCAAGATGAGCAAGAGTGCTATGAAAATCCAAATTCCTTTTTAAGACCTGAAAGTAGAAATCAAGAGTTTAGAAAGCCTCTAAACTCTACATGTCAAAGCAATCTTGTCCCAGGAGTTCTTTTACAAGTTCAACAAAATAAACCAAAATCATGAATTAAAAAATAAAAAAGAGGCCCTGTCAATGTCATTGTTAAGGATCAAGCTTTCTTAGAAATGAAAAATGGGAGCTGGAAATTCCCAGGAGCACCAAGCCAGCTGGTCTAAATACAAATCAGGCTGCTTTCAAGAGCCATGTCATCCCTTCATTCAATTTAAAACACTTTTTTAAATTCTTGGCCCACAAAGACTGAATTCAGATATAAACACAAAATCTCACCACTCCTGGCAAGATTTAAAATTTAAGGAAGGAAAATTATTTTCAGATAAAGATATCCACATAGGCAAGGAAAAACAAATGCTTTCAAAAATCTCAAGGGGTTTCAGCCTGGGACTGGACATCCACTTAGCCTGTGACTTCCTGCCCAGTAACTCCACCATGCCTGAGCCAGAGCCTAGAGCCTCTGTGATGAAGAAACAAAGGAGAAATCTGGAAACCCCAGCACCATCAGGAGCTGTGCCCAATGTCACTTCAACCAAATGTAAAATAGCTAGCTAGTGGGAAGCAGCAGCATAGCACAGGGAGATCAGCTCGGTGCTTTGTGACCACCTAGAGGGGTGGGATAGGGAGGGTGGGAGGGAGACGCAAGAGGGAGGAGATATGGGGATATATATATATACATATAGCTGATTCACTTTGTTACACAGCAGAAACTAACACACCACTGTAAAGCAATTATACTCCAATACAGATGTTAAATAAAAAAAAAAAAAAGAAGAAGCAATAGGCCAATAGATACACTGGTCGGCTTTATACCTGCTGTGGTGGGAGGGTGGACTGAGTGCATAGACAGCTCTTGTGAACCAGTGTGAACAACTCTGGGGGTATCTACTCAGCACTAGCCTATCTCTGCCCTGCTGAGATAGCAGGTCCCACAAGTGGACCCCATGCCCACGTTAGGACTGTGTGACTCTACCACCCAGCCACAGTGAATGGGTACCTGGCCCAAGCTGGGTCTCTCCCAGGAATCTGGACCTGGAATCCAGTGCCGGTCAGTAAACCCTTTTTTCTGCTTAAGTTGATTTGAAGGGGGTCTCTGCTACTTTCAACCAAAGGAAACTTGACCCAGTTCATCAACATATCTGCGGGGGTGTTCAATGGGCAAAAAGCAAACAGGCTCTCTGTAAGTGGAAGTGTCTTCAAATTGTTTTGGTGAAGGAAGTGATCCTAACATCTGGAATTTTTAGCAGAGACTTCTTTCCCCATTACTCCAAAAGGACTGAGTTAACAGAATTACAAAGACAACTCCCTCCAACAAGAGTCTTACAAGCAATAACAGCAATTAGTCTAGAAAAGTATAGGTTAAAAAAAATGCAAACTATATATATCTAAATAGATCTGAAGTGCCTAAAATAGGTATCAGATTTTTTTAACCTAACACTAAAGTCATATGAGCAATCATTAATTGGACTTACTGAAATGTATTGTTTGGCATTTTTCACACTCTTACCATTTCTTTTATTGTGATGCAGGAAACTTTACACCTACCTATAATTCTAGTTTATCTCATATGTAATGAGAAAAGGCCAACATAACTTGAGCATCAGTATGTATTAATATTTCATTATCATTTTGCTTTAGTTTAGCTGGGGAAGAGATGGGTCTTGATAGTATCTATATATATGGTTGATTATGTAACCTGAAATTTATATCTTAGCATTTAAAAATGCTAAGTGTCTTTTTAGATCTCAATCTGCTTTTGGTTTTTGTTGTTGTGTCCTTTCCTGGACATTGGTCTTTCAGCTGAGATAGATTTGATTAGATGCTTCCTCCCATCTTTTGCTCACATGCTTTCCTCTAAGTAATGGCCACCCTGACCTCTTTAAAAGTCAAGATGAGCTCAATCTTTCTCAGGGGCTCAGCTAAAAGTATGGATCTCTTACGTCAGCAAAAATTCACTCTCCCCCAAACGCCATATGGCTCTGCCCCGTTAAGCCATCATTAGGCCAACTAGAGGTCGTATTCTTAACATCCTTAAGGAGAATGTACACGTGAAAAGTAAGGAGAGGGAATTGATATTGATTCTTGCTATTCTATTTTATAAAACATTCCTTGGGTTGCAAAAACGCAGGCAGAAACTGGTTTCTATTCTAAAGGTCATCAAATATACTCTTAATCCTAAAAATTTAACATTACACCGTATTATCTTTGTGTAGAGCTGCTACCGACCTGTGCTAAGTGCAACTTAGAAAAATTGTACAAATTAGAAAAGGTGTCACTGTAGGCAGACACCACCCTTAGGTACTGAGCTTGGCCAGTAGCCCAGGGCCGGATTCCAGGCCCCGCACACCCTCTCAGTCACTTTATGGGTTAGATCAACAGTACAGTCACAGACACTCACCTGCCTTTGTGGTTGAGAAGCTGTCTTTACCTATTTTTCCAGCTATGCATTTGAGAGAGGTGGTATAATAAAAGTGTACAATTTCTACTAACCTATGAACTTTTGAAAATGAAAAAGTTATGGAAAACTTTGAGATCATCTGTGAAGTTCTTTTCCAACAGACACCTGGGCATAAACATGGAAGAGAAATAAGCAAGAAGCTGTATTATTAGAAGTTCTGTTTTCGGGGGGAAGCTGGATATACACACAGTGAAGTGAATAAAGTATATTAATCCTAAACCTATACCCTGATGATTTTCTACTGGTCCAGACACTCAATAACAATAGCTCAGTTCAAGATCTAGAACATTTCTAGCACCCCATAAGATTTCCTCTGGCCATTTCCCAGGAAATCGCTCCTGCCCACAGCAATCCCTTTCTGACCTCCATCAACTCCATTCACGTTGACTGCCCTTGGACTTGATATAAATGTAATTACACAGTACATACTATTTTATGTCTGGCCTCTTCCACTCAGCACCATGTCTGAGGGGTCCTTCCATGCTGTAGCATGTATCAGTAGTGTGGTCTTTTTTGTTGCTGTGTAAAATTCTGTCATATGATGGTACCACAATTTATTCACTCTCCTCTTGATGGGTATTTGGGTTGTTTCTAACTTGGACCTATTATTAATATAAATTTAGTAGTTCCTTTGAATCTAAGGACTAGAAGTTCATATTTTTACTCAATGTTATTCCACAAAGAAGCTTACACAATGAAATAATAGTAAAATAGAGAAACACAGAAAACTAAAATAAGGATAGAATATCAATGCCTTGGGCAGTTAAGCCCAGTATGCAATCTGTCAGGTCTTTAGAGTTTCAGTAATTGCATTTCAAGTTAAACTCTGAGCTTCCTGGAAGCCTAAACAAAGAGGGAAATGTGGTGAATTACATAACATTTGTAATAGGAAAAAAGAATTAGTCAGGAGGAACAAAACTTCTGTTGCCTCTAAGTTCCAAAGAAAGACCTTCACATGGAGCTTCATGGTAGGAATTATTGAGACATGTAAAGACTAATGTCCTCAAGGTGACTCTATAAGAAATGTATGAACAGATTTTTAGATGACTATTTCTTTTTTTTTATTAATTCTTATTGGAGTATAGTTGATTTACAATGTTGTGTTAGTTTCTGCTGTACAGCAAAGTGTCAGTTATACATATACATATAACCACTCTTTGTAGCATTCCCTGTGCTATACAGTAGGTTCTTATTAGTTATCTATTTTATATATAGTAGTGTGTATACATCAACCCCAATCTAGATCACTTTCTTTTAGTGCACATAAGACATGATCACAACTCAGCAGATTATTCAACAATATCATAGTACAGTGGCATTGTTCATGGGTGTGTATTTTTAAAGAGAGAATAGTATATTAGAACATCATATACCCTAAGTCAGGGGTCAGCAAACACCAGCCCCCTGACCAAATGTGACTTGCCACTTGTCTTTGTAAATAGTTTTATTTATTCATTTACATACTCTCTGTGGCAACTTGCCTGAATAGTCGAATGGTTGCAACAAAGGCCATTTGACCTACGAAGCCTAAAATATTTACCATCTAACTCTTTACAGAAAATATTTGCCAACTCCTGCTGTGAATTAGCAATAGGATAGAATACCAGGTATTGTTTTCTTCTTGGTTATTGTTCATGCCTTTATATAGTCTCCATCCCTTTGGTATGGGCAGGACCTGTAACTGGCTTCTAACCAATACAATATGGCAAAAATGAAGGAATTTTGCCAAATTGGTAGATTTTTATTTCATCAAAAGAAAGATTATCCTAGATGAGCCTGACTTAATCAAGTGAAAGTGCGAAAAAGAAGGACTGGTCTACCATCAGAGACTTCTCTCCCATGCTGGCTTGAAGAAGCAGCCTGCAAGCTGCGAGGGGGCCTCTGGAGAGCGCCATGTGTCAGGGAGCTTTGGATGGCCTCTAGGAGAAGAGGGCCTCAGTCCTGCAACCCCAAGGATCTGAATTCTTCCAACAACCAGATGAGCTTAAAAGAGGACCCTGGGGCTTCCCTGGTGGCACAGTGGTTGAGAGTCCACCTGCCGATGCAGGGGACACGGGTTCGTGCCCCGGTCCGGGAAGATCTCACATGCCGCGGAGCGGCTGGGCCCATGAGCCATGGCCGCTGAGCCTGCGCGTCCGGAGCCTGTGCTCCGTAACGGGAGAGGCCACAACAGTGAGAGGCCTGCGTACCGCAAAAAGAAAAAAAAAGAGGACCCTGAGCACAGGGTAAGACCACAGCACTAGCCAACACCTTGACTAAAGCCTGGTGAGACCCTGAAGCAGAGGATCCATCTCAGCCATGCCTAAATTCGACCTATGGAAATGGTGAGCTAACAAATACATGTTGTTTTAACCCACTAAGTTTGTAGTAAGTTACTACCCAGCAATAGAAAGCTAATACACTTACCTAGTCTCCCCAGTTTTTTCTACAGTACACATATGGTTTAAACATGAGAGACAACCACAATTTTTATAAAGAGTTCTTATCATTTAGAAGTACACACTGAATTATCTAAGGATAAAATGGTATGATGTCTGAGATTTGCTTTAAAAAATGGAGAGGGGACAACAGAATGATACAGATGAGATGAGACTGGCCATGTGCTCATAATTCTTGAAGCTAATTGATGGATTCATGGGGATTAATTACACTACTCCTTCCACTTTTGTGTATGTTTGAAATTTTCCATAATAAAAAAGTTTTTAAAAATTAGACTCGGGCTTCCCTGGTGGCGCAGTGGTTGAGAGTCCGCCTGCCGATGCAGGGGACACGGGTTCGTGCCCCTATCCCGGAGGATCCCGCATGCCGCGGAGCGGCTGGGCCCGCGAGCCATGGCCGCGGAGCCTGTGTGTCCGGAGCCTGTGCTCCGCAACGGGAGAGGCCACAGCAGTGAGAGGCCCGCGTACAGCAAAAAAAAAAAAAAAATTAGACTCATGCATACAGAATTAGCTTAAAGGATGTTTATAGTTTCTGATACAGGAAAACTAAACAATTTAAATGTCAATACAGGAAAACTAAACAATTTAAATGTCTACACAGGGAACTGGTTAAATTAATCACTATAGATGAACAGTCTGTTTATATGTATCTTTAAAATTGATTGCATAGAATAATGATGCTGTTAACTTTTTTCTGTGGTCTTAGAATTTGATATAAAATAAAATATTTGTAAGTAACAAACAACAAAGCTTATGTATTTTTTAAAAATCCATCTGAGAAAATTCTGCTCTGTCAGGCAGTGACTGAATTCAGTCTAAGTTCCCTGGTGGCTCCCTTTAGCGGAAGGATCATAGTGGGGGTGCCTGGAGGAGGGGGGAGCCTTGGAGCCACCCAGTGACCCCCCTACCCATCATCGATCCCTCAGTCCTCTGCTGGATCACAGGCAACTTTAGGTGGCATGTTTGGCTGAGGGTCTCCAGTCCCGCTATGAACAGACAGGGAAGGCAAGGAAGAGGCTGGAGCCAAAGAGCTAATTCAAAATCTCAGTACATCTTGAATAAACACAATCGCGATTCTCAAGAAAGGTTTGAACTATGACCACCTTTAGGGACTTCCAGTTTTTACTTCAGCCCATATGGCTTCTGATTCGTATTGTCACCAAGAGATTTCTCCATTTTCCTAAAAACCGTAAGTTCCTCAGTTCTGCCACATCCTATTTCCCCCAGGTCCCTTGGCCAGTAAGATTAAGGGACAAGTTATACCCACACTACAATGACTCTTGGGTTCATTTTTTACAATCACTATTCCAGATCACTTTAGGGAGAAATTTCAAAAGGCAATGAGAACATGGTAAATGTTCTGCCAAAATATGTGCAATCACAAAATGCCAGAGATGAAAGTACCCTTATAAATCATTTAAAGTATCTTTATTTTACTAACCAAAAAAAAAAGGAGAGAGAAAGAGAGAGAGAGACACAAGACATAATGCAACAACAACCAAGGTCACAAGGACAGGCAGAATACCTGAAAGTTGATCCCAGATATGTGATTTCCCACCACTGCTGGGTTGCCCTCTTCGAGTCAGTCCTTTTCAATGTTAATGAATAGCCCAAGTTCAGACTAATATGTAGACTTACCGAGCAGTAGCACAAACCTGAAATATGGGTGGCCAGGGAGTATAGAAGGAAAGGAGACAGGGAAGAAGGGAGAGAGGAAGAACAGAAAAAAAGAGAAATCTAAATGGGCAATAGACAAATTAAAAGATGTTCAAGGTTGTTCATCATCAGGTAACCGCAAATCAAAATCACAGTAAGTTACCACCACCCAACATATCAGGGAAGTTAAAATCAAAAAGATTGACTGTACCAAATGTGGCAACTAGAACTCTCAGACATCACCTGTAGCGGTACAAGTGTGGTACATCATATGGTGAAACCACTTTGGAAAATTGTTTAGCAGTCTACTAAAATTAAATATACGCATACCTGGTGAGAAAGCAATTCCACTCCAAGGTGTTTTCCCAACAGAAACGCATATATATGTTCACCAAAAGAGATATACTAAAATGTTCATAGCAGCACTATTCTTAATAGGCAAAACTAGAAACTACCAAAATATCTAACAACAACAGATGTATAAATAATGTATTCCATCATTCATATGCAGAAATATGAATGAAGCACTGCCATAGGCAACAACATAGATGAATCTCACAAAAAATGTTGAGTGAAAGAAGCCAGTCACAAAACAATATATTTCAATGTATATAAGTTTCAGAAGCAGGCAAAGCTAATTAATGGGTGTGAGAAGTCAGGTTCATGATTATTTAGGGGGAGAAGAAAGTGGAAGTAATTGGAAGTGGTCATGAAGGCATTTTTGGAGGTGCTGGTAGAGATCTATATCTTTATCTTAGTGGTAATTTTATCAGAATTATTCACATTGTGAACATTTATTGTGCTATATACTTGTAGTTTGTGCACTTTTCTGAATATATACTAATTTTCAATAAAATAGTTTGTTTTATATACATTAAAATAAAGAAAGCGGTAGGAGCTGGTTTGGTAGAATTCTTCTAAGGATCTCAAGACTCTTGATCAATGCAACTTTCTTGAACTTCCTAACACCACTGAAGGACATTTTTTCATTGTGATCTCAAATGTCAGCTCCATTTCATAGCTATAAAAAGAGATGTCTAGTAGATGGTAATACCAAGTAAAGATCATAGACATCATATTAGATCACTAATAATCTCAAAACAGCAGAAGGGAAAAAGAAACTAACATAATTAAACAACAGATATGTTACCAGTGATGTGCTCTATACTTGGTATGAGTTATCTCTAGAATTCTCTCAGTAACTCTTTGTTATAAGTATTATTATTAATTCCATTTTATAAAAGGAGGAACTAAGACTCAGTGCACTTAAGCAATTTGCCCAAGGTTGCAAAGCTCCTAAAGAGCAGAACCTAGATTCAAATCCAAAATTGCTTGCTCCAAAATCCCAGAGTTGTTCCAACACAACCCACATGGCCCTGGGCTATTAGTGCCTTTGACTTTTACCAATAAAACAACTGCATAAAATTTGTGTCCTTATAAATATCTCATATAAACAAAATAGCCTGAGGTGATTTCCTAGGAATATTATTGCATTGTGGTTTGTTGCCATTTACAACCCATAAAATGTCCCTTTACTCCTAATAAGAAAAAGAAAAAGGAGGTACAGTTTCCCTGACTCCCAAATAATATGTAACTGCCCAGAACATAGCCAGAGTACAGAAAAACCACTCCTACCACAAGGCCCCAGAAGCCCTTCTACAAAAGGGTGGGAAGGGGGCTACCAAGACCAAGGTACTCTTTTAAAGCTTTTCTTATTGTAGCTGTTTTATCATTCATATACTTTTTTTTTTTTTTGCTGTACGTGGGCCTCTCACTGTTGTGGCCCCTCCCGTTGCTGAGCACAGGCTCCGGACGCGCAGGCTCAGCGGCCATGGCTCAGGGGCGCAGCCGCTCCGCGGCATGTGGGATCTTCCCGGACCGGGGCACAAATCTGTGTCCCCTGCATTGGCAGGCGGACTCTCAACCACTGCGCCACCAGGGAAGCCCCTTCATATATTTTTAATAGCATCTCAATGACTGTTTTATAGGCCTACTATAGCTTAAGGTAATGCTAAAGACATTACGAGTAGCTCCCTTTTAAATTTTTAACCAGAATAAAAGTTTACCAAAATCACATATGCTCCTGAAACCGTCAGATCCTGTATCCAAACAGAAACCTGGACAGTTTTACAAGGCAGCTTACGGATTTTATGAGGCCCCACCAGTACTTGATGTCCATTACAAATACAAAAACTAAAGTCTTGGTGACTATGTATAGCCAAATATGTGATGTTTTCTGACTTAAAGGTCATTTTCAAGAAGGATTACAGAAGAAGATGAAGAAAGAAGACATTCTATTTTTCTCCTTTTCATTAGACAAGAAAACCAAATGTTTCCACATTTGGGGAGGGGAGGCACTGAGCAGGAGGACACTAAAAGTGTCAACTTTATGCAACCACTGAAGAATCAATTTAAACTCCCCAACTTGATAATGCTTAGTTTAGAAGAGGTTAATGGTTGTCTTTTATTGAAGAGGAATGAGTTTTGTTAAATGTATCGATAGTGCAAATATTAATAATTGAAGCATAAATCTTTCCCACTGTCCCATTAGACTTACTGTATCATATACACAATGATGAATTTAATGCTTCTGCTTTTATATATAGGAGCCAATAGTAGAATCGCTCCTAAATCTAGATGGCTGGGTCCCTGAAAAGTCTTCCTGGCAGGAGAATTCCCAGCTGTAACAGTAACCTTACAAGAAAATCAAGTCTGAAGGAATAGGTGGAGGGAATCTTTAATAAATATTTTGTATTTACTAACAAACAATGATAAAGCCAGCACATTGCAGTCGATAATGACATTTTTACACATCTTAAATTAGTAATAACGGCCTCTATACAGTTACCCTTCATTGCCTTTCTCTTGATTCCATTAAGATATTCACTAAGATCTCCTTTCCTCAAGTTTCAAAGGGATGCTAGTGAATCCATTTTATCTTTACAGGTAAACTACAAGCTAAAAGGCGGCTTTTCCTGTCTTTTGTTTTTCCAGCGAAATGCCTTTCAACCATTCAGATTTCACAATTCAGAGCTGTGGCTGCTGAAATCCCTCACCCCACCCAAATGACTTCCTGCCTTGGTCCCCCAGATGCAGGGGTTCGTTTTCAGTAGAAAACATCTTATAATATCCGAACTGACTTGTGCATCCCAGAATTATGGCCCTGATGTCAGTATACTCCTTCCCCCTCCTGCCTCCTTGCTATACCAGAATAGTCCACCTTGAGACCTAGCTTTCCTTTCCCTCAGTTTCCTTCTGCCTCACTGCAAACACTCCGGCTTTACTTCCTGTGATGGTTAGTTTTATATGGCAACTTGGCTGGGCTATGGTACCCAGATACTCATTTAAACACCAATCTAGGTGTTGCTGTGAAGGTGATTTTGTAGACATCTGTAATCAGTAGACTTAAGTAAAAAAGACCACCCACAATAATGTGGGTGGGCCTCATCCAATCAGTTGAAGGCCTTGAGAGCGAAAACTAAGGTTTCCCCAGAGAAGAAGACATTACCGTCAGCTTCTGCCTGATTTTCCAGGCTGCCGGCCTGGACTGCAGATTTCAGATTTCAGATTTCAAATTTACCAGTCCTTACCCCACAACTGCATGAGCCAATTTGAGAAGGCTCCCAGAGAAGAGACATAGAGAGAGACAGAGAGACAGAGAAAGAACAAACCGGTTCTATGTCTCTGGAAAGTCCTGACTAATACACACCCCCTTCCTACCTTCTCTATTCCTACTACTGTTAGTTATCTCAAAACAAAAGACTCACAAGTCACTCATCTTAGAAGTGGATCTCACAATCATTCCATGGTCAATTTTACACACTAATATTTCATAGAAGAGGAACTTAGAGTTGTGTGAAGACGGCTATAATTTTCAAGGCAGCTTCTGAAAAAGATTCTTCGCTTGGCCAAACTTTAGTCAGGCTCCTGAACCTTCTCCTGGGTCCATATGTGCACCTCCTTGTAAAAATCTAGTTTTAGAAAGAACCCTGCTAAAGAGTTTACCCAGGACCTCCCCCCACCCTCAATATCTGATCCCCCTCCACCATCCTCCAGGTGATGTCTGCTCACCCTGGCCTGTCTTCAGCAAAGAATCCTGTTAGGTCAGTTTAGCCAGAATTCCCCTTACCCTTAATGTTTCCTCTTAGTATTCCATGCACTGACCTCCACCCTGCTCCTTAGCTATGAATTCCCACTTGTCCAGACTGTATTCAGAGTTGAGCCTAACGTCTCTCCCCGACTGTGAAATCCCATTGCAGTGGTCCCTGTACCTATTGCGATGGTCCTGAAGTAAGTCTGCCTTAACATCTTTAATGAGCATCATTTTTTTTCTTTAATAGTTCTGGTTAGAAAAAAATTTCCCTGTCACTTGATTGGATTGTAAGCCAACATGGACTTGTGTCACTCACAAGACACAAGAAAGGGTGGCATTTCAGCCAGAAACTTGTTTTCTCCCTCCAAAGCCGAGCACATCTGGGGAACCCAAATCAGCTTCCTCAATCCAAAGAATCATGGGAAACCCAGGCGCAGCTCCAGGACACACTGGGACAGGCCTGACTGCACCAGCACTGAGCTGGTGCTTCTGGAACTTCACCCCACACTACTACATTTGCAACAGAACTACTCGGGACTCCTAAGGACCTTCTGCTAGATGTCAGCCTAGGACCAGGTCAGACATGTGGGGCTACTTCCCACGAGAATGACCAGTTGCCAAGCACATCTCCAACTTGCTCTCAAAAATCTGCATAACATGTGGCTGAATTTTCTCCCCTTTGAAGGGGAAAAAATATTAAGATTTTTGAAATCTAAAACCCTACTCAGAAGTTAACACATATCCTGTAAGGAAGAAAGAAAATAACCCAGAAATCTCATACTGCTTGAGATTCAAGCATTTATCAAACAGTTATTTTTCTATTTCTAAGAAAGTTTTTTTTGAAAGAATTTTCAAAATTCTTAAGGCTGCTAATTGGAAGAAAAAGGATAGCATAAAGCTTAGCTTATTTCCAACAGAAGAATGTCTACAAATAATCATTATTACTGAGATGGGTGGTTATTGATTTGAAAACTCACCAATAAGAAATATAATGAGAACACTCCACTTTCCACATCACTTTTCAGGACTTATGACCAGAAACTGTCATTAGTGTCCTTCATGGGAAGAACCACTGGCCAACCCCAGTTGACTAAAGGATCCTCTGTAGATCTGGACAAACTAAATCCTAGAGCCAGTGATCAACGAATAATGAAGGAAGATTTTTTTTTTTAAGTTCCTCAGGTCATTGGTGAGAACAAAATATCACAGAGAAACAGGGCAGAGGTATCCTGTAACCTCTCAGTCCCCTGAGGAAAAGACCATCTACACCAGTTACCAGCTGCCCCTTTACCAGGGTCCCGAAAGCACCCAAAACTCCAACACCATCCCACTTGAGGTCACTGACCTCTGCAGGCCCGGACAAATGGGGTTTCCTGCCCAGTGCTGATGTCATCCCTGGTGGGTGGGGAGGGCAAATCTTTACCCCACATCCTGTGACTACTGTGCTACTATAGGAAAAGGAGCCAAAAGATTCCAACAGACACTGTCCTGCAGAGTGCTAAGCCTCAGGTCTCATGCTCCGTTTACCTCCTGATTCATCAGCAACTGGAAGAATCTCAATTAGAAACAGCTGAAGAATCAAACTGTCTTGCATGAGGTTGAAGAAACCACCATGCAGGGATAAATGCAATCTCATGTTTGCAAAGCCCCCGGGGTTTGGGCAACGCATGTAGAATGATTTATTTGAATAATAACTATGAGTGAAACATTATACTTTATTAGATAAACATGAATGAGTCAAGGTCCCCAACCTCAGGGGGCTTATATCTGATGGGGAAGGCTGGCAAGTTCAGAGCTAAAAAGTGGTGGGTGACATTTGCTTAATTGAGGAAGACAATCCTACAGAAACCCACAGGTGGAAACAATTAATTGCAACTAGGAAAATTGAAATAGGCTGTCTAATAAATTAACAGGAATTTGGGTGGTTTCCCCTAGAAGCTCAAAGGAAATTTAGGGGATACTTGGAATTAAGGGAAGAAAAAATATGGAGAGAAGTGACACAAAAGGGAGAATGACCGCCAGCAACATGGCAGCAGGCAGAGGCCCCTGGAAAAAGAAAAGACTTGTTCTGGGTTTATAGACTGAGCTGTCTTCCCCATCTACTTTTCTTAAGCCTTCAATGTAAGTCTGTAACACACAAGAGTCCTCTATAGAGTGCTTGGGGACAAAAAAAAGAAAAGGACTGGGTCAGTGCTTGGGATCAGCGAGACAAACAGAGCCCTTTTTCCTCCAAGATATATAAATGTTGGAAACTGTATTTGGAGGACTGTGCTTGAATATTAAAGAAACAGAGACCAGAGGACTTGGCAATATTTGGGTTTCACACATAAAAACGGTAAAGCAATAAACTTTAAAATGACAACGGGAGTGTAAAGGAAGGAAATGACTTTCACATTCTATGACCCTGAGCTAGTCCAATCGGTATTCATGCTTTCTCTCACTGTCCTGTTGTTAACTCATTCTGGTCCCTTGGACTAAAACATCTTCTTAAGGTGCATCCAAATGCTACCTCCTTCAGGAAGTCTCTCTGCCTCTTCCAGGCCGACTTAGGCACTCCTCCTAAGCTCTCATGCACTTACCTCAATTAATCCCATTCTCACTGGCTAAAAAATGCTTAGTCACTGGAAGGTCTCCCAATTAAACAGAAAACTAGACTCAAGAATAGGAGCTGGGGCTTCCCTGGTGGCACAGTGGTTAAGAATCCGCCTGCCAACGGAGTGGATACGGGTTCAAGCCCTGGTCCGGGAAGATCCCACATGCTGCGGAGCAACTAAGCCCGTGCACCACAACTACTGAGCCTGCGCTCTAGAGCCCGGGAGCCACAACTACTGAAGCCTAGGTGCCTAGAGCCCTTGCTCCGCAGCAAGAGAAGCCACTGCAATGAGAAGCCCACGCACTGCAACGAAGAGTAGCCCCCGCTCGCCACAAATAATCAAAGCCGGCGCACAGCAACGAAGAGCTAACTCAGACATAAATAAATAAATAAATAAATAAATAAATAAATAAATAAATAAATTTTTTTAATTAAAAAAAAAGAATAAGTGCTGCATGTCTCTATCTGTGTGACCTCAATGTCCAACGCAGCAGCTGGCCCATATTTGGTGCTTAATCAAAGTTTCTGAAAAAAGGAGACAAAAGAGGAAGATTTCAACTGGAATGTAAAGGAAGGTTATGATGTGATTTAGAGGAAGGAGGGACATAAGAGGAATGGCCTGGTTAAATATGGTGGCCTGAATAAATGCATTTACCTCTGCTCTCTTCTGAAATGCCACTGAAATGCAAAAAAATTAAGGAATTCGAGGAATGTTTTTCACTATCAAGTCACAAGACCAATATTTTTGGGAAATGGGGAGTAGAGGAGGAGTTAATGTAGCTGTAAAGGATGAAGACCAAGTGCCTAGAGAGGGAGACTCCAAAGAGCAATAGAAACGCATGCCTGGGAGAGACTGGATACAGGCCCAACGAATCATGGGTCCGAAAACAGGGAAGTGGGTCAAACCTGAACACGAAGCTTCCAGAGCTACCATGCAATTCCATCAGGGTACCACCATCTCCCACACTGGCAGACCACTAGGGGATTGTTCTCTGGAGATTTTGAACGAGATTCTCTAGACCTCCAGTGGACGTGCTGTATCCTTCTTTGATATACTACATATTAAATATATGTGTACCGTATCCTTCCAGCTCCCTTATGCCAGGCCTGTCAACAACTCCGACCCTAGATCTTGAGGTTCCACCAGTGGAAAAGTCCAGTTTAGGGCCTGATAACCAGTATTGGTAAGTTGACTCTGCACACAGAACTTTTAATAAACTTTCTAGTGACTCATTATTAAATAAAAAGTGTTAAAAGCCATTACTTTCACTTTATTTCCCCTTTAAATACAATCTAATTTATTTATACCCTGCAGGTGCCCAGTGTTAGTTTTAAAATGGAAAGACTATAGCCAAACAGAGAAAATGTCTAGAGGAAACAAAAGAAGCCAAATCCAAAACGATTTAGTGTGGGTCAAGCCCCCGCAGAGAGAAGCACAGAACTAGAGACCTAATTAGAGCAGAAGGGAGTCAGGTTTGCAATAGAGAGGCTATTATAATTAAAAATCAGAGTTTACTTTCTAAAGAGGCTCAGATAACCCTTACAGATGTCAGAATGAGGCTGCATCAAAGACCTGCCCTCCTCTAATTCTTAATAAAATAAGATAGAAAAAATTAATAAAATAAAATAATTTATTAATTAAAAAAACATTTTACCCAAATCCTAATCAAGGAAAGGTGATGTAACTTTTTGTCCTAAATTTGAAAAGGGGCAGCAAATGAAAGAAATGGGAGATTCTCAATAGACTTGGTGGGGGGGGGTCTCTTGGATAGATTGGGAAAAAAATTCCCAGTTCTCTACTTCCTCCCATTTATAGACTTTTCCATCCTTGTCCTTTGCCATGTGATGCTGCTGACTGCCCACTGGGGTTAGATTTGGCCATAGGATATGTTAGCAGTCATGATGCAAACAGAGGCTTTAAATGTGCTTGTGTGACTCGACTTAGCTTTTTAGGCTGTGATCCCACCAGGTAGCAGCCACTTTCCATCTTGCTCCCCAGAGTGAAGATACGGAGCATCTCTGAAGCAGACAGGGAGCATAGAGTCCAGTCAATGCAGCCAAACCCAGCTTAGATCAGACAAACCAGAGCTTACTGGCAGACTCCTGAGCATGAAAATAAGCATTTGTTTTGTAAGGCGCTGAGATTTTGCAGTTGTTTATTGCACAAGAAAAAACTATTATAGGCTCCTAACTTAATCCCCCTCTCTTAGAAACAATCCTAAGGGATGAAGATGTGTAGACAAAATCCTCCAATGTGTACTGTATACACACTAATTTGGAGAGAAGCATATTGAGTAGATGTACAGGCAGCCCAGGAAAATGCAGGGAGGAAATCCTCCAGAGGAGAAGCATTTACCTCCCATTACAAGAGGTCAGGATCTCAGAAGAGGCAAGAAAATCACCAGGGCTAAATTAAGGGAACTCGAAAGCCTGGGGCTTCCATGTTCCTTGGGAGTAGAATAGACGTAGGCAGAGTAGACCCTGGTGTAGGACAAGCCCAGGGCTCCAAGAAAGGACTCACTGCCCCAGCAGAACATTCCTCCACAGCCCCAGCCATACACCTGTGGACAAAGAATGCCACCTGCCACACCAGCAAACAAGCAATGTTGCAGCCATCAAGTCATCAGCTATTAAGCTGCCCAGTAGGTGAGCCCTGAGGGAACTCAGGATGGAGACAAATAGGCTACTCACCACCAGGCCATCAGCCACTGTAGTTGCCCCCACGTGTGCACCCCGAGGGGATTCAGGATGGGAAAGCACAGAATACTGGCCTTAGACAGTTAAGGTTCATATCAAAGGAATGATGTCAGTGAGCCCAGACTCTTTCATCTCCCCATACACAGAAAAGCACTAAATTCATTAACTTGAGATGTCTGGTTTTCTTTATTAACAGTAATCTTTTGATGTTCCGACTAACTGGGTTTTGTTGCAAAAACTCCTATGTATCCTGGTTCCTCCCTTACCTCCTCAGAGCATCCTTCAGAGCTGAGAGGCTGCCTGCAACCCACATCCCCTCCCCAGGCTGAAGTCCTCAGAAAGTCCACAAATAAAACGTAATTCTCAACTTCTAGGTTGTGCATTTTTTTTTCAGTTGACACACCTCCAACTTCACATGTCCTGGTAATGTCAAAGTAACAAGAGTACATGGAAAACAATATTCAGTCTTCAGACTGCAGGTCAGAAAGACAAATAGGTCTTAGATAAATAGAGAGTTGGGGAGAATTTATGTATAATAAATTATATGGACCAGAAAGTGGGCAGAGCTGTGCAAGCTGGATCAAGATCGAAAGAAATGGTATGGCAGCCAAGCAAACACTAAAGCACAAGAAAAAACAAAGAAATAAAAAGAAAGAGGGAGAAATAGAGAGAAGGAGGAAGTAAGAAAGGGAGAGGAGAGGCAAATAAAGGGTATAAACAGAAAGAAGGAAAGAGAATATAATCCACAGAAGACAAGACAAATTCCCTGTGAGTGCTTCTTGCTACAAAAGAATATAAGAAGAACATGAATTCAGTAAAGCACTAATTCAAAGTGAAAATGAAGATGTAATGGAGTGAAATGAAAGGGAGATTGTGGAACTAAGGAAACAAAGTAGGGATCAAAACAACATCATTATAGAAATAATAAGCAGACACAGTGACTGACATGGAATTATTGACATAGACTGACAAATTGCTGACATAGAATGAAGGCTTGGGTTAATCATAGTGTAGAAGGGTAGGAAGTTTTCCTCAACCCTCTTAGGTCCCTGGCTGGGTCTGAAAATTAAACCGACAAAGACAGATTAACAAGAGAAAAGCATACAAGTTTTATTGAATTTTTACATGTACATGGGAGATTTCACAAGAGACCCAAAGAAATAACCAAAGCAGGAAGCTTTTATACCTTCTAGACAAAGAAACAATACATTTGTGAAGAATTGACAAGAGAAAGGGATTTGAGCTAGGGGTAGTCTAACTAGGGCTAATTAGTCCTTCTCTTCCTTAACTAGGAAGATAAAAGTTAGTTTACCAAGGTTTGTCTGCAGGATCCTCAGGTTGGTCTCTGGGCTAAGTGTCTGTCTCCAGTTAAAGGAGACTTTATTTCCCACCTTTAGGCAGAAAAGGGGAAGCTTCTTCTGCATTTACTACTTCTCGATTGCTTTCATCTCAAAATAATTTTTATGTCAAAGAGGCATATTTCGGGGTGACATATTCTGGTTTCCTTCAATAGCAAATGAAAGCAAAAGTGTAAAAGCAATTGAGAGGATACACAAGAACAAAGACAATAATTGATGTCCATAAGATAAAGAATTCAATAAATGCAACAGAGAAGATAGTAAAAAACAAAATAGAAGAAAATTTTCACAACACAAAAGAAGAACTAAACCTGAAGTTCAAAGGGGCACAAAACTGATAGGATACTGTGACATTCTCAAGAAGATATTAATTCCAACTGTAAAGAAGGATTCCTTCAGGCATGGGGAGGGAGATACCCAAAGGGATGAGAACAAAGCTGTGCTCAGGCTTCCAAAAAACAATATTCAATGCCAGAAGCCAAAAAGCAATGCCTATAATATTCTCAGGCCTGGAGAGATTACCTCAAGTGTGACAGACACAGCCAAATAATCCTCCAGCATGAACACAGAGATACATGTTTTCCAAAAAAAAATAACAGAAGAAATGTAGCACCCAACAGCACTGTGGGGAGGAGAAAGTGGGATTCTGGACCACAGAATACAATCAGACAAAAGAGTGGAGAAGCTGTGATTTTAAAATTATACAACACTTGATAGAAAGTGTAACCCGGGAACTTTGCAACTAGACAATTTGCTCTTCAAGTATGATGCTAAGGGGTGAACTGGGGAATAAAATTCCTATAAGTTCTTCTTGAAAAATATTACTTATAAATAAATCCAACTCAATAAAAGAAGGAACAAAATTTTTAAAAAAAGACACAGACATGGAGAAACCTTGATCAAAAAAGAAATTAGTGGTAAGCATTTGCCCATCTATTTAAACATCTAAGACTAAAGACCAAGGTAATTGTGGTTACAGAACAGGATGTAAATCATCAGCTTTGACAATTTAAAACAATCAAATGAGTAATGAGAACTCAGAGCAGCAGGAGAAGTAGAAGAATGCACCTTTCCTCATGGGTCACAGTAGGGAGTCCACTGCTCCATCCAAAACTGAAAACTGAAATTTAAAAAAGCAAAAGGATCCCCAACCTTTTCAGCTTTTTTTTCCCCTTAATTTCAGAAACACTATTTTAGGAACTATTATCACATGTGGTGAAGAAACGTGTGTCTGATGTTCAGCAGTTCCTGCCGTTTCCCTTCACTTCTTCTGTTAAATTCAAGTAAAATTGAACTTAATATGTTTTAAATATAGCTTTCATTTTTATGAAAGTGCTTTCATTTATATAAAATTAGTTCTCTCCCTTTTCCTCTATGGATATATTCACAAAGACACATGTGAGAAGGAAAATATATATATATTTGGGAAGTGATGTGTACCTAATACAAATGAAGGTTATTCTAGATTAGGGATTAGCAAACCACAGCCTACAAGGCCAAATCTGGCCCTAAATAAAGTTTTATTGGAACATAGTCACACCTCTTCATTTACATGTTATCTATGGCTGCTTTTCTGCTACAAGGGCAGAATTCAGTTGTCATAAGAGACCATTGGGCCTCCAAAAGTGAAAATATTTACCATCTAGATATCTGCAGAAAGTTTGGTGATCCCTGCATATAGATGGTGAGATTTGGGGGGGTGAGGTGCTTTTTGGGTTTTTACCTTTTTTGTTATTTGTTGTATTGCACAGAATTTTCAATAAGCATTGTAATTTTTAATAAACCAATGAAACTACTTTGTATTTAAAAAATAACACCCTTCACTTGTGAGGTTTAGGCTAAGTGACCTTCTGGCTCACCTGGAGCTTCATGCCCTTCTGTCTGAGAGGCTGGTGTTTCCACAGAGAAGACTCAACACACGGCTGGCTGTCAGCTATGGGAATCTGGGCCAGTCTGTCAGGTCCCAATCTGAAGAAGGCAGCTGTGAGACAGGAGGGAAGGGGGCAGGACACAACCTTTAAAAGAATGACATAGCCATTAAGGATACGATAAAAAGTGGTTAGAACTAACTAGATCCAAGATGGCAGAAGATTCAACCTCCGGTAGACCTCATTATATGCTCATTGTAATACATTAGCATATGCTAAATGACACACCCATAGGTGTGATGACAGTTCCGAGGCCAACCATAAAAGGCCAAAATGTGGCCCAATTCCTGGAAATCCCCACCTCTCCTCCAAAATGGTTGGAATAATCCTCCCACTTGTTAGCCTATGAAATTACCCAGCCCATAAAAACTAACCACCCTATATTTCAGGGCCACTCTCACCTTCTGAGATGGACTACATTCTGTCTATGAAATGTGTATCTCTCTAAATAAATCCACTTCTTACCTATCACTTTGTCTCTCACTGAATTCTTTCTGTGACGAGACATAAAGAACTTGAGCTTCATTAAGTCCTGAGACCAGGTGGGCAACTGCAATTAAAAGACAGTGGGTTCAAGCCCCCAGATCATGGGTTCAAGTCCCAATCAGAGTTTCATCTGGGTTCGAATCCCATCTGAGTTGTATGGTTTCAGTTGTGTCACTGATTTTGGCAAACAACTTGAGAATACTGTCCAAATAATAAGAAGATGGATAGGGGAAGGCAGGGGAAGAGAATTTTTTTTTTCTATTTAGCATTTGCCAAAATCACAGCCTTCAGCAAATATCACATAACTCATTAAAAAATTCCTCATTTACTGAAACTAAAATGGAAGTGGCCCAAGAATCAGAAGAAAAGTTAATCAATCCTGCTCATGTGTTTAAAATCTCTTTCTCAACTGCATGTTAAATTTCCCATGCCCAGATAAAGGCATTTTCTCAAGATTCAACTTATAAAATGTTTCAGAATCCACACAATCCAAAGAAGGATGGTCAAAGCCTGTGAAATACCATCTGATTCACTTGTGAGAGAGAGAGGTTGTCAAACCGACAGCTGAGAGAAGAAAAAAGCTGCCCAGACATGTCCATCACTTTGAGCTTCGCCCTTCAGCCTCTGGGCCACCCTCTGCACAGAGTTTTTCCACAAAGAAAACCTCCCTGATGATTCAAGCAGCAAAAGCAATCCCAGTGCAGGATGTAGGCTTGTCCCCATTCTGCATATCAGTTCACCCAGCATAAATTATTAATTAATTGAAGAGCATTCCAAGGGCATGGAGGCCTAATTCTGCAGGATGAGCTATCAGCCACTGGAAACAAGGAGAAAAATTAAGACCTATGAATTACAGGTTTCATGATCCAAGATGTTTTCTGCCTTAAAATAATCAATAATGTTGATTTTATTCCCTCATTGAATAAATGTGCATATTCCCAGAACACTAAATCTCCCCAACAGCAACCAGAATAAAAAGGTCTCCAACAGAAACCTTCTGCTTCCTTCCTGATTAGAAAGCAACTTTATTTTTTTCAAGAAAAGAAAAAAATTTATATTAAGGAACATTTTTACTAGAAAGGGTAACTGATCAACTATATCTAAAATCAGAAACTGCAAAAATTTTTCTTTATACATCTTCAGGTTTCTTACACAATCAGAAAGTTTTAAAATCATTTTTTATAGGTAAAAATTGAATTAGTTGGATATGCAACACAAGTTGAAGTTGTCTAAGAAAAGTGCTTACAGGGCTTCCCTGGTGGCACAGTGGTTAAGAATCCACCTGCCAATGCAGGGAACGTGAGTTCGAGCCCTGGTCCGGGAAGATCCCACATGCTGCTGAGCAACTAAGCCCATGCGCCACAACTACTGAGCCTGCACTCTAGAGCCCGTGAGCCACAACTCCTGAAGCCCGTGCACCACAACTACTGAAGCCTGTGTGCCTAGAGCCCATGTTCCGCAAACAAGAGAAGCCACCACAATGAGAAGCCTGTGCACTGCAACGAAGAGTAGCCCCTGCTCGCCACAACTAGAGAAAACCCGCAGTGAAGACCCAACGCAGCCAAAAATAAATAAAATAAATAGGGCTTCCCTGGTGGCGCAGTGGTTGAGAGTCTGCCTGCCGATGCAGGGGACACGGGTTCGTGCCCTGGCCGTTGAGCCTGCGCGTCCGGAGCCTGTGCTCCTCAACGGGAGAGGCCACAACAGTGAGAGGCCCACATACCTCAAAAAAAAATAAAATAAAATAAAAATAAAATAAAATAAATAAAATTTTTTTAAAGTGCTTATAAATTCTTGTCATGAAACAAAAAGCTAGAAGAGGGCTTCCCTGGTGGTGTAGCAGTTAAGAATCTTCCTGCCAATGCAAGGGACATGGGTTCATGCCCTGGCTCGGGAAGATCTCACATGCCACGGAGCAACTAAACCCGTGCACCACAACTACTGAGCATGAGCTCTAGAGTCCGCAAGCCACAACTACTGAGCCTATGTGCCACAACTACTGAAGCCTGTGTGCCTAGAGCCTGTGCTCCACAACAAGAGAAGCCACGATAATGAGAAATCTGTGCACCTTAACAAAGAGTAGTCCCTGCTCACCACAACTAGAGAAAGCCCACACACAGCTATGAAGACCCAACACAGTCATAAATAAATAAATAAATAAATAAATAAATAAATAAATAAATAAATAAATTTTTAAAAAACTAGAAGGTATTTCTTTTGGAGATTTTACAATTTTTTTCTCAAATTTTACAGTTCCTCCTTATCTTATTATCAGTCATCCAGATGCTCAATGAAATCTAGGATATTCTCCCAAATATGTAAAATTCTCCACCCTGTCTTGCCTCCACTACCCCATCCCCATTCCCCAAAGTCCCCTATTGAAAAAAAGAAAAAGAGAAAGACAAACATGACAATCTTTTTAGAGAAGAAAGAGAGGAAATGCAGATGTGTTTCAAAATGTCATCCTTCAACTGAACCACAAAAATGCTGAGGTCCAGTTAGGGAGGCCAGCCTATCTACAGAGGTGCATTTCTCCATGAATATGCAGGACAATTGCTCTGCAAATCAGCCAAGACATTAAGAGCAATTCAAAAACAAACAACTTATTATTCTGGATCAGAAATCCAGTCAAGGAGATGAGAAAAATGGGTGAAGGAGGTCAAAAGATACAAAATTCCAGTCATAAAGTAAATAAGTCCTAGAAATATAATGTACAGCATGGTGATTATAATTAACAATACTGTATTGCATATTAGAAAGTTGTTAAGAGAGTAGATTTTAAAAGTTATCATCACAAGAATAAAAATCTGTGACTACATAAGATGACAGATGTCAACTAGACTTATTGTGGTAATCATTTCACAATGTATACAAATATGGAATCATTACGTTGTACACCTGAAACTAATATAATGTTATATGTCAATTATACCTCAATTTTAAAAAGAAAAAAAAGAAATCTAATCGCATTGCTAAAGCCCAGATATTCCATGGTCCATTCTTCATTTAAGTCAAACTAAAACATTCCCAAAGGAAAAAAGCCAACTGAGAGAAAATGTTTGGGGTTTCAAGCCTAAGGAAGGAAGGTCTACATATCTAACTTAACTCGTTGCCTGTCTAGACATCTTCTTTTGTGTGCTGAACATTTTGAATGATATGTTGTAGACACTCTGAATTTTGTTGTATTCCTCTAAGAAGTGTGGCAATTTGTTCTGACAAGCAGTTAAATGCTAAGACGTCATCTTGATCCTGTTCGGTCTTGGGTTTGGGCCTTTTTAAGGCAGGTCTATTTCATCTTTGGTGTCAGTGCTGTGGCATGCATGTCCCTTATTCCTAGGACACAGTCCTTTCTCCTGAGATGAGCCTTTCTGGGGACTCAAATAAGTGTTCAGCTCCACTTTAGCTGGATCAGAGCGCCAACATCTCCCTAACACGTGCAACTTCTAAAATCATTGTTCACCTTTCAGTCCTCTAGAAGCTGTTCTCAATTGACTTTGTAGAGTCTCATTCAGTGCATATGTAGCTAAAGATTTGGCAAAGAACTTGAAGGAAGTCCCTAAACAGATTTCTGGGTCTGTTTCTCTTCAGCTCCCTCCTCTCTGGTACCCAAACCTGCAAGTTCCTCGGCCTTAGCAACTTTGACCTTCTGACTTTTCGTCCTTCCCCCAGCCAGACTCCTTACAGTATGGAAAATGCCTCAGGCGAAAAGTTGGTGTGAAAGAGGACTTCACCTTGCATACTTCCCTCCTCTCAAGAGCTGCAGCTCTCTGACACTCACTGCCTGAAAATAGTTGCTCATATATTTTGCCCCATTTTATAGCTGTTAACAGTAAAAAAATAAACCTATGACTCTGTTTTGGCAAGAACGGGAAGTTCGATATATGTTAACATGCCAATAATTTTCATTGTTCTAAGCATAACAAAGACCTCTAAGCTGAAGTCATCAACAATCAGGTTTTTGTTGTTGTTGTTGTTGTTTTTAATGGAGGTATAGTTGATTTACAATGTTGTATTAATTTCAGCTGTAAAGTGATTCAGTTATACATATGTATATTTTTTTTCCAGATTCTTTTCCCTTATTACATTCCCTAGTTGTCATTTGAGCTCCCCGAACCTCAGTTTTCAACTCAGTAAAGTAAGCTAAGCTGCACTATCACCAATGTCTCTTCTGGTTCTAGCACTTTATGACCCTTCTACTTCCACTATGTACGCTGGCTTAATGAGATGCACTACTTCAGGGGATCAAACCAGCAGTTCTTTGCAAAGGAAAAGTCCTCTCTGAAGCTCTTAGCCCATAGAAATTCGTTGGTCCTCCAAGCCCTCCAGCAGTCCTCTCCATGCTTGAACGATGGTGCAGGGGGGGGTCCAGTTCAGCACAGTGGGTGGGAATCTACAAGCACAGCGTGACGGACCAAGTCAGACTTCAGAGCCCAACAGACCCAATTTCCAAGCTCCTCTATAGAGAGGTCCTTTCACTTCACCTCTCTGAACCTGCTTCTTCATCTATGAAATGGCCAGAATAATGCTACCTTGCAGGGCTATTTTGGAGATCAAATGAGCTAAGCTGCTAATGTATATGTTTGGAGGTAACCCACTGAAGACTTTTTTCCTACTGATATTTAAAGATGCACAGAGACCTCTGGAAAATTGCAACTCATACATTAAGTTTTGAAATTCCTTCCCCACCAGCCCATCGGCACCATCCCCCTTGCATGACTGCCATTATCACCACCACTGCATAGAGGGGGCGGGAGCAGTAATCAGTGGTCAGTAGCACCCCCAAAGTGGTGTCTCATTGCCTATCCCCTTCCTTAGGAAGAAATCAGATTTTTTTTTTCACTTTAAATGAAAAACAATTGGGAAGGCTTTGATCAATTAACATTATCTCCAGAAGGGAATGGAATACATTTTTTAGATTTTGAGAACTGCAGAGGAAAACCACCTCAGCACCTGGTCTCCTCAATGTCTTTAACCACCTGCCCAAAATATTCTCAGAACTACAGGGAGGCAGGGTTTCAGATCCTCGGGGGAGGTCCCATGAGCCATTCAGGGGTGTTCAGCCCTAGAGGAAAAGGACTGAGGACAGAGAGCTGCTCCAGAGAAACCACCAAGTGAGGCCCAGAGGGGGGAAAACCAGCCTTTCTCTGAAGGGCACCAACCTGCACTTGGTGATGGGGCAGGAGCCACACGGTCAAATGGATGGGGATAATCTGTGTTCAGCAGCGCCCCCAAGTGTCCAGAAGTAGACACTACAGAGAACTGGCCAACACTAAGATTTTTTTCCCCCACTCGAAAATGGAAGTTTGTAGTAATTTCTTCTCAGATCACAAATGTTTCAAGAAGTTTATGGATGATCCAAAAAGGAGAGGAAATCCCACGGCTGTGATCATCAGCTTTCTGCCAATCTAGTGGCTGGACACCTGGGCCTATGTGTTCTGCATCAGCTCCCACCTACATATTATATGCATGCAGACCAGAAAAAGGGCTCATCACATGGTTGGTACTCAACAAATTCTTAATATCAACAAATGTGAGCTAAATTACATAAGGAAAAAGGCATATATATATATGTGTGTGTGTATATATATATATATATATATATATATATATATATATATATATATGATGGAGGCAGGACTTAGTCAAAATGATGTTCACTAAAATATAAGCTTCGTAAAGATAGAATTTTTCTCATTTTGTCCACTGCTGGATCCCCAGCATTTAGAGCAATGCCTGACATGTACAGATTAACAAATATTTGTTGAATTTCATGTTAAACAAATGGAAGGGAAGGCAGGACTTCTTATAAGTGTCAAACAACTATGTCCCGATCCCTTTACTGTCCGTTATATTTATCAGCAGCTTGAAAAAAGACCTAGAAAGCCCACTCACCAAATTAGCTGACAACATTAAGCTGGGAAAAATAGTTACTATGCTGAATAACTTGCATTAAAATACTGGGAAAAAAAGGACTCAAGCTAGAAAACTGGGCTGAAACCAACAAGATGAAATGTAATTCATACAGATTTCCACGTACAGCCTGAAAAAGTCAAATGTACAATTTCAGGACAGAGAAGGCCTGGCTTCACAAAGTCTCAGAGGAAAGGACTTAAGCAACAAGCCCTGTATTAGCAACATTTGACACTATCACAACACTCATGCATGACAGATGGCCTCGTTGGAAGGGAGGGTCAAGAATAATGGTGAAGTGGTGGAGTCGTTCTATGGTGTCATGTATAGAATGTCGCATTCATCTGGGGTATCACTTGGTCCAATGGGGTGGGCCCAGAGAGGAATGCATAAAATAATGAGTGAGGAATCTTGAAAATGTATCATCTGAGGACAGTTAAAAACAAGAACAAGGGTTCATTGCAGAAAAGAAAAGGCTCCTGGAGGGACAAGACTGTGTTTTCCAATACTAGTAGAACTGCCTTTGGTTCTGTGTACACCCAACAGACAAAACTAGGGCTAATAGATAGAAATTACAAGGCTTTAGAAGAGCTTCTCACAATCTAAAGCTGTTTGGACATGGAATTAGCTGTCTTGGGAAGTTGTGGTTCCCAGTCACTGGAAGGAAAGAGAGGAGAATGAAGATTTGTATTTACTGAGCACGTGCTGCATGTCAGGCACTGGACTAGAAGATGTGTGTGATCTCAGTTCTTCCCCACATTCATCCTGTGATATAAGCATTTATTATTGATATAGAATCCTTATATTCAAAACTACCCACCTGTAGATGGGTGGTTAATTGGAAAAAAAATAAAGCACAGAATCATAAAAGATTATACATACATAACTCAAATATTCAATTTTGACTTAATACATATGAATGTTCTTTCATTCCCCAGCTTTGGTGTTGACCCAAGGCCTTTCTTTGAGGATAGATCTGCTGATTGGATCCACGTGGTCTTTCTCTCATAAACTCCACCTATATGTAGTGATCATGATTTCCAGTTTCCATTTCTTTAAAGTGGAGCAAAAATTTAAACTCTCTTAAGAAGCAATCTAAATTGGAGACTTTTTCCAGGTTTTCCCCACACCTTGATACCTATCTCCTCTACACCTAATTTAAAAGCCAGTTTTTACTACTGGAATCTAGCAATTCTACTCCTGGTTATACACCCAAAGGAAATAAAATCACTATCTTGAAGAGATCCCTGCACTCTCAAGTTCATTGCAGCATTATTTGCAATAGTCAAGACATGGAAACAACCTGTATCGATTGATAGATGAATAGATAAAGAAAATGTGATATACATATCTTATGCTAAATGAAATAAGTTAGACAGAGGAAGAAATACTGTATGATATCACTTACATGTGGAATCTAAAAAAGTCAAACTCACAGGTGCAGAGAGTATGTTAGTGGTTGCCAGGGGGGTGGGGCGGGGGAAATAGGGAGCTGTTGGTCTGAAGGGTAGGAACTCCCAGTTATAAGATGAATACGTTCCAGGGGTGTAATGTAAAGCATGGTGACTATAGTTAACAATACTGTATTATATGTTTGAAAGTTAAGAGAGTAGACCTTAAAAGTTCTCACCATAAAAAAAAAAAAAGTGTAACCATGTGAGGTGATGTGTGTTAACTAGATTTTGTGGTAATCATTTCACAATATATACATATATGAAATCATCACGTGTACACATTAAACTATACAATGTTATTTGTCAATTCTATCTCAATAAACCTGGGCAGGGGAAGCCAGTTTCTTATCAATTCACCCCAGAACAGACAAAGCAATGGCAGGACCCCAGAATCTGGGTATTTAATTCATTTCCCCAGTGATCCAGGGGAAGCCATGAACTGAGGACCCTGGAACCTCAAAGGTGGACCAGTCCCGTAATCTCACCTAAGAGCAACTTGGCCTAGGAGGTTGCTGAAACTTCCCAAGGGCTTCAATGCTGCAGCTTCCCCTCACTTTTCACCGCCTCGCCCTCTGCAAGTCTTGGGTGGAAGAAGCTCCCCCTTCCCCACCCCACCCCCGACCCCTCAGAAAGAAAGGCCCTGGGGTCTCCAGCTGGTAAGTGAAAGAAAACGACAAGCTCTCCATCAAATCCAATCCCTTTCTTAGGTTCTGGGGTCTCGCCCCGTCCCCGGACACCCTTGCCTGACTGACACAACCTTGCTCTTTGCCTCTCCACCCTCACTCACATCCTGGTCTGCCTAAATCAACCCAGCTTCTCCCTCGGATTCTTTTGTGCAATACACCCCCTGCCTGCAGCTAAGGGGCTCTTAGCCAGGAGACATTCTAATAGGAAAGAAGACAGGGAGGAACCAGAGGATATCTGTTACAGCCATTATTTTCCACTCAGGATCTTATTTAGCATCTTTACTTGAGGGCCATAAATTGAATCTAGAGGGAGCCTCCCCGCCCCTCCCCCAGTGCGCAGTGGGGAGTTCATTAAAACGGGGACGCGTTACCTTGGGCCGATCCAAGGGAAACACTGTCACCACGTGGCCACTCCGGGTCATCACAGGCTGCCGCCGGCTTTCCCAGCGCCGCCTCCACCGGAGTGGGACCCAAACGGCATGAAAAAACAGGTGGGCGCTCACATCACTTCCCTTCTTCTCTTTAAAAACTATTTCGTGTATAGTAATAGAAATACACTCACATAGCACAAAACTCATAAGGTACAAAAGCTCTACAATGTAAAGGCAATCCCCCCACCCTTGGACCCAGAGGCATTATTTAACTGAGCATTTCTTGCGTAGCCGGCAGGAGGCGCTCTAAGCACACACGCAGGTGTTCTCTCGTACCTGCACCAGTGCGAGGACGCTCGCCTATGGTGTTCGCTGCTGTATCCCTGGTGCCTGGCTGACACAACCAGTCTGTGCCTTGATCTTTTCACCTACTTTATCTCATGCACAGTCCCTTTCTCTTGCAAATTTCAAAATCCCATCTCTCACAAATACAGTAGAAGAAATCAGAGATAGTAGATAAGAGACATGATTTTAGCAAAGTGGTCCTGCCTGCCCACACAAAATCAACCCAGAACACTCACAGTGGAATAAGTCTTAGAAACCCCCAGTTCAACCTTCTATTTTACAGATGAGAAGACAGAGAGGGGAAGGTGTCCTGGGCTCATGTATATTGAGCTGAACGTTTAGTTAGGGGGTCTGTACCTTGTCTTTAACCTCATGCCTGCCAGTTCTCCAGCCCTGATCCCGAGTGCCCAGCGCTGACCTTCCTCCCAGCGTTTACCAGAAATTTGGGCTCATTCCACCTGAGACCTGCTGCTAAATTCGGCAACTCCAAGGACCCTCCCTGGCCCTTAACAGCCCTGAGCACCAGCCTATGGGCTGAGCCAAACAGAATGGGCCTCAGCTGCCCTTAGAGCCCAGGTGCAGCATGAGAAATTTAGGCTGGACAGACCCAAAGAAGACTTTCTAAATGGGCAAGATTGTTACAATCCAGAAATTAGTGGCCAAGGAAACTAACAGAATCTTTTCTGGAGATCTTTGCAGTTGGATTAAGTTATTAAAAAATGGTGTGTATAATAATGAATCTCTAATACCATGAAACACCAGATAAAACCTAAATAAAGAGCTGGAGGACTGCCTTGCCTTTGAAATTCTCTTTCCAACATGCACCGACTGTATGCATTTTGCATAGTCAATATTTATTAATATTTAATTTTTTATTAATTCATATAAGGTGTGTATATTACACACCTATTTAGGTGAACTATATGTGCCACACTTTACACTGCCATTACCATGATGGTAACTTGAAGATTATCAGGCAAAATATTTGCATTTCTATTTCATGAGGAAAGGAACCCAAGTGTTGTTTTCCCCTTAATTGGTAGTTTCATAATTAATTGAGTGCATTGCAAGTTTTAACTTTTTGGCTCGTTATATAATGGATCATTTTGAAATCGACCAAGGAATTATCCTTAGTTTTAATGATCTGCAAATAGAAGTAATGTTAGTTGGCAGCATTTGATTTTAAGGACTCAATCAATAATTGTGTTTTAAAATATGGAAAAGCCCAAACGTGTGCAGGAAGGAATCTAGGATCATGGAAGGTTAGAGCTGGTATCTGATAGATGGAACCCTAGCAAGATGGGGGAACTGAGGCACAGTGACAGCCAGAGAGATTTGGGGGAAGTTCAACCTCTGCCGAGGCCAGTCTGGCTGTGACATGGGTACCTGGTAAGCTCCCAGTTCAAAACAGGGGCTTGTTTTACCAGCTTCCTGGCCTCCTATGTATAAGCAAACACCCCTAGGGCAACTCTGAGGGAGAGCCTGTTCCTTCTCCGGACATTTGAAGTGACCTTCCTCCCAGCCTCTCCCACCTCCCCCCACCCCACCTACCTCCCAGCTTTGACCACCAGCCCCCTCTCCTAGCAGTTTGTTTGCATCACTCTGAATAATTGAGAGCCTTAAATGCCAGCTGCTTCTAATCAGTGCCTGCATGACATGCATAGGTTTAGGGAAGCAACTAGCAAAGATGTAGCATGCTTTCTGTCACTAGAGCCAGAGTTAGCCAAGGCCCCCGCTTTCCCTGGAGGAACAGGTACTTAAAGGTACTGAGTCCTCCCCAAGGGCCCAGAATGGCAGCTGAGTGCACCTGAGACCCGCTGATCTCAGGGAGCAGATCCCAGCTGCCCGAAGACTCTTGCCATGAGTGGGATGGCCAGCCGGGAGGTGGAAAATGGGAGAAAAGCAGAGAGAAAAGCGTACCGCTGAGCACGGGCCAGCAGAGCAGGAGGGTCTGCTCTGGGCCCTGTGCTCTGGCCAGGAGAACACACCTTCCCGGGAGATTGCGACTCTTCCCTGCACAAAAGTGACTTCTGCTCCAAAGTTGCCCATCCGAGGGCTGCAGTCTCCCTTTCTAAATTTGTCTACCAGGAAGAGACACTTTCTCCCAAAATTTACACATAGAGGCCAGCAGGGGCCCCACTCTGTTCTCCCTGAAGGCCCTGTGGGGAGCACGTTCCAGGACCGGCTGTGCAGGGTGAGAGGTGGCTCGCCGACCTTCTTGCCAAGGCAGGACAGGAGCCGAGTGGGAAAGTGCACGGTGCACAGCCGTGACCTGGGGAAGACTTACAGCACCCAGATGGACCATATGTCATCACCTCGATCTGTGAGGTGAGCCAGGCAGGGTTGATTGCCCTGCTCTCAGGCTTCAACACCCAGGACTAAGCCCACGGGTGGGTCAGCGAGCACTCCCAGGCCACAAATGCAGGTGGTTGTAGTGGGACTTGAACTCAAGGTTTTTACTTCCATACCTTCCATCCTCTGCTCCTCCAACAGGACTTCCTGACGTGGTGTGATGTCCCCAGGAGGGCTGTGAGATCTGCTTTGCAGACATGCTGTGGGTTGGAAATGCGAGAGAGGTGGAGGTGTCTGGCCTTGCTCCGCAGTTTTATCCCATCCCCACAGTCTGTTGATGGTATCAACCACTGTCTGTGGATGGTATCTATCCACCTCCACTGCCACGGTCAAAGCTACCAACATCTCGGGCTTCCCTGGTGGCGCAGTGGTTGAGAGTCCGCCTGCCGACGCAGGGGACATGGGTTCGTGCCCCGGTCCGGGAAGATCCCACATGCCGCAGAGTGGCTGGACCCGTGAGCCATGGCCGCTGAGCCTGTGCGTCCAGAGCCTGTGCTCCGCAACGGGAGAGGCCACAGCAGTGAGAGGCCCGCGTACCGCAAAAAAAAAAAACAAAAAAACAAAAAAACTACCAACATCTCTTGCTTGAAAAACTGCAGCGGCCTCTTCAGAAGTCAAATATGTATAAAAAATTACACGTGTTCTTGTTGCCTCACAGAGTCACGGTGAAGGTGAAATGAAATATTGGGTTGGCCAAAAAGTTCCTTCAGTTTTTAAGTAAAAATAAAAGACACATTTTTTCATTTTCACCATGAACTTTATTAAACAACACCTTCATCCTTTTGTTCCACTACCTTCGGCCATTTTTTAGGCAACTTCATAATTCCATCTTCCCAAAACTTTTTATCTTTTTGAGCAAAGAACTGTTCCAGGTGCCTTTTACAGTCTTCTAGGGAATTGAAACTTCTTCCATTAAGAGAATTTTGTAAAGACTAAAATAAATGGAAATCCGAAGGTGTAATGTCTGGTGAATACAGTGGATGAATCAGACCTTCCCAGCCAAGCTATAACAGTTTTTGCCTGGTCATCAAAGAAACATGTGGTCTTGCGTTATCCTGATGGAAAATTATGCGTTTTCTGTTGACTAATTCTAGACGTTTTTCATCGAGTGCTGCTTTCAGTTGGTCTAATTGGGATCAGTACTTGTTGGAATTAATCATTTTGTTTTCTGGAAGGAGCTCATCGTAGAGGACTCCCTTCCAATCCCACCATATATACAACATCACCTTCTTTGGATGAAGACTGGCCTTTGGTGTGGTTGGTGGTGGTTCAGTTCACTTGTCCCACGATCTCTTCCATTCCACATTGTTGTACAGTATCCATTTTTCATTGCCCATCACCATTTGTTTTAAAAACGGAACGTTTTCATTACATTTCAGTAGAGAATCATATGCAGAAATAGGGTCAAGAAGGTTTTTTTCATTTAACTTATGTGGAACCCAAACATCAAAGCAATTCACATAACCAAGCTGGTGCAAATGATTTTCAGCACTTGATTTGGATATTTTGAGTATGTCGGCTATCTCCCGTGTGGTATAACATTGATTGTTCTCAGTTAATGTCTCCATTTGATTGCTATCAACTTCAACTGGTCTACCTGACCATGGGGCATCGTCCAGCAAGAAATCTTCAGCACAAAACTTTGCAAACCACTTTTGAGAAGTTCAGTCAATCACAGCACCTTCTCCATACACTGCACAAATCGTTTTTTGTGTGTTTCAGTTGCATTTTTGCCTTTATTGAAATAATAAAGCATAATATGCCAAAAATGTTGCTCTTTTTCTTCCATCTTCAATATTAAAATAGCTACACAAAAATTCACCAATTTTGATAAGTTTTTTTTAAATAAATTTATTTATCTTTGGCTGTGTTGGGTCTTTGTTGCTGTGCATGGGCTTTCTCTAGTTGAGGCGAGTGGGGGCTACTCTTTGTTGCAGTGCACGGGCTTCTCATTGTGGTGGCTTTTCTTGTTGTGGAGCACAGGCTCTAGGTGTGTGAGCTTCAGTAGTTGTGGCATGTGGGCTCAATAGTTGTGGCTCATGGGCTCTAGAGCACAGGCTCACTAGCTGTGGCACACGGGCTTAGTTGCTCCATGGCATGTGGGATCTTCCCGGACCAGGGCTCGAACCCACATCCCCTGCATTGACAGGCAGATTCTAAACCACTGCGCCACCAGGGAAGTCTGATAAGTTTTTTTTTAATGCATACTGATATGACAGCTGTCACAATACAATCTAACAAAATTGTTTCGAATGAAGTTAAGGACAGCTAAGTGCTACTAGAGCTATCTTACGGAAAAAAACGAATGAACCTTTTGGCCAACCCAATAGTATATGGGAAAATATCTATCCCAATGCCTGGCACATTCTACGTGCTCAAAAATGTTCTTTCAATTTAAAAGGGAAATAAGGTGGGAAGATGCAGAGTTCACATCTCCCCAGAACTATGGCACCTGCTGGATGCTGGTGGGGGACCCCAACACCCAAGGAGATGGGAGGAACCCCCAAGCGAACCAGTAGGACATGGGGGGACTGAGGGGGAGGAGAAGTGGAGGCTGGACAGGACTGGCGCCCTGAGGGGTGGCTGAGAGGGGGGAGGGGTTCCCACACCTGGAGGGACCCTAAGGGGCTCGGATCAGTGGGGGAGCATGCCCAGCGTTTCCCTTGCCCAATCGCTGGGGAAGTCTGCCCAGCTCTTGGGCTGGGTTCTACACCCTCAGAGATCCCCTCCTGACCAGGTTTGTCCTGAGGGCATATGAGTGAGGCCAGGAGAGAACAGGAGAGGCAGGGGAGGGGAGTGGAGGGTGTTTGCCCCACCCACTCGGCCCGGGGAGCCTGCTGAGCTTCCAGGCCTGTCCCCCACCCTCCAAAGCCCCCTCCAGGCCACATGGGTCCTGAGGGCATAGGAGGGAGGCTGGGGAGATCAGGAGAGGCAGGCAGGAGGGGGCGTCCTGACTGGAGGAGCAGGAGAGGGGTGGAGGGCATTTACCCAACCACTTGGGGCCAGGAAGCCTGCTGGGCTCCCAGGTGGGGTCTCCCACCCTCTGAGACCAGAGGTGGGAGACACGCCTGGGCCCCTTCTGTTCCGTTGAGCCTAAGCCCCACCCCCCACACCTCCCAGGGCCTTTTCCAGCCCTGTGGGCCCTAAGCATAGGCCCCACCGACCACCCAGACCTCCTCCCTGCGTAGCCCCGCCCTCCACAGCCAAGGCCTTTTCCACCTTTTTTTTTTCTCCTCCTCTTTTTTACTATTGTGGTTCTGTTTTACCTTATGCTTGTTGTTTCATCTATATTTTTATTTTTATATTCTTTCTAACATATCTGTAGTTTCCTAGTCTAATTTTATTTTTTACTTTGTTATGGTTCTCCTTTTTTTTTTTTTTTGCCACCCCGGGCGGCTTGCAGGATGTTGTTTCACGAGCCGGGGGTCCAGCCGAAGTTCCTGAGGTGGAAGCTCTGAGTCTGAACCACTGAACTAATAGACAACCTCAAACCCCAGGGAATATTCATTGGAGTGAGGTCTCCCGGAGGTCCTCATCTCAGCACCAAGACCCAGCTCTACCCAACAGCCTACAAACTCCAGTGTTGGAACACTCAGGCCAAACAACCAGTATGACTGGAACACAATCCGACTCACAAAAAAAAATAAAAATAAAAATAAGATGGCAAAAAATATGTCACAGGGGGTTTCCCCGGTGGCGCAGTGGTTGGGAGTCCACCTGCCGATGCAGGGAACACGGGCTCGTGCCCCGGTCTGGGAAGATCCCACATGCCATGGAGCAGCTGGGCCTGTGAGCCATGGCCACTGAGCCTGCACGTCCAGAGCCTGTGCTCTGCAACAGGAGAGGCCACAACAGTGAGAGGCCCGCGTGCCGCAAAAAAAAAAAAAAAAAAAAAGTCACAGATGAAGGAGCAAGGTAAAAACCTATAAGACCAAATAAATGAAGAGAAAATAGACAATCTACCTGAAAAAGAATTCAGAGTAATAATAGTAAAGATACCCTGGATCTCGGAAATAGAATGGAGGCATGGATTGAGAAAATACAAGAAATGTTTAACAAAAACCTAGAAGAACTAAAGAACAAAGAAACAGAAATGAACAACACAATAACTGAAATGAAAAATACACTAGAAGGAATCAATAACAGAATAAGTGAGGTAGAAGAGCGAATAAGTGAGCTGGAAGACAAAATGGAGGAAATAACTGCCAAGGAGCAGAATAAAGAAAAAAGAATGAAAAGAATTGAAGACAATCTCAGAGACCTCTGGGACAACACTAAACACACCAACATTCAAATTATAGGAGTCCCAGAAGAAGAAGAGAAAAATAAAGGGTCTGAGAAAATATTTGAAGAGATTATACTGGAAAACTGGGAAAGAAAATAGTCACCCAAGTATAGGGGGAACAGAGAGTCCCATACAGGATAAACCCTAGGAGAAACACACCAAGAAATATATGAATCAAACTAACAAAAATTAAATTCAAAGAAAAAATATTAAAAGCAGCAAGCAAAAAGCAAAAAATAACATACAAAGGAATCCCCACAAGTTTATCAGCTGATTTTTCAGCAGAAACTCTGAAGGCCAGAAGGGAATGGCAGGATATACTTAAGGGATGAAAGAGAAAAATCTACAACCAAGATTACTCTACCCAGAAAGGATCTCATTCAGATTCGAAGGAGAAATCAAAAGCTTTTCAGACAGAGGTTAGGAACCAAGATGGCGGAGTAGAAGGACATGCTCTCACTCCCTCTTGTGAGAACACCAGAATCACAACTAGCTGCTGGACAATCATCGATAGGAAGACACTGGAACACACCAAAAAAGACACCCCACATCTAAAGACAAAGGAGAAGCCACAGTAAGACGGTACAAGGGACGCAATCCCAGTAAAATCAAATCCCATAACTGCTGGGTGGGTGACTCACAGACTGGAGAACACTTATACCACAGAAGTGCACCCACTAGAGTGAAGGTTCTGAGCCCCATGTCAGGTTCCCAACCTGGGGTCCAGAAATGGGAGGAGGAATTCCTAGAGAATCAGACTTTGAAGGCCAGCGGGATTTACTGCAGGACTTCAACAGGACTGGGGGAAACAGAGACTCTACTCCTGGAGGGCACACACAAAGTAGCGTGTGCATCGGTACCCAGGGGAAGGAGCAGTGACCCCAGGGGAGACTGAACCAGACCTACCTGCTAGTGTTAGAGGGTCTCCTGCAGAGGTGGGGGGTGGCTGTGGCTCACCATGGGGACAAGGACACTGGCAGCAGAAGTTCTGGGAAGTACTCCTTGGCGTGAGCCCTCCCACAGTCCACCATTAGCCCCACCAAAGAGCCCAGGTAGGATCCAGTGTTGTGTTGCCTCAGGCCAAACAACCAACAGGGAAGGAACCCAGCCCCACCCATCAGCAGTCAACCAGATTAAAGTTTTACTGAGCTCTGCCTACCAGAGCAACAGTCAGCTCTACCCACCACCAGTCCCTCCCATCAGGAAACTTGCACAAGCCTCTCAGATAGACTCATCCACCAGAAGGCAGACAGCAGAAGCAAGAAGAACTACAATCCTGCAGCCTGTGGAACAAAAACCACATTCACAGGGGCTTCCCTGGTGACGCAGTGGTTGAGAGTCCGCCTGCCGATGCAGGGGACACGGGTTCGTGCCCTGGTCCAGGAGGATCCCACATGCCGCAGAGCGGCTGGGCCCGTGAGCCATGGCCGCTGAGCCTGCGCATCCGGAGCTTGTGCTCCACAACGGGAGAGGCCACAACAGTGAGAGGCCTGCGTGCCGGAAAAAAAAAAAAAAAAAATCTTCCAACAAACATAAGTCCAGGACCAGATGGCTTCACAGGAGAATTCTATCAAACATTTAGAGAAGAGCTAACACCCATCCTGCTCAAACTTTTCCTAAAAATTCCAGAGGAAGGAACACTCCCAAACTCATTCTATGAGGCCACCATCACCCTGATACAAAAACCAGACAAAGATACTACAAAAAAAGAAAATTACAGACCAATATCACTGATGAATATAGATGCAAAAATCCTCAACAAAATACTGGCAAACAGAATCCAACAACACAATAAAAGGATCATACACCATGATCAAGTGGGATTTATCCCAGGGATGCAAGGATTCTTCAATATATGCAAATCAATCAATGTGATACACCATATTAACAAACTGAAGAAGAAAAACCATATGATCATCTCAATAGATGCAGAAAAAGCTTTTGACAAAATTCAACACCCATTTATGATGAAAACTCTCCAGAAAGTGGGCATAAAGGGAACCTATCTCAACATAATAAAGGCCATATATGACAAAACCCACAGCAAACATCATTCTCAATGGTTAAAAAGTGAAAGCATTTCCTCTAAGATCAGGAAGAAGACTAGGATGTCAACTCTCACCACTATTAGTCAACATAGTTTTGGAAGTCCTAGCCACAGCAATCAGAGAAGAAAAAGAAATAAAACAAATACAAATTGGAAAAGAAGAAGTAAAACTGTCACTGTTTGCAGATGACATGATACTATACATAGAGAATCCTAAAGATTCCACCAGAAAACTACTAGAGCTAATCAATGAATTTGGTAATGTTGCAGGATACAAAATTAATGCACAGAAATCTTTTGCATTCTTATACACTAATGATGAAAAATCTGAAAGAGAAATTAAGGAAACACTTCCATTTACCATTGCAACAAAAAGAATAAATACCTAGGAATAAACCTACCTAGGGAGACAAAATACCTGTATGCAGAAAACTATAAGACACTGATGAAAGAAATTAAAGATGATACCAACAGATGGAGAGATATGCCATGTTCTTGGATTGGAAGAATCAATATTGTGAAAATGATTATACTACCCAAAGCATTCTACAGATTCAGTGCAATCCCTATCAAATTACCAATGGCATTTTTTATGGAACTAGAACAAAAAAATCTTAAAATTTGTATGGAGACACAAAAGACCCTGAATAGCCAAAGCCGTCTTGAGGGAAAAAAACGGAGCTGGAGGAATCAGACTCCTTGACTTCAGACTGTACTACAAAGCTACAGTAATCAAGACAATATGGTACTGGCACAAAAACAGAAACATAGATCAATGGAACAAGATAGAAAGCCCAGAGATAAACCCATGCACCTATGGTCAACTAATCTATGACAAAGGTGGCAAGGATATACAATGGAGAAAAGACAGTCTCTTCAATAACTGGTGCTGGGAAAACTGGACACCTACATGTAAAAGAATGAAATTAGAACACTCCCTAACACCATACACAAAAATAAACTCAAAATGGATTACAGACCTAAATGTAAGACCGGACACTATAAAACTCTTAGAGGAAAACATAGGAAGAACTCTCTATGACATAAATCACAGCAAGATCTTTTTTGATCCACCTCCTAGAGTAATGGAAATAAAAACAAAAATAAATAAATGGGACCTAATGAAACTTCAAAGCTTTTGCACAGCAAAGGAAACCACAAACAAGACGAAAAGACAACCCTCAGAATGGGAGAAAATATTTGCAAACAAATCAATGGACAAAGGATTAATCTCCAAAATATATAAACAACACATGCAGCTCAATATTAAAAAAACAAACAACCCAGTCCAAAAATGGGCAGAAGACCTAAATAGACATTTCTCCAAAGAAGACATACAGATGGCCAAGAAGCACATGAAAAGATGCTCAACATCACTAATTATTAGAGAAATGCAAATCAAAACCACAATGAGGTGTCACCTCACACCAGTCAGAGTGGCCGTTGTCAAAAAATCTAGAAACAATAAATGCTGGAAAGGGTGTGGTGAAAAGGGAACCCTCCTGCACTGTTGGTGGGAATGTAAATTGATATAACCACTATGGAGAACACTATGGAGGTTCCTTAAAAAACTAAAACTAGAACTACCATATGACCCAGCAATCCCCCTACTGGGCATATACCTTGAGAAAACCATAATTCAAAACAAGTCATGTACCACAATGTTCATTGCAGCACTATTTACAGTAGCCAGGACATGGAACCAACCTAAATGTCCATCAACAGATGAATGGATAAAGAAGATGTGGCACATAGATACAATGGAGTATTACTCAGCCATAGAAAGAAACGAAATTGAGTTATTTGTAGTGAGGTGGGTGGACCTAGAGTCTTCATACAAAGTGAAGTAAGTCAGAAAGAGAAAAACAAATACCATATGCTAACACATATATATGGAATCTGAGGGGAAAAAAAAGAAAGGTCATGAAGAACCTAGGGGTAAGATGGGAATAAAGACACAGACCTACTAGAGCACGGACTTGAGGATATGGGGAGGGGGAGGGGGAGGCTGTGACGAGGTGAGAGAGTGGCATGGACATATATACACTGCCAAACGTAAAATAGATAGCTAGTGGGAAGCAGCTGCATAGCATAGGGAGATCAGCTAGGTAGTTTGTGACCGCCTAGAGGGGTGGGATAGGGAGGGTGGGAGTGAGGGAGACACAGGAGGGAAGAGAAATGGGAACATGTGTATATGTATAACTGATTCACTTTGTTATAAAAGCAGAAACTAACACACCATTGTAAAGCAATTATACTCCAATAAAGATGTTAAAAAAAAAAAAAAAGGAAGGTATGCAGGTGAGAACTCCTTTCTTATGCCCACATCATGAAAGAATTGCCCTTTCCCTTACTAGAGACCAAACCTCAGAAGTTTGGTCAAGAACAGAGGGCACAAGTTTCAAACAGACCATGAATCAATCAATTATTCAACCAGAAAGGAGCAAGAGCATGACTAGTACAGCCAGCAGGGCGGATTGAATGACACTGAGGCACTTGGGAAAGTGTTTTTGCTTGAAGTTACAAGCTAACTCAAGGAATAAAAGACCAAGAAGGCAATCCCAGTTTCCTCAGACCAGCCCATTTGCTTTCTTACTACTTCTTTTTTTTTTTTTTTTTTTTTTTTTTGCGGTACGCAGGCCTCTCACTGTTGTGGCCTCTCCCGTTGCGGAGCACAGGCTCCAGACGCGCAGGCTCAGCGGCCATGGCTCACAGGTCCAGCCGCTCCACGGCATGTGGGATCTTCCCGGACCGGGCACAAACCCGTGTCCCCTGCGTCGGCAGGCGGACTCTCAACCACTGCGCCACCAGGGAAGCCCTCTTACTACTTCTTTAGTCCTTCACACCCAGGCGTCTTCCAAATGCTTTGTGTGTCCTCTACGAGATTCAATTTGAATCAGATCACTTGAATACACGGCATACTCTTGAGCATCTACTAAGCCCACCAGTAATGCACTTCCAGCACAAAATGGGAATTGAAACTGGATTTCCTACAGTCAGTAGAAATGTTCTACAAGCAAAAGAAAATAGACAAGGGAAAAATTACAACTACTGCCTGGGGTCAAATGAAATAAAACCTTCCTGACGTCCTAGAAAGGAACATTTTCTAAGCCATTTAATGTAAAAAAGTAAAGTTATTCCTTCATATTTATTATACTCACAACGATGCACCAAATTTGTCAGCACATTTTGTAAGCCTCCACCTACTGCCACTGAAAATGTATATTTTTCAATTTAAGGCTCAGTACAGTCAATTCTTTTTATTTGTGATAACTGTGTTCTATATAAATTCATGGCAAAAACTGAATTAGCAAATACTGAACCACTGTTCCTAGGGGAAATCCACAGGTCAGCTCCTGAGAAACTCTGGTCACATTTTCATCAACCAACAACACACAACTTTGTTTTATATGTGTTTCTGCTTAAAGACCCCTTATTTAATATATACTGTTGATTCGTTAATGCTGAATTTACAGCCAAAAGCACTATAACTCATGCCTGAAAGCAGTTTATCTAAGGCAGCACATCTTTTCTCTGTAAGACATGTCACAGCCTTCTTTGCCCTTGGGAACGCTAGACAGCATTTCAGCACTATGCTTGAGGCCTATATTAAATAGCAAAGTCACCAACAAATATGGGGAAAAAATTATTTTTGCATAAATATGCAAAAAAAGTGGCCCTAAAAAGATTGGAAAAAGAACGCTTGCTCACAGTATGAGAGCTGTGTCATCTTGTCTGACCTCAGCTGAGAACGTGCAGTTGAAATTCTTCTCCAGTTCACACACATCCACAAATGACTGCAAAAGCACAAAGAGCACTGATTTGGGGATTACAAATAATTTTTAGCAAGTAGGTGAACTCGCAAATACAGAATCTGAGTAATGAGAATCAACTGTATTTCTCTCTTTAGCCCCTATTGCATAGATTATCAGAGCTGAGTTTGGGGAGTCCTCCAAATATATACAAACAGAACTTACACCAAATATGAGAACCCCTTCAATTCCATTCTGGCTTTCTGCGTGCAGGAATCCAGTCCTCCTCTTGGCAGCCAGTCTTACCTACAATAAAAATCTTCCTCCCGGGACTTCCTTGGTGATGCAGTGGTTAAGAATCCACCTGCTGATGCAGGGGACACAGATTCGATCCCTGGTCTGGGATGATCCCAATGCCATGGAGCAACTAAGCCCGTGTGCCACAACTACCTGAGCCTGCACTCTAGAGCCCATGGGCTGCAACTACTGAGCCCGCATGCTGCAACTACTGAAGCCCGCTCACCTGGAGCCCGTGCTCCGCAACAAGAGAAGCCACCGCAATGAGAAGCCCATGCACCGCAACGAAGAGTAGCCCTTGCTTGCCACAACTAGAGAAAGCCTGAACAGCAACAAAGACCCAATGCAGCTAAAAATAAATTAAAAAAAAAAAAAAGACTCCCTCCCCTGGTAGGCCACTGAGCCTAGTGGTTAAAAGAAGTGGACTCTCAAGGCTGCCATCTGATTTTGTACCCCAGGCCCATCATTTATAAGGCTTGTCCTTTGGCAACTTAACCTCACTAATCCCTAATTTCCTTATCTTTAAAATGGGGATGGTAGGAGTATCTATCTACTGGGTTGCTGCAACACTTAAATGATACACTTACGTTTAAAGAGCTTAGCTCCATGCCTGGCATGTTCGATAGTCCTCAATGATCAGTGAGTATTATACTGAGTTGAACAGAACACATTTCCCATCATAGTCACACAGAAGGCCGTGCATGAAACACTACTTTCTTATATTTTTCAAAGCTGTGAGCTTCATTGCCAACACCATGAGAGAGAAAATAAAAGTGTCCTTAAAAGAAGGATTCCCTCTTTAACTCTTCTAGTGGATTTAATCTCAGAAAAGGGAAAAAGCAAAAGTTCCATGGGGGTTCTCCAGCATTTTTCCAGATCACAAGCTTTGCCTTAACAAATGATCTGCCTCCCTGTAAAGTGAAGTTTCCTCGGTTTCCTCATCTGTAAGGTGGAGGTTTAACCAATGATCTCCAAGGACCAATCCAGAACAGTAAAGTTGCAGCCTAGCCTGACTTAGGACAACTTTTTTCCTTCTCGTACCCCAGCCTCTGTAAGATGCTCCAGTTAAAACAGTCTTCCCAATAACAAAATTAAAAACAAAATTTCATAAGATGATATTGTATGCTGAATTGCCCATGATTTTCAGCCTGGGGCAATTCTGCCTCTGAGGAGACATACGGCAATGTCTGGAGACATTTCTGATTGTCACAAGGTGGGACAGGGGAGGTGCAACTGGCATCTAGAAAGGAGAGGCCAGGGATGCTGCCAACATTCTACAGGCTCAGGACAGCCCTCACACCACAGAATTACCCAGCCCGAAACTCACTAGTGCTAAGGTTGAGAAAGTCTGGTTTCTCTTAAAGCACAATTCCCACGGATGATTTAATTGCCCTTGGCATTGAGATCCAGGGATGTGGGTGTTTTGCATGGTGTTCTGGTCATGACCTGTGATTTCCTGCCAACGCTGAGAGCATATGATCTGCAGCGTTATAGGCTACTTGAAACACCACACACTGCTTAATCCTGCCCTAAATCTATGTTCCAATGGCCTGACTTTTTCCTAATGTATTGATAAGATCTGATTAAGCTATTTTTAGAACTTAAAACTAGAAACACTTTGTGGATTTGGTTAAATTACAGACCTTCGACCTCAGTGGAACTTTTCACATGGGATTACTTTTTCCTGGTAAAGAATTAGCAGCTGCTGGGGGTGGTGGGAGTGTTGGTGGCTGGAGAGGCTTTAAACTATGATTAACAGATTCTCACTCCATCGCACTTACTCTTTCTGACTTTGGAGAAAGCAGAACATACACACCTAATGATGCTTTCAGAATTCTTTTCAGCTGATTGCCTTTTTTCTACTTCCTAAGCCTGCATTCTTCAGGACCTTACCAGAATCACGACATGCTCTAAAAATATTTCCTGGACTGTTTTTGACCAACTTCCAGGGAACACAGTCCCTTAACGCCCCACACAGAGCAACAACAAAAAACAGAGTTTGCTCTCAGATGTCACTCACTGCTTCAGCAAAGCACTTAAACCCATCAGGAAATCTCTCAAGGGGAAGAGATTTGACACCAAGGGTGTGTGAAATAGTCTTGCTGTTAGGTGCGCTCTTCCAGTCCAGGCAGAGAGAATCTCGTGCAATTAGAAAAAAGGAGAGGCGATTCCAGTGTCCCTCCAGGTGGAATAACTCCATCAATTTCCCAGGAGGGTGTGACAACAGAGCACCTTAATTCCCTTCCTTAGACCTCGGCTAACAGCCCTGGTATCACAATTTTGGACGCTTTCCATTTTTTCATTTTGTACTGATCATCTCATCAGTAGCAGCTGCAGAGGTTATTGCCCTTATCTTACAGAAATGGAAAATTGAAGTAAAAAGTTCAGTACCTTGCCCCAAGAGGTCACGTGATTAGTGTGGCACTAGAGCAAGGTCCCCCTCTCCTGGCTTGGAGATGTAAACTGAGAGAATCTCACAAACTTCCAAGGAAGAATTGTACCTCCTTTTCACTAACAAAAACATTTCTGATGGTATCTAATGGTAATGTCCTGTCTTCAGTGATAATATGGGCAAAGAAGAACTAATTCTTTTACAAGTTATTGAATTCTTAATTTAAGATTTGCTAAACCTTACATATAACCATGAGGGTAGAAGCTATAACACCCATTTTACAAGTGAGAAAACTGAGGTCTGGAGATAGGGTAGTGACCTGTCCAAGTCACATACCCGGGGATTCAGACCCAGATCTACCTGAGCCCAGAGCCCGGTCTCTTAACCTGTACACTGTATTGCGTGCCTCCCATTATTTTTGTAACTGATACATAACATCCATACAGTACACAAATTTTTACAGGTCACCACCACCCAGATCAGGGGACTGAACATTCCCATGACCCCAAAGACCCCTTGGGCTTCCTCCCTGGGTAGGTGCTCTCTTGACACTCTACTGTAATTTTTTTTTTTTTTTTTTTTGTGGTATGCGGGCCTCTCACTGTTGTGGCCTCTCCCGTTGTGGAGCACAGGCTCCGGACGTGCAGGCTCAGCGGCCATGGCTCACGGGTCCAGCCACTCCGCGGCATGTGGGATCTTCCCGGACCGGGGCACGAACCCGTGTCCCCTGCATTGGCAGGCGGACTCTCAACCACTGTGCCACCAGAGAAGCCCCTCTACTGTATTTTTTATCACACTTCAGGAGAGCTGGAAGGTGCCTGAGGAGACACAAAGTCTGCTTTAAGACCACATACTCCTTCAAGAAACCTCTACAGAAATGCCATGGCTGATCTTTTTGTCACAGCTATAGATGTGCCTGACTGTGGTCAAAACAACAAAAAATATACCCAGCATATGGTGCTTGAACATCCACATACAAAAAAAAAGGAATATAGTCTTCACAAAAATTAACTCAAAATAGATCACAGACCTAAATGTAAAACACAATACTATAAAACTCCTGCAAGATAACATAGGAGAAAATCTAGATGACCTTGGGTTTGGCAATGACTTTTTAGATACAACACCAAAGGCATGATCTATGAAAGAAACAATTGATAAGTTGGACTTCATTAAAATTACATTTTTCTGCACTGTGACAGACTCTGTGAAAAGAATGAAAAGATAAGCCACAACAGACTGGAAGGTAATATTTGCAAAAGACACATCTGATAAAGAACTATTATCTAAAATATTCGAAGCACTCAACAATAAGGAAACAACTGATTAAAAAATGGGCCAAAGACCTTAACAGGCAACTCATCAAAGAGGATATATAGATGGCAAATAAGCATATGAAATGATGCTCCATACCATAGGTCATCAGAGAAATGCATATTAAAACAATGAGATATCACTAGACATCTATTAAAATGGTAAAAATTTAGAACACTGAAAACATCAAATATTGGTCAGACGTGGAGCAAGAGGAAATGCAAAATGATACAGCCACTTTGGCGATTTCTTACAATACTAAACACATTCTTACCAAATGATCAAGTAATCACGCTCCTTGGTATTGACTCAGTAGGGCTGCAAACTTATGTTGACATAAAAACCTGCACATGGATGTTTATAGCAGCTTTATTCTTTTTTTCATCTTTTCTTTTTTTGGTTGCACCAGGACTTGGTTGTGGTAGGCAGGCTCCTTAGTGGCAGCATGCGAACTCTTAGATGCGGCGTGCCTGTGGGATCTAGTTCCCTGACCAGGGATCGAACCCAGGCCCCCTGCATTGGGAAGGCAGAGTCTTATCCACTGCGCCACCAGGGAAGTCCCTATAGCAGCTTTATTCTTAACTGCCAAAACTTGGATACAGCCAAGATGTACTTTACTAGGTGAATGAATAAATTCATTTTAGTACATTCAGAAGATGGAATATTATTCAACACTGAGAAGAAATGAGATATCAAGCCATGAAAAGACATGAAGGAAACTTAAATGTATATTACTAAGTGAAAGAAGCCAATCTGAGAAGACTACATACTGCATGAATACAATTATAGGAACTCTAGAAGAGGCAAAACTATGGAGCAGAAAAAGATCAGTGGTTGCCGGGGGCAAGTGGGGAGGAAGGAATGAACAGACAGAGCACAGAGGAATTTGGGGACAGTGAAACTACTCTGTATGATACTATAATGATGGATGCATGTCAATATACATTTGTCCAAGCCCATAGAATGTACATCACCAAGAGTGAACCCTAATGTAAACTGTGGACTCTCTGTGATAATGCTGTGTCAGTGTGGGTTCATCAACTGTAATAAATGCACCACTCTATTGGGGAATGTTGATAATGGGAGAGGCTGTGCATATGTCAAGGCAGGGGGTGTATGGGAAATCTCTGTTATTTCCCACTCAATTTTGCTATGAATGTAAAACCGCTCTAAAATATAAAATCTATTTTTAAAAAAAGTCACCTCCTCCCCAGGATATTCAGAAATTGTTGCCCTAGGGGTTCCCCCACCCCTCAACAAGGGCCCCTGTTACAGCCATGTTTGGAAACCACTGGCTTCTTGTGAACCAGCACCTGCCATTTAATGGCTCTGTGACCTTGTAATCTTAGGCAAATTCTTTCACCTCTGGTTTTAATGTATTACTCATAAATCACTACCTTATGGAATCCTGGGAGGGATTAAATGAGGATTCAATGTAGAGAAAGTTCTTATAATTCCTTTCCCTTTCCCTAAGGAGTTTGGGCTTTGGTCTCAGAACAATGTTAAGAATTTTAAGGAGGGGAGTGATGTGATTAGCTTGGTTTAGAAGTATCACTGATTTAAAAAAATCATTTAGTAGGCAATGTGGATATGGATGGATGGAGGAGGAGAGGGCAGGCTTGAGGCCCCGGGAAGTGAGCTGATAGTGTCTGGTAGCTGCTCAGGGTGAGAGAGAAGATCTGAGATAGCAGGGGACAGCTAGCCTTAATTCTTATCTTCCCTTCACAGCCAACATCTGCTCCAACAGCAGGTCTTACCTTCTCCACCACAGAGTAACCAGACCCTCCCCTCTCTAACCTCTGCTGCTCCTACTGCCATCCTACACTGCTCAGTCCCTAGTCCTGGACTTGTTATAATAGGCTCCCAGCACTTTCCCTGCTTCCAACTCCAATCCATTCTCTATAAAGCAGTCATCAATGTAAATCAAATCTCATCCACTCGCCACCTTAAAATCCTCTAGTAGGTTCCCATCGCACTGAATACAATAAAATTCTTTACCCTGGCTTTAGGATCTGGCCGATTTCCCCTCCCCCGCTGTGCTCCAGCCTTTCTGTCTTCCACCAAAAGGGTCCGCACCTAGTTGTTTCCTCTTCCTACAATGCTCTCCCTGCCCTGGCTAACCTCCACCTCATTCCTTCCCCCACCAGCCCACCCCACACCCTCCACATTTGCCTGAGGACTCAATTCTGATCTGAGCTGCAATGTCACCTACTCAGAGAAGACGTCCCTTCCTATTTTAATTTTATACCTAAAAAGATCACCACCTGCTATTTTTCTTACTCTTTTATTGGTTGATCATCGCATTTTCTATCTCTTCCTATTAAAATGTTGCCTCTCCAAGACCAGGAACTGCCTGTCATTCCTTACAGTACCTGACCCGTAACAGGTGTGAATGAATAAAAGATCGTTGAATGAATACAATAAAATTATGTGGGCTTCCCTGGTGGCGCAGTGGTTGAGAGTCCACCTGCCGATGCAGGGGACACGGGTTCCTGCCCCGGTCCGGGAAGACCCCACATGCCGCAGAGCGGCTGGGCCCGTGAGCCATGGCCGCTGAGCCTGCGCGTCTGGAACCTGTGCTCCGCAACGGGAGAGGCCACAACAGTGAGAGGCCCGCGTAGTGCAAAAATAATAATAATAATTTTTAAAAAATAAAATTATGCGAGGGTGGAGGAGGTGTTTGCAAAAATGTCTCTGATGATCCCACTCCAATAACTATTACTTTCATTGCACTGTTAACCATTGTTGTAGCATATAGTGTACTTTATTGGGTATCTTTTTTGTGTATCAGTCTTTCCCATTTTTTTTCGGCAAAGGAACCATTTTCTTATTTATCTTTGCATGCCCAACATCTTGCTCAGTGTCTGACAGCCAGTAAGTGTTCAACAAGCATTTGTATAATGAATGAATGAATGAATGAATGAATACGTCTCAGTTGAGGTTTTACTTCTTATTGAGCCAACTTTTAATTCTCACAAAGTCACTTCCTGAATGATGCCTCCTGGCATTGATTTACATCCTCTCCCTTCTCAAACTTGTAATCAAGACATGCTCAAGGTCGACATTCAACTGTCCTCGTATTGGACGGGAAAGGAGATGCCCTCTAACCTCAGCTCCCCAAACTTCTCTCTTTTTCACCACATAATTTCTCTGAAGTGGCTCACTTCCTCTCTCCTCCACTCTTGTCCAGTTTTACCTCCCCAGTTCTCCCCTATACGCCCTGAGACAACACTTCTCTAGGAATAGCCAGACCCAAGTTGATCAACTGTTAGAAATACACATTGCTGTGTCCACCTCAGATCTAATAGATTAGACTCTCTGGAGGTGAGGTCTGGAAATATGCATTTTTAGCGTTCCAGATAATTCTGAAGGAAACCAGGTTATGTCACCCTAAAATATCCCTCTTTGACATAAAAATTATTTTGAGCTGATAGCAACTAAGAAATAGTAAATGCAGAAAGGCTTCCCCTTTTCTGCCTAAAGGCAAGAAATAAATTCTCCTTCGACTGGAGACAAACACTTATCAGCCCAGAGACTAACCAGAAGGATCTGCAAACAAACCTTGTTAAACTTTTACCTTCCTAGTTAAGCAAGAGAAGGACTAACTTACCCTAGCCGGACTACTCTCTAGCCCAAACCCCATTGTCTTGACAATTCTTCACAAATTTATTGTTTCCTGTCTAAAAGGTATAAAAGCTTCCTGCTCTGATCACTTCTGTATGTCTTCATTCTTTTATGAACTTGTAAAAATTCAATAAGATTTGTATGCTTTTCTCCTGTTAATCTTTGTCGGTTTAATTTTCAGACCCAGCTAGGAACCCTAAGAGGCTTGAGGAAAACCTTTTCCTCCCCCACAATTCTCAAGCACATCAACATTTAAGACTGCTAGTAAGCTATTTTTGATTTTTTTAATAGTTAATATTCTTGCAATGCACAAAATTCCAAAAATGCAATAGGATTTTGACAGCTTGTTACAACTAACTGTAGAATTCCTACTAGTTAATAAAATGACTAACAACCCAACAGAAAAAGGGGCAAGAGTCATGAACAGGCATTTTTCAGAATTGCCAACAAGCATATGAAAAGATGCACTATCTTGACGAATTGAACACATATCAGTCTCTTTCCTGAATGTATATACCCTAACAGTTCATGAATCAGGCAGCACCTCATCTAGCAGATAGAAAGGAGCTTCAAAAAGCTCACAAAATGAAAGAGTTTTATAGGCAGAAGGGGGCAGGACAAGGAAGCTACTAGCAAAGAGTAGATTGTTTCAGGCAAGGTCACCTTCATAGAAGGTCATGTGTTTTTCCAGCACTGTGCACTAAATAAACAAAATTTTCCCCACTGATTTGATATGCCACCTTTTTGTGTAATAAATTCCTCTTTGTATCCGGGTCTGATGAATCCATTCATTCTCATCTTTGGTCAAAGGCAACCTGTAGCTTTGGAACACAAAGCAAAAAAATCTGCCCACTTTATTCTTCATTAGCTCCTTCACAGCTTTGCTAAGACAACTAGTTACAACTAGCTAAGACAGCTAGTTTAGAAGTGTTTGTAACGTACATGTCCACCTAAAGATGGTCTATGAAGATCAGAAAGCCCTTTTCAGTTTGGGTTTCAATAATGTCCAGCACAGTGTTGGGGCCCAGGGTAGGCCACCCCAAAATATGTCTCAATGACATATTGATTATTTTGAATTAAAGTTACTTACAAGATTGGTATAAATATACAATGGAATACTACTCAATCATAAAAAAGAATGGAATTTTGCCACTTGCAGCAACATGGATGGACTTGGGGGGCATTATGCTAAGTGAAGTAAGTCAGACAAAGACAAATACTGTATGATATCATTTGTATGTGGAATCTAAAAAATACAACAAACTAGTGGATATAACAAAAAAGAAGCAGACTCACAGATATAGAGAACAAACTAGTGGTTACCAGTGGGGAGGGGGAGAGGGGCAATACTGGGGTGGGTTGGGGGGTAGTGGGAGGTACAAACTATTGGGACAGGCTCAAGGATGTATTGTACAACACGGGGAATACAGCCAATATTTTGTAATAACTGTAAAAAAAATAAAATAACAAAAATAAAGTTACTTAAGAAACAGCTGATACAAGAGAGACACTTTGACTCTCCTCTCTGCCCCCTGAAAGCAGGAAATAAATCTCCATGTGAAAGGTGTCCTCCCTGCATCTGGAGGTAGAGGACACACTTATCCCCAGAGATGGGAAATTCAGACTGGGAAGCTGTATAAACAAACCAGGCTACTTATTTAATTTACTACCCCAAGCCCAAATTCTGTTTAGATTTTTCACTAACTAAGCACCCAAAGCCAAAGTGTCTTTGTCCTGTCAGTTCCTCGCAAATTTGTTGTTTCTTTGTCTAAAAAGTACAAAAGCTGCCTGCTTTGGCCACTTATTAGGTCCCATATCCATGATACCTCCATGCAAATGAGTTAAGATTTGTTTTCCTCCTGTTAATCTGTCTTGTGCCAATTTTATGATTAGTCCAGCCAGGAGATGACCAGAAGGGGGTGGAGGGGGAAATTTCCCCCTCCCCGTCAGCAGCCTGATGATGGATTAACAAAGCACATCATCTTCAGGCAGCCAATTTGCTGCAGTTTGCCAGCACGAGCAACATTTTCATCTGTAAATGGGGATTTTGATCTCAACTCCATGAGACCAGGACTTCAGGCAGCAAAGAACTTGGCTTTGAACCCAATGTAAGAGGACCCTTTCCTAAGGCACCTCCACCCACGGCAGCATTTCCTTCTTCCCTAACCTCAGAGCCAATCTGAAAACAATTTTCAGATTTTCATGGCAAGTTCTGCTTCCAGTTCACTTCTCCCACAATTCTAATTAAAATGTTCTTCTCTGTTGAAGGATGTGAATAGCCTTGAGAATTCTAAGTGCGAAGGTTAGGCATTCTGAGTATCACTCCATCACCCAGTTAGTGCACCCCTGCTGTGTAAAAGGGGTTGAGCCAGGAATTATAAAGAATATAAAGACAAATGTGACCCAGCCCCATTCCTAAAGGAGACTATAGCCCACTGGGTAAACAAATAGCAATAGTACAAGTCATAACATAATCAGAACAATTCTTGCAAGGGTGAGGAGCTTGGCTGGTGAGTCTTTCTATATCAACTTGAGCATGAGACTTAGTCTTTCTGGGTCTCCCTTTTCTCATCAGAAAAACAGACTAGAACCCATATCGATCTCATATAAGTATGAGAACATTTCTCTTAATGACAGAAATAAATGAAACATTCATGTAGAGAGTATGCTACAATGCCTGGTGCATGGTGGGCACTCGATACATGAACTTTTCTTATTTCCAAGAGCTATAGGAGTCCACTAAAGGGACCATTCATTACATCTTTGGCCTTTGAGAACAAATAGGTTTCACAAAATTGGAGGCTTAGAACTCAGGTAAAGGCTACAATTTGGGGACAGTACTGAGGCCAGTTAGGAATTCCAAGGTATCTAAACGGTGTGCACTGCTTTCTGAGATCAGTCTGCAAAGGCAGTAGAGGACAAGAGAAAACCAAGCAGAATGAAGTTAGTACTGAAAAAAAAATGTTACTTGCCATTCCAGTTCTACAAGGATCAAGCCATTAGCCACTGCAGTTGCCCAGGACAGTGCTCTCTGAGGGGAATTCAGAATGGAAAAAAAAAAAAAAAAAAAAAACTAGGAAGAATTCTGTGCTTTAAATATACTGGTACCTAGATAGTTAAGATGCATATCTAAGGGAAAATTTCAAATGACCCCAGTTTCTTGCATCTTCCCATATATAGAAAAGCACTAAAATGACTAACTTGAGATGTCTGTTTTTTGTAATAAGCAGTAATCTTTTGGTGCTTGACTACATGCTTTTCCTACACAGTAGCCTCTAGCCACCTGTGCCTTACTGACCCTTAAAACACAGTTAACTTGCCCGAGGAAGTGAGTTTTTAATTCTATTTCACTTTCATTAATTTAAGTGTTTTTTAAAATGTTTATCTATTATTTATTTATTTATTTGTCTGTGCCGGATCTTAGCTGTGGCATGTGGGATCTAGTTCCCTAACCAGGGATCGAACCCAGGCCCCCGGCATTGGTAGCGCGGAGTCTTAACCACTGGACAACCAGGGAAGTCCCATCATTAATTTAAGTTTAAATCTAAATAGCCACATGTGACTAAAGGCTACCACACTGGACAGCACAGCTCTGGATTATTATCATACCTGCCTTGAGCACACCCTTCATGGAAGATGGTGGTCAGATCACCTAAAAGGAGAGAGCTGGGATCTCATCAAGGTGCGAAAACAGGTTGTATGAACTGTGATGATGGCAGCTTGCTAACAACTGCTCATTTTATAGATTGAGAGGAAGGGAGAAAAAACAAAAACAAAAAAACTTCAAATGGATCTGTTCAGAGCAGTTTTCTTTCACCTTTTTTAGAAATGGGCTTACTATTTTTTTTCTTTTTTTTAATGGTTGTTGTTTTGTTTTGTTTTTAGTTTATTCGGCTGCTCCGGGTCTTAGTTGCAGCATGTGGGATCTTCGTTGCTGCGTGCAGGATCTTTAGTTGCAGCGTGAGAACTCTTAGTTGTGGAATGTGGGCTGTGGGATCTAGTTCCCCAACCAGGAATCAAACCTGGGCCCCCGGCATTGGGAGCACAGAGTCTTAGCCACTGAACCATCAGGGAAGTCCAGAAATGGGCTTACTATTTTAGCACTTGTTCGTCCAGTCACTCCCCACACCATAATCAGAATCCTGCAGATTGTTCCTTACACACACACACACACACACACACAAAATGGAACAAAAGATGAACATAGACTTTTTTGAGATTTGTCAGACCTTTTACTTAGAGATGGACCTAAATCTTGTTTTATCTAGTCTTACAAAAAGTCTGTGCTCCAAAGCAATGAAACTATGATCTAGCCTCTCATCTTTTTTCAAAATAATCTTTCAATAATATATTCAAATAATTGTGCCAGACAAACATAGGTATCAAAACAGTGTCTTCGATAAAGATTCTGACTCCTCCAGAGATAGAAACTGATGAATGGGTACATTTCCAGCAATTGTCCTGGAACTTTGAAACAACAAATGATTCTCAGGCAAAGAGGGAAGCAGGCCAATAGAACAATGAATCATGTCTAGACAGGGATTATGACAATCCTCATAATGTGGATGAGACAAAATGAGGTCTAAAAAGGTTACACAACTTGTCCAGAACTGGAAAATCACATCTGTAAAATGGACTTGAACTGGGTCTTCTGACCCCAGACCCAAGGTTGTGGCTGCTTCTATTTTCAGGCATAGGATGGAAATAAGGGAATTTGTCTTTATGATTGGTTTTTTGGAATGTGTGCTTTCCTGCATCCATGATAACTCAACTGAAATCACAGAAATCTAAAACGAGACATAACATCCAATTATGACATTCTATAAATGGGATTATGGTGACATACAAAGTATGAAAGGAGTACTGTGTTGATTCTATTATAATTAAACCATGAAAAAGTAATTTTTTAAAATCCTAGATGGTGCTAGTTTTCAAACTTTGATCTGTGCCAATCACTTGTGCCATTTACTTATTTATTTTTGCCCAAGCCACGCAGCTTGCGGGATCTTAGTTCCCTGACCCATGCCCTCAGCAGTGAAAACGTGGAGTCCTAACTACTGGACCACCAGGGAATTCCCACTTGTGCCATTTATTTAAAACACGGTGGGGCATGGGTACCCTGACCACCCATTCTGACTCAGAATGTCTGGGGCGGGGCCCAGTCATCTTTTTTTTTCTTCTTAACAAAACACACAATTCTAATGTAGCCCACAGTTTGAGAATTATTATTCATACACAGCATAGGGGACTGAGAAAGACTAGTAAGGTAGGAGGGAATCCAGGAGACTGATGAGTCATCGAATCCAGAAGAAAGTGCTTCAGAAAGTGGAATGGAGGTTGGGAGGTGAAGAAGAGGTACAGAGAAGTAGCCATTGGGAGCGTTCAGGTTGTGGGCATGCTGACAAGAGCAGCTTCAGATAAGTGAGGGCATCAGAATGTGTTTGGCACGGGATGAAGAAGGAGAATGAGGGGAGATGGAGGAAGCAGAGTGACAACAGACAAATTTTGGGGGGAAGTTGAGCTGTGAAAGGGGCAGAGAAATAGGGCTGAAATAGAGATATCTGTACACACCCTCCATCCATGTTCATTTCAGCATTATGCACAATAGTCAAGGCATGAAAACCACCTAAGTGTCATCTCTTCCTTTTGATAAGTTATTTAACCTCTCCTGCCTTGAAGTCATCTACTGAGTAATAACTTTTAAAAAGTTGTTGTGAGAATTAAATTCGTGATACTGAATGCCTGTCATAGAGTAAGTGGTCATTATTTCTGTATTCCCATGCTTAGAAACCTTGCTTAGTATCTTGTTGGTGTTGAAGAAAATGAATGAATGAATGAATGAACAAATGAACAGCGGGAATGGTCCAGTACAGTAGAGAGGAATCTAAACGTTGTACATAGCAAGTCCCTGGAGAGATGATAAGCAGTGCAGATCCATGGGTCCTCCCCAAAGACTTTTTCTTCTCTTGGTTTCTTGACTCCGCCCTCTCGGGCTCCTCTCCTACCTCACTGCCTGCACCTTCTCAGTCTCTTGAGCAATGGAGGCTTTGCTCAACCTCTTAAGTTCAGAATATCTCAGCAATTTGTCCTAGGAATCTTTTCTTCTCTGTCTTTATACTAGTTGATTTCACTGCGTTCTGTGCCTTTAAATACCATTCAAAGGATCCATGAACTTGGCTGGGGGAAAATATCCTACTTTCACTAATCGCTAACTGAAATTGAGTATTTCTTTCATGAATAAAGGGGTCTGAGTACAATAGTACTGCAGTACCTGTGGCTTTGTCACCAACAGAAATCAGAAACATTTTCCTATTACATTACAATTTTTCCACATATCTAAAGATATCAATTCCCTTTTTATTACTTTGAGATTATGGTTTTTAATTTCTCAGATCTCAGATAATTAATTTAACAGATTTACCTCCTAGATTGGTTATTTACTGTATTAATACAGGAGCATATTATATTATGCTAGTGGTTTTACCAGACTGTCAAAGGGATGCACGACATGAAAAGTTAATCACACCCAGGACTTCTCTGGTGGTGCAGTGGTTGGGAGTCCACCTGCCAGTGCAGGGGACGGGGGTTCGGGTCCTGGTCCGGGAGGATCCCACATGCCGCAGAGCAGCTGAGCCCGTGAGCCACACGGCCCACATGCCCGTGCTCAGCAGCAAGGACAAGCCACCACGATGAGAAGCCAGGGCACTGCGGCGAGGAGTGGCCCCTGCTCGTCGCAACTGGAGAAAACCTATGCACAGCAATGCAGACCCAACGTAGCCAAAAATAAATAAATAAATTTAAAAAAAAAAAGTTAATCACACCCGATTTAAATGAAGATAAGTCCTAAATATCTACCTTCACCTTTGACTTTGCTCTAGCTCCAGCCTCATAAATTCAGTTCCACTTGGATGTCAAGTAGGCCTCTCAATATGAACAATACAGAAACAGCTCTGGGGCTTCACACTTGCTCCTCTCCCAGTCTCCTCAGGTCTCCTCCCACTTGTTAAAGCCCCAAGTTTTTTTTCTTTTTTGGCCTTGCGGGATCTCAGTTCCCGACCAGGAATGGAACCCGGCCCCTGGCAATGAAAGCACCGAGTCCTAACCACTAGACTGCCAGGGAATTCCCTTAAAGACCAAATTCTAACACCAAGTTAGTGTACTCTACTTTCACTCACCTTCAGAACAGCATCTGAAATTGTCTAGTCAATAAGCTTTAGTAATACAAAAAGCAGTAATAATCCGGATCTCCCCCAGAAAAAGGCAAATGGACTTTTTTTTTTTCAAATGGACTCTTATAATTGAATTGAAGAAAGGGGCATAATAGGATTGGAATGGCTAGCATGAGCTTCTTCAGCAAATTTCCAAACCAGAAATTTCCCTTAGTAATTACAAGAGAGATTAATTTTTTTCCCCAGAGCTGAAAATTTAGATTCTTCTATTGTCTATCCTTTTGAGGTCTACCCTAGGACCTAGGGTGGGACAGATCAGGGTGGGGCAGAGTGGAAGACAGAAACAGGTCCTTTAAAATGGGTTTATCCACGCCCAGCCAGCAGGACTCACAAGGCATTCTCCTTGGCGAGCTGGGGAGTGAACCTGGAGTCTGGCCCTCCATTCAACACACCAGGGAAGAGGCACCGGAGATCATTTGTGGTTCCCATGGTGGGTACAGAGAACAGAATTTCCTTTCCTGAAATGCTTTTATTTGTGTAACTCAAAAAGTGTGCAATGGCCAGTAATCTGAATTAGCCCTGTGACCCTATTTGCAGGTTTATTCTTTTTTTTTTTTTTTGCCCGGCATGCAGGATCTTACTTCCTCAATCAGGGATTGAACCCGAGTCCCCTGAAGTGGAAGCAGAGTCCTAACCACTGGACCGCCAGGGAATTCCCTGCAGGTTTATTCTTAAAGGTCAGTCTTGTTTGGGATTAGTTGTTGACAATCAGCTCATTTAACAAGTGTTTCTTGAGAGGAAGGAAACTAACATTTATTGAGTGTCTACTCTGTTCCAGGCACTGTGTTGGGGGTTTTAAGTGTGTCTTCCATTTAATCCTCATAATGATATGTCAGAGCTCTTGGGATTAACCTTGGACCATTTTCATCCTGTTCACTCTACATGTCTATACGTAGTCAACTCACATTTCTATCTCCAGCTTGACTTCTGAGGGCCATGATCTGAACTCACTCAAACTTCCTTCACCGCTTCTCCGCATCCACATGCTTAGATGCCCCATGAAGAATCTCAAATATTTCCAAGTCTCTCCTGCCCATCCCAGCCCCCCCAAACCATTAAACTCTAAGATTGTCTATCCCAGTGAATGACAGTGAAATCATCTTTAAGGCTCTATATTTTTTTCGAATTGCCACTACCCATACCTTCTCCTTTACTGAAAATCTCCCAGTGGCTTCCACAGCTCTTAGAATAGAAGGCAGTGGCCTAAAGGGGACACCTCCAAGACTTTTGCTTTGTTTTCTGCCACTCTAGCTTCAAAGACCTAGCAATTCTAGATTCCTTCCCAATCTAGGAGCTTTATCTCCTCCCCCACTAGAGATTTAACATGAGATTAGTCTTTAAGTTTTTTGCAATTTAATACATTAAAATGGGGCCTTTTTATTTATGCCTAGGCTCTATTATATGTTGTAGCTTTCAGCTTAGTCCCAAAGACATTTTAATTCAGGTACCCTGGTTTAAACCTTGAACACATGGTTTAAAACATGTATTCAGATACATGCTTCCTCCCAAACACACCCCTAAATGGGATAATAGTACAAATATTGTTCTGCAACTCACTTTTTTTTTTTACATACTCTGCAGAATCTTTTATGTCAGTTCTTACAGACATGGCTTATTCTAACTCTTATTTATTCTCTCATGGTATGAACGTACCATAATTCACCGTTTCCCCTATAAGCTGTTTTAATGTTTTTCTTTTATTAATCCACCATGAATATCTTTGACCATATGTCCCTGAGGATTTGTGTATTTCTGTAAGATAGATTCTTACAAGTGGAATGTTGGATCATATGAAAAGTGCCTTTTTAAATGTTTATCTGTTCTATCTGCCTGCTCCAAACCAAAGTCTAGAGCTGGAAGAAGTATTAGAGGTCATGTGGTCCATCATGCTTTGTAACAGGGAAGGAATCTTGAAACCAAAAGGTGACAAATGGAGATCAGAACAGGGTTAGGATGAGAGCACAGGGCTAGGGATACTGATCTGGAAAGTGGCTCAAAAGGTGATGGGGGAGGTAGGGAGAGGTGGGGAGTGGGCTGGGAATCCAGAGAGAAAGGTGACATCTAGAGAAGCAGCCACCTCCAACCCGGGGGTGGGAGTGGGACAGGAGCACTTGGAATGAAGACAGTCAGGCTAGTGAGAGGGTCAAGGCAAGAGCAGTATCGTTAGCAGAGCCAGCGCCCAGAGAAATTAAGGAGAATGAGACCTAGGGATTTGGCCAGGAGGGTTTTTGGTAGAGGGGTCTGATCTGAATACTTATCAATGATGTGTTTGAGATTTTCAACACAGAAACAAGTACCGTTTATTGCCTGTGTACTCATAAAGCCCCTTAAGCCACCCGAGACAGAGGATGAGCCCCGCGGGTCACACAGCTGGCGAGGCCTTGAAGTCTGTTTCTACCCCGCAGGGTTCCCCTTGCCTCCTGCAACGCAGGAAACTGCATGTCTCTTCTGAACCAGTTCCTATGATCAGAAGTCCAAATGGGTCGGCAAGTCCTCCGCCCCCCCGCTTTGAGCCCCCAAAGCCCTATGGGGAGGCCTCACTTAACACCCAAGCTCCACCCACCCGGCCAGACCACGCCCAGCAGGACACGCCCACCCTGAACCACACCCCCTCTGGACCACACCCACAGCCTCCAGCAGACCTGTGACCTAGAGCCCCTAACTGCTTCACTCTCTTGTGTCTATTGCCTGGTACGCACCCTTCTTACTCAAAGGTGTGATGAATGACCTCTATAAGAATTATTAGAAAATGTCTTTTTTCTGGTTCATTATTTTGCACATTCATTCAAAAAACTCACTGAATTCTTAACAGCAAGAGACAGTACCACCTCCCACTGATGGAGAACTTACGGAGGTCTCTGCCTACTGCTAGGATCTGAGGAGAAACATTTGAAAAGACACAGCCTATGCGTCTAAGGATTTCAGAGACTGGCAAAGGAAATAAGGAAAGTAGATAATCACGACAAAGTGCACTTAGCTCTGGGTAAAATACCACTTTGCTAATCTTGTTTAATCCTCACAGCCACAAATAAATCTCAACATATAACAGAGGAATCAATGATACAAATGAAATTAAGTGGAGTGAACTCCACATGTGAGTTTTAAAATTCTCTATATGGCCCCTTCACTCCCTTTTAGCTTAGAATGATTTGGTTGCCCAGATCTCTGTGTCAAAACTTTCTTTTGCTCCTTCCATTGATCTTGCTTTGGTTCTGTATGCATGGAGCGAGTATGCTGCCTTGTGCAAATCATTTAAGGATGCAGAAACTCAATGCAGTATAAAATGAAAATGCAGTATAAGAGGGGTGTGAAAGTTGGAGGTGTGTATCTAGGTAGGTATACCTGGGAGGTAGGTGGATCCCAGGAGCCTGGTCCATGTCACCTGGGGCAGCCAGGAAGGCATCACCAAGGAGGAGGCCCTTGAGGGGAGAGGCTTAAAGGGTGGGGTGAGCTTTGCTTGGTGGATTGCAAGTGGACAATAAAGGGGGAGGTGAGGCTCTGGGGGTGATGTTCTATACAGAGAAATCACATGTGCAAAGCACTGTGGGAAAGTGTAGCCTGATCTCAAGGGATCTTTAGCGTGACCTCAAGGAGCTCAGCATGGTTGATCATATTGTTGTTGGGGGATGAAAGATAATGCCATCTGGTGGGAGAGGACCAAGACTACCTACCTGGCTTAGGTTTTTTTTTTTCTGTGAGCAATGGGGAACCACTGAAGAATAGTGAGCAAGGGAGTGACATGATGAAATGTCCACATGTGAAATACTTCTTGGGCAGTCACGTAAAGATAAACTAGAATAAGAACTATAGGTAAGAAGTTGGCAAGAAAACTATGGCTATGGTTTAAGTGAGAGGAGGTGAGTGTCTGAAGTGGGCAGGTATTGAAGGTGATTGAGTGTAAGACATGAGAATAAATTAACAACCTAAACTCTCCCCCAAGTTTCCGACATGGGAAGCAGGGTGAATGGCAATGCCACATACAGATGAAAGAAAACAGGAATGGGAACCTGTTTGGGGGTTGATTTCAAGGTTGGTCACACTGAGTTGGAAGTACCTGTGAGATAGCCAAGTGGAGATGTTTCCAAATATGGGTATGGAGCATCTGCCTTCTGCAAACTTGGACTTCATTGGTGTCTTTTCCTCACATCCTCCTACTCTCTCTCTACTGGTTCTTATGGGGTCATGGATCTTTAAGAATGATGATGAAAGCTCAAGACGCTTTCTCCAGAAAAGTACATGTGCATAAGAAAATTCCTTCTGTGTTTCTCCTTGATTCTCACACTAGTACCACACTCATAAGAGTTCTGACACCAGATGTCAGATACCAGCTGTGTGTCCTACAATTTAACTCAATTCTGACACTATCTACCTGGAGATAACATCAAATCCCACAGGTTAAGGTCTCAGTCCCACAAGACCTCCCCCCCTCCCATTTCAGATGCCAATCACAAGTCCAGGTTGTCACCTGTGCTTCTGACCAGCACAGGTTCCCACAGCATTTTCATCAGGTTGGATTAATTTGAAAATCCCAAGATTCTCTATGGTTTGGTCTTTCTTGTGGCCAGCCTCCATCCAGAAGCCATCAAGGAGCCCACCCAGAGTTGCCTCAATAGAACAAAAGACTCTCTTAGTGTTTAGGAATTTACAAGAGTTTCAGGAGCTCTGTGCCAGGAAAGGGGAAGGAAGACCAAACACATATGTCTTGTTATAAATCATGATATCACAACATGCATGCAAAATGCTTGGATGCCTTCAGGAGATTCCATTCATAGACCTTATCTGAGAAACTCTGTAAATCACATCCCTGTGTTAGAGTAGGAGGAAGCCCTAGGGACACTAACAAACACCCCACGGATGGGTGGAGGAAAAGGAGTGACAAAGGCAACTAAGAGGGAGTGACCTAGGGAAGAGGGGTACCGGGAAAGGGCAGCGGAAGTCCAGGGTAACTGCAACCAAGGAGGGCCGAGATTCAGCATCAGAATAAGGACTGCTCAGGGTTTAGGGATTTGCAGCAAGGAGTCGCTAGTGACCTCAGTGCGTGAGGATCCTGTAGTGTGATCAGGCACACGATGCCGAGAAGTGACCTGCAGAGGAAGTGGATTTAGTGAGTGTAGCCCCTTCCCTCATTAAGGGTCTGTTCAGATCTGAGGTCATTATCCACAGATTGGCATTGAGTGCCCTGCACACCTGAAATGCTTTCACCTGTGACAAATAACCAATGTTTATTTAGACAGTTCGAGTCTCTTGAGAAATGAAAGTCAGGTTTAAGAATAGAACACTTTGAAGAAAGAGTGAGGAGATCTGAGAAGGCAGTGAGTGGAGAAGAAAAATAGAATGTATGAAGAGACGTGAGTTACAAAGAGAATTGGTTGAGTTGGTCTATGTGGATTGTTGGAGGATGGAGGGAATGAAAAGTACCCACCCAACTGGGAAGGTATCTTGAGACCATTTAATCAACAGATCAGTTTATTACAGTTTAACTTATTCCCAGGGTGGGATCGGGCAGACAATGATCTGGAAGCATTCACAGATGCACTCCACACCACCAAGGGGCCGCTGGGACAATTTTATAGTTAACCCCAGGTATGGGGGTACGTGCTTGGAAACAGGATGTGCTTTCCTGAGTCAAGATGACTGATTGGGTAACTAGTCTCATGGGCACTGGGAATATGTCCGAGAAGGTCCTCATCATTGTTTGGGGACTAATAGAGCACAGAAGCCACCTGGTCCTGATAATTAGTAAACAATATCTATTATCTACCAAGCCACTGACGACAGAGAAGTGATTTACTGCACAGTACAGGCCTGGGTAGGGTCAGCAGAAGGACAGGAAGAACTGTATGGGCCCAAGATGGGGTCAGTTGTGTTAACAGCCATGGGTTCACAAATTTTTTTCCTTTAAAGACTAAATTTTGAGTTATTTTTCTATTCTACATGCGAAGTCAGAAATTAATAAACTTGGGAAAAGTCATTTCACTTACAGGCAATTTACAAATAAGATATAATTTTCTCTCAGCAAAGATAGCAGAAATGTGTTTGGTGTATAAACTAAAGGAGAAAAAACATCATTGCTCAACTTTAAAAATATACATGCATTTAAATAACCCACATCTGCAGTGAGGCTAATCCACTGCACATGTAGGTTATAACTGGAAAATGGATGAAAAGAGCAGAAGGAAACAATTTTTTTTAAAGAAAAAACCTTATTGTATAGAAGGGTGTGAAAACAGCCTTGTGCCTTGCTTCTTGGAATTATTGCTTCCTTAGATAAATTACTAATTCTTCTTGGAACAACATGGAAGGGCTCCTTTTTGCTGGATGTCACTGAGTGGACTCAAGCAAATGCCCTGAGCATCCATACTTCAGAGCTTCTCTCCACTTCTGGTTCCCCTGATGCATTCCACACATCAGGCCCACTTTGCGGAAGTCTTCGGGCCTTAGCAGAACTTCCTGGATCAAGATTGCAAAGTTTCTCTGCATTTAGAAAATCCTATCCATCTTTTTTGTTGATTAATTTACAATTATTTATAACTACATTCTCAGTTATAATAACAGTAACAGCTAATGCTTCGATAGTCCTATTTGCCAACCATTAGTCGAAATGCTTTCCATACCAACTCACTCAATCTAATGAACATATGAATAAAGAGAGGGTGGCTGAGTCGTTGTCCAGGATCGCACAGTTAATAAGTGACAGAGCTGGAAATGAGCCCAGGTAATCTGCTCTTAACCACTACCATCTTGTTCTAATCAATATAGTCACCACACAGGAAGCACAAGAGCAGAATAATAAACAAACGTTCCCACCAGCCAGAATTGACAACTAACTTTCAATCCAATTTGCTCTATGACACTTCTTTGTTAAAGAATCCAAATAGTGCACACAGATAAACAATTCTATCACCAAGGCCCCCGTTGGCCACTGAACCAGGCTTCCTTGTCTTGCTCTGAAGAGGCAATCACTGTCACAAATTTAATTCCTATTCTTCCAATCTGATCTGTAGTGATGTCACAGGCACTTTCTGGCAAACCAGTTCCCTCTATTATTACCTGATTGCTCCCCATCTCCTGTTTAAGAAACTCTAGGCTGAAAAACCTCCCACCAAAAACATCCTGCACTTGTTTACTTTTGCTTGAGTTACCATTCTTGAACCAGGGACTGAGATAAAGACTACACAGAACTACAAGGACCGATAAGGCTCCATCTGGAGAAGTTTTAATGCTGAGGCTGGGCTGTGTGCAGAATATTCAGATAGGACAGGAGAGAAGCAAAGGGTGCCTTTACAGAAATTTAAAGAGCTGGCCTTCTGTCTGCCCCCAAGGCAAGAGCTCAAGGCAAAATTCTTGGCTTGGTCTCCAGGTCTTTCTCTTGCCTTCCAAGTTCCATAGAGCAAGACATGGATCTTTGTTTTGTTCACTGATGACTCCCAAGTGCCTAAAATAGTGCCTGGTTCATGACAGGCTCTCAGTAAATATTCGTTTGGGAGCTGAAGATGCCAAAAGCAGAAGGGGAACAGTGGGGAAAACTCAAGTCTTCAAGGCAGACAGCCTAGATTGGGTTGTCTGGCTCCAGCAGGTTCCAGCTGTGTGACCCAGGGCACGGTGTTTGTTTAACTTCTGAGGCTCATCTGCTTTTATGGGTCTGGACAGGGAGGGCGCTCCATCGTGGTTCACTGCGGGGACAAAGCCTTTTACCAGGCAGTTCTGCCTGGGGCACCCCCTTGCCCTGTCTGTGCTGTCTGCCAAGGCTGAGCTAAGTCTCCACTCCCTGATGTCCTCCTCACCCCACTCCGGAAGACCAAGACCTCAGTGCTGACAGGCTCCATTGTGGTCAGCTGCCCTCAGTTAGGAGGAACAAAGAGAGGCAGGGCTTGGAATCTGAATTCCTATTCATTTCCTGTGACTACACAGCACAGGGAGAGTTATGGGGAAAACCCAGACTGCAACGGAGAGTGACACACACTGCATGTACTTACGAAGCTCTTACTCAGCCTTGACGTTTCCCTGACTCAAAACAGTCTTGGATGGAGACAAATGAATATAGCCATTTTACAGGACCTGAGCCCCATATTTTACAAAAACAATCACTATACCAAGCTGATAACTTTGTAAGGATTCTTGAACAATTAAATCACTATTTGCCAAACATTGACAATGTGTGAGGCACTGTTGTAGGTGCTGGGAATGCCTCAATGAACAAAACAAAGGTTTCTGCTGTCATGGAGCTTATGGTCTAACAGGCAAGCAGGCAATCAGTGTAGTCAATAAGTACATTGTACTGTTTTATTAGGGGACAGGGCTATGGAATTTTTATTCTGGACTAAGAATTATGATCATAACAAATTTAAAGGATTTAGTGAACAAGTATTTGGAAGGAGTAGAATCAGGGCAGCCCTCGGTTTTACTTTGGATGATGTTAAGAAAAATAGGCCAGTGTCCTGCCCACTGACTGGGGGAAACATCACATTTTATCTCACATGCATTGTGTCCCAGGTTTTAGAACACAGTCATGCTGAATGACACCTTAATACCCTGTTTTGTATCATCTTTCTTCCCCATATGGCCTTCTGTCTCTGCCCCCAAGGCAAGAGCTCAAGGCAAAATTCTTGGCTTGGTCTCCAGGTCTTTATCTTGCCTTCCAAGTCTTAAATGGCACACATTTAAGGTCCCCTCCACCATGCCCACCTCTCTTCCAGGCTCATGGTGAGGAAACTGGAGGTCAGAGCCCTTGAGTGACTGACACTCAGGGCCTGCAGATGGCTTAACAATGGGAGAGTCTGGAACCTGGTTCCTGACACCTTGATGGGTTCTCATACTTAGCCTGCTGGAAGTCTAGGATCTCATGGGCTGGACTGGGATGAGGACAGGAGAGGGGAAATTATACACAGCAATTACAGCTGTAGTATTTACTACTACAACAACAATAACAACAACAATAGCTAATTTATTGAGTCTTGAAAATGCCAGGCCCTGGTCCAACAATTTCACAGATATTCTTATTTGGTCCTCACAAAACCCTAAGAGCTCTAGGAAAATGAGGCTCTGAGAGATTGCATACCCTGCTCAAGAGCCCAACCTTGAAGAGGGGAAATAACGGATTAGAACAGGCAGTCTAACTTCAGAGCTCTTGAGAGGAAAGACACCAAGACTTCCACATGCAAAAACAGAAGTGATGTGTACTTCTCGTTGTCCCACGTCAGACGCTCATAATATCTGGTGGACCCACTGAAAACAAATTGCCCATATGCATTGAAACCGGCCTGATCTCTTTATTCTGCTATTTCACTGTCCCCCATGCCAGCATGTCACCTGTGTGCCGTGACCTTGGTTCCATATGATATCCAGCACCCCACCAACTGTCCACTCAGTTATTTAAGACCAGCTGATCATCTTTGCTCAAGAGGTCTCCAAATCATGCTTTTCAAATCCCATCATTCCTTTTATATTTGCTGTTGGCATTATATAATGCATAGCTTCTCATTAGCTAGAGCTATTTGGTTACCTTGAAATGCAGTTCTTGCTGGATGATGTAAATGCTTACTTTTCTCCTTAACTTTCACAGTAAGGGATTAAACCTGCTTAAGTGGTGATAAATATGAGGGGGTTTTTCTAGAGTTTTCTATTCTAAGAATGGTTATGGACGTATGAATTTTCATAGACTTAATGTATTTCCACTATAAACATTGTTCTTTTTGATGTTAAAATCATCTTGACTTTGACTACTTTTGAAGCCCTTTTCAGATTATTCTTTTAGATACAACCTCCGGTTTAAAAATTTCCTTTTTGGAAGAAGTCATAGGTGCACCTGTCTGGTTCCTTTTAGGGGGACGGTATTTAGAAGCTGAGAACCAGGACTTTAGAGCCCCTGTATAGCTGTGCTGTCTCTGTGCTGCCTCCAGACCAGGCCCTGTGCTGGCACAGGGGATTCTGTGGCACACAAGACAGTCTGTGCCCTCAACTAGAGGGGGTCTGGCAAGAAGATTGGGTGGTCTAGGGCAGCAACCCTGAGCAGCTGAGAGCTGAACAATGAGAATGAACCAGTCCAGGGGCTACTCCAAGTTCAAGTAAAAATGCTCCGAGGCCAGAACAGAGTCCCGAGGTCCTGGAAGATTTGTGAGCAAGAAAGAGAGTAGAACAAAATGAGGGGAAGCCCAGGAGGTCTGCCTGGGTCCTCCTGTAACAGGACAATGACGAACAATATCTCAGTACGTGCAATCCTCACAAGAGGATGCTGGGAATAGGATTTCTTGTTTTGCTTTTAGTAACTAAAATTTGTATTGAGTGAATGAATGGAAGCTACCCAGAATGATTGGTTTTGATGAGTGTGAAATAATGCTAATGAACACTAACAAAGCAAATGATAAGTAACAAACCACATTGAACAGAAAAACTCAGAAACCAAGGTTTTCTTGCTTACTTTTACATAGTTTTATGTGTTTGTGATTGTGATTGTTACATTGCATAAGTAGGACATAGTCCTTTCCTGCTCAGATATTTCCAGCACAGTAGATTGAGTAGAATTCAATATCAATATTTCCCAGCATTCACAAATAATACTGCAACTTCCAGATGTTCTACCAACTGATGTAAGAGCCCTGACACTATCTCAAGCTTCTGCCAATACGTGAACTAACTAGATAGTGATGGGTGAGGCTGAAAATGAGAGCTCAAGATGTGGTTTAAACATTTACTTTTAGACTTAGAGCAACTTTTAAGGACAACTTACAACTTTGGGGGTATGTCCTTAAGTTTTTAAAATTCAATGTCACTGACAATGACTTGGCATCTCTATAATTCTGAGTCACATAGCTTGACCTAGTAACGACAAATCTTACAGTTTTAGGGATATGTTATATAAGAGAAAACCCCTATACCAAAAACCTTAACCTTTTTAGGTAGCAGAATCTTTGTTGTTGTTATTAATAAATCCATCCCAACTCTGAACATAAATAATAAAATGTGTATAGAATCTGTATTTAACAACATGGGGGGAAATATGTGGGATAATATATAGTTTCAGAGATGTAAAAAATATACATTAGGGTTTCTGGGGAATTCCCTGGCAGTCCAGTGGTTAGGACTCTGTGCTTTCACTGCCGAGGGTGCAGGTTCAATCCTGGTCAAGGAACTAAGATCCCGCAAGCCACGTGGCACAGCCAAATAAAGAAATAAAGAAATAAATTAGGGTTTCTGGGGCAGTGAGTGGGCAGGCTGGGGTTGGGGGTGGGTGCTGAGTGTTCTGATGACACCTGGCTCTGTCTGCTGGCCGCAGCCCCACAGCTCTACTTCTTCAAAGGGGGATATGAGACCTTCTAACTGGAATATCCTGAGTGTTGCATGGACATAAAACCCATTTCACAAGAGAAGATTGAAACTAAGAGTGCCCTCATTAGACCGAGTGAGAAACCAGTGCCCACTTCAGCTATAGGCCAGCTTCTGAGCAGAGCAGCCCTGTTGCAATCCTTCTATTCTTCAAGCTTGGTGGCAGGAGATGTCAGGAGGAAAATGGTACCTACAGTATATTCTGGGTCAGTGGCATTGAAAACGGTCATTTTCACAACTTCCTCTCCTTATATGTGCCTGTCTCATCTCTTGTGACACTTGTTTTCTTCCCTGCCCCTGGGAGTAGTCTTCAATATATTGACTTCTGAGGTTCGCAGATTTCACAATTTGATACTATTTTTTCTGTCTATAAGCCATTTCTCCTGGAGAAAAGGAAATTTCTTAAAATCCATACGGATGTGAAGAAAAGCAGTATGCTATTGGTTGTTCTTTTTTACAGTGCAAAATAAAAAGAGAAAAAAAAAATATATATATATAAAAATTAACAATTTCCCTGCCCACACACATAACTGACAAGGAGGTTAAGTTTATAATTTGCATATATGAATAATTCACAAAACGTCTTTCTGTATCTTTTTTACTTTGATATAATTTCAAACTTATAGAAAACTTTCAAGAATAACAGAAACTCTCATCATTTAATCAGATTCACCATTAACATAATGCCTCATTTGCTTTATTTATTCTCTCTCATCTCACATACATTTACATGCTGCTTTGTTTCTGAACCACTTGGGAATAAATACAGACATCATACTCTTTTATTCCTACATACTCCAATGTCTATTTTGTGAGGACGTTCTCTTGCATAACAACAGTATCATTATCAAGATGAGGAAATTTGAGATTGATACATTACTATGACAAAATTCAAATTTGGTCAATTGTCCCTACACTGTCCTATAAATTATAACAAAGCTTTCCCTTGGTCCAGGACTCATTCCAGGATGATGTGTTGCATTTATCTGTCAAATATCTTTGGTATTCTGTAATCTGGAATGGTCCTCTGGCTTCTTTGTCTTTTATGACCATAACAATTTTGAGGAATACAGGCCATTTATTTTATAAAACGTCCCTCAATTGGCCCTAATGTCTTTCTGATTAGACTCAGGTTATACATTTGGGACAATAATACCACAGAAATGATGTTGTGTCCTGCTCAGTGCATCTTATCAAGAGGCACCGAATGTCACTTTTCCCCATTTTTGCTGACCGTTTGGGTAAGGTGGTGTCTTCCAGTTTTCACCATTATAAAGTTCTCGTATTCTTTTTCTTTGATTAATATGTAACTTGTGGGGTGACACTAAGAGACATGTAAATGTCCTTCTCATCAAATTCTGCCAGCCACTAGCTTTAGCATCCATTCATGATTCTTGCCATCATGGTAGCAAAATGGTGAAGAAAACATATTTGAGCTTTATCTTTCTCATATTTCTCTCTTTCTCATATTTCTCTTTTCCAGAGATTGCAATATTTTTTTTCCAGTAGCAACCTTATTTAGCTGACCATTCAAAACCACCCACCATTATCTCACAAACTGTGTCTTGTTTTCTCATCTGTGAAAAGGGACAAAGAATGTTTCCCCTAGGTTGCCTTTTGGGGCAGCTGCTGGCGGGTTTGCCCTGGAATCTTGAGTGTATGCATTCTTCCTACACAGCACCAGGCACTTACCATGTGGTACCGCATCAAACCCACCCAGCAGGCCTGTTATAAGGTAGGCACAACTATGAATCTTGTTTTGCCGGTAACAACAGATGTTTAGAGAGGACACCTGTGAGTAACTTGCCTGAGGTTCCAGCTAGTTAGCTTTAGTAAGAGGCAGAGCCTGGGTTGGCAGCTAGACTGAGTCCAGAGCCTACATGCTTAACTGCTACCTTATACTCATCCAAAACAGACTCATGGCTTGCTCGTGGCAGGGCCAAGAGTAGGATGAGCTGGGCAAGGTGCCTGGGGTGCAAAATTTAAGAAGGCTCTCACTCTCATGTCCTGACCCTGTGCCCGCATTACACTGAGAGTGAGTGTCCCTTAAAATGTGCACCCTAGGCTCACTTCGCCATCCTCCCAGCCCTGGTTCTTGGGGAGGGCTGGCCAGTGGGAATTGGCCTCCGTCACAGTTCATTGTACAGCTCACATATATTCCTGGGATACCTGGGAAGGTAGGAATTTTCCAGTTTCTCCCTTTGGTCAATGGACAAGCTATTCAGCCTTGAGCCTGATCTGTTTTAAGCAATGCTAAGCACAGAGACTACGATGAATACCATCCCTGCCCTCCTATAGCTTGCAGGTCCAAACATTCACTTCCAGTGGAATCAATATGACAGGTCAACACTTGGGCCTTCTTAAGAATCACCTCAATGTGCATTGGCACATTTTTTGAGGATTTCAAAGTACACAAGTGGATTAAACTCTGCTGTCTTGACAACCTCATTGTTTTCCCATTTTATTAACCTTTTTGCATTTATCTTGGTTATTGTTTGCTTTCCCCACTAACAGAATGAATACTTTGGGGTATTAACTCAGTTGTGCTTCCCTTGGGCTTTATTTCCTTTCAGAACTTAGCTCTTGACAGGAACAGGTTTCAGAGGCATGGGCGCAAATTACAACGTTGCCACTTAGTAGTTATGTTCTTGGAAAAGTCAGTTTGTCCCCTGAGACTCAAGTGTTTCATTAGTCCACCAATGTGCCAAGATCATCTTTCCCAGGATTCTAAGTAAAGTGATACAGACGCCAAGTAATCTTAAATCACAGGTGCCATTACCCAGGCAGCAGATGCTGTGCCTGGCCTTTCCTAGTACCAACTGTAGAGTGGGGGGTGTTGAAAAGCAAAATCTAACTACAAATCTAACTACAAAATCTAACTATTTTGTTGGAAAAACATCCCGAAGTATTTTCTATTTCAAATACACATTATTACTTTTTTTCTTTCTTGGATGATCTGAAAAATTCAAGTTGGTTAATCAGATTAAGCTTTGCAGCCATACCAGGATTACATTTTTGGTTTATTAAACTACTTCAAGATGTATTTTAAAAATGTTATTCTGTAGTACGTGAAATGTCCTTCCACGGAGGACAGTGGGAGCAGAGAAAAATTATGAAACATATAATACATTGTTCTCAACATGGGACAATTTTTTTTTTTTTTTTTTTTTTTTTGTGGTACGCGGGCCTCTCACTGTTGTGGCCTCTCCCGTTGCGGAGCACAGGCTCCGGACGCGCAGGCTCAGCGGCCATGGCTTACGGGCCCAGTCGCTCCGCGGCATGTGAGATCTTCCCAGACCGGGGCACGAACCCGTGTCCCCTGCATCAGCAGGCGGACTCTCAACCACTGCACCACCAGGGAAGCCCGGGACAATTTTTTAAAATTCATTTTACTCTTTTTGGAAACACTGTCACCAAAAGGAAAAGAATGACCTCACTATAGAACTACATGTATGAAGCAAGACCTACTGTCATGTATTTATAATTTTTTTACTTTCACAGTTTTAATAAATTTGAAGGGGGTGGGGAGGTTTTTCACTAATGGGTTTGTATATATACAGCCCATGGGTTTTTGGTCTAAAAGCCAACTCTTAGGGAATGGAATAGGACATAGAAATCGTTTGATTAAAAAGTCTAGTGATTCGGTTGCTACTCAATGGTTGCAAAGTTTAAAACTGAGTTTGAGGGACCCTGCAATGAAAATAGCTCAGACACAGAGGAGTTAAGAGACAGTTTCTCAGGCCTTGGCTCAGTTATTCCTTACAAATAACGATTCTGCATGACTAGGGAATGATTTAATATGCAGTCTTGGAAAGTTGAAAGGTGATTTTCTGGTCACAATTTCTATTTCCAAATTGGGTAAAATGAGCCATCGCTTCTACCAAGGTACCATCATTTCTAGTGATAGTCCCATGAATCAAGTTAATTCTTGTGCTGCCAGGAAAGTTGGAATTTTCATTAGTTCTAAAAACTCTTAACCATAGGTTTCAGATAGGTAGCATTTTTATTTTTTTATTTTTATTTTTTGCGGTACGTGGGCCTCTCACTGTTGTGGCCTCTCCCGTTGCAGAGCACAGGCTCTGGACGCACAGGCTCAGCAGCCATGGCTCACGGGCCCAGCCGCTCCGCGGCATGTGGGATCTTCCTGGACCGGGGCACGAACCCGTGTCCCCTGCATCAGCAGGCGGACTCCCAACCACTGCGCCACCAGGGAAGCTCAGATAGGTAGCATTTTAAGTTAAAACTTCTCTGGAAATGACCATCTTTTTTTTTTGCATTTTAGCATCCAAGTTGCATGTGCAATTTGCTCTAATTTTTCCTGTTAGCTGTTATTGCTGGAGAATGAAATGGGCAGGTCATTGTGTCTTTTAATCAACGCTGTAGTGTGATCTTGCTTGCACCATGACCTGCTCTCAAACATGCTTGTATCTTTGCAAACATACTGTCTGTAGCCTAGGGGCAGAGAAAACATAGGATTGTTGCATTTTAAAAGGTTCATATAACAATATCTGCAAGAATGTCAGACATTTGAGTTACGTTTCTGCAATTACAGCCATAAATATAAGAATGAAGGTTTTTCTTTTTCTCTGGAGAATAAGGATCCTCCCTAACCTTAAACTAGATTGAGTCTTGAGCAGCCATAGACAATACATAAATGAATGGGCATGTTTGTGTTCCCACAAAATTTCATTTATGGACACTGAAATTTGAATTTCATAGGGTTTACTTGTGTCATGAAATATTCATCCTTTTGATTTTTTTCAACCATTTTAAAAGCTAGAAACCATTCTTAGCTCTGGGGCTGCATAAAAACAGGCAGCAGGCTGGGTTTAGCTCTTAAGCTGAGTTGTAGTTTGCTGTAGTAAGTGGCAGAGTCAGGATTTGAACCCAGGCAGTATGGGTCCAGTGAGCTCTTAACATATATATTATATATTATATTATATGTAATACATATATGTTAACATATATATATTTAATATGATGATAATGATAGTAAATCATGCTCTTTATAGAAAATCTAGCAAAGGATGAAAGAGAAAATAGCAACCACCCACAAAAACACAACCCAGAAATAACCACTAGTAATATTTGATGTTTTCTTTCCATTCTTTTGTCTACTCTATGCAGTATTTAGTTTATAAATTTTAGTTTTTCATTTATAAACATTTTTCACATTTCCACACAGGCCACACAATTATAATAATTAATGGATACGTGAGAGTTCATTTTAAATGTACTAGGGGAAATTGCTATTTTGAAAAAAATCCTACAGCTAATAATTTCATAAAGCAAAGAATCTTTTGATTAAGTTAGTCACTTTTCATTTACCTGCCACATCTTTGCATTTCTAGGAGTTGGATTTTTTAAAAGCAACCTTGATCACGGACAGTAGTAAAAAGGCTTTGGAATCCACCAGACCTGAATTTGACTTCTCACTGACCCTTTATTGGCCAAATGGCCCTGGGCAAACCATCAGTTTTTGTTAATCTGAGGTGTCAACTGAGGTGATGGTTAGGGACACCTCAGTTTTCCCTTGTTCCGAAGAGAAACCAAGACCACTATATATAATGTCCCAAGCAGGGACCTAGCACAGAATCCTGGTCACTTGGTAGCAGCCAGTCCTTATGTTCCCTGCCACCAACCATTCCCAGTGCCCAGCACCAGCACAGGAAATAGATTCTCTTCCCTCAAGACTGCAGAGAAAATGTCCTTTTCTGTTTTGAGCAGCACAGGAGTCTTCTTCCTGGAGTGAATATGGGCCCGCAGGAATGAGGATAATGAGAAGGATTAATGAGGTGGGTGGACCTGATCTGGAAGTGCCCACCCCGCCCCTTGCCACTCCTGCCTCACCCCAACCAGGAGACTTTGATCGTAGTTTCCAAACTGAAGCAGTGTCCAGGTTCCTACAATAGCAGGTGGCATCCTGACCTAAGCAGAGGCGGGGTTCTATTTCACAGGTACAGGGGATCTCCAGCCCAAACATCTGAAAAGAATTCGGAGCCCAGCCAAATCCATGAGCGGCAAAAAGTCTTTGGAGCTGCAGAGGACGGCAGGGCTCACAGCCGAGGGCTGCAGCAACACTGGCTTTCAGGTGAGCAGACCTTTCATCTTGTTTAAGTCCAAGTAAATGGAAGTAATGCTCTTTCCTTGCCTTTCTGGCAAGTTTCTTAACTACAGCAGAGAGATTCTTGGAACACAATAAGATTTTTAATGGCACTCTTTAAGCCTATTATTTTTCCTTCTTGGGTTCTTCTCAGGTTGACAAACCTGATAAGTTTCTTAACCGAAACTGTTTTGTTCCCTGCCACTTAAAGACAAGAATGTCCTCTCCTACTTGTGTTTAGGGCTCATACGGCACAGATATAGTTTTTTTTTTTTTTAATGTATTTATTTATTTATTTTTGGCTGTGTTGGGTCTTCATTGCGATGCGCAGGCTTCTCCTTACATTGGCTTCTCTTGTTGCAGAGCACGGGCTCTAGAGCACAGGTTCAGTAGTTGTGGCGCAGGGGCTTAGTTGCTCCATGGCATGTGGGATCTTCCCGGACCAGGGCTCGAACCCGTGTCCCCTGCATCAGCAGGCGGATTCTTAACCACTGCGCCACCAGGGAAGTCCATGGATATGGTATTTACCTACAGACATTTTCCCAAAGAACTGGTGAGAGGGGAAGAATGGGGAAGAATCCAGGTCCTGGATGTAGTTAGCACCTCAGGGTCCCTTTCTCTTAAACCAGGTCTCAGAGCCCCTCTCAGATGGTGACCTGGGTACCTGTGCTGCTGCGGGGGGCAGGTACCCAAATCATCTCATGTCATCATCCAAAACTCACTGAGTGATTAACACTGCTTAGCCCAGGGCTAGGTGCCACAGAAGTCCTGTCACCATAAATCACCAGGCTTTTTTCTGACTGGGTCTGGGATGGGGGTTTTTCAGGGCTGTACCCAAGTATACTTCTTCTTTTTTTTTTTTTTTAAAGCACTGAAGTAGCTTACTTCCCTGCCTCGAATTAGAATGATATATTTATTTATTTATTTATTTATTTATTTATTTATCTATTTATGGCTGTGTTGGGTCTTCGTTTCTGTGCGAGGGCCTTCTCCAGCTGTGGCAAGCGGGGGCCACTCTTCATCGTGGTGCGCGGGCCTCTCACTATTGCGGCCTCTCTTGCTGCGGAGCACAGGCTCCAGAGGTGCAGGCTCAGTAATTGTGGCTCACGGGCCTAGTTGCTCCGCGGCATGTGGGATCCTCTCAGACCAGGGCTCGAACTCATGTCCCCTGAATTGGTAGGCAGACTCTCAACCACTGCACTACCAGGGAAGCCCCCAAGTATACTTCTTTTCCTAACCTGACACTCAACATGGGAAGCTCACATGAGCAGGTGTCAGCAATCCTCTGGGCTTCAGCTTCAATAAACAGGCAGAACAAATGCTTAGGCACTAACAAAGAAAGGAACAAGGAAGGTAAAAGGGCTTTGACCCAAGCTGACTCAAGTCCTGAGTCTTCTACTCACAAGTTATTGTAACTTCCTTGATCTTTGGTTTAGTTGTCTGTGCATGTGTCACAGTCATGCTCATCTCATAGATTATAAGTGTAGGGGAGGAAAAATCTTACCCTCTACCCTCTAATGTTCAGTTCCTGAGGTCTGTGAATTAAACTGACAAATGGCAGAAAAACAGGAGCAAAGGCATATTAATAAAATATTTATTAATATTTTTAATTTTTTGTACACATAAAAGTCACAGAAAAGAAGGCTTCACAGGAAAGAAGGGAACATCCCAAAGAAGCAGTAAGATTCAGAGGCTTATATACTATTTTAAAAAGGAGATAAGGGCTTCCCTGGTGGCGCAGTGGTTGAGAGTCCGCCTGCCGATGCAGGGGACACGGGATCGTGCCCCGGTCCGGGAAGATCCCACATGCCGCTGAGCGGCTGGGCCCGTGAGCATGGCCACTGAGCCTGCGCGTCCGGAGCCTGTGCTCTGCAACGGGAGAGGCCACAACAGTGAGAGGCCCGTGTACCGCTAAAAAAAAAAAAAAAAGGAGATAAATTGTGGAGAAGTGACTAGACAAAGGAAAGAGTGGTTGGGCTTTTAGGGCAAATAAATTGTGGGAAAGTGATGAGGAAATATATGGAGGTAACTACTGGAAGATAAGGTTTGACCATGAGGTATCTCCTCGCCATCTCTGTCTTCAGTGACAATGGTTGTTCTCTGTCTGTTATGGGGAGGGCAACACTCGCACGAGGGAAAGTTATGCCCTGTTTTTAAGCAGATAGAGAAAGAGCAGAGATATCTTCTAAGAATTATTTTGAACTGAAGGCAAATGAGAAAAGGCAGACACAGAAAGAGCTCTCGGCTCTTCCTCTATCCGCTTAAATATGGCACATTTAAGCCAAAGTGGCATATTTGGAGTGGCATATCCTGATCGCCATCATAAGTGAGAAAAAAGCATAAAGCAGGGAGCCTTTTCTTTTTTTCTTTTTTTTGCAGTACGCGGGCCTCTCACTGTTGTGGCCTCTCCTGTCGTGGAGCACAGGCTCCAGACACGCAGGCTCAGTGGCCATGGCTCATGGGCCCAGCCGCTCCGTGGCATGTGGGATCTTCCCAGACCAGGGCATGAACCCGTGTCCCCTGCATCAGCAGGCGGACTCTCAACCACTGCGCCACCAGGGAAGCCCACAGGGAGCCTTTTCTGATTGAAAAGAATGGAAGGGATGGAATGGGATAAAGGGTCAAAGTGAATATGGCAGCAAGAGAAAGGCATCTGCAATGGAGAAGGGTACCTGTTGCCAGCAGTTGGCTGCCCGTGGTCAGTGAGCAAGGCGCAGAGCCCCCAAAAGCTGCCCTGTTTTCTATCCCTCACACTCTTCTCCCATAGCAGAGCATCTCCAGGCCTCAGGGTGCAGAGCAGTGCCTCTCAAACCCAGCAGAGTACCACACACCAGTACCAACAAGCGTTGACCAGGTTATTCGTCCAGTGTTTCTCCTTCAATGAGAATTTCCAGAGACACGTATTTACTCAGCAAGATTGTTAACTGCCCCCTGGATGTGGCCACTGCTAGAGAGGGAGATGAGTTCAAGAAGGAATAATATGCTAATCTTGCATCACAGATGTTCGGAGAACATCAGTTAGGGCTTAAGGGTGGGCAGGGATTTCCCAGTTGAACAGGGAGGGGCATCAGCAGAGCATCACAAATAAAGAGAACTATCTACCCAGGCCCAGGGGCCTGAAAGAGCCTGTGTGCTTGGGGTAGAGAAGATTCGGAGCTGGGGCTGGGGAGTAGGGAAAGGGGGCAGGCTGGCGTCAGATCATGTGGCCTAAGCATTTGAGAAGGAAGCAATCAAAATCTACACTCTCGGGAATTCCCTGGAGGTCCAGTGGTTAGGACTCCACACTTTCACTGCTGAGGGCCCAGGTTCAATCCCTGGTGGAGGAACAAAGATCCCGCAAGCCACGCAGTGCAGCCAAAAAAAAAAAAAAAAATCTACACTATCAAATCATTAAAGTACTCTACTAGCCCTGTTAAAGATGGACAAAAAATGGAAAGAGATTTGTGTGTGGTTGGGACACCAGTTAGGAGGTTAGTGTGATGATCAGAAGTAGGTTAGAGGCGGTGGAAACTGACGCTGGGGGAAAGTACTTGTGCTCCTAAGAGGCCGCTGCAGTGGAATTGGGCAGAGTCAGAGCTGCTCTGCCTGCGAAAATTTCCACGTCCTCCTCTGTAATATATGCAAAAAATATATGTTTTTAAAAATGCTGTCTTAGTTCACTCAGGCTGCTGTAACAAAATATCTCGGACTGGGTAGCTTATAAACAGAAACATATTTTTCACAGTTCTGGAGGCCGGGAGGTCCAAGATCACGGCATCAGCAAATTCTGTCTGGTGAGAGCCCCATCCTCACGTGGCCACAAATGCAAGGGAGCTCTCTGGGCTTTTGTCTGTCTGTTTGGCCACACTGCACAGCTTTGGATCTTAGTTCCCCAACCAGGAATTAAACCCGTGCCCTCAGCAGTGAAAGCATGGAGTCCTAACCACTGGACCACCAGGGAAGTCCCTCTGGGGTCTTTTTTATAAAGGCACTAAACCCATTTATGAAGGCCCTTCCCTCATGACCTAAGCACCTCCCAAAGGCCCCACCTCCTAATACACCATGCAGGGCATGACATTTTCAAAACAGGAATTTGGCAGGGGGCGTGGTGTGTGGACACAAACATTCAGACCATAGCAAGTGCCTAGCACAGTGTGAACATAGTAGCAGTAGCTCTTGGTGCCAGGACAGGTTAAAGTCCACATGTCTAGCTTGAGATATCCACTTGGAAGTGATTCCCTTTACGTAAATAGGAAATCTAGGAATCAGGTTGGAGCAAGGAAAAGAATGACTTCATTTTGAGGCTGCTGGTTGAAATTAAGATGATGCTGAACATCCAGATAGAGATGGAAATGGAGCAGGAAGCTTTAGGCACACCTGCACCTGGAGCCTGGAAGGGGACGTTATACGTTTGGGGGCTGTTAGCACAGAGGTGGCCAGGGTGTGGACGAGACCACGGGGAGGGAAACCTGGGAAGCACCAGTGTTTCAGGAGCAGCAAAGTCAGAGAAGTCAGAGGATGAAACAGAGAAGCCAGAGGGAAAGAGAGGACGGAACCAGAGGAGGAAAGGTCTGGGGAAGCAGAGGGGTAAGAGAACCACAAGGTGAACAGCAAAGACCCCTCCATGGAATGGAGGAGACACGTTCATCTGATTTGCTAATTAGGATATTACTGGTGACCGGGGCTGAGGGCCGGGACAGTCTGTGTTTTAAGTGGGAGTTAAGAGACTGGAGAAAATGAGAACAGAAAGGACATTCCTCTGGCAGAGAGGAGAGGAGAGAAGAGGGACAGGCTCGGGAGAGGCAAGATGGAAATTGTAGGCAGTGTTTTTCTTATCATTGTAAATGATCACATGCAGAAAAACACATAAAACCAAATAGACAACATATTATAAAGTGCCACCCAGGTCAAGAAATAGGACATTGCCCTCTCTCAGCTCGGACACCCCTGCCCTGCACAGTCTGTTCAACTGCCCCCCTCCCTCAGGGATAACAAGGTTCCCAACTTTGTGGTAATTACTTTGCCGTTTTGCCTTATGCTTTAACTTCTAATTATGAATCCTTAAACACTGCCTTTGCCTGTTTTTGAACTTTATGTAAATAGAAAATTTCAAGAAAAATTATTGCTTCTTTTAAAACATTTATATGGAATTAGGTAAGATGAATCATTTCGTATCTGGCTTCTTTTGCTCAGTTTTATATTTCTAAGATTCAGCCATAGTACTGTGTGTAACCAGAGTTCATCCAATTTCCTTGATACACAGTATTCTCCGTCAATACTACACAATTTATCTATTTTACTGTCAGTGGACTTTGCCTCGTTAAGTTTGGAGCATTGGGGAACTTCAAAATAACAAAGGCAGCTATGAATATTCTTGTACGTGTCTCCTGGTGAATAACACTTTTATTTTGGGATTATACTTAGGAGTGGAATTACTAGGTCATTGGGAATACATATACACTTTCAACTTTGATAATAATTCCAGACTGGTTTCCTAAGTGGTTTTACCAGTTTATACTCCCATCCACAGAGTGTGAGTTCCTATTACTCCATAGGCTCACCAACATTTATCGGGTTTGTTAATTTCAGTGATTCTGGTAGGTGTATAGCCATATATTAGGGAGGTTTGATTTTAATTTTCCTGTGTTATTGGCCATTAGATGCCTACTTTATGAAATAATTGCTCAAGTCTCTTGTCTATTTTCTCTACTGGATTTTGTCTTTTCCCTATTGATTTGAAAGAGTTCTCTTTCAAAATGAAAGTCTTCTATCACTCTGAAACTCTCTTTCGCTCTTTAACATTTTGAGAAACAAAAGTTAATTATACTGAGGGACCATTTATCAGGTGTTTGTTTTATATATCCTGTTTAAGAAATCACTTTCTACCCTGCAAGATCATGAAGATACCCTCTCATATTTTCTATAAGCTTGTTCTTGCTTTCTACATTGAGGCCTCTAGTCCCTCTGAAACTGATTTTTATGTATTGTGTAAGATGAGAGTCAAGTTTTCTGTGTTTCTACATGGACATTCAATTATTTCACCATCACTTCAAAAAGAAAAACCTTTTCTTCATCTGACAAATACCGCAAATTCCAAGAGTCTATCTTTGGGGTAAGTTTTTTTAGAATAGGGCAACTGAAAGATTTTTTTCAAACTCAAAGAAGGGGAAAGGATCCAGAGAAAAGGAAGAGATGAAAATTGACAGCAGGAGAGGTGGGATAAAACTCAGAACTTCTAAGGGTGAAAATCCAGACAAGTTTTTGAACGAACCTCTTTCCTGAAGTGTGTCCCTTAGAATCCCAGCACAAGTGTCCTCCTGCCCATGAGTAAACATTGATCTTGCCATGAGTGGCCATTAGAGGCACAGGGCCCATCCTTGCTCTGACGTCGGTTGGGTAGGACCCACTTATGAACGTCCTGAGAGAGCCCTAGACTGGAATTGTGCCTCTACTCTACACATACACGGAGGAAGGCTGCCTCACTCCATGATTCACCTGGTGAGTCAGTCAGGTTTGGAGAGATTGTTAAATGGAGCTCAAAATTTGGGAGGTCATATAAGTGCTGGAATGTTGGCATAGACTTTGAACCCAGATTCTTTGAATATATAAGTTCTGAGGTTGGAAGAGTACTGTTTCTTCAACACATTAATCAGGGAGGTCAGCATGAATCACACTCAGATAACTGAGTATGTTTACACATAGCTCAGGACAAGCTTGGCTAGAGCTATCTAGATGCTTTTTTTGTCCCCACAAGTAAATTAAGACACAGAAAATGCATGACAATAGAGTTGCCATGTGATCCTGCAATCCCACTCCTGGGCATATATCTGGACATAAGTATAATTCAAAAAGATACATGTACCTCTATATTCATAGCAGCACTATTTACAATAGCAAGACAGGGAAGCAGTCTAAATGTCCATCAACAGATGAATGGTAAAAAAGATGTGGTACATATATACAATGGAATATTACTCAGTCATAAAAAAGAAGGAAATAATGCCATGTGTAGCAACATAGATGGACCTAGAGATTATCATCCTAAGTGAAGTAAATCAGCCAAAGACAAATATATGATATCACTTATATGTGGAATCTAAAACAAATGATACAAATGAACTTATTTACAAAACAGAAATAGACTCAGACATAAAAAACAAACTAATGAAGAAGTGAAATTGAGTTATTTGTAGTGAGGTGGATGGACCTAGAGTCTGTCATACAGAGTGAAGTAAGTCAGAAAGAGAAAAACAAATACCGTATGCTAACACGTATATATGGAATCTAAAAAAAAAAAAAAAAAAGATTATGAAGAACCTAGGGGCAGGACAGGAATAAAAAGGCAGACGTAGAGAATGGACTTGAGGACATGGGGAGGGGGAAGGGTAAGCTGGGACAAAGTGAGAGAGTGGCATGGACATATATACACTACCAAATGTAAAATAGATAGCTAGTGGGAAGCAGCTGCATAGCACAGGGAGATCAGCTCAGTGCTTTGTGACCACCTAGAGGGGTGGGATAGGGAGGGTGGGAGGGAGACAGAGAAGGGAGGAGATATGGGGATATATATATATATGTATAACTGATTCACTTTGTTATAAAGCAGAAACTAACACACCATTGTAAAGCAATTATACTCCAATAAAGATGTTAAAAAAAAAAAAAAAACTTATGGTTACCAAAGGGGAAAAGGGCAGGGAGGGAGGGATAAATCAGGAGTTTGGGATTAACAGATACAGACTTCTATATATAAAATAGATAAACGATAAGGACCTACTGTATAGCATGGGGAATTACATTCAATATCTTTTAATTACGTATAACAAAATAATCTGAAAAGGAATATATATATAGAACTGAATCACTTTGCTGTATACCTGAAACTAACAAAACATTGTAAATCAACTATACTTTAATAAAAAAACAAAAAATAATGTGGCTATTCTGGAAAACAGATACATCCCCGTTTCTCCAGGCTTTATTGTTCTTGCTGTTGTCATTATTATTACTATTTGTTTCTTTAGTGAATTAACTGAAATAATTTTATGTAGACTGTATTTATTGTCATGTGTGGCCACTAAAGTCTCTGCTCAGTTAGTTTAATGATTAGTTAAGGATCTGATATAAATTCCCAAGCAGCTGGAACCAATAAATCTCCCAGGCTTTGCTGAGGGCTCTGTGTGCCTGCTGGGGAGATTGCCTTCAGTGCTCAGGCAAGCTGGCCACAGTTCTATGTTTACTTTACTCCCTGCTTCTGTTGACTTTCAACATCAGCCAGAGATGAGAACTTTGATTTTTCTCAGGTCTTTCTCAAGCATGAACGTGACTCCGGGCATGTCCCTGGGCTTCTAATTTCCCAGGAATATCAGAGCGTTTCTAAGTCCCTTATAGATATCTCATTCCCCAGCTTTTCCTTTAAATTTTTGTCTATCTTGTTGTTTTCTCCAACTGTTATCACCACCTCAGGCAGCTGCCTACCTTAAACCATTGCCCCCAGGAAAATAGCACTGGGTGAACTCTAACTCAGATTAAATAAAGACACGCCTTGTGAGTGGGATTTTCTGAGGAACTGCAAGACAGGTCAAATAATGGCAGTTATCTTGGAATTGGACTTTGGGAGAGTGACAACCCCATTTTGCCTCATTATTTACCCATTAATATGAGACAAGGCTCTCTGTACCATGAAAAAGTGTCACAGTCCAAAAGGGGCCAAGACAGGCATAACAGCTCCCCTTCTGGACCACACAGTTGCCTTATTTTGCTGACCTGCTCAGCTTTGGAAATGTACCAATCATTTTACCCTGTCAGTCATATCACTTTATAACTTTGCTAGCTTTTAAATAATTTTTTGAAGTATTTATTTATTTGGTTGCATCAGGTCTTAGTTGCGGCAGGCAGGCTCCTTAGTTGCAGCTCAAGGGCTCCTTAGTTGCAGCGCACCAGCTCCTTAGTTGCTGCTCGCAACCTCCTTAGTAGTGGCATGCGAAATCTTAGTTGCGGCATGCATGTGGGATCTAATTCCCGGACCAGGGATCGAACCCGGGCCCCTGCACTGGGAGCGCAGAGTCTTAACCACTGCACCACCAGGGAAGCCCCAAGAATGTTTATTTTTCTAATTCTCATTACTGCATTCTGAGTTTCTCATCCACTCAAGTCCATTGGTTCAGGAACACTTACAAGGAGGAAATTGGTTAGAGAGCACTGGTCTGACTTGTGCAGCCAGGGAGGTTTGAAACAAAGTAATTGCTTAATTACTTAATTGCTTCATTGAGGACTGGTCAGACCCAGGCAGATGAAGCAGCTGGAGAGCAAAGGTCTAGGCACAGGGTATGTTGGAGCCAGCAAGGCAGGGCATAAGGTCAAGAAAAGATATTTCTAGGAGCCAGCAAATGTGAGGCTTTCTGTTGACCCACACAGCCGCTCCCTTTTTCCCCTGCAGAGCATGAGGTCTTGAGGTCAGGGAAGAGGGAAGAAAGAAGTGGGAAAGGAAGAATTTAGAAAAGCACAGGTGGGAGTAAGAAGTAGTCTGCTGTGCTCCAAGCACTGACCCTATATAGTGTATGTGGTTCTGACCTTGGCTGCAGATGGCAAGGGGCCTCTTGTTAAGGAGGAAGTGGAAGAGGGAGGAAAGGGGCGAGCTCCTGAAAAAAGCCAGACAGTTGGTGGGCGGATGGGAAAGTGAGGGTGACATCAGGGCACAGACACTGAGCCTGAAAGCTACATACTAAGTCATTATGAGGAGGGCAAAACCCCTTGGGTTGAGGCTTCAGAGCCAGGCTGCCAGGTCCACCATTTAGGCAAGTGACCTAACTTCTATGCCTATTTCTTCATCCCAAAATAGGTACTAATACCCTGCATCATAAGACTTTTGGGAGATTAATGTAAAGCACTAGTACCTAGCAAGTGCTCAAGTATCAGCAACTATTATTTAAACCATTTACGTGGGGAGGCTATTTTGGTGCAGGCCAAACCAAATTTTCAACTCCAGGTGTGAAGTCTGTCTCTTCTCATAGCAAATACTGGAATCCACTGATGGAAAAACTGTGAGAGATGCCAACATGCAGATCTGAATTGTTACCACGTCAACTGAACGTAAAACCTCATGTCCCTGAGGTCTCCAGCACACTGGAGAGCTCGGCCCTCAACATCTGTCTCTCTTCAAAGCACTGTAGAAAGTTATTTACAGATATTCTGGTTCATTTTGATTCATGTTCTATTTAATCAAATGAATTTCTTTTAAAATTTGTATACACTGTTAAGTTTATTCGATGTGTTTCTAGCACTTAATTACTTAATCAGCACTCCCTGGAAAGAAGTGCTTGATGGCCAAGGTGACTTTAGAAATCACCAAAAAGCAAATTTTTTCCAACTGTGAGCAAATTCAAATGCCTATGACATAATGATGTGCAACTGACTGGTATAAAATACTCCAATTCTAAGTAAGGATAATACTTAGAAAGAAATGACCGTAACTCCCCACAATAACATAAGAATCAGGTAGGTACTACTGACCAAGGCTTTATCCTGCAGGTGATTCAGGCTTTGGCATAAAACACACCTTTCTTCCCCACTCCCGCACCTCGTGGCTTGAGGGATCTTAGTTCCCAGACCAGGGATCGAACCTGGGCCCCCTGTAGTGGAAGCTCAGAGTCCTGGACCATCAGGGGATTCCCTAAAACACTCCTTTACATAAAGAGGGCTGGAGAGTGGCTGAAGCAGGAACCAAAAGTAGACTTGGAGTCGATTTCACTGAACTTGCAGGAAGGTCCCAAGTTGTAACACCCACTGTATAAACCAATGGTTGCAAACGCAAAGCAGGATTTTGAATAGCTTAGGGGCTACTCAAGATAATACAAGATGAAGTTACAAGATGAAGGTGTCATTAATGATATCTGATGTCACTTGACACCACCTGTATCTCTCCTTCCCTATTTCCCTTTTCTTCCTTCTTATTCTGTCGTACTCCAATAATAGACTTTAATAAAATCTGAAGCCATGTTTTCTGCTCTTAATTTTAGAAATAAAATTAATAAATTTAAATATTAGAAATAAGTCTTTCAGTGATTAATCTGACTAAATTGCTTCACAGACAAGTGTTATTACATCCTTCATAGCTTTTGTATATTATAAATATTAGACAGCGTAAATTTCTTAATCTTTCAATCTTTGGCTGACAGTCACGAGCCCTACAGAAAGAAGACCACCACCAGCTTTGTGGCCCATGGTGAAAGCATTTTAATAAACAAAACACAATCTACACTCACCTCACCATCTGAATTTTGATCCCTTCAGACAGACTGGAGATTTGCTTACTAAAACAAATCAGAGAAGGAAATGAGAGTAAGAAGAATCTTAATTTCGACTGAGAAATTCAAAGGGATTTTACCCTTGTTTATTAATTTTTTTTCTCAACTGTAGGAAGATGTTTTGCTTATAAGAGCACCTCTGGTTCCCCTGTGACTAAATGGGTTGCATCTTTGGAATGTCAGACACAGCCAAGTTTATTCCAGTTAACCCGTAGAAGTAGTACCTTGAACTTTTTAATAGTCCTTATACCGACTATAATTAATGATCAATTAAATAATTTATGGTTGACAGCTTTTCCTCTAAACTCCCTGAGAACAGGGACTGTAATGCAATGCCTTGTAACTAATACAGTGTCTATGCCATAGTAGGTGCACAGTAAGTATTTATTAAAGGAATGAATGAGAATGCTTGGGATGGAGCCCCAAGGAACTATATGTAACATTAAGGGTTGAGTGAAAAGGCTTATACGGTACAGGAAAAGGAGAAGGAGAAGTACAGATGGTAGGAAAGAACTAGCAAAATGTGATCACAGAAGTCAGGGGCAAGAATATTTTAAGGAGTAAATGGTCCACTATGTATGATGAAAACTGGACTTAGGGAAATGGAAACCATTGATTACTTTAGCAAGAGTGATTTCCATAGCGTGGTAAGAATGAAAGCCATTTTGGCATGGGTTCAAGAGTGAATATGAGGCAAAAAATGGAACCAGTGTCCTGTCTGATCAGGCTGCTATAACAAAATACTACAGACTCAGTAGCTTAAAGACAACAGAAATTTATTTCTGGAGACTGGAAGTCTAAGATCAAGGTGTTAGCACGGTCAGTGTTCTAGTGTGAGCCCTCTTCCTGGTTTAGAGTCAGCACCTTTGAAATCACCATGTCCTCACATGGTAGAAAGGGCTAGGGATCGCTATGGGCTCACTTTTATAAGGGCACTAATTATTCCCATTCATGAGGGCAACACCCTCAAGACTTAAGCAACTCTCAAAGGCCCTACTTCCTAATACCATCATCTTTGGTGGCTAGAATTTCAACATAATGAATTTTGAGGGGACACAAACATTCAGACCGTAGCAACCAGTAAGTGCAGATAGAAAACTGGTGGGCTTTTTTTGGTTGTTTTGGTTTATTTTATTTTATTTATTTATTGTTTCTGGCTGTGTTGGGTCTTTGTTGCTGTGTGCAGGCTTTTATTTGGTTGCAGTGAGCGGGGGCTACTCTTCATTGCGGTTCACTGGCTTCTCATTGTGGTGGCTTCTCTTGTTGCAGAGCACGGGCTCTAGGTGCGCGGGCCTCAGTAGTTGTGGCACGTGGGCTCAGTGGTTGTGGCTCGCGGGCTCTAGAGTGCAGGCTCTGTAGTTGTGGCACACAGGCTTAGCTGCTCCGTGGCATGCGGGATCTTCCCGGACCAGGGATAGAACCCATATCCCCTGCACTGGCAGGTGGATTCTCAACCACTGCACCAACAGGGAAGCCCAGAAAACTGGTTTTTAATAGGAGAAGAATTCTTGGCTTCACATATTAAAAAATTGATAAAGATGCAACTATTAGAAAATCAAGGGAAAAGAAGGTTGAGTAAGGTAGTGCATGGGAAAGCACAGAGCACCGTGCCTGGCCCAGAGTAAGAAGTCCAGATGTTGTCATATTATTGCTGTTAGGATTAGCTTATCCATGTGTGTCTTGAGACCTCTCCCTCTCAAATGTATAGTAGAAGTTTTTGTGGGAGGGTCTTCAACTATTCAAACAACAGTTTAAGTCAAAGAAAAGCAAAAGAAACAATAACAGGAAATTGGAACCAGGCTGAAATAATCACACATTATCAAGTACAAATATGAAAAACTAAGATAAGAGTGAAAGACAACCCAGCAGCAGAGAAGGGCAGTGATGTCTCAGGGTGTACAATTCTACATTTATACGACTTTTAGCTAGTTCCAGGATCTGGAAACCACATGTGAAAAAAGGAAAACATATACATATGTGGTTTTGGAGAAATTTAACTCCACTCTTGGTGATGACTTGGTTAGTGTGGTGACAGGTCGACCATCCCATTATAAAGTTACATTTCTCTCTTTCTAATTAGTAAGTGATCTGAGCAGTGATTCCTCAGGCTGTGTGAATATCCAGTTCCCCAGAACATTTCACCGCATGGTTTTTGCATCCATTGATGACCCTTTCCTGGATCAATTATTACTTTGGGAGTTGCAAAATGGTAACTTTCATTTCTTCAGTATTCCTTACCCCACATTGTTTTGAAAAGAATGAACTTCTCTTTTTTTGTCTTTCTCTCTTTTTGAGTATCATTGTAGACTAACGTTCCCTTTTATTCAATGTTTTATAATGAATTACCAACATTATTTGTTTCTTCCAACACTTTTTATGAAATTTTTCAAACATACAGAAAAGTTAAAAGAATTTCATAGTGAACATCACCCACATTCTACAATTTACATTTTACTATCCTTTACCACATATTTCTTTATCTATGCTGCCCTCTATCCATCCATCATTCATCGTATTTTTTGACATAAGTTGCAGTTATTATTCACATTTTTTACTTTTTGGTACTCAATTTGTCCCAAATTTGGCCAGTGATCAAAGTATATAAAAATGAGGTCATGTTAATAGTTTTTACCAGGTTCCTGCTTCCAGACTACCAGAATCAGAAGTGGGGCTGAGGGTTGGCCCTCATGGCACCTCTATCTTGCCGCATTAGTGGAATGGCTAAACAAGTGGACATTGCATGCAGCAACCATTCTCCAGCCTACCTGAGCTTGTCTGGTCTGGCACCAGAACTACACTGGAAGCTAATCTGCATTTCATCTTTTAAATATAACCCAGGACTCTGATCACTTCTGATAGAAAAAAACAACCTCTTTTAGAAAAATCGTATGACATCAGCCTCGGGCAATTAAGCAGGAAGCTTAACCATCACTCATTTTCTCTTTATTTCAAGAATCTATATGAACCAGATGCTAAGTCCTTTATTCTTGGGCATTATTTGACTTATCTGACTAGTAGATTTACTGGATGATAATATGGACAGAACCAGAAGTAAAACCAGGACCTCCAATGACAAATAAGAAAAAAAAGGTCCATATTCTCTCAGATGTATCCATTTATGGTGGCTTCATAAATAAGAGCTACATCAGGTGGGGAGTGGGCAGGGAAAGCTTTCCCATGGGCCTGAGGAGAAAGGGGCACATTCCTCTCCACAGACCAAGAGGAGATTGAACTCCATGTTTGAAATGTATGTGACAGATGCAAAAAGACCCTCACTACATTTAGCTACTAAGTACAAGTAGAAAAAAGAATTCATATCTATTGCATAATTTACATCCATGGCATTGAAATTAAAGTGGTTATTGGAACTTGCCACTGGACCTTGCTGGGGTTTTTTTTCCTTGTTTTTTAAAGTGTTAGTAAAGATGCATATACGTTATTCTATCACAAATTAATTTTAATATTTTAATAACTGTATTTCAATATAATTGGCTTCCTTTTAATCCTATATATTTAATTTTATGTATTTTAAAACACTCTGAAACGAGTGCATCAGCTCCACCAACTGCCCTGCTTTAGGACAGTTCCCAGAAGTTGCACAGAGCTTCCATCACAGTGGTAGAACTTCATCATAACCACTGGGAGTTTAGGAAATATGCCTTTTTCTGGGAAACTGTAGACCCTGCTAAAATTCAGAGCTGTATTTCTAAAGGAAATGGGGAAGAATAGATGTTGGGGACAATTAGCAGTCTTGGCCATAATATTATATTTTTTATTGGAGTCCAAGAGCTGTTAATTAGATTCCAATTTTTTGTTGTCATTTTGGTTTTCTTTTATCCTTACTTTCCCACTTGATTTGTCATAGACTGAAAGAGTTCTCTCAACCTCTTTCTAAATGTGTCTCTAGATTTTTTTTCCCAGTTTCCCTTGTTAATCTATGCCACTTGTACATAGATAGCCATCCTTCAGAGAGTGAGATTGGACCCCAACCACTGGCTTCTTTTTGGACATGGTAATGGAATTTTTTGTCCTCTCTTCAGCCTTGATTGATTAAGATGATGACCACTGCGTGTTTTACCTTTCTGAGTATTTTCAGTGTATGGTTGTGCTCTGTTATTCCATCTGACTCAATCAAATAGATTTGCTTGCCCTTAGCTTCTCTCATCATACTTGATGTGATTTTTTTAAAAAAAACTTTTCATTGGTTTGGTTTATTTTTGTTTGGTTTCTTCTGAAGACATATTTTGTTTGTTTGTTTGTCTGTTTTAATGGCTCCTTTTATAACCAACCTAAGATTGTGAGTAATCACAAAATTTCTATATTTTCTACTTTCCATTATTTTATTTCATTCTCTTCCATCACTTAATTTTAACTGACTATATACCTTTTAGTGTTTACCTTTCTATCTTAAACACTGCTACTTATAATCTCTTCCAGCTCCCAGAAATTAAAAGTTGAGGAAACTGGCTTATTTATCCTACCATCAAAATTTTTGTTTCCTTCTCCTTCAAGTGGTGCTCTGATAATCTTTTGTACATTATCAGGGGTTGTAACGTTTATAATTTGTTCTGGAAACTTACTCCCTGGAGTTGTTTTGGATTTCGATTCATTAAAAAGATTCAAAACATACTATCACTTCTTTTGCCAAAATTTCTCCATTTATCACTTGTTTGGCTGGTTCTTCCTCAAGGTGTTTCTTCAAGAAAGCTCACAAAAGTCATATTCCATGAGTACTTGCATGTTTAAATGTATTTTTTTCTAAATCCAACAAATATAAACCTTCCTCTAATTTTTCTCCTTCAGGTACAGAACTCTGACTCTTTCCACTTCTCCTTATGTCTCTATCCTTAGAGGTTCCTTTTGCCTCTGGCTCACAAAGATCATGAGGGGAGAATGTCATCAGTGTTCTGTAGCCCTGACTCCTTGCAGCCAACTCAAAGCTCTGTTCAGAGCATTCAGAGGTGACAGAGAATTGTGGCAGGGCAGTGTGACAATGAGTCCCAGGCCGGTCAGATGGTTTCCTCGGCACCCGGTCTGTGAACCCACACAGGCTGGCAAGAAAAACAGGCACATCTCACAGAGGGGCAGTCTAGCCAGTGCCCATCACCTCACATTAAGGATTACGTAAACCCAAGACTTGAGTCAGAGGTTACCTGAACCAAGAGGGTCAGAAGCAATAGGTAAAGATCGGAGGCTTCTGGAATACTGCCTTTGAAAATGCAACCGTTCCAAGGTAATGCTCATGAAACTTGAAAGAAAATTTTAGAAAGAACTGGCCTTAAAATATTTGACATTTGTAGAGTTTTAAAATAGATAGATAGATAGACAGACAGATAGATAGATGGATGATAGTTAAGAGGGGGAGAGGAATGATTGCAATTTGAAGAGATTAGATTCACAAAACAGATGTTGACTTTTACATGCCAACTTTCAACAAGAGGACAAAGTGGCGAAGAGGTGCCACCACCTTTGAGCGGCTGGGCCCCTGCTGCAGTAGGTGGGCTGCGTCACGCCACCTCCGGCCCGTAGCTTTGCCTCCCTCTCCTGTTCTGCCGTGGGCCCACAATGCCACAGTACCAGACACAGGAGGAATTCAGTCACACAGCGGAGAAACTCTACCTTGCAGACCCTATGAAGGCACGTGTGGTTCTCAAATATAGGCATTCTGATGGGAGTTTGGGTATTAAAGTAACATGATTTAGTTTGTTTTGTGTATAGAACAGACCAAGCTCAAGATGTAAAGAAGATTGAGAAATTCCACAGTCAACTAATGCGGCTTATGGTGGCCAAGGAAGCCCATCAGTGTTGCCATGGAAACGGACTGAATGGTTTGAAATGACGACTGTTTGTCATGTTCTTAGGATGTAAATATCTTTTGAATTTGAGAAAGTGTTGGGACAGAAAATACTTTATGTAACTAAGTGGGCTATTCAGAAGCCAAGAGATCATTCTTTGTTCTTTAGTGTTTACTTTAGAGGGCTAGGAATGTAAGTGCTTTCGGTTAGAAAGCCTTTATTTAGTTTTGGAAATGGAACAAGGAATGTCTCTATCTTGGAAACTTTGCAGATTGTTTGATGTTAGGCAAAATAAAAACTTACTCTCTGGTAAGTTTGTATCAGTAATTTGAAAATGAGATATCAAGAAAAGCCAATTCTTCCTTAAATTTAGTTAATCTGTCTTTAAAAGAAAATTAAATGTAACCATTTTGCCGAATTGATATATTTCTTTTGGAGCATAAATTTTGTGCTGTTGATGACTAGCAAATACAAAATATGGTAACTGGAATTAACTGTGCACAGCAGTATAGCTGATTATATATGGTAGTGTAGTCTCAATTATATCAAAAAGTAACTATGAAAACAAGTATGCTTCACCTTAAACTTTACAAATTTAAACTATATGTTTTGTTTTATTTTTATAAACTTATTTATTTATTTTTGGCTTCATTGGAACTTCGTTGCTGCATTCAGGCTTTCTCTAGTTGCAGCGAGCAGGGGCTATTCTTCGTTGCCGTGAGAGGGCTTCTCATTGTGGGGGCTTCTCATTGCGGTTGCTTCTCTTGTAGCAGAGCATGGGCTCTAGGCACGTGGGCTTCAGTAGCTGTGGCACGCAGGCTCAGTAGTTGTGGCTCGCGGGCTCTAGAGCGCAGGCTCAGTAGTTGTGGTGTGCGGGCTTAGGTGGTCCACGGCATGTGGGATCTTCCAGGACCAGGGTTCAAACCTGTGTCCCCTGCATTGGTAGGCAGATTCTTAACCACTGCACCACCAGGGAAGTGTTTTTTTTTTTAACATCTTTATTGGAGTATAATTGCTTTACAATGGTATGTTAGTTTCTGCTGTATAACAAAGTGAATCAGCTATACATATACATATATCCCCATATCTCCTCCCTCCTGCATCTCCCTCCCACCCTCCCTATCCTACCCCTCTAGGTGGACACGAAGCACCGAGCTGATCTCCCTGTGCTGTGTGGCTGCTTCCCACTAGCTATCTATTTTACATTTGGTAGTGTATATATGTCCATGCCACTACATCTGCATCTTTATTCCTGTCCTGCCCCTAGGTTCTTCAGAACCATTTTTTTTTTAGATTCCATAAACTCTATTTTTAAATATAAGGGATTCATCGTATCATTAACTTGTTGAGCAAAGACTTACTTTGAATCAAATTTTCAGTGCTCAGAAACATCTGTCATTACTTTAAATGCATGAACAGAATGCTCACTAATGGATTGAAACAACCATATTACAGAAATATATGCCACATATTTGCCATCTACATTTTCTCAGAAGGGTTAAGGATTATTTGAACTGTTAAATTTTTGCATACCTCTATGACACCCCAACCCATTTCTCTCATTACTTAATCAAGGTGTTAATCATGACTGTCACAACTGTTCTCCATTAAACCAGAAATATGATATTATTTGATATTTATCTTATATTTATAACTTGAATTTTACCACCTAAATATAATGTTCACATGTTGATCCCTACATTAAAATATTTTTTGTTAGGAATTTGTTTGTTAACCAACGTTTTAACATGGAAAGTTCCGTTAGCCGTATGAATTTTGGCATGTTTCAGAGAGATCAGTAAATAAAATATTACATGAAAAAAAAAAGAGGACAAATTGACTAAATGCCCCAGAGCAAGCAAGCAAGTAGCAAACTAAACCATAAAATTAACATAAAGGTCAATGAGTACTTACTGTGTGTGGCACCAGACAGATCACACAGCCCCGCTAAGTAGGTAAAGAAAGCTATGTTCCCATGTAATAGGGTATGAGGCCTCAAGAAAGTAAGGCTGGATTTGAACCCAGGTATGACCATGGAACCCAAGATTTTTATCATAATGCAGCACCAATTCATATAGATAATTTACCAATATTCCAAGAAGCAGTCATCTAAGATTTATGTTGTCACTGCCTGTGATCTCTTTATATTGCGTTTTGGAATTTTAAGTTATTATTTGAGGCTGTTGTTCTAGTCTAGTTCCATTCCATGTTAAGAGAAATGGATACAGAAAGGTTAGATCACTTGAAGAAGCTCAGAAAAGCAACAGAAACTGGAGATGTATTACCAACACCTTCTCTCAGACATTTAAGGCTTAGAATATTAAAACATAAGGTAACCTTCTTAAAGAAATAGAGAAAGTAGTTCCGTGCTAGTCCTGTACCACTTGTAGAGACACAGTTCCATCTGTTATTTTAAGTTTGAGAGCCCTTTTTCCATTCATTCAAAAACAGTCATTGAGCACTTCTATGCCTGCACTGTGCTGAGCACATAGTATTCAGCAGAGAACAGAGGACAAAGTATCTGCCTTCTCAGCTTAGAGTCCAGGGGGTAAAATACAGATTTACACAGTCCCAAGTCCAAATGATATCACATTCCCATTTTTGTTGCTGGCCTTGGGACTTTGACATCCACGGCAAAATTTAAGTCATGCCTTGGTCTCACAATGCACCACATTGATTGCTTCTGTTACTGAATTAAACACAAGGCCTCCGTCTTGGGGTAGCCAAACCAAAGCCCCCTTGGCTCAGTCAGGGAGTTCTTTCCCACCTGGGCTCATGCTGCCAATAATGAAACTGAGTTTGGTGCAAGCCAGACGGACTTTTATTCTATAGCCAGATAATGGAGAAGGGGAACTCATGCTCTAAAGGCACCTTCTCCCCGGAGGGAGGGAGTAAGGGAATTCCAAGGGTTAGGAGGCAGACAGGTCATCAGGCTCTAGGAAAGGGTGGAGATGTCCAAGGGCAGCTGGGGCATGTGCAGTCTTCCACACTCCTTTGCACACGGCACTAATTGTGCCCTGCAGAGTACAAATCCCGCCTTCTGGCGGAGATCTTAGCACGGTAATGGAGCAAAGGTAACTCTTGATACCTCCAGGTTTCATCTGTGCAGGCACCTTCCTGTGGTCAAGTCAGAGCCCGCTCTGGGGGGTTGACCACTGCATATCTCTCAAAGCATGTATCTCTCACAGGACAGCTGCAAAGCATCTCTGCCAAACACCAGGTACTTTTGAAACAAACACAGAGATAGATCAGGCAAGTGTCCTTCAGCTCTCAGGAGATGGTATAGAAACACAGAGATAAATCAAGGCAAGAAAAGTGGTGACCCTTAGTCTACTTTGTCCACTATCTGGTTTTACTGTGGGCCTTTGTGGCAACCTGTTGATAAAACACAACTAGCCTGCATGGCTAAAAACCAGTTTCTACGCCTGGGGCCTGGGCTGCATAGCATGGATGACACTTCCAGGAAGTTTGCATTAAAGGTTACAAAGATGTGAAAATAGATACACACACATATACATATGTAGAAAATTAAATAAACAACTTTTATCACCAATCTAATCTGTGCTGGCAGTATAAAGCCTTCCACCCAAGGTATATTATCCCCCTAGAACTCGCCATGGAATGCCAAGCCCTAGAACGAATTAAAGAACTTCACAGTGACTTCCCGGGATCCTTGTCAACATCACTTTGCCAGCTGGGAAATGCCCATCTTTCATAAACCTATATGCTCCACATCCAACCAAAGGTTAGGATCAAAGTCTACTTTGGTGAAGGTTTCCGTTCTTGCCCCAGGTCTCAAAGTCCAGCTGTGCCCCCTCAGCAAGGTCAGTCACCCAGTCAGAACACACGGGGTCAGAGCAGCTTCTATAAGGAAGGTGGAAAGAAAGGCCCCCCTGGCACAGTGATGCTGAGTCTCAGCAGAGAAACCGCGGCCAAGAAATGGAAGCCACATTGTTCAATCAGGGCCACAATGGGAGGGAGAGACCGAGTGGAGCAGGCACAGTTAGAAGAAGAAAGAATGTCAAACTCATCATGGAGACATGACCTGCCCACAAATGCAGGAGTGCCCATTTGTGTTATTTAAAGGGCACAGTTGACTTAGAACCAGTCTACGGGGTCAGAAGGCCACCGTGCTAGCATGAGAAGTGACCACCAGAACCTAAATAGAGTTTAAAAGTTGCCACAAGCCTTTCTGGAATCTTCAACACCTCTGTCATTTCTACTCTTGTCTAGAGTCCAAATCAGGCTTTCTTAATTGAAAGGGAATTCAATCTGTAGATACATTACTATGACTTTAGACATTCCCAAGGCCAAAGGGTCTTGGCCCAAGGGCCAAACTCTATGAGTACAATATGGCCTGCAGTTGGACAGTCTGAGTTCAGATTCCATCTCATCTACTTCTGGTTGTGCAACCTGAGTCAAGTAATCTTCTCTTTGCCTTAGTTTCCTCATCTATAAAAAGGCATCCTGGTACCCACCTCACAGGACTCTTAGGATCAGATTTCTTTTTTTCTTTTTTTTTTTGGCTGTGAGGGGTCTTTGTTGCTGCATGCGGGCTTTCTCTAGTTGCATCGAGCAGGGGCTACTCTTCATTGTGGTGCGCGGGCTTCTCACTGTGGTGGCTTCTCTTGTTGTGGAGCACGGGCTCTAGGCTCGCGGGCTTTAGTAGTTGCAGCACTCGGGCCCTAGAGCACATGGGCTTTAGTAGTTGTGGCACGTGGGCTTCAGTAGTTGTGGCACGTGGACTCAGTAGCTGCAGCGCACGGACTCTAGGGTGGGCGGGCTCAGTAGCTGTGGCGCACAGGCTTAGTTGCTCCACAGCATGTGGGATCTTCCCACGGATTCTTAACCACTGCACCACCAGGGAAGTCCGGGATCAAATACTGATACAAAACGTTGTAAAGGGTTTCAGGATGTGTCTTGTACCTACTAAATATTATGTAAGTTTAGGTGCACATAAAAGCAAAAACCAAAAGTAATAAGGGAGAAGTTTGTTTCCTGCAGGTAAGTCAGGAGGTGGTAGCACAGCTCAAGGTTTTCAGGGGCTCAAACCCCCCGCCCCCCGGTTCACCATTTTGACATCACCAGGATGGGGCCCGTGTGTTCATGTCCCAGCTGGAACCATCCACACACCAGGCAGCAGGACAGAGGAGAAGACAGAAGGGACAAAGAGGACCTGCCAGCCATCTCTTAAGGAGCGACCCCAAGCTGCCCCACTCAGGGCTCCACTTCTATTTACATTTCGTTGGCCAGAACCTAGTTAAAAGGGAAGCCTAGAATCATAGCCTTCATTCTGGGTGGCAATGTGTTCAGCTAAAATTCTATAGAAGGGGACCCCGTCCACAAATAGATGGCAGGGGAGGGTGATTTCAGTTTTCAGAACTTCTATGTTCTAGAAGTTATATGGTTTAGAAACTGAATGAAAGAAAGAAATTAATTAAAAAGGTCTCTGTCCACCTGTACCCCCTGGAACAGCCACTGTAGATCTATAGTTGCTCGAACAGCATGGAAATGCAAGATCAGAAAGACAGGTAGGGGGCTTCCCTGGTGGTGCAGTGGTTAAGAATCTGCCTGCCAGTGCAGGGGACACGGGTTCAAGCCCTGGTCCGGGAAGATCCCACATGCCGCCGAACAACTAAGCCCGTGCGCCACAACTACTGAGCCTGTGCTCTAGAGCCCACGAGCCACAACTATGGAAACCCATGCACTTAGAGCCCCTGCTCCACGACAAAAGAAGCCACCACAATGAGAAGCCCGTGCACCACAACGAAGAGTAGCCCCCACTCGTCGCAACCAGAGAAAGCCCACACCCAGTAATGAAGACCCAACACAGCCAGAAATAAATACATAAATAAATAAATTTATTTTAAAAAAAAAAAAAAAGACAGGTAGGGAAAAAAAACAGGCACTGTGTACTCCCGGCTCAAGGATCTGCCTCCAGAGGGAGCCCAGTCCAAGATCATCTCCTTAGGACACTCAGCCACTAACACTAAGTAGAGGAATTAAAAGTGGTGTGCTATTGCTGGTGGGAATGTGAATTGGTACAGCCACTATGGAGAACAGTATGGAGGTTCCTTAAAAAACTACAAATAGAACTACCATACAACCCAGCAATCCCACTACTAGGCATATACCCTGAGAAAACCATAATTCAAAAAGAGACATGTACTAAAATGTTCATTGCAGCTCTATTCACAATAGCCCGGAGATGGAAACAACCTAAGTGTCCATCATCAGATGAATGGATAAAGAAGATGTGGCACATATATACAATGGAATATTACTCAGCCATAAAAAGAAACGAAATTGAGCTATTTGTAATGAGGTGGATAGACCTAGAGTCTGTCATACAGAGTGAAGTAAGTCAGAAAGAGAAAGACAAATACCGTATGCTAACACATATATATGGAATTTAAGAAAATGTCATGAAGAACCTAGGGGTAAAACAGGAATAAAGACACAGACCTACTTGAGAATGGACTTGGGGATATGGGGAGGGGGAAGGGTAAGCTGTGACAAAGCGAGAGGGAGGCATGAACATATATACAGTACCAAACGTAAGGTAGGTAGACAGTGGGAAGCAGCCGCATAGCACAGGGAGATCAGCTTGGTGCTTTGTGACCGCCTGGAGGGGTGGGATAGGGAGGGTGGGAGGGAAGGAGACGCAAGAGGGAAGGGATATGGGAACAGATGTATATGTATAACTGATTCACTTTGTTATAAAGCAGAAACTAATAAAAAATAAAAATAAATTTTAAAAAGTGGTGTGCTATAAATTGCTTAGAAATACTCATACACGACACCCACAATGTTGTTACCCATTCAGTGGACAGGTGTGACCTCAGAATACAGTCATGGTTATAGGAGTCCAGTGTACTAAGGCATCTATTAATCTGAATTGCTAAATAGATGGAAAGAAACAATGGGCTAAGAAGTAATTATGGGCCACCTGTTATATAGCTCCCACGACTCCAGTTTAAAAAGAAGCAGAGATATAGGTGTTTTAAGGGTCATTTTTCAGGCACCAATTAACACCCCAAAACACCCCAATTTTTTCTATTGGAAATCCTCAGCTGGGAGATATTGTTCTTCTGAAAACACTAAAAAGCCCAAGCATGGGGGCTTCCCTGGTGGCACAGTGGTTAAGAACCCGCCTGCCAATGCAAGGGACAAGGGTTCGAGCCCTGGTCCGGGAAGATCCCGCAGGCTGCAGAGCAACTAAGCCCGCGTGCCACAACTACTAAGCCTGTGCTCTAGAGCCCCCGAGCCACAACTACTGAGCCCGTGAGCCGCAACTACTGAAGTCCGCGCGCCTAGAGCCCGTGCTCCGCAACAAGAGAAGCCACCACAATGAGAAACCCACGCACCGCAACGAAGACCCAACGCAGCCAAAAATAAAAATAAATAAAATAAATAAATCAAAAAAAAAGGCAAGTCATGTAATCTAGCAGGGGTAAAACAATCCCATTAATGTTACAAATACTTCCAGAGGTGCTCTTGTTGCCGCTTATGCCCACCCCCACGCCAACCCTCCCCCCTTCCTCTTTCATTAACCTTAAAAAGGACAGCTCCACCCTCTTGTTCCACAAGGAAGTCTCAGATTCTGCCACCAGGTGGCAGGAATAATCAGCACCAAGAAGCTGAAGCTCTTGGAACCAGAAAATGTCGGGATTCTGGAAGGGACCATGAGAACACCAAGTCGAAAGTATGTTGTCTAGATGGGTGGACAGAGGGGTAGGAAGATATGACCTGTCCAGGGTCACATGTGTAATTAGGGACCTAAAGGACCAAGCCCCCTCCGTTATCTGTGTCCTGTTTTTCCACCAACTCTTGCTGGGTTTTATTTTTAATTTTTTATTAAGCAAATTTTCAGCACCCGTGAAAATAGGAATAGTAAAAGGAGTCCCTAAGTGCCCATCAGCCAGCTTCAGCAATTAGCAACACTTTGTCATCTTTCCACACTATATGTATTGTCCCCCACATACCGCTATATTTTGTTTCTGGGGTTTTTTTTAATTTATTTATTTACTTATTTATTTTTGGCTGCATTGGGTCTTCATTGCTGCTCACGGGCTTTCTCTAGTTGCGGCGAGCGGGGGCTACTCTTCGTTTCCATGCACGGGCTTCTCATTGCTGTGGCTTCTCTTGTTGTGGAGCACGGGCTCTAGGTGCATGGGCTTCAGTAGTTGTGGCTCGTGGGCTCTAGAGCGCAGGCTCAGTAGTTGTGGCGCACTGGCTTAGCTGCTCCGTGGGAGGTGGGATCTTCCCTGGACAAGGGCTCGAACCCGTACCCCCTGCATTGGTAGGCAGATTCTTAACCACTGCGCCACCAGGGAAACCCCATACCACTATATTTTGATACCAAGTATCCAGAGGTACTACACTGCACTAGGTAATGCACCGTTAAAGTCACCTTGGTTCACTAATTCAACAAACAATCGTTAGTATCTGTTATGTGCAAGGAACTGGGCTAAAGTAAGGTATGAGCACTTGTAACACAATCAAGCAGTTTGGCCATAAAACTTCTATGCATAAATCATATGTGTGCAGGAAGTTAGACTTTATTCACGTTTATATACTCTTGTGTTTCAGTAAATGGAACATGTAATACAAGTTGGAATTGCATTTTTTCCCTAGATCTGTGGGGCCAGCCAGAGATCTAAATTTAAAATCAAACTCATACACTTGTTCCTTTTTCAGAGACATGGTCACAGCCGACAGGGCTAGCAGGGAACATGTCCTGAAAAGATACAGGCACCTACCTGACACTGTTTATCTATCTGTTGCCTTACTTGGAATGAAGCACCATATAAAATGTCTAGTTGGGCTGAGATGGGAGAAAGACTGGACCCACCCAAAACAGGTAAAAGATAAATGAACCAGGTATTTGTCACATTTGGAAAAAGTGGTAGGGGGTCAGGATACCCGTCCAAGAGCAAACCCTACTCAGTTTGTTAAAGTAAAATCAAAAAAAGTAAAAATAAAATTGGTCTCACAAAAGAAGCCATTTTTTTCTTCTGCTCATTACTACCAGAGAATGCTTTCAACTGAAAAAACACATTTTAACATCTCATAGATCCAACGTCTAAGAATAAAATTATCTGGCCCATGGTTTACTATATTTTGTTTTGTTTTATAATTTGAAAGTCTGTGTGATGTGTTGGAAAGGAGGTTGGAAACCAACATGCTTATCTCAGCTCTGCTGATTAGAAAGTTACATGGCCTAGACCCAGCAACTTTGTTCCTTTCTGTCTTTCTCAAGTTGGACCACACCAATCTTATCTATCATAACAACACAAACCAAAATCATCCATGTTTCAAATATAAACAATGACCTTCAGTACAACACATGCATTCTTCAGGTCATCACGGTACTGGCTGAACCACGCTTTATCTTTAAATCTTGTCATATAAGGAACTGCTAATATTTTATAATTTTGCAGGATAGCAGAGAGAATATGGCAAGCTCAGGGCAGGAGAACTTAGTCTGGGCTTGGAGAAAGTCACGTAGTTCTGTTTGGCTGGTTGTTCCTTCATGGTGCCTGCAAGGGGAGCGGAGTGAGATAAATGAGCAGGATCGTGCAGCCCTGAACCACGCCAAGGAGTGTGCAACTGACTCCGCAGGCCAGGAGACTTACTTTATTATGGAGGAAGAGTAACAAAGAAGGAATATAGACAGATCTGGAGGAAAGAAAGATCAGAAGCAGAAAACTGATCAAGAACATGTTTAATCAAAGAAGTGAAATAATGCAAAACATTTAGGCATTTGTTAGTCTTGTACTTAAAGCATTCATATCTTTAAGGAAAAAAATATAAGTGAAATATGTGATCCAAATTTTCAACTAAAACTTATTTTTAGTATCAGCCACCATATGTACTGTAAGATCATATTAGAAAACGGAAAGATTTAGGGATTTCCCTGGTGGTCTAGTGGTTAGGACTCCGTGTTTCTGTTGCAAGGGGCACAGGTTAAATCCCTGGTCAGGGAACTAAGATCTCACAAGCCACGCAGCCAAATAAAAGAAAACAAAAGGATTTACATTTCTAGATTATTGAGATCATTTTCTTCTTCCTTATGTGGCTTCTACAGACAGTAAATTGTCAAAATTTTTAAAAATCATCTGTGTTTCTTTATGTGCCAAGCTTCCCTGGTTCTTTCTTTAATCAGCTGACTCATCTAAACACCTCATCTTTGCCATCCCATCCCTCAAAAGTCTTTGGGTATCATTCATTGAAAGAACATTTGTTTTGTGGCTCTGAAATGTTATTTTTGCGATCTGTATTTTTTCCTAGTATGATGATGACTGCTTTGAAAACAAGAACACATCAGGAAGTGACAACTCACTAAGGAGTAGAGTTGTGCAAAACAGAGAGCAAGAAAATGGCAAACAGGTACGGCTAGAAAGCAGTGAGTGAATCTATCACCATGTTAACTACTGTGCAACAGCTATGGGGACAGAAAGCAGGGCACTCAGCTGGTACTCAGAGGAATGAGTTAAATGGTAATTTGAGTGTGTAAGGCAGAGTCATGAGGAAAACACACATGCCCAAACAAAGATTTTGTGTTTATACAACTGTGCTCAGAGTTCTCTGATGGGGAGAGTACCCAGGCTTGCTCTGACACTTCACTATTACTATTACTATTAGATTCCAAACTCCATCCCAAGGCTGAAAGTACTGGCTTCAGCAGATAACATCTCAATTTTAAAGTAAATGAGGCAGAAAAGAGTGGCGTTCTAAGACATGGTTCTAAAACTGTGTGCATCACACCCTACGGTTCCTCAGCGACATCTAAGTGTACACAGCAAGCCGAGGTGCTCTGTGACAATGCCACCTCTTATTTCTTTTATATATTGAATTCTGGGTAAGATCTCACTTTTTTTGTTTGTTTGCCTGAAAATATCTTTATTATGTGTTCCCTTTTGATGGATATTTTCACTGAGTATAGATTTATTTTTAATTTAAAAAAATTTTAATGAAGTAGAGTTGGTGTACAATATTACATAAGTTACAGGTGTAAGGATCTCATTTGAAGACAGCCTTCTGCTAAAAAGGGAGCAAATTGCCCATCTATATCACCCTTAAAAAAGTAATTTTGGGTGCATATTCTGGGGGGGAGTTTGCTCATGATAAAAGAATAACTTATTTGAAGTAGAAAATTTGAAATATTATTGCAGCAAAATTTGGAAGACAATAAATGACCTAATGACCTGTAGTTCCAGCAAAAAAAAAAATCAGTGCCTAACATATTAGAATATAGCTCACTTTAATACAAGTACATATACATCAATAGGCACGTGTCACATATATTAGGATCATGCTTTCATATTATTGGGTCATTGTCTATTTCATTTAATATATTTTAAAAAGTGTTCATATCACTAAGTAGTCTTCAACCAAAAAAAGAGAAAACAATACTTCTTTTCACACAAAAACCTGCACATGGGTGCTTATAGCAGCTTGATTCATAATTGCCAAAACCTGGAAGCAACCAAGATGTCCTTCAATAGGTGAATGGATAAATAAACTTTGGTCCATCCAGGCAATGAAATATTATTCAGCACTAAAAACAAAGGAGCTATCAAGACATGAAAAGACATGGGGGAGCATTACATGTGTATTACTAAGTCACAGAAGCAATCTGAAAAGGCTGCATACCGTATGGTCCCAGCTATATGACATTCTGGAAAAGGTAAACTGTGGAGACAGTAAAAAGATCACTGGCTGCCAAGATGGGAGGGAGGGGTGAATAGGCACAGAGGAGTTTTAGGGCAGTGAAAACACTCTGTATGATACTATGACAGTTGATACATGTTATTAAATACTTGTCCAAACCCACAGAATATAGGACACCAAGAGTGAGCCCTAATGTAAACTACAGACTTCGTCAGTTCATCATTTGTAACAAATGTACCACTCTGGTGAGGAAGTCAATAATGGGGAAGGCTGCATGGGGTTGGGGGCGGGCGGAGAAGTATGGGAAATCTCTGTACCTTCCTCTCAATTTTGCTATGAACCTAAATAAAACTGCTCTTAAAAGTCTTTTTTTAAAATTGTTTCACAAAAAAAAAGTCAAAAACAAAAAAATAGGTATTATTGTAAACAGAAATATGAAGACTGAGGAGTAGCTACTAGATTTGGCAACAATGGTCCTTAGGTGACCTTGGCAGGTGACCTTAGCAGAAGCCATTTCAGTGGACGTCTGGTCACAGTGGCTTGAAAAGTGAGCAGGATGTGAAGGAACGTCACCAAAAGTAAGGGCAATTCTTTCAAGTGGTTTGGCTGTGAAGGGAAGGAGGGAGGGTAGATGTCCCGTGGTTGTAGTGTCAAGAAGGTTTTGTTGTTGTTTTGTTTTGTTTTAAAGATGAGAAAGGGTTAAAAACCAAAAAAGAAAACAATAGGAATGCTAGACATTCCATATAGTAGGCAACTTGGGACAATTTCACTCTAAGAAAATAATAATTATGATCATTTAAATCAAAAATTTACCAAACTTTGACTATTGGCCAAGCTTGGTGTTAGGTGGGAATAAACGAGAAAGGCTTCTCTGTACTCCTGACCTTTGCAGCTACAGCTTGGACTCCGCTGGTCTCTATTACAATCATCCCATCACCTTCCTTGTACCTGAGGCCCAGCCCACAATAGGAAGGCAGCCTAAGTCAGGAGTACAATGGGAGTTTGGTATCAAAGGACTATATGATCTTTGAGGAGCCTTTCAGCTCAGAGACATGCTAATAACTAATTTCTTTTTTGGGGCGGGTGGGGGGTGTGTTAAAGTAAAGAGAATTGAAGGTCTCATGGGATCTGACAAAAAGCTAGAGCTGAGATTTGGCATTATACCTCTTAGAGCGTGTTCAAAACTGTTCCACATCTGCCAGCTTCCTCCCAGCTTTCCCTTGCCTTTGTTTACAATAGCTGGACCAGTTTGAGACATTATTGCAAAATGATGAGACGCAGGAAATCCTCTCCACCATCACAAGAATAGGATGGGTCATGGATATTTCAAAGCTAAACAGTACCTAGAAAGATTGTCCATAAAAGATAGCCCAGGGCTTCCCTAGTGGCGCAGTGGTTGAGAGTCCGCCTGCCAATGCAGGGGACACGGGTTTGTGCCCTGGTCCGGGAAGATCCCACATGCCGCGGAGCGGCTGGGCCCGTGAGCCATGGCCGCTGAGCCTGCGCGTCCGGAGCCTGTGCTCCGCAACGGGAGAGGCCACAACAGTGAGAGGCCCACGTACCGCAAAAAAAAAAAAAAAAAAGATAGCCCAGGTATATACTTCACTCAGTCAGTTAGAGCAAGTGCTAGCTGAGTAAGGGAAATACTTCCCTTTAACCCAACTGATAGAAGAACCCTAGTTCCCAAGGGTAGTTTAACAGCTCTTGAAGATGCTGAGCTACTGTTCATATCTGCAGACCAAGCCTTGGGCTTCCAGGAAAATAAAACCAGCCTTAGTTTCAGTCCTTTGGAAAGTGGGGCTGGAAGAGTATTAAGGAAGATTTGTGCAGCCTCTGGTATTAACTTTATTTAGCACTTGCCTGAAAACAGAGCGGGAGTTGAATGAAGAGACAGGAACTAAAAGCAGAGATATTAGCCCTCTCCCTGAAGAAATGGAGAAAATAGCAATGGCTCCTTCTGAAGTAAAGGGAGAAATGTATGAACCTGGATTTTTTGTGACAAGGGGGAAAATGTCTGTGCATAGATAATTGGAGCCATCATCTTGCATAATAATTTAAAAGGACCTTTGGAAAAATTTCCTTGCCAAAATTCTGAGCAAAAGAGATCAGAGTCCATTGTGCTCAGGATTCTCATCATTCCATCTCTGTTCCAATGTTTGATTTTGAGGGTGAAGAGCAAGTCACCATTGAGCAGGATTCTCCAAGAAATGATGAAGATGAGGAGGATGACCAAGAGACGCATCAAAAAGGGTACAGGTTTAAACCATAGAAATAACGACACTTACCTCCTAAACACAGTGGTTTTGACACTTTTTAAATTCTCATCTAATTTTTAACATTAATTATGATTTATCAGAGATGGTCACCACCAATCTCCCCTCCCTACTACCCACCCAACACTATTTTCAGAAAAATTAATGGAGCTCTAGAATAATCAACATGGTAAATTCAAACTGCTAATGTCCTGGGAACCCAATATCCAGGACAATCTTCTAATTAAAGCTGTGAATTGCCAACTAATTGCTCCAGTCTATACAAAAGTAGTTAATTCATCTTCACAATGTTCAATCAATAAGCAATTGATTTCTCAAAATCCAATTCACTTTAAATCCCAACAAACTTGCTCTTACCTTGTCAAATCATAATGTTCCAAGCCCTTATCACCCATTAGCAGGAGAGACAAATTATTATTTTTATTTCTTGGATCAGAAAAATGAAGCTCAGAGAAGTGACTTAGCCAAGGTTAGTGGAACAAAGCTAATTTAAATTTCAGCTTCTGATTCCCAGTCCAAGATTGTCTGGTACTCTATCATAACACGAAAGTATTTGTAAATTTTCTAAATTCCTATTTAAATTTGGTGTAAATTCCTAAGTCTCTGAGGGACTTTATTTTTATGTATCAGAAGATAGACTTGGTCAGAATTAGGATCAAAAACTCTTGTCACATATATGTCATCAAGAGTATTTGCCACCTTGGAAACCTGAACTTAGTTTCATCCTTTGTTTTACTTTATGAATCTCTGATCCTGGGGCCTGAGAGCTTCTCTTGGGTGGTCAGAGGTACTCAGGTTTCATCCGTGTTAATGGATGGAAAACAACCACCAGGATATTGGGAGTTGTTCAGCCTAGATAACCAAATGGCCAAAGCGACTATTTCTAGCTACAGTACTTCCTTTTATGAAGTGTCAAATTGCACTATACACATTCCTCGCAATTAAAAAATCTGATAAATTCAACTTAAAGTAGATGGATGTGCCCTATTACATGCTGCCCTCCAACGATGCTACTTTATAACACTATATCCACAGCTGAGGATAATGTATCAGCAGCCTTTCCTAAATTAGACCATGAAAAATTTAAGTCTTTACTATACTTATATTCCCTCAATATGTTATAGAACAGTGTTTCTAATTCTCAGTACACATATTCACACACATACATAAGACAAAATTTTCATGAAATAATGCCTGTCGTCACTATGTATGATACACTCTGAGATGTCCTATGCTTTTGTTTAAGGATGATCATCATACACTGTGTGACTGACTTCGCAACCCACTAATGGGTCCCAACCCACAGCTATAAACTATTGTTCCAGAAAAGCAATACGCACTACCACTTTATTTAGCTAAGAATTCGACAAAGGCCTGCCAATCACTCTTAATGTCTGCGGTGCTCGTGTTGGGCTCACAGACATCTATTCTCCACGAAGTTACAGTCAGTTAAGGCTTCATAACAAAATACAATCAAAGGAGACAGTAGGAATAAGTCGCAGAGGAATGCCTCTGTTTGACGAAATGCAAGAAGGCTTTGTAGAAGCAAAGGGCTTGAGCTGTGCCCTAAAACGTGAAGGGGGCTGAGATTTGGACACAGGGGCATGACTGCTGGAGGGAAGGGAACTGGAGGTGTTCACCAAGGGGACGGGAGCTCCCAGCGGGGGGCTGAGTCCTTTGAGATCCTGGGGATTGAGAATTTTCTATATAGGAGAAGGGGCTGTTTTAGAAATCCTGTCCAGTGGCCTGGAAGTGGTCATGATTAAATGTGTGAGTGAATTCCTCCCATTTGGCCTCAAGTGGGAGAATGAAGGCACACTGAGCAAAGAGACATGTGCAGGGAAGCCAGGTTTCAGAGCAAGTGGAGGGCCTGGGGGAGCAACCGGGAGCACCCAGGAGAAGGAAGGACAGTTGCTATGGGTACAGGTCTGTGGCCTCTCCAGACTCCCTCACTGGTCGACAACATCCTCCCCAGAAGAAGTGATCAGATGCACACGTGGCCCACACACCACACACTGCCCTGTAACAAAGCTCTGGGCAGAAACAAAGACACCAACAATTCCAGAACGTTCTGAAAAAGCTAATGACAACCCATTGGTTGACGACCCTCAAATCCGCGAAATTCTACTTTACATGTAAGCATCCTGTGAAGTCCATCAGCCTGCCACTAAACAGGGTGGTGACTGAGGACAGGGAATCTCCAGCTTGCTCACACTTTGGGAACCAGAAGGGAGAACCAGAAGGGATGAGAGTTCATTGGATTTTTGGGGGGGTGCTGCGTTGGGTCTGCGATGCTGCACGCGGGCTTTCTCTAGTTGCAGCGAGCGGGGGCTACTCTTCGTTGCGGTGGCTTCTTTCGCTGCGGAGCATGGGCTCTAGGAGCGAGGGCTTCAGTAGTTGTGGCATGCGGGCTCAGTAGTTGTGGCTCACGGGCTCTAGAGCGCAGGCTCAGTAGCTGTGGTGCACGGACTTAGTTGCTCCGAAGCATGTGGGATCTTCCCGGACTAGGGCTCGAACCCGTGTCCCCTGCATTGGCAGGCAGATTCTTAACCACTGTGCCACCAAGGAAGTCCCCATTGGATTTTTTTTTTTAAGTCAACATTTACATGAGAGCTTACAAGCTAATGGAGGCCCTCCTAGCACAGTAAGAAACACTCTCGTCCTATGGTTTATTCTCAGCTTTTGGTTAGTTATCCTGTCCCCTGCTTTATTTCCAGGAGCATGTTTTCTGCATCTCTGTAATTCCTCGGGGCTTTGGCACATCCATTCAGCAAAGGTTAGCAAGCCATGGCTGATTTTAGTCTAAAATGAAATGCGTTTCTTATTTCTATTTTGTAGGACACATACTTCATGAATGTGTTTGCCTGCTTGATTTACAAAGCCTTATCTAGCTTTAGCATGCCAGGTTATGTCATGTATGTGGTATTTACCTCTGTCTGCCTTCTTGCTTTTGTGTTGTTACAGGTGCCTGGAAAGGAAGTATGGTACAGTTTGTGATTTTTGTAGGGAACACCGAACAATCCTTAAGTCCACGACCTGGGGCATTTTAATAGCAGGTAAATAACAAAAGGGGATGGAATACCAATGTCTCTTTTTCAGAATCCCTCAAATATTAGTTTTCTGTAGAAAACAAATAAATCTTTCCCTTCCCCTTGACTTCCCTGAATCATCCAGAGAGGAGAGAATTTAACCAGGATGCCCCTGAGTGGTGGGTCTCAACTTAAGAAGCCCATGTAGATAGCTTCCCTGTCCTGTTTATGCAGCCAGCAGCTGATTTTTTAGGTCACCTACTCTCACCTTGTTATTGTGGTATGGATTTGAGGGCTGTATATTGCAAATTCAGGTAACTGGAAAACATGGTGATAATCACAAGGCAGAAACCTAATTGAAGGGGTGATATAAGTAATCAATCAATGCTTTATATGAACACAACACAAGAAGGAGCCTAGGGTCATGTAGCCCACTCCTCTTACCTGAAAGCAGGACCAGACTGTCTTCACAGATGAGCAGGTGTCCTGTTTTGACTCCCTCCAAACAAAGGGCTCCAGGGCCCACTTCAAAGAACACTCCTGTCTATAAAATGTGAACCCTCCCACCCAAGCACACAGACATTTATGCAAGACTGCTGCCCACCCCTGGAGGTCTGTAGTTTCCCTGTGCTCACACAGCTAGAACAGGGAGTAAGCAAGATTGAAAGCTTTCTTTGTACCGGCTCAGAGAGTATTTTGCAGACCATACTCAAAACCACACAGCTATGCCATTGTAGTACAAAGTAAGCAGATGGTGTGGCTGCGTGCCAGGGCGACTTTATTTGTAGAATAAAAATACAAATATACAAATACAACTGTCCTTGCCACCTACAAAAACAAGTGGTAGGCCAAACTTAACTTGGAAACAAAGACTTGTTTGCTGACCTTTAATGGAAAACCGTGTTGTTCTTACCCTAGAATATCATCTTCAAAAGCCATCACCTTGGTCATCGCCCCACCTCTTTCCTTTAGAGATGCTGTGGCACTTAGGGATTGTTGTTGTGACACTCAGAGATTTTCCTACTCAAGCTCAGGCAAATCTGGGCTACAAACTAGAAGACTCAATATCTTTTTGCCAGTAGTTGCTTTAGTGCCTGGCCTTTCTCTGACAGAAGCTCACCTGCTAAGTCTGAATATCAGAAAAAGTAGTACTAAGAAAGAGCCCCAATGATCAAGCAACAGGATTCAAGAATTCAGAAGGTTCTTTGAGAAAAAAAACCTAGCACCCTGTCCTCCTAGCATTCTTGGTGAGACTTTAAAATTTTTTTAAAAACCCAAAATTTAGTCCTTATAATCAGAGGTGCCTATAGCTATATCAAGAGCACCCCTGTGTTCAATGGTTTCCTGATTGAACCTGCCATTGGCTGAGCCAGATAAATGCTGGCAGCTGGTCTCCAGCTGATTTGGTGATGTTCACTGTCTGCATTTGCTTCCGACAGGTTACCTGGCTCTGGTGATTGCGGCCTGTGTGCTGAACTTTCACAGAGCCCTTCCTCTTTTCGTGATCACGGTGGTTGCCATCTTCTTTGTGATCTGGGATCACTTCATGGCCAAATATGACTCTCAAGTCGCTCAGTTCCTCTCTCCTGGCCAAAGGCTTCTGGACAGCCACTGGTTCTGGCTGAAGTGGTAAATGCACTTAGTTCTCTTACTGAGGTTGAGAGTGATGTTAGTCTTTTCCAACACTGTTCCATAGATTTGTTCTGAAATTGCTTCCTCATTTATGGGATATTAAAGCTAGAAACAACCTAGGGAATAATCTGTTAAAAAATACCTTCATTTTACAAGCAGGACATCAAGGCCTAGATAAGGCAAGATGTGCTCAAATGTCCCTACAAAATGTCTTAATTTCAAGTGCCACTAAATGATAAAATGTTGTCCAAAAGTTGGGATGGTTCTGACTTAGACAGGTGGCTTTCTGCTCTGGGCATGAATCTGGACTCTTTGGGAGGAAAGGTCTGTGAATTAGCAAAGCCAACTCTCTCTTATAGGACCCCCTGTCCTGCAAGTGACCATTCAGGGCTTTTCTTTCAGCCTCTCTCTCTTTGGGACCTCCTCTCTCTCCAGGTGGCCCTACAGGGTAGGACCCAGAACCCATTCTCCCCAGTGTGGCCCACATGGAATCTACCAGGAAAGTTCACACATTTTTTGCCTAATAAACCAGGGTTGTACAATCCCAACAGAGCAACCCTCCCTGGCTCTGACATCCACTGATTCAGTGCTATCGGATGCCCACTAGATTCCCCAAGGAGTCAGAACCCAGGCTAAAGCCTGACTTAGCTCTCTGAGGCTTGGGTGAGGTCTCCAATGCAGAGGACACATTTCAAGCTCTCCCTTGAAGAGAAGAAGGTAAAGCTTCCCCCATCTCCCAAAATGAAGACGCCCAGCAGCTCTCGCAAAGAAATCACCGGACTTCCTCTCCAAGCATCGTTTCTCCTCTCTGACCCCTTTACATATCCTTGAACTGGCAAAGGACCCAAGTGTTGTGGACACATTGCTTCATTTTTTGACTATGTGCCTTTATAGCTACACCCAAAAAGTGTCTCTTGCAATTTCTAGAAGCATAATTTCCTGGTGCCAGGGTGTGTTACTCAATATTTTTTGTTTGTTAGTTGAAGCCTGTTTAAGATTTTAAAGTTAGCACAGCAAATGATGCCAAAGCCTCTTTCTTTGTTCTCTTAGGGTGATTTGGGGCTGCCTGATCCTGGGAGTTATTCTCTGGCTGGTCTTCGACACCGCCAAATTGGGCCAACAGCAGCTGGTATCCTTCGGTGGACTCGTAATGTACATTACACTGACATTTCTATTTTCCAAGCACCCAACCAAAGTAAGCATGAAATCGATCATTTCTTGGTCTTTTTCCCTCTTTTTTTTCCTCATGTGTAAATTGCTCAAAATAATGAGTATGAGAGAGTTGAACTGTTATTCAATATTTTTCTTACCTTGCTATGATATTTAAGTGGCTAAGGTGCCCTTTTCCTGAACGTTAATAGTACCGTTGCTCTCTCATTTTTCATTCTCAGTAATTTTCCAGTTGCTCAACCAGTGAGATACTCTCTCCTGTCAAGTCCGATTTCTACTCATGTACCCCCTTCCCCCCCCATCAAACACACATACAAAGAAAACTCATCCTTTTTGATTCAGATTTCCCCAGACCAACAAATAATCTAATATTCTACCATGAGATTCTGCAGTTTATCAAATTTGTATTTGCCATTGAGGCTATTTTACTCCAAAAATTTGTACTTAAGCAGTTTTGTTCACATAGAATTCAATTCTCACCCCTGTTCTGTCAGCCTGTAACCCAATAAATGGGCAAGAATTCTGAGATATCAAAACTTTCACATATGTTTCATAATGGCAAACTCTGGAAGACTTTACTGGCTGAAAGGCTGATCCAAGAAAAGAGCATTAATCAAAACCAAAGCCACCTGATACAATCCAAATTCTTTGCCCTGTGCAGGTGACCATCTCTGCTATTTTCTGTGCCTCCAATCCCATAGTTCTTTGCAGGCCACTCATCTCTACTCCAAAAATGAAAGCACTTGATTGTCCATTACCACTGCACTCCCTGGGTCTGCATTAGAGTTAATTGGTTCCTTTTACTGTGAAATGAGAGCCCCTCAACAGGGTGGAATTTCACTTAATTCACTTACAAATTGTCAAATCAACAAACCTTGGATACACAGAGAAGTCATGTTCGGCCTTTCCATTTTTCCAAATGGGGAAATAATTATATGTATCTAACATTTACAGCATGACCGGGAAGGCCAGATTCTTCCTCTTTTAATGGTCCTTCTAAGACTACTCTTTGTGTCTAAGTGATTTTATCTTGACAAAATGGTTACATACACTCCTGGGACTGAAGGCTTAATCTCAGGTTTATGAAGAGCAAGCACAACCCTGAGATTTTTAGGTATAATTCTATGGAGGGATTCTCTGCTCACACTGCTTTGGCCTCCGAAAGAAGGTGGATCACGGGCCACATCTGAGAAGCTTCCAAGGAAATAGTGATCCTCTGGGCATTTATGCTGAGTTCAGCATTCATTTTCTAATAACCTATATCTCTTCCTATTTCTGTATAGGTTTACTGGAGGCCTGTCTTTTGGGGTATTGGGTTACAGTTTCTTCTTGGGCTTTTGATACTAAGGACAGAACCTGGATTTATGGCTTTTGATTGGCTGGGGAAACAAGTTCAGGTAAATTTGGTTCAAAAGAATGCCTTGCTTTTATAGTGCTTTTAACATTTGAATATAACCCTCAAGACATGTCAGTAATAGCTTTATTTGTCTGCATTAGTTGACCCAAATTTTAATTCCATAGCATGAATTAGACAAATAACTTTGTTTATGTTAATCCGTGTAGTTTGTTAATATTCTGGTTGTCTCTTACCCATACCATCCACTACATCACTCCTCAATCCCATTTGACCCCTTCATCCTGCCTGAGGGGTGTCACTCTTCTAAGATGTTTCCCCCAACAGAGAAACAGGCTTCTTTGCATCTAGTGGTAACCAGTACCTCCCATGTACCATCTGTGGCTTCTGGAGCAAGTTACCACACCCAGCTTATTCTTTAGCACCCTAGAGTCAGAGTGAATGTCAGAAACGCCAGGAAACCTGTATGCAGTTATAGTTCTAAGACATACTTCCAGGCCATCCACTGGAGGGGGAAAGTTGACAAAATTAACTCTCCAAGTCTATCCCACAAGTTTTCTGAGTCCCCACCCTTTGCAGAGCCGTAGGTCCTGTGGATGGTAACTACCTCTTTAGTGCTTGTAATGATCTGCTCTTTTCCTTTCATTAACTCAGACGTTCCTGGAGTACACTAATGATGGCGCCTCATTTGTCTTTGGTGAGAAATATGAAGACCACTTTTTTGCATTTAAGGTAAAGCCAAACACTTTTTTTCTATGTAGACATTTCCCTTTCAGTAACTTCTCAGTCTTTGTAGATGTTCAGATAGAACCTAGCTGATCAGAACCCAAGCATATACCTGCCAGGCATGTCATAGGGACACAGCCCATCACTGGGCTTTCTCCTTTACCTGAAGTCAGTGGACTGAAAACATTTTATTTTTTTACAGTAACATTAAGGGAAACATCTAGAGGAAGTCAGGAATACTGAAACACAGGCATACCTCAGAGATATTGCCGGTTCGGTTCCAGACCACTGGAATAAAATTAATACCGCAGTAAAGTCAGTCAAAAATTTTTTGGTTTCCCAGCTCATATAAGTTATGTTTATACTCTACTGTAGTCTAGTAAGTGTGCAATAGCAGTATGTCTAAAAAAAGTACATACCTTAATTAAAAAATACTTTACTGCTAAAAAAATGCCAAAACAATTACAATAGTAACATCAAAGATCACTGATCACCATAACAAATATAATAATAATGAAGAAGTTTGAAATATTGTGAGAATTACTGAAATGTGACCCAGAGACACAAAGTGAGCAAACGCTGTTGGAAAAATGGCGCCTATAGACTTGCTCAACGAAGGTTTACCAAAATCCTTCAGTCTGTAAAAAACACAACCCCCAAGAAGCGCAATAAAGCAAAGTACAATAAAACAAGGTATGCCTGTACTTTTGGATGTCTTGTAGCATTTGCTGAGATAGTTATGAAAGATCATATGGGGGGGACTTCCCTGGTGGCGCAGTGGTTAAGAATCTGCCTGCCAGTGCAGCGGACACGGGTTCGAGCCCTTGTCCGGGAAGATCCCACATGCCGCAGAGCAACTAAGCCTGTGCGCCACAACTACTGAAGCCCACACACCTGGAGCCCGTGCTCTGCAACAAGAGAAGCCACCGTAATGAGAAGCCCACACACTGCAACGAAGAGTAGCCCCCTCTCCCTGCAACTAGAGAAAGCCCGTGCACAGCAACAGGACCCAACGCAGCCAAAAATTAATTAATTAATTAATTAATTTTAAAAAGATCATACGGGGTAATAGTATCTGAGATTTCAGGGAAAAGATCATTAGGTCCCTGGCAATGAATAGACATATGGCTGCTAATGCCTCCCCAGTCTAAGCTCAGTGACAGCCCTGCAGTCAGGAAAACTCCTTAATCCCAGACAAACAGGGACAGCTGGTCACTCACATCAAGCTCTGTTCTTCCAGAGCCATCCCCTTGCTTAACCTTTCCCCTCTCTCCTTCAGCACAGCCTTCACCTCGGCAGGCCTGCAAGCTGGGCCTCCTCCCAGCCAAAGGAGGGATGTTATTTTACAGGCGAAAGGCAACTTGGCCCCATGCTCAGGCCTAATCGATTCTCTCCCAGGCCTCCCCCAGCCCGAGGAAGCTCACCTTCCTCTGGGAAGTCCCTGCAAATCCTTGTGGATGAATCAGAAAAATGCCTTCGGCTTTTCCTTCAGTTTCTTTTTTGTGGTGTGGTATTGTTCCTACACTTCTCCATTGTTTTCTCACTCGGGGACTCCAAATTTACCTCCAAATTACCTCAGCATCAGTTAGGCCAACTGCTACGCTGAATCTTTTTTTAAACTGCTGATTTGATACTTTGGTGCTGAGATAACTAAGCCATCTCTGAAAGGTCAAATGTTTACAAATTGAGATAGAAATATGCTCCTGTCATGAATTGAATCCAGAATTACAAAAAATAATATCACGGAGAAGGAGGAACTTGCTGCCCAGGCTGCACCAGTGTCTTCAGACCTCCCCCGACCTTCTGCCCCCAGGGCAGTAGCCTCCATCCTTTCTGTCAAAGCAGAATCCTGTGGGAACATTGGGGAGATGAGCCCCTTTAACTCCTTGAAGCTTTCAGGAAGGCTCTGCCTGCCCATTAAAGTCAATAAAATCACATAAGTGAGCGAGCTCTGAATAATGGCACAAAACATCTTTTAATATATATTATTAATAGATTTTTCTAAATCAGATCCTGTACAAATTGTCCTTGGCCATTCTGTGTCTTTGGTGGCAGCTTATCCCTGGCCATTTAGCTGGGAACAGAGGGGAAGGGGAACAGTGGAGTAGGGGTGGGGAGGGACCCAGACCACAGCCCTGTGTGGTCTATGCAGGGAAGAAACTGTTCCCTGTAGACACACAGGCTGCACTGAAGGCATCCAAAGAGCATCAGGAAAATCGGATCTAGAAAAAGACAACCTTTGTTAACACAGAAGTAAACTAGTTTCCAGAGTTTAATCTTTGTATAGTGATTCAAAAATCTATAGGTAAAATAGTTATTATTCTAAAAGCTAAATCCACGAATGCTTGCTTTATACAAGGCATTGTTTAAGCACCTACTGTGTCACTACTGTGAATAAGGATCTGAGGTAGCTCACACTTAATCGTGACCCAGGTTACTTTGCTAATAAGTAGTGAAGCCCATGTCTGTTTAATATCAGAACAACCAGTGGCTTTCAGTTTCTTGATCTAATTATTACAAATTCCCCCAAAATGTCATTCCTTCCCTTAGAAACTAAAATAAGAAAAGCTCATCATAGCAGGATTTTTTTAAAGTTAAGTTTCCTATGAAATAGACTCAAACTTATCAACAAATTAGAGTAAGAGACTGTAGATGGGGAAGTTGCCTGTTAAAAACGTTGTTTAGTTCAAGAGGAGTTTCCAGTATTTTGATGACATTTCAGAGGGGGGAAAGGAGGCAGGAAGGAGACTGATCTGAAAGCTACTAATACTGCTGGGGCCAATGTTAACCGGTGACCGCTCTTACACTCCACCACCCTCAGGTCCTGCCCATCGTGGTTTTCTTCAGCACTGTGATGTCCATGCTGTACTACCTTGGATTGATGCAGTGGATCATTAAAAAGGTACCAGGACTAGAAGGCAGGGGGTAACCGGTGTAGAGCTGATTATCGCAGGGACAAAGTCTTGAATACCTCTTATCTGGGTTTTTCCAAAGTACCTTTCTTTCCCTTCGTACCAAGATCCACGCCCACCCCAAGTTATTAGATTTAAACCCAAAAATCCTACATGGGTCCACAGAGGGAATTTTATCTCCAGGACTTCTAATAGGTCTGTGACTTGCAACACACTGAGCATCTTCATGAAGCAGTTATTCCGTTAGCCAAAGAATTGACTCCAAGAGATGGGGACCTGATTGTCCCCCTTCATCTTGGCTATCTGCCCAAGGCTTACAGTCACTGCTTATCCTCAGGTGATAACAAAAGTGGACCCTCCTGGTCTAGGAGTTACTAGAGAATCAAAGCAAGAAGGGGAAGCTGATCTTTTCTCCTGAGGGATTTTTGTAAGCACACAAATTTTTTTTTTTTAGGTCTGAAAAGTTAACCTCAGTTCTGCTGCCCTAGCAGCTGTCAGTCCTACATCATGTTAGATCACAAAACTCAGAAATTTGTAAGCTAGTTTGAATGCACATGAGAGCAAGGCAGTGTATACAGGGCTTGGGCACAGACACAGCTCTCTTTTGATCCCTGTAAATAAATAAAATTTATTTATTTTAAAAAAGAAAAGGAGAGAGAGAGCCAGAATACCAACAGAATTAAAAGTTTCAGCAAGAGCACCAGAGTACATAGTTTTCTAATTGTCAGTTTAAACATTCAGCATTCCTGTGTCCACATTGAAGCAGGAAGGAAGGAGAGAGGATGCACCAGGAAGTCCCCATTCTGAGGTGGGCACCACAGTCTCTGGTTGGAAGAACCACTACAAATTGGGACCATCAACCATGTTTGTTTGAGAGTTAAGTAGAAAAGGCCAAACCTCAACTACATCCCATTACTTATTAGCTGGGCAAACTTTGACAGAACAACTAAACTGCTCTGTACCTTGGTTTCCTCTTCTGTAAAATGGGCCTAATTATAGGACCTCCCTCAAAGGCTTATTGTGAGGATTAAATGCATTACTCAGAACAATGGCTTAAAACAGTGCCTGGAATGCTGTGAAGACTGCCATGACTTAGCAATTATTACAACTTATTACTTGTATACAATAGACATTCAAAAAACTTTACTGGTATGAAATAGATATTTCAATAGATATTGTATAGTGTTCAAAGTATATATATATATACAAAGTATATACAATGACTCAGACTTACCACTATGGACTATATAAGGTATAAGGTATACTCAAGTTTAGTACAATTGTTGAAGGCCTCAGTATTTTCCTCCAGTTTAAAGATTTTTATCCCTACTTTGAAGTTCTGTGTATACAAATAGTTCTTTACAGACTTTATCCTTTTTTGCCTTTTAGGTTGGATGGGTAATGCTAGTGACTATGGGAACATCTCCTGTTGAATCAGTAGTTGCTGCTGGCAATATATTTGTTGGACAGGTAAGTTGTAATATCAAAAAACAAAACACTTGCTAAAATGGATACTCTTTCCAGAAAGAGAAATAAAAAAATATGATGGTGTTATTTCTTTTAGTGTAGGGGGAAGGGTGTCAAGATAATGAACCCTCAATATTGGCAATGTCCAGATTCCAAGGAGAGAGAAAGAGAGAGAGAGAGAGAGAGAGAGAGAGAGAGAGAGAGAGAGAGAGAGAGAGAGAGAGAGAGAGAGCGCCCTTCTAAGAGTGTCAATGCACTAGTGTGGAATTTGGGTCCTTGAAAATTTATGGAGAGGAAGAAAGATGAAATCATTTTATCAAAGCATAGGGCTTCTCATGTATAGATTCTCAATAAGTCCTTTCTGAAGTAACTGAATTGTTGAGGTTTCTGGCCCACCCGTCAGAGGCTAGCAGCTCATCCACTCAAATGGAGTTCACCATTTATCTTGAAACTGCAAACATGTAACAGGCAGCTTCACACTCTGTAGTATAATGCTTGTGGCAACGAAAGAGACCAAAAAGGCTTTCCACCAACACCAAGCAGCCATATAAAGCTCATTCTCAACTTATCTGAACAGTCTCTTTGCTGAGCCTGAAGAAAAATGCTGATGAGCAAAAGTATTTTCACCTTCCTTATCCATCACGTGGATAAATGCTCTTTTAAAAAAATATTTATTTATTTACTTATTTATTTGGTTGCACTGGGTCTTAGTTGCTGCAGGAGGCCTCCTTAGTTGCGGCTCACCAGCTCCTTAGTTGTGACACGTGGGCTCCTTAGTTGTGGCATGTAAAATCTTAGTTGCAGCATGCAAACTCTTAGTTGCAGCATGCATGTGGGATCTAGTTCCCTGACCAGGGATCGAACCCGGGCCCCCTGCATTGGGAGCATGGAGTCTTATCCACTGCGCCACCAGGGAAGTCCCGATAGATGCTCTTTTGCCCGAAGTCCATTTAAGCAAAGAAGTATGTTGCCAAGTTCTGTCCCTCAAGATGGCAGCATTCCTAAGGGGTAGATAAGTAAGAAATGGTAATAATCATCCTCATCATTCAGGATATATGGCTTCAGGCAGAATGGAATCACACACCAAGGAAACCAAGTGTGAATACTTGCTAGCACGGCTGTGCAAAGAAGTTGAACTCAAAGCAAAAATCAAGTCACCCAGAAAAACACATGGCTCCAGATCAGTAGGCTTATACAACTGCTCCAGGCAGGCTGAGCCTTCTGGTTGGTAAGCCCAGCTTACTAGCCTGGAGCAAAGTCTTTAGAGTGGGGCCCATACTTCTTTGCCCAGGAGTTGAAATTGTTATAATTATAGCCATAAAATCTCTCAGGACTAATTAGGGCACCATCTTGAGTAGATTACTCCTACCTGCAGGGTAAGAGGGCTCATGTACTGAGTTTCTATTTGGTCCATAAATTGAAGCTCAACACACTCAATCTCATAGCACAATTAGAAATAATGAGGGGAAAATTGTAAAATTGCACACATGCTTCTGTGGTGCTCAATTTGACACTTAATATTCTAAAAGTACAGCTATTATTTATGGAGAGCCCATGCTGCAGGCCACCTGCCCTCCTTAATGGGACTCAAGCCTTTACAACTACACTCTAATTGATTCCTTTCCATGCAAGGGGAAGAGAGGGGTCTCTGATTCTCAATTAGGAATGGGCCTGTGGGCACCAGTATATGTTATTGCTGGTATTTTTTCATACTTGTGTCTTGTTTCCCTATAGTAACAGCAAAGAGGTTTAGGGTCTGTTGAGATGAAGCTGGAAGACAGGAAGTCACAGAGGTTTGGGAATCACAGTTCCCAAGGCCAGGCCACTGAGCAGTTACTTGGCCCATGGTGCTCCAACCCTAGAAAAGAGTACTAAGCCATCACAGTCCAATCCTAGGCTAGGTGAGAGCCTTATGTGAATTGGCCTTGCAAACTTCACACATGACTCTGTATGCGCACTGCCCTGGAGTCCAAAAGACCCAGACAATGATGGTGTGGGTTCTCAAACATGAGCACACATCGGAACCACCAGGAAGCCTTGTTAAAACACCACTGCTGAACCCAGCCCCAGAGTTTCTGATTCAGTAACTTTGAGAATTTGCATGTCACACGAGTTCCTGAGTCAAGCTGAAAGAGTTGGTCTGAAGTCCACTCTTAGAAATACTGCTGTAGAGAATGGAATTTTGAGTAAATTAGCATGTCCTCGTAAGGGAACGTTTAATCTGATCACTTTTTGTTTCCAGACAGAGTCTCCACTGCTGGTCCGACCATATTTACCGTATGTCACCAAGTCTGAACTCCACGCGATCATGAGCGCTGGGTTCTCTACCATTGCTGGAAGTGTCTTAGGTGCATACATTTCTTTTGGGGTAAGAATATTTGGGGATTAATTTATGAAACCTCTTCTTCCTTTGCTATTGTCATTTCTGCTTTTTCCTTTACTATTGCTGCCAGATAAGGAGGGCAAAAGAGTGTTCTATTTGCTGTCTAGTTGGTCACAGTTTCTTTGGCATTTGAATGGAGTGACCCCAAGGAGCTTTGGTATTTCACTCTCATATCTCTGCCACCTAAATGTGAACTAATCCAACCATAGCAGAATGAAATCATATTATGAGGTTACTTTGGCTGAAAAGTTGAATAAGTAAAAAAAAAAAAAAAAAAAACTATTACTGACACTAGTTAAAGGCCATCTAGTTCAGTGGTCAGCAAACTATGGCCCATGGGCCAAATTTAGATCACTTCCTTTTTTTTGTAACTAAAGTTTGATTGGAAACCAGCTATCCTGTTCATTATCTAAGCAGCTTTTATGATACAGACTTGAGTAGTTGTGGCCCTAAAAGCCAAAACTATTCACCCTCTACAGAAAACATTTTCTGACTACTGGCTTACAGCACTGGTTCTCAAAACTTACTTCACGTTAGAATCACCCGGGAGCTTTTAAAAGCCCTAATGCCCAGGCCCCTACCCCAGAGTAATTCAACAGAATCTCTTGGGACGAGACCCAGGCATCATTGTTTCTTTTCAATCCTCAGGTTTCAATGTATAGCCCAGTTTGAGAGCAGGGGGTCTATGGGATGGCGCTGAAGAACGTTATGGTAACTGGTGCACATGTCCTGAGCACAGGGCTTACTTACAACCCCCAGTGGAGAAATGGAATAACACAGCAGCTGTGTGGTCCAGGTGATGAGGAATTCTTACAAGATAGGCAAGTTTCATTCCAGGACTTCATCTGAGCCTCACAGAGCGAATCAGTAGGAAGCGGGAAGAAAAAAAGGGTGAAGGAGACCTCAGGAATACCAGTTTGACTGACTCCCCAGATGGATTGCTGTAGGAATTCTACCTATAAAACTGCGCTGTGTGGAATGGGAGTGGGGAGGCAGGTGCAGATTCTATAATTCTGAAAATACAGGGAAGAGAATCCAGAAACAAGATAAGGATATGGGAAGGGAAGGGGGAAGAGTTTAAGTAGACCTGCAAAGAGGAAAACAGAAATCGCTTACAGATTAAAGGGACTCTGGATAAACACATATTATGTAGGGGCACAAAGGACATCAGGAAAGCAAAAGGAAAATGGAGAGGGGTGTACCCACGCCTGCACCCCAGATACCCACCATCTAAACTGATGATGTAATGAAATAGCTTTAGGGACTATATGACCATTCAGAGGAACAACAGAGAGGTAGAGTTATCTTCCTTGAAAATTTCTACAACACAGGATTAATTCTCTTCTGAAATGCTCAGATTGTGGTTTTGTGCTTCTCCCCGAGGATGTGGTCAACTGGTATAACTTCCTCCCTTCTCTCAAGGTGATACCCAGCATGTGGCTCTTTGAGCTCTTCCAAGCCTCCAAAGAAACATTGATTTCTGGCACGTAAGGCATTTGAGCCATTCATTCGGAGCACAACAGAAAAGCTAAATCTAAGTTGGTCTTCTTTCTCCTGAAATCACAGGTTTCGTCCTCTCACTTGTTAACTGCTTCAGTTATGTCTGCACCTGCGGCATTGGCTATTTCTAAACTTTTTTGGCCTGAGACAGAAACACCTAAAATAACCCTCAAGAAAGCCATGAAAATGGAAAATGGGTAAGTGGGACACTTTCACCTAGTTATTAGTTATTGACTATACAAGCAGGAGGTTGGCGGGAGGGGAGGTTTGCTCCAGTCCAGATTCAAAGTACAGCAAGAATTTGATTATCAGAGAACACAGTGAATTAAAGTGAATTTAATTTCCCATGACCATGTAGACTTCACCCAAAATATCTTGTTTCAGTACTTGAGGAGATCTTTTCTAAATATCAGTACCTAAATGTCAATACATTTCCTTGACTGTTCAGTGAAGATATTTCATTTAAGTAGTTTTTTTAGATTGAAGTACAGTTGATTTTCAATATTATATTAGTTTTAGGTGAAGAGATATTTAATTTTAAATATAGCATAAGGTTCATTGGGCCATGATTTAAGACTGTTAGAAAGCCATAGGATCACTGTCTCTGGAAGTTTCTTATATAATAGGGAAGATAAGTGTGATATCGGTATTCCTTTTTATTAAAATTTATTTATTTATTAAAATATTTCTTTCTTTATTTGGCTGCATTAAGTCTTAGTTACGGTGCGAGAGCTCTTCGTTGCAGCAGGCGGGCTTCTCTCTAGTTGTGGTGTGCGGGCTCAGTAGTTGAGGCACACAGGCTCTCTAGTTGCAGCACACAGTCTCTCTAGTTGTGATGCGTGGGCTCTAGAGCCCGCAAGCTTAGTTGTCCCACGGCATGTGGGATCTTAGTTCCCCAACCAGAGATCGAACCCACGTCTCCTGCATTGGAAGGCAGATTCTTAACCATTGGACCACCAGGGAAGTCCCGATATAGGTATTTCTAACCCCTCTTAGGTTCATTTACTTTTTGCCCTGTTCAAAAGAAAGAGAAGAGGGTGGAAAAAACTAAGGGCTTTAGGGTATTCAAAAGTATGTCATGGGCTTCCCTGGTGGCGCAGTGGTTGAGAGTCCGCCTGCCGATGCAGGGGACGCGGGTTCATGCCCCAGTCCGGGAAGATCCCACATGCCGCGGAGCGGCTGGGCCCGTGAGCCATGGCTGCTGAGACTGCGCGTCCGGAGCCTGTGCTCCGCAACAGGAGAGGCCACAGTAGTGAGAGGCCCGTGTACCGCAAAAAAAAAAAAAAAAAAGTATGTCATTAAGTAACAGAATTCATCAACCAATATGTTTCTGAGATTCATCCCTTGTTTGTATGTAGAGAGAGTCATAACCATGAGTGAAAAAGCAAGTTGCCAAAGAATATATATGGAATATGTGGATTTCACTTATATAGTTAGCAACTATGTAAACTGACACAGTGTATTATGTAGGGATAAAGAAAATTGAAAAGAAAGGGAATCATAAGAAAATTCCAGTGGGCCAAGTACCTCTGATATTAGAGAGAAGAAGATGAGATGAAGTAGAGGGTGCTCAAAGCTGATGTGACTCTCCATTTCTTAAATGAGGTGGTGGATACACAGGCCTTCCTTGAATTGCTAGTTCTTTTACTGTGAATATTTTATAAATATTCTCTGGAAGCTACTTTTAATTAAATATCATTATTAAAACCTGTAATATTTTTATCCCAATATTTTTTATAAACGCCTCCAAATTAAAAGAGTGGTATAACATTTAGACACTCATATGCCCATCACCTACACTCAACAATTATAAATCCCATCATGATTTCACGGAATTCAGGTATTTCAGCCAGGACATGGGTCTGAGAGTTTGTCTCTCCATTTGAATGAGCTCTGATTATGCCATTTCTACACCTGTGATGTCCATCCACTGATAACCCCTTGGTAATTCTGGAATTGCTATTTTTTGATAAAGTGATTCAAAGAATCTCCTAGAAGCCGCAACACAGGGAGCATCCTCATCCATTCCCCTGGTGGCAAACATCGCTGTGAATTTGATTGCCTTCCTGGCCCTGTTGTCTTTTGTGAATTCAGCCTTGTCCTGGTTTGGAAACATGTTTGACTACCCACAACTGAGTTTCGAGGTATGATTCTATCATGCTTTTCCTCCTTTTTGTTTCTGCCAGTCTTTGTTTAAAAATAAAATAGGTTTGTGAACAGCCTTTCCTAATGCGTATAGTGCACTCTTATACAATGTACAAACTTTTCATGAATCCCGCTCTCCCCACACCCCTTTTGCTGTCTCCTATCACCCTCCTTACCCCAACACAGAACCATTCTGTCCTGACCCTGTTCCCCAAAATCCAGGTTACTTCAAATGACCCAATTTCAACCTTGACTCCTAATGGATATAGACAGGCTAGAGAATGCACAGGGATCTCTGTGCCTAAAAGACACACAGAGGGGGCAGGAACAATCTGGTCATGAGGGTGAGGCTGAAGAACCGGAAGCAAATCACTACTCTAATAAAGTATCCATTTTTGGTTTTTGTAGTTAATATGCTCCTACATCTTCATGCCCCTTTCCTTCATGATGGGAGTGGACTGGCAAGACAGCTTTATGGTTGCCAAACTCATAGGTTATAAGACATTCTTCAATGAATTTGTGGCTTATCAGAAACTCTCAGACTTGATCCATTTAAGGCAAGAGGGTGGACCCAAATTTGTGGACGGTGTGCAGCAATATATGTCGGTGAGTAAATTTTTCCCCCCAATATACATCTTTGTCACACACATACATTCAGCTATTTAGCTGCTGGTGCCTCTGTGTGTCAGGCACCATGTCAGGCATTTGGGGTACATCACAAGGAAACAGGACAAAAATGTCTGACATCATAATGTACATAGTGACTCATAATTGTCAGTTGTGTTGAGTTAATCACAGTGTCAGTGCACGTGTGTGTGTGTGTGTGTGTGTACAGAAAGAAACGCAGCTAATCCTTACCACTGTGATCATTTACCTTTGAGCACTACCAATACAAACCCAGAGTCATATGAGCTGGGATTGGAGTCAATCAACAGATATTTATGGAATGTCTTCTGTGAGCACTGTGCTATGTACGGAGGCCACGGTGTTGAATGAGTGATAAGGCCTCTGCTCTCATGGGGCTCATAGTCTAATGACCAGGAAGGACTCTTCCTTCCTACTTAAGAAATTTTTTGAACTCTGAGAAACTGCCTAAGTGCCACATAGCGCCTGGACATCAAAAGAAACAGTGAGACACAGTAACTACTCTCCAAGTGAATGAGGGAAGAGAAAAAGTTCAGGGCCTTTCAGACAAGCACCCTATAATTATGTCAGGATTTCGGGTCCATAGCCTGCAAAGAGATGCTCATGTCTCTTGGCCTTGAATGGGATGAGGGAACTTGGAGGAGGCCATTATTTAAGCCATATTTGCAGCTGTCTCTAACTTCTACTTTCCAGAAGAACAGAATTGTCACACGTGGAAACTCTTAGGGAAATGGTGAACATCTCCGACCACCACCATGACTCATTAAAACAATCCATTTGGAATGAATGTCCTGGGCAGGTATTTGGCTTTAAAAGGAACAGGGAGGGAAAGCATGCTGCCCAAGGTTCTAACTGAGACTGCCCCGCCTCTGACCACCACCACCATCTCACCCAGCCTCCCAAACACCAAACGTGCAAATTTTCCTCCCACCTGTCACACAAATATCACAGCAAACTCCAGGAGAGTACTGATTTGTATTTTACGGTCAGCGGCATTTTGACCCACACATCTGATATGAACAAGAGCTCTAGGACAGTAGGTCTCCTGCGTCTCAAATGTTCATTCGTCAACTGACCACGCAATGGAGCTTGGCCAAATGTCCTCATTGTTTGGATGCCACCACAAACTAGCTTGCTTCCCTGCCAAAAGTAAAGAATAGGCTAAATTAAGTGAAATGTTTTCTATCCCCAAGTGGCAGTTGCCTGGAGAACGTAGTTTTGCTAAAAGGAAGCTCTCAGTTCTGGTTGTGCTAAGCAGGTTTGTGAACAGGTTATTAAGCGGACAGAAATAGAACAGTAGAGCTGATTTAGGTTGGGAGTGAGCCCAACCAGAGGCAGAACCACAGAAGATATTTGGAGATATGAGTTCAATGGCTTCCGCTATTGTTGAGTCACAAAGGGGAAAACATTTCGTTTTTCCCAATTTGCTATTTCCAATCAACCAAATGGGGATGAGTTCCTACAATTTCTGTTTACCAACCAACAAGTGGTGGGAGTGTCCCACTATCTACTGGAAAAAGTACCACATGACTAAAACATTTGATCTGGGTCCATGAGGCAAAAACCCAGTGTAATCCATTGCATTATGCCCACTGACGACCTCCATCTAAGCGGTCAGAATGTGTAGGTGCAGATGGCCAACAGGCACATGGAAAGATGCTCAACATCACTAATTATTAGAGAAATGCAAATCAAAACTATGAGGTATCACCTCACACCGGTCAGAATGGCCATCATTAAAAAGTCTACAAATAATAAATGCTGGAGAGGGTGTGTAGAAAAGGTAACCCTCCTACACTGTTGGTGGGAATGTACATTAGTGCAGCCCTATGGAAAACAGTATGGAGGTTCCTCAAAAAACTAAAAATAGAGTTTCCACATGATCCAGCAATCCCACTCCTGGGCATATATCTGGACAAAACTATAATATGAAAAATACATGCACCCCAGTGTTCATAGCAGCACTATTTACAATAGCCAAGACATGGATGCAACCTAAATATCCATTGACAGATGAATGGATAAAGAAGATATGGTCTGTATACATAATGGAATACAACTCAGCCATAAAAAAGAATGAAATGATGCCATTTGCAGTGACATGGGTGGACCTAGAGATTATCATACCAAGTGAAGTAAGTCAGAAAGAGAAAGACAAATACCATATGATATCACTTATATCTAAGTGGAATCTAAAATATGACACAGATGAACTTATTTATGAAACAGAAACAGACTCACAGACATAGAAAACAAACTTACGGTTACCAACAGGGAAAGGAGGGGGGGAAGGGATAAATTAGGAGTTTGGAATTAGCAGATACAAACTACTATATATAAAATTGATAAACAACAAGGTCCTACTGTATAGCACAGGGAACTATATTTAATACCCTGTAATAAACCATAATGGAAAATAATATATATATATATGTGTGTGTGTGTGTATATATATGTATGCATATATAAATATATATATATATATATATATATATATATATAACTGAATCACTTTGCTGTACAGCAGAAACTAACACAATGTTGTAAATCAACTATACTTCAATTAAAAGAATAAGAGAGGGCTTCCCTGGTGGCACAGTGGTTGAGACTCCGCTTGCCGATGCAGGGGATGCGGGTTCATGCCCCGGTCCGGGAGGATCCCACGTACTGCAGAGTGGCTGGGCCCATGAACCATGGCCGCTGAGCCTGCGTGTCCGGAGCCTGTGCTCCACAACGGGAGAGGCCACAACAGTAAGAGGCCCGCTTACCACAAAAAAAAAAAAAAAAAGAATAAGAGAAATGTGTATGTGGCACGTTATCCCCAGAATGAGCTCTTTATCACTCCATCATTTTCATCATTTTCTCCTTCTTAAAGATAATACTTTGCATGTTTGTTTGTTTACACATAAAACATACCATGGTACAGAATTCAAAATGTACAAGAGGTGTGGAGGGAAAAGGAAGTCATCCTCCCTATTTCTCTGCCATTCACCTCCTCTCCCTGTTCCACGTTATGTTCACTGTTGTTAGTGTTGCTCTTTGCTCTTGGTAACATATCTTGGATGCCATGCCATATCAATGCCTGTGACACAGTATGAGCACATCATAACTTATTTTAACCAGTCCCTTGTTGATGAACACAGTTACCAATTTTTTGCTATTAGAAGAAATGCTACAATGACTGTCCTTGTGGCACCTTTGCTCCTGTGCAAGGAGAGCTGGAAGATGTATTATGGATGGATTAGATTCCACTTAGATATAAGTGATATCATATGGTATTTGTCTTTCCATCACATAATCCTGCACATTTATGGGCAAAGGCAAAGTGGAATCATCCCAGCCTCCTTTTCCTCTTATCATAAAACCCTGCATGGCCACATCTGTGTATCCCTTTCCCACAGATCCCCAGAAGGAGAAAGAGGAATCTCAAGCACTTTATGCCATCTCCCTCCTCACGATCTCTTAATAAGCTTGCCTATTTTTGAAGCCAACTGAACTAAATGAAAAGCACTAGACAGAGCAGGGGACAAAGATGATGAGCTTTTCCAGAAACAGCAGACTGCTCAAATACTTGAAATATTTTTTTCCTGCCCACTATATGCACACTGATTGAGAATATCAACAAAGGAGTTCTCCAAAATTATGAAAGAAAAGAGGAGCCTTATAATCAACAAAAAACTTATCATGAAAAAAAAAAAAAAAAAAACTTACCATGAGCACTTGAGTCTTGAATGTGAGCTTTTAAAAATCCAGTTAGTGAAAGAAAAAAGAAAAGGTTTGTTCTTTGAACCAAATCATAGACTTTTCTCAGGATTTTGGAAAAGAAAATTATTGCCTCGGTTGTGTGGGTGCCTTTGCCAGATTGGTTGTGCCTCTGGTGAACAACCGAGCCTATTGAATCTTCCAGGCCTCCCATAATCAGCCCCTCAACCTGAGGAAGATTTTCTGGCCTGAGCAGCACCTCTTGCCTATTGGAATAGAGAAGGAGGGTCATGCTCATGCTTCCAAGAATTCACCTGCCATTTTCTTACTGCCCTGCGAAAGGACTATTCACTCTCCCACTACCTAACATTCCTATGGTCTGGTCAGAGCTGAGGAACAAAGAAAGGCAAGCACACACCACAGTCAGCTGAAAGGAGCCCCTCTGGTATCTGTGAGCTTCGTTTTTACTAAGATAATTCCTTTTCACTGAAGTATAATTTGCATACAAAAAAGGCCTATTTTTGGTGTACGTATGTTTTGATAAATCTGTCACCTGTGTAACCATGACCACAAACAATCAAGATATCACACATTTCCACCACACCTAGAAAACTTCCTTCATGGCCAGTTGTCAACAATACCCCATCCCACCCCAACCCAGTCCCAGGAAACCAGTGATCTTTCTCTTACTATAGATCACTTTTGCTTGTTCTAGAATTTCATATAAATGGACTCACTTAGGATTCATGTTGTTGCATGTATTAGTTTTTTCCTTTCTACTGCAGAGTAGTATTCTTTTTTAATGCATATCCACACCTTATTTATCCATTCACCAATTGAATGGCATTTGAGTTGTTTCCAGCTTGGAGCTATTGTGAATAGAGCTGTTACAAATATTCACGTACAGTCTTCTTGAAGACACATGTTTTTATTTCTCCTGGGAACATTCCTAGGAGTGGCATTACTGGGTCACTGTTAATTTGATAAGAAACTGCCAAGTATGTTTGTATTTTACAAACAGGCTGTGTCAGTTTACATTCCCACCAACAATGTACAAGAGTTCCAATTGCTCAACATCCTTGCCAACACTGGGTGTTGTCCATCTTTTTTAGCCATTTTAGTGGATGTGTAGTGAGCTCATTGTTTTAATTTAATTTGCATTTTCCTGGTGATTAATGATGTCAAACATCTTCTCATGTGCTTATTTTGGCCATTTGTGTATCTTTTGTGAAATCTCTTTATGTTTTTTATTGGATGCTTGTCTTCTTAATGAGTTATAACAGTTCTTTATACATTCTGAATAAGTCCTTTGTCAAATAAATGTAGTGTGAGTATTTTCTGGGACCAGTTTTGTATTGTCAGCAGCTAGACTGTGCCTGACACAATATAGCAAGTGGTCAGGTTATACTGAATACTAGAAGTTATCATCAAGCAGAAAATAGCATTTGTAGAGGCCAAGAGTACCAACTCCAAGAACTTCATGGAGAGTCTCTGAATCCACACAGCCCCTTTCCCTCCCTGAAAATTCAAGGGGAGGACTTCCCTGGTGGTGCAGTGGTTAAGAATCTGCCTGCCAATGCAGGGAACACAGGTTCAATCCCTGGTCCAGGAAGATCCCACATGCCACAGAGCAACTAAGCCCATGCACCACAACTACTGAGCCTGCGTGCCGCAACTACTGAAGCCCACGTGCCTAGAGCCCATGCTCCATGACAAGAGAAGCCACCACAATGAGAAGCCCACACACTGCAATGAAGAGTAGCCCCCACTTGCTACAACTAGAGAAAGCCCACAGGCAGCAACGAAGACCTCTCACAGCCAAAAAAAAAAGAAAAAAAAATTCAAGGGGAGATGGAAAAAAGAGACCAGGAAGCAACAGGTGTTTGACACCATACACTGTACATTTATTTGTCAATATTGATTCCATAGTCGGAAGAGGAAGCCCAGTTAGGATATCAGATATACTCAGCTGGGTCACATCATGTATACATCTGTGTGTTTATGCTTATTTCTAGATTCGTGCTGAGACAATTGCCACTTATGCTCTCTGTGGCTTTGCCAATTTTGGGTCCCTAGGAATAGTGATCGGCGGACTCAGTAAGTGAAAAGGATATTCTCCAACAACAGATATGATATAAACATGCTTCCAATCTCCATGTTGCTCTGTAACATTATTTGAGTCCGAAAAAAAGAGCCCTGCAACAGCAATAAATTCTTTCGGGTCTATTTTTTATCCCTGCTCTGTAATGTAGTTTTTCCCATGTCTATTCAAGCTAATATCGGGAAAAATTTGCTCAAATGTACAGGTGTTACTCCACTCAAAGATGACAAATAGATTACACTTTGTCTGCCAATTCCAATAGATTTATAATGACCAGCTAGAGAAGGATTCTGAGGGCCAGTGGAAATTCAATGGGAAAATGCTGTGATTAATTAATTCTATGCCACCATGGGCAAAGAAGTAGATGGTGACAGATGAGTTGCAGATATTTGGAATCCTTCCTTGAAACCCATTTGCCTTGTCATGCCCTCGTGAACATACTGTGAGCTCTCCTACACCAGAGAGATTTCTCTGGATGTGGAGCTCATCACTAAGCTCTTGAATCTTGAATTCTCCAGCTCAGTTTAAAAAAAGAAAAGTCAATGGACCTGAGACTCCAGCCCCAGAACAATTCTCAAAGGCTGGGAATTTGGAATTCTAATCAATAGGCTCAACATTAATCTGCCATGCTTGCTTCCACATTTCCCAGCATCCATAGCTCCTTCCAGAAAGCGTGACATCGCCGCAGGAGCAGTGAGAGCTCTGATTGCGGGGACCATCGCCTGCTTCATGACAGCCTGCATCGCAGGTACTGCATTGCATCCTCTGTGTCTGGCCTCCCTGTGCTCAGAGGATGGCACCTTTGGGGGGATGGTGCCTCTGCAGAGAGCTGAGAGGCACAGCTGCCGCTAAGCAGATTGTGAAGTGAAATGTGTGGAGCATGGTGGAGAAGCCAAGAATAGAAGGAGAGTTCAGTGACTTCATTAATTGAATAAACAGAACTCTGTTCCACTTCCAGGCATACTTAGCAGCACTCCTGTGGACAACAACTGTCATCACATTTTGGAGAATGCCTTCAACTCCAGCTCGGTTAGAAACACAACCGATGTAGTATCTTGTTGCCAGAGTCTATTGAACAGGTATTGTATTCTTGATGATAACTTCTTTATAACCATCATTAATAATAAAAATAGACTGAAAGACCCCAACCACTTATTTTTGTAACTTCATAACTCTTAATATAAGAACTTTTCTGGCAGTTCTAACCGCCTTTCATCTTGACTAACTAAGACGAGAAACCATAGCATTAACCAGTGCTGCTCAAACATTTTAATATGCCCCCAGCTGTGTATTAGGTGCTTTGTATGAATTAGCTCACTTAAACCTTGCAGCCGCTGTATAAGTTAGGCACTACTGCTTTTTTAAGCATTAGATAAAATCTGGGCTTGGGGAGGCAACGTCACTTACCCAAGCAAAATGAGTGCAAGCAAGATCAAGATAGAAAGACCCAAGAAAATTTGAGTCTTTCTGCCCATAGAGCCCATGCCCTAGTAGTTACTAGGTACTGCCTCCCTTTCAAGGGTATCAAGCAATGCAGGCTTCCCTGACAACATGATGATGGTGATACTACAGTGGATGAGGGGCCATCAGTGACTCACGTCAGCCACCCCCATTCTGTACAGTCTCTATCTTCAAAAGCAGTATCACCACTCCATCTGCCCTTCTTAATGTGCACCTGTTTTTATAAGGATTGCTTCTATTCTTTATTCTTTTACTCTAGAGGAAATAAGGTGAGTCTTTCAGGCCAAACAGGATTTAAGGGTCAAAACTACTTCTCTGGTGCCTCTGTCCTTAACCCACCCTAACTGGAATGTGAGGCAGGATATCGGCTTCTCACCCTATGCAATCTCTAATGTGTCATCTGCTCATCTACTGTTTCTGTTTTCTAAGGTTCAACTAACTGTTTTATTCTACTTTTCACCAGCACTGTTGTCAACAGTTCCGGTGAGGTCATCCCAGCAGGAAACCATAGCCTGTATTCTTTGAAACACTGCTGCAATTTGTTGAATCCACCAACACTAAACTGCAGTTGGATTCCTTTTTGAGTTCAGCCACTTCTCCAACAGAAAAAAATGTGAAAAAAGAAAAAACGTGAAAAAGGTTTTGGAATACCTTGAGTAATTTATCTGTGTTTTCATTTTTGTTCATGCACAAGAGTAATTTTTTTTAATCCATGATTAAATAGTTGACTTGTGTTTGTGTGTGTGTGTGTGTGTGGTGATGGTGGTGATGATGAAGTAGGGACCTAAATGCCCAAAGGACATTTATCTCTGAAGTACAATATACTAGGATATTTCTAATTATTGATCATTTGTATCATATTTTTCTTGGAACTTACTGTGCCCTTTCAGTATTTAGACTTTATTTTATTTTTTTTTTTTTTTTTTTTTTGCGGTAGGCGGGCCTCTCACTGTTGTGGCCTCTCCCCCTGCAGAGCACAGGCTCCGGACGCGCAGGCCCAGCAGCCATGGCTCACGGGCCCAGCCGCTCCGCGGCATGTGGGATCCTCCCAGACCGGGGCACGAACCCGTGTCCCCTGCATCGGCAGGCGGACTCTCAACCACTGCGCCACCAGGGAAGCCCTAGACTTTATTTTAGAAAAAATATATTTACGTGTCTTTTCCCTCTGTTCTCTGTTCTGGTGTCAGCCTTCATAAAAGCCTATGGAATAGTGTGTCAGGGATGTCAATTATTCATATGCTGGTTCTCCTTTGTTTGCTATGGCTATTATTTTTCTTTCTCACTCTTTTTTCTCTTTGTAACTGTTTGCACTTTTCTATTCTATTTTATTCCTGAGAGTTAATTAAGTTTCTTCCTTTTCAAATTCAAAAATTAATATTCACTTCTAATAAAAGTGACAATTTTACACACACACACAAAACTTTCTCTCCACCCTGTTCACCCCAGCTCTCTTTCCAGTACCACATCCTGAGATTATTGTTAATGGTCTAGTACATGCATCTTTCTCTAAACATATAAAAATGTGGCAGATTTGTTGTTTCTACACGAGTAGAATGAATCTATTTACATATCACCTTCATCTTCTTTTCACTTGGAGTGTGTGTGATTTTACATAAAAGAGATAATATACACTCTGGGGGAGGGAGGGAGTTAGAGGTTTTATTTTCTTTCTACTTGCTTCCTTCTTCCTCTCCCCTGCCCCATCATATACAGGTAACCCAAGTTAAATAACCTGATGCATCATTTTCTGTACCTTTTTTATGTTCTGGTCATATCTTACAAACATATCCATCTATTGAGGATTGGAATGGTAGTTTTACAATACTGGTATTACTCACATTTTTATGTGGTTTACTTTTCTTCTATAACAATACTTTGTAGATATTCTAGTCCACTGACAAACTTTAACTATTCTTTTCAAAGACTTCATAATAGCCCATGACATATTATATATATGTATACTAGTCACTACTCTGTGGACAAGCATTCACTTTGTTTTCAGTTTTTTGTTTTTGTTCGGTGTTTTCTGGTTTGATTTGGTTTGGTTTTTTTGTTTTGTTTTGTTTTTGTTTGTTTGTTTGGCTACTTTGAACTGTGCTTGTCAGCTTATATACCAGTGCTTTCACTTTCTATAGCAGTGCTATCTGATCAAAATATAATGCAAGTTGCATGTAATTTGACATTTTTTAGTAACCACATTGAAAAAGTAAAAAGAAACTGGTAAAATTAACTTTAACAATATATTATTATTATTATTATTATATGTTAGTAATACATTTTTTCAATGAGATTTTAGATTCTTTTTATTGCATTAAATCTTTTAAAAATCTAGTGTATATTTTATACTTAGAGCTTATCTTGAGAAGCTAAATTTTCATTGGCAAGACAATCTGTAATTAGATCTCATAAAATTTACAATTGAAAAATAAATTTACATACCCAGGTTGTTCCAGATAATACCTAAAAGTTTTCCAATAACTGAAATTAGTATCAGTTTTTAAATTTTAGATCCTCAGTTCCATATATGAAATAGCTCCATGTTTCAAATATTCATGATTAACATAACGGACAATGAAATTTTAAAGGATGATTTCCTACATGAATTGAAGTGTGTGTATATATTTGGTATTAATATATGTTGCCAGACTGCTTCTTAGAGAAATACGTTGTCTTAATTTTCACCTGCTTTGCAATATAAATTTTCTGATGTGTTTTATTCATCTACTTCTGTGAGCATGTGTGATATTTCCTTTTAAATACACTATGTTCACATAAGTTGCATGCTGATTTCTTTTTTAATGTTGTTTCTTTTTTAATGTTTGAGGGAGGGAGATATTATTCCTGAGCCATATTATGAGAAAGGATAGTAAGGGTAGGATCAGGCAAATCAGCTGGTGAGCACTTGAGGCTCTTTGCCTCCAGAAACCTTATCAATCCCCTGTGAACATTGTGAGTGGCTCTGGGCTGGCTGGAAGTTTCCCTTTTCCCAGTGAAGCCAGTCGATGGAGGGTTTTGGTGGACGGTGATGTCTTCACTCTTCTTTGGAAGACATAGAAGCTGGAGGGCTCTTTGTTCCTCACAGTTTATCCTTCACCCAGCCATAGTCTTCTAAGATGTCAAAGATGGAGTGTCTGTGTGTTTCTTGTGTGTTTCCTAGGTTGTCGCCTGAGGTCACTTAGTGTTGACAGCATGTTGCTGTCAGTCTGTGCACCCTGACCTTGTTTCAAGCCAAGGCTGTGAAATCTACTTAGAAGAATTCTTCACTGTCTTGTCTGTCCATGAAATCCGAAGTCCCTAGCTGTCTTTCTGAGTCTGTCTTTCACACTGACACAGTTTTCACTAATCTGAAAGCCCTTTTTTATTTTATTTTATTTTTTAAACATCTTTATTGCAGTATAATTGCTGTACAATGGTGTGTTAATTTCTGCTTTATAACAAAGTGAATCAGCTATACATATACATATATCCCCATATCTCCTCCCTCTTGCGTCTCCCTCCCACCCTCCCTATCCCACCCCTCTATGTGTCACAAAGCACCAAGCTGATCTCCCTGTGCTATGTGGCTGCTTCCCACTAGCTATCTATTTTACATTTGGTAGTATATATTAGTCCATGCCACTCTCTCACTTCGTCCCAGCTTACCCTTCCCCCTCCCCATGTCCTCAAGTCCATTCTCTACATCTGCATCTTTATTCCTGTCCTGTCCCTAGGTTCTTCAGCACCATTTCTTGAAAGCCCTTTTTAAAAATACAGTTATGAGTCCAGTTATTAATGTTTCCTAAGTTCAGTAAAGATGGAAGTTTGCTTTCCAGCTTTTTATTCTCCTTGTTATTTTCCATTGGTTTGCAAAAGGGGAGAGGGTCAGAAATGGCATTTCTCTCTCCAATCCAGAAGCTATATTTATAAACAAATTCTCTGACCTTACAGAAGACTTAGGGTCTCAGCCAAAAATAGTTGGAGTCATGGAATATGGAAATTTTTCTTTGATTTTTCTTTCCACTGGTAAAATAGAACATCCAAGCAATTAGGTCTGAGTGAGAAGGTCTCTGTAACTACACAGATTACTAACATGCATCATTTTGAAAATGCTCCCACCTAATTGCTTTCATGTTTCTGTGGTTTAGTTAGGCTGGTAGGCCATTGTGAAGAGCTTAAGATGTGCACCTGCCCAGTGAGGCTGACTTCCAATTACAGAACAATTCCAAAATCAGACATGCTTATAAAGAAGGTTTTGAAGGACACAATGTGCCAGGAAGGATTAAACTACTCTGAATGTACTGGAGCAGGGGAAGCAGAGGTGATCATTCACATTTTAAACAGGCAGGAGCACAGGATTAAAGAAATCCTTGGTACATGTGCACCATATGGGGCTAATGAACCACATGGTCCTAAGGAAAGCTACCTTTTTACAACCTGTTACTTAATAAAAGCAACTTTGTTTTAAGCTGAAGCAGGAAGAAAAGTGTACACTTGTCCATTCTTTTTCTGGATCACAAGCTTATGATGATGAATGTGTTTTCCTTTTTATTACAAAGGCAATGTGATTGCCTCTGGATGTAGAGGGAGTTCTTTCTACTCTGGTCTTTAGTAGACTACTTGGCATTTCTGTTTCAAGAGACTCTAGAAAGTAAATGATGGATCTGCACCAAGCCAGTTCCTCTACTCACTATGCCTTTTGCAAAATAGGAAGACAGTGACTGATACAAGGGGTACAGCCTATAGCCATGGAATAGAAAAAAGCACTCAAATGACAATCTTGAAATTTAGTCCTCTGGCGACCGAAAACCAACCACTTTCTTTCTTTCTTTCTTTCTTTCTTTCTTTTTTCTTTTCTTTTTTTTTTTTTTTTTGGCTGCTTCCGGAGTCCTAACCACTGGAACGCCAAGGAATTTCCCAATCACTTTAGTATGAGAAACCAAGATTAGGAAAAAAACTGATGTCTTACAAGTCATGTTTACATGAAGAATCAGACCCATATCTTCCATGTACTGGGCATGCTTCCAGTAACACTCATAAAATAAGAGGACTGTAGAATCCTAAGTCACTCAGAAATGCCTCATCTCCTTCCACACTCCCCCCAACCCACTTTAAGTCATGTAAAGCCACCAAATCTATAGATTACTATAGCTAAAAGGAGAATTAGGGCAATATTCTCTGGTCTAATCTGAGTTCCTTCAACTGCAGAGTACCTACCTCATTTCATAACTGTTAACTCATATGTCTGTCTGACCCACTAGACAGACTACTAATTCCTATGTATCTCCAGTACTAGTGCCTGACATCTAGTAGACATTCAGTAAATGTTTATTCAATGAATGAATGAATGAATATTGCAAAATGACTAACCTTCACATAAGCAAGAATAGTTAACTGGATCACTGTTAAAAACTTTTAAAAAATATCATCCAAAAATGCATACTCAGAATAAAAATTGCAAATGATATGCCAGTGTGTATAATGGAGAAATTGGAAATCTTCCTCCCACCTCAGTCTCATTCCCCATAGTTATCCACAGTGAACACTGATATCACTGTTAACTTTTCTCAGTATATAATAAACTATACAGTAAGTTACAACTGTCAAACTGGAGTGAATGGATCTTTCAAGCCCAATGCCAGAATTACTTGCACCTTCTATTTCTTGGCAACATCATGCACATGATTTTGCTTGTCTTACAGCATTAACTGTCCTGAACAATGATTAGCAAATGAAGTTCAAGCAACTAGTCTTCTTGATAATCTCTGCAAGGCCAGTTGGCAATTCAGTAGTGTTATCTACCTTGAAGCTAAATGGAATCATTAAAGCATCTCAATACCCAACATAAATAGGTGTACTTAAGTAACCGGATTCTTTCTGCTTGTATGAGCAATTGTTCTGCTATCATATTTGGAAAAGCTCTTACAGGAAATGGGAAACCACAAGCTGGTTGCCACTGCTGGCAGGTATGAAATATGATTCAGCAGCTAAGCGTCCATCTCTGGACCTGAACTGTCAGTGTTCAAATCCTGGCCCCAGCCACTAGCTCCATTACCTTAGATATTTATGTAACCGCTCTGTGCCTCAGTTTCCCCATCTGTAAAGTGCAAACAAACACATCTCCTCCCTCATATTTTTGTGAGAATTAAGTAAGTTAAATCATATAAAGCACTTAGAAAAATGCCTCACAGAGAAAGGCTATAAAAGACACTTTTTCTTCATTGAGGTATCACTTATATACAATAAATGTACAGATTTTAAGTGTACTTTTTGATGAGTTTTGACAAATACATACATACATGTGACCATCGCCCCAATCAGGACGGAGCACACTTCCATCATTTCAGAAAGCTCCCCAGTACCCCTCCCCAGTCAATCTCTCCCCCACGCTCCCATACTCCCAGGCAAGCCTGATTGATTTTCTTTCCCCTAGAGATTAGTTCAAATAAACGATTCAGCTAGAATGTCATGTAAATGGATTCCGACAGCATATGCTTTTTTGTCTCTTGCTTTTCTCATTCAGCATAATGAATTTAAGTTTTATCCAGTAGGTCATTCTGTTTTTATTGCCGAGTATTATTCCATTGTATGACTACACCACCATTTATATATCACTTCTACTCTTGATTGACATTTAGGTTGTCTTTAGTTTTTGTAGAATATTTGCTTTTGAGAGAGATTTCTATTTGCCACACACTCTTTAGGAGTTTTGGAATATCTTAAGCTTCAGAAATACAAATTGGAATGTCAAGAAGGCATCATTTACCACATGGGGGTTGCTCCTTATCACCCTTCCTCTGCCTCATAATCTCGCTGAATCTTTTTACTATATGTTGTTCTTCACAGGGATTTTCAAGATGGCAGGCTTCAGGCCACAAACTGGAAGACCAGTGATGACTGAGCCTCAGTGGGGAATAACTGAGAGACTAGAGCACCATGAGGTCACTCTTGGTTGAATAGAATGTTGATTAGCCTGCTCCTACATACCGCATGATGGCACTTTCACTGTACTGCATTCTGAGAAAAATCACGGGGCTTTTCTAAGTCTCCAGTAAAAGTAAATTACCTTAACATTAACTGTAGTACAAGAACATGTGTTAAAAATAGACAAGAAATGTAAAAAACATTTTGTAGTTTGCAAGTATTATAGGAAAGCCCAACACATATTTGAGGTGAGCTTTGATCATACCATGACAGATTTTGGCTCCAATAGCTTGCAAAGTACAGAAGCATCCATCAACTAAAAATTTTGTTACTTAGGAGCCATGATAAACTTAATCCCATTTGTGGGAAAGATTGGCCAGTTCTTAAAAGCACTTGCAGGGCTTCCCTGGTGGCGCAGTGCTTGGGAGTCCGCCTGCCGATGCAGGGGACACGGGTTTGTGCCCTGGTCCGGGAAGATCCCACATGCCGCGGAGCGGCTGTGCTCCGCAACGGGAGAGGCCACAACAGTGAGAGGCCCGCATACCGCAAAAAAAAAAAAAGCACTTGCGCAAAACAAAGACTCAAATTCTCATTAGAATTCACCCATCAAAATTCAACGTGCATTTCTGAGATGGACATCTCAAACAGTTGAGAATTATTTGCTCTCTTTGACCATCCATTCATCAATTTCTGGTCATGTAAAACAGGTTATCCAGAAAGTGAGGGTTTCTGGGTATACTTAAACCAAAAAGAACCAAACAGAAGGAAACAATATGTTCTTGGGGACTCACGAGAGGTCCTCCTGTTGCAGTCTGACTTGAGTACTGTTTCCATAGCAACAGACTCCAGCGTTCTCAAACAAGGGTCAGGTGCTCACAGGAGGCTGCAGCTGGACACTGAAGAAAGTTTCTTTTCTCAGAAGTTACAGAAGTATTCAAAAAAATTCAATCAAAATTCCATCTAAAATTGGCAGGAGGGTGGTCTTCTAGATGACCTGAAAATAAAATTAATTTCTTAAATACTCTCTCCTCCCTCTTCCCATTGTTACCAGGAAAATGTCTGGGGAGAATTTTATTCAGGTTACAGTTTTTTACAAGTGCCTCTGGTCAGATAGGACAGACACTCTCCAGACATCAATAGCAAGGAACGGGTCAGAGATCCAGAGAATTTCCCCAGCAGCTGGCCAGAGCCTGGGGGGTCCTGAGAGGATAAGGCAGAGATCTGGGGCTCCAGAGGTGGCTCCCTATGTTGGCCTGCTACAACTGTACAGGGAGAGGTGCTCAGAGGTGTTTTTGTCCCTACCCCTTCTCATAATACCTTTTATAAGATGCTTTATTGCAAAAGTAATCAGCCTTATTTTTGTAGAAAAATATTCAAAATCTGAAGAAGAAAATAAAAACATTATCCATATCCCATCACAAAATATAACAAGTGCTAATAATCTGTGGTATATAGTCATTCAATGTGTGTGTTTGCTTAAGACTTTCAAAATGAGATCACTGTTGTGATTTACTTTGAGGCCAGCATTTCCCTCTTAATATATCATGAACACTTTTGCATGTTGTTAAATATTCTCCTACATCATCATTTGTAAATGGCTGTTGTGCATCCCACTGTATCACTGTACCAGAATATACCCAATCTCTTATGGTTGGCTATTACAGATGTTTCCCATTTTTCATGATTATCAACACATCGACAATACATATTTTTGTAGTTAAATCTTTGCACAAATTCATGATTAGTTCCCTGTAAGACATACAAAAATGCTAGAGACACATAGAGATTTTATCTCCCAACATAACGTTTCCTATCTTATGCTAAGTCTCAGGGCAAAGCCAAATGATCAAACTTTGAATGGACAACATATTTACAGTATAAAGCTTGTCCACCTGCTAGATTCTGCTGGCAATCAAGAAGGTAAATGAAACATGACAGCGAGCTTGGGCTTGTGTGGGATTTTATACACTAAACAGTGACATCAGCTTTGTAAAAACCCTGGGCAGATGACACACCAGGTTATCTTCATCTGATTAAAGATGAATTTTCTAGTTCCATACTTGAAACTGAAAGTGATTTCTCTATGTCTTGAGTGGGCTTTTGTACTGCCAACACAGATTAACTGGGTACGAATAAAACAAAAGTAAGTTTGAATGCCAACTCCCAACCCCACTTAGACCCAGTCCAGCAAGAAAAAAGTCCTAGTCCATGGAAAATCAAAAAGTATGGTTCCTGGGCTTCCCTTGAGGCGCAGTGGTTGAGAGTCCACCTGCCAATGCAGGGGACACGGGTTCATGCCCCGGTCCGGGAAGATCCCACATGCCGCAGAGCAGCTGGGCCCGTGAGCTATGGCCGCTGAGCCTGCACATCCGGAGCCTGTGCTCTGCAACGGGAGAGGCCACAACAGTGAGAGGCCCCTGTACCGCAAAAAAAAAAAAAAAAAAAAAGGAAATAAAAAAAAAAGTATGGTTCCTGCCAGTTCCGCTGGATATAGGGCAAGCTGACGGCAGGGGATGGGAGAGCACCGCATAGGTCCTTGGGCCTGGATCTGCTCACCCAGTTAGGGGAGGGCCAGCAATTTCCAGCAAAAGCAGGATCCGGAATTGTGTGTCCTATCTCCTCACGTTGCCCAGGAGAGCGGCCATGGGTTCTCCTTTGCAGGGAGACGGAGTAGAGTCAACTTCCTGTACCTACCGATGGTCACAAATAGCCGCATACTATACACCTGTTCTGTACCTAGCTCTTTGTCACTTAATGATATATCCTAGGACTCCTTCTAAATCACTATATAAAAAGTTCATTCGTTTGTACATATCATATGGATCTACTATGATTTATTTAGTAGTTTTCTATTTATGTTATATCCCATATTTTGCACCCCCAAAATGCTGCAGTAAATAGCCTCCACGTATGTTGCTTCACTTATGTGTGAGTATACTTGTAGGAGAAATTTCTAGAAATGGAATTGCTGAAACTTAGGTCATGTACATTTGTAATTTTCAAAGACATTGACAAATTACCTTCCATAAAGATTTGACTGATTGATATTCTCACCAGCCAAACACAGTGCAGTGCTTTAGTAAACTTCCGAATTTTTGCAAAATGCAAAGAAAATGGTACCTCAGTTTTTTAATGTATATTTCTCTTGCTTAATGAAGTTGAGAATCTTTCTGTATGTTTAGGAGCCATTTGCATTTCTTCTGTGAATACTTTATTCCTCCCCTTTATTAGTTTCTCTATTGGGTAAGTTGTCTCTTCTTCAGACATTTGTAGGTGCTATTTATCTATGAGGGAGAATAAGCCTTTATCTGCAATAAGAAATGTAAATATTTCCCCCATATTGTCATTTGTATTTTTACTTTTTTATGGTGCTTTTTTGCCATGCATACATTTTTCCCCTCCATGTTTAAATGTATTGATTTCTTTAATTATGACTTCTGGGTTTTGTGTCATAAAAAAATCCATCTTCATTTCAAAGTCAAAAAGTAATTTCCTGGGAATTCCCTGGTAGTCCAGTGGTTAGGACTCGGTGCTTTCACTGCTGAGGGCCTGGGTTCAATCCCTGGTTGGAGAACTAAGATCCCACAAGCCATGCTGTGTGGTTAAAAAAAAAAAAAAAAGAAAGTAATTTCCTTGTAAAAATTTTATGGTTTCACTCTGCATATTTAAATCTTTGATCCTGTTGAATTTTGTCCTGGTAAGTGGTATGATATACGGCTCTAACTTCATTTTTGCTAGATGGTTGTCCCAACTTCATTTACTGAATACTGGTAGTTTCTATTTTCGCCATTTATTTAAGATATCACTTTTAACACATAATAACATTCCATGTATTGGGGTTTATATAGACTCCGTTCTATTCCCTTGATCTATCTCCAGTAAGGATCAATTGTTTGATTTTGAAGGGGATCAAGGTATGCTACCCTAAAGGATGCCACTTTTGTGTAAGGATTGTTTTGAGCTGAAAGCAATTAGCTCTCTGCCCTCCCCTTTTCTGTCTAAAAGCAAGGCATAAATTTCCATTTGTAAAAGTGTCTCCTCCTACATCAGGAAGATGATGACAACCCTTAATCACTGGAGACAACTCTTATCAATGGAGAAAACACCAACTTGAGTTTGCATGATAAATCTATAATTCTTCTCTTCCACTAGTTTCCCCTATATATTTACCTTCCCACAATTTACTGCCCTGGGAAGCACAATTTATTGCTAATTTACTTCCTACAATTTACTCCACTTCCTTTGTCTAGTAGCTTCACAGTTTATCACTCTTTGTTAAGATGGTATACATGCCCCCGGGTCTAACCACTTCTTTGGGTTTCTTCTTCTTCATTTTCAAGCCCCCATATATATGCAAAGTAAATTTCTTCTTCTGTTAACCTGTCTTTTATGTGTTTAATTCATGGCCCCCAGCCACAGAACCCAAGAAGATAGAAGAAAGGATCCTTTCCTTCCCCTACCATCTCTAAAATGGAGGTTATAATATCTACCCCGAAGAATTAGATTAGAGAATCAAATGAATGTGGGGTGTTTGGCCCATAGAGGAATTCAATAAATTTCAGCAATGATGATGAAGAGAAGAAAATATTGCCTACCTCACTCCTGTGCAAAGAAATGCAGATACCCAGAGGGTTCCCAGATAATCCTGGTTCCCAGATTAGCCTTTTCATTATACTCTGAACTAAAGACTTCTCTACATGCAAAAAGTGACATTTGCAATGATCTTGATAGTAATTTTAGTGAATTTCTCACTAACCCAGTTTGAAAGGGAATCTCTAGGACTGTTATTCTCCTGAAACTGGACTGCCAAGGCAAAAATGGCCGGTAAGACCAGGTTCGAATTCTAGTTTAGCCACTCATCTCTGAGAATCTGTTTCCTTATCATTAGAAGAGAGATAACAATACTTCCTTCTCATTCTGACAAATGAGATAGTAAGATAAGAAAAGTGGCTAGCACTGTGTTTGTCATTTAGCATATGTTCAATCCCATGGTGGCTATTTTTGTTTTATCATCATAATGTTCTTTGTCATAATCATTAAAGATTATGGCTTTGGGTGAATGAGGACAAAAAAAAGGAGGGTAATAAACACCAGAATTGGAAGGAAAGAAAGGACATAATAATCAGAATATTTTAAAAAAATTTTAAGTAGGATGTATTGATGGAGAATAGAGGGATATGTGTGAATAATATGTGATTAAATTAGATAAAATAAAATGTTAATAGTAGAATCTAAGTAGTGCAAAATTATTTCAAGTTTACTGTATGTTTAAAAAAAATTATAGTAAAATGTTTGGAAAAATTCAAGGCTACCATCCCTCTCTCCTTCCCATCCTAATTTTACTGTAACCTCCCACAAACACTCAAAGGCAAGGATGATTGATTTTCCTTGTGTCTTGATATTTTACATAGAGTGAAGAACTTGCAATTCACCTCCTGGCCTAAATTACAAGCTGTTGTTATGTATGTGATTCCCTCCCTTCCCCTAAAATTCATACTTTTTATTTCCTGCTGGTTCAGCTGACAGCTCCAATTTGACAGCTGTCCAATTTTGACAGCTCCACATCAGCAACCAGTATCACTCACATCCCAGAATCCCCCCTCCCACCCTGTTGCTCTCAGGCGCCCAAGTCCCGGAGTCAAACAGTTTCTCACTAGGAAACTACAAAGAGGAAGAAGTTGGGACCTGGGATTGAAATGCTGTATCCAGAGCATTTGAAATGCCAAAGTCAGCTGCAGCTTTCTCCTGTTGCTATGGCACAGGTGACCCTGTAGAATCACCAGCCTGGAAACTGACAGACATAGATCAGTGTGCACTGGTTGCCATGGTGAGGAAGAACCTAAGGATGCTTTCTCCATGCCCATTGGTGCCCAGCATGTCAGGTGTCCAGAGCTGCAAGAGAGTGCTAAAAGCCCTCTTCAAATCATTAACTTTTAGGCAGGAGTTCAATTGTGCTCAATTGGTCTGAGGGTCAAGCTTCACAAAAGAGATTGTCACAGGGAGGAGAAACGCTGGACCCTTCAGAAACCTGGAAAATAAAGTATTCAAAGCAAATTCTGTGTTTTTTTTTTAGTGACTTGTTCATGTTCTTTTTCAAAGGAAAGTTTAATTAACTACATTTAGAAATGTTTAAAAAAAAAAAAGAAATGTTTAACCTTGGGCAATTAACATCCTTTAGTCCAATATTTGTCAAAATGCTGTCCCCAAGGTAACAAATCAGAATCTCTGGGGGTGGGGCCCAGGTACCAGCAGTTTTAACGATGTCCCTAAGTTACTAGGCACACTGAAGTTTTAAAAATACTGCCCTAGTGTACCTATATAACTTTAAAGTCTCAAGACAAAAACAATTCCGGTCAGTAGCACCAAAACATTTCACCATTCTGGTTCCTTTTTGTCATGTTCTTACACCACCATGGCTTCCTAAGAGCCGCACTCTTTGAAAGATATTTGTCTACCAAACAAATTGCATGTACAGTCAGCCCTCCGTATCCTGGGATTCCGCATCCACGGATTCAACCAATGCCAGTCGCAGGCTGTTGAATCCGCGGATGCAGAACCCACGGATACGCTGCCGACAGTACCAGTCATTTTCTATAAGGGACTTGTGCATCTGCAGATTTGGGTATCCGCTGGGGGTCCTGGAACCAATCTCTGTGGATACCAAGGGATAACTATATTGAATAATGATTTTCGCCCTTTTAATCAAAAACGTATATAGTCCCCCTCAGCTCAGGTGAAATGTATATAGCTCATTAGGCTTTCAGAGATTAAAAACAATAGCTCAAGTTCCCCAGTCCTACCTTTGCCAACCCTTAGTGATCTGAGCATCCCAAGTTGGGATTACAGAAACTATTGAAGAACTCCACGGCATCGAAGACCGCTTCTGAGACTGACTCACGTTAAACAGAAGCAGTAACAAGATCCATCCTCCTTCTAAGGAATGTAAACTTATTTATTCCTTCATTACTTATAACTACCCCTGTCCCAGTATGGATAGAACTTAAAGTAATTCACAAAGATCCATAAAATAATTTAAATTAGCACAGCCTTCTACTTGTTTCCTAATAGCCCATCTCCCTTTCCTTTGCAGTATTAATAGTCCTCATTTTTAGCTAAAACACATGGCTACCCACATTTCCCAGCTGTCCTTATAGCTAGGTGTACCCATATGACTAAGGTCTGGTCAATGGGATGTACATGGAAGTTGTTTATGCAACTTCTAGGAAGTATCCTCAAAAGGGAGGGTTGGTTGTGTCCCTTCCTGCTGACTGGCCACAGACATAATGGGGAGAGTAGCCATCTTGGACCATGAGTTGGAAGCTGTGTGTTGAGAATGACAGAGCAGCACATTAGAAGTCTGGCCTCCTGATGATGGTGGAGCTGCCATTCCAAACTTGGACAACCTACCCAAACCTTTTCCTGAGAAAACTGAAGCTTCTTTCTTGTTTAAGTCACTGGTGTTTGGGGTTTTTCATTCCACACAGCCAAACCTAATCCTTACAACTAACATAAATGAGGGGAAAAAAGATAAAAACATACTATAAAGCCAGAAATAAACTTAGCACAAAAATACATACCACATAGTCTTATATATTTGCTGTGAATAAGTTGCAACTTTAGCTTCACGCTTTCTAATGGTCAGTGTGACAATAAGTCTTTGAAGGACACATCTCAGTGTCATAACGATTATTTTTTTAATCGCTCAGGAGAAACACAACTGCTCCTGATGCTAAGGACAAATTAATTCATCCTAAGAGTCTCCATAAAGAGGGCATCCATCATGTAATATAATAACAACAACTGCCACAACTTCCTTACGGTAGAAACAATTGTTTCATGATGTTCTTCAATACAGGCCAGGAGAATCCAAGTGTAGGTGATTTGAAATTGCCCTGTCTACTCATTTATGTAGTATGCCAGATTGAATGCTCTCTTTCCCATCCCTCACAAACACTCTCTAGGTAGGACTTAGAGAGATAACAGGTGGGAGGATAAGAAGGTGGTTTAAAAAACCAAACTCTACCCATATCGAAGTTGTCTACCACCAGCATCACCATCACCTATGAGAAATGGGCAGGATTGATATGTCCTCCCTTCCATGTACCCCAACCTTTCTTGTTATGATATTTTCTCCTTAAAACACCCTTGAAGTTATTTTAACTTAAATTTTATAGATTATTTCAAATCTGTTAAAAATTTTGTGTGTCTGTCTGTGTGTCTGTGTGCACGGGAGGAGGAACTCAGTATGTGATTTTTCCATCTCTAGTCCCTACATATCTCTGAATTGCATAATACAAGTAGATAATGAATAAAATACAGCCAAGTAAAGCAGTCATTTACTAAAAAAAAAAACACAAGGACAAAAAATGTAAATATTTAACTTATGGGTCATGTGTCTCAACTGTGAATACAAAGTGGCGAATGTCAGCAGTTTGTATCCCGTAAAGGAAACTAAAATGGTTTCCAACACAACATTCTTTTGCTAGGGGCAGCAGGGCAGACACCGCCAAAGTCACAGAGACACGTTTTCAAAATTTCTAGTGAGATGCTTCCTGATGGAGCCTCATGCCTGCTCCATTGATTCTACAGCATTTCAAGCCGGATCTTGCTCTCCAACCTGGGTTTCTTTCTGGCTCTATCCTGTTGAAGGAATGATTTGTGAGACAGTGTGGGAAATGAGTAGTGAACATGTGCTACTTGAACCAGATGGTTACATACTTCACATCCAATGGGGTACCTTTATACTTTCTGGCTAGGTTTTGTTAAGGTATGCTTTCCTATTACCCAACATTGGATTTGAGAATAGAAGGATACGTTGTTTTCTGTTTGGTGGTTTTTACCCTGAGCATTACTTGTTTTCATGATGCAAATACTGCACTTAAATTGGTAAAGTAGAGATATGAGAGTATATCTGCGGTCATTGCAAGTAACACAAGTCCTACAGAAACAGAACACAAAATGAATTCCTTTTGATCCCTCAGAGAGGATGATGGAACATCTATTTTGCCCCCGTTTAATTAACTGTCCAACTCCCTTAGGCAGCTACAGGCAAACATCTCAAAACTTTATCACACCAGTCTAGTTATCCTCCAGCGGCCCAAAGCCACCTTTTCACTTTATATGGAATTCACAAATAAATTCATTTCCCACAAGCGGAATCTGTAATTAGGATCAACTTCATTTGAAACTGTGCAGCAAACAGGAAAATGAGAGCATTACAGAATATCATTAATAGCAACTGCAAATAACTTTTTAATCGATCTAGGTATTCCTCTCCAAGAAGTTACTCTTCTCTTCCATTGAGGAAACAGACAATTTTTGCTTGCCATTAGCAACAATCTCAACATCATGCATAATCGTAGTAAAAATGATCATCTTTTAAAATGCCAGCCAACAACTGGGTAGATCTTTCCCATTTAAAAAAGCTTCCAGGAGACTGCCCTGGTGGTCCAGTGGTTGAGACTCCACGCTCCCAATGCAGGGGGCAGAGGTTCGGTCCCGGGTCAGGGAGCTAGGATCCCGCATGCCTCACGTCACGGCCAAAATAAATAAATGAATAAAAATAAAAAAGCTTTCATTTGCATTATCATCTCACTTGATGTTACATCTGCTTTGTGTACACTAAAGTAGGTGTTTTTACTTCATTTCACAGGCATAAGGCTGAGGGGTTCACTGTGGGGACTCGTGTTACTGAGGTTTGTCTGATCGACCTTGGACAAGTTACTCAATGTTTCTGAACCTCAGTAAATCTATAAAATGAGGATAGAACTAGTACCTACCACAGACTGGTGCTGTGATGTGCAGTAACAGACATGCGGCAACCCTGGTAAAGCCTTGTAACTGTTGGTTGAGCACGGAGGGGTGAGTTGGTCTTCCCAAGGATGAACAGCTTTTAATCTGCAGAACCAGGAAGAACCTGGCCTCTCAACTCCAGACTTGGGGCTTCCTTGAAGCAAGAATCTATTTAGCGGAGGGGCTTCCCTGGTGGCGCAGTGGTTGGGAGTCCGCCTGCCGATGCAGGGGATACTGGTTCGGGAGGATCCCACATGCCGCGGAGTGGCTGGGCCCGTGAGCCATGGCCACTGAAACTGCGCGTCCTGAGCCTGTGCTCCGTAGCGGAAGAGGCCGCAGCAGTGAGAGGTCCGCGTACCGCAAAAAAAAAAAAAAAAAAAAAGAACCTATTTAGGGGCGAAACTAAGATCAGATCAGACATTTCCAACACTTAAACCTCTCTTTATTTCTGCCATCCCATCAGCTATGTGAGCTGATGTAAGCTTGAAGAGTGAAAGGATTACTGACTCTCCTTTGGGGCTGGGATGAAACACAAACATTTGATGATCAATAGAAGAGTCTGTAAATAATGAACAGAACTCACAGAATTGTGCTTGGAATCCCAAAGGCTAGAAACACCTGTCACATATTGCTTCTCTGCCCTGGCACACTTTGGGGACAAAGCACAATGCTGAAGTCCACTGCTGGCCACAAGGTGGCAGAATGTCACCAGCAAGACGCTCAAGCCCAAACTTCACGCTGGAGCAAATCAGGGCAGGTCGCTGATTGATGTCTGACACCCAAGACGACAAATGAAATAATCCAGTTAACATCAGCCCTAAACCTAAGTGACAAATATTCTGCAAATGCCATTCTTCTGCCTAAATGCTCAGTTCTTATTCCAGACAGTAAAATAGGCACCTCATCGATCTTCACCTACAAAAAGGAACCTCAAGGTGACCATGAACTTATTCCAACATATATGACTACTCCTATTTACATGAATCCCAATTTTCAAACATATAAAATAATTGAGAAACTTTAGGTGTTGGGAGCCATCCTCCAGAATCCTCAGAGCTCTCTTATATAATATTTTCTTATAAAGATGAAAATATCTTAAAAATTAAATTATTTCCATATTATGCAATTAGCATAAACATTTTAAAACCTGGATTTTCCTACTAACCTACCTGTTTCTGAGCTATCTTCCCTTTTACTTTCTACAAAAGTGAATGTGTAAGGACTATGGAATAATTTAATAGCTTAACAATATACAAGGTTTTACACAGACTTGGATTGTTTTAGAGTTGGATAGTAACTGGGAGATTATTTACTTTAATGCCCTTATTCTCCCAGTAAAGAAAGTAGTACTGCCAGAAGTTAATTAACTTGCCTAAGATAACACAGAAAGTCAGTTCAGAACTGAGACCTGAACTTTTGTCATCTGACTTTCAGGATAGTTTGGACTAATTTAGATCTTTCATTTAATTGTGTCAGAATTCATGATTGTCCTTTACCCCATAGAATTGAAAAATGACTTGCAAGAGGAGAAAGTACCAGTCCAGTATCATGCTGTGTGATTCCAGCACGTCAGCTGGATCCATATTAGAAATTCAGCAGCGGTTAAGACAAAAACTGAGAAGCATCATGATCACAATGGTAATCCCCCCACCCTCCAAAAATTAAAACCCTAACAGATGATCCAGGGGTGAGTCTTTCTAGAACTTGAAAAAGAACCTGCCAGGTCACAGCCACTCCACTGGGATAAGAGATCACATAAAATTCAGGCAGAAGGAGCAAAATACCTCTCCGGGGACTCCGGAGACCCTGAGCCTGTCTCAGGAGGTGTGACTATAAAGTAATAGGTCTGATTTTAAAAGAAGCACAACCAGCGCTTACACATTTAAGTGAGCAGTCACTTTGGGAAGCTGCATATTTGTGCCAGAGATGCTGCAGTGGTTCCAACGTTAACTCTTCTTTGGGACTTGCCTTCAGAGCTTCACCATGTTCTGCCAGATATCTACCATGGGCATAAATCTTGGTTGTGTGAGGGTGGACTTGTTTCTGGAAAACCTCCAGAGTCAGCTCTTGGGAGTAAGGTGGGTGGTCAAGGCAGATAATAATATTTTGGGATAAAACTGAGTTGCATATAGTCATTGGGTCGATTTCCCCTGTGGCTTATAAATTCTACCAAATGGCTCATCTAGGAAAAGATTCACCTATTGGAGGCAGTCAGGAAAAACTTTAAGGTATTACTAATGTGTACGTTACTGATTTCAACATAAAGCCTTCTTAATTCCAGTTCTTAATCATTTTGCATCCACTGGTAAGTTACTCTTCTGTCTCGCAACTCATGTCTCAGCTCCTCTAAGGGAAAAGGCCAATTATTAGATTAAATTACATGAAATTGCTGCCATTCAGAGCTCTTTGACCTACAAAAATCATATAATTCAAGCTAATACATTTGAAGTCGTAATATTTAGCCCAGTGGCAAAAAGGAGTTCAACAGCATTAAGAGATGTCACTGTGCTGAGATGGGCAATCCTGAGCGTCAACACTGAATCGCCAGAAAACGATGCCGAACAACCCCACAAGAGGTAAACATCAGTTTTCTCCCTCCATAGTTCTACTTTTTATGCATGTAGGTTTCTTTTCACTATCTAATTTAAACTGCACATCTTGAGGGTGAAAAAGCCAGCCACGCACACCAGCAAACAGCCTTTCACAAACAGGGCTATTCTGTAAGAAACATCAGTCTCACCCTAAGTCATAGCCTGCACATAATGGCCATCCATATTCCACACATTTGGAAGCAAATTTGCCAACTTGGTCCCTCTAGGTGCTGGGACTCCGCTAGATAGGCCAGATGATCCGATTTTAACTTAACTGATTTCACTAAGGAATGGAGTGTACACTTGGCCTTTCTACCTCCCTCCCTCAGGGCGGATGTGACCTTGCAAATTATGATTGAAGTCATTGTTCTGTGAGTTATCTTTCCCTTCTGGTTCATTCTTTTTCTTTAAGGTAATTTATTGCAAGAGTAATTTTTTTTTTTTTTTTTTTTAGGTATTTGGTTTCATTTTAAGAGTAAATTTTTTGCCCCAGTTTTATTGAGATATAACCCTCTGGTTCTTCTTCACTTCATTTTTAGTTTTGTTTTTCCTTGTCCTGTATTTACCATCAAAACAGGATTAAAGAAGCTGTTCCACCATCCCTTCATTTGAATATTCAGAAAGTGTAATTCAATATCACTAACCTGCCTGGGAGAAAAGACTCATTAGGTAAAGAAGAGAACTTCTGGATGTTATTTCAGCTAATATGTCATTTACTGTTTGGGTGGAAAACTGTGTCATCCATCTGCCTCCTACATAATTGTCTCAGGAAAAGCTTTGACGAGGGAAAGTGTCACTGATAAAAGCTGGCCTTGAGGAATTAACCAGATGATACGCAAAGCTATAAAGATTGCATGTTGAAGAGATGCTTCCCATCAAGATCAAGGCATGGCCTACAGACACAGGCTGGCGTCACAGCCCAGCCCCTCCCATGAGGTTCCCGCCCTGCGCCTCTATCCCAACAGTCCCCAGCCCTCAAAAATCATCGTCAGTGGGAAGTCACTCGGCACATTCAATTATATTGTGACAAATTTTAAATTGTTCACCTGCGCCTCAAAGTGGGAAAAGTGGGTCTACGTGACTGTAGAGTTATGATCTCTGCTGGGGACTTCCTGATAAACCCCAGGCTGGCCGGGACGTATTCGCACATCCTTTGTGTTAGCCCACAAGCAGCTTGGCTGACCCGGCTTCCCCTACCCGACCCTTTTTATTATCACTGCCCAGAAATGCACTTCTTGGTTTGTTTTCTTTTTAACAACCTTTTGTGATTACAAAAGCAATATCTTTTCACTATTAAAAAATTAGATCATTTTGCAACATATATATGTATGAGTCATCACATTGTACATCTTAAACTTACACAATATTATGTCAATTATACCTCAATAAAGCTGGAAAAAATGAAAAATGTCAATAAGGAAAAAATGGGAAAATTAAAACATCATATTCTTATTCCCCAAGGTTACCACAGTTAACACCTATATGTATATTGTGCCAGTTTCTTTCTATGCATATATATAATAATTCATCTTTCCATGTTCATAAATTTTATTCTAAGCTAATACCTTTCAACCACCTCCCTCCACCACCACACTGTACCCAAAATGCATTCCTGTTAGTTTAGCTAACCAAGCATCCAATCCAGGACCATGCATTATATCAGATTATTATGCTCTTTAATTTTCTTTTAAACTAGGACACTCATCTCTTGTTACACATCACTGAGTCCTTGAAGACAGAAGGCCAGTTATCTAGCTGAAGTCCTATCCTTTGGATTTATTTGCCTTCCTTAGGCCATCTACCATTAAGCTTGTTCTCCCATCTCCATATTCCTTGTAAACTGGAAATTAGATCCAAAGGATTAGATACAAACACTTCCTGGCTAGAATCCATCAGAGGACCTGTGATATGTTGCATATTGCAACACATCAGGGGACAGGTAACACTTAGTTGCCTACCATTAGTGTTGCTGGGATTGCCCTCTGGATTAAGGGAGACAAGAACTTAATTCATCCAACCGGGAAGTAATCTGTGGGGTGTTACACTGGCAAATTATTTTTGAGACTCTAAACCTTTGTAGCTAATAACCTGATCCCAAAACCATACCATAAGCAAATAGGGAAGAACAGACTGCACAAGTCTGAGACTAGAGCAGGGTTAGAGTGAGTGGGGAAGGTAATGCCAAGACTTTTGATTAGTGATCGAAGCTGGAAGAAGTGAATATTAGGGCATTCATAGTGCCCTCCACTTGCCAAAGTAATTGATGGACATTAATGCAGCTTGCTGTACACCCACGAGCCCCAGGGACTTGGGTGAGACTAAACAACTGATAAAGTCAGCAGTGGTATCACATAATTTTTTTTCCAGAAGAGCTCTTACAGGAGATCGAGGACTCTGATTTCTCTTTTAACACTCATTAGTCAAAGCTAGAACGCCAGGCTCACGCGCGCAAGTTCTTCAGAAACAAGAACTGGATTTAATCCTCCCCAGAGGAGCCTGATCTAAGTACCTGCTTCAGCTGCAATCCTGTGAGCTGGGTACCATCACAGCAAGTAGGCAATGGCAGGATAGGATCCCATCTCCCCACCTACCCACTTTAGTCCCACTCTCCATCGTGGGGGCCATAATTTTGTGACAGTGACCCCGTGCACTGAGGTTGTTTGTTGATCCATGGTTGCTGAGTTCACTGCTAGACAGGGGACATCAAATGGGGCCCTCTCAGGTACAGGTAGCGTCAGGCACCCCCCTCCACCAGGAACAGGGATGACCTGGTACTCTTGTTAGCCCTGTACAGTACAGGTTGTACTGCTTTGCTGCTTGCTTTTTCAAGATGAGAGTGGCACAATATTTAAGACAGCAGGAAAAACCAGAATTTGTCAATCCTTTAAGCAAGTACAACTGGAAAGCCTCAGAAGGAAGATGGCTCTGAATATGTTTACCTCTGTGCCCCTGAGCAAAACATTCACGTGATGACTCAGAGCTGAGGTGGCTCTGTCTGACTGCCAGCATGGCCTATTTCCAGAATAATAACGAAGATGTGCAATTAACCTGGATAAGGCAAATTAACCCAGGATGTAAGAGGGAGAGAAAATAAATACCACATACCACAACACCCCCCCCCAACACAGACTACCAGAATTTGGCCTCAAGCAAATATAATAGATTTAGACTAGTTCAAGTGAAACTCTTGGGGCAGCTCCAATAAGTCTTCCTGTCTTTCCTACTATGTAGAAAGAAAATCTGAAAGGGCTCCTGGGACCACTGCAGTGGTCTTCTGAGTGTTCAGAGTTAAAAGGGGGGCTCTTGCCTGGCTGGTAGATACACAGCCTTTGGCCAAGTGGAAGCTCAATAACTTCTGACTAAATGATCCAACCAGGTAAATTTCCTCCTAATGGACATCAAGTTGAAAATTAAAAGGAAAAAGAAGAACACAGTATTTAGAAAAATGGGTCCTAGAGGCTGTTCTACCTGCTGCTTCAACTCCAAGAAGGCGCCTCTGGTCTCTGCTTTTAGTACAAGAAGCATGTACAACCAGTTCAGCTGGAAGCGTGCCATCCACCCTGCCAGCAGCCCCTCGTTAGCTACCTCTGACCTGTTGAAAAGCTGAAAATAGAACCTTGAGCCATTCTCTCTGCAGCTCAACTCCTATAATTCTCTTTCTAAATATTAGCAGCAGCCCCGTTATGCCATAGTTTTAAAAGCACTTGTCCCTTTTTTGCCTTCTTTGACCACATCAAGCACCACACTACTTTTCTTCAGGAAAAAGCTTTTTATGTAAAGAGTGAATTGCCTTTTTATTTGCTTTTCTCCCTATGTAGCTAGGCGTGCTACATTTTTTCTTGATGGCTTTTATACTTGGTTAAAATCACCTGGAAAAAAATCAGTAGGGAAGAGTAGAGTATTTCCTTAGTTACCCATTGGTCATAGTAAATGAAGTCCACAGAAACTCATTTCCCATTTCCTATTAAAATTTTATAAGCATTTAAAATATTCACTTGGGTGCATTGTGTTTTCTTTTGCATCCCAACTGAGTTTCTTTTCCAGCCTGAGGTCTAAAGTCTGGCTGATTTTCCTCAGTGGCTTTACTCACTTAAAATAATTTTTTCCCAATAAGTAAACACCAAATTCTGTTCATTAAACCAGTGACCTTTGAGTTTTCTAACACAGTTCTCCAAAGCTGGAGCCAACTGTTGACAACGCTTTGGTTGGTAGGCACACACAGATTAAACTGTCTGCCCCGAGATATATTTTTCTCCCCAACTTAGAAGGATTCCCTGCTTTAGATGCTGGGTTCCCTACAAATCATAACCAAAAGTCACTGCAGCTTGCCTTTCCCAGCTTAAAAGCCAATACAAATGCCCTCTCTGGCACATGAGTGGAATAGAACTTTACTAGCCCCCCAGTCCTCACTCTCTAGATCCTTATTTTAGGGGACCTAGACCCAACCAGGCTGAACATACCTTGTAACTCCCTAGAGGCTCTCAAAGATCAGACTTCTCAAAGATCTTACTTAAAACTCAGATGCCCAGGCATCACCTCCCACAGACTCTGATTCAGTAGGTCTTAGTGGGGTCCATGAATATGCATTTTTCAACAAACTCCTGTCCCCACCTCAAGTAAATGGTCCTTGGAACTCACTTTGACAAACACTGCTCCAAGAGAGCTCATCTCAATGGCTTTTGATCAATGCTGTGTTCATTCATTTACCCAGCAAACAGTGACCTGTCACTCAAGGGGCAGATAAATTTCACTTGGGCCCTACCCTCAAGAAACTTATGGTCTAGCAGGAAAAATTGAGACATGAACATAAGTATCTACTCAAAGGGAGTGAGAGATTTGTCATGAAAAAGGAACAGAGTTCAGAAGAGGAAGAGTAACTTTGAGCTGGAGAGGGATGGGGCATGGCTTTATGGAGAGGTGACATAGGCATTAAGTCTGAAAGAATGTGTAGTATTTGGGCACATGGAGGTAAAAAAGAGGAGGCATTCTGAAACACAATAGGCAGAAGCAACGGCACTGTGTGGGGAAGTGTGAGGACCTGTGTGGGGAAGAAGGAGTCATTTAACGGGCTTGGAGCACAGGGTGCAGGAAGAAGGGGCATAGAAGCAATCCAGTCGAGCTTATAGAAGAGAGTTGTGGCCAATCCTGAAGGGCTTTGAATGCCAAGTACAATGACTTGGTTACAAGTAAGATCTTGAGGTATACCTGGCAAAGGAGTGAACTGCAAGCAGCTTTGCAAGTAGTCCCAAGCTGCCCCAAGCATGTAGTAACATGGTGGCCCTGGGCATTTGCCCAAGGAGGTGGGAAGAAAGTCTACTAAGCTCTTCTCTGCAAGGATCCCCCAGCCCTGCAGTTCAGCCAGGAGCCTCATACACTATACCTCAGAATACGATGTCCAGTGTCAGCTCATACCTTGCCTTGCAGCAACCCACTAATGTTAGAAAAGGACTAGAGCTTTCAGCAGTGGATTTTACTGCCATTGAACCTATAAATTCTCCTTGAGTTGGAAGGATGAGAAAAAATGTAGAGCTAGAGTGCTCCATGCTCTCACACTTTTATCCTCTTGAGAACACTGCTACATCTCTATCATCATGTTCCACCACCACACACACACACACGCACACACGCACGCACGCACACACACTTAAAACTGAAGGGAGACAGAGCTATAATCTGTTGGCAGGTTAAAAATAAGAACACAGCGCTTCCCTGGTGGGCAGTGGTTGAGAGTCCGCTTGCTGATGCAGGAGACACGGATTCGTGCCCTGGTCTGGGAAGATCCCACATGCCGCGGAGCGGCTGGGCCTGTGAGCCATGGCCGCTGAGCCTGCACGTCTGGAGCCCGTGCTCCACAACGGGAGAGGCCCGCATACCGCAAAAAAAAAAAAAAAAAAAAAAAAGAACACAGTGCTATTAAGACTAGGCTTTCCCTGGCAAAATTTCCCATATCCAGTTTAATGAATAATTTGTATTTGTGTGTATAACACTTTGTAGGCTTGCCGGGGGTTGCAACTTCCCTATCTAGAACATAACTATGAAATGAATCATTCTTTCTAGTCATAACAGTTCCATCCCCCACCACACCACCACCCCCGTCAGATACAGGTTCCCCCAACTCAGAGGCTGACTGTCCATCTGCATATCACAGGATCCTGTGAAAATCCTTAATTAGACGGCCAGTTCCTCTGCATGAACTTCAGAATCACCAACAGCATAGATTACGTGAGCAAATTGTACCCATAAATTCAGCTCCCACCCTACTTTTCACCTTAGTCTAATCAGAAATACAAACAACATGTGCCAGAGAAAAATGAATTACAATCAGAAGCAGGGACCCAGAAGAAGCAGAGGGATGTTAGGATTATTTGCCCAGGTGATGGGTCATTTCTGCAGGAAATCTAATCAGAGGCGATAATAACATGTACTTTCTCGGGGAAGGAGGGTTTTTTCTGCTTGCTTTGCGACAGCAGCACAATCTTTAGCAAGTGCAATATGTCCCTTGAGACCTTTTTGCACATGTACTATTATAAAGAGCCATTGCATGGGGAGTTAGGAATACAGCGCCTACTGCCCTCTGCCGGTTTTACTGACAGGCTATGCCAACAAATTAAAGAGAGTAGCTGCCTAGTCCTGCAGCCAGGCTGGCCCATTCCTGTGTGACCTGCTCACTGTGGATCATGCTTTAGAAGAGGCCAGGAGGAACGATCTGAATGCTTGTGCTCCCCTTTGCATGAATGTGCACTGACATATCTTCAATCAGAGCCTCCTGGCAACCATCTCTGTCTGCTCCAATGCAGGTGCACGTGAAAGCAGATCAAAATGGAATATGGGACTGGAGTTAACACTACTGTACTGTACGCTTGAAAAGTTGCTATGAGAGTAGAGCATTAATGTTCTCACCATAACAACAGCAACAACAATAAAAGGGTGAGATGAAACATGTGGTAAGTAACCTTATTGTGGTAAACATTTCACAACATATGAGTCTATCAGATCATTGTGTGCCTTAAACTTACACAATGTTATACGTCAATTATATCTCAACAAAGCTAGAATAAAAAATTTTTGATTAAAAATTATGGAATGTGTATATGTATACGTATAGCTGATTCACTTTGTTATACAGCAGAAACTAACACACCATTGTAAAGCAATTAGACTCCAATAAAGATGTTTTAAAAAAAAAAGTATGGAATGCGGACCTTCCGTGAGTCAACGCTGGCCTCTGTGGAGACCCCGGCAATAGCTGCTGGCCAAGGCTGGCAGGGCTGGGAGCAGTGATAAAGGATCTTTAGCAGGAGATCAGTTTGCAAGCTGGTTCCTGCTGGGAGGACAACTAGGACCTGTAAAACCTGTCCCTTTTTTTCCCCCCCGGGGTATCTGGGATGTCTGCCAAGGTTGCTGGCCCTGCCCCGCCGCCCACAGGCACAGCCTAAATGCTCACAGAGGTAACACACACACGTAAACTTCCACCAGCTAGAAGGATGCTGGCAGATGTTTCAAGCTGGGATAAATCAATGCTGGGAAACTTAGATTTCAGAATCCTGGAGCTAAGGGTCTAGAACTGTGCTTCTCGGTATGGTAGCCACTAGTCATGTGTGGCCACTAGCGCTTGAAATGAGGAAAGCCTGAATTGAGATCTGAGCTGTGCTTTAAAGTATAAAATACACGTGAGACTTTGAAGACTTAGCATGAAATAAAGAATGCAAAATATCTTGTTACTTTCTATATGATCGAATTTTGAAATGAAATATGTTGGATTATACTAGATTCTTATTGCTAGTGTAACAAATCACTACCAAATTTCGTGGTTTAACACCGATTTTTTAGATTACAGTCATGGAGGTCAGAAATCCAAAATCGGTCTCACTGATCTAAAATGCAGGTGTGTTCCTCTGTAGGCTGTAGGAAAGAATCTATTTCCTTGCTTTTTCCAGTTTCTGGAGGCCGCCCACAGTCCTTAACTCATGGCCCCCTTCCTCCATCTTCAAAGCTTGCACTATTCCACCTGTCTAACCATTCTTCTCTGACCGCAGCCAGAAAAGAATTTCAGCTTTTAACAATCCATGTGATTAGAACAGGCCCAGATAATCCAGAATAGTCCAGATTTATCTCCCCATCTCAAGGCCCTTAACTTAATCACATCTTCTAAATCCCTTGTGTCCTACAGGGTGACATACCACAGGTGGCAAAATTAGAATGTGGACATCTTTGGAGGCCATTACTCTGCCTACCACATGGATATGTTGGATGAAATACAATATATTATTAAGATTAATTTCACCAGTTTCTTTTTTACTTTTTTAATGGGTCTACTAGAAAAAACTGTAATTGTGTATGTGGCTGTCGCGTTACATTTCTATCAGACATTGCTAGTCTAGGGCTTTTTAATCACCAAGATTCACTACATGGACCACTTTAGGGTGCCCAGACCCTCTCTAGGGCACAGGGGTACAGCCCTGAGGTGACCTCCAGTCCTAGAACACAGCCACGTGGCATATACCCTATGCTCAGGGTGACCATATGCCCCTGTTTGCCAGGGGCAGTCCTGGTTTACACTGAGGTCCCAGCAGAATTAGTATCAGTGTTCCCACTCACTCTCAAAACGCCCTGGTTTGGACGATGCATTAAATGTTTGTCCTGCTCATGTGTACTGTGTGAATATGAAGCTGCTCACCCATCATCAACCAGCGCCTCCAATCAATTTGCTCGTGAAGGTAATGGGTTTGCACTGGTCTTCATGTCCCACCCCGCTGGACTTTCCAGGTCTTCTTCATGAGCAACGGCTCCCCCAGCAAGTACAGCTGACACATCAAACTAGTTGGCTGTAAGCTAATCAACTTTTGAGTTTTTAAATTATACTTTGTTGTCATTTTATAAAAATAGCACTATAATTATAAAAATAAATCATTATAATAATCCACAATGTAGAAAACGTTATGTGTCCTGTAATTCTCCACACACATCCCCATAAATAACCAGTGTCAACAGTTTGCTGAATATTCCTTCAGGTATTCTCTTCTCTGTGCAACAAGTTTGGCTGAAGAGTCTCAGTTCAGTGAAACAAGTGTGAAGCTGGTTTCACTGTTCTTTGACCAGCATCAGGAAGACTAAAATTAGCTCAGTCTGTTAAACTCAATCATCCAGTAATGATTAAATCCAGTTTGAACTTAATCTCTTTCTCTAGTTAACACTCAGTGAAACTCAGGAAGTATAATTATTAGTGCTCAGTTCAAAGTCTCAGCCCAGAGGTTTGTTTGAAGATGCTTAAAGTAAAGAAGGGAATGCCAGACCCACCTTCTCACACCCTCTATTCTCTGTTCTAGCACAGCTTTTAATGGTGTGTGCGTGTGCGTGTGTGTGTGTGTGCATTTGAAGGGTACAGTCCCCTTTCCGCTGGCCATTGCTGGCTCTCTGTGCAGAGGTGGACATGGAAAGGTGGTGCTATCTATTGGATGATTGGTCCCACAGTGAAGACTTCTGCCTAGCATGTCCTTATTTAGGCAATAAGGGCTACCAGGCACTCACAGCCAGGACATGGCAGCATTGCTTTTCCTCTCCTTTCTGCACAACCCCAAGTGGTAGGTGCTCTACCCCTTGAAGTGTGTACATCTTTCACTTGACCAGGTGTGTGTCCTTCACCCAACATCCTCAGTCCCTAGCTTCCACAATGGAATCTCCCACCTGCTCTGCTGTGCTCCCGTGGGTACTGGGTGGGTGAGCTGAGGGTCTACCCAGCACCTCCAACTGCACAATTCTTTAAGGGCTTTTCCTTCTTGAGAAAACTCCACAAATTCCAGGAGCAATCTGGGTCTGCTGGCCAGGTTCCAGGGTTACCCTCAAACCCCAGAAGCAATTTTTGCATGCCCTCTCAGAGGAGTTCAGGTCTTTTGAACATTAGCTGCCCATATTCTTTGCTTGACCTTGCAATAAACACTAAACTTTCCTTCACCACAACCCAGTGTCAGTAGATTGACTTTACTGCACAAAGCGAGCTGACCCAAGTTTGATTCAGTAGCAGGAATATTACTATCCCAAGAATCCTCCTGCCCCTTGTCTGCCTCCCTCTCCAGCCATCTTTGTAAATGGAAGGGGTGGTAATATTAAGTTCTTCTGGAACCCACTTCAAAAACCCTGTGTAGTTGCTAGATGCTGAGCAGCCCTCATTGACAGCTGGGGCTGACTCCTCAGGTATCAGGTAAACCTAGAAGGAACAGAAAAGTTTTTCCACAGGTATTTACACCCTCCTACACATCCTAACAGATTTTGCTTCTAAGGTGCCCCTCAGGAGAAATTCTCCCAAGTCCTAGCACTGAAACGAATTCTACACAATTACTTCAACTGTTAAGTAAAACACACATATGATTTTCAATATTTATGTAATTGCAACTTAAAGGCAAAACAAAAGAATAGTGACAGAAGAAATGAAACTAGGCAAATCTTGCACAGATTATCCCCATCATAAACAAGGAAGTCATAAGTAGTCTGAGGCGGAAGTGATGCCCCAGGCCACTCAATGGCTGCCTTTGCAGCACTCAGCTGCTGGCAAAACCAAAACATAAAATAAAACTCATCAGAAATGTTATAAGATGGAGTCACGAAAATTGACCAGAAAGAACCAGAAAGAAAAACAAAAAGATGAACTATAAGAGGGGAAAGATAAGGGTTCCAGAGAGTCAGTCCAGGAAGTCCAAAATCCAATGAAGAGAAGTTCTAAAAGAGAATGAAAAAAGTGGAGAAGCAGAAATTATGAATAATCATGACAATAATGGTAATACATTTCAGCTTGAAAATTCTCTGCATAATGAATGAATAAAGAGTCATGAAAATTGAATTTCCAAATGAACTTTAAGAGAAAAACAATGACTTGTACAAAGAATTGGCCATCAACTTAACATCAGCTTGAAGATGGAAGAAGGCACGATACCTTCAAAATTCTAAATGAAAGTTATTCTCAACCTATAACTCTATCAAGTCAAATGATCCATCAAAGAAAATGGAGTAAATACTATTTTTAGACAGGTTCTCAAAAATTTACTTCCCATGCACCCTTTTTAAGGAAGTTAATGGAGGAGATGTCCTAACAAAATAATAACGGATACATATCTGGTACTTTCTGTACCAGGTACTATTGGAGGTGCTTTACATATATTAATTGGTTTACTCCTCACCACACTCTTATGAGGTGGGTGCCATTATTATCTACATTTTTTTCAAGGAGGAAATTAGGCTCAGAGAATTTAGGTGATTTGTTCAAAATCTCACAGCTCATAAGTACTAGAGAAAATAGGAACTGAAATAAGAAAGAAGACAAGGGATCCAGGAAAAAGAAATTCAACCAGGAAAATGGCACAGAAAAACTCAGGATGATGCAAAGTGTAACCCCTAGAAGCTCACGGGTCAGCAGATGTTGAGTATCATCGTCCAATTTGGAACTGAAGGATGGAGGACTCTGGAAGCAACATGTGCAAGGGGGAGGAATCAATTGATGAATTATCTGATATTTTTGACTATCCGGAAAATGAAATTGATCAGTGGGGGACAGATCTGGTGGGGCGTAATTATAGCACACTATTTGGCCCTATAGCTAAGACATAATAATGTGAACACTGCTTATCGATTTTGTAAAAAAATGTTTTGATACAAAATAAAATAGGAAGAAGGGATAAACTGTGTGATGAGGAGCAGGGGAGTGAGACTGTGTAAGAAATTTAAATCCTCATTAGCCAAACAAAGAGACAATGTCTAAAATCAATAAATCCAGAAATGGCAGCACAAGCATATACTTTAAATGGCAGCAAATGCCGAAATAAATGGTTAAAAACATTTTTAAGTATTTGCCTTTGGGAAGTGGGACACAGGGTAAAAAGGGATGGAAAATTTTAGTACTACCTAATCTTTTAATTAGTCTTTTAAAATATACATTAGTTACCAAATTCCATTATTTTTTTCAATTATATAAAAAAGAATAAGGTGACTAACAAGAAGTATGAAAAAAGACTATTGACTCAAATATATGGGTCTGACCTGTTCCAGATTTCCAGTATTCAGATATGTTAATGATTTTTTGCATATATGGTATAATATGGAATATTAAATATGTGAAGACATTTTTAAAAGTTTAAAATATATAGTCATTAAAACCCTTTTATTTAATACATATATATCATGCAAATCAATTGTTCAACCATAACCATGTAGCCTATGGCTTTGATGTTTCTTATATTTAAAATTAGAGGTGAAGTTATCATTTGGATGTTATAAGAAGCACGTTAGGTTTACATTTTTTCCTTTAGACCCTTTTGCATTTTTCTAAATTTTCTTCAATTAAAATACACTGTTTTTCTACAGAAAAAAAGTTTAAAGGAGAGATTTTTTAAAAGACGATGTATTTGAATTTTAAAACTAGATTCATATGCTACTTTGATAAATCCAAAAATTTAATTAGAAAGAAAAGAATTTAAAAGAGGAAAACATTTTTCTTTTTAAAGAAAGAGAATGGAAAGGAAAAATGTCCCTGTATCATACAAGAACATTTGGTTTTTCTAAATGACTCAAACCTAACATAACACATTCCAAAAGAATTTATTTCACATGTTTTGTTGTATGAGACTCTCAACAACGTTACTCAAAATCCCAGGCCATGGGCTGAGGCTTGGAAACCCTCCATTACCTAGAGACTGCTCAGTGTGATGGTAAATGTTGTAACATAAAATGGAAAGAAACACTGGGCTGCCCCCCTCCCTGATGTAGAATCCCAAGCAGGAGGGAAAGAGAAGAGAGTGAAATGACGACAAAACTCCCCTCCCTCCAAAACTGTTGCCTGTGTATAGATGATAAATCTAAGAAAAGCTGCCAAGAGGCCCCACAAATGCACAGCTCTTCTTTGCTAAGCCTGAGGCACGGCTGTTACACAGAGGACTGCTGGGAGTTTTATGTCAAAAGGTGACTTGATGGAACCCTTTTCCCTCACTCGTAATTTATTTAAATGCCAAGAATCTTAATGCAGACTGTCAACAGCTCCATGTAACATTTAACACGTGTGACCTCACTTGAGTCCCTATCTCTCTTTAAGTACTTTAAAAACACATTATCACCTCATCTCAGTTTACAGCAGGATCTTAAAGAAATGCCATTTCTTGAAATGAAATGTTACATAAATCACAGCTGCAAAGGTCTGTGACATAGCCAGCCTGATTGCCCAACACCCCACAGCACACACGAAGGCAGGAAATCTGCTCTGAAAACAAAGAGAGGACATGTCTGTCTGCTACAGAATTCCCAGCATCAAGGAATGCCCTCCAAGTGTTTCAAAAAATTCCTGTTCAAAAATAAAATGCAGATTTCTGGGGCATCCTGGTATGTTCTCTAAGTCACCACACAACCACCTGGTCCAAGTGTGGGAGAAACTTTGAGAATGGCCCTGGTATCTGGGGTGTCTTCAGGGCCTTGAGACTGCCTGGAATGGAGAGATGTGGCTTAACTGTCCCTAGAATGTCTGGCCCAATACCCAAGAGCACTGATGCCACAGCACCTTGGATAAAGGTCTGAAAGATGGCTGAACTGAGCCTGAAGGAGATCCTCTGGTACCTTCAGGCAAAACTTTTCCCAGGGGGTCTTCAGTGATGACCTGAAGGCTCCCAAGAAGAGCGTAGGCTCTGAGGAACCCCCAAAAGGCACTGAAAGTGCCAGAATAGAGCAGCATCAGCTCCCATGGAATAAAGCCACACGGGATGTTTTATGGCATAAATTATAATTACGCACCGCTAAATAACCTGGTGCTTCCCGGAGGCCGTGCCCAGCTCCCTAACCTGTTTTCCCCAGCCTCTGCATTCCCACAGGCATGAACCAGAACCTCTCCCTGAGTCCTGGACGAAACTCAAGTGTCTGCCCAAGGGCTTAACTTGCCCCCCCCAACCCCGCACTCTACCTCCATCCCTGTTTCCCATCATATCCCCCAGGGGTGTCCAATGCTCCAACTCGCCACCAACCAGACTCCTCCACCACCTCTGAGATTGCCTCCCAAGCTGTAGTTTGCCAAACTACAAGGCAGCTTCCAACTAGCCTCCCCTGATTAAGTAGGAAGTGCTCACCTTTCCCTCTGTCCCCGTACTCCACACAAGAGGGATGTGAATGGTGTCACAAGCCTTTGACTGCCTCTTTCAAATGCCACCTTTCTCAGGTATCCACTCTCCTGACCTGGCGGGAAGGCCAATGTCAGTCCCGTTTCCAATCCAGCTGCGCTTCCCTTCCCTCCCATCATCAGGGGCTTACAGAATCCAGAGGCCGGCGGGGAATCTCTCAGCATCTGCTTCCCGGGCTGCCCTTGCTCCTTGCAGAGAGCTAGTGGGTCTGCCGTGTGGCCACCCTCATTGTTCTTCCAGGGGTGGGCTTCCCAAGCAGGCAGGCCTCGTGAAGCTTCCCGCAGGCTCCCCGGCCCAGCCCACTGCACAACACTGGCAGTGCCCCCAGATCCTGCCCCCTCAGGAGCCAGGCTGGGACTCTTTAGGCCCTGCCACTCAGGCCTGAGCTCTGGTCCTCTTTAGGCCCTGAAATCCAACCCCACCCTGGGGCCAGCCTGCTTTTTTGGAAAATACAAAGCCTTTATTCGCTTGCTTTTCCTTAATAAAGGGGCTTAATTGCCAGTGAGGAGTTATTGGATGGTCCCAGGGGCCAGATCCCAGATCCTAGAATAGGAAAAAGTTGTTTATATTTAAGGAAGGGAAGGAGAATAGAAAATAAGGTTGGTGTAGATGGTTTTTAGACACCACTTCTATAAAACGGGACTGTTTTTTAATATATGTGTTTATTCATCAAATATTTAGGGAGTGGCTACAGGCCCTTTAAAATGCTAGACAATGGGAGCCACGGAACCTGCCCCCAGGTAGGTATCTGGAAGCATCCTGTGAACAGCCATCAAAGAGACTCCTCCTATCAGCCATCAAAGAGACTCCTCCTATCAACCAGGAGGAAACGCTATTTATTATCTCTTAAAACCACTCATTATTACTTGTCTGTAGGCGCAGAGCGTAAATTTCCATATCTTAAATTACTCATTGGTTACTTTGCTTTTTAGAGAGAGGGCTGTAGATTGGATTTCCTTAGGGTAGAGCCCTCTAGGACCTCAATACCAAAAATCACAGGAGTTTTCCTGGATTTGGGGCTATGAAACGTAAAACTCCTTCACTCACATCACTTGATCCCTCTTACAGGAGAATTACAGGTGGCAAGCCTGCAAGTCCTCTGATTACATTTATAAAGAAAGAAAGCAAAGCTCAGAGAAGTTAATTTCCAAAGAGGGGGCTAATCCACGGGGAAAGGGCCAGGTTCTAAGCAATGACTCATCTACATCCGTAAGCAACTCACAAACCCCAATTCACAAAACCTTGTGTTCCTAACTGGAAGCGGAAAGAAAGCTGGAAGCATTGAACTCCTGAGGGAGGGGGGTTGATAGGTGGGGATGCTGTGGTCATCAGAGTGGGATTTACCACAAAGCTGATAAAGCTTAAGTTTCAGGGTCCTACACTTACATAAGCTCCTTTGGAGGCTCATAATATGCAACAGTAACTCTTCATACACATTTCACCCAGGAGACTGTAATTTCTCACTTGTTTCAAGTTTGTAATTTGTTGGATTCTGTTTTCTCACTTTAAATAAATATTTGTTGTTCAAAAATAAAAATTTGCTGAAATTTAAAAAAAAATCTTTTCCTTAAATAGGCTCCCCCAAGATCGTATAAGTTCCCAGCAACCTGGTTCACCACTGTTCTACTTTTGTTTGGCAACACGAGAGTGGTCACAGGGTACTGAGGCATAGAGAAGGGAATTGCCAACCCCGACAGACACCATCCCTCACCTTACCAAACAGAGACACCCATATGTAAATAGCATGTAAAGTTAATTTTTAAAAAGCCTCCTTTTAATTGACTTCCTACATATCAAAGGAGAAAACAAAGATGATCAGTGCCTGGGGGAAAAGTTGCCAGGCAAGGAAATAACCACTAGCGAGTAAATTAACTGAGAACTCACAAAGGGGGAAAAGCCAGGAATTTTTAAGTGTAATGAAGGAGGTTTCATGGAGGTTATGCTAACTAAGGATTGAGAACTCTTCAAAGGAGGCCATAGGTCTGTACCCGGTTGGTTAAAACAGCCCCATCGTTTATTGGTCAGGAAAGTCTTCAGTTAGGCCCAGAGAGGGTCTGGTGTGCCCCAGGCCACTGAAGGCTCGTGGTCATTTATCAGCTTTCAGCAGGCCAGAACCAGCCATGATGAAGCATGGCATTCCATTTTGATATCTCCTGGGCAAGTGCTGCTGGAAGTGGAAAATTTTCTTTGAGCGTACAATAAGCCAGGAACAATAAGGTACTCAGCTTAGGGCTAATCAACCTGACAACCATGAATGATATATATTATTAAATGATTAAGTAAACTGAAAGTGCTTAGAACAGTGTCTGGCACATAGCCAGTGCTACATCATTATTTGCTAATATTATTATAAGCATGTATATACACTTTCTAGTCTGAGAAACTGGGATCCAAAGTGGTCAAGTAACTTTCTCGAGACTACCCAACTAGTGGTGATGGAGCTGGATTCCCAATCCAGTACTCTCTGACTTCTTTCTTTAGCCAAAACTGCCCCTTTACACAGAAATCCCTGGATAAATGTCCCAGTTTCCTGGATTCCTTTGAAAATTATACTAGAAAGAGAACTCTGAGCATGCACGTATTCACCCTCATAGGGCTCAGGATGCAGTTGTAGTCTTTGGATGAGAATTTGGAAGTGAGAGGACCTCAATCCCATGGAACACAGCCCTTCTTCCTTCAGGTCTATGACTGGAGCAGGGCTGCAGGACAGGACAAATTCTAAGACTCTGTTCAGAGAATGGATGGCCTGGAACATACAGGACCCCAGTGAGGAAGATTATGTTTTCCAAAAATGGCCACGATGATATCTCCCACCCCATTTACTCTTCTTACAATGCATGAGATATGATTTTTTAATAGACTTTTTTATTTTTATTTTTTGGCTGCACTGTGCAGCTTGTGGGATTTTAGTTCCCTGACCAGGGATTGAACCCGGGCCCTCAGCAGTGAGAGCGCGGAGTCCTAACCACTGGACCACCAGGGAATTCCCTAATAGACTTTATTTTTTTAGAGCAGTTTTAGGTATACAGAAAAATCTCACAGATTTTCTGGGGGCCCTCACACCTTCGACCTTTCCAAGGACCTGGCAAGAGCTCCAACAATGTGTTCACATGGTCATGTGTTACGTAAAGTTTGCAAAAATAAGATTTTTAACCTTAATTGGTCTGTCCCACTGCTCTTTCCACTCTCTTTTCCTCTATCATACTTCCCTTTATGTAGGGTGATTCTGGAGTGGCCACAGGTATTTCAGGATACAGTTGAAGGAGAGTTGGTGATACACGTAGCTTGAGTTTAGCTTGGGACGTGTTTACACATTTCACAGTCACATTTGTGTGTGGTTTAGCCATCCCTTTGTAGGGATGGCTTCCAGAAATACTCCTGCTGCCCACTGTGCCAATACCAAATATCATGGCATGAAGACCCCAGGCCAGAGACTGCATCAGGAAACAAAAGGGCCCCATGGCACTTGCTACTGCAAGGATGAGGATAATGGAGGAAAAACAAGGACTGAATTGTGTGCAGCCATAAGCTAGTCTGTGGGAAATTCTTCCAATCGTCAGAGGTGTAATATTGTAAGCAGAGGACCCCTGGTCAAAACTCCTCTTATTAAGAATACTCAGTACGGTTGATACAATAATAAACCTATCATACAATTTTTTCATCTTTGTTGGAAATTATGCAAAATGGAATGTATCAGAATTCCTGTGTATATAGGGTACAAACAGTAATACAAACAGTTGCTGTGTGATGTCCCATGTTTCATGCACCCCAGGGTGTCAGATTGGGGCTTAGCATATCTGACGCATCTTTTCCTGCCGAAGTCTAACAATGTCTGATGAGATGGCATGCTAAATTGCCACCAATGCTCAGAAATGGAAGAAAAAGAAAACAGTGCTCCAGTGACAAAACTCCTATACATAGTCATCAATCGGTCAACAGGTGCAGTTATAAGTGTAATTTGATTACCCAACTATATAACATGATTCAACTTGGTGGGAATTTCAAAATGTATCTGAATTGCTCATATGGACCTTATTTTCATATTAATTTTATATATTGTCTTCAGAGTTACTGATCCTACTAAAATAAATATGACAGGAGGGAAATATCCTGGTGGAAGCCGATAACGTAAATCAAAAAGTAAAAATTAGCACAGCTTTAAAGTGTCAAAAAAAAACCTCTCTTGCTTTTAGAAGATAATGGAAACTAAAACCTTTGATGATCAAAATCATGAAGATAAGGGAAAAAGATTCACAACAGCCAATAAAAGGTAAATGAAAATGAAAATATTGGGTTGGCCAAAAAGTTACGGAAAACCCCGAACGAACTTTTGGGCCAACCCAATAGAAAAGATAAAGGTGATTAGGAGAATCAGGACACTAATACAGGAAACAAAAGGAAAGAAGCCGGATGGCATTTTAAAGGAAAATACAGCTGGCGCAGACAACGGAGCAAGCTTGAGACACACAGCTTCTTTATTTTAATATATTTGGTGACTTTGCTACATGTCCTTTACTTTGCTACGTGTCCTTTACATGTCCTCTCTTATCTAGCCAAGAACAGAGGGGGATAAAAGTATCTTAGAGATTTGTCAGGCACAAAATTGAGTCTATTATGTTGTTTTCTGCAGTTTGTGAAATTTCAGATATTTGTCTGCTTTGTAAAATGTGTAGTTTGTTTGACTTCTTTTCCAATTCTAAGCATTCCTTTTGATAACTAATTTTCTAATTGTGATTTTGTACTATTTTTCTTAAAGAAAGTCCCTGAATTATCTGAGCTTCAGGCCCTACTAACCACAGATCTGACTCCAGAGACTGGTTGTGCAGTTTGAACCCCTGTCAATCAGTGTCAAACAATATTCAGACATTATTCTCTGCCCAAAGGAGAGGATCCGGAAGAGGAAGAGACAGATCCAGATGGCCCCACAGGTTTGCTTTTCTCTCTGATTTTGGGAGTTTAGTGAAAGGTGCCAACCAGGGTTCTAGTTCTGGGAAGAAATAGAGTATGTTGGCAAGTGTTGGCTGCTTTTTGTACCTTTTAAGAAGACTCAACAAACAGTGGATTCAGGCGAGGTAACCAGTTTGAAAGCAGAGAGGGAGAGAAATAGCACTATGCCAAGGCAGAAGGGTGCTTTCTGCTGAGACCCTTAAATCTAAGTTGACTCTCAGAGCTGAAAAAGGCAACTGCTAAATAATTACCACCTGTAATATAAATGAATGAATAAATAAATAAATGAGGAAATAAATAAATAAATAAAAATTTTAAAAGGACACCTGCTCCTCTACATAGATTCTAGTGCCAATATCTGTAAAGTCATAGTCTTTAAGCCTCCACCTTAATTAGCTTAAACACAAAGAGATTGTTAAGGATATAAAGAGCTCATACAGGGCAGGTCATACACATTGCTGACCTGCGGGCTCATCTTGTTAGCTTGCGGCAGCAGTAGGCTGTGCAGCTACTTCAGCTCCTGCCCCGACTCTTCAGTCAGCTCCGCCTAGCCCTTGGCCAGGCACATGGCTTCAAAGCGAAACGCACTCACTTTTCCACAGGTCAGCAACATCACCAGAGTTAGATGCAGTGAGAGACAGATACAGTTTGCCTTCACACATTCCAACCTGTTTATTTTCCTCTGCTTCACATCCAGCTTTTCTTCCCCACTGTCTGCCCTGCTGGCCTACAGCAACTTCAGGCCAACGACCAAACAGTTCCCCTTCATGGGCTTTCAAAGTCACTAGCTGGTGACTTTTCTCTGATCCTCCAACCAGTGTCCTTCCAGAACTCGACTGCCTTAGCTCTGCCACAGTTGTGTAAAGTCTAATCCCTATAACAAATCCCATTTCCATACCACTCACAGTGGTTCTGCTCCCCTGGTGATGTGCTGCTGCTGAGGATGCTTATGGAGAATAGAGTGACAGAAGGACCCAAGAAATGCAGCTCCAAATCTCAGCTTGTTAATTACTGCAGTCAAACCAAGAGTCGCTCAGGACCACTGGCAGAAAGCAAATCAACGCACCTTACTCCTAATGGTCATCAAAAGTCTTCACATTTTTTAAGCTCTCTGATAAAGCCATTCCACCCCTAAGAATTTTTCTCAATGAAATTGTTACAGATTGTGTAATACTATGATAAATCATTTGGTGAAACATTTTGGTTAAAACAGATGATCCATGAAATGCTGTCTCAAGATGGTTAGTTTGGCTGACTGCAGAAATTTTTGCTTTGCTGAGTGGGCAGAGATGAATAAGTCTGAATTCTGGACATCACGAGGAACGTTTGGAAACTGTGTCTGGGAAAGAGAAAGTAGAGAGAAGAGGCTACTGTCTGGAAAGAAGAAAGGAGGGTAGAAAACACAAATATCATATGGCTAAATAATCTTGAGTTTCCAAGATTGTGTTGTGTGCTGTGTGTTTCCCCATGAAACAGTCCCATCTGCTAATTCACAGTGGGACTGGTTCTATTTGGAGACAAGTCAAAGTGCTGAGTCAGTCTTCAAAATGAGCATATGGCAAAAATAGAAAAAAATAGGGAAATATTGGAAACTAAGCATTAGAAATTGGGAATTATTTAAATGAATTATGTCATTTCTAGACAACAAAATACCAAGCCACCATCAAAAACTATATCGTAGGGCTTCCCTGGTGGCGCAGTGGTTGGGAGTCTGCCTGCCGATGCAGGGGACACGGGTTCGTGCCCCGGTCCGGGAAGATCCCACATGCCGCGGAGCGGCTGGGCCCGTGAGCCATGGCCGCTGAGCCTGCGCGTCCGGAGCCTGTGCTCCGCAACGGGAGAGGTCGCAGCAGTGAGAGGCCCGCGTACCGCAAAAAAAAAAAAAAAACTATATCGTAAAAGAATGTTTAATAATATGAAAAATCACCTAAAGTGAAGAAAGCACATTTCAACTAGAACGTAGAATATTCGCAAAGAAAAGAGAGAGTAAACACCAAATGCTGACAGCTGTGGTAGGTTAGGCTGATTTTTATTTTCTTCCTTTTATTTATTTGTAATGTTTTAAATTTCTATAATGAATATACTTTTCTTTCGTAACAGATCAAAAACAGTAGATATATGTAGATTTTTGTAAATTCTGTGAGTCTTATACCTAAAACAAGGGCTCAAAGGTAGGAAAGCAAATAGTAGGTAGACTTAGGCAAGTACTCATGTTCCAGAAATTGCTATTCTCATCTAGCTGCATCCTATCATATTTCTGTCACCTTCAGGAGAAGGGACATCGATCAGCACATGCCCCCTCTCCTCCTCCTCACCCAGGACCTTGAAGGTGCTGACAGAGATGAGACTCACTGTCCTCAAAGTGAGGCAACCTGAATTCTTACCTTGTCTCTGTTGAAGATTGCCATTGATTCTGAGGAACGACTTGGCACTAACCAGTTGAGCTGAAGCTGCACTTCTAAATTTATACCCTGAAGAAACTCTCACATGTGCCTAAGGAGTTATGCACTAGAATGTTTATTTCAGTATGGCATTTTTTTCCTATGGAAAATTTCAAACATATACAAAAGCTAACAGAGAAGTTTAATAAACCCCCATATACCTGTTCCTCAGCTTCAATAATAATCAACTCATGGCCAATCTCAACTCATCTAAACCCCACCCACCCACCACCACTCCTGGATTATTATCTCAAGACACATCCCAGACATCATAGCATCTAATCCATAAACATTTCAGTATAGCTATATCACACATACTGACTATATATGAATATAATATATATAATAAAGACTTTAAAAATAACCAAAAATAATAACCACAATAGCTTAATACATCAAAGACAAAATAAGAATCATTTCTTAATATCCTTAATTATCAGGTCAAAGTTCAACTTTTTAATTTTTTCATAAATGTGATCATTCTTGAGACAATTAGGACTGAAAATGATGGGATATTTAAAACTATTGTTAAGTTTTTTAGATGTGATAATGATTTTGTGTTTTGAAGTCTTATGCTGAAATACCTATGGATAAAGTGATATGTTATCTGGGATTTGCTTCCAAATGAGGGTAATGAGGAGAGTGATAAAGCAAGACTGGCTGTGAGTTCATCATTGTTGAAGTTGAGAGATGGGTACATGAGTGTTTATTATACCATTCCCTCTGTTTTTTATATATTTAAAATTTTTCATAGTAAAAAGTAAAAAAAACCCAGAAGATCCAAACAAGATATTGTTTATGCATAGAAAGAAAGATAGGAAGACAGAACAAAAGTGGGGAAAAAAAGAAAGGAAAGATAAAGACAAAACTAAGAAAATAGTTACCTGGGGAGGGAGAGGCAGAGGGTAGTCAACATTATTGGAAATGTTCTCGTTCTTGGTTGCAAGTGACCTTTATGTTATTTTAAATGTTATGTTGCTTTATTTTATTTTATTTAATAAATTTATTTATTTATTTATTTATTTTTCGCTGTGTTAGGTCTTTGTTGCTGCACATGGGCTTTCTCTAGTTGCGGTGAGTGGAGGCTACTCTTCGTTGCGGTGTGCAGGCTTCTTATTGCGGTGGCTTCTCTTGTTGCAGAGCACAGGCTCTAGGCGCACGGGCTTCAGTAGTTGTGGCTCGCGGCCTCTAGAGCACAGGCTCAGTAGTTGTGGCGCACAGGCTTAGTTGCTCTGCGGCATGTGGGATCTTCCCAGACCAGGGCTCGAACCCATGTCCCCTGTATTAGCAGGCGGATTCTTAACCACTGTGCCACCAGGGAAGCCCTGTTCTGTTGCTTTAAACTAAAATATTAAATGGTAGATAAAATAAAAGAGTGCTATTCAAGCACCAATGCTGATATGTGGTGTCACAAACCAAGGATTAGAATTAGTCCAATTCAGTGCAGTTGAGTACCAAAGGAAAAGAGAAAAAAATTTACATTGTGACCTACACACAGACACACACACACAAACACACACACTCACACACACACACAATGGAAACAGTAGCTTCAGAAACAGTGCTTATCCTTACTACACGCGACACTCTGAGGTCTTCTATTATAACTCACTTTCTAAACTATGCAGGTCAGGATGCAATAAACTGATTTCCTGACCCTTAATAATCCACACTGTGGAAAACACAGGACCATGTAATGATTAGGGTCTCTTCAGATTCTCAAACTTTAAAAGGCTAAAGTTGGTTGAATCTATTCTATAGGCATTAGCCCTGATTACAAACACCAGCCATAAAAAGGGGCTACTATTGTATTTCTATTTAAGAAAACAGGGAATTCCTCGGTGGTCCAGTGGTTAAGGCTCTGTGCTTCCAATGCGGGGGGTGTGGGTTCTAATCCCTGGCTGGGGAACTAAGATCCCACAGGTTGTGTGTTGTGGCCAAAAGAAAAAAGAGAGAGAACATAGGTAACTGCTCTGTTTTGCTGGATTCTCCTCCTCTTTCTGATCTCTAAATGGTGGGTAGCACTGAGGCTCAGTCCTCAAACTCTTTCCCCTTCTCTAGACACCCAAGCCCAAATGATATCATCCAGTTCCTGTATTTTATATAGCATTTCCTTGCCAGTTACTTCCAAAGTTGTATTTCCAGCCCTGACCTTCCCTCTGAATTCCAGATTCCCTTATCTAACTGCCTACATGACGTCTCTATCAGGCTATCCGATACTCCTCTTAAACCACACTCTGGATTCTACCCCATGTCTTCTCAGTCCCAGTAAATAACTATCATTGATCCAGACACACAGACCAAAAGCCCTGCCATCACCCTTGACTCCTCTCTTTCTTCCACAGCCCACCTGCAATCCATCAGTGAATTCTCCTGTGACCTTCAAGGAAAATTCCAGATCTGTCCACTACTGATCCCTTCCTACTGACCACTTCCACCACCTCAGTCCACCCTGTCAATGCTCACAGTTCCCAGAACGAACTTCTCCTCCTATGTCTTCCTTTCACAACCAGAATGTTTCCAGGCCTTCCTGATCTCATTTTGTGCCACTCACCACCCCAGAACAGTGGCATGTGCCTCTGTGCCCTCTCAGAGCACAAGTAGACACCCTCTAATTTTCCAGAAGCTTCTCTTTTCTCCCTACCTTTACTCCTCATCCTACCCCCACCCTAAGCCTGATGAGAGCCCTGACCCTTATGACTCAGGCCAATGATATTTTCTCTACTGTCCTTCTTTTTCTTAATTCTTTCTACTCATCAAAGAGCTAATTCCCTCCATTATGAGCGCTACATCCCTTACACCCATCCTCCTTCCCTCCTCCAACCCCTGGCTTAGTTTTCATGGTGGACAGGGTGCAGAGGGTTTACCAGTAAGAGAAGTACTTATCTGGATGGATGTCAAAAATATTTATGCCCACAGCACTACTCTTAACACTCCCACACCTGGTAATTTTCATCACAGATCAGATTTGTGAAGGGTGCATGATTATCAGGTTTCTGTCAGAGGACTTCATTTTCCTGCCGAACTATCCTTAAATAAGAGAGACTGCATGTAAAATGTATAAAAAGGAGCCCACCAGACACTCCTCCTTTCATCCTTCCAGAATCTTAAAAGAATGTTCATACAGCATTAGAAAAAGCTTTAGCCTCAGAAAAACCTTTCCTACCTCTCTTCCTCAAACCTCTACTATACCTTCCATCTCTCCTACTGCAGTGTCCCTCACCCCAAGGTACCAACACCCTCTCCCGGCCCTCTCTGTGAATGACTCTTGCCTGGAACATTGCATGCCCTGCAGCTCTCTGATGCCATAGCTGCCCTATAGCTCTCCTCAAAGGTCCACAGCACCCATGTGCCCAACAGCCTCCTCTGCCCTCACCCCTGGCCTTGCTTTCTGTAGAAGTCTCCACCAGCTCTTTCAGAGGCAGCCGCCATTATGGTTTAGGACATTCTAGTGATATTTTCTCCACTTCTGAATGGAGACCTGAAAAACAGGGCTGAAAAGACCACAAGGTCTGGGGCCACCTGGATTTCACACCCATACTTTCTAATTCACAGGCCATTCCTTTGCTCACCACCTTCCCGGTTGACTCAAGGCACATGTGTCTGGGCTCCTTAACCCCTGGCTACCACAAGCACTTGGGCCTACACCAGGAACCCAAAGCAGATACACTTCTCCATTAGTAGGAATCAGGTACCTCATGTAAGTTGAGACACTTCAGGCAGTTTGATGAGACTGTCTCAAAGGACATAAGTCCTAGCCACAGGCCTCCAGGGAATGCATTGATTAATCTTGATTTCTTATTTTATTTTACAAATGCATAGTATTTTCTATGTTCTAGGAACTATTCTAAGCATTTTGCAAATACTTACCCACTTAGTCCTCAAAAGTACCCAAGAGGTACTACTATCCCCATTTTCCGAATGGTCAAACTGAGGCACAGATCAATTATGTAACTTATCCAAGGTTATACAGCTAACACGATTCAAATCCTAGCTAATAGAATTGAAACCCATGCAATCCATTATTTTACCCTAATTATCACTGCTTATCAACCTAATTATAATAGTCCTCTCAGGTTTGGTCCATGATGGAGACAATTTGTCATGGGTCTCTCATGTTTCTGCACCACTTTGAGCAGAGGTACAACTCTTTTTGTTCCTATCTATTATTTCAAAGATGTCCACGTAGTAAAGAGCCTTTGGAAGACAGAGTTATTGTCTCCCTGTGGAGCAAAAGGCGGACATACTACCCATTATAAAAGATTCAAGCTCCCTGAGCTCAGGGCTCCTCTCCTGAAATACAATCAACATCTGCCCTTCTTCAAATCTCCCGGTAGGAATTGGGGCTCAGGGAACAAATCTGACACTCTGGCTACTGCTATTACAAATGAAGACCTTTGTCTCTGATTCAAGAGTCTCCTGTCTTCTGCCAGGATCCATGCAACCATGCTAGGCTGTTAACTGGCAAGTAGTGTAAAATCTCAGACCCTTCACAGTCTTGATAACCTATATCTCCATTGTGAAGATGGATCTGTTTCACAGATGACTTTCTGGAGGAGGCAGTGTTCGAGCCGGGATGTGATGGAGATGAAGGGCCTCCAGGTAGGAGAATGACATGTAAGGTCAGGCAAAAGGAGTATGCATGATACTGCAGGCGGTATTGCAGTGGGCCTTGTGCCTCCAAGTTTCAGTCTCTCTTAAAGCTCTCCATTGGGAAACTGACTTATTTTTAGATAAGTCCCCTTTTGTATCTCCCAGCTTCTCTTTAGAAGCTGCAACATGATTTTCTTTTTCCACTTTATCAAACTGGCCACGAACGAGCTGAGAAAACTACATGATGAAAGTTCCTTCTCCCTCAAACATTTCTGATTGCCTTGGCTTCTGGGAATCAAGCTTATTGAAGGTAAGCATCCAGGTTTAGCCAGAGCTGATGAAGTCAGTGACAGCTTGGGTCCAGGGTGAAATCCTGTTTATCTGGAGCCCTAACTTTCTCTTCACATCACACATGTGCCTGCCATTGGACTGATGTTTATATCCTTTGTTAAAGTTTTACCCTATGGGCTTCCCTGGTGGTGCAGTGGTTGAGAGTCCGCCTGCCGATGCAGGGAACACGGGTTCATGCCCCAGTCCGGGAAGATCCCACATGCCGCGGAGCAGCTGGGCCCATGAGCCATGGCCGCTGGGCCTGCGCGTCTGGAGCCTGTGCTCTGCGGTGGAAGAGGCCACAACAGTAAGAGGCCCGCGTACCGCAAAAAAAAAAAAAGTTTTACCCTAAACATTTGTTGCAATAAAACTTCTTAGGCTTCACTGATGTCAATGCTTGATGATAATGCCTACATATAGTATATTATTTCCAACTCAAATGTATAAAAAAGCATCTTAAAGATTGAAATGGAAGACTTAGTTTACTCCAGCAATATGTGAATTTCTGACATTGGGTTGCCCCCATAAGAGCCTGAGACAAGGATTCAAATGTGAAGAGTTTGATCCTGCTAAGAAAAGCCTGGGCATCAGTGTAGTGTACATACTTCAGAGTTCTCCCTCCTGGGAGTGAAGGAACTGGAGTACTTGTACACCAGCTCCCATCAATATTTGGTTGAAGTCTGTGGGTGGGGTGGGAGGACTCGGGGGGAGAGAACAGTCAATTCCCCAGCCCTGCTGCTCTCCAGGTAGCAGATGATGTGGACACTGGCAGGCTCATGTCAGCCAGCACCCATGGCAGTGGTGAGGCTTCAGGGATACGAGCAGGAAGCTACTCTAGACTGGAAGGTCTCTGCTGCTGAGCAAAGGACACTGGCCCACCTGTCCTTAGAAAACAAAGTTACAAGGGAAAAAAGAGCAGTGTAAAACCTTATCCTCTCATGGAATGCCTGAAAAAAACAGGCCTCAAAATATATATATAGGGACTTCCCTGGTGGCGCAGTGGTTGAGAGTCTGCTTGCCAATGCAGGATACACAGGTTCGAGCCCTGATCTGGGAAGATCCCACATGCCACGGAGCAGCTGGCCCCGTGAGCCACAATTACTGAGCCTGCACGTCTGGAACCTGTGCTCCACAACAAGAGAGGCTGCGATAGTGAGAGGCCCGCGCACCGCGATGAGGAGTGGCCCCCACTTGCCACAACTAGAGAAAGCCCTCGCACAGAAACGAAGACCCAACACAGCCATAAATAAATAAATAAAATTAAAAAAATATATATATATATATATATAAAGTATTCTGTAAGGATCTTTGCTGCATAAGCTGTGAAAAGGAAAGATGACCCTGGCCAGTCATCTGCCCCGAAGCAGCTGCTTGAGCAGCACGTCCACCTGTGGAGGGGGAGAAGGAGGGGCTGGAGAGGTCCATGTCCTTGTTCTGCCCTGGATGGCTCTCCAGTGCCTTTAACTTGTGTCTGAAGCAGGTGTGGCCACATAAGTGATTATCCTTCTATCAGAGAATTAACCAAGCCCTGAAAGACTGGGGGCCAAAAGTGTTGTGTCACCTGTAAGTGAGGTCACTCCTGGGGTCTGCGTCTCAGTCATGCCTCACTGGGAGAGCAGACCCTGGATGAGCAAGAGAGGATACACAGGTTGGCACTCAAGACCAGCTCCAGAACTGGCTTAAAAGGCTCTAGGTCGCAGATTTGTGGTGGCCACCTGGGGCAGAAGAAGTTTGTGCCTAAATTGGCATGATGTTTTCAGTGAAATGGTCCAGAGGATCTCTCACTTTCTCTGGTAAGTAAATAGAGCACGCATAAGCCCAAGATGATTAGCAAGAAGCAGGAAACAAAGGGGAAACACAGAGACACTCTAGGGTCTTCAAAACGAACTCTGGGAGAGGAGGGTTCCATGGAAGAATCACTATCCTCTGCCTGCTGAAGGCTCTCAGCATCCAAGAAATGCAGACGTTATCTTTGTGGGCACAATAGCAGCAATCACCTCCCCCCATGCTGCCCAACTCCCTTCACCAGCTGTCCATCTGCTCAGTTCTAGTCACATCTGCAGAGCCCTTCCTACAACCAGCTTCATGATCTGGGCCATGTACAGCACCATCACCCGAACAATTGATTATTAAATATCATTCTTCAAATTGAGTCACTTGTTTTACACACATACATTTTTTAATAAAGGAAATATGGCCTTATTATGATAAATGAAAATGCAGTAGCACTGACCACCAATGAAAACAAAACAATGCTATCAAATTCTAGCCAGATTTTCTTGCCCACCATAGGCTGTGGTCCTGAGGACCTCTCTCTCTCAGAGGCAAGTTTTGCTCTTTGCTCTTTGATGAATCAGAAGGACTGAAATAGACACCTAGAAAATGTGCAGCAGAAGTAGGTCAGCACCCAGACCTGGAATTGGCAATGAAGTCCTCCCAAACCCCCAGTGAGGACATGCAGACTCTGCACTCTCCACAGGACACTGAGGAGATAGGTTTCCAGTCTCCCTCCCCCAATGAGGAGAAGAGGAGAGAGCTACCAACGAAAGGAAAGCAAAATGGAAAGAGAAAGAGGGTAAAGAGAGGGACAGAATGAACAAGACAGGATGGCGGAAAGGAAAGCACACAGCGCTCAGCACCACCGATCTGAGTCCGAAGCTATAGCAAGTATCATTCACTAGCAGGAACTTCCCTCTCATTAAAGTAAAAGGAACGTCCAACCCTATTCAGCCTTCCTGTGTGCTAATTACTGCAGGATTGACTGCAGCGGGATCCCTTCAACAAAGCCATTTGGATCCACAATTTAACCTGCAAAAAAGATTCACTCAATTAAAAACAATGCTGACCTTTTGGAAGACTTTTTTCTGGAAGAAAAGAACTGACTTTTTAAGATTAATAAATCCTAATAAGTTCCATAACCACAAGGCCAATGGGTATGTGCACTTGAGTATCTGATGGTGTTTATGATAAGGATGTCATACAAGCCCATGTCATGTCTTCCTGAGCCCCAAACGGAAGATGGACAGATGTTCCACAGAGGGCAACTCAATGAGCGCCCCTCAGAAATGGGACTAGCTCTTGGGGACAGGGAGTGGCAAATGGTTTCTGTCCCAGGAACCCACACGAAGGACTGTGCAATGCAAGATGCTGAAGTACAGTGGGGATGGGGCTAGCAGGGTAACCACAGAGTGAGCCTGAGAGTGGAGGGCTATCAAGAGCTCTTGGGATCTCTTCCCACACACATAGAGCTCTACTTGATGTATTTGTAAGAAAGCACAGAACTTCCAGAGAGAAAAGATGGTTTAAACTTGTGTAAATCTGAATCTCATCTTCACCTTTGAGATAGGACTGAAAAAAGGTGGGTGATAGGCAAAAATAGAAACAAATAGATCTTGGAGATGCAAGTGGAATTAAGGGTTTCGTGTTCAGTGTATCTGACCAGGGATCAGAAGGATTTGATTCTGCATCCTGCCCCAAGGGTGGTTGCCAGTATCAATTAACCTCTGTGGATTAAAGTCTTTACTCGAAAAGGAACAATGCCCTCCCTCTATAGATTGACTTATTAATTGTTCTCACACATTATATTCGATGCTCACAATAACTCAGTTGGCACAGATACCAGAGAGATATCATTGCCCTCATTTTAGCAGTAAGCCCTCCCCAAGACTTGACTGGATATGGGGGTCACCATCCCAGTTCCACTATTTGCTGGCCGTGTGACTTTGGACAGGTTAATTAACCTCCTCTGTGCCTCAGTTTCTCCATCTTTTAAGTAGGAATAAGATAGTACTTACTTCATAGGGTTGGTATAAGGATTAAATAAAGTAATATATACAAAATGCTTAATAAAGTCCTAGCACTTAATAAAATAAACTCTTGATAAATGTTAGTTCTTCTTGACTAAGGTGTCAAACCTGGAATTCTAATCCAGGTCTTCCAACACCAGGATAGCTCAATGATTGAGAACATGGGCTTTAAAGTCTAAGCTCTACATTTAGTAGTTGTTATCCTCATCTTTGTTATTATTCGCTGCTTTCTACTCACTCACAAAGACACTGACAAAACAAACTGGATAGATAAGTATGCTATAAAATTCTGAGGTAATATGATATAGTTAACCTTCAGTAGGACAACTTTTTAAATAGATCATTTAGGAACTTCCTGCTAAAGATGGAAAATTAAACACACTCATCCACTTTTACTCCCTCCTGAAAGCCCATTAAAATGACACTAGGGGATTTTTTTTTTAATTTTATAAACTCACAAGGATAAAGAGAAAGAAGAGGACACATCAGCAACTGAATTTTGGAAGCTAAGAACCAGAGGGACAAGAATGACTGATACAAAAAATAAAGAATCCTAATGCTAATTAACACAGAGAAAACCAAGAAGCAACCCCAAAAGGCTCAGGAATTGGCAGCACCAGGCACTTCTAGACGTGAATGTGAAGGTGAGGCTGACAACAGGATGTTGAAAACTCATACCCTGAGATGCCATCCCCTGCTCAGCCCAACTGGATGACTACTCTTCCCAACACTGGAGAAAGATGAAAGGGTTTCTTTTCTGAAAAGAACATCAGATATAGTTGAAGATAGAAGTATTGTACTGAAAAGAGGGGAATTAAATGAATATTTACATGTAGTGCCGCTCAGAGAATACACTTGGAGAGCAGTACCACTAGCCACAAAATTAAATAAAATTTAAAATTCAGTTTCTCAAGTGCACTAGCCACATTCAAAGTGCTCCATATTCATGTTGGACAGTACAGATCCAGAACATTTCCACCACCTCAGAACGTTCTGTTGGCCAGCTCTGGTCTAGTGTGAAGATTAGATCATTTTTCTGAAGCATCTGAACAGCCCAAGGGGAAAGACTCAAAGATACCAACAAAATGGTCAAAATTTTAAAATCCCTAAAATCACTAGCCTCCAGTCATCTTACTAAACCTCCCTCTTTGAAATGGCACCAAAGATCATCAGCAAGATGAAGACTCTATCATGAAAGATAAGAGACCAAAAACAAACAGAAAAAAATAATTTGGAGAGGGCTTCCCTGGTGGCGCAGTGGTTGAGAGTCCGCCTGCCGATGCAGGGGACACGGGTTCGTGCCCCGGTCCGGGAAGATCCCACATGCCGCGGAGCAGCTGGGCCCGTGATCCATGGCCGCTGAGCCTGCACGTCCGGAGCCTGTGCTCTGCAAGGGGAGAGGCCACAACAGTGAGAGGCCCACGTACCGCAAAAAAAAAAAAATAATAATAATAATAATAATAATAATAATTTGGAGAAACGGAAACAGAGCAGTGAGAAGGGAACTTCAAAAGAATCATCATTAATATCTTCGGAGAGTTAAGAGATGTTGCATCCATAAAACAAGAGTGGATTATCAAAACAAATAAATAATCAAATAAATGTTGAAAAAAGGGCTTAGAAATTTTCAAATGATAGAAGAAAAAAATTCAATAGAAGGATGGAAAGATAAGGGTGAGAAAGTGTCCCAGGAAGTGCACAAAATGATAACTAGATAGAAAAGATGAAAAGAAAGATGAGTAAACTGTCTTAGTCCTTGTGTTTCCTTTACCTTTTCACTAATTAAATGCCAGGAACATGAGGCCAGGTTCCAGGGGTCCTAGCTCCCCAGCAATACAGAGAAGCTACTCATGGGCCTCTGACAATGGATGCCTGATTCTGTGTGTGTTAAATTCATGTTCCATCTTCTTTCTTTGGTGTCCTCATCTCCAATTTAACCCACCCCACACCTTGTTTCTTTGCTTAGTAGCCAAAGCCAAGGTTAGAATATCTTATTTTTCTATAAGTCAAAACAGAGAAGTGATGCTGTACACCTGAAACTAACACAACATTGTAAATCGACTATACTTCAAAAAACAAAAACAAAAACAAAAACAAAACAGGGGGCTTCCCTGGTGGCGCAGTGGTTGAGAGTCCGTCCACCTATGCAGGGGACACGGGTTCGTGCCCGGGTCCGGGAAGATCCCACATGCCGCGGAGCGGCTGGGCCGGTGAGCTATGGCCGCTGAGCCTGCGCGTCCGGAGCCTGTGCTCTGCAACGGGAGAGGCCACAACAGGGAGAGGCCCGGGTACCGCAAAAAAAAAAAAAAAAAACAGGAAAGTGATTTTCAGAAAACATAGGGGTGAAATGGAAGGTTGGGGTCCAGTTGGGGTCCTTGTGTCTAGTACAACCTCCTCCTTTCTTCAATGGTGTGAGCCCAGCCATTCTTTCTTTTCACCAGACTTCTGCTCTTAGGTGCGTCTTCACCATGCCCTTGCCCTCCACCCTACACTGGCTACCTGGTGCTGCCTCTCTGTAATCATAATTGTCACAGTGCAGTTATCAATCCTCCGAGCTTCTTAGTATAGAGAAAAGTGACCAGGAAATGTCACCGTCGATAAGTTGGGAGACAAAAGGAAAAGAAATGAAAGGAAACAGATTATAAAAGAATTAAGGAAAGGAAAAAGAAGGTTATATTAATAACATTTTTAACTTTTTATTGTACAAAACTAAAAACATACACAAAATAATAGTTTAAGGAATACCCATGTTCATGTTATCCAGATTCAACAATATCAAGCCAGAGTTAATAGTTGGCTTGAAAAAATAATAATAATGCTCACCATGTGCTAAGTATGTTCTAAGTATTATGTACAGGTATGTGATAGATTAAAAATGGTTTTGGAGTGATAAAAATGTTCAAAAATCGATTGTGGTGACAGTTGCTCAACTCTGAATATATGAAAAACCACTGAACTGTACACTTTAAATAGGTGAATTACATGTTACGTGAATTCTATCCCAATGAAGCTGTCACCAAAGGAAAACAAAAGAAATCATACCTGAGGTCTGCTCTGCATCCAGCTGGGTGCCCAACAATGGGATCCCAGATACACCACACATTTCCCTGTTTCATGGTGTGGGGAGTGTGTTTGGACCAGGGTCATGGGGAGGGAGCCTGCCCAGGAGACCCGCAGTCAGTACCAGGCAGGCTGGGTTGTGCCATCCCAACAGCAGACACCAGGCAGTGCCTGCTTACCCTGAGCTAAATAAATAAATAAAAATTTAAGCTAATACTAAAATTACTCGGCTGCAAACCTGTGTAACTTTTTGTGAAAAAGGATGGATGTCTCCATAGCTAGAGCTGTTAACCCAGAAAGTGGAGTCCCAAGCCTTGCAGCTTCTGTTTTCATGCTCTTTGAAGTCTACCACCAAGTAAAAACATCCAATCACTCTGATATGCAGAGAGGCCTCAGGGAAAGAGAGGGCCTGGAGGCTGAGAGCAATAAAGGGAGAGAAACAGTGACTCAGCCAGTCCCCAGCCTTTGTAGCCAGACTTTGAGGCACCAGACATGTGAGTAAAGCCATCCTGTATCCTTCAGTTCCAGTTCCAACACAGCCACACCACATGGAGCAGAGATGAACTGTGTCCATGCCCAGATTGTGGAACCAAGCAAATAAACAGTTGATATTGTCTTAACCCACCAAGTTTTGGGGTGGTTTAGTATGTAGCAATAAATAACTGAAACAATATAATGTTATTTAGTGCTCATCACTATCCTATGAAGTTGGGACCAATATCATTCCCACTCACAAATAAATAAACTAAGGATTAGAGAGGTTAAACTAGTAACTTGTGCAAAGTCACAGTAAAGGAAGCCAGAATTTGATCCTAAGCAATAAGACTGCAGAACCTATGCTCTTAACTTGGAGGATTTAATACTATTAGTTGTCACCTTTAGTTTTAAACATCAGAAGTTATCTTGAACTACCTTATTTTATATTTAGTAGAAAGTTTTTTATAACTGCAGGAAAATCAAAGGAGCAAGACTCTGAAACTAACCCTCAACTGCTGTCAGAACTCTGTGTGAGTGTATGTATAAGTGTGTGTGTGTATGTGTGTGTGTGTGTGTGTGAGGTGTGTTTTCTCTTGAAATGTTGGTTTCCTTCTGTCAGATGGGCTTTCTCCAAAGGTTCAAAAGTTTTAGGCAGGTCAAAAGTGGCTGAATTATCACAGGAAATATAGCTATAGCAGGTCTCAGTCTTATATCTTCCAACTTTGCCATCAAAGAAAACCTGAGACTCTCTCTGGCCCCAATAAAAAGTTCTGGGAATAAATTCTAATTTGTCCATCATGGGCCAAGTGCTCACAGTTGGACTGAAAATCAGCTTAAGAAGATGAGATCTTTAAAGACATGGAAGCTCCAATTTGCTGCTCATGGATTAAATTCTAGGATGGAGAACTTTCCAGAGGAAGGTGAGTGGTTGTGTGCTGATCTAGTCAGGCAAACAGCAGAGAAGCAAAAACTATGTCAGTGAGAGCAAGACATTTGGAAATTAGGGAGGGAAAGAGAAGTCAAAATTCAGAACTTCCCTCTGCAATGTAGGATATCTCATCTAAAGAAAGCATATTTTACATGAGTTCCATAGATTGAACTTGGATAAAATGCTTTGAGAAATTCTCCCTCTCATTGTATTTATAAAAGCCTTCCTAGTAATGGGGGATTAGTTAGCCAGAACCAAGCTAATATAACAAGATTGACCTCAGCTATGAATGTAGGGACTTCCCTTGCGGCACAGTGGTTAAGAATCCACCTGCTAATGCAGGGGACATGGATTTGATCCCTGACCCGGGAAGATCCCACATGCCGTGGAGCAACTAAGCCCGTGCACCACAACTACTGAGCCTGAGCTCTAGAGCCCACGAGGCACAACTACTGAAGCCTGTGCACCTAGAGCCCGTGCTCCACCACAAAAGAAGCCACCTCATGAGAAGCTCGCGCACCGCAACGAAGAGTAGACCCCGCTCACCGCAGCTAGAGAAAGCCCACGCGTAGCAACGAAGACACAACGCAGCCAAAAATAAATAAATAAATAATTTTTTAAAAAAACAAACAAACTATGAATGTAACATGAAATCCCCGTTGGCAGTCAGAAGGCTCCTGGGAGAAAATGGCCCAATGCAAGGGCAAACAGGGAAAATGGCTGATTAGCCATTTAATACCCAGAATTTCCAAGCCAGAAGGCACCCCCAGAGGTCACCTAATCTAACCCAGAGGTTTTGCCAACTGCTAATTTGTGCATATACAGCATCAGTGTGGATATATAGAAACCTCTCTAACTGCTTCCCCAACTGGAAAGTCTGGAAACAAACTTTCTCTACAACCAGTATCCTTCCTCCTGGCCCCAAAGGAGAACCTCATCTCTCTACTTTATATTATATTATCTGCAAAACCCAAAGACAAAATTTTAATCACTGACATGTGCACATAATAAACACTAAGTGGCTAGACTTGGTGTAGCACTGCTCACTCTAATAGACCATTTTGCTATTAATAAAAATCCATACATTTAACTTATCTACTTATGTATTATATTCATAGAGACTATCAGCTCAAGTAAATTAAAAATCTCATTCCTCTCACACACCACCCTTAAAATTCCAATGATCAAATTCTTGAGCAAGCCTGTAGTTAAATACAGATTCCTGGAAGTTTAAACAGAATCTGTTTAAAATTTATTCATGTGACCCGTTGTTGATGGGCACTGAGAAAACTAAACGTGAAAGAAGCTGTCTTCTTTTAGGTAGGAAAGGTATATTTTTATCAGAGGGTGTGAAGAATGAGAAGAGTTTCCAAGTTCTCTGCAGTGCTCTGAGCTGTAGCACGCATTTCCCAAGTGACACTCCCACGTTGATCAGAACGTGGTGATTATTTGCATCTGGTACTTCTTTTTGATGAGTCCTTCCTCTCTGCTCATGTTCAATCACTCTTCTCTCTTATCAAGATGTTCTCTCTCCATCTTTAACATTGCAAAATAAAATTTTGCTCTTGAAATCTAAGTGCTCTCTCCTCTAGTATTGCATTAGCATTTCTTCTATGGTTTCACAGAATTCTTGTACATTATTCAACTGTTTTTAACCTGCCTAAAACTCTTTTATTTATTTATTTATTTATTTATTTGGTTTTGGCTGCATTGTGTCTTTGTTGCTGCACGGGCTTTCTCTAGTTGCGGCGAGCAGGGGCTACTCTTCTGTTGCAGTGCGTGGGCTTCTCATTGTGGTGGCTTCTCTTGTTGCAGAGCACAGGCTCTAGGCGCACGGGCTTCAGTAGTTGTGGCTCGCAGGCTCCGCGGCATGTGGGATCTTCCCAGACCAGGGCTCGAACCCATGTCCCCTGCACTGGCAGGAAGATTCTTAACCACTGCGCCACCAGGGAAGCCCTAACCTGCCTAAAACTCTTAAACCTTTGATTAGTTATATAAATGAACGTCTCCAATTGCAAAAATATTCCTTAAGGAATAAATCTTCAAAAACCCATATAATTTTTATAAACACTAGAGAATACGTGATATCTGTTTAAGGATTCTTAATCTTAATTTTAAAATATCAAGCAAATGTTCAGCAATGCTTAGAGTTATTTTGAATAGTCATCACTTATCTCTCATTTGTAATTTATAAATTAATAGGGGTGATTCCGGGCTTCCCTGGTGGTGCAGTGGTTAAGAATCCACCTGCCAGTGCAGGGGACATGGATTTGATTCCTGGACCGGGAAGATTCCACATGCAGCGGAGCATCTAAGCCCGTGTGCCACAGCTACTGAGCCTGTACTCAAGAGCCCATGCTCCGCAACAAGAGAAGCCACGACAGTGAGAAGCCCATGCACTGCAACAAAGAGTAGCCCCCGCTTGCCTCAACTAGAGAAAGCCCATGTGCAGCAACGAAGACCCAACGCAGCCAAAAATAAAAACAAATAAATAAATTTATTTTTTAAAAAGGGGGTGTTTCCAAGTGATCATTGGATACATGTATGCACATGGGTTGGTGTGATTACATGAAATGGAAGTCACCCAGATAAATACTGGGGACTTTTTTTGTATATATGAGTTCACTGGGGACAGAAATGGGAAGTCATCCATGTGTAGGCCCTCTCATAAAGGTGAGAGAGGGGTGGAGAAAAAAAGGATAATGGATTCATGGTATTGCATGAGAGAGATTGGAGAGGTAAGAGGATGAGAGAGGGCTTCCCTGGTGGCGCAGTGGTTGAGAGTCCGCCTGCTGATGCAGGGGACACGGGTTCGTGCCCCGGTCTGGGAAGATCCCACATGCTGCAGAGCAGCTGGGCCCGTGAGCTATGGCGGCTGAGCCTGCACGTCCGGAGCCTGTGCTCCACAATGGGAGAGGCCACAACAGTGAGAGGCCCTCGTACCGCAAAAAAAAAAAAAAAAAAGAGGATGAGAGAGAGTTGGCCTGTAGGCAAGAAAAGAAAATGGAACACTAGAGGATGCTAGGAAATGCATTACTTTAGGAGCTTCCAAGTCAAGTGTGCTCCAGAGAGCACACTTGTAAGAGTCAAATGGAATAAGCATAAGTAGGGAAACTATAAGGTAAACTGATACAGGCAGGCTCACCCAAAGGCTTTCAAGTTCAATTTTTAAAAAATTAATGAATGCCAAATAAAACAGATTTGTGAGACAAATTCAGCCTGTGGACTGCCTGTTTGTGACTTCTGCTTTAAAGAATAGTTAATAATGTATCTTCGCTGTAGTGGCAAGAAGTATAGACTCAAGAGCCAGACTATTTGGGTTCAAATCCTGCTCCTACCTGTTTGACCTTGGGGAAGTAACTGAACATTGGCTGGATTCCCAAGAGGGAGTGTTCAAAGAAACCCAACAGAAGCCGCAAGGACTTAAATAGTGTCATTTCCTCCATATTCTATTGGTTAAGCGCAAGTCACAGGCCAGTTTGATTCAATAAGGTAGAGAAATAGGTTCCAGCTCTCAATGGGGAATGGCTTGTGCATGCAGGGAGGGAAAGGACTGATGGTCACCATCTTGGAAATAAGCCACCAAACTGTCCATCCACCTCTTTCAACAACAGGAAGATGGAATGGAAGACTAAGAAAGTTTTGTTTGACAAGAATTTCCTAAATGGACAGTCATAAATTTTCAAGAATTGTTATTATGTAAATAATATCTGTTAATTTTTTAAATTAGCAAATAGAAATGAGTAAATAAAAAATAAATTAATCACTACTGTCATCCAGAGAAAATCACTCAGTTTGGTTATGGGCAAAATTAATTGTTACCTCATTAGGAAGAATTCAGGCACAATTTTTCAGCTCTCCCCGCTTTGAATACCAACTGAGTCCAGGAAATTACTCAATGTTACTAAACTTTGTTGAATGGGCAAAAAGCCAGCCCCCAGATGTCAGGACAAATATAGGGGCTTAGAGACTGAATGGGTTAGAGGAGAGGAACGAAATGAGCAGATGCCTTGCTGAAGTTGTGAGAGGGAACATCTGCTGTCCTATTTGCAAAGGTATTTGGTAATCAAGAAGACGGTGTGAATGCACAAATGGAGCGACCTGTATTGAGATTCAGAGCATGAACACTGATGTCAGTGTTTTGTAGCTAATTAGATGGAGAGTGTTACATTGTGTATCTAATCTTACAGAATGAAAGGAGAATGTTCCTCTCCATCAGGGTTTACTCCCAATTCTCAAGCAGAGTGTGGCCTTGTTCCTTTTCCTTGGACAACAGAATGAGCAAGAATAAACCAAAGTAACCAAGCCACAGTTCCTTACATTATACACCCGAAATGTTCAGGCTTCACTAGTTTTAAATGACATCATAAGGTCACATTTCTTTACGATGTAAAAATGATGGGGCTTCAGGTTCCCATCCACTTGGCCCTGGAAGTCCAGTTCTTCTACCAGCTTCCTCTTCACCAGCGTTTCTGGGACTCCCATGGATTATCTCATGCATCATGATGCTGTTTTCATGGCTGACTGCAGCCTCGGCCACTGGTGAGGCTCTGACTGCTGCTGCCAGCTCCCCTGTGGTCCCTGGACCTGCTTCTTCTCAGCTGCTACTGTTTTCTGCTGTCCCACGTGGAATTTCTCTCAGCGAATGCAGAAACCAAGCTATAATGTTTAAAAAGGGGGTTTATGGGGACTTAACAGAGAGGAGTTATAACAAAAAGAAACCCAAAGCTGGACAGCAGATACGGTTCTCCACAGTTCCCTGATAGTCTCAGCTGGGGTGTCCTGTTTGCCTGACCCTTCACATGCATCAAGTGGATAGTAACAGATTACCTTTCCCCATGAGAGGCATCCTCAAATACCTTTTCTATTTAGAGTCAAGGACATCAACATCCACAAAAGCACAAGAGAGGAGAGCTCTCTCTCCTCACCTTCCTCTAGCTCGAGACTTGTCTCCTGAGCCCCTTTTGTGCCCCCAGGTCCTGCTTCCTAACAAGGGTGGCTGACAATGGCCATGGCCAGTCCCACAAGGGGGAACCCTTCTCTATATCCTACTCCTCTGGCCTTCAACAGAATAATATATTTCCAGAGAATTCGACTGAGTTTTCTATAAGACAGTTGCAAGATCCGGGTCTGGTGTGACCAAGCCCAGTGCAGTTCCTCTTCTCAGCCTTTCGTCCAAAGAGAACCACCTTCTAGCCCTTGACACTCATAAGCAGGGCCTTTTTCCTTTTTTTTAATTTTTTAATTTAATTTTATTTATTTATTTATACAGCAGGTTCTTATTAGTCATCAATTCTATACACATCAGTGTATACATGTCAATCCCAATCGCCCAATTCATCACACCACCACCCCACCACCCCCACCACTTTCCCCCCTTGGTGTCCATACGTTTGCTCTCTACGTCTGTGTCTCAATTTCTGCCCTGCAAACCGGTTCATCTGTACCATTTTTCTAGGTTCCACATATATGCATTAATATACAATATTTGTTTTTCTCTTTCTGACTTACTTCACTCTCTATGACAGTCTCTAGATCCATCCACGTCTCAACAAATGACCCAATTTCTTTCCTTTTTATGGCTGAGTAATATTCCATTGTATATATGTACCACATCTTCTTTATCCATTCATGTCAATGGGCATTTAGGTTGCTTCCATAACCTGGCTATTGTAAATAGTGCTGCAATGAACATTGGGGTGCATGTGTTTTTTTGAATTATGGTTTTCTCTGGGTATATGCCCAGTAGTGGGATTGTTGGATCATATGGTAATTCTATCTTTAGTTTTTTAAGGAACCTCCATACTGTTCTCCATAGTGGCTGTATCAATTTACATTCCCACCAACAGTGCAAGAGGGTTCCCTTTTCTCCACACCCTCTTCAGCATTACTTTGTAGATTTTTTGATGATGGGCATTCTAACTGGTGTGAGGTGATATCTCATTGTAGTTTTGATTTGCATTTCTCTAATAATTAGTGATGTTGAGCATCTTTTCATGTGTTTGTTGGCCATCTGTATGTCTTCTTTGGAGAACTGTCTATTTAGGTCTTCTGCCCATTTTGGGATTGGGTTGTTTGTTTTTTGAATATTGAGCTGCATGAGCTGTTTATATATTTTGGAGATTAATCCTTTGTCCATTGATTCATTTGCAAATATTTACTCCCATTCTGAGGGTTGTCTTTTTGTCTGGTTTATGGTTTCCTTTGCTGTGCAAAAGCTTTGAAGTTTCATTAGGTCCCATTTGTTTATTTTTGTTTTTATTTCCATTACTCTAGGAGGTGGATCAAAAAATATCTTGCTGTGATTTATGTCAAAGAGTGTTCTTTCTATGTTTTCCTCTAAGAGTTTTATAGTGTCCGGTCTTACATTTAGGTCTGTAATCCATTTTGAGTTTATTTTTTGTATGGTGTTAGGGAGTGCTCTAATTTCATTCTTTTACATGTAGCTGTCCAGTTTTCCCAGCACCACTTACTGAAGAGACTGTCTTCTCCATTGTATATCCTTGCCTCCTTTGTCATAGATTAGCTGACCATAGGTGCATGGGTTTATCTCTGGGCTTTCTATCTTGTTCCATTGATCTATATTTCTGTTTTTGTGCCAGTACCATATTGTCTTGATTACTGTAGCTTTGTAGTATAGTCTGAAGTCAGGGAGTCTGATTCCGCCAGCTCTGTTTTTTTCCCTCAAGACTGCTTTGGCTATTCGGGGTCTTTTGTGTCTCCATACAAATTTTAAGATTTTTTGTTCTAGTTCTATAAAAAATGCCATTGGTAATTTGATGGGGATTGCATTGAATCTGTAGGTTGCTTTGGGTAGTATAGTCATTTTCACAATATTGATTCTTCCAATCCAAGAACATGGTATATCTCTCCATCTGTTGGTATCATCTTCAACTTCTTTCATCAGTGCCTTATAGTTTTCTGTGCACAGGTCTTTTGTCTCCCTAGATAGGTTTATTCCTAGGTATTTTATTCTTTTTGTTGCAATGGTAAATGGGAGTGTTTCCTTAATTTCTGTTTCAGATTTTTCATCATTAGTATATAGGAATGCAAGAGATTTCTGTGCATTAATTTTGTATCCTGCAATTTTACCAAATTCATTGATTAGCTCTGGTAGTTTTCTGGTGGCATCTTTAGGATTCTCTATATATAGTATATGTCATCTGCAAGCAGTGACAATTTTACTCTTCTTTTCCAATTTGTGTTCCTTTTCTTCTCTGACTGCCGTGGCTAGGACTTCCAAAGCTATGTTGAATAATAGTGGTGAGAGTGGACATCCTTGTCTTGCTCCTGATCTTAGAGGAAATGATAAGCAGGGCCTTTTTGTTTGTTTGTTTGTTTTTGCGGTACGTGGGCCTCTCACTGTTGTGGCCTCTCCCGTTGTGGAGCACAGGCTCTGGACGCGCAGGCTCAGTGGCCATAGCTCACAGGCCCAGGCAGTCCGCAGCATGTGGGATCTTCCCGGACCGGGGCACGAACCCGTGTCCCCTGCATCAGCAGGCGGACTCTCAACCACTGTGCCACCAGGGAAGCCCATAAGCAGGGCCTTTAACATTCACATACACACCTCCCAAGAGCAAGCAAGAAGTATAGAGATGCTGACATTCTCACAACACTTCCCAACACCCAACACCCAAAAAAAGCAACCAAATCTGCATGACACGTTAAACATTTATGCCATCACCATTACCCAACAGACCGCTCAGCTTCAGCATTCCAGCCTTCAAGTAAATCGCCAGTATGCACATCTTCCACAAAGACAAAGCAGGGGTTCTTGCTTTCTGACTAAAGACCCATTGTGGTGGTATTCCCATACTATTGGGACAGACCACTTGAAAGGGACATTTAAGCCCTCATCACTTAGAGAAGGAAAATTGCACTGTGGAAGCTTCAAATGGTACAGCCATTGTGTTCATCTCATACCCACCCCATGGAAGGAGACAAATGGCATTTCTCACTTCCAATTTTAGAATATAAACAAATGTATTCTAACCTGACACTATGTTGACTCAGGTGCTGATCCCAGAGCAGAGGAAAGCTCCCATAAACACGATTGAGATGCACATTTTTGAAAGCTGTTTTTAGACCATCCAGCTAAGAAAGGTACCTTAAGGACCAGCCATCTCTCCAACATAGGGCAGCTTTGGATTTTTTACTTCCCATTCACCTGACTCAACCCCATAATTCCCTCATTGGGTTGCTACTCTCTCTTTCTCTTCTCCCCTCTCTCTTCCTTTTCTTCATCCTTGCTCTCACTTCCTCTCCTTCTTTGTTTCCAGATAGTTCTCTTTACTAACTGGACAAATATTAACTAGGCAGCCAGTGAGGTAGGGAGGCCCCCTGCCTCACCATTAATTCCTGGGTCTCACCACAAATTCCTGGGCCACAAGCTACCTGGAGGTAGCACTTAGGCTAGGACTGTGGGCATCTTAGAGGTAAGTGAATGATAAGGGGCTCATTCTTCAATACCTTTGCAGTATGTAAAACCTTAGCATATTTTTGACCCCAGGGGATAAATACTGGGGGCTCCAAAAAAAAACAACATCAAATTTTCCACCAACCCAGAAGAAAAATTTAAGACAATTTTTAAAATCTGAAAATAAAACTTTTCTTACACACTATATTCATAATTTGAGATGCATATGAGGATACTTTTGCATCTCCTCTCTGCTCTGTAAGTTTGAACTTAGGACTCCCCAGTCAAATTTACTCAACAGTCCTGATGAATATCTGAAAACTGTACTAACAAATGATACCACTTTTGAAGTTCTCAATGCTTATCTTGTGCATTCTGCAGGACAGCTTTTTTTTTTTTGGCTACATTGGGTCTTCATTGCTGTGTGCAGGCTTTCTCTATTTGTGGCAAGCAGGGGCTACTCTTCATTGTGGTGCATGGGCTTCTCACTGTGGTGGCTTCTCTTGTTGCGGAGCACACAGGCTTCAGTAGTTTTGGCACGTGGGCTCCGGAGTTGTGGCTCACGAGCTCTAGAGCGCAGGCTCAGGAGTTGTGGTGCACAGGCTTAGTTGCTCCGCAGCATGTGGGATCTTCCCAGACCAGGGCTCGAACCCATGTCCCCTACATTGGCAGGCAGATTCTTAACCACTGCACCACCAGGGAAGCCCAGGACAGCTTACTCTTTCTAGCTGCTTTTCCTCGATTGTTACAAATTAGGAGCAGTTACAGATAAAGAATGTGCATTAGCTTTTTTAAAAATTGACTTTACTTTTTAGAGCAGTTTCAGGTCCAGAGAAAAACTGAGTGGAAAGTACAGAGAGTTCTCATAGGCCCCCTTCCCCTACACATTCACAACCTCCTCAACAATCAACATCCTGCACCAGAGTGTACATTTGTTACAATCTACAAACCTGCATTGATGCAACATCATCACCAGAAGTCCAGAGTTTACATTAGGATTCACTCTTGGTATTGTACATTCTATAGTTTTGGACAAATGTATAATGACATTTATCTACTCTTGTAGTATCATACAGAATAGATTCACTGTCCTAAAAATCTTCTATTCTATGTATTTTCATCTCCTTCTCCCCCTAGCCCCTGGCAATCACTGATCTTTTTACTGTCTCCACAGTTTTGCCTTCTCCAGAATGTTATATAGTTGGAATTACATAGACTGTAGCCTGAAAGATAAGCTTCTTTCTCTTAGCAATATGCATTTAAGATTTCTCCATGTCTATTCATGGCTTGATAGCTCATTTCTTTTTAGTGCTGAATAATATTCCACTGTCTAGATGTGGCACAGTTTATTTATCCATTTACATACTGGAAGACACATTGGTTGCTTCCAAGTTTGGGCAGTTATGAATAAACCTGCTATAAACATCCATGTGCAGATTTTTCTGTGGACATGTTTTCAACTTGTTTGGGTAAACACCAAGGAGTGCAACTACTGGGTCATATGTTAAGAATATGTATGGTTTTGTAAGAATCTGCCAAACTATCACCACCAACAAATGAGAGTTCCTGTTGCTTCATTCCTTCTTGTCAGAATTTGGTGTTGTCAGTGTTTTGAATTTTCATAATTCTAATAGGTATATAGTGGTGCCTCTTTGTTGTTTTAATTTGTAATTCCCTAATGACATATGAAGTTGAGCTTCTTTTCATATGCTTATTTGCTATCTGTATATCTTCTTTGGTGAGGTGTCTGCTCAGATTGTTTGCCTATTTTTTGATTGGGTTGTTCCTTTACTTGTTGTTGAATTGCAAGAGTTCTTCATATATTTTGGATAACAGGCTATCAAATATGTCTTTTGCAAATATTTTCTCCCATTCTGTGCTTGTCTTCTCATTCTCTTCATAGTGTCATTTGCACATGTTTTTAATTTTAATGAAATCCAGTTTATCAAGTATTTCTTTCATGGATCTTGTCTTTGGTGTTGTATATAAAAAGCCATTGCCATGCACAAAGTCATCTAGATTTTCCCCTATCTCATCCACTACGAGTTTTTTGATTTTGCATTTTATGTTTAGATTGATAATCAATTTTGAGTTAATTTTTGCTAAGAGTGTAATTTTTGTGTCTAAATTCATACTTTTGCATGTCGATGTCCAGTTGTTCCAGCAACATTTGTTGAAAAAAATTATCTCTGCTCCACTGTATTGCCTTTGCTTCTTTGTCAAAGATCAGTTCACTATATTTATGTAAGTCTATTTCTGGGCTCTCTGTTGATCTTTTTCTATTGATCTTTGTTCCATTGATCTTTGTCAGTACCATACTGGCTTGATGACTGTAGCTTTGTAGTAAATCTTGAAGTTGGGTAGTATCAGTCCTCCAACTTTGTTCTTGTCCTTTAATTTTGAGTTGGTTATTCTGCATCTTTCACTCTCCATACCTACTTTAGAATTAGTTTATATATATTCATAAAATAATTTGCTGGGATTGCATTGAATCTCTAGATCAAGATGGGAGGAACTGACATCTTGACAATATTGAATCTTCTTATCTACATGAACATGGAATATCACTTCATTTATTTAGTTCTTTGATTTCCTTCATCAGAGTTTTCTAGTTTTCCTCATATAGATCATGTACATACTTTGTTAAATTTATACCTAAGTATTTCATCTTTGAGGGTGCTAATGGAAATGGTATTGTGTTTTTATTCAAATTCCATTTGCTCATCATTGGTATATAGGAAAGCAACTGACTTTTGTACATTAACCTTGTATCCTGCAACCTTGCTATAATGCTTACTAATGCCAATAGATTTTTTTGTTGATTCTTTCAGATTTCTACATAGACAATCATGTCATCTGCAAACAAAGACAGTTTTATGCTTTCCTTCCCAATATCTATACCTTCTATTTCACATCTTATTACATTATCTAAAACTTCTAGTATGATGTTGAAACAAGTAGTGAGAGGGGACATCCTTGCCTTTTTCCTAGTCTTAGCAAGAAAGCTTCAAGTTTCTCACCATTAAGTATGATGTTAGTTGTAGGGTATTTGTTTTTCTAATAAAGTAGAGGAAGTTCCCCTCTATTTCTAGTTTAATGAGAGTTTTTTTATCATGAATGAGTACTGGATTTTGTCACATACTTTTTCTGCGTCTTTCGATATTATCATGCGATTTTTTTTTCATTTTTGGCCTGTTGATGTGATGGAATACATTAAATGATTTTTGAATGTTGAACCAGCCTTGCATACCTGAGATAAATTCCAGCTGGTCATGGTGTATAATTCTTTTTATGCATTGTTGAATTCAATTTGGTAATATTTTGTCGAGGATTTTTGCATCTATGTTCATGAGAGATATTGGTCTGTAGTTTTGTTTTGTTTTGTTTTCCCCTGTAATGTCTTTATCTGGTTTTAGTATTAGGGTAATGCCAGTCTCATAGAGTGAGTTAGGACATATTCCATCAACTTCTGTCTTCAGGAAAATATTGTAGAGATTTGCTATAACTTCTTAAATATTCAGTAGAATTCACCAGTAAATCTATCTGGACCTGGGTGCTTTCTATTTGGGAAAAGTTATTAACTGTTAATTGAATTTCTTTAACAGATATGGGCTTGTTCAGATTGTCTATTTTTCCTTGTGTGATTTTTGGTAAACTGTGTCTTTCAAGGAACTGGTCCATTTCATCTAGGTTATTGAATTTGTGGGCATAGTGTTGTTCATAGTATTCCTTTATTATCTTTTGAATGTCTATGGGATTTATAACAATAACCCGTTTTTAATTTCTGGTATTAGTCATCTGTGTCCTCTCTCTTTTTTTCTTAGTTAGCTTGGTTAGAGGCTTACTGACATTATAGATCTTTTCAAAGAACTAGCTTTTGGTTTTGTTGATTTTTCTCTATTGATTTCCTATTTTAAATTTCATTGATTTCTGCTCTAATTTTTACTCCTTTCTTTCTGCTTACTTTGGATTTAATTTTCACTTCCTTTTCTAGTTTCCTAAGGTGGAAGCTTAGATTATTGATACTAGATATTTCTTTTCCTAATATATGCATTTGATGATATAAATTTCCCTCTAAGCACTATTTTTTGGTATATTCCACAAATTTTGATAAGTTCTCTTTCCATTTTCATTTAGTTCAAAGTATTTTTAAATTTCTCTCAAGATTTCTTCTTTGGCCCATGTGTAATTTAGAAATGAGTTGTTTAATTTCCAAGTATTTGGGGATTTTCCAGCTGTCTTTCTGTTATTGATTTCTAGTTTAATTCCATTGCATTCTGAAAGCAATGTATGATTTTTTGTATGATTTCCATTCTTTCTAACTTATTAAGGTATGTTTTAAGGCCCAGAATGTGGTCTTTGTGAATGTTCCATGTAAACTTGAGGAGGATGTGTAATCTGCTGTTGTTGAAGGAAGTAGTCTATAGATATTCACTATATCCAGTTGATTGATGATGATGTTGAGATCAACTATGTCCTTATTGATTTTCTGCCTGCTGGATCTGTCCATTTCTGATAGAGTGTTATTGAAGTCTCCAACTGTGATAGTGGATTTATCTATTTCTTCTTGCAGTTCTATCACTGCCTCATGTAGTCTGATGCTCAGTTGTTAGGCACATACATGTTAAAAATTATTATGTCTTCTTGGGTAATTGACCCCTTTATTATTATGTAATGCCCCTCTTTATCCCTGATAACTTTCCTTGCTATGAATTCTGCTTTGCCTGAAATTATCAGTAATATAGCTACTCTTATTTTAGTTTGATTAGGATTAGCATAGTATGTCTTTTTACTTTTGATCTGTATGTGTCTTTACATTTAAAGTGGGTTTCTTTTAGGGCTTCCCTGGTGGCGCAGTGGTTGAGAGTCCATCTGCCAAAGCAGGGGACACGGGTTCATGCTCCGGTCCGGGAAGATCCCACATGCCGTGGAGCAGCTGGGCCCGTGAGCCATGGCCACTGAGCCTGTGCGTCCGGAGTCTGTGCTCCGCAACGGGAGAGGTCACAACAGTGAGAGGCCAGCGTACAGCAAAAAAAAAATAAAAATAAAAATAAAATAAATAAAGTGGGTTTCTTTTAGACAACATATAGCTGGGTCTTGTTTTTTGATCCATTCTGACAATCACTGTCTTTTAATTTGCTTATTTACACCATTGACATTTAAAATTATTATTGATATAGTTGTATTAACATCTATCATATTTGTTACTATTTTCTACTTGTTACCCTTGTTCTTTGTTTCTATTTTTGTCTTCCACTCTTTTTTCTGCCTCTTGTGGTTCTAAGCATTTTATATGATTCACTGTTTCTCCTTTCTTAGCATAGTTATTATATTTCTTTTTATTAACTTTTTTTATAGTAGTTGCCCTAGAGTTTGTATCCATGTCTACTTTCAAATACTACTTCACAGGTAATGCAAGTTCCTTATAATAACAAAATATTCCTAATTTTTCCTCCTGTCCTTTGTATCATTGCTGTCATTTATTTCACTTATACATAAATTAAAATCACCAAATATTGTTGCTATAATTATTTTAAACATACCTTACCTGTTATAAAAATAAGTTGTTATTTTACCTTCATTTATTCCTTCTCTAATGCTCTTTCTTTCTATATTGTAGTTCCATGTTTCTGACCTATATCACTTTCCTTCCCTCTGGAGAATATCTTTCAACATTTCTTGCAACTGTTTTTTGCAAGGTCTATTGGCAAAAAATTCCCTCAACTTTTGTCTGGGAAAGTTATTTCTCCTTCACTTTTGAAGGATAATTTAACAAGGTATGGAATTATATGTTAGTGGGGTTTTTTTCTCCCAGCACTTTAAATATTTCATTCCACTCTTTTTTGCTTACATGATTTCTGAGCAGTTAGATGTAATTCTCATATTTCTTCCTCTATAGGTAAGGTTTTTTTGTTGTTGTGTTTTCATTTTTGTTTTTTCCTCTGGCTTCTTTCAGTACTTTTCTCTTTATCTTTTATCTTCTGCAGTTTAAATATGATATGCCTAGATTAGGACGTTATCCTCTCTGCTGTTCTCTGAGCTTCCTACATTTGTGGGTTGTGGGTTGGTGTCTGACATTAATTCGGGGGAAATTTTCATTCATTATTATTTCAAATATTGCATCTGTTCCTTTATCTCTTAGTTCTCCTTCTGGTTTTCCCATTACAAATATGTTACACTTTTTGTAATTGTCCCACAGTCTTTGGATATTCTATTCTTTTTTCCCCCAGTCCTTTTCCTCTTTGTTTTTCAGTATTGGAAGTTTCTGTTGATACCTTGGCAAGCTCAGAGATTCTTTTCTCAGTCATGTCCAGTTTAATAATCCCATCAAAGGCACTCCTCATTTCTGTTACAATGTTTTTTATCTCTACTATTTCTTTTTGATTCTTTCTTAGAATTTCCATCTCTCTGCTTACATTATCCATCCGTTCCTGTGTGTTCTCTACTTTTTCCATTAGAGTCCTTACCATATTAGTAATAGTTCTTTTAAGTTCACAGTCTGAAAATTCCATCATCCCTGCCATATCTGAGTCTGGTTCTTATGCTTGCTCTGTCTTCGAACTGTGTTTTGCCTTTTAGTATGCCTTATAATTTTTTTCTTGTAAGGCAGACATAATATATTGGGTAAAATTAGTTGTGGTAAATAGGCCTTTATAATGGGGGGGCAGCAAAAGGGTTCTGTAGTCCTATAATTAGGTCTCAGTTTTTTAGTGAGCCTATGTCCCCTGAACTTCACAAGTCCTTAACTTTTTTCACCTTCTTAGGTGGTACAGGCGGCTCAAGGGGTTTGGAGCTGGATATTTCCTTTCTCCCACATGGAAAGTTAGAGGAGACGAAAATGGGGTATTTCTCTTCCCTGATATGAAAGGCTAGAGCATGCTGGAGTTGGGTATTTCCCTTCTCCCAGATTGGTTAGGCTCTGATAAAGTTTCAGTAGGTTAGGCTCTGTAAATAGTTCACTTGAGGGCAGACCTCGTTAGGAAAAACAAAATGCTCTGGAGTATTTTGAAATAGCAATTTTCCCCTCCACTGCTAGAAGTCTGAGTGGATTACCCTACAATCTTCACTGTGAGAACCTGGTAGAGGTCTTGGAGGTAAAGCTCACAAAAGTGTGAGGGCTCCCCTGGATTTCATCTCTCACACTTGTCCACACTGAGCCTCCAGCAATTAATCAATGACAGTTCAGGTTTTCCTACCGTGATACTGGTTCCCATGGAGGTGGAGTTCTACTTTGGTAAACTGCAGTTCTCTGTATCTGCCTGCCTGTCTGTCTGTCCAATTTTGGGGGCAGCAGTTTGCCCCATGGCCTCACTTCTCTGATGAATCTAAGAAGAATTGTTTTTCATTTTGTTCAGCTTTATGTTTGCTGTTGGATGGAGTGATGACTTCTAAGCTCCTTAAAGTTATTCTTAGACTCCACCTTTAGTCTATCCTCAGCAATAAATAAGTCTTAGGGAAGAGTTAAAGATAATTAAGTTCCAAGTGTGTAATTATAAAATTCCTCTAGTAATCCATGCAATTCAAGGCTTTCATTTTGACGTTCATTCATTCAATCATTCACTCACTCATATACTCACTCAATCAATTATTCACTCTTTGATTTAATCATACTCATCCAACTTCACTCATTCCCTCAACCAATCATTTACCTATTATTTAATGAATCATTCACAAAATCACTCATTCAATCACATGCATTCATTCCATGGCAAACATTAATTCAACCATTCACAACATCAGTAATGCAATCAATCAGTCACTAGTATCAATACTTTTTGCAGCCCACAGTTTTGATCTGACAGTCATTCAATCATGCATTTATTAATTTACTCAATTATTCATTCAGTCATTCTTTCATTCAATCACATTTATTCATTCTTTTGTGATCACTGATTTATCTATCTGGTCATTCATTCAATGTTTACTAGATACCAGGCACTGGATAGGAACTGCAGATCCAGAGATAAAAGACTGGACTCCTGAAACCCAGGGCTTACAGTCTGGTGGAGAGACAGATGCAATCTAGTGTGCAGTGCTTTATTCTTATGCGCCAGAGAATTTATGTTCCCAGAAATAAAATTGCCTGGTAGTAAAGAAAAAAAATCAACACTGACATGAGATATTCTCTTCTCTTCAGAAAAATGCCAGAGGGTGGTCCCACGCAGCCTCTAAGAGCCTATCCTTGGAGGTTTGACTCTGGAGTCGAACTGATCTGGATTCAAGTCCCAACTCTGCCACAAACCAGGTGTATGACTTGGGGAAAGGCTCAGATTTTCTAGGCCTTAGTTTCCTCCACTCTAATATAGGAAGAATAATAATATTACCTACTCCAATAATAAATTTTCATCCGTTCAAAAATATATTTTCAGCACCTGTGTGCACCCACACTTTCCTGGGTACCAGAGGTTCCATGATGAACTAAAAGCAGCTTCTGCTCATAAAGGAACATTACTGACTGCCATATAATAGAGGATCAATTAATGTTTAGCCATGGCTGTCATTATTTCTGAAGGAAGAGGATACACTGCATGGCCCGTGTTTCCCCTTTGCAGAAAGACAGCCACTTCTTCCCTTATTGTGACAAGGTGGGGCTAAGTTTCTGGAGGGCAGGTTGGGGCTTGGGTACACACCTTCACAGTCATAACAGCCTAACCTGGCATTTTCACCACTATCACAACCCAGTCAATCCACCTCTTGGGGTTCATAGCTCCTGGTGGATGCCAAGATGGAGTCAGGCTCTACCTGACTATCAGCACAGTCTAAAATGAAAGTTAACGTCAGCATCGGCAGTTCTCCCCAAAATGGATTTCTTGGCAAGTCCTTGATGATGCCAGCCTGCATGTCCAGAGCTTTAGCACAGTCCTCTGTCCCCATGAAACTGAGACTTCCTCTCAGTTACCTCTCCCTCCGCAAAGAGGCCATACACAGTCACCAGTCATCACAAAGAAAAATACAGTAGTCTGTGATACATTGGGATGAGGAAAAAAGCCTTGTTTGACTCCCACACAGTGGGAGAGATTTCACTGGAAGGATTCTGTAAACATTATATCTTACGACCACTAATGGTCTGTGGTGTTATTCCACTTCCCTCCAGTCTAGTCAGAGCAGTATCGACAAACACTGAAGCCCAGTTTGTAGAGAAGGGAGAGAATTTGTTTCTTTCATGCCTTGCTTGATGAGAACATCCATGAAGAGCAATGACTGCTCTGTAAAAGGCAGGAGTTACAGTCACGGATGGGATCAATCTGAGAAGTCTTCAGTAGGGTAGGCATTGGTGGAATTGGGTTTTTTTTCCTCCCAATCCATATAATGGGAGAGATTTTTCATTTATTTGTTCAAACCTTTTTTGGGCACTGTGTTAGCCACTGAGGACAGGAAGAAGAGCCAGATAGCTCCATCACTGCCTCGGTGAAGTCCAGTGAAGAAACAGATAGGTAGATAGTAAACCCATCAGAGAGGTGTCGGACCAAGTCTAGCAAACAGACACAAAGTATGAGTGTATAGGAGATATATACTGGCTTCCCCTAATTTGGAAATCATATTTAGAGATTATCTATAGAGTCCTACCATCTACTGAGAACCTGTTATGTACCAAGCCCTGTACTAAGTGTCTACATCCCTATCTCATTTCATTCTTTCAACAATTGTGCAAGGTAATTAATACTACAATCGTTTTCATTTTCCACAGGAAGAAATTGGTAGAGCAATTTGTGCTAAAGAAGACTAGTTAGAAAGATTTTGTAGTTATACAAGCAAAAAATATACAGTGGTCCACACTTTTTCCACTGATTCAGCCTGCTTCCCCAGGCAGCGTTTAGTGCTTGTGTCATCCAGATACTGCTTTAGTGCTGAAAGAAGATGAAGGCTCATCTCTTCAAACTTACTTACCTTGATTCTAGAATGATCAATCTGAAAAAAAATTTTTTAAACCTTCAAGCTCAGCAGCCCTTTAGAAAAAAATGTGCCTAATCCTCATTTTGGCTTTTCCATCAACTGATTGTTCAGTAAAGACACAACCATGCCCACAAGATATTAGCAAAATTGCTAATAAAAACATCCAGGATACAATGAGGTATCACCTCTCGCTGGTCAGAATGGCCATCATCAAAAAAATCTACACACAATAAATGCTGAAGAGGGTGTGGAGAAAAGGGAACCCTCTTGCACTGTTAATGGGAATGAAAATTGATAAAACCACTATGGAGAAGAGTATGGAGGTTTCCTTAAAAAAACAGAAATAGAACTACCATATGACCCAGCAATCCCACTACTGGGCATATACCCAGAGCAAACTGTAATTCAAAAAGACATATGCACCCCAATGTTCATTACAGCACTATTTGCAATAGCCAGGACATGGAAACAACCTAAGTGTCCATCAACAGAGGAATGGATAAAGAAGATGTGGTACGTATATATATAATGGAATATTACTCAGCCCTAAAAAGGAATGAAACTGGGTCATTTGTAAGGACGTGGATGGACCTAGAGACTGTCATACAGAGTGAAGTAAGTCAGGAAAAGTAAAAAACAATCATTTATTAACGCATATATGAGGAATCTAAAAAAAAAGGTATAGATGATCTTATTTGCAAAGCAGAAATAGAGACACAGATGTAGAAAACAAACATATGGATATCAAGGGGAAAGTGGGTGTGGGATGAATTGGGAGATTGGAATTGACATATATACACTATTGGTACTATGTATAAAATAGGTAACTAATGAGAACCTGCTGTAAAGTACAGGGAACTCTACTCAATGCTCTGTGGTAACATAAATGGGAAGGAAATACAAAAAACAGGGGTTATATGTATACTAAGGCTGATTCACTTTGCTGTACAGTAGAAACTAACACAACATTGTAAAGCAACTATACTCCAATAAAAAAACTTTTTTAATAAAAATTAAAAAAAAATAAAAACATCCAGGGAACTTGGGACAGAGGTTTAGCATTTCATGTGGCACTTCAGAGCCACTCCATTCAATACACAGCCATGTTCATTTAACTTTGTCAACATCTCTCTGATCAATGGGCAGTCCTCTGAGTACATTTATTTGCTGCCTTCAGATCAAAGCTTCCACTATTACCTCCCTTGGACTTTCCATTTGATTTTATCTTCCCATTGAGCTGATGAGTTTGAGCTAATGATTTATACTGTCTCACCCATCTTCTCCTTTAATCAGGGCTAAGTCTTCAGACTTCTCTTTTTTAATCTATCTTCACTCTCTGAGGTCCATCCAGTCTCATACATGTGTCCATATGCTAACGACTCGCACATTTGTAACTACAGCTGGACACTTCCTGTGAATTCCTGATCATGTCTCCAACTATCTACTCAAAATTTTCATCTGGATGTCTAGTAAACATCCCAAATTTACCATGTCCAGAATTGAGCTCTTGATTTTTTTTTTAGTTTTTTTCTCTTTATTGAGACATAATATACATAATACATAATTCACCCATGTAAAGTGTGCAATTCAATGTTTTGTTTTGTTTTGTTTTTACTTTTCCTTTGCATTCATAATGTGGCTAAGTTTTTGGCACCAAAGCCCTAGCTTTCAGCCTATTGTGGCTTTAGACATGCCCTCCTCACTAGGCTTAATCATTTCTAGCTTTTGACTTAAAGTGAGAGAAGTGGGACTCTTCCTTTCACTTGAACACTCTGAGGCCATTATAGGGTTATTAACTAGCCTAATTTCAATATTGTTGTGTCTCAGGGAATAGGAAGGCCAGAGGAGAGGGAGAGAGATGGCAAACAACCAGTTGGTGGAGCAGTCAGAACACCCACAACATTTATGGATTAAGTTCACCATCTTGTAAGGCCATAGTTCACAGTGCCCCAAAACAATAACAATAGTAACATCAAAGATCACTGACCACAGATCACTATAAACAATGTAAGAATAATGAAAAAGTTTGAAATATTCTGAGAATTACCACAATGTGACACAGAGACATGAAGTGAGCAAATGCTGTTGGAAAAATAGCACCAATAGACTTGCTGGAGGCAGGGTTGCCACAAACCTTCAATTTGTAAAAAACAAACAAACCTCAGTATCCACTAAGCACAGTAAAGTGAAGTGCAATAAAATGAGGTATGCCTGTAGTTTCACTGCCCTGAATATCCTAAAATCCTGTAAATGTGCTTCACATATTCATCTCTCCCTCCCCCAAGCCCCTGGCGACCACTGATCTTTTTTAATATCTCCACAGTTTTGCCTTTTCCAGAATGTCATATAGTTGGAATCATACAGTATGTAGCCATTTCAGACTGACTCCTTTCACTTAGTAATATGCATTTAAGGTTCCTCCATGACTTTTCATGGCTTGATAGTTCATTTCTTTTTAGCGCTGAATAATATTCTATTGTGTAGATGTACCACAGTTTATTTATCCATTCACCTCCTGAAGAACATCTTGATTGCTTCTAAGTTTTGACAATTATGAATAAAGCTTCTATAAACCTGCTATACAGGTTTTTGTGTAGACATAAATTTTCAACTCGTTTGGATAAATACCATGGAGTACAACTGTAGATACTATGGGAAGAGTATGTTTACTTTTGCACAAAAAAACTGCCAAATTGCCACCAGCAATAAGTAAGAGTTCCTGTTGCTCCACCTACTTGCCAGCATTTTCTGTTAGTGTTTTGGGTTTTCACCATTCAAGGCATGTAGTGGTATCTCATTGTCACTTTAATTTACAATTCCCTAGTAATATATGATGTTGAGCATCTTTTCATATGCTTGTTTGCTATCTGCAAACTACTTTGGGGAGACGTCTGTTCAGATCTTTTGCCCATTTTTCTAATCGGGTTGTTCATTTTTTAATTGTTAAGTTGGAGCCTTTTCAAAAATGAAGTTAATAAGTGAAGGTTCAAATATTCTCATTTCAGAGACTTCCCTGGTGGCACAGTGGTTAAGAACCCGCCTGCCAATGCAGGGGACAGGGGTTCGATCCCTGGTGTGGGAAGATCCCACATGCCATGGAGCAACTAAGCCCGTGAGCCACAACTATTGAGCCTGCGCACCACAAATAGTGAAGCCTGAGCACCTACAGCCCGTGCTCCGCGACAAGAAAAGCCACCGCAATGAGAAGCCCACGCACCGCAACGAAGAATAGCTCCTGCTCGCCGCAACTAGAGAAAGCCCACAAGCAGTAATGAAGACCCAATGTAGCCCAAATACAAATAAATCAATAAATACTCTGCATGAGCTTTTCTTTTAAAAGAACAAAAAGAAACACTGATTTGAAAAAAACAAAATCAAATATTCTCATTTCAATGGACTCATTTAACCAGAATCATATGACATACCAGTGCATAACAAACAGGGATTGTGAGTCACATAGGAATGGAGGATGAATGGAGAAAGGGGATTTCAACTCATTAAACTATTAATACTATGTCCTCCTTTGATTGTTTTTAAACATACTGGGCACCTATTTGCAAAGCCGGAAGTAGCGACACAGTCTGGCATCTGTTGTCAAAACTAAGAGACCAGAGAGTCTGAATTTAAAGTGGGGCTCTGCTGGCTACGAAATCTGCCCCCAGGAAGGAAACCCAGCTTCCCACCTCAGTTCCTTGCCTGCCTTGCTAGGATTCATAAGGAGGTAAGAAAGACAGTGGATTTTCTTTGGATTAAGTAATACCAAGGTTAAACTGATCAGGACAAACGTTGCAAAATGCCTAGGTCTGTTTGTTTATGGCTGTTTATAAGGCATGTGGGTAGCATGTATGCGAAAAAAGGTCCTACTGTTTGTTCAGTAAAACATTAGCAATCTACAAAGGAGTCCTGGTCTTTGTCCTATAAAACGGGAGAGATGTTATTTTGCTGGGGTTTTTTTTTGTTTGTTTGTTTTGTTTTGTTTTGTTTTTTAATTTTTTTAATTAGTTTCTGCTTTATAACAAAGTGAATCAGTCATACATATACATCTGTTCCCACATCCCTTCCCTCATGCATCTCCCTCCCTCCCACCCTCCCCATCCCACCCCTCCAGGCGGTCACAAAGCACCGAGCTGATCTCCCTGTGCTCTGTGGCTGCTTCCCACTATCTATCTACCTTACGTTTGGTAGTGTATATATGTCCATGCCTCTCTTTCGCTTTGTCACAGCTTACCCTTCCCCTTCCCCATATCCTCAAGTCCATTCTCAAGTAGGTCTGTGTCTTTATTCCCGTTTTGCCCCTAGGTCCTTCATGCCTTTTTTTTTTTTTTAAATTCCGTATATATGTGTTAGCATACGGTATTTGTCTTTCTCTTTCTGACTTACTTCACTCTGTATGACAGACTCTAGGTCTATCCACCTCATTACAAATAGCTCAGTTTCGTTTCTTTTTATGGCTGAGTAATATTCCATTGTATATATGTGCCACATCTTCTTTATCCATTCATCCGATGATGGACACTTAGGTTGTTTCCAGCTCCGGGCTATTGTGAATAGAGCTGCAATGAACATTTTGGTACATGTCTCTTTTGGAATTATGGTTTTCTCTTTGCTGGTGTTTTTTAAATTTCTCTGATTTTTCATGGAGGCTCTTTGTTACAACGGGGTTGATATGTACTGAGTTCCTGTTGCAGAAAGATGCCTTCCTTTCAGGATGGAGCCTGCACATCCAGCTCTCTCTGAGACAACCCCACAACCCAAGAGAGCAATCTATCAAAACATACAGCCTACAGGGAAACAGGTACAAAGGCTCATTTCCTGGGGACACTTGCCTGAAATTTCTACAGCTCTTTTTTCTTAAAGCAAAAAATGTCAAGCAATTCCCACTATTTCTGATACCGCGAATCTCCTTAACAAAAACCAGATACTTCCTCAAATGAAAGTAAATCAAAGAACAGAATAGAGCTTCTCTTATCTTGGTCTATAGTCTCATAGTCTAATTCACCAGACACCAAATTCAGTTTTCGATGTATCCATGGTTTTTTCCCCATCAAAAGCAAAAAAGTCACAGCCACTTTGGAGGATTCTATGGCAGTGTCTTCCAAAGTAAAACACACACCTACCACACAACGTAGCAATTGCACACTTACATATCTACCCCAGAGAAATGACAGCAAATGTCCACATAAAATCTTATGCATAAATGTTCAAAATAGCCCCAGGGACTTCCTTGGTTGTGCAGTGGTTAAGAATCCACCCGCCAATGCAGGGGACACGGGTTCGAGCCCTGGTCCGGGAAGATACCACATGCCGCGGAGCAACTAAGCCTGCAAGCCACAGCTATTGAGCCCGTGTGCCACAACTACTGAAGCCCGCGCGCCTAGAGACCATGCTCCGCAGCAAGAAAAGCCACCACGATGAGAAGCCTGCGCACTGCAGTGAAGAGTAGCCCCCGCTTGCTGCAACTAGAGAAAGCCCACACACAGCAACGAAGACCCAACCCAGCCAAAAATAAATAAATAAATTTATTTTTTTTAAATAGCCCCAAACTGGAAACAATCTAAATATTACAAACAAAAGAATAGATAAATTGTAGTACATCCTTATAGTGGAGCACATCTCAGGAATAAAAAGGAACAAACTACTGAATTTCAAAAACATGCTGAGTGAAAAGAAGCCATACCTAATAGAATGCATACTGTATGATTCCACTTATATAAAGTACAAAAGCAGGCAAAAATAATCTATAGTGATAACAATCCAAACAGTGGTCGCTTTCTGGAGAGGCAGTGGATCGGGACAGAGAATGAAGAAACTTTCTGGGGTAATGGACACGTTCTCTATCTCAGTTGGGCTGGTAGTTACATGGGAATATACATTTGTCAAAACTCAGCAAACCACACACTTAAAATCCACACATTCTATCGTATGTAAATTAAACCTCAATTTTTTGAAAAAAGAATATTAGGGGAGAAAAGAAGAATCCCCACTAAGGTGAAAAGAAGGGCTGTGGTCCCTTCTGTTTCTGTGGTAATAGAAGTTCCATATTTGCTCTCTGTGCTCAAATGGGTTTTTATTACCCTGGGATTATTGAAAGTCATTATCAGCCAAGATGACAGCAAAAAGAAAGAGGAGACAGACCTTCCAGAAATCATTTTCCCCATGATTTTTTTAAAGCACATTTTTCAGTCATTATCTTGAGAGAAAACAAGCAGCTGGGTCTCTTAACAAAGAGGTTTAATAGGCTACTGGAAAAAAAGAGAGGGGAAATTGAGGCGAACAATGCCTGTTTCGGTGCCAGCCACACAAAACCAAGCCTAGTGAGGTGAAGCCAGTAGCTCCTCTCCGCCACTAACATCGTTAGAGGCATAACACTCAATAATGAAGGGTCCTCCAATTATTGGCGTGATTTGAGGCATATTGTTCAAAACATTCTAAACCCTGAAATTGCAGCAGCAAATGCATTGATGGCCCTCACCCTCATCTCTCAAAATAGATGTCAATGCAAAAGGAAAGATGGGAGGCTCTTTGGGACCCCAAGTGCATTGTCAACCCACTTCTCTTGCTTCTTTTTACCTTCCTTGCCCTTTCAAATCCATCTAGGTTTGAGCTCCTAGTTTCAAAGTTTACAACTGACCTCCAGCCCAGTTTGCTCATCTCTTACCTCCTTTTCAGTTTTGCACAAAATTAGTAAAACACATGTAATGGATGATTTGTAAGGACATCACGCAACGTTCTGAAAAGCAAAAATAAGGGAGGCTTGGATCTTGTTTAGCAGATTTCTCTCCTGCCTTGGACCACACACACGTATGCTGTCTAATTGCAAAATTCAGATGTTGGATGGTGGGGGGGAGCCCCGTAACAAAGGAACACTGAGATGCCTTCTAAATTCTACTTAGACCAAATTAACTACATGGGCAACAATACAGGTACTGCTTTTTTCCTTCAACATATATATTAGCAGAGATGCAGGCTAAATAAATACTGTTTAGTGGGACATGAATTATGTAAATGCAATTTATAGCATTAATTTGGGCTTGTAAACTTAATCCACTCAAACGTAGAAAGAGTTCCGTGCAATGAATATTTCTGAGGCTGTTTAATATGTTAAAATAAATATTGAGCAGCTGACAGAAACACATGTCCTCTGCATCACAAAAGCTATTTTGAAACAATAAGTGCCTGCTGAATATTTACAATCATGAGTTTTTAACTCTTAGCTATATTTTCTTCCTAAAATATTCAGTATGCCATCCATCCAAGCAGCAGGCAGATTCTGGCGGCAGCAGTTCAAAAATGTGCACGCCAAGAATATTTTAGGTAAATAAGTGGCACAGTATGAGATGGGAGGGGAGCGCTTTTTGTAAAATAGGTCTATTTAATGCCACCTGGAAAGCTGCAAGAAACGTAAATATTTGGGGAACTTTATGCTGCCCCAAAGGCCCCACCACTCACCGTTCACCTGCTAAAGCATTTACAATGATGACTCAAATATTAAAGGGAAAAAGAAGTGAGAGATTTAGAGGTGTTTTGTTTAAGAGTATAAAGTTGAGACTTTAAACAAGGTATTTTTTTAAATAATCAGATTGTGAGGGGAAATTACTCATTCCATGCTTTCAGAAGCAAAAGGGAACCTGAAGGTCATTTATAAAAGGTTACTAGCTGGGAGACTTGGGGGAGGTCAATGGTGTCTGCTGGGCACATGGTTGTCCTGCCTGCCTTCCCGGTAGGATCTTTGCTGTGACCATCAGGTGGTATTGCAGGCGTGGGAGCAGGTCACAGACTCTCCTATCTTTACTATGAAGGTTTGTCACTTTTTATTTGGGAAGTGAGCATCATTTTCCAGAATGATACTATCAGTCCAGAAAGTTCATTGAGGGAAAAAATGGAGACCCTGTAAATGGTTTCTATGGATACTCTTAACTTTCTTCTTCCTCTGGGTTTCTGTAGCAGTTTATACAGCCTTCTCTGGTGCACTGATTATAGACTCCTCATAAAAAGCAGAAACAGGGTTTTGCTGCACGTTCTTACAGGCAGCCAGCCCAGCTCCTGGCCAGCATTGCTGAGTTAACTTTAATCCATCCTCCCGGTCCCCAAGCTCAGGACTGGATTATCCCCATGGCATTGATTCTCAAATGCTTTTGATCTCTAGGACCTGACGAGAAGGGACGGGAGGGGAAGACCTACTGTCTGAGCTTTGGGCAGGTGTTCAGTGGGAGTACAGAACTTTGAGCCCCCTCCTCTGGCCTTGCTTGCAAAAATGCAGCCAATGCAACGGATACAAGGAGAGACACAGGAGCACCGTGTGGACTCCCAGGAGGAGGGCACTGGCAGGTTTTCACAGAGAAATACTTCTAACCGTACTCATCAAAATTGGATAATCCATTTGATTAACCTTCCTTGGATGAATGTAAACTAGGAAAAGTAGGCATAAAAAGACAAGACATTGATAAAGATCAAAAGCGTCTTAAGGCAATTGTTAATATTCTCAAGTATCAAATCTATTACATGTTGAAATTAAAGATTTTTCAGAGGCAATGCCATCTGGAAATTGTAATAGGATTAAGTGGGAAAGCTTGATTTGATATAAAAATTCTGTCCATATATAGAACTTTTTAGGAACACATCATGCATAAAAATGAAGCAGTTTTATTGCCAAAGTCACGTACTGCCCTTAAGTAGGGCCCCCTTGGGCTGTGACAGTATGATTTTAATAGGATTAGAAATCGTGGGTAGGGGCTTCCCTGGTGGCGCAGTGGTTGAGAATCTGCCTGCCAATGCAGGGGACACAGGTTCGAGCCCTGGTCTGGGAAGATCCCACATGCCGCGGAGCAACCAGGCCCGTGAGCCACAACTACTGAGCCTGCGCGTCTGGAGCCTGTGCTCCGCAACAAGAGAGGCCGCGATAGTGAGAGGCCCGCGCACTGCGATGAAGAGTGGCCCCCACTTGCCGCAACTAGAGAAAGCCCTCGCACAGAAACGAAGACCCAACACAGCCATAAATCAATCAATCAATCAATCAATCTACAGATAAGGAAATCCTGTAAAAAAAAAAAAAAGGTGAAATTTCTCAGGAATAAATACAAATTCCTGCTAAAAAAAAAAAAAAAAAAAAAAAAAAAGAAATCGTGGGTAGTACAGGGTCTAAGGGTGTGATGCACTGTTCTATATAGTAGCCAATAGCTATATATGGCTATTTAAATTTAAATTAATTAAAATTAAATAAAATTTAAAACTCAGTTCCTCAGTTGCATTAGCCACATTTCAGATGATCAAGTCATGTGTGGCTAGTGTCTGCCTTATTAACCAGCACAGATAGAGAACATTTCCATCACCACAGAATGTTCTGTTGGTCCTTGCTGGCCTATAGTAAACACAAAATGTCAACTTTCTACATTGAAGAGAAAATAATTAGTACTTAGTATTCAGAGCTTAGAGAAAAGCTTATTAGGCATCAAAGAGATTTTAAAGACAACACTGAATAAATTAAATATGAGTGATAAAGATTAGATTTACCTTCGGCTAGACAGGAGTTTTTAAATGGGTTACATATATGGGTAATCGTAAGCTTTTAAAAACAGCTAACATAAAAATAATAATTTTTTGGGCCTCCCTGGTGGCGCAGTGGTTGAGAGTCCGCCTGCCGATGCAGGGGATACGGGTTCGTGCCCCGGTCTGGGAGGATCCCATATGCCGCGGAGCGGCTGGGCCTGTGAGCCATGGCCGCTGGGCCTGCGCATCCGGAGCCTGTGCTCCGCAACGGGAGAGGCCACAAGAGTGAGAGGCCCGCATACCGCAAAAAGAAAAAAAAAAAATAATAATAATAATAATAATAATAATAATTTTTTTAAAAGATGAAAAAAACAAAACTTAGCTAAGAGTTGACTTCCTCTAGTTTTAATTGGTTAACATCATAGCATTAGCAAAGTGTTTACAGTTTCATATGTAGTCTTTCATTGGTCCCTCAGGGTCTCTGTGTGTGGTTGCTCAGGTTGTGTACTGAATTCTAGGGGCATCATTCACATCGGCTGCAATGTGAATTGCAGGGTATAATTCATGAATTGCAAAGCACACAGCAGCCTGGGTCCCCTCACTGCAATGCTAATTTACAATATTGCTTAATATCACACTTGTCTAAATCCCATAATTCCTTTCAACCACATTATCCTAGTTTCTGAAATCGGTAATTTTGTTTTCAGAGTCGAGCTTTACCACAAGCTCAGTTGCTTTGCTGGAATTAGGCTGGAATTTCCTTTGCTGAGATACTGATGGCATCTGAGAGGACTTCCACATGTGAACTTCTTTTCAGACACACAGACACACATGCCCAGGAGGAAGAAAGGAACTTTCCATTAAACAGTTTCCCTCAACCCAAAGTTGGGGTGGGAAACACTGTAAATCTGCCTTTGTCCTGTGTATCCAAGGAGAGATAATGTTCAGGTGAAAATGCTTCCAGGCTTTTATACATGCACATTTTTGTGTGTTTAGAAAACAGCACTGCAAACAATCACATAAATAATAGAGCAGTACAATGTATGTCTCCCAGAGAACACAGGAAGCACGGAAGGCATTATCTCATTCAGGCTGACAGCTGCTTGCTGATGCAAGGGCATAGTAACCTCCACTGAACTTTCCCGTGCTTTAGCTACCAGGAAGGGAAGGAATTTAAATTATCCACAGAGGCTGTCAGCCCTGTGGATGAAATATGACACTGAGAGTTGAGGTGGCAAGCAGGACTCCTGCCCAGCCTTCTGAGGACAGTAGTTATGAGAGGGTAAGACCCATTTCTAGGAAGATCAGCCCCGAGCACTCAGAGACTGGGTAGAAACCACTGGGGCAGCCTCTTGGAGTCTGGGAGGCCTGGCCAGGAATGGACAGGCAGAGGGGGGAGGGATGTACAAGTAGGGGAATGAATGCCCCAGGCAGTTGCCAGAGCCACGTGGCCACAGACCTCTCCTCTGGTCCCAGAGTGTCACTTAAGCCAGGGTCTTTGGGTTCTCAGCCCCATCTTCACTGCTCTCCCGTGACCAGCCTTGAGATGTCACAGAGCAGCTGGCACTCACACGCTATGGGGCTTGGCCCTTCGCCCAGTCCGTTGATGACTGTAGAGAGCCCGCCCGGGTCCCATCATCTGGCCACTGCCCACACGCAGGCCTGGCTTCCAACACCGGCACATGTATTCATTTGTATTAGGGCTTTTGCTGGCTCTTGGAATCTGCCTTGCCAGCTAATAGCAGGCTGGAGATACAATGGAATTAACACCCTTGGAGCAGCCCTCCGCAATTATAAACCCCCCCAGCTCCCTGGGCATGTAATGTTTCCCCACTGCCTTCAGCTCCAGTTGCCCACAGTTCTGGCTTGCTTGAAAAGACACCATCTACTGGCTGCCTTCCCTTCCCTGTCTCACTCCCCGCCCCGATTCCCCTGCCTGTATTTCCTTGTATCAGGATCTGCTTCTGGGGGACCCCAATTAAGATAATGACCCAGGAAAGAAATTTTCAAAGCCACAGGTGTCCCTGCCAGGATCTACCTGCCGCCCCCCCTTCGGTCCACAGGGGCAGAGACCTACTAGTTGGCCCCTCTGGGCCCAGAGCTGCCCACAGCCTCCGACTGGACAGTAAGGGTGGGGTGTGGGGTCAGGATCCAGGTGACCTCCTGCCCTGACCTCTACCCAGTCTCTGATTCTTCATACAGTGGAAGCTCTCCAGCCTACCTTAGTGTCAGGTCCACTGTGAAAGGCACCTGGGACCAAGGAAGAAACCCTGACCTGCCGCCAAATAACTTGACCTTGAGCCTTAGTTCCACATCTCTCAAATGAAAAGCTAGTAGTAGCAGACACCAAATCCTCTGTGAAGCCTTCCCTGATGGAGATAATAGAGAGAATGGCTTAGATTGAAGCTGCTGTGCCTTGTTTGTCCTACCACTGCCAGCTGGGCCACCTTGAACAGGTACTTAACCCCTCTGGGCCTTGAGCTCCTCATCTGGAAAATGGGGAAATAATTGTAGCTAAGCCATAGGTTTATTGAAGAGAAATAAATTATCACTTAGCACAGTGCCTGTAAAATAAGCTCTCAGTATATTTTAGCTAATATTAATATTGTTATTATTCTACTCCCTCGGATATGGTTAGTTGTGTCCTGTGAGTTTCCATGGCCTTTTGAACACCCCACCACTCTAGAGCTAATTACTCAGTTGTAATTATTCATTTCCATTCTTCTCCTCCAGGTGGATGAGAGTAACATTCATCTGACCAGCGCCTGACCCAGTGCTTACTTCAGTACAATGTAATGGGATGTTTTAAAAACTATTAAGGCACTTTTCTCTTTTGCTTCTCCGAGTATTTGACATCTGCCCTAGCTGGCCTGAAGTGTCCATCTGCCAGGGGGAGGATTAGGATTTGTTACAGAAGTAAAAACAGAGTAATATGCAGCTTCTGGTAGGCAAATTAGGATTAGGCAACAAGATAATAGTCGTACAAGCCGGGCTATCTCCTCTAGAGAGGATTTTCCAAATTCCTTTATGTCCCAGCTTTAATAAATCAAGTGCAGAGTATGGGGCACTCAGCTCAGAGAGCTTTCCTATGTGTAGAGAAGACAACCCTTCCACCTATGACAGCAAAGCCACAACCCTTATGGCTCTATGATAGAAGAGGTATGTGCCATAGGGTCAGGGATGGTCATCACAATATTTAATACAGGCACAAACCAATCAGAACAGATGCTAGTGATAAATATCCAGAGTGGCAGTGCTGGTTGTAGCAGGTGAGGGTAAGCCATGCACAGGAGCTACAGAAGAAAAGCCTGCCCTCTGGCCCAGGCATTAGAGGGAGGAGACCAGAGATTGGTAGACACATCAAGTTCTCACATGTGTTCTGCTTTTCCTCCCTCCAGAAAGTTACATTAATAAGTGATGCTAATTCCATGGCAGGAGGAGGCAAGGGGGAAGGAAGTCTCTCTCACACTCTGCAGAACATGACCACCTCTTGGGCTGCCCCCATAGCAGCCCGGCATTCGCCACACCAGCTGGGTGTGGCCAGACAGAGGAAGACCACAGAGCTGTGTTGAATGGATACACGATGTCTAAGGCCATGCACAGATCTTATGTTCTAAGTTTTATTACATCTATTCCATCTTCTGACAACTCTTCAGCCCTTGGGATCTTGTGGTTACCATTCACAGCCTCAGTGCCTTGCAATAAACCCTGCCCCAAATCAACCCCTGGTCCCAAGTGGATGGCATCCTTAACTGCAGCCAGTTATCAAAATAAGCCTATAAAGTGTCAGGGGCCCTCAAGACCACCCTCTTGTTTGATGATTCACCAGAAGGATCTACAGGATTCAGCAGATAGTCATACTCATGGCTCTGATTTATTATAGTAAGAGGATACTAAGCAAAATCTGCAGATTTTGCACCCCAGAGGTGCATGGGGCAAAGTCTAGCAGAAACAGGCACAAGCTTCTAAAAGTCCTCTCCCAGTTGTCACACAGGACACTCTTATTTCTTCCAGCAAGGAGTTGTGACAACACTTCTGAAATGTTGTCTACCAGGGAAGGTCATCACAAGAGACTCAGTGCCAGGGTTTTATTAGGGCTGGTCACAGAGGCACCTTGTGTGTAGCATACCCCAAATCCCAGAGTCCCAGAAGGAAAGAGGTGTTCAGCATAAACCACATTGTCTGTACAAATAATTTAGGCTGAGTGAGCCACTCTTATCAGTTTGGGGAATGATAGGAACCATCTCAAAATCCAAGTTCTCAGACACCAACCAAGGGCCAACCTTGTAAGCAGCACTTTGTAATGAGAGCAGTCTCAGGTCTGCTGTGTTGTCTTTCCTGGACAAAAGATTAGCTGCTTTAAAAGTACATATGGGGGACTTCCCTGGTGGCTCAGTGGTTAAGAATCCGCCTGCCAACGCAAGGGACACAGGTTTGATCCCTGGTCCGGGAAGATCCCACATGCCATGGAGCAACTAAGCCCCTGCGCCACAACTACTGAGCCCATGCTCTAGAGCCTGCGAGCTGCAACTACTGAGCCCATGTGCCACAACTACTAAGCCTGCCCTCTAGAGCCCACAAGCCACAACTACTGAAGCCCGCACGCCTAGAGCCCGTGCTCTGCAACAAGAGAAGCCACCACAATTAGAAGCCCGCGCACCACAACAAAGAGTAGGCCCCACTTGCTGCAACTAGAGAAAGCCCACACGCAGCAACGAAGACCCAACACAGCCAAAAATAAATAAATTTTAAAAATAAATAAATTTTTTTTAAAAGTACACACGGTTCAACCATGTCCTCTTTATCACTTTATTCTCCATTAAGCAGGCAAGAAAAATCTGAGTTTTGATAACCCACAACACATCATTACTGACAATGTGCTCATCTCATAATAAAAATAAGTGGTGTTTTATTGGACTTCTCGCATGTTATATTCACTTGCCGTGTTGTAGCTGGGACAAGTGGAGGCAGGTGTATTCAGCACCCACACTGTGACCCCTGGCCTGCCCCAGATGTCACTTGAAACAATTCCTGAATGTGCCATCAGCTTTCTGGGTCTCTCCACCGCAAAACTGTGTGCACCTGCTCATAGATCAGAGGTACCTGAGAATCAGTGTTCCAGGAGTAGTCCTCAGTTAGTGGGGGACAGGAATTGGTGGCTTAATCCTCTGGGTTACCCTTTTCTCAGCGGGACAATTCTGAGGTGTGCTCTACAGTCCACCCTGGGTCCACCCAGAACCGAGCCCCAGTGGCCCACAGTGGTCATGCGCTGATGGATGCACCTTTGTTGGTGTTCCTCCTGTCTCTGTGTCACCTCTTTCCTGATATCATTCCCCCATTAACTGCTTACACCCTCCATGTTTGAGACAGAATTGGGGAAAAAATCCAGAGTCTCTCAATGCCGGATCCAAGAACCTGTTCCATGTCATCAACAGGAAATATTTCCCCTAAAATATTTCCCCTAAATATGTTCGAATATATTCTGCCCATACTTTCTTTCCAGACTTTACTCTCAGGTGCCAATACTTCAGCCTCTGGTGTACACTGCCTAGGTGGTTAAGCATATGAGTTTTGGAATCAGAAATTCTAGGTTCAAATTCCATATCCTCCCTTCTAAGAATGCCTCTCAGAATTTAAAGGCATTGTCCGAGGAGCAATTAGCACAGTGGCTGCCACAGAGCCAGCACTGAATACTTGTGAGGCTCTATTACACTCTGGGTAAGAGGTTCCATCTCAAGCTAGGGGAAAGGGGGTCCTACTCAATCTTCCACCCAACTCAGTGACTTTTTCCTTTCAGCACTGTAGGATGAGAAGCCAAGGCAATGCTGTTCTGAAACCATCCTTGCTCTTTTAAAGTGTTTTGGAGAGAGAGCACTCTGTCTCATCTTTCACATGCCACCTGGGGCTGAAAGTCCTGGATGCCATTCTGTAAATATCAAGTGCCTCCGAAGTGCTGGCTAAGAACAACACTCAAAACCAGGGCGGGCAGAGAGCCCACGAGGAGCTGGCTGCCTAGCACTCTCTGAACCTCTTCACTTTTGTTTATATCTTCAAGGTCTACTTTAGTCCCCGCCAATGTTAAAGTAAAAAATTGCCTCTCCAAGGACAATACCATGCTTTAAAAAAAAAAAAAAAAAAAACCCTGGTGAGATGGAATCTGTGGATGGAGCAGTCAAAAGAGTATGGTTTGGGGGTCAGAGAGACCTTGACTAAAATCTTGGCTCTGCCCCTTAGTAAGTGGTTCTCTTGGCAAGTTTCTTCTGTTCTCCAAAGTGGGGGTGATGTCACCTCCTTCATAGAGCTGTGGCTACGGTTACAAATGGCAATGAAAAGGACCTTGCCCACGGCCTACGTAGAAGGGACTGTTTTTATGACAGATAATCCCACAACCCGCTATTACTTGTTTTCTACCTTTTCTATTTTGGCCCTTCTAGAAATGTTGCTAAGAAGGAGCAAAACCATGTGATCTAGACTTTTCTTTTTTACCCTTCTTTCTCTGTTTGAGACTATTACTAATGGGACAATGGCCAAAGATGTTGAACAGAAAGAATGAGGGAACGAAGAAGGGTCTCAAGAATTCACAAATTAGACACGCTATTCTAGGGGTGCTGAATTTTGTCTAGCAACAAGCAGACAACACTCCAAATGAAAAATATGCTTTATTTTTTAATGTCAGCAGAGATTTAATTAAAGGTAGCTTCAAAATTGGGTGATTAGGGTCAAGCAATTTCATTAGTACATTAAATAAGACTTGTAGTTGAATATTATACCAAAGTTAATCATTTGGAACTACCCATATGTAAAAAATCTTGGTGGCCAAGACTGCTGATATGACCTAGTATCTGTCCTCCCTTTCTTCCATAGCAATGGCTGGGTAGATGACCTATCCAGGATTAAGATTACATTTTTTATTTTCCCTTGCAGATAGGTATGGTCACGTTATTAAGTCCTAAATAAACAAATGTAAGAGGGAGTGGTATATGAAATATTCCAGAGTATTCTTAAAGGGAAGCTTCTCCTTTTACTCCTTTCTGCTGGCTGGAATGTAGCCTCGATGGCTTGAACAGGAGCAACCATGTTGGACAATGAGGTAAACTTGAGACTAGAGAAAAACACAGAGAAGGAACACAATATTCCCTGGTGTTATGAACAATCACACCAATCCTGGACCCATACTTTCATATAAGAAAAATAAATTTATATCTTTTTTAAGCCACTTGTTACTTTGGATTTTCAGTCTCTCACAGCTGATTCTAATCCCAACTAATTCAGTCTGGATGGCACAGATACATAATTTGCTATAAAATGCTCGATTTCTTGAATTTTTATATGCATCAAAATCAAACATTAAGATGCATTAGCTTGGTTTCCTGTATTTTTTGGTTCTGCTATTAACAGAAGTCCTACTTTAGGAAGCGACAGGAATTGTCTTGGTTATCGCTTGAATAAAATTTGCTTTGCGGGCCTCCCTGGTGGCGCAGTGGTTGAGAGTCCGCCTGCCGATGCAGGGGATACGGGTTCGTGCCCCGGTCTGGGAGGATCCCATATGCCGCGGAGTGGCTGGGCCCGTGAGCCATGGCCGCTGGGCCTGCGCATCCGGAGCCTGTGCTCCGCAACGGGAGAGGCCACAACAGTGAGAGGCCCGCATACCGCAAAAAGAAAAAAAAAAAAAAAAAAAAAAAATTTGCTTTGCATGTACAAAAATCTCATATACTCCTGCTATTTGATACTTAAGAGATTTGGATGTTTAATGGATCTTTACCACTGAAGATTTTTTTTCCCGAGTTGTACACAGATGCTGTTCTTGAGCTACAGCCCTCCTTCTCAACAAATAAAAAAATCCTCTGAATATATTTTCAGTTCTTTTTTTTGGTGGGGGAGGGGTTGGTTTGGGGTAGATATTTCATTTCTCTGAAGTCACCAAGTAACCCAATTCGATAAACATGGGTTTTTTTTCTCCATTTGGATCAGGGTTTCATCTCCTCATTCCATTCCTTTTTTGTTTCATTTTGGCTTTTTGTTTGTTTGTTTGTTTGCAAGAGGAACAGAGATCTGAATTACATATTTAAAATACATACATAAAATAGAAAAATCAAGAGTGCTTGCTTGCTTTTCTTCCTTCTTTTTTTTTTTTCTGTTTTTTTTCCCTAAAGACTTCGAGACCATATATCCTTTTGAGAGAAAGAGAAAAGAATAAACTTCAGGGCAGAAGAGGATCCAAACACATAAAACTTTGCATAATCTGCAAGGGTTCAGGGACCCCTGGAGGCCTTTCTAGGAACATTTCTAGGAATCTCACAATAACATTAAGAACCGACGTTATTTTGCAGAAGAGGACATTTTGGTCAGGTGGGGTAGGCATCTAGCTACATATTATAATGTAAGAATGTCAGAAAAACTCCCTCCATAAATAGGTCTCCTTTTGAAACTTCTCCCCCTCTACTCCTGCTTTCCTCTTGAGGTAAGTACTAAAGTCTTTTGAGCTGCAAATGTTATCTGGGAAGAATAAAATAAGTCATTAACAGCCAATAGTTTAGATGTCATTAGCTTAACAGATGAGATAAAGCTGTTAGTCTCTAGCTAATATTTGTAATTATTTAAATCACATCTGCCTTCCCCCAAGAGTATAAATGCCACAGGGGCGGGAGCCAAGCCTGCTCTATTCACTGCTACAATCCCAGGGCTTAGCCCAGTGTCTGGCACAGATCAGCACTTAGGCAACATTTATCAAATGGATGAATGGAATATAGCGAGAATGAGAGCAGGTTTTGATGGAAGAAAAACAGCCGATGCCCCTCACAAACTGGTAGGGATTATAGGTAGAAGGCAGGTGGGCCAAGTATGGGGACCAAAGAGCTGGCAGAAAGAAGTGTAAGCACTGCAGAAGTCTCTGAAAGAAACTCTGCCTATTCCAGGTCAAACACTGAAAAAAATTATTTGGGAAATAAAATTTTATATTTCACTAAGTCTATCTTCATAGCCCAGACCATTTCTAAATATCAGAAAGTTCTGTTGAATCGACTCAAAGACATTATTTGCACTAAATCACAATCTTGATGTTTTACATCGTTGTGAACCCAGGAAAATTTTTAGATGACCAAAGAGTGTGGTAAGTTACATTCCTCTACTGACTCAGTACATATACATTGAGTACTTAATGCAAATCATAACATGGAGGAGGTCCCAAGCCAGGCTTTGCAGCAGAAATCCTTCAAATGAAAGCTGTTATTGTTGTTGTTGTTGTTTGGCCACACCACGTGGCTTGTGGGATCTTCGTTCCCCAACCAGGGAATGAACCCCGGGCCCTGGCCGGGAAATCTCGGTGTCCTAACCATTGGACCGCCAGGGAATTCCCCTTCAGATGGCAGTTCAAATACAGATTCCCTGGTCCTTCCTGGATCTCTGAATCAGACTCACCCAGGGTTGGACCTGGGAATCTGAATTAAGTTCCCTCTGTGAAATGGATGCAAGCAATCTGTGGTAGGTCAGTCAACCGACATTTGGAAATCCTTGCTTCTGAGGATACAAAGGTGATGCTGTCATTTTCATCAGGGAGTTTGCAGTCTCAAGTGGAATTACAAGACGTGGCTATAAATAACAGAATATAAGTTAGATGACAGGTATGACTGTTGACATTCTCTTGGGAAGACTTCATGTGGAAGTCGCATTTAATCTAGACCCTGACAGATCAATATAACAAGGAGGCCAGGAGCAGGGGGTAAGTGGACTTAAGGAAGGAAGCTGGTGAACATCTAAATCTCAACAAGAAACTTACTTTAATTATCATAGGATCATAGACACTGGAAAGGACTTTAGAGATCCCTCTTTTGTCCCCTTCTCTATTCAAAAGGAATCCAGGGCTCAGAGGGATTAAGGGACCAGTAGAGAGTCCCCCAGCTAGTCACCATGTGGACATGTGCTAAAATGCACATCTCTAAACTCCCAAGCCCAGGCACTCTGCCCCACCTCCCTGACTCCTGTTGGTCTAGCCTGGGAGCTAGGAATGTGTTTCTGTTACTCCTATGCTTGGCTCATGTCCCTGAGAATGCACTGCCATATGGGACCAGGTGTCAGGAATGGCCTCCTGAGGGCCAAACAGACCATAGGGCCAGCTGGCAGGCTCCCCACCTCTCCACTCAACAGCCCCGTTTCATTTCACCCTGTTGCTCGCAGAATCTCTATGGAAAACAGCGTTAGCGAGGGTGAGAAGCACACACACACAGAGTGAATGAGTAATTCAGAGACACTGAGATGCCACCATTGCCCAGGCTGGAGTCACATTCTAACACAGGCTTTGCACGTATGGGCCTGCGACAGACAGCACGTGCTCATCCACCCTCACCAGTCAGAACCTAATGGGCCACCTGATGGGTGGTGCCAGGCCATCCAGACACACCAGCAGGGGCCCACAAATAAGTTTCCTGTGTCCCTGCCAACAAGGGCTATTCCTAGAGATGAAATAGTTGTTCACCGATGTGATGCTCCTGATTTAAGGATCGCTGCTGCAGTGGCTGCACGTCTTTGAATTGTAAAGGTTCAGTAAAATTCTTTAAAAAAATTTGTACTGAAACATAACGTTCAAAAAAATGCACAAATTATTGGGTTGGCCAAGAAGTTCATTTGGGTTTTTCTGTAAGATGGTATGGGAAAACTCAAAAGAAATTTTTGGCCAACCCAATATAAGTAAATCATGTAACTGGCCCCCAGAACAAGAAACAACATCACTAGAACCCTAGAAACACCCTTTCATACCCCTTTCCAGTTCCTACCCCACCAAGGGTAACCCGACTTTCAGCACACTTTATTAGTTTTCCCTGTTTCTGAAATTCATGTAAATGGAATAATTATCTCACATCTTCAATATTTAAGATACTTGGATGGTTAACAAGAAATTGCCGGGGCTTTTCTGGTGGCGCAGTGGTTGAGAATCTGCCTGCCAATGCAGGGGACACGGGTTCAAGCCCTGGTCTGGGAAGATCCCACATGCTGCGGAGCAACTAGGCCCGTGAGCCACAACTACTGAGCCTGCGCGTCTGGAACCTGTGCTCCGCAACAAGAGAGGCCACGATAGTGAGAGGCCCGCACAACGCGATGAAGAGTGGCCCCCGCTTGCCACAACTAGAGAAAGCCCTCACACAGAAATGAAGACCCAACACAGCCAAAAATAAATTAATTAATTAATTTAAAAAAAAAAAGAAATTGCCTGCAATATATCTGGAAAGAACTCTAATTTGAAAAGATACATGCACCCCAATGTTCATAGCAGCACTATTTACAATTGCCAAGACATGGAAGCAACCTAAATGTCCGTCGACAGATGAATGGATAAAGAAGATGTGGTATATATACTCAGTGGAATATGACTCATCCATAAAAAAAAGAATGAAATCATGCCATTTGCAGCAACATGGATGGACCCAGAGATTGTCATACTAAGAGAAGTGAGAAAGAGAAAGACAAATATATGATATCACTTATATGTGGAATCTAAAATATGTTACAAGTGAACTTATTTACAAAAGAGAAACAGATTCACAGAGATAGAGAACAAACTTATGGTTACTAAAGGGGAAAGGGGGTGGAGGGAGGATTAAATTAGGAGCTCAGGATTAGCAGATACAAACTACTATATAAAAAATAGATAAACAAGTTCCTACTGTATAGCACAGGGAACTATATTCAATAGCCTGTGATAAACCATAATGGAAAAGGATATGAAAAAGAATATATATATATATATATATACATATGTATATATACACACATATATATATATACACACTGAATCACTTTGCTATACACCAGAAACTAACACAACATTGTAAATCAACTATACTTCAATTTTAAAAAGAAATTGCCTACAAAGTAATTTGCAAGTTTAAAGAACTAAAAGAGTAGATAGTATGCTTTAAAACAGGGTTTATTCCAGAACCAGCTAGGAGAGATGTTTGACCCAGATCTCACTTTCAGAAAGAGCCTCAAATGTAGATCATCTCCAAATGACATTAACGTACATTCACAGAGATACACTGATAAGACTGGAAAAATAGTCTCATCATACAATTTTAAAGCTGTGTTCCATTTCTGGAACTACATTGCCTATCATGAATTAATATTGTAAAGAAACCTTATAATTCCTGGTGTACTCAAAATTATATTACCTTGAATTTTTTTTTGCATTAAAAGCATTAAATCGTTAAATACAAATATTTTCTATATACTGCTATTTTGGTAACCCTGTGTTGGCTTTCTCCATTTTTCACACACTAAAGTCTCAAAAAATAAGAAGTGGCCCAGACCTGTGCATGGTATGTGCTGCCAACACAGCCTTAAAGACTGGAGAAATAACAGGGAATCTGTGAAGGAGGTGAAGCAATCATCTTCCTAACAACTTCCTGCCAGCGAGAAGTTTCTTTCTAGTCCTTCATTCTCAAAGTTATTATAAAAATAAGTTCCTATGGTATTTGGGAAAATGAATCTCTGTACTTTTAATTCAATGTGTCATCACATGTTCGTATTTGCCAAGTTCCCTTTATGCCTTCAATGTTTATCCATGCTTCACTGGTGTCAAGATATTCAGCCAGTATAGGTTGAAGTGCTGTGCTGTGACACAGCAACCTCCAGGGTGGTGTGTTTCCGTGTGGGGTCTTTAGATCACCTGCATCACAGTGACCCCAGATGCTTGTTACTCATGCACATTTCTGGAGCCCACCCCACCACACCTGAAGCAGAATTTCTAGAAGTGGAGCCCTGGAATACCCTTCTTAGGTTGAAGCCTTGCAGCTGCTGTGTCACCTTATGTTCCTCCTTTTAAGGAACTGCCTTTCTAAAAATATTGATGACCATATTTCAGTAGCATGCTTACTCAGTTGACATGCAGGTCCACCACTGATAGGAAGTCCCCTGTTGGAGCCAGTAATACTCAGAAAAATAATTAAGTGTGAAGGTTAAAAAGCTCGATCCCTGGTTTAAGACCCAGCTGCCATTTCTTGGCAGTGTCTTTGAGCAAATTCAACCTCTTTAAGCCTCAGTTTCTCACTTGAAAAATGGGAAAACTAACAATGCTTAACTCATAGAGTCATTGTGAGAATTAAATTTGTTAATGCTCTTAAGCATTTGAAGCGCCTGGCACATAAAAAACATTCAATAAAAGGTAGCTATTCTTATCATTATGACTACTTGCAATTTCGATTTTTTAATTTTTTAAACTTAAAATTGGCAAGAAAACACCTGATATTCAAGAACTATAATCAGGTTTTAAAGTTTTGTTCAAAAATGGAATGATAACATCCTAAGCTAACACTTGGCTATACTGCTCCAGGGAATGTACCATGATAACGACACTCCAGGAAAACAATCTGGCAGTAGGTTACAAGAGCCTTTCCGAGTTGTTTTGGGTGCAAGTCTTACACACATTTTATTAAATTGATCCATATGAATGTCATACTTCTATGCTACTGTAAATTCAATTTCTGATTGTTCATTGCTAGTAAAGCAATACAATTGATTTTTATATGTTGATCTTGTATCCTGCAATCTCACTAAACTAACATATTAGGTCTAGTAGAATGGTGAGAGCCGACAGACATCCTTGCCCCGTTCCCGGCTTAGGCGGAAAGCATTCAGTCTTTCACTGTTAAGTATGATGTTAGCTGTAGGCTTTTTGTACATGCGCTTTATCAGGTTGAGGAAATTCCTTTGTATTCCTAATTTCTTGAAGTGTTTTCCACGAGTAGGTGTTGAATTTTGTCCAGATCTTTTCCTGCATCGATTGTAATATATGGCTTTAATTTTCTACTCTTAATATGGTGAATTACTTTGTTTGAATTACAAAAGTTAAACCAACTTTGTGTTCCTGGAATAAGCCCACTTCATCATGAGGCACTATCCATTTTATATATTTCTGAATTAGCTTGTTGTTAAGGACTTTTTTGCGTCTATGTTCATGCAGGAGAAAAATATGTTTTTATTTCCAATGTTTTGCAGCTGGCATTTTCCTAGCCCTAAGGTATTACGGGATAGAGAGTAAATCGCCCAAGATGCAAATTGCATTTCTTAGCAGGGCCTAGGTCTCTGTCAATATTGTCACTTAATGGCAGTCAGCAATGCATAGGATCTTATTTATAAATGTTTTATTCATTATAATAGTATGATAAATAGACGTCTATCTGGTGGCTTTGCCAGTGAGTATTTTTTATTTACAATTCATAAGTTTTCTCTATTTCAATTCCAAAGGCTAAAGGCTAGCTTATGTCAATTTTTATGTCTTGATCAAAAGGGGTTTTTTTATTTAAAAAATTAATGTCCATGGTGCTTTATTTCCTAAGTGGATAACAGTTAAATATACTAAAGTAAATACAAATAATCAATGTTCATGTTAAATAACATTATATAATAATGGTCACGATAACACTATGCAGCTTAGAAAGCAGTTTTACATGCATTATCTTATTTGAACCATGTTCAGCATTGTTAGCCCATTTCACAGGTGGGAAAAACTGAGGCTCAGAGAGCTTTCAGGTCTTTCTCATGCTCTCTCAGCTAGTAAGAATCAGAGTGTTTGAAAATAGAAAATATTTTTATACACACAGACAGAAACAATTAATTAACAAATTCACAAATCCTCTGTATTTTAATTCCAAAGGTTAAATGTTTAAAGCCATGTTTTGTGGCCTGAAATGCTTTCATGTTTTAAAAAATAAACATTCACTGCACTTTGCTCCCTGCTGTAAGATGATGACATGTTCAGAAACACTTAAGGAAATACAAATACAACATTATTTACTAGCAGGTATTAATTGTCCTAATAAAGGCAGAAGAAATTAGTTCAAACAAATGACAGGAGAGTCAGCAGTACTCCTATAATTGTGAATATTGTAATTATTCTTACTCAATATATTCATCAGCCCTAATTTTGTCTTTAGGGCATATCTCCACACAAACAGTTCTTTCCGGTTTTAAATTACATGCTCCTAATTCTATCAGCCACTTGACCTCCAGAGTAAACAGCTGCTTCTTCTTTCTTTAGATTCTTCTTAGAAACTCCACTCAGACACCAACGGAGTAGCCCCCTTGTGCATTTGGAACCAAACCACAGGCTGCAGAGCTCCTGAGCAGCCTGCCAGTCGCCATTTCCAGATCTCACTCTAGAACTTCTCGAGGGGTGGAGCTTTTAGCGTGCACCAGAATCGCCTGGAAGACTTGTTAAAACACAGCTTGCTGGGCCCCACCAAGAGAGTTTCCGGGTCAGGAGGTCAGGGGTGGAGCCTGAGGATCTGCAGTTCTTACAAGTCCCCAAAAGACTGATACTCCCGGTCCAGAAGTGACTCTGAGCACCTCTCTACCAGATGAGTGATTGGCATCTGAGTTTCCAGCTTCCTTATTTTTTCCCCAGAAGAATAGAAAAAAAGTGGAAGTTTTTAGGAAAGACAGTAGATAAAAACTGGCCCTAGAAGAGCTTGTTTCTTTGCTCTCTAGACCTAATAGTTTAATAACTGCACGTTTACAGCAGAAACCAGGTCTCTATGATATTACATGCAATGAAATATATAACATTTTCATTTGATTATTTTTTAATGTGACAGCTCTTTTAAAGAGACTATCAGGAATCTTTTTTTTTTCTTAGTTTGCCAACTAAAAGAATATATACAAAAATGTCAACAGTAGTTATCTTTTGGAGATAATAGAATTGCAAATAATATCTTTTTCTCGTGGCTTACCAGTATTTCTGGTCTTTACTCACTACAACAAATATAGTGACCTATGCAATACAAAAATGCAGCCAGTTAAAATCATATACGTAAATTTGCCAGGCATGTTAATAAAAGCATGAGGAATAACTGAAATTTCTTCTTGCGACTCTACAAGCTAAAACGTTTAAGAATTTATCTATCTTTCAACCAGACCTAAGACCCACCTACTTCTGCCCCATCCTCTACATCACAGATCAAGCTTGGAGCTTGTTCATAAGTCAGAGTAAAATGGCAAGTTCTGAGATTTGTGGTCTCCTCTCTGGTCCATACTCCCACTACCATGGATGTGGTCTTCCCAGCTGATTACTTCCCAATAATGCTGGTCCCTTCCAGCTACCTTCACCCCTTCCTCTCAGACCTTCCCCTGAAGCTAGAAGTGAGGGGCCACAACTTGTGTGTGCAGTGTCCTCTGAATCTCCTCACAGACTGAGGAAGAACATAACCCTCCATTGACCTCATTTTCATTCACAACCACAAAGAATAGTTTATACCACCAACTCATACATTTCCCAAATTTACTATAAGAACAGATTAAGTCACTGAAAAAAATAACCAAAGTAACCTCAGCTGAGTGAGAATATCAGAGTTTTGCCCACTTAAATTTTCATATGTATTCAGGTAATATTTCATAATATGAAAAACAACAAAAGCTGACTTTTGCCACATTCACTTCCTGGTCTATACAAAATAATATTGGTTTTTCTTTACTATACTTGCTAATTTTAAGAGCCTTCTTTTTATTTCTGTCATGGATATTTTTAATTGCAAATGCCATATTAAGTTGAAAATTAAGGGAAGGTTTTAATATTTCACATGCCAATATTTTTTCCTCCTGTCTGATTCACTTTGAAAATCCAAATAGCAAGGATGTTTTTTCTGTGGTTTGAAAACCATACACAGACCTACTTAACCGTGTTACAGTGGAAAAGCCACATTTTCTTGATTGTTAATTCATTGCCAAATTAAAATTATGCCGCCCGTCCTCCTACCACACAAACTGTGCCTGAAACAAAATAATAATTCTGCTTTGTTGAACAAAAAACATCATCCAAATCAAGGCGAGGTTTTTCTTAATGACCTAAAATACGTGTTTTTGCTAAAGGAGGAAGAAATTTAAAAGGCAATGACAACACAGTGTTCTTCCAGGAGAGAGTAATTAGAAATAAATTAGAGCTTCCGACAGAGTGAAAGCAAGAAGGCCCTGTTTACATCTCATGCTAACTACAGCCCAGGTTTATGAACCTTCATTACACTAGAGTTATTTCTCAACCATATCCTACAAATGGATGTGATTTGTAGCTTTAGCTCAACTGGGATTTGAGACATGTGAGTGGGTTTTTGTTTTGCTTTTTTTTTTTTAATCTTAAGAAGGACAGTTTTGTTATATCCAAACCAATTTCAACGTCAAAAAAGCAGCAGCTATACTGCATCCTCTTCTGTTATTCCCTTTAAAGATATGTCAGCATTATTCTAGGAACTCTCAAGCAAACTGAGACTCTAGTGTAAACCTCTGTAATTTTGAACAGAACTCATTTCTAGTAGCTTTTTACTCTGGACATGACAGTTCATCATTCATCCAAATGGGAAAAGTAATTTGCAGAAATAAACATGTGTATTAAAAGGCTGAGAGAATGAGAGCACAACACTCTGGGAGGTCTTCTTCCCTCGCTCATATCTAGCGGGCTTTGGTTCCCACTCCCTCCAATACTCCCACATATTCATTTGTAACCAGCCGTCCAGCCAACCTCAGCCACCCAACCCCAAGGGAGCAGCATGAAAAGATGGGGAGAGTCAGATATTAGGAAATGTCAAAATCCAATTTGGCTAACCCAGTGGAGGAAAATGAAAAACAGCCACGCCTTACTGGCTGCAACACTGAAAACCTCAGCAGTGGCAGGAAAAATGAAAGAAGAAAAAAATGTCAGCCACGTGAAAGAGGCAGGGCACAGAAATGGCACAGAACTGAAGAAAATGACAATCAGAGAAGACTCTTAGGGGGAGGGCCAGAGTGTATAGGAAGGTAGGGAAACCCATGAGGGAGGAGGGAACACAGATAGACCAGCAAGTCAGCTGGGGGACGTCCATGGGAAGGGCATGGTGCCCACCAAACGTTTCCAGTGGCACTCATGATTATCACACCAGATTACTGCATACTAAGGTGTCAGCTCATTAGCTTAGTGGGTGATATGCTTGTTCTACTGTTTTTTCTAAGATGTGTTATATTATAGAAAGCCTTCTTTCAACAGTTAGTTTGGAATACTTCTAAGTATCCAACTATCTAGAAAATTCACTTTCCCATGATCTATTATTCCCCAATTCATCTTGATAACTAAAGTAATTTCATAATTTCACTGCTATAGACTGAATGTTTGTGTCCCCCATGCCCAAATTCATATGCTGAAGCCTAATCCCCAGTACAATGAATGATATTGGAGGTGGGACCTTTGGGAGGTGATTAGGTCATGAAGGTGGAGACCGCACGAATGGGATCAGTGGCTTATAAAAGAGACCCCAGACAGCTCTCTCACCTCTTCTGCCCTGTGAAGACACAGCAAGAAGATGGTTGTATACAAACCAGAAAGCTCTCACCAGACACCGAATCTGCTGGCACCTTGATCTTGGACTTCCCAGCCTCCAGAACTGTGAGAAATAAATTTCTGCTCTTTATAAGTTACCTAGTCCATAATATTCTGTTATAGCAGTCTGAATGGACTAAGATATTCACCTTTTCAGTATAAGTTCTCTTTACGTAGCTCCAAGTCTGAAAAAAGGAGGTTCTCTACTCTCTTAGTAAAATATTCTGACTGGTACCCACAGCCCACTGAATCCAGATGGCTCCAACCAGTTGAATTTTAAGGTTGTTTGTACCTATTTAATTCCAATACTATTGTAATGATGTAATTAAAATTTAAAAATATGTACACTGGTGGAAAATGAGAGCAAAAGAAAAAATTCTCATGTAAACAAAATTGAATCCTTTGAAAAAAATTAAGCGAATTTTTTTCTTTTTAACTGTTGATTTTAAAGATGAGAAAAAGAACTCATAAGAATCTAGAAAGATGCTGCATTGTTTTCTAAATGTCTTTAAAAAAACTCTCCATTTTAAAGAAACAAAAACAAGAAATTATAGAAAACACAGAGAAATTTCAACTCACGCAGATCCAAATTCAAAGCAAAGACCTTGGCCTTACTCAAAAGACTGGTAAGGGCTTCCCTGGTGGCACAGTGGTTAAGAATCTGCCTGCCAATACAGGGGCCACAGGTTTGAGCCCTGGTCCAGGAAGATCCCACTTGCTGTGGAGCAACTAGGCCCGTAACCACAACTACTGAGCCTGAGCTCTAGAGCCCACAAGCCACAGCTACTGAGCCCACGTGCCACAACTACTGAAGCCCGCACACCTAGAGCTGGTGCTCCGAAACAAAGAGAAGCCACCACAGTTAGAAGCCCACACACCACAACGAAGAGCAGTCCCTGCTCGTCACAACTAGAGAAAGCCCACGTGCAGCAATGAAGACACAACGCAGCCAAAAATAAAATAAATTAATTTTTTAAAAAAAGATTGGTAAATTACCGTACATGCATGTACTTTAAGTTAAAGTGTTTAAAGCACGTATATATCATTCGGTGACTGCATCCTGGAACCAGATTTTTTCAATAATTTCTGTCAGCTATTAGGCCCAATGACTCAGAGAAGATAGTTTCCACCACATTTATTTTAAAACTCTGGGAACAGATGCCCCCTGCCACCAATTTTTAATCTTCAAAGTGCCCAATGATGCTGGTAAACTTCAACATCTTTCATGTATAGAATGGAGTTTTAACTCATCTGGCCATCTACCAAGGGATCTTTTTGTCCTTATGGTAAAATTTGTTCCTTGGTTGGTTGACAGTCCTGAAAGCATAACTGCTCTTCTGTCTTTTGCACAGGCAAGGTCTCACTTGAACAATGGTTTTGTGCCAGCTTATCTTAAGGTTGTCTCAGGGTGAAGATGGTGGTTTCTTTTAGCTCTTAGACTTTCTTCCAAAATATGTGAGGTAGAGGAAGGGAGGTGAGTGTGTGTCAAGTGCTAAGTCCCACTGCTACTCTATTTCCAGATCAATCTCTCCCCACAGGAGGGTCTCACCATCACTGCATTTGGAAAGGACATCCTTCATTTGGTTTTGTTTCTAAATTGAACTTACAAGTTCAGCACAAACATTTCAAGCTCAATCCTGGTTTTATTTTATTTATTTATTTTTTTTTTTGCAGTACGCGGGCCTCTCACTGTTGTGGCCTCTCCTGTTGTGGAGCACAGGCTCCGGACACGCAGCCTCAGTGGCCATGGCTCACAGGCCCAGCCGCTCCACGGCATGTGGGATCTTCCCGGACCGGGGCACGAACCCATGTCCCCTGCATCGGCAGGCAGACTCTCAATCACTGCGCCACCAGGGAAGCCCTCAATCCTGGTTTTAGCTTCATCCAAACCAGGCATGGAAAGATTTCAAACAGTCCTCTTCCTGCCATGATATTATTTTTGCCCTGGTCCATAAATGAGTCATTTAGTAAAGTTGGGAAAGCATGTAAATTGCCATGGTGGGTGTTCTGCAGTAATCTTCATTCACTCAGAAGTGGGATTAAATAAAAGGCCTCCAAAATATAATTCATTTCTGTTTATCTGGTGACACGGTACAAAAATATCTCAGACAGGAAGAACAGAAAATAGAGAGAAATCTGTAGGCAATTATATAAGAGCCTTATTCTCCATAGTTAGAAGGCTGACCACCAAGGTATTGAATAAAACCACAGAGGCATATCTTGTGAACTTAATACCCAGTTGGATCATTTCTAACAGCCCCTTCCTCTATGTAAAATTACTTTCTACAATAATAATTATTTTCTTGATTTGGTTGTTTAGTTTTAATTTTAAAAATACCTTCTAATTTAAAGATATTCAAATTCTATTCAGTATTTCAAGTATGAAATAAAATTTGCATTTACCAAACAAAACATCATACCTTACAGTTCATCACTCTATTCCACTGTTTAAATCGTAAATACAAAAACTCTGTGATGTGTGAAATGAATTTCTGTAAAGGACGCCTTCGCCTACATTTTAATAGGAGTGAATATAAACCCGTTTGCTGTACTTGAAAGTGGAAAACAAGCTTTCCCACCAAAAATGGGCCTTTTCCTGTACATACGGTTTTTTCTTAGAAGTCGTTAAAGTTGTAAATGTCTGCACCACAGCGGAAAAGCATACGGCTACCTCAGTTAAAATCAACCACAGCAATTGTTTAGAACTTAGTACAATGAATTTGTGTGGCAGGAGGCAGTATTTTATCTTTGACATTGTTTAGAATTGCCAGCATACGGTGATAATAAAAAGCAGACCAAATTCTAATCAAATTGTTATCGCTTTTAAATTCTCTACAAACCATGTGCCCCCTTATTTTCTACACCCAAGGCAGAGCGCTCCCAGGGTTCTGCCCTTGGCATGTCACTACCACCAGGCAAGGGCACACCGTAATCTGAGGTCTAACAAGGAAGCTGCCTGGACAAAAGGGTTCTATATCCGGTTGCATCCGGATATAGAAATCAGAGGGCAGCTCAACTCCAGGATATCAGTGGGAACTTTATCATGATAAAGTTCTGGGTGGATCTAAAAATTGATGTACAAACAAGTCCAGGTACTGCTGGGGTGTGGGAATGTTTTAAAATGAGGTTCCAAATCTCACCTCTTGATTAATTGGAGAATGCTTTTTCCAGGTTTTTCACTTTTCATTCTGGATTGTAAATATTTGTTGAATGAATGAAAGGACAGATGGTCAGGGTGAGTCCATGAGAGAGGAGCTACAATTTATACATTGATTCGAACCCACATCTCTCAATTTTCTCGAAGAAATGATGATGAGATTTTTTTACCCAGAGAAACAAATGAGCATGTGAATTGTACAGGCGACCAAAAGCTCAGCACCAACAAATTCCAAGTCCAGACCAGGAATTGGTCTGTAAGATCTAGAGCACAGAAGGAAGCCCAAAGCCTAGGATGGCCAACTTAGCGATAAATGCCAGAGAATGTCAAACAGCTCTCTACCTTGTCCTGTAGCCCTCGCTGCTTACATGAGGAAGAAGGTCAAGAAAATAAGCAAATAGAATCTAATTGAATCTTCTACTTTGGAAGGCTCAGCAGATCCAACCATGCTGGCCATGAAGACAATGCTTCAGATCATGTCGTGTGTTCTTTCACTTGACCATAAACTCTAACCCTGCAGCATTTATAATCAGTGAGGGCAAGCACCTGAACTTAGGATCAGACAAAAGCACCCATTCCAAAAGGAGTTCCCCTGCAGAATACAGGGGGTTTCTCATTTTTAGACTAATTCTCCCACTAGCACAGAATAAAAGTTTCTCATTTCTAACTTTCTTTCTGTTGATTTTACTACAAGACCCTTTATAAAAGGGAGAAAATAGAGAAGAAACTTATTTCAGAAGAAAAATTGCTCTATAACAAAAAGAAAGACACATAAACACACACAAACGGTAAACTCCAAGGTTTTTTGGTAATGCATTTTTTCCTCTTTATATTGGGTAATGGGTATACTACTGAAGACAAAAGAAAAACAATAAAAGCAATATACTTGACGTATGTTTTTAAGCTTTTATAAAATGTCCAGCTCCAAAGGAGTAGAAATGAATTTTAGCTAAATTTGATACTTTACACAAACTGCATTCAACATGTGACATAAAAACTAAACCTTCTGGGCTTCCCTGGTGGCGCAGTGGTTGAGAGTCCGCCTGCCGATGCAGGGAACATGGGTTCATGCCCCGGTCCAGAAAGATCCCACATGCCGCGGAGCGGCTGGGCCCGTGAGCCATGGCCGCTGAGCCTGCGCGTCCGGAGCCTGTGCTCCGCAACGGGAGAGGCCACAACAGTGAGAGGCCCGCGTACCGCAAAAAAAAAAAAAAAAAAAAAAACCTAAACCTTCACACAAAATGTCCATGTAGTCCTATATGCAATAATATGGGCCAATATCACATCAATGATTTCCTCATAAGTTTTTTTAGAGTTCTATTATTTAAATAGGTAAGGTGTTATATCCAAGAGGGAAAGAAAAAAAGAGCTAGAGATTTCTCTTTTTACTCTGGAAGAGATATACTTTGCTTCAACACTTCCTACTCACTTAAATGACTCAAAATATTTATATGTCATTTTCTCATCCACATAATCATCAGAGATGTATATAAAGAAAAAACTTAACAGTATCCTATCCTCAGTAGGGATATGTCTACTCTTGAAGCTGATGTGGTATGGGAAGAGACTCATAAATTTGTCAAGAGGAGTAAAGGAGACAGAGCAAACATTTCACTCACAATGTCTAAATATTCGAGATCAAACACATATGAATGGAGCAAATCAGGTGTACCAGTGTCTGCATGTGTGTGCATAAATGAAAACATGTGAATATGCATACACACTTCACCAATTACCTCAAACCTTAAAGGTGAGCTTCTATCCCCAGAGTGGCATATTGTTAACCTGAAAAAAACTGAATGAACATTCAGTTCAGTAAGGAATTAGATATGGTCCATAACCACACCTCCCACATCTCTGTAACTTCTTAAACTATTTCACAAACAGGTCTCCAAAATCTTCTATTTGCTCTCATATGAGCCAGTGGTCATTGGGTCTGAGATATATATAGTTCCAAAGGTAAAAAGCTGAAGAACCGAGTCTTACCAAGAAAGGAAGTATTGCTCAGCTTCAATTTCCTCCTCCTCCTCCTGCAAATTGAAATTCTTGCTCTAATCAGGGTATTTCCAAATGCATATGAAATGGACCACAAGGAAGAGGAAATTAAGCATCACAGGATCTGTTTTAGGCTCATAATGAGACCTACAAAGGTTTCTAGGACCCAGACAGTGATCACCTTGCTAGAATATATTTGCTCTTATTGAAACACATTTTCTTGTAACTAGTTGCAATAAAATTAATAGAACTAAAATGGTCATCTTTCTGTTTTCCTTTGCCCTCCTTTTTTCCCATCCTCTCTCCCTCCCTCTCTCTCTTTCTCTTAAGCTTGGAGAGTTATAGAAGATGGGGTTGCTTTGGCTACCATTAAATTAATCTCACCTCATATCCTTTCACAAGTATAAAATTAATTCTGAGTGATTCTGATTAGAGCAACTGTACCCTATCCCTGATCAAGCCTAATTACAACTGGATGCAGGGTCCCCGCCATTGTTGTATGTAAGTAATGGAGCCTGAATTTCAGCCAGCAATGTCTTGTTAATGAATAGGACTGATGAGAGGCCTGCACATTGTCTCCAGTGACCTCTTCTGCATCATAGAGAGCAAACTGCACTGATAAACACACTGAGATGGTTATTATCCATTATTCAGTTTTACAATCAGCGAACACCTGGCACAGCGGCAGCCAGTCACTCTTTACTTCCCATCCGTATCTATGGGGGCCCCAAACTGACACAATATAGCATGCCAATTTCCCTTTATCAGAGGAAAGAAGTTATGAAGAAAGGGCTGGGGGACCCTGAGAAAGGTGCTCTTGCTCTTTTTACATCTCCTTGCTCTTTGCAAGGAACAGATATTGGCAGCAGTTGCCAATTGCTCTTTTATGTTAAGAAGGACTTACAGGGCTTCCCTAGTGGCGTATTGGTTGAGAATCCACCTGACGATGCAGGGGACACGGGTTCGAGCCCTGGTCCGGGAAGATCCCACATGCCGCGGAGCAACTAAGCCCGTGTGCCACAACTACTGAGCCTGCGCTCTAGAGCCCAAGAGCCACAACTACTGAAGCCCACGTGCCACAACTACTGAAGCCCACGTGCCTAGAGCCCGTGCTCCACAACAAGAGAAGCAACTGCAAAGAGAAGCAACTGCAATGAGAAGCCCACGCACCACAACAAAGAGTAGCCCCCACTCGCCGCAACTAGAGAAAGCCCGCGCAGCAACAAAGACCCAACACAGCCAAAAATAAATAAATAAATTTATAAAAAAAGGAAGGACTTACAGACCAAAGAGCTACCACCAGCTCCTGAAGCCTGGTATGCTTCCAGATTAACAAAGCAATGAGGCGTTCAAAGAACGAAGAAATGCATCGTTGCCGTCTTTGAACCTATAGGAAAGGAAAATCCGTTGCATTTTGCTTAGTCTTGGCTACTCATGGACTTTCAATTAATCTAGTTCTCTTCTGATTTTATAAATCTTTATTTCAAGCCTTCAACTTACTTTAAGGAAGGAGACTGCCTGCCTTTGGTGGCAATATATTTCATATTTTTTTATCTTTGCATGATCATAGTGAATTTATGATCATTCTATTGCATGAAAAAGTTCCAGTAAAGAGTTTTTTTTCAGCAATGGTTAATAAGAAAGTTTTGAGTCTACAGGACAGAGAATCTCTATTTTCTGGACAGCACTAGGTACATTTTCTATATCCCAGCAACTTCAGAGGTTGGGGAGGATGCTGGGGCAATGAGAAAGAAAGGGATCACAGGGTATTGGCGTGTGTGGCCTCAGAGCCTTAGTGCACAGTTTTGCCAGTTTGAAGATTCTAAAGTCAACTTAAACTGGGGGATCTCAGCAGTCTCTGGAAAAATTGGCTTGTGCCATCCAAACTCACCAAAGAACAAACTGGAATCAGAAAGGCAGTTTAGATAAACATATGAAGATGGTATTTTGGGTTCACAGTTTCTCAACTAGAAACAGGCCCACAAATTTAAAGGCAGTGGTGATGGGCCTCTGCACCCAGTGGCTGGTTTGAAAATGACAGCACAGCCATATACAGCTCCCTCTCCAGCAAGAGCTCAAACCTTACACACATTTTTCTCAACACCTCTTTCCAGAACCAAACCAAAACAAAACAAAACAAAACAAAGCAAAACAACACAAAACAGAAACAGATACTTTTTCTTCAAAGAAGTGGTCAAGGTACTTCAATTTTACAATTAAGAGGATAAAAGAAGACACATTTTGCCAAAGCTCAAATTGGCACCTGGACATTTCCTCAAGTTTATACAAACGTGAGTGACTTAGGCAGGCAAGGTCAATGACTGTAGACTCCATGCTATTACATTGTCGTACTGTTGTTATTTTTCAAAAGCCCTAGAAGTTAAGAGGAAGCACATAATGCCAATGTGTTTAGTGTACCTCTAAGGGTCAGATCATGCTGACATCACGGAATCAAGCCCTTCTCAACACTGTTCTTTTGTCCCACCATCAGAAAGGGACCCATGAGAAGCATGAAAATATGAATCAAGAAGAATGTAACTTTCCTAAGGTGAAATGGCTACATTTTGTCCATACAAATGTCATTTTCAAACACACTTGGATAGAATGACCACTTTGTCATTCTATGTTTGGTTTTGTTTTTTTGGGGGGGGGCTTGCAGTCCTATCACAGTTCTCACAGAAATGCTTGGCCAAAAAAGATGCCTTATAAACTGAAATCAGATTGCCCAAAATCAAAACAGTGAGAATTAAATCTCACACTTCTTGATTCTCAGGGCAGTCAGGTCAAGGCCCTTCAGAAAGGGGCGTTTTGTAGCAGATGAGATAAGAGGAGAAGGCAATGCTGGTCATCAGACTTACTTTACTCACATCTGTTTTTTACTCACTGACCAAAGACCTCTTGCCTTCATGGCCACTGGTATCTCTTGGAATAGGGTCCCCAACAAGAGAAAAGCAAGTCATGGAACCGCAGGTCAGAAACAGACCTTAAATCATGAAGCAAGATTACTGAGTAGGCCTGGCCTTGCTGCTTCCACCTGTGCGTTTGTGCACATGTGTGTGTGTGTGTGTGTGCTCATGGTAAAAGGGAAACACATATATAGATTTGACCTATTTATTAATTTGAAAAATACTTGTTGAGAGCCTGTCGTGTCTTTGGCACTATTATAGGTGCTGGGGATACAGCCATGAACAAATCAGCCAGAATCCTTGCACTATAGGAGTTTACATTGGTATGAAAATAAATGTGATAGATGTAAATAAAATATGAGGAATACAAACATATCGACGCATTAAAAGAATAAAACACCATCAAGTATTTTCATAGAACTAGTTTTAAAATTATAAGACCACATAACTGTGGAAAAACCTGAAATTAACTGAACAAAAATAATTACAAGTTATTTGTAATATTAACAAATATTACATCCATTGAAAATTTCATGGAGCCACCATTTTTCATCCATCAAATTAACAAAGCTGTTTTTCAAGAGTTTGGTGAGTTGAGCGCCCTCATATGCTGCTGGTGGTATAAAGTGTACAAGGCTTTCAGAAAGCAATTTGGCACCTTGTGTTAAGAACCTAAACTTTAAGGCTTCCCTGGTGGTGTGGTGGTTGAGAGTCCGCCTGCCAATGCAGGGGACATGGGTTCGTGCCCCGGTCCGGGAAGATCCCACATGCCGCGGAGCAGCTGGGCCCGTGAGCCATGGCCGCTGACAGCCTGTGCGTCCGGAGCCTGTGCTCCACAATGGGAGAGGCCACAACAGTGAGTGGCCCACGTAAAAAAAAAAAAAAAAAAAAAAGAACCTAAACTTTAAATATGCATTGCCTTCTATTCAGTAATTCCTCTTAGAGCTATGGGTCTCAATCTTTTGTACACCTAAAAATCTCTGGAACTTTATTTAGAAAGTGGATTCCTGGGCCGTGACCTCAAACATTCAGATTCTGCAGGTCCAGGATGGGACTCCTGACATTTATATGTTATTCTGATGGAGGTGGTTAGGGTGTCACACTATAAGAAGAGCTCCTCTGGAAGGATCTATTCCAAGGCAGCAATCAGAAATATAGAGAAAAATTTATATGTAAAGCTTTTGATCTCAGCTCTTATTTGTAATGTTGATAAACTGTAAACAACCTAAATTGACACAAATAAGGAAATGGTAATAGTAATTATGATACATACTTACAAGAGATTATAGCCATTAAAAATGGGCTTCGAGGGATTTTTTTTTTTTTTTTTTGCGGTACGCGGGCCTCTCACTGTTGTGGCCTCTCCCGTTGCGGAGCACAGGCTCCAGACGCGCAGGCTCAGTGGCCATGGCTCACAGGCCTAGCCACTCCAGGGCATGTGGGATCTTCCCGGACCGGGGCACGAACCCGTGTCCCCTGCATCGGCAGGCGGATTCTCAACCACTGCGCCACCAGGGAAGCCCCGGGGGATATTTAATAATGTGGGAAGACGCTAAATGAGAGAAATCAAGATGCAAAATTATGCATACTGTATTTATGAAAAAAATATTTTTTCCATATATATGAAAACAACTGCAAGGAAATACATCAAACTTTTAATAGTGGCTATGACTGCGTAGCAGGATTAGGAGAAATATTTATCTTCTATGTGTTGTTCTATATTGTCTGAATTGAAACAATGAGCAAATTACTTTCATAATCCAAAAACATATAAACTTAAAAAATAAATAAAGAAGTCATAAATCTCTTCTTTGCTTCTAGGCAGAAATACACCCAAATCATTCCACACATAGCTGCCTAGTCCAATGCTCCTTTTAGGCCCAATTAAGGAAATCTTCCAGAATTAGACAGCTGTCATTTATGTCCAGCTTTTGTTGCTCCTGTTGAAATTTAAATTTGCTTTCTCTTACTCTTCCTTCATGGAGTCCGAGACCAGCTGTTTGCTTACTTCCTTAAAGGGCTGCTCATAATGCCGCCCAAGCTAACTAGTGTCTATTTAAGTCCCAAAGTTCTGCTGAGAAGGAAATGTGTGAACTCTCACTGATCAGGAAGCGCTGGGGGAGAGGGCTAGTGAGTGTGAATGTGGTGAGTTCTGGTTTCTGGGAGAGGGTGACTGTAAGGGCTAAGGAAGGCATTTTCTAGATAAAGTTCTCTATTCAATAGACTCTTTGGGAAGCAATTAATCAATCAGTGAGTACCCTTTGAAAATATCTGCCTAAAATTCTTCCACAAGCACAAATTGCATGGCAATCCTATAAATCTTACAAAGCAATTATAAAAGAATGTTTCTTAAAAAAAATAAAATGTAATGGCTAAGGCCTGACTTTCCTTGCAGGGAATATACAATAAAAGCTACTATTGTGGGGGGAGTATCTTTCATCCATCATTTCTTCTTCCTTCCCACGGCACAGACCCTCTTCACCCCTTGTTGGGTAGGTCCAAACTAGTCTCCTGGGGCTCTGATTTTGGTTGTCTCATCCTTTAACAGGTGGTTACAACTCTTGAAAGAAAAACTCATTTTACTCATCTATAAAATGGACCTAAAGTTAGATTTTACAAAGCATGTAGGGATTCAAGGAGCCTCCCCCCTTTCCAGTAACCAGCCTGTCTGTCCCTTCCCATTAAACACTTGTCTTAATCCCACTAATAATCTGTCTGTATTTATCTTCTTATGCAGGGCTTCAGTCCAGCATTTGGCACACAGAAGGCACCTAGCAAATTTTTATCAAAGGAATGGAAAAACTGGATGACTGGTTCCTTTGATGATGGTAAGCTCCCTTGTATATACTACTCATCCCTGTTCTACAAACAGAAGAAACTTACTCTATATTAGTCAGTTTAATTTTTCTGCCCTTGTATCCATTATTCACTCAATAACAACACATTTTTATTGGGCAAATCTGACATGTCAGGCACTGGGGAAAAAGCAGTGAGCAAAATAGACATAGTCCCTATTTTCATAGAGCTTACACTGTAGTGGGAGGCAAAGGAACAACTGAGCAATTCATTAATTGATTAGTTCATTTTTAAAATGTGCTTTGGGGTATAGATAAGCACTATGAGGAAAATAAAAGTTATGTGATAGAGACTGAGAACAAGGGCAACCACAGCTGGTCAGGGCAGGTCTCTCTGAGGAGGTGACGTTTGAACTAAGACCTAAGTGATGAGGCCCAGGAAACACTAATCCATATAGCTTTTCTACATTGGCAATTTTTTAATTGAGGCAAAATGTATACAGAGTAAAATGCATGTGCGTACTTAAGTTTATAATTTAATGAGTTTTACTAAAGGTATACACCTATGCAATCATCACCATTAGGATACAGAACATCTCCCTTACCCCAGAAAGTTCTTGTGCCCACTTGCCACTCATGGGAAGCATAGTCTCACCCCATGCTCAGAGGCATCCTCTGCTCTGATTTTTCTTTTTTTTTCTTTTTTTGCGGTACGTGGGCCTCTCACTGTGTGGCCTCTCCCGTTGTGGAGCACAGGCTCCGGACGTGCAGGCTCAGCAGCTATGGCTCACAGGCCCAGCTGCTCCGCAGCGTGTGGGATCTTCCCGGACTGGGGCACGAACCTGCGTCCCCTGCATCAGCTGGCGGACCCTCACCCACTGCACCACCAGGGAAGCCCTGATTTTTTTTATCATAGATTAGTTTTGCCTAAGATGGGCTTCCTCAGGTACAGCTCCTTGGATACAGTTCCTCTGGATCAGAAGATCTGTTATCTAATGTGACAAGTTATCTGCTTCCCAAACTCCCAACATACAATGCCAATGTAAGGATAAGATAAGCACAATAGACACTAAAGTTCAGAAGGAAGAGAGATGAGAGGCCCGTAGCACAATCTCTGGTCCATAGAAATTTGACACGACTATAAGACCCAGCGTGACTCTATGTGCCCTCCTGCCATTTCCCATCACATACTGGCTGCAAATGTTCATGGCCATCCTAGTGCAGAGCTTTACAATGGGTGTGTCAAAGAGTGAGCCATGAATGGAGGACCATGAGCTGCTGGACCTCTCAGACTTAGAGCAGTCTGGTCTAGGGGTCCTCAAAGGACAGCCCCAGGGGAGTGGGCTCTGTTGGGGTGGGAACCATGAGGGACACAAGAGACACTCAGAGTCCTTGTTCCACCACAATAGGATGGGAGAGACCAAGAAGATGCCCTACCATCCAGCTGTCTGTTTCAGCGTCTCACTGAGGCACACCTCTGCCACGATCAAGGGCTATTGCCACTGCTAGGGAAGGAGCAGGGCAAACATTCAGTAGGTCAAGGAAGGCTGAGCTGAGGTGCTGACACACCAGCTTTAGGCATGGCCCCAATCTTTGTCTTCACATCTATCTTGTCCTTCTTCCCACTTGTGGCTACCATGCCCTCTTAGTTGTGTCCAAGCACTAACAGAGCTTCCTCATTATCCTGAAACACTTGCTATGATAAACTTCTATTGGACTTGAAACCCACTCACATAATCACAAGAATTTCCAACATCACATTTGTCAATAAGAGCAAAAATGAGATGTTATATTCTTTAAACAGAGTTTCAACCATTATAAATTTTAGAATGGCTTTAAAAATAGATTGAACATTTTTAATCACTAGCTTTTACAAAGCTTTAATGGTGACAACCAAAATTTTGAAAAGATAGCCATTTTTTTTTTTTAAGTGTTGGGAATTCCCTAGCAATCCAGTGATTAGGACTCTCACTGCCAGGGCCGGGTTCAATCCCTGGTCGGGGAACTAAGATCCCACAAGCCGCGTAGTGCAGCCAAAAAAAAAAAAGTGTTGATCAGGGTTTTCTCACAGATATTTTAAACTTATAACTTGATATTACAAAGTTATGTTCTTCTTCAGCAATAAAAAGGAATGAAGTACTGATACATGCTACAACATGGAAGAATCTTAAAAACGTTAAGCTAAGTGAAAGAAGTCAGACACAAAAGACCACATACTGTGTGATTCCATTTATATGAAATGTCGAGAATAGGCAAATCTATAGAGACAGAAGGTAGGTTAGTAGTCACCTAAGGCTTAGGGGTGGAGGGGACAAGGGTGACTGCTAGTGGGCATGGGGTTTCTTTGTAGGGGTGATGAAATGTTCTAGAATTGATTGTGGTGATGGTTGCACAACCCAGTGAATATACTAGAAACAACTGAATTGTACACTTTAAATGTGTGGTTTGTATGGTATGTGTACTCGTTTTCCTGTGGCTGTCATAACAAATCCACACACTTTGTGGCTTAAAACAACAAAAATGTGTACTCTCACAGCTCTGGAGGCAGGAAATCCAAAGTCAGTATCATGGGCTGAAATCAAGCCGTTGGCAGTGCCGTGTTCGCCCCCCACCCCCAGAGGATCCAAGAAGAGTTAATCCATCCCTTGCCTCCTCCAGCTTCACTCCAATTGGCCAAAATCTTCAAATCTCTCTCTGTTCCATCTTCATGTGGCCTACAGTGTGTCAAATCTCCCTCCTATAAAGGTACATGTGACTGCGTTTAGAGCCTACTCTGATAATCCGGGATAATCTCCCCATTTCTAGATCCTTAACTTTATTACATTTGTAAAAACTCTGTTTCCATATAAGGTAACACTTACAGGTTCCAGGGATTAGAACCTAATGTCTTGGCAGGGGGTAAAAGGGGTCATTTTTCAGCCTACCACAGTATGTGAATTATACCTCAATAAAGCAGTTTTTAAAAATACACAGGGTATAATTTATGAATAAATAAAATTTAGTATACAGAAGAAAAGCTATATCTATGTATAGATGCAAGGAGGCTTAAAAGACATATTAATCAATCGCAAATTTTGTTTTAACCTTGACTCAGACCAAAGGTAAAAAGACATTTTTGAGACAAATGAAGAAAATCAAGCATGGACTGGGTATTAGATAATGCTGGGAAATTATTTTAACTTATTTAAGGTCATAATGGTATCATGGTTGTTCTTTTAAATCCTATCGGTTAGAGATTTTTTGTTTGTTTGTTTGTTTGTTTTGCGGTACGTGGGCCTCTCACTCTTGTGGCCTCTCCCGTTGTGGAGAACAGGCTCCCAACGTGCAGGCTCAGTGGCCACGGCTCACGGGCCCAGCCGCTCCGCGGCATGTGGGATCTTCCTGGACTGGGGCACGAACCCGTGTCCTCTGCATCGGCAGGCGGACTCTCAACCACTGCACCACCAGGGAAGCCCTGTTAGAGATTTATACTGAAGTAATTTCAGATGAAATAAAATGATGCCTGGAATATGCTTTTAAAGATTCTGGCAAAAAAAGGGAGGATGGAATAGATGAAATCTGAAAGTGTTGATAGCTGTTTAATCTAGGTCCTAGATATCTGATGGAGGGGAGTTGGTCATTATACTATTCTCTATTTATTTGTATGTTTGACATTTTTCCATAATAAAAGAAGTTACATTCATGGAAATAAGCTCAATTTTCTCATTTAAAAATTTGAACAGGTTTTATTTGGAAGTTTTAAACAAATACAATATATTCTCTAATACCATATACATACTTTTTTCATAATTCTATAACATAAAAAAGCTAATTTTTAAATAAACCTGATAGAAATGCTCTCAAATTCCCTTTGGTTTTACCCCTAATGCTCTTCAAATAATGTCATTTTTTTGTGTGCCATGACGTAAAAAGATTGGGAAGCTCTGCCCAGAGGAACTGATTTTGTGCAAAGAGCAGATAAATACAGGCTTTCAAAGTCCTCCATTTCCAAAAGCTCTCAGGGCTCCCTCTTCAGCACCTTTTTAAAGGGCTTTCAGAAAACAAAATGCTTGAGACTGAAACAGTCCCTGCAGCTGCAGCACGGGTTTCAAATGCCCACTATTCTGTAAGAGGATCCCTTTGTATGTTTTTGTTTCCCAGAGGAAAAGCTAAACCCACCCCAGTGTTTTCATAAACTGAAAATGAATGGCTTGAGGGCCACCGTTGAGTGGGACAGAAGATGACATTTGGCAGAGCTGGCCTCTGCGGGGCTTTGGTCCCCCCTAGACCTCAGTCAGCAACCTGCAGGGACGTGGCCATGAGAGAGGACTTCAGAGGTGGAGCTCTGGTCCTCGTGGGGCCGCCTAGCCTGGGGGGCAAGGTGCAAGGTGTTCAGGGTGGGAGCATTGTGGGCGCAGCCCCTTTGCCAGTATACAGTCAGGCCAGACAGGGTGCACTTCCTCTTGGAAGCCCCCAGGTGCGCCCCGCAGCAAAGCTGCACATTGCTCTTCCTCTGGTGATTGAGTATATCCTTATCCCTGAATTTGGTTCGTTGGTTGTTTATTTAAATCTGTAATACACAGAGTAAAACATTCCAAAGAGAACAAAAAGATGTTCAGCAGAAACAGTCAATCTCTCAAGCTTATTTCTCCCAGAGGCAGCTAGCACTACCAGTTTCTTTTGCATCCTTCCAGAGATTTCTATACCTACACATGTGTGTATACCCATATACATGCCCCATCTCCCCGAATGCTTACCGTACACTCTATTCCTACCACCTCATGCTTCCTACTTTTTTACCCTTAGCTGTGTATTTTGGAGATTGTCATAGTTGTATATAAAGATATGTCTTGTCTTTTGTTTATTCAGTACTTTTTAAGGCTGTATATTTCTTGGTATGGACATGCCACAATTTATCTAAGTAATTCCATAGTGGTGTATATTCGGGTTGTTTCCAGGGTCCTGCTATTCCAAACAAAGCCACAATAAATTTTGCACTCCCTCCAAGCTTTTATGCAAGACTACCCTAGTTGCCTTTCAAAGAAACACATATACGCAGTGCTGACATAAAAAGAGAAAGCAACAATAAAAATCTCCCTTCCAACACACAAAATTACTGTTAGAATCTGACCTGTTTTAACAGAAGTAGCTGCTCCCCTAACAGAATCAAAACAATGTGGTAAGGGGCCTGGCTGCAGAGCTGACTCTCCCTTCTTATAATTCCTACTCCCATCCCAACAGATAGCTTTGCAGACAAACCACTGAGGCCACAAGGTATGAGGCTTTCCATCAAGGATATGTTTTCCCTTCACCTCTGACCCCGAGCCAGTCCATAGAAAACCCAGCTCCATTGTCTGCAGCATTTCCTTCCCTAAAAACACCAGGGCTCTGCCTCTATTCCAGGCCAGCATTTCTCCCGCCAAACTGCTCCAACAGACTTTATACCTGCCTGGCAAAGGATGCAAATCAAGAAACTGCAAGCAAAGATCCTTTGACTGTAGAAACCAACTGGCAGAGGACAAAAGAACAGGAAAGAGCCTGCTTAAGGAGGGAAATAAGAGTTTGGGGCCAATACAAAAAAAAAAGGACCAGAAGTTCCTCTCAACAAAACAACCAGAAGAAACCTTGTCTAACAATCAGATAAACTCCTCCAACAGCAAGCAGGAATATCTCACGGCCAAAAAATGCTTAATTCATTGAGGGCAGATTTGAGAGAAAGTGGGCTTAAATTAGTAAAAAGCCAGGATAATAGACTATGAAAGGGATATAAAATGCAATCCTTGTGAACACTGAACTAGAGTAAGTTGCACCATCACAGAGCTGGCCTTGAGAAAATATGCTGTATATGAAAACCAGCATGTCTGAAGTCTTTACAAACAGTTTATCCTATCAAGCAGATTAAACATTCCCATATGAAATCCTGTATATTAATTTGGGCCACCAGACAGCTTTCCTGACCATTTCACATTAATTAACTCATGTTTCATATCTGAAAATGCATGTGGTTTTATTTTAACTCTTTGATATGGTAGGAAACTTCGAATTCCCTAAAGACAGCATCTTATTAGTTTGGGGGGATACTTTCTGTGTGAAAGAAAGGTAAGTACATATTGTGATCATGTGTAACTTACCGAGAGCCAAGGCACAGAGGCTGACCCAGCTGTTTTCCTAAAGGCTACTCAGGACAAGGGCTTTCTTATCAGACACTGCGGTCAGACTGGAGGCACTTTCCCCAGACTGCTCGTAGTTTAATTCATAGGAGATTATGCACTGGGCTCACTCCCAGAAGTTCAGGAACATGGAATGAGGTCATGTCCTCAGCACATGGGGTTCACACCAGCCCGCAGGGGAGGACAGGGAGGCAGCAGAGGGAAGGAACATCAGGACCTCAGAGGCCTGGGGCTCACACCTCTCAGAAGCCTCCTGAAATGGCAGAGCAAGTCCAGACCTGCCAGGCTTTGACTCACAATTAAAGTACCCAGAGCTGGCAGGAAACTTGCAGGTCAGTAATCCACTCCCAGCCCACCCTCGGAAGCCCAGCAAGGGTCATAGAGCTGGGTAGAGCAGAACTTGAGGTAAAACTCAGGTATCTTGGCCCCTGAGTTGTGCTTCTCAGACTTTAATGTGCATATCAATCACCTGGGGAGCTTGTTAAATGCTAACTGATTCAGCAGGCCTGGAGTAGAATCTAAAATTTTGCATTTCTAATAAGCTGCCCTCTGATGCCAATGTTGCCAGTGGAGAACTATGCTGAGTAGCACATCCTCACACCTCTATTCTCAACATTCCTCAATTACAGAAAAATCCAGAAAATAGTCCCTCTTGCACTGCCTAGGAACTGATTAAAGAAAGTCCTTTTCTTGATCTTTTATTTACCAAACCTATCTCAAACAAAGAAGTCTCGGCTTCAACCTTCTTATCCACTGGAGACCCCCCAAATTACTGCCCAGCCCTTAGTGGGAAGGGAAAAGGAAACCATAAGACCAATGATCCCATACTCTCTAGCAGGTGAATTTCAGATAAAGCAGTGGTTCTCAAAGTGTGGTCCCCACACCAAGAGCATCAGTGTCACATGGTATCTTATTAGAAATGCAAATTCAAAAATTCTAGGAGTGAGCTCAGCAATCTGAGGGGTTTTTTTAATTGAAGTATAGTTGATGTACAATATTATATAAGTTACAGGTGTACAATATAGTGATTCACAATTTTTAAAGGTTATATTCCATTTATAGTTATTACAAAATATTGGCTATATTCCCTGTGTTGTACAATATATCCTTGTAGCTTATTTTATACCTAATTGTTTGTACCTCTTAATCCCCCTACCTCTATCTTGCCCCTCCCTACTGGTAACCACTAGTTTGTTCTCTATATCTGTGAGTCTGTTTCTTTTTTGTTATATTCACTAGTTTGTTGTATTTTTTAGATTCCACATATAAGTGATATAATACAGTATTTGTCTTTCTCTATTTGACTTATTTCACTAAGCATAATACACTCCAGGTTCATCTATGTTGTTGCAAATGGAAAATTTTCATTCTCGTTTATAGCTGAGTAATATTCCATTGTGTGTGTGTGTGTGTGTGTGTGTGTGTGTGTGTATACCACGTCTTCTTTATCCGTTCATCTGTTGATGGACACTTAGGTTCCTTCCACATCTTGGCAATTGTATATAGTGCTGCTATGAACATTGGGGTGCATGTATATTTTTGAATTAGTGTTTTTGATTTTTCGGATATATACCCAGGAGTGGAAAGTAATCTGAGTTTTAACAAGCCTTCCAGGCAATTCTGATGCAGGCTTAAGTTTGAGAATCACTGAGATAAGACTCATGGCCAAAAGCAGCGTATCAGTACTCACAGCTTTGTATCCAAAATGAAATAAAATGCCCACAACACAATAATTCCCCAGTCCTAGGACATGGCCTACTTGAAGCAACAGATGACATATCATCATATCCTACACCAATTAATTTAGAGTACATTACTATATGATTGTAGGACCTGCACACAGCATCTCAAAGATTCCCAAAGAATCACAAAGACACTCAAATTTACTCCCTCAAGCAGGATCCCCCTCAAGCTTCCTGCCCTGCAGAAAAGCTCACCATAGTGTCCTGGAACCACAGGCATGGTCACCCTACCTCACACCCTGAAGGGAATGATTTATTTACCTGACTCTTTCAGGTAAGAAGACATTTTCTTGTCATGTTTCTCTCATGTATGTGTGTGTGTATGTGTGTGTGTACTCCTCGACTACACGTTTGAAAGAGACCATCTCAACCCATGTCTTGTCAGAAAGCCTGGGACGCCAACATGTTAAGCTGAGGCAACAGATCTGTGCCCTGATGCAATAATAATATGGAAATAAATATAATTCACAGCTTCTACCCTCCTGTGCACATCCCTCATTTTCTTTGAGAAAGCCTCATTAAAATGTTTGTTGTAATTTATAAAGCCAGCTCTAATAGGATAACATTTGCTTCTTTGTCTTGCATATGAAGCCGTGATTCATCTGCATGCAATTCCGCCTTGTTTGTAACAACGTTGCCATGGCGACATTTTTCCTTTCAAGTACCAAGTAAATTGTGGAAGAGCACATACAACAGCATGGGCCTATAGGTAAATACTTCATTACTACCTACACAAACATTTCATTCGTTGTACCCACTCTCTCCTCTCTCCATAATCCAATTTTTGAATTCTTCCCTCCCAAGGGCACATGAAGACCTTGCTCCACCAGAAGAGATACAAATCAAAGCGATTTGGGTTTGAATATTTTAAAATAATTTTCCTTTTTCCACGATTCTGTAGGGCTATATGTAACAGAAGTTTTAAAATCAAACAAGAAGTTAATAACCAAAGTCTTCTGCATCCAAATAGCAGAAATTCCTGCCTTCCATCTCCACACAAATAGCAAAACTCTTAGACACCACAGCTGTACTTTGAGTCAATTTCATAGCAGTTTATACCTGATAAAGTTAATTCATATATAGGGACCCACAAAATGGAGGCCACCCCAGTGGTCCTGCCCATGTCACAAATCTATACCTAAAACAGCCTCATCTACAGGAAACACCTATCAAACACCAATTATTGATACAATCCTCCCACTCAGCTAGCTCACCTTAGCCTAAAAACTAGGACCTGCTCAACTTATCAGGAAATACCCAACCTCCTAGCCAATCATACCGTTTCCTTTTGCTTCTTCTAACACTACAAAACTCATTTTTGCCCAAAACCCCTCCACTGCTTGTTAGACACTGTACTCCCCCAATCCATGGATTGTTTTCCCTTGAATAAAGAACATCGAACTTGTTACAAAATTGTATGTTTCATCATTTGATATGGCTTTATTGGGCATTTATGCACTTGTCTAAAAGCCTCATTAGCTTCAAGCCCCTTATGGGCAAGATGTCTCTTTTACCCGTCATCACCTCTCCTGTATCAACGGGCAAAATGGCTCCCAGACTACTGACCATGGACAGATGCGTTGGAATTGCCCCAGAGCTATCAAAAGTACAGAGTCCTGGGTGCTGTGCCTGGGGATTTTTATCCTGCATAGGTCTATAAAATGGTGATAATAACAGTTTTAACTCAGAGGACGATCGTGAGAATTACATGAGCTCAAAAATGCATATGAAGCCCATAGCCCTGGGCCTGGCCTTATAGGCAATTAAAAACTGAGAGCTATATTTATTGGTAATAAAATATTATTGGTGATATTATGGAAGACTAGAAGAGAGTCAGAATGAAGTCTGATGAATAGTTCCTGCTTGACATAAAGAACTCCTTGGAATGCATACCTTAAGACAGGACACTTCTAAGAGTGAAAGGGGTGCTATTAATAATTTTATCAGGACGATAGGCATAAACCAGAAGTTTCCTGGTAAAAAGGATGCACAGTGTTCTTACCAGTAATCCTCCTTTACACTTAATAACATACACCTGATTAGGTTCCCATGGATGGAGCTGGCTGCTTGATTAGGTGAACATCTGATTGTACCATTGCTTTGGATATGTTGCTGCAAACCTGATTTCCCACTCTGGGTTTTATACTCTGGAAAATGTATAGACTGTCACCAGCATAAAGTGTTAAGACAAAACTGAGTTAATTGCCTGCTGAGGTAAGAGAACATCAGCTCCGCACTGCTTTTTGTCTAGGGTACAGGACGGCAAGGTTGGAAGTTACCAAATATTAGAAGTTTAAAGTTTAAGGAGGGACTTGATTAGGATTGAGTGAGAATCATGATACAACAGTCCAGCATTGGTGGGAACAGCAACGTGATCATTTGAAGAAAAGTTTCAGAGAATCTTAAGGTGCTTTCCATTGAAGCATTGGTGGGTCTTTCAGGAAGTTCCTGTAATGAACAATCAACTTATCTGTCTGGGCTAGAGTCTCTTTGAACAGTAAAATGTTAAAGAGGACAGTGGAATAGTAAAGTCATGTGAATGTAGACAGTAAACTGTATGAGGGATAGTTAGTTCCAGTCCTCAGTGTCCTGTTTGCTAGAAACCAATCTGCAACATGTATAGTCTTAACATTCCCACATTTTATATGGTAATTCTATTCCCAAGGAGCTAAAGAAATAATCTGATCCTAGTACAAAGATTTATGTAATGAAGATGTTCATTATGAACTAAAATAATTTAATAGCCCTAAATTGGAAATAATCCAAATGTCCAATAGTAGGTAATAAATGTGGTATATAGAATTTCATGACGCCATCAAAAGTTTATGAAAAAATATAATAACATGTACTGTATTTGCTAAGAGAAAATAAGCCAAATTATAGACTCAAATAAACAAGGGAAAAAATTACTGAAAGAAAATATACCAGACATAGCAAATACACCAAAATGATACTTCTGGTGGTTAGTTTATAGACAGTTTAAATGTTCTTTTCAGTGTTTTATATATATATTTACAGGTATATTCTCTGTTAACATATTTTTAATAGAGAATATATATTTTTAACAGAGAATGTATTGCTTTTATAATAAGAATGTTTTTGCACAAGCTGTAATATTATGACAGAAAAAATAGAAAATACAGGCAAGCACAAAAGACAAAAATGTAAATTAAAATTATCTGTAATCTGATCTCTCAGAGTTAATTGTATTTAACCTTGTGATGTGTATTCTACCACACATTTTTCTGTGTGAGAAAGCAAAGTAGCATTTTGCCTACTGCTATTATGAGATTGGGCGGGGGGGAAGCACTTTGACCTCTGAAACAAATAAAAATACAGAATCACTATCTAGCAACAGACCCCAAAATAGGTGAACCTTTTATCCCTTTCCTATATGCTACTGTAGGGAAGAAAAAAGTTTTCCTCAACCTCCTTTGGGTCCCTGGCCAGGTCAGAAAATTAAACTGACAAAGACAAATTAACAGGAGAAAAGCATACAAATGTATTTAATATAAGTTTTACGTGACACAGGAGCCTTCGTAAGGAAATGAAGACCAAAGAAACAGTTAGACCTGAGTATTTTCATGCTAGGTTTGATGAAAAGTGGACAGTCGTGGAAGAACATGGTAGGTTAGAGAGTATGAGGTAAGTGTAGTAAGCTAGGGGAAATTTAGCAAGGCCTGTTGGTTAGGAGTCTTCTCAGCATCCCTTTGTCTTTTAAGATAAGGATGCTCCTTTCCTCTGCATTAGGGAAGACACCTCTCTCAGGAGGGTTTTATGACCTGTCTAAGAAGAGAAGGGCAGGGAGGAAAGGTCAGAGTGAACTTCCTGCTTCTGTTATTTTCTGAAACTCCTTCAGCTTAAAATATTCACTATGCTAAAGTGCCATATTTGGGGATAGTGTGTCCTGAATCTCATCACTATTGATTTCTAACAAAAATAACTTTATTCCTGCCTTTTGCAATGCTGACATCTACAAATATATGATATTTCATGCAGATATGATAATTGTGTGAGAAAACTATCTTCCTACTGTGATTAGACTAATTGCAACCTTGGTAACATTGTGGGGATTTTCTTCAAATATCTGTCCTACTTTTTTATTCCACAGGACAATTCTTCTAAAGTCTAAACTCCTTTGCAAAAATTTTGCAAATAAAATTTACCTTTCTTTATGTTTTTTTCTCGTTTTTCTTTCATGTACACCAAATAAATGTAAGTATTTAGGGGGAAAAAGGGCTATATCATAATCATTTTTTTCAATTAACAATATACCATGAATATATTTATATGCCTATAAATATAAAATAAAAGTGCCTTTTTAATGACTATAGTATTCCAATATTTGGCTATATCATCATTTACATAACCAGTGCCCTGCTGTTGGATTTTTATGTTTTGTGTTGTTGACAATATAATAAAATCTGAAAAAAACAGACATACATATATTTTGTGTCCTAATCTAGGATAAATTCCTTGTATCACACTTCTAACTATAAGGGTACATGTATTTTAATGTTTTTAACATATATTGCCAAGTTGCTCTTCAGAAAGATTGTACCCTTACAATTCTACCACCAATGAGTGAACATTTACCCAGCCCTCTCCCCAACACTAGGTATTAGTGCTTGTTTTATTACTGACCAATCAGGGAAAATAAAATGGTATTTCATTTAAATATTTACTTATTTATTAGAATGTTAACTATTCATTTCTTAACTATCTTTTGGTAATATTTTATCTTATAAATTGAATAATTATAACTTTTTCCCATTTTCTTATTGAGAATTTATTCTTATTCTTATTTATTTGTAAGAGTTATTTATATTTTAAGGATATTTATTATGTGTTATATATTGTTACCACCCAGTTTTGTTTTATTTTTTCAAAATCTAATTTTAAATGTTTTGGGTAGGGGAATTCCCTGGTGGTCCAGTGGTTAGGACTCCATGCTCCCACTGCAGGGGGCGTGGGTTTGATCCCTGGTCAGGGAACTAAGATCCCACTTGATGTGCAGTGCAGCCGAAAAATAAATAAATTAAATTAAATTAATAAAATAAAATAAAATAAATGTTTTGGGTAGGTGGTGTTTGTTGTTATTAAAAAGAAGTTTTAAATCTATCCATCATTTCCTTTATGGCTTTCTGCCACTGATGTCATACTTGAAAAGATTTTACACCCTAAATTACAGGAATTTTCACTTACATTTTTCCTCTATGAGTTTCAAGATTTGTGAACTTCTAAATCTTTATCTAAATAACATATTAATACATAGCCTGCTTTTTCTTCAATATATCAGGCACAACTTTTATGTACTTCCTCATCTCTTGGCTGCCTCTTCACCTTGGCTACCATCACTGGCCAGTTCTACTTCTTGGAGCTAACTGGTCACTTGCCCTGGGAATGTCAGACTCTCCCCTATGACCACAGCTGCACAGGTACGCCATAGTTTCCAGCTCCTCTCTTCCCTTCAGGACTTAGATGAAACACCACACTGTAGAGTGTGGGATCTGGCATCTCTGGTAGCTTTCAAAGGGGCCAAATGATACAATCTGGATGTGCAGAGGGGTTAACTTCCATGGTGTGAACTTAGAGCAATGGGAAGTAGAGGTAGAAGGGACATGGGCAGAAAAATACCCTCTCCTTTCTCTTTCCCATAGATTGTTCCAATATATGGTTGGCTCCTTGTAGCCCATCTGGAAAAATCTTGCATGATGAGCGGACCTACCTACTGATCAACATGCTTGCCTCTTTGGATTGTCATGAAGTGACAACCAGACAGGTAATGCATCACTTTACATCTACTGATGTCTTCCCTTGCTTCACGTCCCTTTTGTACTCATTCCTGCTTCCCTAGGTTTATGACTCAAATATCACACCCATATCTCCATCTTGCCTCCAACCTTGTTTTCTTAGGAAGCCTCTCATTGCTTCTTTTTCCTCCTCCTCCTCCTTCTCTTCTTTGACCTTCTTCTTCTTCTCCTTCCCAGAAGACTCATTAGCATTCTTTTCCAACTCTTTGATTGATTTTTAAACTACTCATCTTGACATTTTTTATTTCTAAAAGCCCTTTCTTTGTCTCCAAATTTTCCTTTCTTGTAGCATCCTGCCTTTATTTCACTAATGCTATCTTATCTCTGAGGATATTGATTATAGCCTTTTTGATGTTTTATTCTACCTTCTGCCTTGTCTTTGTTTCCTTTGAGTTTCTTTTTCTGTTTTAACATCTGTTTCTCCTATTAAATATTTTCACTTTAAGATATTTCCTTAAATATGTGATGATTCTTAGTTACTCATTAATTTTTTACTCTAAAAAAGCTGTGTGCTTGTGTTTCTGTTTGTGGATAAAGCTTATAGAATGATGGCTTTCAGCATAGAGTCATTGGCATGGACCCAGCCATGCCACTGGGGAACACAAATGTCTATTTTTATAGGTCTTTTCTCCTGGCCTGGTCATTTTTCCCTCATACACTATTCAGTGTTAATGTCATAACTTTCTGGTCTCTTTAACTTCTGTACCAAGAAAGAAAGTCCAAGAATGATCTCTAACGGCCACTAGGACTTTAAAAGAAAACCAAGGTCCCTTCCTACTGGAAAGGAATTTTCATTAGATGCCAAGATAATAACACCTAGAAGAGACTTCCAGCCACAGTCGTGAGTGTGTGTGTGTGTGTGTGTGTGTAAATAATAACATTAAAAAGAAGTCCAGCAGCTGCCTAATAGAGAAATATGAGTGACAAAGGTGATAAATCATGTCACACACCCAAGAGACAACTAATTTCCTGCCCAAACTCTTCTGGCCTGTTGTGCTCACCTGTTCCCTGAATATGAAATCTTCCCAGCACAGTTTGATTTCTCCCCTGTCAGTACAGCCACTCATCTTTAACAGCCCCCGCAGAAAGGGCTTCTTTGTGGAAACTGAAAATAGTCGTTCATAACTGGTTTTACAGAAGGGTTATAAATAAATTCACCATGTGGTATCATGAATTTAATAAACCTGATGTAGTTAAGAATTCACTTTGGTTAACTTCTAGTCTAGTGCCGTCCAGTAACAATATAAGGTGAGTCACACATGCAATTTAAAATTTGCTACTAACCACATTTTAAAAGATATAAAGAGGGCTTCCCTGGTGGCGCAGTGGTTGAGAGTCCGCCTGCCAATGCAGGGGACATGGGTTCGTGCCCCGGTCTGGGAAGATCCCACATGCCGCGGAGCGGCTGGGCCCGTGAGCCATGGCCGCTGAACCTGCGCATCTGGAGCCTGTGCTCCGCAACGGGAGAGGCCACAACAGTGAGAGGCCCGCGTACCACACAAAAAAAAACCGAAGAAACAAAAAGATAGGATCATTGGATGCTTGAAAAAGAATAATTGACTACCTATTTATCAAAGTGATTATTAAATATTTTTAAAAAATAAATAAATAAAAAATAAAAGATATAAAGAAACAGGTGAAATTAACTTTAATAATATATTTTATTTAACCCAGCATCTCAAAAATATTATCATTTTAAAGTAGTTACTATGAAAGGTATTAATATAAAGTATATTAATGAGATAATATATTACATTATTTTTGTGCTAAGTTTGAAACCCAGTGTGTATTGGCACCCACAGCACATCTCAATTCAGACTAGCCACATGTCCTTTTTTTTTAAATTTTTATGGGAGTATAGTTAATTGACAATGTTGTGTTAGTTTCAGGTATACAGCAAAATGATTCAGGGATATAGATATAGATATAGATAGATATATCGATTCTTTTTCAGATTCTTTTCCCATATAGGTTGTTACAGAATATTGAGTAGAGTTCCCTGTGCTATATAGTAAGTCCTTATTAGTTATCTACTTTATATATAGTAGTGTGTATATGTTAATCCCATCCTCCTAATTTATCACTTCCCCCCACGTTTCCCCTCTGGTAACCATAAGTTTGATTTCAAGATCTGTGAGTCTCTTTCTGTTTGTAAATAATTTCATTTGTATCATTTTTTATTAGATTCCACATAGAAGTGATATCATATGATATTTGTCTTTCTCTGTCTGACTTACTTCACTTAGTTTGATAATCTCTAGGTCCATTCACGTTGCTGCAAATGGCATTATTTAGTTCTTTTTTATGGCTGGGTAATATTCCATTGTGTATATGTACCACATCTTCTTTATCCATTCCTCTGTCAATGGACATTTAGGTTGCTTCCATGTCTTGGCTATTGTAAACAGTGCTGCAGTGAACATTGGCGTGCATGTATCTTTTCAAATTATCATTTTCTCTGGCAGACTAGCCACGTTTCAAGTGCTCCATATCCACCTGTGGCTTGCAGCTTCCATATTGAATAGCTCAGATCTAGCCTCAAAATTAAGAATAACTCAGGTGTGACATATAATACTAAAACTCATTTCTTGGGACTTCCCTGGTGGTCCAGTGGTAAAGAAACCACCTTCAAATGCAGGGAATGCGGGTTCAATCCCTGGTCAGGGAACTAAGATCCCACATGCTGCGGGACAACTAAGCCCGTGCGCCACAACTACTGAGCTCGTGCACCTCAACTAGAGAGCCTACGTGCCGCAAACTACAGAGCCCACGTGCCCTGGAGCCTGCGTGCCACAACTAGAGAGAAACTCAAGCAGACCGCGTGCTTTAATGAAAAAACAAGATCCCACATGCCTCAACAAAGATCCTGTGTGCCGGGCTTCCCTGGTGGCGCAGTGGTTGAGAGTCCACCTGCTGATGCAGGGGACACGGGTTCGTGCCCCGGTCCGGGAAGATCCCACATGCCGCGGAGCGGCTGGGCCCGTGAGCCATGGCCGCTGAGCCTGCATGTCCGGAGCCTTTGCTCCGCAACGGGAGAGGCCACAAAGGTCAGAGGCCCGCTTACCGCAAAAAAAAAAAAAAAAAAAATCCTGTGTGCCGCAACTAAGACCCGATGCAGCCAAAATAAATAAATAAAATAAATATTTTTTAAAATTTTTTAACTCATTTCTCAAGTTTTATAAGAAACTGAGGAGATGAAAGTCCATTTCCTGCTGACTATAGTAAAATTGGTATTAGTGGCAGTGTTCCAAATTCCTCAAATATCTAGAATGCATGAAATGTGATGAAAGTATTCTCTGATCCACATGTAGTAAACAACAAAAGCTTAAATAAAAAACCCAACTTTTTTCTGTGTTGAGGAAACGTCTCTGACTGTGGCCAGGGAACAATTTAACAAGGGCTGTGAGCTAAATGCATTTAGGAGACAGACAAGTCACATAAATTCGTGGGAACCAGCATGTTGTGTGTAAGACATCAGGGAGTGTCAGCAACTGTGCCAAATTGGAAAGTGCATACTTTGTCTAGACATGCTCAAGTTGAAAACCTGCATAAATACCATGTGTGTCCAACGAAACCCATCTGTGAACCAAATTTGGCCTGTTTGCAACACCTAACTCAGTGGGACCAAAAAAGGGAGCATCATAAAGGAAAGGCTTGTTTTATTCCCTGAGTGGAAGATTCTGTCTCCCTGGTTACACTGCCAAAAACATATTTTCTCCTCCCAATGATAGAGGCTTTTGTGATGTAAACATGTATCTCACTTAAAGTTGCCTTTAGAAGTTCAGTCTTCGGGATTTTCAAGAAACAGGAAGACTATTAGACATAAATAACTAAGATTCATAAGTAAGATTCATTAGCATGACATGGCGTGATGTGTACAAATATCCTTGCTTGCTCTCCAGACATGGACTGGAGTGTTATGAGGCCACTGTAAGAACACAAGCCTGACTTGGTCACAGCTATGAAGTCAAGAGCAGCGTGAGTGCTGGAGGCCTGGTTACTGGTATTCTGCTCCTGCTGACCAGCCAGGCAGCATTCACTGCATAGCTGTGCTATTCAAGGCAAGGCATCCTTTGCCTACCTTCAACCTTGCTCTAACTAGAAGCACTCTTTTAAAGATAAGGAATATTCTAAAAGAGTCATTAAAAAGAAAAATCTTAAATCAGCTGTCTTAGGACAATGTTTTTAGTGTTGAAAAATCTTAGAATATGTGATACCATGTGCATTCCAACAGTTATATTTGCCTTTTGGAAGGATTACCTAGCAGGTAATTGAACACATTTCACCTAAGAGCACAAATGTGTGACAGAAGTATCCTCAATAAGAGAAAGTGATTCTCTTTTGAAAACGCACAGTACCCTTTTCTGGGTGTTCATGAGATCACTCCTTTAGATGGAGTGACTAATCTGGATGCTGTCATCATAGCAAAAAGAGCAGCTTCCTAATTCTCTTCAATTAGGAGGAAATAGTTTGAACATTTTCAGGCTCATTCTTTTTAGGGAGTGTATTAGTTTACTTGGGCTGCCATAACAAAATACCACAGACCGCATGGCTTAAACAACAGAAATTAATTTTCTCATGGTCCTGGAGGCTAGAAGTCCAAGATCAAGGTGCTGGTAAGGTTGGATTATTATAAAGCCTCTATCCTTGGCTTGCAGATGGACACCTTCTTGATGCCTCTTCTCATGATTTGTCCTTCTGTGCTCGTGTGCCCCTGGTGTCTCTCCCTCTTCTTATAAGGACACCAATCATATTTGATTAGGGTTCACCCTAACAGCCTCATTTTAACTTAGTCACCCTTTTACAGGCCCTATCTCCAAAAACCATTACCTCCTGAGGTACTGAGGGTTAGGACTTCGACAAATGAATTTTGGAGGGACACAATTCAGTCCATAACTGGAAGTATCATTTCTTGCTAACAAAAACAGCTAACATTCATTCAGCAATTCTTACATGTTATTAGCCATAATAAGCACTTTACAAGTTTAACTCATTTCATCCTCATAACAACCCCACGAGCTAGATACTTTTATAATCTCTATTCTGCAGATACAAAGACTGGGCAGAGAGAACGTAAGTAACTTGCCCAAGGTCTCATATCTAGCAAGTGTCAGAGCAAGGGTATGAAGACAGATATCTTGGCTACAGAACCCAAGCACTTAGCCACTTCATAACAAATAGATAGAAATGTTTTTTGCAGCAGAAAAATCTGCTATTCCAAATTGGTTAGCAATGGTTCAGTATTCTGTCATGGACTAAATCGTGTTTCCTAAAATTCATATGTTGAAGCCTGTACTCCTAATGTGACTATATTTGGGGAAGAGGCCTTTAAAGAGGTAATTAAGGTTAAAGGAGTTCAGAAGAATGAGGCCCTAATCCAACAGGATTAATGTCCTTACCAGAAGAGGAAGAGACACCAGGGATGCATGTGCACAGAGAAAGGCCATCTGAGGAAAGCAAGAAGGCAGCCTTCTGCAAGCCAAGGAGAGAGGCCTCAGGAGAAACCAAACCTGCCGACACCTTGATCTTGGACTTCCAGCCTCCAGACTGTGAGAAAATTAATTACTGTTGTCTAAGCCATTCAGTCTGTGGCATCTTGTTATGGCAGCCCGAGCTGACCAGGACACTATTTTAATCTCTTTGTCAAGAGCTAGTGTGGAAAGAGTCTATGATTAATACAGACAACCTATAAGATTTTGGTGACAAGAGATTGTCAAGTCAGTAAAATTTTCGGTGAAGTGGGCTTCTCACAACACTGGACCCTGGAGGTAGAAACATTTTACAGAAAGCCCTGGGTTCTGCTTTCCATACCCAGGTGAGATGTGGGCTTCTAGATTCTGTATTTGGATTAAGAGATATGAGAACCTGATGTTTGTAAATATCATGAAAATCGAAGCACTTGGGCTTCCCTGGTGGTGCAGTGGTTAAGAATCTGCCTGTCAATGTAGGGGACACGGGTTTGAGCCCTGGACCAGGAAGATCACACATGCCGTGGAGCAACTAAGCCCGTGTGCCACAACTACTGAGCCTGCGCTCTACAGCCCATGGGCCACAACTACTGAAGCCCGTGTGCCACAACTACTGAAGCCCACGCGCTCTAGAGCCCGTGCTCGGCAACAAGAGAAGTCACCGCAATGAGAAGCCCGTGCACTGCAATGAAGAGTAGCCCCCGCTCGCCACAACTAGAGAAAGCCCACGTGCAGCAATGAAGACCCAACTCAGCCAAAAATAAAATAAATAAATAAATAAATAAATCGAAGCATGTCAATTGGGAGTGAAGGATAAAAGGAATATAAAAAAGAGATTGAGAATGTCGACAAAAAGGCAGTGGAAAAATAAGAATTGAGCTTTTCAGGCTTGGTGAGACCCTACCTGATAGGAACCAGATGCCTCAACCACCCCATCCTATTAGGGTCCTTGATTAGGTCCTCTGGGGTCCAAGGTAAGCCATGATGAAGTCAATTGCATCTGTTTTCACCCAATGTGATGACCTCACTTCTAATAAGATCTATAATCCTTTGCTGGTTAAGTTGGACACTTACTCCAAAACTTCAAATGCTTGTGGATGCGCACGCCCCACAGAACTGAACTGAGAGTGTTTGTGTGTTTTAAGCAATTATTAGAAATCAAAAGATGAATATTTGAAAAATAAAAAACAAAGCTGCACAACCTGCTGTGAGATAAAAATTGTGATATACATTATCATCTATAAACTTCTAATATCTTGGATTTGGGGGGCAAATTTTTATCATGAGGATCTGGTATTTTTGTCTAAACAGTTTAATAACCTGACTCCCATTGAAAGAATAAATAAACCAGAGAAAGACCCAGAGTAGACCACGCCAAAAGATGCAGCCTTAAGTAAGAGAGCATTCATTCAATGCATTTATTCAGTGACATTTGTTAGCAGCATGTTATGTGCCTCTGTGCCAGGTACTGGAGAGCCTGAGTTGAATAAGCCATGGGAAATAGAGAAAAAACAAACAGAAAAGAAGGTGAACTCCTAAGATATGGCAGTAAGGGCAGCAAATCCTAGGAGTAATAGAAATAGCTTGACATTGAGGTACTTGGAAAGGAAGTCCTTGCAAACTGTTTAATAGCACAAATTAACAGAGAGAGAGCAGACAGCTGGGCTTGCCAAACACAGAGGACAACATGAAATATTTAGGAAGAAAATCAATCCAGACAAAAAGAGAAAAATGGGCTGGGACACATCTAACCCTCCAGCCTTGAAAACTTTACCAATTTGGGGGCAAAAAAGGATTGGCATGCTTACTTTGTTATTCACACTTGAGTTAATTACCTATAGATCTCTGCAGTGAGTTCTATAGGTTTCTTTCAGTTGCTCTGTAAATCTCTGTTGTGTTTCGAGCAAAGCAATAATTTGCTTTCATTTAAGATCTTGTGACCCCCAAAGAACACTGTATTGCTTATTTCAGAAATAAGTAAATCCCAGGTATGTCTTACCAACTTGCACACCTCCAATGTGAGCGTGCATACAAGGGGTGGCAATTGACTGGGTGGTATTAGGTGTGCATGCAAAGAAACAATGAACTGTAAGTGAGAGTGCATGTGTTGTGTCATGTGGTCAGATATAATAATGTTTTGAATGGTGCTGACAAGTCATGAGTCACTGGGTACACCCGGGAAGATAATAACTTTCTGGAGGCAAGAAATCACTTGGGGGAGAAAACTGTTTCTGCCTTTGCCTTGCTGATTAATTTGCTAGAAAGGCAGGCACATTATCCAGCCCAGAGGTCAGGCAGCTGTGCGTGCCCCACTCTACCTTTTGAGGAGATAGCAAATGACCACAAGGCTGGTTGACATCAGGGACTGGTCAAGAAAACAAGTTCCAGGGCCTCTGGGACCAGCACTCTGTTGCCTCATTCCCCAAAGCTCATGTCTGGCATGACAGCACAGCCCTGAAGTAAGTTATGGCTCTGGAGAAAGCCCTGATGTTGAAATAGTGGGGAAAGATTCTGACTGACCTGCAGAAAAAAAAAATGGAACAAACTAGAGATACAATAGGAGCCTGATATCTCTGCCTCTACAAGAACAAGTTTATTATATCTGTAAAAAGACAAAAAGTAATTATTTAATCAACTGCCCCTATAACCAGTGCTTTGTTTGTTTGGTTTGGTTTTATTTTTTTATTTTTTTGGACCTAACAAAAGCTATATCATATTCACACCAATAACAGTAGTCATAAACTGGGCAGGGAAGACAAGTAGAGTGTGAAGGAGGTTTCCTGCCTGCATCCCCTCCCATTCACCCCCTCCCCACCGCTGAGACTCACAGCTCTAAAAGAAGCAGAGTTAAACTTTTCTTAAGGAAACTCTCCATCCAACAGAGTCTGAGTCTTAACTGTCAGATACATTTAATTCTATGCATTTAACAGAGGGCTTGACACAGGTGCTGTGTGAGCTGAGGAAAGGCACTCTGGGGATGTGAGAAAACAGCCTGGGGGGGCGTGCCCTGAGAAAGGGAAGCTCAGAGTCTGAAAGAAGCTCAGGAAAGAGGGAGGCTTTCTGAAGCTTGGAAAGGAAGGAACAAACTCCTCAGTGCCACAGCACATTAGGAAGCCAACAGATAGAGTTTGACTGGACTAGCTAATATAAGACATGGCCAGAATTAGCTAAGACCTGAGAGCATGTACCATTTCAAGTGGAGGACTCCCCACAGAACAACCAAGGCGTCTTTCATCAAGAACTGTTTTACCATCATTTGCCTCCTCAGTTTAGAATTTTTTAACAGTTAAAATTAATGGTTGAAATTTAAAACTTCTGCTCTGTAAAAGACAAAGTCAAGAGAAGAAGAAAACAAGCTAACACAGGGAGAAGATATTTGCAAAAGACACATCTGATAAAGGACTGCTATCCAAAATACACAAAGAATTCATAAAACTCACTAATAAGAAAACTAACAGGCCAATTAAAAAATGAGCCAAAGGCCTTAACAGACACTTCATCAAAGAAGATATACAGGGCTTCCCTGGTGGCGCAGTGGTTGAGAGTCCGCCTGCCAATGCAGGGGACACGGGTTCGTGCCCCAGTCCGGGAGGATCCCACATGCCGCGGAGTGGCTGGGCCTGGGAGCCATGGCCGCTGGGCCTGCGCGTCCAGAGCCTGTGCTCCGCAACGAGAGAGGACACAACAGTGAGAGGCCTGCATACCGCAAAAAAAAAAAAAAAAGAAGATATACAGATGACAAATAAACATAGGAAAAGAAGCTCCACATAATATGTCATCAGAGAAATGCAAATTAAAACAATGACATACCACTACACACCTGTTAGAATGGCCAAAATCTAGAACACTGACAACACCAAAAGCAGACAAGGATAGGGAGCAACAGGAACTCTCATACAAAATTGGTGGGAATGCAAAATGGTACAGCCACTTTGAAAGACAGCTTGGTGGTTTCTTACAAAACTAAACATACTCTTTTTTTTTTTTTAATATACTCTTAACATATAATACAGCAGTAACGCTCCTTGGTATTTACCCAGAAAAGCTGAACACTTATGTCCACACAAGAAACTGCGCATGGATATTTACAGCAGCTTTATTCATAATTGCCAAAACTTGAAGGCCACTAAAATGTCCTTCAGGGGCTTCCCTGGTGGCACAGTGGTTGAGAGTCCACCTGCCGATGCAGGGGACACGGGTTCGTGCCCCGGTCCAGGAAGATCCCACATGCCGCGGAGCGGCTAGGCCCGTGAGCCATGGCCGCTGAGCCTGCGCGTCCAGGGCCTGTGCTCCACAACAGGAGAGGCCACAACAGTGAGAGGCCCGCGCACCGCAAAAAAAAAAAAAAAAAAAAAAAAATGTCCTTCAGTAGGTGAATGTATAAATAAACTGTGGCACATCCAAACAATGGTAGGTTATTCAGCGCTAAAAGAGAAATGAGCTATCAAGTCATGAAAGAATATGGAGGAAAGTTAAATGCATATTACTAAGTAACAGAAGGCAATCTGAAAAGGTTACAAACTGTATGATTCCAACTATATGACACTTTGGAAAAGGAAAAACTATAGAGATAACAAAAAGATCAGTGTCTGCCAGGAGTTGGGGAGTGGAAGGGAGGGATGAATATGTGGAACACAGAGTATTTTGAGAGCAGTGAAACTATTCTGTATGATACTATAATGATGGATACTTGTCATTATACGTTTGTCCGAATCCATAGAATGTACAATACCAAGAGTGAACCCTAATGTAAACTATGGACTTTTGACGATTCTGATGTGTCAATGCAGTTTCATCAATTGTAACAATTGTACCACCTTGGTGAGAGATGATGATAATGGGGGAGGCTATGCATGTGTGGTGGCAGGGAAATCTCTGTATCTTCACCTCAATTATACTGTGAGCCTAAAAGTACTTTAAAAAATAAAGTATTTTTTTTTTTTAAAAAAAAAAAAAGGTGGGCTTCCCTGGTGGCGCAGTGGTTGAGAGTCCACCTGCCGATGCAGGGGACACAGGTTCATGCCCCGGTCTGGGAAGATCCCACATGCCGCGAAGCGGCTGGGCCAGTGAGCCATGGCCGCTGAGCCTGAGGGTCCGGAGCCTGTGCTCCGCAACAGGAGAGGACACAACAGTGAGAGGCCCACGTACCACAAAAAAATAATAATAATAATAATAATTTTTTAAAAAGGTAATAGTTGTATAAATGAAGTGTGGTTTCCTAGATTATAGCCTGGAACAGAAAAAGAGCATTAATGGAAAAACTGGTAAAAGTCTAGAGTTTAGTTAATAGTCATGTACCAACTTTGGTTTGTTATTTTTAACATATGTACCATGGTAACGTAAGATGTTAACACTAGAGGAGGCTGAGTAAAGGATATTCAGGAACTTTGCAACTTTACAAATCTAAAATTACTCCAAAATTAAAAGTTTATTTTAAAAAATTAATATTTGGCACTTCTGTGGTTAAATCCCAAAGTTATCTGAAAAACACTACAAAGAAAGTTCACTCGTAGCTCCCTAATTCTTACTTTGATTATTTTAAAGAATTCTGGAATATCTTTACTAGACATACAAAACCAACCATCTTACTATAAGGACCCCAACAATCTTCTAAAAATTTCTCACCTCTAATACTCCCACATAATTCTAGAATCATGTGGTAGACTTCAAAAATGGCCACAATTCTTCACCCCTCCCTATATCCACAGCTTTTCGCAGGATGACATAGCAGCTCCTACCATCAAGAATCTATTTCTCCACTCTGTGAATGTCGGCTGGGATTTTATGACTTTCAGTGAATGGGATGTAAATGATGTGCAATTTCTGATTCTGGGTCTCAAAAACCCTTGACATCACTGTCACTGTCTGAACTCTCCTACCACCATGTAAACAAGCTCAAGCTCACCTATTGGAGGATAGGAGACTGCATGTAACATGGTTGAACCACCTGGCTGGGCCTTCCCTCAACTAGCCAGCCTCCAACCAATCCAGCTGTTGACTACAGATGTGTGAATGAGCCCAGCCAAGACCAGAGAACCCCCCTAGCTGGCCCTAATCCAAGCTGCCATCTTGCAGGTACATAAGCAATAATACAAGATTGTTGTTTTAACATACTACGTTTGTTTTGCAGATACAGCTTACTAATACAACTTTACACATATTAGCATGGCTATTATTAAGAAAGAGAAAGAAAGAAGAAAGAAAGAAAGGGAAAGGAAGGAAGGAAGGAAGGAAGGAAAGAAGGAAGGAAGGAAGGAAGGAAAGAAGGAAGAAAGGGGGAAAGAAAGAAAGAACATAAGTGCATTATTGGTGGGAATGAAAAATGATGTGGATACTATGGAAAGCAGTATGGTAGTTCCTCAAAATACTGAAAATAGAATTACCATATGATCTAGCAATTCCACTTCTGGGTATATATGCAAAATAATTGAAAGCAGGGTTTAGAAGAGATGTTTGTACACTCATGCTCATTGTAGCATTGTTCACAATAACCAAAAAATGGAAGCAACCCAAGTGTCCAACAAGAGATAAATGGATAAACAAAATGTGGTGTACATACAATGAAATATTATTCAGCCTTAAAAAGGAAGGAAATTTTGACATATGCCACACCACGAATGAACTTTCAGCACATTATGTTAAGTGAAATAAACCAATCACAAAAAGAGAAATACTGTATGATTCCACATATATGATGTACCTAGAGTAGTCAAATTCATAGAGGCAGAAAAATAGAAGGGTGGTTGCCAGAGCCTGGAGAAAGGGGGCAATGGGTGTAGAATTTCAGTTGCTTAATGGGTATAGAATTTCAGTTTTGCAAAATGACAAGAGTTCTGAAGATTGGTTACACAACAATGTGAATGTACTTAATGCTACTGAATTTTACATTTAAAAATGGTTAAGATGGTAAATGTTATATTATGTATATTTTACCATAACTGTTTTGAAAAGCTAATGATATAAGTCCCATCCTCTCTGTTCAGTCCTCTCATCCCTTCTCACCCAAACTTGAACTCACAACATGAAGATTTTGTCCTCAGTTCCTCAGAAGGAATCTCTACTCTGCTACCAACTTCTAGTTTAAAGTAGGAAAAAATAGAACACATGAAATTGTCACCCATGCTATGCAGCTCAGGCCCAGGCACGGAAACTTTTTTTTTCTTTTTTTTAAATCACATGGGCCAGGGCTTCCCTGGTGGCGCAGTGGTTGAGAGTCCGCCTGCCGATGCAGGGGACACGGGTTCGTGCCCCGGTCTGGGAGGATCCCACATGCCGCGGAGCGGTTGGGCCCGTGAGCCATGGCCTTTGGGCCTGCGCGTCCGGAGCCTGTGCTCCGCAACGGGAGAGGCCACAACAGTGAGAGGCCCGCATACAGCAAAAAAAAAAAAAAAAAAAAAAAAAAAAAAAATCACATGGGCCAGTTGTGTTTTATCAACAGGATACCACAAAGGCCAGTGACAAAACCAGACTGAACCAGCTACCTCCAAGATGGCAGGCAAAGTGGACTAAGGGTCACCACTTTCCTTGCCTTGATTTATCTCTGTGTTTCCATACCAACTCCTGAGAGCTGAAGGACACTTGCCTGATTTATCTCTGTGTTTGTTTCAAAAGTACCTGGTGTTTGGCAGAGATGCTTTGCAGCTGTCCTGTGAGAGATACATGCTTTGAGAGATAGGCAGTGGTCAACCTCCCAGAGCGGGCTCTGACTTGACCACAGGAAGGCGCCTGCACAGATGAAACCTGGAGGTATCAAGAGTTACCTTTGCTTCGTTACTGTGCTAAGATCTCTGCCAGAAGGCGGGATTTGTACTCTGCTAGGCACAATTCGTGCCGTGTGCAAAGCAGTGTGGAAGACTGCACATGCCCCAGCTGCCCTTGGAAATCTCCACCCTTTTGCTAGAGCCTGATGACCTGTCTGCCTCCTAACCCTTGGAATTCCCTTACTCCCTCCCTCTGGGGAGAAGGTGCCTTTAGAGCATGAGTTCTCCTTCTCCATTCTCTGGCCATAGAATAAAAGACTGTCTGACTTGTACCAAACTCAGTTTCAATATTGGCAGCATGAACCCAGGCAGGAAAGAACTCCCTGACCGAGATGGGTGGGTGGGGGGGGGGCTTCAGTTCAGCTAGGGCTCCAAGAAGGGGGCCTCACATCTAATTTGGTAACAAAATCATCCTCTATCATTTTATAGACTAACTTAATGCAAGAAATTAAAGTTATTCTAGAAGATTCCCCCCTCATTTACTTCACCACCCTCAGGAAAATATGCCCCCATAGAACCTTTACTACAAGCTCTTGGGTTACGTCCATCCCCCCTTCTCTTTTGCCCAACCATCTCTTTTAAATCTTACCAGTGACCTTATGGTGAAAAGCAAACGACACATTGAATTCTAAAAGACTGACAAATGCACGCTTTTCTGAAGCTCAAGTAAAATTATGCTCCTACAGCCCAACGACACTCCAGCTCCCTGTGGTTCAGGGCTTCACAGACACACATTCTCAGAAACACAGTCCATTTTTAAAAAGCAATTAAAAATATTTTTAAAATTTGTTCTCCTCACTTCTGTCCTCCCCATCAATAACTTTTTTAGAGCTTTTCTAATATAAATCTTATCACCTCTCCTGCTGCTTCTGCTCTCTGTGCTCAGATTTATAAAAGAAGGCCCAGCATGGAAGGGAGGCAGAGGAAATCGTCTAGTGGCCAAGGCCCCAGTGTTCTTTTTTTGGGCAGATAGAGTGTCCCTATATAACCTGGCTGGCAGGTCTGAGTCTAAGAAAAGAGATACATATAGGGAAATGAATACAAATATTTAAGTTACATAGTTCCCATGATATAACCTTTAGATGAGATTTATATTTAAACTGTACCAATTGTATTTCCCAGAAAGTGTGGCTTTTAAAATGAAAGCCCAGATGAATTTGATCAAAGGCGTTTTCAACAGAGCAAGGATTGACATTTCTCATCCCACACAGAGAAAATGAATAGTGGAGTCTTCATTCGTGGAAACCACGATTCCCGGCACTCGCTCCTTTGGAGTCTTACCATCTCATTGCAACAGCGCACAGCCTCCTCTGTGGATCCGAGGAGAGGAGAAAACCTCTTTCTCTGACACACCCAAAGGGGCAAGAAAAAAGTACTTTCAACACCTCACCTGCTGGAGAAGACAGCTCCCTCCCAGTGCTCTGTAAGAAATCCTGGCTAAAAAAAATTTTTTTAATAAATTTAATTTCCTTTGAAGTGACTATTTGATCTCATTTCATACATTGAAATAATTCCTGAGAAGATGATGTCTGCCTCCTCCCATTCCTAGCTCTCCAAACCTCCCTCTCAGCCTCTTCCTATACACTCTGGTTATTGTAAACAGCTTACACCCCCTAAACCAGGGAGTAGCAACCTGAGTGCCACAAATGTATTGCATTGCCCCAGGGTGCCTTGCAAATGTTACATTTGTCTTGAGTCATCACTTGCTAAAAGTTGGGAAGCGCTGTCCTTTACATATTGTTTCTGGACTCAGCTGCCCTAGAAATGTGGAAAACCTTTTATCTGTGTAATTTATACCCATTTTTTCAGATTCAGCTCTGGGTATCTGACTTCTTCCTCCAGGAAGCCTTCCCTAATCTGACCTAACCCACCATTTGGTGTAGGTTAGGTGCTTCTCTACACTCTGAAATACCCTCTGCACCTAGATTCCACATCCACAGTGTAGTGTTATACATAGCCACTAAGAAGTAGTTCCCCCACTATGTCCTGCTTTGAGGGCAAAGTCCTCATAACTGTTGTTATTCTACCCTTAAATGAAGTTAGTCCGAATTTTTCAATAAGTTCTGTTAACCATCTCTATCTAGGGCAAGTCTCTTTACCCTTCAAGGCCCCACTAAGATTAACCTTGGTGATAACCCCCCTGCCCGATCTCAACTCCAGCAAAAGTGCTTTGTGTGGACTTCCCTGGTGGCGCAGTGGTTAAGAATCCACCTGCCAATGCAGGGGACACAGGTTCGAGCCCTGGTCCGGGAAGATCCCACATGCCTCAGAGTAACTAAGCCCTAGTGTGTCACAACTACTGAAGCCTGGGCACCTAGAGCCCGTGCTCCGGAACAAGAGAAGCCACCTCAATGAGAAGCCCGCGCACTGCAACAAAGAGTAGCCCCTGCTCGCCACAACTAGAGAAAGCGGCACGCAGAAACGAAGACCCAACACAGCCAAAAATTAATTAATTAATTAATTTTTAAAAGAGTGCTTTGTGCATGCTCCATCATAGCCCTGCCTGCACCATGTTCTGGTCTGATGTACCCATCTTTTCCATCTCACTAGACTGCCACCTTATTGGCACTAGGCCTATGTCTGATTTGTATATTTGTATGCCCAATACTAGTATTGCCTGAACAGAGGCATTCTCTGTTCCCTCAATGAATACCCTGTCTCCCAAGAACAACCATAATTCTAGCTAAATTGTCAAAGAGTAAAGACATGTCAACATTTTTACTTCCTTTATAGACCCTAAAGAAAAAAAAAAAGCTTTTGCCTCCATGTTGTAAACCAGTGGTTCTCGACCTTAGGATGCATCAATGTCACCTGCAGAACTTGTCAAAACAGATTGCTGGGCCCCATGCCCAGAGATTTTAGTTCATTGGTCTTGGATGGGGCCCAAGAATTTGCCTTTCTAACAAGCCTCCAGGTGATGCTGATTTTGCAAGTCCACGATTTAGATTTTGAGTAATCCTGTGTAAAAACCAGGCCATCAAATAACCCAAGCAGATCTCTGCCAGGTCTTACCTAACACACACCTCTGATCCTGGACTGAATGAATAATCTTAATGAGAAATGTACCATGTAGTGCTTACATGTTCTGGGCCAAAAGGAAAAAGCTCTCATTGTTTTCCATCTAGCATTTTATCAGTTTTTGTTGCTGGCATTTTTATAAGATGGTCCAAAAGGAAGTAACAGTCAGTAAATACCTCCCATGAGAGAGAGCCGATATTGAGGTTAAGGACACAGTCCTGGAGCCAGACTCCCTGCTACCAAATCCTGACTCAGCTTAATCTCTGCGCTTCAGCCTCCTCTTCTGTAGATTAGGAATAATGACAGCCCTCCCTTTTGTGGTTGCTGTGAAGCTTCAATGAATTGACAGATGTAATGTGCTTAGCACAGTGTCTGGCATATAGTAAATTCTCCAAAAGCATTAGTTTTCATCGCTATTAGTACTCTTAAACATTACTGTGTTTACACACAGTATCAATTTAATCTTCACTACAGCTTGCCTAAATTCATACAATTAAAAAGAGCTAAAACTGGGATAGAAATCAAGGTTTGATTCCTTGTTTCTCTTTCTATTCATTCATATACTTGAAAGGTTATTAGAAGGCAATTTCCTGAGTCCCATCCGACTGCCCAGATTCTTATCCCAGTCCATGGTAGACCCAGAAATCTGCATTTTAAACTAGCATCTCAGTTTCTAAACTCTTAATCTGATGCTAGTGGTCTAGGGATCTTTTCCATATACTGCCTTGCAGTATGGACATGACGATTAGTGAGAACAAGTATAGGACTGGGCTTTAGAAACTAAGTGCTAAGCAAATGTCTTTGTTATTATGAAAATAAATTGTTTTTCTTCAAATGTTAAAGCTATATCAAAATAAGAAAAAATTGTGTTAGAACACAGTTGAAAACTAAAAGCTGTTGCTCTAATTTGACCAGGTAAATGAAATCTAAAAATTCTCTGGAATAAAATGATTTAACAAAGATTGAAAACTCTGTTTCTGGAGTCAGTTTCGTTCCCAGTTCTATTTCTTATTACCATGTGAGCTCAGCCAACTTATTTCACCTCTCTGAACTTCAATTTGCTCATTTGTAAATAAAAATACCTACCTCACAGGACTGTTGCAAATACTAAATGAAATAATGCATGTAAAGTACTTAGCACTGTGTCTGGAATAGAATATATACTCAATAAGTTGTGCCATGATTATTCTTATTAATGTTGACAGTTACAGGAGTTGCACAGAAAAAGGAGTATTTGACAACACCACAGCTATAACCACTGGCATAAAATGGTTTTTTAAATAGGGAGCTTAACGGTATTTTACAAATTTTAAATAATATTTAGGAAATTTGAGTGCTCACCATCATCCCTAACCTATGTGTGTAAATCTCAGCATCACCATATCTTTATAATATTTGGAGAAATGTGAAAGTGTGTCCACTAAAGATTCCCTCCCAAAAGAGTTCTTTGTGGCCCCCAGAGCCTGAGGAAAAAACGGACGCTGGCACTTGCTCAGCAATTGCAGAGAAATGAGAAATCTTCTCAGAAAGTTTTTCCACTCACTGTGGAGTTCTCCTCATTAAACAGCCCCTTCCCAAGATCACCATCACAAACTCATACATTCTAAAATGCTTCATAGACCTTTGGAAAGAGCCTGCAGACCACACACCTCTAGTGTCTGTCTTGGGATACAGGGAAAGAACAGGAATAAACAAGATAACTCATTGCACCCGTTTGGTTAACACTGCCGATAAGCAAATTCTGAACCCGGGAGTGTGTGTGTGTATGTGTGTATGTTTCTTTGGAAAACAGAAATGTGGACGTTAAAATTAATTCTAAATGCTTCAAAAGCATGAGTTGAAGTCACCTAAACACTATATTGCTGCTGGCATGTCATCAACATGATTTGGCATGAAATAATTCTTAGAAAACACTCCACTGCAGAAAGAACAGAAATGGACTATCTCCAAAGAAAAGCAAGGAATTGCTTTGTGAGATCAGCCCATTTGTCAAGTGAGTGAGTTGGGCTGCTCACTGGGTACGAAGGCCACTGTCAGCCCTAGTCTAGAATTCTAAGATTCTATGTATTCATATAGATGCACACACACATATGTATACATAGACATATGTAAAACATAAATTTTAATTTGTTCCAAGCATATGATAAATAGTGTAATACTATTTAAAACTCACCAGAACAGATGAACCGGTTTGCAAGGCAGAAATGGAGACAACAGATGTAGAGAACAAACGTATGGACCCCCAGGGGGGAAAGCGGGGGTGGGAGGGATGAATTGGGAGATTGGGAGTAACATATATACACTAATATGTATAAAATAAATAACTAATAAGAACCTGCTGTATAAAAATAAATAAATAAATAAATAAATAAAATTCAAATTTAATTAATTAATTAATTAAAATAAAACTCACCAGGGCTTCCCTGGTGGTGCAGTGGTTGAGAATCTGCCTGCTAATGCAGGGGACACGGGTTCGAGCCCTGGTCTGGGAGGATCCCACATGCCGTGGAGCAACTAGGCCCGTAGGCCACAACTACTGAGCCTGCGCATCTGGAGCCTGTGCTCCGCAACAAGAAAGGCCGCGATAGTGAGAGGCCCGCGCACTGCGATGAAGAGTGGCCCCCGCTTGCCACAACTAGAGAAAGCCCTCGCACAGAAACGAAGACCCAACACAGCAAAAATAAATAAATAAAAAATAAGGAATGATATTTAAAAAATAAAAAAAATAAAAAAAATAAAACTCACCAGAATTCTCCATCCTTAGCATTAAGCTTATGATAAACACAGAAATTTCCTACCAAATGGAAAAAGGAAGTTTTTCAAAAGTAAAACCACGCCCAAGGAGCATCACAGGATTTTGTTAGGTTAAATGTTAGATTAAAATCCTGCAAGTAGGGACTTCCCTGGTGGCACAGTGGTTAAGAATCCACCTGCCAGTGCAGGGGACACGGGTTCGAGCCCTGGTCGGGGCAGATCCCACATGCCGTGTAGGAGCTAAGCCCATTCACCACAACTACTGAGCCTATGCTCTAGAGCCCGTGTGCCACAACTACTGAAGCCCACGTGCCACAACTACTGAAGCCCACACGCCTAGAGCCCATGCTCCGCAACAAGAGAAGCAACTGCAATGAGAAGCCCGCGCACCGCAACAAAGAGTAGCCCCTGCTCGCTGCAACTAGAGAAAATCCCGTGCACAGCAACAAAGACCCAAGGCAGCCAAAAATTAAAAAAAAAAAAAAAATCCTGCAAGTGCTGCCATAGTGAAACTTGGAAAATGTTACTCGATTTTCTATTAAATTTAATAAGCCATGTGATTTATTTACTTAATTTTATATATAGATTTTGTTGGGGTTTTTGTGCTGTTGTTTGTTTTTAAGGAAATGTCCCTCATCTAAAATCACACACAATGTAAAATTGGAAGTGTCAAAGGAACAAAAAGAGGAGGAAGGGGGCCTCCCTGGTGGCGCAGTGGTTGAGAGTCCGCCTGCCAATGCAGGGGATACGGGTTCGTGCCCCGGTCTGGGAGGATCCCATATGCCGCGGAGCGGCTGGGCCCGTGAGCCATGGCCGCTGAGCCTGCGCGTCCGGAGCCTGTGCTCCGCAGCGGGAGAGGCCACAGCAGTGAGAGGCCCGCATACCGCAAAAAAAAAAAAAAAAAAAAAGAGGAGGAAGGCTCCAAGTCTTTTTTCCAAACAGGCAAGGAAAAACCGTTAATCCTTCAATTTCAGATTATCATAAATTCGTAAACAAGCCCTCTCCTCTTCCTCCTAGGCCAACAAACCCAATCCCACCCTCTGTCTCCATTCGGTATGTAAAAGCATTTTTTCTTTTTAGCCAATGAAAGGGGCTGGGTAAGTGACCGGGTGGGGGTCAGGTCTCTCCCGCACCGCTCAGCCTGAGGCCGGGAAGCTTCTCCCTCCTTCTTCCCCCTCACTGATCCGTAACATCAGAAGAAGGGTCTGCCCAGAGTAACCTGCACCCGGGCGGAGCAGGCACGTTAAGGCTCCGAAAGGGCAGGAAAACAGAAGCGCTCTAACTGGACCACTGGAGACCTTGTTTTGCCCTCAAGAAGCTGAAACCACAAGGCCTAATTCCAGTGATTTCCAGGTGTCGTGGGTTTCCAAGCTCACAGAACGTCACCCTCTTTCTAGTGGTTTGCAGACAGTCCCTGGCTGGTGCAGGTCAGGTTCCCGGTTCACAGCGCTTCCTGTCTAAGGGAAAGGTTTAGGACCCGTACCAGCCAAGAGACTTCCAATTAACCCCCTGAAGTTTCCGTGCTGTGTGGTCATCAACTGTGTCAACCGCTCCCCTGCCCAACCTAGCTCCCTCTTAATGGGGTATGAGAGGAGGAACTAGACAATAATGTTACTAACTACTATTTTTATTTTTTAATTAACCCAGGAGAAATACAAAATAAAGTAAACCTTTGGCGGGTGGGGAGTGGAATGAATTCCCAAGGCAGATATTATCGTGACCTTTTTTTCAGTGATCTGCACCGAGGTTCTGACCTCTACAGGTGCCTAAGCATTTACTGACAGAGATATTATTTTCTGGGAAAAAAAGGAAGGAAGAAAGGAACCTACAAAACAAATACAAGTTAGCTGTAGTCTCTCTTAGCAGATGAATAGCACAGATATCTTTGTTTATATTTTTGCACATTTTCCCATGAAACCTCTCATAGCCCTCTCTACCCCCCCCTCACCCACTTCTCAGCAAACAAAACATTTCAGCAAGGATGTGAGAAAGAACAGTCATTTCTTAATGTGGGAAACCGGTTTTATTTACGAACATGCGCAGTTCATTGTTGCCCTGGGGGATGCTTGTGTCTGAACTGTTTAATGAGAGCAAACCAGGTCTTTGGGCAGGCCTGACTTGGAAGCAAATAAAACTTGAGCTCTGTGTGTACACAGGAGAGAATGTTAAAGAAAACATGTACCATTGTGTTCCACATGGATTTGGGACCTTCCTTTCAGTTCTGATTATCCACACCTTGTGTTTTCTGGAATGTTTGATACATTGGTGGTCTTCACTTGCAAGATTAAATGTTATTAAATGTTAGCACTGGAAGGGACCCAAGAAGGTCATCCATTGAGTCAATCTTCTCATCTTTGCAGAGAACAGAGACCCTGAGAGGTTGTGACTTGGAACTAAATTCAAAAGATATAAACAACCCTTGAAGACAGGGGAAGCCTGGAAGGCAACATTCAGGTCTAACCAGCAAGTATAAGGACCCCCATGTAAAATCCTCTAGGCAGCCATCCTTCCACAGGGATGAGGTTACCCAAGAGGCCTAAGTCTGCATAAAGCACTGCACTTGGGAGTCCTTCCCTCATCCTTTCTTCTTCCCTGCTTCCTGAACCCTAGCCCTTCGGTTTTCTAATGAGTCCTATCTGGGTGGGAGTGGAGGACTAAAGGAACAGGATACAGGCTGTCTCATATGCACCAAATGCACAATGTCCGCTTCGGCTAAACCCTCTTAACTTGCAAGAGGTAGCAAGCTTTATTTGAGTGTTAATAACATATGTGGCCCTGGTAAGAAGAGCGGATCTGAGAAAGAGGAATGGCGCTCAAATCAAAGCAAAAGCCAGCTGCTCCTTCCTTTCTCTCTGTAAGCATAAACCAGCACATAAGTAGTCTCTGTTTGGAGGCACGAGGGGAAGTCAGGGAGAAAACACAAAAGGGGAGGCCTCTCAGATGGAGTTCTATTTATTTATTTATTTTAATTAAATTTATTTATTTATTTTTGGCTGCTTTGGGTCTTCGTTGCTGCGCGCGGGCTTTCTTTAGTTGTGGTGAGCAGGGGCTACTCTTCGTTGTGGTGCGTGGGCTTCTCATTGCAGTGGCTTCTCTGTTGCGGCGCATGGGCTCTCGGCGCATAGGCTTCAGTAGTTGTGGCACGTGGGCTCAGTAGTTGTGGCTCACGGGCTCTAGAGTGCAGGCTCAGTAGTTGTGGTGCACGGGCTTAGTTGCTCTGCGGCATGTGGGATCTTCCCGGCCCAGGGCTCAAACCCGTGTCCCCTGCACTGGCAGGCGGATTCTTAACCACTGTGCCACCAGGGAAGCCCTATTTATTTATTTTTTACAAGGGTTAAAGGGCTTCTTTTGAAAGGCAAGCCTAGAATTTAAACCACTACCCCAAATAAGACATGACATTATCTGCAGACATCGCCTAATCCTCCACTGTGAAATTAACATTCATCTAAAAGAAGGGAGTTTCCTCTTTAAAGAACCAACCTTTAAAAAAATGTTTAAAATTTAGATGATTTTAGTTTCACCAAAGAGAAAAATTAGAACTTGTTGGGGAAAAAAAAAAGTTGGTTTCAACAGATTTTTCGGTCTTCTCTGCTAAGATTTTTGGTTCAGAAATTTGGACTCCTGCTGCATTAGAAATCTTTGGCTTTTGAGACGCCAAACAATGTTTACCAGATTTGGAGCTGGGAGTGAGGTTTCTTCTCAAATGAGGCTAAGGTTTCTCAGCCTACAACATCCCAGTTTCCAGCACAGGCTGTCTGATTCTTCGTGTTTTCTCAATGAAGTTGGCTATGTAAGGCACAGTTTAAAGGGCAATACTCTTATAGTTTGTACTACCTTAAACTGATGATTACATTTCATTTAGAAATGTAATTCATTTATTCACTTAAAATCCTTGAGTGTGCTGATGGGCAAAGTAAAAATGAGTCAAATTTCCTTGTACATCACATCAGTTCTCTGTTAATTTACACTCTGAAAAAATTAAGAATAATAAACTTTCATCTAAGCACCCTCAAATGTTACATCGTAGGGCAATTACAAAGCAGAGGGATTAATCAATCATGTGAATCAAATGCAAAGATTACAAAAAGTTCAAAATGAATAATGTTCTATTCTGGAGGAAAACCTGTCTCTTTTGAGCATCACAGCCACGAAGTGGTACATTTCTGATTTAGTTAATAAGAGCCCAATTATATTTGAAATGTAGATTAATTCTCCTAAAAGCATTAATCAATTTGGCAAGGACACCTCAATAATAATGCGGTCTCTTTATTGCTTCCATAGTAAGATTGTGCCCCCATAACCGTAATCAACTTATTGATACAAATACCTCTTTCCTTCAGTTGATTCAAATAGAACATTTCATAGGTACTTTCAGCTGATGGGATGGTAAATAATTTTTAGACTAAAAGTTGAAGTGGATTGATTAGAAGCAATTTTTTCTGTTTTGCACAATAAAAAGATGAACTACATGGTTCGCCAAGCCAATTTGTAGAGCAACCTCTCCTCTCTAATTGCTGCCACACTAATGTAGTAGAAGCCGAGTGCTAGGAAGTAGAGAAATCCATTTACCCAGCCATGACATTTAAGTAGCAAACACAAGTACTGGATTTTTCCATTACCCTTCATTTCAGCCTTGCTACGTTCCACCTGTGACCCTTATGCGATGAGGGCAATGTGCTTTCATACAATTTGGTAACTATAAGAAAGGTCCACTTCAAAATGTTTGAGAGCAGAATAAAATCATTTTTTAGAAAAGCATAATTAAGTCCATAACCAATCTCACTAATTTCTGATAATGTATTGCAAAACCAAATTATTTGATAAACACTCTAATAAATGTACATCATGCCTGAGGGGGAAAATTGCATATTTTCTCTGTCACAGATAACACAGTCTTTGTCACCAATAATCCCAAACTTGAAGAGTGCTTTTATTTCATATAAGACTTTATTTCAACAACAGGAAGCAGGCAAGTTCTCCAAAAACATCCTGTGTTCCTTTGTTGTATATCTTACCACAGAGAAATGGGAACGCATCTTCAAATAGATTCCATGTTGAAATGCGTATCAAAGAAAAAACTCTGTATCTTTATTTTTCACAACCCTCCTAAGACATTTTAGTCTCAGCCAAAGTTTCTTTAGATAAGTTATCATTGAATGGGTACAGAGAAGCTCCCAGGGATGTGTCCTTCTGGAATATCATCTCCATACTTCCTGGCACAGGGAATAGTACTTGGAAAGCAGTAGATGGCCCATGAATGTTTGCGGAATGAAGGATAAATGTATACAGGGCCCTTGGACTCTTAGGGTGGGGAAAAAGCCAAAGCAATATTTTTAAACAAAGCAAAGTAAGTCAGTTTTATTTTGTTTTCTTTTTTTCCCCAAAGGAGTTATTCTTGTCCTCCAAAAAACAAATAAAGAATATTTAGGATTTTTACCTCCAAATGAAATTTCTTCAGTAATTCATCAACACCACACCTGAAGCCAAAGCATTCGCTTCAGGGTTGAATTCAGAAGCTGATTCCACAAAAAATCAACCTCAAATATAGCATCTTCTGCTTCAAACAACTCTGTGCAATGCCGCAAAAATAGAGGACAGTCCTTGGAGGATATGCTATCTGAAAGCTAAAAGCTTTACCCTTTTCTTTATTTCTGTTGTTTACTTAAATTGCTTGGTAAAAGATTTATCCACCAGTTCTTCCTGGTGTAAATTTAATAGCCCAGATATTAAAACCATCAAGTTCGAGGTTAGAGAGGAAAATGCCAACCTTGCTTCTTAAATGACAGCAGCCCACCCAAAGATGCTTAAACACCATCAACAGTATCCTTGATGCTTTAACAAGGGTACTTAAAGAGCAATTAAGTATGCCAATCTCAGGCTGAAAACAGTTTTAAAATAACACATGCATTAAGTCCCTGCTTCTTGACAAAGTAGTGATTTGCACTACATGATTTAGATACTGTGCATCGTTACAGCCATTTCCACAAAGCAGGGAAGTGCGTGCTAAGGAAGATTCACGCTATTGTAAGTTCGGTTCTTTCTCCCCCGTTAAAAAACAAAACTGCATACAATCGACTCTAACAGTTTTGAGTAACTACCAAAAACTTCACCACTATAGGATATGTTGATATTAGCTAAGAGCTAAAACTTAATATTTATTGGCCTTTGACTATTAAGATACAGGAAGTTGGAGGATAGAAGGCAGCAGGATGGAAAAAAGAGGTGCAGGTAAAGACTTTGCACTAAGGAACTTTCCTCCAAGAGGGTACATTTGAGTTGAAGTTGTGCCAAAGGTCACAGATGGGTCAAACACTATTGCATCCTCAGCAACTGAAACTGGGGAGGATGGGTGGTAGCTAAGTTCAGGACGTTGAACTGGGAGGACAATGACAAGATGGCTACCACCTGGACAGCTGAGCCTACACAGTAGCTTGGATTGTAAGGCCCACCAAGAGGTACTTCCCATCCTAGGGCTGAGGCGCAGCCCATGGCTGATTGAAGGATATCCATGTAGCAGCAGATAGTACAAGGCAAGGAATGCGATGGTGAACAGGAAGGAGCAACTCTAGGTAAGGAGTTCCACAGCCAGGTCCTTTGGTCAAACCAAGACCATGTGGATATAAAGGTATCTGAAGACTTTACACTTTTCTGGAACCAGTGTGTCTGGGCAATCATCAAAGGTTTGGGGTTCCACTTGTTTTCTCAAAACTGTCCTGGTAAGATGATTACAACCCCTTTCTCAGATGGGAGAATTTGACATCAACAAAGCCTGCTTCTTTCCTGTTCAATGTAGACAGTGCTTCAGGCTCTGAGAGCCACTTTAAAAATGCCCAGATGTTTTTAATAGAAAGCAGTCATAGCTGCATAGCTTATCATCAACAAAATCAGAGTCAATAGGGTGAAGGTGTTAGGAACACAGGCAGTGGGGCCACAAGAACTGGGTTCCACCACGAACTAGCTGTGTGACTTTGGGCAAGATAATTAATCTCTCTGAGCCTGATCTGTAAAATTAGGACAACAAGTAATTTGATGATTAAATGAGGTAAACCATGTTAAGAATTTAGCACAGTCCTTGACACTGTGGGCCATCCAGGAGTGATTACTGTTGTTGTTATTATCAGACAGCAAAATGCTACACTGGACAAGAGCTAGAATCATATTTGGGCCTCAAAAGGCGTAATCCACTCAGTGTGAGCCACAGCTATTTTTCCACCTCAAAATCTGTTTTGGAATATAGCAAGGAAAAAATAAATAATTGACTAAATGTTGAATCTTCTGATTCTGAGCATTTTTCATTTTCCTATGGCCTCTGCCCATGTTCCAACTATTTCTAGATTGCTCTCCTTAGAAGCACTTTGGTATGTACTCTAGAGAAGTATTTGTTTTAATACAAGTTCAAACCAAATGTAATTAGTAAAACAAGCTTCTGGGAGAAAAAAATTGTATTGTGCATTCCAATGCCAGTTTTCAAATTATTCATTTGGTTGATGCCTCTTATGCAGGTAATTAAGAAATAACTGCACCCTGAGTGTAGACATTAAGAAATTAAAATGTGGGGCTTCCCTGGTGGTGCAGTGGTTGAGAGTCCGCCTGCCGATGCAGGGGACACGGGTTCGTGCCCCGGTCCGGGAAGATCCCACATGCTGCAGAGCGGCTAGGCCCGTGAGCCATGGCCGCTGAGCCTGCGCGTCCGGAGCCTGTGCTCCACAACGGGAAAGGCCACAATAGTGAGAGGCCCGCATACCGCAAAAAAAAAGAAAAAAGAAATTAAAATGTGTATATTGTCCACTCTGATGAGACAATACCTACCCCGTGAGGAAAAAGTCACTCTACTTGGAATGCTCATAATTACTTTAACCTGAGTCATTCCCACTGGTAAGTTATTAAATTCCTAAATGCTGGTTCTATCAAAATGTGTTTTTTCTCAAAGTAAGGTGATATACAACTGGGGCCTTGAAGGAAAGGTAAGTTTTGTATAGGAAAATAAATATAGAGAAAGAAAGAAGATCAGAGGCAGAAAGAAAAGGAAGAGTAGAAGATGGAGAAGGAGAAGGCTAGATGGTGGTCAGGCCTGACGGTGGCTATAGGTCCCAGATCCCCAACCAGAAAAGGTAGCAAGCTAGTCATCATGCATCCTTTTACAAGTAGCTGTACCTGGCTCCTGAACAATGCTGAATAATATCTAGGGGCTGCACATCAAAATAAAATAAGTCCCAGACAACCAGATACCAGAAAGAGATTATTTCTTGAATGGCCCCTGAGATTCCAGGTTTAGGGACAGTTCTATGATAATTATCCAAGAAGCTGAATACAAGTTTCCCCACTCTCCGAAAGTAAAGATTTCCTATCAAAACTTTCGTAAGCAGAAATGGTGTAAAGCAAGAATCAATTACCTTAAGACACATCTTGCTGACAGGGATGCACAAAATAAATGGAGATAAAGCACAGATGCTCACAGACACAAAGCGATGGCAGCTTGAAGCTGAGATGCAGAGTGTAGCTCCTGTGGAAGGAGCTTGTGGTGCCACTCTCGCTGCTTGAGATGGGGTACATGCTGCCTCTATAATGGCTCACTGCAAAAAAACACTGATGCTATTTTCGCTTTTCACCATTTTTTGTAAAAGCAAAAATACTTCTCAGATTTCTTTTAGTTAACAAAAACAGGTACTAATGTAGGTCTTTTGCAAAACTGACGCGGCACAAAGCGAACTTCTGAAAAGCAAGGGATACCTGTATGTATTATTATTCTGGACCCTGAATACTTCATTCTCTTAGACTTTCTTTGATCTGGGGTCTTGGCTTGTGTCCAACTGCCAAGGGGTTTAGGTAAAAGTGAAAGGGAGCTTCCTTACAGCTACTGAAGAGGTAGCTGGAGTAGTAGGTGGGCTAGGAGGGTGAGGAAAATGGGAATTTGAAGGCTGTCTAAGTTTCAGTGCCCAGGGACAAGGCTCTTTCCGTTGCACATTATTTTAATAATTTTAGAAAACTGGTTGTGTTTCAACAAAGCACTGTGGAAACATACAGTACCCTTTCTCAGTCATAGTACATACAGGTAGAGAGGACATTTGTTTTTTTTTTTTTTTTTTTTTTTTTTTTTTTTTTCTTTTTGCGGTATGCGGGCCTCTCACTGTTGTGGCCTCTCCCGTTGCGGAGCACAGGCTCCGGATGCGCAGGCCCAGCGGCCATGGCTCACGGGCCCAGCCGCTCCGCGGCATATGGGATCCTCCCAGACCGGGGCACGAACCCGTATCCCCTGCATCGGCAGGCGGACTCTCAACCACTGCGCCACCAGGGAGGCCCAGGACATTTGTTTTTAAATGTCCAGTCACATAAATTAACTGGAGCTCCAGACTCTAATTTTGAAGGAAAACTAGACTGGATCTAAATAATTGAAGACAAGCAGAGAAAACATCTTAATAAAACTTCATAATTTGACTTGCAGTTCCTTGAGCCATTAGTGCTTACTCTTATTAGGTACCTGATTACCAAGTGATTGGTGAGTATGTTAATACCCTGAACATTTATAGGGCCTTTTTATCTAGCTGAAAGCTGATTGTTCATTAGAACTACTTTCATCCATCTTCCCCAACCTGAATTGCCCATTCATCCTCTGTTATTTCTATCTTTTTAAAATATTATTTTTATATTACAATGCATGTCCCCCCAAATGCCATATGTTTGTATGGTGCACTTCACAGAGAACTTTCACAATAACTACTGAATCTATATTATTTAGCTTCAATTTTAAATTAAATCTGTCACTGTAAATCCCTAGAAGACAGTGGTCGAATTTATGTAAATTCTCTTGATACAGGTCATAATCAATAATACTTTTGATGATGATGCTTTTTTTTAGGTAAAGATATATCTGATTTTTAAAATGTACCATAAGCAAAGCCTTTTCAACTCTGTTTACAACATAAATTTAACCACACAGGAAAGAGTGGTTAATATGAATGAGGAAGATGAATGAACCAGGCCAAGGCAGCCAAGACTGTTCAATATTTGCAATTCTATACTTTACATTTGTTAACAAGTTTAATTAATTTGGTGAACAAATGAGCTGTGGGCAAGTCACTTACTAGTTCTCTGAAACCAATTTGCCTTGAAATTATTAAGAGATGTTTAATTGATTTAACTTGAACTAAGAGGACAAGGCTGAAACACTTTGCATCAAAACAGAAGCTTCACTAAAATGATTTGATGTACCCTGAGCCCTATAATCTGAAAAGAAGATGAACAAAAGCACATTAACCCTAACTGCCTGGTCCAGAAAGCCTCCTGAATGAGATGGGACCAACCAAGGAACTCTGATTCGGCTGCTGCTGCTGTCACCTTACATAACTTTACATGTTATTTCTGCAAACACTTAATAGCTATACCAAAGACCAGTTCCCCAAAATGGGTACAAATCCAAAACAATTTTCATTTTTTTATTGTACTAACTAACAGACTGAGTGTATTTCTTACATGAAATATAATTGTTATCATTTATATTTTATATTTTATTTAATTTTAATGGCAATATATTCACAAGGTACAAGAATCAAATAATATATAAAAATATACAGTAAGGGGTTTCCCTGGTGGCGCAGTGGTTGAGAGTCCGCCTGCCAATGCAGGGGACACGGGTTCGTGCCCCGGTCCGGGAAGATCCCACATGCCACGGAGCGGCTGGGCCCGTGAGCCATGGCCGCTGAGCCTGCGCGTCCGGAGCCTGTGCTCCGCAACGGGAGAGGCCACAACAGTGAGAGGCCCGCGTACCGCAAAAAAAAAAAAAAAAAAAATATATATATATATATATATATATATATATATATATGTATATACAGTAAGAAGTGTCACACTCACCCCAGTTCCCATCACCACTCCAACAGGTAATCACTTTTATTAATTTCTTCTAATCATTTTAGAGTTTCTTTGGATCTAGAAGCAAACATTAATATGTATTTTTATTTCCTTTTCTTTTTTCCACAAAAGGTTGCATGTTACATAGTCTGCTCTACACTTTTTTTTTAACTTAACGATGCAGTTTATCCTGGAGATCTTTTCATATCAATTTTTCTTTGGTTTTTGTTTTTGCTTTTAACGGCTGTATGCTATTCCATTGTATGAATATGCCATAGTTGTTTTTTTTTTTAACTATGTCTTTGTTGATTTACATTTGGGTTGTTTCCAATCTTTTGCTACTGCAAACAGGGCTTCAGTGAGTAACCTTGTTCATTCATTGCAATTTTTATTCTAAGGCCATGCTTGTGAATGTCTTAATCATCACAGCCATTTTATATATTACCATTTCATAACAATTAAGCATGGCTAAATAGATGCAGCCATGGGAACATAATAAGAACCAGAAGAAACAAGCATCTTTATGCTGTGACCTACATCTTATGTATCAGATGCTAGATGCAAACTACCAACCTCATTAAGGGCTAGAGTCCTCATATACATTATTTCCTCTTTTGACAAAATTTTTCTTTTTAATTTTTAAGAATTCATGGGTCAGGATCTGTTCCAAGCACTGGAGATACTACAGTAAATAAAGGAGGAAAAGTCCTAATTTTATAGTACTTATACCCTAGTACAGAGATGCAGAAAAGTTATAAATAAATACATAGCAGCAGCCTTTCTCTCTCACAAAAACCAGAGGAGACCAGGTACAGGTTAAAATTTAGAAGGCCCTGGTGAGTAAATTGCCCTTCATGTCCATAGTTTAGAAAGAGACAAGCAGTTGCCATTAAACCTCTGGCTTCCCTAGAGCTGTGACTCATACATTTTAAAATTATTTGTGGACAAATTTTATCTTGCCTGTTTATGGTCACACACCCAATTGAGAAAACTCCATATTATAGAAATGTTGATTCTCAAAATTAATCTATACAAATATAATGCAATTCCACTCAAAACCTCAACAGGATTTTTCATAGAACTTGGCCAACTGATTTTAAAGTTCACCTTGCCCTACCTGATATGAAATATACTCTAAAGCTACAATAATTAAAACAGTATGCTACTGGTGAACAAACATTGATGGGCAAGGATAGAAAGTCTATAAACATTCTAATATGTACAAGAGAATTTAATACTAAATTGACTGAAACTGCTGTTTTTAGAGATCACAAATGGCTGAAAATTGCCAACTGTGTATGGTACAGTCAAAGGTACAATAACATTTTACATAAGGTAACATTTTACATAGATAAAAGACAAATTAGCCCCCAAAATCGACTGTCCATTTTGGAACAGGGGAAATTTGGTTAGATCCTTATCTCATACCAAGCATAAAAATAAGTTACTTTATCAATTGTATTAACAATGTAAATATTAGAAGTATATACAAAAATATATATTAGTTAAAGTATTTAGTGGCTGTAACAGATAAATCCCCAAATCTCAGCAGCTTAAAAGTCACATAAAAGTCAAAACACATGTTTCTGATTGTGTAGCTCTTCTCCAAGAGGTGATTCCGATCTTAGCACTTTCCATATTGTGGTTCCACCATCTTCAATATGTAGCTCCCTACTTCTCCCTGGGGGTTATATTCCTTACAGACAACCAAAAGGAAAAATAGTATAAAAGATCGCACAGGCAAGTCACAGAAAATGGCACACATTCCGTTAGCCTCTGTCCACATTCTGTCAGCCAGAACTCAATAGCACAGCCACACCCAGTTGCAAGGAAGGTTGGAATATAAAGTCTGGCTATGTGTTCAGAAGGAAAAGGGCAAGAGTTGACCAAACAGCTAGCCTGTGTCCACTTCATCTATACATTTTTATGTGGAGGAAAACTAGGAGCATATGTTTGTGGGCTTGTGGTAAGGAAGATTTTCTTAGGCCAAAAGTGAAAAAATGAAAGTTTGGCAGACTTGACTTCATAAAGCAGAAAAACCTAACCATAAAAGACACCATAAGCAAAGTTTAAATGACAAATGAGAAACAGGAAGAAAATATTTATAACATATAAAGCAAAAGATTAACCTTGCAGAATACGAAAGTTACAAATGGCCAATAAATATGTGAAAAAGTACTCAATCTCACTAGAAATCAGTGAAATTCTACTTTAAAATGAGGAAAGGATATGTTTTTACACATCAGATTTGTAAAAAATCTCTAAATGTTTAAAATATCCAGCAATTCCTCTTCTAAATATCTATCTTAGAGAAATGCTTCCCAAAATGTTCAAAGTGAAATGAAGAATTTTGTTGTATCATTTACAATCATAAAAAATTGGAAACTACATAAATGTTCATAAAGAAAAGAATGGTTAAATAAACTTCCTTACATCAATATAATGGAATATTATGCAGTAATTTTTTATGTAGATATAGACACACAACATGGAAAGTTTTCCAAATATACACTAGGTGAAAAAATAAGTCACAGAACAATATATACAACATGGTCCTAATTTTGCATATATATGTATATGATTCCTACATGAATATTTACCTGTAAATGTGTGGAAAATAAAATATTAAATATCCTGAAGGATACACACCAACCTGATAAGTATTTTTTCCCCAAGGAAGAAAGCGAAATGACAAAACAGGAGGGAAGATTAAAGGGGATATTTTCCTTATGTAATCTGTTTTCTTTGAATTTTATTAGAACTACATAATGTATTACTTGTTTTTTTGTTAATTTAAAAAATATTTTATTTTCCTTTATACTAAAAAATACTATACACAAATACTATACACAAAAATTTGCTAAAACTAGAGCAATACAACTGAACATGCTTGTTTATATTTTTATTGAGATATAATTGACATATAACATGAGTTTCCAATGTATAACGTAATTTGGTACTTTTATATATTGCAAAATAATCATAATAAGTCTAGTTAATATCCATCACCATACTTAGTTAAAATTTTTTTCTTGTGATGAGACTTTTTAAAAAAACTTTTAAAATTGAAGTATAGTTGATTTACAATGTCATGTTAGTTTCAGGTATACAGCACAGTGATTCAGTTAGACCCATATATATATATTTTTCAGTTTCTTTTCCCTTATAGGTTATTATAAAATATTGACTATAGTTTCCTATGCTCTACAATAGATCCTTGTTGGTTATCTATTTCATATATAAGTGTGTATATGTTAACCCCCTCCTCCTAATATATTCCTCCCCCATAACCATAAATTTCTCTGGATATATGCCCAGGAGTAGGATTGCAGGATCATATGGTAACTCTAATTTTCGTTTTTTAAGGAACCTCCACACCGTTATCCATAGTGGCTATACCAGTTTACATTCCCACCAATAGTGTAGGAGGGTTCCTTTTTCTCCATATCCTCTCCAGCATTTATTATTTGTAGACTTTTTGATGATAACCATTCTGACCAGAGTGAGGTGATACCTCATTGCAGTTTTGATTTGCATTTCTCTAATAATTAGTGAGATTGAGCATTTTTTCATGTGCCTGTTGGCCATCTATATGTCTTCTTTGGAGAAATATCTATTTAGGTCTTCTGCTCATTTTTTGATTGGGTTGTTTTTTTGATATTGAGCTGTACGACCCATTTGTACATTTGGAAATTAATCCCTTGTTGGTTGCATCATTTGCAAATCACATCATTTGCAAATATTTTCTCCCATTCTGTAGGTTCTCTTTTCATTTTGTTTATGGTTTCCTTTGCTATGCAAAACTTTTAAGTTTAATTTGGTTCCATTTGTTTGTTTGTTTTGAACTTTGTTTTATTTTTTGTATACAGCAGGTTCTTATTAGTTATCTATTTTGTATATATTAGTGTATATATGTCAATCCCAAGCTCATCCCACCACCACCACCACCCCTGCCCCCACTTTCCCCCCTTGGTGTCCATACGTTTGTTCTCTACATCTGTGTCTCTATTCCTGCCTTGCAAACCAGTTCCTCTGTACCATTTTTCTAGATTCCACATATATGCGTTAATATACAATATTTGTTTTTCTCTTTCTGACTAAGTTCACTCCCTATGACCGTCTCTAGGTCCATCCACGTCTCTACAAATGACCCAATTTCGTTCCTTTTTATGGCTGGGTAATATTGCATCGTACCTATGTACCACATATTCTTTATTCATTCATCTGTTGGTGGGCATTTAGGTTGCTTCCATGACCTGGCTATTGTAAATAGTGCTGCAATGAACATTGGGGTGCATGTGTTTTTTTGAATTATGGTTTTCTCTGGGTATATGCCCAGTAGTGGGATTTCTGGGTCATATGGTCATTCTATTTTTAGTTTTTAAGGAACCTCCATACTGTTCTCCATAGTGGCTGTATCAACTTACATTCCCACCAACAGTGCAAGAGGGTTCCCTTTTCTCCACACCCTCTTCAGCATTTGTTGTTTGTAGATTTTCTGACGATGCCCATTCTAACTGGTGTGAGGTGAAACCTCATGGTAGTTTTGATTTGCACTTCTCTAATAATTAGTGATGTTGAGCAGCTTTTCATGTGCCTCTTGGCCATCTATATGTCTTCTTTGGAGAAATGTCTATTTAGGTCTTCTGCCCATTTTTAGATTGGGTTGTTTGTTTTTTTAATATTGAGCTGCATGAGCTGTTTATATATTTTGGAGATTAATCCTTTGTCCGTTGATTCGCTTGCAAATATTTTCTCCCATTCTGAGGGTTGTCTTTTTGTCTTGTTTATAGTTTCCTTTGTTGTGCAAAAGCTTTTAAGTTTCATTAGGTCCCATTTGTTTATTTTTGTTTTTATTTCCGTTACTCTAGGAGACGGATCCGAAAACATATTGCTGCGATTTATGTCAGAGTGTTCTGTCTATGTCTTCCTCTAGGAGTTTTATAGTACCCGATCTTACACTGTGATGGAACGTTTTAGGAAGTGCAAAATAATAATTTGACTCTGGTTTCTTATTCCACATGTAAGGAACTTGGAAGTTGCCACTCCCTTCTAACAAGTAAAAAGCAGAACAGACTGAAACATAAATAACTCTTCTAGGATTTCTAAGAAAGATGAGGACACAGAGCAAATAGCTACCCACAAGACTGGAGACACAGACAGGTGAATACAGGGAGTCACCGCTTACCAGAGCAGACTCATAAGTGGAAACCTCCAAAAGAACAGTGCCAGGTAAGAAAATCTGAACTGTAATTGACAAGTTGCTATAGGCTAGGTATGGACAAGTCTGAGAGTAAAACATCAGGGGACCCAGTCACAGGGGGATTTTTGTACAATTTACCTCAGAAGCTCTACCAGGTCCTCACAGTAAATTAAGAGGAAAATGCCCTCATGCTCTGGCAATGGGAAGGAAAAAGGAACCATATTGAAATATGCCAGGGACTTCCCTGGTGGTCCAGTGGTTAAGACTCCATGCTCTCAATGCAGGGGGCCCGGGTTCGATCCCTGGTCACGGAACTAGATCCCACATGCTGCAACTAAGAGCCCACATGCTGCAACTAAAAGATCCCACATGCCACACCTAAAGATCCCACATGCCACAACAAAGATCCCACACACAGCAATGAAGATCCCACATGCCGCAACTAAGACCCAGTGCAGCCAAATAAATAAATATTTTTTAAAAAGAAAAAGGAAAAAGAAATATGCCAGAACAGTTTGTTCTTCTTAACAAGGCCTGCTCTCAGAGGAAACTTAGTTAATCAGAATCTAACCTGTTGGAGTATTATCACCTCCTTGCTGAGTCAGCTCTAGCCTTCCACATGGGAGAAGAGAAATACCCAACTCCAGCCCAACTCAAACTACAGAAAATCAAAGCTAAAGGAAAAAATCCTGAAAGAAGCCGGGGGGGTGGGGGGAAACACCTTACTTACAGAGGGGAAATGATAAGAATTAAACCCGATTTCTCAGAAACCAGGCAAGCAAGAAGAGAGTGGAGTGAAATATTTAAAGTGTTGAGAGAGAAAAGTCACCAACCTAAAATTCTGTACCCTGAAAAATTATCCTTCAAACATGAAGGAGAAATAAAGACTTTCTCAGACAAACAAAAATTGAGAAAATGTGTTGCTAGCAGACCTGACTTGCAAGAAATGTTAAAAGCTTTTTAGAGAGAAAGAAAATATGTCAGAAACTCTGATCTACATAAAGTAAGGAAGAGCACTGAAGAAGGAAAAGTGAAAGTAAAATAGAAACTATATTATTGAGGTATAATTGAACATTAGTTTCATGTATACAGTGTAATGATTTGTTATTTGTATATATTGCAAAATGATCACCACAGTAAGTCCAGTTAACATTCATCCCCATCATGATGAGAACTTTCAAGATCCACTCTCCCAGCTACTTTCAAATATGCAATATAGTATTATTAACTATAGTCAGCATTCTGTACATTACATCCCCATGACTTATTCATTTTATAACTGGAAATTTGTACCTTTTGATCCCCTTCACCCATTTTTATTATTCTTAATTGATCTAACCGATAAATTTTTTGTTCCAAATAATAATAGCAAAAGTGTATTCAGTTATATATATTTATATGCTTGTATATGCCTATATATATTCATATATATGTATGTATGTATATATGTGTGTGTATATATATATAGATATATATATGAATGACAGCAATGATACTAGGGATAGGAGGAAAGAATTAATATTATTTTGTTATTATAAGGTACTCAACCTACCTATAAATGGGAATAGTGTTATCTAAAAGTGGATATGAATTAGTTGTAAATGTATATTGCAAACTCTAGGGAAACCACTAAAGAAAAATAAAAAAAGAAATATAACTGATATGCTAAGAAGGAAGAGGAAATGTAATCATATAAAATGCTCAATTAAAACCACAAAAAGCGGAAAAAAGAGTGGAAGACAAAAATGGGAACAAAGAACAAGGGGAACATATAAAAAACAGTAACAAATATGGTAGTCATTAATCCAAATATACCAATAATCACTTTGAATACCAATAGCCTAAATGCACCAATTAAAAAATAGGATTGTCAGAGTGGATCAAACACCTACCCAACTATATTTTGTCTACAAGAAATCCACTCTAAATATAAAGACACATACAGATTAAAAGTACTTGAATGGAGAAAAATATACCATGCTAACACTAATCAAAATAAAGCAGGAGTGGTTATATTAATGTCAGACAGAGCAGACTTCAAAGTAGAGAGTTATCAGGGGACTTCCCTGGTGGCGCAGTGGCTGAGAGTCCGCCTGCCGATGCAGGGGACACGGGTTCGTGCCCCGGTCCAGGAAGATCCCACATGCCGCGGAGTGGCTAGGCCTGTGAGCCATGGCCGCTGAGCCTGCGCGTCCGGAGCCTGTGCTCCACAACGGGAGAGGCCACAACAGTGAGAGGCCCGCGTAACACACACACACATACACAAAAAAAGAATCCTCCTGCCAGTGCAGGGGACACGGGTTCAATCCTTGGTCTGGGAAGATCCCACATGCCATGGAGCAACTAAGCCCACGTGCCACAACTACTGAGCCTTCTCTCTAGAGCCCATGAGCCACAACTACTGAGCCCGCACGCCACAACTACTGAAGCCGTGTGCCCTAGAGCCCATACTCCACAACAAGAGAAGCCACCACAGTGAGAAGCCCACACACCGCAACGAAGAGTAGCCCCCACTTGCTGCACTAGAGGAAGCCCGCATGCAGCAACGAAGACCCAACGCAGCCAAAAAATAAAATAAAAATAAAGTCATGAGGGATAAAGAAGGGCATTACATGACAAGATAGGAGTCAATTCTCCAAGAACACATAGCAATTCTTAACATGTATGTACCTAAAACAGAGCTGAAACTCTATGAGGCAAAAACCGATAGAACTGCGAGGAGAAATAGATGAATCCACTATCATAGCTGGAGGCTTCAACACCCCTCAGAAATAGACAAATCCAGTAGGCAGAAAATCAGTAAGGATGTAGTTAAACTCAACCATACTGTTAAACAACTGGATATAGTTGACCTCTATAGACTACTTCATGCAACAACAGCAGGACACACACATTTTTCTCAAGCTCACACAGAGCATTCACCAAAATAGACCACATTCTGGGCCATAAAACACATCTTAACAAATTTAAAAGAACAGAAATCATACAATGTCTGTTCTCAGACCACACTAGAATTAAACTAGAAATTAATAACAGAAATATACCTGGAAAATCCCAAAGTACATGGAGGTTAAACAACACTCTTCTAAATAGCACATAGATCAAGGAAGAAATCTCAAGAGAAATTTTAAAATATTTTGAACTACATGAAAAAGAAAACAAAAATAATCAAAATTTGTGGGATGCAGCAAAAGCACTGCTTAGGGGGAAATTTATAGCATTGAATGCACATATTAGAAAAAAAGAGACATTTAAAATTAGCAATCTAAGTTTCCAACTGTGAAAACTACAAAAAGAAGAATAAATTAAATCCAGAGTAAGCACAAGAAAAGAAATAATAAAAATTAGAGTAAAAAAATCAATGAAATTGAAAACAAGATATCAACAGAGAAAATCAACAAAACCAAAAGGTAGTAAAATTGAAAAGATCAGTAAAATTGATAAGCCTCTTGCCAGGTTAACTAAGAAAAAAAAGGGGGGGCGGGGGATACAAATTACCAATATTTGAAATGAAAGAGGGGACATTACTACAGACCCCATGGAAAAAGATATTAAAGGAATAATATGAGCAACTCTATGCCCACAACTTTGATAACTTAGCTGAAATGGATCAATTCCTTGAAAGACACAATTTGCTAAAGCTCTCACACAAGAAGAAATAGATGATCTGGAAGGCCTGTATCTATTAAAGAAGTTGAATCCATAATAAATAACCTTCCAAAAAAGAAAACACCAGGACCAGATGGATTCACTGATGAATTCTACCAAACATTTAAGGAAGAAATTATACCAACTCTCTATAATCTCTTTCAGATGATAAAAGCAGAAGGAATGCTTCCTAACTCATTCTATGAGGCCAACATTACCCTAAAACCAAAACCAGACAAAGACATTACAGGAAAATAAAACCACAAACCAATATCCCTCATGAAAATAAATGCAAAAATCTCCAACAAAATATTAGCAAATCAAATCCAAAAAAGTATAAAAATAATTCTGTACCACAATACCAATTCTGATGTGCAGGTTTTACCCCCACACCAAGCTATTCTCTGACACCAGCTGGGAGTCCTACAGTTCAACTGAATTCTAAGACAACTCAACTCTGACACTATCTACCCAGGGATAGCATCAGATTCCACAACTTAAGAGTTCAGTCCCACAATACTGCCCCCACTTCAGATGACAACTGTGAGTCCAGATTGTTACCTGTGCTTCCAACAGACAGACTATAAATAAGTTTCCCATGACCCCTTTCTTGGATTTGATTAATTTGCTAAAGCAGCTCACAGACCTCAGGAAACCAGTTTACTAACTAGATTACCAGTTTATTACAAAGGATATAACTCAGGAATAGCCAGATGGAAGAGATATATAGGGCAAGGTATGGGGAAGGGGCAAAGAGCTTCCATGCTCTCTAAGCATACCACTCTTCCTAATTCTCCACACGTTTACCAATCCAGAAGCTCTCCAAACCCCCTCCTTATGGGTTTTATGGAGGCTTCATTATACAAACATGGTTGATCAAATCATTGGTCACTGGTGATTGAACTCAATCTCCAGCCCCTCTCTCCTCCCCAGAGGTCTGAAGGGTGGGACTGAAAATTCCAACCCTCTGATCACATGGTTGCTTTGCTCAGCAACAAACCCCCACCCATCATTAGGTGCTTTCCAAAAGTGACCTCATTAACATCACAAAAGTCACCCTTATCACTCTCATCACCTAGGAAATTCTGAAGGTTTTAGGATTTCTGTGGCAGAATAGGGACTAAGACCAAATATATATTTCCTATAAATCATAATATCACAACAACCAAGTAGGACTTACCCCAGGTATGCAAGTCTGATCCAACATTTGAAAATGAGTTAATGTAATCCATCACATCAACAGACTAAAAAAACAAAGAAAAGAAAAGAAAAGAAAAACCACATGATTAAATCAATAGATGTAGAAAATCATTTGATAAAATCTAAACCCATTCATGACAAAAACTCTCAGTAAGCTAAGAATAGAGGGAAACTTCCTCAAGTGGATAAAGATTATCTGTTAAAAAAAAAACGACACCTAATATTGTTAGGTAGCTAGTCAGACGTAAGTGGGTCCTGCCCCATTCTGGAAGGGCTCTCATCTTTCTCTCCCCCACCTGGACACTGGTAATCAGAACATGGCCAGAGCTCTTCCCTTTTCTAGTCAAGGACCACCATTAATTTCCAGCCTTATCAGGACTAAGCAAGATAAAACCACCAACACAGATTGGTACAGGCACACCAAGACCTAAAAGGTGACTCAAGGTAACACGGGGCCCATTATGCCATATTTACGGTATCCCCCCCCCACCCGCCCCCGTGGTTTTGCTTGGGTGGTTATGCGTAAGCACCTGCGCACTAAGGGAAAGGTTATATTGATAAAACCTAAAACTGTCAATCAACTTGTCAGTCAAATGACATAGGATGTGGGGAGGGACTGCCACCACTCTAAAAAACCCAACCCTACCCTCACTGCAGGGCTTCTTCTGGTTTCCAGACAGCCCATTCTCATCCTTTCTCGAGAGCATACTTTCGCTTTGCTCAATAAAACTCTTGCTGCTTAAAACTGCTCTACAACTCTCTACTGAATTCTTTCCCTCGAGAGGACAAGAACCAAAGAATCGCCATTTCACTGGTAACAATATCACGCTTAATGATGAGAAACTCAAAGATTTCCCACTAAGATCAGGTACAAGACAAAAATATCCCCTCTCACCACTCCTTTTCAACATTGTACTGGAAGTCCTTGTTAATGCAGTAAGACAAGAAAAGGAAGTAAAAGGTATACAGATTGGAAAGAAAGATATAAAACTGTCTTTGTTTACAGATGACATGATCACCTGTTTAGAAAATCTGAAGGAATCAACCAAAAACTCCTGGAACTGATGAGTAATTAGAGCAAGTTTGCAGGATACAAAATTAATAGATAAAAGCCAATCATTTTCCTATATACCAACAATGAGCAAGTATAACTTGAAATTAAAAACACAATACCATTAATATTAGCACCCCCAAAATAATATTCTTAGGTATAAATCTAACAAAATATGTATAAGATCTATATGATAAAAAATACAAAATTCTCATGAACAAAATCAAAGAACTAAATAGAGAGAGAGATTCCACATTCACGGATTGGAAAACAATACTGTCAAGATGTCAGTTCTTTACAACCTGATTTACAGACTCAATGCAATTCTAATCAAAATCCCAGCAAGTTATTTTATGGATATCAACAAACTGATTCTAAAGTTTACATGGAGAGGCAAAAGACCCAGAATAGCCAACACAATATTGAAGAAGAGCAAAATTGGAAGACTGATGCTACTCAACTTTAAGACTTACTGTAAAACTACAGTAATCAGGACAGTGTGGAATTGGCAAAAGAATATGTAACTGGATCAATGGAACAGAATAGGGAGCCCAGAACTAGAACCACATTAAAAAAAAAAAAATTGAATCTAGACTTTACACCCTTCACAAAAATTAACTTAAAATGGATCATAGACCTAAATTTTAAATGTAAAACTCTAAAATTCTTAGACAATAATATAGGAGAAAACCTAAATGACCGTGGGTATGGTTGATGCCTTTTTGGATATAGCACCATTAGCATGATCCACAAAAGAAATCATTGATGAGGGACTTCATTCAAATTAAAAGCTTCTGCAAAAGACAATGTCAAGAGAATGAGGAGACCAGCTAAAGGCTGAGAGAAAATATTTGAGAAAGACACATCCAGTAAAGGACTACTATCCAAAATACACAAAGAACACTTAAAACTCCACAATAAGAAAACAGTTCAACTAAAAAATGGGCTAGAGAACTTAAACAGACACCTCATCAAAGAACAGATGAAAAATAAACATATGAAAAGCTGTTCCACATCATATGTAATTAGGGAATGCAAAGTAAACAACAATGAGATATACTATGTACCTGTTAGAATGGCTAAAATCTGGAACACTGAGAACACTAAATGCTGCTGAGTTTGTGGAGCAATAGGAACTGTCACAAATTGCTGGTGGGAATGCAAAATGGTAAGCCACTTCAGAAGACAGTTAGGTGGTTTTTTTACAAAACTAAAAATACTTTTACTACATGATCCACAATCACACTTCTTGGTATTTACCTGCACAAAAACCTGCACATAGACATGTGTAGCAGCTTTATTCATAATTGCCAAAACTTGGAAGCAACCAAGATGTCCTTCAGTAGGAGATTGGATAAACTGTGTTACATTCAGACAATGGAATATTATTCAGCACTAAAAGAAATAAGCTATTGAGCCATGAAAAGAAGTGGAGGAAAATTAAATACATATTACTAAGTGAAAGAAGCCAATATGAAAAGGCTACATACTGCATGATTCCAACTATATGACATTCTGAAAAAGGCAAAACTATGGAGATAGTGGAAAGATCAGTGGTTGCCAAGGGTTGGAGGAAGGGAGGGATGAATAGGCAGAGCACAGAGGATTTTAGGGCAGTGAAACTACTCTGTATGATATTATAATGGTAAATACAATTGCCCGAACCCATAGAGTGTACAACACCAATAAACCCTAATGTAAACTATGGATGTTGGGTGATAATGATGTCAGTGTAAGTTTATCAGTTGTAACAAATGTACCACTTTGGTAATGGGGAAGGCTATGTGTTTGCGGGAACAGGGAGTTTATAGAAAATCTCTGTATATGCCCCTCAATTTTGCTGTCAACCTAAACTGCTCAAAAAATAAAGGTTTAAAGAAAAATGAACTATTCAAAAAAATTATGTAACTTGCATACATATTTTTCAAAAGACAAAAGGCAGACTGGGAAAAATATTTGTAACGTTAAATGTGATTAATATTGTTCATATGCAAAGAACACCTATACATCAATAAAGAAAGAAGCTCAATAGAAAAATCAGTAATAGATTAGAATAAAAACTCACAAGATGAGAAGTGTAAATGGAGGGACTTCCCTGGCAGTCCAGTGGTTAAGACTTCGCCTTCCAATGCAGGGGGTGCAGGTTCAATCCCTGGTCGGGGAGCTAAGACCCCACATGCCCCACGGACAAAAAAACCAAAACATAAAACAGAAGCAATATTGTAACAAATTCAATAAAGACTTAAAAAGTTGTCCACATCAAAAAAATCTTTAAAAAAAGTATAAATGGAAAATAACTGTAGTTTATGAAAAAATACTCAGCCCCATTAGTCATAAGAAAAATGACTTCCCAGGTTAACGCTTCCCACACCATACTGTCCAGCGGCCTGACTGAAATCCTGCCACCAAGGATCCCATAGGAGGAGATGGAAACTTGGGGCCATCAGAATATGTTTAAAGAAATGGTCTCCCAAGAAATTAGGATTTACGAAGAAGGAGGTGAGAGGAAGTAGCCAGATGCAGCTTCAGGAGTAGGACGTCAGAGAGGGCAGGAGTTAACAAGACAAGCCTTTATGTATGTTAGCTAATATTTCTGGCTCCATTTTGTTGATTCTACCCTTGTTTTTCTTTCTTCTTTCACTCCCAGTTTGGTTTTCATAGGCTGCTTTGTTGTATCTTATTAATCTTGTAAATTGCCTTCCAAGCCTTGAATATTTTTTGAATAGATAATCAAGTGAATGGATAATTTAGTCATCAAATGGTGAAATGAATGAGTGGTTGAACAACTGAATGTGACTGTTTTCAAGAAGAGAAGTTTCCTCAAAGTGCTTTGGTGGGATGGAAATGCCATACATTCTGAGAAAGAACTGCTTTAGTATCACTGGACAATAACCTAGACCTCAGGTTCCCAGAGAAAAGGATGCATGAGGATTAAGAGTTATACCAGTTGTTTAAAGGAGTACTGGCCCTGTGTCAGCAGCACTCACAGCCCTGTTAAAATATATATTGTGACTGAAAGTGTAGAAAAAGAGTAAGTTATAGTTAGGATAAGTTAACTGCTATAGCAAATAAGCCCCCAAATGTATAAGGGCTCAAACTCAATGGAAGTCTATTTCTTGCTCATGAAACAGGACTGAGCCAGTGAGCAGGTTGGCCAAATAGTCATTCAGGGAGCCCAAGCTGATGGAGGTGCTGCTGTATTCAACAGGTGGCTTCTAAGTTTGCCTTGGGAGTCAACTCATTCTAACAAGCCAGAAGGAGAAAAGAGAAAGGAACTTGTGGGAAATTTAGATGGACCAAGCCTGGAAGGAGGACATATCAGCTTTAGATAAAACTCAGGCACATGACCACACCTAACTAAAAGGGAGGCAGGGAAACACAGTCTAGCTGTGTGCCCAGAATGAAGAGGAGAACGTGGATTTGGGTGAGCCCCTAGTATTTCCCGTCACAGATTATTAGCAGACCAAAAGTCAGACTTGAATAAAGAACCTCAATAAATTCCAAGCTCTGCACTGTGGTTCCCCTTCTCAGGAGACTGGGAAAATGTGCCAAACACCTGTTCAAGAGTTACTTTGGTAATAAATTGCGGATGAGAACTCTACTTCCCGAAATTCCACTACCAGAGGCTTTCTCAGGGAACTCTCCCATTCCAGTATAGAAAGGCAAAGAAAGCCCATCCCTGCAATGTATTTTAAGAGAGTCACTGTGGCATCAAGCAAAAATCAGAGATGGAAGTTTGACTCTATTTGTAAATAGGGGAGATTTTTTTGTGCAGCCTTGTGGATTCATGGAGAGAATGTCATGCTGATGTCAATCTTTGTTAAACCACCAATCAATCTCTTGCAGAAACACATTTTTTAAAAAAATATTATTTCTATTGTTCACTTCTGCTTGCTCTGGTAAGGCTATTTCCACACTGAGTGGGAAAAATAAAAGAACAGCTGTACCACATCTCTTAACCATGAACCCTAGTAGGCACCCATTTTGCTAAAAAGAAGAAATCAATTTTTAGTTTCACAAGAGAGAAATAAAGCCCATTTAAAAGGAAATATTAAGAATGTCTATTTAAATGCAAATTGAACTACAGCATTTATATGTGTCAATTAAAATCCCTCGAAGAATTTTCTTGAAATATTAGCATTTGCTTAGGTGAAATTTTTGTTTTAAAGAAAGAGACTCACAGTTAAGAGTTCTGAATTTCATGGCACTTTTTAAAAAAGTAAATCATTGTTAGTTCTGGTAACATTAAACTTAAGGAATTGATATAGTCTCAGCATGAAAAACATGATGACTCCTTTGCCCATCCAAGAAAGGTCATACACATGATTTTGCCCTTGCTTGCACCCTGTCAGAAGAAGCAAGGTAAGCAGTGCTATTGATACCCATAACACAACCTAAGAATAATAAAAAGCTAACATTCACTGAGAAGCTACTGCCTGTGCCAGGCATTTTTTATTTCACATTATGTCAGTTGGTCTCCAGCATCACCCAGAGAGAGAAGTAGGTAAATGTTATTATCCTATTTTAACAGACGAGGAAACCAAGTATCAGAGAAGTAGCAACTTACACTCAGTCTCACAACTAGTAAGTCGTAAATCCAGAATTCAAAGTCAAGTATGTGTTATTCCAGAGCCCATACTTCTTTTTTTTTTGTAGTCCTCAGATTAAAATTTATGTATTTTTTTTTTTTAGTTTCTGCTTTATAACAAAGTGAATCAGTCATACATATACATCTGTTCCACCATCCCTTCCCTCTTGCGTCTCCCTCCCTCCCACCCTCCCTATCCCACCCCTCCAGGCGGTCACAAAGCACCGAGCTGATCTCCCTGTGCTATGCGGCTGCTTCCCACTAGCTATCTACCTTACGTTTGGTACTGTATATATTTCCATGCCTCTCTTTCGCTTTGTCACAGCTTATCCTTCCCCCTCCCCATATCCTCAAGTCCATTCTCAAGTAGGTCTGTGTCTTTATTCCTGTTTTACCCCTAGGTTCTTCATGACTTTTTTTTTTCTTAAATTCCATATATATGTGTTAGCATACGGTATTTGTCTTTCTCTTTCTGACTTACTTCACTCTGTATGACAGACTCCAGGTCTATCCACCTCATTACAAATAGCTCAGTTTCGTTTCTTTTTATGCAAAGCCCATACTTCTAATCACTCTTCTAAGCTGGTTCACGTATGTCTAGCTCAGTCTCTTCCCAGTCAGATGCTTTTCCCATTCTGTATGGAGGTCAAGACTCCTTGGGCTGCTCTTGCAAGCTGTGGGTCTTTTTCAATGCAGTAATAGCAGCCACCGACCCTGTTAAGAAATTCTACATAGTGGCTGGCACCATATCATTTGCCTGGCCTGTCATTTGAGTCTATCAGTCTCCTCTTCCAGTCAAGGAAGGCTCCCATGTTATTACACACAGGGACATGATTAGCCTTACTGGATGTACAAGGAATCATGGCAGGATTCAAGGAAAGTCTGCCCACCAGCACCCACTTCTTTCCTCTCCCCACAACTTTCCTACAACTGTTCACTGACCCCAGAAATTCCTTTAATAGATGATCAAGTCTTTAGTCCACAATTATAGAGTAGAGTGATGGTAGAGCAGATGTGATGTAAGGGAAGCAAATTACCATAAATTTATACCAAAAACCCCCACCAAACCTGACAATAGCAGATATTTTTGCAGATAAGATTTTTATGTGAGAAGAAGAGAAAGGTTGGCAAATAATACAACAGAATATTTGCTGCCACTGCCCTTTTCCCAGACCATGACAGACATCACTAATAGAACCCAGCACAATTTCCCTCTGAACATAACAATCCTCTCAGCACTGAACTCTAATAATAGTTGATACATATGACTGGACCCAATTTATCCACCCCAGGTATAAAAGGATGCAGGAATCCTTCTGCATGAAAAAGTGAGTGTTCTAGGGCCACTGAAGTTGGCAAAGGCTGTGGAAAGGAGAGGCTGGGATCTCCACGACATATTTGACTGACTTCCCAATTTTGCCTTCAATCTGTTAGTATTCCAAGAGTCCTAACACTGCTCATGAAAGGCATCATAGAATAGAATATTAAACTATGTTCAAATAACCCCAAAAAAGGAAGGAAAGGGAAACAGAGGAATAAAACTCAGAGGGGAAAAACAAAACACAAATAATAACATGGTACGTCCAAATCCAAATATATCAATAATTACATTAAACGTTCTAAATACATTGATTAAAAGACAGATTGCCAGATGGACGATGGATTTAGAAAGAATAAAAACATGAGATTATATTCTGTCTACAAGAAATTCACCTCAAATATAATGACATAGGTTAAAGAAGGTTAAAGTGAAAAAAAAGAAAACAATATACTTTATGAAAATTTTTGCAAAAATACAAAATAAAATATTAGCAAATGGAATCCAGCAGCATATATATATAAAAAATATGCACCTTAACTTGTTCAACATGCAAAAATTCACCATAATCCATGATTATAACAGTCTAAAGAAGAAAAACCACATGATCCTATCAATTTATGTCAAAAAAAATCATTTGAAAAAATTCAGTATTCATTCATGACAAAAACTCTCAGCAACTGAAATAGAATGGAACTTCATCAACCTAATAAAAGGTACTGTTATAGGCTGAATTGTGTCCCTTGCAAAATTCATAATTGGAAGCCCTAACCCCCAGTACCTCAGAATGTGACTGCATTTGGAGATAGGCCTGCCGCCTCAAAGGTGGCAGGCCGTGATCTTATAGTGGTTAGTACTCCGTGTTGTGGAGATAGGGCCTTTAAAGAGGTGATTATGTTAAAGTGAAGATTAGGGTGGGCCCTAATCCAATCTGGATGGCGTCTTTATAAAAGGAAATTTGGACACACAAAGAGACACCAGGGATGTGCACACAGAGGAAAGACCATGTGAGGGCACAAAGAGAAGGCAGTCATGTTCAAGCCAAGGAGAGAGGTCACAGAAGAAACCAAATCTACTGACACCTTGACCTTAGGCTTCCAGCTTCCAGAACTGAGAGAAATGAATTTCTGTTGTTTAAGCCACCCAGTGGGTGGTACTCTGTTACGGCAGCCCTAGCAAACTAACACAAGATACCTACAAAATAATACAAGTACCTATAACTAACATCATATTTAAGGATGAAAGACTGAGTAGTCCCCCAGCCCCCATCCCAAGATCAGGAACGAGGCAAGAATGTCTGCTCTCCTACTCTAGTGTGAACAAGCAAATGAAGAGGAGAGACCGTGATTTATCAAGATAATCTATTCCATAGATGTTATCTCATCCCCTCGCCTCAATACCACGCACCAGACCAACTCCAGCACCGACACACAAACACACACACAGACACATATCACACCTATTATCTGAATGTCTTTGTTAAAACTAATTTTCAGCCAAATTATCAAAATAGTTGCCTCAATTTGCTTTGAGCGTACAGAGGCAGTCTTGGGCACAATGAGAAGAGGAAGCAGGGAATCAAATTAACAGCAAAATTATGAGACCTGCAAAAAGGGAAATTTTTTAAAGAAAAAAGAATTTTAATGTGCTCATGTATGAAAACTGCCATCCACACACCCCTGCCATGTTGTGGAGGATCAGGGTACATTTCTAACAGCATTATGTTCTCTGGTCGTAATGTAATTATCTGTATCACAATTAAAGAAGAATAAAATATGATAGTTTAAAAAGCATAAAGCTCCTTAGAAACTTCAGTTTTTGACAGTTTATTTGGAGGTTTATTTTCTCACCATGTATAATGTATCTGAGCCATTTAGAACTGTATCTACCAAGTCCCACTTCATACCTACTCTTGCAAGGAAAGGATTACACGCAAAATGTGAAAATTCCAACTGGAGACATTACATGTAGGGTACTTAAGCTATGATAGAGGAGATCTACAGCTATATGTTGCCCTAGATGGACATGGGGAAGGTAGTTAAAAAGAAAATAAGGATTGTGTTCTGAGGTTGTGCTTTCCCCTGAGTCTCTTTAAATAATGCCTTTACCTGTTCCCCATTTTCCAATTGTCTTCTCCAGTGCTGTGGCCATAATTTAGCAGTATTATGTGCTGTCACTTCTGCATTAGTAAACACCAGGACTTGCTGAGTAATTACTGAATAACCTCATAATGAAATGCAGTGAAGAGTTCTAATTACATTTTAATGTTGCTTAACAACTATTCTACTTTAAAATGAGAATTTTCCAGCCATGTATCCTAATGAGTTATCAGAATGCATTACCACCCCCCACAAAAAAAATGTACAAATGAGAAGGTAAACATAGAATATTACCACCAGTGGGCATGTGTGTGGGAATATTTATATTCAAAGTTAATATACTACATTAAAAATTATTAAAATAAAAAAGCACATCAAAATGCTGCAACAACTACAGGGTAGGATTTCTTTTTTTTTTTTTTTTTTGAAAGCTCATATTTCACTTTGAAGGAGGAAAAATGCTAAATTACTCTCCAATGCAGGAGAATACAGTTAAAGCTGTCTTCTTCTGAACATAGGACAAATACAAGTTAAACTAAGAACGTCCACACCTTCTTATAAAAACACAGCTACAAGAAAACTAACTAAGTGATCTAGGAAACAAGGCTTTCCATTTACTTTATTCTTTAAAAATCTGCCAAGAAGTACTCCTCCCATATTCTATTGTTCTACTGTCTTCGTCTGCCACAACATCCTTCTAAGCACTTACGTAAACCCCTTAGATGCTGACCTAGGTAGACATGGTGAAAACCTGTTATACATTTCTCTTTTCATACCACAGGAAGAACGTCACAATCCTCCCTCTTCCCTTACATTGCCATAATAAACAGGTCCAATCCATTTTGTTTTCAGAAAAGACCGATCCCCTGACTCTTCCATCATTACCTACTGAAATCTTCTCTAGTTCCTCCTCACACTTCTGTCAAACCATTTAAATTGCTACTTCTACTCATAAGGCCTAATTAATGCCCTTTCAGGTATAAAATTTTTAAATGCAATTACGTTGAGCCCAGTGAGGTCATTGCCTACAGAATTCTGCAAAATATGCTCCCATTTTGCACTTCCTATCAGCTTACGCAGAGCTAACATAAGTATTGCCATTGACAAATTTGAAGCCTTTATTTCCATTATCCAAGCTCTTGTGTTATTAGGGATATGCAACCCTGAGGCCTGGATATCTCCTTCCATGCAAGCATCTACCCCACACTCACAGGAGAAGTTGTTGATGCTGCTATTAACGAAGGTATTTGTTTACAGGTGACTCTAACAAGATATGTTGGGACATTTTCTTCCCTGCCTACGCCAAATAAGTAGAAGAGATGACATCTCTTAGCTTTTCTGAGATTCTCTTTGGTCAAGTCTATGAATGCAACAAGGCTAGAAGCTCTGAGAACTTGTACTAAGCAGCCTACACACCTGAGAGGAAAGAGAGAGGAGAGGAGACACCTGGGGCCTCACTCGGAACATCTCATGTTCATTCCCATAACTTTGCAATGCTACAGGGGTTGGACAGGGAACTTTCTATCTGTGTGCAGGGAACTGTCTGTGTCATACAAAACCAGCATGGCAATGAACTTTGCTCAGTCATCATCACTAGGCAGTTTTCAGGGTCATAGTGCTTCAGAACACAACCTTTGGAGTCAGACTTGAATTTGAATCTCAGTTCTGCTGCTTGCTAGTTGCATTACCTTGAGCAATTTGCTTAGTCTCTCTGAACCTCCATTTCATCATTTATAAATTGAGACTAATAATGCTCACCTAACAAGATTATTGTAAGAAATAAATGAGCAATATATGATAAGTGCTTGGCATGGTGGCTGATTCAAATATTCAGCTAGTGGTAGCTGCTATCATCGCTACTACTGCCCCTATTAATGTTGCCCCACAAGTAGCAACATCTCCTGGCTCTGTAATAACAATGACATTCTTCCCAAGAAAAGCTTTCAAGTGATCCTTGCCTCTTACCCCTCCCTCAGTCCCCACATTAAAGAAAATCACCAAATCTTATCAATTCATCCTCTCCTTTGCACTTCCATTGTCACTCCTCTGGTTCGCACTTCCATTGTCACTCCTCTGATTCACACCTCAGTACTTCTCACCTGAACCTTCACTCCATAAATGTTTATTAAAGCACCTACCATGTGCTGGGCGTGGTGGAAAATACAGATGTGTAATACCTCAAAATATACTTAAAATCTGGAGGTGGGATGGGAAAACACAAACATTTAGACAGGTAACTAGAATGTGAGGCCAAATGAAAAACAATAGAGGACTTCCCTGGTGGTGCAGTGGTTAAGAATCTGCCTGCCAATGCAGGGGACATGGGTTTGAGCCCTGGTCAGGGAAGATCCCACATGCCGAGGAGCAACTAAGCCCGTGCACCACAACTACTGAGCCCGTGTGCCACAACTACTGAGCCTGCGCTCTAGAGCCCACGAGCCACAACTACTGAGCCCATGTGCCACAACTACTGAAGCCTGCATGCCTAGAGCCCGTGCTCTGCAACAAGAGAAGCCACTGCAATGAGAAGCCCACGCACGGCAACAAAGAGTAGCCCCCGCTCGCCGCAACAAGAAAAAGCCCATGAGCAGCAACAAAGACACAACACAGCCAAAATAATAATAATAATATTAATTAATTAATTAATTAAAAACAATAGAATATATAGGAAGGTTTCACACATATGTGAGTCAATAAAAAAATAAATAAATACATAGGAAGGTTTCATGGAAGCATTGCCCCTTGAGATGAAACTTGAACAATGAATAAAAAGGGGGAAAAAAAAGACATTTCAGTCTAAGAAAACAGCATAAGCAAATGCAAGGCTGCAGGAAATACATCCTGTGGAGAGAATGCTGAGTTGTACGATGAGACTAGAGGATGCGGTGGGAAGGACAGAGCAGCAGCTGAGATGGAAGCTCTCGGGGGGACCATTCAAAAGGCAAAAGCATAGGAGTCAGGCAGCTCTCCTTCAAATTCTGCCTCCACTCCTAAAGGCCATGTGGCCATGAGCGAATTTTTTATCCTCCCTGAGACTCAGTTTCCTCATTTGTAAAATATAGTCAATAAAATACCTACTTTGTACCGTTCTTGTGAGGATTAAAGGAAATAATATATGCAGAGCACTCTGCACAGAACCTAAAATATAGCAAAGGACTGGACAGTAGTTATGTTTCATAGGAGGCTGTTATGGATTGAATGTTTGTGAACCCCCCAAAATTCGTATGTTGAAACTCCAGCCCTCAATGTGGCTATACTGGGGATGGCCCTTTAAGGAATTAAGGTTAAATGAGATCACAGGTGTGGGGTGCTGATCCAATAAGACTAGAGAGTCCTTTAAGAAGAGACATCAAAGAGCTTGCTCTCTCTCCACTACCTCCCCACATGCAGGCACCAAGGAAACCACGTGAGGACATAGGCGGCTGTCTGCAAGCCAGAAAAAGAGTCCTCACCAGAAACTGAACCACCTAGAACCTTGATCTTGAACTTCTGGCCTACAGAACTATGAGAAAATAAAGTTCTGTTGTTTAAGCCACCCAATCTATGGTATTTTGTTGTGGGGCCTGAACTGACTAACATAGGGGCCCTGAATACCATTTCAAGCGGTTGGTTCTTTATTCTGTGGGCAGTGGAGAAGCATTAAACATTTCTGAGGAGACAAGAATCACACTGAGATATGACTATCTGAAAGCTGAAGACTGATGGGAAGATCCTCTTCACTGACCTCCTGCGTCCTGTCTGCCCTGTTCCATCCATTTGTGACAACCACTAGATGACCGATAGCCCCAATATTGCTTGGACAAGCTACTCAAAAATTTGACCTAGGGAGGGAATTCCCTGGCAGTCCAGTGGTTAGGACTCCATGCTTTTGCTGCCAAGGGCATGGGTTCAATCCCTGGTCAGGGAACTAAGGTCCCATAAGCCATCGCAACCCGTGCTGAGCGGCCTAAAAAAAAAAAATTGACCTAGGGAATAAAGCCTAAATCATCTAGCTTGTTATTCAAGGTCCTCTGGGATTTGGATCAGCACCCCCACCCCTTTCACTAACCTACTACTTTCCTTAGCTGGGAAGATCAGACCCTGGGTTCTGCCACGTTTGTGCTTCTATTCAAGCTGTTCTTCCAGCATGAATACCCATTCCCACTGTTCTCAGTCAAAATCTAATTCATCCTTTAAGGCTACTCCCCTAGGATGCCTCCCCTCCTTTGAACTCCTGTTGTTTGTACTGCTGCTATATCACAATAATCAACATCTTATATTCTAATTAATTAATTAACAAACAAAATTTATTCATTATAAATTATAACTTAGATCAATTTATATCTCCTCTACTAGACTATAAGGATTTCAGGCCAATTTTTGTGGCCTTCACATTACATAACACATTACATGTCTCCTAAGGCAGGAGACAGCAAAGCTAGCCTTGCATAAAGGAAGAGGAGAGAGAGAGAGAGACAGAGAAAAGGGATTTGGGGGAGCAGACATGTCCAAGGGGCAACAGGAGTCACTTGATGTGAGTGTGCATTGTGAGTTTGACTTCAATCCCTTCTCCCCACCAAATCCCTATAGAGTCTCCATCACTCATTACCCTCCCATGCAACAGAATTCTGAGCAGTGCAGAGTGAGGCACTGGATTGGAAAGATGCTTATTAGGTGGCAATAATCATAATCATAGGGCTTCCTTGGTGGCGCAGTGGTTGACAGTTCACCTGTCGATGCAGGGGACACGGGTTCATGCCCTGTCCGGGAGGATCCCACATGCCGCGGAGTGGCTGGGCCCGTGAGCTATGGCCGCTGAGCCTGCGCGTCCGGAGCCTGTGCTCTGCAACGGGAGAGGCCACAACAGTGAGAGGCCCACGTACCGCAAAAAAAAAAAAAAAATCATAATCATAGCTAATATCTGTGGAAGGTGTATCTGATGTCAGGCATTGGGCTTTTCAGTACTGTATACTATGTTCTTTTTTGTTACCGAAACACGTCTTTCTGTTGGTATAATGTTATTTGGGTGTTTTTTAAAAGTCTGAAATCTCATTCTGAGATTTATCCAGAGAATTACATGCTGCATTAAAATAAGGACTGTAGTCAAGGACCATTCATTTAGAAAGTTTTCTAACCGTATTCCTCCCCTATTTAAGACCCACAGTCAATCATCTAGAGAGGCCCTGAAATATGGGGTGGTTAGTTTTTATGCGCTGGGTAATTTCATAGGCTAATGAGTGGGAGGATTATTCCAACTACTTCAGGGAAGGGGCAGGGATTTCCAGGAATTGGGCCACCGTCCACTTTTGGACTTTTTATGGTTGGTCTCAGAACTGTCATGGTGCTGGTGGGTGTGTCATTTAGCATGCTAATGTATTACAATGAACGTATAATGAAGTTCAAGGTACACTGGAAGTCAAATCTTCCACCACCTTGGACTTAGTTGGTTCTAGCCAGTTTTTGTCATGTCCTATGGCTATGTCATTCTTTTAAAGGTTGCGACCTGCCCCCTCCCCTCCTGTCTCACTACCATCTCCCCAGGCCACAGGCCCCTCTGCCAGGAGGCAGTAGAGAAAGAGCAGCAATTAACAGGACGGGCCAGGAGGTTGGGCAACTGGGGGCTCAGTCCTGATGGTTTGTTATGCTTTGCTAGTTATGTGACCTTGGACAACGTGCTTCCCTCTCATGGTTCCGTTTCCTCATTTGAAAAGTTTTGAATAAAACTAATCTCTGTTTAGAAAGACAAATACTATATGATTTCACTTACATGTGGAATCTAAAAAAACAAATGAACAAACATAACAAAACAGAAACAGATATAGATACAGAGAACAAATAGGTGGTTGCCAGAGGGGAGAGGAGTGGGGAGAGGAAAGAAATAGGTGAGGGAGATTAAGAGGTCCAAACTTCCAGTTGCAAAATAAATGAGTCACGGGTATGAAACAGTACAGTGTGGGGAATACAGTCATAACTATGTAATATATTTTTATGGTAACTGATGTAACTAGACTTATTGTGGTGATCATTTTGAAATGTATAGAAATATTGAATCACTATGTTGTGTAACAGGAACTAACATAGTGTTGTAGGTCAATTATACTTCAAAAACAAACAAACTCATTGAAAAAAAGATCAGATTTGTGGTTAGCAGCGGCAGGGGGTTAGGGGAGAGAGAATTGGGTGAAGGCAGTCAAAAGGTACAAACTTCTAGATATAAGATAAATAAGTATTAGGGACATAATGTGCAACTTGATAAATATAATTAACACTGATGTATGTAATATATGAAAGTTGTTAAAAATGTAAATCCTAAGAGTTCTCGTCAAAAGGAAAAAAGTTTTTTCTATTTCTTTAATTTTGTATCTATATGAGATGATGGATGTTCACTAAACTTGTGAAATCATTTCATGATGTATGTAAGTCAAATCACTATGCTGTACACAAACTTATGTCCATTATATTTCAACAAAACTGGAAGAAAAAAATAGGCTCCATTTCATGACTAACACTCCTATTTACACATTTAGTCATTACAATGAAACTTATATGTTCAGATGAGAAAAATTGAGCCCTTATTCAGAGTCACACAGCTAGTAAGTGGCAGAGCTATGATTCATACCCAACTCTCAGACAACTGGAACCAGCCTCATCAAGCCAATAAAAATGAGGAAGTTGATCTAAAAGTTGTTAAATATATTCTATTTTTGCCTAATGCAATTTTATTACTAGACCATAAGAATCTGTGATAATGGGAAATTCTAAGAAAGTTATCTCAAATATTTACTGTAAGCATATGCTCATGTTAACTTGGCCCAGCCAGTGGACAAGACAAACCCAACAGGCTATGGTGGAATGCTCGTTCTGAATTTGCACAGGCTGGGGGCTGCCTTGGATTCCAGACACACACTTATGTCTGGTGTATAAAGCATCCATCAACATTAAGAGGTTTGCCCATAGTAAGAATTTAACCTAGAATTTAACCCAAGTTGATTAATTCCATATCTTTCTACTTCATCCTTGGGTGATCGACTTATCCCAGTTTGCCTGGGACTGTCCTGGTCTTAGCACTGGGACACCCCCCCATTCCTGGGCACACCAGGATACTTGATCACCTTAGTCTCTCACATTCAGTGAATGAGGTTAGAAGATTGGGGTGGGTGGAACAAGAGAGAACAGATGACCACTTTGTTTATAAAGGCTGGGTCAGACGATGATTTCCGAGGTTGTTTCCAGTCTAATAAGTGCAAAGAAGCAAAGATGTTATCAACTCCTTAGATGTTAATTTTACAATTTAGTAGCTGGTAAGAAAGTGAGACTACACATGAGAAAAGTAGTAACTCTAGCAGTACTGTGGAAGGTGAGACAGAAGATAACTTTGGGGAAGATAACTTGATTCTGTCCTCATATCTCCACACAGAATAGACCCTGCCCTCCTGCCCTGTTTCCCACACTGTACGCTATGGTCACACTTTAAATTATCTATTGAACTTGTTTGCATGTTTTTTTGTCTTACTGGACACCAAAGTTCCTTGAGAGACTGAGTCCTATCCATCATTAAATAACCTGGGACAGGGACTTCCCTGGTGGCACAGGGGTTAAAAATCTGCCTGCTGGGCTTTCCTGGTGGTTCAGTGGTTAAGAATTGCCTGCCAATGCAGGGGACACAGGTTCAGGCCCTGGTCCGGGAAGATCCCACATGCTGTGGAGCAACTAAGCCCGTGCACCCCAACTACTGAGCCTGTGTCCTAGAGCCCTCATGCCTAGAGCCCATTCTCCTCAACAAGAGAAGCCACTGCAATGAGAAGCCCACACACCGCAACAAAGAGTATCCCCCGCTCGCCACAACTAGAGAAAACCCACGCGCAGCAATGAAGACCCAACACAGCCAAACATTAATTAATTAATTAATTAATTTAAAAAAAAAAAAAGAATCTGCCTTCCAATGCAGGGGACACAGGTTAGATCCCTAGTCTGGGAAGATCCCACGTGCCGCGGAGCAACTAAGCCCGTGTGACACAACTACTGAGCCTGCGCTCTAGAGCCCGCGATCCACAACTGCTGAGCCCGCACACCACAACTACTGAAGCCCACGTGCTTAGAGCCCATGCTCTGCAACAAAGAGAAGCCACCACAATGAGAAGCCCAAGCACCGCAACAAAGAGTAGCCCCCGCTCGCTGCAACTAGAGAAAGCCCGCACGCAGCAATGAAGAACCAATGCTGGCAAAAACAAATAAAATAAAATAAATAAATTTATTAAATAAATAAATAAATAAATAAATAAAGAGTGTTTGTTCCTTTTAAAAATAAATAAATGTCCTGGGACAGATCAGGTATTTTTTAATTATTGGTTGATTAATTGAACAAATGAATGATTAACTGAACACTTTTTTCTTCTATAGTTAATTCACAATACATTTTGCTACTGAAAGCAGCTTACCTCCAGTGCGTATCATGAGTATCTTGAAAAAAAACAGTATGTAATGATGGTATCTTTCACAATAATCAAACTAATCCTATTAGTGATAGAATTACTGATTACTGATGCCCTTTCACCCCCTTGAAGTTTTGCATTTATGGCAAATCTACACTACAGCTTTTCGTTTGAATCATGCAAGATCTAGCTGCACCATTATTACATTGTAGACATTTCTCAGACAGGTGTGGCTCTGTTGCTTCAAACTATATATCTAATCTGACAAGAGGATTTCTTTACCCTGTGTCTTGTGTCTCTGAGGTTTTCCAATGTTTTTGTTGGATCTGGCCAACATTTATTAAGTATCCACTAAATATTTTGTATGAATGCCACTGATTCTTCAACATATGTTTTGTTGAATATTTAGGACTAATGAGAACATCAAAGTGGTATTATATAATCTCTGCCTTCAAGGAATTTCTGGTCTACTGGAAGAGCTAAGACTTGTATAGACATGAAAAGATAACTAATACTGGATCTTACGTAAAGCAGTACATTTAATAGGCCAAATGAGTGGCATAGAAAATAAATGACAATACCCTTGATTATCATTATCTTACTTGTCTTTCCCATTATACTGTGAGTGCTTTGAGGATATATTGTTTGTAAACTCAGCATCTGCTTTTCAAGAGACATCTGATTTGTAACAAGCTTCCCAGGTAATTCTAATGTACAATGAAGGTTAAGAATCAGTATTGTAGACAATAGGGAGGGATGGAGGGGTTTGAAGCAAGAAGATGTCATGATAGAAGTATCTGATGAAGATTCATCTAGCAGAGTGCAAGATGGAGCAGAGCACAGAGAAACTGGAGATCAAAGATACAGAATGAAAGCTGCTGCATTTCTCCACTCTTGAGATAATAAAAACCAGAAACACTAGGAATAGCATAAAGGGAAAGGAAGGGCTGGACATGGAAAGCACTAAGCAGGAGGAATCACCAAACTTGGTGACTGAGTGTTTGCTAGAGAAGAAGAAGAATGAAAAATAACTTCAATATTTCTAACTTAAGGAACTTAAATAATAATAATAACAGCTAACATGTAATAATCACTGTGGTGGTCACTATGTCCAGGCTACCTCAACAACCATGCCCAACCCTCTTCTTTTGCGCTCATCTCTCATTACAGAGGCTAGAAACTAGATGGTCTCTTTTCTGGCCTCTTTCACAGACAAGGGTGGACCTCTGACTTATTCTTGGCAATCAGATGTAGGGAGAAGTCCTTTGTGAGGCTCCTGGGAAAGCTGTTGTTTTCCTAATGAAAGGGACAGTGGATGCTGACCCTGCCCTTCTCCCTTCTTCTCTCCTTGAATGCAGATGTGACACCTGGACTTGCAACACCTGGTGACCACAATGTGATAACCATGGATATGAAAAGCCAGCATGCTAAAGATGGCAGAGGGGAAGGTAGGAAGAAGTGGGGTCTTTGGTGGACCACTGAACTGCTGCACCAAACCTGGAACTACCCACCTCTAGAATTCTAGTTATGAAAGATAATTAAATATGTTTTTTTGCCTACCATACCATTAACTGCTGTTCTGTTATTTGTAACGTAACACACCCAAACTGATACAAACACTGACTATGTACCAGGCACTGGTCTAAGCACTTTAACCCAATGCTTCCAACAACTTGATGAGGAATGTGTTATTATTATCCCAATTATACAGATGAGGTAATTAAGGCATCAAAAAAGTCAAATAATTTGGCCAAGGCCACACACCTAGTAAGCAGCACAGCAGGGAATTGAACCCAGGCAGTCAGCCTCCCAAGCCCTCACTCTTAACCACTACATATCTCGTCTCTCAATATCGGTGAGAGCATAGATAGAAATAAATGTTGGGAACAGGTGTCAACAGCTGGAAATCCAAGTGGAAATGTCCAACAGACAGTTAGAAATACCAAGTCTGCAGCACAAGAATATAAAGGACCTTATTTAGAACAAGGAGCTATCTGCATTGAAATAAGAGTTGATTTAGTAACTACAAAAGTTCCAAATTCTCTCCTATCTACAAGGTGAACTGAGCTGAACAGAACCATATATGTAGCAACCCTAGCTTGGCTGGAATAATGATGCTTTGTTGACAAAATGCCTTTGACTATCCAAAAGCTGGCTCCCTTGTTAGTGCAGCATTTAGGTCCTGGCTTATGAGTTCATTGTTTAAAGGAATGTTGTTAAGTGTTACTCTTGACTTCTTAATGCCAAAGAAGATTGTTGGCTGTGTGTGGCAATTTCCCAGTGCAGGCCAATGCAGAACATGACCCCAATCTTCCGGATAGCTGCCAGTTTTCAAGGCTGGCCTGACCCAGCAAAATTACCTGGAATCTGGAATAGGGCTTCCAGGGCTGCTGACTGTTCTATCACCTTCAACAACAGGACAGCCCGTTCTCAGAAAAGAGAATGAATGTTGTTTACCTTCATACCACTGAGGTTCAGAGTAAAAGATGTTTGTGAGAGTGGGAAAAAGAGGGGGAAATAGGTGACATTCATTCCAAATAATGGTAATAAGAGCTTGCACTTATTGAGTCCTGGCTCTGTGTTGAGTGAGTGCCTTTGGTGCATTATCTCACTCAAAACACGGTAATTTCTGGTCTGTTTCTATTTTAACAGAATCACAAAATGTCCAAAGAAAATTGTTGTTAATCACTGATAGTACCTTGGCACTTGCCAATCGTTTTTTGTTGTTGTTGTTTTCCATCTTTCCTCAAAGGCCTAATAAAGGTCAGCTGGAACACTCTATTGATGCCCATGACACAGCAATAATTCTCATACAAGGCTGACAACTAGGAAAATAGATCAGTCCTGTGGAAAACAAATTGGCCTGCCTGAGAGATCTGAGAGGCCACGTATATGAAAAAGATACATCTATGAACTTCGTATTACCAACTTTGAAAGGTTGGTATTTACATGGTCCTAGAAATGGAGCCAACCTAATCCTTACTGATCCAACATAAGGTTATAAATGCTCTGCCGCATTGGAAAAGAACTAAAGAAGGGAAAGATGTCTATTGCACAATCCAGGTATTGGTCAGAATGTGTTGTCCTTTCCTTGGTGATGAGCTTCAGTTCTGATCTAGATGTTCTGATCCTCATCACAAATCACAGAGGACACTGGAACAATTTTACTATCATTAAATGCTTAAACGATGTTACAATCACTTAAGACTAGAGTACACATATTAAACCTTTAATTTATAATCCTTTTGCCAAAGCACTTCTGTTAGAATTTAATATTTCTCTGGACTCACACTCCAAGTCCAATCATTACAATTAATTCCAATCTACCTAATCAAGGATGCAGTCTTTACTTATTCTCCCTAAAAGTAACAGATTACAAATGGATGGATTTCATTACTGTTCACGATTGTGGTCAGTTGTTCTCAGGTCCTCGGTCTGGAACCATTTCCCACCGGGATGCTATTTGGAAGCTAAACAATCATAGATTTAGCTGCTAACAACAACAAAAAGGAGACAGGAAAAAAATACACATCATGCTTATTACAGAGATAAGAATGAGACAGGCTGAATCACCATTGAAGGGGTCAGTAGTCCAAGGCCACTCATGCCTCATGATTGGCAGCTGCAAAGGGTTCCCTTTGCCAAGCCCACTGTCCAGAGGGCAAGAGGTCACAAAAGCAGGGACAATGCCTTGGAGAAGTGGCTCATCCAGCATTAGTGGCTAAATCCAGGAAGACTGGAAAAACACCTGCAGGTGGCATCTAACCTAGTATTTAAAAGCACACAGGGAAGTAACTAGCAAGTCCTCACAATTCTGCAAAAGTTGATTTTTTTTGGTCCCAAAAGAGAATGAAGGAGAAATGAATTCCCCCCTAGACTTCAAACTCCTCCAAGATACACACCTAGTGGAGTACTAGGTGCACAATAGAAAATAATAAATGTTTGTTGGAACTGAAATTAACTGACATGTCCTATCACTGAATCTGCATAACTACCTGACAAAATAGGTACTGTTGTCCCCATTTTACTGTGAATAAATTGAGAAAGAATAGTTTGGTAACTTGTTAAAAAGGAATAAAGCCAGGACACAAACTCAGGTCTTTGCGGCCCCAAAGCTAATGTTCTTTCCATTGTGTCATGATGCTGCAAACCACCTGCTTTGCTAAATTAAGAAAAGAATTCCCGCATCTCTTCTTTTTTTTAATAATTATTTATTTTTGGTTGCATTGGGTCTTCGTTGCTGCACGCGAGCTTTCTCTAGTTGCAGCGAGCAGGGACTACTCTTAGTTGCGACGTGGGCTTCTCATTGCTGTGGCTTCTTATTGCAGAGCACAGGCTCTAGGTGCACGGGCTTCAGTAGTTGTGGCACGAGGGCTCAGTAATTGTGGCTTGCGGGCTCTAGAGCGCAGGCTCAGTAGTTGTGGCGCACGAGCTTAGTTGCTCCACGGATCTTCCCAGACCAGGGCTCGAACCCGTGTCCCCTGTACTGGCAGGCAAATTCTTAACCACTGTGCCACCAGGGAAGTCCCCTGCATCTTTCCTAATTATAACTTTTATAAGACTATTCTATATATGTAAAATCCCCTTTTATTCAGGTCTCCTTATTTCCTGCAGGTGATCTTGTTTATTTCTTTATTCAAAATGTGGACATGCTTCCACATAAGCACCACTTCTTTGTCTTTTCCCGCATCCTCCCTTCCTTCACTACTGTCACAAAGAAAGTGGTGGCCCTCCAGTTCTGGGTGAGATTTTTCTGTCATAGAACCATGGCCCTATTTGTTCATAACCTCACAGAGAAGGCTCAAGCCCTGGTCAGTGCTGCTGTGACTTACATGAAGCCTTGACTGGCCACATTTTGGCACTAGGTCAGTGTTGAGCTGGTTCCTCCAACCCTGCTGAGATCCCTACTCTTATTCAGAGGTTTTAAGAAATAGTCATTAGTGCTCAAACTAGTAGCTTCAAACAGCTCACAGTTAAGGGAGCTCTGCTGAATGGTTTGGTGGCCACTGAGGTGCGAATGTGATTTTATGTTGGCAAGATCATAGGCAAGTGTGGCATCGTTGGCTATAGTGTTTGAAGACCAAACTTTAACATGTGATTATATTTGGTTTATTATTTGAGTGTCCTTGGACCATGTTTGACCAGACTGCTGTCTGATTAAAATGATGTCAAAATCAGTGTTTTCTCTATCAAATGCTACATGGACGGTCACAATATTTCTTGGTACTAAGTTGGGTTGTCTTTTGCTTTGATACATTAGTACAGCTCTAAATGTATGTCTTTGCTTAGCCTGAAATTGGAAAGGATATGTGCAAACGTAACATTGTGGTACATGTATATATGGGGATAACATTTTAATTTGATGGTTTGAAACATACATATATTTTTAAATATTTATTTATATATTTATTTGGCTGTGCTGGGTCTTCGTTGCAGCACGCGGGATCTTTAGTTGCGACATGTGGGTTCTTTAGTTGCAGCATGTGGGCTCTTAATTGCTGCAGGCAGGATCTAGTTCCCTGACCAGGGATTGAACCCAGGCCCCCTGCACTGGGAGCATGGAGTCTTAACCACTGGACCACCAGGGAACTCCTGGTGAAATATATTATGCTGTAGTATATCATGTAGTTAAATCATCTCAGTAGTCATAAAGAATAAAATTTGGACTGTTTCTCCTTGTAAACATCATAGAAAGATCCTTCTGATAACAGCTATGTCTATAAATGTTAGGGTACTTCTTATCAACTTGAATATGGTCTCCTCAAGCGAGAATAGCAGGCTGGTCTTATAAATGTGTATATTTGTAACATCTTTAGCAGTAGGACAGAGTGAATGAGAATCAAGATCTACATTTTAAATCTAAGTTTGATACATATTATGTCATTAATCTATTCAGTCTTATGATTTTTAGAACCTATCTTTGCAAATAAAATATATAAAAAGGATTAAAACTTAGTATCATCTATGGGTCTAAATAGCATATTATGTCCTGAAATAAATAGATGTGATTGGTATTAAAAAAAAAATGTGGTCTTCCTCTATCTCAAAGTGAAAGCTCCCTCCGTGTCCCTCATCCTCATCCATTCTCTGGGGGCTTACTCCACCAATAATCCCCTCAACTTGACCACATTTCATTACATCTTCATTCTTTCCTCTGTGACTTCTTCCTGCCAATGTATAAATGTTTTGAAGTGCTCCCCATCTTAATACACACAGACACACACACACACACACACACACATATCACCTCCATTCACCAGGCTACCCCCCCCAACCTGAACTAATACATTCCTGCTCTTCCCTCCTTCCCTTATCTACCAAGTTCCTTTATCAGGGCCCCCATTTCCTCACCATCTAACCATGTGCATCCTCATCATGTGCAAAAAATTCTCTCTTGATAACCACTGAAGGATCAAATCCAACAGCTTTTTCTTGGTTTTCATCCTCCTCAGACTCTCCGCAGCCAGCCACCATCAACAACTCTTACTTCTTCATATTATCTTCTCCCATGATTTTTCATAATGTGTTCACTCTTAAGATCTTGTTCTCATTCTCTGATTCCTCTTTCTCCTTCTGACCCCAAAAGTAAGTACTCCCTTTGGTTATGCTCATGGTTCATTTCTCTTCTCTTTATGTTCCTCCTTTGGAAATTTTACTCAATCTTTTCTACCAATCTTAGGTCTTGACTAATGCTGGAGTCCACATTTCCAACTGCCTGTTGGCATCTGCCTATCCTCCTGACAACCCAAACTCATTATGCTCAAAATGTAGTGAACTTTCTTTTTGTACATATCTATTAATTATACTGTAAATACTATCCTTCTCAATCACTGTGGAAAAAAATATTCACAAGTTAAGGTTGCAGATGTCTAATGCTACAGAAGCTAAATATTAATCATAGGAGGTCTAATATTCAAATAAGATTTTTTCTTTTGTTTAAAGAATGATTTTTCAAAATTAATGAATATTTTTCTAAAGTAATATGCATAGTACAAGAATAATTCAAAAATACAAAATAGTAGTATTATATACAGTAAAAGGTAGGTTGTCCTCTCATCCCTGACCACCATACCTCCAATTCCCCTTCTCAGGAGCAACCTGTGTTAACAGCTTGCTGTATATCCACCCAGATATAGTCTAGGCATTTGCAAGTATATATGTATAGATGCTCTTTAAAAATTCCAGCACAATTCAATGGTAGCATGCTACATACATTATTCTCCAAATTGCTTTTGTTCACTTAATAATATATTTTGGAGTTTATTTCTTATAAAACATACTTTATTTATTTTTAAGGATTCTATAATATAACCTTGTATGGATACATTTCCTGTTCTTTCCAGTTTTTGCTTTACAAACAACATGTCAATGACTAGTCTGCAAACTTCTATTAACATATCTATAGGACAAAGTACTGTAAGTGAAATTGTTAGGTCAAGGAGCTTATGCATTTTTATTTTTAATAGGTATTGCCCCCAACAGCAATGTATGAGATAATTAAAATAATAATAACTGGATTGAATTCAAATGGTCTTAAAACTTTTGAAAATGCCCCATCTTCCATGTTGTCAGGCATCTGACTTTCTCTCATTATGCGGGTGAAGGGTGGTAGGCAAAATGTAGTGAGAGGACAAGCAGGTATGGGGCAGTCTTGGATCCTGCCAATGAGGACCACCTGGAATAGTGTGAAGACCTCCACAGGAAGATGCTAAAGAGGAACGGACAGATGTCCAACGGTTGTTGAGGCACTCATAAATAACCAGCCAGAGGAGGTCTGTTCACCTCTATCAAGGCATCCCCAAGTGGAGATCCCCAGCTATGGGAAATCGAGGGGGATGATGATATCTAAAGAAACCACTAATGTGTCCCGAGAAAGTCTGATCACTACTGAGTTCAGACAGAATTAGCCTTAAACAGCTTCAAAGCCCAGGGAACAACAGGCAGTTAAGACTTTTCCTATGCATTATCTGTTCAACCCTGGGTGTGTCAGAAGTCATGGATGCCGGGGGTGGGGGAGGTGTGGTAATAGAGAGGAGGTGTAGCCCAACCTAATCTTAACTGACACAAAAGCATGCATCCTCAAAAAAATGGTTACACATATGCACCAAGACCTATGTGAGGATGTTCATAGCAACATTTGTAAATGCAAAATACTGAAACAATCTGAATGTCCATGGATACATGGATGCATAAAATGTGGTCTTTTTCTACAATGAAATATTATGCATCAAAACTTGTAAATTATAGCTACATGCATCAACATGGATGAATTTCAGGATTATAATGTTGGGAGAAAAATGAGAAACAGAAAGGTATATATCACATGATTCAAATTATATAATTAACTTTATATAAGTTAATGCTTTTAAACAAAAACATATGACACTAACTAAACAACATATTATTTAAGAATACATACAGAGTGGTAAAATTAAAAAGAAAAGCAAGAAAATGTTGAACAAAAAATTCAGGATAATGGTTCCTTCTGAAGGAGGGGAGTGTAATTGGGAAGGGGCATTCTAGGGAATTCTAAAGTACTGGGAATGTTCTAGTTCTAAAGCTGTGACACTGATAATTTGTTTTATCATCATTCTTTAAACCTTATGTGTATCTTACAAATGCAGTTAATCTCTTCATTATTCAATAAAAACAAAGTATAGAAAAAATAGAACCATAGATATTTTCATTAGTCTGAAAATCCCTTAGTTTTCTTTCACTTTCATAATCATGTGGAATGCATGTAAAGCAATTAGCACAGTACTTAACAAATGGGATCTATTTTCATGGACCTCCAACTCACCGCTTGTTTGTCCTGTGGGGATTTTTTTTTTTTACATCTTTATTGGAGTATAATTGCTTTACAATGGTGTGTTAGTTTCTGCTTTATAACAAAGTGAATCAGTTATACATATACATATGTTTCCATATCTCTTCCCTCTTGCGTCTCCCTCCCTCCCACCCTCCCTATCCCACCCCTCTAGGTGGTCACAAAGCACAGAGCTGATCTCCCTGTGCTATGTGGCTGCTTCCCACTAGCTATCTATTTTATATTTGGTAGTGTATATATGTCCATGTCACTCTCTCACTTTTTCCTGTGGGGATTTTAAAGAACTAATACAAGAGTAGAAAGAGCATAGATTTGCTGAGACAACAAGTACTCAGCAGCTTTACATGGTCCCAGGCAGTGTCAGCACAACACCCAGTGGAAGTGGGAAGGCTGGAATTGTCATGCTACCCTTCCGATGCTGACTATCTGATTTGAATTACCTTCTCACTGAAGGGAATGTCTGTCCTTCCTCCACAACTATGTTCACCTTCACAACTTATCACCACCAGCCTGCAGCCTCCTGCTCCAGGACCCTCCGCAGTTACGTTCAGCATGTCGGATCAATAATGGCCATAACCCCATGTACAGAGTGCTACTCTGTGCCAGGCATTGCTATCTAGCCCCCCCAAACGCCCCAGGCATAACGAGTTTTAAGCCCATTTTACAGAAGAAAACAAGCTCAGGGAAGATAAACAATCTGTCTAAAGTCATAGTAGTATCAAGTACTGGAGGTAGAATTCAAGTCCAGGTCTCTCTGACTCCAAGTACAAACCTCTCAACTGGCACCCAGCACTCTTCATCATGGGACTTCCCTTGTCTATCCAATTTTCCAATGAACCCTCCTCTCCAGTGAGGCAGGCAAGTATCCTGAATGTTTCCTGGAAAAGTCAGGCTCAGTTTGTGTTCATGTCTTTCCTTATGTTATTTCCCTGCTGCAAACATCCTCTCCTCCACTCATCCAAATACTACACTTCTTTCAAGCTTCTATTTGGGACTGTTCTTCTGAAGTCTTCCCCAACCAATCCAACTCCAGAGTGGTTTCACTTTATCAGAATTTTTTTTGTCTTCTAGTGGTTTTTTTTTTTTTTTTTTTGATTACCTAGGCTAAGGTTCCATAAGAGACAAGATGCCATCTTCTTTTACATCATTTGGTTTTACTTTATGTGGGGTTCTCCACACCCAGTGACTGCAAAATAAATGAAGACAGTGATCCAGGTACTATACAGACATAATTATAATCCCTGTGGCAGTGGTTCCAAGGAGATTCCAAATTTCCCTCGGAGCTTGTTAAATCTGTAGATGCCAAGCTTCACTCCAGGAAACTAGTGAGTCAGAATCTCCTGGGGTTACAGGGTGGGAAGAACTATGTATCTGTATTTTTTACACATGATTTTAAGTGCATCCTCAGATGAGAACCTTATGCTTTGTTGCAGTTCAGGACCATGTCAATTCAGATAAACATAAGGAAAAGTGAGTCAAAATTCTAAGAAATATGTACTTATAAGACTTATAAATACATATTTCAAGAAATCTGTTTCCTTATGGGCATGATTTGTTTAAGGGAAGAAGAAGGAGAAGGAGGTAGGGAAGATAGGAAGCAAAGAGGGAGGAAAGGAAAAGAAAGGGGAGGGAAGGGGATGGGGCTGTAACCTTGTAAAACTTCATAGACTCTCCAAGCATCTTATTCTGCATTTGAGTAGTCCTGATTTATTTTTTATTTTTTATTTATTTATTTATTTATTTATTTTGCGGTACGCAGGCCTCTCACTGTTGTGGCCCCTCCTGTTGCGGAGCACAGGCTCCGGATGCACAGGCTCAGCGGCCATGGCTCACGGGCCCAGCCGCTCCGCGGCATGTGGGATCTTCCTGGAGTGGGGCATGAACCCGTGTCCCCTGCATCGGCAGGCGGACTCTCAACCACTGCGCCACCAGGGAAGCCCCTGATTTATTTTTTTGAAACTTTCTTAATACCTTTTTTTAAATTTTTATTTTATATTATAGTTGATTAACAATGTTGTGTTAGTTTCAGGTGTATAGCAAAGTGATTCAGTTAAGCATATACATGTATCTATTCTTTTTCAAATTCTTTTCCCATTTAGGTTATTACAGAATGTTGAGCAGAGCTTCCTGTGCTATACAGAAGGTCCTTGTGGTTATCTGTTTTAAATATAGCAGTGTGTACTGTTGATGGGAATGTAAATTGGTACAGCCACTATGGAGAACAGTATGGAGGTTCCTTAAAAAACTAAAAATAGAGCTACCATAGGATCCAGCAATCCCACTCCTGGGTATATATTTGGAAAAAAAGCATGGTTTGAAAGGATACATGCCCCCCAATGTTCACTGCAGTGCTGTTTACAATAGCCAAGACATGGAAGCAACATAAATGTCCATCAACAGATGAATGGATAAAGAAGATGTGATTCCATATATACAATGGCATATTACTCAGCCATTAAAAATAATGAAATAATGCCATTTGCAGCAACATGGATGGACCTGGAGATTATCATACTAAGTGAAGTAAGTCAGATAGAGGAAGACAAATATCATAAGATATTGCTTATATGCACAATCTAAAAAAAAGATACAAATGAACTTATTTACAAAACGGAAACAGACAAACAGACTTAGAGAACAAATTTATGGTTATGGGGGGGAGGAGGGGAAGGACAGATTGGGAGTCTGAGATTAACATGTACACACTGCTATTTTTAAAACAAGGACCTACTGTATAGCACAGGGAACTCTGCTCTATAATACTCTGTATTAACCTAAATGGGAAAAGAATTTGAAAAAGAATACATGTATCTGTATAACTGAATCACTTTGCTGTACACCTGAAACTAACACAACATTGTTAATCAACTATACTCCAATATAAAATTTTAAAAATTTTTTTAATTTAAAATAAGTAAATATAGCAAATCCTATTTTTTTAAATATAGGATTCCTATCCTATAATAATATTTTAATCGATTCTCCTTAAATTTTCTAACTTCTCCACTTGAAAAAAAATGGTTAAACTATATTAGTACTCAGAATTAAAAGTCAATGATTCTGACTTTTGCTTCTGATTCTGATAGTCAGGACTGTCCCTTTGTTCTTTTTGAAGTATTCCTTTTCCTGTCTTCACTAACTTTTTTTTTTTTTTGGCTGACTCGGGTCTTAGTTGTGGCACACGGCCTCCAGAGTGTGTGGGCTCAGTAGTTGCAGCACGCGGGCTCTCTAGTTCTGCTGCACAGGCTCCAGAGTGCGCAGTCTTAGTTGCCCCACAGCATGTGGGATTCAATCCCCTGACTGGGGATTGAACCCATGTCCCCTGCATGGGAAGGCAGATTCTTAACCACTGGACCACCAGGGAAGTCCCTTCACTCTTTATAATGAAAATCAAAATAAAATAAAATATAATGAGGGCCTCCCTGGTGGCGCAGTGGTTGAGAGTCCGCCTGCCGATGCAGGGGATACGGGTTCGTGCCCCGGTCTGGGAGGATCCCATATGCCGCGGAGCGGCTGGGCCCGTGAGCCATGGCCGCTGGGCCTGCGCGTCCGGAGCCTGTGCTCCGCAACAGGAGAGGCCACAACAGTGAGAGGCCCGCATACCGCAAAAAGAAAAAAAAAATAATAATAATAATGAAAGCATAACCCAGAGCTGAGAATTATAAATTCAGTAAATACATTTTTTTGGCAATTAAAAGTGTCTTGCTCACAGAGACAAAGGGAACACACCACAGAGGCAGATGTTGGGGTGATACTTCCATAAACCAAGGAATGTCTGGGGCTACCAGAAGCTGGAAGAGGCAAGGAAGGGTCCTCCCCTAGAGATTTTGGAAAGAGTATGGCCTAGCAAATACCTTGATTTCATACTTATAGCCTCCAGAACTGCAAGAGAATATGCCAAAATAATAATAATAATAATATAATGTCTTGCTCAATGCAAGAACAATACTAGCTCAGTGTAGAAAAATTAGATAAAAGCTGCACAAAAAGAATAAATTTTAAAATATCCATAATTAGTGATGTGAACAAAAATGGCAAAGTAAGCCCTTGAAAATTCTCTGCTCTGTAAACACAAGAAAAACACCAACAAAAATTATCCAAATCAACTTCTTCAGAACTCTGGAAATTAACCAAAGGCTTGCAGTAATCCAGGGAGTATTTATTCAAGAAAAATGGCTTGATCTCAGTAAGAACAGCAAGCTCTGTGGCATTTTAACTTACCCTGTCTCTATCCCCCTTTCCCCATCTCTGCAAGAAGCCTTGAAAACCAACATCCCGAGACTTCCCTGGTGGTCTGGTGGGTAAGACTCCACAATACCAATGGCCAGGGTTCAATCACTGGTCAGGGAACTAGATCGCTCATGCATGCCACAACTAAGAGTATGCTTGCCGCAACTAAGAGTCCACATGCCGCAACTAAGAAGCCTGCATGCCACAACTAAGAAGTCTGCATGCTGCAACTAAAGATCCCACATGCCACAACTAAGACCCAGATCAACCTAAGTAAATAAATAAATAATAAAAAAGTTTTAAATATTAAAAAACAAAGAAAACCAACATCCCACTAGTGAAAACCAGCAGCCTGGCAGCCGCTTGCAGGAGCAGAGTGGTTGGAGCTCCTTCAAAGCCCCACTTACAGAGAATTGTCATTATTTGACCTGTCTGGTGGTTCCCTGGAAGACCCCACTCAGAAGGCTGTCTTTGTATGACCTAACTCAGAGGTCATCTAGTGCTAACAACATTTTCCCTATGGGTGTTTGTCAAAAAAATTAGAGACAAAACAAAACAAAAGCAAAAAAATAAAACAGAAACAGACTCACAGATCCAGAGAACAAACTGTTGGTTACCACAGGGGAAAGGAGGAAGGGAAGGGGCGGAATAGGTAAAGGGGATTAAGAGGCACAAGCTAGCAGTTATAAAATAAATGAGTCACAGGGATGTAACATACAGCAAAGAAGATATAGTCAATATTTTATAAAAACTTCGTATGGTGTGTAATCTATGAAACTATCAAATTGCTATATTGTACACCTGAAAACAATATAATATTGTAAGTCAAATATACTTCAATAAATAATTTAAAAAAAAGAAAAAACAGAGGTAACTTTTTAACAGTGTAGCTGCCTGAGGTGGTAGATAACAGTTATGTTAAAGCAAAAGAAACCAGACACAAAAGGCCACATGTTATATGATTCCATTTACAGGAAATGACCATAATAGGTAAATTTATAGAGATAGAAAGTAGATTACTGGTTCCCGGGGTCTGGGGAGAAGAGGGAATTAGAAGTGACTTCTTAGGACAGGAATAAAGATGCAGACGTAGACAATGGACTTGAGGACATGGGGAGTGGGAAGGGTAAGCTGGGATGAAGTGAGAGAGTGGCATGGACATATATACACTACCAAATGTAAAATAGATAGCTAGTGGGAAGCAGCTGCATAGCACAGGGAGATCACTTCGGTGCTTTGTGACCACCTAGAGGGGTGGGATTGGGAGGGTGGGAGGAAGATGCAAGAGGGAGGAGATATGGGTATATATGTATATGTATAGCTGATTCACATTGTTATAAAGCAAAAACTAACACACCATTGTAAAGCAATTATACTCCAATAAAGATGTTTAAAAAAAAAAAGAAGTGACTGCTTAATGGTTAAAGAATTTCTATTGGGAATGATGAAAATGTTCTTGAATTAGTGATGATATTTATGCTACTTTGTGAATATATAAAAACCACTGAATTGTTCACTTTAAGTCAGAAAATTTTATGGTATGTGATTTCTATTTCAATTTAAAGATAGCAATTTTTTAAATTACATGTACCCACAATTATAATTTTTTAATTTAAATAAAAGGAAATTCATAAAAATATTATCATAATCCTATAATCCAAATATAATCACTATTAATAATTTGGTCTATTTCTTATCTTTCTCTACTGCATCAATGTTATTATGCACTGGTTAAGAGCACTCACTCTGGATCCTCAGTCTGAGTTAGAATCCTGCACTTACTAATTGTGCAATCATGGGCAAGCTCATTAACCTCTCTGGTCTATTCCTCATCTATAAAATGGAGATAATAATATTGACTTCAAATGGTTGTTGTGAGAATTAAGGGAGTTTAAAAATGTAGAGCCCTTAAACATGTGGCTGGTACATAATAAGTGTTCAATATAGGCTGCCTATTTTTATTATTGAAAATAAAGCTGTGTGAATATCCTTGAATATATATCTTTTCATTTGACTAATTTTTAAAATTAATTCCACAAAGTGAAATTGCTGTTTCAAAATATAGGCACATGAAACAGACAAAATGTTATTTTAAGGTTGCCTGAGAGTTTTCTATTACTGGAAATGGATATACTACTGAGTGTTCACAAATTTGGAAACGCGTGAAAAAAAATCAAAATAAAGAAGAAAAATAGTCCTGGAAGAAATAATCAAGGCAGAAAAAAAAAGAGCTTTTAAAAGTTATAATCATAATTCTCAGAGAGATTTAAGAAAATATGGGTCCATAAAATAAGAAAAGGATGCTGTGAGAAGAAAATAATTTGTCAGTAAGAACTAGCTTTTGGAAACTAAAAAATATAATTTCCTGAACTAAAATTTAGTAAGGAGCTAGAAGACAGAGTTGAGGACATCTCCCAGGATGAAAAACAAAAGGCAAAAATAGAAAACACCGGGCTTCCCTGGTGGTGCAGTGGTTGAGAGTCTGCCTGCCGATGCAGGGGACACGGGTTCGTGCCCCAGTCCACGAAGATCCCACATGCCGCAGAGCAGCTAGGCCCGTGAGCCATGGCCGCTGAGCCTGTGCGTCTGGAGCCTGTGCTCCGCAACGGGAGAGGCCACAACAGTGAGAAGTCCGCGTACCGCAAAAAAAAAAAAAAAGAAAAAAAAAATATGAGAGAGGGGTAAGACACAGAGAGAGTCAATCTGAGAAGCCTCACATTTGACTGATAAGGCTCCAGCAAAAGAGAAGAGAAAAAAAGGAGGATTATCAAAGACCCTGTACAAGACTTTACGCCAAAAAGAAGAATTTATCTTCATTTTGAAAAATCCACAGAACAAGTGACAAAGACATAGACCTAGACATATCTCCATGAAATTTCAGAGCTCCAAGATGAAGAAAAGATCTCAAAATCTCCTGGAAGGAGGAAAGGTATGCACTACCCTGCTTATCAGCAGCCCAAGTTTCTAGAAATCAATGGCACAAGCCCTTCAAATTTCCGAGGGAAAATGATTTTCACTTTAAAATTCTATACTCAAACTTCCACTCAGTATGAGGAGAAAATAAGGACATCATCAAGCATTCAAGGACACAGAAATTTTACTTAATCCATATATAAGAGTAACTTCTTTGCAAGTTACTTGAGGATGTGCTCCAGCAAGATGAAGAGAAATAAAAGCTAAGAGAAATAAAAGAGGAATATTAAAAGGAAAATCCTAATATGATAACCCTGTAGCAATTGTAGAAATTGACCAGTCCAGATTGGAGCAAGAATATGGAGGCTTCTGGGAATGGGTGAGTGGTTTGCTATTGCCAGCTCCCACCAGCTCACAAGAGCCCATTGTTAATTTTCAGGAATGTTACAAGTCAGTTGTTTAAAACATTGTTATTAAAAATTAATGTCTATAGGGCTTCCCTGGTGGCGCAGTGGTTGAGAGTCCGCCTGCCGATGCAGGGGACACGGGTTCGTGCCCTGGTCCGGGAAGATCCCACATGCCGCAGAGCGGCTGGGCCCGTGAGCCATGGCCGCTGAGCCTGCACATCAGGAGCCTGTGCTCCGCAACAGGAGAGGCCACAACAGTGAGAGGCCCGCGTACCGCAAAAAAAAAAAAAAAAAAAAAATTAATGTCTATAAGGGGGAGACCTTCAAGATGGTGGAGGAGTAAGATGTGGAGATCACCTTTCTCCCCTCAAATACATCAGAAACACATCTACATGTGGAACAACTCCTACAGAACACCTACTGAATGCGGGAAGAAGACCTCAGACTCCCCAAAAGGCAAGAAACTCCCCACGTACCCGGGTAGGGCAAAAGAAAAAAGAAAAAACAGAGACAAAAGGATAAGGACAGGGTCTGCACCTCTGGGAGGGAGCTGTGAAGGAGGGAAAGTTTCCACACACTAGGAAGCCCCTTCACTGGTGGAGATGGGGAGTGGCTGGGGGAAAGCTTCGGAGCCACAGAGGAGAGCACAGCAATAGGGGTGCAGAGGGCAAAGCGGAGAGATTCCCGCACAGAGGATCGGTGCCGACCAGCACTCACCAACCTGAGAGGCTTGTCTGCTCACCCGCCAGGGGTGGATCAGGGCTGGGAGCTGAGTCTCGGGCTTCGGAGGTCAGATCCCAGGGAGAGGACTAGGGTTGGCTGCGTGAACACAGCCTGAAAGGGGTTAGTGCACCACAGCTAGCTGGGAGGGAGTCCGGGAAAAAGTCTGGACCTGCCTAAGAGGCAAGAGACCATTGTTACAGGGTGCGCGAGGAGAGGGGATTCAGAGCACCGCCTAACTGAGCTCCAGAGACAGGCGCGAGCCACGGCTATCAGCGTAGACACCAGAGATGGGCATGAAACGCTAAGGCTGCCGCTGCAGCCACCAAGAAGCCTGTGTGCAAGCATAGGTCACTACCCACACCTCCCCTCCCAGGAGCATGTGCAGCCTGCCACTACCAGGGTCCCGTGATCCAGGGACAACTTCCCTGGGAGAACACACGGCACACCTCAGGCTATTGCAACATCATGCCAGCCACTGCTGTCGCAGTCTCGCCTGGCATTCCATACCCATCCCTTCCCCTGGCCTGACTGAGCCAGAGCCCCCTAATCAACTGCTACTTTAATCCGGTCCTGTCTGAGCAAAGAACAGACACCCTCAGGCGACCTACATGCAGAGGTGGGGCCAAACAAAAGCAGAACCCCAGGAGCTGAGAGAACAAAGAAGAGAAAGGGAAATCTCTCCCAGAAGCCTCAGGGGCAGTGGATTAAATCTCCACAGTCAAATTGATGTACCCTGCATCTGTGGAACAACTGAATAGACAATGAATCATCTCAAAATTGAGGCGTTGGATATTGGGAACAACTGTAGACTTGGGGTTTGCTTTCTGTATCTAATTTGTTTCTGGTTTTATGTTTATCTTAGTTTAGTATTTAGAGTTTATTATAATTGGTAGATTTGTTTATCGATTTGGTCGCTCTCTTCCTTTTATATATATATATATATATATATATATATATATTCCTTTTTCTCTTTTTGTGAGTGTGTACGTGTATGCTTCTTTGTGTGATTTTTGTCTGTACAGCTTTGCTTTTACCATTTGTCCTAGGGTTCTGTCCGCTTTTTTTTGTTTTTCTTTTTTAGTATAGTTTTTACTGCTTGTTATCATTGGTGGATTTGTTTTTTGGTTTGGTTGCTCTCTTCTTTCTTTTTTTTTCTTTTTAAATTACTTTTTAGTTTTTTTTATTTTTAACAATTTTTTATTTTAATAACTTTATTTACGTTTTTCTTTCATTTTTTCTCCCTTTTCTTGTGAGCTGCATGGCTGACAGGGTCTTGGTACTCTGGCGGGAGGTCAGGCCTGAGCCTCTGAGGTAGGAGAGCCGAATTCAAGACACAGGTCCAATAGAGACCTCCCGGCTCCACATAATATCAAATGGCAAAGCTCTCCCAGAGATCTCCATCTCAATGCTAAGGCCCAGCTCCATTCAACGACCAGCAAGCTACAGTGCTGGACACCCTATGCCAAATAACTAGCAAGACAGGAACACAACCCCACCCATTAGCAGAGAGGCTGCCTAAAATCATAATAAGGTCACAGACACTCCAAAACACACCACCGGATGCAGTCCTGCCCACCAGAAAGACAAGATCCAGCCTCATCCACCAGAACACAGGCACCAGCCCCCTGCACCAGGAAGCCTACACAAATCACTGAACGAACCTTACCCACTGGGGTCAGACACCAAAAATAACGGGAATTATGAACCTGCAGCCTGTGAAAAGGAGACCCCAAACACAGTAAGTTAAGCAAAATGAGAAGACAGAGAAATACGCAGCAGATGAAGGAGCAAGGTAGAAACCCATCAGACCAAACAAATGAAGAGGAAATAGGCAGTCTACCTGAAAAAGAATTCAGAGTAATGATAGTAAACATGATCCAAACTCTTGGAAATAGAATGGAGAAAATACAAAAAACGTTTAACCAGTACCTAGAAGAATTAAAGAGCAAGCAAACAATGATGAACAACACAATAAATGAAATTAAAAATTCTCTACAAAGAATCAATAGCAGAATAACTGAGGCAGAAGAACGGATAAGTGACCTGGAAAATAAAATAGTGGAAATAACTACGGCAGTACAGGATAAAGAAAAAAGAATGAAAATAATTGAGGACAGCCTTAGACACCTCTAAGGCAACACTAAGAACACCAACATTAGAATTATAGGGGTCCCAGAAGAAGAGAAAAAGGGACTGAGAAAATATTTGAAAAGATTATAGTTGAAAACTTCCCTAATATGGGAAAGGTAATAGTCAATCAAGTCCACGAAGCACAGAGAGTACCATACAGGATAAAACCAAGGAGAAACATGCCAAGACACATATTAATCAAACTATCAAAAATTAAATACAAAGAAAAAATATTAAAAGCAGCAAGGGAAAAACAACAAATTACATACAAGGAAATCCCCATAAGGTTAACAGCTGATCTTTCAGCAGAAACTCTGTAAGCCAGAAGGGAGTGGCAAGACATACTGAAAGTGATGAAAGGGAAAAACCTACAACAAAGATTACTCTACCCAGCAAGGATCTTATTCAGATTTGATGGAGAAATTAAAACATTTTCAGACAAGCAAAAGCTAAGAGAATTCAGCAACACCAAACCAGCTTTAAAACAAATGCTAAAGGAACTTCTCTAGGCAGGAAACACAAGACAAAGAAAAGACCTACAAAAAGAAACACAAAATAATTAAGAAAATGGTAATAAGAATATACATATCGATAATTACCTTAAATGTAAGTGGATTAAATACTCTGACCAAAAGACATAGACTGGATGAATGGATACAAAAAGAAGACCCATATATATGCTGTCTCCAAGAGACCCACTTCAGACCGAGGGACACATACAGACTGAAAGTGAGGGGATGGATAAAGATTTTCCATGTAAGTAGAGATCAGAAGAAGGCTGGAGTAGCAATTCTCATATAAGAAAAAATAGACATTAAAATAAAGACTATTACAAGAGACAAAGAAGGACACTACATAATGATCCAGGGATCGATCCAAGAAGAAGATATAACAACTGTAAATATTTATGCACGCCACACAGGAGCACCTCAATACATAAGGCAAATGCTAACAGCCATAAAAGGGGAAATCGACAGTAACACAATCATAGTAGGGGACTTTAACACCCACTTTCACCAATGGACACATCATCCAAAATGAAAATAAATAAGGAAAGACAAGCTTTAAATGATACATTAAACAAGATGGACCTAACTGATATTTACAGGACATTCCATCCAAAAACAACAGAATACACTTTCTTCTCAAGTGCTCATGGAACATTCTCCAGGATAGATCATATCTTGGGTCACAAATCAAGCCTTGGTAAATTTAAGAAAATTGAAATTGTATCAAGTATCTTTTCTGACCACAACGTTATGAGACTAGATATCAATTACAGGAAAAAAATCTGTAAAAAATACAAACACATGGAGGCTAAACAATACACTACTAAATAATGAAGAGATCACTGAAGAAATCAAAGAGGAAATCCAAAAATACCTAGAAACAAATGACAATGAAAACACAACCCAAAACCTAAGGGATGCAGCAAAAGCAGTGCTAAGAGGGAAGTTTATAGCAATACAATCCTACCTCAAGAAACAAGAAACATCTCAAATAAACAATCTAACCTTACACCTAAAGCAATTAGAGAAAGAAGAACAAAAAACCCCAAAGTGAGCAGAAGGAAAGAAATCATAAAGATCTGATCAGAAATAAATGAGAAAGAAATGAAGGAAACAATAGCAAAGATCAATAAAACTAAAAGTTGGTTCTTTGAGGAGATAAACAAAATTGACAAACCATTAGCCAGCCTCATCAAGAAAAAAAGGGAGAAGACTCAAATCAAGAGAATTAGAAATGAAAAAGGAGAAGTAACAACTGACACTGCAGAACTACAAAGGATCATGAGAGACTACTACAAGCAACTCTATGCCAATAAAATGACAACCTGGAAGAAATGGACAAATTCTTAGAAAAGCACAACCTTCCGAGACTGAACCAGGAAGAAAAAGAAAATATAAATAGACCAATCACAAACACCAAAATTGAGACTGTGATTAAAAATCTTCCAACAAACAAAAGCCCAGGACCAGATGGCTTCACAGGCAAATTCTATCAAACATTTTGAGAAGAGATAACACCTATCCTTCTGAAACTCTTCCAAAATATAGCAGAGGGAGGAACACTCCCAAACTCATTCTATGAGGCCACCATCACCCTGATACCAAAACCAAAGATGTCACAAAGTAAGAAAACTACAGGCCAACATCACTGATGCACATGGATGCAAAAATCCTCAACAAAATACTAGCAAACAGAATCCAACAGCACATTAAAAGGATCATACACCATGATCAATTGGGGTTTATCCCAGCAATGCAAAGATTCTTCAATATACGCAAATCAGTCAATGTGATACACCATATTAACAAATTGAAGGAGAAAAACCATATGATCATCTCGATGCAGGAAAAGCTTTTGACAAAATTCGACACCAATTTATGATAAAAACCCTCCAGAAAGTAGGCACAGAGTGAACTCACTTCAACATAATAAAGGCCATATATGACAAACCCACAGCCAACATCGTTCTCAATGGTGGAAAACTGAAACCATTTCCTCTAAGATCAGGGACAAGACAAGGCTGTCCACTCTCACCACTATTATTCAACATAGTTTTGGAAGTTTTAGCCACAGCAATCAGAGAAGAAAAAGAAACAAAAGGAATCCAAATCGGAAAAGAAGAGGTAAAACTGTCACTGTTTGCAGATGACATGACACTGTACATAGAGAATACTAAAGATGCTACCAGAAAACTACTAGAAGCAGGATACAAAATTAATGCACAGAAATCGCTTGCATTCTTATACTCTAATGATGAAAAATCTGAAAGAGAAATTAAGGAAACATTCCCATTTACCACTGCAACATAAAGAATAAACTACGTAGGAATAAACCTACCTAAGGAGACAAAAGACCTGTATGTAGAAAACTATAAGGCACTGATGAAAGAAATTAAAGATTGTACAAACAGATGGAAAGATATACCATGTTCTTGGATTGGAAGAATCAACATTGTGAAAATGACTATACTATCCAAAGCAATCTACAGATTCAGTGCAATACTTATCAAACTGCCAATGGCATTTTTCACAGAACTAGAAAAATAAATTTCACAATTTGTATGGAAACACAGAAGACCCCGAATAGCCAAAGCAATCTTGAGAAAGAAAAACGGAGCTGGAAGAATCAGGCTCCCGGACTTCAGACTATACTACAAAGCTACAGTTATCAAGACAGTATGGTACTGGCACAGAAACAGAAATACAGATCAATGGTACAGGATAGAAAGCCCAGAGATAGACCCACGCACATATGGTCAACTTATTTTTTATAAAGGAGGCAAGAATATACAATGTAGAAAAGACAGCCTCTTCAATAAGTGGTGCTGGGAAAATTGGACAGCTACATGTAAAAGAATGAAATTAGAACACTCCCTAACACCATATACAAAAATAAACTCAAAATGCATTAAAGACCTAAATGTAAGGCCAGATACTATCAAACTCTTAGAGGAAAACATAGGCAGAACACTCTATGACATAAATCACAGCAAGATCCTTTTGGACCCACCTACTAGAGAAATAAAAATTTAAAAAAATAAACAAATGGGACCTAATGAAACTTAAAAGCTTTTGCACAGCAAAGGAAACCATAAACAAGACAAAAAGACAACCCTCAGAATGGGAGAAAATATTTGCAAATGAAGCAACTGACAGAGGATTAATCTCCAAAATTTACAAGCAGCTCATGCAGCTCAATATCAAAAAAAAAACCCAATCCATAAATGGGCAGAAGACATAAATAGACATTTATCCAAAGAAGATATACAGATTGCCAACAAACACATGAAAGGATGCTCAACATCACTAATCATTAGAGAAATGCAAATCAAAACTACAATGAGGTATCACCTCACACCAGTCAGAATGGCCATCATCAAAATATCTATAGACAGTAAATGCAGGAGAGGGTGTGGAGAAAAGGGAACACTCTTGCACTGTTGGTGGGAATGTAAATTGATACAGCCACTATGGAGAACAGTATGGAGGTTCCTTAAAAAACTAAAAATAGAACTACCATACGACCCAGCAATCCCACTACTGGGCATATACCCTGAGAAAACCATAATTCAAAAAGAGTCATGTACCACAATGTTCATTGCAGCTCTATTTACAATAGCCAGGACATGGAAGCAACCTAAATGTCCATCGACAGATGAATGGATAAAGATGTGGCACATATATACAATGGAATATTACTCAGCCATAAAAAGAAACGAAATTGAGTTATTTGTAGTGAGGTGGATGGACCTAGAGTCTGTCATACAGAGTGAAGTAAGTCAGAAAGAGAAAAACAAATACCCTATGCTAACACATATATATATGGAATCTAAAAAAAAAAAGGTTCTAAAGAACCTATGGGCAGGACAGGAACAAAAACACAGATGTAGAGAATGGACATGAGGACATGGAGAGTGGGAAGCATAAGCTGGGTCAAAGTGAGAAAGTGGCATGGACATATATACACTACCAAATGTAAAATAGCTAGCTAGTGGGAAGCAGCTGCACAGCACAGGGAGACCAGCTCGGTGCTTTGTGACCACCTAGAGGGGTGGGATAGGGGGGTGGGAGGGAGACACAAGAGGGAGGAGATATGGGGATATAAGTATACATATAGCTGATTCACTTTGTCATACAGCAGAAACTACACACCATTATAAAGCAATTATATACTCCAATAATGATGTTAAAAAAATTAATGTCTATAAATTTATAGTTAAATAAGTTATATATTTTATAAGAGACACGTCCTTTCTTTTATTTATTTATTTAGTTAGTTAGTTAGTTGCCCGATCTTTTCGTTGCAGTGCACAGGGTCTTTGTTGTGGTGCACAGCCTTCTCAAGTTGCAGCGTTCAGGCTCTCTAGTTGTGGCACATGGGCTCTAGAGCACACCTGCTCAGTAGTTGCCGCACACGGGCTTAGTTGCCTGTGGCATGTGGGATCTTAGTTCCCCGACCAGGGATCAAACCCACATCCCCTGAAGTCCCTAAATAAGTTATATTAAAAATAAAGATAACAAACATGCAAAACTCTTCAATTCCTAATTATTTTTTTTCTATGCTTTTGAAGTTATTTACACCTATTTTATCTGCTTGGTGAAAATAATATGTAATAAATAAAAGAATATGGGCTACTATATATCCCTTCCCATTCAGTACTATCATGTTGGTAGCTTGAAATTGGCCATGGTGGGAATATTTACACCATGAAAATTGGTAAATGTTACAAATCAGGTCTTTATTTATTGTTTTCTTGTCTATCTAGACTTTAGAAAGTGTCAGATAAAATTTTAATAACAGACTAAACTTTAAAAGATGTCATATCTATAACTATTACATTATAAATAGCACAAAAATTGTCATGGAATTGCAAAATCATGATTGATTTGCAATCATGGGTTGGCTACAGATACAAGAATTTGCCAAAAATCAGCATCCTGTGAGAATAAATTTGCTATATGGAATTTACAAAGAAGAGTATTTTATACTTTATTATAATATGTAAATTGTGTGCTACACATCCTTCATATCAGTAAAATTCATAATAAACATATACGTAATGTATTTATATATATTATGTATATATACTATATAAAACCCAGTTGTTAAACAATTACTAGCACACCACTAGACACTAGAGAGTCTAGTGACAAAGTCTGAGGCTTCGATAAAGGGAATTAGAGATTCCATTTGAACCTGTCCCCAGGAATATTCTCTTTTGAGTGGCTCAAGTTTGGGGATGTAGAACTCATAGAAAAAGAAATATAACTCAGTAGCATACATGGTTCTACGGGTTTCAACTTTAAACTTCAATCTGTTAAAATTCATCTTCTATCCTCTAAGAAGATTGTAACTAAGCAGGACCCTACGGGGCCTTCCCAGGGGCAAGCCATTGCCCCATATCCTCTGCTTTAGCTCCTCTCTGAAGTACCTAGATAACAGTATCTGGTGCACATTTCCTGAGTTGTTTTACAGATGTGAAAACCCCCCACCACACGGAAGTTGTTAACCACTTGATGACCATGAGCACATAGTCCCCAGGCCTCCTGGAGCCTGAGGATCGATAACGTTAACCCCTGTGACACCATCCTGTTACCTCACCATCAACCAATCAGAGAGTTGGGCAGTAGCTGATCACATACCCTGCAACGCCACTCCCTCACCTGGCCTTCAAAAATACTTTGCTGAACCCTTTCAAGGTTTTATTTAACATCCAATAAAGATATTAAAAAAAATCTTTTTTTAACAGGGTTTTTTGGACATGTGCCACCCGTCTCCTTCCATGGCCCTGCAATAAAGCTTTCCCTGCTCCAAACTCCAACATTTCATTTTAGTCACTGTGCGTCAGGCACACGGACTTATGTTCACTAGCAAGATGAGCTAGCCAAACATTCATACGGAAAAATTGTAAGAGACATGCAAGTGGCCTGCAATCCTAATTTAGATTTATTACTTCTATGGGAGAATACACCAACATTTGGTGCTAGTGATTATCGGTGCTAGTGGTAATAGTGATTATTAACTGTGCAAGATGTTTGCATACTTTGTCTCATTTGAGCCTCGCAAGACTGTAGGCTATAAATAATCACTCTCACTCTACCAATGGGAAAACTGGGGCTCAAAGAAATTAGACAATTGCCAAGGACACATTCCCTAACACCACCACTTGGAAGCCCAAAGCCCTCCCTGGGACACACACTGGATCAGACTTGTCCTCTTCCAGGTGAACATTTGCTCTGAGAACTAAAATACTGCCTGCCATATCAGTAAACAAAGGATGTTGTAGCCATCAAGCCATCACATTACAGCCCCCCAGACGGTGAGCCCTGAGGGAACTCAGGATGGAGACAAACAGGCTGCCCACTGCCAACCCCATCTAGCAGTCAGCTGCTGCAGCCACCCCCAACCGTGCAGCCTGAGGAAACTCAGGATGAGAAAACACAGGATACTGGCTCCAGATAGCTGAGGTGTATAGATAGCTGAGGAATGATTTCAGTGAGCTCACATGCTTGCATCTTCCCATACATAGAAAAGCAATAAATTCCTTGAGATATCTGGTTTTCTTTTATTAACAGTAATCTTTTGATATTCCAAATACCTGATCTTTTGTTGCAAAAACTCCTATATACTCTGGCTCCCCACCCTTGCCTCTTTGGAGCAGTCTCTCAGAGTTATTTGAGACACTGACTCCCAGGCTTGAAGTCCTGAGACTGTCCACTGAATAAAGTGTAACTCTCAACTTTAAGTTATGCTTTTTTCTTTCAGTCGATAGATCCACTATTATTTATGGGTTATCAGTCAGTGAACAACCATAAAAGGAGTTGAAAATTGTATGTCCGATCACTATAATTCACATTAAGAAGTAAAGGCATTTTAATAAATTAATTTCTTAAATCTCCAGAATGTTGGAGGGGAGGGAAAGATTTCATTTTGTTTTGTTTGGGACGTATATATGATGATTTGGGAGGCAGAAGCTGGTCAGGCAGTACCTTCCTGTTGCCCCTTAGCTACACTTCCACTCCATCACAGGAAGGCAGGAGTCGGGAACTTGTTCTCCCTTCTGAACATTTGTGAGTTCCAAGGACAAAGCCAAAACAGAAACACTTGAGACACTTCTCTTCCATTCTCCTTCCACCTTCTACTCCTTCTTCCCCTACCTCCACTCAGAGTTAAAAGTTAAAAATTTTTTAACTCTTGAGTAAATAGCTTGATAACATTTAGTGATGTTCATAATGTAAAATTACCAGGGACAATCTGTCAATCTGTATTTCCCAGAAATGTAACCTAACAAAAACATCTTAGCTCTCTGGTTCTTTTCCATAAAAAGAACATGGAGAAAAAAACAGATTAAATAAACTTGGGCTTATGCAGCTCTGTTTCATTTCATTAGCATTGAGGTCCCATAAAATTGACAAAAAACCCCCAGCAAACATGGAAAAGTAATAATGTCAAATACATATTTAAAGTTGATTTATATTGAATCTTTTAAACACACTCTGAGTCTGCTGCCCTGAATCTCAAAGCCACAATGAATACCAACAGCATGAATTCACAAATAAGACACCAAATTTATTGAATTTACTCATGGGATAATCACCTGTCTTTCACTCCTAATTGTTAGAGACTGTTCTAAAACATTGGTGCCCTATTGTTCATTCCAATGTTTAAGAAATATTTAAGACCATAATTAAGGAAGACAATTCACAAAAGAAGAAATACAAATGATCAGATTGGCAATGAATTTTTAATGATAATAGCTTATAAGTATTTGAGATGTTGAGAAACCAAACTCTTAAACACTCCAGGTAGGAATATGAACTGGAAAAACTAAAAAAAAAAAGGGTAAAATAGCTATCACTGAGTACTTACCATGTGTTAGGCACTGTGCTAACTACTTTAAACAATATATTTTCACATTATCTCTGTCTTATGGATGAGGAAAATGATGCTCAAAAAGGGTTAAGTAACATATCCAAGAACACAAAGATAGTGGAAAACAACAACAGAGCTAGAATGCAATTTGGCAATGAATATTAAACATCTTTAAAATTTGTATATTTTTAGAGCCAGCAGTTCTTGGAGTTTATCATAAAGAAATAATTAGAGAAATACATAATTATATTTATATAGCAATGTCCACCTTAAAATTATTTATAAAAAGGAGAAGTGGCAACAACCTAAAAGTCCAACAATAGCCAAATAGCTAGTTTCAGTGTATTGTGCATTGAAGCAATGGAATACTATATGGCTATTTTAAATGATGGTATAACTCTATACTTATTGAAATAGAAATTTAGTCTATGTTTAGTGGAAAAAGCAAAATACAGAGTAGTGTATACAGTACAACTTTATTAAAAATAGTGTAGGTATGGATGGTGACTAGACTTATTGTAGTCACCACTTTGCAGTGTATAAAATATCAAATCATTGTTATATATCTGAAACTAATGTTATATATCAATTATATCTCAATTTTTTAAAAAGTCTATTAAACCATAAAAAATTAGCATAGGTATGAAAAAAACAAGAAGAATATACGCCAGTATGTTAACTCATTATGTCTTGTGGTGGCATTTTGAGTGATTTATTTTGTTTACTCACATATTTTAAAATAATTCTACAATAAAAATGAACTACCTATGTAAACATTTGTTTAAAAGGTCATAAGAGAACTCTAATACACTGCTCATGGGAATGTAAAACAATACTACCGCTTTGGAAAACTGTTCAAGAGTTTCTTATAAAATTAAGCATACACCTGCAATATGACCCTGGCATTCTACTCCCAGGTGTGTACCTAAGAGAAATGAAAGTGTATATTTACACAAAGACTTGTGACAAATGTTCAAAATAGCTTAATTAACAATAGCCCCAAACTGAAGACAATTCAAATATCCATCAACAGGTGAATGAATAAACAAAATGTAGTACATCCATACAACGGAACACTACTCGGCACCAAAATGAATGAAATACTGATATGCCTGTATACGCAACACAGATAAACCTCACATTCATTATACTGAGTAAAAGAAGCCAGACACAAAAGAGCACACATTATATCATGTTATTTACATAAAATACATAAGACTGAAAACTAATTTATAGTGACAAAAAAAAAGATCAGTGATTGCCTGAGGCCAGGAGCAGGAGGAATAGACTACAAAGAGACATGAGAAAATCTGGGGGAGAGGGTGATGATGGAAATGTTCTGTATCTTGATTATGTTGTTTTAAAGGTATATATAGAATTCATTAAACTGTACCCTTTAAAAGAATGCAGCTTATTGTACATACATAATACTTCAATAAAGTTAAGTTTTTAAAAAGTTTACGGGAGCTTAATTCTTCAAAATATATATATAATTTTTTCCTAAACTCTGTATACAGGAATTTCAGGTCACCAGATTGATTTTAAACTTAATAGTAATAACAACAACAATTGCAGGTAACATTTATAATATTCCAGAAACTATCCTATCAATATTCTAATTCTGTTTTCACAGAAAGATAGAAATCCACCCTAAAATTCACATGGAATCTCAAGGGACCCCCAAATAGCCAAAACAACCTTGAAAAAGAATAACAAAGTCAGAGATTTCACACTTCCTGATTTCAAAACTTATTACAAAGTCAGTAATCAAAATAGTGTGGTACTGGCATAAAGATACACACGTAGAACAATGGAATAAAATAGAGAGTCCAGAAAAAAAAGAGCCTTGCATTTATGGCCAAATGAGTTTTGACAGGAGTGCCAACACCATTCAACACCATTGAAACAAATGGTGCTGGGAAAATTGAATATTCACATGCAAAAGAATGAAGTGGAACCTTTATACACCACACACACCATATGCAAAAATTAACTCAAAATAGATCAAAGAACTAAATATGAAACTCTTAGAAGAAAACACAGGTGAAAAGCTTCATGACATTGATTTGGAGGTCAAGAATGATATCTTGGATATGATACCAAAAGCACATGCAACAAAAGAAAAAATAAATTATGGGCTTCCCTGGTGGCACAGTGGTTGAGAGTCCACCTGCCGGTGCAGGGGACACGGGCTTGTGCCCCGGTCCGGGAAGATCCCACATGCCGCGGAGCGGCTGGGCCCGTGAGCCATGGCCACTGAGCCTGCGCGTCCGGAGCCTGTGCTCCGCGACAGGAGAGGCCACAGCGGTGAGAGACCCGTGTACCGCAAAAAAAAAAAAAAAAAAAAAAAAAACTTCTGTGCATCAAGGAACACAGTAAACAAAGTGAAAAAGCAATCCACACAATGAAAGAAAATATTTGTAAATCATGTATTTGATAATAGACTAATAGTCAGAATATATAAAGAATTCCAACAACTCAACAACAACAAAACCCAGTACCCAGTTTCAAAATGGGCAAAGGACTTCAACAGACGTTTCTCCAAAGAAGATATGCAAATAGCCTATATGCACATGAAAAGATGTTCAACATCACTAATCACCTTAAGTTAAAAGACATAACCAACTGTTCCCATTTATTATTATTATTTTTTAATTGATTTATTTCTTTATTTTTGGCTGTGTTGGGTCTTCGTTTCTGTGCGAGGGATTTCTCTAGTTGGCTAAAGCGGGGGCCACTCTTCATCGCGGTGTGCGGGCCTCTCACTATCGCAGCCTCTCTTGTTGCGGAGCACAGGCTCCAGACGCGCAGGCTCTGTAATTGTGGCTCACGGGCCTAGTCGCTCTGCGGCATGTGGGATCTTCCCAGACCAGGGCTTGAATCTGTGTCCCCTGCATTGGCAGGCAGATTCTCAACCACTGCGCCACCAAGGAAGCCCTCCCATTTATTATTAGTTAGGTTCAAAACCTAATAGCCATACTTTGTGTGGTGTTCAACAGATTACACCGTGTCTCTTGAAAATATAAGTTCCTGTAAGTTCACTGGAATGCCTGGAGCACCTCAGCAAATAGTTTGGGAACCATGGATATAGATACTCACCAAGAAAAGAGAAGAAATATATAGTGAGGTTAAATACAACAACTCAAACTAAATTACATTCAAGGTTTTAGACTTGTCTAAAAACTGTGAGGTTTTTTTAAAAGGTGTAGTCACCATTTTAACAGTTCTATCATAAGATGGGAAATCTTATCACTATAATATTAAATTGTGTTGCTCAGTCTTTGGCTTTGCCCTCCAAGTCATAAACTGAAGTATTCTCTTTTCTTCTTCAAAAGGTGCTTGATGCAGATTTCTATTCTACAATACATAGTTTCAGAAAGAAGCCATTGATTGAGCTAGTATTAAATGCACTCAGATTGGGGCTTCCCTGGTGGCGCAGTGGTTGAGATTCCGCCTGCCGATGCAGGGGACACGGGTTCGTGCCCCGGTCTGGGAGGATCCCGCATGCTGCGGAGCGGCTGGGCCCGTGAGGCCATGGCCGCTGAACCTGCACGTCTGGAGCCTGTGCTCCGCAACGGGAGAGGCCACAGTGGTGAGAGGCCCGCGTACTGCAAAAAAGAAAAAAAAAAAAGAAGACGCAAGAAATGTTTAACAAAGACCTAGAAGAAATAAAGAACAAACAGAGATGAACAATACAATAACTGAAATGAAAAATACACTAGAAGGAATCAATAGCAGAATAACTGAGGCAGAAGAACAGATAAGTGAACTGGAAGACAGAATGGTGGAAATCACTGCCACAGAACAGAATAAAGAAAAAAGAATGAAAACAAATGAAGACAACCAAGATTACGCTTCCCAGGAAGGATTTCATTCAGATTGCACAGAGAAATCAAAAGCTTTACAGACAAGCAACAGCTAAGAGAATTCAGCACCACAAAACTAGCTCTACAAAAAAGGCTAAAGGAACTTCTCTAAGTGGGAAACACAAGACAAGAAAAGGACCTACAGGGCTTCCCTGGTGGCGCAGTGGTCGAGAGTCCGCCTGCCGATGCAGGGGACACGGGTTCCTGCCCCAGTCCAGGAAGATCCCACATGCCACGGAGCAACTAAACCCATGTCCCACAACTACTGAGCCTGTGCTCTAGAGCCCGTGAGCCACAACTACTGAGCCCGCATGCCACAGATACTGAAGCCCATGCACCTAGAGCCCATGTTCCACAATAAGAGAAGCCACCACAATGAGAAGCCCGTGCACCGCAATGAAGAGTAGCCCCCGTTCCCCGCAACTAGAGAAAAACAACCCGCACGCAGCAACGAAGACCCAACACAGCCAAAAAAAAAAAAAAAAAAAAATTAAAGAAAAATATAAAAAGAAAAGGACCTACAAAAACAAGACCAAAACAATTAAGAAAATGGTAATAGGAACATTCATTTACCTTAAATGTCAATGGATTAAATGCTCCAACCAAAAGACACAGGCTCGCTAAATGGATACAAAAACAAGACCCATATATATGCTATCTACAAGAGGCCCACCTCAGACCTAGGGACACATACAGACTGAAAGTGAGGGGATGGAAAAAGATATTCCATGCAAATGGAAATCAAAAGAAAGCTGGAGTAGCAATACTCATATCAGATAAAATAGACTTTTAGATAAAGAATGTTAAAAGAGACAAGGAAGGACACTACATAATGATCAAGTGATCAAACCAAGAAGAAGATATATCAATTATAAATATTTATGCACCCAACATAGGAGAACCTCAATACATAAGGCAAATGCTAACAGCTATTAAAGAGGAAATCGACAGTAACACAATAATACTGGGGGACTTTAGCACCTCACTTACACCAATGGACAGGTCATCCAGACAGAAAATTAATAAGGAAACACAAGTTTTAAATGACATAATAGACCAGATAGATTTAATTGATATTTATAGGACATTCCATCTGAAAACAGCAGATTACACTTTCTTCTCAAGTGCACATGGAACGTTCTCCAGGATAGATCACATCTTGGGTCACAAATCAAGCCTTGGTAAATTTAAGAAAATTGAAACCATTTCAAGCATCTTTTCTGACCACAGCGCTATGAGATTAGAAATAAATTACAGGGAATAAAACATAAAAAATGCAAACACATGGAGGATAAACAATACGTTCCTAAATAACCAAGAGATCACTGAAGATATCAAAGAGGAAATCAGAAAGTACCTAGAGACAAATGACAACGAAAACATGATGATCCAAAACCTATAGGATGCAGCAAGAGCAGTTCTAAGAGGGAAGTTTAAAGCAATACAATCCTACCTCAAGAAACAAGAAAAATCTCAAATAATCTAACCTTACACCTAAAGGAACTAGAGAAAGAAGAACAAACAAAACCCAAAGTTAGTAGCAGGAAAGAAATAAAGATAAGAGCAGAAATAAATGAAATAGAAAAAAAAAAGAAAACAATAGGAAAGATCAATAAAACTAAAAGTTGGTTCTTTGAAAAGATAAACAAAATTGATAACCTTTACCCAGACTCACAAGAGAAATAGGGAGAGGACTCAAATCAATAAAATTAGAAATGAAAAAGGAGAAGTTACAATGGACACCGCAGAAATACAAAGCATCATAAGAGACTACCACAAACAACTCCATGCCAATAAAATGGACAACCTGGAAGAAGTGGACGAATTCTTAGAAAGGTATATCCTTCCAAGACTGAACCAGGAAGAAATAGAAAATATGAATGGACCAATCACAAGTAATGAAATTGAAGCTGTGATTAAAAATCTTCCAACAAACAAAAGTCCAGGACCAGATGGCTTCACAGGTGAATTCTACCAAACATTTAGAGAAGACCTAAAACCCATCCTGCTCAAACTTTTCCTAAAAATTCCAGAGGAAGGAACACTCCCAAACTCATTAGACAAGGCCAACATCACCCTGATACAAAAACCAGACAAAGACACTACAAAAAAAGAAAATTACAGACCAATACCACTGATGAATATAGATGTAAAAATCCTCAACAAAATACTAGCAAACAGAATCCACCAACAAATTTTAATGAACCTTTTAAGGTTCATACACCATGATCAAGTGGGATTTATCCCAGGGATGCAAGAATTCTTCAATATACGCAAATCAATCAATGTGATACACCATATTAACAAATTGAAGAATAAAAACCATATGATCATCTCAATAGATGCAGAAAAAGCTTATGACAAAATTCAACACCCTTTTATGATAAAAACTCTCCAGAAAGTGGGCAGAGAGGGAAGCTACCTCAACATAATAAAGGCCACATACGACAAACCTACAGCAAACATCATTCTCAATGGTGAAAACCTGAAACCATTGCCTCTGAGATCAGGAACCAGACAAGGATGTCCACTCTTGCCACTATTATTCAACAGAGTTTTGAAGTCCTAGCCATGGCAATCAGAGAAGAAAAAGAAATAAAAGGAATACAAATTGGAAAAGAAGAAGTAAAACTGTCACTGTTTACAGATGACATGATACTATACATAGATAATCCTAAAGATGCCACCAGAAAACTACTAGAGCTAATGAATTTGGTAAAGTTGCAGGATACAAAATTAATGCACAGAAATTGCTTGTATTCCTATACACTAACAACAAAAGATCAGAAAGAGAAATTAAGGAAACATTCCCATTCATCATTGCAACAAAAAGAATAAAATACTTAGGAATAAACCTACCTAAGGAGGTAAAAGACCTGTACTCAGAAAACTATGACACTGATGAAAGAAATCAAAGATAACACAAACAGATGGAAAGATATACTGTATTCTTGGACTGGAAGAATCAGTACTGTGAAAATGACTATACTGCCCAAAGCCATCTGCAGGTTCAATGCAGCCCCTATCAAATTACCAATGGCATTTTTTACAGAACTAGAACAAAAAATCTTAAAATTTGTATGGAGACACAAAGACCCCAAATAGCCAAAACAATCTTGAGGGAAAAAACCAGAGCTGGAGGAATCAGACTCCCTGACTTCAGGCTATACTACAAAGCTATAGTAATCGAGACAGTATGGTACTGGCACAAAAACAGAAGTATAGATCAATGGTACAGGATAGAAAGCCCAGAGATAAACCCACACACCTACAGTCAACTAATCTATGACAAAGGAGGCAAGGATATACAATGGAGAAAAGACAGTCTCTTAAATAAGTGGTGCTGGGAAAACTGGACAGCTACATGTAAAAGAATGAAATTAGAACACTCCTTAACACCATACACAAAAATAAACTAAAATGGATTAGAGACCTAAATATAAGACCAGACACTATAAAACTCTTAGAGGAAAACATAGGAAGAACACTCTTTGACATAAATCACAGCAAGATCTTTTCTGACCCACCTCCTAGAGAAACGGAAATAAAAACAAAAACAAATGGGACCTAATGAAACTTAAAAGTTTTTGCACAGCAAAGGAAACTATAAACAAGACAAAAAGACAACTCTCAGAATGGGAGAAAATATTTGCAAACGAATCAATGGACAAAGAATTAATCTCCAAAATATATAAACAGCTCATGCAGCTCAATATTCAAAAAACAAACAACCCAATCCAAAAATGGGCAGAAGACCTAAATAGACATTTCTCCAAAGAAGACATACAGATGGCCAAGAGACACATGAAAACCTGCGCAACATCTCTAATTATTAAAGAAATGCAAATCAAAACTACAATGAGGTATCACCTCACACCAGTCAGAATGGCCATCATCAAAAAATCTACAAACAATAAATTCTGGAGAGGGTGTGGAGAAAAGGGAATCCTCTTGCACTGTTGGTGGGAATGTAAACTGATACAGCCACTATGGAGAACAGTATGGAGGTTCATTAAAAAACTAAAAATAGAATTACCATATGACCCAGCAATCCCACTACTGGGTATATACCCAGAGAAAACCATAATTCAAAAAGACACATACACCCCAATGTTCATTGCAGCACTATTTACAATAGGCAGGTCATGGAAGGAACCTAAATGCCCATTGACAGACAAATGGATAAAGAAGATGCAGTATATATATGCAATGGAATATTACTCTGCCATAAAAAGGAATGAAACTGGGTCATTTGTAGAGACTTGGATGGACCTAGAGACTGTCATACAGAGTGAAGTAAGTCAGAAAGAGAAAAACAAATATCGTATATTAACACATATATGTGGAATCTAGAAAACTGGTACAGATGTACTTGTTTGCAAGGCAGAAATAGAGACACAGATTTAGAGAACAAACGTATGGACACCAAGGGGGGAAAGTGAGGGGTGGGGGTGGGGATGGGATGAATTGGGAGATTGGGATTGACAAATATACACTAATATGTATAAAACTGATAAGAAACTGCTGTATAAAAATAAATAAAATTTTTAAAAAAGAACTGTGAAGGATCTGAGATTTTATGCTACTTTCAATGGAATACTGCTCAGCAATAAAAAGGAATGAATTACTGATACACACAACAAAATCTCAAAATCATTACACTGAGTAAAAGAAGCCACACACTAAAGAGTGCATCAGTATTTCTTTCCTTTTTGTTGACAAATAGTATTCCATTTTATAGATATACTGTATGTTGTCTATCCATTCATCAGTTAATGGAGATTTGAGTGGCTTCCACTATTGGCTATTACGAATAACACTGCTATAACATTCATGTACTTTGATGTATAAATAAAACATACTGTCTGATTCCATTTATATCATGTTCAAGAACAGGCAAAACTGGGACTTCCCTGGTGGTCCAATGGTTAAGAATCCCCCTATCAATGCAGGGGATGAAGGTTCAATTCTTGGTCAGGGAACTAAGATCTCACATGCCTCGGGGCAACGAAGCCCATGCACCGCAACTACTGAGAGTGATCCATAACTAGAGAGAAGCCCACACTACAACTAGAGAAGTCTATGTGCCACAAGGAAGAGCCCACACGCCACAACAATAGATCCTGCATACCACAACAAAGATCCCGTGTGCCACAACTAAGACCCAATATAGCCAAATAAATAAATAAATATAATTAAAAAAAAAAAAAGAACAGGCCAAACTTATTTATGGTGGTAGAAGTCAAAAGAGTGGTTACCTAGGGACAAGCAACTGGTGTTTACTGAGAAAAGGCACAAAAAAACTTTTGGGGCAATGAAAATGTCACATATCTTTATCTGGGTGGGGGTCACAAAGGTGTAGACGTATACAAAGTCATTGAACAATGAGATGCCACTTCACACATAATAGAATTGTTATAATAAAAGAGACTAATAAATGTTAGCAAAGATGTAATGAAGCAGAAACCCTCATACATTGCTGGTAGAAATGTAAAATATTACAACCACTTTGGAAAATAGTTTGGCAGTGCCTCAAAATGTTGAACATAAAGCTACCATATGCCTTAGTAATTCTCCTAGGTCTCTACCCAAGAGAAATATATGTCCACACAAATGTTCAGTGACATGATTCACTGTAGCAAAAATGTGGAAACAGCTTAAATGTCCATCATTTAATGAATGGATAAACAAAATGTGGTATACACATAAAATGGAACAGTATTTAGCAACGAAAAGGAATGAAGTACTGATACTTGCTACAACATGAATGAACCTCAAAAACATTATGCAAAATGAAAGAAGCCAGTCACAAAAGACTGCATATTATAAGATTCCACTTATATGAAAGGTCCAGAATAGAAAAATATAAAAAGATAGAAAGTAGATTAGTAATTGCCAAGGCCTGAGGGGGAAGGGGGACAAGGAGAATGGGCAATGACTGCTAATGTGTATGAGGTTTTTTGGGGGGGCAATGAAATTTTTCTAAGCTTAAATTATGATAATGATTGAAAAATCTATAAACAGACTAGAAACCACTGAATTGTACACATTAAACAGTTGAATTTCATAATATATTAATTATAACTCAATAAATCTGGGTTTTTTCTGTCATCAAGCAATCTATTTTAAATTTGTGTATTCAACCATATGTAAATTATACATCAATAAATTATTGATCAAAAGGTATATTAAGAACCACCAAAAACAAAATAAGAAGAGTTGAATAATAGAATCAGAATTCTGTGGGAGGATAAGATCTGAAATCATCTGGTCCAGCCTCTTCACTTGTATACATGAGGAAACTGAGGTTCTGAGAAACAAGACTTGTTCATTCTCAATGGCAAAACTGAATAGAAAATCAAGGAGTCAACTCAGTGATCAGTGCCAGGATATAAACTGAATATTTAAAACCAGGTTTCTGGCATTCGATATACAGATTACTATGTTTAAATATACAGGTCTCTTCTAGAGTTTATAAAGCAGTATTTGCTGGCAAGTGTTAACCAGATCTCAACATGGCCATCTGGTACATTTCTGTTTTATAGATGTCCCTTAAGAATAAGCCTTCAGGGCTTCCCTGGTGGCGCAGTGGTTAAGAGTCCACCTGCCGATGCAGGGGACACGGGTTCGTGCCCCGGTCTGGGAAGATCCCACATGCCGCGGAGCGGCTGGGCCCGTGAGCCATGGCCGCTGAGCCTGCGCGTCCGGAGCCTGTGCTCCTCAGAGGGAGAGGCCACAACAGTGAGAGGCCCACGTACCGCAAAAAAAAAAAAAATAGGGCCTTCAGGGAAAAAGATATAGGAACAAACTTATGTTTTATGTATGCCACTTTAAGCCACCCCACTGCCCCTTTTCTGTTATTCTTCTGTTATTTCTGTTATTTCTCCAAATGATATCTATTCTTTTCCATTGCATTTCTCTGATTAAAAAAAATTTTTCTCAACAGATGAAACAGTTCTAAATAAATCAAATAATATGAAGCAACTAATGACTGATTAAGGAGATGCAAAGTGGAATAATCCAGAACAAATATAAGTTGATACATTTTAGAATGTATCATCTGCCAAACATAATTAGGAATCATATACTTAACCAAGTGTCTTCTGGGTTTTTGAAAATGAAATAGTCCAAGATATAATACGTCTGCTGTCTCCTAGGATATTTCTAAATGTCTTAGGATTTCTTAGTAGTGAATTTAGAGAGAAAATAAGAATATGAAGCTCTGGAGTAGAGCTTCTGGGATTTAATTCCCACTACATCATCAAATAGCTTATTTGTGTTAGAAAAATCTATTTAACCTCCTTGTGCCAATGTTTCCAAATCTGTAAAATAGAATTGTATAGGGTTGTTCTGAGAATTAAATAATTTGTTCTTCTTCAAGATGATGAAGAGCCAAATGCTTTTTGTTAATCCCTCTGAAAACCTTATTTAAATAACCCTGAAAGTTATTTTCAGTGTATAAACCCACAACACTTAAGAGAAAGGAAGGAAAGCCATTAGAAAACACATTATTTTAACAAATTTTTGGGAAACAGAAAGAGGATGAAAGACCGATGACTAATAAAGCAGGGCAGGAGGAACCACTACTTAGAATATGAGTGGAAAAGAATGTAATGGAGGAGTGCACCAATATTACCTGAAGAAACCCAAAATGATTAGAGTCAGGAAATTCTGACTAGGATGGACAACAGGAGCTGGGTCTGAAAGCAGGGGAATTAATTAAAGCCTGTATATGGAAAGCACCCACTCTCCTGCTAAGAACCAGGAAGCAAAATAGCCATCAGACAGGTGATTATCTTTTGGGCAAAAAATAATAATAATGCGGGAAGTGGTAGACAGTAGAAAGCATGTTCTTAACCATGAATACTGCATATTTTGTTTTGTTTTGGTTAACTTTCACAACAAGGGAGGTGAAAGACCTGCAGAATGCGAACTATAAGACGTTGATCAAAGAAATTGAAGAAGACACAAATTAATGGAAAGATATTCCATGCACATGGTTTGGAAGAATTAATATTGTTAAAATGTCCATTTTACCCAAAGCAATCTGTAGATTCAGTGCAATCCCTATCAAAATTCCAATGGCATTTTTCACAGAAATAGAACAATCCTAAAATCTGTATGGAATCACAGAAGCCCCCATATAGCCAAAGCAATCTGGAGAAAGAACATAGCTGGAGGCATTATGCTCCCTGATTTCAAGCTATACTACAAAGCTGTAATAATCAAAACAGTACTGGCATAAAAACAGATCAATGAAACAGAACAGAGAGCCCAGAAATAAACCCATATATATAGTCAATTAATTTACAACAAAGGAACCAAGAAGATAAAATGGAGAAAGGACAATCTCTTCAATATATGGTGTTGAGAAAACTGGAAAGCCACATGCAAAAGAATGAAACTAGACCACTATTGTATACCATACAAAAAAATTGACTCAAAATGGATTAAAAACTTGAATGTTAAGACCAGAAACCATAAAACTCCTGGAAAAAAATATTGACAATAAGCTCCTTGACATCACTCTTGGCAATATTTTTTTTGGATCTGACTCCAAAGGCAATGGCAACTAAAGCAAAAATAAACAAATGGGCCGACATTAAACTAAAAAGCTTTTGCACTGCAAAGGAGACCATCAACAAAACAAAAAGACAACCTAGTGAATGGGAGAAGATATTTGCAAATCATATATCCAATAAGCATATCCAAATATATAAAGAACTCATATAGCTCAATAACAACAACAAAAAAATCCATTTTAAAAATGGGCAGAGGATCTGAATAGACATTTTCCCAAAGACATACAGATGGTCAGGGGACCGTATATATATTATATATACAAAACATGTTATGTATATATAATATATATACATATACAATCAACTATACTTCAATTTTTTTTTAAAAAAAAGTGTGCTTGGAATCACCCAGGGAATTAGGTTAGAGGGAGGTAAAGAGGAGAAAAATGAGAAATTTGGAAAGGGAGGAGAATTCTCCAAAACTGGAAAGCAGATGGCAGAGTGTGGGACCTCCAATAATAAAACCCATTCTCCACCCCACCCCACCCCTCAAAGGGGAATGGCTATTGGTGCACTTAGGAAAGTTGGGCTTAGCACCAGGGCTCAAGAACCTAGAGTCAAACAGCCTTATGGCCAATATATGGGGAAGCTGAAGAGAAGTAAATATTTGCAAATTCTGATGAGACCAAAAAACCCTTACATTATCCCTCATCTTCATATATATATATATATATATATATACATATATATATATATATATATATATATATATAGTGACTGCATTGGGTCTTCGTTGCTGTGTGGGCTTCTCATTGTCGTGGCCTCTCTTGTTGTGGAGCCCTGTCTCTAGACACGCAGGCTTCAGTAGTTGTGGTGCACAGGCTTAGTTGCTCCACAGTATGTGGGATCTTCCCAGACCAGGGATCAAACCCATGTCCCTGCTTTGGCAGGTGGATTCTTAACCACTGCACCACCAGGGAAGTCCCCCTGCACGTATATTTATACTCTCTAGGCTATTCTGGAGGTTCTGTCCTTGGCAAAGTTGAATGTACCCCACATGGCACAAAAGGAGTCATTTGGGCTTATACCATAAATATCAGCTGTAAACATCACGGACTAGGGACCAGTGGGGCCTCATCTAATGTTCAGCTCTTTCTAAAGCCCTCTGGAAACTTCATACGAATCTGAGTAATGGAACCCAACTATTATCTGTGGTTGAGCTTTCCACCAACCCAAGAAGGATTAAAGTCAAATTAAAGATGTAGGGGGAAATGCGTGCTACAATAGAAAACTACATCTTGTGTAGGTAACTCTCCTCCAAGTTATCTAATTCTGATCCTAAGGGAGCTATTTTACAACTCTGTTAAGTTGTAGATACCTGATAGCAATGCAAAACAATTGTCTATAGACATGCAAGTTGTCTTACCTGACAGAGGATCAGCTAAGTTCCTGTCCTCTCTGTGGAAAGACCAGTTTTGCCTCCATTTGTACATTAATTTCAACATCCCTTTACTCCATACAAATTTGTGTGTTTCCTATTCTGATTACATATATTGTAACCATTTATAGGAAATACTTGCTGAAGTATTTGGGGGTGACACAGCTTAAGTTTGCATTTTCATATAAATTTTAGAATCAGCTCGGTTTACACTAACATGTTCTACTGAAAATGTGATATTGCACTGAATCCATAGATCAATTTGGGGAGCACTGACATCTTTAAAATATTGAGTATTCTAATCTATGAACTGAATTTACTTAAATCTTTAATATTTTGTGGGTTTTAGTGTAGAAGTCTTACACATCTTTCATTACATTCATTGCAATGTAATGAAGCTTATGCTAGTAAATAGCAGTTTCTCTTTTCATTTGATATTTGTTCCTGATACATGAAAACATAATCAAGTGTTTTTTTCTATTGTCCTATATACAGTAACATTGCCAAGTACAATGTACTACTAATAGTTTATAGACTTTGGATTTCCTACATACACAAGTCATTGGCAAATAAATAAAGAAGTTTATTTCTTTCTCTCCAACATTTGTTTGGTTTTCTTTTTTCTAGCCTTATTACTCTGGCTAGGACCTCCAGAACAGAGTTGAACAGAAGCAGTAATAGCAGATATCCTGGTCTTAATTCCAATCCCAAGTATGATGTCTACTATAGGTTTTATGTAGATACCCTTCATTAGAATAAGAAAACTACCTCTTACTAGTTTTTATTATGAATACATAAATTTTATCAAATGCTTCTTCTGCATCTACTAGAATGGCCTTATAGTTTTTATCTCTTAATGTGAATTACATTGACTGGTTAAACTATCCTTGCATTCCTGAAATAACCCCACTTTGTCGTGATGTATTCTTTTTATATTTTTAGGTTTAATTGCTAATATTATGTTTAGGATGAATTTATAATTTGAAATTATATTCATGAGAGGATTAATCTGTAATTCTTTTTTTCAATCTCCTATGCACGTTCAAAATTATGTCAGCCTAGTAAAAAGAATTGGGAAATATCCTCTTGCTGTCTAATATCTGGAAGAATTTATGTAGAGTGGTGTTAATTTTTAATATTTGGAAGAACTCACTGGGGATGCCACCTAGGTCTGGATTTGTGAGCTTTCAAATAGTAGATCACCCTTTTAAAGTGTACAATTGACTGTGGTTCTTAGTATATTAATAAAGTTGTGCGACCATCACAACCATCTAATTTCAGATCATGTAAATCATCCCCAAAAAAGCCCATAGCCATTAGCAGTCATTCACTGATTATCCTCCCTCCTGCTCTGGGCAACCAAGAATCACTTTCTGTCTCTATGGATTTAACTATTATGGATATTTCATATAAGTGGGATCATACAATGTGTGGTTTTCTGTGTTACTTTTTACACTTAGAATAATGCTTTTCAAGATTCATCCATGTTGTTCCATTTATCAATAATTCATTCCTTTTTATGGATGAATAGTATTCCATTGTACATGTGTATATATTTTGTTTCATCAGTTGATGAACATTTGGGTTGTTTCCACTTTTTGGTTATTATGAGTAATGCAGCTATGAATATTCATATGTTTTTGTGTGAGCATATACTTTCAATTTTCTTGGGTAAGAATGGAATTGCTAAGTCATATGGTAACTCTATATTTAGGAAATGCCAGATTGTTTTCCAAAGAGGCTGTACCATCTCACAGCCCCATCAATATATGAAGGTTCCAATTTCTCCACATTCTTGCCAAAACTATCATTGTCTTTTTGATTATAGCTATCCTAGTGAGTGTATAGTGCCTCACTGTGGTGTTCATTTGCATTTCCCTAGTGACTCATGATCTTGAGCATTTTATGTACTTATTGGCCATTCATAGATCTTCTTTGAAGAAATATCTATTCAAGCACTTTGCCCATTTTTAAATTGGGTTGTCTTTTTATTGTTGAGTTGTAGGATTTGATACTAATCTCTTATTAGATATATAACTTACAAATATATTCTCCCAGTCTGAAGGTTGTTTTTTCATTTTCTTGATAGACTTTGGAAGCACAATTCTTTTTTAATTTTTATGAAGTCCAATTTATCTGTTTCTTCTTTGGTTGCCATGTATAAAAAACCATTGCCCCATCCAAGGTCACAAAAACTTACAACTATGTTTTCTTCCAAAGAGTTTTATAGTTACAGCTCTTACATTTGGGTATTCAATCCACTCTGAGTTAATTTCTGTATATGATGTGAGCTATAGGTTCAACTTCATTCTTTTGCATGTGGCTATGCAGTTGTACCAACACCATTAATTGAAGACTATTATTTCCCCTTGTCAAAAATAAATTCAACTACTTTAACAAATATGGAGCGAGATTTTTCTCTTTCTTCTTCTATCTGTAGCTTTTCAGGTATTTGACCATTTCATCTAAATTGTTTAGTGCCTCAGCCATAAGTAATTCATAATATCTCTTAGATTTTTAATATATATAGAAACAATGTGATGTCTCCATTTCATTTGATATTTTTGTCTTCACACTTTTACCTTCACTTTAATCTCAAAGAAGCAACTCTTAGCTTTAATTTTATTATGTTTGATTCCTATTTCAATAAATTAAGCTCTTTTTCTTCCCCCTTTGGGCTTAATTTGCAGTTTTTATAACTTACTGGGATAAATGCTCCACTCATTGACTTTTAGCCATCTTTTCTACTAAATTAAAGATATAAAGTCCCCTCTAAGCACAGCTTTACCTACACCTCATGAATTGATACTTTATTTTTTAAACGAAATATTTCCCAATTTTCATTGTGGATTCTTCCTTAACCCAAGGTTACTTTGGAGTATGTTTTGTAGTTTCTAAATATATGAGATTTTCTAAACCCCTGGCCTTTTTTTTTTTTTTTTGGTATCTCATTTTAATTATGGTCAGAGAATATACTCTGGTTACAATTCTTTAAATCTTGTTTAGATTTGCTTCCTGGTATGGAAAATGGACAGTTTTTGTAAATGTCCCACATGTCCATGAAAAACTAGTATCCCTTTGTTGAGTACAATAGCCTACACATGGTTATTAGGACAGTTGTACTTTCTATATCCCTACTAACTTTTGACTACTGAGTGTGTGATCCTCCTCTATGATTGTAGATTTCTCTATTTCTCCTTGTAGTCCTCTGATAAACTTAGAAGCAATATATTGAATTCTATAAATCTGGAATTGAAAAATCTTCCTATTAGTCCTTTATCATTATCAACTACTAGTAAGTCTTTACTAGTAGTAAGTCTCTTTACTACTAGTAAGTCTTTTGCCTAAAATTCTGTTTGATATTAATATAGCCACAGCAGCTTTCTTTTGGTTAGTGTTTATATATATTTTTTATATAAACTTTTCTGTATCATTACATTTTGCCTCTCTTGTATATTCAAGCATACCTCGGAGATATTGTGGGTTCAGTTCCAGACCTCCACAATAAAGTGATTATCACAATAAAGTGAATCACACAAATTTTTTTGGTTTCCCAGTGTATATAAAAGTTATGTTTACACTATAGACTATTAAGTGTGCACTAGCATTATGTCTAGAAAAATGTACATACCTTAATTTAAAAATAACACTGTTGGGCTTCCCTGGTGGCGCAGTGGTTGAGAGTCCGCCTGCCGACGGAGGGGACACGGGTTCATGACCCGGTCTGGGAAGATCCCACATGCCGCAGAGCGGCTAGGCCCGTGAGCCATGGCCACTGAGCCTGCGCATCCGGAGCCTGTGCTCCGCAACAGGAGAGGCCACAACAGTGAGAGGCCTGCGTACCGCAAAAAAATAAAAAATAAATAAAAAATTAAAAAATAAAAATAACACTGTTTATAAAGCAGAAACTAACACACCACTGTAAAGCAATTATACTCCAATAAAGATGTTAAAATAAATAAATAAAAATTTAAAAAATAATAAAAAATAAAAGTACTAAATGCCACTGAAAAAAAAACACTGTTGGCAAAATGGTGCCAAAAGACTTGCTTGACACAGGGTTACCACAAACCTTCAATTTGTAAAAATCACAGTAAAGCAAAGCACAGTAAAGCAAAGCACAAGGTATGCCTGTCAACTGGACTGTGTTGTTAACTGACAATGTTTGTCTTTTATTGGAAGAATTGGCTTATTTACATTTAATGGACTTTCTGATCCATTCGGATTTTTTTTATAATATCTTTATTGGAGTATAATTGCTTTACAATGTTGTGTTAATTTCTGCTGTACAACAAAGTGAATCAGCTACATGTATACATATATCCCCATATGACCTCCCTCTTGCCTCTCCCTCCCACCCTCCCTTTCCCACCCCTCTAGGTGGTCACAAAGCATGGAGCTGATCCCCCTGCGCTATGCAGCTGCTTCCCACTATCTATTTTACAGTTGGTAGTGTATATACATCAATGCTACTCTCTCACTTGGTCCCAACTTACCCTTTCCCCTCCCTGTGTCCTCAAGTCTATTCTCTACATCTGCGTCTTTATTCCTGTCCTGCCCCTGGGTTCATCAGAACCTTTTTTTTAGATTCCATATATATGTGTTAGCATACGGTATTTGTTTTTCTGACTTTCTTCACTCTGTATGACAGACTCTAGATCCATCCACCTCACTACAAATAACTCAATTTCATTTTTTATGGCTGAGTAATATTCCATTGTATATATGTGCCGCATCTTCTTTAACCACTCATCTGTCAGTGAACACTCAGGTTGCTTCCATGTCCTGGCTATTGTAAACAGGGCTGCAATGAACATTGTGGTACATGACTCCTTTTGAATTATGGCTTTCCCAGGGTATATGCCCCATACTGGGATTGCTGGGTCATATGGTAGTTCTATTTTTAGTTTTTAAAGGAACCTCCATACTGTTCTCCATAGTGGCTGTATCAATTTACATTCCCACCAACAGTGCAGGAGGGTTCCCTTTTCTCCACACCCTCTCCAGCTTTTGTTTGTAGATTTTCTGATGATGCCCATTCTAACTGGTGTGAGGTGATACCTCACTGTAGGTTTTTTTTTTTTTTTTTTTTTGGCGGTACGTGGGCCTCTCACTGCTGTGGCCTCTCCTGTTGTGGAGCACAGGCTCCGGACACACAGGCTCAGCAGCCATGGCTCACGGGCCTAGCCGCTCCGTGGCATGTGGGATCTTCCCGGGCCGGGGCACAAACCTGTGTCCCCTGCATCAGCAGGCGGTCTCTCAACCACTGCATCACCAGGGAAGCCCCTCATTGTAGTTTTGATTTGCATTTCTCTAATGATTAGTGATGTTGGGCAGCTCTTCATGTGTCTCTTGGCCATCTGTATGTCTTCTTTGTAGAAATGTCTATTTAGGTCTTCTGCCCATTTTTGGATTGGGTTGTTTTTTTAATATTGAGCTGCATGAGCTGCTTATATATTTTGGAGATTAATCCTTTGTCCGTTGATTCATTTGCAAATATCTTCTCCCATTCTGAAGGTTGTCTTTTCGTCTTCTTTATGGTTTCCTTTGCTGTGCAAAAGCTTTTAAGTTTCATTAGGTCCCATTTGTTTATTTTTGCTTTTATGTCCATTTCTCTAGGAGGTGGGTCAAAAAGGATCTTGCTATGATTTATGTCAGAGTGTTCTTCCTATGTTTTCCTCTAAGAGTTTTATAGTGTCTGGCCTTATATTTAGGTCTTTAATCCATTTTGAGTTTATTTTTGTGTATGGTGTTATGGAGTGTTCCAATTTCATTCTTTTACGTGTAGCTGTCCAATTTTCCCAGCACCACTTATTGAAGAGGCTGTCTTTTCCCCACTGTATATTCTTTCCTCTTTTATCAAAGACAAGGTGACCATATGTGTGTGGGTTTATCTCTGGGTGATCCATTTGGATTTAAATTTACCACCTCGGGCTTCCCTGGTGGCACAGTGGTTGAGAGTCTGCCTGCCGATGCAGGGGACACGGGTTCGTGACCCGGTCCGGGAGGATCCCACATGCCACGGAGTGGCTGGGCCCGTGAGCCATGGCTGCTGAGCCTACGTGTCTGGAGCCTCTGCTCTGCAGCGGGAGAGGCCACAATGGTGAGAGGTCCACGTACCGCAAAAAAATAAATAAATTTACTACCTCACCCACTGTTTTTCCTATATACCATATTTTCTTTGTTCTTTTCTCTTTCTTGCTTTCTTTTGGGTTGAGTACTTTTTTGCTGTTGTTATTCTTTTTATTCTCATTAGTATATAGTGACAGACTACTTTTCAAATCTTTTAGTGTCTATACTCTAAATATTATAACATGCAACTTTGAATATTCAAGTCCAATAAAACAGCAGCTTTAACCTTTTCTCTGACATAAGGACCTTAAAATACTTTTCTTTATCCCTCACTCAACTTAACTGCCATTGTTTTCATGTAGTTTAGTCCTTTGGTTTTTTTTAACCCTCAAGACATTATTTTCATTTCAAAATCGCTATTCATTTAACCCATATATTTACCCTTTCAGTTGTTCATCATTCCTCCCTGTGTCTCCAAGCTTCCATCTGGTTATCATTTTCCTTCTGCTTAAAGACAACCTTTTTGTGTAGTTAGGGAAAAAATTATTTTTGTGTGTGAAATTTTCTCAATTTTACCAATTGCACCCTTACTGTTAAGGGCATTTTTGGTTTGTATAGAACTCTAGGTTGGTACTTATTTTTTCCATCATTTTGAAGATGCCATCCCATTGTCTTCTGATCCCCCAGTTTTTAAATTGAGGTAAAATTGGCATATAAGTTTCAGGAGCACACCATCATGATTCTCACTGTCTTTATTTAGTCAGTTACCATGTTTTTGGTCCTTTGAAATATGCCTTCTTTCACTGCTCTAGCTTTCTTTCTTTTTTTTAGCTTTCAATGGTATTGATAAAATTTGCACTGGTATGATTTTCTCTGAATATATTTTGCTTGGGGTTTGTGGGACTTCTGAAACCTGTAGCTTGATTTCCATAAACTTTATAAATTTCTTAAGCATTAACTCTAAGTGTTCTCTATTTCCTCTCTTTTGGGGACTACAGCTACATTAATGTTAGCGCTTCTTGATGTTATATTGTTTTCTGGTTCTTTTCCATGCTTTTGTCTCTCTATACATTAATCTGAATTTTTTTCTTCTGACCAAATTTAATTCACTGTATCCTCAGCTGTGTTTCATCTGGAGTTAAACTCACTCACTGATTTTTTATTTTTAGCTATTATAGTCTTTTAGTTTTTTAAAATTCCCAATTCCCTATTGATATTTTCAAACTTTTCTTTTTCGTTTTCCTCTTGCGCATATTACACAGCTGTCCATGAGTGTCTGAGCATTTCTTGTAGTGCCTGCTAACTCCAGAACTGAGCAGATGTACCCACCCAGTCACAAGCAGTGGTGGACTAGGGCAGGGGCCAATACATGTAAGATATACAGAATGGAGGAGCAAAGAACACGAACTCTCTGAAAGCAGGTTCATTCCTAAGAGGAACACAAAGATGACCTGATTATGCCCATTTTTTCCCCTTCCCATTTGCTTCTGCCAGCCTCCCACAGCGTCATTCTTTTTTGAATTCTCAGTTGGAGATTATCATGCAGGTAACTTGAGTGTCTGCTTAGCCTCACATAAGAGCAGACCTATGGCTACAAATTCTCAGGGAAAACTTTTTACCTATTAGAATCTAGGCGAAGTCAACGAAGTTTTCTTATAGTCTCCCTTTGCTATTGGGCAGATTTTTCTAATTTACTCTTTCACTGAAGAAGATATTTGAGGTGCCATGTATGCAGAGGTTTCAGGGCTTTAAGTACCATGATATTGAACAGATGATGAGAAATCACTAAAAGATATTAAGCAAGGGAACACAGATGATCAGATATGTTGATTCATTTGTAATAACAATAAATACTTACTGGAGTTACAAAGGTAAATCACTTAGCCATAGCCCCAAGCCACTTATATTCCATTAAAGCAACGGTTCTCAACCAAGGGCAGTTTTGTCTCCCAGGGAATATTTTCTGGTTGTCACAACTGGAAGGATTCTACTGACATCACATGGGTAGAGGCCAGCATGTTGCTAAAGGGAGCCCATGACAGCTCTCTACAACAAAGAATTATTCTACCTGAAATATAGCAGTAAATTAAGGGAAGCAAATAAGTACAATAATACATATAATATTAGTCTGTACAATGTATAGAGGGCATGAAAGTGGGCAGGGGAATTCATGAAACACTTCAGTGAGCATCTAAAGCTTAAGCTGAGTGGAAATACAAATGAATATGGGAGATGGGGTATTACTATGAGCCATGCATGAGGTATATTCCCCACATCTGGAGAACAACTATGACTAAACTTTAGTGGCAGACCAGGTAGGTGAAGAATAAGGAGGCAATGGGACTTCCCTGGTGGCACAGTGGTAAAGAATCCGCCCACCAATACATGGGACACGGGTTCAAGCCCTGGTCAGGGAAGATCCCACATGCCGCAGAGCAACTAAACCCGTGTGCCACAACTACTGAGCCTGTGCTCTAGAGCCTGCGAGGCACAACTGAAGCCCACGCACCTAGAGCCTGTGCTCCACAGCAGGAGAAGCCACTGCAATGAGAAGCCCACGCACCACAACAAAGAGTAGTCCTCACTCACCGCAACTAGAGAAAGCCTGTGCACAGCAACGAAGACCCAACACAGCCAAAAATAAATAAATAAAAATTTATTTAAAAAAAAAGAATAAGGATGCAAGATGAGGATGAAAAGGCAGGCAAGAGGCAGATTGCAAAAGGCCTTACATACTATACATGAAGAGTTTGGACTTCACCCTGTAGGTAAGCGGATAGGAGGTTGATATTAAAGGGTAACAGAGAAAACAAGAAATCTATTCAAGAAAGATCATTCAGGAAGAATTATGGGAAAAGGCTTAAGGGCAAAATAAGGCACAGGCCAATTAGTAAACCTACTGGAATACTTAAGGCCAGAGAAAACTATAGCCAGAATTAAAGCACCAATTAGAAGGATGGACTGATATGGTAAAGTACTATACCCAGTCTTTAGTGACGGAATATGAAGAGAAAATAAGGTTTAATCTCAGCTTTCCAGCACTACTCAAAGAGATAGAGTACAGGAGAACATTTACAAGAAAGATAATGAAAGATAACGCCATCCATTTAGATCTCTTGTAGTAAAAGAGCTATGCAAGTATATGGAAGTGGTTATTATCAGAGAATATAACAGCAAAATCTGGATTGTGCCTTGAACTCTGATTATCATCCTTCAACCAATAATGACAAAAGATTTTTAGAATATTTTTCTACTATATCCATATCATATTTTTATAAATGTATTTATCTTACTTCCAGATATTTTCCTATTACATTATTTTAACTAAAAACACAATGTCTTCATTTTATTATTTAAGTATTTGTTTAATGTTTTAAAATTCAAGATACTTTAATTTAGATTCTTTTAAAGACAAAAGAATAATAAAAATAATTTTACCTTTCAAATGTGACTTTTTAACAGCAAAGTGGAAAAGTGGGAAACAGTCTCCCTTCTGGTTTTTTTTTGGCGGGGTGGGAGGCCAGGGGGAACAATCTCCCTTAAAAAAGAAATCAGCACTTCCAACAAAACTAAAGGAAGAACTTACATGTACACCTAATTCAGAAAGGAGATAACTGGGACTTCCCTGGTGATGCAGTGGTTAAGAATCCGCCTGCCAATGCAGGGGACATGGGTTCGAGCCCTGGGCCAGGAAGATCCCACATGCCGCGGAGCAACTAAGCCCATGCGCCACTGAGCCTGCACTCTGGAGCCCACGAGCCACAACTACTGCGCCCACGTGCCACAACTACTGAAGCCCGCGTGCCTAGAGCCCATGCTCCACAACAAGAGAAGCCACCGCAATGAGAAGCCCGCGCACCACGACGAAGAGTACCCCCGCTCGCCGCAACTAGAGAAAGCCCGTGTGCAGCAACAAAGACCCAATGCAGCCAAAAATAAATAAATTAAATAAAATTTTTAAAAAAAGAAAGGAGATAACTAAAAACATGTGTAAATACCTTATTTTAATCCAGAAAAAAAATGACTTACTAGATCTTCTTAATAATAATAGATTATCGTTGAAAATAAGGTTTTTAACTATTCAATAACCTCTGAAATGGTATCTAGTTAAGATAATATTTGTTTTAAATATACCAGACAAATATTTCCAATCAGCAAAACAAAAACCAGCAAAACAATTTGTATCTGAGAGTCTGACATTCTAATCCACTGGATTTACATTTTTTCCTAGTAATATAAACAAATCTTTTGGGGTACTCTACATATTAGAAGTACTCAACTATCTGTCTGTAATTGTTAACTTTCAACAGTATGATTCATCAGTAAACACCAATACAGTACTTTAGCAGTCACCTTATGTGAAATAACAAGTGGAAAACAAAATTTCTCAACAACAGTGGGTCATCAAATTGCTTCAGCGGTTACCATAAAAAGTTTATTAAAAAAACTTACACACACAAACATAATTAAACATTTTAAAATTAGACTGAAATCAGTTATGAAACTTCCTTTTCCCCTTTTACAAAAAGAAAGTTGCGAAAGTAAAAGGACAAATTTAATTCTAAATATTTCCTTGTTTTTTTAAATTGTTTGTTAGTAAATTATTTCTTTACTCGCCTCTTTAGGTTCTCAAGGTGTTCCACATTAACATCTTGTAATGCCAGTACCGTTGCCTTAGACAAGGAGGGATTCAATGAAATAGTCATTAGACAGCACAAATCTATTAGATCTCTCTGACATTTCTGCAAACCTTCCAGGAACTTTTGGTATTTACAAGGATCCTTTTTTAACTGTTTCATTTCTAGTACTGAAAACCCTATCAGACCAGTAAGTATTTCATTTACAAAGTCTACATCTAGATATGCAGTACCATCAGAAATTTTTGCTGTTATACTCCAAATGCCACCAGAACTTGAGAGATTTCCAGTTAAGGTTACAATAAATGCTTTGACTTTCACTGTTGTAACTTCCTTTGGTTTGCTGGCCATTAGAACAGACAAATAGATAAAAGGTGGAGAATATAAATCCATGGTGACAGAAAGATTAGTGGTATTCTCTGATGATCTTGAAGAACAAGTCTGTAAGTGGTGCTCATTTTTATTAGAAATGTGTGAACAACTTTTTGGTACATAATTGACCAGCTCTCCGTTTAATATTTTATTATTTAAGGAATGTCCATCTGAACTGCTGGTTTGTTTTATTTTATGATATGTCTCTGAGTTCTTATCTTTATTTGTAAAATTATGGGGTAGGGGTACATTATGATTAACTGAAACAATACTACTGTTTTGGTCTCTAGCAGACGGACAACTAAAAGATTTGTCTTCATTAGTTATTTGCTCAGATAAATTTTTTTCATTCCAATTATTATTTCCATTTTTGCAAATCAAAGAAAAATTATTCAGAGTATTAGATCTATGTGAAAATCTCTCTATACTTTCATCTGTAGTTCTGTTCAAAGTCAGTGGCTGTAATTCTTTGGCCTCTGTTTGTTCCTTCTGGACAGCTTCTTCTAAAAGCAAGGCCTCCTCCAATGAAAAGTCATCTAATTCCTCATCAGTAAAAAGCATAGACTGGTTTTGTGGTTTCTCCTTGGATCTTGGAGAAATAACAAGTCCTGGTTCAAAATCTGACTGTCTGATGGGAACAGTATTTGAAGAACTACCTGTGCTGAAACAACTTCTTTCCAAAGAGGTGTTATTATTTGCTGCAAGCTCATCGTTTTCATCAAGACTTGCCAAGAGTTCTTCATCAGAAGGCCCTAACGCAGGATGTAGAACATCTGTAATTCTGGGGATGCTTTGGTTAGAATTATTTGGTATGACTGGAACTGTAGGATCAGGTTCCCCAATTAATCTTGCAAGAACTTTTTCTTGGGCATATTCCTCTAAAAGAGCATCTACTTCTCCTCCCAACACCTTCACATTTTCTGGTTTCAATAAGAGAACACCAAGACGGAAAGAAATGTTTCCATAAATCAAAATTTTTGTACCTGGAGGAAGATCACTATGAAGAGCTGGAATAGACTGATATTCCATCCCCTGTATTTGTACAATTCCATCAGTAAGCTGTAGCATCAACATTCGTGAAGGCTTTGCTTCCCAAGGTTTTGGGGTTACTTGTGTTTCAGCTGTAATTAGGTCATTGGTTGTATTCTTTCCTCTCAACTTTTGTATCTGGGCATACGCAGGTTGACTTACATCAACCAATGAGTTAATCTGCAGAGCAAAAAATCCATTCAATTCTCCTTTTGGAACTTCTAAAATGCCATCAGGTAAAAGACGATGCTCCAAATCTCTCAGATCAGTAAGGAGCCATTGCTCAAACACTTGTTTATTCATTTGTGCCTGACTCAAATTAACATTATCATTTTCTTCTTGGATCCAGTTAATACAAGCTTCCAGCCACATTAAAGGCACTTTAACATGCCATGTAGCTAAAAGCCAGGTTTCAACTCTTAATGCAATACTAGCTATACTCATTTCTTTTATATAAAAGAAATATTAGGCATCTATTACCTGAAAACAAACAAAAAAAAATTATGGTAATTCAGTACATCTAAATACAGTTTCTATAATTCTCTACAATGCACAAACAGGAGTAATCAAACTTTTAGATTTTTCTCTCTTCAGCACCTTTATAATTCTTTGACTTTCTACATGGCAAAACTTCAAATGCCCCAAGTAATCAGATGGTAAAATAAGAAAAGCACAAGGTTTGAGACAAGATATACCTAGGTTTGAAGGCTAGCTCTTCAAATTATAAGTTCTGTGACCTAGTATAAATTTCTTAACTTCTCTAACCTAATTTTTTCATCTATAAAATGTCAGTACCACCTCCTATCTAACACAGTTGTTGTGAGGATTACATGATTAACATTTGTAAAGCATGTCAGACCTATGAAATACCTGTAGAAATTAGTAGTTATTATGTTAATATAATAAGCAGAGTCTAATAATTTAAAATTTAGCTAAGGAACAATATTTACTAAGGTCCTTTCTATATCTATAATTAGTACTCTATTAAAACTTATACCATTGTATTCCATAAAATTATAACAAGTAACAATAGATTCTGAGCTGATGTAAAGCATCTTATTTGTTTGGCTAAATAATTCTCAACAGTCCTATCAGGGAAATATACTTCTGATTTTCTCAGTATGATAAAAAAGTAGCCAAACACTAAAGACTAACCTTTTTTCACAAAAGTATATTTTTTCCTTCTACAGATGAAGATATCTAAGAGTTCGAATTTATAAAAGTTTTAACATGCCCATAAGAAAACTTACCATTTGGAACAGGAGCACAGGATTTGAGGACGGGATTTGGAACTGGTGGTTCAGTGGAGTACTTGTAACCTCTATTGCTCAGAAATGGCCCTGAGAGCTAAGACAAGAAGCAGTAAGGGTTATAACAGGAAGCTTCAGAAAGAATCACTGGCCTATTTTCATAAGTGCAAAGTTCGATGGTATGGTTTGAAGGTTCCTATTATCAATCAGGGTAGAGTAGAGGTAGTACAGAATAAAAACATGAGGTTTTGAATGAAATAAACAAAAGCAAGTTACCACGAGAAACTCAGACACTCTACCTTAGCTTGTTTCCTTCCCTATATACTTACTTCATAGGGCTACTGTGAAAATTAAAGGATAGGAGAAGATGGCGGACAGAGCAACAGCACAGGCACAAATCAGCTGACCTAAGGTGGCAATCCAATCATTTAGGCTGCTCACTTAGGCCCCAGCAATGGTTGCAGGCCAGAAGCAGGTCACCCAAAAGGCATCCGAGGCCCGCAAGCAACCTGAAGGTGAAGCAGACCAAAGCAGCTGAAACTGAAATTGAACAGTACCAACTGCAGAGGGAGAAAAGGTTCAAAGCCAGAGAAGCTGGAGCTCTGGGATTCCATGGCAGGGGCAGCACTGGGGTGGAAAAAGAGACCCAGGTGATGACCATTCTCCAGATCTACCTCTGGCAAAACAGGGATGAAGTGCTAGATAACCTCCTGGGCTTTGTCTGCTACATCTAGCCAGAGATCCATGAAAACTACTGCATAAATGCATAGGGGAAGAAGGTCTGTTCCACGGACTGGCATTTTAGATGCTTTCATGCAAAATGAAATTTTAACAAAGCTCAAGTTACATTCTGTGAAAAGGCATTAAATTATCTCTGTATATTATATAGCAGGTCCTATCACTTTTTGGAAAATAGCAAATCTAGCTTCCTTGTAAAAACTTAAAGCTTATCCAAATATTTCATTTTCTTAACCTTGCATTTCTTAGAAAATTTAATAGGCATATATTGTCTGGTTTCCCACATCTTTTAGCTAAAGCAACATATATATATATATATATATATATATATATATATATATATATATATCTCAATACTGACTTCTTCTTTTGTAGATGTAGTTGTTTTTTTTTTTTAATTTTTAACAAAAAAGGGATTAATTTTTTTCCCCTAAAGCTTTGTGAAGGTCAGGGGATTTACCTATGAAAAAACAGTAAGTAGTTATTTGTAACCTGTACTAAGCAGCATCCAGCCTTAAAACAGTCTTTTCTGGATAAAGGTTAGAACAATGAATACTAGTATAATTGTTTGGGCTGCTTTTAATATCTTTTAATAAAAATTACTAGAAGACAGAAATCAAGAATTTGTTACATGTTGTTATTTGGTGTACTGATAATCATTTAAAAGTAAAACCCCCTTATCCTGTTAAAAAAAAAAAAAAAAAAAAAGAAATAAAAAAACAAAGGAGAGCCAGTATATAATCTAGCGGTTCAGAGTGCAAGTGTGATGCCAAATTATCTTTCACTTACAAACTCTGTGACCCTAAACAGGTGGTCATATTATTAATTTAACAAATGGTTAAAATTTAAAGGAAGAGTTAGTTATTGTGAGGAATACAAGAATAACATTTTAAAGGAGGAATTAAGAAGGTCATAACTACCAAACTGATGAATCTTTACAATGAAGAAAATAATTGAGAGTACAGATATATAATTTTTAAATTACATGTGAAAAACAATGTAAAAATTCTAAGGTAGGAGAGGTCCCTGCCCATAGTGATAAAAATAAACCATGCAGAGTCAAATTGGCATGTATCTTTAACAAAGAAACCAACAATCTCTATATGGAAATGTTTTCTACCTTCTGGCTAAAAAAAAGCAAAACACAGTGTGCTAACTTTTGTGTACAAAAGAAAGGAAAATAAGCACATTCTTATTTACTTTATACATAAAGGACCTCTAGAAGGATATACAAGAAACTAGATAAAACTTTAAATACATAGCTACACTCAATAACAAAGAGTAAAATCTTGTGGGCCAGGGCTTCCCTGGTGGCACAGTGGTTAAGACTCTGCCTGACAATGCAGGAGACACGGGTTTGAGCCCTGGTCCGGGAAGATCCCACATGCCATGGAGCAACTAAGCCCATGGGCCACGACTGCTGAGCCTGTGCTCTAGAGCCTGCGAGCCACAACTACTGAGCCCATGTGCCACAACTACTGAAGCCCACGTGCCTAGAGCCCATGCTCCACAGCAAGGGAAGCCACTGCAATGAGAAGCCCGTGTACCTCAGCGAAGAGTAGCCCCCGCTCGCCGCAACTAGAGAAAAGCCCGCACACAGCAACGAAGAACCAACGCAGCCAAAAATAAAAAATAATTAATTAAAAAAAAAAAAAGTCTTGTGGGCTAGGAACAGAGGAGAAACCTAGAGTTTTACTGCTGATTTAAAGCCGCCAGGAAAAGGGGACTTCAGGCTAAAGCGCCAAGGCTTTAAGTTTAAGGGTCCAGTGTGCCAATTATAGGTCAGAAGACCAGAACAGACTACTTGCTAGAACTGGGCCAAAAAAATCTTCCACTCAATACCTACCTATGGCCTATGGAGGAAACAGGGATAACCTAAGAATGGAAATGGGGCCTACATAACTTGTATAGTACATATAGCATGGTCCAGAACTAGGCTATTCACATAAAAACCCAAGTCTCTAATGACACAGCTGATCTAGAGCTATGCCAGCCAGGGGGTCAGGTTGAAGCAACTCCAAAAACACACAAAAGGGAAAAACACACATGGGAAAAACCTCTATCCAACATGAGCTCTCAAACCAAAATTATAACATATTTAAGGAAAATCACCACCATAAGCCATATCAGCAGACACAACAAACAGGAGAATTTATACCTGGAGAAATCTGTTTTTAAATGAAGAATCTTAAATATTTTTAAAAGAATCTTAAACATTTTTAAAATGTCTTTGAGCATACTAAATACACTTTAAAAGTAGGACTAATCCTTAAAGAAGAATAGAAGATAATTAAACAGTAACAGGCATTTATGAAAAGTATCAATTGGACATCTTGGAAATGGGAAACAGCCTCAGAAATTTAAAACTCAGTAGATGGGATAAACAAAAGGCTAAAAACAAATGAAGAAAGAACTTATACGTTGGAAATTACATAGAACAGAGTATGAAGATTTAAGAAATTAAGCAAAGAAGGGGAAAAAAAGCTAAGTAGGGAAAACAGGCTCCTACACTGAAGTAATCACAGTTTCATTAGAAAATAGAAGAGGTGAAGGAAACAGTTTTGGTTTTTTTTAAGATAATGGTTGAAGGTGGTCAAAAGGAACAAATTTCCAATTATAAGATAAACAAGTAATAGGGATGTAATGCACAACATGACTGTAGTTAACACTGCTGTATGATATATATGAAAGTTGTTAAGAGAGTAGATCCTAAGAGTTCTCATCACAAGAATTTTTTTTTTCTTTTTCATTTTCTTTTTTTTTTTTTGTCTGCGTTGGGTCTTTGCTGCTGCCCACAGGCCTTCTCTAGTTGCAGTGAGTGGGGGCTGTTCTTCCTTGCAGTGCACGGGCTTCTCATCGCGGTGGCTTCTCTTGTTTCGGAGCACAGGCTCTGGGTGCGTGGGCTTCAGTAGTTGTGGCACGTGGGCTCAGTAGTTGTGGCTTGCGGGCTCTAGAGCGCAGGCTCAGTAGTTGTGGCACACGGGCTTAGTTGCTCCGTGGCATGTGAGATCTTCCCGGACCAGGGCTCCAACCCATGTCCCCTGCATTGGCAGGTGGATTCTTAACCACTGCACCACTGGGGAAGCCCAATTATCTTTTTATCTATATGAGATGATGGATGTTAGCTTAATCTGTTGTGGTAATCATTTCACAGTATATGTAAATGCTATACACCTTAAACTTATATGGTGATATATGCCAATTATTACTCAATAAAACTAGAAAAAAATATATAAATAAAAGTGAAATTTTTTTATAATAAAAAAATAAAGAATAATGGTTGAAATTTTTCTAATATTCAAGAAAGATATGATTCTGTAGGGTGTAAAAGCTCAATACTGCTAAGCAACACGTGTAAAAATCCACCTGTAAACATAGCATGGTAAACTGTAAAACATCAACGACAAAGAAAAAAAATCTTTTTTTTTAAATCTTAAGATTCAACAAGATGGATCTAAAATTTGAGGTAACAAAAATGTAGAAAATACAAAAAGAGTTCAGAGGGAAGTTAAGGTATTATGTTTTGTCAAGGAGGATAATAGAGATTCTGATTATGTTTACTATTTTATAAGAAAAATATAAAAATTATGTGTTTAAGGGTGAAAATGAAAGATTGAAAAAACATTCTTATAATCCCCGCAAAACTCAGATAATAGATTTTTAAAAAGCCATAAAATTCTAAGAACAAAGAAAATGGGAGAAGAAACAATGGCAACAAATTTTGGAAACTGGAAAGCAAACAGATTACTACATGATTTAGCAGACACTAGAAAGTTGAATTCTAAGGTGGCATTAAGAATGGCTGATATAAAACCCCAGAACCCACAAAAGGCAATACTAAGTATGCCTGGAAGTAAAGGGTACTCTAAAAACAAGATTGATTAGATGATTCTTTAAGACATTTAAGACTGTGGCACCCTATCCCACATCAGGAAGATACATAATGTACACTTCAAAACTGTTAAGAGGGTAAATTTATGTTATATGTTTTTTACCATAATTTTTTAGAAAGAGAGAAAAATCAAGAGGGAAGTAGAGGAGGAACAAAAGGAAAAAATAAAATTACCTCTATGTGCAGATGACATGAATGTTTATGAAAAAATGCCAGAGAATGTACAAAGAAGCTATATCACCTGATAAATGAGTTAGCGAGATGCAAGTGTCTTTTTTGTGCTCTATTTAGTGCCACATTTTCACACTTTTGTGCTTTTTGTTGATGATTTCACTATTTAAAACGGCCCCGTAGCATACCGCTGAAGCACTATCTAGTGTTCCAAAGCATAAGAAAACTGTGTGAGATGTGTCATATAAAATCTGTGTGTTAGATTAAGCTTCATTCAGGCATTAGTTATAGTGCCACTGGTCGTAAGTTCAGTTAATGAATCAACAACATATAGTGAATAAAGTGTCTTTAAAAAGAAACAAATAAAACAAGGTTATGTACTAATCAGTTGGTGAAAATGTCATGACCAGAGGCTCACAGGAACCTAACCTTGTCTTTCCCCTAGGAACAATAGTTCAGTATTCCCTAACTCAGTGTTCACAGGGACTTTATATAGAACATAACTACCAGGAATAATGAAACTTGACTGTACGAGCAATGAACAAAGAGTACAACTTACAGTAGCCCTCAAAACTTGAATCTAACAAAATATGTGCAGGATGTATATGCTGAAAACTACAAACTACTGTTGAAAGAAATCAAAGACAATCTAAACAAATGAACAGATATGCTGTGTTGAAGACTCTATGATTAAGTTTCAATTCTCCCCAAACAGATATATAGATTCAATGCAATTCCATTCAAAATCCCAACATTCATTTTTTTTTTTTAAAGAATGGCAAGCTGAGTCTAAGATTTACATGGAAAGGCAAAGAAACTAGAATAGCGAAGGTAATTAAAAAAAAAAGTTGGAGACTCACACTGAGTTCAAGACTTAGTATAAACTACAGTAATCAAGACAGTGAAGTATTGGCAAAAGGATTAACATATCGGTCAATAGGAAGAGAAGACAGCCTAGAAAACAGACCCATTCATATATAGTCAATTGATTTTCTACGAAGTTGCAAAGGCAATTCAAAGGAAACAGGATAGTCTTTTGAACAAATGATGCTAAAACAACTGAACATCCATATGCAAAACTATGAACCTCAACCAATACCTCACATCATATATAAAAATTAAATGGACCACAGACCTAAATGTGAAAACTAAAACTATAAAACATCTATAAGAAAAGTTAGGAGAAAAAAAAAAAAAAACCAAGCTCATAGATAAGAGAGAACAGATTGGTAGCTGCAAGAGGTAAGGGGTGGGGGTGGGAGAAATGGGTGCAGGGGGTCACAAGGTACAAACTTCCAGTTATAAAATCAATAAGTCATGGAAATGTAATGTACAACATGGTCACTGTAGTTAAAATACTATATTGCATATCTAAAAGTTGCTAAGAGAGTAGATCTTAAACGTTCTCATCACAAGAAAAAAAATTTTTTGTAACTAAGTGTGGTGATGGATGTTAACTGGATTTACTGTGGTGATCATTTTGCAATGTATACAAATATCAAATTATTATGTTGTATACCTGAAACCAAAAGGTTATATGTCAATTATACCTCATTTTTTTTTAAAGGGGAAGAAAAGTTAGGAGAAAAATCTTTGTGATCTTGGTTTCTTAACAGTGTTCTTAGATACAACACCAGAAGCATAATCCATAAAACAAATTAATATACTGAGCTTCACCAAAATTTTTAAATTCTGCTCTGTGAAAGACACTGTTAAGAGTATAAAGACAAGCCAAACACACACAAAGACAAGCCACAGACTGGGAGAAATACATAATTGACAAAAGACATATCCAGACTATATAAAGAATTCTAAAATTCAATAGGAAAACAAACTAATTTTAAAAGGAACAAAAGATTTGAATAGACATTTCACCAAAAGATACGCAGATAACGAGTAAGACATTAGGGAAATGCAAAATTGAAATCACAGTGTGATATTACACATCTATTAGCATAGCTAAAATAAAAAGTAACTGACAATACCAACTACTGGAATTCTCATACATTGCTGGTGGGAAAGCAAAATGACACAGCCACTTTAAAAAATAGTTTAGCAGTTTCTTAGGAAGAAAAAGATTTTAGCATTTTCTTACAAAGTTAAACTCACCACACAACCCAGCATTACTAGGTATTTACTCAAGCGAAATGAAAATGAATGCTCATTAAAAATCTCTATGTGAACATTTATAGCAGCTTTTTTCATAATCACCAAAAAACTAGAAACAACCCACATGTCCTTCAACTGGTGAATGGATTAACAAATTGTTGTACATCATTACAATGGAATACTATTCAGTAATAAAAAGGAATAAACTAATAGATGCAATAACATGGATGAATATTGCTACAGATGGTATCACTCAGAAAATTCATATGTTGAAATCCTAATGCCCAATGTGATGGTATTAGGAGGTGGGGCCTTTGCGAACTGTTTACATTATGAGAATCAGCCCTCATGGGACTTCGCTGGCAGTCCAGTGGTTAAGATTCTGTGCTTCCACTGCAGGGAGCATGGGTTTGATCCCTGGTTGGGGAACTAACATTCCACATGCCGTGCAGCATGGCCAAAATAAATCAATAAATCAATAAATAAAAATAAAGTCAGAATTTTGAGAAGATATTAATTTTTAAAAAAACTTACAACCCAATAACAAAAAAATAAATAAACAGTAGAGATGTCTCCACACAGCTACTTACCCCTTCTGCCATGGGAGGTTACTGTAAAAAGACTGTCATCTAAGAACCAAGAAGCATGTCCTCATTAGACGCCCACTAAATCTGCCATCACCTTGACCTTGGACTTCCCAGTCTCCAAAGAAATAAATCTCTGTTGTTTATCAACCACCCAGTTTATGCTCTTTTGTCACAATAGCCCAAATAGACTAAGATAAATGTTAAATGCAGCGAGCTAAGTAAAAGAAGCCAGACAAACACTGTGTAAGTCCTAGATGGCATTATGGAAAAGGCAACACTATAGAAACAGGTGGCAGCGATGATGTGACTAATGTTTGTCAAAACTCATAGAACTATATACAAAAAAGAACATGAATTTTACTGAATGTAAATTATATCCTCAATAAAAATACTGAAGACAAACACCAAAAGGATAGATATTTAATAACTAATTTTCAAACTTGCTGAGGAAAACACAGAATAAAGAAAACAATCCAAAAGAAGGCACAAAAGGAAATGGCAAGCACTATAAATATAAAGAATAAACAAGGTGGTAGAAATAAGTCTAAATAGATCAGCAATCATAATGAACATAGATTAACTCACCTGTTAAAAGATACTCTCAAACTGAAAAAACCAAGTTAAGCTGCATGCTTAAAAGATGACCCTAAAACAAAATAACATCGAAGCGTGAAATTAATTAAAATAAGGCATGTTAAAATCCCCAAGCATGATATTATGAGGCCACAGTTGAGTGACATCTTATACTCAAGACAGAGGTCTGCACTTCTATAACCTAAGATTCCCAAGTGCTACTTTATCACATCTGTTGTCATTTTTTTAACCTCAAAAATTAAGCTAGATCCAAGGCTCTTAGGTGTGCTCATTCAATAATAAGCTACCTTACTTCCTCCACTAAAATTTAAACACCACAGCACTGGCAAATGGGCCTAGTCTAATTGGCAGAGGTGTTGTAGTAATGAGATGACAGTCATTAAGTAAACTGAAATCAAGACAGTGTACTTTCAGTAGAGTTATAATTATTTAAATGAATTATCAAGTATAAATGCCACAATTAATTAAGTTATTTGCAGAATGTTTTGTACTATAAATTACTTGGTGTATACACTATATACCCCTAAATTATTACATGCAGCCATTTAACACAAATGCTATTTTCTACCTGAACCTGTTAAATAGTAGGAGTTAATACTCTTAGTACTTCTAGGAGGAGGAAGGAACCAATAAAAAAGAAAGACTGATTGATTGTGAACTGAAAAGGTCAAGGCTGGATAGAAAATGAAAGCAAGGAATTTCAGTGGTGTTAATTCTATATCCCAGCAGTACAGCTGTTTAAACAGAGAACTGAAGAAAAAGGTTTAATAAATATTAAAACCTCTTATTTGTAAGATTTTAAGCTTTTTCAAAATACATACTTTTACATCTGTAATATTATCTAAACCTCAAAATAGTCATTTATGATAGAAAGGGAGGGATTGTCATCTATTTGGGTGAGAATGAAACAGGCATGAAGATTAAGACATACAGATCATACATGGTAGCAGACGCACAACGAAATTCTGCTAACCTCCATTTCTATATCATTTTCTAGACCCTGTTCAACTTAAAAGAGAAAGTAAAGCCAGTCCCTCATTTACATATACCCACTTGCATGTAAACTATAAAACTCATTCATAAATGGCCATTCTATAAGAGCACTACACTATTACAACGAACAGACTTTTCTCAGATCTCATTTAAACGACAAGCTCACCTAGTATATTCTAAATTATTTCCTTTACGAAGTCAAATCAAAGAAACACAACATCACCTACTGCATCTATGTAACAGCTTCAAAACAGTGTTATCATTAAGTACTTTTCCTTTTGCTATAACTCTACTAAAATATGACATAAAAGTTTTTTTAATGTTTAAATATTACAAACTGATATTTTAAGGCTTATGTATTCATTTTATTTTTTTAATTTTGTAGTTATTTCAAACACGCACTTCTTTGTTTGTGTTGTTGCATACGGCAAGTGACAGAACTCCTTTCAGATGATAGTTGGGACAAATTCTGAGAAACAGTGCTCAATGAACCACAGTGAAATTGTTCTATTAACACGTGGCAGTTCTAATTATAATTTTCTCCAAATACTACCTTCTAGGATTTAAATTTCCACTTCCAGAGCTACATGATATACTACAATTTCATAACAATGTTATAACTAAATGCACATTTGCTACATAGAATTCTTCATTTAACAGCAAAGTAAGTAAAGTGGAGGGCATATTGATCTGAAACATGGTCTACTCCCCACAACTGCATGTTAAAACAATTTTAATAAGAAGATGTTTCTACATATAATAGGATTTTTTTTCCTACAGGTAAAAAAGAAAAGCTTATTAAATTTTTTAATTAAATGGAAAAAGTATTATCATGTGGGATTATAAAGTTTAGACTGGGTTTCAATAACCGAGCCCCTTAATAATTTAGTAAATTGTATTACTTGCATCTACTCCTTCAAGAGAATTCCTAAGGTTTTTGTTCCTCCCTTTCTTGAGAAACTGAGTAACCATAGTCACCGCAGGTAGAAGCAACTCAGAGGGGAGGTGTTAGCTACAGCAGCACAACTTCTCATCTGCTCATACATAAAGAACAGCCCCTGATCCTCAAGAACATCACTGTCCAAGAAAAAAATATGAAAAAGTTTACGTTGTTGAAATTGTACATTAAGAAATGTTCACACCGTATGATTTCAAAACTTAATCTTAAAAAAATAATCAGAAATGAGGACAAAGATTTTATGTGCCAGGGTGTTTATCACTGTGCTTTTACAGTTTGGAAAAAAAAACAGAAACAACCTAAATGTTCAACACAGTAAAAAAAAATTTTTTTTTAATTAAATATATTACATTGGATCCATGATATAGTCTTCTGAAAAAACATTTTTAAGTACTATTTAATGACATGAAAATATGTTCATATTTTATTGTTAGGAGAAAAGGTCAGATGTAAAACTACATACATCTTAATCTCCATTAATTTTATAATCATGAAAAAAATGTTTTTTAAAAATTAATTTACATCTTGTGCTTGCTAAACTTGGCTGACCACACTAATCTACATTCTAGATCTTGACTGCAGGAACTGAGCAGAAGAGACTAGAGTACGAAAATTCTATCATTTGCCACTAAGACTTAGGCAAATTTGATTTATAAGTTAATTTTCAGTCAGCCTCACATATTTCAATTTTTTAAAAAATAGAAAAAGAGGCAGAAGTATTGATACCATCCTTTTGGACATTGTATGCGGCATTCAATCAATAGCTAAGATTTAAAAGCACTAACAAATACTCAAGTTATAACCAGTCCATGTTTCCACTGTCTTCATCTAAAAAATACAGGTGAGTCTGTGTTTTAACTCCTTGGGGAATGACTTTAAGGTAACCCCAGAATTTTGAGAAGGCACTCTGAAAATTATGGGAAAAAAATTTATATTTAATGACTGAAATCAGAAAGAAGTAATTAGTGGAGCTGTTGTGTATCCTCCATAACCTAATGTAAGGAAAAGACAAACAGAATAGGCTTAGGAGTCTGAATCCCATTTCTGCTATGTGACCTTAAATGTGTTCCTTAACTTTGTCTTAACCACAATTTACTTGCAGAACTGTAATAAGCATTAAACTGCCAGCACAAGGTCTGGCACAAACTCAGAAAATGGTAGTTATAAAATTTTAAGTAATCATCCAGCTCGCTAGTGTACAATCTCAATTATATTAGTTTATCTAAAGTAAGTCCCACAGCTAAGTAATACTAGCTCTAAATTCATCAGGAGTCCAAATAATCATACAATTATTTACTCAAGACAGAAGCCACAATGTTATCAACCAAGTTGGTAAGTCCTTGAATGAGCACAGATGTAATATAGTTTGGCTGAAAACAATAGAGAATGAAAGGATGGTGAAAAGACAGACTTTCCTCAAGCTAGCAAGTCCCTGAATGAAGATGGTGGAAAAAAACAGACTTTCTTGTTATTTAAAGAGTAAACCTATAAAGCAAATTAAAAGAGGTAAGGAAGAAGACAAGTAGAAAAAGAAAAAAGCAAAAAAACCCACAAAATCTGACAATGGCATCTAGAAAAGACGAATAAGACCTTTCAGCAGTTAGGGTCCAGTCAGAAGACAGTGAAACTGGGAATAAGTTCTTAAGATAAAGCTGCTTACTTTGCATTCCTGCCCATCAATCATCACTGTTTATCAAGGCAGAAAATGATTGTTGCAACAGAAATACTAGCTTGAAAGAAAACATCATTAGTACAGTACCCCTATACGTGCCTATTTGTGTTAGTGAAGTGTCCCATGTTTTAAATGACATATTCAATTAAATGCTGCAAATACTGACCGGCAGATTAAACCTCTATAATCCAAGTATCCCGAGCCCCTGCATACACTCAATTTTCTTGACTGAACATTAAATAAAAATCCAAACTATGTATCGTAAAACCAAACGCAAGTTAAGTTTTACCTTTCAACAAGACTATAATATTCTTCATGGTGGGGCCATTAAAAAATTATATGACAACTCAAAGAGCCTTTTAAAAACTCCACAATCCCAGACACTATGCTCTAACAGTATTTGTTAACTATCCTCCCAGCCAGTAAATGTTGGTGCTTCATGAAGTTCTCAGTTCCTCCTAAAGAGTTCTCTTCCTGATTAAGCAAGTAAAAGATAAAAGATGGCGGAAATCAGACATTGTTTTTAAATGCTGGTTACATCTAATTTGCAAAGTATTCAAGAGGAAAATCAAGTTACAGCGGAATGAATCAGCACAAATTCATCATTACAAAAAAAAAAAAGTGTATTCTAACGGTGGGTTTACATCCCATGTAAATTATAACATTTTTATGCTTCAACACAAGTTTGGGGTTGCGGGTGAGAGCTGGAGGGCCAAGAGTCAGGATGTGGATACTGGGTACTACTTACTGGCAATATCCCAGGTTTGTCACCGATTCAGGGTGACCTTAAGTGCCTTAACAAAAGAAACCATCAAAGCCTGACACGGGCCTTAGAAGTAACCGCACACAAAGCAAGCATAAACTGAACACGCTAGAACGGTAACATATCTGAGGGCGAGGGTTTTAGTCTGTTTTAATCACTGCCGAATACCTTGACACACGGTGGGCGCTTTAAAGAGGTGACCGAACGCAAAGCGGATGTCTACAACGCATTTTGCGATTTGCATTCATTGTAGGATATGAAAGCAATACTTCCAGAAATTTTTCACACGTAGCGGCAGCACCGACACTACAAAATACTCGTATCGCAGGTCCCATTAACAAAAAAGAAAGAAAAAAAAGAAAGGAAAAACAAAAGGTTTCGTCAGAACAGAGAGCCCTGTAAAGACCCCGGGAGTACAGGCTCAGCGCCGGAAGCAAAGGGACTGAGCTCTCCCGGACTCCGAGGCTCGCCCGCCACAGCCCAGCGGGACGGCCAACATCTCCCGGAACCCCGAGCCGCCAGCGGACAGCGGGCCGCGACCCTGCGGCTGCGCCCCCGGCCCGGGCCACGCCTGACGGGCGCTGCGGCCCGTTACATACAGCTCGCCCCGCAGCCCGGGCGAGAGGGGAGCACGGCGGAAGAAAGGAGACGCGAATGCGGGTTGTGCAAACGGGGGCATTCGTCTGGGCCTAACACCGACCTGGGCGTCCCGCCTTCCCCTCACGCAACACTGGTTCCTGGGCCTCGCGAGTGTGAGAACCGGAACCACCACGGCCCGCGCCCTAATCCTTGTTTTGCTCCTTCCCGCCTGTTTTGCCGCGCACTCACGCCCCTCCTCCAAACCCTGAAGACTCCTCAGGGCCCCGAAGACGCCCCTTCACCCGCCCCCTCCCTGTGTGCGAGAACTGGACAGCCTTTAGTTCTCGCGAGACGTTTTTCCCCCTCCCCCCAGCTAGTGAGTGCGCGAACGAGAAAGGAGGAGGGCTCTCCAGGCGAAAGCACTGTAGGCGCCATTATTCTCTGTTTCTCTGCTGCACCAACCTCGACGTCTTGCCTACTTCCCGGTTATTTGCGGCCTATAGGTAATTAGGGTTATTGGGGATTGGGTATTACGGGTTCGGGCAGGGGTTTGGCCTTCCTAAAGGCTGCGCTGACTTATTCCAAGTCTGGTTTTTCTCGGGCCCTTAGCGGCCTTACAGCCTGAAGGGAGGCGCCGGCGGGAGGCGGGGCTGTCGCCTCCTCCAGCGCCTTGATTGACGCGGCCTTGGGCCAATCGCTTCGCCCTCGCGCCACCGCTGTAGCTGGGGCAGCCTATCGGGCCCGGCGGCGGGGTAGGAGAGCACGGGGAGGCAGGTGGGGGCCTACGCTCGTTCTCTGTCTAGCTGTGACCAGCTGAGGCGGAGCGGCCGCATAGGGACGGTAGCCTTGCCTGGTGAGGAATGGGGCTGGGCGAACGGCGCGTGGGGGCGAGGGCCGGAGACCAGTTTCTCCACTTGAGGGAGGTGGTTGGGGCTGCTTGGTGGTTGGCCTGTTCTGGGATGGAACGTTGCCGGGTTTCCCCTCCCCCACCTCCGCCATTTCCTTGAGCGTATATCTGCAGTCTGCGCTGCGGTACTGGAGGCTTCGGGGAGTCGCGAGGCTTGTGACGGTGGGATGAACTGCAGTTTTGTAGTGTTGGGAACTAGGTCTTGTGGGAAGGAGAGGGGGTCGTCGGCGGGCGGGCCCCGAGGCGGTAGAGAACGCCTCTGCTCTCTTTGTGTGGGTCCCGGCGCACTTGGGCGCTCCCGGCCTGGGCCCGACGCGGGAACGGGCGAGCTGGAAGGGTCGGGGCTGCCACAGTTGCTTTGTCTCTCCCGCGGTGGGGGGAGGGCGCGGGGGACGAGGTCTCGGGACCGCGTGGTGGGTGGGGGAGGGGGGGTCCGCGCTCGGCTCCGCCTAGTAGCACGTAGTCGCCATTACGCGGGCCGCCATTTCCTGTCGGATCCGGGTGAGGAGAGGTGCGGCGCTGGTGCTCTCGCCTCGGGAGCTTTTTCAACTCCTGTTGCTGGGCCGTTGCCGATCCCGGTATCCCGGGCGTTGGAGAGAGAACGGCATGTTTGCGCTCGGCTGGACACGCATGTACTTAGCGATTTTCACTGTCTGAGAAACGGTGACTAAAGGACCTGAAAGATATTTGTTTATTTTCATAGAGCTGGCGGTCGTTAAACCACTTTACCCAAATCTTCCACCACACCTCAGTATTTAACTGAGTGATGAGCCAGATTAGCGTTTCAGTTGGTCATTGGAATAGTGGAAGGCGTAGATAATGGCCTTGATTTTTAGCTCTAAGCTGTTTCTTCCTGGGGCCGCAGGTCGCCGCTTTTTGCCAGTCATAAGAGGAGAGCTAAAAGGCTGTTTGCAGTCCTATCGCCAGTGTGGTGTTGGAGGTATAATTGTGAGGTTACACCGCTTTTAACGTAATGCAAAATAGCTCGCTAGTTATGGTGTTGGTGTTCAGGGGTTCTGTTGGATAGTCGAGTAGTATTAGCAGTTTGGGTGTGCTCCTGTATCAGCTTTGCAGGTTTATCGCTCCAGTAGATTGACCTGCCGGTTGGGTATGGCTTGAATTCGCTTTTGTATTTGTAAACTTTAAAGACTTCAGAAGGTAGTTTTTCAAGTCACCAATGGAAGGAAAGCCAAAAATGGTTTAAAATCCCAGTGTAAAAATAATTTTGTGTATCTTTTTATAAATTTATATTTTTCGGGAACAATAGTGAGACTTGTGGGTTTATCGATATGCCTTACATGTGTCTAGTTTTCTTTGTATTTATCATATAACTAATTGCTGTGGTGGGACTTGATCCAAGGGCTAAAAATGTGTTTTTCCTTTTACAAAAGAATCAGATATGGTCTTTTGGTTTGTGTTTTTGTGTTTGAAGGCAATCGTTTGGAAGTTTAAGACCCTAAAACAAAGAAGCAAGTTTTAGAAATAGGTCTTTTGTTTGTTGTGTTCAAATTGGTGTTGATTAGTATTCAGTAATAACCAAAAAAGCAAAACTGATTTGTGTTGGTTTTTATAGGCTACTGCAGCACTAGGGTGTCAGTTGGTCCCGCCCAGAACACTTCAGTTCTGCCCTGCAAGGATATATTTAATAACTGGTACGTTCTAGAAACAGTCATCACTTTCCCTTGTTTTTAACATTTAGCAAGATGCACAGCTTACTTTTCAATAAACCAATTGTACTAGCCTCTTTATTTTTCAACAGATTGGTGTGTCCCTTTAATACAAGAAAATGGAAACTGAACAGCCAGAGGAAACCTTTCCCAACACCGAAACCAATGGCGAATTTGGTGAGAAGACATTTTAACAATTTTATTTTTGTTGGTGTTCTGTTAATTTCATTATTACTTCCTATGTTTAATTTGAGATCCCTGTCAGTTACATCTGAGCGTTTATTTATGAACCAGAAGTAACTCATTTGCATGGGTAACTATAAACTGATTAAAAGAAAGCCAGTAAATGTAAAACTAATATTTTTCTTGCATTTTGAAGTTTCTTATCCTTTGAAGCATTGTCAGAATATCTTGTGTTTGGAAAACCATTTGGAATGGAGTGCTTAAATTCATGCTTAAAAGTCCAAGAACCAGTGCCTTTGGCCTTTTAAAAACATACTTAAGATTAGCAACAAATCCCTTTAAACAGTAGAGTTAAAGTTTCTCTAATCTGTAGGTTAAAACAAATGTAATTAAACATACCCTTTCTTGAATATGCTGGTGCTTTCTGAAATTTGAACTGTTAATTTTTAGGTAAACGCCCTGCTGAAGATATGGAAGAGGAACAAGCTTTTAAAAGATCTAGAAACACTGATGAGATGGTTGAATTACGCATTCTGCTTCAGAGCAAGGTATAAATTTTATTCTTGAAACTTTGAAAGTGGTTCTTAGGTAGGAATTAAGAAAAGTTCTGATTGAACCTTCTGGGAAGCTTGCAAAAGCTTACAGGCTGCAGAATATAAAAGATTTGTGTAGCTTTTCCTAAGCAGACTTTCTAGGTTATGGTAATTGTGTTATTTTGCCAACAATTAAAAAGAAAGCCCTTAACATAATGAGCCTGCTACAGGGCTGAACTAGGAGATGGGTGTGGATGATCCTTAAAGCATTAACAGATTAAAGATTGTGTCTGATTACATTGTGAATTCATTAGAAAACATCCTGGTTGGCAGCTTACCTGACTGATAATACACCTCACAATGAGAAAGTGCCTACTAGCGTTTAAATTATTTAATTGGCTTGCAGAAAGGCATTGTAAAGTTAGTGCTATTGCTTAAGTTTTAGACTCAGTATATTTCTGGCGTTCTCAGTATTTCAAAGCTCTGCCTTGGTGTTTAGTCCCCAAAGCACATAGACTCTTTAATTTTTGCTAACCTGATGGTCTTGATATCCCCAAATAGATTTTCATCTCTATAACCAAAAAAGAGATTAGACGTGTGTGGTGTTTGTTTTTGGCTAAAAGCTTAAGAGCGTAGGAAGACACATTAATTCTAGGAAAAGACAAAATAAGTTTCTTTTTATTTTCTCCAGAATGCTGGGGCAGTGATTGGAAAAGGAGGCAAGAATATTAAGGCTCTCCGTACAGATGTAAGTATTAAAGAGTTTAAACTATTACACAGGAAGCTTCAGTTTATGTGTTTGTAGGATTAAAGAATTGCATCATAGAAATCATTTAATAGTCTAGATTCAAGCCTTTTATAATAATTGGTTACATAGGTGATTTTCAAGGTTTGACATTCCTGATTTAACAAAGCCCAGATTGAGCTGGGGGGGGTCTATATTAAACCTCCTCACTTTCTAATAACTTTACACCAAATTATTCACTTCAAGCAAGATAACATCTTAATTAGAAATAACAATATAAAACTCCTTAATTTGTACCATTTCCCATGTATGAATCAAGTACAGTTTTACTGAAAACCATTGCAGGTGGCTGATTAAACTCCAAAATTTTTATTCCTTTTTTTTTCAATTTGCCCATCAGTTCTTTAACAGCTTGCACATGGAGCACAAAGAAATTAAGGTTGCATGATTAAGATGTGGGTAAAGAATAGAGTAGGCACTTAATCTTACAACTGGAAGCCGTTTGTCAGTGCCGATGATTTGTTTTGAGTCTTCATATTTTATAGTGGGTTGACTCTTGTGATTAGACACATTAAATGTTCGTATCACCAGAAGTGAGCATATTTATAGGACTTGGGTACACCAGATTTCCTAAATTTTTTTTTCTCATGTACACACTCTTGATGTTTCCTTGCTAGAGTTGAGGCAAATAATAACTGTGTTGAATACTTATTTGGTATTTTTTCATTTCTCTCTTGGTCACAGATCTTTGTATGTTCCTCTTGATTACTGTAAACTGAACTTGAAAATTTGTTTAAATTTTACAAACTTGCCTGTTAGGATCTAGGAGTGCGTTTTTAAATCTCCAGGAAACCAAACAGTCTTTAAGAGTTAGGGGTTTTTGGTGGTGTGGGAATTTTTGTTTTGTCTTTTATAAATCTCTTTCCTTTTAATCCAGATGTTCTATATAATTATCTGGGTTAATAATTTCCCCATTTCCTCAAGAATTCGAGTCATGACAGGTTTTGTGTCTACCCTCATGAGCCAGCCTGCTACTGAAACATTGTTTGTTTTTTAAAAAAAAAAAAAAAAGTACCATCATTAAAGGTCCTTAAATGTTAAGCCACAGTCAGATATAGAGAAGTCCATTATTGTGTTAGTCTTCAGAACAACTTAAGCTTGTTTCATTAATTGAGAGTATGAGTATAGTTTGTATTAAATTAAAATTTATTGCTTTTCCCCCTTTTCCCTCTCCTTGTTTTTTTGGCCATATATCTCCGTTGCCCATGTACTGGATCGACTTACCCCTGCGTTGCCCACCATGACGTTGGCCCATCCGCCCCTGAACGCCCATGTGAAAACCCTGGTTGGCTATGCCCAAAAATGTGCTCGTTGCCAAACGGGTACCATACTTGACAACTTCTGATTGAATGCCCATGCCCAATGCCAACATCCACGAACGCCAATGACCAATGCAGTACAATGCCAGTGTTTCAGTCCCAGACAGCAGTGGCCCCGAGCGGTATGTCCCAACAGTTTATGCCTCACTGCCTGATTAGAAAGAGAGAAATGTATTTTATTACCTGCCTTTTATATAATTAAATAGTATCCCCTTTAGACGGTGTATTGTTTTTCAAGTTTCTGTCTTATTTTCCCCATTAAGTCTTTTTGTCACTGAACTTTTACCGTGAGTTGCCCACCCAAACGATCCACTAATTTTATTTCGATGGAAGGAGCACAGCTTCAAGTGTTGCATATTTGCTGCATTGTAAATCAAATTGTTACCGAAATAGTCTCTCGCTCTGTCTTTGTGGCCCACCTTGCTTCCCAACATTGCCTGTTCATAATTTTTTCTGATGAAATGCTAACTCTGGTTCACTTTCCTTCACTTTTCATTTGTGTTGTCTTTGTTTTTGTCTTGCATTTGTATTTGTTTTCTTGCAGAGCCCATTAGTGATCTAATTTCTAACTGGTATTCATAACCTTACTCCAAATATAATGTTCACCACTTGCATATTCCCCCACTTTGCCTAAGAGAAGGTGTGCCAGTTTTACCAATGTAACAGCGAGGGTATCCTTAATTAACTTAGTGGTGGCGGGGAACATAAGTATTCAACTCTGCTTCAGTTCTGGTCAATTTATTGCCCACTTAATCTGAGCCCTTCCAAGAGCCCATTCTCTGTCTCTCTGCAAGTCTCCTAATAATGTTTACCATGTTTGTATTGGCCATAAAACAAAATGCATGTGAAAAATGTATAAATAGGCTACTTTAAATGGGGAGGATTAAATAATTGTATGTTCTTCTCTGTAAAAGTTGTTTGACTACTGGTGATGACCACAAAACTCATTTTTCTTTTCCACCTTTTTTTGTACTATCTGGTATTTGTGATGTTTGACAGCATATTGAGTATCAGTGCTGATATTGAAACAATTGGAGAAATTCTGAAGAAAATCATCCCTACCTTGGAAGAGGTAGGCTCATTTTTTAAATGTATTTGGCAGTTGGGGGGTGCTTAAAGGATGTTTTAATGAGGCAAAATGGGGGAGGCGGAGAGGCATTGGCTATAACAGTTTTGTAGCAGCAATGTGTTACACTCTGCCACTTAAGGTGCAGGGTTATTATACCCACATTACTTGTTTGAAAATGTAGTCTAGCCACTGGAGTAGATAGGAACTACCTGTGGCCATACACTTTCATGAGGTTTAGCGTATGTTTTATGGGCTTTAGTTTTAGAGGAGGTTTTGAGTTAGAATAATGATTGTGGGACTGTGTCAGAAAGGACTGTGTTTGATCTAGTTCAAGGAGTTTTAAATTTTATGTAATCACTTACTAGGTGTATAGAGAATAGCAATGTATGTTGATTCTTAATGTAGATAAGCAGTTTCTTGTTACTTAATGATGTGAAATATGTTGTAGTAGCTTTACCAATATATGCGACAATAGCCTGATCACACTAGACACTTAACCTATTACTCTTATTTTTCTACTTTCAGGGCCTGCAGTTGCCATCACCCACTGCAACCAGCCAGCTCCCGCTCGAATCTGATGCTGTGGAATGCTTAAATGTATGTCATAGTGCCATTGAACCCCACTGAAGTATGGAGCCTGGCCCATAGGATCAATTTTATTTTCAACATAGCGTACTTTTCCCGTCTCTATAGAAAAAAGGCTTAAAAACATGATAAATGAATGGTCTTACAACTCACTGTTGACCCTGCTCCATGCTGCAGTGGGAATTAACTACATTTGCAAAGTGCTTTGCAGTCATTTTTATTATGGTGTTATTTGAATGTTAATAATAATTTTGTGGTAACAGCGACATGCTAAATGGCTGCAGTGTGGGTATGGTGTTGCAGGACCTGAAAATAAAATAGTTTTTTAAGGTGGTGCAGAATGTCCTTTTTGGGCCTGGCTATTGAGGATAATAAGCACATAACTGGTAAAGTTATTGAAATATAAATTCAGGTTGCTCACTGCAACAGTATATTGGTATGCTTATAGCAGATAAGTGTGTATTCTTGTGGAATCCTTGATTTGAGACTAAAATTTTTTTATAACTCTCCCTCCGCAGTACCAACACTATAAAGGAAGCGACTTTGACTGCGAGTTGAGACTGTTGATTCATCAGAGTCTGGCAGGAGGAATTATTGGGGTCAAAGGTGCTAAAATCAAAGAACTTCGAGAGGTAAAGTGATAGTTTTGTTTTTTCCTGCCGTATTACTAGAAAATAGCTTTTTATGTGGACTTGGTTCTGTGGGCTTCTCTTATTCCCTTTTTGAGTTTCCTCCCTTAAGTTTATCTTGTTTGCTAATTAAAATATAACAAAGGCCTGGCCATGCTATGCAAGTTATTTTGCCAAAAATTTATCATGCAAAGTCCTAGTGTTACTAACAAGCTTTTTATATGGGGGGAAATTTTACTGAAATACAAATTAAATCTGTCTAAACCTGGAAATTTTTTTGTACTGCATTTCCTTTTTTCTGATTGATTAATGCTGCTTTTTTTTTGTAAACCTGTTACAGAACACTCAGACAACAATCAAGCTTTTCCAGGAATGTTGTCCTCAATCCACTGACAGAGTCGTTCTTATTGGAGGAAAACCTGATAGGGTTGTAGAGTGCATAAAGATCATCCTTGATCTTATATCAGAGGTACCTTCAGAACCCTTTATTTTACTTGCGTTTAACTTTGTAAAACAGATGTCTTGTTCAAAAGTAGTTTGAGAACGTTTAGACAAATGGCTTTTACTTTTCCTTCACCTAACAATTTTCTATCACCCTGCTTTTAGCTATCACTTTAATTTAGAAATACTTTGGGAGAATCTGGAGAGTTGTCTTTACATTGTTGGTGAGGTTTTTAATAGCCTTTGGTCCTTCAAAAGAAGTTCCTATGGTTCCTCTATAGTACTACACTACATACCCAGGATACTGATCCTCTCAGCCCTTGGGGTGGTCACTTCTTCATAATCCCCATTGTGAAATGTGAAAGGGGTTTGTAGTCTGTTACTTAATCTCTAAGGGTAAAATAAAGCTGTTAATCCTTACCTCGCAAGCATTAAAACTCAATTTTTTTGTTTGAAACTCACCAGAAATGCATTTTTTAAATTCCTATCTTTGCATATATTCCTATCCCTATCTCGAGTACCTCCCAGGGATAAATACAAAGGGCTTGAAATGTTCTGTTTGTTAAAAGAATGGTTGGTGTGAACTAAGGCTTTTTCCTCAGTCTATAAAGTTGCTATGTTTTTGTTTCAGTCTCCCATTAAAGGACGTGCTCAGCCTTATGATCCCAATTTTTACGATGAAACCTATGATTATGGTGGTTTTACAATGATGTTTGATGACCGCCGTGGACGTCCTGTGGGATTTCCCATGCGGGGAAGAGGTGGTTTTGACAGAATGCCTCCTGGTCGGGGTGGGCGTCCTATGCCTCCATCCAGAAGAGATTATGATGATATGAGCCCTCGTCGAGGACCTCCTCCACCTCCTCCTGGACGAGGTGGCCGGGGTGGTAGCAGAGCTCGGAATCTTCCTCTTCCTCCACCACCACCACCTAGAGGGGGGTAAGTTTCTTTCATCCACACATTAACGTACAAGAAGCTGCACTTTATGGGTAGAGGGGGTAGGTTTTTATTTGGTATGTGTGACCAGCTAAGATTACAACAAGTACTATGCTTGCAGAGATCTAATGGCCTATGACAGAAGAGGAAGACCTGGAGACCGTTATGATGGCATGGTAAGAACTTTGATATTTCATTAATGTATTTATGAGTGCTAAAAGGGGTCTTAAAGTCGGATAGCTAACATTTTGTTCAAGATGATTAACTGAGGAGTTTTGTCTTACAAACGGACTTTTGTAGATAGCCGCTTAAATCATTGTTTTGGGTGTTTGCTGGGATATTAAGATTTGTTCCATCTTTGTTTCCCCCAAAATACATGATTACTGCCAGTTTATATAGAGATGTGAAATAGTAATTGGTCATATAAAAGTGGTGATTCAGACAAATACAGTGCAGGTTCATATTAATAGTTTTATCTGTAACACAGGTTGGTTTCAGTGCTGATGAAACCTGGGACTCTGCAATAGATACATGGAGCCCATCAGAGTGGCAGATGGCTTATGAACCACAGGTTGAGTATCATGGATGTTTATTATTCATGTCACTAATAATTTTAACATTCTTGTTTACTCATCGATAAGTGTTTTATTTCCCCCCATATAACTTTTTTGTTTCTTGGGATGCAGTGTACCTGAATGGTTTCTTACCCTGAGGATTGTTTTTGAAATTTACTTACTAGGGAAGATACGGGAGGACTTTGGTTTCCTAAACTCTGGGGGATTTAATGTTAAAAGACCTGAAGTTTTGAAGGGGAAGTAATTTTCTATTTTTTTCTGTTCTGTTTTTAGGGTGGCTCTGGATATGGTAAGTTTTTTTCTTTGTGAAATCAAATATTATTTCATGCTTTGTAAATGAACTTAATACTCATTATTTAAATCAGATTATTCCTATGCAGGGGGTCGTGGCTCATATGGTGATCTTGGTGGACCTATTATTACTACACAAGTAACTATTCCCAAAGATGTAAGTATCTTTAATATTATAAGGGACATTTAATAAGTCATTTTAAGTTCCCTGGTTTTTAATAAAAGGTTTTAACAAAAATATTCCATTTTAGGATTAAAATTGTGTTTCAAGGACTTCAGCTGAGGTGTCATTCTCCAGTTTAAGCCTTGTCAAAAGATGTTCAGTACCATTAAAATGCAGTTAGGAGGGTTCTGAGCCCCTGGTTCATTTATTAAAGGAAATGTCAATGGGTGATGTAACTACATTGTAATTCAAACCTGGACTAATGTGGGGCATTAAATTAGCACAACATAGTCAATACGTTGTACAAAGTTAATAGTCTTGATGGTCACTGAACATACAGGATAATACTTTGAAAGTACATAATAAACACTTGTTTTTAAAACTCTTTTCAGCTGGCTGGATCTATTATTGGCAAAGGTGGTCAGCGGATTAAACAAATCCGTCATGAGTCAGGAGCATCGATCAAAATTGATGAGCCTTTAGAAGGGTCCGAAGACCGGATCATTACCATTACAGGAACACAGGACCAGATACAGAATGCACAGTACTTGCTGCAGAACAGGTCAGTTTGTTTAGCTTTTTGTTAGCCTAAAGATACTAAAACCTTAAAAAGCTTCTCTTCTCAACTGATTTTTCTTTTTAGAAGCCATGGTGTCTCAACCTTTTGGGGACCTAACTTCTAAACATTCTAATAGCTTTGCTTTAATTTTCTTCTGCTTTCTTACTAAAAAAAGAAGACATTCAATACTAATCTTGCTGGAAGAAGCCTTAACCAAGCAAACCTCTCATTTCTCTGGTGAAAACTGCTGCCAAAACCACTTGTTATAAATTATACAGAGCCTGTAGAAAATATAGAAGATTCAATGGATGTTGGTCTAGTTCTGTGTGGAAGACTAGTGATTTTGTTGTTTTTAGATAACTAAATCGACAACAAATCACAGTCTGCCATATGGCACAGGCCATGCCTCTACAGGACAAATGATTGGTGCTGTAAAATGCAGCATTTCACACCTTAACTGACATTTCTTTGTCTTTTCTACCAAATATTAACAACTTTTGATTTTCTTAATTCTGCTCTACTAATGTCTGATTTACTGTTAATCTTTTTTCTTGGGTTTTACATTGCTCTAATTTGTAATTGCTAATGTTTTAATTCTTATCTCTGTAATGGACATGTTTATCATTTTAATTTAGCATTGAAATTGTCTTAATGTTGATTAAGATGTTACGAACAAAAATTCTAATTCGTACTTTTTTTTCTTTTCTTTTATAGTGTGAAGCAGTATGCAGATGTTGAAGGATTCTAATGCAAGATATTTTTTCTTTTTTATAGTGTGAAGCAGTATTCTGGAAAGTTTTTCTAAGACTAGTGAAGAACTGAAGGAGTCCTGCATCTTTTTTTTTTTATCTGCTTCTGTTTAAAAAGCCAACATTCCTCTGCTTCATAGGTGTTCTGCATTTGAGGTGTAGTGAAATCTTTGCTGTTCACCAGATGTAATGTTTTAGTTCCTTACAAACGGGTGGGGGTGGGGGAGGGTGTGCAAAAACTAACATTGAAATTTTGAAACAGCAGCAGAGTGAGTGAATTTTAATTTTTGTTCATTGTTGGTGGTTTAAAAAAAAATCCCCCCATGTAATTATTGTGAACACTTTACTTTGTGATCACTGTAACATTTGGGGGGGTGGGACAGGGAGGAAAAGTAACAATAGTCCATATGTCCCTGGCATCTATTCAGAGCAGTGTGCAGAATGTAATGCTCTTTTGTAAGAAACGTTTTATGATTTTTAAAATAAATTTAGTGAACCTATTTTTGGTGGTCATTTTTTTTTTTTAAGACGGTCATTTTTCAAATGGCTGAATTCCCCCCAACCTGCCCCCAAACTAAACACTAAGTTTAATTTTCAGTCCTCTGTTGGATATAAATAAACACATCTCTTCTTGGACTTAGGCAAAATATCCTGACACATTCAGTTCTGGTGATTTCTTAAGTGATTTGAAAGTCCATTGCTTGGGAGGAAATTCCACCACACATTCATGCTTATAATAAGCTGGGGATTTTTGTTTGTTTTTGCAAATGCTTGCCCCTACTTTGCAACGATTTTCTGTTTGTAATTGTGAAGAACCAAGGTGGGGAGCAATACAACAGATGGAGTAGTTGGTATAAGTATATACCAGAAGCCTAATGGCAGCAAGTTTTATTAATCAGAATAATACTTGGTTATGGAAGTGACTGATGCTTAATAAATTCTGATTATTTTTTATTAGATAATTTCTCACCTATAGACTTAAACTGTCAGCTTGGTAGTGTCTATTAGTTAAACTTTGTAAAATATATATATATATTCTTGTTTTTCCATTGTATGCAAATTGAAAGAAAAAGATGTACCATTTCTCTGTTGTATGTTGGATTATGTAGGAAATGTTTGTGAACAATTCAAAAAAAGATGAAAAAAGTTCCTGTGGATGTTTTGTGTAGTATCTTGGCATTTGTATTGATAGTTAAAAGTTCACTTCCAAATAAAACTCCCAAAATGCTAGATTTGATGTGTGCCCAATTCGAGCAAAGGTTGATTGACACCTGTAAAATTTGTTAAAACATTCCTCTTGTAAGGAAATACAATAATCTTAAATTATATATTTTTCGTGTGAAGTGTTTTTCTAGCATTTATAAATCAGATATGATAGGGGTGGTAAGTTAAAAAATTACAGTAGTTGGGCTCTTAGTTTTAAAGGGGAGTCCAGCATAAGAGCTGAGTCATTCCAATTCTACAAGTCCTCCTATTCTCACATTACCTGTGAGCTGCTTTGAGTTTCTTAGGTTTAACTTTAAAATAGTTCCAGTTTGTTGTGAGAGTGTTTACAGATAAATGTAAAATTTTTTTTTTCTGGTTCTTGGCTTGTAAATCCTTAAAATGCTACCTGTTATCTTCCAACTGTCCAGAAAGCCTGAGAACATCTCAGCAATTACATGGAAAAGAACTCATGGATGCAATTCTGTTTAAGTTTAGAAAACAGGCTTGCGTATGATAGAAGAATGTGAAGTGAGCAGAATTTTCTGAACTATGTATGACTACTACATGCAAAGGTTTAAAATTTCAGTGATACCCCTTTTAGTTTAGGGAGGGAGATGGGGTGTTCTCTTGATAAGTGACAGTGATACCACAGCATCACTTAAAATGCTACCTGTGATAAGGTTTCCCCAACGGTGAAATTAGTCTGAATTGCCACTTGGGTGTTAGTTTCCCTCTTGGGTATTTTAAGTATGGGTAAGCTTGGGTTGCATAGGGTCAGTATAGTGTACTTATGTTGAAATGTGCCCCTCCCCTAGAGAAAAACTATCGGTAATGACATTTTAGTCAAATTGTTACTTACATTGGAGGAAAATATCCCTGGAGAGAACACTGGCTTTCAAAGTTTTCGTTTGTCATTCAAAAATGAGTTGTGTAGGGACTTCCCTGGGCATCCAGTGGTTAAGACTCCCCCTTCCAATGCAGGTGTGGGTTCCATCCCTGGTCGGGGAGCTGGGACCTCATGTGCCCTGCAGCCAAAGAACCAAAAAGCAAAAGCATTGTAACAAGTTCAATAATAAAGACTTTAAAATGGTCCACATCAAAAAAATCGTTAAAAAATTACATAAATAGACTCTTGGCTGAAAGTATTAATTTTTTGCCTTTTAAAAATCAGACCTTGGGCTTCCCTGGTGGCGCAGTGGTTGAGAGTCCGCCTGCCGATGCAGGGGACACGGGTTCGTGCCCCCGTCTGGGAAGATCCCACATGCCGCGGAGTGGCTGGGTCCGTGAGCCATGGCCGCTGAGCCTGCGCGTCTGGAGCCTGTGCTCCGCAACGGGAGAGGCCACAGCAGTGAGAGGCCCGCGTACCGCAAAAAAAAAAAAAAAAAAAAAAAAAATCAGACCTTGGGCCTCCCTGGTGGCGCAGTGGTTGAGAGTCCGCCTGCCGATGCAGGGGATACGGGTTCGTGCCCCGGTCTGGGAGGATCCCATATGCCGCGGAGCGGCTGGGCCCGTGAGCCAGGGCCGCTGGGCCTGCGCATCCGGAGCCTGTGCTCCGCAACGGGAGAGGCCACAACAGTGAGAGGCCCGCATACCGCAAAAAGAAAAAAAAAAAAAAAAAAATCAGACCTTGAACACAATCTGCTAAAAAGAAAATACCTGACGTTGGTAAATTGGGGACACAGCTTTGGAGGTAGGGGCCTTTTTCATTTCCACTATTACCTGGTAAATGGTGTCTGAACATGGGCTGGCAATTTAAGAAAATTCTCTGAAGGAAGCTTAAAATTCACTGAACAAATGGAATTTTGAACCTATTTTTTAAAAAAGTAAATACTAGGCTGATTTATTGAAGTTTTTAAAGTTTAAATATAGTTTCAAAAATGTTTTTAGCTTAACTTTTTGAAAATCAACTGATAGGCAGACAATGTTGGAAACCAGATTGCACCAAAGTCTGTCAGGAGCAAGGAAAGGAATTTAAATCTTTTCCCTACTATTCAAATGTTAATAATTTGCATAATGAAACTGATAATAAAGTACTTGAATTTTATTGAATGATCTGTCAGTTACTCCTAAATCTAATCACTGATACCACTGCAACACAGACTGAATCTTTTAGGAAAATGGATAGCAGTTTTTCTCTTAACCATATTAGTGGTTTTGTATTGAAATTCCTTATGTTGTTGGTACTCAAAATGGAATTACTGTTCCACAAACAAATGATAGGTTGTGGTTTGCTTAAGACTGCTGCTAGATAAAGAGACCTGTATTTTAAATTCTCTTTAGACCAGTGGAAACTTCTGTCAATAGGTGTTCAGTGCCATCAAAATGTTTATTGAAAAGGGACTCGATGATGGCTGAACGTAAATTAAAGTAACCTTGAATGCTACATTTTACATCTCTCACTTATCAAGGTTAGCCCATTGTTGGCAAGTTTGAAGTGAAACTGATCCAGCTTTTTTTTTTTTTTTTTTTTTTTGCCGCACCTTGTGGCCTGCAGGATCACAGTTCCCCAAGAAGGAATCAAACCTGTGTACCCTGCAGTGGAAGCGTGGAGTCTTAACCATTGGACAGCCAGGGAAGTCCCAACCCAACTTCTTGATGGTGGCATTGAACCCTTGGGAAGTAATATTGCAGTGTTTCTCAAACTACCACCTTCAAAATCAACAGTGCTAGTTGAAAATGAGAATTTCTGGACCATACTTCAGCTGTACTGAACCACTATAGAGAGGTGCCAGGAATCTGCATATTTAACAAATTCCATGAGGTAAAATAGTTTTGAAGACCTGTAATATAGCAACATGTAGTTAAGAGAACCACAAGTTTCCATATTTTTTCATTAATTCATCAAGTACATACTTAGTTCCTAGGTGTACAGTGGTAGGCCCTGAAGAGGCAGTGGTTAGCAAAAAGCATTTGGAGAGAGCAATAATTACAACAAGCTGGTAACGAAAAAGAAACCTCATAGTACTGTGAGATGTGTTTAAGAAAGCAGAAATCAGCATGCACACATGTATTTACATTTTTCAATGTAAAATGCAAGTGTTTTGTGGGGTTGGGCTTCCCTGTTTGCTAACTGAGCAAAATGCACTAGCAACAGTGTGGGGGTAAAATGATATGCCAGCTATCCTATGACCTCAAAGCTTTCTATCCACCTCACTCTTTGTCCAGAACCCATAAGAATTTCCTATCCTCCCTCTCTACAGATCTCCCCCTATTTCTCCCTCCTCCCCCAAACTCAGACCTATAACCCCCAAACCTGTAATTGTGAAGGAAATAAACATTTGGTCACCAAAACCTCACACTTTTCAAAATCTCATTCTCCCCACTTCCCTTTTTTTTTTTTTTTTTTTAATTTGGCCACAGCACACAGCTTGCGGGATCTTAGCTCCTGGACCAGGGATCAAACCTACGCAGAGTCCTAACCATTGGACTGCCAGGGAATTCCCCATTTTCCCCTTTTGGACATCTTATTCCCTTTGCCCCTTTTTTCCCTAAAGTCTTTCTACCATTAAGGACAGGCTTCATTGGAAAGGAAGGGCCACCTTGTTCACCTAGTATGAAGGAAGTCTATAGAGTATCAAGGGAAAGCATGTGATATCTGCGTATCAGACCAAACATGGGAGAAGTGATTTTGATAGTAATGAGACAGATTTGGCAGAAACAGTGTAGAAAGTGCCAGCTATGTCCCTCAGAGATCGCCCTAGGGTTCAGCCTGGGGCAGGGCAAGTGAGAGCAGAAATTCCAGGGAGGTTGAATAAGAAGCCAAAAACAGAAGCAAGGCTCAAGACACCTATTTGGAACGCTGCAAAGTGTCCCTATGACCACATAAGCTAGTAAAGCACAGCATAATTGAGACATACCACGTTTGGGCACAGAGAGAACCTGACACTCTTGTTCTCTCCTCAGAATTCCCTTTGATTCCTATATGGCATAAGAGGAACATTAGTTAAGTGCTAAGGGGCTTGCCATGGGGCCACTGTGATGAAGGGGGTGGTTACTGCATAACAGGAGCTATAAGGTAGACAGCCCACCCAGAGACTGGATGGAGACAGCAGAATTTCAAAGCGTTGTCAGTACCAGTGAAAGCCAAAGTGAGATCAAGTTGGTCAAGGAAGACCACTGGGCTGAGTGCTGAGAAACCAGACCACCAGTTACACTAGCTTTGGTCATTCAGTGGTAACTATAGGGAGAGTAGGTGCCAAAATTCAGACACCAGACAGACTACGCCTCAGAGGTCAGAGTTTACTAACAAAGGCCCTTTCCTTCCATTATCAGAACACCTAAACCCTTTGCACCCAGACCTTGGAAAGTCTTGGAAAGGTGGAAATGAAAGATTTTAGCAAAAACAAACAGCCCTAATAATAGGTCTGACCTTTTAAGTTAACTGAAGAGTTATCTAACTTGAATTAGATCATTTTAAACTGGAAGAGATCAACTTACTTTTACTTGGCAAATTTATGTGTTTTTTCTAACCTCAATGGAAAATGGAAACTTAATGAGAAGGAGGGTATAAGGGTATTTGGGACCTCTAGAAGTCCCCATTTTAAAAGCAGGAGAGGGGCTTCCCTGATGGTGCAGTGGTTAAGAATCCGCCTGCCAATGCAGGGGACACGGGTTCAAGCCCTGGTCAGGGAAGATACCACATGCCGCAGAGCAACTAAGCCAGCGCACCACAACTACTGAGCATGCGCTCTAGAGCCCCTGAGCCACAACTACTGAGCCTGCAAGCCACAACTACTGAAGCCCGTGTGCCTAGAGCCCATGCTCTGCAACAAGAGAAGCCACCACAATGAAGAGTAGCCCCTGCTGGCCACAACTAGAGAAAAACCCACACTCAGCAAAGAAGACCCAACGCAGCCAAAAATAAAAAATAAATAAATCAGGAGAGGTAAGGCTAATACTACCAAACTATATGTTCCAGGTGGAGGTGGCCCCAGTTGGGTTGGGGCCTTCATTTTGGTAAATCACGTGGCCTTTTTTATCTAGATCATTTATTCATACCTGTGTTTCAAACGCACCAACTCTATGTACGGTCCAGACTCCAGAATTCTGTGGGATCAGGCTGACACTAATCTCCAGCTGAGATCAAATCATGGCTTGACTGATTACCTGCCCTATCCTGCTTCCCTCACTCCCTTTCACCTGAGAGCATTTCCCCAGCAAATCATTTGCACAAGAATCCCTGGGCTGGGCTCTGCTTCTAGGCACTTGATCTAAGACAGCTGAGCTGGAGCTAAAGCAGAAATTTATTTCACCTAGACACCCTTGACAGAGTTTGATGCAGTAAATAATGATACATTGAATTATCTCCTTCTGAGGAAGGAGTGCGAATTTTTTTACTTTATGAGGCACAGCTGCACTCTGTTAGGCAGAAGTATTTTTGAAAGTATATATATGGGAATAAAATTGTTTGGATGCCGAACAGCCATAGGGGTGAATTTTGTTAAACAACACAGCATCAGTTTTTCCTTTCTAATAGAACCCAGTTTTCCTTTTAGAATTTTTCTCTCCCGGTTGTATGTAGACTTGATGAGATAGAAATCTTGGTCATTAGAGACTCCTTATCACCCAAAAGAGTGAGCATTTGACCCAGCCTTGCCCAACCAGACACTTTGTCCTGGGACTTTGAACCCTGAACAAAATAACGGAAGCAAGTTAAAATTATCATAGTTTTTTTCAGCAGCGCCAGTAGAAGAGAACTTTGGGTAGTTTCTGCTCTCAATACTCTAGAACTGCCTGATTTCTGTTTACACGTTTCATTCCCCAGCCTTCCCTTCCATCCTGAGAGCTTTTTCATAACTTTTAAAAAAATTTGTTTTCCTTAATTAGCTAGCTATTTGCTATTATATGCAGCCCATCAAATGAAGAGGCTTTTCTATTTATTTATTTATATTGAGGTATAGTTGATGTACAATATTATATAAATTGCAGGTGTACAACATAGTCACAATTTTTAAAGGTTATACTTCATTTATAGTTATTATATTTGCTACATTCCCTGTGTGTACTATATATCCTTGTAGCTTATTTATCTTACACGTAGTAGTTTGTACCTCTTAATCCCCTACCCCAATCTTGCCCCTCCCCCCTTCCCTTTTCCCACTGGTCACCACTAGTTTGTTCTCTGTATCTGGTAAGTCTGCTTCTGTTTTGTTATATTCACTAGTTTGATGTATTTTTTAGATTCCACATGAGTGATATCATACAGTATTTGTCTTTCGCTGTCCAGCTTATTTCACTAAGCATAGTACCCTCCAAGTCCTTCCACGTTGTTGCAAGAAGAGGCTTTTCTTGTACAGGCAGCATGGCTAATTTCAGGGAGGAGAGCCACAAAGTATGGGTGAGAGCTTCCTGCATCCCAAGTGGCATGGGTGGAGCTGGCCGGAGAGGATCCATCACGGGACAGTGCACATCTCCCCTGTCTCTTATTTCCCTATAGTCAGAGTTTTCCCCGCTGGGAGTTAACTCCTCCATCATCCCAGATTGCATCACCCAGCCCCTTTGGTGGCTGTTAGAGAAGTCAGATTCCTTGCCTGTGAGGTGTGGCATTTTATCGCAGTCTGAAAGTGGAAGAAAAAGCCAGAAAATCGGGGCACATTGCTAGTTGCTCTGGATGTTCAATGGCAGCCTTGAGATAGGGCCTGGCACTCTCCTATAAAATGACTGATTTATGCCCCAGATGGCATAGCTGTGAAGGCCCAACTGACATTGGTTGCAGCAGTGGCAGCTTTCATTTCCACCTTTCTAAGACTTTCCAAGGTCTGGGTGCAAAGGGTTTAGTTGTTCTGATAATGGAAGGAAAGGGCCTTTGTTAGTAAACTCCCTTATCCTTTGTTCACTTGAATGTTCTCTTTATAGTGTTTGACCAGAGGGAAACTGTGAGTTCTAGAAGGCCTTTGCTGAAGAATTTTTTCCCTTATTGTTTATACATTGTCAGTATTTTATGTTGAATAGGTGAAGAACATTAAAATCCTAAAACAGCTTAAAAAAGAGAGAGACAGAGAGAGAGGAGGATTTCTTTTCTTTTCTCCCTCCACAGACTGCTCTGAGGCACAGTTTCTTCACATAGTTTGTCCAGGGTAGTGCAGGCTGTGCCAATGCTTCTACACAGTGATTAGCTGTGTCTCTTCCAGGCTCACCATGAAGCAGTAGCCAGCACACATACTATGTCCCCCTGTGTTACTTGCCAACCGAACTTCCTCTTTTCCTCTCCCTCACTGTCGATGCCCTCAGATTGCACCTCATAGATAAAACATCAGCACTTAATCCCTGCCTCAGGTTCTGTCATGATAAATATTCCTTTGTATCTGTTTATTTTTGCACTTTTTAAAAGTAGGTTTTTTACATATGTTACTGTGAATCCCCACTCCACCCACACCTTTTTTTTTCACTACTAAGTGATCTACTGCCAACTGGCACCAATTCTGCAAATCAAAGTGTGCATTGCAAACATGATCATGTGATCCTCTTTACTAGAAGGTACACCAGGCAATCTGTCTACTTCTGTTCCCCAGAACCTCTCCCACATTTGCGTTTTTCTGGTTCGTGTGTTGTTTTCTTCCAGTTTTATTGAGATATAATTGACATACAGCACTGTATAAGTTTAAGATGTACAGCATAATGATTTTTTTTTTGGCTACTTTTGTTTGTTTTTTGGTCTTCATTGCTGTGCACAGGTTTTCTCTAGTTGTGGCAAGCAGGGGTTCTTCATTGCAATGCACGGACTTCTCACTGTGGTGGCTTCTCTTGTGGAGCATGGGCTCTAGGTGCACGGGCTTCAGTAGTTGTGGCGCACGGGCTTAGTTGCTCCACAGCCTGTGGGATCTTCCTGAACCAGGGATGGAACCCATGTTCCCTGCATTGACAGGTGGATTCTTAACCACTGCACCACCAGGGAAGTCCCCAGCATAATGATTTGATTTACATACATCAATTTTATTATGAAGTCATTATCATAATAAGTTCAGTGAACATCCATAATCTCATATAGGTACAAAGTTAAAGAAATAGGAAAAAAATTTATTTCTCTTGTGATGAGAACTGTTAGGATTTACTCTCTTAACAACTTGCATATATAACATCTGGCAGTGTTATTTATATTTATCATGTGGTACATTACATCCCTAGTACTTATTTCTCTTATAACTGGAAGTTTGTATCTTTTGACTGCCTTCATCCAATTCCCCTTCCCCTGCCCTGCTTCCACATATTTAAATATCAGTTATGGAAATTTCTTTAGCTTGTCTTTGGGCAGTGCAACAACCCCTTGCTTGATGATTTCCAGAACCCATTCCACTGACAGCTCAGCTCCAGTTTGTAGCACCCTTGAGCTAAAGAAGGTGATTACCAGATCAATATTTTGTGTTATATCCTGAAATGCAGGGTGAGTCCAAAATTGTTCAAAGAGATCTCATGTGCAAAGCAGTGCATACACCAAGTTTGGATGGTGGTGAAGAGAATTTGGCAGGCAGGAACTGATGATCTCTAATATCATTCAAATCACTTCTTCAATGACATTTAAGTCTTGTTTCTAATTCTGCTAAAGGAACATCCCTGGAACTCACCAAACCTCTCAAGGACTGTCTGGCTTGTTCCAGAACTTTGTTGTGTTTTTTAGACAGCAAGGAAAACAAATAGATTATCAGTTTACTGTAAAAGGATAAAACTCAGGAACAGCCAGATGAATGACACACATAGGGCAAGGTATGTGGGAAGGGGCATGGAGCATCCATGCTCTCCCAGCATGTTACTCTCCCCAAATATCACCAATCTGGAAGCTCTGTACTGTTTTTTAATAATACTTAGTTCTTCCTCCAAAGTAGGAAATGTTAATATTAGTATTTCACTAGTTAAAAGCAAACTATGGTTCAAAAAAATTCTAATTGGTTTTGAACTGTAGTGAGAATGTTAATGATATATAATGGAAATGATATATTTATTCCATTATAGCTGCATATTTTTAAATAGAAATTGAAGGGTTTTTTTTTGTTTTTTTTGGGGTTTTTTTTTGCGTTATGCGGGCCTCTCACTGTTGGGGCCTCTCCCGCTGCGGAGCACAGGCTCCGGACGAGCAGGCTTGGCGGCCATGGCTCACGGGCCCAGCCGCTCCGCGGCATGTGGGATCTTCCCAGACCAGGGCACAAACCCGTGTCCCCTGCATCAGCAGGCGGACTCTCAACCACTGCGCCACCAGGGAAGCCCGAAATTGAAGTATTTAAGAGTCAGAGTTTTCACTAAAAAGAGTCCATTCTGTCCCTAAGCAAAGCCTGTAGATGGGACATTTTACATACAATAAGAAGAGAGGTGGAAGAAAAAGAGCCTTCAATGGTACTAAAAAAAACTAGGATAATATAATATAATGCCCTAGAAGCCAAGAGTGAATTTAAGGAAGTGATCAATTTTAAATGCTACACATGGATAAATCAAGGAGAAAATGAACAGAAAAATTACATAGTAGTGAACCATATCTCTTTTCTGTTAAGCCTTCTTGGGGCTTTAGTATATTGGTCACTTTGGGAGAGTCAGGAGAAATGAAAATAACAGACATCCTACCTTCACAAAATCCATTTTACTTCTTTGATTTCCTCCTTCTGCATATATCAGAAACTACTGCTCTCTAGCAATGTCTATTGTCCATCCATTGCTCTAGCCAACTTTTGCAAATTTTGCTCAAGAATACATTTTAACCCACTTTCTTTAAGTATCTGCCGTAGCGGATCATGACAGAAAATAGCAGATGTAGCAATGATTGTTGCCAATGCTTGACATTTAATTTAGCTATTCAGAATGATGGCTCTCTTGATAACTGGAATAATCTAACTTGATTACTGTTTGGGGGGTAGAAAATGATAGGGACACAACATCATTGATCATGCCTCCCTCCCTTGATCTCTTCAAAAGCCTATGCCTATGTGATAGAGCTTCTGGCAAAGGTTTTCAAAAGAAACATACTCAGTTGGCATGTTTCCTTGGCCCTTTGCCCCCTTTACTTTCCTCCTTCTTTTTGTGGACACAGTGCCTTGTAAGGGTAGAGCCATCTTACAACCATAAAGCCACATACTATTGATAGTGAGACAGGAAGCGAGGAGCCTGGCTCCTTGCTGGCATTCTCAAAGAGTTGCACCAGCCCTGGAGTGCCTACCTCTGGACTTCTTATTATATGAGAATAACAATCCCCTTTTTGTTTAGTCACTAGAATCTGGTTTTCTGTTGCTTGAAGCATAATTCTACCCAGACATTTGATTGTCTGCCTTCCCCACTAGATCATAAGATGTCAGATAGCATGTCTGTATTTGCTACCTAAGATAGGAAGCTTTCATAGCAAATGATAGAAAACCCAACTCAAAAGTGCTTTAACTATAAGGAAGTTTATTAACTCAGATAACTGGAATCCAAAAGTAAGACAAACTTCAGAGTTGACGTGGGCCTCCCTGGTGGCGCAGTGGTTGAGAGTCCACCTGCCGATGCAGGGGACACGCGTTCGTGCCCCGGTCCGGGAAGATCCCACATGCCCTGGAGTGGCTAGGCCTGTGAGCCATGGCCGCTGAGCCTGTGCGTCCGGAGCCTGTGCTCCACAATGGGAGAGGCCACAACAGTGAGAGGCCCGCGTACCGCAAAAAAAAAAAAAAAAAAAAAGGACTGTAGAAATTTCAAGCCTCATATCCAAGAATAACCATGTCCAGAAGGAGCATGAATCACTTCTGGAAGTTCTCCTGGAAATGCTTTTCTGGAAGCATCCTGCAAACCTATCCTTGCAACTCATTGAGGTGAACTGGGGAACGTGCATGATCCTAATCCAATCCCTGGCAAGAGGGTAATATTACCCTTAGACCAGTCCAGGCCACCTCTGGAGCTGAGGATGCTGTGCTACACCAACTATGGGTAAGAGAGAGATTCCTGAACAACATCAGAATTCTGCTGGACAGGGAGATCAGCTCGGTGCTTTGTGACCACCTAGAGGGGTAGGATAGGGAGCGTGGGAGGGAGACTCAAGAGGGAGGAGATATGGGGACATATGTATATGTATAGCTGATTCACTTTGTTATAAAGTAGAAACTAACACACCATTGTAAAGCAATTATACTGCAATAAAGATGTTAAAAAAAAAAGAATTCTGCTGGGAAGGAAGAAAGAGGGAAAGGATGTTGAGTAGGTAAAGAACTCACTTTTTCTATTCCTAGCATCTTACAAACATACTTTAAAAAAAAACTCCTCCTATACACAAAAAGTTTATGCTTTATCTTAACAAGTTCCTTGAGAGAAGGAAGCATGTTTTACTTTTGTTTATACTGCTCTTATGTCTCACTCAATAGCCTGAACATAGTAGAATTTTGATTTTTTTTTGTCAACAAGCCTCAGTATAAGAAAATGGTCTAAATTATTTAACCTCTTGGATTCTTTCATAGATTGCTAAATTTTCTTGCTCATCAATCAACTTCTTTTTTTCCTTTGGCCACATGGCTTGCGGTATGTTAGTTTCGGACCAGGGATTGAACCTGGGGCCGTGGCAGTGAAAGCACCAAGTCCTAACCACTGGACTGCCAGGGAACTCCCTACTAATCAACTTCTTTGACTCCCAAGACTTACAACTGCTGGGGTAGTCAACAGGTTGACATTTATTCAACAACCGTATTACTGTACTAGTGACTTTTTCTGGAAAAGCAAATCGTAGTGAAGGTCTTAAAGTTCCTTTTTCTTATCCAAATGAAGAAACTGCAGGGATGAAGGTGTTCTGCTTCTCTAAAGGCAAAGTTGTCAGACTTCAAGTTCCAAATACTCCGCCAATTCAATAACTAGAGATGACTACTGATGATTATTTTTAATAGGTGATTTTCAAAGATGTGAACGTTTTATATGATCCATGGAGATTTAAGTCTCTGAAGGAGAAAAAAATACATGCCTCTATGCTAAAATTTCATCACGAGGCAAACTTGGATCATCACTAAACTGACTCCTAAACCTCTCTCCTTATACTACTAGAAGGTTTGCGTGCGTTTGTTTTGTTTTGCTTTTTTAAGTTTGGGGCTGTAAGGTGATACTTATATTTTATAATAATGTCTCTTCAGTTGATTAGAGCCACTGACATAGTCCCTTGCTTGACCAGGATGTTTGGCACTGGTGAGCTTGGTTCGTGGAAGGTGCCTTTGACCTGGAGTTGGAATCTCAGCCCAGACCACTGCTGTGACCAGGAAGTAAGCACTGAATCACTCAGCTTCTCTTGCACAAATGGGGATTACGATTGCTGCTTTTGACACGGCCGTAGACTAAATGGGATTCGGTATCTAAGCACAAATCCAGGCACATAATATTAATTTAACGATTTAATACACTTGTTTCCTCATCCATTTCTCCAAACATTCCAACTAATCCTAAACCTCCAAATGGGCCAGGATTCAGCAAAATGAAGAAGTGGCCTGCCTGGGACATGGGGGTGGGGGTGGCGGGACCGCCAACCCGTGTCGTTGTCTAGGGGTGGCTCGGCCCCCCACACCAAGACCCGCGGCCAGAAAGCTCCTCGCGTTCCAGGAACCCGGATGCAGGGCGTCGCCAAGGGTATCTTGCCCAGACTTCGCCCTCTGTGGAGAGGGGAGGGGCGGGAGCCGAGTGAGGGCAACGCAGTACACCGGTTGGAATCATCGCGACTCGGGCCACGGCGGCGGACGCAGGCCCACCTGCCCGAGGGAGGGGGGAGCACGGGCAAAACGGCCGAGCCCCACGCCTCGGAGTGGGCAACTCCCAGCAAGGGCGCGCCGGACGCTTCAAGGCGGTTTCCAGACCTTCAGAAGCGGAAGCGGGTCCCGGGAATGCGCCCCGGCGCGAGTGGGCGGGGCCGCCCTCCCGGAAGTGCCTGCGGCCTCGGGCTGGCGCGCGGCGCGGCGCGGCGCGGCGGCATGCACAGTTCCCCAGTGTGGTACGGCTGCGGCTGTCGGGGCCGAGCCCATTCGGTTTTGCTAGCCTCTCTGAGAGGGCGGGAGCCTTTTAGGGCAGCGATCCCGCGGTGGAAAGGGAGGAGGAGTCGTAGGGGACCCTGGCCCTTGCCCCAGCTAGAGAGGGAAGAGAGTTTGGCTGGCCTGCGGGCGAAAGCGTCGGTTCCCTTTCCACAGGGGACGGGCGGATGGACGGGCTTCTGACTCCCAGGGAGTCCGCAGAATTCATTGCGGAGAACAGTCGAGATGTGTTCATTGACGGCGGAGGCGTGCGGAGAGTGGCCGAGCTTCTGCTGGCCAAGGCCGCGGGGCCCGAGCTGCACGTGGGGGCCTGGAAGGCCCTTCACGAGCTGAATCCCAAGGCGGCCGACGAGGCCGCTGTTAACTGGGTGTTTGTGACAGACACGCTCAACTTCTCCTTCTGGTCGGAGAGTGACGAGCACAAATGTCTGGTGGGGTACGGGGGGAAGACGTACAGTGGGTACTGGTCCCTGTGCGCCGCGGTCAACAGAGCCCTGGATGAAGGTTGGTGCCCCTTCTCCCGTTCAGACCCAGCAGCTTTGAGGTTTCAGTTTAGTGGGAGGGTCCCACAGAGCGGGTTGGGAGATGGAATAATGTGTTGATAAGGCGAAACTGAAGTTCTTCACTGCCGGTACTTCTGCTTAAAAGTATGAGAAGAGGCTGGCATGAAATCTTTATTCAGTGGGAAATGATTCTAATATTTATCATTGTCACAGCTAAGTCAAAGTCAGTTTTCTAAAGAATGCCACTTTGATGGCATCTGAGGAACAAGGGAGAAATTATAACACATTTTACACAGTCAAAATACATCTGATGTAATATTACAATTGTTAGAAGTGGATGAATAAATACAAGCAAATAGAGAATGAGGGATCTGCTTCTGATTTTTAATTACTCATCCACTTTTACTGCATTCCTGTAACAATTATGCATTCCTTTAACAATTATGTGGTTTCATTTTAATTGTGTTGCAATAGCAAGGGCCTAATGAATATAAATGTATGACATTGTTCCAATGCCTTTTCTTTTCTCCCCAAGGGATACCAATAACTAGTGCTTCGTACTATGCCACAGTTACCCTGGATGAGGTTCAGCATATACTCCGTTCTGACACAGACGTCCCCATGCCTTTGATAGAAGAGAGGCATCGGATTCTCAATGAAACCGGGAAAATTCTGCTTGAGAAATTTGAAGGCTCTTTTCTTAATTGTGTCCGAAAAAGTGATAAAAGTGCTCAGAAGTTATTGCACCTGGTAGTTGAAAGCTTTCCTTCTTATAGAGATGAGACTCAGTTTGAGGTGAGTTGCTTCTGCTGGCCATTTTATTTTTTTTATTTTTATTTTTTAAAATATACTTATTTATTTTTTGGCTGCATTGGGTCTTCTTTGCAGTGCGCGGGCTTCTCATTGCAGTGGCTTCTCTTGTTGCGGAGCACGGGCTCTAGGTGCGCGGGCTTCAGTAGTTGTGGCTCACGGGCTCTAGAGCGCAGGCTCAGTAGTTGTGGCGCACGGGCTTAGTTACTCCGCGGCATGTGGGATCTTCCCGGACCAGGGCTCGAACCCATGTCCCCTGCATTGGCAGGCGGATTCTTAACCGCTGTGCCACTAGGGAAGCCCCTGTTGGCCATTTTAGGGTTATTTAATTATCTTCTCATAGTTAACTCTTTTACTTCCAGAATTCCTTTTGAGAATAAAAATTTTAATTTTGGAATTTTTTTCCATGTGGAACAAAGGAACAATAACAAAATTATTAAGTAGTGTGTCAAAGATGTTACTTTTCTTAATGTTTTCTAATCAGTGTATTCTCTTTATTCTTCTGTCCTTTAAAATGTTTCAAACCTGAATTAACACTAGACCTTCAACATGATGTTGTCACTTAGGGATAGTGAGGTCCTTTTAGTACTTCAAAAAATTTACTTCATTGGATGAAAATCAGGATGTATACTAAATTCTCTCTAATAAAAAATATTTCTTGCAGAGTTCTAATGTATATATACTATGTGTTTTCTTTTTCATACACAGGGTACTTTAACAGTATTACTTTATGGTACAAAAAAGTTTAAATAGGTGTTCTTTTAAAAGGGTGAACATTTTGTGTACTCTCCCAGTGTACACCTGGATTTTGCTTTTGTATAATTCTTTTAGAATTTGTTATCACTTTACTTTAACTGTGACATAGAATTGAAAGCAACTTCAGGGGGATCATATAATGTAAATCTATTGACTAAGTTAATGAATACTTGTGTCAACTTAAAATTTTGAAGCTACCCTTTTGTAATCACAATTCAACAACTAAAATTACCAGTAATATTGTTCAAATCGTTCTTTATGATTTACAAGATGTTTGCACAGACACTCTCATTTGATCCACAGAACAACTCTGTGGGGCCTAGGGACAAGGAACATTACAGTCCTGTTTGCAGACCAAGGACCAAAGTCTGAAAAAAAGAAAGGTTAACTAGTGTATCTTAGGTCATTTAGTCAAGAAATAGCTAGCTTTTCAATTCTGCTGTAAAGTGAGAGATGCCTGATTATGTATGTTAAGATTCTTTTAATTGCAACTGACAGACACAAAACAAGAAAAAACTTAAGCAAAAAGAATTTGGGGATAGCTACTGGGCATAAACATCCAGGATCAGGGACTCAATGCCATCAGGATTCAGTCTCTCTTCTTTGTTTCTCTTGATTCCATTTTTCCCTTACTGCAGACCAGCTTTCTCCATGAAGTGGAAAAGGTCCATGAATTTTGCATTTTATCACTTCAGCCATCAGGGAGAGAGGGAGAAACTTCCTCTTGGTTCTAAAACTCCTGGACGAGGACTGAATGGACCGGACAGAGGCAGTTGTTAGAAAAGAGGCCCTAGACCACTGTTGAACTTTATTATCTTCTGAGGAACCATTTTACTAATGCAGAGGGTACTTTGAGATTTATCTTTGTCTTCAAAGTATGTCATTTCAACCTTGTTTTTCAGGAAATTTGGATCAAGTTCCTTGGTCCATCATTCCGACCATTTATAAATGTATTAAACAGTGTATAAAATAAATCAAACTGCCATTAATGGGGCTAAGACTCTGTGTATTCCAGAATTGACATGGTTGCTGTAGAAGAAGGGCTGAGATTAAATCTAACATGACTTCAGGATGGAATGAATTCAGGACACCATGTAGTTTATTTACTTTCAAGTTGTCCTGAATTTTTGTTTTTGTGAAAGAAAGGAGTGATTTTTTTTGTAGATTATGATATTGATTTAGTAAGCATTTGTTGAATTTCTCTTTTATTTACAGCATAGTGCTTTCTTTTGATTTGTTATGTATGCTGAAAAGTTCAGTTAAAAACTGTAGCAGGCTATAGATTAATTTTAAGGCTGATACATTTTAAATGAAAATTAGTACCTGAACCATTTCCCATCAGTATTTATTTCTAAAATACATTCTTACAGAAATATCCCCAAAATGTAACAAAAATCAAAGCTAAACCTTTTAGCACTTTCCTAAAGGAGTATTATATTTTTTCATGTATTTTTTCATAAGATTATCGTTATTGTTACTCAGAAGCACTATATTTCTGAAAGCCATATGATTCCTAACATAACACTGAGCATGTAGTGGGTGCTCACTTAACCCTTTGATTAGTTAATTTACAGTTACCTTTGCATATTCGTTTAAAAGATATATAAATAGTTAAAGCACTTTGCTCAATGAATTCCAAGTCTAAAGGAGTTCTAATTAAGTTTGGGCGCTGCTTCTGAATTCAGAAAGTGCTAAAATCAAATGTCTTTTAATCCGTATTTTTAAATTTTCTAATTGCAAAAGTAAAACAAATTAATACAGAATTTGGAAGGTACAGAGGAGCAGTCTTTATTCTCCTTTATACAGAGGAGCCAAGAGGTAACCACTGTTCACAATTTGGTCTTTTTCTCTGTGTGTGTGAATGTGTATACATATGAGCGGGGGAGAGTTATGCTATACAAACTGTTTTAAAATTTAACATATTATGAGCATCTATGTCAATAAAAATTCTTTCACAGCACACTTTTTTTTCCATACTACTATTTTTAATGACTTCACAGTATTCCACCGTATGGATGTACATTACCATAATTATTTGCCCAAACTATTTTACCACAATAATTGTGATACACAGTTTTAGTTTTTAAATTGAATTTTGTATCTTATTGGTTTCAGTATTATATAATAATAAGCAATACTGACAACAGTTCACCCATAATATTTTCTTAGGATGGATTCCTAGTAATGGGATTACTGAGTCAGAACATGACCAGGATTTTCAGGTTTGTGATACATAAAAATGGTAACTCTTCTCCAGAAAGATGATCAACCACAGCATATTGGAATGCCCTCTTCCCTGCTCCTTCGTAATATGGTCATGGTACTGGTTGCTGTATTTTTTAATCTTAAGCAAGTTACATAAAAACAGTTACAATTGTTTATTTAGTTACTGCGATTATCATTCATTTTTAGACATGAACAAATTAATGAAATTAGAAAATTTGTCTAAATGAGACAGTTTTAGATCAGTGATTTCCCAATCTGGCTGTGCCCCAGAATCAGTTAGGAAGCTTCAGAATTCAGATACATTTCCAAAGCACCATCCTCAAATATTCTGATCTATGGGTAAAAGAACTATTTTTTTTAAGCTCTTCAAGTGACTCTGATTTAGACTATTCAGTAGCTATATAAAAGTCCTAATTAATAGATTGTCTTCCTTTATGCTGATGTACTGATAAATATACATGAAAAGCATGAGCTTTTCTGATATTTTAATTGATAACATTTTATGTTACTCTTAAGCATTTGTAATTTTTGACCTTTCTAATTTGTTCATAATAAGTTTGTTGCAGAAAATCAACTCATGGTTATAGAGTTTTACACTGGTAATTACTTTATAAAGGTACTATTTTGAAAATATTTTATTCACAAAGCAATATTATGGAACATATAGGGTAATTGTTATTTGGGGGTTTACTGGTATTTTCAGTGATATCAGTTAATATTTTAGAGATGTAGAATTTTATTACTAAAATTACTTCATTACTAAAAACCATATCAGATTGTTAAGAAAATGTTTTATAGGTGATTTGAGTTTATTTTTAGATTCCTTGCTTGAATTTGTTTTTGTTTTCATTTTAGGGTATTATAATCTAATCTTTGTGATACTAGTTGGCTACCATGGAAACAGTGCTCATGATGTGACAATTTGTGTTTTGTTAGATGCTAGCACTGATTTTGTTATATAAGTCTGGTTCCTAGATTTTTCCAGTTTGCCCCATGAATCTTGTTAAAAATAGGAGACAGTAGCTTCTATCATAGTAAATATTATGATGTAATAATTTTGTTTGAAACAGTTTTATTTTGCAAATTAAGTTTTATGCCTTGCTGTTTAATAAAGTAGACTTGAATTAGAAACCTAGTTACCATATATAAGTCCAGTGTATATAGAGCAACAGCTTCCAGGTTGTCATATTTTGATAGGTTTGAGAATATAGGTTATTAGCAAATGATATAGGGATATTTCTTAGTGGTGATTTGTTCCCCCAGCACTCAGTGTAATTTACAGTCTTTATGTCAAAAAATGAGAGTATGTGTTTGCCCTAGAGAACAAGATACCCGCTTTTTTAGTGGTGGCCTTAGAAAATTTAGTTTAAAAAAAAAGGAAATGAAATTTAGTTTATTTAGTAAAAGTAAGTCTGGATTGATTGTAAGAGGTATACCTTAAGTTTAAGCAATATTAGATTATTTCTCATTAGGACAGTGTAGCATTGGAGTTTTTTTTAGTAAGTAAAGGAATCTATATTATCATCTTAAATAATTTTTATATGGAGTCTTTCCTTGAAGAATTTAATTTCATTTTTTATTTACTTCTTTATGTCATTTACTTATTAAAACATTCTCCAAGGTGGTCAGAATATATTTTGGGAGCCAGTGATACTGATTATTCACATTTAGCAGACTAGCAGTTATAAAAGATGATTTGAGGTTATTAGCATTGGTGTTAGGACTAGGAGTAGACTGTAATTATCTATGTTTTTCCATAGTGAAAGCTAATGAGCATTTGTAGTTTTATAGAGAGTTTTTAAAAATATATTATTTATTTATTTGACTGCACCAGGGTCTTAGTTGCGGCATGTGGGATCTAGTTCCTTGACCAGGGATTGAACCCAGGCCTCCTGCATTGGGAGCGTGGAGTCTTAACCATTGGACCACCAGGGACGTCCCTATAGAGAATTTTTGAGTTAAATTATGACCCATTATCTTATAATGCCTGGTTAAATTTGTTTCTTCCATGTATAAATATAATTGGTAGCTAATTTTGTTATATGGACTTACATATTAACTTGGACCATTTCCAAAAAGGGTAGACTTGATAAATTATAGCTGTTAATCGGTTTTGTCTTTATCTCTGAAATAAGTTAATCATTTTATCTGAAAGGAAACATTAAAAAATGGATGTTGTAATTCTCTTCAGAGGTGAATTTAGGAATGATTATTTTCTTCTTTATACTCTTCCATATTTTATACAATTAATGTGAATTATGTTGCAATCAGAAAAACATATATTTTTTAACTTAAGAAACTTTCTAAAGAAATGCTATCTAGCCCTTAACAATAGCAAGCAGGTGGATTATAGTGACACAGAAATATGTATATGAAGTAATGCTATTGAAAAAGAACACTAAATAGTGCCATGATTACATAAATTGTATTTTATGTGCTTTGAAAAATATAGGAAGTAAATTTGGAGTGATAGAGATAACTTAGTATTTATTAGACTCCTTCTTTTTTTCTGTAAAAGGTCTATAAATTCTTACCAAAGAGTAAGATTATTCTACCCTTGAAAAATGTTTTCTATGTGTGCCTTTTTTTTAATAGCATACATAAAGCTTTCACATACCCAGGTAACATTTATATTCTCCTCATTCATCAGGGGAAAAGAATTTCTTTTTACAAACGGGCCCAAATCCTTGTGGCAGATACGTGGAGTGTATTAGAGGGAAAAGGAGACGGCTGCTTTAAGGACATCTCCAGAATCACCATGTTTGCTGACTATAGATTACCTCAGGTTCTTGTTTACCTGGGAGCCCTGAAATACTCTGACGAACTACTGGAGAAGCTCCTCAAAGGTTTGCCAGCTTAATTAAGACATTCTTTGTTATACTATGAATTGTTGTTGGGTCTTTGTCTAGTTTCTTTCGCAAAAGGTCTTCTTTCCTTAAAAAACAAAACACTATTATTGTTAAAAGCACATGTAAAGAAGAATGCAGGGGCAATTAAATTACAAAGAAAATTGCTTTTTGTTGTTTACAGTATGGAATATAGATATTGTTGGAAATCACACTATTTGGACATCATCATTTCAGAGTCTTATAATAAAATGAAACCTAAATTTATGTCACGCGAAGGTGTGCAACACTAAGACAGTTCAGGTTTGTATTTAAAGAGTGTTAAGCTGAAGAGCACACTACACTGTGAAATAAAAGGTGGGCTAAGGGCTTCCCTGGTGGTGCAGTGGTTGAGAGTCTGCTAGCCGATGGAGGGGACATGGGTTCGTGCCCCGGTCTGGGAAGATCCCACATGCCGCTGAGTGGCTGGGCCCGTGAGCCATGGCCGCTGAGCCTGCGCGTCTGGAGCCTGTTCTCCGCAACAGGAGAGGCCACAACAGTGAGAGGCCCACGTACCGCAAAAAAAAAAAAAAAAAAGGTGGGCTGAGAGATAGGTAATATGTACTGGATTTTGCATTAGGAGGCTCCAAGGTCTGTCACTGGCTTATCTTGCACAAGTCACTCACTTTCCTAGGCTTATTTATTTGCCATTATTGGGTTTGATTATTGATTCTCAAAAGTGGGAGCCTTATTATAATATGTAAGTATAGATAATTGTGTTTGTATGAAAAGTAGCTTTTTGTTTTTTAAACATTTCTTTGTATAAGGAAAATAATCATATTGTACAATTTTCATGTTAATTTCTCTTTTAGGTACAGTATTTTCAGCTACTTTTTTCTTTATTTTTAAAAGAAGTAGTTGTTATGATTGAATAATTTTCTCTTGTGAAATAGATTTCAATCACCCAAAATAAGAATAGCACAGGATATAAACGTACCATTATTCCTATGATTGCTTCTGCCAGGTTTTTATGCAGCCTTGGGCAATCCGTTTTGCCCATTTTCTCATTTGAAAGATAACAAGCTATTTTATGTCACAGTGCTCGTGTCTGGGGTCATTAATTGTTGGATACCTCTAAAAGGGACAACATTTAGCAGTCAGGGCTTCTACATACAGCCATATTCAGCTGATCTTTTTTTGGCCAACGTATAGAATGTTCATTCCTATCTCTAAACATACTCTTGCTTGGTTTCCCTCACCCAAATTTTCTTTTTTTCAATTCAAATCCTACACATCCACAAAGGCTTAGTTCAAATGTTACCTCTTCCACATAGCTTTTCCTAACTCTCCATGCTTTGTCCGTCTCCTTCTCCTAAGTTTTTAGAGCACCCAGTTGTCTCTGCTACTGTGAGAAAAACTCTGGTGAGAAGGGATCACCCAGCATAGTTGTACAGAGTTGTCTGAATTTTCTTCTACCACCCATTTCACCTCCAGAGGCTCTTTTCCAGATGTCCAGCTGCAGCTGTTACTGCCTCTTATTACATCCAGCTTCAAATTATCCTTCACCAGTTTGTCAATAGGGGGAGCAAATTCCCTTGCCTCTTAGTTTATTTAAGCAAAGTTGGAATTTTTTTTTCCCAAAAAAGTACTTTACTAGCAAACTAGAGGAGAAATATTGATAGAACCTATAAATCTAAAGGAGCAAACATAAGTCTAGGACACTGATTAAAAAAAATTTTTTTTAATATTTATTTATTTGGCTGCACCGGTTCTTAGTTGCGGCATGTGGGCTCTTTTAGTTGCAGCATGCGAGCTCTAGTTGCAGCGTGCGGAATCTAGTTCCCTGACCAGGGATTGAACCCGGGCCCCCTGAATTGGGAGCATGGAGTCTTAACCACTGCACCACCAGGGAAGTCCCTAAAAATTATCTTAAGTGAAATCTAGAACCAGGTGGCTTGATTAGATGAGATAGAAACTTCCTTAATTGATATCCGGTGATACTTTTTCCAAACTTGAGGATATGCTACACGTATAATTCTTTTCTTCTCTTCTCTTCTGGGTAGGGCAGCCCTTGGAAGACCTACTTAGATTTCTGTTCATTTACCTACCTAGATTTCTGTTCATTTTCTCTTTAGCCCATCTCTTCGCCAAAGGTATATTTTTTAGCTAGCTATAAAGACTGACCATGCAGTTTGGCTAAATTAGATTCTTCATTGGGATTCTAAGGCTGACTTTTAGGCCTAATATGTTGGCCAAGTTACCTTCCCTGACTCTAATCTACGTCAGTCCTCTCAAATGGTTTCATTCTTTTTCTGTTTCAAAGTCCATGTCCTATTCCATAGTATAAGTTGCTGTATTAGTTACTTTGTTAGTTTCCTTATGGCTGACATAACAAATTATCACAAACTTGATGGCTTAAAACAACAGAAATATATTCTCTCATGTCTCTGGAGGCTAGAAGTCTGAAATCAAGGTGATTGCAGGGCCATGCTTGCTCCCTCTGAAGGGTGTTGGGAAGAATCCTTCTTTGCCTCTTCCTAGCTTCTGTTGGCTGCCAGCAGTCCTTGGCATTCCTTAGCTTTGTAGCTGCATCACTCCAACCATGGCTTTCTTCCCTGTGTGTCTCCTCTGTCTCTTTGTATCCTCTCCTTTTTTTTATGAGGACAGCAGTCATGGCATTGAAGGCCCATTCTAACACAGTTATGACCTCATCTTAACTTGATTACATCTGTAGAGGCTCTTTATGAGTAAGGCCACATCCACAGGTACCAGGAGTTAGGACTCGAATGTATTTTGGGGGAGGAGTGGTGGGGGGAACACAGTTCAACTCTACAGTTATTTGTTACTGTGTAACAAATTATGCTCATATTTAATGACTTAAAGTAACAAACATTATCTCAGTTTCTGTGGATCAGGAATTTGGGTGCTGCTTAACTGAGTGCATCTGGCTCAAGGTTGCAGTCAAGCTGTTAGCTGGGGCAGTGGTCTTATCTAATGGCTCCACTTGGGTGGTGGTATCTACCTCCAAATTCACTGTCATGGTTGATTTGGCAAATCTGGCAAGTTGATAGTCAAGTTTGAAGGAATTGATTAGCAAGAGAACTGAAGAATGGATTTGTATGCTGGCACCTGGGGCAAAGTAAGGAAATGGAGGGACACAGCCAGTGTCTGTTCTTCCACCTGCCCCAGGGATCAGGGAGAGATGGATGGAGGGGACACTATTTAAGATCCTAGGTGACAGAGTGGAACTCAATGGGGCTAGGGTATTTTCCCTAGGTCTCAGTGGATCACAGGGCCACTTAGGTACTGTGAAGCTCTGTGCAAGGGTACAGATTGGTGGCCAGAGGCCAAATATAGCTTGCAGATGTGTTTTGTTTGGCTTGAACAGTGTTTTAAGCGATTTTTAATTAGTTATCAGCACTTGACAAGTAGGAGATTTCACATGAAAGTCAACTTTCTGGCTTCTGTTGTAAGAGTAGAGAAATATAGGAACATTGGGTTTACCTTTACATGGGGCAGCACATGCTCTCTAGCTCACCACAGTTTGCATCTGGCAGCTGCATCCACTCTTACTCTATCTGGCTTATCTTTATAGGCAGTTGAGTTGATGAGCCCAACTCTAGTCTCCCTGGCAAAGCACTGCCAGTGCCCACCCTGCAGGATCAGATATACCCTGGAGATGGGCACTGAATATACTGCAGGTCCTATAGGAGCTCGCGGCTCCATATTCAGGCAGAGCTGACTAAAGCATCCTGAATCCAGGATGTGAGGGCAATCTGGCTATGACATCTGTCACCCCATTGATGGCCAGGGTTGATTCGGCTGATCTGGCTGGCTAGGCGGGTGTCCCCTTCCTCCTTCACCGCTCCATGTGCGTCCCTCCCGAAGCTGCGCGCTCGGTGGAAGAGGACGACTTTCCCCGATAGAGGAGGACCGTTCTTCGGTCGAGGGTATACAAGTAGCTGCGCTCCCCTGCTAGAACCTCCAAACAAGCTCTCAAGGATCCTAAATCTGAAGAATGATGATGGTTTTCCTTGCGCAAGCTAAGAACTTTGATTTCCTAGGTTTTCCTTGATGTACCTGGCATGTCCCCAAGACAGTGTTAAGTGGGGAAGGGAGATACTGTTTATTTGGCCCCCTAGGAGTCCTCCAGATTTTGCAATAATGTTTTTATTTTTCCTGACATTAAACCCAAATTTTAAACCCTCTCTAAAAGTAATTTAATAATCTTGCTGTCATATTTTAAAATATATGGTTAGGGACTTCCCTGGTGGCGCAGTGGTTAAGAATCCGCCTGCCAATGCAGGGGACATGGGTTCAAGCCCTGGTCCGGGAAGATCCCACATGCCACGGAGCAACTAAGCCTGTGCGCCACAACTACTGAGCCTGCACTCTAGAGCCCACGAGCTACAACTACTGAGCCTGCGTGCCACAACTACTGCAGCCCGCGTGCCTAGAGCCTGTGCTCCGCAACAAAGAGAAGCCACCGCAACGAGAAGCCCACGCACCACAACAAAGAGTAGCCCCCGCTCGCCGCAACTGGAGAAAGCCTGCACACAGCAACAAAGACCCAGCATAGCCAAAAAAAAAAAAAAAAAAAAGTATGGTTACCTCATACTCATTTAGCAAATATTTATTGGGGAGCTAGTATATGCAAGGTACTAGGTTAGGTCCTAGGAATATTGAGACAACTAAGCCAGACATGGTCCTTGTCCTTGTGGAACTTAACTTGCAATTTTGAATTAATGCCTGAGTTTAGAAATGGTTTAAATTACCAAAAATAAATCTGAGATTTACAATTTTAAAACCAGTACCATTTAAATACTGTGTTTTGTCCTATAGTAAAGTTTTGAGTAGATTTCATTTCATTGACTATTAGTGCTTCTTGCTCTTTTTTCCCTTGCAGGAGAAGTGCTTTCGTATGGGAATAGCCAAGAGGTGGAAATCAGAGGGTGTTCTCTTTGGTGTGTTGAGCTGATCCGGGATTGTCTTCTGGAGCTTACTGAAAAGAAGGGTGAAAAAACTAGTGGAGAGATCAATTCCATTCTTCTGGATTATTTCTTATGGGACTATGCCCGTGATCACAGGGAAGATATGAAAGGAATTCCATTTCATCGCACACGTTGCATATATTATTGACCCACAGTGTAAACTGATCCTAAGAAAACTTACATTTTTTTTTTTTTTTTTGCGGTACGCGGGCCTCTCACTGCTGTGGCCTCTCCCGTTGCGGAGCACAGCCTCCGGACGCGCAGGCTCAGCGGCCATGGCTCACGGGCCCAGCCGCTCCGCGGCATGTGGGATCTTCCCGGACCGAGGCACGAACCTGTGTCCCCTGCATCGGCAGGCGGACTCCCAACCACTGCGCCACCAGGGAAGCCCAAAAAACTTGCATTTTTATATCACATAATTATTTGTATAATTTTGCTTTGTTATTAGAGGAGGTGGTAGAGGTTACAGCAACAAGAAAATTGATTACCCAGGCTCTCTTAAAATATTTTTCCTGACATATCACTCTGTATTGCCAACTTTTTCCTTTGTTTGCTTGTTTAGTTTTGACTATATTTTCCTCTTCTATGGATACATGACAGAAATAGTAAAGGAAATTTAATGCTTTCTTTAAATCTCAGATTTCTTAAAATTCATCATGCCTTATAATGTGATTGATCTTTGGTAATAGTATTTCATCCATTCAATTGGTATCTTTTTTCAAGGTGTCATAATTTTCTGTATACCTTAATCATTTGATATGAGAGAGAAAGTAGGGTCTTTGCTGTATGAATGCTGCTGCTCTTGTAGGAATCAATCTTGACAGATTTTTTAAAACTTCTTATTGATAAACATAATGATTTTCAATTTAGGATATCTGTCCAGTTTTTTTTTTCCTTCGGAGTAACTACATTAGAATTTATTGAATAAAGATTTTTTAAACTTCTTTTAAATCTGGAATGAATTATTTCATTAAAATAGAATTTATCACACATACTTTTAAAAGGTTTACAGTGAATTTGACTATTTACTTTATGTTGCAGGACTCTCATTACCTGCCAAGCAAGCACTCGTCTCCCACCTTCATCCCCACCTCCCTTCTGACGTAATCTTGATTTTTGTTACCTACCTTATCACCTCACTGTGACTTTGTGTGAATCAGAAAAAGCCGTCCTTTCTCCAAGCACTTCACTGCCATCTGCTGGAAACTTGTCATAATAGCTTTACAAATGACAATGAGTGGGAATGTGAGTGGGCCCCCCTGGAGTCCAGTACTGCACAACTTGCCCCACCAGAAGTAGTGGTCCTGTATCTGTCTCTCCTCTATGTGACTAAGGGGAAGGTGATCTTGTCCCCAGTTCTGGAGATAGACCCTAGGTAATATGAATGGTGTATTATTCATGATAATCCTATTCTCTGCCTGTGATTGTTCTAGTAATAGATATATAATCTAGTTCTGGCCAGTGACACTGGAGGGCAAGTCTGCAGGGAGGCTTATGGGAAAAGGTTTCTTCACTTTTAAGAAGGGGCCATGGGAGAAGATCCCTCTTCTTCCTCTGAGCAATGTTCTGCCTTAAATGTGATACCTACCTGAAGCTGTAGTAACGATTGTGTGGAGCCAGAGCCTTCCTGAACCTGCCCTGCCTGAGTCCAACCTAGCCATGGCCTTCATTCCTGAGATAATGAGCTCAGCACCTTATTATTGCCATAATTTTGAATTAGTTTTCTATAGAAATTATCATAGTTAATAGTTTCCAATTCAACCCGCTCTTACAAGGCACCAGGAAGTGCAAGCAGAACAGTTGCTTAGACCTCAGGGCTGGCCCAGCTCCTCCTCCTCTCGCCCTTCTTGCTCCTCTCCCTGTCCTGCCCACCCCTGTACCCTTTCCCCTGCTTCCTGTCTTTTCCCTCTTCTCCCTCCTCCCCACCTCTCCCTCTCCTCCCCTCTCCTTCCCCTTCCAGGCTCAGCCAGCTCTGGGCTTCCTGCTTTCCCCATTTACTTCTCCATCATGTAAAAGACAGGGAAGGCAGTTTAGGGCTGTATGGTGCTCCTTGACGTCCCAAGACACAGCTGTCTTTTCTTTGTTTACACTGAGCATAGCCTGGACTCGTGATCCAAGATGTCTGTGTTCTAATCTAGGCAGCAGGACTGAAGAAGCTATGAAGTTGAAGAGTGCAAGGTTGACAGGAAGGCTCTAGCAGTTACCACGTGCAGTTTTGCTTTCATTTCACTGACTAGAACTTAGTCACATGACCGCAACTTACTGCCAGGGAGGCCAGGGAACTATTCTCTATTCCAGGCATTGGGTACCAGCTAAACTAAGAAGTGTGGATGGATATTAAGAAACAGCCAGTTTTCATCACCATGCATGGATTTTATAGTTTTCATACCTTATACAGACTAAGAATTTAAATAACAATTCACCTAATGGTTTTAACAGCCAATGATGCTCCCTTTCCAGATCTATTGTTTCATTAGGGATTGCAAAATAGTAATATTCTAATTCTAATATTCTTGGTTGTGTGAGCCTTGCACAGAGATAATTTCTCTCTTGATGGATTTCAGGATAGACTGAGGAGCATAATGAACTTGGAGCCACAGCTCCTGAAGTTCCAGAAAATGAGAATGTAGAAATAGGATCTAAAAAGTTTTCTGGTTATGTTGACTTATTGTGCATGCTAATCTCAAAGACAATTAATGTAAATGTGCACAGCTCCTGGAGCCCCTCCCCACCCTTCCCATTACAGCCCTCCATTCAGGGAAGTCCTTTGTTTACTGTCATTAAACCAGTTCCCTAGCAGAGATAGGGATTCCTTGGTGACTGTTTCCTTTAATAGCTTTTGCTTTGTAACAAGCTCAAAAAACATTTTTTAAAAACATATTTCATTGATTTCTTTAGGATTATCTGGTGGTTTAGCCGTGGTACCATGTTGATGTCCTCCAGCTAAAGTAAACAGGTTGGGTTAATTACTTGTTGCAGCATGGGATGTCTCAGTAAGAGGATGCTTTGGGACAGGGTCTAAGGAAGCAAGGTTCTCTCTAAATTGGATGCCATCAGCCAAAGACAATTCTACCTTTGGCTATCTCAAATCTTATCTATAAGGAGGGCAGGCTGAAGCAAGGAAAAACAGAAATTGGTAAAGAAGCATCAGTCACTCATTTCAGCCAAGATAGTAGGATGTTTGGTTCTGTGTGTGTGGCACAGTAGCCTAGGCAAAATTATCAAGTGGCCTTATTTTGTCTCACTTTATCAAGGTCTCTGAGTAACCTTGTCTGAGATTATGTTCAACAGGAGAATACCATGGCACAGCTGTGGGTGCCAGGGCAGCTTTTGTCAGGGGCTGCTTTCGTTCCTTTCTCAACCTTTAACTTCTCCCTGATTAGCACTAAAGAAATTAATAGATTTCACTCAATTCAGTCCAGAAATCAATTAATGAACTCCTTCATTGTTCCTCTTCCCTGAAGCTGAATGGATAATGGTTTAAGAATCCACTTTTGTTTTGTTTTGTTTGCGGTATGCGGGCCTCTCACTGCTGTGGCCTCTCCCGTTGCGGAGCACAGGCTCCAGACGCACAGGCTCAGCAGCCATGGCTCACGGGCCCAGCCGCTCTGCAGCACGTGGGATCTTCCCAGACCGGGGCACGAACCCATGTCCCCTGCATCGGCAGGCGGACTCTCAATCACTGCGCCACCAGGGAAGCCCAGTAATCCAGTTGAGGAGGTACAGGTTTAATGAGCCACAGTACGTGACTTGAGGCAACTACACCTTCCTTTTCCTTGTAGCTCTATGACTCATCTCTCTCTCAGTGTGCTTAGATCACTATTTTTCCTTTTTTCTTCTTTTTTTACTTCGTTTTTTTTTTTGCGGTACGCGGGCCTCTCACTGTTGTGGCCTCTCCTGTTGCGGAGCACAGGCTCCGGACGCGCAGGCTCAGTGGCATGGCTCACGGGCCTAGCCGCTCCGTGGCATGTGGGATCTTCCCGGACCGGGTCACGATCCCGTGTCCCCTGCATCGGCAGGCAGATTCTTAACCACCGCATCACCAGGGAAGCCCCTCTGGAGGGATTTCTTAATGTCACTGTTTTCTGAAAGTACAGAGCTCAGGTAAAGTTCAAAGTTGTCACCATCAACCCTTTATTTTTTTTTAACTTTTTTTTTTTTGTAGGTAAAGTTCAAAGTTGTCACCATCAACCCTTTATTTTTTTTTAACTTTTTTTTTTTTGTGGTACGTGAGCCTCTCACTGCTGTGGCCTCTCCCGTTGTGGAGCACAGGCTCCGGACGCGCAGGCTCAGTGGCATGGCTCACGGGCCCAGCCACTCCGCGCCATGTGGGATCTTCCTGGACTGGGGCATGAACCCGTGTCCCCTGCATCGGCAGGCGGACTCTCAACCACTGCGCCACCAGGGAAGCCCTGCATCAACCCTTTCTTGTGCTTGTGCGTTTTTTGGGAAAAAGATAAGCTGCCATGGCCTAGGCAACGTTTTTATTTGCTCTCAAACCATGGGAGGTAATGATCCTCAAAGTAAGGAAGTCCAGAATTGTGAGTTCTCCATAGTATAAAGTATCCAGGGTTAAGATCCAAGGGTCTGGGCTGTCCTAAGGGGAATCACTGTATGCTCACTCCCTTGGTTCTGTCATCAGCTTTTGAACAAATCAGTTAAAATCTCTATGCCTATTTAATTTACATATGCAAGAGGATAATCTGAGTCTGATTTTCTAGTTCTGGTTCCAGTTTTCTTTTTGTATCATTTTGTAAAATATATGCATGTCTCATTTACAGGCTGCGGTAGGATGTTATCGTGGTGGTTAATTTTGTGTCAGCTTGACTAGTCCAAGGTGCCCAGTTATTTGGTCAAACACTAGTCTAGATGTTGCTGTGAAGATATTCTCCAGGTGTGATTAACATTTACAATCAATAGACTTGAGTAAAGCAGTTACACTCCATAACATGGGGGCTTCAGCCAATCAGTTGAAGGCCTTAAGAGCAAAGACTGAGCTTTCCAGAAGAAGGAACAACTCTGCCTCAAGGCTAAAACGTAGAAACCCTGCCTGAGTTTCCCACTTGCTGCCCTGCTCTGAAGATTTTAGACTCAAGACTGTAACATCAACTCTTATCTGAATTTCCAATTTGCTAGCCTGCCCTACAGATTTCAGACTTGACAGCTCCCACAATCACATGAGCCAATTCCTTAAAATAAATCTCTTTCTCTCTAGATAGATGAATGGATGGGTGGAGGGATAGATAGGCATATATAGATTATATGTCTATAGTTAGATCTATATCTATATCTATCTATATATATTCTATTGGCTCTGTTTCTCTGGAGAACCCTAATACAGGTATGAATAAATAAAATGGCAAAATAATTTTTGTCTAACTCAGGGATATTGAACATAAAATAAGAAATTAATAAATGTATAATGGGACTAAGTAATTTTTAAGATTCCTTTCAGGTATAAAATTTGCTGACTAGGGCTTCCCTGGTGGTGCAGTGGTTAAGAATCCGCCTGCCAACTCAGGGGACACGGATTGGATCCCTGGTCTGGGAAGATCCCACATGCAGCGGAGCAACTAAGCCCGTGCACCACAACTACTGAGCCTGCGCTCTAGAGTCTGTGTGCCGCAACTACTGAGCCCCTGTGCCACAGCTACTGAAGCCCGCATGCCTAGAGCCCATGCTCCGCAACAAGAGAAGCCACCACAATGAGAAGCCTGCACACCACAACAAAGAGTAGCCCCCTCTCGCCACAACTAGAGAAAACCCACGTGCAGCAATGAGACCCAATGCAGCCAAAAATAAATTGAAAAATTAAATCTTTAAAAGAGAAAGAAAAAATCAAGCATGGTTCCTGTACTAACTGTATTTCAGGATAACCTGATAGTGGGAAAGCTCTTCTTTATAGAACAATTCTAGCTAATAAATGCAAAAAAGAATATTAGAATTAGAACATTACCATTTTGGAATTCCTAATGAAATAATACCTCTGTAAAATAATATCAATGGTTGTTAAAACCATTAGGTAAAATGCTGATGGGTAAATTTTAAAGGGATGGATTAGGCTGAAAGCACCTGAACTCACTAATAATCTTAACATCACCAGACGTGAGATACTCAGACATCATGTACCTCCTGGTGTGTTGCAATAGGGAAGTACACAGCCCTGTATTCTTGCCAGAAAAATTGAGCCTGAATCTAATCAAGAATCTAGATCTACAAGTTTACAGGAAATGTAGGAAAAAAGAGGAACAAGTTAAACGGCAACACAAAGATGACATCGCCAAATATAGAATGTGAGATGTTCTAAAGAACAAATGGCACAGTTTCTTCAACAAATAAGTGATTTAAAAAGAAATGGCGAGCAGGCCACAACAGTGAGAGGCCTGCGTACCGCAAAAAAAAAAAAAAAGTAAATTGGAAAAGTTAAACATAGAATTACCATATGACCCAGCAATTTCATTCCTAGGTCTATACCCAGAAGAACTGAAAAAAACAAATCAAAACATTAAACAGATACTTGTGCATGATGTTAATAGCAGCATTATTCATATTATCTCCAAAGTGGAAACAACCCACATATCCCTCGACTGATGAATGGATAAATAAAATGTGGTATGCCCACGTAATGTAATATTATTCATCCATAAAAAGGAATTAAAGTTCTGATACATGCTACAACATGGGTGAACCTGGGAAACGTTTAGCAAAAGAAGCCAGACACAAGGCCACAAACTGTATGATTCTATGACTATGAAATGCCCAGAACAGGTAAATCCATAGAAACAGAAAGCAGATTAGTGGTCGCCAGTGGCTGGGGAAGAGAGGAATGGGAGTGACTGCTAACTGGTATGAGGCTTTCCTTTGGGGTGATGAAAATGTTTTGGAAATAGAGGTGATGGTTGCACAACATTGTGAATGTCTAAAACGCCATTGAATTGTACACTTTAAAACGGTTCATGTTATGTTATGCGAACTTAACTTCAATAAAAATAAACAGAATTGGTAGCTAAAATATTGAAAGCAATGTGAATCCTTCTCATATTCATCTTACAAACTCCTGGAGAGTTCTCTGGCTCAGCACTGTGAGAGGGGTCCCTGGGTAGTATTTACTTTGGAGCTAATCTGGGAGGCGGGGCCTCCAGGTGGCTGGCTCTAGGCTCCTCCCAGACGGGGCGGGGCTTGGTGGGCTGGGGCGGGGTCTGGGGAGCTTCCGGCCGCCCTGAGGGGCGGGCGCGCATCGGGGCGGGTCTTGCTGGTTGCCGGGAGAACCCGCGACAACAAAAGGCGCGAGCTGCGACGGTAGCTACGGCGCGGCGTTGTGAAGTGAAGGCGAAGAGTCCTGCGCTGCGCTGCGCTAGCCGCGGGAGACTGGGGTTTCTCAAACCGGTCAGTGAGTGGCAGGCGGGCCGGGCCGGGCTGGCGGGGTCGCGCCTGGTGCTGCGCCGGCCAGCACTCTGAGCCGGTGTCTCCTTCCGGCCGTTGGGAGGAGAGGGGGCCGGCCGGGGGATTGGGAGCCGCCGCGGCTCGGCTGGCGGGGAGGGCGGTTGGGGCGCCCGCAAGGCGGAGCAGTGCGCCCGAGGGGCCTGGGCCTATGCTGGGACTCCCAGGCGAGCGGCCGGGGAAGTTGGGTGCCCCTTGAGGTAGAAGGGCTTGGGGAAGAGGGACGCGCGGGAACCCCGGGAACCCCGGACCGAGCTTCACTGAATCGGATCCTGTGTATTTCTTGTTTTCGTGCTTCCAGCTGCAGTATCTGAAGAGGGATAGAAAGGCCCACCTTCCTTGGGGGTTTCATTTTGTCACAGGCCTCCTTTTTCCATTGCGGATGTTGAAACTTCGGTGCATTCTAAGTTCTGCGGGGGTCCGGAAGTCTGAAAGACCCCTCCCTTAGAGCAGGTGATAATTGAGAAAGAAAGCGTGCCCAGATTCTTTCTTTGAAACACTTTTAAAATAAAACTTCGCTCACTCCAACTTTAAAAATCTTTGTTGTTTCCCCTGTTTGGTTCCTGTCTTTTCCATCTGTTCTTTATGCATTTGGGGCCTTTTCTGAGATCCTTATGAGATTCACTATCCATTTGCCAGAAAGTTTCTTACGAAAATATTACTTACAAACTACAATTTTTAGACAGTCACTACTTCTGAAAAGCCAAGGGCACAGGATGGCAACGGTATTTGGAGACACTTTTCTGATCAACGACATGGCATCAGTGATCAAATATTTCTCCTTCCTTTGCTCAGATTTCAAAACTCCATTGAGTATGCCAGCCAATAAGATTTCACCTTTCTGTACATTGATTGGTGAGATTAATACGTACGCTTCTGATGGCTGTAATTGATCAGAATCTGAAGAAGTATAAGTGCTATGGATTTTTTAAAAGACATGTAAATTCTTTTAAACATTTTTTAAATTTACTTTTTATTTATTTTTTGGCCGTGCTGCAGGGCTTGTGGGATCTTAGTTCCCCCACCAGGCGTTGAATCCCCGCCCACAGCAGTGAAAGCCCAGAGTCCTTACTACTGGACCGCCAGAGAACTCCCTAAACGTAAATTCCTGTATATTAATTTTTTGCAAGCTATATGTTTATGGGCCCTTATCGGTTTTTTATTGATTAGAGTAGGTGAATTTCTATTGCCTTTGTAGCCAGATTGTTTATAGATATTCCTATTTAAAAAAAAACAAAGTGAAAACATCTCAATTACACTTGGCACCTTTTATTAACAATTTCATTGGAAGTAGTTAGGTTTAGCTTAACATAGACCATGACTTTTGTTTTAATGTGATGGTATAAAAAAAAAGAAATAGGGACTTCCCTGGTGGCGCAGTGGTTAAGAATCTGCTTGCCAATGCAGGGGACGCGGGCTCGAGCTCTGGTCCGGGAAGATCCCACATGCCTGCAGATCACCTAAGCCCTTGCACCACAACTATTGAGCCTGCGCTCTAGAGCCCGTGAGCTGCAACTGCTGAGCCTGTGTGTCACAACTACTGAAGCCCACATGCCTAGAGCCGGTGCTCCACAACAAGAGAAGCCACTGCAGTGAGAAGCATGTGTACCGCAACAAAGAGTAGCTCCCGCTCAGCTGCAACTAGAGAAAGCCCACGTGCAGCAACAAAGACCCAATGCAGCCAAAAATAAATAAATAAATAAAATTTATATATTAAAAAATAAACTAATCTGTATGATAAAAACTCCTAATATAGGTGTTCAGAGACATTTGGAAGAATCAAGTCATACTACATCCCTGTAGTTTCTTTGGAAAAGTTTCCAGTACCAAATGATTGTAGAGTCTTTTATTATCCTAGAAAAGATTTACCATATTTATGAGTATTTATTTTTTCAGTGCAGAATTTCACTAGAATGATTAAAACTGCCAAGGTTAGGTGCATGTCTTTGGCCATTAAAGATAGTTTGTTGACTCTGTTTTGGGATTTTACAGCACAGGGGAGCTGATATTGTTTTACTCTCTTTGGACTCTTAGTAGAGTGATGTAAATGTTTTTCTGTTATTGTGATCTTTTTCAGACTGTCCACTCACAAGATTATAAGTGCACAGTATTGCTGCAGAGTTTTTTTAAAAAGCTAGTGAGTATTAGATATGTCTTTTTTTTCATTAATTAACTTACTTTTTGGCGTGTTGGGTCTTCGTTGCTGTGTGCGGGCTTTCTCTAGTTGCGGTGAGCGGGAGCTACTCTTTGTTGCGGTGCGTGGGCTTCTCATTGTCGTGGCTTCTGTTGTTGCGGAGCATGGGCTCTAGGCGTGCAGGCTTCAGTAGTTGTGGCACGTGGGCTCAGTAGTTGTGGCTTGCGGGCTCTAGAGCGCAGGCTCAGTAGTTGTGGTGCACGGGCTTAGTTGCTCCGTGGCATGTGGGATCTTCCCGGGCCAGGGCTCGAACCTGTGTCCATTGCATTGGCAGGCAGATTCTTAACCACTGAGCCACCAGGGAAGCCCTAGATATGTCTTAATTAACATTCCATTGCGTGTAGTGCTGAAAATGTTATTTTAGTCCATTAGTCTGCTACGTTACTTAATGATAGTGTTCAAGACTCTTCTCCAAAGAGCCCAGTCCCATCCCAAAATGATTATTTTTCATTTGCATTTAGACATAGATTGTCACTTTTTAAAAAACTTTTTTATGGTGTAAGCGTAATGCTACCAAGACTGTGAGCATTCATGTACAAGTTTTTATGTGAACATAACATTTTCATTTCTTTAGGGTATATACCTAAGAGCAGAGTTGCTGGGTCAAATGATAACTCTGTGTTTAAATTTTTGAGGAACTGCCAGAGTGTTCCAAAGTGGCTGCATCATTTTACATTCCCATCAGGTTTCCATATTGTCTACCTTCTTGCTAACACTTATTATGATCTGTCTTTTTTATTATAGTTGTGTTAGTGGGAGTGAAGTGGTATCTCATTGTGGTTTTGATTGCATTTCCCCCATAGCTAATGATGTTGAGCATCTTTGCATTTGCTTATTGACCATTTTTATATCATCTTTGAAGAACTGTCTTTTCCGATCCTTTGCCCACTTTTTTTTATTTTATTTTATTTATTTTATTTATTTATTTTTGGCTGCATTGGGTCTTCGTTGCTCTGCATGGGCTCCTCATTGCGGTGGCTTCTCTTGTTGTGGAGCATGGGCTCTAGAGCGCAGGCTCAGTAGTTGTGGCACACGGGCTCAGTAGTTGTGGCGCATGGGCTTAGTTACTCCGTGGCATGCAGGATCTTTCTGGACCAGGGCTCAACCCATGTCCCCTGCATTGGCAGGCAGATTCTTAACCACTGTGCCACCAGGGAAGTCCTGTGAACCGTTCTGAATTAACTTTTGTATATGATGTGAGGTAGAAGTCCAACTTCATTCTTATGCATGTGGATATCCAGTTGTCCCATGACCACTTGTTGAAAAGACTGTCTTTCCCCCATTGAATTGTGTTGACACTGTTGTTGAAAATCAGTTGTCCATAAATGTGAGGATTTATTTCTGTATTCTCAGTTCTTTTCCATTGATCTTTAAGTCTGTCGTATGCCAGTACCACACTGTCTTGATTACTGTTGCCTGGTTTTAAAATTGGGGAAGTATGTCCTCTAACTTTGTTCTTTTTCATTATTGTATTGGCTATTTTATGTCCCTTGAATTTCCATATGAATTTTAGGATCAGCTTGTCAGTTTCTACAAGGAAGTCACTGGGATTTTGATAGGCATTCTGTTGACTCTTTAGATCAATTTGGGGAATATTGCCATTTTAATATGTTAAGTCTTCCAATCCATGAACATGATATGTTTTTCCATTTATTTAAATCTTTACTTTCAACAGTATTTTGTGGTTTTCAGAGTGTAAATTTTACACATCTTTTGTTAAATTTATTCCTAAATTTATTTGATTCTTTGTAATGCTATTGTAAATGGAATTGTTTTCTTAACTTATTTTTCAGGTTGTTCATTGTAAGTATAGCTACCAATTTAATTTTTTTAAAACATTGTCCCTGCAATTTTTTTTTTTTTTTTTTTTTTTTTGCCATACGCGGGCCTCTCACTGTTGTGGCCTCTCCCGTTGAGGAGCACAGGCTCCAGACGCGCAGGCTCAGCGGCCATGGCTCACAGACCCAGCCGCTCCATGGCATGTGGGATCTTTCCGGACCGGGGCACAAACCCGTGTCCCCTGCATCGGCAGGTGGACTCTCAACCACTGCGCCACCAGGGAAGCCCTGGCCCTGCAATTTTTAAAAAATATTTATTTATTTTACTTTTGGTGGCATTGGTTCTTAGTTGCGGCACATGGCATTGTTCGTTGGGACGCACAGGTTCAGCAATTGTGATGCACAGGCTCCAGAGTGCACGGGCTTTGTAGTTGTGGTGCACAGGCTTAGTTGCCCGTGGTGTGTGGGATCTTAATTCCCTGACCAGGGATCGAACCAGCATGCCCTGCATTGGAAGGCGGATTCTTTTCTGTGTGTTGTTAAAAATAATTTATTTTATTTATTTATTTTTGGCTGTGCTGGGTCTTCGTTGCTGCACGTGGGCTTTCTCTAGTTATGTTGAGTGGGGGCTACTCTTTGTTGCTGTGTGCGGGCTTCTCATTGCAGTGGCTTCTCGTGTTTCAGAGCAGGGGCTCTAGGCTCACAGGATCAGTAGTTGTGGTGCATGGGCTTATTAGTTACTCCATGGCATGTGGGATCTTCCTGGACCAGGGCTCGAACCTGTGTCCCCTGCATTGGCAGGCGGATTCTTAACCACTGTGCCACCAGGGAAGCCCAGAAGGCGGATTCTTAACCACTGGACACCAGGGAAGTCCCCCAATATAATTTTTTTTTGTTTGTTTGTTTTGTTTTTTTTGTTTTTTTTGTTTTTGCAGTACGTGGGCCTCTCACTGCTGTGGCCTCTCCCGCTGCGGAGCACAGGCTCCGGATGCGCAGGCTCAGCGGCCATGGCTCACGGGCCCAGCCGCTCCGCGGCATGTGGGATCCTCCCGGACCGGGGCACGAACCCACGTCCCCTGCATCGGCAGGCGGACTCCCAACCACTGCGCCACCAGGGAAGCCCTCCAATATAATTTTTAATGTATTAATTCCACCAGAGATCTTCAAAAATAAGTACCATGTAACTTAGGAGTGGAACAGCAGTTTTTCTGTTAGTTTTGGTTATTTTTGAATAGAAAATTTAGTTTTAAATTTACATTGACTTATAGAAATCTTTAAAACTATTTTCATGGATTGATTTCTAACATTTGCGACAAAGAGGAGATGTTATTTTTCAGTACATAGCTGTAAAATCTAAGGGTTTGCTCTGCACTACTTGTGTACATGTACAATTACCCAATTATTTCCTTGCCTTATGTTTCTTTTTAATTTATTTATTTATGGCTGAGTTGGGTCTTCGTTGCTGCACGGGCTTTCTCTAGTTGCTGAGAGCGGGGGCTACTCTTTGTTGCGGTGCGCGGGCTTCACACTGTGGTGGCTTCTCTTGTTACAGAGCACGGGCTCTAGGCACGCGAGCTTCAGTAGTTGTGATACGTGGGCTCAATAGTTGTGGTGCACAGGCTTAGTTGCTCTGCGGCATGTGGAGTCTTCCCAGACCAGGGCTCGAACCCGTGTCCCCTGCATTGGCAGGCGGATTCTTAACCACTGAGCCACCAGGGGAGTCCTTGCCTTATGTTTCTAATTCCCCAATTATTCAATATTTAGATTGATGAGCTGGGAAACATATTACCACTATAGAAAGAATGGCATAATGGAATCCCATGCACTTATCACTTTGCTTCATCATTTACCAACTCAAGGCTCCCATCCCCTAGATTATCTTGCAGCAAATCCAGACATCGTATCGTTTCATCTATAAATTATAGGTATACTTTTTCAAGACAGATTTATTTACTCTTTGTAGCTATCTTATATTAGAACAAAACCTGCTTTAATTGACTTTGCTTTAGAAGTTGCTTAGTTTATTAGGATAGAGAAGTCAATAACTAAATTTTGTTTTTATTTTGATACACAGGGTCCAGATCTTAACGTAAAATGGATGTTTCTCACACTAGATACTGAATATTAAGTAGAAAATCTATTTAGTAAAATCTAAGCTGCCATGGAAGAAATATCAGTAAAAGTTGCTGTAAGAATTAGACCTCTGCTGTGCAAAGAAGTTCTTCATAATCATCAAGCTTGTGTGAGAGTTATTCCAAACACCCAACAAGTTATCATTGGGAGAGATAGAGTCTTTACTTTTGATTTTGTTTTTGGCAAAAATTCCACTCAAGATGAAGTTTATAATACCTGTATAAAGCCACTAGTGTTATCACTCATTGAGGGCTATAATGCAACCGTTTTTGCCTATGGACAGACTGGATCTGGGAAGACATACACCATTGGAGGAGGCCATGTTGGTAAGATTCTCATACTCTTTGAGTTTTATTTCAGACAGTAGAAAGAAGCTGAAATACCACAGTGCCTGACACATAGTAGGTGCTCAGCACATTAACTGAATGAAATAATCAATAGGATAACAGATGTGTTTATAAGATCATCATCTTTGAAAGATTTGTTTTAAATATTGAAGTTTCATTAAACAATTTATGATTATATTTGCTTGAGGAAAGACGTTTAAGACAATGTTCAGTATGCAGCCCTTTGCTGTTTTTCCCCAGTTTTAAGATATAATTGACATGCAACATTGTATTAGTCCAAAGTATACAGCATAATAGTTTGATATATCTATATATTGCAAAATGATTACCACAGTAAGTTCAGTTAACATCAGTCACCTCAGTTACATTTTTCTTCTTGTGATGAGAACTTTTAAATTCTACTCCCTTAACAATTTTCACAGCTTGGTCACATACTTACAGCTATACTGTTTTTTTTTTAAGAGTCCATGAATACAATTTTAATTCCTTAAGGGAAAAGGTTATTAAAGTTATCTATTGTCCTAAAATATTTTAGCTAAAATACTTCATACCAAAAGAAATAGATCACCATTAGGAAGAGTTTTTGATGATTTTTTCTGCTAGTTTTAAAAAAATTAATGTTCATTGTAAAAAGAATTGCAAGTGATGCTTAAGAAATCTAATTAAACGAATGAAAGCTCCTCTCATTCCCAGGAAATAACAGTTAGATGTATACATTCAGAGTCCTCTAGACATTTTTCTAGGTATATTACAAGTACTCACACATGTAGTTTTTTGGTTTTTTTGTTGTTAGTTTAATTGTTTGATGAGGTATTTCATACCTGTGATTCTGTAACTTTCTTTTTGCAGTTAACGATATAAAATATCATTTCATTTCTTTCCATTTGGGTCATAGAATTTCACCTCATTTTTTTTGGCTGTACATATAATGTTCCATAGTTTGAATGGATCATAGTTCACCCATTCCGGTATTAATGGACAGGATTAATGGTTGGTTTTGATTTTTACTGTTATAAAAAGTTACATTGTACATATCTTTATACATTGAACTTTGCATCCATTTGTTAGTATTTCTGTAGTATAGATTCCTAGAAGTAGATTTGTTGAGTAATGGGTATGCACATTTAAAATGTGGATAGATACTGACAAATTATCCAAAAGGGTGTACCAGTTTATATCCTGCCACCAATATGTGAAAGCCATTTATTTGCTCATATCCTTGCCAGTTACTGGAAATCATAAATCCGAAATTTTGTTTTCACTATCTGATAAGTGAAAAATTGCACTTTGTTGTTTGAAGTTACATTTCTTGGTGTATTTGTGAAAATAGCATTTTTGATTTCCCAGGCTCTCTGTAAGACACCAATTCTGGGTCAGTCATCTGCTGTTTGATTTTTGACCATGCAAATAATGTAGTTTTTTTCTCCAATAAATAATTTATTGGCTTTTGTGGTGGCTAAAGTACCATGCTAGGCACTGTGGTAGATGAAAATCTCTTATTTTTCAATATGATGCTTATTTAAACTACTGTTCATTTCCCTGTTTTTCAGAACCTTGGATTTACCAACTTTTACCAGGTGTAATCTTCTCTAAAAACTTTCATTTGCATACTCTTTAAATAGTGTATAAGAGCTAAATGATGGCTATTAAAGTATAAAACTTTACAGTTTTTCTCTCTGAAATAGTCTTTCAGGAATATAAGAGTGACAGTGAAAATGTGATCTTTAGGTTACCAGAATACATTTTGAAGCTTTATTTGTAATTCAGCTTTTTTTTTTTTTAAGTCTTTTGAGTTACTGTGCTTTGTTATCTGTCGAAGTGGGAAATGAATGAGCTATTTCTGATCAGCCTCATATTCTGGCTAATCTAGAATGCATATATTCAATATATGCTGGAGTTTATAGATAGTACTATTGGCTAGTTCCTGGAAGCTCTCCAAAAGGAATTTTCACTTTCTCTTGTACTGGAAAAACCTGCAGCTTCCCATATTTGCTACATGATGGCAATCAAAGGCGGTCCAAGTTAGTAAGGTTCAGATTTTCAGGATGTTTGTTGCCAAAAATCTGAACATTGGTAATCTTCAACTTGGAAGCAAGTTGTTTTTAAGGTTCATTTTAAGCCACCTTTTTGTAGCTTGGAGTATATTTTCCATGGAACAATGCTAAAAATGGTGGGCAGGTTTCTAAATTGGCCTACAGAAACTTATTTAAGTCCAATTTATTCTTTTTCTTATTCTAAATTTTATCTTGTACGTTTTTTTTACTATTTTAAAAATTGTGGTTAAATAAATAAATGTAAAACAAAATTTACCATTTTTAAGAGTACAGTTCTGTGACATTAAGTATATTCACAGTGTTTTGTAACCATCACTGCTCTTTCCAAAATTTTTCATCTCCCCAAATAGAAGCTTTGTATCCATTAAGCAATAACTGTCCTCCCCCCGCCATCCCCTGGTAACCTCGAATTTACTTTCATTGACTGTAAGTTTGCCTCTTCTAGATATTTCATAGAAGTGGAATCATACAGTATTTGTCCTCCTATGTCTGGCTTCTGTACTTAGCATAATATATCTAAGGATATCCTACATGTTGTAGCATGTATTGAAACTTCATTCCTTTTTATGACTGAATGATTTTCCGTTGTATATATAAGTCATCTTTTGTTATCCATTCATCTGTTGATGGACATTTGAATTGTATTCCCCTTTAGGCTATTGTGACTAATGCTGCTATGAACATTGATGTACAAATATCTGAGTCTCTTGTATGCATTTCTATTCATTCATGTTACTGTGTTAATCTGTGTTCTGTGTTGCGGAAGTGATGAAGGAGAAGAGGCAGTGATGGAGGAGAAGAGGTGTAGAGATGTTCCCTTCCTCATTCCTGGATTGAGGTCTTGGCTTGGGCAGAACTGGTCTTTCTGTACCTCTCTTCTGCACACGTCCTTTGTTGCCATTAGACCCTGGCTTGCTCCCCTGTCCCTTTCTTATGCCTGTTTACCCTCAAACTACCTGTACCTTTCCATCCCAGAAATCTCAAAACATGCTTTTTGGCTAAATGTGAAGAAATATGACACAAATAATTTTTTTAAAAGGGTTCTTGCTAACATAAATGAGTTACATTCCAATGATTGGGATTCTTCCCAGACCATAATAAATGATCTAAAGAGAGATATTTTAGGTACTACCTGTACCTATTTTGAACTTCACTGGTGCCACTTATGCTTATTACATTCCTGGGGTTTTCAATAAATATTTTCTTATTAAATCTTTTATTTTTGCTTTAAACTGTTATATAAATATCATTTAGTTTTTTTCATGTCATGTCATTTGATTGTAAGCTTTTTTTGTGCTGCTTCCAATTCTATACAGTATATTTAGTTTATTTTTAAGTTATTTATATTTAAAACTTTTATTTTTAGACTATATATATTTATTTCTAAAGGTAAAAATTCAGATATTACAGCCATAAGATAAAAGTTTTCCTTTCTTTTCTCTCCCGTTCTAACTCCCCAGAGGTAACCACCATTTTTTGTGAATTTTTTCAAAAATATTCTTTGCATAGATATGTATGTTTTCTTTTATGCAAATGAATTTGCTCTGCAGTTGCTTTTTTTAACTTTATGGATCTTAGACATCTGTTTAACAATAGGTGCATGGTATACCATTGTTAACCATTCTCCTACTAATGGATTTATTAGTGTTTGGAATTTTTTATCAATTACAAGAAATTTTTACTGATCCTTATACAACACCTTTGGGTATGTGTATATGTATTTCTTTAGGACTATATCTGAGTCAAAGGGTGATTACGTTTCAACTTTTGATACTATTCATACTAATGTTTCTCCAAAAAAGCTGTGCTGGTTAACATTGTCATAGTATTCTAGAGGACCAATTTGCTCACCTTGAGGAAATGGGGCATTATCAAATTTAAAAATCATTGCTCACATGACATTTTAAACAGTGAATAATCATAAACAGTGATCACAGTTTTTCATTTACATTGATGTTCACAATTACATTGTGAATACAGTTTTTCCTCAATTACAATGATGTGATTTTTAATAGTATTTTAGTGTTAATAATTGAGAGAATGCTGGGTAAATCAGACTTTATTGTATCTTAAAATAATTAGTTACATTTCTTACCTCCCCTCTGTTTTACCCATCTCGCTGCCATCCACCACCCCACTTCTCTCTGCTCCTCTTTGCAGCAGAACCTTGAAGGTATTATCTGTGACTTGTGGTGTTAGTTCTCCTCTCGGTCTTTCTTACACTCACTCCATTCAGACTTTCACCTCCACTACCACTGACACTGCAGTTGTCAAGATATCACAAATGACCTTCACTTTACTAAATTTAGTGGTCAATTCTCATCAAACCGGCCTTTCAGCAAATTTGATGCATGCTCTTCATTTGGTTTCCAGGCCACCATGTTCTTGGTTTCCTCCTACTTAACTGGTCACTCATGCTCTCTTGCTGGTTCCTGATAAGTGAAACAACAAATGATGAAGTGCCCAGGGCTCAATCTTTGGTGTTCTCTTCTGACTCTCAACTTTTCCCCTTGGTCTCATCCAGCCCTATGACACTAAATACCATCTATATGTAGCTTCCAGTTTTTTACCTCCAGTCCAGACGACTGTCTTGTACTCTAGTCTCATATATCCAACTGCCTATTCAACCTTCCCAACTGTATCCCTAATAGATACCTCAAACTTAATAGGTCAGAAAATGAACTTCTGACATTTTCCCCTTAAACCAACTCAACACACACTCTTCCCTATATCAGTTGATGGCAACTCCACTGGCTCAAGACAAAATCTTGGAGTCATCCTTGACTCATCACTTTCTGTCACATTCCATATCCAATCTGTCAGGGAATCTTAATGGCTCTCCCTTCAACATAAATCCAGAATCTGGTCACTTCTCACCTTTCTCTGCTGCCAAGCTTATGTCACCGTCATGTCCACCTCTCCCTCGAACCCTCTAGACTCCTGGATTAGTGCACTGGTCTCCTAAGTGGTCTCCCCACTCCTGCCCCTACCCTTCTATGATTGAGGCAAAACGCAGCAGACAGAGTGGTCTCTTTTAAACCCCAAGTTACTGCTCTGCTCCAGTGGCTCTCATCTCACCCAGAATAAGACCTAAAGTCTATCGTGGTCTACAAGGACCTACATGGTCTTGTTTCTGTCACCTCTCTGACCTCATGCCCTGCTACTCTCCCCCTTGCTCCCTCTGCTCCAACTACAATGGCCTCCTTGTTTATGGATCACACCATTTTAGCACTTTTGCACTTGCTGTTCTGGGACATTCAGATACCTACATGGCTCCTCTGCCACCTCTTTCAAGTTTCTGCTCAAAGGTCAGCTTCTCCGTGATGCCCACCCATCGTGACTTTCCTATTTAAAGTTACAAGCACCTCCCATCAAATACACTTACACTTCCAGTCCCCCTTACCTTGCCCTATTTTTTTCTCCAGGCATACTTAATGCCTTTTAATATACTATATAATTCACTTATTGTTTTTAGCTGTTGTCTGTCTCTCCTAGTACAGTTCCTTAAGGGCAGGGATCTTTTCCTTGTTTTGTTCACTGATGGTTCCCAGGGTCCTAGAATACTGTCTGGCACATAGTAGGTACTATATAAATATTTAATGAATGCATGAATGAAGTTTAAGTAAGAGCATGCATGTGAAAACTTTCACTTCTGAACTTTATAGAAAAAAGATGTTTTCTTTTTCTATTTTAAAAATTTATAATAGAATTTTGAGAAAATAAATTTATTGATTGTAGCTTTTCTTATACCTTATATTTCAGATGTGCTTTCTTTCTCTAAATTTTCAGCTTCAGTTATGGAGGGTCAAAAAGGTATCATTCCTCGTGCTATCCAAGAAATATTTCAAAACGTCTCTGAAAATCTTAGCATTGACTCTAAGATAAAAGTGTCTTATATAGAAGTATACAAGGAAGACCTAAGAGATCTTCTAGAATTGGAGACATCTATGAAGGATCTTCACATCCGAGAAGATGAAAAGGGAAACACAGGTAAAGTAGCCTACTTAATTGATAGTCTTCATTAACAAATGAATATGATTTAATTCAGTTTCTGGATATTTTCCAAGGATTCTTTAAAAACAGACATAGAAACAAAATGCATTTGTTTTTGCTTTTAAATTGAATAGCTTATTGATTACCAGTAGCAGTTAACGCACCCATGTGAAAAGTAGAAGTTCAGAGTGGTTGGTAAGATGAAGTTATTAAGGTGTAATTCCAAATACAGGTGACCCTTGAACAACGTGGTGGGGAGGGTGGCAATTAGGGGTGCCAACCCTCTGCGCAGTCAAAAACCCAAGTATAATTTACAGTCGTCCTTCTGTATCCACAGTACTGCCTCAGTGGATTCAACTAACCTCAGATTGTGTAGTACTGTAGTATTTAGTATTGAAAAAAATCCACGTGTAAGTGGACCTACACAGTTCAAACCCATGTTGTTCAAGGATCAACTGTATTTATTTCCTATAATTGCCACCTCCCCCGCCCCTGGGCTGATCTTAAGAAAGTGTGACATAGGCTAAATTAATTTTTGTACTTTTTTTTCTCCCAGAGTTACCCTGAGGTTGGGGATGGCTTCTCCCTTTGGTGTTTTGGTGTTCATCCAAGTTGATCCAAGAACTCTCCTTTCTTCCTTGCTGATTTTTGTCCCAGCACACCTATTGCTTCCTCTTTTTTTTTTTTTAATTTAGAGTTTATGTGTTTGCTCCTTCATATTGACATTTACTCGTCCTTTGTTGTGCTTCTCAAGATCTGACGTTCTGTGCTGTCAACCTGTTAATCTCATTAAATATCTATTTGTTTGGAAATGGGAGAACTTTAGAATGGGAAGGTCAAAATACAAGTATCTTAAAGAATAACACTTTCTGATTTTCTGACTTAAAAGGTAATATGTTCAATGTAGAACATTTTGAAAACATAGTAAAGTATAAAGAAGAAAGTTAAAGATCATCTTTAATCTCAGAACTCAGAAATAGCAACTTCCAATTTTGGTGTGTTTCCTTCTAGATTTCTTTTTCTACACACATCTGATTTAAAAAAAAATACACTCACAACCCCACATATTGTATTGCATCTTATTTTTTAACTTAATAATTATATTGTAAGAATTTTCATGTCATTAAATATTATTCAAATTTATGACTTCATGTGGTCATGTAATTTTGTCTTCTGAATATATTATAATAATCGATTTGACTAATAGTCCATTGTTGGACATTTTGGTTGTTTCCAGATTTTCACGATTATTAATAACAGTGACTGTTCTTAGGTGTCTTCTTCTAGAAAACACATTTAGTGGAACCTTCCTCCTTCCTGGAGATTAAGGATCCTGCGAAGGGAGTGATTCCCTGGGTGAATTTCCTGGCAGTTAGGAAAATAAGATGGCTCGCTCCTTCAGCAGCAGCCTGCAGGGGGCAGTAAAACTCGCCTCTTTGTAGGCCCTGTCCGGGCAGCTCTGGCATTGCTGGATGTTTGAAGAAATTGGTTATTGTTTTGTTTTTTAGAAAGAAAGCATACATAGTACTTTGTGACCTTATTAGATAATTTTGTATAGTTTATCTTTTCTGGATGAAATCCAGACTGATGTTTTGAGCTTCTGTGAAATGTAATTATTGAATGTTTTTATCTTTTATTAAAAGTTACCAAAAAAATACATATTTATTGTAAAATAGACTATGGAAGTATACACTGTCACTCCTCATAAACTTAATGATGGAAATACTCCACACCTGATAGCAATCCTGCAAAAATTTTGGTAGGATGTAACAGTCTTAAGACAAATTACCATATATCTTATAAAATGTCCCAATCACAACCAAAATGCTTTTGTTTGACATATTTATTGAGTTTCTCTGTATCAAGTGGTAGTTGGTATTCAACCTGGATGCTGCACAATAAGCATCACCTTGGAAGCTTTTTAAGAAATACTGATTTCTGGGCCCCACTTTTCACAGATTCTGATTTAATTAAAGATGGGGCGTGGGTGTTGGCACTCTCCCTTTTATAAAGCTCCCAGGTGATTTTCAGCTGGGTTTGAGGACCATAGATAGTGCTAAGCTATAGCCTAACATTAGAAAACTTTCAGAAAAGTTACACTATGATTTATGGTTAAATTGTTATATTTTATAATCACTGATAGTTTAGCACTCCCTGTTGTAGTACAGGTACATTAGAACTTTAAATGAACTGGGCTGTTAAAAAAGGTGTCATGATGGAAACAATGCAAGAAAAATGAATATTTTTTAAAGAAACAGTGACATGACAAGATCTGATTAAAGAGGAAGCTTGGTGCTGTAATTCAAGCACAGACTTGGGAGGTTTACTGCTGTGATTCAAATCCCAAATCCACCTACTCCTGTTCGAAATATTTTTGGATATAAACAAGTAACACATGTAGTAAGCTTAGGTTATTTGGGGTTCTATTCTGCCGTTAAAATAGAAACTCTTTTGCCTTTTTTGAATTGCCTTGCACTCTTATATTATGTAGGGGGAAACTGTTTTTAAAATGAATTAACAGGGCTTACCCTGGTGGCGCAGTGGTTGAGAGTCCGCCTGCTGATGCAGGGGACACGGGTTCGTGCCCGGGTCTGGGAGGATCCCACATGCTGCGGAGCGGCTGGGCCCGTGAGCCATGGCCACTGAGCCTGCGCGTCCGGAGCCTGTGCTCCGCAACAGGAGAGGCCACAACAGTGAGAGGCCCGCGTATGGCAAAAAAAAAAAAAAAAAAAAAAAAAGAATAAACAACTTTATTTATATTGAAATTTTCATTTATCATTCATTGGTTATTTACCAAAAACTTTAAACCTTAGGATGGCTTGAATATTAACGAAACTCAAAAGAAACTAATTTAATTTAATTTTAATTAATCTACTACTGATTAATTCTTTTGAGTTATATATATAATTAATCTGTTATCTTTCAGTCAGTATATTAGACTCTACAAATCAAAATACTGGAATAAAGAATTTTTCTTTTGTCATGTGTAAAAAATTGAGTGTGATGTGATTCCAAAAAAAACCACAGATTGTTTAAAACATACATATATATGACATCTTTTAGAATTTAAACATCAAAATGAATGCCATCTATTAAAATAGTCCTGTTAGCAGATTATCTAAAATTATTTAATGATGTTGCTGATGTTACTTTTATTTTGAAATGCTATGAATTTTTTTAAAGGGACTGTCTTAGCTGGGCAGTATAAGCAAATGATAATTGTTTTGTGGTTAATTTAACTCTACTGGATTTTTATTAAAACTTGCTGTTGCTATTTTAAGTGATTGTTGGGGCCAAGGAATGCCAGGTGGAGACTGCAGATGAAGTGATGAGTCTCCTGGAGATGGGGAATGCAGCCAGGCATACAGATACCACCCAAATGAACGAGCATTCCAGTAGGTCACATGCGATTTTCACAATCAGCCTTCGTCAAGTGGGGAAAAATAAAGAGGCAGCTGAAGATGGATCGTGGTATTCCCATCAGCATATTGTCTCAAAGTTCCACTTTGTGGATTTGGCTGGATCAGAAAGAGTAACCAAAACAGGGAATACTGGTGAACGGTTCAAAGAATCCATTCAAATCAACAGTGGCTTGCTGGCTTTAGGAAACGTAATAAGCGCTCTTGGGGACCCACGCAGGAAGAGTTCACATATTCCATACAGGGATGCTAAAATTACCCGGCTTCTGAAAGATTCCCTGGGAGGCAGTGCCAAGACTGTCATGATCACCTGTGTTAGCCCATCCTCCTCGGATTTTGACGAGTCCTTAAATTCTCTCAAATATGCCAACAGAGCACGCAACATTAGAAACAAACCCACCTTAAACTTCAGCCCCGAGTCAGACCGTATGGGCGAAATGGAATTTGAGATTAAGTTGCTTCGAGAAGCTTTGCAAAGCCAGCAGGCTAGTAGCAGCCAAACTAGCCAGATCCATCGGGAGGGGATTCCTGATAAAAATAGGATCCATTCTCTTGAGGAGCAAGTTGCTCAGCTACAAGGAGAATGTTTGGGTTACCAAAATTGTTTAGAGGAAGCCTTTACCTTCCTGGTGGACTTAAAAGATTCTGTCAGACTAAACCAAAATCAGCAACACAAACTGCAGGAGTGGCTTAACGTGACCCAGGAGGTCACTTCCTTCAGAGGACACCAAGGCATTGGAAACCTGGAAGAAGGACCACAGCATATTACCGTTCTCCAGCTGAAGCGAGAGCTTAAGAAATGCCAGGTACTTAGACACTACCTTTGTAAGTTAAAGACTAAATTTATCTGGGCAAGTAAGAGTCGTTTTGGAATTTCAGAAGTTTTTTTGGAAAGGATTATATGTAAAATCTCATTCGCCTTTACTCTGTTTCTTTCTCCCTTTTCCTATTGCTTTCTCCTCATAATTCATCTCTTTCTTGGTTCCTCCTCCTTTCTCCTTCAAATGTATTTTAATTTGTTGTATTTATTAAGTAGGCTCTTGTGGGACTGGTCATTAACTTAGAGGATGAAAAGAAACACAGTTTCAGAGCAAAATTAGGTTAAATTTTATTGAGTTTTTAATCCCTCTTTAGGTCAGTGCTTCTTGAAAGAAAAAAAAATACTTCATTCCTTGAATTTGGTGTTTTGATTTTTTAGACAAATAAATCATCATATTTGATAATATTTAAGGAATGTAGCTATGTACATGTATACATATTGTATATGTGTATATTGAATTAAAAATTACATTTTCCCACTTTTCATTTGAAAAACATTTGTTATTTAAAGATTATGTGTCACTGGGGAAATAATGGAGAATAGACATACCTAGTTCTGCTTATGTGGAGTTTGCAATCCGGTGGGCAAATGGATATTCCACCATTTTTTTAAAAATAGGAAAACATATAGGTAATAAAATGGCTTTCTAGTTAGAAATCTTTCCTCAATATCTGTTTGTATGTATTAGAAAGAAACCTCTATTACAGCAATTCTCAAACTTTTTGCTCACAAGTTTTCTTTACTTTCTTCAAATTGAGGTTCCCTGAAGAGCTTTTGTTTATGTGGGTTGTTATCTATTGATATTTACCATATTAGAATTAAAACAACAAATTTAAACTATTCACTCAGAACTAACAATAATAACCCAATTACATGTTAATATAAAGAACATTTTTTCATTAAAAATAACTATTTTACAAAACAAAAATTAATAATGGTGGAATTGCTTTATATTTTTGCAAATCTCTTTTCATGTCTGATTTAATAGAAGACAGGTGGATTTTCATATCTGTCAGCATGCAATTTGTTGCAATATGTTGTTTTAGTTGAAGTATATGAAGAAAATCCAGCCTCATCTAGATTTGTAGTTGGAAGAGAGGAATATTTTAATGACTTTTTCAGATAATTGTGCATATTCTTTGACATTACATCAAAACTCAACAAGCGGAAATTTCCTAAAGGTTACCTGCAATGTGGGATTTGAAACCATTTTGTTACATTAACATTCACTGATTTTTATCTTGTACTTTGAATGGATCTTTTATCCACACACGATTTTGAATCAACATGCATTGGACACTTGAAAAATATTTGTTTACTAAGTTATGCAGATCTTTCAATGCTGACACATTTCACTATACAGTATCAAAAAAACCACATTCCTTAATATCACCACTGATCTCACCTGCAAAGTCTTTAATTACTGGAAGCTGTCAAGTTTACAGTAGCAGAAGTGTTTTCCAAAATTCTAATTTTTGCATGAAACTTGAATTTTATCATTTGCAACAAATACTATTAGTTGTTTTCCTTGAAATGATGGTTCTGTCACACATACAAGTGAATAGTTTGTCTGTTGTTCTTTAGAGTAAAAATAGCACCCTATGAAAAACGTGGTTAGTTCAGCTTGCAACTCAAACAATTGCACAAGATTTTTTGCCCCAGATAACTATCACCCTTCAGTATACAGCAGAACTACTTTATGCATACCTCCCATTTGACACATAGAATACTAAAAAGTGCTCATGTGTTGAGATTTAATAAAATCCTGTTTATTGCTTCATCAAGATATTCTTAAGTGAAACTGGCATTTGTTGGTTTGTTTGTATTGTTAGTGCACAGCAGTGAAGAATACAGTGACTACCACTACAGTTTGGTGACACTTTCTTTATTCATACTAGGAGCCAGCAGTTTTACATATCATTGTTTTTGCACCATCAGTACAAATGACAACATGGTGAAAAAGGCAAATATCATTTTAGTATAACTAGGAAAATGGTTTCAACCTCATGGATACCCTGAAAGGATCTAAGGTTCATGCTAAAAGATTCACTACTGAATACACCATGAGAACTGCTGCTCTTTTACAAAGCTTTGATCTTTAAATATAAGCATATAAAGTACTGCTCTTAAAAATCATGGATTTTTTTTTTTAAAGGCAGTAACTCTGCTCTGCCTTTTTCTTAAATAGAGCAGGCCTGGCCCTTCCTCTTTGGTATAAGAAACTGGCAGAACATTAAGTACAGATAATAGGAAGCTTGAACTTTGTGGTACACTATAGGAGTTGGTGGTAGAAAGCATGCTTCTAAGATGACTGATTTTGGAAGCCCACAAAACCCATCTGCTTGGGGGTGAGATGGGTAGTAACCTCCTCTCTCCATCTGTTGGAAACTCTACATTTAAACTTGCTCTAGATTATGTACTCTAGATTATGATATCCCAAAGATATTAACAGTCTTGATGAAAACTGGTACCATGATCAGATTGTTTTGGGAAATGCTAGGTTGCAAAAAACAAACAGGTTTCTTAATCCAAAGACTTCCCAGAACTTTGAAAAGTACTGATGTATATTATGAGTCTCCAGGTGAGAGATATAGCATTCAGTGTTTCCCAGTTTAAAAAAATGGATTCCCTTTTTTGGTCTGCAATCTTCTAGGCCTAGTAATCTATGGATACCACTGAACAGCAAATAGACAAATGATTGGTGTCATTCCTTACCCCATATGTCTCTAAAAAATTGTTTTTTAAACTTCATTTTCTGTTCTTTTTTTCTGTGAGAGAATATAGTAGTTAAGAACATGGGTAACAAACTTCCAAGGTTTGAATCCCAGCTCCTCTGTTTACTAGCTCTCTGACCTTGGACAAATACTTAACCTCTCTGTGCTTCAGTTTCCCTACCTGTAAAATGGAAACACTAATAATAAGCTCCGTTTAGTGTTGCTTTGAAAGCTATTAGAGCATTATTAGTTCCCATAAAGTGACGAGAAAGATGCCTGAGCTATAGTAAGGCTTAATACACGTTAGCCTATTATGATCTCCTCTCATTTATTCTTCTTCTACCTGGGCCTAGGTTATACATCTGTGACATCTAAGGGATTGGACTCAGTAGTTGTAGGTAGGGCCATGTGCCAGGGGTTCTGTGAAGGCAGCTCATCCCCTCATAAATACCTCTTAAGGCTCTTTGTTACTTTTTTACTCCATAATTTGAACACAAGGACAGTATGTGAACATGAATATACTCAACAGATAAACACTTTTAAATAAATAATAAACAATAAAACTGTAGCTTATAAAATATATGTAAAAATATTTAAATATGCAGCACTGGGAGAGCAGTTACATTTTAAGCTTCTCAGATGGGCAATTAATTGCCCATAGCAGAGGGTATTAATTAATGAGAATTGTAGTTATATTTTATTTTAAAAAGAGAAAAGTCATAAAGGTCATATAAATATATAGGGTTATAAGTACCATCAGGGTCATGCGTTCCCTCCTTATTTGGTCATTCAAAGATCCCACGCAGAGAAAAGAAGGGACTTGCCCAAAGTCCCAAGGGAAGGCTGTAGCAAATTCAAGGCTGGCCTCAGTCCGTGGGTTCCCAGTGCAGAGGCCCATCCACCTCCACACCACCACCTGAGAGGTCACGCACATGCTCTGGTTTTGTGAATTAAATCTTGTTTGTGAAGAGAGCACCATTTTGTAAATAGCTACTCATTCTTCTCTTTTCCTGTGGCTTAGCGGAAAGAGCATAGGCTTCGGATCTAGAAAGGCCCTGGAGTTGACTGTCAGGAATTTGGTTTATCCAGTGTGTTGTCTTTGGAAGAGGTGTTAACTCACTGAGCTTTAGTTTCTTCATGAAAAAGGAATCATGTCTATTCAGTGAGATATTTTTAAAATGCCAAGTTACAATCTAGCATAAAGTAGACCCTTGACCAATGTTAATTTTCTGTTTATTTAGTTCAAAATTTGTTTTAAAAGTATTATTTGCATATCCCGAGTTTATTTGGAGACAGGCAAGCTAAGAAAACTATACGTTTAACCATATTTCCAGACATCTTCAAAATATATCTCTTTTTAGTAAAAGGGTGCAAAATTAGCAAATGTTCTTTATTTAAACATCCAAATGCATTGTTATACTCTATAGGTCAGTTTGGGAAATGTGACCTCTTTATTTTTAAAAACCCGCATTAAAATCTCATGGCAATTCTAGAAAACTTATAAAAATCTCATTGAATGTACTCTAGAACTTGAATAACTGGCTTCAATCTTAAAATGCAGGAAATAAAAATAAGGAAAATCTTCCTATCTTCGTGGTGATTAATTCTTACATTATATCAGTAATAGGTCCTCTCAGCTGTTTCCGCCTTTCTTATAAAGAAACCAAAAACAAAGGATAAGAAAATTTTAAGAGACATCTTCAAGGTGTCATTAAACCACAGTTTTTTGATATTATGTGGGCTCTCTCTCGAGTATTTTCCACATTGAATCTCTCTTGTGCTTTCTTTCCCTCCCCCCAGTGTGCTCTTGCTGCTGATGAAGTAGTATTTAATCAGAAGGACCTGGAAGTGAAGGAACTAAAGAATCAAATGCAAATGATGATGCAGGAAAACAAAGGACATGTTATATCTTTGAAAGAAGCGCAAAAAGTGAATAGGTTGCAGGTAGAGTTTTTTAATGTACCTTGCTCTGTATATTTCATTGGAATAGTACATGACTAAATAAAATAGCATTGTAAATGATAAGTGGGAATGTTTGCAAAAATAGGTTTCAGATGGAGTTCTGAACACAAGCACCTGAAAGAGTTATTACAGTTTTCCTCCTAAATTGGTGTGAAGGGAAAACATTTTTATTGTTAGCTTGACTTATATTTCAAAAATACAAAACCTTATACCCAGGAACTTAATTTGCAAATCATATTATGGTTATCATTTCTTTATACTTTCCCTTCCATTGTTTGCTAAAGTAATAGGCAATGTGATATTGTTAAGTGTTGGAAGGTAAACACATAATTTAAACTTTTTGATTTGTTAGATTATCATTTTATACTCCATCAGTGATTTGCTCTTTAATTTTGGCTAAATCTTTCAATTTCTCTATCTTAGCTTTTCTGTATTAACATGGATGTGCCTGCAGAGTAACATGGTATGTCCCTAAATATTATACTCCCTGGCTATGAACCCTACCACCCCCCAAACAGTTAATTTCATTTAAAGCCTTTAGCTTCCAATCAAGGAGTAACTACTGCTCTGAGTAATAATCTGATTTAGGACAAATTAGACTTTGATTTTGACAATATTTTTGTTTTCTTTTTTAACCCTTATAATTCTGTAATAATTTAAAAACATAAAACATATATAAAATAATATGTGTTGTTCAGTGATTTATCACAAAGAGAACAGCTGGGTAACCACCACCAGTTCAAGAAATAGCACACTGCCAGCCCCTCGGAAGCCCTTAGTCTCTCCTCCTTGGAGAGAGCTGCTCTCCTAATTTTCATAATGATAATTTCCTTGCTTTGCTTTGTGGTTTTACTATGTATCCTTGAACACTACAGTTTAGTTTTTGGAATTTTTATAAATTTAATCATTCAATATATATTTAGTATCTGGTTGCTTTTATTGAACATTTTATCTGTTCTGATTCATCCACGTTGTTGTGTGTAGCTGTAGCTTGATTAGTTTATAGCTGTACAGGATTTCATTGTATGAATATACCACAATTTATTTTTCTATTCTACTGTTGATAGACATTTTTTTCTATGAATTTTCTTAAACGTGTCTCCTGGTGCACACGCACACACATTTCTTTTGGATTTGTGCCTAGGAGTTGAATTGCTAGGTCATAGGGTAGGCAAATCTTCAACTTTAGTAAATGATACCAAACTTTTTTCCAGTTTAAACTTGCACCAGCACTGTATGAGCATTCCTGCTGCTCCACTTGCTTGCCAGCATTTGTTATTGTAAATTTTTAAATCTTAGGCAATCTGGTAGGTATGTAATATTATTTTATTGTGGTTTTAATTTGCACTTCCCCGATGACTGGTGAAGTTGAGCACTTCTTCATGTTTTTTTGCTATTTGGATACCTTCTTTTGTGAAATGCTCATTCGAGTTTCTTGCTTGCTTTCCTATTGGACTGAGTCTTTCTATATTATCTTCTGGGAGCTTTATTGTTTTGCCTTTTACATTTTGCTGTACAGTTCTCCTGAAATCGATTTTTGCATGTGGGGTAAAGTAAAGGTCAAATTTCAATTTTTTTCTATATAGATATCCATTTGTTCCAGCATCACTTTTTGAAAAGGCCATCTTTTCACCACTGTTCTGAGTGCTGTCTTTGTCATAAGTCAAGGTTCATTCATGCATGCATCTATTGTATATTTCTGGGGCTTCTGTTGTATCCCATTGGTTTTTCTGTCTTTGGACCAATGTCACATTTCTTATTTATTGCAGGTTCCTAATAAGTCTAGATATTCCGTAGAGCAAGGCCTCTGCTCTGTTTCCCTCCTCCCCAAGAATGTATTGGTTGCTCCATATAAATTTTAGAATCAGCTTTCCAAGGACCACAAAAACAAAAAACAAAAAAAAAACCAACAAAAAAAAACTTTTTTGTGATTTTGGTTGGGATTGCATTAAATCTATAAGATACATTTGGAAAGAGTTAACATCTTTTGATCATGAGTCTTTTCACTAACCCATGAACATGGTATATTCCTCCATTTACTCATGTTTTCTTTGGTTTTTCTTAATAATGACTTTTTTGTGTGTATGTAGAAGTATTACACATCTTTTGTTAGATTCATTCCCAGGTACTTTATTTTTTTATGTGACTATAAATGGAATCTTTTCAGATTTTCATTTTAATTGTTTGTTGGTATGTGTAACTGTATTGATTTGTGTATGTTGATAGCTTATACCCAGCAACCTGATTAAATTCATTTTTTAATTCTGATATTTTATGTAAATTCTTTAGGATTTTCATTTATGATTATGTCATCTGCAAATGATGACATTTTTATTTCTTCCTTTATGATCCTTATACCTTCTGTTTTTTTTTTAACCTTACTTCATTGACTGACATCTTTAATTCAGTGTTGAATACAAGTGTTGATACCAAGCATCCTTGTCTTGTTTCCAACTGCAGAAGAAAAGCTTTCACTGTTTCACTATTAAGTATCATGTTTGCTGTAGATTCTTTTTTTTTTTTTTTTTTTACTTTTTGGCTGCATTGTGCAGTGCATGGAACTTCCCTGACCAGGATCAACCTGTGCCCCCTACAGTGGAAGTGTGGAGTCTTAACTGCTGGACCACCAGGGAAGTCCCAATATATATTTTTTTAAATTTATCCTTTATCAAACCAAGGAAAATTTCTTTGCTGAGAATTTTTATTATGAATGGATATTAAATTTTATCAAATGATTTTTCTTTATCATGATTTCCTCCCTTTCTGTTCATGTGGTGAATTGTATTGATTTTTCTAATTTTTAAACAAACCTTATATTCCTGGAATAAACCTTTCTTTGGGTCATGATGTATTGTGTTGGGGGTCCCCAGGACCACCCTCAGGTTGGATGATGCACTAGGAGGACTCAGCATATAGTTGTGCTCATGGCTAAGATTTATTACGATGAAAGGGGAGCAGGGAACAGGGACATAGAGTGAAGTCTGGGAGAAACCAGGCACAAGCTTCCAGGAGTTGTCTCCCGGTGGAGTCACCCACATGTGCTTAATTTCCCCAGCAAAGACTGTGACAACTCATGTGAAATGTTGTCTACCAAGGAAACTCAGAAGAAACTCAGGTTTTATTGAGGGCTGGTAATGAAGGCATTCTCTGCCCAGCATGTATCAAAATTCCAGACTACCAGAAGGAGAGCAGGTGTTCAACATAAACCACCTTGTCTGTACAAACACTTTGAGCACAGTGAGCCACTCTTACCAGTTAGGGTGTTGGGAACCCTCTTAGGATCCAAGTTCCCAGACACCAGCCAATGGACAACCTCTTAAGTAGGTCTTTCAAAGGATTGCAGTCAGGTCTGCTGTGTTAACTGTTTTCTACAAGTGTCCTTGATTTGGTTTGTGATTATTTTGTTTAGGATTTTAGCATCTCTATTCATGTGTGAGATTAGCCTATATTTTCCTTTCTCAAAATATTCTTGTTAGATATTGTAACAAATTAGGTTAGCCTAATAATATAGGTTAGGTAGCATTCCTTCTCTTTCTATACTTTGGAAGAGTGTGTGAAAAATTAGTGTTATTTCTTCCTTAAATGTTTGGTTGAATTCACCTGAAAAACATTTGGGACTGGAACATTTCTTTGTGGAATGTTTTATTATGAATTCAATCCTATTTTCTTTTTGCCACCCTTTTGATAAGGTTTATTTGTCTAAGAATCTAACAGCTGTGTCTAAGTTTTCATATTTATTTGCATAAGTTTGTAATAGTCTCATCTCTTTAATGTTTTTAGACGTGTGATGATATCCCCCTTTTCATTCCTGGTTATTTGTGCCTTCTCTCTTTTTTTTTCCCTTGATCAACTTCACCAGGGGTTTATCAATTTTATTAGTCTCTTCAGAGAAGAAATTCTTGACTTTGTTGATCGTCTCTAGTATATGTTTATTTATTATTTAATTAATTTCTATCCTTATCTTTATTATTTAATTTTTTCTGCTTTTCTGGGGGATAGGATCCTATGCTATCTTTCTAAATTCTTTTTTTTTTTGCTTTATAACAAATTTAATCAGTTATACATATACATATGTGTCCATATCCCCTCCCTTTTGCCTCTCCCTCCCACCCTCCCTATCCCACCCCTCCAGGCGGTCACAAAGCACCGAGCTGATCTCCCTGTGCTATGCGGCTGCTTCCCACTAGCTATCTACCTTACGTTTGGTAGTGTATATATGTCCATGCTGCTCTTTCACTTTGTCACAGCTTACCCTTCCCCCTCCCCATATCCTCAAGTCCATTCTCTAGTAGGTCTGTGTCTTTATTCCTGTCTTACCCCTATGTTCTTCATGACTTTTTTTTTTCTTAAATTCCATATATATGTGTCAGCATACAGTATTTGTCTTTCTCTTTCTGACTTACTTCACTCTGTATGACAGACTCTAGGTCCATCCACCTCTTTACAAATAGCTCAATTTCGTTTCTTTTTATGGCTGAGTAATATTCCATTGTATATATGTGCCACATCTTCTTTACCCATTCATCCGATGATGGACACTTAGGTTGTTTCCATCTCCGGGCTATTGTAAATAGGGCTGCTATGAACATTTTGGTACATGTCTCTTTTTGAATTATGGTTTTCTCAGGGTATATGCCCAGTAGTGGGATTGCTGGGTCATATGGTAGTTCTATTTGTAGTTTTTTAAGGAACCTCCATACCGTTCTCCATAGTGGCTGTACCAATTCACATTCCCACCAGCAGTGCAAGAGTGTTCCCTTTTTTCCACACCCTCTCCAGCATTTATTGTTTCTAGATTTTTTGATGATGGCCATTCTGACTGGTGTGAGATGATATCTCATTGTAGTTTTGATTTGCATTTCTCTAATGAGTAAAGATGTTGAGCATCCTTTCATGTATTTGTTGGCAGTCTGTATATCTTCTGTGGAGAAATGTCTATTTAGGTCTTCTGCCCATTTTTGGATTGGGTTGTTTGTTTTTTTGTTATTGAGCTGCATGAGCTGCTTATAAATTTTGGAGATTAATCCTTTGTCAGTTGCTTCATTTGCAAATATTTTCTCCCATTCTGAGGGTTGTCTTTTGGTCTTGTTTATGGTTTCCTTTGCTGTGCAAAAGCTTTTAAGTTTCATTAGGTCCCATGTGTTTATTTTTGTCTTTATTTCCATTTCTCTAGGAGTCTAAATTCTTTAGATGGATGCTTAGTTCATTGATTTTTAGCCTTTCTATATATTTTTAGATATAATATATGCATTTAAATTTATATGTTTCCGCCTAAGCTTATTTTTATGTGCATTCCACATTTGCCTCAAAATATTTCCTAATTTTTATTGTGACTTTTTTCTTTGACCTATGGGTTGTATAGTTATTTTATTTCCAACACAGGGAGGATTTCTTTTTATTAATTTTTAGCTTAGTTGCATTTATTAATTTTTAGCTTAATTGTATGATTTCAGTTCTTTGTGTTGAAAATTGCTTTATGGCTTAGCATAAGGCCAGTTTTTGTAGGTACTACAGAAGTGTTTGAAAAGAAAGTGTATTCTGCAATCATTGGATTCTCTTAATCCTGTTTATCCCGTTATTCAAATCTATATTTTTACTCACTTTTTTGGGGTCTTTTTGTCATATCAGTGATTTAGAGTGATGTTAAAATCTCCCACTATAATTTTGGATTTGTCTTGAGAATAGTGACCATTTTTGCATTATATATATTTAAGCTCGGTTATTAAGTACATAGAAATGTAGAATTGTTATATCATCCTGGTGAATTGACCTTTTTTTTTAAATCACTTTTTACCTCATTTTATCTCTTCCAATGGTTTTTGCCTTAAAGTCTATTTTATATTAATATAGCTATACCAGCTTTATTTTGATTAATATTTACATGGTATCTCTTTTTCCATCTTCTTTTTAATCCTTCTGTGTCTATTTTAGTTGTGTTTCTTGTAATTAGCAGGTTAGATAATTTTACAATTCTTTCTGACAGTCCTTATCCTTTAATTGGATTACTTAGTTCATTTCTGATTTTAACATAATTACTATTACATTCTGGTTATAATCCCACCATTGTGATTTTTACTTATCCTATCTGCTCTATGTTCCTTTTTCTCTCCTTCTTACCTTCTTTTAGATTAATTGTGTATTTTTAAATTTACTTCATTACCTTAGAAGTTGTACTTTCACTTTTTTTAGTGGTTATTCTGGAGAGTATACCATGCACCCTTGACTTAATACAGTCTAATATTAATTGGTATTTTTACCCTTTTCCTAGAGAGTATAAGGACTCCATTTAATATCCCCCGTCAACTTTTATGCTATTGATGTTTTATATTTTACTTATCTGAATACATGACTTTTAAAATAAAGTTACATTTTATAGCTCAGCATTAACACAGTGAAAGTTTAAGGGTTTTTTTTCTCCTATTTAAACATTATAATACATGTGAAATATTAAGATGAATGATATTTCTTGTTTACATAATTTTGTGCTTATAAAACAAAGATTGATGTTAGAGCTTTCTAGATTGGATATACTTCAAAATTTTTCTTTAGAGGATATGTAAGAAGCTAAACCACACACGGTGTCTCCCCCCCCCCATATAATTTATTCTGCCTTTGATTTCCAAGTTCTTTCTCCCACGACTCTCAATTGCCTATCTTCTATCTCTTTGTGTTTCTGGCTTTGTTTTTCACTGAGTAAAGGCTTTCACTTCACTGCACCTGTTACCACTTTCTGTCCCCTTCGCTGTCACCTCAGCTATTTGCGATTTTCTACACTTTTCAACTTTCTCGTCTCTTGTTACTTCATGGATTTCACTCTGAAGGTTCGAACTTTTATAAAGATCAGCTAATCATAGTGCTTCAGGTTGGCAGGCTAACCAATCACTGTGTGGGGCACTGTCTTGCACACTCTTTAGGCAGTATTCATTGGTGCTTACTATTCAAAAGTTTTTACCACTCAGGACAATCCTCAATTCTTGTGAACACCAGAAGGCTAGTCTTTGTTTTTTTGTTTTTAGAAAAAAATTTTTTTTTTTTTTGCCTGCGCCACGCACCCTGCAGGATCTTAGTTCCCCAACCAGGGATGGAACCTGCGCCCCCTGCTGTGGAAGTGTGGAGTCTTAAACACTGGACCGCCAGGGAAGTCCCAGAAGGCTAGTCTTTGGATGAATGAGGTTTTACTGTTTTGTTAAGGTAGTTGTAATTTTGGACGATGTTCAGTTATTTTTAATCATTACACACATACTGAGGTTCTCTGTTTTTAAAATTCTTATCTCTCTTCTACAAAGAATGAAAAAATAATAGAACAACAACTTCTTGTGGATCAACTGAGTGAAGAACTAACAAAACTTAACCTGTCAATGACTTCCTCAGTTAAGGAAACTTGTGGAGATGGGCCAGATGCCAGGATACCTGAAAAGAGACCATATACTGTACCATTTGATACCCGTTTGGGGCGTTATATTTATATTCCAGGAAGATCAGACTCCAGGAAGGTAAAGTCTAAGCATTAATTTCTTTTTTATTATGAGATTTTTAAAATATTGTATATAATATAATATCACAGTGTATTTGTATAGTCTTAGCAGGTTGTTTTTCCATTTGGTTTCATACACTTTTGTTTATACTCTTCTTTTTTGTTTGTTATGTATACTCTTTTTTAAATCATGCTTCTTTTTAATAAAAAAATTAATAGGTAAGAGAATATATAGATATATTTGGAAGGAATAGTTGAAGATAATGCTTACATTTATCAAGGAGAAAAAAGCTACCCTTTGCCATTGTATTTTCAGTCATGACTAATAAGTCTGATATCTTCATGAATTTTTTCTGTCTTTAATCACACCAAGTTGATGAGGTTGGAGGTATTTATTTTTACTTATTTAGTCTGTCTGATTATTTTCAAAATGACATTTATGTGTTATTCAGTCTTGCCAAGTCTGACATAATCAAGACTATATAAAAGTGAATATGAAGTTTCATCTTAATTTTTATTTATTTATAAAAAATATGTGTGTGGGTGGTCAATATGTGCACACACTGATTTCTCTTGAAAAATCAAGGAATCTCCACCATGGAAAAGACTAATTAGCAGATTCATGAATTTTGGTTTCCATTTATTAATTTTAGGACTGGAAATGATTTGTTTGAGATCTATACATTGGTTACAGTCAGAGGGATAAGAAATATGAGAGGTGTCATAGACTTTGCAGTCAGGCTGGCTTGGGTGTGGATACCGTCTCTACGGTGTAGGCCTGGATGGATGACTAAAACCGTGTGAACCCCAGGCTCCTTATCTGTCAGAATGGGGGACCTGAGGGGGTGTATGGAGGATTTACATGAGATGGTGACTCCAAAAGTGCCTGGCACACTGCATCCTAACACATGTTCATGGGGTGCCTCTACTATGTCCCAGGCTCCATGCCTCAGAACAAGTAGGACAGATGCTACTGTTACCTCTATAGTTTTCAGTTTTGAGTGGTTGGATTTAAAATTTAAACCATTGTTAACTATTAATTTCAGTTAAAGTTTTTAGAGTTATTGACATTTTCTTCTTGGTTGAATACATCGTAAATTTGCATAGAACATTTGAGAAGAAGGATAAGGTCTTTGTAGGATTCAACTTGGATATCTATTAATTCAGCTTATTATATATCAAGTCTTCTATATTAAAAAATTTTTTTTTACTATTGGCTAGGAATGTGAAAGAATTTCCTGTTTCTGTTCATTTTTTGTTTTTTTTTAAATTTTTTTTTGGCTGCATTGGGGTCTTCATTGCTGCATGCGGGCTTTCTCTAGTTGCAGCGAGTGGGGGCTACTCTTCGTTGCAGTGCGCGGACTTCTCATTGCAGTGGCTTCTCTTGTTGCGGAGCACGGGCTCCAGGCGCGCGGGCTTCAGTAGTTGTGGCACGTGGGCTTAGTAGTTGTGGCTTGTGGGCTCTAGGGCGCAAGCTCTGTAGTTGTGGCGCATGGGTTTAGTTGCTCCACGGCATGTGGGATCTTCCCGGACCAGGGCTCGAACCCATGTCCCCTGTACTGGCAGGTGGATTCTTAACCACTGTGCCACTAGGGAGATCCCTAGGCCCCTCTGTTCTTATCTCTAGTTGTTTGATTAGACCTGAAACAGCCATGACTGGAATAAAGACTTCCACAGTTATTGTTTCAAATTAGCAAATTATTATTTTTAAAATTTTAATTAGTTTCATTGCCCCCTTTCACTTTCAAGGATTTTGGTCTGGAAAACATATTGTGTGGTTACCATAGCTTAGGAGAGGGCAGATATACTATAAGACTTGTAGCTCCTCTGTGGTTACAGGTAATCTCAAAGTTCCCTTATGACCAAGTGGGATTAAGATGTAACAGAAAGAAAGAACCAGTGAGTTTGCCAAAAGATTGCTGTGACATGGAAGGAAAAGACCTGACCAGAGAGACTCTGCATTATGTTGAGGAATGGCAACACTTACTCCTAGTGCTGTTTCCTTCACCATGGATGGACATATATTCAAATCAGCAAATTCTTAGTTTTGTTTTTAAAATTTTCCTTCTACCCCTAAAGAACCCTTCTAGCCACTAAAAGAAGGGGAAAAGGGAGAAAATGCAAAGGTAATATGATCAGCAGTTTTGAGAGTTCTCTTGCTCCTATTGTGTGTCCAGGAATCCTGGCCCCCACTCTTGCTTGGACTGGTTACTGCAGCAGACATGAAGGCTTGCATGGAAAGACACAAAACCTGCCAAGCCTTGTTCAAGTCCTGTTTCCTGTTCCGTTGTTCTAGAGTGAGTGGAACGTTTCATATTAAATACCAAAACTAGTTAAATTAAGCTAAAGAAGATGTCTGAAATCTCATTTCATTTTTTCACCATTTCATTTTTTTCTGGATTCCTGTCTCCTTGGCAGAAGTTGAGCTAATATTTTCCAGCTCTAATATTTTCTTTTAGAATTTACCTCAAATATTTTCTTGAAGTAAAAATAGTCTGACAAGGGAAATATTTCCTTGACTTAAAATACTTTCAAAGGAAAAGGGGAACAATAGCTTAATTAGTTTTTAAATTGATTGCATAAAGAGTTTGATTTTGGGCTTCCCTGGTGGCGCAGTGGTTGAGAGTCCGCCTGCCGATGCAGGGGACACAGGTTCGTGCCCCGGTCCGGGAAGATTCCACATACCGCGGAGGGGCTGGGCCCATGAGCCGTGGCCTCTGAGCCTGCGCATCCGGACCCTGTGCTCCGCAACGGGAGAGGCCACAGCAGTGAGAGGCCCGCGTACCGCAAGAGTTTGATTTTATTTCTTATATGCTTGTTTATACATATTGGAGGGGAAGAGTGAAAAGATCTCATTTATTTTAAAAGTGTATTATATATATATATAAAACATATATGTATACTTTTGTAGCTAGCTTTTCTCACTTAATGTATCACAAATGCTTGACAGTCATTAAATATTCTATATCATGATTTTGACAGGTAATAATATTTTATCCTAAGGACATACCATTGTGTACTTTTTCCTATTGCACATTTAAGTTGTTTGCAACCATCTCTTAATCTAAAAAGTTTAATTCCAAAATGGAATTTTAGGATTTATCTACTTATGTAGAAATCCTAAAGAAATTGCCCTTCACAACTAAATAGTATAATTTACCAAATTATTAGGAAAAACGAGAAAGAAACTCATTTGCCTCAACAGATACCAGAAACTCATCTAATGTAAACTCATGTAAAATTGAATCTAGATTTAAATTTAAGGAAAAAAATGTAACAGAGGTTTCTATTTTCTTAATGTGGTAAATACCAAAAAGGCACTTTGGAAGGAAAAAATTACAAAGTGGTACCAGTCTTTACTTAGGTTTAAAGTAATACCACATATGCTGATGATACTACCATTTTTCATGGATTATAAGACTCACATTTTTTTTTCACTTTATCATCTTTGGTGGTAGGATATGTTTTACAATTGATGGTATGTCATAGAGGATAGCTTTTTTCTTTCTTGCTGGTATAAAAATAATGGTGTGTCTTACAGTTGATGACATTTTAGATTTGATAAAATATTGTATTATGAAAAGGAAATAAAAGCAATAGGTAAATAATATCACTTTCAGTACTTGACATAATTGTATAGTAAGAAAACCAACAAAAATGTTCTTAAGGGATTTTTTTTTCTTTCTTTCTTTCTTTTTTTTTCTTTTGGCTGCCTCGAGTCTTAGTTGCAGCATGTGGGATCTTTCTTTTTCATTGCGGTGCGTGAGTTCCTCGTTGCAGCACACAGGCTTCTCTCTAGTTGTGGCATGAGGGTTTTTCTCTCTCTAGTTGTGGTGCATGGGCTCCAGGGTGTGTGGGCTCTGTAGTTTGTGGCATGCGGGCTCTCTCATTGAGGTGCTCAGTAGTTGTGGCACACAGGCTTAGTTGCCCTGTGGCATGTGGGATCTTAGTTCCCTGACCGGGGATCGAACCCGCGTCCCCTGCATTGGAAGGTGGATTCTCTACTACTGGATCACCAGGGAAGTCCCAAGGATATATTTTTTAAACCTTCTGGAATCTCCAAACTCACAAAAGTGGAAATATCTGTAAAATCTTTTCTGTTTTTCCTGAATGAATTACATTTTTATTGAGTCACAAAATTCTTATGCATTAAATCCCATACAATGAAGTCAACAGCCTTTTCAGTTTTCATTAAGATTTTATCTTTCACACAAAGGCCATTTTTTTCTCACAAAATAATTAATTAGTTTTGCTTTTTAATCACTTCTTTGCATAGATTGTTGCTCATGGTGAAGCAGAGCCGTGTGAGATGTGTCTGCTGAGCTTTGACCAGGTTGCCTTGCCAGCCCAGCACTCATTCCTGCAAAACATACCAACTTCACAGTAGCAAAATGACAAAGTACATCTTATAAACCTTTGTGGAACTCTCAAATTCAACTACAAAATTAAATATGTGAAAACCACAGTCTGTGGTAAATGAGTTGCAACACACCTCATGAAACAAAATCAAATGCATCACTAGTGAGAAGAGATTATCTTATATGATGATTGAGAATATTACACTCAGGTCTGGGTACAACACCTAAGTCAAATTAGATTATTTTTGGAGAACAACCAAGTTGCTGAAGGACCTTGGAGAAAATCTGAAGTAACTCTAGATTTAGTCTGATTCAGAGGAGACATGATAACTGCTTTCAAATATTTGAAGGCTTATCATTACTGTTAGACTTTGTCTCTAGAACTAGGACCAATGAGATACAGTGCTAAGGCAATATAAAGAGGGGTTTATTAGTGAGAACTGTCAAAGTAATATGAGAGGTCTCAGGGCTTGTGCGGGTCCCCACAGTGAATTTGTTTAAGCAGAGGTTAAATGATAATTTGCAGTATTACAGAGGAGAGTCAAACATGGGATGAGTTGAACTCTAATCTTTAAAGTTCTGTCCAGTCCTGTTGCTATGTAGTTCTCAGAAAAAATGGTTAGAATAAAAAAATTGCCTTCTAGTTGGATACACTTCAGTTATCGGAATTATTACTCAGCTTATTGAGTACTAACATTGTGATCAGTGTTGCTTGGGGTATGGTTGAAAATGAAAAAATATTCTTTGTTGGGAGCAGGGAGTGCAGAAGCAACTGAAAGAAGCAGGACCCAACACTTAGGTAGGAAGGGGCCAGATTATAGAAGGCTTGGTGAGCCAGAAGGGGCTAAGAACCATTCTTTTGGGTGGAATGACTGTTAAGGAATTAATTTACTGAATGTTACTCATTGTGGCAGAACCCATTTGGTGTTCATTATTAAGCTGGGTCATTTGCTTTTCTTTGTAAAAAGAAAATTTTAAAGCAAGTTACAATCCCAGAGAACAAAGTTTGATTCTGAACAAAAAGTTTTATTTGCTCCTGAAATAAAGCCCTCCTCCCAGCCCCCACCCCCACCCCCAACAAAGAGCAGCGTTGAATCCTGTTGGTTATGGTGCAGACGGCCATGCTAGGTACAATGTGCTTGTTAGATAAATACTTCTTGAGTTGGTTCTTCTGTAAGTAATCTCTGTACCCCAGAATCGGGAGGCCACCTAGAAAACTTTACCCCCCCATCCATCATGGTGCTGATGTGACGGATGGTCTTATTAGGTGACCAACAGTGGAGGCACAAAAATCAAGTATCAAGGAATACCCAGTATTAGGTTGTCTTTCCTGGGAGGTGGTGTGTAAAGGACCTACGTCAATTGAATCTTCACACCATGTGATATACACATTCTACTGTGTAGTAATTTTAATAGCTTATAATGATTTATATTAATAAATTGAATGTCTCCTCTAAGATCTTATTATTTACCTTTTTTGAGAAATCACCCTGAGGTTTGGTTATAGAGAAGTGGTTAAAAAGGAAATATTTGGTAACAGAAACTAGAATAAAAGTATAAAGGCAATATCTAATTCATTGTTTTCCAAGGTGAATTTTTGAGAACTTAAGGCCAATAGAATAATAATATAGAAAGTTTCCAGGCTAGTCCATGAAAATCTATTTATCCCATGATACATATTAAGTGTCACTTAGAGCATTAATTCAGCTCTCCCTGACTACTACATGTAAAGTCTGAATAAATACATTCAAATTTCCAAATCGGGAATATTTTGCCCTGGCAGAAGGAGTGGTAGTGGCTCTGGATTTCTTCATGTGGTGGGATTTGGATTAGAGGGGAATTGCAGACCTTAGCAGCACTGCAATTCTCCCGAGTGTTCAGAAATGGGAAGATTGCGGTGGGGTGGGTAACAGTTGTCTCCTATTACACTGTGTATGGGCTTCACACTTGTTGGGGAGTGCCTGAGCTATGTTTAAGAGCTGTGATGTTGGGACTTCCCTGGTGGTCCAGTGGTAAAGAATCCACTTACAGTGCAGGGCCTGGTCAGGGAACTAAGATCCCACATGCCGAGGGGCAACTAAGCCTGCGTGCCACAACTATTGAGCTCACATGTCACAACTAGAGCCGGTGTGCCACAACTACAGAGCCCATGCGCCCTGGAGCCTGCGCGCCACAGCTAGAGAAGAGAAAACCCGCAGGCCGCAACTAGAGAGAAGTACACACGCCGCAATGAAAGATCCCGCGTGCCTCAACGAAGATCCCGCATGCCGCGACTAAGACCCAACGCAGCCAAAAATAATAAATAAATAAATAATAAATCTTAAAAATATATATATTAAAAAAAGCTGTGATGTTTTCACTCATGCCTCTTTTTGGTTTCATTTTTGAGTGCTATTTTCCCTGAAGCTATACAAGCTTTCTAGAAGAGGAAGAGCTATGTATAGATTCTGAAAGAAGTGTGTGTCCATGAGGCACAATAGTATTGTGAAATGAATTTTGACTTTTTTTGTGGGCGGGGGGGGAATATATATTTTCAGTGATTGGCTATTTTAAGAGTACCTGTCTAACCTCTTTTAAAAACATTTTGAGTGATAGGATAAAAACAGACACTTTAAAAATCACGTTTTTTGTTGTTGGGTGGGGGAATCACTTGTAAGGTCTACACAAGTCCTTCTGTATACTCTCTGGATCGACTAGTTGCCGGATTTCGAACACGAAGTCAGATGCTGCTGGGTCACTTAGAAGAGCAGGATGAAGTCCTCCACTGCCAGTTTTCTGATAGCAGTGACGATGAGTCAGAAGGCCAAGAGAAATCTGAAATTAGGTATGTTAATATAGACTGATTTAATAAACATAATTACGTGATGCAATTAATATATACAGATGTAGGTTTTTTTCATTAAAGTATATCTTTTTCCATTTAGTAGGAGAGTTAAGTGGTTTTTGCTACATGTACTGTCAACTAATGTGTTATGAAACCAGTGTTTGAACACAAGCCATCAGTCTAACAACTGTAAAATAATTTTGCTTTAAAGCATTTATGGTGGTTGAATTTTAATTTTCAGAGAGAATGATTTTGGATTTCCTAATTCTGCTGCCACAGTGGCAACAAACATGATGAATTTTCCACTGGGTCCAACATGGTGGGGGATATCTTTTTATTTTGTGGAATATTAGTAAGTTCCATTTATTTTATATTAATCATTTAAAGAATAATTAATCAATTTAAAGAATAATTTTGGGGGAAACTAATTTGAGGGCAGATTAGAAACCACTAACAGACAAGTTACCTTTGATCCTGATATATTTTTTTTTTTAGACATAAAGGTTGCTCGTGGATTCAAAAGCCAGGCTCTGTTTGTTCTCTTGTTGAATTGAATGATATTCAGGATCAAACACAAAAGTCAAGATTGGAGAATGAAGGTACACAGACTTTCTCAAGTACTTTAGATCTAATATTTATGACACCTCTCTTTTTCTTCAGGCAATAATTTAAGAAGCATCTGGGAATTCTCCAAGATGGGAACTTGATTAGGAGTGCTTTCCCGGCTTTTCCTTTGTGTTCTCTGCTCTACCTCTGAATTTTTGTTCGTTTTTACTCCTTAATGAAAGCAGTTTTTCCACCAATCAATTCAAGCTAGAGTTATAGGCTAAATCTCTCAGAATGGGGATTTTATATTCAAACGTGAATTGATATACATTGTACTCTTGACTTCTTTAAAATGCATCTTAAGTAATTTACTAGCTGTCTACTGCTTCCCTGGCACCCATGCCTACCATTAGTGATATATTTGGCATTAGAGCCAACTTAGTTAAGTGGGTGCTTATAATGTTCACAATTGATGAGAATTTTTATGCATCAAAAAACAGCATAAAAGACATGTTGCAAAAAGTATACGTGGAGATTTTAGCTCATTTCTCTTAGCCTATGTGTGGTCACAACACCAAGAGTAAGAGTACAGAGAATATAAATAACGTGATAGGTCGTACACTGTGAAAATAGCATCTTTTTAAGAGCCTATGGGGGACTTCCCTGGTGGCGCAGTGGTTAAGAATCTGCCTGCCAATGCAGGGGACACGGGTTCGAGCCCTGGTCCGGGAAGATCCCACATGCTGCAGAGCAACTAAGCCCACGCACCACAACTACTGGGCCTGCGCCCTAGAGCCCATGAGCCACAACTACTGAAGCCCTCACACCTAGAGCCCGTGGTCCACAAGATGAAGCCACCGCAATGAGAAGCCTGCTCACCTCAATGAAGAGTAGCCCCTGCTCACCTCAACTAGAGAAAGCCTGCGTGCAACAACGAAGACCCAGTGCAACCAAAGATAAATAATTAAAAATAAATTTGAGCTTATGCGTGTAATATTAAAAAATGAAATTGAGATAAATTTTTAAAATGTATAAATAGTGTAGATAAGTGCTACCCAAGTAGCCATCCTTGAACTGTTTGTTACTGGTCTACAACCAGGTAAGAAACTTAATGTCAGGATGTAAATCAGTGCACCAGCTCCTTCACTGAGGAAGTCTCACTGTGAAAAAAATGTCAGCTGAGCTAAAAGAGTGAGGTAATTGATTTATGTTCTAGTACAAGACAGAAACAGTGTGAGGCCACACTCTTATTAGCCTGGGGTAGAGGGAGACTACATTCTCTGATTACTGTAAAACTATGAGTTAGTAGGAAAAAAATTAAAACCTCTACCTATCTGGAGATTTTATATCTTTCTTAAATAACTCGGGTTAAAGAAAAAGTCAAATTGCAGAATATCTAAGGGTAATGAAAAACTATCAGAACCTACAGGATATGACTAGAGCATATACATATGTTTTAAGGAAAGGAAAACTCACTGTGAGCTGGGAAACTGTCCCAATTGCCATGTATTTTTTCCTTTTTTTTTTTTTCTGTCTGTCCCTTCCTCTGTTACCTCTAGACTGCTTGTGTGTCTGCCTTTTTTTTTTTTAACTCTACTTCTGTCAAATATTTCTGAGCAGATAGTTTTTATTTCTCAGTTTTGTTTCTTTTATTTTAAAGATTTAAAGATTGAATGTCTCCAGGAGATTCAAGAGTTGAATTTGCAAAAATTAAGGAATTCAGAACTCATACTTACTGAAGCTAAACGGAAAATGAGGGAACTTACTATCAACATCAAGATGAAGGAAGATCTAAGTAAAGAATTAATTAAAACAGGTAATAGCATCCTGTGAACCAGCTTATATGAGAAAGAAAAGCTTCTAGGGCTTCCCTGGTGGCGCAGTGGTTGAGAGTCTGCCCGCCGATGCAGGGGACATGGGTTCGTGCCCCGGTCCGGGAAGATCCCACATGCCGTGGAGCAGCTGGGCCTGTGAGCCATGGCCGCTGGGCCTGCGCGTCCGGAGCCTGTGCTCCGCAATGGGAGAGACCACAACAGTGAGAGGCCCATGTACCGCAAAAAGAAAAAAAAGAAAAGCTTCTAAAGTTGGTTCTGATGTTGTAACATTTACTTTAATTTTTGATGCTCAGGACTATCCACATTAGCTTAGAATTCGTTCTAACAAGGTGTGCTCTAGAGCCAGTATGTGGAGGTTAATTATCAAAAGAACTTTGTTATATTTGATTTCATCTATGAATTTTTCTAACTAGTGTGAACTCTGTGTTGTGCTGAAACTCTATGGCACTTAATGTTTTTTGCCACTTTTTAGAAACATTATACTAGGCATCTGGGATAAGTCTGAGATGTTTTCCAAGTTCATTTTTAGTAAATACTTATTTTAAATTATTAGTCTCTTTTTCTTGGATAGTTCATATTTAACCTTAATTATAAACTTTATATTTTAAATGTAGCTAATTTTTGTTTTTCTGAAGATATAAGGATTTGTCCTTGAGAGCTGTCCTCGTGCGTGAGCCAGGCTTTCATCTCCTCCCCTTAATCTACCAGGTTGGGCATATGTACCACATCCTCTCCTCACCCTGCAACTCCATTAGGCTTGCCCTAAAATGTACATCTCAAGCTTTTTGGGTTCCCCTCACTAATACACTCAAAGTGTAAGCCTTGACTACTCTGAAATTCAGTAAAGAATTGAAGGAATAAGACACACTAGTGTTTCTTTCTCCCAATTTCAATGCAAAACAACTCTGGTCACATTTGGGGAAACTGAAGGAAATACTATCCTCTTCTTCTAGCCCAAGACTATAATCACACTCAAACTACACGAATTGTGGGTCCCAAATCCTCTGCCAGCAAGGAGAAACCTGCCTGGCCTCTCCCTCCTCTTTCCTGCAAGCTTGCCTTCTGGCTGTTGGTCCTCCTTTCTCAACTTCCTCTCCTCTAGCTGCTGTCCAAAGCGTTTTTCTTTCTCATTCCTACTGGTGTATGGGCTATGCATCGTCCCAGCTCCAGTTATCCCAGATGTTTGATTTTGACCATTCTCCTTCCTCATAGGCAAGATCAATGCCAGTAAACCTCTCTTAGGAGTATCTAGGAAATGGTTTAGGGGTTTAAATAGCTTCTCCATCCCCATGATTTTAGGGTAGTGAGTGTAGAAATTGAGGATATTTACCACTCTGAAATAAATGATTTTCTTTCATATAGGTTATCCCACCATGGGATATCTAACTAAACAAGCACACTTTTGTAGCCTGGTATACCCATCCTGGTTGCCTTAAAATAGAGGATACCTGAACTTAAACAGAGAAAGTCCTCTTGTTCATTAGAAAGAAGGGAAATTTGGAGCTTTCCTAAAGATCCTTAGAAATGGTGATTAGCAAAAGGGTCAATGTGTACTTACTTTTCAAAGTCCTCTCACTGAAGACTTCCCCAAACTGTAGCTACTTCAGCCAAAATTAATAACAATGACAATTATACTGTATTTCATCAATTTTAATACACACTTTTTTCACATTTTAATATCTCTGAAATCAGGATGCATCTTAAAAATCAGTGGCATTTTAGCATTTTGTCATGGTGTAATTGGTACTGAATTTTTTTTTCTTAGTGGTTCATAAAATATTGGCCTGTTAAACAATTTATGGGACCACACATTCATTAAAACATTGTTGTCATATGTATTTTGAAGTTAGTTGAAATCATAGAATTGTAGAGCCAGAAGACAACTTACAGTGCATTTAGTTCAATAACTCCCTTTATTAAAAATTTAAGAGCTTTACAGTATGCCAGTATAACAACCTGTCCTGGTGATTATTCACCCCATGACCTCTAGACTCTTACTTCCCACTGCTGCTAGTTTGCCAGTCTGGTTCAGGACAGTTGACTATTCAGAATAAATCAGAACCAAATTTTTAGGGTCAGTAGCTGGACCTAGAATGAAAAGAGACATAGAAATATCTATATTCTATTTTTCTCTATGTTCAAAATATTCATAAGAAAAGCATTTTTAAAAAATTTATCTTTAACAAGTTCAAATGAAATGAAAAAGGAGAGGGGGCCAGCTCTATATTAAAGGATTCTTAAGAAACATAACAATAAGATGTACTGTGACCTTGTTTGGATTGTGATTAAAATAGACTAATTGTAAAAGACATTTTGAGACAGTTGGGGAAGTCTGAATAGGAACTGGTGGGTATTAGCATTGTTAGGTGTAATAATGACTTTTTCGTTATTTCCATATTCTGTTTAGATGCTTATTGACGTATACATAGGTGATGACATTATATCTGGGATTGCTTTAAAGTTTTTAAGTAAATTGAAGAAAAAAAGGTATAGATGAAGTAGCTGTGGCAAAATCTTGATAACTGTTGAATCTGGGTGATGGACTTTCATTATATTATTTCTCTACTTTTGATATGTTGAAAAACTTTCATAATAGTAAAAGAAAGAATTCGGAGACAGATTATGGGTGGTAGGAAGACAAAGTGTAGTAAGCAAGAGGCCAGTGAGTCACCCCAAATACCTTTTAACTGAAGTTTGATGCCAGCAAAGGTAAACTGCAAATTCAGAACAAAAGATGAACCAGGGAGAAGATAGAATGGCACCAGATGGGGACAGTCATTAAGGAACTAATTATTAAAAGGACAGGTGGCAAGTTGTGTTTGATGGGGATGGGAGGGACAGCTGGATTTTTAATGCTATGCCTTAAATAATTACTGCCCAGCTTTTTAAGAGTAGGGAAATTTTATGTTTTTGGTGTTTTACTTAGTTTTTAAACATAATTTATAATTGTTATTACTATTATTATTATTATGAAGGTAATGATGTCAAGTCCGTAAGCAAACAGTATTCTCTGAAAGTAACAAAACTTGAACATGAAGCAGAACAGGCGAAAGTGGAATTAACTGAAATGCAAAAGCAGCTAGAGGAACTGGAAAACAAAGATCTTTCTGACGTTGCTTTGAAGGTAAAATTACAGAAGGAATTTCGTAAAAAGATGGATGCTGCGAAGCTAAGAGTCCAGGTAATTTAAAAAATATAATTGAGAAAACTTACTTAAGGCTTCCTGATTTTGAGGATTATTGTACCTAGTTAGGAAAGAAGTAGTATTCAGTTTTTACTAGCGGGAGGAACTGGATGGCAAGTTTTCTTATCCAGTATGCTGGTGAGTTTACATAATTTTAGTCTGGGTAGTATATTTCCTCATTCAGGAAGTGTGTTATTCTAATCTTTTTATCAAAAACCACATGGTGAGAAATAAAGATAACCACAGAAAATAGTATCCTTTTCTGAAGGATAAAAGATTAACTAATGATTAAATAATATATATAAAACATCTGGTATGTATATAGCACTTCCTTGACACTCAACAAATACGATAACTGTTTCAGACAGTTTTCTGAAATCATAACTGATTGGTTTAAGAAAGGTTAATAACTTTGAGTACCACATCTTATTCTTAATTTCCTAATGCTGGACTTTGCTATAACCTCAAATATAGCTACAGTTAAAAAATTCTATTCTTTGAGAAATATTCCATTATAGAGAGATTTTGTGTAGGAAGCCATTCCCAGATGCTTTTGGTATAGTCAGAGTGCTTTGTTAGTTTGCTTATAATGAATTTACTAAAATGCCTTTTCCAGTTCTTTTGATTCATAATCTATTTTGTAAAAATATTTTATTTATTTATTTATTTATTTTTCACTGTGTCAGGTCTTAGTTGCGGCACGCGGGATCTTTCGTTGTGGCATGCGGGCTCTTCACTGTGGTGCGCAGGCTTCTCTCCAGCGCACGGGCTCATTAGTTGCGGTGTGCAGGCTCTCTAGTTGTAGCGTGTGGGCTCCAGAATGTGCAGGCTTAGTAGCTGTGGTGTGAGGGCTCCAGAGTGCATGGGTTCTGTAGTTGTGGCATGCAGGGTTAGTTGCCCTACGGCATGTGGGTTCTTAGTTCCCTGACCAGGGATCGAACCAGCATCCCCTGCATTGCAGTATGGATTCTCAACCACTGGACCACCAGGGAAGTCCCTGATTCATAATCTGTTGCTTTCATATTGTTTCCACTGTACATAGAATGGAATTGTAGTTAACCTAGTCAGAGCATTAGTTACCTATTTTTGAAACTGTGCCACAGTTATTTTCTTTCAACAAGATAAGTGTTCACCGCACACCTCCTGTGTGCCAGGTCCTGTTCTAGGTGGGGATGCAGAAGTGAACAGAGCAAAAAAGTCCCTTCTTCTAGGGTTTTTAATGCCATCTCAAACAGCTGCACATCGCCATTAAAATTTTTTTATACTTAAGTAGCCTCTCAAGTCAACACCAAGTTAAAATAACGTGACTTGACACTTTGCACTTTCCTTCAGAATACATATTTTCCCTTAGCAATTCACCTCAGAGAGTCTTGCGATCAATTTTTTTAAAGTTCTTGACCATTAAATTAAGGCTGCGACGTCTAACAAAGTACTCATTTGAACAAAACATTAGTAGAACAAAACAATTAAGAGCTTTCCTTTATGATTATTATGAAATTTATTTATAATTTCATAGGTTTATATCCTACCTTCAGTTCTTTTTTTTTAAAGACATTTATTCAGCGTCATCATCAGACTATTACATTTAGCAATCAAAGCACGCATGCAAAAAAAAAAAATCTACATTAAAACCCTTTGTTGGAATGCTTTACACTTTCCGCAGAACAGAAACTAAAATAACCTGTTATACAACTAGTCACAAATACAGCCCTTGAGGTTTTTTTGCCCATACACATGAGTGTTGTCTAAAACATGTCTTCTCTGTAACAGCTAGGCCCTGCCACCGCTGTGCTTGGCCGAGTTCACAAATCTCTTGTAACCTGTATCTTCCCTGTAACTTCCCTGGCTCTCCTCTCCTGCTAAGCTTTGTTTCCTGGCAGTAATTAAAACCTTCTGCCACAGCCATAGCTACTGCTGCTGCTGGAACTACCAGAGCCACCTTGATTTTGTGGTTTGGCAAAGTATTGGCCTCCACCACCATAGGGGCCAGAACTTCTGCCTCCAAAGTTTCGTCCTTTCATGGGTCCAAAATTTGAAGATTGATTGTTGTAATTGCCAAAATCATTGTAGCTTCTGCCACCTCCAAAATAGCTTCCGTCATTACCAAATCCATTACTGCCATCCCCACTGCCACCATATCCCCCACCACCACGGCTGCCACCAAAGGCATCTCGACCACTGACGTTCCCTCCACGACCAGAGTTGTCATTCCCACCAAAACCCCCTCCATGACCACCGCCAGTTTCCAGAACCACTTCGACCTCTTTGGCTGGATGAAGCGCTAGCCTTCTCTTGCTTAGATAGGGTTTTCCTTACTTCACGGTTGTGGCCGCTCACTGTGTGATATTTCTGAATGACAGTCTTGTCTGCGGAGTCATGGTCATCAAAGGTTACGAAAGCAAAGCCTCTGTTTTTGCCACTGCCTCAGTCAGTCATGATTTCAATCACTTCAGTTTTCCCACATTGTTCAAAATAATCTCTTAGGTGATGTTCTTCAGTGTCTTCTTTAATGCCACCAACAAAAATCTTTTTCACGGTTAAGTGGGTGCCAGGTCTTTGAGAATCTTCTCTTGAGATGGCCCTCTTTGGTTCTCCAACTCTTCCATCCACCTCATGTGGCCTCACATCCATGGCCGCATCCACCTCCTCTGCAGTGGCATATGTGACAAACCCGAAGCCTCTGGAGCGCCTGGTGTTTGGACCGCTCGTTACCATACTGTGAGCGCTGCCTGCTGCTCAGGTGGCTCCTCAGACTCACATCAGTTGTTTCAAAGCTCAAACGTCTGATGAGGAGCTTCTGCAGCTGTTCGGGCTCTTTGGGAGACGGACTTAGACACGACAGCAGTAGACGGGGGAGACTTCAATGATGCTTACTCGGCGGCGTCCACGGGCAGAAAGGTTGTCCTACCTTCAGTTCTGATTGTAATTCTTATACTCAATATTAATAAGTAAGAACTGATCTTGTTATCTGGTAATCTGTCTATTCAGATTTTCTATTTCTTCATAATTCAGTCTTGGAAGACTGTGTGTATCTAGGAATTTATCCATTTCTTCTAGGCTATCCAATATTTTGGTATATAATTGTTGATCATACTCTGTTTTTTTCTTTTTTTTTTTGGCTGTGTTGGGTTTTCATTGCTGCACACGGGCTTTCTCTAGTTGCGGTGAGTGGGGGCTACTTTTCCTTGTGGTGCGCAGGGATGGCTTCTCTTGTTGCGGAGCACGGGCTCTAGGTGCGCAGGCTTCAGTAGGTGTGGTACGTGGGCTCAGTAGTTGTAGCTCGCAGGCTTTAGAGCTCAGGCTCAGTAGTTGTGGCACATGGTTTTAGTTGCTCCGCGGCATGTGGGATCTTCCCAGACCAGGGCTCGAATCCGTGTCCCCTGCATTGGCAGGCGGATTCTTAACCACTGTGCCACCAGGGAAGTCCCTGATCATACTCTTTTATGATCCTTTGTATTTCTGTGGTATCAGTAGTGACTTCTCTTTCATTTCTGATTTTATTCATTTGAGGCCTCTCTTTTTCTCTTTTTGAGTCTGGCTAAATTGTCAATTTTATTTATCTTTTAAAAAAAACAGCTCTTAGTATCACTGATCTTTTCTATTGTCTTTTTAGTCTCTATTTCATTTATTTCTTCTCTGACCTTTATTATTTCCTTTCTTCTACTAACTTTGGGCTTTGCTTGTTCTTCTTTTTCTAGTTCCTTTAGGTGTAATGTTAGATTGTTTATTTGAGATTTTTCTTGTTTCTTAAGGAAGGCCTGTATCACTGTACACTTCCCTCTTAAAACTGCTTTTTTTGTGTCCCATAGATTTTGGACAGTTGTGGTTCCATTTTCATTTGTCTCAAGGTATTTTTTGATTCCCCTTTGATTTCTTTGTTGACCCATTGGCTGTTTAGTAGCATATTGTTTAGTCTTCATGTGTTTGTGTTTTTTCCAGTTTTCTTGAAATAGCCAAAATTATTATTTTTCTAAGGAGGTTATTATATTTACTGTATAAATCTATAGCTTAAGCCTTGTGTGTGGATTTAGCAAAGATTATTCTTCTGGTTGTGATTAAAAGGTTAAATGAAAGATTATTAATAGGGTTTGAATCATCATGTTCTTTTTTTTTTTTTTTTTTTTTTTTTCATCATGTTCTTTTTGTTTTCCATGTTTCTTGTTATGTATCTTTTTCTGCTGAGGGTACTGATGAGGAAAGGAAAGAACTTAATTAAATTCAAAAGAAATATCTCATAGACGGAGGACTGAAAGAAGTGTCCCACGTAGTTTTAGAGATTTCTGTGCCTTTGCCATATGCATGCACAACTGATGGGGATGGGGATGCTAAAGATGATAAGGATGGTGGTGGGGATGAGAAGTGTGATAGTTAAGTATCTACCAAGTGCTATATACATACTAGATGTTTTATATGTATTATTTAATCCTTTGAAGTGGGTTTTTTTTTTTTTTTTTTTGCGGTACGCGGGCCTCTCACTGTTGTGACCTCTCCCCTGCGACATTAAATGAAAAGTTTAAGTTTAAGTTTACTGGAGGGATATGAGAGGTGCAGTTTTTCATTTTGAAATATTCCATATGATCCCAGGTCTTACAGAAGAAGCAACAAAATAGTAAGAAATTGGCATCACTGTCGATCCAAAATGAGAAACGTGCTAATGAACTAGAGCAGAATGTAGATCACATGAAACATCAAAAGGTACAGCTGCAAAAAAGACTTCAAGAAGAAAATGAGAAAAGGAAGCAACTGGATGCAGAAATTCAGCAGGGTCAACAAAAAATCAAAGTAATATTGTCATACTTTCCTGCTAAGCATAATATGAAATGTTCAATTGCTCAGAGCTAATGTAACCAAGGTCTTGATTCAGTTGGCTTGTGAGGTATCTCACCTTGGCCTGTCCTTGGCTGCTGTCCTCATTCACTTTAAAACTTTGTTGATCTACATAGTAAAAGCTATTTATTGAATTCTGAGTACTGTCTTGAAGGCTTTGACTTCCCAAAAGAAAGTGCCATGATAATTTCTGTAACTAGGATCCTAACTTCAGTTGAGGCTGTCAAAAACACAAATTTATAAAGCTGACTTTCTAAAAAAATATCTAACATTTGAATAGGATTTGCCATTTTCAAAGTGCTTTGACATGCATTGTCCATGCGGCAGCATAGAAAAAGGTACAAGGTAAAATGGTACCATTTCATTCATAGTGTGCAGAAAAGTGATCAGACCTGTATGCCCAGCCGTTCTATAGAATGGATTGGGCTGGGGAGGAACTAGTGGTGTCAGCCTGGGCTCTGGAGCCAGGCTTGCATGTATTCAATCCCAACTCTCTCAGTTCCTGGCTAGATCATTTACTGAGAAAATCACTTACCCTCTCCGTGTCTGTTTATTCTTATCTAAGATGGCCTTATCATACTTGCCTCAGTAGGGCTCTTTTGAAGAAGAGAAGGATGATAATGATCATAATAACAACAACAAACACTTATCTAGCGCTGTGTACCAGGCTCTGTTCTGTTCAAATGTTAAGCCAGACTCAAGGTTTGGAACATAATTGGAGATTTCCTAGATTTTAAACTTTGGAAAATAATATATTCTCAGACCTTAAAAAAAAAATGACAGAATTTATTGATGGAAGGGAACTTAAAAGAGCATTTAAGCCAAATTACTGATTCTTTTTTTTTTTAATCAGCTTTATTGAGATATACTTCACATATCATACAGTTCACCCATGTAAAGCATACAGTGGGTTTTGGTATATTACATTATTGATTTTTATAAAATAATATAACATGAAATTGACCATTTTAGCTTTGTTTAAGCGTATAGCTCAGTGCCATTAATTACATTCGGTGTTGTGGAACCATCACCACTATCTTTTTCCAAAACTTTTTCATCACCCTTAATAGACACTTGGTAACCATTAAGCAATAATTCCCTTTCCCCTCTTCCCCCCAAGCCCCTGGTAACCCTAATCTACTTCTCTCTTTATGAATTTGCCTATTCTAGATATTTCATAAAAGTGAAATCATACAATATTTGTCCTGTATCTGGCTTTTTTCCTTTAGCATCATGTTTTCAAGGTTCAGCCATGTTGTAGTATATATCAGAACTTCATTCCTTCTTATGGCTGGGCAATATTCCATTGCATGCGTGCACAACATTTTGTTTCAGCATTTATCTGATAGGCACTTGGGTTGTTTCCACGTTTTGGCTATTGAATAATGTTGTGATAAACATTGGCATAGAAGTAACTGTTCAAGTGCCTGCTTTCAATTTGGAATTGAAATACCTAGGTGTGGAATTGCTGAGTCATATGCTAATTCTATGCTTAGCTTTTTGAGGAACCACCAACTGTTTCTGATAGTGGCAGCACCATTTTACATTCCCACCAGCAATGTATGAGGGGTCTCATTTCTCTGCATCTTCATCAACACTTGTCATTTTCTGTTTCTTTTTTATTATAGTCATCCAAGTACATGTGAAGTGGAATCTCATTGTGGTTTTGATTTTCATTTCCATAATGACTAATGGTATTGAACACCTTTTCATGTGCTTATTGCCCATTTGTATATCTTCTTTGGAGAAATGTCTTTTCAAGTTCTTTGTCTGCTTTTTAATTGGGCTGTCTCTTTGTTGTTGACTTGTGGGAATTCATTATGTATTCTGGACATTAAACTTTATCAGATACACGGCTTCCAAATATTTTTTTCCATTCTGTAGATCATCTTTGCATTTTCTTATTTATTTGTTTGTTTATTTATTTATGGCTGTGTTAGGTCTTCATTTCTGTGTGAGGGCTTTCTCTAGTTGCAGTGAGCCGTCGTGGTGCATGGGCCTCTCCCTCTCGCGGCCTCTCCTGTTGCGGAGCACAGGCTCCAGATGCGCAGGCTCAGTAGTTGTGGCTCACGGGCCCAGTTGCTCTGCGGCATGTGGGATCTTCCCAGTCCAGGGCTTGAACCCGTGTCCCCTACATTGGCACCAGATTCTCAACCACTGCACCACCAGGGAAGCCCTTTACATTTTCTTGATAATATTCTTTGATGCACCAAAGTTTTACATTTTTTATGAAATTCCAATTTATCTATTTTTCCTTTTGTTGCTTGTGCTTTTAGTATCATATCTAAGAATCCGTTGCCAAATCTAAGGTCATAAGGATTTACCCCTATGTTTTCTTCTGGAGTTATATGGTTTTAGCTCTTATATTTAGGTTCCTGGTCCATTTTGAGTTAATTTTTGTATATGGTGTGAGGTAGGGGTCCATCTTCATTCTTTTGCATGTGGAAATCCAGTTGTTCCAGCACCATCTATTGAAGAGACTATTCTTTCCCTGTTTAATGGACTTGGTACCCTTGTCAAAAACCAATTGGCTGTAGATTTATGGATTTATTTCTAAACTTTCAGTTCTATTCCATTTGTCTATATGTCTATCCTTGTGCAAGTACACACTGTTTTGTTTTTTTTGCGGTACATGGGCCTCTCACTGTTGTGGCCTCTCCCGTTGAGGAGCACAGGCTCCGGATGTGCCGGCTCAGCGGCCATGGCTCATGGGCCTAGCCACTCCACGGCACATGGGATCTTCCCGGACCGGGGCATGAACCCATATCCCCTGCATCGGCAGGCGGACTCTCAACCAGTGTGCCACCAGGGAAGCCCCACACTGTTTTGATTACGGTAGCTTTGCAGTAGATTTTGGGAAGTAAGTCCTCCAACTTTGTACTTTTTCAGGATTGTTTTGGCTATTTGAGGACTCTTGAAATTCCACATGAATTTAAGGGTCAGCTTTTCCATTTCTGCAAAAAAGGCCATTGGAATTTTTTCTTTAATGCTTTAATTGTGTTTAATGCATAGTTCTTTTTTTTTTTTACAGCAGCACTCAACAAATTTTTATTTTCAACTTATTCCTTTTATGACGATCTGTTCTTGGCTTTTTCTCTGTAGATGCACTTTTTAAAAATTTATTTATTTTCTTTATTTTTTTGGCTGCATCTGGTCTTAGTTGAGGCATGCAGGATCTTTCATTGTGGTGCAGGCTCTTTGTTGTGGCGCAATGGCTTCTCTCTAGTTGTGGTATGTGGGCTTCTCTCTAGTTGTGGCATGCAGGTTTTCTCTCTCTAGTCATGGTGTGTGGGCTCCAGGGTGCGTGGGCTCTGTAGTATGCAGCACACAGGCTCTCTCATTGAGGCGCGCAAGCTCAGTAGTTGTGGCGCATGGGCTTAGTTGCCCTGAGGCATGTGGGATCTTAGTTCCCTGACCAGGGATTGAATGCAAGTCCCCTGCATTGGAAGGCGGATTCTTTACCACTGGACCACCAGGGAAGTCCTGGCCATTGGATTTTTTTTTTTTTTTTTTTTTTTGTGGTACGCAGGCCTCTCACTGTTGTGGCCTCTCCCGTTGCAGAGCACAGCCTCCAGACACGCAGGCTCAGTGGCCATGGCTCACAGGCCCAGCCGCTCCATGGCATGTGGGATCCTCCTGGACCAGGGCACGAATCCGTGTCCCCCACATCGGCAGGCGGACTCTCAACCACTGCGCTACCAGGGAAGCCCGCGGCCATTGGAATTTTGATATGGATTGTGTTGACTATGTAGATCTCTTAGTGCAGTATTGGCATCATGACAATATTAAGTTTTCCTATCCATGAGCATGGGGCATCTTTTCATTTATCTAAATCTTCTTTAATTTCTTTCAGAATGTTTTATAATTTTTAGTGTACTAGTCTTTTACCTCCTTGGTTAAATTTATTCCCAGATATTTTATTATTTTAGATGTTTTTATAAATGGAATTGCTTTCTTAATTTCCTTGAGTTACTCATTCTAAATAATAATGGTAATAATCATTATTATAGCAGTAAATAATATCTATTATTTGTCTTCAGTCAGTACTGTGCTAAGCACTTATGTGCTTTATCTCATTTGTCTTTTTCTCTTCCTGTATTTTCAGCTTTTCCTTTTCTCCTAGATTCTTTCTTTAAACATCTTAGACTTTTCTCATCCTAAAATTACTCTCCTTCAACTTTATACTTCTCTCTCTCACTTCTCCCCTTTATAACCAAACTTCTTGGAAAAGTTTACTATATTTGATTCTGCTTCCTTTCCTTTCATTTGTTCTCTTCTCCTCTCCAGTCTGGTTTCTGGGTCTTGGCTGTACCGTTTACTTCAAAGCTCTTGAGAAGTTCACTAGTGCTCTCTCTGTCATACCTCAGATGTATCCACCATAGTTCACCACTCCCTCCGTCTTGAAATATTTCCCCCTTTGCCTTTGTGAAATTATACTCACCTTGTTTTTTCTTCTCTGATTGCTTGTTCTTTGTCTTTGCTAGCTTATCCTACACTGTCGTTTCCTTACCTGTGGGAATTACTCAGGGCTCTAGCCTATGCCCTCGTATCTTCCATACTCTGTTCTGGGTGACCTCTCACCTTGTCTTTTTCCATGACTGCAGTTTAACTCTGACAACTCCCAGATTTAATCCTTAATACCAGATTTGCCATTTGAGCTCTGGATTCATATATCCAACCGTTGACATCTTTATTAGGTTGTCTTATAGATGAATTCCCTTACTTATCTCCCCACTATTCCTCCTCCCTGCTCCCTTCATGGGGGAGAAAATATAGTTTTCCAGTGTACTTTACATGACATTTCAATGCATTCAGTTGGGTAGGCTAGAAATTTAGCAGTCATCCTTGACTCTGTCCTCTTCCTCATTATGCATATCCAATGAACCACAAAGTCCTATAAATTGAGTCTTCTAAATATCTTGAATCTGTTCAATTCTCATTTCACTGCCAACAGCCTAGTCTGTTCATTGCTGTCCTTCCTCCAGTGTGAGGATCAGGCCTGCCTGTCAGTCCTGTGGTCTTTGGGTCTCAGCTTCTCATCTCTCATGAATGCTGGCTTAAACCAACAAGATATAGCACTCTCTAAATCTATGTTTAGGGAAAAGAAAAATACTTTTGAGCAGAATGCATAGTCTGCTGAAATGCAACTCTACCTGTAACTTAAACTTTTTACATTCTTATCTAGGGTAATTTTGTTCCTTCTCTCATTCTAGGGAAATATGGCCCATTTAAGGGGAGAATGAGTATTCCAGAAAAAGGAACAGTCTGCCCCAAAGATATATTGAAGTTTCTACTACTTCATGCAAAAACAAAACCTGCTCAGAGTCCTAAGGGTTATCTTGTCTTCTGTTTGGAGCTAACTCTCTAACATTCCATTTTTCACTTGACTAAACCATTTCCAGAGAATACTATGACTTCTGCATAGGTTCTCCATAGAGCAGCAGTTCTTAACTGAAGACTATGGATGAACTATAAAGGAAAGGTATGGGAACCCCTGAAATGTGACCTGGGCTTTTTACTTCTCTAAGCACCGATTTCCTCATCTATAAAATGGGATTTATAATGGTATCTGTTTCATAGGATTATTGTGAGGATTAAATGGGATAATTAAATAGATGTATAAAGCATAGCACAGTACCTGGTAGACAGTTATTTTACTATTATAATAGAGATTACAATATAAGGTAAAGGTAATAATGTCTAGAGCAACATGCAAAAGAGGGGATTAGACCACCTGCAGTACACTTTCAAAGCATTTGTAGAAGAATAAGAATAGTAGGCAGTCAGCTCCAGTATAAGGTGCCTTTATTTCAGCATCCTGATGTTGCTGTGACTGTGACAGGGACTAAATTATAACTGTGAACTAGAACTAGGGAAGCATGAAAAATTAATGGGTAGTAAATATAACAGGGTCCAAATGCACTCATAATTCAACTCAAGTGGGCATAGAAAATTTCTTTATCTAGTCCATAGCAGACCTGTGTTCCTTATGACACCCCTCCCACCCTGCCCTGCCCAAACCATGTCACGAGAATTTCTGGAAATATCACGGGAACTAACCAAATAACCAGTCTGTCCAAACCTTATTCTGATAGTTTAAACATTTCCTTCAAATAATTCTCAGTTCTCTTGAATAAGAATATTCAGTCTCTTGGCCTCTTCCTCCCCCTGATTCTCAAAGATAGAGTCTGGTATATGTGGTGTTCAGGTGTGTAGCTTTATTGCATCACATGGTGTTGAGGGGGAAGGGACTTTATGAGTTTCATTTTGTCCTTGGATGTGACTGGCTGGAATCTGCTCTCTCTTGTTCACCTTTCCCTGCTGGCACTTGATGTGAAGCCAGTATAGTTCATAGATTGGTCTCACTTTCAGCTTAGATCCTGGAGGTGCTTTGGCTTCATCTCATCTCCTAATGGCATTATAAATCCCTGTTGAGACTATTAGATCTCCCATCTAGCTTGCTAGCCCAGTGACCTGTCCTCACCTTCAGTTTTGGGGTCAGTTCCCCACAATAACTGACCCCTATTTGTTCTCAACTCAGGATCCTCATCATCTGAGGCCAAGGAGTCCAATTAGTCTCTGTTTCCTGATCATACTTCTCTGTTCTTTCAGCGAGACTGGGCAGATCCATGTGGGTGTGAGGCCTCTGCACTGCAGTCCTCATTTTCTCCGTCTGCTCTTAGTGATACCTTTATTTATCATCCCCTTTCTGGGCGAAAACTCAGAAGAAAATTGGGACACACATCTTTTTTACTGTCTCTTTTCTCCTTTCTGCCATTTCCAGGGCTGGAAAATGGTAGACTTCCCTTTTACTTACTTTTTATCAGTACTTCTGAAATTACCTATGGAAAAGATACAATTTTCATTTTATTATTCATTTGTTACAGCCCAATACCTTTGTAAAATAAGAACTAATAGAAAAATGAAATAAAAACTAAAATATACAAGTCTATCTTTTAATTATTAGATTCAACAGACATAAAATTCTTCTGTTAAATTGTTGTAAAAGGTTCTAAACACTTACTTTTAATTTATGTACTTATCCATCATGGACCAGTAAGAAATAGCAGTGCGGACCAGTTCACTTTGAGTTCATGGCCTCCTTCCTGATTCCTGCTAAGCTTTGGTGGTGGATGGCAACATCGTCTCTAAACCCCAGTAGAACACAAGGGCCCTCTTGACTTGACTCTTAAGATGTGAATGGAAACTAAAGGAATTTGGAAAATACTCTTCAGAGGACCATGATCAGTCTTGAAAGACTATTTTCATGCTTCAAAATCTGATTTTTGAATGCTGGAAACTGAATATAACTTTTCTTTTTACATTTCTCCTGTGATAAATTCTAATATCCCCATTGCAGATGGGTGCTTTGGGTGGACTAACTGAAGGTAATGAACTCAGAAAGGCAGAGGAAAAGAGCAGGTTTATAATTTTCATACTCTTATCCCTGTTATGCAAATTTGTAACACTAGCAAAGAATGAAAAAAATACCTAGTTTTTCTAGTAAATCCTGATTTTTACTGTGAGATTTTATTGCTTGAATGAGGGGCTAACATTATTTTCTTCTTAAATGGCCCCAACCTTCATTTACTCATTTTCTTTCTTTTTGCAACTAAGAAAGTAAATGTTAAAATGATTATCTGCATAAATATTTAATGATGACCATGTAGTAAAAGCAATAAGGTGTTTTCAATTCCTGTTTTCTGTAGGAACTACAGTTAAAAACAGAACAGGAAGAAGGTCTAAAACTGAAAGCTGAGGACCTTGATGCATTTAAGATGAAGAGGAGAAAAGGTTCATTTGGAAGTATAGACCAACTCCAGGTTTGTCGATTCTATTTAGTGTTTCCTGGTTTCTCTTCAATTTGATGATTGTCTAAGTAGGGGTAAAAAGTGGTGGACTCTGAATAAAATCTTCGAACACTAGACTTTGCCACTCGAGTACAAAATTTCTAATATTTCTTCTGAATTTTTTGTGTTATTAAAAAATTAATTTCCCATCTGGAAATGTGCTGTATTCTTATTTCAGTAGAAATGGGTTTATCTGAATGTTGTGGAATGTAAACATGAAAACTAGATTGTATTTATTCCCATGTCAAGACTGGTTTATTCGCCTGGAAACATATATTTCTAAAGATAAGAGCTCTCTACTCAAGCACAACCAAATTGTATATGCACCATATATAATATATTAAAAAGCTATTGTTTTAGTGCCACATTTAAAAAATGAAATCCATAGATTAATATCAGAGTTCAAAGAAACAAAATTTTAATTTTATGTAAATTAGAAATGGCAGTTCTAAAAGTCTTAAAGATGATTACTGTGCTTAAAACTGTTATTACCCTCAAATGCAAATACATCACCTTAATTTTGAAAAATTTATTTGCTCTCTCTTCTTAAATCTTATATATTTTAATAGTAAAATTTAGGACATGAATGTATTCTCAGTTATTTTACTAGTATATTTTAGAAATTAGTTGAAGAGCTCTCTCACTGACATGCTTGGTAATATTTCTGGGTGGAAGGGTATGTGGGGGAGTAGGTGAGGTAGGAATGCATAGAATAGTTAGACCTGCTTTTCAAAATGTTAAGGATCTAAATTTTAAATGAATACAATAATAGATTCCCACAGCTTGCACTGATTATGTCGGGTTAAAAATAATAATAAAACAAACAAACAAACAAAAACCTTCATGCTTTTTAATGTTGTAAAACAACATTTTCCAGAATTTGACTCTAAACAGGAACAAGAACAAGATTATAAATTAATCAATATGACTATCCAAAGAGCTTTTAATAGGACATTGATTTGATATGAAGCTCTCTTATAAGAAGAGAGTAGTTAAAATTGGAACTGTGTGGTAGGAATATTTATTATAAGAAAAGACAGAATAAGAAATTTCCAGAAAAGTTACTAAGATACAGTGAATTGCACAAATCATACCCTTTATTATATCAAATGCAGAAAAATCCATTCATTTATTATTATTTCCCTTAAAAAACCTGTATTGTGTTAGCAGACTCCTACCCATTCTTCAAAGCACAGCTAAAATATTGCCTACTCTGTGAGGCTGGCACTGACATTTCTTCCATTTCTCAGACAGAACCGATCCCTCCTTCCATTTTTGCATACATAGTACCTAGGAGTTAGCTGTATACAACATTTATTATCAACCGTCATAATTTTTTGGTTTCTTTCCTGTTGGAATGGAGCTTACAGAATATCTGTTATTCATCTTTCAAACCCCACTCACAGTCAAGAAATGTTTGTAGAATATGTTTTAAGTTAATTGCTAGTCTTCATAGGGTCTCATATATGGAGTTTCTAAGGTATAGCTGGATATAACAAAACTAAAGTATTTCTGTAGTTGCTCTGGGATATGCTTCCTGTTCGTAATAATTGTAGAGCTGCTATTTTAGGCCTCAATATTATTTGGATGTGCTGTTGCTTATAGGACCATACTATCTAGGTCTGGATGGAAAACTACATAGCTCTGGACCTGCTTTGCCTTGGCCACTTTGCTCTCTTTTTCTCATGCATATTCACTGTCTTATTGTCGTAATATAGATTTCTAGGGACAGTTTTTATCAAGTTTGAGAAGAACTGGAAAATAGTACTATATTGATTTGTTTTCTTATTATTTGTTATTTAGGTGGCATTGCTTCATTACTATGTGCCAGTGCAGATGGGCACTTGGTAGAGTTCATCTTGGACAGTCATTCCATTCACATTTTTGTTTGTACTTATTTCTGGGTATCCTTAACTCAAGAGAACACTGAGATGTTTGTTTTGGAAATCTTTACAGCTCAATTTATTTTATTTTGTAATTGTTTGATGTTGAGAGGCTACAATGCAGAGTGGATTTCCATACTCCATCATCTATGTCTTCCACAAGGTGTATTCATTTATTCACCTCATTAGTTGATTGATTGAATCAAGAATTCATTTAATATTTTATTGAAAGCCAATCATGGGCCAGGCAGTAGAGCAGGCACTGGGGCTAGAGAGGCAAAAAGCACTGTCCCTGCAATCAGTCAAGGAGCTCAAGTAGGAGAGAAAGACTGTAGAACAATCAGGAGTATTAGTGCTGTGAGAGAGGTGTGCACCTCTGTAACAGAGAAGATTTCCAGCATGTTCTCAGAACTAACTCTCAATATAAAGAAAACTGTCCTGACGCCTGAAAAAATCTCAGACTCAAACATATTTGTGGAATAAATTTTAATTCCTTATAAAACAACACAGAAAGATGTTAACTTAGAACCGCTTATTTCTTGACAGTTTTGGACAGTCACTATTTTATTATTCTCACTGTTCATTTAAGGTATTCCAGATAGTTTTTAAATGTTCATTTAAGGTGTTTTAGTCAATCTGAAGTTATATTATTACCATATAAATTTTATGGTGAAGAAAAACAAATTATAACATTTCTTTGGAATTTTAATGTAGAAATTGGATGAGCAAAAGAAATGGTTAGACGAAGAAGTAGAGAAAGTTCTGAACCAACGCCAAGAATTAGAGGGGCTGGAAGAAGACTTAAAGAAACGGGAGGCCATAGTTTGTAAGAAGGAGGCCCTGTTACAGGAGAAGAGCCATCTGGAAAATAAGAAGTTACGATCTAGTCAGGTATTCTATTTAATATGCTCTTTGATTCTGGTTGTAAGCCTTATAAACTAGGATTTATTTTTCTCTATGAAGTAAATCATACCACTGTAAAGTTAGAAATCAAAAGAAAACTTTTCTGGTTTTCAGTGTATTTTGCTTATAAGTGCTTATTTAATGACTATCACTAAAATCTATTTTGAAGTAAAATGTTCAATGTTCTACCAAGTATGATTTACTTATTATTAACTTTTTTGGGGTATTTAAAAAATTGTATATTATACATAACATAAAATTTACCATTTTGACCATTTTAAAGTGTACAATTCAGCAGCATTAATTACATTTACAGTGTGGTACAACCATCACTGTTGTCTATTTCCAAACTTTATTGCCTCAAACAGAAACTCTGTAACCATTAAGCAATAATTCACCATTTCCCCTGGCAGCCTCTATTATTAACCTTAGTGGATATTTAAAAAATAAATTGTACCATTTGATGCTGTAGAGTGAACATTGATAATTTGGAAGAATAGACTTGAAAACGATCTATCACTTACTACTCACAGTTAGGGGTTTGCAGGTTTCCTATAAAAGAAAAAAAATTTTGTATAATGAAGATTTGTTTATTTTTCTAATTATAAAGAAAAGGGGGACTTCCCTGGTGGCACAGTGGTTAAGAATCCTCCTGCCAATGCAGGGGACATGGGTTCAATCCCTGGTCTGGGAAGATCCCACATGCCTCGAGCAGCTAAGCCCACGCACCACAACTACTGAGCCTGTGCTCTAGAGCCCGTGAGCCACAACTACTGAGCCCATGTGCCACAACTACTGAAGCCCGTGCATCTGGAGCCCTTGCTCCGCAACAAGAGAAGCCATTACAATGAGAAGCCCGCACACTGCAACGAAGAGTAGCCTCCACTCGCTGCAACTAAAGAAAGCCCATGCACAACAATGAAGACCCAATGCAGCCAAAAAAAATTTTTTTAATAAATAAATAAATAAAGTAAAAAAAAAAAAGACAAGGGTATCTTTACAAAAAAATTTGTTGTAGGACTTGGGTTCTCTGAGCCAGTCAAAGAAGTGGTTTTATGAAGGACTTCACCTCAATTTCAGGTTTTGAAAAAGGAATGATTGTGGAGGGAGTAGAAGGACCCAGGAGAAGCTTTTTTGGATATATGTATATATATATTAGGTATATACATACTTTCAGTAATAACAGTAGCAACATTAGCATCTAAAAATGAACCTAGCTTGCCCCAGACTTGACAAAGACTGTCTACACAAACCTTTGCCTCCAGCTGGCCTTGAGTCTGGGGTCAGTCTATAATATTGAGTCATGGAACAGAGAGATCAGTGACCTGCCCTTTATTAAACCTGCCTGTCATCCAGCATCTAGACCACCGGGATCTGAGGTGACGGTGACATGTTCTTAACTTCTCCACCTCAGTATAACAGGTGGACAGGCATGGGGACCTGCACTTATTTAACCTCTGCTCTGTCCTCTGTTCCCCAAACATGTTGAAATAGCTTTTAGCAGCAGGTTGTTGGACATTGGGGTAGGGGCAGCCCCTCCAACCAGCCTAGTTGCTGGTGCTACATCCAGGTAGCTTGTTTACATTGGCTGTCAAGGTCAGGTTTTAAAAGCTGCGAACCCCGAAAAAGACCCATGTAAATGACAGCAAAGGAGGTTAACAAATGAACGTATCAAGTGAATAAATAGAAGAAAATACCTGGGACCTTTATGATGTGTTCTGTATCACAAAAGAAAAAAGAGGAAAAAATAAAAAAGGAATAAGAAGGAGACTCTTACTTCTGAAATACATTTACTTCAAGATACAGGGGTAAAAAAGAAAAGAAAATAGTGGTTTTCTAGTTTCAACAAGATGTAATATTTAGGAAGTCAGAACATACTGAGGTAAGCAGAGAGTGCAAATAAAGGAAACCCACAGGAAATCATAGCAAAATTGATTCTTTGAAGTTTGTTTTAATAAAACAGAAGAGAAACTTGAGACATATTTCTGGGTTCCTTTTAAAACAAAAGTTGTAAGAATATTACATATTTTTTCAGTATTTAAGAATTACCATAAGATGCGATCATATGCATTTCAAACAAGAAACATGATATAAAAAAGCCTATATTCATATCATATACAGATTTAACTCAAAGTGAATCAAAGACTTAGATGTAAGTGCTAAAACTATAAAAGTCTTAGAAGAAAACATAGGTATAACTCTTTGTGACCTTGGGTTAAGCAATGGTTTCTTGGCTATTACACCTAAAGCACAAGCAACAAAAGAAACATTAGGTAAATTGGACATCAAAATTAAAAATGTTTGTGATGCAAAGGACGTTATTCAGAAAGTGAAAAGATAACCCACAGAATGGGAGAAGATATTTGCAAATCATATGTCTGATAAAGGACTTGTATCTAGAATAGATAAAGAACTCTAACAACTCAATAAAAAGACAACCCAGTTAAAAAATGGGCAAAGGATATAATAGAAATTTCTTCAAAGAAGATTTACAAATGGCCAATAAGCACATGTAAAGATGCTCAACATCATTAGCCGTCAGGTAAATGCAAACCAAAATTTAAATGAGATACTGCTTCACACCCACTAGGATGGCTATAATCAGAAAAATAGATAATAAGTGTTAGTGAGGATATGAAGGAATTGGAACTCTCATACACTGCTGGTGGGATTGTAAAATGGTGCAGTTGCTTTGGATAACTATCTTGTAGTTCCTCAAAAGGTTAAACATAGAATTACCAAATGACCTAGCAATTCCACTCCTAGGTGTATATCCAAGACAAGTGAAGACATACGTGCACAGAAAAACTTGTACATGAATGTTCATAACAGCATTATTCATAATAGTCAAAAAATGAAAACAACCCAAATGTCCTTCAACTGATAATATATAAATGAAATAATGGGATATTATTCAGCAATAGAAAGAAATGAAGCACTGATACATTCTACAACATGGATGAACCCTGCCTGAAAACGTTATGTTAAGTGAAAGAAGCCAGTCACAGTAGGCAGTTCCATAGAGACAGAAAGTAGAATACTGGTTACTTAGGACTGGGTGGGGGCTTGGTGAGGAAATGGAATGACTGCTAGTGGGCATGGAGTTTCTTTTTTGGGGCTGATGAAATGTTTTAATATTGATTCTGGTGATGGTTGCACAACTTTGTGAATATACTAAAAACCATCTAATTATACACTTTAAATAGGTGAATTGTATGGTATGTGAACTATATTTTAGTAAAGCTATTACTCAAAAAAACTATAAACCCATGAAGGGAAAAAACAGTAGGGGAGACAACAGAGGACAAAAAGTTACCCAAAAATGTAAGATGGAAAGCAGATAGATAAGTGGTTACTGACTTAGCAGAACAGAAGAAGCTGAAATCCAAATGTCTAGAAGAGGGACATCAATGAGAGCCAAGCCAAGTTAAAACTTTAGCTTTTTTTTTTTTTTTAAATAACAGCTTTATGAGATATAATTCACATAAACATGAAAAAGACTCAGAAATGAAGGGACCATGATTTTTAGACAGCAGGAATGAGGCCTAAGGATGAAAACAGGGCATAGTCAGGAAAGCATCCTTTTCTGATTCTGGGACTAGATGATTTATTTTCTGAAGATTGAACCAGGTACAGCAGAGGGCCGGGGTAAGTCAAAATAAACAGGGAATGAATGAAAGTCTGAATCCTGAGATATCCATTTCCTAACCCCTACTTGGATCCCAAAATGCTGGCAGCCAGACTTATATTTCCCAGCAGGAGATTGGTGGATTTTTCTGAAACAGTCCCAGAAAAAAAGACCTTACAAAATTTACATTTGGGAACCCCCAACTAAGTGGCCAGATCCCAGATATATCCTATTGTGACACATCTTGCCCACCACAGTTTATCAGGATTTTAATACCTGACTCTTAAGTGTGATGGATATTTCAGGAAGGCTACTAACATTAAAGACAGAGGCCAAAACAAAAGGAAAAAAAAAAAAAAGAAGCTCAGATAAATTAGAGATAGAGCAAGGAGCTGAAAAAACTTCTTAAAAAACCTTAATATCTTCAAGGTGGTAAAAGATGATACTCTATCCATAAAACAAGAAAACATGAAAGAACTTTTGGAAATTAAAAGGATTGGAGGATAATGTTAAGGAAGTATCTCAGAAAGTAAATAAAAAGATAAATAGAAATTAGGAGGAATAAAATTTAATTGGCAGGTAAACCCACAGAGTCCATCATCCAAGTAATAGGAATTCCAGAAAGATACAACAGAGCAAACAGGAGAAGAGGAAATTATCAAAGACATAATACAAAAAATTTGCCAGCACTTAAGATATAAGACTCTGGGTTGAAATAGCTTATCAAAGGCACGGCAAAGAGTACTAAAAGCATATCATTGTGAAGTTTTGAGTACACTAGGGGAAAAAATATATCCTGAAAGCTTCCAGATAGGAGACTAGTCACTTGAAAATTTTGAGAGTCAGAATGGCATTAGACTTCTCAACCTTCTTCATTATAAGTTAAAAGACCTGAAGCAGTCTTAAAACTCATAAGGAAAATGATTTCCAAACAAGGATTCTCTTTTTAGCCTAACTATCAATCAAATGGGAAGGTAGAATAAGGACATTTTCTGGTGAAAAAATTATCTACTACCTAGCCTGTCTCAGGAAGCTACTAGAGGATGTGCTCCTTAAAAATGAGGGTGCAACATATATACAATGGAATATTACTCAGCCATAAAAAGAAATGAAATTGAGCTATTTGTAATGAGGTGGATGGACCTAGAGTCTGTCATACAGAGTGAAGTAAGTCAGAAAGAGAAAGACAAATACTGTATGCTGACACATATATATGGAATTTAAGAAAAAAAATGTCATGAAGAACATAGGGGTAAGACAGGGATAAAGACACAGACCTACTAGAGAATGGACTTGAGGATATGGGGAGGGGGAAGGGTAAGCTGTGACAAAGTGAAAGAGCGGCATGGGCATATATACACTACCAAACGTAAGGTAGATAGCTAGTGGGAAGCAGCCGCATAGCACAGGGAGATCAGCTCGGTGCTTTGTGACCGCCTGGAGGGGTGGGATAGGGAGGGTGGGAGGGAGACGCAAAAGGGAGGGGATATGGGAACATATGTATATGTATAACTGATTAAATTTGTTATAAAGCAAAAAATTAAAAAATAAATAAATAAAATAAAAAAATTTTAAAAAAAAATGAGGGTGCAAGCTATGATAAAGGAAGACTCAGGATCCTGCAAATGTTGTCTAACGGGAAATTTTCAGGATAATACTAAAGGAAGTCCAGGAACAACTAGTCCAGTTTGGAGCAGGAGGATGGAGGCTCCAGGCAAAATGTTCATGTATTCACAAAATCATGTAAACTCACCATTGGTTTATCTAAAAACTGTAATACAACTTATGTTGGGAGAATAGAGGGAGGGGAAGTACAGAAGAGGAGGCATAGGAGTGCTAAATCCTTGTCTTCCATAATAGATAGTCAGCAGACAGTATCTAAAATTGGTAATGTTATTTAGAAACATGGACATAAACACCAGAAGAAATAGCTTAAAAGGTTAAAGATGGTTGTTTCTAGGGAGCCAGGACTCAGGGGAACGGGTCGGGTAGGGGACTGCTTTTTAAGAACATTATTAGACCTTATGGCAGTATATACATATAATTACTTTGACAAAAAACTCTTTTTAAGATTATCTTAAATTGGTCATAATGAAGATCACCGTAAATCTAACTGGCCATAATTTTGACCGGAATGGAATAAGAGTAGAAACAAATTGTATGTTTAAATAGCAACAAACCAAATGTCAACCTCTAGGAAATGTTAGCATAATTAATTCTACTATGTAACAGGCCAAGAAAGAAAAGTTTAATTTGGAAAATAATACAAAAGAAAAATACTGCCTCTCAAACCTGTGTTGTATAGTCTGGTTTGGCCAAGCAACACTTAGTAATAAATTCATTGTTTGAAAAATCTCCACTTTTTAAGAAAAGGCATTCAACTTAAGATTTTAGAAAATGAAGCTCCCCAGCCCCCCAAAAAAATCCATGGGAGAAAACAGTAATGTAAAAGCTAAAAATATGTTCACTTAGTAATTTTCTCTCTGTTTTTCCTGATTTATTTACAGTCTAGATTTCTTATAACTGATCTTGGGGTGTCTGGTTGATTGTCTTTTTAGGCTTTAAACACAGATAGTTTGAAAATATCAACTCGCCTGAGCTTGTTGGACCAAGAGTTGTCTGAAAAGAATGTGCAGCTTCAGAGCAGCACAGCTGAGGAGAAAATAAAGATTTCAGAACAAGTTCAAGCCCTCCAGAAAGAAAAGGATCAGCTACAGAGACGAAGAAACAGCGTGGATGAGAAACTTAAAAATGGTAGTGTGTTATCACCTGAAGTAAGTCAGTATGCTTTGGAACTAGAAGTGCTATATGATGGATCACTTGGATGATTTCCTTCATCTTTGTTACTTAAACATAAAAATGATAAATCTAGTCAACTTTGTTTCCTTGAGACTTTTGTCAGATGTAATGAGTCTGCCTGTCACCTGTTTGGCACCATGAGGCATGCTTGACTAGAGACTGTGATGTCCTCTCGTAGAGGTCCATGAACGTGGCCCCTTCCAGGCATTGCCAGGGACTGGGAGACTAACGTTTCTTTTGAGTATGGTCTTTCTCAGCTGGGGTTTCTCATCTGAAATCACAGAACACAGAAGAAGATTTGAGGGACACTTTTTTTCATTTCTTCCAAAGAGGGTACCTGTCTTCTCTCTATGTATCTTTCTTGAATGATACTTGGTAATTCATCACATATAACAGATGTCTAGGGCATTAAGGGTTAGTTCTTTCAGAAAGTATGGGAGCATCTTCCACTCTAAGTCCTAGCCAAGTAGATGCATAAAACTCAAACCCCAATAAAAACACCTTTTAGGATTTTTCATTTAGGGGAGGATATGGCTTCTCTCACCTTTATTTTTTTTAACTATGTAAAAGATGTTTCATTTGTTGGCTAGCAAATTGTCCCAGACTTTGTCTTTTCAAAATTTTACTTCAGTTGGCAGTGGTATCCATACCTTATTACTTTATCAGACAAAGATGAACTTTTATTTATTTATTTATTTATTTTTGGCTGCATTGGGTCTTTGTTGCTGTGTGCGGGCTTTCTCTAGTTGCAGCGAGCGGGGGCTCCTCTTCATTGCAGTGCTTGGGCTTCTCATTGCAGTGGCTTCTCTTGTTGCGGAGCACAGGCTCTAGGTTTGCGGGCTCAGTAGTTGTGGTGCATGGGCTCAGCTGCTCCGCGGCATGAGGGATCTTTCTGGACCAGGGCTCGAACCCTTGTCCCCTGCATTGGCAGGTGGATTCTTAAGCACTGCGCCACCAGGGAAGCCCCAAAGATGAACTTTTGAGCCTGGATTTTCTCTGCAAATATTTATAGTTGATGTCCAAAGTAAGGGAAAGCTGCTGAGAGAAAGTAAGTGGCTGGGAATCATGTATCTTGTAGTGTTTTAGATTGAAGCAACTGTGACAAGAAGTGAAAGGGGCTGGTTAAGAAGGAACAGGGGAAAGGATTTCATGACATTATTGTTCATTGAGTTGATGAAAGAAATTGAAGACAACCTTGATTGGGGGATATGTGACATTATAAGCTTCTACTGCCCTATTTTATAACTTAATTGGGGTAGCTTTGCCAAGGATCACAGAATGAGGTTGTCCTCTGAGGCTGTTAAATTGGAGCCCCAAGCCTACAGATGTGAAGGTCTGAGAGCCTTAGATTCAGCAAAACATATGAGGATTTAAGGAATTCTTGCCTGCCCAGGACAGTTACTGGGCCCTATGGGAGAAAAGAAAGAAGGAGAAAACATTATGCTTCTCTTGAGGAATTCATACTACATCTGAGGAGACAGACAGAAAGATGAGAAAACTCTAAACCCTGAAGAACATAAAAAAGCAATTTATAGATAATGTAATAAAGCTATACTTATTACATTATTTATACAAAACAATGCAGTGATCATTTGGGGAAAGATTCAATTAAGGCAGCATTGGTGGATCAGAATCTTGAGCTGGATTATGAAAAACATGGTATATATTGATAGATATAAGAAAGAAGCCCATTTTAGATAGAACACTGTTAAATAAGGCATAGATATGGGAATGAGCAAATTATGTTTGCAGAGGGGTAGAGTGTCCACTCTTTTTTTAATTTTTATTTTTTGTACAATTTTTAAGGTTACACTCCATTTACAATTATTACAAAATATTGTCTATATTCCCTGTGTTGTACAATACATCCTTGTAGCCTATCTTACTCCCAATAGTTTGTACCTCCCATACTCCCACCCCTATAATGCCCCTCCCCCCACACTGGTAACCACTATTTTGTTCTCTATATCTGTGAGTCTGCTTCTTTTTTGTTGTATTCATTAGTTTGTTGTAATTTTTAGATTCTGCCTATAAGTGATATAGCATTTGTCTTTCTCTGACTTATTTCACTTAGCATAATGCCCTCCAAGTCTATCCATGTTGCTGCAAATGGCAAAATTTTTGTTCTTTTTTATGGCTGAGTAGTATTCCATTGTATATATATACCAATTCTTCTTTATCCATTCGTCTGTTGATGGACACTTAGGTTGCTTCTATGTCTTGGCAGTTGTAAATAATGCTGCTGTGAACAATGGGGTGCATGTGTCTTTTCTAATTAGTGGGGTTTTTTTTTTTCTGGATATGTACCCAGGAGTGGAATTGCTGGGTCATATAGTAGTTCTATTTTTAGTTTTTTGAGAAACCTCCATACTGTTTTCCACTGTGCACCAATTTACATTCCCACCAACAGTGTATGAGGATTCCCTTTTCTCCACATCCTCACCAATATTTGTTATTTGTGTTCTTTTTGATGATAGCCATTCTGACAGGTGTGAGGTGGTATCACATTGTGCTTTTGATTTGCATTTCCCTGATGATTAGCAATGTTGAGTATCTTCTCATTTGCCTGTTGGCCATCTGCATTTCTAGAGGGTCAATTCTTATCTTCAAGAAACATTTAGGTTTCTATTTCATGAGGAATTCTGTAACTAAAAACATTATGTAATGTTTTGTGGTGAAAATGCAGCACAATGCATGATACCTGTTTGGCAGCCACCCTGGATTTGTTTGAGGGAAAGGTGAGCCTCCTACAATTGGTGGGGTTCCATTTAGTCCTGTGAGCATCTGTGCACCCTGCTTCCACATGGTTGGTTCTTCTTAGTGTAGCTCTGAAATGGGCTCTGCTCTCACCACTGTTTTCACGCCAAGATTGATAGTACTAAATAGATCTCCAGTAGCAGATGATCGGGAACATGAGATTCTGCTGTGACACAAGACATCAGTAAAATCTAAGTGGAATGGTTTGCTGTTTTGATGTCTTTAAACTTGCTCAGAATTATTTTTTCTTTCCACAATAAATCAGAATATTTTTTCTAATTGTATTACTTCATGGGAAATGATAGAAAGATTTTAGATCACTATACTAGTACAGGATTACCCAACAATTTAATATAGACAAATCACCTCCTTTTTGGGGGGGTAAAATCCAAAAACTAAAATTTAGAAAAAATAAAATATTTGAACTCTATTTTTCTAATAATGCAGAGCAGTTATCTAATAAGTGGAGTATAGGAAGAATACATATGAATATCTATGTTTATTTCATCTTTTACATTTTCAATTTCATGTTTTTTGTTTTTTTTTTAATTTCATGTTTTATCATTAGAAAATGCATATAATTTATAGAGAAATACATGCAGTGCTTGCTCAAAAGGTTTTGTCTGTCGTGTTTGTTTTTTACTAATGGGAAATTTGTGATCTAAAATGTTTGGAGACCACTGCTTTAGATCCTTGTTACTCTCAGTGTGATCTCTGTACCAGCAGCAATAGTATCACCTGGGAGCCTGTTAGAAATGCAGAGCCTCAGGCACCACCAAGACCTGCTGAATTAGAAGTCTGAATTTTTATAAGCTTCCTGGTGTACGTTTGGAAAGCAGTGCTCTGCGACAAAGCATAGTCAACTCTTCATAATCTAAGGTTTGAGTTGTGGCAAATTCTTCATCCTGGGACAGCTTCCCATCGCCCCTCATCTTCTCAGCCTACAACCTTTTGCTGGGTTAGATGGAACCACAAATATTTATATGCTGGAGCCTCACTAGAGCGGGCTATCCTCAGGGTTCTATAGATATGCTGCCTTACATTATCTCAGTGCTTCCCTAACTTAGATCCAAAACTACAGAAACTAAATTTGTAGCAAATTGTTCTCAGCCATTACATAAAGGCAAACTCTTTCCACATTTATTTTTTTTGTTTTTTTTTGTGACCTTTCTAAACTGTTTTAACTTACAGGTCTTATAAAATGTCAGTTTTATGGCAATAAATATTAGCTCCTGTGCTTGCAGAAAACATGAACTTACTACTTTGCAGGAGAAAGAGTTATCAGCAGAATTACGTCTTTTTCACAAATAATGGGGCTCACTGTGCTCAGGTGTACTAGGTAATCCTTTCTTTTTTTTTTGAATTTTATTTTATTTATTTTTTATGCAGCAGGTTCTTATTAGTTATCCATTTTATACATATTAGTGTATATATATCAATCCCAATCTCCCAATTCATCACACCACCACCACTCCCTGCTGCTTCCTCCCCTTGGTGTCCATACATTTATTCTCTACATCTGTCTCTCAATTTCTGCCCTGCAGAGTGGTTCACCTGTACGATTTTTCTAGGTTCCACATATATGCATTAATATATGATATTTGCTTTTCTCTTTCTGACTTACTTCACTCTGTATAACAGTCTCTAGATTCATCCACGTCTCTACAAATAACCCAATTTTGTTCCTTTTAATGGGTGAGTAATATTCCATTGTGTATATGGACCACATCGTCTTTATCCATTTGTCTGTCGATGGGCATTTAGGTTGCTTCCATGACCTGGCTATTGTAAATAGTGCCGCGATGAACACTGGGGTGCACGTGTCTTTTTGAATTATGGTTTTCTCTGAGTATATGCCCAGTAGTGGGATTACTGGGTCATATGGTAATTCTATTTTTAGTTTTTTAAGGAAGCTCCATACTGTTCTCCATAGTGGCTGTATTAATTTACATTCCCACCAACAGTGCAAGAGGGTTCCCTTTTCTCCACACCCTCTCCAGCATTTGTTGTTTGTAGATTTTCTGATGATGCCCCTTCTAACTGGTGTGAGGTGATACCTCATTGTAGTTTTGATTTACATTTCTCTAATAATTAGTGATGTTGAGCAGCTTTTCATGTGCCTCTTGGCCATCTGTATGTCTTCTTTGGAGAAATGTCTATTTAGGTCTTCTGCCCATTTTTAGATTGGGTTGTTTGCTTTTTTAATATTGAGCTGCATGAGCTGTTTATATATTTTGGAGATAATCCTTTGTCCGTTGATTCATTTGCAAATATTTTCTCCCATTCTGAGGGTTGTCTTTTCATCTTGTTTGTAGTTTCCTTTGCTTTGCAAAAGCTTTTAAGTTTCATTAGGTCCCATTTGTTTATTTTTGTTTTTATTTCCATTACTCTAGGAGGTGGATCAAAAAAGATCCTGCTGTGATTTATGTCAAAGGGTGTTCTTCCTATGTTTTCCTCTAAGTGTTTTATAGTGTCTGGTCTTACATTTAGGTCTCTAATCCATTTTGAGTTTATTTTTGTGTATGGTGTTAGGGAGTGTTCTAATTTCATTCTTTTACATGTAGCTGTCCAGTTTTCCCAGCACCACTTACTGAAGAGACTGTCTTTTCTCCATTGTATAACCTTGCCTCCTTTGTCAGAGATTAGTTGACCATAGCTGCATGGGTTTATCTCTGGGCTTTCTATCCTGTTCCATTGATCTATATTTCTGTTTTTGTGCCAGTACCATACTGTCTTGATTACTGTAGCTTTGTAGTATAGTCTGAAGTCAGGGAGTCTGATTCCTCCAGCTCTGTTTTTTTCCCTCAAGACTGCTTTGGCTATTCAGGGTCTTTTGTGTCTCCATACACATTGTAAGATTTTTTTGTTCTAGTTCTGTAAAAAATGCCATTGGTAATTTGATAGGGATTGCATTGAATCTGTAGATTGCTTTGGGTAGTATAGTCATTTTCACAATGTTGATTCTTCCAATCCAAGAACATGGTATATCTCTCCATCTGTTTGTATCATCTTTAATTTCTTTCATTAGTGTCTTATAGTTTTCTTCATATCATCAGATTGAAGAATAAAAACTATATGATTGGGCTTCCCTGGTGGCGCAGTGGTTGAGAGTCCGCCTGCCGATGCAGGGGACATGGGTTTGTGCCCCGGTCTGGGAAGATCCCGCATGCTGCGGAGCGGCTGGGCCCGTGAGCCATGGCCGCTGGGCCTGTGCGTCTGGAGCCTGTGCTCCGCAACGGGAGAGGCCACAACAATGAGAGGCCCGTGTACCGCAAAAAAAAAAAAAAAAAGAAAAAGAAAACAAAAAAAACCATATGATCATCTCAATAGATGCAGAAAAAGCTTTTGACAAAATTCAACACCAATTTATGATAAAAACTCTCTAGAAAGTGGGCATAGAGAGAACCTACCTCAACAAAATAAAGGCCACATATGACAAACCCACAGCAAACATCATTCTCAATGGTGAAAAACTGAAACCGTTTCCTCTAAGATCAGGAACAAGACAAGGATGTCCACTCTCACCACTGTTATTCAACATAGTTTTGGAAGTCCTAGCCACGGCAATCAGAGAAGAAAAAGAAATAAAAGGAATCCAAATTGGAAAAGAAGAAGTAAAACTGTCACTGTTTGCAGATGACATGATACTATACGTAGAGAATTCTAAAGATGCCACCAGAAAACTACTAGAGCTAATCAATGAATTTGGTAAAGTTACAGAATACAAAATTAATGCACAGAAATCTCTGGCATTCCTATACACTAATGATGAAAAATCTGAAAGAGAAATTAAGGAAAAACTCCCATTTACCATTGCAACAAAAAGAATAAAATACCTAGGAATAAACCTACCTAGGGAGACAAAAGATCTGTATGCAGAAAACTATCCACATTTGTTTTTGGTAGAATATAATCATAGTATGCATTCAAGATTCAAATATTTTCTTGGGTTATTCACTTTTATTTTCTGGTTCTTCTTATTCACCTAAGTACCTTTCAGGATTTAAGTATGTTTTTCTTAAAAAGGTGAATATTATTTTCTTCCTTATGGAGTGATTATCAAATCTTCAAATTCAGTAATTGCACAAAGAAATAAGTTGGCTGCTGAACACTTTTTTTTTTTCCAAATGGCTCTTTCAGGAGATTTTATAAAATGGCTTTAAAAAAATAAGTGTTATTCAACCTCCCATTGGAATAGGTTATTACCTACCTTTCCCCTGAATTCCAGAAAAGGAGTTCCAGAAGTCATTCTAACTATTCTTTGGGGAGATCAGAAATAGTAACATTATTTTTTTTTGAAATGCTATGGGGAGGAGAGGAGAGAAATACTTGGGTCATATACCCGAGACATATGAAAATGTTTTTTTCTCCTCTCCCTTCATTAAGTTGTTCAGCAGATACTCACTGAGTTTAAACTATGTAATATGTACTGTGCCAGGCAATAAGGATGTGAGTATGGACAAGACCATCTGCCCTCAGGGAACTTAAAGTTGAGGTGGCCTCCACCACAAGTACGGGGATACAAAAATATATATCCAAGTCTTACCACGTCCAAAATAATTTCTTACCAGAGATTTAGATCCCCCAGATAAGATGTTATTTGGATAATTCAGAGAACTGCTAGGTTTTCTGACAGGAATTCATCAGATTTTTTTCTTCCTACAGAGGAAATCTTTGGCATATGAAAAAAAGGTTTTGCTGCCACCATTTTTAGTACCTACACTTTCCCTCTAATGACATCTCCTAGGAATCTTATGAAATGTTTCATGTCCTTAAATCCTCACTACTTTTTCTTATACTACACTGTGTTTTTTCCCTACAGACTCTCCTCTGATCACTAGTTCTTAATAACTTATTTTAATATATCTCTTCTTTCCTTCCTAGCAATATATTGTTTTGATAGATCCTTGAAGGGACCCTCGAGGTCTCCAGATCTCAGTGACACATAATATGCACTTTAGGAGCTATGGAGGGAGATAACATGATAACACTGTCAAACCTGTGGGCTGAGGCTTTGTTCAAGTGTATTCCTTCATGATCAGCATTTGCTTATGACCTTGGGATGTTTCATAACTCACCTAAACTTCCTCCTCCATTTTACTACCCAAGGTTTACTACAAGGATTCAATGATTATTTGTTATATATATGTGTGTGTGTTTGTGTGTGTGTGTGTACACACACTGCATTGTGTAGCATAGCAAGCACTTAATAAACATTTTTCTTAATTTAGTAGAAGAATGTTACTGTCCATTAGACTCAAATAGCATAATAAGATCTTAGTATATGACAAAGTCCAAGTTATGCTGTTTCATTTAAAATGAGTGATTTTCATAAAGATCAGATCAGAAATAAATGAAAAAGAAATGAAGGAAACGATAGCAAAGATCAATAAAACTAAAAGCTGGTTCTTTGAGAAGATAAACAAAATTGACAAACCATTAGCCAGACTCATCAAGAAAAAAGGGAGAAGGCTCAAATCAATAGAGTTAGAAATGAAAAAGCAGAAGTAACAACTGACACTGCAGAAATACAAAAGATCATGAGAGATTACTACAAGCAACTCTATGCCAATAAAATGGACAACCTGGAAGAAATGGACAAATTCTTAGAAATGCACAACCTGCCAAGACTGAATCAGGAAGAAATAGAAAATATGAATAGACCAATCACAAGCACTGAAATTGAAACTGTGATTAAAAATCTTCCAACAAACAAAAGCCCAGGACCAGATGGCTTCACAGGCAAATTCTATCAAACATTTAGAGAAGAGCTAACACCCATCCTTCTCAAACTCTTCCAAACAATTTCAGAGGAAGGAACACTCCCAAACTCATTCTACGAGGCTACCATCACCTTGATACCAAAACCAGGCAAGGATGTCACAAAGAAAGAAAACTACAGGCCAATATCACTGATGAACATAGATGCAAAAATCCTCAACAAAATACTAGCAAACAGAATCCAACAGCACATTAAAAGGATCATACACCATGATCAAGTGGGGTTTATTCCAGGAATGCAAGGATTCTTCAATATACGCAAATCAATCAATGTGATACACCATATTAACAAGTTGAAGGAGAAAAACCATATGATCATCTCAATAGATGCAGAGAAAGCTTTTGACAAAATTCAACACCCATTTATGATAAAAACCCTGCAGAAAGTAGGCATAGAGGGAACTTTCCTCAACATAATAAAGGCCATATATGACAAACCCACAGCCAACATCGTCCTCAATGGGGAAAAACTGAAACCATTTCCACTAAGATCAGGAACAAGACAAGGCTGCCCACTCTCACCACTCTTATTCAACATAGTTTTGGAAGTTATAGCCACAGCAATCAGAGAAGAAAAGGAAATAAAAGGAATCCAAATTGGAAAAGAAGAAGTAAAGCTGTCACTGTTTGCAGATGACATGATACTATACATAGAGAATCCTAAAGATGCTACCAGAAAACTACTAGAGCTAATCAATGAATTTGGTAAAGTAGCAGGATACAAAATTAATGCACAGAAATCTCTGGCATTCCTGTACACTAATGATGAAAAATCTGAAATTGAAATCAGGAAAACTGCAACAAAAAGAATAAAATATCTAGGAATAAACCTACCTAAGGAGACAAAAGACCTGTATGCAGAAAATTATAAGACACTGATGAAAGAAATTAAAGATGATACAAATAGATGGAGAGATATACCATGCTCCTGGATTGGAAGAATCAATATTGTGAAAATGACTCTACTACCCAAAGCAATCTACAGATTCAATGCAATCCCTATCAAACTACCACTGGCATTTTTCACAGAACTAGAACAAAAAATTTCAACATTTGTTTGGAAAAACAAAAGACCCCTAATAGCCAAAGCAATCTTGAGAACAAAAAACGGAGCTGGAGGAATCAGGCTCCCTGACTTCAGACTATACTACAAAGCTACAGTAATCAAGACAGTGTGGTACTGGCACAAAAACAGAAAGATAGATCAATGGAACAGGATAGAAAGCCCAGAGATAAACCCACGCACATATGGTCAACTTTTCTTTGATAGAGGAGGCAGGAATGTACAGTGGAGAAAGGACAGCCTCTTCAATAAGTGGTGCTGGGAAAATTGGACACGGACATGTAAAAGTATGAAATTAGATCATTCCCTAACATCATACACAAAACTAAGGTCAAAATGGATTAAAGACCTAAATGTAAGGCCAGAAACTATCAAACTCTTAGAGGAAAACATAGGTAGAACACTCTATGACATAAATCACAGCAAGATCCTTTTGGACCCACCTCCTAGAGAAATGGAAATAAAAACAAAGATAAACAAATGGGACCTAATGAAACTTCAAAGCATTTGCACAGCAAAGGAAACCATAAACAAGACCAAAAGACAACCCTCAGAAGGTGAGAAAATATTTGCAAATGAAGCAACTGACAAAGGATTAATCTCCAAAATCTATAAACAGCTCATGCAGCTCAATAGCAAAAAAACAAACAACCCAATCCAAAAATGGGCAGAAGACTTAAATCGGCATTTCTTCAAAGAAGATATACAGACTGCCAACAAACACATGAAAGAATGCTCAACATCATTAATCATTAGAGAAATGCAAATCAAAACTACAATGAGATATCATCTCACACCAGTCAGAATGGCCATCATCAAGGAATCTGGAAACAATAAATGGTGGAGAGGGTGTGGAGAAAAGGGAACACTCTTGCACTGCTGGTGGGAATGTGAATTGGTACAGCCACTATGGAGAACAGTATGGAGGTTCCTTAAAAAACTAAAAATAGAACTACCATATGACCCAGCAATCCCACTACTAGGCATATACCCTGAGAAAACCATAATTCAAAAAGAGACATGTACCAAAATGTTCATTGCAGCTCTATTCACAATAGCCCAGAGACGGAAACAACCTAAGTGTCCATCATCAGATGAATGGATAAAGAAGATGTAGCACATATATACAATGGAATATTACTCAGCCATAAAAAGAAACGAAACTGAGCTATTTGTAATGAGGTGGATAGACCTAGAGTCTGTCATACAGAGTGAAGTAAGTCAGAAAGAGAAAGACAAATACCATATCCTAACACATATATCCGGAATTAAAGAAAAAAAATGTCATGAAGAACCTAGGGGTAAAACGGGAATAAAGACACAGACCTACTTGAGAATGGACTTGAGGATATGGGGAGGGGGAAGGGTAAGCTGTGACAAAGCGAAAGAGAGGCATAGACATATATACACTACCAAACGTAAGGTAGATAGCTAGTGGGAAGCAGCCTCATAGCACAGGGAGATCAGCTCGGTGCTTTGTGACCACCTGGAGGGGTGGGATGGGGAGGGTGGGAGGGAGGGAGATGCATGAGGGAAGGGATGTGGGAACAGATGTATATGTATGACTGATTCACTTTGTTATAAAGCAGAAACTAATAAAAATAAATAAATAAATAAAAAATAAAGTTTAACCTGGGTGTAAAAAAATAATAATAATACAATAAAATAAAATAAAATGAGTGATTTCTATTGTATTATATCTAGGAAGAACATGTTCTTTTCCAACTTGAAGAAGGGATTGAAGCTTTGGAAACTGCAATTGAATACAAGAACGAACGTATCCAGAGTCGCCAGAACTCGCTCAGAGCTTCATTTCAAACTCTCTCTCATAGTGAAGCAAATGTCTTAGAAAAACTAATCTGCCTGAGTCCTGTTGAGATTAGAGCTATTCTTTTCAGATATTTCAATAAGGTTTGTTTTTCCAGGATGGAGGATTTTCTTATAAAGAGGGGTCGAGATGCTTATACAGCTCACCTTTATGTAGTATTTACAGCACTGAATGTTGTCATCTGAAATCTTTGCACTTATCCAAGTATGTAGGCCTAACTTTGTGAGGTTCTTAAAGTTGAAGGACCTTTTGAAAGAAGGGCTTTTGGGAATAGTTTTAAAAACCAAAGAATTTAAGTTATATTCCTCAGTCACTATTTCTTGGCTGTATGTTTTCTAGATTTGATTGTTCCTACTCAGCATTCGTGAAAAATCAAGGGCCCTCCAGGTTTGGGTTCCCTTTCCTTCATTGCTGTAGGGTAGGGTAACCTGTACTTTCTCATTATACCCTATGAATTGAAATGGAGGTGAAATGGTACATCAGTGACAAAGATAGTAATCGATTTTAGCATTAACCTGGATGGGCTTAATATAAATTAAAATATTTTATACAGATTTGACAGCTTACTGATAGAGATGTTTCACAGCATTGAAAACTATATCTCTCTTTTCTCTAATGTCTTCTCTTAAGATATATATTATGAAGTGTTAAACAAGTAGATAACTCTTGTCTCTGAAAAATATATTCAGTTTAAGGGAATAGCAGACAGTTAATGAAAAATGAAACAGAAGTTTTAAAATAAAGTTCTAATTCTGTTAGACAATTGGAATAAAGATGACTAAATTAATGGAAATGTGATACACAGCCCTCCTCTTGGATAATTACCATCAGTAGTAAGCTTCTATTATTGATGCAAGTGCATCCCATCACTGGGTATGCGGAGGGCAGAAATATGGTGCATATTGTCTGAGGCTTTGATACAGATAACTCTTCTGTGGTGTTCTTAGAGCAAGGGTTCTTAACCCAAAGCACCCAGGTGAAGGTCAGTGGATTTTCTGGTCTTAAGAACTCTTTGTAGAAATGAGTATTTTTCTGGAGAGAATGTCATTACATTATTAACAAGTTCTGTGACACAGATATTGTCTGAAATGTTTTTACTTTATATCAGTGCAGAGAGGAACCCACTAGACTAAATGTACAATCTGAGACTGAACTCTATAGCTTAAAAATTCTGTCACTTATTTATAACATTCATTTTGGAGTTAAAAATGAGAATTATCTAGATGTTACAGAAGTCTTTAGATTCTTGATATCTTTTTAGACTGGAGAAAAGGAGTTGTAGGATTATAAATGTAAGCTACAAAGATCCTGTCTAAGAAATGATGGAGGGGTGATTGTTAGAGTAGAGCAACATTATATTTAAAATGAAGTTGTTACCAATTCAGAATCTCAACAAATTAAAAAGGCTGTTAGGTTATCTTGTGGGTATATTACAAAGCATTTGCCTAGTTATACCATGGGGATTAAGGGAGTTCATCTTTATGAAGTCTAAGAGAAGTAAATTAGTCTATCAGGCTGTCTAAAACACACTTAAAAGATCAAAAAAATGTCTTTGCTAGGTGGTTAATCTGCGAGAAGCTGAACGGAAACTACAGTTACAGAATGAAGAAATTAAAATAAAAGTTCTGGAACAGGATAATGTGGTTCGTGAGTTGGAATCTACACTGGAACATCTGAAATTGCAGTGTGACCGGAGACTGACCCTTCAGCAAAAGGAACACGAGCAAAAAATGCAGCTTCTGTTACATCATTTCAAAGGTAACTGCCCCTTCTCATCAGTTGTGTAAAGGTGACGTGTAGGAGGGGGATTGGGAAAGGAAGGTAGGACAGAATTGGATCACTTAAAGCCCAACATGCATAAATAGTTACTACTTATATGTGTTTTGTGCTTTACATGTTTTGGTCCACATGTTGGGATAGTTGACTTTGATGTAGGGCTATTCATGCTTGAAATGCCATCTCCTCTGCCTGTCCCCAGTGCCACACAGAGAACTGCAATCCTGTTACTTTGTTGTGGTCTACTTTTTATGTAGGAATGTGGGATGACTTCTGGCTTGGTGGTGTACAGTTGAAAAGTTCCCCATCTTTAGGATATAGAACCTTGATATTTAAATCATTTTCCCTTCATAAAATTAAACTGATAGTTTCTGTCAGATTTCTGGTTATATTTCTTGTTACAGTTTTCAGTAAGTTATAGATGTTATGCATTAAGGTTATAGCTTAGGTAAAAATTAGTCTACCATTGACGGGCACATAGTGTTATCAGTGCACAGTAGTTCAACCGTCAACTGTGGTATGGAGTTGTCATAGCAATTGGTCTTCACAATACCTGGGCTTATGGCTGGTACACACAGTTGCTATGGCAACAAAATCACTGCCTGGCGATAACTTCAACGCCTGGAATGCTTCAGTGCAGGTGGCTTGGCTGTTTAGTCTTGATTCTTATGAATCTATAGCTGGAAATGTGCTAAAAAGGATCTGGAAGAAGCAACCTGAGTAAGCAGAAAATTGGAAAATATATGCATTTGAGTGTTGAGGCAGTTTGCCTCTAAGTTAATTCTGTAAGGAGTTAATTAGCAACCAGTTGCCTGATGACAGGATTTCCTTGACTGGATTCCATATGTTATTTCATTCAAACATGCTTTCCTTACCTTATGTTAATTCTGTCTTAAGTCTCTAAAAGTGATATTTGAATAGAATTTTTAATATGTTTTTCAAGTGGTTGGCATTTTACCACAAAAGTTCATGCTTTAGCCAAATGAGAACATTTAAAAAATCATTCGTTTCTATTACTGGGACAAGTTTTTCATAACAAAGTTATAACTGAAAATGTTAACAGCTTATGAATTTTCTAATTTCAACTGAATATAGGCTATAAAATTAAGTTCATTTTTATGATATCCTTCATGGGGATTCTGATTTGTGATGTTATTAATTTAAAATGTTTTTTAAACAAGATGATGGGTTAATATAAAATATACAGATATACTTAGATCAATTTTTACAAAACAACCAATTATAACAAAGGAAAATTCCAAACCAGTAGGACCATTTTATAGATTTACCAATAGGAAAGAGTAGGTCTGAAAGTGTGTATTTCTGAAGGTCAGTAAACTGCGTTTTACTGGTACTAGAGCTAACCCAAAGGGGACAGTTTTAGACATTCCTAAATATTAATTAGAAGCTTTAAAATTATATTGTGTCATATACTAGAACTTTACTTATGCTTCCCCCCGCCCTTTCTCCTTTTTTGGTGGTGTTTTCCTTTGTAATTTAATCTTTCTAGCCTCTTTTGACAGGTTTCCAGTTTTTGAGGGTTTTTTTGGTTATATATTTCTTGGGCCTATAAACTTTAGGCTTATGACTTTCCATATATCCATGGTTCCTGATATAAACTTCAAGACATTGATGCAGCTGGACAGAGTTCCAAATATGAACCTTACTTCTGCTCTTCTGAGGATAAATTTAGTTAGTAGCTACTCAAAAAGTGCTTATGAATCATGAAAAATGCAGTAGTAGGATTAGGGTGGAGAAGGGCTCATCCTACTTTGAAAAATTTTACAGGCAGAAGACTCCAAACTGTAGCTGAAAACAAATCCAGCCAAGTAATAGATACATGTAACATACTTCTGATCCTACAGTACAGTCTGGGAGTTCTGTTAGAATTTTCAATCATTTACTTTAAACTGATTTTAAATGTAAATTTCTGTTTTATAGAGCAAGACGGGGAAGGCATTGTGGAAACTTTAAAAAATTACGGAGATAAAATCCAGCAGCTGGAAAGAGAGCGTTATTTCTATAAGAAAACCAGCAGAGATCTTAAGAAGAAACTTAAGGAATTGGTAGGGGAAGCAATTCGGCGACAACTAGTACCATCAGAAAGTAAGAGACTTAGTGTTACTTGTCACACCAACATGGTAGCATGGTTTGCAGTGGAGCCTTTCCCAATTGATTGGATTATTTAGGATTAGATATTTAACTTCTCTTTGTCTCTGTAGACAAAAATAGTTGTCTAGTCTATGTGTAACACAGAACCACTGGAGAAAAGAATAAATGAACAAACGTATATGTGTGAAGGAAATGTTCATATATTGGATTGCCTGCCATGTACCAGGGGCTCTTGTATTCTCTAACTCACTTAATTCTTAAAATAACCCTAAATATAGGATAGCTGTTGTTTTCCTGTTTTATAGTAAATTAAGCCTTCTGATTATCATAAAAATGTAAAATAGAGAATAATAAAAGTAAAGGTAAAATAATATTTATGTATTTCTAAGATCAGTCAGGTTTTTTCATATCATGACCTCTAGAAATTCAAACATATAATAAAACCCATCATTGAGACAGGGGTGTTTTCTTGCATAATTATATGTAGATATGTAGAAATACCATCTTCCTCAATGAAATGATAAAACATGACAAAGAACTTTGCAAAAGCAAGAAGTGCCATGAAGGTGATATACTGTTATGATTAAAACATATTGTCTTACTACCATGTGTAAAATAGATAGCTAGTGGGAAGCTGCTGTATAGAACAGGGAGCTCAGCTCAGTGCTCTGTGATAACCTAGAGGGGTGGGATGGGGGTGGGGTGGCAGGGAGGCTCAAGAGGGAGGGGATACAGGTATACGTATAGCTGATTCACTCTATTCTACAGCAGAAACTAACACAACATTGTAAAGCAATTATACTCCAATAAAAAGAAAAAAGAAAAAACATATTGTCTTTAAGCCACCAATAGAGAGGAATCAATGTCTCTAAAATAATGTATACTCATTTTATAAAAGAATTAGCCTTCCTTTAGAGAAAGTATTCTTCTAATAAGTTAAGAATGGCTTTTGAAAGTTGACTTTACAGCTCTTTTTAGGAACACAACCATTTTGTACCTGTAAAGAAAACTAAAGATGGGTACAACAAGATATAAAGAGTACACCTGAAACTAATATGTTATATATCAATTATATCTCAACTTAAAAATATAATTATAAAAATGAAACCATAAAAAATATAAAAACCAGTGGAAAATGATATACATGCACAATGAAAAGATATATACTGAATATATAATATAAGCAGAATTAACATAGTTTTAAATCTTAAAACTTAGTAATATTTTAGAAAAGTAGTTCTAATACTACCTTATATTTATTGTATTTATCATTTACAGGCATTTTCCCAAATAGTTCAGTTTAGCCCTCAAACTCAGGGTAGGCCAGTATATGCTAACCTCATTTTTAGATGAGGAAATTAAAGCTTAGAGCGGTCCAGTAACTCACAAACCAACCAGTAATTAGAGCAGGTCTAAGGTCCCTGGTCTTCTGATTCCTGGTTCTGTGTTCTAGTATAAAAGTCATTTTAGGATAGAGATGTGATACAAACATACGAATTCTGCCAAAGAGACTAACCTTTCTGATTTTCAATGTAGTAATGCAGAGGTATTTACTCATATAATTAAAATATTTACTTGGAATACTGCCTGCAACATATAGCTAAACCTTTTACTTGAAACGCTATCTGCAAAAAAATTAAAATGTAAACAGGTATTAAGTAGGACACAGAGCAATTAGCTCAAAACCATTTTTGCTTTAAAAAAATTCACTTTGAAATTTGAGATATCTGAAATTAGATGTTTACTGTTTAAATGGCCCATGTTTATACTGCTGAGTCTACTAGACATCTCTTAAAATGACAGTGTGGTATATGGTGGTAAACGGGTTTAAGAAACCTGGATCTGGGACTTCCCTGGTGGGCCAGTGGATAAGACTCCACGTTCCCAATGCAGGGGGCCAGGGCTCAACTAGATCCAGCCTGCCGCAACTAAAGATCCCACATGCAGCAACGAAGATCCCATGTGCCACAACTAAGACCCGGCACAGCCAAAATAAAATAAATAAATAAATAAATATTTTTTAGAAAAGAAAGAAAGAAAGAAAGAAAGAAACCTGGATCCTAATCATGCTCTTTAATGAAACAAATATAAAAAGCTTTAAAAAAGCTAAATAATCTTGGAGATGTGTAAAGTGAGGATAACTCCTGTTTTACCAACTTACCTGGGAAGTCTAGTCTTTTTCTTTCTTTTTTCGGCTGCACCACGTGACTTGCGGGATCCTAGTTCCCCGACCAGGTATCAAACCCCGGCCCCCAGCATTGGAAGCTCAGAGTCCTAACCACTGGACCGCCAGGGAATTCCTGGAAGTCTAGTCTTAAAAATAATAATGTTGAAGATGTTATCTCAGCTAATTTGCTATATCCCCTAGAACCATCTTAAATATATATTTTTTGGCTATAAAAAGTAATACATAGTCATTATAGAAAACTTTGAAAATATAGAAAAAATTCAGAAAAAAACCACCCATAATCCTACCCACAACTATTAACATTTCAGCATAATTCTTTTCACTGTTTTCCTTATGCTTTAAAAAAATTCACTTGGAATCATATTGGTGATATAGCTTGTACTATATCCTACCTCAAAATGCAGCTCCAATAAAATGACATTAAATAAGACTTGTTTGAATTATAAAATATAGCAGTTTAAATATATCAAATTTTGAGTCCCCTAAACTGTATTATATGCTTAATAATCAGTATCCTAATTAATATATAACTGTCTTGGTATTCAGTTGATTGGGTTTTGTTAGTAGTCTTTTCATTGTCTGCCTACCAGACTTTATCTGCCTTGAATATTTTTAGCATTTTCAAATAGCAAAAGAATTAATCTTTTGACTAAAATATCTTGGTAACTTCTAAAAAGTGACCAAAAAGACTAAAAGCACTTGGTCATGCTTCTGTCACAGTGCATCTATTTTCTAACATTTTGTGAGGATAAAATCAGTATATATGGACATGCAGTCTATGTACTTGTTTAAGTATTTTAAACTCTATACTTTTTTTTATTGAATAATATTTTATTTTATCCCCAAACAAAACATAAAAGTCTTGAAAGATACACAATTTACGACATAAATTCTTATTTGGTTAAATCCAAGCAACTCTTTAAATTCAGCTTTAGCCATAATTAGAAGAATTTAATTATTGTTTCTTTTCTTTGGATTGTTTTTTGAATATAAAAATCCTTATATATCATTCATTTCAGAGCTTACATTGAATTTCACTGAGAAAGGAAATTCTTTTTTAGCAAAAGGTATGAACTTAATTATAAAATATATAACATTTTGAAGACGTTACACTGGAGCTACAAGTTTATTACACAATAAAAATTTGATGAATGTATATGATAATAAATGCATTAATTAGATTTGTGTGTTATACCATACATTTGTAAATATATAATTTACAATGTGGTCAATTACATTAGTAAAACCATTCATCTTTTTTTTTTTACCTTTTATTTTAACATCTTTATTGTAGTGTAATTGCTTTACAATGCTGTGTTAGTTTCTGCTTTATACAAAGTGAATCAGCTATACATATACATATATCCCAATGTCTCCTCCTTCTGGCATCTCCCTCCCACCCTCCCAATCCCACCTCTGTAGGTGGTCGCAAAGCATCGAGCTGATACCCCTGTGTCATGCAGCTGCTTCCCACTATCTGTTTTACATTTGGTAGTGTATATATGTCCATGCCACTATCTCACTTTGTCCCAGTTTACCCTTCCCCCTCCCCATGTCCTCAAGTCCATTCTCTACATCTGCGTCTTTATCCCTGTCCTGCCCTTAAGTTCTTCAGAACCTTTTTTTTGGGGGGAGATTCCACATATATGTGTTAGCATAGGGTATTTGTTTTTCTCTTTCTGACTTCCTTCACTCTGTATGACAGTCTCTAGGTCCATCCACCTCACTACAAATAACTCAATTTTGTTTCTTTTTATGGCTGAGTAATATTCCATTGCATATATGTGCCACATCTTCTTTATCCATTCATCTGTCGATGGACACTTAGGTTGCTTCCATGTCCTGGCTATTGTGAATAGAGCTTCAGTGAACATTGTGGTACATGACTCTTTTTGAATTATGGTTTTCTCAGGGTATATGCCCAATAGTGGGATTGCTGGGTCATATGGTAGTTCTATTTTTAGTTTTTTAAGGCACCTCCATACTGTTCTCCATCGTGACTGTATCAATTTACATTCCAACCAACAGTGCAAGAGGGTTCCCTTTTCTCCACACCCTCTCCAGCATTTATTGTTTGTAGATTTTTTCATGATGGCCATTCTGACTGGTGTGAGGTGATACCCCATTGTAGTTTTGATTTGCCTTTCTCTAATGATTAGTGATTTTGAGGGTTCTTTCATGTGTTTGTTGGCAATCTGTATACCTTCTTTGGAGAAATGTCTATTTAGGTCTTCTGCCCATTTTTGGATTGGGTTGTTTGTTTTTTTGATATTGAGTTGCATGAGCTACTTGTAAATTTTGGAGGTTGATCCTTTGTCAATTGCTCCAATAGCAAATATTTTCTCCCATTCTGAGAGTTGTCTTTTTGTCTCGTTTATGTTTTCCTTTGCTGTGCAAAAGCTTTTAAGTTTCATGAGGTCCCATTTGTTTATTTTTATTTTCATTTCTCTAGGAGGTGGGTCAAAAAGGATCTTGCTGTGATTTATGTCACAGAGTGTTTTGCCTATGTTTTCCTCTAAGAGTTTGATAGTGTCTGGCCTTACATTTAGGTCTTTAATCCATTCTGAGTTTATTTTTGTGTATGGTGTTAGGGAGTATTCTAATTTCATTCTTTTACATGTAGCTGTCCAGTTTTCCCAGCACCACTTATTGAAGAGGCTGTCTTTTCTCCATTGTATCTTCTTGCCTCCTTTGTCAAAAATAAGGTGACCATATGTGCATAGGTTTATCTCTGGTCTTTCTATCCCGTACCATTGATCTATATATCTGTTTTTGTGCCAGTACCATACTGTCTTGATGACTATAGCTTTGTAGTATAGTCTGAAGTCCAGGAGCCTGACTCCTCCAGCTCCATTTTTCTTTCTCAAGATTGCTTTGGCTATTCGGGGTCTTTTGTGTTTCCATACAAATCATGAAATTTTTTATTCTAGTTCTGTGAAAAATGCCATTGGTCGTTTGATAGGGATTGCATTGAATCTGTAGATTGCTTTGGGTAGTATAGTCATTTTCACAATGTTGATTCTTCCAATCCAAGAACATGGTCTATCTCTCCATCTGTTTGTATCATCTTTAATTTCTTTCATCAGTGTCTTATAGTTTTCTGCATACAGTTCTTTTGTCTCCTTACGTAGGTTTATTCCTAGATATTTTATTCTTTTTGTTGCAGTGATAAATGGGAGTGTTTCCTTAATTTCTCTTTCAGATTTTTCATCATTAGTGTATAGGAATGCAAGAGATTTCTTAGCATTAATTTTGTATCCTGCTACTTTACCAAATCTAGTAGTTTTCTGGTAGCATCTTTAGGATTCTCTGTGTATAGTATCATATCGTCTGCAAACAGTGACAGCTTTACTTCTTCTTTTCCAATTTGGATTCCTTTTATTTCTTCTTCTTCTCTGATTGCTGTGGCTAAAACTTCCAAAACTATGTTGAATAATAGTGGTGAGAGTGGACAACCTTGTCTTGTTCCTGATTTTAGCGGATAGGGTTTCAGTTTTTCACCATTGAGAATGATGTTTGCTGTGGGTTTGTCATATATGGTCTTTATTATGTTGAGGTAAGTGCCCTGTATACCTACTTTCTGGAGGGTTTTTATCATAAATGGATGTTGAATTGTGTTGAAAGCTTTTTCTGCATCTATTGAGATGTCATATGGTTTTTCTCCTTCAATTTGTTAATATGGTTTATCACATTGATTGATTTATGTATATTGTAGAATCCTTGCAGTCCTGGGATAAACCCCAGTTGGTCACTCTGTATGATCCTTTTAATGTGCTGTTGGATTCTGTTTGCTAGTATTTTGTTGAGGATTTTTGCATCTATGTTCATCAGTGATATTGGCCTGTAGTTTTCTTTCTTTGTGACATCTTTGTGTGCTTTTGGTATCGGGGTGATGGTGGCCTCATAGAATGAGTTTGGGAGTGTTCCTCCCTCTGCTGTATTTTGGAAGAGTTTGAGAAGGATAGTTGTTAGCTCTTCTGTAAATGTTTGATAGAATTCGCCTGTGAAGGAATCTGGTTCTCGACTTCTGTTTGCTGGAAGAGTTTTTTTGTTTTTGTTTTTTTTTTGTTTGTTTGTTTGTTTTGCGGTATGCAGGCCTCTCACTGTTGTGGCCTCTCCCGTTGCGGAGCACAGGCTCCGGACGTGCAGGCTCAGCGGTCATGGCTCACGGGCCCAGCCGCTCCGCGGTATGTGGGATCTTCCCGGACCGGGGCACGAACCCGTGTCCCCTGCATCGGCAGGCGGACTCTCAACCACTGCGCCACCAGGGAAGCCCTGTTGGAAGAGTTTTAATCACAGTTTCAATTTCAGTGCTTGTGATTGGTCTGTTTATATTTTCTTTTTCTTCCTGGTTCAGTCTCAGAAGTTTGTGCTTTTCTAAGAATTCGTCCATTTCTTCCAGGTTGTCCATTTTATTGGCATAGAGTTGCTTTTAGTAATCTCTCATGATCCTTTGTATTTCTGCAGTGTCAGTTGTTACTTCTCCTTTTCCATTTCTAATTCTGTTGATTTGAACCGTCTCCCTTTTTTCCTTGATGAATGCAGCTAATGGTTTATCAATTTTGTTTATCTTCTCAAAGAACCAGCTTTTAGTTTTATTGATCTTTGCTATTGTTTCCTCCATTTCTTTCTAATCTGATCTTTATGATTTCTTTCCTTGTGGTAACTTTGGGCTTCTTTTGTTCTTCTTTCTCTAATTGCTTTGGGTGTAAGGTTATGTTGTTTATTTGAGATGTTTCTTGTTTCATGTGGTGGAATTGTATTGCTATAAACTTCCCTCTTAGAACTGCTTTTGCTGCATCCTGTAGGTTTTGGGTCATCGTGTTTTCATTGTCATTTGTTCCTAGGTATTTTTATTTCCTCGTTGATTTCTTCTGTGATCTCTTGGTTGTTAATTAGTGTATTGTCTAGCCTCCATGTGTTTGTATTTTTTACAGATTATTTCCTGTAATTGATATCTAGTCTCATGGCGTTGTGGTCGGAAAACATACTAGATACGATTTCAATTTTCTTAAATTTACCAAGGTTTGATTTGTGACTGAAGATATGATCTATCCTGGAGAATGTTCCATGAACACTTGAGAAGAAAGTGTATTCTGTTGTTTTTGGATGGAATATCCTATAAATATCAATTAAGTCCACCTTGTTTAATGTATCATTTAAAGCTTGTGTTTTCTTACTTATTTTCATTTTGGATGATCTGTCCATTGGTGAAAGTGGGGTGTTAAAGTCCCCTACTATGATTGTGTTACTATCGACTTCCCCTTTTATGGCTCTTAGCATTTGCCTTATGTATTGAGGTGCTCATATGTGGCGTGCATAAATATTTACAGTTGTTATATCTTCTTCTTGGATCGATCCCTTGATCATTATGTAGTGTCCTTCTTTGTCTCTTGTAATAGTCTTTATTTTAAAGTCTATTTTTTCTGATATGAGAATTGCTACTACAGCTTTCTTCTGATGTCCATTTACATGGAATATCTTTAGCCATCCCCTCACTTTCATTCTGTATGTGTCCTTAGGTCAGAAGTGGGTCTCTTATAGACAGCATATATATGGGTCTTGTTTTTGTATCCATTCATCCAGTCTATGTTTTTTGGTTAGAGTATTTAATCCATTTACATTTAAGGTAATTATCGATATGTATGTTCTTTTTACCATTTTCTTAATTATTTTGGGTTTGTTTTTGTAGGTCTTTTCCTTGTCTTGTGTTTCCTGCCTAGAGAAGTTCCTTTAGCATTTGTTGTAAAGCTGGTTTGGTGGTGGTGAACTGTCTCAGCTTTTGCATGTCGGTAAAGGTTTTAATTTCTCCGTCAAATCTGAATAAGATCCTTGCTGGGTAGAGTAATCTTAGTTGTAGGTTTTTCCCTTTCATCACTTTAAATATGTGCTGTCACTCCCTTCTGGCTTGCAGAGTTTCTGCTGAAAGATCAGCTGTTAACCTTATGGGGATTCCCTTGTATGTAATTTGTTGTTTTTCCCTTGCTGCTTTTAATATTTTTTCTTTGCATTTAATTTTTGATAGTTTGATTAATATGTGTCTTGGCGTGTTTCTTCTTGGTTTTATCCTGTATGGGACTCTGTGCTTCCTGGACTTGATTGACTATTTCCTTTCCCATGTTATGAAGTTTTCAACTATAATCTCTTCAAATATTTTCTCAGTCCCTTTTGTTTTCTCTTCTTCTTCTGGGACCCCTATAATTCAAATGTTTGTGCGTTTGATGTTGCCCCAGAGGTCTCCAAGACTGTCCTCAATTCTTTTAATTCTTTTTTCTTTATTCTGTTCTGCAGTAGTTACTTCCACTATTTTGTCTTCCAGGTCACTTATCCGTTCTTCTGCGTCAGTTATTCTGCTATTGATTCCTTCTAGAGAATTTTAAATTTCATTTATTCTCTTGTTCTTCATTGTTTGTTTGCTCTTTAATTCTTCTAGGTCCTTGTTTAACGTTTCTTGTATTTTCTCCATTCTGTTTCCAAGAATTTGGATCATGTTTACTATTATTACTCTGAATTCTTTTTCAGGTAGACTGCCTATTTCCTCTTCATTTGTTTGGTCTCGTGGGTTTTTACCATGGTCCTTCATCTGCTGTGTTTCTCTGTCTTCTCATTTTGCTTAACTTACTGTGTTTGGGGTCTCCTTTTCACGGGCTGCAGGTTTGTAGTTCCTGTTGTTTTTGGTGTCTGCCCCCAGTGTCTGAGGTTGGTACAGTGGGTTGTGTAGGCTTCCTGGTGGAGGGGACTAGTGCCTGTGTTCTGATGGATGAGGCTGGATCTTGTCTTTCTGGTGGGCAGGACTGCATCTGGTGGTGTGTTTTGGAGTGTCTGTGGACTTTTTATGATTTTAGGCAGCCTCTCTGCTAATGGGTGGGGTTGTGTTCCTGTCTTGCTAGTTGTTTGGCATAGGGTGTCCAGCACTGTAGCTTGCTGGTCATTGAATTAAGCTGGGTCTTAGCGTTGAGATGGAGATCTCTGAGATAGCTTTCGCCGTTTGATATTACGTGGAGCTGGGAGGTCTCTGGTGGACCAATGTCCTGAACTCAGCTCTCCCACCTCAGAGGCACTGGCCTCACACCAGGCCGGAGCACCAAGACCCTGTCAGCCACATGGCTCAGAAGAAAAGGGAGAAGAAAAGAAAGAAAAATAAAATAAAGTTATTAAAATAAAAAATAATTATTAAAAATTAAAAATTAAAAAGTAATTAAAAAAAGAAACAAAGAAGAGAGCAACCAAACCAAAAAACAAATTCACCAATGATAACAAGTACTAAAAACTATAGTAAAAAAAAAAAAAATCCAGACAGACAGAACCCTAGGACAAATGGTAAAAGCAAAGCTATACTGACAAGATTACACAAAGAAGCATACACATACACACTCACAGAAAGAGAAAGAGAAAAAATATATACATATCTATATATATATATATATAAAAAAGGAAGAGAGCAACCAAATCAATAAACAAATCTACCAATGATAATAAACTCTAAATACTAGACTAAGATAAACATAAAGCCAGGAATAAATTAGATGCAGAAAGCAACCCCAAGTCTACAGTTGCTCCCAAAGTCCACCTCCTCAATTTGGGATGATTCATTGTCTATTCAGGTATTCCACAGATGCAGGGTACATCAAGTGGATTGTGGAGATTTAATCTGCTGCTCCTGAGGCTGCTGGGAGAGATTTCCCTTTCTCTTCTTTGTTGGAACAGCTCCCGGGGTTCAGCTTTGGATTTGGCCCCGCCTCTGCATGTAGGTCGCCTGAGGGCGTCTGTTCTCGCTCAGACAGGACGGGGTTAAAGTAGCAGCTTATTAGGGGGCTCTGGCTCACTCAGGCCAGGGGGAGGGAGGGGTATGGAATGCGGGGCGAGCCTCAGCGGCAGAGGCCAGCATGATGTTGCACCAGCCTGAGGCACGCCGTGTGTTCTCCCAGGCTAGTTGTCCCTGGATCACGGGACCCTGGCAGTGGCAGGCTGCACAGGCTCCTGGGAGGGGAGGTGTGAACAGTGCCCCGTGCTTGCACACAGGCTTCTTGGTGGCTACAGCAGCAGCCTTAGCATTTCATGCCCGTCTCTGGGGTCTGCGCTGATAGCAGCAGCTCTTGCCAGTCTCAGGAGCTCATTTAGGTGGTGCTCTGAATCCCCTCTCCTCGCGCACCCTGAAACAACGGTCTCTCGCTTCTTCGGCAGTTCCAGAGCTTCTCCCGGACTCCCTCACGGCTATCTGTGGCGCACTAGCCCCCTTCAGGCTGTGTTCCCGCAGTCAACCCCAGTCCTCTCCCTGGGATCCGACCTCCGAACCCTGAGCCTCAGCTCCCAGCCCCCACCCCCACCCGGCGGGTGAGCAGACATGCCTCTCGGGCTGTTGAGTGCTGGTCAGCACCGATCCTCTGTGCGGGAATCTCTCCGCTTTGTCTTCCCCACGCACCCCTGTTGCTGCGCTCTCCTCCGCGGCTCCGAAACTGCCCCCCTCCGCCACTACAGTCTCCGCCCGCGAAGGGGCTTCTAGTGTGTGCAAACCTTTCCTCCTTCACAGCTCCCTCCCACTGGTGCAGGTCCCATCCCTATCCTTTTGTCTCTGTTTATTCTTGTTTCTTTTGCCCTACCCAGGAACATGGGGAGTTTCTTGCCTTTTGGGAGGTCTGAGGTCTTCTGCCAGCGTTCAGCAGGTGTTCTGTAGGAGCTGTTCCACATGTAGATGTATTTCTGATGTATTTGTGCCGAGGAAGGTGATCTCCATGTCTTACTCCTCCGCCATCTTGAAGGTCTCCCCCAAAACTCTATTCTTGTATCAATTTAAACCACTATAAAACTCTGCATGTCAGGATACTAGAGTCAGAAGATTTGGTTGGGATCCTAATTTCTTTTACTGGCTGTGTGACTATGGGTGAATAAATCTTTCTTTAGTTTGTTCCTTCAGTGTTGAAATTGTGGAAGAAGGAAACTTTATATTGTGAGGAATATAAGTGGGCTTGGGAGTGAGCCTTTCCAGTGAGCCCATCTCTGCTCTTTCTCATATGATCTTTAAAAATTAAGATGCCTGGCTCCCTCCCCGAGACACTGTGACCTGGGCATCAGGATTTTTTTTTTCGTTGAAATATAGTTGATTTACAATATTCTTTAGTTTCAGGTGTACAGCAAAGTGATTCAGTTATATATATACACACACGCTCTTTTTCAGATTCTTTTCCATTATAGGTTATTAGGCCAAAGTATTTTTAAAAGCTTCCAGGTGACACTAATGTGCAGCAAAGTTTGGGAGCCACTGTGATCACTATGATCAACTTTGTACCTGCTAATTCCACATGAGGATCTATGTCATTTGCTAGTTCAGGTATTTTGTTTGTGAGCAGAATTTTAAAAACCAGAAAATCAATCATTTTTTTCTTTTTTTTATTGAGTAGAGTTGATGTATGATATTATATAAGTTTCAGGTGTACAAAAGAGTTATTCACAGTTTTTAAAGGTTATATAGAAAATCATTTATGTTTTAAACCAGGGTCACAAACTAAAATGCCTGCAGGAGCCAGGAAGCCAAAGTGAGCGGTGGGACCCTAGCAGTTGTCTAAATTGGCAGGGGCCGCTCTGCTCCAGCTGCTGCTGCCAGGCAGAAATTGTCAGTTTTTCTCATTTTCTTTAAAATCCGGAAATCTGTATTTTTATATGAAACTTTCCACTTTTTAAATTTTGCATCACGTATTATTTTATAGGCTAAGTAAAACATGTCTGTGGGCAGATTTGGCTTGGGAGCTGCCAGTGTGCAACTTCTGTTTTTAAACTTGGTTCTTACAGGACCAGAAGTGTACTAATTGCATCATCAACATATGTTAAAGTTGGCATTTTTTCTTTGCATTAGGTCTAGTACCTATATGGACTTCCCTTAAGTAAGTTTTGTCTTTGATATTAGATTATTCTATGATTTGAGGGCCTCAAGCTTTGATAACTTCACTCACTCCTATCACTCATTCCAGCAGGGTGGTCCCCACTGAGGGGTATGCTGTCATTTCCATTTTGATGCTGAAAGCAGTGGCATGTACCCCAGAGTACATTCAGACGGAAGAACCCTGCTCTCATGCTTGGAGTGCCAATCAAGACTAGATTTTCACACATATAATGCCAAGTCCCAGAAGATTCCCTGGAGATATGACCAGGATTTAAAATGTGATTCACCAGTGGCAAGCCCAGCAGAGGCAGGTGTGGAAGGGCACCAGAGAGGCCTAAAGCACCTCTATGTTTCCAGGGGTACCAAAATCTCTAGAAGACTACTTCTCAGTTTTGTTCTATTAATTGAAAGTTCTCAGCTAAGAATAATTCATGTTCACACTTCTGTTCATCTCAAAGAAGTCACTTAACAAAAAAAGCTGGAAGACAATTTATATTGCATGATAATTATGTAGTTATGTTAAGATATCATGATTAAAATACCTGTTTTGGAGGAAACCTCTAATTTTTTTTTCTGCTTTTGGATTATTTTTAGATCATGATGCTGGAAATGGAGTACAGAACCCAGAAGAAGCAGGCATGGTTTCAGAAGAATTAAAATGGGCATCCAGAACTGAAAGTATAAAATTAAGTGGAAGGGAAAGACAATTAGACAGTTCCACAAGCTTAAGAACACAACCAAATCCTCTGAAGTTCTGGGAAGAAGGCCCAGAATTACCACCAATTTATAGCTCTTTAGCACCCACTAGTGGGCATTTGTTAAGCAATGAGGCCAAAACAGAAAGGGATGACAATCAGTTTACAAAATCTCACAGTCAACCAACACCCCAAATTCAGCCAGGAGGAAATGTGGCACAGTTGCATAGTGTCACGCCTGTAAAGTTGTGTCGCAAAGAGTTACGTCAGATTTCTGCCTTGGAGCTGTCGTTACGAAGTTCCAGTCTTGGAGTTGGGGTTGGATCTATGACTGCTGATTCCATTGAAGTAGCTAAGAGAACGAGTGACTTAAAAACTTAGGCATTTAATAAGAAAACTTTTAATTTACTAGGTGGGTAAGATTCCTTTTTCTAATCTGTTAGAAATTAAAGCTTAAGCTCACTGGCTGTTCCCTCAGGATAAAAGAAGAAGGGGAGGAAGTAATCCCTAATCCTTTTGTATACCATGGATATGTATATCTTCTATAGTATATTTGAGGAGTTTTAATTTGTATTTCCATAATAACCAAACACATGCTTTATCAAGTAATGGAACATTTAAATGTTTCCACTTCTAAATTTGCTTAAAATTTTTTCCAGGCATATTTGAAGAACAAAACTAAGAGTAGAATAATAAACTAAAATATCCATCAAATGTATATTATTATAATATAAAAGTATATTATTATATTATAAAAGTATGTTATAATACAATAATTATAATATAAATTTATATTGTTATTCTCAAATACAAGTATATTTTGTTATTTTTTTAAAAAACATTTAAATATTGCTTATACCAGAGAGAGAGTCACCTGCTGCATATGTTTTGGCTGAAACAGCTGAAAATTTGTGCCAGAATGCACTCTATGGGCTAAGGCAACTGGCTAGGTTTAGGGATTAAGGTTAATTTATGGTCCTCAGAGGCTGAGTGATCATTCTTGACTTTTAAAACATGGTCTCTGCTCTTTTTTTCTGGAATTGCTTTTAGAGTATTATATTATTGGTTTGCTAATATTATGGAATATAGGTTTATCATCTCCCTCCTGCCCTATCTATTCAGCATATCTCTCATTATGCTACTAAAATTGGGAGAAATGAATACAGTTCCGTGGAATAGGGAAACAAAGATAGAATAACACTAAAGTATTCTAACACATCAAGGAAAAGGTATCTGGTCATATGGAGTACACCTGTAAAGCTTGAAATCTAGCCAGAGGATCTTTAGCTAATAAATTGATGGGCTTAATCTGAGATTATTTTCCTCTACAACCTGGTTAGTCAGGCCTGTACACAGGCCGCCCAGATTGCACGGGGGTTGTAAATATGTAAATGAAATTTTTTCTTCAAGATATTTTTGGTCTAAATCTTATTATATAATGTAAACCTCAGTTTGGAATTAAAAACTAAACATTGCTTTGTCCAACAAATTTTTCATCGTATTTTTCAATCACAGAAAACATTTCATTATAATGACCAGAGGTATGATTTTGTTACTTATGTTGTTATTTTTGTTACTTTTCCAAACTTTTGCTTGTAAAATAAAGTTTTTTCTTAAACCAATTAATGTTTGGGGGGCAGTAGCAAAATCACCCTGATTTATAGAAGCTTACTCCATGAGAGTAACCCACTTTATTACTGACTCCAACTTTTCCTACCTGATGCTAAGTTTTTTCTTTTGTCCTTTCCTTTGTTGCTATTGACCCTGACCATCTTACCTAAGACCCAGACTGTTGCCCTGTGCTCAAAGACTGTTTTCCTTTTCTAGTTTCTAGCCCCTAGGAAGTAGGGTTCCTTGGTCTTACTGCTAAAAAACAGTTCCTATAGGAGAAGAAAACCAAACCAAAACAAACTTCTAAATTGGTGAATAGTTTCTAGATCTCTTAAGTATGGTATTAAAACTCATTTGAATTCTGGGTTAAATAGACTTCTGTGGACTTAACCTGGAAACGGAACCACAAGTTATAACTTCGGCCCAATGAGAAACTGTTTCAACCAACAAATTTACAAACCAACTTAGAGATTTTGTTTTTTTAACAGGGACTATTTGAAGTCAGACTCCTGTTTTCAGCTAGTTTTCTCTTTTTGCCTTTGGTTTGTATGATATGTATTTAATATATATATCGTATATAATGTGTGTTATAGATAGATAAATAGACAGACAATGGCAAAAGGCCAGTGCCTTAGCAAAGCACAGCAATCATATATTTGTTAATATGTACACATTTATTAATGAAGCCCCTAATTTTAAGTTCCTTATAAAATTAAGTAATAATTTAGAAATAATTCATATAAGAATGTATTTTGACATTGGAATTCTGCTTGCCCAAGAAATTGACACATATTTGCTTTACCTGTGGAAATATAAAGACATTTTCTAAAAGCCAGCTCACTAACAAAGCAAGAAAATTTATATTAAACCAACAACGAGTAGATTTGATAATGCAAATGGGAACTGACATCTAGATAACAAAGGTACAATTTTTTTTTCTTCTTCTTCTTTTTTTTTTTTTTTCTTTGCGGTACGCGGGCCTCTCACCGCTGTGGCCTCTCCCGCCGCGGAGCACAGGCTCCGGACGTGCAGGCTCAGCGGCCATGGCTCACGGGCCCAGCCGCTCCGCGGCACGTGGGATCCTCCCGGACTGGAGCACAAACCCGTGTCCCCTGCATCGGCAGGCAGACTCCCAACCACTGCGCCACCAGGGAAGCCCTTTCTTCCTTTTGGTTAAACATACATCCTTTATATGCTATGATAGATTTCATATAAATACTCAAACAAACACATATAAATAGTGTCCTGGATAATATATTCTGGGAGTGAACCTCTTGTCTTTCTAGTTTAGTCAGTGCAGTCACAAAGGAAAGAAAAATTGTCATCTCCCCCAAGGCAAGTACAATTTTTTTTACATTAACTAATAATAAATTTACCCTCTGTTTCACATGCTCTCCTTAGTCTAAACATTTTGTCATTGTTTGCCTTTTTGCGTGTGTATGAAATATGTTTGTGGGGGGTTTTTTGTTCATTATTTTTTTTCCACCTATAACAGAGCATTTGGAAAGAAACATATTTGCCTCCATAAAGTACTAGTTCTTTCCCTAACTCCAGAGTGTTGTAGATAACAGAGTTGGAGAATTCTATGAGTCTGGGAACTATGGGTGGGAAGAACATCAGTGAAGGTGCTTTTGTGCTTTAATGTTTGTTTTCCTTTGCTAATGTTTTTTCCTCCTTTAGTTCGTCATATCTTCATGAACTCAGTGTCCAAGGAGTCAGCAAAAATATACATATGATCTTCAGTAATGTGGACTTTATTGCCATTGGCTTGTTTGTGATAGTCCAGGGCAATAAAGTGATAAATGCTTATTTAAGAATGGGCATCTTATATTTTAAAACAAAGTGTCATACTAAGTCTTAGAATGAATTGCTAAGAAGTCAAGTCCTTAGTGGGAGTTTGGTTCTATAGTCAACACAAATTCTCATGCATTAAAAGCAAGTGTGACATGTTTTGCTCTTTCATTTATTTCCTTAGGGACATACTTGTGATTTTATAAAGCACTGGAGTATGAATAATGAAAGCTCAGTGTCCACTCATGTCTACAGTTCCTCTCTCAACTTCACTGGAATTTTTTAAAGTATTCATTATGTATATTTTACATTTAAAGATATAACAGGCTGCAGGCTGCCTTGATTAGTATTGATAACATATATTTCTTCTATGTTTATATTTTCAAAAATTGAAAATAAAGTTGAGAGTGAGATATTGCCACAATAAATATCTCAAATGCATTGGGTATGTAGTATTTTGAGCTCATCTGGGCAGTAGTGTTCAAAGGGTGGATATGGGAGCATCTTATGGTGAGGAGTATTTTCTCACTGTCATTGTTTACCTTGATGCTGCTGATAATAAGAAGTAGACTGACTTTTCATAAGTTTCATTGTTTTAAAATTCTCTACAAACAATGCACCCCTTAATGCCTGCATCAGGGGTGACTGCTTCCATTCCTTGCTTTTGGAATGCAGTGCATACGTGGCAGCAAATACTAGAGTGGTGTTTGATTTTTATAATGGCCTTCATGTTGACACCAACAATACCTCAATGTGGTGGTAGTTAGAACAAGAGAAATTATAAAAAGAAAGCTCAGAAAAACTTGATGTTATAATGTTGGCTTTTGATATTTTGCATAGTTCTTTTTTGTCCCTTTTTATATCTTCTTTCCTAGGAATGTCCACAATGACTCAACAGAATTGTTACTATTGTAATTTAACTGAACCCAAATATATTGACTTAGATTTAGGTATTAGATTCTACTGGTAAATTATTACACAAAACTCTACTGAGTTATCTCTATAGTACTCAAAGAGAAAAATAGAACAATCTCACAGACTTTGTTATAATGAGCAAGATCCTTATATGCCCAAGGAACAGAACCATTCACAACAGAAGAGTAGAAAACTAAACATCTAAAAACTTGTATACTTATGATTTTTGGAAACTTAAAACTCCATTTATTAGTAAATACTTGTGTAATTAAAGTAGAACAAAAGAAATGCATCTTGAAACAATATTTGCATACTGTATTGTGTTTTCAAGCTTATTACAATATATACAAAGCAAGGTATGATTTTTCAAGTCCAAAGTGGTAAATATTGTTAGAATTTATTTGATCTGAGGGGTCTCTTAAAAGAACCACTTCTTGAACCCTGCCCCAAGTAACAACAACAAATTATAGGTAGATTATAGCTTACTTACCCCTCACTCCCCACAGTGTTCCAGGATTCAAATAGCTCTGATAAAAACAGAAGAAAAAGAGGTTTATTTTAAAGCATTCCATAGGCCAGCAAGGAATTTTCAAAAATGTTTTGAGAGAATATATTTTATTTCTCTTGAAGCAACATAAATTTAACTTCGCTCTTTGGCTATCTCTATACCCTAAAGAATACTCCTAGTTAGTATTGAATTTACCATTTGAAAATATACATCCCAGTTTTTAATACTGATTTCTCTTCCTATGATTACTATTAATTCAAGATTGTATGAAAAAAGCCACCCTAGACAGAATTTGAATGGAAATTGTGGAGCCATTCAATAGAGAATTACAAGAAACATTAGTTTTAGATAAATGTCATCAGTTGTAACATAAACTGAAGAATTTAAGTGAAGGACTTAAGTGATTTTACTGTTGAAGAACCATGAAGAATATGCAAAAACAAACACTGTAGGCCGAATTGACAGGACTTATCTTTATAAAACAATACTTAACCATTTTGCTTAATTTTTCTCTCTGCTAAAATATCCCTGAATTTTTCTCCTGAAAAATCTTTGGCTAAAAGACTTCCATTCATAATTACAAACCAGCAGCTCTTAGACTGCCTTGAGAGGCTGAACTGATGTTATTCATTTTTGTTTGTGGCCTGCAGTGGTATTTCATTGTTCACCATGAAAAGGAGTAAGGAGTGAATCTAAATTTATAATTTTGATAATTTATAAGTATTATCAAAGTTTTGTTGTTACTTTCTAGTGTGATCTTTTTTTATGGATCGGGAAAAGGGCAAGGTATTTGTATACTGAGGTGCCAGTCTTCTTTTGAAATTCATGCCCATCGCCTGGGTGTTGGGCAGCATTTAAATTGTTCCATTTGAAGCCTGGAAGTAAGCCTGTCTGTTTCACTGGACATTTTCCCTAGGTGTCACTGGCTGTAATACAACCAGAACATGATCAGAATGACCCAGGTTATAATCTTATTAATGGAGTACCTTAAATAATTATATTTTCTAAAACACAAAACAGCCATTTCTTTTAAAAGAAAGCAATGTATGAATCACTCCCTTGCATTTAAAATCAAAACCTTATTTTTCAAATGCAACTCTAATTATTTAATAAATTATTTGGTAGTGAAACTACTGTTTTTACTACATATAAATAGTTTGTTGCTTTATCAAATAAATATATAAACGCACTTTGAAAACTAAAGCATCATACACGTTTATGATAGAATTACAAGTAGGTTTTCCATAGAGTTGGTTGTCAAAATGTGATAACTTTTTAGCACAGATGTGGTTGCTTATTTTATATATATCAAAAAACATTTTAAAACAAATTCTCAGAGTTTTAATTATATATGTTAACAACAGTAGAAATAACTAGTCTCTGGGAAGTTTCATGTGAATTCAATTCTCACAAGAAAATATTTTAAAGACTTGGCTGAGTCTATTTTTATAGGCCTCAGAAGTGCTTCATGACTATTTCTTTGATTTACAAACAAAAAAAAATGTTTTTACTGGTTTTTTAACCACAGTTTTTGGCCATTTGTTACTTACTTCTTTAGTAACAATTACATTTTTTTGTTATTGATGAATTCTGGCTAGAAAATAACTTTTCTGGGACTTCCCTGGTGGTGCAGTTGTTAAGAATCTGCCTGCCAATGCAGGGGAAACGGGTTCAAGCCCTGGTCTGGAAAAATCCCACATGCCACAGAGCAACTGAGCCCATGCGCCACAACTACTGATCCCGTGCAGCACAGCTGCTGAGCCCACGCACCGCAACTACTGAAGCTGGCACGCCTAAAGCCCGTGCTCCCCCTCAAGAGAAGCCACTGCAATGAGAAGCCTGTGCACCACAATGAAGAGTGGCGGGCCTCCCTGGTGGCGCAGTGGTTGAGAGTCCGCCTGCCGATGCAGGGGATACGGGTTCGTGCCCCGGTCTGGGAGGATCCCATATGCCGCGGAGCGGCGGGGCCCGTGAGCCATGGCCTCTGGGCCTGCGCGTCCGGAGCCTGTGCTCCGCAACGGGAGAGGCCACAACAGTGAGAGGCCCGCATACCGCAAAAAGAAAAAAAAAAAAAAAGAGTGGCCCCTGCTCGCCACAACTAGAGAAAGCCTGAGCACAGCAACAAAGACCCAACGCAGCCAAAAATTAAAAAGAAAAAAAAAGAAAATAACTTTCTTTAAAACTGAAAAGTCTAGTTTCTATTTGGTAAATATTTTAAGCTCAATTTTTCCCTCAGGGAAACTGTAAAAGTTAATTTTTTGGTACATGTATAGGTATGTGATCAAATTAACAGCAAAGTCAGTCTTTGGCCTTTCATACTCTTAGCTACTATATATAAGAAGTATGTTAGAATTAAATCTAACATTACCATGGCAGTCTCCTTTGTAAGTATTCTGAGGGAAGCTCATTTCCCTTAGTTTGCAAGTATCTGCCAATGTTAAGGAATATTTTGTCTCTATTTAGATCAAAGCACCCATGACCTGTGCAGCCAAGTTATCAAAGAGAAGGCCAAGACTTTAAGTGTAATGGAACCTATAATCAGAAGTATTCTAGTGGATTGTGAACAAATAGAGAGCAAGAATACTAACATACACTTTTCCTGGGAGAGTTACTTTCATTGGTCCTCTTGTAAGGTTTATTACAAAGTTCACTATCTCACTAATCACTGAGAAGAGAAACTAGATGTAAGGACCTGATTATGTGAGTTTAATTGGCCAGGCTACAGCAAACCAAAGCACCCTTCAGAACCAGGCCAGTACCCCGGGGTTTAGTTCTTGTATGGGGAAAAATCTGTGCCTCTTTCAAAAGGTGAGCTGATAATTAAAGTTACTTGTATTCTGAAGACATCACAAAAATGGCATCTATAGACAACTGATGGAAATTTTCTTTAGATATTTAATTTATAGGCATTTTTCTGCTTTATGTTTTCTATTAACCTTTTATCATTGCAGCTAGAGCTGAGAACTAAAAGCCCTATCACTCAAGGAACTTACATTGATTGCAGTGTTGAGTACTATGGAGAAAATAAAGCAGGGTAAGGGAATAGAGAATCAAGGATGCTTTTTTTTTTTTTTCAGTACGCGGGCCTCTCACTGTTGTGGCCTCTCCCGTTGCGGAGCACAGGCTCCGGACGCGCAGGCCCAACGGCCATGACTCACGGGTCTAGCCACTCCGCGGCATGTGGGATCTTCCCGGACTGGGGCACGAACCCGTGTCCCCTGCATCGGCAGGCGGACTCCCAACCACTGCACCACCAGGGAAGCTCAAGGATGCTTTTTTTTAGTTAGAAATTGTTTCTGAGTTAGGCAAACACACAAAGCTGTAAAAACCAGATGTAAGCTCACCAACTTAAAAATTGCTTTTCAGTTGACCCAGTGCATGCATGCTCAAAAGGGGCAATTATCATAAATTGCATCTGAACACAGAAATCCCATCCAGCCAGTTTTTATGGGAGGGGAAGAGCACTGACTAATTTTGCTGAACCATTGGAAACTGCTCTAGATCTACTGTTTTGATCTATACAGTTGCTTAGGACTTATTTCAAGTTTAGGATCACATTTCACTTAAAAATTTTTTGAGATATAATTCACATAACAAAAAATTTACCATCTTAAAGTGCACAGTTCAGTAGTTTTTAGTATATTCACTGTGTCGTGCAATCTTACTAATTCCAGAACATTTTCATCATGCCAAAAAACCTCTGTTCTTATTAGTAATCAGTCCCAATTTTCGTTTTCTCCCATCCCCTGGCAACCACTAATCTCTCTGTCTCTGTGGAATTGCCTGTTTTTGACATTTCATACATCCTTTAGTGTATGGCTTCTTTTCCTTAGGATAATGTTTCCAAGATTCATTCATGTAGCCTGTAAGAGTATTTCATTCCTTTTTATGACTGAATAATAATCCATTATGTGGATATACCACACTTTGTTTATCCTTTCATGAGTTGATGGACATTTGGATTATTTCTATTTTTTGGCTCTTATGAATAACCATACTATAGAATGCTATAAACATCTGCGTACAAGCTTTTGTGTGAATATGTTTTCAGTTCTCTTGGGTATATGCCTAAGAGTGGAATTTCTGATTCATATGGTAAATCTACATTTAACTTTTGGAGAGATTGCTGAACTGTTTTCCATAGCAGCTGCACCATTTTACATTCCCACCAGCAGTGTATGAGGGTTCCAATTACTTTACATCCTTGCCAACACTTGTTATTGTCTGTCTTTTTTATTATACCTATCCTAGTGGATGTTAAGTGGTATCTCACTGTGTTTTGAGTTACATTTTCCTAATGACTAATGATACTGAATATTTTTTTCATGTGTTTATTGGCCATTTGTTTATCGTCTCTGGAGAAATGTCTGTTCAAATCCTTTGCCCATTTAAAATTGAGTTATTTGTGTTTTCAATGTTGAATTGTAAGAGTTCTTTATATTTGCTAGATACAAGTCCCTTATCAGATACAATTTGCAAATATTTTTTCCCATTCTGTGTGGACTTTTTTTTTTGGTCTCAAGAAATCTTTATGTTTTTTTATTTTTATTTTTTTTACATCTTTATTGGAGTATAATTGCTTAACAATAGTGTGTTAGTTTCTGCTTTATAACAAAATTAATCAGTTATACATATACATATGTTCCCATATCCCCTCCCTCTTGCGTCTCCCACCCACCCTCCCTATCCCACCCCTCCAGGCCGTCACAAAGCACCGAGCTGATCTCCCTGTGCTATGTGGCTCCTTCCCACTAGCTATCTACCTTACGTTTGGTAGTGTATATATGTCCATGCCTCTCTTTCGCTTTGTCACAGCTTACCCTTCCCGTCTTTTTACTTTTTTGTTGGTGTCCTTTGCATTGCAGAAGTTTTTGCTTTTGATGAAATCTAGTTTATCTTTTTTTCTTTTGGTTGTTTGTGCTTTAGTTGTCATATCTAAGAAACCATTGCCTACTCCAATATCATACAGATTTACACCTGTCTTTCCTTCTAAGAGTTTTATTTTTGGGACTTCCCTGGTAGCGCAGTGGTTAAGAATCCACCTGCCAATGCAGGGGACACAGGTTCGAGCCCTGGTCCGGGAAGATCCTACATGCTGCGGAGCAACTAAGCCCATGTGTCAGAACTACTGAGCCTGCACTCTAGAGCCTGTGAGCCACAACTACTGGCCTGCATGCTGCAACTACTGAAGCCCATGTGCCTAGAGCCCATACTCCGTAACAAGAGAAGTCACCACAATGAGAAGCCCGCGCACCACAACGAAGAGTAGCCCCCGCTTGCCGCAACTAGAGAAAGACTGCGTGTAGCAACGAAGACCCAAGCTGCCAAAAATAAATAAATAAATAAAAGAGTTTTATTATTTTAGTTCTTACATTTATGTCTAGGGTCCATTTTGAATTAATTTTTGTATGTGGTGTGAGGTAGAGGTTCAACTTCATTCTTTTGCATGTGGATATCAAGTTGTCTCAGCACCATTTACTGAAAAAAACTATCTTTTCCTTATTGAGTTGTCTTGGCACCCTTGTTGAAAGCTAATTGACCATAGATGTTTGAGTTTGTTTATGGACTCTTGATTCTATTCCATTGGCTTATATCTTATGCTAGTGCCACACTTGATTACTGTAGCTATGTAGTAAATTTTGAAGTTGGGAAGTGTTAGTTTACCAGCTTTATCCTTTTTCAATATTGTTTTGGCTATTTGGGGTCCCTTGAGTTTGAATATGAATGTTAGGAACAGCTTATCCATTTCTGCAAAAAAGTCTGTTGGAATTTTGATAGGAATTATACTGAATATGTAGCTATATTTGGGGAGTATTGCCATCTTAACAATATTAAGTTTTCCAGTCCATAAACATGGGCTGTCTTTTACTTATTTATATCTTTAATTTCTTTTAACCATCTTTTGTAGTTTTCAGTGTACAAGTCTTATGCTTCTTTGGCTAAACTTATTCCTGAATATTTCTTTACTTTTGATGCTATTGTATGTAAATGGACTTGTTCTATTAATTTCATTTTCAGATTGTTCATTGCTAGTGTAGAGAAATACAACTAATTTTTGTATATTGATCACAATTTGTGGTGGATAGTAAATTTGGGTTAGAAACACACCACACCATGAATCAAGGAACTTAGGTAATGTTTACCCATACAAACTGACTGAGCGAGCCGAAATCCACCTTTTTTTTTTTTTAATTGGCCGCGCTGCACGGCTTGCAGGATCTTAGTTCCCTAACCAGGGATTGAATCTGTGCCCCCCTGCAGTGGAAGCTCAGAGTTCTAACCACTGGACTGCTAAGGAATTCCCAGAAATCCAACTTTTTTTATTGATGATGATGATAACTTTTTAGCTGATTATTTTAAGATTATTCCTTCAAGAATTATTTCTGTTTTTCTTATTGCTAGGTGAAGGATGGTAAGAGCATAGAGCACCACTAGGTAATTTGGCTTTTGTAGTCTATAGTCTCAGGTCTTTCACATGTATTTTTCCTATTTAAGTAAAATACAAATGGAACAATCCTCAGCACCCTGTCTCTCTGTATCATGAGGATACTTTATGCATATTCTTCAATGCTATATATTTTAAAGATTAATGGTGATGCAGAGAAAGCTAATTTATTCAACCAATTTCTATGTGCTAGGTGTTATGCTAAATGCTAAAAAAAAACCATAGTTTAATAAATCACAGACCCATCCAACAAGAAGCACACAGTCTGTTGAATAAAGACAGTAACATTTTGACCATTTGAACACATACAAGGAGCCTGGCACTCTAGTGACATACAAGTGAGTAAAAGGCCAGGTTTCTGTTTTAATGGGACTCACAATATAAAGGAGAATATAATGGCTCTGGTAAAAATATAGAGGGCACTATGGGACTATGGAGGAAGGGCTTTTAACGTTCAAGGGTAAGGGAAGGCTTCCCTAAGAAGGTGCCCCTTGTGTCTTAATGGATAAGTTGGGTTTTAGAAGGTATAAGAATAAGAGGAATAGCATTTTAGATCAGGAAACCCCAGTGCAAAGGCTAAGAAAGGGGAGACAACACCATATACTCAGGGAAATGCAAGCAGTTTAGTAATGGTCCTAGTGCATTGGGGACTCCAAATAAGGATCTGCTGAGTGACTGAATTAGTGCTGGGTGTAAGGGATGGCTGAAGCTGAGGATAGGAAGGTAGCTTAGATCACAAAAGGACCACACTAAAGAATCGAAAGGCTATGGAAAGCCTGCTGCATTTATTCTGTACAATTTACACAGCAATTGGACTGGTTTACTTTTGCTGCCCGAAATCCTTTCTCTTTAGACACAGTACAGATGATGTACAAAATACCAGAAGAGAATTTAAAACCCATTAAGTAGAACTAATTTTTTACAAATAATTTATAGGTGATATCTGTGTCTATATCTATGCATAACATTGATTTTAATCACTGCAAGGCTCCTGAGGAAAATCTTTTTTTTTGGTCTAGTGTGAGAGGGTATTTTAAAAATTAATTATTTTTGGAAGTATAAAATAGCCTTTCATAAAACAATTCCATATTCATGTAGGTCATTTTTCAAATTCAAGTTAGTGACATTTGACTTCATATAAATAGTACACTATAAATAACACCAAAGTAAGAGCAAGGGAAGGAGGTAGCTGAGTCAAAATACTAGCAAAGCCATATTGACATTTCTATTTTGTAGTGGGCAGTGTGAAGATAGAATGAAAAAGTTCAGCTTATTTGATTTATCCAATTCTCTTGAAAAAGATATTTTAAAATTAATTATTAATCAGGAATAGTTCTACTTACAATCTTAATATTACTGTAGGATGATTAATGATCAGTCTATTAAATTGACTGAATTAAAAACAATAATACTGGGCTTCCCTGGTGGCGCAGTGGTTGAGAATCTGCCTGCCAATGCAGGGGACACGGATTCGAGCCCTGGTCTGGGAAGATCCCACACGCCGCGGAGCAACTAGGCCCGTGAGCCACAACTACTGAGCCTGCGTGTCTGGAGCCTGTGCTCCTCAAAAGGAGAGGCCGCGACAGTAAGAGGTCCGCGCACCGTGATGTAGAGTGGCCCCCGCTTACCGCAACTAGAGAAAGCCCTCGCACAGAAATGAAAACCCAACGCAGCCAAATAAATAAATAAATAAATAAAATTTATTTAAAAACCAAGAAAACAATAATACTACAACATTTCCCTCTTCTCACTTGGCATTAATTTTTTCTTAAGTGTAAGAAAAAATTTGTTTCTTACATTTTTTCTTGTTATTCTTTTCAAAGTGACAGCATATATGGTTTGAGTCAAATAATTACAAGGCTCTTAACAATAAACAGAAGACCCAGCTCCATTGGTCGTCATTCTGATGCCTGCTTCTCAAAGGAAAACTGCTGTTCTATTTAACTCCACCTTTCTAAAGAGCACATTTCTTTTTTCTTTAAATTAATAGTAATCTTTTATTTATTTATTTATTTATATTAATTTTTGGCTGTGTTGGGTCTTCGTTTCTGTGCGAGGGCTTTCTCTACTTGTGGCAAGCGGGGGCCACTCTTCATTGCGGTGCGCGGGCCTCTTCACTATCGCGGCCTCTCTTGTTGCGGAGCACAGGCTCCAGACGTGCAGGCTCAGTAATTATGGCTCACGGGCTTAGTTGCTCCGCGGCATGTGGGATCTTCCCAGACCAGGGCTCGAAACCGTGTCCCCTGCATTAGCAGGCAGATTCTCAACTACTGTGCCACCAGGGAAGCCCTAAAGAGCACATTTCTATTGCCATGGCTTAGTTATTCCGTTTTAGCCATTTTATGCCATTTACTAATTTCCCAATATGCTTATATCCCATTGTTCAGTGTTTATATATTTTAATCTCTATTTTATATATTGCCCATAGCATCCCATGTTATATCAGTCAGGAGAGGTTAATTATGCTGCATTAACAAATTACCACAAAAACCTCAGTGGCCTACAACAATAAAGGGTTATTTCTCATTTACACAGCATGTTGGCAGCAGGCCAGCTGCAGTTCGCTCTACGGTGTCTGCATTCAGGACTCAGATGGCCAGAGGCAGTCTCTAACACGTGTCCACCTTGTGGCAGGGCCAGAGACATGACTCTAAAGCTGCTGCCTGTGCCTCTATTTCCCTGGCCACCGTAATTCACCCTGCCAGGTCTGACATCAATGGGGCAGGGAAGTATAATTCTCCTCCAGGAAAGTAACATCAAGTATTAAACAATCATATAGTCCACCACAATTATTTTGTTTTCCCTGGAATTTATAGCCCCCTCTTCCTTGGGTTGCTTAGTTTTCTCTATACCCTATCACCATTTTATCTCTATATGTTCCACCAGAGCTGTGAAGTTTCTCTCATAAGGTTCAAACACAGTAGGTAATCAATCAGTTCTGTGGTTTTTATAGCTGTTGTTTTTTCCTTGGAGACATCACTTCTGGAGCCCTCCATCCTCCTGTGTCAGAGTAGACTGTTTGCTCTCCAGGCCTGCTACACAGTTGTCATCCTGGAAGTTCCCTTCACCTTTATCTCAGGAATTCTCCCTATTTTCTCCTTTGTTGGAGCTCCTGTTTACCAGGTTGGTCTTATGTGTTTCTGTTTCTTGGTTTACACCCTTATTTTGATGAGGCATCTCTCTCTATTAGATTCCTGAGCATATGTGAGTTAAAATTTTTCACTTTGACATCTTTTTCTGCTCCCTCCATTGTCTATTTCCTGTTTCTTCTCTTTTTTTCTTCTTCTTCTGTCTTTCCTTCCTTCCTTCTTTCCCTCCCTCTCTCTCTGCCTTTTTCTTTTTTTCTTTCTTTCTCCTGTTTGTTCATTTCAGGCTCTTTCATGTAAGGAGGTTTCTTCAAATATCTGGAGATCCTGGACTATTCACTATTGACTAACAGTGGATGAGAGCTTCTGTTGGTAGGAACAGGACTTGTCTACTGTTGGGCTTCATTGTAAAGAGATAGGTGACAAGCCACATTCTTCATTACAGAACCCCAATTGTCAATATTTGTAGGCCTTTATTCTTGGACCAGCTGGTTTTCCACCCAGAGGAAGCTTCTAATTCCCTGACATGATCCCAGCATTCTAGAATCTGAATTCGGGAATGAAGCTGGGGTGGGGGGGATATGTCTCATAACTCAACATGCATAACTTCATTTAATTCTGCTTTTCTACGGAGTGAGTCATCCCTGTCCTTAGCTCTGCCTGGGGTCCAGAGGAGCTCTGAGTCAAACTCTCCAGAAAGTAAACTTCCTATCTGCTGAGTTAAGGCAGCAGGGAATGGGTTAGGGACTGGGGGAAGGAAGGATCCCACTGTTCATCATAAAATCTTCATAATAAATTCTCATTCTCAGTCCCACTCTAATTCTGCTTTCAGAGGTGCGGCAGCTCTAGCTTCAGACCCTTTCCAGGGTCTGGGATGTGAAAAGGTTCACTCTGGCTGGGTCAACCTCCTCCCAGAAGCTTAGATATTAAATTTCTTAGTTTGGGTAAGTTAGTTGTCACTCATCCATCTCCTTCCATGTTCCTAAGCTTGTTGACATCCTTCTTCAGCAGGGATCTTTTTTCCTGTTTGCATTGTCTTTATGGGTTTATACTTTTTTTTATCCCTTCACTCTCATTTTAATGAGGTATCTGGAGTGAGTAGAGAAAAACATGTGATCAATGCACCGTGTTTAACCAGAAGTCTCCTTACCATTAACATGAATAGATGTAATGAACATGTTTTCTAAGTGGGAAAAGTCCAACTATAGTTATAGGCAATTCTATAAGAATTAGATATAGATTAGTACAATAATATACCTAAATTTTATTGAGTGCTTATATGTGCTAAAAAGTCTTTTAAATGCTTATAGGTATTATATATATATATATATATATATATATATATATATATATTAATATTTTATCCTCACAATAACCCCATGAGATGGATGCTGTGATTCAACACCTAGCGGTCTGACTCCAGACCACCTATGCTATATAATGGGGTACTTAATGTTTTAAACTACAGGTAATCTTGTTATTTTCAACTTGTCAGGCCCCTAATCAATCCCTATTTATTGTTAGCTTAAGCTATAGCTGAGGTTTTTCACATAGAATTTTAACATTTACAGCACATTATTTGATGTGGCAAGGCTAGCATCACTTTTGATGTGTCTATTTGAAGATACATGTTGGAGGTAGAAGGAGTAGTTTATGACAAATTTTAAAGCATAGTCATTTAAACTGGGAACGCTGGCATGTGTTTGTTTTATAATACAGACAGATGGGCATTTCCTCTTAAAGAAAGCAGTCACCATCTGTAATCTGAGAGGTCAAAGAGAAGCAATTAGAAATCTCACATTAGTAACAAAACTTTAAAGTGCCTGAAACATGCAAGAGTTTAACATCTTAAATCACTGATGGCCTTGAACACCTTAATTCAGAGCATTCAGCCCCTCATTCTTTGAAGATTTTAGGACCAGGCTCTTTATTACTCTCTTCAAGGCTACTCACTACTCCAACACTACTGTCAGGTCTGCAGATAATTCTTTGCAAGATATAGATATAGACACAGACATAGATATCTTTCAAATCCTTACTGCCTCTCAGTTCCTTGACCATCTCTCTTGGAACGATCTTTGCCCTCTGCTATCTCAGCTACCCACTCTATGGTCATTCCCTATACCTTGACATTACTGACATTACTTCTAATTTTAATTTCAAGCCTACTACTCTCCAACCCATCTCTTCTCTTTTCAGGTCATTCTCTATGGTACCTAAACTCCAACAATTCTTCAACCTGATCAGAAACACCATTCCATTCACCCTCCCATCTTTTCACAGTTCCCCATCCCTCTGAAAGCCTTATTTCCTACCACATCTGAAATTATAATGCCTCCTTTGCATCTACCCTCAACTACCCTTTGCCAATCTCTCCCCATCCTACTTGCCCAGCCAAATCTCAGTCCTGGGTAATCCAAAACTGCCTACTCAGTGTTTGCGCATCACATGAGCAACTAAATCTGTCTGGAGAAAAATGCACAACCATACTGACTGGTCTCTATAAATTCATGCCCACTGACTCAGGTGGGCCCTTATTAGTGCCTGGAAACCTTACCATGTTTCCCTCATCAATTCCCTCTCCCACACTGACAGACTAGTATTTCATCTCTCTTCTTCTCTCCCTCCCCCGCTAACTCCCCCCTCATTACTTTCAGTTAATAACTACATGAGCCACCGCAGGCTAAACTGTTATAACAAACAAAAATGTTATGGCTCCCACTCAATAGAAATTTATACCTTGCTCACAAAATAATCCAGCGTGGGTGTTCCAGGTCAATGGGCAGCTCTCCTTCATCCCTGCACGTTCTTTCTTGTGGTTCTGCCAACCCCAGGGACTTGTAGTCATCTGCATAATCCAGCTGGCAGGAAGGAAAAACGCATGAAGGAGGCACACTAGCCTGGCAGTGGCCGACATCATCTCTGCTCCCATTCCAGTAGCAATAACTTCACATTTGACCATACCCAACTGAAAGAAAGGCTGAGAAAAATAGTCTCTGTGGTCAGGAAGAAAGAGAAAATACATTGTGATGGACAATTAGCAGTCTCCCAAAATGATCTTGTTTCTTATTTCACTGAGAAAATAGAAGCAACTAGAAAAGAACTTCTACTTTGTCCCACTATCAAATCCACAAACCTACTTTGATATGTCCCATATATGTGGGGACTGGAGGGATTATATTTCTAGGCTGTCCCCAATCACAAAGGGGCAGTTTCCAAGCTTTCAGTTAGAACAACATGGTCATAATGACCACACCACCTAATCACAAAGTTCAAAAGTTCCTTGCACTTTTCGACCTCTGTGGTTTTGGATATTGTGATCAACCCTCCTTCCTGCCCCTGTCTTTGTGAAACTCCAATGTATCTTGCTTTGGTGATTCTGCGTTTCTCTGGTTCTCCTCCCACTTCCTCCTCTCTTTCTTTGCTGGCTTCTCTATCTAGATTAGATCCCTTCTTTATTTGTTGGCTTTTCTCATCTAGGCCTGAGCTTCTTAAACTTTAACGTGATACAAATCACTTGGGGTTCTTGTTAAACTGAAGACCTGATTCAGCAGGTCTGGGGTGGGGAGGGCTGAGATTCCGCCTTCCCAACAAACCCCCTGGTGATGAGCCAATGCGGGGCCAATGCGGCTGGGCCATTGACCATGCTTTGAGTAGCAAGGTTCTAAAGATGTTCTCCAAGATTCTGCCCTTTGTTTTCGTCTTTTCTCTCACAGTGATATCACTGCTAGGCTGATAACTTCCCAGTCTATTTTCTAGTTCAACCCTCTTACTCTTACTTCAAAACCTTTACATCTAACTTCTCAGTGTCCACCTCTATCTGGCTGTCTCAACAATCTTTCAAACCCTTAAAATGTACAAGTCTAAATTGATTTCTCAAGAAGCAGTTCCTATTCCTATCTCTAATTTTCTTTTTTCTATCTTCTATAATTATCTCCAAACTCAAAACCTCCATTACCTTTTATTCTTCTCTTCCTCCTTCATGTATGTTCTCAAGCAATCCCCTCTTACTGGAAAACCAAGTAATCAAATGCCAAATTCAGTAGATTCTGCTTCCACATCATCTTTTAGCCAAGCTCTTTTAAATTCCTCCTGCCTTACCTTTAGTTCAGATTTATCATTACCTTTTACCTGGCCTATCGCAAGTCTATCTGACCATTTTCCCACCTCTGATTTCTGTATCCATTCACAGAGAGATCAAAGAAAAGCAAGGTTTTTAAACCCCCAAACTTTTAAACCACAAAAACTAAGTAATGATTTGAATACAAATTCTTCCACTTGGCATCCCAGGCCCTATTCTCCTGTGTCTGCCACTTCTCAACATGCCCTAGAGCCTTACCATTTGCTTTTCCTGAACACAATTTCCATTGATTCACCTTCATATATGTTCTCATGCTGTCTCTTCTTGCTGTAAAACCATACCCCATCTCCTTCAAGGTCAATCCCAAATGTCTTCTCCTCCTTACTGTCTTTCTTTCCTGATTCCCCAGACAGGTCTGAGCAGTTCCCTGATATTCTGCAGTACTCTGTATTTTTCACATGGCATCTGTCATGGTTTGTTTTTTAACTGTTTTTTCCTTGTTTTATTTCTTAGTTTGAAGGCAAGGATAACAGCTTTAACTCCCCTCTGTAACCCTGCAGCGTCTTACCTATGGGGGCGTCTACTATTAGTTGAAACAAAGTGATTTAGGAAGATAATGTGACGCAACGGTAAGCAGCACAGAATTTGAAGTCAGGACAGCTGTGTTCCGGCTGTGCCGTTTATGAGATGTGAGGCTTTGGGTAAGTCACTTAACTTGGCTTGTAAAATAAGACTCCTACTACCTGGTGGAGCACCAAGGGAGGTAAAGTAAAAGTGCTGTAACTCTACAGATAACTGAGCAATGTTCATTATTTTCCTTACAGAGAACTGATGCAGTCTTTCTATTCATATCTTGTTTGCAGGACCAACCCTACTTCACTAACTGGAGGTCGAGCCCGGAGGGGCTGGGAATTCGGGCCCCCACGTTCCACTGGCCCTTTTCCACTGCAGGGCTCTCTAACTGCTCTCCGCGATGCAGGTGAAGCCGCCGAACTGCGGGGGAATAGCCTGGAGTCCTATTCCCTCGGGAGGCCTCCGTCCTTCCACCTACTCCGGGTAAGTCCTTCTCTTCCCGGTAACCCCGAAGACCGCGGCGCCGCCGCCTACGTGAGACGTTTGGACCCTGCCCGGCCCCCGTAGCTCCCCTTCTCCAGCAGGTGGGTCTGGTCCTTTCCCCCAACTCCGGGCGCTCAAGTCACCCGCGAACCCCTACCCACGCGACAGCGCCGCAACCAACCTAGAAAATAAACAAACCCCCGCGCGCGGCGGCTGGCGCTCCAGGCCCCTCCCCCGCTCCGCCCCGCGGCTCTCACGCCGCCCCCTCCGCCGGGACTTCCCTCCCGCCCTCAGCTCGCGGCCGCGTTTTCCCCGCCCCTCACCGCAGCCCGCAGCCGCGCTCCCCGCCGCGGTCCGCCCGGCCCGGCGCCCCGGGGCCCGTTAGTGCTCCGCTCCCGCTCGCGGGGCCGCCTGCGACCCTCACCCGGCGCTAGCCCGCCCCTGCCCCCCGACACTTGACCCAGTGCGGCCGCCCCAGGAGCCGCGGAGCGGCGGCGGCGGGGGGAGGAGGGAGAGGAGGGCCGTGCCGGCGGCCGGGGAGGCCCGGTGAGTACACGGAGGGCGGGCCGCCTCGCGGGGGACCGCTCCGGGGCCCCTGAGGCGGTCGTGGAGGCTCGGCCGCGCCGCTCCGTGCGCCCCGGTCTCGGCAGTTGGGGACTCGGCCTGAGGCGATGGGCCCCGCTGTCCGGAGCCGCTGGGCAGAGTGCGCGGGAGGGCCGCTCCTTGGGAAGGGCCGCGGCCCCGACGCTCGGCGCTGGTCTCGGGGGCGGCGGAGAGAGACCCGCGCCGACCTCAGGCCCAGGCGCCCGGGCGGTGCCTGCGGCTCCCGAGACCCCGCGGGGGCCGGGGCCGGGGTCGACCGCGGTCGCTGGGCCGTCGAGTGACAGGTGCCGCCGCCCCCTCCCCGCCGCGGGCATCGCGCTCCCGCCCGGGGAGCCAGGCGCTCGGAAATTTCTGGAGCTTCGACCTGACTCGCTGTCTTCTCCCTTCAGGTTTTGAAGCCGCTTCTCTGCCCGAGTTAGGTCTCGCCCAGCTCTGTTTCCTTCTCTATGTACTTTGCGCGAATAAGTTTTGGAGCATCGGTTAACAGCCTGTGGGTGAAATTTGGCTTTCATTCGTGAATGAGGTATAGTGAATTACTTTTTGAGTAACGTGCTCCTCCTCTTCTCCACTAACTATTGAAGAGTAAAAGGGAGAAGGATTTTTAATTTTGTTTGTTTTTTGTAGTTATTGTTTGGAACAAGAAGTCTTCCAGAATTTTTGTCATCTCTAGCACTTTGGGTGCTTGGTAGATATTGAACAATGATAAAAAATGACTTATTAAATTGTTTTTTCTCTCCGCCTTGTTTTAGATTTTTCATTCTTACCTTAGCTAGATTCTACAATTGAGTAGGTGCTATGGCTTTCATTAGAAGCACTAATGAAAGATCGTCTTTCCTCTACTGAAAAGCCAGTGAAATTTTCTCTGCACTGTTCAGTACTATTTCTTTACATAGTAAACGTGCTTGTGATTGTAACCTGAATCATCAGTTTAATAAATTTGACTTGCAGCCATAAGAATATTGAACTTTGTGGCAATTAAAAAGTTTTTAAATCTTTAATCTGTGGAAACGTAGATTTTTTTTCTCAACAGGTTCATAACACTTAAGTTCTCATCAGTCAAATCCTAATTAATGGAAGGTATTGTCATAAATGGTTACAACAAACTTATCTATAAGATAATCAGTCAGGTGGCTTCACTCTTTAAGAGTGAAGAACTCAGAAGTTGACCAAGAGATCACTGGGGCAAATGAAAATACATGTGCTTTATTCATGGGCGAATCCCTTAGGTCCTCAACCGGTACCTGCTTGTACTTTTTGCCTAGGTTTTTCAACCCACAGAAATTAGGTGATGCAGATTGGAGAGGGGAGGCAGTATTTAACTATGAAGAAAAAAAATGGAATTTAGGGCATACCCATTAAGTTTATATGGTTTGTTTGCATTGTTTGTTGCGAGCAAAGTTTTGGTAGGCTCTTGGCACTTACTGGTTGTGAACCTTACTTTATAAGAAGCCAAATTGAAAGATATTGTGTAGTTGTGTTATTTGAGGAACAGAACGTGAAATAATATGATAAAAAATTTCACCAGGTATTGAGTCACTCATACTCAATGCCATTTCATTTTATGGTTTTTTGTTTTTTTTTAATCTAAGCTACATTTCAGTGAGACCACACTAGTTGGTATCTACATGGTATTCACTTCTTTTTTCATCAGGCTTACTGGTCGATAGTGTTAATGGAAGACGACTATCATTCCATTTTATAAAAGGGATATATTTGGTCTTGATTGAGGAACTTATACATATACCATTTTTGAAGTGCCCTAATTGAGGTTCCCTGGACTGAGGTATGGCTACTCCTACCATCTTTCTTGACCTTAGAGAGATCATAGTCTAAAGGGATTACATCATAGTGGCACTGGTCCTCAGAACCTTAGTAGAGGAGCCCAAGAGGATCAGCTGTTTATAAATCCTTCTGCTTGCAGTTTAGGCTATTCATTTTAAAAAGTAGTTTACTTAAGCTCCTCATGTATCCTAGTTCTTTTTAATCAATACTTTGAAACCAGTTGTGTTTCCTAAACGAATATGTTTCCTAAACAAAATTAGTTGTGTTGATAATCAGTTAGTAGAATGGCCCTTACAATGAAGCAACTTTGAACTGCTAATAATCACTGTTAACTCACATTTGCATTCTGGGAATTGGGGATTATCTCTAGCGCAATTTGCATTTTCTTTTGCTCCATTCTGTTTTAGAGCATGTCTTTGAATGCATAGATAGCTGTGTACTTGGGGAATGTAAATATTTTTAAAAAAACCAAATTCAGTAAATGTATCTTCTGTGTGCCAGGTCCTGTGGTTTTGTTAGGGGTGGAAAGAAGAAGCTCTTGCCTTTCGGGATGTTGAAATCAGGATTATAAGGGGCTAGGCACAACAGAAAACAGATAATTTTAATTAAATCTATTCAGTAATAAAAGTAAGTATAAACTACAGAAATATTACAAAGGAGGGAATGATTAAACAGGCAGGTCAGAGAAAGCGTTATAGAGATCCTAGCATTTGAGCAGGATTTTAAGGAACAAATACAAGTTGTAAGTGGAAGAGATGGAGGGCATTTTAGGCAAAAGGCACAGCAAAAAGATTTGAACAAGTAAAACTAAATGTGTGGTCAGGAGATTTTAAGTAGTTTGTTTTGCTGGAGTACAAAATCTGAGGAAGGACAGTTGCTATAGAAAGCCCTAACATATGCTCTAATATTTAATAAGTAATTGGCTTTTCTAGTATTGAGTTTATATAAAGTGGAGACTTCACTATAATTTGATTTTGCTGCGATTTTAAGTATAGAGGAATTAATAGTTTTTACTGATGGATTCATTAAGAAATTATAGAATGTTGCACTTATATGCGATGAGCTGCCTGCATATTTATACTTGTAAACTTGTTTCTTGTGCATTTGACCTGAAACATTTGTTTTCAAATTATCTTTCAAATTTTCTTTTGTCTTCCTTCAACTACTTAAATTAGCCTTTAAATTATTTTTTAAAAGGAGACTCAGGATTTCCCTGGTGGTCCAGTGGTTAAGACTCTGCAGGTTTGATCCCTGGTCGGGGAACTAAGATCCCATATGCTGCGGGGCGTGGCCAAAAAATAAATAAATAAATAAATAAAATAAAAGGAGACTCAAAGGGAAGAGGGAGAAACATAGGAAATAATCATTAAATTTCTGGACTAAAAACCTAATTTGTGTAGTATTTTAGTAATTTGTAACTATTTAACATAGAGCACTAGCCACTGCATTCATAGACTGACCAATGTAGGTAGCTTGGATGTCCACTGTATTTTTGTTTTGTGTACCTTAATTATGTCCTTGTTATTTAAGTGTATGTTTATAAATGAGCATTTATATATACTCAAGTATCTGGATTTTAAAGACCATGTGATGGAGAAAGAAAGGGAAAATAACAGGGGGAGGGAGAAGAACTCTGAATCTATTTATCCAAGTATCTCTTAGATATGACCATAGGTGGAGATGCAGAAGTTTAGGACACAGGACCTCTAACCCTAGCCTCACAAGAATACTAACCCTAGCCTTTCCCTGAAATAGCATCTTTACAAGTTTAATGTTTTTGTGGTCTGCTTATTTATCTCTTTTTCTCTTCAAGATTTTAAAGCAGTTTCAAATGAATTCCTGGATTGTATAACATGATTATCTTTTTGCAAATTCTGAAAAATTTGTTAATGAAGGCAACGTTCTCTTAAAAACATGCACCATAATCAGTCTTTGACAATTGCTTTGTGTCATTTATCTTCTCAATCACTAACATAAAAGGACCTGAGGCATGTCATTGTTACTTCTGACCTGTAGTTGCCCTTTTTAAGTTTTAACACAGGGCAGAAAAATCAATATTGCATTGATTACATTATGTTTTTCTTTTTTGAATTTGGGTATAGATGACCATTTTTCCTTTTCACGATGAGAGTTTTTTCTTATAGAAGGAATATGGTCGTTACAGAATATTTGGGGAAATAGTGAAAACTATAGAAAGGAAAAGGAGTAGTCCCATGCATTTCCTTCTTTTGGTATGTAAATAAATAATACACATATTTACAAATTGGGGATTATTTTTATATTTTTATTCCCTTCTTTCATTTAAAATTTACATTTCCCCCCTCTTCCACCTCTGAAATACTGGTTAGTGTATGGTATATAGATTTTTGACATAGTATACAGGTTTCTCTCATGGCTAATGAGGTAGTTGTGTTGGCTGTTTATCACTTTTTTTTTTTTTTAAGTACAGCATGAGTACAGATGATGAGCCCTTCCAGTTGTCCCATCTCCTTACTCCCTCAGCTGCTGAGTAGAGCTATTTTGGGCCTTTAATATTTACTATTATGTAGAGTATAGTGCAGGTGGCTACCAGTCTCCTATCCTCCTACCTGTACCCCCTACAGAACAAGGGATCATTGCAGGTGAGCATTTCCCCTTTCCATTTACCCTTTCATTAGTTAGAGAAAGTATTTTAACACATGGGTTGCTAAGATGTAACATAGGTAGCTGCCTCAGAAAAATAATTATTTTGAGTGTTTATCACTGATTCTTTTCTCAGTTAACAGTATTTGTTCTAATGCTTTCTTTTCACTTTGTCATTCTTTTATTCTTTTCATTCATTCAGGAAACATTTATTACTTGTTGTGTGTGTCCACTGTATAAGACATAGTCTCTACTATGATTCTTGGGTTTCAGGTAGATTGGTGTTTTCCTTATGCATTATGTTAGGTATAATCTTTAGGTCTCTGACTCTTCAGTGGCCGTCTGCTCAACCACAAATTCTCAATGCCTAAAAACTTTTTTCTTTTCATTTCAAAGAAAAAAAAATTCTGTGAGCTTTGGAGACATATTTAGAACACCTGTGAACATTTCACTCATGCAGAACAATCCAAATATGAAATTCACAGTTTTGTTATCAGTCCTGAAATGGAGAGGAAATGTATTTGTGTAAGCTATGGGTGATGATAAGGTTAGATTATATTGCAATAACAACCTGAAAACCTCAGCAGCTTAAAGCAGCAAAGTTGCTTTCTTGCTCAAGCTACATGTCCATTACAGGTTAGTAAGGAGATTTTGTTCATTGTAGTTTTAGACTCCATCAGACTTGACTGTAGGAGGCTTCATCTCAGCATACACTTCCACAATAACAGAAGCAGAGAAAAGAGAACACGGTGAACCATGTTCTGGCTTTTAAAGCTTTTTAAAGCTTATATTTCACTGGTAGTCACATGGCCAGCCTGCATTCAACATGAGAGTGATACGCAATTCTCTTTCAGGGAGGGGCAGTGAATATTTGTGAACAGCTATCATATGCAATTTATAGTTGCGACAGTTAAAATTAAATACAGTAGTTGTAGAACAACTGTGTAGGATTAGTGTACCGAAAGTGGTCAAAGCTACTAAAACTTACAGGATTTTAACATGGCATGTTAAAGTTGAAGCAGAATTAATGTTTTCCATAATATTTTTGAGTCTGGAATTTCCTTTTCATTTTGTAATATTTTCTTCCTTATAGTAACTTACAAAGCCTTAATTCTCATGTCTGTGGGAAAGATTTAAGCCTAAAAATATGTCATAATTTTAATGGTGTGATGTCATCTCTGTATGTTGTGGTATTTTATCTTAATCCATATGCTTCTGAACATAGGAGCAATAGGTATTAACGTGGTATTGTAATAAAAATACTTTTATTTCATAACTGTTAGATGACATCTTCAAATCTCAGTTCTTCTTTTGATTTTTTTTCATTGTTTAACAAAAAATTGAAAGATTTCCAAATAACTTTCTAGATTCTTAGGTTAAGATGGAAGATTGAACGTATGCTTCTCATTTTTGTTCCCTCCTGAAAACATGCAAACTGTAGTGTATGGTTAGCTTTCAAAATGGACCTCAGTGATCCTCACCTCTTAGTATTCGCACTTTTACACAGTCCCTTCCCACAATGAATAGGGTGAACCTGTGTAAACAGTAGGATATTGTGGAAATAACAGTAGCTAGTTCAGATATGAGCACTGTGACTCGAGACAGACATGATAAAACTATAAAGAAAAACAAAGGAATAAGTAACAAATCAGGATAATAATTATCTCTGGACAGAGTGGGAGTTGGGGGGTTGCTACTGGGGAGAGGCATTGGGTGGGTTAACATTTTGTTAATCTTAATGCTAGGTACTTGGAGTGTTCCTTTTTTTAAAAATACTTAATAGTTTGTTCAGTTATGTACTCAATACATTTCAAAATAAAAATAAACAAGTTTCTCAGTTTCACAATTTATTAAGAGAATCTGTTTCTTTTGAATTGAGAGAGTACTTAGTCTTCTAGTAGTTACAAGGCTTCTTACTTAGAAATTGCAGAGTAAGGTTCAGCAAATCTAGTTTCAGATCCTGACTTTGCCAGTAACTTGCAGAATGACCTAACCAGTCTAAGTACCAGTTGCCTCATCTGTAAAAAAGGATTTGGGTTAGATATTACTAGAGTACCTTTTTTGTAAAAAAAGTTTTTAATTGGTGTATAGTTGATGTACAATGTTGTGTTAGTTTCTGGTGTACAGCGAAGTGATTCAGTTTTATATATATATATATATATATATATATATATATATATATTTTACTAGAGGACCTTTGCTATCCTGTCTTAAGTTTAAAAGGCTCTTAAAAAGCTGAAAGGTACCAACAAGGGATTAATTTCCAAAATATACAAACAGCTCATATAGCTTAACATAAAAAAAAACCAATCAAAAAATAAGCAGAAGACCTCGGGCTTCCCTGGTGGCGCAGTGGTTGAGAGTCTGCCTGCTGATGCAGGGGACACGGGTTCGTGCCCCGGTCCGGGAAGATCCCACATGCCACGGAGTGGCTGGGCCCGTGAGCCATGGCCGCTGAGCCTGCGCATGCCACAACAGTGAGAGGCCCGCGTACCGCAAAAAAAAAAAAAAAAAAAAAATAGGCAGAAGACCTAAATAGACATTTCTTCAAAGAAGACATACAGATGGCCAACAGGCGCATGAAAGATGCTCAGTATTGCTAACTATTAGTGAAATGCAAATCTAAACTACAGTGAGGTATCACCTCACACCAGTCAGAATGGCCATCATTAAAAAGTACAAATGATAAATGCTGGGGAGGCTGTGGAGAAAAGGGAACCCTCCTGCACTGTTGGTGGGAATGTAAATTGGGGTAGCCGCTATGGAGAACAGTATGGAGGCTCCTGAAAAAACTAAAAATAGAGTTGCCATATGATTTAGCAATCCCACTCCTAGGCATATATCCGGAGAAAACTCTAATTCAAAAAGATACGTGCAACCCAATGTTCATATCAGCACTATTTACAATAGCCAAAACATGGAAGCAACCTAAATGTCTATCGACAGATGAATGGTTAAAGAAGATGTATATACATACAATGGAATATTACTCAGCCATAAAAAGAATGAAATAATGCCATTTGCAACAACACGGATGGACCTACATATGATCATATTAAGTGAAGTAAATCAGAGAAACTCAAATATCATATGATATCACTTACATGTGGAATCTAAAATAATGATACAAATAAACATTTACAAAACAGAAATAGATTCACAGACATAGAAAACAAAGTCACACTTACCAAGGGGGGATAGTAGGGGGAGATAAATTAGGAGTTTGGGATTAACATATACACACTACTATATATAAAATAGGTAAACAACAAGCACCTGCTGTATAGCAGAGGGAACTATAATCACTGTCTTGTAATAACCTATGATGGAAAAGAATCTGAAAAAGAATATATATGTATATATGTGTATATAAATAACTGAATCACTTTGCTGTACACTTGAAACTAACACAACATTGTAAATTAACTATACTTCAATAAAAGAAAAAAAGCTAAGAGAGGTAGGGGACACTGAGACTAGTGAACTAAGATAATTGTGGAAGGTGATTTTGAAAAGTTTCCTTTGGTTGAGAGAATTTAAGTTCTCTATTTTGCTGTCACTTCTCTAGAATCAAACTTAAGGCAGAATTTGTACACGGTAAGAATGTTCTTTGTTTCCTACTCCTTTTCTCCTGTCTTGGAAGTTGGGGATAAGCATGTAGTTGGACCAGTGGTCTCTGTGTGCGGTGAAAAATGTTATTCTTACTCTTCCATTGTAAACCATATTGATTTAGGATGTTCTCCATAAATACGTATATATTAATCAGATTGAGGATGTTCTTCATAAATATGTATATATTAGGATATTCTCCATAAATATATAAATATACAGCAGTGTATTTAAAAGAAAGAGGAAAATCATTAATTTTTGGAAACTGTATATGGAAAATCAATACATTGTATTGGTGGTATTCTTGTAATAATTGTGAAATCTCAGTATATCATTTTTCTTTTTTATATTATACAATCTTATGTTGTTTACTTAAGTTTAAAAAGTATGTTACTGCCAGTAGAACTGTGTGTATGAATCCAACTGTTACTAAATTCAGTGTCAGGAGAAGTGTATGCATGTGTGTGTGTGTATATATATATATATATATATATTTGTTCTAAAATCTGAAGCAAATTTTACTGTGTTTATTCATCTTCCTCCTTTCTCCCTTCCCACAGGAATTATTCTTGACAGAAGTATTTTAAAAGAAAAATCCTTACAATGGCCTCAGCGGTACTTAGTTCTGTTCCCACTACTGCTTCTCGTTTTGCCTTGTTGCAAGTGGATAGTGGCAGTGGCTCTGATTCTGAGCCTGGAAAAGGCAAAGGTCGGAATACTGGAAAGTCTCAAACAAATAAATCAACTACAAATGAGAAAAAAAGAGAGAAAAGAAGAAAAAAGAAGGAACAGCAACAGAGTGAAGCAAATGAGGTAGCAATTATAATTATTCATGTCTGCTTTCCCAGTAGGTTGTATGCGTCATGAGGGCAGATACTATCTTGTTGACCTATGTATCCACAGTTCCTGGTCCATAGGTACTTGGTAAATACAGCTTGAATGAATGGATATAAATTTGTGTGTATTTGAAGTCAGATGTAATGAACATATTTTAAATTGCCTTTTTTTTTTTTTTTGTCTATGGAAGCTTATGTGCTCATTCCAAAAAGTTTCTGAAAAACAAGAAAGTCTGAAAAGGAAACAAAGGTCATTTGTAAATATAACTAGAGATATAAATTAATATTTTTGTATGTGTTTTCTGTATACATATATGTTTACTTGAATATTTAGATACATTCATATATACATTCATATTTTACTTAAATGAAAATGAGACTATATAATAGACTTTCATAATTGGCTTTTTTAAAATTAGCATGAGCAGTTTTCCATATGAGTAAATAAAGATCTACATTATTTTATCCACATTATTTAAATTATGTGGCTTTGTCATAGTTTACTTAATCAGAGTGTTGTGATAAACATTTAGGTTGTTTCCCCTTTTCTTCTTCTTCTTTTTTTTTTTTTTTTTTACTGTTACAGGCAATAATCCTATGACTACACAATAAGCCTATGACTAGCCTTGAACATACATTTTTATGCATTTGATGGTCATCTGTTTCTTAAGGGTAGTAAACAGGCCCTTCTCCCCTAGACATGCCTAGCCTGAGTTACATGACCAACATTTAATGCGCCCATTTATTTTTAAAAGAAACGTTGAAAAACACCTCTAGCCTGTGTCTGTTTGTCTTTTAACAGAAGAAGCAGTCAGGTATTAAGGACTTTTCTCAATATCACTTAATGAGAGAAGTAGTAAAAGTGTTTTTTCCCCCCTATATTCATTTTGTAATATCCCAAGACTTAGAAAAAGCCTTTTCAATTTGTTTATTTCCATCACCATTGCTTTCTAAGTATCTCTTTAAAATGCTGCCCCACAGAGTCACTTTAAAAGACATTTTTCTCACCATACAACCTTTCAGAAGTCCAGTCTTACAGAAGTTTTGATTGCCCACCATTTTCTTTTTGGTAATAGATGTGGGGAACAGAAAATAAGGTAATAGTGGGGTTTACATTACATTACTGAGAATGAGCCTGAGGATCCTCCCTTCCCACTTCCACAGCTATAGTTCTGTCAGTCTACTTTCTGTAATAAATCAGTAGTGTACCTGCCATGGCTTTGTCTCTAGCAGCATCCCCTCTACTCTGTCTTTTCCACAGCAGAAAACAGCTGCTTAAAGCGATGTTTGTATCTCATCACTCTTGCAGAACAGTCTATTGATTATCAGTTAAATTGTTGATCCTTGATATAAAGCCTCTTCATTGGTTTCCTAGGGCTGCTGTAACAAAGTACCACAAACCAGGTGGCTTAAAACAACAGAAATTTATTCTCTTAACAGTTTTAGAGGCTGGAAGTTCTACCCATGGTGTCAGCAGAGCCAGGCGCTCTCTGAGCCTGAGTAGACTCCCTCCTTGCCTCATCCTAGTTTCTTATGGTAGCTGTCAGTCCTTGACATTCCTTGGCTAGTGGCTGCATCTTCCCAGTCTGCCTCTTCTGTTACATGGTGTTCTCTTTGTCTATACCCTTCATTGGATTAGGGGCCACCCTAATTCAATATAACCTTAATCTTAACTTGATTATATTTGCAAAGATCCTATTTCCAAATAAGGTCACATTCACAGACAGCAAGGGTTAGGCCTACAACATATTTTTTGAGAATACAGTTTAATCCATAGTAGCCTCTCAGTATTTTTCTCCCTGTTTCAACCTCTGTGACTAAGATTTTTCTTATTGTTGGAAGTGGCTTGGCCAGTACAGTTTTAGTTCATTATGTTACTTTGTGGACTAGGCTTTAATCTTTAATCTTAATCTTTAATCTTTAAACTTTAATCTTATTGAACCCTGTTGTTTTGCATTTTAAAAGCATACTTGTTATCCTGTTCTCTACTCCTATAAACTTCCCTTTAGTAAAGCAGACTCATTAAAATGGTGGTATAGTAGAGTATAATCCATTCTCACTTATTAATCTTTTCATCTGGAAATCCACCAAAATTATCTCAAATGCTGGTGAAATTAGCATTCTACAAAGACTACAAAAAATTCAAATAGTGACTTTGTGAGTTAGCATAATGAGTATTTAGAAGTATAAAAATATTGATTTCTTAACTTTCAGAAAAATCATTTGTATCCCAGGATTGGTAAACTGAATTTAATTTTTTGTTTGTTTGTTTCATAGCTCAGGAATCTTGCTTTTAAGAAAATTCCCCAGAAATCCTCCCATGCCATTTGTAATGCTCAGCATGAGCTATCATTACCAAACCCGGTACAGAAGGATTCACGGGAAGAAAATTGGCAAGAGTGGAGACAAAGAGATGAGCAGGTACGGCTAAGTAAATCGGATTGTTTTGCTTTGGTTTTCAGTGAATTTTTGCATTTTTAAGATAGCAGTGCATCTGACCATGACACCACTGTTCTGAGGAGCATTTTATATTGGATTAACTCACATGTGTTGGCTACTTTTTATAAGAGGTTCTGTTTTTATCTACTAGGAAAGCAGATTGACACATTTATTATATTTGTTAGTTTTGGCAATTTCAAGCAGTTATTTTCTGAGTTTTAAATTCATCTGCCCTAGGGAGGGAGGGTGGAAAAAAAATTCATCTGCCTTTTTACAAATGAGGGAGAGATAGGGAAGGGAGAAAAACAGGATTAAATTATTTCAAGTAAAAAAATCACATTTGTAAGACCAGAGGTCTCATTAAAAATAAGAGAAATCATTAGAGAAGTGCAAATCAAAACTACAATGAGGTATCACCTCACACCAGCCAGAATGATCATCATCAAAAAATCTACAAACAACAAATGCTGGAGAGGGTGTGGAGAAAAGGGAACCCTCTTGCACTGTTGGTGGGAATGTAAATTGATACAGCCACTATGGAGGACAGTATGGAGGTTCCTTAAAAACTAAAAATAGAACTACCATACGACCCAGCAATCCCACTACTGGGCATATACCCTGAGAAAACCATAATTCAAAAGGAGTCATGTACCACAATGTTCATTGCAGCTCTATTTACAATAGCCAGGACATGGAAGCAACCTAAGTGTCCATCAACCGATAAATGGACAAAGAAGATGTGGCACATATATACAATGGAATATTACTCAGCCATAAAAAACAAGTTATTTGTAGTGAGGTGAATGAACCTAGAGACTCACACAGAGTGAAGTAAGTCAGAAAGAGAAAAACAAATACCGTATGCTCACACATATATATGGAATCTAAAAAAAAAAAAAAAAGGGTTCTGAAGAACCTAGGGGCAGGACAGGAATAAAGACACAGATGTAGAGAATGGACTTGAGGACATGGGGAGGGAGAAGGGTAAGCTGGGATGAAGTGAGAGAGTGGCATGGACATATATACACTACCAAATGTAAAATAGATAGCTAGTGGGAAGCAGTGCATAGCACAGAGAGATCAGCTTGGTGCTTTGTGACGACCTAGAGGTGTGGGATAGGAAGGATGGGAGGGAGACGCAAGAGGGAGGAGATATGGGGATATATGTATATGTATAGCTGATTCACTTTGTTATAAAGCAGAAACTAACACACCATTGTAAAGCAATTATACTCCAATAAAAATGTTAAAAAAATACTCAGTGACAGTTTTACTTAAAGAAAGAAAGACTTTGAGGGGAAACTTTTCCTTTTCAACCTTGTTGTAAAATAGTTTATGACATTTGTTTGTTTTTTTTAACCTATTTATACAATGTTTTGTTCTTTTATGCCTCTATTAAATAAATGTCAATAATAACCAAATCAAAGAGATAATTTAATAAAACCAATTTCTTTTTGTGTGTTTGGTATCCAGGAAAATAACACACTAAGCCTGGAGTGTACTCTAGGAGGTGCTGTATGTATGGGAAATGAATAGTTATTTTCTTATCTGTTAAACTGCCATTTGATCTATTGGGAATAGGTATTGTCTTAGCAGATGTTTGGCTTAATGGAGTGGCTATACCTATCATACTTGGGTTACCAGTTTTAAAAGAATTAGACTAGGGACTTCCCTGGTGGTGCAGTGGTTAAGACTGCCTGCCAATGCAGGGGACACGGGTTCGATCCCTGGTCCAGGAAGATCCCACATGCCGTGGAGCAACTAAGCCCGTGTGCCACAACTACTGAGCCTGTGCTCTAGAGCCCACGAGCCACAACTACTGAGGCTGCGTGCCACAACTACTGAAGCCCACACACCTAGAGCCTGTGCTCCACAAGAGGAGCCACCGCAATGAGAAGCCTGCTCACTGCAATGAAGAGTAGCCCCTGCTCGCCACAACTAGAGAAAGTCTGTGTGCAGCAACAGAGACCCAACGCAGCCAATAAATAAATAAGTAAATAAATGTTCCTGTAAAAAAAACAATAAAAAAAGAATTAGACTATACTAAACTATGCTCTTAACATAAGCTATGTTAATTATAACATTTTCTATAGAATTTTGTAGTGCCTCAGGCTCATCTTTACGAGCATCAGTTATTACACTAGGGCTGTGCAAAAATGATATTTCTGAACATTGGTGAACTGGATAAATCATCTTGTATTATTCTAGAGGGGTTATTTGATTCTTTTTTCCTTCTACAGCATTCATTATGACAAATTTTTTCTGGTTTACAAGTATTATTAACATAATGATCTACTTGTTTAGACAGTAATAGAATTTGCTAGTGACCTCACCAGAGAATTTCTCCCAGTGGCCCAAGAGGCACTGGAAAATTAATAAAGGAAAACTACTCAGTTTTGCACCAAAGTAAATGCCACGTAATAGGGGAACTGAAGCACAGATATTTGATTGCCCTTCTTCCTGCTGCCATTGATTGCTGACAAAATGACCAGGTAATTATGAGAAGGAAATAGTCAACTTGGCCCCAACCCTATATAAAAATATCATCCAAGGCTGAGGAACTTTGAGGAATTTCTGCTGGATATACTATTGATGGGTCACTTAGGAAAACCTGGTACCTTATTTGGAAGTCTCACTTGTAGGAAAATAATCAAGGTCATGAGAAGTAAAGTAGTTCTTGGGGTAATTACAGTGACAAGTGAAGAAGAGATAAGGGCAAGCTTTGGGACTGATGGACAGTATACCACCTGGAATCTATTTTACTGTGTGGAATAATAGATTTTAAAAGTAGGGACCAGACAGTGACTGTACTAGGCAGAAGGTATACAGTTGTGGTGGGTGTTCTCCCTCACACAGGGAAACAGCACTATGAGAAACTCCACATGTTGAGGGCTGAGCCAGTCAAAAAGCTGGATATAGAAATCCTGTGTGTTATGTGGCTGCTTATTTTAAACACAAAAGAGAAATGCTAAGACAAAGTTTACTACTCCTAAATTATCAAAGAGATAATATAAATTTACATTGGCTAAGCCTCAGCATAAAATCTGAGAGCTGGCGTTAAACAGCAACAAGATAGACAGTAAAGAAACATCCACTCCACTTACTTAGAAGCAAACACTGGATCTTAGTTGATCTCATGTCAGCTGAAGAAAAGTTTCTGACACATAAAAGGAGAAGAACATTGTACTTAATGTCCAAAGTGAAAGTGTACTTTGAAAAAGGTTTGCTACAGTGAACAGAGAAATTGATTTTAGACAGCACCTATTTTTTGCTTTAATAAAAACCAAGGAGCTAGAACATTTTGTAAAAGTCAAGGTGACAGTAATGTTATATAAAAGGGTGAAATAATAGACTGAGATGAAAAATCGGGTAAGAGAGATTGAAGATGAGCAGAATACAAAATTTCTTTGCACAGTTGTATACATCAAAGGAGGTATATTTTTCACACTTGAAGTGGGTAGATTTTATGTGATATGTGATACATAAAATATGTGAATTATATCTCAGTAAAGCTGTTCATAAAAAAGTAGAATAGGCCATGACTTTGATTTGATTGTATTCAGAATTTTTACCATTTCTTTTTAATATTGAATCAAGATCAAGAGACATATTGTTCACCATCACTTGTTGCCTGGGAATAAATCTCATTGTAGATGTTGTTCAGGTATAACCTCTTATATTTGTGGTGGTGCATTGATAATACTGATTCCAGTATTACCTTTTTAAAATTTTACATCATGGCTCAAAGATAATGAATGAATAGAAAAATCTCTTCTCGTGGATATTCAGTGATAAATAGATCAAATTTTATTGTGTATTTCTTACTCCTGTTGTATTGATTCAGACTCCACATATCACTGGTTTTGTCCAACTCTGAAGTTGAATACCTACTAGCATGTGCATAGTTAATTGTTTTTTCACATTGTAGCCTCTAATACATCTATCTGATAAAGGCATTTTGCCAATAGTTCTGTTTTTTGTTTGTTTGAGAGTGTGATATTTCTCATTAACCTTGTGGCTGGTATAATAAGTCTATTGTTTATAGTTTGACTTGCACCTGGTTTTACTATAAGCAGTACTCTTTGTTTTTTTGGCTTTTTCTTTAGCAACAAAATTCATCACTTTTGTTCTGGAAAGCATTACTTGGTACTTGTTCTGTTCTGGAAAGACTCATACAGGTCATTGTGCTTTGGAAGTGAAACAAAAACTATCATGTCTTTAGGCCACTGGTCTGACCATGTTTCATAGCAGGAAGCCAGGAACAAATAGATTGATGACTCAATAAATTGAAATTTCAAATATTCACTATGTTAATTTTCTATTTATAATTTTCCTTTTCATTTGCTTATGTGACAGTCACTCTTGTGCTGACACAGATTTATATTCTGTATTCACTGTATTAGAGTCCTCTTCATTTTAAAATTTATGTGTTTTTTTAAGTTGCATTATTTACTATTTTCATTACTACTTTTAATCCTTCAGTGAATCATTGAACCATTTTTATTACTTTGAGATATAATTAAAGCATACAACTTAGTAAATGTAAACAGCACTCAAGAGATATGAAGATGCATTAATTGAGATGAACCGAACCTGATCATTAATATGAACACGTAGATACAGTTTTTGTAGAATATTTACAACCTTTATAATCATAATGTTCAATAAGACTACTGGAAGATTTCTGGGAAATGATTCTGCTTTCCAAATTAGTGAAGGTATATGTTCCACACTTTGAAAGTCACTGAGTTAGAGGACCAGAAGGTGCTACTGCTACTGTGGCTAAACACTTGACTGCAAGTATTAGATGTCCTCAGAATGTTGTTGTGTGTTGTTTTACAATAACCCTGTTCCCCTGAGAAATGAAGATTAATTCTTCATTTGGGATTTGTTTTACTTGGATTTAAAGTGGGTAAGATTTTTATGGTACTTCAATTTACAAATTTTTAAAAATCTAGTTACAAAATATTTACTGTCCTTCTCATTTTTCATTGGTTCTTCATACTCTTTAACTGATCATAAACCCTTGAGCTATAGGTTTAATTATTTAAATAGAAAAAAATGTTTTACTACTAGATGGGGATAGGAGGCAATGAAGGAAGCCAGGAGGAAGGGGATCTGAAGTACTCCATCTTGGGCACATGTAAGTATCTTCTCCAATCCTGTAGGCATTTTAGTGCCTACTATTTCCTCTTTTTCTTCCTTTCCTCCTCCTCCCATAAGTACAAAGAAAATGATGAGGAATTCTCAATTTGCAAACTTAACATATAAGATACTTTTTAAAAATCATGGTTCTATTTGCATTTTCATGTCCAGTGCCTGTCTTTCAGGCCCAGACTCTTTTTTTCCCTCCCAGTTCTACCTCTACATGTACTGATTAATTACATTGACAGCAGTCTTATGATTAACTAATTCTCTAATGAAGGCATGTTTAGGGAATTTGGAATCATGTTTTCTTTCTCTTTCCTGGTATTGTAGTCTTGTGTTACCTTTCTCCCTGTTATCTGGAGTAAAAAATCTTATCTTTGATTCATTCCTCTTTCATTCTTCATATTTAATCAGTGTTCTGAAACTTGGTTATTCTTTGCTGAGAAAGAGCCTTCTTTGTTTCCTGCATTGCTATGTTCAGGTCCAGGTTCCTGTATGCTGAGACTACAGTGGTTTAGCCAGACCCATTGATTCTAAGTTCTCATTCTTCTAATATGACAGTTTATTTCTTTAAACTTACTCTTATCAGTGTTCCTCTTTCATCTATCCTGAATCTGTAATTTTTAGGGAGTGTCTGGAACCTAATTTTACCCTACCTAAGCAATCTTATTTTCTACTATTCTCCAGCATAGAGAAGGGGAATTCTAATTTATTGTGTGTAACTCTTGGGCCAGGTAGGCACTGTGCTAGGTACTTTACATATATTATAGCTTTAAAATTTCAAAACTACACTGCAAGGTTGATATTTCTATTTCCTTTTTATTATGAAGAAACTGAGATTCACAGAAGTTACATAACTTGCCCCAGATCACAGCTAGAATGGGTGGAATAGAAATTTAAATTATCCACCTGTGTGATCTCCCAAAGCCTGGGTTTTTTCCACATCTCTCTTGTATTGCATAGAATTTATCTTTTATCATTTATATTTATCATAATATATATATTCTTAATATCATACTTTTTGTTCACGTGACTCTCCTCCTAAAATTCTTCCATTCATTTTGCTACCTATCCAAATTATATCTCTCCTTTAAGGACCAACTTAGTTTCTTTTCCGTATGCTTTTTTGAATTCTATTTCTTGTTTACCTTTTTTCTGTCAACTTTTGTAGCACTTTTAATATCTTATTCTATTTTCTGTATGTCATGTGTGTTAGTTTTTTATTCCCAACTGGAATAGAAATTCTTTGAGGGCAAAAGCCAAATTTTTGCTGCTATTTTAAAGGACTAGAGGCAAAGCACATAGAGGATTCTCTGTGAATCCTTATAGGCTGAAAGATCATACAGTGACATTTGGGAAGTTTTTCCTAGTTTTCAAAGAGTTAAATTGAAATTTAAATCATTTTTGCCTAATTGTATTTCCTTGTATGCTAGTTTTTGTTAATAATTAAAAGGTAAATGTAAGCTGTAAACTACTATATTTAGAATCAAATGCTGGGGAGAGCTGTATTTTTCACTTTTAAAAGTTCCATTTCATTCAGTTTTTATCATTTTCTTAGAATCAGCTGTCCTAATATCTAAGTTACTTGAGATAATTTGAAAAAAAAATACTGGCATCTTGCAAGACTCCCAACTTCGTCTCCTGCCCACTAATTTATTTTTGGAATATCAGTCAGAATATGTGACATATTGGAAATAATCTTAAATGTGTTTTCTGTAAATGTTAAATGTCATTAATATGGATTAAAAGCTTAGTGGTAAATTTAACCAACTTTTCAGAATAAACTTAAGTAGTTTTGTTACTTTTTCTATGTTGGGATGACTGCTATGCTCTAATTATATTGAAGTATTTTGTACTCAGTTTGCTTTGAGTTTAGGTGGAGAAATTGATGTAAACTTCCTTTTTTGTGTAACACTAACATGAATCCACTTCCTTTTTACCTTTTAACTGTATATTGTTTTTTAATATACATTTATATAATAAAGTATTTAAAAGGTTAACCTTTTAAAAAAGGTTACTTTTTCCTGATTGTTACTAATTTGGATTGAATTAATTCTTCAGTTCTTTTCAGTTACTCCATAGAAAAAGTATGTACAGTTTACTTGGGGCTTAACTAGAATTTCTAGTGCTATATGCCCTTATTTACCATTTTAATTCTAACTATTTTTCTCTGAGTTAGATTAATTTTTTTCTGTGATATACCTATTTTTCCCCCTCTTTTTGTTGTCTTAGTATAGAATTGGATGAAATGCTTTGATTAGAAGTAAAAGATTTATTAGTTCATGGTGTCCAGTGTTAACATTTTTCTTTTTTTTTTTTTTTTTTTTTGCGGTACGCGGGCCTCTCACTGTTGTGGCCTCTCCCGTTGCGGAGCACAAGCTCCGGACATGCAGGCTCAGTGGCCATGGCTCACAGGCCTAGCCACTCCGTGGTATGTGGGATCTTCCCGGACCGGGGCATGAACCCGTGTCCCCTGCATCGGCAGGCGGACTCTCAACCACTGCGCCACCAGGGAAGCCCCAGTGTTAACATTTTTCTACTTTTTAAGGTGTCCCTTTGAAACAGATGACTTCTTTTTGGAATTGGTTTCTGTTTTCGTTTAGTTTTTTTTTTTAATCGTTAAACAACAGAAACAATTCTGAATAACTTTGGCAAAAAATAATTTGACAAAAGGATACTGAGTGATTCACAGATTTGAATTAAAAACTAAACAATGAGACCTTGGGAAAGATGGAAATAAAGGAATTCTGGGGTGCTCAGAGGCATGAACTAGTACACTCACTTTTAGAGGCTATCATCAGCTGATTGAACCCCACTTACTTTGTGTTTGTTCTCAAATTTTATTTCCTAGGAGAACAAAAAAGAGATAGGTCCTTTGCTCCCATCCTGTTGTTGGTGATACCATACACATATTTGTGTGGGTGTGGTAGTGGGTGGTATATAGAATTAGGTGATTGGCTGTCTTGCTAGAATCCTGGGACACTGGATTGAATTGTAGTTATTCAAAGGAATAAAGGAAGGGATTATGGACAGACAAAAACAAGCGATGCCTACTAAATTTATGCTTTTCTTACACAGTATGCATAGGTCGACACATACATGTAAACAAATCCAGGATGTTTGCATGTGGCAGCTATCCTATTCAGCTGCAGATACACCTTATCCCCAAAGGTAGACAACCCAAAGTCCCATCCAGCCACTGTACCAATTCTGTTTGGCAATTAGGAAAAGTAATTCTTAGAGAGTAATTTGATAGGAGGGTGGCAGAAGCTAGATTATAAGAAGTTAAGGTGAGATTGAGTGGTGAGAAAGAGGAACCAAAAATACAGATCACAAAGAATCATTTTATTATAGTGTTAGAGGAGTTTAAAGGTAGGGAAGTCATACAAAAGGAATAAAAAGATAGCAGTAAAAAGATGCACTACAATTTTTCTGTAACATCAGGCATATACCAGGACAATTGGTCCCTTATTTATTTATTTATTTTTTTGTGGTATGTGGGCCTCTCTCTGTTGTGGCCTCTCCTGTTGCTGAGCACAGGCTCCGGATGCGCAGGCTCAGTGGCCATGGCTCACAGGCCCAGCCGCTCTGCGGCATGTGGGATCTTCCCAGACCGGGGCACGAACCCATGTCCCCTGCATTGGCAGGCGGACTCTCAACCACTGCGCCACCAGGGAATCCCGGTCCCTTATTTAAAGGTTCTATACCTGTGAATTAGTCTGTATTAAGTAAATGGTATGTTTTATAATGCTTATTGAGTTTTCAGTATTCTTATATTTTTGAGTAATAATCTGTTATATTTTCTGTGTCCAAAACTAGATACCATCTTTAATATCTATTACGGTGTCAATTCCTTTGTGAGATTTTGTTTATTACAGTAAAAAGATTATGTATTATACAACAGATAATTGACAATGAGGAAATAAAAATATCAAAATAGTAAGTTTTTGCTTTGGTATCTTCTATAAAACACAGAGTTCTCTACGTTGGCATGGATAGATAACTTTGGAGGACCCAGACTGTTTATTAAAGTATTTGTTTTCTTATCCTGTATGTATTGTCGTGTTGTATAATGCTATTATCTGTTTATCGTTAAACTTTCTTTTTATTTTTAGCTGACATCTGAAATGTTTGAAGCAGATCTTGAGAAGGCATTGTTGCTAAGTAAATTAGAATATGAAGAACACAAAAAGGTATTTACACATTTATGGATTTAGATGTTTTAGGTTTAAGTGGTCAAAAGTTAGAACCACCCTTCCTGAATTTTGTATAAAAGTTCTTTAAAGTTTGTCCTAAAAATTTATCCTTGTAACAAAATAATTAACATAAAGTTTTCATGAGATTTCTCCTCAAGTTCTTAGAGATAACAGAAACACAAGCACTAAGCTTTGTCTGGTGATTTGGAATGTTCAATTAAGAAATTTCTCCAACCAAGATGAAGGGGAGAGAGGAAATGAGGCTAATAGCAGATGATTTATTTTAACTTATTTTAAATGAACATAGAAAATAGTTAAATTTTAAAAATTTAAGTAACTGTGAGTACAGGGGCATTAAGAGACCATCTGCTAGAGATACACTGCTAATTAACTGAAGTAAATAGAAGGACATTTCTGATAATTTGGTGTTGTGAATTCAGCATTTATCACTTTGATATTGGGCTGTATGTTGAAATGCATTCTACAGCTTGTAACTGTAGGGACATTTATGCAAAAAGTGTTTGTTTCCATTTTCTGTGTTTAAATTGAGCATTTATATCATCTCCATATTATTTAACATTTTAGTCCTTTACATATATTGGGAATTTTTTTTGGTCTGTAAAGTTTATTCAACTTGTGATTACTCAGTGGTTGATCATAAATGGCCTTTGGTCATGCTTAAGGGCCTTTATACTATGTCATTGTACACTAGCTTTTTCACTCAAGAGGAAGGGAGGAGAGGAATTAACATTTACAGTAGATGATTTTGCTATTTATTTATAGCTCAAGGGAAGAGGATGAAGGTTGCCGTTAGACTGGACTTGGTCCACTATGTGTGTTAGTTTCATTTTCCATGTCCGTATTCCTTTTATCCAGAATTATCAAGAATAACTGTAATCCTTGTTGTTACTTGTCCGTTTAGACACAAAGCTGGCAATTACAAAAGTGGATACAGCTAGCTTTATTATGATTTAGTCATTTAAGTGGACTTTCACATTACACTGGAAAAATCCTTCTGACTTGCCCAGTTTGAAGATAAAATTTATGAAAAAGAATATTATACAATGATGATTTGTTGTTGTTAGATATATGTCTACATTCTAAAGTTAAAAGGATTAGCTGTACCTATAGAGAAGGAGTAGAGTAGATGGTGTTGGTAAAATATGCTCGCAGCCAGTTTTCTTGGCGCATAGGCCTGGTACCTAAAAGCACAGGTTTTATCAGGCTATGATGACTCTCAGAGAATGGAGAAACTCCTTTTGTATGTGATGGCTAGTTTTGATGTGATTACATTCATGTAGTCATTGAGTTTTAAGTCAATATTCCAATAAAATAACTATAATTATTTTGGCCTAAGGATTTTTATTATAGCTAAGGTGTGGGATGGCATTTTCTATCCTGTCACTCATTCACCAATTATTTTTTTGACTAGCTAAAATTTGCTAGGCATACAGTACAAAGATAAAGACATTGTCCAAGCTATTGAGTTCAGTGGAGGGAGACACACCCATAATTGTAGTGTATAGTATTGAGAGATTTTATGTTTTCAGTGCAGTGGGAATTCAGGAAGATAGAATAATTTTCTGTGCTTTTGATGGCGGTGGCTTTTAGGAAAGGATTCTTTTTTTTTTATTTGATGAATTTGAATGTTACAATTTGTAAATTTAAGGTGTGTTACTTTGATACATTTATATATTGTAATACGATTGCCAGTGAAGCAATATTTATCATATTACAGCATTGTAGTATAGTATTATTGACTATATTCATTATATTGTGTATTGGATCTCTGTGGTTTATTTATTACTCATTATAAGTTTGCATACTTAAAACACCATACCCCCATCCCCATCCCCGTCCCCATCCCCTGGTAACACCATTTTACTCATTTTATTTTAACAAGTTTGACTTTTTTTTTTTTTAAGATTCCACATATAAGTGATATCATACAGTACTTGTCTTCCTCTGTCTAACTTATCTCGCTTAGCATAATGTGCTCAAGGTCTATCCATGTTGTCACAAATGGCAGGATATCTTAGGAAAGCATTCTTAAAGAGGAGTCTTACTCAATATATTAGAAGTTCAGCAGTAAGCAAGAGAAAGTAGGCATTCTCAGGGAAGGAGAGACAAGTATATAAGACACGTACACATGAAAGAGTAGCATTTTGAAAAACTATAATTTACGGACCTAGAGTTGCTGGAGATACTGCTACCAGAATAGAATATAAAGAACCTCGTGTACAGGCTAAGGAGATTGAGTTTTATACATTTGTTGGCAGAGAGCTATTGAATATTTTTAACTTTCAGATTGATTTCAGGTTTTCATTTTAGAAACTTATGCCGTAACAGTGTAGAAGATGAATGGAGGGGCTAAAATTAGAGAGTGTTACAGTGTCAAGCTAGAGAAGACAGGGGAAGTGACAGAAGGTATGAATAAATGAGAATAGATATAAGAGATCTTTAGGAGATAAACTCAACAAGACCTAGGGACTTATTTGCATATGAAGTGTATAGGAAGAATAAGCAAGGATGACTGAGGTTTCTAGCCTAGACAATTGTGTAGATGATGGTGGCATTAAGCAAGGTACTTACTAGAAGATCAAGCAGGGAAGGCAGGGTGAACGTATTTAGTTTGCAGATGTTTATTGAACATTCTGTTTGAGTTGTCTGTACATACACAAATCATCAGGTAGAACTTTAAATTTTGAGTTTGAGGAACAACAGGTATAAAGCATAAGAAGAATGGGTTAAGAATGGAATAATGGTAAACAGCGGCTGCATTTTTAAGAATATAGTTGGGGAAAGAGAAACCAGTGAAGGAGACTTAAGAATAGAAGTGTATTGGGAAAACCAAGAGATGCTTGAAAAAATAATGTCTTTGGGTTTGGCATTGAAGAGGAGGTTGACTTTAATTTTAGTGTCAGAGACTAGCAGAATCCAGATTTCAGTGTGGTTAAGAAAGGAAATTGACTGTAGATTACTGTGTTAAGTTTGGTCCTGAAATGAAGAAGAGGGTGGCAACTGGGAGTTACAGACCAAGGAATAGCTTTTTATTTTTATTTTAGTGTTTAAGAGGGAAGAGATTGAGTGTATAAATAAACAGGTGTCTTTTTATACGGTTTGGCTAGCCTATGTTTTGATTTTCTTATTTGCCTCTTATCTTTAAAAAATAAAACTTTGGGCTTCCCTGGTGGCGCAGTGGTTGAGAGTCCGCCTGCCATTGCAGGGGACGCGGGTTCGTGCCCCGGTCCGGGAAGATCCCACATGCCGCGGAGCAGCTGGGCCCGTGAGCCATGGCCGCTGAGCTTGCGCGTCCGGAGCCTGTGCTCCGCAACGGGAGAGGCACAGCAGTGAGAGGCCCGCGTACCGCAAAAAAATAAAAAATAAAAAAAAATAAAATAAAACTTTAAGAAACATATTGCCCATTGGTTAGTTGATTTTACTAGTGTTAAACCAAGCTTAATTATTGTTGGTGATTTTTTTTAGGAATATGAAAATGCTGAAAATGCATCAACTCAGTCAAGGGTTATGAATAAAAAAGACAAAAGAAAGACTCATCAGGGAAAAGACAAACCTCTCACAATATCACTAAAAGAGTTTCAATCTGAAGGTAATATACGTATGAAATCTACTATACTAGAGAAGCTATTCTTAGTCCTTGTATAATTTCATTTTAAGTACCTCTCTAATTTTTAAAATAAGTAAAGATTGTTTTATTAATATGTTACTTAGAATGTAAAAAATGTAAACCTGCTTGAAAATAAACTATTTGGGGGTTAAAGTAATCTAAAATCAGTCATTAAAACCTCATAAAATTTCAATAAGAATTTATCTTTATGTATTTCTGAATTTGTTCCTTTTCTAAAACTCACTGAAAATAAAAATTGATATTTGTAGTTTTTGAGTCATCTTGAAACATATTGTCCTTATACATAAATTGATTTGGCTTACACTAGACCAGGAATAGTATTTTCAGATTTCATCCATTATTGGTCAACCTCTTCAAGTTATCTGGAACTATATCTTAGAAAATTAAAATGTAAATTTTTAGAATGAGACTTATTACCAGAAATCTCTTTATAATGTCATTTGTATTGGTTTTGTTGAACAAAGAAGACAGAAGGAAATTATACCATCCACTGAACTTTTGAAGACAGAGCACAAAGCACATTATTTTTGAATTGGGAAATGGTGAAAACTCTAAGGCTTTGCTGTATAATATGGTAACTACTATTCATGTGTGGCAGTTTAAAGATAAGTTAATTAAAATGAAGTAAAATTTAAAATTCCTTAGTTGCATTAGCCACATTTGGTGCTCAGTAGCCACATGTAACTAGTAGCTTCAATGTTAGACAGCACAGGTATAGAACATTACTGTCATCACAGAAAATTTTAATGAAGAGTGCTGTGCTTATACCAATCAGAATAGTTGCTAACCGGATAAACAACAAGGTCCTACTGTATAGCGCAAGGAACTGTATTCAAAAAGAAAAAAGAATAGTTGCTGACCAAATGAACAGCTGTTTCTTCATTGACCAAGAAGTCAGTTTGACTCATGAATTTAAGCTTAATACATGGGGCACCTGTTCCATGAGGATTAATAAGACCATAGCAATAATCTAAAAAAAACCAAAACCCCAAAATACTTTGTTTTCAGAAACAAGCCTACCTGTGAAGTTAGGAATAAATTTAGAGGATCGTGTTATTTTCATTTAAGGATGAGGAAACTTTTCCCTATAGTCTGCTTCTCTAAGTTGCTTTGTTTCGGGGTTAAAAAGAACAGATGTATGCTAAATTTCCAACTTTAGTAAGAAAGATTTTAATATAAGAATTATGTCATTAAAAACTAGGCAGAGACATAAAAAGAATGCTTTTTAAAACTTCTTTATTTTTCATATGTTTAAGTACTATGTACATTTATTAGATGCATTGAGAAAGACATTAGTATGATACTGTTAAAGGGAAGCTGTACAACTATTTCAAAACATGATTAACACAGTCATAGTTCTTCCTTGGGTTTCTGGCATCACATTGTATACTAAGTAGAACGTGCTAGAAGAATGACTGGATAACCCACCAGGATTTGGTAGTTTGACCTGAAACATGTGATTTTGACATTTACTGGGTTTAAAGATTCTATTCTGATCAACAGATGCTTTAGAGAACTGGACCAGCTTTTAGATTCTCAAATAGATTTCTCCTAAGAAGCTATGCTATTAAATTATTTTTAGTCCTTGAGAATGGAAAATTTCTGCTGTGCATGAGAAGCATTGTTAAATATTAGATATCCTGATCATCTCCAATTTAAGAACACTTGCTACCTATTTGTACTTTAGTTCAACCTTATATTTATGTGGATTCCCTATATCTTACTTGTAATCACTTCCCAGAAATACTGTTGTTACTAAGTCAATGATTTGTTTAATTTGGATACAGTTATGCCATCTTTTTTGTATTCATTTATAAACATACATTAATTTTTAGGATTTTTTTCACAGTATTATCAAATCACTGATATGATATGTATTTTTAAAATTAAAAAAACTAGGTAATAGTTTTGAAGGACACAAATTACTGTTCTACCTTTTATTTTATTCCACAAAGGCAGTGATCTGTACAATTTTTACAGTAACAGTATCCTGTGATTGATTTTAGACATACTTACCCACCTGCAAGTTCTGCCCCCCCAAAATTATGTGAAACCACAAATCTAAATATGGGATTCAAATGTTTAAAATTTAATAATACCCCTTAGTATGGGTGGCATTTACTGGGATATAAGTCTTTTAAGCTGAGCAAATTAGTAATTATATGGTAAATTTTAACATCATATCCCTAGAAAAGTAAATTCTGATGTGAGTCCCAGACAACCCCCAAATGTCTTCTGTAACTCTTATTATAATTTTGAAATTCTTTTCAATAACTTTGTTTAAATATTTTTTACATACTGAAATATTTTATATGTTTATGTCATTCAGTGAAGTCTCACCATTTTTTTTTTCCATTTACAGATCACATTAGTAAAAAGACTGAGGTAAGTAGTAGTATAACCATCTTTATTCTAGAAAACACTTGATGGTTTTTTTTCTTAATTAACTAATTTATTTATTTTTGGCTGCGTTGGGTCTTCGCTGCTGCGCGGGGGCTTTCTCTAGTTGCAATGAGTGGAGGCTACTCTTCATTGCAGTGTGCGGGCTTCTCATTGTGGTGGCTTATCTTGTTGCAGAGCACGGGCTGTAGGCACACGGGCTTCAGTAGTTGTGGCTCGCAGGCTCTAGAGTGCAGGCTCAGTAGTTGTGGTGCACGGCCTTAGTTGCTACGCGGCATGTGGGATCTTCCCAGACCAGGGCTCGAACCCGTGTTCCCTGCGTTGGCAGGCAGATTCTTAACCACTGTGCCACCAGGGAAGCCCACTTGATGGTTTTAAGAATGATACTTTAGTGTTTAGCAGTAAGTCTGTTTTGAGACATAGCTATTTAACCCATTAGCTTGTCATGAATGAACTCAGTCCTGTCTCTGGCAATTAAAAGGATATAAAGTACATTACAGTAGAATAAAAATACTATTTGCATGCAGTATAATATCGTTTGACTTTAGCATCCTAATTGTTGTGTGTCCGAAGGTTACCACATGTAAGCTTAAAATTTTAGGGAAAAGTGGTGTAACACTTCAATCTTTACTAAAAAACATCCTGAAACCATGATTCAAGATATTTTGGAATTATGGAAATTGTGAGGTAAGCTGTGATTTTATAGTTTATATCTGTGGATAAGATAACCTGATCATATACTTCTCTTACCATTCACCATTAGAGGGTAGTGCAGCCTACACATAATTTCCTAGTGTTATTGGTTACTTTTTTTCTTTTAAGACTCTAATACAGCCTCTATAAACCTTTTAGAATTGGAAGATACTACTATAAAATCTCTTCTAATATTGAGGAAGGTACTAATAAAATGTTAGAGTTCTTTTGACTTCTTTAGGTAATAATTGAAAGTTTCATTATTCTTCTGTTACGTATTATTCTTGTTAGTAATTCCATTAATTGATTTTTTTTAATGGTCAGATGTTCCTTGATTTCATTTTAGAATGCATACATGGTTTTGAGCATTTTTTGTTGTTTTAGGTGTTTTCTTGACAGGTCAGGGAAATGAAATCCATCTCTAAGAAAACCACATCTAAATAACTCTTTGACTGTATTAATGATATAGTCCTCAACTGTGCACACAAGCACAAAATTGATTTGCTGTTAGACAGATGATAGAAATTTTTAAAGTTATTTAGAAACCACTGTCACTGTGTTTATTTTTATTTTTATTTTTTTTATTTTTATTTATTTATTTTTTTTGTGGTATGAAGGCCTCTCACTGTTGTGGCCTCTCCCATTGGGGAGCACAGGCTCCGGATGTGCAGGCTCAGCGGCCATGGCTCACGGGCCCAGCCGCTCTGTGGCATGTGGGATCTTCCCGGACCGGGGCACAAACCCGTGTCCCCTGCATCGGCAGGCGGACTCTCAACCGCTGCGCCACCAGGGAAGCCCTGTCACTGTTTTTAGATTAAAATTTAAATGACTGCAAATATAGGCTGAGTATTAATTATATGTTTGAAAGTGGAAAACATGTACTTTTGGACTGATTTCAATTTTTTTTTACCCATTGATTTATTTGGAGGATAGTTTTATGCAAATGAGAAAGCAGATACAAATGGTACACCCTGTTCTTAAGATACTACCAGCGACTGGTAGTGGAGGGAAAAATAATTTTTATAAACTATTCATGCTTGCTTTTTCTTCTTCACTGATTTGAAAGAAAAAAATGCAGACTGACGGATCTCATCTATTTAGTATATTTAACCCAAGTTGTATTTAAACAAGCATAGGTTTGTGACATAGCATATGTTTTGTCTCTCATTATAGTTTTAGAGCTGTTTTCTATTATTAAATAATTTGATGTAATAAAATTCACTTTGAGTAATCCTGATGATTAAGACATTTTAAACATTTGTAAATGCATTCTAATTATAATTTATTTCCTACATAACTATTTTAATTAATTGGTCAAAAGAATATGTAATTCACATTATCCTATGACACTTGTTAAAGATATACCAAAGTTATGTTGTATTTCTGTTAGAATTATTACTCATTTTCTTGAGACTTGGATATTTAGACATGCAATGGTTATGCCATTGTTCTAGGAATTTAGAAAAACTTTTTTCTGGAGAGTTAAAATAAGTCTGAAAAAAATTCTCATTTCAACTCTAAAATGAGATATGTTTTCTACTCCTAAAAATGTACCAATTTTTGTTACCTTGTATGCTCAATAATTGACTTAGTTCTTTCCATATTTAATATGTCACTTATGCCAAGAGATTTTTTCCCATGGGTATTCTAAAATTCCTAACCTCTGTCGAGAGCAATATGCATGGTATCTTAGCCATCCCCTTTTAAGTCAGGAGTTTACTGTGTAAAATTCAAAAAAGAAGAGATATTTATTTTATTGCTTGGTGAGGATGAGTACTTGAACTGCCTGTATATTTCTGTAGCTGCTAGCTAAATGTGTTCTCAGGTTAATTTCATCATTCCCCCTTTTCTTTCTCCATCCATCTTGGTTATGTGTTATTAATCTCACTGTTTTCTTTTCAGTCCCAGTTCTTTTTAATCTCTCTCACCCTAAAACAATTGGAATAAAAATGACACTTGTAGGAGTAGAAGGTGTGAACAATTAAATTTTCTTTGTTAGATGTCCAGGAGATGTTACACTGTTAAATCAGTACCCTCCCCATTATTTGCTGCAATAGTCAAGAAGATCCCAAGAGAATTCTAGACAAGCAGAGTGAATAATAGAACAGGTGCTCTTAAAAACCTCAACTAATCATGCCTTTAAGGAATATTGCTTGATCCTTAAAATTTTTTGTTTTTAATTTTAACTTGTTGCCTTTTTAAATGTCAGTGCTTCTGGATAGAGTATCACATAGCTACTCCTTTCTCTTTAGCCCCACTTTTATCAGGCCTTCCCAACTCCAGTCCTTCTAATGCCACTGAATAACTTTAAAAACTTTAGTGATCATCATATGTCTTGCAGTCTAAAAGGTCAAGTCTTCAATAAGCCTAAATAGACTACTTCTAGAAGAGAATGTAAGAAGTTGTAACAGTGGTTGCCAAAGGGTGGGGAAGAAGGGGTTCCTGGGACAGGGATAGGAGAAAGGCTTACTTTTCACAATATAAGCTGTTGAATTTTCTATCTAGTCTATGTATTACCTATTAAAATTTTATATTAAAAAGAAAAAGCACTGGGTGAGAGAAAGAACTGGGGAAAAAACCCAGTCCTATGTGGCTCCACAGTCTATTTCTTTTTTATTGCACTGTGCTTTCAGCATGTCTGCCTTGGATATATGAGCTTGTATAAATAATTTATTCATTTTAGATCCTAATTATATTAGCTAAAAAGTAAGATGTGGGATCTGTTGATTTCTAAAATTATGATAAATGGTCAGTGTGTGATTGAAATTATTATATGCTAAAAAATGAACCCTGTAGTTAATACTACCAAAACACAGAATAGTAATAATAGATCATTAAATTCTAAAAACAAATAAATTCTCCCTAGCTTTAAAAATTCTCACCTAAAATCTGACTTTACCTAAGGAATTCAGCCTATATCCTACCCCTCTCAGTGTCCTGAATCCATTTTTCTTCCCATGCCTTTTGTTATTCATGTTTATTATATTTGTTAGCTCTCTTGGTTATAAGTAACAGAAGCTGAACTCAGCTGAGCATAAGCAAGAAAGGAGACACTTATTTGGTTCATATAGCCAAACCATGGAAGAATAGGGAAAGAACTGGCCTCATAGTTAATGGAGCCATGGATTTTATATAGCCTTAGGATAGTTCATTTTTCTCCCAAGTCTCAGTTGCCATTTATGGCCTCACCTCATGGCAGTTCACATGGTTACTGGGGGACCTCAGGGTTACATCTTTATAGGATTTCCTGTAAACTATTAATTAGCTCTTGAGGCTCGATAGAGTGAAGTTCAGGTGTTTTTTGTTGTTGATGGTTTGTTTTTTGGAAAAGAAGGGAGCAAAAGTATTTCCTGGGTGGTGCGTCACACTTCCTGTCATCTCAGCATCAGGGGGCATAGAATGTCTGGTTATTGTTATGTTAAAATTGATCAGTGGTTCTATTATTCTCCAATATAAGGAACCACAATTTCTTGGAGAAATGGCTCTGCTTCTAGGGCTGCAACAGGGTATATATAAGATGAGCCCGGAGCATCTTGTAGTGCCAGAAAATAAGGAAGTGCTCAAAAAACAAAAGAATAAAGAATAGGCTTGGGGCATATTAGAGAGACATAGGAACCAACCTGAAATACTTTGCAATGGCCAGAGCTGGGACAATATGAGAAACAAAATAAAATCCCTGAGTTGATACTAATATAAAGAAGTTATTTGAATAAATGAGAGACAAGAGACAAATCTCCCATACAGAAAATTTGCAGTAACTTATATGATTTATTCCCCCTCCAGGAGAGGGAGCTTAACTCCCTCCACTCCCCTTGAGTGTGGCCTGTATCTAGTAACTTGCTTCCAAAGATAGAGTACAGAAAGGGAGGGAAAATAACTACACTGGAGAAACCTGGCAAACACAGCCTTGACCAGGTGATCAATGTTATATCATTAGTGATAAATCATGTTGATAGCATCTACCCTTGATACGATGTGAAGAGAATGGCCTATTCCTCTGTGGGTTTCCCCCTGAAAACACATGTCTAATCATGAGAAAAACATCAAACAAACCCGTATCAAGGGATGTTCTACAAAATACCTGACCAGTATACCAGTATGACTTGAAAGTATCAAGGTCATCTAAAACAGAGTCCGAGAAAATGTCATGGATCAGAGAAGGCTAAGGAGACAGGGTAACTAAATGTAACATCCTGGATGGGATCTTGGAACAGAAAAAAGACATTAGGGAAGAACTGTTTCTAGGGAAGTCCAGATAAAGTGTGGAGTCTAATTATAGTAATATACCAATGTTGGTTCCTTAGTTGTAACAAATGTACCATAATAATATAAGAAGTTATCAACAGGGGAAACTGGGTGAGAGAGATATATGGGAACTTTGTACTATGTGAAACTTATCTGTAAATCTAAGACTATTCTGCAATTAAAAGTTTATTTTAAAAATTAATTAGTGGGTTCAGGTTTGTGAGCCAATAAAAAGTTTCCCATCAGACTTTCACGTGATGCTTTTAGTGGCTATTAATGATTATTTGCTTGATCCGTTATTTCTTTAGAGCTTGTTCTTCATTAAATTTAAATTTATTACTTCAGGAATACATGCATACAGTAATAATTGAATGGTAGAGTTTATGAAACCAGTAGTATCCCAGCTATTGTCATTCCCTTACTACATTTTAAAGTCCTTCTCATATTTCAAGATTGACTCTGTGTCAAGCCATTCAAGAGTATTTAGAGTTATGAACGTGCTGTATTTTTTCATACTACCTTGCCTCCCATGCATTCTTCCCTTCCATCTTTCTCAGTGGTGTCTTGTCCGTGGATAGTTGTTAGTTCTTGTGAGGGGGAGTGAAATCAGGAACAACCTATGTCACCATCTTGGTGATGTCACACCCTTTGCATCTTTTTTTATTTGGCTAACTATGCATCAGAACTTGGCCAAAGAGTCACTTTTTCCTGGAAGGGTTGGTTCACTTATCATGGTCTTATTTAGATGCCCAGACATCCTGTGTATTCTTTTTTTTTTTTGCGGTACGCGGGCCTCTCACTGTTGTGGCCTCTCCCGTTGCGGAGCACAGGCTCCGGACGCGCAGGCTCAGCGGCCATGGCTCACGGGCCCAGCCGCTCCGCGGCATGTGGGATCCTCCCGGACCGGGGCACGAACCCGCGTCCCCTGCATCGGCAGGCGGACTCTCAACCACTGCGCCACCAGGGAAGCCCCATCCTGTGTATTCTTAATATCACTCAACACCCTGTTTTATCATTGTTTTGTTTCTTCACTAGAATTTGAGTTCTTGGAAGTCTGCGACCGTATCTTACTGCTTTAATTTCTTTCGTAGTCCTAACTCCTTTCACATAATAGGTAATGTAAATGAATGTTGGTTGATGAGTGAATGTTCTGCTTTCTTTCTAAAACTTTCTCTAGCCTCTTTTGGTCTGCTGCTTCTGTGTATTTTTATCACACTATAACAGAAGCATATAGGTTTTAATTCCTCTGCCAGTTCAACTACATTGTTAGGGCCTTCATGGAGTTCTGCATTAAGAAGAATTTTAAGACTGCATCCTTGCTCAGCAAGAAAAAGTGCCACACTATCAGTTAATTATGTTTGCCATTTATAAAAGAGGAAGAAGTGGCTTCATGCTTTACAGGTATTTGCCATCCCTGATGTGTATAGAAGAGTGCTTAATTATTGTGTTTATTATATCATGTGTTGGTTTTTGTCTTTCGCAGTAAATTGTGAGTTCCGTGAGAGTAGCTGATACATAGCATAGTACTAATTGCATAGTAAGGGTTTAACAAATAATTATTTCAAGTCAAATTCAAGACTTGAGTTCTTCAGGGTCTGTTCTAGGGGAGAGAAGAAAGTAGACTTATCCTATATATACTGTCATCTTTAATACTATGCTTATATAAAGAACACCATTATTTTGATTTCCTCTTGGAATAAAGTCAAAGCACCTGGGATAAATTCAAAGTGTGGCAAAAGAGGAATAACATACAGATGGAACATTCTGAGGTTTACATGTTACTGTATATTAAGGTATCTTAAAACTATTTTGGGGGGTTTTTTCTTTGTTTTTTTTAACTATAAAGCTGGGAGGCTATTCTTCTAAGAGTTGGCTTGGAGCCCTTAGAAATATGAAAAGAATTGTTAATCAGTGCATTTATACTTGTCAGTTTACTCTATAAATGATGTGTTCTTCAGATAGGAAAACAGGTACTCAGTGGGAAGCTAGGTTTGTTTATTAATTGAAGTATAATTTGCACACAATAGAATGTACTAGTCTTAAGTGTGCAGTTTGATGAGGTTTGACACATACATAAAGTTATATGACCTACATTTCTATCAAGATAAAGAACATTTTCATTACATTACAAAAAATTCCCTTCTGGCCCATCACAGTCATTGTCTCATGCCCTCCCCTGCCCCCCACATGCAACCACTTTTGTGATTTCTACCATCATAGATTAGTCTTGCCTCTTTATTTAAAATAAAGCATACAGTATGTTATTCTTTGGTCTGGCTCTTACCCTCAGCAAAATGTTTGAAGATTCATCCTTGTTGTTGTGTAGGAGTAGCTTTTTCCTTTTCATTGTTAAATTATATTCTGTGGTGTAAATGTATCACAATGTGTTTGTTTATTCATCCTGTTGATGAACATTTGGTTTGTTTCCATTTTTTGACAGTTATGAATAAGGCTGCTATGACATTTTAAAAAACAGCTTTATCAAGGTATAATTTATGGATACTATAAAAGCTATCCATTTTAAGTGTACTATTCAGTGGATTTTCGTATATTTACAGAGTTGTGCAGCCATTTCCATAATCTAATTTTGGATTATTTCCATCATCCCCAAAAGAAACCTCGTGCCCGTTACCTATACCCCTTTTGCCCTATCCTCCCCTCTCCCCTGGCCTAGGCAACCACTAATCTATGTTCTGTTTCTATATATTTGCCTATTCTGGACATTTTGTATGAATGGAATCATAAAATATGTAGTCTTTTGTGACTTCTTACACTTAGCATAATGGTTTTTAAGTTCATCCATGTTGTAGCATGTATCAGGACATGCTACAGTTCCTTTTTATTGTTAATAGCATTCCATTGTATTTAATTTTATTTCTGTATTCATCAGTTGGACATTTGGGTTGTTTCCACTTTTTGGTTATTGTGAATAATGCTGCTATGAACATCTGTGTACAAGTTCTTTAGTGAACATGTGTTCAATTTCTCTTAGGTAAAAACCTAAGAATGCAATTGTTGTGTCATGGGGTAGGTGTAACTGTAAGAAACTACTAAAGAGCTTTCCAAAATGGCTCTGCCATTTTACACTTGTGGAAGTATAGGTGGGAGTTTGTGAAATAAAGAAAGTTATTTTCGCATTCCTTGCAGGGAGGCTGACAAAAGGTTTTTTATGATGCTAGTCTTAGTTCCTTGCACTAACTTTAAATGAAAAAACATTTTCAATAATTATTTGTATTTCTCTGTGCCAGTAACAGCAGAAAGTGTAATTTAAAAGCAAAATGCGGGACTTCCCTGGTGGTCCAGTGGTTAAGACTCTGCGCTCCCACTGCAGGGGGCCCAGGGTGAATCCCTGGTCAGGGAACTAGATCCTGCGTGCTGCAACAAAGATCCTGCATGGGGCAACGAAGATCCCATGTGCCGCAACTAAGACCCAGTGCAGCAAAATAAATAAATAAGTAAATAAATACTTTTTTAAAAAGCAAAATGCTTTTTACAATAATAGATTATAATAATACTTAGAAATAAATCTAATAAATGATCTGTGAGACGTATATTGGGAAAATTATAAAACTTAATTGAAAGATAGTAAAGACTTAAATGGAGAAACATACCATATTCATGGATTGGCAGACTTATTATAAAGGGGTCACTTTTCCTCAAGTTAATCTATAAAATCAGTGTAATCCCAATCAAAATCACAATTTAGTTTTTGAAATAAAAATGAAATCACTTCTAAAAATTAATGTGAAAGTGCAAAGGACCAAAAATAGCCAAAATGCTCTTGAGGAAGAAAAAGATAGGAGGACTTGAGCAATCACATATCCAAGATTTTTCTTTATAAAACTAATAATTAATACTGTAAGGATTTGGCACAGTGATAGACAAATAGACCATTAGAACAAAATGGCCCATAAACAGACCAACCATGTATGTACCCTTGATTTATAACAGAATCATGTGGAGTATTACTGGGAAAAGGATGTACTTTTTAGAATAAGTGGGTTTTGGGGACCAGGTGAATATATATATGGAAAAAAGGGATTGGATTATTACTTCACATGATACACAAAAATTCATCCACAGTGGATCAAAGACCTAAAAGTCAAAGGCAGTGTTCCAACTCTTTTAGGTGCAAATTTAAGAAGAATATGTTTATGATTTTAGGGTAAGGAAGACACAAAACCCACTAGATTTAAATTTATACATTGAATCAAGGACTTCTTTTCATCAAAGTATATTCGAAAAGTGAAAGGATGATCTCCAGAGTAGGAAAAGATTTTTTTCCAAAGAAGAATTCAATTGAAGAATGGGTGGAAAAACAAGTACTCACAAAAGAGGATATTTACATGTCCTTAAAAACAGACAAAAAGATGTTCACACTCTTTTGTGATCAGGGAAATGCAAATTAAAACCACAGTGAGAATATTATTCTCCATGTTGGCAAAAATCAGAGTCTGATGATTTGAAGTGTTGCTGAGGATACAGCATAATGAATAGTACACTGCTTATGAAGAGGTAACCTGTTATAAACAGTTTGGTCCAACATAGTATTGGATGTCCTAGTCAGGGCAGTTAGTATGAAGAGGTAACCTGTTTATGGTTATGAAGAGGTAACCTGTTATAAACAGTTTGGTCCAACATAGTATTGGATGTCCTAGTCAGGGCAGTTAGTCAAGAAGAAGAAATAAAAGGCATCCAAATTGGAAAGGAATTCATAAAACTGTCATTGTTTGCAGATGACATGATATTACAGTTGACCCTTGACCAATGCAGGGGTCAGGGGTGACGATCCTCCACTTAGTCAAAAATCCATGTATAATTTATAGTTGGCCCTGTATACACAGTTCCTCCATATTAGAGGTTCCTCTGTGTTCGGAGTTCCACATTCACAGATTCAGCCAACAGTAAATCATGTAGTACTATAGTATCTACTATTGAAAAAAAAATTCACATATAAGTGGACCCATGTGATTCAAACTCGGATTGTTCAAGGGTCAACTGTAATATAGAAAACCATAAAGACTTCACCAAAAAACTGTTAGAACTAATAAATGAACTTTGCAGGGTACAAAACCAAGATACAGAAATGTCTTTCATTTCTATGCGCTAATAACGAGCTATCAGAAAAATTAAGAAAACAATCCCATTTGTATCAGAAAAATAAAAATAAAATACCTAGGAATAAATTTAACCAAGGAGGTGAAAGACCTGTACACTGAAAACTACAGGAGTACCCCAGGAGCTACTGCTGGTTCGGTTCCAGACCACCACAATAAAGCAAATGCTGCAGTAAAATGAGTCACAAGAATTTTTGGTTTCCCAGTGCATATAAATTATGTTTACACTATACTGTAGTCTGTTAAGTGTGCAATAGCATTATGTCTTTTAAAATGTTCATACATTAATTAAAAATATTTTACTGATAGAAAATGCTAAACATCATCTGACAATACAGGATTGCTATTAACTTTCAGTTTGTCAAAAACGCAGTATCTGTGAAGTGCAATAAAGCAAAGCACAATAAAACGAGGTATACCTGTATGCTATTACACGGGTCCATTTATTCCTGTGCTAATATTGCAATGTGCTCATCACATCATAATGTCTTATATATGAAAGAGCAAGGAACAGTTGCTAGTCATTAGAAAAATCAAATTGGATTTCTACCTTCCATCATACATTAAAATCTGCTCCACACAGATTAAATACTTGTATATGAAATCCAAATTATACCACCCTTAGAACTATAAAATATAGGGGAATATGTTTCTGACCTGGGGGTAGGGGAAAACAACAAAAACACTATAAAATGAAAGATTGTTAAATTGGATGCTGTTCAAAATAAGTAACTTACTTTCCACAAAAATACTAAAAAGAATTTAAAAGACAAGGCACGAATTGAGAGAAGCTATTTTCAAAACACGGAACTGATCTCTCTCTATTAGTGTCCAGATACATAGCAACTGTCACATGGTTAAAAAAGAGATTGTTGTCTTGTTTTCTTACTGTCTCATAGGATAAAAATTTTTTTAAATAGGTAAGAGACATCAGGCACTTTACAGAACAGGGAAAAATTAATAGCAAAAAACATGAAAAAAATGTCCAACTTTGCTACTCTTGGAGAAATGCACATAAAGACCACACTGAGATACCATTTTTTTCCCCACTCAACAGGTAGGCAAAAATTATGAAGTTTGGAAATAGATTCAGAGGTTATAAATCAAGGGAGTTATGGATCAGTTTACATTGGTAGAAGTGTAAATTAGTACAAATATTTTGTATAAGTTTGGTGTTCTTGGAAATTTGGATATACATTATAACCCCAGAGTCAATAAACTTCTGTAAAGGGACAGGTAGCAAATATTTTAGGCTTTGGGGCATATCAAATCTTTTTCACAACTACTGAACTCTGCTACTGTAGTATAAAAGCAGCCATAGGCAATACATAAATGAGCATGGATGTGTTCCAATAAAATTTTATTTACAGAAAACTGCAACAGGCCCCTTTTGGGCCATAGTTTGCTGACCACTGATAAGACTTACCAGTTCTCATATAGGTATACATGCCCTAGAGAAACTTTCCCATGTGTCCTGGGAACTGTACTTGAATGTTTATGAATGTGTAATAACCCAGCAAAAAAAAAAAAAAAAAAAAAAAAAAAGGAAAGATCCAAATGTTAATCTTCAGTAGAATGAATAAATTTTAAATATAATCACACAATGGTTTATGCAGTAGTGAAAATTAATGTATAGCTCTAGGCAACAAAATGGATGAATCCAAAAGAGAATGTTAAGTGAAAATGTCTTAGAACTATGTCAAAGTGATACCAATTTTATAAAATGTAAAATAAGCAAAACTAAACACTCCTGCCAAAAATGTTTAAGCTATATATAAATCAAGCCTGAAGATCTGACTTCCATTTTACAGGAAATATAGGGATTAGACGTACAAGTTAACTGATACCTAATGGAAGCAATTAGGCAAATCTAGAAGATGGACATTTTGTAGGACAACTGGCCTGGTCTCTTCAGCAAGAAAGTATTATGGAGAAGAAAAGGTGGACTGTGCAGAGGAGAGGTTCTGGATTAAAGGAGATTTAAGAATGACCAATGTAATGTTTAGACCCAAATTAGATTAGTGATAGAAGACATTTTTATACAATTGAATAAATTTAAATATGAAGTAGGTATTAAGGAGTATTTTTGTTAGGTGTGATGACATTATGGTTTAATTAGAAAATTTATTTTTTGTAGCCAGCTGCATGTGAATTTTAAGATGAAATGTCGTGATGTCAATACTTTAAAATACCTAAGCAAAAAAGGGGGTGGGATAAATTGTTAAGGAAGATCTTAACAATTGTTAAAACTAGGTGTAGAGTATTGGGTGAAAAATTTCATAATAAAAAGTAAAACAAGCAAAATGAAAATATATTCTTTCCTGTTACATCTATAAGACAACAATAAAAGATGGAAATGATAAACACTAAATTTGTTACTCTTTTGGAGGGCACATGGTATGGGTAATAGTCTAGTTTTTAAGTAAAATAGTGGAATCATGGGTGTCCTTTTTAAAAAAAAAAGCTCTACTGAGTTATAATTTACATACTATAAGATTCACCCATCGTTAAGTATATAATTCAATAATTTATAATAAATTTAAAGAACTGTGCAACCATAATAATAGTCTAAATTTAGAACATTTCTATCATCCCTCAAAATTCCCTTATATCGATTTGTAGTCAATTTCTACTCCACCTTCAGCCCCTGGCAACTGCTGATCTACTTTGTGTCCCTATAGATTTGCCTATTCTGGTATCTAATGTGAATGGACTCATACAACATGTATTCTTTCATAGCTGGCTTTCACTTAGCATAATGTTTTTGAGGTTTGTCTATGTTATAGGATGTGTCAATAATTCATCTCACTTTATTGTTGAATAGCATTCCATTGTACACATGTTATTTATTCCCCAGTTGATGGACATTTGCTATCAACATTTGATACATGTCTTTTTGTGGAGGTGTTTTCATTTCTCCTAGGTGGATACTTAGGAGTGAAGTTGCTGGGTTGTATGGTAATTTATGTTTAACTTTTATTTAAGTGTCTTTTCAAGCTGTTTTCCAAAGTGGCTGTACTATTTATCATTCCCAACAATATATATGAGGGTTCTTCCAGTTTCTCCACATCCCTGTCAACACTTGATACTGTCTCTTGTTTTGATTATAGCCACACTAGTGGCTATGTGAGTGGCTGTCTCATTTTAACTTGCAATTCCGTAATGACTAGAGATTTTGAACATCTTTTTATTTTTTTTTTTGCGGTACGCGGGCCTCTCCTGTTGCGGAGCACAGGCTCCAGATGTGCAGGCTCAGCGGCCATGGCTCACGGACCCAGCCACTCCGCGGCATGTGGGATCCTCCCGGACTGGGACATGAACCCGTGTCCCCTGCATCGGCAGGCAGACTCAACCACTGTGCCACCAGGGAAGCCCCTGAACATCTTTTTATTTACTCATCAGCTATTCTTACATCTTATTTGGGGAAATGTCTGTTCATACCTTCTGCCTATTTTTATATGTGTTGTCTTATTATTTAGTAAAATTCTGGATACAGGACCTCTATCAAATATATGACTTGCAAATATTCTCTTCCGACTGTGACTTGCCTTCTTTTTTTTTTTAATTAGTTTCTGCTTTATAACAAAGTGAATCAGTCATACATATACATCTGTTCCCCCATCCCTTCCCTCTTGCATCACCCTCCCTCCGACCCTCCCTATCCCACCCCTCCAGGCGGTCACAAAGCACCGAGCTGATCTCCCTGTGCTATGCGGCTGCTTCCCACTATCTATCTACCTTACGTTTGGTACTGTATATATGTCCATGCCTCTCTTTCGCTTTGTCACAACTTACCCTTCCCCCTCCCCATATCCTCAAGTCCATTCTCAAGTAGGTCTGTGTCTTTATTCCCGTTTTACCCCTAGGTTCTTCATGACATTTTTTTCCCTTAAATTCCGTATGTATGTGTTAGCATACAGTATTTGTCTTTCTCTTTCTGACTTATTTCACTCTGTATGACAAACTCTAGGTCTATCCACCTCATTACAAATAGCTCAGTTTCGTTTCTTTTTATGGCTGAGTAATATTCCATTGTATATATGTGCCACATCTTCTTTATCCATTCATCCGATGATGGACACTTAGGTTGTTTCCATCTCCGGGCTATTGTGAATAGAGCTGCAATGAACATTTTGGTACATGTCTCTTTTTGAATTATAGTTTTCTCAGGGTATATGCCTAGCAGTGGGATTGCTGGGTCATATGGTAGTTCTATTTGTAGTTTTTTAAGGAACCTCCATACTGTTCTCCATAGTGGCTGTACCAATTCACATTCCCACCAGCAGTGCAAGAGTGTTCCCTTTTCTCCACACCCTCTCCAGCATTTATTGTTTCTAGATTTCTTGATGATGGCCATTCTGACTGGTGTGAGATGATATCTCATTGTAGCTTTGATTTGCATTTCTCTAATGATTAATGATGTTGAGCATTCTTTCATGTGTTTGTTGGCAGTCTGTATATCTTCTTTGGAGAAATGCCTATTTAAGTCTTCTGCCCATTTTTGGATTGGGTTGTTTGTTTTTTTGTTATTGAGCTGCATGAGCTGCTTATAAATTTTGGAGATTAATCCTTTGTCAGTTGCTTCATTTGCAAATATTTTCTCCCATTCTGAGGGTTGTCTTTTGGTCTCATTTATGGTTTCCTTTGCTGTGCAAATGCTTTGAAGTTTCATTAGGTCCCATTTGTTTATCTTTGTTTTTATTTCCATTTCTCTAGGAGGTGGATCCAAAAGGATCTTGCTGTGATTTATGTCATAGAGTGTTCTGCCTATGTTTTCCTCTAAGAGTTTGATAGTTTCTGGCCTTACATTTAGGTCTTTAATCCATTTTGAGCTTAGTTTTGTGTATAGTGTTAGGGAATGCTCTAATCTCATCCTTTTACATGTCCCTGTCCAGTTTTCCCAGCACCACTTATTGAAGAGGCTGTCCTTTCTCCACTGTACATTCCTGCCTCCTTTATCAAAGATAAGTTGACCATATGTGCGTGGGTTTATCTCTGGGCTTTCTATCCTGTTCTATTGATCTATCTATCTATTGATCTATCTTTCTGTTTTTGTGCCAGTACCACACTGTCTTGATTACTGTAGCTTTGTAGTATAGTCTGAAGTCAGGGAGCCTGATTCCTCCAGCTCCGTTTTTCATTCTCAAGATTGCTTTGGCTATTTGGGGTCTTTTGTTCTTCCAAACAAATGTTGAAATTTTTTGTTCTAGTTCTGTGAAAAATGCCAGTGGTAGTTTGATAGGGATTGCATTGAATCTGTAGATTGCTTTGGGTAGTAGAGTCATTTTCACAATATTGATTCTTCCAATCCAGGAGCATGGTATATCTCTCCATCTATTTGTATCATCTTTAATTTCTTTCATCAGTGTCTTATAATTTTCTGCATACGGGTCTTTTGTCTCCTTAGGTAGGTTTATTCCTAGATATTTTATTGTTTTTGTTGCAATGGTAAATGGGAGCGTTTTCTTGATTTCACTTTCAGATTTTTCATCATTAGTATACAGGAATGGCAGAGATTTCTGTACATTAATTTTGTATCCTGCTACTTTACCAAATTCATTGATTAGCTCTAGTAGTTTGTCGGTAGCATCTTTAGGATTCTCTATGTATAGTATCATGTCATGTGCAAACAGTGACAGCTTTACTTCATCTTTTCCAATTTGGATTCCTTTTATTTCCTTTTCTTCTCTGATTGCTGTGGCTAAAACTTCCAAAACGAAGTTGAATAGGAGTGGTGAGAGTGGGCAACCTTGTCTTGTTCTTGACCTTAGTGGAAATGGTTTCAGTTTTTCACCATTGAGGACGATATTGGCTGTGGGTTTGTCATATATGGCCTTTATTATGTTGAGGAAAGTTCCCTCTATGCCTACTTTCTGCAGGGTTTTTATCATAAATGGGTGTTGAATTTTGTCAAAAGCTTTCTCTGCATCTATTGAGATGATCATATGGTTTTTCTTCTTCAATTTTTTAATATGGTGTATCACATTGATTGATTTGCGTATATTGAAGAATCCTTGCATTCCTGGAATAAACCCCACTTGATCATGGTGTATGATCCTTTTAATGTGCTGTTGGATTCTGTTTGCTAGTATTTTGTTGAGGATTTTTGCATCTATGTTCATCAGTGATATTGGCCTGTAGTTTTCTTTCTTTGTGACATCCTTGCCTGGTTTTGGTATCAAGGTGATGGTGGCCTCGTAGAATGAGTTTGGGAGTGCTCCTCCCTCTGTTATATTTTGGAAGAGTTTGAGAAGGATAGGTGTTAGCTCTTCTCTAAATGTTTGATAGAATTTGCCTGTGAAGCCATCTGGTCCTGGGCTTTTGTTTGTTGGAAGATTTTTAATCACAGTTTCAATTTCAGTGCTTGTGATTGGTCTATTCATATTTTCTATTTCTTCCTGATTCAGTCTTGGCAGGTTGTGCATTTCTAAGAATTTGTCCATTTCTTCCAGGTTGTCCATTTTATTGGCATAGAGTTGCTTGTAGTAATCTCTCATGATCTTTTGTATTTCTGCAGTGTCAGTTGTTACTTCTTGTTTTTCATTTCTAATTCTATTGATTTGAGTCTTCTCCCTTTTTTTCTTGATGAGTCTGGCTAATGGTTTATCAATTTTGTTTATCTTCTCAAAGAACCAGCTTTTAGTTTTACTGATCTTTGCTATCATTTCTTTCATTTCTTTTTCATTTATTTCTGATCTGATCTTTATGATTTCTTTCCTTCTGCTAACTTAGGGGGATTTTTGTTCTTATTTCTCTAATTGCTTTAGGTGCAGGGTCAGGTTGTTTACTCGAGATGTTTCCTGTTTCTTTTTTTTTTTTTTTTTTTTTTTTGCGGTATGCGGGCCTCTCACTGCTGCGGCCTCTCCCGTTGCGGAGCACAGGCTCCGGATGCGCAGGCCCAGCGGCCATGGCTCACGGGGCCAGCCGCTCCGCGGCATATGGGATCCTCCCAGACCGGGGCACGAACCCGTATCCCCTGCATCGGCAGGCGGACTCTCAACCACTGCGCCACCAGGGAGGCCCGAGATGTTTCCTGTTTCTTAAGGTGGGATTGTATTGCTATAAACTTCCCCCTTAGAACTGCTTTTGCTGCGTCCGATAGGTTTTGGGTCGTCGTGTCTCCATTGTCATTTGTTTGTAGGTATTTTTTTATTTCCTCTTTGATTTCTTCAGTGATCACTTCGTTATTGAGTAGTGTATTGTTTAGCCTCCATGTGTCTGTATTTTTTACAGATCTTTTCCTGTAATTGATGTCTAGTCTCATAGCATTGTGGTCGGAAAAGATACTTGATACAATTTCAATTTTCTTAAATTTACCAAGGCTTGATTTGTGACCCAAGATATGATCTATCCTGCAGAATGTTCCATGAGCACTTAGAAAAATGTGTATTCTGTTGTTTTTGGATGGAATGTCCTATAAATATCAATTAAGTCCATCTTGTTTAATGTATCATTTAAAGCTTGTGTGTCCTTATTTATTTTCATTTTGGATGATCTGTCCATTGGTGAAAGTGGGGTGTTAAAGTCCCCTACTATGAGTGTGTTACTGTCGATTTCCCCTTTTATGGCTGTTAGTATTTGCCTTATGTATTGAGGTGCTCCTATGGTGGGTGCATAAATACTTACAATTGTTATATCTTCTTCTTGGATCGATCCCTTGATCATTATGTAGTGTCCTTTTTGTCTCTTCTAATAGTCTTTATTTTAAAGTCTATTTTATCTGATGTAAGAATTGCTACTCCAGCTTTCTTTTGATTTCCATTTGCATGGAATATCTTTTTCCATCCCCTTACTTTCAGTCTGTATGTGTCTCTAGGTCTGAAGTGGGTCTCTTGTAGAGAGCATATATATGGGTCTTGTTTTTGTATCCATTCAGCCAATCTGTGTCTTTTGGTGGGAGCATTTAGTCCATTTACATTTAAGGTAATTATTGATATGTATGTTCCTATTCCCATTTCTTTAATTGTTTTGGGTTTGTTTTTGTGGGTATTTTCCTTCTGTTGTGTTTCTTGCCTAGGGAAGTTCCTTTAGCATTTGTTGTAAAGCTGGTTTGGTGGTGCTGAACCCCTTCAGCTTTTGCTTGTCTGTAAAGGTTTTAATTTCTCCATCAAATCTGAATGAGATCCTTGCTGGGTAGAGTAGTCTTGGTTGCAGGTTTTTCTCCTTCATCACTTTAATTATGTCCTGCCACTCCCTTCTGGCTTGTAGAGTTTCTGCTGAGAAATCAGCTGTTAACCTGATGGGGATTCCCTTGTGTGTTATTTGTTGTTTTTGCCTTGCTGCTTGTAATATGATTTCTTTGTGTTTAATTTTTGACAGTTTGATTAATATGTGTCTTGGCGTATTTCTCCTTGGATTTATTCTGTATGGGACTCTCTGTGCCTCCTGGACTTGATTAAGTATTTCCTTTCCTATATTAGGGAAGTTTTCAACTATAATCTCTTCAAATATTTTCTCAGTCCCTTTCTTTTTCTCTTCTTCTTCTGGAACCCCTATAATTCGAATGTTGGTGCGTTTAATGTTGTCCCAGAGGTCTCTGAGACTGTCCTCTGTTCTTTTCATTCTTGTTTCTTTATTTTGCTCTGCAGCAGTTATTTCCACTATTTTATCTTCCACCTCACTTATCCGTTCTTCTGCCTCAGTTATTCTGCTATTGATCCCATCTAGAGTATTTTTCGTTTCATTTATTGTGTTTTTAATCGATGCTTGATTCACCTTTAGTTCTTCTAGGTCCTTGTTAACTGTTTCTTGCATTTTGTCTATTCTATTTCCAAGATTTTGGATCTTGGAAATAGAATCTTGGATCATCTTTACTATCATTATTCTGAATTCTTTTTCAGATAGACTGCCTATTTCCTCTTCATTTGTTAGGTCTGGTGGGTTTTTATCTTGCTCCTTCTGCTGTGTGTTTTTCTGTCTTCTCATTTTGCTTATGTTATTGTGTTTGGGGTCTCCTTTTTGCAGGCTGCAGGTTCGTAGTTCCCGTTGTTTTTGGTGTCTGTCCCCAGTGGCTAAGGTTGGTTCAGTGGGTTGTGTAGGCTTCCTGGTGGAAGGGACTAGTGCCTGTGTTCTGATGGATGAGGCTGGATCTTGTCTTTCTGATGGACAGGTCCACGTCTGGTGGTGTATTTTGGGGTGTCTGTGGACTTTTTATGATTTTAGGCAGCCTCTCTGCTAATGGGTGGCGTTGTGTTCCTGTCTTGCTAGTTGTTTGGCATAGGGTGTCCAGCACTGTAGCTTGCTGGTCGTTGAGTGAAGCTGGGTGCTGGTGTTGGGATGGAGATCTCTGGAAGATTTTCGCCGTTTGATATTATGTGGAGCTGGGAGGTCTCTTGTGGACCAGTGTCCCGTAGTTGGCTCTCCCACCTCAGAGGCACAGCACTGACTCCTGGCTCCTCAATTTGGGATGATTCGTTGTCTATTCATGTATTCCACAGATGCAGGGTACATCAAGTTGATTGCGGAGCTTTAATCTGCTGCTTCTGAGGCTGCTGGGAGAGATTACCCTTTCTCTTCTTTGTTCTCACAGCTCCCGGGTCTCAGCTTTGGATTTGGCCCCACCTCTCCGTGTACGTCGCCGGAGGGTGTCTGTTCTTCGCTCAGACAGGACAGGGTTAAAGGAGCAGCCGCTTCGGGGACTCTGGCTCACTCAGGCCGGGGGGCAGGGAGCGGCACGGAGTGCGGGTGGAGCCTGCACCGGCAGAGGCTGGCGTGACCTTGCACCAGCCCGAGGCGCGCCGTGCGTTCTCCCAGGGAAGCCGTCCCTGGATCCCAGGACCCCGGCAGTGACGGGCTGCACAGGCTCCCCGTAAGGGTGGCGTAGACAGTGACCTGTGCTCGCACACAGGCCTCGCGGCGTCGGCAGCAGCCCCAGCGCCCCACGCCCGTCTCTGGGGTCCGCGCTTTCAGCCGCGGCTCGCGCCCGTCTCTGGAGCTCCTTCAAGCAGCGCTCTTAATCCCCTCTCCTTGCGCACCAGGAAACAGAGGGAAGAAAAAGTCTCTTGCCTCTTCGGCAGGTCCAAACTTTTTTCCCGGACTCCCTCCCGGCTAGCTGTGGCGCATTAGCCCCTTCAGGCTGTGTTCATGCCGCTAACGCCAGTCCTCTCCCTGCGCTCCGACTGAAGCCCGAGCCTCAGCTCCCAGCGCCGCCCGCCCCAGCGGGCAAGCAGAGAAGCCTCTCAGGCTGGTGAGTGCCGGTTGCTACCGATCCTTTGTGCGGGAATCTCTCCGCTTTGCCCTACCCAGGTAACGTGGGGAGTTTCTTGCCTTTTGGGAGGTCTGAGATCTTCTGCCAGCGTACAGTAGGTGTTCTGTAGGAGTTGTTCTACGTGTAACTGTATTTCTGGTGTATCTGTGGGGAGGAAGGTGATCTCCGCATCTCACTCTTCCGCCATCTTCCCCGGAAGTCTCGTGACTTGCCTTCTTACTTTCTTAATGGTGTCTTTTGAAACAGAAAAATTTTTAATGTTGATGAAGTCTAGTTTGTCAGTTTTTTCTTTTATGGGTCATGATTTTGGTTAATAACTCTTTGCCTAACCCAAGGCCACAACAATTTATTCCAGAAGTTTTATGGTTTTAATTCTTCCTTTAAAGTCTATGATCCATTTTTTCTTTTTTTCATTGTGGTAAAATGCACATAAAATTTACCATTTTAACCATTTTTAAGTGTACAGTTCAGCGGTATTAAGTACATTCACATTGTGCTGCCATCACCACCATTCATCCCAATAACTCTTCTTGTAAAAGTGAAAATCTGTACCTATTAAGCAATACCTCATTCTCCCCTCCCCCACAACCCCTGAAAACCACCATTGTCCTTTCTATGCCTTTGAGGACTTTTAAGTACCTAATATAAGTGGAATCATACATAAATATTTGTCTTATTGTGACTGACTTATTTCACTTACCATAATGTCCTTAAGTTTCATCTGTGTTACAGCATATTGCAGAATTTCCTTTGTTTTTAAGGCTAATAGTCCATTTTTTGTATATACCACATTTTGCTTATTCATTCATCTGTTGTTGGTCACTTGGGTTGCTTCCATGTTTTAGCTGTTGGGAATAATGCTGTGAACATGGGTGTACAAATACCTCTTTGATACCCTGCTTTCAGTTCCTTTGGGAATATACCCAGAAGTAGAATTGCTGGATCATATGGTAATTCTATTTAAAAATTTTGAGGTACCCCATACTATTTTATACAGCAACTATACCATTTTACATTCCCACCAACAGTGTGCAAGGGTTCCAGTTTTTCCACATCCTTGCAAACACTTGTTTTATTTATTTATTTATTTTTACAGTACCCATCCTAAAGGGTCTGAGGTAGCATCTCATTGTAATTTGATTTGCATTTCCCTAATGATTAGTGATGTTGATCATCTTTTCATGTGCTTATTGGCCATTCGTATATCTTCTTTGGATAACTGTCTTTTCAAGTCCTTTGTTCATTTTTTAATTTGGTTGTTTGGTTGTTGTTGTTACTGAGTTTTAGAAGTCTCTATATATTCTGGATATTAATCCCTTATCAGATATATGATTCAAAGATATTTTTTTCCCATTCTGTGGGTTGACTTGGTCACAGTGTGTAATTTTTTCAGTATGCTGCTGAATCCTGTTTCCTAGTATTTTGTTGAGGATTTTTGCATTGATGTTCATAAGGGATATTAGTCCGTAGTTTTCTTGTAGTGTCTTTGTCTAGCTTGGATATCAGGGTTATGCTGGCCTCATAAAGTGAGTTAGGAAGTGTTTCTCCTCTCCAGTTTTTTAGAAGAGTTTGAGAAGGATTGATTTTAGTTCTTTAAATGTTTGGTAGGATTCACCAGTGACACCATCAGGTCCAGGGCTTTTCTTTGCTGTGAGATTTTTCATTACTGATTCAATCTCCGTACTAGTTTTAGGTCTATTTAGCTTTTCCGTTATTTGTGATTTAGTCTTGGTAGGTTTTGTGTTTCTAGGAACTTGTCTATTTCATCTAGGTTATCCAATTTATTTGGTGTATACCTGTTTATAATGCTCTCTTATAATGTTCACTTCTATAGAATCAGTAGTAATGTCCCCATTTTCATTTCTGATTTTAGTAATTCGAGTCTTCTTTCTTTTTTTCATAGCTCATCTGGATGAAGATTTGTCAATTTTTAAAAATCTTTTTGAAGAACCAAGTTTTGGTTTCATTGATTTTTCTCTTATTTTTCTGTTCTCTGCTTTATATCTATCATTTCCTTCCTTCTGCTAGCTTTGAATTTAGTTTGTTCTTTTTCTAGTTCCTTAAGTTGTAAAGTTAAGTTCTTGATTTGAGATCTTTCTTGTTTTTTAAGGTAAGCATTTATAGCTATAAATTTCTCTAGCACCATTTTCACTGTATCCCGTAAGTTTTGGTATGTTGTGTTTTGGTTTTCACTTGTCTCTACATGATTGTCCCTGTGATTTCTTCTTTGATCCTTTGGTTGGATAAAATTGTGTTGTTTAATTTCCACATTTTGTGAACTTTCCACTTTTCTTTATGTTGTTGATTTCTAACTTCATCCGACTGTAGTCAGAGAAAATACTTTGTATGATATCTGTCTTTTAAAATCTATGGAGACTTAATTTGTGGCCTAATGTGGGCTATCCTGGAAAATCTGTGTGCACTTAGAATGTGTATACTGTTGTTGGTTAGAGTGTTCTGCATGTATCTGTCAGAATTGGTTTATTGTGTTAAGTACTCTATTTCCTTACCCATGTCTGGTTGTTCTGTTCATTATTGTGAGTGGTGTATTGAAATCCCAAACTGTTATTGGAGAACTGTCTATTTCTCCCTTCAAACCTGTCAGTTTTTGCTTAATATATTTTTATGGTCTGTAGTTAGGTGTGTAAATGTTTATAATTATATTTTCTTGCTGTATTAAACCTTTTATTAATATATCCTGTCCTTCTTTATCTCTTGAAACTTTTTTTTGATGTAAAGTCTGTTTTGTCTGATACTAGTATAGCCACTCTTGCTCTCTTTTGGTTATTATTTTCACATAAAGTATTTTTTCATCCCTCACTTTCAACCTGTTTGTGTCTTTGGATCTCAAGTGAGTCTCTTGGAGAGAGCATATACTTGGATCATGTATCTTTGTACATTCTACCAATCTCTGTCTTTTGATTGGAGAGCTTAATCATTTTCATTTGATGTAATTACTGATAAGGAGGTACTTCTTTTTTTAGTTATAATTAACATAAAATATTATGTTAGTTTCTCAGATTTAACATAGTGATTTGATATTTTTATGCATTGTGAAATGATCGCTGCAATAAAACCAGTTACATCCATTATCACACAAAGTTGTTTTTACAGTATTTTTTTAAAATTTATTTATTTATTTATTTTTGGCTGCATTGGGTCTTTGTTTCTGTGCACAGGCTTTCTCTAGTTGCAGTGAGTGGGGGCTACTCTTTGTTGCGGTGTGTGGGCTTCTTGTTGCAGTGGCTTCTCGTTGTGGAGCACAGGCTCTAGGCATGTGGGCTTCAGTAGTTGTGGCATGTGGGCTCAGTAGTTGTGGCTCACGGGCTCTAGAATGCAGGCTCAGAAATTGTGGGGCATGGGCTTAGTTGCTCTGTGGCATGTGGGATCTTCCTGGACCAGGGCTCAAACCCATGTCCCCTGCCTTAGGAGGCGGATTCTTAACCGCTGTGCCACCAGGGAAGTCCCCTGTTTTTACAGCATTATTGACTACATTCCCCATGTGTACATTACATCCCTGTGACTTATTTATCTTACCGTTAGAAGTTTGTACATCTTAATTCATTTAGCCTATTTCATCCATCCCCCTCCCCTAATCTGGCAACTGCCACTTTGTTCCCTGTATCTGTAAGTATGTTTGTTTTGTTTTTTAGATTCCACTTATAAGTGAAATCATATGGTACTTGTTTTTCTCTGTAGGACTCATTTCACTTAGCATGATACAAGGAGGGACTTCTGTCATTGTGCTATTTATTTTTTATATGCCTTATAGATTTTTTGTCTCTCATTTCCTGCATTACTGTTTTCTTTTGTGTTAAGTTGATTTTTTATAGTGAAATATTTTAAATTCCTTTCCTGTTTCCTTTTGTGTATATTCTCTAGCTATGTTCTTTGTGATTACCTTGGGGGTTACATTTAACATTCTAAAGTTATAACACTAATTTGAATTTATAGCAGCTTAACTTCAGTAACATACAAAAATTATTCCTTTACACTGCTGTCCCCACCCCTTTCGGTTTCTTTTAATTGAAGTATAGTTGATTTACAATGTTTCAGGTGTATAGCAAACTGATTCAGTTATATGTGTATATACATACACACACATATATTTCAGATTCTTTTCCATTATAAGTTATTACAAGATACTGAATATAGTTTCCTGTGCTATACAGTAGGTCCTTACTGTTTTTTCTGTTTTATGTATAGTAGTGTGTATCTGTTAATCCCAAATCCCTAATTTATCCCTTTCTCCCTTTCCCCTTTGGTAGCCTTACGTTTGTTTTCTATGTGAGTCTATGTCTGTTCTGTAACTTCCTTTATATCATTTTTTTAAGATTCCACATATAAGTGATATCATTTGTCTTTCTCTGTCTGACTTCACTTAGTATGATAATCTCTGGGTCCATCCATGTTGCTGCAAATGGCATTATCTTATTGTTCTTTTATGGCTGAGTAATTTTCCTGTGTATATGTGTATGTGTGTATCTTCTTTATCCATTCATCCGAAGATGGACATTTAGGTTGCATCCATGTCTTGGCTATTGTAAATAGTACTGCTCTGCACGTTGGGGTGCATGTATGTATTCAAACTAGAGTTTTCATCTTTTCTGGATATATGCCTAGGGATGGGCTTGCTGGATCATATGATAATTCTATTTTTAGTTTTTTAAGGAACCTCCATACTGTTCTCCATAGTGGCTGCACCAGTTTGCACTCCCACCATCAGTGTAGGAGGATTCCCTTTTCTTCATACCCTCTCCAGCATTTATTTGTAGACTTTTTGATGATGGCCATTCTGAACAGCATGAGGTGATAACTTATTGTAGTTTTGACATGCATTTCTCTAATAATTAGTGGTGTTCAGCATCTTTTCATGTGCCTGTTGGCCATCTCTGTGTCTTGTTTGGAGAAATGTTTATTTAGGTCTTCTGCCCATTTTTTGATTTTTTTTTTAAAATTGAGCTGTTTGTATATTTTGGAAATTAATACCTTTGTTGGTTACATCATTTGCAAATATTTTTACCCAGTCCACAGCTTGTCTTTTTGTTCTGTTTATGGTTTCCTTTGCTGTGCAAAGCTTATAAGTTTAATTAGGTCCCATTTGTTTATTTTTGTTTTTATTTCCATTACTGTAAGAGACGGATCCAAAAAGCTTTTGCTGTGATTTATGTCAGAGTGTTCTGCCTATGTTTTCCTCTAGGAGTTTTATAGCATCTGGTCTCACATTTAGGTCTTTAATCATTTTGAGTTTATTTTTGTGTATTGTGTTAGAGAATGTTCTAATTTCATTCTTTTATATGTAGATGTCCAGCTTTTCCAGCATGACTTATTGAAGAGACTGTCTTTTCTCCATTGTATATTCTTGCCTTCTTTGTCATAGATTAATTGACCATAGCTGTGTGGGTTTATTTCTGGGCTTTCTATCCTGTTCCATTGATCTATATTTCTGTTTCTGTGCTAGTACTATACTGTTTTGATTACAGTAGCTTTGTAATATAGTTTGAAGTCAGGGAGACTGATTCCTCCCCATCTCCATTTTTCTTTCTCAAGATTGCTTTAATTATCCTGGGTCTTTTGTGTTTCCATAAAAAGTAAAAAAAATTTTGTTCCAGTTCTGTGAAAAATGCCATTGGTAACTTGATAGGAATTGAGTTGAATCTGTAGGTTGCCTTGGGTAGTATAGTCATTTTGACAATATTGATTCTCCCAATCCAAAAACACAGTATATCTTTCCATTTGTTTGTGTCATCTTTGATTTCTTTCATCAGCGTCTTATAGTTTCTGGAGTACAGGTCTTTTGCCTCCATAAGTAGGTTTATTTCTAGGTATTTTATTCTTTTTGATAGTGGTAAATGAGATTGTTTCCTTAATTTCTGTTTCTCACCTCTTGTTGTTAGTGTATAGAAATACAACAGATTTCTGTGTATTAATTTTGCATCCTGAAACTTTACTGAATTCATTGATAAGTTCTGGTAATATTTTGGTGGTATCTTTTTTTGTTTGTTTGTTTTTGTTTTTGTTTTTGTTTTTGCGGTACGCGGGCCTCTCACTGTTGTGGCCTCTCCCGTTGCGGAGCGCAGGCTCAGCAGCCACGGCTCACGGACCCAGCCGCTCTGCAGCATGTGGGATCTTCCCAGACCGGGGCACGAACCCGTGTCCCCTGCATCGGCAGGCGGACTCTCAACCACTGCGCCACCAGGGAAGCCCTGGTGGTATCTTTAGGATTTTCTATGTATAGTATCATATCATCTGCAAACAATGACAGTTTGACTTCTTCTTTTCCCATTTGGATACTTTTTATTTATGTTTTTCCTCTGATTGTTGTGGCTAGCACTTCCAAAACTATGTTGAATAGAAGCGGCGAGAGTGGACATCTTTGTCTTGTTTCTGATCTTAGAGGAAAAGCTTTCAGCTTTTCACTGTTGAGTATGATGTTAGCTGTGTGTTCGTCATATATGATCTTTATTATGTTGAAGTGTGTTCCCATTGTGCCTACTTTCTGGAGAGTTTTTAATCATAAATGGATGTTGAATTTTATCAGAAGCTTTTTCTGCATCTGTTGAGATGATCGTATGGTTTTTATTCTTCAAGTTGTTAATGTGGCTCATCAAACTGATTGATCTGTGGATATTGAAAAATCATTGCATCCCTGTGATAAATCCCACTTGATCATGGTGTACAACCCTTTAATGTGTTGTTGGATTCAGTTTAGTAGTATTTTGTTGAGGATTTTTGTGTCTACGTTCATCAGTGATATTGGTCTGTAATTTTTTTTGTGATATCTTTGTCTGATTTTGGTATCAGGGTGATGGTGGCCTCATAGAATGAGTTTGAAAGTGTCCCTTCCTCTGCAGTTTTTTGCAATAGTTTCAGAAGGGTAGGTTTTAACTCTTCTCTAAATGTTTGGTAGAATTCGTCTGTGAAGCCATCTGGTCCTGAACTCTTTTTGTTGAGGGTTTTAAAATCTGTTTCCATTTCAGTACTTGTGATTGGTCTGTTCATATTTTCTATTTCTTCCTGTTTCAGTCTTGAAGATTGTATAACACCTTTCTAAGAATTTGTCCATTTCTTCTAAGGTGTCCATTTTTATTGGCATATAGTTGCTCATAGTAGTCTGTCATGGTCCTTTCTATTTCTGTGGTGTCAGTTGTAACTTCTTTTTCATTTCTGGTTTTATTGATTTGAGCTCTCTCTCTTTTTTGATCAATGAGTCTAGCTAAAGGTTTATCAATTTCATTTTTCTTTTCAAAGAACCAGTTTTAGTTTTGTTGATCTTTTCTACTGTGTTTTCAGTCTCTGTTTCATTTATTTCTGCTCTGATATTTATGATTTCTTCACTTACTTTGGGCTTTGTTTGTTCTTCTTTCTGTAGTTGCTTTAGATGTAATGTTAGGTTGTTTATTTGAGATTTTTCTTGTTTCCTGAGATAAGCTTGTATAGCTATAAATTTCCCTCTTAGAACTGCTTTTGCTGCATCCCATAGGTTTTGGATCATGTGTGTGTGTGTGTGTGTGTGTGTGTGTTTAATTTAATTAATTAATTTATTTATTTAGACTGTGTTAGGTATTTGTTGCTGTGCTCAGGCTTTCTCTAGTTGTGGAGAGCAGGGGCTGCTCTTTGTTGTGGTGCGTGGGCTTCTCATTGTGGTGGCTTCTCTTGTTGCGGAGCATGGGATCTAGGCATGTGGGCTTCAGTAGTTATGGCTCGTGGGCTCTAGAGCACAGGGTCAGTAGTTCTGGTGCACAGACTTAGTTGCTCCTCAGAATGTAGGATCTTCTCGAACCAGGGCTCGAACCCGTGTCCCCTGCATTGGCAGGCGGATTCTTAACCACTGCATCACCAGGGAAGTCCCTGGATCATTGTGTTTGCATTGTCATTTGTCTCTAGGTATTTTTTGATTTCCTCTGTGACTTCCTCTGTGACTTCTTCTGTGACCCATTGGTTGTTTAGTATCATATTGTTTAGCCTCCAAGTATTTGTGTTTTTTGCAGTTTTTTCTTATACTTGATTTCTAATCTCATAGCGTCGTGGTCAGAAAACACACTTGATGCTATTTCAATTTTCTTAAAGGCTTGTTTTGTGACCCAGCATATGATCTATCCTGGTGAATGTTCCATGTGCACTTGAAAAGAATGTGTTTTCTGCTGCCTTTGGTTGGAATGCTCTATAAATAAAGTCCATTTGGTCTAAGGTATCATTTAAGGCCTATGTATCGTCATTAATTTTCTCTCTGGATGATCTGTCTATTGATGTAAGTGGGGTGTTAAAGTCCCCCACTATTATTGTGTTACTGTTAATTTCTTATTTTATTCCTGTTAACATTTGCCTTGTATATTGAGGTGCTCCTATGTTGGATGCATATATTTACAATTGTTATATCTTCTTCTTGGATTGATTCCTTGATCATTATGTAGTATCCTTCTTTGTCTCTTGTAACAGTCTTTATTTTATTTATTTTTTAACATGTTGATTGGAGTATAATTGCTTTACAACGGTGTGTTAGTTTCTGCTTTATAACAAAGTGAATCAGTTATACATATACATATGTCCCCATATCTCTTACCTCTTGCATCTCTCTCCCCCCTACCCTCCCTATCCCACCCCTCTAGGTGGTCACAAAGCACCAAGCTGATCTCCCTGTGCTATTATGCAGCTGCTTCCCACTAGCTATCTGTTTTACATTTGGTAGTGTATATATGTCAGTGCTACTCTCTCACTTCATCCCAGCTTACCCTTCCCCATTCCTGTGTCCTCAAGTCCATTCTCTACATCTGCATCTTTATTCCTGTCATGCCACTAGGTTCATTAGAACCATTTTTCTTTTTAGATTCCATATATGTGTGTTAGCTTATGGTATTCGTTTTTCTCTTTCTGACTTACTTCAGTCTGTATGACAGACTCTAGGTCCATCCACCTCAGCACAAATACCTCAATTTCATTTCTTTTTATGGCTGAGTAATATTCCACTATATATATGCCACATCTTCTTTATCCATTCTTCCATCGATGGACACTTAGGTTGCTTCCATGTCTTGGCTATTGTAAATAGTGCTGCAGTGAACATTGTGGTACATGACTCTTTTTGAACTATGGTTTTCTCAGGGTGTATGCCCAGTAGTGGGATTGTTGGGTCATATGGTAGTTCTATTTGTAGTTTTTTAAGGCACCTCCATACTGTTCTCCATAGTGGCTGTATTAATTTACATTCCCACCAACAGTGCAAGAGGGTTCCCTTTTCTCCACACCCTCTCCAGCATTTATTGTTTGTAGATATTTTGATGATGGCCATTTTGACTGGTGTGAGGTGATACCACATTGTAGTTTTCATTTGCATTTCTCTAATGATTAGTGATGTTGAGCATCCTTTCGTATGTTTGTTGGAAATCTGTATATCTTCTTTGGAGAAATATCTATTTAAATCTTCCACCCATTTTTGGATTGGGTTGTTTGTTTTTTTGATGTTGAACTGCATGAGCTGGAGTTGTATATTTTGGATATATAGAAGCAACTTCGTCAGTTGCTTTGTTTGCAAATATTTTCTGCCATCCTGAGGGTTGTCTTTTCGTCTGTTTATGGTTTCCTTTACTGTGCAAAAGCTTTTAAGTTTCATTAGGTCCCATTTGTTTATTTATTTATTTTTATTTTTTATTATTATTTTTTACATCTTTATTGGAGTATAATTGCTTTACAATGGTGTGTTAGTTTCTGCTTTATAACAAAGTGAATCAGTTATACATATACATATGTCCCCATATCTCTTCCCTCTTGCATCTCCCTCCCTCCCACCCTCCCTATTGCACCCCTCTAGGTGGTCACAAAGCACCGAGCTGATCTCCCTGTGCTATGCGGCTGCTTCCCACTAGCTATCTATTTTACGTTTGGTAGTGTATATATGTCCATGCCTCTCTCTCGCTTAGTCACAGCTTACCCTTACCCCTCCCCATATCCTCAAGTCCATTCTCTAGTAAGCCTGTGTCTTTATTCCTGTCTTACCCCTAGGTTCTTTATGACATTTTTTTTCTTAAATTCCATATATATGTGTCAGCATATGGTATTTGTCTTTCTCTTTCTGACTTACTTCACTCTGTATGACAGACTCTAGGTCTATCCACCTCATTACAAATAGCTCAATTTCGTTTCTTTTTATGGCTGAGTAATATTCCATTGTATATATGTGCCACATCTTCTTTATCCATTCATCCAGTGATGGACATTTAGGTTGTTTCCATCTCCGAGCTATTGTAAATAGAGCTGCAATGAACATTTTGGTACATGGCTCTTTTTGAATTATGGTGTTCTCAGGGTATATGCCCAGTAGTGGGATTGCTGGGTCATATGGTAGTTCTATTTGTAGTTTTTTAAGGAACCTCCATATTGTTCTCCATAGTGGCTGTACCAATTCACATTCCCACCAGCAGTGCAAGAGTGTTCCCTTTTCTCCACACCCTCTCCAGCATTTATTGTTTGTAGATTTTTTCATGATGGCCATTCTGACTGGTGTGAGATGATATCTCATTGTAGTTTTGATTTGCATTTCTCTAATGATTAATGGTATTGAGTATTCTTTTATGGGTTTGTTGGCAGTCTGTATATATTCTGTGGAGAAATGTCTATTTAGGTCTTCTGCCCATTTTTGGATTGGGTTGTTTGTTTTTTTGCTATTGAGCTGCATGAGCTGCTTATAAGTTTTGGAGATTAATCCTTTGTCAGTTGCTTCATTTGCAAATATTTTCTCCCATTCTGAGGGTTGTCTTTTGGTCTTGTTTATGGTTTCCTTTGTTGTGCAAAAGCTTTGAAGTTTCATTAGGTCCCATTTGTTTATTTTTGTTTTTATTTCCATTTCTCTAGGACATGGGTCAAAAAGAATCTTGCTGTGATTTATGTCATAGAGTGTTCTGCCTATGTTTTCCTCTAAGAGTTTGATAGTGTGTGGACTTACATTTAGTTTTTTAATCCATTTTGAGCTTATTTTTGTGTATGGTGTTAGGGAGTGATCTATTCTCATACTTTTACATGTACCTGTCCAGTTTTCCCAGCACCACTTATTGAAGAGGCTGTCCTTTCTCCACTGTACATTCCTGCCTCCTTTATCAAAGATAAGTTGACCATATGTGCGTGGGTTTATCTCTGGACTTTCTATCCTGTTCCATTGATCTATCTTTCTGTTTTTGTGCCAGTACCATACTGTCTTGATTACTGTAGCTTTGTAGTATAGTCTGAAGTCAGGGAGCCTGATTCCTCCAGCTCCATTTTTCGTTCTCAAGATTGCTTTGGCTATACGGAGTCTTTTGTTTTTCCAAACAAATGTTGAAATTTTTTGTTCTAGTTCTGTGAAAAATGCCAGTTGTAGTTTGAAAGGGATTGCATTGAATCTGTAGATTGCTTTGGGTAGTAGAGTCATTTTCACAATACTGATTCTTCCAATCCAGGAACATGGTATATCTCTCCATCTATTTGTATCATCTTTAATTTCTTTCATCAGTGTCTTATAATTTTCTGCATATAGGTCTTTTGTCTCCTTAGGTAGCTTTATTCCTAGATATTTTATTCTTTTTGTTGCAATGGTAAATGGGAGTGTTTCCTTGATTTAACTTTCCGATTTTTCATCACTAGTGTACAGGAATGCCAGAGATTTCTGTGCATTAATTTTGTATCCTGCTACTTTACCAAATTCATTGATTAGCTCTAGTAGTTTTCTGGTAGCATCTTTAGGATTCTCTATGTATAGTATCATGTCGTGTGCAAACAGTGACAGCTTTACTTCTTCTTTTCCAATTTGGATTCCTTTTATTTCCTTTTCTTCTCTGATTGCTGTGGCTAAAACTTCCAAAACGAAGTTGAATAAGAGTGGTGAGAGTGGGCAGCCTTGTCTTGTTCCTGATCTTAGTGGAAATGGTATCAGTTTTTCCCCATTGAGGACGATGTTGGCTGTGGGTTTGTCATATATGGCCTTTATTATGTTGAGGAAAGTTCCCTCTATGCTTTCTTTCTGCAGGGTTTTTATCATAAATGGGTGTTGAATTTTGTCAAAAGCTTTCTCTGCATCGATTGAGATGATCATATGGTTTTTCTCCTTCAACTTGTTAATATGATATATCACATTGATTGATTTGCATATATTGAAGAATCCTTGCATTCCTGGAATAAACCCCACTTGATCATGGTGTATGATCCTTTTAATGTGCTGTTGGATTCTGTTTGCTAGTATTTTGTTGAGGATTTTTGCATCTATGTTCATCAGTGATATTGGCCTGTAGTTTTCTTTCTTTGTGACATCCTTGTCTGGTTTTGGTATCAAGGTGATGGTGGCCTTGTAGAATGAGTTTGGGAGTGTTCTTCCCTCTGCTATATTTTGGAAGCGTTTGAGAAGGATAGGTGTTAGCTCTTCTCTAAATGTTTAATAGAATTTGCCTGTGAAGCCATCTGGTCCTGGGCTTTTGTTTGTTGGAAGATTTTTAATCACAGTTTCAATTTCAGTGCTTGCGATTGGTCTGTTCATATTTTCTATTTCTTCCTGATTCAATCTTGGCAGGTTGTGCATTTCTAAGAATTTGTCCATTTCTTCCAGGTTGTCCATTTTATTGGCATAGAGTTGCTTGTAGTAATCTCTCATGATCTTTTGTATTTCTGCAGTGTCAGTTGTTACTTCTTGTTTTTCATTTCTAATTCTATTGATTTGAGTCTTCTCCCTTTTTTTCTTGATGAGTCTGGCTAATGGTTTATCAATTTTGTTTATCTTCTCAAAGAACCAGCTTTTAGTTTTATTGATCTTTGCTATCTTTTCCTTCATTTATTTTTCATTTATTTCTGATCTCATCCTTATGATTTCTTTCCTTCTCCTAACTTTGAGGGATTTTTGTTCTTCTTTCTCTAATTGCTTTAGGTTCAAGGTTGTTTACTCGAGATGTTTCCTGTTTAAGCTGGGATTGTATTGCTATAAACTTCCCTCTTAGAACTGCTTTTGCTGCATCCCTGTTATCCTGTCTTTAAGTTTACTGATTCTTTCTTCTGCCTGCTCAACTCTGCCTTTCAGTCACTCTAGTGAATGTGTTGTTTCAGTTATTGTACTTTTTAGCTCCAGAATTTCCTTTTGGCATCTCTTTAGGTTTCTTTTTTTAATCCCTAATTACATTTCCATTTTGTCCACACATTATTTTCTTGATTTTCTCCCCATCTTCCTTTAAATCTTTGAGCATCTTTAAGACAGTTGAGTTGTTTTAAAGTCTTTGTCTAATACAACTGCCATAAATAAGTCTTTTTCAGGAACAGTTTCTGTTGATTTCTTTTTACTTTCCATGGGTTATACTTTCCTGTTTCTTTGTATGCCTTGTGATTTTTTTGTTGAATATGAGACATTTGAGCCTAGTAATATGGTAACTCTGGAAATCAGATTCTCCTCCTGCTTCAGGGATTGGTGTTTTTTATTACTGTTTTGGGGTTTTTTTGTGTTGTTTTTTGATTGTCATAAACTTAATATCTTAGGTCATTTCATAGCCTTTCCTTGGGCATTCATAGTCACTTTCTAATCTTCCCCTTATAGGCAGTTGTTTTTGAATGGCCTATTTTTTTAAAATAAGCTGGTCTTTATTTTATTTTTTCAAACATTAATATATATTTTTAATTTGTTATTTATTTAATTTTGGCTGCATTGGGTCTTTGTTGCCGCGTGCAGGCTTTTTCTAGTTGTGGCAAGCAGGGGGCTACTCTTTGTTGAGGCGTACAGGCTTCTCACTGCAGTGGCTTCTCTTGTTGCAGAGCATGGGCTCTAGATGTGTGGGTTTCAGTAGTTGTGGCCTGCAGCCTCGGTAGTTGTGGCTCGCAGGCTGTAGAGCACAGGCTCAATAGTTGTGGCTTACAGGCTTAGTTGCTCTGTGGCATGTGGGATCTTCCCGGACCAGGGCTCAAACCTGTGTCTCCTGCATTGGCAGGTGGATTCTTAACCACTGTGCTACCAGGGAAGCCTATGAATGGCCTATTTTTTAAAGTCTGGCTCTCAAAAGTGGAAAAGCAAAATATGAAGGGGGAGGAAAAGGGCACTAGTTCTTTAAATCCACTGGAAGTTACTTCAGCTAGACGGGGAGGGGCTTGCAACAATGAGGGGAGGTACAGCAGCAAGGGCTGCCTGCCTCTTTGTCTCTTGGTCTGCACCTCTGTAATCAGAAGCGGCAATTAGTGACCAGAACACAGATCCCCATTATTTGGAGAAGAGGCTCCTTGCTGCCCACCCTGGCTCCTATAAGCTGTGTACAAGCTGCTCCAGGAACATATACACAGCTGCCTGCCACATCACTGAGGGTGGTGGATGGGTAGTTGCTACTGTGCTAAGAGCTGAAATTGACCAAAATTTACTGCAGTTTACCATCCAAGAGTTTCCCTGGAAGTTTCAAGCCTTCAACAGACTTCAGAGTTCCAAAATAGTTGTTCCAAAATCAGACAGATTCTGCCAGTGCAGTTATTGTCTGTGTGAGGACACAGGTTCCTGGTGCTTGCTACTCTGCCATCTTCACAGAATCTTCTCCATTATCTGATTTTGAGTTAATTTTTGTGCATAGTGTGAAGAAAGAGTTCAAAAACACTTTTGCCATGTTTATATCCAGTTCTCCCAGCACGATTTTTTGAAAACAGTATTGTTTCTTTAATGAAGTAACTTGACACCTTCATAAAAAATAAATTGACCATAAATGTGAAGGCTTATGTCTAGTCTCCTAATTATGTTCCAGTGATCTATAAGGCTATACTTACACAAACACCGTACTGTTTTTTTCATTATATTCCTGGCACATAATAGGTGCTCAGAATTTGTTAAATTGAAATTGAATTGGCTAGACTTATTAAAGAATCTGTGTTCTTAACACTTGGTGCATTTTAATCTTTTTTCTGTTGAGGTGTGTGTGTTGGGGGAGAGGGGCCTTGTTGGTTCATTTTTGTTTCATTTCTCTGTAGTTTCCTGTCAAGGTATTTTTTGAAAACTTCTATCCTTAGGCTGAAAAGAAATTTTATGCCTCACTAAAGAAATAATATCAAGGACAGAGTACCCTTTGGGATAGGCATGCTGGTAATGGTAGCAGCTATCAAAAAACAGAGGACAGGGCTTCCCTGATGGCGCAGTGGTTGAGAGTCTGCCTGCCGATGCAGGGGACATGGGTTCGTGCCCTGGTCCGGGAAGATCCCACATGCCGCGGAGCGGCTGGGCCTGTGAGCCATGGCCGCTGAGCCTGCGCGTCCGGAGCCTGTGCTCCACAACGAGAGAGGCCACAACAGTGAGAAGCCCGCGTACTTAAAAAAAGTCAAAAAAACAGAGGACATTAGTTGGAACTGCACTATTTAAAGTAGTGAAATCCAGAGGTCATTAGTTGCCATCATCATGCTATGCCTTCCATAGAAGCTCAGCAGTGTTTTAAGCATTGTTGTATTCATTGCTTTAAAATGAAGTCTTATTAGAATATACTGGGAGTATTTTATGAAGCAGTAGACTTTGAGTTATAGCTGTAGCACTTGGCAGTAGAATCACTCATGAGCAAGTTATTTAACTTTCCTGTGACTATGATTACTTTGTGGGGAAAATATTCTTGCTCTATCAATTTCTTACAGTCTTAATGAGATTCAACTAAAGGGATGTTTCTGTAACTGCTTTGCAAAATATAAAGTGCTCTACAAACATTTTAAATATTATTTGTATATTAAGCACTGATACACACTTTTTTTTTCTTTCAAACACTTTCTAAGACAAGGTGAAAGGAAAAGGATGAACAGTCATTGAACTGTTGGGTCATTTGCTGACAAATACAGTTGAAATGGGTAAAATCGGGAATATTAAAGCTCAAGAATGTGGGACATAGGGAAAAGCTATGAGAGTGAGAGGAACATTTTCTTCAGTCTCTGTCTTGCGACAGGAAGTTGGAAAGGAAATGATACTTTTCTTGGAAAACATATAAAATCTCTAACTTTACATAATTGAGTAGATTGTGATACAGTCTTATCTCCTTATCATTTGTGTGTAGAATTTATGTAAAAATTGTTTTTAAATATACTGTAAAAGTTTGAGCAATACAAGGCTAGAGTAGTTAAGGCAGTGTGTTATGGCATAAGGGTAGACATATAGGTTGAAAGAATAAAATTGAGAGTCCAGAAAGAAGCCTTTATATTTATGTTCAGTTGATTTTGGACAAGGGTGCCAAGACAATTCAATGGGAAAAGAATAATCTTTTAACAAATGATGCTGGATAGCCACATGTAAAAGAATGAACTTGGACCCCTTCTCACACCATATGCAAAAAATAACTCAAAATGGGTTATAAACTTAAATGTAAGAACTAAAACTATAAAGCTCTTAGAAGAAAATATAGGAGTAAATCTTGATGACCCTGAGTTAGTCAGTGATTTCTTGGATAAATTGGACTTTGTCAAGATTAAAACCTTTGTGATACTAAGGATACTGTCAAGAATGTGAAAAGACAACCCACAGAATGGGAGAAAATATTTGCAAATCATGTATTTGATAAGAGACTTGTTTCTAGAATTTCTAAAGAACTCCTACAACTCAAAAATAAAAAGTAACCTAATTAAAAATTGGGCAAAGTGGACTTCCCTGGCGGTCCAGTGGTTAAGACTTCACGCTTCCAATGCAGGGGGTACAGGTTCGATCCCTGGTTGGGGAACTAAGATTGCATGTGCTGTGTGGCGCGGCCAAAAAAAATTTTTTTTAATAATAAATTCACATGTAGTTTAAAAAACAAAAAAACAACAAAAATTTGGGCAAGCTATCTGAATAAACGTTTTTTCACAAAGATATACAAATGTCCAGTAAGCACATGAAAAGATGCTTAGCACCATTAGACATCAGGTAAATGCAATTGAAAACCACAATGAATCTCATTCACACCCACTTCACACCCACTAGGGTGTTTATAATTTGAAAAGATGTATAATAACAAGTGTTGGTGAGAATGTGGAGAAACTAGAAGCCTCATACACTGAATACATTGACAGGTTGTAAAATAGTATGGTCACTTTGGAAAACTATTTGGCAATTTTTCAAAAGGTTACACATAGAGTTACCATATGTCCCAGCAATTCTACTTCCAGGTATATACCCAAGAGAACTGAAAACATGTCCACACAAGACCTTGTTGCATGAATGTTTACCGGAGCATTATTCATAATAACCAAAAGGTAGAAACAGCTCAAATGTCCATCAGCTGATGAATTGAGAAATAAAATATGGTGTATCCACCAGTGGGATATTATTTGGCAATAAGGATTGACGTGCTGATAGATGTTATAATATGGATGAATCTTGAAAACATTTTACAAAGTGAAAGAAGCCAGTCACAAAAGACCTTATACAGTATGATTCCATTTATATTAGATGTCCAGAATAGCCAAATCTATACAGACAGAAAGTAGCTTGGTGTTGCCTAGGGAACATCTGAGGGGAGGGATTAGGAGGGAATGGGGAATGATGCTAGTAAGTTCTGGGTTTCTTTTGGGGCTGATGTAACTTTATAAATGGGTTATGGTTGTACAACTCTGTGAATATATTAAAAATCATTTAAATGTGCAAATTAAATGGGTGAATTGTATGGTATATGGATAAAAAATAATTTAAAAATCAAGCAATACCCAACTCAAAAAATATGAAGTAAAGAAAAGGACATTTGCACGTGTATCTCTACTGGTTATATTCTGGAAATAGAGAAGAATCAGATGGTTGATTGTCTCTATGTTATTTTTTTTTTCATTCTCTATCCTTCTAGTGGCTGACCAGGTTTATTAAATGCATGCACTTTTGTGTTGATTGATAGTAAATCTTAATTCATTTTTGACAGGAATTGAGTTCTTCTCAGACTTTATCACATGATGGAGGATTCTTCAATAGACTGGAAGATGATGTTCATAAAATTCTTATTAGAGAAAAAAGAAGAGAACAGCTTACAGAATATAATGGAACAGATAATTGCACAGCTCATGAACACAACCAGGCATGTAAAATAGAAAATTCTCTTAAAATCACAGTGAAATTATTTTTCTTTTTTAAAAAACCTAAGCAGTGGAACCCAATTATGATTGTATAAAGTTACAGTTTTAGGATTTTATCTTAGTCATTATTACACATAGGTACTTATATTAAAAAGTATGAAGTACTTCTTTAGTTGATGAATATTTATTGAGCATGTACTATAACGCTAGGTATTGTTAGGCATCAATGTAGGGGAGTGGGAATATCAAGATAGATAAGACCATCCATGCCTTAGACAGAGTAGTGGGGATAGGAGGAGGGAGACTGTAAAAATATCATTCAGCATGATGAAGGCTTTAAAAGAGATACGAACAATATAAAAGAGGTTTTTGAATAGAAAAGGTAATAGATCACTCCTTGGGTGAATTGGGAAAGGTATATAAAGAAGTGACATTTGGGATGGATTTTGAATGGTGAATAACTGTATAAACTGAGAAATGGAGAAAACCTAAGGGAGCTGCAAGAGCAATAGCCCAGAGCTATGAAAAGCCTTAGATTGAATATTCAGGAAACTGAAAAATTCTGCATCTAAGAAGTATAGACTTAATATGTGAAACTAAGAAGTTAGAATTTTATCCTGCAGAGCAGGGGTTGCAAACTATGGCTGGTCAGCAGTCTGTTTTTGTAAGGCTCACAAGCTAAGAATGGTATTCACATTTTAAAATATTGTTTGGAGAAATACAGAAAGAAAGAAAAGATCTTATCCTATAGAGAGACCTCTAAGTCTGCGTTTATTTTTCTCACCACAACCACCAGTCTTCTCTTTTACTTCCTCTTAAACTGTGAATCTGTTCTTTACCTTATATTGACCTCCAATACTTAATGGTCAGTCATCAACAAATTAAACACTTGCTGTGTTGTGTTATATAGGACACAAAAGAAGCCAGACTCTTACGAACTTGTCACTCCAATGCAGCAATAATATTGCTTTATAAAAACACTATACCACATGAAAATCTATTTTCAACTTAGTATGGGAAATCCTTGCCTGCCCTGAGGTACTTGTGAGCTTCTTCCTTTCTGGCATTGAATTAAATTTTGTGTTTTCCTGTCTTGTCTTGACTGTCAAATTTTATGTACAGTGCAAGCAACTGTGTTAACATTTATAGTTAGCATATTTGTTTCCCCTTTTTACATTGATTATGATTTTCCCCGTTGTGGTTCGTATCTTCTTATTTTTCTAAGTCATCTCAGATCATTTTTGGATAGTAAGAATGATATTAATATACTTGAGCAAATAGATGTTTCAGGGCAAAGTTGGGTACACATAAGTTTAATTAAATTATTAAGTAATGTTAATGATATTTTAAAACCAAAGTGACAGTGCAGTATAGTAGAAAGAGAACAGTCTTTGAAATCAAACATAATAACACAAAATATAGCACTGCAGCTTATCAGCTGTGTTACATTGGAATGAAATTACCTGCCTTTCATGCACTGTTATTATGAAAATTAGCGATTATGATGTAAAATGTTTAGCAGAGCATGTTGTACACAGCATACACTTGATAATTGTTTTTGTACAAGGTGGAAAGTGGTAGATCCAGAAAAGGTAATTCATAGGAATGGAGATGAGAGATGGCTTTCTTAGGAGAAAATAGCTTTTGGTTTTTGTGGGGTTTTATTTATTTATTTATTTGGCTGTGCCAGGTCTTAGTTGTGGCGTGTGGGATCTTAGTTGCAGCATGTGCGATCTTTAGTTGCAGCATGCGGGCTCTTTTAGTTGTGGCATGTAGACTCTTAGTTGCAGCATGCAGGATCTATTTCCCTCACCAGGGGTCGAACCTGGGCCCCCTGCATTGGGAGAGCGGAGTCTTAACTACTGGACCACCAGGGAAGTCGGAAAATAGCTTTTGAATTGGAATTTAAGGGACAGTAGAATTTGAACATGAAGAAGTGAGGGAGAAGAAACTGGAATGTCAGAGTAAAAGAATGGAGGCAGTGAAGAATAAACTAGTTTAATTAAGACAAAATTCAAAGAGGACCATAGTATAAATTTGGCACAGTGGGTTTGGAGGGATTGTGGAGGACTTAAAAGCCTGATTTATGATTTAGTCAGGAGATAATAAAGAATTTTTGAAAGTTTTTGAGCAGAGGACTAAGTTCTACATGGTAATACTAATTTCACTGCAGTGCCTAGGAAAAACTGAAGGAAGGTGAAGACTAGTGATAGGAATTGGACAGTATTCCATATGGTAAGGATGTAGAACAACAGTAACAAATTACTAGTGGTAATGTAATTTGGTATGACCATTTTGGAGAACAATTTGGCATTAACTTTTAAAGTTGAAGATGATGGGGAGACTGTGTTTTAGAAATTCTATGTTAGATTAAACCCTGAAGACATCTTCAACAAGAATGATTCAAACTCAGTTGTTTGTGACAACAAAATCAGTAGGAGAAATGAATGATCTACAGCAATACATAGCAACATGGATGAATATCAAAAACATAATCTTTAATGAAAAAAGCAGGTCACCAAATAGTAATAGTTTGATGCCATTTTTATAAATTTCAAAAAATAGAAAATTTAATATATTACTCAGGGATATTGTTCTAAAAGACTAACAAAGGAAGAGAATAACAAACACAAAATTCATAATAGTGGATATTTTTTTGGGGGGAAGGGATGTATTGGGGAGAGGCACATGGGGGATGCCAAAATACTGGTAATGTTCACACAATCTGCATATTGGTTTATTTTTTTTTACCTTACTTGTGTCATTCCTTTATATATTATTGTGCACGTGCAAAACTTTTCATCATTAAAAAAATTAGGATTTTTGTCATGTCATTGAGTGTGGTGGGGAAAAAAGAAAGATTGAGGCCATTAAAAATAATCTTTTTATCTACCTCCTTCCTCTCCCCCTTGCACTCCTTTTTCAGAGAAAGAAAGCCCTTCTTTTTGCAAAGGTTAAAATTCTTTTAAACTGTACATTAATATACCAGAAATTTTTAAAGGTGAAAAATAAATCCATCCTAGTTCAACCAGTCTTAACATTTGGTTTCATTTTTAAATAGTACTTTTCTAGGAAAATGCCACATGTATAGGTATTTAAAAAATAGCTAATGATAAGGACTATAGTTTTTGGTAGCCCCTTATGTAAACCATGGTTATAGTCTGTCAAATCAACATGCTGTAATTTGTTTAAGGTCATTACCCTAATATTGAACATTTAGGTTGTTTAGAATTGGTCACTTGATATTCACTGAATATATTCATATATTTAATTTTTTGATGAATTTCTCCTTGGAATACATTCTTAAAAATAAACATCTGTGTTGCTTTTGACGTGTTACCAACATTGTCTTATTGCAGCAGGATATGAGTTTACTAACTTTTCCACAGCTTCACTGGCATTCCCTCTAATGGCCTTCGGGGCTCTATTTTATCAATTTTCTTTGTGGCATATTTCACTCTCTTGTTCTGTGAATACCTTATACTTACTATGTCCAAACTCGAGGTCATCATTTACTCTCCAAACCAAGAATTTGGCTTGACTTCATCATTTCTGTTTTTGGTTTTATCATTTTATCCAGATATTCAGACTCTGAACCTCCTGTTTCACTTTTCTGTTTTTCAAGGTTTGGGAGTTTTTAATCTTTGAAATAGTTCTCAGATCTATCTTCTCTTCCATTCTTATTAACATTTCTCTAGTTTAGGCTCTCATTATCTTTTACTGGTATTATTTCAGTAACCTAATAAGTCTTTCTGCCTCCTGCCTTCTAGTTCTAGGTAATTTATCTTATACATTGCTAACAGATGACTTAAAAAAAATTTTTTTTGGCCACACCACATGGCACATGGGATCTTAGTTCCCTGAGCAGGGATCGAACCTGTGCCCCCTGCACTGGAAGTGTGGAGTCTTAACCACTGGACTGCCAGGGAAGTCCCAACAGATGACTTTTTGAAAAGCAAGGCTTCCATCCTGCCACACCATGTCCCTAAGCTTCAGTGTCTGTTGAATCAAGTGCAAATGTCCTTGACCTGACATTTAAAGCCCTCAAGCTTTTCAAACTGAGAGTCTCAACCCATTTAACCAGTCCTGAAATCAATTTAGTAGATTGCTACCAGCACTAATCAAAAAAAAAAGTTGTCAGTGTATATGACATCTGTTCGTATTTTATGAAATTTGTTTCTGTGTATATATATATGTATATAACATACAAATATATGTACATACACTGACATGTATGTGCATTCTGGGTCATGATATAAAACATTCCTTAACATGGGTCACTGTCAAGTAAGTTTGAAAGCATTGTTCTACAGTGTAGCTTCGGCCTAAGTAACTTCAGCTGTACTCTTTCCAGTTTTTTCTCCTAGCTAGAGCAGAGCACGCCTATCACAGCGCTGGATCCTTTCCAGCTTTGCTCAAGGTTCATTTCACATGCCATCTCCTCCCTGAGGCTCTCTCATTGCCCTATCCCAATCCCAAACACAGAAAACCTGGATATGATCTTTCCTTCTTTTTCTATACCCCATAACATTTTGTTTTTCTTATGGCACATTTCACACAGCACATTTTTATTTGTTATTATTCTTAATAGATTACAAATCCCTTGTGGACATAGACTTATACACCCTTTTATCTTCATTTTAGTATAATGTCTTCTACTTAGAAGATAAGTTTAAAATTTATTTAATGAAATATAGGACTTCATAAAAATGGGTATACATTAAAACAATATGATTTTCTGTTTTAAAAAGTGATATTTGTTGTAGAAATTCTGGAAATAACTAATAAGAAGTGAAGAAATTTTAATACTGGCAAAAAATATTTGAGGGCTTAGTATGTATTTGCCAGATATTCTATTAAGTACTTAAAATGATTATTTCATTCAGTTCTCACAGTTTACTGTGAAGTTGATAGGCACCTTTATGATGCCCAATTTGCAGATGCAGTGGAAAAGAATTGACTCTAATCTCATTCACTTGGAGAAAACTACCATTGATACTTTGCTGTGGTCCTACTTTTCTATGGATTTACACTTTTTCCCCAATAATGTAGAAACTTACATGGACCACTTTTCAGTTAAATACAGAGATGGTGAGCAATTCAGATCATTAAGTAATACATTGACCCTTGAACAACACAGGTTTGAACTGCTTGGGTTTACTTATACATGGATTTTTTTCAGTCGAGGTTGGTTGAATCTGCAGATGGAGGAGCCGCATATACATAAGGCTGACTATATACGACTATGTGTATTTTTGATTTCTCAGAGGGTTGGCGTCCCTAACCCCAACATTGTCCAAGGGTCAACTGTAATGTTTTTACATTAAATAATAATGTTTATAGCTAAATTGCTTTCAGTTACCCACACTGAGGAAAAAATTTAAATATACCAGTTTGATATAACATTGCTTACTACTGAGGTTGTACACTTTTTGATTTTTTATTGGTCATATGCCTACATATAGGTGCAACTGTTTTTTCTAGTTTTTTTCATTTACCTTTTGATTTTGTTTCAGTGTTTCTGGAGATTTTTCATCAAGTTAAATCTATCTTTTCCTTTTTGTTTTCTCCCTTTCATACTATGTTCAGAAGAGCTTTCCTATTCAAAGATGTTAGCTAGTATTATTATAAAGAGTTTATTTTAATGCTTAAGTGGTTTTATTTTTTTAATTAAAATACTATTTTATATTATTCAATGATTATATACTCAGTATAAAACAATTTTGATGAAAGGAAATTTTTAAACAATAAAATCTTCCATAATAATTCTAAGAGAGTTATTAAAATGTTGGTGTATGTCCTTCCAGGATTTTTTCTTTGTATATAGTATTACAATTTTGGGATCATACAGATGTGTTTTATGGTTCTGTATCATCATTTTTAGTGATTTCAGAGTTTTCAGTTTCGTGAATTTGTCATATATTTAGCCTATATCCTTATTGTTGGGCATTTAAATTGATGTCCAATTTTTTGTTGTAACTGCAGTGAACACTTTCATACATACTCCCCCCTCGCGTATCTATTTAAGATAAATTCCCGGAAATGAGATTTTTGGGCCATGATAATAGTATGTATATTTCTAATTTTGATCCAAATTTTTTCTTCCGAAATCATCTTATACTATCATCTTCTTCACTAAGCTCCAACCATGCTTGCCTCTTTACTATCCTTCAAATTCTCTAGGCTCTTTCCTGCCTCAGGGCCTTTATACCTACTGTTCTTTCTACCTGGAAAGCTCTTATCTCCCTCCACTTTTTACTTAGCCAATTCCTATCCAGTCACTCAAGGTTCATCTTAAGGGTCATGGCCTCAGAGCTTCCCTGATCCACCAGGGAATAATCCACATTATTCCCTTTATAGCACTGTGTTTCTTTTCGGCATTGCTTAAACCTTGGTTTCTAATTGCAGCATTTCTTTATGTAGTATCTGCCTCCACCACCAGACAAGTCCCATGAGGGCAAGAATCTTTTCTGTTCTGTTCACCATTGTACACCCAGCACCCAGCATAGGTGCTCAGTGAGTATTTTTGGAATAAAATTGTTGCCACATTACACATTAGATATAGAGAACCAATATATATTCTTATGGAAAGTATGACTTTGGGTTGATTTTTTTGCATTTAAATTTATTTATTTTGGTGTATGTTACAAGATGGCAGGCATTTAACTTGATTTTTCCAGTTAGCCATTTGTCCCATATACTACCATTATTCTGTAATTCAGCCTTTTCTCACTTCTTTAAAATACCATAGTTAGTTATATTATAATAAATTCTTGTGTCTTAAATCTTTCTGGACTTTCTTTTCTGTTACATCACTGTGTCAACATAGGTGCCATGACATGCTGTTTTAATTATTTTTGCTGTATAATATATAATTATCTGGTAGGCAAATTCTACTGCATTAACTTTTTGTTTCTTTCCTGTATTCTCCCAGGTAAAGTTTTGACTATCTCGCTAAGTTCCAAAGAACAAAACTCTATTGAAATTTCTATTGAAATTTTATTGAATGTTCAAATTAATATTTAGTAATACTTAGTTTTCCTATCTAAAAACATGCTTTGTTCTGTCCTTTTCAATATTTTATCATTTATTGATCCTGAAAATTACTGAATTTTATTCTTAGGGATATTTTTTATTGCTGTCTGGAGAAAATGTTTTTTCTAGTTATATCTTCTATGTTTTAATTGCTAATATAGAGAATAACTTTATTTTTGTTTTTTTGCATTATTTATTTCATATTTTTCTCATAAGTTTTCAATTCTTTTAGGTTTTTAAGATAGACTAATAACAACTTGTCAGAGACCACTTTAGTACGTTTATTCCAGGATGGAAATATCATTTCAAAGCCCTGATATTGTTCTAGGTTACGTTTGTAGTTTGAGATTAGGCATAAATATCTTATTTGCTTGTACTGTGCATAATTACATTTATAAAATTGAGTACAAGTGGAAATTTAGTCAACAGTTTAGGTTGCTTTAGAAAATGAATTAAAATTGGGACCTTTCAAAAAGGATATTGTAAATCAGAATTGGCAGAACTGTCTTAGTTCTAAAATGGTGTTTTCCCCCTTTAGGAAGTAGTTCTAAAAGATGGAAGAATTGAAAGACTAAAGTTGGAACTTGAAAGAAAAGATGCTGAAATCCAGAAGCTGAAAAATGTGATCACTCAGTGGGAGGTTTGTATATATTTACTGTTGTAAACTAAAATAATTCTATAAATTTGTCCATTTTCTGTTTTTATTATATTGAAATATGTTTAATATTTGATTGATAGAAATATTTCTGCTATTTACGTTTTTTTAACTCATATATAATCTGAATGATAGTATATTCTTATCATAGTAAAATACATATAACATTAAATTTGCCATTTTAACCATTTTAAGTGTACAATTCAGTGGCATTAAGTACTTTCTTAGTGTTGTGTAACCATCACCACTATTTCCAGAACTTTTTCATCATCCCAAACAGAAACTCTGTACCCATTAAACTCCCTATTTCCCCTTCTACTGCAATCCTTGATGACCTCTTATCTCTGTAAATTTGCCTATTCTAGGTACTTCCTATAAGTGGAATCATGATATTTGTCCTTTTGTGTCTGCCTTATTTCACTTGGCATGTTTTCAGCATGCATATCCATGTTGTAGCACGTATCAGAACTTAATTCCTTTTTATGGCTGAATAATACTCCACTGTATGTATATACCATATTTTTTGTGTGTCTGTTGATGGACACTTGCACTGTTTCCACCTTTTGGCTATTGTGAATAATACAGTTATGAACATTGGTGTACAAATATCTGAGTCTCTGCTTTCCATTCTTTTGGTATATACCTAAGAGTGGAATTTCTGGATCATATGGTAATTCTATGTTTAACTTTTTAAGGAACCATCAAACTGTTTTCCATAGCAGCTGCACCATGTTACATTTCCACCAGCAATGAACAAGGGTACCGATTTCTTCACATCCTTGCCACTTGTCATTTATACAATTTTTTTAAACCACAAACCTATTACTCTCCTTTCTTAGGCTTTTAAAAAATTCTCTTATTCATCTCAAGTATCATTCTCTTTTTGAACTAATATTTATTCACTCAACAATTATTTGTTGAATGCCTGTAATAGGCCAGCTGCTTTTCTGGACCCTGTGTATGTAATAGTGAAAAAAAGTCAAGTTCCAGCCCTGCTGGTTCTTATATTTCCCTTCCTCATCTACTCATACCTTTAAGAATTATCCCTGTTAAAACCTTTTTGAACTGCACCCACTTCTGCCTTAGCTTTTGCTTTGTCATTTATATTTTCTTTTGCTTTGAGCACTTACCATGTGTTAGGCACAGTGAATACAAAGATGAGTTAGTAAGAAGCTTACAGTCTAATGGAGAAGATAATCATGTAAATAATTGCAGTACAATGTGGAATTTGTGATTGAGATCTGACAGAGTGCCCCAGAAGCCCAGAAACAGGAATGAATCCGTTGCTGCTACTGAAAATTGGTAAAGGTTCCACCAAAAAAAAGATAGTTTTTCCAGATAGAACAGTGCATACAAGGCATGAGAATGGTAGGAAATGCATTGTTACTGACGTTTAGAGAAATGCGAAGTTGTAGAAGGTGAGATTGGGGGTGTTAGTTGAGGTCAGTATTTGAAGGCATTTGCATTTTAGACAAGGAGAGGGCAGTGAAGGCTTTAGGAGGGAAGTGACGTGAGAATTGTTTTGTGGAAGTTAATGCACGTAGCTGAGGCCTGGAGTGAAGACTGTCTGGTAACAAAATTAACAGGTACTGAGTGTAAGAGGAAGAACACATTTTGAACTGGTTTGGGGAAACGGAACTAATAGATCTCGTTTTGGACATGTTGAGTTTGAAATGGCTGTGGATGCAGGCATAGATGTTCAGGATGTTGAACATCTGTGTTGGACACATTGGAGTCACACCATATGTGCGTTTAACTTTGTGTTCTCTTTTTCATGAAGTTAAAAATACTAATGAGGGCACTGTATATTTCATATGTTCTTTATTATAAATTGCACAGTACTAGGATTTTATACTCTTATGTTTTCATAGATACATTTACTGTTCAGGATTGTAAATGCAAAACTATATGTTATTTTTATTGCAGTATAAAGAATATTCAGGGTAATTTTGTTCATTTGCAATTTTTGCTTTATGAGCTGGCTTTAGGGCTTGAAGACTAACTAAAGACATGCTTCCATATACACTGATCTGAACCTTGGAGAAAAGGCTTGAGCTAGAGTTTGATGAGATATTAACATTGATTGAAACCCTGAGAGTGAGAATTTCATAGTGGATACAGTTTTATATTCCCAGTAGATATATTTCTATATTCATAGTGAATATAGTTGTAATTGACCGTATTTGTTTTCCCCCTTCATATTTTTATATTTCCATCTGACTTATCTCCCTCTTTCATTACTTAGCTTCTCAAAAGTCCTACTCCCTTTTATGTTTACTTCTTCCATTCAATGTATTATTGTCTGCAGTATTACTCAGTAACATTATTGATTTATCCTCAGCAATTTACTGGACAGAGTATTTAGTAAAAGTCATCTATTGGACTTAATTTAAAATACATCAACTTTGTTTTACAAGAAAGATTTTTGAATCTGGTAACTTCTGTACGTATCTTTGTACATGTTGAGAGAAGAAATGACAAGTTTCTTATATTGATCTGTTTTCTTTCCCTGACCTCTTGTATTTCTATAGTTACTAAATATATTGTTTTCTCTTATTAATGTATTAAATATTTATAAATACTTCAGTGTGTGCTATAAGACATGTTGAATAAGAGTAGTGTAGGGGAAAAATTCCCTGGAATATGGATGTTAATGTGGGAACACAATTCCAAAATTGTTTGTAATGTATAATTGTGTCATTCATGTAGTTTGAAAAGAAGCTAAGCCATTTTTTTAAAGTTGAAAAATAATTGAAAGATATTTCCATAAATTACTAATTCATTTCAGCCAAAATGTAAGTAATTCAAAAATTACTTTAAAAATATTTAGTTAATGAAATAACAAAAGATTAGTAAAGCCTTAACTGAGCAAATATAAAACTGTGCTGTACAGTAACTACTACACGTGGTGTGAAATTAATACACTACATGGGTTTTAAATACATAAAAGTAAAATTTTAAATTTATATATATAAAAAGTAAATAAAATAAAAATTGTAATTAAATAAAACTAAATACAGTTGAAAGTCATTTTCTCAGTAACACTGGCCACGTTTCCAGTAGTTATTAGCAGCCACATATTGCACAGTGGCTGATAAAGAACAGATACAGAGAGTTCTAGTATAGTACTGGTATAGAACTATGAATCATTTTTCTTTTTGTTTTCATATAATTATTCTGAATTGTATAAGGATTTTATTTGAGGAAGAAAAGAAAGACTCTTCAGGAAAATTTAGTTTTATTCTGAGTTTTCTCCACTTTTATTCTACTCTTCTTAAATACAGTCACCTATAATATTGATTTGTATTATTATACGAGGGATTTAATTAAGTAGTAGACAGTTGTGAATACATTTTCCTCCATCTTTTTTCTTTCCGAAGTAATTTATGTCTTTGAGCAAGCCTAGATTCATAGCTCCATAAATTGGTAGTAAATCATTAATTATATCATTTACTTTTTAAAAATTAAATCTTTTTTCCTTGATTATTAGGCAAAGTATAAAGAAGTAAAGGCAAGAAATGCACAGTTATTGAAAATGCTTCAGGAAGGTGAAAGTAAGTGATTTCTGTGTTTTTAGAATTAAAAGTTAATCTTAAAAATATTTGAAGATAACTTTTCAAGATATATGATTTATTAATTCAACAAAATAAAAAGGTTTCCCAAAAGGATACAAACTGGATTATTGTTGATAATTTTATTATTATAAGTCTCTTTTGCAGCACCTTAGTATTGCACAAGTTTACAACTATTCAGCTAAGAAACTCTTGAAATTTCAATTCTTATAAATTATTGGAGTACATTTAGAGGGAAAACAAGAAAACATTTGCTTAAGGTTCTGTTTATTAATTATTAGAGGAGAAGGCCTGTCATGATTTTAGGTTTTCTTTCTACCCCTCCCCCCGCCCCCCCCGCCCCGACTCTTCATACTTTTGCTGCCACTCTAAACTTTTGGCAGTAGATTACCAGCAGGAAGCCAAGGAAATCAATCAAAAAAGATTAGAGAGGGCTTCCCTGGTGGCGCAGTGGTTGAGAGTCTGCCTGCCGATGCAGGGGACAGGGGTTCGTGCCCCGGTCCGGGAAGATCCCACATGCTGCAGAGCCGCTAGGCCCATGAGCCATGGCCGTGCCGCTGAGCCTGCGCTTCTGGAGCCTGTCCTCCGCAACGGGAGAGGCCACAGCAGTAAGAGGCTCGCGTACTGCAAAAAAAAATAAAAAAAAAAAGATGAGAGAATAACATTAGTAAAGTTGATGTTATATGAAACCCCCCAAATCAGTTGCATTCCTGAATATGAATACCTAGTGACGCTAACCTTGAAAGCTCTCTGAAAATTTTCCATTAATAACAGAAAGGGAAGCGTGTATTAAATTTGCAAAAGAAAATGAACCATAAAAGACATAGAGAAAGACATGAATAGATGAGAAAGCCTTCTGAATAGACAAAATTAAGTGTAATAAACAATTTCCCTGGTTAACAAATGTTAATGAAATCCCAAATATAGCTCCTGTGAGTACCATATAGCACTTGAGAAGTTATGAAGCTCACCTTAAAGGATAAGTAAACAAGATACCCCAAATTGTTTCAAATATGAAGATACTGGGAGTGGAATTGTCCAACCAAATATTTAAACTATTAAATAACAGTTATAAAACCCAGAAATCATGTCCAGCTGAACAGAATATATATAGTCTTGAAGTAGAGTCAAACATTTTTTATAACTTTACGATTTTTATAATATAACTTCACTGTTACAAGCTTAACTATGATAAAGTAGAAGTTAAATAATAACGGGAAAAGGCATTATTTGAACAATTAGATATCAGTGTCCTGAGATTAATTTAGATATGCATGTCACTGAGCTCCATGTGGATCATTTAATGAATAAAATTATGAAAATAATTGTTTACAAGATATATTTCTGATTGAAGAAAGTAAGGGTATCATTGAACATTGGATGTATGATTTTTTTTTCTTTTGTTTTTTGCAGTACGCAGGCCTCTCACTGTTGTGGCCTCTCCCGTTGCGGAGCACAGGCTCCGGATACGCAGGCTCAGCGGCCATGGCTCATGGGCCCAGCCGCTCCATGGCATGTGGGATCTTCCCGGACCAGGGCACGAACCCGTGTCCCCTGCATCGGCAGGCGGGCTCTCAACCACTGCGCCACCAGGAAGCTCTGGATGTATGATTTTTAAATACCTAAAAATAAAGTAATATTCCTTAAGGAAACATTTGTGAAAAGTGAGAAAATTAACTGATAAAAACTCTCAAAAATAGATTAAAGGGGCTTACCTGGTGGCACAGAGGTTAAGAATCTGCCTGCCAATGCAGGGGACACAGGTTCGATCCCTGGTCCAGGAAAATCCCACATACCGGAGAGCAACTAAGCCCGTGCACCACAATTACTGAGCCAGTGGTCTAGAGCCCACGAGCCACAACTGCTGAGCCCGGGTGCCTAGAGCCCGTGCTCTGCCACAGAGAAGCCACTGTAGTGAGAAGCCCACGCACCGCAACGAAGAGTAGTCCCCGCTCGCAGAAACTAGAGAAAGCCCACGCGCAGCAATGAAGACCCAACAAACCAAAAATAAATAAATAAATTTAAAAAATAGATTAAAAATGGCTACCAGTAAATAATATCAGTGTCCATACTCTGTACTATAAGTAGTCCAAGTAGAACAATTTTATACAGGACCATGACATGAAAAATACAGTACGTTAGAGTTTACAAACTCTAGCATTTATAATATAAATGCAAATACAGTCAGTTATGTTATAGTACAACATGTGTTCCTAAAAATCACTAATCTCTATAAAATCATACAGTTAAAACCACTAAGTTTATGGGGAAAATGGAGTTAGGAGCATACAATACTCAAAAATTTCATCAGTGACACATTAAAAAAAAAAGGGAACCTAATAAAACAGTAACAGTTTTATACATGTTAAAATGGTTGAACACATAAATACTATAATAAATATGGCACTTTACTTTGAAGACAACCTAAAGTTTGCTGTAGAAGTAAGTTTCAGAAGGGTTTCAGCTTGTGTATGTTACTGTTAAGTGATGGAAGGATGGAAAGTTGGTGTGGTTCTTGACACAGTGTGCTGAAATAGCTGGTAGATATTTGAGGTGTGTGAGTGGGTGCAGTTTTCTTTGTTCATGAAATTGTGCTTAAGCATTAAGTACACAATTCATGTTATGTTCATGTTGTTCCCCGACGTATCAATCTCTTTGAAACACAAAACAGCATTATAGGAAAATTGACTGTAGTTAAAATATTACATAATTGTTAAAAAATCACTAGTTCTCAGTGAGTGCGTTTAATTCTGAGGATGGAGGAGTAGAAAGTATAATTTGTAAAAGTTCCCAAGTTGATTCTTAAGGGACTGTGATTTGTTTCTTGACACAGCATCTCCCCTTAGTGCATATCATATTAAACTATGAAAAATAACTTCGAATGACAGAGTTATATTGGTGGAGCTGTGGTGATATCAGTACTCATATATTTGGACATTTCCTCCTTTACTCATTTTATTAGTTTTACCTCTTCAGTCTCTCCTAGCTTTTCAAAGTTGAAGAATTAGTTTTTCATGTATTAGCCTTTGCCATAGGTTAAGTAAATTGTCAGCCATGTGGAAATTTTTAAAGCTTAGGGAACACAGAGGCCAAAGAATAGATCTCTTGCTTCCCCCAAGAGGGAAAAACATCTAGACAAATGAACAGTTCTGAGACCAAAGATGTTATATGATTAACTGTGCTCATATGAGCTAACACTTACTTGGTATACGAGTGCTTTAATGGTATGAAAAGTCATATAAAAATAATTCTTGTGGGCCTTACGATATGCACACCTTGACAATTTAACAAAACAAAACAAACAAAAACACTCTACATTGTTTTTAAAATCTTGCTTTAAGATTAGTCGAGGCATTTTAAAGTTTTTTTCCCTATGTGAAATATTTTATTTTCTCTGTCCTTGTCCTTTTTAGTATAAATGGAAAAAATTAATCTTTTGTCATATCTGTACAATTAATATTTTAACACCACAGAAATGTAGAATTTCCAATAAAAGCTGCTGTGGTGATAATAATGATCAGAATTTACCAGTGAAAATTAAGAGGTATATACAGGGTCAAGGAATACATTAAGTATGAGGACAATTAATCTTTGCCTGACTGCATTGCTGTCTTGGTTCACTAAAAGTATTGTTAAAGTATCCGAGTGATTGACAAGATTATACTGCTGTTTTTCCTTTTTTGTCAGTGAAAGATAAAGCAGAAATACTTCTGCAAGTTGATGAATCACAAAGTATCAAGAATGAGCTAACGATACAGGTAAGAAAAACTATATATAGGACTGGTTATATTAAGCTGTTCTTTAGTCCTGAATTTTGAAACATGACTAAACAAAAACACAGCCCATCAATACTGCAAACCATACTTCATTATTATTATGTAATAGCAAATGATTGAAAATTCTGTTTACTGAACTGAGGGAGGTATGTATGTCCTAAAGAATAGGAGAAGATAAAGTTGTATTTTAGTTGATGTGGGCTGAATATAGAGATAGAAAAGACAGACAGAACTTATCCTGTTCATGGACTTGATTTTCTCCCCTTCCCATCCTTATTCTTTGGTCTTGTCTTAGAACAACAGTGAGCTTGCCCTACGTATCTTTAATATACAGCTGAATAAAATGCCTAATTGAAATTGTTTGTGAGGAGAGAGGTTCTCTTCTAATGCTCATGAATCTCATAGTCAAAAATCATTGTGAATAACAATTAAGAGTATTTACCAAAAAAGACCAAAAAAAGTCTTTTTTTATTGAATATTTGGTTATAGGTAACTTCACTTCATGCTGCGTTAGAACAAGAAAGATCTAAAGTGAAAGTATTACAAGCAGAATTAGCCAAATATCAGGTATGCCTTTATAATTATGAAAGTGTTTTCATCACAAATAATGCATTTGGAATAGGTATATACATGTGAGAATAAATGTACTATTGTATTCTTAGGCCAAAATTTATTCAGCAAACATATTGATAATTTTGTTATTGGTTATATAATTTACATCATAGAAAATGTTAAGTTTATTCTAGACATTGGTATGTATATACAGCAATAACTAAAGTAACTCAAAAGACCTTTGGTACTACATAGATGATGTGAGATATGTGCCAGTGAATCATATTGAGGGAAGGTACATAATGACATTTATCCCATTATATAATAAGTTTGATCACTTGCGTACAGCAGTCTCTCCTAGATATCTTCATTGTAAAGATATCTTTCCCTCTTTGTAATTAATAAATAATATGTGAAGTTATAGTTTAAGATTGTGTGAATATCCTTTATTTTTACCCAATGATTTTAGCATCCAGATTAATGATATTTTTATCAGTTATTATTTTGGTAGTTGAAAAATAGTGATTTTTCTAATTCTGTCATTTCTTCTGCATTTACAAGATGGCATTCAGCATTTTTTTCTGGGTGAAGCAGTAAACAATATCAGGGCTTTGTTTCAATATATGTGTATATGTATATGTGTGAATATACACACACATATATTTGTATATGAATACGTATGTGTGTCTATGTCATGATATAAAATGAGTTAATTGATGTGGGGTCAAAAAAGTTCGAAAGCCACCACTGGTGGCCTAGAGAATATAAAAGTTGTTTAGCTCCAGCTTTGACATGTCATCAATCCAGGAAGGAAGATTCCCTTTGCCTGGGAAGCTTTGAAAAGGGTCTTTGAATTATTATTATTTTTTTAAAACTCTTGTTTAGAAGAAAGGTAAGAGTTTTAAGCTATATAACATTGGTACCTCTGTATAGTGGGCATCTACCTTGTAGAAAGTTTTTTAGTAAATTTATTTTTTATTTCCCTGCTATCAGGAAATAAATCTTATTTTTAACACCTGTCATTATACATCTCAAGTTTCATATAACCTCTTCATACTTTTTTTTCTCTGAATGAATCTTTGCAAAACTTTTATTTGGTCAGGAATAAATGACAGCATTCTTATACTTGATTTTTTTTTTTAAAAGAAGGTTGGTTGTAGACATGTTTTTGAACACCAAGAGGGAGGTTATGGGCAGAAAAAGGGTGAAACAAACAAAGAGAAACTGCCAACATTATTAAATGGGTCTGGGTTCCATGTGCCCTTGATATAACCGCCACTCTAAAAAACGTGCTTTCACAGACAAGTAGTTCCCAAACTTGGCTGATCATCAGAATTTCTTGGGAACTTTTTGATTGTTCAGCCCACTACTAATTATCATAAGTAAATAGGCTGGGACAAAGTCTAGACATCAGAATTTTAAAAATATTACTACTTAGGTGATTCTAGTAATTAACCAAGTTTGAGTATCATTGCCATAGTTTATAAAAATGTAGAAAAATTATAAAATTATTATAAATACATCAAACCATTATTTATGGTTAAAATGGAGGGTAGAATAGTTATGGATGATTAAATTTTTTTGTACTTTTGTGCTTTCCATATTTTTTAAATGATTATTTGCTTTTTGAATCAGAGTAAGGCAGAAAATGTTGTTAAAAGTAATTAATGAAAAATACTTCCTGTCTTTTAAGCCACCTTTCTCTTTCTTTGGCTCAAGTCAAATACCATTGATGGCATTTCATTTGGAGGAAATTAAATACAGATTTATATATGTCACTGAGCAAATATGAAAAGTATAATCTTTTCAACCCACTGATGAACAAAATCAGATTTCTAATGCTGTCTTATATGAACAAAACTATACAGAACTTGAATTAGAAATTGAATTACCCAAAAGGGTAATGAAGTGAATCACCAAATTTGCTGATCATATGGAGCAAATTGTCTATTTTGATCAATTTTTTTTTTTTTTTTTGGCTGCATTGGGTCTTTGTTGCTGCGCCCGGGCTTTCTCTAGTTGCAGTGAGCAGGGGCTACTCTTTGTTGTGGTGCACAGACTTCTCATTGCAGTGGCTTCTCTTGTTGTGGAGCATGGGTTCTAGTCACGCGGGCTTCAGTAGTTGCAGCATGAAGGCTCAGTAGTTGTGGCACACAGGCCCTTGAGCACGCGGGCTTCAGTAGTTGCGGCGCGTGGGCTCAGTAGTTGCGGTGTGTGGGCTCAGTAGTTGCAGCGCGCGGGCTCTAGGGCACGTAGGCTTCAGTAGTTGTGGCGTGTGGGCTCAGTGGTGTGGCTCGCAGGCTCTAGAGCACAGGCTCAGAAGTTGTGGCTCACGGGCTTAGTTGCTCTGCGGCACGTGGGATCTTCCCAGACCAGGGATCGAACCCTGCATTGGCAGGCGGATTCTTAACCACTGCGCCACCAGGGAAGTCCTAATCAAAATTTTTATTTAAAAAAAAAATCTGGGACAGTGCAAATGAGCTCTAAAAAATAAGATACTGGTGATCAGACTAAGTCCAGACTAGTTCAAATAGATAACTGTTTTCTACAACCTACTTTAACCGTTTGTAAAAATAACAATGGTTATTGCTATTTAAAATACGTAAAAGTAATTTAGTGGTATGTTCATTCAAATTTGCAACAAACTCAGAAAAGAAGTTCCTTTTCATAGTCAAAAATGTTTTTGATCTCATTTATTCTTGAAAAGAAAATGCCCCCAAAATGTTATTTCCTAAATAATTTACCCTATTTTTCTTTACAGGGTGGCAGAAAAGGGAAAAGAAACTCTGAATCCGACCAGTGTAGGTGATTCTATTAGCCTTTGAGGTCAACACAAAAATTAAAACTTTCAGGGTTTTGCAAAAATGTATATATTTAATGCTGTGCAACTGCTGAACTATGCAGCTTTTGTTGAAGAAACTTAAAATGATTAGCTCACTAATGGTTTATAATTTTATGTCCTTTTGGCTTAAAGTGAAAAGAAGAAAAATAGAATTCCAGCACAACTCAATGATTATTGTTTACTATTCGTACTTCTTATCACTTTAGTTTTTCATCAGTCAATAAAATTAATTTACTCTTCCATTAATGTTTGATTTTTTTAAAATTTCAGAAACAGTGTGAAAGTATTGTTTTTGCTTATAGCACAGTCAATTTAATTGGATTTAAGCTCAGTGAATATTTACTCAGCACTTTGTGCATGCTAAACCCTATAGAACATACAAGGTATCCTCAAATGGCTTATGCTCAGGGGAAGTAGAAGGTGGGGGTGGGTAATGACAACAGCAACAAAAAATTACCATACATATTAGAATGTGATATCACATTGTTTGGAAATTGAGAAAACTTGCATGAGATATTGGGTTGGCCAAAAAGTGCCTTCGGTTTTTAAGTAAAAAATAAAAGATGCATTTTTCATTTTCACCAAGAACTTTATTGAACAACGTATTCACCCTTTTGTTCCACTACCTTCTGCCATTTTTCAGGCAACTTCATAATTCCATCTGCCCAAAACTTTTTTATCTTTTTGAGCAAAGAACTGTTCCAGGTGCCTTTTACAGTCTTCCAGGGAATTGAAATTTTTTCCATTAAGAGTTTTGTAAAGACCTAAATAAATGGAAATCCAAAGGTGCAATGTCTGGTGAATACGGCGGATGAATCAGAACTTCCAGCTAAGCTGTAACAGTTTTTACCTGGTCATCAAAGAAACATGCGGTCTTGCGTTATCCTAATGGAAGATTATGCATTTTCTGTTGACTAATTCTGGATGCTTTTTGTCGAGTGCTGCTCTCAGTTGGTCTAATTGGGAGCAGTACTTGTTGGAATTAATCGTTGGGTTTTCCAGAAGGAGTTTATAATAGAGGACTCCCTTCCAATCCCACCGTATACACAACATCACCTTCTTTGGATTGAAGACGGGCCTTTGGTGTGGTTGGTGGTGGTTCATTTCACTTGCCCCATAATGTCTTCTGTGCCACATTATTGTACAGTATCCACTTTTCATCACTCATCACAATTTGTTTTAAAAATGGAACGTTTTCATTACGTTTAAGTAGAGAATCGCATGCGGAAATAAGGTCAGGAAGGTTTTTTTCGCTAAACTTACGTAGAACCCGAACATCTAAGCAACTAACATAACCAAGCTGGTGCAAATGATTTTCAGGGCTTGATTTGGATATTTTTGAGTATGTCGGCTATCTCCTGCGTGGCATAAAGTTGCTTGTTCTCAGTTAATGTCTCGATTTGAGCACTATCAACGTCAACTGGTCTACCCAACCGTGGAGCATTGTCCAGCGAGAAATCTCAGGCACGAAACTTTGCAAACCACTTTTTTTTTTTTTTTTTTTTTTTTTTGCGGTACGCGGGCCTCTCACTGTTGTGGCCTCTCCCGTTGCGGAGCACAGGCTCCGGACGCGCAGGCTCAACGGCCATGGCTCACGGGCCCAGCCGCTCCGCGGCACGTGGGATCTTCCTGGACCGGGGCACGAACCCGCGTCCCCTGTATCGGCAGGCGGGCTCTCAACCACTGCGCCACCAGGGAAGCCCTGCAAACCACTTTTGACACGTTCAGTCAGTCACAGCACCTTCTCCATACACTATACAAATCTTTTTTTGCTTTTGGGTTGCGTTTTTACCTTTCTTGAAATAATACAGCATAATATGCTGAAAAAGTTGCTTTTTTCTTCCATCTTCAATATGAAAATGGCTACACAAAAATTCACCACTTTTGGTGTCTTTTTTAAAATGCACACTGGTATGACAGCTGTCACATACAATCTAACAAAATTGTTTTGAATGAAGTTAAAGACAACTAAGTGCTACTAGAGCCATCTTACGGAAAAAAACGAATGAACCTTTTGGCCAACCCAGTAGTTTTTTGGAGGGTGGACACCTTTTCTGTAAATTTTTTGAGAAGCATCCTAGGCAGAAGGAGCAAACTCTGGGCTGAAATATTTATTTAAAGGACAGTCTGGCTTGAGGACAAAAGTGTGACACACTGAGAATAGGAAGAGTGTTGATGTGGGGAAGGAATGAAGATAGATTTTTTTAATTCATATAATCAATTAGCAGTTTATGGGATTGATTTTTCTTAGTGTAGTCAGTGAAATACAAATATGATTTATTAAAATACAGAGAGTTTTTTGTTTTATAAGAAAGGTAAACACAAATACTGGTATTGGCCTCCAAAACCAGCATTATATGAAAGACTCCACTTCATGACAGTCTTTAATAAGAAAAAATACTTAATGTCATCATTGTTTATATGTCTGGCTTCTTCCATGCGGTTACATGAACCTTGCAAAGAATTGTGGCTTATTTTTCTCAACACTTAGTTCTCTATGTAGCACAGAGTAGATGTTAAATAATTATTTGTTTAATTAATTGATAAAGTGGTAAAGCTTTTTAAGATAGTTTTCCCCTAATTTTACCTTTGATTAAGAATCAGAACCTACTTAATTACTTAATATATTTGGTAATCCGTGGTACCATATTTTTCACTCCAGTGATGAACAAAATCAAATTTCTAATGTTGTCTTATAGGAACAAGCCAGACAGAACTTGAATAGTTTCAATTATAATTGAATTACCTGGGTAGTTAATGAACTGAATTACCAACGCCTATCACATTATCATCTGCTTTTGATTATTTACCTATACACTATCCATTTGGTACATTATCTAACATCTAACACAGTGCCTGGCACATGGTAGACACTCAACAGATATGCCATTTTCTACTAGTGTATATATATGGTTTAAAAATCTCCTGAGCACATAGAAAACTTCATTGATTATCTTGTTTTGTGTTGGGTATTCTCTGGAGTACTGCACTCATGACTTTGTTTTTCCCGCTGATTTTTTTTCATTGATTGATGTATCCAGTTCTGTGGGCTTAATCTATCTACTTCTAGGCCAATGTCTCAATTTCAACAGAGAAAGCTTTATCTAATAAGAGATAGAAAAGACAATCAGTGATCAGTTGATTTCTTCTGTTAGATTGATTTATCAGACATCCCCTTTTAATAAATATCTTTACTCAGATTCTTTTCTGCTTCCTGAATGTGCAATGAAATTATTGATAGCTTACTATGTGCTAGGCATTGTGCTAAGTCCTAGAGATGCAAATATCCGCAATCAATTGGAAGAACACAGAAATGTAAAGAAATATTCATAAAATATTCCAATAAATAATAATATTGATGTATTCAAATTGCTATTGGGGTACAGAAGAAAATACATCTTATTATTTTAAACATTTTAGACATCTTCTTTGGGATTTTTGACATTTTCTATGGTATGTTAGTAAAGCCAACACTCTTGAACTAGAGCTTTGTTCAAGTTCTATTACTTATTAGTTGTATGGCCTTGGCTCATAATAAATATTCAATAAATGATTGAACAGCATGAAATTTGGTATCTAATGAGAATAGTCAGTGAAAGTACTGGGTAAAAATTACGTAAGATGCCATTTTTACCTGCAAATTATTTTCAGTCTAATATGAATAAACAAGCATAGCACATAACTAAATGAAATTCAAGATAGAATACAGTGGATTCCGTAACAATTTTATGGAAGGAAGAGAGTATATTTGTTCAGGGGAGTCCAGTGTTACTTATTAAAAAGCTAATGTTTTAATTGATAAGTAGCTTTCCCCAAAAGTTTTAAAGGGTAGAGGTTGTTTGACAAGAAAGGAAAATTTAAAAAGAGGGGTGAAGGAAAAGCAACATATGTGTTCAGGGAATAGAAAGATAATAAGGCATGTGTTGAGTATATCAAGCTAATATAATAATAATTTTTGAGTTTTTGAAAAAAAAGTTTATGGACAAAGAAATGACGCAGTCAGAGTTGTCCTTTAAGAAGATTGAAATGGTAATGATGCAATAGAAAATTATAGAAGAATCAATTTGGAAATATCAAGGAAGCTTTTATAATAGTAGAAACAGAACATAAAAAGGATCTGAACTAGGGAGGTGGCAGTGGGATTCAGAATACAGAATAAAAAAATTCCCAGGGTGGAATTTAACAAACTTGTCTAGAGTGAGGAAAAGAACAAGGGCATTAGACATGAAAAGCAAGATCTCTAGCCTAAATGAGAGTGAGGATGATAGTGCCATTAGTAAGGTACACTGATGGAGGAATTGATGTGGGGGAGATGGACAGAATTAACTTCTGACTTTTTAAACTGGATTTGCCTACAAAACATCTGAAAATAGTCCAAGAAGTTGGAAATATAGATCTGGTCCTTTGAGGGAAGGATGGATTTGGGATCCATCTACAGTTAAGTTGTATAAATAGTTGACATACCCAAAGGAAAAAGTTTTTGAAGAGAAATACTGCTGAGGACAGACTTTGGAAATGGTAGGAAACAAGAGAGGTTGGTGAGAAAGGTGGGAGGCATGGTTATGAATGTTGCATAGAGGTCTCAAGTTACGAGCCTGAGGAAAAACTACTGGTTTTAACAGAGAAAGAACACATTGATGACTTTCAAAATAGCTTTTTCAGTGGCACAGAGCAAGGCACTGAGGAAAAAGTTAAACTCTGTAACACTTCTGGCAGTTATAAGAAAGGGCCCCCAAGGTGCTTTGAAGGGACTACATGGTTGAGTGAGGATTGGTTTGTTTAAATTTAGGACTCAGTAGACCTTTACTATGTTCATGAACAAAAAGGAGCCATTTAAGAAAACAATGAGACATTTTTAGCAGAGGGGACGGAGTCAAGATGGCGGAGTAAGAGGATGCAGAGTCCGTGTCTCCTCACAACTAGGGCACCTACCAGACACTGGTGGGGGACCTTGACACCCAAGGGGACAGGAGGAACCCCTGAGTGACTGGGTAGGACATGGGGGAGAGCAAGGGGGTAGGATAAGTGGAGGTGGGATGGGAGCAGCGCCCCTGAGGGGCGGCTGGGGCAGGGGAGAGGTGCCGACGCCTGGAGAGGCCCACTCACTGCAAGGGAATCAACAAGGATGGGGAGAGACCCTTGGGGGGATTGGAGGGGAATGTGGCTGGTATTTCCCCTGCCCAGTTGGGCCCCAGGGAGCCTGCTGCAGTCCCCAGGCCTGGTCCTCTGCCCTCTGAGGCCCCCTCTGGTCGCGTGGGTCCTGGGGACATAGGAGAGAGGGTAAAGGAAGAGTAGAGGCCAACGGGGAGGGACCCTTGGGAATCAAGAGGATCAGAGCGGGGGAATGCGGCTAGTGTTTCCCCTGACCACTCGGTCCCTGGCGAGCCTGCTGAGGTCTCAGGCCTCATCCACAACACTCGGAGGCCAAAGGCACTCCAGGGACCCGTCCCACCACGCTGAGCCTAAGCCCTGCTCCCAACCCCCCCAGGGCCTTTACTGGCCACGTGATTCTGGAGCCTAGACCCTGCTCCCCACCTAAACCCTGGCCCCCTAAGCTCCATTCCCATCTAAGCTCCTCACCCCCCCACAGCCAAGGCCTTTTCCGGCCCTTTATTTTTTTGTGGGGGGCTATTGTGGTTCTGTTTTACTTTCTGATTGTTTCATTTATATTTTTATTTTTTCTAATGTATCTGTTTTCTAATTTTGTTTTTTACACTGTTATTGTTCTGCTATTTTTTTTTTTTTTTTTGCCACACTGTGCGGCCTGCGGGATCTTGGTTCATGGGTCGGGGGGCTGGCCTGAACTCCTGTGGTAGGAGCACTGCGTCCGAACTACTGGACTAACAGAGAACCTCAGACCCCAGGGAATATTAATCAGAGTAAGGTCTCCTAGAGGTCCTCATCTTGGTAGCAAGATCCGGATCTACCCAACTGCCTGCAAATTCCAGTGCTGGAAGCTTCAGGCCAAACAACCAGTAAGAGAGGAAACAGTCCCACCCATCAAAAAAAGTGAGATGATGAAAAAATATGTTAAACACGAAGAAGCAAGGTAAAAACCTACAAGACCAAATACATGAAGAGGAAATAGGCAACCTACCAGAAAAAGAATTCAGAGTAATGATAGTAAAGATGATCCAAAATCTTGGAAATAGAATAGAGGTACGGATCAAGAAAATACAAGAAATGTTGAACAAAGTCCTAGAAGAACTAAAGAACAAAGAGATGAGCAACACAATAACTGAAATGAAAAATACACCAGAAGGAATCAGTAGCAGAATAACTGAGGCAGAAGAATGAATAAATGAGCTGGAACTTAGAATGGTGTAAATAACTGCTGAGGAGCAGAATGAAGAAAAGAGAATGAAAAGAATTGAGGACAGTCTCAGAGACTTCTGGGACAATACTAAGTGCACCAACAGTCGAATTATAGGGGTCCCAGAAAAAGAAGAGAGAAAGGTTCTAAGGAAATAGTCAAACAGATTATAGTTGAAAGCTTCCCTAACATGGGAAAGGAAATAGCCACACAAGTCCAGGAAGCACAGAGAGTCCCATACAGGATAATCCCTAGGGGAAACACACCAAGACACATATTAAACTAACAAAAATTAAATTCAAAGAAAAAATACTAAAAGCAGCAAGGGAAAAGCAAAAACTAACATACAAGGGAATCCCCATAAGGTTATCAGCTGATTTTTCAGCAGAAAATCTGCACGACAGAAGGGAGTGGCAGGATATATTTAAAGTGATGAAAGGGAAAAACCTACAACCAAGATTACTCAGCAAGGATCTCATTCAGCTTTGATGGAGAAATCAAAAGCTTTACAGACAAACAAAAGCTAAGAGAATTCAGCACCACCACAACAGCTTTACAACAAATGCTAAAGGAACATCTCTAGGCGGGAAATGCAAGAGAAGAAAAAGACCCACAGAAACAAACCCAAAACAATTAAGAAAATACATATCAATAATTACCTTAAATGTAAATGGACTAAATGCTCCCACCAAAAGACACAGAGTGGCTGAATGGATACAAAAACAAGACCCATATATATGCTGTCTACAAGAGACCCACTTCAGACCTAGAGACACATACAGATTGAAAGTAAGGGGATTGAAAGAGATATTCCATGCAAATGGAAATCAAAAGAAAGCTGGAGTAGCAATTCTTAAATCAGACAAAATAGACTTTAAAATAAAGACTATTAGAAGAGACAAAGAAGGACACTACATAACGATAAAGGGATCGATCCAAGAAGATATAACAATTGTAAATATTTATGCACCCAACATAGGAGCACCTCAATACATAAGGCAAATACTAACAGCCATAAAAGGGGAAATCGACAGTAACACAATCATAGTAGGGGACTTTAACACCCCACTTTCACCAATGGACAGATCATCCAAATTGAAAATAAATAAGGAAACACAAGCTTTAAATGATACATTAAACAAGATGGACTTAGTTGATATTTATAGGACATTCCATCCAAAAACAACAGAATACACATTTTTCTCAAGTGCTCATGGAACATTCTCCAGGATAGATCAGATCTTGGGTCACAAATCAAGCCTTGGTAAATTTAAGAAAATTGAAATTGTATCAAGTATCTTTTCCGACCACAATGCTATGAGACTAGACATCAATTACAGGAAAAGATCTGTAAAAAATACAAACACATGGAGGCTAAACAATACACTACTCAATAATGAGGTGATCACTGAAGAAATCAAAGAGGAAATTAAAAAATACCTAGAAACAAATGACAATGGAGACACGACGACCCAAAACCTATGGGACGCAGCAAAAGCAGTTCTAAGGGGGAAGTTTATAGCAATACAATCCCACCTTAAGAAACAGGAAACATTTCGAGTAAACAACCTGACCTTGCACCTAAAGCAATTAGAGAAAGAAGAACAAAAAACCCCCAACGTTAGCAGAAGGAAAGAAATCATAAAGATCAGATCAGAAATAAATGAAAAAGAAATGAAGGAAACGATAGCAAAGATCAACCAAACTAAAAGCTGGTTCTTTGAGAAGATAAACAAAATTGACAAACCATTAGCCAGACTCATCAAGAAAAGAAGGGAGAAGACTCAAATCAATAGAATTAGAAATGAAAAACAAGAAGTAACAACTGACACTGCAGAAATACAAAAGATCATGAGAGATTACTATAAGCAACTCTATGCCCATAAAATGGACAACCTGGAAGAGATGGACAAATTCTTAGAAATGCACAACCTGCCAAGACTGAATCAGGAAGCAATAGAAAATATGAATAGACCAATCACAAGCACTGAAATTGAAACTGTGATTAAAAATCTTCCATCAAACAAAAGCCCAGGACCAGATGGCTTCACAGGCGAATTCTATCAAACATTTAGAGAAGAGCTAACACCCATCCTTCTCAAACTCTTCCAAACAATATCAGAGGAAGGAACACTCCCAAACTCATTCTACGAGGCCACCATCACCTTGATACCAAAACCAGGCAAGGATGTCACAAAGAAAGAAAACTACAGGCCAATATCACTGATGAACATAGATGCAAAAATCCTCAACAAAATACTAGCAAACAGAATCCAACAGCACATTAAGAGGATCATACACCATGATCAAGTGGGGTTTATTCCAGGAATGCAAGGATTCTTCAATATACGCAAATCAATCAATGTGATACACCATATTAACAAGTTGAAGGAGAAAAACCATATGATCATCTCAATAGATGCAGAGAAAGCTTTCGACAAAATTCAACACCCATTTATGATAAAAACCCTGCAGAAAGTAGGCATAGAGGGATCTTTCCTCAACATAATAAAGGCCATATATGACAAACCCACAGCCAATCGTCCTCAATGGTGAAAAACTGAAACCATTTCCACTAAGATCAGGAACAAGACAAGGTTGCCCACTCTCACCACTCTTATTCAACTTCGTTTTGGAAGTTTTAGCCACAGCAATCAGAGAAGAAAAGGAAATAAAAGGAATCCAAATTGGAAAAGAAGAAGTAAAGCTGTCACTGTTTGCAGATGACATGATACTATACATAGAGAATCCTAAAGATGCTACCGACAAACTACTAGAGCTAATCAATGAATTTGGTAAAGTAGCAGGATACAAAATTAATGTACAGAAATCTCTGGCATTCCTGTACACTAATGATGAAAAGTCTGAAAATGAAATCAAGAAAACACTCCCATTTACCATTGCAACAAAAAGAATAAAATATCTAGGAATAAACCTACCTAAGGAGACAAAAGACCTGTATGCAGAAAATTATAAGACACTGATGAAAGAAATTAAAGATGATACAAATAGATGGAGAGGTATACCATGCTCCTGGATTGGAAGAATCAATATTGTGAAAATGACTCTATCACCCAAAGCAATCTACAGATTCAATGCAATCCCTATCAAACTACCACTGGCATTTTTCACAGACCTAGAACAAAAAAATTCAAAATTTGTTTGGAAAAACAAAAGACCCTGAATAGCCAAAGCAATCTTGAGAATGAAAAACGGAGCTGGAGGAATCAGGCTCCCTGACTTCAGACTATACTACAAAGCTACAGTAATTAAGACAGTGTGGTACTGGCATAAAAACAGAAAGATAGATCAGTGGATCAGGATAGAAAGCCCAGAGATAAACCCACGCACATATGGCCAACTTATCTTTGATAAAGGAGGCAGGAATGTACAGTGGAGAAAGGACAGCCTCTTCAATAAGTGGTGCTGGGAAAACTGGACAGGGACATGTAAAAGTTTGAGATTAGATCATTCCCTAACACCATACACAAAAATAAGCTCAAAATGGATTAAAGACTTAAATGTAAGGCCAGAAACTATCAAACTCTTAGAGGAAAACATAGGTAGAACACTCTATGACATAAATCACAGCAAGATCCTTTTGGACCCACCTCCTAGAGAAATGGAAATAAAAACAAAGATAAACAAATGGGACCTAATGAAACTTCAAAGCTTTTGCACAGCAAAGGAAACCATAAACAAGACCAAAAGACAACCCTCAGAATGGGAGAAAATATTTGCAAATGAAGCAACTGACAAAGGATTAATCTCCAAAATTTATAAACAGCTCATGCAGCTCAATAGCAAAAAAACAAACAACCCAATCCAAAAATGGGCAGAAGACTTAAATAGGCATTTCTCCAAAGAAGATATACAGACTGCCAACAAACACATGAAAGAATGCTCAACATCATTAATCATTAGAGAAATGCAAATCAAAACTACAATGAGATATCATCTCACACCAGTCAGAATGGCCATCATCAAGAAATCTGGAAACAATAAATGGTGGAGAGGGTGTGGAGAAAAGGGAACACTCTTACACTGCTGGTGGGAATGTGAATTGGTACAGCCACTATGGAGAACAGTATGGAGGTTTCTTAAAAAACTAAAAATAGAACTACCATATGACCCAGCAATCCCACTACTAGGCATATACCCTGAGAAAACCATAATTCAAAAAGCCATGTACCAAAATGTTCATTGCAGCTCTATTCACAATAGCCCGGAGCTGGAAACAACCTAAGTGTCCATCATCGGATGAATGGATAAAGAAGATGTGGCACATATATACAATGGAATATTACTCAGCCATAAAAAGAAACGAAACTGAGCTATTTGTAATGAGGTGGATAGACCTAGAGTCTGTCATACAAGTGAAGTAAGTCAGAAACAGAACGACAAATACCGCATCCTAACACATATATACGGAATTAAAGAAAAAAAATGTCATGAAGAACCTAGGGGTAAAACGGGAATAAAGACACAGACCTACTTGAGAATGGACTTGAGGATATGAGGAGGGGGAAGGGTAAGCTGTGACAAAGCGAAAGAGAGGCATGGACATATATACACTACCAAACGTAAGGTAGATAGCTAGTGGGAAGCAGCCGCAGAGCACAGGGAGATCAGCTCGGTGCTTTGTGACCGCCTGGAGGGGTGGGATGGGGAGGGTGGGAGGGAGGGAGATGCATGAGGGAAGGGATGTGGGAACAGATGTATATGTATGACTGATTCACTTTGTTATAAAGCAGAAACTAATAAAAAAAATAATAAAGTGATGAAAGGGAAAAACCTACAACCAAGATTACTCTACCCAGCAAGGACCTCATTCAGATTTGACGAAGAAATCAAAAGCTGTACAGACAAGCAAAATCTAAGAGAATTCAGCACCACCAAACAAGCTCTACAAGAAATGCTAAAGGAACTTCTCTAAGTGGGAAACACAAGAGAAGAAAAGGACCTACAAAAATCAGCCCGTAACAAGAAAATGGTCATAGGACCATACATATTGATAATTACCTTAAACATAAATGGATTAAATGCTCCAACCAAAAGACACAGGCTTGCTAAACAGATACAAAAATAAGACCCATATATATGCTGTCCACAAGAGACCCACTTCAGACCTAGGGACACATACAGACCGAAAGTGAGGGGATGGCAAAAGATATTCCATGCAAGTGGAAATCAAAAGAAAGCTGGAGTGGCAATACTCATATCAGATAAAATAGGCTTTAAAATAAAGAATGTTACAAGAGACAAGGAAGGACACTACATAGTGATCAAGGGATCAATCCAAGAAGAAGATATAACAGTTATAACTATATATGCACCCAACATAGGAGCACCTCAATACATAAGGCAACTGCGAACAGCTATAAAAGAGGAAATTGACAGTAACACAAAAATAGTGGGGGACTTTAACTCCTCACTTATATCAATGGACAGATCATCCAAACAGAAAATTACTAAGGAAACACGGGCTTTAAATGACACAATAGACCAGATAGATTTAATTGATATTTATAGGACATTCCATCCTAAAACAGCAGATTACACTTTCTTCTCAAGTGCGCACAGAACATTTTCCAGGATAGATCACATCTTGGGTTACAAATCAAGCCTCAGTAAATTTAAGAAAATTGAAATCATATCAAGGATCTTTTCTGACCACAACGCTATGAGATTAGAAATCAATTACAGGGAAAAAAACGTAAAAAACACAAACACATGGAGGCTAAACAATACACTACTAAATAACCGGGAGATCACTGAAGAAATCAAAGAGGAAATCAAAAAATACCTAGAGATAAATGAGAATGAAAACACGACAATCCAAAACCTATGGGATGCAGCAAAAGCAGTTCTAAGAGGGAAGTTTATAGCGATAGAACCCTACCTCAAGAAACAAGAAAAATCTCAAATGAAAAATGTAACTTTACCCCTAAAGGAAATAGAGCAAGAAGAACAAACCAAACCCAAAGTTAGTAGAAAGATACAAATCATAAAGATCAGAGCAGAAATAAATGAAATAGAAACAAAGAAAACAATAGCAAAGATCAATAAAACTAAAAGCTGGTTCTTTGAGAAGATAAACAAAATTGATAAAACTTTAGCCATTCTCACCAAAAAAAGAGGGAGAGGGCTCAAATCAATAAAAGTAGAATTGGAAAAGCAGAAGTTCCAACGGACACTGCAAAATACAAAGCATCATAAGAGAGTACTACAAGGAACTCTATTCCCATAAAATGGACAACCTGGAAGAAATGGACAAACTCTTAGAAAGGTATAGCCTTCCAAGACTGAGGAAGAAATAGAAAATATGAACAGACCAATCACAAGCACTTAAATTGAAACCATGATTAAAAATCTTCCAACAAATGAAAGTCCAGGACCAGATGGCTTCACAGGTGAATTCTATCAAACATTTAGAGAAGAGCTAACACCCATCCTTCTCAAACTTCCAAAAAACTGCAGAGGAAGGAACACTCCCAAACTCATTCTATGAGGCCACCATCACCCTGATACCAAAACCAGACAAAGATACTACAAAAAAAGAAAATTACAGACCAATATCACTGATGAATATAGATGCAAAAATCCTCAACAAAATACTAGCAAACAAAATCCAAGAACACATTAAAAGGATCATACACCATGATCAACTGGGATTTATCCAAGGGGTGCAGGGATTCTTCAATATATGCAAATCAATCAATGTGATACACCATATTAACAAATTGAAGAATAAAAACCATATGATCATTTCAGTAGATGCAGAAAAAGCTTTTGACAAAATTCAACACCCATTTATGATAAAAAGCTCTCCAGAAAGTGGGCATAGAGGGAACCTACCTCAACAAAATAAAGGCCATACATGACAAACCCACAGCAAACATCATTCTCAATGGTGAAAAACTGAAAGCATTCCCTCTAAGATCAGGAACAAGACAAGGATGTCCACTCTCGCCACTGTTATTCAACATAGTTTTGGAAGTCCTAGCCACAGCAATCAGAGAAGGAAAAGAAATAAAAGGAATACAAATTGGAAAAGAAGTAAAACTGTCACTGTTTGCAGATGACATGATACTACTCATAGAGAATCCTAAAGATGCCACTAGAAAACCACTGATGAGCTAGTAAATGAATTTGGTAAAGTTGCAGGATACAAAGTTAATGCACAGAAATCTCTAGCATTCCTATACACTAATGATAAAAAATCTGAAGGAGAGATTAAGGAAACACTCCCATTTACCACTGCAACAAAACGAATAAAATACCTAGGAATAAACCTACCTAGGGAGACAAAAGACCTGTATGCAGAAAACTATAAGACACTGATGACAGAAATTAAAGATGTTACCAACAGATGGAGAGATATACCATGTTCTTGGATTAGAAGAATATTGTGAAAATGCCTATACTACCCAAAACAATCTACAAATTCAATACAATCCCTATCAAATTACCAATGGCATTTTTTTTTTTACAGAACTAGAACAAAAAATCTTAAAATTTGTATGGAGACACAAAAGACCCCGAATAGCCAAAGCAGTCTTTAGGGGAAAAAATGGAGCTGGAAGAATCAGACTCCCTGACTTCAAACTATACTACAAAGCTACAGTAATCAAGACAGTATGGTACTGGCACAAAAACAGAAAGATAGATCAATGGAACAGGATAGAAAGCCCAGAGATAAATCACGCACCTATGGTCAACTAATCTCTGACAAAGGAGGCAAGGATATACAATGGAGAAAAGACAGTCTCTTCAATAAGTGCTACTGGGAAAACTGGATAGCTACATGTAAAAGAATGAAATTAGAACACTCCCTAACACCATACACAAAAATAAAATGGATTAGAGACCTAAATGTAAGACTGGACACTATAAAACTCTTAGAGGAAAATATAGGAAGAAAACTTTTTGACATCAATCACAGCAAGATAATTTTTTGATCCGCCTCCTAGAGTAATGGAAATAAAAACAAAAATAAATGGGACCTAATGAAATTTAAAAGCTTTTGCAAAGCAAAGGAAACTACAAACCAGAGAAAAAGACAACCCTCAGAATGGGAGAAAATATTTGCAAACGAATCATGGACAAAGGATTAATCTCCAAAATATATAAACAGATCATGCAGCTCAATATTAAAAAACCAAACAACCCAGTCCAAAAATGGGCAGAAGACCTAAATAGACATTTCTCCAAAGAAGACATACAGATGGCCAAGAAGCACATGAAAAGCTGCTCAATATGATGAATTATTAGAGAAATGCAAATCAAAACTACAGTGAGGTATCACCTCACACCAGTTAGAATGGGCATCATCAGAAAATCTACAAACAACAAATGCTGGAGAGGGTGTGGAGAAAAGGGAACCGTCTTGCACTGTTGATGGTAGTGTAAATTGATACAGCCACTATGGAGAACAGTATGGAGGTTCCTTAAAAAAGAAAAATAGAACTACCATATGACCCAGCAATCCCACTAATGGGCATATATACCCAGAGAAAACCATAATTCAAAAAGACACATGCACCCCAATGTTCATTGCAGCACTATTTACAATAGCCAGGTCATGGAAGCAACCTAAATGCCCACCAACAGACGAATGAATAAAGAAGATGTGGTGCATATGTACAATGCAATATTACCCAGCCATAAAAAGGAACTAAATTGGGTCATTTGTAGAGGCGTGGATGGATCTAGAGACTGTCATAGACAGTGAAGTAAGTCAGAAGGAGAAGAACAAATATCGTATATTAATGCGTATATGTGGAACCTAGAAAAATGGTACTGATGAACTGGTTTGCAGGGCAGAAACAGAGACACAGATGTAGAGAATGGACATGTGGACATGGAGGGGAAGAGGAGGGTGGGACGAATTGGGAGATTAGGATTGACATATATACACTACCATGTGTAAAACAGATAGCTAATGGGAATCTGCTATAAAGCACAGGAAGCTCAGCTCAGCTCAGTGCTGTGATGACCTAGATGGGTGGGATGCCGGGGCATGGGAGGTCCAAGAGGGAGGGGATATATGTACCCATATTATCTGATTCTCTTCATTGTACAGCAGAAACTAACACAACATTGTAAAGCAATTATACCCCCAATTAAAGAAAAAACAACGAGATTGGGGGAATGGGGGTGAGGAATTGACTTCAGAGCCCACCAATTAGGTATTTACTTGCCATTATGTAATTTGGTTTCCATGTCAACCCTCTCCAATTCATAGTTCAATTCTAAGTTAAGCTGCTCTCTGTTAATGGAATTATGTACTTTCCTTATAACGGTTTAAGAATGTTTAAGCAGAACTTAAGGATTTAAAAAAGAGATATAAAATGATTTCATGATCAGACATTAGTAAACTTCCATGAAGGAATAATTCCTGAAGCAACAGACAAGATGGTAAGTGAAAGATCCTCCGAAGTATGTAAATCATTGAAGGATTGTCCTGGGGTAAATTTTAATTGAATTTAAAATGTTATTTACTTAAAGTTAACACCCACTGCTAGTATGGTTGTTTTGAAGTGGACACCCATATGTACTATTAGCAATCTTGTACTTTGATTTCTGCCTTTTGGAAAAGCACTATGGTAATATATTTCAAGAGCCAGAAAAATGTTTATACCTACTCATTCCCAATATTGGATAATTTATCCTAAGGAAACAGTTTGAGAGAAGAATAAACTTTAAAAGATCTATACAGGTATAACAGTAAGTGTAACAGGCAATCACGGAGTAACCCAAACATTTAGCTTCAGTGTCTAACCCAAATACCCAACTCGAATGACTAATTAACACATCAGTGGGAATTAGTATTTATGCAGCCTTTAAGAAAAGTATAATTAGAACAACTCTGTAAAAACTTGGAATATATTGAACAAAGTTTAAATATAAAAACTTGTATACTCATTACGGGTAAAGTGAAAATCTATATGCATATGGACAAACTGGAAAGTAGTAATTCCAAAATAACACTGCTTGTGTTGGGATGGGGGATAATGGAGAATCATGGATTGTTTTTCCCCCCAAATTTTATCTAATACACCATTTTTTGTAATTGAAAAAAAAAAAGAAAAAGTACTACTGCTTGGATTTGTGTTAAGTAATTTCCTGTTATGGAAGTAGGTTGTAGTAACTTATTTATTGACATGTTCAACTGAATTGTGTTAATTAATATAGAACATCTCCTGGACATGGAAGTTTTGCTTTTTAATCCAGAACACTTCACTATAATAGAACTGAACCAGGAAAGGTAGTTTTGTGAATCAAAATGACTGTGTGGCTGCAAGAAAACTTGTAAAATTGTAGTCAACCAGCTTGATGTTTCCCTTGTTTTATTTCTCATTCAAAAATATTTCAGAACTTTAGAAGTGTTACTATCATTAACCATATTATACTGTTCTGGTGACATCTATACAAATATTAGTTTTTTGATATTCATATTACAAACTAAAATTTGAATTATTTTATTGTATAACTTATATAGTATGCTCCCCATCCTGAATTTGTTAAGGAAGAGAGAATTTTCTTCTTGATATGTCAATATACATAATGGGTACTGACTGTACCATTTTATATAAAATTAATTTTTTATAACAACTTTATTGAGATATAATTGGCATACAACTGCACATGTTATATGGGATAAGTAAACATATTCTGTGATTTCAGTACTTTGAAACTTGTTAAGATTTGCTTCATGCACCAATATTTGATCTAACTAGTATATGTTATGTGTGGGCTTAAAAAGAATATGTGTTATGCAGTTGTTGGATGCAGCATTTAGTATTCTATACACGTCCGATTAGATTGAGTTTCTTCAAATCTAATATATCCTTAATTATTCTTTGTCCTCTTTTCTATCAGTTACTGAGAGAGAGAGAGATGTTCAAATCTGACAGTGATTGTGGATTTGTCTACTTTTTAAAAATGTGTGTGTGTGTGTATTTTATATATATAAAATGGAATATTAGCCATAAAGAATGAAATCTTGCCATTTGGACAACATGGATGGACCTAGAGGGTATTATGATAAGTGAAATAAGTCAGACAAAGACGAATATTGTATAATTTCACTTATATGTGGGATCCAAAAGATGAGTCATACTGGATTAGAGCGGGCCCTTAATCCAATGACTGATACTTCTATGAGAGAAAAGAGAGGAAAACTTGTACATACAAACATAGGGAAGAAAGCCACGTGGCAATAGAGGCAGAGATTGGAATGAAGGCAGGTATATAAGCCAAGGAACACTAAGGATTGCCAGGAGCAAACCAGAAGCTGAGAGAGGCAAAGAAGGATTCTTCCCAAGAAGAATGGAAGCATGACTTCAGTCAGTGGAAGCATGACTCTGCCAACACTTTGATTTCAGACTTCTAGCCTCCAGAACTGTGAGAGAATATATTTATGTTCTTTTAAGCCACCAATTTATAGCGATTTGTTATGACAGCATTTCTGACCTCTAAATATTGTGGTGCTCCATGACTTAGTTCTGGGATGTCTGCTTTTCTCACTCTACTCTACCACCCTAGGTGAGTTCATCCATTACCATGCTTTAAATACTAGCAATATGTTGATATCTCTCAAATTTATATTTCCATACCTGATTTCCCCCTTAAAGACAGGCTGGATGTAAATAGATAACATATCCAAGTACTTTATCCTCACTTGGATATTTAAGAGACATATCAAACTTATTTTATTCCCTCCCCTCCCAACTTTTCCTCTCTCAATAAATGATACTAATATCCATGCAGATACTTAAATCAAAAATCTATCATCATTGATCTCTCCCTCTCCATCATCCCATCTCTTAGCAAGTCCTCTCAAGTTTTCCTCCATACATATCTCAAATTTGCCCATATCTCTCCAGCTCCATTGCCAACAGCTCCATTGCCCTATTCCAAGTCATCGTTATCTCTACGTTGGACTGGTGCTAGCCTTCTAATTGGTCTTCCTGCCTTTGCTCATGCACCCACACCATTCACATACAACCATGTCAATTTTTAAAAAAATGTAAATCAGGCCATGCCACTCTTTGCAGAAAGTCACTAACTGGCTTTGCATTGCATGGAAAATAAAATTCAAACCTACCTCTGTGGCATACAAGACCCTGTAAGCATGGGCTGCCCTCTACTTCTCCCATCTTCTTGGACTATAATGCTCCAGACACACTGGACTCCTTTTTGATCCTTGAACACACTAAGTTCTTCCCTACTTCAGGCAGGCCTTTGCACTTTACCATGGACTGAATATTTGTGTCCCCCACTCCCTAAATTCATATACTGAAACCTAATCCCCAATGTGATGGTATTTGGAGGTGGGACTTTTGGATAGTGATTAGGTCATGAGGTTGGAGCCCTCATGAATAGAATTAGTGCCCTTATAAGAGTCACAAGAGAGTTTGCTTCCCCTCTGTGCTGCTGTGTAGGACACAGTGTGAAAGCCGTCTATGAACCAGAAAGTGGGTCTTCACCAGACGCTGAATCTACCAGCACATTAATCTTGGATTTCTTAGTCTACAGTACTATAAGAAATAAATTTCTGTTGTTTAAGCCACACAGGCTATGGTGTTTTTCTTATAGCAGCCAGAATGGACTAAGACACACTTGATGCTCTCTCTCCTTATGGTGCTCTTTTCTCAATTCTCAATATCTAGCTCCTTCTCATACTTCAGGTTACAGTTCAAATGTCATCTCAGAGAGGCCTTTCCTGACTATTCTGTTTGAAGTAACTCTTACTAGTTACTCCCTATTACATCTTAACACTAAAAAAATTTGGGCACTTAATATCTAAAATTATCTTATTTTTATAGTTCTGGGTTTTTTTGTTTTTTACTAGAATGTAAGTTCTATGAGAGCTAGGGTCATGTCTTTTGGTAATACTGTATCCACAGTACTTGGTGCGTGGTGTGTCATGGATTCTTAATACAAATATCTTAATGATGATGAATGAATCTAGGAAGTCTTCAAGTCATGAAACATTCTAGGTATTTACAATGAGATATGAGTAATTATTTGAGGCTAATTTTAAATCTTTGTTATATAAAAAAGAAACCACCATAGCCAAGGCTTCATAATCTAGCAACCACTAGAACCAGAGACTACTAAAGGTTGAATAAATCTTAAGAACATATGCAACCTACTCAATTTACAGATGAGGAAACAGACCCAGAGTTATAGCATGTGTATTGGTAGAAATATATAGAATATTCCCCCTTTGGAGAACCTCTTTCTGCACAAACAAATGCCACTTTTAACAAAGACTATCTCTCCCTTTGCTCACTATGTTAGCCCATAAAAAGCTATAAGCTTTAGTAATTTAATAAGAAAGATGATACAAATTGCTTATATTACAGTGGTTTGAATTCAGAAAAACATACTATTAGATACATAAAGTTTGAGTGGCTTAACTGCACAGGGAGAATCAAGCCCATATATATAGTGGCTCTCACTATGAGTTACTAGTACATCCAGTTAGCCTGAAATAGAGGGTTCTATGGCCCTCTTCTGGGCAATTTGAATGAACAAAGCCACATACCTTGGTATGTATTAAACATGCTCTAACTCAGTGATTAAATGTCCCTCCCTGATTTCCTTAGATGCTCCTCCCTCACCTCTAGGTTGATGGTATGATACCTTTCCTCCAGCTCTTCCCACCATCCAAGTACACTGTATCTGCCTGGAGTGGTGAGAGCTTTCCTCCCCTTTACCCTGAGCTAGAGATATTCATCTTGACTCCCCACTGAGAAGACAGAAGACAAGATTATGGATAAGTTTATATTCTCTATGAAATGGCTCACTAGAAGAATGAAAAGGATCTGCTCTCACCTGTGGAACCAGGATATTACTAATTTTTAATTAGAATAAACAGTGACTTACATAAGATCTCTCAGTGACTAAATAATGGAGCCAGGTACTAGAATTCTGAATGCAGTTCCATTCTAATATATCTGTTTCTCAAACTGGTTTGCAGATCAAATGCATTAGACTTAACTGGTGGCACTTGTTAAAAAAACATGTAATTTTGGAGGTGGGTCTGGGTATCTAAAGTTTTAATGAACTTCCCAAGAAATGCTTATGCGTGTTAAAATCTGATAATCACTATACTACCACTGCTTTTTCTGATATGTATATTAAAGTAGTCATTTCCATTTGAGCTTTCAAAGTACTTCTTAAGCATCATTAAGTTCACAAACTTCAATTTCACCTATAAAATTCATCTTCATTTCTTTATCTGTAAATTAAAAGTTTTATTAGATAATCTCTAAAATCCTTTTAAGGTGTAAAAGTAAATGTTCTGGGCTTCCCTGGTGGCACAGTGGTTGAGAGTCCGCCTGCTGATGCAGGGGACGTGGGTTCGTGCTCCGGTCCGGGAAGATCCCACATGCTGCGGAGCGGCTAGGCCCGTGAGCCATGGCTGCTGAGCCTGCGCGTCTGGAGCCTGTGCTCTGCAACGGGAGAGGCCACAACAGTGAGAGGCCCGCGTACCGCAAAAAAAAAAAAAAAAAAAAGTAAATGTTCTTCACAGAGCTCTTGAAACTACAGAGTGCACATTTAGTATTTAAACAGTGACTATCAAGATATACTGATAACAAATGATTGAAAATTACCATTATCAAGTGATAGAAAAGCACTTCAAAGTGTAAAGAATAAGTTATTTACAAAAGTTACCAGCTGTCCACAGATGTATCAGATGTATAACACTCTTTTGGATGAAGCAAATAGTATTGTTTGTTATAACATCTCTTAAGTAATGAACTTCATGTATAATAGAAGCCTATTTTAAAGGAGTCTCATTTGAGCTAGAACTGCTTTCAGTGGGGCATTGTGAATAAGGTGAACTCCAACTGAAGAACCACATTCCTGATATACAAAGGGGAAGAAAGATTTAAAACTATAGAAAGAAAATATTTAAAAAATAAGTTACCACAAATACTTTCTTGTAAAAACTGACTTTTTTTTGCTTTCAGCAACTGACCTATTGTACCTTGTGTAGAATGTCAAGTATCTCTAGTGTGAGTTTTTAAAAAACTTTGACCTCTGATTTTAAATTTTATTCATTTATTTTTCTTTTTGGCCACACTGTGCGGCATGCAGGATCTTAGTACCCCAACCAGGGATCGAACCCACACCCCCACCATGGAAGCCTGTAGTCTTAACCACTGGACCACCAGGGTAGTCCCTAGTCTGAATTTTTTTTTTGGTTGCGCTGGGTCTTAGTTGCAGCATATGGTTCCTTAGTTGTGGCAGGCGGACTCCTTAGTTGCAGTTCGAGGGCTCCTTAGTTGTGGCTCGCCAGCTCCTTAGTTGCCACATGTGGGCTCCTTAGTTGTGGCACACGGGCTCCTTAGTTGTGACATGTGAACTCTTAGTTGTGGCATGCATGTGGGATCTAGTTCCCTGATCAGGAATTGAACCCAGGCCCCTTGCACTGGGAGCGCAGAGTCTTAACCACTGCGCCACCAGGGAACTCCCTAGTCTGACTTCTTAAATGTGATATTTATCACCTAAAAATGAAGCACTTTACTAATGTCACCAAGATTTATCTGAGAGAACATCAGGTACCAAATTTGCAGCAGTCAAGGCGACTCAAAGCAGAAAAGTGTAGTTGATCCAGATCAAAAGAGCAAAATGAAATCCAAGTGCAGGAGTAATCATACTAATTTTCAAGCAATTTTAACCTCCTACAGCAAGGAGAACAAGGCTGGATATAACCTGTCAGTTCTTCTAAATGTCCTACAAATCTGTCAATTTATAGACGAGGAAAATTTTTTCTTCTCACTTCTAAGTAATAGTTGGAATTCAAAACTTATCTGAACTAATCAGCATTAACAATATCCAACATCCAATAAAAAAATCATTAGTCATGTTTAGGAAGCAGCAAAATGTTACACATAATTAAAAGGAAAATCAGTCAATAGAAACAGATTCAGAATGGCAGAGATAATGGAACTGGCAACAAGGATGTTAAAACAGCTATGATAAATATGTTTATTCAAAGAAGAACATGAACATAAGGAGAGAAATTGAAAACATAAAAAAAGAACCAAATAGAATTTCTAGAGATGAAAAGTATAATATCTGAAAAAAAATTTTAATTGACTGTATGGGATTAATGCAGATTAGACACTGCTAAAGAAAGTATTAGGACTTCCCTGATGGTGCAGTGGTTAAGAATCCACCTGCCAATGCAGGGGACACAGGTTCAGTCCCTAGTCAGGGAAGATCCCACATGCCGCAGAGTAACTAAGCCCGTGCACCACAACTACTGATCCTGCACTCTAGAACCCCCCGAGCCACAACTACTGAGCCCTCGTGCCACAACTACTGTAGCCCACGTGCCTAGAGTCTGTGCTCCACACAAGAGAAGCCACCACAATGAGAAGCCCGTGCAACGCGACGAAGAGTAGCCCCTACTCACCATAACTAGAGAAAGCCTGCGTGCAGCAACGAAAACCCAAAGCAGCCATAAATAAATAAATAAACAGGGACTTCCCTGGTGGTGCAATGATTAAGAATCTGCCTGCCAATTCAGGGGACATGGGTTTGAGCCCTGGTCTGGAAGATCCCACATGTCGTGGAGCAACTAAGCCTGTGCGCCACAATTACTGAGCCTGTGCTCTAGAGCCCCTGGGCCACAACTACTGAGCCCACGCGCAACAACCACTGAAGCCCACGCGCTCTAGGGCCTGTGCTTTGCAACAAGCCACTGCAATGAGAAGCACGCGCACTGCAACGAAGAGTAGCCCCAGCTCGCCGCAACTAGAGAAAGCCTGCATGCAGCAATGAAAACCCAATGCAGCCAAAAATAAATGAAAATAAATTTATAAAAAATAAAAATAAATCTATAAAATAAAATAATTTATACAGACTTCTTGTCAGAAACATACAAACAAGAAGACAATAGAATGACATCTTTGAAATGTGAAAGGAAAAAGGAAACCGTCAATCCAGAATTCTATAACTAGTGAAAGTATTATTCAAAAATAGGTGAAACACATGAACCAAAGCTCAGGTAATTCATTGCCAGCAGGTGTGCACTACAAAGAAATCCTCTCTGCAGAAAGATAATACTACCAGATAGAAACCTAGAGCTACACAAAGGAATGAAGAGCAGCAGCAAAATGGAAATGTTGGGTAAATATAAAAAATACATTTCCTCATGTTCTGATTTCTTAAAAAGATAACTAAGTATAAATCTAAGAAAGCATTGTAGGGCTTATTACATATATAATATAGAACAACATTATCTTGCACAAAGGACAGGAGAGGGGAATGAAGTATACACTCCCAAGATTCCTATGTTATATGTGAAGTGGCATATTATTATTTGAAGTTAAACTGTGATGAATTCAAATTCAGGGTTTCTTAATCTCAGCACTACTAACTTTTGGGACTGGATAATTCTTTGTTGTTGGGGGAGGGGGCACTATCCTGTGCATGATAGGTGGTTTAGCAGCATCCCTGGTCCCTACCTATTAGATGCTAACAGCAGCCCTACCCCCACCCCAGCTGTAACAACCAAAAATATCTTTGGACATTGCCCAAATGTCCCCTGAGGGGCAAAATCAACCCTGATTGAGAAACAATGCCTTAGAGCAATCACAAAAAGGGGGAAAAATTATACATATATGAAGCCAGTGGTGGAGATCAAATAGATACTCAAAAATTCTTTAAAAGAGGGCAGGAAAAGAGGATAAAAGCAACAAAGAACAGATGAAACAAACAGAAAACAATAATAAGATGTCAGATTTAAAACCTAACTATATTGACAAGTGCATTAAATGCAAGTGATTAAACAAACACTCCAACTGACAGGCAGAGACTGTCAGACTAGATTTTAAAAAAGTAATAGCCAGTGAATGACATGCTAGCTACAAGAAATCTCACATATAAATTAAAAGGATAGAGTAAGATATACTATGTTAAAAACACTCATCCTAATAAAGCTTCATCACCTAATAGCAAAATATACTTACTATATGATCCAGTCACAGCCATTCATTCCATCTACTCCTAGGTAGAAAAACATTTGCCCACACAAAGATGTGTACACGAGTTCATAGCAGCTTTATTCAGAATAGCCCCAAACTAGAAACTACATAAATGTCCATCAAGAGGTGAATGGAAACACAAACTGAGGTATATCCATACAATGGAATACTAAAAGAACCACTGATTTACACAATATGGATGACTCATAAAATAATTTTCCTGAATAAAACAAACCAGGCACAAAAGATTACATACTGATTCAATTTATATGAAACTCTAGAGAAGACTAATCTTATAATGACAGTCAAGATTTCAGTATTTTCCTGGAGCCATGGTTGAGGGTAAGGATTGACTGGGAAAGGACAAAAGGGAATTTTTCCAAAAAAAAAAATGGTCATAAAGAACCTAGGGGCAAGACAGGAATAAAGACGCAGACCTACTAGAAAATGGACTTGAGGACACAGGGAGGGGGAAGGGTAAGTTGGGACAGAGTGAGAGAGTGTAGTGTATATATGCACATATATACACTACCAAGTGTAAAATAGATAGCTAGTGGGAAGCAGTCGCATAGCACAGGGAGATCAGCTCCGTGCTTTGTGACCACCTAGAGGGGTGGGATAGGGAGGGTGGGAGGCAGGGAGACGGAAGAAGGAAGAGATATGGGGATATATGTATATGTATAACTGATTAACTTCGTTATAAAGCAGAAACTAACACACCACTGTAAAGCAATTATACTCCAATAAAAACGTTAAAAAAAAGGCATTTTTCAGACTGATAGAAATGTTTTATATCTTGATTGTGGTAGTGGTTACATGGATGAATACTTTATTAAGGTTCATGGAACTGTGCACTTAAAATTGAGTGTGCTATATAGTATGTAAATTATATCTCCAAAAAGTAGATTTTAAAAATTCTTGCCATACATGTTCCACATTAAAAAAAGATCAAGACAAGCAAAGAAAACAACAAAAAGTCATCTTTAGTCAAACACACAAAACAATTTGTATATTATTCCTATATATCCCATTAAATAATTAAAAATTAAAAAAATTTAAAGATATCATTTAAGATAACATAAAAATGTATAGCACCAATCCCAAAACAGGTGTGCAATACTGTTAACAGAAAAGTATAAAAGTTTATTGAGAGACAGTAACAATCTAAATAAATAGATATACAATGCTCCTGGATTAGAAGGTCTAATGTTTTAAAGATTTTAATTCTCTCCAAATGGATTTATAGATTTAAAGCAACCTCAATCATTCTCAACAGAATATTTGCTTTGTTTTGTGGTACTTGACTAGCTGAAGGAAAAGGCCAAGAAAAGCCAAGACACTCCTGAAGATGAAAAATCGTTTTGGAGGATCTGTTCTACCAGCTACCAAGAATTCTTACAACATTACATTAACTATGCCTATGACATTGCCTCAGAAGTAGACAAATAAACTGGTGGAATAGAGAGCTTATTTAGAGGACATTTGTATCAATACTTGGTTGAGGAGAAGAGTGTCACTGCAGACCACTTGGGAAAGGACTGTCTTTTCAATATGTTGTCCTGGTACAACTGGACAAAAAATGTTTACCTCATACCATACCAAAAAATTAATTATGGATAGACTGAACAGCTATTTGTGAATGGCAAAACCCTAAAGCTTTTAGGAGATAACTGTCATGGGTTGCATAGTGGCCCCTCCTTAAAAGATATGTTCATCTGGAACCCCACAATGTAAACTTATTTTGAAAAAGAGTCTTTGCAGATGCTTTTAAAATAAGGATATCAAGACGAGATTATCTTGGATTAGGGTGGGCCCTAAATCCAATAATGAGTGTCTTTATAACAGAAAGAAAATAAGACACACAGGAGAAACACAAGGGAAAAGGCCATGTGAATAGAGGCAGAGACTGGGATTATGCAGCTACAAGGCAAAGAAGGTGAGGAGTTGCTGGCAGCCAGCAGAACTCTCACCAGGAGAGAGGCATAGAACAGGTTCTCTCTTCAGAGCCTCCAGAAGGAACCAACACTACTGATAACTATATTTCAGACTTCTGGCCTCCAGAACTGTATCAGAATAAATCTGTTGTTTTAAGCCACCAGGTTTGTGGTAATTTGTTATGGCAGCTCTAGGAACTAATAAAATAACATAGGCGAATATCTTCATGACCTCAGGGTATCGAAAGTACAAAAAAAGCGCTAACTATAAAGGAAAAGATTAACTACCTTAAATTAAAACTTAAAAACCTCTTTTCATGAACAGATACAATGAAAGAATAAAACGGCAATCAACAGAGTGGGGAAAGCTATTTGCAATGTATATAACTGGCAAAATAACAGAGTCGCAAAATGGGCAAAAACCTTGAAGAGACACTTCGCAAAAGAGGAAATCCAAATGGCTAGTAAACATATAAAAAGGTGATCAGCTTTATTAATAAAGGAAATAAAAATTAAAACCAAAGTGAAATACCATTACATACCCGGCAGACTGTTAAAACCAAACAGAAAAAAATATGCTCCCTGTATCAGGCTCTTTACATAAAGAGAAATCCAAATGGCCAATAAAAAGAGGAAAATGTGTTCAGCCTCATTTAAATTCAAACCACAGTGAGAAACTATTTATACCTCTAACCAAAATGACAAAATTTTAAAAGTCTGATAATACCAAAAGTTTGTAAAATTTGGGGTTAATCAAAATTCTCATACAGAGCTGATGGGGTGTAAATTGTTACAACTGTTTTGGAAAATATTTTGGCATTATCTTGAAAAGCTGAAGACCCACAGACCCCATAACCCAGCAATTCCACTCATAAGTATATATACTCTTATGCTTTATGTGTATAAGAATATTCATAAAAGCGTTGTTTGTAAAAGGGAAAAACTGGGGGGAAAAATCCATCTGAAATGGATTAAGCCCCACTCATACAAAACACCATGATGGATGGATATCCCAAATGTAATACTAAGTGAAAGAAGGAAGACAGAAAAGGATACAAATAGTGTGATTTTATACATATGAAATTTGAAAACAGACAAAATTAACTTAATTGCATTGATTATCCTGGAAGTCATTTTATTGTTTATCCATAGCAGATCATAGAGGATTATGGTAGGAAGAGACACAGTTAGGGGGTCTACTGGGATGCTGGGAATGTTCTATTTCTTGACCCTGGATATAGTTATATCTATATATAAAAATGTTTTTTTAAATGTATATATAATGCACTTTCTATATGTAACTGTGTATTACATATCACAAAATTAACTAGTATAAAAGGGGAACTGTTTGCAAGTATCTCGTTTTAATATTTCCCACAGGGCGATTCCATGCTACGTTAGAAAATGAAAAGGATCCTAGGATACCAGTCACTTAAATAAAAATAACTATTTAAATTCTTCTAGGGGGACTTCCCTCGTGCTCCAGTGGTTAAGACTCCACGCTCCCAATGCAGGGGGCCCGGGTTCCATCCCTGGTCAGTGAAATAGATCCCCCATGCCACAACTAAAGATCCTGTGTGTGGCAACGAAGATCCTGTGGGCTGCAACTAAAAGATCCCGTGTGCCGCAAAAAAAAAAAAAAAAAAAAAAAGATCCTGCACACAGCAATGAAGATCCTGCATGCTGTAACTAAGACCCCGCACAGCCAAATAAATAAATAAATAAATATTTTAAAAATAAGTAAATAAATTCTTCTAGGAAGAAACTAGGCACTTTTCTCTTAATGACTTATGTATATGTCAAGGATTCTAGAAGATTATAAATGTCCATTTTGCATTTTTGTGATTTTAAAAATATTATCAGGGAATTTTTTAACACCATGTAAGTTTTAAAGGTGTACTTTAAAAAATACAGATACCAAAAACAAGAATACTATATGTTGGGTAGTAATCTATGACTTAAGATCTCAGTGATGTGTTGGTCATGACTTCTACTGGCTCCTCAGAGTTGACTGTATGCATCTCTTCCAACTCCACAATTAATGATGTCACTTCACATTGATAGCCTAAAATTGGTTATATTAGTGGGAATATTTACACCTTGGAAACTGGCAACGGATAAATGCTACAAATCAGCACCCCTACCTTCACCCCAACTGGTTTATCAGCACACTACTGCTTAAAGACTAAGAGTTCTGAATATAAATTTAAACTTTTCTTCATTAGCTTTCTTATCTTTAGAGAGGCTTAACATGTTTACCAAACAATTCTATCAAGACAGTGAGGTACTTCCTAAGCCTTAAATAAGAAAGCTGCTCAAACAAGAGAACGTAACTGATGTAAAACTTAGATAATAAAAAATTGAAGAGTAGAAAAAAACGGAAGAATAGACAAAACTTGGTATGCATTAGATCAAGAACTTGGCATTTTCTAATAGTGCTGTTAACAGGAAAAAGAAAAATCATTGACACAGTCCCCTGTTGTTTAGGTACTTTGCTCAACAGTTGTTGTCTACTTCCAACTGCTCCATTCGGGGAGAATAAAACTGTTGTTTCTTGGACTGTTTGGTGTATCATTATATTTGGGGCTAATGTCTTCAGTATTTAATGTAAATCATTTCTCTTTGTCCTGGTTCCCTCGAGCTGTTTAATAAAGCCCCCTACAGTTTATTGCTCTTGTATTAATCAGAGATTGAGAAGTATCAATTATTCAGTCTTTCCACTAGATGGAAAACATAGTAACTTTTCTGAGGTGAGATGTAGATACTGGTGAAATGCAGTACCCTTTAGTGAGCAAGGCACACTTGAGAACTCAGAAAACCCAAACTGTGCATTTCGTGTGTTGACCATTTGCCTGATAATAGTTATTTAGATGTTCATTGCCTTAGTCTCTCCTTTCTAAGTCTTAGGTTTTAAATACTGATCATATAATTCATAAGGGTTTGCATTTATCCTTTATAGCATTTTGGCATAAAGGCAATGTTGAAGAATAAAGTGGTAAGATGGATTTAATCCTCCAATGTAAACAAAAAAAAAAACCCTTTTGTATTTCAGTGAAGCCTATATTCTCTTCCCATTTACTGCAATGTAACCTGTTTCTTTTCTTATGTGTGGTTAGTACACTAAATCCAATAGATTCAGTTACTACTTTGGAGAGAAGCCACTCCTTTTGAAATACTTGGTTTTTCCCCAAGTGACCAGTAGCCTACAAATCATGATTCCCCTCCTCCTGCCCCATCTCTCTTGCTCCTTCCATCTCCATCTCTTCCTCTCCCTTTACCTCTCCTTCTTCTTCTTCCTCTCACTCTCTGTAATCCTTCCTCCTTCCTTGTACTTGCTTGTTTAGGTGATTTTACTTTATTTTTCATTCTTTCACATTTTGATTTTTTAAAATATCTTCATTGGAGTATAACTGCTTTACAATGTTGTGTTAGTTTCTGCTGTATAACAAAGTGAATCAGCTATATGTATACACATATCCCCATATCCCCTCCCTCTTGCATCTCCCTCCCACCCTCCCTATCCCACCCCTCTAGGTGGCCACAAAGCACCAAACTGATCTCCCTGTGCTACTGAGCTGCTTCCCACTAGCTATCTATTTTACATTTGGTAGTGTATATATGTCAATGCTACTCTCTCACTTTGTCCCATCTAACCCTTCCCCCTCCCCGTGTCCTCAAGTTCATTCTTTTTTTTTTTTTTTTTGGTGGTCAGCAATATAATTTTTTATTGGGAATCAAGTTCATTCTTTATGTCTGCGTCTTTATTCCTGTCCCACCCCTAGGTTCACCAGAACCATTTTTTTTTAGATTCCATATACATGTGTTAGCATATGGTATTTATTATTCTCTTTCTGACTTGCTGCACTCTCTTTGACAGATTCTAGGTCCATCCACCTCACTACAAATAACTCAATTCCGTTTCTTTTTTTTTTTTTTTTTTTTTTTGCTGTACGCGGGCCTCTCACTGCTGTGGCCTCTCCCGTTGCGGAGCACAGGCTCCGGACACACAGGCTCCGCGGCCATGGCTCGCGGGCCCAGCCGCTGCGCGGCATGTGGGATCTTCCGGGATAGGGGCACGAACCCGTGTCCCCTGCATCGGCAGGCGGACTCTCAACCACTGCGCCACCAGGGAAGCCCAATTCCGTTTCTTTTTACGGCTAATATTCCACTGTATATATGTGCCACATCTTCTTTATCCATTCATCTGTCGATGGACACTTAGGTTGCTTCCATATCCTGGCTATTGTAAATAGTGCTGCAATGAACATTATGGTACGTGACTCTTTTCGAATTATCATTTTCTCAGGGTATATGCCCAGTATTGGGATTGCTGGGTCATATGGTAGTTCTATTTTTAGTTCTTTAAGGAACCTCCATACTGTTCTCCATAGTGGCTATATCAGTTTACATTCCCACCAACAGTGCAAGAGGGTTCCATTTTCTCCACACCCTCTCCAGCATTTATTGTTTCTAGATTTTTTGATGATGGCCATTCTGACTGATATGAGGTGAAACCTCATTGTACTTTTGATTTGCAGTTCTCTAATGATTAGTGATGTTGAGCATCCTTTCATGAGTTTGTTGGAAATCTGTATATCTTCTTTGGAGAAATGTCTATTTAGGTCTTCTGCCCATTTTTGGATTGGGCTGTTTGTTATTTTGGTATTGAGCTGCATGAGCTGCTTGTATATTTTGGAGATTAATCCTTTGTCAGTTGCTTCTTTGCAAATATTTTCTCCCATTCTGAGTGTTGTTTTTTCATCTTGTTTATGGTTTCCTTTGCTGTGCAAAGCCTTTTAAGTTTCATTAGGTCCCATTTGTTTATTTTTGTTATTTCCATTTCTCTAGGAGGTGGATCAAAAAGGATCTTGTGATCTTGTGTTTTATTCCAAAGAGTGTTCTGCCTATGTTTTCCTCTAAGGGTATTATAGTGTCTGGCCTTACATTAAGGTCTTTAATCCATTTTGAGTTTAGTTTTGTGTATGGTGTTAGGAATTGTTCTAATTTCATTCTTTTACATGTAGCTGTCCAGTTTTCCCAGCACCACTTATTGAAGAGGCTGTCTTTTCTCCATTGTATATTCTTGCCGCCTTTATCAAAAGTGACCATATTAGGTGGGTTTATCTCTGGGCTTTCTATACTGTTCCATTAATCTATATTTCTGTTTTTGTGCCAGTACCATACTGTCTTGATTACTGTAGCTTTGTAGTATAGTCTGAAGTCAGGGAGCCTGATTCCTCCAGCTCCGTTTTTCTTTCTCAAGATTGCTTTGGCTATTCAGGGTCCTTTGTGTTTTCATACAAATTGTGAAAGTTTTTGTTCTAATTCTGTGAAAAATGACATTGGTAGTTTGATAGGGATTGCATTGAATCTGTAGATTGTTTTGGGTAATAAAGTCATTTTCACAATGTTGATTCTTCCAATCCAAGAACATGGTATATCTTTACATCTGTTTGTATCATCTTTAATATCATTCATTAGTGTCTTATAGTTTTCTGCATACAGTTCGTCTCCTTAAGTAGGTTAATTCCTAGTTATTTTATTCTTTTTGTTGCAATGGTAAATGGGAGTGTTTCCTTAATTTCTTTTGGATTTTTCATCATTAGTGTATAGGAATGAAAGAGATTTCTGTGCATTAATTTTATATCCTGCTACTCTACAAAATTCATTGATTAGCTCTGGTAGAGTCTTTAGGATTCTCTATGTATAGTATCATGTCATCTGCATAGTATTATGTCATCTTCAAACAGTGACAGTTTTACTTCTTCTTTTCCAATTTGGATTCCTTTTATTTCTTTTTCTTCTCTGATTGCTGTGGCTAAAACTTCCAAAACTATGTTGAATAACAGCAGTGAGAGTGGGCAACCTTGTCTTGTTCCTGATCTTATAGGAAATGGTTTCAGGTTTTCACCATTGAGAATGATGTTGGCTGTGGGTTTGTCATATATGGCCTTTATTATGTTGAGGTAGGTTCCCTCTATGCCTACTTTCTAGAGAGTTTTTATCATAAATGGGTGTTGAATTTTGTCAAAAGTTTTTTTCTCCATCTATTGAGATGATCATATGGTTTTTATGCTTCAATTTGTTAGTATGGTGTATCACATTGACTTGCATATATTGAAGAATCCTTGCAGTCCTGGGATAAACCCCAGTTGATCATGGTGTATGATCCTTTTAATGTGCTGTTGGATTCTGTTTGTTAGTGTTTTGTTGAGGATTTTTGCATCTACGTTCATTAGTGATATTGGCCTATAGTTTTCTTTTTTTGTGACGTCTTTGTCTGGTTTTGGTATCAGGGTGATGGTGGCCTCGTAGAATGAATTTGGGAGTGTTCCTCCCTCTGCTATATTTTGGAAGAGTTTGAGAACGATAGGTGTTAACTCTTCTCTAAATGTTTGATAGAATTCACCTGTGAAACCATCTGGTCCCAGGCTTTTGTTTGTTGGAAGAGTTTTAATCACAGTTTCAATTTAAGTGCTTGTGATTGGTCTGTTTATATTTTCTATTTCTTCCTGGTTCAGTCTCAGAATGTTGTGCTTTATGCTTGTAGTAATTTTATTGGCATACAGTTGCTTATAGTAATCTCTCATGATCCTTTGTATTTCTGCAGTGTCAGCTGTTACTTCTCCTTTTTCATTTCTAATTCTGTTGATTTGAGTCTTCTCTTTTTCTTTTGATGAGTCTGGCTAATTGTTTATCAATTTTGTTTATCTTCTCAAAGAACAAGCTTAGTTTTATTGATCTTTGCTATTGTTTCCTTCATTTCTTTTTCATTTATTTCTGGTCTGATCTTTATGATTTCTTTCCTTCTGCTAACTTTGGGGTTTTTTCTTTTTGTTCTTCTTTCCCCAGTTGCTTTCGGTGTAAGGTTAGTTTGTTCATTTGAGATTTTTCTTGTTTCTTGAGGTAGGATTGTATTGCTATAAACTTCCCTCATTGTCATTTGTTTCTAGGTATTTTTGGATTTCCTGTTTGATTTCTTCAGTGATCTCTTGGTTATTAGTCTACTGTTTAGCCTCCAAGTGTTTGCAATTTTTACAGTTTTTTTTCCTGTAACTGATATCTACTCTCATAGCGTTGTGGTCAGAAAAGATACCTGATACGATTTAAATTTTCTTAAATTTACGAGGGCCTGATTTCTAAACGAAGATATGATCTATCCTGGAGAATGTTCCATGAGCACTTGAGAAGAGAGTGTATTCTGTTGTTTTTGGATGGAATGTCCTATAAATATCAATTATGTCCATCTTGTTTAATGTGTCATTTAAAGCTTGTGTTTCCTTATTTATTTTCATTTTGGATGATCTGTCCATTGGTGAAAGGGAATTGTTAAAGTCCCCTAATATTATTGTGTTACTGTCAATTTCCCCTCTTATGGCTGTTAGCATTTGCCTTATGTATTGAGGTGCTCCTATATTGGGTGCATAAATATTTACAATTGCTTTATCTTCTTGGATTGATCCCTTGATCATTATGTAGTGTCCTTCTTTGTCTCTTTTAGTAGTCTTTATTTTAAAGTCTATTTTGTCGATATGAGAATTGCTACTTCAGCTTTCTTTTGATTTCCATTTGCATGGAATGTCTTTTTCCATTCTCTCACTTTCAGTCTGTATGTGTCCCTAGGTCTGAATTGGGTCTCTTGTAGACAGCATATGTATGGGTCTTTTTTTTGTATCCATTCAGCCAGTCTATGTCTTTTGGTTGGAGCATTTAATCCATTTACATTTAAGGTAATTATTGATATGTATGTTCCTATTATCATTTTCTTAATTTGGGGGGGGGGTTTGTTATTGTAGGTCTTTTCTCTCTCTTGTGTTTCCTGCCTAGATAAGTTCATTTAGCATTTGTTGTAAAGCTGGTTTGGTGGTGCTGAATTCTCTTAGCTTTTGCTTGTCTGTAAAGGTTTTAATTTCTCCATCCAATATGAATAAGTTCCCTCTAGAGAATTTTTAATTTCATTTATTGTGTTCATCATTGTTTGCTCTTTGGTTCTTCTAGGTCCTTGTTAAACATTTGTTGTATTTTCTCCATTCTCTTTCCAAGATTTTGGAGCATCTTTACTATCATTACTCTGAATTCTTTTTTGGGTAGACTGCCTATATCCTCTTCATTTGTTTGGTCTGGTGGGTTTTTACCTTGCTCCTTCATCTGCTGCATATTTCTCTGTCTTCTCATTTTGTTTAACTTACTGTGTTTGCAGTCTCCTTTTCGCAGGCTGCAGGTTCATAGTTCCCATTGTTTTTGGTGTCTGCCCCCAGTGGGTAAGGTTGGTTCAGTGGGTTGTGTAGGCTTCCTGATTGAGTGGACTGATGCCTGTGTTCTGGTGGGTGGAGCTGGATCTTGTCTTTCTGGTGGGCAGGGCCACATCCAGTGATGTGTTTTGGGGTGTCTGTGAACTTAGTATGATTTTAGGCAGCTTCTCTGTTAATGGGTGGGGTTGTGTTCCTGTCTTGCTAGTTGTTTGGCATGGGGCGTCCAGCACTGGAACTTGCCGGCCATTGGGTGGAGCTGGGTCTTAGCGCTGAGACAGAGATTTCTGGGAGAGCTCTTACTGACTGATATTACATGGGGCTGGGATGTCTCTGGTGGCCCAATGTCCTGAACTCAGCTCTCCCACCTCAGAGGCTCAGGCCTGACTCCAGGCCGGAGCACCAAGACCCTGTCAGCCACACAGCTCAGAAGAAAAGGGAGAAAAAAAAGAAAGGAAAAAATAATAAATTAAAATTTTTTAAATTATTAAAATAAAAAATAAAAAAATTAATAATAATAATAAAAGAGAGCAAGCAAACCAATAAACAAATCCACCAATGAGAACAAGTGCTAAAAACTATACTAAGATAAACATAAAAATCAGAAACAAGTCAGTCGCAGAGAGCAAACCCCAAGTCTACAGTTGCTCCCAAATTCCACCACCTCAATTTTGGGATGATTCGTTGTCTATTCAGGTATTCCACAGATGCACGTACATCAAGTTGATTGTGGGGATTTAATCCGCTGCTCCTGAGGCTGCACAGAGAAAATTTCCCTTTCTCTTCTTTGTTCGCACAGCTCCTGGGGTTCATTCAGCTTTGGTTTTGGCCCCACCTCTGCGTGTAGGTCGCCCTCAGGCCTCTGTTTCTGCCCAGACAGGGAGGGGTTAAAGCAGTGGCTGATTAGGGGGCTCTGGCTGACTCATGCTGGGAGTAGGGAAGGGATCGCTAGTTATAATTGGAATGCGGGTCAAGCCTGGGGGCCGGTAGAGGCCAGCATGACATTGCAACAGCCTGAGGCGCGCCATGTGTTCTCCTGGGGAAGTTGTCCCTGGATCACGGGACTCTGGCAGTGGCGGGCTGCACAGGCTCCTGGGGGATGGGGGGGAGGTGTAGATAGTGCCCTGTGCTTGCACACAGGATTGTTGGTTGCTGCAGCAACAGCGTCAGCATTTCACGCCTGTCTCTGGGGTCTGAGCTGATAGCTGCGGTTCACGCCCGTCTCTGGAGTTGTTTAGGTGGTGCTCTGCCTGTTGTAGGCAGACGGGGAAGGAATTCCCCATCCTTGTGCACCCTGAAACCATGGTCTCTTGCCTCTTAGGCAGTTCCAGACTTTATCCCAGACTCCCTCCTGGTTAGCTGTGGTGCACTAGCCCCCTTCAGGCTGTGTTCGTGAAGCCAACCCCAGTCCTCTCCCTGGGATCTGACCTCCAAAGCTGGAGCCTCAGCTCCCAGCCCCCGCCCGTCCCAGCGGGTGAGCAGACAAGTCTCTTGGGCTGGTGAGTGCTGGTCGGCACCGATCCTCTGTGAGGGAATCTCTGCTTTGCCCTCTGCACCACTGTTGCTGTGCTTTCCTCCGTGGCTCTGAAGCTCCCCCCCCCACCCCCTGTCTCTGCCAGTGAAGGGGCTTCCTAGTGTGTGGAAACATTTCCTCCTTCACAGCTCCCTCCCAGAGGTGCAGGTCCCATCCCTATTCTTTTGTCTCTGTTTTTTCTTTTTTCTTTTGCCCTACCCAGGTAGGTGGGGAGTTTCTTGCCTTTTTGGAAAGTCTGAGGTCTTCTGCCAGCATTCAATAGGTGTTCTGTAGGAATTTTCCACATGTAGTTGTATTTCTAATGTATTTGTGGGGAGGAAGGTGATCTCCATGTCTTACTCCTCCGCCATCTTGAAGCCCCCCCCCCATTTAGGTGATTTTAAAGTTATACCACTCTAGGCCATTATTACAAAATCTACAAATAACAAATGCTGGAGAGGGTGTGGAGAAAAGGGAACCCTCCTACATTGTTGGTGGGAATGTAAATTGCTGCAGCCACTATGGAAAACAGTATGGAGGTTCCTCAAAAAACTAAAAATAGAATTGCCATATGATCCAGGAATCCCACTCCTGGGCATATATCCAGACAAAACTTTAATTCAAAAAGATACATGCACCCCTATGTTCATAGCAGCACTACTCACAATAGCTGAGACACGGAGACAACCTAAATGTCCATCAACAGATGAATGGATAAAAAGATGTGCCATATATATACAATGGAATACTACTCAGCCATATAAAAGAATGAAATAATGCCATTTGCAGCAACATGGATGGACCTAGAGATTATCATACTAAGTGAAGTAAGTCAGAAAGAGAAAGACAAGTACCACTTGATATCACTTATATGTGAAATCTAAAATATGACACAAAAGAACTTATCTACAAAACAGAAACAGACTCACAGAGAACCGACTTGTGGTTGCCAGTGGGGAGGTGGGTGTGGGAAAGAGGACTGGGAGTTTGGGATTAGCAAATGCAAACTATTATATATAGGATGGATAAACAACAAAGTTCTACTGTATAGCATAGGGAACTATATTCAATATCCTGTGATAAACCATAATGGAAAAGAATATGAAAAAGAATGTATATATATGTATAACTAACTCACTTTGCTATACAGCAGAAATTAACACAACATTGTAAATCAACTATACTTCAATAAAACAAATTTAAAAATAAAGTTACAGCATTCTAAAAAACAGCTAGTTGTTACATAAGATATTTTATAGAATCTAAACTCCTACAAAAATAGGTCTAGACTCAATCTACCTATCCTGTATAGTTTTCATTTAATTATCAGTTCAGCTTGTAATTAGATAAAAATCTAATTACACTGTTCCCTTATATGCATTTTTAAAAATAAATTTATTTTATTTTATTTATTTATTTTTGGCTGCATTGGGTCTTCCTTGCTGCGTGGGCTTTTCTCCGGTTGTGGTGATCGGGGCCTTCTCTTGTTGCAGAGCGTGGGCTCTAGGCCACGGGCTTCAGTAGTTGTGGCTCACGGCCTCTAGAGCACAGGCTCAGTAGTAGTGGTGCACCAGCTTAGTTGCTCCGCAGCACGTGGGATCTTCCCAGACCAGGGCTCGAACCCCTGTCCCCTGCATTGGCAGGTGGATTCTTAACCACTGCACCACCAGAGAAGCCCTATATGCTTTTTTTAATACTGTCTTTCTTTTTTTTAAATTCACACATACTTCCAGATACTAGGAATAAATACTACACAGACACAAGGGCACATCTCAGCATATTTGGAAGTTGAAAAACAATATTTGGGCTGAAAATTCTTAGCTGTTTTTACCTCCACTGAATATTAAAGCAAGAAGTATATTGGTGGTTATCCGGCCAAGCCAATGCAAGACCCCTTCTGTAACATCTATGGTACCAGATTTTCATTTGGCTTCTACATGAACATTCACAAGTCAATTTTGGTCAATTGTAAGCACCTCTAATCATTAAAGACTCTTCTTTTAGAATGTACTGAATCCGCCTCCTTTTCATTTCCCCTCACTGGTCTTAATTCTGTTCTCAGGGACCACATGACTATTTAACATCTATTTGAAAACAACTACCATGTTCACAATGAAACTGTTTTCTCATCTAAGTGGAACTTTCCTACTACTTTTTCAAGGTAGTGCAGTAGAGTGGTTAAAAGCACAGGCTTTAAAATCAGAACAGTTCTGGCTCATATCTTACATCCACCATTTACCAGCCATGTGACTTGACAAAAGATACCTAACCTCTTTAAGCCTCAATTTTCTTACCTGTAAAATAGGTGTAACAAAGCCCTCATAGAGTAAGCACTGAAAAACTAGCTATTTATACTCATCTGTCTTTCATGTAATTTATAGATCTTTCACTGAAATCACTTTCCTCTGGGTACACTCTGGTTGTCATTGTCCCTTTCAATAAGTAGCTCCCAGAACTTAATGTGGTCCTTTTAATGTGGTCTGAATAAGTTCATAGTACAAAAAACTCTCTTGTTATAGACAATAAACCTCTTTTAATGCAGCCTAAGCTTAAATTATTTTTTGGCAGTGAGGCTACTTAAGTTTGTGGTCATCTGAAACTTACAGGTCTTTTTTCATTTGAACTACTATTAAGCCAGGTCTTCCTTGGATTGTGTTTGTTAGTTTTATATACCTAAGTGAAGGGTTTTTATACATGTATCTATCATACATTTTTAAACTTTCTTCAGCCTGTCATTGCAGAGATTTTTTTTTAATGATTCTGCCATCCACTATATTAGCTAGTCTCCTAAGTATTACCTTCTGTACATTTGATAAAGATGACTCATATCTTCCATGTTGACAAAAGTGTTGACCAGAATAGGACCAAGTACAAAGTCCTGTGGCATGCTGCTGGAAACTTTCTTTCAGGCTGACTTTTTTTTTTTTTTAAAAAGGCATTATTTTGGTATAAATATTGAACCAGCTTTGAAGCCGCCTAACTTTCCTATTTTCCATCACACATTTCCCCCTTTTATTTACAGAGACATTGTATAAGGTTTTTGCCAAATATCTTGCTGAAATCAGGGTTACTATGCCTGATTATCAGCCCAGTAGAGCTATCAAAATCTATCAATAGGGGCTTCCCTGGTGGCACAGTGGTTGAGAGTCCGCTTGCCGATGCAGGGGACACGGGTTTGTGCCCCGGTCCAGGAGGATCCCACATGCCACGGAGCGGCTGGACCCGTGGGCCATGGCCGCTGAGCCTGCACGTCTGGAGCCTGTGCTCCACAACGGGAGAGGCCACAACAGTGGGAGGCCCACGTACCGCAAAACAACAACAACAACAACAAAAAAAACCCAAAATAAATTTTAAAAAAACCCAAAAAACCTATTAATAAAGTTACTCTGGCATAATATTCTCACCAAACCCATTCTGTCTTCTAGTGCACATTACTTAATTTTGTTTAATGTTAATGATTTAAAAAATTTTGGAGGGAAAAATTACAACCTTACAGAAAATCTATACGTACAAAAAACTTTCTTTTCCCCTGGTCGTTTGAGAATAAGTTGCCAACCTGATAGTCCAGAATACTTTCTCTGTTTTGTAAAAACAAGGACAGTCTCTTACATAACTGCAATATAACCATCAAAATAAGGAAATTAACACTGTTACATTACAACAGCTCAATTCTTAGCCCCCATTCAAGTTTCTCAAACTGATGGAACAATGTCCTTTACAGCAAAAGCACCCAGCTCAGAACCACATGTTGTATTTGGTTGGCCTGTCTTCTTCCTTGTCTCCAGTGTGGAACAGTTTCAAAGGTTTTCCTTGATTTTCATAATTTTGACACACTTGAGGATTACAAGCCATTTATTTAATAAAATATCTCTGTTTGGTTTGTATATTTCCTCATGATTAGATTTAAATTATGCATTTTAGGCTGGAAAATCACAGAAGTGATGCTGTGTTCCTCTCATGGTATCCTATTAAGTGATGCATGATACAGGTCTGTCCCATTCCTGAGGTTGTTTGCTTTGATTGCTTGATTGATATGGTCTACAGGTTTCCCAGTATAAAGTTACTCTGCTCCCCTCTGTAATTAATAATTTGTGTGTGTGTGTGTGCTTTAAATTATGTAAATGTACTAATCTTCATCAAATTTTCAATTTATTCACTCATTCACTTATATCTTATGGACTTGTGGCTTCCTATTCTATTCAATGAGTTGTAATCCATTATTTTGTTCTCAAATTGTCCCCAATTTGGTCATTGGGAGCCTCCTCAAGCTGACTTTTGTGTACTTTTGACATGTCCCATTGTTCTCTTAGCACGTTTTTTTGCTTTCTGGGACAAAAAAGATGTACTTTTCCTACTGCAGCCCTGTGAATCAGGTATTTTCCAGGGAACTCTGGGTCCTTTTTTAAGGGGGGAAAGAGCCAAGATCTGTGTGCTTGGTGTGCTTATTGCTCCTAGGCCTCTCAGTGGACAGAGTCAGGAATAGACACATGCACACACACACTCATGGATACACATATTTCCATTTATAGTCATATCTATATTGAAAACTACGAGTTCAACAGATTCCAATCCCAACATTATAAAATTCATTCTAGTTTTCTCCTTACCACATTTGTAATTCCCTTCTCTGACAGGAAGAAACCTGGCTTCCATCATCCTTAATATATTTACAGTTGAATCTCATGATTTGGGGTAGTTTGTTCTATAATGTCACTGCAAACACTGAATCATTGCTCCTAGGGGAAATACAGAGTTAGGTCCCTGTGAGCCTCTCATTAACATTTTTATCAACTGATCAGTATATAACCTTGTTTTATGTGTTTCTGTTTAAGGACATTTTATTAATATATATTATTGATTCATTAACATTGAATTTATGGTTAACAGCAATATAACTCATGCTGGAACAAACCTCATTTAACACACGTATTTTCTCTGTAAGGCACATCACAGGGTTCTTGCCCTTAGGAGCACTAGACTGCACTTCAGCACTACGATTGGGGCCATTTTAAACAGTGAAATCACCAACAAAAAGCCCCAAATGTTACAAAACAAAAAAATTAGACTGTGGAAAGGACACTTGTTTATAATGTGGAAGCTGAAACAAAGGCAAGAGTGTTACTTGTCTGACCTCAGCTGGGAATGTGTGCATCAAGTAACTCAAATTTTTTGCCACTCTGTGCATGTCTACAAATGATTGTGAAAGCATCGCAAGTACTGATTTTGAGGTTACAAATGAATTTTTGCAAGTAAGTGAATTTGCAAATAATGAGGATCTGTATTCATTTGATCAATTTCCCTGTTTATAACCAATCTCCCATGGGTGCTGCCATCTCCTCCACGTGGGAATGCCCTTGTTACCTTGCTCAGGCTATAATGCCTACCTACCACCTAGCCTCTTCTTCCCTATTCTCGCACTCACCTAATGGTTTTAGGACTCTTTCAGGAAGAGAAAGAGGAAGGAGACTACTTCGTTTTGAAGGGTTTGAAAAGAATCTCTCCAAATTAATGAGATATTTCAGAGGTACAAAAGATTAGATAAAGATGCAACAAACATTTGTGTATCGATGTGCTTAAAGAATAAAACAATACAGATAAAACAAAGTCCTTTGTCTATGACATAGGAGCCTTGTGTCTTCTGTCCACATCCACAAAACTGTGGCAGACTAATCCATTAGCTTGCAAGTAGGGCAAGTAGAGGCTGATACTAGATCAGCCTCAGGTTTACCCCAATGTAACAATTAGTACTAAGTTTTGCCGTCTTTCAGACAACAGTGACAGAGACATGCATTACATTGAACATAGAGGGAAATTTGCAACTGCTATGGCAGAAACCAGGTAAATTTTTAGAACTCTGGCTGGTTGGCTAGGGAGTGGGCATACAATGCTTGTTAAGAATGGCAACAGTTAAACTGTTCTTTAGCTCATCCCTTCCTTGAAGTCTATCATGCTAATCTTAGATCTATCCAGAGATGACAGTAAAGGGTTTTTTTGTTTTTGTTTTTTTTTTAACAGCACATCCAAACTGCTAAAAGAAGCTTTGGCCCTCTCAGAGATTTTCCTCAGGCAAACTAATTCCTGTGGGAAACCATAAATGAGGCATTTAGATTAAGGCTCTTACTTCCCCAGATTGGTTTACAATGCTGATGAAGTAACCCAATGAAGACTGAGAAACAGACCCAAAAAAATATAGATAACTTCTTGCAATCAGCCCTGATATCATGGAGAACTCCCCCTAGCACTTACATTTAATTTAAGATATCTTATTTTGATAATGGGGCAACAGGCGGCTCAGATTAAGGTGGACTCCTCCAAGAAGATTGTCAGCTGAAGGACACAAACTCTTGCCATAGCTGGAAAACGTGGCTGCAGCTGCCACAGAGCCTAAGGCTGGAATAATGTGGGCAAATAATAACTTTGGGTGGACTGAAACATTGGAATTTTGTTTGGTTAAGCTGAGGTCAGCCACTGCACTGCTTAAAACAAAGTCAATGCACCTTGTTTTCCACAAACGGTCACTCTCTCCTTCCATGCCTCTTACTCCCTCCCTTCTCCTCTACCCCAGTCTCAGCTACTTTAAGGGAAAGATGATTAGGGGAGGGGCCAAGATTTCTATGTCAACATGGGGCACTGGAGGTCTATGCACCTGGCAAGTATGCTGGGAAACTTCAGTGAGGGGAGGAAGTTGAACTTGTATGGCTCTGCTGGATACAGGTGCCCAAGTCACCATTCTACCAGACCCACAGGGGAACTGGCTCCTGGATTCAGCTTAATGGGGTTCAGGCAGGGTTCACCTAGGGAAGGAGAGCTGACATGACCTTGTGGGTGGGGCCCTCCAAGCCAATTCAACGTACTGTTGCTGTTACTTTTACATCTAAATGTACAGTAGGAATCAATGCGTTATATACTTGTGTTTCCTCATACCATAAATGCTAGAGGAGATTCTCCTGATTGGGAAGAGCTGCACGTAGAGAAATGTTAGTACTTTTTTTTTTTTAAAGTAAGAAAACAATTTTATTTACAATAGCGTCAAAAAGCATAAAATACTTAGGAATAAATTTAATCAAGGAGGCGAAAGACATACACTGAAAACTACACAATGTTGTTGAAGGAAATTAAAGAAGACACAAACGGAAAGACATCTTGTGTTTACAAATTGGAAGACTCAATATTGTCAAGATGTCAACACCACCGAAAGCAATCCACAGATTCAACACAACCCCCACCAAAAGTCCAGGGACACATTTTGCAGAAATATAAAAATTTATCCCACAATGTATTAGGGAATTTCAAAGAACCCCGAATAGCCAAAACAATCCTGAAAAAGAAAAGCAAAGTTGGAGGTCTCGCACTTACTGAGAAATGTTAATACTTTTGAGGCTCCACAATTTCAGCTACAACTCTACAGGACTGATGATTTTGCCCACTGGAGCCTCTGACAATGGCAACCTCCATTTGTAGGTGCTCCTGGGGTTTTCACTCATAGCTTTCCTAACAAACAGGGCTGCCACATATACCCCTTTTAAAAAGCAGCTATTAGCTTGCTACTGAGCTCTGGTTGAAACTGAACGCCTGACTGATAAAGGCTTTGCAACTCAGCCTAATGCTCCCATTTTGGGGTGGGTCAACTTGGACTGAAAGACACCAAGGTGAGAAGGGATCAGTAAGGCTCGCTTATCAATGGAAATCTGTTCAAGAATACCACTGTTCTGGCCCCAGTGGCATCTTGGTTTTATATGAAAAAGTGGTAGTTATCCCCCAGGAGAAAAGTTATCCTTCACCTTCTCCTCCCTCTGGCTTTTCTGCTTAAAGCAAAGCCACTGGCTCAATGGGATCCTCAATTCACAGTTTCCCCTAAATGCCTGGGTCTGATTCACTGATGGTTTGGCTACACTGGGAACAGATAGGAGTTCTTGGACCTGTTGCAGCCGTTCAATCCCAGTGTTAACATGTAGAACCTAAAGTGGACAAGGTCACTATACTCAGTGGGCAGAATTCAAGGCCACTCTCTTATCTCTTACCAACAGTCCTCTTGATGAACCTTGTTATATTTGTACTGACTCTTAGGCTGTTGCCAATGGCCTAGCTCTTTGGTCTGTACTTTGAAAACTACAGACTGGCAGATTAAAAACACTCATCTTCTGTGGAGATGTGAACTGTGGAAACAAACCACAGCTGCTGATCCAACCACTTGGGTCTCTCATATAGATATCTATGGTGGAGCCATTCTGATGGGACTAACTGGAGTCAAGCTGCTGACAGAGCTTTGCACTGCCTTTATTGCCACTACTGTTGCCTGTGTCCATCATTGTACTGGACATGATCCACACCCATCAGAGTAGGAGTCTATGTTTCTGATGCAAAGGCTACCACTGCATGTCAGACTTGGACTGCTGACAAAAGGTGATGCATTTGTCTCACAGAGAATAAGGCCACGTTGCATGAGTGTGGCCCCCACCCACTCCTGGCATTTTGAATACATTGGACTTTAGACCCTTGTCTCAGGGCTACTGGTGGTACCTCACTGCTCTTGACCTTTCTCAGCTTGGGTGTTATTGGTCTAGTCCAATCCACTGACTATAACCACACCATTGTGGCCCTTGAAACTAATATGTCATGTTTCTGGCTTTCTGGACCATTTACAGTCTGACAATGGTATACTTTTTATTGCAAAAGCCACTCAACAATGGGCTACTGGCCAAGGTACTTAGAGGACTTTCTTTTTATTTTTTTTAATTTATTAGTTTCTGCTTTATAACAAAGTGAATCAGTCATACATATACATCTGTTCCCACATCCCTTCCCTCATGCATCTCCCTCCCTCCCACCCTCCCCATCCCACCCCTCCAGGCGGTCACAAAGCACCGAGCTGATCTCCCTGTGCTCTGCGGCTGCTTCCCACTAGCTATCTACCTTACGTTTGGTAGTGTATATATGTCCATGCCTCTCTTTCGCTTTGTCACAGCTTACCCTTCCCCCTCCTCATATCCTCAAGTCCATTCTCAAGTAGGTCTGTGTCTTTATTCCCGTTCTACCCCTAGGTTCTTCATGACATTTTTTTAAAATTCCATATATATGTGTTAGCATACAGTATTTGTCTTTTTCTGACTTACTTCACTCTGTATGACAGACTCTAGGTCTATCCACCTCATTACAAATAGCTCAGTTTCGTTTCTTTTTATGGCTGAGTAATATTCCATTGTATATATGTGCCACATCTTCTTTATCCATTCATCCGATGATGGACACTTAGGTTGTTTCCAGCTCTCGGCTATTGTGAATAGAGCTGCAATGAACATTTTGGTACATGGCTCTTTTTGAATTATGGTTTTCTCAGGGTATATGCCTAGTAGTGGGATTGCTGGGTCATATGGTAGTTCTATTTTTATTTTTTTAAGGAACCTCCATACTGTTCTCCATAGTGGCTGTACCGATTCACATTCCCACCAGCAGTGCGAGAGTGTTCCCTTTTCTCCACACCCTCTCCACCATTTATTGTTTCTAGATTTCTTGATGATGGCCATTCTGACTGGTGTCAGATGATATCTCATTGTAGTTTTGATTTGCATTTCTCTAATGATTAATGATGTTGAGCATTCTTTCATGTGTTTGTTGGCAGTCTGTATATCTTCTTTGGAGAAATGCCTATTTAAGTCTTCGGCCCATTTTTGGATTGGGTTGTTTGTTTTTTTGCTATTGAGCTGCATGAGCTGTTTATAAATTTTGGAGATTAATCCTTTGTCAGTTGCTTCATTTGCAAATATTTTCTCCCATTCTGAGGGTTGTCTTTTGGTCTTGTTTATGGTTTCCTTTGCTGTGCAAAAGCTTTGAAGTTTCATTAGGTCCCATTTGTTTATCTTTGTTTTTATTTCCATTTCTCTAGGAGGTGGGTCCAAAAGGATCTTGCTGTGATTTATGTCATAGAGTGTTCTACCTATGTTTTCCTCTAAGAGTTTGATAGTTTCTGGCCTTACATTTAAGTCTTTAATCCATTTTGAGCTTATTTTTGTGTATGGTGTTAGGGAATGATCTAATCTCTAACTTTTACATGTCCCTGTCCAGTTTTCCCAGCACCACTTATTGAAGAGGCTGTCCTTTCTCCACTGTACATTCCTGCCTCCTTTATCAAAGATAAGTTGGCCATATGTGCGTGGGTTTATCTCTGGGCTTTCTATCCTGATCCACTGATCTATCTTTCTGTTTTTATGCCAGTACCACACTGTCTTAATTACTGTAGCTTTGTAGTATAGTCTGAAGTCAGGGAGCCTGATTCCTCCAGCTCCATTTTTCGTTCTCAAGATTGCTTTGGCTATTCAGGGTCTTTTGTTTTTCCAAACAAATTTTGAATTTTTTTGTTCAAGTTCTGTGAAAAATGCCAGTGGTAGTTTGATAGGGATTGCATTGAATCTGTAGATTGCTTTGGGTAGTAGAGTCATTTTCACAATATTGATTCTTCCAATCCAGGAGCATGGTATACCTCTCCATCTATTTGTATCATCTTTAATTTCTTTCATCAGTGTCTTATAATTTTCTGCATACAGATCTTTTGTCTCCTTAGGTAGGTTTATTCCTAGATATTTTATTCTTTTTGTTGCGATGGTAAATGGGAGTGTTTTCTTGATTTCATTTTCAGACTTTTCATCATTAGTGTACAGGAATGCCAGAGATTTCTGTACATTAATTTTGTATCCTGCTACTTTACCAAATTCATTGATTAGCTCTAGTAGTTTTTCGGTAGCATCTTTAGGATTCTCTATGTATAGTATCATGTCATCTGCAAACAGTGACAGCTTTACTTCTTCTTTTCCAATTTGGATTCCTTTTATTTCCTTTTCTTCTCTGATTGCTGTGGCTAAAACTTCCAAAACTATGTTGAATAAGAGTGGTGAGAGTGGGCAGCCTTGTCTTGTTCCTGATCTTAGTGGAAATGGTTTCAGTTTTTCACCATTGAGGACAATGTTGGCTGTGGGTTTGTCATATATGGCCTTTATTATGTTGAGGAAAGATCCCTCTATGCCTACTTTCTGCAGGGTTTTTATCATAAATGGGTGTTGAATTTTGTCGAAAGCTTTCTCTGCATCTATTGAGATGATCATATGGTTTTTCTCCTTCAACTTGTTAATATGGTGTATCACATTGATTGATTTGCGTATATTGAAGAATCCTTGCATTCCTGGAATAAACCCCACTTGATCATGGTGTATGATCCTTTTAATGTGCTGTTGGATTCTGTTTGCTAGTATTTTGTTGAGGATTTTTGCATCTATGTTCATCAGTGATATTGGCCTGTAGTTTTCTTTGTGATATCCTTGCCTGGTTTTGCTATCAAGGTGATGGTGGCCTCGTAGAATGAGTTTGGGAGTGTTCCTTCCTCTGATATTGTTTGGAAGAGTTTGAGAAGGATGGGTGTTAGCTCTTCTCTAAATGTTTGATAGAATTCGCCTGTGAAGCCATCTGGTCCTGGGCTTTTGTTTGATGGAAGATTTTTAATCACAGTTTCAATTTCAGTGCTTGTGATTGGTCTATTCATATTTTCTATTTCTTCCTGATTCAGTCTTGGCAGGTTGTGCATTTCTAAGAATTTGTCCATTTCTTCCAGGTTGTCCATTTTATTGGCATAGAGTTGCTTATAGTAATCTCTCATGATCTTTTGTATTTCTGCAGGTCAGTTGTTACTTCTCCTTTTTCATTTCTAATTCTATTGATTTGAGTCTTCTCCCTTCTTTTCTTGATGAGTCTGGCTAATGGTTTGTCAATTTTGTTTATCTTCTCAAAGAACCAGCTTTTAGTTTGGTTGATCTTTGCTATCGTTTCCTTCATTTCTTTTTCATTTATTTCTGATCTGATCTTTATGATTTCTTTCCTTCTGCTAGCTTTGGGGGTTTTTTGTTCTTCTTTCTCTAATTGCTTTAGGTGTAGGGTCAGGTTGTTTACTCGAAATGTTTCCTGTTTCTTAAGGTGGGATTGTATTGCTATAAACTTCCCCCTTAGAACTGCTTTTGCTGCGTCCCATAGGTTTTGGGTCGTCGTGTCTCCATTGTCATTTGTTTCTAGGTATTTTTTAATTTCCTCTTTGATTTCTTCAGTGATCACCTCATTATTGAGTAGTGTATTGTTTAGCCTCCATGTGTTTGTATTTTTTACAGATCTTTTCCTGTAATTGATGTCTAGTCTCATAGCATTGTGGTCGGAAAAGATACTTGATACAATTTCAATTTTCTTAAATTTACCAAGGCTTGATTTGTGACCCAAGATATGATCTATCCTGCAGAATGTTCCATGAGCACTTGAGAAAAATGTGTATTCTGTTGTTTTTGGATGGAATGTCCTATAAATATCAACTAAGTCCATCTTGTTTAATGTATCATTTAAAGCTTGTGTTTCCTTATTTATTTTCATTTTGGATGATCTGTCCATTGGTGAAAGTGGGGTGTTAAAGTTCCCTACTATGATTGTGTTACTGTCGATTTCCCCTTTTATGGCTGTTAGTATTTGCCTTATGTATTGAGGTGCTCCTATGTTGGGTGCATAAATATTTATAATTGTTATATCTTCTTGGATCGATCCCTTTATCGTTATGTAGTGTCCTTCTTTGTCTCTTCTAATAGTCTTTATTTTAAAGTCTATTTTGTCTGATTTAAGAATTGCTACTCCAGCTTTCTTTTGATTTCCATTTGCATGGAATATCTTTTTCCATCCCCTTACTTTCAATCTGTATGTGTCTCTAGGTCTGAAGTGGGTCTCTTGTAGACAGCATATATATGGGTCTTGTTTTTGTATCCATTCAGCCACTCTGTGTCTTTTGGTGGGAGCATTTAGTCCATTTACATTTAAGGTAATTATTGATATGTATGTTCCTATTCCCATTTCTTTAATTGTTTTGGGTTTGTTTTTGTGGGTATTTTCCTTCTGTTGTGTTTCTTGCCTAGGGAAGTTCCTTTAGCATTTGTTGTAAAGCTGGTTTGGTGGTGCTGAACTCTCTCAGCTTTTGCTTGTCTGTAAAGGTTTTAATTTCTCCATCAAATCTGAATGAGATCCTTGCTGGGTAGAGTAATCTTGGTTGCAGGTTTCTCTCCTTCATCACTTTAATTATGTCCTGCCACTCCCTTCTGGCTTGTAGAGTTTCTGCTGAGAGATCAGCTGTTAACCTGATGGGGATTCCCTTGTGTGTTATTTGTTGTTTTTCCCTTGCTGCTTTTAATATGATTTCTTTGTGTTTAATTTTTGACAGTTTGATTAATATGTGTCTTGGCGTATTTCTCCTTGGATTTATTCTGTATGGGACTCTCTGTGCCTCCTGGACTTGATTAACTATTTCCTTTCCCATATTGGGGAAGTTTTCAACTATAATCTCTTCAAATATTTCTCAGTCCCTTTCTTTTTCTCTTCTTCTTCTGGAACCCCTATAATTCGAATGTTGGTGCGTTTAATGTTGTCCCAGAGGTCTCTGAGACTGTCCTCTGTTCTTTTGATTCTTTTTTCTTTATTTTGCTCTGCATCAGTTATTTCCACTATTTTATCTTCCACCTCACTTATCCGTTCTTCTGCCTCAGTTATTCTGCTATTGATCCCATCTAGAGTATTTTTCATTTCACTTATTGTGTTTTTAATCGATGCTTGATTCATCTTTAGTTCTTCTACGTCCTTGTTAACTGTTTCTTGCATTTTGTCTATTCTATTTCCAAGATTATAGATCTTGGAAATAGAATCTTGGATCAGCTTTACTATCATTATTCTGAATTCTTTTTCAGGTAGACTGACTATTACCTCTTCATTTGTTAGGTCTGGTAGGTTTTTATCTTGCTCCTTCACCTGCTGTGTGTTTTTCTGTCTTCTCATTTTGCTTATGTTACTGTGTTTGGGATCTCCTTTTTGCAGGCTGCAGATTCGTAGTTCCCGTTGTTTTTGGTGTCTGTCCCCAGTGGCTAAGGTTGTTTCAGTAGGTTGTGTAGGCTTCCTGGTGGGGGGGACTAATGCCTGTGTTCTGGTGGTTGAGGCTCGATCTTGTCTTTCTGGTGGACAGGTCCACGTCTGGTGGTGTGTTTTGGGGTGCCTATGGCCTTATTATGTTTTTAGGTAGCCTCTCTGCTAATGGGTGGGGTTGTGTTCCTGCCTTGCTAGTTGCTTGGCATAGGGTGACCAGCACTGTAGCTTGCTGGTCGTTGACTGAAGCTGGGTGCTGGTGTTGGGATGGAGATCTCTGGGAGATTTTCGCTGCTTGATATTATGTGGAGCTGGGAGGTCTCTTGTGGACCCGTGTCCTGAAGTTGGCTCTCCCACTTCAGAGGCACAGCACTGGCTCCTGGCTGCAGCACCAAGAGCCTTTCATCCACCCTGGGCTGACATTCAGAGCCTCCTCAATGTACTCCTAATGGGGAAGAAAAGGCCAGTGTTTTCGAAAACCTGGTGTTCCAGACCAGACCTCCTCCTGTGAAATGGCTGCGCAGTCCCACTGCAGATTCTTGACTCATATGGTTGTGAATTCCATCAAAGGTCATTCCTATGGGGTTGGCTGAGGTCTTTGTTGGGATGCAGTATAGCTCATTTCCCACAGGTGTTGATCCAAAATGCACGTCCTCTTCTGATGGAAATACTAGGGTCACGACTAAATGCTGAACAGCCACCGATGAAGAAATGCTGGAACCTTGGGGAAACAACTTGCACTTTACAACTGGACAGGAAAATCGTTTGGTGAGAGAGAAGGCTAAAGGAAACGGAGGCCGGAGGCGTGACCGTAGCACAGGCCCGCGGTTACTCTTGAGGAGACGGCCTCAGCCCCAAACCACCTGGACCACCCAACAGGACCACTTTTTCTAGAGGACTTTCCATGCTCTCTATCATCCACAGACATCTGGTATAGTTGAGTGTTGGAACAGTCACCTCAAAAATCGACTCAAAAAGATCTCTTACTCTATATCCCTCATCCCCTCCTAGTTCACATGCTTCAGTACTAGGTATTTTGGTCACTGAATGGGGCTGTCTCCAGATAGGGATCATCTCTTCTTGCCCACTTCCTAGGTAATGATAAGGACAAAAGGGGTGGGGTAGGGGTGTATAAACCTACTTTGAAAATCCAGAATTCTACCCTGGGCATGACACTTCTTTCTTTCCCCTACTGACAATTGCAGGTTGGCCTGGTTGGTACACCCTCTTGGTGGCAGCCCAGCCAAATGGAGCCTATGGGATTTAAACATAAATCTGTTTCAGCTACTTGAATTCTATTGTTAGATGGATATGGTCCTAGCTTATAAGGATAATGACTACATAGTTGAATATCTTGCTCCTTGAGTCCCCCTAACGTGTTCCATAAGGGCCAAAATGGGAGACATAATGGGTCCCTATATATTTTATAAAAATGTTTTTATGCCTTTTGCACCTACCTTTCTGGATAAAAGGTCTGGGTGTGAGTAGGGGTTGACTGGGAGAAGGTGAAGTTATCGTTACTGGAATGGGACACACTGATTTTTGGTAGGGTAGATAAACAATCCCAGTACTAGGAGAAGGAACATCTTGGACCTTGGGAGGCACAGGAAAAGGAGAGACATATAAAGATCTTCCATCTTTCAGAGCTATCCCTGGGTCTTTCCTCATGAAGAAAAACACTTAGGTGAGGCTCTCCTAAACTAGCAAACACTAAATTTAACTCACTGCTGGGTCTGCCACAGCTCACAGGATAGCTCTGACCACAATTGCCATTCTCCTTAACCTTAGTAAGAAGCCAGTTGAAAATGACAGGGAATGGCCTGGCCCCTGCACCTCCCATGCAAAACATGTGTCAGTATCTCTGGATATCTTTCCCACTCCCATTCCTGTAGCCTTCACTAGTCACTCTGTGGGGTGGATGAATGCCACCTGGTGGGCAGCAAGGATAAACAGGACAGTTTGGACTGCCTGCCTATAGGCAGTCCCTCCATAAACAAGGACTAGACTCAATTATTCAAACTGAACTAGGAACCCTAAGGCCTACCAACCAGCTGCTGACCACATTTAGGGGGTCCCAATAATTATAAACATTTTCTTTCCAGGGACACCATGTGCACCCCCAGGACTGTACGTCTTATGTGGAAGTTGGGCATTAACTTGCCTCCTCTTAAAAACACAGTGGCTTGTTCTTTAGGGGAGGTCATATGAGACCTTTAAAAAAATACCGTCAGTAGATCACAGAGCCCTCAGATTACTGGGAGGACTATATGAAATGAAGCTGCTCTTGATAACTTGGGGGAGTTTCTCAGAGGGATTACTTACTTCCTTGCTATCTATATGCAACCACTGGGCAGTTATTCCTACAATGAGAACCACTGAATTAGAAGAGGTAGGACAAAATTTGTCCTGACTTCAGCTGAAGGTGGATGACATTACATTGGCTCTAGAAGGCATTCAAGCCAGCCTCAGTTCACTGCTCAGAGCTGTTATGATTGATATAATTGCCCTAGATTTCTTCCTTGCAGGCCATGGCAAAATACGTGCAATTGCTAAGACATCCTGCTGTAACTAGATTAATGCTTTGGGCCAAGGGGAAAAGTCAATACAGAAACAATACCTAGGAAGCAGCCAAAGTAGATTCTGATAGTTTATGGGATTTGTTCAGCTGACTTGGTCTGAACCCCTGGGGAGCACAGTAATTAATACTGCAGGTTGGCCTCATCCTGCTATTTAGAGTCTATTGATGGTACCCTTATTAAATGTTATACGAAACAAATTTAATGGATTTGGTCCCAGCCTCTGATGGTCAGATTAATCAGAATGACAAACAGAGTGGCATACTGACGGGAAAGTTTGCCAGAAGCCAAGAAACTGTAGAAACAAGGAGTGGATATTATTGAGAGAAAATTCTTTATGAGTCTCTCATAATTCTGCACATCTTATAAATACAGGCACTGACTGTCTCTGGTGGGCGGAATAATGGCTCCCCAAAGATGTCCATATCCTCATCTCCAGAAACTATGAATCTGTCACCTTACATGCCAAAGGGACTCTGCAGATGTTATTAAGGATCCTAAAATGGAGAGATTATCCTGGATTATCTGGGAGGGCCCAACATCATCTCTGTCAGGTCTTTATAAGAGAAAGGGGGAGGCAGGAAAGTCAGAGGAAATTGACAATGAAGCAGATGTTCAAGTGGTCTGGCCACAAGCCAAGGAATGAGGACAGTCTTTAGAAGCTGGAAAAAGCAAGGAATGGATTCTCCCCTAGAGTCTCCAGAAAGAACACAGCCTTTCATTTTTAGCCCTTTAAGATCCATTTTGGATTTCTGACCTCCAGAGTTGTAAGAAAAATCTGTGCTGATTTAAGTGACTAAATTTATGGTTGTTATAGCAGCAATAGGAAATTAACACACTGCCTTTGTCCTGGACCATTTTTTCAAGGATATTTGTACAGTGGTTTTTGAAAACATAATATCTCCCTCCAGAGCAACGGGCTGGAGGCTTACTGCACATTTAAAAGACATGGGCTCAGGACTTCCCTGGTGGCGCAGTGGTTAAGAATCCACCTGCCAATGCAGGGGACAAGGGTTCGAGCCCTGGTCCAGGAAGATCCCACATGTTGCGGAGCAACTAAGCCCATGCACCACAACTACTGAGCCTGCACACCACAACTACTGAAGCTGGTGTGCCTAAAGCCCGCACTCTGCAACAAGAGAGGCCACCACAATGAGAAGCCCACGCACCGCAACGAAGAGTAGCCCCCACTTACCGCAACTGGAGAAAGCTTGTGCACAGCAAATAAGACCTAACGCAGCCAAAAATAAATAAATGAAATAAACTTATTTAAAAATAAATAAATAAAAGACATGGGCTCCCCACGCTCTTATAACGCAACCCATTGCATGTACAGGTGTCACCTGGCCCCCTTTGCATCCTTCTGCAGAAGTTAGGGATTGGGGAACCAGTGCAAGAAGATGCTGATTCACTGCCCACTGCTACTGCTGTAACAAAGCCCTTTGTTTCTAACGTAAGAGTCATGTGCCTTCTGCCAGTATTCCATGAAACTGTTAGCTTATAAAGGAAAAAATCTCAAACCCTTCACAATTCTTGTTAGATTATAGAACAACTCAGATAAGCTATGATGTTGTCTTCACCTTTCAACTCATTTGAGAACCAAGATTTTAAGAATTATTTGGATGAAATGAAAGGACTGGATGACTAAATTTTTTTAACACTTGTCATCTTCAAGTTGCCTTTTTTTTTTTTTTTTTTTTGACTGCACTGTGCAGCTTGTGGGATCTTAGTTCTGCAACCAGGGATTGAACCCAGGCCCTCAGCATTGACAGCGTGGAGTCCTAACCACTGGACTGCCAGGGAATTCCCTTTAAGTTGCCTTCTTGAGTGCTACAAAACTCCCCAGCATCTGGAAGCATCCTTTTTTTTTTTTCCAGAAGCATTATTATTCTCTGAAATTCCTAGATGATTTGCTTCATAGATTTTGTACCCTTTAACTTACTTCTCTCTGCCTTCAGAGAATAACTAAAATTTCTCCATGGCTCATTTGGTTAGTTTATACAACAAGGTGGCAGACTCTTCATATAAGGTAACCTCCTAAGGTCAGGAAACACATTCCAAACACATGTGTTTGAATAAATCTGTCCTCTGAAAAGAAATCATAAGGCTTGGAGTTTTACGCAGAATAAAACCAAGCTTGAGTCTAATTACAAAAATATTTATCCTTGTATTTGTATGTTTCCAGGAGAACCAGTCTTACTACTTCTGTAAGATATTCAAGGCTTGCCCTAGGAACTGTGTCTCAGGTTATCAGTATTATCCTATTTATAAGAGAAGTCAAAAGAGAATAGTCTATGAATATTTTGAGGCACTTTCATAAGGCCTGAATAAATTCAGACTCCTAATAGGAGATGAGTAGGTGAAATGTAATAACATTAAAAGCAAGTTTATAATGGAATCCTGGCAATACTTACCAATATTGGAGAAAATCCAAAGTAAGGTTTATCATGAGTAATATAATCAATTCAGAATTAAAGAGACTGTAGTGAAATATGATTTTTTGATATTTGATAACATTTGCTATTCTACTTTGTGACAGAGGCATAGGAAAAATGTAGATAGTAGGGATGATCCCACCAGCTCTCTGTACAGCTTGGTGCCCAAGGGACATTTGGCAATGTCTAGAAACAGTTTTGATTGTCATAATAGTGGTGGGGTGGTAGTACTACTGGCATCTACTGAGTAAAGGTCAGGGATGCTGCTAAACATCTTACAATGCACAAGACCACACCCCACCCCCCCGCAAACAAAGAATGATCTGGTCTCAAATGTCAGTAGTGTCAAGGTTGAGAAACCCTGCTGTGTAGGAACGATAAAAAACAGTGAGACTGGTGATGGAATAGTGCTGTATCCTGGCACCTAGTTATGGTTACATGCATCTATACATAGGATAAAATTGCATAGAACCACATACACACATGCACAAATCAATGAAGATTTAAAAATATGGTGAAAACTGAATATGGTCTGTAGTCCAGTTAACATATCAATTTCCTAGTTTGATATTATGCAGCAAAAATTTAAGATGTCACCATTGGGGGAAGCTAGGTGAAGGGTACAAGGACTCTTTGTAGTACTATTTTTGCTACTTCCGTCTCTGTCTATAGTTATTTCAAAATAAAAATTAAAAAGAAATGGTGAGGGGGCTTCCCTGGTGGTGCAGTGGTTGAGAATCTGCCTGCCAATGCAGGGGACATGGGTTCGAGCCCTGGTCTGGGAAGATCCCACATGCCACGGAGCGACTGGGCCCGTGAGCCACAACTACTGAGCCTGCGTGGCTGGAACCTGTACTCCGCAACAAGAGAGGCCGCGATAGTGAGAGGTCCGTGCACCGCAATGAAGAGTGGCCCCCGCTCGCCGCAACTAGAGAAAGCCCTCGCACAGCAACGAAGACCCAACACAGCCATAAATAGATAGACAGATAGATAGATAGATAGATAGATAGAAAGAAATGGTGAGGGACTTCCCTGGTGGTCCAGTGGGTAAGACTCCATGCTCCCAATGCAGGGGCGCAGGTTTGATCCCTGGTCAGGGAACTAGATCCTGTATGCCGCAACTAAGAGTCCTCATGCTGCAACTAAGAGTCCGCATGCCACAACTAAGAAGGCCGCATGCCGCAACTATGAGCCTGCGTGCCACAACTAAAAAAAAAAGAGATCCGCATGCTGCAATGAAGATTCCGTGTGCTCCAACTAAGACCCAGCACAGCCAAAATAAATAAATTAATTAAAAAAAAAAAAGAAATGGTGAGACTGGAGCAAAATAAGAACCACAGGTGTGTTCTTCAGAGAGGTTTCTCTTCCCTTGTGCCTCTGCTGGCTGGCCCCCTCGTTGCTTCTGTATGTTATACAGTGGCTGGCACAGTTGTGAGATCCTACTTAGCAGCTTGTATTCAAAGCTTGTGGTGGCTGTAGATGTATTTGTACATTCTACCCAGTGGCCTAAAGTTTTAGTTGACAAATTAATAAACAACCATCCTCACCACCTCTTCCACAGTCCTAAGGCTCAGAAACTTACCGAACATTTTACCCTGTTCCCTTTGATTTGGAAGTAGCCCTAGAGATATTTGTGGACTGTTCCTAGGCTGTGGACCACACTTTAAGATCAGTGTCCTAGCAGAGTTTCTATTTCTCACCACTGCATCTTTCTCATGAAGTTGCCCCTTTCAACACACTTAACCAAATCATATCCATTCCTCAAGGTCTGGCTCAAATCATTTCCTTTAAAACCCTTCTCTGACTCTCTCTCCTTCCCTGGCACCAAGCAGGCAGTGAATAATGTTTCCTTCCTCTGAAACTACTGCAAAGCAAATAAGGCTCAGGTTATATATGGTATGTATTATCTATCTATCATCTACCTATCTATCACTGCACTATAAACCTTGGGGGAGACAAAGGAGTATAAAATATGATTTACTGATCTAAATGAATTTCTTCTCTAGTGGTAAAAATGACAGTTCGACAATTCATGTTAGCAGTAAATGCTCTCATGCCAAGAAATTAGCTTAGGCATTGTGTGGTACTAATGATGATTAAGACTTGATCCCTGTATTCAAGGACCTTGTCTAGTAAAAGAAATATGCACATAATTAAGTGTAACACAAGGCGGAATGTGATAAGTGACAGCAGAAAGGTAATAAAGTCATATGGGAATATATTTAGAAAATATGTCTGATCAAAAAATGTAATCAGGGAAAAATTGTTAGGGAACATCACATTTCAGGTAAGTCTTGAAGGATGGGTAAAACAAGTCAAAATGAGAGGGAAGAATTTCTACTTGCAGTGAAAATGTTGTGTTGAAACCTACAGGCAGGAAAGCATGAGGCAAGCTTGGAATGCTTAGTGGACTCACTTGGTTGAGGGTAAGATATGAATGAGGAGCAAGGTTTTTTGGTCACAGAGGGCCCTGGACGCCATGCCACAAGTTTAGATATTATTCTGAAAGTTTGGTGAGAGTTAATGACAATTTTCTGGGTGTCATAATGGAAGCTTAGTTCTGGAAGGATAACATATGGCACCAATAGAAAATAGTTTTGAGGATGGTGACTTTAGACTGAGGCAAAGGAATCTGTAGGTTACAGAATTAATGAGGGTGTGAACTAGACTGGTAGCAGGAGAAATAGTTTTAGATAACAGAAGGTATGTTACAAGTGATGAATTGTCAGGTGAAGTGTACAAATAATTATGATGGTCAGAGGAAAAAATTATTCTGCTTGGGTGTTTTCTAAGAGAGAAAGCAGCAATAATGGGCACAAACTCGGGGGGTGTAGTGACTTGAAGGAATGATCATAGGTGAGAAAACTACAATGTACATGTGCTTCTAGAGATGAGAGTAAATATGTTTGACTGCAGCAGATTGTATCTATAAAGTAATGGGAGTGAAGCTCGAAAGACCAGGAGTTAGTTGTAGAAGGCCTTGCATCTAGTTAAGAAGCTTGGGCTTCAGTTTTGAGACAATGGGAGTTTATGATGGATCTCAAGTAGGGGAGTAACATGATGAAGGCGTGTTATTTACACCACTTATTTGACATAACATATGTACCACCTTGTGTTATTATGTAAGTTTAATCCTGGACACAGGATTAAAGTTTGCTCAATAAATTCTTGTTGATTGACTGAATCGATTGACTCATTTTGTCAAGGAAGAATTCTTCTGCCATGTGAATAATAATCTCATTAACATACTTGAATTTTGAATATTGAGACTTATAAAAAGGGACCTATCCAGTTAGATCTGGCTCATATTGGCTTGTGAAAACTGAATGATAAATTTCAGGAATTTTGTGAGCAAGGACCACAAGTTGGTAGCTTGAGATTGGCCATTTTGCAAGTATTTACATCAAGGAGATTGGGAAATGCTAAAAAAGCAAAGCTTGTTTTCGGGAGAGTTGGTTATTAAACATATATCACCACGGCACTGCTTATCTCCACCTCCCTCCATTCTTCTACCCCCCACCAAGGTATTTGAGGGTGGAGACTGAACCTTATTTGTCTCTGTATCCTCAACACAGTATTTGGACATTAACGTGCTCAATTAATGTTTATAGAATGAATGAAATATGCTCTTGTAATGTTTTTTTGTTTATTTAATAAACAAAAATCATTCAAAAGAAATTCAAATAGAAAACTAGACCTTGCGGGCCAAATTAGATCCTATGCCTGTTTTTGTAAGTAGTTTTACTCGGACACGGCCAGGCTTAGTCATGTATGTATTGTCTATGGTTGCTTTGTGCTACAAGGACAGAGCTGAGTATTTGAGATAGGAAATGTATGGCCCACAAAGCCCAACATATCTACTATCTAGTCCTCTCTGAAAGTTTGCTGATCCCTGATCTAGACCCACACGTCCAACAGTTTCTTAAAAGGTAGGATGGTTTCTAAAAAGGGCCATAATGAATTACTATACTGTATATTCTTACAGATAAATTATATTACTTCATAAATTGTGCATAGACATCAGAATTTTGTAGAAATTAATGTAGACACAGATAATTATAGAGCAATTTCATAAGCGTAGGGTTAGATATAAATGGTTTTCCAGTGGTGGAACTTTCTACCTTGAGAAGTAATGATTACCTCACATGTAAACATAAGCAAATAGTCATCCTTTAGCAGAAAGCCTTGTGTAATTTGTTCATGTTATTGAACAATGCTGCCAGAAACATAGCTGATCTGAAATGTCTATATTGCAATTTATACTTTAAGAACTTCTCTTAGACACAGATTCCAAAATGGCTCTGCTAAAAAGTGGTCTTCATGCAAGAGTACTTATAGCCAGAACACAGTTGTACGGTTTAAGAACAGAAATACACAGTGTATCTTTGCATATTTGGGTCACGGTGTGGTGTCAAGAGTTTACATTTGCAATACTGGTTAATAAAGTTCAGGTCCAGTGCTGTACATTCCTTGCAAGTCATCTTTAAAGGCAAATGACGAGGTCATTTAAAATTTATAATTCTCTACGGGAAAATTAACTTCCTGTTATTTGTACCCATACTACATCGATAATAATTTTTGAACAACTACCTTTAATGCCACCTAAAGTGTGAAATGGAGCAGTAACTTAATTTGATAGAATATAAAATGAACACCTCAGCTACATTAAACTGTCCCAGTTGGGTGGGCACTCCTTGGGTACACTGTTTCTGCCCCAAACATCCTGGGGGACCGTATTCACAGAGAATTCAGGGGTGGGCTAGCAGGGCTGTCAGCGCGGGAGCGGAGGCCACTGTCAACACAGGTGGCCTGATCACCTGACCAAACCGGGCTGACCCGAGGGTGGGAAGCTCTGGTCGTGGAGCAATGACTCCGCGGAATTGCGCAGGGTAGCTACAGGCGCGTACACCATTTTCCCTTCGTTATGATGAGGATTTTTTTTCCCTCCATTAACCTTTCACCTCCGGCGCATCGGACTGTAAGAGCAAGCGTTTAAAAATTTTCAAGTATGCAAAACTTAAGCACATTTAAAAATGAACCACATAAAAAAAATGAACCACAAAAAACCTCGCGGGCATTTGTTTCAGACCCTCCTCCCAGTGGGGTATGCGAAGCCAGAACAGGCGCGGAGTGAGGGCGCACCGTAACCGTGGGGTGTGAGATGACTGGGTGGAAGAAACTACCTAGCCCGACAGCGCGCAGGCGCATTTCCGACCGCAGCGCCCAGTGGTCGAGCCCCCTTTCCAGTAATTTCGCTAGCCGTGACGTCATCCCCGTGCGCCCTTACGGTGCCTCCCAGAAGCCGCAAATTCATTTTTTGGTAAAGGGGTAAAAAGGAATGAACTGACCTCTTCCGCCCCGCTTTGTTTTCAGTCCTTCTCTCTGAACGCGCCTACGCTTTGAGCAATGGAGCGGGAGAGGGAAAGAAAAGCGGCCAGAGCTCCAAGCGGCAGCAGCCAGGAATGACTCGGCGACGTCGCCAGCCACGTTACCCGGCGTGCCCCGCGCAGCGCCGGCGGAGGGACGTGGGGGGAGAGGCGGGGAGGAGGAAGCGGCGGCGGTTGCGGATGTCGTTGTGACCGAGTGGCGTCTGAGCACAGGGCGGCTGCTGAGCGCCCGACCCGGGCCTGCGCCGGAGCCCACGCCAAGCTTCGCTGCGGGCGGCCTTGCGCCCGCTGTCACTGAGGCGACGTGCCTCACGTTCTTCGCTGCTCGGGCTGGCCGGCTCTGGCGTCCCCTGGCTCCCCCTCGCTCGCCCGCTCCCTCCTGCGCGCCTGAGTCACCGCCGCCGCCATGGCCGAGAATGGTGAAAGCGGCGGCCCTCCGAGCTCCCAGGACAGCGCCGCCACTGCCGAAGGTGCCGGCGCCCCCGCCGCCGCCTCCACGGAACCCAAGATCATGAAAGTCACCGTGAAGACCCCGAAGGAGAAGGAGGAGTTTGCAGTGCCTGAGAATAGCTCCGTCCAGCAGGTGAGGGCCGCCCGAGGCTCGGGGCGGGGTGGGGATGGCGGCAGGACCTCCTCCCGCGGAGGGAGAAGGTTTTGCAAGGGCCTGGGAGGAGGGGGTCGTCCCCGGAGGTGCCCTCGGCTTTTCTCCCGGGCCTCCTCCCAAGTTAGATCACACCCAGGTTCGTGGGTTTGCACCTGGGGACACCGCAGAGGTTTGTGGCGGGGCCTCGCGGCCTGTTTGCGGGAGGTGCCGACGCCGCTTCCCTCAGCGCCTTCCTCCTGCTCGGGCGTCCGCAGACCCCCAGCCACCTCCCCCAGCACCCCGCCCCCAGCCGCCTCCCTCCGGCTCCTCACAAAGGAAAGGGACCCGCCGCCTGGCTCCAGGCGGGGTGGAGGCTGGGCGAGGGTTTGCCTTAGCCTAGTCCGCGGTTTTGTTTTATGAAGGGAAAAAAAAGAGGGGGTGATCATTGTTTTACCTGCCTGCGGGTTAAGGTGGATTTTGGGGGGTGAGGATCACGTGTACATTTAGTTCTGCTGAAATCTTTCCCACCTTCCAGTCTTTAAAGAAATTAGCTATGATGTAGAAATTGCTTTCAGCCGCATCTTAATAGTACAAGGCTTAAGGAGAAAGGTGGATGACTTTCAGTGACGACTTGCTGGATTTCTTTTTAAAGTACATTTGTTATCCCTTAGATGCTAATCGTTGGGGAGGATTTTGTTTCATTTTAGAGGGATAGCTATGTTCTTCAGATACTAGCGCTTGCAATCGGATAAAAGAGAACGAAATTGGAGTTACTGGAGAAAAATAAAAAATAATTTACGGCTTAAAATCTGTTCAGGAATACAAATTTTGTAGTTAATAATCTTGAGGAATTTAACAAATCGTTTTAGTTTGTTATTGAATATACGTCCCAGGATATTGCCCTAATTACTGAATTGATTTCAGGCAATGTGAACAGTTTATGAAGAAGCAAAAATTCCTGAAATGTACCTACAGATTTCCCTAGGAATAATAAATGATTGGGGTATTTTTTTATGTAATTCTGAAAGGTGGTGTGTAGTGAGAAACTTTGACCACCTATTGAATCACTTCTTTTGGTCTTTCAATTCTCCTATAAAAATTTTCCTTAACATTTTAATATTTTGCGACATACAGGAGAATTGAAATAATCGTGCAGTGAACACCCATGTGTCCATCACCTAAGTTAGCGTTTTGCTTTATTTGCTGTATGGCACAATTAATCATTTATCAGTCAATTTTTTGGGTGCATTTCAAAGTAAGTTGCAAGTATTAGTACATGTTACCCTTAAAAAGCACTTAAGCAATGTGCATATCATTAACCTGAGTTCAGTTTTTAACTTAAAATTTTATTTACGTAAGTTTGACTTGCAGTGAAATGCGCACGGTTGCCACTCCATGAGTTTACACAAATACATACACTTGTTTAATCCGAAGCCTAATGGAGTTGTAGAACTTTGTAATTAACTAGAAAGTTCCCTCTTGCCCTTTTCCAGTCAGTTCAGTCGCTCCCCTCTATCAACCAGTGTTTTGATTTTTTTCCTTCATGGACTTGTTTTGCTTATTCTAGAATTTCACGTAAGTGGGATTATATGGTATGTACTCTTGGGAAAGGCTTTTTCATTCAGCTTAGTGTTTTTAAGACTCGTGTATCCTCAGTAGTTCTTTCCTTTTCATTACTGTGTTGTCTTCCGTTGTATGAATATACCACCATAATCTATGCATTTTCCTGTTGAGGGTCACCTGGGCTCTTTCCAGTTAGTTGCTATGAGTACTCATACAAATCTGTATTGTTGGACAAATGCGTTTATCTCGCCTGTTAGAAGTGCTTAGAAGTGGAATGACTGGGTCATAGCGTAGCTGTAGGTTTAGTTTCATAAGGAACTATGTTTTTTAAAAGTGCTTGTACCATTTTACAGTCACACTGACAGTGCATGGGAATTCCCGTTGCTCCACATTCCTACTAACATTCGATAGTATCAGTCTTTTTTTAGTGGGTGTGTAGCCATATTAACTTTTGAAGCCCATAGTTCTATTTAGGATTCCTGGTTCAGGTCTTCACCATCCTGGCTGCTTTCAGCATTTTACTGTAAAAGATTAGAAATAAAGTCAATATTTTGTAAATAGTAGAATTCATTTAGTTCAGTTTATTATGCTTTTATCTGTGAGGATGTTTTAACTTTTTGTGATGGTGAAACTAGAATTTCAAATTCTGTGGAAGTTTTCATTTTACTCCTCTGTAACCAAAGTAAATTTTTAATAGATAAAATTAAAGTCTCTCTGTAGCAACTTTTTCTCATGGCAGTTGAATTTTTGTTTTGATGAATACTTTCTGTTGAAGCAGAAAACGTGATAAAAATTGAAGCTCAACACTGCATCAAGAACCAGAAGACAAATTGAACTACCTATGGGCTCTGTTAGGGGAAGTACATACAGAAAAATGTACAAGAATAAGAAAAGTAGTTTTCACATGGTTTGTAAAATTCTACTTGAAGCACAAAAAAAGATCTGTCATTTTATAATTTAAAATTTTTTCTAAGGGTTTCACAGATTTAAACTATTTGCTACAGATTAAAATTTGTCATTAAAATAAACTTAATAACATTGAGATTTCACTAAAAATGTTTAGTAAAAAATTGGGAAGTATTTGGTCCAGAAAATTCTTATCTAATCTTAGAGGTAAAGAAGGTAAGTAAAAGACCTACAAAAGGATAATATTGAAAGCTTAGGCTTTCTATCAGGCAAACCCCATTTTCTGCAATTTAAAATTTCTTTCACTGTTTCTATATAATGTAAATTCTCAGTACATTATGCTGAAATAGTATTTATATGAGCATGTTCTAATAATTGATGAAATTATATTAAATCTCTTAGGTATAAAAAAAGTTGTAAGGTGGTTATTAATTTTCTTATTTTTCCCTCAATTTCTGTTTGTATATAACAGGCAGAAACAAGATACTTTAATACAGTTTGTATTTAACATTTTTAACTTGTTCGATTGATAATAAAGCTTATACTTTTTAAAAATTAAAGTGAAATTTATTTTTCATTACGTACTCAGAATCAGTTGAGTAATGTTTAAATTTCTAACTAAAGGTGGTTAGAATATAAACTTCACTATGTATGTTCCAAGGTGGTTTCATGAATAAGGGTTTTCATAATATAAGTAGATTTTTAAAAATGTGTAATGGCAAAAAGTCCCTGTGTATGAGATTATGTTTTCTATTAATTATTCATTATTTTCTATGGGAAACAGTTTGAGGATTTCTAAGTGTCAACAAACAAGATGAAGTCCAGAGGAATGTTGTCTGTGTGTGAGTGGTTACAATTAGTGCAGAGAATAGAAGGGCAGTTCTGTATACTAGCTCCTAACTAGCTTGTTCTGGGATTTTGTGGCTCTCTAGATTATAGTGTAAGATTTTGAAATGCAGTCATCTGAAATATTCAGGCGGTGTATATTCTAGTTTTAGAAAATATATTTGTCACTTGAATCTTTTAGAAAAATACTAACATACTTAGACATAAGGTAAATATTATGTATTGAATAGAAGTGAACCTTTCCTTGATAAGGGAAATTACATTGCGTCAGTGTCATCATCACAAACATCATTTAAAATTATACTTTATAGGGTAGATCTAGAACTCTTGTCCACAGTGGTGCCACCAGCCACATCTGACTGTTGAACACTTAAAATGTGGCTAGACTGATTTGAAATGTGCTGTAGGGGTAAAATACACACCAAATTTTGAAAACTTGTGGCTTATTTCTTTGCATAATGTTTTCAACATTTATCCATGTTGTAGCATGTATCAGTACTTCCTTTTTATTGCTGAATAATATTCCCATGTATGGATATATATGTTACATTTTATTTTTCCATTAGTTGAGGGACATTTGGGTTGTTTCTACTTCTTGACCATTATGAATAACACCTACGTGAATACTTATACAAGTTTTTTGTGGCCATAAGTTTTCATATTTCTTGAGCGTATGCCTGTGAGTTGAATTACTGGGTCATGTGATAGCTCTCTGTTTACCTTTTTGAGGGACTGCCAAACTATTTTCCAAAGTGGCTGTACCAATTTTTATTCCTACCAGCAGTGCATGAGGATTCCAATCACTTTCCATTGTGTATAACACTTGTTATTGGTCTGTCTTTGATTGTAGTCTTCCTAATTGCTGTCAAGTACCTTACTGTGATTGCTTGGCTTTCTCTTGCTCAAGCAGCAGTTCTTAATATGGTCTGGGGGGTCCCCAGGGCCCTTCTAGGAGGATCATAAGATCAAAATTAGTTTCATGATAGTTCTGAGAGGTTATTTGTGTTTTTCACTCTAATTTTCTCACAAACAAGCAGCATACTTTTTCAGAATCTTTTAGATGTGAAACGTGAAAATCCAGTTGTCTACTATTATGAGACTAAAGTGATTTGCAAAAATTTTCAACAGTGCTATTCTTCAAACTAGGAAAATAGTTATTTTTCATAAAAAAGGTATTTAATGTAATGAGTTTATCTTGAATGAATTTTTCAAAGATTTCTCAGTCTTAATTTCTAGTATATCAATAGATATAACCTACATAAACAAAAACTCTGGGGTTTCAAATTTGAAAGAGTTGTGTCCTGAGGCCAAAAATTGCTGCAATGGAGTATTTAATAGATTACGTAGATACTTTTAAGATTGAGGATTGGGCTTCCCTGATGGCGCAGCGGTTGTTGGGAGTCCACCTGCCAATATAGGGGATGTGGGTTCGATCCCTGGTCTGGGAAGGTCCTACATGCCATGGAGCAACTAAGCCTGTGTGCCACAACTACTGAGCCTGTGCTCTAGAGCCTGTGAGCCACAACTGCTGAGACCAGCGTGCCACAACTACTGAAGCCCGCGCGTAGAGCTGTGCTCCACAACAAGAGGAGCCACCGCAATGAGAAGCCCGCGCACCGCAACGAAGAGTAGCCCCTGCTCGCTGCAACTAGAGAAAGCCCGCACGCAGCAGTGAAGACCAAAGCAGCCAAAAATAAATACATAAATTAATTAATTAAAAAAGATTGAGGATTGACTTCAGTAAGTTATTATTTCTTGCCTAGAGACTATGGTAGCCTACTGGTCAGTCTCCCCCATTAATTCCTAGAGCAATCTCTAAAAAATAGTAATGAGATCATTTTATTCTCTACATAAAACTAACAGCTCCATATTGATCTTGGACTTATATAATGTGGCCATGAGGCCCTGTGTGATAAGATTCCATCCTGTGTCTCCATTCTGACACCATCTTTCCTCCTTGGCTCTTGCTTTATTGACTTCTTAGTTCCTTGATCTGTTAATCACATTTTTTTTTCCTGCCTCAGGAGTTTTGTGCAGTTTGTTCTTACTACCTGGAATGCCTCCCACTCTTTGCCCATTCTCAGTGCAAGGGTCACTTTCTCAAAGAAGTATCCCTGATTTTCCAGAGTTGGTTGGGTTTCCCCATTGTACTTTCTCACAGCACCCTGTTTTTGGTCATAATTTATTATAGTTTAAAGTCTATATTTATGTGATTATTTGATTAATGCTTATTTTTTTGCTAGAGAGGACCTGTGATTGTTCACTATTGTGTTACCAGAGCTTAGCACATAGTATGGGTTCAGTAAATATTTGTTTACAAATGAATATATTGTGTTACCAGAGCTTAACACATAGTATGGGTTCAGTAAATATTTGTTTACAAATGAATATATTGTGTTACTAGAGCTTAGCACATAGTATGGGTTCAGTAAATATTTGTTTACAAATGAATATATTGTGTTACCAGAGCTTAGCACATAGTATGTGTTCAGTAAATACTTGTTTACAAATGAATCTGTCATATGCATGATAATGTGTAATTAATAATTACTACCAGTTGTTCAGTCTTTACTGAGTGAAGTACAGTTGTCCCTCGCTATCTGCCGGGGATTGGTTCCAGGACCCACTGTGGATACCAAACCCCACAAATGCTCAAGTTCCACAGTCACCCTCTGCATTTGTGGATTTGGACGGCTGAGTGTGTACATAATCTCATTGGTTTCTAGCCCTCCTCTCACGGCTTCGTTTTAAACTGCTCTCCCCTTAGCTCATCACTCTTGACTGCCACAGGGTGTTCACTCTCGCTTCTGGTTACTGGAACAATTCTTCTAGAATAGCCTTTCTTTTTTTTTTTTTTTTTTTTTTTTTCTTTTTTCTTTTTCTTTTTTTTTTTTTTTTTTTTTGCGGTATGCGGGCCTCTCACTGTTGTGGCCTCTCCCGTTGCGGAGCACAGGCTCCGGACGCGCAGGCCCAGCGGCCATGGCTCACGGGCCCAGCCGCTCCGCGGCATATGGGATCCTCCCAGACCGGGGCACGAACCCGTATCCCCTGCATCGGCAGGCGGACTCTCAACCACTGCGCCACCAGGGAGGCCCAGCCTTTCTTAACTGAGGATCTTCATCTGAACCACAGAGCACAGCAGGGATTTGAATGACTGTCAGTTTTTCCAGCTAATATACTTTTAAATGCATAGGAGAGAAGTTAATTCTTTACATAAAGTAGGATGTGCTGGTAAATGTTCATCAACTAGTTCTTTGGGAAAAAACAGCACTGATTTACTGTAGTGTTTGCTGATTTCCATTTGTAAATACCTCTCACCATGGAAGATTTTAGGCTACTGATACTAAACTGGCTTACACAATTCCTGAAAATTCAGCAGTCTGAGCCGGTAGGAGCCATTGCTTACAGTGGGTGTCTTAAGGCAGGTGTCAGCAAACTAGAGTGGACCAAATCCACCATGCCCATGCATGTCTCTATTATCTGTGCTTTCAGGACAGATCATGTGGCCCACAGAGCTGAAAATATTTACTGTCTGTCCCTTTACAGAAAGTTTGCTGACCCCTGCCTTTAGGGCATTAGGGCTTACTGGATCTCGATCTTGTCACACTTCCTCAAAACCCTTCTCATTGGAAAATTTTTGCCATGACTTAAGTTTAACAGTGTGACCAATAGAGATAAAATGCAAGCTACATATGTAATTTAAGTTTCCTCAGCCACTTCAAAAATAAAATTAAATTTTTATTAGAATATTTAGAACATAAAATTTACCATCTTAACCATTTTTGAATGTACAGTTCATTGACATTAAATACATTCATATTCTTGTGCAACCATCACCACCATCCATCTCCAGAACTCTGTTCATCTTGAAAAACTGAAACCCTATACCTGTTAAACAATAGTTCCCCATTATCTCCTCCTGCCAGCCTCTGGCAACAACCATTCTACTTTTGGTCTCTATGAATTTGACTACTATAGGTTTCTCATAAGAGTGCAATCATAGGGCTTCCCTGGTGGCGCAGTGGTTGGGCGTCCGCCTGCCGATGCAGGGAGCGCAGGTTCGTGCCCCGGTCCGGGAGGATCCCACGTGCCGCGGAGAGGCTGGGCCCGTGAGCCATGGCCGCTGAGCCTGCACGTCCGGAGCCTGTGCTCTGCAGTGGGAGAGGCCACGACGGTGAGAGGCCCGCGTACTGCAAAAAAAAAAAAAAAAAAAGAGTGCAATCATAGTATTTGTCCTTTTGTGACTGACTTATTTCACTTAGCGTAGTGTCCTCAAGTTTCACCCATGTTGTAGCATGTGACAGAATATCCTTCCTCTTTAAGGTTGAATGATGCTCCATTGTATGTGTATACCATTGTATGTATATACCCACTTTGTGTATCCATTCAGCTGTCAGTGTCACGGGGTTTCTATTATTTGGGTATTGTAATGTTAAATATGTTTTATTTAACCTAGTATATCTTAAGTATCATTTCAACATGTAATTGATATTTTAAAAATTGAGATATTTTACTTTTTTTTCATACTAGGTATTCAAGATCTGGTGTATATTTTATACACACAGCACATCTCAATTTGGACTAGCCACATTTCAAGTGCTCAATAACCACATTTGGTTAGAGACTTCCGAATTAGATAGCGTAGCTAATAAAATCTTCATGCTTCGTTCCCTACTTACCTCTCTCCCTTTATTCACTGCATTTCAGCCATTTTTAAGTCTTTCCCTCCAACTATCACTAGCTCTTTCCCTTTTTGAGCTTTTGCCAGTGCTGCTAATGACAGTAACATAACTACTTATTCCAGGCTTAACAAGGCATACTGCATTATTGTTATTTTTTTTAAGTTTCACAACTTTATGATGAAAGTACTGTTGTTACTTCTTTTTTAAAGTGAAGAAACCGAAACTCAGATTAGTAATGTGATTAAATTTATACGCCTGTTAAATAGTGGAGCCTAGATTGAAATCCAGTGACTAACTTTGGAGCCCACACCTAACCACTGCTCCAAGCTGCCTTGACTTTCCTCTGGTTGGCTTTTCAGCCTTTGGGTTTATTTAAATGTCAGTTCATTAAAAGTTGATTGGACTCACCAATCTAAATTAGATCAATGACTATAATCTCTTGATACCATTTTGTGATTATATGGACTTTTTCCTCTCCACCCCATACTGTAAGAATTTACAAAGGGGTGTTTTGCTTACCTCTTAATCCCATTGTACCTGCCTAGTATTGCACTTGGCACACATCGAGTAATGCAAATATTTATTGAGTGAATGAACAAATAGTGTTTTAAAGATTTATTTGCAGTATTTTGTACTTAGTTGGGACTATTTTAACAATGTGATTTACTTGAAAAATGTGACGTTTATTCTTAGTTTAATCAAATGTCTAAAGGCATTATTTTAGTTGTTTTTGTATCTGAGCAGCTTAAAAAGAAAATCCCATTAAAATTAGGATTGGGAATTTTTTAAGAGACTAAAGTTGCGATCTCCAAATCTGTTTGATGCAAATATTACTGAGTTAACATACCGAACAAATTCCATTTATTATAGGCGTAAATAAAATGTATATATATGCACCTCTATTTTGCAACTACTTTCATTAAAAGAAGATCTGAACCCTGGTTTGTTCCAGGTAAATTTATGCCATTCTGAGTTAGTTTGATGTTCTGTAGATATGACAACACGGACTGCTTGGTTTATTGATTAAGCAGCTTCTATACAGATTTCTAGACTAGTAAAATGTTTTTTGATAAATTTTTATAGCCTTTAAAACTCTCCAGTTTTTATAAAGGATATGACTTTATTCATTTTTAAAATACAGACTGCAAAGAAAATGAAATACATTATGCATGCTGTTACTTTAGGAAGTTCAAATGATGTAGAAAAGTATGAAATAAGGGGACCCGTTCAAAAAAAAAGTTACTCTAAGTGTGTATCTATCTATCTGATTCTGTCCGGAAAAGTGTTTCTCTATTTACCCATATATAATTTTCTATTTATTCCTGTTAAGCAGATGGATTATTACCCACACTTTTACCTTACTCTTTTTATTTGTATTTTTGCAGTCTTTCCATATTGGCATGTGTAGAGCTAACTCATTCCACTATTTGTGATTATTTGTGTTTATATATTAATATTTTGAGAAGTGAGTAAAGGGTGTTGTCATTATTAGTATTGAAATGTGGTCTGCATTTTGGAGAGAGCATGAACTTTGGAATTTGAGAGATCTGACTTTGGGCAAGGCGCTTTACACCTCTGAGCCTCAGAGGCCACATTTTTAACATGTGATATAATACCTGCTTCACGAGATTGTTTGGAGGATTTCATGAGATAATATGTCAAAGTACCTGGCTCAGAGTTTATATACTTTACTTGTATTGGTTTCTTTCCTCCTGTACTCTTTTGTTTGCCAGTGAATTGAGTCTTAATTTTTTTGTAGTAGAAGGAAGAATGCGAGCATGTGTAAGTGAAACATTTTAGTTTGTGGATGTTAGATTTAGGTCATAGAAACTCCTAGAAATTACATTTTTATTGATAATGCACTATAACATTTTTGACTGAGTGTTCAGTTTTATATTTATAAGAAGGTGCCCTTTTCTCATATAGTTGCTTATGTCTCTAGTTTATCTTATACCCAACATCTTCGTGTAAGATGTATGCAGTGTTTTTTTTTTTTTTGCGGTACGCGGGCCTCTCACTGTTGTGACCTCTCCCATTGCGGAGCACAGGCTCCGGACGCGCAGGACCAGCGGCCATGGCTCACGGGCCCAGCCGCTCCGTGGCATGTGGGATCTTCCCGGACCGGGGCATGAACCTATGTCCCCTGCATCGGCAGGTGGACTCTCAACCACTGCGCCACCAGGGAAGCCTGTTTTTTTTTTTTAATATATATTTTTAAAATTTATTTTTGGCTGCGTTGGGTCTTTGTTGCCGTGTGCGGGCCTTTCTTTAGTTGTGGTGAGCGGGGGCTACTCTTCATTGCGGTGCGCGGGATTCTCATTGCGGTGGCTTCTCTTATTGCGGAGCACGGGCTCTAGGCATGTGGGCTTCAGTAGTTGTGGCTCACGGGCTCTAGAGCACAGACTGAGTAGTTGTGGCACACAGGCTTCGTTGGTCCGTGGCATGTAGGGTCTTCCCTGACCAGGGCTCAAATATGTGTCCCCTGCATTGGCAGGCAGATTCTTAACCACTGCGCCACCAGGGAAGCCCCTGTGCAATGTTTTTTAATGAGGGTACTTTAAGGTTACTCAGGCTCAGGCATTTGTTGCAATAAGTTTTATGTTTCTACAGAGGAATAGTGTTTGTGGACTGCCTCTGTCTAAAGCTGCTTTGAGAATTTTTAAGATTGCTAATTGTTTTTTTTCCTAAGTCAGTATTACTTAGTTTCTGATTTTTTGTTGTAGTATTCAATAAAAGTGTAGTAGGTAAAACAGACATAGAAGTAAAGTTCAAATGTTAGAGATCAAATTTTGGAAAATTTGAAGCCACTGTAAACTATTTCCTCTGCCTTTTTTTAGAGTGCAGAATAGAAGTTTAAGGATATATGAAGTATGTGCAGGATTTTTGGCTCTTCTACAAACACATAACATTGTTTAAATTGATCATATTTTGATTAAAATTTTATAAAATGCAGCTTATTTGGGAAAGTATGGCATATCTCTTTGATATGGTACAGTTAAAAACTAAGATTTATTCATTTTTGTTTCTAGTGGAGTGGCAGGCAGCTGAGTGTCGTAATCCTTGGGTTTTGTAAGTTTCTTCCAAGCTTTGGGTAATTTACTCAGCGTAAATGAATATTACATTAGTTTATTTGGGAGTAGTTCTAATACCTAAATTGTTTGACATCGGTTGTTTGAAATGTAAAATTTATTTGTATAAGAATTAGATTATAATAGGTAGTCAGATTATACAGTTTCCCTTTGTATGGTACTAGAAGTGTAGCTGTACCCTATCTCTGTCATAATGCTTTCCAGCTTTCACCATGAAGTGCTATAAACTCATACTTTTGAATTGGCTTAGGTGCCCCTCAGAACCAAGAGTTCCATGAGGCTAAAGGATCCTAGTATCAGTGATGTTAATTTTCAACAATGCTGTAATTCTGTAGGAGGAAGTTATTTCTTATGGGTCTTGTTAAGGACTTTGGTTTCTTGAGATTTTGTTGTGAGGATTGAATGAGATGATGTGGGGTGTGGTTCCAGGCACAGTGTAGCTGCTAAATTAGCAATGAATGTAAATGCTTTTTGAACTGTGTGCCTTAGGTTCTTACTCTTTTGCATCTAGGATACCATAGAGAAGCCGGTAGTCTGTCCAGAAAGCCCACCTATCCTTCCTAACACTGACAACTCATGGCTAGTAGGATTCCAGCCCTTAAATATTACTAAGGGCTCAACTAAACTATTCACAACTGTTCTATAAGCATTTGATGCTAGATAATGATGTTCATGGATGACTGTCTCTTATTCTTGGGTGATCATCCCTGCTGTGATTCACATGTCTTAGAGCCACTCTGGTCTGCTACCTAAAGCTAAGGTATCTTTTTTTTCTCTCCCAAGACAAGTTTTGTTTATTTATTTTTTAATTTTTATTGGAGTATAGTTGATTTCCAATGTTGTGTTTAAGGTGTACAGCAAAGTGAATCAGTTATACATATATCCACTCTTTTTTTACATTCTTTTCCCATATAGGTCATTACAGAGTATTGGGTAGAGTTACCTGTGCTATACAGTAGGTTCTTACTGGCTATCTATTTTATGTGTAGTAGTGTGTATATGTCAATCCCAGTGTCTCAATTTATCCCTCCCTCTTTACCCCCTGGAAACCATAAGTTTGTTTTCTACATCTGTGACTCTTAAAACTAGGGTATCTTCATCCCAATTTGTTTCTGATGACCTACCCAAGACAAGGTATATGATAGCTTTCTGGCTAGTTGAGTCACTTGAAATTGGATGCTCAGGAAAGTTGGTCATTTACATTTCGACTTCCTGCTGTTTCTTTTTTTTTTTTTTTTTTTTGCGGTATGCGGGCCTCTCACTGTCGCGGTCTCTCCCGTTGCGGAGCACAGGCTCCGGACGCGCAGGCCCAGCGGCCACGGCTCACGGGCCCAGCCACTCCGCGGCACATGGGATCCTCCCAGACCGGGGCACGAACCCGCATCCCCCGCATCCGCAGGCGGACTCTCAACCACTGCGCCACCAGGGAGGCCCCCTGCTGTTTCTTATTTGTAGGGCATTCACAATCAACTTTTAAACCTATTTTAATTTAAGTATAGTACAGAAGAATGCACACATAAATGTACAGCTTCATTTATTAGCACAAAAGTTAGAAGCAGAATATTATCAACTTCCCAGATGTCACTTGTGATCCCTTACAATCACCACCTCCTCTTAACTACAACTTTTCTCACTTTTGACACTAAGGTTTTTGCCCCTTTCCTCTCTTTTAACTTATGTTAATGATACCTTATGTTAATGAAATAACATAGTTTATTGTCATTTGTGATTGGCTGCTTTTGCTCTACATTGATCCATGGTGACATGTGGCTGTAGTTCGTGTGTTGTCATCGTGTGTAACAGTCTATTGAATATATCACAATTTGTTGTACAGTTGAGGGTTTGGGTTGTTTTAAGTTTTGGGGTAATAAAGTTTGAACTTCCTTGAACGTGTCTTTTGGTGTATCTGTGAACACATAATTCATTAGATAAAATACTAGAAGTGGAATTGTTGAGTCATACAATAGCATACATTCAGCTTCTACTGTGAAATGTTTTTCTGAAATATGTGAATTTATACTTCTGTTTGCAATATATGTGGATTCCAGTTGCTCCAAATCCTCTGCAACAGTCTATAACAGCCTTTTTAAATAGTACAACAACTTTATTTTTTTATTTATTTTGGCTGCATCAGGTCTTCGTTGCAGCATATGGGATCTTTTGTTGTGGCACCCGGGCTTCTCTAGTTGTGGCCAGCGGGCTCCAGAACGTGTGGGCTCTGTAGTTGTGGCACACGGGCTTAGTTGCCCTGCGGCATGTGGGATCTTGGTTCCCCCACCAGGGATTGAACCCGCGTCCCCTGCATTGGAAGGTGGGTTTTTAACCACTGGACCACCAGGGAAGTCCCTGTAACAGTCTTTATACCGGACTGTTCGGTGGGTGTGTCACTGGTTTTAAAGTTACCTGATGTTAATTAGGATGACTCCCCTTCCTTTGTATTATTGGCCATTTAGATTTCATTTTTGTGAAGTTCTTATTTCAGTCTATTGACTAGTTTTCAGTTGGGTTGTGTCTTGCTGATTTTCATGCTTTATGTATAAAATCTGGATTCAAGCTCTGTGTTGGTTTTTGGTATTGTAGATACTTTTTCTCTGTTGCTTATGTTTTTACTCTATTAATGATAGTTTAATTTATTGTGCCTTTTTTATGGCTAAATCTTTTTGTGTCCTGTTTAGGAAATCTTTTCCAGTTGAACTAATTTTTTTTTTCTTTTTCTTTTTTTTGCGGTACGCGGGCCTCTCACTGTTGTGGCCTCTCCCGTTGCGGAGCACAGGCTCTGGACGCGCAGGCTCAGTGGCCATGGCTCACGGGCCTAGCCGCTCCGGGGCATGTGGTATCTTCCTGGACCGGGGCACGAACCCGTGTCCCCTTCATCGGCAGGCAGACTCCCAACCACTGCACCACCAGGGAAGCCCTGAACTAATATTTTATTGATTCATCTTTTTGGTACTGTTTAATTGCAAGGTACTGTTTAATTTGCATGTAGTTAGAGTACATACTCCATATGATTTAAAATTTTTGAAATATGTCGACTTGCTTTATGGACCAGTATATAAGTTTGTAAATGTATTTAAAAAGAATAATTATTCTGTAGTTGTTGGGTACAGTGTTCTATACATGCCAGTTGGGTCATCAGTTAATTTTGTTGTTCAAAGCTTTTATATCTTTTTTTTTTTTTTGCCCTATTTTATTCTATCAGTTACTGAGGTAAATATGCTAAAATATCTTACTTTACTTTTGGATTAGTCTGTTTTTCTCTAGTTCAATTTGATTTTTGCTTTATGTATTCTGAAGCTGTATTATGTACATATACACTTAAAGTTTTATCTTCTTGTGAGTTGAACACTATAATGTTGAAATGTCCTAGTTGCTTTTGTATTAAAGTTTGCTTTTTCCAGAGAACTATATTCAATATCATGTGATAAACCATAATGGAAAAGAATATGAAAAAGAATGTATATATATGTATAACTGAGTCATTTTGTTGTATAGCAGTAATTAACACAACATTGTAAATAAACTACACTTCAGTTTAAGAAAAAAGTTTGCTTTGTCAATTAGAGTAGCCTCACTAACTTTATTTGGTTAGTTTTTACATGGACTATCTTTATTCATTCTTTTTATTTTCAATCTTTCTTTTCCTTAGTAGTTTATGTGTATTATCTTTTTTAAGCAGCATGAAGTTGGGTTTTTTAATCCAGTCTGGCAATTTTATCTTTTTAACACATAGTCTGTTATGTAATCACTGATACATTTGATTTATGTTTACCATTATACTATTTGATTTCTGTTTTTCCTGTCTCTTCTATGTTGCTTTTTTCTCTTTCTTTTGGATTGTTTTGTATTATTCCAATTGTTCCCCCCTTTTTCCCAGTTGCCCCTTTTATTAGGTTGGTAGATGCATGCTGCTTAAACTATTCTTTTAGTAGTTATCCTAGAGATTACTATATGCATCTTATAAAATGTCTAAATCAGTAAGTACTTGTACTTTCCAGTTAATTCAAGAACCTTAGAACAGTTGAACACTGTTCACCTGCCTGTGGACTACACTTGATCTTCCTTCCTTCCTTCTTTCCTCTCTTCTTTTCTTCCTTCCAACACAAGACATTGTTACTAATGCTTTATAAAGTTGGTTTTTATTTCAATTTATTCTTTCCATTTTTTTATTCCTTCATCTAGGAGAAGATCATTTTCTTTTGTCTGAGGAACATTTCCTGTAGTCTGTGTATGCTGGGTGACAAGTTCTCTGTTTTTGTGCATCTGAAAATGTCTATTTTGATTTCATTTTGAGGGATTTTGCACTGGATATAAAATTTTAGTTTGCCAGTTACTCTTCCCCCTTTATAATTTTTTTTTTTGTGGTACTCGGGCCTCTCACTGTTGTGGCCTCTCCCGTTGTGGAGCACAGGCTCCGGATGCGCAGGCTCAGCGGCCATGGCTCACGGGCCCAGCTGCTCCGCTGCATGTGGGATCTTCCCGGACTGGGGCATGAACCCATGTCCATGTCCCTTGCATCGGCAGACGGACTCTCAACCACTGTGCCACCAGGGAAGCCCTTTTCTTAATTTTTAAATCATGGATAATTTCAAATATACAGAAGTAGAGATAATCGTAAGTTAGCCCTGCCATGAATCCTTCACCCAGCTTTGACAATTAATTTTGGAGCCATCTTGTTTCAGGTGTACTTTCCCTTAAGGGCCCTCTCCATACCCCATTATTTTGATGCATCTCTCATGCCTTATATCACTTCATCCTTTAATATTTCAGCATGTACCTCTAAAAGCTAAGGATTCCTTTAAAAAATGCAATATATTTCCTGCTTTACCAATTAATAATGTCTTAATTTCACCAGTCCAGAATTTCCCCATTGTTTCAAAATGATTTTTAAGTAATGTTGGCATTAATTTATTATTATGTAGTTTTAACTTTTAAAAAATACTTTACTTTTTCGAGCAGTTTTGGATTTACAGCAAATGGAGCAGAAAGTACAGAGTTCCCATACTCCCTGCTCCCCCTACTTTAACCTCCCCCACCATCGACATCCCGCCCCAGAGTGGTACATTTGTTACAATTGATGGACCTCTATTGACACATCATTATCACTCAAAGTTCATAGTTTGAGATTCACTCTTGGTATTTTGACAAATGTATAGTGTATGTGCTCTACCTCTACCCTAACTCCTGGCAACCACTGATCCATTTACTGTCTCCGTAGTTTTGTTCTTTCCAGAATGTCGTCTAGTTGGAATTATACAGTACATAACCTTTTAGATTGGCTTATTTGACTTAGTAGTATGCATTTAAGGTTCCTCTATGGTTCTTTTCATGGTTTGATAGCTCATTTCTTTTTATTGCTGAATAATATCCCATTGTCTGGATATACCAAGATTTATTTATCCATTCACCAGTAGAAGAATTTCTTGGTTTCTTCCAAGTTTTAACATTAATGAATAAAGCTGCTATATACATCTGTGTGCAGGTTTTGTCTGGACATAAGTTCTCAATTCCTTTGGGTAAATACCAAGGAGAGGGTGATTGCTGGATCGAATGGTAAGAGTATGTTTAGTTTTGTAAGAAATTGCTAAACTGTCTTCCACAGTGGCTATACCATTTTGTATTCCCATCAGCAGTGAATGAGAGTTCCTATTGTTCCATATCGTTGCAGCATTTGGTAGTGTTATCTCTTTTGGTTTGGCCATCCTAGAAGTTGTATAGTGCAGTCAGTCTCCTTATTTTAATTGGCAGTTCCCCTAATGGCCTATGATACAGAGCATCTTTACAGATATCCTTATTTGCCATCTGTATATCTTTGATGAGATGTCTCTTACAATTTTTTTGCCCATTTTTTAATTCAGTTGTTCAGTTTCTTGTTGAGTTTTAAAAGTTCTTTGTATACTTTGGCTAACAGTCCTTTATCAGATGTGTCATTTCCAGATATTTTCTCCCAGTCTGGCTTGTCTTCTCATTCTCTTGCAAAATATTTTTTTTTCAAGTGGGATCCAAATAAAGCTCACACATTGCAAGGGACTGATAAGTTTCCTATTTTTCCTTTTCTGGCAAGTAGGCTTTTATTTCTTTTTCCTGCCTTGTTGCATTGGCTGATATTTTTAATATGCTGTTGAATAGAGTGAATAGAGAGCAGACATCCTTGTTTTGTTACTGATCTTAGAGGGAAAGCATTCAGTTGTTCACCATTTCTACACCAAATTGTAGATATTTTGTAGATGCACTTTATCAGATCTGGGTAGTTCCCTTTTATTCCTGATTCCCTGGGACTTTCGTCATGAATGAATGGTTTCAAATGCCTTTTTTTTTTTTTACTGTCAATTGATAAGACGGTGTGGATTTTCTTTTTCTTTTGTCAGTGTGGTGAATTATTGATTTTTCAAATGTTGACTTACTTAGCCTCACATTTCTAGGATAAACCTAACTTGGTAATGAAGAATTATTCTTGTTCTATATTGCTGGATTTGTTTGCTAGTATTTTACAGAGGATTTCTGCATCTGTGTTCATGAGGGATATTGGTCCCTAGTTTTCTTTTCTGGTTTTGGTATCAGGGTAATATTGGCCTCACAAAGTAAATTGAGAAGTGTTTCCTCTTCTGTTTTCAGGAGAGAGTGAATGAGTCCTGGCAGCTTGAATCTTTAAAGAAATTGGTCCATTTCATCCAAGTTGTCAAATAATTGCATGTAGTTTTCCTTATTCTATTAATAAAATCTGTGAGGTCTGTAGTCATTTCCTTCTGTTGTTCCTGATATTGCTAGTCTATGTCTTCTTTGTTTTTTTCTTGGCCATTCTATCTAGAGGTTAATCAATTTTACTAACATTTTAAAAGATTTTTCTCTTATTTTTCTGTTTTTATTTTGATTTCTGCTCTTATTTTTATTTTTTGTTGGGTTTCATTTGCTTGTCTAGTTTCTGAAGGTTGAAACTTGGATTACTGATTTGTGATCTTTCTTAAATTTAAGCCTTTAATACTGTAAATTTTCCTAGGCATGGCTTTAGCTGCATCTCAGAAATTTTGACATATTGTAACTTCATTTTTGTTCAGTTGAAAATATTTTCTAATTGCTCCTCAAGACTTTCTTTTTGACCCATGAATTATTTAGAAGTATTTTGTTTAATTTGGGAGTTTTCCAGATATCTTTCTGTTATTGATTTCTAGTGTAATTCCATTATTGTCAAGGAATATACTTATATGGTTCAATTATTTAAAATTTCCAAGGTTTGTTTTTATGACCCAGTTTATGGTCTTACCTTGGTTGAGTGTCCCTTGTGTACTTAAAAGTATCATTTCATCTATAGGTTCTCCTCTGCTTTTTCCCTGTAGCAATTTATTTGTTAAGGACACCTTTTTTGTTGATTTTAGTAGCTGTATCCTTTTAATGTCACTTAATGTATTCCTTTATTGCCTACATATCTGGGGGAACTTTATTAGACCTAGAGCAGGCAGTGGTTCTTAGTAGTGTCCATCAGAATCACCTGGGAAGCTTGTTAAGCCATAGATTACTGGGCCCCATCCTCAGAGTTTCTGATTTGGTTGGGGCCTGAGAATTTGCATTTCTACCAAGTTAACCTGAGAATGGCGAATGTTGCTCATCTGGGGACAGCACTTTGAGAAGTACAGCAGTTTCTCAATCTTGTTATTGATTACATTTTGAGTTGGAAAATTCTTTGTTGTTGGGGCTGTCCTGTGCATTGTAGGATGTTCAGCATCTTCGGTCTCTACCCACCAGTGGTACTTAAGCCCTGTTGTGACAACCAGAAATGTCCTTAGACATTGCCAAATGCTTCTTCCCAGGGCAGATAGAGGCCTCCATTCACTTTAGGAACCTCTGCTTTAGGGTGACTAACTGGGGAAAACTCTTAGATCTTTATCTCTAAGTTTGTTTATTTTAGCCTGGTTAGATTCTCCTTGGAGACACTATATATTATAATCTTTCTGCTTGGATGTTGAAGGTCCAGATGCCAGCATTCTGTTTGATAGGTGTGAGGTGAAGGGGGAAAGGCTCAGCATCTGGTATGTCTCTGTTTACTTAATCTTCTGTTTTTAGTGTTTTATGTCTGTTCTCAATGTGTCTGGTGTGTTCTTTAGTTCAGAGACCCTCTGTTCCCCTTCCAGAGAGAAAAAAAAAATCTTCTAGTCTTTTGTTGGGTTTGGGGAGGGACAGTTGCCTGCTTAGTGTGCAGTGAAGATGTGTCTGCTTCTTAGACTTTCAAATCCCCTTATTTTAGCCCTTAGGCACCTCTCACCTTATACCTTATCCTCAGCCTCTGGTGGTACCATGTCAGGTCTTCCAGGAATTCTGTAGATGGTGGGGATTGAATTAGCTTTTAGCTTGGCTTTCTGTATTGCCAGTTCAGGATTCAGTTCTCTTGGGTCCACTGGATGTCTGGGTTCAAAACTTTGTTCCAGTTAAGACCAAAAGGTCTCAATTTGTTCTGTTGTCTGAGTTTCTGCTTTAAAAATTTCTTTGTGCAGACCGTATGTCTGATAAGACTTGTATGTAGAATATATAAGGAATTTTTACAACTCAATGGTAGAAAGGCAAATAACCCAATTAAAAAATGGCAAAGGATGTTAATAAAGTTCTCCAAAGAAGACATATAAATAAGCACATGAAAAGATGCTCAACATTGTTAGCCATCAGGGGAATGCAAATCAAAACTACTGCACATCTACTAGGATGGCTATTAAAAAAACCAGTCAGGTAATAAATATTGGTGAAGGCATGGAGAGATTAGAACCCTTATACATTGCTGGTAGGATTGTACAATGGTATAGCCATTAGCCACTTTGGATAACACTTTGGTGGTTCCTCAAATGATTAAATCAAGAGTTACCATATGACCCAGTAATTTTATTCCACATCTAGGTATATACCCAAGAGAAATGAAAACATATGTCCACAGAAAAACTTGTACATGAATGTTTATAGCAACATTATTCATAATAGCCCAAAGGTGGAAACAGCCCCTGACTGCTTGCCTTCAGGGAAAGATTTTTGCTTTCTATCTTTGCATCTGCATGATACTGCTTGTTAATAAATGTTTAATGAAAGAGGTGGGATGTAAAGTCAGTATAATTGGCTTTCTTTATATTGAGCTAGAAAGGAGCAGGATTTGAGATGGAAATCTGAGGAAAAGATTATTGTAAACTTGGTAAGAGCTATGTGTGGCTTGAACTACGTTTAGCACCATTGATATAAAAAGAATAAGGCTATGACAAAGAAGTGAATTATTGGATCTTAGCAGAAGATTGAATATAAGATATGTACACCTGTAATAAAATGTTTGCATTAGAGATGAGTGAAGTGGTAACACTCATTTCCGACTAAGATCAAGATATGGACACAGAAAGACTATGTCTTTATATTTGAGTTGTTGCAGTATCTGTAGTGGGGGCTTCTTTTGAGGCACTTCTTCTACAAACTAGACTAGATGATGTTATGCAAACATCTGTAATACATATTTATTTTATCTTATTTAGTTCAAGGAAGAAATCTCTAAACGTTTTAAATCCCATACCGACCAACTTGTGTTGATATTTGCTGGAAAAATTTTAAAAGATCAAGATACTTTGAGTCAGCATGGAATTCACGATGGACTTACTGTTCACCTTGTCATCAAAACACAAAACAGGTGTGTTTTTAGAAGACATTTAACTTTAAACCATGAATAAATGTTTACATTTCTCTCTTAAAAATAACCAGTCTTGGCTTTAAATGGCTTTCTGTCATTAATATGTAAATGGATTAAAATTCATTTATTTGCTGCTCATGTAAATAGCAAATGTTTTAATGATTCAGTAATGCTAATGCTTACACATCTGATATTTTAGGTTTATCATTATTGAGTTATTATTTGAATTACAAAACAAGTAAATTAATGTTTTTAGCTATGTTTTTTGTTTAGAGAGATTTTTGGACAGAGATCAGGGGTGACTCATCTTCTTGGCAAACCACAAATTAGTAACCATGTTTCATTAAATCTAAGGCATCATTCAGTTTTTAAGAGATGCCTTTGTGTACCACTAAGTAAAAATATCACCAAATTGGTATATTTTCTTTTCACTTAAAATTATTTTATACTTAGTGAAAGAGCTCCTAGAGCTCCCTTAGACTTACTCAGATATGGTATTTTATCATCATTCAGATGAAATGAGATTCAGAACTCTTAACTCATGTCACATGGAAAGGGTTTCCAATAAACTCTCCTTATTTTTTACTTAAGGATATTAAGTAATAATCAGTTATTACTTGTATTGATTTCTCAGCCTTCTTTTGGTGAAGTCTCTCTTTATTTTTTACTTTTAACTTTTTTAGGTTCTGAGTAAAAGTGCCCCCCCCCCAAACCTTAAGAACTTAGAAAGGGGTAGATAAAAAGTAGCTTATATAGTCAAGCTTTGTGATTGTGACCAGTCATTGATTCTCTTCTGTGAGGTGACCTATCTCCCTCTCTGATCCTCTTCTGTGAGGTGACCTATCTCCCTCTCTTACATAATCAGTATGATTGAAAGTAATAAAATATTTATGACAGTATACTTGAGGAAGGGCAGTTGAAATATAGTTTGGATTTTGTGGGGTTTCACTATGTTTCTTTATATTTGTGTTCCTAGTGCTTAGTTATTTCAGGGTATTTACTCTATGATAATTTGAGTTGTTCTGAAAACTTAAACTTTATTTCTGCGTATTGGAGTTCCAGAGGTTCTTTTGAAATAGTTAGCTCCAGTGTTTATACCATGATATAATTATTTTTCCTAGGCCTCAGGATCATTCAGCTCAGCAAACAAACACCAGTGGAAGCAATGCTACTGTATCATCAGCTCCTAATAATAACTCCACATCTGGTTCTGCCACTAGCAGCCCTTTTGGTTTAGGTAAGTATCTTTAGTCATTTTTTACAAGGATTTTTTAAAAACTTCCTTCCCCCCAGGGTAGTTTTAAATAAAATGATATAATTAAACATTAAGTCACTTTAGCAATGAAAAAAAAACTTGTATAGCTTATTTCTGTAGTTGTAGGTATTAAGGGAGTAGTAGTTGGGAATACAGATGTACTTGCTTAGCTTACATTTACATATAATAAGTGGTCAGTAAGTGACACATTTCTTTTCAATAATGAAAGAAATGTACTGTATGTATACCTGATCCGACCACCACATAATTGACTCTGGAGAGGATTAGCTAGTTGTTGATCATAAGCTAACCCCCTGAATACAATTTTCTTGTTTGTAAAATGAAGGGATCAGATTGCATTAGTGATTTCCTAACTGTTCTAAATGCTCACAAAAAGGCCTGGGCCTGGGAGCAATCCCAGTGGTTAAGAAGCTTCTCCATCAGCCATAACTATCAATAGTTTTCTTATATCAGTTTTTACACTGAGGTTCTTTGGGAGGTTTTTTGGGGAAAAGAGTAGTCTGAAGCTAACAAAAGTTGAACTAGGTAGATAAATGGCTTAATGCTTCTTTCAGTTCCGAAGTTGTATGACAAGTATAGTACCTTGAAATGACATTTAAAAAAATATGTACAGTTTTCTCATATCGAGGATCAAACCTTCCACCTCTTCCAGAAAAAGTTTTTTAGTAATGGCATGGATTCACATTTGCCTTTTTTTTTAATGTTTGATGCTCTTATTTTTTAAAATGATCTTGGGTTAAATGTGTCTCTTTGGGTTGAAGCAGATGAGTTTTAGATGGCAAAATTATTAACATGAACAATCTAGAGAGATGAGGATGAAATTATTTAGTGTTCAGACTCATGAAAGGTATTTTTGAGGTAAATCTCTCCCCTCTTCCCTCATTTTATAGACAAAGAAATTGAAGCCCACGGAGGCTTTTAGTTAATTTGTCTGAGGCCATACATCTCCCTAGTCCCTGCATTTCTTATCTCATTCCCACCCCCTCCTATCTTAGTTACTTTTCTCCATCAGTTATTCCATTTACCCTATATATTCAGCTTTTCTTTTGCTGTCTCTTTTCGTTAAGGTCTATTCCATGTTTAAAAGCCACAGAATCCCACTACCACCTTTCTTCTGCTTCCTTTGTCAGCTATCTTTGGAAAAGGCATTTTCTGTTTTCTGTCTATATTTCTCTTTCACTAAGTTTGCTGTGCTCCATTTCTTGTCCCCATCACTTTACTGAAAATTCCCTTGATAAAGTCACCATTAACCTCTTAGCTTGCCAAATTTAGTGGACACTTTTTTAGATTTTTAGATACTTAGATTAAAAGAAAGTGATTTAAAGTCTAATTCACTCTCTTCCAATGCATACCAGGCTTTCCTTGAAATTTTTTTTCTTTAATTCCTGATATTCTTTTTCCCTGGTTAATTTTCTGACCACTTTTTTTCTCTCTCATTTGTGGGTCTCTTCTTCGTATTCCTTATATTAGTATTGTTCCCCAGAGTTCTGCCTTGTTTTTCTTCTCTTCTTTTACTCTATTTTCCCCAAGTGACATTATCCTAACTATAACTTGTTGACTCTCAGATCTTTACCTCAGCCCACATCACTTCTGAACTCTATGCCTTGTATTCAGCTCTCTTTGATATTGCCTGATGTTCTCTGAGTCCGTTAGCCTGCATGTGCCTCCTTAGAAAGCAAAGAAGAACAAAACAAATATAAAAACTCATCATCTTGTCTCAAACTACTACCTCTCCCCAGCCAAATCTCTTGGTCCATAAAATCTTCTCTATCCCACCCCATGCAATTATTCTATTCTGTTGTTACTTCCGTGATGTAGCTCCTCAGCTTTTAAAAATGTTTGCTCTGTGTCATTTCCACACTGTTATTAGAATATCTTAAGTGACTGTCTTGCTTTTAAAATCTTTCAGGACTTTGTGATGTAGTCCCCATCTACCTCTCCATCCCCATTTCTTACCATATCTCAACAGTTATACTAGTTAGGATAGGCTATCCTGTGGTAATAGATAACCCCAAACTCAGTGGCTTATTACCACAAAGCTTAATTTCTTGCTCTAAAGCTTTTCTTCATTCTTCGTTTTTTAAAAAAATTTATTTAATTGAAGTAGAGTTGATTTACAGTGCTGTGCCAATCTCTGCTGTACAGCAAAGTGACTCAGTTATACACAGAGACATCCTTTTTTTATATTCTTTTCCATTATGGTTTATCACAGGATATTCAGTATGGTTCCCTGTGCTATACAGTAGGACCTTGTTGTTTATCCATTCTAAATGTAATAGTTTGCTCGTGCTTCATGTTCTTCACTGGTCAGTGAGGCCTCCATCTACATAGTCCTCAGGGACTCAAGCTAATGGAATTCTGCCATCTTGTAGCTGCACCATTTGGAATGTGGCAGATTAGACAGCTAAAGTGTCTCAAGCTGGACCTTGTATTCTGTACTTGGGCCAGAAGTGACACACATCATTTCTTGCAATCCTTTGGCCATAACTAGTCACATGGGCCTGTCCAACTGCAAAAGAAATAGAAGGCTGCACATGAGACGTTTGGTGAGCACTGCTGTTTGCCCTTTTGGTCATACTGAATTGTTTGTGGTTTTAAGAATACATCAATTCTCACATTTATATCTGTGCTTTTGTATATAATGTTTGTTGTGCCTAGTATTAAATCTTCCTCCCAGCACTCCCTACTTCTTGCCAACTTACTCATTTTCCAAGTTCATTAAATGTCATCTTGTGGGAAAGCAGCCATTTCACTTAGGTACTATATTACCGTGATATCCTGTGAATGTCTCTTTTGAAGTACTTATTCTGCATTTGTTTTCTTTGTCAATCTTTCCCACCAGATTGAGTTCTGAGGGTATACTTGTGTCTTTCTTGTCACCTTATTCCCAACATGTAGCACAGTGCTAAGTGAGGAATGAATGCATTTGGCTGGTTATATAATTTTACAAAGTTTTACAATAAGCACTTAATCATCCTCTTGGATCTATTAGGTTTCTCCATGATTTAATTCCTCCAGAGAGACATCTATTTTCATGATTGGCAGCAGCTCTGTTTCAACCAGTCATAAGTGAATTCTACTTGCTACGCTTAAAGTAGTCTTCTGGAAAGAGATTATTAGAAGTATAATCTACTGTATAGTTTTCATTTCTTCCTTTGCGGACATATTCCGGGGTGTTTTTCTGATACCAGCCAGTTCTCCAACACTGCCTGGGTGGGTATCCAGTAGTTCAATTCGGACATTACCTACTTGGAGTTAGTGTCAAATCCCACAAGTTAAAGGACTTAGTCCCCCATGACTGCTCCTACTTCAGATACCAGTCCAAGTCTCAGGCTACCAGTACTTCTGACTGGCAGGCTGTAAATCGGGTGTTCCCACAACCCCCTTATCAGGTTTGGTAATTTGCTAGAATTGCTCACAGAACTCAGGAAAACACTTTACTTAAATTTACCAGTTTATTGTAAAGGATACATCTCAGGAATAGACAAGTGGAAGAGAAGCATAGGGTAAGGCATGGGGGGTGGGGGAAGAGTGCGGAGCTTCTATGCCCTCTCTGGGCGTGTCCTCCTAATAGCACCTAGATGTGTTCACCAACCCAGAAGCTTCTGAACCTCATTGCACAAGAGTTTCACAGAACTCCATCTCCATATCCTTTTCTAGTCCTGGAGGTTGGTGGATGGGGCTGAAAGTTCCAGCTCTCAAATCACTTGGTCTTTGTGGTGACCACCCCATCCTGAGGCTGTCTAGGGGCTCCACCCTAAGAAACATCATTAGCATAAATGAAGTATGATCCAAAGGGGCTTGTTACAAATAACAAAAGACATTCCCTTCAGTCAGGAAATTCTAAGGGTTTTAGGAGCTCTGGGCCTAGAACCAGGGACAAAGACCAAATATATTTTGGTATTATACTACACATAGGAAATATATATTTATTTGGTTTTATTACTTATACTTGAATATCAAAGTGAATGCATTTTTACAAGTCTGAATTATAGAAATTAAACATGTACTTATGAAAGTAATAGGAATTCTATTTTTGCTTTAAACTGAATGGTTTTCTGTTAATAGGCTATTGATTCAGTTAATATTTTTGCATCTTCATATTTTAGCCTAGTCGTATTAATGATAAAATTTCTGAATTTCATTTATGTGTGTTTTTCCCTTTATCTTCTTAGGTGGGCTTGGAGGACTTGCAGGTCTGAGTAGCTTGGGTTTGAATACTACCAACTTCTCTGAACTACAGAGCCAGATGCAGCGGCAACTTATGTCCAATCCTGAAATGATGGTCCAGATCATGGAGAATCCCTTTGTCCAGAGCATGCTTTCAAATCCTGACCTGATGAGGCAGTTAATTATGGCCAATCCACAAATGCAGCAGTTGATACAGAGAAATCCAGAAATTAGTCATATGCTGAATAATCCAGATATTATGAGACAAGTATGTGAAAAGTTTCATTTAGCTAAGAAATTATATACTTATTTCTTCCTATTTAATTTTCTGTATTTAAAGAGCTTGCCATATTTATAAGCTAAAAAAAAATTCCTAATCCTTGTTCAGGAAAACTCAACAAAGCTGTAATTCGAACTATTTAAACTTTGAATTTTGTGCTGTATTTTAAAGATTTTTGTAAATAGTTATTTTGCAGATTTGGGAAACAAAAAGAGTCCAATTCAAGAGATGGACAGTCATGCATAACAAAGTGCTTCTCTTTTGATGTTATTTGAATGTTAGCTTGCTTTTTGAGGTGATTTCCAACAGGAATTATTCAAAATAATTTTCTGATTTAAATATTGAAGATTCCTAATTCATAGAATTAGAAAACTTATAAAATTAACTGTGGCAGTTAATAGCTAAAATAGTTCATGTGTATTTCAGTGCCTTCTTTTTCCCCCCCCGGAAATCTTTTTCTTAGACATTGGAACTTGCTAGGAATCCAGCAATGATGCAGGAAATGATGAGAAACCAGGACCGAGCTTTGAGCAACCTGGAAAGCATCCCAGGGGGATATAATGCTTTACGGCGCATGTACACAGATATTCAGGAACCAATGCTGAGTGCTGCACAAGAACAGGTAATAACACTGGCTCTGAGGCTCAGGCCAAGGCTCCTGTTTTAACTAAATATATGTGTGGTTGAGGGTTGCCTTTATATGCAGAAATGCAATTTTCATTAACAGGGAGTTCCATATCTGTTATTTAAGACAAAAGCTTATTCTTTATAATTTTTCTGTCTTTTATTACAGTTTGGTGGCAATCCGTTTGCTTCCTTAGTGAGCAATACATCCTCAGGTGAAGGTAGTCAACCTTCCCGTACAGAAAATAGAGATCCATTACCCAATCCATGGGCTCCACAGGCTTCTCAGAGTTCATCAGCTTCCAGTGGCACCACCAGCACTGTGGGGGGCACTAGTAGTGGTGCTGCCAGTGGCACTGCCGGACAGAGTTCTACTGTGCCAAATTTGGGGCCTGGAGTAGGAGGTATGCTCATAACAACTGATACTTTTTCCCTTTGTTCTCACTTATTTGGACAACAAAAACATTTCTTATACTGTTTTCCTAAGTGCTTTTGTGTGTGTATGAGGAACAACTTTTGTGAACTGCCTTTTCATGTTGCAAGGTGCTTTTTTTGTTTTTTAAGGATGCTTTAAATACATAATAATTAGTATTAATCACTTGTGTGCATTTTAGTGCAAAAGGTTACTGAAGGTTTCCAGAGGCAGTTTTGTGGTTTTCTCTTCTCGTAAGATGGTTTGGGAGAAGTGGGTTGTCTTCTCCTTTCAACAGCATAGGAAAACTGAAGTGTAGGGGTAACACAGTTACCTGTATACTTAATCACTTGTACACATTTTCCTTGGCTTTAGTCCAGTTTTGTGTTCTTTTATAGAAAACAATGGGTGTCCACTCCTGACACCAGGACTAAACTAGCTGCATCAGAGTACCTGCCAGATTTGTTTAAAAATCAGATTTCTAAGTCTTAACCTCAGACCTTATGGATCAGAATCTGCCACAGTGGAGTTTAAGATCTGTGTTTGTGTAAAGTTGCTAGAGATTCTGATGTGTGAGCAGGTTAGGAATTTACTTTTGGTCATTTTTCTGTAGACTAGACTCAGTAAGTGGATATCCTTTTCAACTATTCAGATGTTAACATGCTAAGAATTAGGTCCAAAATCAGTAGCTAGAATGATGATTTTAGTCCTAATAGTTAGCATTTAAATGAGAAGAAATGAAAGCATGGAGCCATGTCCCTAAGGTGAGAGTGATTAGGTATGTTTTAAAAGACACCTATGTTTTGGCAGAGGAAGTAGAAAAATGGGATGCTGGATGAGGAATTTTTAAAAATTCACTACTGAAAGGAAATAATCAGAATGGTCACCGTAGTATATATTCTTTTATAGAATACAGTGGATATCATCAGGTTTTTGGATAAAATACAAAATGTTTTTATAAAAATTTAATACCATTTTAAAAAATTAAGGTATGATTGACATATAACGTATTAGCTTCAGGTGTCAGGTGTAAAATGTAATGATACAATATTTGTATAGATTACAAAATGATCACTGCGATAAGTCTAAACATCCAGATAATACCATGTTTAAAACAAGGAAAAGAATTATCCTGTTCTGATTTTACTTAATGCTTATTTGATTCTTACTGACAGACTTTTGAGAGAAATGCTTTATTCACATTTTAGAGGTCTAAGAGCAGAGACAACAAAGGTTTAATCGGGTTTCCCCACTGATAGGCGAATTGCTTTTTTACTGTAGCATGGTGTAGTAACAACTTTGTCTTACAAACAAAAAATGGTTTTGCAACTTCTTACTCAGATTTTTTATTTAATGGCTTGATACAGTATTTAAGATTTCATGTTAATATTTCCATCAAAGGAAAATAAGAAACAACAAAAACGAATGTACCCTGATGGCTTAACATTGTTATTATATATTTTTTTACTATTATAATGTTTACTCAACTCTTCGAAGTTAGTTAGGTATGCATATATATTCGTAAGTACACCCCATATACCTGAAAGGTGAAATTGGTGATTCTTCTTTTGCCCCGTAAGCGCTCACTCTGGAAGCTGAGGAAATCTTAGAGCAGGGGTCAGCAAATTTTTTCTGCAAAGGGATTATAATACTTTAGGCTTTGCAGGCCAAGAGGCAAAATCAAGAATATCACATTATGAAGGGAATTCCCCAGTGGTCCAATGGTTAGGACTCCATGTTTTCACTGCCTAGAGCGTGGGTTTGATCCCTGGTCAGGGAACTAGGATCCCGCAAGCCACGTGGCATGGCCAAAAAAGAAAAAAAAAAGTATTACATTATGAGAGAAAACAAAGTTCCACAGTTCTTTTATTGATGGAATTAAAAATATAATAATAATTGGGTATAACATTTTATTACACATATCCACTAATGATAGGAATGGAATTCTTTTTAGGGATGACATTTTGCTTAATTGATGTTCACAGTGTTTCCTTTTGTCAGTTGCAAATCATTTGCAAATGTTCATCTGTTAATACTGATAGGTAATGAGATTTTACTTATTTCATTCAAATATGTATTCATTCCCAAAATATATTATTATAGTAGCACATTCATCAGTTGGAAAGCATTTATAGGATTCTGTTAGATTCTTTTGGCTTTTAGCATGTCATGACAGATGAATCACTTCCAATTGAAGATTAGGTGGTAGTGCCTCAGTTATACAATTAAATGAATTTTAAAATGTGGGTATTTCTTGGCGCTTGCACTGAGGTCCAAAAAATGCTGTTGGAACAATACTGTGAGCTCAAAACTATCTTTACTGCACGTTTGTGGGAATGGAGAACTTGCTGCTTGTTTTAACTTGACAGCACGAGAATGTATAAAGCAGCCTGACATTGCCTGTGATTCAGACAATTTCATTTGTTGTCAGAATGACTTAACCACAGTATGAGTTTGGCGTATAAATGCTGTTTTGCCTTGTAATTTTGGGAATTCATTGAGAAACATTACCAAGTCTTTAGCAAAAGATAATTTCCAAAGTCATTTATTGTTTGATAATGGTGGTCGAGTGGTTCAGAAGAATTTCAGTCTTAGCTCTGAGCTAGAAAAATTGCAGTAAAACTTTACCTCTTTAAACACAAACAAACAAAACCAGAAAACTTGACCTCTGTTAAGCCATCAGACTCTGCTGTGTGTTTGGGCAAGTCAGCATATTTCTGACAAAAGTTCATGAAATTGACTATGGCTGAGTTCACAAGAGTGAAGTGAAGTTCATCATTGATACTCTTACCAGTTGAATAACGTGAAAGTTCAAAATATGTTCCAGAGTACCTGCTGATGAATAAGACAGTGATTAACTATAGTCTTTAAATACCTTATAAGCATTTAAATACTTATAAGCATTAAAAATACTTTATAAGCATTATATCTTTGTCCGAGTAATTCTTTTAATACTCCACATGTGTTTTTATCATCATTAGATGTAGCATATCTTAGCAGATTCTACTTCAGGTTGTACCAAATGAGTGTTCTCTCAACTTTGAAAATAGTTTTGCCTGTTAGTCCATGCAGACTGTTTATAAAAACTAATTTTTCAGTTACTTCAAACTTGACATTGACTCCTCAAATACAAGAACTGAGCAGTATCAGTAACATTTGTCAAGAAGCAAGGAATACTACTCAAAATAATTTGCATTTAAAAAATTATGTAGTTTCATACTCTGTATAATTTTTTAAAATATATTTATTTATTTGGCTGCACCGGGTCTTAGTTGTGGCACGTGGTGGGATCTTCATTGCTGCGTGTGGGATCTTTGTTGCAGCATGCGGGATCTAGTTCCCTGACCAGGGATCGAACCCAGGCCCCCTGCATTGGGAACACAGAGTCTTAACCACTGGACCACCAGGGAAGTCCCTGCATTGTTTTTTAATTGATTATTGATGTAGAGCCCAATGTCCTTTAACTCTTGAGAAACTGTTCTCCTTGAAAGGCTAATGGTCTTAGGTTTATTTTCTCTGGACACATTTATTTGGCAGCTGCAGTCAAGATTTAAATAACAATGCTAATTAATCACCACTAGTATACTGCTTTCCTTGCTTGGCTAACAAAAGAACCATTTGGGAACCTAACTTTGGTTGCAGCCTTATTTTCATTTTTTATTTTTGTGAAGCAGTTTGGCTATGATGAGATAATTGTATTTTATATTTGTATTTTTCTGACTTTACTGTGAGTTGGGAATACTGTGATAAGTGTTGTAGCAGTGTTGAAGTGTATTGTATTCTTTTAGTGTCATTGCATAGTAAATACAGTTTTGCCATCTCATTTGATAAAATAATCCATATTCTTCTGTGCCTTAAAAGCAGGGCATTCATAGTCCAATTCTCCCCTTTTTCTTGTTCTGATATAATTGGTATGCAATGGTAATGAAAAAAGAAATAACAGCATGGCTACAGTGATTCGTATGGCATGAGGTATAACTGACTCACTGTGATTTGTGGTATGCTGAACAGCAGTATAGAGCAGTATGATAGTGCCATGTGGAGCCTCTGTCGAAACTACTCTGCTTTTGTAGTGCAGAGGCAGCTATAGATAATAAATGAGGGAGCATGACTATGTTCCAATAAAATGTTACTTATGGATCTTGAAGTTTGAATTTCATACAGTTTTCAGATTTTATTATTATTTTTTTCAACCATTTAAATATGTAAAAACCATTTTTAGCTCAGGGGCTGTACAAAAACAGGTCATGGGCCATATTTGCCCTGCAGGCTATGTTTATCAGCTATCTTTGAATATCCTTGGGCTCTAGGATGTGGGGGGAAGAAACCTAAATTGAAATAACATGAGAGAATAGGAAAAGCAAAAATTATTACAGAAAAAGAGCAGAATTATAATAAACTAGAAAGGTAAGCTGGAAGAGTCAAATATTTTGAGCCCATTAAACTACACTGGGTGGAATAAGAACAGAAGGGAAATGAAAAAGCTAATCCGTTGTAAGTTTACTTGAGTTTGAGTATATCTAGCCAGCAAGTGAAAATCTGGATATATGTTGAACAAATTAATTAGTTTTCAAAGAATGTTGAATTCTTGTAAATGTAGCTATAGCTCTCTACAAAAAAAAGAGAATAATAGTAACAAGCATCTACACATTAATTGTCAAAACCACTCTATCAGGTAGATACTGTTTACCCCATTTTACAGATGGGGAAACTGAAGTATGAAGAAGCTCCCTTAATTTGGGGTTGAATCCATTGAGTGCCAGGATTCAGTGAAAATGGGGTGGAGGCCTGGGCGAGAAGGCTTCCTTCTTTCTTAAGTGGGAACATATATTGAGTGCTGAATATGATTCTAATTAAGCGATCCTGGAGGAAAAGTTGGCTCAGACTTCTTCACTTAATGAGGTTTTTTCAATAGTAATTTTTACCATATCAAATTTTTGCCTTAAATTGATTTTTTAGAACCTAGCCTTTCCATAAGATGTGATTTTCCTATAAATGCAACCAGAATGTTTAAAGTCCATAAACCCTCCTTTATTGGTATATGTTGGGCGTGTAGTTTTGGAGATCTTAGTTTTAAAATTCTTTCTTAGTTCAGTTGATAAGTAATATGTGTATTTATCTGCAGTTGCTAAAATTATGCATAGTATATATTGTGTTTTAAAACTTTCTTTTATGTATCTTTTCCTTGATAAAATGTCTTTTTTTTTTTAAACAAACTTTCAGCTAGTATGTTCAACACACCAGGAATGCAGAGCTTGTTGCAACAAATAACTGAAAACCCACAACTTATGCAAAACATGTTGTCTGCCCCCTACATGAGAAGCATGATGCAGTCACTAAGCCAGAACCCTGACCTTGCTGCACAGGTGAGTTTATAATTGTATTATAAAGGACTGAGCACTGTGTATTGAAGTGGCCTAATCAAATAATTGTGATTTTGGCACATTTGTGTGTGCTGCCTTAACACAGTAGAAAAGTAGGCAAACTGCATCTCCAATTTTTTGGACAGTTTGTTTCTTTACAGTAAATTAATACTTCATAATATAATTAAAACAGCTTCGTTTCCGCTGTTCACTCCCTTCAGAAAGAAGTGCAGGTTTAGTTTGTATCTACATATGTTGATATAGGAGATGAATACAAAAGTTTTGAATTGCTCTCCCTTTTGAAGCCTATTCTTTAGTGTAAGGTAAATCTTGAAGGTGATTTAGAAGTATTAATACATTTGATACTTTTATTAGATCACACAGATTCTGAATAATAGTCATGTTCAAAATGGCAGTTATAAAATAGCCTGAAATTGTCAACTATTGGTGGAGAGAGATTTGTGGGGACAGTATTCTCATTCTTTCCGTTACAGATCTCCGCCCAAAGTTAGTATACTGGTCCTTTATTAAATAATTCATTTTCTAACTTGTTTCTGAACAGACCATAACTAAAAAAAATGAGTGGATCTCAACCCTAGCTTAACATTTAGAATGACTTTGGGAACTTTAAAATTAAAAAAAAAAAAATTCTTAGCCCTGTCCTGAGAGATTTTGATATAACTGTATTGAATTTTTTTTTTCCCCCAAGTTCCCTAGGTGATTCTGATATACTCATAGGGTTAAGAACCATTGGGCTTGAAAAACCTTGGAGAATGTGAACTAAATCTTGATCATCTGTGATTTGTATTTGCTACTTATTAAAAATGGCTTCCCTTCTGTGGAATGTTGGGAATTTGAAAGTTTCCTTTATAGTCACTTTCCATTTCCAAAATTTTAAAAGCTTTTAAAGTTAATCACTTTCTTCATTATGTCAATTGAAACAGTTTTTATACTTCTGAAATTTGGAACCATGTTGATTCAAGTATATAGCAGATATCTTTGAGTTGCAATCCTCAGCAACAGCTTCTGTCCTATTAAAATTTGTAAAATTGGAAATAAAGATTTTTTAGATAAATTTTTTGTATACTTTAAATTTTGTATATTGTAGGTATGTTTTATGAAATATTGTTTTATTCATAAGAAAATTATTAGACTGATTATTAGTATTAAATACTTCAACTTACTGTGCTAGTACTTTTGTTTAAAATAAATGGAAAATATGTATGCAAAGTGATCCTATTCGTATGGTTTTAAATGTATATTTAGCTAATTAATAATAAGCATTAAATGTGCATCTTGCTTTAAAATTTTGACTTTAACAAGCACATTCCCGGCCATTTAAACTAACAATTTTACATTTATAAAGTGACTTGACCACTTTTGTATGCTGCTTTTTTACTCTAAAACAAAATGTTGACAAAAGAAAGCTAGATATGAATCGTCCTTTATTATAGACAATTGTTAGAAATGCTTACAATGTACTTTGGTTACCAGCAGATTAAAGTTTGTAGTTTCTCTATTCTGATTTTGATTTTTAGGTATTCAAAAAAGTCTGATTGTAGAAACTGTTGTTATATATAGTCAGGTACATTAGGAGAAATATCCTAATCAAATGAGATACAATTTTCTGAGAAGGAATGAATCAGTTTAAGATGACACACTTGTTCAAATAACATGAATCCTGAAAGATAAATGTGATAACTTTATTGATATATGTTCGTAATAAAAAATATTTGACTGGAGCCGTTAAAGAAGCAGGTTTGTTGGTCTCAAGTAGGTTTTACTTTATTTACTGTGAACTTATTGGTCACTGTGAAATAAATGCTGTATATCCATAAAACATTGTCTGACTTCTTCCTACTTTATTTTGTTGAAATTAACTTAATCTGCTTTGCAACAATTGATAAACTAAAGGAGGGAGGGAAGAATTCTCTCTGCTTCTAGTAGTTAACATATAATTACTCTCAAATATAGTTACTTACTTGAGGGCAAGGATCATCCCCCACCACCCCAGACTTTGGATGTGGACTGGTAAATAGGCTATCAGTAAATCATTGTTAGTTGACTTTTCACTCCATCTGGGGAAACTGATATAAAAATTTGTCTTTTTTGAAGCTGAGAATTTACTAGTTTCTGGTTATGCTGATCGGGTATTGTAATCTTATTTTCAGGTATACAACATCATGTTAATATTGACCCTGACTTTTTAACTCTTAACACCCATTTGAAGGTTAGGAGGCATGCCATTTTTCTCATCTGTGGTGGTAATAAGGTGGAATCCAGAGGCTAATCTTCGTGTTCTCAAATGGATTTACATCTTTTAAGGTCTTTTTAAAGCATTTTAATACTTTATCCCCAGAGATCTATCGGTGCTAGTCCTAGGCTTATATTCACCTAGCAGCTCCATTTCTCTGGCAAGTTGGTTGCTGTTCTGCGGTGTTATTTTTCTGGACCTAATATTACCTGTTTTGCAGTAGACAGGTAGATACAGCAGCTCCAGATCTGGATTTTCTCTGTGCTTGCCACTTGTGTGTTGAGGTGTCTGTGCAAGCCATGTATAGTTTCATGTATTGATGCTTATGTTTATTCTGTCAGTGTAGCAGAAAATATCTCTTCATGAATGCCAGTTACTCCCATTTTCCTTTCAAGGGCAAATATTCACCTTTACTCAAGGAAAAGTCAAATGTTTGCTTTTATTTTTTAGGATATTGCATGTCATTACCATAATCACCATTCCCATTGAGAGAGAAGATGCCTTGTTTTTGTTTTGTTTTGGCAATCCCTTTTGTGGACAGTATCTTCCCTTTTTTATTCATGTTCTACCTTCCTCCTTGTTAAGTACCAGATTAGGCACTTGGAGGAAGATAGACTATTAAACAAGGTACATTACTTGTTTCAGATATTTCCAGTTAAAATTGTTTGAACACTTGCCCCATAGATGATGCTGAATAATCCCCTATTTGCTGGAAATCCTCAGCTTCAAGAACAAATGAGACAACAGCTCCCAACTTTCCTCCAACAAGTGAGTAAGAAAAGAAGCTAGTTATCTTCGGTAATGATTTGCTTGAAAAAGTTTGGTGGTAAACATTTTCCTTGCTTTTCTCTGGCTGATAGCAAAACGTAGAATACAGTCTGCTGTCAATTTGCAGAGAATTCAGCTTGATCTTAATTGAGCCCCATTTCACTGCTGACCTTTTGCTTATATTTTTTAAATATAAATTCTGAGGAAAGGACCATTTGGTTTTTGCTTTTGAGGATTTAGGATTTTGAATGCTTCGTTAATACCATAAACCATTTCCTTTCACTTTACTAACTTTGAAGTGCTTCATTGTCATGTTACACTTTATGGTTTAACTAATCTCTAGTAACAGGAAAGAGCTACCCTATCCTATTTTACATGTTTGATTTCTTTGTAATGTTTCAGGTACTCCAAATTAATAGAATGCCTGTTTTCCAAGGGGTAGATCTCATTCCTCAAACTCGAATTAGCAAGATTAAAATTGTCCGTGTTGTCATATAAAGAAGGTTTTATTATTAGAAAAGTACTTGAGATGGCCATGGTAATTTTACTATTTAAAAAGAAGAGAAGTCAGTCTTGGCATTTTGAAACTGGTAGTTCTAGGGAGGGATTTTAAATATTATGCAAATGATCCCCAGGCCTGTAAACCATAATCCAAGGTTAGTGTCCTTGATCTGTTGTAATGATGGAAGCCTATCTTTTTTGGTTAGTCAGGTGGTGTATATTTGGAAGTAGGGGAGCTGACCCGGACACATGTATTAACTTCACCTTTGGAACTATTGTTTTAGAGTGTATCTGACTGGTAAAATTGTTACATCAGCAATAGATAACACTTGGTCAGGAGGAATATGTGGCTTTCACCATTATTACCATGTTATATAAACTGTGCATTTGGAGGTTGTCTCTCAGAAATAATACTTTTATCTGTTGGAAAATGGGGAACAGCTGCGGCTTCCAGAGGAGCTCCTGATTGTCTTTCATTATGAAAAATGGCTTTCATGATGGACTTGGGAGGAGGTCAAGTAACGATTTGCACACTAGATTGCTGTCAAAGAGGAGGTGCTTGTGTTTATTTTGGGAAAGAAATTATGGATTCACAGTGTCTAGGAGTAAGGTATTAGATTTTCTCAAGAAGCGTAGCAAAGAAAACATTTAAATTTTACCTTCACTGACTTTAATTCCCTCGTAACCATTGGTTTTCTTTCTTCCTTAGATGCAGAATCCTGATACGTTATCAGCAATGTCAAACCCTAGAGCAATGCAGGCCTTGTTACAGATTCAGCAGGGTTTACAGACCTTAGCGACTGAAGCCCCTGGCCTCATCCCAGGGTAGGTTTGTTTGGGGAAGATTATGAAAGTGCACAATGGTTTTCTTCTCTGAGAATTTCAGACTTAATGCCATCCTCCCTTTTTTTGGTTGAGATTGTTTTATTTAAGACAGAGGTTTTCAAAGTTAAAAATGGTTATTTTAAGAAGATAACTTGGCTAATACTGTGTTGAAATGTAACTGATTTACCATCAGCTGGCCTGGTCTGGCCTCTTGTTTTGCAGGAGTTTAGGTTTACTAACAATCTACGCTTTTTCTAGGTTTACTCCTGGCCTGGGGGCATTAGGAAGCACTGGAGGCTCTTCTGGAACCAGTGGTTCTAATTCTGCATCTGGTGAAAACCCAAGTCCCACAGCAGGAACCACCGAATCTGGACACCAGCAGTTTATCCAACAAATGCTACAGGCTCTTGCTGGAGTGAATCCTCAGGTAATGATTCTTTTCTGCTCTTCTTAATGTTAGTAATTAGAAATTTCAAGAAAAGAAAAGAAGGTGGCCATCTTTTTGGTTTAGCCTGTAATGAAAAGTGCATTCTTAATTATATTGATTCTAAAAAACAGGCATTACAAAAATGGTTAACTTTGGTACTATATTGGACACTGAAGGAAACGTTACAGTTGAAGGGAAGAAGAAATGCTTTGCCTTGATTTTTGAAAGTTGCCTTTAAAAATGCATTCTTTTTTGCAGTCCCTGTTTGAAAATTATTTGAAATAGGTTATATTTTATGAAAGTTTGTCAGGGAGGGGCTTCCCTGGTGGCGCAGTGGTTAAGAGTCCGCCTGCCGATGCAGGGGACAGGGGTTCGTGCCCCGGTCTGGGAAGATCCCATATGCCGCGGAGTGGCTAGGCCCGTGAGCCATGGCTGCTGAGCCTACGCATCCAGAGCCTGTGCTCCGCAATGGGAGAGGCCACAACAGTGAGAGGCCCGCGTACTGCAAAAAAAAAAAAAAAAAAAAAAAAAACAGTTTGTCAGGGAGGAATAGAAACTTGGTTATTCTCAATATCTCCTGAATTCTATCTAGTCTTTGTACTTTGACGTAAAAGAATTCCTAACTACCTCACCCCACCCACTACTGCCTCCTGTGGTAACTTTTATTACATATATACACCTCACAGATACGGCTGAAAAATGTGAATGCCTAATATTCTTGCATCTGGAATCATTTATTTACTAAGCATATGCCATTATGATTCCCAGTTCAAACCTATCACAGTAGATTGTCCTTAAACTTCTACATGGTGAGAATACAGCATAGTTTTTTTATTTTAAGCCTTATTAAATACAATAAAAACAGGTCAGAGTTCTATAAAGAATTTGTATTCCCGATACCTAGCATAACTTCTGGCTCAGTAAATATTCTTGGAATTAATAAGAAAAAACGATTTCATGTATTAGGCCAAATTGTTATCTAAGTTGAACAATCTACAGGCCTCACCATTATCAGGTTGTCCAGAATTGAGTGATCATTTATGTATTTTTGTCTTATATCATTTCTGAAAAGGAGGTGCAGCTGAATAGTCAGAAGTGTAGTCTGTGCGTGTGAAACTGGAACTCTTTTCTGAAGATTTGATTGGCTGATACAGAAATTAATTCTACATTCTAAGCCTCATTAGAACTTTAGAATTTTATACATGAGGACACTGGCTTTTATAATTACCCAACTGGTCAGTAGCTACAAAATAAATAGTCTAATTCTAAACTATTTGCATACATACTTTTTAAAGTTTGCCTATATGTTCATGAGCTTCTTAAGTAATGGTTGAAGTCTATTAAGCTTTTTTTTTTTTTTTTAAAGCAGAGTTATGTGATCTTTGACATCATTGTTTAGGTATAAATTAGATTGTTTAAAGTAAAGTGCTAATTGAACTTTTAAATATGTTGAATATGTTTCTAGAGAGGCCAGTGCTTTTATAGCTCAGTAGTCTAGCATATGTTATTTTAAAAAGCAATTAAAATTTTTAAGATTATTTAGGTGTGACATGGACTGATTTTCCTTAGAGTTTTTGTTTGTTTGTTTGTTTATTTTTCTTTAACAGCTACAGAATCCAGAAGTCAGATTTCAGCAGCAACTAGAACAGCTCAGTGCAATGGGATTTTTGAACCGTGAAGCAAACTTGCAAGCGCTAATAGCCACAGGAGGTGATATCAATGCGGCTATTGAAAGGTTACTGGGCTCTCAACCATCATAGCAGCATTTCTGTATCTTGAAAAAATGTAATTTATTTTTGATAACGGCTCTTAAATCTTTAAAATACCCGCTTTATTTCATTTTGACTCCTGGAATTCTGTGCTGTTATAAACAAACCGAATATGATGCATTTTAAGGTGGAGTGCAGTAAGATGTGTGGGTTTCTCTGTGTTTTTGTTTGTTTGTTTTTTGTTTTTTCCTGGAACAATGGGAATCAATGCTTTTTCATTTAAGGCTACTGCATGCATCAACCACTTCTGCGTTTATTGTAATTTTTAAAAAACATATCACCTTTTATAGTTGGGTGAACAGATTTTTGTCTTGCATCTGTCCAGTTTATTTGCTTTTTAAACATTAGCCTATGGTAGTAATTTATGTAGAATAAAAGCATTAAAAAGAAGCAAATCATTTGCGCTTTGTAATTTGTGGTACAATATTGCTTATTGTGACTTTGGCATGTATTTTTGCAAACAAAAATGCTGTAAGATTTATACTACTGACAGTTTTTGCTTTATTTGTATACAGAATGTGTGTGCACATTTGGGACTGCATTTCTAGAAACATTGCAATAGATCATCTGAGCAAAAACATCTGTAACCAAAAAAGTGAAGATAAGGAAATACTTTAAAGCTGAGTATTTCCTAATTGTGTAGAATCTTACAGCATCTTTGATACACATCTCAGCAAAAGTACCGGTTAGTCAGGTTTGTTGAAAATATAGTAGAAAAGCTGATTCTGGTTATCTCTTTAAGGACATTTAATTGTACAGACAAGATGATGTAACATTGTCTCAACATTCACAGATTGACTGTAAATTACCTTAATCTTTGTGCATACTGAAGGAGCACTGTAGTATAACCCAAAAGTGCATTTGCCTAGGACTTTTCAGCTTCTCCCATAGGTAGTTTAACAGGCATTACAATTTGTAATTGAAATGTTGCTTTCACTGAAAGTGTCTTGATGTTTCAGTTATTTTTAATTGCCATATAAAAATAGAACTGTCTTCTGGGTTTATCATTTTTCTTATGCACAGGCAATACATGAATTTAAAATGATTTGTGAGCCACTTGTTTCTGAAGTGTTTTGGTAGTTCTATTAAGAAATAGTTAAATATTGTGCTTTTCAGAGCCTGAGAGAGGGGAATTTTGGGGGTGGGGTGGGGATCTATCCTGGATTGGGCCAGCCTAAATAATACTGGCAACCAAGATTCTGTTAGGATTTCTGTGCATATAGTGTAGTAAAGAAGTATCTTTAAGGGTGAAAACAAAGAGCCGTTTTAACAATGTTGAGTACATTTGGCTGTTCCACAGCTTTTTTCTTCCCTCCCCAAAGAAATTCTGTTTGCCTAACTCTCAAACTGTTGGGGTGGTACATTCCTTTAGGACCAATTAAAACATAACTTTGGGGTCAGTAATATATTTGGCTGACTCTGGTTCAGTATTCTCTTAGGTCATTATATTCTCTCATGTACAGTTAAAGGATGTTAAAGTAACCTAAAGTGAATTCAGACCAGTAAAATCAAGGGAAATACAAGTTGAATTCCATTACTTCTGTAAGTTGCTTGCTATTAAAAAAGGTAAAGAGGCAGGTTGCCCACCATTTCGTGCACTGTTCTGACACTTTCCCCTGGAAAAAAACATGTACAAAGGTCAAGATGGAGGCATGACTAAGAGGAAGTTGTTAAGGATGATATTCATGTGTCTGCTCTCTCTGCCTTATGCCTCAGAATGGTTTTAAAACTTTTGTACTGGCGAATGGTGGTATACAGTGTGGGATAGTGTCATAACCAATTTGACAATTTATTAATCACAAAATAACAATAAATCTCTAGCTTTTACACTTGTTTGTCTTGCCTTTTTTGTAGAAAGAAAAAGGTGTCTTCAATTTACTTTCTCTAACCATGTCTTTTAAAGACTATTGGAGTTGGTTTACTTGATTTTATTACACTTGAGATTATTTTTCATTAACTTCTTGTTTCCTCAATTAAAATATATGCATATATACTATATTGTGTGTTAAAAAGAGAGCCAGCTGGGAAGTCAGGTGGCCTGGGCTTTGCTTGCTCTTTTTGGTACTTGACTAGTTATTAGATTTTTGAGTCAGGGTGTCATGATTTCTCCACTGAAAGTGGTGGTAAGGCCTGTGTGGCACACCCAACTGGGTAATCTCTTAAGTACCTTTTAGTTGTTGCCCTGGTGTGATTTTTGTTGTTGTTTGTTTGTTTCTAATATGTTCATCTTAGTTCAGGAGTTGAAAATACTTAAAATTCTCAAAAGCATTAAAAAAAACTCTTGAAATAATAGACTTAAATTGTTCTCATATTGGGTTATTACAAAATGAATAAAGAATAGAGTGGTGAAAATAACATTTCAGGATTTTATTTCCCAAGTGGAATATTTGTGATCCTAAACAAAGTGCAGCAAATCAGATAAATGACAGCTGGCCTCTGTATTCAGAATTGGAGTTTCAGACTTGGCTTAAAGATAGTAATGAAAGGAGTTTTTGGTTTGGGGAGATATTATCACTATGTTAATTTAATAGGCAAGTTACAACAAATTAGGACAGATAAGAATGTCACTAACATTAGTGATAAAAGTGAAGCTAGGGCACATGTTTGTGTCCTTGAGCAAAACAAAAAAGGTTATGTTGTTAAGGCAGGGAAATACTGCATACTGTATTAACATTAAACATGTTAAGTCAATAAGAAGTCCTGCATTAATGAAACCTTTTTAATACAGCTTTGTCCTATCCTCTGCTGTCCTTTTTTAAATTTTCTTTTCTTTTTTCTTGTTTTTTCTTTTTTTGCTGTACGCGGGCCTCTCACTGTCGTGGCCTATCCCGCTGTGGAGCATAGGCTCCGGACGCACAGGCCCAGCGGCCATGGCTCACGGGCCCAGCCGCTCCGCGGCACGTGGGATCCTCCCAGACCGGGGCACGAACCTGTGTCCCCTGCATCGGCAGGCGGACTCTCAACCACTGCGCCACCAGGGAAGCCCCTCTGCTGTCCTTTTAACTATTCTTTAAGGTAACGCTATATCCAGTGAACACACTTGGGGAAAACTATACTTAGTAAGTGCTGCACATGGTATTCTCTTCTCTGGAATTTCATCTGTCTTCTTTGGCTTATATAAAGCCTACTGTGCCCTCTGGGATCAGTTTTGTAGTCTTCCTAAACTTTGCTAACCAGTTGATATACTCTGAACTGTCAACTGCTGCATTCTGTCCCTCTCATGCATTTACAGTTTGGGGGATTTTTGTTTGGTTTTCTGCTCTGAAATTTTCTTGGCAGTTACTTAGGTAACAATAAGTGTTTCTCTTCAACTTCTTTGTATCTTTCCTCTCATCAACCATAGGCAACCACTGACTCAGAAAGTAAACATTTATTGAACATCTGTGGAGTAACAGGTTCTTTTCTAGTTGCTCAAAGTGTATAGCAGTAAATAAAGTCTGTCCATATGGGGTTTAGGTAGTAGAATGTAGGGAGACAGTAAACAAAACACATATATGACTCTGTTAGGTAGTGGCAAGTGCTTTGGTGAAAAATTAAGCAGAGTATTAGTTCAGGACAAAGGGATTTCATTTTGTATAGGGTAGTCAGAGGAGGCCTCGTTGAGAAGGTGACATTTAAGTAGAGACTTGAGGAATATGTGGGAGGGTGAACAGCTTTTCAGGAAGAGGGGCAACTAATGAGAATACCCTGTAATGTGAATGTTTTGAGTGTGTTTGTAGAATACAGGGAGTTTGGTGCGACTGGCAAGGTGAGCTAGGGAGAAAGTGGTGAAGGGACTGTGGCGAGATGGGGACAGGTAAGTGGTGCAGGTGTTTGATGTGGGGGGCTTAATACTCCAATTTTTTTTGTGTGTCCCATCCCCAGAGTTTCTGATTTACTAGTCCTAGGGTTGGAGGAGAATTTGCATTTCTGACAAGTTCCCAGGTGAAAACCATTGGACTAGGGGAACCAGGGTGGAAGCTGAGAGACTGTTAAGAGGTAATATCTCAGAGATAATACCAGCTTGGGCTGGATTGGTAGCAATAGAGGTAGTAAGAAGTAGTAGTCAGATTTGGGGTATGTTTTGAAGGCAGAGCCAGTAGGTTTTACTGATGGATAAAAGTGTGAGGTGAAGAACAAGAGAGATGTCAAGCAAGGTGAGCAAGGTACACACGGGGAGGAGTCTAAGTCTAGTTATGGTGTGTTAAGTTAGATGTACTTGATTAGATATATAATTGGAGATAATGAGAAGGCAGTTGGAGGAGAGGTTCAGGCTACAGACAGGTTATACAGCTGCCAGTGTGTATATAGATAGTATTTAAAGCCAAGGAACTAGATCAGTGGTTCTCAACCAGAAGGGACTTTGCCCCCCAGGGGGGCTTTTGGCAATGTCTGGAGACACCTTTTTGACATCATGATTGAGGCTGCTATTGGCTCTAGTAAGTAGAGGTCAAGGATGCCACTGAACATTCTCTGATGCACAGAGCAGCCTTCCACAACAAAGATACCTATCTGGTCCAAAAATGTTAATAGTGCCAAGGCCGAAAAATCCTGACTAGATGAACTTCAGAGATTGTTTATAAACATACTTTGGGAAGATTTGAGTCCTGGTTTACTCTAACTTCCAGTTCAGAGAGATGGTAGGAAACCAGAAAAGGATATGAACAGGCAGGTAGGCTGAAAAGCAAGTGGAGAAACTTTTTCATGAGGAGAAAGATGGTAAATGAAGTGTGTTAAATGCTGTTGCTGCTTCAAGTACTCATCATGGATTGAATAGTAACCTATGGATTTAGTAAAGGGAAGGACCTTTAAGACTATGACAGGGGTTTTAAGGGTGATTAGCGTAAAATTCTGGTTAGAGTGAACCTAGAAAATACCAGGAAGCAGAATTTTGAAGTAAAGAGAATCAGAGAAATGGGGGCAGTAGCTGTGGTGAGGCGAGTGGTGGCGGTATAGAGGAAGTTTGCCCTTTGTGTTCTTTTAAGATGGGAAGTACTGCCGTGTGGGGGTGGGGGGCTTGCTTTTGGAGGAGAGTATGGAATAATTGTTTTCTACCAAAAACTACAAACAGAAAAGGGCTACCACCACCTTTGATCCCCAGAATAGGTTTGATAGATCCAGATAAGCAGGCAGACACATTTGTTATATGGGCTAAAGTTTGAGGGAGAGGGTTTCTTTGTCTTTCAAGCCATCATCTTCCTCAGCTAGGTAGCCAGCTGCCTTTCCTTGTCAGTAGGAGTGGTACCTTCCAGGCCCATCTGAACTTTTTGTGGTCAAGGAAATGGAGGAAAAGCAGCCCCCTCCCAACATCTTTGCTTTGGTGAGACTGAATAGAAATAAGGTTGAGGTTTTTTCCAGAGCTGAGATGGTGATGAAGCACATTCTCAGTTTGTAATTCCAATTTATACATGTTACCATTTGTGCCTCAGACTCCTTAATTATAATGTAACCTGTCGCAGATTCACAACCCAGTCTCTTGCTTACCACTCTATGCTTAGAACAGAACTAGGCACATATAGGAGCTCCCAGTATAGTTTCCCTCAAAAGACCGAAGCTGAATGTGGGGTCTGATTCTTTAGTGGGATGTATAGTAGTTGCTGTATATTCAAGCTAGATGTTTTTAAAGCTATTCATAGACCCATTCTCCACTCCTTATACTTTCTAGAGAGGGAAGGAAATTTCCACTGGGTTGTGGTTATCTAATGCTTCATAACAAACTACCCCACAGCTTAGGGGCTTAGAACAAAAATCGGTCACTAATTCTATTCATGAATGAGCAGTTTGGCAAGGATTGGTGAATACTGCTGGAGCAACTTGACTGGGTCTGGAGAATTTATTTTCAAGAAGGCTTATTCACATAGCTGTTTAATTACTACTTTCATCTGGGAGTACAGTTGGGGTCTCAGTTCCTCTCCACCTGGGCCTTTCTACAAGGGCTACTTGTGCTTCCTCACAACATGGTGGATAGGTTTCAAGAGCAAGTATTTCAAGAAAAATGAAAGTTGTCAGTTTTTTAAGGTCTGGTCCCCCAAACTGGCCCATTGTCATTTCTCCTGTATTCTACTGGCCAAGCAGTCTTAACTTGCCCAGACTTAAGGTTCATAGGCCCAACTGCTTGATGGGTAGAATGTCACAGAATTTGTGATCATCTTAATCTACCATACACTGTGATCCCAGAAGGGGAAAACTGTTGGAACACATTTTTGTTCTTCAGTATTCACTCTTTTCCAAGGGAGAAGTAGTGACTTAACTGCTTATTGAATACTGTAGAAGGAACAAGGTACACTTGACCGAGCCCCTGTTCTTTGGGAAAGTCTGTCCAAAGGAAGCATGCATTCTAGTCGGCTGTCTTAGCACATATGGTAATAAGGTTAGTGAGAAAGCTCTTCTTGTGGGGGAAGACCTGTGGTTTTCATTTTTGCTAAAGAATACAACAAAATTTACTGTTGTAACCATTTAAAAATGTGTAGTTCAGTGGTATTTAAATACATTCACAGTGTTGTGCAAGTATCACAATCATCCAGAACTTCTTCATCACCCCAAGAGGAAACCCTATAGCCATTAAGCAGTCACTCACCATTCCTCCCTTACCCCAGCCCCAGGCAACCACTAGTCTGCTTTCTGTCGTCTGTGCGTTTACCTATTTTGGATGTTTCATATAAATGTAATTATATAATACAGGAGATAGTGTGGGTTCAGTTCCAGACCACTTTAGTAAAGCTAATATCCCAATAAAGCGAGTCACAGTGTTTGGTTTTCTGGTGCATATAAAAGTCATGCTTACACTATACTGTAGTCTATTAGTGTGCACTAGTATTATGTCTAAAAAACGATGTATATACCTTAATTAAAATATTGCTAAAAAATGCTAACCATCATCTGCACCTTCAGTGAGTCGTAATCTTGTTTTATGGTGGATGGTGTTGTCTCGATGTTTGTGGCTGCTGACTGATTAGGGTGGTGGCTGCTGAAGGTTGTGGGGTGGCTGTGGAAGTTTCTTAAAATAAGACAATAAAGTTTGCCCCATTGATTGACTCTCCCTTTCACAAGTGCTTTTTTGGTAGCATGCAGTGATGTTCTTTTTTTTTTTTTTTTTTTTTTTTTTGCGGTACGCAGGCCTCTCACTGTTGTGGCCTCTCCCGTTACGAAGCACAGGCTCCGGACACGCAGGCTCAGCGGCCATGGCTCACGGGCCTAGCCGCTCCACGGCATGTGGGATCTTCCCGGACCAGGGCACGAACCCCCGTCCCCTGCATCAGCAGGCGGACTCTGAACCACTGCGCCACCAGGGAAGCCCTAAAGTTTTTTTTTAAATTAAGGTTAGAAAAAGTTGATCAAGTGAAAAAGACAACCCACGGAATGGGTGAAAATATTTGCAGATCGTGTATTTGATAAGAATCTAGTATCCAGGTTATAGAAAGAACTCTTAAAACTCAATAAAAAAGACAATCCAATTAAAAAATGGACAAAGGATTAGAATAGACATTTCTTCAAAGAAGATAAGCAAATGGCCAATAAGCACATGAAAAGATTAATGACATGCAAATCAAAACTTTAATGAGATGCCACTTCATATCCCATTAGGATGGCTATAATCACGAAGACAGGGAATAACGTGTTGACTAGGATTGCTGGTGAGAATGTAAAATGGTGCAGCTACTACTTGGAAAAGAGTTCAGTTTCTTAAAGGTTAAACCATGGAGTTAGCATTTGACCCAAATATCTATGAACTGATGACTGGATAAATAAAATGTGGTATATATATACAATGAGAATACTATTTAGCAATAGAAAGGAATGAAATATTGATACATGCTAAATCAGGGACAGACATTTTTAGAGGCCCTCGGTGTTCCTTGGACAAATGTGTTTGCTAGGTGGGATGAGAGAACTTCTCAAGGTCTTCCAGCTTTGCATACCCTAACCACTAGAGCCCTAGTTACGGAAGGGGAAGGTATGTGTCCTGGGAGATTAATCTGCTAGCTCCCTGTCATTCAACCCTCTGACCTCAGGGTATAACCAACTACCACAATCTTGCCCTTACTGAAGGTGGAAAACCTACCAAATTCTCATTTCTTGAGCAGGGAAGTTCAAGTTAAACCCTCTGAGCTCTTTGCTTATTGTAAAGATAAATGTTATAAATGATATGTCCTCAACTATTTCAAATCAAGGCCTAAAAAATCTTAATGACAAGGATCTCTGATGATGAAGGAAAAGCAGTGCCTGTCATCCAGGAGCTGGCCTAGTACTAAAAGGTAGGCCTCTCTGTCCTGCTAAAAATAGACAATTTCACAGAACACCTACAATACTGCTCCGTGACCGTGGTCAAGACAAAAGACCATTCTGTAATTCTGCCTGAATGAAGAGAAAAACATGAACATCGTCCAAACCACAAAAATGACCAAATATTGGGAATTCCGTGGCGGGCCAGTGGTTAGCACTCCGCGCTTTTCACTGCCAAGGGCCTGGTTCAGTCCCTGGCCAGGGAACTAAGATCCCACAAGCCGCATGGCATGGCCCAGAAAGAAAAAGACTAAATATTCTGTCTCCCTGTCCTGGCTAATGTACTTCTTTAAGAATGATAGTTTTAGCCTCACTTCATGCCTCTTACATTACTGAGATAGCCAGTCATCCTGCACTTCCTCACAGCATCCATTTAGAGAGAGCCCTGCTTCTTTGAACCCTCCCCCAAATCACCTAACTTGTCCAAATCACAGGCCCTTTGTAGCATCCTATGGAGATTTCCCCTCACGATTCTGAAGGTGTGTGTTCTCCCTTATGCAGTGAGCAATAAACCCAACTTGTTTAATGCAGGTGTGTTCCTCATCATCTGGCAATGAGTAGTGGCTGCCCTTTTTAGATAAGGCATGGATTTTCCATTTTCCACGGTTTTGGCCTCAGCACTTTGCATGTGTTATATCACATGTGTTATATCCGTTCCTACAACCTTATGAGGCAGGTGATGACCCCATTTTATAGGAGAGGACAATGTTTAACCTGAACTTCCTCCAGTGGTGGGGAATGGAGAGAGGCAAAGTGGAGGGAGTGCTGCCAGAGGGGGTGGTAAGTGGTATTTGCAGGACTGAGGAACTCTTTGGTTGGCTTCTGTTTTTGAACCACTGCAAACGTTTTCCCGCCTGCCCCTTCTTCCCAGGTCATAGTGGCTGGGCAGGGGTGTGGTCAGGGCTGGGTGAGCAGCATTCCACTGCCCCTGACCCAGGAACTGACCCTCAGTGACAGATTCTCAGGGGTGGGAAAGCAGTTTGTGCTTGCTATGTCCCCCACGGCCACCAGAGGGCAGTACTGGTCCACACCTCGGCCTCCCTGCGGCCATTCTTGGGAAGATTAGAGCCCTGATTCTCAGCCCCACCAGACTCCTTTTCTTGTTTGTTTTTTAAATAAATATTTTCTAATGCCCCCTTTGCCATCATGAAGTGAAATTAACTCCGAATAAAACTTACCTAAGCAAATAATATGATACTTTAACTCTGAAAGGAGAAAAAAAGGAAAGTAACGTAATAAACTGATGGGTTTCAATATGTGATGCTTGGACATGGCTACACTAGATGAGCACAATAGAGTTAGTTTGATGCTTTGCCATCGGATCACTGAGAATGAAAAATTACAAATGCAGGTGGATGTAGGTTGTATTTGACAGAAGTTCACTGTGATTTTCTGAAATGGTAACTCTTGGTATTGGTAAACTTAAAAATAAAATAGAATCCAATTGTCCCTTTATTGCATTCTTGGAAATTCCAGTGTATATTAAAACTGCAAAAAACCCCACAAAGCTTTTATTTATGTATAAAATAGAGTTAGATTCAATGTCCTATAATTAAAAACACTCTCTTTCATTTGGTCCTACATGAAAGTCCAGCAGGATATTTGAAAATTAATTCTTGTGAAGAACTGCCTTCACTGAGAACTCTAGCTGGTATCAGAGGATATGAGATGCCCTATCTTTCCACCCCAACTTAGGCCCCCTGAGAGCCAGAGCTTTGTGTTGCGGGTCCTCAAACCCTCCAGTGTGCCCATCACAGTACCCAGTACTTACTAGTACACTGAAATGATTGAGTCCTTTCTCTACACCTCGGGGTGACTCTTGTCCAGCCAGAGTATATTGCCTGGACAACTTAAGGGCCTAGATCCTGAATATGAATGTTGATGTAAACCAAAGCCAGGCAGGAGGTGCCCCAAATAGTCTGGCAGTGACAAAAATCCAGGGCTCCACATTTTTTTTTTAATTGGGTATAGTTGCTTTACAATGCTGTGTTTTCTGCTGTACAGTGAAGTGAATCAGCTATATGTATACATATATCCCCTCTTTTTTTGGATTTCCTTCCCATTTAGGTCACCACAGAGCATTAAGTAGAGTTCCCTATGATATACAGCAGGTTCTCATTAGTTATCTATTTTATACATATTAGTGTATATATGTCAATCCCAATCTCCCAATTCATCCCACCCCCCTTCCCCCCATTGGTGTCCATACGTCTGTTCTCTAGGCCTGTGTCTCTATTTCTGCCTTGCAAACCAGTTCATCTGTACCATTTTTCTAGATTTCACATATATGCATTAATATACAATATCTGTTTTTCTCTTTCTGACTTCACTCTGTATGACAGTCTCTAGGTCCATCCACGTCTCTACAAATGACCCAATTTTGTTCCTTTTTATGGCTGAGTAATATTCCATTGTACCTATGTACCACATCTTCTTTATCCATTCATCTGTTGATGGACATTTAGGTTGCTTCCATGACCTGGCTATTGTAAATAGTGCTGCAATGAACATTGGGGTGCATGTGTCTTTTTGAATTATGGTTTTCTCGGGTATATGCCCAGTAGTGGGATTGCTGGGTCATATGGTAATTCCAGTTTTAGTTGTTTTTGTTTTTGTTTTTGTTTTTGTTTTTGTGGTACGTGGGCCTCTCACTGTTGTGGGCTCTCCCATTGCGGAGCACAAGCTCCGGACGCGCAGGCTCAGCGGCCATGGCTCACGGGCCCAGCCGCTCTGCGGCATGTGGGATCTTCCTGGACCAGGGCACGAACCTGTGTCCCCTGCATCGGCAGGCAGACTCTCAACCACTGCGCCACCAGGGAAGCCCCACTTTTAGTTTTTTAAGGAACCTCCATACTGTTCTCAGTAGTGGCTGTATCAGTTTACATTCCCACCAACAGTGCAAGAGGGTTCCCTTTTCTTCACACCCACTCCTGCATTTATTGTTTGTAGATTTTTTGAAGATGGCCATTCTGACTGGTGTGAGGTGATACCTCACTGTAGTTTTGATTTGCATTTCTCTAATAATTAGTGATGTTGAGCAGCTTTTCATGTGTTTGTTGGCCATCTGTATGTCTTCTTTGGAGAAATGTCTATTTAGGTCTTTGGCCCATTTTTTGACTGGGTTGTTTGTTTTTTTGATACTGAGCTCCATGAACTGTTTGTATATTTTGGAGATTAATCCCTTGTCCATTGCTTTGTTTGCAAATATTTTCTCCCATTCTGAGGGTTGACTTTTTGTCTTGTTTATGGTTTCCTTTGCTGTGCAAAAGCTTTTAAGTTTCATTAGGTCCCATTTGTTTATTTTTATTTTCATTACTCTAGAAGGTGGGTCAAGATCTTGCTGTGATTTACATCAAAGAGTGTTTTTCCTGTGTTTTCTCTAAGAGTTTTATAGTGTCCAGTCTCACATTTATGTCTTTAATCCATTTTGAGTTTATTTTTGTGTATGGTGTCACAGAGTGTTCTAATTCATTCTTTTACATGTAGCTGTCCAGTTTTCCCAGCACCACTTATTGAAGAGGCTGTCTTTTCTCCATTGTATATTCTTGCCTCCTTTATCAAAGATAAGGTGACCATAGATGTGTGGGTTTAACTCTGGGCCTTCTGTCCTGTACCATTGATCGGTATTTCTGTTTTTGTGCCAGTACCATACTTTCTTGATTACTGTAGCTTTGTAGTATAGTGTGAAGTCAGGGAGCCTGACTTCTTCCAGCTCCATTTTTCTTTTTCAAGATTGCTTTGGCTATTCAGGGTCTTTTGTGTCTCCATACAAATTTTAAGATTTTTTGTTCTAGTTCTGTGAAAAATGCCAATGGCAATTTGATAGGGATTGCATTGAATCTGTAGATTGCTTTAGGTAGTAGAGTCATTTTCACGATATTGATTCTTCCAATCCAAGAACATGGTATATCTCTTCATCTTTTTGTGTCATCTTTGATTTCTTTCATCAGTGTCTTGTAGATTTCTGAGTACAGGTCTTTTACCTCCTTAGGTAGGTTTAGTCCTAGGTATTTTATTCTTTTTGTTGCAATGGTGAATGGGATTGTTTCCTTAATTTCTCTTTCAGTTTTTTCATTGTTAGTGTATAGGAATGCAAGAGATTTCTGTGCATTAATTTTGTACCTTGAAACTTTACCAAATTCATTGATTTAGCTCTAGTAGTTTTCTGGTGGCATCCTTAGGATTTTTTTGTTTTGTTTTGTTTTGTTTTTTGCGGTAGGTGAGCCTCTCACTGTTGTGGCCTCTCCCGTCGCAGAGCACAGGCTCCGGACGCACAGCAGCCATGGCTCACGGGCCCAGCTGCTCCGCGGCATGTGGGATCTTCCTGGACCGGGGCACGAACCCATGTCCCCTGCATCGGCAGGCAGACTCTCAACCACTGCGCCACCAGGGAAGCCCCCTTAGGATTTTTTATGTATGGTATGATGTCGTCTACAAACAGTGACAGTTTTACTTCTTTTCCAATTTGTATTCTTCTTATTTCTTTTTCTTCTCTGATTGCTGTGGCTAGGACTTCCAAAACTATGTTGAGTAACAGTGGTGAGAGTGGACATCCTTGTCTTCTTCCTGATCTTAGAGGAAGTGCTTTCAGTTTTTCACCATTGAGAATAATGTTTGCTGTGGGTTTTTCATATATGGCCTTTATTATGTTGAGTTAGGTTCCTCTATGCCCATTTTCTGGAGAGCTTTTCTCATAAATGGGTGTTGAATTTTCTCAAAAGCTTTTTCTGCATCTATTGAGATGATCATATGGTTTTTTATTCTTTAATTTGTTAACATGGTGTATCACACCGATTGATTTGTATATATTAAAGAATCCTTGCATCCCTGGGATAAATCCCACTTGATAGTGCTGTATCATCCTTCTAATGTGTTTTTAGATTCTGTTTGCTAGTATTTTGTTGAGGATTTTTGCGTGTATGTTCATCAGTGATATTGGTCTGTAGTTTTGTTTTTTTGTGATATCTTTGTCTGGTTTTGGTATCAGGGTGATGGTGGCCTTGTGGAATGAGCTTGGGAGTGTTCCTTCCTCTGCAATTTTTTGGAAGAGTTTGAGAAGGATGGGTGTTAGCTGTTCTCTAAACATCTGATAGAATTTGCCTGTGAAGCCATCTGGTCCTGGACTTTTGTTTGTTGGAAGATTTTAAATTACAGTTTCAATTTCATTGCATGTGATTGGTAATTATATTTTCTATTTCTTCCTGGTTCAGTCTTGGAAGGTTATATGTTTCTAAGAATTTGTCCATTTCTTCCAGGTTGTCCAATTTATTGGCATATAGTTGCTTGTAGTAGTCTCTTATGATCCTTTGTATTTCTGCAGTGTCCACTGTAACTTCTCCTTTTTCATTTCTGATTTTGTTGATTTGAGTCCTCTCCCTCTTTGTCTTGATGAGTCTGTCTAAAGGTTTATCAATTTTGTTTAGCTTTTAGTTTTATTGATCTTTGTGATTTTTTTCTTTGTTTTTATTTCATTTATTTCTGCTCTGATCTTTATGATTTCTTTCCTTCTGCTAACTTTGGGTTTTGTTTGTTCTTCTTTCTCTAGTTCCTTTAGGTGTAAGTTTAGATTGTTTATTTGAGATTTTTCTTGTTTCTTGAGGTAGGCTTTTATAGCTATAAACTTCCATCTTAGAACTGCTTTTGCTGCATCCCATAGGTTTTGGATCATCGTGTTTTCATTGTCATTTGTCTCTAGTTATTTTTTGATTTCTTCTTTGATTTCTTCAGTGATCTCTTGGTTACCTAATAGTGTATTGTTTATCCTCCATGTGTTTGTATTTTTTAGTTTTTTTCCCCTGTAATTGATTTCTAATCTCATAGCATTGTGGTTGGAAAAGATGCTTGAAATGATTTCAATTTTCTTAAATTTACTGAGGCTTGATTTGTGATCCAAGATGTGATCTGTCCTGGAGAATGTCCCATGTGCACTTGAGAAGAAAGTGTATTCTGCCACTTTTGGGTGGAATGTCCTATAAATACCAATTAAATCTATCTGGTCTACTGTGTCATTTCAAGCTGTGTTTCCTTATTAACTTTCTGTCTGGATGATCTGTCCACTGGTGTAAGTGAGGTGTTAAAGTCACCCACTATTATTGTGTTACTGTTGATTTCCCCTTTTATGGCTGTTAGCATTTGCCTTATGTATTGAGGTGCTCCTATGTTGGGTGCATATTTATAATTGTTATATCTTTTTCTTTGATCCCTTGATCATTATGTAGTGTCCTTCCTTGTCTCTCTCTTTTTTATTTTTAAAGACTGGGAGCATTTTATTTTTATTATTTCTTTTATTTATGGCTGAGTTGGGTCTTTGTTGCTGTGCATGGGCTTTTCTCTAGTTGCAGCGAGTTGGGGCTATTCTTCGTTGTGGTGTGCAGGCTTCTCATTGCGGTGGCTTCTCTTGTTGTGGAGCACAGGCTCTAGGCCCACAGGCTTCAGTAGTTGTGGCACGTGGGCTCAGTAGTTGTGGCTTGTGGGCTCTAGAGTGCAGGCTCAGTAGTTGTGGCACACGAGCTTAGTTGCTCCTCAGCATATGGAATCCTCCTGGACCAGGGCTTGAACCTGTGTTGCCTGCATTGGCAGGCAGATTCTTAACCACTGCACCACCAGGGGAGTCCCCTTCCTTGTCTCTTGTAACATTCTTTATTTTAAAATCTATTTTATCTGATAGGAGTAGTGCTACTCCAGCTTTTGATTTCCATTTGCATGGAATATCTTTTTCCATCCCCTCACTTTCAGTCTGTATGTGTCCCTAAGTCTGAAGTGGGTCTCTTGTAGACAGCATATATACAGGTCTTGTTTTTATATCCATTCAGCCAGTCTGTGTCTTTTGGTTGGAGCATTTAATCCATTTATATTTTAAGGTAATTATCGATATGTATGTACCTATTACCATTTTCTTGGTTTTTTTTGTTGTTTGTTTGTTGGTTTTTTTTTTGTGGTACGTGGGCCTTTCACTGTTGTGGCCTCTCCCGTTGCGGAGCACAGGCTCTGGACGCGCAGGCTCAGCGGCCATGGCTCACGGGCCCAGCTGCTCCGTGGCATGTGGGAACTTCCTGGACCAGGGCACGAACCCGTGTCCCCTGCATCGGCAGGCGGACTCTCAACCACTGCGCCACCAGGAAAGCCCTGGGTTTGTTTTTGTAGGTCCTTTTCTTCTCTTGTGTTTCCCACTTAGAGAAGTCCCTTTAGCATTTGTTGTAGAGCTGGTTTTGTGGTGCTGAATTCTCTTAGCTTTTGCTTGTCTGTAAAGCTTTTGATTTCTCCGTCAAATCTGAATGAGATCCTTGCTGGGTAGAGTAATCTTGGTTGTAGGTTTTTCCCTTTCATCAATTTAAATATATCCGTCCACTGCCTTCTGGCCTGCAGAGTTTCTGTTGAATAATCAGCTGATAACCTTATGGGGATTCCCTTGTATGTTATTTGTTGCTGCTTTTAATATTTTTTCTTTGAATTTAATTTGTTAGTATGATTAATATGTGTCTCGGTGTGTTCCTCCTGTATGGGACTCTGTGTGCTTCCTGGACTTGAGTGACTATTTCCTTTCCCATGTTCGGGAAGTTTTTGACTATAATCTCTTCAAATATTTTCTCAGGGCTTCCCTGGTGGCGCAGTGGTTAAGAGTCCACCTGCCGATGCAGGGGACACAGGTTTGTGCTCTGGTCCAGGAAGATCGCACATGCCATGGAGTGGCTAAGCCCGTGAGCCATGGCTGCTGAGATTGCGCTTCCGGAGCCTGTGCTCCTCAATGGGAGAGACCACAACAGTGAGAGGCCCGCCTACCACAAAAAAAAAAAAAAAAAAAAAAAAATTTCTCAGACCCTTTCTCTTTCTCTTCTTCTGGGACCCCTATAATTTGAATGTTGGTGCATTTAATGTTGTCCCAGAGGTCTCTGAGACTGTCCTCAATTCTTTTCATTCTTTTTTCTTAATTCTGCTCTGTGGCAGTTATTTCCAGCATTCTATCTATCTTGCAGCTCACTTATCTGTTCTTCTGCCTAAGTTTTTTTGCTATTGATTCCTTCTAGAGTATTTTTAATTTCAGTTATTGTGTTGTTCATTACTGTTTGTTCTTTAGTCCTTCTAGGTCCTTGTTAAACGTGGTTTTTTTTTGTATTTTCTTCATTCTATTTCCAAGATTTTGGGTCATCCTTACTATCATTAGTCTGAATTCTTTTTCAGGTAGATTGCCTATTTCCTCTTCATTTATTTGGTCTTGTGGGTTTTTACCTTGCTCCTTCGTCTGCAACATATTTCTCTTCTTGCCATTTTGTTTAACTTACTTTTTGGGGGTCTCCTTTCCTCAGGCTGCAAGGTCATAGTTCCTCTTGCTTCTGGTAAGTCCACTCACAGTGGGTGAGGTTGGTCCAGTGGCTTGTGTAGGCTTCCTTGTGGAGGGGACTTGTGCTTGCGTTCTGGTGGGTGGAGTTGGATCTTGTCCCTCTGATGGGCAAGGCCGCATCAGTTGGTGTGTTTTGGGGTGTCTATGAACTTAGTATGATTTTAGGCAGCCTCTCTGCTAATGGGTGGAGTTGTGTTCCTGTCTTGCTAGTTGTTTAGCGTGAGGCGTCCAGCACTGGAGCTTGCTGGCCGTTCAGTGGAGCTAGGTCTTGGTGTTGAGATGGAGACCTCTGGGAGGGCTCTCGCCAGTTGATATTCCCTGGGGCCGGGAGTTCTCTGGTGGTCCAGCGTCCTGCTCTCGGCTCTTCCCACCTCAGAAGCTCAGGCTCGACCCCTGGCCACAGAACCAAGACCCCAGTTATGTGGAGATTTTCTTGCCTTTCTGGAAGTCTGAGGTCTTCTGCCAGTGTTCAGTAGGTATTCTGCAGGAATTGTTCCACATGTAGATGTATTTTTGATATATCTGTGAGGAGAAGGTGAGCTCCACGTCTTACTCCTCCATCACCTTCCTCATTCTCTCCACATTTTCTTAGGCAAGGTCCGTCCACCCAGAAGGGCCCTTTCATTCCATTGGCACCCCATGCACATATTGTATTTGTGGTTCCTGAGACAAAGAAATGCATATCCTTGTGAAAGAAAACAGGTAATTGGTTCCAAAACTCACTTTTTGGCCAGAACCAATCAGTGGCCCTGCAAAGTGGCTGGGTCTTGTGGCCCTGGTTAGGATAGAGGGATAAGGAAGCTTCTTCCTGGCGCCCCATCAGGGAAGGGCTCAAACCCAACCCATGCTGGCCAGATTGCAGCTTTCCCTGCTGGTACCTGGTAAGCTGCATGCCAGCAATGCACCAGTGCCCCTAAGCTCCCCACAGCCTTGCCCAATCCTGTTGCCACTGGCATAAAGCTGCCCATTGGAAAGTTTCGTTTCAGTTTTCGGCCATAGCAGCTCCTCTGGTGTTCCTTCCTAGCCTGCCTAGTGTTCATCATTGACAGCTTTTACAGCAGGAAGGTGGGCAGGTTGCTAACAGCCTGGTCTCACAAGGGTCTCTAAAATGAGGTGGGGGCAGGCTGAATCAGTGAGTCATGCATTTCATTCACTCAAGTTCCACCTTTGCAAACTTTTTTTTTAATCTGTGAACTGCGTGTGCTTTTTATTTACCTAGAAATGACTCAGAGAGAGAGAAATAAGAGGTGTGTGGTGTAACATGACTTGCTGGTGAGTTGTCAATTTTGTACGCTTTTCTGCTCCTGAGACCGATCTCCAGAGGGTGCCAAGTATAGCCAAGTTTCATTTATTTGTCCAAGTACAGGCATGATCAAGAGTGTTCTAAATAAGTCATGGTTTACAGCATAGATTATAGAATTTCCTCTGATTATTTGATTGGGTCACACGAATTTAAACTTCAATTGAAGCTTCACTTTCAAAGTTTCCTCTCCTTTTCTCTGAATATGCCAGAGCATGATGACAAAAGTATCACAGATTCCTAAAAATCCACCCAAACAAGCATATCTCAATACATTATGGTTTATTCACCTTAAGAAGAATCTAGAATACAGTATCAACAAGGATACTGGAACATGGTTTGGGATGGGAGACAGAGTTATGCCCAGTTGTGTTCTGGACCACTGATATAAATGATTCTCACTTCATTTTAGAGTTTCCATAATTGTAGCAATTATCTCTGAAAGATTTTTGTCCACACTGATTTGAATGAAATTTTCTGGAGCTGATGGGGGCTCCAGAGTATCAAACTGGGACTGCAATAACTCAGGGGACATAAAATGCCCTTTTCTTTTGAGTAAGCGTCCAGAGATGACCTCGAATGACCCAGTCAGATGGACCACAAGGAGCTTCACTTCAGCCAGCTTTTCTTCCTTTCCTGACTCATCACACTTCAGAGGTGCACCATCTTTTCCTTGTATTAAGATGTCTCTGTATACTTTCTTCAGAGCTGAACAGGCGAGTATTACATGCTGTCCAGAGGCTACATCTCTGTTGAAAAAATAAAGTGTGTGGGGGGAAGATGCTAGAGTGAAGACATTTAAAATAATTGGTGTCAAGTCTAGGTTGAGGACTAGAGTCCCACTTCTCAGACAGTGGAAGGTGTTACAAATGGTGGCCAAGTATCAGGCAGTCCTGGCTTTGAGGTAAAGATCTTCCACTAGTGAGGCATCTTGTGTAACATATTTACCTCCCCGAGCATCAGTTCATCATCTGCTAAATGCAACTACTCAAAGTACCTGCCCATAGAACTGTGATGAGTAAGTTTATCAAGGTGCCCAGCACACAGGAAATGCTTGGTAAGTATTGGCTCTGCCCCTTGGATGTAGGATGTGACTGAGCCACCACTTGTAGACATGGGTGGCTGCTGGCAGGCACCTGTGCCCCACACACAGCACAGCTCAGGCTCTCCTCAGGTATTCAGGGATTTGAATTTCACAACTGGCTTCTCTCCATTCCTACTCTACAGTATGCTGGGAGTCTGGGGAAGTTACCAGTGCAGAGCTAGAGAAAGGAGAAAAGGGAGCATCAGCCCTTGTGTGGTCAAGGTGAGCAGGATGTGAGAAGTTTCCAGGGATGTGCTAAGGAAAAAAAAAAAAAAACTGAACCAGAAATAGAGGTAGAGTGACAAGGCACCAATAAGGGGAAACCAGTGTGGTTCAAGACCATACATGAGGGTGAGCCCCCTTTCCACTAAACCTACATGTACCAGCCAGAAGAGGCAGTCATCTTGGGGCCAGGAAGGAACTGTATAAAGAGGTGAAGGGTCAAAGCTGGCTTGGGTACTTAGAAATTTCAGTTCAGAACTGAGAATTCTGAAGGGGCCTGCCTTGATTCATGGCCATTGTAGACTGGAGACCCAGTGGATAGAGTGTGTCATCAGCAACAAACCTATGTACCTGAGCCTTCTGGCTCTTCCCAGGGGCCATGAGTGAGAGCTTGTTTATTCTGAGCCTGGAAGTCTGATCTCTATTCTCCTGAGGATCTTCACTTCTGCTTCCATCACAGGTCAGTATGTTAGATCTCTGACAAGTCTATTTATGATAGAGACCCAAGTGGGCAGGAGTTCTCAATTCCAAACCTTAAACCCCTAAGCCCATGCAAAGACAGGGCTGCCAGCCATGTCTGTGCAGTCTAAGAAAAGTAAACTGATTTTTAATCATAAGTATACTCTAATTTCATATGGCCCACATGATTTTAGATAAAACATGACTTCATCTGAGACAGCAAGATTTAGAACCTATTCCCTGCCACTTCTTTATCTTCCATGTCCCAACCAGGATTCCCAGGGGTCTGGCCCACAGATGGGTTGGGGAGGACCTCGTTTGCTCAGAGGCATGCTACAGAGCTGAACAATTTGAGACTTCAATCCTGGTGGCCAGTTATCTGTTGACTTATGAATGACCCCAGGTCTTCCTGGTTGTCAGAGTTTGAAGTAGGAGGCAATAAAAGTGGTGGCTAAGGTATAGCTATACGTCATTATTATGTTTTTAGCACTTACTATATATATTAGGTACTGTTCTAAGTGCTTCATCTCACTAATTCCTCACAACAGTCTGTGAGTAGGAACTATATTTATCCCCATTTTCAGATGAAGAAACAGGTTTATGGAAGCCAAGTGGCTGACCAAGATTCCCAGCTAGTAATTGTGGAGTTGTTTAGAAGGTTGACTCCAGAACCCAACTAAACTACACACCTGTGGCTGATTAAAATCATTGTTGGTTACTTGATAGAGGTGCATTTCATTTCTGGGATGCCATATCAGCAGTCAGTTGTGATTTCAAGAGTGTATTTTTTCCCCTGTACTTTGTGATGGGTTTTCTTTACTCACTGGCTTACCTGGGGCCTGATTTTCTCTTACCTTTGTAAAATGTCATGCAAGTTGCAGAGCCATGGAATCCTGTCCTGAAATTAAGGCAGACACAAAGTGGCTTTTCCAGGTTTTGTTCGTTTTTACAGAAAGTTAATCATGTTCGTCAATGTTAAGGTCCAGAGAGATCTTAGTGGTTTTAAGGAGCAGGCCATGCACAAGGCTCAGGGGTCAAGTCACTAGGCAGTTTAGCACAGAAACATTTTCCTGGTCCAGGTGTCAGAGGCTCTTTTCGTAATAATAAAAATTGCCTTAAAATACCAGTATGTAACTTCCATCATCTTCATCTTCCCATTTTAAGTATATTTTCTCTGGTTCTGATATGTATATAAATCTTTTATTACACTGCGTGATTCTTTAGGTGCCTCTGATCTCAAATGCAGAGAGGTATTCACAGAAACCCTTATGTCAGCTGCTCCCTGGTCCTATTCTTCAAACCCTCCAAAAGCAAAGCTCTACTCAGATATAAGCAGTGTGAGAATTTTGTATTTCTCCAGAGAAGGCAGAGGAAGTTTACATAGGGCACCCTACAGTGTTTCACAAAGGAATCCTCCTAGGGTAAATACTGATTGGCCATAATGCATTTAAAGAAAAACATAATTTTTTATTATGGAAATTTTAAACATATTCAATGATTTTTGGCTCACAGTCTGATTTTATATATGTCCCAGCCATATCCTTACCTGTGCCCTCCTCCTTTATCATTTTGATGCATATTCAAGAAATATGATGTGTCTTTTTTTTTGTGTGTGTGTGTGGTACGCGGGCTTCTCACTGTTGTGGCCTCTCCCGCTGAGGTGCACAGGTTCCAGACGCGCAGGCTCAGTGGCCATGGCTCACGGGCCCAGTCGCTCCGCGGCATGTGGGATCCTCCCGGACCAGGGCACAAACCCGTGTCCCCTGCATCGGCAGGCAGACTTTCAACCACTGTGCCACCAGGGAAGCCCATGATGTGTCTTTAAAAGTCCTTGCTCTTAAACATTTGATTACTACCATTTTATTTAGGATTTTTGCATTTATATAATTGAGATTGACCTGCATTTGTTTTCTTGTACAGTCCATGTTAAATTTTGTTATCAAGGTTATACTAGCCTCATAAAATAAGTAGGGCAGCTTTCCTTCTTTTTCTGTTCTTTGAAACAGCTTGTATACAATATATTATTGTTATGAACTGAATGTTTTTATTTCCCCAAAATTAGTACCCCCTAATGTGATGATATTTGGAGGTAATTAGGTTTAGATGAGGTCATGAGGGTGGGGTCCTCATGATGGGATTAGTGCCCTTTTGAGAAGAGATCAGTGAGCTAGTGTGTACTCTTTCTCTCCTTCCACTGCCCTCCCCCTCAATCACTCAGTGAGGATACAGTAAGAAGGCAGCCATCTACAAGCCAGGAAGAGAAACTCCAGGCTCAGAATAACCAAGAACCTGACCATGCTGGCATCTTGCTCTTGGACCTTCACCCTCCAGAACTGTGAGAAATAAGTGTCTATTGTTTAAGCCACCCCGTCTATGATATTTTGTTACAGCAGCCTGAGCTGACTAAAACTCATCTTAAAAACTCTGTGCCTGGGGCTTTTTTTTTTTGAGGAAAGATCTCTGATTACAGGTTCAATTTCTTGAACGAGCATTGTGTTATATTCAGATTTTTCTATTCTTGATTCAGTTTTGGTAACTGAAATACTTTAGAATCAGCAAGGTCACGTTTTCATTGGGGGGGGGCGGGGAGTAGACTGTGTCCCTGAGCACTGTCTCTGCCATTAGATCACTGTCATCCAAGCCTGTTTTCCCACAGTAATTTATATTTTTCTATATAAGTGTCCAATTTTGTCTGTCTTAAAATTCACTGGTATCAGATTTTTCACGGCCTCTTTTCATTCCTAGTCTTAATTGTGCCTTTTTTCCCCCCTTGATGAATCTTGCCAGAGATTTGCCTGTTTTTATCTTTTCAAACAATTAGTTTCACTCATCACCTATATGGTTTGTTTTATATTCCATTAATTTCAGCACTTATTTCTAAATTTTTCTACATTCTTCCTTTTTATTATTTTTTTTCTACTTGAACCCTTAGATCATCATTTTCATTTTTGTTATTTTTCCAAAAGTGCATTCAGAGGCTGTAAATTTCCTTCTAAGTACTCTTTCAGCTATATCCCATAAGTTTTAGTTGACAGCACTTTTGTCATATATTTCCAAATATCTTGTAATTTCCACTATGATTTTTAACTTATGAATTATTTATATGAATGTCAATTTTTATTTTTCAATTTTACTTATTTCTAGTTTCCAACCATTTTATGATTTGTGAGAATTTTTATTATTGATTTCTAATTCTTGTGCATTATGATAAAAAATGTGATTGATTGGTATGATATTGACTCTTTGGAATTTGTGGCAAATTGTGCCATATAGCACTAGTACCATGTGGTCTAGTATATGGTCAATATTTATAAATATTCCATATGTACTTGAAAAGAATATTTTTTTATTCATGCTTTTCAATATACTCGTTGTTTAAATCTTCTATATCTTTACTAATTTTTCTTGTCTGTTTCGTATATCTTTTGTTTGTTTTGATGTTTTCAAGAGAGTTGTTTTAAATTCTCCCATAGATTAAGAATTGACAGTTTTCCCTTCTGTCTTTGTGTATGTCTGAAAATGTCTTCTGCTCTTACTCTTACTCATTTTAAATAAGATTTCAGTTGGTAAAGAATTCTTGGTTGACAGTTATTTTCCCTCAGCAGTTTGAATACTTACTGTCTTTAGGGTTCTATTGTTGTTGAGAAGTATCTCTTGTTATATTAGGCAATCATTTAGAACATATATTTTCTCTTTGGTAGCTATAGGTAGAAAATAAACCTCTTTGTCCTTGATGTTTTGCAGTTTTACTATTTATCCTGTTCAGGACTCATTTTATATATTCAGTCTAAGGAAATTGTTAATTATTATCTCTTTGAATGTTGCCTTTCCCCCCCACTTATTCTATTCTCCTTGGATTCCTTTTAGCTGTATATGAAACTTATTTTATTATACCAGTCTCTTAATTTTTCTCAAATATTTTTCTAGTTATCTAGCTCTCTTATTCACTCTGGGTAATATCCTCTAGTCTGCCTTCTAATTCACTAGTTCTCTCTTCAGCTGTGTCTAGTTTATTGTTTAATCCATCTATTGATAATGAAACATTATCAATAAATTTTCCATTTCTTGTCTTTCATTTGATTCTTTAAAAAAATTAAAGTATAGTTGATTTGCAATATTGTATTATTTCATTTGATTCTGTCTGTTTCTTGGAGTATGACTTATTCCATTTGTGCTTTTTTGCCGATTCTCTCTCACAGTGGTTCATTTACCTGTATGGTTTGTACTTTTTGACCGCAGGTGCATCTTCAGATTTTTTTCCCTTGTAGGAGTGCTGAGTTTTGGAAACATTTCCATAGGTAGTTTCACCAATTCCAGACTAGTATTACATTAATTTTTCAACTTGGTCTGTCATATGAAGTGAATTGGGCGTAGGAAAGTCTCTGGTTTTCCACCTGTGGTCCAGGGGAGACAGCCAGATTCTTTGCTGCTTCTTGAATCTAGTGAGTGGAGATATTTGTAATCTTCACTCAAATAAAGTCTTCCTTTAAATACTTTATGCAAGTCCTCGCACTTAGTTTCAGGTCCAGCTCCATGCATCATATAGGCCTCATCTCCCATCTCTACAGGGGCATCAGAATCTCCCCAGCCTCCTGGCTTACATGCATTTCCAAAACTTGGGGGAAGAGGTTATTTAGGTTTAATTAAATCTTGACACTTTGATTCTGGCACCTGAGAATTTCTCAGTTTGCTTCTGATCTTGGTTAAGCCCTTGGCTATGCCCCCCCGCCACACACACAATCTTTTCCACCAGGAGCCTTTCAAGTTCTCCAGCTCTGGGTGAGCTCCTTTAGTTCCTGAATATCTCCCCTGGGCTCAGGCTTTCCCATTTCTCATTCAGAGTAACTAAATACTCAATAAGTGAAAGGTTCATTCCACCAAGGCCTTCACTCTGTACTCAGCAAACTAAAGACCCTCCAGTTACTAGGACCCACCCTTGTCAGGAAGCAGAAGAGGATTTTACACACACACACACTCACACAAAACACACACATATATTTAATTTTTTCATATTAAATAAAATTTTTAAAAAGCATGTGTGCTAATATTGGGTTGAGGTTCCTGGAAGTTTTACTAGTGATAGAATTTTTTAAGACTTTACCTCTATGGGGACTTCCTTGATGGCGCAGTGGTTAAGGACCCGCCTGCCAATGCAGAGGACACAGGTTCGATCCCTGGTCCGGGAAGATTCCACATGCTGCAGGGCAACTAAGCCCATGTGCCACAACTACTGAGCCTGCTCTCTAGAGCCTGTGAACCACAACTACTGAGCCCACGTGCCACAACTACTGAAGCCTGCATGCCTGGAGCCCGTGCTCACAATGAAGAGTAGCCCCCGCTTGCAGCAACTAGAGAAAGCCCGTGTGCAGCAATGAAAACCCAACGCAGCCAAAAATAATAATAATAAATTAAAAAAAAAAGACCACCTCTATGTACACACTAGTCAACCAGAGACCACTTAGAAGTATAAATGCAACAGTTACAAAATCCACACAAGACACAGATCAAATGACAACTATCACCTAACTTACACAAATAATAAAACAGCTATTAATACATAATTCACAGAAATTATTACTCAAATTACAACAGCTACTACAATGTGCACACATTGTAGCTCAAATTTAATGAATGAAACATTTATGTTAGCACTTGTCTGACTGTAGTCAGTAGAACCATTGTGGTTATTTCTTTTTTTTTTTTTTTTTTTCTTTTGTGGTACACGGGCCTCTCACTGTTGTGGCCTCTCCCGTTGTGGAGCACAGGCTCCGGACACGCAGGCTCAGCGGCCATGTCTCACGGGCCCAGCCACTCCACGGCATGTGGGATCTTCCCGGACCAGGGCATGAACCCGTGTCCCCTGCATTGGCACGCGGACTCTCAACCACTGCGCCACCAGGGAAGCCCAATTGTGGTTATTTCTAAACAAAGTAACAAGGTAATGAGGCTTACCAGCTCCAGATTTGCAGACCACAAAGAACTCTGTGCTTTATGAGAAGACCTATGTGCTCTTGGAAAAGAGTGTATGTTTAAGGTTTATTATTGGCAAGGTTTTCTAAGACATCATACTCAAAAACTAAATGTTCTGGAGAAGTCTATGAGGAGAAAAAAAGTTGTAGGAGCTATACTTACAGAACTTGAAATTGCCACTGTAACACAGTATTTTCTGGGCTTATGGCAGGGGTCCAGGAAGAAGAGTGTCAAGGATTATAGGTAGCGGGGATAATCAGATGGACTTACTGAGCTGTGCAGTATTTTATGATGGAAAATTGCCCATGGGAAAAGCTGCCAATTCAAGCACAGATTTGGATTTCCCCTTTCCTTCATCCATTTACAAGTGTTTGTTGTGTGCTTAGGGAGATCCAGACACTCTGCTCTGGGTGCTTTCTTTCAGTACTCTAGACATGATCACCCTAAGTTTAACTTCTAAGATTCCATTTGCACTCAACTTTCTAAATTCCTTTCTTTCCTGTACTCTTACTGTGAATAGCTAAGCTTTTCTACTATATTCATGAACTAACAGGGATGAAAAAGAGAACACTGTTAGTTATACAATGACCTTAAACAAAATGTTTTTAAACCTCTTTGGCTATATTTTCCAAAACAGCTCCTCTAATAGAAGGCTGTAGCAGAGCAGGGTGACTGGGCCTTAAAGACTCACACGTCAGCAGGATGAGCAGTTTCCTACCTAGGATCCAGTCCTACAAAGATATAGTGCCTTTCAGGCATGCAGGAAGGGCAGCACAGGCCACTTCCTTGGTAAAGTGGTATCCTAATCATTAAGGGGACTAACTTCATTGTGTGTTTTACATGTAGATGGGGGCATCCCATTTCAAGCTGCAGAAATGATGTCAACTTTTAAAAAGTTAAGGAGTCTGCTTATAGCATATGGGGCCCACAGTGAGGTAACTTCCTAAGCACTTGGAAAAGCAGGAAAGAAGCTTGTTCTTTAAAGCTTTAATTTAAAGAGCAACGCTTAATAGAAAGGAGCAGAGATGTATAAACTCACCTGAAGGAGTAAAAATGACCCTCAGGCTAGCAGGACATCACTATGATCCAACTACATATTTTTACACACATAAAGGAAGCACATCTGTCCCAGCAAGGCTTGGTGGGTGTGAAAGCCCAGGGCAGGAGCATTATGGAATTAAACAGCAGAGTACTGACCAGAGGACATGCCTGGCTATAGGACTGAGTTCTGGCCATAGGACTTTGAATATCATAATCTCATTATCAAACATCTTCCTGTAAGGGGACGGATGGTCTCACACCATTAGAAACTTCAGCCCTAACTCTCCTACTCTTTTGATTGCGTGTTCACTGAAAAACCTGATTGTATGTTGGCTTCTGAAATCAGATCCATGTGAAGTGTTACGGGCCATGTGGCACTTAAATTTCTCCTTGTAAATTAATCAACTGGCATTCTGGTTTTATGTAGAAATCTTGTGAACCTGACTAGTGGGGTTCTCATATGAGACATGAATGCGTGTTCAATGTGTTGACGGTATCAGGCATTGAGCTGACAAGACAGAGCCTGACTACCCTTGTCCTATCTGGGTAGGCAGACAGCCTTTTCCACAATACATCCCTTGTCACTGTACAAGTCTCTAGGTGAAACAAAATCCTGAGACTAGTGCCGTGGGCTGCTAACCCCCATTCAACAAGAATGTTTGGTTTAGAAGAGGTAGTTGGAAGGTTCAGAGGGCCAAATGCTAATTCACATATTCAGTATTCACATACCTACTTAGAGTTCAAGGAGCAATTATAATGATGCATTAGGACTGATTCACAGATGCAAACACAACAAAAAAATGAGTTGTTCTTCTGCATGAGTAAAATGTTCCTAGTGGGTTTGGATGAACCAAGGAGAGGGGATAATTTGTTTAATTTCTAGTACTTTAGACATCTCTTCTTTCTTCACATTAGCATAGGAGCAAACTTGTGTTCTGTTGTTTTACTTAGATTGCACATTTCCTCCAGTCCATCGGCACAAATATCTCTTTGTACAGAGATCAATCTCTGTATTATTTTATGGCTTAGGAAACAAATATGTTATGGTGTTAAGTTGGGTATTGACTTTATTATTCATTACATTTTCTGCATGCCTGAAACATTTCACAATAAAGACAAAACAAATTAAAAATAACGGAAAACATGTTTGGGTAATAAGCTTCCTATCCTGTGTATAGGAAAATGGAACTTTACTTTGAATCCATATTTTATTGTTTTAACAGTGCCTCAATATGTGCCTTCGTCAAGAATTAAGCATGTTGCATCACTTAGTCATAATAAAATTCCTCAGAAGCTCAACCATGAAAACTAATATTAATACATGGAAACATTAAACTATTTAAACAAAAATGGATGCTTTCAGACATCTGCCCAATCAGAATGTATGCTGGACCAGTTTATTCACTGCACCGGTAAGGTCTGGGTCCACCAGCCATAAAAACAATGAGAGAAAGTTGGAGATAAAACAGAAGCACTTTCAACTTTATTTTACAGAAGTTTCCAAGTATTGAGTCATAATTACACAATTGGGATCCTTCCTTGGAGGATCACATGGGGCCACAAGCAGAGAGTTTTTCCAAAGCAGCTCCAGAGGCTACCTAGACTCCCATGTGGAAACCAGAATTCTCAGACCTGCTGTGTAAAGCCAGGTGTCACCTGCCTCAAATACCCTTCAAGGCCTAGGCCCCTACAATGGATGTGCTCACTGAGGGCTGTGCCTCTCTCCTGCTCTCACCCTCACCCTTGCTTTCACCCTTACTTGCTCCACTTAATCAACCCTGATTCACTTGTAGATTATTTGTGTGTGTGTGGAGTATCAGGGCCTTTAACACAGTAGAAAAAGTAGAGTTTTAGAGGTTAGAGAGATCCCCCTCACTCTGTGCCTTTGCTCAAGTTACTTAACTTCTCTGTGCCTCCCTTTGTTCATCTGCAAAATGGGGGAATCATATATAATAAATTGAGCTGCTTTGGGACTTAAACAGGAAAAGGAGTAGACTCCATTTTAAACATTACTTTTTGGCTGATTTAATAGCTGCAATAAACAGCATTCATTTCCAACTCTGAATTTTGAAAAGACCTTTAGTAAATAAATTTAGTACGCAGTGGGCTCTAACTCCACAAACAATGAATACTTAATATGTGCAAAGCACCATATCGAGCACTGGGGATATAAATATGAACGGTGCAGTCCCTGTCCTCGAGGGGGTCACAGCCTGAGGATGGGTATTTATCAATTAATCTACCCACAGGACAGTAATGAGGGCTCCAAGAAATATAAGAAGGGCTATGATAAGACAAGGGGAGAGAGCAATTTTGATCAGGCCCTAGGAAGACTAAATCTTAAAGGGTAAAGAGGATTTTAATGGAAGCAGGGCCTGTCAAGCAGAGGGAAGGATAAGACTTGGCATATTAAAGATGGTTTACCAAGACTCTGGTCTAAATGGATGAGGCAGGAGCTCAGCACTGGTGAACAGGAGGTGTGGGAGTTGATAGGTGAGGAAGGTCAGGAGAAACTGTCAGGACTAGAGAGTCAAGATCTTGAGTGACCTGCTAAGGAGTCTGGACTTTATTGTTAGGGTCTTAGGGAGGACTTGGACACATGAGCTCCAAATTTTGTATTCATGTTTGTGAAAAAAGGGAATGATTGAGATCTCCTTTTCACAGGTGCAGAAACTGGGGCAAAACAGAGGATATATTAAAGCAAATTCACTGAACTCTGTGTGTAAATAGTTACTACGGACAATATGGTAACTAAGGCAAGTCAAACACAGAAAGTCTTAGGGGAAAGAGAGGAGGAAACAACATAACCCAAATGAACATCCCTGCCTGTTGGATCTGATGTTCTAGGTCCCTTCATTCCTGATAGTCTTTACATGCAGGGATGGGGGGGCAGTGTACCCTGAACCCCCAGCCCAGTGTTTAAGCACTTGGCCTATCTAGAGAAACAGTGTCTTCTGGAAAGGGATGATGGTTAAAGGGCAGGGCAGGAGCTCAGAGGAACAGATGGAAGATAAGTGTGTCCAGCATTGCTGGGGGAGGTGGAAAGAGGGCAAGGAAAGTCGGAGGGGAGGACAACGGGCGATGGACTGGTTTTATCTGGTGCAAAAGTGAACTTAAGCCCATAGAGGAAAGAATGCATGTAAAAATAATATATACCCCAAAAAAGATAAGGGGGAAAAAACTCAAATTCAATTAGTAGGTGTTTTTGGAAGGTGAAACCAAGGGTGATGAAAATTCTGTGAAAGGATTTTTCGGCACTGGTCGAATTTTCTATACAGGATAAGTATTATATTTATAATCAGGGAAAAATTTTCAAAAAACCCTCTTTTAAATAGACTTTGAGGTTGAAGTCTGCTCAAGTGTCACCATACGCTGACAGGACAGCATGAACCTGGCACATATGGGAGACTCACTGGCTGGCAGCTTGGAAATTCTTTATTATTACCCTCATCATCACGCTAATAATGTATTGCATCCTGGGTGGCGTATCTTTCTATACCAGCGCTGTCCAATAGAGCTTTTTGCCCTGAGGGAAATGCCCTCTATCTGTGCCACCTGGATTAGCAGCCACCAGCTACATGTGGCTGTTGAACACTTGAAATGTGGCAGTGCAACCCAGGAACTGGAGTTTACATTTAATTTAATTGAACTAGACTTAAGGAGCCCTTGGTATATTCAACTCAGGTTCTTTCTCTTCATATCTTAGCCTTTTGAGCACAATACCCTCCCCAAACCCTCCTGAGACTCTTTCGCAAGGCCAACCGCTATGTCTGCCTCTAACACTCTAACTGATGTTCAGTACAGTATCTTTGGGGTGGGGGGCTGGTTGCCAAAGCAACCAGGAGGTCCTTGGTGCCAGCTCAGCTGTGACCCACACCTTCACTCTTAGTCTCGCTGGGCTCTCATCAAAAATGTAAGCCATCTGCCATCTTACCTCTTTCTCTCTGCTTCTAAGGTCAGGCTAACTTGTACAGCTGCCTCTGAATATATTTAGTAACTTGTTGTGTTTCTTCCAGTAACTGATAACCTTCTCTTCTGTACAATAAATTCCTCTTCTGAATTCTCCTCCCCAGCCCCCCATCCATACTGCCCACTTAACAAGCCTCACTTGTGAACAAGAGGAAGGATGCTCAAATGCCATTTTAAAATCTGTCCATTTGGGTTGCTTTACTTTGTTCCTTATTTTAATTTTCATTTGTACTTGCCAAGGAGAAAAATAAAATAACCCTAGCACAGTCACACTTTACACACTCCACAGAAATGGTTTCTGTTACATGTATGTATCTATAGATAAGATATTAGCAACAACAATAAGAAGTGATATTTACTGAATGCTTCAGGCACTTCTCTGTGTACATTTTTCATATTATCTCATTTAATACTCCCAAGGACTCAATGAAATAGGTCCTGTCACCATCCCTACTTCACAGGAGAAAAATGAGGCACAGAGAGACTAAGCCATCTGCCAAAAGTCACAGAAGCTCAGTGGTGAGGCCAGGTTATCTATATTATGTTTATTATCTCTCGTATAATATCATTATTATGTTTAAGTTACTACTCTGTATCCCTTTTTTGCTTCTCTCCTCCTGCCTTCTAAGGTCAGATGCTGTAAACTTGATTTTGACGGTTTAACGTTTGAACTATTACACACTCGAGGCGCACTCCCTGCGACAAATAGAAACCCTCAGAGTGCTCTAGAATTAGACCTAACGTGGGTTAATGACTCCAGTCCTTCACGGCAGGACAAAGAGAAGAAAGTAGAGCCCAACTGGGGTGAGCCAAGGTCATGGCAGTGAAAACACCAGTGTTGCTCTTTGGCCAGTTCCATACCATACCTGCCCTTTGGACACCCTTGGCACGTGGGCCCAGCTAGAGCCCCTGCTCTCAGCTGCTCTGTGGACTCAGCCCTACACCCTGCCCTCAGTCTCTCCTGGGTTACAGCTGATCATGCCAATGAATCCAGTTTGTGACTCTGGTTTGAGAGAGACCCTCTAGGAAAGGGCCTCATGACAGTGTATAAAGAAGTGAGGTGCTAGTCATTCATTCTTACACTCATTCATTCATTCACTCACAAATTTGCCACAAATATTTTCTGACATGTACTGTGTGTCAGGCTCTAGGGATCTATAATGGTTAACAGAAATGGCCATAGTGCCTGCCCTTTTGGAGGTAAAATCTAGTTGTAGAGATAAACAGTAATCAAATTCTCACACCATCAAATGCCATGTTGCAACTGGGACAAGGACGATAAGGGATACGGTGCCATGAGAGTTTATTATAGGAGGTTTTACCTAGAAGTCAGGGAGAGCTTCCCTGAAGAGGGGGCAAAGGAGCTGAGATGTGAAGCATGAGCTGGGTAACTGAGAAGAGGGCAGGGAAGTGCATTATTCCTCACAGTGGGAACAACAGATACAAAGGCCCTGTGGGGAGGAGCATGGTGGTAGAGCAACTGAAAGAGGCAAGGGTGGCTCCAGTGGATACAAGGAGGGGACGCGTGGCTCCAGAGGGCCAGATCTGAGTTTGTGAAACCCACCGGAGCAATTTTGTTTTTCTCCTTGGTGATCATAAATAGTGATGAATGAAAAAAAGAGCTGCAGCAGCCCAGGGAGCGGGATTCGTGACGTGACATCAGAGCCCTCCCCACTCCTGCACCTGGATGGGCAGTGGCGGGGGGGGGTGCTCCTCGGGCTGCTGGTCGGGAAGCAGCCAGGGCTTTGCTTTGCCCGGCAGAGATGCCAGGGCCTGGTGAGGTGGTAGGCTGATAAGTCCTGGGAAGAAAAGATGAACTTCCCCACATATGAGGCAGAGGGGAGCCTCTGCCCTCTCAGGGATTACATTCTGCAGATTAAAATCCCTCAACAAAGTGTTCCGGCAGATTCTGCCGAGCTGGGGCAGAGGGTGGCATCACTGTTGATGCCAGTTTAGAGTTTAGATGGGAGTTCAGGGCCAAAGCTAACATATGTGGTGGACCCGCTGTGCACCTGGCTTTTGGAGCACTGTACGTGAGTGCATGACTCAGGAACTCTACTACAACAAGCACTGCAGGAATCTTAACCTGCATCACCCTGCGTCACAGGACATCTGTGTTGGAAATAAAAACAGACAGCAAACCTTACCTGGTCATTCAGAGGTATCCCTTTTCTCATCTTCATTCGATTTTCCTCTGGGTGATAGTCATCTGCATCGTAGAATTTCCATCCTAGCTTTAAGAACAAAGTGAAAGAGGGTATGTGGCAGGTAGTGCGGCCCACGTGACAGCCACTGTGGGGTTACTAAAACTAACGGGCAGGTACAGAAACAACCCTGCCACCCTCTTCCCCACCAGCAGCCCGAGGAAACCACTGCCCCCCGCCCCCCGGCCACCCAGGTGCAGGAGTGGGGAGGGCTCTGATGTCGCGTCGCAAATCCCTCTCCCTGGGCTGCTGCAGCTCTTTTTTTCATTCATCACTATTTATGATCACCAAGGAGAAAAACAAAATTGCTCTGCTGGGTTTCACAAGCTGCATGGAGGTGTCTGTGGTGAGTTTACAAACCACTCAGGCCAGAAGAAAAGGCAGGGAGGGGAAAGGGAGAGAAGCAAAGAGACAACATGATGGGACTAGCAACTGGGAGGCATTAGAACAGGTTACCTGGGATGCCAGCAGGGTACCGACGGTGGATCTGTGGAGAGGACATAAATGTTACATGACTGCCCTTTTCCAGCCTGCGCTGTGCCTCTTCCATCCGAGGAGCCCTGGGAAGCAGAGGGCTGCCCTACTGGTCTTAATCACCGACAACTTATGATACTGAAACTGAGACAGATGCTCCTGACCCTGGAGCCTAGAGCACGGCTTTAGTTTTCTCCAGGAATTTAAATGAAATAATTATCCAGTCATCACCAAGTTTTCTCGCAAAAGCAATACATAAGACCTCATTAAACTCCTGAAGTTTTTTCCTTAAGTTTTTGGTCCCTGTTTCATAGATAATTATTTTTTTGAGAAAAAATATTCAATTATTAAAGTGATAACTTCTACTGAGGATATTGGAGGGAAAGGTCTGACAGGGAATTTAACCTCTAAGCACCCACACAAGGTTCAAGGAGCTCATAAAAGCATTAAAATATTGGGGCTTAAAAGGGGCACACTCTTCAAATAAAGGACATGGAGAATTACCAGCACTCATTATTAAGTCTGGGAGTTGAATGCTCTCTGTGCAATGCATCTGAGAATGATCTACCTGTCCAGACCCTAACAGGCTGCATGGTCAGTGAAGAGGGCTTGGGTCCTAGAGACTGAGGTCTGGCCACGGTCTCCATTCTGCCACTAAATGACTGTGTCCTCCTGTGTAAGTCACCTTGTCCTCTAAATCTCAGTCTTCTCACCTGTAAAACAAGGGAACTGAGCTACATTTATCCATTCACCTACTCATTTCACTCAGCCAATATCTACTGAGCACCTACTAGCTCCTAGGACATAATGCTCAGCCCACTGAGACTGGCCATCTTGAGGCTTACAGGCTAGCGCCGTGGCGTAGGGGTGGAGACCGTCAGGCAATTAATTAGAAACGAAGCCCCTTCATGCTATCAGTTTCTGAAGTGTTACCCAAAATGCCAATCACTGAAGTATGAACTTCAGAATTTTTTACTGTATCCTCCTACCATTTCATCATGCCCTCTTGCCTAAGTTTTACACACACTTTTACAATTAGCTACTTGTTATTTTTGTTTAATTCGTTCACTCTTTAAAATTAAACAAATGTGTTAAACAAGAAAACTCTTTCCTTCCCTTATACAGGAAGCCACCCTCACTTGCCTTAAACAGGAGGCAACCAAAAAGATGTATACAGTGAAAACAAAACATTGTGATGAAATTCTAGCTGGGTACTATTGCTTACCAAGGGTCCTCTCTCTTTTGTTAAGAAGGTATCAGGGAAGTTTTAAAAAGACACACTTGTACCAAACTGAGACCTGCTCCCGAAGGTAACCAAAGGATTGAGAGAACTGGAACCTCTCCCATTATGTTCACTCCTTTGCAGGCTGCATAGGGTGACATGTTGTAGCCTACTGGTGACTAAACCGTCCCAGCCGAACTCCAGGGCTGGTGAAATCAGCACTGTGTACAACGGACCAAGTTAGATTAGCCAGGAATGAACATGTCAGCCACCAGTCATAATTTAAAAGAAAAGCTAACTAGATTGGGGTGTAGACGGGCAGGAAGGAGATAGAAGAAAACAGAAAAACCACTCTCTACCACTCTAACCAAACTTCCTAACCAGAGGACAGCTGGACTATTTGAATATGGACCAGGGACCCCCAGCAGAAATACGGCAAAGTGCTCGGCTCACAGGAGACTGGTCAGGGCCAAACATTACAAACCAGTTTGGGGCCCAAATGTCTTCCAGTGGGATGGTCTAAATCAAGATCAAGGAGACTTAAAAAGACAGTAGGCAGTAGGCTGGGGCACAGAATAATGAGAAAGGTATTGAAAAGGCCTGAGCTTGTTGCGACAGCAGGAAAAAGAAGGAAACACGGAAAGAAGCTGAGGATGGCTTCACTAAGATTGTTAAAATATAAAGAAAGCTAACACCGCCACCCACTCAAATGGCTCCATTCATTCATTCATCAAGTCAATACATATTTACTAAGCACCTACTATGTGCCAGGCATTGTTCTAGACACATGTCAATAAACAAAAAGGAAAAAGATCCCTTACATTCAAGTAGGGGAGGGAAAGGCAATAAACATAATAAACTTATTACTTGACATTACTTTAACAGTGTTTTAAATGGGATCTTTCTGGTTTGAGACTATTGTTTTCTTAAGGTATTACCCCATTGCTCCAAATGTTATGGAGTATATTTAAAAATCCTGCGGGGCCCTAAGAGGGGCTCACAAAAGTCACCAAAGAACTCAATGTTGCTACATCCAATGATCAATGTAATCAATTCTCAGGCATTTTATCACTCAGTCCATCGACAACAGTTGACATTGACCTAACCATTAGAGGGCCCAGGGCTCAGTCCTTGGCCAGCTTATCCACACTCACTCCCTTGGTGTCCTGAACATCTATGTCTTTAAACATATCCACACACCGATGAGTCCTACATTTTCACCTAAAGTCCCTCTCTCCTGAACTCGACTTGGATATCTGATTGCCCACTTGACAGATCCACTTGGATGACTGATAGGCATGTCCAACTCACCACATCCCACACTGAGCTCCTGAAATTTTCTTCCAAACCTGCTCTGCCTATTGCTTCCCCATCAGTCAACAGAAACTCTTTTCTTCCAGTTACCCAGGCCAAAAATCTTGAAATCATCCATGACTCTTCTCTCCTTCATATCCCACATCCAGTCCATCAACACATCTTTTTGGCTCTACTTTCAAAATATTCCAGCATATGACCACTTCTCTTCACCTGCATTGTTTTTCTGATCTCATCTCCCAATCACTCTGCCACAATGGCCTCCCTGCTAGTCCACAAGAAAGTCAAGCCTCAGGGCCTTTGCACTTGCCATTCCCTCTGCCCATATGCCCTTTCCTGGCTATCCACGGGCTTATTTCCTCTCTTCTTATAGGTCTTTCTCCAACACCACTTCCTCAGAGGAGCCCTCCCTCACTATCCTGCCTCGCTTTGTTCCACTTACCTTCCTTTATTTTCCCCTAGAGCACCTACTGCTGCCTGGTGCATTGCACATGTTTTTATTCCCTTACTGCCTCCCTCCCTTACTAGGATGTAAACTCTTTGAGGGCAGGGATTTATCTGTCCTGCTCACTACGTGTCAGTGACGTTGAGGAAGGATTGAGCTTGATAAACATTTACTGAATGCATGAATATCATAACCATATGACATATGGTACAGTCTCCCCTCATCTGATCCAAGGCTTGGGTCGGGGGGCAGCACGTGAACTGCCCAAGCTCACAACCAGACAGCAGTAGAACCAAGACCTAGGGCTCTTGACTTTCACTACATCACACCAGAGCGGCAGTTTTTCATTCTCCGAGTTCTTCAGTCATACACAGTGAGGGACTTTCTGGCTCTGTGTTTTATTTTAAATTTTCAGTTCAAGATTCCCTGTCTTTGAGGCTAAAAATGCCACAATAATTTTTGGAAGCTAAACCTACCTACCTGGAGAAAGAAAGAGTCTTTAAAATACACTGGACCGCATGGGCAGTTCCTGATTCAGATCATTCTAGAAGGATCTGGATACGCCTTTGGAGGTTGTGATATTTTAGTTGTCTTTTGCTGCCTCTGGTGGAATGCTGCCGTAGCTGCCTTTTCTAATAAAGGGCATTGTCAGACTTTGGTCTAAACAGGAAGCCAAAGGCTTCCTCAGCCCCCAAGTTGGCCAGACTGGGCTGGGCAGAGGTTTTGTGGTATGCAGTGCGCCTCCCTGCTCACAAACTTTCAGGGGCCACTCTTCATTTTAACACCGAATCCTTCCAGTTGAAGGGGGAACACAGTAAATAGGCAGGTTAAATTGACGTTCCAAAATCTAATCAGGAAAGTCCAGGGCCCGGCAGGAGGGAGCTGGCGCGCTGTCCAGCTTGACAAAAGTCTGTAGGAGCCTGGGACGAGGCTTGCCCCTGCTCTGTGGGCCTTGCTCCCTTGCACGGTGTGCCCACACGAGGCCCCCAAACACGGGCACCTGTGACGGCCCGGGCCGCTCCAGGTGGCGCGGGGAAGTCGTTACTCTATTCGCGCCCCAGCAGGCGCCTCTTCACAAGGCGCTTTCGCTAAAGCCTCTGCCTAAATTTACAGACGGAGAGCCCGAGTCTGGGGTGTGGCCCCGGGCCGGGCGCCCCCGAGGCGAGCAGGTTGGCAAGTGGGGAGAGGGAGCAGATGCCCCGGGCCTCAGTTCCCGCATCAGCAAAGGGAAAGGACCCTCCCGTCGCCGCGGGCCTGGAACGCCGGCGGGTCCGGCCTCCGCCGCCCCGCGCCGCCCCCCACTGCGCCCCCTCCGCGCCCCGGCCCTCCCGGACCTACTTCCCCGAGCCGCTCACGCCCATCACCAGCAGCGCGCCGGGCGCCGCCATCGCCCAGAGTCCTGTCGCCTTCTGGGGCCGGTCTGCTCCGCCTTCCCAGCCACGGGGGGCGGAGCCGCCCGCGACCCAGCCAGGCCCAGGCGGACTCCACCCCAAAGCCCCCACCAAGACCCCGCCCCAACAGTGCCCCAACCCTCATCCCGTCCCCAGCCGCCCTCCACCCACGCCGACACCTTCCCCGCCCCCTCGCGCCCCTTCCCCGACGAGACCCGTCCCACGCCGAGACTCCGCCCCCATGCGCTCCGCCCCCAGCCGCCCCACCCTCCGCAGCGCCCGGGAGAGACCTGCGAACCCGGCGACCCACCGCTTCCCCTTCCCCCCACTTCCACCCAGTTCTCGCTGCGCCCTCTGTGCCCGTTTCCCTCGTGCGGTAAGTGGAGCCTCCCGCAGGCAGGAGGGAGCCGGCCCCGAGTCCCTGCACCTGCGGTCCTCCTCTCGTAGCCCCTCTCCGCTGCAGGGAAGCCTTGCCCTTGCAGGCCGGACCCTCTGGCTCCTCCTCCTTCACCAATGGAAAGAGCATTTATTTGTTTTTTAAATGTTGTAAAAAGAAAAAGCAGAAAATGAATTCACACTTTCCCGCACCTGCAGGCAACAAGCGTCCGTTCCCAAAATGATCCCCCGCCCCGCATAGATAAATGGGTGTGAATATTTTATGAAGTTGGGATCATGCTGTACACGGTGTTTTGTAACCTGGCAATTTGTCACAATAATACAATACAAGGCAGATTTCTTTTGGTGTCAAATATAGACTGGTCCATAGTGGCACATGTCATGGCTCTGCTATTTAATCTGGTTCCTGTTCTCAGGTAAATTACTTAAAGGGAAGAAGCACCCTTTGAAGGGCCATTTTGCTTTAAAACAATGTTAATTATGTGCCATTTAAAATACTTGATTAAAAGTACTTCTAATGACATTCTGCCCAACCTCCTTCGTTATCCAAGATCATATTACTCTGTGTTCTTGAAAACAATGAAGCTGACATAAAAACATTTATCTAAAGAATATTTCAATTACCCCTGCACTGACTTTTTTCTTATGTAGCTCAAGCGGGTGAAATTTCAGTGTTCCTGGATAGAGGTTGTACAGATGAAGGAACAGACCTGGAGAGAGAGGTGACGCCTAAGGTCTTACAGTTCAGTTGTGTTTGATGAACATTTCTTGAACACCTACCATCCGCAGGACTCCAAAGGTGAATACTGTTACCCTCCAGGTGCTTCCAGGCAGGTAGGGGGATAGATGTATAAGCATTGCTGTAACCTGTGCTCTGCTTTACCAGTTCGGGTAAAAAATATATATATATAGTTCACATTTCTTTCAAAATTCAAACGCAGAATGGTTAGCAGAAATTCTGTTTCTTCTCCCCAGATGTCCCTCCCAAGATATGTCCAAAGATCTCATATTTTCTGTACTAGTCATAGTGGTGGCAAGAAACAGCACACTCAAGTTGGGTTATTTGAAAGGGGTTCAGTAAAGGGGCTATTTACAGAGATGCAGGTGGGGTCAGTTAAAGCAACACAGGGTCCTAGTCTTAGTAAGTGAGGGGAGGTGTGAGGGGCAGTGGAAGGGAGCCTTCATTGGGCTAGAGTGGGAGGGGAGAGAGAGAGCGTGTGAGTGCTGTTTGGATAGAGATGTCTGATAGGAAATGTGGCCTTAGGAAGAGAGATAGATAGACACCCCTTATTGAACCAACAGGGAGGGAATCAGGAGAATAAATGACCTCCCCTCCCCTTCTCTTGCCCTTTGATCTCCTGCTAGTGACCAAACCCCACTGGCCAGTCCCAACTGGAAGACAGAGAGCTAGAGAGTCTGTTGAGTGCGCCAGTGCATGCCAATCTCTCGGACACAGAGGAGGGAAGAGAAGGTTGGAGGGTGTATCTGATGGGTCAAAGGAAAGCTATCCAGCACTTTTTTTCTCAGGAGTCAGTGAACAAATCCTCCTGTGCTTGCTTCCAGGACAGCAGAACTCAGAAGTGACCCTAAGAGCTGAATTTCACATTTTTGACTACCGAGAGTGCCACCTGCTGGTCCTGGTTGTCTCAGGGCTCAGCTGTTGGGCAATCTGATATTAGGTCCTGTCTATCTACTGCAGGAACTGCTGTACTAACTGAGGCACATGGTACCCTGGAAGCCTGAAGAGACCCTCAGCAAGGCACTGCTTTCTGCATGTGTTACTATAGTGACCCAAGTCCAGATCACCCCCAGACCGAGGACATCCTGCACTGTAAGTCTTATCTGGTAATAGTGGCTGTAGAAAGCCTCCTGTATGCAGCTGCTCCTCCTACAGGGGTTAGATGGGGTGCAGGGGGGAGCACCTTAATGCACACAAGCACTTCCCTAGGAAGCAAAGCATCTACCAGGATGGCTGGGCAGGGCAGATATTCCCATAACAGTGGTCTTACATCTGACAAGTCTCATTAAGAAGAGGTTACATCAGCACCTCTTCCCTTCCAGATGGGTCCTTGATCTTGGTTTAATTTTGAGAATTCAAATAGATGCATGGAAGAGCTCCACAGACCAAATCCCAAGTCTTAATCAAGCCCCAAGGTAGCCTATTATACATTCTCCTGGAAGTAATGGTTGTGAACTTGCTTCACATCTTCATAACTAAAAAGGGTCACTCGAAGGGCCCAGAACAGGGCTTCCCTGGTGGCGCAGTTGTTGAGGGTCCGCCTGCCAATGCAGGGAACACGGGTTCGTGCCCCAGTCTGGGAAGATCCCACATACCGTGGGGCGGCTGGGCCTGTGAGCCATGGCCGCTAAGCCTGTGCATCCGGAGCCTGTGCTCCGCAACGGGAGAGGCCACAACAGTGAGAGGCCTGCATACCGCAAAAAAAAAAAAAAAAAAAAAGAGGGCCCAGAACAAAGTTTGTACAAAGGTAAAATGATTTTTGCTACCTCAATAGATGCAGAAAAAGCATTTGACAAAATTCAACATCTCTTCATGATAAAATACTCAACAATTTAGGAATACAAAATCCTCAACCTGATAAAGAGCATCTGTGGATCCCACGGCAAATGTTCTACTTAACGGTGAAAGACTGAATGTTTCCTCTATGATCAGGAACAAGCAAGCATGTCTGTTCTCATCACTTCCATTCAGCATTCTACTGGAGATTCTAGCCAGGGCAATTAGACAAGAAAAAGAAATAAAGGCATCCAGATTAGAAAGGAATAAGTAAAACTATACTTCCAGATTATATGATGTTGTATACAGAAAATTCTGAGACATCTACGATGACCCTATTAGAGCTGATAAATGAGTCCAGAAAGATTTCAGGCTACACGATCAACATACAAAAAGCAATTGTATTTCTATACACCAGCAGTGAACAATCTGAAAGGGAAATTAAGAAGAAAAATCCCATTTACAGCAGCATTGAAAAGAACAAAATAATTAGGAAAAAATTAATAAAAGAAATACAAAACTTATACTCTGAAGATGTATATATGGGATATTAGGAATTAAGAATACTCATCCTCCGCTGGGAGAAATGTAAACTGGTGTCACCTTTCTTGAAAGACAGTTTGGCATGATAGAATAAAACTGAATAGGCATATACCATACAGTTCTGCAATTTTATTCCTAGGTTAACACTCCAGGACATATGTACACAAATGTACAGGAAGTTGTGTTCATAATAGCTCCAAACTGGAAACATCCTGAATATCCATCAGCGATGAGATGGCTTAATAAATCATTGCATATTCAAATGATGAAACACAGTATAGCCAATAGTATGAATGAATTACAGCTATTGATACAAAGGCATATCAAAACCATAATGCTGATTAGAAGAATTACATCTATGTAATTCCCATTTCTTGTTTAAAAACAAGAAAATTAAGCAATATGTTTATAGTCTAAGGATATATACATGTATAATAAAACTATGCAGAAAAGCAAGAGAATGATTAACCAAAAATTTAAGATGATGTGTGTCAGAAGAGGCACAAAACGTCTTCTGGTAAACTGGCAATATTCTATTTTTAACCTATATATTGGACAGTGTGATGGTTAATTTTACATGTCAACTTGACTGGGCTAAGAGGTGCCCAGGTAGCTTTTAAAACATTATGGGTGTTTCTGTGGGGGTGTTTCTAGAAGAGGTTAGCATTTTAATTGATAGACTGAGTAAAACATACGACCCTCACAAATGCAGGTGGGCATCATGCAGTACACTGAGGGCCTGAATATAACAAAATGGCAGAGGAAGGGTGAATTTGCTGTCTCTTTTGAGCTGGGACATCTGTCTTCTTTTACCCTTGGACATTGGGCTCTTGGTTCTCAGGGCTTTGGGCTTGGACTAGAACTATGCCACTGGCTTTCCTGGGCCTCCAGCTTGCAGAAAGTTGATCATGGTAGCAGACCACAGACTCCATAACTGAATGAGCCAATTCCTCATAATAAATCTTCTATATATCTATATATTTCCTATTCTGTTTTTCTGGAGAACCCTGACTAATACAGATGCACAAGTGTTTATTGTATTATTTTACCTTAAACTGTACATATGCATTTATATACTTCTATATGTATGATATATCATGCACACACACAGTTGGGATCTTTCCTATCTAATTTACAAGTCCAGGCAGCAGTGAGGGACTCAGGAAAGTGAGCTGGTGAAGCAGGAATGAGTAATGTCTGTCATGCTAAGAATCTAAATTGACCTTGACTTTCATCTCCTCCAGCTTGGTTTACTTCTTAACTGGCTGCTAGTGTTTCTGCTGACGTTGCACCTGATGCTAACTATCACTGACACCAATGATGTTGTAGAATATTCCTTTATTGGCGTTAGGTTGTGAATACTCATTTTAGTTAAATCCACTTGAAACAGAACAAAAATACACTTTTGCCTATTTTTTATCATGTCTCTATCTCTTCTATCTTCTCTCTCAGTGGCCAGTTGATTCAGACAACACTTTGATGACATACATTACCTATTTTCCTTCCCTCCCTCCCTCCCTTCCTTCCATCTTTCCTTCCTTCCTTCCTTCTTCCTCCCTTCCTTTCTTTCATTTAAACACACTCCAGATACATTTTCTCTTACCTTTTCATCAATACAGTAATGACGATAGTCTTTACAAGTATAAATTCTCCAGACGACTAAGTTTCTCCTCCAAATTCTCTTTGAATGGTAGATACTATTATGCTGCGTAACTCTGGTAAAGATAGCTTCTTCTTTTCTTTATCGTCTTGAAGAAAAGTTAGTTGAGTTTTCTTGGGTTAATTCAAAGTATGCCAGTGTTTCAAAACTTTTGCTCATGTGGTATACATTTTCTAAGTTTTCTTTACAGCATTCTTTTAAATGAATGAAAATTGCTGAGTTGCTTATTATTTGTCTCCTCTCCCTTACTCTTTCTTGGTTCTTCTCTGTAATAAATTCTTAGTTACCCTGAAGGGGCAGGGAAATATGGCTTTCAGCTTAATCAAACTTCCTTGCTGACTGAGGGTCATGATTAATGTCACCAGGAAATTTGAATATAACTAAGCCTTCAACAGTATCAGGAGACCTTCTGCAATTGCAGCTTCTTATTGACGATTCAGAAAACATGTCAGGATATTTCAGTGCTCTGGGTCATCATTATGAATATCAATGATCATCCCATACGGTATTTTATTGATGCATTACAAATTACCCCAAAACTTAGCAGCTCTAAAACAAGTATTTATCATCTTACAGTTTTTGAAGACCAGGAATCTGGGACTGGCAGTTGAGCTCTTAGTGGGGCTGCAGTTTCATCTCAAAGCTCAACTCAGGGAGGATCTGCTTCCAAGCTTACTCACATGGTTATTGGCAGGATTCAGGTCATCACCTGATGTTGACTGGATACCTCAGTTCTTTGCTGTGTCTGCCTCTCTGAAGGCTGCCTGAGGGTCTTCATAACATGGTAGCTGGTTTCCTTCAGAATGAGTGATGAGAGAGAGGGAGAGAGAGCAAGAGAGAGAGAGAAATGAAAGCCACAACCTTTTAAAACCTAGTTGTGGAAGTGACACGATCACTTCTAGAGCAATGTGGGAGGAGACTACACAGGTGTCAACATCAGGAGGTTGGGATTTTTGGAGGCCTTCTTGGAGGCTGGCTACCACAGACAGAATCTATAATGGAATAATTTTGCTTTTTTTATTAATTTATTTTTTTGTTTTTATTTTTTTAGCTGCGCCTCGCAGCTTGTGGGATCTTAGTTCCCTGACCAGAGATTGAACCTGGGCCCACGGCAGTGAAAGCCCCGCGTCTTAACCACTGGAATGCCAAGGAATTTCCGAATTTTGCTCTTTTTAAGAAAAAAATTCAATCCTGGTAAAACACATACATAAAATTTATCATCTTAACTATTTTGGAGTGTGCAGTTCAGCAGTGTTAAATATATTCACACTGTTGTGCAACAGATCTCCAGAACTTTTTCGTCTTGCAGAAGGGAGTGATTTTTTTAGAGCTGTATTTCTTATTGATCGAATGCTAGTGGATGGCATTACACTGTTTTTGGTGCTCTGTTTTGGTTTAGCTACTTATTCTTTCTACCTGTCTGAGGTATATATTGACTTATTAGCCCTGTTCTTCCCATGCTATACCCACACCCGTTGCCTTTGCCATGTGACTTGGCAGCTCCTCCCCCTAGAGCTGAGTGTAGTTTTCTGCTTCTTGACTCTGAGCTTGGCCATCTGATTGACTGGCTGATGGGATGTGGACAGAAGGGACAATGTGCATATTTTGAGCCTAGGCCTTAAGAAGCATCATATTTTTCTGTTTGTCCTCTTGTGCTTCTGTCATCACCTTGAGAAGAGTTTGCCCTCAGGAGCTGTTGTTCTCTGAATCAGAGCTCCAGACTTGACACACATAGAATTGGCCTGAGCCCAACCCACTCTGAAGAGCCACACCTGGCTGGACCTGCTGCTTAGAGCCAAGCCACCCAGCTGAGCTTAGTCTGGACCAGCAAAGTGCCGATCAACCTGCAAACACATGGGAGGGCTTAGCTGAGATTGGCAGGGCCACCTCCAGCCATGTGAGAAATAAACGCTGAACGTTGTATGCTGCTGATGTTTTGTGGTTGTTTGTTACAAAACATTATTGTAACATTAGATAATGAATATTCTGCCCCTTTCCACTCTGGTCTCTGTGCCAGTGAGTTCCCAAATACACTACACGCATACACACTCACATAGATCGGATTGATATTCCCTCTGCACTGTCATGGCCACCTGTCTGCTGTTTGAATTGACTTCATCAGGGTCCGGAAGTAGTCTATTCACTGAGAATGGGCAGGAAAAGAATAACAGTTTCTCCTAATTGCAGATGTGGGAAGCACCTCAAGAGGGTTTCTACTCCACACAGGGTTTCTGGAAAGCAGCTGATTTTGCCATGAATGTTTTCCTTCCCTCTGGGGAGTAGAATCACATCTGGGAAGTGCTCTGGGGCAGCGGATTTGGTGTGGTCCTGTTCTGTGCAAGATGGGGTGTACTGATTAACTATGGGGTGGCTTGTGATTGATCACGATGGATTCAATATGGATGGATTTATCATGGATTGTAATAATTTTTGCTTTATGTCTTGATTGTTACTTTATTTCTTTCATTTCAAGGGATCATTCATAACCATTTCCATAGCCTTTGTCTGTCCTCCTGCACCCCTTCCCCACTCCTCCTCAAGCACTGGTGTCTTGAGAAGGTGTGTCTGTAAACATATTTCACCTTTTATGGGTCTCGTGTTCATAGCACCTAGCACACTGTTGAGTTCACAGTGGATGCTCAAATGTCAATGACCTTACACAGTGCTTTTCATGGGAGGTGCTCAATAAATATTTGAATAAGTATATGTATTGACTACATAGAATAAAAAATGGAATCACTTCTCTTGGCCTCAATTTTTCTCATCTGTTAAATCAAGGGGAGTAGAGTGGTAAAGTAGGTGATTCCTAAGACCCCTCTTGAGGCTCAGCCAGTATTACACTTGTATGACACAGTACTGGGGAGCTGGCTACTGGCCTGACCCCTGAAATCTGACCACCTGAGGAGTGGGAGAGGAAGAGGCTCACAGTGGTCAGATGCAGGGCACAGCACTTTTATACACTGTCTCTTACTTTTCATAATGACCTTGTGAGACTGTGATTTATCAGATGAGAAAATGACACAGCAAGGTTAAAGAACTAGTTAATAAATGGTGAAGCAGGAACTTGAAAAAATGTGTACCTGAGTCCAAAATCCAAAATCCTTTCACTTTTAACCATAACATCACGTGATCCAACATGATTTATAGTAGCACCTTGGTTTGGATAGTGTCCTATTACACATTTGAGATGGAAAATTCTAAGCCAAGTTGTTTTTACAGTATATACCTTATTATTTTTCAAGAATATGGTTAAATGAATTCAAAGTGAGAAATATTTATACAAGTGCAAGATTATAATGTTAATAAACATTTTACATTGGACACAGAGAGCCAAAGTTAGAGGTAATGACTGTGCATAGCTCTCCAGGAGAGGTGTGTTTCTGCAGTCTGCCATTCATTACTTACATGGCATTGTATTTCAATAAGGCATGTATACAGAATGGCCTCAGTCCGAATTCTTGCTCATGTTGGTGATTTCTCAGGGGGATCTCAAGAATAACTGGCTGTTATCCAGGATCTGGGACTTGGTTAAGAAATCAGGACTCCAACAAGCAACAAAATCAAAAATCAACAAGTGAGACTGCATCAAACTAAAATGCTTCTGCACAGCAAAAGAAACAATCAACAAAATGAAATGAAATGAAATGACAATGAAATGGGAGAAAATATTTGCAAACCATATACTGGATAAGGGGCTAATACCCAAAATATATGAAGAACGCATACAACTCAAAAACAAAACAAAACAAAAAGCAACAATCTGATTAAAAAATGGGCAGAAGCGTTTGGCACATGGTAAGTGCTCTGAAATTGTTGGAGATCTTGGTCGTTATTACCAACTCCACCTATGACAGCCTGACCCTTGTTTGTAAATGTTGGGGCTCCCCAGCACTCTGTGTTGGGTCATGTTCTTTTCTCTTTCCACCAGTCCTCCAGTGCCATGCTTTTGTATACAGACAGAGACACAGCTCCCTGGTGTCCTCACCTTGCCCGTCTCCATGTCAGCCCTCTCGTCCAAGCTGCCTGGTCTCTCCCCGATTTGCTGCAATTGTCTCCTATTGCTCATCCAGCTTCCACTTCTGAGGCACCCTGCACCTCCCCACCCTCAAATCCATTGGATACCTGGTAGCCAGAGGGTCTTTCTGAAATAGACCATCCCTTTTGTGCTCATGGCCCTTCATTGGGGGAATCATCATACTTAGAATGAAATCCAAGCTCCTTTACATTACCTACAACATCCTGTGTCACCTGGCCCTTCCAAACTCTCTGGCCTCATCCTGGGCTACTCTCCTTTTTTGTCACCATGTACTGGCCTTAGTTATACCCCTGTATCTGGTCAAGTGCATCCCCTCCTGGGCCTTTGCACTTGCTGCTCCTTCTGACTGGAACATTCCCATTGCACCCCTCCCTCCAACTCCTCTTAACTCCCACGTACTCCTCAGATCCCAGCTCACATGGGCTTCCTTCACTTCCACTTCATAGTGGAAGATTCCTCTGACTGCCTCTGGCTTCATCTCTCTCAATCATAGAATCCACTCTCTTCCTTCATAGCACTCATCACAATTTATGCTTAGACATTTATTTTGTCTTTCTTTTATTGGAGTACAATTGCTTTACAATGTTGTGTTAGTTTCTGCTGTACAATGAAGTGAATCAGCTCTATGTATAACTATATCCCCTCCCTCTTGGACCTCCCTCCCATCCCTCCCCCCATCCCACCCATCTAGGTTGTCACAGAGCACCGAGCTGAGCTTCCTGTGCTTTATAGATTGTTCCCATTAGCTATCTATTTTAGGCATGGTAGTGTACATATGTCTATCCTAATCCCCCAATTTGTCCCACCCTCTCCTTCCCCCTCGTCCACATGTTCGTTCTCTACATCTGTGTCTCTATTCCTGCCCTGCAAATAGGTTCATCTGTACTATTTTTCTAGATTTCACGTATATACGTTAATAAACGATATTTGTTTTTCTCTTTCTGACTTACTTCACTTTGTATGACAGTCTCTATGTCCAACCACATCTCTACAAACGACCCAAATTCTAACTTTTTATGGCTGAATAATATTCCATTGTATATATGTACCACGTCTTCTTTATCCATTCATCTGTCTTGGACATTTAGGTTGCTTCCATGTCCTGGCTATTGTAAATAGTGCTGCAATGAACATTGGGGTACATGTGTTCTTTTGAATTATGATTTTATCAGGGTATATGCCCAGTAATGGTATTGCTGGGTCATATGGTAGTTCTATTTTTAGTTTTTTAAGGAACCTCCATACTGTTCTGCATAGTGGCTGTATCAATTTACATTCCCACCAACAGTGCAAAAGGGTTCCCTTTTTTCCATGCCTCTCCAGCATTTACTGTTTGTAGATTTTTTGAGGATGTCCATTCTAACAAGTGTGAGGTGATACGTCATTGTAGTTTTGATTTGCATTTCTCTAATAATTAGTGATGTTGAGCATCTTTTCATGTGCCTCTTTGCCATCTGTATATCTTCTTTGGTGAAATGTATATTTACGTCTCCTGCCCACTTTTTAATTGGATTGTTTGTTTTTTTGATATTGAGCTCCATGAGCTGTTTTTATACTTTGGAGATTAATCCTTTGTCCATTGCTTCGTTTGCAAATATTTTCTCCCATTCTGAGGCTTGTCCTTTCATCTTATTTATAGTTTCCTTTGCTGTGCAAAAGCTTTTAAGTTTCATTAGGTCCCATTTGTTTATTTTTGTTTTTATTTTCATTACTCTAGGAGGTGGGTCAAAAAAGATGTTGTTGTGATTTATGTCAGAGTGTTCTGCATATGTTTTCCTCTAAGAGTTTTACAGTGTCTGTCTTACATTTAGGTCTTTAATCCATTTTGAGTTTATTTTTGTGTATGGTGTTAGTGTTCTAATTTCATTCTTTTACATGTAGCTATCCAGTTTTCCCAGCACCACTTATTGAAGAGGCTGTCCTTTCTCCATTGTATATTCTTGCTTCCTTTGTCATAAATTAGGTGACCATATGTGCATAGGTTTATCTCTGGGCTTTCTATCCTGTACTGTTGATCTATATTTCTTTTTTGGTGCCAGTACCATACTGTCTTGATTACTGTAGCTTTGTAGTATAGTTTGAAGTTGGGGAGCCTGATTCCTCCAGCTCTGTTTTTCTTTCTCAAGATTGCTTTGGCTATTTGAGGTCTTTTGTGTTTCTATACAAATTGTAAATTTTTTTGTTTTAATTCTGTGAAGAATGCCATTGGTAATTTAATAGATTGCATTGAATCTGTTGATTGCTTTGGGTAATATATTCATTTTCACAATATTGATTCTTCCAGTCCAAGAATATGGTGTATTTCTCCATCTGTTTATGTCATCTTTGATTTCTTTCATCATTGTTTTATAGTTTTCTGAATACAGGTCTTTTGCATCCTTAGGTAGGTTTATTCCTAGGTTTTTTGTTCTTTTTGGTGCAATGGTGAATGGGATTGTTTCCTTAATTTCTCTTTCTGATTTTTCATTGTTAGAGTACAGGAATGCAAGAGATTTCTGTGCATTAATTTTGAATCCCGCAACCTTACCAAATTCATTGATTATTTCTAGTAGTTTTCTGGAGGCATCTTTAGGATTTTCTATGTATAGTATCATGTCATCTGCAAACAGTGACAGCTTTACTTCTTCTTTTCCAATTTGTATTCCTTTTATTTCTTTTTCTTTTCCAATTATCGTGGCTAAGACTTCCAAAACTATGTCGAATAATAGTGGTGAGAGTGGACATCCTTGTCTTGTTCCTTATCTTAGAGGAAATGCTTTCAGTTTTTGAGAATTGAGAATGATGTTTGCTGTGGGTTTGTAGTGTATGGCCTTTATTATGTTGAGATAGGTTCCCTCTCTGCCTACTTTCTGGAGAGTTTTTATCATAAATGGGTGTTGAATTTTGTCAGAAGCTTTTTCTGCATCAATTGAGATGATCATATGGTCTTTATTCCTGAATTTGTTAATATGGTGTATCACATTGATTGATTTGTGTATATTGAAGAATTCTTGCATTCCTCAGATAAATCCCACTTGATCATGGTGTATAATCCTTTTAATGTGTTGTTGGATTCTGTTTGCTAGTATTTTGTTGAAAATTTTTGCGTCTATGTTCATAAGTGATATTTGTCTGTAGTTTTCCTTTTTTGTGATATCCTTGTCTGGTTTTGGTATCAGGGTGATAGTGGCCTCGTAGAATGAATTTTGGAGCATTCCTCCCTCTGCAAATTTTTGGAAGAGTTTGAGAAGGATAGGTGTTAGCTGTTCTCTAAATGTCTGATAGACTTCACCTTGGAAGCCATCTAGTCCTGGACTTCTATTTGTTGGAAGATTTATAATTACATTTTCAATTTCATTACTTGTGATAGCTCTGTTTATATTTTCTAATTCTTCCTGTTTCAGTCTTGGAAGGTTATACCTTTCCAAGAATTAGTCCATTTCTTTGAGGTTGTCCATATTTTTGGCATATAGTTGTTTGTAGTAGTCTCTTATAATCTTTTGTATTTCTGCAGTGTCAATTCTGATTTCTCCTTTTTCATTTCTAATTTTATTGATTTGCGTCCTCTCCCTTTTTTTCTTGATGAGTCTGGCTAAAGGTTTATCAATTTTGTTTATCTTTTTGAGGAACCAACTTTTAGTTCTTTTGATCCTTGCTATTGTTTTCTTCATTTCTCTTTCACTTATTTCTGCTCTGATCTTTATGATTTCTTTCCTTCTACTGACTGGGTTTTCTTTGTTCTTCTTTCTCTAGTTGCTTTAGATGTAAGGTTAAATTGTTTACTTGCGATTTTTCTTGTTTCTTGAGGTGAGTTTGAATTGCTATAAACTTCCCTCTTAGAACTGCTTTTGCTGCATCCCGTATGTTTTGGCTCATCGTGTTTTCATTGTCATTTGTTTCTATGTATTACTAAATTTCCTCTTTGATTTCTTCAGTGATCACTTCGTTATTAAGTAGTGTATTGTTTAGCCTCCATGTGTTTGTATTTTTTACAGATCTTTTCCTGTAATTGATGTCTAGTCTCATAGCATTGTGGTCGGAAAAGATACTTGATACAATTTCAATTTTCTTAAATTTACCAAGGCTTGATTTATGACCCAAGATATGATCTATCCTGGAGAATGTTCCATGAGCACTTGAGAAAAATGTGTATTCTGTTGTTTTTGGTTGGAATGTCCTATAAATATCAATTAAGTCCATCTTGTATAATGTATCATTTAAAGCTTGTGTTTCCTTATTTATTTTCATTTTGGATGATCTGTCCATTGGTGATAGTGGGGTGTTAAAGTCCCCTACTATGAATGTGTTACTGTCGATTTCCCCTTTTATGGCTGTTAGTATTTGCCTATGTATTGAGGTGCTCCTATGTTGGGTGCATAAATATTTACAATAGTTATGTCTTCCTCTTGGATCAATCCCTTGATCATCATGTAGTGTCCTTCTTTGTCTCTTCTAATAGTCTTTATTTTAAAGTCTATTTTGTCTGATATGAGAATTGCTACTCCAGCTTTCTTTTGGTTTCCATTTGCATGGAATATCTTTTTCCATCCCCTTACTTTCAGTCTGTATGTGTCTCTAGGTCTGAAGTGGGTCTCTTGTAGACAGAATGTATATGGGTCTTGTTTTTGTATCCATTCAGCCAGTCTGTGTCTTTTGGTGGGAGCATTTAATCCATTTACATTTAAGGTAATTATCGATATGTATGTTCCTATTCCCATTTTCTTAATTGCTTTGGGTTTGTTATTGTAGGTCTTTTCCTTCTCTTGTGTTTCTTTCCTAGAGAAGTTCCTTTAGCATTTGTTGTAGAGCTGGTTTGGTGGTGCTGAACTCTCTCAGCTTTTGCTTGTCTGTAAAGGTTTTAATTTCTCCATCAAATCTGAATGAGATCCTTGCTGGGTAGAGTAATCTTGGTTGTATGTTTCTCTCCATCATCACTTTAAATATGTCCTGCCAGTCCCTTCTGGCTTGCAGAGTTTCTGCTGAAAGATCAGCTGTTAACCTTATGGGGATTCCCTTGTGTGTTATTTGTTGTTTTTCCCTTGCTGCTTTTAATATTTTTTCTTTGCATTTAATTTTTGATAGTTTGATTAATATGTGTCTTGGCGTGTTTCTCCTTGGATTTATCCTGTATGGGACTCTCTGTGCTTCCTGGACTTGATTAACTATTTCCTTTCCCATATTAGGGAAGTTTTCAACTATAATCTCTTCAAATATTTCTCAGTCCCTTTCTTTTTCTCTTCTTCTTCTGGAACCCCTATAATTTGAATGTCGGTGCATTTATTGTTGTCCCAGAGGTCTCTGAGACTGTCCTCAGTTCTTTTCATTCTTTTTTCTTTATTCTGCTCTGCAGTAGTTATTTCCACTATTTTATCTTCCAGGTCACTTATCCGTTCTTCTGCCTCAGTTATTCTGCTATTGATCCCATCTAGAGTATTTTTAACTTCATTTATTGTGTTGTTCATCGTTGCTTGTTTCATCATTAGTTCTTCTAGGTTCTTGTTAAATGTTTCTTGCATTTTTTTCTATTCTGTTTCCAAGATTTTGGATCATCTTTACTATCATTATTCTGAATTCTTTTTCAGGTAGGCTGCCTATTTCCTCTTCATTTGTTAGGTCTGGTGGGTTTTTATCTTGCTCCTTCATCTGCTGTGTGCTTTTCTGTCTTCTCATTTTGCTTATCTTACTGTGTTTGGGGTCTCCTTTTTGAAGGCTGCAGGTTCGTAGTTCCCGTTGTTTTTGCTGTCTGTCCCCAGTGGCTAAAGTTGGTTCAGTGGGTTGTGTAGGCTTCCTGGTGGAGGGGACTAGTGCCTGTGTTCTGGTGGATGAGGCTGGATCTTGTCTTTCTGGTGGGCATGTCCACATCTGGTGGTGTGTTTTGGGGTGTCTGTGGACTTATTCTGATTTTAGGCAGCCTCTCTGCTAATGGGTGGGGTTGTGTTCCTGTCTTGCTAGTTGTTTGGCATGTGGTGTCCAGCACTGTAGCTTGCTGGACGTTTAGTGAAGCTGGGTGCTGGTGTTGAGATGGAGATCTCTGGTAGATATTCGCCACTTGATATTATGTGGAGCTGGGAGGTCTCTTGTGGACCAATGTCCTGAAGTTGGCTCTCCCACCTCAGAGGCACAGCACTGACTCCTGGCTGCAGCACCAAGAGCCTTTCATCCACATGGGAGAATAAAAGGGAGAAAAAGTAGAAAGGAAGGAAGGAAGGAAAGAAAGAAAGAAAGAAAAAAAGAAAGGAGATAAAATAAAATAAAGTTATTAAAATAAAAAATAATTATTAAGAAAACAAAACAAAACAAAAAAAATGGACAGATAGAACCCTAGGACAAATGGTGAAAGCAAAGCTATACATACAAAATCTCACACAGAAGCATACACATACACACTCACAAAAAGAGGAAAAGGGGAAAAAATTATAAATCTTGCTGTCAAAGTCCACCTCCTCAATTTGGGATGATTCGTTGTCTGTTCATGTATTCCACAGATGCAGGGTACATCAGGTTGATTGTGGAGCTTTAATCCGCTGCTTCTGAGGCTGCTGGGAGAGATTTCCCTTTCTCTTCTTTGTTCTCACAGCTCCTGGGGTTCAGCTTTGGATTAGGCCCCACCTCTGCATGTAGGTTGCAGGAGGGTGTCTGTTCTTCGCTCAGACAGGACGGGGTTAAAGGAGCAGCTGCTTCGGGAACTCTGGCTCACTCAGGCCCGGGGGAGGGAGCGGTGCGGATGCGGGGCGAGCCTGCGGCGGCAGAGGCCAGCGGGATGTTGCACCAGCCTGAGGCGCGCCGTGCGTTCTCCCGGGGAAGTTGTCCCTGGATCACGGGACCCTGGCAGTGGCAGGCTGCACAGGCTCCCCGGAAGGGAGGTGTCGATAGTGACCTGTGCTCGCACACAGGCTTCTTGGTGGTGGCAGCAGCAGCCTTAGCGTCTCATTCCCGTCTCTGGGGTCCGCGCTGTTAGCCGCGGCTTGAGCCCGTCTCTGGAGCTCCTTTAAGCGGCGCAATTAATCCCCTCTCCTCACGCACCAGGAAACAAAGAGGGAAGAAAAAGTTTCTTGCCTCTTTGGCAGCTCCAGACTTTCCCCGGACTCCCTCCAGGCTAGCCGTGGCCCACTAGCGCCCCCTTCAGGCTGTGTTCACGCCGCCAACCCCAGTCCTCTCCCTGCGCTCCGACCGAAGCCTGAGCCTCAGCTCCCAATCCCGCTCGTCCCGGCGGGTGAGCAGACAAGCCTCTCGGGCTGGTGAGTGCCGGTCGGCACCGATCCTCTGTGTGGAAATCTCTCCGCTTTGCCCTCTGCACCCCTGTTGCTGCGCTCTCCTCCACCGCTCCGAAGTTCCCCCTCCACCACCCGCAGTCTCCGCCCGCGAAGGGGCTTCCTAGTGTGTGGAAACCTTTCCTCCTTCACAGCTGCCTCCCACTGGTGCAGACCCTGTCCTTCTCCTTTTGTCTCTGTTTTTTCTTTTTTTCTTTTGCCCTACCCAGGTACGTGGGGGAGTTTCTTGCCTTTTGGGAGGTCTGAGGTCTTCTGCCAGCGTTCAGTAGGTGTTCTGTAGGAGTTGTTCCACGTGTAGATGTATTTCTGGTGTATCTGTGGGGAGGAAGGTGATCTCCGCGTCTTACTCTTCCGCCATCTTCCCCCTCCCTCTCTCAAGTGGTAGTTTCTTAAAGTCTAATTGCAACGTGGAATCTGAATCCATATGAATGAACTTTTTGTTCTCTTTTACATTAAAATCCCTTGATCAGTCTTGCACTTTGAATGGATCTTTTACCTATGCAGTGATTTTGTAACATCATGCACCGGTCACTTGGAAAAATAGATTCACAGGTGCAAATCACCCATATGTTGACACACTTCATTATACAATATATTTTAAAAATCATCTTTGTAATATCACCATCGATCTCATCAGAAAAGACTTTAAGTCTTGGGAAGCCGTCAAGCTCCCAGGGGATCCCAGGGTTCTGTGGACCTCACTTTAAGAACTGCTGTTTTAAGAGTTGTTTGTTAACTGCTGACTGAGGCAATTAGCTTCTGTTCTGATTACCTTTTCTAACCAAGGTGAGTTAAAGCATATAAAGTTTGTAATTTCATTTCCACATTTACTTTTTTAGCTGTCCGTCTTCACGCTACTCTTGTCTCCATGACTGTGGGAGCCATGTCTGTATCCTTAGCATCTCGTGCTGTGCCTGGTGTATAGCAGGTGCTCAAAATACACCTGCTGAAAGAAGGACTGGGAGGGAAGAAGGGAGGAATGAAGAAAGGAAGGGGGGATGGGAGAGAGGGAAGAAGAAACTTACCTCTGGTACCTCATTGGCAGGGACTGGCTTGGATTTCAAGTAAAGCATGACTCCTAGTGGAGCTGGTTTGTTGGATAAGCTGGACTGAGAAAGTCGCAAGCAGAAAGCACCTTTCTCACCTTGACCTCCCTCAAGTGCATTCTGTCAGCTTGTTTTTCTCTGCCCCTGTATGAAATTCTGAGCATATCCCGTAGCATTTCTGTTCCTCATTGGAATCAACATTTCTTGAGTCAGAAGTACATATTTTTTAAAATATTTATTTATTTATTTATTTAGCTGCGCCAGGTCTTAGTTGCGGCACGTGGGATCTTTTAGTTGAGGCATGTGGGCTCTTTTAGTTGTGGCATGCGGAATCTTGTTCCCTGACCAGGGATGGAACACGGGCCCCCTGTATTGGGAGTGCAGAGTCTTAACCACTGGACCACTAGGGAAGTCCCTGAAGTATAGAATATTAATGATCATTTATGGATGGAAAAAATTAGATGAAAGTTGAAGATTTTCCCAAGGTCGCAGAGCAAGTATGATTACCATCTAAATTTAACTCAGCTCTTATACTTGAGTGTGGGATGATGTATCAGGTGGAGTGAACAGTTTTTCACTTTTTAAATTCACAGAACAATCACTTTATTTTATACATTCTTACTTGGTTTTGTTTCTTGGTTTATCTCTGGCTTTTATCATATGACATTAAAACTAGATATCTGAACCAAACTTACCATGTTTTAACCTCATACAAAACTTCAACACAGCATGGAATGGGAACCACCCATGAGTGTGGCCTTCAGGTTGGAGTGAAAAAAAAAAGTAAAGCAACCAAGACTGAATAAAAGTGAATGAACCATGAATCATCTGAAAAGACTGCTTGGCCTCAGATGAACTAGAAAACTGTTGACTCACTAACCTATATTCTTCTCTGCTTATACCGTTAGCCTGCTTTAGTCACACAGTATGTTAAATAACTTGGATCTTCAATATAAAGCACTTCACTGAGAAATTTTTGCTTCTTTAGTTGTGTGTGGGAGTTACATTGTCATAAGCATGTAAGAACAAGGGGATAGATGTTGAGAGAGAGGCAGAAGGAAAAAAAAAAATCCTGTCTCATAATCACGTGGTTCTGATTATGTATTCAAGGAAAGTAGTTAAAAGTTTTGGCAACCTTACTCAGGAAAAAGGAAACCTAAGAAAAATTATCATACAAGTGAAAGGCTTCTTTGTTCAGATGCTGAATGTTTACTGACATCCAAGCCAGGTGATTGAATTTCTTCTTACCCTCACTGGTTGGATGGAAATACCTCCCCTCTCTCCTGAATGGCAGGAATGGAATGTGACAGATTCCAAATGAAACCACCAGCATCCTTCAGTTTGAGATTGGGAAGCATACTGAGCAAAACTGTGAAAGGATAGAAGCTTATCTTTTTTGCCTTTACTTTTAAAAAATGTGGTAAATTGCACATAACATTAAATTTACCATCTTAATCCTTTCTCCGTTAAGTACACGTTGTTGTGTATACTCACACAACAATGTAAGGGTACCTAATACTCAAGAACTTTTCATCTTGCAAAACTGAATTTCTGTACCCATTAAAGAACAACTCCCCACTCCCCCTGGTAGCCATCATTCTACTTTCTGTCATACCTCATATAAGTGAAATCATACAGTATTCAACTTTTGTGACAATTTTATTTCACTTAGCATAATGTCTTCAAGGTTCATCCATGTTGTAGCATGTGTTAGAACTTACTTTTTAGGACTGCATAACATTCTAATGTATGTATGTACCACATTTTGTTTATCCATTTGTTGATGGACATTTGGGTTACTTCTACCTCTTGTCTATTGTGAATAGTGCTGCTATGAACATGGGTCTGCAAATATCTCTTCAAAACCCAACTTTCAGTTCTTTTGGATATATACCCAGAAGTGAAATTACTGGATCATATGGTAGTTCTATTTTTAACTTTTTGAGGAGCCTCCATAATGTTTTCCATAGCAGTTGCACCATCTTACAATCTCACCAACAGTGTACAAGTGTTCCCTTTTCTCCTCATCCTTGCCAACACTTGTTTTTTTCCTCCCTCCTTCTTTCTCCGTTCCTTCCTCCCTCCCTCCCTCCCTCCCTTCCTTCCTTCCTTCCTGCTATCCTAATCAGTATGAGGCAAAATCTCGTTGTGGTTTTCATTTGCATTGCTTGCATGGTTAGTGATTTTAATCATATTTTTATATGCCTGTTGACCATTGTCTTTGGAGTAATGTCTATTCAGCCTTTTTTGCAATCTTCCTCCATCTTAGTGGACTTGTCCATCTCCTTTCTTATTTATTTATTCCCCACCTGTATCCTAAAGGAGGAGTTGTGGCAGCTTCCAAAGATATGTTTAAGAACACAAAATGAAATAGTTGAGAAAGTGGAATAAAAGGAAGCAGAACAAAGAAAAGAAGATGAAGCTAGGAATAGATGAGTGCACAGGTGCGTTTCAAAGCCCTCTCTAGTTGCCGTAGCTGCAAGCTCCTTAGCAGCCAGGACAAGGTGGGGAAAATAATTATTCATCATAAGGTAAACCCAAACCGGCTTCTCAAAAAGCACAGCCCTTCCTGTCGCTGTGGCCTGAGAGAGGTTTTCCTTACATAGGGGACACTGAGAGACATTGAGGACGACACCCTCTATTCCTTCATTACAGACAATTTAATAGCAGTTTCCACACATCTCTTTCTTAAACACCCCTCCACATCAGGCAGTGGCAGGAGAAGACTGATATCTCAGCCCATTCAGTCAGGCAGAGAGAGAGAGAATTCAACCTTCCTTTGCCTTTTTGTTCTATTCGGACCCTCAACGGGTTGGATGATGCCCACTCACATTGGGGAGGGCCGTCTGCTATACTGAGTCCACTGATTCACAACTTAAGCTCTTCTGAAAACACCCCTCACAGACACACCCAGAGATAATGTTTATGCAGGCATCTGGGCATCCTGTGACCCAGTTAAGTTGACACATAAAATTGACATCACACCTCCGTCAGCCAAGTCCTTCCCCAGTCCAATGCTGGAATTCTCCATCACTGACCCTTCTACTCCCAGGCTCTTCCCAAACAACCTAAGTAACTATTGTTACCTACAGCAGAAGTTTCGAGCCTATTCATGTCAAGATACATAGAGAAAATTAAACATTTTTATTGCGCCCAAGTATGAACTGGAGGGGTTCGGGGGTGTATGCATGGTGCTTGGTGAGAAAACGTTACTTTTTCTTTACATAATTGTAACAAGAAAAAATGCTAGATATTTGGGAAGATATGAAATAATTCATCTGCATTAAATGCCCAAATAATGCCTCTTCAATTTATTTATTGAGGTATAACATATATAAAGTATACAGATAAATGTTATAAATTTTTACACATACATACATCCATGTAATCACCTCCTAGGTAGAGATATGGAACATTCTAGCACCACAGGAGGCTCCTTTCTGCTCTGCTTCCAGCTCGTAACCTTCAAGGGTTAAATGCCATTCTGACCTGTATTATACATCAGTTTTATCCACTTTTGAACTTCATGTACCCAGAATCCTAGAATATATACTCTGTAACTGATTTCTTTTATTCAACATCACATCTATGTGATTGATGAATGAACTGTATTAGCCATCCATTTCTTTTCATTGCTGTGCCATATTTGTTGATTAACATAACACAATTTATCCATTCTGCTATTAATAACCATATAAGCTGTTTTCAGGTTTTGGGCTATTATAAATAAAGCTGCTGTGAATATTCTTGCACATGTCTTTTGGTGGGCATAAGAGCTCATTTCTTTCTTTTTTTAAAATTATTTTAAAAATTATTTTTTTTTCTTTTTTTTTTTTTTAATTAGTTTCTGCTTTATAACAAAGTGAATCAGTCATACATATACATCTGTTCCCACATCCCTTCCCTCATGCATCTCCCTCCCTCCCACCCTCCCCATCCCACCCCTCCAGGCGGTCACAAAGCACCGAGCTGATCTCCCTGTGCTCTGCGGCTGCTTCCCACTATCTATCTACCTTACGTTTGGTAGTGTATATATGTCCATGCCTCTCTTTCGCTTTGTCACAGCTTACCCTTCCCCCTCCCCATATCCTCAAGTCCATTCTCAAGTAGGTCTGTGTCTTTATTCTCGTTTTGCCCCTAGGTTCTTCATGACATAAAAATTATTTTTTTAAGACTTTTTTTTGACGTGGACCGGTTTTAAAGTCTTTATTGAATTTGTTACCGTACTGCTTCTGTTTTATGTTTTGGTTTTTTGGCCCTGAGGCGTGTGGAACCACCAGGGAAGTCCCATAAGAGCTCATTTCTTTGAATATACCCAGGAGGGAATTGGATTGTTTAAACCTTCTACATTATTACTACCTTTTTGTTTGTTTGCTTGTTCTATCAGTTACTAAGAGAGATTGTTAAAATAAGTTGTGAATTTGTTTACCTCTCCCAGTAGTCTGTTAGTTTTTGCTTTATATAATTTGAAGCTATGGTATTAACTGCATACACAATTAAGATTTTAAAAATCTTCCTATTGAAATTATTCTTTTATTATGAAAGTTCCCTCTTTATCTCTTTTGCCATTTGGGATACTCACTATCCCTTTCTTCAGGAACCAGCATCAAATATCTAGTTTCTCTGATTATGTTGTACACTCACAAACTTAAAAAATCTTTTTAGATGGCTAATGTGTCAAATTTCTGTACCATTTGGGATTATATTTGTCTGCATGTATCAGAAAAGCCAAAAATAACAGTGGATTAAATAAATTGGAACTTTATTTTTCTCTCATATAAAAGAAATCTGGAAGTAGGCAGTTCAAGACTGGATGGTAGTTTCACAAAATCGTAGAGGACTCAGGCTCTTGTCTATCTATGTTAGCACAGGCTTCCAGGCTCATGGTCACCTCATGGTTCAAGATGACTGCTCAGAGCTCCAGCCATCATGTCTACATTCCAGGCAGCAGAGAGGAGGAAGAAGAAAGAATAGGATAAACTCACTTCTGCTTGCATCCCATTGTTATCTGCTTACATCCCATTTTGTTGTCCCAAAATTTAGACATATAGCCACACCCAACTTCAAAGGATCCTGGGAACTGTAATCTTTATTTATGGATGTATATATAACAGTTTGTTACTGTGTTATATTTAGTATTTCTTTAAGAAACCGAGGGTGGTCATCAGTTAGATTCATTAAACTATAGCTTGCTTAATAAATAATGAACTGTAATCTGCCTTCACTGACCAAGCTCGCTTTAACTGTTTTTACAAAAACTTGCATGTCCTACAAGCATCAGGTGGCCTAAACAATAAGGTGTTTGCCCAAGTTGTTATTCAGTAACTTGGAGTCAGGTGTGTCCAATTTGAGCTTGAGCTGGTTAAGACTGGTTGGGAACACTGACCCACCAACCAAGCATGCACGAGTGTCCTTTTGACGTCAGAGGGCCCAAAACTCCACCCTCCGCATGTGCTAAAGCACCGTTTTCTGAGTACATGTCCCATGAAGAAGCTTGTAGCTTAGTTGCACCTGTGCAGAATGATGATTATCTCACCTTTTTCTTATTTCCAATCACCTTCCTCCATGCTCCTGACAACCCAGCTTTATCCTGTGAATATCCTGAGCCCCTCGCCTTTGGGGAAGCGGGTTTGAGATTTGTTCTCCAGTCTCCTCGCTTGGCTGCCTTGGAATAAACCTTTTCTCTGCTGCAGACCTCCGCATCTCATCTGGCTTGCTGCAAGTGGGACGAACACCTGGTTCGGTAAGACCCCCCTCTCTTGTTGGGTTCTTTTGGCTCTCAGGCCTTCCCTCCTGGGCTCTTATGTTCCTATATTAAAGGAACCATCTTGCTCCTCCTGGTTGGGAGAGGTCTCCAGTTCGTATAGAATGAGTCTGACTGTTGGCTGCCCTGTGGGTTTCTGACTCACTCCCATCCCTTCTTCACCTGCCAGTGACAGTGCTGTCCGTGCTCCAAATGAAAAGTAGACATTTCCAGGAGTTTTAACGTGGTTCTAGTTTAAGAAACCTCAGACATAGGGCTTCCCTGGTGGCGTAGTGGTTGAGAGTCCGCCTGCCGATGCAGGGGACACGGGTCGTGCCCCGGTCGGGGAAGATCCCACATGCCGTGGAACGGCTGGGCCCGTGAGCCGTGGCCGCTGAGCCTGCGTGTCCGGAGCCTGTGCTCCGCAACGGGAGAGGCCACAACAGTGAGAGGCCCACGTACAGCAAAAAAAAAAAAAAAAGAAACCTCAGACATAAACACAAGGTGAATAGAAATGCTTTATTCTTGTTCCCAGGAAGCCCTTGTCTTTCAGTGTCTTACTATGAAGTTTTCATTTATTTAATTTAATTCAATAATAGAAGTTTCGATATAATCATAACAGGTAACACTTACTACATGCCAGGGATCTTACTTGTACTACTATTGCCCTATTTCACAGACCAGACAACTGGAAATGTTAAGTAATTTCCTGAGGTCATATAGCCAATAAACGGCAGAGTGCTGGGCTTGTGTCCTGGGAGAACCACTGGCCCTCCCTTCTATTGCCTTTTGAGGGAAATTGGAAGAGTTATGGCACAATTTTGAAAGCAAAGTGAAACTCGCTTGAAATCTCCCAAGACACTGGTTTCAAGAAACACAGCTTTCTAGCCTCCTTCCTAGTGTTCACTCTTTCATCCCCATGAGGGTTATGGTTAGGAATAACAGTGCAAGGGGTACTTCAGTCATTATCTCATCTCTCACCTTCTCTCAACTGCCTCCTGTGTGCTCTCAGCTGATCTCATCGCCACTGAAGTGTCAGCTGACGATCTCAGAGGCTGTCATGCGCAAGGAGCAGGGATCTGGTGGTAGAATTTCAGGCGTGGATGAGCCCTGGGTAGGTAGGATATGTTTCTTCAGAAAGGCAAGTCCCTTCTTAAATCATCTCCGATCCAACTTTCCCTCTCCATTTGCCCCTCTCTGTCCATGTTTTTCTCTGGTTAGAAAACATCTGTATTTTCCATCTTGGTATATAATAATGTGAGAAGCTTCAAAGGCCCTGTGATCCAAGTTGTGGAATACACGGGCAAACAGCAGTCTGAATACATCCTTTCTCCCCAGGGTTTCAAGGAGGAAGCTCATTTCCTCCTATGAAAGGTCCCATGCTTCCCACAGCCGGCTCCTCTGTTCAGGTGGCCTCCAGCAATGGATCCCTTAAGGGGAAAGCAGATGCCCTAAGGCAGAGAGTCTGACTTTACTGCATCAGATTCCCCTGGAGGGCTTGTTAAAATGCAGATCTCTGGGCCCCACCCCGAAACTTTCTGATTCAGCTGGTGTGGGGTCTGAGAATTTGCATTCATAGCAAGCTTCCAGGTGATGCTGCTGGTCCAGGGGCCAGCTGTCCCTGTTGTCTCCAGCCACGGAGACCAAGGGTTACTCCAAGCATTGCCTGACTGACTGTGGACGTTCTGTGTCAGCTGTATTTCTCCTTCTGTCAGAGGAGAAGGGGGGAAAAGGTCCAGGATGAGAATTTTCAAGCGTGTTTTTCAATGCCTTGCTACTTGCTTAAGTTACTGGGATTGGATGCTTAACCTAGCTGGCCCCAAACTTTCCTTCTTCTTGTTTATTTGTTAATAGGTCTGGAGAAATAAAAGTGTTGGATCTCATATTTTATACAACAGTGTCAGGGTAGTAATTTACCGGGATCCTGGAACAGTCTTCCAGAAGCTCAGGGAGAGCAGCAAATCTTTGCTATTTTTTTTTTTTTTTGCGGTATGCGGGCCTCTCACTGCTGTGGCCTCTCCCGTTGTGGAGCACAGGCTCCGGACGCGCAGGCTCAGCGGCCGTGGCTCACGGGCCCAGCCGCTCCGCGGCATGTGGGATCTTCCCGAGCCGGGGCACGAACCCATGTCCCTTGCATCGGCAAGCAGACTCCCAACCACTGCGCCACCAGGGAAGCCCAAATCTTTGCTATTTTTGAGGTTAAAAAAAATTACCCAAAGTGGAATATGTTTGTTGTAAAAAAATTTAAGTGCCATGGACTTTTGTAGAGCATAAAATGATAGTCTCCAGAAGTCCCTCTCTTCTCTCCCAAGGCATTTGATGCTAAAGGTCTAAGGTGTTTCCTTTCGGACCTATCTTTAAGCACATATTAAGGACTGATACCTGGCTGGTTCCCAAATATAGGGCTGTGCCAGTTACTAAAATATTGAAATGCCTCTATGAGCACTAGTACACAGCCTCTGCCTGAGCCCCCCGAGTGCCCTGCCTTCCAGGTTTCACACTGCAGGGAACTTGTTTAAATTGGAGTTGGTTGGTTGTAGTTTGTTTTATTGAAGTATAACTGACTTACAATGTTATATTAGTCTCAGATATACAACATAATTATTCGATATTTTTTTTTTTTTTTTTTTTTAATTTTTTTTTTGTGGTATGTGGGCCTCTCACCGCCGCGGCCTCTCCCGTTGCGGAGCACAGGCTCCGGACGCACATGCTCAGCGGCCATGGCTCACGGGCCCAGCCGCTCTGCGGCATGTGGGATCTTCCCAGACCGGGGCACGAACCCGTGTCCCCTGCATCGGCAGGCGGACTCCCAACCACTGTGCCACCAGGGAAGCCCCTGATATTTTTATATATTACAAAATGGCCATCATAATCAGTCTAGTTACCATCTATCCCCATACAAAGTAATTACAATATTATTGACTGTATTCTGTGCTGTACATTACATCCCCAAGACATTTATTTCATAACTGAAAGTTTGTACCTCTTGATCCCCTTCGCCTAATTCACCCATCCTCCCCCTCTCTGGCAACCACCAGTTTGTTCTCTGTATCTATGAGCTTGTTTCTGTTATGTTTGTTCATTTGTTTCATTTTTCAGATTCCACATAAAAGTTAAATCATATATCTGTTTTCCTCTGTCTTAATTCACTTAGCAAAGATCCCTCAAAGTCCATCCATGTTGTCCCAAAAGGCTGAATAATATTCCATTGTATATATACACCACATCTTTTTTTTTTTTTTTTTTTTGCGGTACGTGGGCCTCTCACTATTGTGGCCTCTCCCGTTGCGGAGCACAGGCTCCGGACGCGCAGGCCCAGCGGCCATGGCTCACGGGCCCAGCCGCTCCGCGGCATGTGGGATCCTCCCAGACTGGGGCACGAACCCGTGTCCCCTGCATCGGCAGGCGGACTCTCAACCACTGCGCCACCAGGGAAGCCCCTACACCACATCTTCTTTATCCATTCATCTGTTCATGGACATTTAGGTTGCTTCCATATCTTGACTATTGTAAAAAATGCTGCAATAAGCATTGGGGTGCATATGTCTTTTTGAATTAATGTTTTCATTTTCTTTGGATAAATACCCAGAAGTGGAATTGCTGGATCATATGGTAGTTATATTTTTAATTTTTTGAGTAACCTCCATACTATTTTCCATAGTGGTTGCACAAATTTACATTCCCACCAACAGTGAAATTGGAGTTCTTTGTGAACTCAAGTCAAAGGAAATCTGGAAGAGTGGCTGGAAGCCCACAGCATGTTCAGTGGATTTGGTAACACAATTTAAGTTATTCTTTGAGAAAGATGATAAAAATATACTTTCCTTCTGGCCAAAATATAATAGAAATATGTCCAGTACTGTGGGAAAATTGGGGAAAAGAAAAAACAAGCTTTTGCATTTTTAAATTGCTGCTAGTATTAGGACTTCCCTGGCGGTCCAGTGGTTAAGATTTCACTTTCTAATGCAGGGGGTTCAGGTTTGATCCCTGGTCAGGGAGCTAAGATCCCACATGCCTCTGGGCCAAAACTCCAAAACATAAAACAGAAACAATATTGTAACAAGTTTAATAAAGACTTTAAAAATGGTCAACATCAAAAAAAAATCTTAAATAAATAAATAGATAAATAAAATTTCTGCTAGTATTGCTAGAAAGGACCTCTACTACTCCCTCTGGTGGCAGGGCTGGAACCCAGCTAGTCTTAAACACAAGTTTAAGGGAACCAGGTGTGAGTAGGGTGATGTATGGTTAAGTTCTTAACGTTGAAGTTTTCCAAAGTGAAATTTAGCCTTTTTTTTTTTTTGAGAAGAAAAATCTGAACAAAGTAAATTTTTACAAGGACAAGTTCATGTGCAGAAAAGGCAGTAAAAATTCAATTTTCAAAACACATTGCTCTCTTATGAGTGAGATATATTCCACGTTCAAAACTTTTGTGGGCAAAATGACTACAGGCTTATCTACCTCAACTGCAATTTCTCCTTACTATTAGAGATTGATTTCTGGGTCTCTGAGAAATTTCCTTAGCTCCTTCACTAATTGTACCTGACCTCAACTCTAGGTCACAAAAGCAACTTAAGTTTGAGAACTGACTCACTGATACTGTAAGTTGATGTTTGGAACCTTTCCAATGCTACCAGTTCCAGGGAATTAAAATTAAAATGTAGCATCTCACCAATATTTCATTCTTCTGCTTAATTCACATTAAGCTTATAATCAAGCTTATAAGCTGTCACTATGGAGAGCTTTGTACCTCATCCGAGATTGTAATTAGAGCACACTGTCATATGTGGAAGTTGGTGATTTTGGGGGTGTTCCAGTGTAAGGGTTGGTAGCATATTTTCCTACCCTAAAATTTTAAAATGAAAAGGCCACTCTTTATTAAAATATCCACAAGTGCTAAGTTCCCTAATAAAGCAAGTTTAAGAGAAAATAAACTCTGTGATACCACTTTAACTGAATTTAACATTGGAAGTTTTCTTTTTTAAAAAATTTTTATTGAAGTATAGTTGATTTACAATGTTGTGTTAATTTCAGGTGTACAGCAAAGGGATTCAGCTATATATATATTGAGTTATATATACCTATTCTTTTTCAGATTCTTTTCCATTATAGGTTATTACAAGATATTGAGTATTGTTCCCTGTGCTGTATAGTAGGTACTTGTTATTTTATATATCGTAATATATGTATGTTAATCCAAACTCCTAATTCACCCTTCTCCTCTCCTTTCCCCTTTGGTAACTGTAAGTTGGTTTTCTATGTCTGTGAGTCTTTTTCTGTTTTGTAAATAAGTTCGTTTGTATCATTTTAGAAGTTTTCTTAAAGATCCATTGGCTCTCTTTTCACTGAACCTGGAATGCTTCCAGTCTCAACATTTTCTGATCTGGGTCTTATCTCAGTACTTGCTTAAAGATGGTTACTAGATTTATTGTGGTGATCATTTCATAATGTATGCAAATATCCAATCACTATGTAGTATGCACAAAACGAACATAATATTGTACATCAACTATATTTCAATAAAAAGACTTGATTTAGATAGTTCTTTTTATTTTTATAATGGCTTTACTGAGATATAATTCACATACTGTACAATTAAAAGTGTACAATTCAGTGGTTTTTAGTATACTTGCAGAGTTGTGTGACCATCATCAAAGTCAAGTTTAGAACATTTTTGATCACCCCCAAATGAAACCCTGGACCCATTAGCAGTTCTCCCCATTTTTTCTCAAATCCCCTGCCCCTTAACCCATTCTGGACATTACATATAAAATATTCATAAATTATGTGGTGTTTTGTCATGGTTTTCACTTAGCATGATATTTTCAAGATTCATGTTACATGTTATAACATGTATCAGGACTTTGTTAGTTTTTATTGCCAAATAATATTCCATTGTATGACTATACCATATTTTATTTACCCACAAATCAGTTGATGCATGTTTGGGTTGTTCCCACTTTTCAGGAAGCATTTTGAATAATGCTTCTATGAACATTTTTGTGCAAGTTTTTGTGTGGACATTTGTCTTATTTATTTATTTAATTTATTTACTTTTGCCTACGTTGGGTCTTCGTTGCTGAGCGTGGGCTTCCTCTAGTTGCAGTGAGCAGGGGCCACTCTTTGTTGCGGTGCATGGGCTCCTCATTGCGGTGGCTTCTCTTGTTGCAGAGCACAAGCTCTAGGCATGCGGGCTTCAGTAGTTGCGGCTCATGGGCTCAGTAGTTGTGGCTCGCGGGCTCTAGAGTGCAGGCTCAATAGTTGCGGCGCACGGGCTTAGTTGCTCTGTGGCATATGGGATCTTCCTGGACCAGGGCTCTTACCCATGTCCCCTGCATTGGCAGGCAGATTCTTAACCACTGTGCCACCAGGGAAGCCCTGGATATTTGTCTTTATTTCTGTTGGAATTACTGAATCATTTGGTAACTCTATTATATATATATATATATTTTTTAATTTTTATTTATTTTATTTTTGGCTGCATTGGGTCTTTGCTGCTGCATGCGACCTTTCTCTAGTTGTGGTGAGCAGGGGCTACTCTTCGTTGTGGTGTGCGGGCTTCTCATTGCGGTGGCTTCTCTTGTTGCAGAGCATGGGCTCTAGGCACCCAGGCTTCAGTAGTTGTGGCATGTGGGCTCAGTAGTTGTGGCTTGAGGGCTCTAGAGCGCAGGGTCAGTTGTGGCACACGGGCTTAGTTACTCTGCGGCGTGTGGGATCTTCCCGGACCAGGGCTCAGACCTGTGTCCCCTGCATTGGCAGGCAGATTCTTAACCATTGTGCCACCAGGGAAGCCCTATTTTGTATTTTTAATCTTTTGATTAATCTGTGTTTAATTATTTGATAACTCTGTGTTTAATCTGCCCAACTGCTTCCCAAAGTAGCCGTATCATTTTACATTCCCATTAACAGTGTATGAGGGTTCCAATTACTTTACATCCTATCAATACTTGGTACTATCTGTCTGTTTGATTATAAGCATCCTAGTGGGTGTGAAATGGTATACAGTTGTGATTTTGATTTACATTTCCCTAGTGATTAGTGATGTTGGGCATTTTTTCATGTGCTTATAGGCCAGTCGTATATCTTTGGAGATCTATGCAGATGTTTGCCCTATTTAAAATTGGGTTATTTGTCTTCTTATTATTGAATTGTAAGAGTCCTTTCTACACTCTGGATACAATTTCCTTATCAGATATATACTTTGAAAATATCTTCTCTCATTCTATGGGTTGTTTTTTCACTTTTATGATATGTTGAAGTACATATTTTTAATTTTGATAATGTCTAATTTATCTGTTTTTTCCATTGCTGCTTGTGCTTTTGGTGTTATACCTAAGAAGTCTTTGCCTAACCCAAGGTCACAAAGATTTTTACCTATGTTTTCTTCTAAAAGTTTTAATAACTTTTGCATTTAGGTCTACGGTCCATTTGGAGTTTTTGTGTGTGGTTGAAGAATGGGTCCAATTTCATTTTTTTTTTTCGTATGGAGGTATCCCATTGTCCCAGCACCATCTGTTGAAAAGACTATTCTTTCCCCCATTTAATTGCATTGACATCTGTGTTGAAAATCAATTGACCATAAATGTGAAGATTAATGTGTGGATTCTAATTCTATTCCATTGGCCTATGTCATCCTTTTGTCACTACCACACTGTCTTCATTACTGTTGATTTGTTGTAAGTTTTGAAATTAGAAAGTGTGAGCTTCTAACTTTTTTTTAAAAGATGGTTTTGGTTATTCTGGGTCCTTTATATTCTCATACAAATTTTTGAATAAGCTTGTCAATTTCTGCGAAAAAAATAGTCATTTAGGATTTTGATGGAGATTGCACTAAATTTGTATATCAGTTTAAGGAATAGTGCCATCTTAACAGCATTCTTCCTATCTATCAACATGGGATGGGATTCTTTCTATTCATTTAAATTGTTAACTTTTTTGAACAATAATTTGTACTTTTCAGTTGTACTCCTCTAAATATTTTATTTCTAAGTATTTTATTTTTTTGGTACTATGGTAAATGGAATTATTTTCTTAAAATTTCAGATTGTTCATTGCTAGGGTATAGAAATGCTATTGATTTTTGTATATTGCTCTTGTGTCCTGCAACCTTGCTGAAAGTGTTAATTAGTTCTAATAGCTTTTTTGTGGATTCATCAGGATTTTTTGTATATACAATAATGTCAGAATAGAGATAGTTTTATTTTTTCCTTTCCAATCTAGATGTCTTTTATTTTTCTTGCCTAATTGCCTTGGCTATAATCTTCTGCACAATGTTGAATAGAAGTGATAAGAATGAACATCCTTGTCTTGTTCTTGATCTTAGGGAAAGAGCATTCAGTCTTCTAACATTAAGAATGATATTAGCTGTAGGTTTTTTTGGTAGATACCTTTTATCAGGTAGAGGAAGTTCCCTTTTATTCTTTGTTATTTTTATTACAACAAAGTGTTAGGCTTTGTCAAACTTTTCTGCAAAGCTTTTTTTCAAACAAAGCTTTTTCTTTCTTTTTTTTTTTTTAAGAATTTTTGAAGACTTAGAAATTTGGCAAGATGGGTACACAACCTGATAAGGTCCATCAAATGCAAGACTGTCTTTTTTTAAAATTTATTTATTTATTGATTGATTTTTGGCTGTGTTGGGTCTTCGTTGCTCTGTGTGGGCTTTCTCTAGTTGTGGTGAGCGGGGGCTACTGTTTGTTGTGGTGTGCAGGCTTCTCATTATGGTGGCTTCTCTTGTTGCAGAACACGGGCTCTAGGCGGGTGGGCTTCAGTAGTTGAGTCACGAGGGCACAGTAGTTGTGGCTTGCGGGCTCTAGAGTGCAGGCTCAGTATTTGTGGCGCTCGGGCTTAGTTGCTCTGTGGCATGTGGGATCTTCCTGGACCAGGGCTCAAACCTGTGTCCCCTGCATTGGCAGGTGGATTCTTAACCACTGCGCCACCAGGGAAGTCCTCAAACAAAGCTTTTCCTGCATCTATTGAGATTATCATGTCCCTTATTCTATTGATATGATGCATTACATTAATTTATTTATGACTGTTACGTCTATCTTGCATTCCTGTGATAAATTCTACTTGGTCATGGTGATTAATCCTTTTTTATATGTTGCTGGATTTGGATTGCTAGTATTTTGTTCAGGATTTTTTCATCTATATTCATAAGAGATATTGATCTGGAAGTTTCTTTTCTTAAAAACCTTTGTCTGGCTTTGGAACCAGGTCACACAGAATGAAATGGAAATTGCTCCTTTCTTTCTCTTCTAGTTTTTGGAGGAGTTTGTGAAGAATTGGCACTTTCTTCCTTAAACACTTGGAAGAATTCATGAGTGAAGCCATTTGGGCCCAGGCATTTCTTTGTGGGAGGTTTTAAATTTACTAATTCAGTCTCTTTACTTGTTATAGGTTTATTCAGATTTTCTATTTCTTCTTGAGTCAGTTTTGATAGTTTGTGTCTTTCTGGGACTTTATTCAATCTGAATTTTCAAAATTTGTTGGTACACAATTTTATATGATTATTGACCAAGTGTATCCCCCCTCTTTTTGGGAATTGTCCACCCCTTTTCTCTGTGGTTACTGTGGCAGTGTTCCCTAGCAACATTTATAAGATATGAGCCAGGCTGTATAGATACTGTTGACTGGTCCATCTGACCAACGAGGGGTTGAGAAAGAGCTACTTTCCCTTCAGTCACATAGACCAGTTAACATGTAAGGTCAGAAGCTATTGGCAGCCACATTTACCATCCCATTGCCTAAAAAACAGAAAACCATTCTGCAGTGAGAGGCATCAGCACAGCTGACTTGAGTGAATATGGGAGGCAGAGGTTTGGTTAGAATTAAATCCTGGTTTTAGTTCATGTTATTGAAATTGGGTTGCACCCCTGCCAGTGATCCCTCACTCTCACAGCCTTTTGTTTATTAAATCCTTTGAGAAGACATCTTTCACATACAACTAATAGAGTCTTGACTAGTAGAGAACCCAGTCCTGGGGAGTGGGCATTGTAAATGGAGGCAGGTGAGGCTGCATTCTGTGTTCTCAAGGTGGTGTCACAGTCAGTGGTAAGTCTCAGTCTCAGGAGTTGGGCTGAAAGTAGTCAGAGAATGATAGAAAAAGGATGTAAATCATCCAGAAACATCCTTCCTGTTAGTAGCTAGTGAACTGAGGCAATTTAAGTTCAGAAAATCACTTGTTTGGTTGAAAGATAATAGGTGCATTCTCTGTTATACCCCATTTTAAAAACTAAGATTGAAGTTCTCATTAAGAAGGTGGAGAATCTGGCAGTTAGGAAAGAAAAGTCTTGGAGGACCTACATCCCTGCAAAGCACCTTCTTCTAGGTCTTTCATTGAACCAAGGGATGTAGCTTTCAGGACTAAGGATAGAGCCTAAGTTACAGGGGCAATATTTCAATGTAATTTTAGAGGAAAGCCACCTTGCTATCATATCCTACATTCCAGTTTTGCATGTGTGGCCCAAGACCAAGGTCCATAAATGGATAGAAAGGTGATGGGCAGAATCCTCAGTGTTTTTGCTAAGGAACAAAAGGTGCATGAACTTAGCTCTGTTCCTGGAGTACTACTTAGTAGAGTTAGGGATGTAAAGGTAATAAAAAGATTTGTTCCAAGGAGGACTATTGTCAAATGAAGTTCCTTAAATAGAACTTATTAGTGATCCATGAAATACACCAGTAATTTCATGTACCTTGTTGTGTCTAACAAAAGGGTAAGATATATATTTTGGGCCAGTGACCATCTAGAGATCTGTTTTTTGTAGTTATTTTCCCTTCACCATTGTCTATTGGGTAAGGGTTGGTTACATTTATCATTTTCCCACCAGTTGCAAAATCAGGAAGAAGCATATCTGGTCCAGGTTGGGATTGTACTAAAGAAATAATAGATGTTACCTAAAGATCCTGAATGAAGAACAGTGGTTCTGTGAAATCTCCTCTCAGTACAGTAGCTGGGTGTGACTTTGCCCTTTGGGAGATGATAGTTGTAGTATGTTAGGTAAGGTCATTTTTGGAATTTTGTGTGCAGTATAAGAGTGTATGAGGTAGGTAGAAAAGGGAAGGATGTAACTGATATCTACTGGGATGATAGCCCTGCTAATTTTGAGAATGGTCTCTCCCTTTCATCCACATGCTTACAGTGGTGGGACTCCCAGCAGCCATGTTTTGAAAATATAACACAACCCTTTGGCCACTTTTGATTTATTCAGAGGTGTCCATCTGGCCCCAGCTTGGCCAGTATCTCTTGAGGAATGAAGGCAAAGCAGAACAGAGATGACAGACAGAGAGACTAGTTGAGTTGAGTTCAGGTCCCAGCTTCCTACTTGCTCCCGGGGTCCTACTGTCTACTGCCCTTAGGTTCTGTGATCCAGTCCTTAAATCATATCACCCCCTTTTTGCTTTAGTCAATTTTAGTAGGTTTCTACTACTTACAACTAAGAGAGTATTAACTAATGTAGTCTTTTAAAGAGACTAACATCCTATTTGCCACATTTACGGTAATAGTTTTAATATAATGATATATTATACAAAGAGAAACAACAATATCATTCCTAGCCTATATGCTTCCTAAGTATAAAACTATAATTTCTCCTTCCCCTCTTCCTTTTTTTTTTTTGCGTCCTTCTCCTTTTTTTGTTCTCTTGGAGCCCAGCACAGTGCCTGACATCAATAGATGCTCAATTAATGTTTAATGACCTGAATTGAACATAAAATAAAAGGAAAGTAAGAAAGAAATTCCCCCCAAATCCTGCCACTAAGTGAATCAAACCATTTTACTTCTCTCTGGACCCAGATTTGTCCACATTCTTTCATCATTTTTATTTAAGTGTAATTCCAGATCAGACCCAGTTTTGTATTCTACTTTTTTTTCCCAATAATGATATATTATAAACATGATGTTCACAGCCTTCAAAATTGCTATTATTATTGCTTCAGTAATGGGAAAGATAAATTTAGAAAGTATTTATACTGAATATTTCATAAGGCAAAACAGAAATTGAAAGTGCTTTCATCACAGCCAACAAGGCAAATCTGCTTCTCCCCTTCTGTATTGTCTTTCCTTGCAAAATCACATACTGCTCAAATCCAAGTCTTCTCTTATACCACACCAGCTCCTGCACTTCTGAATGTGGCTGGAGGAAATAAAACACAACCACACTGGACAGGTGTCACTGTCAATTTCTGATCGCTTAACCCCAACAGGACCCTTGATGCTGCACAGCAACCATTGCATATTTTTCGAATCTATTCAAAGTCCCATTCTCCTAGATTATTTCATTCTTTCACTTCCAACCTCTAACATTGTCTCCCCCAGCCTCTATGTGAGCTGATGACCTTGCATTTTCTTTCACTGAGATATGAGAGGCAATCAGAAGAGAACTTACAAGACCTTACTACTGCCCTCCTAGCTAACTCCATTTGTTCCAATATGCTCTGCTTCTCCTCCTGTTACTATGAATGAACTGAACAGTTTCCTCTTTAAGGCCAGCTCTTTCTTGGCATTGATTCTATCCTTTCTTACCAGCTCAAAGATTTTGCTTCAGCAATTCCCTACCAGCCTTAACACCCCTGTCTCTTGCATCACTATTATTTTCTTCTTCACTGAACTCTTCTCATTAGATTACAAATGTATCATTACTTCTTTCCTTAAAACACACACACACACATGCACACGCACACACATGCACACACCCAAAAAACTTCTCATGACGCATTTCACTATCTTTGTACTGCTCCATTTCTTTCTTTCTTTTTTTTTTTTTTGTGGTACGCGGGCCTCTCACCGCTGTGGCCTCTCCCGCCGCGGAGCACAGGTTCTGGACACGCAGGCCCAGTGGCCGTGGCTTACGGGCCCAGCCGTGGCATGCGGGATCCTCCCGGACTGGGGCACGAACCCGTGTCCCCTGCATCGGCAGGCGGACTCCCAACCACTGCGCCACCAGGGAACCCCTCCATTTCTTTTTTAAATTGAAGTATAGTTGATTTACAATATTATATTAGTTTCAATTGCTCCATTTCTTACCTTTCTTTCAAGCAGAACTCCTTGAGTCCAGTGGTTCTCAAAGTGCACTTTGAGATGCAGCATCAGCATTGGCACCACCAGGAACTTGTTAGAAATGAAAATTCCTGGGGCCCCCTTCAGATCTGATGACTAAAAAATTCTGGGGGTTTTTACCCAGCAATCTTCTCTTTAACAAGCCCTCCAGATGATTCTGATACGGGCTAAAAGTTGAGAACTACTGTTTAGCATATAGTTGCTGACTCCAATTTCTCTCTTCTCATTGTGTCTTGAATACATTCCAGCCAAGCTTTACATCCCTGCATTCTACAGAAACTGCTTTGTTGAGGTCAAAAATAACTTCCAGGGGGCTTCCCAGGTGGCTGGGCCCGTGAGCCATGGCCACTGTGCCTGCGTGTCTGGAGCCTGTGCTCTGCAACGGGAGAGGCCACAGCAGTGAGAGGCCCGCATACAGCAAACAAACAAACAAACAAACAGAAAAACAAACTTCCATTGGTGGGAGCTACATTTCCAATTGTCAGAGAGGAAAGCTATAGAGAAGCAAGATAGGAAAACTAGAATGAGCCCAGTGGTACTGAAGCAGAGTCAGAGACAGCAGTATGAACTCATGCTTAGCTTAATATATGTATATGTATATTATATATATGGAAATAATTCTAGATAAGTGTGTACATATGCATGAGCATACATGTACGTGTTACCTAGCCCAGTCTGCTGAGGGGACCTAGAAGCAATAACACCCCAGTAGCAATGAGCACATTCAAGGCCTAGATATTGGTTTCTAATACCTTTCTCTAATAAAAGGAACCAGGGCCCCTTGAAGAAATGGCTGACTTTAGGGCTGGGGTGGGGGAAAATACAAGATGAGGTAGAGCATCTTATAAAACAAGAAAGTAGCAACGTGCTACAAACAAATGTTTCTTAGTTCAGGACACTATAAGCCCTAGCTTTCTTTTTATCTCACTGGCTAATTGTTCTTAGTCTCTTTTGCTGATTCCTTCTCATCTCTCTGACCTCTAAATATTGGTGTGTCCCAGGGCTCAGTCCTTGGACGTTTTCTCTTTCCATCTACAAATTATTCCCTGTTGATCTCATTCAGTTTTGTGACTTTAAATACTATCTGCAGACCCCAAATTTCTATCTTAGCTAGACACCTCCCCTGATCCTAGACTTTTATCTACAACTGTCTACTTGAAATCTCAATTCAAATGTCAACAAGCAGATAAAATTCAACTTGACCAAAACTGAGCTCTCGATATCTCCCCTGCAAACCTGCTCTTCCTACAGTCTTTTCTATTTTCACGACTGGTGGTTTCATCCTTTTGGTTGCTCAAGTGAAAAACTTTGGAGGTATCTTTGACTTTTCTTCTCTTACCTCACATTTAGTCCATTAGAAAAATTCAGTCCTACTGTCAAAATACATCCAGAATCCAATCCATGCTCACCACCTCCATTGCTATCATCCAGGTCCACATCATCATTATTTCTTGTCTAGATTATGGAAACAGATTCCTAATTGGTCCCCCTGCTTCTTCCCTTGAATGTCTCATGTTCTTAACACGTTCACAGTTAGTTTGTAAGTCAGATCATGTCACCTTTCTGCTCAAAATCCTTTGTTGACTTCTCAGCTCTCTCAGAGTAAGAGTCAAAATCCTTGAAATTACCTAGAAGTCCCTTCATGATCTACTTAGCCCACAATGCCTCCTGACTTGGGATCCAATTATTCTTCTGCTCTCACTCCAGCTCAGCTACACGGACCTTAATCTAGGCACACAAGTGCCTCAGGATCTTTGTACTCACTGCACTTTTGGCCAGGAATGCTGAGTTTGTGGTAATTTGTTTTGCAACAATAGAAAACTGACATAGATTGAATGACATGAAATTTCCAGTCATCAACCATGTTGACCTCCAAAATAACAATTTCATATAGTTCCCCTAATAAATTGCAGCATCCATCCCTACTGTCGACACCCCTATTTCCTTTCTCTGCTTATTTTCCTTCAAAGTATGTATGACCATCTATCTTACTATTTTCCTATTTATTTCTTATTATTTCTCACTATAAGGTAAGCAGACATCTTTTGTTCATGCTGTGTTTTCAGTGTCCAGAGGGGTGCATGACCAATAGTAGCTATGGGGTTGGCCAAAAAGTTCGTTTGGGTTTTTTGTATCATATGTAAAACCTGAACGAACTTTTTGGCCAATGCAATATTTAGTAAATGTTTGTTTTGTCCAGTGTTGCATGAGTGAAAGGAGGTTGGTGGAGGAGGTGGGAATTAGCACAAACCACTTTTTTGGACAAAAACTCAAGCTGAAAAATCTGGTGGGAACTTGAATGAAACCCAGGAGCTCTGTACCTACTCTTAAACTTTGGAATTTACAGAAACCAGAAAATTCTAGAGAATTTTACCTTGTGTGTTGAAATGTTTTCCATTTGACATAAAATAACTGAAATAAAAAACTTGGATGGAAAATATTCAAGTGATTTAACCTCAGATGATCAGGTCAGAAAATCTGGGAGCTAAATTTAGAAAATTGGGAATGGAAACAGCAACAATCAAATAGCCACTTTCCTTACTCCTTTGATTTGAGGCTACTTGCAGGAGAGGAAGGAAACGCTGCAGAGTTCCAAGGATGGGCTGGGCACCGGACAGCACGTCCACATTTCCATGGGCAGCATGCTCTCACCTCAGCCCTCAGGACAGGTGGATGCCTGTGGATGGGCCGAAGCTCTTTAGATTGATTTGGGGGAGAGTCTATTTATCCCAAAAGACCACCTGTAAGAGAGAGATCTCTAGTGTTATTGAAGTTTCCCAGCCCATCTAAGATAAACATGCTTGGTAAAAAGATGGCATGAGTCTTTTAAAAATGGCATTAAATCTCTCCTTGTTTTATTCGGTACAGTCCGTATCTGAACACTGATATCTCCTTGATCTACCTTCCGAGAGTCTCTGGAACCTTCAGGCTAGAGTGTTTGTTACCAAATCCTCCCTTTTCTTAGACTATTATCTTTGCAAAAAAAAAGTTTATGGACAACTTCAAGGAAACAAAACTGGTTCTATAATCCTACCCCTGACTGTATTGGCTGTTTATATTTTCCAATACTGTGTCAAATATCATTCATATTTATATGTGTTTTAAAAATAGTTACAATTATAGTATAGGTACTATTTTGATTTTTTTCATGTAGCATAATTTAAAATGTACTTGAGCATATTTCTACATAATCCTCATAATTGTAATGTCAGAAGCTGTACTAGATTTCCCAGAATTAATACATGGCTATTTCCATATTTTTGGATAATTGGATTATTTATTATAAATAGTGCTTTAACACACCACTTCAGAGCCTCTATTCCTCTCACAGATGGGGTATGCAGAGCTGGCTCTGTGTGTCAGCTGAATAATTGGTGGCTTATTTGATGTGAAATGAGACCAATCCCCCCAAATTTTTCTGTTAGCCTGCTGTATTACCTAAAATCCCCATCATTAGCACAAGTCAGGTCAAGCCTCAAACTTCAGTTAAGTGCATGTTAATTTTACTTGGCGGGATGACACTTGTGTCATTGTCACCCATCACATCCCTATCATTCACTAATGTACTGGATTGACCTGCCATTCACCAGCCAGATGTGAAAGGAAAGGGACTGGGGACAGCTGGGGTTTGGCCTGGGGCATGGGCAGTATCTGTGCAGGAAGTCATGTGTCTTAGGCTCAGGAGCCCTGTGGCTGGTGAGGAGCCTCCAGCAGGAAGAAGAGGGGTCCTGATCTGGGGGTGGACGGCCCCACGCTGGAATCAGCTTCCTTATACTTCATGTCTGGGTAACATCTTCCTCCAGCTCTCGGTCTTCCTCACGGTTCTGTTGTGAAACTATAGCATGTGCTTCCAGTAATCCAAAGTGACCGTGACATCAGTAGACGATCTCCTACCTTGGGCACTTTCGTATCCACTCACGATGACCTGGTACAGCAGGGCCCAGTGAATCCTTGAAGGATTGGGAGCGCTGCCACTGTGATGGGCGGTGGTCTGTGCCCTTTGCTTCCATTTCAGAAATAGTGTCAGCTGTCTCTGGAATATTTCAGCAGAATAACAGAGAAAGGAAGGCAACTGCAACAATTGTGTACATGATAAACTCTCCTTCTTCTTCTTCCTGGGAAATGGCCTCTCTGGATGAATGAATTCATGCAGTGTTTACATGGGGAAAATTAAGTTAAATATCTCTGGCACCAACAACCTGACTACCAGCCAGCTCCAGCTGGGCAAAAGCCTTAAGTAGAAGGTGTTTTCAATGTCTGCCTCTCCTTTCTGAGGTGATTATTTTCCAACTTTGCTCCGTGCCCCCAAGTTGGCTGGCCTGCTCCACCTTATGGCCTCTTGATGTTAAAAAGCCGATAATCAGCTCTGCTGTTATTCTGGGTTCCCCCTTTGACAAGCTAAGTGGAGTTTCTTTAAGAAATACGTGTATTTTTAGCCAGCAATCAGAGATATCGGTGACTGAAGTGATGGCTCTTGAGCACGAAGGAAGCGTGTATTTCTCTCTCTACAAACGGTCCCATATCTGCCAACTCAACACAGACCAGCCCACAGGAAGCTTTGGATAATGGAGGCAGATCAGAGATGTGCTTTCCCTGAACTATCAGTTTTCTGCTGTGCTTTAGTCAGGGAAACCAGCCCTTGTTTTCACCTACTGCTCTCAGTTGGGCTTTCATATTAAGTTGTCAGGTTTTAGACAATCTGATTGTGATGGGAGACCTCATAGTCATGCAAATGTGCAAATAGGAAAGGATGAGACTGCTGGCCCTGACAATGGTTACTTTCCCCAGACAGTCTAGAGCTCGGCACTTAATAGGGATTTAGAAAATTCCTCCTTCCTTCTTTCCCTTTCTTCTTGCTTATATGGTGTAGAAGAGGAGAGGAATATTTAGGCAGTAAGTGGACATAGTTTTATACAGCAGTGGGGATGATTTAAAAGAAATTAAATGAATGGCCAATGTTCTCAGTAGGTCAGTCAATGAACCTTTGATAATGTTCTCCACTGTTGATGTGACCGCTGTACTCAGACTGACTCAGACAGAGTCTCAGCCTCGAGACCCCTGAAGGAGTAGGTGGGACTGAGACCTGAGCATTCCTTTCTCACTGGCAACAGCCTTTAAATATCGTGACAGTGAATTTAATGCTGTTAAAGACTAAGGAAGGGCCCATGGTGATGAAGTTTCATCAGATGTGGGCATACTGAGTTGGCACCGCAAAGTAGGAATACCATCAGGTGACTGATTTTAAATAAACATGTCAGAATGTATATAGCAAACGTTACTGTTTGAATATTCTTTCCAGTGAAAATGCTTGGAAGACCCTCACGCACTTTGTGGCAGGATAACGTTTGAGAGGTTGACTAGTCTCCCCAGCTCCATGCCCCATCATTTGTCATTTTTCCCTCTTTGGCGGAAAGCAGAGAAAAGAAGGTTTCTTCCTACCTTTGCATTTGGAAAGCCCATGCCCTCTGTGACCCACAGAGGACTGGGGCATAGCTAACGTGTTGGGAAGCCGAGGAGAGGCCCCTGCCTAGACTAGCTGGGGTGGGTGGGGAGAGAGCAGACAGTCACTGGAGCCAGAGGGAGGCCGTTTCACTCAGGGCCCACCGGTAGCGGCACTGTGGCCTTGGTTTGAGCACCCAGGAGCCAGCTGGGGTCCCAGTCAGTGCTCACACTTGAGTGAACATCACTCAGCATCTGAGCCAGGGGCTGGGATAACCCAGCATTTTGTCAGGGATCCGTGAAACCTTTACCTCCATGACCACTAGCACCTCACTCAGAGGCTGTGCATCAGGATTGTCACATTGTAAGCACAGCCCACCTGACCCTGCACTCTCTCAGGACACCTGTAGGACCCAAGAGAAGTGGTGTGGCACCCTAGACACCCAGCAGGTGAGGGTGGGGTGACAGGACAGTTCCCCAAACTCTCCTGGGAAGTGGAAAGGTCGGGGAAGGGGGGAAATAACTCGGCAAGGCCATGAGCTGGGACAGTGGCTAACACAGCCTTGTTACACCATAAAAGGCCCTGGTTGGGTGCTAGAGGGCCTGGCTTTTAATCACAGCTCTGCTTCGATGTCACCATGTAATCCTGGGTGCAATACTGCATTTCTTTGAGTCTCAATTTCCACACTGTATGCGTGCATTTCTTCATTCACCCTCTCATTTGAAACTTTTTTTAATTTAACAATTATTTACTTACTGTTCACCTCTCACTTGTTCAACAAACATTTATTGAGCACCATTCTTAGGCGAAACTCTGCTGGGCACAGGATTTTCAAACAGACATGACTGTGTCCTCAAGGAACTTACATCCCAGAGCTCCAAAATGAGGGGTATAAGTGGTTGGTCTCTAAGCTTCTGCCAATTTGACATTCTATAATTCTATTATTATTGCAACTTTTACATTGATATCTTGCCTCCCTCCTTCCCCTCCCCCAAAGGGTAAAATCTTTCTTTCACAGAGCCTGTGGTTCAATGACAGCAAACTCTTGCCCTGAGGGATTAGTTTCGGTATTTGGAAATGGCTAAAGGTCATGTGGACCCAGGTGCGGTGGCAAAGGCAGCTAAGGCCTAGAAAAGAACCAAGTTCCAGGTGTCCTGGCAGTGGAGTCTTAGGATCCTGTATTTATTTCTGCTTGGAGTCACCTTGAGCACGGCCGTGAATGCCCTGTGGTGGTCTGCCCAGGGATGTGGTTTTTGTTAAGCTTTCAAATCATTTCCCCAGAGAGAAACTTGCTGACACTGGAGTGAGTGCCTCCCGGCTGCTTGTGGGCAGCCTCTGTCAGTGAGGTCACTGCGGTGGCCTGCTTTGTCATCAGCTTCTCGTGTCTCTGCTTTTGCCACAGATAGTGCTATTTCATCCTCCCTCTCCCCCAGCTTCCTTCAAAGATTGACAACACATTCAAGTAGTAAAGGATGACACATCTCAGAACCTACTCATCATAGATGCCAATTACGTGCCCACTCTCATCTCAGTTTATAGATACTATTCTATCTTCTGGGCAAAGAAGCCCGTTGAATTGAAGAAGCCTTTGTCATCTCGTCAGTACTTCCTAAATATCTAGTCAGATTGTCCCGTGAGTGTTCACTTGCATATCTCACACCTTCTCTAGACCAGGAGCTCTTGATTCCATCCACACCTTTATTCCTTTATCCTCCAAGTAGATAATAGTTACCTGGTACCAGGCATTGTGCTAGGCTGGGATGATGCATAAGACCTGAGTCCTATCTGATGAAGCTCATAATACTGGAGATGGGATGGACACATACATAATTAATTGTGATACAGCATAGTAAATACAGATAGAGAAGTATAACAGAGACAGTGGAAGCACAGAGGAAAAGAAGGCAGCCTGAGTTCTTCTTTGTGGTAGTCTGTGTTCTTCTTTGCATAAATATACTGCTCTTCTCTGTGGCAAGGATTATACTTCCCTACTATTGTTATTCAACTTCTCTCTATTACTGTCAGGCTTGGCCATGGGAATTATTTGGCTGATTGAATGATATATATATATATCATTTTGAGGCAGAAGCTTTAACAGCCAGACTGTACTCTGTCATATTCTTTTCTTTTGCTCTTTGCCATGATGACTATCAAATATTCCAGATTACTCTGTCATCCTGCATCCTTGAGTGAAGCTGACATGTGATGGTCACGCAGAATAAGCAAGAAATAAATTGTTTAAAGCTGTTGAGATTTTAGGGTCATTTGTTACTGCAGTATAACCTAGTAAATTCTGTCTAATAAACTTTTATTTGCCTCTGTACCCTGGTGTCTGGTGCATACTAACTACTCCATAAAAGTTTTTGGAATGAATGAAGAGCTGAAGGGGTCAGATAGGCTTGAAGGAGAGAGTAAGGAAGGGAGGTTCAGTGGGGTCTCGATAGTCTTATGTAAAGAAATTCAGAAGGCACTTGGCCATGATGGGTGTCATAAACTTTTCCTTATGAACTGGACAGGAAAGGCTCATAGTGCTTTTGTCTCTTTTGATGTCTTCTGTTTGCTTGCTATGTCACAAGCAAGCTTTGGAAGCTGACTGATTAGCCAGAAAATAAGTGATATTAAAAGGATATTGGGTAGCTCACAAAATCATTGGGGAGGGGGAAGTGGGATAGAGAAGCAGACTGGGGGCTAAGTTTTTAGGAGTAACACCTCAGACCTTCTCAGAGAAGGCAGTGTCTCCCAACTTCATTAGTAAGGGTAAAAGTAAGTGGCTGTAACAAAGATGCTCAGTATACCATGGTTTAAAGACTATGGAACTTTCTCCTCTTTCATCTAACGGTTCCAAGGGGAGCACTCTAGGTTGGTGGTCATCCAGGGACCCAGAATATTTCCAAGTCATCATTCCATTATGCTATAGGGAATTGTCATCATATGGATTATCAAAGCTGAGTGGCTTCCATATCTGAGTCCTTGCCATTGAGAGAAGAGGAAGCACGTTCATAGCCTTGCCCAGATCTGAAAGTGGCACCTAACACTTCTGCTTACATTTTGTTGGTAAGAAGTTAGTCACATGCCTGTACTTAACTGCAAGGGACACATAATATAGTGAGGCAACCACGTGTCCAGTAATAGGACTATTAGTGTTGGATGAGAACTACTAGTATGTGTGTTAGTTAACTACCATAGCAATAATGCTATGTAACAAACCTCTCCTAAACCTGGTGGCTTTAAACCACAAGCATTTATTCTCACTCTGACAAATTTGCTCATTGGCTGCTGTTCAGTTGACTTAAGCTTGGCTGGGCAGGAATGCTCTGATTAAGGCTACAGGTTGACTGGGCATGGTGCCAGGCTGTGGGTTTGATTCAGGCCTATTCCACATGTGTCCTGGCACCCAGGCAGAAAGGGAAGTGTCTTTTTGGGGCATGATATTCTCATGATAGAAGTGCACAAGAATGCACAGAAATGCTTGATGCTTCTGGAGGCTCAGCCCAGAAGTGCCACATTGTCACTTTCACCCACTTTCCATTGGTCGAATCAAGTCTCATGACCAAGCTCAACATCTATAGTGTAGGGAAATATTCTGCCTATTCTATTGGGAGATGCTGCAAACTCAAATAGCAAAGGTGTGTGTGTGTAATTCTATTACAGGGAGTATGTGAATAGTTGAGAACAATAATACAACCTACACCCAATGAATTAAAGGGAGAATAGTATATTTTGGTTGATAGCTAGAAATCTCTGCCACACCTTTTTCATTTCTTGGTAGTCAGAGTGTTCCCACCACGAGGACAAGGACACTGGCAACAGAAGTTCTGGGAAGTACTCCTTGGTGTGAGCCCTCCCAGAATCCGCCATTAGCCCCACCAAAGAGCCTCTAGGCTCCAGTGTTGGGTGGCCTCAGGCCAAACAACCAACAGGGAGGGAACCCAACCCCACCCATCAGCAGACAAGTGGATTAAAGTTTTACTGAGCTCTGCCCACCAGAGCAACACCCAGCTCTACCCACCACCAGTCCCTCCAAAGCAAGAAACTTGCACAAGCCTCTTAGATAGCCTCATCCACCAGAGGGCAGACAGCAGAAGCAAGAAGAACTAAAATCCTGCAGCCTGTGGAACAAAAACCACATTCACAGAAAGACAGACAAGATGAAAAGCACAGGGCTATGTACCAGATGAAGGAACAAGATAAAACCCCAGAAAAACAACTAAATGAAGTGGAGATAGGCAACCTTCCAGAAAAACAATTCAAAATAATGATGGTGAAGATGATCCAGGACTTCAGAAAAAGAATGGAGGCAAAGATTGAGAAGATGCAAGAAATGTTTAATAAAGATCTAGACGAATTAAAGAACAAACAAACAGAGATGAACAACACAATAACTGAAATGAAGAATACACTAGAAGGAATCAATAGCAGAACAACTGAGACAGAAGAATGGATAAGTGACCTGGAAGACAGAATGGTGGAATTCACTGCTGCAGAACAGAATAAAGAAAAAAGAATGAAAAGAAATGAAGATAGCCTAAGAGACTTCTGGGACAACATTAAATGCATAGCCTAAGAGACTTCTGGACAACATTAAATGCACCACATTCGTATTACAGGGGTCCCAGAAGGAGAAGAGAGAGAGAAAGGACCCGAGAAAATATTTGAAGAGATTATAGTCAAAAACTTCCCTAACATAAAGGAAATGGCCACACAAGTCCAGGAAGCTCAGAGTCCTAGGCAGGATAAACCCAAGGATAAACATGCCGAGACACATAGTAATCAAATTGACAAAAATTAAAGACAAAGAAAAATTATTAAAAGCAACAAGGAAAAAATGACAACATACAAGGGGACTCCCATAAGGTTAACAGCTGATTTCTCAGCAGAAACTCTACAAGCCAGATGGGAGTGACATGATATATATAAAGTGATGAAAGGCAAAAACCTACAACCAGTATTACTCTACCTGGCAACGACCTCATTCAGATTTAACAGACAAGTCAAAAGCTTTACAGACAAGCAAAAGCTAAGAGAATTCACCACTACCAAAACAGCTCTACAACAAATGCTAAAGGAACTTCTCTAAACAGGAAACACGAGAAGAAAAGGACCTACAAAAACAAACCCAAAACAATTAAGAAAATGGTAATAGGAACATACATATTGATAGTCACCTTGAATGTAAATGGATTAAATGCTCCAACCAAAAGCCACAGGCTCACTGAATGGATACAAAAACAAGATCCATATATATGCTGTCCACAAGAGACCCACTTCAGACCTAAGGACACATACAGACTGAAAGTGAGGATATGGAAAAAGATATTCCATGCAAATAGAAATCAAAAGAAAGCTGGAGCAGCAATACTCGTATCAGATAAAATAGACTTTTAGATAAAGAATGTTACAAGAGACAAGGAAGGACACTACATAGTGATCAAGGGATCAATCCAAGAAGAAGATATAACAGTTATAACTATATATGCACCCAACATAGGAGCACCTCAATACATAAGGCAACTGCTAACAGCTCTAAAAGAGGAAATCGACAGTAACACAATAATACGGGGGGACTTTAACACCTCATTTACACCAAGGGACAGATCATCCAAACAGAAAATTAATAAGAAAGCACAGGCTTTAAGTGACACAATATAAATAAATAAATAAATAAATGACACAATAGACCAGATAGATTTAATTAATATTTATAGGACATTCCATCTGAAAACAGCAGATTACACTTTCTTCTCAAATGCACATGGAACCTTTTCCAGGATAGATCACATCTTGGGTCACAAATCAAACCTCGGTAAATTTAAGAAAATTGAAATCATATAAAGCATCTTTTCTGACCACAATGCTATGAGATTAGAAATAATTACCGGGAAAAAACATAAGAAACACAAACACATGGAGGCTAAACTGTATGTTACTAAATAACCAAGAGATCACTGAAGAGATCAAAGAGGAGATATAAAAATACCTAGAGACAAATGACAACAAAAACATGATGATCCAAAACCTATGGAATGCAGCAAAAGCAGTTTTTAAAGGGAAGTTTATAACGATACAATCCTACCTCAAGAAAAAAGAAAAATCTCAAATAAACAATCTAACCTTACACCTAAAGGAACTAGAGAAGAACAAACAAAACCCAAAGTTAGTAGAAGGAAAGAAATCATAAAGATCAGAGCAGAAATAAATGAAATAGAAACAAAGAAAACAGTAGCAAAGATCAATAAAACTAAAAGCTGGTTCTTTGAGAAGATAAACAAAATTGATAAACCTTTAGCCAGACTCATCAAGAAAAAAACGGAGGACTCAAATCAGTAAAATTATAAATGAAAAAGGAGACGTTACAACAGACACCACAGAGATACAAAGCATCCTAAGAATCTACTACAAGCAACTCTATGCCAGTAAAATGGACAACCTGGAGGAAATGGACAAATTCTTAGAAAGGTATAAACTTCCAAGACTGAACCAGGAAGAAATAGAAGATATGAACAGACAAATCACAAGTAATGAAATTGAAAATGTGATTAAAAATCTTCCGACAGGGCTTCCCTGGTGGCGCAGTGGTTGAGAGTCTGCCTGCCGATGCAGGGGACACGGGTTCGTGCCCCGATCCGGGAAGATCCCACATGCCGCGGAGCGGCTGGGCCCATGAGTCATGGCCGCTGAGCCTGCACGTCCGGAGCCTGTGCTCCGCAATGGGAGAGGCCACAGCAGTGACAGGCCCGCGTACCACAAAAAAAAAAAAATCTTCCAACAATAAAAGTCCAGAACCAGATGGGCCTCACAGGTGAATTCTATCAAATATTTAGAGAAGAGATAACACCCATCCTTCTCAAACTATTCCAAAAAATTCCAGAGGAAGGAACACTCACAAACTCATTCTACGAGGCCACCATCACCCCGATACCAAAACCAGACAGAGATACTACAAAAAAAGAATATTACAGACCAATATCACTGATGAATATAGATGCAAAAATCCTCAACAAAATACTAGCAAACAGAATCCAACAGCACACTAAAAGGATCATACACCATGATCAAGTGGCATTTTTCCTAGGGATGCAAGGATTCTTCAATATATGCAAATCAATCAATGTGATACACCATATTAAAAAATCGAAGAATAAAAACCATATGATCATCTCAATAGATACAGAAAAAGCTTTTGACAAACTTCAACACCCATTTATTGTAAAAACTCTTTAGAAAGTGGGTATAGAGGGAAGCTACCTCAACATAATAAAGGCCATATATGACAAACCCGCAGCCAATGTCGTTCTCAATGGTGAAAAACTGAAACCATTTCCTCTAAGATTGGGAACAAGACAAGGTTGCCCACTCTCACCCCTGTTATTCAACGTAGTTTTGGAAGTTTTACCCACAGCAGTCAGAGAAGAAACAAAAATAAAAAGAATCCAAATCGGAAAAAAAAGAAGTAAAGCTGTCACTGTTTGCAGATGACATGATACTATACATAGAGAATCCTAAAGATGTTACCAGAAAACTACTAGAGCTAATCAATGAATTTGGTAAAGTTGCAGGATACAAAATTAATGCACAGTAATCTCTGGCATTCCTATACACTAATGGTGAAAAATCTGAAATAGAAATTAAGGAAACACTCCCATTTACCACTGCAACAAAAAGAATAAAATACCTAGGAATAAACCCACCTAGGGAGACAAAAGACCTGTATGCAGAAAACTATAAGACACTGATGAAAGAAATTAAAATGATACAAAGGGATGGAGAGATATACCATGTTCTTAGATTGGAAGAATCAGTATTGTGAAAATGACTATACTACCCAAAGCAATCTACAGATTCAATGCAATCCCTATCAAATTACCCACGACATTTTTACAGAACTAGAACAAAAAATCTTAAAATTTGTATGGAGACACAAAAGATCCTGAATAGCCAGAGCAGTCTTGAGGGAAAAAAATAGATCTGGAGGAATCAGGCTCCAGGACTTCAGACTATACTACAAAGCTACAGTAATCAAGACAATATGGTACTGGCACAAAAGCAGAAATATAGATCAATGGAACAGGATAGAAAGCCCAGAGGTAAACCCACACACCTATGGTCAACTAATCTATGAAAAAGGAGGCAAGGATATACAATGGAGAGAAGACAGTCTGTTCATTAAGTGGTACTGGGAAAACTGGACAGCTATATGTAAAAGAATGAAGTTAGGGCACTCCCTAACACCATACACAAAAATAAACTCAAAATGGATTAGAGACCTAAATGTAAGACTGGACACTATAAAAGTCTTAGAGGAAAACATAGGAAGAACACTCTTTGGCATAAATCACAGCAAGATCTTTTTTGATCCACCTCCTAGAGTAAAGGAAATAAAAATAAACAAATGGGACCTAATGAAACTTTAAAGCTTTTGCAAAGCAAAGGAAACCATATACAAGATGAAAAGACAGCCCTTAGAATGGGAGAAAATATTTGCGAACGAAGCAACTGACAGAGGATTAATCTCCAAAATATATAAATAGCTCATGCAGCTCAATATTAAAAAAGAAACAACCTAATCAAAAAATGGGCAGAAGGCCTAAATAGACATTTCTCCAAAGAAGACATACAGATGGCCAAGGAGCACATGAAAAGCTGCTCAACATCACTAATTATTAGAGTAATGCAAATCAAAACTACAATGAAGTATCACCTCACACCAGTTAGAATGGGCATCATTAGAAAATCTGTAAACAACAAATGCTGGAGAGGGTGTGGAGAAAAGGGAACCCTCTTGCACTGTTGGTGGGAATGTAAATTGATACAGCCACTATGGAGAACAGTTTGGAGGTTCCTTAAAAAACTAAAACTAAAATTACCATATGACCCAGCAATCCCACTACTGGGCCTATACCCAGAGAAAGCCATAATTCAAAAAGACACATGCACCCCAATGTTCATTGCAGCACTATTTACAATAGCCAGGTCATGGAAGCAACCTAAATGCCCATAGACAGTTGAATGGATAAAGAAGATGTGGTACATATATACAATGGAATATTACTCAGCCATAAAAATAACAAAATTGTTCATTTGTAGAGACATGGATGGATCTAGAGACTGTCATACAGAGTGAAGTAAGTCAGAAAGAGAAAAACAAATATCATATATTAACGCATATATGTGGAACCTAGAAAAATGGTACAGATGAACCAGTTTGCAGGGCAGAAATGGAGTCACAGATGTAGAGAAAAAAATGTATGGACACCAAGGGGGAAAGTGGCAGGGGTGGGGGGGTGGTGTGATGAATTGCGAGATTGGGATTGACATATATACACTAATGTGTATAAACTGGATAACTATTAAGAACCTGCTGTATAAAAAAAATAAAATTTCAAAAAAAATTTTAATTGAAAAAATTTTTATAAGTAAATATGTATAAAATATAAATATTTCATTATAAAACAATGAAACTAGAGGCCTTTGTGGCTTCAGAAAATCTTTGGATCAATATTTCTAGGTCATCTTCATTCTTTAGAATGTTTTAAAACAAATTGTGATAGGGGGGATTCTTGGAAGATGGTGGAGGAGGAAGTACCAGGAATCTGTCTACACTCCTAGGCAATAATCGCATTGGCAGAAGCTGTATGATGTAACTGTTTTGGAACTCAGAAATTTATTGAAGGCTTGCAACTTCCAGGGGAAGCTTGGACAGTAAGTAAACTGTGGTTAATTTCAGTCAATTACTTCTCTTAGCCAAGTAACAGCTACCTATCCCTATCCTCTAGCCCCATGGCAGAAGCCCTGAACCCATTCCTGGAGCAGCCTACACACAGCTTGCAGGAGCTAGGATGGGCAATAAGGACCCTGTCTTCCAGATGTCAGGGATCTGTGCTCTGATTGCTGATTGATGCTTCTGATCACAGAAGTACAGGCCAAAGAGGAGGGTGAACATTGTTGTTGTACCTCCCTTCATTCTTGCAAGTCCCTGTCCAGCTGAAATGACTTCCAGATTTAAAGGACTGACACCTTTTCTCCCCTCTCTTCATTAAAGCTAGGACATTCAAAAACAATTGCACTGCACATATAGGGAAAACTAGAAAGTGACCGTGCATGTCTAGGGAAAGCCGCAGGCTCAGAAAAGACCTGAGGAGACCTCAGGCTCATCCCTTGAACAGAGACAGCCTACAACAATAAAGCAAGCAAACAAAAGAAACAATAAACAAAACAATAACAAAACCCAGCATTCCTGGGCAGAAGGAGAATCTGTTTTCAGAGTTACCACATTATTAGACTTAAATATCCAGTTTTCAACAAAAAAACTACAAGGCATAAAAACAACAGGAAAGTATGGTCCATTAAAAGGGAAAACAACAAAACAAAACAGAAATTGTCCCTGAAAAAGACATGATGGCAGATCTACTAGTCAAGGACTTTAAAACAGCTATCTTAAAGATGCCCAAAGAACTAAAGGAAGATATGGAGAAAGTGAAGAAAACCATGCATAAACAAAAGAGAAATATCAAAAGAGAGGAAACCTTAGGGGGAAAAAAAAACAAGAAGTAATTCTGGAACTGTAAAGTATAATAACTGAAATGAAAAAGTCACTAGAGGGATTCAAAGGCATATTTGAGCAGACAGAAGAAAGAATCAGTAAACTTAAAGATAGGACAAGAGGAAATTTTCTAGGCTGAGCACAAGAAAGAAAAAGACTGAAGAAAAGCAAACAGAGCTAAGGGACTGGTAGGACATCATCAAGCAGACCAACATATACATTGTAGGAGTCCCAGAAGGGGAAGAGAGTGAGTAGGGGGCAGAGAGAATATTTGAAGAAGCAATGGCTGAAAAATTCCCAAATTTGATGAAAGATATGAATACAAACATCCAAGAAGCTTAAGTAAGATGAACTCAAAGAGGTCCATACATTAAAACAAATTAGTCTAAAATCTAGTATCATTGTAACTTTAGTTCGTAACTACAAATTTAGTTTTCTACATAATTTAAGAGACTAATGCATTGAAAAGAATTATTAGTTTATGGTTTGGGGCACACAATGCACAAAGATATACTGTGACGTCAATAATTAAAAGGGGTGGTGATAGAGCTGTGAAGGAGGAGACTTTTGTATACTATTGAAGTTAAACCGGTATAAATTCAAATTAGAGTTTTATAACTTTAGGGTGTTAAATGTAATCCCCATGGTAACAATAAAGGAAATAGCTATAGAATCTACACAAAAGGAAATGAGAAAGGAATTTTAAAAATTCACAAAATTGTGAAAATTAACACAGTCTTAACTAGGGGATCAAAGAAAAAATAAGAGAAATTAGAAAATACTTAGAGATGAATGAAAATGAAAACACAACATATAAAAATTTATGGGGCACAGTGAAGCAGTGGTAAGGGATAAATTTACAGTTATAAATGCTTATAGTAAAAAATGAGAAAGAACCCAAATCAACAAACTAATTTTATAACTTAAAGGACAAGAAAAAGAAGAAGAAGCTAAGCCCAAAGCTAGAACAAGGAGGAAAATAATAAAGGTTAGGGCAAAGATAAATGAAATAAAAGATAGAAAAATAATAGAGAAAATCAATGAAACGGAAACTTGATTCTTTGCAAAGATCAACAAAATTGACAAACCCTCAGCTAGACAGACTAAGAAAAAAAGAGAAGACTCAAATTACTAAAATCAAAAATGAAAGTTAGGACATTATTACTGATTCTAGAAATAAAGATGATAAGAGAGTACTATGGACAGTTGTATGCCAAAAAATTGGATAATCTAGATAAAATGGACAAGTTTCTAGAAATGCAAAATCTGCCAAGGCTATATCACAAAAAATTAGAAAATATGAATAGACCATAAATAGTAAGGAGATTGAATCAGTTATCAAAATCTCCTGACAAAAAGCCTGGGTCTAATGGCTTCTCTGGTGAATTCTACCAAACATTTAAAGAACTAATACCAGTCTTTCTCAAACTTTCCAAAAGTTGAAGAGGAGGGAACACTTCCTAACTCATTTTATGAGGGCAGCATTATCCTGATACTCAAACCAAAGTCACTACATGAAAAGAAAACTACAAAGCAATATGCCTTATGAACGTTGGCAAAAATCCTCAATAAAATATTAACAAACAGAACTCAGCAGCATATTTAAAAGATTATATACCATGACCAAGTGGGATTTATTCCTGGATGCAGGGATGGTTCCACATATGAAAAGTGATCAAACTAATACACCAAATTAACAAAATAAAAGAAAAAACCCACAGGATCATCTCAATGGATGCAGAAAGAGCATCTGACAAAGTTCAACAAACTTTCATGGTAAAAACACTCAACAAACTTGGAATAGAAGGAAATTACCTCAACATAATAAAAGCCATATATGAAAACACCCAGCAAACATCATACTCAATGGTGAAAGACTAAAAGCATTTCCTCTAAGATCAGGGGCAAGGCAAGCATGCCAACTCTTGCCACTTTTATTCAACATTGTACTGGAAGTCCTAGCCAGGGCAGTTAGGCAAGAAAAAGAAGTAAATGCATCCAAATTGGAAAGGAAGAAGTAAATTTACCTCTGTTTGTAGATAATATGATCTTATGAGTAGAAAACCCTAAAGATTCCACAAAATCCTGTTAGAAGTAATAAGTGAGTTCAGTAAAGTAGCAGGATACAAGGTTAACATGCAAAAATTAGTTACATTTCTATACACAATGAACAATATGAAATGGAAATTACAGAAGCAATTCCATTTACAATAGCATCAAAAAGAATAAAATACTTAGGAATTAACCAAGGAGGCAAAAGAGTTGTACAATGAAAATTGCAAAACATGCTGAAATAAAGGGACATAAATAAATGGAAACACATCCCATGTTCATGTACTAGAAGATTTACTATCCTTAAGATAGCATAATGTCACCCAAAGTGACCTATAGATTCAATGCAGTTCCTATCTGAATTCTAATGATGGTTTTTATAGAAATAGAAAAACCCATCCTAAAATCCATATAGACTCTCAAGGGACCCTGAATAGCCAAAACAAACTTGAAAAAGAAGAACAAAACTGGAGAATCCGCACTTGCTGATTTCAAAACTTACTATAAAGCTACAATAATCAAAACAGTGTATTACTGGCATAATACATATAAAGACCAACAGAATAGAATAGAGAGCCTAGAAATAAACTCTTGCATATGTGGTCAAATGATTTTTGACAAGGATGCCAAGACCATAGTGTGGGAAAGGACAGTATTTTCAACACATGATGCTAGGAAAACTGGGTATGCAGAATTAAGTTGGACCCTTACCTAACACCATATACAAAAATTAACTCAGAATGAATGAAGGATCTAAATATAAGACTTAAAGCAATAAAACTAGTAGAAGAAAACATAGGATGAAAGTTTTATGACATTGGATTTGGCAGTGATTTCTTGGATATGATATCAAAACCACAGGTAACAAAGGAAAAAATAGACAAATTGGACTTCATAAAAATTTTTAAAACATTGTGCAACAAAAGACATTATTAACAGAATAAGAAGGCAACGTACAGAATGGGAGAAAATATTTGCAAATCATGTATCTGATAAGGGATTAATATCCAGAATATATAGAGAAATACTAAACAACACATAAACAAACAACCCAGTTCAAAAATGGGCACAGGACTTGAATAGACATTTCTCCAAAGAAGATATATACATGTCCAGTAAGCACAAGAAAAGATGCTCAACATCACTAATCTTTAGGTGAAGGTAAATCAAAACTACAGTGCTCACACCCATTAGGATGACTACTATCCAAAAAAAAAAAAAAAAACAGAAAACAACAAGTGTTGGAGAGAATGTGGTGAAATTGGAACCATTATGCATTGGGGGTGGGAATGTAAAATGGTACAGCTGCTGTGGGAAACAGTATGGTGGTTCCTCAAAAAATTAAAAATAGAGCTAGCAGGGGCTTCCCTGGTGGCGCAGTGGTTGAGAGTCCGCCTGCTGATGCAGGGGATACAGGTTCGTGCCCTGATCCGGGAAGATCCCACATGCCGCGGAGCGGCTGGGCCCGTGAGCCATGGTCACTGAGCCTGCGCGTCCGGAGCCTCTGCTCCACAACGGGAGAGGCCACAACAGTGAGAGGCCCGCGTATCGCAAAAAAAATAAATAAATAAAAATAAAAATAAAAATAGAGTTAGCATATGATTCAGCAATTCCACTTCTGGATGTACACCCAGAAGAATTGAAAACAGGGTCTCAAAGAGGTATTTATATATCTATGTTCATAGCAGTACTATTCACAACAGCTAAAACATGGAAGCAAGTCAAATGTCTATCAATGGATGAATGGACAAGCAAAATGTGGTATACATACAATGGAATGATATTCAGCCTTAAAAAGGAACAAAATTCTGTAATATGCTACAACATGGATGAATCTTGAGGACATTATGCTGAGTGAAATAAGCCAGTCACAAAAGACAAATACTGTATTTTTCCACTTACATGAAGTACATTGAGTAGTCAAAATCATAGAGTGGTGGTTGCTGGGGGTTGGGGGGAAAAGGAATAGGGAGTACTGTTTAATTGCATAGAGTTTCAAGATGAAAAGTGTTCTGGAGATGGGTGGTGGTGATGTTTGCACAACATTATGAAAGTATTTAGTACCACTGAACGGTACCCTTAAGATGGTAAATTTTATGTTATCTGTATTTTACAACAAAAAAATTTAATAACATCAAAAATTCAAAGAAATGAAGTGTGCAGTAAATAAAATGAAAAATTGACTTTAATTTTCACTTAACAAAAATTCTGAAAAAAGTACTCAAAATATAAATATTAATACCCTCATATAGCATAAAGTATGTTGAAAAATCAATCTCCTGAAATTGCAAAGATACATTTAATGAATAGAATTCATTAAATTATGTTTCTTCTTATGTTTTTAGAAATACAAAGAAATTCCAGCAATATCTGAATTTGGCTAATTGCAAATTTCAAAAGCAAATAAAAAATGAAAAGCAAGAAGCAACAATGGAAAGAATTAATGAAAATCAATCAGTCATTTCATAGCAAATAATATCAACAATGAGAAACCAAATGTATTTTTATGTTAATTGAAAAATTGTGAAAATTAATTTAAAAAGAAAACTAAATATTTTACATTCATCTGAAAGACAAATCATAAAACCAAATTAACCATCAGATGAATTGTGATGGTCTAATAGGCAGGTGCTAGGCAATGTTTCTACCGCTTGGTGCTCTCCGGAGGCAAGTCAATAATGCATGGAGTTATATGCCCCCAAATAATATTTACTAAATGCAAGAATTTAATAGAAGGAGCCATATAAATGGTGTTCAAAATATTTTCAATGATCATTTTTTGTTGTTGTTGGCTTAAACAATAGAGATTAATTTTCTCACAGTTCTGGAGGCTGGGAAGTCCAAGGTTAGGTGGTGGCCAATTGGGTTCCCGATGAGAGCTCTCTTCCTGGCTTGCAGGTGGCTGCCTTCTCCCCGTGTCCTCACATGGTGGAGACTGATCTGTTTTTAACTACACTTAATTTCTTTTTTTAAAGATTTTTTTTTGAAGTGGACCATTTTAATTAATTAATTTATTTTCTTGCGGTTTGCGGGCCTCTCACTGTTGTGGCCTCTCCCGTTGCGGAGCACAGGCTCCGGACACGCAGACTCAGCAGCCACGGCTCACGGGCCCAGCTGCTCCGCGGCATGTGGGATCTTCCTAGACCAGGGTACGAACCCGTGTCCCCTGCATCGGCAGGCGGAATTTCAATCACTGCGCCACCAGGGAAGCCCAAAAGTGGACCATTTTTAAAGTCTTTATTGAATTTGTTACAATATTACTTTTTTTTTTTTAATGTTTTGGTTTTATTGGCCACAAGGCATGTGGGATCTTAGCTCCCCAACCAGGGATCGAACCCACACCACCTGCATTGGAAGGCGAAGTCTTAACCACTGGACCGCCAGTAAAGTCCCTAAATACCCTTAATTTTTTAAGAGCACTTTCACGTTTACAGAAAAATTGTGCAAAGTACAAAGAGTTCCTATATATCCTACCTCCCCACCTCCCGCCCCTGCTTTCCCCTATTATTATCATCTTGGCCTTTCCCAGAATGTCACATAGTTGGACTCATACAGTATGTAGCCTTTTCAGACTGGCTTCTTTCACTTAGCAATATATATTTGAGGTTCCTCCATGTCTTTCTGTGGCCTTGATAGCTCATTTTTTAAAATTTGTTTTTATTGCTAAATAGTATTCCATTGTATGAATGTACTACAGCTTATCCATTCACCTATTGAAGGACATCTTGGACGTTTCCAATTTTTGGCAATTATCAATAAAGCTTCTATAAACATTTGTGTGCAGGTTTTTTGTGGACATAGTTTTTGTCTCATTTGGGTTGATACCTAGGAGCACAATTGCTGGATTGTATGGTAAACCTATGTTTAGCTTTGCAAGAAACTACCAAATTGTATTCCAAAGTGGCTGTACCATTTTACATTCCCACCAGCAATGAGTGGGAGTTCCTGCTGCTCTGTATCCTTGTCAGCATTTGGTGTTGTCAGTGTTTTGGATTTTAGCTATCTAATAAGTATGAAGTAGTATCTCAATATAGTTACTATTGCAATTATCTAATGAAGTATGATGTTGAGAATCTTTTCATATGTCTATTTACCTTCTGTATACCTTCTTTAGTGAAGTGTCTGTTAAGATCTTTTGCCTATTTTTAAATTGGATTATTTGTTATTTTGAGCTTTAAGGGTTGTTGTGCATTTTGGATACAAGTCCTTTGTCTGATATGTTTTGCAAATATTTTCCTTCAGTTTGTAGTTTATCTTATTCTCTTAACAGTGTCTTTTGCAGAGCAGAAGTTTTAAATTTTAATCAAGTCCAACTTATCATGCTTTTGGTGTTGTATCTAAAAGTCATCACCGAACTCAGAGTTAGCTGGATTTTCTCCTACATTATCTTCTAGAAGTTTTATAGTTTTACATTTTACATTTAGCTGTATGACCCATTTTGAGTTAATTTTTATGAGTAGTATTTAGATTATTTTTTTTGCATACAGATATCAGGTTGTTCCAGCACATGAAAAGGATAGTAAAAAAAAAAAAAAAAAAAAAAAAAAAAAAAACCCAGCAACAACAACTATTATTTTTCCATTGGATTGACTTTCCTTTTTTGTCAGAGATCAGTTTACTCTGTTGTGTGGGTCTATTTCTGGGCTCTCTATTCTGTTCTATTAATTTATTTGTCTATTCTTTTACCAGTACCACACTGTTCTTCTGATCACTGTAGCTTTATACTGTTTTAAAGTCAGGTGGTGTCAGTCTCCATCTTTGTTTATCTTCAGTATTGTGTTGGCTATTTTGGGTTTTGTGCCTTGCCAAATAAACTTTAGCATAAATTTGTCAATATCTACAAAATAACTTTCTGGGATTTGATTTCAATCGCATTGCATAAATCAGGTTGAGAAGAACTGACATCTTAACAATGTTGAGTCTTCCCACTCACAGACATAGAATATCTCTCCATTTATTTAACTCTTTGATTTCTTTCATCAAAGTTTTTATATAGAATGTGTATATATTTTGTTAGATTTATACCTAAGTATTTCTTTTTCAATCATCAATTTTAATGGCTGTAAAAATGCTTAAAAATCTTTTTTAAAACCTAATGCACAATATTTACAACCATCAAGCTTTTGGGGCCAGGCCACCTGTTTTCCATTTGTGGCTCATCAAAGTGCTATGACCCATGGGTTCGGAATTTTTCGGTAAGGAGCAGCAGCTTCTACCACTGAGCATGAGACATCTCTCCCACTGCTACTTCTTTATTAGGAACTGGACCTTGCCAGTTCTTCTCTGCTGTGGCCAATGTTCTCACTCCTCAGGTGGATCCATTTTTCATTTACTCAAATGTCTCTGGTTGTCTGTAGGGACAGGTTCAGATTTGGAAATTTTTGGAGGGGAGTTTTAGTCAGGCTTCTGTTTATCAGACCTAGAAATTTTATCTGTTCTACAGATCAAATAGGACCTTAGTTGGATGTCTAGTGATCAGCAAATTCCTGTGGGTCACATCACTCTGAAGTCATTTAGGTCCCACTGCTCATGACTGTCTCCGTGCCCTCCTGGGCACTGAAGGTTAAGTACCACTCTTTGTCCTCTGCTAATCCAGGCTCCGATCATCTCTATTTAAATCAGGGAGCTCCTTTTAACTGCAGAAGTTTTCAAAGCACCCCTGGTCACAGAGAACAAACACTGTCGTACTTTTCAATGATGGCTGTGCTTCCTTCAGCAATGATTCTCCTAAAGCTGTGGTGGAGGCCCCCTCAGGACTCGTGGTTACGAGAGAGGTGAACTGGCTTCATATGAGATGGGAGCATCCACTTCAGTATTTCCTTCTCCTTGATTCTTTGGATTTTTTTCCTGTACGAATATTGGGGGATTTCTTCCTTCTCATTTTCATTTAGCTCAGTCCAAAAGTCAGTCAATTTATTTAGATGGTACATTGAAACCAGAGTCACTGAAAAGTGCACTCAAATCAACAACTTTAGGTTTATTTACACACATACTTTTCAAGTTAAATTAGCAAAACCTTGTAATTCTTTCTCTTCCTGGGGTTGACTTTGTAACTGGCTTTCCATGGGTGCCTGGATCTGATTCAATATTAAGAGTGAGTAGTCAGAGGTGGTGGGCAAGAGGTGGCAAGGAGATTGTCTTCCCTTTCCAGGGTAACTGCCTCAGGTGAGGTCGGAATAGGGTCTTCAAACAATGCAGGAACAGCCTTTTTAGATAAGGGAAGAGGCTTTGCTTCTGCTGTCAAGAGGGACTTGGGGGCTTGAGTTACTAGGAATTAACCAAATCCTCCTTTATGGCCCCATTTCTATTCCCAGATTCCCAGTCTTTCCTGATGATAATTATCTCTCACACATGAAATCTGGTGAGGCTGATGATTCACTTGACTTTGTAATTTGGCAACTTGTAGAAAAAATTTTGAGTTTGCCTTGTGGTTCAATTAATAAAAAATTCTTTTAGCTCTGTCATAGAAAGAATACGGCTTTTTAAAAAAGTTGTGAGCTGAGAATTTAGGACTCAGTGTGTCATTGCTTTCCTTTAAGTGGCCCAGTTTTAAGCTCACCTCTTGAGTTCATTCTTTGAATTCCTCTTGCTCTTCATGTTATTTCGTGACCATGGCCACTCGGTTTCCCAAAGCCTTGTCTTCAATGGGGACTTCACTCCAGGTGACCGTATGTGGTAATTTCCCCAGCTGTTTTTCATGTATTCCAAGGGCTTCCCAAGCCCACATTATACTTGTTGAATCTCAGCCTTCCAAACCAGACCAGATAGCCAATCTCAGATTCTTCTCATTTCCTCAAAATGCCATTGCTTGCAATCCCACTTTGGGTGACCTCTGTTCTGTCCTTTTCCCTAGTGTCCTTATTCGACTTCCCTGAAATTTGAGATAACAATTTTGGGGTATTGAGCTTGACTCTTTTGGAGCTGAAAGCTTGCTACGGTAAGAAGAGACAAGTATGTAGCCTTAAAAGAAAAGCTTGGGGGCTTCCCTGGTGGCGCAGTGGTTGAGAGTCCGTCTGCCGATGCAGGGGACACGGGTTCGTGCCCCAGTCCGGGGAAATCCCACATGCCGCGGAGCGACTGGGCCCGTGAGCCATGGCCGCTGAGCCTGCGCGTCCGGAGCCTGTGCTCCGCAACGGGAGAGGCCACAACAGTGAGAGGCCCGTGTACCGCAAAAAAAAAAAAAAAAAAAAAAAAAGAAAAGCTTGGGTTGTCCTGCGTGGTGACTTTTCTTTGATCTCTAGGCTATCTTAGATCTGCTCTTTGGGTTGGGAGAGATGATTCAACCCCAGTTGTAGTTTTCATACTGGAGTGGAACAGTCTCAACACTGCCGTCTCATATACATATGGAGCTTTATAGAGTACAGACCTGTCCTCCACTGGCCTTGTCTCATCTCAGCTTCTCAGCCACCTGTGAGATGAGCAGAACAAACATAGATGGGCTTGCCTCTGAAGCTGAGAAAAGAAATGAAGAGGCTTTCCCAGGATTCTCAGGGTCGGCCAGTAGCTAGGCCAAGAGTCAAATCCACATCTTCCCAGACTCTCCACACTGACCTCCCTGTCAGGTCCTGCCCTAACATTCCTCAGCCCGGGGCAAGAATACACATGGCGGCCCACATACTATTATCTAAATATTAACAAGGAATAATCAAGCTATCAATTGTTAAATAAAATATACTCTATCCTCCTATCTTGACAGTTTGGAGTTTCCAGAAGCAAATGCTGAGACTGAATTTGGCCTATTGGGTATTTATTAGTGATTAACACAGGGAGGAAGCAGGAGCAGGCAGAAGGAGGAAACTGACTGCAATGCAGACCCCAGGCAAGCCCCAGCCAATCCCACGGGGGCGTCCTAGAGCACTGATGGCCCATCAGAGTGTATCAAGTTTAGGTGAAATGACTGGGCCATCCCTCCCACCCCAAGTACAGGGCATACCTTTGGATGAGGAGGCTCTGTGCAGCTGCAGCAGGAGCCGACAATTGGGCAATGAACCCTTCCTCTAACAAATACTCCTTAATAACGACCTGTTCAGCCCAGGCAAGGGCAGCAGGGTGAGAGACCCTCCTTCTCTTCCCACTTCTGGATGTCTTGGCCTCCACATCCAAAGTCCACCTGCCTCCACAGCCGCCCTTGGGCCTATGGGCACACCACACAGGGGCTTGAGACACCCTGGGAGAGACAGAGGGGCAGGAGACGCCTACCCCCAACATCCTGGAGGCAGAATCCCAGGGTTCCCAGTACCCAGAGATTGGCCTAAAACCGGACAGGGCATACCTCCATTCTTGGACAATGCGGGAGCAGAAGGAAGTCCCTTAAGGGTCCCCCTTAGGGCAGGATAAGGACCCTCTTGCTCGGGTCTAAGGTACTGCTACCAGAGATCGAAGTGAAATGTTGGGAGACAAAAAAAGAGAAATTGCTTAAGGAAGGTTCTGAATTTCTTAGAGAAGGAGATTGACTCTCAGTTAATATTAAATAAAATAAAGGCTTACAAAAATCCCCATGAGTACCAGGGATTGTGACTGTTAGCCTTTTTGCCGTTGTAGCCGGGCAAGGGCCTCATGTCACTCTCGGGGTTCGCTCTTGGTCCAGTAATCCTCTCCCGCAGGGGAATCCTCCTTGCGGGTGTAGTTCTGGATCGCCCTCCACCCCCCGCCCGCCGCCAGGTCCCTGGGGCCAAGCAGAGCAGGTCGCTGTCGGGCGCCTGGGGGAGCCGGGGCAGGGACGTGCGCGACCAGGAGCCAGAGTGATCGCGGCCGGAGAGGGAGGAGGCTGCCGGGCCCAGCCTGACGCAGAGGCGGCGGCGGCGGCGGAGCAGGCCACTGCCGGGGCGCCCCGGCCACCAGCGTTAGCCCTCTCTCCGCCTTCTCCTGCCGCGGCTCCTCGCGAGTGGGAGTGAGTACGTCGCGCGCCAGCCGGGGGTCGCGAGCTCGGGGCATCCTCTGCAAGCGAGCCCGGGCGGAGGGAGGCGCAGGAGCGCGCGCGAGGGGCGGAGGCGGGTAAAGGAGCGGGCGAGGCGGAGGCGAGGGAGCGGAGGGAGGAGAGCGAGGAGAGGGAGGGGCCCGCCTGCCGCGCCCCGGCCGCTCGGCGTGTGTGGCCGCAGGCGCCTGTCGCCGCTGCTGTCCCGGGGCTGAGCCGCGCCCGGGTTTCCAGGACGGTGCGTGAGCGAGTGTGTGTGTCCGCGCGGGCGAGCGCCGCGCCGGCCCGGAGCCTCTCGCTCGCTTCCACGGGCCGCGGTGCATGTTCGCCTCCTGCCACTGTGTGCCGAGAGGCAGGAGGACCATGAAAATGATCCACTTTCGGAGCTCCAGCATCAAATCGCTCAGCCAGGAGATGAAATGCACCATTCGGCTGCTGGACGACTCGGAGATCTCCTGCCACATCCAGGTGCTGGGGCGAGGGAGTGGACTACACGCCGGGCGCAGGACTGGGGGGCCTCTGCGGGTGGGCGTGCACCGGCAGGGGCGAGGAATCCAGTCGGGGGCCTGCTAGAAAGCCACATTTCTCTTCCTCCTCCCCCTGAGACTGGGAGCCCTACCCAGGGATGGGGGCACTGTCCCCCGCAGGCACCAGGCGCGCGTTTTGCGTTCCCGGGGCCCCTTCCTCTGGCTTACGCGCTGCGCTCAAGTCTCGCTGCGCCTAGGCTGGGGGCGCAGGGCACCTGCCTCCTGGGGGACTCTAACCCCTCTGTTCCCTACCTCGTCGGGATATATGAGTTCTGAGAGCCGAGAGGGGTACCTGCATGTCGCCCACTTTTTCCTTCCTCCCTTCCTCCACGTGGAGAAGGCATGCACCAGTCTGGGTTCACTCATTTCTTTCTCCGGCGCCCGGGCTCCGAAGGTGCCCTCAGTCCCAGGGACCTGCTCCCTCTCCCTGCCTCCCCTCTACCGGTGGCCTTTACTTCTCAGCGTGGAGCGGCGGCGAAGTTTCCCGGGAGTGAAGAGAGGCCAGGCAGCCCCGGGCTCCAGCCTTAAGGGATGGGGCGCGCGCTGCGCGGACTGGAGCTACCTCGAAAGGAATCGTGTGAAATCTGAGTGTTTCAGAGAAAAGAAAAGGGCTGTGAGGCCGACAGGGAGGGAACCCTGCAGGACCTTGGTTCCGGGAAAAAGCGCCCTTTGGGATATTGGTGGACATTTGCTCTCGTCCAAGTTGGAGAAGGCCACAGTTGTTTGGGCGAAGGCAGCTTTGCTGGCAACCCCGTCCTCGGGTAGTAAGTGCCTTTGGGCTTGCAGTAGATCTAGTGTGAGCTGCAGCGGTGTGTGTGTGTGTGTGTGTGTGTGTGTGTGTGTGTTCTTTCAGTGCGTGTATATGTAGGCAGGTATGTGTTCTGTCCCAAGACCCACTTGGGGCACACAACCTGGAAAGGTCATGTCAGGGTTCAGCACTATTGGCTTCTGACTTTTAAATCTCTTTACTTATTTATCTCTGTGATTTCCTCTTCTCACATACCTGAGTCTTGAAGCTCCAGGACGGAGTGAGCTGTTTTAAAAATACTGGGCACCCTACCCCAGTTCTGGTGAGAGATGAATGGAAGCAGCGTCTCCCAGGGGCAAGAATCTGCCTCTGGGCTGTGTTAACCAAGAATGAATGAATGAATGGTCTTCCCCCCTTCTTTTCCTTTTCTTGTGGGAGTTTGTGACATAGGGACAGTGACAACTAATTTGTGAGCTGACAACTGGATAAGTTTCAAGGGAGGAATGTGGTGCCCCATGACCTCCCAGGAAAGTAGGCTCCCACTGACTTTTCTGGAGGATCTTGAATTTCATTCTGGGCTAAGCATTGCTGCTAAACTTAATAATAAAAGGATTAGCAGGATAGGCAGTTTTTCTGCTGCCACAGGGTTGCACAGAAACATTTGGCATGTACTCTCTTGTGATTCAGAGAGAGTAGTTTGTGCATTTTGCTTTAAGTCCTAAAGTGGGTATACAAAAACTTTAACCCATATTGAATATGTAGATAATGAAGGGACCAGTGGCAGAGAGTGGGGCTGTTGAGTTCTCATGGGCTCTCTCAGCCCTCTCTCTGCCCTGTCCTTTCCCACTTGGAGTTGACACCACTGTTTTTTTTCCCTTTGGGGGAGGATGTCTTTTTTAGAATAGATAAATAGTCCGCGAAGGACATGTATGCGTTGCCTGGTGTTCTGGGAAACAATAAATTATAGCCAGTCTAATAGCAATTTGGAACGTTAGAGTTTGTATGGCCCAACTGATGCCAAAGAGGTTAAAATGCTATGTTCCAAAATGTTGATTTTGGCATTGCTTAAGAAAATCAAGTGTTTTATTTGGAGGCACATCTGCCCCCAAATGGTGATTATCATTTAACCAATTAAAATGAATTAAAAGATTTTATTTTGATAATTTTGGACCTTATACCTTCCTAGAATATTTCAACCTGGGAATTGATGTTACACTTCTGAGCATAAGGTCACAAAAAACTTTCCATTTGTTTAGGGTGAGGACAAAATGATTTTTTTAAAAAAAGAAGCTTTTGGAGTCACCAGTACATGCCCTGGGGAATCCACCTGTCTTTCCTTTCTTGCTTGCCTTTTTCCTCCATTTTAGGGAATCACAAAGTTAAGAGAGTGTAGATTGTTACACAGTTCTTCCCTCTATAACCCACACAAAATATGAGTTATGGATTTTTTTTGCGAAACAATAGCTTTTAAATATTCTTTTACAAACTATATAATTTGGGTGGTTATTGACCAAAAAAACCCTTTCAAACAAACAATGAAATGGCTCAGTGTCAGCAGCCTGATAGCCAGTTCCAGTAGGAGATGCCAAGAGTCACTTGCTGTGGCTCTTCATAGGATCTAGGATGCTGTCCCATTATGTCATTTGCATGTGAATGTTTAGGTAGAGCGGAAGAGGAATCCCAACCAGATAGGGAGCAAAAGGAGAGTCTAGGGCATCCGACAGAGGCCTGGGGAGGGGAAGGAGTTACTAAATGTTCCCTATTGGGCTTTTCCAAGTGAGCCATCCCTTGAAGTCTGGAGACTGTGGAAGGACATGGCTTAGCTCTCACCTCTTTCATTCAGTCTTGCTGCTTCAAGTAGAGCAGAGTCCTAGCCATCTTCCCCATTCCATCCACGTTTTCAGATGCTGGCAGGGTATTCACAACTCCTTCTAATGAGCTTGCCATTTTTAATACTGACTTTTATTGAGTAAAATATAGACTTTTTACATTATTTCTTTGTTAGCAAATCCTGGTAAACATGGTTGCTATTATTGGAATTGCCTGGAAGTTTGTACTTGTATTTGAATAGAAATCCTGGCACTGTGCCTAGTACACAGTAGGCACCTAATAATTATTTATAGATGTAGATTGAATAATTTCTGTCTGGGCTGTTAAATTCATGAGGTTAGGAACTTTTGTTGTGGTAGTTGTTCAAGGAGTCCTCAGTACCTAGAGCAGAACCTGGTATATAGTTGTGTTCAGTAAACACTTGTTGAACGAATGAATGCTACCGGCCCAGTATTTAATGTAGCTCATTACCTGTCAGCATGAGGGTAGCATGACAGCATTGGACTGGGAATCAGGAGATACATGATTTAGTTATGTTACCAGCCAGTCATGTGACACTGAGTGAGTCATTTGACATTTGGAATCAATGTTTCTTATTTTGTAAAATAAGGGAGTTGGGTTAGAATGGATGGCTCCAGTTTAAAAAGTCTGTAGTTTAACTATTACCTAGACCAATTACCTTTGAGTAAAACATGGCTGTTGACAGAGTGGTTGTACACACATTATCTCATGTGATTTTCATTCCTATCCTGTTACCTCAGTTTTATCGATATTATTGTGTTCTTGAGTGTTATCTCAAGTTTATAGGTGTAGAAAATGAGGTTCAGAGACATTAGGCCACTTGAGTCACCTGGCAAGTAAGTAGATTAGAAGCCACGTCATTTGACTCAGAATCCAGAGCCCTTTCTTCTCTGCAGCTGCCTCCTGAGACTTGAGAATTAGGATGCGTTAGGCTGCAAATAAGACAGTGGCCAAGTTAAAGTGGCTTAAATAATAAGGATGCTTATTATCTTACCTAATGAGAAGTCCAGAGGTAGGGTAGCTTCGGAGTTGTGCAGCAGCTGTGCGTGGACCTAGGTACTTTCCATCTTTCCACTCTGCCACCTCAACGCGTCACCTTTGTCATTTATAGTCCTGATTATAAGGTGGCTGTAGTAGTTCTGAATGTCAGTCAAGTACTAACACATCCACCGTATAAGAGGTGGTGTTTCTTCCTGCATTTCTTTTTATCATGGGGGAACACCATTCCTGGAGGCCCTCATCAGTCTTCCCTTCAGATCCCATTGGCCAGGATTAGATCCTATACCCAGGACTTAGCTGCAAAAGAGTCTAGAAACGTGTACGTTTGGTATCTGCACCCTTCACTCCCTATAACGGGAAGTGGGCTTTGACATCACGGAAGCAATGGAGAGGTGTGTGTACGTGTGCATGTGCCTGTGTGTGTGTAGTAGGAGGCTGGGGAACTGCTGTTGGCTAAGCAAGCAGGAGTGTCTTTCAGAATAGGTCAAACTGAGTTACAATTATTGTTACAATAAAACTGTCAGGAAAGTTTAATAAGATGTTAAGTAAGCCCAGGCTTATTTTAGACAATCTTTGTATGATCAAATTCCACAACAGGGGCTTCCCTGGTGGCACAGTGGTTGAGAGTCCGCCTGCCCATGCAGGGGACACGGGTTCGTGCCCCAGTCCGGGAAGATCCCACATGCCGTGGAACGGCTGGGCCCGTGAGCCATGGCCGCTGAGCCTGCGCGTCTGGAGCCTGTGCTCCGCAACGGGAGAGGCCACAACAGTGAGAGGCCCGCGTACCGCAAGAAAAAAAAAAAATTCCACGACAAGAAAAATTACTGGATAGTCCTTTGTAGTTGGTGTCGTTAAATCAGTTCAGTCCTTACTGAGCTGGTGGGTTCTGGGCAGCTACAAGCCATCTTGTATAGAGCAGGCACCTCTGCTCTTGTTGAAGTGTCAGTATGGCAAAATGGTTGAGAGCTTATGTTCCCGAGTGCTACTTGCCTGGGTTTGAAAACCCTGGCTCTACCATTAACTAGCCAGGTGATTTGGGCAAGTCACTTTACCTCTTTAGGTCTCAGTTTCCTCATCTGTAAAGTGGGGATAATAATGGCACAACCTCATGGGCTTGTAACGATTAAATGTGGGATATATGCCGAGCGCTTAGTACCTAGTCCATTGTAAGAGCTGAAAAAATATTGATGGTTGTCTTACTATTATGTGAAGGTATATTAGATTTAATCCTAAGTAGTGGGAAGGCTTTGACTTGGAATCTAATGTCTTTAAGACCAAACTCCATTACTTTTTGATTGTGCAAGACCTTAAGAGAGTCACTGGGCCTCCTGTTTTTTAATCTGTGAAATGGGCATAATAATTCCTCAATTGCCAGTCTCCATTGGGTTGTTGAAGTGATGTCTATAAAAGCATGTTGCAAATGTTAAAACATCACCCAAATGTAGAATACTATTCTAATTAATTCAGTTGAAAAAAAAAAAGAGAGAGTAGTTTACTGCATCCTGATTTTCTTATCTTCTGGAATAGGAATTGGATGGTCACATGCAAACATACATATGTGCTAAATATCAGGCCCCATGATGATTCTGCTGGTGAAATTCAAGCTAGGTGCAGCTGACAGCCACACCTTTTCTGCTAGTAAGGACAATGCAACTCTTTTCTCTATCAGACTCATTGAGAATGCCATTCAGAGTACAGTGAAGATCAGACACAAAAGGAATAGGAGAGACAGTTTGTTAAATACTGTGGTCTAGCTCTGACGTGTTTAGGCCTAGATTACATGGGCCAGCTCTTTGTATTAAGTATATTCTGACAAAAAAAGTAATGTTATTTCAATAGTCTGCTAAGATCTTATCTCGTGATGTCCTCAAAGCAAAGGCAAAGTGTATTGACTGTGGGGAGAATGCAGTACTGTTAGCTCCACATCATTTGGACAGTATATCAGCTGGGTGCTTTTAACTAACAAATTCTAATTCAACCTGGCCTTAGCGCTAAGGATGTTTACTGGATCACATATCCAGAAGTGCTGATTTAAGTAAGGACCTAGTTCAAGGACTATCCTGCCTTTCTGTGAGGCTTTATCCTCAGACTGATAGTGAAATGGTTATAGTAGTTCCAGTTCTCACATTTTCATTGGACACCCTGCAGAAGAAGAGAAAAACCACTTCCCACTCAGCATTCCAAGCAAAAGTCCTGCAATCATTCTGATCAGACCTCCTGGGTCACATGCCCACCCTGAACAGTGAGTGTCATCAATAGAAGGGAATGTGCTGATTAGCTTAAGGTGACCAGAACCTGACCCTGGGACTCAGAGTGGAATCAGCTTCCTTCCTGGTGGTGGTCTGCATGGGGGAGTGGTCAATGCCTAGAAATCAGGGCTCTCCTCCGAAGGAGGAGGGGGGAGGGCTGCTAGAAGTTAACCATACTAGATTCTTTGTCTGTCTGGGTCAGTGATTCTCAAAGTGTGTTCTGGGGACCCCCGGGAGTCCCTGAGATCCTTGCAGGGGGTCTATGAGGTTCAAGCTATTTTCAAAATAATAAGATGTTGTTTGCCTCTTCTGGGTAAAAGAGTTTTATCAAGGTATAATTTACATACCAAAAAATTCACCCATGTAAAGTGTACAATTTTAAGATCTTCACAGAGTTGTGCAACCATTACCACAGGCAATTTTGGAACATTTTCATCATCCCCAAAAGAAACCCTATGCCCTTTAGTAGTCACACTCCCCTTTCCCCTTAAACCTCCTAGCCCTAGGTAACCACTAATCTAATTTCTGTCTCTAGAGATTTGTCTATTGTGGCCATTTGATAAAAATGAAATCATACAATGATCTTCTGTGTCTGGCTTCTTTCAGTTAGCATAATGTTTGCAAGGTTCATCCATGTTGTAGCATGTATCAGTATTTCTTCACTTTTAATTGCTGAATCTATTCTATTGTATGGATAGATCACAGTTTATCAATTTATCTGTTGATGAAAATTTGGGTTGTTTCCACTTTTTGGCTATTATGAAGAATGTTGCAGTGCGTATTCCTATACAATTTGCCATTTCTTTTCGGTATACACCTGGGAGTGAAATTACTGTGTCATATGTTTAGTAACTCTGTTTAATTTTTTGAATTGAACAGTTTGCCCAACTGTTCTCCCAAGCAGCTGCACCATTTTACATTTCCACCAGCAGTGTATAAGGGTTTCAGTTTCTCCACAGTCTTGCCAACACTTGTTATTATCTATTTGATTATAGCTATCTTAGTGGATGTGATGTGATATCTTATTGTGGTTTTGATTTGCATTTCCTTGATGCTAATGATGTTGAGCACCATTTCATGTGCTAATTGGCCATTTGTATATCTTCTTTGGAGAACTGTCTGTTTGGATCCTTTGCACATTTAAAAGTTGAATTGTCTTTTTATTTTGAGTTTTAATAATTTTTTATATATTCTGGATACAGACCCCTTATTTAATAAATGATTTAAAGATTTTTTTTTCCCCATTCTTAGGGCTGTGTTTTTACTCTGATGGTGTCAACATTTAAAAAATTTTGATGAAATCCAATTTATCTATTTTTTCTTTTGCTGTTTCTGATTTTTGTGTCATAGCTAACTATTGGCTAAACCAAGGTCATGAGATTTATACCTGTGTTTCCTTCGAACAGTTTTATAGTTTTAGCTCTTATATTTAGGTCTTTGATTCATTATTTTATTGATATGCGATCACATACCATAAAATTTCACCATTTTTTTTTTTTTTTTTTTTTTTGGCTGTATGTGGGCCTCTCACTGTTGTGGCCTCTCCCCCTGCGGAGCACAGGCTCCGGACGCCAGGCCCAGCAGCCATGGCTCACGGGCCCAGCCGCTCCACAGCATGTGGGATCTTCCCGAACCGGGGCACGAACCCGTGTCCCCTGCATCGGCAGGCGGACTCTCAACCACTGCGCCACCAGGGAAGCCCAAATTTCACCATTTTAAAGTGTAAAATTCAGTAGATGTAGTATATTCACAAAGTTGTACAGCTATCACCACTAATTCCAGAACATTTTCATCATCCCCCAAATGAAACTGTACCCACTAATTGTCCCCACCTGGGACTTCCCTGGTGGTCGAGTGGCTAAGACTGTGTACTCCCAATGCAGGAGCCCCAGGTTCCATCCCTGGTCAGGGAACTAGATCCCACACGCGCAACTAAGAGTTCGCATGCCACAACTAAAAAAAAAAAAAAAAAAAAAAAAAAAAAAAAAAGATCCCACATGCCGCAACTAAAGATCCTGCGTGCTGCTACTGAAGATCCTGCATTTTGCAATGAAGATCCTGCCTGCTGCAACTAAGACCCAGCGCAGCCAAATAAATATTAAAAAAAAAATAGTCCCCATCTGATCCATTTTGAATTAATTTTTTTTTTTTTTTTTGCGGTACACGGGCCTTTCACTGCTGTGGCCTCTCCCGCCTTGGAGCACAGGCCCCGGACGCGCAGGCCCAGTGGCCATGGCCCGTGGGCCCAGCCGCTCCACGGCACGTGGGATCCTCCTGGACCGGGGCACGAACCCGTGTCCCCTGCATCGGCAGGCGGACTCTCAACCACTGCGCCACCAGGGAAGCCCCTGAATTAATTTTTGTATATGGTGTGAGGTAAGGGTTGAACTTGGTTCTTTTGCATGTGGATATCCAGTTGTCCCAGCCCCATTTGTTGAAAAAATTAGTTTTGTATTTGTCACCCTTGTTGAGATGTTGATTTGCCTTTTCCACTCTCATTCTCTCATAAGTATACAACAGAGTTTTCCAGAGGCTGCATGATATGTGATATTACAGCACATTGACTATGGAAGCAGATGTGAGAATCCAGCTGTCTTCTGTTGAGCCAGACAGTAAAGATATTTACAAAAATGTAAAAAGCACTACTTTTCTCACTAAATTAGTCTTTATTTTGTAAGATAAAGTTATTTTTCATAAAAGTATGCTATTTATGTTAATGTGCAATGGGTTTATTATTTTTTTAAATGAATCAATGATTGAATATTTTTAAAAATTGTTAGCAAATATTGAGATATACAACCCAAATAAAAGTTCTATAGATCATCAATAATGTAAGGAAGGGAGTTTTCAGGCCAAAAGGCTCAAGAATTGCTGGTTTTGGTGGCTATCAATTTACTGAACTTCCTGAAAAAAATTTTAAAAACCCTAAGTAAAACAAAATAGAACTCCCATGCACCTTGGGCCTCCAAGATTGCAAGTTACAAGTACTTGAAATGATGTCAATTAAATAAAAAACCCAGTTATACATGGAAAATGTGTATATGTATATTTGAAATTCTTAGTATGAACGATATACCTGTGTGTGTGCATGTGTGCATGCATGTGTGTGCGTATGTGTGTGTGTGCAATGCAGTATTAAGAGTAGAAGATCAAGGGCAGGCTCTGCTGTTGTAAGCATTTCCCCATTGCACTTGCTCTCCAGCTGAATCTCGATTTTTTTCAACTCTAATACTTAGATAAAGCCTTGTCTTACTTTGAGACCCCTCTTTTGATTATGGAAAATGTACAGCAACAGTGCATTAACATGTAAACTGCTTGAATCAGGCCCATCAGTCACTGAATTCTTAAGTTGTTACTTCTTTTTCTGAGTAGGCATTTTGGGAACTTTTAAAAACATGGGATAGGGAGGGTGGGAGGGAGACGCAAGAGGGAGGAGATATGGGGATATATGTATATGTATAGCTGATTCACTTTGTTATAAAGCAGAAACTAACACACCATTGTAAAGCAATTATACGCCAATAAAGATGTTAAAAACAAAACATGGCAGGAAGAGAAATATTGGAATTTGTCCCACGGAGAATCTAGTATGAGATTCACATGCGTGAGTGATAGGCGTTCAATAGCTAGCAGGGTTCTCTCTCAGTTCCCACTTTGTGTGGGGAAGGATTCAATTTGCCCCTCCTATGAAATAGCAGAGAGCCAAATGTGGAGTCCAGAGATGGGGAAAAATGGGATTATGATCAGGAGCCACTAGGGCAGGTTTTGGAACTGAGGTTTGAACTTAATTCAGACTAAAAAGAGTTGGCGTTCAACTCTTGGGAGAGATGTATAAATGCTTTTCAGTCTCTGACATTCATGTGGATCTTCTGTTCTGTTGTTAAAATGCACATTCTGATTCAGGAGGTCCTGAGGAGTGCCCTGAAAGTCTGCATTTCTAATAGGCTTCCAGATGATGCTGATGCTGCTGTTCTGTGAACCACACTTGGAATAGTAAGGCGTTAGTGAAATTTATCTGTTTTATAATTACATTCTTAATTTCCTTAAGTGTGGGGCTTTTTGGCCCTTGTCTCCCTTGATAATACCTCACCTGGCATATTTCCCTCAGTAGAGGTTTAGTGAATGAGTGAGTGAATGAATAAAGAAATCCATCCAGGTGTATCCATCACTGATAGACTGAAGTGCTGATTAGATATTGATGCTGCGGATGAAATGATTTCTTTTAACTCCCCGGCCCAGCCAAATCAAGAGATTGTTTTTCAAACAGGATTTCCTGTGTTGGCCAATCTGATGAAGCGTTGGACGTCCGTGAGAGCACATGGGGGCCCAGGATTAATGAGAGAATTCTTGTCCCTCTGGGCCACACTTCCCACTCTTGCTTTCCTGTATCCTGGACTCTGGTGGCATTGTGGAGGAACTCTGGCAACTTCTTGACACAAACAAATCATTGTGTATAAGCCATCAGTGCCTGGAAATTCCCAGAGGCTTAGGGGACCCAGCTGTTCTTGTTTTCAGAAGTGACCTAGGGGGACAGTGACCCCAGAGGACAGTGAAAAATACATTTGAGGTGTAACATAAGCTCTGGAGCTGTTTGTCTGGTGACTTTCCCTGAAGGTGCATGAGGGAAGTGAGAGGATCACTTTGGAAAAACATGAAGTTAATTCTAAAGGGAAAGATCAAGCAATATTGCTAAAGATCAAGCAATCGTGTTTTTCAAAAGTGAATTAGTAAAGTTTTTTTAAATAACATCAATCTTTTCCAGTAAACATTTGAAAAATATCTTCTACATGCCAAGCACAGAGCTGGGAACTAGAGATAAAAAGAAAATAAAATCAGACATCAAGAGGCTGATAGTCATTTGGAGGCAGAGAAGCAAGATAATGATTCAAGGACAAAATGACAGATATATGTGGGTGGAGGATGAAGAGGAGGTGTCTGTATGAGGCTGAGACATCAATCAGTACCTCTGGTGTAGATGAATCTTAATTAATAATTAAAGGACAAGTGGAAATCAATTCTTTGAAGAAGGGAAAAAGGCGTTCCAAACACGGTGAGCCCTTGCTTGGTGTAAAGCCATGGCCATGAAACAGTATGATTGGACATGGAAATGAAGGAAGAGAATCTGGGATTAGTCCCAGGTGGTTGGTTTCAGTGACAGGGGTCATGGTGATACCAATCCAGTACTGGCCACAAGTTTTGGGGACCCACTAGAAAATGAAAATATGGGGCTCCTTGTTAAAAATTATTAAGAATTTCAAGATCACAAGAACAGACCATTAAACCAGGTGTGGGATCCTTCTTAGCATGGATCCCACACCCATGAAACTGACCCTGAGAAGACAGAATAAAGGAGAAGCAGGTTAGGGGAGAAGATGTTGAGTCTGGGCATGTTGACTTCGTGGTGCCTGTAGGGAATCTGAGTGGAGAATTACTGGTAGCTAGTTGGAAATAAGGAATGAAAGTCAGCAGAGAGGTCTGGCATGGAGACACAGATAAGAGTGTCCTTAGTATTCATGCAAGTGGTGGTAGAAACCATGTGGTATGAATGAAACTATTATGATGGGCCTTCCATTTTTGTCTTTCTGCTTGGGGCATCCTTGTAGATCAAACCAATGGAGTTTGAGCTCTGGAATTCTTTCCAAGAGCACTTGATCATTTTCCGTTAGTCTGGCAATTCCCACCTGAACGAGAGCTTCTCCATTTCCTTCTGCAAGAAAAAAAGGCAGCCAACTCAGAGTTCTCGGTGGAAAAGCACTTTCCTTCTCTTAATTCTCATTTTCTAGCTTGGAATAACAGATGAAAAAAAGTCCTCTCCCAGCTATAAGGCTCTGAGTTACAAAGCATAGGATTTTCACTCTAGGGAAGTTACCCTTTGAGACAGTGTCATGAACATTAAATAGATAATACATTTTAAAATCCTATCAATGTGGTGTAAAATTGAAGTCAACATGTCATATGAGGAGCAACTTTGCAAGTTATGCTGCAATCATTTATCTTTTTAAAATATTTATTTATGTCTCAGATATCTCCAATGGCAAATTTTGTTTTCTATTTAGTTTCCAGGAGATTATTGTGAATGTTGATTAAAATAAATTCAAGTTCTGTAAAATCCCTCAAAGAAATTTTTTTTTTTTTTTTTGCGGTACGTGGGCCTCTCACTGTTGTGGCCTCTCCCGTCGCAGAGCACAGGCTCCGGACGTGCAGGCTCAGCGGCCATAGCTCATGGGCCTAGCTGCTCCGCGGCATGTGGGATCTTCCCAGACCGGGGCACGAACCCGTGTCCCCTGCATCGGCAGGTGGACTCTCAACCACTGTGCCACCAGGGAAGCCCGAAATAATTTAATATTAGTAACATAATGACCTGGATCTTAGATGTACAACAGAGCTTTGTCTGAATATATCTATTATTATGCTAAGGTTTGAAATATGATTATTCTGTAGTAGGGGAAGCAATTAGCATATTAACAGATTACAGTTTGGTTTATTACCTCTCACCTCAGAAGCATAATTTGTTGCTTTAAGGCAACATTAAACATCACCAATTGATGGTGAATGTTAGTCTGGAAAGGATTGACTGAATCAGGGTCTTCATAGGCAAACTGTGAAAATTCAAGTGCAATATCATTTACTAATGGATTGGTAATAAAATTAAGCAATCTTAAATCAGTAACTAATTAGCTTTATTAATAGAAGAGAGCACAAAAGCCTACTCAGTAAGTTGGCTAATAATTCTTCCTTGATGTTACTAACCAATGTTATTTTTTGGGCTGGTTTATACACATATGACTGCCCATTGTTCTGAAAATAATGCTAGTCTCTGTGATCTTCATCCATATGTAGGTGTCATCTACAATGTTGTGATGGTGGGAATTTATTGGTTCTTTGTTTAGCAGCATCCTTTCTTTCTGCTCATATGCCTCTTAATATCCTTGAGTAGTATGCTCATAAAGTGTATTAGCTAGTTGATTAAATTGAGATCCAGAGGTGTGATTTGCCTGAAGTTGCCTATTTAGCAAAATTAGGGTGGGGTATGGTGTCTTGGGTTATCAATTTGCTCCTACTAAATACTAAACACTACCCTTCTTTTGTTTTTGAATCTTTCTTGGCAGTCTAAATGATGTAATTCTTTTCCACTGACAACTGTTAATAGCACAAGGAAAAAACCTCACACTGACCACATTTCTGGGTAAAGAAAGCATGTTGATGTCTTAGAACTGTCATCTAAGGACACAGTTTTAGTTCTTCTCTACTTTCTTTAGTCAATATATGGCTCAATGTACTTCCAAATGAAAATTGACATCAATTGATCAGGTAATTATGAATTGGCATCTAACATTGCTAGATATTGAAAGATGTCTTCCCTTTCCCTTTACATGTTTGGCATGGTACCAAGTAATACGTTGCTTGTATTTTGAAATTTCAAAGTTACTTTCAAAAAATTACAAAGGAAAAAAAGAGGGAGGATGATGTCATAGAATTGTCTATCTATCCTCTGTGGTAGTTTACCCTGTAGTTTTGAGGTTGACTCAGGAAGTCAGATTCTTAGCAATCCCAGGCCATGGTATTTAGAAGACTGCTAGAAAAATATGAAAGTAAAGTTTTTTGGTTAGGCACTAGTTACATCCTGGTCAGACTCTCTTTGTTTTGAAGGCTTAGGTAGAAGAGTAATAAAATCTCTGGAGTCAGGGGTGGAAAAAACACTTCATACCACCTGGAGCCTTGTCAAGGGTAACTTCACCTCTTGTGTTCCCAAATCTCAAGGGAGATGTATTTCTGCTGAAGGATCATGGCGGTGGGGGGCAGGGCACCTTGAATGACATATTTTGTCTCCACATTTGGAGACATAGTTTCTCCACCAGGTGTAGATGGCGCCTTCTTGGTTCAGTGCTGATTAAAAGAAAAAAGGAGGAAAAGTTGTACAGTAATTCAAGGGCAGCCGTGAAGTCTGAGTTTGCAGCGCCAGCAGCAGTGTGGTAATTTGAGAATAGCAAATTAGAAGAACAAAGCAGATTTTAATCATGTGCCACAGAGAGGAAGGTGGTTTAGGTTTATCTCCAAATTGTCCCTCCATTAGAGAAAGGGAGGTTTTTAATGCTATAATCCAGTGTTTATTATTAAAGATTTCTTTGTTTCTTTCCCCCAGCCTTTCTTTACTACACTCACTGGGTGGGAAATGCCAGTCTTTTTTCCCATCCATGTACTCAGCAGTTGTTAAATATGAAACATGTTCTTGATGTTATTGGAAATGGAGAGGGGGGACAGATTTTGAGATTTGAAATTCAAGATCTTTACCTTTAGGAGATTTTTTTTCTGAAGGCAAAATTGTCCCCTCCCGTCCTTTCCATCCACCCATCCACCGACCGATCCATCCATTCATCTGTCAGCCCAGCCACCCGCTCCTCCACTCATCCATCCAACAGACATTTGCTGAGCATCTCTCTTAAGGACCAGTCTGGGTATGAGAGATAAAAAGATAAGTAAGAATATGGTCCTTTCCAGTCTGGTAGAAAAGACAGACACATAGACAGATTCAAGGTGATACTATTACGTTTGAAGAACACTAAGGTATTATTGGAGCACATACAGAAACCGAGGTATCAACTGGGGGAAGGTGTAACCCTCCTTTAATCTCTAATCACTCTCTTCCAAAGCCACTACTCCTCCAAAGGATATTCTTCGAAATGGATCACTGATATTTTCTTACTCCCATTTAAATGTGAATAAGAGCATCTTTAAGAACTTTGCTCTTTGTCTTGCAAATATCTCAGCAAAAATTGTACCTTGCTATAAAATGTGATTTCAAGAGAAGTCACACACCCCATTCCCTGCTTTCTACCAGCTTTTCACCCTCAAAGTGTGTCCTATATAGAAATTCTTGAGCAGCCACTGGGGATCCTAATCCAGCCTGGGAAGGACAGCGAAGAGTTTTTTTTGGAGGAGATGATGTCTTAGAATCCAAGACTTAGATGAGTTTTAAAGAAAAAGTAGACATTGTTTGGCCACTAAATTGGGGGACTGTGTTGAAAAGGGGTACAGTTAGGAAAAGAAGGGCCTCTGGCAGAAGGCTGTACATAGGCAAAGACATGGTATTTGCTAGGAACTAAGAGAAATGCATTGATTTTATATGTTAACAGAGAGGTCCATAACATGCAGTGGGGAGTTGGCAATTATCTGCTCAGACTATGCAGACAGTGGAGTGGGCAGCTGGAGTCTAGAAAACAGTATTGGCTACTGTTTACTAGGGAATAATTAGGACAACCCCACTAAGGCATGGTTTGTGTGGTTCAATGACCATCGCCATTGTTTTGCAGGGTCAGCTTGGCTACACTTCCAGAGTGAAAGGTAAGACGTGTCGCGTGTTTTATCTCAGGCACCGCCCTGAGGAACACTGGAGTTTTCAAGTTCTTATTGAGGTTTTAAACTTCTATGTGCTGTTGGGGTGGCGATGGTTCCATGACCTGTGACCTTCAGTGAGCCCAGTGATGAAGCGAATCTTTCTTAATTACAGATCAGGAAATTGACAGACTTTTCCAAAGCAACTCATCCCCTTAACCTGTTAGGGTGGTCCTCAGCCCAGCCAGAGAGGGCCTGATGGAAGTAGTTTGGGGGTTTCTGGAAATAAGTGTTGAACAGAAGTGAGAGGAATTGAAAAAGGCCTCCTTCTGCATTTTAGATCAGCACTGTCCAGTAGAACCTTTGTGATGATGAAACTGTTCTTTATCTGTGCTGTCCAATTTGGTAGCCACTGGCCTCACGTGGCGATTGAGCACTTAAAATGTGACTGGTGTCACTGAGGAACTGAATTGTCAGTGTTATTTAATTTAGTTCATTAAAATCTAAATTCAAATAGTTACATATGCTAGAGGCTGTCATACTGAACAGTGCAGTGTTAGCCTCTTAATGGTGGTTAACTCTTGAAGGAGAGAGGAATTGAGAGTCAGGGTGTGGAGTAGCACCGGAAAACTTTCCTGCTTTCCTCTGCATACTGCTATACCATTTGCACTTTTGGTAAGCATTTGTTACTTTTCCATTTTTAAAAACTGTGTGACATTCTGGAAAAGGCAAAACTTTGGTGACAGTAAAAAGATGAGTGGTTGCTTGGGATAGGAGAAAGAGGGATGAATAGACAGACAGCATGGAGTATTTTTAGAGCAGTGAAACTATTCTATATGATGCTATAATGGTGGATACATGATACCGTTAATTTGTCCAAACCCACGAAATGTATAAAATCAAGAGTGAACCCTAATGTAAACTCTGCACTTCGGATTATAATGATGTATCAATGTAGGTTCATCAATTGTAGGACATGTACCATTCTGGTGGGGGGTGCTGATACTGGGGGAAGCTCTGCATATGTGGGGATGGGGGGTATATGGGAAATCTCTGTACCTTCTGCTGAATTTTGCTATGAACCTAAAACTGCTCTAAAAATAGAGTCTATTTAAAAAAAAGACATTTTGGAGAAGAAATATGTGCCTTTATTCTCAGAGAGGACTTAGAAAGTTGGAAAGGATTTTAGATTTTTAGTCTAATGCCTGCATCTTTCTCAGGGAGCATCTAAGTCCAGAGAAGAGAAGGGACTCACTTAACCTGGTGAGTGACAGAGGACTAGGACCCAGGCATCCAGATTTCCACTTTCATAGTTCTTTCAATTTCATGATAAGGCGTTGTTTATGTGAGTATGGTTAATGTTGCTATGGTTTTCCTGTGTACCTAGAAATAAGTGACATGCCATGATTTAAGTTCAAATTCAACTGTTCATTGCTGGTATATAGGAAAGAGATTGATTTTTTTTAATATTAACCTTGTATCCTACAACCTTGCTATAATGACTTATTAGTGAAGGAGTTTTTTTGTTGATTCTTTCAGATTTTCTACATAGACAATCATGTCATCTGTGAATAAAGACAGTTTTATTACTACCTTCACAATCTGTGTACCTTTTATTCTTTTTCTTGCCTTGTTGCGTTAGCAAGGACTTCTAGTATGATGTTGAAAAGGAGTGAAAAGGTGAGAGGGGCATCCTTGCCTTGTACCTGATCTTAGTGGGGAAAGCTTTGAGTTTCTCAACATTGAGGACGATATGAACTGAAGGTTTTTTGTAGATTTTTTTTTTTAATCAAGTTGAGAAATCTCCCCTCTATTCCTAGTTTACTGAGAGTTTTTATGATGAATGGGTCCTGAATTGTCAGATGCTTTTTCGGCATTTATTGATATGATCACATGATTTTTCTTTTTTAAAAAATATTTATTTATTTATTTTATTTTTGGCTGCATTGTGTCTTAGTTGCAGCATGCAGGATGTTCGTTGTGGCATGTAGGATCCTCCGCTGTGGCACACTGGCTTCTCTCTAGTTGTGGTGTGCGGGATCCAGAGCACATGGGCTCTGTAGCTGCGGCACGCAGGCTCTCTAGTCGTGGCCCGCATACTCAGTAGCTGCGGCGGGCGGACTTAGTTGCCCCATGGCATGTGGGATCTTAGTTCCCTGACCAGGGATTGAACTTGCATCCCCTGCATTGGAAGGCGGATTCTTAACCGCTGGACCACCAGGGAAGTCCCTTGATTTTTCTTTTTTAGTTTGTTGTTTTGATGGATTACATTAATTGATTTTTTTATTGTTAATTTTTTTAACATCTTTATCAGACTATAATTGCTTTACAATGGTGTGTTAGTTTTTGCTTTATAACAAAGTGAATCAGTTATACATAAACATATGTTCCCATATCTCTTCCCTCTTGTGTCTCCCTCCCTCCCACCCCTTTAGGTGGTCACACAGCGCAGAGCTGATCTCCCTATATGCTATGCAGCTGCTTCCCACTAGCTATCTATTTTACGTTTGGTACTGTCTATATGTCCATGCCACTCTCTCACTTTGTCACAGCTTACCCTTCCCCCTCCCCATATCCTCAAGTCCATTCTCTAGTAGGTCTGTGTCTTTATTTCCATCTTACCCCTAGGTTCTTCATGACATTTTTTTTCTTAGACTCTATATATACGTGTTAGCATACAGTATTTGTTTTTCTCTTTCACTCTGTATGACAGACTCTAGGTCCATCCACCTCACTACAAATAACTCAATTTCATTTCTTTCTATGGCTGAGTAATATTCCATTGTATATATGTGCCACATCTTCTTTATCCATTCATCTGTTGATGGACACTTAGGTTGCTTCCATGTCCTGGCTATTGTAAATAGAGCTGCAATGAACATTTTGGTACATGACGCTTTCTGAATTATGCTTTTCTCAGGGTATATGCCCAGTAATGGGATTGCTGGGTTGTATGGTAGTTCTATTTTTAGTTTTTTTAAGGAATCTCCATACTGTTCTCCACAGTGGCTGTATCAATTTACATTCCCAACAACAGTGCAAGAGGGCTCCCTTTTCTCCACACCCTCTCCAGCATTTATTGTTTGTAGATTTTTTGATGATGGCCATTCTGACCAGTGTGAGATGATATCTCATTGAAGTTTTGATTTGCATTTCTGTAATGATTAATGATGTTGAGCATTCTTTCATGTGTTTGTTGTCAATCTGTATATCTTCTTTGGAGAAATGTCTATTTAGGTCTTCTGCCCATTTTTGGATCGGGTTGTTTGTTTTCATGATATTGAGCTTCATAAGCTGCTTGTAAATTTTGGAGATTAATCCTTTGTCAGTTGCTTCATTTGCAAATATTTTCTCCCATTCTGAGGGTTGTCTTTTCGTCTTGTTTATGGCTTCCTTTGCTGTGCAAAAGCTTTGAAGTTTCATTAAGTCCCATTTGTTTATTTTTCTTTTATTTCCATTTCTCTAGGAAGTGGGTCAAAAAGGATCTTGCTGTGATTTATGTCATAGAGTGTTCTCCCTATGTTTTCCTCTAAGAGTTTGATAGTGTGTGGCCTTATATTTAGGTCTTTAGTCCATTTTGAGTTTATTTTTGTGTATGGTATTAGGGAGTGTTCCAATTTCATACTTTTACATGTACCTGTCCAGTTTTCCCAGTACCACTTATTGAAGAGGCTGTCTTTTCTCCACTGCATATTCTTGCCTCCTTTATCAAAGATAAGGTGACCATATGTGTGTGGTTTTATCCCTGGGCTTTCTATCCTGTTCCATTGATCTATATTTCTGGTTTTGTGCCAGTACCATACTGTCTTGATTACTGTAGCTTTGTAGTATAGTCTGAAGTCAGGGAGCCTGATTCCTCCAGCTCAGTTTATCTTTCTCAATATTGCTTTGGCTATTTGAGGTTTTTTTGTGTTTCCATACAAATTGTGAAATTTTTTGTTCTAGTTCTGTGAAAAATGCCATTGGTAGTTTGATAGGGATTTCATTGAATCTGTAGATTGCTTTGGGTAGTATAGTCATTTTCACAATGTTGATTCTTCCAATCCAAGAACATGGTATATCTCTCCATCTATTTGTATCATCTTTAATTTCTTTCATCAGTGTCTTATAATTTTCTGCATAGAGGTCTTTTGTCTCCTTAGGTAGGTTTATTCCTAGATATTTTATTCTTTTTGTTGCAGTGGTAAATGGGAGTGTTTCCTTAATTTCCCTCTCAGATTTTTCATCATTAGTATATAGGAATGCTAGAGATTTCTGTGTATTAATTTTGTATCCTGCTACTTTATCAGATTCATTGATTAGCTCTAGTAGTTTTCTGGTAGCATCTTTAGGATTCTCTATGTATAGTATCAGGCCATCTGCTAACAGTGACAGCTTTACTTCTTTTACGATTTGGATTCTTTTTACTTCTTTTTCTTCTCTGATTGCTGTGGCTAAAACTTCCAAAACTATGTTGGATAAGAGTAGTGACAGTGGGCAACCTTGTCGTGTTCCTGATCTTAGTGGAAATGGTTTCAGTTTTTCCCCATTGAGGAAGATGTTGGCTGTGAGTTTGTCATATATGGCCTTTATTATGTTGAGGAAAGTTCCCTCTATGCCTGCTTTCTGCAGGGTTCGTAACATAAATGGGTATTGAATTTTGTCAGAAGATTTCTCTGCATCGATTGAGATTATCATATGGTTTTTCTCCTTCAATTTGTTAATATGGTGTATCACACTGATTGATTTGCGTATGTTGAAGAATCCTTGCATTCCTGGGATAAACTCCACTTGATCATGGTGTATGATCCTTTCAATGTGCTGTTGGATTCTGTTTGCTAGTATTTTGTTGAGGATTTTTGTATCTATGTTCATAAGTGATGTTGGCCTGTAGCTTTCTTTCTTTGTGACATCTTTGTCTGGTTTTGGTATCAGGGTGATGGTGGCCTCGTAGAATGAATTTGGGAGTGTTCCTCCCTCTGCTATATTTTGGAAGAGTTTGAGAAGGATAGGTGTTAGCTCTTCTCTAAATGTTTGATAAAATTCGCCGCTGAGGCCATCTGGTCCTGGGGTTTTGTTTCCTGGAAGATTTTTAATCACAGTTTCAATTTCAGTGCTTGTGACTGGTCTGTCCATATTTTCTATTTCTTCCTGGCTCAGTCTCGGAAGGTTATGCATTTCTAAGAATTTGTCCATTTCTTCCATGTTGTCCATTTTATTGGCATATAGTTGCTTCCTGTAATCTCTCATGATCCTTTGTATTTCTGCAGTGTCTGTTGTTAACTTCTCCTTTTTCATTTCTAATTCTATTGATTTGAGTCTTCTCCCTTTTTTTCTTGGTGAGTCTGGCTAATGGTTTATCAATTTTGTTTATCTTCTCAAAGAACCAGCTTTTAGTTTTATTGATCGTTGCTATTGTTTCCTTCATCTCTTTTTCATTTATTTCTGATATGATGTTTATGATTTCTTTCCTTCTACTAACTTTGGGGTTTTTTTGTTCTTCTTTCTCTAATTGCTTTAGGTGTAAGTTTAGGTTGTTTACTTGAGACGTTTCTTGTTTCTTAAGGTAGGATTGTATTGCTATAAACTTCACTCTTAGAACTGCTTTTGCTGCATCCCATAGGTTTTGGGTCGTCGTGTTTTCATTGTCATTTGTTTCTAGGTATTTTTTTTATATCCTCTTTGATTTCTTTAGTGATCTCTTGGTTATTAAGTAGTGTATTGTTTAGACTCCATGTGTTTGTATTTTTTACAGAGTTTTTCCTGTAATTGATACCTAGTCTCATAGCGCTGTGGTCAGAAAAGATACTTGATATGATTTCAATTTTCTTAAATTCACCAAGGCTTGATTTGTGACCCAAGATATGACCTATCCTGGAGAATTTTCCATGAGCACTTGAGAAGAATGTGTATTCTGTTGTTTTTGGATGGAATGTCCTATAAATATTAATTAAGTCCATCTTGTTTAATGTATCATTTAAAGCTTGTGTGTCCTTATTTATTTTCATTTTGGATGATCTGTCCATTGGTAAAAGTGGGGTGTTAATGTCCCCTACTATGATTGTGTTACTGTCCATTTCCCCTTTTATGGCTGTTAGCATTTGCCTTATGTATTGAGGTGCTCCTATGTTGGGTGCATAGATATTTACAATTGTTATATCTTCTTCTTGGATCGATCCCTTGATCATTATGTAGTGTCCTTCTTTGTCTCTTGTAATAGTCTTTATTTTAAAGTCTATTTTGTCTGATATGAGAATTGCTATTCCAGTTTTCTTTTGATTTCCATTTGCATGGAATATCTCTTTCCATCCCCTCACTTTCAGTCTGTATGTGTCCCTAGGTCTGAAGTGGGTCTCTTGTAGACAGCATATGTATGGGTCTTGTTTTTGTATCCATTCAGCCAGTCTGTATCTTTTGGTTGGACCATTTAATTCATTTACATTTAAAGTAATTATCAATATGTATGTTCCTATTACCATTTTCTTAATTGTTTTGGGTTTGTTATTGTAGGTCTTTTCCTTCTCTTGTGTTTCCTGCCTACAGAAGTTCCTTTAGTATTTGTTTTAAAGCTGGTTTGGTGGTGCTGAATTTTCTTAGCTTTTGCTTGTCTGTAAAGGTTTTAATTTCTCCATCAAATCTGAATGAGATTCTTGCTGGGTAGAGTAATCTTGGTTGTAGGTTTTTCTCCTTCATCACTTTAAATATGTCCTGCCACTCCCTTCAGGCTTGCAGAGTTTCTGCTGAAAGATCAGCTAACCTTATGGGGATTCCCTGATGTGTTATTTGTTGTTTTTCCCTTGCTGCTTTTAATATTTTTTCTATGTATTTAATTTTTGATAGTTTGATTAATATGTGTCTTGGCGTGTTTCTCCTTGGATTTATCCTGTATGGGACTCTCTGTGCTTCCTGGACTTGATTATCTATTTCCTTTCCCATATTATGGAAGTTTTCAACTATAATCTCTTCAAATATTTTCTCAGTCCCTTTCTTTTTCTCTTCTTCTTGTGGGACCCCTGTAATTCGAATGTTGGTGTGTTTAATGTTGTCCCAGAGGTCTCTGAGACTGTCCTCAGTTCTTTTCATTCTTTTTTCTTTATTCTGCTCTGCAGTAGTTATTTCCACTGTTTTATCTTCCACCTCACTTATCCGTTCTCCTGCCTCAGTTATTCTGCTATTGATCCCTTCTAGAGAATTTTTAATTTCATTTATTGTGTTGTTCATCATTGTTTGTTTGCTCTTTAGTTCTTCTAGGTTCTTGTTAAATGTTTCTTGTATTTTCTCTATTCTATTTCCAAGATTTTGGATCATCTTTACTATCATTATTCTGAATTTTTTTTCGGGTAGACTGCCTATTTCCTCTTCATTTGTTAGGTATGGTGGGTTTTTTCCTTGCTCCTTCATCTGCTGTGTGTTTTTCTGTCTTCTCATTTTGCTTAACTTACTGTGTTTGGAGTCTCCTTTTCGCAGGCTGTGGGTTCATAGTTCCCGTTGTTTTTGGTGTCTGTCCCCAGTGGCTGAGGTTGGTTCAGTGGGTTGTGTAGGCTTCCTGGTGGAGGGGACTAGTGCCTGTGTTCTGGTGGATGAGGCTGGATCTTGTCTTTCTGGTGGGCAGGTCCATGTCTGGTGGTGTGTTTTTGGGTGTCTGTGGCCTTATTATGATTTTAGGCAGCCTCTCTGCTAATGGGTGGGGTTGTGTTCCTGTTTGCTAGTTGTTTGGCATAGGGTGTCCAGCACTAGCTTGCTGATCGTTGAGTGAAGCTGGGTCTTGGCGTTTAGATGGAGATCTCTGGGAGATTTTCGCCATTTGATACTACGTGGAGCTGGGATGTCTCTTGTGGACCAGTGTCCTGAACTCTCCCACCTCAGAGGCACAGACCTGACACCTAGTTGGAGCACCAAGAGCCCTTTATCCACACGGAAAAAGAGAAAAAGTGAAAAAAATTGTATATATCTTTGCTCCCAAAGTCCACCTCCTCAATTTGGGATGATTCGTTGTCTTTTCAGGTAATCCACAAATGCAGGGTACATCAAGTTGATTGTGGAGATTTAATCTGCTGCTCCTGAGGCTGCTGGGAGAGATTTCCCTTTCTCTTCTTTGTTCGCACAGCTCCTGGGGTTCAGCTTTGGATTTGGACCCTGTTCTGCGTGTAGGTCGCCTGAGGGTGACTGTTCTTCGCTCAGACAGTACTGGGTTAAAGGAGCAGCTGATTCGCGGGCTCTGGCTCACTCAGGCCGGGCGGAGGGAGGGCTACAGAGTGCGGGGCTAGCCTGCAGCGGCAGAGGCTGGCGTGACGTTGCACCAACCAGAGGCGCGCCGTGTGTTCTCTCGGAGAAGTTGTCCCCAGATCACGGGACCCTGGCAGTGGCGGGCTGCACAGGCTCCCGTGAGGGGCCGTGTGGATAGTGACCTGTGCTCGCACACAGGCTTCTTGGTGGCGGCAGCAGCAGCCTTAGCGTCTCATGCCCATCTCTGGGGTCCACGCTGATAGCCGTGGCTCGTGCCCGTCTCTGGAGCTCCTTTATGCAGCGCTCTTAATCCCCTCTACTCGCGCACCAGGAAACAAAGAGGCAAGAAAAAGTCTCTTGCCTCTTTGGCAGCTCCAGACTTTTTCCTGGATTCCCTCCCGGCTAGCCGTGGCACACTAACCCCCTGCAGGCTGTGTTCACGCCGCCAACCCTATTCCTCTCCCTGCATTCCAACCGAAGCCTGAGCCTCAGCTCCCAGCCCCGCCCGCCCCTGCGGGTGAGCAGACAAGGCTCTCGGGCTGGTGAGTGCTGGTTGGCACCAATCCTCTGTGCGGGAATCTCTCCGCTTTGCCCTCCGCACCCCTGTTGCTGCGCTCTCCTCCGCTACTCCGAAGCTTCCCCCCACCGCCACCCGCAGTCTCCGCCCACGAAGGGACTTCCTAGTGTGTGGAAACCTTTCCTCCTTCACAGCTCCCTCCCACTGGTGCAGGTCCCGTCCCTATTCTTTTGTCTCTGTTTTTTCTTTTTTCTTTTGCCCTACCCAGGTACATGGGGAGTTTCTTGCCTTTTGGGAGGTCTGAGGTCTTCTGCCAGCGTTCAGTAGGTGTTCTGTAGGAGCTGTTCCACATGTAGATGTATTTCTGATGTATTTGTGGGGAGGACGGTGATCTCTGCATCTTACCCTTCCGCCATCTTGAAGCTCCTCCAATTGATTTTTTTAAATTTATTTATTTATATGGCTGTGTTGGGTCTTCGTTTCTATGCGAGGGCTTTCTCCAGTTGTGGCAAGCAGGGGCCACTCTTCATTGCGGGGTGTGGGCCTCTCACTATTGCGGCCTCTCTTGTTGCGGAGCACAGGCTCCAGACGTGCAGGCTCAGTAATTGTGGCTCATGGGCCCAGTTGCTCCGCGGCATGTGAGATCCTCCCAGACCAGGGCTCGAACCCGCGTCCCCTGCATCGGCAGGCAGAGTCTCAACCACTGCGCCACCAGGGAAGCCCCCCTCCAATTGATTTTTGATTGTTGATCCTGTCTTGCATACCTGGGATGAATCCCACTTGATTGGGTCATCTAATGATTTAGACAGAGCAAATTAATTCCTAAAACTTGTCTTTTTTGATAAATAAACAGCACCTCTCAAATCAGTTATTTTCCCTCCATCATTTATTTTGGAGATAATATCTTTTCCCTTTATTAATTACTATAGAGCACATAGTAAAAGTTCAAATAATACAAAAAATTTTTAAATGAAAAATAAATGCTCCTCTAACACCAGACCCTAGATGCACTCCTCAGAGGCCACCACTCTACAGATTTATTTTGGTGCATCCTTCCAGAATTTCCTTCCAGAATTTTCTGTTTCCTTTCAGAAAAAAATAATGACCTCCTTTTATTATGGACTAATAACAACCCTACTGAGGTGTAGTTTTTATGGGCCAAGTGACCTGGAGAGTTGTTTTATAGGGCTAGCTTGGCTGACACTTCTAGAACTAGAGGTAAGATGCATTGGGTTTTTGTCTCAGGCTCTGAATGCCTCCAGAAATGTTGAGATCCACTTGATGTTTCTCTCGGCTCCTTTATTCTCATTCATGGGCTTGTATTTGTGCTGGATGACTGATAGTCACATCCTATTTTGGGGGGAGTGTCCTCACTGCTTCTTTCATTATGTCATTTTATATTCCCCCTGTACCGTGACTGGAATAAATGAAGAACGCTTCCATGCTCTTCCCCTTCTCTGCTCACCTCTGTGTCTTGCAGACTTAGGATGTCTTCAAAGAGGACCTTTCCTCCCAAAGACCCTGTTTAAAATTCCACTCCCTCAGTGGTATGTGAAGAACAGTCAGAGATGCTGAAAGACGTTTGATGGGTGAGATTCCTTCCAGGGAATAGTGACTTACTTAGATCCCAGAGGACCCCAGTCAGTGAGGGGCAAGAAGAAAGGGGGCCTGGCCTCAGGGCAAAGGAGAGCAGAAAGGGAAGCCACAGGCATTTGCTCAGGTAGTTTGTGAGCGTGCCTTGCAGTGAGGGTTTTAGGTGCCTGTACGACCATGGTAGTCCCTGTGCACATTTTTGCAGGAGGGCTTAGAAAGATTTTCCAATCACAGTTGATCAACCAGTAAGCATTTATTAAACCAACAAAATTTTAATGCCCCATCACATACACTATCTGAGTCTTCTCTCTAAAGTGACACTCCAAATCACATTGCTCCTTGTCACTTTTTTCATAGCACTTATGGCTATTTATTAACTTCTTCAGTCCTTTGGGTGCCTGCTTGCTGTCTGTCTTCCCCACTAGACTGGCAGCTCCGTGAGGGCAGGGATGCTGCTGCATCGCAGTGTCTAGTGCCTGGGATACTGTAAGTGCTTAATACAAATATCGATTAGCTGAAATAATACATAATGAATACACTTTACCAAATAGTAATGACAGTAGGAGTGGTCACCACCATTTGTGGAGCACTTACTATGTGCCAGTTCCTGTGCTAGCCACCTTTCATCTCATGTAATCCTCAGAAGCAGCTCTGTGAAGTGAGAATTAATATCCCTATTTTATAGGTTAGGAAAATGGGCCAAGAAATATATCCTGTCCCAGGACATACAGCCAGTAAGCAGTGGGCTGAGATGTGAACCTTGGTCTGTCCAAGACCACGAAGTTCAAGGTATGAGGTATAATCCCTAGGGATGTTAACCATGAGTAGTCACTGCAGAAACGGGCCCAAAGGGCCCAAAGGAGCAGGTTGCCACCTTCCAGGTGAGTGTCAGGTGGCTGGTGGCAGGCCAGGCATCTGCTCTTCAGGAATTGAAATGGAGACACCCAGACAGTCGTCAACACCGTGCTGCGGGGTGGGTTTATCCCTGATGCGAGTTCCTGGTAGATATTTTGAGCAGTTGTGAATTATTTAGGTACCGAGGCAGAAACACTTCCTGGCATTGAATCCTAACTGAAAATTGCACATGAAATTAAAGTCAAGAGGTTCAGCAGTTATTTATTTATTTTTTCTGTTAATGAATGAGGAAAAAAACACCTGTTCAGCCATCAGCTTTATGTTTCACCTTCTTGTTTCTCTTCCCTGGATCTCCAAGTGGCTCCTCAGTGCTTTGTGAGTCTTTTTTTTTTTTTTTTTTTTATCATATCTTGCAAAATACCTGAGAGCCGTTTTCACTGTTCTGAGTGCCCAGAGAGTGCTCAGTTTGATCCGTTCTCCCACAAGGAGAGCTTCAGCAGATAGAATTGAGGCCTAATGAGCCCCCTCGTCATGGCAGACTCCCTCCTTCTCTGGGCCCTCTCCGAGCCTCGCTGCTTTCCCTCCTTCTGGGCTGTTGTGCTAATTGGAGATCAACTGAGCTATTATTGTGAATTTATACAACACATTATGTGTTGTAAAATGCCTCATATTTAGTTTTTCAGTCATTTCTTAAGTAAGTCACTAACTAGGGAAGGAGGAGAATTCAGAAGGATCTAGGCCCAACTTGCAGGCTTATCCTAGTGGGTTAACCTGGTGAGGGCAAAACCTGTAAGAGGGACCAAGTGCATGTTCTTAATGAGGGTCGGTGCTGGTCAGCCCCTGAGAGGGATCCCTGCATATTTCCATGTCTTTTTTTTTTTTTTTTGGCTGCACTGCGTGGCTTGCGGGATCTTAGTTCCCCGACGAGGTATTGGACCTGGGCCCCAGCAGTGAACGCAGTGAAAGCACCAAGTCCTAACCACTGGACTGCCAGGGACTTCCCCCCATGTCTTTTTTTTTTTAAGTTTTATTGAGATATAATACACATACCATACAATTCACCCATTTAAAGTGTATAATTCAGTGGGTTCTAGTATATTCATAGGGTTGTACAACCATCACCACAGTGAACTTTAGAGCATTCCATCACTCCCCAAAGAAACACCAGACTGCTTAGTCATCACTCCACCCAACCCCTGCATTTCCCCCAGCAGCCACTAATCTACTTTCTGTCTCTATAGATTTGCCTATTCTGGACATTTCATATACATGGAATCATAAGATATGTGGTCTTTGTGACTGATGTTTTTCAATTAACATAATGTTTTCTGGGTTCATTCATGTTGTATCAGTGCTTCATTCATACTTGTATCAGGATGTATCAGTAACTTTATTTCTTTTCATTGCCAAATACTATTCCATTGTATGGATATACCACAGTTTGTTTATCCATTCATTTTCTGATGGACATTTGAGTTGTGTCTACTTTTTGGCTATTATGGATAATGCTGCTATGAACATTTATGTACAGGTTTTTGTACGAACATACATTTTCATTTACCTAGGAGTAGAATTGCTGGTGCATGTGGTAATTCTATGTTTAAGCTTTGAGGAACTGGCAGACTGTTATCCACAGTGGCTCAACTATTTTACATTCCTGCCAGCAGTATGTGAGAGTTCCATTTTCTCCATATTCTCACGAATAACATTGTTATTATTTGACTTTTTGACTACAGCCATCTTAGTAGGTGTGAAGTAAAGTGGATTTGCACTGTAGCTTGGGTTTGTATTTCCCTGGTGGCTTCCACTGTATCTTGACAATAAAATTTTTTATACATATCTAATTATTTTTGGTGAGAACACAAGTTCTACTCTTGGCAAATTTCAATTATATAATACAGTGTAATTGACTATAATCACTATGTTTTACATTACATTCTCAGACCTTACTCATCTTATTTACCAGTCTTATAGCTGAAAGTGTATACCCTTTATCAACGTCTCCCTGTTTTCCCCAGCCCCTGGCAACTACTTTTTTACTCTCTATTTCTTTGAGTTTGACTTTTTTTTTTCTGATTCCACATATAAGTGATACCATGCAGTTTTTGTCTTTCTCTGTCTGGCTTATTTCGCTCAGCAAAGTGTTCTCAAATTTTATTCATGTTGCCGCAAATGGCAGGATTTCATTCTTTCTCATGGCTGAATAACATTCCATTGCTATGTATATAAATTTATCCTTTGATGAATACTTAGGTTGTTTCCATATCTTGGCTATTGTGAATAATGCTGCAGTAAACATGGGAGTGCAGATATCTCTTCATTACGCTGCTTTCATGTCCTTTGGATATATACCCAGAGGTGGGATTGCTGGGTCATATGGTGGTTGTATTTAAAAACTTTTTTTATCAAAGTACAGTTGATTTACAATATTGTGTTAGTTTCAGATGTACAGCAAAGTGATTCAGTTACACATATTTTTTTCAGATTATTTTCCGTTATAGGTTATTATGAGATATTGAATATAGTTCCCTGTGCTATACAGTAAATCCTTGTTGCTTATCTATTTTATGTATAGTAATGTGTATCTGTTAACCCATATTCCTAATTTCCCCTCCCCGCTTCCTTTTCCCTTTGGTCACCATAAATTTGTTTTCTATGTCTGTGAGTCTGTTTCTGTTTTGTATATAGATTCATTTGTATTATTTTTTAGATTCCACATAAAAGTGATATCACATAGTATTTGTCTTTCTCTGTCTGACTGACTTCACTCTCTGATAATCTCTAGGTCCATCCATGTTGCTGCAAATGGCAATATTTCATTCATTTTTATGGCTGAGTAATATTCCGCCTTCTTAAACCAATCATCTGTTGATGGGAATTTGGGTTGTTTCCATTCTTGACAATAAAGTTTTTACTTAGGCAGCTGGATGTTCTGCTGGGGGTTAATATTGGAACAGACGAGGAGAGTGACTGTCTCTGGAACCCTCCTCTCCTCAGGCAACCTGACGTCCATGGGGCATCCCTCACCCTTGAGCCTTTTCTGTCCGTGGGACTGGGGGAGGGGGTAGACCAAGTCTGAACCACTGCCCAGGCCTTCACTCTGTTAGCCACCTTCAGAGTTGGCCTTCTGCTTTACTGGCCATTCTTAATTATCCCATGACCCACAAAAAGCATGAAGATTTAAAACAATTTGCTTTTAAAATTCAGTTACAGATGTCCTGTCATAACTGCAAGCTGAGTTATGAAAGTTTCTAAGGTCACAAGTGTTTTTATGAAGACACTATATGTCAAACCCGCAGCACAGAAGAAAGTCTGTGTTTTCCAGCTTTCCTGTGTCCTCAAAAATGAATGGATAAGCAGAGCCCAAATCCTTGGAAATACGTTTTTTTTGAAAAATTAAATTCCTTATCTTGAGAGAGTTGTAGATTTATATGCAGTTGTAAGAAGTAATACCAAGAGATCCCATCCTTGGGCTGTTTACCTGTGGGAGAAAATAAAGATTTACTGAGGGACTGGAAAATAACTCTGGAAGCATGCCAGGAATTCCAACTATTTCTGCTGCCATCAGCTCCCTGCTGTCCCCAGGATGAGGACCATATGACCCAACAATCAAATAAGCTGCTCCGGAGGAGTGGTTACTTATTGACAGCAGCTATTCAGTGTTGCGATTTATTTTGGCTTAAGGTGGACAAACCTAATAACACTACCTGCTTCTCTTCCTTCTCATTCTTGTTCTTAAGGGTCAGTTGCTAAAATTGAATCTTTCCTGCCATGGCTGCTGCTGCTGCCCCTAATCCTTTGAACTTTTAAAAGACATTAAGCCTGCCAAAGGTCTCATTTTAACTTAGACCTACCCACACTGGGAAAAAATCCTCTAAATGAGGCAAAGAATGTAAATAAGCTAATGATTATAAAATTGGTCAGTGTAGTACCTGGCATATCATTTGAGTTTGGTTCTTTCACTGATTCCACACATATTTATAAAACTATAACTCTGTGTTAGGCATTGTTTGAGATGCTAGGGGTACAATTAGAGAAAAAAAAACACGTAGAAATTTCTGCCCTCATCTAGCTTACATTCTCCTGAGGGGAGACAAAAAAATTACAACAGAAAACAAAACCAAAAAGTAAAATAATGGATAAAAAGTAGGGAGTGGGGGCAAAGTGGGGAGGAGGAGGGAGTGGGGATGGATTCCATTTAAAAAAACCTTTTAATATTGTGCTGTACATTACATCCCCAGGACTTATTTATCTTATAACTGGAAGTTTGTACCTTTTGACCCCCCTTCACCCATTTCACACCTCTGCCCCTCCCACCCCTCACTCCTGACAACCACTGATCTGTTCTATCTGTGAGTTCAGTTTTTTGCTTTTTTGTTTGTTTGTTTGTTTTGTTTTGTTTTTGCGGTACGCGGGCCTCTCACTGTTGTGGTCTCTCCCATTGTGGAGCACAGGCTCCGGACGCGTAGGCTCAGCGGCCATGGCTCACGGGCCTAGCCGCTCCGCGGCATGTGGGATCCTCCCGGACCGGGGCACGAACCCGTGTCCCCTGCATCGGCAGGCGGACTCTCAACCACTGCGCCACCAGGGAAGCCCTGCTTTTTGTTTTTTAGATAACTCATATAAGTGAAGTCATACAGTATTCCTCTTTTTCTGTCTGACTTATTTCACTCAGAATAATACCCTCCAAGTCCATCCTTGTTGTTGCAAATGGCAAAATTTCATTCTTTTTTATGACTGAGTAGTATTCCATTGTGTGTGTGTGTATGTGTGTGTATCACATCTTCTCTATCCATTTATCTGTTGATGGACACTTAGGTTGCTTCCATATCTTGGCAATTGTAAATAATGCTAAATAATGCTGCTATGAACATCAGGGTGTGTGTATCTTTTCAAATCAGGTTTTTGTTTTTTTGGATATATACCCAGGAGTGGGATTGCTGGGTCATACAGTAGTTCTATTTTTAGTTTTTTGAGAAACCTCCATACTGTTTTCCACTATAGCTGCACCAATTTACATTCTCACCAACAGTGTACAAGAGTTCCCTTTTTGCTACATCTTTGCCGACGTTTGTTATTTGTATTCTTTTGATGATAGCCATTCTGACAGGTGTGAGGTGATATCTCACCGTGGTTTTGATTTTGCATTTCCTTTATGATTAGCAATGTTGCACATCTTTTCATGTGCCTGCTGGCCATCTGCATTTCCTCTTTGGAAAAATGTCTATTCAGTTCTGCCAATTTTTTAATCGGGTTGTTTGTTTTTTTTGATGTTGAGCTATTTATATATGTTGGGTATTAACCCCTTATCAGTCATATCATTTGCAAATATTTTCTCCCATTCAGTAGGTTGTCTTTTCCTTTTGTCAATGGTTTCCTTTGCTGTGCAAAAGCAGCCCTATACATTACATAAAGGAATGAGCATGGCTGCGTCTTATAAAAGTTCATTTACATAAATAGGCAGAAGAGCAAGTTTGGCCATGGACTGCAGTTTGTCAATCCCTGCACTAGAATAAAAAATGTGAGGGAGGTGAGAAATCAGGCCCTGTGGATGGGTATCTTCGGGGAGAGCGTTCCGAGCAGAAGCAACAACCAGTGCAGAGGCCCTGAGGTGGGTTTGTGGCTGGCCTGAGAGAAGAACAGTAAAGGCCGAGTGAACAAGTGGAAAACTAGTAGGAGACAAGGTGGGAGAGGTGGAGGGGCCGTTCCTATGGGGGTTTGTAGGCCAAGGTAAACTCAATGCATGTTTACTAAGAATATTCAAAAGAATAATCAATGAACTGCTTTTTTAACAATTGAAGTATGACATGCATATAGAAAGGTATTCAAGCATACAGCATGACACTTTTGTAAAGTGAACACTGGGTGACAGCACCCAGATCCAGAAACACAACCGGACTGGCACTTCAGAAGCCCTCCCCATGCCTCCTCTCGGGCACTGCTCCTGGTGGGTGACCACTAGCCTGGCTTCTAACACCACAGGTTAGTTGTGCCCATTGTTGAACTTCATATAACTTTTCATAAGAGGCACGTGTGGTATGCTCTCTGTTGCCTGCCTACATCTGACCTTTTGGGCTTAAGGTTATGTTTCTGAAATTCATCCTTGTTGCTGCTTTTGGTTATAATTTAATTCTCACTAAGGTGTGGGAGTCAATTCTATGAAGATATTATTTAGTTGTGTTTTCCACTGTTGATGGACATTTACATTGTTTCCAGTTTTGGCCATTACAAGCTGCTTTGTTAGCTTTAACTTAAAAAAGAAAACCAAACTCAAGCACACAGAGTCAGCCAAATATTTAGGGGCTTTTGGAGTTTTTGGAAAACAGTTGCAAGTGTTTGAGAACAAGACAGGCCTGGACCATTCACAGACTGTCCAGGGATGAGGTTGTTGTTTTCCTGCTGCGGCTCAGGAGGTCCAAGGCGGCCAGCACTGCAGCTGCCACAGGCCTAGCTGTGTGGCCCGCGATCATGGAGTTGGTGTGGTTTGCTCAAGTGGCCAAGCCACCTTCCCCTGTGACACTCCTCTAGCAGACATCTGTCCGAGTGTTCCAGAAAGAGGCTCTTGTGGTGGGGCCTCTGGGGCTCCCACGAGCACTTCTGCAACCGTGGTCTGTGGGATCACGGAGAACGTGTGTTCCCTAAATCTGTAAACCTGTGATGCAGAAACGCGAAACTTTTTGGGCCATGACACTTTCTTCCCACATCCTTGGAAAGAACGTAAAAATTTAGGCAACTCAAGGTCAAATCTGCCTGGAGAAGGGAAGTCTGTGTCTGCGAGTATTCTTCATGAAGTGCTCAGGCAGCACCATGAGCAGATCACTTTCCGGTGCTTTGGAAGCTGACCTTTCTGAGCACGCGGGTCTTGTGCTGAACACGCAGGCCAGATGCGCTTTGCAGCTGCAGAGTCATGAGGTGGAAATCTGATCACTCTTAGGAGGACCTTGGTGGCTCTCCCGTTCCTCCCGGCTCTCTCGGGCCACGTGTCCTGTTGCCCCTCTGCTCAGCCAGCACACCCTCTCCCATCTACATCATCCTCTTAACGATGCAACATGGCCCCGGCTGCCCATCTGGTGGCCTCAGCCCTTGGCTAATCTTAGAACACTCCCAGGTTACCACTGGGGCTCACACAGCCTCCGTGTCCTTCTTGAGCGCTTTCTGATTTGACTGGAGGGGGAAGTTCCTCCTTGTGGACTCATTCTAAATTGAGGAGCCCAAGAAGACACACCAGTAGGTAAACTGAGGAAATAGGTGGGCTGGAAAAAGCAAGAGAGAAGGCAGCCTCCCAAGTTAGCAATTCTGAGCTTTCTCACCTGTTCATAGATGTAGGCTCTATTTTACAGGATTTCCCAGTAGCATGGATATTTCTAGACTCTTCCATCGCTTCTACAAGAGTCATTGTAAAATACCCCTTTCATGGTGCATTATTATATGGGGGGGTGCTCTCTTTCTGTGTAGAAGAAATTCTCATCATAGGAATAGACACCAGGCACAGAGCAGATGTGTGGAAATTGTTTGCTGAAAGAATGAATAAGGAAAGTATGTCTTTGAACTTTCTATAGCAACTCTGACATCCCACTGTATGGGGTCTCCTGAACCCAGCATTGTTTGTTGTCTGACTCTAGCTGACCTAATCTGACAATGCAATATCGCCTAGAAGACTTCCTGTCACTCATTCATTCATTCACTCATCAAATATTTACTGTGAAAGGTCCTGTGAGAGGATCTGGGTATGTAGCAGTGAACAAGACAGTACAAGTTCGTGGAGCTTCTGTTCTAGTGGGAAGAATCTGGCAATAATCAAACAGTAATACAAATAAAAATTAGGAAAGGTGGTGATGAATTCTATGTAGAAAAGTTCAGTTGGGTCAGGGGGATGAGAGAGTGAGGTGGAATAGGGATGAGGCAGTGTTCTTTCTAGGGTGGCTGGGAAGGTCTCTCTGATAAGGTGGTGTTTGAGCAGAGGCCTAGAGGAAATGAGGGGGAGCCAAGTGGGCATCTGGGAGAAGAACATTCCAGGAAAAGAGAAGAGGTTGAAAGGCCTCAAAGCAGAAGGGAGCATGTTGTATCTGAGGAACAAGAGGGGTTGGAGGAGCGAGGGGAGAGGGCTGGGAGAGAAGCCCAGACAGGTGGAGGCAGGTCCACCTGATGGGTCTTCCAGGTCGCTGGAAGCACTTGGAAGCCACTGGAAGGTTTTACTAGAGGGCAGCATGGTCAGACCTGTGTGTTTTAAGAGGATCACTCAGTTGCTGTGTGAGAATCGGCTCAAGGGGGACAGGAGCAAAAGCAGGGAGACCCACTGGAAGGCTGATACATTCTTCCTGGTGAGAGATGTACCCTTGTGTGGTGAGAATTTTTAGAATGCCCAAGGCTGCCAGGCTGTCCAGTGGTCCAGAAGAGGGTGTTCTACTTTTGTGTGAATTTCAAGCTCAGGATATAAAAACCTGCTTGGACTTGGCGAGGGAGCTGGTGAGGGCTTCCCTGGGCCCCTGCCCCCCACTCCTCTTCCTCTCCAAGGGCCCTCACCACAGAGCGCCGTGGGGCACAGACCCCGTGAAGCCAGGCAGCATCTGGGTGTTAGCAGCACTTGGTGCTCACCCGAAATGACAGCAGGACGCAGACCCCATTGTCTAGGGTGGCTGGGAAGGCCTCTCTGATAAGGCGGTGTTTGCGCAGAGGCCTAGAGGAAATGAGGGGGAGCCAAGTGGGTATCTGGGAGAAGAACATTCCAGGAAATGACAGCAGGACGCAGACCCCATTGTCACCAGCTTCAGGGCAGCCCCCTCCTCCTCTGAGGAGGAGAGTTTCACCTAGCTTTCATCACACAGGGCCTCCACAAGCTGTAGTTCCCCTTACCCTTCTTGCTGGAGTGAATTGGGCCTTTTCTTTCCTCCCTCCCTCCCTCCCTCCCTCCCTTCCCCCTTCTCTCTCTCTTTCTTTCCCTCTTTCTTTTCTTTCTTTCCCTCTTTTCTTTCTTTCTCTCTCCCTTTCTTTCTTTCTTTCTCTCTCCCTTTCTTTCTTTCTCTCTCTTTCTTTCTCTCTCTCTCCTCCCTCCCCACTCCCACCCTTCCCTCCTTCCTTCCTTCGCCCCTCCCTCCCTTCCCTTTTTTCCTTTTTAATTGAGATATAATTTACATATAGCATTGAGTAAGTTTAAAGTGTACAACGTATTGATTTGACACATTTATACATTGTGATTTGATTACCACTCTAGCTTTAGTTAACACCTCTAGCATGTCACATAATTATCATTTCCTTTTTGTGAGAACATTTAAGATCTAGTCTCATAGCAATTTTGAAATATTATCATATAGTACTGTTGACTGTAATCACTGTGCTGTGCATTAGATCTCTAGAACTTACTCATCGTCTAGTTGCAAGTACCCTAAACAACATCTCCCCAATTCCCCAACACCCCAGTCCCTGGTAACTACCACTCTACTCTCTGTTTCTATAATTGCACCTTTTTTTGATTCCACATATAAGTGCTATCATGCAGTATTTATCTTCCTCTATCTGGCTTATCTCACTTAGTATAATGTCCTTGAGGTCCATCCATGTTGTTGCAAATGGCAGGATTTCCTTCTTTTTCATGGCTGAATACTATTCCATTGTATATTTATACCACATCTTTATCCATTCATTTACTGACAGACACTTAGGTTGTTTCCATATCTTGGCTATTGTGAATAATGCTGCAATGAACATGGGAGTGCAGACATCTTTTCAATATCCTGTTTTCATTTCCTTTGAATATATACCTAGAACTGTGATTACTGGATTATATGGTAGTTCTATTTTTAATTTTCTGAGGAACCTCCCTACTGCTTTCCATAGTGGCTGCACCAATTTACATTCCCACCACCAGTACACAAGGGTTCCCTTTCTGCCACATGCTTGCAGCACCTGTTATCTCTTGTCTTCTTGATGATTGCCATTCTCACAGGTGTGAGGTGGAGTTGGGCCTTTTCTGTCCATGATTTCAACCATGTCTTCTGGGGTGTGGCTTTCCTTACACGTCTCTGGATCTGGACTCACCCGGTTCACTTAGGTGGTGGAAGTGTGGCCCTTGAGTGTTGGCCATTCCAACCCGTATGTCCAGTTTACACCTCTTTGTCTTCACCATTTGGATTCTGCCTTGATTATCTACTGCTACATAACAGATGACCACACACCGAGAGCCTTAAGACAACACTCATTTACTAGCTCTGTAGGCCAGAAGTGTGGTGGACTCAGCTGGGCTCTATGCTCAGGGAATCACAAAGCCACCGTCAAGGTTCAGCTGGGTTGGGCTTTTATTTGGAGGCTCAGGGAAAAATCTGTTTCCAAGGTCATTCAGGTTGGTGGTAGAAGCCAGTTCTTTGTGGTTGTAGAACTTAAGACCCATTTTCTTGGCTGTCGGCCAAGAGCTACTCTCAGCTTCTAGAGGTCACCCACATTCCTTGTCACGTGGCCCCCTCTGTCTTCAAGCCACAATGGTGCATTGAATCCTACTCGTGCTTTGACTCTCTCTGACTTCCCTTCTGCCACCAGTTGGAGAAAGCGCCCTGTTTTTAGGGATCATGTGATTATATTTGGCCTATCTGGATAATCCAAGGTAATCTCCCTACCTGAATGTCAGCTGTGCCGTGTAGCACAGCGTAAGCATGGGGGCGCTGTCTCATCATAATGATTGGTTCTGGGGATAAGGGCAGGACATCATTAGGGCCATTTTAGAAATGCTGCCTACCCTGACAGATTCTTTTGCTTCCAATATCAATAGTATTTGCAGACCTGCCTTTGCCCTCATGACTGGTGTACCTTGGTGATTACTACAGTGTGCTTTTACTTCCAGGACCTGAGTTCCTTCTTTTTTAGAGAGGCAGTTGGCATTTTGAAGCCACGTGGTGCCCTAGAACACAGCATAGTGACCAAAAATCGGTGTTTAGTGTTTGTCTGACGCTGAATAGGAAGGAACCAAGAAATGGTGGCCTATTATATCATTATATGATCACTAAAGCTTCTCATTAAAGCTAAAATTATAAGGGCTGAGATGTTCAAGGCCCTGTGTGTTTGAAGTTCTCATGGGTCATAAATTGGGAAGTGATCTAATGTCCTAGTGCATCTGCTTTTTCCTGTCACAGCCAACTTCCGGGAAACGTACCAGAGGAGCCTTCCCACCTCTGCTGGAACCTCCCATGATCAGGAGCTCATTACCTTATGATGCAGTCTATGCCATTCTTGAACAGATCTATTTATTTAAAAAATCTTCCTTCTATTGGCCCACATTGGCTTCCTTCTGACTCACCCAGTGTACCCATTTATAGCCTATAGCCACACCAAATGCCTCTTTTCTCTTATGAAATATGCTTATGCAGAGGTTTAGAGGCAGGCACCAAGCCTTGGAGCATCTCTTCTCCAGCTAAACTCCAGCTTTTCAGGCAACCTGGCACGTTGCCTTCTCTTCTGGTGCTGGGTACACCTTTAGAATGCAGGCTCGCTCAAGGGCAAGGCACTTTTTCTGTTGTACTCATCACTGTATCCCCAGCACCTAGCACAATGCCTTGTACATAGTAGGTACCAGTAAATATTTATTGATGGGCCGCAATCTCCTTTGGAAGTTAGGTGTTTGCATGTTCTCCCTGATTGACATTGCCCAGTCTTGTGAGCCATCCCAGGTCTCTACCTAGAAACAGTTAATGTTCTCTGTCTTAAATCCTTTCCAGAACTAGGCATATAAATAGATAAATAAAACAAGTTAATGATTCAGGTGCTTGAGAGAGTTGCTTCCATAAGTAACAAATTTTGGTGCTTGATTTAAATTGTACCTCAGAGTTGCAGCAGGCAGGAGGAGGTAACTTCATTACAGAGGAAAAAAGGATCATATTAAACTTGGAATTGGTTTGCCTTCTCCTCTCAAGTGCATGGAGTCACTTAATTAGATGCATCTCTCAATGTGAGCACTTGCTCCAGAGATGGGAATGAAGCCCCACTGACAATAAGAAGAAATTCCTTTCCAGAACAAATAGAAGATGTGGTTGCCTTGCTGCTTATTAAATAGTGGTCGCCTTGGTACCTAGAGACAGCAAATATGGGTATTCATGGTGGGTATTTGCCACAATATTCTAATATTACTGCTCAGTTTAAAATGCTTAGTTTTGTATAACATAATTATTGACACATTTGCATCATTTTTCTACAGGAAAAAGTGTAGGTAATTATATTGGTAAGAAATTGGAAGTTAGAGACACTGGCTTGGTAGCTCAGGTCTCTAACCTGAATGCATTACAATGCTCCCGTGAAAGAATTCCACACATAAAAATTTCAGGATGTTGTTCTGCTCTCTGAAAAATTGATGTGGTACCTTATAGGTAAAATAAGGGTCTTGCCTCGTCTTTACAACATTTATCGCTCCTCCTTCGAGCAGGTATTTACTGATTCCTGTGACACGTAAAGAAGTGCAGATTTTGAATAGAACTTTCAAAGGAAAATCTCTAGTTATATCATTTAAGATAGCTAGAAAAACAATGATAGAAAACAGTCGTTTATTGTCTTTTAATACTGTTTGATAAACATCAGAATAAACTAGTTTGTTTTTGACAACTTTTATCTGGACATAGTGTATTTCACACATATTAGGCAAATCAATTATAAAATAGAGCTCACTATTCTGGGTAGGAAATTTCAGTTGTTTAATTCTTTATTTGTTATCTCTTTCAATAGTGCACCTAATAATTAACTGACATGATTATAAAGCTTTGAATTGTAAGTTATATAGTGCTAGAAAGAAGCTAACCCCTATTCTCCATTCTTCTCCTCTCTTCCAAACTCATATTTTGCTGTCTCTAGATTTTTGCATGTTGTTAGAGTCCAAAGAATACATTAATTCTGCAACCTTTTTAGCTGAATTTCATTGACTAGTTAATTGACTCATTCAGCAAACATGCATTGGGCCTGCGTTGGGTTTAGATCACAGCACTAGGGTTAGAGAGTAGAAAAACTCTATAAGAGATAAAGGAGACTAACCTTAAAAATTTTTTTCTAAGTTAACAACACATCCATCACCTCACATAATTACTTTTTTTGTGTGTGTGGTGAGAGATTCAAGATCTATTCTCTTAGCGGCTTTCAAGTATATAATACACTATGGTTAACTATAGTCACCATGCTGTACCTCAGATCCTCAGAACTTATTCATCTTGTAACTGGGAATGTGCACCCTTTGACCAACATCATCCCATTTTCCCCACCTCTCAGCCCCTGGCAACCACCACTCTACTCTCTGTTTCTATGAGTTTGGCTTTTCTAGATTCTCAGAAGTGAGATCATATAGTATTTGTCTTTCTCTGACTGCTTAATTCACGTAGCACGTTGCCCTCAAGATTCATCTATGTTGCAAATGACAGAATTTCCTTCTTTTTTACAGATGAATAATATTGCCATTATATATAAAAATATACCACATCTTTATCCATTCATTTGTCAATGGACACTTAGGTTGTTTCCATGTCTTGGTTATTGTGAATAATGCTGCTGTGAACATGGGGGTGCAGATATCTCTGAGATACCGGTTTCATTTAGAGGAGGCTTACCCCTAATTAGTCTATAGACCAGTAGTTCTCAAAGTGTGGTCACACCCCAGTATTGACATTGTGTATGTGTGTGTGCACACACATGCATGTACTGTATACATGCTGATAGCCCTGGAATATACTACAGTAGGAAATGGACATTCATGATTTGAATAAAATTAATGCACTTTATTTTTTAGAGCAGTATTACGTATACAGAAAAATTGTGCGGAATATACAGAATTCCCATCTACCCCTTTTCCTCCATCTCCCCCACTCTCCCCTATTATTAACATTTTGCATTAGAGTAGTACATTTGTTACAATTGATGAACCAATATTGATACATTATTATTAACTAAAATCCATAGTTAACATCAGGGTCACTCTTTGTGTTGTGTAGTTTGTTGGGTTTTGACAAATGCATAATGTTATATATCCACCATTACAGTATCATTTAGAATAGTTTCACTGCCCTAAAAATCCTCTGATTTCTACCTATTCATCCATCCCTTCCTTTCCCCAAACCTTAGCTACCACTGATCTTTCTACTGTTGTTTCTATAGTTTTGCCTTTTCCAGATTGTACTGTAGTTGAAAGAAGACATTTTATACCCTGTTTAGACTGACTTCTTTCACTTAGCGATATGCATTTAAGGTTCCTCTGTGACTTTTTGTGACTTGATAGCCCAGTGAATAATAAATATTCCATTGTCTAGATGTGCTAGCTTTGTTTATCTATTGAAGGACATCTTGGTTGCTCCCAAGTTTGGGCAATTATGAATAAAGCTTCTGTAAACATTCATGTGCAGGTTTATACGTGAATATAAGCTTTAAACTTCCTTGAGTAACTACTAAGGAGCACAGTTGCTGGATCCTATTGTGAGACTATGTTTAAGTTTGTAGATTCTGCCATACTTCCTTCCAAAGTGACTGTAACATTTTACATTTCCACCAACAGTAAAAGAGAGTCCCTGTTGCTCCACATCCCCACCAACATTTGGTGCTGTCAGCATTTTGGATTTTAGCTATCTAATAGGTATGCAGTGGTATCTCACTGTAGAATATTTACTTATTTATTTTAATTGAAGTACAGTTGATGTACAATATTATATAAGTTATAGGTGTACAATATAGTGTATCATAATTTTTGAAGTTTAGATTCTATTTATAGTTATTATAAAATATTGGCTATATTTCCTTGTTGTACAATATATCCTTGTAACTTATTTTATACTTAATAGCTTGTACCTTTTAATTCCCTACTGCTGTATTGCCCCTCCCCCTTCCCTTTCTCTGATGATAACCACTTGTTTGCTCTCTATATCTGTGAGTCTGCTTCTTTTTTGTTATATTCACTAATTTGTTGTATTTTTTAGAGTCCACATATGAGTGATATCATACAGTATTTGTCTTTACCTGTTTGACTTATTTCACTTAGCATAATACCCTCCAAGTCCATCCATGTTGTTGCAAATGGCAAAATTTCATTCTTTTTTATGGCTCAGTAGTATTCCATAGTGTGTGTGTGTGTGTGTGTGTGTGTATAATATATACATACATACATACATACATACCACATCTTCTTTATCCGTTCATCTGTTGATGAACACTTAGGTTGCTTCCATATCTTGGCAATTGTAAATAGTGCTTCTATGAACTCTGGGGTCATGTATCTTTTCAAATTAGTGTTTTTGGGTTTTTTTTGGACATGTACCCAGGAGTGGAATTGCTGGATCATATGGTAGTCCTGTTTTTAGTTTCTTGAGATACCTCCATACTGTTTTCCACAGTGGCTGCACCAATTTACATTCCCACCAACGGTGTACGAGGATTCCCTTTTCTCCACATACTCGCCAACATTTATGTTCTTTTCGATGGTAGCCATTCTGACAGGTGTGAGGTGATATCTCATTTGTAGTTTTGATTTGCATTTCCCTGATGATCCTGATGATTAGCGATGTTGAGCATCTTTTCATGTGCCTGTTGGCCATCTGCGTTTAGGATAATTTTCTTTTTAAGAAAGCAACCTAGGCACCTGAGCCTCATAAATGCACTGCACAGATAGGCAGGAGTGGAAAGCTGTAACATAACTAATGCATTCTGAGTCCTGCATGTGTCAAAAATAATTTTCTTCATCATCATTTGTATTCATTAATATAGCTAGTTTCAGTCAACTGTCAGAAATGGTAAGAGCTCTCTGAGGCCCTCTCATCCACTCCTCTATTATACTGAATTTTTTTCCCTGCAGCATATCCTTCACAGTTCTTCAGTTTTAAAGAACCGGTCCTGTTGGGCTTTTCATCTTATTGTCAGTGCAGTGAGTTTGCAGTTGATTTGCCTGCAGGGGAAAAACATCTTGCTGTAGGTATCTTCTGGTGTCATTTTGGACAGTACCTCACACAGAGTTTTGGTTTACATAGATGGTCCCCTGGTATTTTCTAGGTTGAGTTTGCTTTGGTGCCCGATGGAGGTCAGTGTCAGTAATAGTCATGATCGTCAGCTTCACCAACTCTGCCTGTTTCAGGATTTTTGCATTTTGGTGGTAAAAACCAAAGACCCAGAAAATCGACAGGATATTGCCATGTTAGAGGTAACATACACTTTGCACATCATGCCTCATCTCAAAACTCTTTTTGAAAGTTAATATGGCAGATCTTATGGTAAAGCTCTTTTTAAAAAATCTCAGAGCTATTTCTCTGAAGTTTTGCTTTTCTCAGTTTTATCCCATTAATAATAATTATAATATTAGTTGGGAGAGGGGGTTGGGAGTCTTGTCTTGGAGCTGTTTTTGCATAGAAAGTATATTTCTTCTGCTCATATATACATATATATGTGTGTTTTGCTCTTATAAAAATACATGTGTGTATATACATATTATATATTATACATTATACATTATATACTGTTTATATATTTTTGGCTAGGGTATTCTAGGCCAGTTCTGTCCAATAAAACTTCCCTGAAGATGGAAATCTTCTGCAATGTCTACTACAGTAGTCACTAGCCACATGGGTCTTTTGAACATTTGAAATGCAGCTAGTGTGGCTGAGGAACTATATTTTTCATTTTTAATTAATTTAAATGTAAATGATATGACCCCATGTGGTTAGTGGATGAGAAATATAGGGGAGCACATAGACTGCTTGTTGAGTGCTAGCTCTTTCCTTTGGCAAATTCACAGATATTTTATGGGAGGTGGAACTAAACTAAATCTAGAATCCTTTTGGCCTATTAACTTCAACTATGGAATTTGAGATGTTTACTTAAAAATGTTTCTTGATGTGATTCTCTGTGTCCAGTGTGACCCCAGATAGTCCTAAAGAAGTTTGTAAGTAACACACAGGAGGTTTCAGGAACATGAAGATTCAGTCTTGCTGTTGGCGTGCTCTGTGGGCCAGGACAAAGAGCTGAACAGTTCTGAGCTTCAGTTTCCCACGTATAATGAGAACCATGGAAAGTACACTGTCAAGATATCTAGCTTCAGTGGTAGATGGGACCTGAGCAGAGCCATGGAATGAATTCCCTCTGCTCTGGAGAATTCTGATTTGGAAACCAGAGAAGTCAGGTGACTGTGAAGTGTACTAGTCAGGACTGGCTGGGTTATGTTGTGGCAACAACAGGTCCACCCAGAAATCTCAGGGACTTAACATCACAAAGGCTCAGTTCTAGCTCCATCCAAATCTAATTGGATGGGCAAGTGTCTAATTGTCATTGGGCAAGTGTTCAGGGTGTTGTCCTCCATGAAGTCACTCCACGATCTTGGCTGTTGCCATCTTGTTCCTTCATCATTGAAGGCACCAAGTTCCATGCAAGAGGGAAAAAGAGTGTGAAGGGTTGCACACCAGCTCTTAAATGTTTAGACTCAGAAAGGACACAGTCCCTTTTGCTCACACTCCAGGGGACAGTGCTTGACCTTGGCCTTGACCGTGCAAGGGGGCTGGGGAATGTGGAGGAGTCCATAGATATTTGGTAAGTAGTAAATGTCTTTTTCATACCAAATCCTTTGCATTTAAAAAATTCGAACACTTTAGAGTGATTTTGGAATTTTCAACTATTTCTGTTAAGTCACTTAGATATAGTTTGGAAGGTTGTGCAAAATATTTTATCTCTAGGCTTTAGTCCTAGTTTGGAATTTAATTGGATACTCTATTTCTCAGTAAATTTGACTTCTATTTCATGTTTAACGTTTGCTGTTACAATGCTAATTCACCTTGAGGTCCTTTGGGCACAGGTGCTCATGGATTAAAAACAGTTATTGATAATAATTTCATTATCCAGTTGAGCAGATTTAGTCCATATCTTTTGGGATGTGGACTAAAATACAAATGGAAAGAGTATCATACATAATTTCCTCAAGCTTGTACTGAACTTGGGCATTACTATATTTTAGAAGCATGCTGTGATTTGTTTTGTTTATTTTTAGTTTTGCAAAACCCAGTGTACTACAGATCCTGATGAAATTCATTCTTCATTCATAACAGCCAGCTTTAAAGTGGCAAACATGGAGAAATCACTCCATTTTTTCCTAAATCTCCTCTTCCCTCAACTATCATTTTTCTGCCATCAAATGGAACTTATACAGATGTGCTTTCTGTCATTATATCCGAAATTTTCCCAATCATAGAAATTTCCAGGGCATTTGCCAAGAATGCAGATTCCCTGTTTTCAGTGGATCTCAGATGTGGTCTAGGAATGTGTATTTTAACAAGTGCTCCTTTAAAAAAAATATTTATTTATTTATTTATTTATTGTAGTATGGTTGATTTACAATATTGTGTTAGTTTCAGGTGTACAGCATAGTGATTCCATTTTTTTTGCAGATGATATTCCATTTTTACAGGCTATTGGGTATAATTCCCTGTGCTATATAGTAAATCCTCGTTGCTTATCTATTTTATGCATAGTCGTTTGTAGCTGTTAATCCCATATTCCTAATTTGTCCCTCCCCCCTTCCTCTCCCCTTTGGTAACCATAAATTTGTCTTCTATGTCTGTGAGTCTGTTTCTTTTTTGTATATACATTCATTTGTATTATTTTTTAGATTCCACATATAAGTGACAACATATAGTTTTTGTCTTTGGCATGTTTCACTAAGCATAATATTCTCTAGGTCCATCTGTGTTGCTGCAAGTGGCATTATTTTATTCCTTTTTATGGCTGAGTAATATTCCATTATATATATATAAAATATCTATAATGGAATATATCTATATAATGGAATATATATACATATATATATATATATATATAAGATGTGAGATATATATATATATATATATATATATATATCTATCTATCTATCTATCTATCTCACATCTTCTTAAGCCAATTGTCTTGATGGGCACTTGGGTTACTTCCATGTCTTAGCTATCGTGAATAGTGCTGCTATGAACATTGGGGTGCATGTGTCTTTTCAAATTAGAGTTTTCTTTTTTTTTCCAGCTATATACCCAAGAGTGGAATTGCTGGATCCTATGGTAGCTCTATTTCTAGTTTTTTAAAAAACTGCTGTTTGCATAGTGCAACCATAGTTTTCAAAAAACTACTGTTTTCCATTCCCACCAACAGTGCAGGAGGATTCCTGTCTCCATATTCGCACTAGCATTTGTTATTTGTAGATTTTTTTCATGATGGGCATTCTGACCGGTGTGAGGTGATACCTCATTGTAGTTTTGATTTGCATTTCTCTAATAATCAGCAATTAACAAGTACTTCTTGATGATTCTAATGTTGGGATAGTCTGGGAACTCTGCTTTATCTTATTTTAAGGTAACCAAGTTGGTCTAGGATTGGGAGGTTGGATTCTTGTCAGGCTGAGAATAGGATTCTTATTACATAAGTAAGGTTAATGACAAAACACTAGCTAGTGTCCTTGACAAAGTACAGTTGATAAATTGGGTTGTATTTCATCAACTTCTCAAACTTCAGTCATTGCTCTGCCATTTTCACAGTTTTTGTGTGGTCTCATAATGTGTACAGTTATTTGTTCAATATTTTTCTTTCCATTACATAAACCAACTTATTTAAATGGGAAATTTTATACTGTGAAATCATGATTTTACCATTAAAAATTTTTGTGTACCACTTATAATTATTTCATGTACTCAATGTGAAGCCTGCACCATATTTGGGGAACACAGTGTAAATTAATTTGTTGTTCTGTGTAAGAAGGTCTCTGCTTTTCAAGTACCAGTTTATGGATTTGTTGGCTGAATTATGCCCTGTAAGCTTGAGATATGCAAACATGCTTGTCAGGATTCAAGCATTTACATTTCATTCATAGCCATCAGTAGCCTTTATCAAAGCAGAACATTTTTGGTTACACTAATAAATACTCAGAGCTCATAATAAATGATCATCACAACTGTCATTTGTGAATGTAACCATTTGTTTGACCCTGCCTTTAGTTAAAGGCTATGCTCATCTCTATGTTTATTTATGGTCATCACAAAAAATAATACTATTTTCAAATAGCCTTTTAAAAAAAGTAAATACTAAGTCCATTCACCATGATTTTTGTTTCAGAAAAGGTGCTCACTGTACATATCACTAAGTACCTGTACATATTGTTCAGACATGGAACGTTTTCCATGTTCTGCAGAAGGTTCTGTAAGGTAAATTTAAATGTGTACAGTGTTGATATTTTTGGCAATATCTAACAATTCCATCTTAACTGAGAGCTACATCCTTTCCATTTTCTTGTATTTACCATCAGTCTAACACCCTCTCTTGACCCCATGTTCTTCTCAGTTCCCACCTTTAAAGGAAATTTCTCTCCCACTCCAGGCAGGCTTTTCTCCTCTTATCATGGGCACCAATGGCTTCTGCTTTATTCAGTTCAGTGGCTGGTTCTCAGATCTCATCTTATTTGACCTATGGGCTGATGTTGACACAGATGGCCGCTCTTTCTTCCTGGAGACTTGTTGTCATTTGGTTCCCAGGATGACCCCTTCCCTCCACCTTGATTTCCTTGTGCCTCTGGGTCTCTACTCCTCAGTCCCCTCGGCTGAGTCCTCCTCATCTTTCCTCCCCTTTACATTGGACTCAGATAAAGACAGTGAGACAAAGACAAAGATGCATGCAGAGAAATGTTTCACAGGATAATTTATTTAAGTAAACAATTGGAAACAATAGGAGGATGGTTAAGTAAATCATGAAATGTCTATGTAATGGAATATTGTACAGTGTTAAAGCATTTTTTTCAAAGAATAATGAATGATATTGGAAATATCAGTGATCTTTTAAATAAAAGTAGGATATTCAACTGTTTATAGAATTATGCAATTTTATAAAAAATTACATACATATACAAGCACACTCATATGTATCACATACATGCAGAGACAAAAGGCAGGTATAAATATATCACAATTTTGACAGATGTTAGCGATTTGAAAAATTCCAAAAAGAACACGTTATTATTATAAAGAAAATAATTTTTGAAAACGAAAGCAAAACTTGTAAAGATTGGAGAAAGATCTGCTTCCATGGGTGGATTTCCAGGGAACTGTATGACAATGGGGCCAGTGGAGAAACATGCCAGATTTTCCTGAACCATGTCTTTTGATGTTGCCTTTTTATTTTAAACTGGCATGAAGTCCAAGGATATCATGCACAGTTGCGTTCTGATGTTAGAAGAAAAATACATGTGGAAAAACTTGATGTGATTTTCTGAATATCCATTACTTAAAAATATTTTGCTCCTGGAGGAGCCAGGACAGAAGGGAGGACAGCTGTGGAAGGAACCCTTCTGTGCTGTACTGCTGGAGTCACCAGCTTTGACCTGAGCTTGAGGTTGAACTGTTTAATTGACTAGGACTGAGTCTTAAATACCCATACACACCTGTTCTAATATCGTTGAATGACTGGAAAGTTATGGAATGTAGATATCTTTCAGTAGGAAAGCAGAGTTTGATGTAGCACATTTGGGGCCAGTTTTTGGGGGAAAAAAACAAGGCAAACCCCATGCCATGTGTACAGCCCAATGAAACGAGATTTCTTAATGGATGGGTTTGCATGTGCTTTATTATCATCTCCTCTGTGAAGTGCATCTTTATTAACCAGGACTCATGGTGTGGTTGCCAACTTTTTGTTGCTCTCTCTCAGTGTGTCAGTTTTAGGTTCCAGTGGAAAGATGTTTCAATCAAATCATCTTCCATTTAGGACATTAATTCATCGAGGGCTGGATTGTCCTGCAGTGACCTAGGACAATGACAGAAGTCTTGACTTACTTTTAGTATATATGGGACTTTTCCCCTTGGACCCAGGGTGTGATGCATATACATTTTAAAATTAAAAATTAAATTATGTATTTCACAAATACATACAAGAGTAGATAATAACAGACACCATCAACTGCCATCCAGTTTCAGAAGCAGCACGTTAACAAATATATTTTAAAAGTATTAACAAATACTCGAGCCCCATTCCATGGACGCCTGTCCCTGTCCCTTTTCTCCCCTCTCCAGCATCACCTGCCATCCTGAATTTGGTGTTACAGGTGGATGTTAATTTGCTTTGGGGAGGATAACTTTTCCAGGCAACTATATCCGGTTAAGTAGACGAGAGCTCAAAATACCACTTCCCAACTGAGTGTAACGTAATCGCTCTTCTACCAGTGGTCGGGGTCAGCCTCCAAGGTGGTTTTCTTGGCTGACCTTCCCTTTTCCATTGTGCTGGCACCGCCAGGATTTGTGTGGAAGGACAAGGGTTGACTATAGCTTTTGGAGTTGTCGATGCAGCAGAATCTTCCAGACAGGTGACCCCTGACGACTCAACACAGACTGGGAGTGCTGGTTGGTGCCTTCCAGTGTGTGGCATCTCTCTCCAAGATGGGTGAGGGGGTGTCACTGGATGAGGCTCCTTAGTATGCGTGTCCCCCCAGGGCCCTGGCAGAGAACATTAAGGGTCCAAAGAGTCAGGAAATCCAGCAAGCACCATCTTTATTGTCTCCAATCACATTTATGATCTTTTCTTGATCAGGGTTCAATTTGTTGTCAAAACCCTCCCCTCTTACCCCTGGTGGAACAGTGGACTAATCACTAAGTTTTCTTTTATCTCAAGTTCCTGTACTCAAATGTTGTAATTGAGGTAGCTAAAAGGATGCAAATTAAGTGCAGTAGTACTTCCTGAAATAGTCTAGGTATTCCACTAAAAAAGGGATTTCATGGGAGATGCAGGTTTAAGTAAACTCCTTAAAAAATGGCAAAGCTTCACAGAAGCTTCAGTATGCTAATTTATCCTCCAAGAGTGAAATATATATGTAGTGATTATCAAAGTCATTTGACATGGAATTTTAAAAATGAAGCATCTCATGAAATGATAGGCTTGGGACAGACTTTGGAATCTGCTGGAATATGATATTTACTTTCCATGCTTTTTTTCACTTTGTTATGCTTGCTTTCTAAATGGCTGCCCCTGGCAACAACAGGAACTGTGTGTGTGTGTTGGGGCGGGGTGGGGGTGGGTAGGTGTGTTAACAAACTGGATCTTTCCCAAACTGGTTAATTAGTTTATCAGTCTGCAAATTATAGAAAGCTCATTAAAGGCATTTTTTTTGAAGTATTTTGGTTTTCTAGCATCCAAGTCTCCTACATTCTCCAAATCTCTTTTGTGCCAAATAAATGAAAAGTTAATTCCATTATGGAGTGCTGAGCTGCAAAAGGAAGTTAGAAAAATGCCCATTTATTTTTCCATTGCAGCCTTTCCCAGGAGAGTCTGTCTTCGGACCCATTCTGCCGCTAATGGTCTAGTGTTTTTGACAGATTTGCAGTTGCTTTTGCTTCTGGGATGAGCAGATTGCAGGGAAGTTCCTGTAATGACTGTGGGGAAAGACACAATGAGCTGATAAAAAGCCACGTGATAGAAAATAAAAAGGGGTTGAGTGTTAGTGTGTTTTAGAGTGAGGTGATTGAAGGGAAGAAGAGCAGGAAACACAAATCATATTTATTGGGATTGGAACAGAGTTTGGCTGCCCTCTTGTCTTTGAAATTTCAGTGGCCTGGCCCTGGGGGTGCCTAACCTGGGGAGGCTGAATGTACGTCATGAGCCTCCTTGTTTCTCTTGTGTTGATTGGACCTGATTGTTACATTTACTGAAATTTTGACTAGCAAATTACCCAGAAGCATTAATTTTAAAATTTTAATGGCATTATTATTTTTTCATGCTATTATTTTTAATAGTATTACTTAATTTTTTCTACAGCTACTGGAGCTTGAATTGAAAATAATTTTAAAAGTGGTAAGTTCAGTACGGCTGTATGTGAGACCAATTAAAAAATTGTATGTTGAATGACTAAACTTGCATTTGAAGGTGGCGAAATCAGTGGAGCTGTGTGAAATTATGTCTGAGATAAAGGGAAATGGCATCTTTGATTATTGTGGGCACCAGACAGTCCAGGTGGTTCTGCTGAGTTTCACAATGAGCTTATATTAGTTTATTATTCTAAATGCCCAGCTCTCAAATGGCCCTAAAATATGGTGCCAAGTCCCCATAGTACAGCAGTTGGAACACTTTTCTTTCTTTCCACCTCTGCTTACCTAATATGGGATCCTGCAGACTTCTGCCATGGGTCACAGCAGGGCCACTTGAGAGGACTGTTGAGATGGCCGGAGACCTGAGCAGAATATCCTCCTTTCCTCCTGTCATTTATGACCCACACACAGATGCACACACACACACACACATGTATGTCTGTGGGGGTGAACTTCCACTGAGGAGGAAATGGGAGACTTCTGATGGTTTCACAATCTATTCACTCTCTGTCGCCCATTTTCCTGTGGTGTTTTCTCCATTATGCCGCACAGACAATGTCTAAAGTCATTTCCTGTTCCTTTTCTTTACTTAGTCAAACATTTAATGGGGGTGATGCTAATAGTCCAGTATTAGGTTTGGTGAGTGGGAAGGAGATTTTTCAATGAGTGAGACATGGTGCCTGCCCTTAAAAACCTCACCATCGAGTGGGTGGACCTGTGTTATTAGCCAGAGAGGTCTTCGTGGAGAAAGTGAGTTATGAGTGTTAAATGAAGTGGGGAGAATGATTCAAATATCAGAAGAGTGGAAGTATTGTGACCAACTTTTTTCACACAGGGGTTCCCTTTTCTAAATTGTAGATATTCTACTTATAGCTTCATTGGCCATTTATCTTTTGTAATCCCTTGTGCACTAATCCATAGTTTTAAGCAGTGGAATATTGCTTTTCACTGTTGATCAATTTCTACATGGGTTGTAGTGGTATCCAGGACTAAATTTGCATTGAAAGATGGCTAAGTCAATGGAGCTGTGTGAAATTAATGTTAGCTCAGGACTAAATTCAGAATGAGGTGTGTTAAAGGGCTCCAAACAAAATACTTTTATTTCTGTGCTTCCTTTTTGTGCATTGGTGTGTTCCTCTGCAGCTGAGTTGAAGGGGAGCATACTACTGGGATGTTTGTGCATTCTTTTTTTTTTTTTTTTTTTTTGCGGTATGCGGGCCTCTCACTGTTGTGGCCTCTCTCGTTGCGGAGCACAGGCTCCGGACGCGCAGGCTCAGCGGCCATGGCTCACGGGCCCAGCCGCTCTGCGGCGTGTGGGATCCTCCCGGACCGGGGCACGAACCCGTGTCCCCTGCATCAGCAGGCAGACTCTCAACCACTGCGCCACCAGGGAAGCCCTGTTTGTGCATTCTTGATGCCAGTTATTTCCTTGTATGTAAGTTATGTAACTGTAATAGAATTCTAGGAAACAACCTCAGGGGTTAAGTGTGCTTCTTTCAAAAAGAGGTAAAAGCAGTATATATTTTGATATAGTCAGATGTGAGACTACTAATGCTAATAGGAAAACTTGTAAGAGTTAATAGCTTGGGCTCTTTCTATTCTGGCTATAACCAAATATTGGTGAAAATTCAGCCTCTGTTCTTGATGGGAACTTGAATGAAAATTTATTTTGACCTAGCCTTACACTGCTGTGATGGGTGGTTAACCCATGATAAGCTTCTGGTGAAGACGTTTGGTGAAATTTTAAAAATCATTTTTGGAGTGTTAGATCCTTGAGTTTACCCTTTCCCCCCAAACTTCAACAATATTCATGTCCCAAAGCCCCTGGTATGTTGTCAGCCCTGGGAAGTCTCTTGACGCTATCCTGACACGTTTAATCATTCCCTCCTTTGTGCTAGCTCATAGTTTCGCTGTTGTTCCTTCTACAGAATAATCTGTGGTTAAATCTCTCTCTCCCCAACTCGACTCATCAAGGGTTCTCCCAGTACATCTGCATTCCCAAGTCTGCAGGCCAGGACTGTCACGTAGGGAGTGCTTAGGAAATATCTGTTGCATTCAATTCATTTGTTGAGAGCCTACCTCTACTGTGATGTTGGAAGTTCACCAACTCCAGCAGCGTCCTGGAAATCTGTTATTACATCCCACCTATGTCTTCAGAAGCCTTTCAGCAGATTTCTGAGATGAGGAAAAGATGGTTCATATTAAAATTCAATTTCCTACAAGTAGAGAGAAATATACAGATGGTCTTTATCTCTCTCTTATTCTATTGAGATAGGCTTTGAGATAGGCTTTGGGGTGGAGAGGGGAGGGAGGTGGTGAAGTCTTGGTTTTTAGGAACAAGAGAAAAATTAGAAGTGCTTTTAACAAAACCTGCTTGATTCATTTTGGAAGGTGGCTTTTTAGTGACCTTTCATAATCCACTGCTAATGGGATTTTCCCCACTGGCATAAATTTTGCTTCCTGGTGATGATAACTTGGGTGACACCATTAATATTCTCTTCCTTGCTCTGCTGAAAACAACAGCATGTCAAATGAGATGAATGGCAGGGGTTATATGGGAAGTAATGCTGTTTGCTGTGCAAGCAGTGTTGAAAGGATCCCTGCTAACCAAATGCTTAGACAAAACATGCTTACAGTGGCTCTTGGGAGAATATTCATAATCAGTCTATGGCATCATGTTGATTCAACATGTCATTGTTAATGCAAGAGTTTACTTCAAATTCAGGCATAGTGCTGAATATTCAGTGATTGCTATCAAAGGACTTAGTGGTATGTGTGTGTGCGCGCACGTGTGTACTGAAACACTAACTAATGTTCCTTTGAACAAAGGCACAGAATAAGCCCCATTATGTTACAGGTTTTAATGACTTAGACATAGATTCATGGGCCAGTGGAAACAGGTAGGCTCACCTGGAAGAATATATAAGCTGAGAAGATGAGCTGGGGAAGGGTTTCACCACTTGAGCGTCAAACACCCTTGAACTGCCGTAGTTGAGAAAGTACACCTCTTTTCTCTGCTGCCTGCTGGCCACCAAATGTAGCTTCCCAGGGACTATGGAGGAGGCCCTGATGGCCAAAGCCTTAGGCTATTGTAAAGTGTACAGCCTAGAAGAGATGCTTGATGGTGGTCAGCCTTGGTGAGCTCTCAGCATTCTGAGTATGCAGATTATGTTTCTATAGCTCCATTGGTCTCAGCTTTCACAGTTGTGCCTTTGGGTGGAATTTAGTGAATGTATATTATTCACCGTTGATCAACAGAGATGTGTGCTCGTACAAGCGGGTAGTATGAGCAATCCTTTGCTGTAGGATTATACATTAGTAATGTATATTCACATATACATTATATTATATATTATATACAATATTATATATTATACACATTATACATTATATGGTATGTACATTAATATATTAGAATCTGGTAAAAGAGGTTTTTTTCCCTGAAAATATTTTGAAGGTGTTTAAGAGTCATTGGCTTGTAAGGGAACTTGTATTCTCTTGGTTAAATCCACCTAATTTTTATAGATAAGCAATCGTGTGTGTGTGTGTGTGTGTGTGTGTGTGACATGATACATTAGTGCCTGAGTAGAGAGCTGGAATTCAGGGCTTATAACACCTGGCCTAACACTCTTTCTACTACTCTACACTAACTTGTCCTTTCTTTGCTCTTCCCTGGTTGACTTGAGTCATGTCTGGGTAATGGGAATCCCAAAAGCACACTCTTAGTGATTCAAGGTAGTATTTCCCATCTGTCCCTGAAATGGGAGATAGTACAGGTTGCACCACACCCCAATGGGTTTGACAAGAAAGCCAGCTTTAGTAGTGAGACATGCTTTCAGAATTTAATGATCTTAAGAACATTACTTCTAAATGATTTTTCTCGGTTTTAATGAAATTGCTTAATGTAATTAAGTGCTATGCAGCAGTAAAGAACGATGCACTGTTTACAGATCTCCCATATCCTAAAGGTCAAAAAGGAACTGGAAAATTAGTCATGTGCCTTTTAAATTATTTATGAATTACGCTGTGGTCCAAAGAGATGGATGTTAGTGTTAAAGGGAAACCAGCTGATTTTCCACATCAGATTACAGAAGGGCATTTTAATATCAGAAATAGAAACTATAAGTATATGTAATTCTACACACCAGGGAGCAAACATCATAACGCAGGTTTGTTGTTTATGGACAATCTTTCCTGGCCCCCTGTGTAGAATTCTGATTTAGGTTCATGTGTCTGATGTCAACTCAATGAGGATTTGTTAGTGAATGCCCAGACAGAGCTAGTCGTTGATATTTGTTTCTCTGCCTGAAGCCTAGGGACAGAGTTACAGCAGTCCTCCAGTACACAAGGAAGCTAAAGCATTGACATATGTTTATTTAGTATCCATAGCAGTGGACTTTATTTTATGTTTTTTTGGGGGGGATTATCAGACTGTGTCTCTAGACATATATATTGTTTCTTTTTACAACTGCTTTGATTTTACTAGGGTGCAAATAATATTTCCCAAGCCCAAGTAATTTCCCTTCCAGTAGATCTGAGACTTTTGCTTGACTAACCATTAATATTTTATACCCCTTTGAAAATTAGCAACATATTTGTAAAATACCCATGTCTACACATGACTGACTCCCTTTTCCTTTGCCATATGTCTCCGTGATTGATTGAGGGTATTTTATGACTTAGAAAAATTCCAGTACATGTGTTATCTTCTATATTGGCAAGGAATATTATTTGGAAACATGCTCACTTTCATAAGATCCCTCCCCATGGCTAGTGTGGAAACAGAGAAGGAGCACTTGATCTAAACCCTTTAAAGAGATTTATAAAAGATTGTGAGGGAAGGTTTTGTACTAATTATTATTATTTGTTTTTAAATTTATTTATTTTTAAAATTAATTTGTTTTTAGCTGCACTGGGTCTTTGTTGCTGCGTGCCGGCTTCCTCTAGTTGCGGCGAGCGGGGGCTGCTCTTCATTGCGGTGCGTGGGCTTCTCATTACGGTGTCTTCTCTTGTTGCGGAGCATGGGCTCTAGGCACGTGGGCTTCAGTAGTTGTGGCACGCATGCTCAGTAGTTGTGGCTCATGGGCTCTAGAGCGCAGGCTCAGTAGTTCTGGCAGACGGGCTTAGTTGTTCTGTGGCATGTGGGATGTGGGATCTTCTCAGACCAGGGCTCGAACCCGTGTCCCCTGCATTGGCAGGCGGATTCTTAACCACTGCACCACCAGGGAAGCCCATGTACTAATTATTAAGAAGGCCTTTAAACATACTCTCTTAAGGAATAAGCACTCATCCTTAAGCTCCAAAATTTCATCAGAAATGTTCTCTTTCAGCAAGGAGAATAAATTCTCTCTAGTGAGTCTGAAGGCCTGCGATGTACCTTTAGAATCAGAGGCTTTTTCTGAAACACATTTCCCATGACCCATAGGGGTGTGTGCAGGCTCAGTACAGGCACTTGGAATCCTTGCACCCAACAAAATTTTAAATTCACATCCTGTCGTTTTATACTGTGCCACGGTTTACATTTGTATCAGACAAGGTTTTAGTTGCGGACATTAGAATCTGCAATAGCTCACTTAAACACAAAAGGATTTATTAAGTGGTGTAGGTAGCTCACAGACGCACTGGCAGGTTGGAAAACAGATTCAAACAGATTCGGGGCTGAGCTCCCAGGAATGATTCCAAAACCACACTGTCGAAGCAGACTGTCAAAGGTGCTGCTGCCTCTGCTGTGACCAGGGCGCTGCCTGCCATGCCAGTATGTCCCTGCAACAGCCCCTAGTCCTCCTCTGCCGTCTCCTAAACTTTTACAAACACAGCTCACGGCGCTCTCGGGAGGGCATGGGCCCAGTGTTCATGGCTGGAGTTTTTGACTTGAATTGGTTTGCTGGTGGCATCTGTGCTCCTTCCTGCCTGTGGGTTTGCACAAGCCTTTCTGCCTAATTGCGGTACCTCTCTTTCTTCCCTTCTGATTGAATTTCCATCATCCTTCCTTTGGCTTGTAGCCCAAGATGTCTTACTTCCAAGAGTCCATCCTTAATAGCTGCTGGCTTTAGGAACTTTCCTATTTCATAATGCCCTACAGTATTTTTTAATAAAATAGAAATTGTATATATTTAATGTGTAAAAATGATGTTTTGATATATACGTTGTGAAATGATTACTACAGTTAAGCTAATGAACATATCCACCACCTCACATAGTTATCATTTTTGTTGTTGTTGTGAGAACACTTAAGATCTACTCTCTCAGCAGATTTTAGTATAAAATACTGTATTATCAACTGTAGATACCATGCTGTACATTAGATCTCTGGAACTTATTCATCCTACATAACTAAAACTTTGTACCCATTGACCAACATCTCCCCATTTCCCCTACCTCCCTGTCCCTGGTAACCACCACTGTACTCTCTGTATCTATTATTTTGACTTTTTAAAGATTCTGTATATAAGTGAGATAGTGCAGTATTTTCCTTTCTGTGTCTGGTTTATTTCACTTAGCATAATGTTCCCCATGTTCATCTATAGAGGACAGGATTTCCTTCTTTTTTAAGGCTGAATAATATTTTTAAGGCTGAATAATATTCACTGTACGTATGTATATGTACCACAAATTCTTTGTTCATCTGTTGATGGACACTTAGGCTGTTTCCATATTTTGGTTATTGTGAACAATGCTGCAGTGAACCTGGGAATGCAGATATCTCTTCCAGATACTGATTTCATTTCCTTCAGATAGATGCCCAGAAGTGGGATTTCTGGATCATATGGTAGCTCTATTTTTACTTTTTTGAGGAATCTTCATACTGTTTTTCACAGTGGCTGCACCAGTTTACATTCCCACCAGTAGTGCACCAGGGTTCCCTTTTCTCCACATCCTTGCACTTGATATCTTTTTGATAATAGCCATCCTAACAGAGTACTTATTGTATGTACCATTCTCATTATAATATTAAAAAGTTTACATGTCCTATTTTTCTGAGTAGCTTGTAACCCCACATTTTATACCTGTTTCCATCCCCTACACCTAGTAGAACCTACTGTAAATGACCTATATGTATTTGTTGTTGGTAGTAAAGAACTATAATCCCTGAAAGCATGGAGTCTGATTTTTCATGAAATGTTCCATCCACCCTCTCTGAGGCTTTCTAAATAGTAAATGCTTAATGGATACTGTTGGCCACCCTATAGACAGATTGTAGTACCCATTGATGTCTTTAAAAAAGAAAACTCTTTGTCCATTGTTATTCTGTGAGTTACACATAGTAACTGACAAAAAGCTTTATAGTTTTTGTTGAAATCATCTGGTGGGGAATCCAGCAAATAAATATTCTTTGAAGTTTTCAAACAGGTGGGTGCTACTTCCAAAAGTGTATTCGGTAGGAACTCCCTGTAAATGAACCTTCCTCATGCACAAGACTTGTCACCAATGGCTGTGCCGTCCTGTAGACAGCGAAGAGCCTCAAAAGAAGAGGGGCTGGCAAAGTGCAAGTGGTGTGCTGTCTTCACTTCTGTTTGCTTTCTTTGTGTGTCTGATTTGTTAGGCTTCCCTCCTTCATCGTCCTCATGAAGTTACTTTATAAAAAAAACAAAAAAACAACTAAAACACACAATAGCATTTCCCAAGTGTGATCTGGAGGCAAGATGTTGGTTCTCTTCGAAAAGGGTTCTGTGGTCAAATACCTTTGGGAACCACTACAATACCCCTCTTGGTGATCACAGTGCGCGTTAGCATGTAAAGTGCTATGGGAAGAAGAAATGGGTTTGATTTTATTGAGCTTTCAGAGTTTCCCCTTCTTATTAGACTGAAGACTCCTCTTTTCTAGATTACTTTGGAAAGTCTCATAGAATTACTCTTAAACTGAATACCCTGGAAATTTTGGGCAAACCAAAGTTTTATACATGGAATTTGGGTTTAAATAAATGATGGTACTTACCTTGTAAAAAAGTTAGTATTGGCCTCCTTGCTGATGTGATTAGTCCCCCCTTCCATGTTTACTTAGTGTAAATTTATATATATATTGATTTTCCTTTAATGGTGTTATTGTAGTATTTGGTTTGTCTGTATATGGACAGTCTTCTAAACCATGATCCTTTTAAAAAGCTTGTAGCAGAATTTCTCTTAGGAAGAGAACTATCCTTTTTTTTTAATCAATACAGCTAGAAAAGTCATTTTTCCCCTTTGGTTTTTGTTTTTCTTTAAAACACCTCTAGATGACATTTTTCCTGACTGTAGCCGGGAGAACATGGTCTTGACAGAGGTTTAGTTGTATCTTGGAAGGGAGGGTTAAGGCTGATATTTTTAAGGTCTGGGATTCCCTTGCCATTTGTTTAAGGCATATGTTTCAATGTGGGATTGAATTGGGGTTGTTGGTCAGAGTTCTCAATATAATAGTTACAGATTGGAAGACACAGAGAGGAAGGGAGTGAATCTTGGTGAATAAACAGTTATTTGATATGCAAAACAAAACAAAACAAGAAAAACACCTCTAGGACACAGAATTGGATCAATCATAATACCTAGTTCATGATATACTCACACTATTGGAAAATGGAAGGGATCCCTCTTATTTGTTAGTTTGTTTATAATAATGTAATCAGTATCCATAAACCTGGGACCTTAGCAGTAAATAACATCTGACATATGCATCCTCCCAAATCACATCTTTCTGCTTCCTTCTACTTGGGGTAGAATTAGAAGGAAGAAAGAAAAGGAAACAGGAAAGTTTGTTAAGAAATACATGCTTAAAAATAATTATTTGCTATATCAGGGAAATGTCTCCTAAGGGCTCTTCCAACTTGGAGATTTTGCTACTCCTTTTCCTTGCCAAGGAGAAATATAGAGGCAAATACATACATTAGTTTGTTTGTTCTTTTGTTCAATGATCATATACTGATTAGGCCATGTTCTAGGGACTCACAGTATGTAGGCACAGTCTCTGTATTATAGGTATTCATCTTCTAGTGCAAATAAAATAATTACAATAAAATGTGTATTATACTGTAGAGGCCTTGGAAAATTCAGATGAGGAAGTGCCTTACTCTGCTTGAAGGCAGTTGGGGAGGCTTCATACAGGTTGTCATATTTGAGCCAATTTTTTTTGTTTTTTTGAGTTTGTTTTGGCCGCACCATGAGGCTTGTGGGATCTTAGTTCCCTGACCAGGGATTGAACCCAGGCCCTCAGCAGTGAGAGTGCAGAGTCCTAGCCACTGGGCCACCAGGGAATTCCCTGTCTGAGTCAAGTTTTGAAGGATAATTGACCAAACAGATGAGGCAGAGTGGCAGTGGGGGATTTCTTAAAGCCTTGCAAATAAATGTTCATGATAGCTCATTGAGTAAAGGTGAATGGGTCTGAGGCTCAGCCTCTCCTGTTAAGGTAGAGGCTCATAATTTTGGGGGTTCTGTTAAGGTAGAGGCTCATAATTTTGGGGGTTCTCTTTTATTATGGTAAAATAGAAATAGAATTTTAACATTTTAACTACTTTTTATTGTAGTAAAATATATGCAACATACAATTTGTTATTTTTACCATAATAACCAGAACTTTTTCATCATCCCAAACTGAAACTTCATACCCACTAAACAATAGCTCCCCATTCCCCCCTATTCCTAGCCCCTGGTAACCCCTATTCTTTCTAGCTGTATAAATTTGACTACTCTAGGTACCTCATGTAAGTGGAATCATATAATATTTGTCCTTTTGTGTCTAGCTTATTTCATTTAGCATGGTGTCTTCAGGGTTAATTCATGTTGTAGCATGTATTAGAATTTCCTTTTTTAAGGCCGAATAATATTCCATTGTGTAAATACACTGCATTTTGTTTATTCATTCATCCATTGGTGGATATTTGGGTTGTTACTACCATTAAGCTATTATGAATAATGCTACTATAAACATGGGTATACAAATATCTGTTTGAGTCTTTGCCTTCAAATCTTTTGGGTATATACCCAGAAGTGGAATTGCTGGATCGTATAGTAATTCTATATTTAATTTTTTGAGGAACCACCAAACTGTTTTCCACAGCAGCCACACCATTGACATCCCTTCAACAATGACAAGAGTTCCAATTTCTCCACATTCTCACCAACACTTGCTGTTTCTGTTTTTTTTCTCCCCCAATCAATAGCCATTCCAATGGATGTGAAGTGGTATTTAATTGTGGTTTTGATTTGTGTTTTCCAATGACTAATGATTTTGAGGCTCATTTCATGTTCTCAGGACTCTCTTGAAGATCTGATGAAAATTATGGACTTTGTGCCTAGAAAAGTGAACATATTTTCACCATACACATTTACATAACAACCAAGGGGAGAACATCACAGGCTCCCTGAAGCCCATATGGAGAGCCACAGGGCCAGATTTAGAACCCTCCCAAGGGGATTGATATTATGGTTAGGTAGCTCTCTCTAAGCCATTGCCATAAAGAGAATGGACTGCATAGTTTCACCTTTCATTAAGTGTGAGAAATCAACAGTTCTAATATAAGTCTTTGGACACAGGAGCTTTCATTTTCCAGAACATAGTTCTGGGGATGAGAAAGAGGAGAAAAAAGGGATGCCAGTCCTGGGGAAATAAGTAGCACTGTGGTTCAGGCAAAGAAAATTGGTCTAAGCCTTAGAGCAGGGCAAATAGTATTTTAGGATGAGCTCATGGGAGGAGGTGAGAGTCTGATGGCTCTTCTCACACCGGGAGCTCAAGTCTCAGTGGGAAAGGACAAGCAATATGTAGATTCTTTTAAGGAAAGATCCAGACAAGGCTCAAGGCTTGGAAGTCTAAAGTGAGTTGGGGAGGGGTGGACAACTGGAAGTCCAGGTGGGTAGCACCAAGGAAGCCTGAAAGCAGAGATGGGGATGGCGAGGGGACTGAAGTTTCAGGGTCAGGAAGTAAATAACTGAGTCATAGAAGGTATCTGCAAGTACCCGGGTGGGACAGAATACTTTTGCTCTGTAGGCTCAATCAAATGATGCTGGTGGATGAGAAAAAACCCTTTTCTTCATCAGTAATAGATCCTTGACATGGGAAGGCCTTGCTAACTGGCTGGGAGAAGTACAGTCATTGAGGAGCTTGGCAACAAAGTCTTTGTGTTCTAGGAAGGGAAGCAGGGTATGATCAGGTTCTGAGTGAGACCACCAATCAGCTGGCCCAAGGGTTAGTTGGTCATCCGCTGCCCTTAGGGGATTGACATAACCCATGACTGGAGAGAGGCTTGATCACAGTCTGGGGCACACCTGGTTAAGAGGCTTAAGCTGTAGGAGTTGGAATTATCCAGGGAAGTGTTTCTCAACCTTGGCTGGGCATTAGAGTCACCTGGGAAGCTTTACAAATCCTTGTGACCCAGCATGTTCCAGACTCATTAAATCACAATTTCTAGGAAGGGGAGGTGAGATCCAGGTATTAGAATTTTCTGAAACCACCCAGTGACACTAATGTGAAGCCAAAGTGAGAACCTCTGATTTAGGGGCAAGCAATCGGATAGTCATTACCCAGCCTAGTTGTCTTTGAAGAAAATTAGTTCTCAAATAATTTTGGTTGAAACCATGTTACTGAGTTCAAAACCATTTCCTTCATCTCCCTCCACTCATTCAGGGGGAGGTTTTCTTGGCCTAGTTATCAAAAGTGCCTACAATGAGCTTTTCCAATTTTGTGTGCATACAGATCACCTGTGGGTTGTGATACAGTAGGTCTGGGGTGGAGCCCGAGAATTTGCATTTCTAACAAGCACTCAGGCCATGGTGATGCTGTTGGATCACAATTTGAGTACCCGGTTTCTAGCTCATAACCATTGAGCTGATTTTGCTCATTCTTTTATTCATCACATTTGTTGGATGGTGCTTGCTACCTTCAAGACACTTTGCTAGGTACTGGGAATGTGGTGGTGAACAAGAAAGAGACAGCTCTTGCCCTCAAGGATCATAAAATCTAGGAAGAAAGGCAATACATTCATCATTCCACCAAAAATTACTTAAATACAATTATCATTAGGGCAACAAAGGAAAAGTACAGGCTTCTATGAAACCATGTGATAGGGAGCCTTGATCTAGTTAGTGGACAAGATCATGACTCATGAGACCCAGGAGACCCATGTTGTGTACCAATGCGCTCTCTGATTGTGGGAACCCGAGGACTTCTTCCTGCAGTTTCCAAAAGCACTGGCTATATTTAGTATATTGACCCTCTTTTCCTGCTGTACATTTTCCCATGGTGGCCTCAGCCAATCTCTTGACTTTCCTTATTCACACTCTCTCCACTACCACCTCTCTTCTGAGCTCCAGGTTCAGGTTTCTAACTATGGAGGAACATTTCCAACTAGGAGACACCTTAGCCCCTAAAACCCACATATTCAGGGGACAAACTCCTTATTCTCTTCACCACACCAGCTCTGACATTGTCACCACCATGTTTTTAGCCAGTCAGGCAAAAACCCAGCATTTTCTTTTAACCAATGTGGACTTCATTATTAGTGACTCAAGGAAGCAGCACATAATTTTCTCATAGGATCTGAAATAGATGCATGTCATGTTCATTTGATTCATATGGACTTAAGTTGAATAAACTGCCCACTCAGTGAATACTGTTTAAATAAGTGAGACTTGGGGGAGGAGGGAAGGGAACGGACATTCATTTAGTCTATGTACTTTTGCTATGTATTTTATGTACCTTAACTCATTTGATTCTCCTGATACCTCTCTAGGCAGGTATTGTTACCCATAGATAAGGAAACTGAGGCTCTTAGTATGTCCAGGTAGTAGATGTCAGCAGCATGTGAACTTAGTTTTTTCCAACGTCAAAGACCATCATGTTCTTTTACCAGGGATCACGCTTCGTACACTGTAAAGTGTTCTCTAAACTTTTATTATTATGAATATATATTTGAAACAAAAGCTCTTTCAAGTATTATGAATGCTTTTTCCTGAAATTTGTAAAATGCAAATTGTTGTCTCATGAAATCAGACTTAGTTCTTGAAAATAACTGTGTCTGGCCTGTAGCATGTACTCAATAAATATCTGTCCTCTTTCATGGATTCAAATATTCTCTATTTTGGTTTCCTTTGGATTTTTCCTTTTCCTTTCCATGCTTCGCTCTGGATATTTTCTACTGAAACATCATCTTCCAGAACACTAATTCTCTTTTCAGCTGGGTCTATTCTGCTGTAAAGCCATCTACAGCATTCTTTTTTTTTTTTTTTTTTTTTTTTTTTTTTTTTTGGCTGTATGTGGGCCTCTCACTGTTGTGGCCTCTCCCCTTGTGGAGCACAGGCTCCGGACGCCAGGCTCAGCGGCCATGGCTCACGGGCCCAGCTGCTCCACAGCATGTGGGATCTTCCCGAACCGGGGCACGAACCCGTGTCCCCTGCATCGGCAGGCGGACTCTCAACCACTGCGCCACCAGGGAAGCCCTACAGCATTCTTAATTTCTTCAATTACATTGTATTTTGCAGTTCTAGAATTTCCATCTGATTTTTTAAATATATGGATTCCAATTCTTTGGTGAGATTTTCATCTTGTCACCTATTTTTTAAACATGTTCCTCAGTTATTTTAAAGTCTGTGTCTAATAACCCCAATATCTGGATCACCTGTGAGACTATTACTATTATCTGTTTTTATTTTCCTCTTGGTCCTGTCTGTTGGTATGCCTGGATCCTGGGCATTATAAATGAGAAACCATGGAGGCTTTTGATGATATATTCTTCCACAGAGGATTTTTTTCTTTAGCTTCTTAAGGGCAGGCAAAGTTTAGAGTAGGAGCAGATCATTTTAATTCAATCTTAGAAGATGTAGCCCTTCAGGGGTCCCAACTGAAAACTTGGAGTGTATACCAGGGATCCTCTGCTTTGATGGGCTCTGAACTCCAATTATATCTCCTTATTAGTGGTGAGAGCTCTGCTTAGTTTACCATCCCTCTAGCAGGTGTTTTCCGCTCTGCTTCTGTCTTCTCTGCCTGTGAAATTTACAAATTGGCAAATCCCTAAGTGATGGTAGTGGGGAAACATTTGGGGCAACTTCAGGCTTCCTTACTCTGGGAACTTGGCCTTTTGGGTTTTGGTTGTCTTGGTAACTCTTAGATGCCTTCAAAGAGATTTTTGTTTTTAAACTTTATGCAGGCTTTCTATTTGCTTGTCTATCAATTTTTTTAAAAGCTTTGAAATTTAAGTAAGTCTTGTTTTTGATTCATCAGATTGCCCCAGAAACAGGTGCCATTCAGGTGTGCAGGTGAGAGATCTCTGCTTGAGCTGTAGTCTAGTCTGCTACATGTTTGTCCCACAAGAACCTTTGACTTTTCTCTCGTCATAAATTTTGCTTTGCATTCTGAGGAGGTGACTTGAAAATGAGTGAATTGAATATTATGTACTTTATCAGATGTAGAATGGTAGCTTTATTTAGCAGGGAACAGGCTTAAATAAATGATAGAGAAAAGGGTACCTCAGGAGACAGATTTCTAGTTTGATCTCCCAGGCAGTAACAAGGGGCAATAATTCTTCCACAGAGGAAGGGAAAACCATGGTTATTTCTAGTGGTCTGATGCTGATATTTTTAGTGTACTTTGTCTTATTGAAGGTTTGCAATTTTGAATGGTATAGTTTCAAATTTTGAATTGTTTTCAATGCTATTTCTCTTTGTGTCTGTGTATTGATAATGTGTGTGCATATATACACACATGCAGTACACAGCCTTGTTTTTGTATCCCCTGCTCTCACAAAGGCACTGAATGCAAAAGCCTAAGTTCTTCTCAATCTCAACATCTAGGAAAGGGAAGAAAATTTAAACCAAGAGGTCGGCAGGAGTTTATGGCTGTAAGATTTCATTGCCTTGCTGTCTTACCTTGGTACAGATACATCTGCCCCCGTTTATTTATTTTTCTGCTTCCTCCTCTGCCAGCAGTGACCCTGGAGCCTGAAGGAGGCCAAGCTGCATTCCTTGTGATGATTTTGAGGGAGGAGCCCCAGCTTTTTGGAGAGAGGAAGTTGGCATGAATACTTTCCTTCAGAGGGTGACTTTTCCCACTTGAGTTTACTGACTGGCCTTTTCCTTTCCTTTCTACCTCCTCCTGTTTTTATTATTGTTAGTGGGATTACAAAGAAAGTGGGTGATGTGCTTTCTGCCCCTAAGTAACTTGGAGTTTAGTTGTGTGGAAAGTCAAAGATGTGAAAAATTAAATATCAATAGAAAAAATTAAATAGCAACAGAAGTTAATAAAAGATGAGAGTCCAGGTCCTGCTGTGGAAATCTGCTGAGAGGGAGGACTGCACTGGAGTCACATGGAAGATTTTGTGGATTTGAGGATTGGGAGTTCCTGTGGATTTAGAGTTGGCAAGGCATGAGGTGGCTATCTCTATCAGGGAGACTAGAGTGTAGAAAGGCTTGGGATCAGGAAGGAGCAAGGTGGGCTTAGGGCACCAGAGAGTGTCCTATAAGAATGTGGGGAAGACATGGGTGGAAGGCTGATGTCCCGTGGTGGAGAGCCTCAAATGCCAGTTGCTGGGTTGGGTTTGGACATACCACAAGCAGAGGGGGGACCTCAAAGGTCTCTGAATGGGGGGTACAGTGATGCTTGTTTTAGGAAGGTTGAGTTAACAGGATGCAGAATGAGTCGGGAGGGGCAATACCGTAGGCATGAAGAGTAGGAGCTTTTGCGACGATCCCAGTGAGTGTGAGGGTTAGTGACATGAAAAGAGAAATGAAGAGGCAGATTGGAGAGTGCTTTTAAAAGAACACTCGTGAAGGATTGGCTATGAGTAAAGGCTGTTGGCACTTTATGCAAATGTAAATTATGTGCATTTGAAGTAGTACAACAAAAAATATGAACAAAGATTATTTTATGGGAAAAATTTTGGAATAACTCTAAACCCTTCTTTCTCACCTGTGGCAGTCACCTCTCATGGTCCAGGCTTCCACACTTTACAAAATGGATCCATTCCCACAAAAAGCAATTTTTCAGTAAGTCGAATCTGATTTTTCTGATAATTTGCAATATAAATTTAGAGATATGTTCTCATGAAAAAAAAAAAAAAAAAGCCCCTAATGGATACTGTGTTGGGCCTCTAATGAGGAAGAGCAGGGATGGGCCTGGCCTCCCAGGGGTGGATGCAGGGAGTGGATGTTGGTGGATGCTGGTCGCCTCACGTGGGCTGGCGTGGTGTTCCTCTGGCTGGTGTTCTTCTTTTTTGGTAGCATTGTCCTCATTCGTGACTCTAGAATGTCTCCTCCGTCGTGATGGTGCCTGGGTAAATGCCAATCAGGAAATGTCATATCCCACAGGGTGGCTGAGTGAGCCACTCTCTCCCATGCATCACTGATGCGATTTGCTCTGGATGAGCATTTCCCGAACTGCGGGCCACGAGACACTCTTCTTTTGTCAGAAAAGGAATTCTTTGCAGAATTAAGTTTGAGAAAGGCTCCATATTTTAAGTCCCACCTTGAGTCTTCTCTGAAGATGGCAGTGCACATTAGTATATCAATGGCTCTGAGAAGTTGGGCAAGCCAAGAAACTAGTTGAACATTGTTTAACCCAGTGTTGGTATACTTATTTGCCCATGGAACACTACTTGTGCATTACACTTATTAACATCTGGGTGTCGAAATCCAGTTCTTCCAGGTGGCCTCCCTGAGAGCAGCAGAGTCCCTTCAATGAATGAGCAAATGAATGTGTATAAGGCCCCTGCTCTGTGCTGTCACAGTGCACGGGAATTTACTTGTATTCTTGCATCCAAACCTCAGAACACCCCTCCGAAGGGCATCTAAGGAAACTGAAGCTCAGGTGAGTTGGGACACCTGTCTAAAGTGACATGGTTAGGAAGTGACAGGTCCAGAACTGGAGTCCAGGTCAACCCAAGTCCTGAGTGGGACACCTTTGCTAGCAATCTGGAGAGCTGTGAGTTCTCAATAAAACAGCAGCTATTTCATCACAGAGGTTTCATGCTTCACCACTTAAACAAATACAAATATCTCTGTTGGTAAATAGACATGCCACGTATTATCAGAGGTGGTCTATCGTCGTGATCAGAAAAGAAGTTTTGAGCCAGGTGAATCTGTAACGGCTCCTTTTCAGCCCTTTCCTGTGGGAGAGGACCTGAGTACAAGTGCCCACTCACTGACTCCCCTCTTCCTTTGCACTGAGCAGTGTGGACTCTTGAGGACCCGTCCATTCAGCCCTCACTGTCCTGCTCTCATCTTCTGGGAGCTGGTGCCCCACCTATCCTCACTGATCCACCATTGTGTCCTCAGGCCCTTCCCTGTGAGTGATCGTTCAGAGCAGTGAGAGGAATACAGTCACCTCCCGACCATCATAGCAGAAGGCCGAACATTGACATAAGACAGTGGAACAGGGATGTGCAGATTATTACCTGTTTTTCCAGTTGCTTGAGGGGTTGCAGGATTCTCTGATGGGCCTAGGAATTTCTGGCTTGCTCAGAATGTTTCAGTTTCTTTTTCCTGCTTCTTCTTTTCAGTAGTGGTCTCTGCTTGGCTAGGAGGGCAGGCGGCCAGAGCAGCTCCCTGTGCTGTGGAGTCTGTGCTGTGTGTAACTTACAGAGCGATTGCTTGTTTGTTCACCTTTTCTTCTCAATTTCCTCTCACCTGTCAAGAAGTGGAAGGATGTCACCTTGCTCCCCTAAAACTGGAGCTTTATAGGCTACAGTTAGGTGTGAGCAGTTTTCCTCTAGCAGTTAAGCAGGGCCATTAAATTGCTCTTTCAGCTGTTCACTTCTATGTTCTGTTAGTAACAATTAATTAGCTTTAAAGACTGAACAACTAAAAAGATGAGAGCTTGTTTAAGACTTGATCTTCAGTCAGTTTTATTGAAAGCGAGGGAAAAGGAGAATCACCCCCAAAATGAAATTCACAGGTTATCTCCAAACCTTCTTTGAGTCATCCAGCCCTCAAATATTCATTTATTCTTCATTGGCAACGTGCAGGGCACTCTGTGAGATCTTGGACACCAAAAATCATTGCATCAAATCCTACCAGATCAATCTGTATGTTCTATGCATGAATGTGGACCCTCCTGGGAGGTCAAAAGTTAGCCCCTTCCTTGGGGCGAGGTGTGCACTGGTGTCAGACTTGGAGAGCTGGGTTGTCACAGGCAAAAGGATCTGAGGCCAAGAACCCATTCCCTCAAAGGAATGAACAGTTATTAGGCCCCTGCTCTGTGCAGTCACCATGCAATGTGATTTACATATATTCTCATACTTAAATCTCAAAACAATCCTCTGTGGCAGATCTGAGGAAATTGAGGCTCAGAAGAGTTAGGGAACTTGTCTAAAGTTATATGGGACATGGCGGTGTCTGAATGGGAGCCCAGATCAACCCTGAGTCCACTGTGGGATCCCATCGCTCCTTTTCTGGTGTGGTGGGGTTGGATCCAGAACTTTCCCTGGGCTTTTCTAGATGTGCTCTTGTGGAGGAAGAACTTCTATTTGAGCTTCAGGGCAGCTAGAATCAGGGGCTGTGGGTAGTAACATCCTTTCCTTCATTAAAAAATTCTTTTAAATTTGCTGCATCAATTTTTCCTGGAAAATTGGAGATGGTTATGAGCTCATAGCTCCTCTTAGCCAGATTCAATGGTTTCAACACTCTGGACCAGCTGCATTTTACAAAGTGCAGATGCCCAGTGCTATCCCCAGAGGCCCCTGTCCTGGGAATCTCTGCTTTTACAAAGCTCCAGGGGATTCCAACGTGCATCTGAAGTTTGAGAACCGGTAGACCCAAGTGACTCATTCTGGCCCTTCTAACTCATTACTGCTCATCCAGGCTTCCTCCCCACCTCCATCTTAGTTTTCTGAGACATCCCATGGGTGAGGAGGCACAGGCCACATGAGTTTTAATTATGGATGACCACGGAGCCTTTACCTGACAACTGCTGGTTTCTAATTTCCATCTCAGCTTTGAATTCAGTCATCTCTCTGTCTCCCAATTTAATGTTATTTTTTTTAAAAAGGGAGTTCTTGCTCTTATATAATTCCATGCACTTAGTGAGGTGTTTTACGCATTTTTGTCTTTATTGATGACTTTGAGATGGTGCAATTATTAGGTTTTAAGTTTCTCCTCCACAAGTGATAGGCTCATTAATAAGATATGGCTCCTTTCTCTCAGCAGGCACTTCTGTACTGCCCTTGTAATCTCTAACTTGCCTTTGCGATTTTGGCCCATGGAAATTCATATTCCCCATGGCAGGTGTGAAATCCTTAAGCCCCTGTAGCTATACTGTCTAGTGATTGTCCAACGAACATGCTGACTTCCTCAGAACTGGCATTACCAGGGCGAAGTTTTGATTGAATCTCTACTGGATTGATTTTGCCAGAGTTGAGCTCTTTTAGAGCCACCTGAATAGTGGTTAACCCTTGGCAGTGAACTGCTGTTTACCAGCTGTGGAGATGAGATTCCATCCCCGGCTTGCTTTGGGTAAACCAGAGTTTTAATTTTTGTCTGCGTCCCTCTCTGACTTCGGTGGCTTTTATTCACTTGGTGATGGATTGTCTGTAGCCAGTGTAATTCCTCATCCTTGCTGACATCTGTATCTTGTCACATTTTAGTTGAACCTCCTCTGAGGGCTTTCTACGCAGTTGGACATTTGTGGAACATTTTGGGGTGGCCTGCCTGAGTTAGCTGTAGTGAGGGGCTGCAGGTCAAAGCCACAGCTGTCATTCAGCTGCTTGGCTGCTGTCATGGACTGGGCCCTAAAGAGGAGCTTCCTTGTCCCTCTCTGCTCACCTCCCAGGCCCTGTGTTGCCTGGGTGCCTATTCCTCCCCTGGCCCCAAAGCTGGGGCAAAGGTCAGGAGGTGAGCAGTCGCTGTGTTTATCCTTTGTTAATTGCGGAAAGGTTTCTGCAAGCAAGTTTACTAATCCTGCTGTCAGGCGAGGGTGGGAGCAGTTTACCAAGCCTCAGATTTTCTGAGGAATCAGGGACAGTAGGGATTTGTGGAGTTCCCATGTGCTGGGAACTAGATCCAGCAGGACTTGACTTGTCCGGGCCCCAAGTCTAAACCGTTTCTCATGGTTAATAAAAAGAACAAACAAACTTTCACAGACCCGACGCTTCATCTCACTGCACTTCTCTGTGTGGCCTGTGCTTCTAGAATCATTTGGTTCTGAACTCTGCTACCTGAAATTCCTGGTTGGGTTACTTCTCTCTGTAAAGCAAGGATTCATTGAATGTAATTTGAGAATGTAGCTTCAGGTGGTCGTTTCGGTTGTTGGTGGATGATATTCCTGGAAAAGACACATAAATAGAAATGACTTAAGTCAAGTATATTTTCTCATGGAAATAAAGTTTATCAAGAGGCTCTCTTGAATCTCTCTTTTAACTTCTTCTACAAATAATTTCAAATGATTACGAAGTTTATATTTAACTTTCTTATGGAAATGATCACAAAACTACATTTATTCAGATGGCCTTAGCTCTCCGCAATGTCATTTTAACATGATGTCTAATAAGATGTATTACTGACAGTGAGCTCAGAAGTAGATTTTTCTGGGCTGATGTCTTCTTTCTCCAATTAAAAAAAATTTTTTTTTCTAATGGTAGCTGGGACTGAGATCCTAGCATGACCCATGCCCATCTGATGTTGTGTGTTGGAGAAACAGTACAACTTGCATCTTAACATCCAGCAGGCCCTTGGATGATTAAAAGCATCTCATGTTTGTTAATCCTTCAAAAAAAATCACAATGTTCACTGTGACAGAAATCAGTAAGTAGGATTTTGGTGGCAGGGAGATCTCTGTGAGTAAACAATGCAGTATTCAAACTGATGAAAGCTTCGGGTGGAGCCCATGCACTCTCTGGAGACAGAAGTCAAGATGGCGGGACTCTGTAGAGTGCTGGCCAATCATGGCATAACCACTCCATCCTGTCTTGGTGAGGCAAAAGGAGGTTTGCTTGTACAGCTTTCAAAAGTATATGTTGGGGCTTCCCTGGTGGCGCAGTGGTTGAGAGTCCGCCTGCCGATGCAGGGGACACGGGTTCGTTCCCTGGTCCGGGAGGATCCCACATGCCACGGAGCGGCTGGGCCCGTGAGCCATGGCTGCTGAGCCTGTGCATCCGGAGCCTGTGCTCCGCAACGGGAGAGGCCACAACAGTGAGAGGTCCGCGTACCGCAAAAAAAAAAAAAAAAAAAAAAAAAAAAGTATATGTTGGTCGGGACTTCCCTGGCGGTCCAGTGGTTAAGACTCTGTGCTTCCACTGCAGGGGGTTCAATCCCTGGTCGGGGATCTAAGTATGTATAGGTCAATTAAGATGTAATCAATTCAGGTATACCTTTATTTAACATGGTGCATGCTGCCATGGACTACTATGCAATGTCCTGCGTTATTTTTACTGAAGCAAATTAGAAGGAGGTGTGAAATTCAGGAGGGTCTCTTTTGGCGAGCTTGTGACAGGTACCTTGGAGGAATTGTTTAGTTCTGTTTGCTTAATGGTCTTTTGAGAAATCAAGGCAGAGCTCTCTGTTTTATTATTATTTTTCACTAAGAGCAAATTTCTCCAAATCCCTGTGGTAATAATAGCTCTGAAGGTGGTTTTTTCCTGACCAAGCACAGGTAACAAGGACTCAACTACAGGGCTTCCTGTTGAGGTCAAGATTGTGATATAATTCTTTAAAATTGGCCAGGCAACATCTTCTGGTTTGGGTGACACCTGCCCATTTCCTCACAATTTGTGAAAGACATCTTTCTATCATTAATGCTTTATTTTCGGATATCTTTATGGCAAATAGTTTGGTGTTTTCCCAAAGGATTAACAAATTGTAATTTTTTAACTTGTTTTAAGAACCTGCTGGATATTAAGATGCAAGTCTTATGGTGTCTCTATTAGACCTAGGTCTCTATTAAACCTAGGTACAGTTACTGATTAGCTGGGAGGGAGAAGAGGTAGGTGGAACCTTGCCTCTCAGCAATGGGAATGTGATTTTTCCAGGCCCTTTTGTTTATTTCAGTAGTGCTAGCATCTTTTGGGGTGGTCCAGCTTAGATTCTTCCATTTCGAACATTCTCACAGACACTCACCACCTCTGTCTTATTTACTGAACAGTTGGGCATTTTGTAGTTAACCTCCCATATATGCCTGTACACATGCACACCTGAGTATGTAGCAAGTGTTAGAATTATTCTGAATTTCTCACAGGGAATCCTAGTTGAAGTTCAGTACAACAGAGGTCTGTTTTGAAATGACACACCTCTAGACACTGTTTCAAGCTCACCATATTTGCTCGTACCAGCTGGTGCCCATTTCCTTTGCAGTCTTTCTATGAACTGGGTTACCTAGAAAGGTTTGGCTCTCAGAGTGGCCTGGTGGTGTGCAACAGCTGTTTAGGTAAATGCTCAACACAGAGTATGTAAACCTGCTATTTTCCCTGAGGAACAAACTGAGATTCCTTTCTCAGAAACATGTAGCAAACAAATGTGCAGCAGAGGCTCAGTATTTTGGGCCCAGCAGGACTGAAGAACTCAGCTTCATAGCCTTTCTGTGTAAGGCAAGAATTTGAAGCAAGAGTTTTACCACCTTGTTACGGGCTGAATTGTGTCCTAAAATTCATGTGTTGAAGCCCTAATCCCCTCAGAATATGACTATATTTGGAGACAGGACCTTGAAAGAGGTGAATAAGGTAAAATAAGGTCATGTGGTGAGCTCTAATCCAATAGACTGGTGTCCTTATAAGAAACGGAGATTAAGACACAGATACATACAGAGGAAAGACTGTGTGAAAACACAGGGAGAAGGCGGCCATCTACAAGCCAAGGAGAGAGGCCTCAGAAGAAACCAACCCTGCCAACACCTTGATCTCAGGCTTCCAGGCTCCAGAACTATGAGACAATAAATGTCTGCTGTTTAAGCCACCCAGCCTGTGGCATTTTGTTATGGCGGCCCTGGCAACCCAATACACACCCTGATAGGCAGTCTTTATTGCCAGAAGAAGAGCATATTGTCTTTTGGAGGTATTTGCCTCAAACCAAAATACAAATTCTTAAAGAAATAAAATGCAGAAAAATCAAACCTACCTCTGCTCGTAGTGATAGCTTCATAGACAGGACCTCTGGTCCTGTTTTTTAATTTTTGTAATGAGTTGAACACTGGTTTAATTGACTAGCTAGAAAATAGGCCTTAGTTTCTAGAACTTTCTTTTCCACCATCTGCTGGACTTTAAAGCTGAGAGGGAGAATTTCAGTTTAGTTGAGGTAGGCCGCTGCCAGGGGTAGCTCGTAGACAGGTTCCACTGTTAGGTCTTTTCTTACCCTTTTTTTTTTTTTTTTCCGACATCTTTATTGGAGTATAATTGCTCTACAATGGTGCGTTAGCTTCTGCTGTATAACAAAGTGAATCATCCATACGTATACACATATCCCCATATCCCCTCCCTCTTGTGTCTCCCTCCGGGTCTTTTCTTATCTTAATGTTACCTTTATTTCTGTGACTTATGTGCAGATTTCCCCTTTCCAAGGAGTTTAGGCACACAGAGAACTGTTTTTACAAACACTGGAAAGATGAAAAACAAAAGAAAAAGTCAAGGAAAAAGGCCTGGAATTTTTCTGTAATCTGGAGGAGGATTTGTGTGGTATCTGCATTAGGGAAGGAGGAAGGAAGGTAGGAACGGAGGGAGGAGGGAGGAAGGAAGGAAGGAAGGAATGGAGGGAAGGAAGGGAGGGAGAGAGGAAGGTAGGAAGGAGGGAAGGAAGGGAGGGAGGAAGGGAGGGAGGGAGGAAGGAAGGAAGGAGGGGAGGAAGGAATGGAGGAAGGGAGGGAGGAAGGAAGGTAAGGAAAGAAGGGAGGAAGGAAGGAGGAGGGAAGGAAGGAAGGAATGGAGGAAGGGAGGGAGGAAGGAAGGAAGGAGGGGAGGAAGGAATGGAGGAAGGGAGGGAGGAAGGAAGAGAGGGAGGAAGGAAGGAAGGAAGGAACAGGGAGAGGGAGGAAGGAAGGAGGGAAGGAAGGAAGAGAGGGAAGGAGGGAGGGAGGGAGGAAGGAACGGAGGGAAGGAAGGGAGGAAGGAAGAAGGAACAGAGTGGGGGAGGGAAGAAGGAAGGAGGGAAGGAAGGGAGGGAAGGAGGGAGGGAGGGAGGAAGGAATGGAGGGAAGGAAGGGAGGAAGGAAGGAAGGAGGGGAGGAAGGTAGGAAGGAACAGAGGGAGGGAGGGAGGAAGGAAGGAATGGAGGGAGGGAGGAAGGAAGGAAGGAGGAGAGGAAGGAAGGAAGGGAGGGAGGGAGGAAGGAAGGAGGGGAGGAAGGAATGGAGGAAGGAAGAGAGGGAGGAAGGAAGGAAGGAACAGGGGGAGGGAGGGAGGAAGGAAGGAGGGAAGGAAGGAAGGGAGGGAAGGAAGGGAGGAAGGAGGAGAGGAAGGAAGGAATGGAGGGAGGGAACGAGGGAGGGAGGGAGGAAGGAAGGAGGGAAGGAAAGAAGGGAGGGAGGAAGGAAGGAAGGGAGGGACGGAGGGAGGGCAGGAGGGAGGGGAGACTGGAGTTTGGGGGAGAACATGGAACAGGACCCAGGATGCTCAATTGTCATGAACTTACTGTGTGCTCTTGGGCACGTTTATTATCATATCCTCATGTGTCAAATCTTCATCATCCCCTATCAACATCACAAGGTTGTTGGTGAGTTTGAAAGGAAAGTGTGTGAAAATGAAGAATGAAGTGCCAGTTGAGCTTAATAGAGTCCCTAGGAACCAACGATCCTGTTCTAAAGAACCTCGTTAATCTTTGATCAGTTTTAATGTCCAAGTGGGAGAGGGCTTCTCAGAGGGATGAAATCCCATGACACGGGAACAGAGTGTCAGTCAGAAAGAGCTGTTCGTCATTAAATTGCCTCTCCGATACAGATCAGTCCCATGAGTTTTAGTCAGGCCTCGGTGTGTCAGGGAAGCTTGAGCCCACTTTCTGAAAGCCTTTTCTCCAGGAAATGCTGACCATGAAGATCCCAGACCTCTTGAGGGAGTGAGTGGATTTGATCTCAGAGTGGGGAGGCGTGACAGTGACCCGTGAGATCGTCTACCCTTTACCACCTAATGTGACAGAGCAAGAGCCACACCTAAATGGCCCCACTTGGGAGAAATGGCTGGTTCCTGAACCAGGAGGCGGGGCCGAGGATTTGGGCTTGGATCTGAAGGCCACTGCCTGGTCCTTTGAGAATCCAGAAAATGATGGCTGGATAATACTACAGTCTCTGATCAGAACAGCTGTTCTTTACCTGCCCCGCTGAAGAAGCTGTTGAATAATTCATGAGGATTGCCTTCAGCAGTAACAGTGGGCATGGCCCAATCTGAAGTTCAGAGGGTGCTGGCTACTGCTGGCAAGTGTCACGATGGGGGAAAATTTGATGGCCTTGGTTGCCAGTGAATAATGATAAGTCATGCGTTGGGTGTGTGCAATTAGAGTTGGACCCTTGGACAGATGTGCTGAGGGTAAGAGGAGCTGCTCAGGATTCCTGAGATGGGAGGGATGCAGGGAGGCTGGGAGGAGTAGCAGCAGGAGACTACATAAGTCCTCCTGGGACCTGGTGGCTAGGCAGAAGTGACTACACATCTGAGGATATGTCCTCCCCTTGCCGTGCCTGGCAGAGAACAAAAATTCAGATGGGTGCCTTGGCCCAATTTCTCTGTGAGGTGGGTGACAGGTGGGTGTTCCACCAAATGTGAAGCGTTTTGTAAATAATGTTACCGTGATTCTGAAAGGGTCTTCCCTAGGGTGGGGGTGGGGGCAGAGGATTTTCTTTCTAGACTGGAATGAATTTCATTCATTCATTCATTCATTCAGGGAGAAACCACCCTATTGTCTATTGTTACCAATAGGGACTCTTGAATATTTCAGTGTTTAAGATTAACACCTTCGTGAACAGAATAAATATTCTGAGCGTGATGCTTGTGGACCAACTTCTGAGTCCCTATTTTGATCTTAAGTGCTTCCATTTCCTTCGCTGTCAGCGAGTACTCAGAACAGTGTGGTGTCATTTTTTCTTTTAATGTTTATTGAGTTGTAATTTACATACCATACAATTCACTTGCTTTACTTGCACAATTCAATGATTCTTTGGTATATTTACAGAGCTGTGTAACTATCACCACAGGCATAGAGTTTTGTTTTGTTTTGTTCTTTTTGGCTGTGCGACATGTGGCATCTTAGTTCCCCAACCAGGGATCGAACCCACACCCCCTGCACTGGAAGCGTGGAGTCTCAACAGCTGGACTGCCAGGGAAGTCCCTGTGGTGTCATTTTTACACACTCTAACAAGTATAGAATATTTATGTGACCCTTCCAGCCACCAAGCAAGTGGGACCATGTGTTTGGACTATATCAGGGGTCCCCGGGCCCCGGGCCCCGGACCGGTACCCGTCTGTGGCCTGTTAGGACCCGGGCTGCACAGCAGGAGGTGAGTGGCGGGCAGGCGAGTGAAGCTTCATATGCCGCCTGAACCACCCCCCGACCCCCGGCCCCGCTGTCCGTGGAAAAATTGTCTTCCACGAAACCAGTCCCTGGTGCCAAAAATGTTGGAGACTGCTGGACTGTATGATACTGAGAGACTATTGTTATTTTGGAGGGAATACTTGTTAATAAAGACAACTTTATAGTCATGAGTGCTCAAGTAGTTTTTTCCCCTATGGAGTTATATACTAACAAAAATTTATGATCACCTTTTCTCAAACATAGGTGCGCCAGGATAGTTCATTGAGATATTAATTAGTAAACATGTGGTCTCCCTCTATAGCCTACTCTCCTCTGTGATCTAATTAGAGAGGAAGCTGAAACTACTGGAAGATTGCAGTTTTTCCTTTCTTTTGAAAAGGTGAAACTCTAGAGAGAGGTATCTCCAAGAGTTCCTGATGGATAGAGATGAGGAAATGGGTCTTTGAGATTAATAAGGAAGTGAGAATAGGGACATTCCCAAAGCCTGGGAAGTGTTTACTATGGGAACAAGTTTCTAGGGAGGTAGAATACCATGGAGGAGGCGGCATCATGGTGATCCCATTGAGGGTGGACCTGGGGACATGGACTCACAACGTTGCCAAAGAAACATTGAAACAATTGGACCTGAGTTGCTGGCTGTGATACCTGACCTCATCTGTTTAGTAGTCATAGATAGGCATTTGGTTCACCTAATCTAACTTGCTAAATTCACAAATGAAGACAGTGAAACTCAGAACTGTGTAACTTTTTGAGGTCCCTCAACCTCTCGAGGTCTCTTATTCACTGATCTGTAAAATAGAGGGAATTGACTAAAAATGCCTAAGCGAGTGTTTGAAAAATTGCTGAAAAAAATTGGCAATTGAGCTAACAACATCTATAATCCTGTCATTTAAAATGCCTTGAAATTACCTGAATAGACACCACGGGGCCTTTGCATATGCTACTTCCACTCCTTGGAACTCCCACCCTTAAACCTTGTTCATCCTTTAGGACTCAGCTAAATGTCATCTTCTCTTGGAAGCTTTCCTTGAAACCTCTTATCTCCCAAGACTGAGTTGGGTATCTCTCTTGACATCCTGGGTTTAACTTATGTGTTAATTTCTTATTGCTGCTGTAACAAGTTACCACAAACTTAGTGGCTTGAAGCAAATTTATTATTTTATAGTTCTGGAGCTCAGAAATCTGAAGTGGGTCTCACTAGGCTAAAAATCAAGGTATCAATAGGGCTATGTTTCTTCTGGAGGCTCTAGGGGATAATCCATTTCCGTGCCTTTTCCAGCTTCTAGAGATCTCCTTCATTCCTTGGCTTGTGGCTCCTTACACCATCTTCAAAGCCAACATCTTCAAATCTTTCTCTGGCTCTGAATATCTTTGCCTCCTTCCACATCTAAGGACCCTGTGATAATGTTGGACCCACCTGGATAATCCAGGATAAACTCCCCCTCAAGGTTAGCTGATTTAACAACCTTACTTCCACCTGCAACCTTAATTCCCCTTTGTCCTGTAACCTAACATATCCATGAGTTCTGGGGAAAAGGACATGGACATCTTTGGGGAGCCATTGCTCTGCCTACCACACCCCATCAGCACTGTTGCCACCCTGTATGGTAATTGCCTCTCACTTTGGCTGTCTCCTTCTCTTGACTCCTAGAGCTCAGAGTCTGTGTTTGTTTCCTGCTGCCTTCCCAGCAATTTGTACAGACATTTCAAACTGGAAGCTTTGAGATGATGGTGTGATCTGTGCAGTGTTATGAATAGATATAAATTCGTTAGCAACATTTAAAAATTAGGAGACTTTGCATAAAAACTGTGAGTCCATTTTTAGGAAAAGCATGAAACTTGGCAGCACTGGACACGTGGCACAAGGGGATGTCTTGGTAGCCACTGTGATCTTGGAGAAGCCCTGGGGCAGAAGTGAGGATGTGAGATGCTGTCAGAATAAAAATGAGCTGGAGCCTACATGGAACTAGGCTGAAATGAGGGGTGACGCTGAGAGCATGTGAGTCAGGGCACCAGATGTATCTGCTTGTAGAAACTTGGAAATGTTCCAGGCTGGGGATCAGGGTTCAGGGGTCCCAGGATTAGGAGATAGGGAGGGAACAAGCAGACAGGCTGAACGCACTGATGGGAAGTCAAAGGCCAGGGTCAAGTGGCCAGAGCTCTGAGGAGTGTGTGGGTTAATAGCCAAGCAGACTCTTTTTTTTTTTTTTTTTAAGATTTTTATAAATTTCATGTAGTGTCTGAAACATTTATATTAACATATTTCCATACAAATAACCCAAAGAAAGTTTAGTATTAGTTGTTTTTTTGTTTGTTTTTTTATACTGCAGGTTCTTATTAGTCATCAATTTTATACACATCAGTGCAAGCAGACTCTTAAATGATGAGTGAATTGAATCTGTAGATTCTCCATGGGACTCAACTTCAATTCCTCTCCCAACCTCTTGGATTACATCACACAGCCTTTACTATTGCTATTTACCTGAGTAAGGTCAACTGCCAGGAATTTAATTTTTCCCTCTGTTCACACTCCGTTGGGTGGGGGCCAGCTACTGAACAGTCAAATTACTTGATGGCAGGTGGCAGAAAGGTAGCTGAGTATAACAAAATGTCTATAATCATAAACATTTACTAAATGAAAGAATGATTACTTCATGAATGGAAACTGGTGCTTGGCCAACTGACCATATTTCTTCCTATTGTAGGTCTAGTTTTGTTTCTTGAGATTTTTTTCCCCCCACCAAGTTCCTGGTTTTGTTTAGCATTTTTTTTTTTTTTGCCTGTGGAATTTCTGTGTTTGATAAAGCTGGCCATTATGACTGCATCGTTTTTTCCAGCTTTATTAAGATATAATTGACGTGTAATACTGTGAAAATTTAAGGTGTACAACGTCATGGTTTGATACACATATGTATTGTGAAATGTTTACCACAATAAGATCAGTTAACGCCTCCATCACCTCACATAATTACCCTTTTGTTGTTTTTATTATGGAGAGAGCATTAAAGCTCTACTCTCACAGTAACTTTCAAGTGTACAGTATAGTATTGTTAACTGTACTCACCATGCTGTACATCAGATCCCCAGAACTTACTCTTCTTATCACTGAAAGTTTATACCCTTTACCCACATCTCCCCATTGCCCCTCTCCCAGCCCCTGGCAAACCCCATTCTACTTTATGTTTCTGAGTTTGATGTTTTTAGATTCCACATATAAGTGAGATCATATAGTATTTGTCTTTCTCTGTCTGACTTATTTCACTCAGCATAATGCCCTCAAGGTCATGACTGCATCTTGATTTTGGATATTTTCTGCTAACTTTTCCATTTCACTGGATTTTAAGTTATTTTGATGTAGTCTTCTTGTTTCTTTAATACCCTTGCTTTTCATTTCTGTGGATAGCACCCCTTCTGGAAGTCCTCAGGACCCATCATCCCATCACAGACTTTGTAGCTGATGACTTGGGAGTCCATTTAGTGGAATCTGTCTCTTTGGCTTTATGGCAGGTGTGTGTCCAGATGTGATATAACCAGTACCATTGCAAGGGTCTTGAGCTGAGTGAGTCCCATGTCCCACTGGTTTTAATCTTCATTGAACTTACTGATTCCAGAATGTATTTGCTCATCCCCCTCAGGCATGGTATGTGATAGAACAGGTGCTCCTGTCGGTCAACTCCTTGGACAGGTCCTGGGGTTATAATACCCTTATTTAATGCACATAGAAATCTCTGTTCTTTGGTTTCAGAGGCTACTGACCACCCCCAAGCTATAGCCATGCATCCAGCAAATGCATGTTAAAACGAAGGGGAGTGAAGGCCTCTGTACCTATTCATTCTTAGAAAAACCGCTAGTCATCCATTAATCAGTGGCATCAGGAGTATCTTTCAGCTGGGAGGGACCTCAAGGAAAAATCCACTTCAGCGTTTTTAGTTTAATAGATGAGGAGCTGGAGGCCACAGGGGTCAAGTGACTGGACTGGGTTCACTCAGTGAACCAGTAGCCAAGCCCTGTCTGGTTCAGAACCCAGTGGTCTAACTCCAAGTCTGTTGTTGATCTGAAGGATGGGACATTCATGGGGTCAGTGAGAGTGTATGTGACGTTGGGAAGAACCAATTTCTTTTACCCTCAATTTGTCCTTCATCTATGTTTTTCACTAGTTAAGTGCAGGAAAGTCATATAGCATAATTCAGACTTTCATGTATAATACTGATATTTCTGAGTAGTTGAACTTTAGGCAGCTGCTGGGTGGTTCTCTCTCTATGAGTTTTTATGAAGCTTGTACCTGTGTCAACCTTATGAATTAGTTTATTAGAAGAGATTGGGCAATGTTATAATTAGATATTTGTCTTTATTACCATGTGAAACTAATATATGCCTTTATAGAGTAGTACCATACCTTGAGTTTTGCAGCTTGTTATTTCCTCTTAACAAATTCAAAGTGGTTCATTCATTAGGCTTTTCATATCCCTTAGCTTGTATTGTTTACTTATTCTTGAAACAGAATTTTAAAATGTTTAAAACATTCATAAATTACTATTTCAATGAGGTACCATTTATCACTTAGCTCAATGAACAGAGCACACAATGCATTATATTGGCAAAAGGCAGGGAGAAAAGATGGTCTTTTACCTGTCTGGTGGGAATTAAAGCGTATAACCTCTAAGGAGGACACTTTTGTAACATCCATCAAAATATTGCATACACACACACACACACACATATGTATGTATATAATACCCACTCTTTTGTTCAACAGTTCCACTTCTAGGAATGTGTTTTGGATATTCTTGAACATTCTGAAATTCCACGTATATGGGAGTATTCAGAGCAGTACTGTTTCTTTCAAAGGATTTGAAACTACCTCTCAATCTATGGGAGAGAGGCTAAATCAAACATGGTGCATCTATACAATGGATGCAGTGATTAAAAATAATAAGGTAGTATATACAAATATAGAATTGTTTGTTGTACACCTGAGAGCAATATAATGTTCTGTGTCAATTTTGCCTCAATTAACAGAAAAAGAATGAGGCAGCTCTATACACACTAATATGAAAATATCTCCAAGATATACCTTTAAATGAAAACAGCAAGGTGTTACCATTTGTGTCAAAAGAGGGGAAGAGCATATACACGATTGCTTGTTTATGCGTGGAATCTCTGGACATACGCATAAGGAATAATATTGGTTACGTATGGGGAGGGTCACTGGGTGGCTGGGGACAAGGGCAGGAAGAGGCTGACTTTTCACTGTAACTCTTTTGTATATTTTGTACCATTCAAAAAATTCTAATTTAAAGTTTATTTTAGGAAGGAAAAGAAACACGTATGTAAGTAATTTCCAATCTGCCCATTCAAAATTTTTAATGATTATGGAATATACTGAGCTCTTTCTACTATTCTTGCTGTGAACTGTATGCTGTGTGTATGAACATATATAGTCATATGTAATATTTAAATTTATACCCCTTTATGTGTGACTTGTGTGGTGACTAAAAAGAAAAATTTATTTTTCTACCTGAAAACTTGATAAACTTTTGAAGTTTCTAGTGTGATCAGATAGTTACTTATCTCCAGTTTATGTACATTTTTAAAAACATCTTTTTAAAATACACTTATGTATATACAATTCTAAAACATGTCGAGCCACTTATTGCTTAAGGAGACATGAATGTATAATAAAAGTATGAAGAAATGTATACACATCATAAACACTAATTCTGTGAGATCAATGGTGAGGGAGAATATGGGATAGAATTTAGGAGGGATGGGTGCATGGTTGTTCATTGCCTTTTAAAAAGTATCTTCTTGTATATTTCAAACATTGCATAATAATTTTAAAAGTAATATGTGTTTCTAACTTACTGCTGAGAAATGATAGTCAGACTTCTGTGAAATCATAAGATGCAGAAATGGTGTGGCCTTTATTTTCCTTGCTCTCTGTTGTATCACACCAGTACCTAGAATAGAGCCTGGCAGAGGGTAGGCCCTAAAAATGTTTGTAAAGATGAATAAACAGGCATAAAAGCCCTCTGAGCTGCTGAAGTGGTGGATGATGGGTTGTGTGATCTTCCAGTGTATCATCTTGTGTCATGGGACCCCAGGAAAAAAGGTGGATGGAACTGACAATGCCTACAACCTTTCAGATGGGCAGGAAGAAAAGAACACTGGGAATTTCTCACTAACTGGAACTAAAGATGAATATAGAGAGGTGACTGGGTGTCTAATAAAATTCAGTTGCCACCTGTACTCCAGAGCACCTTGCTTGAAAAAGACCTCTTTATGGTTCTTAGTAAGACTGTACGTTTTCTTTCTGTGTCACACTCAGTGACCCTCTTTATAAAAGTTTGGTTAAGATGGCTAATGTGAGTGTAACTCGTGAGTTCCTCTTAGCAATTTCACGACTGTCTGTCATGTATCTTTGCCCAGCCCAGGAGCCAGGTTGTATGGCAGTGACTGGAATGACTGGCATTTACTGCTGCCCACTGTCAGTGGTAGAATAACCTTTGCTTCTTTGGGTAGCAGTCAGTCATTTAGTTCACATATTTGTTTAATATTAAGACATAGGATGAAAGAAGTATGGGAAAATAATAAACATTACAATAATAAATTATTATTAATAATACAATAATTACAGAAGTGTTAATATATGGAGACAATAAAGGAATAATATGCTGCTGTTGCTGGTTACCCCACCATATGTAGCTAGCTAGAGCAGTGATGTCCAATAAAAGTATTACATGAGCCACATATTTAATTTAAAATTTTCTGGTTGCCACATTAAAAAAATAAAAAGAAACAGATGAAATTAATTTTAATCATGTATTTCTTATAACCCAATATAAAAATCATTTCAATACATAATCAATGTTAAAAATTATTAATGAGATTTTATATTCTCTTTCTTTGTAGTAAGTCTTGGAAATCCTATGTGTATTTTACATCTCCAGTCGGGTGCTAAATTTTCATCAGAAATACCTGATCTGCATTTAGCATTTACAGAATTTACAGTTGAAAAGGTAGATTCACATACCTAAGTTGTTCCATAAATACTTAATTTTTTTTCCTGTAACTGCATCAGACATCCATTTATTTAATTAATTAAAATTAAATAAAATGAAATATTTAGTTCCTCAGTCTCACTAGTCACATTTCAAGTGCTTAATACAGTGTAGAGGTAGAGTTTATTCATAATTTACTACAGTAGATTTTTTTCCCCTGATTCCAAAAATCTGTTTGTTAGTGGGTTTGTTTTTTTTTTTGCTTTTAAAACACATATTTATTTATTTATTTTTTAACATCTTTATTGGAGTATAATTGCTTTACAATGGTTAGTTTCTGCTGTATAACGAAGTGAATCAGCTATACATATACTTATATCCCCACATCTCCTCCCTCTTGTGTCTCTCTCCCACCCCTCTAGGTGGACGCAAAGTACTGAGCTGATCTCCCTATGCTATGTGGCTGCTTCCCACTAGCTATCTATTTTACATTTGATAGTGTAATATATCCATGCCACTCTCTCACTTCGTCCCAGCTTACCCTTCCCCACCCCACCCACCGCCGTGTCCTCAAGTCCATTCTCGACATCTGCATCTTTATTGCTGTCCTGCCCCTAGGTTCTTCAGAACCCTTTTTTTTTTTTTTAGATTCCATATACATGTGTTAGCATATGTTATTTTTTTTTTCTGACTTACTTCACTCTGCATGACAGGCTCTAGGTCCATCCATCTCACTACAAATAACTCAATTCCATTTCTTTTTATGGCTGAGTAATATTCCATTGTATATATGTGCCATATCTTCTTTATCCATTCATCTGTCGATGGACATTTAGGTGCTTCCATGTACTGGATATTGTAAATAAAGCTGCAACGAACATTGTGGTCCATGACTCTTTTTGAATTATGGTTTTCTCAGGGTATATGCCCAGTAATGGGATTGCTGGGTCATATGGTAGCTCTATTTTTAGTTTTTTAAGGAACCTCCATATTGTTCTCCATAGTGGCTATATCAATTTACATTCCCACCAACAGTGCAGGAGGGTTCCCTTTTCTCCACACCCTCTCTAGCATTTCTCGTTTGTAGATTTTTTGATGATGGCCATTCTGACCCGTGTGAGGTGATACCTCATTGTAGTTTTGATTTGCATTTCTCTATTGATTAGTGATGTTGAACATCCATTCACATGTTTGTTGGCAATCTGTATATCTTCTTTGGAGAAATGTCTATTTAGGTCTTCTGCCCATTTTTGGATTGGGTTGTTTGTTTTTTTTCATATTGAGCTGCATGAGCTGCTGGTAAATTTTGGAGTTTAATCCTTTGTCAGTTGTTACATTTGCAAATATTTTCTCCCATTCTGATGGCTGTCTCTTCCCCTTGTTTATGTTTTCCTTTGCTGTGCAAAAGATTTTAAGTTTCATTAGGTCCCCTTTGTTTATTTTTGTTTTCATTTCCATTACTCTAGGAGGTGGGTCAAAAAGGATCTTAATGTGATTTATGTCATAGAGTGTTCTCCCTATGTTTTCCTCTAAGAGTTTGATAGTGTCTGGCCTTATATTTAGGTCTTTAATCCATTTTGAGTTTATTTTTGTATACGGTGTTAGGGAGTGTTCTAATTTCATACTTTTACATGTACCTGTCCAGTTTTCCCAGCACCACTTATTGAAGAGGCTGTCTTTTCTCCACTGCATATTCTTGCCTCCTTTATCAAAGGTAAGGTGACTATATGTGTGTGGTTTTATCCCTGGGCTTTCTATCCTGTTCCATTGATCTATATTTCTGGTTTTGTGCCAGTGCCATACTGTCTTGATTACTGTAGCTTTGTAGTATAGTCTGAAGTCAGGGAGCCTGATTCCTCCAGCTCCCTTTATCTTTCTCAAGATTGCTTTGGCTATTTGGGGTCTTTTGTGTTTCCATACAAATTGTGAAATTTTTTGTTCTAGTTCTGTGAAAAATGCCAGTGGTAGTTTGATAGGGATTGCATTGAATCTGTAGATTGCTTTGGGTAGTATAGTCATTTTCACAATGTTGATTCTTCCAATCCAAGAACATGGTCTATCTCTCCATCTATTTGTGTCATCTTTAATTTCTTTCATCAGTGTCTTATAATTTTCTGCATACAGGTCTTTTGTCTCCTTAGGTAGGTTTATTCCTAGATATTTTATTCTTTCTGTTGCAGTGGTAAATGGGAGTGTTCCCTTAATTTCTCTGTCAGATTTTTCAACATTAGTGTATAGGAATGCAAGAGATTTCTGTGCATTAATTTTGTATCCTGCTACTTTATCAAATTCATTGATTAGCTCTAGTAGTTTTCTGATAGCATCTTTAGGATTCTCTATGTAAAGTATCAGGCCATCTGCTAACAGTGACAGCTTGACTTCTTCTTTTCCAATTTGGATTCCTTTTATTTCTTTTTCTTCTCTGATTGCTGTGGCTAAAAGTTCCAAAACTATGTTGAATAATAGTGGTGAGGGTGGGCAACCTTGTCGTATTCCTGATCTTAGTGGAAATGGTTTCAGTTTTTCCCCACTGAGGACGATGTTGGCTGTGGGTTTGTCATATATGGCCTTTATTACGTTGAGGAAATTTTCCACTATGCCTACTTTCTGCAGGGTTTTTAACATAAATGGGTGTTGAATTTTGTCAAAAGATTTCTCTGCATCGATTGAGATGATCATATGGTTTTTCTGCTTCAATGTGTTAATATGGTGTATCACACTGATTGATTTGCATATGTTGAAGAATCCTTGCATTCCTGGAATAAACCCCACTTGATCACGGTGTATGATCCTTTTAGTATGCTGTTGGATTCTGTTTGCTAGTATTTTGTTGAGGATTTTTGTATCTATGTTCATAGTGATGTTGGCCTGTAGTTTTCTTTCTTTGTGACATCTTTGTCTGGTTTTGGTATCAGGGTGATGGTGGCCTCGTAGAATGAATTTGGGAGTGTTCCTCCCTCTGCTATATTTTGGAAGAGTTTGAGAAGGATAGGTGTTAACTCTTCTGTAAATGTTTGATAGAATTCGCCTGTGAAGCCATCTGGTCCTGGGCTTTTGTTTGCTGGAAGATTTTTAATCACAGTTTCAGTTTCAGTGCTTGTGATTGGTCTGTTCATATTTTCTATTTCTTCCTGGTTCAGTCTCGGAAGGTTATGCATTTCTAAGAATTTGTCCATTTCTTCCAGGTTGTCCATTTTATTGGCATAGTGTTTCTTGTAGTTAATCTCTCATGATCCTTTGTATTTCTGCAGTGTCACTTATTACTCCTCCTTTTTCATTTCTAATTCTATTGATTTGAGTCTTCTCCCTTTTTTTCTTGATGAGTCTGGCTAATGGTTTATTGATTTTTTTTAATCTTCTCAAAGAACCAGCTGTTACTTTTATTGATCTTTGCTATCATTGCCTTCATGTCTTTTTTCCTATATTTCTGATCTGATCTTTATGATTTCTTTCTTTCTGCTAACTTTGGGGGTTTTTTTGTTCTTCTTTCTCTGATTGCTTTGGGTGCAGTGTTAGGTTGTTTATTTGAGATGTTTCTTGTTTCTTCAGGTAGGATTGTACTGCTATAAACTTATCTCTTATAACTGCTTTTTCTGCATCCCATAAATTTGGGTCCTCGTGTTTTCATTGTCGTTTGCTTCTAGGTATTTTTTGATTTCCTCTTTGATTTCTTTAGTGATCTCTTGGTTTTTTAGTAGCGTAGTGCTTAGCCTCCATGTGTTTGTATTTTTTACAGATTGTTTCCTATAATTGATATCTAGTCTCATAGTGCTCTGTTTGGAAAAGATGCTTGATACAATTTAAATGTTCTTAAATTTTCTGAGACTTGTTTGTGACACAAGATATGGTCTATCCTGCAGAATGTTCCATGAGCACTTTGAGAAGAAAGTGTATTCTGTTGTTTTTGGCTGGAATGTCCTATAAATAGCAGTTAAGTCCATCTTGTTTAATGTATCATTTAAAGCTTGTGTTTCCTTATTTATTTTCATTTTGGATGATCTGTTCATTGGTGTAAGTGGGGTGTTAAAGTCCCCTACTATTACTGTGTTACTGTCGATTTCCCCTTTTATGGCTGTTAGCATTTGCCTTATGTATTGAAGTGCTCCTAGGTTGGGTGCATAAATATTTACAATTGTTATATCTTCTTCTTGGATCGATCCCTTGATCATTATGTAGTGTCCTTCTTTGTCTCTTGTAATAGTCTTTATTTTAAAGTCTATTTTGTCTGATATGAGAATTGCTACTCCAGCTTTCTTTTGATTTCCATTTGCATGGAATATCTTTTTCCATCCCCTCACTTTCAGTCTGTACATGTCCCTAGGTCTGAAGTGGGTCTCTTATAGGCAGCATATGTATGGGTCTTGTTTTTGTATCCATTCAGCCAGTCTATGTCCTTTGGTGGGAGCATTTAATCCATTTACATTTAAGGTAATTATCGATATGTATGTTCCTTTTACCATTTTCTTACTTGTTTTGGGTTTGTTATTGTAGGTCTTTTCCTTCTCTTGTGTTTCCTGCCTAGAAAAGTTCCTTTAGCATTTGTTGTAAAGCTGGTTTGGTGGTGCTGAATCCTCTTAGCTTTTTCTTGTCTGTAAAGGTTTTAATTTCTCTGTGGAATCTGAATGAGATCCTTTCTGGGTAGAGTAATCTTGTTTGTAGGTTTTTCCCTTTCATCACTTTAAATATGTCCTGCCACTTCCTTCTGGCTTGCAGATTTTCTGCTGAACGATCAGCTGTTAACCTTATGGGGATTCCCTTGTATGTTATTTGTTGTTTTTCCCTTGCTGTTTTTAATATTTTTTCTTTGTATTTAATTTTTGATAGTTTGATTAATATGTGTCTTGGTGTGTTTCCCCTTGCATTTATCCTGTATGGGACTCTCTTCCTTCCTGGACTGGATTGACTATTTCCTTTCCCATATTAGGGAAGTTTTCAACTATAATCTCTTCAAATATTTTCTCAGTCCCTTTTATTTCTCTTCTTCTTCTGGAACCCCTGTAATCGAATGTTGGTACATTTAATGTTGTCCCTGAGGTCTCTGGGACTGTCCTCAATTGTTTTCATTCTTTTTTCTTTATTCTGCTCTATGGTAGTTATTTCCACTCTTTTATCTTCCAGGTCAGTTATCCGTTCTTCTGCCTCAGTTATTCTGCTATTGATTCCTTCTAGAGAATTTTTAATTTCATTTCTTTTGTTGTTCATCATTCTTTGTTTGCTCTTTAGTTCTTCTAAGTCCTTGTTAAACGTTTCTTGTATTTTCTCCATTCTATTTCCAAGATTTTGGATCATCTTTACTATCATTACTCTGAATTCTCTTTCAGGTAGACTGCCTACTTCCTCTTCATTTTTTTGGTCTGGTTGGTTTTTACCTTGCTCCTTCTTCTGCTGTGTATTTCTCTGTCTTCTCATTTTGATTAACTTACTGTGTCTGGGGTCTCCTTTTCACAGGCTGCAGGTTTGTAGTTCCTGTTGTTTCTCGTGTCTGCCCCCAGTGGGTAAGGTTGGTTCAGTGGGTTGTGTAGGCTTCCTGGTGGAGGGGACTGGTGCCTGTGTTCTGGTAGGTGAAGCTGGATTTTGTCTTGCTGGTGGGCAGGACCGCATCCGGTGGTGTGTTTTGGGTTGTCTGTGAACTTATGGTTTTAGACAGCCTCTCTGTTAATGGGAGGGGTTGTGTTCCTGTCTTGCTAGTTGTTTGGCATAGGGTGTCCAGCACTGTAGCTTGCTGGTCATTGAGTGGAGCTGGGTCTTAGCGTTGGGATGGAGATTTCTGCGATAGCTTTGGCCATTTGATATTATGTGGGGCTGGGAGGTCTCTCGTGGACTGATTTCCCTACTCGGCTCTCCCACCTCAGAGGCTCAGGACTGACACCTGGCAGGAGCACCCAGACCTTGTCAGCCACACGGCTTTTGGGAAGTCTGAGGTCTTCTGCCACTGTTCAGTAGGTGTTCTGTAGGAGATGTTCCACATGTAGTTGTATTTTTGATGTATTTGTGGGGACGAAGGTGATCTCCATGTCTTACTCCTCTGCCATCTTGAAGGTCTGCCCCGTCAGTGTGTTTTTGAGCATATAATAAAGGTTAGACATATTCTTACTCTTGAATGGATTATAAACTAATAAAACAGATGTAATATATTGCTTTGGGTTAAATTAGTTTTCTGAGTGAGTCTTGCAGCTGTTTTGATGAACCTTATTCTGAGAACTCAGATCTAAGATCTGAGATTTAAGGTGAAAAAAATCCTGGATGATAATTCTTTTACAAATATACTTAAGCTTGGGTCAAAAGATCCAAGTAGCTCTTACCCTAAGAAGTGATATCTAACTTTCCAGTTTTTAGAGAAAAAGATGATACATTTGGGAAAAAAGAAAGATGTATCCAAAATCATGAAACTGAACTTCAAAAAATATGGAAAATATAAATTCATTGTTTAAATGAATCTCAAGAATTAGCTAACAAGAGGATGAGTAATTTAGCTACTAGAAGAATAAACTAGTAGAATTGAAACCGAGCAGGAGTCTGTGGGGCCTTCCGAGGGACAGACCCCCCCCCTCCAACCCATGTCCCCCATCTCTTGTTTGAAAAAAAAGCTTTAGCATCCTAGGCTTTCCCGAAGTTGTAAAGAGCAGATTTAATCAGAGGAGTGAGAAAATGCAGAAACAAAGAACAACAGTCAAGCATGACAGAATAATATTAGCTTAAGTTCCTCCTCAAGGGCTATAGATAATATTCTGAGCCATATCTTTGAGTTGTTCTGCAGATATTAAAACCCCCGCTGGGTGGAACAAGTTAACTGAATGCTGACCACAGGCATGTAGACCCCAGACTGTTTGTAACCAGAAGGTTAATGTTGAGATTCCGGAAACGTCACCCTGTTACCTTCCCACCAGCCAATCAGAGAACAAGCTGATGACAGATCCTGTGACCCTCTCCTGCATACTAAGTTTGGGTCTTTTGAGCATGAGCTGTCTGTTCTCCTTGCTTGGCCCCATCTTGGGTGCCTTGCAGTAAACACTGTACTTTACTTCACCACAACCCAGTGTCACTAAATTGGCTTTGCTGTGCATTGGGTGAATGGACCTAAGTTTGGTTCAGTAACAGAATTTGAAATTGAGCACATCTATTTTGAGTATAGATTTTATTACAGATTTTTGATACCTCCCATATCAGGTAGGAGGATATTGATATAGACATGGACAGTCTCTCACCATCAAAGGTGCAGTTACTAGGAGAGACTGTTGGAGGAAGGTCACAGTTACTGGTTCCCCTGTCAGCAGAGCTGCTGGAAAGTTCTAAGAGCCCAGAGGAAGGGGGCCTAAGGTCTTTAGTGATCCTGTCTCCCTGCTGATTTCTTATCTTGAATTAAGTCCTGGCACTTGCGCTTTTCATAGAAAATAGAATTAGTTCTTCTCCGCAAACTCACAAACCACCAACAATTCACTGGGGATCCCTGAAGTAGTTATTAATAATGTACAGGCAACCTGACAGGCACTTCTGTCTGTCAAAGTGAGGGGCAGGGCAGGGACCAAATCTGATTTGAGTGCTATTGTGTGGGATGGATCCTGTGGACGACTCATTTTCAGGATGGAAATGGCTCTCTCTTCTCACCTCATCCCTGCCATCTCCCACTTCACTCTCGTGCCTGGTTAAACCTTCAACCTGGTTTCCCAGCATATCCTGTAAGAAGCTAGCATGGGTGTTTCCTCAAAAAGTCAGCATCCCTGTCAGGCACTGGCTCGGACTAGCTGGCAGCTGTCCACACGGCACTGTGGCTCTGTCTCCCTGCAGCGTTTCTGAGACAGTCACCGGGTAGGTAATCACTGTTCTCCATTACAGTAGACACACAGCAGTGGTGCTCAGTACTCACACGTGTGCGTGTGTATGTGCGCATTGGGGCAGTTGAATATTTCCTTCTATTGCTCTTAAAAGAAGTTTAAAAACTACCTTTTTGGGCTTCCCTGGTGGCGCAGTGGTTAAGAATCCACCTGCCAATGCAGGGGACATGGCTTCAAGCCCTGGTCCAGGAAGATCCCACAGGCCATGGAGCAGCTAAGCCGGTGCACCACAACTACTGAGCCTGCTCGCTAGAGCCCGCGTGCCACAACTACTGAAGCCCGTGCGCCTAGAGCCCGTGCTCCACAAGAGAAGCCACCGCAACGAGAAACCCGCACACCGCAACGAAGGGTAGCCCCTGCTTGCCGCAACTAGGGAAAGTGCACTCGTAGCAACAAAGACCCAATGCAGCCAAAAGTAAAAATAATAATAAACATGGGCTTCCCTGGTGGCACAGTGGTTGAGAGTCCGCCTGCCAATGCAGGGGACACGGGTTCGTGCCCCGGTCCGGGAGGATCCCACGTGCCGCGGAGTGGCCGGGCCCGTGGGCCATGGCGGCTGGGCCTGCGCGTCCGGAGCCTGTGCTCCGCCAGCGGGAGAGGCCACAGCAGTGAGAGGCCCGCATACCGCAAAAAAAAGAAAAAAAAAATAATAATAAATAAATAAATTTAATTTAAAAACTCCCCAAAACTACCTTTCCTGGTAAATACACGCATATTCTGGAAAGTATGGAAACCTACAAAGAACAATATAACCTCTCCTAATTCCCTACCTCAAGATCATCACTGAAGTAGCTTTTCTTCCTTCAGTGTTTAAAAATAATCCTTTACAAAACATTCCACTGACTTTGTTTAAAAGGATAAAATGCATTTTTTTCATCATAACAACAAGCAAACAAATTGCTTGTAGCCTATGGGACCTGTGCTCTTGGGTTGAGGATAATTTTGCAATAGACTGCTTAGGCCTCAGAGCTTCTGTACATACCATATTTCATATGTGGGTATTTATTAAATGGGCATTCATTAAAGTCTCATTTCCTACACTTCATCCCTGTGGAAAGATCACCCTCCCCCCTCCTCCAATTTGAAATAGTGTCTTTTTTACACTGCTTCGACTTTGAATTTTCTTGCCAGTGCAAGCATTCACGTATCCAGGTTGCTGGCTCTGGCGCTTGAGTTCCAGTGTGGTATTTTTCTAGAGACATAGTTTCTTAACAATTTTGTTTCTCCTGCTCAGGATGATGGGCAGGCAGTCCCTGCAGCAGCAGCCACGGCCGATCAATATCCAGTCTGGTGGCCACGGAGACCCCGGCTCTGCCATGTCCCTAGAGTCCCAGCCCTCCCCTCCCCCCCTCTTCCCAGAGAGCTGAGGCTCTTGGTTCCAGACTGCCACATGGGGACCTTGCTATTCCGAAGAGGAGGAGAAAGAAAGCTGATGAGATGCGTTTTGCCCATAACTGCCTTTTGGGCAATGGTCTTGGAAGAAAACACAAAAAACAAATGTAAAAACTGAGAGTGACAGTTGGGATCTCATTAGCTTAGTGGCTGTCACAATACATCCAGGAAAGAGGCAGTGGGCACGTGGCTGACTGTGTCTGAGGAACCGAAACAGCATGTCTGTGTGCGCGCGTGTGTGTGTGTGTGTGTGGTTGTGGTTGTGTGTGTGTACTTGGGCGCCTGGAGGTGGCTCAGGCTTTACCACGTGATTACTTGCTTCAGCTTAAAAAAAGTTGTCAGTTGCATTGCATCAGGCTTGGTTATCTTTCTTTATGGGTGCGTCTGTAAATATCTTTAAATTTCAGCTTAAGCTTTTTAGAGGGGCATTCACTGTGAAGAATTAAACATATTATGGCTTTGCTTTTTTTTTTTTTAACCTATGGCACGAAATGCAGACAGCAAATGCCTCAAGTGCAGTATCTTAAGCCAGCAGCCTAGATCAAGATGAGGGCATTTCCGAACTCTGGAGGGTACAGGGTCCTCATCTGATCATTTTAAGAATAAATTGTTTCCAGTCTCAGTGGACCACCGCTGTCCTTCCTTACCCCTGCCAGCCCAGTTCCCAATTTCCGAATCTTCTTGTAAAGCTGCTGAGATGAAGCCTGTCACTTGATTGTAATTTCCAACCAACCAAAGTGATTCTAGTGCTGAGATATACCTGCACCTGTTTTCCCCAGACGAAGCTGAGGTTGGTAAACAGTGAGCAGGGCCGTGGAGGTCAGATGGACACAAATGGAGGGAATTTGTGCCTGAAGATTCCTGGAGTGGGAGCCAGAGTCCTGTGTTCTGGATTCAGCTCTTTCATAGCTGGCAGGGAACCTCACTGTGTTTGGGCTTGATTTCTGGAGTCCTACTCTACAATTTGATGGCAGTATGATTCCAGTGGAAATATGGCCTTTCATGCAAAAAGAATCAACCCCATAACCCCAGAATTCAGCCAAGGAACTTCTGTGATCCGGGGATGAGACCAGATGTCCCTCTTCTAAAAGACATGTTACAGCTGTTCACTGGCCTCATTCTGACTTCCCAGAGGCAGTGGCCAGGCCTCTCAGCAGGCTGAATGGAAGTTTATAGAGCCATTCACTAGTTCTGTGCTTGGCTTTTTATTTTTTAATTTTTAAAATATTTGTGCTAGCTTTTCAAAACTGCAAAATGTGGGCTCATAATATTACTTTCTCCAATGGTCTGTTGGCTGGTGGGACACTCGTTCTGATTTGGTAGTGCTGCCTTGCTGTTCCCTGTTGTTAAATATTTTGAATATGGCCCGTAACCCCTGAGAACATCCGATCAGACCCTGAGCACATCCCTTCAATAAATGCAGTTTTCCCCCTGATTTCCCTGCTGCCAGCAGGAGCTCAGAAAGCTTTCCACTTGTGAACACAGTCATGTTTCATGTGAATAAGACCCCCAAAGCCTGTTTGGCTACATCACTGCTGTGAGCTGAGCAAGACCCCAGGCTGCAGGAGACTCAGGAGTCTCTAATGAAGGCTGGATCTGCTGTTTGGATGTTTTCTGCCTTTGCTTCTCCCAGCTGTGCCGATAGAGCTACAAGAAATCCCCAAAACAAACTGTTGGTCACTGCTCACTCCACTATCGCCAAGATAACTGGGAATTCGTGGAGACTCAGTGCTTTCGAGGTTTGGATAGCATAAGTCATCTTAGCTAAAGCAAAGTAGAAGCTTGAAAATCAGATCCCATTTCAAGCATCACACCGCGCCCCCCCGCCCCAGGAAAGGATTTTTTTCCCTAAGGAAAGGATTGGAGAGTGGCTCATGCACCTTAATGTACCTGGGTAATTGTTTTTATTCTGAGGTTCAGTGGAGCTTTGGTGAGTGAGCTGATGCTGACTTACTGCTTGCACTAGCTGTCCCCAAAGGCTGCTGATGCACCTCGTTTTCTCCTGTCCCTTGCCAGGGCTGCCATTTGCCTGGTACCACCTGAGAACCTAGGGCTGCTCTACTGGGTTTGGCTCTGCTGCCAGGGAATGTAGGGTGGTCTATGGTTGTCTATGACAGGTTTGGGATGGGCTAGATGAGCTGTTGCTCTTCACCTCTTATAGGCCTGGGCCTGCCTGCTGCTTGCTCTGATTCTTGGCTTAAGGGCAGGGGTCACAAACTCAGATGCCTACAGGGCCAAGCAGGTAGCATAAATGTGCAAATTGGGCCCGGGGCAAGACAATAGGGGGGTAGAGGAGGGCATGCGTCTCATCAGATAAAGGTGTTTATGTTTAGGTAAGTGGTTTAATGTCTTTTACTGAACTGTAGTTAGGCATACCTATCAGAAGATGAGGAAGGTATGAAGGCTGTAGGGGAAGTAACATTGAAACTGGACTGTTATACATATTCAATGACCAACGTCTAGGTATTCAAACTTTAAACAGCCCCCCCCCAAAAAAAAACCCCAACTCACATCTGCAGGTATTTAACTTGGGCACTAATTTGCTACTTCCAGTGGAATCTTAAAAGAAAAAGAAACATTTATTCAGCACCTACTATGCACTAGATAAGGCACTGGCATTTTAATAAACATCTCATCTGATGCTCGCAGAAATCCTGTGAAGTAGGGCTCTTATATCCAATTTTTAGATGAAGAAACTTGGGCACAGTGAGGACAAGTCATTGGTTTGGGGTTGCTCAGCCAGAACAGGGCAGCGTTAGGATTTGACACGCTGACCTCCATCATCTGGTCCAGAGGCTCTTGCTCTGACCCACAGTGTTGTGGGTTTGTGGCCTCTGTGGCCCTCTGGTCTGCTCCATCGCTGTTGGGTGTCCTTTGCCTTCCCCGAGGGCTGTCTGCCTGCTCTGGGCTGACCCTCTGACTTCCTGAGGTCCGGGCTCTCATCCGCAGTCTCAGTGGACCACCGCTGAAGCGGTGACCATCTGCTGAAGCTGACAGTAGATCCCAATCTGCTCCCGTGGTGGACCTCACCTCAGCCATCTTGGCACCTTGGGCCTGTGGATCATGTTCATCCAGCCTGGCTCGGTCCTGTGGTCTCATTGCCAGTTGGGTCTCCTTGGGTCTGGATCCCTCTCTGCTTGGTTTGGGTGTTAGCTACGCCTGGGCATGGACTTCAGCCCATAGACCATGGCCATGACCTCAGGCCCACACCGCAGGGCCCCCACTGGAGGGGAGGGCAGCTGTTCCACTCTCATTTTGTTAGAAACATGATGTGCCGGCTGCGAGGAGGGATTGGGAGTGATTGTGTGTGTGGAGAAGGGGCAATTCGCTGTTCAGGTTGTCTTCTCCTTCCCTTTCACATATTCTCAATTATAAATAAATGAGAACATTTGGAATCCAGTAAATGTAACACCTCCTCCTCAAGTGCCCCAGAAATGCTTTCCTGTACATGGGGTAAATGAAGAACAATCAGTGGAAGGTACAAGAAAAGGACTTTCCTACTTGGCGTGTGTTTTCTTGGGTGTGGACGTTGGCTGTGGCAGACGGAGATTTTTATTTTCAAGCGTAGGTTATAGTTTTGTTCAGAGATCTGTATTTCAGGTTACCTAACTGAGAGAGAGGAGCCTTTGGGCTCCTGGGGGAGTCACGTGAGAGCAGATCTCACACCCTGGGGTGTCCTGCTCAGGGGTCCCTGCTCTCTGCTCCAATGGTGCCATGTGGTTATGTCCCACGGGCATCTTCTGGTGGAAGCGACCTGTATTCTTATCTCCTCCTAATGTAAATGAGTTGTGTGCCCTTGGACAAGTTACTCTCTGAGCCACAGTTCTCATATTTACATAATGAGAATAATGAAAAATTACAGGGTCGTTTTGAAGATTAGATGAGATTAAATCTATAAGGTGTTCCTCGTGAATGCTGAAATGCTCTGAAGCACTAGTTACTGTAAGCATCAAGCCCTTCAGACTTTCAGGCTTGTGTTTGGACATCTGTACCAAGTTGTGAAGTAGGTAAGTGAGTCTTAGCTCCTTCCCACTCCCTCTGTTATATCAAGAAGCCCTGTAGTCTGTGAGCTTGCCTATCCCAGAAAAGTAATTCCCCACCATGTAAAATATTCCTGATCCCCAAACGTTCCTTAAATCTTTCATCAAACTCAATTATCCTTCTTCTTCCATTTTCTCTTTTCTTAAATCCACACCTGTGCTGAGCTACATATGATTAGACGGGATCAGAATAAACTTCTTTTCAAGGATAAATAGTGAGGCATCCTTCCCAAGTATATTTGCCTTATCACCACCCAAGAATAGAAGAAAGTAATTTTGCTAAATGAATGAATTTCAAATGGTGAAGCAACGTAAGTCTGAGACAAGGTTTTGGTGGCAAAAGGAGAGGCCCAGTCTGGTGCCTTGGGGGCCTACCCTCTGGATGGAACCTCTTTGACATGGTTGGTGTGGTGTCATGTTAATTTATATTGAATGTATTTTATGTAGGATTTGAGTTGGCTAAAAAGTGATACTAGAATAAAAGTACTAAGAAATAGTACAAAGGAAGAATCAGAATAAATGGAACGTCAAGCCCATGGGGAGAAGCTGAATGCAAGTTTGTGGGCTGTGTGACTGTGCAGTTGCTGTGAGCAGGCCATGTGTTTGGTTGTGAGCTTCCTGCAAGGCAAGTTGAAAAGGAAATAACAATCCAACCATGAGAGAAAAAATTCATCAGTTACTATGAAAGGCAAAGATTTCTCGGTGCTTAACTCCACCGTAGGGCTGCACAGACAATAGGAGATGTAGTCAACAGAAGCCTCTACAACATCTCACAGTGAAATCAGAAGTGGGTTTCTAGCCTCTTGTTTCTTGGAATATGACTTCCAGAATCTGGTGTTAATGGTAGCCTGCCACCTTGGATCAATGTGGTCCAAATACACAGCTTTCTATGGCTGTACTGACTTTGGTTTGGGACAGTGAGAACTGACGTCACTTATGCTGAGCCAAACGACACATGATTTTTGAAGGAAGCTCCAAAGATAGCCCACAGTGCTTCCTATTGTACCTGGGAAGATTTGAAGAAGACAGGCTGTATCTTGCTCCCGGCTTGAATTTTCCCAGGCAGCCCAGGCAGCCCTGACTAGGAGAATCATCAGTCATTGCACGAGTGACATGGAGGCTAAGCCAGATCTAAGCTTGGTTTTATGTGTAAAAATGGTCATTTGGGGAAAGGCGGGGAGAAGGTCGTTGGCATGTCAAGAGGAGCTTGGGAGAGCCTGGCTCTCTGACTGAGGTCCAGCCCCTTGCCTCGTGTGAGCAGGTCCGATGGGCATGCTTGTAGGTCTCCCCACATCCCTCTGGAGTAAATGCTTGTTCTCAGATCCACTGTGGTTAATTAAGGCAGCCTGTTCACAATGTTGAAGGAACATCAGGCTAATCAGCTCTAAGTGCAGACTAGATTTTCTCCTGTGCATTAATTGCAGCATTTGAACATTTTTTTTTAAGTAAGCAAAAACGAAGAAATATAATTTTAGTGACTGAAATACCCTTGTTTATTTTGGAAACAATAAATGCAAATGTTAAAAAAATTTAAAAATTAAAAAAGAGCCCAGTAATCTCCTTCCGTGTCCTTGAAAACAACTTAATTTTTTCCTGCTTCCCCAAGAAATGCATTCTCATTAGACACAAAAAAACTTAAAGATATTAAAAATAACCCATGATTCCACGACCTACAGATAATCATTGTTAACATTTCCTTCCATTTTTTTCTGTCTTTGTATCTGTATATACATATCTAAAGCTATATATATTTTTATGTTGATACCTATATCTTTATAGGTTAATGGGAAGATTACTATGAACATCAAGCTATGTTCCAGAAGTCTTTTTAAGACTACTGAAGATTCCAGATACACCATTGGGAAAAAAGGTGGAAAGGTAAAGAGCTGGTGGATAAAATGAGATGGGTATCCCACCTCTCTAGGTGGTCACAGAGCACGGAGCTGATCTCCCTGTGCTATGTGGCTGCAAAAATAAAATTAAAAAACAACAACAACAAAACCCAAAACACTGGCTGAGGTCCACTCTGGGTCGGGGCAGCACTGTGATTTCTATTAACCCCAAGGGGTAGGCTTATGGAGTCAGTGTTCTCAGGATTAAGAGCTCAGTCTTAGGAGGCAAACAGGTCTGAATTTGCATCTTGGCTTTACTTCCTGCTAGTTTCGAGCCTCATTTTTTCTATTTGTAAGATCCATGTAAATCCTCCCTTCATATGGTTACTGTAAGGACTTAAAGGTGTAATGCACATGAAACACTTATGCCTGGCATACAGCAGGCACTTACAAATGGTAGCTCTTACTGTTAGTATTATTCTAAATATGAATAAACTGAGTCTCAGAGAGGGTCTTGTGCCTGAGGTCACACAGCTAGTAAGTGAGAAAGATGGGATTTGAACTCAAGTCTGTCTGGCTTTGGAGCTCACGTTTTTATATTGCACTAGGTCAATGGCTAAGAAGAAAAGATTACATTTATTTAATAATACAACATATTTCATCTCTTCTTCACCAAATGTCTGTAAGGAGTGATTGCCAGCACTTGGGAGTTCATGTTAGCCTTTTCTGGCAACTACAAGGAAAGTGAAGCATTCTGCTCTCTGTTTAGATGTAAAGTTCCTCTTCTGTAGTGGCAACTACAGCTGATGGCATCTGCAGATGACAAGGGAGGAAGGGTTAATGTGTGTGTTTGTTTTTCCCCAGGAAAATGGCAATGAATTTCATGATTGGGGTGCTGACTACTATTTAGCAATGAAGGTTCTCTGGTCCATTGAGGAATTTTAAAGGCTGGAAGTACTTAAGACTTATTTTTCAGGGCTATTGACCTCGATTCTTGGATTATGATCATTCTGGCTGGGGCCCAGTGCGTTGGAGCTTTTAATCTGCAGAAACTCTTTTGTGTATTTATCCTACTCTGTTCAATGTAACCTTTTAAATCTGTAATTCATGGAAACATAGTTCAGATTTAGGAACTGAGATTATTTATTTTCACTTCTTTTAAGTCTAAATAACTAATGTATGAGGTTCCTTGCCTGGTGAACTGCCTTGAGATCAGTCTTTACTTAGTTCAGTTGGAATCTTTGACTTTCTGACATTCCCACCTCCCTTTTGAAGGCAGCACTTTGAAATAATAAAAGCAGAATCACATTAGCTAGAACTCATTGAGTTTTATTCTCTTAGTATGGGATAAGTCATGCTACAGTAACAAAACACTCCCAAATGTCAGTGGCTTCATACAAAATTTCTTTTCTTGCTCATGCTATTTACTTCTGTAGGGGATTTCTACTAACCATGGTCACACAGTGACCTAGGAAGACAGAGGCTTCACCTGGGATACTTCCATGACCAACATAGTAGTGGGAAGAGAGTGTGTGAAGGGAGTGAATATCTCACTGGCTCTTTAAGCTTCCTTGCCCAACACAAGTCACGTGGCCAAGACCCACTTCAAGTGGAGCTGGAAAATACAGTTCTATCATGTGCCTGGAAGGAGAGCAGAACCAGAATACATGGAACCTCCTGAATGACTACCACACCTCCTGGGTACCAGACTGTGTTAGGTGCCTCACATATGTCATCTGTAATCTTCACGCCAATTCTGCAAGGTACAGGCCCTATTTCCACTTTATAGATGAGAAAACAGACTCAGAGTGTTAAGGTGAGTTGCCCATGGGCACACAGGGTTGGGATTAAAAGCCAGTCTGTCTGATACTAAAATTTATGTACTTATATGTTTCACTCCCTTTGATAGCTTACCCTTGCACCATTTCCCCCAACTGGACACTTCCCACCTGGATAATAATGGTGCTAGTTAATCCTCCTACTGTGATCAATTTTTGTATGCACTATGATTGTCAAAAATTGCCCTGGGAGGCTGGAAATTGCTAATGGCCCTATGATAGTGGTCCAGCTGGGAGCTGGTCCATTGAATCATGTCTGTAGGGATAAGGAGAGTCCAATAGTCACTAGCACAGAAACAGGGGTCTTTAGGGTCAGTCAGAAGCTGAACAAATACTCTCCTTGGTCATTGGAATCTAGGGACCACTATATGACTATTACACCAGCTGACACACTGATTAAGTTTACCTTTACAAGGGGAGCTTTGTGTTTTATTTATCTAAATGATAATTCAGTCAAAAAATGTCCTTGGGCATGACCTGGATTGCAGAATTAGAGTAACAAGTGAAGTGCTCTCTTTGAAATGATCCAGACCTCTAGTCAGTGGCTAGAAAGGGGTCTCAATCTGGTCTTTTCTGCTGACAGAGAGAACAGCATTCTGTTGGGCAGCCAGTCTATGCCAGCAAACATACTGATGCCCAAGATCACTTTCCCTGGTTCTCATAATGACTAATGCCAGGCAAATAGTGCCACTAAGGTGGAAGTGGGTGAGTTTTTGGACCTTGAGATAGATCTTGAAAAACAATTCCTTGCTTGAAAAAATATTCTGAATTATAATTAAATGAATTAGAAATAGTAGATTAGTGTCTCCTCTCTGGTCCCCTACAAGCTCCTCTTTATTTTATACATATTACTGCTTGTGTTACCTTTGTTAACTTACAGATAACTAATTGTTATAACTTGCTGACTGAACAACTTCTGTTGGCTTCTCATTGCCTACAGGGTAAAGGTCAAACACTTTAGCAAGGCATATGTAGCTCTCCATGATCCTCCTCCACCAACTGCTCAAATATTTGTAATGTGTATGTAATGTCACTGTTCAGGAAGTTTCTATATGACAGAGAACCCATTTTCAATTTCCCACCAAACAGAGAGAATTCCTGCTAAGAGGGTGTAAAGGAAAACTCAGTCCTCCTCCCATGTTTTTCCTTTACTCTCACACTACTCACACTCACACTTCTGACACTAAATGTGTGGGAGTTTTTATTTTTGTTTTTTTCCAGTTTTATTGAGATCTAATTGACATATAGCACTGTATAGGTTTCAGGTATACAGTGTAATGACTTATATACATCATGAAATGATTACCATGATAAGTTTAGTGAGCATCCCTCATCTCATATTGATATAAAATAAAAGAAAAAGAAAAAACATTTGTTTTCCTTGCCACGAGAACGCTTAGGATTTACTCTCTTAACAACTTTCATATGTAACACACAGCAGGGTCAAATGCGTGGGAGTTTTTCCTCACAACAAGTAATTCTCAGACACCAGACGGGCGTCCTACAGTTTAACACAATTGCAACACTGTCTACCTGGAGACAGTATCAGACCCCACAAGTTAAGGACTCAGTCCCATGACATTGCTGCCGACTTCAGATGCCAATCACACGTAGTGGGTCCCTAGGTTGCCCACAACTTCTGTCTGACTTAAAACTATGAATTGGAGGTTCCCATGACCTCCTCCTCCTTGGATTCAATTATTTGCTAGAATAGCTTACAGAACTCAGGGGAACACAAACTTATAAAAGATGATAAATGATACAGATGTAAGTCATGTGAACAGACATGTAGCGCAGGGTTTGGGAGGGTCCTAAGTGCAGGAGCTTCTGTTCCAGTGGAGTTGGGGTACATCACCCTCCTGGTACGTGTTCACCAACCTAGAAGCTCTCTGAACTCTGTATTTTTGGTACTTTTAGGGAGGCTTCATCACGTAGGCATGATTGATCATTAACTCCATTTCTAGCTCCTCTCTTCTCTCTGGAGAATGAGGGGTGGGGCTGAAAATTCTAAGCTTCTAATCAGAGCTTGGTCTTTCTGATGACCAACCCCCATCCAGAAGCCTGCCAAGAGTCACCTCATTGGAACAAAAGATATTGCTATCACCCAGAAATTCCAAGGGATTTAGGAACTCTGTGTCAGGAACCTGGGTCAACGACCAAATATTAGAACAAAAGATGCTCCTAGTGCTCTTATCACTTAGGAACTTACTGTGGTTTTAGGAGCTCTGTGCCAGGCACTGGAGGCAGAGAGCCATGTATATATTTCCATTATCTTGCAGAGGGGTTCTGTCTTTCCTACCCACTCACCACCATGCTGATCCTGCAGAGAGAAGCTGCAAGAAAGATGGGGGACTTGGAGTGGCCACATTAGAGAGACAGATGCTTCAATGTTTTATAACCAGTGAAGACTGAGGGTCCTCTCTGGTCCATAATAAGCCAGAAGTAGGCTGCTCAGAGTAGTCCAGACCCGAGGAAGAAATATTGCCTGTGTTCACCGAGAGAAGAGGAGCTAGACCCAGTTATTACAGGGACCTTCCCTTGGTTAATTATGGGTTGTTATCATGTCCTTAAGGGAGAGGAATTGGAAACTAGTATCATAACTCACTCTGGAGCCTAATGGACAGTATCCATTTATGGACATTAAATGTTTATGGCTCTTGTGGCCTAAATAACATTTTACCGTAGTCATCAAATCTTAAGTCAAACATAAATGATTATATATAGTTTCTTAGACTGTGTCTGACCCCCATTTACTGATGAGCATCAAGATACTGGGGCTCAGAACGGGCAGGTCCGGTGAGCAGTGGTCACTCACGGACATCTTTCTAAAAGTTCACGTGTGTCTGGAGGTGCAGCTTGCACGAAGGGTTAGGATTTGAAGGCATCTCCTCTTTCTTCATCCAGAAGAGTTTCCTTTCTCTGGACAGTGACCTTTTGCAGCTATTTCTTGTGTAGGAGGGAGGCTAGGCCGAGGCAACGCCCAGAGGCAGGAGCAGCTCCTGATGGCCTGTGAACTGTGGGACACACAGAACACACAGAACAAAGAGGGCTTTTTCTAAATCTTGCCCCCAGTAAGGTCGTTTAGCTTAATTCAGATGCTGTGCCCTTGGTCAGGCCTGATTGTACAAGTCTGTGTTTGTGTGGAGAAAGCATTCACTCTTTCTGAGACACATAGACTGGGCAGAGGGAAACTACCTGGGACTCCTTCTCAGTGCCCACGTTCAAGACCAATTTAGGACATCTTCTGTTAGTAACCACCATGATTTTCCCCAAATAGCCAGTAAGTATTTTTTTCAGCAATTTGAGAAATGGATTTCGTAGGTTTTATCCCTTTGGAGTAATGCTCTATGTGCTTGGCCACCGTATACTTTGTGGCTTGCTTTGGAAAATACATTTTCTTTGCTTCTTTCTTTTTTAAAAAAAAAAAAATCCAGTAAGGTGTTTCCTTGAGTCAGATCTTTTCTTGGTATGCTTAATAGTAATTTAGCAGAAATTTTTAGCCTTGCGCTGGCACTTCCAGCCTCACTGGGAGTCTGCTTATAGCACCAGAACAGCCAGTGTGTGGGAGGTGAGGCTGAGAGTGGAGGATGATTCTGCAAAAGTAAGTGTGTTTCCCACATGTGCCCTCACATGCTCTCGTTCTCTCTCTTCCCTGGCTTCCTTTTATTCCACTTGCTTTTGTGCTCTTGAGGATAACCCCTGCTTCATTAATTTAGCTTTGCTCTGTCACTTCCCATGACATCCACGTTCTTCTAGAATGCTAAGTCTGATACAAACTTCATGCCCTGGAGCCAAAAAGAGATAGGGTACTGGACTTAAAAAGATACAAGTGTATCTTGGCTCTCTCTTCTTTGCATTTTGTTCTGCTTCTATGGAAGACCCAGATCTGTGCACCTTGGTTAAATGCTGAGTCTGAGCCTGGTCCAAGGATGGTAGGGTTGGTAGAACAGACTGTTTGGTGTTGGCTGGAGGAGGAGCCACTGAGAACTTGGGCAGTGGTGATGGGCCAGTGACAACTGTGGAGCTAGATGGAAACTTCCTAGGCTTCATGGCATTTTTGAAATAATTTTCAAGCTCAGACTTCAGAGAGAAAGAACAGAGGAGGCATTTGTTTCCAGGGCAGGAAAATGTGTGGACCAAATGATAGAGTCTCAGTGTATATAGTTTTCAATAAGTTAAAATAAATAGGGTTTTCTGAGATGCAACTGAGATATGTAATGTTATATAAAGTGATAAAACCATAATCTTTGGCTTATTTCTTCTGTGGGACAGAAATAATGTGTAGCTTATCAATCGTCTACAAGTTAACATCTAACTTTATGGTTTCTGGACTCTACAGTTTAGTGAATGTTAAGCCCACTTATCTTCCACAAAGCATCAGGTGCCCTGTGTAGCTTTGTGAGACAGTGTTCTGTGTGACCTTGAAAGGACAACTATCCATATTTTTGCCTTATCTCCAAATTTCAGATAATATTTCTTGACAGTACCTATGGAACCATTGAACAGTCTTCTGATTTCTTGTTTGACATCAATTCTAAATGGTTAGCTATTATAGGGGTACCCATGGTTTGAACATTGTCTCAGTTGCTCCATCCTTCTTTCTTTCCAGTGTGGTATGTTGTGACTGTCTTCAGGGCTGGTGGCCTCTAGGGAAACCACCTGGATCAATATTCTTTCCTTGTCCAGCTCTCTTGTTTTTTTCCCTTGGTCCAGATGGGAAAACTTCAATCATGGGGTAAAAATGGGGAGGGCATGATTTAGAAATAAAACTGTATTTTTATCTAGATTCAGAACAGAGTTTTAAACAAATCTTGTGAAATAACTTGTTTCAATATAGGTAAAATGGCTATTTTATCTTTAAGTTTATAAGCAGCAGCATTTCTTATTTTTTAATTGAAAACTTTAAAATTCTCTCTTTATTGCCTGAAGCAAGGTTTTCTTTGCTAATGGGTTGATCCCTTGTGCATGTACAGGCACACAACACACAGACATACATACAATAAATCTTATTAATTTAGACTTCACCAAAGAAAAATGTTTGATAAATTCAGACACACTAGATTCTTATTTAAGAAAAAGCTAAATATTGTCCTTTGTAATGCCTGCTGTGCAGACTGTTTTATGTTTCAATTATTTTATTTAATTATGTTTCCGGAGCTGTGATTTGACCCCCAGAGTGACAGAACAACAAATGGTTCTAATGTATTTCCATAGTCATTTATTTCTTTTGGGGCCACTTAATCGCAAGGAAAATGCTGCAAAGTCAGAGTCCAAGATCAGAACCTCCTGAGAGGGATTGAGGGGAATAGGAGCAGGGTGAGCTGGAGTCAGAGTGAAGCTAGGAGCCATGAGTCAAAAACAAGACCCAAGTCTATGTCATCAACAAGATACCTTCTTCAAATATAAAGACAAATATAGGTTAAAATTAAGTGGATGGAGAAAGATATACCACGATAACACGAATCAAAAGAAAGTGTGAATAGCTATTCAAATTATTAATTTCAGACAGAGCAGGTTTCAGAGCAAGGAAAGTGATCAGGGCTAAAGAGGGGCATTATATAATGATAAAGGGGTCAGTTCTCCAAGAAGATATAATAATACTTAACATGTATGCACCTAACAATACAGCATCAAACTACATGAAGCAAAACGGACAAAACTTCAAGGAGAAATAGGTGATCCACTATCATAGTTGGAGACATCAATACCCCTCTCTCAGAAGTGGAACTGTGGGTGAACAGAGTTGGCGTGGTGCAGGGCTGCCACGGAGGCCTTGGCACTCCAAGAATTCCCAGACGTGCATATTTTTTTTAATTTTAATATTTATTTAACCCAATATAGCTAAAGTACTGTCATCTCAATATAAAAACGAGTTCAACACTATCACGATCAATATAAAATTATTAAGAAATTTATATAAGTATATATTTTACACTTAGCCCACATCTCAGTTCAGACTAACCACATTTTAAAAACTCAGTAGGACGTGGACAGCACAACTATAGGGATTGAGTTAGGTTAAGGTTGGAAATAAAGATTTGATGGTTAAATTCGAGTTAGAGAATATAGAGAGAAGGGAGGTGTCTCCATGTACTTAAAGAATAGTAAAGAAAATCAGAATGAACATGCCCCTTTAGCCTCCTCTTATCTCAGTCTGACGAAGCATCAGATGTAATGAATATCATTCTCCATCTGATTGAACCTTTCTCCATTGGGACTGGTTTTCATCTGCCTTTGGTAAAACATTTCAAACTGTGTGTTAGTTGACCCTCAGTTCAGACCCAGGTGTCACTCACCTATTTTGCAGACTCATGTTGGGCCGAATCCCTTGCTTGGACCTGCTTTACAGTGGAGTTGGATCCTCCCACCCACAGATTAGTCTGAGATCTAGCACGCATCAGGGCAGAAGGAAAGGCTGTGTAAAACCCTGAGGACGTAAGGTATGGATGGAAAGTTGGCACTGGAGATATGGAGCTGTGGGAATTTGGGGAGTGGAGGAGAGAGGGGAATGGAACAGCAAACCAGAATGACATGCATATTTAGGGTTCTCTTTGCCTAATAATTAGTTCATGGGGATTTAACTTCTGTAGCAAGCCAGGTTCTAAGGTTCTAGGGATTTTTGAATGGTACAGCCTGGCCAGTTTCTCCATATTGTGGTCTGAAGACCATATTAGGGTCACAGGGACAGGGGGTTGTTAAAAATGTGTAGATTCTTGGTTTCCACCTCAGATTTACCAAATCAGAATCTGGGGGTGGGGCAGGGAATCTCCATTTTCAACAAGCCCCCCAGGTGTCTCAGAAGTTTGAGGAAACAAATTGAGGGCACACTGCATGTTGACTAAGAGGAAACGAAATGGAAGTCTGTGTGTGTAGAACTGATGTTCCACGTGGGCATCCACAGAGCTGGAGAAACACTGAACAACGAGCACTAAATAAAGGTTTCAGGAGTTAGCATCATATGTTAATTAGAGTTTCTTTTTTATAGGAAAGCTCATGGTGCAACACTTTCCCCCTTGCTCTACTTTGGAAACCACAAGAATCCCCAAGCAAGCTTTAAGTCTAAGACGCTGGGAGAGAATTGTTCATAAACATGGCTTGGGTCTGCATTGGTATGAACTAGTTTGCTTTTAAAAGCTTGTTAAAATGACTTAATGATCCAGAAACCCTACTGGTCTACTGTGGTTACGTTGTGGTTGAGGGATAGTTGAGTTGAGGTTTACTAGGCTCCTGCCATCTGTCGGGTAGGATGCCAAGTGCTTCACATGTACCATCTCATTTAATGAGGGACACTTGTCCTAATTCACAGTTGAGGAAACTGAGGCTCAGAGAGCCAAGTGCTGTGTCCTCGGTGACACAGCCAGGGATGGCCAAGGCCAGGATGTGAACTGAAGTCACTTTCTCTCTAACATCATTGCTTGGACCACAGGCTAAATTATTTTTTTCTGACCTGTGGAGACCAGTGGCACAACATCCTAAAAGTGACCTTGAGCTCCACCTGGGACTCAGGTGGCCAAAGTCCAGTAATCAAGGCACACAACAAGCCAGGAGTAGCATTCATTTTTTAGTTTGTGGAGAATTTGATATTTGTGAAAGCAAATTGTTCAGTCTGTAGCCTTGAGGAAAGAAGTCTATGAAGAAGCCTTCTGCCTCCCTTCAGTCTCAGACAGTGTACCCCCTGCTGCTCTAAAGAAGAGTTGGTAAAGGGGGAATTTGCAGAGCTGAGCAAGATGGCAGCTCTTGACACATCCCTCTAAGGATTGCTGCCTGTGAGGAAGACAGGACAGGGACGAGGCATGGTTCTGGGAGAGGGCCTAATCTTTCTTCCCCTTATCTTACCTTCTATCCTAACCTCTTGTTTCCACCATTATGGCTGAGCATGCAGAATTTTGCGATGTGGCTAAATGTCACTTCCACCCATGTCCTTCGTTAATACAATGCTAGGCTTCCTTACTGTCCCTAGATTTTTTTTTCATAAAGAAACATTTTAAGAATGAAAATGATTCAAGCGCTTTTATATTGCACTTGAACTTATATTGTACATCAACTTATACCCCTTTGATATTATACTTGCAAACATATATTTCTGCAGGTTTTGTGTGAGTGACCTATAACCTTTGTTTAAAAAGTTTAACCTCCTGGGCTGGACAGCCTTGCAAGTTCCAGAGGGCTTGGGGCTGTGGGTGGCATTTTCTATGGTGTGGTGATGGGGTTATGGGGTTAACTGTGATAAGACCTTGGAATGTGAGTGGGCCATTGGTGAGCGTGGGCCTGGCCAGGCTGTGGGAGGACAGCCACACAAAGGGCACACAGTCACATTCCTCTGGGGTCACCGGGCAAGCATGGTGGCTGCTTGCCATTTGGCAGTGTTCTCTGGTATTTGCCTGGGAGTGGATTCCTGGATTCCTTGGTGCAGGGAAGCGCAGTACCCCAGGCAGAACACTGCTCTTGGCTCAGTGACAAGCCCAGAGCTGTAGAAGCAGTTTATGGAGGAGGTTGCAGGGCTTATAAAGGATCATCATTGTGGGAAGAGACTAGGCACCCAGAGGGTAGGAGCATGGGGAAGACCCTTTAATTTCAGTGCTTTGATTCTGGCCCTGCCAGGTATATGGCATGGTCCCCTCCAGCCTCCGGATTTGAGAGTGCATTAGGGGAGGGGAATTGGTTGAAAGCTTCAAGTAATAAATGGGACGTTCAGTGCCTAGTGAGGATTGTCTGTCTAGAGCTGCCATGGGTTCCTTCTGAAGAGTCCCCGGGTTTCTCTGAATAAAGCAAAGCTTCACATTTAACTAAGTGTCCTCTCTCTATACAACGGCGTGCTAGAAGCTGGCAAGCAAACATGTTTATGACTCGGTGATCTTTTGATAAGAGCTCATTCCTGAAAGGCCAATGGAAACTTCCAATTAGAATTCATGTCAGGTCATAGGGTGAGAGTATGGAAAAATATCAACAAATGCAGGCACAAAACTGGGAAAGCCGAAATAATAAGGGAACTGCAAGATTGTAGAAATGAAAAAGGGCATTAAAATCAACAGATCAGAGGAAAGGGAAGGCCAAGGCAAGTGACACTTATGACGTCTTTATATGTTCAGGAAAAGCTGATACTCCTGGGAACTAAAATAGCAGAGATGTCAAATGTTTAACCTCAGCATTAAAAGAAAAAGAAACAAAAATGGAACCACAAAGGTTTTTAAGATTATAACCTGTGAAATACCAAGTAAAATGTTAAAATAGAATAGAAAAAAACAGAATAGAATAAGGAAGAAAAGGATTGAAAACAAACTAAGATAAATTCCAACTTTGGAATTTAATTGTTTGTCCTAGAGTTTTTAAGAAAACAAAGATGATCTTGAAGGGCAGAACAAGTCATCCTAACTCATTCCTGAAACTGTACTAGAATACATTGTTCACAGGGGAATAATAAACATTTGGATGCACACGTGGTGCTAGTTTCGTTTTGCAAAACAAGAAATATATTACACCAATGTAATTCATTTATGGCTGGAAGGCTTGTTGGATGAAAGAAGTAGTACATCTAAAGTGGCTGATGTTCTGAAATCATGCTATTGGACAGCCTCAACAAGCTAGAACTGTGCAATCTGAAACACACTTGCTCCTTAAATGGGTTCAGTAGACCCCATCTACAAGGTATGCTAATTAGTGTTGGCTTGAAACCAGTATATACATATATACTAGGCATACTTTGTGTGTCACAGGGCTCCAATGTCATTTTATATAAATTACAATAAAACCTCATTGTTTAAACTAGGGACCAAAGCATACAATTCCTAGTGGGTCAGATACGTGATCTCAATGAACTCATGGGAAGTGAGTGGGTGACCTGGCCAATGGGTGGCCATTGTTATGCTCCCTGCCATGGGCACGCTGAGCCTGTGTTACTGGATCAGGTGAGTTTTTAAGGGAGGCTAGTTTTTCAGATTTTAGGGGAAATCTTCTAATTTTTAAACATTGGCATTTAGACCTCAAAGATACGGCTGTCCAAGCCCCCAGTGTGCTAACTCTGGCTTTAAACTTTAGAGTAAATGGGATGACAGGTGAATGTTTTCTGGCTCCTTGGCGTGAAATGAAAGAATAATAAAAAAAAAAACAACAAAGCAAGTTTGTGAAAGTAAAAAGAGTTTTCATTTATTAAGGTCATAATTGTGTAATTTTAACAACTTGAAGAATGGATATGTGAAGAGATTGATGGTGTGTCAGCTTACTTATTACTCTTTTCTGCTCTGAGCCTTAGTCAGATCTTTGTGATCTGTGTGTACCTAGACATGTATGATATATATTTATATACTTATGCACATGTCCATAGGTAAAAATTCCTCCACATGGCTCTTGGTACTGATTACTCACTTTCTTCCAAGCTGAGCTGATCCTTGGTTTTTATTTGGCGGATGCAGTGGGCTGCAGAAGGAGGGGTTGTGGCAGAGACAGGGCTGTTCTCTCTGAAGTGGTTTGTAGGATAAGAGGAGGATGAGATGGGGGAGCAGAGAGATTAGTTAGGTAGGAGTCTCTTGAAGTTGTCGTCACTAGAGTTGTTGAGACCAAGAGTTAAGGATAAAGTAGCTTCAGTGTGATGAGGAAGGGCTTGATAAGAGCATTATGGGTTGTATAAAATAAGACTGGATTTAGTAAGTGATTAGTGATGGGGAGACAGAGGAGTTCATGATGGTTACCAAGGCTCAAATCAAAGAAACTGGCAAATGATGGTGAGGAGAAGCCGGTGGTGAGTACTGGGGATCAGAGTGATCAGAGGTGGTGAGTCTGGCTCGGGACCTGTTGATTCACAGGTGAGACTTCAAGTCTGGATATAGAGCTTGAGTGCCGTCTGCTTCTCTGCATAGAGGTAACAGTTGGATCTAGGGGACCGATGAGATCCCTCAGCAAATGACAGACAGAGGTAAGAGACAAAGACCCAGGTCCAGGAAAAAGAATAGGGAGCTAAGTGGAATCCAAGCAAGAAAAGAGTTTGAAGAAGTGGCGGACTGTCAATGTGGCACATATATACAATGGAATATTACTCAGCCATAAAAAGAAGTGAAATTGAGTTATTTGTAGTGAGGTGGATGGACCTAGAGACTGTCAGACAGAGTGAAGTAAGTCAGAAAGAGAAAAACAAATACCGTATGCTAACACATATATATATATATATGGAATCTAAAAAAAAAAAGAAAAGGTTCTGATGAACCTAGGGGCAGGACAGGAATAAAGATGCAGACGTAGAGAATGGACTTGAGGACGTGGGGAGGGGGAAGGGTAAGCTGGGACGAAGTGAGAGAGTAACACTGACATATATACACTACCAAATGTAAAAAGATAGCTAGTGGGAAGCAGCCGCATAGCACAGGGAGATCAGCTCAGCTTGGTGCTTTGTGACCACCTAGAGGGGTGGGATAGGGAGGGTGGGAGGGAGACGCAAGAGGGAGGAGATATGGGGATATAAGTATATGTATAGCTGATTCACTTTGTTAAACAGCAGAAACTGACACACCATTGTAAAGCAATTATACTCCAATAAAGATGTTTAAAAAAAATAGTGGAGGACTAATGAGCTCCCACTTGATACCTGGCATCATATACACGTTCTCACTGAAGGCTCTTGAGGGCTTAGGAGGAGCCATCATCGCCCGATTGTTATAAATAGGAGACAGTTAAGCCAGGAGAGTCTGGCAAGGAAGTGGGATCGTGGGACAGACTAGGATCCTTCAAGAAGGTGGGTGGTGAAAGGAGTGAGAGGGAGCTTGGTGGGGACAGCACATCTGAGAGGAAGAAAAGGGCATTTCTGAGGATGTCCTGAGGAGCATATTTGTCATCTAAGGGAAAGGATCAAAGGGAGAGGGAGATAGAGAAGATGAAAGCTGGAGATGGAATACATAATTGATGGGGCTGAGTCAAAAAGCAGGGGGTGAGAGATGGAGTCAAGAGAGATCTTCAGAGTGACAGGAACCTGAAACGAAGCTGTCTATGGACAGAGTACCTGAGCCCCAAGCAATGGTGAAACATCACAGCAGGAGAGCCACAGGTTTGAAAGGAGTGACCAGTTCTGGAAGCCTATGGCCAATTTCACATTACCTTGAGGAGCACTATTAGCTGTTTATTTTCTTTTTATCAAAACATTTTCTATGGATCGTTCATGTTAATTTGCATGAATTATAGATTCTTCAACACAAATTAATCCAGCCTAGATTAGGTAGAGATGACTTTAATTGCCTTTCATTTTCTCCCAAGGAGACTATGCTATTGCTAGTTGCTGTCACATGAGTTGGTTCTGTTTTTTGTTTTTAGCTTCAGTGAAGAATAGGGCTACACATCAAGAGCAATATTACAGGAATTAATTTGTTATTGTGCTTACATCCTTATCAAGATAATGGGTTTAACACATACTGTTGTGACTGAGATTTTTCTGGAAAAAGCTACCTGTTATATGGTTAGAAGGAACTTGGATTTTGGAGTTATTTGGTACATATATGACTATAGTATTTCCCAGTGGTGTGATCTTAGGCTAAAGGAATTGCTTTATATTCTCCAACTATAAGGTCGTAATTATACCTTACAACATTTTAATGATAATTAAGAATCTATGAAAACACCTAGCACGTGCCTTAATAAATGGTGGAAATAATGATAATAATCACTAAATGAACTGAGGACTAAATTTATAAAAGCTCTCAAACATAAAAGCATAATATATACAATATGTATGTGTGGTTTGTGTGTATATGTTCATATGTGTAGATGAATGGTATTTTCCCATTCTCTTGTTGGCTATTTGAATTGTTTCCAGTTTTATTCTATTATAAAGCATGCTATTGTAAACATTCTTATACATATCTTCTAGTACACATGTGCTAGACTTTTTCTAGGCTTTCTCCCTGAGAATGGAAGTACTCTTGTGCTCACCTTCACCTCTGCTAGGTGTTGCCAAATCATTTTCTACATTGGTTGTGCTCATTTGCATACCTACCAGCCAAACTTTAAAATGTTTGCCAATCTCATGGGTATGAAATGGTATCTTGTTTTTTAATTAGTATTTCCCTGATTACAGATCAGTTGAGCATCTTTTCATGCTTTCTGGCCTTACAAGTTTTCCCTTCTGTGGAATGCTATTTATGCTTTTTGCCCATCTTTTTTCTAGACTCATTTTTTTTTAAAGTATAAAAAGTATAAGGGCACGGAGTCAGGCATCTATCTATCTATCTATCTATCTATCATCTGTCAAAGTTCAAGAGTCAATTCATACTAATATTAACTGACACTTTATCTGGCAGAAGAATCAAATTGATTGCCTGTACTTGATAGATGCCTGTACGCAACAGTGCTGAATGATGAGTATTGGATGAATCAAATATGGGGGAAAAACAAGCCTGCCACTAAAGATGTTCAGTGAGCACATCAAACGTGATACCTTTCCATAGGGTGTGACCATAGGGCCTGTGAATCTGAATTTTGAACAAATTCCCCAGGTAATTCCTATTTCTAGATATCTTTGAGAAATCCTGCTCAAGTCCCATTCCTGAGACTGACTTACAGTGGGGGAAGGTCCTTTGAGTGTTTTTCTCTTTTTTTTCCTTTTTGGCCACACCACACAGCTTGTGGGATCTTAGCTCCTCAACCAGGGATTGAACCCAGGCCCTTGGCAGTGAAAGCACTGAGTCCTAACCACTGGACTGCCAGGGAAGTCCGAGTGCTTTTCTTATGACTTCTTTGGCACAAATCTACCTGTGAAGCAATATAATTAGGGGAAAACAAGTGGCTCCAGAAAGAAGTTTTGTTGGTTTCACATAACCAGCTAAGCTCCCCTCCCCAAGTGCTTAAGCCTGTGCCAGATGATTCTTGACTCCTGCCAACCCACTGCTGGCCGTGGGCCACCTGACCTCTTTAGTGTCCCCACTGCCAGGTACAATGATGTGTCTTGTGATTTTCTCCATGGCCCCCAAACCTGCTTCTTCCCCACTGCTGCCAGGGCAGTCCTTCTAAATGTCCCCAGCATAAGACATTTCAAGGGATTTGAGGGCTCTTACAAAAGACCTAGCTGCGTCCTGTCCCTTTTCAGAAGCACTTTCTTTTATCACTTCTTGCCTCTCACTTATTCTGTGCTTTGAGCATGTTGATCTCTGCATGTTGGGAATGTGGGACCATCTCTCTCACGCCAGTCATTTTGCTTCTGCTCTTTTCCTCTGTCTTAGATCTGCCTTCCCATTTCTCTTCCTCTGGCCAACTCATCCTTATACTTTAAGACAGTGTTTCTTAGACCTTAACATGCATACAGATAACCTGGGGATCTTGTTAAAATACAGATTCTGATTCAGTTGGTCTGGGGTGGGGCCTGAGATTTAGCTTTCCTAGCAAGCTCCCAGATCCTGCAGGATGCTGCTAAGTCTGGGGACGACACTTGAAGACTCAGCTTGGCATTACCTGCACCTCCCTGAGTTGTAAATGCCCCTCCTTTGGGTTCGTAACACCTGGGCCAACCTCTGCTGTGCTTCTCACACTGTATTATGACAAATGCCTTGTCTGTCAATAAGTTTCTTGAGGCAGGAATTGTGCCTTGTTTATCTTTATTTATATTTGCAGTGCCTGGCATACAGGAAACACTCAACAAATATTTGTTGAACAAATAAATGATTCCAACAATCCAGACAGACATTTGTCTGGCTACATTTTGCTGTTTGTGGCTGTTTCCCTGTTGAGGCAAATGACTCACTGCTTTTCCAGATGGCGCCCTGTGGCCTGAAGGGTTGGCTCCACTTTCTACAAAGCAGCAGACCTTGCCAGGGTAGGAACAGAGGAGTGGGTGGTTAGCTTTGGCATTGGAAGAATCCAGCTTCTTTGTGCCTAATTTAGGTCAAGCTTAGTGGGTTTAAAATTAGCCCTGAATTCTGTATTTTCTTTGGATGGTTTTCTCATGCTTGTGGACACACAGGCCCACATCTCTTATGGAGTAAGTTTCTGAGGTTGAATAGCCTCTTCCTCTTCTGACCCTGTTCTCCACACACATGCCGGAATGAGTTTTGCCAAATGGAAATTTGGGTTATGCCACTCTGGGTGGCCCCCTTTCTTTCCGGGGAAAACTCCACATCTCCCTTTCTGGCTCATGGACAGGGTGCCTGGGATGATGCACGCTTACTCCTGTTGTCCCCGAGTACCCCCTTTCCCTCTCAAAGCTGTCCCAATTAGTATGATGAATAATGTGACTGCCCTATTCCTAAGGCCTCTCCACACACCTCATGCTTTACCTTTTTAGCCAAGTCCCTTGGTTGTGAGGACATTTGCACCACTGGTCCAGTCCCAAGCTTCCAGCTCTGGCTGCAAATTCTCATGAAGAGAATTGGCTGCAAATTCAAATTCTCTGCTACCAGCTTCCTCTTGCATTTGCTCTGGACAGTTATTCTATAAACTGGAATATATATCTATTTTAACCTATAATTAACTGTGTATTCTCTAAAACCCAGCAAGATCAAATAATGAACACAGTGGTTTATGTTCTCCCTCAGCACGTTTAGCAGAAATCTCTTAATGATGGCATTAATCCTTTAATGGACTAATGGGTGAGACATTCTACTTGTGGGTGAGTAAATAGTAGCTAGAGGGGAGAAGAGGTTGCAGGTATGTAGTAGTTATTTTGCTTAAAGTGTGTAGTCTTCCTCCTCTTCATAAACTTGTTTTTCAGTGCTGATTGGACCATGGAAAGAGTATTAGGTGGAAAGCCAGAGAGACCTAGGTGAGGCCCAGGCAGTTTCTCAGGCAGTGAGAGTTAGTATTCACACCTGTAAAAATGAAAATAATAAGACCTACTTTATGTGGATAGTTATGTTGATTAATTGAGATCATGTGAAAATGTTGAGTTATCTACAACGTAGGTAAGACTTTCTCCTTGTTTTCAAGGACTAAACCAACTGAATTATTTCTGTTTGGAAACAGTGGCAGTGCTACAAATATGTTATTTGGTCTTGACTTGTGGCACTATGCTTTTCTACTGTGATGCCATGTTCTGTTTTTAAGCCAGGAAAGTGTCTTTCTTCCCCTTTGTTCCTCTGTGTATTTCACTGATGCAGCCACATTGAATCCCTTCGCGTGCCTGACTGTTCCTCTCCGAGTTACCACTGTGTCTGGGATATAAAAGAACTGCTCTTATCTTCTGAAAACACAGCTGCTTCAATTACATCACGCCAGGCTTTCTGTTAAGGAAACCTCCATTGCAGATAGTGGAAACGTAGCAAAGATAGAGATTCAGTGCACTGCACATATTTTCTGTGAATCTTGGAACTTTTTAAAACCAGAAAATGCAAAGTGGAGAGGTAGGCAAGGGAGAAGGATTTAAGAATTTCTATATTGTCGAATGTTTGTTGTTTTGAGGAACTGCCATGTGAACCTAAAAGGCGCTCTTTGTGTTAGAGCAGGAGAAACATTTACCATTCAGCCCAAGGGCAGCGGTTTACAGGATTGCTGTGAATTTGCCCAGCCTCTCAGTGGTCCATAGGCCAGGACCGTGAGCATCACCGGGAGCTTGTTAGAAATGCAGTCACAGGCCCCTCCCCAGACCTCCTCAATCAGAGCTGCATTTTAACAAGATCTTCAAGTGATTCAAATGCACATAAAAGTTTAAAGAAGCTTTGCTCTTGGCCAGCACTGTCCAGTGGAACTTTGTGAGGTGATGGTGATGTTCTATATTTGTGCTACCTCGTATGGTAGACACTAGCCATATGTGGCTGAGAACTTGCAACAGGGCTAGTGCGACCAAGGATTAAAGTTTAAATTATATTTAACTTTAACAGTTATAATTTAAATGTAATTAGTCACATGTGGTGTGTGGCTACCAAACTGAGCAGTGCCGCATGAAATGCTACCAGGTTTTGCTTGTGGGATTCTTCGTGAGGGTAATGCTGGCTCCCCATCACTGCCAGGGGGGTAGTCACTTCTCCCTGCATGGCCGAGCAGTATCACTGCATATTCCAAGGTCCTTGTCCATCACTGTGGCCCATGCATAGTCCCTGGAATGAGTCCAGGAGCCTTGGCACTCCTGACACCCTTACTTTCTCCTCTAGAGGCTCAGAATGGTTAGCTGGTCAGTCTTGGAATCAGATAGGAAAAAAAAAAAAAACTTGACCTGCCCTAAGCCAATACAAGACACTGAAAACTATTCTTTTTTTTTTTAATAACTTTATTTATTTTTGGCTGCATTGGGTCTTTGTTGCTGCGCACAGGCTTTCTCTAGTTGCAGCTAGCGGGGGCTACTCTTCGTTGTGGTGCACGGGCTTCTCATTGTGGTGGCTTCTCTTGTGAAGCACGGGCTCTAGGCACATGGGCTTCAGTAGCTGAGGCGCACAGGCTTAGTTGCTCCGTGGCATGTGGGATCTTCCCGGACCAGGGCTCGAACCCGTGTCCCCTGCACTGGCAAGCAGATTCTTATCCACTGCATCTCCAGGGAAGCCCACTATTCTTTTCTAACTGTGTTATTTCTGTTATTTCACAAATCCCTGAAGATCAGAAGACATATTTCTCTACTTTGCTTCATCTGCAATGTATCTGACTTATAAAATATAAATTGATGCTTTTTATTGGCTTTCTTTCTCCTTTAATATTTCACTTCCTCCATAGGGAACTCTAGTTCAAATTATTTTCTTTATTCCCTGAAGGGGTCTTGAGAAACTTTCCTTTCTACATCTTTTCTCAGCCATTCCTTCTCTGTCCTCTTGGCCTAAGCTGTGCCCAAGTTGGGGCAACTACTCTATAAACATCACCTCTGTTATTGTGCTGACTTCAGCAGATTCTGTAACTTTAAGACATCTCTTGTTTTTCCTACCTTCTCCATGCTGATTATCTCCAATCATTGTTTCAAACGTGAATTCTTTTTATCAGACTTAGCAACACCAAATACTTCCCAGCTGTTCACTGGGTACACATGGCCAAGCAATGATGCAAACATCTGTTCTGGCTGGAATAACCCTCATATTTCAGCAAATGGCGTTTTGGGACCATCTGTCTCCCCCTCCTCCCATGTGACCCCAGAGTTCTGTTGAGGTGAGGGAAATAAAAGAGCCTTTTGGTGAATGAAAATGAAGTTTAGTGTGATAGCAAATAGCTTTTATTCTATTTTATCTTATTCAATAGTTTTATTGAAACATGTATTGACAAATGTACATTTGATTACACCTTGGAGATGTTTTATCATCAGGTATAGGGGGGACTTGTCATCTCTTTATATTAACGTTTGTCCTTAAATATCACCTGATTAGGAGGCGCTCTCACTTAGACCCTGAGAGTGGGAAGGGGCTGGAGTGATCATCTCATCGTACGGAGGAGTAAAGCGTCTTCCATAGAGCTTCCCTGGGCGTGGCCAAAGAGCCAGCTTAGAAGCCTGGGTCTCTTGACTTACAGGTCTGTAAGTGGGCTTCAGGGAGTCCATGAACCCCTAAAATTGTAGCTAGGTTTTTGTGTGTGTGCAGTGCTGGGGTAGAGAATCCAAAGCATTTATTAGAGTCTCAACATTGCATCATGCTGTTCTTGTCCTTTTGAATTCTCCTGGTTTGGTGATTAGTTTGACCTCCAATTTCTCAGATATAGGATGAGGCATATTTAGGATATGGGCAGATTTAGGATGAGGCATTTGCTAGAAAATGATGATGTGCAGAGAAGTTAGCTATGATGAGGGAGAACTTTGTTACACACCATTCTGCCATTGGTGACTGCTGGCTTCAAGGAAGAGAGGGCAAGAATATTTAGCCTATTCAGAGGAAAGTCATCACTGTGATAAGGAAAAATAATGCTCAGCCACTATCTCATTGATCAAGGGAGTGCAGAGCCATCCTCTTATGTGAAATGTAGCTTTTTGCATGGTCTGTACAGATTTTGGAGCCAAATGACCTGAGCTTGGAGCTCTGCTCTGCTGCTCCCTGGCTGTGTGGTCTTAAGCAAGTGATTTATTTTTGAACCTTGGTTTTCTCATATTAAAAATATAGGGATAGTGGTACCTGCTTTGCAGGGCTGTGATGAAGAGTCAATGCAAGAATGTACAGAGAGTCCTGAGCATACAGTAGACCCTCCACAAATGATCACCATTTCCATTTTTCTCTGGTGACCATTTCAGAGCTGCTGAAGACTTGTGTCTTTCTAGATCAAAAGGCATATTTTAGATTTACTGTTGCCATAAGCAGAGGAGCGGGCTGCTAAGGAAACCCAGTTCCTGGGATAGCCTACCTTTGAGCTGCTCTGAGAATGATTGTGGAATATGTATATTTGTTAATTTGGAGACTGCAGGAGGTATAACTGTTTGCTCATATTGTCTGATTCCTTAAAATGTAAATGCTCAGTGCCTGCATCTGTGAAGCCAACTGGTCCACTTGCTGCTGTTCAGCCTTTTGAGGGAGTTCAGGATGATGTGGTAGATTATTCTTTTCTTTGCTGGCTCTTCCACTCTCTTTCTGTCACCATCCACGAGACGTTCCCATCTATCTGCTGGAATTCCATTTCCTGCAGTGGAGTTTACAGGTTAGCAGAGCACATGATCTTACAGGAAGCTAAGTGTTGGCTGGACACATCATTTGGGGAACAGAGCCATTAAGACACTTCTAGCCAATGTGATCTGCTTTATAGGGAGAAATAGGAGAAGGATATGACTTTCTATTCTAAGCCATGAATGAATCTTCATGTGTAGGGAGCATGCAGAGTTTCTAGTCCATGGTCCACCTTGGGTTGTTTTGTGGCCTGGGTCAACTTATTTCCCTTATCTGTGGAAAAGAAGTGCCTCCAAGAGCTGGTGTAAAGGATGAACATTTGTTTTATAATAATAATAATAATAATAATAATAATAATAATAATAATAATAATAATAATAATTGGGGGCTTCCCTGGTGGCTCAGTGGTTGAGAGTCCGCCTGCCGATGCAGGGGACACGGGTTCGTGCCCTGGTCCCGGAAGATCCCACATGCCGCGGAGCGGCTGGGCCTGTGAGCCATGGCCACTGAGCCTGCGTGTCCGGAGCCTGTGCTCCGCAACGGGAGAGGCCACAACAGTGAGAGGCCTGTGTACTGCAAAAAAATATATAATAATAATAATAATTGGGTATTTGGGATTAGCAGACGCAAACTCTTATATGTAGGATGGATAAACAACAAGATACTATGGTATAGCACAGGGAACTATATTCAATATCCTGTGATAAATCATAATAGAAAAGAATATGAAAGAATATATATGTATAACTGAGTCACTTTGCTGTGCAGCAGAAATTAACACAACACTGTACATCAAGTATACTTGAATAAAATTTAAAAACAATAATAAAACAAATTCAGATGAGACAGTTACTTAACTCAGTTGGCTGATGTAAGTGCTTCTTAGAATAAGGTGAACACAGAATATGAACCATGCCTCCCAGGTCTTTCCTGTCTTGCTTCCCACAATTCCCACCATCTCCAAGACACACAGACACAGACACAGACACACACACACACACACACACACACACACACACACACACACACACACACACACACACACACACACACACACACACACACACACACACACACACACACACACACACACACACACACACACACACACTCCCCCCCTCATGATCATGAATGCTGTGGTGACTTCTCTTGCATGTAATATGCTTGTGAGGCTGGGGACCCATCATAATGCCTGTTAAAACTACTATGAACACATGTTTTCTTTTAAGGCTTCTCTTTTCCCAAATTTAAAAAAAAGTTACAGCAAAAACAAACTCAGCTGTAGACTTTATTTAAAAGCAACATATACTTCACTAGTCAAGTTCTCTAGGAATGGAAAACTGCAATTCAGGATAAAAATTAGCACTGGCTTGTGTGTCTTGCCACCAGCAGAAATCTAATTGCACCTCCAAATATATAACTAATGCATGCCATAAAAGGTAGTTGTATTTTTCGGTTTAGGTGTTTTTAGTTAATATTCAGTGCATTCTCTTGAGAGAGCAGCACTTGTGAAAGGAATGATTCTGACAGGTGCTATTTCATTCTCACCTGGGAAGAGTTTCTTTCTTAATCACCACCCCTGTGGTTGTGCTTCTTCCTCTTTGAGTGAGATCTGGTGACTCACTCTAATGACTGAACGGGTAGCCTTTCTCTGGTCTATGGCCCCATCTCTCTCTATTATCTTGGTTCCCACTGCAGCTCACTCCTCTGTGTTTCTTTGCTTTACCCACTCTTCCTTCCCTGTCCTTCCTGGAGCCTGTGGCCTTGAAGCCAGCATCACACTACCAGTGTTCTCAAAGTGTGGCCCCAAACTAGCAGCCTCAGCATCATCCAGTGTGGTAGGCAGGATGATGACCTTCCAAAGAGGTCTATATCCTAATTCCTGGAATCTGTGGGTATGTTAAATTACAGGTCAATGGGGAATTAAGGTAGCACATGTCATTAAGGTGGCTTAGCAATTGACCTCAAGATAGGGAGAGTACTCTGGATTACCCAGGTGGGTCCAATTGTAATCACGGAGTCTTTAAATGTGGAGGAGGGAGGCAGTGTCAGAGTGACGTGATGCAACGAAGACTTGCCCAGCCATTGCTGGCTTTGAAGATGAGGGATCATGGCCATGAGCCAAGGAATGCAGGTCACCTCTAGAAACTGGAAGAAGCAAGAAAATGGATTCTCCCCTAGAGTGTCCAGAAAGAAATTCAGCCCTGCAGACACCTTGATTTTAGCCCGGTGAGACCCATTTTGGACGTAACGTTTTGAATTCCAGATCTATAAAGTAATACTTTTAACTTGTGTTGCTTTAAGATGCTAAATTTGTGGAATTTCTTATAGCAGCTACACCTTGAACTTCTTACAAATGAAAATTCTAGGATGCCCCCCACTCCAGACCTATTGTATCAGAAACTCTGGGGGTAGGGCCCAGGAATCTGCATTTTAACAAGCCCTCTGGGGGAATCTGATGCATGTAAAGTTTGAGAATCTCTAGGGCATCTGTTTCCAAGTGGAAGGAGAAAGGAGTGGTGTTTGGTGAATGTGGTTGGGAAGATGCTGTGAGCTAGATGAAATGGCATGGCCAGGTGACTGTGTGTGGGCTCACCATTGAGCTGACTGGCTTTGCATGACATTGTTGTCCCTAGAAAGGGACAATGTGTAATTTGTGATGTGAAACAACATAACAAACTGCTCCTGCAGCTGGTCAGCCAGCTTTTCAGAGAGAGAGATGTTTTAGGGACATCCTTGAGTCTCTTTAACTTATCACAGGTGGACTTGTTTATTACAAAGGTAGCTGAGTTAGAGTGGGTGGCAGACTTAAGGCCAGGTGCTGCCAAAGAGAAGTTAAAGATCCAGTTACTTGTTTATTTAGCATACATTTAGCCTACCAGGTGCCAAGCACTGTGTGAGGCTCTGATGATAGAGGCTGAACAAGGCAGACAAGATCCCTGCTCACAAGGACCTTTGTTCTAGTGGGAGGAGACAGCAGACATATACTTTGATAAATTATACGATTTCTTTTCAAGTTCAAAGAAACCTCCTGCCCAGATCCACTTGGTTTTGCTTTGTGCCATAATCAGGGAAGTTTAAAATAAGAGGTAACTGAACTATGTTTCAGATCACTGAGGCTGGTGAAACAGAAGTATGCATTCGCATGCTTCTTGATGGACACTTTGAAAGCCTTTCAAGAAAAGCGATGTAGACAACATCTTGGATCCTGTACTAATGGAAACTGTGGTTGAGAACTGTGGTGAGCGATGAAGAGCGGGGTCTCATGGGAGCAGGTTGGGACCGCTGAGAAAGTATGTTGTGATGGAGGGGAGATGAGAGGAGAGGCTGGAAGGTCCCTTTCAGGCTGTTCAAATGAAGAAGTCCCTGTTGAAGAGGAGATTCACTTTACATCTCTGGGATAATAACCCTCCCCAAGTGCCCAGATGCTGGGCTCTGAAGTGGGTTTAAGGAAGAACAACCCCCTCCGAGAAGGTATATTGTTTATTCCTGAGGATGTGTATTTCACTTTTGGACAGGAGTCAGCTCTATGTCTGATCAATAAGAAATAAATTATGCAGGGCATTATCTTGGTTGGGTATATACTAACGAACTGCTATTCCTTTCCCCTCTTTCTTCTCCTTCATAAATTCCATATGAAAAGCTTAGGAATCCCCTTTTCAGTGAATCCCCTTTTCGTCTCCCAGGGGCATAGTTTTACTGGTTGTGGCCTTTGTTCATGATTTATTCCCTGCATGTTTAAAAAGAGATGCAAGACAGCTTACATTGGAGTGCCAGATCCCTTCCATTTGTCCTTCCAGAGCCACTCTGCCTTCTCTGCCACAGAAGGCTGATCTGATCAATGACATTAGTACAAGAGCTGCCTTGTTCTTTGGCTTCCAGTTGGGTTTGACCAATAGGGGCCCCAGCCAGGAGGCTGCCTGGATGAGTGAGGTCTGGGTATTCTAATTGAGTGTGCCACCTGCTTCCTGTTGGGATTTTGGAAGATATGAATATCAAAATATATAACAAGGAGATAAACACCGTTAAACAAATCAAAAGGCATAGGGATACAGAACTAGGAATTGAGGTAGCCATGACATTTGTGTGCCTTTTCGTGTGTATTGGACAATTAGATATCTGTTTTTTGTGAACTACGTTCAAGTCTATTGCCCATCTTAAAATTGGTAGTTAGTCTTTTTATTTATTTGTAGGAATGTCTTAAAAATATATTCTGGACATCAGTCTTTTGTCAGATATAAGTATTGCAAATATCTCTCCCCAGCCTGTGACTTGCCTATTCACTATCCTAATGATGTCTTTGTCTAACAGATATTCTTAATTCTAATGAAGTCCATTTTATCATTGTTTTTATTATATGGTTAGTGCTTTTAGTGTTCTGTTTAAGAAATCTCTGCTTACTCTAAGCTCGTGACAATTATATTTTCTTCCAGAAGCTTTATTGTTTTACCTTTCACATTTATGTCTATGATCCATCTCAGATTGATTTTTTAAAGAACAGCTTTATTGAGGTATAATTTACATACCATTAAATTTACTCATTATTTAAAATTTTATTTATTTGTTTTTATATTTTTATTTTTGGCTGTGTTAGGTCTTCGTTGCTGAGCATGGGCTTTTCTCTAGTTGCAGTGAGCGGGGACTACTCTTCATTGCGGTGCGCAGACTTCTCATTGTGGTGGCTTCTCACATTGCGGAGCACAGGTGCTAGGTGCGCAGGCTTCAGTAGTTGTGTCACTCAGGCTCAGTAGTTGTGGCTCGTGGGCTCTAGAGCGCAGGCTCAGTAGTTGTGGCACATGGGCTTAGTTGCTCCATGGCATGTGGGATTTCCCTGGACCAGGGCTCAAACCCGTGTCCCCTGCATTGGCAGGTGGATTGTTAACCACTGCGCCACCAGGGAAGTCCCAAATTTACTCATTTTAAGAGTTCCATTCAATGATTTTTTAAAAAGTAAGTTTACAGAGCTGTGCAACTATCTCCACAACCTAGTTTTGGAATATTTTCATCACTGAGGAGAAAAAACTTGTGCCCAGTTGCATTCATTTCCCTTTCCCACCCTCAGCCCCAGGCAACTACTCATCTACTTTCTCTCTCTATAGATTTGCCTTTCAAATTCGTGTGTGTGTGTGTGTGTGTGTGTTTATGTGTCTGTGTGTATATGTATGATGTGTAGTTATTATGCACAGACCTTAACTCCAAGCTTTTTGGAAGCCAGAGCAAAAAGGGCATCCCAGTGTTTTTCATGGTCTTCCTGGCTGGTCCCTGCTAGGACTACAAGTCCATCATTTCAGGAAGAGTTATTTGTATCAAGTCCTGTAACAGACATTGGGTAATATAATGGGCAATGTCTTTGGCTACATTTTAGCATGAGATAGAGAAATCCCAAACAGTTATTTCTCCTGTTGGCACTCTCTCAGAGTTCAAGAATTATCTATCACCCAGTTGAGACTAGGGAAGGCACTTCTGTGAGAAGCTACACTAATAAGGAGTATGCTCATGGATTTCTGATGATCTAAATGAATACACTGGGGGAACTTAAGGCAGCTAAGGCACAGGCAGGCAGTATGGTTCTGTTAAATACACGAGTCTGAAGCAGGCTTTTGGTGAGGACAGATCAGTCTTTTTCACAGTTGGGTGAGTGTCTGAAGTGCCCCAAAGCTGTATTGTTTGTTTATTTTTTTTCTAAAATTTCCCCCCAGCTTTACTGAAGTATGATTAACAAATAAAAAGTGACTACTTTGTGTGTGTGTATGTGTGTGGGTGTGTGTGGTGAGAACACTTAAGATCTATTCACTGTTCTCATAGCAGATTTAAAGTATACATGCAGCATTAACTATAGTCACCATGCCGTACACTAGGTCTCCAGAGCTCATTTATCTTATAATGGGAAGTTTGTACCCTGTGACCTATATCTTCTCTCCCCAGCACACCGCCCCCCGCCCCAACCCCTGGTAATCACCATTCTATTCTTTGTTTTTCTGAGTGCAATTTTTATTAAAGTAGGATCCATGTGCTGTATCTAACAACCAGGCATTCAGGTAGCAGAGTTGACATATTGTGAACATTTAAGGGCCTGGTGTGTCCTTGTATTTCTGCCTATCAATGGCTGGCACACTTATCCCTTGTGCCAGGGGACCTGTGAGTGGGACCAACATTCCCCACTGAAAGGACCTTCCATTCTGCTCTCACACATGGAAAAATAGATGGCTGGTTCTCTAGCTTTCTGCAACATAAAGTATGAGAGAAAATGGTTTGGAGCCTACATAATTTTAAGAGTTCTTACCATTTCACCATCTCAAAAGATGTACTTATACTTTTGATATACCCAACAGGATCAGTTAATTTTAAAATATATCCTTACATAGCTGTTTGAATTTACCTGTTGGGTAGAGTTACTTGTAGGCTATCAAATATTGAATATCTGCCAAATGCAGTGATTTATTTGGACCATATTTTAATGTTGAAATGTTTTCAAGTCGTCATTTAGCCAACACGTTCAGCTGCTCACAAAGGCTACTCTTCTAGTTGGTCATGGTAAAAGCCATATCACTGGCACAGAGAAGGTTGCTTTTCTGTTTGTCTTAACAGTAGTAGGATATGTATCCACTTTACCCAAAAGCTATATTAGTTAAACACATTAAAAAGGGATACTCTTGCACTGCCAGTGAGAATATAAATTGGTACAACAATTTTAGAAAGCTCTCTGGCAGCATCTACTATAAGTAAACATATACATACTGTATGTCTTAGCAATTCCACTTCTAAGTATATACCCAATAGAAACGATTTTATATGTTCACCAAATATATGTACAAGTATGTTCATAGCAGCTTTATTCGTAATAACCCAAAACTGGAAACTACCCAAATGCCCATCATTACACAACTGTAGAATGGATTAATGAATTGTGTATTCATACAATAGAAATACTCTAGAGCAATAAAGTGAATGACTTCACACAACAACATGTATGAATATCACAAATTATGTTGAACTAAAGAGCAGGAACAAAGAATAATACTGTAGGATTCCATTCACTTAAAGTTCAGAAATAGGCAAAACGGATGATAGAAATCAGTAGTGGCTACCTTCAGGGAGGTGATTAACTGAAGGGTATGAAGGGGTTTTTGAAGTATGAGTAGTGTTTTAATGTTTGATCTGGGTGGTGGTTATATAGATTTGTTCACTTTGTAAAAATTCATTGAGCTGTATACTTCTGGTTTGAGCATTTTACTGTATATATGTTATATCAATAAAAATTACTTAAAAACAAGGAGGGCAGTTAGAACAGCCCTGCCTTATGTGTTGAAGATTATCTGATAAAAGTCCATTTCTGTACATACACTGATTCCAGAAATGGTGCAGATTTTGAAGAGTCATGAATAACCTGAAATAAAATATGAATGAAGCTTGGCTCAGAGAGAGAGTTTCTGTATTTAGACTCAAAGTTTGACAGGGATTAATGCAGGAAGTGAGAAATTGGATATTTTTTTCCATGTTCACCTCTCTTTGAGATGAAATAATGTATACTAGTGAGTCTTGGTGAAATAGTTGTGTCTAAAATGGCTGACTTCCCACCTAAGATATTAGACTAAGAAACTCAGATTTGTGCTCTCCACACACCCCCCCCACCTCTCCACTTACCTAGACAAAATGGCAGTCCAGCTTTACAAAGGATATCTGGCAGAATAGTGGTCTATATACTTTTGAGGACTTTTTACCTCCATCCCTCCTTGAGGAACTAGGACAAAATACTTCATGTCCTTGTTAGAGCAAATTGGGAGTTGAGTAGTTTGGTGTGGGTTGGGACCTACCTTCTCCTTGGTCCTACAGGATCTGGCCACCTTCTCTTCTCTACCCTCACCTACTCCTGTCCCCTTTGTTCACCCTGCTCTGGCCTTACTCCAGCATCCCTGACACTCCTCAGACCCACCCTGACACTCCTGCCTTTGTACCTTTGCCCTATCTGTCCTTGGATACACTTTGGATGCATGCCCTCATTCATCTCTACCCCTAAGGCCTTCATGCCCTTCAAGTCTTTGCTCAAGGGTCATCCACCCAATGAGGTCTAATCTGACCATCCTATTGAATACTGCAGTCTTCCTCCCCAACCCCTTCACTGGACTGTCGAGAAATTTCTGGACACACATAGGAGACAGCATGAAAGGATGGAAGAAACATGGGCTTTGGAACAAAATTGAACTGGAGTTTGGAATTTGGGAGTTGCTTAGTATTTCTCTGGGTCTAGTGTCCTCAAACATAAAATGAGGCCACCTCATAGGATTGTTGCCAGGTAGGATACAGTAGGTGAAGCACCAAGCCAAGAGCTTGTACATGGCAGTTCACAATAAATAAAATCTCTCATCCCCTTCTCTCTAGCCATTTCCCCCCTGCCTCAGTAGGGTCTGATTTACACAGTAAGATATTCCAGGAAGTCAGTTCCAGATGAGGATTAACACATTTTCACAGGATGAACAAACTAGCATTGAAAAGTGGAACCTCTAATATATTAACTGAAATTATTATGGTTTGCCTCATCTTACCTACTCAAGAATGACTTTGTTAAAAGCCTGGGAGAGGAAATGGCCTGAAGCCTTTGACACAGATGGGAACTGACTGTTTAATAAGCCAAGTCTCTGACGGGCAGGTGATGTTACAGCCCTAGAGGAAGGTGAGAAGATAAAGATCTTCACTCCTGCCCCAGACATTCTGAGGCACTCCAGGGAGGAGCTGTGTCATTAACAATCATGTTCTGAAACACTCTGAGGGTCAGCAAAAGGTACCATTTGCCTTTGGGGCACAGGGATGTGTGTTCTAGTTACTAAGCAACCTGCCCTTCTGGGCTGGCCTGGCCTCATTATTCTGCCTATGGTGGTGGGAAGCAAATCTGTTGTTTTTGGAAAGAGAAGCTAAGGTTTCCTCATCCTTCCATTTATTAAAGGAAATATCCTGATGAAAAATGAGTAAGACCCAGGGAGGATTCTGTCCCTTATGTGGTGAGAACAAGATTAGGAGGGGTCTTGACCTGGAGGGAAGGCTGTAGAAAATTGAAAGGCAGGTATCTGTCCATAACTTTTACACTTAGTCCAGTGAAAAATCAGGAAAACTGCATGAAAGCCTGGTTGGTTGAGTAATGGAAGAGCTTACCGAGAAAGAAGTGTTCTCAAAGTGTGCACACCAACATTTGAGAACCTGTGACTTGGGGGGAAAGAGCAGAAGCTTTAGAGAGACATAGAAGAGAGTTCAGGCCTTGGATCTAGCTCATATCTGTTGTTTGAGTCTCTTTTTCCTCATCTGTAAAGTGGAGATCATAACAGTGATACGTACCAAAGTGATTGTGAGGATTGAATGAGCTAATACATGTCCATGGCTTAGCACAGTGCCAGGCACACTGTACATGCTAAAAATGTTTGCTTTTATTAAAAAGTTTGAGTGGACGTAATTGTATACAAGAGTGTGTTGTGGCCACTCTGAAGAGTCTCATGTTTTCTTACAGAAGTTCTTGTCCATATGTTTCTGAACCAGCTTGGGAAGAAGCTGATAGAGATTTTCCCTGTGCCGATGGAGTGTTGTTTGTTTTTTTCCTTGGGGAAGGGCAGAAGTTGGGTGACAAGGCAGAGTGCCACAGTCAGAGAGCAATTAGGAGCTTAATAAATGAGCATCCGGTTGGGTGGAGGGAAATGCTAGAAAGGGAGATGTAAGCTAAGGGCAGCATGAGTTAGGCAGCCGATCCCATTTGCAAGTCGGTAACTTGCAAAACCAGGAGTGTGCATTCAATTCCATTGGTCTGGCTTCTTGTCCTGGGTTGGCTATCATGTACTTTTAAAGCACTCTGTGCCACCATCTTCATGACCTTTCTGCTCAGCATCCCACCTCTATCGGGACTACTCTCTGGGATCCTGGCAGAGAAGAAGTGAACCTTCATGTATGCAGACACACAACTTTTGCACTCCCAAGTGTGCTGCTGATGTGCACAGAACTGATTATTTTGGGGAAGTGGAATAGAGTATATAATTCATTGCAACATTCTTGGAGCTGCCTAGGGAGAATTTGGGGACAATAGATTGGGTGTCATGTTGGTTTTAGCCGAGTAGCAGTCCTCTTCCTTCTCTCCTTTTTCCCAACATGGGGTGGAGACTCCATCTGCAAATTGAGCTCTGGATTAGTCTCTCCACCATCTTCTCTGCACTCGAATGGTTGATTTTTCAATTCATGTGCTGCTGTGTGCCTGTGGTGGCTTAACTCTGCTCCGGTAATTGTAATGAAAGGAGATAACAAGAGGGCTTAGCTTTGAGAGATAGAATCACTCTTTACTGAAGACTCAAATTGGAAGGAGTAAAATTTAAGGTCTGATACCCTGTGTTATAATATTGTCAGTCCCCATCCCAAGGTGGAAGAGATATTGAAACTCTGTTTTCCATAAGTCAACCTAATTTTGATGCCAATCTCCCACTCTGCTAGTTTGGTTGGAAGTTCCTCGTCTGTCTTTGCAGAACTTTTCCCCACTTGGGCATGTTCATCATTGGCTGTATGTCCATATCAGCTCATCCCTTGAACTTGGTGGATATTCTTGGGACATGGCAACCTAGTGAGGCCAGAAAGCCCAGTGCTTGTGGTGTTTCTCTGGATATACCACATCTTTCCTCCCTAACGTCTTTCTGCCAACACAGAGCATAGCAAGGGAGCAAGCCCAGGTCATTAGAGCATGTCCCCTTCCTTCTTTTTAATCTGGAAGAAGTTTTTTTCCCCGTGATAGGTTAAAGATAGGCATAAATTCATTGCTACTCCTCCCATTGAGAGAGAAGGTCAAATTGCTCTTACCTTGAATCTGGGCTGGCCTTAAGGACTCACTTGTAACCAATAGAATGCAGTGGAATGGACATTGCATGAAAGGTAACTTCTGCTGGAGCCCTTTGGGAATGCTCATCATGGAGGAAGCAAGCTGCCAGTTAAGAAGTCTGGCTTGAGATTGCCATGCTGTGAGGAAGCTCAAGCTAGCAGCACAGAGTGGCTACATGAAAAGAAAGCCAAAAGGGAGAAGGAGAGAGGGGGGAAACTCCATTAGCCCCCATCTGTTCCAACTAGCCCAACTCAGCCAAGCACATGAATAAAGACATCTTCAGATGCTTCCAGCTGTAGCTACCATCTGACTGCAACAATGGAAGGGACCCCCATCAAGAACCATCCAGGTGATCAATCAGTACACAGAATCATGAGAGATAATATTGTTTTAAGCCCCTGTGTTTTCAGAAGTTTGTTACACAGCAGTAGATAACTGGACCACTCCTCATACTGTTCTCCTCAGTGGGTTTAGATGTTTGGAAACAAAATCCAGCTATTAATTTTCACTCTGCCACAGGCATCCTTTGAGGTTAGGAATCACAGAGCTTGCTACCTCTTAATGGGGGAAGAAATCTGGGTAAAGGGAGAGAAAATAGGGATTTAAAAATTCCATAAGTTAACATCTAAAAAATTTCACCCATGCCCAGTTTAATTTTGACTTCCATTAGGATGTAATTCCATTGTTGCACTCTCTACGGGGTTGGCTATTTTGAGATTTTTTTGGCTTTGTGAAATTGATAGGTAAAAAGTATATTTCATTATGGCTTAATTACTACTTTTAATCATTTACTATGTACAAATTATCTTGTGAATTCCTATGAAGAATTCGAAGAAGACATTTACTTGAGAAAAAAAAGCTTGAGAGAAGTGATAAACCCCGAGTTATGCCATCATGCATGACAGCGATGAGAGGACCAAGGCAGTATTTCATCAATTTCCAAATGAGATCAGAGGACAGAGGCATCATTGAGGGTGTGGGTAGTCTGTGAGGATTCTAGTGTAGGGACAGCTCCTGCAGTGGATTCTCTAGCACGAGCAGGCGAACACATCAATAACAGAATTTTGGTAGGTAGAGGGGGGAAGAGCTTTGTTCATGTGGGGGAATGGCATGAGTGAAACCATTTTGCAGAGTATTTGAGTGATAAAATGAACTGGAGGAAAATAAAAAACAAACAATAATAACAAAAAATAAAACTCAGCTCTACCATATGACCCAGTAATCCCAGTGCTAGGCATATATCCAGAGAAAACCATAATTCAAAAGGATGAGTGCACCCTGATGTTCATTGCAGCACTATTTACAATAGCCAGGACATGGAAGCAACCTAAGTGTCCATTGACAGATGAATGGATAAAGAAGATGTGGTGCATATATACGATGAAATATTACTCAGCCATAGAAAGGAATGAAGTAGTGCCATTTGCAGAGACGTGGATGGACCTAGAGATTGTCATACAGAGTGAAGTAAGTCAGAAAAAGAAAACCAAATATTGTATAATATTGCTTACATATGGAGTCTAGAAAAATGGTACAGGTGAACTTATTTGCAAAGCAGAAATAGAGTCATAGATGTAGAGAAAAAACAGTTACCAACGTTGGGGGGTGGGATGAATTGGGAGATTGGGATTGACATGTACACACTACTATGTGTAAAATAGATAACTAATGAGTACCTACTGTATAGCACCGGGAACTCTACTCAATGCTCTGTGGTGACCTAATGGGAAGGAAATCTAAAAAAGAGTGGATATATGTATATGTATAACTGATTCACTTTGCTGCACAGCAGAAACTAACACAACATTGTAAAGCAACTATACTCCAATAAAAATTAATAATGAAAAAAAAACTCAGCTGCCTGAACCACAGATAATACAGTTTACGTTTCTGAATTTGTCTGTTCTCTTCATTGGTGTGCGTCCTCGCTGACATTGGCTAACATCTACTGACCACCAAGTGAGGACCTTTTGGCATCCTGTTCATTGTCCAATGCCCAAGGAAGTAACTTTCTGAGGTGCAGCTTATAACTTGTGGGAGCAGCATTCATGGTTGGAAGGTGTGTTCTGATCTGGGAAGGTTATCACCTGGACCTTTCCTTGACTTGGCAGGAGAAAAGCCGCCTCATCTTCCTTTCTTGAGATCTTTGTAATTAACCAGTGATTGTTACCTGTAGGGGATTTCATCCCTCCCAGGGGGCCTAGCTGGAATCTTTGGGGGCTGGTTCTCCTCGTGGGCACAAAGCACGTGTTTGTAGACTCTGCAGTGGAGTACTCGACTCAGAACCATTCTTCCAGACTGATTCTCCAAGGCACTTCAGGTCATCATAAAGATTCTTTGGCTCTGGTGGCCTCTTGACTTGTGTCCTCATCTTCCAACTTTTGGCTGTGTAGATGGTGGGGAAAGATTGGGAGGCCTTCAGAGAAAGAGACAGAAGCTAGCATGTGTGGGGGGAGGGCAGTAGAGGAAGCAGGGAAACTTAGTGTCCTGTGGCTGGAGGCGGAAGCAGCAGAGAAGGACTATGCTCTAGGAAGTCTGAAGACGCAGGAAGTTGCTAAGCAGTACTCTTTATCTGATTCCCTAAGCCTGGCTGCCTTGCATAAATATCACAACCAACTTTTCAGAGTGTGTGTATGAGGGGGGTGGGGGTGGGGGTGGAGATAGGGAATGGAATTTGATAGAATTGCCGCAAAAGATAAGAAATTGGCTATGTAATATAAAACGTAAATTACTTTTTTTCTGGCTTATAGTTTACCTATGGATATTAGAGATTAGCCCTGGTATTTTTCTATTTCTTACTCTCTTCCCAGCTTTATTGAGGTATAATTGACATATAACATTGGGTAAGGTTAAGGCATACAACATAATGATTTGATTTATGTATATGAAATATACAAAATGATTACTACATCTGTCACCTCAAGTAGTTGTAATTTTTTTGTGTGTGGTGAGAACGTTAAAAGTCTTCTCTTACCAACTTTGAAATGCACAATACAGTATTAACTGTAATTGCCATGCTGTGGATTACATCCCCAGAACTTATTTATCTTATAACTGGAAGTGTGTACCCTTTGACCATTTTCATACATTCCCCCCACCCCATAAGTTACTATTTGATTTAATCTGTGACTGAGTAAAACTGGCAGACTTTCCATCAGGACCAAAAGCAAGAGCCAATCATGCAGCCCTGCCCTGTTCCCAACAAACTTTTCAAGCTATAAACCTCTGTCAGCTCTGGTCCCACCCTCATTGCAGGCTTGGAAGAGGGGTGATGGACACGTTCAACATCATCTTTCATTATCTCAGAGCTGTTCCCTCCTTGTCCCATGATGTAAGTTTCAGGGACACCCCCACTAGTTGTGTTTGGATGGAAATGAATCAACGTGAGCACTAGACAAAGTGGGGCAGCCCTCTGCTGAGGAGCCAGTGTGGAAACCCAGAACTGCCGGAGCTTGGGTCTGGGATGGAGCCTCACAGTCATCAGGGCCAGCCTGCTGTTGCATACCTGGGCACCTGGAGGCCCCAAAAGGCTGGTTGGTGGCTTGCCCAGTGCCATTGGTTGGCAGAAGCAGGGAACTCTAGGTCTGTACTGGACTTCAAGTTCAGAAACATCTTCACCATCCGCAGCCTCTTGCCTCTTGCTTCTTTTTCTTCCTGGATGAAAGGGAGGTGGGACTTTCAGATAATATGAGAATAACTGGAACTCTGGTCTGTGAGCCTTAAGGATACTTCAGGCCATTGGTGTGAGGGAGGATAGTCTGTATGCTCCTTTCAGAGAGTAAACCAATGATTAAACCTTAGTGATTAAAAAGTGATTAGAAAGAAATACATTATACTGACAACCAGCCTAATGCTTGCTATTTGTAGAAAAGCTGGAAAACGCAAATAGGCACAAAGAAAAACTAAAAATAACAAGCGCTCGTCTCCCACAGATATCATCATCAACATGTAGCCTTTTAGCCTTTAAATCTTTATTCTTCATGTCTAGATGTACATATAAATGCATGCATATAAATATACACATATATGTAAAAATGGGAATTTTACCAAAAATGTTCATTCCATCTTATAATCTTTTTTTTTCATTTTTTCATTGTGTCTTAAATATCTTCTCATGTATTCTTAAGAGTGAATCCCTGAAGGGGTTCTCACTTTTATACTTGTTTTTGAGCAAGAGTCTCTGTGCATTCTTATGTGTTTATACAGTGCCATCAGGCTCTGTGTTGTGCATTGCTAAACAATGGGCCAAAATTCCTTGGTATAAGGAGCTGGTAGACTGCATCTGATATTTTCCTTCCTTCAGGAAGCTCCTGTCTGCTGCAAAGAGTAAAAAAAAGCAGTGGAGAGTTAAAGAAGAAGGCTGGTTTGTAATAGCTGATAATGGCTGTTAAAATTAACAGCAATCATTCCCTATATTTTTAGTTTCATAAGGAAAAAACAAAACAAAACACAGCACCACCCTTGGCTTGGGTTGCTGTGTAGTTAAAAGAGATGTAAATATAACCAAGATGTTGTTCCTCCTTTGTGACTAATCACTTGAAGAAAGGGGGAGTGTGATAGTCAGGGAACCCAGCCTACGCCTTTCAGTCTTTAAATATTTGTGATAAATCGTTTATGTTCGTGTGTGTGTGTGTGTGTGTATGTGTGTGCCCCGGGAATCCCCACAGCACACAGAAGGTTGTTTCAGGGGTTTCAGGGGCTATGTGGACTACAGGCCAGCTAATCACCTGACTAGTGATGTGAGAATCTTCTAGAATGATACTCTTGAAGTGAGGCGTCAGGCCTTCACAGAGTGGAAATTATGGACCATGCTGGGTTAGTCCTTTGCCAGATAAAGAGTAGTGTCTGAGAGAAAAACAAAAAAATGCAGCTTGGAAGAATTAGGAATGGAGGTGGGAGGAAATCATACATTTCTAGAAGGTCATCCGCCCAAATAAGGCTGGTGCTAGGGTTGTTGGAAGGAGTGAATGATGTAATCTCTGTGCAGCTCTTAGCATGGGCCCTGGTTTATAGTTAGTACTCAGTAATTTGTACTATTATTCCCACTATGGTTATGACCATTGTCATATTACTTATGAGACTGAATTAAATTCCGCGTGGGGCAGCCATGTCTAGACGTGTGTATGCTGGAGTAGTGAAATATATTCTGGGACTAACCTGTTGTCCAGTGGGATCTCCTCTTTCCTTCCCAGCCCATCCCATCCCATCCCGTCTTAGCAACTTTGTCAGGATGCTTCTTGGGCAGGCTAGACAGGATATGCGGTGATGTGTCCTGGGCCATTGCAGAGTGCCCTTTAAAGCCACATCACCTCTGTAGTTCTAAGCATGTGTGAGCTTTCAAGCCACCCTCGGGCCCAGTTTCTCCCTCCTCCTTTCTCCTGGAGAGGAAAGATTTCTTGCTGCAAATAAAGCTACCAACCTACATCTTAATAGGGGAGTGGGAGATAAAAGATGAAGCCATTAGTTCATCAATGGGGAGGGAACTTGGGGGTAAGAGTCTTCACAGCACCTGGAAGGGACGAGACAATTTGGAGAGGCTAAAAGGGGTTAGGGAAATGTTGTGGGTTAGACCTTGGGTTCTCTTAAATGTTCCTTGAAAACGAATACTGGAGAGTTGGATTTCTTTTCAGTACTTTAAATGTGTCTGGGTGGGGTGCAAAGACTGAGCCATGTCAACTCCCATTGATGTAGTAGGGCTACAGGTATACAATCTTCTTGCTAATTTCTGCCTCAGTGGAAGAAAGTTTTTCCACCAACCTGAGCAAAGCCTCACTAACCATGTAAGTGGTTTTGAATTTATCCATAAATCATTCAACAATTCTTGTTCCAGCTGCTTTACGTCATCACCTTGGATGGGCCAAGATCTGCCCTGACAGATTAGCCTCAGAAAATGGAGGATCCCTCTGCCCAAGGCTCTTGACACATAGACAGGACTATGAAGGGGATCCATGCTTAATTGGTCCCCAGTTTTTTTTTAAACTATTGAGCTCAGTGTAGACATCTGTATGCAATTTCAGGAGGAATTCTATCTTCCCTATTAAGCTCCTGGGTGTATTACGAACTCCATAAACAGAAATGACCTCTTTGCTCTCCCTGTATATGAATGGCAGCTTCTAACTATGTTTTTCTTGGAGCCCTATATTCTCATATAATTGTTAGAATAATATGATCAGCAGGTGATTCCAGCTATTTCATAGACTCCAAACTCACTGAATTCCTTAAGTTTTTACAGAGAGGCCTAAGGTAAAATGTGAAGATTGTAAAATGGATGGCAATACTGTTGTTCTAGGTGAATATTTTAAAAATACTCTTGTGGAGGGCAAATCTGGCATATTATGCTAATTAAGTTCAGTGTTAGACCAACCTTAGTGTGATAGGTATTGGGATTCTTTTTTATTATTATTATTTTGAATTTTATTTATTTATTTTTTGTACAGCAGGTTCTTATTCGTTATCTATTTTATACATATTAGTGTATATATGTCAATCCCAATCTCCCAATTCATACCACCACCACCACCTCCACCCAACCACCCACTTTCCCCCCTTTGTGTCCATACATCTGTTCTCTATATCTGTGTCTCTATTTCTGCCTTGCAAACCAGTTCATCTGTACCGTTTTTCTAGATTCCACATATATGTGTTAATATACGATATTTGTTTTTCTCCCTCTGATTTACTTCACTCTGTATGACAGTCTCTAGGTCCATCCACATCTCTACAAATGACCCAATTTCATTCCTTTTTATGGATGAGTAATATTCCATTGTATATGTTTGCCACATCTTTTTTTATTTTTAACATCTTTGTTGGAGTATAATTGCTTTACAATGGTGTGTTAGTTTCTGCTTTATAACAAAGTGAATCAGTTATACATATACATATATCCCCATATCTCTTCCCTCTTGTGTCTCCCTCCCTCCCACCCTCCCTATCCCACCCGTCTAGGTGGTCACAAACCACCTAGCTGATCTCCCTGTGCTATGCAGCTGCTTTCCACTAGCTATCTGTTTTACGTTTGGTAGTGTATATATGTCCATGCCACTCTCTCACTTTGTCACAGCTTACCCTTCCCCCTCCCCATATCCTCAAGTCCATGCTCTAGTAGGTCTGTGTCTTTATTCCTGTCTTACCCCTAGGTACTTCATGACCTTTTTTTTTTTTCTTAGATTCCATATATATGTGTTAGCATACTGTATTTGTCTTTCTCTTTCTGACTTACTTCACTCTGTATGACAGACTCTAGGTCCATCCACCTCATTACAAATAACTCAGTTTCGTTTCTTTTTATGGCTGAGTAATATTCCATTGTATATATGTGCCACATCTTCTTTATCCATTCGTCTTGTCGATGGGCATTTAGGTGGCTTCCATGACCTGGCTATTGTAAATAGTGCTGCAATGAACATTGGGGTGCATGTGTCTTTTTGAATTATGGTTTTCTCTGGATATATGCCTAGTAGTGGGGATTGCTGGGTCATATGGTAATTCTATGTTTAGTTTCTTAAGGAACCTCCATACTGTTCTCCATAGTGGCTGTATCAATTTACATTCCCACCAACAGTGCAAGATGGTTCCCTTTTCTCCACACCCTCACCAGCATTTGTTGTTTATAGATTTTCTGATCATGCCCATTCTAACCGGTGTGAGGTGATACCTCATTGTAGTTTTGATTTGCATTTCTCTAATAATTAGTGATGTTGAGCAGCTTTTCATGTGCCTCTTGGCCATCTGGATGTCTTCTTTGGAGAAATGTCTATTTAAGTCTTCTGCCCATTTTTTGATCGAGTTGTTTGTTTTTTTAATATTGAGCCTCATAAGCTGTTTATATATTTTGGAGATTAATCCTTTGTCTGTTGATTCATTTGCAAATATTTCCTCACATTCTGAGGGTTGTCTTTTCATCCTGTTTATAGTTTCCCTTGCTGTGCAAAAGCTTTTAAGTTTCATTAGGTCCCATTTGTTTATTTTTGTTTTTATTTCCATTACTCTAGGAGGTGGGTCAAAAAAGATCTTGCTGTGATTTATGTCACAGGATGTTCTTCCTATGTTTTCCTCTAAAAGTTTTATAGTGTCCGGTCTTACATTTAGCTCTTTGACTCATTTTGAGTTTATTTTTGTGTATGGTGTTAGGGAGTGCTCTAATATCATTCTTTTACATGTAGCTGTCCAGTTTTCCCAGCATCACTTCTTGAAGAGACTGTCTTTTCTCCATTGTATATGCTTGCCTCCTTTGTCATAGATTAGTTGACCATAGGTGTGTGTGTTTATCTCTGGGCTTTCTATCCTGTTCCACTGATCTGTGTTTCTGTTTTTGTGCCAGTACCATATTGCCTTGATTACTGTAGCTTTGCAGTATAGTCTGAAGTCAGGGAGTCTGATTCCTCCAGCTCCATTTGTTTTCCCTCAAGCTTGCTTTGGCTATTCAGGGTCTCCATACACATTTTAAGATTTTTTATTCTAGTTCTGTAAAAAAAAAAATGCCATTGGTAATTTAATAGGGATTGCATTGAATCTGTAGATTGCTTTGGGTAGTATAGTCATTTTCACAATATTGATTCTTCCAATCCAAGAACATGGTATATCTCTCCATCTGTTTGTATTGTCTTTAATTTCTTTCATTAGTGTCTTATAGTTTTCTGAGTACAGGTCTTTGGCCTCCATAGGTAGGTTTATTCCTAGGTATTTTATTCTTTTTGTTGCAGTGGTGAATGGGATTGTCTCCCTAATTTCTCTTTCTGATCTTTCATTGTTAGATGCAAGAGATTTCTGTGCATTAATTTTGTATCCTGCTACTTTACTAAATTCATTGATTAGCTCTAGCAGTTTTCTGGTGGCATCTTTAGGATTATCTATGGATAGTATCATGTCATCTGCAAACAGTGACAGTTTTACTTTTTCTTTTCCAATTTGTATTCCTTTAACTTCTTTTTCTTCTCTGATTGCTGTGGCTAGGACTTCCAGAACTATGTTGAATAATAGTGGTGAGAGTGGACATCCTTCTCTTCTTCCTGATCTTAGAGGAAATCCTTTCAGTTTTTCACCATTGAGAATGATGTTTGCTGTGGGTTTTTTTAATATGGCCTTTATTATGTTCAGGTAGCTTCCCTCTATGCCCACTTTCTGGAGAATTTTTATCATAAATTGGTGTTGAGTTTTGTCAGAAGCTTTTTCTGCATCTATTGAGATGATCGTATGGTTTTTATTCTTCGATTTGTTAATATGGTGTACCACATTGATTGATTTGTGTATATTGAAGAATCCTTGCATCCCTGAGATAAATGCCACTTGATCATGGTGTATGATCCTTTTAATGTACTGTTGGATTCTGTTTGCTAGTATTTTGTTGAGGATATTTGCATCTATATTCATCAGTGATATTGGTCTGTAATGTCCTTTTTTTGTAGTATCTCTGTTTTTAGTATCAGGGTGATGGTGGCCTCGTAGAATGAGTTTGGGAGTGTTCCTTCCTCTGCAATTTTTTGGGAGAGTTTGAGAAGGATGGGTGTTAGCTCTTCTCTAAATGTTTGATAGAATTCACCTGTGAAGCCCATCTGGTCCTGGACTTCTGTTTGTTGGAAGATTTTTAATTACAGTTTCAGTCTCATTACTTGGGATTGGTCTGTTCATATTTTCTGTTTCTTCCTGATTCAGTCTTGGCAGGTTGTGCATTTCTAAGAATTTGTCCATTTCTTCCAGGTTGTCCATTTTATTGGCATAGAGTTGCTTGTAGTAGTCTCTTATGATGCTTTGTATTTCTGTGGTGTCTGTTGTAATGTCTCCTTTTTCATTTCTAATTTTATTGATTTGAGTCCTCTCCATTTTTTTTCTTGATGAGTCTGGCTAATGGTTTATCAACTTTATCTTCTCAGAGAACCAGCTTTTATTTTTATTGATCTTTGCTATTGTTTTCTTTGTTTCTATTTCATTTATTTCTGCTCTGATCTTTATGATTTCTTTCTTTACTAACTTTGGGTTTTTTCTTCTTTCTCTAGTTGCTTTAGTTGTAAGGTTAGATTGTTTACTTGAGATTTATGTTGTTTCTTGAGATAGGACTGTATCGCTATAAACTTCCCTCTTAGAACTGCTTTTGCTGCATTCCATAGGTTTTGGATCATGATGTTTTCTTTGTCATTTGTCTTTAGGTATTTTTTTATTTCCTCTTTGATTTCTTCAGTGATCTCTTGGTTATTTAGTAACATATAGTTTAGCCTCCATGTGTTTTTGTGTTTTATGGTTTTTTTCCCTGTAATTTATTTCTAATCTCATAGCACTGTGGTCAGAGAGATCCTTGATACGATTTCAATATTCTTAAATTTACTGAGGTTTGACTTGTGACCCAAGATGTGATCTATCCTGGAAAATGTCCTGTGTGCACTTGAGAAGTAAGTGTAATCTGCTGTTTTTGGATGGAATGTCCTATAAATATCAATTAAATCTATCTGGTCTATTGTGTCATTTAAAGCTTGTGTTTCCTTGTTAATTTTCTGTCTGGATGATCTGTCCCCCACTATTATTGTGTTACTGTTGATTTCCTCTTTTAGAGTGTTAGCAGTTGCCTTATGTATTTAGTTGCTCCTATGTTGGGTGCATATATATTTATAATTGTTTTATCTTCTTCTTGTATTGATCCGTTGATCTTTATGTAGTGTTCTTCCTTGTCTCTTATAACATTCTTTATTGTAAAATCTATTTTATCTGATACAAGCATTGCTACTCCAGCTTTCTTTTGATTTCCATTTGCATGGAATATCTTTTTCCATACCCTCACTTTCAGTCTGTATGTGTCCCTAGGTCTGAAGTGGGTCCCTTGTAGACAGCACATATATGGGTCTTGTTTTTGTATCCATTCAGCGAGCCTCTGTCTTTTAGTTGGAGCATTTAATCCATTTACATTCAAGGTGATTATCAATATGTATGTTCCTATTACCAGTTTCTTAATTGTTTTGGGTTTGTTTTTGTAGGCCCTTTTCTTCTCTTGTGTTTCTTGCTTAGAGAAGTTCCTTTAGCATTTGTTGTAAAACTGGTTTGGTGGTGCTGAATCCTCTTAGCTTTTACTTGTCTGTAAAGCTTTTGATTTCTCTGTCTGATCTGAATGATGCCCTTTCCAGGTAGAGTAATCTTGGTTGTAGGTTTTTCCCTTTCATCACTTTAAATATAGCGTGTCACTCCCTTCTGGCTTGTAGAGTTTCTGCTGAGAAATCAGCTGTTAACCTTATGAGAGTTTCTTTGTATGTTATTTGTCATTTTTCCCTTGTTGCTTTTAATAATTTTTCTTTGTCTTTAATTTTTGTCAATTTGATTACTATGTTTCTCAGTGTGTTTGTCCTTGGGTGTATCCTTCCTGGGACTCTCTGAACTTCCTGAACTTGTGTGGCCATTTCCTTTATCATGTTAGGGAAATTTTCGACTATAATCTCTTCAGATATTTTCTCTGGTCCTTTCTCTCTCTCTTCTCCTTCTGAGACCCCTATAATGCGAATGTTGGTGCATTTAATGTTGTCCCGGAAGTCTCTTAGGCTATCTTCATTTCTTTTCATTCTTTTTTCTTTATTCGGTTCTGTGGCAGTGAATTCCACCATTCTGTCTTCCAGGTCACTTATCCATTTTCTGTCTCAGTTATTCTGCTATTGATTCCTTCTAGTGTATTTTTCATTTCAGTTATTGTGTTGTTCATCTCTGTTTATTTGTTCTTTAATTCTTCTAGGTGTTTGTTAATCATTTCTTGCATCTTCTGGATCATTGCCTCCATTCTTTTTCTGAGGTCCTGGATCATCTTCACTCATTATTCTGAATTCTTTTTCTGGAAGGTTGCCTATCTCGACTTCATTTAGTTGTTTCTCTGGGGTTTTATCTTGTTCCTTCATCTGGTACATAGTCCTCTGCCTTTTCATTTTGTCTATCTTTCTGTGAATGTGGTTTTTGTTCCACAGGCTGCAGGATTTTAGTTCTTCTTGCTTCTGCTGTCTGCCCTCTGGTAGATGAGGCTATCTAAGGGGCTTGTTTGGTATTAGGATTCTTCACAAGCATTCCATTTCTCATCCTTGTGGGCACATGGTGGAATTTCATTTCCCTCTCCTCATAAAGTTAGGCAAGATTTTTAACTTGCTTTGGCTGATGAGGTGAAGTGACATATTTTTTTTATTGAAGTATAGTTGATTTACAATATTGTATTAGTTTCTGCTGTACAGCAAAGTGATTCAGCTATATATATATATATTTTCAGATTCTTTTCCATTATAGTTCATTACAAGATATTGAATATAGTTCCCTGTGCTATACAGTAGGACCTTGTTTATCTATCTCATATATAGTAGTTTGTATCTGCTAGTCCCAAATTCCTAATTTATCTCTTCCTGCCCTTTCCCCTTTGGTAACCATAAATTTGTTTTCTATGTCTGTGAGCCTGTTTCTGTTTTGTAAACAAGATCATTTCTATAACTTTTTAAGAGTCCACTTACAAGTAATATCATATGATATTTGTCTTTCTCTGACTTACTTCACTTGGTATGATAATCTCTAGGTCCACCCATGTTGTTGCAAATGGCACTATTTTATTCTGTTTTATGGCTGAGTAATATTCCATTGTGTGTGTGTATATGTGTGTGTGTGTGTGTGTGTGTGTGTGTGTGTGTGTATATATATATATATATATATATATATATATATATATATACACACCCCATATGGAAGTGACATGTTGCCAAGCATGTATGGGATTCACCACATTCCCTTCCCACTACTCTGGTGATTGTTGAAGCTGTTGTCAAGAGGGTTTCATCATTTGGAGTCCTTAAGCTATGATGAGAAAAGCCTTCCCCTACCAATCAACATTGGCTGTGTATTATAGGTGAGAAGTAAACCTCTGTGCTATTAGCCCACTGACATGTTGTAACTGTTTGTTACTGCAGCTTAACCTAGCCTATCCTGACTGATACATCTTGGCTCCAACTCTTGATTTTAAGTGTCAGTTCAACAGTAATTCATGTTATTTCATTTTAACCTCCCTGAGCCTCAGCTCTCCCATTTCTGAAATGAAGTGTTTGGATCAGATTCTCTCTACAGTACCTTCCAACTCCAACATTCTCTAATTCTTCCCCTTTTAAATGAAAGTATTGCTCCTTTTAATAATTTTGGTCTTTTTTTTTTTTTGGACTGAGAGGCTGGAGTTAAAACCTGAATTTTGCCATTTACTTGCTGTGTGTCTTTGGGCAAGTTACTCAGTCATTCTAAGCTTTATCTTCCTTTCCTAGAAAATGGAAAAGCAGCTAGCTCCTGGGACTCACGTGGATTAAACCGGATGACTAGTTGAGGTAGTTTATGGAGCGTGGCCTAAAGTGCTAGGCACTCAGGAGTTTCTAAGCAAATACCTGCCGATTCCAATCTCAGAAGAGGAGGTGTTGCTAGCATCTCCTCTCCTGACGATGGGGCTCAGGGAGACCAAGAGGCGCAGAGGGGTTGGCCTGTCTATTTAACAACACTTGTTAGTGAAACAAATGTTGCAGGTCATAGGATAGACTAAGGGAAAAAACAGGTGTTAAGTGAAGATGTACTTAAATTCTGGAAGTATTGATTAATGAAAACAGCTTGAAAGCCCTTTGCTTAAAATCTTGTCTCAGCTGCTGGAGTGGAGTTTGCTTAAAACTGTACTTTTCCCCTTTGGAACTTTAAATAATGAAAGAGAAGATCTTTATGTTCACTTTGATTGTGAATAATTACAAGATTATTTTCTTGAATTTATTTCCTTGGTCTGTCTCCTGAGTTGCAGTTTTTATGTTCATGTCCCCTGAGGTGCTCTGCTGGTTTCCTTCTTCCCTCCCTCCTCCCTCCCCAACCTTTTTCTTCTTCCTTTTTAAATGAATAGACTTTATGTTTTAGAGTAGTTTTAGGTTTACAGAAGATTTGAGCAGAAAGTAGAGTTTCTATATAATCATCACCCCCACCCCCAGTTTCCACTGTTACTAACATCTTGCATTAATTAGTATGGTACATTTGTTAAATTGATGGACCAATAGTGATACATCATCGTTATCAACTAAATTCCATAGCTTATATTAGGGTTCCACTTTGTGTTATACAGTTCTACGGACTTTGACAAATATATTATGTCATATATCCACCATTGAAGTGTCATACAGAATAGTTTCACTGCCCTAAAATTGTGTGTTTCACCTATTCAGTCCCCTTGCCACTGCAGTAGCCACTGATCTTTTTACTGTCTATATAGTTTTGCCTTTTCCAGAATGTCATTTGTATGCAATATAATAGGTAGCCTTTTCACACTAGCTTCTTTCACTTAACAATATGCATTTAAGATTCCTTCATTTTTCATGGCATAAAAGCTAATTTCTTTTTATCACTGAATAATATCCTATTATATGGATGTACCAATTTGTTTATCCATTTACCTATTGAAGGACATCTTGGTTGCTTCCAATTTTTGGCAGTTATGAATAAAGCTGCTATAAACACTTGTGTACACATTTTTGTGTGGACATAAGTTTTTGACTCATTTAGGTAAATACCTAGGAGCAAAATTACTGGATTGAGCTTACCTTTAACTTTGTAAGAAATAACTAAACTGTCTTTAGAAGTGGCTGTACCATTTTAGATTTCCACCAGGAGTGAATGAGAGTTCCTGTTGCTCCACATTCTTGTCAGCATTCGGTGTTGTCAGTGTTTTGGATTTTAGCCATCTAATAGGTGTGTGGTGGTATCGCATTGTTGTTTTAATTTGCAAGTCCCTAATGACATACGATGTGGAGCATATTTTCATGTGTTATTTGCCATCTGTATATCTTCTTTGGTGAAGTGTCTGTTAAGATCTTTTGCCCACTTTTAAACTGAGTTATTTGTATCATATTGCTGAATTATAAGAGTGCTTTGTATATTTTTGGATACAAGTCCTTTGTCATATATGTGTTTTGCAAACACTTTCTCCAAGTCTGTGGCTTATTTTTTCATTCTCTTAACAGTTTCTTTTGCATAGCAGATGTTTTAAATTTTAATGAAGGCCAACTTATCAATTTTTTCTGTCACAGACCATGCTTTTTGGATTGTATCTAAAAAGCCATTACAAACTCAGGTCACCTAGATTTTGTCCTGTGTTTCCTTCTAGAGGTTTTATAGTTTTGTGGTTTACATTTAGGTCTATAATCCATTTTGAGTTAATTTTTGTGAAGGATGTAAGGTCTGTGTCCAGATTCTTTTTTTTTTTTTTTGCATGTGTATTTCTAGTTGCTTAGCACCGTTTGTTGAAAAGACTGTCCTTTCTCAATTGAATTGTCTTTGCTCCTTTGTCAAATATTAGTTGACTTTATTTGTGTGGGTCTATTTCTGGGCTCTATTGGTGTGGGCTCTCAATTCTGGTTTTTGCTTTATTTGTCGATTCTCCTGCAAGTACCACACTGTCTTGATCACTGAAACTTTGTAGTTAGTCTTGGAGTTGGGTAGTGTCAGTCCTCTGACTTTGTTCTTCACCAATATTGTGCTGGCTATTCTGGATCTTTTCCTCTTTCTGTAGTAATATTAGAATCAGATTGTTGATATATACATAGTAACTGCTGAGATTTTGATTGGGCTTGCATTGAATTTGTAGATCAAGTTGGGAGGAACTGACATCTTGACAATATTGAGTCTTATCTACATTAACATGGAATATCTCTCCATTTAGTTAGATCTTCTTTTGTTTCTTTCATCTGAATTTTGTAGTTTTCCTCACATGGATTTTGTACACATTTGTACCTAAGTATTTAATGGTTTTGGTGCTAATGTAAGTGGTTTTAATTTCAACTTCCAATTGTTCTTTGCTAATATATAGGAAAACAATTTACTTTTGTATATTTAGCTTTGTATCCTGCAACCTTGCTATAATCACTTATTAGTTCCAGGAAATTTTTTTTTTTGTCTTTTCTTTTGGATTTTCTACATAGATGATCACTTAATCTTCAAATAAAGACAGTTTTATTCCTTTCTTCCCAATCTTTTATTTTCTTCTTATCTTACTGCATTAACTAGAACTTTCAGCATGTTGTCAAATAGAAGTAGTGAGAGGGGACATCCTTGCCTTGTTCTCGATCTTAGTGAAGAAACATCTGGTTTCTCACCATTGAGTACGATGTTAGCTGTAGGTTTAACGCATCTAGTTTTTCTCCATTAAGTATGATGTTAGCTATAAGATGTTCTTTATCAAGTTAAGGATCTTATTTCTTTTTAATCATTGGCTATAATAACCAAATCAAGCAGACCTGAGTTTAAATACTGACTCTGCTACTTTCTAGTTGTGTTGACCTTGAATAAGTTAATTAGGCTCTCTGAGCCTTTGAGTCCTCAGCGTGAGATTTTTTTAAAAAAACACTTTTTGAGGGCCTCCCTGGTGGCGCAGTGGTTGAGAGTCCGCCTGCGGATGCAGGGGATACGGGTTCGTGCCCCGGTCTGGGAGGATCCCATATGCCGCGGAGCGGCTGGGCCCGTGAGCCATGGCCACTGGGCCTGCGCGTCCGGAGCTTGTGCTCCGCAACGGGAGAGGCCACGACAGTGAGAGGCCCGCATACCGCAAAAAGAAAAGAAAAAAAAAACAAACAAACAAAAAAAAACACTTTTTGAAATTGTGGGAAGGTTTGGAGTTGGAAAACCCTAAAATTATTCAGAGGTGAGTACCTTCAAGAATTGGGCTTGGCAATGGCACTACACCCTGATATAGGAAGAAGAATAAAAGATGTGGAAGGAAGAACCTTTTGAGTACTGAGCAGTGGCAGAAATTGCTAAGAACAGCTGACATGTCAAATATGATTCCCCAAACATTGGGATGGATCTGTGTGCCAGTTAGAATAGAAATGGCCCTCTGATTGAGCACAGACACAGAAGCCATCCTTTAGGATGAAAGCTGTGGAACACTGGAGAGGTAACCGAGGTGGAAAACACCCAGAAAAAAAAAAGAGATGGAAGCATTACTGATTCCAAACCACTCTGCCTGCTTAGCCATATGACACTCCTTCAGAAGACACCAGTCAGGACTTGGGCAATGGATTGGCCAACCCATTCTGGCTGCTTTACCTTGTGTAGATGCACTGTTTCTTTGTCTTTCTTCCATAGGGCCCCTTTATCTTCCCCAGCCTTGATACCACTAAGCCTCTAGCTGTGAGGATGGCAGTCTATTTCTGTCTCCTCAGAGTGTGTACAGGCTACCATAGAACTGAGATAGGCAGTTGGTTTTGACTTTCTACCAAAGACCCTGGTGGGTCTAGGTGACCACTTGTGTCTTGCCTGTATTTTTTTAGCCAGATACTTTCAGGCAATTATTGGTTTTTCCCCCCAGTAAATGTCTGGCTTTGGTAGTTGTTTTGCTATTTTCTAGCTTTTCAGTCACTGCTACAGTCATAACCATGCCTTCGCTTCCCCCACCTTATGAATATGTATTGTCCACAAAAATGCCTTTAATTGATCTAGCCTATATTTTCCTAATTATCTTAGCCATAATATACTGATTATTACTATAAAGCAGATGTGTATTTGGAATTAGGGGCTCCAGCTTCTTGAAACCTTGGTTTTACCTTTCATACATTTGAAAATATTTGAATAACACAAATCAAAACAACTTTTAATTTCTGTGTGAGAACCACAGATTGAACCATGAGAGATCCCGCTATTCTTTTTTTCCTTTACATTTCTCCCCATTTTAAAAGCTTTAATATTACTTCTTTCCTCACTGTCTGAGGATGATGCAATTTTCTGAATATATGTCACAGCCAAATATTAAATACCAGTTATGGCTGCAATGGGAAGGAACAATTAACAAAGTGAAATATCACTTGCTATTCAAATTCCAATTATAAAAGCTAATTTCTTTCTAAAGTGTTACTCTGTTTTGGTTAAAGCTGTGGTGCCCACCATAACAAAAAGTATGAATTTACATAAATATGCTTGAACTTTTTAAGCACAAATATAAACAGAGCATTTTTATGTTATTCAATCAAGCCATAATCTTTCTTAAATTAACAAATGCTTATTCTTTGCAATAGAAGCAGAACTACTTAGTTTGCCAGTTTCTCATTATTATTCTTTGTTCATCTGTCAGTGAAGGTGAATGGATTGAGGCCCTTAATTCATGCAAGAAATGCAACCACCTGTCCCTAGAAGACATGCTCCTGGCAGCAAAATGAGTATTCAGTTGCTGTTTCAGGCCTTATAACTGTCTAGAGGCCCCACTTGGAGTTTCTAGGTATCCAGATGGGAATTGGATTCTTCCTTCCCAGGTAGAAGACTTAGCAGAGACTGACAAGTCTGCTCTTCCTTAAATGTGCATCCATGGGGGCTGCCCCTTTTCAAGAGCAACTCCTGCAAACATAGAGTGCCAGACAAAAGGGCCCTTTGAACAAGAACCTCACAACTTTTATTACTAGAAAACTAGGTCTGGCAGCCCCACTTCTGTTTCTCAGAGCGGGTTCTTGGGGGCACAGTACCAGCCCCAAAATGAACTGTTTCCAGCGTCCTGGTCGGTGCTCTCATTCTTCAGACCATTGGCTGCTCCCCTCATCTCAGTGATCCTCCCTGAAGTCTGGTCTATGTTGGACCCTTCTTCCCTCAAAGGTCCTAGGATTTCAGTGGCTGGATGGCCTCAGAGGGCAACTCAAAGCTGTGTCCACTGAGGACTTTTTCTGGCTGTGAGGGTGCTTCTGAGCAGTTCCAAAGAAAACTCTTTCAAGGAACCCTTTCGAAAGCCTCTAGTTTGCCTCAGGTCAGGGTTGTAAACTCAAATTCCTCTGGGGATCAGGGAAGTAAGCGAAGTGGAAGATGTGGAAGATGATAGAACGGATGCAAGACCCCCAACTCCCCCCACCCCCGCCACCAGAAGGGGCAGCCAATCCTGAGCTCAGCAGACCTTCATGGCCTAGTTTCCAGACCCTCCACCTTTTCAAGAGCAGCCAGCATCCAGATTTCATGTGCAGTCTCCCAATTTAAAGATACAAAAACACTGTGCTGGCCAAATAGAACCTGTTGGTAGATGGACTTAGCTCTCTGGTTTATTAGTCAATAACCTCTAATTGTGTTTCACACCAGCACTATTGTCCTTTCTGTGCTCTCCTACTTGGCCTGAAGCACTGGTTTACCTTCTCTCCAGAGTCAATATTTTGGGTGCAACAAGCAGAAATATCAACTTGTACTGGCTGAAAAAACAAGGAATTTTGTTGGCATCCTTGGAAGTTCACACTTAGGGTGAGCTTCATGATTGATAATCTGGAAACACAAGCTCCACTTTCCTTGTAAATATTTTGGCTTCACCCAGTGTTACCTTCATCCCCAAGCTGGTTTCAAAATGGCTGCAGCAGTTCAAGGCCTCACACCTTTATGTCACATCATCCAGAGAGAACAGAAAGTCTCTTCCATAAGCTCTTTCAGAAGAGTAAACAAGAGCCATCCCGGAAAATGTGGTCAATTCTTCTCGTGTCTCATTGGCCTAAACTAGGTCCTGTGTCCTTTCCTGAGCCAATCAGACAAGATGGATGAGATTACCCTTATACCAGCTGAGCTTGAGCCCTGGAGGTAAGGGTGGGTTATAGTTTCCTGAGGCTTATGGGCTTTGCGTCTACCTGTGTGTGTATATATGTATTAGGTGTGTGCACACATATGTGCATACCTGAACAAAATCTGGGTTCTATTAGGAAAGACAAAGGGGTGTATGGATGCTGGACAATTAACCAATGACATCTATGATAAAGTGGTTTGTATTTTATAAAACTGCGTCTCTCTAGGTCTGGTGTGGTGGTTGATAACCCAGTGCTTCTTCTTGCCAATGTCCAAATTCTAGGAATTGGGGCACTTGATACTGTTCCCAAATCCTCATGTTGTTATTTTTCTTCTGTCTCCACATAGAGAATAGGGGTCAGATAGGCAAACTGAGTTCCTACAACTGCTTGGGCACTGTGTTGGACCTGGGTTTGACACACTTACAAACAAACTTAACTTTTCTGAGTTCCTTTAAAAAATCTGTAACATGGGGAGGACATGAATTACCTCAGTGTGTTATCCAGAGATTAAATGCAAGTATGTAACACAGTTCTTGGTGTACAGTGTTTAATATATAGTAATTATCATTATTATGTTGAAACCGTCATTCCTGAAGTTACCTTTTCAAACTCTAAGTGTTAGTTTATAGCAACACATTAAGTATTTTGGGGGTTGGTACTCTTTTCCTCATTTAACCAATATCTAAAAGGTATGAAAATGTCTTGAATATATATATGTATATATGTATGTATAACTAAATCACTTTGCTGTACACCTGAAACTAACACAACACTATGAATCAACTATATTTCAATAAAAGTTTTAAAAATTTTTACATAAAAAAGGAATACTTCCAGCTAAACAAACAAACATCTTGACCTAGTGTTTTAGGAATTAAGGATTAAAATCTGCCATACTTTTTCATTGAAGATAAGCCATGGCTGACTTAGCCAGTTGACTTTGCTTGTTCTTTTTCTTTAAGCACAAATTTATTGTTATTTTAGCTTTGCCATTGAACCAGGGAGTTGAAGTAAATGAATCACCAGCAATTGGCTGCAAGAGGAGTTAAGCAAAAATAATGAGTTCTTTGTCTCTTTGTTCACTTTCTCACCCACAGAGGCCAGTTCTGGGAGGTCAACACTATTCCTCTTAACTTCTTTATATCTTGATCTTTGAAACTGGAGAGAAAGATTTAAGATTACGATAATTCTTAATATTATTAATAATGACAACTTACTAGTGCTTTGCAGTTTGCAAAAATGCTTTCACATTTTACAAACCACAGAGTTTTAAGGTCTATGAGATTATAAATTGTGTTTTGCTCACTATTTTTCTCTAATTCCTATCCCAATACCTGCTGTATAATAGATGCTTAACAAATATGTGAATGAGCCTCAAAATAATATGGTGGGGTAGATTTGGAAGTTATCATTGTTATTCCCCTTTCATACAAGAAGCAACTAAGCCTCAGAGATTTCATGACTTGCTTAAGGCTTTCTAATACATGCTTTGGGGTGGGGAGGAGAGATGGGATTTTCTGAAAAGTAGTCTGGTTTGTGATTACAAAAATTAGGTTCCTTTCCAGTCTGTGGGAGAGAACGCTGAGAGAATGTGGGATTATTGCAAGGAGTTCAGGGATCCACACGCATACCAAGAATTGTCCACAAAAACTGGACAAGGAAGATGGAGAGAGGGCCTAGCCCCCTTCATACTTTGAGGTTTCTGGGGTAAAGAAATCCCAAACCAAACCCTCAAACATGGCAGCCCAGTTTAGATCAGCACATCAAACTGTCTGTGGTGAGAAACTAGAACTAGATCTTTTTCCCCCGATCTGATTTGGACTAATACTTGTAGAAAACACAATAAAATAAATTACTCTTAATTTCTCCACTTATGAAAGACTGGTAACAAAGATTTTACATTCCAGCACTGTCCACAGACCACATCTTGGCTAGATTGGTTTAGATTTTTAACACATTAAAATATTACAACTATATTTACAATATTTTAGTGTAGTCTTTATAAAAATATCAATTCACTGTGCACTATAGGTGGTGAGAGCCAGTATTGGGACACCAGTTTAACTGTGTATGGTGAACAAATTATTCTTTCAACCCTGAGACTGTATAACCTCATTTAGAGATGGCATCAAAAGTCTATATTTCTGGAATCTAAAAAAAAAAAAAGGTTATGAAGAACCTAGGGGCAGGACAGGAATAAAGACGCAGACCTACTAGAGAATGGACTTGAGGACATGGGGAGGGGGAAGGGTAAGCTGCGACAAAGTGAGAGAGTGGCATGGACATATATACACTACCAAATGTAAAATAGATAGCTTGTGGGAAGCAGCCACATAGCACAGGGAGATCAGCTAGGTGGTTTGTGACCACCTAGAGGGGTGGGATAGGGAGGGTGGGAGGGAGGGAGACGCAAAAGGGAAGAGATATGGGATATATGTGTATGTATAACTGATTCACTTTGTTAAACAGCAGAAACTAACACACCATTGTAAAGCAATTATACTCCAATAAAGATGTTAAAAAAAAAAAGTCTATATTTCAGGCACTTTCTTGAGGCATAACATCCAGCTGACCCCTGTAGGAGGCCCTGCTCACACATTTGTGCCCTATTGTTTTCCACATGTGTGAAATGCTGTTGTGATTAATAAAACACAACTTGGGTAACAGCTCTAAGGAAGTTATATTAGCTATTTGATTTTTTTCCCCTCTTCAGTTGGTACTGGAAATATAACCAATATCTTGTCAGAGAATCAACAAAATTTTGACATTAAAAAGAAGTCCTTAAAAAGAAGTCCTTATACTTGAAATCTTTGGTTAGCACTTCTCTGTGTAGACCTTGATGGATTAGGGTGAAAGTTGGCTAATTGTACTAAGTTTGAGGAGTCTTTAACATGAGGACTGTGTTGTCTTACCTGAGGCTCACTGTTAGTTTCCAGAACCCAAGTTTTTCATGAGAGAAAGCAGTGCCCCATTTATTCATTGGATCACACTCAGTGTGCCAGGTACTGGCTTAGGTAGCAGGATAGGGTGTGAACAATGACCTCTCCCCTCAGAAACACCAGGAGGAAGTGAGGGGAGGGTTTGGGTTAGTTCAACAGAGTTCCAGCAGTGGGAGGTAGGGGGAAGAACCAGTGCTCACCTCCAAGCTCCTTCCCTGAAGTGAGATGTGTGAGGCTGGCAGCTGGACTTCTGCATCCTCACATAACATACCTGAACAAACTCTTTCAACTCTTGGTACTGGGCCTGGGTGGCCTTTTGTTTAGTTCAAGGGCTGGGCTTAATGCACAGAAATGATAATGATAGGTACTTACATGACTTAAGAACATTGTCCAACTCTCCAGGCAGGAGTGGAACAGAGCAGAACGTGAGGCTGTAAACTGGCTTCCTTGGCACGAAGAAGCGACATAGAGCATCTCGAGATGATGAGGTTGGCTGGCAGCCTGCAGATTCAGGGGCAGTTTGTGTTCTCTAGACTGGAAAAACCTTTGATTTTTTTGAGTTGAGGAATGGACAATTCTCAAGGGAAAATGGGCATTTTTCCTAGTGGGCTCTGGAGACAGGTACAATTTTTGCACTTTTCCCATGTTGGGGAAATTCCTCTAGACCAATGCTTCTCAAACTTGCGTGAGCATATCAATAACTGAGGGAAATGCAAGTTAGGTTAGGTTGGTCTGGGACAGTGCCTGAAATTCTGTGTTTCCAACAAGCTCCCTCCCGGGTGATGCTGAATTTGCTACAGTATTGCTGGACTGAGGATGGTGCTCTGAGGATCAGAGACCTGGAACCCACCTGGTGGCCTGGACCCATGGGAACTGGCCTCACCTGCTTTTGCGGAAGGCATTGACCCCTGTTTCAGACGCAGTTGTATTATCCAGTCATTACATTGTCTGCTGTGGTATTTCCTTCTCTCAAGGATCTTAGGTAGTCTGAGATATTGCTGTTGAGTATATATTGGTTGCTGTGTTTAATCATTAAAAAAAAAATCTTTGTTGTGCTTCAGAGTACTACATCTTCTTCAGGGCACAGTAGCTGTCATACACAATCAAGGTCCCAAGTCATTACAAGGCATTGCCTTAACCCACATGTCTTGTGTGTCTCGCATATGTTGGGAGTAGTCCACCATAGTAAATTCTGCTTTGGAGAGCTTGGCAATCCAATCATAAAATGATGAACTCATGTGTTAGGTTCAGTGATTTGATCCTGCAGCAGCCTCTAAGATGGATGGGTTGCAGAATAAATCTATGAAAGAAACTATATCCATTGATTATATTCTGGGCATTGAATTTAGCTGTCATCAGATATAGCTTGTTGTTTGAGCCTTCTGGGTTAAAAACAATTACAGAAATCTAAAAACAAGTTCCATTTTGATGTTTTGTTCCCTGTGAGCTACGTCAAATGGGTTCTTTTATAAAGAAAGTAAAGGTTCAAAGCTCATCCAAAATTATACTCAAAAGTGATTTCAGGAAAGTGGAGGCTTCATATCACAGTATGTGCTAATAAGCCCCAGTCCTTTGTTCAGTGGGGTGCATCCCAGGCCAGCGAATGACTTTTTCATCAGCTCCCCAAGCTGGTGGTAGTTGTTTCTAAAGAAAAGATAATCAGGTAGCATAGACCAAACTGATCTTCCAAAATTATTTTTAGTGGATTGGAAGAGTGGCTTCACTTAATGTCTCTGATTTCTTCATTTATTTTTGTAGGTCACATTCCATCCCTAAAACATTCCATGGGTCTGTCAGCAACTTTGATTGAAGCAGAAAGTTATCAAATGTCCTGATGAGGGCTTGGAAGGGTCTTTGCTCTTAAGGAGTTTTGTTGTAATGGTATTTATCTTAATCAGATTTGGCTAATACTTCTCTTACTCATAGAGTTTTAGAAGGAAAAATAATCTAGCCAACTTAGAAATCTAGTCTAACCAACTCATTTTACTGATGTGGAAACGGCTGGGGAGTTTGCTCAAGGTCACCCAGACCTGTCTCTGAATCCCACTCCTGGACTCCCCGCCCCAGTCTACCTCAGTGCCTTTCTATGTTGATTTATGGGTGTGATATGGAGGCTGTGAGGCCTGAGGCAGCAAGTTTTGCACCTTTCCTGGTGGGAGTTAGGGTGTTCTATCTGATACATTCATTGCATTTCCATACCATCCAGACCCTGTGTTCTAGCAGAGTCACATACATTAACCAATGTTCCAGAGAGGCAAAGTGGCATGGAGCCTGGATTCTATAGCCTGGTGACCTGGGTCAAATCCTACTTTGCTCCGTACATGTTGTGTGACTTTGGGTAAGCCACTGAGCCTCTCTTCAGGTATAAAACGGGACCTTCCTTGCAGGATTGTTGTGAGGACTGAATGAGCAGTTAAAGCAAGCAGCCAGGTGCATTGTATTTGGAATTGTATGTGGTTTTACAAACTGTGGATCTCTACTAGGTATTGAGTTGTGAAATCAGTGTTCTGAATCATAAATAGCATTAGAAAAATTAAATGGCATACACTAGGATAAAATAGAACATAGTAGAATGTGTTGCACCTAGGCAGGGTATTGTTTGGTATCCTTTTGTTTCCCCTTTTTGGTGTTCCTTTGGTTTTATGTGTGTGTGTGTGTGTGTGTGTGTGTGTAATGGCTCACAGTATAAAATGAATTTCTCACTGTGGATTGCAGTTAAGAGTTTGGAAGCTCCTGCTCCAGAGAGCAGGGTGAGTGAATTCATCTGTCTTAGCACAGACGTATTGGAGGGAATGAGGCACATTTTAGACATGAATGTACAAGGCAAACTCTGGCTGAAACATAAATGTGCTTCTTTTGCAGAGGGAGACCAAAGGGCAGTTTCTTATTGACCACATCTGCAACTACTACAGCTTGCTGGAGAAGGACTACTTCGGCATTCGTTTTGTGGACCCAGAGAAGCAGCGGGTAAGAGCTGACCACTATCTGGACCCATTTGGGGGCGGTCACTCAGGCTTTGGGGTGCTGAATAGGTTCTTCTCAGAGCAATTGTGGTGCACTTGTTCTCATGGTTATTGACCACATGAAACTTACCAGCCTGGGTATGTGTGTGCGCACGCACGTGTGTGTGTGCGTGTAATTGTGTATAAGAATCTGGCACTGTTCCCACTGGACTGAATGAGACAGGGGGAAGGGAAACTTAACATTAGGGCTTTCCAGAAAGCTGCTCCCACCTGGTTGAAGAGAGAATGTTCTTGTGCCCTTTGAACCCAGAGTTTGCCAAAGCTTCTCAAACAGTGGCTACATAAAATCTCATTACAGAGAAAATCCACCCCTCACTATAAAAAGTTATTGGTAGAGAGAGGAACAAGGGAGTGACTGTTTTAATGGCATGAGGTTTTCTTTTGGGGATGATGAAAATCTTTGAAACTTGATATAGGTGATAGATATACAGCATGGTGAGTGTACTAAATGCCACTGAAGTGTACACTTCAAAATGGTTAATTTTATGTTAATTTTACCTCATTTTTAAAAAAAGCTTTGGCAGATGATGGGTTAAGATAGTTTGCAAGCTGCTCCTTGGGCACTACTAAATTTGACAGCCTCCATTGTACTCCTGCTCCTGGACACACCTATCCTTCCTGGTCTCTGTTGATGCATAAGAGTGAGCAGCGGAGTCTTGGCTTTTGACCCAGTGTACCAGCCTAAGAGTGTTCGGGTATGGCATGTGTGAACTCACAGTGATGCGTGTCCCTCACATCAAAAGACCCCAGGAATCTCCATCCCAGCTCCTACCACCTAGGGTTTCTCATTCCTCAACCCTACTGTGGGTCCCAGCTATGGGTTAAAAGGCCCTGTACCTGCTCCAGCCTGTGTTTCTTACCCTGCCCTACTGACAAGCAGGGCAAAGTGTGAAGGGGTTAGCTGAGGATGACTGCCTTCTTTAATTTGCTCTCCTCCTTACCAGTGTCTCTGGTCATCTTGCTGTCCCCTTTTCCCCTCCTCGCAACCCCACCTGGTTCTTGGTTTTGTATTTACTGACTAATACCATGAAGGAGAGACTCTCAGAGTGTATTTTTGTAAAGGAGGAGGATGTTGAAGGAATAGATTAATCTTCTGAAACATGGAGAATCTTATTGACGTCTCAGTAGGACCTAATCCTCTATAAAGGGATATAATGCAGTGGCTCAGAAGAAGGAGATTTTGGTTTCCTGGAGCACTTGAGGAAGCCTTGAATGGGCCAAGCATTTATCTGAGTGAGAGGAAGGTAGCAGGACACTGAGGATATAGAGCTGACATGAGATCACGGAGGGAATTTGCGTGGTGTTTACTACTGAGTAACAGTGATTTCCAGGCCTGGCCCTGCAACGAAGTCAGTTTAGGTATTTGCTAAAAATCCTTAGAGTGGACCTTATTCTAGACCTCCTGAATCAGAATTCCTGGGGCTAGGGGTCAGGAAGATGTATTTTTAGACATCTTGATTCTAATTTTGATGCATTCATCCCAGCTTTGTCTCCTGACCAGTTTGGGGGACCATGGCATAAAGATGTTTATAGACATAATTTCTTATGGCCTATGAATATATTACCCTTGTATGGAGGGAGAAACAGGCTCAAAAACATTGTTACTTGCCCAAGGTCCCACGGGTAGTAAATGATGCAGTGAGTATTTGAATTTCGAATTATGGTTCAGAGTCCCCATGGCCAAACAGACTCTGTGAACTATATTAGTCATCTAAGCACCACTGAAAATAGATTATTTTTGTGCAAAATTCTAAAAAGCCACCTGCAGAAGTAACTCTGGCTACCATTAGTTGAACATTTATTATATGCCAGGAATTTTATCATATGATCTTTAGTGTTCCCCAAAACACTTCAAGGAAGGGGAAACTGAGGCACAGAGTCAGTGGCTTGCCTATGCTAGTAATTATAAGAGGAAGGATGGAATCTGAACCCATACTCTTTCCATTTCATCTCTCAGATGAAAATTTGAAACATAGCCTAGACTAGGGATCTGTAAACCCTTCCCGTAAAGGGCTAGATAGAAAATATTTGCAGCTTTGTAACTCAAAAAACTTCTGTTGTAATTACTCAATTATTAATTTCTAGTGGAAACTGGCTATAGACAATACCTAAATTAACAGATGTGTCTGTGTTCCAATAAAACATTTTCCAGTGAAAGTATTTCACAAAAATAGGCAGTTGGCCATAGTTTGCTGACCCTTAGTCCACATAATAGCTGGACACCATTTAAATGCATAAGCCTTTTTCATTCCTCTTGACCCTCTCATTGGGGAGATACTGGATAAAATATTAAGCAAAGTCTTTAGAATTAGAATCAGGGGTATCAATATGAAACCATGTTTTTTAATATACATAGATAAATACAGAAATAAATATAAGGGGTGTGTGTGTGTGAGTGTGTGTGTATTAGGGTGGGGGGTTAGTAAGTATACATATATTTCCAAGTCCCACCTGCTGAGATGACTTAGAGGCAATGACACCACTGTAGTAATAAGTACACCTAGCCTTCAGATCTTCGTTTCAAATACCATGCTCTAATAAAAGGAAGAAGGGCTCCTTGCAGAAAAGGCTGATTCTAGGGCTGGGGTAGTGAAATCACAAGGTGAGCTTGGAGCATCTTGTGGCACCAGGAAGTAAAAACTTACTCAAAAAACAAAATGTAGAGCACTAGGAAAGGCACAGAGCCGATGTGAAAGAACTGCCAGTGACCAAAACTGGAACAATTGGAGTTCAAAAACAAGTGACAGGTGGCTTCCCTGGTGGCATACTGGATAAGAATCCTCCTGCCAATTCAGGGGACATGGGTTCTAGCCCTGGTCTGGGAAATTCCCAAATGCCATGGCGCAACTAAGCCCATGCCCCACAACTGCTAAGCCTGTGCTCTAGGGCCTGCGAGCCACAACTACTGAGCCCATGTGCCACAACTACTGAAGCCTGTGTGCCTAGAGCCTGTGCTCTGCAACAAGAGAAGCCACTGCAACGAGAAGCCCATGCACTGCAATGAAGAGTAGCCTCCACTCGCTGCAACTAGAGAAAGCCCACACGCAGCAACAAAGACCCAGTGCAGCCAAAAATTAATTAATTAATTAAAAAACCCAAATAACAATAGCATTGGACTATAATCCATAGAATGAAATAAATATCAATGAGACTATACTGATATAAATAAATAACTGCATAAATAAATAAAAGGGGGAGAAGAGGCAGCTCTTCCTTACAGAAGAATTCCAATTAATTATTGTAAGGGGAATGAGAGAAATAGAAATCTACCATTAGAGTGCCAAAATAATAATTGTTGTGGGCAAGATCGATCAATGAATGCTAAAATTAATGGGCAACAGTTTGAGGAGAAGCAGGATATTTGCACAGTCTCAAGGAATCCTCTTCCCTCCCGCCCTAAGCCTGGTATTTTTTTTAATGTTTTTTGTTTGTTTGTTTGTTTCATTTTTGGCTGCGTTGGGTCTTCGTTGCTGCGTGCGAGCTTTCTCTAGTTGCGGGGAGCAGGGGCTACTCTTTGTTGTGGTGCGCAGGCTTCTCGTTGCAGTGGCTTCTCTTGTTGCAGAGCACAGGCTCTGGGGACACAGGCTTCAGTAGTTGTGGCACGTGGGCTCAGTAGTTGTGGCTCACAGGCTCTAGAGTGAAGGCTCAGTAGTTGTAGCACACGGGCTTAGTTGCTCCGCAGCATTTGGGATCTTCCCGGACCAGGGCTCGAACCTGTGTCCCCTGAATTGGCAGGTGGATTCTTAACCACTGCACCACCAGGGAAGCCCGAGCCTGGTATTTTTAAATTATTGAAACAAGGGGAAAAAGAATAACTTTATAGTGGAAAGACTTGGCAGACACCACTTTAACCAAGCGATCAGTGTTAATATCAGCAATAAAAAGAAATACCAATGTCATGGACTCCCCGATACCATGCACTGAGAAGGGCACTCTGTCGCTGTGGTATCCTTCGCAACAATGTATAACCTCATTCAAATCTGGAGGAACATCAAACAAACTAAAGGGCGAGACATTCTCCAAAACAACTTACCAATACTCTTCAAAGCTGTTCAGGTCATGAAGGACAAGAAAAGATTGGGGAACTCTCACAGATTAGAGAGATGCATCAACTAAGGTAATATGGAATCCTGGATTGGATGCTGGAACAGAGAAAAGTGTAGTAGTTGGGAAAACTGGTGAATTCCAGATTAAGTCTGTAGTTTAGTTAATAGTATTGGGTTAATATTAGTTTCTTAATTTTGATAATTGCTCATGGCTATATAAGATGCTAATACTAAGGTAAATGAGTTGTTATGCTATTTTTGCAACTTTTCTGTATGACTAAAATTATATTTTCAACTTAAGCCTCTGGGTTAATATGCTTCATTGTTCTTTATATTTTGACTTGGTTTACCTTAATTTTTAGTGTCCAGACTCAGGTAGTAGATTAGTGGAAAAAATAAGGGCCACTCCAAAACAAAACCATCTTCTCTGATGTATTCACTAAATTGCTTAGAGGGCTGCCTGAATAGTTCTGTTTTCCCCTACAATATAGCCGTTATAGCCTTTTGATTTTGAAGATACAGTGTGAGTGTAACTTCCACATGGATTGCAAAGTAGTTGCTATACAAAACTGTACGGACTTTGTACTCAGAAAGAGGCTTGGACTTTGTACTCATAAGGATGCTTGGACTTTGTACTCAGAAGGATGCAAATTAAATCCCCTCTCTGCTGGTTAGAAAGCTGTGTGATCTTGACCAAGTTATTGAGCTTCTCTGAGTCTTTGTCCTGATTGTTAATATCGATAACAGTACCTAGATGTAAGGTTGATAGGGGAATTCGAGATAAGCTATGTAAATGCTTAACAATGATATATATGGAGTACATGTTATGTGTTATTTTTATTATTAATTGTTATTATTACTTTTACTATGTATTAGCTAGGTCTAGGTGAGACAATTGCAGGAGGAAATACAGCCATGATTGGCAAGTCTAAAACCTAGAAATGTTCACAATAACTTCTTTTAAAGGCAGGATAGCCATTATTATGATCTTTGGGGAGAGAAGAGGGAGGAAGTGAACCTTGGATAATTATTGGGTTGGCCAAAAAGTTCATTTGGGTTTTTCTGTGGAAAACCCAAAAAAAACCTGAACCTGATTTTAAAAAAGGGCTCAAAGACACAACAACATGCTGACATGAGAGTTTTAAGCAGAGATTAATTGACAAGCATTGGTTTGTTTTTTGCTTTTGTTTTGTTTTACCAGCTTGTGTACTTTTTCTCAATGGAAAATAAAGCAATGAATTATTTGGATAGAAAGCTAATCAAGAAAAAATCAAGTTAGTTAGAAAACCTGAAGTGGAACTTACCTCTGCTGTGGGAGTTGGTGGTTTGCCTACAACTCTTCACAATTTGATTTATGGTACACCATTGTGGAATATTAAATATTTAACACTATTACATTTGGAATACCATATGTTTGACAAGATGTCTCATGCCCATATGCTGTGAGAGTGGTGAGGACTGAGTCAGTAAATGATGACTATATTTTGCTATTTTAATAGCAAGGGCCCAGAATTTCCATTATTTTAAAAATGTGATGTAGGATGGGACAGATTGAATACTGGTCAATAACAGTCCTCTTGAATTTCCACCACATTTATCTTCTGAATAACTCATATAATCTTAGTTGCCTAAGATTAGAGAAAATGCGGGTAGTATCCTCCTCATTTTATTGGGAGAGAAGCTGGGACTACAAGTTTAGAAGACTTGGAAGCAATAATTCCAGAAGAAAAAGATCTTACTTGGCTTGTCCAGATATTTTTTCTTAAATGTAGCATAATCTTTCTACCACTTCTGCTCAGGTGCTAGGGTAACTTCCCTTTGGAAAGATGAAGTTTTGAAATAATTAGTTCGGTTTCATAATTCTACTTTCTATGGCTATGGTTTGAGATGTCCACTGTCCTGGTTTCCCTTCTTATTCTTCCACACTTCCCTCTTTCCCAAACCCAGCTAGGGAAGTCACCCCCAGTGCCTTAGAACTGAGGAAGTACCCCAACCCTAGCCAGCCAGTGGAGGAATTATACCAGGACTTGATTTATAGACTTCAGGGAGATTGAACGCAATGCTTTTGATTTTTAACTTCCCTATATCTAAGAATCTGTTTAACCCACTTACATGACTGTCATTGACTTTTCTAACTTAAGGGCTATTCTGACTCATACCCAAAGACAACAAATTTAGTTTGGAAATCCACACCCCTGGGGCAATCTCTGAAAGCACCCTTGTTTTAGGGCGTTCCGTGTCATGTGACCGCCAGATGTCCTTTCTGATAGGATGACCTGGGAAATCATGGATGCTAGGACATGCTGAATGCTAATGCCTCCCCCCTCCAAATACAATTACAGCCCTGAGGTTTTTATGTTGGCAGCCAGAAAGAACAAGTGAGCCTATCAGTGAGTCTTGTTAATAATGGGAAAAGACCTTGCCTATGTTAGAGCAATTTGCTTTTTCTGGAAGCAGCTTTGGGGAGGACATGGAATGGAAAAAAACAGGCCCAGTGATTTGAAGTTTCACTCTGGGGATGGTGCCAGGAAGCTAGACAGCATTATGTCCCACCAGCTGCTCCTGCTTTGAAAGGCTACTTCCTGGGGAAATTGCTTCATAGATGCTTGAAACTAGGAATGAGAGTGGTATCTGAGATCTAGGGCAACCCTGCACTAAAGAGGAGGGCTGTATTGCTGCCTCAAGCCACTGGTCATGAATTTGCTTAATGAGTCCTCTTTTACTTTTGAGTCTCAGGGGTATTAAATATTAAGAGTACTTGGATGTCTGTTTTGGGAGGGGTATGGACAAGTAACTTGGCTTTCCAGGAAAAGACTTTGGGTACTCAAGTTACAAGGAACACAGCACTATCAACAGCTTGAAAATTGGATATATTGTGTAGTGGTTCAATTGTGGTCCAAGGTATTAACACTGACAGATTTGGGGAAATTGTCATATTCTTTCAGAAGAAAGCAGAACTTGGTGTTTAACTAAAATTATTGCTCATCATTGACTCTATCTACACCTGATGTCCTCTCCTGGGAAGGAATGGGATGCCTGATAAAGACAGGTTGCAATCTGGAAGTCACTTAGCCAATTGAGATGCTAAAATTTTAGTGGTGGGGAGGACCAAACTCATGAACTGGTTATCTTGTTCAGGTCAAAAGGCAAACATAAAGAAGAACTTCTGGGAATATGGCAGAGTAGGAAGACCCTAGCTCACCTTCTTCCATGGGCATACCAAAATTACAACTGTTTACAGGGCAGCTATCTATGAAAACAACCTGAAGACTAGGAGAAAAGATCCTCCACAACTAAAGATACAAAGAAAGAACCATAACATGACAGGTAGATGGGGTGGAGACACAGTATGGTCACACACCTGGAAGGTGACCCACAAACAGGAGGATAGTCACAATTGTAGAAGTTTTCTCCATGAAGTGAGGACCCTGAGGCCCACATCAGGCTGCCCAGCCTGGGGGTCCTGCACCAGGAAGATGAGCCCCCAGAACATCTGTCTTTGAAGGGAAGCAGGGCTTGCATATGGGAGAGCCAGAGGGATGTAGGAAACAGATTCTGCTCTTAAAAGGTGCATGCAAAATCTCATACACTCCAAGTCCCAGTGAAGAGGCAGTCATTTGAAAGGATCCTGGGTCAGACCCCCTTGGTGATCTTGGAGAGCCTCCTGGAGAGGCAGGAGGCAATTGGGACTCCTGCTAGGGACATAGACACTGGCAGCAGCCATTTTGGAGAACTCATTCTATCACAAGGACACTGATAGAATGGTGAGAAATGTAACCAACCTTAGGCAAAATGGAGACAGAGGAATATGTTCCAAATGAAGGGATAAGACAAAACCCCAGAAGAAGAACTAAGCAAAGTAGAGATAAGCAGTCTACCTGAAAAAGAGTTCAAGTTAATGATCACAAAGATGCTCAACAAACTTGAGAGAAGAAAAGATAAACACAGTGAGAAATTTAACAGAGTTAGAAAATATAAAGAACCGCAAAAAAGCTGAAGAACACAATAACTAAAAAACTAAACTAGAAGGAATTGACAGTAGATTAGATGATACAGGGGAACAGATCAGTGAGCTGGAAGATAAAGTAGTGGAAATCACCCAAGCTGAACAGAAAAAAAAAGAAAAAGAATTTTAAAAAATGAGAACAGTTTAAGAGATCTCTGGGACAGCATCAAGCATATTAATATTTGTATTTTAGGGGTCCCAGATGGATAAGAGAGAAAGGGTCAGAAAATTTATTTGAAGAAAAGATAGCTGAAAATTTCCCTAACGTGGGAAAGAAAAAAGACATTTCGGTCCAGGAATCATGAAGAGCCCTCCAAAAGAAACCCAAAGAATCCCACACCAATACACATTATCTTTAACTTTTGCCATTTTAATTATAAAAAGAGAATCTTAAAAGCAGCAAGAGAAAAGCAACTAGTTGTGTACAAGGGAACTCCCACAAGACTATGAGCTGACTTTTTGGCAGAAATTTTGCAGGCCAAAGGGAGTGGCATGACATATTCAAAGTGCTGAAAGAAAAAAACCTACAGGCAAGAATAGTCTACCCAGCAAGGTTCCCATTAGATTTGAAGAAGAGACAAAGAGTTTTATACACAGGCAAAAGCTAAGAGTTCAACAACACTAAACTGGCATTATGAGAAATGTTAAAGGGAACTTTTCTAAGCAGAAAAGACCACAACTAGAATTATGAAACGAGAAATCTCATAAGTAAAGACAAACATGTAGTATAGGTAGTAGATCAATCGCTTTTAAAGCTAGTAGGAAAGTTAAAAGACAAAAGTAGTAAAATCATCTATATCCACAATAAGTAGTTAAGGTATACACAAAAGAAAAAGATGCAAAATATGATGTCAAAAACAGTAAATGTGGAGGGAGGAGTAAAAATGCAGGGTTGTTAGAATGCATTCAAACTTTGGAGAGCAGCAACTTTAAAAATTGTGCATGTGTGTATGTGTGTGTCTGTATCCTCATGGTAGCCACAAACCAAAAATCTTTAATAGATACACATGCAAAAAAGAGAAAGGAATCCAAATATAACACTAAATATAGTCCAGCAGTCCCCAACCTTTTTGACACCAGGGACCAGTTTCATGGAAGACAGTTTTTCCACTGACGGGGATGTGGGGATGGTTCAGGTGGTAATGCAAGCAACGGGGAGCAGCAGATGAAGCTTTGCTCGCTTGCCCACCGCTCACCTCCTGCTGTGTGGCCCGGTTCCTAACAAGCTGTGGACTGGTACCAGTCCATGTCCCATGGGTTGGGGACCCTGGATACACTCAACAAATCACAAAAGAGCAAAAGAAGAAAGGAACAAAAAATAATTACAAAGACAACCCCAAAACAATTAACAAAATGGTAATAAGTACATACCTATCAATAATTACTTTAAATGTAAATGGACTAAATGCTCCAATTGAAGGACACAGTGTGGCTGAATGGATACAAAAATAAGACAAATATATATGCTGTCTACAAGAGACTCACATTAGATCTAAAGACAAACACACAGACTGAAAGTAAGGGGGTGGAAACAAGTATTCCATGCAAATGAAAATGAAAAGAAAGCTGGAGTAGCAAGACTTATATCACACAAAATCGACTTTAAAACAAAGACTGTAAGAAGAGACAAAGACAGATGTTACCTAATGATCAAGGGATCAATCCAAGAAGAAGATATAAGAATTGTAAATATATATGTACCCAACAGAGGAGCACCTAAATACATAAAGCAAATATTAACAGACATAAAGAGAGAAATTGACAGTAACACAATAATAGTAGAGGACTTTAACACCCCACTTACATCAATGGACAGATCATCCAGACAGAAAATCAATAAGGAAACACTGGCTACACTGAGGTATCACCTCACACTGGTCAGAATGGCCATCATCAAAAAATCTACAAACAATAAATGCTGGAGAGGGTGTGGAGAAACGGGAATCCTCTTGCACTGCTTATGGGAATGTAAATTGATAAAACCACTATGGAAAACAGTATGGAGGTTCCTTAAAAAACTAAAACTAGAACTACTGTATGACCCAGCAATCCCACTAGTGGGCATATACCCTGAGAAAACCATAATTCAAAAAGACACATGCATCCCAGTGTTCATTGTAGCACTATTTACAATAGCCAGGACATGGAAGCAACTTAAATGTCCATTGACAGACGAATGGATAAAGAAGATGCGGCAAAGCGAAAGAGAGGCATGGACATATATACACTACCAAACGTAAGGTAGATAGATAGTGGGAAGCAGCCGCAGAGCACAGGGAGATCAGCTCGGTGCTTTGTGACCGCCTGGAGGGGTGGGATGGGGAGGGTGGGAGGGAGGGAGATGCATGAGGGAAGGGATGTGGGAACAGATGTATATGTATGACTGATTCACTTTGTTATAAAGCAGAAACTAATTAAAAAAAAAAAAGAAATCTAGAAACAATAAATGCTGGAGAGGGTGTGGAGAAAAGGGAACACTCTTGCACTGCTGGTGGGAATGTGAATTGGTACAGCCACTATGGAGAACGGTATGGAGGTTCCTTAAAAAACTACAAATAGAACTACCATATGACCCAGCAATCCCACTACTGGGCATATACCCTGAGAAAACCATAATTCAAAAAGAGACATGTACCAAAATGTTCATTGCAGCTCTATTCACAATAGCCCGGAGCTGGAAACAACCTAAGTGTCCATCATCGGATGAATGGATAAAGAAGATGTGGCACATATATACAATGGAATATTACTCAGCCATAAAAAGAAACGAAACTGAGCTATTTGTAATGAGGTGGATAGACCTAGAGTCTGTCATACAGAGTGAAGTTAGTCAGAAAGAGAAAGACAAATACCGTATGCTAACACATATATACGGAATTTAAAAAAAAAATGTCATGAAGAACCTAGGGGCAAAACGGGAATGAAGACGCAGACCTACTTGAGAATGGACTTGAGGATATGGGGAGGGGGAAGGGTGGGCTGTGACAAGGCGAAAGAGAGGCATGGACGTGTATACACTACCAAACGTAAGGTAGATAGATAGTGGGAAGCAGCCGCAGAGCACAGGGAGATCAGCTCGGTGCTTTGTGACCGCCTGGAGGGGTGGGATGGGGAGGGTGGGAGGGAGGGAGATGCATGAGGGAAGGGATGTGGGAACAGATGTATATGTATGACTGATTCACTTTGTTATAAAGCAGAAACTAATTAAAAAAATAAATAAATAAACTTAAAAAAAAATAAAAAAAATAAAAAAAAAAGAAGATGCGGCACATACATACAATGGAATATTAGTGAGCAATAAAAAGGAAAAAAAATGGTCATTTGTAGAGATGTGGATGGACATAGAGTCTGTCATACAGAGTGAAGTAAGTCAGAAAGAGAAAAACAAATATCATATATTAATGCATGTATGTGGAATCTAGAAAAATGGTACAGATGCACCTATTTGCAGGGCAGGAGTAGATACGCAGATGTAGAGAACAGATGTGTGGACATGGTGGGGAGGGGTGTGCGATACCTGGATGACCTGGGAGATTGGCATTGACATATATACACTACCATGTGTAAAACAGATAGCTAGTGGGAACCTGCTGTATAGCACAGGGAGCTTAGCTTGGTGCTCTGTGGTGACCTAGATAGGGTGGGATGGGGGGGTGGGAGGGAGGTCCAAGAGGGAAGGGATATATGTATACATATGGCTGATTCACTTCATTGTACAGCAGAAACTAACACAACACTGTAAAACAGCTATACCCCAATTTAAAAAAAATAAGGAAACACTGACCTTAAACAAGACTCGAGACCAGTGGACTTAATAGATATATATAGAACATTCCATCCAAAAGCAACTGCATATGCATTTTTTCAAGTGCACATGCAACATTCTCAAGGATAGATCACATGCTAGGCCACAAAACAAGTCTCAATAAACTTAAGAAGATGGAAATCATATCAGACACCTTTTCTGACCACAGTTCTATAAGACTAGAAATCAACTACAGGAGAAAAACTGAAAAAAACCAAAAAACACAAAACACGAACACATGGAGGCTAAACAATATGCCACTAAACAACCAATGGGTCAGTGAAGAAATCAAAAAGGAAATTTAAAAAATGAGAGAAATGAAAATGGAAAGACAATGATCCAAAATCTATGGGACGCAGGAAAAGCAGTTCTAAGAGGGAACTTTATAGCAATATTAACCTGCCTCAGGAAACAGGAAAAATCTCAAACAATCTAAACTTACATCTAAAGGAACTAGAAAAAGAAAAACAAACAAAACCCAAAGTTAGGAGAAGGAAAGAAATAATAAAGATCAGAGCAAAGGTAAGTGAAATAGAGACTAGAAAGACAATGAAAAAGATCAATGATACTAAGAGCTGGTTCTTTGAAAAGATACCCATAATTGATAAACCTTTAGCCAGGCTCATCAAGAAAAAAAGAGAAAGGGCCTAAATAAATAAAATCAGAAACAAAGGAAGAAAAGTTACAACTGACATCACAGAAATACAAAGGATCATAAGAGATTTCTAATAAAAATTATATGCCAACAAAATGGATAAACTACAAGAAATGGAAAAATTCCTAGAAATGTACAATTTTCCAAGACTGAATCAGGAGGAAATAGAAAATATGAACAGACCAATTACCAGTAATGAAATGGAATCAGTAATTTTAAAAAAACCTCCCAACAAATAGAAGTCCAAGACCAGATGGCTTCACAGGTGAATCCTACCAAACATTTAACATTTATCCATCTCAAACTATTCCAAGAAATTGAGGAGGAATGAATGCTTCTGAACTTATTCTATGAGGCCAGAATCACCCTGATACCAAAACCAGACAAAAGACACCACAAAACAAGAAAATTACAGGCCAGTATCACTGATGAACATAGATGCAAAAATCCTCAACAAAATACTAGCAAACAGAATCCAACAACACATTAAAAGGACCATACACCATGATCAAGTGGGGTTACCCCAGGAATGCAAGGATTCTTCAATATATGCAAATAAATCAATGTGATACACCATATTAACAAATTGAAGGAGAAAAACCATGTGATAATCTCAATAGATGCGGAAAAAGCTTTTGACAAAATTCAACACCCATTTATGATAAAAACCTCTCCAGAAAACAGGCAGAGAGGGAACCTACCTCACATAATAAAGGCCATATGTGACATATCCAGAGGCAACATCATTCTCAATGGTGAAAAACTGAAACCATTTTCTCAAAGATCAGGAACAAGACAAGGTTGCCCACTCTCACCTCTGTTATTCAACATAGTTTTGGAAGTTTTAGCCACAGCAATCAGAGAAGAAAAATAAATAAAAGGAACCCAAATTGGAAAAGAAGAAGTAAAACTGTCACTGTTTACAGATGACATGATACTGTGCAGATGACATGATACTATACATAGAGAAACCTAAAGATGCTACCAGAAAACTAATAGAGCTAATCAATGAATTTGGTAAAGTGGCAGGATACAATATTAATGCACAGAAATCTCTTGCATTCCTATACATTAATGATGAAAAATCTGAAAGAGAAATTAAGGAAACACTCCCATTTACCACTGCAACAAAAAGAATAAAATACCTAGGAATAAACCTACCTAAGGAGACAAAAGAGCTATATGCAGAAAACTATAAGACACTGATGAAATAAATTAAAGATGATACAGACAGATGGAGAGATAGACCATGTTCTTGGATTAGAAGAATCAACATTATGTAAATGACTATACTCCCCAAAGCCATCTGCAGATTCAGTGCAATCCCTATCAAACTACCAATGGCATTTTTCACAGAACTAGAAAATTTTTTTTTGCAATTTGTATGGAAACACAAAAGACCATGAATAGCCAAAGCAATCTTGAGGGGGAAAAATGGAGCTGGAGGAATCAGACTCCCTGACTTCAGGCTATACTACAAAGCTGCAGTAATCGAGACAGTATGGTACTGGCACAAAAACAGAAATATAAATCAATGGAACAGGATAGAAAGCCCAGAGATAAACCCACGCACATATTGTCTCCTTATCTTTGATAAAGGAGACAAGATTATACAATGGAGAAAGGACAGCCTCTTCAATAAGTGGTTCTGGGAAAACTGGACAGCTACATGTAAAGGAATGAAATTAGAACACTTCCTAACACCATACACAAAAATAAGCTCAAAATGGATTAAAGACCTAAATGTAAGGCCAGAAAGTATCAAACTCTCAGAGGAAAACATAGGCAGAACACTCTATGACATAAATCACAGCAAGATCCTTTTTGACCCACCTCCTAGAGAAATGAAAATAAAAACAAAAATAAACAAATGGGAGCTAATGAAACTTAAGAGCTTTTGCACAGCAAAGGAAACCATAAACAAGACAAAAAGATAACCCTCAGAATGGGAGAAAATATTTGCAAATGAAGCAACTGACAAAGGATTAATCTCCAAAATATGCAAGCAGCTCATGTACCTCAATATCAAAAACACAAACAACCCAATCCAAAAATGGTCAGAAGACCTAAATAGACATTTCTCCAAAGAAGATATGCAGATTGCCAACAAACACATGAGAGGATGCTCAACATCACTAATCATCAGAGAAATGTAAATCAAAACTACAATGAGGTGGTCAGGAAGGCCATCATCAAAAAATCTACAAACAATAAATGCTGGAGAGGGTGTGGGGAAAAGGGAACCTTCTTGCACTGTTGGTGGGAATGTAAATTGATACAGCCACTATGGAGAACAATATGGAGGTTCCTTAAAAAACTAAAAATACAACTACCATACAACCCAGCAATCCCACTACCGTGCATATACCCTGAGAAAACCATGATTCAAAAAGAGTTATGTGCCACAAGGTTCATTGCAACACTATTTACAATAGCCAGGACATGGAAGCAACCTAAGTGTCCATCAACAGATGAATGGATATACAATATGTGTTACATATATAGAATGGAATATTACTCAGCTGTAAAAAGAAACGAAATTGAGTTATTTTTAATGAGGTGGATGGACCTAGAGACTGTCATACAGAGTGAAATTAAGTCAGAAAGAGAAAAATAAATATCGTATGCTAACACATGTATATGGAATCTAAAAAAAAATAATGGTTCTGATGAACCTAGGGGCCAGACAGGAATAAAGCTGCAGACATAGAGAATGGACTTGAGGACACGGGGAGGGGGAAGTGTAAGATGGGACAAAGTGAGAGAGTTGCCTTGACATATATACACTACCAAATGTAAAATAGATAGCTAGTGGGAAGCAGCCGCATAGCACAGGGAGATCATCTCAGTGCTTTGTGACCATCTAGAGGGATGGGATAGGGAGGGTGGGAGGGAGACGCAAGAGGGAGGGGATGTGGGGATATACGTGTACGTATAGCTGATTGATTTTTTTATACAGCAGAAACTAACACAACATTGTAAAGCAATTATTCTCCAATAAAGATGTTTAAAAAAAATCTTCAACGAAGTGTGAGCAAATCAAATTTAACAATACATTAAAAGGATCATGTACCACAATCAAGTGGGATTTATGCCAGGGTTGCAAGGATGTTTCAATATCTGTAAATCAATAAATGTGATACATCACATTAATAAATTGAAGAATAAAAATTATATTATCATCTTAATAAATGCAGAAAAAGCTTTTGATAAAATTCAACATCTATTTATGATAAAAACTCTTAACAAAGTGGGTATAGAGGGAACATATCTCAACATAGTAAAGGCCATGTATGACAAGCCCACAGCTAACATCGTACTCAACAGTGAAAACCTGAATGCTTTTCCTTTAAGATTAGGAACAACACAGGGGTACTACTCACTCTTGCCACTTTTATTCAAGTCCTAAACACAGCAATCAGACAAGAAAAAGAAAAAAAAGGAAATCAAACTGATAAGGAAGAAGTAAATCTGTCACTGCAGATGGCATTACACTATACAGTAAGTCCCCTACATATGAACCTTCAAGTTGTGAACTTTCAAAGATGCAAATGTGCGTTCGCATGTCCAATACATAAGTTACTTCACATGTCTGGCATACACTGTCACGTGCATGCATCCTCTACAAGTGGTTGTGCTTTTGTGTACTTTACTGTACAGTACTGTATAGAGTACAGTAGAACAGTATCTTTATTTCAAGCTAGATCCGCAAGAGGACAACTTCATTGAATTCCTTGCTGTACAGCACGAGGAGCTTATTAATGAAGACCTAATGGAATTGGCGGCCCAGAGGAAGGATGAAGAGAGACAAGAGGAAGAAGAAGTAACTGAAGAACCGAAGAGATTCATGACACAGGAAATAGCAAGAGGATTTTCTTTATTTGAGGAGGCACTGTTAGTTTTTGAGGCACAGGACCTGAACTGTACATGAAGGTTGCAGCAGCCGTTCAGAATGCAATCCAGTGCTACTGTGTCGTCTATGATGAGAAAAAAAGCTACTACCAAGACAACACTGGATCGTTTTTTCAAGAGGGTAGATAGAATTGAATCCAGCAAGGAACCAGAACCTGTGACATCATCGTCAGGCGTGAGTGAAATTGCAGCTTGCCCTCCATCTCCTATTGCTGACAATCCTTCAGCTTGACCATCTCCCACTTCCTCTCCCTCCTCCAGTCAGCAACTCTTCTTGCCTGTTCATTCAATGCCAGCTCCTATATGCCAGCTGTTGTACTGTACTACTGAACTTTTCAAGGTACTGTACTGAAATATTAAAAACATTTTCTTGGGCTTCCCTGGTGGTGCAGTGGTTGAGAGTCCACCTGCCGATGCAGGGGATGTGAGTTAGTGCCCCGGTCTGGGAAGATCCCACATGCCACAGAGCTGCTGGGCCCATGAGCCATGGCCACTGAGCCTGCGCATCCGGATCCTGTGCTCTGCAACAGGAGAGGCCACAACAGTGAGAGGCCCGCATACTGCAAAAACAAAACAAAACATTTTCTTAATTTTTTGTGTTTGTTTTTTGTGTGTTATTTGTGTGAGAAGTATTATAAACCTATTGCAGTACAGTACTATATAGCTGATTGTGCTGGTTGGGAACCTAGGCTAACTTTGTTGGACTTATGAACAAATTGGACTTATGAACATGCTTGGAATGGAACTCGTTTGTATGTAGGGGACTTACTGTACATAGAAAATCCCAAATTCACCACCAAAAAACTATTAGAACTAATAAATGAATTCCATAAAGTTGGAGGATACAAAATTAACATACAGAAATCTGTTGTGTTACTATATACTAACAACAAACTATCAGAAAGAGAAATTAAGAAAACAACCCCATTTACAATTGCATCAAAAAGAATAAAATACCCAGGAATAAATCTAAGTAAGGAGGTAAAAAACCTGTACTCAGAAAACTATAAGACATTGATAAAAGAAATTGAAGACAACACAAACAAATGGAGAGTTATACTGTTCTCATGGACTGGAAGAATTAACATTGTTAAAATGATCATTCTGCCCAAGGCAATCTACAGATTCAATGCAATCCCTATCAAAATACCAGTTACATTTTACACAGAACTAGAACAAATAATTCTAAAATTTGTATGGAATCAAAAGACCCTGAATAGCCAAAACAATCTTGAGAAAGAACAAAGCTGGAGGTATCATGCTCCCTGATTTCAAACTATATTATAAACCTATAATAATCAAAACAGTATGGTAATGGCATGGAAACAGACACGAAGATCAATGGAACAGAATAGAGATCCCAGAAATAAACCCACACTTAGATGGTCAGTTAATCTATAACAAAGGAGGCAAGGATACACAATGGGTAAAAGACAGCCTCTTCAATAAATGGTGATGAGAAAATTGGACAGCTATACAAAAGAATCAAACTGTCCTACTTTCTCACACCATACACAAAAATAAACTCAAAATGGATTAAAGACTTAAATGTAAGACCTGAAACCATAAAACTCCTAGAAGAAAAAACAGGCAGTATGCACTTTGGCATCAATCTTAGTAATATCTTTTGGATAAGTCTCCTCAGGCAAGGGAAACAAAAACAAAAGTAAACAAATGGGATTGTATTAAATTAAAAAACTTTTGCACAGTGAAGTATACTCTCAACAAAATGAAAAGGCAGCCTACTGAATTGGAGAAGAAGTTTGCAAAGATATATCAGATAAGGGAATAATATCCAAGATATACAAAGAACTCATACAACTCAACATCAGAAAAACAAACAACCAGATTAAAACATGGGCAGAGGACCTGAATAGACATTTTTCCAAGGGAGACATACAGATGGCCAACAGACACATGAAAAGCTGCTCAACATCATTAATCATCAGGGAAATGCAAATTGAAACCAGAATGAAGCATCACCTCACATCTGTCAAAATGACAGTAACCAAAAAGACAACAAATACGAAGTGTCGGTGAGAAAATGGAGAAAAAGGAACCCTTGTGCACTGTTGTGGGAATGTATATTGGTGCAGCCACTATGGAAAACCCTATAGAGGTTCCTCAAAAAGTTAAAAGTGAGACTGCCATATGATTCAGCAATTTCACTTGTGGGTATTTACCCAGAGAAAACAAAAACACTAATTTGAAAAGATATATACACTCCAACGTTCATTTCATCACTATTTACAATAGCCAAGATATGAAAGCAACCTAAGTGTCCATCGATAGATGAATGGATAAAGATGTGATTATATGTATAAATATAAAAAAAATTTAAAAATGAAATCTTGCCATTTGCAACAATATGGATGGGTCTAGAAGGTATTATGCTAAGTGAAATTAGTCAGAGGAAGACAAATAGTACTTGATCTCACTTATTTGTAGAGTCTAAAAGGCCAAACAAAACAAAAACAGACTCACAGATACAGAGAATAAACTAGTGGTCACCAGAGGGGAGAAGGGTGGGAGAATGAGTGAAAGAAGTGAGGGAGATTAAGAAGTACAAACTTCTAATTATAAAATAAATAAATTATGGGGATATAATGTACATCATGGGGAATATAGTCAATAATGTTGTCATAGGTTTGTATGGTGACAGACGGTAACCAGACTTATCATGGTGATATTATTTTAATGTATAAAATTATTGAACCACTATGTTGTACACTTGAAATTTTTTTTTTTAATTTTTGGCCACACCCTGTGACATGTGGGACCTTAGTTCCCTGACCAGGGATTGAACCCACACCCCCTGCATTGGAAGGCGGAGTCTTAACCACTGGACCTCTGGGGAAGTCCCGAAACTTTTTTAAAAAGGCAGACAAAAGAATAAGTAAGGCTGGGAAATGCCATTTTATCTCTGTTTGAGTTAGAATAAATGGGAAGATATCCAATGTAGGACAATCTTTCTCCTTTGTGGTGGGAACCTCCTGGGTTTGGTTCAGATGAAGGTAGAAATTAATTAGAGAGGTAAGGTTTAAGTGCCATCATTATAAAGAGAAGCACTCACTGGAGGCTTCCAGCAGGGAAGAACATCAGAGCTGAATGGAGACTGAGCAGGTTTGGAAGTTTCAATATAACTTTAAAGACAGTTTTTAAGTCCAGCTGGGAAGAGGTTGGAATATAAGTATGAGTATAGTGTATCACTTGGAGAAACAAAAACAGTAGAGATTCGGAAATGACAGTATGAAGCAGACCTATTTCTTTTTCATTCATGCTCCAGCAGATATCTTTCAGAGTTTGCTTGTAATTGTGTGTTATGGAGGTAATGATGACAAGTGTCTTAGTCAGCTTGGGCTGGTACAAGAAAACACCGTAGACTAGGTGCTTAAACAGGACATTTATTTCTCACAGTTCTAGAGGCTGGATAGTCCAAGAGCAAGGTGCTGATGGATTTGGTTCCTGGCAAAAATTGTCTTTTAGGCTTGCAGATGGCTGCCTTTTCCCTGTGTCCTCACATGGCAGGGTGGTGGGTGGGAGGAGCTCAAGAGAGAGTTCTGGTCTTTCTTTGTCATCTTACAAGGACACTAATCCCATCGTGTGTGTCATACTCTCGTGACTTCTTTTTAAACCTTATTACTTCCCAAAGGCTTTACCTTCAGGACTATCACATTGGGGTTAGGCTTCAACATGTGAATTTGTGGTACAGGGGCACATTCAGTCTGTAACAAGGAGGAAGAGTTCTAGTTATCTATTGCTGTGTAACAAGTCTCCCCAAAACTTAGTGGCTTCAAACAACACAATTTTATTATATTTCAGGATTTTGTGGGTCAGGAATTTGAGCAGGGCTCAGCTGCGTGATTCTTCAGCTCTGCATGGGGTTGACTGGGCTCACTCAGCTGGTGGCTGGTCTGGTCTGAGGGTGTCCAAGACATCTTTATTCATATGCCTGGTACCTCGATGGGGATGACTGGAAGGTGGGGCTTGGGGGCCCCTTCCCTCTGCATGTGTTTTTGGGGCCTCTCCACATGGCCTTTTCAGCAGAGTGTTTGGACTTCTTACATGGGTTCCAAGCACAAGTAGAACCATTTACCAGATAAACTGTACAAAAAGAGTGGGTTGATAAGTTTTGGACATGTTGAGTTGGGATGACTGTGAGATGTTGAGGTAGAGAGGTTTAGGGTATAGTTGAAAGTATTGATCTGAAGCTTACTGAAAAAGTTTTAGGTCACGGATGGAGATTTTTGGAGCCATGGGGTCCTCACTACTTTAAAGCCCTGAGAAATAGATTGCAGTGCTGAGGGAGAGAGTATAAACTGAGAGGAGAATCTGAAAGCTGAAGAACATCTGTATTTTAAAGGATGGTCCAGAAGGAGAAACCTGCAGTGGAGACTGACCAGGAACATACAGAGCAGAAAGAACAGAATGAGGAGAGAGAGACATTGTGGAAGCATGGGTAGTTACAGAATTAATGAAAAGGAATGAGCTGCAGTTTCAAATATCAAGAAGAGGGGGGCTTCCCTGGTGGCGCAGTGGTTGAGAGTCCGCCTGCCGATGCAGGGGACACGGGTTCGTGCCCCGGTCCAGGAAGATCCCACATGCCGCAGAGCGGCTAGGCCCGTGAGCCATGGCCGCTGAGCCTACGCATCCGGAGACTGTGCTCCGCAACGGGAGAGGCCACAACAGTGAGAGGCCCGCGTACCACAAAAAAAAAAAAAAAAAAAAGAAGAGGGAAGATCAGAGGACATTACTGCTCAAGTGCTAAGAGCACTGACACCAGGAAGATGGGGTCAAATCCTGTCCCTGCCATTTGCTGTTTATATGACTTTGACCTTAACCTGTGCCTCAATTTCCTTATCTGTAAAATGGGGATACTAAAAGTATCTACGCCATAGGTGGTTGTTTAAATGCATTACTCCATATTATCAACATCTATAGCTTATCTTTTTACTATTCCATGCTTTAAACAGTTTGAAAAGATCCATGGGTCTGGCGACTAGGAAAACTTTGACTTTAGAAAAATTTGGCTGATAGTGTTGTTAAATTTATACGACATGACAGCAAATGCTACACAGTGGTAAATTCCATTGTAACAAGCATGAAGGAATCCCATAATTTCCCTTATGATTGCATTTTGGTATTTTACTGTACTTTAAGATGCACAGCAATAAATACTTTTTACAAACTCGATTGTATTTTCAGGCCACTACTAGCTTTTTCTTTAAGTGTGCATTATGGATTTCTTGGATGTAGAGCAGAGGTTGGCACCCAAGGGTCAGGATGGCCCTCATCTGGTTTTGTAAATAAAGTTTTTTTGGAACACAGCTACTTCTATTCATTTCTGTGTTGTCTGTGGCTGCTTTTGTGTTCCAATGGCAGAGCTGAGTAGTCCTGACAGAGACCATATGGATCACAAAGCTTAAAATAATTACAATCTGGTCCCTTATGAAAAAAAAGGTGCTTATGCTTTCCTGTTCCCTGCAGTGTTTCTTCTCCTCGCAGTTACTTCTATTTTGCTCATCCTTAAGAACCTAGAAAGCAAAAGCAGTTATGGCTGAAGGAGTAAAAAGCACCGTAACAAAGCCATGGAGGTTTTCTTACGTAGATTGATTTACGAATAGACAATAACTTTGAGTATACCTGATCTACAGATATTTTTGTTGCTGTAGATTTTATTGAAACTGGAGTGGAAACCATTGTTCCTGGGAGTGAAATAACTAGGGCCTAGGCTAACTTTATTATCCAGAACACTGTTAAGGCACTTTATTATCCAGAACACTGTTAAGGCTGCATTCATTTCGATGGCGTTCTTTTTTTCCCCGGCAAAGGCTGATGGGCCTAGAAATGGCATAAATTGACTAGCTAATGCGGGGACTGAGTTACTCTGGGGCTTTGTCCAGGTGAGATGTGAGAATCAGGCCATCTTTTCAGGGCTATGATGGGCATTGGTGAGATTTTGGATCTGGTTACTATTGAGGGGAAAAACAGTCTCCTGTTTGGGAAGGTACATTCATTCTTGTTTAAAGCCCCATTGGTTATTTAACACATTTCTTTAGTCTACAGATTACTTTGGTGTAGGGAACCAAGGGTTTTGAGAAAGATAACAGAGGGGTGTGTAATTTATTCTGTAATCATAGGCTGGATCAATTTCAACAGAAGCCCAGCATTGAGGATAACTAAGTGTTATATTGTTTACTTTGGGGAGCTTTTTTTTTTTTTTTTAATCTCAGCAGCTACCAAATTGAAAATCAATCTACTTAGTCATAAATCACACCCACCCTCTTTTTCCCCAAACAAGCCAAAATTAGAAAGTATGAAAGAAGTGCATCATTTCTGTGATGGGGTAGAGAAAAATGATCTCTTAGGGCTAAATGCAGCAGCAAAATTATAAAGAAAGAAACATTTGTTGGCAATGTTCTCATCCTTCACTTCCTAGTATGTGGAATGTGAGAGCTAAAGGAATCTTAGGGGCTTTGGAATCTGCTACCCCCAACCCACAAAATCACAGAGAAGGAAATCAGGGCCTAGAGGGTTTAGGCATCTGTCTACTTTTCACCTCTTTTGTGTAGCTATCTTCTACTCTTCCTCTTTTTCTTCAAGCTACTGTCAATCAAAATATATTTGTTCTAAGAAATGGCTTGAATTGTAGTCAGGCTAGGTCGTCAATACTGAAAACAGTACTAAAGTGGGACCCCTTACAGGGAATGTGCAAGTTACCAGGGCTCAAGCCTAAGGTGAAAGGAATAAACGTTGAACAGAAGAATTTTAAATACCATGGAGGGCAGTTTTTGGTGGAGAGTTAGGGAGGCTGTCTTAGGTTCAGTTCCTAGAAAGCAGAACCTGAGATAAAAATTCCAGTTTTATTAGGAAATGCTCCCAAGAGAAGATTTTAGGAGAGTGGAGGATTGGACATGGAAGAGAAGGAGAGTGTGCAAGTGTGCGATGTTGGGCAGAGTCAAGTAGAAAGTAACTTAGGTTCGGTCCCACAGAGGAGCTCAGGAAGAGTGTAGGACATGCCTTAGAGATGTCCCAGCTAAGGGAGCAGAGGTATTTATCCTTCCACATCTGTCAGTTATTAGTTAAGAGCTGACTTCCTGTGGGATTGGGGTGGGGGTAGGTGGCAAGATTCATTCTCTACCTCGAAATGGATTCCAGTAACCTGAGAGCAGCCTTCTAAAAAAAAAGTCAGACAAAAGGGAAAGGGGATCTGGGCTGAGCCTTCACACACCCTCCTGCAGACACCTTCCTGATACTTTCAAATCATGCTAAGGCTGCATCCTCTAGTTCATCTTTCTCCCGAAGCTCAGTAAGTAGAATCAATGATTGGGTATTAGCTTCCTTAGTCTTTGCAATTTTTATGCTAAATAAGAGTTGAGGAAATAAAAGTTTCAGCCACAAATTCAGATATTTGGTTGGCAGGTTTTCCTTTCTTCCTCTCTCTGGGAATATCAGTTTTCAGCACGGAAACGGACTTAAAAAGATATCATATATTCCAAGTAGCAATTGAAGGGGAAAATAGCAATGTGATAGATGTTCTAAGCCTTATATCTAATTACCAAGCACACCACATCATGGTTGTTATTTTCTCATGAGCGTGTAATCCATCTGTACAGACAGTCTCAGCAGGAGTTGTTGGTGTAGTGCAGACTCAACTTCATTGCCCAACTCTTAACTCTAAAAGAAAAAATGAAAGAAGGAAGGAGAATTATATGTTCATGTAGAGCAGAAGGCAGGTGGGGTGGGGAGGGAGAGAGGAAGAGAATGACAAATGTGGGCTCACCACCATGGCACCAACTTAGAAGTCTCAGTGAACGGGAGGAAGATGGGAGCAGCTGGTGTTTATTGAGCCTTCACTATGATCCAAGATCTGTTCTAAGGGCTTCTAAATGAATTAACCCATTTAAACCTCACGATGATGCTGTGAGGAAACAGAGGAACTTGATGGAGGTCACACCACTCACTAGTAAGTGGCAGAGCTGGCATCTGAATCCAGGCCTGGCTGGCTCCTGAGTCAGATGGCACTGTCAACCCTGGGTGCTTGACTGGCTTTGGCATCTGCCTGTTATATATGAAATTCTTCCTCTTGAGTCTAAATTACATGAAATCCACTTTTACTCTCTGGATAGAGCTTAGGTTTTTCTTTTCAATTGATTTTTAAATATTTATGTAATGCATGAATATGTGTAAAAATTTAAGTTAAAATATCACAGATAAAATGGAAGTCATGGTTTTCTTTGACCAACACCACTAAATTCCTGTTCTCTCCCTGTTACCCACCTCACTGGATCAATTTAGTATCATTTTAGATGTTTGAAAATACATTTAGATGCTTGTTATATATTCTTTGAAAATATATGGTAGTGTTTTGTACTTTTTACTTTTTAAAAGAAAACACATTAAGGGACTTCCCTGGTGGTCCGGTGGGTAAGTCACTGTGCTGCCAATGCAGTGGGCCCAGGTTCAATCCCTGGTCAGGGAACTAGATCCCGCATGCATGCTGCAACTCAGAGTCTGCATGCCGCAACTAAGAAGCCCACATGCCACAACTATGAAGTCCGCATGCTGCAACTAAAGATCCCGCATGCCGCAACTAAGACCCGGCACAGCCAAAATAAATAAATAAATTAATTAATTAATTTAAAAAATAAAACAGTAAGATGCTATTAAAAAAAAAGAAGACACATTAATTGTATGATACCATAGTTCAGAGGTTCTCAAACTTTCTTGGTTTATGGCTCTTTCAGTATCTTAGTAATTATTTCATGGTGCCCTAGGTCAAAAGGATATTTAACAGTTCCATCTAATAAGAGTTAGATCCAAGCAACTTAGTAAATATTTATGTCCTAACATACCAATTATGGCCTTAGTAGCCATTTAAAACATTATACACATAAAAATAGTATTTTCAGTTTATTCTTAACTATAATTACCTACTCACAGGCAGTATGTGCTTATTGGACACTCCATGGCTCTCAAATCCTGGGGTCAGATCAGATGCTACCACACTCATTGCCTGTTCCACACCTATTTTTGCACGGTACTCGTTTTTAATCACAGCAACCACTGCAAACCCAACTTTGCAAAACGAATGACATCAAAAGAATTATAGTATGTTCTAATATTGGAACTGTGGCCCTCCTTGAGCTCATAGGTTGCACGGTGTCCAGCAGATGTCTAGTATGGCTGCACTTCCCTGGGATGCTTCAGTGCACAATTTGGGAACTAACTCTGGCCACAGTTATAAATTTTGCAGTTCACTTTTTTCATCCCAAACTGTGCCTTAGGGATTCAACCATGTTACATATAAAGATCTACCTCCTATAAAACACTGCCGCAGAATTACCCAGAATTTATTTACCCATTTTATTTACCCATTTTCCTGATTATGGCCATTAATATTATTTCTAATATTTTGTAATTTTATATAATATTGCAGTGAAAATTCTTGTTTGTTCCTCTTTGTTCACATGGCCAAATTAGAGAATAAAGGAATTGCTAGGCCATAGGCCAGTCAGGCTTTTTTGTTTGTTTGTTTGTTGCGGTACGCGGGCCTCTCACTGCTGTGGCCTCTCCCATTGCGGAGCACAGGCTCCGGACGCACAGACTCAGCGGCCATGGCTCACAGGCCCAGCCGCTCCGCCGCATGTGGGATCTTCCCGGACCGGGACACGAACCCATGTCCCCTGCATCGGCAGGCGGACTCTCAACCACTGCGCCACCAGGGAAGCCCCAGTCAGGTTTTTAAATTTTAGTACATACTAATAAATTGAGCTCTTTGAAGAAATGATTTTCTGTAATCCCTTGAAACATGATTACTGCTGGCTTATTTTTCTTAGGACTCTATACCCTATGACTATGCCATTGGGGAAGAATAGCTGTCTTGGAAATGTATATAGTGAGTGATTATATTGTAGACAAAGGTAATTGAGAGGCAAGGGCAGAATATGAATACGCTGAGAGGAAGAGGAAGGTTGGAGCCCAATCAGAAACTGCAGGGCGTATTTTGTAGGACAATGAGAAGGCCAGTTCATTTAAAGTAAATAATTTATGTAGGGCACAGATGGCAAATACCTTGCGGCATGCCTTAAATGTTTCCTCCCCCTCGGTGGGAGACATACTCAATCCATCATGGCACAGCAGACGTAACCAATCCATCGCCGCACTCATTCTCCCTAAGCCTTCACACAGTCTTGGAGTTTTCCTCACAGCTCTGGGAGATTACCACCAACTAACTAGTGTGGGCACACAAAATGAAACTTACCTGTCATTCCTGGAGGCAGTGAGAAAGTGGGGAAGTAGGTTGAAGTTAGGCAGAGAAGGGCTAAGGAGTTTAAAGAATGCCAAACAAGGAGAATTTGGAAAACTTATTTATATTTCAGACTTTATTAGCAAAATGACTGGTGATCCTCCTTTGTGAAACAGTAGCAATAGTTATTGATCTCAGGCTGCTGTTATTTGTTTTCATGCCTTAGTTCTAAATTATCCTATTTATTTATTTCTAGAAAAGTAATTTAATCACTAGAGGCCCCTCTTATTATTCTCTTCCATGTGTCCCATATATTGAAAGACGTGGTCTACCAATTAAACTGTACTTATTAAGTAACAACAACAGCATCAGCAAACAAGCATTCGTTGAGTATTTTTCACGTAACAGGCACTGTTTAAGCAACCTTACGTTTATTAACTTTTTATTAACTTTTAAAATCGTCACAACAACCTTACAAGGTAGGTACTATTACTATTCCCACTTTATAGTTGTGAAATTGAGACAGAAATTAAACATTCTGCACAAGGTTATATAGCTAGTAAGTGGTATAATCAGTATGCCTTTCTCACTGTTCAATTTTAACTGTGTAAAGTCCAAGCATAATTTCTGATTAGAAGGAGATAACCAAAAGTACAGTGGTACCAAGGGCCAAGAGGATGCGGGGAATGGGAGTTATTGTTTAATAGGTATAGAGTTTAAATATTACAAGATGAAAAGAGTTCTGGAGATGGATGGTGGTGATGGTAGCACACCGTTATGAATGTATTTAATATCACTGAACTATACACTTAAAAATGGTTAGAATGGTGAATTTTATGTTATGTATATTTTACCACAATAAGAAAATCAGGGGAAGAAGGAGATAATCAAGGTTCCCAACATGAGTTGGTATAATTTTGGCCAGAAGCAAAGAAATTTGCTATATTAGTTTGCTTGTGCAACATGTCAAGGGTAAATGCATGGTTTCCTGGCAGATTCTTCATTTAGAAGAGTTAGATTTATTTTAAATAGCTAAAAGACCCCCATTCTTGTTTAAAGACTGCAAAGATCTGAACCCCAAGATTGGAAACTACTGATTGGACACTCAATTCTCCAGCTCCTGGGGAGGTAGGGAGTGTCCAGCAAGGAGAATAATACATTTTAGAGTGAACTGATCTGTTGGGAGGCCACGTGCCTGAGGTTAAGGGCCTGTGCTCTGGAATCCCACTGAGTGCTAGCTTCACCATTTCTTCCCTTTGCCATTTCCTTGGCAAGTTCTTTAACATCCTGAGCCCCAGATTTCTCATCTGTAAATAGGGTGGTAGTGAGAGCTCATGGAAACTCTTGGAAAGTCTGGCACTTAGTGAGCACTCAACAATGCTAGCCCCTATTAAACTTTATGGTTGTGCATTTACATCAAACAATAGGGATAATACAGAACCTTGAGGCTTACTGGATGCCACAAATGAGATAGAGTGAGGTGTAAGTGCTCAACTGATAGTAAGTTTCCTCCTCTTCTTTCGTCTCCAGTAATCAGCAGGGAGTGGGTGCCCCATAAGTGAGGGGTCCCTGACATCTGGATGGATACCCATTGGCACCCCTCTTATCATCTTTATAAACTTCTGGTGTATAAAGTGATGCTTCCTGACATTCCTTAAGCAGTTTCAGGGGCATCATGATTAGTGATATCAGAGGCTGCCCTGATCTCGGCATGTCAAAGTGACCTTTACTCATGGTGTGGAGAGAGCTAGGCGCTGGGGCCAGCATTGTGTCTGCTTCAGATACCTGTCAGTAACACGATTCTGAGCTATTCAGGACTTTGGGCTTCTTTGTTTTGTGTTGGAGCTTATTTTGCTTCTTGATGACCTCAGGCCTCTGAAATAAGATATTTAAAATAATTTGTTCCTCCCTACTGTGAAGGAAGAATTGCCTCTGTGTGTGACAGAGCTAATGCTGGCTTGGCCCACTGTTAACCTGAAAGGATGCTGCTGGACTGTGACTCGTAGAGGTCACAGATGTCAAAGTCTTTAGCCATCTGTGGTTTGCCCAGATCAGTGGAGCTCAAAGAATCACCTAGGAGCCACCTAGAGCCACTGGAACATCCAATTTAAGTGCATGTTTTCTCCCTTGTCCTTCTCTCCTAGCAACTGTATGACTCAAATACTACTTAGAAAGTATTAATTCTCTGTAATTTATACCCTTGCCTGTGGTATTATTATTGCCAATTGTTCATGTTGATCTTTAGAGGGTGGAACCCTGGGGAATATCTATGGGGAACTGAGGCTGTACTTTGGAAAAAGAATATCTTTATTAAATTCGTTTTAGTTATTAAGTATGCATCACATGGTCCAGCCGTTTGACCCACAATCTCTCTTTTTCTCCCCAGCACTGGCTTGAACCTAACAAGTCCATCTCCAAGCAAATGAAATGTAAGTGTCAATCTGTGCCTTCACTTTTGCTATGAAATGTCCAAAGATAGACTGTACTTCTTTACGAAGTTTCTCCTGCCAGGGAAGAAATGGATGGAGTTGAAGATCTGGGGGTTGGGGGCTTCTACCGCCCAGGGAGAGCTGTGTAACTTCTCTCTTATTTGTTGGCCTCGGTCCTCCCTGCAGTCACTATTCCTATAGCTGCCTGTGTCTCTCACCCTCCCCACCATCTTACCCTCATATTTCATATTCGAACAGGGGTGTTGGTGCCTGGTTCCCTTTGATTGTTGGGGTTGCTAGTAAATGGTTCAGGGTGGGAGGTCAGTCTTCGGGGGCCAATGAGAGAGGCAGGTGTATTTTGAAACTATGATCTTGCTGCTAACTTTACTGAAGATTGTAGTATTCTTTTCCACCCCTCAACCTCCCCAATATATTTTTCTGCGTAATAGTTTTCAAGCTCTGGTGTTCTGAACTGCCTCTTTTTCCCCCTGATGAGCTCTTGGAAGAGTCGGCTAGGAAAACATCTCTCTGGACTATAGGATATCTGGTCATGCACCTGGGACATTGTGAGGAGGGCGTTGACTGATGGTCCTGGGTGGCATGACATTTTGTCCTAGTCACCCGTGCCAGGCTGTAGTCAACCTGTTTTTATTTATGGTTTAGAGGAGAGCTTCTGAAATGCACCTCAGAAATTCATTGCCTGCCCTGAAATCCATTTATCCCTTCATGTCAACATTCCCAGGGCTCTGAAATATAGGCGATAAATCAGTTTCTCATCAGAGATCAGGTTAGCGCATATTATGTCACTTGTCATCATTCAAGGGATTCTTTTCTTTTTCAAATATGAAGAAATTATTCGGGGCAAGGTTTTTAAGTGGGAGAAGGAAGAAACTGAACATGGATGGCAAACTAGTAACCAACATACCTATTCCTTAACTCTTTTCTTTTTCCCTCCCTCCCTCCCTCCCCCTTTTTCTCTCTTTGTCCTCCCTCATACCTCTCTCTGTCTGTCCCTTCCCTTTCTTCACCCATCTCTCTCCCATCTCTCAAGAGCAAACTGACCAGTTCAGGGCACACAGCCAGCCAGGTTGTTCAGGCTAACACCCAGGGCTGCTGTGGGCGATGGGTGCTGCAGAGAGAGGGCAGGAAAGATGTGTGAGGTGCAAACAGGGGCAGCAGTGCACATGCAAAGTTCAGAGAGGTCAGGCCCTTGGGGGGAAGCTGGAATAGAGTTGGGACAAACATCCCAGAAGAAGTAACAGAACAGAATTATCAGGAAGCTTTGTATAGAATGATATGCAGGATAGTGAGAATGAACTAACTTGTCTGTGAAAAAAAATAGCTCATGCCTGGCTTTTATCCCTTAACTACAAAGTTTTGATATTTTTGTTAATATATTTTAAAATATTTAGATAATTTTCCAGTACACTTATTTATAGTAAATAGTTCTTTGACTTTTGTTCTTAAATGTCATGAAATATTTTCCTTAGGACACACATTTTTGAAATATAACTTGTCTCTAAAGTAAGATGTATTTCAACACTTAATAGAAGAGAAAATTTTATATTTGTGAAGAATTTTCTGCTTAAGAGCTTTGTGTCTACACATCCTAGATCTGAACAACCAACTCAAGATATATAATGTTTTGGGAAATGTGGTTTCAAAATTTATGTATGACTATTGGCCAGTTTCAATCTAATGACAAATAGAATCTGAATCTGGAAAAAAGAATTGTGTAAAATTCAATTTCTAAGCCAGACAAGGTGACTCCCTGATTCTAGGAACCAGCAAGGGTCCTACCTGTCACCTAGTCCTCTGTTGTATTGTTAAGAACATAGTGATCAAAAAATTATGTAATTTTTCTCAAGATCACAAACCTCGTTTTGTTGTTGTTGTTGATGTCTTTTAGTATCAAGAATTTCTTGTGTTCTTGTGCATATGTCCTGGAAATATTCACTATAATGTAAATTAGAGAAAATTTAAGCTAGGGCTTATAGACTGTTAACCCAGAAAAACTGGATCCAACCCTTGGGACTCATCCATGAGTTTATCAACAGGATCTGGTTGCAGAACCAATATCAGGAGCAAAAGAGGATATGTCACTACAGACCCCAAAGAACAACTCTAGGTATGAAGTTCGACAGCTTAGATGAAATGGACCAATTCCAAAAAAACCACAAATTACCAAAACTCACCCAATAAGAAATACATAACGTGAGTAGTTTTACAATTATTTAAGATACTAGGTTTAAAATCTTCCAGAAAGGAAATCTTCTGCCTACTTGGTGCCATTGCTGTTGCTGCCAGAACCCCTTTTCTTGCTCTTCAGGCCTTAACTAGGAGCTTCTAAGTCTGTGCTGATGCCCAGGTATCTCTGAGTTCTGTCCAGGGGACACAAAGGGGAAAATGTGGTGAACTCAACACTGGTTCACTGATTCTTTGAATGCTTGTCTTTGTTTCCAATCTGCCTGCTACTGTTTACTTTCCAGAGACCTTAAATGGCTGCTGCACATATTCTGTCCAGGTTTTATAGCTGCATTCAAGGCGAGAGACAGGGTGGGGTGCAATTAGTCCATCCTGCCCGAACTGAAACCTTAAAATCAACTTTTTTTTTTTTTTTTTGCGGTACGTGGGCCTCTCACTGCCGTGGCCTCTCCCATTGCGGAGCGCAGGCCCAGCAGCCACGGCTCACGGGCCCAGCCGCTCCACGGCACGTGGGATCCTCCCGGACCGGGGCATGAACCCGCGTCCCCTGCATCGGCAGGTGGACTCTCAACCACTGCACCACCAGGGAAACCCTAAAGTCAACTTTTAATAATTCCTTGTCTACTGGGTAAAAATGCAGATAGGCTACATAATTTACTTGGGAAACATTGAGGGAATGTCTTTTCTTATTTCCGTGTTCCTTCGCTGTATATCCCTAAGTACAAATGTGGACTGAGCTGGTGATTTGTTTTTCTTTCAAAAGTATTCAGGTAATAGACTGCCTGCAAACAAAGTGTCAAATGAACTGCATATATTTTTTTAACATCTTTTTTGGAGTATAATTGCTTTACAATGGTGTGTTAGCTTCTGCTTTATAACAAGGTGAATCAGCTATACATATACTTATATCCCCATATCTCCTCCCTCTTTCATCTCCCTTCCACCCTCCCTACCCCACCCCTCTAGGTGGTCACAAAGCACTGAGCTGATCTCCCTGTATTATGCGGCTGCTTCCCACTAGCTATCTATTTTACATTTGGTAGTGTATATATGTCCATGCCACTCTCTCACTTCGTCCCAGCTTACCCGTCCCCCTCCCTGTGTCCTCAAGTCCATTCTCTACGTCTGCGTCTTTATTCCTGTCCTGCCCCTAGGTTCTTCAGAACCTTTTTTTTTTTTAGATTCCATATATATGTGTTAGCATATGGTATTTGTTTTTCTCTTTCTGACTTACTTTGCTCTGTATGACAGACTCTGGGTCCATCCACCTCACTAGAAATAACTCAATTTCATTTCTTTTTATGGTTGAGTAATATTCCATTGTATATGTGTGCCACATCTTCTTTATCCATTCATCTGTCGATGGGCACTTAGGTTGCTTCCATGTCCTGGCTATTGTAAATAGAGCTGCAATGATGAAGTGCATATTTTGAATGTTTGGTTTTCAGAGTCCTAGCTTTCCGTGCAGGAATGTTGCTATGTAATACATACTGACTCTTCTCACTTCAAACCTATAGCTTTTTTAGCCTTGTCCCCATGACCGTGGAATGTAGCCCAATGTGTATACATGCAGAGACACACATCAAGAGGACAAAAATTACATGTCCTACAGGATCTATATAACCACACAAATTATACTAGCATGTAAAGGTTTTAAAAAGTTATACACTATGATTCAGAGGTATGGAAATGTAACATTATTTCCCCATGACTGAATTCCACTTTCTGTGAGCCCCTGTCTCCTCTCGGGGTGAAAAGTTCATCTTGCCACTTCAGGGTAATTCAGCATCTGCCTGTTTAGTATTTGACCTCTTTCAGCAAATTATTCAGTGAATTCATAATTTAAACATAGTCACTTGAAAGTGCGTACCCTATGTTGGAGTATTTCTTTTCCTCCTTCCCCAAAATGGCATCATGAGGCAGGGGAAGCTTACTTACCATCCACCATGACCACGAGGGTGACATCTCTCTCATGCACAATCCTGAGTCCTGAAGGACTCGTGTGTCTCATGTGATTTGGCCTCTGGTTGCTGGCATCTTTCCCTACTGCGTGCTCTCTGGATGTAATTGGTCCCACTTGGCCTTTGTGCGTTGGCATGTGCTGCTAAGACCTGTGGCTCCTGCCATGGTCTCGACCTTCAAGGCTATAAACTCTGCCCTCTTGTGGTCCCCACTCCATCCATGTCTCTTTCACTGGTTGCATCTCAGCACTTCTGTATTCACCACTGGGACAGGTAGAAACTGCTTAGCCTCTTCTGTGCCATGCTTCAGCCTCAGGGAAACTCGGTACACTATCTAGAGGCTCACCCTCTGCTTGAACACACCGTGCTGCCATTTCTTCAGTGTGCTCCAAAGTTCCAAACAGAACACTTCCCCTAAACTCGGGGGTTTCCTTGTCTTGCCTCCACACCTCACTCTGTTCAGCCAAGCCTAGTGTGCTGAGGGGTGCTGAATTCCTTCTCATAGCTCCAGAAAGCATCTTAGCCTTAGTTATGTCCTCTCTGGATCTCTCCAAGCTCTCCACCTGCCACCCCTTCCCCACAACTAATATGGCTTCTGCCCTTGGATATAAGATTAATGTCCTAATGCAATAGCTTTTTTATACACAAGCTACTGCTGTCTCTCAAATGTAATGAAAAAGAAGTGCTATTATTTACAATAGCACGAACAAGTAAAAACATAAATTTCTTATAAATAAATGTGCAAGATCTATATAAATAAAACTATGAAATTTTACTGTGGAGTTACTGTAGAGTAGATAAACAGCTCAATAAATGGAGACGTCTCATGTTTCTGGTTAATATTAATGAAATCAATTTGTCACAAATTAATATAGACATTCAATAATGTTTCAAATCACAGTTTCAGTGAGGTTCTCTATGGCATTTAACAAGCCAATTCTAAGGCTCATTTGCAAAATAAAATGCTCAAGAGTAGCCAATAAATATGCAAAAAAGAACAATGAACAATGATGGGGTTTTTGTTCTATTAGCAAATCAAGGCCTATGAGCTATAGTAATTACAAAAGGCCTCATGATAGACTCACATAATAATTAAGATAAAGTCAGGAATAGGAAAAGAATCAGTAGAACAGAAGAACGATCCCATTATTTATGGAAATATGGGTTATAAGAAAGATTGCATTTCATATTAGAGGCAGGAAGATTCAAGGTATAATTTTGGGGTTGCCTTTTCACTTGGGAAAAAAAGGCTAAAGCCATACTTCACATCATACTTCACATCATGGGATTAATAACAAATGAATTCAAAAGCCCAATATATTTAACAACTTATAGAAGTTTAGATAAAAATTTAGGAATATTTATTTTTATTTTTCAGTAGTATGTTTATTTTTTGGCCTTGTTAGAGGATTATACAATAAGCAAGAGATTTGCTATTAATCTGTTAAAATAGAGAAGGATAATTTTTTAAATTGTGATATTTCAAAAGCTGATCTTGGGCTCAATGGAAAAAATGTAGAATGGAAGTTATCGTTTTGTCTCAACATGCTTAACTTTATGTTTATTCATTAATGAGCTATATACATTATGATAAAAATGCTAGGTTAAAAATACTAAATAATACTTATAGAATGAAAATTGAATGAGTATAGTCAATTCTGTATTCTTGTTTTTTTATGAGATGATTCAGAGTGTAGTTCAGCCAACATATTCATTCATTCAACAGAAATTTTTTATAACCTTTTGATCTGTTCAGCCATTTCTCCCATCCCCTACCTCTAGCAATCACCAATCAGTTCTCTATCTATTGTGTATGTTTTTGTTTTTGATTTTTTTTTTAATTCCACATTTAAGAGAGATCGTATGTCTTTCTCTGATTTTTTTCACTTAACATAATGGACCTTGAGGTCCTTCCATGTTGTCACAAGTGACAAGATTTCATTCTTTTTAATGGCCAAATAATATTCCATTGGTAAGAGTTCATTCTTTTTTAATGGCCAAATAATATTCCATTGTGTATATATATACACCACACTTTCTTTATCCATGCATCCATTGATGAACACTTAGGTTGTTTCCATATCTTGGCAGTTGTGAATAGTGTTTCAGTGAACATGGGGGTGCATATATCTTTTTGAGTTAGTGTTTTTGTTTTCTTTGGATATATACCCAGAAGTGGAATGCTGGATCATATGGTAGTTCTATTTTTAATTTTTTGAGGAATCTCCATACTGTTTTCCATAGTGGCTGCATCAGTTAACATTCTCACCAGAAGTGCATAAGGGTTCGCTTTTCTCCACATCCTTGGCAACACTTTCTTGTCTTTTTGATAATAGTCATTCTAACAAGTGTGAGGTGATATCTCATTTTGGTTTTGATTTGCATTTCCCTGATGATTAGTGATGTTGAGCATCTTTTCACGTGCCTGTTGACCATCTATATGTCTTCACTGGTAAAATGTCTGTTCAGATCTTCTGCCCATTTTTAAGTAGATTGTTTGGTTTTGTGCTATTGAGTTGTATGAATTCGTTATATATTTTTGGTATTAACCCCCGAGATATATGATTTTCAAATATTTTCTCTCATTAAGTAGGTCGCCTTTTTATTTTGTTGATAGTTTACTTTGCTGTGTAGAATCTTTTTAGTTTGATATAGTCCCATTTGTTTGTTTTTGCTTTTGTTGCTTTTACTTTTGGTGTCAGATTCAAAAAATTATTACCAAGACTTATATCAAAGAGCTTACATCCTATGCTTTCTTTTAGGAGTTTTATGGTTCTGTATTCAAGTCTTTAATCAATTTTGAGTTGATTTTTGTGTGAGGTGTAAAATAGTGGTCCAGTTTCATTGTTTTGCATGTGGCAAGAGAATTCCCAACAACATTTGTTGAAGAGACTAACACCATTTATTGAAGAGACTGTCCTTTCCCCATTGTATATTTTTGGGTCCTTTGTCATAAATTAGTTGACCATATATGGGTGGATTTATTTCTGGGCTGTCTCTTCTGTTCCATTGATCTATGTGTCTGTGTTTATGCCAATACCATATTGTTTTAATTATTATAGCTTTATAATAGAGTTTTAAATCAGGGAGCATGATGCCTCCAGCTTTGTTCTTCTTTCTCAAGATTTTTTTGGCTCTTTGGGGTCTGTTGTGGCACGATACAAATTTTAGGATTAAACATTTTCTGTGAAAAACACCATTGGAATTTTGATAGGGATTCTATTGAATCTGTAGATTGCTTTGGGTAATATGGACATTTTAATAATATTAATTTTTCCAATCCATGAGCATGGAATATCTTTACATTTATATGTATCACCTTCAGTTTCTTTCCTTAACGTCATGTAGTTTACAGTATACAAGTCTTTCACCTCCTTGGTTAAATTTATTCCTAGGTATTTTATTCTTTTTGATGCAATTGTAAATGGGATTGTTTTCTTAATATCTATTTCTTTTTTTTTTTTAAGGGAACACTATTTATTTATTTATTTAGTTTTGGCTGTGTTGGGTCTTCGTTTCTGTGCAAGAGCTTTCTCTAGTTGTGGCAAGTGGGGACCACTCTTCATCGTGGTACATGGGCCTCTCACTGTTGTGGCCTCTCTTATTGTGGAGTGCAAGCTCCAGACGCACAGGCTCAGTATTTGTGGCTCACGGGCCTAGTTGTTCCGTGGCATGTGGGATCCTCCCAGACCAGGGCTTGAACCCGTGTCCCCTGCATTAGCAGGCAGATTCTCAACCACTGCACCACCAGGGAAGCCCTTAATATCTATTTCTGATAGTTTGTTATTAGTGTATAGAAACACAGCAGCTTTTCACTGTTGAGTATGTTAGCTGTGACTTGTCATAAATGGCCTTTATTATGTTGAAGTATGTTCTCTCTATACCCACCTTGTTGAGAGTTTTTATTAAAAGTGGATGGTGAATTTTGTCAGATCCTTTTTGTGCAACTATTGAGATGATCATATTATTTTTATATTTTATTTTTTAAATGTGGTGTATCACATCAGAAGTATTTTTTATAATTATGGAGTCAAACAGGGTTTCCTAAGGAAAACATCAAACCCAGAAGTAACAAAGCAAAATGCTAACAAATTTGTACAAAACTTAAATGTTTGTACTAGAATATCTGGCTTGTTCACTGAGCAGAGTAGATTCTCAGTAAATATTTGTTGGATGAATGAGTATAAAAATGAATTATAAACAAATTAAAATACAAGCAAAATAATGGGAAGAATATTTGTCAAATATATAAAAAGTAGTAATATGCAAAATATATAAAGTATGATGCTACAAACCCAAAGATAAACAACTCAATAGAAAAATGTAAAAAAACACATAGCAGGAATAAAAATAAATGGCCAATAAACTCATAAACAGATGCTCAACATCATTAGTAAGAAGAAAAATACAAATTAAAACAAGATATTTTTGTTTATTATTCTGAGAAAATTCTAAATATTGATAATATCCAGTTGCTGTGGATGAGGGTAACACTTCTGGTGGGAATGTATAAAACTGGTAAAGCCATTTGGGAGGGAAATTTGGCCATATCTTTCAAGATTAAAAATGCCTATCTCGGGCTTCCCTGGTGGCGCAGTGGTTGAGAGTCCGCCTGCCGATGCAGGGGATACGGGTTCGTGCCCCGGTCTGGGAAGATCCCACATGCCACGGAGCGGCTGGGCCCGTGAGCCATGGCTGCTGAGCCTGCGCATCCGGAGCCTGCGCTCCGCAACGGGAGAGGCCACAACAGTGAGAGGCCCGCGTACCGCAAAAAAAAAAAAAAAAAAAAAAAAAAAATGCCTATCTCTTTTGATCCAATGTCACTTCTGTGAATCTATTGAAAGCAAAATTGATTCTGTAACAGGTATATGTGCAAGGATGTCCACTGCAGTATTGCTTATAACACTGAGAATTGGAAGCAATAAAAAGCCTAGAAACTTTGGCAAGGCTAAATAAATTATGTGGAGTACATGTAGTCATTTAAAGGAATGAAACAGACATATATTATTGACATCAAAGTATTTTTTAGATATATAGTAGAGTTTAAAAAGCAAGTTAAATTCCACATATAAAATGATCCATTTATATGAAAATAAAAAGGTTATTTTATATGAATATGTAAGTGCACAGAAGAAGGACTAAAAAGATATATACTGACTGTGGTTACCACTGGGGAAGAGAATGAGGTAGAGAGAAGTGAGGTCCTCATGTTTTATTACATATAGTTATATTTTACTCAGATCTCTTACAGTGAGAATATATTCATGTATCACTTGGTAATAAAAAAGAGAAAATAAGAGGAAGCTTTATGCAAAAGTCAAGAAAGGAATAAAGATAGAGAGGAAGAAAAGGAATCAAAGTGCATTAAGCATGTACAATAGAAATAGAGACCTAGATGAAAGAAAGCCCATTTAGTCTTCTAAAGAGGCTCTCTGCTTAATCCTGGCTGGTGCCTGATTAGCCCACCAGAGTAGTTAAGATCTTATTCTTGCTCTATTTGTCAGGTACTATGCTGCTGCCAAGTTCTGTGAAGGGACAGGGGTTCTTGGAAATGGCTTCTGCATGCAAATCAAGGTGGGGAAGACCCCCATCCTCTGTGTAACACATGGATTTGATTCAGCCATAAGAGCAATCTTGAGTCAAATTGCTGGCTGATGTCTTTTGTGCTCCCTCCCCTAAGTTACAGTGGTCTTTCATGGAAGCCTGAGACGGCGTGTAATTTGTGTCTCTGGTAATATTTATGAAACTTCATGTTTATGTCGCATTCCTTAGCTTTTCCGTAGTCCTGGGAGCTAACCTAATGAATAGGTCCGTAGCTGCTGAATGATTTTGTCAATAGGGAGCATATATTCCTCTGTAGCATAGGCAGAGAATACCAGGAGCATAGACTTTGCTCTGGTGTCAGGAACAGGAGAACAGCCACAGGTCCATACCCATTCATGAGGACAGTTGATGCCTGACTCCCAATTCTGTTCTTCCAATTATTCCCTGTGCTGAGTATTATTAGTTCCGAAGGCTGCCGTAACAAACTACCATACACTGGCTGGCTTAAAACAATAGAAATTTATTCTCCCACAGTTCTGGAGGCTTAGAAGTCGAAATCAAGATGTCAACAGGGCCATGCTCCCTCTGAAGGCTCTTCTAGCTCTTGCTGGTTGCTGGCCAGCCTTGGCATTCCTTCCTCAGCTTGTAGCTGCATCATCCCAGTGTCTGCCTCCACCTTCACATTGCCTTCTCCCTGTGTTTCTCTGTGTCTGTGTCCAAGTTTCCTTCTCCTTTCTCTTATAAAGGTATCAGTCATTGGATTTAGGGCTCACCCTAATGTAGTATGGCCTCATCTTAATTAATTACATCTTCAAAGACCCTGTTTCCAAATAGTGTCACATTTGGAGATTTCAGGTGGATATGAAATGTGGGGGGACACTACCCAGCTCACTGCACCGAGCACCCCAATTTAGATTTCCCACACCCTTCAGCATTCTTATTTACTTTTTGGGTGACCTTCATGCTTTTGTTTGGTGGCTCATTTTCCCTCCTTTGTGTATGTGTTCTTCTTTGCTGAACTTGACCATATGCTTCTGACAGTAAAGCTTCATACATTTTACTTCTCCAAACACCCATAGTCTCAGTAACCCCATCTCTAGACCTATTGGGGCAGCCTGTCCCATTGCCCTCATGTGTATATACATGCTCATCTAATCAGTTCCCTAGTATTTAGTTTGGAAGATTTCTTTACTTGGTCCATGGCTTACTACAAGGCTAGGCATGTGATCAGTTCATAATAAATGCTTGTTGACTAGAATCAAAATACTTTCTTTAGGGAGCAGGCAGAAGAATTTAAACTGCTATGTTCTTTAAAACAAAGCAAAACACACACATCTGAACAAAACGCATTGCATAATCAAGTACGTGACACTAAGTTCCCAATCGCTGTGGAATAGTCTTGGCTGGTTTTGCTCTTTCCAGTTTTCTTCTTTACAATGCTTCTGTCCAGCTTTGGGAGCAGGTTTCTTTTATTCTAGTCACAGCTCAGTACGGTTGGCCAACTTTCTCTTTTTCTCCCAGGTTTAACAATTTCATCCAAAATTTCCATTTTTAATCCTTCTTTCAAAGGATTAAAATACAATTTCCTATAATAATTTCCTATAATTAGTTTCCTATCAACTAATTTCCTATAAAAATTATTTCCTATAAATAATTTCCACATTGTGCTCTTTCTTTATTTTCCATCATGGATAGAAATAATGATAATAAAAGTAATGACAAAAACCCTTAATTTTATAATGTGCAATTCTAAATGATGTGTACATTTAATAAGCCACAGATTTCTAATTTTTAACCTTATCCTTATGATGTGGTTGGTGGTGACATTGATGTCATTTTGATTGGGTACAATGGTGGGCTTTGGGGAGGACCCAGCACTCCTTGTGGGAAGGAGGGAATGTGTCAGGGGTGGTGGAAAAAGCAGAGGAAAAGGAGTATCCTCCAGCAGAAGCCCTTATGTCACCGGGGAGATACTTTCAGGGCTTCCTTCTTCCTTCAGGAGTGCCCATATTGTTTCATAACGGACCACGTGATTCAAAACTACAAGTGTGTTGGCAGCATAAAAGTCTGAATGATAACCATGATGGGCCAAGAGATTCCATGCTTGGTCTGTCAGTACTAGAGGTGGTTCAAATGCGGGTCAACCAGGTTAGGAAAGCTCTATTCATATCTGTTTCCCTTTGTTTGGAAATACTTTATAATGCCTCATTTTTAGATGCAGTTTTGTAGTAAAAAAATCTCAGTACTAAGTTACATAAGTAATTGCATTAGGCTGTTATAATTATTATTATTATTATTACTAGTTGATTTATGCCAACCAGCATAACTCCTGAGGGGCCAGTTAGTTACACAACATCTGTAGCAAGCAGGCATCTGGATCTCTTGCCTTAAGTTATTTCATGTACTTTTGCTAACTTTTTTTTGGCTGAAACTCTCAGGTCACCGCACCCTAGTCCCAGGCAGCAAAGCTCTTCTTTAGAAGCAGGACTGCCAAATATCTCTTCCTATGTACACCTATTTCCTGTGTATTCCATCCCCACTCCTTCCTGAAAAATGACAGTTCCCCTCTCACCCTTTGAACCAGGATATAGGACTTAGGTCAAGTTGAAGGGCTCTGCCTCATCCATGTCGGTTTCTTCTTCAACCTCTAGAGTAGTAATAACTCCTGTGGGTTTAGTGTGAAGGTCTCAGGCAGCCTGCTGAGTGCTCGGCATTATTAACTTGTGCCATTCTCATGGTGGTCTCTGTAACAGGGCCCCTGGGTCAGACCCAACCTGCTGTCTGGTTTTGTATGGCCACAGGCTGGGAATAGTTTCCATATTTTTAAATGGTTGGAAGAAAAAAAGAAAAGATGATATTTTGTGCCATATGAGGAGTACATGAAATTCAGATTTCTGTGTTTTATTGGAACACATCATGCCATTTGTTTACATCTTGTCTGAGGTTGCTTTCACGCTACCACAACTGAGGGGAGTAGTTGAGATAGTGACCTTGAGACCTGCAAAGTGAAAAATATTTACTGTCTTACCCCTTATAGAGAATTTTTTTTTTTTTTGGTGGTACGTGGGCCTCTCACTGTTGTGGTCTCTTCCCCCGCGGAGCACAGGCTCCGGACGCGCAGGCTCAGCAGCCATGGCTCACGGGCCCAGCCGCTCCGCGGCATGTGGGATCTTCCCGGACCGGGGCACGAACCCGCGTCCCCTGCATCGGCAGGCGGACTCTCAACCACTGCGCCATCAGGGAAGCCCCTTATAGAGAAATTTTGCAGATCCCTACTTTAGGTGGCTGGTTGCACTATTATCCCCATCTTACAGATGAAGAAATGTAAGCTGAGAGCTTTAAGTTTGTCTGTAGCCACTTGTCCAAATGGTGAACTTGAGATTAAACATGTTGGATATCTAAGTCCCTGTTGGAGCTCCTCTTGAGCAGCATAGGCAGTCGGAGAATTCCAAGAACAAGTATTTGTGAGGGAGCTTCTCAGCACTCCAGTATCCTCTAACAGAGTTCTTAGAGTGTGACTTCATTCTGTGCACGTGTGTGTATGTGGGCAGGCCTGTGTGTATGATTAAAGCATAAGAGAGAGCTATAACAGGGGGAGGATGAATTAAATAAATATTTTTTTAAATCCCTGCTTTAGAAATAGAGGAGATGCGGTACCAGTGACATCTTGGAGGCTACTGCTTGTCATTTCAGTAAAAGAGGGATGGAAGGATTATCCCTGCTGTTGATGATGATAGTAACAGTTGTTGCTGAATGATAATAATCACTTCCAGCTAGAAGAGAGCAGTCGTTAAGAGAGCAGTTCTCTGTGGCTGGCTTATTTGATCATATCCCAAGAGTTATAGTTCGGTAAATGAGTGAGTGAGTAATGCTTTGCCCTTTTGGCGCTGTCGTTTTGCACATGTGCAGAAAGAGTGTGTGCTCCTGAGCTGTTTCATCACGGAGTGCCGCTCATCAGCATCCCTGGGAGCACTGCTGCCCAACGGAGAGGTGGGGTGTGGTCCTCAGCTCTCACTCTAAAAGCCCTGGAAGGAGCTGGGAGGGACAGTGTTCATTTGGTTGGGAATAAAAAGGTGTCAGTTGTTCTGAACAGGCCAGGAACCCCTGACGCCTACTTGGAGTCCTTTGGAATGCAAGCCTCTTATTTGTGGGGTGTTAGGGGTCCTTTCTGCAACCAAACCCTTTGAAATATTTCTCCAGAGTCTGAAGGAGTCTGACAATCAGTCACTTTTTTTTTTTTTTTTTTTTTGCCCAAGAGAGTCCCAGAGGAGGGAGTCGTAAGAGAGACATATTCCAGGTGTGGGTATTGCCCTAACATCTGCCTGCCAGAGCCATGGGCTCTATGCCTTGACTACTGTTTGAAGGAGTTTGTGAAAGTTTTTCATACCTGTCAGCCAGAATGTGTATGAGAAAGATCTTGAGTTTATGTGTATATTCCCAAAGTTATGTTTTTTGTTTTTTCTACTATTCTTTACGGTGATTGGAGGAAGACCACTGCATTTTAAGGAAAGCTGCTAAGGGATGTTTCACTAGCAAAAGCAAACACAAAAAAATGAGATTTGTTTTTACAAACGTTTGAGGATGGTTGTTGGTTAAAAATAGAAAGTCATTTTTTTCATTTTCACCAGGGAGCCTGCCTGCTCACCTAATCGTTTCTTATCCCCATCCCCATTTCTGGGCAAGGTTTCAAAGTGGAGATGAGGAAGTCTGTCTCTGCTTTATAAATGGCTATTCCTCTCCCCGTGTTCTCAATGTTAACAAACCACCCAAATGATAATACCCTGAGATCTGCCGATGCAAAAAGGGACCCCTAAGCTGCCCTGTGGTGACACTTGGCCTCCCCAGCCCTCGTCTGGCAGGTAGCAGAGGGCTGTGGGAGAGGAGCCCTGCCGTTTTCAGTGCAAATACATGCTCCTGGCATTTTAAAGTGGAGTTTTGCATTTTTTCCCTTCTCTGCTCCTCAGCGGTGTTCTCATTGTTAGCACTTACATGGCTGAGTAAATGCTTTTCAGCTGTTGACTTAAGTAAAATTCAGTCTTCTACATCTCTTCCCTCCCATTTCCAAACTCCCCTTTCCTTCTCTTCTTCTCGTAGGAGTGTTTACCTAAATGTGAGCTTTTGTTTGTTGGGATATTGTGCCATGTGCACATACCAAGAGCCCACTGGATCTGTCCGAACACCTCTGGGGAGGTCAACGTGAACCCCGATGCTGTTCCCTCTTCCAAAGCAGGAACAGAGAAGTTAAGTGTCTTGCTCAAGGTCACTGTCTGAAGTCCCTTTTGAAGTTTGGGCACTCATACCCTGGGGGATTTGGGGTTGCCACCACCCCGTGTGCTTCTATCACTGATGCCAAAGCCTTAGTACTACAGGAGAAATGAACTATGGTGTTGCCCACCATGGGGTGACCATGCTGCCCAATCTAGTAAAGCCGCATAGTGGCTCTTCATGATGACACTGTCGGGGAAGGGCCCTGAGCAGAGTGTGGGCTTTATTGCCTGCGTGTTACCTCCATGCCAGGTGTTTCCTGCTCTGCAGATAGCTCCTTCATCAGACATTTCCAACTCTGATTCTGCGCCAAATGTTTGGCACAAGTAAGAGGCATCCTTTGCTTCCTTCCTCTGTCCCTGTAGCTTAAGAATAAAAAACATGGAAGCTTGAATGGCAGAGACACTGAACTGCTAGGAGAAGGGGTAGGCTCATCTCCAAAAGGGGATTTCGGGGCTTCCCTGGTGGCACAATGGTTGAGAGTCCGCCTGCCGATGCAGGGGACACGGGTTCGTGCCCCGGTCCGGGAGGATCCCACATGCCGCAGAGCGGCTGGGCCCGTGAGCCATGGCCGCTGAGCCTGCGCGTCCGGAGCCTGTGATCTGCAACGGGAGAGGACACAACAGTGAGAGGCCCGCGTACCACAAAATTAAAAAAAGGTGAGGGGGGGGGCGGATTTCGACCTTAGACTCATACCGGGGAGCACATGCCGGCTATCACCTGGAGCCTGGGAAAGCTCCTTTTCCAGAATTTACACAGCTGGTGTTTTGACCCCAAACCACTGCCAACACCCATGGGGGGTTGTTTAATGATTAAAAATTTTAAATAGTTGTATTTCTCCCCTTGTTTAGTTTTCTAGAAGGTAGTAAAGAGAATTGCACTTACATTTGTGGATTTGGTTGCGTGGAGATGAGAAAAAGGGAATGGGTGGGGGTGGTCTTCCCTTATCCCTTAAATCCTTTATTCTCCTCCATAGCATTTATGACCTTCAATATCCTATATATTTTGCTTATTTATTTTGATTTTATACCTGTTTACCCCACTAGAATGTGTCCTCCCTGAAGACAGAATTGCTTGTATTTATATCTAAACCTGGGCCTGATACCTAATAGGTACTCAGAATTTTTGTTGATTGAATTCATTAATCCTTCCACTAGACGTAGCTATTTGAACCAACTCCAGAGTCCCTGAATTTGTTCCAGATGTTTAAGGGCGGAGGCTGAATTGTAGGACCTGAGATTTTCAAAATATAAATCCTAGAAATTGCTATAATGATTCAGACGGTAGACCTTCTAGACTAGTATTTTGATGGGATGAATGTTATGGCAACACCTGGCTGTTCGCCTTGACATCTGACTCAGAGGTTGGGTGGGCATCATCATTCATTCATTCAGCCAGACAGGCAGAGAGTCGATCTTTTATCAATAATTAGCTCTGGGGATAGAAAGCTGAACAAGATATATAGGCCCATTCCCTCATAAATCTTGTCATCTATAACTAGATCAACATTTTGGGGGGAAATTATTTATCTTTCCCGCCTCTTCCAACCCTCTGAAGAAGCATTCCTTAGTGTCAGTGATGCTGGATCAATATGAGACAACAGTAGGGGTATGTATGATGGTGGAAGAAAATGGGTAGAAAATTTCAGACTTGAAAAGTGCTGCCTCCTGATTTTTCTGCTACCTGCTTGCATCCCTTCTCTGATAAGGGGTCTAGTGGTGAGCATATCACTAGTACCTTGTATTAGTTTCTTCCATGATCACATCCTAGCAAATGGCAAGATGCTTAGTGACTTTTTTCTGTATGGCTTAGCAATAGCATATATGAAAAGAATTCCAGCTGTTGGTCTTTTGTAGATTCAGAGGGAGTCAACATTGAGATGAGGCTGTTGAGGGTGAGCAACAATTATGTCCAAAGCGAGGCCAGTGATGGTCCCCTCACTTGAGCAGCTCTGGCAACCCCTGGAGCCCTGTGCTTGAGGAAACACAGAGGAGGGAAGAATACACCCAGGGTGAGGGCACTCAAAACTGTTTCATATGAGGAACAGTTAAAAGAACTGGGGATGTTTATTTTAGAGAAGACTCAGAAGAACCATAAGTTCTGTCTTCAAATGGTGGAAGGGCTCTCCATGTGGGAGAAGCATTAGATCATTCTGGAGCCTCAGGTCTTGGAACAAGGATGGCTGGGTGATAGGGCTTCCTACAGTCAGGGTATTGAAAGGTGGCCGCCTGGGGAGCCACCTCTGAGCCTCACTGCTTGATCCCTTAGGAGGAATGCAAGTCCTAATTTGTATCCTATCCGATGAGCCCAGATTCCTATTGAAGCCAGCCTAGGGCATGGCAAGCAGATATGCTGACCAGGTAGAAGAGAAAATGACAGCTCTCATTTGGGTCTGCCTTCTGTGATCCTCCTTTCCTCTGTTTGCCTTCGGTCAGCTGATTTTATTCCCCAAAATTCAAATATTCGGAGTCTCTATTAAAATATATATATTTAATAATATATGAAATAGTTAATGATACATGGAATAAAAATACATGCATTTAATGATATATATATAATATACATTATTATTATATATAATATATATATTATATACATGATAGAGTTGCTTGTATTGTAATGTGGGAACAACCTGAATGATGATTAAAAAAGAATAGTTGAGTAAATTCTAATGTATTATATGAACCATTATGCAGTTATTATGGACAATGAGTTAGATCTGTATCTACTGCCCTAGATGGATGGGCAGGCTAGAGAGTTAAATGAGAAAAGCAAGAAAAACATATTCAATACATAGTATGAACTTGTTTTGTGAGAATAGATTATATTTTAAATATTACATATATAATCATGTTGGCATATAGTTTGTGTGAGGATGGCAAAAGTGGGGAAGCATAGAGATGAAGTGGTTGTTAACAGTGGTTGGAGAGTTTTGGGTGGGGTGGGGACCTGAGGGACAGAAGGGGCAGGAATAGAGACAAAGTGAAGGAAAGTAAGAGGGGGCGGCTCATCCATCTGTCTGTCTATCAATATCCATCTATCTACCTATCTATCATCTATCTATCATCTGTCTATCTAGCTTCATTGGTTGTGCTTAAACATGCCTTAATTTTGAGGACTTTAATAAAAGAAAGGAGAAAGAAAGAAAGGAGAAAAAGTCTTTCTCTTTTATGCTATTTTCTTTTTTTTTACTCTGTTGCTCTTATAAAAACTGTCTCAACGTTTCTATTAAGGACACTCCAGAGGTTTTATAATAAAAAAAAACTATTAGTTTTCATTCTTTTGAGATGATGATTTAAACAGTTGAAAGAAATCTGGGGAACGTATAAAGATAAAATATTTTGAATCAAAATTGAGTTTCAGGATATCGTGAAAGATGAATGACTTAAGAATCATTTGTACTTTTCTTCATTGTTTCTTTGCTGTATAAGAGGTGTCCATTTTCTCCTAGTGCTCCAGAAAAATGTTCCCTTTCTTAAATCTAGGGAACACAGGGTCAGGTTAGAAGCACCCAACTCAGTTAAGAAATTTGCTAGTTTCTGGTGGGGAAGTGGAGCATTAAGTGGAGGGTTCTGACATCTGTGTGTGTGTGTGTGTGTGTGTGTGTGTGTATTTTTGATCAGTTTTTCTCTGGTGAAGTATCCAGTAAGATGCTGCTATGTTTTTCTGGGATTTGTATACTTTCTTTCAAACTATTTTAAATAATTGTTTTCCATATTAAATTATCCTCATTATACATTCATTTTTGATGCCGATAGTTCTTTCTACATAAAGGATTTGTCTACATACAGAATAGCCCCAGATGTTGTAGAATTGGCTGGTGATTTAACCCCTGCTGATTATGAAAGAAGATTTGAGACAGAATAGGGTGCTGTTTCATATTCACATTTGGATGTAGTCTCAGAGCTGATCCCAAGCAGCCATACTGATACAGAGACAAATAATGAGCGGGTATGTCAGATCCATAGAAATAATCATACTAACCATCGTATTTCTTTGATTTTAAGATGCTCATTTTATTTACTAACTGAAATCTGAATGCATCTTACTGCACTTGTGTGCATTTATTAGATTAATATTGCAAGTCAACAGTGGTCTTATAATTAAAAGAAATCCTATAGAATCCCCTTGACTGGCTATTGAGTTCTGGAAGTTTTAATGCAATTAGAACATTCCGGAATCAATGAACCTCAACCAGAATTTCAGCCTGCATAGTGCTATCCTGATTTAGACAAAGCAGGAAGTTATAAAAGTGTTTCTTTTCATGCAAGCAACTGCCTCATTGATAGATAACACTAAAATAATCCTAAAATTATATGAAGTAGGATCTGTGCATGGCGACTCCATTTTTAAAATCCTGATTTTAGGGCAACGGCACCATCACTTTGGGAAATCTAGTCATGTGCAGTGACATTTTTCCACCTCACAGGCTAAAAAAATATTTCACTAGGCCAAAAACCTGAGTGGTACTTATGAACAATTTATCTGTCAGAAGAGAGTGGGAAGAATGGAAGAGAAAATGTTATTTGAATCTGTGACCTGGAGAGAAGGAAAGAGCCATGACATGGAAAGCTGTGCTGACTGACTAGATTGCCTGTATCCTGAGTTTGCTTTAGGTGTCTTGTCAAGCATTTCCATTGAGGTTTTTTTTTTTTTTTTTTTTTTTTTTTTTTTTTTTTTTGCTGTATGCGGGCCTCTCACTGTTGTGGCCTCTCCCGTTGCGGAGCACAGGCTCCGGACGCGCAGGCCCAACGGCCATGGCTCACGGGCCCAACCGCTCCGCGGCATGTGGGATCCTCCCAGACCGGGGCACGAACCCGTGTCCCCTGCATCGGCAGGCGGACTCTCAACCACTGCGCCACCAGGGAAGCCCGATTTCCATTGAGTTTTGTTGTCACTGTTGCTTCCTTTTCTTGGGCATAATATCTGTTCTTTCAGAAAATCCCCCTGCCCCTCCCCCCAGGCTAAGCTGGAAGGCTTCATGGCTGACTCTCCTGTGTGTGTTTGAGTCCATGGTCTTTTGCTGCTTTTCTCATGCTTTTTCTTTATGACGTTTCAGCTCATCCACCATACACCATGTGCTTTAGAGTGAAATTCTACCCACACGAACCCTTGAAGATTAAAGAAGAGCTCACCAGGTATTTTGTTTGTTTGTTTATTTGTATGTTTAACGTGCCCCTTGAAGCAGCCAGGGCCTCTGAGTTTTACTCTTGTCTAGAGCGGAGTGTCTCCACCAAGCAGGCGCTCAGCTCAGCATTTGGCTTGGAATGTTTCTCTTACACTTAATTGTCTTGGGACTTTTCAAACCATTGTCATTGGGACTGTAATTAACTGCACAAAAAAGCAGTGGGTTTAAGGAGGAGGTGCTCTCTGAAAACACCTGACAGTGGGATGCTAAAAATAAATAGAAGATGACTGCATTTAGGATATGGGCAAATTCATAGCTAGTGCAGCCCCTGGGACCTGTCTTTTGGATCTAAGCTTTTCTGAAGGGAAAAGATCCCTTGACAGAATGATGAACTTTTTTGTCATCCCACATTCCACTTGCTAAATGACCGACCGCGGAGCCGGCTTCCCTCTCCTTGTAGACTCTTCTCAGCCCAACTCTCTGCATTTTTCTGGTTCTTGGGCCAGGGCCACGTGCAAATAGTCCACCTTCTGGGGGTTTGGCTTCCGTGAACAGCCTTGGCCAATGCCACTGAGCAGGGTCCCGAGAGGGCCAACTCGGTGGATGGAGAAGAGCCCATGTGTGCTTAGCTCTTAATGAGCCTCTGATCTGGTGACCGAAAAATGTCATTGTGTCTGGTCATCTCTCAGAATAATCTGCGTGGGTCCGAATGCAGCAGAGAAGCAAAGGCAGTTGACTCTGATCATCACGTGCAGAGTCACGTGCTGGGTTCTAGGGTATTGTGCTCTCTCATTATCCACGAGGGTCTGGTAAAGCTCCACCATAGTGACACAAGGTGATGTTGGAAGGGAGCCATTCTCTGTTAGTAATTTGTGCACAGCTGTTGGTGGAGGTTTGTGCTTGGGGACGGGGCAGGGTATGCGTGGGAAAGGAGGTGATGGACATTGTAAGTAGTGGTTGGTGTTTTGCAATCTGGCCTGCTTTTTTTTTTTTTTTTTTAATTAAGGTAAAATTCACCTAACATAAATTTTTTTCACCATTTCAAAGTGTACAATTCTGTAGCATTAAGTACATTCACAATGTAAGGCAACCATCACCATTATCTAGTTCCAGAACATTTCTTATCACCCCAAAAAGAAAGCCTATACCCATTAGCAGTCACTATCCACTCTCCCATCCCCCAGACCCTGGAAACCACTCATCTACTTTCTATCTCTATGGATTTCCCTGTTTTAGACATTTCATATAGATGGAATCAAATGGTATGTGGCTTCGGCCTGCTTTTGGCTTGAAAAATTTATTCATTTATTTGTTAAGTACTTCCTCAGTTCCTGCTGTCTGCAAGGGCTATATGAGCCACCTAAATAAGTAAATAAAGATATTTGTCCTACCCTCTGGGTGCTAACACTGTAATTAGGAAGATCAAATCAAATACTAATGCCAGGCATTATTTCATCAGGGGCCAAAATAGCTCACTTTTGTCACTTGTTTTCTTTAAAATCTTGTCCAGAGGATAAAAATTGAATATGTGTCACAATATAAATTAAGGATGGGTCTTTTGTTGGTGATGTTGAGAAAAGTCCCATTTGAAAGTAAAAGGGTACAAAGTTTTAGTTAAATCCCTCTCAGTTAAATTTGCTAGCACTTTCCTGCATTTGTCTGAATAACTAAGGTATGAATTGTGCGACATTGCAAACATTTTTATGTCTCCAAAGGAAATTAAGACAATACAGGTAGAAATGGGCTTTTCTGAGTCAGCACAGTCCTTAGAGTTCAAAAGGAATCTACAAACTATGGAATGACTCAGGTACTTATGATTTAAACCCTATCTTGAAAGAATTTGGTTTTTATTGTTTGATAAGTTATTTTATCATAAGATTAATCTAAAATTTAAGAATTTAATAAATGAGAAGCTAAGATCACATTCATGACCAGGCTAAGGGGTAAAGAAACATTGAGAAAAAAGCAGTTTTAAAAGAGCAAAACAACAAAAATACTCACCAAAAAGGATATTTGAAATCATTTTTTTAATCCTTTTATCTCTCCATTTACACAGTCACCTTACAGTCCTTTAGATTTCTGAGGCATTTGTAAATGCTATATATAATTGAATGTAGTAAAAGCATGTTGGTTTTAAATTTTTTAGTAAGAACCACCTTTAAATTCATGTTAGATAGAGAAGCATATCATGAATGTTGGCATAATAATGTATGCTCCAGATCCTCTTGTGTTTTTGTTGCTTAATTCTTTCATGCAGGGAGGGGTGAGACTGAAGGAAAATGCATTATTATTATTATTATTTTGGTGGCTATTATATTTAAAAATGAGTATCTGAACCTGAAGCCATTTGTAAGGCTCAGTGGATTATGTGGAATCCATAATAATCCATGATTATCTCTAGAGTTCACTAATATGAGCAAGGACCCCAACTCAGCTGTTGTGAAAGCGGATTTTCTTTTCTCAGGAAGCTTTTGTCAAACTCAATTTCTGAGTTATGGGATCAGAACCCAAATGTCTTATTCATCAGTAAATATTTATTTGAAACTGTTTTCCACTACTAAACTCACCAAAACGTGGAAAGGAATGCTCTTTGTTCAATGCATACGTGCAGCACGTAGAAAAGAAACTTGATGGCATTTAGCCAGGTAGTTCACATTCTTTAAGAAAGGAAAGATCTTATCATCTCAAGTATTTGTGTGACCTTGGTATTGTGAATGATCTAGGGCCATGGTCCTCAAAGTCACGTCCCTGGGTTAGCAGCAACAGCATCACTTGGGAACTTGGCCCCTGCCCCAGACCTGGGATGGGGCCCTGCAATCTGTATGTTCACAAGCCCTCCAGGTAATTTTAAAGCATGTCAAATTTTAAGAACCATTACTCTAACCATTACTTTCAAAAGTATTACTCTAAGGCAGTTGGATTTTCAAAAGTATTAGTTTCTTTAGGCAGATATTAGAGTGTACAATTCAGTGGGTTTAGTATGTTCTTAAAGTTGTGCCACCATCACCGTGATCTCCTTCCAGAACATTTTTATCACTGCAGTAGGAAACCTAGTATTCAAGCAGTCTTTCCCCATTCCCCACTCCCCCCAGCCCCTGGCAGCTACTAAGCTATGTTTTTGTCTCTGTAGGTTTGTCTATTCTGAAATTTTATACAAATGGAATCATATAATATGTGGCCTTTTTTTTTTTTTTTTGCGGTACGTGGGCCTCTCACTGTTATGGCCTCTCCTGTTGCGGGGCACAGGCTCCGGACGCGCAGGCTCAGCAGCCATGGCTCATGGGCCCAGCCGCTCCGTGGCATGTGGGATCTTCCCGGACGGGGGCACGAACCCGTGTCCCCTGCATCGGCAGGCAGACCCTCAACCACTGCGCCACCAGGGAAGCCCATATGTGGCCTTTTATATCTGACTTTTCCCTTAGCTTAATCTTTTCAAGGTTCTTCCATGTTGTAGCATGCATCAGTAGGTACTTCATTCCTTTTATGGCTGAATAATATTCCATTGTATGGATACACCACTTTCTTTTATCCTTTCATCAGTTGATGGGCATTTGGTTTAGCTATTATGAAGAATGCTGCCAAGAGCACTCATATACACATTTTTGTGAGGACCTAGATTCTGATTTAATTGGGTCTAGGGTAGGGTCCACGTTGGTATTGTTTAAAAGCTCCTCCAGGTGATTCTAACATGCAGTCAGGCTGAGAACCTCTGGTTTAGAACCTTATTTCTCAAGTGTGGCCCATGGGCCTGCAGCTCAGCATCACTGGGGAGCTTATTAGAAATATGGACTCTTGGGCCCCACCCAGACCTACTGAACCAGAATCCACATTCTAACAGCATCTCCGGGTAATTCACGAGCTCACTAAAGTGTGAGAGGCACCAGTTTAAGGAGATACTCTGGGTCCTTGATGGCCAGTGTAATACTGTTCCTGTGACAAAATGTACACTAACTCCAGATAAGGAATTTATTAGGGACTACCTTTATGTCCTGCACACAATTCCATACAAAGTTGGGGACAGAGAGTGTCGTTTGAACCTCCATCGTGTGCCCAGTGCCTAGCGCTGTCATGGCATAAAGCGGGTGTGAGATAAAGATTCATCGAGTGGAAGCACCAGGGAGCCACTGAACCCTTCAGTGCATCTGTGTGTCCAGGGATGGTGAGCTCCAGCGCTCGGGGATGTGGGGAGGGGGGGTGCGCCGCCAGCACCTGAGTGATCTGAGCACCTTAGTTATGCGCTCTGAGCGAGGTTGTGCATGAGGCTGCTCACAGGCTGAGTAAAGATCAGATTGTTTGAGCCCTGGAGGTAGTGACTGGGACCGATTGGGTGGTACTCCCCACCTGGCCTCAAGAACCTGGAGAGAAGAAAAAAAGTTTGGTCTCTGCGACTTAAACTTCAAAATAAACAGAAAGAATCTTCACACACCTATAAAGTTAGTCAGAAACAATAAACTCCAGGCCTGAGCCTTCAATGAAAGAATCAGTCCTGCAAAGACATAGGAGGAGATCTGAAGAGGGCGTGATCAGCGTAGAGGAACAGAGGGGACAGTGACAAGATGAGCCTGAGCCAGGGGTGGTAAACTGACACCACCACCCCCCCACCCGCCATCCCCAGCTGAATCAGGCCCACGCGTATTTTTCGTTTGGCACTCCAGTGTTTTCAAAAATAGAGTTTGCTGCAACATTTAAAATTCAAAGGATTTCACTTCTAAACCCATTGCCGTGACGCTGGAGCTGCACAGCAGCTGACCCCTTCGTGGGAGCCAGCACCCTCTGTTCTGCTTCCCGACCCCCTTACCACAGCCTGTTTCACTCAGTAACAGGTTTGTCTGGCCCTGAGGCCATCTGTTTGCCATCCCTGGAGAAGCGGAGAGGACACTAAACAGATGACCGTTCGTGCTGTGAATAAGTTGGCTTTCTGGCCTCATAACCAAGTCTTCTTGAGATTGATTAACATGAGTCTGTCTGCCCCCGGGACTAGTCTCTGTAGACTGAGTCCGATTCCTGAGTCCTCATTACACAGAGAGCTCGGGCAGCCTGTAGCTGAGGTGCTGGTGGTGGTGACAGTGGCTGTGGTTGTCCTTGTGTGGGACTTTCTGCCCGGGACGGTGGCTGCTAGGCCCTGTGGCTCTCCTCCATCCTTCCTGTATCTCTTTGGAAAGGGCCAGCCACACAGCTCTGGAAGCTGCTGCAGACACTTCAGGTTTTCTGAACTCTGGGGGCTCCTCCCAGTTTTCCTCTCCTTGCCCTCTGAGGGGCTTGGGTAGGACTCTGGTGACCCAGGTGCATGAAGCATGAGCAATCCTTCCACTTCTTCCAGGCCTCGGCCAAAACTTAGGGCGACTCTTTCTCCTTTTGCATTGCAGGTACCTTTTGTACCTGCAGATTAAAAGAGATGTTTTCCACGGTCGACTGCTGTGCTCCTTTTCAGATGCTGCCTACCTGGGTGCCTGTATCGTCCAAGGTAAGTGTGGCCACGGCTGCCCATCCCCACCATTGTACTGGACGGTAGAGCTTTGGCTGTTTAGAGACTCCCTCCTCCCCAGCCTGTGCCCATCCAGCCCGTGTCATGGTTTGAGGCCAGGCAGGGCTGGGTACTTAGCAATGGACCCCCGCCTCCCCTTCCCTCCCAAGCCTCTGGGGTCCTGGTGGAAGGCTGGGCTGCAGTGGTCACAGGGGCCTCTGCAAGAACAGAGGTCCTCAAGGCCCCGAGGTAGAGCTCAGACTCTCTGTTTCAAAGGGGCTGGAATGCTTGACTTTATAAGAAGCTCTGAAGGGATATGGGGTGTTCTGTGCTCTGAGCTCCGACCACCAGGTGTGGGGCGTGATGGGTATATTGAGCGGGGAATCTATGTCCAGGAAGGTAGGTGTCAAAGAGGTGTCCTTTCAAACCTTTGAAGTGAAATATCAAAGCATTTATACATATGTATTCACATGAGTAGTATGTGTATATATGTGCACTGTGTCTAATGCTTCAGCTTTTCTAGTCACGGAATATGGTGAGGAGATCACCAGGCTCACAGCCTGTCATTCTGCAGTTTGAACCTGAATTCCCATTTCCTGGTTATTTCACCATAGACAAATGATTTAAACTCTTTAAGCTTCGGTGTCTTCATATATTGAATGAGGTGGTCATACTTGTGTGACAATTTCATGAGACTCATTCTTAGGGTTGAACAAGCCCCAGAAGGTGGGGCATTGGGAAGCAGCAAGCATAGAGGACCCAGGGTAAGCTTCTGGATGTTTTGACCTGTAAGAAAAAAGTGTTTGAGAGAAGGCTGTCTCCAGAGCCCAAGGCAGAGCATCGTCATGGGGACGGGCCCAGGACCCAAGTGAAGAGCGACTCAGATGTTCTGTTCCCCTGGGTCAGCTGGGAGGCAGCTGGCAGCAGGGCCTGCTTGGAGGGAGTCAGGTGTTCCAGCCATTTGTAGCATGAATGCTGATGACATGTTTATGAGAGAAGGGGAGGGTGGAGAGGGGAACTAGGAGAAGAGAGGAGGGCTGGAGGGGAGAAGGAAGGAAGCAGGTGAGGACAAGGGGAGAGAGAGAGATTACCAAGTGAGCATGTCACCCTTATAAAGGATCTGAAATAATGAAGGAGCTTATGATGGGGTCATAAGTGGATCATGACAATCGTCTGTCTGCTCACAATTCCAACCTTCATTCACAGCTTAAGAGAGACACCCATCATTCTCCTGGGGGTTTCACTGTCACTCACCACTGTCCCCATGGGATGCTCTGTGCTGTGAAATAGTTCCTAGGACCCTGTTTCCAGGTGTGTGTGCTCTCTGAGAATTCTGAAGTCTATCTGTGTTGCTTTTCCCACATCCGCTGGGAGGAACCTAGTGCCGCTCAGCAGATTTTGGCAGTGGTGTTAAAACCCTTGGAGATACTCAAGTTTAAAGTTAGAATGACAGTGATAGCCTGATGGCAAATAGTCCTTCCATCTGCCCCAAGGTGGAGTGTGTGCTTCTGAAAGCTGCCTTTCGTATATAGAGCTAAGGAAGGTTCAAACCCCATAGTTCTTCTTCCCTGTGAAGACTGCACGTTCCTAGTTAGGGTGCACTGTCTTCCATGAGGGAAAAGCGAATCGATACTAATCCAAGCAACAGACCGGCATATGAGGATTTCAGGACGCATTTAGGCGTTAGTGAATCATGGTCAGTTGTCCAAGGACAAGCTCAATATGGATCTGTAATGGGAAAACTCTCCATCCTGTTTTATGTTTGAAATAAAGCCACAAAGCCTCCATCCAGATGATCAGGAACCTATTTTATCCCTCGTTGCTGTTATCACTGACCATACTCACAGATGCCGTCGAGAGAGCAGAGTTGGAAGTGAACTCACAGACCTCAAGAAAACCTTTCAGCTCTAAAACGCAGCAGTGTCCATGGACCATTTGTAGCAAATCCAGTAAAAGCTGGATTCATCAAGTTCTCTGATGCTCGGGGTGGTATTACAGCAGCTCTAGAGGTCATTACAAATGCAGATAAAGATCTGCTTTGTCAGAACTGCTTATGCTTACAGAGAGTGATAGGGAACGTGGAGTAAATGATTAGAAAACAGAGGACATGTGACTTTTTACTGGCCCCTTGTTTGCTAACACTCTTTGAAGGAGCATGTTTTAAGCTTCAGAATATTGAGTGTATAAAACAGGCAGCCACCCAGAGTTTTGCCACCTGTACCCACTGCATACAATGAGCATATTCAATACATGCTTTGCATTGTCTTCATAATACCAATTGCAAAACAAACACACGAAACCCTAGGAACCTATTTATGTTCTTTCTTGATACAAATATCTTTCCTGTTCCTTCTACAAAACAGCAATATGGCAGGATTACTGTTCTTATCTCCCCTGCCTGGCGTGTCCAATCCCTGTGGGTCTGTGGCTCCGTCTTGATATTCAGAACTCCGTTCAGATGTCACTTCCTCTGAGAAGTCTTCCTGGACTACTAAAGTAGCCTCTCTCTGCACATCATTCTTCTCATGCCTCTGTTCTGTTGTCTTTTAAGCACTTATATTTGAAATTATCTTGTTGAGTTGTTTGGGGGCTTATTATACGTTGCCCCTTAAGTAGGATCTAAATTCCATGGAAATGGAACCCTGGGGTCTTTTTCACTGCAGTATCCCCGTGTCTGGCGCACAGTAAGTTCTCCACTAAATATGTTAAGTGAACTAGGGCGCTTGCCTAAATTGCACCAATGTATGCTTTATTTCTATACTTGGGAAAGAGTGGTTGTTTCACTACCTCATCCATGTATTTGTCATGTGTTCTCTCAACATTTATTGAAGAGCTCCTAGGTGGCAGGCCAGTGCACTGTGAAGTCCCTGTGGGGGGAAGGGGACAGACAAGTAAACAGGAAGCTGTGATGATGTGTTAATGTCTAAACAGAGGGACACACAGGGTCCCTGCTCTGAACCCAGGAGGGCCCCCCACTCAGCAAGGGTAGTCAGGGAAGGTTCCCAAAGGAGTTGACCCTGGGGCTGTAACGTCCTGTATCTCAAGTTCTTTTGGAGTGAGTCCTCTCCAAACCAGGGGAAATGCCATTGTCATGCTTGCCCTTTGTACTTACCATCACCTGATCACACTCATCCTTTTGCTTCAACTCCTGGATTTTGCTGACAATTAAATTCTCTTTAATTTTAATTTAATGTAACCTTAATTTAAATTCTCACAAGCCATCCCATGTACTGTATGTTATTTGTTGTAACTTTACCCTCATCGTCACATGTGGGAGAGAGAAACACAGGCTCCTTACCCAACTCCTCTATGGAAAACAAAATTTGAAGTCAGAGGTCCTTAATCATTTATAAACGGCCTTTTGCTTCACGGGAAGTCAGAGTTAAAGACAAGCTTTAAGGAACAAGAAAGCTGGGCATGTGATGGGGGAGACGTCGACATTTACCTTGTCAGCAACCCTGTGCAGTTTCCATGGCATTTCTTCTCTAGTTTGCTGGCATTTGCCAGGCTACTTATTTGCTGTGTTTAGCAGTACAAGGCCATTGACAAGTTTTCCTGGAAAGAGAAATGCCCACCCAAAACAAGCACAAACAACGCCACCTGTCAACTGTGCAAGGTGACATTGCATCGGACATGGCCTAGTTTAATATCAGTGGTCCATGCCCTGTGGAAAAGCAGGCACTGGGTTATACCATCCCCTAAATTTTGGGGTCCATAGCCAGCTCACAGGGGCATGTGTATGTGTGTGTGTTTGCGTGTATGTGTAGGTGTGTTATGTGTGTTTCTTTTGAAACTTAGATTGAGTTAATCACCAGTTTGTGGCTCACTTTTCATCACTGGTCCCATCTATTGATTGATTGATTTCCCTTTTTTCATTATTCTCCATTTCTGTTCCTAAAGGCAACAACTGGGTTCATGTATATCTTTGACTTGGCATACATCCTTATAAAATGATTAGTATTGTCTTGTGTGTATATACTCTTAAGTTTCATAAATTAAATGGGGCTATAGAACTCATTTAATCCTTCCTTTTTATGCTCAGAACACTGAGGAATCTATTCACGTTTCTGGGTATACATCTATTTTGTTGCTTTTAATTGCTACAGAGTATCCAGTAGGGTGCATTGCCCATGTGCTATTTACTGCTCCCAGCAATAATGAACACCCAAGTTGCCCCATATCTTTTTTTGCACCTAGAGTTTTTAGAATATACGCCCAGAAATGGATTGCTGGGTAATAATATTAGGCTAACTACTCCCAGCTTGCTCTCTAGAAGAGCCGCCTGCACCAAGAATCTCTGGACGTGTACAAGTACTTCTATTTCTTCATGTCCCTGCCAACACATAGAATCATCCGGCTTCCTAAACTTTTTGTTAATCTCATAGGTGTAAAGTGACATCTTCTAGTTTTGGTTTGCACAGCTCTCATTACTGATGAGTTTGGGCAGCTCTCCATACATGAGGCCTTTGGGTTTCCCCTTCTATGAATTGGCTGTTGATATTCCTTGACCATTTTCCTATTGGAATTCCTGCCCATGTACTTATACATTTGTAGGGGTTCTTTCTTTATTCTAGATATTAGCCTTTGTCAGATTTAGATTTTGCAAATATGTTATTTCAACTTACCTATTATTTTGACTATGATGTCCTTTAATGAACAGAAATATTTTTATTTTGATATGATCAAATTAATCAGTTTCCCCTCTATGGCTGATGGCATTTTGGGTCTTATTTTACTTAAAATAAGTCCTTCCTGGGGGCCTCCCTGGTGGCGCAGTGGTTGAGAGTCCGCCTGCCGATGCAGGGGATACGGGTTCGTGCCCCGGTCTGGGAGGATCCCATATGCCGCGGAGCGGCTGGGCCCGTGAGCCATGGCCGCTGGGCCTGCGCATCCGGAGCCTGTGCTCCGCAACGGGAGAGGCCACAGCAGTGAGAGGCCCGCATACCACAAAAAGGAAAAAAATAATAATAATAATAAGTCCTTCCTCCTGTGGTATACATTTTAAGTTGTTTTCAGAACTCTGTAATTTGAGCTCTATTAAGAAGCTTTAAAGAGCTTTGCTTTCCTCCCAGTTTTATCCTTTTACAGTCATTACATGATTCAACAATGAGGGAGAGTAGATACAGATTACTGAGTTGGATGTGATTTTGCAGATGTGCTTAAGGCATATTGATTTCTATCTACTTCAAAGTCATGTTGGTGATCAAGTTCCTCAGTACCATTTTCCCACCATCTTTAATCTACTTTCCTGGGCCATTTCTGCCTGAGATCCTTCCCCCTTCTGGCTCATTTCCCTTAGCAAGCTTGTGGAATCAGGACAAAGTATTCCCACTGCAAGAGCATCACCTTTGCTGCTTCAGGCTCTGCTCCATGCATATCCTAGGTCCATCTTCTCATAGACCCTCTGGGTGCTCAGAGATGTGCAGGCATTTCTTTTTACCCTTAAAGACCCTCTGGACGTACCCTATATTAGAACCTGGCAACAACTTTAATCTGGGATGCTCAGCCATACTTTGATACACACTCTAATTTGAAGAGCAATCCATTTATTTTAAAGTACAATCCTCTTGGGTACATTTATGTTATGATTTTTCATTGATTGAGCCACACCTGCACAAATATCAGGGCGAGCAGCTCCAGCCAGGGAATTCCTCAACTCAGAAAATTAACTGTGAAAGGAAACTTGAGGAACACCCAGTGGTTTCCAACTACAGGTGGTAACACCTCCTATTGTGGGGAGCATTTGGAAGCATTGGGAGGCATTTTTGGTGGTCATAATATCTGGATGTGCCACCAGCACTTAGTACCTGAAGGGTAGGGGTGCTAAATGTCTTACCATGCCTTGGAAGGTCTGAAACAATAGAGAATTGTTTATTTCTTGTTCATTTCCCCAAATGCTAATAGTGCCTCTTTGAAAAACAATGATTTAAACTCCTTTATTGTATAGATGAAGAAAATGAGACCCAGAGAGTTCGGCAAGTGCCCAAGCACACACAGCTAAATCTGAACTAGAATGTGACCTTCTAGACACTCAGGCTGTGGTCTTTCCATGGATACAAACACATTTCGTTGGGTGAGCTTGTTCCATGATCTTCTTTTGGGTGGTGGGAGCCATTCCGTGTACACCCTGCTCTTGTTTTTTGGGTTTTTTTAACATCTTTATTGGAGCATAATTGCTTTACAGTGTTCTGTTAGTTTCTGCTATATAACAAAGTGAATCAGCTATACGTATACATATATCCCCATATCCCCTCCCTCTTGCATCTCCCTCCCACCCTCCCTATCCCACCCCTCTAGGTGGTGTGACCCTCTAGGTCACAAAGCACCAAGCTGTGCTATGCAGCTTCTTCCCACTATCTATTTTACATTTGGTAACGTATATATATCAGTGATACTCTCTCACTTCGTCCCAGCTTACCCTTCCCCCTCCCCGTGTCCTCAAGTCCATTCTCTACATCTGCGTCTTTATTCTTGTCCTGCCTCTAGATTCTTCAGAACCTTTTTTTTTTTTTTGATTCCATATATATGTGTTAGCATACGGTGTTTGTTTTTCTCCTTCTGACTTAACACTCTGTATGACAGACTCAGGGTCCATCCACCTCACTAAAAATAACTCAATTTTGTTTCTTTTTATAGCTCAGTAATATTCCATTGTATATATGTGCCACATCTTCTTTATCCATTCATCTGTCAGTGGACACTTAGGTTGCTTCCGTGTCCTGGCTATTGTAAATAGTGCTGCAATACACATTGCGGTCCATGACTCTTTTTGAATTATGGTTTTCTCAGGGTTTATGCCCAGTAGTGGGATTGCTGGGTCATATGGTAGTTCTATTTGTAGTTTTTTAAGGAACCTCCATACTGTTCTTCATAGTGGCTGTATCAATTTACATTCCCAACAACAGTGCAAGAGGGTTCCCTTTCTCCACACCCTCTCCAGCATTTATTGTTTGTAGATTTTTTGATGATGGCCATTCTGACCGGTGTGAGGTGACACCTCATTGTAGTTTTGATTTACATTGAGCTAATGATTAGTGATATTGAGCATCCTTTCATGTGTTTGTTGGCAATCTGTATATCTTCTTTGGAGAAATGTCTAATTAGGTCTTTTGCCCATTTTTGGATTGGTTTGTTTGCTTTTTTGATATTGAGCTTCATGAGCTGCTTGTATATTTTGGAGATTAATCCTTTGTCAGTTGCTTTGTTTGCAAATATTTTCTCCCATTCTGAGGGTTCTCTTTTCGTCTTGTTTATGGTTTCTTTTGCTGTGCAAAAGCTTTGAAGTTTCATTAGGTCCCATTTGTTTATTTTTGTTTTTATTTCCATTTCTCTAGGAGGTGGGTCAAGAAGGATCTTGCTGTGATTTATGTCAGAGTCTTCTGCCTATGTTTTCCTCTAAGAGTTTTTTTATTTTTGGAATTTTATTTTATGTATTTTTTTATACAGCAGGTTCTTATTAGTCATCAATTTTATACACATCGGTGTATACCTCTAAGAGTTTTATAGTGTCTGGCCTTACATTTAGCTCTTTAATCCATTTTGAGCTTATTTTTGTGTATGTTGTTAGGAAGTGTTCTAATTTCATTCTTTTACGTGTAGCTGTCCAGTTTTCCCAGCACCACTTATTGAAGAGGCTGTTTTTTCTCCATTGTATATTCTTGTCTCCTTTGTCAAAGATAAGGTGGCCATATGTGCTTAGGTTTATCCCTGGGCTTTCTATCCTGTTCCATTGATCTATATTTCTGTTTCTGTGCCAGTACCATACTATCTTGATTACTGTAACTTTGTAGTATAGTCTGTATTCCGGGAGTCTTATTCCTCCAGCTCCATTTTTTCCCCTCAAGATTGCTTTGGCTATTCAGGGTCTTTTGTGTTTCCATACAAATTGTGAAAAAATTTTTTCTAGTTCTGTGAAAAATGCCATTGGTAGTTTGATAGGGATTGCACTGAATCTGCAGATTGCTTTGGGTAGTATAGTCATTTTCACAATGTTGATTCTTCCAATCCAAGAACATGGTCTATCTCTCCATCTGTTTGTATCATCTTTAATTTCTTTCATCAATGTCTTATAGTTTTCTGCATACAGCTCTTTTGTCTCCTTAGGTAGGTTTATTCCTAGGTATTTTATTCTTTTTGTTGCAGTGGTAAATGGGAGTGTTTCACTAATTTCTCTTTCAGGTTTTTTATCATTAATGTATAGGAATGCAAGAGATTTCTGTGCATTAATTTTGTATCCTGCTACTTTACCAAATCCATTGATTAGCTCTATTAGTTTTCTGGTAGCATCTTTAGGATTCTCTATGTATAGTATCATGTCATCTGCAAACAGTGACAGTTTTACGTCTTCTTTTCTGATTTGGATTCCTTTTATTTCTTTTCTTCTCTGATTGCTGTGACTAAAACTTCCAAAACTATGTTGAATAATAGTGGTAAGAGTGGGCAACCTTGCCTTGTTCCTGATCTTAGTGGAAATGGTTTCAGTTTCACCATTGAGAACAATGTTGGCTGTGGGTTTATCACATATGGCCTTTATTATGTTGAGGTAAGTTCCCTCTGTGCCTACTTTCTGGAGAGTTTTTTTAATCATAAATGGGTGTTGAATTCTGTCAAAAGCTTTTCCTGCATCTATTGAGATTATCATATGGTTTTTATCCTTCAACTTGTTAATATGGTGTATCACATTGATTGATTTGCATATATTGAAGAACCCTTGCATTCCTGGAATAAACCCCACTTGATCATGGTGTATGATCCTTTTAGTTAGCTGTTGGATTCTGTTTGCTAGTATTTTGTTGAGGATTTTTGCATCTGTGTTCATCAGTGATATTGGCCTGTAGTTTTCTTTCTTTGTGACATCTTTGTCTGGTTTTGGTGTCAGGGTGATGATGGCCTCTTAGAATGAGTTTGGGAGTGTTCCTCCCTCTGCTATATTTTGGAAGAGTTTGAGAAGGATAGGTGTTAGCTCTTCTGTAAATGTTTGATAGAATTCACCTGTGAAGCTATCTGGTCCTGGGCTTTTGTCTGTTGGAAGATTTTTAATCACAGTTTCAATTTCAGTGCTTGTGATTGGTCTGTTTATGTTTTATACTTCTTCCTGGTTCAGTCTCAGAAGGTTGTGCTTTTCAAAGGATTTGTCCATTTCTTCCAGGTTGTCCATTTTATTGGCATAGAGTTGCTTGTAGTAATCTCTCATGATCCTTTGTAGTTCTGCAGTGTCAGTTGTTACTTCTCCTTTTTCATTTCTAATTCTGTTGATTTGAGTCTTCTCGCTTTTTTTCTTGATGAGTCTGGCTGATGGTTTATCAATTTTGTTTATCTTCTCAAAGAACCAGCTGTTAGTTTTATTGATTTTTGCTATTGTTTCCTTCATTTCTTTTTCATTTATTTCCGATCTGATGTTTATGATTTCTTTCCTTCTGCTCACTTTGGGGTTTTTTTTGTTCTTCTTTCTCTACTTGCTTTATGTGTAAGGTTAGGTTGTTGTTGTGAGATGTTTCTTGAGGTAGGATTGTATTGCTATAAACTTCCCTCTTAGAACTGCTTTTGCTGCATCCCATAGGTTTTGAGCCGTCGTGTTTTCACTGTCATTTGTTTCTAGGTATTTTTTCATTTCCTCTTTGACTTCTTCAGTGATTTCTTGGTTATTTAGTAGTGTATTGTTTACCCTCCATGTGTTTGTATTTTTTACAGTTTTTTTTTTTCCTGTAATTGATATCTAGTCTCATCGTGTTGTGGCCGGAAAAGATACTTGATACGACTTAAATTTTCTTAAATTTACCAAGGCTTCATTTGTGACCCAAGGTATGATCTATCCTGGAGAATATGCCATGAACACTTGAGAAGAAAGTGTATTCTGTTGTTTTTGGATGGAATGTCCTATAAATATCAATTAAGTCCATCTTGTTTAATGTATCATTTAAAGCTTGTGTTTACTTATTTATTTTCATTTTGGATGATCTATTCATTGGTGAAAGTGGGATGTTAAAGTTCGCTATTATGATTGTGTTACTGTCCATTTCCCCTTTTATGGCTGTTAGCATTTGCCTTATGTATTGATGTGCTCCTATGTTGAGTGCATAAATATTTACTATTGTTATATCTTCTTCTTGGATTGATCCCTTGATCATTATGTAGTATCCTTCTTTGTCTCTTGTAATAGTCTTTATTTTAAAGTCTATTTTGTCTGATACAAGAATTGCTACTCCAGCTTTCTTTTGATTTCCATTTGCATGGAATATCTTTTTCTATCCCCTCACTTTCAGTCTTTATGTGTCCCTAGATCTGAAGTGGGTCTCTTGTAGACAGCATATATATGGGTCTTGTTTTTGTATCCATTCAGCCAGACATTGGTCTTTTGGTTGGAACATTTAATCCATTTATATTTAAGGTAATTATCAATATGTATGTTCCTATTACCATTTTCTTAATTGTTTTTGGTTTGTTATTGTAGGTCTTTGCCTTCTCTTGTAGGTCTTTCCTTCTCTTCTTCTGGAGAAGTTCCTTTAGCATTTTTTGTAAAGCTAGTTTGGTGGTGCTGAATTCTCTTAGCTTTTTCTTGTCTGTAAAGGTTTTAATTTCTCCGTCAAATCTGAATGAGATCCTTGCTGGGTAGAGTAATCTTGGTTGTAGATTTTTCCCTTTCATCACTTTAAATATGTCCTGCCACTCCCTTCTGGGTTGCCGAGTTTCTGCTGAAAGATCAGCTGTTAACCTTATGGGGATTCCCTTGTATGTTATTTGTTGTTTTTCCCTTTTAATATTTTTATATTAAAAATATAATATAATTTATATTATAAAAATTATATAATATTTAATTTTATGATATAAATATTATAAAATCTGCTTTTAATATTTTTTCTTTGTATTTAATTTTTGATAGTTTGACTAATATGTGTCTTGGCATGTTTCTCCTTGGATTTATCCTGTATGGAACTCTCTTTGCTTCCTGGACTTGATTGACTATTTCCTTTCCCATATTAGGGAAGTTTTCAACTATAATCTCTGCAAATACTTTCTCAGTCCCTTTGTTTTTCTCTTCTTCTTCTGGGACCCCTATAATTCGAATGTTGGTGTGTTTAATGTTGTCCCAGGGGTCACTGAGACTGTCCTCAATTCTTTTCATTCTTTTCTCTTTATTCTGGTCTGTGGTAGTTATTTCCACTATTTTATTTTCCAGATCACTTATCCATTCTTCTGCCTCAGTTATTCTGCTATTGATTCCTTCTAGACAATTTTAAATTTCATTTATTGTGTTGTTCATCATTGTTTGTTTGCTCTTTAGTTCTTCTAGATCCTTGTTAAACATTTCTTGTATTTTCTCTATTCTGTTTCCAAGATTTGGGATCATCTTTACTATTATTACTCTGAATTCTTTTTCAGGTAGACTGCCTATTTCCTCTTCATTTGTTTGGTCTGATGGGTTTTTACTTTGCTCCTTCATCAGCTGTGTATTTCTCTGTCTTCTCTTGCTTAACTTACTGTGCTTGGGGTCTCCTTTTCACAGGCTGCAGGTTCGTAGTTCCCATTATTTTTGGTGTGTGCCCCCAGTGGGTAAGCTTGGTTCAGTGGGTTGTGTAGGCTTCCTGGTGGAGGGGACTAGTGCCTGTGTTCTGGTGGATGCAGCTGGATCTTGTCTTTCTGGTGGGCAGGACCATTTCCGGTGGTGTGTTTTGGGCTGTCTGTGAACTTACTATGATTTTCGGCACTCTCTGCTAATGGGTGGGGTTGTGTTCCTGTCTTGCTAATTGTTTGGCATGGGGTGTCCAGAACTGGAGCTTGCTGGTCATTAGTGGAGCTGGGATTTAGTGTTGAGATGGAGGTCTCTGGGAGAGTTCTTGCTGATTGATGTTACCTGGAGCTGGGAGGTCTCTGGTGGACCAATGTCCTGAACTCGGCTCTCCCACCTCAGAGGCTCAGGCCTGACACCTGGCCACAGCACGAAGACCCTGTTAGCCACACAGCCAAAGCAACCCAAACGTTTATCTTTCTGGCTTGACAGAAGTTGCCATATTGCTGCTAATGTTGGAAGGTCTCCTGAAGAGGCAGGGGTAGGCTGTGGTTCAGTGCGGGGACAAGGACACTGCTCTTGTTGTTTTTAACCTTTCTTTTTCTCTTTATTTTTTCTGGTTACAGCTGAGCTCGGTGACTATGATCCTGATGAGCATCCTGAGAATTACATCAGTGAGTTCGAGATTTTCCCCAAGCAGTCACAGAAGCTGGAAAGAAAAATAGTGGAAATTCATAAAAATGAACTCAGGTAATAAGGGTAGACATTTGTAGAAATGATAGAGGTGAGAAAGTGTTCTTATTGCAGGGAATGTGGAAATCGTGTTGTGAAGAATATTTGTAATGTATGGGTAGACTCTTTCAGGTGGCAGGTCAGTATTTCTGGGCACTGTCAAGGTCCTCCATCAGTGACAATCTCAATAATGTGGGGTCCCCTGTGTGGCTATTTATGAACCATCAGCAGTTATTAGAGCCATATATTTTCTTCTGGGTTTTAACAACCCTGAGTTTCTGAACATGAAATCTAGGATAAATAAGTAATCCTTTCTATTTTGAATTTTGCATTGCCTCTTCCCCTCCTGTGGCCATTGCTGAAAGCTTTGACTCCAAGTAGAGTAGAATCCATTGACAAGGTCTCCTTTGCTGAGCTGCTTTCAAGATGACAGATTCAGCATCTGCTTCCTCTTTTCCTTGTCTGTGATGCTCCAGGATGATTGATAACTGCAGAGGAATAGGAGTAGCGAAATCACATACAGTATTTATTCACTGTGGACCAGACACTGTTCTCAGTACTTGTGCACATTGACTCATTTAATCTTCACAACAACTTAGGAGATAGGTGTCGTGGTTGTTCCCATTTTACAGATGAGGGAACTGAGGCACAGAGTGATTAAGCATTTTACCCAGGATCACACAGCTAGCAAGTGACAGAGGCTGGATTTGAATCTAGGCAGCCTGGCTCTAGAGTCTGTGCCCTAGAGCATTGTGATGCTTCTGTTCTGCATAGGCTACCAGGAGGGAAATGAAGCATGAATAGGAATCATCACCAATTTGGAATCCAGGTAACTCAGGTATTCTAATCTGTAACTAGAATATAGATCCCTGCAAATCACAGAAAATTCATTTTGATAATCATAGCAAGCCTGGGCTGTGCTATGACAAGTATGGATGAAGAACTGTGCGTGCTGAGATGCTCCCATCTTCTGCGCTTCTGGTAATTATAAAAAAAATCAAAAACAAAAAAACCCATAGTGTCACTGGATTATGAATCCTGGAACAAATAACTGTCCCCTTGAGAGAGAGTGCTGAGATCCCTGCTTTATGCAGGCACTCCCCCTGCTGGTAATTCTGAGAAGAGTGTACATGTGGGCATTAAAGGTGGCAGCATAGTTCAGCTTTAAAAAGATGACCTTTGTCCTTAAGAGGGAAAGATGATTAGACATCAAAAATTGTACAGATTTCAGAAAGCAACATGCCATCTCTATGGGTAATTTTAGGGTATTGTCTCCCAATGAAAGCTTTGTTGAAAATATGACAGTCTGCCTACTCTTTTTACAATTTGGGAACAAGCATGCTAGAGGTAAAAGTAAAGTTCCAGTGCTTCAGTTGAGGGCTTGTGGACCAGCAGTGTCTGAGCAGCACAGGATGAGACCCTCTGGATGAAGCAGTCACATCCACTGTGCAGATTGGTAGGGAAAGGGGATTGAACGGTCTGCTGTGACCAGAATTTGCAGGGTCTCAAATGCTCAGAACATATGATAATAAACATTTTATATATATATAAATTTATTTACTTATTCATTTATTTAATTTTTGGCTGCATTGGGTCTTTGTTTCTGTGCGCCGGCTTTCTCTAGTTGTGGCGAGCGGGGGGCTACTCTTTGTTGCGGTGCATGGGCTTCTCATTGTGGTGACTCCTCTTGTTGCGGAGCACAGGCTGTAGGTGCGCAGGCTTCAGTAGTTGCAGCTCGCGGGCTCTAGAGCACAGGCTCAGTAGTTGTGGCGCACAGGCTTAGTTGCTCTGTGGCATGTGGGATCTTCTCAGACCAGGGCTTGAACCTGTGTCCCCTGCATTGGCAGGTGGATTCTTAACCACTGCACCACCAGAGAAGCCCGATAATAAATGTTTATTGAGCTCTTACTGGATGCCAAACACTGTGCTAAGAGCCTTACATGCATCGCCCCACTCAGTCCTGCCAAACTCTACGAGGTTGGTGCTATTGTTGTTCCCTGTCTGAGGTGAAGAAAGCACAGCCTGGAGTGGCTGAAGGACTTGCACTGTTAGTAGCAGAGTCAGGACTTGAACCTTGCTCTTACCTGACACTCATACCCATGCTCTTATCCCCTGTGCTGAGCAGCCATAAGGCAACCTGGTAGTCACATTGATGTTCCACAGTGATCATGATGACTATGGCCCAGAGGGTGGAGACCGTGGCAGGAGGATCAGTTAGAGCTGTCATCCAGGCAAGACATGCTGGGGACCTGAACAAGAATTGGAGTAGAGAAAACTGAAAGAAGAGGATTTCGAGAGACGTTGCAGGAAGACTTGGTGACCCACTGGATTTCATGAGCAAATGAGTGGATCCAAGAAGATTCCAGATTGTTTTTTATAACAAGAAAGCTGTAGATTGGACCTTGTGCCAGCATCTGAATTTGTTGACAACCCTGAAAGTAGTCTTTATGCATCTAGAGAACAGACAGGGTCAACAGTCAGCTATGGTTTGTAGACCTTGGAAGTAAACTCCATGGCTTGGCCAAAGCTGCTTTCCTGTGGCCCAACACATTTGTAACACCCAGAAAGCCCTTGTGAAGAAGTCAAAGTTGTATGTCTGGAGGATGAAACAGCCAGATATCCGGTGGTATTGAAAAGAGACATTCAGAGGGTATTTTCCTATGTGTTTTTGCTCCTTTTTCTCCTTAGGTAGTCATGTGTTTCCTTCTGCATCAATGCAGCAGAGAGAGAGAGTTTAGGTTTGGATGGAACGATAAGAAGAGCAGGCAAGCTGACAACGCAGAAGAGAAGGGGCTTTCTATCAATAGAATCGGTTGGAAACCTGCTACAGAGACTGAGGTTGCCCTGGGGGATCAGTGAGCCCTTTGCACACAGGTCATGAAAGTATCGATCTTCTTGTGTGTGAATTGGACCTCTGGTTGGATTGCTCTGCAAACCTGACAGTTCCAGGAAGGAGTCATAGATGGCAGAGACCCATATGAGGCTGCACCAAGGTGTTACCATCTTACTCTCCAAGGTTATCACAGCACTCATGACCCTCCCACACAGCAAAGGGATAATGCGTGATCAATGATCTGTTGTTATGGAAACTTCCTGAATGGTTTTCAGTTGGCCTTTGTTGGGGTTTGAGCCCGCTCCCCCCACCCCCAAATAACCTCTTGCTCCCTTCCCGGTTTCTGACCCAGTCAAGGAAGAAAACAAAAGAGATGCCAATAGAGACACTCAGACATTAGCAGAAATGACCATGATTTGCCTGATAAACAGGATTAGCTCTGTGGGTTCACAATCTTCTCCAGCCTTTTTACTTGATTAGAATCCTTCTTCTCCTGTGTTCTCTGTGGAAGGTACTAAAGCTGTGATTCTTGGGAGAAAATGAATCAGGGCGGAAGAACTTTCCTCCTTAGGAGGCTACACAGTGCTTGAAGGTGGACCCAAGATGGATTAATAGACAGGCATTAATAAGGGAGTTCTTTAAGGGGAAGAGAGAGAGACAGAGAGAGAGAGACAGAGACAGAGACAGAGACAGAGACAGAGAGAGAGAGAGGGAGAGAGAGAGAGAGAGAGAGAGAGGGAGAGAGAGAGAGGCGGGGGGAGGGAGAGAGACTCTGGAATTTTGAGGTGCTTGAAAATATAAGGCCAAGGTTTTAGTAAGAGTTTGCACGGACTAAGTGCTTAGACTCCTTTAACTGTTGAAGAGATTTGTGAGTGAAGATTGAAGTCCGTGGCTAGGTCAGCTTTGCTTCTTCAGATGTGCCATATCATTGACGGGGGGGAGAAGACATAGTTTTGCAAATATAATATCATAGTTATTGATCATGTCTGTACCAGTCAAGGTAACTAGATTTTCCTGAGGAAACAACTCCAAAAGCTCACAAGAAAGGTTTGTTTGTTTGTTCATTTATTTATTTACTTCTTGCTCTGCTGTATACTCACCAGAGGTCAGCTGGGGGCTGTGCTAGTCATTGTCACTCGAGTCAGTCACAAACTTGAGTTTTCCAGGAAAAAGAGAGCTGTGAAAGGTCTTGCTTCAGCTTGGAAGTGATACATATCACTTCTGCTTTACCACTGTGGCCAGAACTAGCCACATGGTCCCACCCAACAGCAAGGAAGTGCAGTTCTATCAGGTGTCCAGAAGGTGCAGACTGGAAACAGCTGGCAAACAGCTCTTAATGGCCTTCACAATCTCATTGACTAATAGAGTTTTTGTTTTAATAGACTTTATTTCTTAGAAGAGTTTTAGGTTCACACCAGAATTGGTGGAAGGTATACAGATTTCCCCTATATTCTCTGCCCCAACACATGTACAGCCTTTCCCATATCATCATCCATCCCCCACCAGAGTGGACCATTTATTATAATTGATGAACCTACATTGATACCTTAGGGTTTGCTCTTGAGGTTGTATATTCTATGGGTTTAGACAATAGTATAATGATGTATATCCACCATTATAGTATCATACAGAATACCTTCACTGCACTAAACACCTTCTGTGCTCTGCCTTATTCATCCCTCCCTCTTCCCTAACCCCTGGCAATTGCTGATCTGTTAACTGTCTCCATAGTTTTGCCTTTTCTAGAATGTCATATAGTTGGGACCATACAGTATGTAGCCTTTTCAAATTAGCTTTTTTCACTAAGCAATATGCATTTAAGATTCCTGCTCGTCTTTTATTGATAGCTCATTTCTTCATATTGCTGAATAATATATTCTGTTGTATGTACCACAGTTTATTTATCCATTCACCTACCGAAGGACATATAGTTGCTTTCAAGTCTTGGCAATTATGAATAAAATTGGTATAATCATCCATGGACAGGCTTTTGTGTGGACATAAATTTTCATCTCCTTTGGGTAAATATCAAGGAGCATCATTGCTGGATTGTATGGTAAGAGTATATTCAATTTTGTAAGAAACTGCCAAACTGTCTTCCAAACTGGCTGTACCATTTTGCATTCCCACCAGCAATGAATGAGAGTTCCTGTTGTTCCACATCTTTACCAGCATTTGATGTTTTCAGTGTTCTGGATTCTGGCCATTCCAATAGGTATATAGCTAACAGAATTTTATTTAGAAAGATTTTTTAAAGGCATCTTTGGGCCTCTTAATAACCTGTGAACTGGAGAATGTAGATATGTATCAATATGATTCACATTTTTGAATACATGTCTATGCTAAAACTCACTGAGGCTGAATAATTCTTCTAGATCAGGTGTAGTTAATAAATTTGTTTGGCTTTCTGGGCTGTATGGTCTCTATTGCAGCCACTCAGCTCTGCTTTTGTAGAGTGACATAGACAATACATAAATGAGTGGGCTGTGATTCACTAAAACTTTATTGACAAAACAGATGGTGGACTGGATTTGATTCATGGGTTCTAGTTTGCTGACCTTTGTTTTAAACATCTAGTAGAGCAGGTCTAGAATCAATTTCTGCTCACTATCCTGACTCTATAGATAATTTTAAGACAAAAGATACATATTTGTTTTTAAAACTATGTATTAGAAATAATCTCATAATTTATAGATTTTATTTGAGTTTGGTATGCAGAGATGAGATCCTAGCAATGGAACTGCTTAGAAATAGGTTATTCCTCCTTCTAGAGCCCTCTGGTGGCTGGAGGAAGCCATTGCAACAATCCCTGGGGACGTGACAGTTATTTTTGACTCTTTTGGTTTCTGTTTTCCACAGCTTTAATCATGACCATCTGGGTTAAGAGGGAATACCCATACCATTAGTCCTGGGGTGTCCTCAGAGGGGGTTGAAGATCAAGAATAAGATTGATTTCACTATCAGGAACCGTGATAGGTTTCTCTGGAGGTTTTCCTGGAGTTTCTACTCAGCTAGTTCATCAGGTTTCTCATTAGAAGCAAAGACCTTTGGATTAGCTTCAGTAACAGGTCATCGGCTTTTAAATATTCAGAAAGCTCAATTGGCGATGAAGCAGTTTGATGAAGTATATTCCTTGCCCTTAAAGAGCAGAAAAAATATTGGATTAGCCACCCCCATAATGATCTAATGCAGTGAGGTTTGTGCTGGAAGTAATAATGACGCTGAGTGTATTTTAAACAGAGTCAGTATCTATTTTTATTTCTCAAAGCTCACAATCTCTGTAAATCATGTGCCATGGCTTCCTGGCAAGGATTTATAGTTTCAAAAATGTCTAGCTTTCTAGGACTACCCTGGTGGTGCAGAGGTTAAGAATCCGCCTGCCAGTGCAGGGGACACAGGTTCGACCCTGGTCTGGAACATCCCACATGCCGCAGAGCAACTGAGCCCGTGTGCCACAACTACTGCGCCTGCACTCTAGAGCCCGCAAGCCACAACTACTGAGCCCATGAGCCATAATTACTAAGCCTGCACACCTAGAGCCCGTGCTCCACAACAAGAGAAGCCACCGCAATGAGAGGCCCACGCACCGCAACAAACAGTAGCCCCTGCTCACTGCAACTAGAGAAAGCCTGCGTGCAGCAGTGAAGACCCAACGCTGCCAAAAATAAATAAATAAAAATGAATTAATTAATTTAAAAAAATAACAGTCCATGGACTACACTCTCACCCAGACGTAGATTCTTTGGCCAAATAATAGTTTTAGAAAATGGAATCAGCTCCCATAAAGTTCTAGCTTTACTTGCAACTGGGGGATTTGGTAACATGCCTGTCACCTACATGACAACAGCAGCACTCTTTAAAAGAATCATTTGTTCTCTGAGTCGCCACCATCCCTGCTCAGTCAATTCACCTCAGTCCTCCACTGGATTGTTTGAAACCACCTTCTCTTACCAATAAGGAAACGGAGGCCTGAGAAATTAACTTACTCAAGGCTACACAGTTGTGAAGCAATAGAACTTGACCTGAAACCTAAGTGTTCCTGTAAAGCACTCTGATGTCTTTCTAAGTGGCTGTTCTTCTATGTGTCTTGCCCCTGTCCCAGAGCATCACCATATGTCTCCCCCATATCATGGCAGTCACCCAAATTTGTAGTGTTCTATCTAATGCTCTGCACAGATGCCGTTCCTAATGTTCCCCAAGGAGCTTAGGAGAGATAACATCCCTAAGTAAAGAATTAGAAGTTACAGACTAGGGACTCTCACTTCCAGTGAGGATATGGAAAACACGAGAGAGGGATCTCCCTCTAACACCAAGACAGCACCAACAAGCTAGATAAACTACAAAGTCTTTTTTTTTTTTTTTGCGGCACGCGGGCCTCTCACTGCTGTGGCCTCTCCCATTGCGGAGCACAGCCTCCAGACACGCAGGCTCAGCGGCCACGGCTCACAGGCCCAGCCGCTCCGCAGCACGTGGGACCTTCCCGGACCGGGGCACGAACCCGTGTCCCCTGCATCGGCAGGCGGACCCCCAATCACTGCGCCACCAGGGAAGCCCCAAAGTCATATTTTAAAAACACATCTGAGAGCTGAGGATGCAAAGAAACCTAAAGGTACTAAAATCCAGAATGCCCTTCCTGGGACAGCAGAGACCTGCTGTTGCTTTTACCTCTGGTGGTGGTGGGAGGGGGAGGAATATGCCAGAGGTGGGGGGCAAGTGGAACGAGCCAAACCTTTAACAAGCATTTAGTGACCACGAGTGGGCTGACCTGACTGATTGGGACCCCAAAGACTCCAACTACAGAGTGAGTTGCACTTTCCCACCACCATTGAACCCCAGGCCTTCACTGAGTGAAGAGGGGCAGTATGCCAACGTCAGACAGGGCAGGAGAGCTGAGTGAAACCCCTCGGAGGCACTGCAGACCTTCAGCCAGGGCAGGACATCCCTTGCCAAGGGCGGGGGACATGAGCACAGGAAGGAAAACAGTCATCTGAGGTGCAGAGAGCCGTGGGTGGGACTGGAGAGCAGAGGAGATTTCCTGCAGCTCAGAAAGTTGGCAGCCAAGCCATAAAGCATGGGGAACTCTCCAGAGTCTCGTGGATGCTAAGATCCCAAGCCCTGCTGAAAGGCAAGTTCTGAGAACACTTTCAAGCTTTGGAGCCAGTGGTAAACTCTAAAGTTGCAACCAAGTTGCAGCGAAACCTAACCTAACTCAAATTGAGAATTCTACTTTGAGGTAGCAGACCATTCTATTGGTCTTTTACCCAAGAGTTTAATTCTGGAGCTCACAGACCCAAATGGTTCAGATGGAGCCAATTCCACCCCCTTCCCTGTCCAGCTGTGCTCCAAGCAGCCCAAGTCATTGCTGTCAAGACCCACACCTCACTCCACAATTAACGTCCACTAATAATTTGCATTCATTCTTGGGATGCTGTATGTTTTTGTACTCTATGCAGTGGTATGCTAAAGGAGGATCAATAAGAGAGTGTTTCTCTTGGCAAAAAAGTTTTCAAGACAGGCAGAGGGAGATACATAGCTAAGTACATAATTACTTGACCTCACCTAGTTTACTAGAAAAGTATTTCTTTAGAGAATTGTTAGTTCTTGAAAAAGAATTCAACTAAACACTGGTCTTTATCTCTAAATGACTCATTAGAGACACTATTCATCTTAGCAGAACAATTCCTGGTGCCAGATTTAAAGGATAGAAAATCATTATTTTCCATTACCAAACAGAGTTTTGGCCAGAAACAAATGTCCAGTGGGAGATTTGAAAGGAAAACAAATTTCTATTTAATTGATCTTAATGTCTTCCTGAAAACCTGACTATTAAATGATTTCCTCCTCAGTGAGTCAGGGGGACTCAGGAGTATCTTAGTGCTCTCAGGGTCTCTACCTTTTCTCCATTGGTTTTGAACCCTTTTCCTTCTCTGAACATTTGTAGCTTTTCTCTGTGTATGAATTTTTAGAATAAGTCTTTGAAATGCTTAGGCATTGGAGATCTGAGTCAAACCCAACGCAAATGATACCAATTCGGGGACTTTATTTTGAAGAGAGCCCTTTGCTCTACTGTAAATATCTTGGCATGCTTCCTGACACTTCCAATCAAAGTCATATTTCTGATTTCAGTCACGTGCAGGGCTAGGAAGGGAACAGATGCTATTCTGAGGGCAAGGAGAGAGCATGCTCTGTGCCAGGCACTAGTCTAATGGCTTTACATCTGTTAACTGCTTATTCTTTAGACCAAATCTTGGAGATAGGTACTATTTTTAATCTCCATTATATGGAATCAAACAGACACAGCTTCAGTTGTTTTCTAGTCCTGTGTTCAGTTCCTAAATCAGGGTTCAGCAAACTTTTCCTATCCTAGGCCATTTAGTAAATACCTTAGGCTTTGCACAACATATGGTCTCTGTCACAACCTCTCATTTTTGCCATCGTAGCATGACAGTGTCCACAGAGGGTACCCAAACAAATGGGTGTGTCTTTGTTCCAATAAAACTTTATTTATGGAGACTGAAATTTGAATGTCATGTAATTTTCACAGGGCATGAAATATTATTCTTTGATGGTTTCAAGCCATTTAAAAATGGAAAAAACTTATCTAGCTCCAGGGCTGTACAAAACCAGGTGGTGATCCGGATTTAGCCCGCAGCCTCTAGTCTGGGGATCTCTGACCTAGATTAAAAGAAGATATCACTGCTCTCTATTCAGATGTAAATATCTGTCATCTGGGATGGAATGCCTCAACACTGATAACATGAAATGTTTAGAATTTGAAAAATGCTTCCTAGAAAAACCAGTAGAAACCATGTCATTTGGAAATGCTCAGCCTGGCATCCAGGAGAGCAGGCACATGGCCCTGGACCATATCATGTTGGTCGTGATGGTAGCGCAGGTCCCGAGAAGCCCTTTGGAATCAGGCTGCCTTGGGTTTGCATTCACTCCTCCACCTAATACTTGAGTAACCTTGAGCAAGTTACTTTTCCTCTTTGACTGTCAAAATCCTCATCTATAAAATGAGCATAAGAATTCCTCCTTGGTGAATATTAAGTGAAAAATATATATATACTGCTTCACAATATAAGCAGTTATATATTGCTCAGAACAGGAGAGTTTGGTAAAAGGTTGCTCTGCATGGATATCTCTTATATTCCTGACTATTCTGTTTAGTTCAATGGTGCTTTTAGATTGCATAATACTTCACCCAATAATTCTCTTACTAAAAAGGCAGGACTTGTTTCTCTTTTAATCATTGGAAATGTATAATATATAAAAGAGTAAATTCAATATATGTATAATTTAAAGAGTAGTTGAAAAACCACCCATGACCCCCTAACTCTGCTTATGAATTAGAACATCATCAGATGATCTCAAGTCTCCTAACCTGACCCTTCCAGATTACCTCCCTCCCTTCTCTATGCTATTCTGAATTTTAGGTTATTCATTCTCTTATTTTGCTTTTATAAATGTACTCCATACATCAACAAGTAATATATGCTTAGTTTTTTCCTACTTTTGACTTTCATACAAATGGAACCATACTCTATTTGTGTATCTCACTTTCCCCCTACCAACATGATATTTTTGAGGTTCTTCACATTGATCCATACAGCCATAGGTCTTCTTTTTTTTTTTTTTTTTTGCGGTACGCGGGCCTCTCACTGTTGTGGTCTCTCCCGTTGCGGAGCACAGGCTCTGGACGCGCAGGCTCAGCGGCCATGGCTCACGGGCCCAGCCGCTCCGCGGCATGTGGGATCTTCCCGGACCGGGGCACGAACCCATGTCCCCTGCATCAGCAGGCGGACTCTCAACCACTGGGCCACCAGGGAAGCCCGGTCTTCATTTTTGCTTCTGTGTAATTAATTTTCTGTCATATGAACATGTCACATTTTATGTATCCATTCTCCTGTTGACATTGGGGTTGTTTCTAGGTTTTTGCTATTACAAAGTTACTATGGCTTCTTGAATACTTCTCATAGGGGTGTATGTAAAAGAGTCCCTAAGTGTAGGTACAAACCTAGGTGTAGAAACCAGGTACAAGCTTGTGCCATAGAGTTTGCAGAAGTTCAGCTTTTCTAGGAAATTGTGGCTTGTTTGCTGAAGGGGTTGCTTCATTCACACCTATAATTTATGAGGGTTCCCAGTGCTTCACAGCCTTTTTTCTTTCTTTTCCTTTTTTCTTAAACTCTTAAAAATGGAAGCATAACACAAATTCAGAAAAGCCAACAAAACATAGATGTCAAGCTCAATGAATTATTACAAAGCGAGTATGTATGTAACCACCACCCAGGTCAGAGTGAGAATTTGTGACACCTCAGACGCCCCTGTTATGCCCCTTCCCAATATTTATCTTCTCCCTTCCCCCCACCAAAGGTAATCACATCTCTGACTTCAAATAGTTTTGTTTTGTTCATTTAAAAAAGCCATATAAATGGAATTCACTCAATGTGTATTCATTTATATCTGGCCTGTTTTGTTCAGTTTTATTTTTGTAATAGTCACCCATCTTGTTGTGTGTGGCTTGAATTCATTTATTTTCACAGCTGTATAGCGTTCCATTGTATATCCATTCTACTGTTAGTAGACATTTGTTTCCTATTTTTTGCTATTACAAATGGCGCTACTATGAAAATTTATGTATTTCTTGACGCAGCAGGCACTCATCCCTGTTGTATGTATAACTATGAATGGAATTGCTGTGTTATAGGGTAAACATGTTTAACTTCAGTAGATAACATCAGTTTTCCAGATAGTTCTACTAAATTAGTCTTCTACCAACAGTATATGAGAGTTGCTTTTGCTGCACATGCTCATGAGTGCTTGGTATTTTTTTTTTAATTTTGGCTGTCAGATGGATGTGTAAGTGACTTCTTAGAGTTTTTCATTTTCCTGATCTTAGAGAGGTTAAGCACATTGTCACGTGGTTGTTGGCTATTTGGATATCTTATTTTGTGAAGTGTCTATTCAAGTCTTTTGCCATGTTTCCTTCTGAGTTATCTTTAAAAATTATTTTATTGTTGTTTATTGATTTATTGGAGGTTTTTTTAAAAAAATATTCTACATAGGAGTCCTTTTTTGATTGTACATGTTGCCAAAATCTTTTCCCAGACAGGGACTTACCTTTTCACGCCTGGATGACAGCTCCTGATGAGCAGAGGTCTTTGAGTTTAATGGTGTGTCCTCTGGAGCTGTGTAGCACTGCACCCTGCTGCCATCTGGGGTTGAGTGTTTGCAATTAGGTGCTCATCAGATTTACAAAGGACAGGGAAGTGGTCAGAAAGAGACCACCTAAGCAAGCAAAAAGTCCTGACTTTCCAATATGAACTTCCAAACTATAGCCTTTCAAAATTCACTTGTTCCCAGACTGAATGGAAAAGAAGGGTGTGCTGTAAAACCAGAGTCGAATTTCAAGAATAAACAGTCTGTAGCTGTTTCGACAAAGAGGTTGACGGTTTGCCACAAAGGGGAACGGCCAGCTCTCTAGAGGCAGAGTGAGGGCCTTTCATGTGAAGCGGCAGGATTATCCTGGAGCAGAGCTGGTGGCCTGTGGCGTGGGAGGTGCTGGGCTGCTTTAGCTCTAGTCCTGCTTCTCTTTGGCCTCAATCTGGGTCATTAGGCTGAAGTTTTGCCTTGAGGGCCACCAGAGTGGGGTACTGCTTAGCAACATGCTGGACAGCTCAGCTTTGTGCTTTGTCCCCAGCCAGCGGGGTGAGGGAGTGTATGAACGAGTGAGTGAGAGAGAAAAGAGAGAGTGTGTATGTGGGGGCAGGAAGCCCCCAATATTCAGATTCAATAATTATCTTTATTTGCTGGTGAAAGGTAAGCTTTTACTTCAGGAACTTATGAGAGAGCTGTGAAGGGAGAAATACCTGTATGTATTGCAAAAACTTGCAGAAAGCCCCCTTTCCCTTCCCCATCAAAATACTTGGTGATTTTCTTGAATCTCTTGTTCCTTTATCAAAAAGAGAAACAATTATAATGACTACGGCTTCAAAAAAAAGAATCAAAGAAATGGTCAAAGAAAGATAGCATTTGTTAGATTGAAAGGGTCATAAAGTGCTGATCGGGGTGAATAAATAAGGAGGCTCCCTTTATGTATGTCCCAGTGAAACTTCAGAACATCAAAACTAAAGAGGAAATTCGGAAAGGCTTTAGAAAGACTTTACTTTCCTAAAGAAGGTGTTTGAGTTAATCCCTCAGGAATATCTTGTGTAAAGGACGGATTTAAAAATTACCTCTTCTATTCAAAGAAAGAGGTAGCATATGTGACTCCCTTCCCTTCCCTCTCCAAGTCCCTGTGGATAACAGAAAATGTATTAGAAAGCAGATGCAAGAAAGAATACCATCTTTGGATCAGAAGTCCTGCGGTATCTCTGGAAGATAGGAAATAGATGGAAGGAATCCAGGTCAAAGACATATGGAATAGGAATGGTTCTGGGTGCTTCAGGCAACAGATAACAGGGCAGCCATCATGGTGGTTGGGCAACTGCATCTGGAACATTTGGGCAGCTTTGACCTCTTCCTCTGGTTCCCTTATGTTGAGTCATGGGCAGCAGCAGGCTTGAGCTGGAGGTACCTTATGTGGACGATATCCAGAAGGAACTACAACCTTCAGCCTGAAATCAAGTTACTAACTCACACTCTTCCCATGTGGCCTGTCTTGCCCTCCCCTACAACCTCTGGAGGCCACTGTATTAAACAAATAACATAAAATACAAAGATGAGCATCCAACCATGAATCGCCAAACACTTTAGGAAACATCAGTTCATTGCGTAAGACACTCTGATTCAGCAAACCAAAGGGCTGTCACCAAGAAAACAGCATTAATGGAGTAACAGGGATTGGACTTTAAAAGAAGCAAAGTGGATATCCTTAGAGGAGTAAGAAGAGTTTATTCCATAAAATAAGAACAGTCATCTGTTTCAAGAGCCAAATAGACATCACATTAGAAATGAAATATTTAATTGATGTTTTAAAACAACTCATCAGTGGGATGGAAAGCAGGATGCACACAGCTGGAGAAGAAATTAATGAGCTGGAGGTTTGAATAAAGAAATAATTCAGAATGTAATACAAAAAGCCTTAGATTTAAAAGAATGAAACAAAGGTTAAAAAGACATGGAGGATAGACCTAGGAGTTTCAAAATCCATTTGCTAGGGTCTCTCAAAGGAGAGAGGAGAGAGAGAGCGGTTGAGGTGAGGAAGAGCCCGGGAAGGGAAGAAAAGAATCAAAGAAATGGTCAGAAATGAGTTGTTGGATTACAACGGTCCCCACAGTGCTGATCTTGATGAATAAATAAAGATGCTCCTTAGACATATCAGAGCGAACATTCAGGGTAAAGAGAAGATCTTGAAAGGCTTTACAGAGAAGGAAGATGGGATACTGTTTTCATTAGAGGCATGAGGACTCTTCGCTGTCTTGAGGGGGTGGGGAGAGAATCCATCTTTGAGGAGAGGCTTGGGTGGAAATAGAGTTAATATTGCAATATAGTTTTACATTGTGAACATAAAACTGCATTCCTGTTGTTAGCACACTCTTCTTGGTTGTTCAGGTTACATATCCTTGGAGAATGGTTTGGATTCTCTAAGATACATGTGAGATATTGTTGGTCAAAGCAGAGTCTTTGAAATGCTGCACAGTCCTGGTTTGGAATTTAGCCCTGAAAGGGCTTCATAGCCATCTGTGTATGCAGCCCTCTTTTTCTGCCTGGGGCCAAGACCTTGTTTACCACCCTGGAGGACACAGCTAGGACTAGAAGTGGCTGAGATTTCCTTTCAAAATCCAGGGCTTTCCAATGGAATGGTTGACAGCTCTTCTTACCCGGATGGCTCTGTTTAGGCTGCTGATGGGGTAACAGGCTTGCCCACTTCCTACCCTGAGCAAAAAGAAATGCCATTTATCCTAGATAATCTTTTAAAGTAAGTAGGAAAGAACAGATGCTGAGTTTTAGTTCATATTAAGATTGAATTTGCGAGGGCCTGCTTATTGGTAACTTGATAACCTTGATTAACTGTCCAGGTCACTGGAGTCCTCACAGTACTCGTGGGTTTATAATGGAACAGTTAGCCCTGGAACATGGGCTCAGATTTCTTAGCAAAGGGCTCCTCGTGGAGAGGAATAATGACCAGTCTTACTATTTATGGGATTTCTCTCTTTATTTAGTTAAGAATAGCACATTTTAGGGTTTCCCTGGTGGCGCAGTGGTTGAGAGTCCGCCTGCCGATGCAGGGGACACGGGTTCGTGCCCCGGTCCGGGAAGATCCCACATGCTGCGGAGCGGCTGGGCCCGTGAGCCATGGCCGCTGAGCCTGCGCGTCCGGAGCCTGTGCTCCGCAACGGGAGAAGCCACAACAGTGAGAGGCCCGCGTACCGCAAAAAAAAAAATGAATAGCACATTTTATTGAATGAAAGAACTCCATGTTTCTATTATTTTTCATATTAACTCCCTAAACTTCTCTTGTGTGATTTTAGAGGCCAGAGCCCACCAGTTGCTGAATTTAACTTACTCCTGAAAGCTCACACTTTGGAAACCTATGGGGTGGATCCCCACCCATGCAAGGTAATGCCCCTCACTGCAGGTCTACATATAATGATTGTTTTGCCCAGAAAAGAGTTAATTGGTATGCAGGTCTGGAGGATCCCTTCTAGGATATTTCCATAGCCTAACCCATCACGCCTAATCATAAGGGACAACAGTGGGCTGCAGTCACATGCTTGGGTAGTAGATTTTCTCTATTGGCCTCTTCTAATTGCTTGCTAATTCATTCAGCCATCAAGTGGATGGTTTTACTCCTGAGAAGTTATAGGATCCTAACAGGTTTATTTTCAAAGGCCATTGCCAGCAAGAATGCAGTCTTTAAAAATGGGTAAGTGCAAGGAAAAAATTAAAATTCACATTAGGAGTACGTATTTGTTTTCCGTTTTTCCTTTTTCTCGAATTAATACTTGACAGCATTTCTCTCAAGTGGGAAACCCAGACCACCTGTGTCAGAATTACCTGGGCCCCACCCCAGGGCCCCTGAATCAGAATCACTGGGGGTGCAGCTGGGGAATCTGCCTTTTAAACAAGCTCCCAAGGTGAGGCTCAAGCACATGTTTTCCAGAAATGTTTTATGAAAACAGTGTTCTTTCCATATCCTAAACCATACGTCAGTCAGACTCTAACCTGAATTCTAAACTAAGCGTTTATATCAGCCAGGCTCTTAAAGGTATGTCTTTGAGTCATACTAGAACATTTTTTTACCCAGATGGGACCAGCTAATAGTATTTGGTGAAGTCCTCGTGCTAGAGATGTAGCTCAGGCTGCTTATTAGAAGGACCTGGGAAGTTTCATAAACTCCTGTTGCCCAGTGCCATCAGGATCTGTGAGGGTGCAGCCCGGGCAGAGAACCAGTGGGGCCTGTTTACAGTGGCATGTGCATCTTCTGGCTCTGCCCACACAGTTATTTTAGAATATTTGCCAGATGTCTCTTCCTGCTAATAGTATAAATCAGATTATTCCATTTAGTGAATTAGATTTTATCCACAAATTTGAGCCTCTCTGTCTGTTTTATTTATTACTTGGAGACCGACTTGGTGTTTGTTGTTGTTGTTGTTCCTTTGCCTTCCCTTATCAATGCTTAGTTTTCCCGGTGGAGGCTGGAATCAAAGTAGGCATTTCCAGGCATGTCTTTATATTTACATTGCCAGAAATCCTGTGTGGGATTGAGTCCAGTTAGATTAGACGCTCAGGGATTTGGTTTCAGGGCTAATGAAAACCAAGAACAGTTTGCCCACATTGTAGGACAGATCTGAGAACTCAGGCAGCACCAGAACGCACTTGGAAGTAGACTAGTGGTTTGGGACTAATCTGTATTTTCCCAGGAGGTTCCTGGTGAGGCAGAAGGCCCATTCCTCAGACGGGAAAGCTATACATTCCTGGCCCTCGCCCAAATTTTAGGCGTACTGCGGTTGGAAGTCCCATCTCAGAAGCTTAGTTGATTTCTACAGTCATTGTAATTAACCTGAAATTAACCCAGGGTGAGGATGAATAAGCATATCATTTATCCTTTATTTTATATTCCTTAATCCAAATATGCTTTTATTTCTTTCTTTATTTTTTTTCAGGATTCAACAGGCACAACAACATTTTTAGGATTCACTGCTGCAGGCTTTGTGGTATTTCAGGGAAATAAGAGAATCCATTTGATAAAATGGTGAGTAGTGAGTACTTCTTTGGAAAAATTTGTTTAATCTTGTTTTTTTTATTAATCTCGTTTTTCTTTCCCAGCCTTTGACTTTTTGCTTGGAAATGTCAGGTAGAATGCCTAGGATCCATTTCTCTGCCCTGGAACTTCTTATAAAGAGATTATTCATCTCAAAATGGAACCCAATCTCAGTTGTCTTAGACCTTGGGAGACCTGGGGTGTGTCCTGGGCTCGGGGGGCTCTGCCTTTGAAGAAAAGGTGTCCAGGATTGCTGGTGAGGAAACACTGGCCAGAGGGGTGACCACGGGCTGGGTCAGGGCAGGATAAATGTTCAAGTTCCCTTGAATAACTCAGGACCCCCTCTCTTCCACTCACTCCTTTCCATTCCCTTCTGTTGAATCCTCACTTTAGACTCCCCCTTTGTAATCCAGTGTATCAGTGACGATGCTTTTCGCTCAAAGGAACAGGAATGTCTGCTCACAGTGGCTTACAAATGAGAGGACTGATTATCTCAAACAGCAAAAGTTCCAGGGGTCGGGCAGCCCCATGGTCCTTTAACTTAACTGCCTGACAACACCGTGAAGGACTTGGACCCCTCCATTCTCTTCTCTGCCATCCCAGGGTGGTGGGTTTTATCCCCAGGCTTGTGCTCATAAAATGGCCATGCGTGCAACTCTGGCCCTTACATCTTCACACAGCAACACTCCCTGAAGGAGAGCAGCCCCTTCCATGTGTCTCATATTAAAACAAGGATAACTTTTTCAGAAGCTCTGTAGGAAACTTCCTGTGTATCTAATTGGGCAAGATAGGGTCATATGCGCCTCCTTAAACTAATCCCTCCAAGAAGAAGAATTCCACAATGAGGTTGGTCAAATCAAGGTCCATCCTTTTGGGGCTGGGAAGAGCATCATCTGCATGAACAGTTGATCTAGAGGAAGAATAAAGTCTGGGTTGTGTCTGGAAAGACATGGGAGGATGGACCGGCAGTGCCCACTATGTCCAATCAAGGAACAAAGTAGCTTTAGTAAAGAGTGAAGAAGGCTGAACATTTTATATGCGTTAGAATATTGTAAGGGCTTAGTCTTGTTCATAGCTTCAGCTTAATTTGGTCCCCTCCCTGATGGTCCCTGACAGATTTGTCACCCAGTGTCTCACTGAGTGGTGGGCTCACTCTTTTGGCCTGAGCCCTTGGGTCTGAAGTTCTTGATGGGCCAGTGGGCATCCATCCTCAGTCCTGGGTTTGAAATGCTCTTTTGCACTTACCTGAACCTCTGTTTCATGGTTCTGTTAGCTTCAGGATTTCTTTCAGCACTCTTTATCAAGTCCCCCCACCACCACTTCTTGGCACTCTCCTTCCCTTCCCTTCCTGCCTTCCCTTCAACCCTTCTCTACTAGATTAGCATCAGTCAGCTCATGCTCTTTTTTATTATCAGCCCTCTCTTTCCAAGAATGCTAATTTATCTAAGTATCTTCTCTTCCCACTCTATCACTGCCTTTATTCATGTCATACTTTCAGTTCCCATCTGTGCCCACTTATTCTCTTCCTCCACAATTATCATTCTCAAACTCTCACGTGCCTCTAATAAATCACTTAACTCTCTGTGTCTCAATGTACTCATCCATAAAATGGACATCAGTTATATCCGACTGCTTTATAGGAAAGAAAGGAGATGGGGGAAAAGCAGGTAAAATAGTGTGTGTGTGAGTGATTTGATTTGTGAACAAGGATGTTTTATGAATGTATAACATGGTGGAGTTACCAGTTTTCTTCCTTGTATTTTCAGTACCTGTAAAGAAGCTCCAATGTTAACCACACTTCAGTCCATTCCAGAATAAGTTCCCTAGCGATTTCTGCTGACTTTGGGGAGCATGGGCAATGCGGGCAGGGACTTCCCCATCCTCTCCTAGGACTACAAAAGGCTTGAGGATGCTGAAGGGTGTTTGATTCTCAGGTACTACTCAACTTTGGAGTAGCTGGGTTAGAACCTGACATCTGTCACGTGCAGATTAATTGCAAGTCTCTCCCATTTGGCTCTTTAGTTTCTTCTTGGGTACACTGAAGAGTTGAGATGGACAATCACCAGACCATTTGTTTCTGGATTCTACATCTTGGTGTTCCTGGTGGGGTGCTGATGCCATCCCCATCACTTCCAGCCACGGCTTAGGCACGTATTTGTAACAGCCATGTACATGTTACTAAAATAAATTTTCTTCCCACGTTAAACCTAGTTTTGTTTTTGACATCCATTGAGCTTTGTCACTCTTGCAAATCCTCTCCACAGCTTAATATGACCACACAATTCCTTTTCCCCCAGGAAAAGCACAGGGGCACACATCACTGTCCTAGGAATTAGATCAAAGGAATAAAAATAGAATTCTCTCCTCTCTTTACACGTGTCTCCTCACCAAGGAGGTGACCTTAGGTCTACATTTCAGTCTGATTTTAACTGAGCAGCTCCTTAAGATGGAGCCTCAAGTCTTTTGACTACAGTTGATCAAGTTGTCCTTAACAGTTTTGAGCATCTCAGTATCTAATACAATTATTCATTTATCAACAGGGAGAGCAGAAATGAAAATTTTGCATTGTGGTGTGTGTTCCTTGGAGATGGATGTGAAAGGTTACAGATACTGTGAATCCATATTGTTTCATTAACCGAATATGAAATAACTACATTCTTCCTATCTCGCAAAATGGGCTGAACAATTAACATTGTTCTGGTCATTAATGTTCATGGAACCCCTAGGGCTCCTTGGAGGAAAGCTGCAGCTTAACGGTAAAAACAATGGAATAAATCATTCTGAGCTGCCTACGGAGCCTCTCTTGGGAAGAAAATTGCTGTATCATTCACTTGGGGGCTCTTTGCTGCTCATTAGACCTTCAGCCATGATAAGATAATATCTCATTTCATTGCAGTCTGCTTGGCATTTGTGAGTCAGGCGGATTCCAATGGGAAAGCCAGGTACCTTGGTTAGCTGCTACTTTTTTTCTTCTCACCCAAAGAGATTTTCTTTTCTTAGGCCGGATGTCTGCAAATTGAAGTTTGAAGGGAAGACATTTTATGTGATTGGCACCCAGAAGGAGGTCAGAAACTGTTTTTCTCGCTGTCTGTTGTTGTGTGTGAAGGTGTGTGTGTGCAGGTGTGTGTGTGCAGGTGTGTGTGTGCAGGAGAAAGAGTCAAGTGTAAAATGTGCCTTTAGTCATGTAGCCCCCAGAAGACCATGATGTTAAAGTTTGTGATGATACTGGAAGTTTAGAGTTAAATAAACACAGGCTTTGCACATTTAAGAATAAATTCAGTGGGCTTCCCTGGTGGCGCAGTGGTTGAGAGTCCGCCTGCCGATGCAGGGGACACGGGTTCATGCCCCGGTCCGGGAAGATCCCACATGCCGTGGAGTGGCTGGTCCCATGAGCCATGGCCGCTGAGCCTGTGTGTCCAGAGCCTGTGCTCCGCGACGGGAGAGGCCACAGCAGTGAGAGGCCTGCGTACTGCAAAAAAAAAAAAAAAAAGAATGAATTCAGTGAGCAGTGCTGTCCATATACCCCTGTGTAAAAATAAGACTGTGATAAACTTGAGAAGTAGAAAATTGAACTTCTCCCTACCTCTGTAATTTGCCAGAATGATGAAACAAATGAATAATACTTAAAGATAGCTATCAGCCAGCGCTGGTTAGAGTTTTATAAACAGAGTCTGTAAGTCCAGGGAATCTTAAAATGTTGGTTGGCTTCATCCTTTGGGAGGAGGCCATTACCAAAACATTGAGCCTCAGAGCTAGGTGTGGAAGTTTCTGGATTTTCTTGACCCTAGTTTTTGGTTTAAGCACTAGATATTCAAGAATGGCAAATAAGTTTTTAAACTCATCCCACTCTGATTGAGAGTTAGGCAGTGCTTGGAGTGTTGAGAAGGATTGTGAAGCCGTTCTTTATCAGAAACAGGGCCTGGATGGGTTAGTAATATCTGCAAAGGGTGAGGGAGGGGGGAATACCATTTCAGGAACACTTCTAAGAACACAGTAATGCATCAGTTACTTCAGATCCGTTTGGTAAGCGGCAGGATGCAAATAGGTAAATTCTTGAAGGAAAAACATGAAAAACATACACTGTGTTTAACATGCCCTTTCTTGTTTTGTTATTTTTTTTATTAGAAAAAAGCCATGTTGGCGTTCCATACTTCAACACCAGCTGCCTGCAAACATCTTTGGAAGTGTGGGGTGGAGAACCAGGCCTTTTATAAGTAAGTAGCTTTTATTCATTTAATCATAGGTTTTAAAAGCACCCCTGGAACCCTTTATGTTTTGCGAACAGCTGCATATTCATTTCTTTTAATATAGTCCTTTTCAGTATATTTAAGTGAATTATAAATTTGGTACATTGTTCAGGGTGACTCCCAAGCACTGCTGGCCTGATCAAGTCCTGAACTTTATTTTATATTGGGTGTTTCCCATAGAATTGCTGTGGGCTTTTTTTTTTTTCTTTTGATATTGCTATTTCCATCCAGCCTGTCATGCAATCTTTTTTCGGTTCGTGTCTCCTCAGAAGCAGACCTTGAGAAGAGTTTTGTGCAAGTAGTTTCTTTGGGATGTGGTTACTGAACATACCAATAGAGGAGTGGAGGAGGGAGAAATAAGCAATTTAGGACACGTTATTGAGCAGTCACTACTGAGAGCAGCTGGGCTCAGCTCTGCTGGGGAACTTGGCAGACTGTAGAACAGGCCTCAAAGTTCTCCCACTGACCCGCAAGGAGGTTGGGCTGTTTATCTACTAATTCCCCATTCATTTTGGCTTAGAGACACTTACGAGGGCAGAGTTAATACTCTCTGAGCATGACTTGAATGTGCTCTCAACACTAGAAAAGAAACCTTGGGCAGGGAGTCACACATGTTCATAGTAAGAAGGCTTCAGTATATAGAGATGAGAGTCAGTGCTGGACAGGACTTCAGAAACCAACCATAAAGCTCTCAGCTTTCAAAAGAGGTTAAAATTTAGGATTTTTCCGTGAGTTCTAGCTTCTCCTCTTTGAGACACTTGCTGACTGGAAGAACAGTGGTGATGGATGCAGTCAGGAACCTAGCCAGCCCCGCCTGGGGTATCAGCACTGCTCACCCCTGGAGCTCATCCAGGCAGCTTTTGCTCTATTTCCCGACTCCCTCCCCACTGAAATACTGTCTTTCTTATTAGACTTACCTGAAAATGCTGAATCTCTGAACGTCCTAGGCTTTGGCTGACAAGGACCATCAAGAGAATGAAGGCTGGAACAGTGTTTTTCAAACCCCTTTTCAGCCACAGAACTCTTTCCCTTAAACAGAAAGTGTAGGCAAAGCCTAATATGTAAAAAAGATAAAAATAGAGAAGCTGTGTTGTTGGTGGGGACCAGAGATGGGATTGGGGACTGGAGACCCTTCACTCATTGCTCACTGCTCCCCAGGAGGTTGGGTGACCAGTTGTGTGAGTTTGCCCGGAACTTTCCCAGGTTTAGAATGAGAGTCTGGTGTCCCAGGAAACCCCTACATCCTGGGCAAATCCTGTCAGGAGCATGAGATGATTCACAAAATGCTGTGCTTCTTGGAAGGATGATATGTATCGATGAGACCTCAAGGCATCTGTGAGTCCCCTGCAGCGTTTGAGAACTGGTAAACAAAGAACACCTGATGGCCTCTGAAAAATCAGCATGTCTAGACCTCTCCATCCACATGAGAGTGGAGAAAAGGAAAAGCAGACAGTCTGGTGCTCTTAGTCTTTACTTGGAGCCTGCACATTTTTTTGTTTTTGTTTTTAATCATTTTAAAAATTTAGATAATACTCATATACCATAAAATTAACCCTTTAAAGTATACATTCAGTGGTTTTTAGTATAATTCACAAAGGTATGCGTCCGTCACCACTATCTAATTACTTAGGACATTGAGTAGTTTTTTTTTTTTTGCACACATATTGTTTTATCACGTGTGAGCAAGTCAGTTGGTGTATGGAGTCAAATAAGGTAAAAACAGAATTGAAAAGAGGGGGAAGAAGGGGAAAAAAGCCCACAATCGAAGGAATCCGTTTTGGACGTTTTGGGATACAGTCATTATCTGGCAGCTAACAAAGTGGTCTGATAATTCTGTCATTGAATGGGCCAACTAGGCATATCAAAGAAACCACTTCCAATCATCTGTAGATGCTTCAGAACCCAGGGAGTGTAGCTGTGAGCACAGGTGGCGCCCTATAGAGTTGGCTGAGTCCTTGCATCAGCACCTCTGCTTTGGTTGGGACAGGCTACCCCCTCTCTCCCATTAGGACTTCTAATCACTAATATTTGTACTGATCTGAGTTTTGCCCAAATCTTGTGTTCCTCCACTGTCCCATAACCATCCCTGTTCCTTAGGAAAGAGGAAAGATATAGCTCGTCCTGACCCAGCTGTGTGACCTTGGACCAGTGGCCAGCCTCAGCCTTCTCCTATGTAGAATGGAGGGAACTGGGACTCAGGCATGGTTTGCTTGCATCACTGGGGCCTAGTGTTAAGGACTGTGGGCTTTAGAAGCCAACAGGCTTGGGTTTGAATCTTGACTCTGTCGCTTACTAGCCGTGTGGCCTGGAACAAAACACTGAACACTTTGAGCCTCATCTTTATTTTTCATCTGTACAATGTGATTGGCAATCCCTGCCCTGCAGTGTTTAGTTCTGCCAGGCACATTGACCATCGATAAGTGGTAGCTGCTGCTATGACTATGACAACTACCCCCTCCACTAATGGTGAAAGTCTTCTGAGTGCCAGTTAGTTGCTGAGCCCAGTCACTTCTGAAGGGCTCTGATCCTGTGAAGCTTAGGAGTGGGCTCCTGCTTCCTCTCCTGCTCCGTCCCTTTCCCAGGCAGTGGTTTTGGCCCTGCTTCCAGCTGACCGGCACTGTGCCTTCATGGTTTCGGCTGGCAGAGCAAGGGCCCTGATCTTGTTTTCTGGGTTGGGGGTGATTTGCTCCCTCCTTTTCACTTCACCTGCCATGAGAACAGGGAGGCCCAGTGGCCAAGAATTCTCTAGTGTGCTTTTAACATATGACTATGGTGCTAGTTGTCAGCTGGCCCGGGGCCACTGATCAGGTTTGAAAGCCCTGACTCTGAGATTTGCTGCCTGGGAACAGAGCCCAGAAGCAGAAACTCTGATTCTCCCTCCTGCTGCAACCCCCAGAGGATCCCCAACACAGACTTAGGTAGTCACCATCTCAGAGCTTCCTCTATGCCGTGTGTTTTTAGGTGCTACCACCTAAAATGAGCACTGGAACATGCCATTTCTGGGCGCTGATTCCCTGAAAGCACACTGGATTCCCTGAAGGGTTCAGTGGCTCCCTGGTGCTTCTATTTGATGAATCTTTATCTCACACTAGCTTTACGCCATGTCAGTGCTAGGCACTGAGGGCACAGTGGAGGCTCAAATGAAACTCTCTGTTCCCAGCTTTGTATGGAATTGTGTGCACAACATAAAGGCAGTCCCTAATAAATTCCTTATCTAGAGTTAGTGTACATTTTGTCAAAGGAACAATATTATACTTGGTTGTCAAGGACCCAGAGTATCTCCCTAAACTGACACCTCTCACACTTTAATGAGCACGTGAATTACCCAGAGATGCTATTAGAATGTGGATTCTGGTTCAGTAGGTCTGGGTGGGGCCCAAGAGTCCATATTTCTTATAAGCTCCCCAGTGATGCTGAGCTGCAGGCCCATGGACCACACTTGAGTAATAAGGTTCTAAACCAGAGGTTCTCAGCCTGACTGCATGTTAGAATCAGCTGGGAGAGCTTTTAAACAATACCAACATGGACCCTACCCCTGACCCAATTAAATTGGAATCTGGGTCCTCACAAAAATGTGTACACGAGTGTTCATAGCAGCATTCTTCATAATAGCTAAACCAAATGGCCATCAACTGATAAAAGGATAAAGGAAAGTGGTATATCCATACAATGGAATATTATTCAGCCATAAAGGGAAGGAAATACCTACTGATTCCTGCTACAACATGGATGAAACTTGAAAACATGATGCTAAGTAGTAGAGGAGATAAGGAATGGAAGAAGGAAGGAGTGGAAGAAGGAAGGGACTGCCAGTGGGTACAGGGGGCTTCCTTTTGGGGTGATGAAAATGTTTTTTGATGAATTTTTAACTTCATGCATTATACTGAAAACCACTGAAACATAAAATCTAAAAGGGTGAACTTTATGTTATGTGAATTATATTTCAATAAAGCTGTTATTTTAAAAATTCAGAATCTGGGATGAGGGGACTAGATGTTGGTAGTAATACACCTTTCCCAGGAAGTGTGAGCCTGCAGCCTAGGGTTCAATGCTCTAATCCAGTGATTCTCAGAGTTAGGGTCCCTGGACCAGCTTCAGCATCCCCTGGGAACTTGTTAGAAAGGCAGATTCTTGGGCTCCAGCCCAGACTTACTGAATCAGAACCTTGTGTTTTCAAAAGCCTGCCAGGTGATCCTGATGCTTTCTGAAGTCTAAGAAACTGCATGGCTAAAGCATTATTTTAAAAATACAGACAAGCCTGGGTTTGCAGCCTGGTTCCTCCAGCTTCTATGGTGTGACCATTGTTAAGTGACTTCACCGTTCTCTACCTCAAGTTCCTCATGTAAAAATGTGGATTGCTTCCTCCTAGGAGAGAGCTGTGAGGATGAAATGAATTAGTGTATTTAAGATGCTTTGGACGGTGAATGGCCCCTAGTAGGGGTCAATAATAACATATGTTGTTACTGCTCTGCTTACTCCAGAAGCTGTAAACCATGGGAAAAAGGGAAGTTGTATTGTTAGTTCTAGAGGCGGCCTTTAGAGCACCACCCACTGTGCTGACCTCCATCCCCAGCCCCTGTAGTAGCAGGTACCAGAGGAGAGAAGCTAGAGGCAGGGGTGAGTGGAGGCGTGTTCCTGCAGAGCTGTGCTGTGTGTGCATCGGATGATACTGACACTCAAAGAACACTTTGCCTGCTCCAGACACTGTCCGCATGTGTTCACACCTCACATATATTACCCCATTTAAAACACACCTTCAACGTCAGGAGTGGGCACAACTCCCTAGTGCCATGGAAGGCTACAGTGGTCTCTGGGTACAGTGGCTCTGCCCTGGCAATTCTGGGGTGGGGGTGGTGGAGAGCTGTGACAGCAGAAAGGAAAGCAGTGGCGAAGCCACCATGTGAGTACACAGGTGTTGCCAAGTCATGTTCATGTGCTGGTCAACTGGGGACTGGATTTCTCTGTGAGGTCAGATGTTTGAGAATAGTCAGTGCTTCTGTGCTGGAAGTTTGATGGGGAGTTGGAGGTGGAAGGAGGGAGAGGGCAGGCCTGGAAGAAGGTCGGAGGAGAGAGAATTGCTAGTTTCACTAGGTAGTGCCTTGATTGCCTTCGTTGGGAGGAAGACTTTTGCTCTGGGCTCGTTGATGGGAGAGACTGGGAACAGAGAGCTGGAACAGGTCAGCTAGAGCTGGAGCATAAAGGCTCTTTTATTGGCCTTCAGAGTGTTTGACACGGTTCCCGGGATTGGTCATGGCTTAAAGGATTGGCTTTGGTAGCTCAATAGTGAGAAGGCAATACAGAGGTCTGGAGAGTGATAATGGGGGTGGGGGAAAGGGAGAGAGGGAGGGAACGTATTATATAATGAGCAGGTAGTACTCTAGGTGTTTTCAAATCATTTAATCTCATTTAACCCTCCTCAGAACGCTATGAATTAGGTATTATAATACCCTTACCCTTTAAAAAATTTATAGAGAAACTAAGGCTCAGAGAAGCAACATGACTTGACCAAGGTCACAGGATCAAAAGCAGGAAAGAACCTGGCCCCTTGTTTCTTCAGGTAAAATGCCACCTGGGAGTCATTCAAGGAGAATATGGGGACTCAGAGTTTCTCCGGTAGTAGGCTGCCTTGGAATGACCTTGGAGTGTTTGATAAACACCTATATACAATGGAATATTACTCAGCCATAAAAAGAAACGAAACTGAGCTATTTGTAATGAGGTGGATAGACCTAGAGTCTGTCATACAGAGTGAAGTTAGTCAGAAAGAGAAAGACAAATACCGTATGCTAACACATATATACGGAATTTAAAAAAAAAAATGTCATGAAGAACCTAGGGGCAAAACGGGAATGAAGACGCAGACCTACTTGAGAATGGACTTGAGGATATGGGGAGGGGGAAGGGTGGGCTGTGACAAGGCGAAAGAGAGGCATGGACGTGTATACACTACCAAACGTAAGGTAGATAGATAGTGGGAAGCAGCCGCAGAGCACAGGGAGATCAGCTCGGTGCTTTGTGACCGCCTGGAGGGGTGGGATGGGGAGGGTGGGAGGGAGGGAGATGCATGAGGGAAGGGATGTGGGAACAGATGTATATGTATGACTGATTCACTTTGTTATAAAGCAGAAACTAATTAAAAAAATAAATAAATAAACTTAAAAAAAAAAAAAAAAAAAAAACTCCCAGACCCCTCTCCAGACCTGCTTTATGAGAATCTGTAGTGATGCAACCTGAGAGCTGGTATTCTTAACCCCTACTCCAGGGGCAGCTGATGCACAGCCAGGTTTGGAAGGACGGCTAGGTGCATGTCCTGTGACCCAGCCACCTTTCTCTTGCCCCCGTGCATTTCCTTCCATCCTACTCTCTGTTTCTCAATTCCCAGCGGGGGGTTTGTGGGGTTCAAGCTCTCAGAATAAATTCCCCTGTTAAAATTCCATTAAATATCTCAGCCCAAACATTATCGGGCGTCTCCCTGGACATTTGGGAGGGTGTGGGTTTGGTGGTAATGCTCTCCGTAGAGTGTCTATGAGCAAATGAAATCATGCAAAGAATCATCAAGGGCACTCAGCTGCCAGGAAGAAGCCAACACTTTTTTCAGTCCTCTCATCCTGAGCAGAAAGCTATTCACTTTCTCTGCACAATGTGCCTTCTGACCTGTTTTTCTTGAGGCACTCTGGGTTTGTGTGGATGCAGTGGAGCACTGAGGCCACCCGCCAAGGGGCTGTTCTGGGTGTAAGGAGAAGACAGTGGCCTCCACATGGGACTTGGAAGGGCAGGAGCTAAGGCTGAACCGGTGAGAGATAGAGCCGCCCACTGCTCCCCAGAAGAGCCCCCTGTCACCGGAATTGCTGTGCTGTCCACACCCTTTTGAGCTTCTGGCATCTTCCATAAAATGGGCACAGAGTTGAGTCTGAATTCCAAAAACTGTAATTAAGACTCTTTCGGTGTGATGAATTGGGAGATCGGGATTGACATGTATACACTGATGTGTATAAAATGGATGACTAATAAGAAAAAAAATAAAAAGACAACAACAAAAACAAACAAACAAACAAAAAGACTCTTAGTAATCTTTTTAGCAGGCTTCCTTGCCCCGAGGATCCTTAGGAACCTAGAACAATAACAGCAAAACAATAAAAAAGCAGAAGCTGCTTTAGAATGTTTCTCCACCCTCCATCTCTGAGTACATGGGAGCAACAACCCTGCTGAGAAGATGGGGAGAGGCATCCGTGACGGAAAATGTGTCAGGCCCATGGCTCTCTAGGGCTAAGGTTGGAAGTGGGGGGAGCAGACAGGGCCAGAGCAGGCACGTCCTCAGAGGACGAGGCACAGTGGATGCTGCCCCACATTAGCCAAGCTTGCTGGGCCATTTTCTCCTCTTGACTGGGTACGGTCTGTAACCTGGCTTTGGCCAGCAGCCTGTCCTAGGTGTCCAGACCCCCTCCGGGGTGTGGATCTCATGTGCTCTGCTTGTCCTTAGGGCTCCCACATTGTCTTCTCTGGGCGCTGCCTTGACAGGAATCCCCTTCCCTGGGCTTGCGCCCTTCTTCCCCTGCCCATCTTGCTCTCTAGATTTATCCTTTGTAGCCAGGGCCCTTCTCTGTGGGTTCAGGCCGTTTGCAAGAGTGTTTCTGTGGCTTTCCATTGTTCTGAGGACAAAGACCAAATCTTTAACAAAGTCAAGTCCTGCTACATTAGGGGGGAAAAGGTGTGAGCCAATGTGTGTAAAACAACCGTAATAACAATACCGGGAAATGCATGTCAGATCATCTTCTTAGTTCTCCAGTGCTCAGGCTCAGAGCTTTTGCCTGCTGGGCTTTCTGCCTAGAACACTGCCACCACCGGCCCTGTTAACACCTTCCCTCCCCTGGATCTTAGCTCAAAGGTCCCTTCCTCAGGGCACCTTCTGTGGCCCCCAGACCAGATCGGCACCACTTTCACCCCAACACTTTCGTTGCATCTTTTCCTTCATGCGTGCACCACAGCATGTAATTTACATCTGTTCACTAATTTATGGGGGTTTCTAGATGAATATCTAGGCCCTCCGGGCCTTACATTCCACAAATGCAAAGTCTGTGTCTTCCTGAGCTTAGCACAGGAATTAAGTGCCCTGTGCGCGGCTTCTGGGCAGTCCACGTTCTAGATTTTTTTTCAGAGTGCTTTTGTTTTGTTCTTATTTACGGGAAAGGCTCAGAGGTGCTGAATCAGTGCTTGGCTGGGCATCTATTCCTTGTGTATCTTAGTCATCGACGATCACAGGTTCTTTTTCTTCTTGGCCACGCGGCACAGCCTACGGGATGTAGTTCCCTGACCAGGGATCAAACCCACGCCCCCTGCAGTGGAAGCACGGAGTCTTAACCACTGCACCACCAGGGAAGTCCCAGCGAGGGTTCTTTTAAAGGGCACTAGGTCGTGGTGACTTAACCCTTCTTAATACTCAGAAGCCAGTGATTGTTTCCATGGTGACATGGGCCTCTGGTGCCAACTCCTAGAAAATACACAGTAGGTGGGTTCTGTGTGACATGGTGAGTGACCTGCATCACCAGGAAGCTGTTTTCTGCCGCAGCGCTGGTACAGGCAAGAAGGTCCGTCCAGCAAGGAACTTAATGATGCCCTGTGACCCAGCCCACCCTCTCCATATCGCTCAAGCAGAAACTGGGAAAGAATTCCACTGATCATCAACATTACCTGGTCCTTTTTGCAGGTCATGATCCAGTAATAGATTACGAGACCAAATGTGTGGGTCAGCAGCAGCATATAAAAGAAGGAAAAAAGATCGCATAGAAAAAATCAGATTGCAATACACATGGTGAAAGTAACTTTTCTTTCAGGTGTGTGTGTGCGTGCACGCGCGCTGAGTCATACAGTAAAATGTATTTCTTTCTTGGTGGTCAAAGATATCGATTACCACACTCTATGGCATGTTCTGCTTGGACTTTCCAGTGTCACTGCCACCTCTCCTCTGCTCTCTCTTACAGGTATGCAAAATCCAGTCAGATCAAGACTGTGTCAAGCAGCAAGATATTTTTTAAAGGAAGTAGATTTCGATATAGGTGGGTACCCATGCTTCCATTTCAATGATGAGGCTGGGTGGGGGCAGCTGTTTGCATTGGAATATGGTACTTATAAATCAGTGCACTTTGGCCTATACCCGTTTGGGTCCTCCCTTTCCACTCCACTCATTTCTTATGCCCACAGGACCCCTTAAACTCTATAGTAATGTTCCCTCGTGGAGGAGGAGAAGGCACGGATTCCTAGAGCTGGGTCAGACCACTGTGAAGTAAAAAAAATACAAAAAAAGTGTGCACACCCCTCCCCTTCCACTCTGAGTGTCTGTGCACAGACACTGTGTTTCTGTCTTTTGCAGTGGCAAAGTTGCCAAAGAGGTGGTGGAGGCAAGCTCCAAAATCCAGAGGGAGCCTCCAGAGGTGCACAGGTGAGTGGGGTGGTCCCCAGGGCGCCGGGAGATTTCTGGGGTGGACAGAAGGATTTAAAGGCTGGCTCCGCCAAATCCACTCTAACAAGAAGGAAAGTAAGGACACCAGCTGCCTGGCCCTATGCATTTACAGGCCCTGATTCCTGGCATGGCACTCTCGCCATCCCCCATATCTCACTCAGACAGATTTGGCTGGGCTCCATTCTGAGTTACTTGCGCTGTGTGGAGTCACTGCCCTGATTCAGCCTGGAGGGTCACGTGAACAAGCAGGAAGTGTGTGAGGCACGGGTGACTGGGTTATCTACTGGCTGAGTCCATTGTCGTGTCCTCTTAGAACTGCTTTCTCTTCCGGCCTCTGTTGATCAGACGTAGCCAGTTCCCATTGGCCCAACTCCTTCTAGGCTATTTCACATGAGGGGGTGGGGTACTCATCTCTCATTGGACCCTTTAGTCCCAAAAGCCACTTAGAGGAATGACGACCTTAGTCATTAGTGGGTCAAGGGTACGCTTCTACATTAACATGGCAATATATGTAATTCTTGGGAATTAAATATTCTCTTGATCATGTTGTACTGCTTACCACCACAGTTTACACAAATCATTGTACATCTTAAACTTCAAACATGCTAAATATCTAAAGCAGAACATTCTTATCCTGATGTTCCCCCTTCTGAAGGCAAGATCATCATAAGATATATTCTTTAGGAAGTTCCCACACAGTGGTGGGCACCGGTCCTTCCTTCCCCATCTTTGAACTTGGAGTCTTCCTATGCTCAGATATACCCAGTCTCCTCTATCTCCAAGGTGACCCAGTGAACTGGATACCTCTCACCTTGTCCTTGGGGCTGTCAGGCAGGAGGCCATAGTCTCTCAGAAGTGTAGCTAAGCCAGCCAGTGTGGGCATCCAGACAGTGGAGCAGCCCAGCGTGGGCTCCCACACAGGGGAGCAGGACTACAGTCAGCACGGAATCTTGTGAAGATGTGTACAGAGAATAATTCATCCCTGGCTTTGGGTGACCCAGTGGAAAGCTGTCACATACAAGTCTGCAAAGCAGTCTCTCCTGCTTTGAGAAGCAGGAGAAAACTGTGGGCAAGGGAATTTGGAGCACCTTGGCTGGGACACCTTGGTGCAATACCTGTGAAAGTCTTAGAGCTTACTACCTGTTGATGACAATAGTCATTTTTTAATAGTCTTTTTATAACCCTTCCTCTGCCTCAAATTGTGGTTACTCAGTGCAGCAGAAACAGAAAAGAAGAAATAATTGAACATATCATTTAATGTTTCCAGCATCTTTGGTCTAGAATGACCTCAGAGATCACTCAGTTTAATGATTCTATTTTACAGATAAGGGAACTTGAGTCTCACAGAAGTTAAATGATTTATCTGAGGACATAAATATTTTGGTGGCAGAACTAAGCCTAGGACTCCAGCATCCTGCTCCTGAGTCCTATCCTCTTTTCTCTGTTGCACCTGCCACCCTGAAAGCCTCTGCATTCTCCTAGAAGCTGGGGGGCAGACCTACCCCAGGGGCTCAGCTTGGTTTTATTCTTCCAGCTTGAAGCTTGAGTGTTTGATCTTAAAATAAAAAGAAATACTCGATTCTGGGGAGTCCCCTTGATGGCACAAACACAAAGTAGGAAAATGTTTTTAACAATATACTTTCAGAGAGACATATTCCAAATATGCAGAGCTTTCCAAAAGCCCATAGTTACCATCGATGGATGATGGTTAATGAGATCAGAGAAGAATTTTTAAAAATACTTCTCTTTGGGGCTTCCCTGATGGCGCAGTGGTTGAGAGTCCGCCTGCCAATGCAGGGAACACGGGTTCGTGCCCAGGTCCAGCAAGATCCCACATGCCGCGGAGCGGCTGGGCCCGTGAGCCATGGCCGCTGAACCTGCGCGTCCGGAGCCTGTGCTCCGCAACAGGAGAGGCCACAACAGTGAGAGGCCCGCATACCGCAAAAAAAAAAAAAAAAAAAAAAAACCTTCTCTTTTAAATTTATGATTGCACAATGTATGGGAATTAAGGCTTCCTAGGTCAAGGCTTCTCAAACTGTAGCTTGAACAAGGATCACCTGGGGATCCTATTAAAATCAGATCCTGATTCATGAATCTGGCATTTCTAATGCTCTCCCAGATGATGGCCAAGTGGCTAGTTCATGGTTTGCACCTTGAATAGCCAGGCTCTAGATAACTGCTGGGGGAGGTGTTGAAGGGAGCAGATTGGCCCTAGTGAAAAGCTTTTCCTGGAGTGGACTGAACCACCAGAGCAGATGGGAAATGAAGCATCCATCAATTTATAGTTTTTCTTTTCTGGAATGTTCTAAAATCTCCCAGGATATTACTGCAAACAAGGCTCTATAGGCCCGTTCGACACCGGTTCACATGTTCTTTCTTGCTCTTCCACTACCCGCCTTTACCTGTTTGTGAAAGCCTACTGAGTTCACATCCTCTGGATGCCTCTCTGGACCTCAGTTCTTTGGCAGTATCTCTCAAATCTCTGACATTACAAGGAAGAATTTGTTTAAAGTAATAATACAGAGTAAGCTCTGGGAGGACAAAGCTTGTGCCTATCTTGGTTATCTCCATCTTACCCATCAATTAACACAGTGCTTGGCTATAGTAGGAGGTCAGTAGATATTTGCTGAATGAATGTATGCACTAGGAGTGTGAGATGACAGCTTCACATCTGTAATTTTCTGAGACTTGAGATCTGTCCGTGGCGCTGCCCTGGGGACCTCGCCCTCCCAAGAGGCAGCACTGTGGTCAGAGCCACTTTCAGTAGCAACTTCTTGTTCCTTCCCGGTAGCTGGTTGCGTGGTAGGAAATGTTTCTCTTAAACAATTATTGTATTTTCGAATTGTTTTGACTTCTTTGATGTGGCTGTCAAAAGTGAGAGTATAGTAATGAGCTGTCTTTATCTGGCAGTGCTCAGAGAGGCCTGCTAGTCTAGAATGGTGATGGTAAGGCTTCAGTTATCTTTCCTCTCACTTGAGATTCTCCTCGTCAAAGAATAGCCAGTTCATGGACTCCTACTCCTGCTGAGATGTGTGTGACACAGAGAAACACACACAGATTAAGAACACTGTCTTGGGGTTTTTCTTTTTTTCAAAAAGAGAAGACGCTCACTCTCATGTTAGCTCATTGAACTTTGCTGATGACGGGATCCCCAAGTGAAACCCTATCGGCTGGCTACTTGGTGAGAATCACCTGCCCATTCCAAGGCCCAGTGAGGCGGAGGGCTGTAGCTCTGAGAGTTCAGGGTCGGCTCTTTAAGCCTCCTGGGCATAAAGCCACCACCAAGGGATACCCAGAAGCAGCACTTGTACCTGAAATGAGCACCCATCTAGGAGTCATGAATGGGTCTAATCTCGGCTGTGTTGCTATGTCTTGCGTAAGTCACTTAACTTCTCGGATCATCAGTTTGTTCATCTATAAAATGAGATTCTTATATCTTTCCCCGACTTCTAGGTTTTGTTATGGGCATTAACATAAAGGGTATTAAAATTATAAAGTATCATAAAAATGTGAGGTGGTGATATTATTATTATCTCTCACCCAAAAGTGGGAAGCTAGAATCTGACAGACATGTTCACACTGAAGTCTCTTCAGATGGAGTTTCTACTCACAGGCCAGCAGCACTTCCTTTCATTCCAAGGAGTGGTTGCAGTAACTCCACTAGCCTCGTATTTGTTGCTCGACTTTATGCCACCATCTCTTGAAGCCCGTCTTAGAATATACCTGCAGTTGCCGAAGGAAACCTTTCTACTCAGTAGAATCCTTAACGGCAGTTTCACTTGGAAACTGTTCTATGCCAGGAGTGCACGTGAGTGGGCTGCAAAGCAGGTCAGGCATTTTGGCCAAGTCGGCTGGTGCCTGGACCCCGAGAGCGGGGGAACACAGCATGGACCGTCACCTGACAGGGAGCAGAGGAGCCTCCATAAAGGCTTGCTAAGGGTCCCTCCCTGTTGTGATATACATAGTAATTTCTGGGGGAGGGGAACTGCTGCCAGTTCAGCTGGCACGGATGGTCAGAGATGGGTGATTCAGAGTTGGTTTGTGCAAGAATGGAAAATGAGCTTTTCAGAGGTCAGAAGACTACATGGTCCACACAGACATGGCAACATGTGCTTTGCAGAACTATGATCACAGTCATAAAGGTCACAGGGCTAATGGAAATCCCATGAAAAACTCCAAAAAATGAGAGCCCTTCACAATAAAAGAAGTCATTGCTCATGGTGAATTTTAATCCCCCCTTGTTATTCCTTCCTTCCTTTCTTCCCCCTGCAAGGAATCCCCACCTCCACTTCTTTCCCTATAAACCCACCCCGCGTGCCAGGACTTACCGCTGACATCACCTTCCCTGGGAGGTCTTTCCTGGCTCTCCCCTCACTCACAGCAGGATCACATGCCCCTCTCTGGTGCTCCCCTGGGACCTCGGCCGCCAGTCAGTCTCTTCCATGAGATGTGTGCTTTTCCAGCTGTGGCTGTAGCACATTAATGAGTCAGGAAGTGAAAATAGTGGTCAAGACCAGCACTTTAAATGAAATTAAATAGAATGGAAAGTAAAGCATAGTGGCTCACACATAGCAAGAGTTACTATTGTTGCATGAAACATTCTCTTTAGCTGTGTGTGCACTTGCGGGTGTGTGTGTGTGTGTGTGTGTGTGTGTGTGTACAGAGATATGATATCAAATGTAGTTTTTAATGTAAGTCTTGGTCAAAAAAGTTTGAAAGTCATGGCTCTAGAGAGTAAGTTATCTAAGGTGAGGACCATGATTTCCCAGAACAATACATACATACCAGCTGCAAAATAAATGGTTGTAGAATGAAATAATGAAGAAAAGAACTCCATGGTTAAGCAAGTCCTTATAAATTTCCTTTCCAGTCAGTGGCAGCTGGGCGGAGGGGGCGTGGCTTTTAGCTCTAGATGCTAACAGCTTCTTCCCTGTCCAGCTCCTATGCCCAACAGAAATGCCTGGGCTGTAAGGCAGTCCCATCAACTGGCCTGGAGAACACCTGTGACAGTCTGAAATGGCAACTTAATGCCAAGTTTACTTCAGTTTCAAACTGAACACCCCTTAACAAGATGCCAAGGGAGGAGCTATAAGGCACCTGAGAATGGATAGGTCAGTCTCTGCCCTTAAGTTGCTTTATCAAGGTGGGGCTGAGTAGTACCCCAATAATTACAGGGCGACAAAGGTGACAAATATGATGAGTTGTGAAAGAAGGGACAGTAGTGTGAGAAGGAAGGGGGAGAGGGAGTTCATTGTGAAGGCAATCCAGGAGGGCTTCAAGAAGAAGGAGACATTTGACATCATCTTTGAAGGATGGGTTGGTTTGGGTTTTGACAGGAGACCTGGGGATGGGAAGGGTGCTGAAACACCCACCAGAGGTACCCCACATCCCTGTCTGTCAGGGCAGACAGTGTAAATGGGCTTCCTGGCTATCAGCCCGTAGCCTTGACGAGACACCTTTCCTTGCCATCTACTGCTCATTGAGCTACTGACATACGTGTGCTCCTTTCAAAAGGAGAAAGTGGAGCTGGGTTCTGTGTTTGGTTCGTGAGTGGGGTGTGAATTTGAATGGGAATATTAAGCATCGATATTAAATGTTGGACATCTAGCTCATGGCTATAGAAAGCCTGTGCCATCTGCCTGGCAGAGTTTTTTTGGTTTTGTGTTTGTTTGGTGGTTGTTAAATTACTTTGAGCCATGCCCTTCATTCACTTTTCTGCACATGTAGTTCAGTGATACCTGCCTCTTGTGTATCTTTGTTGCCCATGTCTTTTCTCAATGCCTTGTCACATAGCATGTCCAAGTCTGATGACATGTGGGGAAATACGTTTTCTTTCACTGTGTTGCATTAGAACACATGGACATTATACCACGTATCAAGACCTTAAGGATAACAAGGGCTGTGTGTCTTAAGTGCTATGTCATCTTTACCACTGGCCTGATGCACTGTGTGAGTCTAGGGGCAGTTCCCAGCTCGGGTAGCCAACTGAGATGGAAGGGCCGGTGTTCCCAGTTGAAACCAGTTCCCTCTGGCTTGTGTCTGTTTTCAGAACCAACATTAGTCAGAGCCGCAGTTCCCACTCCTTGAACAAACAACTCATCATTAACATGGAGCCCCTGCAGCCCCTGCGGCCGTCCCCCAGCGAGCAGGAAGAGGAACTTCCACTGGGTGAGGGTAAGTACACTTCCTTCCAGAGCCTGGCATTGCAGGCTTACTCTGGGGGAATGAGGGAGGCACCAACCCTGGGTACCTTGGGTAATGGGTTGGGGTAGGCGTCAGAGTGAGTCATAAACTGTGTTTTTAGTAAATAAACTCTTCAGAGCTGGAAGACTGCATTATATTGAGAATTCTATCAGTTTCTCCTAGAGAGAGTTCACTGGTACAAAGCGTTCCTAAAATTACAAGTTAAAGCAAAGGTGGTGTTAGACCCATACTATCCAATATGGTAGCCATTAGCCATGTGTAGCTATTTAAAATTAATTTTAAGTTAATTAAAATTAAAAATTCAGCTCCTCAGCCACATTAGCTAGATTTCCAATGCTCAACAGCCACATGTGGCTAATGGCTACCATCTTGGACAGCTCAGACCAAGAACATTCCCATCATTACAGAAAACTCTATTAGATGGTGATGTTTTTGACTATAATCACAATTAAATTAGTGGTTGTAACGAATTCTCCACAAATATCTCTACACTGGTCATCCCCTTGCTGCTTCACTATTTCTGTGTCCCTTAATAAGAATTCCCTTTTCCACAGGGCCTTGTCTGACAGTTTTGATACAAGCTAAAATATATATGGTCCATTTCAGCCCCAAAGTTGTTATATTTGTAAAGGCTATAATATGTGTGCTTCTAGGCTTCTTTCTTTGCTTTTAAGGGCTTTACTTCAGGGAAGAATCTTACCACACTGCTTACCGCATACACCTGCTGAGGCAAATATCACTCTCATTAATTTCAAAGTAAATTTTTAAAAATTCACATAAAATAAAATTATTGGAAACTTGAACCCAAACATAACATGCTTTCCTTAAATTTATGTGATTTTAGTTTCATCATTTAAAATCTGGGTACTGGGCAGTTTCAAGAAGGCGGGTCACTGTGCCCCCGAGAGATCACCTTTACCTGCAGCTTTAAGTCAAGAATCCCTTCCATAGGGGAAAACTCTTCAGCCCATAATAAGAATATGTCTTGGGATGCAAATATCCTTGGGAGAGGTCGCAGCAGCTGATTCACACTGAAGCATAAGGGGTTTTAGTAAATCTTTCCCTGAAAGGAAACTTTAATGGTTGGAAGGTGGACTGGGCAATGGGATGCCATAACTTTCATGGGTGGAAGGAAAATGTGCCAGATACGAAGGATGGGGTCTCAGGAGACACCTTTATCCCCAGCTCAGCCACAGGATGATGATAACCAGAACGATCTTGTTATAATCGCCTTTATGCTCTGTCTCAACAACCAACTCCGTAAGCTCCATGCTAAATTACATTTCGTAGCCCAGGGGTCCCTGGGTCCATGTTGCTTGTCTACAGTTTTCAGCACCTTCTCTGTTTTTCTATGTTCCTCAAAGTGCAATGAAAGCAGCTTTTGTTTCTGATCACTAGTGATTTTCTGGGCTTCCTCCCATATGTCTGGAAGTTGGTTTGAGTGGAAATCATTTTTTCTGGAGGTCAGGATTAACCCAAGTTTGAATGAAGGAGGATATGGCTAATGGAGAAGAGGAAGGGAAAATAGATAACCCAAGCTTAGGATTGTGACTTTGCCTTGTCTGCAGAGATGGAAGCCTAGATGGGAATAAAGCTCGGAAGACCAGTTACCATGGGGAATATGGAAGCCAGGCCACTGATGTCTTGTGAGCACCCTAGATGTGAAGGGGAGCCTGGGCAAGCTTTCCCTGGACAAGCTTTCCCCGGACCCTTCATTCCATTCAATTAAAAGAAACTTCTGTTTTGTTCCATTTTCTATAATGAGGTTCCATTTCTAAATACTAACCTTGTCATTAACATGACAACTGTGTGGACAAGAGACTTATGCATTATAATTAACTGCAATAAAAATTAAAATGTCCATAATATATGATAGGAATCCGTGAGCTACATTTTCAATTTTTCCAGTTATTTAAAATATGAATCTTTAATTCTTTCACCAGCTGTAAAGTCAAACTGATAGGTTTCTCTGTTTAAATGTCCAAAATAGCTCTATAACTATCTAATAAAATTCTCTTTTCTAGGAGAACTGTCCCCTTATGGAACATCTTTTGGGTTTTGAAACTCAGGCAAATCATAGCAACTTGCAGGATATAGAATCAATTTAAAAGGAAGAGAAGTAGAAACGACAGTATTGTTAAATGCCCGGTATATAGAAGGAACTTCCCAGTCTAGAAAAGAGAGCAAAATCTTCTTAGGTATCGTGAAATTCAAAGTTATGATTCCCACAGTCAACATAGCTATGTTCTTGATACCCTTATATCTCAGTTACTATTTTAGAGTCAAATTCTGCTTCATGTGTCTTGTCTTTGAGTATCAGTTAAGGGGATTTAAACATTCTATAGGGATAAATAGATTATTTAATAGATCTATATGTCTCTGATATATGAAGAGAAGAGAGGCAGAGAATACAGCTTTCAACAAAGATGTCTCCACTTTTGTGGATGGGCAGATGCAGTGTGATGAATTTAATTTCACCCTTGTATTTTGATATTGCAACTTTTTATGTCTGAGCAAGAGCCAAATTGAAGAAATTAGAATTTCACTCCTTCCTTAATACAACAGCTCTGGCAAAGATGTGGTATACAACTAAGTAGACCATACTTAGCTGTGAAAGTTGCTGTGGCCCTATGAAGATGAAGATACTCTCTTTTCCCTGGAGACTCACAGCCTGTTGGGGAGACAGCAGTGGGATCACAGAGGTGAAGAGTAGGTTCTACCTCTGCTGATTGGGTTGCATACTCACTTTTCTTTGTGCCTCATGAGATATTAGTGCCTCAAGCTGCCTGGAGAGCCTCTTGTTCCCTTTCAGTCTTATCAGAGTATATGGCATAAAGTTGAGGGCACAGGAATCAATGGATGAGACTGACAGGCAGACAGAGTTGTGGGTGGTCTAGTCAACTTGCATTGGATGCTCGTGTGGCTTCCAGGGAAGAGGGGGTGGGGGAAGAATGAAAGGTGAGACAGAAAGTTAGGGAAGGACCAGATGGTGATGGGCCTCACCCAAATTGCTGGAGAGTTTAGACTTTAACCCAAGGGCAGTTGGGAGGCACTGGAGGATTTCAAGCATGGACCTGATTGGAATTGTGTTTTGTATCTTTTGTGTGTGTGCAGAGGACAGATTAGAGATGGGTATGGCTAGGGCAGTTTTTCAATCTCAGCACTATTGACCATTGAGCTGGATATTTCTTTGTCGGGGGCTGGCTTGTGCTTTGTAGGATATTTAGCAGCATCCCTGGCTTCTATCAAGTAGTACCCAACCAGTCTGCAACCAAAAATGTCTCCAGGTATTGCCAGATGCCCTTGGGAACAAAACAACTGCCTGAGAATTACTGTGTTGGAAGCACAGAGACCCCACAAGAGCCACTGCAATAGCCCAGAGACTAGATTAAACGAGGGTTGAGCTGAGGCAGAAGGTGGGATGGGGAGAAGGCAGTGGGCTCTAGCTAGTAAGCAGCAGAGTTGTTGACACATGTAAGATGCCTGTGGATTCCTGTCCAGGTGCTGCCCTTGTCTCCAAGAACTTGACAGGGAAAAGACCTTAACCTCTTCGGAAATGAGACTGTTCTGAGACACAGGAATGTTCAAGTGACATGTCAACATCAGAGAGGCGATGGCAAAAATGATTTCATTTAGATATTGGACCCTTTGGAAGAGTTAGGTACTTCACTGAGCTTCAGACACAGAGTGGAGGAGACTCAGACATCTCTGCTTACCTTTGATGTCGTTATTCCTCATCTCTATACAGTGGCTCCGATTCTTGTTTGCGGGATTCAAATCACACATTTTGAAATTGGATCCATAAACAAGTGAAGATTGGCAGTCTGAGCCCTGTTAAAAGAGTTGTCTGATTAGGAATTATTAAAAAATCAGATTGGGAGAAGAAAGAAGGACCTTAACCCTGACCCTTAGAGGCACCATCTCCTGGAGGTCATGGGAAGGTCCTGGTGCCTTGTCTCGCATGGGTGCCATGGTGGTGACATCTCTGCTGCTGTCATGACTCTCGGTGGTCCTGACCACCCATTTGTCTGACAATCTCTTTCTGTTCTTCCTGGAACTTCAAGATTCTCAAAGACAGCTGGAGAGAGCATGATTGCCCAGATGAGCTCAGGGGCGTTCTGGGAGAGAACGCGTAACCCCGTTGACCTAAACGACAGCTGGAGGATTATCTCTGAGAAAAAACAAAATCAGTTCCTAGGCAGCAGTAAGCAATGAGAAAGTTTTCAATGTTACCCCAAAGTTGCTCAGCTACAGGATCCGAGTAAGTTAGTGCTGTGGAAAGCTTTAGATGTGAATAGCAAACCATTTGAAAAGTGCCACTTAGAGTTTATAAAAATTTCCGGAAAAGAAAAAATTGAGAGTGGGAATTGTTCTGGGTGAAAATGACATTTTCAGGAGTGATTAATCTGAATAAATTCACATGCAAAATGGAGTAGGGTTCCCACAGTGTATACAGCAAAATGCTTGCATGTTTTATTAGTAGAGTATATTTTTCGTTAAGGAAAAAAGATTATGGTAGAGAAGGGGAATGGAATGAATCACGTGAGACTTGGTAGCTGGCAATTACCATCGCCCGGCGAAGGTCACTCTTGTCTACCAGAGTGATGGTATGAGCTGGCATGATTAAACAGGCAGGAAACCATGCTTTCTTCTCCTTGGTAGACACAACTAAATAAGAGTTGAAAACATTTGACACCCTCCTGCTGGCAAAACAAAAGCACAATGGAGACACCAAAATTTCCATAAAGGAATGTCTTGGGGATGGCAGTGTGATTGGTTAGAGGGTGGCTTAAAGCTGCATTTGCATACGATTGAGAAAATGTCTATATCAATGAATAGATGGGAATTAAGTAGGGCAGTAAAACTAACTCTCCCGAGCCACACTTTTGCACTGTCCCTGTAAGTGTGTATGTGTGTGTTTGTGTGTGTGCATGTGTATGCGAGTGCATGTGTGTGTCATGGATGTGGCTCTGTGTGGGGTGGGTAGGGGGCAGTGGGGGTGTTTTAAGGGTCATTTACAGTGTCCGGCTCTAACCATAGGTGACTTAAGTTGGTGTCATTGAAATTCTAGAAAGTCTGTATGTGAACCTGTGAAGGCATTTTGAGCATATAAAAAGCGTATAGTTATGCGTCAAGCATGCCACACTTGTGACCCCACCCTGCTCCATCCTAACACTTAACAGGTGACCCGCGGGGCCAACTGTGGTCTCCATGTGCAGGTTTTTCTGCACCATAGCAGGCAGAGCCTTTCATACCCTACACAGTTGTTCCAATCCCATCACTGTTGGAATCTCTAACAGCCCACGGCTGCCATGGTTACACTGACTCCAGTAAGTCTGGTCTCCTCCCTGGTTATCTGCTATGAAAATTTTTCTCCCTCTTTTCTTCCTTTGTAGAGTTCCATGGCCAGGGCTCAAACAGATTCACCCTCTTCTCAGGGTGTCAGAGTCTCTCTTCCATGCCATTGTCCCCCATGTGCCAAGTAATTTCTTCCTTTTGGCTTAGGATATGTGAGGATATGCATTGGGAGTGACGCACTGGTCTTTTTGAAATTTCTTTTATGTTATGTTTCATCAAACAGTGGGAGCTGTTTCTAAATCCTGTGGGACCACCTTTCCCCTGTGGTTACTGCTACCTGGTGACAGCAGACGGTTAGCACCAGCTCTAATTACTCGTGTCCCTGCCATTGGGTTTGGGGTGGCTATTTGTTTGTATTTTCTCATTATAAAACTAATTTATCATCTTCTAGAAAATCTAGAAAGAATAAAAAAGCATAAACAAGGAGAAAAAGACCACCTTCCAGATTGTCCTACGTGCTGGAGTCAGTCGATGTTAATGTGTTAATAATTTTTGTCCCTACGTGCTTGCTTTAAGGCCATTTCCATCATCCTGTGTGTAAAATTTTTTAAATTCCTGCTTTGTTTGCTTAATGTTGAAAACGTGAGTGCATGAAAACATATGATAAATTGAACTATAGGTCAAACCATGAATTGGGAGCATATTTAATGCAAATGTGGACAAATGGGTTAATATCCTGATTGGAAAGAACTCACACAAAGTGCTGTTTTAAGCATCTTTTTGGCATTGCTCAGGTTTGGGCTCTCCCAAATTTTCCATTTAATGGCACCCTCAGTCTCCCACTGCTGATAGGCATACAGCAGCCGAACCTGCTTCCACAGGGCTAGGAGCCTCCGCAGGGCAGAGGCCAGCTTCTGGTTTTATTTATAACTGCAGTATCGTATTAGCAGAGCCAGAATTCAGAATTCTTTATCACATTTATTGAAGTCGGGAAGTTTGGATCGGCAACTCCTCTAGGGTAGGAGATGCCAAGAGCAACTTAGGGAAAGAGATAAAGGCCTCCTGAGTGAGCTCTGCAAATTCATATTTGCAAGCTCTTCAAAGCTTTCACCTTCCCCTTTGGTGCTTTTCTTTGGAGTTGGTGTCATCTTTGGAACTTTGGTTTCTGGTATTTACTGATGACTTAACGTACTTGAAAGAGAGCTTTGTAATTTGAAGCATTTACACTGCTGGAAGGAAACTAAATGCCTTGTTCCTGATGCAAGTTAAGTGTTTTTATCTTACAAGGATTTTGTATTTTACATCATACGATGCCAACATGTGCATCGTTTCAGTTCTGTAGTTGGCTAAATGCGATAAATTGTTCATTTTAAGAAATATCGTATTCCTCAGCATAAACACAGCAGTGCTTTGGGTAGCTGCTCTGTTTCTGCATTAATGCCTTGCACCAATGGGGAAACACAAACTCTGGTCTCAGATCATCCACCTTTGGGAGCATCATATTCCTCTGCTCTGAGACAAGAAGATAGGACTTGAGCACCACTCAAACGCTTTCTAGCTCTCAATTCTTCAGTTCTTTTGCTTAATGTCAAGGTCAGATTCCAGAACTATGGTTTGAGGTCTTTCACAATAAGTATGCAAACCTGGGGACAGGAATATTTTTCATAGCTTTTGGGGGTTAGAGGGAATGTTAAGGATGTTCTAGCACAAGGGTTGGCAAACTGGCCGGCGGCCCACTGCTTTTTTTTTTTTTCTGGCCCAAGAGCTAATGGTTACATTTTAAATGATTATATAAGTACCTACATAGTATCTTTGATTTTACCTCTTGGCCCACAAAGCCTCAAATGTACTATCTGGGCCTTTAGAGAGAATGTTTGCTGATCCATGATGTAGCACACCCCCTCTGGATTCTACAAATGAGAAAGCTCAGAGAGAGGAGACTGTTTGCCCAGAGTCACGGAGCTGGGTGAGTACTGGGGTTGGGATCTGGTCCTGTTTGTCAAATTCCTGGCCCAGGTATCTTAGACGACATGAAATACATCTATAACAGCTCAACTTCTTGCGAAAACAGAACCATTAACTACGGAACTACAGTTAGTTTTCAGTGACAACAAATGAATTATCAAAAGAGACATCTTATCCTATATAAACGATATATAGGATGTGATTCAGTGTGATTCATTGAGAAGAGCTGCTGCATATTCGGGGCAGGGTTTGAGTGTTTGGCCTTCAGTCACAGCCTGCCAGGACCCTGTGACTCCTCAGAGACATCCAGCCCACCAGGAGCATCACCTTCCCTGGGCACCAGTGGTGGTGAGGCTGTGGACGCATGTGCCACACCAAACAGAATTCCTAGTAGACCCAGGTTGCAGGGCAAACAGCCTTCAAGTAGGAAGGCTCTCTCCCCTCTGGGAATCATGTTCTCATTTTAAAGCTGAATTTGTTAAATAAGGAATGGCTCACTCCGGGCCTAGTTCTAATTACTCATAATCTGTATTGAGAATCTTTGTCTTATTAGTGTGAACAATTCAGTTCTGAGCTTCCCAAATCACTGCTCCAGCTCAGGTTGGCGCTTGGCTGCCACACCTGAGTATTAATAATCAATTGCTTTAAAGGATTCAGTTGGAGTAAAAAAAAAAAAAAAAAAAAGTCAGTCAACTGTCCCATGAAGTAATCTGATCACGGTCCTTGAGGGTTAGGATGTGAGCCAGGCGAGAGTGTCAGCATATAAGCAGCTGTGACAGCCAGAGTGTGATCTGTGACAGGGAAGACATTCTTCTTTGGCCCTTGGACAAGAAAACATTCCCACCATATCCCTAAGAAACCGCAGGAGAGGAAAAGTGAAGATATTGCTAAACCATTGTCATTAGAAAGCAGAGGCTATCATTTTCTGGATTCCATAGTCAGCATGGGGTCCTATTTTGTACTGTTTCAGTCAGCATGGGGTCCTATTTTCTACTGTTTCTGTTAGTGGGTTGGTAGTGAGTGTTAAGTAAATGTTCTTTGTGATACCCAGGCTTACATTGAGGCAGGAGCTCACAGAATCTCCCTTTCTCCCACCTCTTTTGTTAAGACCCTGTGCCAATTATGTGAAAGAAAGTGTTGGGCGGTGTAGGCTAGTTCCACTCTTTTAGGGAGGTGTCTCGGGCAGTACGGGCAGGGTTCAGAAAAGAGGCTCTGGTCAGTTGGCACAAGGCTGGATGTTGGGTGTGTCCACTGGGGTGCATGTCCAATGCCATCTGCAGAGTGGTGCAGCTTTTCTCTTGGTTTGGCTGATGGAGAATTGGAGGCCCTAAAGCCATGACTTCCAGACCCTGGATTTATACAATGGCCCCCTGGGGTGGAGAAACTAACTATCCAGACTTCTATTGGGATTTTACTTTTATCACCTCCTCAAAAAATTTCTATTGCATAGGTTTTATAATGGATATAATATATCAAGAGAACTGTACATGTATCCAATTTATAAATAAATACTCATTTTTTCATAAGTATGAACAAACATGTTTCCCCAAAAAGAAGGTTTGGATATAGCTGCTCTAGATCTTACCGATGAGTACACCAAGAAGAAAAGGCAGGGCATGTTTTTGAAACTCTCAAATCCCTGTTCATGCCAAACCTCCAGATTCCTAAAATAGATGTGCGATCTATCTGCTCTAGTTACGGTGGTGACATGCCATTTTACATGCTTTTGGTCTTTCATGCTGGTAAACCAGGGTGAGTCATCCAAGCACAGTCTAGACCTTCGCTAAGCTATTTGGTAGGTGCTGTGTCACTCTCACTGAAGTGTTCTGTGGTGGCCCCGAGTCCCTGATTTACATGAATGCTGGACTCTCTTCTTGTTGTTGTTATTGTTATTGTTGCAAAAATCCTGCAAATTCTTTTTTTAAATTTATTTTATTGAAGTATAGTTGATTTACAATGTTGTTAATTTCTGCTGTGCAGCAAGTTGATTCAGTTATACACATACATACATTCTTTTTCATATTCCTTTCCATTATGGTTTATCACAGGATATTGAGTATAGTTCCCAGTACTATACAATAGGACCTTGTTGTTTATCCATCCTATATATAATAGTTTGCATCTGCTAATCCCAAACTCCCAGGCCATCTCTCCCCCACCCCACTCCCCCTTGGCAACCACAAGTCTGTTCTCTATGTCTGTGAGTCTGTTTCTGATTTGTAGATAAGTTCATTTGTGTCATAGTTTAGATTCCACATATAAGTGATATCATATGGTATTTGTTTTTCTTTGTCTGACTTACTTCACTTAGTATATTAATCTCTAGGTCCATCCATGTTGCTGCAAATGGCCTTATTTCATTCTATTTTTATGGCTGAGTAGTATTCCATTGTATATATGTACTACATCTTCTTTATCCATTCATCTGTCGGTGGACATTTAGGTTGTTTCCATGTCTCGGCAATTGTGAATAGTGCTGCTATGAACACAGGGGTGCATGCATCTTTTCAAATTATAGTTTTGTCCGGATATATGCCCAGGAGTGAGATGGACTCTACTTCCTGAGTGTACACAGGACACAACCTTAGTGGGGATCCTCTGGTGGTGGGAAGAGCATTGAATAGAGACTGAGAGGGCTGGGGTTCATTCATTCACTTGATAAACAGTTACTTCTTCTCTGGTACGTGCTGGACACTGGCAGTACCTGGATCTTATTTCCTCTTTTATAAAACAAGGTGAGATGGTTTCTAAGTTTCCTCCACACTCTGACTGTCCTTTAGTAATTCTTCCCCATATTCCTGCTGTTCTTAATTACGTGCTTTTGGATCACTCATCATTACCTGCAAAAACAAAAGGTATAAACATCTTCTTTTTAAATGTGGTTAATGAAACAGTAAGCATGTGGCACAATGATTTATAAAAGCAGGGTTACATTTTTTGTAAGTTGCAAACTTCCAGCATAAAATTGAAAATTAATAGCAGCTAGCTTAAAAGGGAATATAAAATGAACACTTCCTCACTTAAAAGAGCCCTCACCTCCTTTAATGTCTCCTCTTAGAAGAGAAGTCCGATTTGGGAGGTTTTTAGTCCCCCAATCTCCACTTCAGCATTAAAAAAAATGTGAAAATGGGCAGATGGTCTGGCTGAAAGAAAAATAAATAGGGTTTTCAGGATGACCCATGTGATAATCTGAACACAGACTGGATTTTGCCATTAAAGGAAGGAGTATCCATACTGGAAAAAAGAGAGCAGCCCTTGTGATCTATGGCTTGTCAGTCTCTGCCTGAGCCCCTCTGCAGCTGCACCATTTGGCCCCTAAATAGAGGCTTAGCCCCACCCCCGACTCCAGGGCCAATCCTACCTTGCTCTAGGAGGGAATGAATAAGCTGAAGCCCAGCCTCTTGGCTCAGGCTGTGAGTCCTGCTCTCTCTATTGCTCTGCCCCGTCCTCTCCTGGTCCGCATGCCAGCCTTGCTCCCTTCCTGAGTCTCTGCCCTGGTGGTTCCCCTGGTACTCCACTCCTCCAGGACCTTGAAGGCCCCTCTCCCTGGGGCTAGGCCATACTCTGCTGCTTGACAGCCTGCATGGTGCTCCCTTCCTGTCTTGTGTTTCTCAGGGCCATGTTCTGTTCCTTCTCAGAGCAGACTCTTTCCCAGCACTGGCCCCATCTTAAGTAGAGGGGTCTGATCTTAAATGCCCATCTTCTCTGGTTAAACTTCTCTCACTGCCCAGTGGTGTCATGGGGACAAGTACATCAGCAAAATCCTTTTCACTTTAACCTTTCAAATATACCCCAGAATCATTGCCACTGCACCACTCCAGCTGCAGCCACTCTTGTCTCCCTCGAGAGATAACAGTATCTCTGCTTCTACACTGCCCACCTCCCCTGACCCCTGTTTTCCACACAGCAGCCAGGGTGATCTTTTATAAGTGGAACTTGGATCTAGTTAGGTTCAAATCTAAGCTCCTCACTCTGGCCTATGAGGCCCTGTGAACTTGACCCCCACCCACCCTTAGACCACTTCCTACTGCTTTCCTCTTGAATCTCTGTGTTCCTACCACATTGGTCTTCTGACCTTGTTGCCACCACAGGGCCTTTGCACAGCTGATTTATCTACCTAGAAGGGCCCTTCCTCTGATCTGTGCATGACTGGCTGTTACTTTTTCTTTCTTTCTTTCTTTCTTTTTTTGTTTTTAACATCTTTATTGGAGTATAATTGCTTTTGGCTGTTTCTTTAAGTCTTAGCTCAAATTTCAGCTTCCTGGAAACCCTGAGTACCCAATTCTGAGTAATTCTCCAAACCTAGCCATTTGTTCTCTCTTGTGCCACCACCCCGTTTGATTTTTGTCAGAGTGTTTAGCACTACCCAGCACTTTCTAATTTACTTAGTTGTCCTCTTGTTTGTTGACTCTCCCTCGACTAAAATGTCAGCTCCACGACAGCAAAAACTTTGCCTGCCCCACCCCGACATTGTCCCTACCACTTAGAGATGTTCTGACACACAGTAGGAGCTAAATTAATGCGTGTCAAATTAGTGAACAAATGAATGAATGAGTTCTAAATGCAGCCAGGACAGCCTTTGTTTATGTAAAAGAAAGCATATAAGGAGAATATTCTCCTGGGATTAGGGTTTGCCAGAAGCCAGACTTGTTCTGTTTTATTTTGTTTTTGTTTTGAATCTGAAATCAAAAGCTATAATATACATAGTCATTGTAGAAAATCTGGAAAATACAGAAACCACAAATCCAGAATTTTAAAAGCACCTGCAATCTCCTGTGTTCAAACTGTGGTATGAATGTGTATAATCCATTCTATATATTTTTAACAAATATTGGACTACACTAGAGATACTATTTTGTAATCTGCTTTTTCACTTATCAATATAACATGAACATTTGTCTATGCATTAAATATTCCTCCACTATTTTAATTTTAATGGACATACAGTATTCGATCACATAAATAGACAAAAATATCTTTCACCCCCTCCATCTCCTACCTAAATTATATATATATATGAATGTCTCTTATGTAGCTACAGAATTTAGTGTAACCGTTTTTTAAAATCTTTGATAATTTGAAATGCAAAACTTAGAGTAGTTGGACACTTTTCTTGCATTTCTTGCCATTTGTGTTTCTCTTTTGAGCACACAACTAGAATGTGCGAGAGAGAGGCCCTTGGCTGGTGTGCTGGGTGAAGGATTGGGTCCTGCCGCCTCTAGTTTCTTGGTTACCTAGCAGCAACACAAGGAGCCCATAGTTCCAGAAGAGCCTGTTTTTTTCAACAGGGAGACACAGATGCCTGTTTCTTAATACCATCTGCAGAGCTGTTGGGAAATATGGAAAAAAATTGGAGCTCCATTTATTGATGCAGCCCAATTCAATTTCCTTTACTCAGAGAAAAATGGTTCATCTGTAATGGCGACTTGTGCCTGGAGGGAGTGAAATAATACAGCAGAAGTGATGAGAAAACAAATTCATCCTGTACAGAGACAAAGGAAATAGACTCTTGGTTGAGAGTTCTAAGCAGACGAAAGGAGGCTGTTCTCACTGGAGCCAGTAAGGACAGCGTTGGCACCCATTATTCTTACAGAAAAACCTCTGGGCACTGACATCTGACAACACTGCACTGTGAATAGATTACCTTGATATATCTAAGTTATGGAACATCAGGCAAATTTCAAGTCCTAGGTTTGACCAGGATAGAGGAAAAACCCTTTGTTTATATGGAGGGAATAATCTGAATTATAGATCATCTTAGTCAGAGAGAGATGGCTTAAATTCTTGTCCAAGGAAATTCCTCATGCATCTTTTTGAAGAATGCAATATAGTTGTGAAATTCGTGGTCCCTGTCCAACATCTGTGGGAGATTTTCACCTGGTTTCATGTATGGACAGCTGTGGAAGGTTTCCCTTCATGTTACCATCACCCCTATAGAGGGGTATCTATAGGTATTCAGGCCCTATCTTTATTCACAGGGTTTTAAGAGCACCATGCGCCAGTGAATAAGAGTGTCTCCTATAGTAGATAAATCAGAGAGGGAATGGACAGTTCTGCATCTGCACAGTCTATGGGTGGTTTGTTGGGTGATGACTCCCATAGGCTCCTTGGTGCTGTCAATGGATGGTACATGATCCTTGGAGACTGGGGTCTCTTATTTTACACTCTCCTCTACTTGTAACCCCTTCAATTTTCCTTTTACTCAGAATTCTATTGTGCAGTCTGCAGGTTGAGGAGGTCTTTCTGTCTTTGAGAATGGTGTGTGAGGTTAATGGCTAAGTATTTGTGGTCGTTGTTTTATTGTTGGGTAGGTTAGGTTTGCTCTCTGGGCTGAGGATCAAGAAAAGGCTTCCAGGACTTTTGTGAGCATGGGTGAATTAATCAATTAACATTTTAAAACATTGCCTTACCACAGCTGGAAGACAGTAAAGCTTGCTCTTCATTGGTGTTTGGAAATGGAGAGACCACTGAACTTGGAATAAGGAGACAGGATTCTAGGTGTGGTGTTTTCACTGACGAGGGTGACCTTGACCTCCTCTCTGTTCCTCTTGGATTAGCCTCCTTGTATTAGAGCTCAGCCTCACACTGCCACCCTATACTCTCAGCTGCTCATTGGCCACCTCCACTAACGCCACACAACAGCGCACAGCTCACAGCTCACACATCAAACTTAATGGGTTTACGACTACACTCGTGTTCTCATCCTTCCCCAAATCCCAGTCTCCAAACTGCTCCTGCTCTGACTTGGTTAATGACAGTACCATCCACGAAGTTACCCCAACCAGAGAGACCTGGAGGCCATCCTTGCCTTGATACCCCTCCCATGCTCCACATCCACTCGGCCACCACCGTCAAGTCCATCCCAGAAGTAACTCTGACATCTGCCCCGGCTCTTCAGCCTGCCGCTACAGCTTCATTTCAGGTCCCCTCTTCTCTTTCTGGGGACACTGTAGTATCTTCCATATTGATCTCCCTATAACCCATCCTGTAAACTCCTGCTAGAGCAATCACCCTTATTTGAAGTAGTTTCTAGAACCTCCTCATTGACTGTGGAGTAGAGTCCAGCCCCAAAAGGTGTTCATGGCTCCTCACAATCTGGTCCACGCTCACCTCTCCAGCCTTATTTCCCTCCTTTGGTCCTGCTCAACCCTCTCATCGTTCTGTGAATGCAGCTCCCCCCGCACTGCCCCAGTACCACAGGTCCACGTGGGCTGCTCTCTGCTGGTTCCTTTACTGGGGCTGCTCTTCTAGCTTCCCTCTGCTCCATCTGCTAGATCCATACTGTTGTCAAGTGGCTCCTCCTCTATGAAATGTCCCTGGCTTAAAGACAGAACTAATACCTTTCTTCGCTTTCATTCTTGCATTGATTCTTCTTTTTAGCTTTATTGAGATATAATTACATATAACATTGTGTAAGTTTAAGGTGTACAATGTGTTGATTTGACACATTTATATGGTGCAAAATGATTACCACATAGAGTTAGCTAACACTTCCATCCCATCACATAATTATCATTTCTTTCTTATGGTGAGAACATAAGATCTACTCTCTTAGCCACATATAAGTATATAATACTGCGTTATTAGCTACAGTCACCATGCTGTACATTAGACCCCCAGATGTTGTTAATCTAATAACGGGAAGTTTGTACCCTTTGACAAATATTTCCACCACCACCCCGCCCCGCCAGCCCCTGGTAACCACCACTCTGCTGTCCATTTCCCTGGAGGCACCACTTACATTTGATTCTTAAAACTCCTCTGTCTAACCATTAGTTTACATGTCTGGTCTAGCTGGGTGCCCCTCCCTGCACAATGCCTGGTATCTGTTCATTAACGGGTGGATGGTTGAATGGAAGGGGAGCCATTCTAGCCAACTTTTCTGTTCCTGACCCTAAGCCCTAAGATGAAATATAAGCCATACTATGGAATAAAACAGAAAAAAATGCAGAGTTCTCACCTGCTTCCACTGAGAACTCATAAGTACAATGCATATTTGTAATACATTAGGCTTTTTCTATCATTTAAAAATAACCAGTGAGGTTTTTTTTATATTCTTTGCTCTAACTTTATTTTTTAAGGATTTAAACATTTCCCTATTGGAACAAAGTATGCTCATTTTAAACATTTAGGAAGAAATCCTGTAGTCAATTTTGGGGGCCAGGAGCTAAATTCATTCTTCGGAAGATAGAGGCAGTGGCCCAGCAATACTTTTATCTTAAGTCACAAACATGTTTTTTAACTTTTGTTTCTTACCCAAAGCTGACTGCTTGGAATGATATGCTCTTTCTTGTTTGGAAATAAGATGGAGTGTCAGGAAAATATGAGGAAGTGTGGGAGGTTCTTAGGCTGTCAGCAGGTCTCTTGATTCTCAGTCTCCGGTGGGTCCTTTCATGGCTTTTTCTGCTTGGCAGAAGAGATTTGGAAATAGAGACTGAGATGCCCATTTCATTGCAGCTAGAGCATCACATGCTACATCTAAGGCTTTCATAGAGTTAGACTTGTCCTGCCCCTCACCCCACTGCAGGTTTCCTTTCTCTTTGATTTGTTTGATAGAATCTGGATTACCAGAAAACCAAAAGAAAAAAAACTCCTGAAGGACAAAGCATTAAGCAAATTCACTTGAGAAGTTACTTAATACCTTTTCTCCTAAAGCTCTAGAGAAGTTTCCAGCATTATACTCTGGGACCTAATTGGGAAGGTTATTTAAGCAAATGTCACTCTTCATCTTTAGATTTTCCATTAAGTGTATGGAATGTATCTCTATTTGTTAAGATTCTGTGGCCCTGAGAAATTATCACTAAGCTTTTGTTCTAAATTTATGAGCTAAAAGTTCCAAGAAAATCCCTACTGGATATGTTTGAAAGAAGCTCTCTGACAGTTTGAAGTGAGTGAAGTGAACAGATGTGTGTTTTTTAAAACTTGCTTTGTCTCTAGATGCTCTGAGATGAATGTGTCAGAGGGTGAGAGGGCAGATGCATCAGACTCCAGTGAGGTGGCTGAGACTGGGAAGTGGGTGAGGAAGAAGAATTAGGAGGTGGAATTGACAGGTGGGTGTTTGTCTAGATAAAGGGTGAGGGAGAAGGAAGGTTCAGTGATGCTGTGTGTTTGGGGGAAGGTATGATGTCCCTGGAAGGCACTCCTTTATTTCTGTAGGACGTGGCTCCTAATCTTTAAGCCTCTGTTTCCTTATCTGTAAAATTTAGAGATAATAACCCTAGTTAATACGGTAGTCATAAGTATTAATTGACCTATTATATATATATTTTTTAACTATGAAAAAGACAAAGGTACTCTCAAAAATAAGATTAGCATTCCTGAGAGAATGTATATGAAGGGCTTAGAGCAAAGCCTGGTGCATATCAAGCCCTCAGTAAGGGTGACCTATCATTACTCTAAAGCAAAAGTAATGAAGACTCTGATTCAGGTGCCAGAAAGAAAGCCCCCAGACAGACTTCCATATGCCAGATAAGCATTCAGTATATGATAAGGTATCCTTGCATAACTGGGATCCTTCTGTCTTCTCTTAAAATGTAGGGTAAACTGTCACCCTAAGATGGTCTTTCCCCAGCGGCTCCATCTGAAGCTTCACCCCCAAAACCACTCCTGCCAATTTATTGATGATGATAACATCCTTTTATTCCCTTCATAGCACTCATGCTGTCTTGTCTATTTGTTGGTTTACCTGTTGCACAACTATATCGCCCTCCAGGATGGGGCCGAGACCGTGATCAGGCTCGCATTCAGTGTGCTTAGCACACTGAAGGTGCTCAGGGAGTATCTGTTGGATGAATGAATGACTAGCCAACCAGTTTGTGAACTGGCTCACCTGGATGCAGGCTTGTCTGTCCTTATGGAGCATCTTCTAAAGCAGCCTTTCATGGACACTCTGTCAGAGAAGGAAGGAGGTGAAGAGCAGGCAAACTGAGGCTTGCTCAGATCTTGGTAAATAGAACTCAGAAAGTCAGACCCTGAAGAAAAAAATTCAGTTTTAAAATTTTTAGCTCAAAACATCACACACGGGCTTCCCTGGTGGCGCAGTGGTTGAGAGTCCGCCTGCCGATGCAGGGGACACGGGTTCGTGCCCCGGTCCGGGAAGATCCCACATACCGCGGAGCGGCTGAGCCCGTGAGCCATGGCCTCTGAGCCTGCGCGTCCAGAGCCTGTGCTTCACAATGGGAGAGGCCACAGCAGTGAGAGGCCTGCGTACCACACACACACACAAAAAAACCATCATGCAGAATGATATATAGCACAACACATTGGTAGTTTAGGCTTTGAGGTTAAAATTTCACACTCAATTATGGCTTCTCTAGACCTCACCAACTTGCAAATATTTTAACTATATTTGCAACCCTTTTGAACTTAAAGCTCCTGCAGGTCTGGTAGGAAATAGAGCAAATTTCCGCAGCAGTTTTCTCTGGGCTGTCACTTTTGAGGGACTGTTGGGATCTCCACCCATTTCCTAACTTCTGGTAGTTCTCCACTTTCCTACACTGTGCGGATAGTGCTTTTTGTAAATAATAATAATAATAATGACAACCACCTGAGATTTTATTCAAAGATACTGACACTGAAAGGTTGGGGGGGAAAGTGAGGGACAGGACACAGGGAGGCAGGAAGGGAGAGCGGGGCAGTGTCTGATGGAGCATTCTGTCTGTATTTTCTGCCCGTCTAGAAATCATCACCGGTGGCCCGAGCGGACGGAGAGAGGGCCCTGTGACACTCTGCCTGCCTTCCCACCTCTCTGTCTCTCTCTCTCTGTCTCTGACTCTCTCTCATTGTCTGTCTCGGCGCGCATAAGCTGCCTGTCTAGAGATACCACAGTTATCAGTGTATGGGATGGTCAGGGCAACAGATGGATGAGCCCTTATGCTAGAATCCTCTACAGCCATGAAGTTCCTGTGAAGAGCATTCTCCTTCCCCTCAATGATGTTGAGGAGAGCCCAGCTGTGCTGTTTAATTTCTGTTCTATTCTGTCTGCAACTGTAATTCTCCAGAGAGGTTTATTGGCCTCTTTCCCACCACTGCGTGGTGATGCCTGGCCCCGCCGAGCAGTGCTCTCATTTTACAGGCAGGAAGCACTCAGTGAATGCTTCATCTAATAAGGGGGATAATAAAAGGAAGAGCATTTGATATGCCTAAGCACCTTATACATTTTCAGAGTTTTCTTCACATGAGTTATCATAATTTGAGCCTCATGACCATTTCCTTGACATGGATAGAACAGATAATGTTGCCTCACTTTATGAAGGAAGAAATTGAATTACGCAGATGATTGACTACCTGACCGAACAGCCCTGTCACTTAGTGGTGCTGGGAACTGCTTCCATTTCTCCTTATTATACACCCAAGAATATACCCATTGTATCATAAATATAGTATTAAAATGTTTTATATCATTATTATATTTTATTATATGATAAATATAATATGTGATAGTGCCCAGGACTCTTAATAATTGGTACTTAATGTCTAAATGTATTACAAAGAACATTTAACGTATGTAATAACTTTGTATTATCTTTCTAATTGGAGTTAGCAGTTAGCTAAAATTTCAGTGAATCTCCATAACTCTTTCAACTAATGGCCGAATCCACTACACGTGTGAAATCTGTGAGTTTTCAAAACAGCTACTAAGGTACATGATATTTATTGTGCCTGCTACATATCAGGCACTCAGTTACATAAGTGCCAACATCAGTACTATTCTACAGGCAGAAAACTACAGTTCAACAAGCGTATGTAGCTTTCCCAAGGTTACAGGGCTGGTCAGGTAAACTTAACAACCTGCAATGCCGCTCCCCTACTATTTGGGGAGAAGTAACTAGAAATGTTAGAGACAGATGGTTGATAGAAGGAGGAAAATCCAGATGATTTAAAATCCTCACTGTCTTCCCCTTGAGTAAAGGAGAGAAAGGAATGAGCCTGTGTTAAAAAAAAAAAAATCACTAATTTTTCTTGAGTAACCTGTGCTGGGCACTGATCTGAGCATGCCACGTGGATTACCTATTAATCCTCACAACAGCCCTGGGAGGTAGGTCCTGCCTTTGCTATGTTCATTTTACAGGCATGGAAACTGAGGTCAGAGATAAACGGTACAGCCGGTATTAGAACACAGAGCTTGTGCTTTAAACCTTGCTTTCTGTAACTCCTTAGTAAGTTCTGGTTCATCAACCAGGAACCAGCACTACGCAAGGCAGTTGATATACATGATCTCATTTCCTTGTCCTAACATCCACGGGAGAAGTATTGTCTCCATTTTCAAATGCACCAGGGTTCCAAGTCATCCAGTAGCTCCCAGTCACCCACAAATCAGAGACAAGCTTGTTCCCTTGCCTCAAATCTGTGTCAGGAAGTTTGTCACAAAGTAGACATGAAATCCAGGCTCGTGAACTGCTCTTACCATTGAACTCTGTTCCTCCGCTGTGGCTTCTGCCTGATTTATCAGTGTTTCTGACATCTCACTGTGGAAAATCGATTCCCCTCTTCACACGTATCCGCTGCTTTCTTTAGCCTCTTGTCACGCCCAGACATACATTCCTGATTCTTCAAACAAACAGACAAATCTAAACAGGAAGGATATTCAAGAGCACCCAAATGTTGTGCTGTTGATATCAGTCTGTGACCGCAGTGCCTCACACGAAAACAAGCCTCCTGTGCGGTTCCTCCCAGAATCCTTGGGTTGGCTCTGCATCCCTGCCTTCCTTTGCTTCTTCCTCTTGAAATGTAGCCACACCTTTGGGTAGAGTAGGGCAAGGTAGAGAGGAATATGGGACAATATGGGATGCTGGTCCTTCTAGGTTCCCTCTCTCTAAGTAAAAGCTGAAGGTCCCCAGAAGAAAGAGGGTGAAAGAATCTACTTAAGATCTCTGAAAAGTAGCACAAAGAGTGGGAACAAGCTAAAAACAGGGAAAATTTTTACATGCACGAAATGCAAAATATTATGACTAGTAGTTAATAAAAGGAAAGAAGGAGACACTTCAAAACAATAGTGAGATTTGAAGCTTGAGAATTAATGGAGAATAACTCTCCTGGTGGAAAAGAACAGAAATAAAGTATGGTGGTGGTTTTGTTTCAGGTTTTTAATTTGCTTTCTTGGTTTTTTTTGTTGTTTGTTTTTGTTTTGTTTTGTTTTGTTTTGTTTGGAAGGGCTGTTTGTTTAGAGTGGGCTCTCGGGTTCACATCATGTTGTCTTTATAATTTATAACGATAAGCACACAGATTCATCTGTATTCCCTCCAAACAGGCAAAGGGAGATTTTCTCAATATCTGAGCCCTGGTCTACTGCTATGCAAATGAGCCCACATTAATCTTTGAAATCTTTTATCTGTGTTACTGCACAGCATTGATTCATCTGGGATGGGGATTTTCTGATCTGTTTTCCAGTATCCTAAAGATTTTCAGTAGTTCTTCAAGAACCACTGTTGGTGGCTAGTGAGGCAAGACCTAGCAAGTACTACCCCAGGGCCCCACTCTGTGCAGTCTGTTTTATATATGGGGATTCTGCTCAGAATTATATCACAAGGGGAATTGCAAAGGCATGAAGGTTTTGTGAATTTTTAGGGGTATTTAACTTTCAAGTGTAGGGTTTGGAAATTGACTAATGTCCGTGAGAGTAGGAACTGCCCTACTATACCTGGAACTGACAACCCGTGGGCAGGGCGAGGGAGCCCCCTGGGAGGTCTCTAGCGGTGACCTCAGCCCACAGTGCACAACGGGCTACCACCCTTCTCCCCTTTCAAGATTTATTATCTGGTCCGTAATGTACATTTTTTTACATAGTTGAGGTCATACTGCTTATATAAACTGCTTTTTCCACTAACCAATACATTGCAAGCTTTCCCTCACATCATTAAACTCCTAAACATACATTTTAATGGATGTGCAATATTCTATCACATGTATTTAATCATTTTCCCACTGGAAATTTAGATTTATTTTTTCTTTTTGCTATAATAAATGATACTCTGATGAAAATCTTTGTCCAAAAATTTTTGTCAACGTTTCTCATTATTTCCTCAGGCTAAATTCCTAAAAGTGGAATTTCTGAGTCAACGAATATCACTCCTATAAAACTCAATATATTTTTCTAAACTTCTTTCCAGAAATGCTAAATCAATTTATATTCCCACAGTGAAGTATAACAATGCAGAATTTCAGCTGACTGCCCTGCATATAATGGTTTGTTTTGTCAGGAGAGGGGGAAAAAAAGATTTTTATTAGAAAATTATCTTTTGCCCTCAGTAGCTATTTAAAGTAGAAAAACGCATGCATGAATAATTAAATAGTGGGAGGAAAAGTTTTTTCTTCTAAAAATGAGAGTGGGAAAAATATACCAGCCAAGAAATAGAACTGAAGGATAGTATGTGGGGCACAGTTGTTAATCAGTTGAAATTTTTTCAAATATAGGAATTTTTCAATACTCTGAAAACATTTTGCTCCCTGAGCACTTACTCTGGGATGCAAGCACATTTCATGCCTCAGCGGTACAAGTGCAGGACTTTCAAAAGTCCTGAGAGAGAGAATGTAACATTTAGATCCTGCATTGAAAACACATGTGGTTAGAAGTGGGGGCAGTAACAGCTCTCTTCCTGGGGGACTGTCTTCTTAGTCAACTGATGTTAATTGGATGCTTAGGTTCAAATCATGGCTTTGCCACTTACTAACTCTATAAATTTGGTCAGGGCAGTTACTTTCTCCAGGATGTTGTTTCCTTCTCTATAAAATGAAGAAAATTTTACCATCCCTGTGAGAACAGAGATAATGCTGTGAGGAGCTCAGCAATTTGTCCAGAGCTGTGCTGTCTAACACGGCAGCCCCTGTGGCTGCTGAGCACTGGCAATGTGGCTGGTCTGAATGGAGACATGATGTAAGTGTGCAAATGTACACCAATTTCAAAGACTTAGTATGAAAAAAAGTAAACTATTTTATTATTTTGATATTGTTATATAGTGAATGATACTATTTTGGATATCTTGGCTTTAAATAAAGAGCATTATTGGGGCTTCCCTGGTAGCGCCGCGGTTAAGAATCCACCTGCCAATGCAGGGGACACGGGTTCTGGCCCTGGTCCGGGAAGATCCCTCATGCCGCCGAGCAGCTAAGCCTGTGCGCCGCAACTACTGAGCCTGCGCTCTAGAGCCCGTGAGCCACAAATATTGAAGCCTGCGCGCCACAACTACTGAAGCCCGCGCGCCTAGAGCCCGTGCTCCACAAGAGAAGCCCACTGCAATGAGAAGCCCGCGCACCGCAACGAAAAGTAGCCCCCGCTCACCACAACTAGAGAAAGCCCGCACATAGCAACAAAGACCCAATACAGCCAAAAATAATGCATAAATTAAATAAATAAATTTAAAAAAAATTAAAAGAGCATTATTAAAATTAATTTTAATTATTTCTTTTACTTTTCATATGCTTTCTTCTTTAATGTGGCTTGCGTTGTATTTTTACTGGACAGCGCTGCTCTAGAACTTAATAAAGATTCAAATTATCTTTAAAAGAAATCAAGGGGGCGTTCTCCATTGCACAGTTGTCCAGTTGTCATTTTTATCTTTAGGGGGGACGTTCAATTCTTAGGACACTGTAGGGCATTAGGCTGGGGTCCTCTGGCCTGGATGGTTTAGGACAAGCTGGGGTAGCAATGATGCATATTATTTCATTGTCTGTTACGGGAGTGAGTGGAGAGTTTAAAAATAGCAGCCCCCTCCCTCCTCCGGCCCCATGCTGATCCCTCCTGAGTTATTTCTGTTGGCTGCATTAGGAGCCTGACATTTGATTCATTCAGTGCGCCCTGCCTCGGTCCTTTAAAACAGAATGGACAGTTAGTGAAAGGTCAAAGCCACTATGGCTGGCGGTAGCTGCCCTGGGCCATGACAGGAGGAGGAGACTGAGGGAACTGAAGAACCAGTAATGGCAAAATGCTTGGTCAAGATCCAGACTCGGAGGGGTCTCCGCCTGCAGTTGGTGAACCACTGCAGCAGCAACGTGTTTGTCCGTCTACTGAGACACAGTTCCAAGATCACAGCCAGAAACACGGGTACGTGCCCTGCGCTGGGCTCTCCTCCGCGCCTGAGAAGAGTGCGGGCTTTCCAGCTGCCGGCTCACCGCGGGCCGGCGGCTGGGAGAGAAGCCTAGGCGAACCCAGTGTCAGAGGTTTGTGATAAGGATGAGAAAGAGAGGGAGGGAGAAAAGCAGAGAGGCAGGCAGGCAGGAAGGAGAGAGTGAGCAAGCGAGCACTGAGGGAAAATGGGAGGGCTTGAAATGGGGGTCCTGGCCCTCCTATTAAGTGAAATGGTATGAAGTCATCCTAAAGGCTAATAAATTACATGCCAGTAGTAGCCTGGTTAGGAAGGAGGCAGCAGTGGGGTGTCCAATCCAGATGGCCCAGGAATGACTGAAGATCATAGAGAGGACAGATTGGATGATCAAAACATGCTCACCCCTCCTTTTATTGTTCAAAGTTTAAGATCTTCAAGTGTGCTTGCCTGGATGAGGCAAAACTCCCCTTTATCTTCAAAGTAGAGCTGTCCTGAAATACAATAGCAGTTAAAGAGCTGGGATAAAACTGATGTTCTGCTCATTTCCTTTTCACTGAAAATGTATTTTGTGTGTTATTTTGTGGTCCTTGGGGGAAAATAAGAATTGAAATAGGAATTTTTAAAAATCAGAGCCTACAGCAGGAAAGGAGCTGCTGTTATATATGGATATGTAGTTTTCACCAAATGATTAAAATTTTTAAAATCCTGGGAAATGTCTGGAATTGGCCATACCACATGCACATGTGTGGAACTGACTTCTAAGTGAACTCAAATGAAATTAATTGTATTTGTATAATGACATAGATAATAGATGATGTGTTCTTCTTATAAAAGATTTTTAAAGTACAATTTTATAGAATGTTTTCCTTGACCCTAATACTCCTGATAGCCAGTCTATGCACATTGACGTGTAGAATGGATATAGGATTTTGTTTTTACATAAATGGGATTGTTCTGTATGTATTATTTTACAATTCATTTTTTTCACTTTATCATATGGCTTGAAGGACTTTCCATATCAATACATATTAATCTGTGTCCTTCTAAAAATTGGCTGAATAATATCATGTAGAGATGTCATAATTTATTTAATCACCAAATTACTGTTGGAAAACTGATATTTCCTATTTATTAGCTGTAACAGTGCTGCAATGAATGTGCATATACAAGTATTTCTCTATGACAGATTCTTAAAAGTTGAAGGATATACACATTTTAAATTTTGATGGAAATGGGCAAATAATTTATCCTCTGAAAGACTAACACTCACTAACAAGGTGAGTACGAGAATGGCTGCTTCCTCACATAAGCACTAACCCTGATGTGACCAATTTCTAAGATTGAAAAAAAAAAAAAGAGATTTTATTGTTTTAATTTGCCTGTTCCTTTTTACTAGTGAGGGTGAGCATCTTTTCAAAGGATAATTGTCCATGTGCATTTCTCCTGGGAACTAGTTGTTTACTTTGTGAATTTCTGTTTTGGTTTTTCCCTTCCCTTATAGATTGTGGGAATTCTTTTATAATCTGCATATTAATCTTTTGCCTTTTACAAGTATTAACTTCTTTCCTCATAATTTGTTCCTGGCTTTTAACTTATTTTAATGTTAACTTTGTAGCACAGGCACTTTTCATATGCACAGACAGCTTCTGCATGTGCAGACTACTTAATTTTTCTATGTTCTAAGTTTTATTATTTTATGTCAGTTTCCCTCATTCCAAGATTATAAACATGTTTTCTGTGTTTTCATCCTCATAATTAATGCATTAGCTTGAACTATGTGAAATTGCTGATACTCAACTGCTTTTGACCTACAAAAATGGTGATTTCATGTGGTTTGATCTAATATTTGTTTTTTGGGGTTTTTTTTGTTTTTTTCCATCTTTATTGGAGTATAATTGCTTTACAATGGTGTGTTAGTTTCTGCTTCATAACAAAGTGAATCAGTGATACATATACATATGTTCCCATATGTCTTCCCTCTTGTGTCTCCCTCCCTCCCACCCTCCCTATCCCACCCCTCTAGGTGGTCACAAAGCACCTGATCTCCCTGTGCTATGCGGCTGCTTCCCACTAGCTATCTACGTTTGTTTTTATTTGATCTGTTAACTTCTTTGGAATTTTTATGTGTGTTTGACACGAAGAAGGGATATACTTTTTCCCTCTCCCAGTTGGTTAGTGATTTTTCTCAAAGTTATTTATCATAACCTTTCATTATTTTCAAAGGTATATTTCTGAATTGCATATTTTAGTATTCCTGCTCCATTATTAACTATAGTATAGTTTTGACATCAGACAGGTCAAGTTCCCCCTCATGGATCTTTTTTTATCCAGAGTTTCTTGATTAATCATGTGCACTTTCTCCATTTGTCATTTCTGAAAATGTGTTGAGATTTGTATTGAAATTGCAGTGAATTTTAGTTTAATTAGAGGAGATCTAGAACTTCAAAATAATTGACTTCTATTCAGGAACACTGCTATATTCCTTCATTTTTTTCAGATTTTCTTTTAGGTTATTCAGCTATGTCTTAATGTCATCCTCATGCAAGTTTTGCATATTTCTTATGGATATCCTGGATATTATGTGACTATTCTAATTTGTGCATTTAGCTATTTTGAATGGGATTTTCCATTATCATATTTTTTATGGTCTTTGCTTGTGTGTAGTAAATCACCTGCTTTGAATCTGAACACCTTACTGACTTCTGATTAATTCCCCTAGCTTGTTAGAATCTTTGCCTTGTCTTGTAGATGATACTATCACCTGGAAATAGTGACAGTTTTGTGCCTTCCTTTCCAATATTTACACTTCTTATTTGTTGTCTTTATCATATTGCATTATTGAGGTCCACCAGGATGACGCTGAAGTTCAGTGAGGGTTTTCTGTCATGTTCCTGACTTTGGTGTGATGATTGATTGTGATGACAGAGAGACCCATGAGATGGTGACAGCTGCATCAGTTAGCATGACATTAGCAGCAAGGAACTCTAACAAACACTGGTTTAAATAATAAAGTGATTTATTATCCAAGACAACACCAAGTCCAGAGTCAGGGATGACTCCAGGATTGAGAAACCAGGTTCATTTTCTCTCTCTGCACTGCTCTTCTCAGTTGGCCAGAACTCCCCCTCAGACCATTTGCCGTCAGCATCACAGGATGGCTGCCAGAATTCCTGGTGTCTCTTTCACATACAATGTCAAGAGAAAGTCTGTATCTGTCCAGTATGCTCTTCTTAGAAGCAAGAAACCTTTGTCAGAATTTCCCCCTCTACCTCTCTCCCCCTGGCGACTCTTCCCTTCATTTTTCATTTTCAGGGTTGGCTCACATACCCACTTCCAAACCAGAGACCGCCAAGAGAATGGAATTACCATCACTGGCTGAGACTAATCATCTGGGAGAGAAATGAATGAGTCAACCATGGAAACTGTAAGATAAGCATCTACGTAGGAGAGCCTTCCTCCGAGAGGAAGTGACAGATGAGGTCTTAAAGAATGAGTAGGAGCCATGTGAGTGCAGAAGGACATTCCAGGGAGAGGCAACAGTCTGTGCAAAGGCACAGAGGCATGATACAGCGTAACACATTTGGGCACCTCTAAATAGATAGGAACGGTGGAAATGTGTGGGGTATAGGTGTGCTTTTTATACTAAGCTGGAGTTTAAATTTTATCCTGAAAGCCATGAAAAACCTTTTAAGAGGATTTGTTACTGACCAGGGTTCATGCCCTTCCCTAGGCAATAGAAATTGACTAGAGGCAAGACAAGAAATTTAGGCAAGGCTTTATTGGGGCCCCTGCTGCAGCAGGTGGGAGTGAGAACAAACAACAGGTTCCCTTGCTTGCTGGCTCCCTGAGGGGGGCAAGCTTGTTCCTTATATGGGGTGAGGGTAGGGGTGTGTCCAGGGGTCGGGCCAGAGGGGTGGCTTAGGTGTTTTGCTCACCCCTCTGGTGGTGTTGTGTGCAGGAGGTATTCTCAGTACCCTGCTTTTGCTCCTGACACCCTGTTTTTGCTCCAGGCTCTTCAAAAGTGGCAGTTGGGTTTTTTGGTCTCTGTATCTTTTGGGTCCAGTAGTTGCCCCAACTGCACATGCACACAGTTATTTTTAGTCCCATACAGTTTCTTTGTATTTTGTTGCTGGAGGAGGGGTGTGTCCAGGTGCAAGCACTGCAGCAAAGGGTCCCAGGTCCCAGCCTGACTCAGATTCATATGACTAATTAGGCATTTTTAAATGATTGTTCTGGCAACAATTCAGAAGGAGCCAGACTGAGGTCAGGGAAACCAGTGAGGAGGCCATTGCTGTCATGCAGTTGAGAAGTGGTAAGCATGGGGGGGATGGAGAGGCAGGGACCGCTTTGAAAGTGAATATGGTGGCAGAGTTTGTAGAAGCTGGTGACAGATATGGGGTGAGCAGTGAGTGAGAAGTCACGGCCAACCCTTAGATTGCTGGTGTGGGTAGAAGGTGATGCCACTTACTATATAGTAACTGGTAAAGGAGGGAAAGTCTGGGGTGGGAGATACAGACTGGATGTAGGATACGAGCCTACATCCAGGTGTGTGGTGAGTCTGCAGTTCATTGGACGGTTTTGGGTTGAGATGGGTCAGAGATTCAGTAACGTGTTTCTCAAACTAAACTAAGTCATGTTCAAACTTCTCTGGTCAAATATATTTGGGAAATATTGAGTTAAATAAAGCAAAACTGGTTTCTTCTCTTTGGGACCTCTCAGACATTTTAATAGGTAAATAATACTGTTACTGAGTGTTTACTGTGAGCCAACCACTTCCCACACGTTAATTCATGACTCCTCTGTGCACAGTATCCCCACGCGGTATGGCCTGAATTTTTCCATTTTATAGATCTCACTGAACAGAGCGATTAAGTAACTTGTCCAAGGTCACATGACAATACAAGGCCAGGATTCAGACACAGAAAGATAATTTAAGAGCTAGTATTCTTTTTAGGGCTGCCCTGGTGGCACAGTGGTTGAGAGTCCGCCTGCCGATGCAGGGGACACGGGTTTGTGCCCCGGTCCGGGAAGATCCCACATGCCGCGGAGCGGCTGGGCCTGTGGGCCATGGCCGCTGAGCCTGTGCATCCGGAGCCTGTGCTCCGCAACGGGAGAGGCCACAACAGTGAGAGGCCCGCGTACCGCAAAAAAAAAAAAAAAAAAGAGCTAGTATTCTTTTTAATTTCAGCTTTATTGAGGTATAATGGACAAATAAAATTGAAAGATATTTAAAGTATATATTGTGGCAATTTGATGTACATTGTGAAAAGATTCCCCCTACTTAACTGATTAGCACGTTCATTACCTCAAATATTTATCAGTTTTTTTTTTTTTTGGTGAGAACATTTAAGTTCTACTCTCTTGCAAATTTCAATTGTATAAAACAGTGTTATCAACTACAATGACCATGTTTTACATTAGAACATCAAACCATATTCATCTTACAGCTGAAAGTTTGCACCCTTTCCCTGTTTCTCCCACCCCCTAGCCCATGGCAACCACTTTTCTACTTTCTGTTTCTATGAGTTTGACTTTTCTTTGTTGTTGTGTTTTTTTGTTGTTGTTTATTTTAGATTCCACATATAAGTGGTACTGTGGAACATTTGTCTTTCTCTGACTTATTTCACCTACATAATGCCCTCAAGGCCCATCCATGTTGTAACAAATGGCAGGATTTTCTTCTTTCTTATGGTTGAATAATATGCCACTGTGTACATATACCACATCTTCTATCTTCTTTATCCATTCATCCATTGATGGCCATTTAGGTTGTTTCCATATCTTGGCTATTGTGAATAATGCTGCAATGAACATGGGAGTGCAGATATCTCTTCAAGATCCTATTTTCATTTCCTTTGGATATATACTCAGAAGTGGGGATTGTTAGATCATATGGTAGTTCTATTTTTAATTTTGGGGGGACCCTCCATACTGTTTTCCATAGTGGCTGCACCAACAGTGCACAGGTGTTCCCTTTTCCCTACATCCTCACCAGCACATGTAATCACTTGTCTTTTTGATGATAGCCATGACTTTTTTTGAAGTATAGTTTTTGTACAATATTATATAAGTTAGGGGTATACAATATAGTAATTCACAATTTTTAAAGGTTATACTCCATTTATAGTTATTATAAAATATATCTGAAGAAAACCATTTTTTGAAAAGATATGTGCACCCCAGTGTTCATTGCAGCACTATTTACAGTAGGCAAGATATGGAAGCAACCTAAGTGTCCATTGACAGATGAATGGATAAAGAAGATGTGGTATATATACACAATGGAACATTACTCAGCCATAAAAAAAATGAAAGAATGACATTTGCAGCAACATGGCTGGACCTAGAGATGATCGTACTAAGTAAAGTAAGTCAGACAGAGAAAGACAAATATCATACGATATCGCTTATATGTGGAATCTAAAAAAATGATACAAATGAACTTATTTACAAAACAGAAATAGACTCAAATATAGAAAATGAATTTATGGTTACCAGAGGGGAAAGGGGGTGATAAATTAGGAGTTTAGGATTAAAATATACACACCATTATATATAAAATAGATAACCAACAAACACCTACTGTATAGTACAGGAAACTATACTCAGTATCTTATAATTACCTATAATGGAAGAGAATTTTAAAAAGAATATATATGTGTATATATGTGTGTATATATATATATATATATATAACTGAATCACTTTGCTGTACATCTAAAACTAACATAACATTGTAAATCAACTATATTTCAATAAAAATTTTTTTAAAAGAAAAAATAAAAATAAAATATTGGCTATATTCCTGGTGTTGTACAGTATATCCTTGTTGCTTATTTTATACCTAATAGTTTATACCTTTCAATCCCCTACTCCTGTACTTCCCCTTCCTCTTCCCTCCCCCAACTGGTAACCAATAGTTTTTTTCTCTGTGAGTTTGCTTCTTTTTTGTTATATTCGCTAGTTTGTTGTGTTTTTTAGATTCCACATATAAATGATATTATACAGTATTTGTCTTTCTCTGTCTGACTTATTTCACTTAGCATAATGCCCTCCAAGTCCATCCATGTTGCTGCAATGGCAAAATTTCCTTCTTTATGGCTAAGTAGTATTCCACTGTATATATACACAACATCTTCTTTATCCACTCATCTGTTGGTAGACACTTAGGTTGCTTCCGTATCTCGGCAATTGTAAATAATGTTGCTGTGAACATTGGGGTGCATATATCTTTTTGAATTAGTGTTTCTGGTTTTTTTCTGATATATACCCAGGAGTGGAATTGCTGGGTCATGTGGTAGTTCCATTTTTAGTTTTTTTGAGGAATCTCCATATCATTTTCCACAGTGATAGCCATAATTTTTCATGAGAGCTTGTACTCTTAACCTTAATAGTAGTGTCCAAAAGGTGATAGTGTGCACAGTTTCCCAAACTAATTTCAAGGAACAATGGGCAAGGACACAAGTGACCTGCGGAGCTGTGTTGAGTAATGCTGCAGTAGCATGGTGGAGCCATGCATATGGTTGAGACTCTAAGGGGGAGGGTACAGAGTGACAAGAGCAGAGAGCTGAAGCTACCACAAATAGAGGTGAAAAGACTGTGGAAAAGACAGAGGTAGCTTAGAACCATGAGATGGAAACCAAGAGAGTGTGAAGTCACAGAGGTAGAATGGTTAGTAGGAGGACAGAAGAGAACACACTTTGTCTTTAGCAACATGGTGATCATTGGATATCTTGGTGAGAGCCATTTCAGTGGTCTGGAAGGGGCAGTTGACTTCTGCAATATGAGGACAAGGATTGACTGAATTCTCTTGAATTCTAGATATTGAAATCAAAAAAATGGTAAGACAAAGGTTTCAAAATGTTCAGCTACTCTAGAGGCGTGACCAGGAGGTTGGTAGGTGATGACCACAAGGAGAAGTGAGATTGATGTTCATGGCTTAGGAAGAACATTAGGATTTGCTGTGAAGCGTGTGTGTGTGTGTGTGTGTGTGTGTCTAAGTTTCCATTCGTCTATACTTTCCGGAGTCACTGGGATGACTCTTATGGGTTTTAAACAGAATGAGCAGGCAGCTTCCCAAGGATATTCAGAGGCATCAGGAACGTTTCTAGTGTGAGATATTTTGCAGTGTCTGTGCATGAAAGTGAAAACCCTCATCTGAAAGAGTACATGTCATTCTCAGGATCTTTTCTTTAAACCCATGAGACATGAGCTTCACTTGAAGGATTAGACTTTATCCCCAGCAAAGGGAAGATAAAGGAGTCACACAGGAGTTTAATGGCGTACCATCTTACTACATTTGGAAGTCCGACTGCTGCTTAATGTGGATAGAAAACATTTGGGGCACTGATAGCACATGCATAATACAGTGAACCTGAAAGCTTATTTCTAACTTAAACCATTAATCCCCACAACAGCAAGTGATTTTTTTTTTTTTGGCTTCCAGGATACAATCACAGGAGGTATGACATATGAACACGTAATTGGGTGACCATACAATCTATTAGGCAAACCTTTTGAGAGTGAAAGGGGCACTTTAAAATGCTGCTAGGAAACAGGCATACCGTGGGACTGTACCAGGCAAATGGGGACAAGTGGTCACCTTACATATAATGATACTGTGGTTTCAGCAAATGAAATTGGCCAATAACACAAGACTCTTCCTCTTTAGTTAAGAAGTGAGGGTCTTTCTGGGCCTCTCAGATCCCCTTCTCTTCAGGAAAACATGGTGGTTTGGAACAAGCTTTGGAGTCAGGCAGGCTTGGGTACAAACCCCTGCTCTGTTGTGTCCTGGCGTCCTGACCTTGTGCAGGTTACTTAACATCTCTGAGCCTCAGTTTCCTCATCTCCTCTTATGAATATCACGTGATCATGTGCTTAAAATATCTATCCCTGTAAAAATTTATTAAAAATTTTAGTGCTCTTGTCTTTTCCCCTCTCCCACAATGTTTCTCAATAGATACAGGAGAAACAGCTCTGCTTCTTATATGCAGGTGATTGGTGCTTTCAGGGAAAGTATATGTATAGTGTCAAGTGGGACTTTTTTTGAGAGGCCTAGACTGGAAGGGATCTGGTCCATTTTTCAGGTAAAAAGCCTAAGACTCATAGAACTGAAGTGCCATGTCGGAGGACACACAGAGAGTTCTGTGGAACCGAATCTAGGTCCCCAGAATTCCAGGCCACTGTCCTTTCCACTCCATCATATTTCCTAGAAGTGGAGGGATGACCTCTTCCTTCTCTCCCACTCTTCCTTCACTCTTCTTGTCCCTATCCTCAATTCAAGAGTACAGCACACCTCCCAGAGACAGGATGGCTACACCGATCAACATAAGTAGATTAGTCAGAAGTTAGCCCACCTCAGCAAGGACGGTTCTGGTTAATACGCAACAAATATGTGAACTCCATAGAGACCTGACAATTTCGTGTGTTCTTGAGCAGTGGTTGTCAGTCCTTCCAGATTCAGTGTGCCCTTCAGATTCAGTAACAAAGATCTTAATGTTCTCTCTACCATCCTGAAATGAAACTCAGAGAAAACACGGTCTACTTACACATAACTTTAAAAGTCAAAATAATGCTCGAAGTGTAATGACAGGAGAACTTAGAAGTAATTCATAATAAAATAGTTAAGTCTTTCCAAAGGTTTTTCTTAAGCTTGATTCACCAGGAGGCAGAATGAAGGCATGGAATGCTGGCTCCTCTGTGAATGTAATGGGGGGACATGGGCACCACTCAACAGATGCAAGAACGTGTGCTACTATATAGGCATCTTGGACACCTTAGCCATTTCAGACAGCAGTGATGTGATTCAAACAGCTCATTTCAAACAGCTCTTGGCAAGATACCTTCAATTTACCCAGTGGTTGTATGCCTGAAAAATTCAAAATATGTTAAAATCATATCTAAATGCTTTAGGTTTAAATGTAAAACACAGGTAGATTCTAGATTCAAATCATTCTAAATAGGTTTCTCACCAACATGGATAATATTTAATAGGACATCTAAAAGTTATGTGGGATGCAAAATAATTATTTTGTGGGACCATCCTATGCATTTTTTGATGTCTGGCATCCTTGACGCCCTCCCACTAAATGATGCTGACCCTGCCAATCATTGTGACCACCAAAAAAGCCTCTACAATTTTCTAAAATACCCTCCTGCCTGCCAGTTGGTGGTACCGCTTTCTTTGTGTCCCTACTCTGCAGGTTTAGGGGGCATTCCATAGTTGGGTACCAGCACAGAGTGACTTGGGGTGCCACAGAGGGAACCTGAATGGTGGTGACCAGTGATGCCATTTGCCAAAGCCTGGAATGAGCAGTGCACAACCTGCTTGACTGTACACAGCAGGCACACAGGCTGTCCATCATCAGTGGCCAGTCTTTTCCTTCAGCATCTTTTGATTATCGCTATTTCACTTCGTGAAGTATGTCTTCAACTTGACTAATGATAATAATGGTATAAAAATAGTTATATTTACTAAAATATAAGTTAACATTATTTCCTGTGTCAGAAACTTTCAGCTATTACATAATTTTTCTTTTCCTTTAATCTTTTTATTTATTTATTTATTTTTACATCTTTATTGGAGTATAATTGCTTTACAATGGTGTGTTAGTTTCTGCTTTATAACAAAGTGAATCAGTTATACATATACATATGTCCCCATATCTCTTCCCTCTTGCGTCTCCCTCCTTCCCACCCTCCCTTATCCCACCCCTCCAGGCGGTCACAAAGCACCGAGCTGATCTCCCTGTGCTATGCGGCTGCTTCCCACTAGCTATCTATTTTACTTTCAGTAGTGTATATATGTCCATGCCACTCTCTCACTTTGTCACAGCTTACCCTTCCCCTTCCCCATATCCTCAAGTCCATTCTCTAGTAAGTCTGTGTCTTTATTCCTGTCTTACCCCTAGGTTCTTCATGACCAGTTTTTTTTCTTAGATTCCATATATATGTGTTAGCATACGGTATTTGTTTTTCTCTTTTGACTTACTTCACTTTGTATGACAGACTCTAGGTCTATCCACCTCATTACAAATAGCTCAATTTCGTTTCTTTTTATGGCTGAGTAATATTCTATTGTATATATGTACCACATCTTCTTTATCCATTCATCCGATGATGGACAGTTAGGTTGTTTCCATCTCCGGGCTATTGTAAATAGAGCTGCAGTGAACATTTTGGTACATGACTCTTTTTGAATTATGGTTTTCTCAGGGTATATGCCCAGTAGTGGGATTGCTGAGTCATACGGTAGTTCTATTTGTAGTTTTTTAAGGAACCTCCATACTGTTCTCCATAGTGGCTGTACCAATTCACATTCCCACCCAGCTATTATATAATTTTAATTGGGCTGCATAATTATAGAAATTTGAAAGCTATTTCCTTTTCCTTAAGCATTGTCATATCACTTCTAAAAAACGTTTTTAGCCATTGAGCTTTGTGAATACATTTAGGAGGCTTCTCATGTACTGATGAAGTAAAATAAATTTAATGAAACAGTGTAGATTGTCTCACTAATTTAACATTTCTGGTCTCTTTGGACATTCTTGTCCAGTTCATCAGAAAAGGCATGTAGGAAACTTTAAGCATCTATCACATAAAGAAAATTAAGAAAATATGGATAACCAACTATAATATAATTTCCCTTGTACTCTGTAATAGTGGACTTGTTAGAAAACTAATCTGTGTTGATAAAACGATATTGCTTGTCAATAGATTGTATGTACATATTGCTTAGAAATAGGCCAATGTAGCCTAATTTTCTTTGGTAAGATAGTAACATATAATTCCTATAGCTTTTTTTTGATACAGACAGCACTTATGCATCCATAATTTTGTTTAACCCTCACCCCAGCCTTATGAGGTAGGTGTTACTTCTGTGTTGTTGTTAAGCAAGCTGAGCTCCAAGAATGTTTTAATTTTTATTTTATATCAAGGTATAGTTGATTTACAATGTTGTGTTAGTTTCAGGTGTATAGCAAAGTGATTCGGTTATACATATATCTATTCTTTTTCAGATTCTTTTCCCTTATATGTTATTATAGAATATTAAGCAGAGTTTCCTATGCTGTACAGTAGGTCCTTGTTGTTTATCTATTTTATATATAGTAGTTTGTATCTGCTAATCCCAAACTCCTAATTTATCCCTCCCCGACTCCTTCCCCCTCTGGTAACCATAAGTTTATTTTTGAAGTCTGTGAGTCTGTTTCTGTTTTGTAAATAAGTTCATTTGTATCTTTTTTTTTTAGATTCCATATATAAGCCATATCATATGATATTTGTCTTTCTCTGTCTGCCTTACCTCACTTAGTAAGATAATCTCTAGGTCCATCCATGTTGCTACAAATGGCTTTATGGCTGAGTAATATTCTTTTATATGGCTGAGTAATAGTCCATTGTATATACGTACCACATCTTCTTTATTCATAAACTGGTCGATGGAAGTTACTTAAGAACTAAAGTCTCATAAGTAAGTGGCAGAACTGGGTTGTCCAACCTTTGTCTGGTCTAGTTTCCACTCTATCCCACTAAAAATTTGAGCCTAGAGATGAGGGGAAAAGTATTATGAAACTCCAGCACATCTAATGCTAGTGGTTAGAAAAACTATGACAGGGAAGAAAGCATTTATTTCCCCGCCTAACTCCTCCTTTCCAGAAACATAAGAGAATACTTCTGTTGTTGAGATCAAAGTACTGGAATACTTGGGCGACTTTGAAACATCAGTAAATCTAGCTGATTTTATCACAGCATTTACCTAGTAGCATTTGTAGACTAGCAGCCTATAGGCCTAAAAATACCCACAGGCTCTTTCTGTATGGACTGCACAGATTTTTTTTTTTAATTTGAATTTTAAAGCTTTCAGATGGAGCTCAATATGGTCAATTTTCCCCGGTCACCACCACTCCCTACTGTCCCATACCTGGCCTGCACTCATTCACATCAGGCACCTGCCTGGCCTGTAGAGGCACTCCCTTTTGTGACCCTGAATTAATGACCATGATTATGTCTCTCCCAGAAGCCACAATTTCACCTTGCTAGTGCTCTATTTTTCCTTCTTAGAGCCTGGATTCCTCAGAAGAAAAATAAATTTGGGAAGGGGGATAGGGAGTGCTGGGGAGATGGGCTGAAATTTTACATAATGTCACTGAGAAGGTGACACTTGTTTAACCACCTGCAAAGAGGGACAGAGTGTGAACCTGTCTGAAGGCAGAGTGCTCCAAGCAGAGAGAAGAGCAAGAGAGAGCTTAACTGGCATGTTTGAGGGACAGCCAGGCTTCTGTGGCTGGAGTGGCATGAACGAGGGGGAGGGTCCTAGCAGAACAAGGTCAGAAAGGTTAGGAGAGGAGGGGAGGACTCACTGAGTAGAGCCCTAGACATCCCTGCAAGGACTTGGTTTATATTCTGAGGAAGATGAAAAACCGCTAGAGGACATTGAGCAGATGAGTGGCGTGATCCATGTTATGTTTTCAGAGGATGACTCCAGCTGCCGTGTTGACAATGACCCTTACATAGGCAAGGGCTAAAGCAGGGGGACCAGATGAGATGCTGCTGCAGTAATGTAAGTGAGAAAGATGGAGGCTTAGACCAGGCTGGTAGCGGTGGACATAGTAGGAAGTGATCCGATTCTGGGTGTGCTTTGAAGGTAGAGACATAGAAGTTGCTGATGGGTCCATTGTGAGAGTGAACAGAGGAAAGTCAAGGTTTTTGGTCTGAGCAGCTGGAAGAATGGAGTTGCCGTCAACAAAATACTGCAGTCTGGAAACTTGAGGTTTCCCTTTACCTCTTATTATAGGAGAAGGATATGGAAAGCAGAAGGCAGAGGGAGAATAGGTTGTGTATTAGGAAAAGGAGACTTAAGGAGAAAAGGCCATTTACGTGAGAAAATGCTGTTAGGTAAGAACAAAGAGCATGGAAGATCTCTGTGACCACAGGATGGTGAAAATAGCCAAAGGGGCTGGGAGTGGTCTTTCTAGAGCAGTTATGCCACTCATATACAATATGTTGCTTTCACTGCTTTCCCAAAGAGGAGAGTAAAATGACCTTTCTTCTGGGGATATGGAATACCAGATACGTAAAGATGTAGTATTCCAGAAAGTCATAACTCTTGTCATCTTTCCTTACACTGCGAACATTTTCTCCCTTCAGGTTTCATGGAGTAATATGGTGGTAGAAAAATTACAGCTTGCATTTATTTTTTTTAAATTTTTATTGAAGTGAAGTTCATAACATAAAGTCAGCCATTTTAACATGAAAAATATAGTACCATTTAGTACATTCACAGCTTTGCAACTAACACCTCTCTCTAGTTCCAAAACATTTTCATCACCCTAAAAGGAAACCTGGTGCCCGTTAAGCAGACACTCCCCATTCATTTCCTCCCTCAGCCCCTGGCAACAACCAGTATGCTTCCTGTCTCTATGAATTTACCTGTTCTGGATATTTCATATGGAGATAAATGGAATCATATGTTATGTAAGCTTCTGTGTCTGTCTACTTTCACTCAGCATGTTTTTGACATTCATCCATGTTGTATCATGTCTATAATGATTGAATAATATTATTATATGGATAAACCACATTTTATCTATTCATCTGTTTATGGACGTTTGGGTTGTTTCCAACTTTTTACTATTGGATTACTGCTGCTTTGAACATTTTTGTACAAGTATTTGTTTGAGTACTTGTTTTTAATTCTTTGGAGTATATACCTTGGAGTAGAAGTGCTGGATCATATGGTAATTCTGTTTGACTTGAGGAACTGCCAAACTGTTTTCTGTAGCAGCTGAACTATTTTAAAATCCCATCAGCAATGTTCAAGGGTTCCAATTTCTCCTCACCCTTAACCAACACTTGTTATTTTCAGGTTTTAAAAAATTATAGCTGTGGTTTATGTCAAAAAGTGTTTTCCTCTAAGAGTTTTATAGTGTCTGGCCTTACATTTAGGTCTTTAATACATTTGGAGTTTATTTTTGTGTATGGTGTTAGGGAGTGTTCTAATTTCATTCTTTTACATGTACCTGTCCAGTTTTCCTAGCACCACTTATTGAAGAGGCTGTCTTTTCTCCATTGTACGTTCTTGCCTCCTTATGGAATCTAAAAAACAAAAACAAAAACAGAAAACCATGGTACTGATGAACCTAGTTGCAGGGCAGGAATAAAGAGGTAGACATAGAGAATGGACTTGAGGACGGGGTGGGAGGGTGAAGCTGGGGCAAAGTGAGAGTGGCATGGACATATATACACTACCAAATGTAAAATAGTTGGCTGGTGGGAAGCAGCAGCATAGCACAGGGAGATCAGCTCGGTGCTTTGCGATGACCTAGAGGGGTGGGCTAGGGAGGATGGGAGGGAGGCTTGAGGGAGGGGACACGGGGACATGTGTATGCATATGGCTGATTCGCTTTGTTGTGCAACAGAAACTAACACAGTATTGTGAAGCAATTATACTCCAATAATGATCCATTAAAAAAAATTATAGCCATTCTAGTGGGTGTGAAGTGCTATCTTATTGTGGTAACAACTAATGATGTGGAGCTTCTTTTCATGTGCTTGTTGGCCCTTTTTATTTTGTGTGCATGTTTTATGGTATCTTTCATTTAGGCTGCTCAGGACTGTCATACCAGAGCTATTAGGAAATATCTGTTGATATTTAAATGATGAAACCAGTAATTCAGTCCTGCACATCATTTTCCCCCAGTTTTATTGAGATACAATAGACATACATCACTGTATAAGTTTAAGGTATACAGCATAATGGCTTGACATACAAATGTTGTGAAATGATTACTGCACTACCTTTAGCTAGCATCCATTATCTCATATAAATGTAACAAAAAGAAAAAAATTTTTCCTTGTGATATGGACTCTTGGGATCTACTCTCTTAACTTTCATATATATCATATAGCAGTATTAACTATAGTTATCATGTTGTACATTATATTCCTTATACCTATTTATAACTGGAAGTTTGTACCTTTTAACTACCTTTCTCTAATTCTCCCTCTCGCCACTCCCTGTCTCTGGTAACCACAAATCTGATTCCTTTTTCTATGAGTTTTAAAAAAGAATTAGATTCCACATATAAGTGAGATCATACAGTGTTCGTCTTTCTCTACCTGACTTATATCATTTAGCATAATGCCTTCCACGTCCATCCATGTTGTCACAAATGGCGGGATTTTCTCATTTTTTGGTGGCTGAATAATATTCTGGTGTGTGTGTGTGTGTGTGTGTGTGTGTATCACAAGTTCTTTGTGTGTATATATATATATATATATATATATATATATATATATATTCACAGATGAATGGACACTGAGGCTGTTTCCATGTCTTAACTATTGTCAATAATGCTGCTATGAACATGGGGGTGCAGATATCTTTTCATGTTAGTGTTTTTGTTTCCTTTCAATATATTCTCAGAAGTGGAACTTCTGGTTCATATGGTAGTGCAAAATTTTAACTTTTGCACTTGTAACTTTTTGAGTAATCTCCATACTGTTTTCTATAGTGCCTGTACCAGTTTATAATCCTGCCAACAGTGCACCAGGGTTCCCTTTTCTCCACATCCTTACCAGCATTTGTTATCTTTTTTTCTAACATCTTTATTGGAGTATAATTGCTTTACAATGGTATGTTAGTTTCTGCTGTATAACAAAGTGAATCAGTTATACATATACCCCCATATCTCTTCCCTCTTGCGTCTCCCTCCCTCCCTATCCCACCCCTCTAGGTGGTCACAAAGCACCGATCTGACCTCCCTGTGCTATGCGGCTACTTCCCACTAGCTATCTATTTTGGTAGTGTATATACGTCCATGCTACTCTCTCACTTCGTCCCAGCTTACCCTTCTCCCTCCCCGTATCCTCAAATCCATTCTCTAGTAGGTCTGTGTCTTTATTCCCATCTTGCCCCTAGGTTCTTCGTGACCATTTTTTTTTTTTTAGATTCCATATATATGTGTTAGCATACGGTATTTGTTTTTTCTTTTGACTTACTTCACTCTGTATGACAGACTCTAGGTCCATCCACCTCACTACAAATAACTCAATTTCGTTTCTTTTTATGGCTGAGTAATATTCCATTGTGTATATGTGCCACATCTTCTTTATCCATTCATCTGTCGATGGACACTTAGGTTGCTTCCATGTCCTGGCTATTGTAAATAAAGCTACAATGAACATTTTGGTACATGACTCTTTTTGAATTATGGTTTTCTCAGGGTATATGCCCAGTAGTGGGATTGCTGGGTCGTATGGTAGGTCTATTTTTAGTTTTTTAAGGAACCTCCATACTGTTCTCCATAGTTGCCGTATCAATTACATTCCCACCAACAGTGCAACAGGGCTCCCTTTTCTCCACACCCTCTCCAGCATTTATTGTTTGTAGATTTTTTGATGATGGCCATTCTGACTGGTGTGAGGTGATATCTCATTGTAGTTTTGATTTATATTTCGCTAATGATTAATGACGTTGAACATTCTTTCATGTGTTTGTTGGCAATCTGTATATCTTCTTTGGAGAAATGTGTATTTAGGTCGTCTGCCCATTTTTGGATTGGGTTGTTTTTTTGATATTGAGCTGTATGAGCTGCTTGTAAATTTTGGAGATTAATCTTTTGTCAGTTGCTTCATTTGCAAATATTTTCTCCCATTCTGAGGGTTGTCTTTTCATCTTGTTTATGGTTTCCTTTGCTGTGCAAAAGCTTTTAAGTTTCATTAGGTCCCATTTGTTTATTTTTGTTTTTATTTCCATTTCTCTAGGAGGTGGGTCAAATAGGATCTTGCTGTGATTTATGTCAAAGAGTGTTCTGCATATGTTTTCCTCTAAGAGTTTGATAGTGTCTGGGCTTACATTTAGGTCTTTAATCCATTTTGAGTTTATTTTTGTATATGGTGTTAGGGAGTGTTCTAATTTCATTCTCTTACATGTAGCTGTCTCTTTTTATTTATTTGTCTTTTTGATGATGATCATTCTAAAAGGCATGAAATGTCATTGTGGTTTTGATTTGCATTCCTCTAATGACTAGTGATATTGAGCCTAGTTTTGTGTACCTGTTGGCCTTTCATTTATTCTGTTTAGAAAAAATGTCTATTCAGGCCTTTTTCCCATTTTAAAATTGAATTATTTGGAGGTTTTTTTTTTTTTTTTTTTTTGCTATTGAGTTGTATGAGTTCTTTACATGTTTTGGATATTAACCCCTACTCAGATATGGCTTGGAAATTTTTTTCCCATTCCATAGGTTTTCACTTTGTTGTTTGCTTCTTTTGCTTGCAGGAGCTTTTTAGTTTAATGTAGTCCCACTTGTTTTTGATTTGGTTGCTTGTGCTTTAGGGATCATATCCAGAAAATCATTGCCAAGACCTATGTCAAGGAGCTTTTTTTCCTATGTTTTCTTCTAGGAGTTTCATGGTTTCAGGTTTTACATTTAAGTCTTTAATCCACTGCAAGTTAACTTTTGTGAGTAGTGGAAGTTTGGGGTCTAGTTTCATTCTTTCACATGTGAATATCCTCCTGCTTTGTTCTTCTTTCTCAGAATTGCTTTGGCTATTTAGGGTCTTTTGTGGTTCCATATAAATTTCAGGATTTTTTTTCTACTTCTGTAAAAAATTTCATTGGAATCTTGATAGGGATTGTATTGAATCTATAAATGGCTTTTGGTAGTATTGACATTTTAACAACATTAATTCTTCTAATCATGAACATGGGATACCTTTCCATTCATTTGTGTCTTCTTTGGTTTCTTTCACCAGTGTCTTATAATTTTCAGAGTAGAGATCTTTCACCTCCTTGGCTAAGTTTATCCCTAAATATTTTATTGTTTTTGATGCTGTTGTAAAAGAGATCTTTTTTTCCAGATAATTTATTGTTACTGTATAGAAACACTACTGATTTTTCTATGTTAAATTTGTATCCTGCAACTTCAATGAATTTGGGTATTAGCTCCAATAGTCTTTTGGTGGAGTCTTTAGGATTTTTCATGTATAAAAATGTCACATGCAAATAGAGATAATTTTACTTCTTCCTTTCCAATTCGGATGCCTTTTATTTATCTTTCTTGCCTGATTGCTCTGGCCAGGACTTCCAGTACTATGTTGAATAGGAGTGGTGAGAGTGAGCACCCTTGTCTTGTTCCTAATCTTAGAGGAAAAGCTTTCAATCTTTCACCACTGAGTATGATGTGAGCCATGGGCTTATCATATATGGCCTTTATTATGTTGAGGTACATTCCTTCTATAGCTAATTTGTTGAGTTTTTATCAAATGGATGTTGAATTTTGTCAAAAGCTTTTTCTGCATCTATTAAGACGATCATACGATTTTTTTTCTTTTATTCTGTTAATTTGATATATCACATTAATTTGTGTATGTTAAACCATCCTTGCATGCCAGCTCTAAATCCCACCTGATCACAGTAAATGATTCTTTTAATGTGCTGCTGGATTCAGTTTTCTGGTATTAAGAATTTCTGCATCTATATTCATCAGGCATGTTGGTCTGTAGTTTTCTAATAGTGTCCTTTCTGGCTTTGGTATCAGGGTAATGCTGGCCTCACAAAATAAGACTGGGAGTGTTTCCTCCACTTTGATATTTTTGGAAGAGTTGAGAAGGATTGGTGTTAATTCTTTAAAATTCACCAGTGAAGCCATCTGGTCCTTGGCTTTTCTTCACTGGGAAATTTTTGATTACCAATTCAATCTCCTTACTAGTAATTAGTTGATTCAGACTTTCTATTTCTTCTTGTTTCAGTCTTGGTAGTTTGTATGTTTCTGAGAATTTTTCCATTTTCTCTAGGTTGTTCAGTTTGTTGGTGTATATTTGTTCATAGTAGCCTTTTATGATCCTTTGTATTTCTGTGGTATCAGTTGTAATGTTTCCTTTTTCATTTATAATTTTGTTAATTTGGGTCCTCTCTTTTTTTCCTTGGTTAGTCTAGCTAAAAGTTTGTCAATTCTGTTTATCTTTTCAAAGAACCAACTCTTAGTTTGGTTAATCTTTCTTTCCTATTTTCCTGTTCTCTATTTTATTTCTGCTCTAATCTTTAGTTTTTCCTTTCTTCTGCTAACTTTGGGCTCAGTTTGACCACCATTTTCTAGTTCCTTAAGGCATAGAGTTAGGGTTTATCTTTCTTGCTTCTTAATATAGGCATTTATTGCTATGAAGTTCCCTCTTAGAACTGCTTTTGCTGCATCCTGTAAGTTTTGGTATGTTGTAGCTCCATTTTTGTTTCTCAAGATACTTTATTTCCTTGTTAATTTCTTCTTTAATCCATTGGTTGTTCAGGAGATTGTTTAATTTCCATTATTCATGAACTTTCCAGTTTTTCTCTTACTGATTTCTAGTTTCACACCATTGTGGTCAGAGAAGGTACTCAGTATGATTTCAGTCTTCTTAAATTTGCTAAGATTTATTTTATGGCCTAACATATGGCCTCTCCTAGAAAATGTTCCATGTGCACTTGAGAAGAATGTGTATTTTGCTGTTGTCAGATAGAATGTTCTCTGTATGTCTGTTAGGTCCATTTGGTCTATAGTGTTGCTCAAATCTGCTGTTTCCTTATTGATTCTCGGTCTGGATGATCTGTTCATTGTTGTGAGTGGAATATTAAAGTCCCCACTGTTATTGTATTGCTGTTTATGTCTCCTTTTAGCTGTGTTAGATTTTGATTTATGTATTTGGGTGCACCAATGTTGGGCACATAAATATTTACAATTGTTATATCTTTTTGATGTATTGACTCCTTTATCATTACCTTCTTTGTATATTTTTACCATTTTTAGTTTACAGTCTTTTTTTAACATCTTTAGTGGAGTATAATTGCTTTACAATGGTGCGTTATTTTCTGCTTTATAACAAAGTGAATCAGTTATACATATACATATGTCCCCATATCTCTTCCCTCTTGCATCTCCCTCCCTCCTACCCTCCCTATCCCACCCCTCCAGGCGGTCAGAAAGCACTGAGCTGATCTCCCTGTGCTATGCGGCTGCTTCCCACTAGCTATCTATTTTACGTTTGGTAGTGTGTATATGTCCATGCCACTCTCTCACTTTGTCCCAGCTTACCCTTCTCCCTCCCCATATCCTCAAGTCCATTCTCTATTTTGTCTGATGTAAGTATTGCTACCTCTGCTTTTTTTTTTTTTTTTGCCATTTGCTTGAAATATAGTTTTCCATCCCTTCACTCTCAGTCTATGTGTGTCTTTATGTCTAAAGTGAGTTTCTTGTAGGCAGCATATCATAGGATATTGTTTTTTAATTTATTCAGCCATTCTATGTCTTTTGATTGGAGAATGTAATCCATTTATGTTTAATTATTGATTTTAAAAAAAGGGTTTACAATTGCCATTTTGTTACTTACTGTCTGGCTGTTTTGTAGATCCATTGTTCCTTGTTTCTTACCGTGCTGTTTCTCATTTTGATGTTTTGTGGTATCAGTATGCTTTGACTTCTTTATCATGTTCCTTTTGTAATTACTACAGGTTTTTCCCTTGTGGTTACCGTGAAGCTTACATAAAAATATCTTAAATTTGTAACACTCCAGTTTAAGCTAATAACAACTTAACTTCAATACAATCCCTGAGCTTTACACTTTTACTTCTCCTCCCCCTCACATTTTAGGTTATTGATATTACAATTTGCTTTTGTTATTGTATAACTAATAACAGATTATTGTAGGTATGGTTATTTTTACATTTGTTTTTTAACTTGTAAACTAGATTTGTAAGTGAGTTGTGCACCAGCACTACCATACAGAATCTAACTTTGACTATATTACCAATGAGTTTTACACTGCCTTCTTACATTTTATGATGTTAATTAGTGTCCTTTCTACTTAACAGACTCCCTTTAGCATTTCTTGTAAGGTAGGTCTAATGGTGATGAATTCCTTCAGTTTTTGTTTGGGAAAGTCTTTATCCCTCCATTTCTGAAGGGTAGCTTCGCCAGGTATAGTATTCTTGGTTGAAAGTTTCTTTCTTTCAATATTTTGAATATGCCATGCCATTAGCTTCTGGCCTGAAAAGATTCTGTTGAGAAATCTGCCAGTAGTCTTATGGGGGCGCCCTTACATTAACTTATCTCTTTTCTCTTGCTGGTTTTACAATTCTTTTGTCTGACTCTTGACAATTTATATTTATGTCTCAGTAGAGCCCTTTTTGAGTTCAACCTATTTGGGATCCTTTGGGCCTCTTGATGTCTATTTCTCTTCCCAGGTTTGGGAAGTTTTCAGCCATTACTGTCTTTAATATATTTTCTGTCCTTTTTCTCTTCTGTTTTTGGAATTCCTTTAATACGAATATTGTTTCTTTTCATTGTGTCCCGTTAAGTCCTATGGGCTGGGGCTGGCTTCACGTTTTTTCATTCTTTTTTTTTTTTTGCTTCTCTGACTGGATAATTTCAAATATCCTATCTTCCAGGTCACTGATTCTTTTCTTTCTTCTGCCTGGTTGAGTCTTCTTTTGAAGATCTCTATTGATTTCTTCATTTCAGTTATTATATTTTTCAGCTCTAGGATTTCTGTTTGGTTTTTTAAAATGGTTTCTATTTCTTTGTTGAGCTTCTCATTTTGCTCATTCGTTGCTTTCCTAATTTTTTTAGTTGTCATGTGTTCTTGTAGTTCACTAAACTTCTTTAAGAGGATTATTCTGAATTCTTTGACAGTTCATAGATCTCCATTTCTTTAGGGTTATTAGTGCTTTTTTAGTTTCCTTTAGTGTTGTCATATTTACCTGATTTTTCATGGTCCTTGATTCCTTACACTGGTATTTGTGCATTTGAGTAAGTGGTCTCCTCTTCCAGACTTTGCAGATTTGCTTTGGATTCATCAGCCAGCTCAGTTTGGGTTTCTGGTGTCTGCTGTTAGCATCCTTGGGCAGGTGAGACCTGCTATTAAGAGTCTATTTTGGGGCAAGGCAACTGTTTAAGCTCTGAGATTGTGGATGGGGGTGTGTGCCACTGGCTGAGAACAGCTGGATAGGACTGAGGGCTTCATTCCATGCCCAACTGAGGCTATAGTATAGGCTCTTTTGTCTGGATTTTCTGGTCAGGCTTACTAGATGGTTGGGACTAGGAACTATACGCAGCAGTAAATGGGGCTATGAATTAACTTCCCTACCCTGGTAGGGCATCAGGATGGGACCCAGGGCCTGCATGGCTCATTGTTTAGGGACCCAAGTCAGGCAAGAGTGTTTACTGGATATCCTGGTCAGGTGAGACTACCAGTTTTGCTCTGCAGACAGGGGAAGCCATGGGCTATACTTTTGGTTCAAATGCCACTGTTAAGCAGGGCTGATGGATGGGCTACACAGCTTCCTGTATGCTCTGCTAAGGTTCCCTGGTCAGGTAAGCTGAAGGCTGTATTCAGCAATGAGTCGGGCTATGACTTAGTTTCCCTACGTAAGCTAATTTAGGCACAGTGGGAGAAGCAGCTCCTAGGCCACTCTGCTTGTGGTCTTCAATCAGTCTGATCCAGGCCCCAAGTTCCATGGCCAAACTGGACCACTTGCTTTGCTCTAAAAGCTATCAGTTCTGCCTGCCCACCTCTCAGCTCCAGTGTGGCTGGATAATGCAGCTTCCAGGTGTTCTTACCAGCCCTTCCTGTCAGATGGAGCTATGACTCAGCCCTCCTGCCTGGGTAGGACTGGGAGAGCCCACTTCAGGTAACTCCCAAATTTTCCCAAACAGGCTTTCTGGTTGGAAGAGACAGGGATCTAGGATCCACAGTGGGTGGGGTTATGACTCAGTTCTTCTGCCTGGGTGTGAGTAGACCAGGCTCCAGGGCTGTCAAAACTCCTCCTTTGAGGATCTGAATCTGGCAGTCCTTTCCCTGGTTAGATGCACCATCAACTAGGTTCTGCATATGAGCACAGCCACTGGTTGGGACTAGTACTTGGCTCTGCAGATAGGAACTCAGTCTGCCAAGATCTGAGTGCTGACTGTTGGAAGCCCCCCCGCCTTCTCCATCATGAATTCCCAGTGGTTGAGCCCCACAGATTCCCCTGTGATACTGGGGGGTGAAATACAGAGTAAGGGCTCCCATAAAGTGACCCACAATGCTAGGTGGGGAGCTGGATGTCACCCCTGGCTCTCTTTTCCCACTGAAGGAACAGGAGTCTCTGAGGAGATCTCTCAGTGTGATGTTGTGCCAGCCTAGGGGAGAAGCAGTGTGATCAGCATAGCCATTCCTCTTACCCTCCCAATGCAGTCTGTCTTGTCTCTGTGGTACAGGAGGGTTCTTCAGCCTCACTTCCATGTTTTAGGATTTTCTCAGTGGTGTCTTGTCCATGAATGGTTGTTAGTTGTTCTTCCTGTGAGGGGGAGAGAAGTCAGGAACAACCAATGTTGGCATCTTGGTGATATCACTTCCTGTACATCTTGAAGAGAAGGAAATACTGAAATGCATTCATTAAAAGCAGGCTTACAGTTACCTAATGTACTTGGCTACCAATTTGGTATTATACTGTACATCCCTCCTGGGGAACATTTCTTTGATTCTACCCTTCCCACTAAGAACCCAAGACTCAAAATTAGGAGAACTGGCCCTAGGCCTGATATTTGAAGGGTTTCCCATCTATAAAATGAAGGGTTGAGAAATACCTCTCCCCCAATAAAGGTTAAGAAATAATGTTCATACCTTTTGACCAAGCAATTTTTCTTTCAGACATCTGTCAAATGAGCTAAAACAAGAGGTGATAAAGACTGTATATGTAAAGATGTCTCATGGCATTCTTTTTTCACAACTGTAAAGCAATCTAAATGTTTGCCAATAGGCAACTATTATTGTATTAACTAAGTAGAAAATTTGGCAACCATAATAAATGCCAGTGGGAGTTTGTCAACAGAGAAAATGTCTAAGTTAAAATGTTAAAGGAACAAGATGTAAATTTGTTCATACAGATATGATTGCAGTTATATGAAACAAGAAAACACAAAATTGTGCCTAGAATGAAGACTAGAAAAAAATACATAACATAATAAAATATCCCATTAGATAGTAGACTAATTTTACTACAATACTTTATTGGATGACAGTGTTGACTTCCAAAAGACACCACTCAAAATTATAATAGTTATTTCTTGTCATTTTGTTCTTGTAAACATGACCAAAATTGGGGGTTTTCAGACCATAATCGCACATGTAAATATTGTAAATGCCGCCAACCATTTGAGATATTTTGGTTATCTTGGGTTTAACGTGTTGACCTTAGAACTTATGGTATAGGATCTATACTAAAAATGACTTTGTTAAAAGTCAGGATTCCACAGAACAATTTCATGGATTCCCTAATTTCCATTCATTAGTTAGTTTTGGTTTGTTTCCATTTATAGATTTTTGTGGAAGAATAAAACTTGAAATTTAAAATTAAGAAAAATATGTCTCCTTATAGGTGTTCCATTGCCCAAAGAAGATGACATTTCTGCCCCCTTGACCTCCAGCTCACCAGTAAAGGAATCCCATGAGTATGAAGAGCCCTCAAGTGAAGAGGAAGATAAAATAAAAGAAGAGCCCTTGACCATCTCTGAACTGGCATACAACCCAAGTGCCAGCCTGCTCCCTACCCCCACTGATGATGATGAGATTGACATGCTCTTTGACTGTCCATCTAGGCTGGAGTTGGAAAAAGAAGACACAGATTCGTTTGAGGAACTAGAAGCAGATGAAAACGCCTTTTTAATGGCCGAAGAAGAAGAGCTGAAGGAGGCTCACCAAGCTTTGTCATGGAGCTATGACATTCTGAGTGGCCATATTCGGGTGAACCCACTGGTCAAGAGTTTTTCCCGGCTCCTTGTGGTGGGCCTGGGCCTGCTGCTCTTTGTATTCCCCCTGCTCCTCCTCCTTTTGGAGTCAGGTATTGATCTCTCCTTCTTATGTGAAATCCGCCAGACGCCCGAGTTTGAGCAGTTTCACTATGAATACTACTGTCCTCTCAAGGAGTGGGTGGCTGGCAAAGTCAACCTCGTTCTTTACATGCTGGGTTGCTCATAAAGCTCATATCTCATATGACTAAGGGCTATATTCAATACTAGTGATTTCTTTTTTTTTTCAGCAAAGGCCTTGTTCTGAATGGTCACAGGACCATCAACAGGTGTTCCTTACTCATAACTGATTATTCAGACCTTTAAGTTAGCTTTCCATAATTCACTGCAAGTAAATAAGTTTAAATCAAATACAGTTATTTTAGTTACAGGTCAGGAAGATGGCCTCTAAATAACCAAAAATATGTTTATTTTTTATTATAGCACAGACATACTCTTTATCTATTATAATAAATTGAGCTGAATTAGATTTCCTCCTTTTTTAATAGTTAACACCATTATAAGCTATAAGGTTCAGAATCAGAGTTTTAGTAAAAACCCAAGAGAAACTTTTTTGAATATAATCCTTAGTGAAAACAATGTTCTCTAACCAATGCCTATACAACTAAATTTATGCTGGGCTTTTGTTTTTGTTTTTTTAAAAATATTTTTATGTGTTCAAAATATTTTGGTAAATTTTTAGCAAAAAAAAAAAAAAAAGAAGCCTCCTGGAGTTATTTAAGTGTACAGATTGTAAGACTAACACACAAAGGGTATGTCAGGAATTTTTTAATGTTTTGGCACTGGTTTGTTTTTTAAAATATTTTTGGCTGAACATAATTTGTTGTTACCTGCATATGAGATAGAAAATAGGTAGAAAAACACTGTAGAAAGTAAGCTTCTGAAACGGATGATGGAACTGGAGGAAGTAGAAATTGAGAGCATCAAGTGGACACAGGGTCCATTTTTCAAAGTATTTGGACAAGATGACTTGTTACTTTCATTTGCATCCTGTCCATATATTTTGGCTCTGGAAATAGAATGTTTTTAAAAGAAAGTGAAACTTTAAAGGATAAAAGTTAAAGGAGATGCTAGTTAATTGCATATTATTGTACATTAACCCAAGAGTGGAAGCAGGTGGGAATTGGACAAGTGGTAAGTTACAAAACAAGAGTTCTGGTGAGGCTGGTAGGCAAGTGATGGTAGACAAATGATCTATTTTATGAAAGTGATGGTGATGCAAGGTATTGGACGATGTAAAGAACAGTATACTCACTGTCCAAGTTGACATGAATATGTTTAAGTGGATCTAAATAAAAGTGGAGAAACTTGAAGGCACATTTTTTGGTCCCTCATGCCATTCATTGAGATTCTGTGGAAGAAACTTTAAAAGAAGTGTGTGTGTGTGTGTGTGTGTGTGTGTGAAAGAGAGAGAAAAAGAGTGAGAAAGAGTGTGAAGAGAATGGATTTTGGCTTTTTGATAAATGCCTATGATCTTTCTTTGTGGCGGTCATTATACTCTTTTCCTTTCCTGGTTTCCTTAAGATTTTAACTCATTTATAATTGGGGCTCTCATTAAGAAAGTGGAAGGGACTCAACTCATTAGATAATATACCATTTCAGCTTGGGTGAAGTAGTGAAATGACTCCCTAACTAGACAGTAGATGGGACAAATGCTCTAGTACCTTCCTTCATACCATTAAATCCATGACAGAAAGGCTCTGAGGCTTTCCATGCACAGTACTTACCAATACTGTGAAAGAAAAGAGTATGGAGCTTAGGGCATAGAGCATAGGGATTTCTCCATAGATTGTAAATGAAGGCATGGAATATTTTCAAAGGGATTGGGCCGCCTATAATCTCTCCCTAACTCCAAATCTACCATTAACATAATCTCCAAATTGGCCATTCCAGTCCTACTTATTCATGGAGCTCTAAGTGCTTTATTAGACATTTAATTTTGTAAATAAGTTTTAAAAGTCAGCTCATGAAGCCTTCAGTTGAGCAAACTATAGTATAATTTGCTATTAAGTTTATAGTGTGTTCTTTCTCATGTGCATTGAGTGATTGATTTTGCTTTTTAATAAAGAATATTTGATACCTGAAATTTGATACCAAGGTAGAAGTATATTTTCTATAGGTTATTTGGAAAGTTTGCAAATGGCCTCCTTTGAAGCTGAAGATTTTTCCCCCCTTGTTTATGACTTAAAGTCATACTTTCTTACATAAGGGTACTCCAGTGTAGTCTGCACAAAATTAGTTCCCTCTTCTAATCATGCTTCAAATCATTTTCTTTGAAGTTCTAACCATAACAAATCATCTAGCCCTTGCCATTTTACACTAATATTAAATAATATTTTTTAAACTAGGGAATGAATATATTAGCCATCATAAAACATTGAAAAATACTGACAGAATAAGTATCACCCATAGTCCAGCCAAGCAGATTTATAGTAAGAAATATTAAATATATAATCTTAACATTTCTAGCTAACATCTCTTTTCTCTTAGGCAAAACCTTCAGTATTGAATAGAAATGTTTTTAAGTGAAGGAGTTGACAGGATAGGGTCTGCAGAATTTAAACAATAGCTACCAAAAGTAAAACTTGGATCTTGAAATGCCATTTTGTCGGTATAGAATCAGAGTCTTTTGAAATATCTGCTTAAGTTTTCTTAGAAGACAGTCACCAGTTGCCTGAATCAAATGAGGAAAAGACTGCTTCCAAAGATGGAGAATATATAATACAGTAAGATACAGAATTCAAAGCAAGTGTGTGAGTATATGTATATTCCATATTATTGGTATATGCGTTTATATATGAATCTGTATATATGTGTGTATTTGTATACACACAACTGATATGCCCTTCATAGGTAGTTGTTTTTATTTTTCCCCAGTTGAGGAATTTGTGACATGTTATTGCTTTTCCCTCTCAGACATCATAGTGGATAAAACCCACAGTCTCAAAGGTTTCAATTTTCCATGAAAACTACCATTTGTGTACATTTGTGGTTTTATACACACACACATATGGCAAATACATATACACACACAATCTTGTCTTTAGTGCTAATGCAAATTGGATCATGGAAAAAACGTAGGTAAAGTATCGTGTATTTCTGTCCGTGCTTGGAACATATTGTAAAATGTTATGTATCTGGAATATATTTTGTGGTTTGTCTACTATTTATAAAGACAACTCTGGGAAGAAGTCAAAATGAATTGATTTCATTGAAATACTAGAGAGTTGGGGGCCATGTTACCTGTGATTGGAGCCTTATCTTTGTATAGTGAAATTTGCATTTCTGTGTCAACATCCAGATTGTTTTATATGTTAATATGGTGGCAGGAATCCCTAATAAAAAATACTCTGGGGAAAAATGTTTCTGCAATCATTTAGTTTTATTCAAAGTGAAGTTGTATAAATAGTCCATTGGAAACTACAGAAAGGTGCCATCTGCTACCATGAAATGAGGTCACCCTTGAATGGTGATAGTATGGAAAAAAAAAAAATCACAGGTAATGGATGGGATTAACCTTTCCTTTGCAGAAGTCACCCAGGCTCAAAGGAAAACTATTGAGTGCACTAGAAATGCACCCAAATACAAAAGACAGCTGTAGTTTAATTCGTGGCATCAAGATAGAAAGAAATAGAAAAGCACAGAAAAAAAACCAGAAAAGGGGTGTTCTGTATGGCAGGCAAGAGGAAGGATTTCAGAGTGCAGCAGTTAGTATGTTCTCACTTCCTGTGCCGCAGAGAGCTACCTCAGACTCAGCTCTGCAACTTTGCCATTCAACTTCTATCTGTTCACAGGCCCTGGAAGAATCTTGTTATTCTACTCCTGTCGTCCCCTCCATGCATGGCCTAAAAGGACCTCCGCTTTGCTTTGGCCCAAAGCTAACAACTCCACACCTGACAGTTAAATCAGAAAGTGTTAGTTACTCTGAATGGAATAAAAGGGACTCTCTTTACTACAGGAACACCACAGGTGTCCAGCTGAATTGTACCCTAGCTGCGGTGGCCAAGTTTTTTGGGTTTTTTTTTTTTCAGTTTTATCGAGATATAATTGACATATACCAGTATATTATTTTTAGGTATACAACATAATGATTTGATATACGTATATATTGCAAAATGATTACCATCATAAGTTTAGTCAATGTCCATCACCTCACGTAGTTAATTTTTTTTTTTCTTGTGATGAGAACTTTTAAGATTGCTGACTCTTAGTAACTTGCAGACATACGATACAGAATCGTTAACAGAGTCACCAAGCTGTGTATTACATCCCCAGGACTTATGCATCTTAAAACTAGGAATTTGTACCTTTTGACCTCCTTCATCCATTTCACCCATCCGGGGGTTGGGGTGTGGGCGAAGTCTGTCAAGTTCTTCCTCAACGGTCCTCAGGGGTCTGAGCTCCAGAGCACAGGAAAGAAAAGGAATTCAGTGGCCAGTGTCCAGGTGTGAGGTATCGGGAGTCAGTCCCAAGCCAGCACCTGTTTGTGTTAGTGGCTGCACACTGGGAGGCTCACACAAAATGGCCCTTAGCCACTTGTTCACAGAGCAGCCCAGGCTCCTAACCCAGCCTCACCTCATGGGAGAAACCCTTTTCCTTATTCATATACTCCTTGCTCAGCTGATTAGGGTAAAGATCTCCTAACTACATTTCAGCTTGGAAGGAAAGGACTGGGGAGAAGCTTCCACCTGGGTGACCTCGGGATGGTTGTGGTTGATGAACTTGAGACTCTTGGGGCCGCCTTTCTCTACTGGGTGGAGATAATGTGCTAAAGGACCCTGCTTACTTGTCTTCCTGCTTTTCTCTCTCTCTCTCTCTCTCTCTCTCTCTCTCTTTCTCTTGGACCTGCTTTTGGGCTTCCAGTCTCCATGCCGTAAACAGACCCAGAAGGACCTGCCCATGGTGGGCCCACCCAGGACTCGGCTCTCCACGTTCCAGCCTCAGTCTGTGGCAGGGTGGGTAAGTTTGGTGAGCCCCACCCACTGCCCTCAGCTGTCACCACTTCAGAGAGGATGAAAGAAACCTCGCTTGGGCCTCAGATCCCAACTGTGCTCTTCAATTCATCAATAAAGCCGATTTTAATCCTCTTCTGGCCATGTGTCTTCTGTCTATGGGGAAGTGGGGTGTGAGATGGGGATTGGTGCAGGATTCACACTAAGTACACGCAAGACTGTTTAGGATCTGTCACTTCCAGTGTTGCAAGTGAGGAAGGAGTCGGGGAGGCTACTCCCGGCTGAACCTCAGGCATCAGAGGATGTCTGCCACTGGCATCAGCCCTGACAGTCCTTGTAGATGGGTGAGGGAACTTGGGACATAATATTAGAAAAGAACAGAGGATTGCTTGGAACCACACATCCTTCTTCTTTACCTGTAGCTGATGCTGACCCCAAATATCTCTTTGGAAAGAGAACTAAAGCCGCTTTCCTGGTTGCAGAGGAAAACCCTTAGTAGGACACAGGATATGCTTTGTGTGGATACCAAGTATTGAAACCTGTCTTGCAAATTACTGTAGTTCCTCCAGCTAACAGGGCTCACTTTGATCTCCTCATCCACAAGAATTATGATTTTGATAATTCCAAGGGTTTTGAGCTTTCCAAGGAGGCTACACTTCAAGGGAGGGAACATACTGACAAACCAACATTGGTTTCCACTCTGGCAGTTATATTCTTCGTAATAAGTTAAAAACACAGCATCCTGGTTTAGGGATCAGTCTCCTGTCATTTCCTTGATGTGAATCGGCTCGCTCCCATGCTCAATCAGTCTCAGTGTCCTGCTAACCCTTGTGCTGGTTCTGTCAAGTTGCAAACCAGACCCTGAACAGTGGTGGCCACAGAGAGGTACTACTCCCTGGTTCTAATGATTTATGTATAATTTATTGTCCAAACCGGGACTCTTTTTGAGAGTGAAAGGGGGTGTTTTTAATGACTATGTCACAGCAATGGGTGTTAACTAGGACTTTTCCAGACACTCTATCTGTAGGGCTTTGCCTCATCCGCTAGGTGCCCTCTTTCAACAATTCTTCCAGCTTGTTTCCTCTAAAATATTGACAAGCTGAAATAAGGAAGGATTATTGCCCTATAGTCATAGATCTACTACTTGCCATAAAGAATCAGATTAAAAGTCACCAAAAGTAATTGTATCATGGGGTTTTGGTGTGAGACTATAAATTACACAATTTTTTTTTTTTGCGGTATGTGGGCCTCTCACTGTTGTGGCCTCTCCCGTTGCGGAGCACAGGCTCTGGACGCGCAGGCTCAGCGGCCATGGCTCACGGGCCCAACCGCTCCGCGGCATGTGGGATCTTCCCAGACCGGGGCATGAACCCGTGTCCCCTGCATCGGCAGGCGGACTCTCAACCACCGCGCCACCAGGGAAGCCCGAGTTTGACATTTCTGATCAGCACATACACAGCGATGATGGTCAGCTTAACTATGAGCAACAGGGTACACTCAAGACTGATTTATGCCAAAACCAACTTGCTAATTTATAATGAGAAGTGTCAGTCAGCTTTGCACTTATTTGATGCTGGATACTCCATGCATGATCTTCCTAGAACATAAGCTGTAAAGTGAACCAAACACTATTAACAAGTGCAAGGAATCATAGCTAGAAAGCTGCCTCTCAGGGAAGTCTGCCCCAAGAGACCATGCCTGTCTCAGAAGGGCTAGGGATGCCTTATATACATCTTACTCTAAATCTCCCATTTTTGCAAATTTCTTGTGGCAGAGGCTGGCAGGGGATCTCCAAAACCATTTCTTCTTTATGCTGTGCACAGAATTAGACTACATTTCCCAGCCCTCATGTATGTAGGTATGGTCGTATTCCTGAATTCTGGCCATTGGAATTTGAATGGGAAGCGATCTGTATCATTTCTAAGCCCTGGACTAAGTGTGAGCCTTTATGTGCCACTGGATGTCAATATCTGCCAGCAACTTAGATCCTTGAATGACTGTGATGCAGAGCAGCCTACACCTCACCCTAAACCTGACCCACCTTAGACTGTTACTTGAGCAACAAAGTCTTACCTGGCAATTTCCATGTCCGTTGTTGTCACCACGCCATCTCCCATCACTCAAGCTGTCCAGCTCTCTCGAGGAAGGAAAGTACAGCTGAGAGCAGCTATAGGAACTGCCCAGGACTGGAGTGTCCCAGAAGGTTCCACTGGACAATCCCTGTGCTTGAGAGTGCAAAAAGAAGGGTTAGGGCCTACTTTGGGTGCTAATATACCTTGTCACTCTTGCTTTCAGGGGCTCAATTGGAATCTCATGTAATTAGAGCCCCAAGTAGCCCACCCTGATAGGCAAAATGACCCCTGATTGAGAACTACTGGATTCAGGAATGGTTCCATGGACACATGTGTGACCTGTGAGCGTGTACAAGGCTCTGCTCTCAAAGGCTTTGTCCAGTGCTCTGCTCTCACATCTTGAAATTCTTAATAATATTATCTTAGAACCTGTGTTATGTAACTGTAGTCCAATGGGACAACAAAATGTGCAGGAGATCAGTCAGGCAACAGGCACCATGCATGCTGAGCATTTGGTCTGAGCACGAGGCATACACACACACACACACACACACACACTGGGCAGTCTGAGACCCCAGGGGGCCCTGAGGGGACTCTATGCACCAGTGGAAGCTGGCCCTGGGAGAAAGGAGGTGTTCCCTAGGGACAGCACTGTAACCTGGGGTGGGGGGCCTGCTTGACAATCAGTCCCTGGAGCCCATCTCTGAAGTATCTGCACAGATATTTTTTTTTCTAAAAACTTTACAGTTACTTATTTAATCCTCACAATAATCCTATGAGGTAGGAACTATTATTTTTTTTTAAGATTTAAAAAAAAAATTTTTAAGTCCTATTGAATTTGTTACAATATTGCTTCTGTTTTATGTTTCGGTTTTTTGGCCACAGGACATGTGGGATCTTAGCCCCTGACCAAGGCTCAAACCCACACCCCCTGCATTGGAAGGCGAAGTCTTAACCACGGGACCACCAGGGAAGTCCCAGGAACTATTATTATTATCTCCTTTTTTAAATTAAATTTTTTTTTTTTTCCATTTTTTTTAAGTTTATTTATTTTTTTTTTTAATTAGTTTCTGCTTTATAACAAAGTGAATCAGTCATACATATACATCTGTTCCCACATCCCTTCCCTCATGCATCTCCCTCCCTCCCACCCTCCCCATCCCACCCCTCCAGGCGGTCACAAAGCACCGAGCTGATCTCCCTGTGCTCTGCGGCTGCTTCCCACTATCTATCTACCTTACGTTTGGTAGTGTATACACGTCCATGCCTCTCTTTCGCCTTGTCACAGCCCACCCTTCCCCCTCCCCATATCCTCAAGTCCATTCTCAAGTAGGTCTGCGTCTTCATTCCCGTTTTGCCCCTAGGTTTAAATTAAATTTTTTAAACTGAGGTATAATTGACATACAACATTATGTTTGTTTCAGGTGTACAAAATAATGATTTGACATTTGTACATACTGCAAAATGATCACCACAATAATTCTGGTTAACATCTGTGACCATACATAATTTTTTTTCTTGCATCAGCGCAGATATTAACTCTGCGGTCTGAGCACTGGGACAAGATCTGCCACCACTTAGGCAGTACACTTTGTCATTAACTAATTACAACATTAAGTGGACACATGGATATTGCAATAAACTGTATCAGAGACTAATTAGGATTCTTCAAAGAATTTAGAATCTCTGGTTTTGAAAACCACTGCAACATTGCACAATAAATATCCAAAGGCTTGGAAATAGAAATTAAATTTAATGATCCTCACATTTCACAGAAAAAGGCACTATTTTCATATAAAAACTTGCATGGACCAATTATTAACAAATAGATGACTGTAACATTATTTTTCCTTGTGATTGAAGATACAGTGTTAGAAATCAACAGGCATTTAAAATTCCATACAAATCATGAAACCACTTTTCAGCTTCTTGTACAACCTCCACAAGTTACAGGAAATGTCAGAGGAAACAGTAAAATGCTATTATATTTATTAACATTTAAACCTAAATTCAGAATTACAGAAAACTGATTTGTAAGAAGAGTTAAAACATTTTAGAAAAAATTTTCTACAAGAAGCATCAGCTCTAAGATATATTTGAATTTATATTTCAAAATAATTGATAACTTTATTTTAATGTTACAGCCTATGAAATACTCTTAAAATTACCAATAACAGTTGCATCAACAGAGATACTTTTCAAAATTAAAAATTATCAAAAATTATTTGTTAAGAGTGACTGATGTTACTTTCAATTATACCAATTGAAAATGAAGTTGCTAAAATAAGTTTTAATGGCCTAATAAATGAATTTGCAGAAAAGTGAAACCTAAAAAATTGTTACAATCAATCAAGATATATCTATATTGACATATAGATACAATAGAGTATCATTATTTATTGTATTATAAAAAATCATGGCACCAAACTATTGTTTTTTGCAATTTGTGACATTACTTATTGTAACATAAATATTATTACTCATCTATCACTATTACTCTTTCATGTTTTATAATAAAATATTTTCAAAAGAAAAACCTTTATATTTTGTACCTTTAACTGCACTTTCCCCCTGTATTTTGAAAAAGGGGCTTCACGTTATAATTTTTACACTGGGCCCTGCAAATTATGTCACTGACCTTGACTGTGTTAAAAGAATGGAGGGAGGGAACACTGGAAGAGAATCCTTTAATGACTAGAACTGAAGATTTAAGTGTGAAAGTCAAATGCATATGGCTAATTTTTCCTTCTTTGAAGAATTTAAAACCATTTAACGGATAAAGAGTCTATCTTACAGAAAAGAATTCCTCTTTCTTTATAAAGATAAGAAGTGGGGAGCTATCTTTTTGCTAATATTTTTATTTTCTCAAACTTTGGTGATTAGACTGGGTTAAATAAGGTGTCTCTAACTGAAAAAGAATGGGTAAACATTAAAACTCATCATCTAGGATTTGGTAAAGCTTTTTCTTGTACATTTCTGTGTAAGTGAGAAAGTAAATGATCCAAATGACAGTGTGACAAATCCTTCTGCAGGTCAGATCATTACAAATTATTTCCTTTAAATAAAATTGAAATAATAGCTAGTTGAATCAATGAAACCAAAAGCTGATTCTTTGAAAGGAATCAATAAAATTGGTAAGCTTCTAGCCAGGCTAACTAAAAAAAGAGTGGGAGAGAGAAGACACAAATTACTAATATCAGAAATGGAAAGGGGACATCATCACAGATCTCATGGACATTGAAAAGATAATGAAGGAATACTATGAACAACACTGTGCCCACAAATTAAAGTACATGAAACAGACAAATTTCTTGAAAGACATAATCTGCTAAAAGTCACAAAAGAAATATAATAGATAATCTGAGTAGGCCTATGTCTATTAAATAAATCAAATAAGTAAAATCACCTTTCAAAAGAGAAAGCACCTGGCCCAGATAGGTTCACTGGTGAATTCTACCAAAAACGTAATGAAGAAATTGTACCAATTCTCTACAATCTCTCTCAGAGTTTAGAAGCAAAGGGAATACCTCCCAAATCATTTTATGAGGTCAGCAACACCCTGAGACTAAAACCAAAGATATTGTAAGAAAACTACGCACCAATATCTCTCATGAGCACAGATATAAAAATCAACAAGATATTAGCAAACTTAATGCAACAATGTATAAAAAGAATTATATACCATGACCAAGGGGGATTTATCTCCAGTATGCAAAGCTGGCTCAACATCCAAAATGAGTTAATGTAATCTATCACATCAATAGGCCAAAAAAGAAAAATTACATAATCATATTAATAGATTGAGAAAATTTTTTGACAAAATTCAACACTCATTAATGATAGAAATAGAAGGGAACTTCCTCAACTTGATAAAGAATATCTATAAAGAATCTATAACTAACATTATATGTAATGGTGAGAAATTTGAAGCTTTCCCACTAAGAACAGGTACTAGGCAAGATTATCCCCTCTCAGCACTCCTTTTCAACATCAAACTGGCAGTTCTAGTTAATGCAATAAGACATGGAAAGAAAAAAAAGGGCATGGACATATATACACTACCAAACGTAAGGTAGATAGATAGTGGGAAGCAGCCGCAGAGCACAGGGAGATCAGCTCGGTGCTTTGTGACCGCCTGGAGGGGTGGGATGGGGAGGGTGCGAGGGAGGGAGATGCATGAGGGAAGGGATGTGGGAACAGATGTATATGTATGACTGATTCACTTTGTTATAAAGCAGAAACTAATAAAAAAAAAGAAAGAAAAAGAAGGGTATAGAGATTGGCAAGGAAGACATAAAATTGTCTTTGTTCTCAGATGACATAACTGTCTGCATAAAAATCCTAAAGAATGACAAAAACACCTTTTGGAAGTAATAGGCAAATACAGCAAGAAAACAGGATACAAGATTAATATACAAGTTGATTTCTTTCCTATATACCAGCAATGGACAAGTGGAATTTGAAATTAAAAATATAATACCATTTACATTAGCACTCTCCCAAATAAAATACTTAGGTATAAATATAACAAAATATGTACAAGATCTATATGAGGTAAACTACAAATTCTGATGAATGGAATCAAATAACAGCTTAAATAAATGGAGAGATATTCCATGTTTATGGATAGGAACACTCAATATTGTCAAGGTGTCAATTCTTCCCAACTTGATCTATATATTCAATGTAATAGCAATGAAAATCCCAGCAAGTTATTTTATGATATTGACAATCTGATTCTGAAGTTTATATGGAGAGAAAAAAGACCCAGAATAGGCAATACAATATTGAAGGAAAAGAACAAAGTTGGCTGATTGATACTACCTGAGTTCAAGTCTTACTATAAAGCTATGGTAATCAAGACTGTGTGGTGTTGGTGAAAGAATACACAAACAGATTAATGGAACAGAATAGAGAGCCCCAAAATAGACCCAAATAAATTTAGTCAAACTTATCTTTGACAAAGGTGCTAAGACAATACAATAGAGCAAAGATAGTCTTTTCAACAAATAGTGTTGAAACAACAGGACATCATCCACTTGTAAAAAAAAAAAAAGAATTGAGGCAGAGAATTTAAACTCTTTATAAAAATTAACTCAAAATATAAATCAACTATACTTCAATAAAATAAATTTTTAAAAATTGGGAATTCCCTGGTGGTCCAGGGGTTAGGACTCCACACTTTCATTGCTGAGGGCCAAGGTTCAATCCCTGGTCGAGGAACTAAGATCCTACAAGCTGCACAGTGCAGCCAAATAAATAAATTAAGTAACTAATTAACTCAAAATGGACCACAGACCTAAATATAAAACACCAAACTATAAGACTCCTAGAAGATAACATAGGATAAAACCTAAATGAAATTGGGTATGGGGATGACTTTTTAGATACAACACCAAAGGCACAATCCAGGAAAAAAAATAATTGATAAGATATATTTCATTAAAGTTAAGAACTTCTGCTGAGAAAGACATTGTAAAGAGAATAAAAGGCCACAAACTGGGAGAAAATATTTGAAAAAGACACATCTGATAAGGAACTATTATCCAAAATATACAAAAAACTCTTAAATACGAAATACGAAAATAAACAACCTGTTTAAAAAATGGGTCAAAGACCTTAAGAGACACCTAACCAAAGAATATACACAGATTACAAATAATCATAAGAAGATGCTTCACATCATAAATCATGAGTGAAATGCATATTAAAACAATGAGATATCAATGCACACCTATTTGAATGGCCAAAATCCAGAATACTGACAAAACCAATTGCTGACAAGGATTTGTAGCAACAGGGACTCTCATTCATTGCTGGTGGGAATGCAAAATGGTACAGCCACTTTGGAAGACAGTTTTTCAGTGTCTAACAAAACCAAACATGCTCTTACCATATAATTCAGCAATCTGATTCCTTGGTATTTACCCAAGGTTGTTAAAAACTTATGTCCACACAAAAACCTGCACATATATGTTTACAGCAGATTTATTCATAATTGCCAAAACTTGGTAGCAACCATGATGTCCTTAGGTTAATGCACAAATAAACTGTGGTACATCCTGACAATGGAATATTATTATTCAGCACTAAAAAAAAATGGTCTAACAAGCCATGAAAATACATGTATAAAACTTAAATGCAGGGGCTTCCCTGGTGGTGCAGTGGTTGGGAGTCCATCTGCCGATGCAGGGGACGCGGGTTCATGCCCCGGTCCAGGAAGATCCCACATGCCGCGGAGCGGCTGGGCCTGTGAGCCACGGCTACTGAGCCTGTGCGTCCGGAGCCTGTTGCTCCGCAACGGGAGAGGCCACAACAGTGAGAGGCCCGCATACTGCAAAAAAAAAAAAAAAACCTTAAATGCATACTCCTAAGTGAAAGGAGTCAGTCTAAAAAGGCTATGTACTGTATGATTATTATATGATATTCTAAAAAAGGCCAAACTATTGAGACAGTAAAAAAGATCAGTGGTTGCAAGGGTTTTGGAGGGAGTGATGAATAAGTGGAGTAGAGAAAATTTTTAGAGCAGTGAAAATACTCTGTATGATACCACAATAATGGATACATGTCATTATACTATTATCCAAACCCATAGAATGTGCACCACAAAGAGTGAACCATAACATAAACTATGGACTTTGGGTGATTATGATATGTCAGTGTAGGCTCATCAACTGTAACAAAAGTACTACACTAGTGCAGACTGTTGATAATGGGTGAGGTTATGCAGAAAGTATATGGGAAATCTCTGTACCTTCTTAATTTTGCCGTGAACCTTAAACTACTCTAAAAAAATAAAAACAGTGCGATGGAATAAACAAGGATGTAAAACAAGACTACTGCATAAAGCAATAATTATAAAACTGGGGTTTTATGGGACTTATCATATATAAAGATGTATAAAGGAGGCAGAGGTACACTGGAGCAGTTTTTGTATGCTGTTGATACTATGTTGGTATTAACTGAAACTAGACTTTTAAGGATAATATGTTAATTTTAATCCGCAAATCAACTTTAAGAAAATAGATCCAAAAGTATAATAATAAAAATAATAAGAAGTTAAAATTGGTACCCTAGAAAATATCTAATTACAATAACAGAAGGCAGTAACTTAAGAAGGGAAACACAAAAGATGAAAGACATATAGAAAAAGAGCAGAAAGTGATGCCAGGGGCAGAGACAAGATGGCCAAGTAGAAGGACTTGAGCTCACCACCTCCCACTTAAACATCAAAATCACAACTAACTGCTGAACAACCATTGACAAAATCATTGGAACCCACCAAAAAGATATTCTATATCCAAAGGCAAAGAAGAAGCCACAATAAGATGGTAGGAGGGGCACAATCACGATAAAATCAAATCCCATACCCACTGGGTGGGCAATGCAAAAACTGGTAAATAATTAGATTGCAGAGATTCTCCCACAGGAATGAAAGTTCTGAGCCCCAGGTCAGCCTCCCCTGGGGGTCTGGCATTGGGAGAAGGAGCCCCCAGAGCATCTGGCTTAGAAGGCCACAGGGTCTGATTGCAGGAATTCCACAGGACAGTGGGAAACAGAAACTGCACTCTTGGAAACTGCACACAGGTTCTTGTGCACACCAGGATCTAGGAGAGAAAGCAGTGACCTCATAGGAGCCTGGGCATGACCTATCTGCTGGTATTGGAGGGTCTCTGTGGAGGCAGGGGGTGGCTGTGGCTCATTGTGGGGACAAAGACACTGGTAGCAGCAGTTCTGGGGCATACTCATTGGTGTGAGCCATAGTGGAAGCTGCCATTTTCTCACCAAGACCTGGCCCCACCCAACAGACTGTAGGCTCCAGTCTAGACTAGTCTGTAGACTGCTAGGATGCCTCAGGCCAAACAACCAACAGGGCAGGAACACAGCCCCACCCATCAGCAGACAGCCTGCTTAACATTTCCCTGCACAGCTTCCCACTAAACAAACCACTTGACATAGCCCTGCCCACCAGAAGGACAAGACACAGCGCCACCCAACAGTGGGAAGGAACCAGTCCCTCCCACCAGGAAGCCTACACAAGTGTCTTAGACTAGCCTCATCCACCAGGAGGCAGACAGCAGAAGCACTATAACTTGCAGAACAGAAACCGCAATCACAGAAAGGTAGTCAAAATGAGACGGCAGAAGAATATACCCCAGACAAAGGAACAAGATAAAACACCAAAAGAACAACTAAGTGAAGTGGAGATAATGCCTATCTACCCAAAAGAGAATTCAGAGTAATGATAGTAAAGATGATCCAAGATTTCAGAAAAAGAATGGAGGCACAGACCAAGAAGATATAAGAAATATTTAACAAAGACCTGGAAAATGTAAAGAACAAAACAAAACTAAAAACAAAAACAAAAGATGAACAATACAATAACTGAAAAGAAAAATACACTAGAAAAAATCAATAGCAGAACAAATGAGGCAAAAGAACAGACTGGTGAGCTAGAAGACAGAATGGTGAAAATCTCTGCCTCAGAACAAAATAAAGAAAAAAGAATGAAAAGAAATGAAGACAGTCCAAGAAACCTCTGGGACAACAGTAAATGCACCAACACTCATATTATAGGGGTCCCAAAAGGAGAAGAGAGAGAGAAAGGGCCTGAGAAAATATCTGAAGGGATAATAGCTGAAGATTTCCCTAACATGAGAAAGGAAACAGTCACTCAAGTCCAGGAAGCACAGAGAGTTCCATACAGGATGAACCCAAGGAGGAACATGCCAAGAAAAACAGTAATCAAATTGGCAAAAATTAAAGACAAAGAGAAAATATTAAAAGCAACAAGTGACAAACAAAAATAACATACAAGGAAATTCCCATAAAGTTATCAGCTGATTTTTCAACAGAAACTCTGCAGGCCAGAAGGGAGTGGCATGATATACTTAAAGGGATGAAAGGGAAAAACTTACAACCAAGAATACTCTACCCAGCAAGGCTCTTGTTCAGAATTGATGGAGAATTCAAAAGCTTTATAGACAAGCAAAGGAATTTAGCACCACCAAACCAGCTTTACAACAAATGCTAAAGGAACTTCTCTAGGTGAAAAAGAAAGGGCCACAACTAGAAACAAGAAAACTACAAATGGAAAAGCTCACCAGTAAAGGCAAACATACAGGAAATGTAGGAAATCATCTACACACAAATATGATATCAAAACCAGCAATCCTGAGGAGAGTACAATGCAGGATACTGGAAATGCATTTGAAATTAAGAGACTGGCAACTTAAAACAATCTTGTTTATATATAGACGGCTATGTCAAAACTTCATGGTAACCACAAACAAAATATCTACAATAGATACACACACAAAAAGGAAAAGGAAGCCAAACACAACACTAGAGATAGTCATCAAATCACAACAGAAGAGAACAAAAGAGAAAGGGAAGAAAAAAGACCTACCAAAACAAATCCAAAACATTTTTTTAAATGGCAATAAGGATATACATATAGGTAATTACCTTAAATGTAGATGGATTAAATGCTCCAACCAAAAGACATATACTGGCTGAATGGATACAAACACAAGACACATATATATGCTGTCTATAAGAGACCCACTTCAGATCTAGGGACACATACAGACTGACAGTGAGGGGATGGAAAAGGGTATTCTATGCAAATGGAAATCAAAAGAAAGCTGGAGTAGTAATATTCATATCAGACAAAATAGACTTTAAAATAAAGACTGGTACAAGAGACAAGAAGGACGCTACATAATGATCAAGGGATCAATCCAAGAAGAAAATATAACAATTGTAAATATTTATGCACCCAACATACGAGCACCTCAATATATAAGACCAATGCTAACAGCCATAAAGGAGAAACTGAGAGTAACACAATAATAGGGGAAACTTTAAAACCCCAATTTTATCAATGGTTAGATCATCCAGGGTGAAAATCAATAAAAACATTATGCCTTAAATAACACATTAGATCAGATGGACTTCACTGATATCTATAGAGCATTCCATCCTAAAGCAGAAGAATACACAATCTTTTCAAGTGTACATGGAACATTCTCCAGGATAGATCACATGTGGTGCCATAAAGTAAGCCTCAGTAAATCTGAAGAAAATTGAAATCATATCAAGCATCTTTTCCAAACAACACTATGAGATTAGAAATCAACCACAAGGAAAAAAAAACTGTAAAAAACACAAACTTGTGGAGGCTAAACAACAGACGCCTAACAACCAATGGATCACTGAAGAAATCAAAGAGGAAATAAAAAAATACCTAGAGACAAATGAAAATGAAAACATGATGATTCAAACCCTGTGGGATGCAGCAAAAGCAGTTCCAAGAGGGAAGTTTATAGCAATACAATCCTACCTCAAGAAATAGGAAAAATCTCAAAGAAACAACCTAACCTTACAACTAAAGCAACTAGAGAAAGAAGAACAAACAAAAGCCAAAGTTAGTAGAAGGAAAAAAATCATAAAGGTCAGAGCAGAAATAAATGAAATAGAGAAAAAGAACAGACCAATCACAAGTACTGAAATTGAAACTGTGATTTAAACACTCCCAAGAAACAAAAGTCCAGGACCAGATGGCTTCACAGGGGAATTCTATCAAACATTTAGAGAAGAGTTAACACCTATCCTTCTGAAACGATTCTAAAAAATTGCCGATGGAAGAATACTCCCAAACTCATTCTATGAGGCCACCATCACCCTGTTACCAAAACCTGACAAAGATACCACAAAAAAAGAAAATTACAGCCCAATATCACTGATGAACATAGATGCAAAAATCCTCAACTAGCAAATACTAGCAAACCGAATCCAACAATACATTAAAAGGATCACATATGATGATCAAGTGGGATTTATCCCAATGATGCAAGGATTTTTCAATATCTGCAAATCAAACAGTGTGATACACCACATTAACAAATTAAAGAATAAAAAGCATTTCATCACCTCAGTAGATGCAGAAAAAGCTTTTGACAAAATTCAACACCCACTTATGATGCAAAGTCTCCAGAAAGTAGGCATAGAGGTAACATACCTCGACATAATAAAGGCCATATATAACAAACCTACAGCTAACATCATACTCAATGGTAAAAAGCTGGAAACCTTTCCTCCAAGATCAGGAACAAGAAAAGGTTGTCCACTCTCACCACTTTCATTCAACATAGTTTTGGAAGTCCCAGCCATGGCAATCAGAGAAGAAAAGGAAATAGAAGGTATCCAAACTGGAAAAGAAGAAGTAAAACTGTCACCATTTGCAGATGACATGACACTATACATAGAAAATCCTAAAGATGCTACCAGAAAACTACCAGAACTCATCAATGAATCTGGTAAAGTTGCAGGATACAAAATTAATACAAAGAAATCCATTACATTTCTGTACACAAACAATGAAAAATCAGAAAGAAAAATTAAAGACTCAATCCCATTTACCATTGCATCAAAAAGAATAAAATACCTAGGGACAAACCTACCTAAGAAGGCAAAAGACCTGTACTCTGAAAACAATAAGATGCCGATGAAAGAAATCGAAGATGACACAAACAGATCGAAAGATATACCATGTTCCTGGATTGGAAGAATCAATATTGTCAAAATGACTATGCTGCCTAAGGCAACCTACAGATTCAGTGCAACCCCTATCAAATTACCAATGACATTTTTCACAGAAGTAGAAAAAAATTTTTTAATTTGTATGGAAACACAAAAATAGAAATATAGATCAACGGAACAGGATAGAAAGCCCAGAGATAAACCCATGCACTTATGGTCAATTAATCTACAACAAAGGAGGCAAGAAAATACAATGGAGAAAAGATAGTCTCTTCAATAAGTGGTTCTAGGAAAACTGGACAGCTACATGTAAAAGAATGAAATTAGAACATTCTCTAACACCATATACAAAAATAAACTCAAAATGTATTAAAGACCTAAATGTAAGGCCAGATTCTATAAAACTCTTAGAGGAAAACAGAGGCAGAACACTCTTTCACATAAATCGCAACAATATCTTTTTGGATTCACCTCCTAGAGTAATGAAAATAAAACCAAAAATTTTTAAAGTGGAACCTAATTAATCTTAAAAGCTTTTGCACAGCAAAGGAAACCATAAACAAAGTGAAAATCCAACCCACAGAATGGGAGAAAATATTTGCAAACGAAGTGACCAACAAGGGATTAATCTCCAAAATATAAAAACAGCTCATGCAGTTCAATATCAAAAAAACAAAAAACCCAATCAAAATGTGTGGAAGATCTAAATAGACATTTCTCCAAAGAAAATGTATGGATGGCCAAGAGGCATGTGAAAAGATGCTCAGCCTTGCTAATTATTAAAGAAATGCAAATCAAAACTACTGATACAATGAGGTATCACTTCACAGTGGTCATAATTGGCCATCAACAAAAAGTCTACAAACAATAAATGCTGGAGAGGGCAGGAAGAAAAGGGAACCCTCCTACACTGTTGGTGGGAATGTAAATGGGTACAACCACTATGGAGAACAGTATGGAGTTTCCTTACAAAACTAAAAACAGAACTACCATATGATCCAGCAATCCCACTCCTGGGCATATATCCAGAGAAAACTATAATCTGAAAAGCTACATGTACCCCAATGTTTATTGAAGCACTATATATAATAGCCAGGACATGGAAGCAACCTAAATGTTTACCAACAGATGAATGGATTAAGAAGATGTGGTACATATATACAATGGAATGTTACTCAGCCATAAAAAAATAATGAAATAATGCCATTTTCAGCAAGATGGATGGACTTAGAGATTATCATACTAAGTGAAGTACTAAGTCAGAGAGAGAAAGGCAAATATCATATGATAACACTTACATGTGGTATCTTAAAAAATGATACAAATGAACTAATTTACAAAACAAAAACAGACTCACAGACTTCAAAAACAAATTTATGGTTACCAAAGGGGAAAGACGGTGGGGGGGGCAATAAATTAGGAGTTTGAGATTAACAGATACACACTACTATATATAAAATAGATAATCAACAAGGACCTACTGTATAGCACTGGGAACTCTACTCAGTACTCTAATAACCTCTATGGGGAAATAATCTGAAAAAGAACAGATATATGTATAATTGAATAACTTTGCTGTACACCTGAAACTAACACAACATTGTAAATCAACTATACTCCAATATAAAATAAACAAAAAAAAAATAAATAAATGTGATACAAGAAAGAAAACTTTATTCTAAAAAAATAGAATGTTATGTCTAGGTCACATGTTGGAAATACATTTAACTTTTTAAGAAACTGTTGAATTTTTTTCCAAAGAGGTTGTGTCATTTTATACTTCCATTAGCACTGTATAAGAGTTCCAATTCTTCCATATCCCTGACAACACTTGATATAGTTAGTCCTTTTTTCTTTTTAACATATTTATTGGAGTATAATTGCTTTACAATGGTGTGTTAGTTCCTGCTTTATAACAAAGTGAATCAGCTATACATATACATATATCTCCATATCTCCTCCCTCTTGCATCTCCCTCCCACCCTCCCTATCCCACCCCTCTAGGTGGTCACAGTTAGTCCTTTTAATTTTAGTCATTCTAATAGTTTATAGTGGTATCTCATTGTGGTTTCATTTTTCATTTTCCTAATGACTAATTTTGTTGAGGATACTGCCATTCGTATGTGTTCTTTGGTTTAGCATGCATTCAAATCTTTCACCCTTTTTTTTTTTTACTAGGTTGCTTGTATCCTTATTATTGAGTTTTGAGAGTTCTTTATATATCCTGGGTATTACTTTATCACATATATACTTTGGAAATATTTTATCCCAGTCTATGGTTTTTCTTTTTGTTTTCTTAACAGTATCTTTTGAAGAGCAGACGTTTTACATTTTGATGAAGCACGCTTTATTGATTTTTTTTTCTTTTATGGATTGTACTGCAGTATTGTATCAAAGGGATCTTCGTCTAACCCAAGGACATAAAGATTTTCTTGTATGTTTTCTTCTAGATATTTTATACTTTGAGGTTTAACACTCAGCTCTAAGGTCCATTTTTCCTGTCTTTCCCTTCCTTTTTTGTGGGGACTCCAATTACAAGTATAGTAAACACTGATGCTCTTTTCATTTATTTAAATACTTTTTCTCTTTGTGTCTCATTTTGGACAGTTTCTATTGTTATGTCTTTAAATTCACTGATTTTTGCTTCTGCAAAGTCTGACATGTAGTTAATTCAACCGTGTGTGTGTGTGTATAATCTCATACAATGTAGTTTTCATCTCCAGAAATTTGATTTAAAAAAAAATTATCTTCCATGTCTCTACTTAATCCTTTGAGCAAATAGAATACCTTTAATGTCCTTGACTGCTATTTATAACATCTGTGCCAGTTCTGGGTTTGTTTTGATTCTTCTTGTTATGTGTCATATTTTTCTGCTACTTTGTATACATGGTAATTTTTTAGTGGTAATCTTTAATTGAGTGCCAAACATTGTGAATTTTACTTTATTTGGTGCTGGATACTTTTCTACTATAAGTATTCTTTTGCTTTCTTCTGAGATGCGCCAAGGTTTCTGACAAATAGTTTGAACTTTGGGTCTTGCTTTTAAGATTTGTTAGGAGAGAGTGGAGCAGAATTTGTCACAAGGCTAATAATTCCCCACCTCTGAGGCAATAATCTTCTGTGTATTTTACCGAAAGCCCCATGAGTTACAAGTTTTTCAGTCTTGCTTATGGGAACAGGCACTATTCCCTGCCCTGTGCTAGTGCCAGACACTATTTCTTCTAATCTCTTTGGTGGTTCTTTCCCAGTTATGAAGTAACTTCCGAGTGCCAGACACTATTTCTTCTAATCTCTTTGGTGGTTCTTTCCCAGTTATGAAGTAACTTCCTCAGGCACATGTGTTGACCATTACTCTGCCACATCCTTTAGGGAGATGCTGCAGATCTGATTTCTCTTTGTGCCACTCTCTCCTTTCTGTTATTCTGGTTTGTGTTATTAACAAAGAAACTGACACTCACAAATTTCTCAAATACCACACCCAAGCTCACATAGTCAGGAAGTGATAGGGCTAATATTTGGAGTCAGATCTTCCTTAGTACACGGCAGAACGCAGGCCTAGCAGCAGGGGTTGGGGAGAATAACTGGTTTCATTTTCATGGTCACCTGAGTAATTGATAATGAGAGGTATAAGTAGAGGGCAGTCAGCTCTCAAATAGTGAGCAGAAGGCCTCAAATGTTGGCTTTTGATGGTGGACAGGAGGTAATGCTTTTTCAAAAGATATACGGTCAGGTAAAATTGGGAAATATATTTTGCTAGAAGCTCAGCTGCAAATAAAGGAAAACCTTAGTCAAGCAAAGAGGCAGAGATCAAAGGAAGCTCAGTCCACTTATGTAGAAAGGAATGTCTGAGAGAATAGAGGATGTACCTTCCTCTTGTCCTTGGAGCAGATGATGGCACTATTTATGGAATTCTCCCCTGGAAGAACACAGACTCTTTCCTTCAAGCTAGAATTGGCATGTTTGCAAAAAGATTTATCAAACGTTAGAGATTTACTTTGCGGGGAGGAGCAGGGGCAGACCATGAGGATTCCAGTGAATGGGGCAGTTTGCACCCAATTTAAATTTGATCTAGATATTACAGGCCAAACTTTTGGAAACGTAATCCTCTGGCAGGACCTGTGGGCTGGAGGCCAGAGATCTGATAGCCATGCTGGTTAGCGAAGCCAAAAGCCAACACAGTTGAAAAGAGGACTGACTTTTAAAGTTGTCAGGCCAGAGCAACGGACCATGCCAAGTGGCCTCTGGGATGGGCAACAACTGGTCAGGGACAGAACTGCAAGGCTGAGTATCAGAATAGTTGGATGCTTGGAGCCAACAAAGAGGCATGAAAAAGTAGAAGGGAGAGAAGTCATGCAGCCAGGGAACATAGGATGTCCCCAAAGTGAGACCCCAGTGCTGCCAGGAAGAAGTTAGGGGGTGGTCAGATGATGAAGGCAGAAAGCTTAGGATAAAGGTTGATGGATATATTTTTATTGAGAAACCATAAAGCAGAACACTCTGAGAAACCCCCTTTGCCCCACAGTGAAGGATTTAGCATTATTCCAATGTTGAAAAACAAAAATCCAAAGTTAACATTGATTATTCTTGTGCAGTAGGATTATGGGTAATTTTTATTTTGTTCTTTGTAACTTTCTTTTTTAAGCTTTCTTCCATGGGTTTGGATTCTTTTCATAATAATTATGATGAAAACCAGCAGCCTGGAAGCCACAGGAGGGCAAAACAGAGTTGGAGCTCCTTCCAAGCCTCATTAGCAGAGAACTGTCATTATTTGACCCACCTAGTGCTTCCCTGGAAGACTCTACTTGCAGTGCTATCTTGATTTGACCTGATTTAGGGCTTTCCCTGACTGAGAAAAGCTTTCTCCCCAGGGACGCTTGTACAACACATTTAGAGTCAACTGTTTAAAGGCCACCTGAAGCAGTGAATAACAGTTGTGGCGAACAACAGGCTTATTAAAAATCTGAAAAGAAAAAAAAAAGAAAATCTGGGGAATGAGATGCCCATTGGGCCTTTGAAAAGCTCTGATATATTGCTAGGAATCTAAAAAGCCATGAGCATACAGCATACATACAGCTGTAACATGTCCTAGAGAGATGTGAGAAGGCTCTAAGTTCTCACCTGAGGCTCTTGGCAAGCAAGAAGTGAAACTTAAGGCAGAGTTGTCAACTGCCTGGCAGTTGTGTTGAAGACACACATACACATACACACACACACACACACACACACACACACACACATTGCCCATTAGCAAAACCTGGGAGATTTATTGGTTCCCAACATTTACAGAAATCTCTGTCCAATCATTAGCTGAGAACTAACCTGAGCAAGCAGAGACTTCAATAGCTGACAAAGAATACAGACTTGACATAATTAGTTCAGAAGAGTCACTAAATAAACAACAAACAGCAATAACAACAGACCGTGAAGAGGGGGAAATTGTGAATTCTAAAACTTCCACAATATATTATTGAAAATGTACATTTTCAACAAAAAATTATGAGACACACAAAGAGAGAAGAAAATATGGCCCATAAACAAGGGGATAAAAGGAACAAATAAAAACTAGCCCTGAGGGAGGACAGATGTTGGACTTAATAGACAAAGGCTTTAAATCAGCTATTTCAAATATGTCTGAATCATGTCTAAAGAACTAAATAAAAGTATGAGATTAATGTCTTTCCAAATAAACACCAGTAGAGATAGAAATTATAAAATGAACCAAACAGAAATTTTGGATTTGAAAAATACAATAACTGAAATGAAAAAAATCACTTGATGGGCTCAACAGCAGATCTGAACTAGCAGAAAGAATGAGCAAACTTGAAAATAGGTTGATTGAGATTATCCGGTCTGAGGAAGAGAAATAAAAAGAATAAAGAAATTTGAACAAATTCTAAGAGGTCTGTAAGACACCATCAAGTGTACTAACATAATCATAATGGGATTCCCAGAAGAAGAGGACAGAGAAAAAGAGGCAGAAAGAATATTTGAAGAAATGGCTGAAAACATCCCAAATTTGATGAAAAACAGTACACATCCAAAAAGCTCCACCAACTCTAAGCAGGATAAACTCAAAGAGATCCACAATTAGACATATAATCAAACACCTGAAGACAAACACAAAGAGACAATCTTGAAAGCAGCATCAAGTAAGAGATCCTTAGAAAGGCTAACACTTGATTTCTCATTAGAAAATGTGGAGGCCAGAATGAACTGGGATGACATATTTCAAGTACTAAAAGAAAAAGACTATCAACCAAGAATTCTATATCCGGCAAAACTAACCTTCAAAAATGAAGAAGGGATTAAGATATTCCCAGATAAACAGAAAATCTATCACCAAGAAACCTGCCCTACAAGAAATATTAAAAAGTCCTTCAAACTGAAATGAAGAAACACTAGATGGTAACTCCAACTCACATGAAGAAACTGATAGAGCTAAATCAATAGGTAAATATTAAATATAAATATGAATAGTTTTTGTTTGTAACTCTTTTTCTCCTCTATTATTTAAACAGGCAACTGCATAAAGTGATAATCGTAAATCTATGTTGATGGCCATACAATGTACAAGGATGTAATGTGTATCACAATAACAACATGAAGGTTGGCACAGAGGCACAAAGCTGTATAGGAGCAAAGTATATCACTGAAATACAGCCGGTATTAATAAGAACCAGATTGCTATAAACTAACATGTTAATTGTAATCCCCTGGGCAACCACTAAGAAAATGACTCAAGTCACATAGGAAAATAAATGACAGGGAAATTAAAATGGTACACTAGAAAATAAATACTTAGTACAAAAGATGGCAGTAATGGAAGAAGAGAGAAATGAAAGACATAAGACGTATAGAATACAAATAGAAGAATGGCAGATGCAAGTATTATCAGTAATTATATTAAGTGTTAGTGGACTAAACACTCCAGTTATAAGATATTGACAGAATCACCCAACTATATGCCATTTATAGTATACCACAATTAGAGATCAATAACTGAAGGAAATATGAAAAATTCACAGATGTGTGGAAATTAAACACACTTTTAAACAAACAGTGGATCAAAGAAGAAGTCACAAGGGAAATTAGAAAATACATTGGGATGAATGAAAACACAACATATCAAAACGTATGGGATGCAATAAAAGCAGTGATCAGAGAGAAATTTATAGTTGTAAATGCCTATGTTAAAAAGAAGAAGCGGTCTCAAATAAATAACCTAGCCTTCCACCTTCATAACTAGAAAAAATAGAGCAAACTAAACCCAAAGCAGGCAGAATTGAGGAGAGAATAAATATTAGAGCAGAAATAAATTAGAGAATAGAAAATTGATAGGGAAAATTAATAAAACCAAAAGTTGGTTCTTTGAAAAGATAAACAAAACTGACAATTTTTTAGCTAGACTGACAAGAAAAAAAAAGATACTCAAATTACTAAAATCAGAAATGAAAGATACTATTTCTGACCTTACAAACATAAAAAGGATTAAAAGGGAATAATATTAGCTATTGTATACCAACAGATTAGATAATGTAGATGAAATGGATAAATTTCTGGAAAGACACAAACTACCAAAACTGAATCAAGAAGAAAGAGGATATCTGAATAGGCTTATAACAAATAAAGAGATTAAACTGGTAATCAAAAACTTCCCACAAAGAAAAGCCCAGGCTCCGATGGCCTCACTGGTTCATTCTACCAAACATCTAAAGAAGAGTTAAGGAACTCCTGTAAAAAATATACGAGGAAGGGACACTTTGCAAATCATTACCATGATACCAAAACAAATAAAGAAATCACAAGAAAACTACAGACCAATATCACTTATGAATATAGATGTAAAGATCCTCAATAAAATGTAAGCAAACAGACTCCAGCAACATATGAAAAGGGCAATACACTATGACTGAATGGGATTTATTCCAGGAATGCAATGTTGATTCAATATATGAAAAGCAATCAATGTAACATACCATATTAATAAAATAAAGAACAAAAAATTATAATCATTTCAATAGATATGGAGAAAGTACAGGCATGCCTCATTTTATTATGCTTCACTTTATCGCACTTTACAGAGTTGTTTTTTTTTTTTTTTACAAGCTTAGGGTTTGTGGCAGCCCTGTGTTGAGCAAGTCTATCGGCACCACTTTTCCAACAGCATTTGCTCACTTCATGTCTCTGTGGCACGTTTTGGCAATTCTTACAGTATTTCAAACTTTTTCATCATTATGATATTGGTTATGGTGATCTGTGATCAGTGATCTTTGATGTTACTATTGTATTAATAATTGCTTTGGGGTGTCACAGACCACAACCATATAAGACAGCGAACTTAGATAAATGTGTGCGTTCTGACTGCTCCACTGACCAGCTGTTTCCCATCTCTCTCCCTCTCCTTGGGCCTATTTCTTGAGACACAACAATATTGAAATTAGGCCAATTAACAACCCTATAATCGGCCTCTAATTATTCAAGTGAAAAGAAGAGTCACATGTCTCTCACTTTAGATCAAAAGTTAGAAATGATTAAGCTTAAGGAGGAAGTCATGTCTAGAGCTGAGAGAGGCCCCAAGCTAGGCCTCTTGCATCAAATAGCCAAGTTGTGAATACAAAGGAAAAGTTCTTGAAGGAAACTAAAAGGGCTACTCCAGTGAACACACAAATGATAAGAAAGCTTAACAGCCTTATTGCTGATGTGGAGAAAGTTTTGGCAGCCTGGATAGAAGATCTAAGCAGCCACAACATTCTCTTAAGCCAAAACCTAATCCAGAGCAAGGCCCTAACTCACTTCAATTTTATGAAGGCTGAGAGAGGTGAAGAAGCTGCAGAAGAAAAGTTTGAACCTGCAGAGGTTGGTTGATGAGGTTTGAGGAAAAAAGCCATCTCCATAACAGAATAGTGCAAGGTGAAGTAGAAAGTGCTAATGTAGAAGCTGCAGTAAGTTGTCCAGAAGATCCTAGCTGAGAAAATATATGAAAGTGGCTAAATAATAGCTTTCCAATGTAGACAAAACAGCCTTCTATTGGAAGAAGATGCCATCTAGGACATTCATAGCTAAAAAGAAGAAGTCAGTCTGACTTTAAACCTTCAAAGGACAGGTTGACTCTCATGTTAAGGGCTAATGCAACTGGTAACTTTAAGTTGAAGCCAGTACTCATTTACCATTCCAAGAATCTTAGGGCCCTTAATAATTATGCTTAATCTACTCTGCTTGTGCTCTATCAATGAAACAACAAAGCCTGGATGACAGCACACTTGCTTACAACATGGTTTACTGAATATTTACAGCCCACTGTTGAGATCTATTCCTCAGAAAAAAAGATTCCTTTCAAAATTTTACTGCTCATTGACAATGCACCTGGTCACCCAAGAATTCTGATGGAGATGTACAGTGAGATCAATGTTGTTTTCATGCCTGCTAACAAAACATCCATTCTGCAGCCAGTGGATCAAGAAGTAATTTTGATTTTCAAGTCTTATTTAAGAAATACATTTCATAAGGCTGTACCTGCCATAGATAGTGTGATTCCTCTGATGGATCTGGGCAAAGTAAATTGAAAACCCTCTGAAAATGATTCACCATTATAGATGCCATCAGAAACAATCGTGATTTGTAGGAAGAGGTCAAAATATCAACATTAACAGGAGTTTGGAAGAAGCTGATTCCAACCCTCATGGATGACTTTGAGGGGTTCAAGACTTAAAGTGAAGGAAGTAACTTCAGATGTGGTGGAAATAGCAAGAGAACTAGAATTAGAAGTGGAGCCTGAATTGCTTCAATCTCATGATAAAACTTTAATGGATGAGGAGGTGCTTCTAATGAACGAGCAAAGAAAGTGGTTTCTTGAGATGGAATTTACTCCTGGTGAAGATGCTATGAGGACTGTTGAAATGACAACAAAGTATTTAGAATATTACATAAGCTTAGTTGATAAAGTAACAGGAGAGTTTAAGATTCACTCCAGTTTTGAAAGAAGTGGGTAAAATGCTATCAAACAGCATTACATGCTACAGAGAGATTGTTTGTGAAGAGTCAACTGATGTGCAAACTTCATTGTTGTCTTATTTTAAGAAATTGCCACAGACACCCCAACCTTCTGCAACCACCATCCTGGTCAGTCAGCAGCCATCAACATCGGGGCAAGACCCTCCACCAGCAAAAAGATTACAACTAGCTGAAGGCTCAGACGATGGTTAGCATTTTTAGTAATAAAGTATTTTTTAATTAAGGTAGGTACATTTTTTAGACATAATGCTATCACATTTAATAGACTATACTATAGTGTAAACATAACTTTTATATGCTCTGGGAAACCCCAGAATCCATGACTCACTTTATTGCAATATTCGCTTTATTGTGGTTGTCTGGAACTGAACCTGCAATATCTCTGAGGTATGCCTGTATTTGACAAAATCCAACATCTTTTCATGATAGAAACACCCAACAAACTAGGAAAATATAGAAACTTCTTCAGCTTTGTCAAGAGCATCTTGTCAAGAAAAACTTACGGTTATCATCATGCTTAATGGGCAAAAACTGAAAACTTTCCCCCAAAGATCAGGAAAATGTCTTCTCTTACCATTCCTTTTCAACACTACATTGGAGGTTTTACCCTGGGCAATTAAACACGGAAATAAAATAATAAGCATACAAATTGGAAAGTAAGAATTAAAACTATCTCTATTCTCAGATGACATGATCCTGTAAAATCTACAGATTACACAAATGTAAAATCTACAGATTAGAGCTTACAAATGAGCTCAACAAGGTTGCAGGATACAAAATCAATATACAAAAATCAATTGTATTTCTATAATCTAGCAATGAACAATCAAAAAATGAAATTAAGATAACAATTCTATTTACAATAGCATCACAAACAATAAAATACTCAGTGATTAATTTAACAAAATAAGTGCAAGACTTGTACACCGTAACAAAATATCATTGAAAGAAATTAAAGAAGACCTAAATATATGGAAATACGTCCCATATTCATGGATTAGAAGATTCAGTAATATTAAGATGGCAATACTCACCCAACTGATTTCCAGATTGGAGGCAATCCTTATCGAAATCCCAGCTGTCTGTTTTGCAGAAATTGGCAAGTTTGTCCTAAAATTTCATATGAAAATGTAAGGCACCCAGAATAGCCAAAACAATCTCAAAAAAGAACAAAGTTGGAGGACTCACACTTCTGGATTTCAAATATTAATACATAGCTACACTACTCAAGGCAGTATGGAACTGGCATAAGGATAGATAGGTTGATCCGTGAAATATAATTGAGACTCCAGAGATAAACCCATACGTTTATGGACAACTGATTTTTTTTTTTTTTTTTTTTTTTTTTTTGTGGTACACGGGCCTCTCACTGTTGTGGCCTCTCCCGTTGCGGAGCACAGGCTCTGGACGCGCAGGCTCAGCGGCCATGGCTCACGGGCCCAGCCGCTCCGCGGCATGTGGGATCTTCCCGGACCGGGGCACGAACCCGTGTCCCCTGCATCGGCAGGCAGACTCTCAACCACTGCGCCACCAGGGAAGCCCTGGACAACTGATTTTTGACAAGGGTACCAAGACAATTAAAAGGGGAAAGAACAGCCTTTACACCAAAAGGACAACTGGATAGCCACACAGAAAGTAATGAAGTTGTACCTATTCCTCACACCAAATTTAAAAATTAACTCAAAATGGATCAAAGGTCTAAATGCTCTTAAAAGAAAACATAGGAATAAAATTCAGTAATCTTAAATTAGGCAATTGTTTTAAAATATGACAATGAAAGCACTATCAACAAAATAAAAAATGGAGTTCATCAAAATTAAACACTTTTATGCTTCAAAGGACCCCATAAAGAAAGTGAAAAAGACAACCGAGAGAATGGGAGAAAATATTTTTAAATCATACATCTGTTAAGAGTCTAGTATCTAAAATAAATGTTACAATTCAGTAAAAACAAAAATAACCCAGTTTTAAAATGAGTAACAGATATGAATAGATATTTCTCCAAAGAAGATATACAAATGTCCACTAAGCACGTGAAAAGATGCTTCACATCATTAGTCTTTAGGGAAATGCAAATCAAAAGCTCAATGAAATACCACTTCATACATGCTAGGATGGCTAAAAAAAAAGATGGTGAGGATATGGAGAAATAGAAACTCTCATGCATTGCTGAAGTACAGCTGCTCTGAAAAATAGTTTGGCAGTTCCTTAAAAAGTTAAACACAGAATTACCATATAACCCAGCAATTCCACTCCTAGGTATATACCCAAGAAAATTGAAAACATATGTTCACATGAAAATAGTTGAACTTGAATGTTTGTGACATTATTCAAAATAGCACAAAGAGTGGAAACTACCCAAATGTTCATCAACTAATGAATGGATAATAAAATGTGGTATAGCCATAGAATGTGATATCATTCAGCCATGGGAAAAATGAGGTGCTGATGAGACAGGATGGGACCTGGGACCCTTTGCTGCAAGCGTTTGCACCTGGACAAATGTCTCCTTGAGCAACAGAAACTATACAAACTATACAAAGAAACTATGAGAGAATGCTGGCACGCACAGTTGGGGTGAATTATGAACAAGATACAAAAAGACCAAAAACCCAACTGCCACTTCTGAGGCGTCAGGAGCAGAAGCAGGGTACTGCGCATGCCCCCTGCACACACCACCACCAAAGGGGTGGGCAAACCACCCCTCTGGCCTGACCCCTGGACCCGCCCTTACCCTCACCCCATATAAGGGACCAACTCGCCTCCACTCAGGGAGTGAGCAAGGGAACCTGTTACTTGTTTTTGTTCTCTCCTGCTACAGCATGAGTCCCAGTAAGGCCTTGCCTGAAATTAAAGAGGCCAAGAACCCGGGTCAGTTACACTGATGCATGCTACAACATGAATGAATCCTGAGAACATTATGCCCGGTGAAAGAAAAACCAGACACAAAGGGCCACAATGTTGTATGACTCCATTTTTATGAAATGCCCCAAATTGGCAAATTCCCAGAGACAGAAAGTAGGTTAGTCATTTCCAGGGACGAGGGGGATGGGAGAATGGGTGGAGAGTGACTCCTAATTGGTACAGAGCTTGACTGGGGATAATGAGAATGTTCTGGAATTATATAATGCTAATGGTTGCACAACTCTGAATAGATTAAAACCACTGAATTGTATATTGTAAATGGGTGAATTTAGTGGTAAATGAATTATATCTCAATATTTTAAAAAGTCAGTCAGATCACACCATTCTTCTCAAAATGCTCCAACTAGTTCCTAGCTCAGAGAAAAAGTCAAAGGAATACAAGACTCTGTAGAGCCACTACTCTGACCACTGCTTCTCTGAGCTCATCTCCCATCACTCTCCCACCTGACAGTTCCCTCCAGTCACACTGCCTTTCTGTTCTTTAAACACGTGATCATGCTCCCACCTCAGGGCCTTTGCATTTGCTTTCCCCTCAGCCCTGGATTCAATCCTCCACATCCCTGCACAATTAACTTCTGCACCTCTGAGGTCTTTGCTTGAAAGTCCCCCTTTCAGTGAGGGCTACCCTAACTACATGCCCCAGTACTTCTTTTCCCCATCCCTATCTGTTTCTTCTCTTTTGCATTTATCCCTGTCTAAAATACAACACGCTTCTCTTATTTATTTCTTACTTCGTATTTATTGTCTGTTTCCTCCCACTAGAATTTAAGGTCCGTGATAGCCAGAATTTTTGTCTGCTTGTTCACTACTATATGTTTCACACTCTACTGGGCAGACAGTAGGTGCTTACTAAATATCTGTTGGTGACTACAGAATAAATGAATGCCTACAGGGATAAACGGATTTGGAGAACCTGTTCTGAGAATGAAAGCATTTCCAGGTTCAAACAACAGACATACAAACGACTTTGGGGATAAACTTTTTTGAAGGTTGGATACTGCCTTTTATCAAACACTTATTCAAGCCTAAGAGCTGTCAGATGTTTTCTGACACCTGCTAGTTAATCATCGTGACCACACATGAAAGTGGCAGTCCCCAGGCCCTTTTCTTTCATCAGCCAAGTGTGTGAGCTTTGCTCAGCTTCTCATCTTTGATGCTCACATTTTGCTTGTACTTCTTCCTAGATTTCACACAGTGACATGAACTGCTAGGGAACTCTGTCTCTCTGTCTCAGGACATTTGTGCTTTGAGTCTGTCTAACTCTGGACCAGCTCTGCACACTAAAGACACTCTGGATGTGCCTATTGATAGGAGAAGGAGTCCTCCAGCAGGAACTCCACGCCATTTGACCCCGCAGCCTCCTGAGCGCCAGCCTCCTGAGCTCCAGCCTCCTGAGCTCCAGAAAGCATCTTTGTTGTGCTTCCACATGCGCCCTGCAGGAGCACACATGATTAAATGTACAAACGTTTAAGAGCAGGCTCAATGCACAGATTTTTGTATTATTGTTTTTAACTTTTGATTCATTCACTGTAGGATTCAGCCTTTCCTTGATGGAGACCTAAAACATGAGAGAGAGAAGTTTTTTGGGCTTCTAAAGAATCATAGTGCTTTCAGGAATTTGAGCCTTAGCACGAAGAAATACCATCTGCTGCTGCCAACTCCACTTTCTATTTTGCAGATAAAATAGCTCTTGCTTTGTGTCTGTGTGTAGAGCGTGGCAAAAAGATAGGAAACTCAAAAAATGTCAAAGGACCATTTCTGTCATCTTCAAAATCTCTTTCTCCTCTGGTATCCTGAGATGTCTGTCCTCTTTAGTCATAAAAATGTTTTCTCTGCAGCAGCTAATCCTACCTGTGCTAATGATTTTAAGTAGCACCTGTAATCCAAATTAGTATAATCCAGAATCTAGCCCCAACACACCTGTTTTTGGTTTGCCTAAATATCCCACAGGTCCTTCAGGTTCTTTCTATCCAAGACTAACTTGTTATCTTTCCACCAAAACAAATTATTTTTTAATTTTAATTAAAATTAAATTTATTTATTAAATTAAAATTTATAAAATTAATAAGAAATAAGAACCCCTGGTTCTCCTTCTGTTGTCAAGCCTGACTAATAGCATTACTTTCTCCCCCTCAAGGAAACCAGGATATTCAAAATCAAGCTTGGCTCTCTGCTCTGGCAAATTCTGTCAGTCACTAAATGACTGCTTTGACCTTATTTTAATGAACTTCCTAAATTTTCCTGACCATTTATCTTTTGAAGAAGGATCACTCACATTCAAAAGCCAACAGTGGGGGCTTTCTTCTGCTCACGGCTTGAAAGCTGACTGCCCTCTACTCCCACCTTGCAACACTGATTACTTGGGTGACCGAGAAAATGAAACCAGTTAACCAGTTGTTCTCCCCAGCCCCTGCTGGCTGCCCTGGTGCTGGGCCTGGGTTCTGCCTTGTGCTAAGGAAGATCTGGCTCTGTTACCGAACCAAACTTGGGTCCACTCGCCCAACACACAACTACGCCCAAATCTACCGACACTGGGCTGTGGTGAAGGAAAGTACAGTGGTTACTGCAAGGGACCCAAGATGGGGCCAAGCAAGGAGAACAGGCAGCTCATGCTCAAAAGACCCAAACTCCCTGATGGCTTTCAAGGAAGGGTTTTTTAAAACTGTATGAGGGAGAGGGTCACAGTGTGTATCATCAGCTCCTGCACAGTTCTGATTGGTTGATGGGGAGGTAACAGGGTGCTATTTCGGGAATCTCAACCATCAACCTTCTGGCTCCAATCAGTCTGGGGTCTAAGCGCTGTGAGGTCAGCACGCAGTTAACTTCTTCCACCTGGTGGGGGTTTTAAGTATCTGCAAAACAACTCAAGGATAGGGCTCAGGACTTAACTATAGCCCTTAAGGAGGAACTAAAGGTCCTTGACTTTGTTTTATGCCTAAACTGTTATTATTTTGTCCTGCTGGGCTGTTTCCTTTGTTTTTGCATTATCTCATTTCTCTGATTAAATTTGCTCTTGGAACTCAGGAAAGGCTTAACAGGTTTCAACCCTATCACTTCCAGCCTATGTGAGCTTGGATGTGATATTATATGCCATGCATGCAATAACACAGAAATCAGACCTATAAACATAGGTTATCATAAGAAAGCATGGTAAATGCATAAGGTAGTAGAGATCCATAGGTTATCCCATTCTACTGGGCTGAGCCTCCCTAGATTTCTAAGGAAGGCTGTGCAAATTTTGCAGCTTCCATTTTTAATTTCAGGGAGGACTATACTATGGGAATCCCCACTACTTCAGAAGCTGAGTCCCTCTCCCGTTTCACCACCATGCTGCCTCCTGAAAGTGGGCAAATGAGGCCCATGGTTCCCAGGGGTCCAGAGGGCTGAGAAATCTGTTGCCTAGTGCACATGCATTATTCTCAATGAGAACATTATTTCTTTACAAATACAGATTCATTGTTCTGAATCCTAAGTGTGAACCAGGAATTGGAGCTAAGAGAATCTTACATTTAGAGCCCTAGGCTCAGCTACTGTCCCACTCCTCCTAAGGAGACATCTCTCTCTGCACCCAAGACCCGCTTTCTAAAAGAGCTTATATTAAGGAGACTGAAGCCGGAATTAACTGGACTATATACCGTGGGCCACTGCTTTGCCAAATGAACAGGAGCGAAGGACGAGGCTGCCCCCAAGTGGGAAACCCGCAAAAAACAGCGACGCTTCCAATCACCTTGCAGTTCAGTTCAAGAAATTGAACGGGCTCTGCATTTCCAGCTCGCAGGAATTCCCCTCCTAGAAAGCTGCTGGGGAGGAAATTAGGGTGCATATTCTTTTACTATTACCAGGGAGGGGGGCTGAGAAAACAGAATAGGCGGACCCCTCGTCTCCCAACCTCCCGACCCTATAAAGCACCTGGTTAAATGCAGACTCCGGATCCTCACCGCGGAGATTTTGTTTTGCTAAGCCAGCAGCACTGGGAACCTGGGGTCTAGGTTTCCAACCAAGTGATACTGATCATCCGGCAGATTTGGAAATTCTGGGATGGCAAGCAACTTTCTGTTTTCCTTCCCGGGTCTCGAGCAGCAGCCGAGCTCTTGTGGGCCATGGGAACCCAGAAGTTGCTCTCTTCCCTGAGCTTTCTCGCAGCCCCCGGCCGCCGCTCTGGCGTCTCCCCAGCAGCCACTGCGGAACCCCGCCCACCAGCCCCGGGTCGGCCCCGGGTCGGCCCAACCACCGTGGTTTCCATGGCGACCCGGGCTGCGCCGCGTGCGGCTTCCCTAGCGCAGTGTAAGGTTGCATCTCTCCGCCCCATCGTCCACCGCCCGACCGAGAAGGGGCTTCCAGTCCAGGACAGTCAAGCTAAGAAGTAACTTTTATTATTATTATTATTGATTTGAGTATTTCTTGTGCCCATTTCTTATTTAAAGTAAGCTGTAAGAGTTTTGTTTTTGCTGGGGGTGGGGGCGTAGGGGGAGAGGAATTCGTGTGACGTGTCTTTCTAGTACTTTTATGTCACATCTCACCTGCGTATTCAAATGCTTGGGATAGCATTTGGCTGAAAGAATTCATCATTTCTACTTGCCTCAGCGGTTTACCTTTCTTTGCACAGTCCTTCCGCGGTGCACGCACGAGGACACTTAGGTGTGTGGCTTATGCATGTAGGTAGTAACCGCCCGCACCGAGGTGATTCCCAGACCGTGGGCTTCCTGTTCCTTACTTTACTATCCCGTCCTGCCCTTCCTTTCAAGGGCTGCTGCCTCTGCCAAACCAGATGGAGGACGTCAGGTTCTCAGGGGGCCCAGGTGGGAACGCAGAGACTGTGCTCTCAGAAGGTCTGGGCGGAGTTTGGCCCTCAGAGTCCTTATTCTAATCAAGGAGCCCCAGCTCATTCTAATCAACTTCCTTTAGGAGAGGGCCACAGCTTCTGGAAGGGCTGGGTTTTCTGGTTGTCAACCCTTGGGCCTGGGCATACTGTCAAAAGGTGGCATAAGTAGCATGGTCTTACCCCGGGGGGCCAGTCGGCTTTTCTTTTTGGTCATCCAGGAGGACCAATGAGTTAGGGTGCTTCCTTGGGGCAGTTTGGCTGTTCAGGATGGCCAGAGGCTAAGTGGAAACCTAGGCACCTCAGGAATCCTGTTGATGTGTGGAATAAATGCTGGGGAGAAATGGGGAGCTCTAGGGAGGGGTGTTGCTTTTACTTTTCTCAGTAACCCAGTGGGGAACTATTATTATCTCAACTTTACAGAAGAAGAAAGGGGAGAACAGAAAACTTCAGAAACTTGCCCAGTGGTGGAGTCCAGAATTAAACCACGCAGGGTCTGGCTTCCAAGCTCAGTACCTGAACTTAGCTTCATTTTCTTTTGACATAATGGAACTTTTATTCAAGCCTCACCCCTCATTAATTTTTAAAAATTTTTTATTGGAGTATAGTTGATTTAAAACTCATTGATTCAAGCAAATTCATTCACTCATTTAACAGCTGTTTCATCTCCCCCTTTCCCGACCCCCTCCAACTGTAGTTCCATGGGGACAGAGACAACCACATCAATTTCATTGTGTTCAGGAATGTTTGCTCCCAGGAAAGTTTGGTGAATGAATAAAGAGCAAAGAGAATAAGTGCTTCAGAGTTTTTTTGCGTTTATCATATAAATTAAAAGAAGGAGACATAACAGATTTATAATTACCTTTTCTGGGCCAGGCACCTAAGATATTTTATCCCTATTTATTCCTGAAGCATGAGATAGGGATGGAGTGTAAGTTTCACTTGTTTCCCCTCTTTTTTTTTTTTTTTTGATGAGGAAACAGGTTAAGACACACTGATCGCTTGTGGTGGAGCTGGGATTTAGACTCAGCATTGTTTGCCTGAGTCCTGACCCTACACTTTTCCCACATAACCACACTGCCTACTGGAGCATCGATCATGACATCCTAGGGATCAAGGGGAAGGTAGAATTTTTTTTCTAAGTGACAAAATGGCAAGTGAAAGTTTGATTGTAGGTGTGTTATTCTTTGGCCAGACAACAAGCGCATGCCCGAGAGGAGAGAGCAAGTATGTGAGTAATAGCGAAGTGCAGAGGCTGGGAGAAAGTTCCCCATGTCCAGAGGACTGTTCTTTGGCTTAGGTCCTGGCTTAGGAAATCCCGAAGGTTCCACATGAAAACACAGGCATTCCCGCCTGTAAAACTAGATGATTACTTACCAGCTCCTTCCATCACAGGCTTGCCTGAGATGAAATTGCAGGGGGTTTTTGTTTGTTTGTTTTAAGCACCAGAAACAGAACAATGTTGGATTTGGCGGGGAGAAAGTTTGCTGTAGAATATGTATTTCTTAAAGCCTGTGTTGTGTGTCCTGGTTTATCTTCCTAGAAGAGTCTCTTCTGGGTTCTAATCGTTTATCAGAGGGCATGTGGTTTGGTTTTAGGTAAAAGCCAACCTCTGTTTCCAACGTGTAACTGATACACTCTCCTAGTTTTCCCAGCCCTTAATTTGTTAACACTTATGTTTTCTTTTCTCTCGTTCGGTTGCCATTTTCCTTTATATCTCCCCTGTTGTCCCTCTCAGTGTCGCGAGTTTTTGTATTAACCATGCCCCTTGCCTTTGCCTTGACTTCTGCTCCGCCTGCCAGGGTTTTTACGGATGATAGTTAAGCAGTCCTGGTGGCTACCTTGGAGAAAACCAGAGTCTTGTTATGCCTGTAGGTGGCATGTGCAGACTGCAGTCTGGGGTTGGGGGTCGGGGGGCAAGGCTTAATTTCTTGGAAGATTTCAGGGGATTGCAAGAAACAGTATTGAAACAATGAAGTACTGAGGTCTTAAAAAAATCTTGGCATTCAACAAGGAGTGAGGTAGGGACTTATTAAGCAAACATCTGTTTATCTGCATATACTGACACCACCAGTTCTCCACTATGCTCTCAAGTAATTGCAAACCATAATTTGAAAACAGCTTTTTTCTTTTTCTATTTAGCTTCCGATGTTTTCTTTTCCACAGGCAGGCCAGTCTGTTTGTGTTTGAATTAATCACCTGTCCATTGGAATCTAAAAGCACATCTTGACTGTGTATCGGTTATGTCAATGCAGAGCCAACTGAGTAATTGAAAGTAGTATAAATTAAAAGTAGTAGTAATTACAAGAGAAGTAGTAATTAAAAAAGAAGTAATTAAAAGAGAAGCCACCGCAATGAGAAGCCGGCACACTGCAACAAAGAGTAGCCCCCGCTCGCTGCAACTAGAGAAAGCCCGCATGCATCAATGAAGACCCAACGCAGCCCAAAATAAATAAATTAATTAATTTTAAAAATAACAATAATAAAAGTAAAAAGTAGTAGTAACTAAAAGTAGTATATCCAAGAGTTAAAAGCCAGAACTCTGGAACCAGTAGGCCTGGGCTGGAATTCTAGCTGTCCCACCTATGAGCTGTGTGACCTTGGGCAAGTTATTTAGCCTCTCTGTGCCTCAGTTTTCAAAATATTATGTGCTACGTGTTAGCAATAATTGTTATTTCACAGTTGTCCATAGATCCCACTGGGCCATTTGATAGAGAGAGAGAAGCATTCATAAGATCTGTAATCGCAAGAATAATTTTTTTTCCTGTGGTACGCGGGCCCCCCACTGTTGTGGCCTCTCCCGTTGCGGAGCACAGGCTCCGGACGCGCAAGCCCAGTGGCCATGGCCCACGGGCCCAGCCGCTCCACGGCACGTGGGATCCTCCCGGACCGGGGCACAAACCCACGTCCCCTTCATCGGTAGGTGGACTCTCAACCACTGCGCCACCAGGGAAGCCCTCAAGAATAATTTTTACAACTTTCCTCCAAAAGTTCCTTATTAGAGAATCATCACTGAATGCCACCAGCATCACTTCTTTTTCATTCATTTATTTATTTATTTATTTATTTTTGGCTGCGTTGAGTCTCTGTTGCTGCGCACAGGCTTTCTCTAGTTGCGGCGAGTGGGGGTTACTCTTTGTTGTGGTGCACGGGCTTCTCATTGCGGTGGCTTCTCGTGTTGCGGAGCACGGGCTCTAGGCGCGTGGGCTCAGTACTTGTGGCTCGTGGGCTCTAGAGCACAGGCTCAGTAGTTGTGGTGCAAGGCCTTAGTTGCTCTGCGACATGTGGGATCTTTCTGGACCAGGGCTTGAACCCGTGTCCCCTGCATTGGCAGGTGGATTCTTTTTTTTTTCTTTAACATCTTTATTGGAGTATAATTACTTTATAATCGTGTGTTAGTTTCTGCTGTATAACGAAGTGAATCAGCTATATGTATACATATATCCCCATATCTCTTCCCTCTTGCGTCTCCCTCCCACCCTACGCATCGCACCCCTCTAGGTGGACACAAAGCACCGAGCTGATCTCCCTGTGCTATGCGGGGCAGGTGGATTCTTAACCACTGTGCCACCAGGGAAGTCCCCAGCATCACTTCTTAACTGTGCTCTCCTCTTCCTCTTGACACCGCTCAAGGAGGAAGTATCAGGCTCAATCCCAGCAGCTCTGTGTGAAGATGGACCAATATGCCCATCAGAACCTCAGCAAGGACCACTCTCCACGTTGGTTTTTCTGTGGTTCCCGTGGGCTGCATTAATGTGGTCACATAGGACATGCTTCTTGAAGGCGGAAAGCTACTCTTGTGACCAGTCACGGCTCTGCCCCTCAGTAGTGCACCACCCTTCAGAGATAGAGTGGGTCCATTTTGTTGAGAGTTTTCAGTGCCACACATCACAGAAGACCAGCTTGCCCTTCCTGTGTAGGGAACTGTCCATTCTTCATTAAAGGAGCAGCACTAGAGAATTTTCATCAATCCACGAGCCGTGTAAAGACTTATGTGATCAGACAGGGTTGGATTTTCATGTCTACCATCAGCTTCCCACCCTCTGAATTACTATAAAGACTGACTTGCACACATCACCACCTGAAGGAGACTCCTACCAGGATGTCAGAGATTCAGGGAGGCAATAATTAACACTTCTTCCCTTCCCAATTATGGGGAGACAGGAGTCAGAGAGATTAAAATATCAACTTTATTATGCTTCAGCACGGCTGAGGTTATGGGTTCAAGTTGGCCTCAGACGCACAAGACATGATAGGTTTTAATTTCATATTACATTTACGGGGCTTTATAGAAAGATACAAAGCATGACGTGCAGTAGGCACAGTATCTTCATGCTATCCAGAGGCATGCGGGCTCACGTGGACACACAGAAGCCATAACTCTTCTTCCTTGTTAATGTCATACATCATTCTAGACATGCAGGCCCGAGGCCTACATGCCAACTCACCACTCCCCCAACCCCGGTGCAGAGTCACTCAATCGAATGGAAAAGACACTCCCCATTTATCTTTGCTCTTTCTAAGGTAGTTCTGAGGGGGGCTTACCATCACTAATTTAACATGTCCCCAGTCAACACCTGATCCTCTCCACCCCACCTGCCCCTCCTACAGCCTTCCCATCTCAGTCAAGTCTGATGCCACCTGGCAGTTGTGCAGACCGAGCACCTTAGAGGAATCCCTGGCTCCTTTGCTCTTCCCTGAGCCACACCTACTGCCACCACCTGGCCCAGGCCGCTATCATCCCCGGCCTGGCTGGTCCTCCTGCTTTGGCCCTTTGCCTTCCCACACCCATGACTCCCATCAACAGATTATTTTAAACAGGGCAGTCAGAGTGAGCCCTCGAGAAAGGAAAAAACTTTCTTCCTCTGCTCAAAGCCATCTGCTGACCTCCCCTCTCACGCGGTCTCATTCCTCCGCTCCTGTACTTATTCCTTTCCCTCTTCGCTAACTCTCTAGCCACCGGCCCTGCCTCTTTAGAGCACTGACAGCCCCCTGGCCTTTACACATTGATTTTTTATTTAAGATGTTGGGGGTAGGAGTTTATTAATTAATTTATTTATTTTTGCTGTGTTGGGTCTTCGTTTCTGTGTGAGGGCTTCCTCTAGTTGTGGCAAGTGGGGGCCACTCTTCATCGCGGTGTGCGGGCCTCTCACTATCGGGGCCTCTCTTGTTGTGGAGCACAGGCTCCAGACACGGAGGCTCAGTAGTTGTGGCTCACGGGCCTAGTTGCTCCGTGGCATGTGGGATCCTCCCAGACCAGGGCTCGAACCCGTGTCACCTGCATTAGCAGGCAGATTTTCAACCACTGCGCCACCAGGGAAGCCCTACACATTGATTTTTGCTTGTTGTCTTTATTCCCCTGCAAGTATGTTTGCTCCATGCAGGCAGGAATTCTGTTTTTGATTTGTTTTCCCACTGCTGTATCACCAGTGCCTAGAACAGAGCCTGGCATGTGTAGGAGATAAATAAGTGTTTGTTAACTAAGGAACCAAAAAATGCATGAATGGTTGACTGACTGACATGGCTTACCAGTGTGGCCGCAGTGGGCCTCCTCATCCTGTGCCCCTAAGGGAGTCCGACTTTCCACCCAGTCGTCAGCTTACTAGACAACCCCAGGGCCTCCTGACAGGGTCAGACGGCTGACCACTGCCCCTGCTCTTCTGTCGCGCACATTGGAGAGAGAGAACCCTGAGGGGGTTAAGCTGACTTAGTTCTCTCTTTCAAAACTGCCGAGCAGACAATTCACTGTACCTTCCCTGGGGTGAGTGATCAGTGAGAGAGAGGGCAGGAAAATTACTCAAACTGAAGCCCCACCACAGAAAAATCATGAAGCCCCTGACACACAACAACCATAATTCAGTAAGAAGATGCTGGTGGACTGAACACGTGCCCTAGAGCAGGCCTCCAGAGGAGGGCCGAGCCTGTCAGTTGCAGCGTGATCTCAAAGTGCAAAAACCTATGGCAAAACCCCCAGTGCACAGATCTTGCTTTCTAGCACCATTCGCTCATTAAAGGAAGCTGTTCTCCTTGGAGAAATGGCTGATTCTAGGGCTGGTACAGGGAGTATACAAGATGAACCGAGACTACCTTGTAGTATCAGAAATGAAGGAATTGCTCAAAAAGCAAAAGGAATGGGGCAGGTCAAAGGGATGCAGGAGCCATCCTGGAAGAGCTGACCAAAGCTGGAATAATTTAAGCAATAAAATAAATAACCTGATATTGGATTATAACTGAAAGTATAAAATATCCATGAGTCCATGCTGATATATAACTGAATGAATGAATAAGAAAGTGAGGGAGAAGAGATGAATCTTTCTTACTCAAGGATTCCAAGTAATTTATTTATTATTACTTTATATAATAAGGCAGTGGAGCTTAAGCCTCCCCTGACTATTACAGTATGGGCTATACTTAGTGACTTATTAGAGTGTGGAAGTGGGGAAAAAAGTAACCTTACAGTGGAGGAACCTGGCCAGCACTACCTTGGCCAGGTGGTCAAGGTCAGCATCATCAGTGGTAAGTCATGTAGCTAGAATGTGGCCCATGATGTATAAGAAGAGCACTACGCCTCTGTAGTCTTCTTCCCCCAAACCCATAAACCTAGTCTCACCAGGAGAAAAACATCAGATGATCCCAAATCACGGAACATTCTACAAAATACCTGACCAGTACTCCTCAAAACCATCAAGGTCTTAAGAAACAAGGAAAGTCTGAGAAACTATCACAGGTAAGAAGAGCCTAAGGAGACATGATGACTAAATGTAATGAGTTACCCTGGATGGGATCCTAGAAGAGAAGAAGGATGTTAGTGGAAAAACTATTATTAAAATATGAATAAACTGTGGAGTTTGTTTAATAGTAATTTGCCCATGTTGGTTTCTTAGTAGTAACAAATATACCATGGTAATGTAAGATGTTAACAGGCAAAATAGAGTGAAGGGTATACAGGAACTCTGTATTACCTCTGCAGCTTTTCTGTGTGTCTAAAACTATTCTAAAATAAAAGTTTTTTTTTAAAAAGTGATGCAAAATTATTAAGTACTTCCACTTACAGCCCACCTGAGCCCATGCAGCCAAGAGCTTCAGTGGCTGACCCTCCTTGATTCTTGGAGGAGCTTTGTTGGATGTGGACTCAACAGGCCTTAAATATAAAATGCCTTTTATGGCATCAGGCTTCAGTATACTTGTTTCATCTGTTTATGCAAATGCTGTATCCCTTCAACACTGCTGGTGGGTCTTCAGCCATTTACTGCCTAATTTACACTGTCTATCTTTATTTTTTTAGACATATATGATTCTCCTTGTCTCAGATGTCACATTCACTACCGTAAAAAAACATTTATTTAAAATTTTAATATATAACTCCATAGGTATGAGACCATATGGAGGGAGGAAGCAACCATTTATTGGGTACCGCCTACATTGCAAGCTCTGTGTTCGGTGTGGTTTCATTCAATCCAAATAATGCAGGAGGGTTTGAATTTCGCCTAGCCCAGGAATGGATTCTCTCTCTAGAGCTCATTGAAATGCTTAGAATTACCAGCATACTAATCTTGTGTATAAAATTCCACTCATCCTAGTGAGAGTGGAGAAAAGATATTCTATACGTTGAGTGTCCTCAGTTCTTAAATTTTCTTTTCTCTTATCTTGCATAAATTGTAGGTAGTTATATCTTAAACAGGAGAGTAAACCCCCTCTTTGTTCTCTCTCATCTTTCACAACAGGGATGGTTTCTGTATTGCCCTCCTTCAGGTCTGTCTGTTGAGTGTGACGCTGGTTGAGGTATATTAGGGCAGGCAGGGCAGGGGTCTGGGACCAGAGCAGTCCACCAGGAGCGTGGGAGCACAGTGTGATGGACAAGCACATGGTTTTTGTGGTTCTTTTCTATCCCACTTTCTGGCATTGTCTATTACTCCTGCTGCACTTGGATCACAGAAGCAGAGAACACCAGCAGCTCTGCACAACAAACGCATTCCTTATTCTGTACCTGAAACCTCAAAAAGGCCTAGCATAGGGGTGGATGTATTCATTTAACTTCTGGAGCTTATAACCCGTTCCTCACTAGAATTCTAGGTACATTGTCCAGTGCACCTTCTTATGGTTTTTTCCACAGTACAAGCATCTTTATAAGAAAGAGGAATAAAACAGTTTGCATTTCAGCATGATGCTCCCATTTTCTCTTTCTCTGTGATTAAACTGCACTCTTCATTGCTTCAGTTAACCTGGAGCTATTTGTTTTACTTGCTCCTGATACAGTCTTTATCACTGTTGTCATTATCTAACGATTTTTTTTAACTTTTTATTTTGGAATAATTTTACATTTACCAAAAAGTTGCAAAGATAGCACAGAGAGTTCACATAGCAGTCATCCAACTTTCCCTAATGTTAAAATCTCTAAATAATGTTTTAATCCAAGTCATTGCAAAACAAAACATTTTTTGTCAGGGGTAAGGGTGAGGGAGGTGGGAGGAGGGGGGCAGGAGTTTGATCCTTTGAAGTCAGCAAATCTTCAGAGGAAAACAGTGATCAAGCTTGAGGCTTTTTTTTTTTTTTTTTGCGGTATGCGGGCCTCTCACTGTTGTGGCCTCTCCCGTTGCGGAGCACAGGCTCCGGACACGCAGGCTCAGCGGCCATGGCTCACGGGCCCAGCCGCTCCGCGGCATGTGGGATCTTCCCGGACTGGGGCACGAACCCGTGTCCCCTGCATCAGCAGGCGGACTCTCAACCGCTGCGCCACCAGGGAAGCCCTTAAGGCTTTTAAAATTTTTATTTATTTATTTATTTGGCTGCATCGGGTCTTAGTTGCGGCATGCGGGATCTTTATTTGCGGCACTCAAACCCTTAGTTGTGGCATGTGGGATCTAGTTCCCTAACCAGGGATTGAACCCAGGCCCACTGCATTGGGGGCATGGAGTCTTAGCCACTGGACCACCAGGGAAGTCCCCAAGCTTAAGGCTTTTAAACATCATGGGCTTGTGTTTTCTCCAAGGGACCGTGTGTACTGGCCTGATATAATCACAGACCACATGTGGTTTTTTCCCCATAGATTCCAAGTGTTTAAAGAACGAGAGCTTAAAACTGTGACCAAGCTGTGCCTTAAAATTGTTCAGATGAAATGAGTGAATCCACCTGGTGGCTTTCCTGTTTGCATCACCTGATATTCTTTCATTTTCAGTCTGTCAAGTAATAAAGGGATAGCTGTGAGGTGGAAGGTGCTATTTCTGCAGGGAATTATAATTGGTGCCTGCCAGTTCATCACTCTGTAATAGAACAGTATAATCAAACTAAGGTGCCCTCTGTGTGCAGAAGGGCGATCATCTTTTCTGGAGCCTTTGTTAGTGAGCTGGGTTTCCTGGTGATTGAAAGTTCAAAACCCACAGACTTGTCACAGCTTCCAGGCTAGGCTTTCCTTTCTCTGAATTAAGTGTGGTTACTTGCAGCCTCCTTGAGGCTGCGGGGGTATTTGTTCATTACATTAGAGGGATGTGTTGCTGTTTGGTTTCCTCTGATGTGTCTCATGAGCCATATTTCTTTTCTTCTTCTAGAATCTGTTGAAAAATTCCTTGGCAAGAATGTGCCTCAAATGTGGAGAAAGAAAATGAGGTACCCAGGCCATGCACTGTGTGAATAATCAACCTGCTAGTCCCAGTGTTTTTAAAATTTTGAAGAATCCAAGTGTTTCCAAGTGGGAAAAACCTTGCTTGAGTAAGAAAGTCATTTGGTGATCAGATGGGCATGGAATTTGGTGGATGGGAGAAGCTGATGAGTCCCTGAATTATGGTTTTTCCTAAAGCCAGGTGAGGATTTCAGAGTTTTTCCCAACAATCACTGCTTTAGCAGAGTTGTGGCATTTGGAGTGGAAATGCCTTTAAAGTGGATCATGGGTAATTATGTGTATTAACAAATGATTTAATGCAGGTGGGAATCTTGGCAAACAGCCATGCCTTCTCCAGGTGTTCCTGCTCTCTTATTTTGGCACATTGTTCCTCTAATATGCAAAGTTGCTATCATTAAGCACCAAGATAAAAAGTGCAGCTTCACAGAATAAAAATATTGAGTATTGTGAAATCCATAATCCTAAGTTAGATGAAAGGCTGAGAGGGTAATAACACAGTGTATTTTCCACACTGTTTTAAAGAGCATGTTTCCCATGGGGCTTATATTGTTCATATAGTTCAGATGCAAATACTTCATGTAGCAGGGACAACAAACTGTAAGTACAGGACTATTTACAGCCTCTCTGGCTTCTTGAATCCTAGAAATTTGTGTCGATGATTAGAATATTGTGGGAAAAGTGCTGCAGAATTGGAGGAAGCCAAATAGACCACTAAGATTTTATACCAGAAGGAATAAAACTAATAAAAGGAGGAGATAATGAATTCATAAAGGCAGGGGGGTTGGAGTGAACTGGATGGGGAGGACAGTTTTGGGGGAGCTTAGAGAAAGAAGTACAGTCCCAGGGGCAATCCAGAGTGTGAGAAGTTTGAAAGAGAAATAAACAGGAAAGAAGGAGTTGAAGACATTTTATGGGAATTGGGTCTCCTTTGATATTTTTAGAAAGACTCCAGTAAATATTTGAATTGCTGCTTAAAGTATTTTTGATGGTTAAATTGATGTTTATTTGAATGAGACACACAAGGACAGGCTGTAGAAGAGACGTGTTACATTTTTGCTACATTGACATAGGATTCTAGATTGGAGGTGAGTGTCTCAGATTTATTCAAGAATTGAGACAAGAGTACAAACTTATCATGTCTGCCTTATCCATGGAATTTATTAGGTTATAGAGTGAGCAACCAGAAGACATGAAATATGATCATTCTTAGAGTTAGGCTGAAAGCCAGAAGGGTACTGGGTTGAAATTGGGATTACAACTTTCCAGAGAATACATAGTTTGGGAATAGATGTTCCAGATGGAGACCCAGTCTTGTGGGATATTATGAGAGATCTCCAAGGTGAGGAAGTCTGAAACCTTCCTAATAAAATGTCACCTGGGAGTTACATTTTTATCCAACCTCAATAGTAACACAGTTTCTCAAGAAACTGGAGTCTTCCATGGAAGAGGATGGAAGGCTGGTGACAGACCCTTTCATCAGTTCAAGGTTCCTTTCCAGCACCAGCAGCTGAGGCTACACCCCCTGATGTGGACTGGGCCATAGCTGTGGGGTTTCAGTCAAACAGGGAACCACAGAACCGTGGCCAGGGCTCCTCCCTGCCAGCCACCAGTGATATTTGTAGACAGCTCCATGCCAGAGACCAGATAGAATACCCTGCGCTGTGGTTAGCCAATGCCGATGAGACCCTGCATGGCAGTGAACCTAGAGGGGTTAAGAAGTCTGGGGATTTCCCTGGCACTCCAGTGGTTAAGACTCCACGCTTCCACTGCAGGGGGCGCAGGTTTGATCCCTGGTCGGGGAACTAAGATCCCACATGTGGCAAGGCCAAATAAATAAATAAGTCTTCTGTTGGGTTTCTCTATTGATGGTTTCCATTTTGGTTTCCAAACTTTGGGATCTGGGCTCTGTGTTGTGCATCGATGAGCTAGGCTGAGATAGGTAGAAGGAAAGAAAAGAGAAGAGATACTTAGTCTCCGTGCAGTATATGTGCTGTGTGCAAATGCCATGCATTTAATTTCTTTTGTTTTGAAGATGTATGACCTTTCCTCTCTGTGCTAACCTTTTAGTTACCCATTGTCTCCTGTTCCATTCCAGGAGCACAAAAGAGATACTGATTTCTCACAGTGGCTACTACTGCCTGAGGAAATGTGGATTTGTGTATTTTCCCTTCTGTCACACCAGGAGCTTGCTCGGGTTGCACAAGTGTGTCACCACTTCCACCGGCTTGCAAGTGATGAAAGCCTCGGTAAGCAGACAAAGCAATATTTCAAATGAATGGGCCATAATTGGGAAGAAAATGTCTGTTTGACTTCATCAGGTTTGCTTTATAGTTTTTCTGTTATGTAAGGGAAGTCCTTTGGGAAGTGCATTACACCTTCCTGGCCATTGTCATGTTGGCTGGTCTGTACAATACTGTCATTTATTAATTTGTTCATCCATTCATTCAATCTATAAAATAGGTGCTGTGGTGATAAAGAGGAGAGTGAGACATTGGCTCCACCTTAAAAGTATTTTTGTGCTAGGGAGACAGATCTATAGTCAGTTAACTGAGACGCAACAATAATGGCAATAATAATGATAATTGCAATCATTTACTGAGTACTTTCTATGTGTCAGGCATTATGTTGTTTCATGTACTTTATCTCATTGATTTCTTCCAGCAATAATATGACTCAGAACTTTCTCCATCCCCATCTTGCAGATGAAGGAAGTTAGTCTTGGAGAGGTTAAATAATGTGCCTGCATTCTCATGGCTAGTAGACGGCAAGGCCTATTGTTGAACTCCAGTAGTGCTATTACGCAGATGAAAAGCAAAGTATTGGGTAGCTGTGGAAGAAAGGAGTAATCCAGGAGGAGATAGCATTTGTCAGCATTTGTTCCAAATATTGAAGAATGAGTAGTATTTTGAAAGGTGGAGAAATGGAAGGTAGAGCAAAGAAGGTCATTCTGAAGAGGGTGAATAGCAAGATTAAAGCAAAGAGTCATTGCATCAGGAATTACTTTTGGCTACTGGTTTCAGAGACATGAAGTAACAGTGGCTTAAACTAGAAAGGGTTTTATTTTTTTCTCATATAACATGTAACCTATAGATAAGTTGCCCAGGACTGATTTAATAGTTCAGTGATATCACTGAGCCAGTTTCCTTCTCTATTTTTGTCCTGCTATCCTTAGGTCATGGCTTCTATCTTCAAGGTTACTTGATGGCCACAAGATGGCTGCTGGAGCTCCAACCATTGTATCAGAGTTCTAGAAAGAAAAAGAAAAAGTAGGGAAGGGTAGAAAGGCAACTATCATCTGCATAAACCCCATTTAAAGATTTCTTTTCTTGAAACTGCTTCAGTGACATTTTACATCTCATTGGTCACCTCTTCTTATTAGATAGAGAAGGAAACTCAGGTCTTTTTATGTGGGTACATAGTCTTACCCAATGTTACAGGGCTTCTGTTAGGAAGAAGAGGAACATGGATATTGGAGAGGTAATTAGCTGTACTTGCTGTAGACGAGAAGAGTGAGCACACGGCTTGTGGAAAGTGGAGTCAAGAATATTGTGGAGAAGGAGGCTGGGGTCAAGCTGTGGAGGGAGTCCCTTAAATGTTATATACTAAGCTTATATTTTATCCTCTAGATAACAGGAAACATTTGAAGGTTTGAGCAGGGAGTGACAGTTTCAGAAAGATCAATCTGGAAGCAATGAGAAACATGAATCAGACAGAGAAAACTCTATAGATAGGAAGAAAACCCAATAAATTGAAGTCTGCAGTGCATCTCAGGCAGAAGAAGGTGTCAGGATGCCAGTAGTGGGCACGGAGAGGAGGGGATGCATGCCCAAACTCTCTGCCACTAGAATCAAGGGGGTGGGGTAGCTGGTGATTGGTGGGGGATTGGTATCCACAGCAGCTGAGGTTTCTGGCCTGATGGACAGGGAAAATGCAGTGGCTTCCCTAACTATTATCATGGCTTCATTCCATCATTAGAGAAACAGTGCCCAATAATATATTGAGAACAAATCCCAGCAGCCTAGCTCTGTTATTTCAAAGGCAGGGCTGAGTTTTAAACAAGGCACTGGGGATTTAGTGAAGGAGTTTCCTAATTTGGGTCACTTGGCTTTTTTGGATAACTTACCCCTGGGTGTTTGTGGTAACCTTTCCCCTAGGCAGCAGAAAGATCAAAGGATTCCAAAACCAGAGGTTGTAAACTTTGGCCAGAGGGGCCATATTTGGAAGCCACCTATTTTTATAAATAAAAAAAATTTTTGGAATGCAGCCATGCCCATTTGTTGACATGCCTGTGGCTGCTTTCTTGTTACAGTGGCAGAGTTGAGTACTCTGACAAAGACCATATGACCTACAAAGCCATATTTACTATTCAAAGTTTCTCTAAAACTTTTACAGAAAAAAGTTTACTGGCTTCTGCCTAAAACATTAGACTACCCAATTCCTCTTTTTCCAGGGTAATTTGTATGGAGGGAGAATTTTGTGGATCCTTTTTGCTCCTAATTGTGAGATTGGGGGCTTAATTAGTACTTTTTATAATGTTTAAGCTTTCTTGAAAAACAAAATTTAAAAACTAAACAATATCAGATAAAACAAAAATAAAATTTTGTTCTATTTGCCTATTCTCCCGGGTGTTTATATAAATTATGTGGCCATAGAAACGTATTAGAAATTAACCGCAAGCCCCTGACAGGGCTTTCTTTATGTTTCACATTTAATACATACTTGTTAATGCCATCTCAAGTGTATATACCGAGTCCTCAACTTTAAATTTTCTTCTAGTGGAGCAAGTAAGAAAAGCAAACCTCTTAATTATTTGTGGCTAACCTTAATTAAAGATCATTTTAAGATTAAGATTTTAGGCATCATGCGTTTCAACACTGGGACAAATGTTTGGAGGAGAGTGGAAACAAAGAGAATAACTCTTGTGTGGAGTGAGAGAAGGATTCTTTCAGGAGACCTTTACTCTGCAAACGGTTGCTAAGGCAGCCCCTCTAATTTACACTACACCCTAGCTTCACATTCACTAAACTGAGAGGGGAAAAAGTGAGGAATAAGTAAGACAGCCCCTGAGCTTTGGGGCCACGTGGCTGTGCATAGGTCAGGAGTCCCATGGAGGGAAAGCGGCTGAGGCCTCCGGTTCATCTGTTCTAGGCACCCTGCAGTCTCTCCCTGGTTTAAGTTCAGACCTTCAAGAGCTGCTAGTCTCCCTGCTTTGCAGTGTCCCCTCAGGGGAATTTCATCTGGCCTGTGGCCATTTTCAGTTTCAATTGAGAAACAGCCCTTGGAGACTCATTGTGCTTTCTGGAAGCTTGTTGAGAACATCACACTCTACATTACACAGCCTCTCCCTGTGGCACCTGTGGGTAGGTCTCACTACCCGAGATAGTTGTACTTCTCCTAAGTGATTCTATTCTTTCGTCTCATGACACTTAATTGTGTAATTGTGCTGCCTTAGTTCTCTTAACATGGCTAAAGTACTTTGGGGGTATTTATTGTTGACCCAAAACAAACAGACCGCCAGGTATTTCTCCAGCAAAGATGAGTTTATTTGGGATCAGCAGAGACTGGCAATCCAGGGTCAGCAATCATGGTGAGCCGTGTGTAAGTTCTCACACAGCAAGGGAAGGGGACTGCGGGAAAAGGAGGCTGGGAGGGCTGTAGTAAACAAAGAGTCCATGGCTTTTCATTGGCTGAGTCCTTGCCAGGAGAGGAGTCTTTCTTCTTTTTGTTGGGCACTGCTATTCCGGCAAGGTGTGAGAGCTCCCCCTTCTGGTCTCTTGACTCTTTAATTGAGGTTTCTGTTAATTTTTCACATTATTTTGTTGACCAAGCATATTCCTGGCTCTGGTAAGTTTTCCTATCCTTGTCTTCTCTTTACATCATTTTTTTGTTCCTATATAAAATATTTTTATAATTTAAAATTATACACTGTACTGTCTACAAGCCCTTATAAGCTGCCTGAATTTGTTTGGGGTTTCAGGCTTGTAAAAAGCAGTGGTATTTAAACTTGATCATGGGTCCACCTCACCTGGAAGCCTTGTCAAAACACAGATGACTGCCCTCCCCCAGTTTGTGATTTGTGTAGGTCTGGGTGGGGCCTGAGACTGGGCTTTTCTAGCAACATTTCCAGGAGATGTTGATGCTGCTGCTCCAGGAACTACACCTTGAGTACCTGCTGTCATAAAGAAAACAATAAAACAACTGTTTTTGATAATTATATTAGCAATCTGCCAATCAAGTAGTGAGGTTTTTATTTAAAAAATCTTATTATGTACCTGGTGTTGAACTGGGTGTTGTGTGGTGATGGTTCTTGTCTTGAGGGGATTTTATTTTTTTCTTTTTTTAAAATATTTATTTATTTATTTGGCTGTGTTGGGTCTTAGTTGCGGCATGGGGAATCTTCGTTGGGGGATGTGGGATCTTTCGTTGTGGTGCCCAGGCTTCTCTAGTTGCGACACTCAGGCTTCTCTCTAGTTGTGGCGCATGGACTCTAGAGTGCGGGCTCAGTAGTTGCTCAGTAGTTGTGGCGCACGGGCTTAGTTGTCCTGCGGCATGTGGGATCTTAGTTCCCTGACCAGGGATCAAACCCGCATCCCCTGCATTGGAAGCCAGATTCTTAACCACTGGACCACCAGGGAAGTCCCTTGAGGGAATTTTCTGATTGGCTGCACAGATGAGAAATACATATAAATCAAAGAAAAGGACCGTGTCTAGCCAAGTGTTGATCAGAGCTGGGGCAATTCAATGTGAATTTGGGTCTTTAAGAAGGAACACAGGATGACATAGGGCTTGAGCTGATCTTTTTTCTTTTTTTTTTTTTTTTGCGGTACGCGGGTCTCTCACTCTTGTGGCCTCTCCAGTCGCAGAGCACAGGCTCCGGATGCACAGGCTCAGCGACCATGGCTCACGGGCCCAGCCACTCCGCGGCACGAGGGATCCTCCCGGACTGGGGCACAAACCCGTGTCCCCTGCCTCGGCAGGCGGACTCTCAACCACTGCACCACCAGGGGTCTTTGAAATGAGAATGGGGTTTGAATGGTGGAATAAAGGATGGTGAGGAGGGACCTTGTTAGAGGATTTGCCTGGGCAGAGGGCTAGTGCTGGGGGGAAAAAGAACCCATTAAAGCCATGGCCTGCTGCACCATGCAGAACACAGAACTTCTAACTCTGGAGAGCAGTGCGCCCTCCTTGGCCACGGAGGATAGCGTCCCCCTAAGTTGGCGCCACCCTCCAATCTCATCTCCCCGCTGCTTTCCATTTGATCAGATTCCTCATTGTTCCCTGACAACCTTCTCTATTTTCCAAGGCCTTTGCTGAGCCTTTGCCCCTGATATCTCCTTCACCTGACCTACACTTTTCTCCTTTCTCTACTGTCCCATACATGGTGCAGCTCAAATGCTACCAAAGACTTCATGAAAACACTCTGGTTCCTCCCTAAACCCTCCTTGAGTGATTAGTGAGCAGCTTACATTGACGAGGATATCATTCCTTCCCCATTTACTTGTGTCCAAGTTGTACTCATCATCAATAAATTGTAGAATCCCTCTTCTTCCTCTGTGACAACCCCTGTTCTCAAAGTGTGGTCCAGAAACCAGCAATATCAATCAGCCTTACCTGGGGACTTGCTGGAGACGCTAATACTCCTCAGACCACACCCCAGAACTGAATGGGAAACTCTGGGGTGGGGCCCAGCAATATAAGGCTTCACAAACCCTCCAGGTGATTCTGAAAAATGGAGGAAAGCTAATTATTGACAAGTGGCCCCTGAATTCCTTCCAGAGGGCTGCCTCCCCAAAGATGAAATCCCTGCTCTCTAATTACTAAGTCCTTTTTTTAAAAAATATTTATTTATTTATTTATTTTAGGCTGCATTGGATCTTCGTTGCTGCGCGCGGGCTTTCTCTAGTTGTGGCGAGTGGGGGCTACTCTTGTGGTGTGCAGGCTTCTCATTGCTGTGGCTTCTCTTGTTGCGGAGCACAGGCTCTAGGCTTGCAGGCTTCAGTGGTTGTGGCACGTGGGCTCAGTAGTTGTGGCTCACGGGCTAAGTAGCTGTGGCTGGCAGGCTCTAGAGCGCAGGCTCAGTAGTTGCAGCACATGGACTTAGTTGCTCTGTGGCATGTGAGATCTTCCCGGACCAGGGCTCGAACCCGTGTCCCCTGCATTGGCAGGCGGATTCTTAACCACTGCACCACCAGGGAAGTCCCTAACAGTCCATTTTAAGAGTGGAGAGTTTGCGTTTCTTAGAAGATGAACAGTTTTAATTTCTTTAATAGTTTGCTTTAAAAACAAAGTGAGGCTGTTTTCCGTAAGTTTAACATTTCACATGTGGTTCAAATGCCATGACCGCTTTTTTAAATGATTATAATTCAACCACAGATAATGAATGCTTTGGAGTGCTGTAACAAATTGGATAATAACAATGATTTAATCAAAGTCAAGCTAGCTAACAGTAGGAAGAAAAACCCTGCTGATTAAATTCATTTTAAAAAAATGTCCGTTTAAAGTAAACTATTTCCATATTGAAAATCTTCTAATGCCTTGATTTTTGTCTAGTATATGTATGCTTTCTCATAGGAAGAATTGAAAAAATAATGAGGAATTCAGTTCAAAACTGCAGCATTCAAGGATTTGCAATGTATTGCTTATTGTACAGGGAGCTGTTAACTGCTTGACCGGGTACGCAGAGTATGTAAGAATGCTTTTTCTACCCAAATACAAAATTGTGTATATATACATAATTTGATGAGTTTTAATGGTTACACTCATGAAACCACCATCACAATCAAGATATAGAACACTTCTGTTTCCTTCCAAAATTTCTTTGTGTACCCTTGCATTCTACCCAACCCTGCACCCCTGGTCTCAGGCAACATTTTGTTACTATGGATAAATTAACATTCTATAAAAATAGACCCATACAGTATGTGCTCTTTTGTGTCCAGCTTCTTGAACTCTGCATGATGATTTTGCGATTCATCCATGTTGCAAATAGTAGTTATTCATTCCTTTTCATTGCTGAGTCATATTCTGTGATATGGAGGTACCACATATTGTTGACCCATTCACTTGTTGATGGACATTTTGAATTTTTGGCAATGGCAAATAATGCTGCAATGAACATTCATGCACAAGCCTTTATGTGGACATGTTTTCATTTATCTTGGGTAAATGCCTAGCGAATGCTGGGTCATATGCTACATATAAAAATGTTAACTTTTTTTTTTAAAACAGCCAAACAGTTTTCTAAAGAGTTGTATGATTTTACGTTTCCACCATCATGTATAAGACTTCTGGTTGTTCTACACTTGGTGTCATCAATCTTTTTATTTTTGATCATTCTGATGTGTGTGTAGTGGTACCTCATTGTGTATTTAATATGCAATTCCCTGATGACTAGTGATATTGAGCAGCTTTTTACATGTTTATTGGCCTTTTGTATATCTTCTTTTGTAAATTGTTCAAATAGTTTACCCCCGTTTTTTTCTTTGCGTTGTTTTTCTTATTAAACTGTAAGGGTTCTTTATATATTCTGGATATAAGTCCTTTATCAGATACATGTATTACAAGTACTTTCTCCCACTTTGTGGCTTGTTTTTTTGTTTTCTTAATCATGTCTTTCAGGCAGCAAAGCTTTTTTCATTTTGATAAAGTACATCTTAATTTTTTTTCTGTAGCATGTGCTTTTTATATCCTATCTAAAAAACAATCATGGCCTACCACTAGGTCACAAAATATATCTCCTATGTTTTTTTATAGAATTTTTATCGGTTTAACTTTTTAAAACTTTTATTTATTTATTTATTTATTTTTGGCTGCCTTGGGTCTTCGTTGCTGCGCATGGGCTTTCTCTAGTTGCAGTGAGCGGGGGCTACTCTTCGTTGTGGTGCGCCGGCTTCCCGTTGCGGTGGCTTCTCTTATTGCGGAGCACGGGCTCTACGCACACGGGCTTCGGTAGTTGTGGCTCGCAGGCTCTGGAGTGCAGGCTCAGTAGTTGTGGCGCACGGGCTTAGTTGCTCTGCGGCATGTGGGATTTTCCCGGACCAGGGCTCAAACCCATGTCCCCTGCACTGGCAGGTGGATTCTTAACCACTGCACCACCAGGGAAGTCCCTATCAGTTTAGCTTTTACATTTAGGTTGTTTATTCATTTTGAGTTAATTTTTGAGTGATGTTCATTTTACTTCCATAATGATATCCGGTTCTTCCAACACCATTTGTAGAAAAGACTGCCCTTTCCCCTGTATACAGCCTCATTATCTTTATCAAAAATCAACTGACCACGTTAAATGTGGATCTATTTCTATACTTTCTATTCTGTTTCATTAATCTCTGTGTTTATCCTAATGCTAATACTGTACTATCTTCCAACTCATGAACATGGTCTATTTCTCCATTTATTTCACTTCTTAAAATAATATTTCTCAGCTATGTTTTAGACATTTTATTGTAGCAGTTTGCATATCTTTTGTTAAATTTATTCCTAAATATTTTATGAGTTTTGATGCTACCGTAAATGAAATTGTTTTGTAAATTTTATTTTTCTAACATTTGCTGTTAGTAAAAAATATATACAATTTTTTATAGTGACATTGTATCCTGCTACCTTTCTAAGTTCACTTATATATATATATAATATTTGTTTTTAGATTTCGAGGTTATAAATAATGATGTTACCTGAATGTAGAGACAGTTTTACATCTTCCTTTTCAATATTTTTGCCTTTTATCTTTGATGCAATGGGTAGGACCTTCAGGACAGCATTGAATAGAAATGGTGAGAGTGTTCATTCTTGCCTTTTTCCCAATCTTAGGGGGAAATAGCTTAATATTTTACCATTAAGTATGATGTTGGTTATTGGTTTTTAATAAATGACATTTATCAGATTGAGGAGGTCTTACGCTCCTAGTTTATTGAGGGTTTTATCATAAATTGATATTGCATTTTATCAAATGTTTTTTATGATTCTAGTGAAATGACACAATTTTCCCCTTTATTTTGTTGATATGATGAATTACATTGATTTTAGAATATTAAACCAATTCTTCATTTGAATATTAAACTAAAGCACATCATGGTACATGATCCGATCATTGAGTTCTTTTTTTTTAAATTTAGATATAATTGACCTACAATACTATGTTAGTTTCAGATGTACTACATAGTGATTTGCACAGATTATGAACCAATCCCCATGATAACTCTAGTAACCATCTGTCCCCATATAAAGTTATTACAATATTATTGACCACATTCCTTATGCTGTATATTTATTTTATAAATAAGCCTGTGGCTTATTTATTTTATAACTGGAGGTTCATACTTCTCAATCCCCTCCATTTCACTCACCCCCTCACCCTGTCCGTTGAGTTCTTAATATTTTTTCTTCTTATCTTTCAGTTCTAGAATTTGTTTCTTTATCAAATCTGCTATATCACTTTTAGAGTTTCTGGATTCATTCTAAGATGTTATTTTCTGGAATATAGTGACTGTGCTTCTTTCATAGCCTGTGTCTGATAATACATAGCTCTTAGAGTCACTTTCTGTTGTCTCTTATTTGAACAGGGTTTTATTCATGTTATCTTATGTCCTTATAAGGTTTGTTTTCTTTAAGTATATGTGGAATATTGTTTTTGTAAAGTTATCTGTGGGAAAATTTGAGGCCAGTTACTTTATTTGATTCTGCTTGGCCTCTGGGCTCACTACTAACACAGTATCAACTTTATCCAATTTTAGTGCTTGAGATTTTCTTGGCCACCTGGAAAAGTCCAAGTCCCAAGACTGGTTTACTTACAGTCACCCTTACTCTTAGAATTCAGATTAAACCCATGAGTGGTTGCCTTGGGAACTTGTCCTGTCCTGGTCCTTGCAGGGCTGGGTTCTTTCTTATGATTCCCTCTGTCTCCAAGAGACTGAGAAAATCACTGCTTGGCCTCTCAGCTGCCTTTGCTGGTTAGGCATATGCCTTAGGGAAGACAGAATTTCAAACGCTAGTCTCACCTCACTGGGTTATAGCTTTTCCAGGATTTTAGCAGGTAGTTTCTCACCGTTTGTTTAGCTTTTTAGCACTTTCAATGACTTTTAAAAAATGTGTTTTACTTAGATTTTTCAGTTGTCTTCAGTGGGAGATTTGGTTTGAATTATCCACAGCTGATGCCCTGATGTTGCCTCCTGGATCCCTTTTAAAATAACCGCTAGATGATAATCACACTGTGGATTTTGTATCTGTTCCCCAGATCATATATTGGGTTAGCCAAAAAGTTCATTCGGGTTTTCCCGTAAGATGTTACGGAAAAACCCAAACCTGCTCTTTTTGTTATGGAAAAACCCGACCTGCTCTTTGGAAGAGAGGAGTTATTTCCCATATTTCTCTGGTTTGCTTGCACATTTGCTTCAGCCTGTCTCTCCCTTTTGGGCTTCCTTTTATTTAGGGTTGAGTTGAGTCAATACCAGTCCATCCTGTCCTACACACTCCAGGAAGCGCATACCAAGCTCCAAGCACATACCAAGCTCCTTGAGAAGTCTTAAAGTATCTCTCTCTAGGCTTGAGAGGACTAAGTACATGGTTGTTACCCACAATACATCAACAATTCTTTCTAAAGAAATTCTTTCAACTCCAACTTCTAGCCTCTTCAACTCCAACCCTTTGATCCTCTCAAAGTAGATGAGTGGCTAAGTGTTGCAAAACTGGTTTTCAGAAACTCCCTTAATAAAACATTTAGAACCCAGGTAATTGGCACATGTTGCCTTGGTTGCTGAAGTTGAAATATTTCAACATCCTATTATGTATTTCACAAATGTTTTCCCAGTTTGTTATGTGCCTTTTGATTTTTTATGGTGTTGTTTAGATGTAGCAATGTTAAATTTTAATAAAATGACATCTTTTTATGGTTTCTGACTCTGTTTTTTTTTTAAAAAAGCACATTTTATACTTTTGGTTTTTTTTTTAATATTTACCTATATTTTCTTCTGCTACTTTTATGAATTCCTTTTCTACATATTTAATCCACCTGGCATTTGGCAAGTTAGGGAATGTAACTTTTTTTCCCCAAATGGTAAGTCAACCAAATACTTATATGTATTTTTTTCTGAGTTCTTATATTCTTTTTCCATCGGTCTATCTGACCATTCTGCTAATGATAATGTAATTGATTAATTCAAACCAAAATATGGATGCATTTGTCTAAGTGTTTACACTAATCTGATGATGTAATTCTTTGTTAAACAATTGCTTTTTAATTAAATAGCCTTATTGAAGATGTTTCCACGAAATTATACTTAAAAATTAAATCACAGATTCCTTTTGATTCACAGTATATTTTTGGTCATCCAGTGACCATCAGTGATGACATATGTGTAGGAAACTGCCAGTTTTCGTGATCCAGTCTAAGAAAGTTTTAAGGCTGTAAACAGAACACGTTTGAGGTGGGGCCAATGTCCGGTGACTAGTTTGAATTTCACCTGCTAATAATCAAAGATTCTGGCTTCTGTGACATTCTCACGGTGAATTTCAAAGTTAATAATTAACTGGCTGTGTTAACAAGACTGAATGGCTGGAAGCAGCAAATTCTTGTATCTCAGACACAATGCATTAGTGTTTTAGACATCAGGCACATTGTTGTTTATAGTGAGCTGAACTCCCGGGCTAGCATCCTGAAAATGAGGCTAAATGCTTTGAGCAGTTGCATGCTCAGGACACCCAAGGGGACTGTGTGGTCATCTTCAAGCCACACCAGAATCTCCTTCATCTGAAATGGAATTCAACTTGACGTGAATAAGAGTAGATACTCACTTTGGGGTACGATCTGAGCTGGTTATGTTTCCGTGTTTCCAGGAGTGGATAAATATACAGAAAGGAGTTTGTACAATATTACCATGAATTTTCATTTTTGTTTACTAAATTTTGTAAGAAGGTAGTTTTGTAAATACTTAAGAATATTTTTATCACATTATTATTTATTTATTCCCTACTTTTTTCCTAAAATGATTTGAGATATTTATAAAAATGTAAGAAATATAAGTTTCATTTTGTAAGATAATGATATCAGGGCAAAAGAAAAATATGGGTCAGATAGAAAAAGGCAAGGGGGAATAAATACATAGAAATTTATGTTCTTTTTATCCTTTCATAATCATAAAGTCACTGCACCATGGACTGAATTTTATCGGGCCTAGAGAAAGAGGTAAACATGCTATATCACAAACTTCTCATTGTTCAGAAAAGAAAAACAGGCCAGTTACTCAGAGAAATGGCTTTTCATAGGAGTATATTCTTTGTTTGGGAGGCACTTCTGCAGTGTTTTGTTTGTTTGATTGATTGACTTTAGGACAGTGATATTACTGTCTATGTTACCTTTTTTGATGCTGTTTAGGTTTTGTGTTTTATAAACAAATTTTATATGTGATGAATATATCCATCAGTCAATTTCACAGACACTGTCTCTAGCCCATATATGTTAATCAGTTATTTAATAAGTGCCTCTATGTGCACAGTATTGCTTGGTGCTAAGAGATATAAAGATAAAGAACACCAGTTATCACATTGCCTTTTGAAATAAACCTAGGTAGGCAAATAATGATACTGATGATGACGATGGTGGTTATTATGGCAAAATCATGAATGTAGTGCTCAAGTGACTGAAGTTGGAGAACATGGGTGTAGATGATAGTGGTGCTAATGAAAAGGTTTTGGTAAGGGATTAAATAATCAGATTTGTGGTTTAGAAAGACCACTTTTGGTTGCCATGTGGAGAATAGATTGGCAGTGGGGAAAGATGGAAGATTAGCAAACAGTAAAGGCTTGAATTAAGGCAAAGACATTATGGAAAAAGGCCAGCTTTCAGGACAATTTAATGTGAATTGAGAAGGGAGGAGGACCTGAGGAAAGCTCCCAGATTCCTGGCTTAGGTGACTAGATACTTGGATATAACTAACCAGAATATGGAGTATAAGAAGAAAGACCAACAAGCTTTGGAGAAAAAGGGAAGTTCAATCTTAGATGTGTTTATTATTATTTTTGAGGTGTCTGCGAGTCATAACAAAAATGTCCAGTAGGCAGTGGATTCATGGTGCTGGAGTTCAATGGGAGTAATTGAGGCATGAGATATACAGAAAACAAAATATTTATATGAGATGTAGACACAAGATATATAGAAAACAAAATGTGAATGGATTAAACAATCCAATAAAAAGGCAGAGAGATGTGTCAGACTGGATAAAAAAAAATAGATCCAACTATATGTTACTATAAGACACACTGTACATCAAAGATAAGACATAAAGGAATGAAAAAGATATACAAACCACAGCCAGAAGAAAGCAGGAGTGGCTTTGCTAATATCAAACAAAAAAGATACTGAAATTGAAAAATTACTAGAGAAGAAAAGGGATATTTTATAATGATAAAAGTGTCAACCCATCAGGAAGATATAACAATTATAAACATATACACACAACAGAGCCCCAGATACATAAAGCAAAACCCGAAAGAATCAAAGTGAGAAATAGACAATTTAACACTAAGAATTGGAGACTTAAAAACTCCATTTTCAATAATAGGTAGAATTACTAGGAAGAATATCAACAGGGGAATAGAAGAATTGAACAACACTTACACAAACTAGATTTCTATAAAGCAGTCTACTCAACAAAGGCTGAATACACATTCTTCTCAAGTGCACATATAAAATTCTCCAAGATACACCAGATACTAGGCCAATAACCAAGCCTGAGTACATTTAAAAGAATTCAGATGGTACAAAATATGTTCTTTAACCACAATTAAATTAAATGAATACAGACACAAAACCTGAAACAAAATACTAGAAAACCAAATCCAGTAACATATAACAAGGATTTTACACCATGACCAAGTAGGATTTACCAGGAATACTAAGTTGGTTAACATTAGAAAAAAATCAGTTATATACTATATCAATAGAATAAAGACAATAACCACATGATCATCACAATAGATGCAGAAAAGCAATTGACAAAATCTAACGCCCCTCATGATAAAAATACTAAACAAACTAGGAATAGAAGAGAACATCCTCAACTTGAAAAAAAAAAGGTGTCTATGAAAAACCCACAGTTAACATAAAACCTAGTGGTGGAAAACTGAATAGTTTTCTCTAAGATAAGGAACAAGCCAAAGGTGTCTGTTCTCACCACTTCTATTCTAACAGCCAGAGCAATTAGGAAATAAAAAGAAAAAACAGGCATTCAGATTGGAAGGGAAAAACAAAAATTCTATTCACAGGTGACATGCTTTTGCACTTAGAAAATCCTAAGGAAGTCACTTAAAAACTAATTAGTTCTATTAGTAGAACTAATAAATGAGTTTACTAATGTGATAGGATACAAGATCAATCTGCAAAATTCTGTTGTATTTCTATAAACCTGCACTGAATAATCTGAAAATGAAATTAAGAAAACAATTCCATTTACAAAAGCATCAAAATAATAAAACATTTAGGAATAAATTCAACAAAAAAGTGCAAAACTTAGAATATTACAACTATATAACATTGTTGAAAGAAATTAAAGAAGATCTAAGTCAGTGGAAAGACATCCCATGTTCATGTATCAGAAGACTTAACATTGTTAAGATAGCAGTACTCTCCAAATTGTTCTACAGATTCAGTGTAATCCTTATCAAAATCCCGGCTAGTTTCTTTGCAGAAATAACTGATCCTAAAATTCACATGGAAAATCAAGGAATACAGAATAGCCAAAACACTCTTGAAAAGCAACAAAGTTGGAGGACTCACACTTCCTGATTTAAAAGCAGGTGTCTGATTAAAAACCAAGATGGTGTGATACTGACATGAAGGCAGACTTACAGATCAATGAAATAGATTTGAGAATCCAGAAATAAACTGTCACATTTATATCAATTTATGTTTGACAAGAGTGTCAAAACAATTCAATGGAGAAAGAATAGCCTTTTCAGTAAATGGTACTGTGACAACTGGATATCCATCTGCAAAAGAATGAAGTTGGATTCCTTCACACCATATACAAAACTTAACTCAAAATGGATCAATGATGTAATGTAAGAACTATAACTCAGAAGAAAACATAGGGGCAAATCTTCATGACCTTGGACTAGGTAATGGTTTCTTAGATATGTCACCAAAAGCACAAACAACAAAGAAAAAATAGATTAATTTGACTACATAAAAATTAAAAATTGTTTTGCTTCAAAGAATACCATCAAGAAAGTGCAAAGACAACCTATCAAATATTTTCAAGTCATGTATCTAATACAGGATTTCTGTCTAGAATATCTAAAGAACTCCAATCACTCAAAGATATAAAGACAAATTACCCAATTAAAAATGGGCAAGGGATCTGAATGGAGATTTCTCCAAAGAGGATATGCAAATGACCAATAAGCACATGAAAAGATGCTCATCATTAGCCATCACGGTACTACAAATCAAAACCACAGTGAAATACCATTTCACACCCACTAGAATGGCTATAATAAAAAAGACATAAGTGTTGACAGAGATGTGGAGAAATTGAAACCCTCAATCACTGCTGGTGGGAAAGTTGGTACAAGGCTCTTTGGAAAACATTTTGGCAGTTCCTCAAAAAGTTAAACATAGAATTAACCATATGACCCATTAAGTCCACTTCTACATATATGCCCAAGAGAACTGAAAACACATGCCCACACAAAAACTTGTACATGAATGTTCATAGCAGCATTATTCATGATAGCCAAAAGTAGAAACAACCCAAGTGCTCATCAACTGATGAGTGGGTAATAAAATGTGATGTATCTGTATAAACAAAACATTATGCAGCAATATAAAGGACTCCAGTATAAAGTGTTGATCCAACATGGATGAACCTTGCAAATATTATCCTCCATCAAAGAACCCCATCACAGGGAACTCTCTAGCAGCCCAGTGGTTAGGATTCCTCACTTTCACTGCCAAGGGCGTGGGTTCAGTCCCTGGTCAGGGAACTAAGATCCCACAAGCCATGTGGTGTGGCCAAAAAAAATAACCCCATCACCAAAGGCCATACACTGTATGATTCCATTTGCATGAAATGTCCAGAATAGGTAAATTTAGAGACAGAAAGTAGAGTAGTGGCTGCCTAGCTCTGAGGGGAATGTGAGGAATGTGGAGCGACTGCTACAGAATATGGGTTTTCTATTAGGGGATGTTAAAAACATTCTAAAATTGATTTTGGTGATGACTGTGCACAACTCTGCGGAGTTAATAAAAACCTCTGAATTGTACACATTAAATAGATGAGCTGTAAATGAATTATATGGCAATAATGCTGTTAAAAGAGGAAAGAAATACAGGTGGTATATCCCCAACATTAATAGAACACTTGTTTACAAAGTGTTGCTGTCTCCAGCATCTCATGGGCTTTCATCGCCATCCTAGAAGGAGATTGCTTATTGCCAAACTAAGTTGCAAAAAATAAGGCATAAAGACTTTCAGTGATTTACCTAAGATATTGGCTGGTTTGTGGTGGAGCCAGGAGATGCCAGCCCTCACTTGTAAGGCCAAGCCCAGTGTAAATTTCACTATGCTATTTTTTCCCCAGGGTTATCTGCTCACTCATTTACTTTGCCTCAATTAGCTTATTTAGGGAATCATAAATAAGTCTGCTTTGTGCCAAGTACTTTCTAAGTCCTTCAAGTATATTAACTACAGTTGTCCCTAGGTATCCATGGGGGATTGGTTCCAGGACCCCCGAGTATACCAAAATCCATGGAAGTTCATGCCCCTTGTATAAATGGTGTAATATTTGCACTACACACATCCTCCTGTATCTCTAGATTACTTATAATACCTAATACAATGTAAATGCTATGTAAATAGTTGTAAATACAATGTAAATGCTATGTAAATAGCCGGCAGTGCATGGCAAATTCAAGTTTTGCTTTTGGGAAATTTCTAGAATTCTTTTTCTGAATATTATTGGTCCATGGTTGGTTGAATCCATGGATGCAAAACCTGTGGATACAGAGAGTCAGTTGTAATTAAATTCTTATAACAACCCTCTGAATAAGGTGCTACTTTGACCCCATTTGCCGATAGGAAATGGAAGCATGGAGATGAACTTTTCCAGCTCACCCAGCTAGTCAGTGGCAAAGTCAGGATTCGAACACAGGAGTCGAGTTTGGCTCCAGCCTGGATTGCTCTTAAACCTCAATACTCTGCAGATACCTGCTCTTCCTTGACTACTTGTATCTTGTATCTCAACCTTAATTGTAAAAAGAGATGAAGAGAGCCACTCTCCCTGTGCAGCTGTACTGAGCTCTGACACCGGAGCCCTACCTGAGTGTGCCGGGGTGGCACAGGGTTCCCCAACACTAGAGTCAAAGGTGAGTGGTACCACGGAATTAATGACTTCCAGGCCCAGAGCTCAGCCCAGAGCACTGTTTGCTTTGCAGTAACTAAGCAAATCCTTCATCTTTCAGGTGATCCGGCTGGGGTAGGGGTGAGGTAGGCAGGGGAGAGGAGGACCCCGCAGAGTTTGTAAGTGTGTACTCAGTCTTAGGAAAACCACACCTGGAAATACACCACCACTGAAGAAGGAGCCTGGACAACAGCTACGAGACTCAAGAAGTCTCCCTCACTGCGTGCACTTGCGCACACACGCACGCACACACACACTTCTTCTGATGGCAATAACACAGTCCTTACAGTGTCTAAGTGCTGACGCAGCCACAGACTTGCATATTATTTTACACTCTGGCTCCTGGGATCCTGCGTCATTGGGCAGCCCACAGCTAGTTCCTGGACTTGGCTTTCTGGTTGATTGTTTAGAAAAGGCTTACAGGTATAATAGTACTTTTCCTGTGAACTTCAGTCTTGATTAGCAACTCTGTGTGTCAAGTGTAATTAAGAATTCTTACCAGGTCACACAGGCTGCACCCGGCTATCTCAGGAGAGGCCCAGCCACTCTTGTGTTTGCTTTGCGGACAAGGGCCAATTTGTTTCTTTCACAACATGTTGGGACACTCAAACAGTTAAATGTGCAGATCCAGGCTTGGCGTGGAGGAATGTGCCGTTTCCTGGTGCTGACTTGGGAGAGCAGAGCTGCGTTCACCTGCCCTGGGAGCTGTCACACTTGCTGCTCAGGTGGTGATTAAATCCAGGACTGTGCTCTTTTTTATTCAGGGGACAGTGTGCAGCCTCGGTGAGGATTAGTAATGGCTGGGCCTTTAAGAGTATCCTTTTAGAGACAAGCCTTTGTTTTTTTTTTTTTTTTTGAGAAAAAATCATATTTTTATTTTAGAATTTTTTTTATTTTTTTTAAATTTTTTGCTTTATAACAAATTTAATCAGTTATACATATACATATGTTTCCATATCCCCTCCCTTTTGCGTCTCCCTCCCACCCTCCCTATCCCACCCCTCCAGGCGGTCACAAAGCACCGAGCTGATCTCCCTGTGCTCTGCGGCTGCTTCCCACTAGCTATCTACCTTACGTTTGGTAGTGTATATATGTCCATGCCGCTCTTTCACTTTGTCACAGCTTACCCTTCCCCCTCCCCATATCCTCAAGTCCATTCTCTAGTAGGTCTGTGTCTTTATTCCTGTCTTACCCCTATGTTCTTCATGACATTTTTTTTTCTTAAATTCCATATATATGTGTTAGCATACAGTATTTGTCTTTCTCTTTCTGACTTACTTCACTCTGTATGACAGACTCTAGGTCTATCCACCTCATTACAAATAGCTCAATTTCATTTCTTTTTATGGCTGAGTAATATTCCATTGTATATATGTGCCACATCTTCTTTATCCATTCATCCGATGATGGACACTTAGGTTGTTTCCATCTCCGGGCTATTGTAAATAGGGCTGCTATGAACATTTTGGTACATGTCTCTTTTTGAATTATGGTTTTCTCAGGGTATATGCCTAGTAGTGGGATTGCTGGGTCATATGGTAGTTCTATCTGTAGTTTTTTAAGGAACCTCCATACCGTTCTCCATAGCGGCTGTACCAATTCACATTCCCACCAGTAGTGCAAGAGTGTTCCCTTTTTTCCACACCCTCTCCAGCATTTATTGTTTCTAGATTTTTTGATGATGGCCATTCTGACTGGTGTGAGATGATATCTCATTGTAGTTTTGATTTGCATTTCTCTAATGAGTAAAGATGTTGAGCATCCTTTCATGTGTTTGTTGGCAGTCTGTATATCCTCTGTGGAGAAATGTCTATTTAGGTCTTCAGCCCATTTTTGGATTGGGTTGTTTGTTTTTTTGTTGTTGAGCTGCATGAGCTGCTTATAAATTTTGGAGATTAATCCTTTGTCAGTTGCTTCATTTGCAAATATTTTCTCCCATTCTGAGGGTTGTCTTTTCATCTTGTTTATGGTTTCCTTTGCTGTGCAAAAGCTTTTAAGTTTCATTAGGTCCCATGTGTTTATTTTTGTCTTTATTTCCATTTCTCTAGGAGGTGGGTCAAAAAGGATCTTGCTGTGATTTATGTCATAGAGTGTTCTGCCTATGTTTTCCTCTAAGAGTTTGATAGTGTCTGGCCTTACATTTAGGTCTTTAATCCATTTTGAGCTTATTTTTGTGTATGGTGTTAGGGAGTGATCTAATCTCATACTTTTACATGTCCGTATCCAGTTTTCCCAGCACCACTTATTGAAGAGACTGTCCTTTCTCCACTGTACATTCCTGCCTCCTTTATCAAAGATAAGGTGACCATATGTCCGTGCGTTTAACTCTGGGCTTTCTATCCTGTTCCATTGATCTATCTTTCTGTTTTTGTGCCAGTACCATACTGTCTTGATTACTGTAGCTTTGTAGTATAGTCTGAAGTCAGGGAGCCTGATTCCTCCAGCTCCATTTTTCGTTCTCAAGATTGCTTTGGCTATTCGGGGTCTTTTGTGTTTCCATACAAATTGTGAAATTTTTTGTTCTAGTTCTGTAAAAAATGCCAGTGGTAGTTTGATAGGGATTGCATTGAATCTGTAGATTGCTTTGGGTAGTAGAGTCATTTTCACAATGTTGATTCTTCCAATCAAAGAACATGGTACATCTCTCCATCTATTTGTATCATCTTTAATTTCTTTCATCAGTGTCTTATAATTTTCTGCATACAGGTCTTTTGTCTCCTTAGGTAGGTTTATTCCTAGATATTTTATTCTTTTTGTTGCAATGGTAAATGGGAGTGTTTCCTTGATTTCACTTTCAGATTTTTCATCATTAGTATATAGGAATGCCAGAGATTTCTGTGCATTAATTTTGTATCCTGCAACTTTACCAAATTCATTGATTAGCTCCAGTAGTTTTCTGGTAGCATCTTTAGGATTCTCTATGTATAGTATCATGTCATCTGCAAACAGTGACAGCTTTACTTCTTCTTTTCCAATTTGGATTCCTTTTATTTCCTTTTCTTCTCTGATTGCTGTGGCTAAAACTTCCAAAACTATGTTGAATAAGAGTGGTGAGAGTGGGCAACCTTGTCTTGTTCCTGATCTTAGTGGAAATGGTTTCAGTTTTTCACCATTGAGGACGATGCTGGCTGTGGGTTTGTCATATATGGCCTTTATTATGTTGAGGAAAGTTCCCTCTATGCCTACTTTCTGCAGGGTTTTTATCATAAATGAGTGTTGAATTTTGTCGAAAGCTTTCTCTGCATCTATTGAGATGATCATATGGTTTTTCTCCTTCAATTTGTTAATATGGTGTATCACGTTGATTGATTTGCGTATATTGAAGAATCCTTGCATTCCTGGAATAAACCCCACTTGATCATGGTGTATGATCCTTTTAATGTGCTGTTGGATTCTGTTTGCTAGTATTTTGTTGAGGATTTTTGCATCTATGTTCATCAGTGATATTGGCCTGTAGTTTTCTTTCTTTGTGACATCCTTGTCTGGTTTTGGTATCAAGGTGATGGTGGCCTCGTAGAATGAGTTTGGGAGTGTTCCTCCCTCTGCTATATTTTGGAAGAGTTTCAGAAGGATAGGTGTTAGCTCTTCTCTAAATGTTTGATAGAATTCGCCTGTGAAGCCATCTGGTCCTGGGCTTTTGTTTGTTGGAAGATTTTTTATCACAGTTTCAATTTCAGTGCATGTGACTGGTCTGTTCATATTTTCTATTTCTTCCTGGTTCAGTCTCGGCAGGTTGTGCATTTCTAAGAATTTGTCCATTTCTTCCAGGTTGTCCATTTTATTGGCATAGAGTTGCTTATAGTAATCTCTCATGATCTTTTGTATTTCTGCAGTGTCAGTTGTTACTTCTCCTTTTTCATTTCTAATCCTATTGATTTGAGTCTTCTCCCTTTTTTTCTTGATGAGTCTGGCTAATGGTTTATCAATTTTGTTTATCTTCTCAAAGAACCAGCTTTTAGTTTTATTGATCTTTGCTATCGTTTCCTTCATTTCTTTTTCATTTATTTCTGATCTGATTTTTATGATTTCTTTCCTTCTGCTAACTTTGGGATGTTTTTGTTCTTCTTTCTCTAATTGCTTTAGGTGCAAGGTTAGGTTGTTTATTCGAGATGTTTCCTGTTTCTTAAGGTGGGATTGTATTGCTATAAACTTCCCTCTTAGAACTGCTTTTGCTGCATCCCATAGGTTTTGGGTCGTCGTGTCTCCATTGTCATTTGTTTCTAGGTATTTTTTAATTTCCTCTTTGATTTCTTCAGTGATCACTTCGTTATTAAGTAGTGTATTGTTTAGCCTCCATGTGTTTGTATTTTTTACAGCTCTTTTCCTGTAATTGATATCTAGTCTCATAGCATTGTGGTCGGAAAAGATACTTGATACAATTTCAATTTTCTTAAATTTACCAAGGCTTGATTTGTGACCCAAGATATGATCTATCCTGGAGAATGTTCCATGAGCACTTGAGAAAAATGTGTATTCTGTTGTTTTTGGATGGAATGTCCTATAAATATCAATTAAGTCCATCTTGTTTAATGTATCATTTAAAGCTTGTGTTTCCTTATTTATTTTCATTTTGGATGATCTGCCCATTGGTGAAAGTGGGGTGTTAAAGTCCCCTACTATGATTGTGTTACGTTCGATTTCTCCTTTTATGGCTGTTAGCATTTGCCTTATGTATTGAGGTGCTCCTATGTTTGGTGCATAAATATTTACAATTGTTATATCTTCTTCTTGGATCGATCCCTTGATCATTAGGTAGTGTCCTTCTTTGTCTCTTCTAGTAGTCTTTATTTTAAAGTCTATTTTGTCTGATATGAGAATTGCTACTCCAGCTTTCTTTTGATTTCCATTTGCATGGAATATCTTTTTCCATCCCCTTACTTTCAGTCTGTATGTGTCTCTAGGTCTGAAGTGGGTCTCTTGTAGACAGCATATATATGGGTCTTGTTTTTGTATCCATTCAGCCAATCTGTATCTTTTGGTGGGAGCATTTAGTCCATTTACATTTAAGGTAATTATCGATATGTATGTTCCTATTCCCATTTTCTTAATTGTTTTGGGTTCGTTATTGTAGGTCTTTTCCTTTTGTTGTGTTTCTTGCCTAGAGAAGTTCCTTTAGCATTTGTTGTAAAGCTGGTTTGGTGGTGCTGAACTCTCTCAGCTTTTGCTTGTCTGTAAACGTTTTAATTTCTCCATCAAATCTGAATGAGATCCTTGCTGGGTAGAGTAATCTTGGTTGCATGTTTTTCTCCTTCATCACTTTAATTATGTCCTGCCACTCCCTTCTGGCTTGTAGAGTTTCTGCTGAGAGATCAGCTGTTATCCTGATGGGGATTCCCTTGTGTGTTATTTGTTGTTTTTGCCTTGCTGCTTTTAATATGATTTCTTTGTGTTTAATTTTTGACAGTTTGATTAATATGTGTCTTGGCGTATTTCTCCTTGGATTTATTCTGTATGGGACTCTCTGTGCCTCCTGAACTTGATTAACTATTTCCTTTCCCATATTAGGGAAGTTTTCAACTATAATCTCTTCAAATATTTTCTCAGTCCCTTTCTTTTTCTCTTCTTCTTCTGGAACCCCTATAATTCGAATGTTGGTGCATTTAATGTTGTCCCAGAGGTCTCTGAGACTGTCCTCTGTTCTTTTCATTCTTTTTTCTTTATTTTGCTCTGCAGCAGTTATTTCCACTATTTTATCTTCCACCTCACTTATCCGTTCTTCTGCCTCAGTTATTCTGCTATTGATCCCATCTAGAGTATTTTTTATTTCATGTATTGTGTTTTTAATCGATGCTTGATTCATCTTTAGTTCTTCTAGGTCCTTGTTAACTGTTTCTTGCATTTTGTCTATTCTATTTCCAAGATTTTGGATCTGGGAAATAGAATCTTGGATCATCTTTACCATCATCATTCTGAATTCTTTTTCAGGTAGACTGCCTATTACCTCTTCATTTGTTAGGTCTGATGGGTTTTTATCTTGCTCCTTCTCCTGCTGTGTGTTTTTCTGTCTTCTCATTTTGCTTATGTTACTGTGTTTGGGGTCTCCTTTTTGCAGGCTGCAGGTTCGTAGTTCCCGTTGTTTTTGGTGTCTGTCCCCAGTGGCTAAGGTTGGTTTAGTGGGTTGTGTAGGCTTCCTGGTGGAGGGGACTAGTGCCTGTGTTCTGGTGGATGAGGCTGGATCTTGTCTTTCTGGTGGGCAGGTCCACGTCTGGTGATGTGTTTTGGGGTGTCTGCGGACTTTTTATGATTTTAGGCCACCTCTCTGCTAATGGGTGGCGTTGTGTTCCTGTCTTGCTAATTGTTTGGCATAGGGTGTCCAGCACTGTAGCTTGCTGGTCGTTGAGTGAAGCTGGGTGCTGGTGTTGAGATGGAGATCTCTGGAAGATTTTTGCCGTTTGATATTATGTGGAGCTGGGAGGTCTCTTGTGGACCAGTGTCCTGAAGTTGGCTCTCCCACCTCAGAGGCATAGCACTGACTCCTGGCTCCTCAATTTGGGATGATGTGTTGTCTATTCATGTATTCCACAGATGCAGGGTACATCAAGTTGATTTTGGAGCTTTAATCCACTGCTTCTGAGGCTGCTGGGAGAGGTTTCCCTTTCTCTTTTTTGTTCTCACAGCTCCTGGGTCTCAGCTTTGGATTTGGCCCCGCCTCTGCGTGTAGGTCGCCGGAGGGCGTCTGTTCTTCGCTCAGACAGGACAGGGTTAAAGGAGCAGCCGCTTCGGGGACTCTTGCTCACTCAGGCCGGGCGGGAGGGAGGGGCACGGAGTGCGGGGCGAGGCTGCAGCGGCAGAGGTCGGCGTGACGTTGCACCAGCCCGAGGCGCGCCGTGCGTTCTCCCAGGGAAGCCGCCCCTGGATCCCGGGACCCCGGCAATGGCGGGCTGCACAGGCTCCCGGAAGGGCGGTGTGGGCAGTGACCTGCGCTTGCACACAGGCTTCTTGGCGGCAGCAGCAGCAGCCCCAGCGTCCCACGCCCGTCACTGGGCTCCGCGCTTTCAGTCGCGACTCGCGCCCGTCTGTGGAGCCCCTTTAAGCAGCGCTCTTAATCCCCTCTCCTCGCGCACCAGGAAACCAAGAGGGAAGAAAAAGTCTCTTGCCTCTTCGGCAGCTCCAGAGTTTTCCCGGACTCCCTGCCAGCTAGCTGTGGCACATTAGCCCCCTTCAGGCTGAGTTCTCGCCGCCAGCCCCAGGCCTCTCCCTGCGCTCTGACTGAAGCCCGAGCCTCAGCTTCCAGCGCTGCGCACCCCGGCGGGCGAGCAGACAAGCCTCTCGGGCTGGTGAGTGCCGCTCGGCACCGATCCTCTGTGTGGGGATCTCTCCGCTTTGCCCTACCCAGGTATGTGGGGAGTTTCTTGCCTTTTGGGAGGTCTGGGGTCTTCTGCCAGCGTTCAGTAGGTGTTCTGTAGGAGTTGTTCCACGTGTAGCTGTATTTCTGGTGTATCCGTGGGGAGGAAGATGATCTCCGCGTCTTACTCTTCCGCCATCTTACCCGGAAGTCCAAAGCCTTTGTTCATAATCTGGAGTTTCTGCAACTTATCCTCCCCTTAATATACCTGATTGTATCATCTCCTTGATGTCCTGTTTACTCTTTATGTTGAATACAACTTAAATCTGAACTGTGATTTTATTTTAGCAGAAAACTTTTATACATGCTTCTGTACTGAAAGTTGAAGAGTAGCTTAGAAATGTTGGTAGAATAAAAGGACAATTCAGTTTTATGCTACTTCTAGTGTATTTTGGTTTCTACTGTTTAGTGATTGCAGCTTCCACCATCCCCTGAACCTTTCTCTGTCTTTCATTTAGCTCTTGGCTAAGAGGAAGAGTAATAAGAGATAAAGTGACGGGTAATAGAGCCAGTCTGTAAAGGTTTTATGATGCCATTGTGAGAGGTTTAGCTTTTAATTCGGAAGGAGATGAGAAAACATAGGAGATTATTGAGCAGACATTTTAAAAAACCTAATTGCAATGCCATTTTCATACCCCACAAAATTAATAGTAAGCCATTAATATTATCACACATCCAACCAATATTCATACTTCTAATTATTCCATAAATGTCATACTTTGAGTTGTTTTTAAAAATCAGTATCCAAATAAGGGACACACATTGCAATTAGTGGATATGTCTGTTAGTCCTTTTTCATCTGTGGGTTCCCTCTTTTTCTCTCTCTCTTATTTTAGTTTTAGTTTATTTGTGGAAAAAAATCCAGATTGCTGTTGCTGGAGCTGTAGAGATTCCACATCCTGGACTTGTGATAGCATCTTCTGGTATACTCTAACATGTCTCTCTGTCCCCTGTATTTCCTTTCAATTGTTAATTAGACTTAGAGGTGTATCAGATTCAGGTTTGATTTTTTTTCAGATAGCTTTTTAGATGGTTGTGTTCTTCCACCAAGAAGTACAGTAAGTCCCCTACATATGAATGAGTTCTGTTTCGAGAGCGTGTTTGTAAGTCCAATTTGTTTGTAAGTCCAACAAAGTTAGCCTAGGTACCCAACTAACACAATGGGCTATGTACCGTTGATTTACGCTTGCTTCCAGACATCCTGGGCTTGAAATAAAGATACTGTACTACCATACTCTGTACAGTACTGTACAGAATGGAGTACCCAAAAGCACAACCACTTGTAGAGGATGCAGGCACATGACAACATATGCCAGACATGTGAACTGATTTACCTAATTGGACATGCAAATGCACGTTTGCATCTTTGAAAGTTCGCAACTTGAAGGTTTGTATATAGGGGACTTACTGTAATTCTTTTTTACTTTGTTGGATTAAATTCATTAATATGTCATTGAGGATTCTTAAATCTGTGTTCATGAGAGATATTGGTGTGTGGTTTTCTTGTCTTGTAATGTCTTTGTCTGATTTTGGTATTAGGCTAATGCTGTCCTCATAGAATGAGATAAGTATTCCCTCTGCTTTGTTCTTCTGAAAGAGATTATAGAAGAATGCGATAATTTCTTTCTTAAATGTTTGGAAAAATTCACCAGTGAACCCATCTGTGCCTCATGCTCTCTGTTTTAGAGGGTAATTGATTATATTTTTATTGACATTTAGTTGATTTACACTCTTACGTTAGTTTCTGCTGTACAGCAAAGTGTTATACATATGTATACAATCTTTTTTTATATTCTTTTCCATTATGGTTTATCACAGGATATTGAATATACTTCCCTGTGCTGTGCAGTAGGACCTTGCTGTTTATCCATCCTATACATAATAGTTTGCATCTGCTAATCCCAGACTCCCACTCCACTTGTCCCCCACCACCACCACCCACTCCCAGCAACCACAGTCGGTTCTCTGTGTCTGCGAATCTGTTTCTGTTTTGTTGTAGACAGGTTCATTTGTGTCATATTTTAGATCCCACATATAAGTGATGTCATATGGTATTTGTCTTTCTCTTTCTGACTTACTTCACTTACTTTGATAATCTCTAAGCCCATCCATGTTGCTGCAAATGGCATTATTTTCTTCTTTTTTATGGCATAGTATTCCATTGTATATACATATCACATCTTCTTTATCCATTCATCTGTTGGTGGACTTTTAGGTTGTTTCCATGTCTTGGCTATTGTGAATAATGCTGCTATGAACATTGGGGTGCATGTATCTTTTTGAATTATAGTTTTGTCTGGATATATGCCCAGGAGTGGGATTGCTGGATCATATGGGGCTCTATTTTTAGTTTTTTGAGGAGCCTCCATACTGTTTTCCATAGTGGCTGCACCAACTTATAGTCCCACCAACAGTGTAGGAGGTTTCCCTTTCTCCACATCCTCTCCAGCATTTGTTATTTGTAGATTTTTTAATGATGGCCATACTGACTGATGTGAGGTGGTACCTCATTGTAATTTTGATTTGCATTTTTCTAACAGTTAGCGATGTTGAGCATATTTTCATGTGCCTGTTGGCCATCTGTATGTTAGAAAGTGATTAATTATTGATTCAATTTCTTTAATAAATATAGGCCTATTCATTCATATGGTTTATTTCCTCTTCTGTGAGATTTGGCAGATTGTGTCTTTCAAGAAATTGGTCCATTTTGGGCTTCCCTGGTGGTGCAGTGGTTAAGAGTCCGCCTGCCGATGCAGGGGACGCGGGTTCGTGCCCTGGTCCGGGAGGATACCACGTGCCGCAGAGCGGCTGGGCCCGTGAGCAATGGCCACTGAGCCTGCGCGTCCGGAGCCTGTGCTCCTCAATGGGAGAGGCCACAACAGTGAGAGGCCCGCGTACCACAAAAAAAAAAAAAAAAAAAAGAATCTGCCTGCCAGTGCAGGGGACACAGGTTTGAGCCCTGGTCCAGGAAGATCCCACATGCTGTGGAGCAACTAAGCCCATGTGCCACAACTACTGAGCTTGTGCTCTAGAGCCTGTGAGCAACAACTACTGAGCCCGTGTGCCACAATTACCAAGCCCGTGTGCCACAGCTACTGAAGCCAGTGTGCCTAGAGCCCATGCTCCGCAACAAGAGAAGCCACCTGAATGAGAAGCTCATGCACTGCAACGAAGAGTAGCCCCTGCTCACCGCAACTAGAGAAAGCCAGCACACAGCAAGAAAGACTCAACACAGCCAAAAATAAAAAATAAAAATAAATTAATTTAAAAAAAGAAATTGGTCCATTTTATCTAAATTATAAAATGTGTGGGCATAGAGTTGCTCATAGTATTCCTTTATTATCCTTTTAATGTCCATGGTATCTGTAATAATGTCTTCTTATTCTGATATTAGTAATTCATGTACTTGTTCTTTTCTCTTAGTTAACCTGGCTAGAGGCACACACACACACACACACACAAGTACATTGTTGCTCTTATTTTGAACAAACTGTAATGCATTAGGTCAGTTAAGAATAAGAAAACCAAAAGTTTTTATTTTACTTTTTCTCTGATCCTCTTCCTTTCTTTTTTTTTTTTTTTTTTTTGCGGTACGTGGGCCTCTCATTGTGTTGGCTTCTCCCATTGTGGAGCACAGGCTCCGGACGCGCAGGCTCAGCGGCCATGGCTCACGGGCCCAGCCGCTCTGCGGCATGTGGGATCTTCCCGGACCGGGGCACAAACCTGTGTCCCCTGCATCGGCAGGCAGGCTCTCAACCACTGCGCCACCAGGCAAGCCCTCCTTTCTTTATATAGATCTAAGTTTCTGACCTGTATCATTTTTCTTCTGGCTAAAGAACTTCTTTTAACATTTCTTACAAGGCAAGTGTAAGTCTATTGACAACAAATTTTCTGTTTTTGTTTGTCTGAGAAAGTGGTTGTATTTTATGGTTACAAATTTGAAACTGACACTTTCAAATGATTTTTCCTCTGTAGACCATCATATTTTTAATCAATACACTGTGCTTTTTTTTTTTTTTTTTTTTTTTTTTTTGCGGTAAGCTGGCCTCTCACTGTTGTAGCCTCTCCCGTTGCGGAGCACAGCCTCCAGACGCGCAGGCTCAGCGGCCATGGCTCACGGGCCCAGCCGCTCCGTGGCGTGTGGGATCTTCCCGTACCGGGGCATGAACCCGTGTCCCTGGCATTGGCAGGTGGACTCTCAACCACTGCGCCACCAGGGAAGCCCACACTATGCTTTTTATAGGTGCCTGTATACCGAGTAAGCTCACAGTAAATCCTGCTAAGTGAATGATAGTCTCATTTACAATTTTTCTGTATCGAAATTTGTAAATATAGCAGCCATAATGTTTTCATTTGTGTCTTTTAACAGATACTTTTTCAAGATGAAACTCATGAAGTAAGTGGTCTATGACTATTGTGAACATTTTTCCAAAGAAAAATGACATAAATTTTTCTCAATTTGAGAAATTTTTGTATGTTTTCTCAATTTGATTCCATTTCAATTTAAAACATATAATTGTTCCATTAAAAATAGGAGCTCCGGACTTCCCTGGTAGCGCAGTGGTTAAGAATCCACTTGCCGATGCAAGGGACATGGGTTCGAGCCCTGGTCTGGGAAGATCCCACATGCTGTGGAGCAACTAAGCCCGTGCGCCACAACTACTGAAGGCCAAGCGCCTAGAGCCCGTGCTCCACAACAAGAGAAGCCACCGCAATGAGAAGCCTGCGCACTGCAAGGAGGAGTAGCCCCGCTCACAGCAACTAGAAAAAACCCGCGTGCAGCAACAAAGACCCAATGCAGCCAAAAATAAATAAATAAATTTATAAAAAGAAAACAAAGAAATCCCATGGGCAGCAGCGAAGACCCAACACAGCCAAAAATAAACAAATTAATTAATTTAAAAAAATAGGGGCTCCATCAAAAGAGTATTTTTGTAAATCAAGATATCTAAAAACAATTAGAAAATTTCAAAGCTAAATACTGTTTACTGTGTCCCTCAGATTAATTTTTCATTTCCTCTCTTGCTTTTATAGGAATACATTTCAGTAAATTTCTGCTTTTAAGCTTTGTTTTTATAATTGGGACTTTTTTTTTTTTTCGGTACCCAGGCCTCTCACTTTTGCGGCCTCTCCCGATGCGGAGCACAGGCTCCGGACGCGCAGGCTCAGCGGCCATGGCTCACGGGCCTAGCCGCTCAGCGGCATGTGGGATCTTCCCGGACCGGGGCACGAACCCATGTCCCCTGCATCGGCAGGCGGACTCTCAACTACTGCGCCACCAGGGAAGCCCTTTAATTGGGACTTTTTAAAGGAAATAACAAAAGCTAAAACTTTTGGTATTCCATTCATTGAATATTTGACTAAAAATTTCCAAATGATGCTAAACAAAAGGTAAATTTAGAAAATTTATTTATTTTATTTATTCTTTTTTAAGTTTATTTATTTTTGGCTGTGTTGGGTCTTCGTTGCTGCACATGGGCTTTCTCTAGTTAGGCGAGCGGGGTCTACTCTTCGTTGCGGTGCATGGGCTTCTCATTGCGGTGGCTTCTCTTGTTGCAGAGCACGGGCTCTAGGTGTGCAGGCATCAGTGGTTGTGACTCACTGGCTTAGTTGCTGCATGGCATGTGGGATCTTCCCAGACCAGGGCTCAAACCTGTGTACCCTGCATTGGCAGGCAAATTCTTAACCACTGCGCCACCAGGGAAGTCCCAGAGAATTTATTTATAAAATGTTCAATACAATGTAGAACATTAGGTTAATTTACAAAGTATTTTTAAAGGCTCAAGCTTTCCTAAAATGTGATTGATGGTGCAAAAATAATTTTATCTTCAATATTAACTTTTTAAATTAATTCACAGTGACATTTGCAAAATGCCAAATGTTTTACTTTAGGCAGAATACTCCCAGAAGATTTATTTATTTATTTATTTATTTTAACATCTTTATTGGAGTATAATTGCTTTACAATGGTGTGTTAGTTTCTGCTTCATAACAAAGTGAATCAGTTATACATATACATATGTCCCCATATCTCTTCCCTCTTGCATCTCCCTCCCCCCTACCCTCCCAATCCCACCCCTCTAGGTGGTCACAAAGCACCGAGCTGACCTCCCTGTGCTATGCAGCTGCTTCCCACTAGCTATCTATTTTACGTTTGGTAGTGTATATATGTCCATGCCACTCTCTCACTTTGTCCCAGCTTACCCTTCCCCCTCCCCATATCCTCAAGTCCATTCTCTAGTAGGTCTGTGTCTTTATTCCTGTTTTGCCCCTAGATTCTTCATGACATTTTTTTTTTAGATTCCATATATATGTGTTAGCATACGGTATTTGTTTTTTCTTTTGACTTACTTCACTCTGTATGACAGACTCTAGGTCCATCCACCTCACTACAAATAACTCAATTTCGTTTCTTTTTATGGCTGAGTAATATTCCATTGTATATATGTGCCACATCTTCTTTATCCATTCATCTGTTGATGGACACTTTGGTTGCTTCCATGTCCTGGCTATTGTAAATAGAGCTGCAGTGAACATTTTGGTATATGACTCTTTTTGAATTATGGTTTTCTCAGGGTATATGCCCAGTAGTGGGATTGCTGGGTCGTATGGTAGTTCTATTTTTAGTTTTTTTAAGGAACCTCCATACTGTTCTCCATAGTGGCTGTATCAATTTACATTCCCACCAACAATGCAAGAGGGTTCCCTTTTCTCCACACCCTCTCCAGCATTTATTGTTTGTAGATTTTTTGATGATGGCCATTCTGACGGGTGTGAGATGATATCTCATTGTAGTTTTGATTTACATTTCTCTAATGATTAATGATGTTGAGCATTCTTTCATGTGTCTATTGGCAACCAGAAGCTTTATTTTGATCCCATTAGTTAGATTAAAAAATCTAAGCCTTATTGAAATTACTTTAAATGATTGTCTACTTTTGGTATATGATCATATTGAGATAAAACTGGCATCATTAACTTATCACTTCAGTTTTCTTACATGAACAAGAAAACTTGGAATCAAAAATGAACTAAATTAATTTTGAAGAGCAGTTATTTAATCGATATGAAATTACATCTAAATGGACCTGTTGTAGTTGCCCTTGCTGAATCATCTCTGGGCATCGCTTTCTTGCAATCACTATCAAGGCAACTTTGAATTAAGTGCTGATGCTTCTTTAGTAGATTTGTGTCTGTTTTTCATATGGTCACTGATATTGCTACAGCCCCATGGTGGATGCTAAGTGTCAACAATTTGTGTAAGTTATACTTTATCTTTTTTTAGGCAGGTAAATTCAGTGCTTAATTTTTCATTAAACATGCACTTTTATTACTTTTTTAGCTCACTGCTGCTGAAAATATTTATTGCAAAAATAAAAACTATATTATCAAAAAAAATAAATAAGTAGTTGTAGATTTATACCCTGCAGTAAATGACAAGACCTCTGTAACAAGATCTACTAATCTAAGACTAATTTACTCATAAACCTGTGCTCAGTCTCTATTTCTTGCATATTTTTCATGTTCACCTGACTTATGTTTCCTGTGTTTCCTACTGACCTCACTCACTGACTAGCTGCTTGTATCTTCATGCATCTTGCAAGCCATGGTGGTGTTCATGGCAAAACTGGCTGGTACACCAAGTGGCCAGCTGCAGCAATAGCTTCCAGTACTTTTCCTACCACTACCCTATACCAGGAGTTAACCATCTCCTCTAAACAACACATTTTTTTTTTAACAAGCAAGTATCCTGTATGTTGAAAGGGAAACACTAGTTATATTTCATCTGGAAAGGGTTTGGAAGAAAGAGATGAATTACACGTTTTAAAGTGAAAACTCTGTTTACTGCCTATGCATCTTCCACATTACTAGACAAGACCATGGCAGGAGGAGCTGGAAGTACAAAGTGGAGATCTTGCAAACCCGTCCTAGCTTATTGTAATTAAAATGATATTGATAGTACTTCATTAAAAATGAAAAATCCAGGACACATGCTGGATCAAATGTGATGCTGCTGGGGCCATAACCACAATCCAAGATTTTTCTTTGCAAACCAAGAAGGTTCTGGAGAAATGGATGCATGATTACCCCAGTATTAGATAGTCAAGCAGAGATAGTCATGTAGGCAGTTAGATAAAAGAGCCTGGAGTTCCTGGGAGGCAACTGTTCTGGAACATATTTGGGAATCTATGCATTTGGGAATCATCAATATGTACATCATATTTAGAGCCATATATCGGATGGGGTCACCTATGGGAATAAGTGTAATCAGGGAAGAGGAGAGGCCCAAGGACTACGAGCTGGGCATACTCCATCATGGGGAAGGGGGCGAAGATGAGGAACCAACAACAGAGACTGAAAGTTGAAACAATTGCAGAATGTCACTTATCAGATTGCAAAGAGTACTTGAATTTCAGAGAGCCAGAATATTCACTGAGTGCTTGCTATCTGCTTGGAGCCTTCATACCCTTGCAGGGTTGCTGAAGAAGAGGTTGAACTCAAATATACCTGTAGGCCTGGGCAAAGAACACAAACCCCTGATGCAGGTCAGTATAAAAGCAGAGGGAGGAATGAAGGGTGTGCCAAACAGGAGAAGGCAGGCTTCTTCTAAAGGAATGTCTAAAACACTTTTCACAATTCTGTGAACCAAGGAAATTATGTCTGTGGACCAGATATGTCCCATGGGCCCTAAGTTTCTTATACCTGCTACATGTTAAAACTTTTCAAAAGATATTCACATGTTTCCATGAAGGATCAATGCATCCCAGGGCCACATAAATATTAAGCGACAGATCCTGAGATGGAAACAAGTCAGTGGACTGCAAAGCTGGCGTTCTTTTCACTGCACCAAACTGCTATCCTGGAATTTCGGAAACCAAACCTCGCTGGAAATTGACTGATAAATCTAAGCATCGAGCTGGCTATGTCTGTGTGTCTGTTGAGGTGAAGGTAAAAAGTGGAGAAAATTATATTTTATTTGTTCCAGAATACTCTCACTGGTAGTTTTAAATATTTCCCTTCCTACTGCATCCAAGTACTAGAAAATGGAGACACTTTTCTTTATTTTTTACTAGAAGAAGTCCCATGTCTTTGAAGTCTGAAGGAAAGGTATGGAACTCAGAGCCACAGATGTAAGAAGAGGATCACAGAAGCATCCAGGAATTTTAAGGGCCTTACACAGTATTAATGGCTCTTAACATGACTCTGAAAGGTTGAATGACCCCAAAATGCTGCCCATTGTTCTTGGAGCCAATGACGTTTTTCTTTATTTCCTTTCTGGTTTACCTCTGGATTCAGGCTGTCGGTTTATAATAGATGGCATTAAGTGTTCCCTCTTGGCTGTGCCTCTTGTTTTTCCTATGGAACCCACAAGGGGTAGTGGTTAGCACGTTGACTTTGAGTCAGCAGGCTGGTGTATGGGGCCAGGCTTGGCCACGTACTAGCAATGTGGCCTTCGGGCAAGTCACCCAGTCTTTCTGGGCCTTATTTTTTTCTTTTTTAAATTCTAAAATAGGGATAAAAACACCTTTCCCCATTATTTCCAGACGTGGTTGAGAACCTACAATAGAATGTTTGTGATTTCGTCTATTTGAGAACAGGTTATTAACTCTGTGAGTGTAAGGATTCTTATTTTAAAAGCAAGTAGGGGGAAAGAAGTATGCTGGTGTGGAGAGAGGAGATTTGCAAGCAAGGGAAGAAAGAGAGATGGCCAACTTATATAAAAGAAACCCATAGGGAGTTAACTCCAAACTTTCTGTGCTTTAAAAGTTCATGAATTTTTAGTGTTTCGAAGGTAATCATGTGTACCCAGGGAATGAGAACAAAATGTCAGGGCAGGGAAAGGGAGGAGATCAGCTTTCTGCCCAGCTGTGAGTTTTCTCACTGTGACTCTAAAGCAGAGGGAGATCCAGTGTTCTGGAGTTCCTGGTCCTTCTGAAATTACATGACTGAAAATATGACTGCGGATGGTACTTTCAGTGCTGGGGAAAAAGAGTTCTAGATAGGTTTGAACTTTTAAATGAGATCATTTTTTCTCTTTTTAAAAATTGAAGTGTAGTTGATTTACAATGTTATGTTAATTTCTGCCATACAGCAGACTGATTCAGTTATATATATATATTTATATATGTTCTTTTCCATATGGTTTATCACAGGTTATTGAATATAGTTCTCTGTGCTATACAGTAGGACCTTGTTGTTTATCCATTCTATATATTGTTATAATAGCTTGCATCTGCTAATCCCAAACTCCCAGTCCATCCCTCCCCCATCTCCCTCCCCCTTGGCAACCACAAGTCTGTTCTTTATGTCTGTGAGTCTGTTTCCGTTTCGTAGGTAAGTTCATTTGTGTCATATTTTAGATTCCACATAAGAGCATCTTATCGGCAAATGGATAAGGCAAGGAGGCCCAAGGAGACTGTCACTCAAATCAGTTTGCACAGTACTGTTGTTCACGGGACTTTCCACATCCCATCTCTTCTTTCCTCATAACAGCAACACTATGCAAACAGGGAAGATATTATTGTCCTTGTTTTATAGCTAAGCCAGCTCAGGCCATATTGACTGAGAGCTGGTAAACGGCAGAATGTAGACAAGAATGTGGATCTGCTGTCTTACTCTGCTCTTTACCTACCAAGCCATCCAGGGTCCATATTTGTTGATGCCTAGAGAGGTTAAGTGACTTCTGAAACGTCACACAGCAATCAATAGCAGAGCCAGGACTTTATTCCAGACATTCAGACTCTATATCCCATGCACTTTCTACTATTCCACTCAGCTTCCCTAAGGGGCAGTAGAAAGGTTATCTGACAACAGCTGGGCACTCAGCAGGTGCCAGGGCAACACCCCAGCCTCACTGAGATGGCATTCAATGGCACTGGGTGATACACCTGGGCCTACCACACCTGCCTGGAAACATGCCGCACAGCCTTCACTACGTGGTTAGGTGCTGCTTTTGAAGTTTTATCTTCTTATGTCCCTTCTTAAGGACCCTCCTACTGAGGACTAGAAGAGAATATCAAAAGAAGAAAAATCAAACAGTCTCATACAGTGGGTCTGGTATGAGAACACAGTGGCATGGGGTAGAATTCAAGAGTTTTTGACAAACAGCTGAATTACTAGGTTGGAGGAGAAAGGTCTCTGTCACTCCAGGGGAACTATAGAAGGCAGCTCAGGGTCCCCATGACAGAGAAACAAAGCAGAGGGGGCCCTGGTAACTTGCAATGGATATAGACCTCCTCTGAGGTTTTGACAGCATAGAGATGGGGACAATTTTGTAGTGCCTTGGAAATTTTAAAGTAATTAGTGGGTTCCCTCGAATGAGCAGGGAACAATAAATTTCTTACACACAATAACATATTCAAATAAACAGGAAATGTCTTTAATGAGGTAGAGATCATTTAATAAATGCTTTGCCATGGGGAGAGCAGTAGATCTGAAGTAGAGAGAGAGAGAGGGGTGGAGGATAGTAAGGGAATATCTAGAGTATGTCAGGGGAAGTGGTGATGTTATCGATAATATCTCACTGTAGGGGAGAGAACTGATTGAAGTCATAGCAGGTGAGTTAGAATTGATCAAACTTGCTTTCAATTTCCACTGTATTTTATATTGCAAAACAAGTTTTCTGGAGCTGTTTTTTGTGGGAAGATTAAGCAGCACAGAGTATTCTATTAGGCCAGAGGAGAAAACATTGGTCTGTCCAATTCTCCAATGGTCTGTTGTATTTTGTTCTGAATGCAGCATCACTAACTGCCATGGGAGGTGTGCATGTGTCTAGCAAGGTTTAGTCTTCTCGACAGTGCTGCAGTTTTCTTATTCGTCTCTTTGTTACAGCTAATACTATCAATACTGCCCAAGGGATTGGAAAGATTGATGGGAAATAAATAAGCAGGGTTTCTGAGTTAGGCTTTAGTTACAGTTTCTTTTGTGTGTGTGTACATTCATATTCAGAGAATCAAGTGGCCTTCACTGATCATTTTTAGTTTGCTAGAACATGAAAGTGGAATTCCCAGGAATGAACCATAATGACACTTTTAAAGAGAGAATATTTGGGGGAAAAAACCCCTATAAAACATTTTCAATTTAGTTCTACACACGAAGAAAGACAATGAACCTATAACATGAACAGTGGCCTGGGAGGGAGAAGATGTGGGTTCGAATCCTGACTCACCTTTACTGAAGTATAGGCTTGTTTTCAACCTGGACTTCCTTAGAACAAGAGGTGTAAAGAAGAGAAACGGTGTGTAAGGCCCCTTCCAGCTCTGATTTTTGAACCTGTGATTCATTCTGATGAATGGAGAGCATAATGTTAATTACTCTGGAACTGTTCATCCCTTCTATAGAATTTTAGAGCTGAAAGAAACCTTTTGGGCCAATCTCAGATGAGTTACATTATTTGATTGAGGCTGTGCATTTAGTTTTTCCTAGTGCTGGGTCTAGAGCCAGGAAATTGATTCCTAGCCTAGTGTACCTTCTAGTCCATCTGATTTCCCATCATTTTGCAATTATTGAGCACCTACCACATGTAAGACCCTGTGTCTAGGCACTGGGGATATTAGAAAATCCAGTCCTGTTCTCAAGGAGGTCATGGTCTAACTGGGAAGAAAATACACCTGCCTGGGGAGGGAGCCATAAACACAGCACCAGTGGCCTCTCTCTTGTCTTGATTTTAGTGATACTCTCCTGGCTTTCTTCTACATCTCTGGCAGCCTTCCTGAAACCATGCTTAAAACTTCTTTTAATCTGTTTCTAGAGAAAAGAAAGTCTGCATTGCTCCCTTCACACCACCTACCCTTTAGGTCTAAATTCCAGCTGTCCCAGAGACTGACGACATCTGTAGGCAGTTCTTCTGTGGCATGGCAGAGTGACAAGCCCTGTGTTTCTTTTCAGCATCTCCAAAGGATGTTCCTAAAATGCAGTTTGGCTGAGCTACTGCACATGATGAGCCAAAAATTAACCCTGGCTCTTCTCCTAACTTGCTTTTGGAAAAGTGATGGAACCAGTCAGTGCCTTGGTTTTCCAGTTGCAAACTGGAAATAATACTTGCCAACAGATCCTCTTCTAAATGTGAGAGTTCATCAAGGTTGAGAACTATTACACAAAGCCCTCTCTGCAGGCAATTACATCCATTCTTGTGGCATCAGTCCCCCTCTACATAGCAATGAGTCCACCAATCCACTGGGTGCCCCATCCGGAATACTGGGAGCTAGCACACTCTTCTTCCTACCCCCACCTGCATATCCACCTAGTCACCAAGTCCTAACACCTAACACCTACATTCCTCTCAAATCCATTTTCCCTAGTTACGCCTCTGTTTTCTCTCCATGGGCTTCCCTCCCAGCGCCCTCCTCCAAATCCCTGGCTCTCCTTCAGCACATTCTCCACACCAGCAGTGTCCCAAGGGCCGGGTGGAAGGAAAGATCTGCCCACGTGCAGTCAGTAAGGGGATGCACTGACTGTAAAGAATCAGTCTGGTTTTTTTATTATCACCATGCACTGGAAATGCTAAATAATTTTGGCAATAAAGTACTAATCCTTGAAAAAAATCTTTTGATGGTTTAAATTCTATACAATTGCTGTAGCGGCTGCTGAATTTTCATAATGAATATACAAGCTTTAAATTAGTCATTTTAATACTAAAATTAAAATGGAAATTGGGGGGGTTGGGATGAATTGGGAGATTGGGATTGACATATATACACTAATATGTATAGAATAGGTAAATAATAAGGACCTGCTGTATAGCACAGGGAACTCTACTTCATTTCACTATACAGTAGAAACTAACACAACATTGTAAAACAACTATACCCCAATAAAAACAAAACCACATAAATACCAAGAAGTGCAAAGCCATAAAGTTATATTTCTTCTTTTTTTTTTTCAGCTTCATTGAGGCATAATTGACTAACAAGATTATAATATATTTTAAAAAAAGAAAATTTTAAATTACAAATATGGCTTATATTACATGCTTATTGTATTATTTTATTGTGTTAAACTATTTTATCATATGCAATTTATTATATAGTATAGTGTGTTGGTCTAGAGACTTCAATTTTGAGCAGATAGATGGGGGTGGGGAGAGATAGATATAGATATATTGGTTCTAAAAGATGAAAACTTCAAAACCCAAAATGTTGAAGTCTTATATATATGCAAAAATTAATATTGTCTGTGTAAAACTGGAAAAAAAGAAAAGGAAATTAACTCAGAGAGCTCCCAGTTATACAGTGAGCTTCTCAACATAGCAGGTACTTCAAACCAACCTGCATTGGTTTGAAAGTTAAGTTCATGATGGTTCAGGATCTGAGGTTGTGGATTAGTTCTAGTTCATGTCTCCAATCCTTATGTAACTACACATTCAAGCACTTAACCGGTAGATCTAAAGTAAACAATAGCACAGCGGTTATAAAGATAAGGAAACAGAACTTGAGTTACTTCAGTTTTATTATTCTATGCGACCTCATGGAGACTTCATATGTTTAACATTTAAAACAGCAAAACTTTGGTACATGTACTTTTTTGTTCATACGTGAAGTTATTTACTACATTTAAATAATGTCTTTAAAATGGAAAGAACTTTTTCAAAGCGATTGCCCTAAAGCTAAACAAGTCCAGAAAATAATAATTGTTATACAAAATAATTTTGCCCTACAGATGAGGGGGGTTGTTAAAAATGATTTACCTCACCTCCACGAGGTAGCCACAGTGATCTTTTTTTTAAAATTCAAGTCCTGGGGCTTCCCTGGTGACGCAGTGGTTGAGAGTCCGCCTGCCGATGCAGGGGACACGGGTTCGTGCCCCGGTCTGGGAAGATCCCACATGCCGCGGAGCGGCTGGGCCCGTGAGCCTGCGCGTCCAGAGCCTGTGCTCCGCAGCGGGAGAGGCCACAACAGTGAGAGGCCCGCGTACCGCAAAAAAATAAAAATAAAAAAATTCAAGTCTGATCCTTGCTTAATACCACTGGGTTCAACCCTCATTGTGCCCTGCAAGGCCACACACAGTGTGACCCCTGCCTGTCTTGCTGCCTCATCTGGGTCTCTCCTTCTCACTGTCTAAATGCTGGTCACACCAGCCTTTATTCATTTCCTCTGTGCCAAGCTCCTCTGGCCTCAGAGCCTCTCCCACCTGCCACCCTCTCCCTTTACCATGTGAATTCCCACCCTCCTTCACATCTGAGTATAAATGTCTCTTCCTGGGGAACCCTTCTCTAACTCTCCAGTGTCACCCTGTGATATTGTGATTTATGAGAAATATATATTTGGTCATTCAGATGGAAAAAATATATATTTTATATATTTTTGGTTTTCATCCATGGTTCCTGGCTCCCAAAACCCTTGGAATTTCCTGAGCGATAAGAGCAATGGGAGCATCTTCTGTTATAATATTTGGTCTCTTGTCTTCAGTTCCTGAAAATGCTTCAGAGCCGTAAAGGTGGAACAGGTGTCTTGTTATTCATAACTTTTACATCACAACTGGTTTATGTTAATGAGTGACTTGTGGAGAGCATCTGTGGATAGGGGCTGGTTGCCAGGGGAACCAACCATGGAACTTGGGACTTCCAACTGCCCTCCAGAAAGGAAAGAAGGGCTGGAGTCTGAATCAATCACCAATAGCCAATGATTAAGGCAATCATGCCCATGTACACTTTGCTGTACACCTGAAACTAACGCAACATTGTAAACCAACTATACTCCGATAAAACTTAAAAAAAAAAAAATCATCCCATGTAATAAAGCCTTCATAAAAATCTAAAAGGTTTTCTCAGAGAGCTTGCAGGTTGGGGAACCAGAATTCTCCCAAGTGCCCCCTGCTGGGCCTCAAACCGCCTGAGGACAGAGCTCCTTTGTTCAGGACTTCACCCTACGTATCACTTCATCTGGCGGTTGATTCGTATCCGTTGATATTCTTTGTAATAAACTGGTAATCTAGTGAGTAAACTGGTTTTCTGAGTTTTGTGAGCCACTCTATAAAATTAATTGAACCCAAGGAAGGGGTCATGGGAACGTCTGATTTATAGCCAGCCCATCAGAGGCACAGGTAACCCCCTGGGCTTGCAGTTATCATTTGAAGTGGGGGGCACAGTCTTGTGGGGCTTAGCCCTTAACCTGTGGGATCTGACGCCCTCTCCAGAGTTGAATTGTAGGACACCCAGCTGGTGTTGGAGAATTGCTTGGTGGTTTGGGAACCCCTCCCAAACACATTGCAATTGGGTACAGAACCCTGACACCCCTAATATAGTGGCCCAGCATCTTGTACTTTAGCGTTTATCAGTGTTGCTAATTCAGTTTCACAAGTGACTACCTGATTGAGGTCGGCCTCCCCAGCTAGCCTCTGAGTGGCCCCAGGGCTGGCACCATATCTGTGTGGTTCCACCTTCGCCGTTGCCTGAGTCCCTGGCACATGTTGGTGCTCGAGAACCTTTGTGGCACACCAGAGAACACCCTGGAACAGCCCTTTCCTGAAGGTGTTGTTGAAGAGGAAGGCTTTAAGTTCCCCGGTTTTATTTATTATTATTTTTTAACTCCCCCAGAGAAGCAGGTCCAGATCACAGACTGCTGTGTCCTAGAGGATGACTGGCTGGTGGCTCTGGCTTGCCGCCAGCCCCTCTCTCTCACTGCACCGCTGCTGCCACGCCAGCCGGGGCTGTGATGGACCAAGGCCTGAAACGACTTTTCCAGCACTGCAGGGCTATTCTTCAGGTATCAGCACTGGCCCCCTTGTAGAATAATTTTTGCCCTGCAGGGAATTGTATGGATTGGATTCTAATGGCTTTCTACCCACTTTCCCCCCTCACTCCCCATAAAACAGTACCTCTTTTGCATGGAGTTATATAAAAACTTTAATATAGTGAATGAGCCTCTACATTCACTTGCCTTAAAAAATGAACATGGTATAAAAAGATATCCTTTGAGAAGCTTCACTCTCACCCACGTTGTATTAGTTTGCTTAGGGTTGTCTTAACAAAGGACTGTAATCCGAGTGGCTTAATCCACAGAAATTTATTGTTTCACAGTTCTGGAGGCTAAAAGTCTGAGATCAAGGTGTCAGCAGGGTTGGTTCCTTATGAGGCTGCGAGAGAGAATCTGTTCCAGGCCTGTCTTCTAAGTTCTGGTCGTTTGCTAACCATCTTTGGTGTTCCTTGGCTTGTAAAGCATCACCCCAATCTCTTTCTTCATCTTCACATGGCATTCTCCCTGTGTGCATATCTATGTCCAGATTTCCCCCTTTTTATAAGGAAACCAATGATATTGGGTTAGGGGCCCACCCTACTCCATTTTGACCTCATCTAAACCTAACTAATTACATCTGTAATGAACCTATCCCCAAATAAGGTCACATTCTGAGGCACTGGGGATAGCACTTCAAAATATGAAATTCTGGGAATCATGCTTCAACTCATAACATATATTCTACATGATACTTTAATTTCTGATTGGACATCTGTGCAGGTGAAAAAACACTTTATAATTTTCTGAGCATAGAATGTAACACTGTTTTATGTATACACTCAAAGTAATTTTTGCACAGTTTTAATGTGCACTAAATTTCTCAGAAATGCAACTACAGATTTATTGAAGAACGAGTATGCTTGTTTTATTTGGAAATTTACCAAGAGTTGTTCATGTCTTCAGAAAATCATGTCCTTAAAAGCAACACTGTGCATAGTATTTGGGTCACCAAGATAGCACACCTAAAGCACTTTTCATTTAGAGAAAAATATCAGGCTCCTGCAACTGTGAAAACAATGTGGAATGTGCTTTTTTGTTACATAGTTTTTCTTCTTTCTGAGGTGGAAAGAATGGATTGCAAAATGTTCTAAGCCAGATTTATAGATATTTCCTCCCAGAATATTATAGGAAACACACACACACGTGCATACACACACACACACACACACACATACATGTATATTGTTGGGAAGGAAGAAATTTTCCTCTACCTTTCTAGATTCTTCTGGCTGCTCTAAGAATTAAATTGACATGAGGCAGATTGACAGGAGAAAATCACACAAAATTATAATAGCATGTGTACATGAGAGAGACCCAGAAAAACTGAGTAACTCACCAAAATGACTGAAACCCTCAACTTAAATACCATCTTCAGCTAAAGATAAAATAGGCCATTGGGGGTAGTGGTTTGGGACTTCAAAGGAGAGGAAGACAAGTTCCATAAAGATGGAAAAGCAAATGTTTATAAACAAATGTTTGCTGGGCCATGCAGAGACAATGAGACACAGAGTGAACTCTGATCTCCAAGAGTTTCTCCCACCACACCTAGCCCATATTCATTGCAGATATCTCTGGTGATGGCTCTATACCTGTCATAGACCAGGCCCTCTTTCTAAATTCTTCAGGCAGTTAGGGGGGAAGGTCAAAGTTTCTTCCTGAGTTTTTTGAGCCTTGATTGTTTTCAGCTTGAAATAATCCGCAAGCCAAAGAGAAATATTGGGGTGGTAAATTTTGCTTCCCATACATACATACATATACATATACATATATATATGGTACATATGAGATATATGTATAAAGTTACATATTTGCATCATCTGGGAAGTACTGAGCATAATGACATTGTAAAATACCTTGAAGATTCTATTACCTTTTAAAATTCCTCTTAAGATCATTAAATTTTTGTTAGTCTCCCTTCCTTTATTTTCATCCAGTTGCTGGGGGCTCTGTCTTTTCTGCACAATTTTGTCCCCAAGTTTTCAAAAGCCCAACACATTTTAGTTGTGTCTTCAGTTAAGGGTTTTTAATAGTGGAGAATATACCTGGGAGTTTGAACCCGATGACACTTTAAAACAGTGGGGTCTTAAGTCTTGCTTATTAGCATGTGCACATATTAGTTTGAAAATTTGTCTGACAGAAGCTGTCAACAAAGAGTTTTGAATATTCAGTGAGAATTTCCAACCTTCATCTGTGTTCAGAGATGAAAAATTTAGAAGGACAGAGGGTGTCCACTCTCTGTTGACATTCATGGATCAGTGGGTGTGCAAATATTAGATTCTTTCTGGCTATAATAACAGGCAAACAACAGCAAATCTACTCTCCAGAATAGCAAAATTATGAAATACTCACTCAAAGGGGAATGTGTGTCTTCGTGTGTATGGGTTTAGAATTAATTTTATCCAGGAAACAGCACAGAGAGCACATAGTAGGAGCTCAGTAAGAATTTAATCAAGAATTACAAACATTTTTTCAGAGCTAGAAAGACCTTTAGAGATTATCTAGGTTATTCCACCTGCCTGTCATCCCCCACCTTTTCAAAATGATGATCCTGAGGCCCAAAGAGATTAACTGAGTTGCTAGTGATTGTTCATATCCTTGGTCTATTTTGCGGGATCTTATAAAAAACAGTTGTCTTGCATTTTTATACTGATGTCTTTGAGGACTCAACTTGTGAGCCATCGTATGGCTCCCCAAGGAGTGTCACCTTCAAGAATACTTTGCTTTTCACTTTTTTAGCACTTTATTTGTCCACTTCAAATTTCATGGATTGTTAAACTTTAAGGCAAAACATTCTTTACAGCTATGTTATAAATTGTCCTCTTTGTGAGGACCTATGAAATAAATTTCTCAAAAAACTCAGACTGAGGGATATTTGTCATTCTTCTGCGTAACTTGTTTGTGTTTACTTTATGGAATAAAGCACGATTATGCTTTCTTCTTCAACTTTGCTGCTAGGAAATCCAGGCTCAGATTTGTGAAATTAAACATCTTAATAAGACATAGCATGTTATGACTTATATTTTGTAAACTAACCTAAAACTTTGTCCTTATTTTATTTTTTCTGCCTTTTTTTCCTGTTTATTCTTATTTTCTCCCTTCCTTATTTTTATCTTCTTGAACTGTGGGTAGTTTGAAGTTATATGCGATCCTTTTCAATATTATGCTTAACAAGCTTCTTCCGTCTGTTATTTATTGCACATCAAAATATGTGAGGCATTGTCAATAGACTCACTTTAGAATTTGTGGTGAGACAGGCTTAAAAGATAGAGAATCCAAATAAGCTGTCTTTTTAGTATTGAAAAAAATTGGGGGTCCTAATAGGTAGGAAGAATATGAAAAGAATAAAGGATTCTTTCAAGTTCTAAGGGGAGCTAAATGGAAAAATAAATTATTGTATTAAACACATATTTAAAAATACAGTATATCTTAAAAATATACAGTTGACTACGGAACAATGCGGGTTGGTAAGGCAAGAAGCTGAAACACGGGACCTCTCCCTGGAGTGGTTCATTACCCCCTTTGCTATTTTCCCCCTACTTTGACTAAGCTGTGTTGTGTGCTGATTGTGTGCAATAAACCGAGTGATTCAAGGAAGAAAAAAGAAGAAGCTGAAACAGTTCAGATAGAATCAGGACTGAAACCCTAGTTCTTTTGATTCCACATATTGTGATTTCTAATCAAACATAGACTCTCCCCCTTTTAGTTAAAAATCTGTAAAATGAAAATACAAGTGCAATATTTATTGAAAAAAAATCCTCGTGTAAGTGGACCCATGCAGTTCAAACCTGTGCGTTTCAAGGGTCAACTATATTCTGTTAAGCGTGAAAGTAACCCAGAATTCTCTCAAGTGGTATAGTAACCCTGGATGGCAGTTGTAGGCTCAAATCTGAGTTGAAAATTACACTATGGTATGACTCAACCCCAGAGGTGTGTCATGTTTGATTATCTACTTCTATAAATTTTATAGTCCTTGTTAAAGATATAAATAGAGCTCTGTCTCACCTACTTTTTGAACAAGAATTTTTGAACTGCCTGCATTTCAGCCGGTCATTCTAGTTGTTAGGGATTGTTAGCAAACTGAGGAGGCAGCCCCAAAGATTGCTTGGAAGAGTAGCCTCAAAATTGTTTGGTACGGTTTAAATTGTTTTCTTTATGAGTTAATAGATTTTCATCCTAGAAATTAAGACAGGAAGTGTTGATGAGAATCAAGCCCATGATATTTTGTGTAAAAATCTGTACATATTTGTGCTATAAGTATTTATAACATTTAAGAGGAATTGGCTTATTAAAATAACAGGTGATGCTTATGATTCTAACTTAAAATGTATAACTGAACACATGTTTCATTCATATAAGATAGGATCTACATCCTTATGGCTCTGAGGCCTGTTTTTTCTCTTCCTCCATGCAAATACTGTAAGAAAATGATTGATTAATGTAACTCAATTACTCACCAGTGAACAGGTTAATGCTTAATTTCTGGGTGCTGTTTCCTCTTGTCTACCAGCTGTCTCATTTTCCCTGAAGGTACTGTGTACTTTCACACCTATGTGTGTTTCTTCAGGCTGTTCCAGACACCCATTGTCCTATTTCTGCTTGAAAAAACTTAACCCATCCTTTAAGGCACAGTGGAAAAGTCCCCTTGGCTGACATCTTCCCCCTCCTCCTCTGTAAGCAGGGTTTTCTACATGCTCTGTGTGTTCTGCTTTCCCTGCCTTGAAATAAGTACGTATGGCTGTCTATGGTGTGATCATGCATCCATAAAGGCATAGTGTCCGGTCCATAATAATCACTTAATACATATTAAATTGAGCTAACCTAATGAGTTAAATTGGCATAAGTTAAATATGCTGACCAGCAAGATAACAGACCATTCATTACTCAGCCATCTCTTATTTAGGATCTCATAGAAACAGAGTTATTTGAAAGATAATCTAGTTATAGCTCACATTTTGTGTTCTATGGAGAATTCAATTTGAAGGAAGGCTTCTGTGGCATAAAACAGCGTGAAAGCCACTTATTCTGGACAAACTCTCTATTTTCTGATGAGTAAACTGAAGATTTTTTAATATAAAATCTAGATAGTATGATTTCTTTTGAAAAATTAAAAGACCGAGCAACATGGTTTCAGTTTCTCATTGTTGGAAAGTGTCAGTCTTCTGGAACCTACTCCAGTTTGCTACAGTCCTCACCACTCCCTGATGCAGAAGCTAACTATCAAGAGCAGCACTAAACTCCCAAAATGATGACTCTGGCATACCGAGGAAATACACCTGGCCTTCTCCTTTCACTTGTGTTACTTGACTATCACTGAAGACACTTGAACTTGAGGCTTCAGATTTGCAATAGATATGTTTCTATGAAGTATTGGGGGGGGGAAATATTGTTTACAAATTAAACTCCACCTGAAATGCATATAGCATGCTATTCAGAGGACTCAACTGTAACTGTAAACTAACTCTTTTGTACATCAGATGGGCACACTTGATTATATTTCTATTGCCTTGACAAGAGCTACATCTTAGTTTGGCATATAATTCTGAGAGCTCAATTTGTCCTATTAAAATTCTATGAAAATTTCTTCCTTTTATTTTTATGACATTGACTTTTGCACGGGGGAAGCTTGGGTTCAGCGTGATCATTCTTCCTTTGCAGGTGATCTGTTTGTGTGGCTTTCTTTTTCTGCATGGATAAGATCAGGGTTCTTATACAGTTTTTGGCATGAAAATAAAACTGTTGCCAAGACATGTTGAAGACTGAGCAACAATAACTTTTGCCAGGGACATGGTGAGCTCATTAGAGTTGTAAATTTAGGCTGTTTTTTTTTTTTTAAACCCTAGCAAGTTTTCCTTCTTGCCTGTAGTTTCAAAAAACTTTTAATGATGTATCAATTTCATATAAAATTTACACATGCTAAGTGGTAAACAGTTTAATGATTTTTGGTTTCAGAACATTTTCATCATTCCCAAAAGTCCCTTTGTCCTCATTTGTAGTTAATCCCTGCTCCCCCCCACCCCGCAGTCCTAGCAAAGCCTGAGCCAGGAATATACTTGCCCCAGTCATGACCTCAACCTTGGGCAGGTATTGGCCCTCCTTATTCAGTCATCACTGAGGTCATCACTTCCACCAACAATGCCACTGGACATGGGTGTTGTGATCACTCCAAGTGGAGTGAACTCCCTTCCACCGAAGCTCAGCCTGTCCCCTGCCCTGGCAGCATCCCTGTGCCTACTGAGCTGGAAGGGCTCCAGGCAAGAATGCTTCAGACTCCCACTGTTCCTACTTCAAGTTCAGCTGTTTGTTTGTTTGTTTGTTTCTTGCGGTACGCGGGCCTCTCACTGTTGTGGCCTCTCCCGTTGCGGAGCACAGGCTCCGGACGCGCAGGCTCAGCGGCCATGGGTCACGGGCCCAGCCACTCCGCGGCATGTGGGATCTTCCCAGACTGGGGCACAAACTCGTGTCCCCTGAATTGGCAGGTGGACTCTCAACCACTGCGCCACCAGGGAAGCCCTCAGCTGTTTTTTAAGCACAGATGTTTCACAGATTGTTGTTCGCAGTTGTTTTGGGGAAAAGGATTTGTTGACCTCCTCATTCAGCCGTTAGCCAGAAGGCTCACTTTTATATGTTTTTTTTTCAATGATATCAATGGCCAGCTGATTGGAACTTTGTAATCTGTCGGTATCTCTTTTTATCTTACCGTCTTCAACTGCTTCCTCTGCTCTGTACCGACTTCTAGATGGGCGTTAATTAGCTATCGCAATATTAGATTTATTTACATTTGTATTGTTTCCTTGCTATCTACCTTTTTATATCAACCTGGTATCTCAGTTCTGTTTTTATCAGGCTTTTTCCCTTAATTTTATGAAATTACTTTCCTTCTGTGTTTTTGAAACTAGATGTGCTTTTACAATTTTTATCTGACTTCATAGTATTAATAATTTTTCTCTGTATTTTTGGAGCAAGAATATTCTTCTTTGATTTTCAAATGCTGCATGTTATAGAATTTTCCTAATTACTCAATTTGAATAAAGAAGATAGATCCTGGTCTAATATTTGCCTGCTGATAGTACCCATATTCTGTTTGGATTCTCTTACCATCTACCAATGTAGAATTCTTTTTCAGGAAAAAAGCTAGAGGCCAAGCAGATGCACACATCCCTAGCATTTAAGTTTTTAATGTCTAGAAGACATTTATCCTGTTCAACATGACTTTATTGAGGGAGGCATGACTACTTTTCTTCCTATTACCTGGTTTTCTAACTATGAGCTAGTGTATTTATTACTGAAAACTTTGAATTAGCATGTAGCTCTTGCTTTGTTGGAAGTAGACCATGGGTAATCCAGTCTCCAAAGTGGATTGCTTCCTCTTTCTGCCCCCCACCTACTCATACCTTGACACCACAGGGTACAATATTGATTGACCCTTGAGCTCATGACCAAGTTCAATTACTGGGTGTTATAAGACTCCAAAGTGAATCTAGCAATGAAGCACTGAAAAATCCTCAGGGAAGAATTCCTTTAGGGGGGAAGATTCCCCTCAGGAACTAGGTCTCTAATGTAATAGTTAATTTTTATGTTTGTATTGCTGTCTTTCAGAGACCCTTATATGACCCCACTGGCCATCATTTCTCAGTATGACCCATCTACATTACAGTTAGGACTAATTCCTCCCAATGATTAAAAAAAAATCCTTGATATCATTGATTTAGTTTCTACTGCTATTGTATTTTCCTACCACATTGATCAAAGGGGGAAATTAGCAACCTGATACTATATACTAAAAATTTCCAAATATTGGCTAAACTAATGAAATGTTTTCATGTTCAGAGGGAATTTTTTTTCTATGACCCTTAATATTTTTAGCTTAAGTCCCTAAAAAAATACAATTTCTGCTCTACTTTAAGTACAAAGAAATATCTTGGAGGGGCGTGTACTAGAGCAGTGAATCTGAAATTTTAATACACAGTGCTTCTGAAACTTTAACGTGTGCACAGATCCCTTGGGGATGCTGTTAAAATGCAGCCTCTGCAATTTTCACAAGCTCCCTGGTTACATGGCTACTGCTGTTAAGAGCTTCCAGTAAGGTGCTGGAAGAGCTAGCATGATTTGGAGCCAGCTCGGGTTTGGATTACCATTCAGGAAGATACAAACAGGGAAAATTCTGCAACATCTCCATTTCCAGACTCACCGAGAGCCTAGTGTTCGGTGACCCCTGCCCCCAAAGCGGAGACTGTCACCAAATGATTACTCTGTGCCATTTCACATTCAACGACTCATGGCCTTTTTTTATCTGGGAGGAGATTGTTAGAGGAAGGAGGTGGCAGCCACAGATAAGACTTATCATTTTCATATGATACCAATCATATGTTTTTATTTATTTATTTATTAAAAGCTTCTAAGAGTTTGAGTTTGTTGTATAGCAGGTGACATAAAAATTCAGACAGCCCTTTGAGGCCGTAGATACAGGAGCGAGAGATTCCATAGCTCCATAAAAGTATTTTTGAAAGGAATGCAATTTTCCTAGGAAAATAGCCAAGGGTGTGTTTGGAGCTATGGGAAAAGAAGCAGCAGGCTGGCTCTGCTCTAGAAGAACTGAGTTGTGGATGTTTCAACATTCAATACAAATAAATGCCCTTAATGATTTGGAAAATTTAACAGTCAATAAAATAAATGCCCCTATTGATTTGGATAATATGTTATAGAAGTCCCCTCAAAATAGATTCCATTGTAGTCTTTTGTTTGGCAATTTGGGCATTTTCATGGTGTCAAACTTAAGTCAGAGTTAGTTTTCAGGGTAAGACTGCTTTGATCCCCCTGCCTGCTTGTCATCCACTATTTTCTAGAACTCTTGTCCAGCATAATTACTTCCTTATGCTAATATTTTCTTTAGAGAATCTTCTTCATGACTGATAGTTTCAGTTTATGGGTTATGTAGAATTATAAGGCAGTTATCTGGAAATGCCTAAAAAGTGTGTCTGGCTTCTTTCTTTTTTTTTTTTAATTGGTATAGTTGATTTACAATGTTGTGTTAGTTTCAGGTGTACAGCAAAGTGGCTTCTTTCACTTAGCATAATGTTTTTATTTTTATTTTATTTTTATTTTTTTTTATTTTTTTGCGGTATGCGGGCCTCTCACTGTTGTGGCCTCTCCCGTTGCAGAGCGCAGGCTGTGGATGCGCAGGCTCATCAGCTATGGCTCACGGGCCCAGCCGCTCCACGGCATGTGGGATCTTCCCGGACTGGGACGTGAACCGGTGTCCCCTGCATCGGCAGGCGGACTCTCAACCACTGCGCCACCAGGGAAGCCCCTAGCATAATGTTTTTAAAGTTCATCCATGTTGTAGCATGGATCAGTATTTCATTCTTTTTTTATGGATGAATAATTCCTTTGTTAATTGATAATACCACATTTTGTTTATCCATTCATCAATTAATTGATGGCCATTTGGATTGTTTCCACTTTCTGTCTACTATGGACAATGTTGCTGTGAGCACTTACTTACAAGTTTTTGTGTGGATGTATGTTTGTTTTCAGTTCTCTTGGCTATGTACCTGGGAGTTTAATTGCTGAGTCGTATGAGAACTCTATATTTGACTTTCTGGGGAACTGCTAGACTCTTTTCCAAAGCAGCTACATCATTTTACAATCCCATTGCAGTTGGCTTTTACGTTCTTCTTTCATTTAATTATTCTTCTATAATGGGCATATATTATTTTAATACTTAGGAAAAAAGTGATTTTTTAAAAATCTGTGAGCCCCAATCTATGGGCCACAGGCCTGTTGCGATGGGCTTTTAATCCATTTGGGTACCAGTTTTGTCTTTAAACTGAGCAGAGACTCCCTTATGCTATATATAAAAGCTATTGTGATCAAAAAGGAACAAATACTTTGTTGGAGGAAAGAATCTGCTCCTACTCAGTTTGTCCAAAACGATAGACATGTTGCAAAGGCGTGTGGACTAAATGTTCTTCACAGGATTTCTCTATGTGAGTTATTGAGTTCCTATCCTGAGTGTTCTCTGTTACATGTACCTGTGAAAGTACAGTAAAACCACCTCTGCTGATCAGGTGACTGAAAATAGGGAAGGGGAGAAGAGGGATGGGAAAACCTGTGAGTGGAAAAAAATCCATTTCAGAACATTTGGGATATGTTGCTACGTCTATACAACTATCTATCTGTATATGTCTGTATACCCATATCCATGTCAATAACTATATCTGTTGAAGTTGGCCATCAGAATTTTAACTCATTCAGAGTCCTGAAGTGATTTGCTTAAATAAATAATATAACCTATATGTAAAAGAATGTTTCTTAGTAGCATGGGGGAACCTAAAACAACTTAAGCATCTATTTCTTGTCTGTCACAATTATGTGTGACAAATTGGTGGAACTCAATTTATGTGACTTTTAAGGCTCATTAACAGTGCTATGCTGAGGTATATGGGAACCAGAGGCAAAAGGAAAAATAAGTAATACTGATCCTGATTTTGTTGAAAGTTTTGACATTTTGTTCATCATAGATTTTGTTGGCATTAATTTTGATTTTTTAAAATATTGCACTAAATATTATATATCTTGATAACTGAGATTTTGGTACTCTCTTAAATTGTGTGCCCAAGGGGAGTGCCTCATTGGCTTCACCTTAGTTCCAGCTCCTACATTGACTATATTTAGAGTTCCTTAGGTAAAGGAGCTAGAAAACTGAGTGGCAATTTATTCATGGAGAAACTGAGACATGGATTAGATCATATGATGTAGTCATATAGCGACTAATGGGGAATCAGAAGAGTAACCCCTCACTCCTATTCTTATATCAAACTATGGGTGATATGTCCCTGTTATATATTTACTGAGGTTTGATCCCTTCACCTTAATTCCAATTTCAAATATTTGATTAAAAAAATGAAATATTTCTAACTCTTTGAATGTTGTCTCTCTAATTTTTTAATACTTACAAAGTAGGTAAAAATTTTCCCAGTCACTAGCAATTTAATCCTCATTCCTGACCTTTCAGAGTTTTCTATACAGAAGTACTCTATTTTAAAGCCAAGAAGGAAATTAGTATGACATTGGAGTGGAATTTGGAATTTTCTGCATAGATCCTTCATTCCTGTCAAAGAGATTAGGGGAAAAAATCTCTGTATTCCTCTTTTTAGCCAACTTCTTAGAGCTTTTCAGTTTGAAAGTAAGATATAAGAGCCAGATGGTTATGAAAATTTAGTGCATCGAAATTTTTGTCAAAACCATTGGAAGAACAGCACATCCTGGAGCTATTATTGGCACAGCAAATAATGAGTGACATTCAGAGTTTATGCTGTTTGCTCTCTGATACTGCTGGAATGAGTTTACGTCACACACAGGAGTTACCAAGTGGTGACTCTTTCTGGGCTGGCCAATAACTGTTTGTTTTTCAGTTTATTATCACTGAAGTAAAATCTTCATTGTCTATAGTTCAGATCACTGAGGAAGAGAGAAACTGACCAATGGGAAGAGAGCATCATTTTAGCCTAGCATTTCCCAAAGTTATCCCTTTAGGGTAGTTATAAAAATGGTTTCCTGGAGAAACGAGTTGGAAAATACTGCATACAAATACCAGTCTTGGAGGTTGTACATGCTCATTAGCATAGGAAGGCTCTGAGAAATCCTGCAGGGGAAAACAAAAACCTATAGAGTTTGGTTTAACCCAGTTTTGACCAATTTTTGTTATGGAAACTTGTGAAACAAACTGCTCCCAAACTTAGAAGCTTAAAACAATGATCATTTCATTATTTTTCATAGTTTCTATGGGTCAGGATTTTTTGAAGGACTCACCTGGGTGGTTGTGGCTTGGAATCTTTCATGTAGTCCAGTCAGGTGATGGTTGTTGCTAGGACAGCAGGTAGGATCAGCTGGGGACTGGCTGGGCATCTCTCTTCATGTCACATTAGGGCTTCTCCTGTGGTATCTCCATGTAGGCTACACTGGGCTTCCTCGCAGCATGGTTGTCTCAGGGCAGTAGGACTGTTCCATGGAAGCTCAGAGTTCCAGTGAAAGTATTTCAACTCACAAGGTGAAAGCCACAGTGACTTCTATGATATAACCTTGGAATTTATGCAGCATCACTTTCACTGCATTCTGTTACTTACAAGTGAGTCACAAGACCACAAGAGCAGGGGAATTCAATTCCGCATCTTGTTGAGAAAGTGGCAAAATTCCATAAGAGCCTGTAGACGGGAGATACTATGGCTACTCTCTTTGGAAAATATAGAACCCTTTTTTTCTATGTATCTATTCACCATGAAATACTTTGTGAATTCTGCTTTAGGCAAATATCACCAGAGCTGCTTCTAAGTAGAAAGACAGACTGGTCAAAAAAGATCTGTCTTCACAAATTCTGGAGATATCCAGATGTGCAATTCACACAGAGATTATTTGGCATGACTATACTAAAAGGTACCATTATTTAAAATCCTAAGTGGGTATACCCACTTAGGTGTTTAGATTTTATGACTCAGAAAGAGTTAATACTCTAAGCTTCTTCATCAGGGCCAGTGACTGAACCAGGTTGTGTGGAATCTCTTGGTACTTATATATCTAGACTGGAGTAGGTTCAGAAGTGATCTACTATAATTCATAATTGCCCTGGAAAATACTCTGCAAGTAAGATGGGTCCTTAACAAACTGAATGGCTTCCTGGCAGTATAGCCAAGTTTCTAAAGACATTACCAATAAGCTACTGGTGTTTCCTGAACCTCCTAACACTCAAATTCTTGTCCCAGGGTCTATTTCTGGGGCAACCCAAATTAAGACATGCATTGTTAGGAGTGGAAAAGTACTTAAATATTTGAAATACTGTGTATGGCATTGCATCAATGCCAAGAGCACAGAAAATGAGTTGAATTTTGCATACAGATGGGGGAGAAAGATTATGAGATGCATTGTTAGAGAAAAGGAAGGACTGATAGGCAATAATTTACCAAAAGAGCTAGCTTGAGGACAGTGTCACCCAGCAGGAGGTTACTCCCAAAACACTGTGTAGTAGATTTTCAGCACTTGAAAGCTGGGGGATTAGATGAACGGTAGCTCATCACACTGAAACCATCCCCTCAGAAATGGAGAGCTTGGTGATGTCTTTCAAAACTTGGCTACCCTGCCTCACAGATATTTTTTCCCATCCTGGATGTTCTTCGTACATGCTTACTTTCAGGCTAAGCCTGATCTAAGGAAGAGCCACACATTCTGAAAATAATGAACAAGCTTCCATTTAATATCTCACTCGTGTGAATTGTAGGCTTAAATGAGAAAAGGGCACCTCTTTTAGGAATAAATCCTCTAGAATGATAGCAATATTTGAACTTAAAGCAATAGCTGTTATATCTTAATTGACTTTAAGTCAAGGTACTTAAAACTCACTCCCACACTAGTGATGAATTTTTATTGATTTTATCCGAAACATCTTGGCCCCAAAGGCACTATTTGAAAGTCATCTGACAAGAGTTAGGAGTATGTAGTCTGTGACATAAAAAAATAACTCAGTTTTTCTTTTTGTTTTTATCTAAAGGTAACTGACCTATGTAGGGATAAAACCCATTGATTTTGCTAAAATTGTGATTAACAAATTACTAGGGTATGGGTTTAAAAGAATAAAATAATATGGAATAAAAACTATTATATTGAAGCTGTCATCATTATTTTTAAAGAGTTTCAGAATTACTAAGATGCTTCATAATGAAAATATTTTGTCTTTATATAAATTACAGAGCATAGAAGTAGAAGCGTTGGATATAATTCTATTTTTTGCAAAAAAAATCCCCTTTGTAGTAGTAGGCACTCTGTTTTTTGGTGCTGTTCCTTGAGTTTCAGATCAATGAATAGGAGCAAATAGCAACTCATCTAAGAAATATGGGAAATACTGTCCACCACAACCAGGTTTGGTTCTGGATGAAATGTACAAAAAATTAGGGAAATCATCCCTAAATTTGTTTCTTTGAGTCAGTGGCTCTCACAGGCTTTGTGGTATGTATCTCTGTAGACTTGCCAGGTTTCCCACATCCTTGCTGTTAGTATCCTGTTTCAGGGCTGCTCGCAGACAAAGGATCACCTGTAAAAGTGGTCACACCCTCGGATCAGGACACGCTGTAACTAACCCTCACCAGTGGTGCCTCGAAAATGAAGCTTTCTTTTTTGTTCCAATCTCTCATTTCACTTTTGTTCCTGCCTTTTCTTTCTCCACTCTTACTGCCAGCACATTCACTACACTTTTATTCACATTGCTAGAATTGTTCTACTCTGGCACTCAGTCTCCCAATCTCATTATTCTCTCTCTGAGACTTTTTCTCCCCCTGCCCCTGCTTTTCCTTTCCCAGCTTGCTCTAACAGAAGGATAGATAAAGTCTCAACTAGGGGGCTCTTAACCTGGGGCCTCTGGATAGAATTGAAGGGGTTTTTGAACTTGGATGGGAAAAAAAATCATGTTTATTTTCATTGCTATCCTACAGTAATTTAGCATCTCCTTCTACCATGACTCTAGGTAACTGATCATGTATTAGCAATACCTGTGACTTGGTCATCAATAGAAATCATACTTATTTTCATTTCACATTAAAGTTGTTGCAGAATCTCAGGGCTTCCCTGGTGGCACAGTGGTTAAGAATCCGCCTGCCAATGCAGGGGACACGGGTTCAAGCCCTGGTCCAGGAAGATCCCACATGCCGCGGTGCAACTAATTCCGTGTGCCACAACTACTGAGCCTGTGCTCTAGAGCCCATGAGCCACAACTACTGAGCCCACGTGCCACAACTACTGAAGCCCACGTGCCTAGAGCCCATGCTCCGCAGCAAGAGAAGCCACTGCGAAGAGAAGCCCGCACACCACAATGAAGAGTAGCCCCTGCTCGCCGCAACTAGAGAAAGCCCGCGCACAGCAACAAAGACCCAACACAACCAAAAATAAAATAAATTTTTTAAAAATAATAAAAATAAAATTTCCCAATGCCATCAACCTGGGAAAGTCTAACTGGATAGTACATTAGATGTGATGATATGTTAAAAGCATGGCACATGATGACTCCAAGGTAAATTGGGAGTCTGATGTACAGTATTCTCAAGTCTCTTTGTGAAACATCCTCACTTTGATCAATTCTCTTCCTTATTATTTTATAAATCATGAAGCATAAAAGTCAGTTTATTTTGTATTTTTGGAAAGAGTATCTGAGAGACTCTCAATATTTGCTTAAGCCTGTGGTTATTTTGATGCCTTAGACTTTCTACTTTATAAGCAGAACAAGTATTCTACTAAACTGATCTAAGTAATTGGCCAACTTGTTATGAGGAGGAACTATTAGACACATTATAATTGGTTTACAGATTACCTATCCTGCTACCTATTGATATAGTGCCTCATTTTTTCCTCTCAAATTCTTACTACTCTTTGAAGCCTTCTTTGAGTAGTAAGTGAAAAAAAGTAGAAATCATATAGACCTGTTCATTAGTTCTGTGAATTTGGGAAAGTTATATACTTTCTGAGCCCTAGATACCTTCTTTATAAAATGTGGGTCATGGGCTTCCCTGGTGGCGCAGTGGTTGAGAGTCCACCTGCCGATGCAGGGGACATGGGTTCGTGCCCGGGTCTGTGAAGATCCCACATGCCGCGGAGCGGCTAGGCCCGTGAGCCATGGCCGCTGAGCCTGCGCGTCCGGAGCCTGTGCTCCGCAACGGGAGAGGCCACAACAGTGAGAGGCCCGAGTAACGCAAAAAACAAAAAATGTGGGTCATAATAATCATCAGGGAGAGCTGTTGTGAAAATTAAAAGAAATAATATACATAAAACCCTTAGTCACTAGTACTTAGTATGTGCTCAATAAATGTTACTTTAATTATTTTATTCCAGCCTACATTGATTATCCGCCTCTCTGAATGCCTATAGCACACACTGGGTGTTCCCTACTATTTCTATAATTATAACCTTGTCTCCTTAACCAATTTTTAAAGCAAGAATACCTTTTACACCTGCAGGATCTGGCACAATGCAGGAAATAGTTTGGGGAAACACCATGAATCCTCCCAAGGTCAACAGCATGTGAATTGTGTAATAGCTTATTTGATAGAAAAACACACCAAGGAGCATGAGCCCTGTGGTTAAAAAAAAAAAGGCTGGAGCTGGCCAATAAAAACCTCATCAAATTGAATTCTGATTGGCAAAGTATACAAGTAAATTAAGAAGGCCAACATTTCTTACATAAATCAGCAGCAGCTTGTGGTTTCCCTGAATTATCTCAAGTCTTTTGAATCCTAGTCCTTGAACAATTTTGACATAGTCAACATTTAATGGAAAGATAAAACTAGAAATAAAGTCTTGGTAGGGAATTCCAAAATGGTCCCTGTTGCCAGTTTCAAATCTCACCATCACTCACTTTGGAATATTAATACCAATCCTTTGCTTCAGAAAAGTTCCAGTGTACTTTTATTGTTTCTTTGTTAAAACTATTACCATTTGGATATATTTGCTTCCAATTGTTTCTAATGCATAGGCTTCTTTTTTTTAATAGTTGTACCTTTTTTTGGTCTTCAGCATTTTAGCAAATATTTTCCTGCATTATTGAAAACTTACCATTAGCATTATTTGAACATTTGAAAAATGTATTAGACATCTCTTAAGTTTTGAATGGTTAGTCCGTTTCTAATATTTTAAAGTAAAAGCTGCCCCAATGATACATTTTTTTTGGCACAGAGATTCCCATCTCCCATTCAATGACTATTTAGGCTAGATTCTCCAAAGTGGGATTCCTGGGTGTAATCACATGAAAAAAAACCTTTAAAATCTTGACTTACATTTCCAAATGTTCTCGAGGATTGAACTAACTTATACTCCATCAACAGTGGAAGAGAATGCCTTCATCATACCATTGCCAGTCACTGTTCTTTGGGGTGGGGATGGGGACTTGAGGGGCAGGGACAAAGTGAACTTCACTGATTTGAGAGGGGAAAAAAGGAAGTTGCACTCTTGCAAGATTGCTTTATTACTCTTGTCTTTGATTACTTGGTTTTATCTTTATCCTGATGTTTGCTATTGGCATTTCTTCAATTGTAAATTTCCTACTCAAGTCCTGTTGAAGGCATAGTGGTTTTTGTAACAAAGAAATTTCATTCATTACTTTTAAGAAGCACGGTTCTTTTTCTATCTAGATATCGGATTATTATATCCATATTTTATTTTACTTCTTACATATTGTTGAAAACTGACTCAAATCCATAGGAATTTTTACATACAATGCTTATTTTAAAAAACATAAAAACAATGTTTTTTAAAAATTTAGAACATACAGAATTAGATAAAGAAGGAAATAGGGACTTCCCTGGTGGTCCAGTGGTAAAGAATCCACCTTACAATGCAGGGGACACAGGTTTGATCCCTGGTCTGGGAAGTAAGATCCCACATGCCACGGGGCAACTAAATCCACATGCCACAACTACAGAGCTCACACGCCTCAGCTAGAGCCCACGGGCCTCAAACTACAGAGCCCATGCGCTCTGGAACTCACGTGCCACAACTGCAGAGCCCACGCACCCTGGAGCCTGCATGCCACAGCTAGAGAAGAGAAAAACCCGCACACCACAACTAGAGAGAAGCCCGCACACTGCAACAAAAGAGCCCGCAAACCGCAACAAAAGATCTACGTGCTGCAACTAAGTCCCTATGCAGCCAAAAATAAATTTTAAAACTCTTAAAAAAAAAGGAAGGAAATAAAAATTGTCCTTAATTTTAATACTCAGTGATGAGCACTGTTTATATCTTCTGTACTTCCTTTCAGTCTTTATTCTATATGTGGAAAAAAATTTTTTAAACAAAAATATAATCACAAGGATAGTTTTATAGTATTTATTTTCATTAGATACATGGAGAGAGTATTTTCAATTCATTAAACACCCTTTGAAAGTATAGTTTTTAATAGTTGCATAAAACGAATGTACAACTTCACTAACAGATATTTGGATAATTACTAAATGTTTGTTATTATGTGTAGTATGATAAAAATTTTAAGAGAGAATCTTAGAGGTGGAATTACTGGATCAAAGGGCAAGAATACAAATACTGCAAAATAGCTTTCTAGGAAGAGGTGACAGTATGCATTGCAATAGAATGGGAACATGTAATCTAACCTCATTAGCACTGAGCACTATTATAATTTTAAATTTAAAAACTCTGCTTCTTTGATAGATTGGTTATATATTATCATTTTGCTTTGCTGCTCTTTGATAGCAAAGTTGAACATTTATTAGAACAGTTGTTTATCATAGTTATTGTTTCTTTGCCGCTGCTCTCCTGTGGAATATGTTTGTATTCTTTTCACACTTAAATATTTATTATTTTGGAATATATTATTCTGGATATCCTTTGGAAACTAAAAATGTACATCAATATAACTATATGTATTCTTAACACCCCAAATTATCTGCTATTAATATTTAAATTTTTTTCAGTCTTTATCTTTTCAAGGAAAAAGTCATCTACTTATGATTTATATGCTCATTGTTTTATTTTTCTTCATATTTGGAGGATTGCTGAGAATTCTCAGCATTTTATTGATAGCATAAATTCTGGGTGAGTGTGTGGGGTAGGAACTAAGTCATACTAATCCTTCTCTGATCCAGAATCTGTTTCTTTTCTTTAATACGTTTCTGAAATTTATTGCATTCAATGACCCTTGTCTTTTTTGGTTGCTCTTGAAGAGTTTTAGATGTTTTCACTTTTTTCATGTTTTTCTTGTTCATTTCATTGGCTATTGGGGAAAAGAGATTCAATGTTATAGATACAACCCAGAAAGTCTCTTCTCACTCTTATTTTTGTCACTGGGGTAAGGTGAGGATTTGGCATAAGTTCTGTGAGATGAGCCAATTTTCTACTGCTACCTGCTAAATAGTTTTAGAAACGTTTCTAAATAGTACCCTATTGGTTTGAAATGCTTTCTTTAACTTATGGTAAATTTTCCTCCTCATCAGAAAATATTTAATTCTATTACATTACCTGTCAGTTCTTGTGCTAATATCCCATTTTTCTATTATGTTTTTATTAAATATTCTGAAATACAAAAGGAGAAGCTCCTAACTTCATTTGTAAACATTTTACTCTCCATTCATCCCTGTTTGATTTTCTAAGCAATATTTAGAATTGTTTTCTCAATTTCCTTCAAAAATTCTCTTGAGATTTTTTACTAAACTTTTTGTAAAACTTTAAGTTATTTTGGAAGCACTGTCAGCATTTATAAACATTTGCATTCTGTGTATTGTCTTCAGATCTTTTTCTGGTTCATTATTTCTTCCATTGCATGCAATTTGCCATTTAACCCATCAATTTTTAAAAATTTTAATTATTACATTTTCATTCTTAGAAGTTTTCTTTTTTTTCAAATCTGCCTAAACAATTTTGATAGTTTCTTGTTATTTGCTCATACTTTCAATACTATTATTTCTTTAGTGATATTATGCATTCTTATTTTATATTTGGCACCCAAAAACTCCAATATCTGCAGGATTTTCATGTCTGACTTTGCTACTTGTTTCTGGTAGTTCTTGCTCATGGTGCCTTGTTTACTTACGTGGTTTACGATTTTTTTTAATGTCAGCTCATGTTTCAAATTCCCCTGGAACCCCTAGAGGATTGGGTGAACATACATTTCTCCAGTAAGGATTTGCTTTTTCTTATTCCTGGTTCCTGGAATACTACTAACCCAGAATCACTTTAAAAGAAATTCTGGACTTAGGGCTTTTCAGACCAAACATGAGGTATACATTTAGGCCACAAAGCACTGTGAGAGCCAACTTATGATTGTCATAAATAGTCAGGGGAGTTGGGCAGTTTCTGCGATGTCTCCTTTTGGGGCAAGCATAATTTATTTTTCACTGAAAGTGGAGACGTTTAAGATCCTGACTCTGTGGGCATATTTCTCTTCTGACTTCCCTCTTTGTACACACCCTAGGCTTTAGATCTCATCTTCTGCAGTGCCCTTAAAATATAAGATTTGAGACAAGTACCTCTATCTTCATTCCAAATCAAGATGCTCGGCCACCCATATAGGACATGCTAAGAGAGTATAATATTAGTTTTGCAGGATGGCAAACACCTACCCTCACTGTGTGGGTAGTGAAGGTTGAAGAGTTGGGGGAGGGATTTTGCAGGGAATGAGTCATTGGTATATCCTTATGAGGGAGGGAAGTGCCCCTTGACCTCAAGTCAAGAGGGGAGGGTTGGTGAGAACCACTAGGAGAGTTTGACCCATGCCCCCTCTGGTTTAGGAGCCACAGGGCCTAGTGTCTGCTTTGTGTTCTTTGAGTCCATTCTGGCTCCTAAATATGGTTGTTCTGAGAGTCGTCCTCTGTCCACACTGAGATGGCCACTCTCCATAGGCTGATGTGTGCCAATTGCTCTGAGGCCTTAAGAATGCTAACTACTAGAAAGGAATACAAACATTTCATTTTCTTTTAAAATATCATTAATAAAATGATTTTTTGATAAACATGAGTTCAATGTTCCTACAAATCTCTGGATTCTTATCAGCTTGATACAAAAAGTAGCAAATGTGGACAGAACATGTTCCCTCCACTTTGGACGCTGATTCATTGGAATTAGAGAGATTTAGCCTCTTGATGAACCCATAAAATGTTTTTATTGTTACAGAAAAAACATTCAATCTCATTGAAAGGAGGATATATAACATTGCATCTGGGAAGAAAATTAGATGTGCTAAAGCTTGTATGGTGATGGAAATGATGATTTTTTATTAACAAATTGTCAGCATGGGGCACATTCCTTCAATTTTCAGCAATTTGAAATCCCAGCATTCATCAGCTTTCGTTAAATGCCACCCGCTGTTCGTACAGCAGCGAGGAAGGCCGTAATGAAAAATTGAAAAACTAGCATTGGATCAGAGATCATGCTGGCTACAGAATCTTTATTTTGTGTGAAGACCTTTTTTTATTATTCTGGAATTAGGCAAAACATGCCATGTCCTCATCAAATGACTTCTGTGAGTGCTTTCTTTCAGAACAATAAATGGTGCTAATAAGTTGGCCAGCCTCCCACCAACTAGACCTTTGATATATGTTGTATCAGCACATTAATAACAAATTAGAATTAGAGAAACATAGGGAGTGTTCCCCACTCATAATTGTCTTTTTCTGTAACACAAAATAAATCAAACTATCACGTTGCTCCCAGGAAGCCTAAACCATTTATAAAACAACTTTGTTTTTTTATAAATTGGTTTAATTTATCCATTTTTAATTGCTTATTAGGTTCCTACAGTGTGCAAGGTGCTGCAGGGACTAAATGGATGCATAAAAATGGCCCTGCTGTGAAAGAGCTCACAGTATCCACATACACTTCATTGTTTGGTCCACAAGTTTTACTTCCTCTGTATTTTTGGTCTGTATACTTCCTCTATATTTTTGGTCTGTTGCATAAATGTGCCAGTATTCTTCAGATATGAATGTGACACTGCTTACTCTTCTGTCTGTAAGATGTTGCTTTGTGCTTTTTTTCTAGAATTAAGGCTAGGAACTGCCAGTTCATCATTTCTGGTGTTCTCGGTCTCCCTTGGTACCAAGCTATATACATTTTCAGAAAGACGTCCCAAGGCTAAGTCATATATAGACTGTCACCTAGAGGGAGAACAAAATAGATCGATAAGTACCCACTACTGTGACCTGGGCCACTTTGTTACTGGGTATTACCATGAGTAGCTCCAAGGAGCAAACAAGAGTGTGAAATGGAAGTTCAATCATTTGTGATTCAAAGAAAAGAGAGCCAACCTGTGGACTGTTCTCAGTAGAGTGGTTTAGTAATTTGTGATGAAAACGTCAAAGAGGAAGTCTTAAGTTGGAGTTCATGGCTGCTTCAGAGAATCTGTGAACTTCCTGAAACTATAAATAACATTTTATATTTAAGAAGCTGTGTGTTGGGGCTTCCCTGGTGGCGCAGTGGTTGAGAGTCCGCCTGCCGATGCAGGGGACACGGGTTCGTGCCCTGGTCCGGGAAGATCCCACATGCCGCGGAGCGGCTGGGCCCGTGAGCCATGGCCGCTGGGCCTGTGCGTCCGGAGCCTGTGCTCCGCAACGGGAGAGGCCACAACAGTGAGAGGCCCACATACCGCAAAAAAAAAAAAAAAAAAAAAAAAAAAAAAAAAAAAAGAAGCTGTGTGTTTTGTTGAGATAATCCATAGCTTTCACTGGATTCTCCAAGACAGTCATGAATCCCTAAAATAGTTATGAACTATTAGTCTAGGTCAGGGGTTGGTGAATTTCTTCTGAAAAGCAAGAGATAATAAATATTTTAGGCTTTGAAGAACATACAGTCTCCATAAATAAGTGAGTGTAGCTGTATTCCAATGCAACTTTATTTTCAAAAACAAGATGGCCCAGGGGCCATAGTTCTCCCACCTCTGGTTTAGGCTATGATTTGGTAAGACAGAACTTTCAAACTACTGTGCTGAAGTACATCCAAGTTTTCCTTTTTATATAAATCATATTTAACGTGAATTTTATTTATTTAATTTTGTTTTTTCTCTCTTATCGAAGTATAATTTACATGGGGTAAAATGAACAAATCTTAAGCCAACTCAATGAATTTTGCATATGTTTACACCCATGTAACCACCACCCACATCAAGATATAGGCTATTTCCATCACTCCAGAGGATCCCTCATGTTCCTCTTTAGTCATAATCTTCACCCTCTGCCAGAAGTAACCACTCTTCTATCATCATAGCTTAGTTTTCCCTTTTCTTGAACTTCATTTAAATGAGACTGTGGAGCAGTGTGCAGTTTTGTGTGTGTGCTTGGCTTCTTTCACTCAATATAATGTTTTGAGATTCATCTGTGTTTTTGAGCACACAGACTTTTAATATAGATATCCTGGTGGATTTATAATATTGTTGTTCCTAAAGACCCTTCTTTATTAACTAGAAAGAATTTCTTCGTCCTTTTGGTGTTTGTAGTGCCAGACTAGTGGCCACAAGAAGATGCAGAATTCCTGTTTCCACCTTCCCACCACTTGAAGTGAACCACAAACACAGAAATTGCAGTTCAGGAACTCCTAGTTCAAAATAACATCAAGTTGAAGCATGAGCTCTGAGTACTCTTTCTCATTGGAGAAAGTAAAGGTCTAAACCTTTCATGAGTTTAATGAGTGAAGGCTCTTGTTTCTCTTTACCCTCAGATCAGTAGTATAAATTTAAAACCAATTGGTTTTATACTATCATTGGCCCATAGAATCACGAGGAAGTTTCTAATGTCCTTTAATCCAGTGCTTCTCAGACTTTTATGTGCATACAAATCCCCTGGGGGTTTTGCTAAAATGCAGATTATGATTCAGTTGGTCTGGGATGTGGCCTGAGAATCATCCTGCAGAGCCCTGATGTTGCTCGCTTGTAAAACATGCTTTGAGTAGCAGGACTCTCATCTAGTAATCATTACTGATGTGGTTTAGACCAGAGACAATGGTATTCAAGGGCGGTGACAGTGCAAACTCAGAGAGAAATGAGATATTTATGAATGAAAATGGATAGGAGTTGCTGAGAAACTGAAATACTACATGAGGAACAGAAGATACCAAATTAGATAAATGATGGTAGCTCTGGATATCTATCCAGATTATTATCCAGCTCTGGATTGCTTCTGGGCCTGAGTCTTTTGCAGCTATGGAAACTTAAGAATTTTGGTTCCTGCTGGAGCAACACATATTTTCCACCATCCTTATGTCTAAACTTTCAAGGTCTGAACACTCTTCGTCTTCCTCTATTGGGTTTATTGTGGATTTTTTTCTCAAGAAAGGCCTGCACTCTCTGTATCATAATAGTTAACTAGTTAGTTCTCATGATGTTACCTAACCACCTCTACTTTTTTTTTTTAATTGGGGTATAATTGTTTTACAGTGTTGTGTTAGTTTCTACTGTACAGTGAAGTGGCGTTCCCTATGTTATACAGCAGGTTCTCATTAGTTATCTGTTTTATACATATTAGTGTACACATGTCAATCCCAATCTCCCAATTCATTCCACCCCTCTCCAGGTTCCTCAAAAAACTAAAAATAGAATTACCATATGATCTACTTTTTTTTCATTGAAGTATAGTTGATTTACAGTGTTGTGTTAGTTTCTGCTGTACAGCAAAGTGATTCAGTTATACAAATATATGCGTATTCTTTTTCATATTCTTTTCCATTATGGTTTATTACAGGATATTGAAGATAGTTCCCTGTGTTATATAGTAGGTTGTTTATCTATTTTGTATATAGTAGCTTGCATCTGCTAATCCCAAACTCCTAATTCATCCCTCCCCCAACCCCTTTTCCCTTTGGTAACCGTAAGTTTGTTTTCTATGTCTGTGAATCTGTTTATGTTTCATGAATCAGTTCATTTGTGTCATATTTTAGATTCCACATATAAATAATATCATATGGTATTTGTCTTTCTCTTTCTGACTTACTTCAGTTAATATGATAATTTCTAGGTCCATCCATGTTGCTGCAAATGGCATTATTTCATTCTTTTTTATGGCTGTATTTTATGGAATACTTTCCATTGTAACCACCTCTACTTTTATGTAGTAAATATTGGCATAACATTTGCTTTTAGATTGTTAACACATTTTTAGGTCTTATGATCTTCAAATGGACCCACATCCCTCACATCCTCCACTACTGTTTTGTTAAGTAGATATTACTTCATTGCAACATGACCCTCCTGAAATAGGCAGATCTTTTTACAAAAACATGTGCTTTTGTTGATTTTCATCTCTTGCTTCAGGTTGCCCACAATCATCTCCAGGAGCTATTGTTCACAACAGCTCATGTTCATGCATGGGTTACCTCTTCACTGAGCCCAAACACACACACATATTACTTATTTAGAAACCTCATTTACACAATGATTATGATTACTCATCCCACGTTTTATAACAAGCCCCTGCTAGTAGTAGCAGGTTGTACAGCACTTTTGCCTATGATAGCCTTCCTCCCCCTCTCTATAATTCCAAAGCCCTGTTTTCAGATGTTTACATAAATAATATATCCAGCACAAAGTCTTTCTTAGTTCTGCCTTTTAAAAAATTGTAGTTGAAAAATTCCCTGCATATTGAGTGATATTTGTAACATACAGACAATTTAAAAGATAATTGTAAAGTAAAAAGACTAATCGGAAATCACTCCTCTATCTACCAACTATCTTAAGAAATAGAATATCATCCATTGCATATAAATCCTCTGTGCACATCACCCTGCCTCGGTAATAGAGACCATCAATTGCCTGGCATTTATGAGAATGATTGTCCTGTTTTTACTTATAGTGTTACCATATATGCATGCAGCCTTAAAAACAGCTTCATTTTGCCTCTTTAAAAATTTTTATAACTGGAATCATTCTGTACATATTATTTTGTGATTTGATCCTTTTGTTTAATATTGTTTGTGAGATGCACTGATGTTAAAGCATATGGTTATGGTGCATTTATTTTAATTAATATATAGTATCCCATTGCATTAATACATCACAGTTTTTGTATTTATCAGGTCTATTATTGATGGACATTTAGGTTGTCTAATTTTGGCTTATTGCAAATAATGCTTCTATGAACAAATAGAGAAAACTTGGAAGTGAATGTTATTTGGGGAGGTAATATTTGAGTGTGTTCTTGGCTATACCAAGTTTGAAGTGCTTTGGGATATATAAGTGGAGATGTTGAGTATGTATAAGGATATAGGACTCTGGAGCTCAGAGCAGGATCTGCCTGGAGATGGAAGCTGGAGAAGCTATGGCCATGGTTGACATCCAGAGACAGATTATAGTATGAGGGGAGAAGAGGCTCTTGCCTTTAACCTTGACAAGCCCCAGTAGTCAATGATGAGACAGAGGAAACCGAGTCTGCAAAAAAGAATGAGAAGGAATAGCCAAAGTGATACGAGGAAAACCAGAAGAATGTGGGGTTTTTTTAAGGAATTAAAAAAAAATTTTTAAGAAACAGGCAATGGTTAAGTGTCCAGTGCTGCCTAAAGTATACATAAAATGGGGATTTTAGCATGTTTGTTGGATTTAGCCACTAACAATCATTAGTGACCTTCATGAGAATTCTTTTGGGGGAGTGACAGAGCAAAAAACCACATTGGCATAAAATGATAAAAGAATGGAAAATAAGAAAATGGAGATAGAAAATAGAAATTTTTGTCTAGAAGGGCAGGAAAGAAAGATAAAGTGATCACTGGATAGGAACATAGATAAAATGAACACTGGATAGGTCAAAGGAGGCTTTCGGTTTTTTCATCAATGAGACTTTTTTATATATATAAATTTATTTATTTATTTTTGGCTGCATTGGGTCTTCGTTGCTGCGCATGGGCTTTCTCTAGTTGCGGCGAGCGGGGGCTACTCTTCATTGCGGTGCGCGGGCTTCTTATTGCAGTGGCTTCTCTTGCTGCAGAGCATGGGCTCTAGGTGCACAGACTTTGGTAGTTGTGGCACGCAGGCTTGGTAGTTGTGGCTCACGGCTCTGGAGTGCAGGCTCAGTAGTTGTGGCGCACGGGCTTAGTTGCTCCGCAGCATGTGGGATCTTCCCAGACCAGGGGTTGAACCCGTGTCCCCTGCATTGGCAGACGGATTCTTAACCATTGCACCACCAGGGAAGTTCCATATCGATGAGACTTGAACATGTTCAAATTCTGGTGAGGAGGATCCAGTTAAGACAGAATAATTGGATATATAAGATGGAAAATGTATGGGTGACGGCATATGATTCTGGAAAAGGCTGGAGTTGATGGGATCCAAAGATGTATAAATGGCTTTTTTTTAAACATCTTTATTGGAGTATAATTGCTTTACAGTGCTGTGTTAGTTTCTGCGTTATAACATAGTGAATCAGCTATACATATACATATATCCCCATATCTCTTCCCTCTTGCATCTCCCTCCCTCCCACCTTCCCTATCGCACCCCTCTAGGTGGTCACAAAGCACCTAGTTGATCTCCCTGTGCTATGCGGCTGCTTCCCACTAGCTATCGGTTTTACATTTGGTAGTGTATATATGTCCATGCCACTCTTACTCAGCCATAAAAAAAAAAGAAATTGAGTTATTTGTAGTGAGGTGGATGGATCTAGAGTCTGTCACACAGAGTGAAGTAAGTCAGAAAAAGAAAAACAAATACCGTACGCTAACACATATATATGGAATCTTTAAAAAAAAGGTCATGAAGAACCTAGGAGCAGGACGGGAATAAAGACTAGAGAATGGACTTGAGGACATGGGGAGGGGGAAGGATAAGCTGGGACAAAGTGTAACTGGCTTTTGAAAGGAAGAGAAATGCTAAACCAATGAAGGAGGAGTGGAGAAAGATGAAAAAAATACATGAAAGGACGTGGTAGTGGAGTGTTGAGCATGAGGTAGGAGGTAAGATCATTGGCTATGAAGAAAAGGGAAGCTGGAGCTATAAGGACATGTCTAGAGAAGAATGACGTGGGTTTGAAAGCCATTCCAGAGAATGTAGTGTGTTGACCAGACAAATGTTAGCAGGTTGCTGATCATTTGTTTAAAGTGTCATTATATCGTGTGCCTTGTTCCGGTGCAAGACCAGAGAATGTGGGTAACAATTTATGTGGATTCTGAGTATGACAGACAAGTGAGATAGGATTTTGGGATACTGGCTAGATTATCAGTGAAATGGTAGATCATGGGATTTAAGCAATAAGAGAATAATGTGAGTCTTTTGTGTATATATAGATACTTGCATGATATACTGCAGTCAACACTGATTCCCCGAAAGTTCTTGCTGCTGTCAGGAGTTATGCACTACATCCATCATAACTGTACTAAACACATTTCATATGTAAATAAATATGGGACATCTGGCCCTTGGGTAAAAAACATGAATAAAATGAAGAAATTAGAAGACTGGTGGTAGAAGTGAAAGCAAGACAGGTATTTGGAGGCCCTGATGAGATGGAAGAATGGTCACAGTGGGAGTAATTAGAAAAGTAGTTATAAGATAGGAGGAAAAGAAGTTGGGGTCTAAATGAGGGAAGTCCCAGTTAGTAATTTCAGGGTATGACAGGGTCCAAGGCCGTCCTATTGGAGTAGGTGGCTAATGGGGTGCACAGGAGAAGATCATAAGTTATAAGTTCAAGAACCCAAGGTCAAGGTGTTAGAGGGGTCATTGAATGGGCTACTGAAGTCACCCAGGATATTGGCAGGACTTAGGGTGAAGAAGAAGACTGTGATTGTGTACTAAGTCTTTCATGAATGGTGGTGAATGAGGGACAAGGGAAGTTGATGTGTAACAGCAAGGGTGGTAAATGACAACTAAGAGGAAGGGGAGAGGCTGTCATGCATGATGTGAGGGGAGGTGATAATTGTTGGCAAGTGATGATGGGGAGCACAAAAAATCTCTGTCCTGATTTGGAGCTACATGACAGTGAGAAAATGAACGGTCTTCACTTATGAGGGGTGTGGGAAAATATTTGCAGCGGGGCGTCTCCCTTAAGGCCAGGCAGAGGGATTAAGCAAAGAACACATACATTCCTAGAGGATTTAGTGTTTGGAACAGTATTTCCATAGAGCTCAGCTCAAGGGTTTAGATGGGGTAGGGCAGGGATGGGCTGAGTCCAGGGCCCAGAAGTACCAAGCAGAAGGGATGAGGGTGGAGGAGAGAATGGATGGCCAGAGATGCATTCTCTGGGTATTCCTGGTGAAAATGCAAGGTGGGTTTTCAGTTGATCTCTTTGAAAAGAGGAGTCAATAGGCAATGTACTTCTAAGAGAAGTCATGTCCAGATGACTTCTCTTAGATGATGTTGGTCTAAGAAGCTGCAGTTTCTGCAGTCACTTGGCCTTCAGTGGTGTTCTTCTAGGCTGCAATCCTGCAGCCAGCATAGGATGCTGTAAAACCCTTATTGTTATTCAGCCTTATAATCAAAATTCCTGGTTATGATTGGTTTCAGCTTTTATATCCTACATCTGACTTACTTGTCATAAGTTGGCTGGGATCTATTGATTTAATAATGCAGCCATACACTTCCATAGTGTTTACAGACTTTAGAACAATTTTAAGGTACTTTCAGTCAAGCACATAATCCCATATAATGCCATGCATTTTATTTTTATAAAAACAAGGTTTTCTCTTATGGTTTCCTCACAATTAAAACTAGGAGAATTTTTTTTTAGTTTTTTTTGATGTGGACCATTTTTAAAGTCTTTATTGAATTTGTTACAATATTGCTTCTGTTTTATGTTTTGGTTTTTTTGACCGTGGGGCATGTGGGACCTTAGCTCCCCGACCAGGGATCAAACCCGCACCCCCTGCATTGGAAGGCGAAGTCTTGTGCCAACTCTAAGACAGTTTTATTGTGGGTTAATAATTTTTGTAAGATCAATTGGTTTATCAAGTGGAAACAAAAAACACATTGAGGAGGTTTAAAATGTGAAAAATAAGCTTGGGGAGTGAGAGGCAAGGTGTACCCTTAGTCAGTTTCAGTGATCCTGAATGGGTGAAGTTGAAACTAATTTTAGCATTTGGTTCTTCATGCTTCATTTTTCATGCTTCATTCTCTAGACTTGATGATGGCTTCCCTCCATTCTTTATTTTTCCACTTTTAACACAGTGTTCCTCAGTGCAGGAGTCTATATTCTCCCATTTAGCTTTGTTGACTTTTTGAGATTAGGAGGAAGTGGCAGATATTGTGAACAGTTGGCTGGTCTGGCCTTGTAAGTAGCAAAGGAGGTAGAAATAGCATGAAGTGTTGAAACTTAGCATCTTGCAGATGCTCAGGCTTGAGTGAGCTACGTAACAGCTCCAGAACCCCATTCTCCTCCCTGTTAACAATGAAAGTTATAATATCCATTTACTTGGAACAAGATAGGCATTCAATAAGTTTGAGGCTTTCATTTCTTCCTCTTAGCTGAACAATAGTTTACACTTGGCCCTCAAGTGAAGTTTGAAAGTATAGGAAGGATATAAAGAGGTCTTTTTTCCAAGGCAAACTAACCTTGGTAGTGGGCAAGTCTTAAAGAATGTGATGTGTTTTATTTTACACTTTCTGGATATCCTGATACTAGTTTGGGCAGATAAATGTTTTTAGAGAGCTAACAACATTTTAATATCATTGTAAGTATATTGAAGTACACAAAATTAAATAAGGCGTTTGAAAGTTGATGCCATATACCAAGAGATTAATCATTTGAGAAATGCAGAATTCTTTGGTCAGATGAAGCAAAAAAATTTTCAGAATTTGTCATTGAGATGTTCTTTTTATGGGAAGAAAAAGGAAATAATTCTTTGTAGTTTTAATGGAATGATACCACCAAGTATATTTGTGTAGATGCATCCTCTCTCCTTTCCTTTAGAAGACACATTGATTATCAAGTGCTCTGTTGCTGTATATTAAGGAAAGTGTCTTTAAACAGCATTTTGATGAAAGGATCTTTAATATTGTTCATCTCCTTTTATCACACAGACTAACTCAATATTTCTTGCAGTCTCTTTCAGAGGCTTTACAGATGGTATGAAAAAAAGACTCAGAATTGCTTCTTTTTAAATTTCCTCTGTTGATTTTTTTATAGTTATGGAGTTATGGTTCACAGTTTGTTTTTTAAAGGATTCTTATTTCTTTAAACAAGAATGATGAATTTGGGGAAAGAGTTTTCTCAAGCAAAAAGTTTGTCACTTTATGGAAACTTTAAGGAAATACTTACATAAATTTAATACTTAGAGTGTGCCTAAAGAAAAATCCATTGATACCATTAAAATCAATATATTTCCTTTTCCTTCTGTTGATAAGTTTTATAGGAATTTTCACACCAAGATTTCTAAGTGATGTGTTTGAAGGATTGTTTCATCAATTTGGTAGAGAAATGTCATCTTGGCCTTGTTTCTGAATGATGTTTTAACCTCACTAATTAAGCAACCTCCGTCACTATTCAGTGAAGCTCTCTTGAGAGTAAAGGGCCTTTGATTAGGGAAACTCTCTAATTGGATAGGACCTCTCATCATAAAACAGTCAAAACATATTGATTATAGTTTTACCATTAGGACTTCCATTGCTTAAAACAAATGGCTTATAACAAGAATTAGATTGACCTAAGTCAATTTTAGCCTGGAGATATTTGGAACCATTAAAAAAAAAAGATAAAGTAATCTTAGCATTCCAAGAGTCTATGGAAAGAGGGTGGGCTTTTGATTCATGATAGCAAAAATAAATGTTGTACAGTCGATTTTAGGTTTTAACATAATAGCAATCCTCCAATGATTACTAATGTCTAATACTCCTTTTCTTTATGTCTCTTAACTTACATTTAAACATTTTTATTATGAAAATATTTACGCACAAAAGAATACACAAAAGAAGAACTGTATAATGAATTCCCATGTATGTCACCCAGCTTCAATAATTACCAGTATTTTTTCAATCTTATGTCATCAATCTTCTCCCCCTTTTTGTTTGTTTGCTGGAATAATTTAAAGCAAATCCCCCATATATCATTTCACCCATAAACACTTTAGTATTCACCTCTGTCAATCTATTTTTATGCTGTTAGAATAACTGTAAATGCTAAAACTTACATAGTGCTTTATAGTTCTAGACTGCCTTATACCATTAGGTTATCACAAAAATTTGATAGATGTTATCACCACTATTTAGCAGATTTTTAAAAAGAGGTTTTGAGTGGTTAAATGACATTATCAGGGGCTACTAAATAGTGACAATGGGTTTCAATCCTGGGTCTCATAAATACATAAGTCAGTTTTACACTCTGTAGCAGATATGACCATACCAAGTAGAAGTCTATTCCTTGGATATTTGACTTCAACTGCTCTGGGCAGAGGCTCCCTTCTTTTGGTCTTATGATACCTGTGGACCAACTAAAGAGTGAGCATAGCCAGACGGAAGTGGCCATTAGAGATGTGTATCGAGCATGTCTTTCTATTCTGATGTTTTGACATCTGGGGCTTTGCTGAGCCTGGAGAGACTGCCCTTCCGAGGGCTCCAATTCCTAGAGATAGTAACGGACTCACTTGCAAGTGTGACTTGCATATGCAAACCAACCAATCCAATGCCCATATTCCCCAGCCATCTCCTTTACCTAGCTCTTACACTCCAGGCCACTATCTGCAAATCCTAACCACCCCAGGGCCAGGTACCCAACTAGGGACAGCCCCTGTGCCCTAGAGCCCTCCAAAATTATTCAATCCAGCTCATCCTAAACCTGCTTACTCTGTCTCACCCATTCCTTCCAGTGGAAACCACAATAAAAGCTCTTGCCCAGGGCTTCCCTGGTGGCGCGGTGGTTGAGAGTCTGCCTGCCGATGCAGGGGACACGGGTTCGTGCCCCGGTCCGGGAAGATCCCACATGCCGCGGAGCGGCTGGGCCCGTGAGCCATGGCCGCTGAGCCTGCGCATCCGGAGCCTGTGCTCCGCAATGGGAGAGGCCACAACAGTGAGAGGCCCGCGTACCACAAAAAAAAAAAAAAAAAAAAAAAAAAAAGCTCTTGCCCACATTTTCCCCACACTCCTTTGCCTTCGTGACCCTGGTGCCAGTGTGGTATGGCGTGACCCCTCCTCTTGGGAGCTGTGAATGTAACAAACTGTTTTCAGTGGCAATCATCTCCTGATCTGTTGGCCTTGCCATATCTGGATAACAATAAAACCTACACTTTAAAACAAGATGGTAAAGGCTGAGTAAACACTCTGGGACTTAATATCAAGGCTTACTGCTGGAAGATCTGACAAGCTTAGTTGGAACAGGTGACAGTCCTAGGTCAGGTAATTGGGTTGGAGATCAAACTCTAAAAGAATAGCAGAAGGGGATGGCAGTGAGGTCGACAGCACGTGAAAGGTATCATAATTGAATGGCAATAGGCAATTATTCAGTTATCTTGCTGGCTTCCCAAGGTGGGCTGAATTCCAGGAGGAATTATATTTTTTCTTAGGTATGAATATCATCTCAGGTATGAATACATTCCCCTAGGATTGTAGGAAGGCAGTGTTCCCTCACACCCTGATGTTGATACCTCCCCAATAGTTCTTCCCTTAGGCCACCATTCCTGCCTATCCCATCCAGTCTTGCAATAGTCAACAGTGAATGGTTATATCTGAGGTTTTCAGTACCTGACTCTACCTCAAGTGTTTCCTCTTCTATGAGACTCTAGTTCTCAAGCTAACTCTGGCATTTCCAGCTCAGTTTCCATCTTGAGTAGAATTTTAGATCAGACACCAAAGATCCTTATAAATCCAACATCCTCATTTTAAATATGAGGAAACTGAGCTTCAGAGAGGTAAAGGACTGGTCCTAAGAACATAGGCTGCAAAAAGGTAAAGGCCTTTTGACACTAAGGTACACATTCTTTTACTATGTTGATAACTTTTGGTAAAATTTGACTTCTATTCAGTATAGACCCTAATTCACAATAACAAGTTCTAGTGGACTATCGGTTACTGGGCTGTAGCACAATCAATATAACAAATATGTATTTAACTAATCAAGAAATTAGTTACTTCCTTATGAAAAAATGTTCTTATAATGGTTTATTTCATATTTCAGTATAATACTTAAACTCTAAAATATGCTAGGTTTTTCTTTATGATTTTTACTTACATACACACAAATGTAGTCACAAACACCCACAAACACACAATATACACACATCCTACACCTGAAGACTCACTCTCCTATTGCCTAAAGAAAAAAAAACCTCCTTAACTTAACCTATCTAGATGGATGGGGCAATAAATTAATAGTTCATGCGTTAAAATACTTAGAAATAACTCATTCATTTTAATATAAATTGATTTTGAAATAATGTCCTAAAAGTATACTGTCAGTTTAAAGAGGTATTTTATTATTTTGTACTGGTTCTGGGAAATATATGATTAAAGCTTCATTATTCAGTAGTGAATTCAGTTTTCCAAGATGTAATCATGGACTCAGGACCCATGTGCCTGTGTCAACTAATAAAGCAACATGGGCATGATTAGGGAGATTCCTGAGGTCAGTGATTCTCAAACTAAAGAGGCATGGGAGTCACCTGGGGGGCTGTTAAAGCACGGATCACTGGGCCCTACCTTCAGAAGTGCTAGGGTGGGCTCCAGGCACTTGTATTTCTTACAAGTTACTGCTGGTTCAGGAACCACATTTAGAGAGCTGCTACCTTAGGTAATCATTCAACTGAAAAGCATACAAAAAGAGGGGCTGATGGGAGTTTCCTGATTCCTTCAGAAGCAACTCATGGGCTTGCAGTCTTATACTAAGTAGACAATGTTATTACTTACTATCTTGCCTGTGCCCTTACTATGACCTCAAATTTTCTAGGTCACAGTAGTAACTCAAGTCAGACAAATACATGTGAAAAATACACCAATAGCACCAGCTGCTAGAATAGAGACAGAAATACCTGCAAGCCTTCATGCTTTAAAACAATCAGACAGGTTTTATATGTTCTGTAATTTGAGGGTGACAGGTGGTTCCATATTTTTTGTACTATCAATTTGTAAGAAATGTGAAAATATTTTTGATAAACCTATAGGCTATCCTGTAATTTAGGTGTTACTAGCATGATCTAAGGTAGTGCTGCTTCTACTGTAATCTGCCTTTGACCATATATACTATTGCTGATTTTAGTGTGTTGATATTGTAGATCCTCATTATTCATGGATTCGTATTTGAAAATATGCCAACTTGCTAAAATTTATTTGTAACCCCTGGTGCTTTCCTGGTCATTTATGGACATTTGCAGAGAGGTGACAAATTTGAGTTGCCCAAGGTGCATGTTCTCAGCTGGGATCCAATAGGGTGAAGTTCTGCCCTCTTGTTTCAGCTCTCCTACTATAAGGAAGTATCCTTCTCATGGTCCATTTAGTGCCATGTTTTTCACATTTTTGTGCTCTTTATTAGTGATCTTGCTATTTTAAATGGCCTCCAAACATACTACTAAAGTGCTGTCTAGTATTCCTGAGGGCAAGAGGGCTGTGATGTGCCTTATAAGAAAATGTGTCAAATTAGCTTTGTTTGGGCATGAGTTATAGTCCTGTTGGCCATGGGTTCAGTGTTAGTGAATCAGTAATATATATTAAGTGTCTTTAAACAAAAACACACATAAACCAAGGTTATGTATTAATCACTTGACAAAAATGTTATGACCATATGCTCACAGGAATCTAACCCTGTATTTCCTTAAGAGCAATAACTGAGTATTTGCTAATCCAGTGTTTGTAGCAGCTTCACAGAACATAACTACCATGAATAAGGAAAATCAACATGGGTTGGATTTGCTGAGGGTACCACGCTTAGTGAATTTTGTTCATCCATTGATTAAATTTACTAATTCATTTCACGTTATTAGCACTATTTGTTCACTGCTCAAGTAGAGTATTAAAATGCAGACTTTCCACCATAAAAAATTTCTGTGACTCAGGTGACTTCAGAGATCTGCTCAAGTACATGGATCAGGGAACACAGTATGATACTTCACTGATTTTTTTTTCCTTCCTTAGTCTCCACAAAATAGAAGTATTTGGCTGCCTTGCTCTTACCGCCAGGAGTGTCGGCTCCCTGGCCCTGCAATGTCTGCACCTTAGGGCCCTGAATATTGGGAGAGTCCCCAAGGTTTCTGAGGCCTGCCTGGTCAGGAGCCTAGAGAACTTATGAGAAATAACTGCGCTTAATGTTGCTGGCCTCAAAATGGTGAGACTTCGTGGACTCAGACTGACTTTTCCATTGGTTTCCATGTTCCTAAGTTTTCAGAACATAAAACCAATAATGCTTCCATGTCTTTCCCACCTCATCATGAAGTAGTGCTCTGAAATGTGCACTTTATGGGGGAAAGAATCCCAGAGTACCTGTGTGATAGAAAGGGTTTGGACACTGCACCATTTCTTCTACTCAAGAGAAGAAATATTTGAAACTGTTTTCCTGAGGAAACATTGCTATTTGGTTATGAAATAGGTAGGCAATAGATCTAAAAGTTGACCTATTAACTGGATCTTTTGCCACTTTTCTAACTGAACTAATATTTATAATAATTCAATAAAACTATTAAACAAATAAGAGATAATGATAACAGCTATTATTTATTGACCCCTTCCATGTTCCAGGAACCACATAAGGCACTTATTACACACATTATTTCATCAACTTCCCATCTTCCCTGGGTGAGAAGTAGCATTGTCCCCAATTTACAGGTAGAGTCATTGAGGTTCTGGGAGTTGAAAGAGGAATGGTACAGGACCCAGGTTTGCTGGTTTCCCCCCACTGTATTCACTTGGCTTCTGTCTATGTGGAAGAAGAAGGGAGTCTGTCTTCTCCCTCAGATATGATTAGCCAGAAGGTGATGTGACAATGGGACAGGCTGATTTTCACAAATTAAATGTTGACTGCAATTCTGTGAATTTGGAGTGGATAGTACTTCTGCTGAGAACAGACTGTTATCATGCTTTTTGATACTGGTTGATTAGGAGCCAGTGAAAAGATGTTCTGACATAAGCAGTTGAATTACAATTTTTATGTTCTCCGTTTTCTCTTTTACTAGGTTCATCTTGGGCTCTGAAGTATTCTTGCCTTAAACTGAATGAATTAATGAGAAGAACAATACTACGTTTCTTCTTTTTAATCAAAATGTCATGTCTTTGAAAGGAATTCTTCTTTAGAAGTTGACAGTCTGCTCTTAGCTTGCTTGACGATGTATTTAGGTATGTTTGGGGAAGTCTTTCACAAACTCAAAATTTGGGGAAGAAAGAAGCTTTCATTCTTAGTCTCTTATCACTCAGAACAGCAAACTCACACAACAGCAGTAGCTTGATCTTATTCAGTTTCTATGCATTCACTTCTAATCCATGAAGAACTCCTAAATTTGCATTATATGCACCATGTTGGATTACTCGATATCCTAAATAAGATGATGGATGCCATACAAGGGCAGAGCCTACTGCTTAAATTATTTGAGTCTAATTTAATAAATGCTGTATTACTATCATATTTGAGTTTCCTTAATTATTAATCTAAGCACAATACCGGATAAGCAGTCTCTGATTTATATATTCAAATGGGGATTCTGTAGATTTTGGCACTGAAACAGACATGCAAGAGCACAGATTTGGAGCCCAGCCCCAAAAGGTCTCTGGGGCTCTAAGTGTTGATCATGAAGCAAAGCACAGTTCCTGGTATGTGGCCAGCGCTCTGTAAATTTTTGTTAACTTAATGATTGGGTTAAAACCAGGCTATGAAGGCTATATCACAGTAAATTATGTGTCAACTGAAATTGTGTGAATCCTCATTTTGAATGCATAGTAAGAGGTTGTTAGATTTAGGAAATTTGCCTGGAATTATCTGTTAAATGAATCACTACTTCCCAATTTGCCTACTCTGTAAGTTTTACTTTTTTAAAAAACAATTATTTACTATATTCCACACACTGTACATTTCATACCTGTGATTCATTTATTTTGCAACTGGGAGTTTGTATCTCTTAATTTCCCTCAGCTGTTTCTCTCCTCCTCCCACTCTCTCCCCTCTGGCAACCTCCTGTTTGTACTCTGTATCTATAACTCTGTTTCTATTTTGTTATATTGTTCACTTGCTTTGTTTTTTAGATTCCACATATAAGTGAAATCATATAGTATTTATCTTTCTCTAACTTATTTCACTTAGCATAATACCCTCTAGGTCCATCCATGTTGTCACAAATGGCAAGATTGCATCTTTTTTTATCCATCCCATCTATTGATGGGACTTAGATTGTTCCATATCTTACTACTTTTTTTTTTTTTTTTCCCGTACACGGGCCTCTCACTGTTGCGGCCTCTCCCGTTGCGGAGCACAGGCTCCGGACGCGCAGGCCCAGCGGCCATGGCTCACGGGCCCAGCCGTTCCGCGGCACGTGGGATCCTCCCGGACCGGGGCACGAACCCGCGTCCCCTGCATCGGCAGGCGGACTCTCAACCACTGCGCCACCAGGGAAGCCCCATATCTTACTACTTTAAATAATGCTGCTATGAACGTAAGGGTGCATATCTTTTCTAATTAGTGTTTCAGTTTCTTTGGATAAATATTCAGGAGTGAGATTGCTGGATCATATGGTAGTTCTATTTTTAATTTTTTGAGGAATCTCCATACTGTTTTCCATAGTTACTGCACCAATTTACATTCCCACCAACAGTGCATGAGCGTTCCCTTCTCTCTACATTCTCACCAGTACTTGTTATTTGTTGTCTTTTTGATTTAACCATTCTGACAGATGTGAAGTGATACCTCTTTGTGGTTTTGATTTGCACTTCCCTGATGATTAATGTTACTGAGCATCTTTCATATGTCTGTTGGCCATCTGTATATCTTCTTTGGAAAAGTGTCTATTCAGGTTCTGAAAAAGTTTGACATTTTCTTCACATGCAATTTCCTTAAAGTGTGGATCACCTGAGTGAAAAAATAACTTAGTATAACATGGTATCCTGGACAGGGTATCTCCTATGATTTTCCATCTTTTCATGTCCTGGAAAGTCAAAGACCCTTTATGATATTCCCTGAATGTGAAGCTTTGCAATAAGTTCTTAAGAGAGTCACCGTGGAAGAAGGGCATGCTTTCTTTGCTCCTGAGAAAGTAGCCTTTGTGGTCTAGATGGAGTCAAGGTTTGAAAAATGGGCTTTTGTTCTCCCTTATATAGACAGTATACGTATATATGTGCACTTAAATCAGACTATAATGGGTAAAGGGAATAAATATTACAGCTAATTATAATATATACATAGATGGATAGATGATGGAACATAGATACAGAAAATGTAATGACAGAGATAGAGATATAAGGATGGGAGAAGGATATAGAGGACTTGATTTTCCCTTCTTTGTGGGTGTGTACGTGCACGTGTATATAAAGAAATAGGGCTTCCAAGATCCTGCTCTATTATAAATGATGAGAGGAAATAATTGGGTCTGTGTTCAATGCCTAGCACCATCCTAATTAAAATTTGGTGCTTATTAATTATTTTTTATATAATGATGATATTAGGGAGATAAATAAAATCTTTCTGTTAATAGAGTACTATATAGTCATTAACTTGATGGTCAAAAATGAAAACTAAGTGAGCAGTGGTTAAAATATGCAGAAAACTCATATAAAATCTTGGGGTTAACCATAGATTAGATTTGATTTTCCTACATTTATTAGGTTCCAGTTTGGTACATTTTGATTCTTTATAGCATATCAATTTCTTAGTGTTTCATAACTTGTTTCATTCTAATAATAATTTAAAACTCAACCTATGAGGCCTAAACTTTTCATTCATTTTAGAGTCTTACAGCTAATTCCATTTTATATCATTAGTTTAACAAGGTCTCTCTTACTTGCAGATTTTATTAATAAAGAACCTGGGTGCTTGCATCAGATGACTAACTCTTACCAGTTTACTTCTCAACTGAAAATGCTTTGGAAAAGGTATGGGATTTGGAACCCTCACCTCTAGATTTGACTGTTACCTTCGCTTTGTACATAGGGACAGCCTCAACAAGACATTTACTTCCCATACCCACAATTTCCTTATTTGTAAAATGGGGATATTAACATCTATTTTGTAGGACTATGTCCTACAAAATAGATGTTAGACTAAGTCTATGTTTAGAGCTGACGCATAGAAAATGCCTAGCTCAGAATCAGACACACCTTAGGCAGTCCTCAAATGAAAACTACTAATATGCTGCTGATGATGATTATAACACAGCTGGAAAAAATGAACATTTTAATTTCTAACACTCTTGATTCATTGCCCCATCTTCTCTGTGCAGAGAGACCTGTGCTTGAAAACAAATTCTATTTGTTTCCTCCTGTAGGTGAGGGATCAGATCGTCCATCTTATTGTCACAGTGTCCTAAACTGGACAGTCTGGTCCTCAGCTCCTGCTCTCAGGTAACCGACCTGAGCTTGGTGGAAATCAGCACCCATCTATGAACCCTCAGGTACTTCTTCCTCTGTGGGATCCTAACCAGGTCCCAGGAAAGTAGTTACATAGCTCTTTAGGCCTGTGGCTCTGGTCTTTTGACTTTTCTTTATTTAAACCACTGGAATAACCAATACACTTGCGTCAACGGAGGAATGAATTAGAAGCCAGGATTCTGCCTGATACATTTTTGTGTCTTTGGCAGAGCAGCCAACATCATTTTGTGGGGTGACCAAACCCATCATCACTGACTGGAATAGAATCAAACAGAAAGGAATGAATGCATGATTTGGGGATATGTGAGAATTTGTTTGACCAAAGATTTTTTGGAAGGACCAATTTAGGATATGATTTCAACAACAGAACTGTGACCATTCTGAATTCCTAATGGGCCAAAATATCAATAAATAGTTCTACCACTTCTTTCTTTCACCATCAAAAATAAGCAAGAGCTGGGACAGTGTGAAGAGGTAAGGGAAGGCAGAGTGGTCTCAGAGGAAATGCACTCCATGACAGAAGCCCACTTACCCACGAGCATTCACCAGAGAAAGACGTAGCATGAAAGGTGGTGTTCTAATGGGTCTGAGCCATAGCACTAGTTGCTTAGTTAATTCCCACTTCATGATTCTTTGCCCCAAAATTACAGAGCTCTTAATCCCAAATTATAGAGCTTCAAAGACAATGGGGAAAACTTTGTATCTTTATACAATCTAGTGTTATTAGCCTCTGTTTTATTGGCTGTTGCTGCATATGAAAACCATCCTGGAATTCAGTGGTGTGAAGTAACCATTTCATTAGACAGATTCTGTGGTTTGTGAATTTGGACAGTGCATAGGAGGGATAGCTTGTCTCTGTTCTTCCATGTCTGGGGCCTTAGCTGGGAAGACTCAAAGGCTGGGTCTAGAATCATCTGGAGGTTCCTTGACGCACATGTCTGGCATCTGGACAGGGGTGACTTGAACTCTGGACTCAGCTGATAGTATCAACTGAAGAACCTACACATGACCTTTCCTTATGGTTTGGGCTTCCTCACAACATGGAGGCCTCAGGATAGTAAAACTCCTTACGTGGCAGCTCAGGTCTCCAGCATGAGTGTCCCAGGAAACAAGAAGGAAACTGCATCATGCTGTATGAACTAGCTTCAGAATTCATGTAGTTTCATTTCCTCTCAACTGTATTGTTTGAAGAAGTAAGAAGTGTGCCCAGTTTGTTAGGGGAGGGCACATAGATCTCAACTCTCAATGGGAAGAATATCAAAAAATTTTGTGGCCATTAAAAAAAAAAAAAGGTCACTGCCCATTCTATAGTTGAGGCATCTAAAAGTCAGAAGGTATCAATAACTTGCTATGTAAAGTGTCTAAATAAATTATAGACTTGGAATTTTTGAGCTGAAGAAAGCCTTAAAGATCCCCTAATCCAAACACTTGTTTAAATAATGAGGATGTTATCAAGAACCAGAGAGATTCTATGACTTTCCCAAGCTCACACAACTGTGTAATGGCAAGGCTGGGATTAGATCCCAGGTCATCTGACTAACAAGTGCTCTCCCCACCACACAGAATGAGTATCAGCAACTGGATGACACCCACTCCAAACAAGTCTCTCACTCATGGAAGAGAACTTTGGAAAGGCAAATGACACCAGCAGTAACATCAAAGACTGCAGAAAATAGTAACGGCCACCACTCCTGAAAACATGAGGGATAGAGTAACAGCTGGGAAATCCATCAGTATCCCAATTCTTGAATAATATTGCCTTCTATTTGATTAGCAATATATCTCTTTCACAGAGATACGTGTTTAATCACAATAATAACTCTAAATATTAAACAGTTGTTCCCGTTTTTTTCCCCCCAAGGGAAACTGGGGATCAGAGGAATTCAGTAACTTGTCCAAATTTGCCTAATTAGTAAATGGCGTGTAGGCCTCCCCATCAGGTCATCTGGCTGCACATCCTATGCTATTTTTTCCTAAATAGGAAAACTGTTTTAATATTTAATGTGTAACATACATAGTTAGGGGTATCCTGGTTCTATGAAAGTTTGTATTGTAAGAGGAAAGGGGGTGAATGTCATGGAATGCATCACAGAACAAGGACACAAAGCCAGCAGTTTTGACTGCAGCCCCTGAGCTCATCTAGTGAACTTTCCACTTCCCAAGCATGTCCTCTTTCCTTCAGAAGAAGGGAAAAGGAGTAACAGGCAAGCAATGCTATTTCTGCTGCCAGCAGTGCACCCCTCGCACCCCATGTTACAGGCTCCTACCCACGGCTCCCAGCCAAGCCAAGCAGAGGCTTTCAGAGATGGGTATTTGCTTCCTTCGAGAAGCAAGGCAGGTAAGGTGTGGTGCCTTCTGGAAATAAGACCTTAGAGGAGGAGACCCTGGAGGTGATGTTTGTCTCATAAGCTTGAAGGGTTGTTAACTGACCCCACAAGGTGATTTTAGAGATGGAAGGAAAAAGGGGATTAATAATATAAAATATAAATAATAGAAACAATAAAAAGTTAATAATATAGTTATTGTTATTATGTCTGTGTAGATGTTTATGTACAAGTTCTTCTCTATTCTGAAAGCTGAAGCTATTTTTGCTCTTGCAAAAATTTGGCCATGATTTCTCAAATAGTTTTTCGTTTAGAAAAGTCTTTATTCTATTTCTTGATTTTGATGTTTAAAAATACTTAAACGAAAGCAGCAAAAACACTAGAACTTTATTTGAACTCTGATCATGGAAATCTCATTTATATTATCTTTAGCACCTTTTTTTTTAAAGATTGTTTTGATGTGGACCATTTTTAAAGTCTCTATTGAACTTGTTACAATATTGCTTCTGTTTTATGTTTTATGTTTTGGTTTTTTGGCCAAGAGGCATGTGGGATCTTAGCTCCCCACCCAGGTATCAAACCCACACCCCTTGCATTGGAAGGCAAAGTCCTAACCACTGGACCGCCAGGGAAGTCCCTTTAACACCTTTTTAAAATAACTCTCATGATCAGAACATTCTGTGAAAATCTAGATAAGGCTAAACTTGTTTAAATGCTTAGAGCTCATGGTACTTAACCAAGTAGATGTGGGGAGCACAGAAGACAGAGCCCTTTCTCTATTTAGGAAACTGAGACTTGGGGCAATGCACAATGTGATTTGAAGCATATGTGTCTTCTTTATAGCAGCAAATTCCATTGAAATGGCCTCTCCTCTCAGCTAGTTAGTTAAATATGCAGCTAATGTTTCTCCACATAAAAGTGCACCAACTCTTGTCCTGCTAGCTAGGAGAAGGGTAACGGAGTGTGCCAATTTGTGAAAAGCCCCAACTAAATCCTTTTAAATTAAACTCTATAGGTATCTTGACGTGAGTGGATGCCAAAAGATAACTAAGGCAGGAATCCATGCATTGGCAAGAAGCTGCCACCAGCTCAAGTATCTGGACCTAAGCTCTACAGGGATTAGCAAAAGAAGGTAGGAATTTTGCAGATTATCCTTTTTAATCCAGTTTAAGAACTTGAATCATGAGTTTATCCATTTCAGCTTAACATCTTAAGGGCACTGCGAGTCTGTAATGTAGATTATGATATGATGGGCCAAAAAGATCTCTATAGATGCTAAATGAAAATATGAGTGGAGATTTGTCTAATCAACTGAGGGGAAAGTTGTTTGCCAAGAGGGATATACACCAATGATATATTGTATATAGTCTGGTATGAACTACTACACAAACTTGGAATTATAATATGATAATAATTATTTACTTTTCTAATTAATTGCTCATTTAAGCAGTTCCTGCTTCATTTATAGGAAATCTATTTTCTTTCTCTTTGGTCTGCCCCTTCGCTAAATTATACTGGGACCCTGGAGGCTTACACAGTCGCAGGAGGAGGGAGGGTCTGTCCAGCTTCACCCAAGTGAGGAGACTAGAAACTCATGAGTCCACTACTGACCTTGCTTCCTGCTTCCACAAAGGGAGATGCTGAAAGTCATCCTTCATGGTTCAGTAGATTCCAAGGTGCCCTGATGCAGTGATACTTAGGGAACTAGATCTCCATTGAAGCCAACTGGGTTCTTTGAGGGAGAATAGTCTCAATACCTCAGGCTGATGCAGCATGCCCCAAGACTGGGGTCTCAAGATTGTACCAATTGGTGTTTAGTTCCTTCAGTTCCCTTACACAGCTACCTCACAGGGTATTGGTTGACTGATTACATCCGGTTCTGACACCTGTCAAATCATGGTTCCTGAACTGTCATCTTCCTTTCCCTCCAAGTCAGCATTTCTTTCTAAACTCTCAAATCATAATCTCCCTTCCCCAGGGTATTGGAAGTAATAGACTGATGGAAGCTTGAGTCATTTCAAAGGGCCCTACATTTACCCATCTGAGGGAGATTCTCATTTATGCTTGGGCATGGGGCTACTTCCACTAAAATGTTAAGTAAAGTCAAATGTACAATGTAAGAGACAAGCAATTGTGAGTACCATTGTCAGGGTGCATGTCATTCTTGTAAGTAATCTTTATTAACCAGAACCCTTGTTCAAACAGCAATGTATAATCAGGTATAATTGACCCATTTAATGTTTAGAAGTGCCAGCCCCAGATGGGAGGTAACCACTAGCCAGATTCTCCTTTTTAAATACTTTCATTACGTTTTGGTCACGTTTGCTAATTATCAGGATTCTTTAAAAAGAAATCTCAGTATTAAGGAAATATAGTGACTTGCTATGTCTCTTTTATACTGTCCATACCCAACCTTAAGAGCTAAAATAAACCTGTAACTTTCTAGCGTGATAAACAAGATAAGGGTTTATAAACTGGTTTCAGATAATGACAAAATATTTCCAGGAAGGGTCTAGACAGTGCTTTCCAACAGATTTAGAAACCAATCCACATGTATAATTTTTTATTTTCTAGTAGCTGCATTAGAAAAGTAAAAAGAAATAGGTGAAAATCTTTTTAATACTAATTTTATTTAAAGTTAATATATTCAAAATATTATCATATCAGCATGTAATCAATTAAAATTTTTTTTATTCTAAGTCTTCAAAATCCAGTGTGTATCTTATGCTTACAGCAAATTTTAATTCAGACCAGCCACATTTCAAGTGATCAAGAGGCACATATGGCTAATGCCTTTGATATTATGTGGTACAAATCTAGACTATAGAATCTTAGAGAACAGGAATGACATCTCAGTGTGTTTCAATTCTTCTTTAGAATATTAGTCCCACAAAGCACCTGTGGGAAAAATAGTTTATATTTAAGTAAATTCAGAAACATGTAGCACATTATCTTCTTCATAGAGATTTATGATAGATGACTTTCATATCAAAATCAGTGAGACATTCCACAATGAGGACACTTGCTAAACATTGTTCAACCTAATGTTATACAACTTACTTGATTATGAGACTATTTTTGGGGTAAAACATCAGTTAACATTCATGGAGCTATCAATCTGTAAATATGCTTTCAAAATGCCATCTCATGCTAGAACATCTTTTTTTTTTTTTTTTTTTTTAATTTTTTAATTAGTTTCTGCTTTATAACAAAGTGAATCAGTCATACATATACATCTGTTCCCACATCCCTTCCCTCATGCATCTCCCTCCCTCCCACCCTCCCCATCCCACCCCTCCAGGTGGTCACAAAGCACTGAGCTGATCTCCCTGTGCTCTGTGGCTGCTTCCCACTATCTATCTACCTTACGTTTGGTAGTGTATATATGTCCATGCCTCTCTTTCGCTTTGTCACAGCTTACCCTTCTCCCTCCCCATATCCTCAAGTCCATTCTCAAGTAGGTCTGTGTCTTTATTCCCGTTTTGCCCCTAGGTCCTTCATGACTTTTTTTTTTTTTTAAATTCCGTATATATGTGTTAGCATACGGTATTTGTCTTTCTCTTTCTGACTTACTTCACTCTGTATGACAGACTCTAGGTCTATCCACCTCATTACAAATAGCTCAGTTTCGTTTCTTTTTATGGCTGAGTAATATTCTATTGTATATATGTGCCACATCTTCTTTATCCATTCATCCGATGATGGACACTTAGGTTGTTTCCAGCTCCGGGCTATTGTGAATAGAGCTGCAATGAACATTTTGGTACATGTCTCTTTTTGAATTATGGTTTTCTCAGGGTATATGCCTAGTAGTGGGATTGCTGGGTCATATGGTAGTTCTATTTGTAGTTTTTTAAGGAACCTCCATACTGTTCTCCATAGTGGCTGTACCAATTCACATTCCCACCAGCAGTGCAAGAGTGTTCCCTTTTCTCCACACCCTCTCCAGCATTTATTGTTTCTAGATTTCTTGATGATGGCCATTCTGACTGGTGTGAGATGATATCTCATTGTAGTTTTGATTTGCATTTCTCTAATGATTAATGATGTTGAGCATTCTTTCATGTGTTTGTTGGCAGTCTGTATATCTTCTTTGGAGAAATGCCTATTTAAGTCTTCTGCCCATTTTTGGATTGGGTTGTTTGTTTTTTTGCTATTGAGCTGCATGAGCTGTTTATAAATTTTGGAGATTAATCCTTTGTCAGTTGCTTCATTTGCAAATATTTTCTCCCATTCTGAGGGTTGTCTTTTGGTCTTGTTTATGGTTTCCTTTGCTGTGCAAAAGCTTTGAAGTTTCATTAGGTCCCATTTGTTTATCTTTGTTTTTATTTCCATTTCTCTAGGAGGTGGGTCCAAAAGGATCTTGCTGTGATTTATGTCATAGAGTGTTCTACCTATGTTTTCCTCTAAGAGTTTGATAGTTTCTGGCCTTACATTTAAGTCTTTAATCCATTTTGAGCTTATTTTTGTGTATGGTGTTAGGGAATGATCTAATCTCAAACTTTTACATGTCCCTGTCCAGTTTTCCCAGCACCACTTATTGAAGAGGCTGTCCTTTCTCCACTGTACATTCCTGCCTCCTTTATCAAAGATAAGTTGGCCATATGTGCGTGGGTTTATCTCTGGGCTTTCTATCCTGATCCACTGATCTATCTTTCTGTTTTTATGCCAGTACCAGACTGTCTTAATTACTGTAGCTTTGTAGTATAGTCTGAAGTCAGGGAGCCTGATTCCTCCAGCTCCGTTTTTCGTTCTCAAGATTGCTTTGGCTATTCGGGGTCTTTTGTTTTTCCAAACAAATTTTGAAATTTTTTGTTCTAGTTCTGTGAAAAATGCCAGTGGTAGTTTGATAGGGATTGCATTGAATCTGTAGATTGCTTTGGGTAGTAGAGTCATTTTCACAATATTGATTCTTCCAATCCAGGAGCATGGTATATCTCTCCATCTATTTGTATCATCTTTAATTTCTTTCATCAGTGTCTTATAATTTTCTGCATACAGGTCTTTTGTCTCCTTAGGTAGGTTTATTCCTAGATATTTTATTCTTTTTGTTGCAATGGTAAATGGGAGTGTTTTCTTGATTTCATTTTCAGATTTTTCATCATTAGTGTACAGGAATGCCAGAGATTTCTGTACATTAATTTTGTATCCTGCTACTTTACCAAATTCATTGATTAGTTCTAGTAGTTTTTCGGTAGCATCTTTAGGATTCTCTATGTATAGTATCATGTCATCTGCAAACAGTGACAGCTTTACTTCTTCTTTTCCAATTTGTATTCCTTTTATTTCCTTTTCTTCTCTGATTGCTGTGGCTAAAACTTCCAAAACTATGTTGAATAAGAGTGGTGAGAGTGGGCAGCCTTGTCTTGTTCCTGATCTTAGTGGAAATGGTTTCAGTTTTTCACCATTGAGGACAATGTTGGCTGTGGGTTTGTCATATATGGCCTTTATGATGTTGAGGAAAGTTCCCTCTATGCCTACTTTCTGCAGGGTTTTTATCATAAATGGGTGTTGAATTTTGTCGAAAGCTTTCTCTGCATCTATTGAGATGATCATATGGTTTTTCTCCTTCAACTTGTTAATATGGTGTATCACATTGATTGATTTGCGTATATTGAAGAATCCTTGCATTCCTGGAATAAACCCCACTTGATCATGGTGTATGATCCTTTTAATGTGCTGTTGGATTCTGTTTGCTAGTATTTTGTGGAGGATTTTTGCATCTATGTTCATCAGTGATATTGGCCTGTAGTTTTCTTTCTTTGTGACATCCTTGCCTGGTTTTGGTATCAAGGTGATGGTGGCCTCGTAGAATGAGTTTGGGAGTGTTCCTTCCTCTGATATTGTTTGGAAGAGTTTGAGAAGGATGGGTGTTAGCTCTTCTCTAAATGTTTGATAGAATTCGCCTGTGAAGCCATCTGGTCCTGGGCTTTTGTTTGATGGAAGATTTTTAATCACAGTTTCAATTTCAGTGCTTGTGACAGGTCTATTCATATTTTCTATTTCTTCCTCAGTCAGTCTTGGCAGGTTGTGCATTTCTAAGAATTTGTCCATCTCTTCCAGGTTGTCCATTTTATGGGCATAGAGTTGCTTGTAGTAATCTCTCATGATCTTTTGTATTTCTGCAGTGTCAGTTGTTACTTCTCCTTTTTCATTTCTAATTCTATTGATTTGAGTCTTCTCCCTTCTTTTCTTGATGAGTCTGGCTAATGGTTTATCAATTTTGTTTATCTTCTCAAAGAACCAGCTTTTAGTTTTATTGATCTTTGCTATCGTTTCCTTCATTTCTTTTTCATTTATTTCTGATCTGATTTTTATGATTTCTTTCCTTCTGCTAACTTTGGGGTGTTTTTGTTCTTCTTTCTCTAATTGCTTTAGGTGCAAGGTTAGGTTGTTTATTCGAGATGTTTCCTGTTTCTTAAGGTGGGATTGTATTGCTATAAACTTCCCTCTTAGAACTGCTTTTGCTGCATCCCATAGGTTTTGGGTCGTCGTGTCTCCATTGTCATTTGTTTCTAGGTATTTTTTAATTTCCTCTTTTATTTCTTCAGTGATCACTTCGTTATTAAGTAGTGTATTGTTTAGCCTCCATGTGTTTGTATTTTTTACAGCTCTTTTCCTGTAATTGATATCTAGTCTCATAGCATTGTGGTCGGAAAAGATACTTGATACAATTTCAATTTTCTTAAATTTACCAAGGCTTGATTTGTGACCCAAGATATGATCTATCCTGGAGAATGTTCCATGAGCACTTGAGAAAAATGTGTATTCTGTTGTTTTTGGATGGAATGTCCTATAAATATCAATTAAGTCCATCTTGTTTAATGTATCATTTAAAGCTTGTGTTTCCTTATTTATTTTCATTTTGGATGATCTGTCCATTGGTGAAAGTGGGGTGTTAAAGTCCCCTACTATGATTGTGTTACTGTCGATTTCTCCTTTTATGGCTGTTAGTATTTGCCTTATGTATTGAGGTGCTCCTATGTTGGGTGCATAAATATTTACAATTGTTATATCTTCTTCTTGGATCGATCCCTTGATCATTATGTAGTGTCCTTCTTTGTCTCTTCTAGTAGTCTTTATTTTAAAGTCTATTTTGTCTGATATGAGAATTGCTACTCCAGCTTTCTTTTGGTTTCCATTTGCATGGAATATCTTTTTCCATCCCCTTACTTTCAGTCTGTATGCATCTCTAGGTCTGAAGTGGGTCTCTTGTAGACAGCATATATATGGGTCTTGTTTTTGTATCCATTCAGCCAATCTGTGTCTTTTGGTGGGAGCATTTAGTCCATTTACATTTAAGGTAATTATCGATATGTATGTTCCTATTCCCATTTTCTTAATTGTTTTGGGTTCGTTATTGTAGTTCTTTTCCTTCTGTTGTGTTTCTTGCCTAGAGAAGTTCCTTTAGCATTTGTTGTAAAGCTGGTTTGGTGGTGCTGAACTCTCTCAGCTTTTGCTTGTCTGTAAAGGTTTTAATTTCTCCATCAAATCTGAATGAGATCCTTGCTGGGTAGAGTAATCTTGGTTGCAGGTTTTTCTCCTTCATCACTTTAATTATGTCCTGCCACTCCCTTCTGGCTTGTAGAGTTTCTGCTGAGAGATCAGCTGTTATCCTGATGGGGATTCCCTTGTGTGTTATTTGTTGTTTTTGCCTTGCTGCTTTTAATATGATTTCTTTGTGTTTAATTTTTGACAGTTTGATTAATATGTGTCTTGGCGTATTTCTCCTTGGATTTATTCTGTATGGGACTCTCTGTGCCTCCTGGACTTGATTAACTATTTCCTTTCCCATATTAGGGAAGTTTTCAACTATAATCTCTTCAAATATTTTCTCAGTCCCTTTCTTTTTCTCTTCTTCTTCTGGAACCCCTATAATTCGAATGTTGGTGCGTTTAATGTTGTCCCAGAGGTCTCTGAGACTGTCCTCTGTTCTTTTCATTCTTTTTTCTTTATTTTGCTCTGCAGCAGTTATTTCCACTATTTTATCTTCCACCTCACTTATCCGTTCTTCTGCCTCAGTTATTCTGCTATTGATCCCATCTAGAGTATTTTTTATTTCATGTATTGTGTTTTTAATCGATGCTTGATTCATCTTTAGTTCTTCTAGGTCCTTGTTAACTGTTTCTTGCATTTTGTCTATTCTATTTCCAAGATTTTGGATCTGGGAAATAGAATCTTGGATCATCTTTACCATCATTATTCTGAATTCTTTTTCAGGTAGACTGCCTATTACCTCTTCATTTGTTAGGTCTGGTGGGTTTTTATCTTGTTCCTTCTCCTGCTGTGTGTTTTTCTGTCTTCTCATTTTGCTTATGTTACTGTGTTTGGGGTCTCCTTTTTGCAGGTTGCAGGTTCGTAGTTCCCGTTGTTTTTGGTGTCTGTCCCCAGTGGCTAAGGTTGGTTTAGTGGGTTGTGTAGGCTTCCTGGTGGAAGGTACTAGTGCCTGTGTTGTGATGGATGAAGCTGGATCTTGTCTTTCTGGTGGGCAGGTCCACGTCTGGTGGTGTGTTTTGGGGTGTCTGCAGACTTTTTATGATTTTAGGCCACCTCTCTGCTAATGGGTGGCGTTGTGTTCCTGTCTTGCTAGTTGTTTGGCATAGGGTGTCCAGCACTGTAGCTTGCTGGTCGTTGAGTGAAGCTGGGTGCTGGTGTTGAGATGGAGATCTCTGGAAGATTTTCGCCGCTTGATATTATGTGGAGCTGGGAGGTCTCTTGTGGACCAGTGTCCTGAAGTTGGCTCTCCCACCTCAGAGGCACAGCACTGACTCCTGGCTCCTCAATTTGGGATGATTTGTTGTCTATTCATGTATTCCACAGATGCAGGGTACATCAAGTTGATTGTGGAGCTTTAATCCGCTGCTTCTGAGGCTGCTGGGAGAGGTTTCCCTTTCTCTTCTTTGTTCTCACAGCTCCTGGGTCTCAGCTTTGGATTTGGCCCCGCCTCTGCGTGTAGGTCACCGGAGGGCGTCTGTTCTTCGCTCAGACAGGACAGGGTTAAAGGAGCAGCCTCCTCGGGGACTCTGGCTCACTCAGGCCGGGCGGGAGGGAGGGGCACGGAGTGCGGGGCGAGCCTGCAGCGGCAGAGTTCGGCGTGACGTTGCACCAGCCCGAGGCGCGCCGTGCGTTCTCCCAGGGAAGCCGCCCCCGGATCCCGGGACCCCGGCAGTGGCGGGCTGCACAGGCTCCCGGAAGGGCGGTGTGGACAGTGACCTGCGCTCGCACACAGGCTTCTTGGCGGCGGCAGCAGCAGCCCCAGCGTCCCACGCCCGTCACTGGGCTCTGCGCTTTCAGTCGTGACTCGCGCCCGTCTGTGGAGCCCCTTTAAGCAGCGCTCTTAATCCCCTCTCCTCGCGCACCAGGAAACCAAGAGGGAAGAAAAAGTCTCTTGCCTCTTCGGCAGCTCCAGAGTCCTCCCTGACTCCCTGCCGGCTAGCTGTGGCACATTAGCCCCCTTCAGGCTGAGTTCTCGCCGCCAGCCCCAGTCCTTTCCCTGCGCTCTGACCGAAGCCCGAGCCTCAGCTTCCAGCGCCGCCCGCCCTGGCGGGCGAGCAGACAAGCCTCTCGGGCGGGTGAGTGCCGCTCGGCACCGATCCTCTGTGCGGGAATCTCTCCGCTTTGCCCTACCCAGGTATGTGGGGAGTTTCTTGCCTTTTGGGAGGTCTGGGGTCTTCTGCCAGCATTCAGTAGGTGTTCTGTAGGAGTTGTTCCACGTGTAGCTGTATTTCTGGTGTATCCGTGGGGAGGAAGGTGATCTCCGCGTCTTACTCTTCCGCCATCTTACCCGGCTAGAACATCTTATTATCTGGCATTTGGAGGGAAATAGTTTGTGCCACATTTGAAGATTTTCATAACTGAAGTTTTCCAAGATGCATCAGTGAAAATTGCAGAGTAAAGACCTTCAAAAATGTGCCCCTCCATCAAGGCAATGAAAAAACTGGCAAAAGTTGTCAGAATCAACTTTTTCAGAACTCTGACTTGAAGCAACCCTGGACACATTTATACAAAACAAAACAGCTGAATCTCTGTAGGAACAGTGAGCTTTGTAGTGTTTTAACTTACCCAAGTCCAATTCCCCCTCCCCAGCTCAGTCATCACCTTAAAAATAACAGTCCACATTCCTGGTACTAGAAGAAGCAGAGAGGACCTCATTCCCAAAGAATTGTCATTATTTCACCTGTCTAGTGAAATAATGGAAGACCTCAATCAAAAGGTTTGTCTTTATTTTGTCTCATTCAAACTTGGGTGCTAAAAGCTTCTCCCCAGGGAGCATTTGGTAAATATTTTAACAGCACAGCTGCTTGAGGCAGTGGAGAACAGCTGACACAAATAAGACACTAACCAAAAAGGTCAAAAGGAAAAGCTGAAGAATGAGATGTATATGTGTAAAGCTATGTGCATACTCAGGAAACACCTGAGATTGCCCATAATACTCACCACTGGCTGACCTTGAGGCTCTGTGAAAATATGAAGTGAAAGCTAAGGCAGAGTTGGAAACTACATGGCTGAATGTAGAAGGCACAGGGAGTCCCTTGGAGAATGTAACGGTTCCAGACATTTAGGAAACATTCTGTCCAGTCATTGGCTAACCACTAAACTAACTGAGCAGAGACTTCACAGCTGCATATGATAAAGAATACAGAATTTAAAGAATTAGTTTGGAGAAGTCACTAAACAACAAACACCAATAAGAAGTATAAACAGCAACAACAACAGACTCTGGGGAGGAGGAGAATTTAATTTTCAGAGTTGCCATATTATATTATTTTAAATGTCCAGTTGTTAACCAAAATTACATGACATGTAAAGAAATGAAAAAGTAAAGCCCTTACAAAGGGCATTGAATCAACTAATAAAAACTGTCCTGGAGGAATCTCAGCTATTGGGCTTCCTAGACAAGGACTTTAAATCAGCTATTTTAAATATATTCAAAGACCTAAAGGAAACCGTTTCTAAAGAAGTAAGGGAAAATCTGATGACAATGTCTTTATCAATAGGAAATATCCATATCAATTAGAAAATACCAATAAAGGGAATTATAAAAGGGAACCAAATAGAAAGTATGGAGTGGAAAAGTATAATAATTGAAATGCAAAATTCACTAGAGGGGCTTAACAGCATATTTGAGCAGGCAGAAGAAAGGATCAATGAACTTGAAGACAGGTTAACTGAGATTATCTAGTCTGAGGAAGACAATGAAAAAAGAATAAAGGAAAATGAACAGAGCCTCAGAGACCTGAGGGGAATCTTAAAGAAGATCAACATACACATAATGGGAGTTCCAGAAGGAAAGGAGAAAGGGGCAGAAAGAATATTTGAAGAGATAATGTCCCACATTATCCCACATTCCAAAATGTGATGAAAAACATTAATCTACACATCCAAGAAACACGATGAATTCCAGGTAGCATAAACTCAAACAGATCCATATTTAGATAAATCATAATTCAACTCTTGAAAGACTAGTACAAAGAGAGAAGCTTGAAACCTACAAGAGAGAGACAATTCATCACTTATAAGTGATGTTCATTAAGATTAAAAGCTGATTTTGCACCAGAAACTCTGAAGGCCTGGAGTCAGTAAGAGGATGTAGTCAAAGTACTGACACACAAAAAACTCAACCAAAAAATTCTAAATCCAGCAAAACTATCCTTCAAAAATGAAAGAGAAATTAGAACATCCTCGGATGAACAAAAGCTGAGAGAGTTCGTTGCCAGCACACCTACTCTACAAGAAATAATAAAAGGGTTCTATGAGCTAAATGAGAAGACAATAAATAGTAATGTGAGTCAACAGAAAGAAAGAGCACTGGTAGTAAATATTTATTACTAGGTAAATATAAAAGACAATACACACATATTTTGTGTTTGTAACACCTTTTTTTTCTATCTGATTTAAAAGAAATCTGCATAAGGCAGTAATTATTAATCCATGTGATGGGCTCAGAATCTATAAACTTACAATTGTGACAACAGCAGTATAAAAGATCAGGGTGAACAGGGCTATATGATATCAAAATTGTATGCTATTGATATTAAGTTGGTATTGATTCAAACTCGATTTTTATTATAAATTCATATGTTAATTGCAATTCACAGAGCAACCATTTTGAAAATAACGCAAGAAAAAAGTAGAAAATAAATTACAAGGGAATGAAATGGTAGATTAGGAAATATCTATTTAGCATGAAAGAGGCAGTGATGAGGGGACAAAAGAACAAAAAACACATGGACAGAGAAAACAAATGGCAAAATGATAGACATAAATCCTACATTTTTAGTAATTAAACATAGACAATATAGCCCTTAAGGTAAAATTATTAGAGACAAAGGCATTTCATAACGACAAAAGAGTAAATCCATCAAGAAGGTACAGCAATTCAAAACATATACACACTAACAACAGAGGCCCAAAATACACAAAGTGAACTTGGCAGCATTGATGGGAGAAATAGAGACTTCAATATCCCACTTTCCATGATGGATAGAACAGCTAGCTAGAGAGAAGATTAGCAAAATAGTAGAAGACTTGAACACCAACTAGGCCAAGCAGATCAATATGCAGAGAGAGAACACTCTAGTTAACTAGATATAACAGATATATTTATGCATCTGATATATATAAAACACTCCACCTAACAATAGTAGAATAACATTCTTAACTGGATATGGAACATTCTCCAGGATAAACCTTATGTTAAGTCATAAGACAAGTTAATAAATATAAAAGGATTGAATCATACAAATTTTGTCCTTTGGCCAAATGGAATAAAAGTAAATAATCAACAGAATAATAAAAATGTATAAATATGTGTATTTATAAATAGTATTAAACAATACTATATAATCAATGGGTCAAAGAAGAAATTACAGTGGAAATTAGAAAATACTTTCGGATCAAGGAAAATGCAAACACAACATACCAAAACTTACGGAATGTCACACCAGTCAGAATGGCCATCATCAAAAAATTTACAAACAGTAAATGCTGGCGAAGGTGTGGAGAAAAGGGAACCCTCTTGCACTGTTGGTGGGAATGTAAATTGATACAGCCACTATGGAGAACAGTATGGAGGTTCCTTTAAAAACTAAAAATAGAACTACCATATAACCCAGCAATCCCACTACTGGGCATATACCCTGAGAAAACCATAATTCAGAGTCATGTACCACAATGTTCATTGCAGCACTATTTACAATAGCCAGGACATGGAAGAAACCTAAGTGTCCATCGACAGATGAATGGATAAAGAAGATGTGGCACATATATACAATGGAATATTACTCAGCCATAAAAAGAAACAAAATTGAGTTATTTGTAGTGAGGTGGATGGACCTAGAGTCTGTCATACTGAGTGAAGTAAGTCAGAAAGAGAAAAACAAATACCATATGCTAACACATATATATGGAATCTAAAAAGAAAAAAAAAAGGTTCTGAAGAACCTAGGGGCAGGACAGGATTAGAGATGCAGACATAGAGAATGGACTTCAGGACATGGGGAAGGGGAAGGGGAAGCTGGGAAGAAGTGAGAGAGTGGCATGGACATATATACACTACCAAATGTAAAACAGATAGCTAGTGGGAAGCCGCCGCATAGCACAGGGAGATCAGCTCGGTGCTTTGTGACCACCTAGTGGGGTGGAATAGGGAGGGTGGGAGGGAGACGCAAGAGGGAGGGGATATGAGGATATATGTATACGTATAGCTGATTCACTTTGTGATACAGCAGAAACTAACACACTATCATAAAGCAATTGAGGCAGTGGATGCATTATTTCTGTTCACATCTTTCATCTCAAAGGCATCAGTACATACTTCTCACTCTTCCTCCAAAACATATTCCATATCATCTGCTTTTGTCCAAATCCCGTTTCGTCTGGCTTTGACAAATGTAAGAACCTTCTGATTGGTGACCCCTACTTCTACTTGAACCCTTCTATAAATTGTTCACTACACAGCAGCAAAAGTGATTTTTACAAAATATAAAGAAGACTCCTTTGATGAGAAATAGTGCAGGGCTTCTCATTGCATTTAGTACAAAGCAAACAAATTAATTTCTTTCCCATCTTTATATGACCCTATAAGATACATTTCTTTGAACTAACTTAATACCAATTTTCCCTTTTCCCTCTAGGCTCTCATCTAATGATGCTTCTTAAATTCCTAAAAAAAGTTAAGCCCATTTAGCACCATAGGGTCTTTCCACGATCTAGTTCCACTGCCAGGAATTGGCTTTCTCAATCTTTGTATGGATGTCTTCTAAAGATTATTTAGCTTAAATGTCACCTGTTAGGTCTTTCTGACCCCTAAGTCTAAAGTAGCCAGGCAGCCCTCTCCCTCTTGGAGTCTTTTCCTTTTTCAGGAACTTCATGGGAGAGGAACAAATTTCCTTGGCATATGTAATTACAAATGATGGCAAGTATTATGAAGGGAATTATGGAGTATTATGAAGAGTGCTATGGTGTACACATACTCTCCTCTGTGGTCCTACCTGTGACCCATGGGGGCTACCCACATCTTTCGATGATATTGACTCAAGTGGCTTAGTGGCCCGTGAGTGGTCTGGAACAGTCTAAAACCAGGCTCTCACACACATTTGTAAGCCATATTTGCATATTCATTAGCTTGGCACTTTGACCTATTCTTTATAGATAATAAGGTACCAGGAGCAGGTACTTTACTACTCATTCCCCTGAGCTGTGCACTAATTACAAGACTAAATGGTTGAGATTTAGAAACTGGGTGTCATTAGCACTAAATAGACAAGATTGCTCCAATGTCTTAACTTGAAACTCATTATTATTCCTCTATTTTATTTTTTGTAATTACTTTAGGAAATTGTAACAAATCTATTCTGGATTCCTTTGAGAAGTGATATAATTCCTAGAAAGAGAAGTAGCTTGTGTGTCAGAAAGAGGGGAAGAAAGGCCAACACAAACATAGACTGCACATCTACTGTGTGCTAGATTGTTAGGCACTTGTTATATGCTCCCAAACTGCACTGTAGATATCTCTTACACTCATTGCAGTTAATTTATATGATAATTTGATTAATGTCTAATTCAACAAGTAGATAATCAGTAAAATTAATGCAGGGATTTTTTTTTCTTTAACTTACTACCTGGCACTGTGTCTAATATGTAGAAAGTGTTGGAATAAAATTTTTGAATGTAAAATATGAACATATGTTATTTCATTTGATAATCTCAGTAATCCCATCAAGAGGTAGTGTTTCACAGACAATACCACCACCCAGAGATAAAGATAACATTTTGTTTCATGACACATATAAAAGTCTTGTGGACAAATAAAACTATGTCTACGTAAAACTGTTCAATAGGGCTTCCCTAGTGGTGTAGTGGTTAAGAATCTGCCTGCCAGTGAAGGGGACATGGGTTCAAGTCATTCCTCTATTGATGGACATTTTACCATCTCTTGGAGTTTCTAGAAATATACTTTTTGTTTTATTTCAAATCCTTCTCACCTCTAGAAAGCCAAGAAATGGTATACCCAGAACCTCTGCTCCCTGACCTTATAACTTAGGGTGTGAAGGGTCTGCTCAGGCTGCTATAACAAAATACCATAGACTGGGTACCAGAAAGCAATAAAATATATTTCTCGCAGTTTTAGAAGCTGGGAAGTTCAAGATCAGGGTGTCGACATTGTTGTGTTCTGGTGAGAGCTCTCTTCCTGACTTGCAGATCGAAGCCTTTGTGCTGTAGTCTCAAAAGGGGCGTGGGGGGAGGAGGGGGGAGAGAGAGAGAGAGAGGACTCCAACGCTCTGGTGTCTCTTTTTATAGGGGCACTAATCCTATCATGATGGCCTCACCTTCGTGACCTCACCTAATACTATTTACCACCCAGACACCCCATTTCCAAATGCCATCTCATTGGGAGTTAGGGCTTCAACGTATGAATTTTGCGGGGACATAATTCAGTTCATAACAGAGTGACTTTTGTCTTCGGTGTTCCTGCTACTCCTCCCTGTAATCTGGCTTCTATTGCAATACCCACCCCTTGATAGTCAGATATGCCTACTTATTCCTTATTGGGTTCCAGGCCCCAGGAAAATCAAGGGATGTAACAAAATACTTGCCTTAAGTGACTGATATTCTATCGCAGTTACTCTCTATGGTTGCCACCTTCCAAGATAGCCCCCCCAATAGTCCCCAGCACCTGTTATTCATACCCTGTGTAGTCCCTTCCAACAAAGTACTAGCCTTGCTCTGTGTGACCAGCAGAATACAGCAGAAGTGACAGTATCTCATATCTAGGATCAGATGACAAAAGATTGTTGGCTTCCATCTAGGGCAGCTCTTTCTGTCTTTCTATCTGTCTAATAATGTCTAGTAATGAAATAAGAAACATAGAGGAGATATTGGTTTGGGATGTATGCAGGGCCACATGCACATTATTAATTACTGTTTGAAGTTTTGCAGCTTTTTTTTTTTTTTTTTTTTGCGGTACGCGGGCCTCTCACTGCTGTGGCCTCTCCCGTCGCGGAGCACAGGCTCCGGACGCGCAGGGTCAGCAGCCATGGCTCACGGGCCCAGCCGCTCCGCGGCATGTGGGATCTTCCTGGACCGGGGCACGAATCTGTGTCCCCTGCATAGGCAGGCAGACTCTCAACCACTGCGCCACCAGGGAAGCCCTGCAGCTTCTTTTTAATGATGCTTAAATGATTTTATCTCATGAAAATTGAGATTTTATATCTGTAACTGATAATAGTTTAGAATAATTGATATATAGACAATCAACTCCCTATGATTATAAGAAGTCAATGGACTCCCCAGCTTCTGGGTATTATTACTATTACTATTTTTAGTTTGTAGTGGCGTGGGAGGGCATGGTGGTAGCTGTGGTTTACTGGAAGCAATTTACTTTCCTGGGAAGTTAAATGATGTTCTTGTACCTATTTGTTGTTATTGGTATATATCTTTTAAATATTTCATATAAAAGACTGCTTTGTTGTTAAGTCTTCTTTGTGGAATCACAAAGCTGAGTATTCTAGAATAGATGCAACAGTATAGTTCCTGTTATTTAATTTAATTGATATATTTTAAATATATAATAAATTCAAAATAATTATGATGAGCTATTTATAGTGAGGGATAGAAAACAATGTCCAAGACAAGTTCTTCCCTCAAGGTACTTATCATCTAATTTGAGAAAATAATGTCACACACACTCATGGGGAAATCTAAACGGCATGCACATCCTTTGAAGAAAAAGGAGATTGCTGGAGCTTTAGGAGTGGGTTTAACCTCAGTCCTTGAAGGACTGGTAAGATTTAGGTAGGCAGAAAAAAGGAAAAGGGACTCCAGGTGAGAGCAAATTCTTCCACATTGTGATATAATATATATCACACCTGCAAGGTGCCTAGGGCAGGTATTCCCACCTACTGAATAGGACATTTTAAACCAGAAAGCAACTTGAGAACTTACCAAGTTAGCTAATGTAAGACAGGGATTGGAAAATTGTAGTCAGCTGCCTGTTGGTTTTTTTTAACATCTTTATTGGAGTATAATTGCTTTACAATGGTGTGTTTCTGCTGTATAACAAAGTGAATCAGCTATACATATATCCCCATATCTCCTCCCTCTTGCATCTCCCTCCCACCCTCCCTATCCCACCCCTCTAGGTGGTCATGACCTACAAACTAAAAATGGTTTTTACAACTTTAAATTGTTATAATTTAAATGGTTATACAAAAACCTCTATTATACCTTTGAGTTTTCCTCTTAGCCTGTGATCAAATACAAACTAAATCCTGCAAAGCCTAAACTACTTACAATCTGGCCCTTTAAGAAAAAGTGTGTCGACCACTGATTTAGGATCTTCATTATCAAATAAAACATTTTTGGATTATTATAATGAAATTAAGATATGGAATTATTACAATACACTTAAATATGGATCATCCTGTAAATATAGTTTTGTATCTGTCTCTTTTCCATCTAAACTTATACCATGTTCTTATTATTCATCATTTTTTCAAAAACATTATTTTGATGCTTGCTTGCTATTCCATTATAGAAATTTGAGATAATTTATTTAAATATTATCCTATTGTTGAACATATAGAACGTACAGATTGCTTCTAATTTCACTCATGAAAAATACAACAGTAAAAAAATCCTTGCACATAAATATTAACATCTTTTAAATTTAATTTATATAAAGCCCTAGAAGCAGAATTACTAGTTCAAAAGTCACAAAATGAACAGTTTAAAGGATTTCAAATGAATATTGCTAAATTGCCCTCAGAAAGGCTGTATACTTTATTCTTCCAATAGTAATGTATGGAAGTGCCTAATTTTGCCACACCTTTGGAAACTCCAGTGCTCTCCTAAATATTTAGCCAACATTATATAGAGGGTGTCTTATTTTAATTTGTTTTGCTGATGATTCTTGACATTAATTTTTTTAATATTCTTAATGGCATTTTGCATTTCTTGATTTATATGTTATTTTGTGTGTGTGTATGTATGGATTTTTTGCCCCTTTTACTATTCAAGCGTACATCTTATTTCATAGATTTGTACATATTCTTTAAAAATGTTCACGTATTAATGCTTGGTCTTTAAAATATTTTGTGGGTGTTTGTCCAAATATATCATTTTATGAAAAGTTTTTCAGTTAATTCTCTTGGGTTTTCTTGATATACTGAATATATTTTAAGGTAGAATATATGATTATGTACAAAATATACATGCTTTTAAATGTCACAATGATAAAAACATAAAGTTCTTAAACTTGAAAATCTCTAGTTAAAGATAATATGTAAGACAATCATTCATCAATTCAGGAGAGTCACACACAAAGCTCTTTATGGAACTCATCTGCCCTAAGGAGGCGTTTAAGTTGTGACCCACTGACGTTCTAAAAGAAAGAAAGTGATTGTACTTTGTTACTTCCTGTGGAACTGTGTGTTTATTAGATACAGGGTCCAGGAATGGATCTGAATGAAAAAAAAAAAACCAAGCCACATTGAAGAGACATGAAATCAAACTACTTGGGTATTTTTCACTCATTTACCATAGATGTATTTACTGCAGATACATAGCACTACACTTGCAGATCACCCGGCTCACGAATTTCTGTTGGGTTTACAAAACTGATATGCTGCCCCCGCTCTTTGCTACTTCACAAATGTCATCCCTCTTTCTAGTTATACTTCCATCCATGATCTCTATCATTTATGCAGCAGTTGGTAGACCGAGTAAACTTTTGAGTCCTACAAACTTTTATATGAGAAAAATTGAACAAAGTAAATAGAAAGGAAGACATAATAAATTTACTTCATTATAGCCTTGAAGCCTCATTTTAATTGAGGCCCAATTTGTTATTCATGTTTAAGCCCTAAGATGGAAATTCTCTCTCTCTCTCTCTCTCTCTCTCTCTGTCTTTCCTTTTGTCTTTCATCTGTGAATATCTGGGTAAAGATTGTGGTTATGGTCCCGTCCCTTTGATCAGCTTGCTATACATATAAACTTACTAAAATATAATAAAGAAAAAAGTGAATATGGGGTATTCTGGGGCTAATGATAAGTCACTGTTAGATTTTTACTACTGATTTTGTCTATGAGATAAAAGTAACACCCTTGGGTGAATGCAGAACAGACAAAAGGGTGATTCAGTTAGAACAATAGTTTTCCTGTGTTACCGATGGTGCTGGGCTTCCGTGAATGATAGACAGGTCAGCTCAATTCCCTAATTAGGAGATCATCTTCATTTCAGAAGGAGGCTGTGTCTCTAATTACACTGATACGCAACAGAGTCTCCAGAGAGAGCTTCAGAAGGATAGAAGGTTGCCAACAGGCAGAACTGAAGACACTTTTTTTTCATTCTGGCTCGTTTCCAAAGGCCAAGATCACACTAATTAAAGCACAGAGGAAAGAATGACCCCTGATTTAAGAGCTTATTTTGCTGCATTTTCCCTTTTTTTCTTAATTTATTTATTTACTTTTATTTAATTTTGGCTGCGTTGGGTCTTCGATACTTCATGCAGGCTTTCTCTAGTTGCGGCGAGCAGGGGCTACTCTTCGTTGTGGTGCACGGGCTTCTCACTGCGGTGGCTTCTCTTGTTGCGGAGCACGGGTTCTAGGCACGCGGGCTTCAGTAGTTGTGGCGCATGGGCTTTGTTGCACGACGGCATGTGGGATCTTCCTGGACCAGGGCTCAAACCCGTGTCCCCTGCATTGGCAGGCAGATTCTTAACCACTGTGACACCAGGGAAGTCCCTTGCTGCATTTTCAATTTCCTTCTGACATTGAGATTACAGGCTGTGTGTTTCCTGGTAACTATGACAACATCCCCATTTTTGTTGTTGTTGTTGTTGGCTGTCCTGGTACTCTCTTAGAGGATTATCTGCTTCAGGCTTCCTCAGTATCTTCCATTTATATTTTACTCCCATGTCTTGAATAAAACATTCACTACAAACGTTTGATTCAAATGTGAATTCAAAACCAGTTACATTGCATTGTTTACTGCACCCAAGCCAGTACTTCAGTAGTTTAATTTATAGAGAGATGATCGAGTAGGTAAATATATGACAGCCACTTGGACATGCTGTTGTGTCATTGTTGTACCACAACTCTTGGAGCAGTGGTACCTCTTGAGCAGAGCCTGGCTAATTTTAGCAGGATTTACTCAATGATGAGTGAAAAGAATGTTCTATTCTAAAAGTAATAGTGATGGGGACTTCTAATGGTGGTTGAATAATTTGAGAGAAACATGTTACGGCATTATAAAACCTGTCCCGACATTGCATTTCTTACATCAGCGAATTTATTTTCCTAGAAGAAAACGTGAAACACCAGTCTTGTGCTCATGAAAACACTCAGTAGAAATCTGTGTCTGTATCCCATGGGGCAATCATGAAGCTTTTATTTTAACATCTAGGTTCAGCCCAGAAATGAATAAGAACAGTCATACAAAAACAGAGTCACGTCTGTTCATTTACTAACAGACTATCGGGAATGAGAGGCAGATTACTTTTTGTGTGAAGCAACATGATTTCTAAGTAAAATGTTTAGGAAAAGACTCATTTCATTCTTGTGCAAGTAATATGAATCATTTGATTCATTGGAGAGGCAGGATTGGTTTAGAGTGTGGACTCCGGGGTCCAATTCCCTGGTCAAAACCCCAGCTCTTTTATTAGCCGTGTAACCTTGGGTAAGGCACTTAAATCTCTCTGTGCTTTAGTTTCCTCATCAGTAACATGATAATGAAAATAATCGCAGCCACCTTAGGATTGTTATAGGGATTAAGTGAGTTAACCTAGGAAAAGATTTAGGGTCCTGGCACAAAGACAGTAGTCCATGTTAAGCATTATTATTTGTTTATAATAATATTAAGTTTTTCTTTACTCCAAATAATAAGTACTATTCATTGGACATAAAAGTTCATGCTACTGCTTTAAGGAAAGGTGGTTATTTCTTCTTTTAAAAAGGATTTTTTAAACATTTTTATTGGAGTATAATTGCTTTACAGTGGTGTGTTAGTTTCTGCTTTGTAACAAAGTGAATCAGTCATACATATACATCTGTACCCATATCTCCTCCCTCTTGCATCTCCCTCCCTCCCACCCTCCCTATCCCACCCTTCTAGCTGGTCACAAAGCACCGAGCTGATCTCCCTGTGCTATGCGACTGCTTCCCACTAGCTATCTATTTTACACTTGGTAGTGTATATACGTCCATATATACACTACACTCTCTCACTCTGTCCCAACTTACCCTTCCCCCTCCCCGTGTCCTCAAGTCCATTCTCTAGTAGGTCTGCATCTTTATTCCTGTCTTGCTCCGAGGTTCTTCATGACCTTAAAAAGGATTTTTTGAAAAGAAAGAAAAAATTTATTAGTATTACTCAGCTTGAGTAAACCCATTATGAAGAATTTTGAGTTTTCATTATTAATACACGGAAAACTTATTTCTTCAGTAGCACCAGTTTAATCACTCACTGGAACCCAGTGAGATCCCAGAATTTCAGTATTTATGGATATTACCATGAAATTTAAGTAACTGTATGTTATTAATTTGAAATTAGAGAAAATTTGCATTTAAAGATGACAGAAATGAGAGTTTTGTGTATGTATAATGTGTCTTAACATTGAAAGGCATAGATGTCTTACTAGATACACATGCTCTCACCATTATGGGAACTTGGAGAATTATTTTAGAGAAAGCCTGTGGAAGCTTTTTCTTGCCGCTGTTAACGTTAAGAAGCACCTTCCATGGTATGCTATGTGAAATGTTCAAAATCTCTAACCTGGGTCATCTTTGATAGTGTGCACAGACCACATATACTATCTGGGTCTGTCTTCTGGGGAGCAAAGATGATAATACTTAGGATTTAAGTTTGAAACTTACTTTGGGGCTTCCCTGGTGGCACAGTGGTTGAGGGTCCACCTGCTGATGCAGGGGACACGGGTTCGTGCCCCAGTCCAGGAGGATCCCACATGCCGCGGAGCGGCTGGGCCCGTGAGCCATGGCCGCTGAGCCTGTGAGTCCAGAGCCTGTGTTCCACAACGGGAGAGGCCACAACAGTGAGAGGCCCATGTACCACAAAAAAAAAAACAACTTACTTTGCTTTTAATGTTGGCATGGCCACATCTCTATGGGACTATCTTATGTTTCTGTTTATGCTCTTCCGAGATTGATGACTACCCCGTTTATACAACGGTTCTGGGGAAGTGGAAACATGTTTGCTCCAGGCCTACTCCTTCACTTTGTTACTATTCTCCCCTCTCACCTGTCTTCCTACAGTCCTCCAGTTTTTGTATTGAAACCTAGTAACTAGCCTAACAGAAGAGTTTGAAATGGACAGAAGAATTAATGCTTTTGGAAGGCATACATATAATATTGAACATGGATTTTGTTAAGTCAGAATTATTATTTTTAGGAAATCCAACCAGAAGACCAATTTAAAAATGTTTCTTAATAGAGATTTTTGATGTTTCTGTCAATAGACTTGTTTTCAAGAATCTGTTTCTTAGAAGTATAATTTGTTTATATTGGTGGAATCACTGAGAATGATTCTCTGGCATCAGGTTTTTTTAATCATCATTTCACAGGTGAAACTAATATGCGGCCAAACTGTGAACCATTTTTCCAGGTCAGTGGTTTTCAGATTTTATGTGCATCAGGATCACCTGGAAGACTTGTTCGCTTGGTGAGCACCACCCATGGAGTTGCTGATTCATAGATCAGGGGTGAAGTTCTAACAATTTCCCAGGTGACGCTAATGCTGCTTGTCTGGGAACCGTCCTTTGAGAACTAGTGATTTAGTTTTACAGAGAGCCCTTGTTCTGAAAGAGGCTCTTTGACTCCCAGGATCTAGGTAAACATTTGCTTAAGGTTGTCAAAATTCCATGCCGGGCATTTTGACAAATTCTGGGGTGGGACTTACGCTCTTGTGTTCCCTCCTGTCTTCTCTTGCCTCTTGGGTTCCTGCTCCCTCTCACACAGTCAGTATTAACTCAGCCTCTGCTAGTTCATATGTGAGCAAAATAAACTCCAGTAAAAATGTTTCAGGGAACCCTAGGAAGGGCTTACAACACTTTCACAAGTCCTTCCACTGGTTCCCCAGTAGCCTGCACCTCGCCGGCTCCAGCCTCTCTCCATTCTTCTGCCTTCTCTCTCTCCTCTCCACTGTCTTCCTTATTCACCTGTCAGGAAGAAGAAAAATCCATCCTTATCTATGAAAAGTGGCAGAACTATCACATTAGTTATTCCACAGATTCTTTTCTCCTGCAAGGTTTCCATGACCTCTCAAATAGCAGAAAATATATTAGTTCCTTTGTACTTCAGAATTCATAAAAATGTTCAGAAAAAATATTTGGAAAAACTTAAATGAAATACCTTTCAGTTATTTTGGCCTCTGTCCTTGGAACATCATTTACTAGAATTATACAAGCTAAGGAATTAAAAACATTTCAGAAATTACCAGAGTTGAAGTTACCATTTCAAGTGTTCCATATTTCAAGAATTATTTTATTAGTCCTAGTGAAATCTGAGCTCTTTGAATGAAATTTAAGATTTTTGTAATAATCTTTCATGAAATGGGGGAATCCATAGAACAAATGGGGAATACAAATACTTCTATACGGGGCCCTGGAACTTTTTAGGTTTCAAAACAAACAAAATATTGGAATAGTCTGTGGAAATTCCTTTTGCCAATTGTAAATATCTTATAAAAATTAACTAATAATTTGTTTATTACTGGAAGACATGAATTGAGAGCTTAAAAGACATAATGAAATCTATATTGTTTTAAAAAATCACCTCTAAAGGCATGGCATTCTCAACAGATGTGTTGGTGGGTAAGAATTCTGTCTCACTGTATGGTACAAGTGTGACCTCTTACTTATTTTTTTAAAGCTAACTTTTCATTTTATTCACTCATCTTCTATAACATTAAAGACTTGCAAATTAAGGAATACATGTAATAACATTAGAACTCCTGATTCTGTATTTCCAATTGCTACATTAGTAAAAAAAAATGAGCGTCCTAGTTCATTGCTAAGCTGAGGCTCTTGGCTCTTGGTGAAAGAACCTTATATGAATATCTCATCCTTTGAATTCTAAATTATATAATGCTTTCCAGAAGACTAGGAATGGCTTTAGAATTTTATAGATCTCTTTCTGACTGACCTAGTTTGTCTCATTTTGTACTTCAGGGAATAGGAGCTTTAATCATTTTTTGGTCTTAAAAAAGGCATTTTACAGAATTGGGAACGACTTTCAAGCCACACAGAGATGCACATTTCTCCATTATTTTGGATAAGTATAAATGTATCTCTGATCTAACAATGCACACACTACATTCCCTAGAGCTAAGAGTAATTTTTTTAGCTTATACTGATTTTTTAATAACTATAGAATCAAATATTTGGCTGTTAAGTTAAACTAGTCCCTGCACTCATCAGATCTCTGTTCTTTTTTTTTTTCCAATTCATCCGCCCTCCCCTTCCCCCTTTGTGTCCACCAGTCTGTTCTCTCTGTCTGCATCTCTACTCCTGCCCTGGAACTAGGTTCATTTGTACCATTTTTCTAGATTCCACATGCGTTAATATACGATATTTGTTTCGCATTAATATTGTGTATGATATTCTACATGTGTTAATGTATGATATTTGTTTTTCTGGCTTACTTCACTCTGTGTGACAGACTCTAGGTCCATCCACATCTCTACAAATGACCGAATTTCATTCCTTTTTATGGCTAAGTAATATTCCACTGTATATATGTACCATATCCTCTTTATCCATTCAACAGTCGATAGACACTTAGGTTGTTTCCAGGTCCTGGCTATTGTAAATAGTGCTGCAATGAACATTGGGGTACATGTGTCTTTTTTTTTAACATCTTTATTGGAGTATAACTGCTTTACAATGTTTTGTTACTTTCTTATGTATAACAAAGTGAATCAACTATACGTATACTTATATCCCCATATCCCCTCCCTCTTGAGCCTCCCTCCTACCCTCCCTATCCCACCCCTCTAGGTGGTCACAAAGCACTGAGTTGATCTCCCTGTGCTATGCGGCTGCTTCCCACTAGCTATCTATTTTACATTGGGTAGTGTATATATGTCCATGCCACTCTCTCACTTTGTCCCAGCTTTCCCTACCCCCACCCCTGTGTCCTCAAGTCCATTCTCTATTTCTCTGTCTTTATTCCTGTCCTGCCCCTAGGTTCATCAGAACCATTTTTTTTTAGATTCCATATATATGTGTTAGCATACAGTACTTGTTTTTCTATTTCTGACTTACTTCAGTCTGTATGACAGACTCTAGATCCATCCACCTCACTACAAATAACTCAATTTCGTTTCTTTTTGTGGCTGAGTAATATTCCATTGTATATATTTGCCACATCTTCTTTATCCATTCATCTGTCGATGGACACTTAGGTTGCTTCCATGTCCTGGCTATTGTAAATAGTGCTGCAGTGAACATTGTGGTACATGTCTCTTTTTGATTTATGGTTTTCTCAGGGTATATGCCCAGTAGTGGGATTGCTGGGTCATATGGTAGTTCTGTTTTTAGTTTTTTAAGGAACCTCCATACTGTTCTCTATAGGGGTTGTATCAGTTTACATTCCCACCAGTAGTGCAAGAGGGTTCCCTTTTCTCCACACCCTCTCCAGCATTTATTGTTCGTAAATTTTTGGTGATGCCATTCTGACCAGTGTGAGGTGATACCTCATTGTAGTTTTGATTTGCATTTCTCTAATAATTAGTGATGTTGGGCATATTTTCATGTGCCTCTTGGCCATGTGTATGTCTTCTTTGGAGAAATGTCTATTTAAGTCTTCTGCCCATTTTTTGATTGGGTTTTTTTTTTTAATACTGGGCTGCATGAGCTGTTTGTATATTCTGGAGATTAATCCTTTGTCTGTTGCTTCGTTTGCAAATAATTTCTCCCATTCTGAGGGTTGTCTTTTCATCTTATTTATGGTTTCCTTTGCTATGCAAAAGCTTTTAACTTTAATCAGGTCCCATTTGTTTATTTTTGTTTTTACCCTCATTACTCTAGGAGGGGGGTCAAAAAAGATCTTGTTGTGATTTATGTCAAAGAGTGTTTTTCCTCTAAGAGTTTTATAGTGTCTGGTCTTACATTTAGGCCTTTAATCCATTTTGAGTTTATTTTTGTGTATGGTGTTAGCTAGTGTTCTAATTTCATTCTTTTACATGTAGCTGTCCAGTTTTCCTAGCACCACTTATTGAAGAGACTATCTTTTCTCCATTGTATGTTCTTGCCTCCTTTGTCATAGATAAGGTGGCCATAGGTGTGTGGGTTTATCTCTGGGCTTTCTATCATGTACCATTGATCTATATTTCTGTTTTTGCACCAATACCATACTATCTTGATTATTGTAGCTTTGTAGTATAGTCTGAAGTCAGGGAGCCTGATTCTTCCAACTCCATTTTTCTTTCTCAAGATTGCTTTGGCTATTCGAGGTCTTTTGTGTTTCCATACAAATTGTAAAATCTTGTTCTAATTCTGGGAAGAATGCCATTGGTAATTTGATAGGGATTGCATTGAATCTGTAGATTGCTTTGGGTAGTATTGTCATTTTCACAATATTGATTCTTCCAATCCAAGAACATGGTATATCTCTCTATCTGTTTATGTCATCTTTGATTTTTTTTCATCAGTGTTTTATAGTTTTCTGAGTACAGGTCTTTTGTCTCCTTAGGTAGGTTTATTCCTGAGTGTTTTATTCTTTTTGTTGCGATGGTAAATGGGATTGTTCCCTTAATTTCTCTTTCTTATCATTTGTTATTAGTGTATAGGAATGCAGGAGATTTCTGTGCATTAATTTTGTATCCTGCAACTTTACCAGATTCATTGATCAGCTCTAGTAGTTTTCTGGTGGCATCTTTAGGATTTTCTATGTATAGTATCATGACATGTGTAAACACTGACAGTTTTACTTCTTCTTTTCCAATTTGTATTCCATTTATATCTTTTTCTTCTCTGATCACCATGGCTAAGACTTCTAAAACTATGTTGAATAATCATGGCAAGAGTGGATATCCTTGTCTTGTTCCTGATCTTAGAGAAGTGCTTTCAGCTTTCACCACTGAGAATGATGTTTGCTGTGGGTTTGTCATATATGGCCTTTATTATGTTGAGGTAGATTCCCTCTATGCCCATTTTCTGGAGAGTTTTTATCATAAATGAGTGTTGACTTTTGTCAAAAGTTTTTTCTGCATCTATTGAGACGATCATATGGTTTTTATTCTTTAACTTGTTAATATTCTTTAATTTGTATCACTTTGATTGATCTGTATATATTGAAAATCCTTGCATCCCTGGGATAAATGCCACTTGATCATGGTGTATGATCCTTTTAATGTGTTGTTGGATTCTGTTTGCTAGCATTTTGTTGAGGATTTTTGCATCTATGTTCATCAGTGATATTGGTCTGTAATTTTCTTTTTTGTAATACCTTTGTCTGGTTTTGCTATCAGCGTGATAGTGGCCTCGTAAAACAAGTTTGGGAGTATTCCTCCCTCAGCAATTTTTTGGAAGAGTTTGAGAAGGATAAATGTTAGCTCTTCTCTTAATGTTTGGTAGAATTTGCCTGTGAAGCCATCTGGTCCTGGACTTTTGTTTGTTGGAAGATTTATAATTACAATTTCAAATTCATTACTTGTGATGGGTCTCTTTATATTTTCTAATTCTTCCTGGGTCAGTCTTGGAAAGTTGTACCTTTCCAAGAATTTGTCCATTTCTCCCAGGTTGTCTATTTTATTGGCATAGAGTTGTTTGTAGTAGTCTTTTATGATCCTTTGTATTTCTGCGGTGTCAGCTGTAATTTCTCCTTTTTCATTTCTAATTTTATTGGTTTGAGTCCTCTCCCTTTTTTTCTTAATGAGTCTGGCTAAAGGTTATCAATTTTGTTTATCTTCTCACAGAACCAACTTTTAGTTTTATTGATCTTTGCTATTGTTTTCTTCATTTATTTCTGCTCTGATCTTTATGATTCCTTTCCTTCTACTAACTTCGAGGGGTTTTGTTGTTCTTCTTCTTCTTTCTCTAGTTGCTTTAGGTGTAAGGTTAGATTGTTTATTTGAGATTTTTCTTGTTTCTTGAGGTGCGATTGAATTGCTATAAACTTCCCTCTTAGAACTGCTTTTGCTGCGTCCCATAGGTTTTCGGTTGTTGTGTTTTCATTGTCATTTGTTTCTATGTATTTTTAATTTCCTCTTTGATTTCTTCAGTGATCTCTTGGTTATTCAGCAATGCACTGTTTAGCCTCCATGTGTTTGTGTTTTTTACAGGTTTTTTTTCCTGTAATTGATTTCTAATCTCATAGCGTTGTGTTGGAAAAGATGCTTGATATGATTTCAATTTTCCTAAATTTTCCGAGACTTGATTTATGACCCAAGATGTGACCTCTCCTGGAGAATGTTCTGTGTGCACTTGAGAAGAAAGTGTATTCTGCCACTTTTGGGTGGAATGTCCTATAAATATCAATTAAATCTATCTGGTCTATTGTGTCATTTAAAGCTTGTGTTTCGTTATTTATTTTCTGTCTGGATGATCTGACCACTGGTTTAAGGAGGGTGTTTTAGTCATATCACTCAATCTGAGATTTAGTTTTCTTGTCTCTGAAATTTGGAAACCTACCTCATGAAGGATGTTTAAAGGATTAAATATGATTGCATGGTGGCAAAATAGGAAAAGGATCCTGGGCAGAGGGAACAGCATAGAGGAAGTATGGAGTCTTAACATGAGTGCTTAAAGTTTGGGAGACAGTATAGCTGGAGGCAGGGCACATGTGCAGCAGGTATGGGGATAGAAATGGGCTCCTATGGAGATACTTAAAAGGGAGGCCTAATCTCTTTTTGGAAGGTCAAGGAAATGATATCTAAGCTGAGGTCTAAAGCAGAGAGGGAGGATATCTGGTCAATATGGTAGACTGAGCTGAAGTGACAAATATCCCATACCACTTCAAATATACAGTGATGTAGAAAAAAAATACAACAAGAAGGGTGTGATATGAAGCCAAACTCAAAGCAAGGAAGCTATGGTAGATTAAAGATGGTGACAAATTCTTTACTACTACCCATCTTGTTGAGAGGTGGTGACTGTTTACTCTCCCCTTGAGCTGGGTTGCCTTGGTGACTAGCTTGACCAGTAGAAGATGGCTGAACTAACAGTCTGGGACTTATGAGGCTAGGTTGTAAGAAGTCTTGTAAGTCTTGTAAGAAGCTTTGGCCCAAAACTCTTTGAAGAGTTCTTGGAGTCCTGAGGCACCATGTAAGAAGCCCAACTATCTTGAGGGAAAGACCATGTGAAGAAGCCCTGAGACTATATGGAAAGTGACAGTTGGATTAAAATTTGAAAATTCGTCAATATAATTTACCACATTAACAGAATAAGGGAGGGGGGAAAAGCCATGATCATCTAAATAAATGCTGGAAGCATCTAACAAAATACAAAATCCACCCATGATAAATATTCTCAGCAATGTAGGAATAGAAGAGAACTTCCTAAACCAAATAAAAGGCTTCTACAAAAAAACCTATAGTTAGCATCACAATTAATGGTGAAAGACTGAATGATTTCCCTCTGTGATTAGGAACAAAGCAGGCAATCTGTTCTTATCACTGTAATTCTATATTGTACTAGAAGTCTAAACCAGTGCAATAAAGCAGGAAAAAGAAATAAAAGACATATAGAGATGAAGAAGTAAAACTATCCTTTTTTTCCCCACAGATGACATGACTGTGTATGAGAAAATCCTAAGAATTACACCAAACAGTCACTAGACCTAACAAGTGAGTTCAGCAAGGTCTCAGGATATAAGTTCATCATAATACCAAAACCAATTGAATTTTTATATGTTGGCAACAAATAAACAAGAGATATATCATGTTCACTGATAGGTAGACTTAATATTAAGATAACAATTCTGCCAAAATTGATCTATAAGATTCAACACAATCATAGTGCCAGGATATATTTTTGTATAAATTGAAAAACTGATCCTAAAATTTATATGGAAATACCTAGGACCAGGAATATCCAAAACAATTTTGAAAAAGAGTAACAAAGTTGGAGTATAACAAAGTTATAGTACAGTACTTGATTTTGAGACTTATTAAAGCAATGTAATCAAGACCATATGGTGTTGGTAAAAGGACAGATATACAAATCAACAGGACAGAATAGAGAGTCCAGAAATAGACCCACACATATATGGTCATTTGATTTCTGATAGAGGCCATTCAATGGGAGAGGACAGTTTTTTTTTATGTAGTGCTAGAAGAACTGGCTATCCATATAGAACAAAATAAACTTCAACACTTAACTCACCCAATACACAAAATTCACTCAAAATGGATTATAGATGCAACAGTAAATGATAAATCTATATTTCTAAAACACATAAAGAATATCTTTGCAACTCTGGGTAGATGAAGATTTTTTAGGTGGTCACAAAAGTATAAACCATAAAATAAAACACTGATAAGTTGGATTTCATCAAAACGAAAACCATCTGCTCTTCAAAAGACACCATTAAGAAATTGAAGAGGCAAAGGAGAGAATGGGAGAAAAATTTCAAAGTACATATACATGACAGAGGACTTGTTTGCAGAATAGATGAAGAATGCTTACAACTTAATTAGATGGCAACCCAATAAATAATGGGCACATGACTTGAATAGAGATTTCCTTAAAGAAGATACAAGAATGGCTGATAAGCATATGAAAAGTTGTACAACATCATTAGTCATCAGAGAAATGCAAATTAAAACCACAATGGGATATGAGCACATATCCATTAGAATTGCTAAAATTAAAAAGACATACTACCAAGGGTTGGCAAGAATATGGAGCAACTAAGTAACTAGAACTCTCTTACACTGCTGATAGGAATGTAAAGCCAATCACCTTGAAAAGCACTTAGTTGCTTGTAGAGCTAAACATATACCTACCATGTGATCCAACCATCTCACTACCAGGAATTTACCCAAGAGAAATGGACACCTGTTCCTTCACACAGACTTGTACAAGAATAGTTATGGCAGCGTTATTCACAATAGTCAAAGTCTGGACATACCCCAAAAGCCAATCAACAAAGTGATGGATAAACACACTGTGGTATATGTATATATAATGTACTCCTATTCATTACTAGAAATGAATGAATTACTGAGATATACAACAATATAAATTAATCTAAAAATTATTATGCTGAGCAAAAGAAGCCATGCATGTTAGAGTACAGGCTGTATGATTCTATTTACATGAAACTCTAGAAAAGTCACAATTAATCACAGTAAATCTAACCCCTCAGGTCCTAGCCATAGGGCCGTCTCACAATACGGCAGCTACTACTTCTTCAAGACCAGCAGGGTAATTGTCACTCCAGGCTGCTCAGAGTCTTACATAACATAATGTAATCACAGGAATGACTCTCCCATCCAATTCACAAGGCTTGGTCACTTTGAAAAGGTGGGGATTATTCAGAGCATGTACACCAAGAAGTGGGAATATGGGGGCTACTGAAGAATTCTGCTTACCACAGTTGGCCTTGTTCTACTGTCCAAAAGTTGAGATGGATATATTTGCACTGGACTCAATTTCTCTCTATTTCCTGCATATATAATATGAAATGCAAACTTTTGTCTCAGCTGAGAGGCGCAAGATGTATCAGATACATGGTTTACCAATGTGGGGAAATGACATATGAGCTTTGCTTGGTCATCACATAATGGGATCAGAAGTTTGAAATTCAACACTTCTCACTCAGTTCTAGTACTGGAGGCCGACTCTGCTCTGGTCTGTAAAATGGTGTTTGATACTGTTTGGAGCATTATAAGAGATACTTAATTTTTTACAGTGAAAGGTTTACCAAAGTCTGACTGCCAGCACATACATACATATAACAATGCTATCTATTGATTACAGAAATGATAGGCAATCAAAGAGTAAGTTCAACTGGGTCCATAATTCTTTATTTTCTAAAAAAAAAAAAATCTGATGTGAATATGATAAAATGTTCCTATTTGTACTTTCTGTCTTTGTGGATGTTATTCTTTTTCCGTATTTACATAAAGAATAAGTAAATCACTATGATATAAATTTGCTGACATATTCTTCTTTGTAAAATATTCAAAATTTTCCTATAACTTCCTTAGGAATAGTAAGCCTTGAGTAGATACTCATGAGAAAACTCTTGCAGGGCTGTGTTTGTTTGAGACAGTTTGAGAGAGTTCCTGAACCTACTAATTGGTTCCTCAGTGGTATACCATTACTTGGATATCTAGTTCCATCTTAACAGGCTTATCAGATCTTTCTGGGTCAGAGTAACTTCAGTGTTAAGTAAGGCTCTGAAGAAGGCTCTTGTACCTGTAGGGGCTCCTATAGGGTAGATTACAATAGGCTTCTGTTAAAAGCCTCTCCCATTTACTGGGTGAAGAAGAGGTTAAGGGGTGGTGCTCATTCCCAGCTATAGAAAGTTGGATCAATTTATGATGTAGTGGCAAAGGATAATTTCTCGTGACTCATCATCCTAGTCATTGTCTATCACAAGATTTCCCAAAGTATGTTATCGAGAGCACAAACTCTGTGGAAAGCCCACAGAAACTGAAACAAAAACAAAAAACCCAAAACTAAAAGCTTCCATGGTCAAATACATTTAGGAAATATTAGATTAAACAAGTACAAACAGCTTTCTTTATCTCATCCAAGAAGGGATACAGTAGGATTCTTTTCCAAATGTATTTGTGTTTTAGAAATGTATTTGATCACAGTAGTATCTTTTCACTCTTTTGAGAAACATGCTCTAACAAGATTATCTCTGATTTTTAAAATCCTTGAGCAGCCACAAAGCAAGCTGATCTTTCTAAAAAGTCATGCTGATAACTACAAGCAAGCTCTCCTTACCTACCAATTCACTGGCTCTCAAAGGCTGCTCTGTTATCTCCAATTCCTCACTAGCTGTTTCTGGATGCTAAAACAGAAAAGAAATGCCTCCTATTTCTTTCTTTTCCTCTCTTTCCTCTTAATTCTTCAAAAAATTAGAGACAGATTATATAACCTTGGCCTTCCCCTGAGTATATTGCTGGAAATATTCAAAAGCACTCCTTAGTACCTTGTGAGGTACTTTAAACACTTAAAAATACAAAAGGCAACTCAATAGGACTCCTTTAGGAATCTTTTTATAAGCTCAAGATGTGAATGATTCCTCAATAGAACAGACTAGAAAGACCAGAAATAAGCTCCAATACATACAGGAATTTAGTATATGCTAAAGGTGGTGTTTAAATCCATGGAGAAGAGATTCTTGAATAAATGGTGTTGAGACAACTCGGTAGAAAGCCAGAAAAAAATAAAGTTGAATCTACAACTCACACCTGACCCAAAATAAATTCCAGATGAATCAGAGTTCTAACATAAAAAATAAAACCGTGAAAAAGACTAAAAAAGAAAAGAAAAAAACATTCCTATGGCCTGAGCTGACATAATACATGCTCAGCACTGTCCTTGTAAGTGACAGGCCGCAATGAAATTGACACTTTGATAGGAAAAGCAGGATCCAGCTCTTCACCTGAGGCTGGGAAATGGTTTGATTAGGCAGAAGAGAAAAAAGCTAAAAGATGTTTGTCGTCATGACAATGAGAAGCTATTAAGTTAATCATGTAATCAAGTGTGGCATATCTGGGGGACAGTAGGAGCCCTGATGGAGATAAAAGGGAGAGACGTTTGGATATATAAGATGGGACCAGACTGTAGAGGAATTTGGATGCCCAGATGAAGAGTTTACCCTTGAGTCTCTGGGGATTGATGAGCTAGGGTGCAGGATTTCTCAATCTCAGGACTATTGACATTTTTGACCAGATAATTTTTTGTTATAGGTGGCTGGGCCTGTGCATCATAGGATGTTTAGCAGCATCCCTGGCCTATACCTACTAGATACTAGCATCTCCCCCTTTTCGAATTGTGACAACCAAAAATGTCTCCAGATATTGCCAAATGTCTCCTGGGGAACAAAATTACCACTGATTCAGAACGACTGAGTTCCAGAATGACAGAATAATTGATGTTTAAGAAGCACTGTCCAGCTGTGGTTGTAGAATGAACAGGAAATCAAGGACAGGAGCCCAAGAGAATGTATTAGAGGCTAGGTATGGTATATTGTTATAGTAAGGGCCCCCGATAAACTACATCTCCCTGTATCCATGACCTTGTATAATCCCCTCCTCCATGACTTAGGGCTTGGCCATGTGACTTGCTTTGATCAATGGAATATCAACAAACATGACACAAGCTGAGGCTAGAAAAGCATTTGTGCACTGGGGCTTACGCTCATGAGACACTGCCACCATATGACAAAGCCGGTGCTAGCCTCCTAAAGACATATCCAGCTATCAGCCAGCACCAAATTCAGACATGAGTTAGACACTTAATATCATGCAGCCACAATAAAGCTATCATGACTACATGATCCTAGGCAGGCCAGCAGAAAAACCACCTACTGGAGCCCTGCCCAAGTTGATGGCAATGAAATTATGAACAAATAAAATGGTTGATGTTTTAAATCACTAGGTGTTTGTTGTGTTGTTATGTAGTGATAGATAACTGTTACAGTAGGTCTGGAGCAGATTCACATCAGTGGAAATGAGATGTGTACACAAGACATTTGGAATAATCCATGTTTCTTGACGACTCTTCAATGAAGGGGCTTACAGAAAGGACAAAGCAGGTGAAAGAATATAAGAATTTACAATTGAGTGCAAAGGTCAGAGTGAGTTAATGAAGGAAGTTGCATGAGCAGTCTTCAAAAAAAGCACTTCTGCCTAAGCAGTTAAAAATATTATTAACTCATCTATTTTGAAAAATACAGCTATTTATTAATTGCTAACAGAATAATGATAATATTTCAGTGATTCGGTTTAATAAGTAGATTTGTAAAGCTTTAAAGGCATTACCAAGCTAGCCATTTCTTTTTTTTAATAAATTTATTTATTTTTGGCTGCATTGGGTCTTTGTTGTGGTGCGCAGGCTTCTCATTGTGGTAGCTTCTCTTGTTGCAAAGCACGGGCTCTACGCACGCGGGCTTCAGTAGCTGTGGCTCACAGGCTCTAGAGCGCAGGCTCAGTAGTTGTGGCCCACGGGCTTTGTTGCTCCGTGGCATGTGGGATCTTCCAGGACCAGGGCTTGAACCCATGTCCCCAGCATTGGCAGGCGGATTCTTAACCACTGCGCCACCAGGGAAGCCCCATTTCTTCTTTATATGGAAAAAATCAACCTTTAGAATAAACAGGAAAGCACATAAACTCAAAAATCGGTAACAGGGCTTCCCTGGTGGTGCAGTGGTTGAGAGTCCACCTGCCGATGCAGGGGACACGGGTTTGTGCCCCGGTCTGGGAGGATCCCACATGCCGCGGAGCGGCTGGGCCCGTGAGCCATGGCCGCTGAGGCTGCGCGTCCGGAGCCTGTGTTCCACAACGAGAGAGGCCACAACAGTGAGAGGCCCGCGTACCGCAAAAAAAAAAAAAAAAAAAAAAAAAAAAATCGGTAACAATTTACATTGCACTGATAATAAAATTCATTTCAATGTATTAGGTATCTACTTGTACAGTACTGTATTCACTTAGCGATTAGATTGCTAAGTCCAGGGCTTCTAATGGAACACCTCTCATAATTTACCAGTTAAATTTACAGATGGCAATTATCAGTGGTATTTACAGCTTGACAGATGCTGTGAGTGTTGATTTTATTTATTGTACTATACAAGAAGAAACAGTTCCTCAGATGTTTAGCACTTAGTTTTCTGTTTAAGAACACAAGCTTGAGGAACTGTGCCAGTCAAATCCTCTATTTTTATTATATCGAAAACAAAATAGCAAGCAATAAAGAGAATCCAGAATGAGAATAAGTGAAATACAGAGTCATAACTAAAAGAAATGGAAATAACTAAAAGAAAATCTAAAAAGTGGCGGAGATTGACGTGAATAAAGTAAAAATAACCCAAATGCATTTTCACAGGCTATGAGAATCACCAAAGGGAACATATACATAAATCATGACAGAGTGAGGGTCTCTTGGAAATAAGACAAGATTTTTTTAAAGGATGAAAATGGATGAATTTTAAAGATCTTATACCCATGAAGCAGCCAATATTAAACAATAGCATTGTTGAAATAAATGTTTAAGATCAAAGGGTAACATACATCTGCATAATTTCCATAAGATTGGTTGAAAGGGAAAAAAAAGCTACCTCAGTGCTTGTTTAAATATTGCTGCCTGCCAAGGATTTTGGTTATTAATTTTTTCTCAGGTTGAGGAGACAAGGACCGAGAAAAATTATTTGGATTTGAGCATCTGGAAGACCTATGTGATTCCTACTGTGCATTAACTTAACCTTAACGTTGGAGGGACATGCATTAAAGAAAGCCAGTAAAATCAGAGAATGGGGTCTTCTGGTAAATCTCATACTTTGGTTTGTAAGAAAACTTGTATACACGGAAGTTTACCAATTTTCCGGAATCAGAAAATAATAAAATACACATAACGTTAACCAATTTGGAATCCTACCCCTGCCTTCCTTTCCCCTCTCTATCCAGTGAGTTAGCTTCTCATACCAGCTCTCGATTTACCCGAGCACACACTGTTTATGCCGAAGGGCCTGGCAACGCTTCTGTCTCACCCCCAGTTCTGGCCGGCCTCCCCAACTCCAGGAGCCCCAAACACAGGTTCCAGAGGCCAGCACGGAAAGCACAGCCGGACTCTCGAAGGCGTGGGAACCGGAGCGGGGCGCTCCTCCTCCCAGGCTGGGCGGAGCCGGGCCTCGCTGGGTAAGTGCGTGAGGCCGCGCCGGGCGCTCAATCGCGGCGGGCGCTGCTGCGCGGTGCGCGGGGCCAGGGGCGCGGTCGCACCGCTCTGGGGCTGAGCCCGGCCAGGGTCCGCGCGCGGAGCCTCTCGGAGCGCACCGTCCCGACCCACCCAGGCGCTTCGCCCCGCCCCGACGTTCCCGCCAGTGGCCTAACCTGCTTGACTCGCCGAACTCGCCGCAGCCCCCGGCGGCAGCAGGTGGCCTCGGACTAGCCTCTGTCACCGTTGCCCGAGTGGCCCGCGCGGCCCGGAGCCCTCTCGGTCGCCCCCGACAGGCGGGATGGAGCCGGACGGGGACCTGGAGGAGCTGGCCCGGCTGCGCTCCGTCTTCGCCGCCTGCGACGCGAACCGCTCGGGGCGCCTGGAGCGCGAGGAGTTCAGCGCGCTGTGCGCGGAGCTGCGCGTGCGGCCGGCCGACGCCGAGGCCGTGTTCCAGCGGCTCGACGCCGACCGCGACGGCGCCATCACCTTCCAGGAGTTCGCGCGCGGCTTCCGCGGGGCCCACCGCGGGAGACGGCGCTGGGGCCGGGGGCCGCGGGAGCCCGCGTTCACTGCGGCCCTGGTGGGGTCCGACCCCGGGGACAGCCAGGAGGACGAGGGCGACGAGGACGCGGCGGCGGCACTGGCCGCCCACTGGGACTCGGCGAGCCCGGGCCAGGCTTGGCAGGACTTCCAGGCGCGACTCGGGGACGAGGTCAAGTTCATCCCCAGGTGCGTGTGTGGTTTGCAGAGCGGAAGGTGGTGGTGGTGTTACCTCCCTGGGACGCTGCCATCTCTCCCTCTTACACTCGGAGTGTGCAGACCCAGTGGACCCCCCCCCCTCTGTCTCTCTCTGTCTGTCTCTCTGTCTCTCTCTGTCTGACTCTCTGTCTCTCTCTGTCTCTCTGTCTCTATCGCTTTCCTCCATTCACCGACGCACTTTTTTTTAAACATCTTTATTAGAGTATAATTGCTTTACAATAGTGTGTTAGTTTCCGCTTTATAACAAAGTGAATCAGCTATATGTATACATACATCCCCATATCTCCTCCCGCTTGCGTCTCCCTCCCACACTCCCCATCCCACCCCTCTAGGTGGTCACAAAGCTCCAACCAGGGTCCTTTTTTTTTTTTATCTTTATTGGAGTATAATTGCTTTACAATGGTGTGTCAGTTTCTGCTCTATAACAAAGTGAATCAGCTATACATATACATATGTTCCCACATCTCCTCCCTCTTGCGTCTCCCTCCCTCGCACCCTCCCTATCCCACCCCTCCAGGTGGTCACACAGCACCGAGCTGATCTCCCTGTGCTATGCGGCTGCTTCCCACTAGCTCTCCACCGACGCACTTTTAACTCTTCCAAGACGGGATCTCCTAGAGTTAAGGAAAAGGAATGCGTTCCGAGTCACAGTTCGGGGAGAAAGTTTCACTTGCTCATTTCTCAGTTTCACAAGCCAGAGTGAAATCCACAGCGTCCGGAGATTGTTCCGGGACGCTGGTTTAGGAGCGCTCCCCGAACCTCAGAGACTTGATTACATCACCTCCTACTCCTGGCCTCCAGGCTGCACCCGGAGCAGCAATGCTCGGTGACCCGGGCCGCTAGCCAATTTGCCATTCTCTATGGTGGTTTTTGTGTTTGTTGTTTTCCTGCTACTACGTAGAAAACAAGACATTGTTGCGCATTTATATTGCTGCACACAAAGATTCACCAATGCCTACTATGTGCTAGGCATTTTACAGGTTAATTCGTTTAATACTCAGAATAACCTTGGGGGTGGACGTTCTTATCTGTGATTAGTGGAGAAATTTAGACCTAAAGACGTTAAGGGACTTGCCCAGTTACTAAAAGAGCAGCATTTGATCCCAGATGTTGTGAATTTAAAAACTCTCACTTTTTATACCACAGAATAAAATCATACAGTAAACTCTCACTCTTGTGTCTGCGACAGAAATAACATAGTATCAAGTTACTTAATTCTCAGGGGGAAAGGGGATGCCTGCAGGTTTGGGGCATGGTGGGAAAGATATTCAGGTTTTATTGAGATTAATTTGCATCTATCTCTGCCTAGAGTCATGGTATGTCTTGAGCTATTTTCACTTCTTCCTCAGGCGCTACAAACATCTTAATACTGTAAAATGTTTTTCTGCTCTCTGGATTTTCATTGAAATTTTATGCATCTCTGGTTGTCATTATTAGGAAGATCTGAACATTTTGCTTGGCAGTTCACATATCTGAGACATAAGACTCAGAAAAGGAAATAGCCCTGGAAGGCAGCAGTGGCCTGGCTCACCCATTCACCGCTTAGACCTGCAGGGCTGGGAATCCTCACTTCCTCCTCCGCCCAGCTTCTCCCTCCTGTTTGGAAAGTTCAGGAATACTGGGCGTAGAAGGTTACTCACTGCAGTATAAGAGAGATTGTGTAGAGAAAGTGGGCGTGATACCCATCTTTTCTGTTATTTACAAATGAGTGAAAATGCAGTGTCTCCACCAGGGAAGTAGAAAAATTTAAACTTTGCTATAAGCCATACACTTTGAATCATCTTTCATCTGTAACTTGGTTTGGGTCCAGCTAGTTTAAAAAGGTAACAATATTAAGAATAAGAAAAGGTAAGACCACACCATATTTTATACACACACACATACACATACACACACACAGACACACTGAACTACTTTTCAGAGTTGCTAAGTCTCAGCAGCCAATATTTGACACTTAACCTTTAAATGATGAAAATGACCTTCTTAGGATCAGCATACAACCAGGTCTTAATATTATTGGTGACATTATTATTATCACGATGCCTTTCCGACTCTTGAGATGTTATTAAATATAATGGCACCAGCGTCACCTGGTAGACTTGTGTCCTAAGCCCCACCCCCGTCTTCTGCGAGATTAACAAGTACAATATTTGCCTTCCTGTACTCGTTCAAGTGGAAAAGAACTAAACTGAATTGCTTCACCTGATTGTTACTATGGCAGCCATTAGCTGTTTTGGTAAATTGAGTTGCTTCTATTCTACTTCCTCATACAGCTGTTCATCTTCCCTTCCTCCCATTCAAATGTGATAAAAATCTTTCATTATTGACAATGTCATTGCCATTATTTCAGCCAAATTAATTCTGCAAACGTTGAGTGCCTGTTTTGTGCCACTGTCTTAGGTACTGTCCTAGGTACTTGGAGACAAAGAGAAGGAGGAGATGTGGTTCATGCCCTCAAAAGTTCATAGTGTGGGTGAAATATTTCTCAAAAATTTCCTCAGAGGACATGTAAAGGCAGGAGAGTTATTTGCAGGAAACTCCGTGTATTGTGGACATAACCCAATAGACTGCCTGCAAGCAGGAACTTTCTTTGAATTCTTGAGTTTTTACCTTAAAAAAAAAAGAAGTCATGTTCACTTTATAATATACTGGGGCTTGGTTTAACATAAAATATTATATATTCTTCCAGGGGGAAAATTGTCTCTCTGGGAAGGTGTGCCATTTCATCTGGTTCCTTAGTTTCCCACCTGGCACTCCATCTTCCCCCAGGTGGCACCCTGTCCCATGCCTACCCTAGGGGGGTATTTGTGTACAGTTTAAGCAGAACAGATATCAGATATAGGAATGTTTGGTGCCTGCAAAGGCAAAACGTGGTAGTGATTTCCATTTCAAAGATCATTCAAACTCTTAGATCAAAATATTAAACAAATTTGGGTTAAAGTCCTCAGTCATCAATAATTGTAATATTAGAGAGAAAATAATCTTGCACTGTGAAAGAATAAAAATGGTCTCTGGGTGGTGTGTTAAATTCTCAAGTTGGTCTTCTCTTAGAAACTGAGAGACTCCTTTCCTTAAAGGTTGGGGAGGGGAGTATCCCATCATGTGACACTGTTAACCTGAGCTGGGCAGGTGTAAATGGTCCAGAGGGTCAGGATGGGCCGTTACCACTAGTTCCAGTAAGCTGAAACTAGGTCAGCCAGCAGGTGAAACCAGAATGGGCAAGGCAGTGTAGTTACGTAAGAGAATTCCGGAAGGAGGATTGTATCAGGCCAAGAAAAATCCATGAAGTGGGAAGAGAATGTCTGGGGAGAAACAGAGAGCAGAGTGTAATTACCTAGTGAAGCCAGTTTCTGGTGTCAGGGGCATTATCTTGGTGAAAGGGAGGTTTGTATCCAGTAGGTACTCAATAAATGTACTCAAATATTTGCTGAATGTTCTTTGATTCCCTCCTTCATATACTGAGAATGCAGTTAGTTCATGCTGCATGCATTCTCTTCATTTCTCTTGTTGGTTCCGTCCCTATATTTGCACATTCTGGTGAGAGCTGTTGTCTTCCGAGATTGGCAAGGAGAGAAGGATATAGGGTGTGTGTGTCTGTGTGTGTGTGCATTGAGCATTCGACTGAGGCGGGGTCATGACAGGAATTAACCTCTCTCCTCTAGTCAGAGCGGAAGCTTTCAGAATGTTCTCAATTCCATTTGTAGTGATGAGTGTCATCTGTGGGCTGATTCACTTTAACTTAGAACCCACGTTCTCACAAACAGAAACACGAGGGTCCAGCTGGCACCAGAACCACAGCGGACTTGTGAATGGGCACCAGTTTTGCCACAATAGCCAGATTAGGCCCAGGGTGGGTGGGTGCCTCTGGTGTAACAGGGGTTAGCGTGATTGGGGACCTGCCAGACAGGGCTGGGGCGGGATTTGTTCAGGCACCAAAATCAGACCTGTGTGGTCAAGCTGTTTCACATGATTTGTGCCCTTTCTACACACACAACGTTGAAGAAGAGTCTTCTGTTGAATAACTTAGAAACAGGAAATTTAATTGAGAAGAACCAAAACTACCCACATGTGAACTTTTATATGGATTGTCAAAAAGGTTTACTTCGGCATGTCCATGTAACTATGAAGATGATGTCTAAAATGGAGAGGAAAAGCAACAGGTGACACCAATCCCACTTAACTAGGACGTTTTAAAAAAACACGAAGCTACAAGTAGGCAGAGGCATAGTTTCATGGTCAGGGACTCCTTTACATTTCCCTTTCTTGGGGTCCACTTTAGGGCTTTTGCCTCTGATCGTCTTCTTGTAATAATGCAGTTGCTTCATAAGCCCGCTTCACCTTCATGACATGGTGCTTGGCAGGATGGGAAAGGGAGAGGAAAGATGGACGCAAAGAGAGAGGTAAACACGGAGAGGGCTGGAGACACGGAGTGAGAGGGGGACAGGGTGAGAGGAGGCAGAAGACAAGCAGACAGAGAGACTGATTGATTAGACAGTGCCTCAGTTTCCCCTCTCTTCCCACTCAGTGAGGGTATGGCCCTGAGACAGCTTGGGATGCGAGAGTTAAATCAGCTCTTCTCTGTTTGATCTCAGCTCTTGAGTATTTTCCACATGTGAGCATCTTGGTGCTTTGGACTGTGTTTTTAATGTTTGAAGATAAGTATATTTTTTTCATCCATATTGCCAGTTATATCTGCTGCTCATCCAAGGAGATAAAGATTGGTTCCAGCCTTGAGACACCATAGTGGGTTGGACTTCAGTCCTGGAAGAGGTTCAAAGATGTTTTTGACTGTGTGTGATGCTTACCTTTGGCACTGGCTTTGAGGCCTATCAGCATGCTAGCCACAGGCTCTCCAGAGATTTCCTGCCTCTTCTGCATTCAGAACTGGGGATATATATGTGTGTGTATGTGTGTGTGTGTGTGTGTGTATATGTATATCTTTATATGTCTCTATATATAGATTATATATATCTTTATTTTCTAACTGTTTCTGGTCTGTTGCTTTTTGTTTTTCCTCTTCAGTATATCCTCTATCACAATTATGTGTCATTACGCTACTGCTGAGTGGGAGACACCTGTCCATTTAAAGCACAGCTCTTCCTTGAACCATCCAAACCTTGCTCCTGGGCCCAGCAGGAGTCTCTGTATGGCTTATTTTTTTATGAGCTCTGGTTGCTGGTGGTGGCCCCTTCTGGTTCTGATATTTGAATTTCATCTCGAGGTAGTAATTTCTTTTTGGCCTCCTGGCCCCAGAAAGGTATTCTGGCCTCCCATCCTTAGAGGACTGCCAGTTTTGGCCATACAGACAGTGGCCTGCTCTGACCCTCAGATCTCACTGATTGTTCAGAGCTCTGCTGGCAGGTTTTGGTGAGAGATTGTTTACTCAGCCCTTATGGTATGGGTAAAAAGAAAAAGGCTTAAGATGGGGTGTCATTGGAAGACTTCCCTCCAAGGACCACAGACTCTTCTCTAGCTTGTCTTTTTGCCTGAAGTTTTCATTTACTTCTCTCCGGAATCACTGTTCAAATACATGGTCACTTTGAGCTTGTAAAACCTGTTTCTTGATTTCTTCCCAGATTACATGATTTTATTTCATTTGTAAAATGGAAGTAGCTGAATCGGGCTGATCTGCCTTGAATGGAAGCTTAGAGGCTGATGGCGGAGAAGAGAGCCTTTGATGATGGGGGAGGTTAGGATGCTGAGGTGATTCCAATGTCTGCTTTTTTCTCCTAAGAGGATATACAGTTTACTTTCTTGCTTCATGTGTAGCTTGTGAAAGCTTAGTTGCACCTGACAGCAGTATATCGTTGGAGGGAAGAAATGGGAAGAGAGTATTTATTGTGGGTATTTGGGCTGCTCCTCTCTGACTCTGTTAGTCTCATATCAGGTTGTAAAATGGAAAGTAAACACTGTTTCCCAGAGGAAAGCTGTAATGATGGAATGACACGTATGATTTCTTTGATACTAATTCCTCCAAAAAAAAAGTTTCACTGCTTCAACTGGTAAATATTTGGGGTCTTCCAAATTATAATTGCCTTTGTCAGAGTAATTATAAAAAGAGAAAAGTGAATTTTAGCCCTTAAGGCCTTAGTCTATATGTCTTAGAAAAACAAGACATATAGATGCAGTAGCTCAGACATGTTTCTTTCATTCTTTCTCTAATTCCCTCGGTATTCATGTGCCTGCCAGTGTCCCAGGCACTAGAGAGACTCCTTCGTAGACCTGACCTTCAAGGAGCTCATTGTCTCACGTTTTTGTTGTTGTTGTTTTTTTTTTAAGAAGATGTTGGGGGTAGGAGTTTATTAATTTATTTATTTATTTTTGCTGTGTTGGGTCTTCGTTTCTGTGCGAGGGCTTTCTCCAGTTGTGGCAAGCGGGGGCCACTCTTCATTGTGGTGCACGGGCCTCTTACTATCGTGGCCTCTCTTATTGCGGAGCACAGGCTCCAGACGTGCAGGCTCAGTAGTTGTGGCCCACAGGCCTAGCCGCTCCACGGCATGTGGGATCCTCCCAGACCAGGTCTCGAACCCGTGTCCCCTGCATTAGCAGGCAGATTCTCAACCACTGCGCCACCAGGGAAGCCCCGTCTCACGTTTTTAAATACCTAGGAGTTTCTGACATGTGAAGGACCTGAGATGCGGTATAATAAATGCAGAAAAATACCTCAGGGCACATCTCCAGACTATGGACATTTCACGTCAGGAGTGTTTCTCAGTCTTTATGTGTATGCTTGGCAATCTTAGAAGACTAAACATTTATGTTTTCATTTTATGTTATTATATGATAATATAAAACAAATTAATTTGAGCACATTTGGAATCACCTGGATGACTCTTACATGACAGATTTGGCTACACTGTTTCAAAACCTGCCTCTGTGTTTAAGATTGTATGGCATCTGTTCCTTGTCATGGGCTGATGAGGAAGGCACAACAGTGGACTTGGTGCAAATGATGTGTCCATGTAAATTGAACGTGACCAACAGCACAGGGTGTTGGGTTGTCTGTGTCCTCAATGGAAAAGTGATCAGGGAGTGGGGTTTTGATCCTGTAAGTGTGGCTGGAAAACGCAGCACACAAGCTGCCAGGACCATACTGACACTGGCTATGGGGGTGTAGTTTTAGTAGAAGTGCATCCCTTGTCAGTTTAAATGAATGTTGCTAATTCTCATTCCACTGATTTTGCAAATGCGTGTTGGTCACATAAATGTCTGGGAGCTATAAGTATAAGGGGTTTATATCTGGTTTATGTTTGTTTATAGTTAAGTGACATAATATAAACAATATTTACATCAACTCTGGAAGCCATAGGAGATATTTTCTTTAATAAGGTCTACATGTTTATCAAGTGTGAGAAATACTGTTCTAAAAGGACTTGAAATCCTCAAGAACTGTATAAGATTGAAAACATTAGTTTCTCTGTTTTTCATTGCTTATTGATCTCGTCCGTCATTTAAATCGAGGGCATAATATTGTGGAATAAGTTCATCTTAAATTGTTCCCAGTCTTAAGGATCATTTTTGTTATTTGCCCACAGAGGAAACTCTTCTTGCCGTTTTCCTATGTCATTCATTCACTCCTTCATTTAAAAAACTTTTTTTTTAATCCATGTGTGCCTGGGACTGCACCAGGAATGAGGTGCTTTAAAATGATATCCAGTCAAAAATCAAAAGTTTCTTAGACAGTTTCTCTCTCTCCAGAGGTGATGGCACCAGTGAGAGTAATGAACGGGAATAATCACAAGGTGGGTGGTCTGGGTCCTGCTTTCACTGGGGGTCAGAAATCAAGCAGACCAAATTGACAGATGAATGGATAAAGAAGATGTGGCACATGTATACAATGGAATATTACTCAGCCATAAAAAGAAACGAAATTGAGTTATTTGTAGTGAGGTGGATGGACCTAGAGTCTATCATACAGAGTGAAGTAAATCAGAAAGAAAAACAAATACCGTATGCTAACACATATATATGGAATCTAAAAAAAAATGGTTCTGATGAACCTAGGGGCAGGACAGGAATAAAGACGCAGACATAGGGAATGGACTTAAGGACACGGGGGCAGGAAGGGTAAGCTGGGACGAAGTGAGAGAGTGGCATGGACTTATATATATTACCAAATGTAAAATAGATAGCTAGTGGGAAGCAGCCGCATAGCACAGGGAGATCAGCTTGGTGCTTTGTGACCACCTAGAGGGGTGGGATAGGGAGGGAGGCACAAGAGGAAGGGGATATGGGGATATAAGTATACATATAGCTGATTCACTTTGTTTTACAGCAGAAACTAAACAATGTAAAGCAATTATACTCCAATAAAGATGTTAAAAATAATAATAAAGGCATTAATTTTTTTAAAAAAAGAAAAATCAAGTGGACAAACTAAATTCAGGGAGTTTCTTCCTCTCTTCAGTAGAGCAGTTATCTCCATTTATGTTGTGTGGTGGTGTCACAGTTCCAGCAAGAGAGACTCTAGGCCCTGTCAAATTATCTCCACGTTCCCTCCTCTTACCACCCTGTGGGCTGTGACTGATGTAATGGAGGGGGGCTCACAAACTTTGAAGCCTTCGGGGCCAGGCAGGTAACATAGACCTGGTGGAGTGGAGTTGGGGCCCAGTGGCAGCCTCTGCTTCATATGCTGGGGGGACGGACAGATGCTGCCATGCAAGACATCGGCCCAGTGTTGCCAGCGACGCCAACTTATAAAGGATGGTGAAAAATCCAGATTTTAAGTAGGAATCTCCAGTTTTGCATATTCCATGAAGGACAAAGCACAGAGGCGGGAAAGATACTTTTTCCAGTTTGCAACCCCTGTTTCCTACCTGAGAATGTGCCCTAGTAAATTCAAGTGTCAGGCGTGATCTTGCTTTGAAGGTTCGTGTTGATGTGAACATGTGGTTCCATGGTACCCTAACTTAGAATTTTAATCATGCTACTTCTTCCCCTTCCAAGTTTGTGGGATAGTAGTTTGACCCAAAGATAGTCTGTCTTTACTCTCTTTTTTGCTCTTGGGTGTTCTTGTAGTTTCCTGAGTTACCTTGTTCAGGCTTAACAGATGTTGCTGTACAGTATTTACTGCCTCCAGATTTGCTGCCCTGATGGTGTGTCCTTGGAGGAGGAGGGCTGAGCTCTGAAAGCATTGAGATGTCCAGAACACCTTTTACCCTGATGTCTTTCTTTCTCTTCATTTGAAGCTGAAAGTATTTGTCACAGTTTTAAGATATGTTAAAAAAAAAAAAAGGAATGAAATAAAAATAAGGGAATTTAGTGATGAGAGGTTATATTTTCTGGTACCACAGTGGTATTTCCTTTCATTATTGGAATATTTTGTCCTTCAGTCAAAAAAAATTTTATGGGGATGAAAAGATGCTCATCACTAATCATCAGAGAAATGCAGATCAAAAGCATAATGGAATATTGCCTCATACCTGTTAGGATGGCTGTTATCAAAAACACAGAAAGTAACAATTGCTAGTTAGAATGTGGAGAAATTGGGACCCTTGTACACTGTTGGTGGGAATGTAAATTGGTGCAGCCACTATGGAAAATGGTATAGAGGCTCCTCAAAAAATTAAAAATAGAATTATCATAGATCCAGCAATCCCACTTCTGCATGTATATCCAAAAAAATGAAATCAGGATCTAGAAGAGATATCTGCACTCCTGTGATCATTGCAGCACTAGTCACAATAGCCGAGAGGTGGAAACAACTCAAGTGTCCATTGATAGATGAATGAATAAAGAAAATGCGGTATATACATACAATGGAATATTACTCAACTATACAAAAAGAAGGAATTTCTGTAGTATGTGACAACACAGATGGACCTGAGGACATTATGCTAAGTGAAACAAGCCAGTCACAGAAGGACAAATAATGTATAATTCCACTTATATGAGGTATCTGAAGTAGTCAACTCTTAGAAAGTTGAATGGTGGTTGCCAGGGGCTCGGTGATTGGGAAATGAAGAGTTGCAGTTCAGTGGGTTATAGAGCTTCAGTCGTTCAACATGAAAAAGCTCTAGAGATCTGCACAATAAGGTGCATGTAGGCAACAATACCATACACTTAAGAGTTTGTTAAGAATAGAGATTTCGGGCTTCCCTGGTGGCGCAGTGGTTGAGAATCCACCTGCCGATGCAGGGGACACGGGTTCGTGCCCCGGTCCAGGAAGATCCTACATGCCGCGGAGCGGCTGGGCCCGTGAGCCATGGCCGCTGAGCCTGCGCGTCCGGAGCCTGTGCTCTGCAACAGGAGAGGCCACAGCAGTGAGAGGCCCGCATACCGCAAAATAAAAAAAAAAAAAAAGAATAGAGATTTCATGTTATATGCTTCTTAACCACAAGAAAAGCAGACATGGAATACAAAATTTCTTTTTTACAGAGATAAGAGATTGGGATAGCTACAAGCTCTGTGTCTCATATCTTTTTGGATCAGTCCCAAATACAGGCTCTGTCAAGGTTTGTCCTTTAAATGTATTCACACCTGTCGTTTTCAGGTGACCAAGCAGAAACACTCGAAATAATGATACCTTCTGAGAGCTCCCTCCCACCACATACACACTGAAGGCAACCGCTCTCTTCAATTTCAATTTTTTGGGGGCATTTTATGGGCATGTTCAGCCATGATACCCCCTCACGATCATTACAATTATGGAGCATGCTCAAGTGACCATTTTGTTATAATGGTATCTCTGACCTAGAGTGTTGGGTTTTTTTAATGTCTGGATAGAAAACAAGTGCAGATGAGTTATTCATTCTGAAATCTGGTTGCAGCGGTGGAAGTTTCACCTGCTGTGTGCCTCTTGTGGCTGCCTGGTCCAGAGGTGGAGGGGTGGTGGGAGGTTGAGGCAGCCGGCGCTGGCTTGTTGCCCATCTCTTTAGGCATGGGGGTTGCACAGTGCATCCCCTGGCGTGACCCAGTCACCTCGTAATTCTTGCTCCTGTAGAACAGTTACAGTCTGCTCTGGCTGAGGTGGACGAATTCCTGAGGAGTCAACCAACATTTGCTTAGAAAATCCATGTTTTAGGATGTTCATATGTCATGTTTTCTAATGGACATGCCATAAACTAGTGTTTGTGTTTGTGATGCAAATATGTTTTCTTTTCCTCCTTGGGGATCTGTTGGCATAGCATGTACTTCAGTCTGGCAGAGATGGTTAGCCTGGGGATGTCAGTGAATGAATTACAGTGCATGCATTTCTACTCTAACACAGCACATGTATTCCAGACAAACCTCATGTTCTGCAAACACACAAAGGACATATGGACCAAAAAAGTAGGGATGGGGCTGATCTCTCCATATCTGTATAGCTTTGCAACCAGCATACTCAAAAAACCAGTAACAATCTGAATAAGATATTAGCACAATAAAAAAGTCACATTAGGGCCTCCCTGGTGGCGCAGTGGTTGAGAGTCCGCCTGCCGATGCAGGGGATACGGGTTCGTGCCCCGGTCTGGGAGGATCCCATATGCCGCGGAGCGGCTGGGCCCGTGAGCCATGGCCGCTGGGCCTGCGCATCCGGAGCCTGTGCTCCGCAACGGGAGAGGCCACAGGAGTGAGAGGCCCGCATACCGCAAAAAGAAAAAAAAAAAAAAAAAAAAAAAAGTCACATTAGATGCTTAATAGAAACATACGACAGTCCAGGGTACCAGTACAGAAAAACTGTAAATGTTTTAATGCAAGTATAGGATTTTTCACTTTGTTTTTTAAGGTGAAGGTAACTTGGTGGATGGAGGTACATGGGTTGTGGCCGCTGGATTACAGGAACAAGGACAGAATGCACAAAGACAACGCATGTGTACCGTCTGTGCTGGGAGGAAGCCCCCGCGGAATGGGCATTGTGTCCAGACTGAGTTCACCTGCAGCCGGCTGCCTTCAGCTGTGGTAATGGGCTTGCACTTGGTGACTGTTACTTGGGCACAGAGCATCGACATGCTGGGAATTGCAACTTCCACTTCTGCGTCATTCACCTATTGACCTAAGGGATGAGCTAATTGATGCTATAGGAACATGTACTGTGTCCGAGCAGTACTAGTCTTGAGTGAAAATGCATGGGAGGCTAAAGCAAGGCACAAAGCCAGAAATGAGGGTTAGATTGATTCTGTGTGTACAGGTCCGGAGGTTTTATATTGGTCAAAAAGGGATAGTGCATTGCCTCTCTCCTAAAAGATGACAGTGAATGAGCTGTCTTCAGGCTAATAAATATCTGTCCACAAAGGTCCACAGATCTGTTGGATAGGCTGTTACAATCCTAATGAACCCTGGTGAGAATTATGTTATGTTGTAGGTGAGCATTTGGGCCATTAAAAAGTGACCTATTCTGTTGAATAATATTTTATACAGTATTTTTTTTTTTTTTTTTTTTTTTTTTTTGCGGTATGCGGGCTTCTCACTGCTGTGGACTCTCCCGTTGCGGAGCACCGGCTCCGGACGTGCAGGCTCAGCGGCCACGGCTCACGGGCCCAGCCGCTCCGCGGCATGTGGGATCTTCCCAGACCGGGGCACGAACCCGTGTCCCCTGCATCGGCAGGCGGACTCTCAACCACTGCGCCACCGGGAAGCCCAGAATAATATTTTAAATTAAAGTTCTTATTTAGCAACTGAATAAGAATTCAGTTCTTATTGAATTCAATTTATTCAACCAAGTAAGCTGAATAATCTTATTCAACTGTTTTAAGCAGTACTAGCATATATTCATGGTGAAGCTGGTACATTTGTTTATGTGATTAACCCCAGGAAAAGTACAATGATATAAGCCACTGTGTTAGTTAGTTAGAGAAATAGAGCCAATAAGATGTGAGCGTGTGTGTGAGCATGTGTGTGCGTGTGTGGAGGTGAGGGGGCGTGGATTTATTTTAAGGAATAGGCTCACACGATTGTGGAGGCTGGCAAGTCTGTAATCTGCAGGGTGGGCCAGCAGGCCGGAGACCCAGGGAAATGCTGATATAGCAGTTTGAGCCCCAAGGCAGTGGGCTGATAGAATTCCCTCTTCCTTAGGGGTGCTCAGTCTTCACTGAAAGGTCTTCAACTCACTGGATGAGGCCTGCCCATGTTCTGGAGGGTAATCTGCTTTACTCGAAGTCTAACTGATTGAAATGTTAATCTCATGTACAAAAGACCTTCACAGCAACGTCCAGACATGTATGACCAAATATTTGAGCACTGCAGCCTAGCCAAGCTGACACATGACGTTAACCATCGCAACTACTAAAAAAAGTTTTCCAGATACTCTGTTTTTGAGATTCCCTATGCTATGCGAATTGGTTCTGGTGAGATCAGAGAGCATTTTTTTATTGCTTCCAGCTTATAAAATACGCACCAGAAATTTTTCAAATATTTATTTGAATCTGGAAAAATCCCTATACATATATTATATTCCCCTTGTACCCCTTCCAAATTCCTAAACACTTCAAAACCACATATCAAATTTCAGGGGTGGTTTAAAGTTATTAATATTTTTCTATCTGCCAAGAAGAGGCTTACCCTCCCTGTGTTCATGGCTCTGAGATGCCCCCTGGGAGAAGAGGGCTTCTTCACCCTGGTGTCTACCCCTCCATTCTCACCCTACAACCTCACTCATCCCCCAAATATCCATAACTCCACACTGAGCCCCTCATGGAAGAGACATCTTGGATTTAAGCAGCCTCTCAGCCATCTGGCAAGTCACGCCAGCACTTTACATTGCTGCACTTTCCCAGGCAGTTCTGCTTGCTTGCTCGCTTCCTTCCTTTACCTCCTCTCCCTCTCTCCCTCCCTCCCTCCCTTCTGCAAATGCTGTGGGAAAAGCACTATGCTAAGAAGTCCAAAGGTGAAGTTTTCATGAGAAATTGTACAAAAATCCCTAGAGTAGGAACAGGTTCTTACTTTACTGTCCCCAACTGCTAGTTTTTGTCCCTGAGTTGGTAGAGCTAACAGGGATGCAAATTGAGAGGCACAGGGAAGCCCAAAATGTTCCACCAGATACAGGTCCTAAAACTCAGCCATAAGGAAGCCGTGAGTTCCATGCTCAGTTTCCCAGGACAGGCATTATTCAGCTCCCAGGAGCTCTGCAAACGCTGGTTTTAAATCACGTCTTTTCTCAGGCTCTGCAGCTCAGGGCCTCAGACCAGCAACACTGGCCACACCCGGGAGCTCTTCCAGCAACGCAGACTGTAGGCCCCACCACAGACCTACTGAAGCATCTGTGTTTTAACGAGATCCCTGGGAGACTCGTGCATGTCTTCAACTCGGCTGAGGAAATGAGAACTGAGGGTGTGGAATGCAGCCACATTTGGTTGGGAGCTGCTATTCAAAAGGTAGAAAAGCCCCGGAAAGAGAATGTGGAACTGAGGTAGAAAAGATAAACATCCCGTGCTTCACATTTTGCCTTGGGTTGCCTCTGACATGAAATCCAAATTGTGAAGTGTTCATGACTGAATTTCCCATGAAGATAAAAAATATATACTTCCTCGAATATATTGTGTAATATTTTGTGAACGTGTTCTTCAGAGACAAATACACCTACAGAAGAGTGCAAGGAGCTTGGTATACGGCTTGCTGACTCTTCACAGATGGAACACTCTCATATTCGGCGTCCAGATCTAGAAACAGCACGCACCTAGAAGCCCCGGTGCTTCCTTCTAATCACCACAGCCCCTCCCTGACCCCCAGGCATGATTTCTTGGGTGTTTTTTTTCCTTACTACATAGGTTTGGCTTCTTGCACTCACCATTATGCTTGTGAGCCTGTAGTTGTAGATCTGTCATTTTCTCTACTGTATTCATTGTGTGAAGATATCACAGTTTATCCATTTTACTTTTCATGGCCATTTGGGTCATTTCTACTTTGTGGCTATTACATAGCATGCCGCGATGGGCAGTCCATCTCTTGGTAAGCATATGGACTCACACAGTGCCTTGCTTTTAATAACTGTTTTCAGAATAACTTCAGCTCTCCTTGCTAACTCAGGGTCATCATTATGAAGCTGCGTTTCATCCTGGGTTGTGGTGTAGCATATCCCCAGGATTTGTGGGGATGGTAGTTCAGTTTGGCTTTTTGAGTTCCTGTGTGCATTTTCTGTTCTTGCTGCCAGGTGACGGTTTACTATTGTCAGTTCTTCCTTCCTTCCTGGGTACCTTTGTTTACTGAAGACGCAGAAAGCAAACTGATCAGATGTATTAGAACTGTGTTCAGAACCCCTTTGAATGCATGTTAGTCCTGTGCCAAGGAGGGGGCTCACAGGCTGCTCTTCGTTCTCTCCTGACTTTGTCTGCTTTTGTATTCTTCTCAGGGCCGGATGCCTGAGCTTCAAAGGGCTGGAGTGCTGCCGTCGTTTTGAAATTAATTTTTTTTGGCGGTTTTATTCCTTTTCCATTTTTATTTATATTTTAACTCCTTGCCCCCTTTCGTTCATTTTGAAAGTTCCCCAAGGTAGACACTGTAGTTCTAATTGTCTTTGTAGAAATTATCCCATGCAGAAGAGGTCCAAGAGGGAGGGGATATAGGTATACACATAGCTGATTCACTTCATTGTACAGCAGAAACTAACACAACATTGTAAAGCAATTATACTCCAATAAAAAGAAAAAGAAAAGTAAGCACAAAACATGGATTTATATTATTATGAATACATGTGAGAAGTATGCACCTAGCCAAGAGTAGGCATGGTGTTATGCTGAGATGAATCCACAGAAGTCTGGCAAGTCTTGCACCTGGGTCTTGGGCCCCAGACCAATAGTTGGTTATTGATTATTGATTATTTTTAATGCTCTTTTCTTTGAGTCTCGGGAAAATGCTACAAAAACTGTACCTGGAGGTAAACAGATACTGCTGCTTTGTGAGGTTCTCCTTGTCCACTCAGGCCGATTATTGTAATAACCTATTACAGCTCCTTCTTTAGTACCACTTGTATTTAAAGCAACCATTCAGCTTTTATTTCTATTTTGTTTAGTAGATTTTAGGCCAATTCTACACTCCAGAAGGGATGTTATCCACACAGGTGAGAGAGGGCAGCTCATACCTCAGGGAAGCAGAACTGGAAACAAGGGCAAAATAATGGTTTCAGATGAAAAATGTAAACTGAGATAAATGTAAATGCACAGTTGACTGAAATTGCTTTTTCATTATCTGATGAACCAGTGAATTAAGATGATGGCTCGAGAAAAGACCGGTTTCTCTTTTCTTGGCTCTCCAGAGGGGTTGAGGTCAGATTCCTTCAGGAGATAGTGTTTGCAAATCTGCAGGTTGGTTGCTCTTCCAGTGGACTATGGCTCTGGGAGCACAGAAGTGGACTAGTTTTCAGGGCAGCTGATCCTGGTATAATGTGGAAAAGTCCGATTTTAATAGCTTTTTTTGGCTACCTTCTTTTTTAAATCACATTCCAGAAAATCACCCTTTGGTTCTTCAGAAAATCAAATGAAAAAGTAATTAAACTCCCCTGCAGGTTGCTAGGGAAGCAATGAACTGCAAAGTTGATGAGCAGTGGAGTGTATCTCAAGAAACTTCTATCTTGTGGAAAATATACCCTGGGCATCGTTGAATGAGACCAGGAACCTCTCAAAGGGTTTTAACTGTTGAAATGTCAAAATTAAAGATGTCAACAACATTTTATTTTAGAGGGGAAGTGTGTTCAAGAAAATTTGTAAGAAAATCTCTACAACTAATTTTGCGTTATTTTGATATTTTTTCATCCATCTCTGCATAAACAGAGAGACTGGAAAACCTTTATTGGTTTTTCATGGTTAGGTAGCAAGGTAGGTAGGTAAAAGTCAATGGTTAGGTAGCAAGGTAGGTAGGTAAAAGTCAATGATTCTTAAAAGTAGATTAAAATTTTTTCTGTGATATTTTTGTACCGTAACTAAACAAACACTACATGTATACAAATAGTTTTAAGATAGTTCAAAGTCATAGAAAAGAAATTCTCATTTAACTACATGATTATCAGGGCTAACTCCTAAAACCTTTCAGAAAGACTTTTAAGAAGGCCAGAGCAGGTTGTGTACAATCTCCAACAGATTTCCTTGCCAGTATCATGTATACTCAAGCATAAGGTCGAGATTTAACTGTTGAAGACAATGTGACTGTAGCTTATGCACCTAACAGTTATCCTTTCATGATATCAATAATAATTTAGAGTTAAATGCCAGTCATTCAATAGTTAGTAGCAGTTATTCAATATATATTAAATACGAATTCAAGAAGTAAGTTTACTTAAAAAACTAAAAATAGAACTACCATATGACCCAGCAATCCCACTACTGAGCATATACCCTGAAAAAACCATAATTCAAAAAGAGTCATGTACCACAGTGTTCACTGCAGCACTGTTTACAATAGCCAGGACGTGGAAGCAACCTAAATGTCCATCAACAGATGAATGGATAAAGAAGATGTGGCACACGTATACAGTGGAATATTACTCAACCATAAAAAGAAACGAAATTGAGTTATTTGTAGTGAGGTGGATGGACCTAGAGTCTGTCATACAGAGTGAAGTAAGTCAGAAATAGAAAAACAAATACCGTATGCTAACACATATATATGGAATCTAAAAAAAAAAAAATGGTTCTGATGAACCTAGGGGCAGGACAGGAATAAAGACGCAGATGTAGAGAATGGACTTGAGGACATGGGGAGGGGGAAGGGTAAGCTGGGACGAAGTGAGAGAATGGCATGGACTTATATACACTACCAAATGTAAAACAGATAGCTAGTAGGAAGCAGCCGCAGAGCACAGGGAGATCAGCTAGGTGGTTTGTGACCGCCTAGAGGGGTGGGATAGGGAGGGTGGGAGGGAGGGAGACGCAAGAGGGAAGAGATATGGGGATATATGTATATGTATAGCTGATTCACTTTGTTATACAGCAGAAACTAACGCAACATTGTAAAGCAATTATACTCCAATAAAGAAGTTAAATTAAAAAAAGTTTACTGCTGAGTGAACAGATAGAATTCACTTATATCCCAGAATATGCTAATTTTAGGAGAGAAAATGAGTTCTTTGCTGGTACTCATGTTTCTGTGGTATATAGTAAGAAGTCTTTGGGAGATTTTAGACAAGCAAATCCTTATCTTCTATAGAAGCTGGTGATGGGTTATCTATGTAATGCAATATTTTAATAAGTCCATGTTGATCTTCATAAAATCATGTGATTTAATTTGTTTTTAAAACTCACATATATATAATAATATTTATAAACTTAAACATTATTTTGTTTAAAATGCATCCTAATTTATTATTGAAATATATTTAGGATTCACCATATTGTTTTAGCCATTTAGCTTGGATGGAGTTCTGATTTCAGCATCCTCAACCCACAAACACACAAATCTGAAGTGGAAGAAAATGAAGCGGTCTCTGTGTATCAGAAATATTAGTTAGAAATCCCCACAGGACATTTTCTCCAGTGATGATTTTTGACTCTCTTCAGCTTTCTTAGTGTATGTTATATAGCAGATATTGGCTGCTTCCCTGTTGGAAACAGTGTGAAAGGAGAAAGGGGAAAATTAAATCAAGGCAAAAGGCAGCCAGCAGGTTGAAGAGGAGTGTATGCCCTTGCATGTAGATTTTAGATGCAACCCGGTGTGCTTCTAGAATCTCTCCTTTCTCACTGTGTTCAGAAGGGAATTGACCCTTTTCAGTTTGGCAATCAGATATACTAGTTTGTCTCCTTCCTGACCCTGTGCCCAGCCAGTCTCATCTGCTCCCTCCTCACCACTGTCTTCTTTACCCTGCGTGAGGCAGAGTCCTTAGCCTGCCTCAGATCCAGTACAAAGCTCCACGTTCTCCACTCCACCCCGCACTGTGTCCGCCTTCCCTAGGCTCCGGCCTCATTCATTCATTAATGCAGGATCTGTTGCTGGTCATATCTCTGGGTGCTGCAAGGGATGTGGAGACTGATAGGGTAACTGGAAAGATAAAACATCCACAAAAAACTCAGTATATAGAGCTTCAGATAAAATGTGGCATGGGAAGGATTTCTTGTGGTTGAATCATTCAGAGCAGGCTTCATGGAAGAGGCAACTTTTGAGAGAGCCTTGACTGATGTGCAGAGTTTGATTTCTAGATAGGAGTTACAGAAAGTTTTGGTTTTGATCATAGAGTAAGATTAAAATATTCTTTGACTAGGGAGAGATAAAGCTGTTTCCCAACTCTTTTCAGTCTCAAAAATTGAGAAAAAAAATAGTTAAGGAATGGGATAATTTGAAATCAACCAAGATAACATATTTGTCTCCTTTTTTGAAAATTTATATATTGTGTGTTGGGCACTGTGCAAAATATTCGAGGACAGTGAACACCTAAGAGTGTTTAGAAGATAGGACGTTTGAAGGAAATGAGATAGGAAAGTAGAGTGGCTGTAAAATTGGTTCTCCAAACCAGAATTTTCCTATGAATAAAATGAGATCTAATATACTTAAAATTATCTAATATTACTGAAATATTATTTTGTCTGAAAATTGCTTTTATTATATATGTGGTCCTATAAAACAGTTCTATATAAAATTTTTTTAATAAATAAAAAATAAAGTTATTTCTAAAATATATAAAAATTTTTAGGTACATTAGTGCAAAGAAAATCTTTTAATAAATATGTGAACATTTAAAAATTGCAAAGCAGAGTAGTTTTGGAAAATATTTAAGTATTTTAATCTGTTGATTATTCATCTATCTCTAAAACTTTTCTGAAGAATATATATTTTTTCCAATGTGGTCTTATTATGCTTTTTTCCTCCATAAAATTGCTTGTAATCTTCTTTGGAGTTACATTTTATGATTATTAAATTTGAAATTGTTGACATCAGCAATTGACTCTTCTCTGTGGGTCATGTTTTTAATTAAGAAAATTATTCTGTGTACAAGGGCTGAAGAGCACTTCAAGAGCAAATCCTGTGATAAGGTTAGAGCAGATTCTACTAAACAGAGGATATTCTCAATTTTTTTTTGGTACTGACATGTATGAATATTGACTTTTGTTAATATTTCAGCCCTTGATTGTCACAAGTTCTGTTTTTACCTCCCTTCAAAGTACTTTCTTTGACAAATACTTTGACAAGTTTCTTAGCTTTTATAAGACAAGACTTGTAAAATAAATTATCTCCATTTATGACTCTTTTGAACATTTTCCCGTACTTAGATGCTTCAAAATTGTAGGCCTTTTCAACTTCATTTTATTTTGGTACAGAATATAAATTTAAAAGATGTAGATGCTGATGCTTCTTCAGGAGATTTGTGTCTTCTGGTTCATGTGGTTAATGATATCACTCTAATTCACTATAGTGGAGGATAAATGCTGACAAACTTTCTTTTAATAAGCCTATTTTTAAAGAATGTTTTCAGGTTTACAGAAAAATTGTGAAGATAGTACAGAGAGTTCCTATATAACCTGCACCCACTTTCCCTCATTTTTAACATTTTGCGTTGGTGTAGTAATTTGTTAAAATTAATGAAATGATATTGATACATTATTAGTAATTAAATTCCATACTTTATTCAGATTTCCTCAGTTTTTCCCTAATATCCTTTTTTTGGTTCCATCATTCCATCCAGGACACCACATTATACTTAGTTGTCATGTCTCCTGAGGCTCCTCTTGGCTGTGACAGTTACATATTTCAAGCAAGCTACACGGTTATCACCATCATTCTTGAGGAAAGGAAATTTGGTACTGAACTTTTTATTAAGCATGCATCTTTGTTTGTCTTGTGGGGTCATTGCTGCTAAAAGGATTTACTGCAAAATGTAAAAGCTTTACCATCCAGTAAAATAACTGGTTATACATTTAAAACACACTAAAAATGGTTAAATCACAGTAGCGAAAACATTCTAGTTACTTTCTATTGCTCTGTGGCAGGACTCTCCAACTTGTGTTTTCGGTACCTATTTCCTGTACACTGTGCCTGTAATTTCCCAATTTCCCATTGATGTGGCCAAATGGCTGCCCGGCAGCACTGTGCATCTATCTGCGGGTAGCGGCACAACTGGCTGGTTTTCCAGGTGGCCCGCAGTCAGACCCCTCCATCTTTCTCCATCACCATCGAGACCTGTAGGAGTTATCTGTCTCCAGCTTCTCTTGTCCAAGCTTAATTTGTTTTATCAGTGAGTATTCCTGTTTCCTGCTCCTGAAAGGAAAGTCTTAGTTACATTGTATCTAGAGAGAGTCAGGAAAGGAGAGATGGGTTTATCACTGATGGTCTTCTGATTTAGCGGCGCATTAGTGAGAAGCCTTTTCACTGCACACATGTCTCACGCTACCAGGTGAACGCTGAAGGTAAAAAGCGCACATCCACTAACTCACCCTGGTTTATTTTAATGCAGCTGTTAATGACTTTAATGCTTAAGAAAACCTTTAATGTATAGTTAGTACACAGTTTAATAACAATTACTACCTGTTAATGCAACTTTTTGATTACAGAAAAGGGGAAGTTCTGGATAAATGCTAAAGGACAACAGGCTTAAATTGGAATTGTTCCTGGCAAAACTGGGAAGGTGATAGATGCTGTCTAAAGGGAAAATTTAGCATAGAAACTGATATGGCACTCTTTATTTTCTCCCCAACCCCTATCTTTCCTGTCAAAATAGAAATTTTCAGTGAAAAATAACTATAATACACATAGTTGCACTAACATTACTAGATTAAATGCCTACATTTAACTTGACTCAAGGTAAATTGATAGAAATATTGGGAGAGTGAATGTGCATTATAAAGTAAGAACTCTGAAATAAAGACACATATTCCCACATATACCTGCCCACTGTCTACATATATAAGCACATTGATAATGTGATGTCCATAAATGAAAAACTTTGATATGGACTTAGGGACAGGGTGAGAGCAAAGGCCTGTGTTCCTGGGTACAGAAGGGTTAGGTCTGCATTGCCCCATCCCCATTCCTGTGCTCAGGGCCTTATGCTAATAGACTATAACAGGGATCAAAGTAAGGCCCATTTGGCCCTCTGCCTATTTGTGTAAATAGTTTTATTGGAGCACAACCAAGCTCATTCGTTGATTGTTGTCTATGGCTGCTTTCATGCTACAATGGCAGAGTTAAGTAGTTGCAACAGGGATGGTAAATATTTTATATCTGGTGCTTTAAAGAAAAGGTTTACTGACCCCTGGACTATATAAGCTTTGCAGACTGACCTCAGAGCATGACCCAACTCTCACTTTTCGGTGTCCCCTGCCCTGGCCCCATAAGACAACATTTCAGTCCAAGGGGCTTCCACACCACACGGCTTTCTTCCTTTCAGCCCTTTTCCAATACACAACATAGAAGCAGACAGGAGATAACCACCGACTTCTCTCTAACTCATTGGGGTAGAGGAGTCGAGAGGAAGCTTGACAATAGCTAATGTTTATCAATTACCTACAGCATGCCTCGCACTGTTGTCTGTGCTCCAGTTGGGTTAATCCTCACATTTCGCGGTAGGTTCAAGTACTCTACCCACTTTATAACTGAGGAAACTGGAGTTCAAGAGGTTAAGTGTTTCACCATGGGTCACAAGGCCAGGATGTGCTGAGGAAGCATGTGAATTTAGCCAGGCCATTACATTTACCCCGTGCACTCCTCCTTCCTGGCTTCAGGAGCCCTCAGCTGTTTCAAGTGTGCCATCCTTAAACCTTCAGCACAGTGCCTCTTGCTGGCTCTGTCTTCCTCCCTCCATTGGCAAACTCCCAGTAACTAAATTTCAGTGATTTTAAATAGGAAGCAATTTGCAATTTGAAATGTTTCTAGACTTTGCATAAATCTAGTTAACATGCTCACCTTCCAGGAAGTTTCCATTTTAAAACCTTTTGGGAAGTGTTTCCCAAATAAGTACTTAGGCAAGTAAAATATTTTTTCAGGGTGACATGAATCCAGGAGGAATTTTACCTGCAGGAGATGTATTTGGGCTGGGGGTCCTGGAGTAGGCAACAGTGGTTGATTACCTGAGCTAGATCATCCTCTGACTCAGCAGCAGCAAAACAGCTGAGAAAAGCCCAGGCCACTGGATTGGCTGTGTTTCCCAGTCTGTGGGGTTAGTGGCACCAGGTTGAATAAACCACTGTTTGTTTTCTCTAGAAGGGAGAGCCAGATCACCATTCTGTAACTGAGTTAATGAAGAGCAAAACCTGTTGTGAGAAACAGGTGGCCAGTGTGAGGCTGTTAGTGGGCAGAGGTACATCCTGTCTGGAAAGCAAGACTTGAACCTCCAAAAGAGAACTGATGCTGCCCTGTTCTAGCAGCACAGCTGGATTTTGGCTGTTGGAATTTATTTTCCAGTCAGTTGAGGTTTATTCTGAAAGTATGTGTACTATGTAATAAGAGTACATTTTGAAATCATTCATTTTCACTTAACTTGTAAGGGGGAAAGAGGCTAAGCCTTTCCCCCTCAACTGACTAAATGACAGTATGGTTTGTTCAGGGCAGCCAAAAAGATCAGTTGGTGTCACCTGAATAGGAATATACTCATTATCCTTATTCCCAAAGAGAAATAAACTATCAGATTTTAAAAAGACTTTATTATTATTACTTGTTGTTGTTGTTGTACGTGGGCCTCTCACTGTTGCGGCCTCTCCCGTTGCGGAGCACAGGCTCTGGACGCGCAGGCTCAGCGGCCATGGCTCACGGGCCCAGCCGCTCCGCGGCATGTGGGATCTTCCCGGACCGGGGCACGAGCCTGTGTCCCCTGCATCGGCAAGCGAACTCTCAACCACTGCGCCACCAGGGAAGCCCAAAGACTTTATTTTTTTAGAGCAGTTTTAAGTTCACAGCAAAATTAAGAGGAAGGTACAGAGATTTCCTATACACCCCCTGCTCCCACACATGCACAGCCTCCCCATTATCAACAACTCCCACCAGAGTGGTACATTTGTTACATTGATAAACCTACATTTTCACATCATTATCACCCCAATTCCTTACTTTACATTAGGGTTCACTCTTGCTGTTGTACATTCTGTGGATTTGGACAAACGTACAATGATATGTAGCCATCATTATAGTATCATACAAAGTATTTCACTGCCTTAAGAATCCTGTGCTCCACCTATTCATCCCTCCCCTCCAACCACTGGCAGCCAATGATATTTTTACTGTCTCCAAGTGTTTCCTTTTCCAGAATGTCATGTAGTTGGAATCATAAAGTATGTAGTCTTTTCAGATTGGCTTCTTTTTCTTAGTAATATGCATTTAAAGTTCCTCCATGCCTTTTCACAGCTTGATAGCGTATTTCTTTCTAGTGCTGAAAAATACTCCATTGTCTGGATGCTGAATAATATTCCATTGTCTGGATGTACCACAGTTTATTAAAATCCATTCACCTACTAAGGGACATCTTGGTCACTTCCAAGTTTTGGCAATTATGAATAAATCTGCTATAAACATCTGTGTGGACATAAGTTTTCATCTCTTTTGGGCAAATACCAAGGAACACAATTTCTGGATCATATGGTAAAAGAATGCTTAGTTTTATTAAAATTTGCCAAACTGTCTTCAAAGTGGCTGTACTATTTTGCATGCCCAGTAGCAATGAATGAGAGTTCCTGTTGCTCCACATCCTCAATAGCATTTAGTGTTGTCAGTGATCTGGATTTTCGCCATTGTAATAGGTGTGTAGTGATAGTTTGTTGTTGTTTTAATTTGTATTTCCCTGATGACATATGATGTAGACTATATTTTTTCATTAATTTTTATTGGAGCATAGTTGCTTTTTTATTAATTTTTATAGAGTATCCTTTTTATGCTTATTTGCCATCTGTATATCTTCTTTGGTGAGGTGTCAGTTAAGGTCTTTGACCAATTTTGTAATCAGGTTGACCAATTTTGTAATCAGGTTGTTTTTCTTACTGTTTTAAGAGTTCTTTTTATATTTTGGATAACAGTCCTTTATCAGATGTGTCTTTCTCCCAGTCTATGGCTTATCCTCTCATTCTCTTGACATTGTCTTTTGCAGAGCAGTTTTTAATTTTAATGAAGTCTAGGTTATCGATTATGTCTTTCATGGATCATGCCTTTGGTGTTGTATCTAATATGGCATCGCCCTGTCTGAGGCCATCTAGGTTTTCTCCTAGGCTTATCTTCTAGGAGTATGATAACTTTGCATTTTACATTCATATCTGTGATCCACTTTGAGTTAGTTTTTATGAAGGGTGTAAGATCTGTGTCTAGGTTCATTATTTTGCATGTGGATGTCCAGTTGTACCAGCACCATTTGTTGAAAGACTGTCTTTGCTTCATTGTGTTGTCCTTGCTCCTTTGTCAAAGTTCAGCTGACTATATTTATGTAGGTCTATTTCTGGGCTCTCTATTCTGTTTCATTGATCTGTCGATATGATAAGATTTTAGTTGTCTATACTTTTACACATTCTATAATAAAGGAAAGTAGAAGGTAGTGAAAACTCCTGAAGTCCCACATTTCTGGATTAAATTACAGTAGACTTAGATTTACCTTCCTATCTGCAAACCTGTTTCAAAATCCTTCGCTTAATTCTCTGCTGCAGCCAAAACTTTGAGAAGTTGAGAATGGTTAAGATGTACACTTGATCATGTTGTCTCTTCCTTTAAACCTTCCAGCGCCTTACCACCCTCTCAGAATAAATGCCCCTCTTCCATGTCTTTCCTGTGCTTTCAGGCTCTGTGCAGTCATCTGGCTCTTGCTAACTTCTCCCCCAATCTGGTGCTGCTGGTGCCTCCCCCACTCTAAGCTCTTCAGCCTCACCAGCTTCTTCCATTTACAGGAACTGCTGCGGGCCCCTCGCCTGCCCTCAAACCCCTCAACCTATGGTTATTGGTTCCTGGAACAGGCCACCCCCACCCCACTTCTGCCTAGTTGGCATCTACTCATCTTCCAGGTCATCAAACTGCAAGGCTTCGTCATGTTCACCTGCTCTATGCCATCAGAGCATCTTGTACTTAATCTTCTTGGTGAGCCTAGTGAGGGAAGATACTCAGTATGTTTCTTAGCATTTTATTTACACGATCTAACATAGTGCCCTTTGGATGGCCTGGATATTTAATTTCCCGTGCTCAGATGTTAGGGTCATAGCGTCAGTTTTCTTCCAGCCATCCCTAGTGTAGGATGATGTACACATTTAATACTATTTGCTTTTGTCTACAGACAACCATTTAGGGTTTTAGATCTATGTAACTTACAGTTTGAATAAATTGGTTACCTCTCTATTTCGGTGCTTAAGGCAGCAAGACTCTGACTCTAAGGGCCAATTTTCCTACCAACCTTACTGGGTCACTGTGTTCTTTAGCCTGGAATGATGTTGACTGCACTTGACTATTTCCCGGGGGTGTCCTAAGACCAGAGGTGTCCAGGCATTCTAAATACTGGCCTTACTACATTACAAATACATAAACATCGATAAATATGTGCTCTTCTAAGTAAAATGTAAATCCTATGGAAGTGTGTGACATTTAAAATTTTTACCAATCTTAATTATACCTATTTTTTTCCTCCTGAATTCAGATAATTTATCTCTCAGCTTCAGTGGGAATATTTGCAATTTACAATGCTTGTTTCCCAGGGATCATTTTAAAATTTTAAGTTGTGAATTTTTCATCAGCAGTTTGCCATTATCACTCTCTTTCATACAAATCGTCTTGTAATTTATTGAACAAAAAGATGAAAAGTCTCAGATCTTAAACATCTAAAACCAGTTGGTAATCCAGGGTGTGTCTTTCTCATTTCATTTGATCTCTTTCCTTAAGATATAAATTAGATTATTTTTAGCGTGAGTGGCTCTCTCCGAACAGAAGCAGAGACTGTTTTTCATCTTGGCTGACTAACGTGTATGACCTGACCCTTAATCTTTACCCAGTATTTGTCTAGTACACCTGTAAACAGGTTTGCATGGTATTTGTGAATCCAAGCATAGTTGTCTTATATGAGGCCCTGGACTTAAGTCTTGTCACTACCGGGCACCCTTTTCAGCACCCAGAGGCACCACCCTGGGTGAGGGTCAGGAGAAAACAGAGCTGTGTGTGCAGCATTGTGTGGTCTGCTTGTTTAACCTTTGACGTCAGGAGCAAGGACACTGGGAGAGACTGGTGACTCCTATAATCTCGGGAACAGAACAAAAAGACTGTCTTGGTACCAAGTAATGGCACCCAGTCTGTTGAGCTAAAGAATCCATAGGTGTTTAGCTGCCTGTACAGGGCAGAGCATTTAAATCTTACATAGAGGGACCACGTATTATCTTGTTAAGATAAAGTATTTTTTGTTTTTGTTTTGTTTTGTGCAACAGGTGTGAAAATCGCCACGTGCAATGCATTGCAGTCTCTAGACATAATCCAGATGGTTCTCTAGTTTCACAGATAAGGATCGAATGAACCAAGCAGACAAAAGGAGGGGGAGAAGGGAGTGTGCCTCACTGTGTATGGTAGTGCTTTCCCCAAATAGCTTTAGGTAAATAAGAATTGATCAGATTATCTCATCTTAATCTTAGTTGTGCCTTCATTCCTTAAAGGAGTCCCTTTGTAATGTAGATGGTGCTTGTAGCAATAATACCTATCCTCTAAAATAATTTTCAAAAAATCTTGGTACATCAAAGTTTTCTAAATGGAGACATGCACTTGGGATGCACTTTTGGTATGAAGAGCTAGTTCCTCTGGAGCCAGATGGGCTGAATTGGAATCCTAGCTCCGATACCAGAATGATACTTACCTCTCTTGACCTCAGTTTCCTCTGTGGTAAATAGGATACTAGTGATAACTTCTTCATAAGGCTGTTGTCAGGATTAAGTGAATAGTACATTTAAAAGCTGAGATCACTGCTGGGACTGCATATGTAAGGTGCTTAATAAATGTCTGCTTCACTATATGAATGCTTCAGAATAGTCTTTTATTCCCTTGAAAGAGAATGGATGGTGGCAGTAAAGACTCACCCTGGTCATAGAAGTTTTATTATTTATTTAATATGAAGCTATCAAGGAAGGAGGTAAGAAAGTAATTTAATCTGGAAGGTGATGATTAAAAAAACAAATTAGGGGGCTTCCCTGGTGGTGCAATGGCTGAGAGCCCGCCTGCTGAGGCAGGGGACACGGGTTCGTGCCCCGTTCCAGGAGGATCCCACATGCCGCGGAGCGGCTGGACCCGTGAGCCATGGCCGCTGAGCCTGCGTGTCCAGAGCCTGTGCTCCGCAATGGGAGAGGCCACAGCAGTGAGAGGCCCGCGTACTGCAAAAAAAAAAAAATTTAGGAAAGTATGAAGCCAACTTTTTAAGTTCAAGTTGAGTTTTACAAAGAACTTCCAAGCCTTAGGCTCTACAAAATGGAAACATTTCTTTCTCTCATATTGGGAAGATTGATGTGGTCAGGCATCCTTCCCGAGCAGTTTCCCTCCGTGTGGTGATCCAAACATATTTCATCACATGGTTTCGCCATACTGGAGTTTTTCACTTCAGCCATGAGGATGAGGAAATGAGGAGGGAGGCAGAGAAGGAGAGGGCTGGGAGGAGAGGGGAGAAAGAGAGAGAGAGAGAAATAGATATGAGAGAGGGATAATGAGAATGCATAAGAGCTGAGGATCTTACAAAGGATTTTAGGGGCCAAACATGGAAGTGGCATGCACATCACTTCTGCTCCTATTCCTTTGGCCACAACTAGTCACATGGCTCCAACCTACCTGCCCAGGGTTCTGAGGAGTCAGTTCTCCCCTGTGTGCCCTATAAAAAGAAGCAGCATAGATGAGTATCCAGCTAGCCTCTGACACAACAGTTAACCATGTAACTTATTTCCTGCTAGTGGCAGACATTTTCTATAATTAATCTATTTGTACACTTCACTGTAAACTATTCCTGAAATTCTGTGTAATACCAGGACCAGCAAAGGACTCAAGAGAATTTACAAACATTATGTTCCTTTCTTATTTTAGACATTTTCAGAAATTCAGGGAATTTTCAGAGACATCTGCTTCTGAACATTTTATTGCTGTGCAGTTAGCCAAGAAACAAGGACTCTTGGTGACAGTATCTTAATGGCAATCCTTGACAGTCAGGTCCCTATTAACGAGAAAGTTTTTATGCTTTGTATACCGCTGATGGTCAGTAAATGACAAGAGACAAGGAAGTTAATGATCCTGTTGTACATTGAAATTACATGGAACAATGTAAGAATAGAGGTTTTTTTTTTCTGCTGTTTAATAAATATGGCTCACTACTGTAGCCAGTATTTGTACTCAGCTCTGACAGGAAGATTGATGGCAACTTTCTATGTCTTATATCACCAAATAAAGTGACTTATTCCTGCAGGTTTATTAATAATATTTCAGTTGAGCAGTTCTTTTCAATCATAATTGGCCTCTGCACACATTGAGTGGTTTTTTTGGTTTGTTTGTTTGTTTTTGTTTTTTGGGGGTTTTTTTTGCGGTACGCGGGCCTCTCACCGCTGCGGCCTCTCCCGCTGTGGAGCACAGGCTCTGGACGCGCAGGCTCAGCGGCCATGGCTCACGGGCCCAGCTGCTCCTTGGCGTGTGGGATCTTCCCGGACCGGGGCACGAACCCGCATCCCCTGCATTGGCAGGCGGACTCTCAACCACTGCGCCACCAGGGAAGCCCCAAGCAGTTTATTTTTAAGAGAAAAGCTGGGAGAGTTTATAGCTACGTGGACACACCTCAGGGCCATGCCTAAATAAGCTTTGGGTTAATATATACCTTACATTTTGAAGTGTTTCATAGTTCTGTGTACTGATTTTGAATCCCATTTCTTCTGCCAAGGTTCAGATGTTTAACACCACTGGGAAGCAATATAATGTAATGGTTAACCATGTGATCTGAAGTATCAGACTGAGTTTGAATCCCAATTCTGCCACTCAGTCACTATGTGACCTTGGAAATGTTCACTGTTTGCTATGATTGCCTAGATATTTCTGATAACAAATATCAGACTGGGTGGCTTAAACAACAGACATTTATTTTCTCACCATTCTGAAGACTGGACGTTTGAGATCAAGGTATTGGCAGGGTTGGAGGTGAGAGCCTCTCTTCCTGGCTTGTCAACGGCGGTCTGACTTTGTCTTCACATGGCCTTATCTCTGTATCACCCAGAACATCAGCTCCCAAACTTGAGTCAAGGACACCACCAGCCTCACTGACTCACTCCTTTATCCCCTAGCAGAACAGCTGCCCAGTCTTACCAGGTTTTCTTTTGAAATGACTCTGAAATATTTGTCTTTTACAAATGTTAATAATAACAAGTATGAGGACTCTCACATATAAATATAATATATATGAAATAATTTTTAACTGACTATAAAACAATAGGTATATGTACTTTTATGATCATAAAGTCTGAAGTATGTCTTATAGGGATTGGTGGGACATATTATTAAGTAATTAGTTTGCTACCTAACTTTTTTTCTGTAAATCTATTTAACTTTCTATGAAAGAAAAAAAACCCAGCAGTGACAAAAAAATCCTTCCCTATCAATCCTTCCCTGTGCATGTCCACTGCCCTCACTGGCCTCCATCTTCTAATATTAAATCATCACATTGTACACCTTAAAAAATCACACTGTACAACCTAAATATGTACAATTTTTATTTGTCAGTCATATCTCAATAAAAAAATGGGGAAAAAATGAAGTTGCTGTTCCACTGTTAAAAATATAATAATAATATGAAGAATAGTGCAATAGCATCTCTGACTGCTATCTTCCCTCCATTCTGGTCATTCTATTGTTACATTTTTCTTCCTTGGTTCTTATGTGTCTCTTTCCTAAAAAATATTCTGAAATTTTGACTTTTTTTATTCGGTTTTATTTAATTTTTAATCTAATTTTTTTGGCAGAAAAGAGCAAGTTAGTACCTTGTATCAAAACATCAACCTCGTGGAGCCAAGACTAATTCAGCCATATGAACATGTTATAAAGAACTTTATCCGTGAGATCAAACTTCAAAGCACAGAAATGGAAAACCTGGCCATCGCAGTGAAGAGGTATTGTAGTCTTTCCTGTCTAAGGGGCAGAAGGGGTCCTTTAACTGGCTCTCTGACCAAGTGGCACAAAAATGGAACTGCATTATCATATGGTATGGGGGGACGACCCGAACCTGAGGAATCTGGAGCTTTCTAAACTAAGCCAGCATGAGGGAAGCTGAGTCAGACAGTACTTTGTAGGGTCAGCCAGCAATCCATCAGCAGGTCCCCATGATCCTATCATATAAACCCTTCAAGGCCTGTGATTCCATATAGAACAGTTCAAAGAGATTCGTTATCTTATATCCAGCCACTTGAAACATACAGTATACTTTTCATCCAGAGAGGCAGGCAGACTCCATTTGAAGCCTGGCCTTGTCACTGACAGAAGAGTGACTTTGGGCAGGTTACTTAATCTCCCTGAGTCTCAGCTTCTGCATCTGCAAAATGAGGCTGTAAATATTCACATCCTCGGGGTGTGGAGACCTCATAGTGAGGCTTAGGTGAAGCACTTGGCACTGGGCCTACCACGTGGTGGGTACTCGGCAGTGTTTCTTTCCCTCTCTCTAACCCTCCTCACCAGCTTGACCTGAAAGCCTAAAAACTGTTGAACCCTTACTCTCATACAGTTTATATAAGCCACAGCTGGCTTACATAGGATATCTTATTGGTTTTAACAGCAACCCAGTGCCAAAAGAGAATTTATATGTGTTGCAATCCAAACATCAGCCTCTTTGTTCCCTGGAAGACCACACTCCTTTGGCATATATTGGGAGAGAGGGCGTTTTGTTTGTCACAGTTCCTGGGTGTTCCGCCCCATAGATGCTTCTCACCTTCATGTGCTCTGCCACCAGCAGCTCCCAGTGTGCTGTGCACCGCACTGGTCTCTGCCCAGCACTTGTAAACGGCCCCTTTCATAGGATGCCCCCCATTTGCATGGGGGCAGGTGAAGGCCGTTCCTCTCTCTTTAGTCTTTCCCTCCACATGATGATAAAACTATCTAGCTGGCCCTGTGAAGTAATTAAAATATAGAAGAGAAAATGTTTTAAAACACTGATGCTAAATAGGACTGTTTTTATAGTCCTAGAATCATACAAGAGTTGAACTATTCACAGGGGGTTTTTAAGTGAACATTTTCAGTTCCTGACTCCAATCTTTTCCCTCAAGTTTGCCTACTAGAGGCTTTCAGTGGGATCATAGGGCGGTCCTCAGATCATAAGTTTCTGTAGAGCATTCTGGGGTGTGGATCAGAGCCCCAGATTTGGCCTCCTTTGAGGGGTGACTAGCAGACACACATACTGAGTTTTTAAAGAGTCCAGTGAATATCTGTGAAAACACACTAACTCCCCTGAACACACACAGGTACGTATACACAGACCCACACAAAGATACATGGGACACACACACACACACATTCACACATAACCTCTAAGTATAGTCCTGTGTAAACCCATAAGGGAAATAAAGAATGGCCTTCTCTTCCCTCTGCTCTCATTCCCAGCCGGGCCTCTCTGCTGTGGACCGAGTGCGTCACGTGATGTGGAGCTGATGGTGCTTCTCTCCTCCCAGCTTCTGTGCTCTGTGGGTGGGATCCGAAGTCGGGCTCTGTCCTAAGCCCAAGGCCTCCTAAAGGCCGCTCTCTGAGCTGACAGAGACCTTGCCGAGGTGTTTAAGTGACTACTGTAAATATTCCCTTACATCCTTAACTAAGGACCATGCATCCCCACCTCTTTTTTTGGTTAGGGGAGGGCCTCAGTCTTTTTGCTCAGCACTTGCACCTGAAGAAGGTGTTCCCAGTGTCCTGGTAGGAGCCCTGGACTAAGGTTAAAGTGGACATTCCCAACATGGTAGACGCTTTACTGGGAATTGGGAATTGCTGGGGCAAACAGTGTGTCATTATAGACTACCCTGATTTACTCCCCCTCCCCCAAAACTAAGAAAGAAAGAAAAAAGAGTTGTTCAGAAGTGAAAAAGGCAGACGGAACACATTTGGGAGAAGTCCTAGATGCCCAGATGTTTGGGACTGGATGTCTAGAAGGAATGGCTGGAAAAAAATGATCATAACAAAGGGAGAAATGGATGTGTGGCTTAGCTATTCCCAGTCCCAGAGTTGACCAAAAAAACCCCGAAAGTTGCTGTGGAGATACATAATGCCTAGATTTCAAACATCAAGTGTTTGTAAACGAACTAGAACTAGCTGACTGTCCAAACTTGGTTAACATAACCTCGGGCAGGCTGTAAGGTGAAGAGGAAGTTAACAGGAGCAGAAAATAGTGATAAGTCACTCAGAATTTTACTTCCGGGTCTTCCCTCCACCCATCAATGCTTGTTTGGAAGCTCATGTAGAAATTAAATTAATGCATGAACAAATTGTGTTGGAAGGGAGTAAATAAGTTGAAAGCAGGTAGGATGGTATAGCAGAAGCTATCAGACTGGAAGACAGAGGCCTTCTACTGAGGTCCTGTTTCTACTTTTATTAACAGCATGTCATTGGGCCAAGTAAATTGACTCTAAATCTCATGGTGGCTGCTTTCAAGTCACTTACAATCTAGTTGAGTAGGCAAGACATATGCATGTGAAAATTTAGATAACTGGACACAGAGCTTAGAAAGAACAAAAAATAAAATTTTTAGGGCTTAATCTGAAGCTTCAATCATTGTAAAGTGACAGGTGTCTCCATACTAGACAACTGCTAAATAAAACTATCTGGGTATCTTCTCAACGAAATTTTCTCATTTCTAACTTTCTGGCAGATCAGTATTCTCTGCCTTCACAGAAATATGATTTATTGATTGTATTAATAAAAGAAACAGGAATTTTCTCAAGGGCAACTATATCTACATTCTAGAACTTTAGGGAACCAATCAGAAATAATTTTTGAGGTCTCTTCTTTTTTTCCCTTCTAACTATGGCATTTAGCATTGTGTGTTTCCTATGATAAAATTTCAAAATTGTATCTAACCATCTCTTTGCCATGGAGTTCTTTTCTTGTCTGGGATTGTAGCTCAGTCATCGCAGCAAAAAAGGTTTTCAGAATTTATTGAGAGCCTCCCAGCAATTTGGTATCTTTATCTGTTCTTTGCTACAATCTAGTTTAATACCATTTAATCTACTCTATTCCATTTATTTAATATCTAGTTTTAATGTCCCTTTACACCCAACTGATCGAATTGCCAACATCATTTTATTATGTGGAAGGAACAGGGAATATTATTTTAAATGGTATGTTTCTCCTCATCTGTAAAATAGAGAGCTTGAAATAGATGAGGTCACAGTTTTCTGTTCATGTTACAAGGCCAAGAGTATAATGAAAAGGTGTGCATCCTCTTAAATTTCAGAGCCCAGGACAAGGCAGCCATGCAATTGAGTGAATTGGAAGAGGAAATGGATCAGAGGATTCAGGCTGCAGAACACAAGACACGGAAAGACGTGAGTTTGTGGGATGGCCCCTTCATGCGACGAATCCTCAGAGCACCTTTTATGGACAGGGCACCGGGCATCCTCTGGGTGCAGCAAGTCCAGACTGCCACAGGCGCTCTCAACAAGGGCATTGTTAGTGCTGGTGGTTTTATCGGGGTGTGGGGGGGGGGGTAGAGTAAGGAGAGGGGGAGAGAGGGAGAGAGAGAGAGAGGAGAGAGGGAGAGGGAGGGAAAGAGAGACAGACAGTGACAGAGACAGAGACAGTAAGTAAGTAATCAAATAAAGTGGCTAATTTCAGATGGCAACAAGCACAGTAAAGAAACGGCATGTGTGATAGACAGGCTGCTTCAGGTTGGGAGGTCAGGGGCCTCTGTGAAGAGGGGACAGGAGAGCTGAGGCCTGAAGGAGAAGGCAGAGCCCGCCTTCCTAAAGGATGGTGGCTCCACCCTTAATACCACTGTCTTGCTGCCCACGTCCACCGCTACTTTAAATCTAGATTACAATGAAGTTAAAATGCTCTCTGCTAATTTTGGTGTTGTTTTACAATGGGATATACTTTTACTCATCAATATAGGAACTCTTGTAGTTGAAAGTTGGGTGCTACCTTCAGTGATTTCCATAGGAGAAATAATTATCTTCTTCCCTTATGAAATATATTTGGGTGATTGATGTTTACTGAAAACAGAAAATAGACATATTTCTTTGAGGAGCTAACATCAGGTTGAACATTCCCTTTTTTTCTATTCATTTTCCCCATTAACTCTGAGAGGCAGAAAATTGAGTGAGAAGGGCCTGGGGGTTGGCATCCAGTAGACCTTAGTTTGCCTCTTGGCTCTGCCCCGTCTCAGTTCAGTGGCACTGGAAAAATAACATAACCTCTGAGCCTTTGTTGTTCCAGCTTTAGATGGGATAATGCCCCCTACCTGCTTTAAGGAGGGTTGAGCCTGGGGATCTGTATGCGTGCCTAGAGCAGTGCCTGAGGTATGGTAGGGGCACCGTGGCCATTGCTGTTCTGCTCTTTTCCGGTGCTCTGCGTACCTTGTGTCCTTTCAGATTCTTCACCTTAAATTGCTTTACTACATGTATGCCTTCGGGTCTCTTGGTTGTCTTATCTCTTAATAACACATTTAATAACTGTTTGGAAGTCATGTTCACAGAGTGAATAGCTCGGAGTCCACGGTCCAGCTTTATTACGATGATTATCCCATTCTTTTGTTAGCGCTTTATTTCTTCTAGTCTAGAAACAGTAACATCCTATTTTTTTCTGCCTTTTTCCCTCTCCATCCATTTAATCTGTGCATTCATTCATTCATCACACACTTATCAAGCATATGTGTTATTCTGTCATCAAATCTCCGCCTCTTCCAGCTAAGCACTTCCCAAACTGGTTGTTGGTGATGGATACCTGACCATGGCCCTACCCCTTATCACTTCATGTTTTGTTAATTATACCATCTTCCTCATTTTCCTTGGCTCTGGTACAGGGGTGATGAATACATGGCATCTTTCTCTGTTCCACAGCAATGGCATAAGTGGCTAGTGAGTCACTGCACAGATGTGGTCTCTGAAACCTCAGCACACTGCTGCCAATAGAGCAGCTTTGGCCCTGGGATGACACCTATTTGCCAGTCTGCCCCAGTCTCCTAGTCTCTGGAATAACACATCCACGCTGACTGAAGGTTTTCCCTAACTCACCTCCACTAAGCATGGCTTACCTTGGCTCCCCGCACACAGTTCTTCACCCTGCAGCTCTGGCCTGGCTCATTGCTCTGCTTTCACTCCAGCTGGGTTTTTTTTTGCCTTGATAACTCCTCTCCACTTTCCTAAATTTTGCAAAGATCAGGGAAAGTCTCCCCTTCTCCCCAGTGCCCTCCCCTAGTCCTCTAGCCACGTTCACCTCTTCCTGACCTTGACTCCTCTTGCACATATAGTGTTTATCCCATTGTTTCAGTTAGGGTTTTAAAAATATATTGTAACAGCTTTATTGAGGTATAATGGGCATGCAATAAACTTGTACCTACTCAAAGTGTAGAATATGATAAGATTGGATATGTGTATATACCGAGAAACCATCACCACAATCAAGATAAAGGTACGTTCACATACTGTTGGTTTCCATGCCCCTGTGTCGTGACATCCTTCTTTGCCCCTCGTCAGGCAACCATTTTATGTCTTCTTTGGTGAAGCATCTATTAAAATCTTTTGCTCACTTCTAAAACTATGTTGTTTGTTTTCTTATTATTGAGTTTTGGGAGTCCTTTATATTTTCTGATCTATAAATATTTCCTCCCAGGCTGTGGCTTATCTTTTCATTCTCCTAACAGTGTCTTTTGAAGAGTAGAATTTTTTTATTTTTATGAAGTCCAATGCATCATAGATTTAAAGTAGCGGTGGACGTGGGCAGCATGGATATGTTTTTTCTTTCATGGATATGTTTTTGATATTTAAGAAATCTTTGCGTAACCCAAGGTTGCAAAGATTTTCTCCTGTGTTTTTTCTATAAGTTTTATTGTTTTAGATTTCACATTTAGGATCTGTTTTGTAAGGTATGGATCAAAGTTCTTATTTTTTGCATATGCATATCTAATTGTTCCAGCCTATTTGTTGAAAATACTATCTGTTCTCTGCTGAATTGCCTTTGCACTTTGTCCAAAATCAGTTTTCTGTATTTGTGTTGGGTTTATTTCTGGGCTCTCCATTCTGTTCCATTGATTGATTTGTCTATCTTTATGCTGGTATTACATTGTCTTGATGATTATTGCTTTATGTCTTGAATTATTAGTTCCATAATGAGTCTAGTATTAGTTCTTCGCTGTGTTCTTTTTCAAAGTCGTATTGGCTATTTTAGGTCCTCAATTTCCGTAGAATCAGCTTGTCAATTTTGAAAAACAACAACAACAAAAACCCAAAACCTGTTGGGGGTTTGACTGGACTTCATTGCATCTACAGATCAACTGGGGGAGATTTGGCATCTTATTAATAATGAATAATCCACAAACCTGATATATTCTCCATTTATTTAGGTCTTATTACACTCAACTCCACTGGTTATAAACTTAAAACTTTTTTTGAATACAGAACATAGGATATTAAATTCCATAATGTGTTAAGAGAAAAAGGAAACTGAAAGATATTTGGGCTCATGGGAGCTGCAGCCCCTGACCTCCTGGAGTGCCCTTTTGCCATTCTCTGTACCAGGGGTGACACACATGAGAAGTACCAGCCTATGGGGCAGCACTTTGCATAGAAATTTGCAGGTGATGTGGTTTGAATTTAGATAAGGTGTAAACTCTTGGAAAAACAGTAAACCCATCAGGCCTTCCTGAGTCCTGATGACATGATAGGATTCAGCCAAGCACTGGGGCCCTTGATTGTGCCATAGCTTTTAATTAAACACAGCAGTATTTAATTAGCTAGTTAATTGATGTGCTGCAGCCCTCTATCACAGTTGAGTAGTGGTCTTAGAGGTGTCACCCCAGGTTACGGTGTGTATGTAGGTTGTGGGATTCTGCAGCTCTTTCAGTCTTGTAAGTTTCCATTCCGGAAGTGCTGGCCATCTAAAGTTTGGTTACTTCTGTTTTACCTTCTCACTATCTCTGTGTAGGAGACTTGGGGTCAGTCTTAGTTTGACACAAAATGTTTCTCACCTACAGGATTTTGAAGAACCTATTTAAATCAACAAAATCATTTTTTTTTCTTTCAGGAAAAACGCAAAGCTGAAGAAGCCCTCAGTGACCTCAGGCGTCAGTATGAAACAGAAGTGGGAGATCTACAGGTGACAATAAAGAAACTCAAAAAGGTAGGTATGTGGCAGCTGGACTTTGAGGGGTACTTTCAGTATCTCAATGTGTCTACATTTTTAGCAACTAAAAACATGTGGAATCATATTGAAGCAGTGGATAAATCAGATTTCAGAATCAAATTGGACTCCTTGGCAAGGATTTTTTTTTAAAGGCCTGTAATTTCTGTTTCTAAGGGCAGCCTATCTTCTGCATAGATCTAATAAATATTTCTGGTCCCTTGAACAGTTGTCCATCAAACCTCAGTTTTCTTTCCTTGGTCTTTACCAAGTGCCCTCAAGTCCCATCTGTCTAGTGGACTGTCTGCTCATGACAGCAGGGACACTGTCTTTCCTGGTCATGTAGCCCTACACTCAGCTTACCGCAAGGTATATGTATTCAGTGAATATTTATTAAATGAAATGAATATTTCTCTTCTCTGTGGAAAGTTCCAGATCTAGAGGACCACTGATCAGCAAGAAGTGGGAGAGAACCTGTTGACATGAAAGCAGAGGTGTGATTGGTTTTGGCCTCTGGTCTATTTGGTTTCTAATGATTAGGGTCCATTTCACTCAGTGGTATGCTGGTAGATGTTTAACAACAGGCTCTGGAGAGGGGAGGAAGGGAGGAGGCATTTGTAGCATTTGCCGATCTTCATGGTATAAATATTCCCACCATTACCGATTTCAAGCTACCAAGTTGACATCACTGAATGCAGAGTTTGGGAAGAAATGCTTAAAATAAATAGGCTCTCGCCTGCTGGCACACATTGGCTCCAGCATAATACTGGATTCACTTCCTGCATGTGGATGGTCTCCATAACTAATGGAAATACCTTAGCTAAAATGAAAATGGGTACTTAAAAAATAATCGTCCCCGAAAGTGGCATTGTGAATTTAGGCACATCACTTTGCTTCTCTGGTTGTTCATATGATAACCTTTAACGCTCCTTCCAGTGTTTATACCGAATGAGATTAAGTGACAATTAATGCATTTGTGGGTTACTGCAATTCAAACCTCTGGAATTATTAAGAATTCTCCCAGTATCCTTCTTGGAAAAGTATTATCAACGTCAACTTTATATCTGATTTCCAAAGGTCATTAGACCATAATATTATTCTTGTATTACAGAATTTGAATGGACCAATCCTTTGCTTAATGCTAGAGTCACAGATTCTCCTAGTCACTGTCCTCAATTATTTCTGTGTCATCCAAATCTTTAAGAGAATGTTTGCAAGAGGAGACACAGAGTTGTTTTTTCATATAGCATATGATGAAGACCAAATAGGCCCTGAACAGTAAGAGTCAGGAGTGACAAGACCCGAGTCCTTATCAAGACTGTGCCAATTTCCGACTTCCCTGGTGTTGCAGTGGTTAAGAATCCGCCTGACAATACAGGGGACACGGGTTTGAGCCCTGGTCCGGGAAGATCCCACATGCCGCAGAGCTAACAACTAAACCCATGCGCCACAACTACTGAGCCTGCGCTCTAGAGCCAGCGAGCTGCAACTACTGAGTCCGCGTGCCACAACTACTGAAGCCCACGCACCTAGAGCCTGTGCTCCGCAACAAGAGAAGCCACCGCAATGAGAAGCCCGTGCACCGCAACGAAGAGTAGCCCCTGCTCGCCGCAACTAGAGAGAAAGCCTGTGCATAGCAACAAAGACCCAACGCAGCCAAAAATAAAAATATTTTTTTAATTTAAAGAAGACTGTACCAATTTCTTCTATAACACCTGGGACAATTGGCTTCATCGTTCTTTTTTTTAAATAAATTTATTTAGTTATTTATTTATTCATTTATTTATTTTTGGCTGCGTTGGGTCTTCATTGCTGCACACGGGGGGCTTTCTCTAGTTGTGGCGAGTGGGGGCTCTTCATTGCGGTGCACAGGCTTCTCACTGCGGTGGCTTCTCTTGTTGCAGAACATGGGCTCTAGGTGCACAGGCTTCAGTAGTTGTGGCACGCGGGCTCAGTAGTTGTGGCTCACGGGCTTGGTTGCTCCGCGGCATGTGGGATCCTCCCGGAGCAGGGATCGAACCCGTATCCCCTGCCTTGGCAGGCAGACTCTTAACCACTGCGCCACCAGGGAAGTCCGGCTTCATCGTTCTGATCATTAGCTTCTCATCTGTAAGATGGGATTAATAATAAACTGTCCTGTCTAAACCACAGTGACTGACATTTTATTGACTTTGTAGCTTATTAAGGTCTTCTTCATAATTTAAAAAAATCAAATTCTTAAACTTTCTCTGAGAAAAGTGCAAACTTCCCACTTTTACAGATGAGAACACTGAGTTCCAGGTTAAATAACTTGCACAAAGTCACTCAGCTAATAAGCAATGGGTTGTCTTTCTGTCTTTACACAGTTGGTACTTTCTCACTTATACCAGACTTCCTGCCTGCCTGATAGGGTTGTTCTGCGAGAGAGTAAGAGATAATTTATGGGAGAACATGTTAAAAGCTGTAAAGGAATATACAGAAGTTTACAGATTTAGTATAATCGCCAGACATTACCTTATGCCAGTGGTTCTGAGAAACTCATTTTTTTCCCCACAATTTTTTTTCTCTGAAATTGGCATGATCTTAAAATCAGTGGCTCTTTCGGCTTCAGCCACTTGAAAACCTTCCACTGATGCCATCTGGCAAGATGAAGAAAGTCTATCATCAAAATACTTAGATTTTGATGAAATATCGCATTCATTTTGATCAATGCACGCATATTCTATTAATGGACACCCACAAATCCCCACATTTCCCAAGGGATGTAAGCTATGTGTAAGAAAGACATTTTTGTTATCCATGTTAGGGATGCTTCTGAGCCAATTTAGTCTGGTAATACTCAGTAATCAACCAGGAAGTAAAGCTCATTTGTGTATTTATATAATATTGTGTGTGTGTCTCTAACTTCATACCATACTTAAATATTATTGACTTAAATCATTAAATAAGCATTTTTTGACATCACCATGAAGAAAACATAGTTGATTTTTGACACCAATTCTGCTCTTAAAAATCTTGGACTCTAGTAAGAGAGTTAAAACACTCATAAGTAATTATGATATAGAATAGCAAGTGTTAAATGCAGATAAAGTTTAAGAGAATATAAAGGTCCAGACTCATACACAATATAACTGAAAAAGGGGGGACTGAATTGCTTGATAGTTGAATCGTTTCCCCAAAATGGCTTTTCAATTGTTTCAAAGAAAAATATACACACTACTATATATAAAATAGATAACCAACACGGACCTACTGTATAGCACAGGAAACTATACTCAGTATCTTATAATAACCTATAATGGAAGAGAATGTAAAAAAAGAATATATATATATGTGTGTAATTGTACATAAGTACATATGTATAATATGTACTTTACACCTGAAACTAACACACTGTAAATCAACTATATTTCAATTTAAAAAAAAAAGAAAAAAAAGGTACCTTGGCAAAAAAAAGAAAATTCATGAAATAAGAAAACCCCTTTTTTAAATGTTTAAATTAGTTAAAGCAAATTTTCAAACCCTTCTGGATTATATACAATTTAATGATTTATAAGGTTGTATAATGTTGAAAATTGGAGACTTCTAGAATTCCCGTATCTATATGCACATATATTCCTAAACTTAACCAAATCAATTCAAAGTGAGTTTGTAAATGCCCAACTTTATTTGCTTTTTCAGCTAGAAGAACAATCAAAACACATAAGTCAAAAGGAAGATGTGGCTGCATTAAAAAAACAAATTTATGACTTATCAATGGTAAGAATTAACTTTTCACTTACAGTAATATATTTCCTGTTAGACTACTGTTTCCTAAATAAAATCATGCTATGATTTCAATGTTCCAGGAATAAAAGCTTAAAGAGAAATTAATACTACAGTTAGAGAAAGTCTTTGAAATACCTCTGACTAAAGGTATTATATTTATGCAGCCTTTTTCCCTCAATGATACCTATTGTAAATGCTTTTCTTTTTTTATTTAAAGCAATAATGGCATGGCCTTTAAATTTTAAATAGTTAACCCCTGCATTCTTTTTTTTTTTTTTTGCGGTACACGGGCTTCTCACTGTTGTGGCCTCTCCCGTTGCGGAGCACAGGCTCCGGACGCGCAGGCTCAGCGGCCATGGCTCACGGGCCCAGCCGCTCTGCGGCATGTGGGATCTTCCCAGACTGGGGCATGAACCCACGACCCCTACATCGGCAGGCGGACTCTCAACCACTGCGCCACCAGGGAAGCGCCCCCCTGCATTCTTATAACATCAACTTTTATCTGTTTTCCCTGGCTTTGTAAGATGAGGTATTATTGCCCTGCCCTTCCTCCAACTTCTGTCTGTCCCTTTTCCATCTTCTGCTGACCATATCTTTAGTTTCTGTTGCCAAAACTGATAACATCTACATCTATTATATTATCGTCATTTTCTTTGTTTTCAGGTTGACTCTAAAAGTTGAAAACCAATAATGAACATTTCCTTTATCGTGACTCTAAATATTCTCCCTGCAGAGCCAAGAAGTGAGCTAGAATTGCAGTTCTTTCTCTCCAGTCATTATCCCTGTGCCACTCAAAAGAGAAGGTCCCCCAGCTTTGTGGTCAGATAAATCCCCTTTATGCATTACCAGTTTCAGATTTTGCTACCTCTTAGTTGGTTTTGTGCTTGGATCACAATGTTCTCGTAGAGTTGCTTACTTCTCTTGGACTCTCTGGTGGAGTTTTTGGTTTCTTGTAAGAAGAACCTGCCATCTTCACGATATTACCTATACCTTGCAACTTCTTATTTATTCTTTCCAGTACATGGAATTTGTTTTTTTTCTCCTTGAAAATATTAATTTTGGAGTCCAGGAAATTTCAGTTCTTATTGGACTGGCTGCTTTTTAAACTTGCTACCCAGATGTCATCTTGGAATTTCTGATCATTTTAGGTAGCTGTGGTAGGATTCCTGTACAGCTGGGCAAACATCTGTTTAGTTCAAGGCCTCCCCCCTGGAAGATGGCCTTCCTCAGAGCTCTATGTGTGAAGCTGGCTGTCAGACATAGGACCCCAATTACCAGATGCACGGGGCCTGGATGTTCAGAGAGAAGCCTTAGCTTTCCTTTTGGGAATCATTCAGTTATTTTTAAAAAGACGAACCCCATCTTGTTGCCTTTGGAATCAACTCTGGCTTATCTGCTCTTCTTTCTTAGGGTAAGAGCAGGTAAAGGCTCGAGAGCTACAGTTTTAATCTCTATTTCCAGACCCCCTTCTCACTCTCTGGGGTTCTGCCTGACCAGTTGTCTCTTCTTTGTTCTACAGCAGAACCTTCAACACACATCTTCTGGACCTCCTTTTCCCCTCCTCTCTTCCCTTTGTCAGCACATTGCCATCCAGTTTCCTTTTTCCAGCAATATGTTTAAATCACTTGACTGCTGATGGGCCCCTCTTCCATTCTTTTAATTTTTATTGGTTTATTTCCTTTGGTATTTCATGTTAATGGGGTCTCAAAAGGGGAAGAAGACAAATTCATGTACCCAGTCCACCATATTGAACTGGAGCCTCCAATGATTTTTTTTCTTCTTTCTCTTTTTTTTTTTTTGTTTTTAAGAAAAATATAGAAATCTCCTAATCACACTGGCTTATTTTCAAGTGCAAAATTAAAAATGTTAGGTGATAGGATTTATTGTGAAAAGTAGCCAGTCTACCTGGTAACAGGTATTGTTAATTCCACAGAGTATCTATCAGTAGTTCCACAGCTCTCATTAAGTAAAACAGATGTTTAAATGTTTGGTCTCCATTAATTTGCCAATAACATGTTAAAGTACATCATGATAAACTCTTGACTGTTGTAGTTTCACACCAAATGTCAAATATTTTTTAAAAAGCTTTGAGGATTTAATTTTTGACACTTTCTTTAATACTTTATGAAAATTTCAAATTACCTTGAATTGATAATTAGTTCTTTGAACACCAAGATTTGAAGACTTGCGGAGGGGAGAGAGTGATGTGTGGGAAGGTTACACTACACTTCACTTCACTTCACCCGGGTAGAAACTCTGAGTCTAATGACCTGCACTGTGCCTTTCCTCTAGGAAAATCAGAAAGTTAAGAAGGATCTTTTAGAAGCACAGACAAACATAGCCTTTCTTCAGAGTGAATTAGATTCTTTGAAAAGTGATTATGCTGATCAGAGTCTGAATTCTGAAAGGTATGAAACTTCACATTTTACTTTTCAGTTTGAGTGGAATGTTTATTTAGGTAACCATCCATGTGAATGAAGCTCAGTAATAAAGGGTTATTTATTAACTTTACTAATATGTTCTTTGCTTTCTAAAGATTTTACTTTTAGTGTCAGATTTCCTAGTGATTTTTGTGTTTTCAATTTTTTTAATTATTGGCTGCTCAGGAAAGTGCAGGGCTTAGTAATGTTTGAATTAACTGGCAGCAGAAGAATATACCTAAAGTGTCAAGAGGCAGCGCTAATTGAAGTGCTTTGAAGGTAGGAATCCTGGCCCTACAACAAAAAAAAAAAAAATAGAAAATGAGACATCTTAGGCAAGTCATTTTATTTTGCTGTGCTTTAGTTTTGCAGTATGGTGTTAATAACATATGACCTAACACACATGTACCCACAGAGGCATGTAATTATATATAAGGAAGATACCCATGTATATTTATATAGGGGTATTTAAAGATAAAATGCATCTATATGCATTAGTATATGTGTGTATCCCCTAGTACATGTATACTTGAGAGAAACACCTTGTGTTTTGTTTGTTGGTTTGCAGACTTTAATCAGAATTAAGGTCCTGTAATGGAAAGCAGTGAAACATTTATTAAGTGCTTACTGTATACAGGTCCCTGAACTAGATAAGGAGTTATGAGTGTGGAATATATAAAAAAAGAAAAGACGTGGCCTCTGCTCTTTGAGAACTTCAAATTTAGTTGGGAAAAATTAAAAGTTAAAAGGGTTATGGAGTTAAACAGCATAAGAACTCAGCAGTGTCAGAAACAATACCACTGCAATGTCACAGGTTGGGTTCATTGCCATGAGATGGTAGACAGAGTGTTCCTTTAGTCCAGAAAGGTGGAGACTTTATAAAAGAAGAGATACTTGAGATGAGTTTGTCAGCAAGCAACACAGGTCACACTGACAATTGCCTGGCACTGTCTTTAGTACTTTACTAGCATTAACGCATTCATGGTTTCCTATGAGATAGGGACTTTCCTTATCCCCATTTCACAGATGGGAGAAGAGTCTCAGAGATGTTCCAGGTGAGGCAGAACCCAAAGCAGGGGCAAGGACATGGGGAAGGATAAGACTGGTTTGGGGAACAGTGGTCATCCTGGTGGACAGAAAAAGATATTTGGAATGGAAAGGCAAACGTTTAAAAAAAGATTAAAAAGTATAAAAGCTAGTTTAAGGCTATGATGTAATGCCCCAGAATTTTTGGCTAAGGAACTTAAATTCCTACAGACAATTGGGAAACTTTTAGCCTCATCAAGAGAGCAAGTGGACAGCTTATTGTAGACAAAATTTGACAGCCTGAGGGTTTTTGGAAGCTAGTGATGGGGTTTTATCTGCTTTGAAATGGGGCAGGTGTGAGGTAGGGGCTGGAGGTAAGTGGCTGATGTTCTGAGTGGACCTTTTAAGGAGGAGGCCGGGGCTTCTTCATAATAAAGCAACAGAGGAATCTGTTGAGCGTGAGTTTACAGTGAACAGAGAAAGCCTGGTCCTGTGGATTCCTCTGTGGCTTAGGGTAAGGCAGGGAAGGCAGGGAGGGCAGGGAGGGCTGGGCGCACAGAGGTGAGAAGGAATCACAAGAAGGGAGAATATAGCTGGGGCTGAAGTTGCATATGGCTTGGAATGAGCAGAGAAGAGTCTGAGGTGAGAGAGTGAATTGGGTGGAAGGGACTGGTAATGTGAGTAGCTGGGGAGAGGGGACTTAGCAGAACATCAGGGGGTTCAGTCCCAGTGAAGAACAGAGTCAGGTCAGTGGGCTGGGGTGGAGGAGCTGGTGGGTGCGGGGAGGGGGATGGGGGGAGTAGAGCCTTGCGAGAGGAAGCAGAGGCGTGGGTGTGCTAGTGGGTCACAGGAGGAGAGGAGGCTGCTGATGTCTCAGAGGAACCGGGCAGCAGCACAGAGAGATAGAAGACCACGGTCAAGGACACAGGCCTTCGGAAAAGGCGGAAAGAGGTCTGGGAGGGTAGGTGTCAGTAAGGCAGGACTGAACATCTAATCCGCATTCAAACATAAAATATAATTTTACAGGGATCTGGAAGTAATCCGAGAGTACACAGAAGATCGAAATAGTCTTGAGAGGCAAATTGAAATACTCCAGTAAGTTCTCATATAAAGTCCTCATCACATTTACATTTAATTATATTTTGTTAGTAAAACAGGTGCCACATGTAACACGAGTTGCCATATATCAAAGGCTGGGTTCGCGGCTCCACGCATGTCCCTTCTCGACACGGTGTGTTCAGCACGTCAGCTTGGCTTTCTGATGCTTCTCATCCTACGTAAACTATTCAAATCCAGGGACTAGAGTATAATTCTCTAAAAGTCCTCGCAAGTCAGGTGATATGTCCGGCACGTCTTTATGATACCTTTATTTTACTGTAAAGGACAATGGCCCTGACCTCATCAGCTTTCTCTGCAGCTCAGCACACTGAGAGGTTTCAGGCGTCTCACATAGTGCATGTCACATCACTAGGCATACACGATCATTCTTTGGCAATTTATTGTGTCTGCTTAGCAGTATATTTTTCTTTTTTTTTTTAACCTCTTGGAAATATTATACCTGCTTTGTCAAATTTGCAGCTAAGTTTTAGGAATTCCATCCTCTGAGACCTTCCCCGCAAAACCTCCCCCTTTCCCACTGCCCCTTTCTCTCTTTTTCACCTAGGCAGTATTTTCTTCTGGTTTTAGTTCCCCCAAATGATGTCAGGTCAGATTTGACAATTTTTTGTCATCATTATGAATGCTTATTACATCTCACCTGTGGCAATGATAGAGTTGATATATTACAAGAATCCTGTTAATTCATTTATTCATTCATTCAGCAGGTTTTCACTCGGCACCTTTTATGGTTCAGGTATGCCAGGAGCTGAGGATACAGTAGCAAGTAGGCGAAAAAGGCCTCTCTCCTTATGGGGCTAGTCTAGGGGAAGAGGATGGAACCCGATCAATACTTACAGATGTTAGATGCCAAAGGAGAGGCAGGGGCCAAGGGGAGCCGAGTGTCTCGTAAGGGCATCCTCCTAACCAGGAAGGTCCAGGAAGCGTCTGACTGCTGAAGGATGAATAAGCCTGAAGCAGGGAAATAGTAGCCAGTCTCTACAGCAGAGACTTCATTTGATAGAAGAGGTTGCTCAGTCTCTGATAGCTTAAATGGCTGCTGTAAGGCATATAGAAAGTAAGTGCCTGAGTTGGGGTTTGAACCCTGAGCCAACATTGGAGCCTTTAACTGGTATAAAACAGTGTCTGGCAGTACAGCACCATGCCACAAGAAGGATGCAGGAGTAGCCAGGAGAAAGAAGTGTGACATAACACAGCATATCCGTGCAGGGGGGATAGAGAGTAGGTGGGGCCAGCTGGCTTCAGGCCTTTAGGGAACAGAGACCTGCACCAAACCCATCCAAACAGTGGAGCTACCTGAAGGAGCAGTGGGTTCCACAGCATAGCTGACTCACTCCTAAAATGCCTTGAGACCTCTAAAGAGAGGTGACACATTGTTAAGTTGCACTTCTAGTAATGAATTATGATCTCAGTTTATGAGGTTTGAAGGGAAGTGGTAGAAAGATACAAGCGGTGGTAATGCCACGTTCTGAATATCACAGCCTGAAAAGAAGTGGTGACTTTCACCCCCACTAATACTTTCCTTATCTATTTATTTACTTTGTAGAACAGCTAACAGGAAACTGCATGACAGTAACGATGGCCTAAGGAGTGCCCTTGAAAACAGTTACAGCAAGTTCAACAGATCCTTGGTATGTGATAGAATTTAATAACGCATTTCATTCTTTCTCATGGTAGAGTATTTTGATAAAAATCATGTATTTTCTTAGAAGAGAACTTATAATAATGAGAAACTATTTCATATAATAAAAGGAGACATTTTCCCAACTTAAAAAATATGCTATTCCTCTGCATAAATAAATGTCTAGATGTTAGCCAACTCTTTGTTCAATGTTCCAGAAAACCAAAGAAAGATGTATAAGGTGTGACCTGAGTCTTGGAAGAGTTTATAGTATAGTAGGGAGTTAAGATGTGCACAGATAGCAATAATAGAAGAAAAAGTGAGATGTCTCATGGAGGTTAAAATACATATTGCCCAGTTGAGAGGAGAGAGAGAGGGTGCTTCTGGCTGAGGAGTTTATTTAGACCCATTGGTTTGTTCTTTCTGGTAGTGAGATCATCAGAGTGGAGGCCTTGGGCTTTAACCCTCCTACAGAAACGAGCTAAGGCCCATTTGGAATTTTGAGGACCTTTCCCTAGACTACATGTGCCAGAAAGCCTCTTCCCCCACTTTTGGGGGTCAGCTTCAAGGTTGGGGTTCCAGTGCCACAGCTTTGGGTATGGATGAGTCAGTCACTAAGCCAAATGATGGTTTGAGAAGAGACAAATCCACAGTCGGTATTGCAGGGTCCTGGCAAATCTGGGGAACCAGGATTCCCCTTTATGGCTTATATGGTAGGGTTTGGACTTAAGACATGATGAGGAGAGAGTCCTACGGGCAGTTGTTGCAGTTTTTCCCTTGATTTCTGTGCTTTCGTTTTCTCATGTAAGACACCAAACTTTTAATTACATTAGTAAACTAGTGTGCTACAGTTTTTTAAAATGTACATAGGGCTTCCCTGGTGGCGCAGTGGTTGAGAGTCCACCTGCTGATGCAGGGGACACAGGTTCGTGCCCCGGTCCGGGAAGATCCCACATGCCGCAGAGCAGCTGGGCCCGTGAGCCATGACCGCTGAGCCTGTGCATCCGGAGCCTGTGCTCCGCAGTGGGAGAGGCCACAACAGTGAGAGGCCCGTGTACTGCAAAAAAAAAGAAAAAGTACATAAAATTTTTACATGGAATAACAAAATATTACATATGTATTTTATGTATTACAGCGCATAAATAATATATCACCAGGGAATACAATTTCTAGAAGCAGTCCTAAATTTAATGCTCATTCTCCTCAACCTCTGGGCTATGACAGGTATGTTAACACCTACTTACTTTCTGTTTAAATTCTGGAACAGAGTTAAAAGGAAAGTACATTTCCTTACAGGTGAATTAGAATAACAGAATATATTTGGGGCACTAATATCTGTTTTCTACTATCTTACTTTAAATTTCTGAAACATGAAACATGTAAAGATTAAAGTAAAAATGTTTGAGAGAGTAAAGTGATTTCTTTAAGATGTTATCGTGACTTGGTTTTATGTATGCTTACCCTTACCTCATGCCTATTAAGTCTTGTTTCTTAGAAGTGCCCTCAGTAAGAGGTGTTTCAGGGAAGCCAGTGGAACTACCATATGTGATGTTGTGATATACGCAGTATATGATGTTGAGACTCTTGGCACAATCTGTAAATGTTCAATAGCTCAGTATAATATTATGCAAGCTATGTTCAAGGAAAGGCAAACTTTCAAAACAAATAGAAATGTAGCAAGTAGATGTTTATGCGCTAATGTATTAAAGGAGTCACAGAGCCTTCCCAGAAGTGAGGATTTAGCTCTATTTTTAATCAAATGAAGTGAAATATTAGCCCTGTTATAACTTGAGATCTAGCAATAAAAACTGAAAGATTACATTTGTGTACACATGTGTATACATATACATGTCCAGTGTCACTACTTAAAAGGCTAACTTGGAGTATGTCAAAGTTTGATGGTAGACGTGAGTGCATAAACTGCAGGTCTCTGGCTCTCCATTTCTGATGCCACTTTCATAATTTATGTTCCTTCCCTTTTCATTTGAGGACTTTTGGTCTAAAGAATAATGTACTTAGTATCTTGGCATTAGCAAGATGGCCATATCCCCTTTCAGGAAGGTCTGTTTCCAAGGCTTACTGGTAATCACTTTTAATAAAATTCTATCCAAGTATCAGATGTTTTTATTATTCACTGATTTGTTTAATAAAAATTTTGAATAGTTTATCTATTTGTAGGCAACTGGCTTCTCTGTTTTTGAGAAATAGATATTACTTTTTTTGAGTTTAAAAAGGTATTATTCTTTATTTTTAAAAATAGTGATAAAATATACATAACGTAAAACTTACCATCTTCACTATATTTAAGTGTACAGTTCAGTGGCATTAAGTACATTCACATTGTTTTGCAACCGTCACCACCATGCACCTCCAGAACGTTTTTCTTTTTTCTTTTTTTTCCACACACACACTGTATTTTATTTTTACAAGAGATAAATAAACTGACACCAAGCATTGTAAATGGATGACCACAACAAAAGCAACGATGATTGCAATTACCAAACACGAAACACACTCATATTATGTCATAATCTTGACATTCAGTCCAGTAATCCTCCACTGTAACAGCTCCTTTACTTTGCAATGAAAATTGATTTGTATATTTTTTGCCTCTGAGTCCTTGTGGGATTTTTTTTTATTCAAACAGAAAGTCACAAAAATTATAATCATCCTCATCAGTTCACTCAGTCCCATGTAATTAATTTTTTTTTCATCTTGATCTTTTGTTAGCGCTTTTATGAATTCATCAGTTTTCCATTAGAGTTCTGAAAATGCTTCTTCATTCAGTTCAGCAGTATAGTCAGCTACCAGAAACCTGTACTTGTCAGAGTCTTTTCCATGAATTCCTTGAAGATGAAACCCTTTTATAGGAACATTTTTGCAAAAGCATCAGAGTACACCCAGAACTGGCTGTAAATGACAAAAGACTTAAAAATGACCATGGTTAAAGATTTGATGAAAGTTCATAATAATGCAATTGACAAGGAAATTTAGTTATTTCTGAGATATACATTTTAAAGTAATAACTAGAATTATGACTTATAACATTATACCAGAACATACAAGATTTTTGGAAATTTCATGTAATGTCTGAAACATTTATATTAACATATTTCCATACAAATAATCCAAAGAAAGTTTAGTATTAGTTGTTTTGTTTGTTTGTTTATATTGCAGGTTCTTATTAGTCATCAGTTTTATACACATCAGTGAATACATGTCAATCCCAATCACCCAATCCAGCACACCACCATCCCCACCCCACCGCGGTTTTCCCCCCATGGTGTCCATACATTTGTTCTCTACATCTGTGTCTCAACTTCTGCCCTGCAAACCGGTTCATCTGTACCATTTTTCTAGGTTCCACATACATGCGTTAATATATGATATTTGTTTTTCTCTTTCTGACTTACTTCACTCTGTATGACAGTCTTTGGATCCATCCATGTCTCAACAAATGACTCAATTTCATTCCTTTTTATGGCTGAGTAATATTCCATTGTATATATGTACCACAACTTCTTTATCCATTTGTCTGTCAATGGGCATTTAGGTTGCCTCCATGACCTGACTGTTGTAAATAGTGCTGCAATGAACATTGGGGTGCATGTGTCTTTTTGAATTATGGTTTTCTCTGGGTATATGTCCAGTAGTGGGATTGCTGGATCATATGGGATTGCTGGATCATATGGTAATGCTATTTTTAGTTTTTTAAGGAACCTCCATAGGTTCCTTAAAAAACCTATGTATCACTTATGAATATAGATGCAAAAATCCTCAACAAAATATTAGCAAACCAAATCCAACAATACATTAAAAAGATCATACATCATGATCAAGTGGGATTTACCCCAGGGATGCAAGGATTTTTCAATAGCAATGTGATGCACCACATTAACAAACTGAAGAATAAAAACCATATGATCATCTCAGTAGATGCAGAAAAAGCTTTTGACAAAATTCAACATCCACTTATGATTTTAAAAACTCTCCAGAAAGTGGGCATAGAGGGAACATACCTCAACATAATAAAGGCCATATATGACAAACCCACAGCTAACATCATTTACTCAAAGGTGAAAAACTGAAAGCATTTCCTCTAAGATCAAAAACAAGACAAGGATGCCCACTCTTGCCACTTTTATTCAGCATAGTTTTGGAAGTCCTAGCCACAGCAATCAAAGAAGAGAAAGAAACAGAAAGAATCCAAATTGGAAAGGAAAAAGTGGAACTGTCACTATTTGCAGATGGCATGATACTACACATAGAAAATCCTAAAGATGCCACCAGAAGACTGCTAGAGCTCATCAATGAATTTGGTAAAGTTGCAGGATACAAGATTAATATACAGAAATCTGTTGCATTTTTATACACTAACAGTGAACTACCAGAAAGAGAAATTAAGGAAACAGTCCCATTTACCACCTCATCAAAAAGAATAAAATACCTAGGAATAAACCTACCTATGGAGGTAAAAGACCTGTTCTTGGAAAACTATAAGACACTGAAGAAAGAAATTGAAGATGACACAAACATATGGAAGGATATACTGTGTTCTTGGACTGGAAGAATCAATATTGTTAAAATGACCATACTGCCCAAGGCAATCTACAGAGTCAGTGCAATCCCTAACAATGTAATCGCTAACAAAATACCAAAGGCATTTTTCTAGAACAAATAATTTAAAAATTTATATGGAAACACAAAGGACCCTGAAAAACCAAAATCATGTTGAGAAAGAAGAACAGAGCTGGAGGAATCATGCTCCCTGACTTCAGACTACATTACAAAGCTACAGTCATCAAAACAGTGTGGTGCTGACACAAAAACAGACACATAGATCATTGGAACAGGATAGAGAGTCCAGAGATAAACCCACACACTTATAGTCAATAAATCTATTACAAGGAGGCAAGAATATACAATGGAGAAAAGACAGTCTCTTCAGTAGCCAGTCCCGGGAAAACTAGACAGCTACATGTAAAAGAATGAAATTAGAACATTCTCTAACACTATATGCAAAAATAAACTCAAAATGGATTAAAGACCTAAGTGTAAGATCGGATACCATAAAACACATAGGGGAAAATGTAGGCAGAACACTCTTTAATATAAATCATAGGAGTATTTTTGGATCCATCTCCTAAAACAAAGGAAATAAAAGCAAAAATTAACAAATGGGACCTAATTAAACTTACGAGCTTTTGCACAGCAAAGGAAATTATCAACAGATCAAAAAGACAACCCACTGAATGGTAGAAAATATTTGGAAATGTATGACCAACAAGGGGTTAATATCCAACATATATAAACAGCTTATATAACCCAACATCAAATAAACAAACAGCTGAATTAAAAAATGGGCAGAAGAACTGAATAGACATTTCTCTAAAGAGGTTGCTGATGGCCAACAGGCACTTGAGAAGATGCTCAACATCTCTAATCATCAGGGAAATGCCAATCAAAACCACAATAAGATATCACCTCACATCTGTCAGGTGCTATCATCAAAAAAAATGGTATCATCAAAAAACACAAATAACAAATGTTGGCAAGGATGTGGAAAAAAGGGAACCCTCATACAGTGTTAGTGGGAATGTAAATTGGTGCAGCCACTGTGGAAAACAGTATGGAGGTTTCTCAAAAAACTAAAAATGGAACTACCATATGACCCAGCAATTCCACTTCTGGATATATATCTGAAAAAAACAAAAACACTAATTCTAAAAGACGCATGCAGCCCAGTGTTCATAGCAGCATTACAATAGCCAAGATATGGAAGCAACCTAAGTGTCCATCAACAGATGAATGGATAAAGAAGATGTAGTATATATATACAATGGAATACAACTCAGCCATAAAAAGTAATGAAATTTTGCCACTTGCAGCAACATGGATGGACTTGGAGGGTGTTATGCTAAATGAAAAAAGTGAGACAGAGAAAGACAAATACTGTATGATATCTCTTATATGTGGACTCTAAAAAATACAACAAACTAGTGAATATAACAAAAAAGAAGCAGACTCACAGATACAGAGAACTAACTAGTAGTTACTAGTGGGGAGGGGAGGAAGGGGCAATATAGGGGTAGGGCAGTAAGAGGTACAAACTATTAGGTATAAAATAAGCTACAAGGATATATTGTACAATGTGGGGAATATAACCAATATTTTATAATAACTGTAAATGGAGTATAACCTTTAAAAATTGTGAATCACTATATTGTATACCTATAATTTATATAATAGCGTACATCAATTATACTTCAATTAAATATTTTTTTAATTAAAAGCATCTTGTAAATTTAATTTTATTGCTTTTGTGGCCTTATTGGATTTTAAGTTGTATATCTGTTTTAGTTTTGAGATTTTTCTAAGAACTCTAACAAAAATATAACTTGTTTTGTATTTTTACATATTTAATTGTAATGAAAATATTCTTCAGGCAGATAAGAATAGTTTACTTTTAAAAGGGTATGTATATAAGTTGAGTTTGAGAAAGTCTGATCTATACCTATATTTTTTAGATTCTGTATTTTCATGGAAGTGATTTTTCAATCAGGATTTTTTTCTCCTTCATTCCTTATCAAAAATATGAATAGGTTAAAAAAATAAAGTTCTGACTAATCATGACATGGAGCTGAATTTGTACTATATTATAATGAGAATGGTTTCTTTAGGTTCCTTATAGATTGACCTAAAATCAGTGTCAGAAGGAGAGTTTTATAAGTGATGAGACAAACAAAAAAATGTACACAAAAATTCACACACAGCCAGCTAGGTAGATTGAGATGTGGTATGAAATTCCTGTCCCAGGAGACTTTATAATTGAGCAGCATATTTAGAAAGAGTTAGGTGATTAAATTACCTTTTTAGTTAACTTTAAATATTTGATAATGGCACCAAAATATTTTTGACTTCTCAGATTTATATGGCTTATATTTGTATTTATATTAAGATTACCCTCTCTTTTCTAAGAACATTCATCTCTTATTATTTCTCGTATCTGGAGACTTATATACCCTGCCCATTTCCTCTTTCTGATGACATCATGTAGGCCAAGTGGCTAGGATGCCCAGTGTGTAGTAGGAACTAAGTAAGTTGTAACCCTTGTTTTATTTCAGTATAAACTTAGATATTTATGGGAATCAAATGGAAAAGCAAAAGTAAATGAGGTAATTAACATTTATAAAATGTTGGAGTTTCCCAAGTGGAAAGATCCATAGAAGTCAGGAGTTCTAGCCTTTGTATGGGGCATCTCCCTATGAAACCTCTCCCATAGGAGTCTTTCCAGACATGTCCCCACTTAGTGGCAGAAAATTCATCTCGTATGCCAGACCATTCCAGGGCCACACATTTCTGATTGCCTGTCATTTTTCACCATGTTGATTAGAGATGTGATTCCCAGAAAAGTTTATCAGTTGGCACTGAGACAATATAGTCTTCCTGTGTCCGCTCTTCAAATATTTGAGGAGAGAAACCATTACAACTTAAGCCGAGTGCACTGAAACATTTCTCAGACTGGAGGGTTTAAAGTCTCAGGTCATAATAGAGGTATTATCCAGAAATGGACATGCTGTTCAAAATATGGTCTGACCACATTAGAATAAAAAGGTTCACATGTTCTATGTACATTTTTCTTAACACAACTTGAGATTGCATTTACATCCTGGGCATTCTAATTCTTTTTGTATCAGGAAATAAAGAAGGTGATTTTTTTTAAATAACTTCCTTTATTAAATGTTTGATTTAAATGTCTTTATCTTAATTGATTGTTGCATAGAATGAACTATTGCTCTGAGCATTTTATTTCCCCTGTTGCTTAATCATGGAATACACTGTGGCTCTTCGCAAGAACGAGAATATCAATCAGTCTTCTTGATTATGTTGCTGTCTGATTCCATTGCTGTGTCATCTTGAGCATCACCAGCCCTCAGGTACAGCAGTCCTCTCCTTTGTCACCAGGTCATCCCACTCTTCCTACATGGATGAGGACTGTGACTCTCTGGCCCTCTGTGATCCCATGCAGAGGATAAATTGTGATATTGACAGCCTGCCTGAGAGCTGCTTCGACAGCGGCTTGTCTACCCTGAGAGATTCCAATGAGTATGACTCGGAGGTGGAGTACAAGCACCAGAGGGGATTCCAGAGGTCACACGGCACACAGGAGAGCTTTGGGGGTGATGCTTCAGACACAGACGTAAGCCCCAAAGTCATTTCTCTCCTAGGCCTGATTTTCCATAGAAATACGTATCTCACCCCGTTTGACCCTTATCTGTCATGGGCATTGTTTTAAAGGTTATACATGTGAAACATAGTTGGGAGAATGTTTCTCCCTATCAAGTTAGGGAAAACTCTCACAGATTTCCTTTTGCAGCCACTCTGTTCCATAATTGCATTGACTGTTGATTCAGCAGCATATTTTTCTTCTTTTTATTTCATGATGTATGTATGTAATGAAAGACTTTGGTTTTTAACGGCTGACTTAAAAAAAAAACAAACAAAAAAACAGGTTCCTGATATAAGGGATGAAGAGACGTATGGCTCAGAAGGCATGGCTTCCATCCTGGACTGGAAGCCGCAGGAGTCTGCTAGTGAAGGCAGTGTCATTAGCTCCTTGAGAAAGCCCATCTCAGCACTTGCACCACAGGTAGGTGGTTTCAGAGACACTTTTATTCATGAACACTGTTCATCTTCATGCCATATAACTTACTAGGAAGAAAGCTGGCACTACCTTTGTCACTCACTGTGGGTTCCTTCCCCTAGACAGACATGGTGGATGATAACCATAAATCTTCCAGCTCACAGAAGGCTTACAAGATTGTGCTGGCTGGGGATGCTGCAGTAGGAAAGTCAAGTTTGCTCATGAGACTTTGCAAGAATGAATTTCAAGGAAACACAAGTGCCACCCTGGGTACAGTTCCTTTTTCCATGGATAATGGGAAAATGACCTTCTTTAGGTTGATTCTATTTTCGTTAGGGATTATATACAGACACACGGATCTCTCTCTTGATCTCTCTCTTTCTCTCTCTCTGTATAATAAATATGTATATAGGTAGAGGTGTGTGTGTGTGTGCACATGCACTTGCACACACACGTGTCGTCCTCTATAGAATAGCCCTTTGTTTTGGCTAAGGCCTAAATTTGGGAGAGGAAGACTAGCAAAGGACTTGAGGTATCTGCTTACCCAGTGAGATCAACCAAACAAAGTTTAGAGCCAGAGATGACAGATTCATTTATTCAGCAAGCATATCCTGAGTCCTGCTGTGAGCCACATACTGTTGTAGGCACTACGGATACACAATAAACAAAGTCGACTAAATCCCAGCCCACAATGAGGGAAATGGATGAAAAACACATTTTAAAAAATGAGGTTTGGGAGAGGTGCACTTTTACACAGGGTGCCCAGGGAAAGCCTTTCTGATCAGGTGTCATTTGATGTTGATAAAGTGAGCTTATCGATAGCCAGTTTGTCATTAAGGTCAAAATCATAGCCGGGTGTATGTTCCCTCCCCTCCTTCACAACGGAATACATGAGTAATACCTCTCAGAACAAGGAAAAAATAGGGTCCTCATTTCCCAAATTTGCATAGTAATCAGTAAAAGGAATTGAAAGAAGATATGCAAATTATCATTTACTTTTCTTCCTTATCTAAAGAGTTCTTATTTTGATAACCAGAAACCTTAGAACAGATTACCTTCTTCACAATGGATGTCCTTCTAAATTTATGGTTCTCTGTTACACCCTTCAAGATAACAAAGCTGAAGGTTCACTTCAATTTGATTCATAAAAAGCCTACAATATTTGGTTCGGTTCCTAGAGAGCCTGGCATATATATACATCATATACATGTACTTATATACATATACATACACATGTATATACCTGTATATATACATATACATAGGCACATTTATGTGCATGCACACACACAGATATAACTGAGTCCATCTAATTATGTGGACACATAAAACATAGATTTTCCTTTTGTCCATAGATTAAATCCTTCCCCAAGTCAGCCAACCTGCAATAAGCATCTGCACGCACATGTGTGGTCTGACTTATAATTAGTATGTGAAGGTCACTGTCCTTGAAGGCCAGGTTCATTCCTCTCTGTCTTGCCGAACTTTGGCTTATTAGATTTGTCTCATCCTAGAGAGGGCTTGAAAGTAAAAACCAATGGAATTATTTACATCGTGTTTTCCATGTTCTCTTATATTCCTTTTCAGGAGTTGATTTTCAAATGAAAACTCTCATTGTAGATGGAGAGCGAACAGTACTGCAACTCTGGGATACCGCTGGCCAGGAGAGGCAAGTGCTTTCCATAATGCTTTGGGTTCCGCTGAGTTGCACAGACAAGCCTTGTAGGATACTTGGGGGTTTTTGGGTTTTTTTTTTTTTTTTTTTTTTTTTTTTTTGCGGTACGCGGGCCTCTCACTGTTGTGGCCTCTCCCATTGCGGAGCACAGGCTCCGGACGCACAGGCTCAGCAGCCATGGCTCACGGGCCCAGCCGCTCTGCGGCATGTGGGATCTTCCCAGACCGGGGCACGAACCCGTGTCCCCTGCATCGGCAGGCGGACTCTCAACCACTGCGCCACCAGGGAAGCCCCCTTGGTGGTTTCTGTACTCATATAATTCTGATAGAGCACGTTAGAATTTCAAGAATGCTTGTTTTTTTCCACATCCTTTCCTCCTTCGCTGATCCATCAGTCATGTGAAGAGGATCTTTAAGCTTCCTTTGAATTGGTGAGCCACTGAGAAAAAGAGAATGCCCTATCCTAAGGAGAAAATTTCGGAGAGGCTGCATTCCTGAATGTGGCAACAGCGTGAGGAGCTGCATAGCTGGGGCACCACAGAAGATGGAGAGGAGGACCTGTCAGTTCCCCGGTTCAAGGGCAGGGACACAGACCATTGATAAATAGCAGACTCGCATCTGGCCACAGACAGTACCCTGTCTTTCACTGCTGATGGCCAGAGCATCAAGCATAGGTTTTAATCATATCTAACTCTTAGGGAACAGACTGTATCCAATTGTGCACCAAACAAGTATGGGGGTACCTGCCGACCTCTGTAACCAGGCACCATTCAGGGTGTTTAGATGCAACGGTGAACAGGTGGACACAGCCACCTGCCCACATGGAGCTCATATTTTCTAGCAGCATTTGAAAAATATGTGTGGTTAACATAGCTATTTAAGATCCTGTAAAATACTGCACTCAGTTTAGGACAGATAGGGTGAGGTGTCCTCTTCGCCTGGTGAGCCCCCGACACCCTGTGTGTGTGCCCTGTGGTGTTCCACATGGTTAGTTCTTCTACCACCCACCTACAATACTCCCTACCCACCAGCCAAAAAATAATTTTTCTCTGATGTGCCTCTCCTTCCATCCTTCACACACACCCTTCTGTGTCCCACAGCTGGGTTCTGGTAGTGTGTTGCTGAGGCTGAAATTTTTAGAAATTATGATCTCAACCTTGTCCTGGCTATGCTCTGGGGTTTGTAGACTTTCTTGGGATTATTTGGTGGAGAAAATGATTGGCTTTTCTAAATCACTAGCCCAGATTCTTATCCTGTTACCTTTCACCAGGTCATTCTAGGCCTCGGGGATGACTATTTCACAGTAAGAGGTTGCCATTAGATTCTTCTCAATGGGGGCTTGTTTTAAAAGATGAGGGAAAAGGGTGAGCATAAAGGAGATGAAAAATGAGGCAGCACCAAACTGACTGATGAGAACCATTACGTGCTTTTCTCTCTTCCAGATTCAGAAGTATTGCCAAGTCTTATTTCAGAAGAGCAGATGGTGTTTTGCTGCTGTACGATGTTACGTGTGAGAAAAGCTTTCTTAATGTACGAGAATGGGTAGATATGATTGAGGTAAGAATTCAAAACAGAGAACCAAAAAATTACATAGGAGAGCTACAGCCTGTCTCAGGAAATGCTGTTTCTCTTCTTTGTCAAAACGAACTCAATTACAAGCCACTGATCCAGGCTCTCAGGAAGAACTGGATGTGAGAAGCGGGATTCCCAATGGCACTTGGCAGTACTGGTCTCCTCCTCAGTAGCTGGGCAAGTTCCCACAGAGCTAAGGACACTACTAAAGTGAGCTTCTGGGGTGGGGAAGGTGGGGGAAACTCCTGGGTTTTCTTTTTTTTTTTTTGCGGTACACGGGCCTCTCACTGCTATGGCCTCTCCCGCTGTGGAGCGCAGGCTCAGCGGCCATGGCTCACGGGCCCAGCCGCTCCACGGCATGTGGGATCCTCCCAGACCGGGGCATGAACCCATGTGCCCTGCATCGGCAGGCGGACCCTCAACCACTGTGCCACCAGGGAAACCCTCCTGGGTTTTCTTATAGATATAATCAGAACCTGATTAGCAGCAACTGAAAATTCAGGCAACCCAAAAAGGGGAAGCAGCTCTCACAAACAAGGGGGGTGATGGGGCTGGGTGTGTAGTGTGACTAGAGGTGTAATAGGGGTTTCCACATGTGCTAGAAGTATAGGTGAAACACTACCTGGGTGTGAGCTTGCACCAGGTCCAAGTTCTATAGGAACTGTGTTCTCAACCTTATTCTGGCAGTGATTTGGGTCTTTACACACCCCCAAGGTACTACTGAAATACCAACTGGTATTTTAAATGTGTGGTAACTATCTGTGCTTTCTTTTGGTCAAATGAGATGGTGTCTTCCATCTGAGCCACTTTCATATCCTTTGTTTCATGGTAAATAATTTTTTAAAGTAGGAAATGATTTTGCCCACATGTAGTGTGCTACCAACGGTTATTAATCACCATAAAACTACAGTTCAAGCCATGGTTCAGCATACTCTTGGAAAAAAAAACAAATCTAGTGGTTAATACAATTTTTCACGTACGTCTATGATCTATAATTTTTAACGGCATTAAGTGCAGAGGTGGCTGAACAGAGAACACTGCTGCCTGATCTCAGGTTGGCCTCTAGTTTCTTGAGTTGGGCCTATTTCATACCCTATAAAACACCAGAATGAATGTTCTCTTTCTAACTAAAGAAATGATGCAAGAAATGACTGATTGAAATTGGCAATAAGACTCAATGATGAATATAAATAAGCATTTTGTTCAACTGAAATATCATGACTTCAAATTATTATAAATACATCGTAAGGGTTGACATTTATGTAGTATTTTTATTTCACAAAGTTTTCCACATGTTATATTCATCTCTGTAACATATCTGAGAAAGGAAGAAATGTAATGTTATTCTCACTTTTTATGAGAAACCTGAGGCAGAGAAAGTGTATGACACTGGCTTTTAGTTATTTAGAGGTTAGGAGTGGAAGAGGAATTGGACCTCCTGATTCAACACTGGTTGCTCCTTTAATTAAGCTCCAGAGTGAGCAGCAGGTTAAGAAAAAATCCATTGATGTCAAGAAAGAATCTCCGAGGTAGTTAGTGCATAGAGGAGAGGGATCTACTCAAGGGAACAGATTAACCTCCATGGAATAGGCTGGTGAGTTCAGAGAAGAACAAATGATCCCAACTAACTCATACCCACAGATATTTAAGATCTATAGCAAAACGTTTTATTGTTGAAACTGTTGGACTTGGTCTTCATTTTAAGACTTTGGATTATACTCAAGAAAAGGAGGCACAAAAGGCAGGGTCATCCACAGGGTTGAAATAGCCCCCTCAGTGACCAGCTGTGGCCTGTGCCAGGGGCCCTACTGCCATAATTTGCTAAATGATTAAGCACCTACATGTGGTAAGTGACCTTCTTAGCTATTCATGTTACCTTTCATAGGGTCTAAAAAGGAAGAAAACTGTATTCAAGATGAATTCTTGAATTTGTTATTGGAGAAAAAATTAGATACCACTGGGCATTTGACTTTCACTTATCACAATGAACCTTCACCACGGCTCACCTTTTCTAATTTGCGGAAATTCCATGGGGGCAATTTATATAGCCACTATAATATAGGTCGGAACTAACTGTGAGGTTGTTGGGATAGGCAAGAGGATTGAGAAGCAGTAGAGTGTCAGTGGTGAATGAACGCTCTGAATAATACACTTCAACTGAAAACCACTGGGTTGACTGGTTCAGGATGGTGGAGTAGAAGGACATGCACTTACTCCCTCTTGTGAGAGCACCAGAAGCACAGGAAGACACTGGAACTCACCAAAAAAGATACCCCATATCCAAAGACAAAGGAGAACCTGCAACGAGATGGTAGGAGGGGCACAATCACAATAAAATCAAATCCCATAACCGCTGGGTGGGTGACTCACAAACTGGAGAACAGTTATACCACAGAAGTCCACCCACTGGAGTGAAGGTTCTCAGCCCCACGTCAGGCTTCCCAACCTGGGGGTCTGGCAATGGGAGCAGGAATTCCCAGAGTATCAGACTTTGAAGGCTAGCGGGATTTGATTGCAGGGCTTCGACAGGACTGGGGGAAACAGAGACTCCACTCTTGGAGGACACACACAAAGTACTGTGCGCATTAGGACCTGGGGGAAGGAGCAGTGACCCCATAGGAGAGTGAACCAGACCTACCTGCTAGTGTTGGAGGGTCTCCTACAGAGGCAGGGGATGGCTGTGGCTCACTGCAGGGACAAGGACACTGGCAGCAGAAGTTCTGGGAAATACTCCTTGGCATGAGCCCTCCCAGAGTCCACCATTAGCCCCACCAAAGAGCCTCTAGGCTCCAGTGCTGGGTTGCCTCAGGCCAAACAACCACCAGGGAGGGAACCCAGCCCCCCTCATCAGCAGACGAGCAGATTAAAGTTTTACTGAGCTCTGCCCTCCAGAGCAAAACCCAGCTCTACCCACCACTAGTCCCTCCCATCAGGAAACTTGCACAGCCTCTTAGATAGCCTCATCCACCAGACAGCAGGCAGCAGAAGCAAGAAGAACTACAATCCTGCAGCCTATGGAACGAAAACCACATTCACAGAAAGATGGACAAAATGAAAAGGCAGAGAACTATGTACCAGATGAAGCAACAAGATAAAATGCCAGAAAAACAACTAAATGAAGTGGAGATAGGCAACCTTCCAGAAAAAGAATTCAGAATAATGACAGTGAAGATGATCCAGGACCTCTGAAAAAGAATGGAGGCAAAGATTGAGAAGATGCGAGAAATGTTTAACAAGACCTAGAAGAATTAAAGAATAAACACCTAGAAGAATTAAAGAACAAAGAAACAGAGATGAACAATACAAAAACTGAAATAAAAAATACACTAGAAGGAATCAGTAGCAGAATAACTGAGTCAGAAGAACGGATAAGTGACCTGGAAGACAGAATGGTGGAATTCACTGCTGCAGAACAGAATAAAGAAAAAAGAATGAAAGGGAATGGAGACAGCCTAAGAGACCTCTGGGACAACATTAAACACACCAATATTCACATTATAGGGGTCCCAGAAGGAGAAGAGAGAGACAAAGGACCTGAAAAATTATTTGAAGAGATTATAGTCGAAAACTTCCCTAACATGGGAAAGGAAATAGCCACCAAAGTCCAGGAAGTGAAGACAGGCCCAGGCAGGATACACCCAAGGAGAAACACACCGAGACACACAGTAATCAAATTGACAAAAATTAAAGACAAAGAAAAATTATTAAAACCAACAAGGGAAAAATGACAAATAACATACAACAGAACTCCCGTAAGGTTAACAGCTGATTTCTCAGCAGGAACTCTACAAGCCAGAAGGCAGTGGCACAATATATTTAAAGTGATGAAAGGGAAGAACCTACAACCAAGATTATGCAACATGGCAAGGATCTCATTCAGATTCGACGGAGAAACCAAAAGCTTTACAGACAAGCAAAAGCTAAGAGAACTCAGCACCACCAAACCAGCTCTACAACAAATGCTAAAGGAACTTCTCTAAGTGGGAAACACAAGAGGAGAAAATGACCTACAAAAAAAAAAACCAAAACAATTTAAAAATGGTAATAGGAACATATATATCGATAATTACCTTAAATGTGAATGGATTAAATACTCCAACCAAAAGACACAGGCTTGCTGAATGGATAGAAAAACAACACCCATATATATGCTGTCTACAAAAGACCCACTTCAGACCTAGGGACACATACAGACTGAAAGGGGACTGAAAAAGATATTCCATGCAAATGGAAATCAAAAAGCTGGAGTAGCAATACTCATATCACATAAAATAGACTTTAAAATAAAAAATGTTACAAGAGACAAGGAAGGACACTACATAATGATTAAGGGATCAATCTGAGAAGAAGATATAACAATTATAAATATATATGCACCCAACATAGGAGCACCTCAATATATAAGGCAAATGCTAACAGCTATAAAAGAGGAAATCGACAGTAACACAGTAATAGTGGGTGACTTTAACATCTTACTTACACCAATGGACAGATCATCCAGACAGAAAATTAATAAGGAAACAAAAGCTTTAAATGACAAGATAGATCAGATAGATTTAATTAATATTTATAGGACATTCCATCTGAAAACAGCAGATTACACTTTCTTCTCAAGTGCACACAGAACACTCTCCAGGATAGATCACAGCTTGGGTCACAGACCAAGCCTCAGTTAATTTAAGAAAATTGAAATCATATCAATCATCTTTTCTGACCACAATGCTATGAGATTAGAAATAAATTACAGGGGGAAAAAAGTAAAAAACAAACACATGGAGGCTAAACAATACGTTACTAAATAACCAAGAGATCACTGAAGAAATCAAAGAGGAAATCAAAAAATACCTGGAGACAAATGACAATGAAAACACGACGATCCAAAACCTATGGGATGCAGCAAAAGCAGTTCTAAGAGGGAAGTTTATAGCTATACAAGCCTACCTCAAGAAACAAGAAAAACCTCAAATAAACAATCTAACCTTACACCTAAAGGAACCAGAGAAAGAAGAACAAACAAAACCCAAAGTTAGTAGCAGGAAAGAAGTCATAAGGATCAGAGCAGAAATAAATGAAATAGAAACAAAACAATAGCAAAGATCAATAAAACCAAAAGCTGGTTCTTTGAGAAGATAAACAAAATTGATAAACCTTTAGCCAGACTTATCAAGAAAAAGAGGGAGAGGACTCAAATCAATAAAATTAGAAATGAAAAAGAAGTTACAACGGACACTGCAGAACTACAAAGCATAATAAGAGACTACTGTAAGCAACCCTATGCCAATAAAATGGACAACCTGGAAGAAATGGACAAATTCTTAGAAAGGTATAACCTTCCAAGACTAAACCAGGAAGAAATAGAAAATATGAACAGACCAATCACAAGTAATGAAATTGAAACTGTGATTTAAAATCTTATAACAAACAAAAGTCCAGGACCAGATGGCTTCACAGGTGAATTCTATCAAACATTTAGAGAAGAGCTAACACCTATCCTTCTCAAACTCTTCCAAAATATTGCAGAGGAAGGAACACTCCCAAACTCATTCTACGAGGCCACCATCACCCTGATACCAAAACCAGACAGATACTACAGAAAAAGAAAATTACAGACCAACATCACTGATGAATATAGATGCAAAGATCCTCAACAAAATACTAGCAAACAGAATCCAACAACAAATTAAAAGATCATGTACCGGGCCTCCCTGGTGGCGCAGTGGTTGAGAGTCCGCCTGCCGATGCAGGGGATACGGGTTCGTGCCCCGGTCTGGGAGGATCCCATATGCCGCGGAGCGGCTGGGCCCGTGAGCCATGGCCGCTGGGCCTGCGCGTCCGGAGCCTGTGCTCCGCAACGGGAGAGGCCACAACAGTGAGAGGCCTGCATACCGCAAAAAGAAAAAAAAAAAAAAAAAAGATCATGTACCATAATCAAGTGGGATTTATCCCAGGGATGCAAGGATTCTTCAATATATGCAAATCAATCAGTGTGATACACCATATTAACAGATTGAGGAATAAAAACCATATCATCTCAGTACATGCAGAAAAAGCTTTTGAGAAAATCCAACACCAGTTTATGACAAAAACTCTCCAGAAAGTGGGCATACCTCAAGATAATACCTCAACATAATAAAGGCCATATATGACAAACCCAAAGCAAACATCATTCTCAATGGTGAAAAACTGAAAGCATTTCCTCTAAAATCAGGATCAAGACAAGGATGTTCACTCTCACCACTATGATTCAATGTAGTTTTGGAAGTCCTAGCCACAGCAATCAGAGAAGAAGAAGAAATAAAAGGAATACAAATTGGAAAAGAAGAAGTAAAACTGTCACTGTTTGCAGATGACATGACGCTGTACATAGATAATCCTAAAGATGCCAACAGAAAACTACTAGAGCTAATCAATGAATTTGGTAAACTTGCAGGATGCACAATCAATGCACAGAAATCTCTTGCATTCCTATACACTAACAACGAAAGATCAGAAAGAGAAGTTAAGGAAACAATCCCATTCACCATTGCAACAAAAAGAATAAAACATCTAGGAATAAACCTACGTAAGGAGGTAAAAGACCTGTACTCAGAAAACTATAAGACACTGATGAAAGAAATCAAAGATGACACAAACAGATGGAGAGATATACCATGTTCTTGGATGGCAAGAATCAACATTGTGAAAATGACTCTACTACCCAAAGCAATCTACAGATTCAATGCAATCCCTATCAAATTACCAATGGCACTTTTTACAGGACTAGAACAAAACATGTTAAAATTATGGAGACATGAAAGATCCCGAATAGCCAAAGCAGTCTTGAGGGAAAAAAACGGAGCTGGAGGAATCAGACTCCCTGACTTCAGACTATACTGCAAAGCTATAGTAATCAAGACAAATGGTACTGGCACAAAAACGGAAATATAGTTCAATGGAAGAGGATAGAAAGCCCAGTGATAAACTCACCTACCTATGGTCAACTAATATATAACAAAGGAGGCAAGGATATACAGTGGAGAAAAGAGAGTCTCTTCAATAAGTGGTGCTGGGAAAACTGGAGAGCTCATGTAAAAGAATGAAATTAGAATACTCCCTAACACCATACACAAAAATAAACTCAAAATGGACTAAAGACCTAAAGGTAAGACCAGACACTATAAAACTCTTAAGAGGAAAACATAGGAAGAACACTCTGACATAAATCACAGCAAGACCTTTTTTGACCCACCTCCTAAAGTAATGGAAATAAAAACAAAAATAAACAAATGGGACCTAATGGAACTTAAAAGCTTTTGCACAGCAAAGGAAACTATAAACAGGGAGAAAAGACAACCCTCAGAATGGGAGAAAATATTTGCAAATGAATCAATGGACAAAGGATTAATCTCCAAAATATATACACAGCTCATGCAGCTCAATATTTTTTTAACTGACAGTTAAAAGGTATGACTTTTTTTTTAACATCTTTATTGGAGTATAATTGCTTTACAATGGTGTGTTAGTTTCTGCTTTATAATAAAGTGAATCAGTTATATATATACATAGGTTCCCATATCTCTTCCCTCTGCGTCTCCCTCCCTCCCACCCTCCCTATCCCACCCCACTAGGTGGTCACAAAGCACCGAGCTGATCTCCCTGTGCTATGCGGCTGCTTCCCACTAGCTATCTATTTTACGTTTGGTAGTGTTTATATGTCCATGCCACTCTCTCACTTTGTCACAGCTTACCCTTCCCCCTCCCCATATCCTCAAGTCCATTCTCTAGTAGGTCTGTGTCTTTATTCCCGCCTTGCCCCTAGGTTCTTCATGACCATTTTTTTTCTTAAATTCCATATATATGTGTTAGCATACAGTATCTGTTTTTCTCTTTCTGACTTACTTCACTCTGTATGACAGACTCTAGGTCCATCCACCTCACTACAAATAACTCAATTTTGTTTCTTTTTATGGCTGAGTAATATTCCATTGTATATATGTGCCACATCTTTATCCATTCATCTGTTGATGGACACTTAGGTTGCTTCCATGCCCTGGCTATTGTAAATAGAGCTGCAATGAACATTTTAGTACATGACTCTTTTTGAATTATGGTTTTCTCAGGGTATATGCCCAGTAGTGGGATTGCTGGGTCGTATGGTAGTCCTATTTTTAGCTTTTTAAGGAACCTCCATACTGTTCTCCATAGTGGCTGTATCAATTTACATTCCCACCAACAGTGCAAGAGGGTTCGCTTTTCTCCACACCCTCTCCAGCATTTGTTGTTTGTAGATTTTTTGATGATGGCCATTCTGACCAGTGTGAGATGATATCTCATTGTAGTTTTGATTTGCATTTCTCTAATGATTAATGATGTTGAGCATTCTTTCATGTGTTTGTTGGCAGTCTGCATATCTTCTTTCGAGAAATGTCTGTTTAGGTCTTCTGCCCATTTTTGGATTGGGTTGTTTGTTTTTTTGATATTGAGCTGCATGAGCTGCTTGTAAATTTTGGAGATTAATCCTTTGTCAGTTGCTTCATTTGCAAATATTTTCTCCCATTCTGAAGGTTGTCTTTTCATCTTGTTTATGGTTTCCTTTGCTGTGCAAAAGCTTTTAAGTTTCATTAGGTCTCATTTGTTTATTTTTGTTTTTATTTCCATTTCTCTAGGAGGTGGGTGAAAAAGGATCTTGCTGTGATTTATGTCATAGAGTGTTCTGCCTATGTTTTCCTCTAAGAGTTTAATAGTTTCTGGCCTTACATTTAGGTCTTTAATCCATTTTGAGTTTATTTTTGTGTATGGTGTTAGGGAGTGTTCTAATTTCTTACTTTTACATGTACCTGTCCAGTTTTCCCAGCACCACTTACTGAAGAGGATGTCTTTTCTCCACTGTATATTCTTGCCTCCTTTATCAAAGATAAGGTGACCATATGTGGGTGGGTTTATCTCTGGGCTTTCTATCCTGTTACATTGATCTATATTTCTGTTTTTGTGCCAGTACCGTACTGTCTTGATTACTGTAGCTCTGTAGTATAGTCTGAAGTCAGGGAGCCTGATTCCTCCAGCTCCATTTTTTTCCCTCAAGACTGCTTTGGCTATTCGGGGTCTTTTGTGTTTCCATACAAATTGTGAAATTTTTTGTTCTAGTTCTGTGAAAAATGCCAGTGGTAGTTTGATAGGGATTGCATTGAATCTGTAGATTGCTTTGGGTAGTAGAGTCATTTTCACAATGTTGATTCTTCCAATCCAAGAACATGGTATAACCCTCCATCTGTTTGTATTATCTTTCATTTCTTTCATCAGCATCTAATAATTTTCTGCATACAGGTCTTTTGTCTCCTTAGGTATATTTATTCCTAGGTATTTTATTATTTTTGCTGCAATGGTAAATGGGAGTGTTTCCTTAATTTCACTTTCAGATTTTTTATCATTAGTGTATAGGAATGCAAGAGATTTCTGTGCATTAATTTTGTATCCTGCTACTTTACCAAATTCATTGATTAGCTCTAGTAGTTTTCTGGTAGCATCTTTAGGATTATCTATGTACAGTGTCATGTCATCTGCAAACAGTGACAGTTTTACTTCTTCTTTTCCAATTTGTATTCCTTTTATTTCTTCTTCTCTGATTGCTGTGGCTAAAACTTCCAAAACTGTTGAATAATAGTGGTGAGAGTGGGCAACCTTGTCTTGTTCCTATCTTAGTGGAAATGGTTTCAGTTTTTCACCATTGAGGTCAATGTTGGCTGTGGGTTTGTCATATATGGCCTTTATTATGTTGAGGAAAGTTCCCTCTATGCCTACTTTCTGGAGGATTTTTATCACTAATGGATGTTGAATTTTGTCAAAAGCTTTCTCTGCATCTATTGAGATGATCATATGGTTTTTCCCCTTCAATTTGTTAATATGGTGTATCACATTGATTGATTTGTGTATGTTGAAGAATCCTTGCGTTCCTGGGATAAACCCCACTTGATCATGGTGTATGATCCTTTTAATGTGCTGTTGGATTCTGTTTGCTAGTATTTTGTTGAGGATTTTTGCATCTATGTTCATCAGTGATATTGGCCTGTAGTTTTCTTTCTTTGTGACTTCTTTGTCTGGTTTTGGTATCAGGGTGATGGTGGCCTCGTAGCATGAGTTTGGGAGTGATCCTCCCTCTGATATATTTTGGAAGAGTTTGAGAAGGATAGGTGTTAGCTCTTCTCTAAATGTTTGATAGAATTCGCCTGTGAAGCCATCTGGTCCTGGGCTTTTGTTTGTTGGAAGATTTTTAATCACAGTTTCAGCTTCAGATGCAGCTCAATATTAAAAAAACAAAAAAACCAATCAAAACATGGGCAGAAGACCTAAATAGGCATTTCTCCAAAGAAGACATACAGATGGCCAAGAGGCACATGAAAAGCTGCTCCACATCACTAATTATTAGAGAAATGCAAATCAAAACTACAATGAGGTATCACCTCACACCAGTTAGCACGGGTGTCATCAGAAAATCTACAAACAACAAATGCTGGAGAGGGTGTGGAGAAAAGGGAGCCCTCTTGCACTGTTGGTTGGAATGTAAATTGATACAGCCACTATGGAAAACAGTATGGCGGTTCCTTAAAAAACTAAAAACAGAATTACCATATGACCCAGCAATCGCACTACTGGGCATATACCCAGTGAAAACCATAATTCAGAAAGACACACGCACCCCAATGTTCATTGCAGCACTATTTACAGTAGCCAGCTCATGGAAGCAACCTAAATGCCCATCGACAGACGAATGGGTAAAGAAGATGTGGTACATATATACAAGGGAATATTACTGAACCGTAAAAGGGAATGAAATTGGGTCATTTGTAGAGTCATGGATGGACCTAGAGACTGTCATACGGAGTGAAATAAGTCAGAAAGAGAAAAACAAATATCATATATTAACGCATATATGTGGAATCTAGAAAAATGGTACAGATGAACCAGTTTGCAAGACAGAAACAGACACAGATGTAGAGAACAAACTTATGGACACGAAGCGGGGAAAGCTGGGGGGTGGAAGGCATTGAATTGGGAGATTGGGACTGGCATATATACAGTAATATGTATAGAATAGGTAAGTAGTAAGAACCTGCTGTATAAAAAATAAATAAAATTGTTTTTAAAAAACCTTAAAAAAACCACTAGGTTACAAAAGCTTATAAATAAAATTATGTCCATTTACCTGGCATGAATAATTTATTGATTGAATATTTTGGGTAAAAGCTTAATGGAGACACTTGAGATGTGAGATGTTTTTCCGACTTTTACACATTCAAAAATATATTGGGCATCCCTGCTTTGTGCATGTACTGTGCTAGTGCTTGTAGTATATCCATTAATAAAATGAAGAGCCCTACCCTATGGATCTTGTACTCTAGTGGGGAAGACATAACATGCCACAGACATAAATAAACAAAATAAATAGAATGATAGGAAGTGCTAGATATAGGAACCAAACGAGGCCAAGGTAAAGGACCTTATGGTGAGGCAGTGCGCTACAGGTAGTGTAGTCAGGTTAGTCACACCAGAAGGTGATATTTGAGTCAAGACTTGAAGGAGGTGGCAGCATTTATCTGTATGACTTTAAGTCATTTAGATACTCAGATTCTTGGCTTACCTAAGTGAATATTTGATGAATGGCTTCCATATGATGCCCCCTTGAATACCGAGCAGTACCCCACCAAACGCAATTACTTAACACATTAATGGGTAGGGCATCTAGTTTTGAGGAGGGCCTTTCATTTCCTTCTCCCCTTCGGTTTTACTTCACTCTGATGCATTCAGTTGGAGGAAAGTGGTTTGAAGAGAAAGGAAGTCGAATATAATTTCATTGTTTTTTTTTATGTACTCTTTTTAATTTCCATATATTTAACATTTTGGGGGCACTTCATTTCTTCTTGTGGATTCAAGTTACCATCTGTGTCATTTCCTGTCCACCTGAAGGATTTCCTTTATTATTTCTTAAAAGGTAGGTCTGCTAGCAACAAATCCTCTCAGATTTTGTCTATCTGGAAACAGCTTTCTTTTGTCTTCATGTTTGAAGGATGGTTTTGCTGACTCTATAATTATTTGTTGACTTTGTTATACAGCAGAAACTAACACAATATTGTAAAGCAATTGCACTCCAATAAAGATGTTAAAAAAAAAAAAGAATCCATACCTAGACACATCATGGTTGAACTGCTAAAAGCCAAAACAAAGAGAAAATGTTGAAAGAGAAAATTCACTCATTGTGTACAGAGGAACCACAATACAATAATGACTCATCATCAGAAACGAGTCCAAAAGGCAGTGAAGTGGCATAATTTCATTGTTTTTGAGGCTCATTTCTTGATGCTGTATCAGGTGTGGTACCAAAGTGGATGAGCACCTGGATGTTTTTAGGCATCACAAAGAGTCATTTCTCAGTGAGGGCTGCTGCTTCGCTTGTTTAGGAGCTATAAACCTGTTTTTCTAGTCAGGTTGTCTTCTGTTCTCATCATAGCCTGCTCAGGGGGATGTGTCCTTACTGACCCCTTCGTTTTACAGATAGGGAAATGGAGGCAGAAACAGGAAGAGATTGCCTGATTTCATGCAGCCGGCAAGCGGCCAGGTGGTGGGAGGGACAGTCTCAAACTTAACTCTGCCTCTCACATCTTACATTCTGCCAGCCAGCTCCTCTATGAATGCTGGGACAGACAGTGCAACAGTATGCATGTGCTGGTTTGGGAGCATTATCCTGAGAATCTGTTACTTTGAATGACTGCTCCTTGACTCTTCACAAGAAAAATGTTGACATTTAAGGCCTTCTTATTTTGCTTTTGTTGTAAGCCAGCTAGCAGCGAGTGTGGAACTCTCAGACTCCATTTTTGTTCCATTATAGCTGAGGGAATATTTGTGTGTTTTGTACCTGCGATAATGAAGTTGTCTTGTAATCACCACTGTTTGGAGTGAAAATTATAGAAAATTATGTGGGCACTACAGCCAAATGTAATTCTGGGGTTGTGCCTCTTGAGTTCGGTATTAGTTTGTATAGTGGCAAGGGTGATGGAGTCAGTTTGGACCACCCCTGGCCCTTACAATGTCTTATTTAACCTCTCTGAATTTCAGTGTTCTGATGAAATGGGAAAAGGTTTGGCTCCTTTTAGAGATATTTTGAGGTTTAAAGATATTGTCTGTACATCATGTGGCATATAAGGGGCATTCAGAAATGGTAGCTGTTGTCGTCATCAACCTCATAACTTGTCCAGTGTTTCATGTATGCACAATTTCTTTCTTTTCTTCATGGTAGGATGCAGCCCATAATAGCATTCCTATCATGTTGGTAGGAAACAAGGCTGATCTTCGTGATGCTGCTGAAGCGGAAGGACAAAAATGTGTCCCAGGGTACTTTGGAGAAAAACTGGCCATGGTAAGAGTAAGAGTGGGTCCAAATTGGGAGGGACCTTTCACTTCTGTCTACATTTGCTGAAGAGGCTGTTTGACAAACTCCACTCTGTTTGATAAGTCTTCTGTCCCTATACAGGCAGAACTCCCAGTGGCCCCCATCCGTCCCATAAATGTAAATAATTACACCAAGAGTTAAATCCCTTGTGGAGGTAAAACAGTCACATGATCATTTTCCCCCACTGAGTATCAATGACAAAGAGAATGCAAAATTATCCTGTCTTCCTCCTCACTCTTCCCCAGTTCCTGGAATCCTTCTCTAGTCCTGGAACCTAGGTAAAGGAAGAAGAATGGGTGTCCTGTTTTGAAAAGATGGGTTTGGTTCCAGAGGGTCACTGTGCCAAGGGGCAGCAGATGGTGCAGTGTGTCACCTGGGTAAAGGGGTGAAGAGAATTGGAAGATTCATTCTTTTCTCTAAGATTTGTAGTCAGTTGGAATAGTATAAAATTATTTTTGGCTATGCATTTGTACAAAGGATGGACCTCATTTCTGTCCAGATTATTATTGTGGGCAGTGTTTATTCTCTCATTATTATCATTGTGTCAGAATGCTATGTGGCCCCTCTTATGACTTGTCTTACCCAAACAAGGAACCAGATGCTCCTTAGGTCAAATATGAAGTTCTTATCATAACAGTCCAATCTGACATTGCTATCACGTTGTCTGTCATCAACATGAAAGGACTGCTCTGTAACACATACATGTGAACTTTAAAAAGAAGTTTCAATTCCACTATTCTAAGTTGGAATTGTTTCTTGTTTTAAATTTTAGAACTGTGAGCCAAATAATGATAAACATCAAAACTAGGCAGTGAAATACAGAAGAGATCCATTCAACACATATTTAATTGTATCCACCATGTGAAAAAGCACTTCATCGTGAGCTGAGCAAAGGGTAGAGAACAAAGGAAACCGTCCTTGTCCTCACGTAGCTTACTGTCTGGGGGAGACAGATGTTAAACCCATGTAATCCACATATTCCCCTAGAGAGCTCATAATTCCTGGCCACATGCCAATTTTATTCCCTCCCCCATAGTTTCTCAGGTTTCCCAAGGTTTGCTTATTTATTATGCATCTCATGTCCTCCACCCTGCTGCATCCTCAAAGGCCATCTCTATTTCACCCTGTAACATCCTGGCTATGAAATTCAGCAGCAGCACTACCCATTTCTACTAGAAATACATTCATTTGGTGTATTTTTTAGATTTTCTATGGATTTGGGGGCTCATGGGTAAAGGTTTCACAGTAGCCTTTCCCCATTGTTTGGTTCTTCCTTCTCTCCCTGCTCCAGAGCACCCATCACATCCTGCCCGTATCCCACACAGGACTGTGTCGCCCACACCCAGCCCCACAGCACACATAATTTTCCTTTCCTAAAGGAAACTGTCTCCAGCTGTTAGACAAAGACACACAAAAATAACCTCATCATTTACAACTGCGGCAAGTGCTATGCTGGAAAAATACATGCATCAAGAGGTTTTACAGTAGGAAGACCTAATACCAACTTTTCAGAGTTAGAAAACAATCTTAACTTCAAGGGAGGATTACCTAAAAATCTAGAAGGTAGGTAAAAGTCAGCCTGGGGAAAGGGTTACTAGGGATATGGGATAACCTAGGTAGTGGTAACAGCAGGTGAAAAGGTCCTGAGGTGGGAGGGAATTTGGAGTGTTGGGGAAATAGAGGGACGGCCAGGGTAACTTGAGCACTATGAGTGAGGGAGAGTGGTGGCAGGTAAAACTGGGAGGTTGGCTGGGGCCACGTACAAGCTAGGCCTTGTCGGCCAGGTAAGCATTTCAACATTGCTTGAGAGGGATAGGAAGCCTCGAAAGGTCTGAAGCAGGAGAGTGATATGATCAGTGATTGTATGTACAACCACTGGGAGGTTAAATAATAGACTAGAAAATGTCCATTGGTTTTAGCAACACAGAGGCTGCTGAATCTTGATAGGAAAAAATGATAGGGTGAAGGGGGGGCGGGATGTATGTTAGCTGCCAGCCAAAAGGAGACATATTTTTTTTTTTTTCCGGTACGCGGGCCTCTCATTGTTGTGGCCCCTCCCGTGGCGGAGCACAGGCTCCGGACGCGCAGGCTCAGCGGCCATGGCTCATGGGCCCAGCTGCTCCGCGGCACGTGGGATCTTCCCGGACCGGGGCACGAACCCGTGTCCCCTGCATCGGCAGGCGGACTCGCAACCACTGCGCCACCAGGGAAGCCCTAGGAGACATATTTTTGATGGACATTTAATTCCTAAGTGGTTACCTTAAGCTATCATTTTTCTCTCTCTCAAATTATTTGATAGAGAACATTTGGTAGTATGTGTGACACTTGGATATAAGAGCCTTAAGCCATGAAATTTTGTACTGTGGGATTTTTTTTTTTTGGATGCAAAATAAAAATCCTCTGACTAGGAACTGTTCCTGACATAACTAGGCTCAAACCTGTTTTTTTTTTAAAGTCCTGAAACTCAATCCAATTTTTTAACTATTAGTTTTAGCATACTCAACAGGGCAATATTTTTATTTTATTTTATTGGTTTTAAAAGCGAACATTCCAGGAAACCTAATCAAAGCCTTCATTTAATGGTATGTATATGTTTTTTACAGACCTATGGGGCACTATTTTGTGAAACAAGCGCCAAAGATGGTTCGAATGTAGTGGAAGCTGTTCTCCACCTTACTCGGTAAAGTTTTGCCTTATATTTGGAAAACTGGATGTAGGATTGAATTTTCACTTAGCTGTTGTATGTGTCAAATTTCTTGACCATAATGTGAATCTACATTATGGGAAAACAATGTCTTGTCTTTCAGTAGTGGTTGGAGAAACAAACATAGTTTTTATAAAAAACTGGTATGCTGCTTGTTCACTGTGAACATTGGGAAAATACCTCTACTGCCAAACAAAGCAGGTGCATCTGAGGTGTCATTGACATTTCTGCAAAATGTCCCCACAGAGCTAATAGTTGATGTGTGTGAATCACTTCTAGGAACCAGATATTAAACACAAGAGACTATTATGAATATAACTATCTATTATATTATGACATTTTCCAAGGTAAAGGAAAAAGAACTCAACAAAACAAATTGTATATCATGCCAGTTGGAAGCACTTTGTTTACATTATTAACCAGGTAATTATTAAGCTAAGGCAATGGTGTTAATAATAAATAACATTTTGGGATGTGGATTAGAATGAAAATTGCATCATTGAGGAACTTGGTTTTAACTGTATTTTAATCCTTGCAGTATTCTTAGGAAATAACAATGTTTTCTGCTGGATTTACTTCTTCTGCCTAGTTTTCTGCCACAGATGAAAAGATGATTCTTTGCTGATCTAAAGGGATTCAATACGCCCCCAAAAAAGAAAGAAAAAATATAAAAATGCGCATTAACAAAATCCAGCCAATGATCTTTAATTGCTGACAAAGCAAAAACATAATTTTAGGCATGTAGAGATTTGTGAGATGATTTGTGAAATTCTGATTTTATAAGAATCTTAACTTTAGTACAGTAAGGGGCTCCGTGCTACCTTAGTTTCAGGCAGGGAGTGCTGAATTGCTGCCTGGGCTGAGCAGGAAAGGATGCTGCAGGCCAGGCCCTCCACATGGCTGCTGGCTTCTGCCCAGCACGTTGGAGGACTGTAGTATCAGGAGGCTCAAAGTCCAATCTTAAATCTATCCCGAACAGCTGTGGAGTCTTGACTAAGTCCCTGTCTTGCTTTAGGCATCTCTAATCTGTACAATGAGGGAAAGGGCTAAAGAAAATGATCCCTAAGGCCCCTTCTAGTTCTGACAGCCTATGATTCCATATATAATAGCCTGGACTCTACTGAATAACATAATCACTATTTAACGTGGAATTGTCTTGTGGGGTCATGTTACAGTTAAATGACTCCAAATCGCCCTGGTCACACCCCGAGTGCAGAATCGATCCTCTTTATTATATCATAAAGATAGGAGAGCCAACGGCCTTTTCTCCTGGTGCTCCTGCTGGCATGTTGGGTCAGCCCAGCAGCCTCCCTGTTTATACAGTGTAGCTTCTTTACTTAAAACACCTGTGTGCAGGAGCAGTCTGATAACAAGGTCACTTCTTGTGAATCACTTATCAAGGAGATTTTTAAATTGTTGCTATTGCATCATGGGCTGGTTTGAGGCCTCTAGGTTAGTTATGTTAACAATGTGTTAAATAGGAAAATTATAAACAAACCAAACATGTAAAGACTTTAATCTGCTTTATACTGTGTCATCAGACTGCTTGTCAAAGTACTCAAGTCTTAAATGAAAATGGTAGCATTTCCACAAGTAAAATTACCACTTTAAAAAGTTTTACAGCTTTCAGAATGTTATGTATAATAGTAACTCCCCTTCATACCATGTCATGTCATAAAACTTGAACTAGAACAGTTTATGGGTTTGCACTGTCTGAAACGGTATTTGTTTTTGAAGGAAGGCCATAAATGTTTGGTTAACAACCTGAACTCCTCTGCTTTTTCTTGGAAAAACCTCTCTATCCCAGGAAAAGTTTCTCCTAGAAATGCAGTTTCCCTGTAGGGCTGATAGACATTCATTCCAACCATTGTCCACTGGTAAGTAAACCTGCCATCACTAGAGCCACAGGCTTGAAACATTTTTCAATAGATTCAAGTACAACAGGCATTAAACTGGTCAATGGCCTAAAATTTGAGAAAAACACAAAAAGCTCGGGCTGATGTATCGGTTCAGCGCCATTGCTGAGCCCATTGGGGATAAATCTGTCCATAAGATTGAGTCATTTAAAATGCAGTTGTTAAGCATATGGCAGTTTGGGGTGAGGTAATTTAATTTTCCCAGCCTTAAACCTGTTTTAGATGTTTGGAATTATATCTTCCTGATTTCCTTAAAGTGGGAGGTGCCTGCATCTTTGGTAGATTAAAGAAACTGAAGGTCAGGTGAACTATATGGGTACCTATTTTTTCTCCTTTAATATCTGCTTTCAGTGTTCAGTAATATCTGCATTATTATCATTTCTGCTCAGCATGAAAGCCCTGTAGAGATATCAGGGTATGTAAGATAGGCTGTGCAATTTAACATTAGAGAAAAAAAAAGAAAACAAAATACATGACCAGGCAGCCATATGATATGTAACTTACAGAGGCCTTTTAGACCTTCCAGAAGGGAGAGATGTGAGTTGTCTTGTGAAGATGCTATGTTTACTAAACCCACTGTACAGATAAGAAAATTGAGAATTAGAATGCTTCATCAGCTTGCTCAAAGTGACACAGTACTAAATGGCAAAATTGGGACTTTTCACTACTCTGAATTTCTGGCTTGCCTTTTAAATGTTGGTAATCTCAGGATTCTATTCTGCACTCTCTTCCTCTTACTCTTTCTCTGTCTGCCTAATGTCTTCCACCCCCATGGTTTCTAGAACTGTGTCTAGAAGGTGACTTCTAATTTCTGTATTTTTAACTCCCATCTTTTTTTAAACTTCCACAACTATATTCCCACCCACCAACAAATGAAAATTCCATAGGCATGACTGTTCCAACATATCTAAACCCGAATGTGTTCATTTTTCTTTAAAATTGTTCCTTATTCTATACTCCGGTTCTCAGGAAACTACTAACAAACATTATAATTCAAAAAGAGTAACCTAGAGTCAGTCTTGGCTCCTTCCTCTTTCTTCATCATCTGCCTCTAGTGGGTTCTGGGGCCCTACTGATTCAGTGACCTCTGCAATCTTCCTTCAATCCCTCCCCCCCGCACACACCCTGTTCTGCTTCAGGCTTCAAAATTTCCTACCCCGTTTAGTGTAGGAGGGACCTAAGTTTCTGCCTCAGAGTTTCTCCAACATCAGTTCATCCTCCACCCTGTAATCAGGGTAATCTCTGTAAATAAAAATCCAATTAAGACCTTCTTGCTTGCACCCCACACTGGTGCCCTACCTACAGCATAGAGTCCAGCCTCCTTAGCAAGTGGCTAATGGTCCCCCAGAGCCCAGTTCACCTACCTTTCTATTTGCATCTCTTATCTTGCTTCCCAAATGAATGATAATCTATAGACACAGCAAACTTTGCTTCCGGTCATAGCCAAGTTCTTTTATGCCTCTTTGCCTCTATACATGCTGTTCCCTGCACCTGGAATCTCTCTTCCTCATTAAATGAAAGTGAATTCCTATCCCACCAAGAGGTCAGCTCCACTGTGCTTGTGTGTTAGTGGCTCTTGGGGACCTGGTAACGATTTATTTAGAAGACATCTGGCTCTCTCTCAAAGCTCACTAGTTGAGAGGGACTTCCCTGGTAGTCCAGTGGTTAATACTCCATACTCCCAATGCAGGGGGCCCAGGTTCGATCCCTGGTCAGGGAACTAGATCCCGCATGCCACAACTAAAGATCCTGCATGCTGCAACTAAAAACATCCCGCATGCTGCAACTAAAGATCCCCTGTGCCGCAAGGAAGATCCCGTGTGCCACAACTAAGACCCGGCACAGCCAAATTAAAAAAAAAAAAAAAAGTACAATTAAAAAAAAAAGCTCACTAGTTGAGGATCCCAGAGTTTGGCATAAATCGGACATCTGTTGAATGACCAAATGGTCAAGATTTTGCATTTGGAAGTTGTATTAGTTTTCTATTGTCACTGTAACAGATTCCTACTAGCCTAGTGCTTTAAGCAATAAAAATATAGTTCTGGAGGTCACAAGTCGGAACCAAAGTCTTACAGGGTGTTATGGGGTTGAACTGTGTATCCTCCTTCTTCTCCTGAGTCTTTATTTCCTCATCTGTGAAGGGAAGACAGCGATGCTCACCTGTTACCTGTCAGCATGTGTGTGTGTTGTGTGTATTAAATAAGGACTATGTGAAAACATGTAACATAGCATGTATTAACTGGTCTCCAGCAAGAACCAGTTTCCCTTTTGTTTCCTACTCACAGTGCAGTGGTTTTCAAAGGTTAGCACGTATCAGCTCCTTTTGGGGCTGTGCTGACCAGTTTAGTAGCCACTAGCCACCTGAAGTGTGGCTAATCCAAGCTGAGATGTGCTGGATGTATTAAATAAATACTGGGTTTTGAAGATAGTATAAAAATTGTAAAATACCTCATTAATATTTTTATTGGTAACATGCTAAAATGATATTTTTGTAATATTGAGTTAAATAATATATGTTAATAAAATTAATTTCACCTATTTCTCTTTACATTTTTTACTGTGGCTGCTAAAAAATTTTAAATTACATATGTGAATTACATTCTATTTCTATTGAACAGCGTTGCTGTGCCGGGAATATGCCAATTCCCAGGATCTACTGCTCTGTAACAAGCCACCCAAAATGTAGTCGCCTAGAACAACACCACTTTTTATTTTTTGAAATTACCAGAAGTGACTGGATCTCACTGGAGGGTCCGTGACTGCTCTCCCTCAGGCGTCTCCTGCATTCGCGGTCATGGACACCGCTGTGGCTCGGTCTGATGTCTGTGGCCAGGGTGCTCCTCCCTGTGGCATCTCAGCCCCCAGGACCTCTCTGCTGCCCTCTCTCCAGTGAGGAACACTGGGCTTCGTAAATGGCAGCTCAAAATGGTCAGGCCTAATGCCTGGCTTGGAAGTTTTAGCACACCATTTCCTCACCATTCTATTGGTCTGAACAGTCACAGAGCCAGTGCTGACCACGGGGGAGTGGCACAAGCTTCATCACTTAATGGGGGGCACCAGACACTGACGGTGGAGGCAGAACTCTTTGGGGTTGTCTTGGGGACAAGCTTTCACACTCTCCTTACCCACAGAGTTTGCCATTCAGCTTGTCTAAGGTGGGACTTCAGGATGTGTGTATTTCACAAGCATCCCCAGGGATAGGAGACTTCCCTAGGGGGCTTTCATAAGATCATGGAGATCTTTGGTCCAGTGTTGCCTCTAGCAGTTATTTCTAAAAGAAATTTAGTAAGAGGCAAAAGGAAGACATTTTTTCTGGATTTTAACCATCTGTTGTTATCTCCACTATCTTGTATAATTACAGAATGGTTATAAAGTCATCATTGCTTTTGTTAATGTTAAGCATTAGCTGGGGGTGGGAGCCAGGTTCCAGAGTCCTAAGGAGTGACCTGTGCGTGTGCAGACTATAAGCCATGCAGAACCACAGGAGAGAGCAAGAGTAGTCTGTGTGTGTGCATGCGTAAGTGTGTGGCCTGGTACTCAGAATGTGAGCACTGGAGCCCACCTGCGTGGCTGGAATCCCAGCTCTGCCACTTCTCCAGCTGCGTAACCTAAGGGAAATTTCTTAACTTTTTTTTGCCTTTGTTTCCTCACATATAAAATGGGGCACAACAAAATCATATAGTTGGTATGAGGATTAAATAGGTCAACACCTACAAAGCACTTAGAACACTGTCTGTATGGCACACAGCAAGTGCTCAGCAGTGCTGTTTTATTTCTACAGAGTTGTTTATGGTTCCGTTTTATACCTCAGCAATCTCCTTTCTCTCTCTGTCTCTCTTTCTCTCCCTCCAGGGAAGTGAAAAAAAGAACCGATGAGGATGACAGCAAATCCATTACCAATCTGAGTGGGACCAGTTCCAAAAAGTCAACCCAGATGAAGAATTGTTGCAGTGGTTAAATCCAAAAGATCCTTGGCCCACGAAGCCTTCATTCCCAGAGTACTGAATGTATGTGACTTATTTGCTTCCTACATGGGGTGGTACATCCTAAGGGCCCTGTCATATGGAGAGTTAGTGTGGGAAGTCTGAACTGTGCTCTCGGGTCCCTCCAGAACCTCGGCTCTTTTTTGCTATGTTTCAATGAGTGATTTGGGCCCCCTGGTTAAATATACCTGTCTTATCCTTACAAAGTCTTAACAGATAATGTGTAAACGTTTTTAAAGTGGTAAAAAAAAAAAAAAACACATGCTCAGATCAAAGCTATAGAAGAAATTCACTGACGTAATTAGGTTCATGTGGTAAATAACCTATGACATTTACTTCCAATATTCAATACTAGAAAACTAATAAAAGGGGGTTACCATCCTAGCTTTGCTGTAAACTAGCCTTGTGGTTTCAGACATGTCGCCAACCCACATTAGATCCATTTCCTCATCTGTAAACAAGCAGCTTGGCCTTTCAGGCCTCGGCCCTCTCAGCTCTGTAGCTCTTTAAGGAGTGAGAAGGAGAGCATGATGGCCCACAGTTAATAAGGACTCTGCTCGTCTGTACTTTTTAAATATTGGGGTATTAATTTTTCTCACTTCTTGTACAAGAACAGAATTTGAGAAAAAATGGTCATGTTTTAAGCTCCAGTGGAGACAGAAAAATCTATTTTTTATGTATAAAGAAAGAAAACACAATAGTTGTTTTGGGGGACAAAAATAGTTTGTATATAAAAGAGGGTATTTTTAAATCTCAGAATACTTATAAAGTCAATGGTTTGAATTCACTGTTAAAAATTCTAATGAAAAAATATAAAGCTACATGCAACTGAAAATACAATGCCCAGGAAAGTTGTCACACTTCACTTAAAAAAAAAAAAAAAAACACCAGCAAGAGACTGCCAGGGGCTGGTAAAAGGGAGGAACTGAGAGTGACTACTAATGGGTCTATGGTTGCTTTGCAGGATGATGAGAATGTTCTGGAATTATATTGTGGTAATGTTGCACAACTTGGTGAATATACTAAACCCCACTAAACTGTATACTTTAACTGGTGAATTTTATGGTATATGAATTATATCTCATTCAAAAAATACACTAGTATTGATTTAACATTTTGCTGAATGAAAATATGCATGCTCAAACCTCCCCATGCTTTACCCATGGTTTAAGAGCATAATCTTCAGAATAACGCAAATCCCCTAACTCCCTGGTTGCCAGCATTCTCCTCCTTAAATAATGAACAGTGAAAGAAATGTTATGTGTAGTTTTGGAAAATCACCTCTTTTAAAGAGGAATTGTGGTTAGGGTACAGGTAACTCAGAGTCCTTTGTCTCAGGTGATTAGGGACTCATCCTCACCAACAGCCTGATAGGTTTTGCCCTCCTAGAAGCCGTACTGCCTCCCAGACTTCCCCACTGAAATGTCTCCAAAAGCCAAAGGAGTCAATACCTGACCCCAGGGTGGGTTAGCAAGGCATGCTCTTTGGTTTTTGCTTTTGGTTTTCAGTGGCCTGAACCAGCTAAGTTATTCCCAACTAGAGTCTTGAACTTACCTTTGTTCATAGGTCCAGGCCCCAAGTAGCCTGCTGAAAAAACTTAAATAACAGCTCTTATTTATTGTAATACATAAGCTAAAAACATCCCTCTTGTAGAATTAAAACAATTCTATTTATGATTTTTATGATCAGACCTTAAATTTTCCAAGCTTTTTTTTTTTTTTTAACAAAAATTGGCCAGTATGTTAGCACACAGAAATTATAAATAGCCACAAACGTCCGTTTGGCTTTTCAAAGCGTGCCTTCTCTCTACTGGTGAGATCTAGTTGGGTTTTTTTTTTGTTTTTTGTTTTTTACTGGAAAGTTGGTTCTGTCCTCAACAACTCTACCATGGATTCCTGTTTTCTGTTTTTTGGTCCCAGGAGAAAAAAAAAGTTTACATTTTTTACCAAAAAGAATGCCTTGCTGGTGGGGAATTGTCGAACTGAACCAGGGAGGGATGGTTATTTTTGTGCCATGGTGTGATGAAAGTTTTGCCACTGCTGTTTGCCTAGGTGGCATCTATAGAGCCTAGGTTAGAATAGACCTGACACCTGTGTTGATATATGGTACTCAAGTTTAGGTGTTTGGTGCAATTGCACAAAACTGTGTTAGTATACATGTTATTGTGTTGTCTTTATTTATTTTCCCACAAAGTGTCTATATTTGTCTTACAATCTGTATATAATAGTATACCTTTGATACAGAAGTATTATCTTGGTCTTTGCTTCTGGGTTGTACAGCCAGCACACCCAAATTGATTAGATTACATAGGTGCCTGTGACAAACAAAGCAATCATCTTTAACTAATTAAACCTGAACAGATATTTTTGCAACAAAATCCAAATTAGAGACTTATAGCTCCGGTTAGCAATCTTGTTTAAAGAAAAGCTACTTATAGATCTTTCAGTTGCCTTGCTAGGAAACCAAGATTACTAACATTTGATTTCGTGAAGGTGTTCTCAAATTTAGAGTATATTTTTGGTAAGAACAAAAATAGCTAATGTTTTTAACTTGAACTTAATTTGCTACACTTGCATAGTTCTAATGCAAGTAACTCACCTTGTCTCAATTTTTCCTTGGAGAGCTTTTAAAATCACAATTATACTACACTCTTTTTTATGTATCCTGACACATTGGATAATATTTTAGTTTTGTCATGGAAAAGAACATTGGCTATGGAGACATTTTTCACTGTTAACTTTTAGCCTTATGCATTTTCATAATTTATTTTTTCCACTTGCTGCTTTATATGACATATGTGACATTTGATTATTTAATATTAAATGTGATTTGCATGAAGCCAAACCATACAACCCTCTTGCTGAAGATAAAATTGAGTTTAAAGATATTTATTTTCATATTTGTACAGTGATTGGCTTCAGAGTCACGGTTTTTGTGGGCTTTTATTGTATATGTGTATGAGAAATTTCATATGTATATATTAAGAAGGCCTCTGAGTACTGAATAATTATTTTATGATTTTGATTTACATGGTTTACATTTTCATGGTATCAGCTATATTTCGTTTATACTGTTTATTTCTCTTCAAACTATTAATAATTATCCCATGAAGTGTAATTTTTATAGCAATGCAAATGTCTAAGGAACTACAAATATTTTCTACATCATAAATTCAATAAAGCATGCTTGCTTTGGCCTTCTGGTGTTTCCTTCCTTCAGCTTGAAGTAATGTTAGTCCTACAATGTGCCTACATGAAACCCTGCCTCTAAAACACTGACCTGGGCAGCTGGCTGGGAGAGAAAAGGATGAACACATGGTGTGTGGTACTGTGGCACATCATGTCATCTCGGCCAGCGGGGCTACAGGTCGACCAGCTTGGGGTGTGACAGCCAGCAACAGTAAGGCTTTCGGAAAAATTTCAGGACGTGCTCTGGCAGCTCTCATGACCTCAGGGGTTAGGCCCCTCCTCGGACACCCCTGCGTGGCCCCCCACCCTGCCTAGCTAACTAACTCCGCTCATCCTTCTGCTTTAGTTTTAAACATCACTTCCTTCAGGAAGTTTCCCTTCTCAACCCCAAGCCAGGATGAGGCTGCCTGCTTTCACCTGTAAAGCACCCTTTCTAACTGGTCGGCATCCTTATTGCCCTCATACTTGTTTAACTAGACGTGTCCTCTGAGCTTTATCCCTCTTGTCTGCTGCTGCCTCCCCTCTGCTATACACAGTGCTTGAATGGGAAATCAAAGAATTAACTGTTTAAAGGCAGGCTTTGCAGAGTTTCTGCAGACGCACATACACAGAGACATACATACGCAATAGACAAGGACAGTATAAATAAGAGGCAACATATTTGGGTGGCCACAGGTCTGAGCTCTGCAGCCAGCTTGCCTGGGTTTGAACCTGGCCTCATGTACCTACTAGTCGGTAACTGTGAATAAGGGGCTTAATCTTTGTGTACCCCAGCTTCTTCATTGGTAAAATAGGGGTGACAACAGTACCTTTCTCATGGAGTGGTTGTGAGGACTAAATGAGTGTACGTATGGAAAGGGCTTAGAATAGTACCTGGCACTTTGATCACCCTCAATGAAAAAAGAAAAACTTTTGAAGCACCACTGATCACACTGGTCTTCCTCAGGGCCCTGGGTACTACCATCAATATGTGACAGAACTCCCAAAATTTACCAGATTACTTGGGGGAATGGGGCATTGTAGAGGATTCACTTGGACATAAGTTCATTTACCTCCCACGTATATTCTTGGTATTTCATTAGGCACAAAGTTGGGGTATCATATAGGATAGAATATTCTGTAAAGAGTAGATTAAAAGAGAAGGAAATCACTGAGAGAAAAATGAGGGCCTGAAAGTTAGAATGGAAAGTTGTGAATGGAGTCCTTATAAGTGTATGCTCTCCATTTATTAAGGGGTGACTGGATGAAGTAGTTGAAAGGATGAAGAATGTAACAGAGCTCTGACTAGGCTTTCACATCTAAATGACAGTAAAAATGGTGGTGGGTATTGGGGTTATTTAAATGGAAACTAACCTTTATACTATGACCAACAGCCTGTTGACAAGGATTTCCTGTGTATATATCCAGAAGTCCACAGGATGGGAATGAATCTCCAACAAAGCATATTGTTTTGCAAGCCTTAAAATAAAAAATAACATCTTTTATTTCCAGATCTAGACATTAAGATGTTTTCATAGCTGAAAATGGAAAATAGGCACAAATGCTTCAACTTGAATTACAGGTTAAGATAAATTTTCAAGTGCAAAATTCTAAGAATAATTACCCCGTTTTAAATATTTTTCTGCATTTCAGGTTTATTTGTGAATTTCTATTTCTTAAATTTCCGTAGAGTGGGAATTTAATTGTAAGGCCCATTACCTCATGACCTCTCAGGCTGGCAGTTCAGGAACCATGTTTCGTGGTATTTGACATACATTTTTATAGAGTCCCTCACTGTCCTTAGGATTTGGGCTTTCTGAAAATTTCTCAGTCCCAGTTTTCTGGCACATCTTCCCATTGCTGTGCAGCAGGGTAGAACTCAAGAGCTGGATAAAGATCTCTTCAGAGGAAGTTTTATGAGTTCCAGTGTACTTTTAGGAGTAAAACTAATGCTCTTTAATTCACCACAAATTAAACAGATATATTTACTCTTAGATAATATCCAAAAATTTCTTAACATGACCTCTCAGGCCCTCTGTGATCTGACTCCTAACTGTTCCTTTGCTAATTCAGTTATGTTTATTGAGCCTGACTGTGTCATGGGTGCAATTCTAGACCCAGGGGGTGCAGAGTGAGTAAGACAGATCTGAAGCCGACTACATTCTCGTGGAGGCTGACAACAAACTTGTAAACAAAGAAGATCCACATTCTGCCTCCTCCCCCTCTTTCTCCACCCCAAAGTCCCCAGTCGGGCACAGGAAACTGTCCCTCCGTCAAGCCTTGCTCTCTCCCCTCCAGCCCTTTACTCAGCTCCACTTTCTGCCTGGAACACCACTCTGTCTGCTCTCGTCATCTGCCTGCTCAACTGCTGTCTGTCCTGCACATCTCATTTCAGAGACTGCTTCCTCCCAACAGCTCTACCCAACCCTGGGGTCTGAGCTAGAGCCTCTCCCCCATGATTTCTACCCCCAGTGCCCATCATAGACTTGGTGAGACTGCATGTGATGAGCAGGTTACTTGTGTGCCTGGCATGCTGGATGATTTCTGTCTCCTGCAGCCCTTTAGACTTTACTGAGTGGGGGTAACCTTTCCCCACTCTCAGTGCACACTTCAGCAGCCTCATGACTTAAGATTCCTCTAGATCAGGGTCTCAAGGCTTTTTTTAATGTCACAGACTCCTCTGAAGCTGAGGAGCCCCTTGGAATAATGTTTTTAAATGAATAGAATGAAATACATAGGATTATTAAGGAAACCAATGATACTGAAAGACTGTTCCCAAGATATTTAAAATTTTGTGGGGAATTTCCTGGTTGTCCAGTGGTTAGGACTCTGCAGTCTCACTGCTGAGGGCCTGGGTTCAATCCCTGGTCGGGGAACTAAAATCCCACAAGCTGCACGGTGTGGCCAAAAAAAAAAAAGAAAAGAAAGAAACAAGTTCAAAGAAGTAAACATTTTTTAAAAAATAAAATAAAATTTTGTGATATCTGACAGTATTGGTGCTGCTTTATTGGCACATTAAACTACAAGATCTGATGGTAGGTCTATTACTTACCATAATTTTGACATCATGATGAAGGTAAATGGTATTTTGTGACATCTGCAAATAATCTAACGTAGAGTATAAATATCTATGATTTCTATTGGTGACACAGTCACAGATACCAATAATCCTATTGGGGTCTGTTGCTAGCATTTTATATTAAATGAAATGCTAAATTCCAATCAGTTTAGTAAAAAATAAACACGTAATTTTTTCCCATCCAAGGTAGAAATACAGATTTTCACCCACAGACCCAATGGGTCCGTGGCCCTAAGTAAGAACCCCTGCCCTGGGTGAGAAGCTGCAAACATAGTACATTCAGAAGAGAATTCCCACATAGTAATCAAAACTCCAAGCTTGACTTAGTGGTATTAGTCCTCTCCCTGATCCAGTTCAGTTCTGCTTCAGCCTGGAAGCTCGCTGTGGGAAGGGGGGCTTGGTCCCCCTGCTCTGTCCTACATCCCTGACTACCACTTACTGGTGATACACTCCCCTCCAGGTTCCAAGCAAGGGGAGCATGATGTTAACATTATAGATGCTGTTTTATATGTTAGCAAGCCAAATCTCACAGAAGAAAAAGAATGTATGTGGCCAGTTGTTCTTGACCATCAAGTGTGCTAAAGTTTAAGGATAAAATGTCCTTGCAGGAATGTGTAGTAATCCACCTCCTGCCTTTATAACTGCAGCTCTGAAACTAGTCTGATTTAATCATCCCTCTTATAGCCATGAACATGGGCTGAGGAAGTAAGAAAAGTTAAAGATTGAGGATAATTGGGTTAAGAAGCAGAAATATTGAATGTTTTCTGGGGTGAGATAGCATATCATTTTTCTCCTCTCTAAAACCCCACTGAAACTAGAATCAAATGAGTTTTTCTTTTAAAGATACAGAGCCACAAAGGCAGAAGACAATAGGAACAAAATAATGAAGCTGGAGAGTAGATGGAAAACTTGGAGCCCAGTTAACAACCTAAGAAAGCTGAATTCTAAGCCAGTGGGGGAAAGCTGAGAGCAATCTAGGTTTACATTGCCAATTTCCCAAAGGCAGAAGCACATACCTCTGGAACTGGGAGTATAAGGGAAGGTGGGGTGAAAGTAGTTTGAGAAGCAGTTTTATCCTTAAGTATTGTTCTCTCATGCTGCGCCACTACTACTCTGACCAAAATCTGGAGATGTATTTTCTGGAGTGAAACAGAGGGATGCTAGATTGGGGGCTATATAAGGCATGGTTGAGTGTGTTGGTACTGTTCAAAAAGCAGGGGAGTTAAATGACAATATGTAATCTGAGCGCTCAGTGCTAAAAGCTAATACTACCCACTCAGCTTTCAGGACACTGATGCTTTTATCTTCCAGAGATTGAAAGACTTTTCCCTGGAGTACTGACCAGATAAGAGGAAAAACCTTTTCTAAGAAATGCACCCTGCCTCCATCACCCTACAGTAAAGTTCAAACTTAGCAAGTCGCCCCCATCACTCAGAGCTTTCAATCAGGATGTTAGCTCCCCTGAACACCTGAAGGATCACTGGATTTTTGTGGAAAGGTTCTAACATGGAAAACGGAGACCAAATAAAACAGAAAAATATCAACTTAGGGAAACAGAGCTTATGCAGAGGAAAAAATCTATCATTAATATATTTAGAGAGATAGACAAAACTACTACAGCCATGAAACAAGAACAAGATACTATCAATAAGGAACATTCATACATCAAAAATAAGATCTTAGAAATTAAAAACATGACAACAGAAGTTTACAAAAAAGTAAACAATATAGAGTTTGAAAGACAGATTTGAGGAGTCTTACAGAAAGAAAAGTGCAAAGGAAGAGAAACCAGGAGAGGAAGGAAGTCCAATATCCAAAAATAGCTGTTACAGAACAGGACAACAGAGAAAGCAGGATAACACAATCAAATGTCAAAAGTAAATGATAGAACCTCCCCTCTCTGCTCCCTGTTGGTTATTGGTTAGATCTTTGTGGAGAACTCACCTGGGAGGTTGCTGTAGCTCTCTTGCCTATATCCCACTTCCACTGCCTATCAGCTGCATGGAATGAATGACACCTGGAATGAAGATCACAGTAGGGCATGGTGAGGGGCTGGACCCCACCCCCAAGGGTAGGCAGGGAGAGAAAGAGAGAGGAAGACCATGTAGATGGGGGTCTGAGTACCTGGGACAGAAGCTGGGATGTTCCTAACCAGGGCATGTAAGGGAGAAAAGCCAATCTGCTTTGCACTCAAAGGAGCTTAGAGCCAGGAAGCCAACTCAAGGTCCAATACTTTTGGAGGAAGGAGCTGAGTAAATCTCAGCTTCAATCTGTTTGCCCATAAAAGAGCAGTGGGTTTAGCATTGAAGCTTCGGGAAAGAACCACAAACACAAGGGGTTTTCGAAACATACTGGGTTGGCCAAAAAGTTCATTCGGGTTTTTTCCATAAAATGTTATGGAAAATACCTGAGCTGGTCGAGTTCCTGCCAGCAGCCTGTACTCAGCCCTGCACTGTGTCTCATTTCTACACCACCTATACCTGGGATCCTTCACCACTTTCCTCCTCTCCACCAGCCTTGCCTCCCTGAATATTCATGTATCCTTTTATATATACGTATATTTATATGTATTTTGTGTATATTATATGGTGCTAAACTCAGTCGGCTGTATCCCTTCCCAGGATTTGCCTGGTGCCTTCCCCTTAGAGGATGACTTCTGTCCTTTCCCCAACCAAAGACTGCATCATATAAGCTTGCCAGCTCCAGCCCTTCATTCCTGTCATCCTTCCCCATTTCTTCATTATGTCCCACTGCATTTCAGAAAGCACCAGAACTACTCACCTTGACTGTCAAAAGAAAACTTTAAGGCTTTTGGAAACTGTCCTGTCCCATTAACCAGACCAGAAAGTGGCCAGGAATCTAGAATTTAATGCCACACGTACGTCTTTATCAGATAAAAGGCTCAGAACTGAAGAGAGTCTGTGGCCCCTTCACCTCTCTCTGAAGATGTCCAATAATTGGCTATTTCAGAGAAATATCTGTTTATCATTCATGTAAATATGTGAAATTCTCTAAAACCCTTGGATTGAAATGGAGAAAGCTGGGGAGGGAGGTGGCTGAGAGGCAAGCTGAGATCTGTAAGCATCTACTAAGAAATGTAAGCCCCTCCAAACTACGTTGTCTCCACGCTCCCTCACTCACAGACTGAACGAAGTTCCTCCTACAGACTGTTTTAGGAGGTCATTCTGAGACATTCCTAGAGCTCCTTCCTGCTTCCTGTTCAGTCAGCCTGCATCCCACCCCCACCCCCAGCACCACCACCGGATGGGTGATCCACCACCACCGGCAGCCTGGCCGCAGAATGGATCTCTTAATGGTGGCAGTCATACTCATATTCCCTTGAGCTCCTGAGAAGGCATAAGCGGACCCTGTCCTAGCTTCTTCTGTTAACTGGGTTGGAGCAGGAACTTGTCTCCCTGGAAGGAAGGCTGGAACCCCAGACCCTTCAGAAGGCCATGGCAGAACAGCATAGCTCAGGGCTGTGCTTGTTCCACTCGATGTAGGTTAAGTATAAGTAAAAGATTCGGATCACCCCTTTCCCTTTGGAAGGAAACTTCTGGCTGAAGTGGCCAGAGAATGATTTCAGAGAAAGATGATAAACATGAACAAAGGGCAGCAAAACTACAACACAAGCAAAACATTACAAAATCCTTGAGCATGTGGTTTTTACAATTTTCAGGCTAAATGTGTGACCCTTGGAGAGGATGCAAATTTTAAGGTCAAAGTCACAAGGATGGAATATGGAAAAAATCATGAGAGTTAGAATCCTAACTCTGACATTTGACAAGTTACTTAACATTTCTGAGCCTGTTTCTTCATCTGAGAAAGGGAGAATAACTGTACATCCATACCCAAAACATCATTCACTATTAATGTGCTGGTGATTCCCAAAGCCACTTCTCTGCACTGTCCTTTCCTCTGAGCTCCAATTGTACAGCCAACAACCAGGGGAAGCTCCATCTTGCTCCAAAGACAATGCAAATTCATTCAAATTTTCCAAACATCCACCACCCCACCAAACTGTTTTCTAATGTCAGGGAATGGATGTCACTATACATCTACTCAGACCATACACCGAGTCAGTCACTGGGTTCTAATTTTGGTATCAAGTTGCCCCTTTTCCTCTATTTTTTACTGCCTCTGCTTATAGTTCAGTTTCTCACTCTTTCTTTCCTGAATAATTACAATAGAGTCTCATATCCCCAGGGCTTAGAATAGTGGCTGGTATACAGCAATACCTTAATACTACTTGAATCAACCCAAAGTCTGGACTGAGGGGAGATAAATTACTACATCAGTGTGATGAGTGCTATGGTAAGTGAGGTCCTGCCACAGGAGGAAGTAGTCACTGATGAGGAGGACCGTAGGGTCACATAAAGGGGTCACAATGAAAATGACCTTGAGAGGCATCTTGCATTTAACAATTAAAATATTTGAGTACTTACTATGTGCCAGGAACTATGCTAGACATTAACAGTCACCAAGACACAGGCCTTGCCTCCATGGAGATCATTATCTGATGTAGCAGAAAGTCTCACGTGCTCAAATTGTCTAATCAAAATATACACTTGGATGTCCAAAGTTTATCTCAAAAGTGAACTAATTCCCTCTGCCACCACTGCCACCACCCAACCACACATACAAAACCTGCTCCAATCACAGTACTTCCCACATCAGTTAATGGCACCTTTCTCTTGCCAGTTTTTCAGGCCAAAAATATTGGTGTCATCCTTGATTTTGTTTCTAACAATCTGCTTCTGATCCATCAGTAAATCCTATTATCCCTACCTTCAAAATGAATCCAGAATATAACCTCTTCTTGCCTCCTCTGCTACTATGATTACTGCAGTAGTTTCATAACTATAATCACTCTGCTTCTTCCTGAGACCAAGAGAATGTGGTCTATGTTGAGGATAGACCAGGTCTATCCTCAACATAGAAGCCTTATAGTGCTCAGGGAGGGTACTGGCTACAGATGATAGATGGATAGAAAGATAGACAGAGGTATATAAAACCAAGAGACCAGGTAAAGTCACCAAAGGAATGAGTATAAATGAAGGAGAGATCTAAGGACTGGGCTCTGGGACATTCCAACATTAAGAAATTGAAAGGGAGGAACTTCCCTGCCAGTCCAGTGGTTAAGACTCCACGTTTCTACTGCAGGGAGCACAGGTTCTATCCCTGGTCTGGGAACTAAGATCCCACATGCCATGAGATGCAGCCAAAAAAAAAGAAAAAGAAAAGAAACTGGAAGGGAAAAGAGGAAACAGTAAGCAGAGGAGACTGAGAAGCAGTAGCAGGGAGGAAGAAGGAAATCCAGAAGAGTGTGACATACTGGAAGCCAAGAGGGGAAAATATGGCAAGGAGAAAGTGATCAACTGCATGAAAAATTCTGAATTGGCCAAGTAAGATGAGGATCCAGAGTTGAACACTAGATTTAGCAACACAGAGATCACTCATGGCTTTGAGAATAGACACACATGTGATGGAGGTGAAGGCATGACTGGGGTGGATTCAAGGGAGAATGAAAGAAGAGCAGTTGGTGATAGCAAGTGTAATCAATTCAAGGAGGTTTGTTCCACAGAGGTGCAGAAAAACAAGCATACAGCTGTAAGAGGAAGTGGGACGCAGAGACGGTTTTTTTTGAAGGTGAGAGACGTAAAGTATTTGATGTTGACACAAATGATGCACTTGAGGAGTGAAAAACTGATGATGCAGGAGAGCAAAGGGAGAATGCTGGAGCCCTGTGGTGGTTACAGGTCAGGGGATGAGAGCAAATGTCCAAGTCCAGGAGATGGCCTTGGAAAAAGCACAGAAATTTTGCTGGTGGTTAATAGAGAGAAGGAAGCATTAATGAGGTAAGACTTTGAATATTAGAAGAAAGATTGTTCCCACATGTACGAGAGTGTGGGCAAAGACTCAAAAGGGTAAGTGAGGAGCTGGGAAGGGACCATAGCTGGGGGTGGATGGAGGGGTATGAAGAACCAAAGCTGAAAGCCACAGGTGGAGATGAATTCTGGAAGTTACCAGGGAAAATTACTATTACAGCCTATGCAGTGGGTGTCCAAGGTGGTTGAGTTGCTGATCATGTGTGTGAAGAAGGTGCTCTTGGAAGACAGGTGGCAAGAAAGATTGCAGAGAGGTTCTAGATGCAGGCAGCCTTGGGCATGAGGCTAGAGGCACAGTGCAGGTGTGGCATCCTAGTGTCCATCCAGAGACTGGGGATGTCTGAGGGTAGGAGGAGAGAACTGGGAAGCAGAAAGACAAAGAGGCTGCCATGAGTGGATGGAAGGGACCTCTGTTTTGGACACTTCATTTCTCTCAGAAGGTGGCACGTCTGCATTTCCACCTTCTGACCTACCACAGAGGAGCCAAAAGCTGAAATAAGGGCAGGAAGTGCTGTAGCTTCCTCGTGGTGTGGTATGGCAGACTGTGGGATGCCCCTGCCTCACTGATTCCTAAGGAAATCCAGGATGGCTCCACATACCATCAACCCAGGAGGTGGGGCAGGACTCTTCCTCTGATAGGACCCAGCACTTAGCACAATGTGTCCTGTTAGCAGAATGCAGAAAAGCCAGGATGCGGACAAGCATGACTGTGTCCCTCCTCTGAAGGGTGATCCTGTGCCTAACAGATGGGAGTTCAGGCCCTGCTGTGGCCCCCCAAGGTGAGGAGGCACAAGGCCCAGGCCTGCTGAGCCACACCCTCCACTGTTTTCCCAAAGCATCCCCAAAGATCATAGGAGGTCTTGTGGCAGGCACATCCTCCATAACTGGTGGGAGCTGGGCAGAGAGCCACAGAGCAAGGAGAGGAGAGGGAGGCCCGGAATGAAGGGAGTTGACTCAGAAGGGTCACAGCAGCGTCACGTCACATGGGAAGCTGAGGTTAATGTGCACACATCCTGGCTTAGGTGGAGCGGGTCCTTCCCATGTATCCTACCTGCCACGTGCCAGCATTGGCTGATGCTGCTGACCAAGTTCTGCAACAAAGGGCTAGGGGCAGAGAGATGAGCTGGAACCAAGACCTTCAGGATTCTCAGTTCTCAGCAAAATCAAGAGCTGAGAGAAGACAGGGTCAGAGCCTATGATTCATGCAGGATGTTGTAGAGGGATGAAGCCTTGCTCATCCCATCCTATAACCCTAGCCCAGGCCTCACCTTCCAGCTCCCCCTCAGCTCAAGAAGTAAAATCAGAATGAAAGCTCTCACGGCAGGGCACAAAATCAGGTATTCGCTACTCCAGAATTGCTGCTAGATGCTAGGGATATAGCAATGCTTGCTTGGGAACTTTGGAGCTCGCCTCTGCCCTCTGAGATACCATGCTGTCGTGGCAAATGGCTCTGACCTTCTGGAGCCCTTCTCCTGGGCTCTGCAGAGAGCATTTCAGAATTCTACAGAGAGCACTTCAGGCAACCGAGTTCCTGCTGTGCGGGAGAATGGCTTCTCCACAAAATCACTTCTCTTGTTAAACACCAAGTCCCAGCAAATAGGGACCGGGGCTGCTTTGTTATTGTACCTCCTCACTGAAGCCCACGCAGAGAGGGCAACGACCACAGGATGCACACAGGAGCAAACCCCAAGGCGATGCTGCTTCCTGCACCTGCGAGAGGGGCGGAGCCTCTGCTCCTCACCATTCGTCCAAAGCCTGCTGCTCCACCTGCTCCAGACACAGGCCTGGGCTGTCACAGAATGAAGGACAAGAGTGGTTCCTGTGTCTACGGCAGGGGCAGGAAATAAGGGAGGACAGCCGTGAGTGTGGGTGGGGAGATGAGGAATGAGTAAGGTGCTGGGGGATGCAGAGGACCAGATGCCTAACGGGGCTTGTGGAGGACTGTCCATTCCCATGCGCACAGACAGTGAGGCCAGGACCCTGAATACTTGATCTGGATGAGAGCATGGGGAGGAAAGAGGGGGCCTGAAGGACATCTCTGTTTCCAGAAGGAAGGGTGCATGCTGCCAACTGCCCCCCCTTTCCCGCCTTGTCCCACTCCTCCACTGTAACTTCTCTGGGCCCACAGCCGGGCAAAGAGCGTATCGGGGGCTTTCCAGAGTGTATCATTCCCAAGCTCAAGCCCCACACAGAGGCCTCAGGGGCAGGGCCCTGGGCAGGCAGCCGGACACATGGGAATCCAGAGAGTGGGAAGAGAAAGGAAGCCAATCTCTTGCAGTAAATAGTGCTGGCAGCTGGGGCGCATCAGGGGAGAGGGTCAGGGGAAAGTGAGAGGCCAGAGCAGAGTCTCACACACAGTCAAGAACACATGCGTACAGACACCTAGCCACACAGACACATACACAGGAGGACATAAAGTCAACAATGCCACTCAGAAGCTAACTCAGAGTGCCCAGAGACATGTTCAGGAAACACACCTACATAGACTCATGAATACCCTGAGTCAGACATGCCCCAGCAGACTCTGGCACCACACACATGCAGACAGACACAGCCCATCTTGCAGGCCCACAAACACAAATGCATTCCCAATCCATCCTTCCCAGCCTTTCTCCCCGATAAAACTTCTAGGCCACCTCAGGCCAGGCCTGTTTATCCACCTCTAAACTCTGGTTTGTCATTTCTGTCCCATTGCCTGTCCTTTAATAAGGACAGTCTTGCATCCACGCGCACACCCCTGGTCTCAACAACTTGGCTGTGTGCTTTTAAAGGAACATAAAGGTCAGCAAGTGAGTCCCCTGCCCTCTTCAGCAGCCCCGTCCTTCACCTACACTCCCATCCCTACCCCCGGGAGCGTCCCCAGTTTACTGCAGGCTCCAGACCCTCAGTCTCTCTGATGCAGCAGAAACAGAATCTAAAGGAAGAGTAAACCAGACAGACCTACTCTGTCAAATTCCCCCTCAGGAAACTGAAGAACCAGCTCCTAACTCCTCAGGAAGGAGCCCTTGATACAGGGCATGACCACATGGGTCGTCGCACCTAAACTCAACTCCAACTGCATTCACAAACAACTCTAAAACCAGTCTTTCAAGTGAGACCCTCAGAATAACTGTACCTCGTAAAGGTAATGCTGGTGGGTATTACCCAAAAAATGTCTACATGGCCAGTTAAGTTCAGGATAGAAAACTGTGATGTTCCCTCTCCCCAGGAGCTAGATGCCTACTTCCCTCTAGTCGATCGCAGCTTCAGGGATCATATAACCATTTATAACTCAAGTGCAGAAGACCAGAAAATGTCCAAAACCTCTCATTTAAACCAGATCAGTATCACACAATATGCATAAGGTTAAGTCCCCCTCCAGACTATCTTAGAAGCTTAAAACTGACCCCCAACACAAAATTTATCTCCTTGACCCATTTTGATCCCAATTTTAAACTCAAACAGTACCCTACTCCAACCCTAACACAATCCTAATCTAAGATGCACTAGCTCTTTTTTTTTTTAAAGATCGAGTTAGCTTTATTGAACAGCTCATGAATTGGGCAGCATCCCATTTAGCAAGTAGAGGGGAGCTTTAAAAGGCTATAGAAAAAGAGAGGTTTTCAAGAGTATGACAAGGAAGTCAAAAACAAAAAAAAGATTATTTCAGGGTTAGGTAATCTATCTAGAGGGGATGAAGGAGATCTATGTGCCAGGTTACCTCATCTTCCTTTGGGGGATGGAAAGGATTACCTCACTGGTGCGGACCAGAAATTTCCACACTGATCAGTTTGGATTACATTCTTGGAGAAGGTTGTAACTTCAATAAGGTCAGGCATTAAGTCTTCCTTTTAGCACAAGTGACTCCATTTTGGGCCTGTCATTTCTTTTTTAACAGGGAAATGGTGCCAGATCAACTCAGATAAGACACCCCTACTCCACCCACACTTCAGAGTGCTGGAGAAGAAAGCAGACTTTTATAGAACCTTTCAATTCTCACCATGTAGATAAGCAGATTCTCCAGCTACTATAGGTGAGATCTACAAGATGCACTAGCTCTTATCAACAGGAACCATAAACACAATTCCAAATCCTACTTTAACATCATCGTGATTCCAGCCCTATGCTTACCACTACCTACCTCCAATCCGTAACCACTATGTTAGTGCTGTTCCAAGCAAGGCCCTAAGTCTAACCCTGTCCCTAGGTAGCCACACATTGAGTAACGTGTGCAACTACACTGGGCACACAAATATCACACACTTATGAAGGTAATGGGTCATCTGCAGTCCAGGAAAACAGTAGCTCCCTCAGTAACAGCTGCACAGTCATCAGGGTAGCTTTTCCCTGCCGGGCTCAGTGCTCAACTGGGAACCCAGGCGCACCAAGACACCCAGGCCCTTTGACCCTTGTTACACATACAAGTGTACAGGGGCCCAGCTCACCCCAAGCCCTGTTCTAGCCCAGCTTCTGAGCTGAAATTCCTGCCATACCCCTCCCCGGCTCCTGCCTGCCAAGCTGGGAGCATCTGTTGCCCTGAAAGCCCCACCAGCCAGGAACAAATGGGCCTGGGGCCTGGAGCTGAAGGAAATGTGGCCTCTTCCCAATGTGGGCAATTCCAGACTCCTGCAACACCCGCACCTAGGACCTCTACCCCAGAGCCTGGCCCAGGTGCCCGTCCTAAAGAGCTAGTGGGTCTGCCGACACTGGGGGTGAGTAGGGGTGGATTAGCACACCTCCTCTCCCCGGCTCCAGGGTCTCAATCTGGCATTAGGGTGTGTTCACTCTGCGCTCATCAGCAGAGGTAAAGCTGAAGGGAGCCACGTGCACCTCCCTCACCTCTCACCCTCGGCACCAGGACCTCCGCTGTAGCATTCCTCTGTACCTCGGCCCCCGCAGAGACTGTCAAACACTACCTAGGCTCTCTCGAGAGTTCACACCAAGCCAAAGCCTTCACCCAACAGACTGGAACACTTAGGTGGATACTCACAGGTCAGATGTGTAGCCATCCGAGTCTCTGCATCCCCTTCCTTACCGTCTACATCCAGGCTGGCCTGAGGACCAAGAGAGGGGCTTGGTTCAGGGCTGCAAGTTCCAAGATATGCAAGTGAGGTGCTTGAGAAATTAACAAAATCAGTTTCTAGAAAAACAAGTGATAAGGACTGTCAAGATCTGTGCAGGGTGTGAGATTTTACTCTATTTGTAAGTTAACTAGCTATCCTATTACTGTTCCATAAATGCTGGCAGAAGACACAAGACTCCTGGATCAGATATAAAGGATTTTATTACTCATAGCACAGCCATAGCAAGAGCTTTAGCATGGTTTTTTGTGTCAGTTTCCCATGTCTACCAAGTGCCATGGGGGTGGCACAGGATCTATGATAGATGCCTGCACATACAGTGGGCTGTGTTACAAGAGAGGAACATCTGTAAGGTAGTAAGGCATATGTGTGCAGCACTGAGGTCTGTGATTCACAGCTTATTTTATAGTAAGAAACAAGCCTGATCTTTGTCCAGGGGGAAATGTTGCCTTATCTGTCAAGGTTGATTGTTGCAAATACAATCCTGAGAAATTGCATGGAAAACAATCAGGGCCTTGTATTCTTGGCATACCCAGTAAGAAAAACATTCAGGAATACTAAAGGTCCATGATGGTTTGCCTCTCTCAACAGTGATTAGCAATGGGTAAAAACAAATGGTTCGTGAAAAAAAAAAAAGGCTTTCCCTATGCTGGAAGAAGTCCCAGGAGAGACACTCTGGTTAAAAAAGAAGTCAATTAACAAAGACCCTACAAATTATGCTTATTCATTACTTCTTTAGCTGATAGCTGGAACTAGGGATTTATCTGTCCTTATCAAGGAAGAAAAGAGAGAAGACATTATCATAGGGACAACGTGAATGTTGAAAAATTTGTGGTAACTTGAGAAGGGTTTGGAAAAAACTTCAAAGGTCAGGGGCAGGTGGTGGTAAATAGCAGTGAAACAAGGAAGTAGAATAGGCCCATGTGGCTGAATGAAATGGAAGAAATGAGAGCAGATAACAACCTAAACCTTTCCTTGTTTGCAGAGGCAGTCTCTAAGGTGGCTTCCCCTCATGATTCCCACCTCCTGGTATTCATGCTTTGTGTAATCCCATCCTCGCGAGTGTGGATGGACATATGATTTGATTCTAATCAACAGCACACAGCAAAGGTGATGGGATGTCATACATATGATTATATTACATTACATAAGACTGTCTTCTAGCATACTCTAGAGACTACTTTCTGGCTTGATGAAGTGGCCACGTTGGGAAACCCCACGTGGCAAAGAACTGCAGGTGGCCTCTAGGAACTGTGGTGGCCTTTAGATGTTGAGAGTGGCCTCCAGCTGACAGCCAGCAAGAAACTAGGGCTATCAGTCCCACAACTGCAGAGAAATGAATTCTGCCAACAACCAGAGTGAGCTTGGAAGACTCTTCCCCAGTCAAGCCTCCAGATGAGAACACAGCCCAGCTAACACCTTGACTGCAGACTTGTAAGACCATAAGCAGAGGACCAAGCTGGACAACTGACCCACAGAGACTATGAGATAATAAATTGTGGGTTGTTTTAAACCACATTTGTGGTAATTTGTTACACAGTAATAGAAAACTAATACACTGCTGTAACCATGAGAGTACGAGAAGCATCTGTAAGGCAGTAAGGCATATATGGGCAGCATGGAATTTGCGTGTATGCAAGGCACACCCTAATTCCACAGTATGAGCTAGGGAAGAAATAGGGAAGGAGAAGGCATCTAGAGAACTCCTCTCCCTCAGCTCATTCTATAAAGACATGTAGCTATGGAGAGCCTGAAGCCCTCCTAATAGGCTGTAACCATCTCATCCTGCATATTAAATGTAAATTATCCTTTTGTGCCTTCATTTGATTCTTGATATGGGACAGGCAGACATTTGTAAAAGGCTCAAAAATGTAACTAACAGTGATCTTTAAAACATGGGGAGGGGTAAACCCCAGGCAGTAATAAAGCGAAAGAAACCTTTGAAAAGGGAAGTAGGGATTTCTCTGATCCCAGGAGAAAGCTACTAAATTTTGGAATTTAGTCAGTTTCCATAACACATCACATTTCTTTTGGATATTTACCCAAGAGTAGAACTGCTAGGTTAGATGGAAGTTCTTTTTAACATTTTGAGGAACCATGAAACATTTTCCACAGCAGCTGCACCACTTTACATCTCTGCCAGCAATGCAGGAGAATTCTAATTTTTCCACATCCTCGCAAACATGTTATTTTCCTTTTTTTTTTTTCTTTTTGAGAATAGCCTGCTGTGGACGCGAAGTAATATCTCATTGCGGTTTCCATTTGCATTTCCCTAATGACTAATGATGTTGAGCATCTTTTCATGTGCTGGTTGGCCATTTGTATATCTTGTTTGAAGAAATGTCTATTCATGTCCTTTCCCCATTTTTGAATTGGGCTGGATTTTTTGCTGTTGTTGAGTTGTAGGAGTTCTTTTTTTAATTGGATATTAATCCCTTATCAGCTATATAAGTTGCAAATATTTCCTCCCATTCCATGGGTTGTCTTCTCACTATCAAATGATAGTGCCCTTTGAAACGCAAAAGATTTAAATTTTGATGAAGTCCAATTTATCTATTTTCTTCTTTTGTTGTCTGTGCTTTTGATGTCATACTTAAGAAACCATTCCCAAATCCAAGGTCACGGAGATTTTCAACTGCTTTCTTCTAAGAGTTTTATAGTTCTAGCTCTTAAATTTAGGCAAACATATACTCTTGCTTCTGTCTCTAATATTTCTTCCCAAATAAAACCTGAAAAACAGATTTCATGATTCCAACCTTTATGACCTTTTTCAAGTTGCTTAATCTAAGTCTCAGTTTAATTATCCCTCAAGGGATAATTTCACGTTATTTTAAGAGTTATACGATTAAACATAGCTAGTATAGTGCCTAGCACACTGGTGCTCAATAATCCTATGTATCCTTTCTTTTTTCCTTCAAAGTACTTTCTTTATAGGACCTGCCAGAGTCAGTTATTCTGCCTGATTTTACTGTTTGCTTCCTGAGAGTCAAGCCCAGAGCCTCAAATCTCCTTTCTTTGCTTCAGAGGTCTCTCTGGTCCTCTCCTCTCTTACACCTTGTTCTCTTACATAAGTTCCTGCCTCCACTAAAATCCAGCTTGAAGCCAACTGGGCTACCACGGAGAATACACATTCTAACGGGGTTCGGGGAGGAATGGACAAAGGCGCAGTCCCACAGGGCCCCTGCCTCTCGACCACGTTGGAGGGAGGGATCACAACTTAAGGCACACTGAACCCTCAAGGAGGTCAAGGTCAAAGACCTTTGGGCTTAAGGGATGTTACTCCTGAACCTCTCCTTCCAGTTAGAGATTCCCTCCAGGCAGTTCTTTGGAACAGTCTCAGGTCCTCCTGTATACAGAGGTCCTCTGTGGGGTCCATCCCCATGGTGCAGGCTCCCGAGGCCCCCCATGTTCCCAAATGCTCTTCCACTGAGACAACACCAGAGACCACCCTTGCCGTACCGTACGTACACAGCTGGTCTCTCTGGGGCTGCTGTCCTGCACACAGGGACTCCCCGTGGCAGCAAATGCAGAGTGAGCCCTGAGAGTCTCCATTCGCACGTGCGTCTTCCATGGGGGCGGCTCCGCACACCGTTTCCGGGACGCTCCCAAGGGGTAGAGGCAGGGACACTCGTGGTTCATATACACAGGGACCCCCTCGGGGGCGGCTCCCATACAACACCTCAGAGTCCGCTGCCCGCAGACCCGCCCCTCACGGTGCCTGCCAGGTCCCCGCCGACCCCGACCCCGCTTACCGGGACAGCCAGGATGCGGGACGCTGGTCCGGGGCTGGCTGACTCTGGCCTACCCGGGTTACACGAGTTACCCGAGCGCTGGGAGCAGGCGGCGCGGGCGGAGCAGGACGGTAAGATGGCGTCAGCCCGCGCGTCCAGAGCACACCCACGCTCCGCGCCCCACGCAGGTATGGCGCGTACTCACGCGCGAGAAAACATCCGCGGGCCTGGAGATGTGCGCCCCGCCCCGCCCCGCCCTCCTGCTCCTCCAAGCTCCTCTCTCGCGCTTCACTCGGCGACAGCAAGCGGGATGAGGCGCCAAAGGACGGCTGAGGAGCGGCGGCCCACCCCGAAGAGCTGTGGGTCCGGGTGCCAGTGGGCGCTCCCCACTAGCGCCGCGGCAGGGTTAGTGCCCGCCCAGAGGAGGCGACCCGGGAGGGGGCTCCTCGGGGGCTGCGGCACCTCCCAGTACCGCCCGCGCCGGGGCGAAGCGTCCGGCCGCCCGCTCCTGCCTGGGGAGGTGAGAATGACTCACCCAGCGACCTCAGCTGAAGCCAGCCTCTCCTCCCGAGGCCAGCTGCCCACTCAGGCCTCCGGCCCCACGACCCTGGCATCAGGGCATAGACTTTAGCAGTACCGCACAGCGGAGGGTCCAAATGAGCCTCACAAAGTGCTTGGCTGGCCCAACTCTTTCTGTGCGCCGCTTTCTGAGATGATTGGTCTTCTGTCTCCACCAGCAAAGCTATACTCTGATGTGGCCCACATTTTGCTGCAGCACCCTTATCCTTCAGACTATCCAGTTAGCCGTTCGGAGGGCTGTAATGTGCATTTATACCGAACTAGGTACTTTGAAGAAAGTGGGGGTAACAAAAAAAGTTAAAAGTCAAGGGGGCTTCCCTGGTGGCACAGTGGTTGGGAGTCCGCCTGCCGATTCAGGGGACACGAGTTCGTGCCCCGGTCCGGGAGGATCCCACATGCCGTGGAGCGACTGGGCCCGTGAGCCATGGCCGCTGAGCCTGCGCGTCCGGAGCCTGTGCTCCGCAATGGGAGAGGCCACAACAGTGAAAGGCCCGCGTACCACAAAAAAAAAAAAAAAAAAAAAAAAAGTCATGAAGCCCCCCAACAACTAATTATAAAGCAATAACTAAAGAAATACAAACGATATGCTGAGGCTCTTTTTATTTAAATTATTTTTTCATTTTTTAAATATTTTATTTATATTTTAATATACCCCATGTTTCCAGATGAATTCAATTTCTATGTCACAAGTACAGTTCACTTCATCGTGTGGGGAATACAAAGAGGAACTCATTTTGTCCTTACCACCGTGAAACTTACCAGTAGGGAAGACAGTATAAGGTAAGTACAGTGCTATATATTGCTCTCACTTTTAAATGAAATGCCAGACACTAAACAGTGTACATATTAAGTAATTTAAACTTCACAACATCACCATGAAGTACCATACTTTCATTGTTTACATTATACAGATGTAGAAGCTGAGGCACAGAGAGATTAAACAACCTGTCCAAGGTCACCTAGCTAACAAGTGGAATCTGGGTATTCTGACTCCAGAGCCCATACTCCTAACCGTTGCTTTTACTGTACAGCCTCCAGGACCATGTTTACAATATGCAGGATCCCAAGTAAATGTTTTTGCAAGGACCCTGATTATGTAAACAATTTGATTAAAATATGTATTTTGAAATTCATGACCCCATGTGAAGTATAATGTTTTATTAATGAAGATTTGGGGTAATGGGTAAAGAAGTGGGACTTACATATTTGCTTGCTGTCATATCAGTGCACATAAAATTCTTGGTACTAAGAACCATCTCTTTTTGTCTTTATTTCAGATGCATCATTCCTAGCTAATTTCACATCTCACACAAGAGAAAAAGGTAATGATGGTATTATTACTCACAAGGTCATGACTTTAGAACCTTTTTGTTTTGAAACAATACAGGTCTTCTTGCCTCTCTAGTTTCCTAATACCATTTATTTAATGCTAGTTACATCATTACTTATGCCACCATATCATCCATCTTGCCACCTGTGAATACAGGCTTCTAAAGACTCTTTCATTGGTTGCTACAGTGTTTCATTAATGATGAGCACAAATGCAAATCTTACCCAGAGTATATAGTCAAGTTTGAATGGTAATTTGTTTTCTAGATTGTTAAATTTACCCTTTGGAATTTTATAATGTAAATGTAGAACAATGTACCTCCAACCATGTCTTTTCTTGAATTCTTTAGGCCATAAGCACAACATTCCTAGAATAATCTTTTAGTGTTGACTGAACCCATAGCTTACTCACACTGCTACCAGCAGGGAGAATAGGTGAGAGGCCATTGGCTGATCAAGAAGAGTAATCCCATGGCACAGGATTATCCATCTGTCTTCCAGCATGACATAAGAGCAACCAGGGAACAACCCTTCGTGATAAACACACTCAAAAAACTAGGAGTAAAAGGGAATTTCCCCAGCCTGATAAAGGGCATCTACGAAAAAACCACCACTAACATCACTTAATGGTAAAAGACTGAATACTTTCCCCCCTAAGATCTTGAAAAAGAAAAGAATGTTCATTCTCACTACTGATATTCACATTGTACTGGAGGTTCTAGCCAGGTCTATTAGGCAAGAAAAAGAAATAAAAGGCATCCAGATTGGAAAGGAAAAAGTAAAACTATATCTATTCACAGAACACATGATCTTATACATAGAAAAGTCGTAAGAAATGCACTTAAAACTACCAGAATTAATAAATGAGTTCAGCAAGGTTGCAGATTACAAGCTCATTATACAAAAATCAGTTGTATTTTTATATACTTGCAATGAATAACCTGAAAATGAAATATTTTAAAACTTCCATTCTTAATAGCATCCGGAAGAACGATACTTAGGAATAAATTTACAAAAGGACTGTGAAATGTACACTCTGAAAACTGAAAAATTATTGAAAGAAATTAAAGAAGATCTAAGTAAGGATTTTTTTATGAATCACTTCACTATATACCAAAACTAACAGCACTGTAAATCAACTATACTTCTATTTTTTAAAAAAGAAATTTAAGGAAAAAAAAGATTTTAAAAAAAATCTCAGGGGCTTCCCTGGTGGCGCAGTGGTTGAGAGTCCACCTGCCAATGCAGGGGACACGGGTTCGTGCCCCGGTCCAGGAAGATCCCACATGCCGCGGAGCGGCTGGGCCCGTGAGCCATGGCCGCTGAGCCTGCGCGTCCGGAGCCTGTGCTCCACAACGGGAGAGGCCACGACAGTGAGAGGCCTGCGTACCACAAAAAAAAAAAAAAAAAAAAAAAAAAAAAAAAAAAAAATCTCAGGTTCATGGATTGGAAGACAACATTATCAAGATGGCAATACTCCCTAGATTGATCTACAGATTCAACACAACACCTACCAGAATCTCAGCTGACTTCTTTGTAAAAATTGACAAGCTGATTCCAAAACACACATGGAACTTCAAGGGACCTTGAATAACCAAAACAATTCTAAAAAAGAATAAAGTAGGAGGACTCACATTTCCCAATTTCAAAACTTATTACAGGGCTTCCCTGGTGGCGCAGGGGTTTAAGAATCCGCCTGCCAAGGCAGGGGACATGGGTTCGAGCCCTGGGCCGGGAAGATCCCACATGCCGCGGAGCAACGAAGCCCGTGAGCCATAACTACTGAGCCCACGTACCACAACTACTGAAGCCTGTGCGCCTAGAGCCCATGCTCCGCAACAAGAGAAGCCACCGCAATGAGAAGCCCGTGCACTGCAACAAAGAGTAGCCCCCGCTCGCCGCAACCAGAGGAAAGCCCGTGCGCAGCAACAAAGACCCAACACAGCCAAAAATAAAATAAATTAAAAAAAAAAACTTATTACAAAGCAACAGTAATTAAGTCAGTGTGTTACTGGCACAAGGAGAGACATATACATCAATGAAATAGAATTAAGAGTCCAGGGATAAACTATCTATGGCCAACTGATTTTTGACAAGAGTGCCAAGACCATTCAATGAGGAAGAACAGTCTCTTCAATAAATGGTGCTGGGACAACTGGATATCTACATACAAAAGAATGAAATTGAACCCTTACCTTACACCATATACAAAAATTAACTCAGTGGACAAAGACCTAAACATAGGAGCTAAAACTATAAAACTCCTAGAAGAATATATAGGGGAAAATCTTCATGACATTGACTTGGCAATGACTTCTTAGATATGATACCAGAGGGGCAGACAATAAAAGAAAGATAAATTGGATTTCACCAAAATTTAAAACTTCCGTGCATCAAAGGACACTACCAATATTGTGAAAATACAGGACTTCCCTGGTGGTCCAGCGGTTAAGACTCTGCGCTCCCAATGCAGGGGGCCCAGGCTCCATCCCTAGTTGGGGAACTAAGATCCCACATACTGCAACTAAGCCCACCAACTAAGCCCGTGCACCCCAATGAAGACCCAGCACAGCCAAAAATAAATAAATTTTTTAAAAAAGATTGTGAAATGGAATGGGAGAAAACTATTTGCAAATCATGTATCTGATAAGGGACTTGCATCTAGAATATTTAAAGAACTCTTACAACTTAATAACAAAAAGACAACCAAATTCTAAAATGGGCAAAGGATCTGAATAGATGTTTCTTCAAAGATATACAAATAGCCAATAAGTACATGAAAAGAGGCTCAACATCATTAGACATCAGAGAAATGCAAATCAAAACCACAGTGAGCTACCACTTCATAGAATGACTCAAACCAGAAAGTCAGATAACAACAAGTGTTGACAAGGATTTGGAAAAATGGGACTCATACACTGCTGATGATAATGTAGAATGGTACAGCCACTTTGGAAAACAGTCTGGCACTTCCTCAAATAATTAAACATAGAGTTACCATATGACCCAGCAATTCTACTCTTAGGTATATTCCCAAGAGAAATGAAAACATGTCCACACAGAAACTTGTACACAAATATTTATAGCAGCATTATTCATAATAGCCAAAAGGCAGAAACAACCCACATGTTCATCAGATGAATGGGTAAGCAAAGTGTGGCGTATCCATACAATGGAATATTTTTCAATCATAAAAAAGAATGAAGTACTGATGCATGCTATGATGCACCTTGAAAACATAATGCTAAGTGAAAGAAGCCAATCACAAAAGATTACATACCATATGATTCCATTTATATGAAAGTACAGAATAGGGAAATCTATAGAGACAGAAAGTAGATTAGTGTTTGGTTAGGGCAGGGGTGGGGAGGACATAGCTAAAAGGTATGAAGTTTCTTTCTGAGGTGATGAAAATGCTCTAAAACTGTAGTGGTGGTTAAACATATCTGTGAATATACAAAAAGCATTGAACTGTATACTTTAAATAGGTGAATTTGGTATGTGTGGTATGATATGTGAATTATATCTCAGTAAATCTGTTTTTTTTTAATTGCATGTGTTCTGGAGTAGAAAGATCTATGTTCATATCCCAAAACTGTAATTAGTAGTTATCTTTCCTTGGGGTTAGCTTCTTAATACCTCTGAGTCTCAGTCTCCTCATCCTGTGAAATAGGAATTAATTAAAATAAGGCATGTAAAGCACTTAGCATAATGCCTGGAATAAAATATATTTAATAAGTGTCAGCCATTATGTTGCCCAAGATTACCAACTTGTTCGATGCTGGAATCCTAATTTCACAAACATTTCTCTGTCCTTTATATAAACTCTGTTTAAGCCTATAGACCTGAGGACATAGTAGGGATGGTATATGGGAATTTGTGTATTTTATGTGATCATGTGTTAGCTTGGAAATGTAGACTTTCTTATTTTGCCATTAACTCACTGCTTTAAATCTTCTTCCCATCACCTCAAACTTATTCATCAAATCAATTCGCTCTTCAGATTAATAAACTGATTTGCAAATGACAGTCAACTCAAACAAATTTGAGGGAAGAAGATACATTTATTGGTTCATATAACAGGAAGTTGGGAAGTCCAGGGATGGAGCTGAGTTCAAGTACTCAAAAAATATAATTTCTCTCCAATCTTGGGTCTGATTTTCTCTCTCTGACCCCCTTCACAGAGAGAGAGAAAGAGTCGCTCCTTAACTCTTTTTCTTGACTGAACTCTCTTCTCAACTAAGCCCAGACTTTTGGGCTTCCATGTTCATCCCTGCATTGTCCAATTTTAGCAAGAATTCTGCTAAGTCAGTTTAACCAGAATCTCCCATCCTTGATATCTTATCACCCTCAATGTCTCATTAGGTTCCTTATCTTCCACCATCCCCCAAGTGATGTCTGTTCTCCCTGGCCTGACTTCAGCAAGAATCCTGTTAAGTTGGTTTAGCAGGAACCCCCCTTTACACCTTATGTTTCCTCTTAGTAATTTTCTATCCCCTATCTATCCCCAACCTACTCCTTAGCTATAAATTCCCACTTTTCCTTGTTATGTTTGGAGTTGAGCTCAATCTCTCTCCCCTACTACAAAATCCCACTGTAGTGATGCCCAAACCTATCTGATAGTAACCCTGAATAAAGTCTGCCTTATCATTCTTTAACAAGTATCAGGAATAATTTTTTTCTTTAACATCACTCCTACTGAGCTTGGGTTTTGCCAAACTGGGACAGCAGGAACATTGCTACAGACAGTTTCAGGATTATGTCATCCCAGTTTACCAGCCCCAGAAGAAAGAGAAAACATCTCTCTCATCATCTGTAAAAAAAAAAAAAAGATTTCTCACAGCAGCTATGTGAAAGATGCATTTTCAAAGAATGCTTAGGAAAATTTTATCAAGATAGTGCATACTAATGCCATATACAATATTATTGCTTTGGACTATGTGTATTGTTCTTCCCCAGTACTAAAATATTTATCTTGTAGTACTTAAGAGTCTACTACAGCACTAAAATGTATATCTTGTTTTAGTACTTAAAAGGTCTACTATAAGGAGCCAACCCTTACCGACCAATGAAGAGTGTAAAAGGTGCCTATTTCAACTGCGAATCGCATTCTGGCCATCTCTTCATCCTAAAGCATTTTCTTTGAGGCAGGCCCTTTTAATTTTAGACAGTCTGGTGAGATTCTTGACCCTGCTTGATACACCCAGTAGGATAATAGAACCACTCATGCTTCGTGCTGCCAAGCTCCTTAATTTCAAAAGAAACAGGTCCTGGCCCCCTCTTCAACTCCTGTCTTCACATTCCACACCTCACCCCTTTGCTTTTCTTTGACCTAACTCTGGCCTCTTAACTGATTCAGAATATGCTGAGTCCAGAATGTTAGTGGCCTGCTGGGTTGTTGTTTTTGTTTTTGTTTTTTAATACACTTTTTTTTTTACAGCAGTTTTAAGTTCACAACAAAATTGAGTGGAAGGTAGAGAGATTTCCCATATACCCCCTGTGGCCCCCCCACCAGCCTCACACATTGTTAACATTACCCACCAGAGGGGTACATTTGTTACAACTCATGAACCTACATCAACTCATCATCCAGAGTCCATAGTTTATGTAAGGATTCACTCTTGGTGTTGTACATTCTATGGGTTTGGGCAAATGTATATATATGTATAATGACATGCATCCACCATTATAGTATCACACAGAGTATTTTTTTTCACTGCCCTAAAACTGCTCTGTGCTCCACCTGTTGATTGCTCCCTCCTCCCTAACCCCTGACAACCACTAATCTTTCTACTGTCTCCACAGTTTTACCTTTTATAGAATGTCATATAGTTGGAATTGTACAATATGTAGCCTTTTCAGATTGGCTTCTTTCACTTAGTAATATGCATTTAAGTTTCCATCATGTCTTTTCCTTTTAGAATTCAGTAAGATATGACTTGCCCACTAAGAAATTACACTTTGACTCAATACCTCTTGGTATATCAAAAAAAAAATGTTTATCTGGAACGTACCAAGTGTTCTAAAAGATCTGCTCTTTACTCCAGTTTCCCTAGGGTATTTTTGGCAAGGAGTCTTTAATACACATCCAGCTGAGTTGATGCTAATATTTGTCACCACCTGGAATGTAGTTCTTGTCAACCTGAACATACTGCAGATTCCCCAGGGGCTTCTTTTGTACTTGAAAAATAGATAATATTTTTAGATGGCTCACTGCTAGGGCATGGGATATGCATGTCCCCTGAGATACACTATGAAGAAACACACTGAGAGAGTGGGACAGGTAGGTGAGAGAACAAAGTTTTGTTCCAGTTGAATCAGGGACCTATTAGAATTCTGATGGCAGGAAGTCTGCAGACAGGCCATTTGAAGAGAAGGATTTTGGGATGAAGTCAGTAAAGGTCAAAGTGAAACAGAAAAACTCACCCTCAGGACTGTAAGTTTATATTTTGAGGCAAGGTTTGAAGTTTTATAGTGGGCAGCCAGATCAAACAGAGGGGCCACAGAGTCAGCCTTCTTATCATTTAAGATACTGTTACACAGTCCATTCACATTTAATGTTGTTATTGATATGGTTAGATTTATGTCTGCCATTTTGAATTTGTTTTCTCTATGTTTCATATCTTTTTCTTTTCCTCCTTACTGCCTAGTTTCACATTAAGTGAATATATTCTAGCGTATCCTTTAATGACTTCTTTTGATGATCATACTAGGTAATAAAGTTTTTATATACACTGAATTATTTCCTTAAGATAAATTCCTAGAAGTGGAATTATTGAGTCAAGAAGTTGGCACAGGGGCTTCCCTGGTGGCGCAGTGGTTGGGAGTCCGCCTGCCGATGCAGGGGACACGAGTTCGTGCCCCAGTCCGGGAGGATCCCACATGCCGCGGAGCGGCTGGGCCCGTGAGCCATGGCAACTGGGCCTGCGCGTCCGGAGCCTGTGCTCCGCAACAGGAGAGGCCACAACAGTGAGAGGCCCGCATACCGCAAAAAAAAAAAAAAAAAAGAAGAAGAAGTTGGCACATTTATAAGCCTTTGATATCCATAGCCACATTTCTCTCCTAAGGAGTCATTGCAGTTTACATTCCCACTAGCATGGCCTTTATGTGTTGTTGACTGATCCTAGGTATCAGTCTCATAGAGAGTTAAACTTAAGTCATTATAACTGGCTCTTATATAAATGTTGAAATTTGAGCTGAAATCTAGTAAGTTAAGGCTGATTTAATGTTCAGAATTGAGGATCAGCTATGAAATGAGCTTTCTTGGTATTTAGCACCTGTTGTTATTTAATGGTAATTATCTTGATGAATTTCCATGATAAAGTATAGCTTTTCATCTCAGATCCTACCATGTCTCAGCCAATCTCAGAATGAGAATGAGGACAAGGACATATTATTGATCTATTTGACTAAACCTCAACCAAAGTTAATGTTGGAGAGATGTAGCACTTGCTTTCTTTAAAGCAAGTCATTCTGAGTTTGAGGCCTAAATTCCTAACATCTTTCCCTCCATAATGTACAATCAAAATTTTTCTCCTAGTAGTAGTGATGGTTACACCAATTTACATATGTGATGAAGTGCTTAGGACCACACAAACACACATTTTATCAGTGTCACTTTACTGCTTTTCATATGTTACCATAATTGTGTAAAACATAACTATTGGGAGAAATTGGAGAAGGGTACAGGGGACCTCTGTACTATCTTTGTGGTTTCCCATGAGTCTATAATAACTCCACGATAGAAAGTTAAAAAAAAAACCTTTCTCTAAGAGTTACCAGAGGAGCATTTTAAATTTACTTTTTGCATAGATAATGCCTTCACATGGTTCCAAAAGTCTTGCTTTCTCCCCGCGACCCCATTTCTATTGCTTCTCTTAACTTATTTTCATCTATACTGTTCTAATATATTTTTATGTAATACAAGCAAATATGGATGTATATTCTTACTTTTTCCAGCTTTCCCAAACAAAGGATATATGTTAGTCTGAGTCCTCTGAAAAGCTGTTGCCAAGACGGAATTAAATGTAAGAGTACTTCCCAGAGTTGTATTTGTTGGGTCAAAGGAAAAAATGTATTTGAAATTTATAATATTTCTAAAATTGTTCTCCATAGGTACTGTAACATTTTGTACTCCCACCAGAGAAGTAAGAGATGTTGGTTTCTCTTCAACTTGCCAAAAGCATGTGCTGTCAAACTTTTGGATTTTATGAATCTGGATTTTGTGATGTGATTTTAATTTGCATTTGTGTTATGATGAGTAAGTTTGAGCATCTTTTCATGGTTTTTTCTTTTTTTTTTTTTTTTTTTTTTTTTTCTTTTCATGGTTTTAAAAGTCATTGGTATTTCTTTTTCTATGGACTGTCTGTTCTTTGCTATTATTTCTACTGGGTTAGTAGGTACTCTTTATGTGTAAAGGAGATTAGCCTTTGTCTGTAATGAGATTTGCAATTTTTTCCAAGTTGTAATTTGTCTTTTGTCTTTGTTTATTGTGTGTTATGCCATTCAGAAGTTATTCTATGTAGTAGAATAAATCCTTTATTCACCAAAAGACAAAATGTATTTGAATGTTCAAAGCAGCATTATTTAAAATAATCTCAAACTAAAAGCAATAAAAATTTTGTTCATCAACAGCAGAATGGATAAATTGTGGCATATTTGTACAGTGGAATACTATACAATGAAAATGAATAAATTACTCCCACATAAAACAATATGAATGAATCTCACAAATATAATGTTGAATAAAGTAATACATATTATATGATTCCATTTATATAAAGTTCAAAAACAGAAATGTTAGAAATCAGAATAGAAGTTACCTTTAGGGAGAAGAGAAGTTGGGAGGTGATTAGGAGGGGATACAGTAGGGTTTTGAGGTGCTAGTAATGTTCTATTTCTTGGATATCATGGAGGTGGATATTTAGGTGTGTTCACTTTGTGCTAATTTATTGAGATGTACACTTAAGATTTGTATATTTTTCTATATGTATGTCATACTTCAACTGAACTTTAAAAAGTTAACCATGATTGGGCTTCCCTGGTGGCTCAGTGGTTGAGAGTCCTCCTGCCAATGCAGGGGACACGAGTTCGTGCCCCGGTCCGGGGGGATCCCACATGCCACGGAGCGTCTGGGCCCATGGGCCATGGCCGCTGAGCCTGCGCGTCCGGAGCCTGTGCTCCGCAATGGGAGAGGCCACAGCAGTGAGAGGTCCACGTACCGCAAAAAAAAAAAAAAAAAAAAAAAGTTAACCAGGATAATCCAAAATTGGAATTAAGAAAACAATTCCATATGCACTAGCATAAAAGAGAATACTTAGGAAAAAGTTTAGCAAATGAAGTATAAAATTTATGCTCTGAAAACTACAGAACATTATTGAAAAAATTTTAAAAGACCTAAATAAATGGAAAGATATTCCCTGTACATGGATCCTAAGATTTAATATTGCTAAAAAGGCAATACTCCCCCAAATTGATGTACAGATTCAACATAATCCCTATCAGAATCCCATTTGGCTTCTTTGCAGAAATTCACAAGCTGGTCCTAAAACCCATAAGAAAATTCAAGGGTTCTAGAATAGTCAAAACAATCTTGAAAAAGAATGTAGAGTAGTGTAGAAGACTTACACTACCTGCTTTCAAAACTTACTAAAAACCTACAGTAATCAAGACAGTGTGGCATTTCTCTTGGGTATAAACTTAGGGGTGGAATTGCTGGGTCATAGGGAAATGCATGTGGTAAGCTTTAATAGATGCTGCCAAACAGTTTTCCATAGTGATTGTACCAGTTTACACTGCTACCAGGTCTCTGTGGGAGTTTCAGTTGCTCCAGAACCTTGTCGTCTGTTGGCATTGTCAATATTTTTAATTTATCCCTTCTGGAAGCCTATAGCAGTATCTTATTCTGGTTTTAATTATTTATATTTCTGTGATTTCTTTTTTTTTTTTTTTGCGGTATGCGGGCCTCTCACTGTTGTGGCCTCTCCCGTTGCTGAGCACAGGCTCCAGACACGCAGGCCCAGCAGCCATGGCTCACGGGCCCAACCGCTCCGCGGCATGTGGGATCTTCCTGGACCGGGGCGTGAACCCGTGTCCCCTGCATCGGCAGGCAGACTCTCAACCACTGCGCCACCAGGGAAGCCCTTTCTGTGATTTCTAATGAGACTGAGAACATTTTCATTTGTTTACCGGCCATTTAGATATCTTTTTCTGTGAAGTGCCTATTCAAGTCTCTTGCACATTTGTCTACTGGGTCGTCTGCCTTTTTCTTATTGATTTAGATATTTTTTCTTTAGATACTCTGGATATAATACATTTATTGACTAAATGTTATATATATATTAAAAACATTAAATATATTATATTATTAATATATATTAGTAATATATAATAATAATATATAATTATAAATTTGTATATTTATAATTATATATAATTATAAATATATAAAAATTATACATAATTATATAATTATAAATATATAGTTATATATTTTTAAAAATATATAATATATATTAATATATGTTATATATATTATATATAATATATGTATGTATATATGTGTATAATATATAATATATTGCATATTATTATATAATATATATTATTGTATAATATATAATATATATAACATATATATAATGTAACTTCCAGTAGAATGCATTAGAGGTTCTTCCACCTCTGTTTATGGCTTGATAGCTCATTTCTTCTTAGTGCTGAATAATATTTCATTTTCTTAGATGTACCATAGTTTATTTATCCATTCACCTATTGAAGGATATCTGGGTTTCATCCAAGTTTTGAAATTATGAATAAAGTTACTATGAACATCTGCGTGCAGGTTTTTGCATGGGCATAAGTTTTCAACTCCTTTGGACAAATACCAAAGAGTACAATTACTGGATCATTTAGTAAGAGTATGTTTACTTTTGTAAGAAACTGCCAAACTGTCTTACAAAGTGGCTAGATCATTTTGCATTACCACCAGCAATGTATCAGAGCTCCTGTTGCCCCACATCCTCAACCAGCATTTGGTGGTGTCAGTGTTCCATGTTTTGGCCATTCTAACAGGTGTGTACTGGTATCTTGTTGTTTTAATTTGCATTTCCCTGATGACATATGATGCGGGGCATCTTTTCATATGCTTATTTGCCATCTGTATTTCTTTGGTGAGGCATTTGTTAAGGTCTTTGGCCCAATTTTTAGTGGTGTTGTTTATGCTTATTGTTGAATTTTAAGAGGCTTTTTTGCATATGTTAGATAAAATTTCTTTTGCAAATATTTTCTCCCAGTCTGTGGTTTGTCTTTTCATCCTCTTGACAGTGTCTTTCACAGAACAGAAAATTTTAATTTTAATGAAGTCCAGCTTATCAGTTCTTTCTTTCATAGATCATGCCTCAAACAGGGTTTTTTTTGGCTGCGCCGTGTGGCATGTGGGATCTTAGTTCCCCCACCAGGGCTTGAACCTGTGCCCCCTGCAGTGGAAGCACGGAATCTTAACCACTGGACCCTCAGGGAAGTGCCCAGATTTTTTTTTAATTTGTCAGTCTTTCCTAGTTGTTCTTAGGAAGGATGGTCTGAATAAACTTAATCTATCATTGGATTGGCAGCTCCCTAATTGTTTTCTTTGAAATGCTTTTTTTTTTTTTTTTTGCGGTATGCGGGCCTCTCACTGTTGTGGCCTCTCCCATTGCAGAGCACAGGCTCCGGATGCGCAGGCTCAGCGGCCATGGCTCATGGGCCCAGCCACTCCGCGGCATGTGGGATCTTCCCGGACCAGGGCACAAACCCGTGTCCCCTGCATCGGCAGGCAGACTCTCAACCACTGCACCACCAGGGAAGCCCCTGAAACGCTTTTTTAAACTATAGAAGTACAGTAGCATGTTCCAAAAAATGGAAAAAATGTACTCACAACTTTATCCCCCTAACAAACACTGCCAACAGTCTGGGCTGTCTCTTTCTGGTCTTTTTTCTTATGGGTACATTTTTACATAGCTATGCTTGTGTTGCTCAAATAATTTCACATGCTGGTTTTTTTCCCTTACCCTTATCTCATCAGTATTCTACCTAACTACTTCTTATTGTAAATATCAATTTTTTCCAAAAGCTATTAAATTTTTAATCATTGTCCCAAAAGAAGACCCACAACTACTTCTTACACCCAGTGAACCAGCTAGCCTATGCACAGTGAAACTGAGTGATGGATAGAACATAGAGTGGCCCACGCTGCTGGTCCTCTTGATCATGGCTAATCAGGTTTTGCCAGTGGAGCTGTGGAGCCAAGAAGCCAGGTATAGGGGAGCAGGAATAGGAGATATTATCATAATTAACAATGCCTTAGCTGAGGAGACCTCATATTCAGCCTATTTCAGCTTCCTGCCCTTTACTCTGAGCCACGGAAGTCTGTCAGCCTGCAACTTCCTCTAATCCCTCCTCTGCTTCAGTCTGCTCAGTACGTCCACCCAGCTCCTTTAGTATCCATCCCAGCAATGCTATCAGCTTCTGCCCAAGCCTTCCAGTTAAGAGATGGTCTTATCTTTTCAGCCCCATGCTAAAGTATTCCCATCAGTTTATACTTAAACCCGTCTTCTTCAACACCTGTCTATCTGGTGGAGCCGGTGATTAATGAGTATATTATAGGCCTTAATTTAAAAAAAAAAAACCTTGCCAAGTCACGACAGTTGATACTCTCTCCTTCATCTACTAGGAATGTTCCTGTGCCAAAGATTGCCTGATTTTTGCAGGACCTGTTCTTTAGAAAAGCAGCTCTCAACCTTTTTTCTGCTCTGATACATTTGACAAATGATATTTAAATGCTCAGTATACCCCAGTGCACAATTTTCAGCATATGTGCTGTAACTCTACCCCTTTCTGTCTCACACAGCGAAGCACACCTGAATGGAAGTGAGTAAAAATGGCATATTACAGAGATAAACTTAAATTGTCTTTATCTTTCACTGGGTAAAACATTCACAAAATTTGACATGATATTATTTAGTAACAAATCATCAAGGTTGAAAACCACTGCTTTGGAGAAGAGTAGTGATTCTTCTCATCAGAAAGCAGTTACTGAGCACCTTTTGATGCACAGCACAGATCCATGTTGCAACCCAATATGTGGTTGGTCATAAGCAAACTAATTTTGTTATGGTTTTACCCTCAATATAAATTAAACTTACAGCTCCATGATTTTATGGTTTATACTTTTCTCAGTCTTATATATATGTAGTTTATTGGTTCTTCAAAGCCCCAAGCCTGTTTATTTTCCAGTGAAGTCATTGATACAATTCCTAGAATCAGGAATCCAATTGTACTTTGCTCCCCACTGACTGCCCCATGGTCCATCCTTATTTCTAGCCCCTAATCTTGGGTACTTTTGCCATCTTAGAATTAAGATTGCTTGGGATAAATATGGAAAAAGTGAGGACGGGACAAGCCATTTCTCTAAGGGCAATGATTTGTTAGGCACCTCTACAGGACCCATAGAGTAATGTAAATTCTTTGCCCAAACTCAGGAAGAGCTATATATATAAAAAAGACACTCCTAGGATACTTGAGAGGTGTTTCCTGACATGAGAATGATGGCTAATATCATGGGTCCTTTCCAAAATCCCAGGCAGTTAAAACTATTTGTGGAGGAATTCCCTGGCAGTCCAGGGGTTAGAACTCCATGCTTCTACTGCAGAGGGCACGGGTTCGATCCCTGGTCAAGGAACTAAGATCCCACATGCCTCGCGGCTCAGTAAATAAATAAATAAATAAATAAGCTGAAGTTTAAAAAAAAACCTACTGTAAGTCCCCTACATACGAATGAGTTACATTCTGAGAGTGAATTTGTTAAGTCCAATTTGTTCATAAGTCCAACAGTTAGCCTAGGTACCCAACTAACACAGTCGGCTATATAGTACTGTACTGTAATAGGTTTATAATACTTTTCACACAAATAATACATAAAAAACAACCAAACACAAAAAATAAAGAAAACATTTTTAATCTTATGGTACAGTACCTTGAAAAGTACAGTAGTACAGTACGACAGCTGGCATACAGGGGCTGGCATCAAGTGAACAGGCAAGAAGAGCTACTGACTGGAAGAGGGAGAGGAGGTAGGAGATGGTAGAGCTGAAGGATCGTCAGCAAAAGGAGACGGAGGGCAAGCTGCAGTTTCACTCAGGCCTGACACTGATGACACAGTTCCAACAAGGAGCCAGATACACGTTCGCATCTTTGAAAGTTCACAACTTGAAGGTTCGTATGTAGGGGACTTACTGTATTTGTGGCCTTTGTATTTCCAAGGGATAAATGCAGATGAAAAGAAATTGTTAAATAGCTTAAAATACTCATTTCTGCAGTTACCTGGAGAGGTGAGAGCAAGAAGCCAATGTGAACATTAGGGTTTAATATGGTTGTAAATAATCCTCCAAAATGGACACTCTGGAGGGGTTTTTACCCCTTTCTGTGTTCAAAATTCAACCTTTCTCATTCTGTATTAAATTGTCTCTTCTTCAGTATAAAAACTGGTGCTAACCTAAAGGTGCTTTACAGAGCTCACTATTTTGTAGAACTGCAATGCCATGTGTCAGGCTTCGATTAAAATATTTACAAAAGATTTGTAAATTTTTTTTTAAATTTGGCCGTGCCACGGGACATGTGGGATCTTAGTTACCTGACCAGGGATCAAACCTGTGTACCCTGCATTGGGAGGGTGGAGTCTTAATGACTGGACCAACAGGGAAGTCCCAAAAGATTTATAATTTTTGATGAAGGAAAAACTTTTTTACAGCGTTTATACCTAGAGATATAAAGTCTTTGAGCACAAGGTATACACCTGCCCAAGGGCTTAGAGAAGATGTGCAATAGAAGTGAGAGAATATATCATTACTGAAACTATTTCTCACAGGGTGCCTTTACCTATAGTGCTGTTGTAAGCCACATTTTTCAGATAGTAAATATTTTAGACTCATGGGTCTCTGCTGCGTCTATCCAACTCTGCCCTTGTAGTAAGAAAGCAGCCATAGACAATACTCAACAAATGGGAATGAGTATGTTCCAATAAAATGTTATTTACAAAAACAAGCAGCTTGATACTCAAACTGTACTACATTTTTATGAAGCTTGCCTTTATTATAGGTAATTGTCATGTTAAAGTATAACTGATTTTTAAATGCAAGTGTTCAGTGCAAATTTGTGTAAATAAAGTGCATAATTTTTCACCTGGCACAAAAAAAGTGTGGGCCCACCATATTCACTGATGTAGTTAGTGGTTATTTTTTTCCCTGTGATAGTTGTGGCAATCAGAAATTAGCTGAGGCAGAGCTCTTTGCTGGGGAGCCTGTAGCAATGTTCCTGATTTGCCTAGAGGTATCTTACACTGTGGAAATGCTGAGAGAGACCATGGTGAGAGCTGCTACAGGACTGGGCCATGGAGCAGGGTCCAAGTTCATTTTGTTCTTTCTCCCTACTATCCCATAGCCCACTCTCACTCCCAGCTGTGTTATTCTGATCTTGGATTTGTGGAAGAGTTCTGTGGGGGACTTTCATCTACTTATTTTCCAGGTGAGATTCTCTTCTCTATTCATGAAATTGAAAGCTGATTAATATTCCCTTCAGTCTAGACACATTTGCACTGTATCTTGCTAAAATTTCACAAAATATAAATGCCCTTCCTGTACTAAAATAGATTTTCTCCTACTTTTATATTTCCTTGGACATTTCAATAGTGATTTTGAAGAGAAAAGAATGAAATGGAAAAGGAAACTTGTTTAAATGGGTCCAGTGCCCATTGGCAGTTCTTTTATACCATGACTTCTCTTCTCTCAGTACTTTCAAGAGTTTTCTCAGGAGGACAGTACACGGATGGAACACACTGAGCCCTTGCATATCTTAAGAGCACTTTCTTTTCTCTTTCCCCCACCCCCCCTTTAAAAATTTTGTCATGAAACAGTTAAGTTATACACTTGGTATTAGCTCCATTTCTCTAGAAAACAGATCCCAGGGAAAACTTAAGTACTAATTCCTTTTAAGGAGAGTGAGGGAAAAGGGAAACGAGGCAGGAATGCCTGGAAAGCAAATATAAGGTGGTGCATTATAGAACCAGCCCAACTGTCACTTAGCCATGCCAGGATGTTTCTGGGCAGGCAAAACAGAAACAGTGTGCTTCATAACAATCTGATAGAGATGGAGAATAGAGATAGAATTCATCTGCCTGTCTTGTAGCCAGCCTCCAAGATGGCCCTTAACCACCCCATCATATTTATATTTATTTATATTGTATTTGTAATATAAATGTACTACTTATAAATATTATAATTAACATAAATAAATAATATTTGTGTATTTCCCATACTTTTTTCTTCATAAAAATGAGAGGAGGGCTTCCCTGGTGGCGCAGTGGTTGAGAGTCCGCCTGCCGATGCAGGGGACACGGGTTCATGCCCCGGTCTGGGAGGATCCCACATGCCGCGGAGCGGCTGGGCCTGCGCGCCATGGCTGCTGAGCCTGCGCGTCCGGAGCCTGTGCTCCGCAAAGGGAGAGGCCACAGCAGTGAGAGGCCCGCATACCGCAAAAAAAAAAAAAGAGAGAGAGAGAGGAAACTATATACACTTGTTTCACTTATGTACAAGAGCATATATACCTACCTCATCCTTTTTAATGGCTGTATAGTATTCCATTGTGTGGATATATCATAATTTATTCAGCCAGCCTCACATTTAACTTGTTTCCACTCTTTCACTATTATAAATAATGATGCAGTGAACACCCTTACACGTAAGTCATTGTGAGTTTATCTATTAGCTAGAATAATTCCAAGAAAGGGAAATGCTTGGTTAAAGGCTATGAGCATTAGCATTATACATTTCCACAGGTACTCCTAAATGGCACTCCAAAAGTTTGTTTCTATTTATGTTCCAACCAGCAGCATGTAAGAAAGCCTCTTTCCACACCGTTCCTAAACATATTTTATAATCAAACATTTTTATTTTTGTCAATCTGAAAAATGAAGGTGGTATCTTATTTGGGTTTTTTTGTTTTGTTTTATAAATTTATTTTTATTATTTATTTATTTATTTATTTTATTCATTTATTTTTGGCTGTGTCAGGTCTTTGTTGCTGCATGCAGGCTTTCTCTAGTTGTGGCGAGCAGGGGCTACTCTTTGTTGTGGTGCACAGGCTTCTTATTGCGGTGGCTTCTCTTGTTGCAGAGCACGGGCTCTAGGCGCACGGGCTTCAGTAGTTGCAGCACGTGGGCTCAGCAGTTGTGGCTCACGGGCTCTAGAGCACAGGCTCAGTAGTTGTGGCACACGGGCATAGTTGCTCCGTGGCATGTGGGATCTTCCCAGACCAGGGCTCAAACCCATGTCCCCTGCATTGGCAGGTGGATTCTTAACCACTGCGCCACCAGGGAAGTCCTCTTATTGTTTTAATTTGCATTTTCTTGTTATGAATAAGGTTGATCAGTTTCAAGATGATGAATAAATAGGTTTCTTCTAGAAAATCACCTCAGGGACTTCCTTGGTAGTCCAGTGGTGAAGAACCCGCCTTCCAATGCAGGGGACATGGGTTCAATCCCTGGTCAGGGAACTAGGATCCAACATGCCACAGAGCAACTAAGCCCGCACACCACAACTATTGAGCTCACGTGCCTCAACAAGAGAGCCCATGTGCCGCAAACTACAGAGCCCACGTGCCCTGGAGTCCACACACCACAACAAGAGGGAGAAAACCTGCATGCCACAACTAGAGAGAAGCCCAAGCACCGCAATGAAGAGACCGCATGCTGCAACAAAAGATCCTGCATGCCACAACTAAGATGCAACGCAGCCAAAAAAATAAATAAAATTTAAGGAGAAAGAAAATCACCTGAAAACAAGGAAAATGAGAATTGAAAATTGTATCTTAGATAAAACTAGGAAACAGATATAACTCAGAATTATGGCACATGAAAAGTAGTTGGAAGGAATGTAAGTGCTCTGGCTCAGAAAATGTAGTCAAACCCAGGAAGTTCCAGAGTTCCTTTAGGGATTTATTGATGCCATCAAACATCAGGGTCACAAGATGGCTACTCTAGATGTAAGCATTAGTCCAACTTCTTATTCAAAGGCAGAAGGCGAGAGGTCATAGGTTGGGAAGCTATAAGCACGCTCTCATATCTTGTCTCTTTTAACAGAAAATGAACTCTTTCCCAGAAGACCCCCAGCAGATTTCCTCATATGTCTTATTAGTCAGAACTGGGTCCACATGTCCATCCTTAGATGGACATGTGGAAATTGGGAATCTGGAAGAGGGCATCAATTGTTTTGACATATATTATTGATTAATAAACCACTCCCAAAGTGAGTGGCTTAAAAGACAATTACAGTATTTTATTATTACCTCTCATTGTTTGGGTGATTGGGTGAGGTCAGCTAGGCAGTTTTGTTTGGGATCTGTCCACAATTGCAGACAATGCTGGTGTGGGAATCATCAGAAGACTTACTCATCTACACATCTGGTATCTGTGTTGAGAAGATAATCAGTTGGGGCTGGAACCACTGGGGCTCCTTGGGCATCTCACTCTATTTCTCTTACTCATAGTTTTCTGGACTTCCAACATGGCTACTCAGGAACTCAAGGGTACATGTTCTGAGAAAAAGACCTTGGCAGAAGCCATATTGCCTTTTATGACATAACATCAGAAGTCACACATTACTTACTCCATCTTCTGTTTGTCAAGTGAGTCACAAAAGCCTAACCAGTTTCAAGGGGAGAGGAAAGAGAATCCATCTCTTGATGGTGAAGTGACAAGTTTCAGGAAAAGCATGTCACACCGGAAATATTAACATGGCCATTTTTGACAATATACTATCCCTCAATTGGCTTTTACCAATCATGATTCATCCTGAGGAACTAGGCATATTGCAGCCCTGAGTAAAAATTAGCATTCATCATACATTGCTGGTGGGAATGTAAAATAGTACAGACACTGCTGAAAACACTTTGATGGTTCCTCAAAAAGTTAAACGTAGAATTACCATGCTACCCATCAATTCTACCCCTACATAGATACCCAAGAGAACTGAAAATAAAACCTTGTATAAAGAATGTTCATAGCAGCATTACTCATAATAGCCAAAAGGCAGAAACAACCCAGCTGTCCATCAGCTGATGAATGGATAAACAAAATGTGGTGTATCCATTAAATAGAATATTATTCAGCCATAAAAATGAAGTACTGATACATTCTACAGCATGAGTGAACCTTGAAAACATTATGTTAAGTGAAAGAGGCCAGACACAAAAGGCCACATATCATATGACTCCATTTATATTAAATGTTCAGAATTAGAAATTACATAGATATAGAAAGCAGATTAATGATTGACAGGGGCTGGGGAGACGACTGAATGGGGATTGATGCTTAATGAGTACAGGGTTTATTTTTGAGATGATTAATTTTACCTCACATTTTTTTTAATTGGGGTTCTGTTAGATAAGAAGTGGGAGAATCACTGGTTGGCAGCCAATTTCCTGTTTTATGAAGAAGAGAAAGTTTATTGGTCTAAAAAAGTCTTTATTTCTCTTTAATCTGAATTTTTTTTTTTTTGCTTAATGTAGAATTATAGGTTGACATTTTTTTCCTTCCAGCCCTTTGAAGGAGTCACTGCACTGTCTTCTGGCTTGCATAGTTTTTTATGACAAGTCAGCTATATTTGTATCTTTGTTCCACTTTATGTAATGTTTCTTTTTTTCTCAAGCTGCCTTCAAGACCTTCTCTTTGTCTTTAGTTCTCAGCAGTTCAAACATGATATCTCTAGCTGTGTTTTTAGTTATCCTGCTTAGTAGTCTCTGATCTTCTTGGATTTGTGGTTTGATATCTGTCATTAATTTTGGAAAATTCTTGGCCATTATTTCTTCAAATATTTCTTCTGTCCCATTTCCTCCCTCTCCTCCTCTTCCTCCCTCCCTCCCTCCCTCTCTCTCTCTCTCTCCCCCACCCCCGCCAACTTTCTTCCCTCCCTCCCTCTCCTGGGATGCCAATTGCATATATGTTAGACTGTTTGATATTGTCCCACAGCTCTTGGATACTCTGTTCTGTTGGGGGGTTTTTTTCCCACTTTTTTCTTTGTGTTTCAATTTGGATAATTCTATTGAATTATCTTCAGGTTCACTGATTCTTTCCGTCTCTGTGTCAAGATTACTGATGAGCCAGACAAAAGAAATCTTTATCTGTGTTACCAGGTTTTTCTAACATTTCCATTTGATTCTTTCCTAGCATTCTCATCTCTCTGCTAAAATTGACCAATCTGATCATGAACTCTGTCCACTTTTTCTACTAGATCCTTTAACCTATTAATCATAGTTCCCTTCATTTCCCTGTCTGATAATTCCAATATCTGTATCATATCTGAGTCTGATTCTGTTAATTGTTTTGTCTCTTAATAGTGTGTGATTTTTCTCTTCCTTCTTTGTATGCCTTATAATAATACTTTGTTGAAAGCTGGACATCTATTGCAAGGCAGTAAAGACTGAGGTAAATAGTTTTTATGCCTGGAAATGGGCACACCTTTCCTTCTACTAGGATTTAGTGTGAAAGATTGAATCAACCTACTCAGACACTGACTTGTGTTTGGGTTTTGTTTGTGCTATGGATACTGTCAGTGCATAACAGGCTTCAAGTTTCTCTAACATTACCTGTGTTTATGGTTGAGGCAGGTTGTCCACAGGCAATGTCTACCCCAGCCTCAGCTTTACACCTTCCCACAGTGCCTGCTCCTCAAAAAATGTCTCCCTCTATACTCTTGATGCTATTTTAGCAGTAGACTGCTGTTGCGTGTTACTTGATACTTACAAACCTCCTTGGCAGGGCAGGGGAGGCATTCTCTGTTTTTCTGATTCATCATCAGTTTAATTTTTTTTAAAGACTGGTTTATTATGTTTGATTCAAATTTGTTATATGTAGATTTTTGTTTTGAGACATGTTTTCACATTTTTAAAAAATTATGTTATTTATTTATGGCTGCATTGAGTCTTCATTGCTCTGCACGGGCTTTCTCTAGTTGTGAGTGGGGGCTACTCTTCGTTGTGGTGCGTGGGCTTACTGTTGCAGTGGCTTCTCTTGTTGCGGAGCATGGGCTCTAGGCATACGGGCTTCAGTAGTTGTGGCTCGCGGGCTCTAGAGCACAGGCTCAGTAGTTGTGGCACACGGGCTTAGTTGCTCCACAGCATGTGGGATCTTCCTGGACCAGGGATTGAACCTGTGTCCCCTGCATTGGCAGGTGGATTCTTAACCACTGCACCACCAGGGAAGTCCCTCAGCATCAGTTTTATATAGGCACTGTACCCCCCGGGTCTTACGGTTAGGGCCTCCTTTACGATCCTACCCCACCCTCTGTTGGAAGACCTCTAATGATCTGGGTCTCACAGGGGTAAGGGGTTTTTTTCCCCTTTCTCCAGATGTAGCTGGTCTTCACCAATACAAGATTTGCTACCTGATGACAGGATTTACTGCCCTTCACCCAGTGGCTTAAGGCTTTGGTTCTATAGGGAAGATAGAGGAGAAGGATCTGGGTAGGGCTTGATGCCTTTCCCTGCAGTGGCTGTCCTTCCTTTCCCACAGGCCTGTATACCACAAGGGAAACTTTCTCAGGACTTGCACGCTGCCCCGATCTTTCTTGTGAACACATAGTAAGGTCCATGGAGAAGAGTCTGCAAATGAGTGTGAATTGCCCTTGTACTTGTGGCTCCCAGAGTTTCTGTATTCTCACACTGGCCTATATTTGGCATTTAGTGATTCCTTAAAACTTATAGCTGAATTCTTACTAGCTTGATGGTGTCCGGGGATGGAGTCAGCCCCAAACAAGCAAGTGCATCTGTGCTATATCTCCTTGGAGGCACCTGTCTTTCCTAAGATTAAGATTAGATTGCCCTGGAACATCAGCTCTCTGATAAATTCCAAAAAGTTATGAATTTGCAGATTGTCTTGTGATTTTTTTGTTGTTGTAATAGCGGAAGCAATGCTATTTCCAGCTTCCCTTTGTCCTAAGCAGAATGCAAAAACCCCCGAGAAACTGTTTTATAGTTAAATCTGTTACATGTACTTGAATGCAATTCATAACTAATACAAGTACCAACTAGCAACATTACTCAAAAATAAATTCTAAATGGAGCAAAGGTGTAAGCATAAAGAAATAAAACCGTGAGTACCTAAAGAATTGGGGAGAACTTCTATAACTTCAGAGAGCGCAACCTTTCTAAGTTTTCTTAAAACACAGAAGCCATAAGACAAAATATTAAGGCTAATAAATTTGACTACATAAAATGCAAAATTTTCTGCATGGCAAAAAAAATCATCATTAACATCAAATAACAAAAAAATATTTGCAGAGGGCGGAGATCAAGATGGCAGAATAGAAGGACGTGGAGCTCACCTTCTCCCACAAATACACAAAAAATACATCTACACGTGGAACAATTCTCACAGAATACCTACTGAACATTGGCAGAAGACCTCATACAACCAAATCTGCAAGAAAGATCACCACGTAACCGGGTAGGACAAAAGGAAAAAAAGGAATTGGTACAAGACCTGCGCCCCTGGAAGGGACCTGTAAAAGGGGAAAGGTTCCCTCACTGGGAACCCCCTTCACTGGCTGGGAGATCAACCAGGACAGATAGGGAGCTTCAAAGGCTCAGAGGAGAGTGCAGCAGCTGGCTTGCGGCAGGCAGAACAGAGAGAGACCAGCACAGACAGTCCCAGCCACCTCGCTGCACTCCCCAGCCCGAAACACACGTCTGCTGGTGTGCATTGGGGAGTGGGTGCTGAAACTTGGGCTTCAGCATACGGACCTGGGGAGAGGACTGGGGTTGGCTGCGTGGAGAGGGTCTGAAGGGACTGGAGTGTGGTCCAGGCCACAACCAGGGATGTGCACAGTATGGAGCCCAGGTCCTGCATAGAAGTCGCATTGTTAACAGGCATGCAAAGGGAGGGGCAGGGCCCCCGCCCTAGTAACCTCACTCTCTGCGTGTTCACAGTGGGCGAGGGTCCACCTCTCCGAGCTGTGGGAGCACACAAGCACCAGCAGGCTTCCCACACACAGAATCGGGGCTGAAATCTGAGCCAATTCCCAGTGGCTGTGCGACTTTTGCAGATTTGCGCCACCAGCGGCTTTGTAAGTGCAGGGGCTGCAGAACATTCAAGAAGATTACTGGTGCTCCCGTGGCTGGAGCAGGTCCAGCATTAGCAGTGGCAGGCTTTGTGGGCCTGCACACACAGAGGCAGGGCTGGGGTCTGGGCTGATTCCTGTAGTTCCCATGGCAAGTCCAGGTGTACAGCTACAAGAGATCTAGGTGCTGGACGTCAGCGGATCTGCACCGGCAGCTTTGTGAGCACAGCGCCTGAGGGACATCTAGGCAGATTGCCAGCATTCAAGGTGGGGCCAAGGACAGTGCCAACAACAGTGTACTTTGTGAGCACACAAAACAAGTGACAGGCGACACCACAGAGTGCACTTCCTAGTGGACAGCTCCTGCAAAGGAATACTCAGTGGCTCCTCTCCCAGTGGGAGCGCTCCAGTCCCACCTACCTCATACTGCAGCTTAGAACCAGATCTGGGGGCTTCTACTCCCACAGCTAGGGAGCAGACCCTGCCCCCGACAGGGATGTGACAACCACAGAGCAAAGAGGAGGCCCAATTCAACATCTGGTGCAGGCTGTGGTTCACCAATACCAATCACACCCCCTATCAAGGGGATAACAGCCAGCACACACTGAGGAAAGCTGTGGAAGGCATCCATACTAAAAATAGCCCTCACACCAAAAACATTAGACTTATGCAGGCTACACAAAGATGCTCCCACATAAAAACAGCCCTTACCACAGTAGATAACTGTTTCTCCTAAATTCATAGTCAGAGAAATATAAGTAAAATGAAGAAGCAGAGAAACCACTCCCAATTAAAAGATAAAGAGAATTCCCCTGAAAGAACAAACAATGAAACAGACCTCTCCAGTCTATTAGACCCCAAGTTCAAAAAGGAGGTAATAAAAATACTGAAGGAATTAAGAAAGTCTATCGATAGAAATGCAGATGACTGTAACAAGGAATTAGAAACTACAAAGATGAGCCAATCAAAATTAGAAAACTCACTTGCCAAGATGAAAACCCAGCTAAAGGCAATAAATAGCAAACTAAATAGTGCAGAAGAACGAATAAGTGATCTGGAAGACAGATTAATAGAAATCACCCAATCAAAACAGCAAATAGAAAGACAATTTTTTAAATGAAAGCAATATACGAGACTTAAGGGATGATATACAGCAAGCCAATCTACACATGATAGGGATCCCAGAAGGAGAAGGAAGAGAAAAATGGATCAAAAATATATTTGAAGAAATTATGGCTGAAAACTTCCCAAATCTAAAGAAGGAAACAGATACCCAGGTACAGGAAACACAGAGGGTCCCAAACAAGATGAACCCAGACACATCTACACCAAGATGTATTATAATAAAAATGGCAAAAGTTAAAGAGAAGCAAGAGAAAAGCAAAATGTTAATCACAAGGGAACCCCCATAAGTCTATTAGCTGATTTCTCTACAGAACATTTCAGGCCAGAAGGGAGTGGCAAGATATATTCAAAGTCCTGAAAGAGAAAAATCTGCAACCTAGTATACCCAGCAAGATTATCATTTAGAATAGAAGGAGAGATAAAGAATTTTTCAGACAAGCAAAAACTAAAAGTATACAGCAATACTAAACCTATCCTAAAAGAAATATTGAAAGGTCTTCTCTAAATAGAAAAGAAGCAAGAATCTATAAGAAAGAGAAAATCACAATAGGAAAAAAAATCACTTAAAAGAAGATGTGAAAGGGAACACTCTTGCACTGCTGGTGGGAATGTGAATTGGTACAGCCACTATGGAGAACAATATGGAGGTTCCTTAAAAAACTAAAAATAGAACTACCATATGACCCAGCAATCCCACTACTGGGCATATACCCTGAGAAAACCATACTTCAAAAAGAGTCATGTACCAAAATGTTCATTGCAGCTCTATTTACAATAGCCCGGAGATGGAAACAACCTAAGTGTCCATCATTGGATGAATGGATAAAGAAGATGTGGCACATATATACAATGGAACATTACTCAGCCATAAAAAGAAATGAAATTGAGCTATTTGTAATGAGGTGGATAGACCTAGAGTCTGTCATACAGAGTGAAGTAAGTCAGAAAGAGAAAGAAAAATACCGTATGCTAACACATATATATGGAATTTAAGAAAAAAAAATGTCATGAAGAACCTAGGGGTAAGACAGGAATAAAGACACAGACCTACTAGAGAATGGACTTGAGGATATGGGGAGGGGGAAGGGTAAGCTGTGACAAAGTGAGAGAGAGGCATGGACATATATACACTAACAAACGTAAGGTAGATAGCTAGTGGGAAGCAGCTGCATAGCACAGGGAGATCAGCTCGGTGCTTTGTGACCGCCTGGAGGGGTGGGATAGGGAGGATGGGAGGGAGGGAGACGCAAGAGGGAAGAGATATGGCAACAGATGTATATGTATAACTGATTCACTTTGTTATAAAGCAGAAACTAATAAAAAAATAAAATAAAATAAAAATAAAAATTCAAAAAAAAAGATGTGGTATATATATATACACACACACACACACACACACACAATGGAATATTACTCAGCCATTAAAAAAGAGTGAAATAATGCCATTTACAGCAACATGGTTGGACCTAGACATTATCATACGAAGTATGTCAGACAGAGAATGACAAATACCATATGATATCACTTATATCAGCAGCCCCCAACCTTTTTGGCACCAGGGACCGGTTTTGTGGCAGACAATTTTTCCACGGCCCACTGGTGGGGGTGGGGGGGAGGGTTCAGGCGGTAATGCGAGCAATGGGGAGTGATGGGGCGTGACAGGTGATCTCTAGAGAATGGGGATGGACTCTCAAGAGATGTTGTGTACACCCTTTAATCCCCAGAACACAGAATTCCCAAAAGGATCTCCTTTTCTACAGTTTAGAAATACTGAATACCAGGCTGTGGCCTAAGCCCCAAAAGAGAATGACTCCAGGTTCTACCTGGTGATGTTCCTGGTGCTGCCCCATCAGCTAACCATTGGCTCCCCCATCTGCCTGGTTCCTTCTCCTAGTTCAGCTTCTCAACACAGGTCAGCAGGGAACTCACCCACCTCCCAGTCTCTCAAGGCCCTGTGCTTCCAGCTGTTGTCTGAGACCTTGCCCAATAAGCCCCAGGCCCTCAGCCCAGCCCACCATAACTTGCCAAATGGCATTTCCCTAGGAAAAAAAAAAAAAAAGTATATGAGTAAACACCCAGCAGATGCAGGCCTCAGGGTTTACAGGACTAGGGGAGGGCAGGCACAGTCTCCAGGCCACACACTTGCGAAGAGGCAGATGTCACTTCATCAGTAACAAACAGTTGCCATGTTTCCCTCCCAGCCAGGGCTGGCTTCCTCAGGAGGGGAGCGTGCGGCAGCTCCTTTGTGCAGATTCCTGCTGCCAAACCTGCGATGCCATAGCTCTAGAGATTCAGCAGGTGGTGGTGGGTGAGAACACCCTGATCTCCCCCACTTCAAGGAGGCCGTCGCAGGGCTGCTCTTACCTAGAGATTTTGTCCACGTCTAAAGTGTCTTCTGAGCAGAGTCTGGAGCATCGTTCCCCACACTCCAAAGACCTTTCACTTCCATCTGCAACCCTCACAGTGTCAGAGAAATCCTTAACCCAGTCAGCTGCCCAGTCAACTGGTGCAGCCAGCATCTGTGATTACTGGGCTGAACACCTCAAGCTAAGGCAGGGATTTCAAGTACCAGAGGTGCCCAAGGGCCCAGAGACTATGTTTTCTTCAAGGTTTGAGGAAGCTAAGATTTCAGTGAACCTGCAGATGATGCAGAGCAACCCCAACATTGTCTATGGGAACCAAGGCCAGCAGCCCTTGAATCCTCAGGTTTCTCTGCTGACCCTGAACCAAGAAATCACAACCTTGACACATGCTATGGCCTTACATATGGTCACTGTCCTCCCTGCCCACCTGTTATTCCTCAGTACTGAAGTCTGGAGCCTTCTTGAGGTACATGTAAAAGGACTGATGCACTTCCAGAGGTGGGGGCTCCCCAGACGTGTGGAAGAGTCCCTGAGGCAGCTTATACCAGATCTGCCATTATTTTACCACCCTGTACATAACCAACCAGTTTCTTTCATCCAGAATACTTCTCAGTTCTCTATTGAGAAATTTGGGACCGTTTCATACCAGAACTGGGGTTCATATATGGCCGGCCAGCCCAGCCAGGTCTTCTGGGTTTCTAAATGGTCCATTATGGACCCAGAACAAAGACACTACTACCAGCAAATCCCAGACAATATGGCTCTAGCCTTGCCCTCTCCAGCCCTTAAAGAATTAAGTGGCCTTTATCTAATGCCTGGGCAACAGACTAACGACTCAGTGGGCCATGTGCAGCTGAAATACAGCCAGCTATTCTGTGGCCTCCCTTCTCTGCACAGTGAGTCCCGGGTTGACACTTTCTTGGGTTCTCAAGGCCTCTCCATGAACAGGAGCATGTCCAAGTCCCCCTTGAAGGATCCTTTTCTCTTCAAGGAGCTTTCCTTCCTCCCTCTGATGCCTAAAACTCTACCCCAGTCAGCTCCACCCTCTTCTCCATCTTCCCCATATTGGATTGCTCCACCTGAGCACCAACAAGCTCAGATCAATATCCCGTTTCTGACCCTGGATGAGTGTGAAGCCTTGGAGTGGCACCTGCTGCAGAGGCAGCTCCAGCTTCAGTGGGGCTTACCAGATGTTTTCCAGAGAAATCAGCACACCCAGAGCCCCATGCAGTATAAGCCCTGTGACAAAGCCCAGTCTTCTGAGACTGTAAAAACTTCCTGGTCAGGGCAGCCCATCTCAGTCCTCACAAGGGAACTACTCTTCTTCCCAGAGCATGCCAGGAGGCTGCTGGAATTCCACCTCCAGAGACAGTTGATTCACCATCGCTGGGGCCTGCCCCAGAAGATCCAGCAGTCCATCCATTTGCTCCTGTCCTCTGCTGATGAGCAGACTCTCTCCTGGAGCAGCACAGCCCTAGACAATCTGAACGTCCCCCAACCTACAGCTCTAGAGGGCATTGGCGTTGGCAACCCATTCCCAGACGTCAAGGACCCAGTGTGTCAGTCCCTGTGCTGCACTTGTTTGACCAGGCCAAGGCAATACTGCAGAGCCACATCGACTCCAAATGTGGGCAGATTCACCAAGGCAAGGTTCCTGTGTGCGTATGTGGCTCCTGGGAATGCAGAATTCCTGGGGGCCTGGAAGTGGCTCCCTTTACCTGCACCCCAGAAAGCAAGCCCCTAGAACTACAGGCAGCAAATGATCCAGACAAACAAAAGAAAATTACACCCTGGATGCCAACGGCCCTTGACCAGCAGCAGCAAGCCTCACCAGATGCTATAACTGAACATCCTAAGCTGCCCCAAGCCCTGTCCGAGGGAGCCATTGAAAAACTGGAGACAACTTTACGGCACAAGTATCTGGCCTTCTTGTCAGGAATGTCTGCTCTTTATTATGTGGCTCTCTCCATGACCATGGCCCCAGCAATAACTTCCCAAGCTATGAAAACAGAGATGGTGCCTGGCCTGTCAAATTCCCAGTAGAACCTCTGACTCAGATAACCTTACCTGAAGAGCAGGGTCTAAGTCCTGGGCCAGGCTTTCAAGATGCCAATGAGACTTGTGCACACATTGCAGGTGAATTCCAGGCTGAAATGCAGATGGAAGGAATAATCAAGATGGTGCCTCTAGAAAGCCAGACAGAGCCTGCGAAGCCCTACTCACTCGGGGAACCCATCTTGGCCAAGTTAAATTTCCATCTGAGAAAGAAGATCCTAGAGATACAATTGGGAATTCCCCTAAAGGCAAGGGAGTCCAGGGAACAAACTGTAGCAATGCCAGAGAACATATGGAGACAGGAGTCTCTTGGGAGTCTAAACAACTACGGAAAAACACTGCTCCACGAACTCCCCATCCCACCAGATATGCCACATGCCCTGGATCCAGAATGGCTCCACCTCAAACAACAACTGGCCACTGAGTTAAAGGCAGTGCTTCAGAAACAGAAGCAACCCAGTTCCAGGGCAGTACCCCATGATTCTGTCCACTGGGCCTCCAAGATCTCACAACCCAGTGGGGACATGACAGAGACCCAGGTGCTTTGTGTTCAGCTGGAGGCCAGTGTGAACAACCCCAGTCTAGAGGAGCCCCAAAGCTCTGACAAGAGCAAGGACTCAGCCTAAGACCCCACACTGGCAGAAAAGAGAGACAAGCCAGGCAAACCCAAAATGGCAGGGGACCACGGAGAAGGGGATGCCGGGTTTGCAGTCTTCTCCACAAGAGAAAAAAAGCCACTCTGCTGAAGCCCAGAGGCCATAAGGGATGCTTCTGAACAGGACACCCTGCAGCCCCTGGCAACAGAGACATCGCTATCACCTTGGTGCTCCCTGTCAGCACAGTCCCCAGCATCACCCTCAGCTTAAATTCCCAGAGGTACCTCCTGGAGTCCCTGAGGGGAAAGACCCTGAGAAGAATGACCTGCAAGACAGTCAAGCCAAGCTCAATGTCATCTTCAAACCAGCAAGGGTTCCTGAGAATGTCCAGCCTGTGGTGCCCCAGGCATCATAGGGCCAGCCTTTCCTGGGCCAACTCATTCCAGGTAAGCCATTGCAGGGCCAAACTCTACAAGGTCAGGTTTTGCAGGGGCAGATGATGCCAGGCTATACTCACAAGAGACACAGCCTTCCAGAATCTGGCTTGAGAAATAAGATGAAATCTTTTCTACACTGTATTAACCCCAAAACAAAAGGCAAAGGGCATGAGGAATCCATGTCCTCCACATGTGAGAAAGTGGCTAACACAAGAAAAGAAAATGTAACAAAGAGCCTGGCTCCAGCCAAAAGTCCCAAGGGGCGAACTAAGACAGAGGAGGCAAGAGGGGACCCAAAGGCCCAATTTCTGCCTACTGAGAAGCAGGTGGGCCTGGCCTTCTTGGATGGTCCCCATTCCCCAGACAGTAAGCTCTGGCACCGCTCCCATTCCCATCAACTCCACTCTGCCTCAGTCCTGGGCATCCTCCGTCGCTGCCCTCAGCACTGTCCTCAAGTGGCTTGTGCCATCCAACCAGGGGACCCACCCTCACTCTCACCTCTCACCTTGGATGGAAACATTGGTCTGCTCGAGAAGACCCAGAGCATTCGAAAGACTCTGTAGTCTCCTCAACGTCTGCATCCCTTGAAGAGGAGTGCTACTGTCGTTTTCATTAATGTACAGGTGGGCAGAGTGCCACCCAAAATATACTCAATATCTCTAAGCAGAGAGGTGTCTGTCTGCTCCTTCTCTCTACTGTGGTGTGTTCAGGGAAGGCATAAGGGAGGTAAATGTCCTTCTTATCTAGGGAAGGAGTTTTAACTCACACTTAAGCTGGGTAGCACTCCACACAACAACCCCCCCTCACTGGACTGTGGATAAAGGAACTGGAGCAGAGAAGGAAGGTCCTTGTCTAAGGTACATTGAAGGTAAAGGTCAGGCTTGACTTCTATTATGGCGTCCTTGGGCCCAGAGGAGCAATGTGGACATGAGGATAGTACTGCCAAGAAGGAGTGGCCAGGAATCCCACAGGCAAAATTCACTGATGACTTCTATATATGCCCACAATCTGGAGGGGAGTGCCAGGTTTCCTCCCTTGAGGAGGTGCTTTGTGTTTACCAACAGCATATAGCTAACATGACTAACGTCAAAAGCAAATGGTAGAGGGCTTCCCTGGTGGTGCAGTGGTTGAGAGTCTGCCTGCCGATGCAGGGGACACGGGTTCGTGCCCCGGTCCGGGAAGGTCCCACATGCCACGGAGCAGCTGGGCCCGTGAGCCATGGCCGCTGAGCCTGCGCGTCCGGAGCCTGTGCTCCGCAACGGGAGAGGCCACAACAGTGAGAGGCCTGCGTACCGCAAAAAAAAAAAAAAAAAAAAGAGCAAATGGTAGAATCTCCCCTTTCTGCTCCCTGTTTGTTATTGGTTAGATCTTTCTGGAGAACTCACCTAGGAGGCTGCTGTAGCTCTCTTGCCTAAATCCCACTTCCACTGCCTAACAGCTGTATGGAATGAATGACACCTGGAATGAAGATCACAGTAGGACATGGAGAGCGGCTTGTCCCCCACCCCCAAGGGTAGGCAGGGACAGAAGCAGAGAGGAAGACCATGTAAATGGGGGTCTGAGTCCCTGAGATAGAAGCTGACATGTTCCTGGGACTTCCCTGGTGGGCCAGTGGGTAAGACTCTGCGCTTCCAATGCAGGGGACCCAGGTTCAATCCCTGGTCGGGGAAGTAGATCCCGCATGCTGCAAGTAAGAGTCTGCAGGCCGCAAATAAGAAGTCCGCATGTCACAACTAAGAAACCCGCATGCTGCCACGAATGTCCCGTGTGCTGCGACTAAGATCAGCACAGCCAGAATAAATAAATAAATAATTTTTAAAAAGAAGCTGACATGTTCCTGAAGAAGCCATGATAATAGAAAAGGCTGGTTTGCTATGTACTCAAAAGAAGTTGAGCCAGGAAGCCAACCCGATACCCAAGTGCTTTTAGAGGATGGAGAGGAATAAACCGAGTTTTAGTCTGTTGTCCATCGTGTGATGAAAAGCAGTGAGTTGAGCCTTATTGTCCAAAGGCAATGCAAATTAATTCAAAATTCCTGAACACTCACCCTCCACCCAACAAACCTGTTTCCCAATGTCAGGGATTGGTGTAACTATAAATCCATGTTTTTGCTCAGCCCAAACATGAAGTCAGTCACTGTGTTCTAATCTCGATATATCTCAATTTTGCCCTCTTTCTCCTGTGTTTACTGCCTCTGCTTGTTAGGTTTCTCATCCATAGGTAGTTCATTCTTGCCTGAGTAATACAATAGTGTGTTATATCCCCAGGACTTAGGATAGCGGCTGGTGCATAATAATACCTTAATAGTACTTGAATCCAAAGTCGGGGCTGGGGAGGCAGACAAATCATTACATTCATATGATGAGTGCTATGGAATAGGGAATACTGCCACATGATTACTGGGGTACTCAGCTGATGAGGACCCCAGAAGGGTCACCATAAAAAGAATCTTGATTATGCTGTACACCTTAAACTTATACAGTGCCGAATGTCAATTATATCTCAAAACTGGAAGAAAGGAGAATTCCCTGGTGGTCCAGTGGTTAGGACTCCACACTTGCACTGCAGAGGGCACAGGTTCAATCCTTGGTCAGGGAACTAAGATCCCACAAGCCGCTCGGCGTGGCCAAAAAAAACTGGAAGAAAAAAACTTAAAAAAAAAAAAAAACAACCTTGAGAAGTGTCTTATATTCAATTAAAATATTTGCTTACTTACTATATGCAAGGTACTACAGTAAACACAACAAAGACACAAGACTTAAACCATAGAGTTCATGATTTGATGTGATAGACAGTCTCACCTGCCCAAATTGTCTAGTCAACATAAATACTTGAATGTCCAAAATTCACCTCTATAGAACAGTGAACCCCTGATTCCCTATTCCAACCATCATCTAATTACACATCCATGCTCCAGTCACAGTATTCACAACATCAGTTAATAGCAACTCCATCTTTCCAGTTTTCTGAACAAAAACATTGGTGTCATCCTTCACATTCTTTTTCTAACCATCCACATCCAATCCATCCTGTTGTCTCTACCTTATGAAATGAATTCAGAACATGACCACTTCTCACTCTCTCTGCTGCTATGATTACTGCAGTAGTATCAGACTAATCCCCCAGCTTCTGCCTGAGACCATACTTCCAACAGTCTTTTCTCAACAAAGAAGCTTGATGGTCCTCAGGGAAGGTCCTGGCTGTAGATGATTAGATAGAAAGATAGATTACATAATGATGATGATGATGATGATGATGATGATGATGATGATGATGAAGAAATGGAGGAAGGGGTGAGGGAGGGGAGGGGAAAAATGAGGGGGAGGGGAGGGGGAGGAGAAGAATTAGGAGAATAAGAATAAGATAGATAGTGGGAACAGATGTATATGTATGACTGATTCACTTTGTTATAAAGCAGAAACTAATTAAAAAAATAAATAAATAAACTTTAAAAAAAAAAAAAGAATAAGATAGATAGATAGATAGATAGATAAATGGAGATGTAAAACCATGAGACTGGATAAGATCACCAAGGCAATGACTGCAAATGAAGAACAGATCTAGGACCAGGCTTTGGGACACCCCAACATTAAGAAATTGGAGAAAAAAGTGGGAACCAATAAGCAGAGACTGAGAAGTAGTAGCCAGTTAGGCAGGAGGAAAACCAGGAGAGTGTGGCATACTGGAAGCCAAGAGAGGAAGGTGTTTCAAGAAGAAAGTGATCAACTGCATGAAAAGTTACCAATCTGCCAAGTAAGATGAGGACTCAGAGTTGGTCATTAGATTTAACAACACAGAGATCATTCATAGCCTTGAGAAGAATAGACTAAGGTCAGAGATGGAGGTAAAGGCATAACTGGAGTGGATCCAAGACAGAGAGGAAGAGCAACTGGTGATAGCAAGTGTAATCAACTGCTTTAGGGAGCTCTGTTCCACAGAGGGGCAGAAAAATGAGGAGATAGCAACAAGAGGGCTTTTTAAAGGTAGGAGATACAGCATGTTGGATGTTGATGAAAAAGATCCAGTCAAGAGGAATAAACTGATGATGCAGCAGAGAAAGGGGGAACTGCTAGAGCAATGTCATGGTGCGGAAGTAACGGAATAGGAGTGAGTCCCCAGGTTCAGGGGTTGGCCTTGGCTAAAATCGGTAATCAGTAATGAGGAGGGACTTTGTGTATCATGAAAAGAACGGTTTCCCTACAATTAAGAGAACAGGGCAGGGCTTCCCTGGTGGCGCAGCGGTTAAGAATCCGCCTGCCAGTGCAGGGGACACGGGTTCATTTCCTGGTCCGGGAAGATCCCACGTGCCACGGAGCAACTAAGCCCATGCGCCACAACTTCGGAGCCTGCGCTCTAGAGCCCGTGAGCCTCAACTACTGAAGCCCGCATGCCTAGAGCCTGTGCTCCACAAAAAGAGAAGCCACGGAGATGAGAAACCCGTGAACCACAATGAAGACCCAACTCGGCCAAAAATAAAGAAAGAAAGAAATTTGAGAAAAAAAAAAAGAGAACAGGGCAAATACCTAAAGGGATGAATGAGGAACTGGGAAGGATCGTGGCTAGGGGGAGTGCTGATACAGAGAGTCAAAGCCAGAGATGAAGAGGAATGCTGGAAGTTACCATGGCAAGAGGTCTTTTTAGGGCCTAAGAAGTCAGTAACAGCATGTGAGCCCAGGTGGGCAAAAAAAAAAATAGTTGAAGTTGGTGATCACATGTGTGAAGAGGGTGTTCTTGGAATATAGGGGGAGAGATGTCAGAAAAAGCTCTAGTTGCACAGAGCAAGAAGAGGATGGGGCTTGAGACTGGGAAAGAGGGCAGGTATGGCATCCTAGTGTCCATCCAGAGACTGGGGATGTCTGAGGGTAGGAAGCAGAGAGACAAAGAGGCTGCCCTGAGTGGATGGAAGGGACCTCTGTTTTGGACACTTCATTTCTCTCAGAAGGTGGCACGTCTGCATTTCCACCTTCTGACCTACCACAGAGGAGCCAAAAGCTGAAATAAGGGCAGGAAGTGCTGTAGCTTCCTCGTGGTGTGGTATGGCAGACTGTGGGATGCCCCTGCCTCACTGATTCCTAAGGAAATCCAGGATGGCTCCACATACCATCAACCCAGGAGGTGGGGCAGGACTCTTCCTCTGATAGGACCCAGCACTTAGCACAATGTGTCCTGTTAGCAGAATGCAGAAAAGCCAGGATGCGGACAAGCATGACTGTGTCCCTCCTCTGAAGGGTGATCCTGTGCCTAACAGATGGGAGTTCAGGCCCTGCTGTGGCCCCCCAAGGTGAGGAGGCACAAGGCCCAGGCCTGCTGAGCCACACCCTCCACTGTTTTCCCAAAGCATCCCCAAAGATCATAGGAGGTCTTGTGGCAGGCACATCCTCCATGACTGGTGGGAGCTGGGCAGAGAGCCACAGAGCAAGGAGAGGAGAGGGAGGCCCGGAATGAAGGGAGTTGACTCAGAAGGGTCACAGCAGTGTCACGTCACGTGGGAAGCTGAGGTTAATGTGCACACATCCTGGCTTAGGTGGAGCGGGTCCTTCCCATGTATCCTACCTGCCACGTGCCAGCATTGGCTGATGCTGCTGACCAAGTTCTGCAACAAAGGGCTAGGGGCAGAGAGATGAGCTGGAACCAAGACCTTCAGGATTCTCAGTTCTCAGCAAAATCAAGAGCTGAGAGAAGACAGGGTCAGAGCCTATGATTCATGCAGGATGTTGTAGAGGGATGAAGCCTTGCTCATCCCATCCTATAACCCTAGCCCAGGCCTCACCTTCCAGCTCCCCCTCAGCTCAAGAAGTAAAATCAGAATGAAAGCTCTCACGGCAGGGCACAAAATCAGGTATTCGCTACTCCAGAATTGCTGCTAGATGCTAGGGATATAGCAATGCTTGCTTGGGAACTTTGGAGCTCGCCTCTGCCCTCTGAGATACCATGCTGTCGTGGCAAATGGCTCTGACCTTCTGGAGCCCTTCTCCTGGGCTCTGCAGAGAGCATTTCAGAATTCTACAGAGAGCACTTCAGGCAACCGAGTTCCTGCTGTGCGGGAGAATGGCTTCTCCACAAAATCACTTCTCTTGTCAAACACCAAGTCCCAGCAAATAGGGACCGGGGCTGCTTTGTTATTGTACCTCCTCACTGCAGCCCACGCAGAGAGGGCAACGACCACAGGATGCGCACAGGAGCAAACCCCAAGGCGATGCTGCTTCCTGCACCTGCGAGAGGGGCGGAGCCTCTGCTCCTCACCATTCGTCCAAAGCCTGCTGCTCCACCTGCTCCAGACACAGGCCTGGGCTGTCACAGAATGAAGGACAAGAGTGGTTCCTGTGTCTACGGCAGGGGCAGGAAATAAGGGAGGACAGCCGTGAGTGTGGGTGGGGAGATGAGGAATGAGTAAGGTGCTGGGGGATGCAGAGGACCAGATGCCTAACGGGGCTTGTGGAGGACTGTCCATTCCCATGCGCACAGACAGTGAGGCCAGGACCCTGAATACTTGATCTGGATGAGAGCATGGGGAGGAAAGAGGGGGCCTGAAGGACATCTCTGTTTCCAGAAGGAGGGGTGCATGCTGCCAACTGCCCCCCCTTTCCCGCCTTGTCCCACTCCTCCACTGTAACTTCTCTGGGCCCACAGCCGGGCAAAGAGCGTATCGGGGGCTTTCCAGAGTGTATCATTCCCAAGCTCAAGCCCCACACAGAGGCCTCAGGGGCAGGGCCCTGGGCAGGCAGCCGGACACATGGGAATCCAGAGAGTGGGAAGAGAAAGGAAGCCAATCTCTTGCAGTAAATAGTGCTGGCAGCTGGGGCGCATCAGGGGAGAGGGTCAGGGGAAAGTGAGAGGCCAGAGCAGAGTCTCACACACAGTCAAGGACACATGCGTACAGACACCTAGCCACACAGACACATACACAGGAGGACATAAAGTCAACAATGCCACTCAGAAGCTAACTCAGAGTGCCCAGAGACATGTTCAGGAAACACACCTACATAGATTCATGAATACCCTGAGTCAGACATGCCCCAGCAGACTCTGGCACCACACACATGCAGACAGACACAGCCCATCTTGCAGGCCCACAAACACAAATGCATTCCCAATCCATCCTTCCCAGCCTTTCTCCCCGATAAAACTTCTAGGCCACCTCAGGCCAGGCCTGTTTATCCACCTCTAAACTCTGGTTTGTCATTTCTGTCCCATTGCCTGTCCTTTAATAAGGACAGTCTTGCATCCACGCGCACACCCCTGGTCTCAACAACTTGGCTGTGTGCTTTTAAAGGAACATAAAGGTCAGCAAGTGAGTCCCCTGCCCTCTTCAGCAGCCCCGTCCTTCACCTACACTCCCATCCCTACCCCCGGGAGCGTCCCCAGTTTACTGCAGGCTCCAGACCCTCAGTCTCTCTGATGCAGCAGAAACAGAATCTAAAGGAAGAGTAAACCAGACAGACCTACTCTGTCAAATTCCCCCTCAGGAAACTGTGAAGAACCAGCTCCTGACTCCTCAGGAAGGAGCCCTTGATACAGGGCATGACCACGTGGGTCGTCGCACCTAAACTCAACTCCAACCGCATTCACAAACAACTCTAAAACCAGTCTTTCAAGTGAGACCCTCAGAATAACTGTACCTCATAAAGGTAATGCTGGTGGGTATTACCCAAAAAATGTCTACATGGCCAGTTAAGTTCAGGATAGAAAACTGTAATGTTCCCTCTCCCCAGGAGCTACATGCCTACTTCCTTCTAGTCGATCGCAGCCTCAGGGATCATATAGCCATTTATAACTCTCAAGTGCAGAAGGCCAGAAAATGTCCAAAACCTCTCATCTAAACCAGATCAATATCACACAATATGTATAAGGTTAAGTCCCTCTCCAGACTATCTTAGAAGCTTAAAACTGACCCCCAACACAAAATTTATCTCCTTGACCCATTTTGATCCCAATTTTAAACTCAAACAGTACCCTACTCCAACCCTAACACAATCCTAATCTAAGATGCACTAGCTCTTTTTTTTTTTTTAAGATCGAGTTAGCTTTACTGAACAGCTCATGAATTGGGCAGCATCCCATTTAGCAAGTAGGGGGGAGCTTTAAAAGGCTATAGAAAAAGAGAGGTTTTCAAGAGTATGACAAGGAAGTCAAAAACAAAAAAAGATTATTTCAGGGTTAAGTAATCTATCTATAGGGGATGAAGGAGATCTATGTGCCAGGTTACCTCATCTTCCTTTGGGGGATGGAAAGGATTACCTCACTGGTGCGGACCAGAAATTTCCACACTGATCAGTTTGGATTACATTCTTGGAGAAGGTTGTAACTTCAATAAGGTCAGGCATTAAGTCTTCCTTTTAGCACAAGTGACTCCATTTTGGGCCTGTCATTTCTTTTTTAACAGGGAAATGGTGCCAGATCAACTCAGATAAGACACCCCTACTCCACCCACACTTCAGAGTGCTGGAGAAGAAAGCAGACTTTTATAGAACCTTTCAATTCTCACCATGTAGATAAGCAGATTCTCCAGCTACTATAGGTGAGATCTACAAGATGCACTAGCTCTTATCAACAGGAACCATAAACCCAATTCCAAATCCTACTTTAACATCACCGTGATTCCAGCCCTATGCTTACCACTACCTACCTCCAATCCATAACCACTATGTTAGTGCTGTTCCAAGCAAGGCCCTAAGTCTAACCCTGTCCCTAGGTAGCCACACATTGAGTAACGTGTGCAACTACACTGGGCACACAAATATCACACACTTATGAAGGTAATGGGTCATCTGCAGTCCAGGAAAACAGTAGCTCCCTCAGTAACAGCTGCACAGTCATCAGCGCAGCTTGTCCCTGGCGGGCTCAGTGCTCAACGGGGAACCCAGGAGCACCAAAGCACCCAGGCCCTTTGACCCTTGTTACACATACAAGTGTACAGGGGCCCAGCTCACCCCCAAGCCCTGTTCTAGCCCAGCTTCTGAGCTGAAATTCCTGCCATACCCCTCCCCGGCTCCTGCCTGCCAAGCTGGGAGCATCTGTTGCCCTGAAAGCCCCACCAGCCAGGAACAAATGGGCCTGGGGCCTGGAGCTGAAGGAAATGTGGCCTCTTCCCAATGTGGGCAATTCCAGACTCCTGCAACACCCACACCTAGGACCTCTACCCCAGAGCCTGGCCCAGGTGCCCGTCCTAAAGAGCTAGTGGGTCTGCCGACACTGGGGATGAGTAGGGGTGGATTAGCACACCTCCTCTCCCCGGCTCCAGGGTCTCAATCTGGCATTAGGGTGTGTTCACTCTGCGCTCATCAGCAGAGGTAAAGCTGAAGGGAGCCACGTGCACCTCCCTCACCTCTCACCCTCGGCACCAGGACCTCCGCTGTAGCATTCCTCTGTACCTCGGCCCCCGCAGAGACTGTCAAACACTACCTAGGCTCTCTCAAGAGTTCACACCAAGCCAAAGCCTTCACCCAACAGACTGGAACACTTAGGTGGATACTCACAGGTCAGATGTGTAGCCATCGAGTCTCTGCGTCCCCTTCCTTACCGTCTACATCCAGGCTGGCCTGAGGACCAAGAGAGGGGCTTGGTTCAGGGCTACAAGCTCCAGACCCCTACACCAAACTTAAGGTTCAGGTGGGACTGTGAGGTGAGATGAGCCCAAGCCAGCAACCGAGGGCAGAGGAATGGCTGGATGACAGACCTGGGGCCCCAGAGAAGGATAAGGATAACAACCCCTATCACCATCTCCGGTCCTTCCCTGGGGACTGCATCTACACCTAAGCTCCACTTCCTTCCAGGTTCTCTTGGTGCCTCTCTCTCCTGCCCCCACCTCAGACACCTGCACCCTAGTGTATGGCAGGGATTTCCTGTCATCTTCTTGCTCTGAGAGTAGCTATTTCCAGCCCTGACTTTATGTCCAGCCAGGTATCTACCTATGGCAAAGTCCCCACTCTTTCCTTCCCTTCCTTTAGGGCCCCTAAGTTAGGTTCTAAGCCCCAGGAGCAAGTAAGGAGGTCCCAATGCCTCCAGTATGGAACATCCCCCTGAGGCCGGCCTACCACTACAGGCTCAAGTTCAGAAGTAGGGACTTAGGGTAGATCCTAGGAAGAGCTTCCCAAATTGAGGAAAGGCAGTTGAGGATGGGACCTAAAGGGGCTGTGGACACCATCTAACAAACAAGAGGCCCTAAAGATGGCATAAACAAGGGGAATGGGGCAGTATGTCCTGGGAAAGAGAGGGAACCTAAGATTTTAGAAGAGGAAACTTCATAGTCCCCAGCTCTTCCCTGTCATGTTCTCCCTCTTTCCACAAGCTGTGCCAGGGCAGAAAGTCCTCCCCTCAGGAAGATTGGGGGTACATCAGCCCAGCTTCCTCTTCCCCCAGACCACCTTTGTTCCCTTCCACTGGCTCTGTGCCCATCTGGAATTTGGGATGGGGAGCCAAATAGGCCCAGGTGGCTCTCCCAGCCCCACCCTACCAAATTCTTGGAAGTACCTGGACAGCTTGGTAAAAATACAGATAAATATATACAGCTTGGTAAAAATACAGATCCTTTGGTCCTATTCTGAGATTCTGTTTAAGATGGTCTGGGGTGGTGCCTCTAATTCTGTATTTTTAATAAGCTCCTTGAGTGATTCTGAAGCACAGCCGAGTTTGGAAACAGTGTAAACAATCTAATATGATATGACTCTGGAATCATATACATGTCCCCCCAAGCCCATGCTATCCCACCTCTCTGGGAACCCTGCAGAGACAGGCTGCTCACTACTTACTTAGCCACTTCCACAAAAGGTAGGGCAAGTGTGGAAGGGGAGGCTTTAGAGATGGGAATTAAAAGCTTTCTCATGCCAGGATTTGCCATAAGACCAGGTAAAAGACGCAAGAAATCTTATCTACTTGTTTTTTCCCGGTCCTGTTCCAGGAATGCCAGCCTCTTGCCAACTGGGGCTCTGCCCTGCTTAAGGTCTCAGCCTGTTGTAAAACCGCAGACTCAATATCTCAATTATCTCTCTTCTAATTCACTCAGATTCCAGCCCCTCTGTTCTGTGGGCCTTGGGAAGGCCCATACCACATCCTCATCCCCATCCTAACAATATCCCCATCTCCAATCTCCATCCCCTCTGCATCCCATCCTTCCCCAACAGCAACACCCTTATTATGGGCACAATCTTTCTATCACTATCTTGTACCTGGCCCATGCTGTCCTGACTGCATCCCTCCCAATCTGTCCTCTCTATATCTCCCTATGGTCTCCCATTTCCATAAAGCTGGGGTGAGCCTGTGGGTGAGGGGCACGCTGGGTTTAGCACTCTGGGAACCAGATGGATTTTCCAGTCCTAATCTGGTGATCACAACTCTGAGGTTCTACACTGGTTTTAAACATAGATTCTAAGTCAGGACCTGATGATCCTCACACACTACACCCCAGCATAAATTCCAAATGGAGGGCTTCCCTGGTAGCACAGTGGTTAAGAATCCGCCTGCCAATGCAGGGGACACAGGTTCAAGCCCTGATCCAGGAAGATCCCACATGCCGCAGAGCAACTAAGCCTGTGCGTCACAACAACTGAGCCTGCACTCTAAAGCCCACGAGCCACAACTACTGAGCCCACGTGCCACAACTATTGAAGCCTGTGTACCTAGAGCCCATGCTCCGCAACAAAAGAAGCTACCACAATGAGAAGTCCATGCACCACAACAAAGAGTAGCCCCCACTCGCTGCAACTAAAACTAAAGAAAGCCTGTGCAGCAACAAAGACCCAATGAAGCCAAAAATAAATAAATAAATAAATGTTTAAAAATTCCAAATGGATAAAAGATTTAAAATGTTAGAAATTAAATACAGGAATGACAGCATGCAAAATGTCAGACTAGAAAGCTCTAGGGTCAGTCCCTCCACGGAAGCAACCACTGAGCTGAAAAGAGCAATTGGAATCACCTATTTCAGAATTCTGGAACCTAACTGGGCACATAACAATCAGGGGAGTGCTTGATGAAGGCAGAGGATGTTGATCTTTCATAAGAGAACATCATGCATGAACTAGCTACTAGTCAATGCTGTGGGGACAGCAGCCAACATTCCCGGAGTGGCTGGCTGGCGGCAGAGAACCTTGTCCTCCAAATATTGGGGAGTTTACACTTTGGTTGGTCTGGGGGTTCCCAGAGAGATAGGTGCAGATGCTTGCCTTGGTTTTAGCCCTCTTGGGCTGCAGTAGCTTCCACAGTGGCATATATCAGAATATTTAAGGGGACATAACTCTTTTGTGGGAGACGGGGAGAGAAATCTTTATCAGGTCATTGGCTGACCACAGAAGTAAGAGAACAGAAACCTCAGGGACCACACACAACAAAGAATACACTTGGCAAAACTTATTTGGAAAAGTCAAAATGGACAGCTACAGCCCTCAACAAGTAAATATCTGAAACCCCTAAGGAGTGGAAGAATCAGATTTCCAAAGACACCACATTTTAATACTCAGAATGTATAGTTCTCAACAAAAAATTAACAAAGCATACAAAGAAACAGAGAAGTATGACCCATGCACAGGAAAAAACAGAATTTGACAAAAACCATCCCTAAGGAAGCCCACACATTGGACATACTAGATGAAGACTTTAAATTAACTGTCTTAAATATGCTCAAAGAGCTGAAGGAAACCATGGGCAAACAACTAAATTCTAGAGCCAAAAATACAATAACCAAAGTGAAAAAATTCACTGAGGGAGTTCAGCAACAAATTTGAGAAGGCAGAAGAAAGAATCAGCATACATGAAGATAAGGCAATTAAAGTTATTGAGTCTGAGGAGCAGGATAAAAAGATAAAGAAAAACGAACAAAGTCTGAGAGACCTATGGGATATCATCTAACATACCTCACCACAGGAGTCCCATGAGAGAGAGAACAGAGCAGAAAAAAGTTTTTGAAGAAATAATGGCTGAAAACATCCCAAATCTGATGAAGGCATGAATTACATATCCAAGAAGTTTAAAAAATTCTAAGCAGAATAAACTCAAAGAGATCCATACCAAAACACATTACAGTCAATTTGTTGAAACCCAAAGATAATCTTGAAATTTTGAAAGCAGCAAGAGGGAAGTGACTCACTAAGTACAAGGTATTCTCAGTAATATTAACAGTTGATTTCTTCTCTGAAACTATGGAGGCCAGAAAGCAGTGGGATGATATATTTAAAATCTTGAAAGAAAAAACTATCAAACAAGAATTCTGTAACTGGAAAAACCATCCTTCAAGAATTAAGGAAAAATTAAGACATTTCCAGATAAACAAAAGTACAGGAAGTTCATTACCAGTAGACTTGCCTATGAGAAAGGCTAAAGGGAATCCTTCAGGATGAAAGGGCAGGACAATAAAGGGTAACTTGAAGTAATACAAAAAAATAAAGACCTCTGGCAAAGATAACCACATAGGTAAATATAAAAGATAGTATATTATATTTTTGGTTTATAACTCCTCTTTTTTTCCTTTGAGAATTGAAAGGCAAAAATAATAATTATAAATTGATGTTAATGGGTACACAATATATAAAGATGTAATCTGTGACAATAACTATATAAAGGAGGTAGAACTAAGATGTATAGGAGCAGAGTACTATTTGTTTGTACTATTGGAACAAAGTTGGTATTATTCAAACTAGATTATTATAAGTTTAAGATGTTAATTGTAATCTCCAAGGTAACTACTAAGAAAATAACTTAAAAATATACAGAAAAGGAAAAAGAAGGGAATCAAAATGGTACACTAAAAAAATCAACTGAATACAAAGAAAGGCAGTAATGGAGGAAATGAGGAACAAAATCATATAAGACATACAGAAAACAAATAGCTAAATGACAGAAATAAATCCTTCCTTATAAGTGATTTAAATAAATGAGTCATGAGTATGAAATATACAGTGTCAATATAATCAATAATTATGTAATATTTTGTATGGTGACAGATGGTAACTAGACTTATTGTGGTGATCATTTTGAAATGTATAGAAATAGTTCCTGCACCAGGAACTAACATAGTGTTTTAGGTCAGTTGTAATTCAAAAACAAACTCATAGAAAAAGAGACTGGATTTGTGGTTACCAGAGGTGGGGGTGTGGGAAGGGGAAATTGGATGAGGGTATTCAAAAGATACAAAATTTCAGTTATAAGTACTAGGGATGTGATGTACAACATAATTATATTAATTATAATTATAATTAATTATAATTATATTAATTATGTTGTACATCACATAACTGCATAACACTACTATATGTTGTATATGAAAGTTGTTAAGAGTAAATCCTAAGAGTTCTCATCACAAAGAAAAAAATTTTTTTCTATTTCTTTAATTTTGTATCTATATGAGATGATGGGTATCCACTAAACTATTTGTGGTAATCATTTCATGATGTATGTAAGTCAAATCATTATGCTGTACACCTTAAATGTATACAGTGCTATATGTCAATTATATCTCAATGAAACTGGAAGAAAAAAATAAACAACATGAAAAAATAAAGCAAATGAGTTCAACTCTCTAATTAAAAGGCAGAGATTATCAGAATGGATAAAAAAAAAGCATGATCCATCTATATGCAATCTACAAGAGACTAACTTGAGATACAAATACAGAGCTTTAAAGTAAAAGGATGGAAAAAAATATCCCATGCAACTAGTGACCAAAAGAGAGCTGTGGTAGCTATATTACTGTCAGACAAAATACGCTTTTTGTCAAAAAAGGTTGTAAGAGACCAAAAGGACATTATATATTGATAAAATGTTTGATACAGCAAGATACAACAATTATAAACAACTGACAGCCAAGCCTCATAATATATAAAGCAAAAATTGACAGAATCAAAGAGGAGAGTTGACAGTTCTACAATAATAGTTTTAGAATTTAATATCTCACTTTCAATAATGGATAGAATAACCAGACAGAAGATCAAGAAGGAAATACAGAACTTGAGCAACGCTATAAATGAATTAGACCTAATAGATATACACACCAAAAACACTCTGCCCAACAACAGGAGAATATGTATTCTTCTGAAGTTCACATGTAACATTCTCTAGGATAGGCCATATGATAGGCCACAAAACAAGTCTAAATAAAATTTTAAGACTGAAATCATACAGAGTATCTTTTCTGATCACAACAGAATAAAACTAGATATCAGTAACAAAAGGAAAAGTGAAAAATTCAGAAATATATGGAAACTGAACAACACACTCAAACGATGCTTCAAAGAAGAAATCACAAGGCAAATTAGAAAATACTCTGAGACAAACGAAAACAAAAACATAATATACCAAAACTTTTGAGATCCAGTGAAATCAGTGCTAACAGGAAAATTTATAGCTGTAAATATCTACATTTAAAAAGAAGATTTCAGGTACTTCCCTGGTGGTCCAGTGGTAAAGGATCCACCTTCCAATGCAGGGGACACAGGTTCAATTCCCTGGTCAGGGAACTAAGATCCCACATGCCGCAGGGCAACTAAGCCCATGCGCCACAGCTACTGAGCGCGTGTGCCTCAACGAGAGAGTCCGCGTGCCACAGACCACAGAGCCCACATGCTCTGGACCCCGAGTGCCACAACTACAGAGCTCACGTGCCCTGGAGCCTGCACACCACAACCAGAGAGAGAAAACCCGCACACCACAACTAGAGAGAAGCCTGCGCACTGCAATGAAGAGCCCAAGCTGCAACAAAAAGATCCCGCACGCCTCAGCGAAGACCCTGTGGGCCACAACTAAGACCCAACGCAGCCAAACAAATAAATAAATAAAATGATTTCAAATCAATAACCTAAATGTACACTTTAAGAGACTAGAAAAAGTCAATAAAACCAAACCCAAAAATAGCAGAAAGAAGGAACTAATACAGATTAAAGCAGAGACAAATGAAATAGAGAATACAAAAAATAGAGAAAAATCAACAAAACAAAAAGATGGTTCTTTGAGAAGAACGACAAAACTGACGCACTTGAGGTTAGACTGACTAAGGAAAAAGAAAGAAGATTCAAATTAGTAAAATCAGAAATGAAACTGGGGGCATTACTACAACTTCATAGACATGAAAAGTGTTATTAGAGGATAATATGAACAATTGTACATCAACAAATTGGGTAATCTAGATGAAATGGATAAAGTCCAGAAACACAAAAATTATCAAAACTTACTCAAGAATAAATAGAAAATCTAAATAGATCTATAACAAGTAAGGAGATTCAATCAGTAATGAAAACTTCCCAACAAAGAAAAATCCAGGACCAGATGACTTCACTAGTGAATTCTACCAAATATTTTTTTCTTCCAAACATTTAAAGAAGAATTAGCATCAATCCTTCTCAAACTCTTCCAAAAAATTGAAGAGGAGGAAATATTCCCTAACTCATTTTATGAGGGCAGCATTACCCTGATACCAAAGCCAGACAAGGACACTACAGGAAAATAAAAGTACAGGTCAATATCCCTGATGAACATAGATGTAAAAAGTCTCAACAAAATACTAGCAAACCAAAGTCAACAGCAGATTAAAAGAGTCATACATGGCAATCAAGTGGGATTTATTCCAGGGATATGAGGATGGTTCAACATCCACAAATCAATCAATGTGATATACCACATTAACAAACTGAAGAATTAAAATCATATGATCATCTCAATAGATGAAGAAAAAGCATTTCACAAGTTTTAACACCCATTTGCGATAAAAACTCTCAATAAAGTGGGTATAGAAGGAACGTACTTCAACATAATAAAAGCCATGTATGACAAGCCTTCAGCTAACATCATACTCAAATGTGAAAAGCTAAAAGCTTTTCTCATACGATTAAGAACAAAAGACGAGTGTTTATTATCACCACTTCTATTCATCTTAGGACTAGAACTCTTAGCCAGAGCAATTAGGCAAGAAAACCTATATATGTACATAAAATCCCAAAGACTTCACCAAAAAACTCTTAGAACTAAGAAACAAATTCAGTAAATTTGCAGAAATCAAAATCAACATACAAAAACCAGTTGCATTTCTATACACTAACAGCAAACTATCTGGAAAAAAAATTAAGAAACAATCCCATTTACAACAGTATCAATAACAATAAAATACTTAGGAATAAATTTAACCAAGGAGGTGAAAGACCTATACACTGAAAACTATAAGACACTGATGAAAGAAACTGAAGACACAAATAAATGGAAGGATATCCTGTGCTCTTGGATTGGCATATTAATATTGCTAAAATGTCCATAACTACCCAAAGTGATCTACAAATTCAATGCAATCACTATCAAAATTCCAATTACATTTTTTCACAGAAATAGAAAAAATCCTAAAATTCATGTAAAACCACAAAAGACTCCAAATAGCCAGAGTAATTTTGAGAAAGAAAAACCAAGGGGCTTCCCTGGTGGTGTAGTGGTTAAGAATCCGCCGGCCAATGCAGGGGACATGGGTTCAAGCCCTGGCCCGGGAAGATCCCACATGCCGCGGAGCAACCAAGCCCATGCACCACAACTACTGAGCCTGCGCTCTAGAGCTCGCGTGCCACAACTACTGAGCCCGCGTGCCACACTACTGAAGCCCACATGCCTACAGCCCGTGCTCCGCAACAAGAGAAGCCACTGCAATGAGAAGCCTGTGCACCGCAACAAAGAGTAGCCCCCGCTCACTGCAACTAGACAAAGCCCATGCACAGCAATGAAGACCCAACTCAGCCAAAAATAAAATAAATTAAATAAATTAAGAAAAAAATGGTGTTAAAAAAATGGATAGCCACATGTACAAGAATGATACTAGACCCCTACTGTACACCACTCACAAAAATTCAAATAAAAAACTTAAATGTAAGACCTGAAACCATAAAACTCTTAGAAGAAAACACAGAAGAAAATCTCCTTGGCATCAGTCTTGGCAATGATATTTTTGGATATGATAACAAAGGCAGAAATAAACAAGTAGGAGTACATCAAACTAAAAAGCTTCTGTATACTCTTTCCCTGCCTCTGCTGAGTAGCTCAGAGGTGGAGGTTGGTGTACATTCAAGATTCAGTTCCACCCATTACCCACCACCATGGCTGAGGAAGGCACTGGTGCTGGAGGTGCAATGGACGTTAATACTGTTTTGCAAGAGGTGCTGAAGACCACCCTCATCCACAATGGCCTAGCACATGGAATTTGCAAAGCTGCAAAGTGTTAGACCAGTGCCAAGCCCATCTTTGAGTGCCTGCATCCAACTGTGATGAGCCTGTGTAAGTCAAGTTGGTGGAGGCCCTCCATGCTAAACATCAAATCAACCTAATTAAGGTTGATGATAGCAAGGAACTAGGGGAGTGGGTAGGACTCTGTAAAACTGACAGAGAGGGAAAACCCTGTAAAGTGGCTGGTTGCAGTTGTGTGGTGGTTAAGGACTATGGCAAAGATTCTCAGGTCAAGGATGTCATCAAGAAGAACTTCAAATGCAAGAAATGAACAAATTAAAGACTTGGCTCTTTAAAATAAATAAATAAATAAGCAAGTTTCTACACAGCAAAAGAAACAATCAACAAAAAGAAAAGGCAACCTAGGGACAGAGGAAATAGGAGAAAATATTTACAAACCATATATCTGATAAGGGGTTAATACCTAAAATATATAAGGAACTCCTACAACTCAATAGCAAAACAAACAAAAAAAACTCTGACTAAAAACTGGGAAAATGACCTGAATAGATAGTTTTCCAAAGAAGACATTCAAACAGAAAATGGCTATAAGAAAAGATGTTCAACATCAATAATCATCAGGGAAATGCAAATCAAAACCACAGAGATATCACATCACACCTGTTAGGATAGCTATTATCAAAAAGATAAGGGATAAGAAATGCAGGGAAACGTGTGGAGAAAATGGGAACACTTTTGCATTGTTGGTGAGATTGTATATTGGTACAGCCATAATGGAAAACAGTATGGAAGTTCCTCAAAAAATTAAAAAAGAAATACCATATGATCCAGCAATCCCACTTCTGGGCATATATCCAAAGGAAATGAAATCACTACCTCAAAGTGATATCTATACTCCCTTGTTCCTTGCATCATTATTCACAAGAGCCAAGATATGGAAACAGCCTAAGTGTCTGTTAATATAATAGATGAATGGATAAAGAAGATGTGAGATATATATATACACACAATAGAATATTATGCAGCCATAAGAAAAAGAAGGAAACCCTGCCATTTGTGACAACATGGATGAACCTGGAGGGCATTATGCTAAGTGAAATAAGTCAGAGAAACACAAATACTGTATGGTATCACTTACATATGGAATAAAAAAAAAAGGTCCATACACATAGAAATAGAGAGTAGAATGGTGGTTGCCAGGGGCTGGGGGTGGGGAAAATAGGGAGATGTCTATCAAAGGGTACAAACTTTTAGTTATAAAATGATTAAGTTCTGAGGATCGAACGTACAGCATGGAGACTGTAGTTAATAATACTGTATTGTGTACTTGAAATTTGCTAAGAAAGTAGATCTCAAGCATTCTCACTACAAAAAAAAAAGGAAAAGGTATAACTATGTGAAGTGATGGAGGTGTTAATTAACTTGATTGTGGTAATTATTTCACAATGTATACATATACCAAATCATCATGTTGTATATTTTAAATATATACAATTTTGTCAATTATACCTCAGTAAAGCTGGGGGAAAAAACATAAGGGGAAATCTTCATGGCCTTGGATTTGGCAATGGTTTCTTAAATATGACACTAAAAACACAGGCAACCGAAGAAAAATAGATAAACTGAATTTTAAAATTTTGTGCATCACAGGACACTATCAAGAGAGTAAAAAGATGGAGCTGGAGGAATCAGGCTCCCTGACTTCAGACTATACTACAAAGCTATAGTAATCAAGATAGTATGGTACTGGCACAAAATCAGAAATACAGATCAATGGAACAGGATAGAAAGCCCAGAGATAAACCCACACACCTATAGTCACCTAGTCTATGACAAGGGAGGCAAAAATATACAATGTAGAAAAGACAGACTCTTCAATTAAGTGGTGCTGGGAAAATTGGACAGCTGCATGTAAAAGAATGAAATTAGAACACTCCCTAACACCACACACAAAAATAAACTCAAAATGGATTCAAGACCTAAATGTAAGGCCAGACCCTATAAAACTCTTAGAGGAAAACATAGGCAGAACACTCTGACATAAATCACAGCAAGATCTTTTTTGACCCACCTCCCAGAGTAATAAAAATAAAAACAAAAATAAACAAATGGGATCTAATGAAACTTAAAAGCTTTTGCACAGCAAAGGGAACCATAAACAAGACGAAAAGACAACCCTCAGAATGGGAGAAAATATTTGCAAATGAAGCAACCGACAAAGGATTAATCTCCAAAATATACAAGCAGCTCATGCAGCTCAATATCAAAACAACAAGCAACCCAATCCAAAAATGGGCAGAAGACCTAAATAGACATTTCTCCAAAGAAGGCATACAGATGGCCAACAAACACATGAAAAGATGCTCAACATCACTAATTATTAGGGAAATGCAAATCAAAACTACAATGAGGTATCACCTCACACGAGTCAGAATGGCCATCATCAAAAAATCTACAAATGATAAATGCTGGAGAGGGTGTGGAGGAAAGGGAATCCTCATGTACTGTTGGTGGGAATGTAAACTGATACTACCACTATGGAAAACAGTATGGAGGTTCCTTAAAAAACTAAAAATAGAACTACCATACGACCCAGCAATCCCACTACTGGGCATATACCCTGAGAAAACCATAATTCAAAAAGACACATGCACCCAAATGTTCACTGCACTATTTACAATAGCCAGGATATGGAAGCAACCTAAATGTCCATCGACAGAGGAATGAATAAAGAAGATGTGGTACATATATACAATGGAATATTACTCAGCCCTAAAAAGGAACAAAATTGGGTCATTTGTAGAGACGTGGATGTACCCAGAGAGTGTCATACAGAGTGAAGTAAGTCAGAAAGAGAAAAACAAATGTATATTAACACATATATGTGGAATCTAGAAAAATGGTATAGACGATCTTATTTGCAAAGAGAAATAGAGACAGAAACATAGAGAACAAATGTATGGATACCAAGGTGCAAAGGGAGGTGGGTGGGAGGAATTGGGAGATTGGGACTGACACATATACACTATTGATACTGTGTACAAAATAGACAACTAATGAGAATGTACTGTATAGCACAGGGAACTTTACTTAATGCACTGTGGTGACCTAAGTGGGAAGGAAATCCAAAAAAGAGGGGATATATGTATATGTATAGCTGATTCATTTTGCTGTACAGTAGAAAATAACACAACATTGTAAAGCAACTGTACTCCAATGAAAATTTTAAAAGAGAATGAAAAGACAACCCACAGAATGGGAGGAAATATTTGCAAATCATATATTTGATAAGGGTCTATTATCCAGAATGTACAAAGAACTCTTACAATTCATTAGTCAGATTTGTATTTTAGGAACAGTCGTCAGCCTGCTTGAAGGAACAGGAGAGTGTGGAGCCTGGAGTGAAACAAGGAGGCAATCACAGTGTTCCAGAGGAGAGGTGGTAAGGCCTGCACCAAGACAGTGGCTGGGGATAGACGGAGGGCCTTTCAGGGACTTCCCTGGTGGTCCAGTGGTTAATAAGGCTCCACACTTCCACTGCAGGGGGTGCAGGTTCGATCGCTGGTCAGGGAACTAAGATCCCGCATGCCACCTGGCACAGCCAAAAAAAAATTAAAATTAAAAAAATTTTTTAATTTTTCAAAAAAAGAAGGAGAGCCTCTCAGATTCAACTAATATTGAGGAGGTAGACTCGGGCAGCTTGGGGGACTGAATGGCTGTGTGAAGTTTTCATTTCCGCATACTAGTGAGGCGGGTTGCCAGTACAGGATCTGTCTTTCAGGAAGGAAAAGGAGGGAGATCCCTATACTTGCCTGGACAGAGTAGCTGGGATGGGGGAAGTGAAAGTGTCTGCCTGCATAAATAGGCGGCACACCAGTCCCAGCCCACACACAGACCCCCAGTTTGGAGCTCTCCACCTCGCCCGAGCTCTACCGTGGCCATGGCTCAGTCACTGATTCTGAGCATCCTTGTCCTAATCCTGGCCTTCTGCATCCCCCAGACCCAAGGTATCAAGGAGGGAGTTGCCTAGGATGGGGGCAAGGGGGTGGAGAGGCCTGGGTAGGAGCCTCCAAGCAGCCCCTCACCCCCTGTGAACCCCACCTGCAGGCAGTGATGGAGGAGCACAGGACTGTTGCCTCAAGTACAGCCTAAGGAAGATTCCCACCCACGTTGTCCGCAGCTACCGGAAGCAGGAACCAAGCCTGGGTTGCCCCATCCCAGCTATCCTGTAAGTGGGTACAAGGGGGTGGGTGCAGGCTGGCAGCTGAGTGGGAGGGCATGATGGGCAAGACTTAAGACAGGCTTACTAACCGCCGAACCCTAGGTTCTCGCCTCGGAAACGCTCTCAGCCAGAGCTATGTGCAGACCCTAAAAAGGCCTGGGTGCAGCAGCTGATGAAGCGTCTCGACAAGCCACCAGCCCCATGGAAACCAGCCCAGGACTGTAAGAAGGACAAGGGGGCCCCCAAGTCTGGCAAGAAGGGAAAAGGTTCCAAAGGCTGTAAGAGGTAAGGAAGCTAAAGGGACGGGGGGTGGGAAGTGAAAGGGAGCCTTAATCATCCATCCCCTCAAAGCCCTCTTCTGCCCTCCCAGGACTGAGTCCCCAAAAGGGCCATAGCCCAGTGACGAGCCCGGAGCCCAGGAGGTCCCCACCAGTTTCATCAGGGCTTGGAGCCCCAGCCCAAGGGACAAGAAGTGGGCTAGGAGAGAGGGAGGACTCAGGGGGCCCAGAGCAGCCACCCCATGCTGGCCTTGCCTCACCCCTTCTCCAGCTTCAACCACCCCTTCTGTATACCCACCCTACCCTGCACGGCTGAGCTGCCCACATCAGGCCACATCAGGCCAGGCCTAGAGAGGCAGAGAAGGGAAAGTCCCATAGGAAATGTGAGGTGGCAGCAGGACTGTCCCCTCTGAGGAAAGGTCACCCAGGGCCCTGGACCTGACCGTGCTCCACACTTCACCCACCTCTTCTTTGTAAGTATGATTTATACCTAACTGAATAAACAGCCATTCTGGCCTTCTTCCCAAGTATCTGTTCCTGTGTGTTTGTGTCCACAGAGAAGCCACTGTCACCACAGGGTGGAGTCACACACTCTGGGGTCCCAGCCAAGAGCTCAGGCTGGCAAATTCTATATCCTCACCCACCCCAAGAGTTTCCTTGCTTCCCAGGTGCCCAGACCTGTGGGCAGTAAAAGGGAGGCTGACAGACAGGGTGGGACCTGGGTTGCCCCTGGTCTCTGAGAAACCCCTGCCAATGAAGAGACAGTGGATCCCAGGCACACGTCCCCAACAGCTCCACAAGCCTCTGAGACCCTGAAGAGATCCCTTTCCTGATTCCGCCCAGCATTCTTTCACTCCCAGCTTCACCGGGGACTGCCTTCCCTTTCCTTGGGGTCTACTGGAGGGAGGCGGGAGCCTGAGCCTGCCTGTAACACAGGTGGACACAAGTTCTACTGAAACCTGCCCTACAGAGAGTTCCAGCCCTGGGAGCCCTCGAGAGCCCCCATCTCCTCCCAAAGACCCCAGAGGACTCCCTTCCGCCCTGACCAGTGAAGCAGGGTCTGTGGCCTCTCATTGTTTGATGGGGCTATGTGCTCTTTATTCCTGAGTTCTCTATTCCCCCCTCAGCTTCCTTCCAGTTCGGAAAGCATCCTCCCCTTCCCTTTTCTCCTTTCTCCCCTAGGTGGGGCCTGGGGCTCTTTAGCCCCTTTAACCTCTTGAGGCCAAGGAATAAGTCTCCAGTGGCAGTAATTTGGAACCCCAGAACTCAGATGTAAATTAGTCTCCTCTCCAAGAAGACTCCAGTCTGACTCTCCTCTACCTCTCCCTCCCCAGAGCAGAGATCCTCCAATTCCCCGCTTCGCCCTTAGGCTAGGAGAGAGAGGACCATTAGATGGGGCCAGGCCACGTGGGAAAGGAGGGAACAGATCCTGGGAGAGGGGCAAGGAACTAGAGGTGGCTGCCACCACCTCCTCCTTCCACCGGGGCCTGAGCATGCCACAGTACTTGCCGCTTATTATAGTCATTAAAATATTTGCTCTCTGCTCCTTCTGAGTCCAGTGAAGACAGGGGCTGCTCCCTATCTATCATCATGCAGCAGGTGTGATCTTAGTCTACAAACTCAGATGTTCAAGATTTACTGCACTTTAAAATGTTCTTTCAGGAGTTCCCTGGCAGTCCAGGGGTTAAGACTCGGCACTTTCACTGCCAGGGCCCAGGTTCAATCCCTGGTCAGGGAACTAAAATCCTGCAAGCCGCATGGCATGGCCAAAAAAATAAAATAAAATGTTCTTTCAATGAACCTACTCCAAGCCCCTGCACCGGAGCGCTGGCATTCTTGGGGTCCCATCTGCCAAGGGCTGTGCAAAGGTCAAAGAAACAGCAAGGCACAGGAGAGGCTTCCTACATGCCCTCTACACCATCCCATCATTGGACATCAGTCTCACCAGTGAATGCTGTGGCCCCTGTGTTCCCAGCAGGTCTGACTCCCCAGGTCCTGGGCTCTCAAACTCTTAGCTCTGTGCCACATTTGAGCCATGGGAGCTCAGCTATGAGAGCCTCCAGGCTTGGACCTAGCTTCCCCAGACATCTCCCCAGAGCCATCTACTCAGGTGGCTTGCTTGCTTCATCCCAGTCAAGGATTAAAGCCCACTGCCCATACTGGCTGGACATACACACCAATCCCCTCCACAGTCTTCAAGAACTCTCTCCAAAACCCTCCCTCTTCCCAGTTCCTCCAAGGTATAACCTCTTCCCAGGTTTGCTTTAGACTTTTACAAAGGCAGAAGGGACTCTAATATCAGGGTGCTACTGCTCTCAGCCCTACCAAAACCCTCGCTTGCTCTAAAGAGAAAAGAAAATCATCAGCAAAAAGAGAAAAAAGGGAAAACATAGGCAAAACAAAGCAAAACTTCGTATTTCACTAAATTATCCTGCCACACTGCATAGCTGGTATTTGCCTCAAGCCCTGCCCTGATTAGCATATAATATCTATCTTATCAGAGAATGAGTCCCTACTCTCCTTTTCTGACTTCATCTTTGACAATATTGTCCTGTTCTTTCTGTAATATCCATAATTCAAAAAAATCAAATAATACATACTCATGGTTAAAAAAAGTCAGAAAGGGCTTCCCTGGTGGCGCAGTGGTTGAGAGTCCGTCTGCCGATGCAGCGGACACGGGTTTGTGTCCCGGTCTGGGAGGATCCCGCATGCCGTGGAGCGGCTGGGCCCGTGGGCCATGGCCGCTGGGCCTGCGTGTCCGGAGCGTGTGCTCCGCAACGGGAGAGGCCACAACAGTGAGAGGCCCGCGTACCGGAAAAAAAAAAAAAAAAAAAAGTCAGAAAGTACCAAAAGGCTCATTCTGAACAACAATTTCCTGCAACTTTTAACTCTTAAGCTACTTCCTCTAGGACTTAGTGCCATATGTCTAAATACTTTGTTCATACTTCTGTTTCTTCATTTACCTGTTTTTAAAGTTATCAACTGAGGGACTTTCCTGGTGGTGCAACGGTTAAGACTCCACGCTCCCAATGCAGGGGGCCCAGGTTCGATCCCTGGTTAGGGAACTAGATCCCACATGCATGCCACAACTAAGAGTTCATATGCCACAACTAAGGAGCTGGTGAGCCACAAGTAAGGAGCCCACCTGCTGCAACTAAGACCTGACGCAACCAAATAAATAAGTTTTTTTTAAAGTTACCTATTGACTTCCTATTATAAAAAGTGGAGATTTAGCTCTCTTACTAACCCTCTTCTCCTGTCACCCTATCCTCTAAATATAGCTATACCACTATATTTAGACAATGATCAGAATTTACATTATGATGACCATGTAAATGTTGTTCACTGCAGAGCAAAGTAGCGTACTGTGCTTACTTTCCTTTTGTCACTCAGCTTTTTGTTTTTCTTAAAGATTCAAATTGTTCTTCCTTTTTTAAAAATACCTCTACCTTCCCATTATCATAGCCTCAGTATTTTTCAAACACTTCATCATAGGATTAAAGACCTAATGTTTAAAATATATGTTATAGAAGACAATATAGGTGAGGGTGGTTATAACCTTGAGATAGAAAAAGAACTTCTTAAACATAAAACCATAAAACACAAACCACAGGGGGAATGATCAACACCACCGAATTCAAAGACAAGTAGTAGCTCAGGGTAAAGATGGCAAATTAAACACATGCATTTATTTTCACTCCTTCTTGAGCTCCAACTAAAACTAAAGTAAGTGTTTCTAAGGACTTCCCTGGTGGTCCAGTGGTTAAGAATCTGCTTTCCAATGCAGGGTATGTGGGTTCAATCCCTGGTCGGAGAACTAAGATCCCAAATGCCGCGGGGCAACTAAACCCACGCTCCACAACTAGAGAGGCCACGTTCCACAACAAAGACCCAGCGCAGACAAAATAATAATAATAATAAAAATAAAATAAATAAAGTAAATGTTTCTGGTGTGTGTATACATTTGTAAAGGCATCAAATCACAAAGACCCAAATGGGAGGGGAGATAAAAGTAACTTTCCAGAAGATTGCTGTTTAGATAAGTAAATATTTCAGTAAAAATAAGTACAAAGCATAAAATGAAATTATAAACTTGGAGGACTTCCAAACTGATGCTCATGCATACAGTAAAAAGAAATATTTTACTGAATACTAGTCTGCCAGTGTTCAACAGTAAGACAATTAATGGCTTTTACTAGAAATGTGAAAAGAAAAAAATTCCAAACATCAGTCATCCCCCAAATTTACAAAACCATCATCCTACAAACATGAAAACTCATTGTAACCCCTGGAATTTCCTTTAACAGCAATTACTATCTTCTAACAATGTCACCCTCAGTGCCATTCAGAAAATTACTAATACCACGTTTTCAAATGATTTTAGCACTATCTCTTACATGAAATGATAACACACACACACACACTTACAAAATGGTGGACCAGCTTCCTCTTGTCAGTGTTGCTTCAAAGTCTGAAGCCTTCTGCTTCCCCTGGCTCACTCCTTCTTTGTAAATCCTTTAAGGGCCTCTTTGACACAAATGTAAAGGATGGAAGGGGCTAGTAAGAGCTCCCAGAATTACAGTTAATAGAAATGTCTTAACAACCTCAGTCATATGAACTGGAAACTAATTCCAAACTGAGCAACCAGATTTCTTAACACTCCTCTCCCTCCATGTTACCTGGGCCACACTTTCGCTAGCCACTATTTCATTCTTTACTCATCAGTCATTAGAGGGACATGATCACCAATGACAGGATCTTTCTTTTGACATCTTCAAAAATGGGGTACTATGGGGCTACCAGCACAGCACCAATGACATATTTGGCATCTTCTGCCCAGCTTTATGGCACAGGAAGATCAGGAGGACTGGGTCTATACTTGCTATTTATGAAAGCTCAAAATTAATTTGTTTCCTAGCTTTAATCATTTACCTGTGAAAATGTCTTCAGCTTCAACTGACCTCTTTTGTGAAGTTCTTTTTCTTTGCATGTCCAGGTGTTATTTATCCTTGTATTTGGGGACAAAGTGATGCTATTTTGTTAAAAATCATCAATGTATCCTTCCTTTGCCATCAATCTTGACCAATGAATTACCACCTTTATGGATGTTGAAATTGCCAAGCCTTTTTCTAATGCCTATATCTGGTATTCTTCTAGCGGTGGCTATTCTGCAGTTCCCCTACAGAGATTGTGTTAGCTATGTCAGGAAGCTGAAAACTTCATTTTCTTCAAGAAAATCCATTTCCCAGTTGGTGGCAAACTCCCAGGGAAACTCTGCTGCCATGTTCTTGAAGACTTTTGCTTTAGAGTCCTGGATTGTGCTAATAATAAATTTCAATCTAATATTAAATGAATAACCGAACTCCACCTGTGATTACCTGAGCAGCCGGCGCCAATTTCGGTTCAGAATACCCACAGCAGACGGGATGTTAAACTCCACTTGGCCTCATTGCCCGGCTCCGCCACTAGGAGGCAGCATCGTCGTCGCGGTCCTCGGTTCTCCAAAGGCAAACAGGCTTGTGGGTTGAACACTACTGTTCTCATTTCCTTCATCTTTCTGGGATTCCCCCCCACCTTTATTATTTGTCCTCAAATGTGTCTCATGCTAGGCCAGGGGTCTAGAATTTTCCCATGTCCACTGATGAGCAAGACAAACTCGTTTTCCGCCCCTGTCCAGGTGAAAGCACTTCATCCCCCGGCACCGAGCATCGCGCCGGGCACACAGTTAGGCTTTCAATAAACCTTGAAAGCCTATGGTTTCAACCTAAAGGTTGAAAGAAACCTCTCTTAGAGTTGGCACCGTAATTACGTGGTTTAAGGAATCAAACGAGTGCGGGTTATTTATGCTGCGAAGGAAGTCCCGGAGGTACTGTGAACTTCCTTCAGCCTTTACGACAGACATTGCTTCCTGTCTTCCACGTTGGGCGCCCTGGCCTCAGGATAAGTTGGGAATACTTGGGGTGGGGAAGACAAATACTCACGGGAAAACACCGGCCTCCGGCCGCCCATGCGTCCCAGCCTGCCCAGCCGAGTACCCGCAGATTTAAGGGCCCGAGTGGCAGAGATTTGGCGGGACAGCCGCTGTGCTCGGCCCGGGGTAATCGCCGCCCGGGGGCTTCCCGGGCCCACGCCGACCCCAGGTCCTGGGGCTGCGGGTCCCACCCGCAGCCCGAGTCTCCCTTCTGCACGTTCCGCCCGTGTGCCGGGACCCGCGCGCTGGGACCCGGGGCCGGACCCTCGGCCTCGGGACCAGGGGGCGCCTGGAGCGGGGACAGCACCAGAGGCCGTGCCAGGCCCACGGACTTTGGGCCCAACGCCCTTCTCAGTCTCTCTGAGCAGCCCGCCGGGTCGGGCCCGCACCCCGCCCTTGCTAGAGCATCCCCCACCCGCCAGCGCCCACCCACCCCTCAGTCAGAGCGGCGCCCACTCCAGAGCCTCCCTTCCCAGGCTGGTGCGCCCTCTGCAGGCCTGGGAGGGGAGACACATCAGGCGCAGACGTGGACACAGAGCCACAGCTCTCTCTCTCTCTCTCTCTCTCTCTCTCTCACACACACACACACACACACACACACACACACGGATGACGGGCACACCAGTCACGCTCAGCCCCACGGACACAGCTCCTGATACGCACATTCATCCATCCAACAAACATTTATTAAGCATCTAATCGAGATGCCCTCCACAATCATTTACTCCCCGGTACTCCCACTCCTACCACGGCCTTGGTTGACTTTCCCGGCCTCGCTGCTGCCTTACCTGCCTCAATGGCTAAAGTGCCCTCCACCCAAGATCTCCGACCCCTGGGGCATGGATTTGATCAGACCAGGGAGCATGAAGGCTGAGCGGGCTCCTTGGGAGAGTGTGGTGCCAAGATGAGCTGAACTGCCTTGAGCTGGGAGATTTGTCCAAAGCTCACACTGAACCAGGAACCCCACGAAGGCCACGTGGCTGAGAAGAGGGTGAACTAGGTAAAGCAGGTAGCACACTGAGGGCTCTGTGGGTGTGGTCAGAAACTGTTTCAAACCCACCTCCCTGGTCTCCACCACCTCACCACTGGATCATTTAAACCAGTGGCTGGGGAGTTGGTGCCTTAAACCTTCCACGCATAGAGCCTATGCCCTCCCCCTTTTTGCCATGATAGAAGGTACCATCAGAACACCTGACGGCTGTCACCTTCCCCGATTCCTCTTCTTCTCCCTGATCTGTCAGTGTTAGGGAGCTCCAGGCCTTGGAACTTGACCCCTTCTATCTACACTCACTCCCTTGATGACCTCATTGTCTTATGGTTTTAAATACCATCCATATGCTCCCAAATTTTTATCTTCAGCTAGAATCTCTGGCCTGAACTCTAGACTCATACTACCAACTACGTACTTAACATCTCCACTTACATGTCCAAAATGCAGCTTCATCTTAAAAAGTCAAAACAAGGCTCCTGGAGGGAGAGATAAATTAGGAGTTTGAGATTAAAATATATATGCTACTATATATAAAATAGATAACTAACAAGAACCTGTATAGCACAGGGAACTATACTCAATATCTTGTAATAACCTATAATGGAACAGAATCTAAAAAAGACCAGCAGGACCAGTAGTCCCCTGTATATATACAACTGAATCACTTTGCTGTATACCTGAGACTAACACAGCATTCTAAATCAACTATATTTCAATAAAAATTGTAAAAAAACAAGGTTCCTGACCGTCTCACAAACCCATTCCTCTACAGTCGTCCACATCTTGGTAAATATAACACCAACAATCACACTGCTCAAGCCAAAAACATTGAAGTATTTTCTCTGTCTCTCTTTCTCTTCTTTCTCTCATATCCTATGCTGAACCCCTCAGCAGAGCCCACTGGCTCTACATTCAAAACATTTCCAGAATCTGACCACTTCTCACCAACTCTCAGCAACCTCATGTCCTCCCTGGATTATTGCAGTTGCCTCCAAGCTGGTCTCCAGGCTTCCATTTTTGCACCACTTTGGTCTATCTTCCATCCGACAGCCACAGGGAGCCTTTAACACATGCCAGATCATGTCACTGTTCAAAACCCTCCAAAGGTTCCTCAACTCATTCAGAGTAGAAATAAACCCTGCAGTGGCCTACAAAGCCCTACACTATCTGGCCCATGTTGTTATCTGATTGTCTCTCCTACCACTCTACCCTTTGCTACTTCCCTCCCGTAACACTGGCCTCCTTTCTATTCCTCAAATACACTTTTGCCTCAAGACCTTCATACTTGCTATTTTCTCGTCTAAAGCATCTTCCCCAGATCTCCACATGGCTCTCCCCATCACGTTCTTCAGATCAGCTCTCTGCTCAAAGGTAATCAGACAAGACTTCCATTACCACCCTCCCCAATACTCCCTATCCCTCTAGCCTTCTTTATTTTTCTTCATAGCACTTACTGCCATCTGGCATACTATTTTTTTTTCTTGTTTGCTTATTGCCTGTCTCCTTGATAAGAATAAAAACTCCAGGGACTTCCCTGGTGGTCCAGTGGGTAAGACTCCATGCTCCCAATGCAGGGGGCCTGGGTTCGACCCCTGGTCCGGGAACTAGATCCCGCATGCATGCCTCAAATAAGAAGTCCAAATGCCGCAACTAAGAAGCCCGCATGCCACAACTAAAAGATATCACGTGCAGCAATGAAGATCCCACGTGCCACAACTAAGACCCAGCTCAGCCTAAATAATAAATATTTTTTTAAATGGAATAAAAACTCTGCAAGAGCAGGAATGTCTTTCTGTTTCGTTTACTGCTGTGTCCCAGTGCCAAGAACAGTGTCTGGAACATAGGACGCCCTCAATAAATATTTATTGAATGAATGTGGTGTAAATCCCTTGTTTATTATTATTTCATTATTTCACCCTTTGCTGCTGATTCTCAGGATATTTCCCAACAGGCATTCCAAGAAGACAGTATTGAAATTTATTTGAAACCTTTACGCCAGCTCTGCACTATATTCTTGTATCATATAAGATCTTGGAGGGAAACAAATGGCATGACCCAAACGTCTTAATAGAAAAGAATTTAGTGAAGAGTCAATTTACAGAGGTGAGGGCAGGGTTGTTGTGGGCAGCCACTGCACATGAATTTGTATAGCTCCAAACTTCAGGCTATCTCTCCTTCTGGACAAAGCAGACATTAAATGTATTGCCTGAAGTTCTGCCCACTGAGAGGACTTCCCTTCACCACTGTCTTTCAGGGCCACACCTGAATGTAAGCAACCGTCTACTTTTGACTGATGCCAGCATACCTTAGGGACCCATCTGAAAATCAAGACCATACACTTCCTCTCTCTGTTAACTGTTTATAGAAAACTTCTCCATGAAGGCATAAGTACGATCAGAAGAAGAAGCAGAAAACAATTAAAGTAGGAATCTGAGTCACCACCCCACGCTTTTACTCATGCCTTCTGAAATTTCTAAGGCCTGGTCTCAAATGTACAATGTTCCTTCGACAGTGGAACACTGGCCACGCACATCCGACTATATGACTTGCTATAGATAACACCCTAGGTTGCGTTGTCACTGGGTGATCTATAGTCTGAGTTTTAAACCAGGGCCCAGTGGCAAATCAGGACTGATTTTCAAAGAGTAAATAATCGTTAGCAGAAGAGGTAAGTCCTTACTCCAACACCCTAAGGGTCTTTCCTGTAATGCTCCTTCTGGGGCTCCTGTCGCACCCTTCTCTGCCACAGACAATCTGAAATTCCCTGGATTTATGAGTCATAAGGCCCAAGTAGACAGGCAACTTTTCCCCAGAGCCTAGACCTGCTGCAGACCCCTTCCTTGCTCTGGGCCTCATTCGAAACTGTCAGCTTTATGCCATATCCAACAAATATTTTGCTGTACTACACCTAACTATGATGTATGTTGCCTCCAAAATCCAAATAGCTCTTTAAGCATTGTGCCTCTTCACGGTAAATGTGCAACATTCCCCAGATCACTGTTTTTCAGCTTCTCCCTACCTCTAATAGCCTAGAAACTTTACCTATGTTGTAGGATCCTGAATTTTCGGAAGATTTCTTTCTCTCCCTCTGACATACATAGGTCTTACTGAGGCATTTAGGGCAACTGCTATTTCTTGTGTGCCAGTAAACATAATGTCATCAGTTTAACGGACTACTTTGATATCCTGTGAGATATCCAGATTATCTTATGATAATCAGAGCAGGAAAGCTGATAATATCCCTGAGGTAAAACAGTGAAGGTGTATTTCTGTCATTATAGTTGAAAATGAATGGATTTCAATGGTCTTTAAGTGACTGGTACAGAAAGAAGGCACGTGCTAGATTATTAGCTGTAATATGCTGTACCAAGGGCTGAAGCATCTTTAAGTCTTTGAAGGTGCTCTCTTCTATGCACATTCTCTAGCAACAAAGCATTGCTTTAAGTTTACTATTGTAGGGGGGAACATGGTGGGGCAGGCACAGTTCAAAGGACTTCCACTTGGCCCTTCCTACCATAATTTTCCTCACTCCTTGGTCAAGGAACCAGTGTGGAGACCTTGCTAATTAATAAGTATAGTTATTCCCACTATACATTCTGAAACTAGAGAAACAACCACTGGATAGGTCTTACAGATTCACTGTGAGATGGACCTGAACCAAGATCGTTCTACCACCTGAACTCCATAAACCCTTACTCTGACTAGTGGACCACAATGGGGTTTTGGGTCCCCAAGACTAGTATTAACATGAGACAGTATCTAATAATCCCCCAAAGATCTGAATATTTTCTGTTCACCATTCATAGTCACCCTGGCAAACGGCTACAGATCTCTCTAAGGAAGGCTTAGAGAAATGATTCTCCATTAGCATACATCAAAATCACCAGAAAGGCTTGTTAAACTACAGATGGCTAGGCCACTCCCAGAGTTTCTGATTCAATGGAGTTGAGGCAGAGCCCGAGAATTTGCATTTCTACCAAGTTCCCGGCTGATGCTGATGCTGCTGGTCCAGGGACCACACCTTGAGAACAACTGACTAGAAGAAAGATGTATAGAGTCCACCTGTGAAAAGACTCAAGCCTTCCCACGCCCCCACCAACCAATCAAGGGGCTTCAGGTCTGGGGAACTGATTTAAGTCAAGGAAATGGGTAAACACTGTAAATCCCCAATACAATTTGAATCAAGTTTCTCCCTACCAGGCCTAGACATTTTACACTTATATGGGTCAGTAAGTTGTCCATCTATTTCATTCCTAGGAAAACTATGATCAATTAGCTACCACCACAGATCCTTATGGGCAAAGCACAATGATTACCACTTGTCCCTGCAGCTTATTTAGTAATTTCATTCATCTTATTGATCAGAAGGTGAGCATCTAGACTCTACCACTCAAAGATTCCATTATTCTCCTTGAAATGAGATTGCCCAGTCCCAAGAGAACATCTCCCATCCTCATCTCCTGCCTACTAAAGAAACCACTACAGGGCTTCCCTGGTGACGCAGTGGTTAAGAATCCGCCTACCAATGAAGGGGACACGGGTTCGAGCCCTGGTGCGGGAAGATCCCACATGCCGCGGAGCAACTAAGTCCATGCGCCACAGCTACTGAGCCTGTGCTCTAGAGCCCGCGAGCCACAACTACTGAAGCCCACGCGCCTAGAGCTCGTGCTCCACAGCAAGAGAAGCCACCGCAATGAGAAGCTCCTGCACCGCAACGAAGAGCAGCCCCCACCCGCCGCAACTAGAGAAAGCCCGCACGCAGCAACAAAGACCCAACACAGCCAAAAATAAATTTTAAAAAATAAATAAATTTATTTTTTTAAAAAAAAGAAACCACTACAGTGCTTTTCATAGTTAGTGTTCTCATCACCAGTGCTTTTCTTATGGCCTTGGAGAAGGAATTATCTTCCTGGACCCTTCAGAGTTAGTGGTTGCACATAAGAGGGGCCTCCAACATTCCTATCTCTGTAACCTTTGCACTCTTTCCTCTGTTTTGCTACTCAAGGTATATTCTGAGGACCAGCAGCATCAGCATCACTTAGAAGTTTGTTAGAAACACAACATCTTGGACTTCACCCAGACTTACTTAATCAGAATCTGCAGTTTAATGAGACCCCCCAGTGAATCATATGCACCTCAGATTCTGAGGAAGACTGTTCTACAATATGCCAGTGAGGTTCTAGCACCCCAACCTCATTGATCATAGGCCACTGTTGAGTCCAGGCTTCCAGTAACCAACTCAACAGATTATTAACACCATTCCCAGGTGCTCAGCTAATACAGTAATACCCAAATCCTGGATAAGGGCATACATATCAATAAATTTGTCCTCACTGGTCCCCAAGATTCTCCCAATACAGTTGACAAGTTCTTGCAACTCCTTCAGTGTACACGCTATTGTTCTTGGAGCATATCTTGTACATTCCCATCCAGGCTATGTTAGAATCAAACTCGCACTATGGGCCTGGAGGCTATGAAGGGTGGTGAGGGTGGGTCCTGAAGAGGACCCCTGCATGCCTTTTGCCAGGGAGTTATTAAAAACATTTTTTAATGAATGGGAAGGCTGGATCATTCACGGTTTGCAGGGGGAGGAGTGTTCTTCTGCCAGCAAGGAAGGTTTAAGGGAATTTAAAGGTCCAAAATTCTCAGCTTTGTTCATCTCTGCCTAAATGTCCCTATTCCAAGTCTCAGAGTCCTTCTCCTTCCCAAGAGTGCGCTTATTCTAGTATTAGGAATATGGTGGGGTTGTGCATTTACCCGGGGTTGCAACACTACCACACATACAATCAGTTTTGGGGCTTGATCCATAGCCATATCTGCCATGTGGCTAGGGATCACATACATTAAAGATGACTTAAGAATTCCATAGTGAAGGGGGATAAATTAGGGGGAGAGGGATAAATTAGGAGCTTGGGATTAACAGATACACACTACTATGTATAGAATAAATAAACAACAAGGACCTACTGTAGAGCACAGGGAACTATATTCAATACCTTGTAATAACCTATAATGGAAAAGAATCTGAAAGAGAATAGATATATAGATATATATGTAACTGAATCACTTTGCTGTACAACAGAAACTAACACAACATTGTAAATCAACTGTACTTCAATTTTTAAAAATTCCATAGTTTTCTGAATCTCTACCCATAACTTGAATTAGAATTTCATGTTCTTAAACTTCTCTTTTTCTTATGTAATTGTGCCAGCACAACCAGAAACAGGCAGCCCACCCAACCATGTATGTAATGACCATTTGAAATCACCATTTGTGGCCATAGCAATTAAGTACCTGGGGCATTTTATCTCCTAATGTCTTTCCCTCCATCAGCATCCTACACTGCACCTCACTTAGTGATAGTCCTAAGTGATGGTGATGCTTCTTCATGTTCTGGATTACTTGTGTCCTCTTTCCCCATGCAAGGAGGTTTGTGCACTCAGCAAATATATGAGCAACGCAATCCCAGGATCCCATTTTGGAAATCTATTTCCTGGGATGTCTTCTGGTACCATTTACTGTATCAGTTAGGAACCTGGCAGGAAACAGATGGCACACTCAAAAAAAATCTAACCAGAAAGATTTTAATAAAGGGGCTATTTAAGAGGTGGGGGTCAAGATTCAGGAACCAACATGGAAGAGTGAGGCACTCAGGGTTCAGCAATAGTGGGAAACCATCACCACACCAAGGCCTGAAGAGGCCAGACGAAGGAACAGTGTTTCGGGAGCCTCAGAGATAAACCCACGGAGATGAGGCAGCCCAAAAGAATCTAACTGTAGATCAGTGGTTCTTAAACTTCAGCATGTATCAGAGTCATCAAGGGTGTGTTAAAATATGGATTGCTCCAGTAGCTCTGGAGTAGGACCTGAGAATTTACATTTCTAACAGGCTCCCAGGTGATGGTGATGCTGCTGCTGCTGTCTGAAGACCACTCTTTTTTTAAATTAATTAATTAATTAATTAATTATTATTTTTTTTTAGCTGCGTTGGGTCTTCGTTGCTGCGTGCAGGCTTTTCTCTAGTTGCAGTGTGCGGGGGCTACTCTTCGTTGCAGCACGTGGGCTTATTGCGGTGGCTTCTCTTGTTGCAGAGCATGGGCTCTAGGTGCGCAGGCTTCAGTAGCTGTGGCATGTGGGCTCAGTAGTTGTGGCTCGTGGGCTCTAGAGCATGGGCTCAGTAGTTGTGGCGCACGGCCTTAGTGGCTCCACAGCATGTGGGATCTTGTCGGACCAGGGCTCGAACCTGTGTCCCCTGCATTGGCAGGCGGATTCTTAACCACTGCGCCACCAGGGAAGCCCCCGAAGAACAACTCTTTAAGGACAACTGCCACAGAGTAAATTATTCACTGTCAGAACTATAGCAGGATGAAGGATTGGGAGAATAAATACCCCAACTCCTCTCTCCTACCACTGATCTCCTGCTGCTGCCTCCCACGGCCAAGCCCAAACAGAAGCTAAAGGATAAGGGATCCTGAGTAATACTGTCTGTAGAGGTCACCCTTCCAGAGAACAGAGCAGGTCAGAGAAGAGTGGAGAATGGACGGGGGTGGGGCAACAGAGAATAAGCAGAACCACCATAAAGAGAAGGATCCATGGAAAGATGGAGAGATAGATGCACTGACAGACATCTGAATAAAAGGATAGAATAATAATAATGGTTAATACTGAGTGTTTATTGTGTACCAGCCTCTAAACTAAGGGTTTTGCTCAGATTACCTCATTTAATCTTAAGAATTAAAAGTTATTACCATTCCTCTTTTACAGATAAGGACACTAAGACACAGAAACTAGATACTTTGCACATGGTCACACGGCTAGCAAGTAATGTAATCTAAATCCCAACCTAGGCATGCTATGTGTAGAGCCTCACTCCCCTGTGCTGTTCTGTAATCAATGGCAGACAGGCAGTGTGGGATGGTAGGGAAAGAGTGTAAATCTTAAAGATGCCTCGGCTCAAGACACTTATCTGCTTTGTGACCTTGTGCTCTGAGCCTCATTCCTTATGTGTTAAAAGAGATAATAATATGATAATAATAAAAACTACTTCCTAGGGTTTCCCTGGTGGAGCAGTGGTTAAGAATCTGCCTGCCAATGCAGGGGACAAGGCTTTGAGCCCTGGACCGGGAAGATCCCACATGCCGCGGAGCAACTAAGCCCGTGCGCCACAACTACTGAACCTGTGCTCTAGAGCCCACGAGCCACAAGTACTGAAGCCTGCGCACCTATGCTCTGCAACAAGAGAAGCCTCCGCAATGAGAAGCCCGCGCACAGCAACAAAGACCCAACGCAGCCAAAAATAAATAAATAAATAAAATTTTAAAACTACTTCTTAGTTTTTTGGGGAAAGCTAAGCAAGATAACAGTGGTCAAGTCCTTGGTATGAAGTCTAGCACCTAGTAAACAATCAGAAATACTATTACTACTATTATTATTAATGGATGGAAAGAAAAATAAGTCAGAAACTTATGAGTGAAACACTCTCCCATCGAAAAGAGGGTTCAGAGCTTGGGCAGGGATGGGTGAATAGGTGTCCCACATATTAATTTCTCTTCTGAGGACTTCTCTTCTGATCTATCTCCGGTTTTTCTCATAAGGATGGGAAATCACTTGTCCCCTCCCCCATCTGTCTAGAAATTTGGGGATTTGTGTGAATATGAGCTGGCCAGCCCCCTTTCCTTAGAAATCCCCTCTTGGTTTCCAGGATCCAGAGGAAGGGAAAGATGAAGGGAGTTATGCCAGGCCAGGCTCCCTCCAGCTGTTCTGTTGACCCAGGTGTTGGGCATGTGAAAACGATAACTCTAGAAAGGGACAGTGCTGCTGAGTCAGGAGGTTGAATCCCAGAGGCCTGAGATGTGGGAAGAGGTGGTGGGCCTCCTTCCAAGGAACATTCCTTCTCAACTCTGCTTGTCCCAAGGGAGAGAGTGGTTCCCAGACCATGGATGGGCAGGCACTGTAATGACCCGGGGAGGCTACCCCAGGCTCCACGGTTGTTCTGAGGGCACCAGGGAGTCTTCTTCATCACCACCAGCACCAGAGAGAAGAATCACAGAGAAGAGAGTGAGGATAAGGGATAAACCTAGGGAAGGGCACGCAGCTCCTCACTCGGGCCCCTCCATCCTAACCATCACCTCTAGAGGCCAGCCCTGTGGCTGATGACACAAATGCCACCAGGGGGGTGATAGTGCAGACTCTCTCTCTGGAGGTGACATCACAAGGTCCCCTTCTCTTGGCCAGACTGCAGGCTGCTTAGGTCCTTAGAGCTGAAGCCAAGGAAAGCAGAAGAGAAGAAAAGAGGGAGGGCAGGGTCAGTTTCCGTCAGAAAGAGGGGGGCTGAGGGGAATCCACGGAACGGACTTGAAGGGGAATTTCTGAGCAGAGAAAGTGAAAGTTCCGGGCCATAAATGGGTGGCAGTGGCAGCTTCCTCCAGCTTCGTCCACTTTCACGTTCCCAGACCCCTTCACACCCCGCACTTGCCAGCACTCTCACCCACTCCCAGCCAGGCCTCGGCTTCACACAGACTCTGCCCAGATTCGCTCACGCTCACAGCTTGCTGGCAGTCAGTCTCCACTCATCCTCCATGGCATCCCATGCAGCTGCACTACTAGCCCTCAGCCTGCTGATTCTCTGGACCTCCTCTGGTAAGGCTGAGGGGAGGCTTAGGATGGGGGGCAAGTAGCAGGGGTGTCTAGGGCTCAGACTGCTTGATGCTGGACGTGAGGGACTCTGTGAGTTAGGACTGCATGTTTCAGTGAACCTGGGTTGTGTCCCGTGTGTGTGCCTGTGAGTGGCGGTGTACCTGGGCTCCTGAATTCCAATGTGTATCTGTCTCTTGGTGTATCCAGGGCCTATGACTAGCCCCGTCTCTTCAGGCTCTATTTCCTGCTGCCTCTGTTTCCCAGGCGGGAGAGAACAGTATATACTTTCTTAAGGTGGAGAGAATGGGAGACACTGGTCTAAGAAGGGTCAAAAAATTTAATTAACAGTGGTCAAAAAATTTAACAACTCCTAAGTTCTGCTAATGCCACCCTCCTGTTACCCACCCCACCCCGTTCCCTACCCCACATCTTTCCCCCCACTGACACTGTAACCAGCGTGAACTCTTCATTTGTGGGGAAGTTGAAAAGACTTGGGAGAGAAGTTGGGGTGATCAGGGCAGCAGGAGGGCATTTGTGGGGCTCAGGACGGCGGTCGTTTGCCGAACTGCTTAGAAGTGCTTCAATATATTTAGCGAATATCAGGTCTAGCTGCCGCCACACACAGACAGGCATCCTTAATGCCAGTGAGGGCTGTGGCCTCCGTTCCTCAGTGTCCCTGTGTCCTGACACTAATCCTACCCCAGCTCTGGGAGATGCCAACGACGCTGAAGACTGCTGCCTGTCTGTGACCCAGCGCCCCTTCCCTGGATTCCTGGTGCGAGCCTATCGCTACCTGCTCATCAACAATGGCTGCAGGGTGCCTGCCGTTGTGTGAGTTGCGGGACAAGCCTGACTAACCTCACGTCCCCCATCAGCCCCTGGGGAAACCCACCCCCACCTTCTTATCTCTCTTCTCCTTGCCAAGCCCAACCTCTGCAAGGAAGCCCCTGAAACAGGCTCCCGGGTGTGGTCCCCAGCCGCTGCCCCTCACACCAGGGCCTTCCAGGAAGCTGGGTTCCAGGGCTCTATTTTCTCTGACCTCTGACCTCTGTCTCCAGGTTCACCACGCTGAGAGGTTACCAGCTCTGTGCACCCCCAGACCAGCCCTGGGTGGGCCGCATCATCCGGAGACTGCAGAAGAACTCAGCCAAGGCAAGCCTGGCCCTCCCCAGACCTGCCTCCTCCCTCCAAGCCCCTGCCCAAGACCCCAGCCCATGACCTTGCCTCTCCTTCCTCCCCCAGGGAAAGCGCTACAGCAGGTAGCCCATGATAGTCCCAGAGGGAGCCCTGTGTCTGAGGGAAAGAATGTGAATCACTGAAGCCCTGGGGAACCGAGGACCAGAAGGGAGGACCAGGCCTCCTGCTCCCCTGCACCAGAACTGACCCAGCTGGGGTGGGGCAGGAGTGTGAGTGTGAGTGTGGATGAGTGTGGTGGAAGCACAACTTCTCCATGCCCAGACTGCAGTGTTTCCAATAAAGCCCAGCTTGTACCCACAAATCCGTCTGTCTGCTGTCTGTTTGCTGTCTGTCCAGGAGGACTGTGATGGGAAGGGGGAGGTGGAATGGCCGGGTTAGTTTCCACCCTGCAGTTCCAAGCAACGTCCTCATCGACCTCCACCTAATATGCTGTGTTCTTAGGATCAGCTCCCATGATCAAGGCCCCACATCATGTCTCCTCACAGCCCTATCACACTCCACGGCTCAGCAACACTAAACCTGTGCCCGTCCCCTGAATGACCCAAACTCTCTCAGGCCTCTGAGTTTTTGCCCTCCAGGACAGGTGCTCAAGCATCCAGGTGTCTCAGGGATCTGGTATCACTGGGGGCGGGGAAGGGAGTTGTTGGGAACCAGCTCTCATGGCTGGGGAGGGCCAGGAGGCCCAACTCTGTTGCCTGGGGGGAAAGAACCCATCCACCCAAGCCATGCCCTCTGTCTGGAACTCTTCTCTCTCTTCTGCCTGCCTGGCTTCCCATCTGGGTCTGGATGACTCCTCCTCCAGGAAGCCTTCCCTGACTCCACGCTGGGTTAGGCAGCCTCCCTCCCTCCCAAGCTCCCAGGGCCCTCTGCCCCTCTCCTCTTGCAGCACTCAAGATGCTGAGTTGTAATTGTTAGTTTGTCAGCCTTCCTGCACAGGGATCTTGTCTATTTTGGTTTCCACTGTCTCCCTCGTATGAAGTACACGGCTTGGCACAAGGTAGTCACTCAATAAATATTTGTCTTGAGAGCAGATAAATATATAAGAAAAGGGTCAGCAGCCAGAGGTGAGGGCCCATCTGTCCATATAGAATCTGACCTCCAGGCCAGCCCTCTTCTCTCGCCCAGTCACTCTGGGCCAGGGCCAGCCCCATCTGGGTCCACGTGGCAATCCTGGGGCCATGCTTCTCAGGGATACTGACAGACATACCTGGGAGCCAGAGGTCAGAGTGGGAGAGGAAGGAAAAAGGAACAGCCAGAGAGCTGGGGAGATTCAGCATGGGGGGACCCCCACCACCTCATAACCACATGGGCTCCAGGGCCAAGGCAACACTGAGACCAGAGGAGTCACAGGGAAGGAGTCTCAGCTCTGGGAGACAAAAGCCCTCGACTCTTGGGACATCTCACAAGACTGCTCTGGGAGGAATGAACTCCTCGTGCTCGGGAAGTCCTCTGGGAAAGCTGGCTGGTTGCCCAACTATGGCCCCTAAGGGCCTGTCCAGCTGGGAGCAGCAAGTCTGTGCCCCTGGGGTTGGGATGACAGCTAGTACACCAGACTGAGCATCCTCACCTGGGAACAGGGGCCACCACTACACCATATACCTTATCTGGTAACAAAAGCAGGACTGGGCAGGCTGGGGCAAACTTGGAAGGGGAGCAGCAGTGAGGGTTTGTGCCAGCCCGTCCTCACTGAGCTGAGAGCATGGCAGCTTCTTCCTCACCTCTGCTCCTAGGACGAGGTGTCCAGAACCTCAGATAAATCAGGTCTTGGAGTCACAGGAGTGGGTGGAATGCGGATAGTTTGCAAGAACAACTGGTATAGCCCGGAAATTTGGCTCCGCTACCTGGGGGAAATTACCTATGCATTCATGCATGCATGCAGCCATTCATCTAGCTGTCTCTGCATCCATTAGACCTCACCCATCCATCCACCCACCCCCCACCAACTCATCCATCCATTAAGTGAGCCAACCATGGAGTTCCAGAGTTCACAGCTGTGGACACTCTTTGGACCTGTGCCCTGCACCACAGCAGGCAGAGGACAAACACAGGTGTGAGGGGGGTGTACATCCCCTCAAATCCTTCTGGGTCCCCAGTGAAACCAAGCAAAGTTCAGCCTGCCACAGAGGCAGACACAAACCCACCCTCTGGACGCTTTCAGAAACACACAGATGGAGGAGAGGAGGTGAGGGTGGGAGCCCTGAGTAGGTGCTACCAGGAGAGAGGCACCTGGACACCACCTCCCTGACACTGCCACAGGTGGGGGGGGCAGGGATGCAGGAACAGGTCATGAGCTCAATGCCCGGTCCGCAATCCCCCAATCCTGTTTCTGCCCCTGACTGTGCAACTCTGGGGAAGTCCCTTCCTCACTGCCCCCTCCAAGACCTTACTTCCCCCATCTGTCAGGTGGGGGATGGGGGGGCTTCATTTTTAAGGGTCCCTCCAAACAAAGACTTAATTCCTAAATCTTTGGGTCTTAGGCTAATCCTCTCCAGCATTCACACAGTCTCCCCAAAGTCATGCACATTCAGAAAGGTCCCTGGTGGCACAGTGGTTAAGAATCCGTCTGCCAATGCAGGGGACACAGGTTTGAGCCCTGGTCCGGGAAGATCCCACATGCCGCCGAGCAACTAAGTCTGTGTGCCACAACTACTGAGCCCGCGCTCTAGAGCCCGCGAGCCACAACTACTGAGTCCATGTGCCACAACTACTGAAGCCCGCACACCTAGAGCCCTTGCTCGGCAACAAAGAAAAGCCACCGCAATGAGAAGCCCTCACACCACAACGAAGAGTAGCCCCCGCTCGCCGCAACTAGAGAAAGCCCGCGAGCCTCAAAGAAGACCCAACGCAGCCAAAAATAAATAAATAAATAAATAAATAAATTTATTTTAAAAATAGAAAGAAAGAAAAGTCTTCACTTCCCAGGGCCCCAGGGACCAGACTCTGGGAATAAAGGGAAAGCTGAGGTCCAGGAAGAAAGAAAATAATCCAGGTGCTAGTGAAGTGGCTGGAACAGCCCCCTGCTGGACCCTGGAGGCCTGGAGGGTGAAGAAGCCTGAGCCCTCCCCACCTCTTCTTCGGCCAGTGCCTTTCCTCCCGGCTTTCTCTCTCCCTCCCTGTTTTTCCCACCCCCAGCCACCAACCCTCCCGGACACTAGGTCTTTTTCCCTTATCTCCCTGCCAGACACAGGAGGGCTTAGCCCAGCAATCTGTGACTTGTCCTGATCCACTTAAACATTCTCAGCACTCTGATTTCATCTAATCAACACCTGCCCTGTTTCACAATGATTCACTGACAAGTGTTGAGTCTTTATTTATTCCAAGTTCTGACAGGCCTGCCTACCTGACAATGATGAAGCTGCCCGCTCTCTGAGGGGTGGGGTGGACTCCTAGCTCCCTAACCAGGATATGGGGGCCTTGCTGCCTGCCTCTAAGTAGCCACCTTCCTCTCTCAGGCACACGGCCCTTGCTACAGGTTTAAGGCGGGCAGCTGAGTGACACCTCCCTACCTGAAGTTCTGTGGTCCCAGCAGCCAACATCTCCCTAAAGGGACCTGACATCCCTACTTAGGGAGCTCCCAGCCTTTTTGTCCACCTCTATGGCGGACAAAAAGCTTCCTATCCACGGGGGAATTCCCTGATGGTCCAGTGGTTAGGACTTGGCGCTTTCACTGCCGGGACCCCAATTCAATCCCTGGTCGGGGAACTGAGGTCACACAAACCTCTCGCCCCCCCCCCCCAAAAAAAAGGCTCCCTGATAGAGTTCCCAGGGAACTACCATTGCCAACATTGCTCTGCCCAGGGCCTGGCACAGAACAAGGCCTAGTACACATCTGAGTAACAGAAAATGGAATTGAACATGACCCTTTCCCACGATTACCCCAGCACCGCTCACACCTGGAGCACATCCAGTTCTCGGGGTGGGGGCTGTCTCGGTTACATGGCTAAGTGTTTGGTCAGAGCCAGCTCCATACGGTTTTGATCAGATTTTCATCATCTCATGTTCAATTTCTCGGCAAGCCTCCACCACATACTCCCTTCTCCGGCCTCCGGGAAACTCAGAAACAGCCAGAAAACCTTGGGAATGAGAGCTTCACAAGGGAGCAGGACTCCCAAGTGGGGAGTTTCCTCCAAGAGGCCCTCTGTCAGAAGAAACAGGCACTTTTCTGGTCAGAGAACTTTCGTGATGGCCCCTGAGACTCTGTCCACGTGGGAGGACTTGGTTCTGTAGTATTAGCTCTATCACCACTAGTGCTTACTAGGTGCTGGGCACTGCTTTAAGCACTATTATCATTCTTAGGTTGCAGCTGAGGAAACTGAGGTGCAGAGGTTAAATGACTTACCCAGGCTGGATGGCCGGTAAAGTGGCAGAGCTGGGGGTCCTGGCTGGGCAGACGGGCTCCAGAATCTGACTCTTAGCTACCACACATACCACCTCTCTGAGTCGATCCACCTCCTAAATAAAAATGGGAAATAGTACAGCAGGTGCAGGTCTGTGGAAGTGGCCCTCAGAAAACAGGGAAAACCGTTCCTTTGAGATGCTGACCATGTGCCAGGCTCCAAGCTGAGTCCTTTATGTGCATTATCATTGCATCCTCAAACAACCCTATGAAGTGGGGATCGCTAGTCCCATTCTATGTATGAGGAAATTGAGGCACAGAGAGGTAGAGTGATCTCCCAAGTCCACTCAACTGGTGAGTGGCAAAGCTGAGACTGCAGCCCGTCTGCCTGACGGGTAGCACTTAGGCTGAGGGCTGGGGGCTGGGATGTCCAGATGGGGTAGAAAGGCTTGGCTTCCTCAGAAGAGCTGGGAAAAAAACAAGAGAAGGAGCTGAAGGTCTCAGGCAGGACCCCAGTGCTTGAGCTCAGACACAGATATGCCCCTTGGAGGCCTCCTGGGCCGGCCTCTCCAGCAGAAGGGGAGCCTGCTTCCCCAGAGCCTCCAGGAGGAAGTGGGCACAGGTTCTCAAGGTCTGCTCAGGTCTCAGTTTTTCCAGGAGTGGGGCAGAGGAGAAGGGGCTCAGCCTACAACTATGCCCACCTTCTTACCTCCATTCCCAGGGGAATAGCAGAGGCCAGGACCTGGTAATGTTGAAAGGAAAGGAGGAACGGAGGGCAGGGTTGGGATCTGGAGGGTAGGGATAGGGGAAGGACTAGGGGTTCTGTGGGCGGGACTTCTGGAAGGAGTGGGCCTCTCAGGGGGGCCTTGAGCCAGCCTGGCTGGGGCTCCTGTAAGGCAGAGCTTCTGGGGACTGCAAGGGTGGGATCAGATCCTGAAGGACCCGCTTCTGAGGGCTGCTTCCATCTCCTGAGGGGCCAAGCATGGGGTGGAACCTCTGAGGATCAGAGTAGGTGGGGGAGTCAGACCTCCCAGCCCACTTCTATTCCTAGGACCTTTGATTCTTCCATGCTTCAGAGGGGAAGCATAAGACCTGAGCTGCCCTGGGCTCCAACCCGGCCGAAGTAGGATGGCTGTAACCCCAGCAGCTTTGACACTGCCCTATCAGACAACAGGACCCCCCCACCCCCCCACCCCCCCAGAGTTCTGGATCTCAGAATCGCACTCACTGGAAACCTGGGCTCATTACCATCAAAACCTCAATCACCTTACCGACCTCATACCTGTCAGACCATCATTTCAAGGGTCCTCCCCCAAGAGGAAGACGCCCCTTCCTACTAGGGACCCAACACTGTAAAGCTCTCCATCAATTCAGGAATCCTGGCAGGACATCCCAACACCTATTGGTGTCCCCACTGCTGACAGGAGCCCCATTCATGTCAAGGTCCCCCCATTACTATCAGGCCACCATTCCTCTTGGGAAATCCTATCACTGTCAGGAACACCCAAGCCTGTCAGGCAGGACAGCAGCGACACACCACTCCAGGAACACCATTTTCCATGTAGTCTATGTAAATGGCACCTCTTGGCATGGCAGCCCTAAGCGTCAGAGCATCTGTTAACACAGGGTCTCCAGTGGTCTTAGGGCTGCCATGACATAGAGTCCCAGCCCTGGCAAACCCTTGTGTCTAAAGTGATGCTACATCACTGTCTGGAACCCAGAAATAGTTATTCACGCCAGACACTGTTCTGGGTGCTGATGGTACAATATTTTCTTGGGATTCAGGGAGCTGAATGTAATCCTTTGGGGATTCTACGATGGAAGGCAAGATCTACTGGTAAGTTAAGACTAATATAATAGGAAATTCCTCAAACACAGAAAGGGGTTAAGATTGTGGGCAGTGAAAAAAAAGATAAATACCTTGATAGTCCACCCTACGGCTGTCCAACATCAACATGCATCCTTCTTACCAAACCCTAGACTTAACATTTTAAGGGTGTCACCTAACATAAGATCACTTTTGTTTATAAAACCAAAAAGATTCACTGCTCCCCAAAAAGAGACTCTTCAGAGCCTTAGCAATTACCACACCTGTCTTAGCTTGGGCTGCCATAATAAAATACCATGGACTGAGTGGCTTAAACAACAGAAATTTATTTTCTCACAGTTCTGGAGGTTAGAAGTTCAACATCAAGGTGCCAGCATGGTAAGTTTCTATTGAGAGCTCTCTTCCTGGCATGTAGATGACCACCTTCTTACTAGGTCCTCACATGGCAGAGATCTCTCTCTCTCTTCCTCTTCTTTGAAGGCCACAGTCCTATAAGACTAGAGCCCTACCCTTATGATCTCATTTAACCTAAATTACTTCCTAAATACCCTATCTCTAGATACAGTCACATTGAGGGTTAGGTCTTCAACATATGAATTCTAGGGGACACAGTTCAGCCCATAGCAAAAGCCAAATCTAAATCCAAGAACTCAGAATGACAGCCATTTCTCCTCTAGTTTTGTTGTAATCTCATCTCTCTATTCTACAACACCTGGTGACCACCAGCAGCACACCTGATTGGTCAGGATAGGTTGGGTGATGCTGCAATAACGACACCTAAATCTGAGTGGCTGAACACAACAAAATTCTATGCTGCACACATACCAAGCCTGCTGTGGGTCTAGGCAATCTCTAGCACAGCTGTACTCCATGTGGTGGCTCAACATTCCAGGCTGCTTTGATCTCTTGGCATGTTCTTTCATATCAACACATGTTTCCATGATGACTCCAGCCAGGCAAGACAGCAAGGGGAACCCTTCCTTAAATGCTTCTATCCACAAATGGCACATTCCATTTCTGCATGCATTTCATTGGCCAAAGTGGGTCATACCTCCATGTTTAACTTCAAGGGGGCAACTGCCAGGAGGAGAAGCAAACCAGAATCTTGGTGAGTAGTAGTAATATGTCCACAACAACCTATATTCAAGAATGGAATAAAGGAGGATGAAAGAAAAGAGGAGTCAGTTAAAGAAATGGAGACATTTCAGAGCCAGGAAGGAAATATGAATAAAAGCTGTAGTCAGTAGTTCTGAAACTAGTCCTGGGGCTTAACTAGAATTTATTACTTCTTTCTTATATTAGTTTTCTATTGCTGTGTAACAAATCACCACAAATTCAGCAGCTTCGAACAATCCAAATTTATTATCTCACAGTTTCTGTGGGTCAACAGTCTGGGTACAGGTTAACTGGGTCCTCTGCTCAGGGCCTCACCAGGCTAATCTCAGGTGTCAGCCAGGCTGCCATCTCATCTCAGGCTCTGAGTCCTCTTCCAAATTCACTGGGTGTTGACAGTTGTGGTTTTAGAACTGAAGCCCTGAGTTCCTAGAGCTTCCTGCAACTCCCTGCTCCATGGCCCTCTTCGCAACGTGGCAGTTTGCTTCTCCAAGGGCAACATGAGAGCATCTGCTGCTGCTTTTTATTTCTTAGCCCTAGACACTTTTTTAAAGGGCTCACCTGATTAGGTCAGGCCCACCCAGGGTAATCTCCCTTTCGACTAACTCAAAGTCAACTGATTTTGCATCCTTAATTACATCTGCAAAGCCCCTTCATTTTTGCCATATAGCATAACCTAACCACATCACTGATATTCCATCATATTCACAGGCCAGAAGGCCAAGGGGATCCCCTCAAAGCAAGATTATACAGGACATGCACACCATGAGGGAGGAATCTTAAATTCTGTTTGCCACACTTCCTCTATGATTCATTCCTTTTACCTCCAACTGGCACTTCAGCTGGTTGACATTCTATGCCTGCTAAGGGACCCAAACCTTCATGCCTAGGGAACACTGGTCCCGGATGGTCCTGCCTGATTAAGGTTACAGGGGTCTTCCATGAACTTTGACCACTGGGCATGGCATCACCAGGAGGTGCCCCAAGTACCCAGGGATTACCCCCACATACATAGCTTCTCACACCACTTGCCTTCCGCTGCCTCACCCACATCAGGATTAATCACAAAGCCCTGTCCCTCCTGAGCCTCTGTGCTTGCTGTTCATTCCACCTGGAATGTCCTACCTCCTGCCTCACCCATCCTCAAGGCTCTGCAGAGCTCCCTGTTACATGGAGCCTCCCTTGCCTTCCCTCTGGCCCCCCTAACCCCCAGGCTCATCACCTGCGACACAGGTCACCTTCTGCTTGGTTTCAGAGGCCCTTGCTTCCTGCACGTCTCCTGAGAAAGCTCAGTCCAGGCCCAGAAATCCTGGGGCCCAGAGTGGCCCAAACTGCAGAAAATGAAGGAGAGGGGGTGTTCAGGAAATCCTGGCAGTGGCTGAGGCAGTCCTTCAAGCTGCTGAGGGCAGGAGGCAGAGAAGGAGGGTGTACTATTGCTCAAGACTTCCCCCCATCCTGATGTCCAGTCACCTCCAGAAGTGCTGTGCAATATCCTACCCACACTTGGACTAAAGGGACAAGCTCTGCCCTGCAGGCTGGGCCGGGACCCTCTGGATGTGGACAGAGGGTTTGGAGAAGGATTTGCAGGGGGAAGCAGACCCCCTCCTAGGATCAGGGACTTTCAGAAGCTGAGTCATCAGGCTTCTTGCTCATTTCCAGCTTCTTTCTGGAATAACAGAGCCCAGGCTCCTCAGACCAGAGCCCCACTTCCACAGGCCACACAATCCATTTTTCTCTAGACACTAGGTGCCCTCTGCAGGCCCCATGAGGTTGGAGCACAGGCCAGGAGACTCTCATCCCCTTTCCCTATGCACTGGATGCCCCCTGCAGGCCTTGTGAGGTTGAGAGCCACAATGGGATGGATTAAACAGAACACACATATACACACAAACACAAAAGTTGAGACACCCTTATCCACTTACATACGTCCATACCCACACACACATACACAGGCATATAATCAATCACACAGCCAATCATTCACATCTACCAAGGACACACCACAGACATTTAAGCATATAATCACAGTATGGACACAGGGGGACATATAGACACACATACACAATTACACACAAACCGTCACAGGCACACAGACACAAGGACACATATGGACACAATCTTTCCTCCTAGAGAAGAGTATTTGTTTGGAATAAATAAGTTAAAAAGCCACCTGGGGAACAGGGTAATATCATGAATGGTGGACTTAATAAAAGAAGGTATCTAAACTGCCTCTCAGTCTAATGGGGCCTGTTGACTAGAGAGCCTTTTGTTTTGCTGGGCACTTGAGTGGTTACAGTTGTGGAACAGTACGGACAAGAGTTGGGGTAGAGATACTAAAAAGAGAAATTTGGAGTTTGCAAGAGCTTAATCTATATAACTTGTATGAAAGCACATTCTTAGAAGTTGGGCTCCTGAACTCAGAAAGCCAGATTGAACTATCCTCACTGCACCCCAGGACACCCTAAAAAGAGAGAGGCCTCCTGATGCTGGTAATATATGGGAGGTGATGAATGAGAATAGGGGATGGCCCTAACTACCACTGAATGCACCCACTGTGAGTCAGGCACATGGACTACCTCACAAGATACACATTATTCCCATTTTACAGATCCTGTTCCCTCGACTGTCCAGGGTTCTAAAACCGGATTCAAATACAAGAGTTTGAGTATAAAAACCCTGTTGTTTCCACTACATTAGTAATGGCAAATGCAAGGAATGTACGTTTCCATTCCCTACTCATGTTCCCAACAATGACAGAACGTATATGTCTTCCCCACTGATCCAGATCAGTGATTGGCAAACTATGGCCCAGCCAGCCTGCTGCCTGTTTTTGTAAATAAAACTTTATTGGAATATAGCCATGCCTGTTCATTTACATATTGTCTCTGGCTGCTTTGGGGCTACAACAGCAAAGCTGAGAAGTGACTACAGAGACAGTATGGCCTGCAAAACCTTATTTACTAGCTGAACCTTTAACAAAAAAGTTTGCTAACCTCTGATCCAAACCCAGCCTCAAATTGGAGTTGGCAAGTCTTATTGCCTTTGGTGCCTTAGCATTGAAGGATGGTCAGATAAATAAATAACTGGGATGGATGGATAGATGGATGGACTGAACCAACAGATGGACAGACATATATGGGTAATATATCAAAGTTTTGCTCCAAATATGTACCAATGTTCTGCCATTTATAAGCAGTGAAACATTGGGTAAATTAATCTTTCTGGATCTTAGTTTCCTCATCTGTAAAATGGGGATAATAATACAATGATCATTATCTAGGGCTCTTTCTATTGCAAGTGACAAAAACCCAACTTAAAGTAGCTTAAGCAAAAAGTTAAATTTGTCATATCACATAACTAGATTAAGATTTGGTCTACTTCAGCACTGGTTGGGCCCAGGGATTCAAATGATGTTATCTCCATCTTTTAACTTGACTTCTCTCTAATTCTTTTCTTTTTTTGCGGTACGCGGGCCTCTCACTGCTGTGGCCTCTCCCGTTGCGGAGCACAGGCTCCGGACGCACAGGTTCAGCAGCCATGGCTCACGGGCCAGCCGCTCCACGGCATGTGGGATCTTCCCGGACCGGGGCACGAACCCGCGTCCCCGGCATCGGCAAGCGGACTCTCAACCACTGCGCCACCAGGGAAGCCCCGACTTCTCTCTAATTTTTTTTATGTGGAGGCCTCATTCCTGTTATAGACAGGTGATCTTCTAGCAGCAGAAAATATGACCACTGGAAGCCTGAAGTCCACATTTGTATAGTGAGTGATCCAAAACAGAGGGCCTCTTTCTCCTAACATCAAAGCTCATGAAAAGCTTTGAACTGTGCTTGTGACACATACTCAGTTCTTCAATATATTACAGTGGCCAGGGAATGGAGCACTCTGATCAGATCACTATGGTGAACACAGCCACCAAGACCACGTGAAGTGAGAGAGAACTTCCCTAAAGGAACCAGGAAAAGGAGTATAAAAAAGTGTCTGCATGAACACAAACATCACTCACAGCATTCTACTTCATAGATTTGTCATGAGGAAATAATTTTAGAGCATTTAGCATGGTGCATGGCACTTAAGTATCAACAAATGTTCATTATTACCATAACTGATAAATAGATGAATGGATGCATTAAATAGACAGCTAACGGTTAAACATACAGATGAATAAATGAAGAGGAAGATGTGAAAAGATAGATGAAAGGAAAGATGGGAGAATGGACCAATGAAGAGACAAAGATGGGGAGACATATGGACACATGGGTGGATGGATCGATCAATTGATAAATGGATGGATGGATGATGGAAAGATAAGGCAGAAAAAAAAGGGGTCACAGTTAAGTGTGTCACATCATATGCTCTAGGGCTGGGAAAGGGAAAGGGACAGCACTCTACAATTGGTGTCTCCTGAGAGGTCTCCTCCTCTGGTCTCTGTCTCTTGGGTCCCTCTCATCAGGTGGGGGAAATACTTGCTCCCCTCCCTCATCTCTAGTTTCCTTGTGTCCCTGGGAGCTAACCAGCCCCTCTCCTCAGAAATCCCCTCTCAATTCCCAGAATAGGGAAGGCATGGCAGAAGGGGGTGTTCTAAGCCAGGTTCCCCTCATGCTGTCGATAATTCTCTGACTCAGTTTGGGGCACAGGAAAATAATGGGGGAGAGGGACAGTACTGGCTGGGCCAGGAGGGTGAAGCCCTAGAGTCCCGAGATGAGAGATATGGGAGCTGGACCTGCTTCCAAAGAACTTGCCCTTTGCCCTGCTTGTCGAAGAGAGGAGTAGGTCTCAGATGAGGGATGTGTAGTCACTGTGATAGGCCTATGGAGACCTGGGAGGAGATCTTCTCCAGCCTTACCCTGTTACTTGCCATTGTCCTCAGGGAATCTGGGGGACCAGCTGGGTCCCATCTTTCCCACTCCAGTAGTCTTAGGACCACAGAGAAGAGGTGGGAGTTAGGAGAAACCTGGGAAAGAGGGAGCCCCCCCCATATTGCTCTGACCTCTAATCCTGAACCAAGCTCTGACCCCTAGCCTTAAAACTCATGTTCAAATGCCTTCAAGGGGACGACACTGCAAACCTTCCCCTAACAGGGACAATGCAACCCACTTCCCTTGTCCAAAATGTTGAGTGCTGAGGTTCTCAGAGCTAAACACAAAGAGTGGGAAATGGGGACAGGGAGGCTACTAAGGAGTTATGAAAGGGAGAAAAGGTTCCAGATAGATGGAGACAGTGGGGAGTGCACTCAGTGGAAAGGTATTCTGCTACCAACTCGTGTACTGCAATTCAATGCAGACACTAACTACCCAGAGCTAGAGTTAGACTCCACAGGTTTAAGGGCACAGTCCCAACAAACCTGCCCCCACTTGAGATGCCAGTCACAAGTGGGGTCCCCAGGCCACCTGCATTTCTGCCTAACTAGCTACAAGTCCAGAGGTCTTCAAACCCCCCTCAGGTCCAATAGTTCACTAGAATGACTCACAGAACTCAGAAGTGCCATACTGACAACTAGTTTTTTATAAAGTATATATATCAGGAACATCCAAATGAAAAGACACACAAGGAGGGTCTCAGTGCAGAGCTCCCATGCTCTCTCCCCATGGAGACACAAAGGGCATGTCACCCTCCCAGTACATCAATGTGTTCACCAACCAGGAAGTTCCATGAGCTTTGGTGTCCAGAGTTTTTACTGAGATTTCATACATAGGCATGAATGAATTGTTGGCAACATGACTCGATCTCCTCTGACGGATTGGCTCAAAGCCCCAGTTCTGCAATGATATGGTTGGTCTTTCTGCTGACCTGGCCTCATCCCAAGTCACCTCATCTCTTAGCATCAACTCAGGTGTGACCCAAGGGGCTCACAGATAACAAAGACACTCGTATTACTTGAGATATTCCAAAGATTTAGAGTCTCCCTCTCAGGAACAGGGACAAAAGCCAAATTCTTTAGTATACAACAGACAGAGCCCTACATCTGAGTGAAGGGATGTGAATTACTGAAGCCCTGGGGACCAGGCCTCCTGTTCCCGTGCACCAGACTTGACCTAGCTGCAGCAGGGCAGGAGTGTCACTGTGAGTGTGAGTGTAAGTGAGGGTGAGTGCGGTGGAAGCACAGCTTCTCCATGCCCAGACTGCAATGCTTCCCACTGGCATCCGTGGATCTGTCTGTCACCTGTCTGTATGTAGCCCAGGCAGGGGAAGATAGGTATGAGAGGGGAAAAGAGTGTGGGATGGTGGGAAGAGGATAGGTGAATCCATTCTCCACACTTCAGCCTGAGGGAACTTTTACTTCACTCATTTCTGGTCATTCTCTCCCATACCATCCAGCCACAAGGCTCCCTTCCCCCCTCCCCAGACCAAATAGGGCAGCTATTTCCAACCTCCCACACTGGGTTAATTGCTCTTTCTTGGCTTTACCAAAGCACCCTCTACTGCCCCCAGCCAGTCAGCTTCGTCTATTGTAGCGATCTTATTGTCTCTTTTGATTCTCCTCCCCCCTCCAACCCAGATGACAAGCTCTCTGAGGGCAGAATCTGTGCCTGTCTTCTCTGCTGTATCCTCATGCCCAAGCACATCACCCGGCACATAGTAGTCACTCGATAAATATTTGTTGATTAGTGACTGCAGGAACAAAAATCACATGAAAGGAGCTCTCAGCTCAGAGAGGAAGGGCTGTGAGCCTCTAACCATGAAGTGACTTGGCCAAGGCCACTCAGCCAACAAGTATTCCCATAGCCTGGCCTGTCTAGACTGGGCCCTCTCTGGAGTCCTATTCCTCCTCTGCCCAGAATCATAAAAATAGAATGGGGCAGACAAGAAAGGTAACTGTCAGAGCAGAAGCCAGGAAGACAGAGAGGAGAGGGGATTGGCAAAACAGTACTGAACAGCGTCCCAAAGCTCTTTTCTTGCTGCCTGGTGCTGAGGTCTCCGTCTTCCCAGGGTGCAGCTCCGAAATCTGACTCCACCCTTATAAAAGAGGGTCCGTGCCCTGCCTCTTAGTAATAAGCCCTAACCCCACCCCTTTATTGATAGGCTCTGGCTCCGCCTTCTGGACTACGACTCCTCTGAAGAAATGCCCTGGCTCCGCCCCTTCCGGGTAATAGGCCCACCCCTAATAAGCCCCACCCCTAGTGCGTGAGGGTGTCCTTGTGACGTAACGTACCGGCCTGTTTCCAGGGTGGAGCCAGAGAGGGTGGGCATTTAGGCTGTGCCGACCCCTCAACCCCCATCCAGGTGACCCCCAATCCCCGAAAATCCTCACCCGGGGCCCCAAATATCCCAGCCCCATGACCTCGAAGGCCTTTGGCTCTAACCCCCTAAATGCCCCATGCCCCCGAGGTGCCCGACCACCCAACCCCTTAACGTCTAGTGCCTCCCAAATCTTCAATCCAACCCTGTCCCGATGTGGCAACTGAGTCTTCCCGGGGGCACATGTCTCATATTACCCGAGAACAAGTCAGACTGGTCCAGAGAATGACAGAGAAGGGGATCCTCCCAAGGATTTGGGGAATCCTTGATCCAATCATGCCGCTCCCTAGGAGATGTTCGGAACCCAGGACATGTCGGGATTGAGGAGATACGAGGTGACGCTGGAGGCTGAGGAGGAGTGAGTGGAGGCGGGGTTCTGCGGAGGAGGAACCTAACCGCTCCGGGGTGGTGGGGAAGGGGCGGGGAGGGCGCGAGTTCTCTGGGGCGGGAGAAGCGGGAGGGGTGGGGCCTCTTAGGGGGCGTGGGCTGGAGGAACCGCCTCTAAAGGGCTGGGCGGAGCCTTCCACGAGAGGGGCGAAGCGTCCAAGGGGCGGAGTCGGTGGGGTCAGCCCCGCCCCGCCCCGCCCGGCTCTGCCTTCTCTTTGCAGGATCTACTGGGGCTGTTTCTACTTTTTCCCCTGGCTGCGCATGTGGTGGAGGGAGCGGAGGTGAGGGGGTTGCGATACCGCGGACCCGCCCGGGGCATGGACGAGGCTCAGTCCGGGAGAACCGATCGCGGGGAAGCCGGGAGCCCCCGCCCCGCCTCATGCCTGTGTCGGGTCGCCCCACAGCTCAGCGCACCCTCGCGAGCAGAAGCTGGAGCCTCTGCGGGGCCTGATGAGCTGTTTGTCAAGCGGACTGGGCACTGCTCCCCAGCGCTCCGGTCGCAACCTCCCCCGCCGCACCCCCGCTGCCACTGCCCAGCCAGCTGGTGCATTAAAGATTTAAACCGAAGCCACCGTCCTGCCCTCCTGATTCTGCCGCCGCTGCTGCCATTCGGGCTGGGAGCCCCTCTCCATGCCGGCTGCTTCCGAATTGACAGGGCCTCTCTCCCTGATAGGGTGTCCATCCGTGTCCAGGCTCCCATTATTCCTAAGGGCCCCTCATCAGAGTCAGGCCTCCCCTTACTACCAGTGATTGCCTTCCACCACCTAAGCCCCCCGCCCCACCACACACGCACACTCATCTCTGTGAGTGGCCTGTATGGAGGGAGCTAAATAATCCTGGCTTTATCTTCCTCCCAGCCTTGTCCCCACATCCATAAATGCTCACAATCCCAGCTCTCTGCTGCCACCTTCCTCCTAGACAGGACTTTGCCAGGTGCCTGAAGAATCTTCTCCTCCTGGGAGTGGATCTAAAATATTTTAAGCCCATAGTTGTAGGAAGTAGGCTGTGAGAGGAGGGAAAGATTCCTAGAAGCTGCCACCCTCGGCCTGCCATAGGGGGGAATGACTGAGAACTGTTGGAGGTCTTTCCTACAGTTAACACCCCAGCTTCTGGCTCCTTCAGTTGGATCCCAAGTTTAAAGATACTTGGCATCAGGGACTTCCCTGATGGTCCAGTGGATAAGACTCCATGCTCCCACTGCAGGGGGCATGGGTTCGATCCCTGGTTGGGGAATTAAGATCCTGCGTGCCGCACGGCGCAGCCAAAAAAAAAAAAAAAAAAGGTACATAGATACTTGGCATCAGCCCCCCGAAGTGTAACCTCCCTGGGAGAACCCAAGGGCCACTGCTCCCTACCTTTCCTTTCTGTCTTGTCACCGAGTTGGGCTGAAACCCACTAGCTACTGAAGTGATGAAGGGTCAGGGACTCCTAGTGGGTCTGCTTTCAGTTAGGGACTGGCCCCAGCACCAGGGAGGACACCACAGAATTAAGTTAAAGGGACAGACCAGTTTGTGGGTGGGGTCAGAGCTAACTTCCAGCCTGGTGCTGACCCTGCCATAGCAGGTTGTAGTTGGGAAAAAGACTTGGCCCTATCTTTGGAGAAGCCAAAGGGGAGAGATGGGTGCATACCTGGAAGAATTTGTTTCTTCCCTCCCAGGCCTCTGGATTGACTGGTCCAGGCAAGACTCCAAAGTGTGTGATAGCCAGCCAGCTGAAGATTTGTGACTAGATGATGATGCTTCAGTGGGTGCACCCGAGCTCTGGGGTACAAGTCCAGACTGGAGGGTCGGTGAGAGACCCTAAGGCCTCTGGTACTAGAAATTCAAGATGAGTGACCTCTGGGTTGTGGCCACCTTCAAGAATGGACCCAGGCTCTTGAGGCATTTCCTCACAGTGTCTATATCGAGAACCCTGACAAAAGAGTACCCTGTCCAGCCCTGGGCCTACACCTCAGAATCTCTCAGGATACTCAGATTTCCTGAGTATCCATAAGACAAACTCCAGGGAAGGAGCCCCCAAGCCTTACCCTGGACAGGAGTGGGAGAAGCTCGAGTTGTTCAGCCTGGGAGGGGGATTAGTCCCTACTCTCCGAGCTTAGGGTCGCTCCTGATTGTTGCAGCCGTCCTGCAGCAGAAAGATGCCCAGGGAGGTGTGAGTCCCCGTCCCAGAAGTAGGCCTGCCCCATAGAGGGTAGCTGGTGACAGAGCAGAAGGTTGCAGAAGGCACCCCTGCAACAACCAGATAAGGGCTGGATTATTGGGTGATGATCAGTTTATGTTTAAAATATAGAGCAGGACAGGAGGGTTCAAATCTCCAGACCAGGAGTGGGAAATTCTTCAGGGTGCCAGGGGCACTAAACTTAGCAGCTTGCCCCCACCCTAGGCTGTCCCCAGCTTCCTGGAAAGGACAGGAGGAGGAAGATAAGGAATAGTTTTGCATTGGGTGGGGAGGGGGGTGGCTAGGGGAAGAGGGGGTGAGGGCTGGATATGGGATTTAAAAAGAAGGGACAGGAAGGTAAAGGGAGGTTGGGGCTTTAGCAAGAGGATGGGATGCAGAGTGTGTAGGGGTTGGGAGGGGGGGTTTCTTCCAGGCCCACAATAGAGAGAAACTGGGATTTGAATAGAACAAAGGAGAGATAACTGAGCTCCTGAATCTGATGTCTCAATAAGCCAGGGGCTGGAAACCCCAGGCCCCTGCTGGTAAGAGGCTGGCATGTCTGGGACAGGACTAGGCAAAAACAGGAACGTAAGATTTCTTGGGTCTCTTACCTGTTGGACAGCAGCAACCTGGCACCAGAGAACTTTTATCTTCCCTCATCTGCCCTCCTTATCCACCCCATCCTTCCTCCCTATCTCATCTTCCTGGGGAAAGCAACCCACACCTCAGTATCCCCAAGGCAACCCATTACCACCATAAAGGGCCTTCTCCCAGCTTCTCACTCTGAATGTGACTGGCCCAGGCAAGACTCCTCTTCAGTCAGAAGGGCCTGCTTTAGGGAGCCATTCCCATCCATTTTTCCTGATAAGACAAGCAGGCTAGGGCAGGAAGTGGGCAGGGGGAAATGAAGGCAAGTTGGTGCTGGCCTGCCAGCTGCTCCCAGCCCACCCACAACTCCATCAGAATTTGGGTGTGCTAGTGTGACTGTGTGGTTGGATGACTGTGAAAACACAACCGTGTGGGAGTGGAACTTTGAGTATAACTGGGACTGCATGATTCCATCTGGGGTTGTCTGACCATGTGAGGTTGATCGAGTGACTGAGGTGTGACTGTGAATGTGTAACTATGAGTATGTTGAGTGTGAATGTCCATCATTGGATGCCACTGTGGCTCCTTGGCTGCCCTTACTCAGTTACTGTACCATCAGTCCCCACATGTACAACCCCCCTCCCCAGCTTCTCTGCCCAGGATTTAGGAGCCCATGGGAAATTACTGTCCTAAAAGAGGAAGGGGTCTGTGGCACAGGGGTCTCTGGTAATTAGGGCCCAGGAGTGTCACAGGATGAGCAATACATCTTCACCTGCCGCTGACTCCACCTGGTGCCCCAGGTAAAAGGCACCCAGATAAAACTAGGGAAGGAGGCGGAGAAAGAAGGAAGTATCCAGGCTGAGCATCATGAAGGGGCCCTCACCCACCAGCAGCCTCCTGCTGCTACTGTTGCTCCTAAGCCCAGACCCTGGAGGAGGTGAGTGTTTGGGGGTCTAGAAGGTCAGGGGTCTGGGTGAATGGGATGGAGGGGAAGGGGCCCAGGAAGCCCAGCCTCCAGCTGTCTGATGGAACTTAAGGTCAGAAGCCCTCTGAACACATGGTCCTGTTGTCCCCTAGCATTGCCACTGGCACCCAGCACTACATCATGCTGTACTCAGTTCTACCGACAGCCACTCTCAACCAAACTACTGAGGAAGGTCATCTGAGTGGAATTTCAGGAAGCTGATTGGGACTGTCACCTCCAGGCCTTCGTGTGAGCTTTGACTCTGCCCCTGATTTGACCCCTGACTCTGACCTCAGTCCCAACCCCTGGTGCTGATCTCAACCCCGCCCCAATTGCTAATTCTGATGCCAACTCAGGTTTTCATCTGGCTTTTGCCTCTAACCCCTGGGCCTTACCCTCATCTCCAAGCTATGACCATGGCTTTGGACCTTTCCTTTCCCAGGTTTCACCTGTCTCGACGCAGCGTCTGCATCCACCCCCAGAACCGCAGCCTGACTCTGTGATTTCACTGCCAAGGGAAGAGGCTCCAGGGGACTCTGCCCAACTGAGTTTGGAGATGATAGGGAAAATGGGCCGGGGCCCCCAGTAGCCAAAATAATAAAGCAGCATCGCCCAATAGTCTCTGACTGTGGTCTCCAAGTTCTGTGTACTCTCCTGTGAGTCCCGAATCCGGAGCTGTGAAACATGTCAATAAACAGAAGAACCTCCTCATTCTTTTTATTCACACCTTCACAACCCCCGCCAGGGGCAAGGCCGAGAGCCAAGGACCCACACACACTCCCCAGGTACCTATATACATACATGCAGAGAACACATGTTCCCTGCCTCACATACACTTGGATACACATGGACACAGACATACACATCTATGCACATTCCTCAGGTGGACTGCCAACTCTCAGATGAAGCCAGAGGTCCAGGCACCTTTCAGCTGGCAAGTTGGGAACACAGAGTCTCATAGAAATGAGCTCCAAACAGAACTTCCAGCTGAGAACCCCCCTCCATGAGGATCTACTGTCCTGCCTGGGTTCCACCTGTCTGTCCATCCACACCAGCAAGACAGAGTTATAGGTGGAATCAGCTGAAGCCTTCCAAGATCCTCTACAGGTTTGGGACTCCTAGAAGAAGGAGGAAAATCAAGGGAGATAGTAGGACTGGATCTTGTCCCAGATTCCCTGAGAATGAGGGAGGAGACCCAGCTCTGAGCCCAACACTCCAAAAATGAATAGGGGAGCCCACTCTGTGTAAGCCCCAATACCCTGAAGATGAGGGAGTGGACCTAGCTCTGGGCCCTGGCACGTCAAGAATAAGGCAGGGGATCCAGCTCTGATCCAGACATCCTAAGAATAAGGATGGATATACAGCTCTGAGCCTAATACCCTGAAAATGAGGAGGGAGTCCATCTAGGAGCCCCAGTATCCTGCAAGAGACAGAAGAGACCCAACTCTTGAGTCTGGGACTCAAGAACGAAAGGCCCATCCCTGAGTCCAGAAGTTACAAGAATGAGGAGACCCAACTCTGATTCCCAAAACCCTTATGACTAAGGCACCTGGTTCTTAATCCAGACACTCAAAATGAGGGCACACATCTCCAAGTCCAAACCTCCCAGAGGTCATACTCACCTGGAAGCTTGTCCACCGGAATCATCGGGGCCAAGAACACAGACTTTTGGGGTCCATCCTTCTCATCTGGTCTCAACCTCAGCCTGGAGCACAAAAAGGAAGCTGTCTCCCTGACAATGTGGGGCATCTCAGCCTCTTCCAAAAAGGTTTGTTAGTAAAGGGTCAAGAGAGGAAAGGGTGAGAATCATGAAGTTGGGGGCGGGAGAAGGAGGAGGAATGGTTCCAGAATCAGACACGTTCAGTGCAAAGTCATGAGGGGTGGGAACAGGTGTGGTCTATGGGTATCAGAGCCCCTGTGTGGGATCAGAGGATGAGAGGCCAATGGCAGTCACTTACCAGAGCCCCAGTGCCAGGGCCCCAGCCACCAGTCCCAGGAAAGAGAAGATTCCCAAAGATGCCAGCATAGCCACCTGCTCCAGGGCGTCTCTGTGGTCTGAGGGGTAGGGTCACGTGCCAGCTGTGAGAGCAAGCCTGACTGACCAAACTCGGTGCCCCCTTCTCTCTGGGGCTTTCCCATCCTCTACCACCTTTGCCCATCTGCCCAAGCTCACCAAGTGGCCGCGGGTCTGGTAGGAGGGACGGTCTTGGGGGAGCAGGACTATCCGCCTGAGGTTCTTCCTCTGGTTGCGCATGTTGCTGGCCCCCAGCTGGTATCTCCTTCGGTAGGGGCCCTGGAGGGAGACGAGACCTGAGGAGAACTATCCACGCGGGGTCGGTGGGGAGGCCAGGGCCCGCCAGGCGAGGCCAGGGCCAGGGTTGGACACAGGGGCGCCTCGGAGGCGGAGCTTGAAAGGGCAGAGCCAGGGCTTCCCTGGTGGCGCAGTGGTTGAGAGTCCGCCTGCCGATGCAGGGGACACGGGTTCGTGCCCCGGTCCGGGAGGATCCCACATGCTGCGGAGCGGCTAGGCCCGTGAGCCATGGCCGCTGAGCCTGCGCTTCCGGAGCCTGTGCTCCGCAACGGGAGGGGCCCCAACAGTGAGAGGCCCGCGTACCGCAAAAAAAAAAAAAAAAAAAAAAGAAAGGGCAGAGCCAGCTTCCGGGGATGTAAGCAGGGGTGGAGGCTGAGGGGCGGGGTTTAATCTGGGGCAGGGTTTAAACTAGGGCGGGGCTGCAGGCAGCTACGGGTGAAGCCTGGGGCCGCAATTGCCACGCCGCCCCGTAGCGCCTGCAGTTCCACCGACAGATGCTGGGCAGCGGGGCCCCTGCCCTTTCCCTAGGCTCTGTCTCTCACCGGTGCTTGGAGTACCCCAGGCCTCGGGGCTCCAGGCGCTCCAGGTGCCTGCGTCCAGAAAGTCCCGGGCACTGACCCGCACGGCATGGGGCAGCCCAGCCACAGCGTCCGTGATCACCTCCTCCAATCCAGCCGGTTCCACCTGGGAGTGCAGATGGTTCGTCGGCACGTTATCCAGATTATAAGCACTCAGCCTATCTGCCCCCCAGAGCCAGTCTGCAAAGAGCACCCCTTCCTCCCAGTCCTGTCCCTGTCAGCCTGATGCAGCTGTCTGGGCCTCACATAGGGTGGCTGGTGGTGTCAGGTCTACACCTAGTGTTCAGAAGACAAAAGTGCACAGTGGTTTTGTAGACAGGCTGTGACTTCAGACTGCCTGGGTTCAAATCTTTGCTGTAGCACTTACTGAATGACCTTGGACCTGTCTCTGTGCCTCGGTTTCTTCATTTGTAAAATAGAGGTGAATACACCTAAACGAGACAATACATGTAAAATGTGTAGCACAGTGCCTGGCAGACAGATGGTGTTCAATAAGTATTGGTTATTGTCGGAGGCAGCAGCTCCCCAGGCCTGATGCTGGCCAATCTTTGCCATCTCCAGATGTGGGAATTCACCTCGATCCACATCTGAGTATATGAGTGTTTGTATGAGGCTGTGCCTCTGGCTGAAAGGCACTCCTTTTCCTAGAAAAGCTATTTGTAAAAAATCACTGCTGTCTTCCCACAGATGGGCTGAGATCAGTTACAGCCCTGCAGGGCAGAGGCTCGGTCCCTTGGTCCCTGCTACAACCCCAGCACCCAGCACAAGGCCTGGCCCATGGAGAGTACTCTGTAGGGGAAGGCCACGGGGTGTCAGTGACCTGCCAGATCTGGTCACACAGAACACCCAGGAACATGAAACTAGAGACAGGACCCATAGCCCCAGATTGGGACGCACTCCAAGGGCCTCACCATGGACCAAGCTGGATGCTGTGCTGGACGGTACTGCAGCCGGAACTTGAGCAGGAAGTGGGGCTGGCGGGGCCAGGAGGCAGGGTATGTCCAGCTGGCACGCAGGCGGCGAGGATAGCCAGGTACCGACTCTACCCGCAGCCCCTGGGGTGGGTCAGGGCGCACTGAGGGCAGTGGAGACACAAATTCAGGGCACAAGGCAGGTACTCATCCCTTCCCCACCACCTCCCAAGGGAAGATGGGTGTGTGCCTAAAGGTCCCTGAGGGAAGGCACTTCCAAGGAGGTTGGGGAAATCTTAAGCTTGATCGTCCATTAGGCACAGGACCTATCTGTCATCCCTATTATAAAGTAAGCTAAGATCTGAGGACGGATTTTTGAAATGTTTGTTGAGTGAGTTAAAGAGTGATTCTGGGACTTCCCTGGTGGCGCAGTGGTTAAGAATCCGCCTGCCAGTGCAGGGGACACGGGTTCGAGACCTGGTCTGGGAAGATCCCACATGCCACGGAGCAACTAAGCCCGTGAGCCACAACTACTGAGCCTGTGCTCTAGAGCCCACGAGCCATAACTACTGAGCCCGCATGCCACACTACTGAAGCCCGTGCGCCTAGAGCCCATGCTCCACTACAAGAGAAGCCCATGCACCGCAATGGAAAAGTAGCCCCCACTCGCCACAACTAGAGAAAGCCCGCGTGCAGCAACGAAGACCCAATGCAGCCAAAAATCAATACATAAAATTTAAAAAAAAAAGTGATTCTGCTTTCCATCCAAGGAAGATGAGTTGGCCCAAATTCCAGCCAGAGCTTTGGTGACCCCCTTCCACACACAGATCAAGAGGAAGGAGAGGCCAGCAAGGGCTTCCACTGGGCAGGGAGGACATGAGATAGAACTGCCTTCAGCACAAGGCCTAGAAGCAGAGAGGCAGCACTGGGGCTAGGCAGCCAGGAAGGACTAGTAGGGAAGGGGGTAGTGGCAGCAGTCTCTAGAAGCTGATGTAACCCTGCCTCCTGGGCTCTGATCTCCTTGGGTTCTTAGTCTCCATGGGGGCCATCTGTGTGCCGAAAAGGGTCTATGTTGGGAGGGAACTATGTGGTATCTCAGGGGAGGAGAGTTCTGAATTTGGGGGGTACCTGTACTCTGGGGTCCGTTTGGGGTCTCTGTGGTAGGGATTTGGGGAGAGCTCTAGGAGTGGGTACTCACAGATGCTCTGCAAGCTCACATCCAGCAGGCGTGTGCTGGCCCCCAGGGGGTTCACTTCAGTCACATTGATCCGGTACTGGCTCCAGAACTCTGCCCCATGGACTACACAGTGGGCAGCCCCTGGGGGGTCCTGTGGGCATGGCCAGGGCCCTGTGGATGGACTCATCCTAGGAGAGAGGATGTGGCCATGAGCTTTGGAAATGCTCACTGTGGGACCCAGCTAGAGCCCCCAGCTTCCCCCTCATGTCCTACCTTTGGCCATCAGCTCCTGGTACCGTCTTCTTCCTGGCAGGGAGGAGGCCATCTGAGGTCAGGAAGGAAAGGAGGGTCCTCCTTCTCTCTCAGGCCTTCCTCAGGACCTCCTTACCTACCTCCCACACCCACATTTTGCTAAATACCCAAACGTATAGGTATACACGTCGATCATGCACACACCTGTAGGAGGTGAGGTAGCGGGTGGGTAAACCGCTAACCTGGCTGGGACTCCAAGTGCAGGAGAAGTTCTCATAGTCAGCTGCTCGGCAGGAGACAACAGGGCGGACTGGGGGGTCTAGAGGCAGAGGGTGCAGCTGGAGACTGAGAAGTCCCCAGCCCCTCCCCATCCCAGAGGGCTTACTCAGGGCCTGGATTCCCCCAGGAGCCCGTCTCATCATTGCTACCGCCAACACTCCCTCCCCAACTCACAGCCCAGCTGCAGGGTCACCATGCCCCCAAGTGCACCATCCAGGGTCCGGCAGATATAGGTGCCCTCGTCAGTGCTTTCTGCCCGGGCCAGGACCAGTTTGTGCCCTAGACCAGAGTCAGGTCCCTGGAGCAGCCTTGTCTCCCCGTCCCGAAACCAGGACACTGGAGCCCTGGGGGCGAGATGAGATGATGACAGATAGAGGGAAGATTTAAACTATGAGGCAGACCATGTCACAGCTCTCCACTGGCTTCTCACTGTGCTTGCGGTAAAGCTCAAACTCCTTTTGCTGGCTTACAAAGCCCCTGGTGATCTAGCCCTTGCCTTCCTTTCTTTCTTTATTACCTTCCTGTCTCCCCCTCCCCCACTGCACTCCAGTCAGGTTGTGCCTCTTTTAGTTCAAGAGTGTGGAGCTCACTCCCACCTCAGGGCTTTGCACTAGCTGTTCTCTCTGTCAGGAATGCTTGCTTATACCCCAACCTTCAGAAATCAGCTTCAATGTCACCTCCTCAGAGAGGCCTTCCCTTATTACCAATAAAAAGTGGTCACTCAGTTATCCTCTTCCACCTCACTCTCTTTTGATTTTCTGCCCTGCAGCTATTACTACCTGGCATCTTGCCTGGCTTGTGCACTGCTGCATCCCAGGGTCTAGAATAGACCAGGCACTTAGCAGGTGCTCAATACATGTTGGTTGAATGTTCTGTTGAATAAGGATGGTTTGAGGGTTAGGACAGACAGAGAGGCGAGGATTACAGATACAAGGGGCAAGGATGGGAGGGGTGTGAGGACTGGGCAAGGTCAAGAAATGGGTCATGAAAGGGTCCTGTCAGCCCAGCAGGCTGGTGCAGCACTTACCCAGCAGTCACTCCAGGGCAACACAGCGTCATGGCCCTGCCAGGCTGCCCATACTGGACCCCTGTTGAAGGCACTTCTGAGCAGAGGCTCTTCCTTTCCCTCTCTCCCACCCCACCCCACACTTTGTGAGAATGACAGGATAAGGGGTGGACTTTTAAGACCTGAGTGGGGTCATGGGGTCAAAACATCATGTTGTAATCTGGAGACAGAGGTCAGAGAGCAGGGTGGAGAGATGTTGCCAGATTGGATGTCAGGGGTTGGGAGGATGACAGGTTAGGCATGAGAGGGGCCACGGTGATGGTGGCAAGTCACAGGTCAGAGTTGGGTCATAGAGCAGAGTTTTTCTCACCTGGGGGGCCCCAGGCCTGGGGGCAGGAACAGGAGGCACACACCAGGGCTGTAGCCACGGCCACCAGGACCCTGCTCAGCCCTGAGCGGCTGCTGCTCATCTGTGGGGAGAGAGGCAAGGTCAGCGATCCCCCATTCCCAAGATGGGAGGCTAAAGCCTGCCTCCTCCTCTTCCAGACTGGGGCTTTCTAGGAGGAAACCAGGTGCCCAGTGGGGTAAGGACATCAGACATCACTGGGGGCTCTGATGTAAGGTCCCCTTTCCACCATACGCCCAGCGCTGTGAGTGCACACACACGCACACACACACCCCCTCACACCCCCCTTCTCAGTCATGGGCTTAGGGCCCAGAACAAAAGCTGGAGGCGACAGACTGTGCCAGCACCGCCCCCCGCACCACCCTTGGCGCCCACCCCTGGCACCAAGTGTTGGCACCGGCTCAGTCACTCCCATTAACTCCTCCAATCCAGCTGTTGGGAATTCCATGTCCATCCCACCTGGCCCAGGGATAGTCATTGCCTCTGACTGACCTGAGGCAGCCCTCATCACCCTGGGATGGGACTGTCATGGTGGGTCTGAGCCCACCCTGTACCCCTGCCATGAGGCCTAGCACTGCTCTGGCTGCCAAGCCTCTTCTTGCCTGGGCCTGGCTCCTTGCTCTGGGCCGCTCATCTGGGCCTGACTCTGGAATCTTGCTGGTCTTGAGCCTGCGAGGCCAGATGGGGCTAGGGTGCAGGCTGAAGCTGTGGAGTTAAGCAGATCCAGATGCCCTGACTGCTGCCAGAGGCTGGGAGCGGGCGAGGAGCCAGAAGATGGAGACAGGGTGGCGGGACGGGAGAGGAGGCTTAGAGAAGCTGGGAGGCTGAAGGAACAGGAGGCTGGGGTGGGGGCCACAGGACAAAGAGATGCTCAGAGATCAGGACTGGGAGGCGGTGAGAGCTCAACGAGGTGAGGGCTGGGTTGGGGCAGCAGGATCTCAGAAAGGCCAAAAAGGTAACCAACCATGTGTGTATGGAGGATGGAGGTGCTAGGAGAGAGGGAATCCTGGATGGGAGAAAGCAGGATGAGGAACGCAGTGGGGAAGAGGGAATGGGGGCAGGAAAAGGGGCAGATGGGCAAAGGGCCCTGGGCGAGGGCTCCAGAAGAGGGAGAGCCCAAATCCCTCCCAGGTAGAGCTGAGCAGCGACCTCCATGTGTCTGTGTGTCTGTCTGAGTGTGTCTAGTGGCTCACCCCGGCCCCCCGGCCGCATTTACCCTGCTTAGCCCTGCCCTACCTCGATGATTCCAGTGGTTGAGTGTCCATGGCCTCCAGGACTTCCTCCCACCAGCTACAGCACCCGTCTCAGCTCTACTCAGTTCTGGGACCCCAGAATCGTCCCCTCCTTCCCCTTCCCTGCCCCCGCCCCTCTGGGCCATGGAGCTCAGCCGCCCCTAGCCAGGCCCCCTCCTCTCTCCTTTCTCCTCCTCCCTCCTACTCTCCCACCCCCTCCCACCCAAGGCCCTGGGAAGGGAAGAGGCCTCCCCCGAGTCTGGAAAGGAAGCCACAGGCACAGCCAGGCACAGCCAGGCACAGCAAGAGGGAAAGGAGAGCTGCTGTGTCCCTGTCAGCAAGAGGTTCCTGTGTTTTCACACAGCAGAACACAGGTACATTCACGCGTGGACTCCCCAGGCACAGTCAACAAAGACACTCCCTTGAACACATGCAGACACAGTCAAATCAAAAAGCAGACACATACTCGTGCTCCCACTCTTTTCACTCCCCAGCAAATATTTCCTTAGGGCACAGCTGTCTGTGTTTTAAGGGGAAGAGGGCCCCATGTTGGGGGATATAAAGAAAAGCCAAAGAGTCCAGTTTCCCCCTCCCCTGGATGTTCCAGCCATTTCTCACCTCCCCCTCTACTCTTCAGGCCCCAGCACCAGGAAATGCCTTTGGTCCCTTGGTGCCAGAAACACAAGACCCACACTTACCCTCAGACACACACTCTCAGACACAGCCTCTCACAGTTACACCGATACACTCAGACATCCTCACCCAGACTCAGACACTTAAACATTTACACATACCAAGACACACACACAGACACACATCTCCCTCTTCCTTGTACAGCCACACACACACACTTAGCACTCCACCCTGGAATGGGGGGTCACAGCACTCTCTAAAAGCAACTCCTCATCATAGTGTAAGCCCCCTCTTCCAGGGAGCTCTTAGCACGGCAGATCCCCCATCTCATCACCATTTCAGGCCCCCAGGTAGCCAAAGAGACAAAGGTGAACAGGGGAGTCAGGCACAGGGGCACAGAGAGAGACAGAGATGCAGAGAATATGAGAGGCAGGACTAAAAAGCAGATACACAGAGATACCTGGGGAGACGAAAGTGTGAAGACACACAGAGCACTAGCTCTAGAAAGACAGTAATAGAGAGAGAAAAAGAAACATAAGGAAACTGAGTCAGACAGGGAGACAGAAAATAAGGAGCAGTGGACCAGTGACAAGGATTCTCAAGCACTAAAAGAAGGAGGGAGAGCCAAGTGTGCTGGGGATGGTCTGCTTACCCTGGCCACTAAGTAGAAAGGTCAGTCCCATTGGCTACTGAAGTGGGTCCCCAAAATGCAAACCCAGCTCCACTCCTCCACAGTCTAACAGTTAGGACACAGGACACACGCCGAGTGCAAGTCTCATCCTTCCTCTGCCATGCTTAAGTCACACACTAGCACACGCAAACCCAGCCATCCACTCTCACACTGGCAGACACAGTGTCAAACTCCGCAGAGACCTTCCCAAAACACACTCCCTGATGTGGTCACAGGCCCTCTCACACACACACAAACACACGACCCGGTCTCTGCCCCCAAACTGCACACTGACACACACACATAATCCCACACAGGCACAGCCACATGCAGACTCAGCCACAGCACAGCGACACCCGCAGTCACACTAGCTGACAGTTTCACCAAGCGACACTTGCGAAGTTTCGCACACTGACAGCGTCACACACAACCTTGCAGTCTCTCTCTCTCCCTCTCGCTCTCTCTCTCACACACACACACACACACACACACGTACTGACAGTCCGTCAGTCACTCCGGGCCCTTCAAATCCCACATCCCCAGGCCCCGCCCTCTCCTCCGCGGTCCCATCAGGCCTCACCTTCTGCGGCCCCCGCCGCCAGCGCCCTCCGCCCTCGCCCTCTGCCCCGGTCTCTACTCCCTGCCGCCCTGGGCCCCCGCCGTGGGGCGGCCCCGCCCAGGCACCAATGGAAGGAGAGGGGTGAAATAGGGGGGGCTCGACCCATTGGAGCCTCCAACTGCCAATCACCCCCATACCCACCTCTGCCGGACACTTCCTGTCCCGTCCGGGACTGAGGAGGCTGCCGGAGACCGAGTCTGGAGCCGGGTTCTTGGGTCCTGGCCTGAAAGCCTCTCCTCCTGGGACAGCAGGACCAGAGCTCTCAGGCCCCGCCCCGTCCACCCCCGAGCTGTCCTCAAACAAAGCCTCAAGTTCAGTGGCTTAGGAGCTACTGGGCAGGTGACCAGAGAAGCTGAAGGTGCCCCTGTCTCCAGATAAGGAAGGCGGTGGACTGGTTGTAAGGCAGTGGGTCTCAAACGTCGCTGGACACTGTAGTTTTAAAACTGTCAAGCCACACTCCAATTAAGTCAGTACTGTTTAAAACTCCCCAGATGATTCCAAAATGCAGGCAAATAAAAGGTGTAGGATCGGGGGTGGGGGGTGTGGTGTGTGTGGGGGGGGGGGGGCTATGTATGTCACCCATCCAGGGTTCCACTCCCCAGCCAATGGGGGCTCAAGGGAAATGTGTACCACATTTGTCTGAGCTTCTTCCAAACCAGGGTTAACACTCCAAGTTGACCCTTCCCCTCAGGGTCTCTAGGAAGAAAAAATCCTGGACGGGAAGGCAGGCAGCCAAGGTTCTCCTGGGTCAGATCATCACTGTCCAGCCTTGTGTGATTTCCCCTCCCAGAGACTCAATTCCCTCGAGAAGAATGGAGACAAAAAGTGTTCTGGCCATTCCCGCATTACTCAGAAGCTCCTGTCCTCACCTAAAAGTTTGGAGGACCCTAGGCGGCATCATGTCTCCTGCGTTGTATGACTTGTTATTCCCACAGTTACAGTCTTGCCAGGGAAACAGCTCCAGAGGGGAGGGTCACTCCAAAAACCATTCCCCTCCTACCATGGCCCTGAGGCTCCTAACTCTGTCACCCCTTCCCTGCCAGAGCGGTCTTCTGCCCTGTGCAATGAGTGGGGCACAGGGGCAACAGAGATGTACAGAGCCCGGGCATACATGCTGCACGTGGGAGTCTGGAAAGGCCAAGGACACAAAGCCACGTACACGTTCCCTACCCGCCCCTTCAGCCTCTGTGGGCTGGAGCAGAGCCAAGCTGCAGCCGCTCACATAGCCAGGGTTCTGGCCAGGAGCCTAGGGTCTGGCCACTGACCAATGGGACAAGGATCCTGCTCACCCACTCCGACCAAACCTTCAGTCCCAGGCTTGGTGAGCTGACCCCCTAGGGATGGTAGTAAAGGGAGCTCTGGCCTTCCCAAAGCCTCAGCCAAAGACAAGAACAAAGGATTCTAAAACCATTTTAAACTGGGATGCCTTTGTTACTCTAGGAGTAAAAGCCAGACATGACACTGAGTATTAATTTTGTTCAGAGATTTGGGGCAAAGAGGTGGGGAGGTTGTGCCCTTAAGTTTTTGCACATCTGTTGGCAAAGAAAAGTTGTGGCTGGAGCTACACCTTCGGCCTTTAACCCCAGACCCCCAAGGATCAGAGTTCACACTCCTCTGGTGTTAGAATATATGATTAAAGTTTGAGAAGCACAGTTTTATTGATCCCACATCTGCCCAAACCCTAGGCCCTAGTTCTCTCAGGCAGAAGGCCCTGTGGTCAGTGTGGTCAGGCGATGGTTGCTGTCTCCCTGTCCTTCTGCCCCAGGCGGTAATGAACCTCAGGAAGCGCCCTTAGTCTCTCTGCAGCCTGGAAGGGGGAAAGGGGATAATCAGAGAGGGTAAGGGCTGCCCAGAATGGTGAGTGCTAGGAGACGCTAGACACTGGGGGAGAGCATGTGGGGTGGGGAGGCTGGTGAGAACGACCACTGGAATAGCCACATGATGAAGGAGTCAGCTCCTGAGTCCCTAGGAATACCCAGGTTGTGGGGATTCTCAGGGTCATGATTGTTGGGATCCCCTGAGGAAATAGGAGGGAAAAGGGGACCCAAGGACCCAGGGTGCTCCAAGTCCAGACCTGCTCAGGGGTGAGGTCCCTCTGGGCCTGGGCAAGCATTTCATAGCCAACCATGAATTTCCGGACTGTGGCAGAGCGCAGGAGTGGAGGATAATAATGAGCATGTAGCTGCCAGTGGTCCCAGTTGGCTCCAGCCTCTGATCCCATGGGAGCCCCTGGCGGGAAGAAGGCAGAGATAGTTGGGAAGGGTCCTTTCTTAGTTCTTCAGCCTAGCTCTTACCCCCAGACCATAGCAGGTACCTGAAAACTACATCTTCCAGCATTCCCTGCCAGAGAGGAGAGAACGCATTGGAAAGCCCACGGGGAGACAGTTTCACCACGTTCACTTCTCCACCCTCAGTCCCAGCACCCCTGCTCTGAACACTTCCCCAGCAAGTGTTCCAAGGCCTGCTGGGAGTTGCAGTCCACTAAGCTGGGACCCAGGAGCCCAGAAATGGTGTTGGGGTTAGATATGGGTACTCAAAAAGCCTCACCATGCCAGCCCATGGAGTAGGGAAAGGATGTCTCAAATAGGTTGTCATACTTGGTCAAGAGCTTCTTCATGATGGAGGCTAGATCTGGAATCAGAGCCTGACTCTCAGTCTGGGGCCCAGATGCTGGCCCCACCAGAACCATCCCCATCCAAAGCCTGGCCCCAGGGTCCCAGCTGGGAGACTCACCGTCACGCTCAGCCGGGGTCAGCTCAGGCAGCCGCCGCACATGCCGACGGGGCAGCAGTAGTGTCTGGAAGGGCCACACTGCCCAGAAGGGGACCAGCACTAACCAGTGCTCACTGGTTAGGACCAGACGGTCCTAGGCCGACCAAATGGAGATGAGGTCATCAAGGTGGGTGTGAGGGGGGTCAGCAAATAGGCAAGGGAAGGAGAAGAAAAAACGTACCCAGAAACCGATGGTTTCTCACCACTCCACCACTACCACCCTAGTCTAAGCCATCATCATCTTTTCTTTAGCTTATTGCTACGTCCTCCTAGCAAGTCTCCCTGCTACTTCCCTTCTACCCTCCTCCTTCACACACCTCTCCTTTTTGGGGTGAGGTTACGGGCTTCTTGGGGACACAAGATCCAGCTTTCTCCCACCTTCCTGAGCAGCTCTTGGCGGCTGTACTCCATTAGCAGGGGCTCTCCGTGCTGACTCTGATAGGCCCGCTGAGATCGCTCCTCACGCTGGGCAACATCTGGCAGGAAACTGCTGGCCCACACCTGTCAAGGGGGAGGAGAAGAGCAGACAGATCCCTCACCTCCAAGCCTCCACATCACTAGCATACCTCCTCTGTTTTCCCTTACTCCAGTTCCCCACCCCACACTGTCTTGGACTCAGCCCAGATATCCACTGAAGCCCCTGACACACATACCTGGCAATGGGGATGGGGGTTGGAACAGCCCATCATGGCTCCTTTGTTTTCAAAGATCTATGAAGTAGGAGTAGGGAGCTTTATAGCCAAAAGGACAGCAAGTCAACCCCTCCGAACCACAACCTGTGGAAATAAAAATGCCACTTCCCAAAAGCAAACTGCACCACCCCCTCCCTGCCCATCTAGGGGAGAGGGCGACCTCACAGACCTGCACCCAAGGGTACTGGGTACCCAGCTCCTCTGTCACTGAGGCCCATGCATCAACGACAGCTCGGATCTCAGGGACTGACATGAGTGGCAGTGTCACATCCGACCAGGGGTGGAAGCACATAACCTTACTAGGTGGTGAAGAAGGGAGAAATGACAGAGATACAGGGCTCGTTGTGCTGGGGGCAGGGCCCAACCCCAGTGCTCAATCCAGGCCCCGGGTTGAAGGGTGTAAGAGTGGAAATTCATAGTTACCAAACTCCTCGAGCAGCCTCTGCTTGGAAAAGGGGGTGATCACTGGGTCCTAAGATAAAGGGGTATCACTCTCTGCAACAGAAGTCCCCCAACAAGGTCCAGCCTCCTTTCTCCCCAACAGCAGCTAGATCCAAGTTACCTGGACTAGGGGCATCAGGCTGCAGAGCTGGGAAGTCATTGTCAAACAGGAAGGTGCCTTCATAGTGGGGGTTCACCTACAGACAAGGATGGGCTAGAAGCATTTGCTGGCCCATACTACCAGTCATCTGATGGGCTTCAAGGTTACAAGGCGGGAAGAAGGCCACTCTGAGGTCAAAAAGACTTGGTGGGATATGACCCAGAGGTCCACTCCCCTGTGGGGTGAAGGGCTAGGGTCCACTCCCCTGTAGGGTGAAGAGAAGCTCTAAGGGCAGTGGATGGGGGACTACTCCCACCGGGCCCAGCCTGCAGATGTAGGATCTAAAGACTTACCTCTCCATTGGCCCGTGTGGCCCCCGGACACAGAGGGTTGTGGGGGTCATGGCGGGGTACTGTCGTCAGAAGCGGGGGTTCTACCTGCCCCTGCCAGGGCCGCTTCATGCGGTGCGCTGACACCAGCACCCACTCATCTTGTAGCGGGTTGTAGCGGATATGCTGATGCTCTGGGGGCAGACCGTCAAGATCAGTCACAAAGCCCTACGCCCCTTTCTCCCCTGGGTCTTACCCACAAGCAGGCCCAAGCTCGGATGCACCCTCTTGTCCCCACCCTACTCAGGAGCTAAAGGCCAGAGCTTGGGCGTTCCCAGCGCCAATCAGCCTGCAGCCCCAACACCGGCGTGTCCCTTCGCCGCGCGTGCCTGGAGGGGTGGGCGCGCCGACCTGCGGGGAGGGACGACAACTTCCTAAGGAAGGGGAGGGCTCAGCTTCGCGTCCCAGCGAGTCCCGGCCGCCCTGCGGTTACCGCTCGCCCGGAAGGTTGTGGCCATGGCGTCCGCCTCCGACGCCTGCCGGCGCTGCTCAGGACACGCTCCCCTGCGCAACAGGAGACCACCGGGTGGAGATACCTTCGGCAACTTCTGCCTGCTCACCTCGCCCCCACCGCCTAGTCGGCCCGACCCCGCCCCGCCCCGCCCTCGCTGATTGGACAGCCGCCAGCACGTGACTGTCTGAGGGCCGGCCCGGCCACCTGGGGGCGGAGTTCAGGACTGCGTACAGCTAAAGGGGGCAACTTTGATGATCCTACTTTAGGGCCAAAGCCACTAACTACCCTGGAAGAACCTCCGTGAAACCTGCTTACTACAGATCCCTCGGCTCCAGGATGCTTACAAGAGTTACTTGCTTTCTTAAAGTCATTCATTTGGTCATTCATTCAGCAAATACTTACTATCTACCACCACGTGCCAGGCCCCTAGGCTCCACATGGCGCAAAGGGATGTCCCTGTGTGCACGAGTCAGGCACAGTCTCAGCCCTCCTAGAGCTTACATTCTAGGGTAAGTCAGGGTATAACCCTGGATCCGCAGTCACCTCACTCACCTGCTTGGTGGCTCTGGCAGAGGAAAGGCAAGGGGGTGGGGGTGAGGGCCTGTGGGGCTTGATCTGCTTCAGCTAAACCTTGGCTTCAGGTACTATCTGGAGGAGTGGGTACCTCACCGTAACCATGCTCTAGCCCCACCAGGCAGCAGAAACGGGTTTGGGAAAAAAGGGCTAAGTAATCATATTCTCTCTCTCTCATATGCACACACACAAAAAACACAAGAAGTGGTCAGGGTAAGAGGGCTATAAGAAATCTGAAAATGTGGGGAGGACAGGACTATCAGTAGCTCCAACCACCACCTGGGTGGGGTCAGAGGTGTTTCCTTTGCACACCCCTGTCCCTTCTCCAGCTTTTCCTTGGAACAAACCAGTTGGCTAACACTAGGATAAACTTCAAATTAGTTCCTCCCCTGACACTTTATAGAGCCATCTAAATATTGTCTGAACCTCCTCCCCCATTTCAGGGAGAACCGAGGCCTCAAGATCACCCAAAGGATAAGTGGCCAAGCTGAGATTTGAACCCAACTTTCCAAGCTCTTCCTGATGCTTTGAAATGCCTCTGAGACTTCAGTGAGTTTTTTTGTTTGTTTGTTTCTTTCTTGGCCATGCCGTATGCAGGATCTCAGTTCCCCGACCAGGGATTGAACCTGGGTCATAGCAGTGAGAACCCAGAATCCTAACCACTAGGCCACCAGGAAACTCCCTCAGTGAGCCTTAAGATAGAAACCTAGTGAGCTAGGAGCTGGGCAGTAGCAGTGAGGCCCCTTCCCCCAAACCAGGCCGGGAGAAGCCAGGTGTTTTGCTGAGCTCAGATGTAAAAACTGGGTCATAGGTCATTTACCTTATCTCTGCCCAGGGGCCTCAGACTGGAATCTAAAGAGGCCACTAGGTAGAGGGCAGGGAGCAGGGAGCTGAGAAACCAGAGTTTTACATGTCCCACTGGCTGTACGTGTAATAGGGATGTAAGGGGGTTAAAAGATACACTTTTTGTGGAAAGGGAATTTTGCCTTGCTATTCCAGTAAACAACAAATTTTGCTACAGCATCAGCCCCTGCAGCTGCCCTCACAACGGTGGTGCGCCCTGAGGGGAATTCAGGATGGAGAAAAACAAGAAGCATTATCAGCTTTCTTTTTTTTTTTAACTATTTGCTTATTTACTTTTGTAAATGCTTTTTTTTTTCTTTTTTCTTTTTTGGCGCGGCATGTGGGATCCTAATCCCCTGACCAGGCTTCCAACCTGCGCCCCCTGCATTGGGAGCGTGGAGTCTTAACCACTGGACCGCCAGGGAAGTCCCAGCATTATGTGCTTTGGTTACTGGTTTCTGTCTGACTTACTTCACTTAGTATGATAATCTCTAGGTCCATCCATATTGCTGCAAATGACATTCTTTCATTCTTTTTTATGGCTGAGTAATATTCCATTGTATATACGTACCACATCTTCTTTATCCATTCATCTGTCGATGGACATTTAGGTGGCTTCCATGTCCTGGCAATTGTAAGTAGTGCTGCAATGAACATAGTGGTACATGTCTCTTTTTGAATTATGGTTTTCTCAGGGTATATGCCTAGTAGTGGGATTGCTGGGTTATGTGGTAGTTCTATTTTTAGTTTTTTAAGGAACCTCCATACTGTCCTCCGTAGTGGCTATATCAATTTACATTCCCACCAACGGTGCAGGAGGGTTCCCTTTTCTCCACACCCTCTCTAGCATTTATTGTTTGTAGATTTTTTGATCATGGCTGTTATGACTGGTGTGAGGTGATACCTCACTGTGGTTTTGAGCTGCATTTCTCTAATAATTAGCCTCTTTTGTTGTTTTTTTTTTTTGCGGTACGTGGGCCTCTCACTGCTGTGGCCTCTCCTGTTGCGGAGCACAGGCTCCGGACGCGCAGGCTCATTGGTCATGGCTCACTGGCCCAGCCGCTCTGCAGCATGCGGGATCTTCCCGGACCGGGGCACGAACCCGTGTCCCCTGCATCAGCAGGCAGACTCTCAACCACTGCGCCACCAGGGCAGCCCACCTTTCTCTTTTTTAAAACGATGTGTCCTTATCTTTGACAAAGGAGGCAAGAATATACAATGGAGAAAAGACAGCCTCTTCAATAAGTGGAGCTGGGAAAACTGGACAGCTACACGTAAAATAATGAAATTAGAACACTCCCTAACACCATACACAAAAATAAACTCAGAATGGATTAAAGACCTAAATGTAAGGCCAGACACTATCAAACTCTTAGAGGAAAACATAGGCAGAACACTCTTTGACATAAATCACAGCAAAATCTTTTTTGACCCACCTCCTAGAGTAATGGAAATAAAATAAAAAATAAACAAGTGGGACCTAATGAAACTTAAAAGCTTTTGCACAGCAAAGGAAACCATAAACAAGATGAAAAGACAACCCTCAGAATGGGAGAAAATATTTGCAAACAAAGCAACTGACAAAGGATTAATCTCCAAAATATACAAGCAGCTCATGCAGCTCAATATCAAAAAAACAAACAACCCAATCCAAAAATGGGCGGAAGACCTAAATAGACACTTCTCCAAAGAAGACATATAGATTGCCAACAAACACATGAAAAGATGCTCAACACCACTAATCATTAGAGAAATGCAAATCAAAACTACAATGAGGTATCTCCTCACACCAGTCAGAACGGCCATCATCAAAAAATCTACAAACAATAAACACTGGAGAGGATGTGGAGAAAAGGGAACCCTCCTGCACTGCTGGTGGGAATGTAAATTGATACAGCCACTATGGAAAACAGTATGGAGGTTCCTTAAAAAACTAAAAATAGAACTACCACATGACCCAGCAATCCCACTACTGGGCATATACCCTGAGAAAACCATAATTCAAAAAGATACATGTACCACTATGTTCATTGCAGCACTATTTACAATTGCCAGGACATGGAAGCAACCTAAATGTCCATCGACAGATGAATGGATAAAGAAGATGTGGCACATACATATAATGGATTATTACTGAGCTATAAAAAGAAACAAAATTGAGTTATTTTTAGTGAGGTGGATGGACCTTGAGTCTGTCATACAGAGTGTAAGTCAGAAAGAGAAAAACAAATACCGTATGCTAACACATATATATGGAATCTAAAAAAAAAGGGTTCTGAAGAGTCTAGAGGAAGGACAAGAATAAAGACGCAGTTGTAGAAAACGAACTTGAGGACACAGGGCGGGACGGGGAAGCTGGGATGAAATGAGAGAGTAGCACTGACATATATACACTACCAAATGTAAAATGGATGGCTAGTGGGAAGCTGCTGCATAGCACAGGGAGATCAGCTCAATGTTTTGTGATGACCTAGAGGGGTGGGATAGGGAGGATGGGAGGGCGGCTCAAAAGGAAGGGGATATGAGGATATATGTATACTTATAGCTGCTTCACTTTGTTGTACAACAGAAACTAACACATTGTAAAGCAATTATACTCTAATAAAGATATTAAAAAACAAGAAAAATACAAAACAGTACAAAATAAATAAATAAAACAGTGTGTGCTGGAGAAGATTTCTGAAAGACCAGGTAGGGGAGCTGCAGACCTAGACAGTCCCAGAGGACTCTGTCTGAAACAAGGGGGCAGAGACCAGATTTGCTAGTCCCTGCTATGCAGAGTTCTTAAAGAATGGTCAACTCAGGAGTGTCACAGAAGCCAGAGCCAATACAAAAACATGTTCCCTCAATCCTGCATTTTCCTCTAAATAATCCCTTTTTTATCATTCCCTTCTTGGTCAAATTTCTCAAAAATTAGTTCATCTTCCCAGCCTCTACTCTTACCCGCACAGTACACTATAACATGTCTTTTGCCCTGTAGTAGTCGGGGTAAATAATCTTAGCTGCTGTAACAAACAACCTGCAAACTCAGTGGCTTAGTACCATAGTCCATTGTGGGAGAGAGGGAGAGCTCTGTCCCATGCAGCATTCGGAATTCTCCACTACTTAATTGTATGTAACTGTATTAGATAAGACAAGAAAGTGAGTGTCAAGAATTTCACAGATTTTACGAGCCAGACCTGGAAATGGCATATGTCATTTCTGCCTATACTTCATTGGCCAGAACACAATCACATAGCCTCACCTAACTACAAAGTAGACTGGCTGCCCAAGAGCAAAAGGAATGGATTTGTGAATGTATAGCATAATCTCTGCTACATGCCCATACTGAGAAACCCAATGACCATTTCCAGTCATTTCATAGGACCACTCAATTATATTTGACTGTGTTGACCATTCCATCACTCTCATGTGTGAGGCTACACTCTTCCAGTTCTCTTCTGCTTTATGTTTTATTGATATAACTAACACATATGACACCACATGCCAGACACTAATTGCTTTGTAAATATTAACTCATTTAGTCTTCATCACAATAAAGGTATGTACTTTTATTCATCCCATTTTACAGATGAGAAAACTGAGTCACAAAGAGTTTAAGTAACTTGCCCAAGATCACACAACCAGTAGGTGGCAGGAGCCAGGCTTTTAACACAGTCAGTCCCGTCCAGAGTGTCTTTCTTATCACTGCACTCTGCTGCCTCTTTTCTCTTCTGTTTCTTTTCTGCTTCTCTTCCTTTTTCACTCCCCCCCATCCCCGCCGCCGCCGATAACCTTCAGTTGGCTTACAAGGCCCTCCTCTCATATTTTGTACTTCAGAATAAAGAATGAATTGTTGGCCCCCCAGAAGACCCCACGCTGTGTCTCTCCTCGGTGCCTTTGCTCTTGGAGTGGGTCTCACTGGCTCACTGGAATGCCCTTCCCATCGCTCTTAAAGACACTGCGCAGGTGTCACCGCCTCCAAAAGCCGTCCATAACGTTCCCAAGTAGAAGAGGCTCCTTCCCACCTTCTGTGCTAGCAAAGGCGGGCCTTAACCATCACAAGTCCGGAAGGCTCTGCTTCCGGGTTGCCGGCTTCACCAGTCAGTGAGCCCAGGCGGGCTAGTCCATTCTGGGTCTCACCGCCATCCCCGCAACCCCAAGTATAACGGCTCTAGGCGAGAGCGTGCCTAGAGCTCCCAACGGCTGAAGCTAGGAGAGCTTGGCCCCGCCCCCTTGCCTGACGCGCGCGGCGCCGCCCCGCCCTTCGGCGCACCCGGCTCCCCGCTCCACGAGAGGTAATGGTTCGACCCGAGAGGCGGTGCCCCGGTGCCCTGGCAGTTCCGATTGGCCAGACTGAACAGCGACATTTCTCGGACCCCCGCCACCGCCGTGATACGGCTCGCCAACGGACACGGAGGCAGTGAGGGTCACCGCCTTAGGGCCCCCACCTCTCTCTGCACGGCGCTAGGCCATGCCGCCCGCTGGGAGGCGGTGGACCCTGGGCCGGCGGTGGGCGTGGGCAGCGCTGCTCCTGGCGACCGCGGCTGTGCTGGCCCAGGTGGTCTGGGTCTGGCTGGGCACTCAGAGCTTCATCTTCAAGCATGAAGAGATCGCGCAGCTGGCTCGGCAGTACGCCGGTGAGGCGGCGGGTGAGCGGGCGGGTGGAGGGCAGGGGGCTGGGGAGGGCCGGGCGTAGCTGGAGGTGCCGGGGGCACCGTTCCCCAGTTCGTGACCGTTGCTGACCCTGACTTGGCTGTTCCTCTGCCCCCGCCAGGACTGGAGCACGAGATGGCCTTCTCTCGGCTGATCGTGGAGCTGCGGCGCCTGCACCCAGGCCACGTGCTGCCCGACGAGGAGCTACAGTGGGTGTTCGTGAACGCGGGAGGCTGGATGGGCGCCATGTGCCTTCTGCATGCCTCCCTGTCGGAGTACGTGCTGCTCTTCGGCACCGCCCTGGGCTCTAGCGGCCACTCGGGTCAGTGCTGGCGGCGGGCCGGACTGGGAGGCTGGGGCTGTACAAGGGCCCATGCCCTCCTTCCTGATGTTCGGTCAGGCCATCGAGTGGTGCGGATACCCTGATATTCATTGTCCATTTGATTGTCTCTCAGGGCGCTATCAGGTTGAGATCTCGGATACCATCATCTCTGGCACCTTCCACCGGTGGAGAGAGGGCACTACCGTAAGCGAAGTCTTCTACCCAGGTGGGTAAGGTGGCTCTGTTAGAGAGGTGGGTCTCTTCATTCTTGGGTGCCTATAGTTGGGGGAAAGAGCCATGGCATGGAAAGGGGGTGCGTTGAGAGGCCCTCCTCCTAGTTCCTTTGCCCTCTTTTTAAGCCCCAGGTGGTTGGTTGAGGCAGGGTTCAGGGTCTCTGTTGCCTTCCTCTGTCCAATGGAAACAAAACATAACAGCTTCCTGTTAACCACGTCTGGTTTTAATCATCCAGTATTCCAGCAGTTGTTGGAGAGACAGTTGGGTAACCAGAAATGCTCTTATGCCCCCAAAGACAAGGCAGTTGTCTTCCCTCTTGCGTATAATGAAACATTTGGACTTCTAAGTAAGTTTGAGGTTGAATGTTACAAGCATGACAGACATTGTAACTGAACAGCTACCTTTCTCAGAAAGCCTGGCAAGTCTTATATTCACCTCTTCCTATCTAACAGGCCCAGCCCAAGTTTAGCTAAACTTCTGCTTGACATGAGTGAGACTTGGGAGTGCAGACTTCCATGACTCCCAAACAACGGTGCAGGGCCAGGTGAGGCTTCCCCCAAGAGAGGACATGAGCCAGGTGATGCCGCAGAGGAAAGTTTAAGAGTGGCCACCTTAGCCTCGTACCCTTGCAGATGGGCAGCCAGGCCAGTGGGGTAAGGCTTTTCCTTTCCTGAAGCTCCCTCTCCATTCCCTACCCCTGGAGAGCCCACAGGCTAGGGAGGTGGTGGCAATGGGAGGGCAGGGCCAGGCTCTTCATGTGGGTGCTCCCTGTCCCCCCAGGGGAGACAGTGGTGCACAGGTCTGGCGAGGCAACGGCTGTGGAGTGGGGGCCAAACACATGGATGGTGGAGTACGGCCGGGGTGTCATCCCATCTACCCTGGCCTTCGCCCTGGCTGACACAATCTTCAGCACCCAGGACTTCCGCACCCTCTTCTATACTCTTCAAGTCTATGCCCGGGGCCTCCGGCTTGAACTCACCACCTACCTCTTTGGCCAGGATGCCTGACCAGCCAGGCCCGAAGGAGGACCTGTGGATGGACAGGGGCGGGCAGGCCTGTACACGTCCACTTGCTGGACCCCACGTGAAAAGACATGGACATACTCACAACATGCAGATACTGAATTCCTGGTGTATGAGCAGGGACACACATACATACAACCAAACATAGTCATGGGAACACATGGGACACACATTCAGATGCTGAATCCTGTTTGTACGGCAGCATTACGCATTCACACCCATGCAGAGAGGGAGCCCCACATATACCAAAGGGGCCAGTCATGTTCGAGCACATGTCCCACAAGCTCGACTCACTAACTCAGGCCTTTCCGGAGCTTCTCTGCCCCTAGTCAGGGCTCTGGAGTTAGGGATGGGGGTGGCTATTACAAATGGCCTGGGTCTGACCCTTCCACCCAGCAGCCATTGGGGGGGATGAGGGAGCAGAGGAGCTGCCTGTGGAGGCTCCCGTCACCTGCAGCTGTGACGCCCTTCCCCTTCATCTCCTTGTCCTCACCACATGCCTTACCCCATCCTGTTCCCCTGCTATGCAAGTACCCTCATGGCCTGTCCCCGCCCCCGCAACCAAGTTAGCTGGAGAACCAGAAGAATGTGGCAAATGCTGAGGCCATACCTCCCTCCAGGGTATAATGGGGAGGCTGGCCTCAGCTGAGGGCCCAGTGCTGGGGTGAGGACCTAGACAGGTGGGCCCAGGTCCAAGGGGTTGCCGCTGGCCTAGAGAAAGCCTTTTCTGCATGTACGTACACACACACTTATCACAGCTTCCAGACACTGCCTTTGCTGCATTCTCTGTCCACGTATCTGTGTGTCAATAAAGACCTGTTGAACAGTTTCATTTCTTTTTGTGTCTGAGCAGCAGTAGGACCTCTAACTCCTGGGGGCCTCAGGAAGGCCTCTCCCTTGCTGTGTGATTCAGTTTATGACAGCAGCTTTTTACTATATACTTTAGTGTCCCCAGGAATCACCTGGCAGGCTCGTTGACTCTACAGATTATTGTGCCCAATCCCCAGAGATCAGTTCTGGGCTGAGGCCTTGAGATCAGCATGTTTAATAAGATTCTCTCCACCAGGTTTGAATGCCACAATTTCAGAAATTCATGGCTGGGTGAGGTGGTGTGTGTCTTGCTCTTGGTCTCGTCTCTGCCAGTGCTGTTCTGGGCACAGTCCTGGGACTCCTGCCCTGGATGACCACAGGGTGGCAGTGTGCAGCCACTTTTGGGCTGAAAGGCATAGTCATTCTCCATCTGCTTTTTTCTAGGTTTCCAGGGTATCATGTCCACGTCCACCCAGAGCAGGAGTTCTTTCTCTCCAGTCTTCCTTTTCCAGGACCCCCCGCTTCTGTGGAGGTTTCCGGGGCGGGGGAGCAGACACACTATCTGGTGGTGTCTAAGGTAGTCGGGGGCTGGGGCTAGGATGAGGCCAGAGAGGTGTCTGAAGTACACACTCCCAAGGGTCCGGCATTTGCCTCACCCTCCTCCTGGCCCTGTTCTGAAGATGAGCAAGGCCCAGGCCTCTCACTTCTTAGGATTCTGTTATATTAAAAATGGAAGGAACATGATTATAAAAAAATGTACATTCTAAAAATTTGATATTCTAATGAGTAAAAATACAAAGGACTACATGTATAACCATCTGGAAGCAACATCAAAAGTCTAAATATGTGGCTCAGAATGAATGTGAGGCCCAGGCAAGGTGGCCATCCTGACACCTTACCACAACCACAGTGTTGGCCATGACAGGTCCTGTCTGGGGCCTCTCCGTTTGATCACAGGTTACAAAGCCAAGCCTCAGGATTTCTCCCACCCTGTAACCCAGCTTTGCCTCTAGGCTCAGAGCCCACATCTGTTAGGGATGCCCCAGCTCCCTTTGTCATCCCTACCTTTCATATAGGAGTAGCCTCCCAGGCCCCTCCCCATCTCTGTTGCTAAGTCCAGTGGTTATTTCTTCTCACTATCATTTGACACAGTTACTCTTAAAAGACTCCTTTGGCTTACAGGACACTACTCTTCCTTCATTGCCTCCTTTGCTAGATCTGGCTCATTTCCTCAACCTCTCACTTCCCAGGTTTACGCTGCTCTGAGGTGATCTCAACCATTTCATGACTTTAAATACCATCTAGGGAATTCCCTGGAGGTCCAGTGGTTAGGACTGGACGCTTCCACTGCTGGGGCCCAGGTTCAATCCCTGGCCAGGGAACTAAGATCCCACAGGCCCCACGGTGTGGCCATAAATAAATAAATAAATACCATCTATATGTCTATATACTAGTTTTACTGAGATACAATTGACATGTAAGGTTTTATTAGTTTAAGGTATACAACATAATGATTTCATATATGTTTATATTGTGAAATGATTACCATAGCAAGTTTAGTTAACATCCATCACCTCACATAGTTACAAAACTTTTTCCTGTGATGAGCACTTTCGAGACCTGCTCTCTTAGCAACTTTCAGATATACGATATAGTATTGTTGACTATAGTCATTATGCTGTACATTACATGCCCAGGACTTATTTATCTTAAAACTGGAAGTTTACCTTTTGACCACCTTCACCCATTTTCCCCCTGGCCCTGCCTCACCCCTGGCCTCTGGCAACCACCAATTTGTTCTCTGTTTCTGTGACTTGAGTTTTTTTTTTGTTTGTTTATTTGTTTGTTTTTAGATTCCACATATAAGTGAGAACATACAGCATTTGTCTTTATCTGATTATTTCACTTAGCATAATGCCCTCAAGGATGAATGAATAAAGAAAATGTGGTATATATCTACAATGGAATATTATTCAGCCATGAAAAAGAAGGAAACCCTGCTATTTGCAACAACATGGTTGGATCTTGAGGACCATCTATGTATTTTATGCCTAATTTTTTGTCTCAGTCTAAACCTCCTCTGAGCTCCAGATTCAGATATCTGACTTCTTTCATCTCCACTTGACATCTCCACTTGGTCATCTAATTGGCATCTCAAACTTAAAGTGTTCAATGCGAACTGATTTCTCTCCCAATCCTGCACCTCCTGTAGTCTTTACTGCCTCAGTTAAGGGTACCTCCATTTACCCAGCTGCCTAGGCCAAAAAACCTTGGAGTCATCTTGGATACCTCCCATTCTGTCACATTCTACATTCAAGACATCAACAGATCCTGTCTGGTTTATCTTCAAAATATATTCAGAATCTAACCACTTCTTGCCACCTCCACTGCTATCACCCTGGTCCAAGCCAGCATCATCTCTTGCCTGGATTACTGCAAAGTCCTCCTAATTGAGCCTCATGCTTGCATCCCTTGTGGAGGGTTCTCCACACAACAGCCAGAGTCAGACTTTCACTCTTTGCTCAGACATTTCCAATGCTTCCCATCTCATTCAGTCCTTTCACTGCCTCCAAGAACCTGCTCCAAGGTCTACGTTACCTCTGACCAAACATCCAACCATTCACCTTGGCCACTGTGTTCTAGCCCAGTGGCCTCCTTGCTTTTCTTCTGACACATCACACTTCCACCTCAGGATATTTGCACCTGCTGTTCTCCTGACTGCATGGCTCTTCCTCCTCTCCTTCAGTTTCTGCTCAGCGAGTCCTTCCCTTAGCATTTGGGTAATATCAGTCCTTCTGTGTTGGTTTTAAAATACCTCCAGGGGACATCCCTGGTGGCGCAGTGGTTAAGACTCCAAGCTCCCAATGCAGGGGGCCCAGGTTCAATGCCTGGTCAAGGAACTAGATCCCACATGCATGCTGCAACTAAGAGTTCGCATGCCACAACTAAGGAGCCAGCGAGCCGCAACTAAGGAGCCCACCTGCTGCAACTAAGACCCAGCACAACCAAATAAATAAATAAATAAAATGAAATAGCTCCATACAATTTTGGATACTCTTCCCTTTAAGAAGTGAAGCCTAATTCCCTTCCCCTTGAATGCAGGCTGGACTTAGTTATGTACTTTTAACAACTAATGTATGGCAGAAGTGACGGTGTGTGACTTCTAAAACTTGGCCATAAAAAGCACTCTTCCCTCTTTAGTCTCTCTGGGCGAAACCAGCTGCCATGTTGGGAGGACACTGGTATGAGGTCCTCTCCCATAGAGAGGCCCACCTAGGGAGAACAGCCTCCTGCCAACAGAGCATGTGAGCAAAGTGAATCTTCCAGTCCCAGTCAAGTCTTCAAATGACTGCAGCCCTAGCCAACATTTTTACTACAACCTCATGAAAGACAACACCACTCAGCTAAGCCACTCTCGAATTCCCTATCCACAGCATTGTGAAAACATAGATGTTTTTTCAAGCTGCTAAGTTTGAGTGTAATTTGTTGCACAGCAATAGGTAACTAATGGCACCCTTCCCTTTCTATTCCCCCCAACCCAGATTTATTTTTCTCCATTTTACTTATCACCATGTGACACAATATACATTTCCCCCACTGAAATTAGGCCATTATAATAAGGACTTTGTTTTATTTACTCCTGTGTCCAACAGTGCCTTGCATAAAGTAAGTGCTCAGTAAGTATGTGTTAGATTAATGGATGTCTAGGTCAGTCTGTCTGTCTCTGTGAGGTATAGGATCGGAGGAGGCTATGTGTGGGTATGAGACAGCCTTTCCTCTTCACAGATGGAGAGAGAGAGAAACCAGGTTCCAGTCAGGTTATTCCTTCCCCTTTGCCCTTCCCAGTTGTACCATCCTGGCTCAGACCCCAAAGGTGAATTTACTATGCTTGATTGATTCTTTTCTTTTGGGAGTAGCGTCCAAGTCCCTTGCCCCTCTCCACCCCCTCCAAAGCAATCTCCAAACCCTCAGAACTGGAATTTCCCCAAGCCAGTTCCTACCTTTCCAACAGGAATCTTACCTTCGTCTCTCTCCAGGCACTTTCTCTCTTCTGAGCAGCTAGGGAAGCTGGGTGGTGGTGGGGGGGGGGGGTGGCAGTGGGGAGGCAAGCTGAGCACAGAAGTTGCCTTGGAGAGGGATGGCAGCGGAGGGGGCTGGACTCTGCCCCAGGAGAACTTATACCACGCCAAGCTATGGGGGCAGGGGCATTGGATCTGAAGGTGGTTGGATCACCAATGCCTCTTGGTGGAAGTGGGACCTGACTGGCTGTCAGACCTGAAATCTGAGCGGGTGGGCACTGGAGTGTGAGCAGGACTGAGCCTCAGTGTGGCTGGCCAGAGATGGGCCACAGAGAATGTGGACTTAGTGCCACAGTGGGAGCTGGGCTAGGGACAAGGGTGGAGGCTGGAGACAGTGAGAGCAGGGGGCTGTCACCCACCACAAGATCCTGGTGAGAAGAGCTAGTGGTTCAGACCAGGGCAAGCTGGGTCTGAGAGGAGCAGACTCACTGGGAGAGGGTTGGGGAGGAGGCAAAAGTTACCCCTGAATTTCTGCCCCCCAGAGGAATCTTGGCCCTGAGACCAGTGTGCCTCACTGGGTATGAATGAGGTCAGGTGGTGCTCCCCGCTGCTGAGTTTGACACAGCAGAGTTTCACACCTATGCCAGGTATCACTCCTACAGAGGCGTGTTGTTCAGTCACACACTTGGCATCACCTCCCAGTGACTCTTAATGCTTTTAGTAGGTCGATTCCCTTCCACACAGGAAGAAACTGGGGAATGGATGAGGGTGCTTAAGAGGAGTGGGGTCCAGGGCTGCTAAGGAACAGCATCTCAGCATCTGGAGGATAACTGGGAGTAGGGTGGGCCTGGAGCAGTTGGCTAAAGGTGTCTGGAGCTAGAGACTGGGGAGTCATGCAAACATGGGTGGAGGATGTACGTGAAGATGGGCAAAATGCTGATCACCATTGAAATTCTGAGGATTGCCAGAGGTTCATTATATTATTCACTCTTCTTGGGTATATGTTTGAAAATTTCCACAATAGAACGTCAAAACAGCTAAAAGCCGTGTGGCTTTGTACCTGCAGGTGGTATGTGTACCCTGCTACTGGTGTGGAATGAGCTCAGAGACCTCTGAGTGTGTGGGTGCAGAAGTGAGTTCACCACCATGCGCATGTATTGTGCAAACTGCAGCCTGCGTGCAGTTGGGGACAGCACCTGGGAAGGGCAGGGGAGAAGCTTCTGTTCTGCCCAGGCCCTCCACTCTCACCCCAGCACCCCGCAGGGTGAGTCCCCTCAGATCACAGCCTGTCCAGGCCATTGGCGCTGTAGTATTTATGTAACCAAGTATGTGAGACAGGGCGGCTCTGTACCTTGAACTTGTGACAGGGTGTGTTGGTGTGTGGACACGAATGTATGTGGATGCCGGGCACTGAGTACGGGTGTGGGGACCCCCCGCCCCCGGACTTGTGAGGCTGGGAGGGGCCCTGGTTTGGAGTTCGGTGGTGGTGGACTCCTCACTCTCCTTTGCACGATTCCCAGCAGCACTCCAGCGCCCTCTCCCCATCCCCTGAATCTGGCTGTATGGAGGGTGGGAGACACCTGTTGCGGGGCTGGAAGCGGCAGAGCCCACCGGGGCCTCTCCCCCTGCGCCCCCGCCCGCCCTGCCCCTCGCGGGTCCCGCCCCCGCGGCCGCAGCCCGCAGCCCGCAGCAGCGAGTGAGCGCCCCGCGGCCGGAGGAGCGCGCGGCTGCAGGAGCGCACGGCTGGTGGAGCGCACGGCAGGGGCCCCGCACAGGGAACCGAGCTGAGACAGGGGCCGCCCGACAGGCGGGCTGAGCGGAGGGAGCGCCGTGGAGACGCCGGGGGCAGCGGGCCGCGCCAGGCTGGTAAGTGTGGCCGCGGGGAGCCAGAGAGCGGGCGTGGAGACGCCGCTGTCCCCGTCGCCGTCCCGGGCTCTACCCCCGGCATCCTCTGTTCCCGCTCCTCCTCGGTTCTAGTTCTCTGCGTCTCTGCCCCGTCTCTCCGTCTGTTTTTCCTGTCTCTGTCCCTCTCTATTTACTGTCTCGTCCTGTCTCTATTTCTAATCTCTTTCTTCTGTCTGTCTCCTGCTGCGTCGATCTTTGCCTGTTCTCTCTCAGCCCAGGCCTCAGTATTTGTCTCCCTCTGCCTCTGTCTGTCAGTCTCCCTGGACTGCTTGTCACTCAGGTCTTTGATATTTCTCTTGCTCCTCTATCTCTCTTACCTTCCTGGTCTCTCTACCGGATATCTTTATCAATATCGTCTCTCCCCGTCTCTGTCTCTCCATTCTTGTTTCTGTCTGATATTTCTGTCACCCTCCACCTTGGTCCCTCTCAGTCTCTTGTCTCTCGCCATCTCTCATTTCTATACCCACATCTCCCTGTCATTGTCTCTCTCCCTCTCTGTTGGATCTCTCTCTCCTCCATCTCTCTCTGTTTCTTGGTCCCTGTCACCCTCTTTGATCTGCTCAGTCTCTACCTGTCCTCGGTCGATGTCTGTTTCTGTCTCTTTGGGTCTGGTCTCTGTCTCTCCTGCTCTTTTTACCTCTCTGTCCACCTCTGAGAAAGCTGTCTTTCTTTTTCCTTATGGCCCCCCTGCACTTCCCTGAATCCATAACCACCTCCCCTTGTGTTGGGGGCTTTGGGGCAGCGGGTGCAACACTCATAGTTCTCTCTCCCACAGGCAGCCCTTTCCTCAGGGCCGCGCCTGGTGCCAGCCGGCCCACCAGTGGGGGGACTGCGCCTGGAAGCTGTAATGGAGGCCCTGCAGAGACAGCAGGCAGCCCGACTGGCCCAGGGGGTGGGGCCTTTGGCCCCTCCACGCCCACCACCACCACCGCCACAGCCTTCCTTTCCTGGATCCCGGACCCTGCAGGCCCCTGACGGGGGCTTGGGGGAGGTTGGAGCTGAGGAAGAGGAGGATGCCCAAGAGAATGAGGAAGGAGAGGAAGCTGGCGCAGAAGAGGAGGCAGACGAGGAGAGCCACCCAGGGACCCGGGGCACCAGCTCACCTTCCAGCCAGCCCCCTGGACCTCATCCCCATGAGTGGACCTATGAGGAGCAGTTCAAGCAGGTAGGACCCTCTCAATGTCAGGCCCTCCCCCTTCCCACTCTCTGGGTAAAAGCAGAGCAAGGTGATCAGTAGCCCCCCCTCCTCCTACTGCGCTCTGCAGGATGGAAAGACAGAGACATAGAGACCTGGAGAGAGACAGTGGGAAGACTGAAGGCTAGACGGGGACTGGGAGGGAGAGACAGACATGCTGAGACATGGAAAGAAGTGCGTAGGCACGCACCGTGAGGTGCAGGAGACGCCCAGAAACATGGAGGCTGACAGACTGGAGGCTCTTGGTGAAGCTGGAAGGGAAAGTGGGAGGGGTGCAGGAGCCTTCAAGAATTCTGAGGGAGGGGGATCTGGGGATCCCAGTGCCAGCACTACCATACCTTCTCACACATCAAGTCACAAGGTCATATTCCAGTGACCAGTGGGGGTATCCTGGGCTGTCTACTTCTGTCTTGGAAGTGGAATGGAGGTTGCCACTCCTTTGGCAAGCTGATACCCACCTCATCTCTTCCTTGTCACATTCTCCCCACCCATGTCCTCTCCCCGGCCTGAGTTCTATGGGTGACAGTTCCCAGCCTGTGATGGCCACTACAGCCGCAGTGTGACTAAAGGGCTCCTGTGCAGCTGGGAATGACAAGACCTTACTCACAGGGCCTTAATTTGAGGTTCTTCATCCCTGCGGAACCCATCTGGATGTTGTTCGAAGGCACTACTCTAGGCTGTCATTAAGAAGATGTTATGCAGGGCTGAGATTCTAGGTGTGCTATTCTGGTGGTGTTACTCGTAGGGTGTTGGTTTTGGGTATTTTCCAGAAGTGTTAATCTATGCTTAGACTCTGTGGTGTTAGTAAAACTGATAGTGTTACTTGGGGCTCTGTTACTCTGGAGGTGTGACTCTAGCGACTGTTTCTCCTGGGTGTAATTCTGGGGATTATTACTTGGAGACTGTGTGTGTTTTTTGTGGGTATCCATCTAAGATGTAGGGCTCAGTTCTTGTGGGAGTGTAGATCTAAAGGTGCATCTTTGGGGTTTGTTACTCATGGGTGTTTTTTTTGCTCTGAGTTCTTATTGGCGGGTGGAGTGTTACCTATGGGTGTTATGCAGGGACTGTCACTCTGGGTAAAAGACTCTTTTATTTTAGGGATTGTCCCTCCTGGGGGGTATTTGAGAGCTGATACTGGAAGGAGAGCTCCAGGTGACTGAGAATAGGTGGGATAACCCCTGGACCTTTCAAGTCCTGACCTTACACATCCTGGGTGGTTCAGGGCCATTGCCTCTGTGGCAGCTTCTGTAGTGCAGGAAGCTGTTCCTGGAAGATATGTGGGCTGAGGGGCCCAAGGTTTCCATCCAGGAGCTTTTCTGAGCATCCACCCTGCCTGAGGGATGGGTTAGAGGCATCTCTGCCCCTCATCCCCACCTCTGGCACACAAACATGTGAACAGCAAGAAGCCCTTGCAGGTATGAATGGGTGAATGAGTGGCTCAGATATATCTGTCGGTTTCCTCAATGTGGAACACAGCGCCAGCCTGACTTCCTCCCAGGGGCTCTGGAAGGCAGCCTAAGCCTCCGTAGCTTTCTCTCTTCCCCTACTCCCCAGATGTGTGGTTTGAGCTGCCCAGGGCCCCACTGGCCAGTAGAGCGGTCTCTGTGTGTATCAGGAAAAAAAGTGCCCACACCCGCCCCCAGGGGAGAGAACCCAGTGCTCTCTCAGGAAGTCTACATTTCAGAACTTACTTACCCCATCAGCTGGGGACCCTTAATCCGGGGGTTGGAGTCCAAAGGGTCCCGGGGTGGGGGGGAGCTGGGTAGCAGAGCTGGAAAATGACCTCAGTGTTTCCCCAGCTGTACGAGCTCGATGCAGACCCCAAGAGGAAAGAATTTCTGGATGACCTGTTTAGCTTCATGCAGAAGAGGGGTGAGTGGGTTGATGTAAGGGAAGGACCCCCACTTACCAGGTTTGAGGAAGGGAAACTCCAGGGTTTAGTCCTCAGTTTGGGTCCTCTTTGCAGAGGCCTGGGCTTGGCAGCATGTATCCTTTGGGCCCTCAATAGTGTCTTTAACCTCTGACCCTGCCCCCCTTCTCCACCCAGGGATTAATTAGTGGCCAGCCCACTGGCAGGTTAATGAGTGTGGGATCAATTGGGAGGGTGGGAGGGGGAACTGGTAGGAGGCTGGCCTGGGGTGGGGGGCGTTCCCAGAATTGGGGGACTGGGATGGGAATGCCTTGGTCCTCTTCCCTGCTGCTTCCTCCAGCCTTGTCTCTCCTCAGTTTCCCCTTGCTTCAGGCAGGAAACACCCAAGGTGTTCTGCATCAGGAAGGACTGGAATTAGACTGAAGGGAGGACTTCTCAAGGGGTAGGCAGGGGCTGTGGAGGAGAAGGAATTTCTTTCCAGGAATCTCAGAGCCAGAAGTGAATGCAAGAAGGGTCCAGGAGGGGATCAGGCTGGGCGGCAGTCCATCACTTAGGCTTCTCCCCAGATTCATGGGTCCGAAGATTGACTCATTATCTCTCTCTACAAAGCTAATTAACTCACTCCACGAGTGCGGCCTGATAAGCTGCTAATTAACTGGCTGCACTGCCCCCCTCCCTTAGTGCAGCTGCTGGCCAAAGTCCCTCAGGCCCCCACCCCAGGCCCAGCACCCCTTTCGGGTCCCTTCCTAACCAGGAACCCTCCGTGGGGCTCCAGGTCCTTTGGCTCCCCAGGAAGGCCCGGGCATTCTGGTCCCAACGTCCCCTCCCTGCCCCTTCCTCCTGGTCTCCCCTCCACTGGGGGGTGGGGTGGGGTGGTCTCAGCATATCCTAGCGCCCCCTTCCTTCCAGCTCTGCCTCCCTCAGGTCCCTGCCTTCCTCTGCTCCCTGTGCGGGGGGAGGCGATCCCGCGGGGCCGATAATTTCCCCCCATTAATCAGGCCGCAGCTAATTGTTCGGGTCCAAAGGCGGCAGCGGAAGGGGACAGGATCGGTAAGGAATTAACTGGGGCCCATCGCTCAGCGCAGACAGGCCCCTTTGTCAGGACTGGACGGCGGGGGCGGCGGGGACTGCGGAGTCGGCGAGCCGAGGCGGGGGTTGCTTCTTCTCCCATCCACCATCCTCCCGCCTCTGGCAGCCACGCCGGGCCGCTGCTTAGGGGAGTCTGGCTCTTCAGCACAGTCAGGAAGTCCTTCCTATGGTCTACGTCAGAGGTCGGCAAACTAAAGCCTGCGGGCCAAATCTAACAGCCCATGAGAAAAGAATGTTTTCACATTTTTAAATAGTGGAAAAAATTAAAAGACGAATAACATTTCTGGATGTGTGAAATGCGAATTTCAGAGTCTGTAAATAAAGTTTTATTGGAACAGAGCCGCGTTCACTCCTTTAAATATCCTCTATAGCTGCTTTCAGGCTGCAGTTGCAGAGTGGATTAGTTCTGACAGAGACTGTTTGGCCTGCAAAGCCTAAAACGTTTACCATCTATCTGGCCCTTTACAGAAGAAGTTTGCCAACCCCTGGTCTAGCCTCCCATCCTTCCTGCTACAGTGGAGGCCTTGGGGGCTCTGTGGGCTCTGCCTGCAATCCCACCTACCCATCCCTCCCTGTTCTCCTCCTTTCTTGACGGTCCCGCCCTGTACCTGGGGCTCACCCAGGCAGGTCCAGGCATTCGACTCCTCGAGTCCCTGAGGATGCCCGCAGACAGGGTCTCAGTCTTAGTGTCCTGACTCTCTGCCAACCCCCCGACCAGGGACGCCAGTGAACCGTGTGCCCATCATGGCAAAGCAGGTGCTGGACCTGTACGCGCTGTTTCGCCTGGTGACGGCCAAGGGCGGTCTGGTGGAAGTCATCAACCGCAAGGTGTGGCGGGAGGTCACGCGCGGCCTCAGCTTGCCCACCACCATCACGTCGGCCGCCTTCACTCTACGCACCCAGTGAGGCCAGGCGCGCGCGCGAGCGGTGGGAGCAAGGCGCGGGAGCGGGGGTGGGGCACGGGGAGCGGAGGGCCCCGGGGGGTCGTGTCCGGGGGTGGGGCTTGATCAGCTGGGCCCAGCCTCCCACCCCACCCCGTCCGCCCGTAGGTACATGAAGTATCTGTACCCGTACGAGTGCGAGACGCGGGCGCTCAGCTCCCCGGGGGAGCTCCAGGCCGCCATCGACAGCAACCGGCGGGAAGGCCGTCGTCAAGCTTACACCAACGCCCCACTCTTCGGCTTGGCGGGGCAGTCCCCTCGGGGCACTCTTGGCCCCGCCTCGGGTCCCGGGCCCGCCCCTTCTGCGCCCACGCCCGCGCCCACGCCCGGCCCCCGCACTGCTCAGGGCTCCGCCTCCGGCCTGCCGGCGCACGCCTGCGCGCAGCTGAGCCCGAGCCCCATTAAGAAAGGTGTGAGGGGAGAGCGGCTGAACTTTGAGGGTCTCTGAGACTTAGGGGGAGGCTGAGATATAGGGAATATTAAAATGTGGAAGCTCTGAGGTCTGGGAGCATCGAAGTATGGGGACAGTAAGGACTGGCGGGGCACTGAGGTTTGGTGCATGCTCAGGTTTAGGGGTCCTGATGTTTGGGGTCAATGAAGCCTTGGGAGCTCTGGGATATGGGTTACTGCGGTGTGGACCTGAAGCTCAGGAGAAGGTCCTTTATCCAGAGCAGCTTCATTCAACACCAGGGCTCCTATTTGCATGTGGTTTATGCCTCCTGTTTTTCCTGGCTTATTTAACAACCGAAAGCAAGGAGATCCCCCAAATTGTCTGGGACAAACTTAGTCAGATATATTGGCCTTTTGGGGCTCTCCAGCTTCAGAGCCTCTATTCGGAGACTGGATGGGAGGGGAGATTGAACTTGGTGCTTGAGCTTGGATGACCTCCCTTGGTCCCAGGCCTGTGGGGAGAACCAGATGCAGAGACAGGGTTGGTTGGGTCAGGGGAGCTAAATGACCTGTTTTTTCAGAGGAGAGCGGAATTCCAACCCCTCGACTGGCACTGCCTGTGGGCCTAGCCTTTGGACCTGCGCGTGAGAAGGTGGCACCAGAGGAGCCCCCAGAGAAGAGGGCTGTGCTGATGGGGCCCATGGACCCACCTCGACACGGCGCACCCCCCAGTTTCCTGCCCCGTGGCAAGGTTCCCCTGAGGGGTGAGGAGGGGCTTGTTGCTGAGTTGCTGAGAGGGCTTAGGGCCTGTGCAATGAGGGAGGACAGACCCATCACCCCATAGGCATTGGAGGTGGGGCAGATAGATCCCTCAGTAGACAACTCTGTGATTACAGGTGTGGGGCTGAATTGGAATGGGGGCTGTCTATAGGGATGGAGGGGGGAGCTTGTAAGTCTGAAGTCTGATTCCCCAAAATGTGACTCCCCTGCCCCCTCCTGGACAGAAGAGCAGTTGGATGGGCCTCTCAATCTGGCAGGCAGTGGTATCAGCAGTATCAACATGGCCCTAGAGATCAACGGGGTGGTCTACACTGGTATGGGTACTGCAGGCTGTCTATACTGGCATGAGGTCAGGGGTATTTACACTGGCATGGGGATTTTAGACTTTTTCTACTAGCATGAGGTTCAGAGATATCCAAACTTGCATGGGTAACATGGGGTTCAGGGGATTGCTACACTGGCATGGATTAAAGGGGGTGTCTACATGGCATGGGATCCAAGGCATGACCTCTCTGGCATGAACACCATGGGATGTCTTGTCATGGGCCTATGTATCAGTGTAAATATTTCTTGCTTACTTGTTGGAGGGTATCTGTATTGGAGTCTCTAACTGACTCAAGGGGCTTGTCCTCATTGGTTGCAGCAGGGCTCTGTGTGTGGTGTTCTAGCAATCAGGACACTGACTTTTGTTTCCCTCTTCTGTTTCTTTGCCTCGCCTTTTTCTGCTTGTGTTTGCCCTCTACCATCTCCTCACCCCTTTGCCAGGCATCCTCTTTGCCCGTCGCCAGCCCGTGCCAGCTTCCCAGGGCCCAGCCAACCCTGCACCCCCACCCCTGATGGGGCCCCCATCCAGCGCCTCACCCTGAGAGCTCACACTTGAAATTGAGAGTCCCAACCCCATTTCTGAGGGGGAGAGGAGACACCCCTCCAACCCATTCTTCCAAGGTGCCCATTCTAGGACCTGGAAGATGGCCACTCCCCGCCTCAACCATGCCACGTGGACTTGAAGCCAAAGAGATTTCTTCTGATGTTACATCTACCTCATTTCAAAAGGAGGGCACCTCCTCCCTGGCCAACTCCAGCAGCATCTACCAAAGTGTTCTTCCCCCGGTAACCCCCATCATCTCCGCATGTGCTCCCTTGTGTCAATATCATCTCTAGGACTCCACCTCTTTGAGTCAGACCTTCTTCTCTTCAGGAGCCAGGTGAAGGGTTGAGTTGGGGTGTTGTGAAGATGTCCCTCAGGTCACATCTGGATAATAAAGCTGCGATCCCTCCCTCTCCAGTGCCTCCTCTCCTTCTTGTTTGGGCCTGTGGGTCGGGGAGGAATTAATTATGTGGTATGCACAGGCCAGGGGTTCTCAGAGAAGACAGAATAGCAAAGGCCATGAGTAGGAGAGCTCAGTCTCATTAATCAGACTGCCTGAGTTCAAATCCCGATTCTGCCACTATAATGTTGAGTGTCCTTGGCACGACACTTAATCGCTTGAACCTTAGAAGACTCCAAAAGATTATGGTATCTCACGGGGCTTCCTACTATTCTGTGGGAATGGACCAATCTTAGAATAATGGGTATATTTATATGTGCACCCTCGGAAGATGGGGTAGGGAAACCTCTTTGGTACCCTGGAATTTGGTACCCTGGAATAAAGGCGAAGGTTGTCTTGACGAGCAGGGGCTGGAAATTAGGGTAGGGCCTGATGGGTAGCCGTCGCCTAGGTTACAAGACAGCTTTTGACAACTTTCGTCGGCCCTGCCTGCCGCTTCCGGCAGCGAAGGGCCGAATCGTGGCATCACTTCCTGTATGCAGGGGCGCCCATCCACTCGGATTGGCCCGCCTTCTGTATTTGGACGGACGTCCCGCCCTCTGGCTGTTTCTGGCAGAGGCGGGGCGGCGGGAGCTATGGCGGCTGTGACAGATTTGCAGCGGCTACAGGCCCGTGTGGAGGAGCTGGAGCGCTGGGTGTACGGGCCGGGTGGGTCTCGCGGCTCGCGGAAGGTGAGTTATCTGGGGTCCAGTGGTCCCTCTCTGGGGCAAAGCAAAAGCCGTCTACTGGCCTGGTCCTCGAGGTGGATGCTACCGCTCCAGAGTCCCGTTGCCCGCAGCCCGGCCTTTGAAATAACAACGGTTCGAGCCCTCCCGGAGCATATCGGGCCGTCGGGGTCCATTCCCACGGAGGGCACTGTGGGTCTGAGGTGGGCTCACTGTGGAGACTCCGCCTTTGCCCTCGCGGGGTAGTTGGGGAGACCTGACACACTCGAGAAACTGACTAATCAGAGTTTCAGTAAGAGCTGAAGCCCGGAAGGGCCGTTGTGGAGCCCTGCGTAATTGCTAAGTGAATTGTGTAAAGAGAGGTCCATAGGACCCCAAAAGAGGCAGACCGGAGGTGGATAAAGAAGGCTCCAGGGGGTTAGATGTGTGGTCTGGGAGGGCCAGGATTAGGAGGGGAAGGGATTGGGTACTGAGTGTTCAGATATGGACTGGCACTCCTTCCCACCAGTGACTGAATTTTGACAACTGTGCAGCTCAGTTTCCCTTCCATCCCCTTTTTAACTATGGAAATACCTTTCACTGAATGTGGAGTGTCAGGCACACCCTGGAGTTGAGTGCCTCAGAGGTAATGATGTCTGTTTGTACACTTCTTGTGGAATTAGTTATCACTAGCAGATTGTGTCCCATGTGAGAACTGACTTCTCAGAACATTCTCTCCCTTTCACATCTATGACGCAAATCCTCCTGATTTTCCTCCTACCTCTCGGGCTGCTTCTATGCAGTCTTATTTGCCTCCCCATATATTTGACCCTTGAATATTGTCATTCCTTACCCTCTAACCTAAAACCTGTGTGAGATCATTCACTTGCGTAGCCTCTCCCTCTATTCAACCCTTTAATATTGGAATTCCTCATCCTCTACCCTTAAAGCCTAGGTAGGTTCAGCCAAGAGGAGGGAATCAGGGAATAAATAGTATATGCTAGTGCCCCATAAACTCTAAAGTAGTTCATTACCTCCCCAGTCACACTTGAAACTCCCCAAGGAGTACATGATTATCTCCCCCTTCACACTGAGGATTCCGGGAAGGTAGGGTTGAATCTCTTTTAATACTGGAGAAGGGGACGATAGCTGGGACAAGGAGGTTTGAGAGCCTGAGGGAATGAGGGTTCTTTATCTCTTCCAAGACTTGAGCCAAGTGGTAAATCTTGGAATTAACTTCCACTCCTCCCATAGGTGGCCGATGGCCTGGTCAAGGTGCAGGTGGCTTTGGGGAACATCGCCAGCAAGAGGGAGAGGGTGAAGATTCTGTACAAAAAGAGTAAGTGCTTCCATGAGGTGTCTACCTGCTCTCCTTCCCAAGCTTCTGCTTCCTGGTTCCCTGCCCAGGCTCTTCAGCCTAGTAGGTCACTGGAGTTGCCCTTTGGGGATAGCAGGTGAAGACATTGCCCTGATGAAATGGTGAATTGGGGTGTGCTTTCTACTTTGTGGTTAAACCCCAAGCCCATGGCAGTGTCCTAAGTTATGGGATAAGAGCTCTGCCTGAAAGGTCCCCTTGGGGAAGGAGGGACGAGGGGTATGGAATTTCCACAGGCAAGGTTCAGAGGCAGGAAAGAAAGCAGGCACTGAGAGCCCCAGCCGTGGCTCAACCAGCCCTTTTTGATTATGTCAGAGCTAGCAACCTGTTCAGGAACTAGAAATCAGATAAAGCTCTGGCATGTCTTGGTGGCACTGAGGGGCAAGATGCCTTCCAGCCTTGAGGATAGATCAGTGGGAAGGCTGAGGGCCCCAGGGTTTTAAAGTTTGAGGCTGGCCAGCAGGTGATCAGACGGTAGAGACAGGGAAGTGGGGATAGGGGACCTGGTGGAGGCCTGGTGGACACTGAGGGTGTCAGCTCCTCACTCAAGGGTCTCCCCAAGGCTGACACCTCCCCTAATATCCTTCACAAGACAGAACCCCACTCCCCAACCTTATTCCATTTTCCATCTTGCTACTTTTCTAGTTGAAGACCTGATCAAATACCTGGATCCTGAGTACATTGACCGCATTGCCATACCTGATGCCTCTAAGCTGCAGTTCATCTTAGCAGGTAGTGCTGGACAGTATGTGCATATGCATCTGGGGATGTGGATTGTGGGGGATGTCGGGCACAGAGATAGCTTCCCTGCTGGCCCTCTCCTGGATACAGCCCTGGAGGCTGCTTTCTGGAACCTGGCCTGGTTCTGGACTGAGGCTGGAGGTGGTCCTGTGGTCCTCAGGTAGGCACTGGGTACAGTATACTTCAGAGCCAGCTGCAGACCATGGTGCCAGCCACAGTGGAAGCTACTCCGGTGTTCTATCTATGGCTTGCCTCTAGGATTTTCCTTTGGAACCTTCCTTACTTCTGCTCAGTAGACATAGGAGCTTCTAGGAAAGGGTAGGGGCAGAGAGCATTGCATTTGGGAGAGGTGAGGTTATAGGCATGAGTTTCAACATCTTTCTTCATGCGAGAAGGGGCTGGAATTTCAGAATTCTAGGCAGGAACTATTGTCTTAGCAATGTCTGCTTATCAGTTAGTTAGCCACTCCACGAGGTATGGTTTGCCAAGCACCTGTGTTTGTTCATGCATTCAAAAGTGATCATCTACTGTGATCCAGACTATCATAGGTGTGAGGTATACAATGATGAACCAGAAAATACCTGAGCCACTGCTGTGGCTTAGACACCAAGTTCAGGAGGTCTTCTCCTGCTCCGATTATTATTTTTTAAATTTATTTATTTATTTTTGGCTGCGTTGGGTTTTCATTGCTGCGCGTGCACTTTCTCTAGTTGCGGTGGCTTCTCTTGTTGCGGAGCATTGGCTGTAGGCGCACGGGCTACAGTAGTTGTGGCATGCGGGCTCAGTAGTTGTGGCGCACGGGCTTAGTTGCTCTGCGGCATGGTCTCCCAGACCAGGGCTCGAACCCGTGTCCCCTGAATTGGCAAGCAGATCCTAACCACTGCGCTACCAGGGAGGTCCCTCCTGCACTGATTCTTAAGTCCAGCCTCTCCATGCCTCCCTGTCGCCACTGCCTCAGTGTTTGTCCCCTTGTACATGAATAGTTGCAGTCTCCTAAGTGCTCTTCTTGACCCTAGTCTTCCCCTTCTTGCATGTGGTTCAGTATCATCTTCCCAAAACACATTTCCAACCTGCCACTTTGTTTACTTTGGAACCTCAGTGTGTGTGTGTCTCTCTCCCTATTAGGATAAATTCCTAATTCCTTAGCATGCCATTCCAAGCCTTCTATTGACTGCCAGATCTACCCTCCCATCTCGCTGTTTCCTGTGCTCTCCTTGCTCCATTGCAGCCAAATGAATTCTATTTCCTCTACTAGTTGACAAGCATTCTTTCCTCCAAATGCTTGACATAACAGTCCTCTCTTCCTGAATGCCCTTCCCACTCTGCAGCCACTGAAACCCAATGTACACAGGGTCATCCCAGTCCTGCTTTCCTCACTGGACTGTCCTGTTACTGTCCCAGCTCTCCAGGAACTTGTAATTGTCTGTGCCTCTCAGATCCACTGAGCAGAACCTGCCTGGTAGTTTTCCACGCCTCCTCTTTCAGACCTTCCCAGGAGCCCTTGCATGTGGGGACCCAAGTCTGAAGTACTTTGTTTCCTGTGGCCTAGGAGGGGCTCTGAGTTTGTTGATAGGAGGCTAGAGGAAGGGGCCTCAGAGTTAAAACTTGGAGAAAGGTAGGATTTGGAGGAACTTAGAGGCTCCTTGGGCTCAAGATAGGTCAGACCAGAGGCATCCAAGAGAGGTGGAGCCAGACTGGGGGAATGTGCACATAGAGAAGGGGGCTGTGGGCAGACTAGCTGCCCCAAGCTCAGCCATCTCATCGGCCCCTCGCACGGGAGTGGCCGTGCCCAGGCTCGCCTCACTGCCACTGCCTTGTCTGTTTATGCCTCAGAGGAGCAGTTTATCCTCTCCCAGGTTGCGCTTCTGGAGCAGGTGGAGGCTTTGGTGCCCATGCTGGACAGCAGTCATATCAAAGGTACCTCTCTGGGGCTGCAGCTCCACTACTCTACTTGGGGAGGTGGGTGGATGGGCAGGACTTCCCTGGGCTCAGGCCAGCTCTGCTCCTTGTCTTTATCTCACCCTGGGGGTACCGGACACCTGCACTGGGATTAAAATTTCCAGGGCAGAGAGCTCAGCTTCAGAATGTCAGGCAGTTTGGCACTAAGGACACTCATGTAAGGCCAGCAGCCTCCAACTCTGGGATTCCTTCTGTCTTCTACCCCATCCCTCAGCAGCTGTCCTTCAGGGTGCTGCAGGGCCCAGATTTTACTGTAAGAGTCCCTGCCAGGTGTGTCAATGGGTGTGAATTCTTCCTGCCGCACTGCCTAGTGCAGTCCCTAGGCCTGGGTTTTGACAAGCAGACCGTGACTTTAATTGAATCCAGATAGCCATCTTGTCTGTCTCTAGAGGTATTTTTCCCAGCTCCCCCTCCCTACCCCTGATCAGCTTCCTGCTGAGCATCTGACACCCATAAGCTGTGGGCCCAGCATGGTGGCTGAGGCTCTGGGTGTTGGATTCCAGGTGGCCAGCTTAGGGACCTGGCATTCATCCTCAGCCCACCTGCAGGCTCCCTGTTCCCTATAGGCCCGGCAGACCTGGTCCCGCTGGGCTGAGAGCAAAGGAACAGATCCCATGATAATCAAAGCTTCCTCTACTTGGCCCTGCTCACAGCCCTGGGGTGGGTGTTTGGGCAACTCTGGGAACCCCAGGGTTTTGTCTTCTTCTAGGGGCCTGCATCTTCCCCTCCCTTTTGGGTCCTAGAGTAAGACTGGGGTGGGCAGGGAGTCCCACCACCACCTCCAGAAGCAGTGGTCAATGAAGCTGGCGTTTGTTTAGCTTCTCCACTCAATACTCTAATCCTACCGAAGACCTAATAGACTATTGAGCAGTCCCGGGGGAAGGCACAAGCATCACTAGGCAGTGTGTGTTGTGTTTTACAGCCGTTCCTGAGCATGCCGCCCGCCTGCAGCGCTTGGCCCAGATCCACATCCAGCAGCAGGTATGGGAGGGGAGAGGACTGGAAGGGAAAGTAGAGGTGGTGAGGCTCCTAGTCCCCACCCCTGCCTCCTGGAGAAGCAGCCTCAGGCTTCCCTGATGTCAGCTTCAGGGGGAATTTAGGGTTTATCCTTTGTCTTCCATCTGCCTTCCAGAAGGGAAGGGACTTGCCTACGGTCACATCCAGGTCTCCTGCCTCCCAGAGTAGGGCTACCGGAGGTATCAGAAGATTGATGTTGGGAGGTACCCATGAATTCCTGGGGATGATGTGTCCTTAACTATGGTGGAAGAGCTGTTTTTTCACTATTCCCAGGCCCTAGCGTAAAGGTCAAAGAGGGTTCAGAAATAGGGGACAGGGAGGGAGGCATATGCTAGCAGGAATATTTGCTTAAATGTGTGGTTCACCCCCTCCTTCTATCAGCCTTAGGACTGCAGTTAGGCTACCCATACTGGAGCCTGAAAGTGCCTCTTTAGAAATTTTCTCCTTTTGGCACTGGGGTTAAACATTACCTTTTCTAGGCTCTATGGGGAGCGAGGGTCCCTGATGAGGTGGGCAGTGGGAAGCGGGGGCTTTGTCCAACTTTCTCTGCCACACCTTGGCTCCACAGGACCAGTGTGTGGAGATCACTGAGGAGTCCAAGGCTCTCCTGGAGGAATACAACAAGACTGTATCCTTTCTGCTCAGCCAGGCCCCTGAGGAGTGCTGTCCGGAGCCCTGTCCTTTTATCCATTTCTAGCTCTGTCTCTCATCCCATCCCAACCAGCCTGCCTATCCCCCTGCTGCCCGACACTTTAGGCAGATGCAAACCTCTCCACTCCCTCGCTCAGATGTCTGTTCTCACCTTGACCTGCGACCAGACAATGCTTCTCTCCAAGCAGTTCGTGCAGTGGGATGAGCTACTTTGCCAGTTAGAGGCTGCCAAGCAAGTGAAGCCAGCAGAGGAGTGATGGCTGCTTCCCATCCTAGGGTGGGCCAGGGCAGCCAGGCTCCAGGCCCTGTGCCAACCTGCCCTTGTAACAGGACAGAGCAGAGGCAGCTCTGTATTTATTGGATTCACAGCCTACCTGTCTGCACTCAGGTGGGGCTCTGGGGTCAGAGGTCTGGCTACTTGAGATTTGCTATTTGCACCCCCTCCCCTCATCAGTGTCCTGTTCCAAAGACAATAAACTGTACAGATTACTGGAGGTGTGTGTTAGCTTCCCGGTGTTGTGTGGGTATGGTGGTGGGGATGAGGTTGATAGGCCAGAGTTGTTGGCCTTTCTACTAGTTGGACTGAGAGCTATACTCGTCCTAGTCTGGCTTTCCGGGAGAGGTAGAGCTCTCAGGACGAATGCTCTCATTTGCTTGATGTGAGTGGAACATTCGTTTATGTATCCATTTATTCCACATTTACCAAGTACACTCTAAATGTCAGATGCCATACCAGGTGGGGAGGACACAGGTAGGGTCCACCTGATTCCTGCCCTGTACAGGCTAGCTGAGGAGACAGTCAAGGAAAAGGGGAGGGACAGGTGGCACCAGGGTTCTTTGGGGGCACAGAAGAAAAAGGAATGTGGGAAGCAGCCCTGGAGGGTGACATGCAGGGTTTTGAGAGCCAAGGGAGCAGCATGTGCAAATGCAGAGGGGAGCCTTTAAGTTTCTCTCTTGGGAGCCTACTTGGTTCTATTAGCCGAGAAGGGGAGACTAAAAGAGGTTTGGATGCAGGGGGCTTTTGGGGGGTGGGCCGTGGGGGGCGGTGGTACGGTTGGAAAGGAGAGCATGTTAAAGAGCAGAGAAACTGATGGTCCCTCACTCCACCAAGTGTTTGCTGCCCCCTTGTGGTCTCAGGGACTTCTGTGGCTCCAGGCCCCTTTCCATCTGGCCTGCCCACCAGCCCACCAGCACGGTCTCATTGGCACCTCAAATACAGCACGTCTGAAACTGGGAGACATCCTAGACTCCTCCCTCCTTCTTCGTTCGAACAGTCGTCAAATCTACCTCCTGGTATCTTCCAACTTAATCTACTTTTCCCCATTCCCACTGCCGTTTCTCTGGTTCATTCTTTCAACAAATGATTTATAACAAATATTTGAGCGCTTATTATACGCGGAGCAACGTACAAATCTCCGCGGACATGCCCCCGGGACTTTGCGGGCAGGAGTCACCAGCGGTTGCGGCCCGCCCCCGCCCGTGCTGCAGCCACAGTGCGCTGTGCACACGAACTGGTTTGACTTGCGCCTGATGAAACCCCCCCGTGGTTCGCCAGTGCCCACGGGGTGAGGTCCAAGCTCAGAACTCGCTGGCCAAGGCTCTCGCCCCCGCAGCAGCGGCCACTTCAAACGGCACCTCTTGCTCTTGTCCAAAGTGAAAGCCGCTGCTCCGCCTTTGCTGCTTCGGTGTGCTCAACGGGTAACGCCCGCCCTGTCATCTTCTAAGGGCCAAATCCTCCGCATCCTTAGGACGCGGGACTCCTCTGACGGCCGCTCCTCTCCTCCGCAGGGCTCTCTCCGCCCCAATAGGAGTGCTCCTTGCCCGGGGCTGAACAGCTGAGACAGCCCAAGTGCTCCGCCTCCTGGCCCAGCTCACTCTCCGGCGTCCCCCCACCTCTCGGTTTGCGGGCGGAGGCGCCGGGGTCCCCGCCCCTCAGGCCCCGCCCCGTCCGGCGTGCGCGGCCTCGCGGCCTTGGCGCGCTCCCGGGTGGCGCCATCTTGGCTTCGGATCGAGCTTGAGGGGTGTTCGGCCCCGGTGGTGAGAGCAGGAGCCCAGTGGGGTGGGGGCTCCTGGAGGTACGGGGAGGAGAGGGGAGGTCGGCTGCTGGGCCGCTGCGGCCTGCCGGGCACTGAGGGCGGCCCGTGGCGGTGGGGACCGCCGAGCCCGGCCGCCGGCGAACTGGATGCCAGGGTTAGCTCTAGCAGCCCTCGGCGTCAAGCCCCTGTTCCCGAGTGTCTGAGTGACCTGGGTTGGGGGGATCGACCCTGGGAATCTCCGGGTGAGGGGTGCTCGGCCCTGTCCTAAGGGTCCCGGAGTGGGGGAGGGGTCACTTCTGTTTTTGAGGAGCTTTTGGATGAGGGCTCTTGGCTCTGTGTCGGAGAGCTTGTGGCGTAGGGGCTTGGCCCTGTCCTCTGGGGGCACGAAGTGAGGGGCCTTGTCCCTGTCACCGCTTGGAGAGCCCAGGGTGAGGAGCACTCAGCCTTGTTCTCAGGGAGTCTTGGGTGAGGGCCCGGGCCCTGTCCCCAGGAGCCCCAGATGAGGGAAGTTCATTCCCAGTGCTAGGGAGCTTGGGATGAGGGGGCTTGGCCAGCGTTTGGGGAATTTGGTCCTGTCTCAGGGACTCCGGGGTCGGGAGAGGGTTATGGCCCTGTCCAGAGGAATGGGGTACAGGCCCCTCCCAGGGTGAGGCAGGCGTGGCCCCCTGTCCTGGGGATGAGGGCATATGGTCCTGTTTCTGGGAAATCTGGGATGAGGAGTGGGCCCACGTCCTAGAGAGCCGGGGTGGGGGGTGGGGGTTGGCCCAGGGCACCCTGCCTAGCATCCCTCTGACACTTCCCTGCAGTGGGCGGCAAGATTCAGACACGACAGCAGCCGGATGGAGCACTACCGGAAGGCTGGCTCTGTGGAACTCCCAGCACCTTCCCCGATGCCCCAGCTACCGCCTGATACCCTGGAGATGCGGGTCCGAGATGGCAGCAAAATCCGCAACCTGCTGGGCCTGGCGCTGGGGCGGTTGGAGGGCGGCAGTGCTCGGCATGTGGTGTTCTCAGGTTCTGGCCGGGCTGCAGGCAAGGCTGTCAGCTGTGCTGAGATTGTCAAGCGGCGGGTACCAGGCCTGCACCAGCTTACCAAGCTGCGCTTCCTTCAGACCGAGGACAGCTGGGTGCCAACCTCACCCGACGCAGGCCTAGATCCCCTCACGGTACGCCGCCATGTGCCTGCGGTATGGGTACTGCTCAGCCGAGATCCACTGGACCCCAATGAGTGTGGCTACCAGCCCCCAGGGGCACCCCCTGGCTTGGGCCCCACACCTACCTCCAGCTCTGGCCCCCGACCCCGAAGAAGGGCTCGAGACACCCGGTTTTGAAGACCTGCTGGCAAGCTGTTCGCCAGGCCTGAATGTCTAGGATGGCTGGGCCTTCTTTGAGAAGCCTCTGTAACTGCTCAACACCCCCAACAAGACTTGAGTCTACAGAAGTGGGCCTCCCTGTCCTGCTTCCACTTCCCTCTGGCTTGTGGAAAGGGACTGCTATGAGGAGTGACAGGTGTGGAGTCTCTGCCGGGTTCTGGATTGCCTTCTACCTACAGTGCCTCTGATCTACCTTCTGACAGAGGTCCAAGGAGTGTGTTAGGAAATAAAGGTTCTGCCCATTCGTCTGATGAGCCTCTGCTTGGCCTGCTGTGTGGAGGTGGGATTAAGGGAGTGGGAGTCCCTGCCCTTGACCCCCAGGAGCTCACAGGCTAGAGACAGGAAGGGTAAGCTCAGGTTGGTGCTGGCAGGATCTAGAGTCGATAAGAAGCCTCAAGCAGTAACCTGACTGGGCCTAGACCCCTGGGTGGCTGTCTGCTTCCTGTTTTGGGCTGGTTTAAGGACTCTGCCAGGTCAGACATTTTTCTCCACCTGCAGCATATACCTCATTTTATTGCACATTGCAGATGCTGCATATTTTACAAAGTGAATGTTTGTGGCAAGCCTGCATTGAACAAGTCTGTCAGTGCCATTTTTCCAGCAGTGTTTGCTCATTTCGTATCTCTGTCACATTTCAGTAATTCTCAATATTTCAGAATTTTTCATTATTATTATATTTGTTATAGTGACCTATGATCAATGATCTTTGATGTCACTACTGTAACGCACTGAAGGCTCAGATGATGGTTTGCATTTTCTAGCAATAAAATATTTCTAAATTGAGGTATGTACATTGTTTTTTTAGACATAATGCTATCGCACTCTTAATAGACTACAGTGTAGTGTAAACATAACTTTTGTAAGCACTGGGAAACCAGAAAATTCATGTGACTCGCTTTATTGAGATCTTCATTTTATTGAGGTGGTATGGAACTGAACCCAAAATATCTCTGAAGTATGCCTGTATTATCGTATAGTGGTTAAAATCGTGGTCTTGGGCACCAGGCTGCCTGGATTTGAATCCTGGTTCTGCCACTTACTAACAAGTTACTGCTGTGTGACCTTGGGCAAGTTACTGCTCTGTGCCTTAGTGTTCTCATCCATGAAACAAGATATAGTGCTTACCTCATAGGCTTGTTATGAGGATTAAATGTAGGAATATACATATGATTCTTAGATACCACCTGGGCCTGTATACACTCAGCCCTCCATATCTGTTGATGCAGAACTCGTGGATACAGAGGGCTGACTGTACTACATCATTTCATATAAGGAACTTAAACATTTTGGTTAAAAAAAAAAAAATCCATGGGGGCTCCTGGAACCAATTCCCTCAGGATACTGAGGGATGACTGTAAATGTTAATTGCTCTCATTATTAATGACTCAGCTTACAAATATGCCTTTTCCTTAAAAACATAACCTCAGTCCCACATTTTCCATTCCTGTCTCATCCTTTCCTTTTTACCCCTTGCTGTTCCTTTTCTGTCTCATCTTGGCCATAGACTCTCAGGTTCACCATGGTCAGGTCAGGGGCCTGAGGAGAGCGGTGAAGATTGCAGTGGTAGCCAGTGGGGTACAGGAACCAGAACAGGATTGTGGGCAGTAGTAGACTCAGTGAAGAGTTGAGTGAATTGGGTCTCCCACTGGATTTTAAGGTCTTCTCCATTGTGTCCAGTAGCCTGGGTGTCCAGTCACCAGGAAAGCACAAAGTTCGGGCTCTTCTGGGCCCATGTGGCAGGGTGGGCACAGCAGTTTGAGTGTTGAAGTGATAGGCTGAGGGGATAGGGCCAATAGGGGCTTAGAGCAGGGCTGAGGGGACCACAGGGCCAGCAGGCTGTGGTCAAAACTTTGAACACTGCATCTTTTGCTTTCTGAGGTAAGTTGCCCAGAGTGGAGGGGTGGGCGATGGAGATTCAGGGGATATTAGGAGAGACAGGAAACCCTCTCAGCAGCTGCCCAGCTGGGCCTCTCAACTGCAGAGGATCATGAAGCATCTAACACACTCCTTGAGGCTGTGGTCATGACTTCGGTGTCTTGCTGCCAGCAACTGTGTGACTTCTCCCCATTCTCTTTGTGGCTAATTCAGGGTTTTTCTTCCCACCCAGCTTCTGCATAGTGCCTTTTCGCTGAGCGTCTCCACTTGAGTGTCTTCTACCATCAACAACTCTCTGAGTATCATTGGCTTCTTGCAGGCTGTTGATCTTTGGCTCAGCATCCCATCCTGACCTAGCCTGCTGTGGCCAGGTGGAATGATCAATGGAATAAGCATAGTGACCTGTGTTGAGGGAAGGATTCAGTAAGGTGGCATCACAAGCTCTGGGAGTCCTAGGATGGGCTCCCAATTGGGCAGCTCATCATTAAGGCACCACCTGGGGTCTCCAGGGTGATGGCAGGGGTAGTGTGGAGGGAAACTGAGCTGGGGTCAAAATCCCTTGGGAAGAACAGGATCTGCAGTTCAGAGAATCAGGAGATAGGACACAGGCTGAGGGAGAGATGGCTGGGTTCTGGGGCCTTTTCTCTGCTTGACCTCTACAGGGCCTAGTTGGGGCCTACAGGAGGAATTGCAGGGAGGGAGCCAGAGAGAGGTGAGGCCTTTAGAGTCAGAAAGCCTGACCAAGCTTAGGAGGGAGGGAGCATAAGAGTTAACGTATAATTGCCGATTCAGTTTCTTTACTTTCCACTTTCTCCTTAAGTCACTGTAGTATGGCTTCTTCCTCCATAATCTCTTAGAAAAGGTAAGGGCACAAAAGGTAAGGAAGTGCAGATAGCTTTTTCAAGAAACTATTGTGATGGGAGGGGAGAGGTGCCTGTGGGATACAGAGAGACTTTTACTTATTTGTTTAATGAATTAGCAAAGACTTGTTTGTAGGCTGATGGGCGAAGCCAATAGAGAAAGGGATTAAAGATGCAGGAGATTGTGGCTAACCCAGAGTGAGGCTCCTGGGGGAGATGAAAGGGAGTGGGCCTTGGAGCATGGAGGTATGGCCATCACAAAGGGAGGAGGAGAGCAGACTCCCTGGAACAGGAGGGAAGGAGTTGAGGATGGCTATGCACACAGATGGGTGAAGAGGTAAAGGTGGGACATAAGAGAATTCAGAGTTCAGAAGGCTTTTAATCTCTTGAAGCAAGAGTCCAGCTCTGCTGCTGAGAGTAGAGCAAGGAGGCTGGTGTTGCAATTGGGAAAGATACCTAGGGAGGTACAGGAGGATGACCAGTCAGGGCTAAAAGCCCAGTTGAGGCTGATGACCATGAACTTGGAATATCAGTCAGGGTGTGTGCGCTCCAGCAGCACCCACAGGACAAGTGAAGACTCAGAGGAAGCACTGTTGCATTCTTCTAGACTAGGTCAAGACAGGCAGAAATGATGGAAGAATAGTGAGGAGACTAGCAAGAAAGTGTATGTGGTGAAGGCCCGAGGAATCCAAACTGGGTCAGGAAAGACGTGAAGATAGAGAGGGGCAGGGGTCAGTGGCCTAGACCCCATGAAAATGGGTGGGGTGGGGTGAGGTGGAGTCGATGAGAGAACTGGGGTAGGGTATCAGCTGTACCAGTTTCTAGGGCTCCCATAACAAGGTACCACCAACTGGTGGCTTAGAACAACAGAACTGTACGGCCTCACAGTTTTGGAGACTAGAAGTCCAAAATCAAGGTGTCAGAGCCATTTCCCTCTGACACCTGCAGGGGAATCTTTCCTTGACTGCCTAGCTTCTGGTTTGCCAGCAGCCTTTGGCCTTCTTGGCTTTTGGATGCATTACTCCAGTCATCCATCTTCACACTGTCTTCCCTTTGTGTCTGTTTCTGTGTCCAAATTTCTCCTTTTTATAAGGATGCTGGTCATACTGGATTAGGGGCCATCCCAATGACCTCATTTTAACTTGCTTACCTCTGTAAAGATCCTATTTTCAGATAGGGTTACATTCTGAGGTACTAGGGCTTAGGACTTCAATATATTTTTATGGAGGGATGCAATTCAACACATAACAGTAGCTGAAGAATGAAATGGAGTCAGTGAATTTGAGAGTTTTAGGAGCTGACAGGACTTACTAGTGGGCATGAGAGTAGATAGTTGGGTGGCCTGGAGGGAAAGTCACTGAAGATGAGGTTGAGGAATTAAGAGGCTGGGGAGGACAGTGTGTGGAGGAGGCCGGGAGCAGCCAGGATAGAATGTGCTGAGCATTCTCACTACCTGCCTTGGAGGTGGCACGTACAGCGAGTCCCCTTGAAATGGGGCCTTCAGAACAATATGACGAGGAGTTATATACCTCCCATATGCAAACAGGCACCAAGTCCTGACAATTTTGCTTCCTAGGTCTCTCTGCATTCCCACAGCCTCTGCTGATTTGTGCCCATCATTGTCTTAAAACAGCCTCCTTGCTGGTCTCCCTGCTTCACTCCCCTCTGAACTGTCCAAACCAAGCCAGTGGCTGTTCCCTTTGTTTAGAATGCCCTTCTGCCAGATACCTGCATGGCTGTCTCCCTCCCTCCTTTAAGTCTTTGCTCAAATGTCACCTCAACGAGGCCTACTTTGACCACTCCATTTAAAACTGCAGTCAAGTACTTCTGATATCCCTTACCCTGCTTGCTTTCTTTTCTTTTCTTGTCTGTCTGTCTTTCTTTCTCTTTCTTTCTTTTTTTCTTTCTTTCTTTTTCTTTCTTTTCTTTCTTTCTCTTTCTCTTTTTTCTTTCTTTCAAATATAACTTACTTCCTTAATGTTTTTGTTTATTGTCTGTCTCCTCCTGATGAGAATGTAAATTCCAAATGGGCAGGAATCTTTCTTTTGTTCAGTGATATAACCTATGGATGTTGAACGTTGCTTGGCACATAGTAGGTGCCTCAGAAGTATTTAATAAGTGAATGAATATTGAGTCTCCAAGTGTGTGGCTAAGCCTCTGGGCCATACCCACATCTGTCATTCTTTTGCTCCCTTAGTCTCTCCGTGCCCAGATTAGAAGACAAGATCCAAATTCATTCATTGGATGGCCTTAAAGGACCCCCTTTATTGGTCACATGCCACAGTCCATCTTTGGCTTGGTCCCCTTGGACTCTGGGCTCTGGCCACACTAACTCCTCACTCTTCCCACTTGCCATGAGATTTTTCTTCCTCTGAGCCTTTGCTCTTGCCATTCTGTCTGCTTAGAACTCATCAAGATTGTTCAGAGGACGCCAGTGGCACTCCGTCTTCAGGGCCTACCTCCTCACTCCCCTCTATTTGCCTGAAACTCAGGGATCAGGCCTGATGCTATAAGGCATCACCACTCCCAGGTGATGTCTGGCTGCACTTCTGAGTCTGTCCACAAGATGACAGCATCTGCGAAGAAATGGCCCATCCCTTCCCTTTGTAGGGTCTGTGCAGAGTCGGGACACAGAGTAGTAGTGGCTTGAAATTTGGCCTTCGATAAGCTTAGTGACCTCTCAGTTATTCAACAAATAGCTAATTAGCACCCATAATGTGACAAATATAGTCACTGGGCTTGGAAGCTCCAGCCCCATGAGGGCTATAAGCCATATATATATAGGTGATTTCATTATTAGTGTGGTAAGTATAGAAATTAGGGAAGTTCATTAGATTTCAGGAGTTCAGAATCCCTCGTCCAGTCCTTAGGGACAGGCAAAGCTTCAAAGAGAAGGAGGTAATGCCTGTGTTGAATCTTGAATAAGAGCTTTGACTTCCCTGGCGGTCCATTAGTTAAGACTCCGTGCTTCCAACGCAGGGGGCGCCGGTTCCATCCCCTGTTGGCGGAACTGAGATCCTGCATGCGGGCACGGACAAAAAACAAAACAAAAAAAAAGCTGGAAGAAAAGTGGAAAGGACATTCGGGGTGAAGGGCAGGCATGAGCTAAGGCACGGAGGTGAGAAGAGCTTAGAGATGATCACTGGAGCATGAAGTTCAAAGCAGGGAGTATGAGGAATGAGGCTCAGAGGAGGGTGGGGTGCTGGACTGGAAAGGCCTGAGTGCCTGGCCAAGGAGCTTGCACTTTTTCTTGAGAGTGATGGAGGTCTCTGAAGGCGATAAGGAGGGAGTGATGTGGGATATCAGATTGATGTTTCAGAGGGACCTCTGGCTGCTACAGTGTGGAAAGTGGATTGGGGACACAGGGCAGGGAGAGCAGTGAGGAGGCTGCTGCAGGGATCCAGGGGAAGATGGTGAAGCCAAAATTATGGCTGGAGAAGGCCCTGGAGAAGCCCCACCCAGCCCACAAAAGCTTTCAAGGCTTGGCACTTTGAAAGGGTTCTTAGCCCTAGGCAGCCTCTCCCACGCCATTTGAGCCACCTCAGCCCTTCTGTTCCTGAGACTCCTTTGGGCTCTGTCCTAGCTCCTCTGGTTATTCTGGCTGGAACCAGGTCTCTGTCAGTTTCCATGTGGAGGCCTCAATGTCCTAGGTCCCTCTCTGTTGGTAGATCTGTAGCCGTCAGCTCAGCATACACGCCAGCCCCTCTGAGTGTGATCCCTTCATGCACCTTCTTCTTTGACTCCAGATAGGAGTGTGACTGAGGGGCCTCCTCCACCAGGGAGCCAGGGTGAGCGCTGGTCACTGACTGCCGTGCACCGTCCACTAGAGTTCATGTGTGCACATGTGAGTGAGTGTGTGTGCAAGTGCACGCATATGTACTGTCGGCAGGACTGATGCTGAGGGAAGGGCATCCCTAGAAAGCAGAGGGATATCACCTGAGGAAAGGTCTGGAGGTAGGAAAGTACAGGGGGTGTTTGGGGAGCAGGGGGGATGTTGTTAGCAGGGTCTGGCAGGGACGGGTCAGGGCCTGCGAGGTTGGGCCTGGAGCCATGACTGTGTACTGCAAGCAGGGGGCGCCACAGCCAGGTTTTGAGCAGGGATTGAGAGAGTCACCTTCATTCACAGTCTCATGAATATGCACGAAAACCTGTTGAATTATGCAGATAGAAAGGATGTAAATGTATGTGCAAATTTGATGCTGCCCTCCCCGTTGCTATGGAAACCAAAGAATAGCAAGTGGGGGGTCCAAACCCTAGGGAGACCAGGCTGGAGAGACTGGAGACCAGGAGACTCTCCTGTGTCGCCTGCTTTCCCCATTCCTGCTGTTTTGATCTCATTCTCTGTCTCAGTCTGTCTCCCTTTGCCTTGCTCTCTCTCCATCTCTCTGCCTCTCTCGATATTTCTGTCTCTCTGTCTTCTCCATCTCTACTTCTCCCTCCTAACTGTTTTTCCTTTCTGTCTCCTAGTCTCTGAGTGTCTGTGTCTGTATATTGTTGACTCCATGTCACAGTTGCTCTATGACTCTGAGACACTGTTTCTGCCTGACTCCATGTCTCTCCCTATCTTTGTCTCTGTGTCTTTAATTCCATAGCTCTCCCTTCTTCTGCGTCTCCCTGTCTTTGTGTCTCTGACTCTCCCTCCTGCATCTCCCTCTCTCTGTGTCTCTGACTCACATCTTTATTTCTCTGCATCTCTGTGTTTGTGTCTGACTCTGTGTCTATTTCTTGGTCTCTCTCCCAGGTTCTCTCTCTCTTCTCTTTTGCTCTCTCTGAACCTCTTATCCCAATGCTTGTTTCCATCTGATGGGAAGGACAGGAAGCTGCACATCTGCCCTTGCCTGATGGGAGACTCCACCCCTGGCCCAGCTGCCCACATGTTCAAGGATTCCTAGGCTCTCTCCCCACATAAAATCCTGTTTTTGGTCTGGCCCCTGTCACAGTGTTGCCACAGGATCCCCATGACAGACCCAGGCTGACTGCCAGGACACCAGGACTCCCAGCCTCTGCCTGCTGTGTGACCCTTACTTGTGTTTCTCCCTCTCTGGATCTGTAGCCACAGCTCTCTCTCCTTGAAGCTGGTGGGCACCTTGAGGCAATGATGTGCTGGGAATAGCGAATTGAGAGACAAGTCTTAGTGGTTCACCCATCTGGCCCTCTGCCCAAGGGCTGACTTGAGGGGCCTAGTGGGGCCCCAGGTATGGGGTCATCTGGGGCTAGTTGAGACCAATCCTGGCCCCCAGAGAAGACTCCTTGCTGAGCCACAGAGTCAAACAGCAGCCTTTCCACAGCCTATCAATGCTCCTGCCTGCTGCAGCCTCAGCCGTCCCGTTCCCTGGTGGGGGTCCTTTGTTTGCCTCTCCTTCATTTGGTTTATGTTTATACAATACCTATTTCACAGGTGCCTTCTGCCTTCACAGATAAACAGTGATATAGAAGTGACATCTGGACTTTCTGTGTCCCTGCCCCCCCAAGAAGGGGCTCTTTGGTCCAAGTGAGGAACCTAGACTCTTCAACCCCCAGTTTCCTATCCCTGGTGGCTTCAGTTTGGGGGTGCAAGAGTCATGGATCAAGGTTAAGAGAGACAGAGACATGCCTCCATACAGGGTTTGGAAGGGGGTATGGGAAGCTCAGAACAGGACTTGGGGTGAGGGAGGGCTAGAGTGTTTTGAGGGCAGGTAGACCACCCTATGTAGAGGTGGAGGGCTTCCCCTTTTGGTCCTGGGCTCTTGGCAGCTTGCCTTCCCTCCAAGCAGGCTCTAGATATGGCGGATCTGGCTTAGGCCCAAATGCAGGGGTGGCCAGAGCAGTCAGGGCAAGTCCCCCCTCCTCCAAGAGGCTGCCAGGCTGAGCCCCCAGCAATCCTGCCCCTCCAGAAAGGACACAGACACAATCACTCTTCCCACTAACTGTGATTCACCCACGTTCAGGCCCAGGCGTGATCCCACTGCCAGGAATTCCATGTGTGAATTAAAAACCTCCCCGGACACCCCACCCCACTCGACCTGGGCCAGTTGTGCCAACCTGGCTTGGAGCAGGGTCAAACAGGGTTGTCTGGGGGGGCTGCAGGCAGAGCTGGACACAGGGGGAGGACAAGGGGTCAGGAGAAATGTTGAGAGACAGAGAATGAGGTAGCTAGCTAGATGGAGAGAAAGACGTCTCTGAGGAGACACAGAGAGAGGGATGGGGAGAAGCCAAAGCCAGAAGGGGCTCTAGTACCCACCAGGCTGGTGCTTATCACTTGACTGGATTATCTCATTTAACTGAATTTTCACAACAGTCTTAGGCATTAGGCATGATTATGATCCCATTTCACTCCTGGGGTAATTGAGGCACAAAGATATTAAGTCACTTGCCTGAGGCCACAAAGCCAGTAAGTGGTGGAGTAAGATCCCTTCAGTCCCTCTGAAGAGCCAAGGAGAGAGGCAGACTTAGAGACAGGTGGAGACAGATTTCCACAGCAGCACTCCCAGGGAATTTGGGGATCCTGGAATCATCAGGCAGCTGTGCAGGGCGAGGGCCTTCCCATCAGGCCAGCAAACATGCGGGCGGCTTCCTGTCCTTGTTGTCAGAGATAAGGACTGCGGCAGAGAGAGACATCAGAGCAGGGAGAGAGATGGAAGGGGAACCCCGGGCCACAGAACTTGTTGGACCTTCCTCCTCCCTGCCACCCTGGGGTGCAGCCTGTCCTGCTCCTGCTTCACATCCAGCCCAGCCAACACCTGGCTCTGGTGGGGCCCAGGCTTGAAGACTCCTTCTTTCTTTCTCACGTCCTTGTGGAGCACCTGCTAGTTGAGAGGCACTTCTGCCCCACATCTCTACCTCTCTCTTTTCTTTCACTTTTGAGAAATCCTTCCCATTGTCTTACTTCAGCCCCCTACGGTAGCTTTTTCAATAAGAGATCAAGATTAGAATTTGGGGATGCTTTGATATGGGGGGTTAGCCTAGTATACTCTGAGGTTGTCTGAGCACAGAGAGGAGGTCCCCGAGGGCTGGCCTTGGTTGCCTTCTGGTTGGATGCCCTTTCTAGTTGGTATGGGGAAGAGGAACATCGGCCCAGCCGGTGGGGACCTAGAGGGCTGAGCTGTCAGCAGCAGGGAGGATCTGGCAAGAAGGAAATCAGGAGCTATCCTGGGGGAGCTGGGGAGTCAGCGTTATGGTTTCTAATGTCTTAGCCCTGGTTTCAATTACCCCCAGGGTCCCCAGGGCTCCCTGACTTCTGTGGGCTCCCGAGCTCAAGAAGGCTCAGGACCCTTCTGAGACCAGAAACCAGGGACTCCAGTATGGAGACAGGGGAGCTTTTCCGTTCTCTTCTTCCCCTGCGCTTGGCTGAGAGGTGCCAGACCAAGTAGGGCTCCGGGACAGCAGGGAGGCTGGGGAAGGGGGGCCCACCCTCTGCTCACAGGCGCCTGTGGAGGGGCTACATCAGCCAGCTCCATAGCACCAGCTTGGCCCCGCTGGCCTCATCCCACTCCTGGCTGCTAAAGCCCAGGGCTCTTTCTTAGCCTCACCAGACTCCTTTTTGGTCCCGTGACAACCCTGACTCCTGGCTCTCCTTCTGCTTCTGGGACTAACCCCTTCCCTGCCCTCTCTGTCTTTTAATCATGCTTCCCAGGGTTTCAGCCTCAATTTTCTCCTCCCCTCCCCCTCGTCATTCCCTTTCCCTGCTGCCTGATCTATCTTGTCATCTTCCAGCACCCTCATAGTGCTCAGGTCAGTCTGAGATGTTGATGAATGTCCGTGCAACCGGCACGAGCCAGGGTAGAGGGCCCTGGGAGCTGTGGAACACAGACTGCACGCCTCCAGCCGCCCGCCCTCTCTCAACTTCTCTGCCCTCTCCATCCTCGCCCCTCCTGGCTGTCATCCCACAGACGCTTCAGTTGGCCATGTCAAGCCCCAGCTCCCTCTCCAGCTCTGTGAATGGCACAATCATCTCCCAGCCACTCATGCCAAAAACCTGGGAGTCCTCTGTGCTTTTGTACACAGTGTTCCCTCTGGGCCTGGCACACAGTAGGTGCTAATAAATGGCTGTTGAGCTGAATTTAACTCAATTTTCCCTCATGAACTCCTCCGCTGCCTCTGTCTGTTTCCCTGGGGCTTGGTGTCTCTGGCATTCAGTCTCCAAATCTCTAATCTTTCTCTGTCTTCTGAATCACCACAGTTGAGTTTCTGGGGGGAAGTTTCTCCGTTCTCCCTCTGCCCCAGGGAATCACAGGGTGTCCAGGAAAGGAGTTGTGGGAGATGAAGGGAGGGAGCCAGTCTCGGGGCCACATGGCCCTCAGTCTGGTTTGGAAATCCCAGCCTTCTTATCAGGTAGGCAGCTCTACAGCAGCAGGGATCAAGGTGCGCTGGCACTGGACGGGGACAAACCTTTAAAGACATGTGCTTCCCCCATGAAGAATGGGAGGTGAGGGAGATCAGGGCTCACAGGGATGGAGAGAGAGAGGGAGGGAGGGCGGGACTTTGTGTTTCTGAGCAGGGAATTAGTTTCATGCAAATTTTTGCAACACAAGATGAAAAACTTCATCTGTGATTGTGTAAGTCTGTGTTCTTGCTCCCACCTTCTGACACACAGAGCTGCTAACCCCTAGTTTCTCTTTCCTCCCCTGTCCGTCTCTCCCCAACACCTCTGGATCCTCTACCCTCTCCCTGACCATCTGCTTCTCTTTCCAGACAACCCGGAGCCTGGGATCACAACCCGGAGCCTGGGGTGAGGGGCCTTGGGAGAGCCGACCCTGGACTGAGTGTCCAGGGGTCCTGTTCTCTGTGTATAGGGCAACATGGGGGTGCCTCCAGGGGCCATGGGAGCAGATGAAGAAGATGAATCTGAGTGCCCACCCTCCGTCCCCCAAAGCCCTGTACCGTCTCTTCAGCCCCATGGCCCTGCCCCCATCAGGCTGGAGGTCTCTCTCCCACGGGTCACTGCAAACACCTCCTCCCCAGCTGTCCCACCTCTAGCCTTAGCCCTTCTCACCACCCTCTACCAGCAGACTCAACTTTCTCACTAGAAGGCAAATCTGGTTCTGTTCCTCACCTACTTTATGCCTTTCCAGGCCTGTGTGACCTTGGCACCAAAGGCACTTCAGGATGTGGTCTCTGAGCCACTCATGATGCCTCATCCTCCTGCCTTCTAGGTTTCTGCTTAAACCCTTACTGGTTACCAAACCCTGTTTCCCATCCCTCAAGGCTGTGACCCGTCCAGATAGGCTCCCTCCCGTGTATCCTGGGACTCTGCTCCCCCAGGTCCTGCTTGCATCATTCATTCATTCACTCATTCAACATTTATTTAGACCTATTTCACATGGTAGGAGCGCCTGTTCTGTGCCAGACCCAGCTCTAGGTGCCTGGAGGTGGAGGCCACAGGGCTGCCCTCATGGAGCTCACAGGTGCCACACAAGTAACTAGGTAGGTAAACATCACACTAACTGCTCTAAGGAAAAAAGAGTATGGCACTCTGGGGGAGGGCAGAGGGGCTTAGTCTAGGCTTGTCTTAGGTGACATTTAGGCTGTCATCTCTCCCCTGAGGGGCCTGTGGAGTCAGACACGGCACTGTCACATGGACAAACTAAATACTTACCTATTTTTTTTAGTATCCATCTTACCTGACTAGGATGTGAGTCTCATGAGGGCAGGAGATTTTTAAACTTTTTTTTTTTTTAGGCAAAAAGTAAACAGTAAAGCACACAAATCTTAAGGGCACAACTTAAATTTTGACATATGTATGTACACTCTTGGAAACCTCCCACTCCCCCAACAAAGGTAACTGCAATTCCAGCTTCTATCACCATAAATGAGTTTTGCCTGTTCTTCAGCTTTATATAAATGAAATCATTCAACGCATACTCTTTTGTGTTTGGTTCTCTTTTTTTTTTCCTTGCTCAACATTCGGCTGGGAGCTTTATCCATTTTTGTTGTGTGTAGCTATAGCTGGTCCTTTTCCATTGCTGTAACTATATCACAATCTATTCATTCATTTGGTTGTTTCCGGTTCGAGGTTATAATGAATAAAGCTACTAAGAACACTCTTGGTGAACATACACAATAATTTCTTTTGGGTATATATCTAGGAGAGGAATTGCTGGGTCATAGGCTATACATATGTTTAGCTTAGTGGATCCTGCCGAACAGTGTTCCAAAGTGGTTGTAACGACTTATACACCCACCAGCAGTGTGTGGAGTTTTAGTTGCTCCACATCCTTGAGAGGGAAGGGATTTTTGTCTGTTTGGTTCATTGCTATATACCACCTCTTAGATCAATGCCTGGCATATGCTAAGTGCTCAATACATATTTATTGACTGCCTTATGAATGGAGGAGCCATCAGCATTCCTGGGGTCCTGTTCTGGCTCTGGCACTAACTTGCTGTATGACTCTGGGCAGGTGACTCCCCCTCTCTGAGCTGTTTGCCTGTCTGTAGCATAAGGGGAAGGACCCTGGGGGCTTTGCCTTCCAGCACCAGCTGGGTGCTGTGAAAGCTGGACACCTGTTCATTCATTCACTCCACTTGTACTGACCAACATCCTTTTATATACCAGGCTGGTGAAGGTGTGATCTGTGACGTGCCACTGACAACCTCTTTCAGGTCAGCCAAGACCAGGGGTCACTGCCCATCTTATCCCCAACTCATCCTCCTGGAGACCGCTCCTCCTCTCTCTGTCCAGCCCTGACCCCAGGGGGAGGGGGTCTGGACTGAGCCTGCAGATGGAAAATGTGATTAATAATAAAAAAAAACATCCAAGAGGAAGAGACCAGGAAAACAACTTGGGGAAGGCTCCTCGCCCAGGGGTGGGGGGGCCATGTCCTGGGCTTTGGGACAGCTCCGGCTGCCCTCCCGCCGCCCTTTCTGGGAAGCTGCCACAGGAGTTGTTGATTTTAGCCAAAAGTGAAAAAAAGCCACCCTAATTATTTATGAAAAAGATGCCTCCTTGGTGTAAATTACACTTCCCCTGGGAGCTGCCCCCTACTCGGTTACTCGCCTCTTGGTGGTACCCCTGCTTGGTTAGGCTGGGGGGCCCTGGAGACACTGGGCGGGGGGCAGAGGAGAAATTTCAACATGAAATGTTTTGTTCATTAACAGAGAACATAGGGGGAAATTCCCTTTCTGCCTGGGCCTGGGCAGCCCAGGCAGATACTCAAAAGCTACTGTGAAAAATTGAGTTTGGGCTGCAGAGTGGGGTGGGGGTTATGCTGGGGTGGGGGTGGGGGGTGTCACAGATAGTCTCTCCCCTTCTCTTAGACTCCTGACTTTCAGGAGCTTCCTGAGCCTTAATCCTCCCTCCTTTCAGGGATTTCATTCCCAATGTCTCAGGTTGCCCTCAAGCTTCCTTCTTAGCAAAACGGGAGGAACTGGGGTTAGACTGGAGTTAGAACTGCCAACTAAAGAGGAAGGAAGGATATCAAAGGGAGGGAGGGGGGCCTTGGACCTATCCAGATAATTTAGAATTCTGATGGAATATGTTGGGATCGGTAGGCAACAAATCTGAGGGGGGCCTGGAGCAGGAGTGGAAGCATCTCTATCTCTCAGTGGCTTTAGAGAACCCCAGGGAGGAAGGGGAGATGGCTCCAGAGAACTCCTAGAGTATTCAACAATTCCAGGCTGAATACTTAGGCACCAACATTATGGCTTCAGCTCTCACCCATTCTCTACCTTTAGGGGATCTTTGCCCTTTTCTGGTGCTAGAGATTGGAGGGTTCAGGGCACACTCAGGTGGCGATACAGATGACAGGATTCCAGAAGGGGGTCTGCAGGGGGTGTTGTAAGTGGGGCCTAGATGCTGTCCCAGGATGTGGGTGAGTCGTCTCTGGGGGTCTGAGCTGGACCCTGAGTGTGCTGGGGGGCGTGCTCTGGGTCCCCCTCCTTGGCTCAGCCTGGGGCTGTGTCGGATCAGGTTTCTCGGCGCCTGGAGCCTCTGTGAGGCCGAGCTGTTCCCGGGCCCCAGCCAAGCAGCCCCGGGCGCTGGCACTGCGTGAGGAAGCAGGAGGGGGGTGAGGGGGAGCGAGGAGGGGGGCTGTGAGGGCGTTTACGTAACCGCCTCCTGGAGCCCGCCCGGACCCGCCAAACCCCAGTGTGGGACTCTGTGTGATTGAGAGCGTGTGTGACTCTGCGCGTGTGCCTGTGTGACACGTGGTGTGACTGAGTACATGGTTGTGTGGGTGACTGTGTCTATATGTGGTATGGTGTATAAGTGCGTGATTCGGGGAGTCCCGCCCTTCTGAGACCTCTAACCCCCAGCCCCAAGCAGGGGTCCCTGACTCCCAGTGTGCCATAGTGAGGTTCAATATGTAAGTTTGACTCTTTGAGGCCAGGTGTGTGACTTTACATAATGTGTGTCCGGCATTTTCTTAAAATTTATTTTATTTTTGGCTGCTTTGGGTCTTTGTTGCTGCCCGTGGGCTTTTCTCTAGTTGCGGCGAGCGGGGGCTACTCTTCGTCGCAGTGCACGGGCTTCTCATTGCGGTGGCTTCTCTTGTTGCGGAGCACAGGCTCTAGGTGCACGGGCTTCAGTAGTTGTGGCGCGCTGGCTTAGTTGCTCCGCGGAATGTGGGATCTTCCCGGACCAGGGCTCGAATCTTTGTCTCCTGCGTCCGCAGGTGGATTCTTAACCACTGCACCACCAGGGAAGCCTATGTCTGGCATTTGTAGGTAAGATAGAGGCTCTGTGTGAGTGTTTGTGATGCTGGGTAGCCAGGTATGTGCCTCACGGTGGACCTTTCTGATGGCATAGCAGGTTAGAAATAAACACCATTTCCCCTAGGAGTACTGGAAAATGTAGGTGGGGTGGGGGCTCTCTTTCCTTGAGGACAGCACGAATGGGGAAGGCTCCTTGCTACCCAAAGGCTTGGGATGGCACAGTTATCTTCTGGGGAAGGGGGATGGGAGGTGGTTCAAGTTAAGGTCACTTGCCAGGGTAGAGCCAAAAGTCTTTCATGGTGGGTATAAAATTCCAGGGAGTTTTACAAAGTCAAGGGGAACCTCCCCCCTCCCCAATTTCCCAAGGCCTTCCAAGATTATCAAATCTGGGATAACCATCATTTGCAGGACACTAGGGTTCTGAACTGGGGGCGTTATTTCCCACTGCCCCTCATAGGAGAGGCAGATGGTGAAGATGGGGTAGGGCTGGGAGAGGGTGTCAGCGAAATGGGGTTTGGCTTAAGGATAGCGGTGCCATGAGACAGAGGGGGGCTGGTGCAGAGCTGGGGATACTGGGGATAGGGGCGCCTAATAAAGCTGGAGAGGAGGCAGGGCCAGTTCTTGCAAGGCTTTGAAGAGCTGCCAACGAGGCTTGGCTTTGCCCCAGGGAAATGGGGTCCAGGAGGGTTCAACACGGAAGCTTAGAAAGCTCAGAAGCTAAAAAAAAAAAAAAAGAAGAAAGCAAGCTCAGAAGCTCATGTGTAGATAGAGCATTGGAGCCAGCAGGAGCAGAAACCCACGAGTAATCTGTTGCCCCAGCTGAGATGCAAGGAGAATCGCTTTTGGACCAGGCGGTAGCGGCGGGAGGGAGAGGGGGGGCCGCACCCCGGTTGCTCAGTAGGTGGGCGCTGCCTCTCTGTTGGAGCCGCAGCTTGAGAGAGAACGCGCGTCTCGCATCGCCCGCCAGGTGTCGCTGCGGCCCTGGGGAAGCGGGTGCGGCCGCCGGGTACTGAGCCGGGAGAAGCTAGAGATCGACCGACGCCGGGATCCGATCCGACGTGCGCCTCTGGTCCTGGCTAATCCTCTGACACACCGATTTATCCGGCTGCCGGACCCCGGTTGCCCCGCATGGACCCTGCCCCAGCACCCGCGGACTTGGGCACTGCCGTCGGCAGCCCAGGCGTCCCCAGGTGGAGAGGTGACGTTGGTCCGGGGCGGAACTCCCCACTGCTCTCAACCTGGTAGAATGAGGCTGAGTCCAGGACACGGGGGTATCCGGAGGTCAAGTCACCCCACCCGCAGATCTCGACGCCCATCGGCGCGTCGAGGGGAGGGGCCCCCCCGCCCCAGAACCCAACCTCTCCCAGGCCTAGTTTCGGCGCCGGGGGAGGGGTAATTCCGCCCCCCCACCCCAACACAGATTCTGTCGCACCGTCTCTATTCCTTCCCGGTGCCCACCACCTCGTCCCCGCCCGCGGCCTGGGTACTTGGAAGCTCCGGGCCCGGAGAGACCAGATAAAGGACACCTACTGTGGGTGGGGGTGACCTGGATCTCAGCTGGGCGCCACTATTTCTCTGTGTGTCCCTAAGCCCCAGCCGGCTCTCTCTGAGCCACAGCCCCGACTGACCCCTGCCGGTTGCACTGAGGGGATTCTGCGGCCACGGAAGTGAAAGTGAAAAGCCCGGGCAGTGGCGGGAAGAAGGTTTTTCCTCTGCAATGGGAGTCCCTGAGGCATTTGTTGGGAAAGGGCCCGGGCGCTCTGGGCAGCCTACTAGGGAAGGGTGTGAGGAAGCAGCGAGATATTTCCTTCCCCACTCCCCGCCCCCAGGCCTTGCGCAGCTCTCGGGAGGGGCTAGGAGCAGGGATTATGGGTCAAAGGTCAGGTGAAAAATCCGTGGGGTGGGAATGGGGGCGGGCCACTCGTTCTCCGCCGCTGGCATTCACCCTTTCTGTTGCGCTCTCCTGTGGCCTCAGAAGGAGTCAGGTTGTCTAACCTTAATCCCCCATGTAATAGCCAGACCGGAGGCGCGGGGGCCAGTGAAGTGAGCACACCCGCCCCTCAGAGGCCCAGGCTGAGAAGGGAAACTCGAGGGGTGAACCTCCAGCACCAAACTCTGGCACTCGCGCTCCGGCACTGCAGGTCCAGGCACAAAGGGCGCACCCTCCCTACGCCCCGCATCCCATTGGCAGTCACTCCTCAGGCCGTGTGTCCAGGGGTGGGGGGTGGGGTGAAGAAGGAGAGGGTAGTTGTGGCGTGTCACCGGAGACTTGGTGGGAGGCGAGGGCCTAGGTTCCCAGCCTGGTCCATGCTGGGTCATGCGAGCAAATAGCCTCCTTTCTTCAGCGCGACGGGTGTAAGTGTCTGTGCCTGGGCGGGGTGTGAGGTGGGGTCGTTGTTGGGGGGCGATAGGAAGAGGGGAGGCGCGGAGACCTATGGCCTACCCTGCCCAAAGTGGGGCCCGGGGGCTCTGGCTCGCGCTCTTCTCACGGAGACGCCGGCGGGAGGACCCCGAGAGTTGGCCCGGGGTGTGCCAGGGTGTCGGTGCGAGGCAGTCAGGGCCTGAACGTGCGGGAGTGTGCGCAGCGGAGACCTGGCCAAAGCTGAGTGAGCGAGTGAGTGTGAATGAGCGACCCGGGGGGACTGGGTGCGCGCCCAGCGGCCCTGGGGGATCCAGCGGAGTGGGTGTGGGTGTGTGTGCGTGCGCGTTTTTGAGACCCGCGGTCGGGGCTGCACATGAAGCGCGGGGACTACAGCAGTCTAGAAGGCGTTCCCGAGAGAGGGCGAATGCGAGGGGGCCAAGCGTGCCAGTGCGGGCGAGTGTGCCCGCGGGGGGGAGGGTGCGTGCCAGCACGAGGCGAATGGGAGCGGGGGCTCACAGGCCTACGCAGGATGAGTGTGCCCGCGCGAGCGGGCCGCGCGTGCCAGGCGCGGGAGCGTGCCAAGGTGGGGGCACGCGGGGGCCGTGGCCGGGAGGGGGTCGTGGCGCGCGGCCGCGAAGGCGCGGGGAGACCAGGCGGGAGGGGGAGGGGAGCGAGGGCGCGCGCGGCCGAGCGGGCGCCCGCGGTCACATGGGCGAGGGAAGGAGGGAGGGAGCGCGCGAGGGAGGGAGGAGGATGGGGGGGTTAAAGCCGCCGAGCGCCGGGGAGCCGGTGCAGAGCGGGCGGCGGCGGCGGCAGCGGACGCGGCGGCTCCAGCCGGCGCGGCGCGGGGCTCGGCGGCGGGATCTGGCAGCGGTGCTAGCTCCGCGCTCCCTGCCTCGCTCCCTACCGGGAGCGGTCGAAGGTCGAGGCGCGGAGCCCCGGCGGCCCGAGGGCGCGGTGAGTACCCAGCGCGGACCGCGCGCGGCCGGACCCTCAAACCCTCAGGCTGACCTACAGACCCGCGGCCCTCGTGCGCGCGGGAAGAGGGAGGGGACGTGCATGGGCCCGAGACCGGGGGGGGAGGGGGACAGGAAAGTTCACGGGAAACTTTGCCCGTAAACTCGGGGGCGGGGGCGCAGGAGAAGCTGCCCCCCACGTCCGGGCGCGCCGGGGGTTGGGCGTGGTGGGAGGGGGGGTGGACAATCGGCTGGCGGGAGGTGGCAGGGGCCAACTGCCCTAGCCTCCTTGTTCTCCCTCATCGCTCAGCATCGCGCGCAGGGTCTGGGAAAATTCCGGAGCTGGGGGGTCGCAGTGACCCCCGCGCGCCCAGAGGCGGCTTCTTTCTCCAGCAGAAATCTGGACTTCAAAGCGCCCAGGGGTGTGAATGGACGGTTGCGCGTCTGCCGGTGTATGTGTGTCCGTGTGAATCCGCTTGTGTGTGTGTGTGTGTGTGTCAGCGTGAGCCCGCCTGTGGTTTTCTCGTGAGTCCGCCTGGATGTATCTCCATTTAGTGGGTCTCCTCCAGTATCTCTTTGTAAGTGTTCCTGTGTTGTGTGTCCGTGTGGGTCCGCCTGTGGTGTATCCCCGTCTCTTTGTGAGTCCGCCGGTGTGTGTCTCCCACAGTGCGGCTCTACATGAGCCGGCCTGGGTATCCCTGTGTTGCTCGGAGGAGTGTATCTCCCCGTGCGTGGGGGCTGGGCCGCAGGGAGGTCACCAGACGGACAGCTCTCCTCCTCGCCTCCTCTCCTCTCCTCTCCCGAGCCTCTCCTCTTGCGCTCCCTAGACCCCCTCCCCCCTTCAGTAGCTTCAGGCGGGTAGGACTATTTCACGCCTTGTTGAAAATTCAGGATTTTCTTTCTCTTTCCGTCTAGTCTCTCTCTTTGAGAAGCTTCTGTGTGTGTCTGTGTGTCTGGCAGCTTGTCTGCAACACTGGGTGTGTGTCTGCATGCCGCTGTAGGAGTGTGTCTGCAACACTAGTTGTGTTGCCTGTAATACTTGGTATATTAGTGTCTGTGTCGCTAGGGTATTCGTGTGGCTGTAATCACTGAAGTGGTGGGAGTATGAAATGCTGGGTGTGTTTGTGCATCTGTAACTGCTGTTTGTCCAGGGGGTCTGAAACACTGAGTGCATTTCTGTGTGTCTAACTCTGGGTGTGATGGTGTACCAATGCATGTATGGGGGTGGTGGGACTTAAACAATTGGATATTCCTACGGCTGTAGGGCTAGCCGGGGCTTGGCGTGTGGAGGGGGCTGTGTCTCAATAAACTGCGCATCCCTGCTCCACTGCCAAAACCCACACAAATCTTCTGGACTGGTTCTTAGGGCTCCTGGTCAGGATCGGTGACATGCAGCCAAGGTTCACACTCCATCACAGTTAATACTCCAACTGGGACCCTGAGCCTTATGTGCAAAGTAGGAATTTAAAGTTCACACTCAAGACTTCTAGGGGCTCTGGAATTCCTCCTCAGCTTCACACTGGGACACTTAAACTCATATGGACTCGCACCAAGAATTACACCAGGACAATGGACTTGCACTCAGATTCACACTTATGTTCTTGTCATATCCAGTGATACACTTCAGTCCTGTAGTTTACACTCAGACTCACATTGGGACTCTAGGCTCACACTTTAGATTCACATTTCTGTCCTGAGGCTCATAGGCTAACATTGAGACCTAGAGCCCATGCTCAGAACACACTGGAGTCCTAGGGCTCACAATGGGACTCACACTAAGACCCTGGAGCTTTCTCAGATTCACACATTCTGAGGCTCACACTCAGACTCACATGGAGGACCTGGGGCCCACATTTGAACTCAAGGACTCACGTAGGACACGGGTTGATACACTCATGCTCACATCAGTTCACCCTCAGATTCACACTAGGACATGCAAGATTCTCACTTCCATCCTGGGATCACTTAGGGACCCAGACTTATAAAGAGACCCCAGGGCTCACACTCAGACTCACATGGGGAAACATAGCTCACATTCAGAAAGCCGTGAAGACCAGGGGCTCACATTCAGACGAACTCTAGGTCTCTAATGCCTATACTGACTTGTTTGGGAATCCTGGGGTTCACAGACTCATACTTCCGTCCTGGGGCTTACAGTCACATGCACACTGGGACCTACATTCGCAGTCAAACCTATACTTGCATCTTGGAGTTCACACTCCGATTGACATCCCTGTCAATTACATTAAACTTGCTTCCATCCTGGGGCTTGTGCTCAGACCCACACTAGGGCCCTAGGGCTCACACTCAGACTCATGCTTGCACCTTGAGGCTTTCATATTCACATGGGAGCCCTGGGGGTCACACTTAGAATCACACACAGTTACGCTTCCATCCGGGGCTCACATTCAAACCCACATTAGGACTGTGTTCACACTCCCAGGGGAACTTAGAACTCATAGTTAAATACACCCATGCTATGGTGTGTCTCAGGGCAGTTGGGCACAGGAACAAGATCTGTCCTCTCCAAAGGTGGGGAGGGGAGGAGATACGTGTTTGGTCACATCTCTTACTAGGGTTGTGGGCTGATGGAGAGGGCGGTGGGAAACACTGACCCAGTTAAATTTTTCTGCCTTTTCTTCCAGAGGCTCTCACAGCAGGAAGGTTGAGTGGCTTTTTTGGTACAGGGATGGCATGTACCCTTAGAGTTCCCCATGTACATGCACATCCCCCTTAAATAGTTTTGGGTACCCTTCCTGTGATAGAGAGGGTCAGGTATGGGGAAATGAGATTCGTGTCCTCCCAAGACATCTCCCCCATCCCAATCATCCTTAGGTTGGGAGAGGTGTGAAGATTGACTTGGTGAGGGGTAGACCTCTGGCTCCTTTGACCTTTCCAGGATGGTGAATCTCTGATTCTAAGGGAGATGGTAGCCCCAGATCTGTGGTGAGAAGGTGGCTGAAGGAGAAGACTGGACTGGAACCCACCCGCTTCTCTCTCCTCTGCCCTGGCTGGAAAGGGGTTGGACCAAGTTATGTTATATCTCACAGTGTCTCCTGGAATGCCTGAGTCCTTATCCTGTCTCCAGGGTATGCCCAGCGTTCTCCACTCTGCTTCTTCCCAAAAGAGCAATAGCCCTGGGGGGGTGGCAATTGGGTCAGGTTGCAACCAACCTTAGGACTCCACCTGCCTTGGAGACACTGCCCGGGGCTTTATATACCTTCCCACTGTGGAGGCCAGTGGGCGGGGCTGCTGAGGTACATGAGCACCCCTTGGGAGCCCACAAAGTAGGGACCTGGCCATCAGGCTCACATGGCTAGGCTGTAACTGCTCCTTGTCCCAGAGGGGGACACGTGCTCTCCAGCCCCCCTATGGGGGTGGTGGGCTCGAAGGCGAAGCACCCCGCTCTGCCCCCCCATGGTGAGCTGAAGTGTAAATGAATCAGAAACAGATGGAGCGTATTTTCTTTGAAATGCAGATGGGTTGCGGCGGCGGGGTGGGGGGATCCCTGTGTGCCTGGTTGGGGGGGGGGGCGTCCCAGAGAACAAGGAGGCTGAGAAGAGAGAGCTGACCCCTCCTCCAGACCCGCTGTGGGGTTGGGGGGAGTGGTGGAGACCTCAGCTGTGTAAACTCCTGTGACCCAGGGTGATCACACCCACCCCGGCTCCTGGCTTCCTGTGGGGAGGGGCTGGGGAGCCTAGTGGTCCCTGTGGGCTGAGAGCCCTGAGGTCGTCACCCCCCCCCGTTTACCTCTTCAGAGGGCAAAAAGAACCCCCAAAGCACAGAGCATGCTGGGTTGGAGGTCACCAGAGCCAAGGAGTGGGAGGAAGAGCTGGGGCAGATGTGGGGAAGAGTTAGACCCTGCTGCTGCAGGGAACCAGCTCCAGAAGCTGGGGCTGGAGCTACAGTGGAAGGAACTGAAGTTAGACTATGATGGTGACTTCTGGGCAGTCCAAGGGCCCGTCCTGGGGTTTAGGAATGGACTGAAGCATCCTCAGTCCTGAAAGAAGTCAGCATGCCCCACCATATGTTACCTGTACTTCCTCTTCACAATACTCACCAAGGCTGCATAGTAATTGCCTGTGAACTCTGGGACCTAGGGACTGGGGGCTGCTTTGCTTACCACCCACCCACCCTGCCCCTGGCACAGACCAGGTACACAGTAGGAGGGCATTGCTGAGTAAATAATACATCTTTTTCTCTCCTGCCAGACTGAGTGCTGTTGGTGGGCAGGACCATGTCCCTAACTCCTGGCACAGTACCTGGCAGGGATTAGGTGCTCAAGAAATGTTGAGGAATGAACATTGAGTGGGACAGACCATGGGGAGAGCGGACTCTCTGGGGTTTGTGGCTTGAGACCCAACAGCCTCTGTTGTATAACCCTGTTTGGCTCAAAGGACCCCTGAGTGATTTGCAGCTAGACTAAAGGAAGGACTTCCCTGCCTTCAGGGAAGGAGTGCAAAGGATAGGCAGCTTCTTCATTGAAAAGGTCTGGACTAGGTGAGACTGGGGCAGGGCAGTGACCCTGCTTCTGTGGCAGAGGTCAGAGGTCACCTCTGTCCTCTCCCCAGCCTCAGGATTTTTCAGAAGATGGGAAAGTCCTTTTCTCCCCACATGGTTGTGAGCATGTCATGTCCCTTGGTCTCTCTAGGTCTGGGTTTCTTGGACTATAGCTAAGGCAGTGGACCCCATGTCTGAGCCTTTGAGGCTGGGTTCCGAGTTTGTTTAGCTGCTGTGGGCACCACGGACTGTCTGTATTGGTTATTAATGTCTGTCTGAGAACACAGGGTTCGGATCCTAAAAATACCCTGTCCAGCCAGAGCCAAGGAGTTGCTGGTGTGGGTCAGTGTAGCAGTGGCTGCATCTTGATCGGATAGGCACAGAGGCAGGAGAGACTGGGAGAGTGTGGGGAAACTGAGGCAGCATGGGCGAGAGTTGCACAGGAGACAGAGCCTTTGCTTTATATGGAACAAAGCTTTATAAAATAGTGGTGCCAGTTAGTCAAATTATGGCAACATTTAGGGTAAACTGTTATCCTGCACTGCAGAGAATTTCTTTCTCAGAGAGCCTGGAGATACATCTGATATCAGACATAAAAATCGAGTAGTCAATAGTACTCTAATAGTCATTTCAAGTCCAGCTACAGGATGTTCCAAAATAGTGTGTGGCAAAGAACAAAATCTTCCCCAAGTAGCCACTGCCTCCATCCCTACCTCCTAGAGCTCTTCCTTGCAGCCCAAGACCCAATGAGGTTCTTCCACACCCTATTCTATAGGTCCCCACCTCACTTCTGACCCCCATGCCTCTGTGTAGCCCCTCTCCCCCAGGAGAAAGGAACTGCACAGTGGGCCCCAAAGGGTAAGAAGAGCCCCAGCCTCTGAGGGCAGATGTCACGTGACCCTGGCCCGTGAGCTGACCTTTCTGGGCCCCTCCGTGAAATCGCGAGATGAGGGGCTGGGCCCTGGCCCAGGCCCTGAGAGAAGGCGGTTTTGGCACCCATCCAGGTCCTTGACGTCAATGACTCTCCAAATAATGGAATCAATATTGGGGGGTGGGGGCCAGCGTGAACCAGGCCCCAGCGATTAGAAACAGATCAGCACAAACCCGCAGCTGATTCTGATAGAGCTGCCTTGGAGAGCTCGGGTGGAAGGCCTGGAAAGAGGTGGACCTGGGGGGACTCAGGAATGGAGGCGGAGCCACGGCGTGTCCAAAGCATGAGAGTACACAAACGGGCAGAGACTCGGGGGCTGCCTGGGTTGGAATGATGGGGTGGGAAAGGGGGGTCTGTCCTGGTCCCTTCCTCCTTTGAGCCTGTGGGGTTCCAAGGCTGGGGAAGCTTTGTGAAATGGAGACTTCTTTCAGCCAGTGAGTGATGAAGAGTGGGCAAGGGGAGTCCAGAGTTCATTTCCCTCTGTGTCCCCAGACCTGGGACTCTAAGCCACATTAGGGGTCACAGGTTATACCCAGGGAAGGGGGGGAGTTCTGAGTGAGACCTAAGGGAAATGACCTTTTGCTTGGGGGCACTGGGCATTAATCCAAGATAGAGAAATGGGTATTCCCCCTCAGGTTGGGAGTCTGGTCTCCTTCCCTAGCCCATGTCTTCTCAGCCCTGTAGAAGGCAGCAGGTGAGGATGGAAGGGGCCGTGGGGTCCACAGGGGGCTGGCCTGGTGGCAGCTGACAAAAAACAGGAAGAAGGGCTGGGGGAGTGGCTGTAATTACGGGGCATTTATTATTAATCAGATGAAATTGCTGGAAGCAGCTGGTGTAATGTGTGTAGTGATACAGACTCTGCATGCCCCCAACACAGGCACACTCGAATGCACACTTACACACATACCACACACTGCCTGAGTCTTGTTTGTTTTCACAGTTTTCTTCTTGTGAAGGTGGGATGGTTCCATATGTGTCTGTATGTCTGTGTCTATCCTTCTGTGTTTTTTCACGTCGGCCTGTATCCTCCTCTCCCTCTATTGTCTCCTTTTCCCACTGTCTCTGTCATTCCTTGATCCCATGTGTCTGTCTCTGTCTTCCTCTCTTTGGGCCTGAGTATCTCTTGGTGTGTCTGTATCTGTTACCACCAGCCAGCCTGTCTCTAACACCTTGTTTTAGTTTCTGGCCATCTCTCCCTGGTTGGTGGTACCTCTGCCTCTCTGGGCAGGGTTGGATGACGTGGAGTCCCTTTCTCATGGGTATGTGTTTAGGCACTTGATCATGCCTTTGGCAGACACATCTGGGACCTGTTTTGGCGGGGAGAGGAGCAGTTGAACCCTGAGAATCTTCCGGGGTCTTGTAGAAGTCGAGGGCTCTGTTAAGTAAGTGAAGTTCTAGAAGCAACTGTGACTTTCAGAATAGCCAGCTTTCTTACCAACTACCAGTCATGTGATTTTGGGCAAGGTGCTTTTGTTCTCTGAGCCTCAGTTTTCTCATCTGCAAAAACTGTGTGTTAAGTCCTCAGCATGATATCTGGCTCATCAAGGACCCTGAGCAAGTGTTAGCTGTTCCTATTATTATTGGGAAAGGCACTGTGCTGGTGGGAGAGAGATATGCAGAGGCAAACTGGTATAGCAGAAGGGATTTGGAGCTAGATTTGCACTCATATCTATGCTGTGGAATGGATCAGCTGTGTGGTCTTGGGCAAGTTAACCTCCCCGAATCTCAGTTTTTTCAGCTGTCAAATGGGAATAATAATAGAACCTACCTCACGGAGAAGTCATGAAGATTAAATGAGATCATGCATATAAAGTGCCTAACAGTTCCTGACACATAACAGATGCTCAATAAATCGTAGTGGTGATGAGGAGAAAACAGTATGATGGTGGGTGTTTATGCCCTGCTGGGGGCCATGTGTCTCTGTGTGAGTATGCATGGGAGAATGTGTGTGACATGGAGGTGCTTGTGTCTGTGAACTGGTTGTGTGGGGATTTTGGATTGTCTTTGGGTGTGTATCTATGTGTGGTGTCAGGCCTCTGGCTTCTGGCCTCCTTCTGTCCCTGTGGTTCAGAACCTAAGGTCTGCAAAGGGTGCCGCAGGGAGTCTGGACCACTCCCAACTTTTTCTCTTCTAGACACTTACCTGCTGCCTGCCTCAGTCTCTCCTTCTCACAGTGGGGTTGTGAGTGTGAAATGAGCTCTGAGTTGGACTAAGGTCTCCTCTGTGGCCTCTGATTTGTGCCCTTTGCCCTTCTAGAATCCAGCCTTGTCACATCATCCCGCCCCCTTGGTTTTGGAAGTCTCAGGAAGAGTTTGGTCTGGAGGAGGAGGACGTTGATGTGCTCCGTGTGCGGCCAGCGGTGAAGAGGTATGTGCTGGGGACCCAGGGGAGGCAGGTCAGTTTCAGGGCATCTGGCAGGTGCATTGGGGCTGTAGGTCTGGGGATGTGAGTGAAGGAGGGCCTGAGATCCCTTCCTGCTCTCCCGTCCTCCTTCCTCCTGAGGCTTTTCATGACAGGCCTGTAAAGGGGAAGAGACTTACCCACAGTCACACAGGCAAGGGCAAAGCCAGATCAGAAAATTGGGTTCTGCACTGGAGCTGAATCTGGATGTGGGACTATGTTTCGTCTCATTGTCAGGCTCCCTCTCTGCCCCCAAAGCATCTCTCTGGCTTGACAGCAGGGAGCAGCTGGGCTTGGAGGAGACGGGATAGAGGGTCAGAAAGTCCAGAATCTGCTGAGGCCAGCCTCGGAGGCTGGGCCTGACTCTCCCCGCCTTTCATTCTGGCCAGGCAAGGCCCCCGGATTGGCAGCCCCCAGGGTGGGGGTGTCCATGGGATCGAGGCGCGCGGGAGCGGAACGGAAGGGCCTATTGTCCGAAACCCGCCAGAGGCCCACAAAGGCCGGCCGGGCTTTTCATCTCAGCTTCCAAACAGACTGGCCATTTTCCTGGCCTGGGAGTTGGGGGTGGGGGGGGCTGACCCTTCAGAACTAGGAATGGGGTGTTGTTGAGGGTGCGGGTGGGGGCGGGTATCCAGGCTGACAACATGGCCATAAAAGGGACAAAATGGAGCTGGGGTTCTGAAGAGGAGGAAGGGAGGCTCCAGAAGGCTGGAGAGAGTTAAGCTTCTGTCTCACTGTTCCCAGAAGACCTAGGGACTTGGAGTGGGGTATCTGACAGAAGTTCAGGTTTACCCAATAATAGGGGGCACACCTGGAAGGAGTGTGATGGCCGGTTGGGAAAGTGAGCTGCTCAGCTGTGAGGGCCGTAATCCTCCCCCCGACTGGGGACATCTTAGGGAGCTGGAACTGGGATCAGAGAAGAGAAGGCTAGTGGTCAGGCAAGAGAATGGGCTCCCTGCAGCAGGAGGGACTGAGGCCGGACAGCAGGAAGGACTTTCTGCCAATGAACAGTAGCTCAGATGCCCTGACCCTGTCCCTGGGGATCCCAGAGGATCACAGAGAGCAGGGGAGCTGGAGAATACCCCTGGGGGCTAGGGCTGAGGCAGCTTCTGTGGGGGCAGACGAGGAGCCCGAGAGGGAGGACTTGGCAGTTCTGTCCACCCTCCCGCAGCAGCACCTCCAGCACCACTTTAAAGACAGCTTTTTAATTTAACAAAGTGGATGAAAAACTGTTTTTGGAAATAAAAGATATCTGCTGTCTCCCAGGCTAGCACTCAGCCCTTGCAGAGAACCTGTCTCTGGGTTTCTTCTTGCTGTCGGTGACTCCTTTCCTCTCTCTCTGTCTGTCTCTTTTGTTTGTTAGTTTGTTTGTTTCTGCTCTTCAGCCCCCCAGCTTCCCCTCGGCCTCCCCATCACCCCACCCCACCCCCCGGCCCCATTCACCCTCCGTGGGAGTGTCATCCTCAGCCTCTTATTTCCGTGTCTCAGTATCTCCTTCTGTCTCTCCGCTCCCAGTCTCTCTCTTCCGGGGCTTGTCTCTCTCTCCTGATTCGTCTCTGTCTCCCAGCCTGTCTCAATCTCTGTCTCCCTTCCCCCCCTCCTTTCTCCCCCAACCCCTGCTCTAAATGGGTCTATTTAAAACACCCGACGCTGCCAAGTCAGAAAAGCGTCTCCTGATAAAGCGCATTAGGCGGAGGGAGGGAGGAGGAGGGAGGAGGGAAGAGGGAGCGGCGGGCAGATGGATTGATCCAAGCCGGTAACCCCATTAATCAGGCATTGTGGATCCCCCTCCCTCCCCCAGCTTCAGCCCCTTCAGAGCTAAAAGCCGCTTAAATATTTATCACCCCTCCCCCATGGGGTTGAGGGGAGGGGTGTGTGGCCCTCCGTGTGAGTGTCCCCAGCCACCTGGTCTCCCCCCATGCGCGTGTACACGACTGCATGTGCTCGTGCGTGCACACCTGAGAGGCCCAGGGCCCAACTGTCGTCTTGCCCTCCCACCACTTGAGTGGCCTGCTCCCCTGAGCAGCCTCTGGGGACCTTGGGGTTCTGGCCTGGCTCCTGCCCCTCCTGAAGAGTTGGGCATGCAGAGTAGAGACCCTGGGCTCCGTTGGGGGTCCTCATGCCCCACAAAGTGCAGGACTGGGAGGCATTGCACTGTTATTCTCAGGAGGCAAGAAGGGGGAGCTTCAATGTCCAGATTCCCCCAAACTCCCAGTGCAAGAAGTCACCTGGGGAGTAGAGTTGGGGACTCCACGTTTCTAGAGTGCACGAAGGTCCCTCGGAAGGCTGGTGGAGGTTCCCCCTTTCTCCTCACAGGGCAGAAATACGACCTGGGGGTGGGATGGGGGCTTCCCATTACCCTCAGACATGCGGGAGGGCAACCTGGGCCGGGAGGGGGTCCCCATCACCCCCAGAGAATAGAAAGGTGTCCGCTCTCTGGGGGTGATGTGGGTTGGAGCCCCCATGGCAGCAGAGGTCAGCCCTGAATGAGACGGGCAGGGGTTTGTCCCAGTTGGCCCGAGACAACTTGGCCCTGGGCGGGGGAAGGGAGGCCGAGGCCGGCCCTGGGTGTGAGGAGGGGCCCCTGCCCGGAGCCGGGAGGGTCCCTTCCCCTCCCCTCCCCCTGCAACGAGTGCCACATCTCCTCCTGACTCAGACAATTAGATTCAAAGGATGACCTCACTGCCTGCCGTCCCTCACTCGCTCTCTCCGCTAGCTCGGCTCGCTCGCTCGCCGCGCGCTCCTTCCTCCCCTCCTCCCGGCCCGCTCGCCCGCCCGCCGGGACTCTCGGGGGGGGGGGGGACACGCCTGCTCCCCGGGCCGCCAGAGCCCCAGCCCCGAACCCCGGGGGCCCGATGACCGCGGGCGGCCGGGCGCACCCACGGAGCGCCGGAGGCACCGACTGGGCGCCTGCACGGGGACCCAGGTCAGTGGCCGCCCAGCCGCAGGGCCGGAGAACTTGTCACCCCCGCTCCCGCGGCAGAGACGCCCCCGCCCGCGCCGCCCGCCAGCCCGCCTCGCCGCTTCCCGCTCCTTTCTCGGCCCCCGCCCCCCGCGGCTGCTCGGCCCTCCCTCTGCCAAGCTGTCTCTCTTCTCTTCTCTTTCTCCCCCCCCCAGCCCCCCTCCTCTGCAGCCGGTGGGAGGGACTGGGACTTCCTGAGGTCTCAGGGATGGGGCCGGGGCCCAGTGGCTGCAACTGGACCAGGCCTCTGAGCGAGGAAGGGGCTCTGGCTGTGTGCGTTGGCCTGGGGGAGGGGACCAGCACCTGGGTGGGAAGGGGGCTACTGAGAGAGAGGCCCAGGGTGTGGGGGACATCTAGACAGAGGGCATGAGCTCCTGATAGCTTTCTTTTCTCCCATCCTGTGGGCCTCTCGCCTGGCTTCATTTGTCCCCACCTCCTAGCTAACTTCATTCCCCGCGGCCTGGCTTCATTTGGCCCCCACAGCCTATGTTCTTTTGGGCCCTGTCGCCTAGTTTCCGCAGACCTTGCTGCCTGATTTCTTTTGTCCCCACGGCCTGCTTTTCCTAAGTCCCCATCATCTGGCTTTATGGGGTCGCCCTGCCTGGTTTCCTTAGGTTCTGCTGCCCGGTGTTTGCTCCCCTGCCTGGCTTCCATGGAGCCCTCTCAGGCTCACTTTAGGATGGGGCATCAGGGCTCAAGCTACACCTGGAGTGGCAAGTGGTGAGGATGTCAACAGCATTGCCAATTGTTCTGCAGTTGGGACCCTGCCAGCACAGCCTGGATTCCTTTCTGCCTGGACAGCGACACAGCGTCCTCTCTTGTGATGGGAGGTGGGGCTGCAGGGTCCAAGGACACTTTAGGATTCTTGTCCTCAGTGGTTTGTCAGAGGAGCACTGGCTTGGCCAGTGCTGTCCCCATCTCTCTTTGGGGTCTGACAGTGATGACAGGGCTTTGGTAGGGGCTGGGGCTTGAGGTCGCGGCCTCATCTCCTTCCCCTTGCCTCCCTTCCTGCAGCCAGGCCTGACATTCAGGTGCCCTATAGACAGTTGTGGGCACAGAGAGGTTTTGAAGAGGCCTGGGGTCACTCAGCAGGTGGCTAGGCTGAGAGCTGCTGCTTCTCCTCATCCTGGAGAAGAGGGGGTGAGGAGGTGAGGCAGGAGGGCCCTGGGGGCAGGGTGGTTTCTGGGGTTTGCTGGCTCCCGCTGCCACCAGTGCCACCATCTCTTCACCCGGGAGCTCCCTCACCCCTCTGCTCTGGGCAGGATCTCCCCTCATTCCCAAATACTGGCAAAAGCAGGGTTAGGAGAGGAAGGAGCCGAGTAGGGAATAGTCCGTTTCCTTGATTTTCAGGAACTTTCCCTTCCTGCTTTAGGCCACCCTGAGCTTTATCCTGTCTTCCCCCAGGCACAGGCCAGGCAACCCAAGGTCCCAGCATGGAGTGTGTATCTATTTCCCACTGCTGAGTGTAGGGGTGTGAGGGCTGAGGGTGCCGGGGCGGTGGGGGGGGGCTCTACGTTTCTGGAGTTGCTCTGTTATCTGTGTGGAAGGGTGAGTGTTCTGAGTGTGTGCTGGTATCCATATGTGAGACCAGGACTGTTTTGATTGAGTGCGTGTGAGAGAGTCTGTTGTGTGTGACTGTGATTCGTGTGTGCGCGCATACCAGCGTGTGTGAGGCTGTGGCAGCGGGTGTCCACGTGGGAGGCCGTGATGAGTGGCTGTGATGGGAGACTCCAAGTGCCTGTGTCAGCGAGAGGCTGCCTGGGTGTGTCTGTGAAGCTCTGGCTGTGTGTGGTGGAGGTGGGGGACTTTGGGAAGCTCTGCCAGTGGTAGTGAGAGCCCGAGCGTGCGTCCCATCTTGGGGTGAAGTGAGCACTGGGTGTCATGTACCCCTGAATTGCTGGTGTGTGTGTGTGTGAGCATGTGTGCGCGCATACTCATGCCTGTGTTTACCCATCAGGAACAGATTGCTCTGGCTTCCCCACTGTGCGGAGGGGAGGAAGGGGGAGGAAGGATGGCTTGCTTTTGCCCAGCAGACCAGAAGCTTCCTCAGAAGTAGTGTGTGCAGTGTGCGTGCATGTTGGGGGGCAGGGAGAACAGCACACGTGAAGACCGTTGACGTTTCTGTTCCCCTGCTCACCTCTGGCTTTGTCGGAAAGACCATCTTCGGTTTTTTTCCTTACACATCAATGCTTCACATGCACTGCCCACCCCCACCCCCGTGTGTGTGTGTGTGTGTTCGTGTGTGCACGTGTGCACGCACGCGCGCGTACACACAAGCTTGCAAGCATCGACCTCTGTGTATATATTCGAGGGTGTGTCTGCACCATAGCAGTGATGGGGCCAGGGGTGGGGTGTAGTGGGAGATGCTGAGGCAAATAGATCTTTGTCCCAGCCCCCAAGTCTGGAAGGCCATTCTGTCCATCCTTCTGTCTCCATGGAGGGCTCTGCAGCCTCCTTCCTGCCCCTGCCTCATCTGCTGCGAGCCCGCTCCCCTGTTGGCGGAGGGAGGTCTCAGTCAACCCTGTTGCTCTGCCCATCCCCCGCCTTTCATGGAGTTCTTCCAGCTGTCTAACCTCCTGCTGCAGCGTCTGTCCCTCCAAGAAGGCCAGCCCCCAAGCCCCCACTCCCCCTAGACTTAACCCGACTGGTGTGTGGGCCTTTTCTGGATAGAGGGATCCTCCTGATTCTTCTAGAAGCCTGAAGGGATTCTGGACTGGGGTTAGGGGATGAGGGATTTGGCGCTTGTACCTCAGGTGCTGTGAAGCTATCCAGAGCCCATGTGCCCAAAGGGAGGATATGAACTTATCTGCCCCTTCCTGCTTCCCATTTGAGAGGCAGGGGGCTGGATCAGATGACTTTAGAGGGAGAAAGCCCAGACCTTTTGCACCGAGAGTGCTGCTTAAGTCCAGGCCTGCATATGTGAGCATATACAAGCCAGTGCCCAGGTCACCAGGCAGCATGCAGGGCGCCGAGTGGGGCTCCACATGTGCGCAAGGCTGGTGGGATTCAGACTCCCATCTCCCCAGGACACCTCCCAGCTGCCCAGCCAGGCCTGTCACGGGAGGCCCGCAACACGCCCGCACACACGTGCAGCAGGGCACGCACATGCTGATCTCAGGGTCCCCACGGTGCAAGAGGCTGGGGGGTGGGGGGTTTGAGTGCTCAGAGTCCGGGCTGCTGCCAAAATCCATCGGAATCTTGTCCCCCCCCACCCCAGGCCCCCATCTCCGGCTGTGGAGGTCACAACAGCAGGTGCGGATACCCCCCCCCCAACTCACTCACATTGCCGCCTCCTTTTCCACAGCCTCAGCCAGAGGCTGGAGCTGGGGGACCGCTCCCCCTGCCTCCCTCCTGGCCCCCCTCCCACTGGTGCTCAGCTTCTCCTGCCCCCTTCTGCGGGGGAGGAGGGGGCATATGTTTGGGTGGGGTCCTTTCCCCTGAGCATGGGGGCTTGCTCCCGGAGCGGGTGGGGATGGGTAGCCCAGGAGGAGATACGGCTTGAGTCCTAAACCCAGGCATGGCTTCTGGGTCCTGTGCCACTTAGGGTGGGGGCACTGAGAGCTGAGAGGAGGGCCAGGTCTGGATTCAGAGAGAAAGGAGGAAGAGACAGGGGGAGACACCGCGGGGAGTAGGAGGCTGCCCCATGGCCAGCCGGCCCCAGCCCAGGAGCTGGCCCCTGACCCAGGCCCGCCCCCTCCCCCATGGGGGGCCTGCTGGGCCAGCTTCCAGGGGCCAGGCCTCCCTCCTTGGCCTCCTCCCCACCCCCAGCCTCTGGACCGCTCAGGCCTCTGCCCCCCCCCACCGCCCACGCTGTCCAGGCTGCCTAGGCCTGGTGGGATCTGGGGGCCTCCTGGCCTCAGCCCCTCCTCCCCATCCTGGAGCTTCCCGCCCGCCTAGACTGTCTCTCCCAGCCGCCCCCTCAGCCAGCACTGTTCCTCCCTGTCCACCATGTCCTTGTCCCTGTCTTTGCCCCTGCCCTGTCTCTCATTTTCCCTCTCTGTCTCCAAGTGTAGGTGTCTCTCTTCCCCCACCCTAATTCCTCTGCAGGTCTGAGGCCCCTAGAGTTTCCTAGGCCTTTGAATCAGCGGGTCGTCCTGCCCTGGGTTCTTGCCTCATTCCCAGGATGCATCTTCTAGGGCTGTGGTAGGGAGACAAGAAGGGGATGAGGCCCCAACACAGAGTGCCTTTTCCCTTACCCTGGGGGATCCTGGAGTCTGGGGTTGCCAAGGGAGACTGGAAGCTATGGAGATGTCACCTTGGCCCCTGCTGTGGGCCAGATGCCCTCCCTCAGAAGGATGCTTCTGACCTCACCTCAGCCCCAGGCCGAGGGGGGTGGGGTCCAGGCCAGTGACCTTCGCTGGATCTCAGTTTCTCGGAGGTACCACGTGGGGCCTCCCCGTTCATTCATTGTCCAGGCCAGATTGAACCTACCTGACCCTCAACACACCCACACCAACCAGCACCCTGAAGCCCGAAGCTCAGAACACGCTATTGCACATCGACACACACGCAGTCGGAGCTGGGCCCCAGGCAGTGGTGCCCAGAACCCCCAGTCCCATCCTGGATGTGGCAGGGGTTCCCCAGGGTTGGGTTGAATAACTTAAACTGCCTTGTTTCTACAAGGGTGAATAGAGGCTTTCCCAGACTCACACTTCCCTTTCTTAGGTTTTGCCTTCAGCTGGGCAGGGGCTGAGGGTTGAAGTGCAGGGCACCTGAGCTCCTGCTGGGGCTGGCACGAGGGGTCTTAGGCCCTGGATCCTAAGCAAGAAACTGGGTAGTTGAGGTCCTTGATCTGGAACACATCACTGTGTCAGTGTCCCTGCTGGCGACTGTCAGCCTCTGTGGTGTCAGCATTACTGAGGGCTGGTGTTACTCTGCGGGACTGTCCATCTTACTGAGTCTGCCAACATCCCTGTGTCACTGTGGATGTCACTGTCATTGTTAGCCTATGTGACTGTCAGTCTCATTGCATCTTTGATTCTGAGGTTACTGTCATTGTGACTGTGTCAGTGTTAACAGGTGTCATTGCCTTGTTTGTTGATGTCATTGTGTGTGACTGTCACTCACTGCATCATTGTCACTGTGGTGACTGTCAATATCCCTGTGTGTCATTGTCAACAGTGCAACTGTGTCATTTTCACTGGGTGTTGTTATCAGTGTGTAATGTCTTTGTGTCATGGTGGAACGGTGACAGTAAGTTGGGGGCCCAGGGTTGTCTCTTGATGTGTCACCTGTGTGTGTGTGTATGTGTGTGGCAACACTGTGGGGTTCTGTGTCAGGAGAGGTGCTGGGCTTCTGCTTACAAGGGGTTTGGGCTGCTGGGCACTTGCTAGTGGGGTGCCCTCTGTTCCCTCCTCATTTCTGGGTCTGGGGCTGGCGGCCAGGCTGGGCCTCTGGAAGGGTCTGCAGGGAGGCTGGGCCAGTTTGCATAGCCCTCATCTGGGGCTTTATGGGATTTATGCTCCAGATCTATCCCAGAGCCATGGGGTGTGGACCTGGAAAATTCCTGGGAAAGATGCTCTTTGCCCTGAGATGGGTGGCCTGAGGTGAGCTAGGGTAGGGCAGAGCTGTAGCTTGGATGCCTCTGGCCTCAGCTTCCCTACCTGGGAGTGGGTCCAGCGGGGACTCGGAGGGAAGAGGGAAGTGAAATTGGCCTGGGGCCCCCTGGACCTGCAGGTGGGGTGGGATGGGGGTTTTGTCCACCCTTATGCCATGGGGGCTGGGCTCCTGGATTCATAGGCAGAAGCCCTCCAGCCCCCAGGAAGCCCTGCTCTTGTCTCAGATCAGCCAGCGCTGCTGCACTGACGGCATCCTCTCCTCACACTGCAGGAGGTGGGTGGGCTTGGAGAGATGCTCTTGGTGGGCACAGAGACACTGTTGGGGTCTCTGTCACTCTCTCTGGGTCTCTCTCCCTCTGTCCTTGAATCTCTGCCCATCTCCTATGTTCCCTGTCTCTCTTCCTGTGACTCTTCTTCCATTTCTCCCTGTCTTGTTCTTTTCTTGTCCCTCAGGGTCTCCGCTCACTGCTTTCCCTCTCTCCTTGCCTCTCTGTTCCCCCCTCCCTGGGTCTCTCCCTTTTCTGGGTGTCCCCAGCCGTGCAGCATCTGTCGTGGTACCCCATCCCCCCTCTCTGCAACGCTTGCTCTCAGCAGCGCCCGTCTCCCATGGCTGCAGCCCCGTTGGCCCAGGGCCCGGCCCTTACAGTAACTCATCGGGCTGATGGAGGCGACTTTGATGAAGAAGCCTCCCCTCCCCCTGTGGGGACCCGGGTGTGTGTGTGTGTGTGTGTGTGTGTGTGTGTGTGTGTGTGTGTGTTGTATGCCTTACACTCGTGCCAGGCCATCTCCTCGCCCGCACAGCCCTCCCAGCTGAGACCAGGAAGGAGCAGGGAGCACAGGACCGCCCTGTCCCTCTACTCCCGTTCTGTGATCTAACCTCTGTCCACTCTGCCGGCCCGCCTGCCTAGTTCCTCTCCCGTGTGGTGGGCAGTGGGCTGGCTCTGAGGAGATGGCATGGGTGGACGGCAGAGAGGGTTGGGGAGGGTCTGAGGGCGCCCTGCAGGGGTTGAGCTGGGGAACCACATAGGCCTCCAGCCTCCTATCTCCCTTTCTCCAGCCCCAGCTCTGAGTTTAGCACTGGTTCATCCTGGGTTCAGTTGGTCTGAGTTTAGCACTGGTTCATCCTGGGTTCGTTTGCTCTGAGTTTAGCACTGGTTCATCCTGCGTTCCTTTCTTCGCCCCACCACTTGCTGACTGTGACTTTGGCCATTGTCTTACCCTCCTAGGCCCGAGGAGTAGCTAAAGATGGGGGAGTGGCAGAGGGTCAGGAGCCAGGCCCGGTGGTAGCAAAGGCCTCAGGGGTCACAGATGTGGGAGGGGGAGCCGAGGCCAGTTGGGGCCTAGAGAGTTGAGCTGTGCCAGGGAGGGGCAGCCGGAGCTCCTGCGGCTGTAGCTGGAGGATCACCAGGTGCAGAGGGGAGGGCTCACCTTGTGAGGGGTGAGTGTAGCAGTGGGTAGGCAGGAGCCCTTCCCATAAAGGAGGCCCCGGAAGTCAGATTCTCTCCGGCTCCCCCACCCGCCGCTCCAGGCTGACAGCCACACTTGTCTCCCCTGCTGTAGCTCTTTCTGCAGTGTCTCTGGCTGTTTCTCTGGCAGTGTGTCCGACTGTGTGTCTGCATGTCCCTGGCAGTGTCTTGAGTGGTATGGATACTTCCTGACTGAGCATCTGGCTGTGTCTCTGGCTCTCTCACTGGCAGTTTTCCTGGGTTATGCCTGTTTGTGTCTATCAGTTCCTCTGGTATTTCTCTGCCTGTGTGTCAGGCAGTTTCTCTGGCATGGTTTCTGACAGTGTCTCTGGCTCTCCGGCTATGTTGCTGATGGTTTCTCTGCCTGGGCTGCTTACTCTTTCTCTGATATGTCTGCCTGAGTCTGGCTGAGTCTTTCACAGGGTTTCTTGCGGGTCCTTTGGTTGTGTGTTGGCTGTTCTCTGGCCGTGTTTCTGGCTGGTTATCTGGTTTATCTACCTGTTTCTCTGGCTTTGTCTGATCGTGCCCGGCACAGTCTCTCCAGTCTGTGTGTGGGCTCTTTTCCTGGGGCTCTGTCTCTTGTTTTGGGCAGTGTCTCTGGCTAGTGTCTTTGTTGTGTGTCTGGCTGTACCTCTGGTAGTGGCCGTGGTTGAGTGTCTGGCAGTGTCCCTCTCTGGATCTCTGCTTCTGTCTTGTTGACAGTCCCCCTCTCTCCTCAGACTGGGGCAGGAGAGTCAGGTTGGGAACCTTTCCTGCAGGAAGTAGTTATTTCCCTGCCCTCAGGTATGGGCATGCGCTGGGGTGGAGGGGGGTGAGGGCAGGTGGACCCATCCCAGGAAGCAGGACAGCAGGTAAGGGGGCCACTGGATCCATCCTGGCTTCTAGGAACATGTCCTGAGTGTGCTTTCTGTACCCACATGGGAGTGTGTAGACACTGATGCATATCTGCTGGGCTGGGGCTCCCAGGCGGGCTGGGGCTCCCAGGCTCCTGGGCTGAAGGACGGGCTGTGGTCCCTGACAGGGAAAATCCCCCATCCTTCTCATGATCATTAGTGTCCACTAAAGCAAAAGCCACATCTGACCTGGTCACAATGTACCACTGCCCTGGTACCCTGCTGCTCTGAACTTCCCAGAGCCCAGTGGGGCAGGGCTCACTGGGGGATCCGGGTGGGTAGGGGGAACATGGCAGGGGCAGATCCGAGGGGCTCCCTCCCCAGGAGCCTGGCAGGGGGCCTTTTATTCGAGGCAATTTGGAGACGTATAGACCTCCAATCAAGTTAGAACATCACCCTTTCAGTTTGTGATGTTTATAGCTAATTAGCTAACCTTACCAGTGAGTTATTTTTTTCCTAGAAAAATGGTCCTAGCATTACCAGTGATCTGTAACCCATCCTGCCTCTAGCGGCTGTAATGAACAACAACATTGTAGGTTGCCTTCTACCATCTTAGCAGACCTCTGCCTACAGATGCCAGTAATGTTTTCTGTTGCTTGAAGAGGATCCTGAGCCCCATTAAGAAGGGCATTTGGGGTCAAGGTGCCCTGGCCCTAGGGCTGGGCTTTCCCAGTCTTGCCTGAGAGGAGTGGGGGCTCCCCAGGAGGCTCCTGCCTGGGCTGATGCCACCCCTTTCCCCGCTGCCCACTCTTTCCCAACAGATGGCTGCTCCTGTCCCATGGGCCTGCTGTGCCGTGCTTGCTGCTGCCGCTGCCGTGGTCTACGCCCAGAGACACAGTCCACAGGGTGAGTGCTGGGCGGGGGAGCTCCCTGCTGACCCCCTCTGGGAACTGAGCGTGAACCCTCCCCGGCATAGCTGTACTCACCCACCCAAGAGCCACCTACTGCCATAGGCTGGCATCGTCACACATGAACATGAGTCATATGACACTGATATACGGGGTGACCCACTGATGTCATCCCATAAACACAGTCCCCCAGTCACTCCTGGGTGGTCTCATGCTGATGGTATCTCTGGCTTGAGATGATCTGTCCCTCTGCCCACTAGCACTGATACAGGGTACAGGCAGGTGGGATGGGAGTTGGGGGCAGCTAGGGGCAGGGCCCTGTCCAGTATCTGGTGAAATGGGGTTCCCTTGGATTTATGGGAGTGCAGTGGGAGGCACTGGGACAGTGGGTAAGAATATTTCCCCTTATCCCAGAAGGAATACAGGGACAGAGATGGTAGACTGAGCACAAGGTGTGGGGATGGTCAGGGTGACAAGTGGGAGAGGGCGGGCACATCAAGGAAGGGGCCCGGTCAGTGAGCTGGGGTGGCTGGAGGGGGCAGGGATTGCTCAGGCTGCGCCACTGGCAGCCTCCTGCATTTCCCGCACCACCTGTCCAGTGAGTGCTGAGTCCTCACAGTCCACGGGGCAAGGAGCTGCACGCCTGCTGGGAAACTTTACCACTAGCCCTTCTGCATCTGAGGCAGCATCTCAGGCAACCACGTCAGTACAAGGTCTGACCTCGAAACTCCTTGAACGAGGGAGGCTCCAAGCGTAGGGAGCTCCCCGCTTGGTTGTGTCCTGCCCCCCACCTCAGTTGGCTCAGGTAGAGGCAGAGAAGGTGGGGGCACCTCTGGGGCCCAGGCGCAGAGCAGACCCTAATGGCTAAGCTCCATGACCCTCAAGGCTGTGGGTTCAAGGAGGGCAGTAGGTCGAGGCTCCTGTGGCCTCTTCCTCGTGAGCCCAGCACTGAGGCCCAGAGAGAGCCTGGCCTGCCCCAGGGCTGCTCCACAGTGGGCAGGGACTGAAGGGACCACCAGGCCAGCGCATCGACCCCCACCTGCAGTCGGCCTGCCTGGGGGTCCTGTGCTGACCAGACCAGCCTAGGCCCGTCAGTGGTCTTCCCCGTTGGCCTCGCCCCTGCCCTGTGTGTGGGCATAGGCTGCATCTCTGAGTGTGAGACTATCCTTGTGTGTTAGACTGTGTTCTTGTGTGAGTGAGACTGTGTCCCTGTTTGGGTGTGTTTCTCTGTGTAGTTATATCCTTGTGGGCTGTGCCCTGTGTGTGACATAGTTGGTGTGTGACCGTGGCCTTTGTGGGGTTGTGTCCTTGTGGTTTAGACTGTACCCCATGTATGATAGTTTGTTAGTTTCTCTTGTGTTTCTGTCTCTTCGTGTGTTCGTGTCCCTGTTAAACTGTCTCTCTGTGAGACCATGTCCCCATGTGTAACTGTGCCTCTGGGTGACAGTGCCCTTCCTGTGCATGCATGTGACCTTTTATCAGGTGTTACTGTCCCTGAAGTGGGACAGTGTCCCTGCATAGCCGTGACCTTGTGGATGGTTGTCCTGTGTGTGCTTTTTCTTCTTTGTGGTGACCGTCTTCATCCTATGTGTGTGGTGACGTGAAGTTGCTTAGGACGCCTGGGGGGACTGTTTCCACCATGTGGTCCCCATGTGAGCCCATGTGCACAGGTGTGAGGGAGCTGTCAGCCCTATCCCTGTGTGTCCTCGATGTCCACGACCTCATCCTGTCTCTGTCTCTTATCCTGGCTTCTAACAACCTTTTCACAGCTGATTCCTTTGGAGCATTTGTCACCGCATCAGGGCCAAGAACCCCATCCTCCCCCTGCTGCTTGATTTAATTTCTGAAATGGACAGCACATCAGTAGGGGCACCCACGGGGTGGGAGGAAAGCTGTCCAGAGACAAAGGATTAAATCACTGCCATCTTTGGAGCTGTTGCATGGCTGTGTGTATTGCTATTGCTGTGTTCATTGTAGCAGTTGTGACACTGTGTGATTGTCATGTCACATTACCCCCTCTGCCTCTGCGTTGTGGCCTGTAGTTGTCATCTGTCATTGTATTGTCATTTTTTCATTCCTGCCCTGCCCTTACATGGTTGGTTTGTCACTGTTGTCAGGTTGCGTTTCCATTTCCTTTGTGAGGCAGACAGGGTTCCCCACGTGTTACCCCACTGCCATTACATTCGTTGTGCTGTTGGGTTGGTTTCCTCATCTTGCGGCTGTACCTGCCCCCCAGTATTAAAGGGCCATACCGGGGCCGTGTTAGTTCTGAGCTGCTGTTGGTCAGTGTCCATGTGTTGCTGCTGGAACCGTGACGGCCACGCCCCCTCCACGACGGTCAGTTTTCAGCCTCCTCCTCAGGCCGCTGGATGCAGAGTCTCTGCTGGGGTGGGTGGGGGGGCGTGCAGAGAGAGGGGCTTGGCATGTTTCCTGGAAGCTCCAGGTTTTTGGAAGGGAGGCTGGAGGGGGGGTTTCGTGGCTAGGGCTGGTGGACTGGGGGGGCTCTATGGCTTGAGCCGTGGACACTGGGCCTCTGGTCAGAGGGAGGCCCCCAGTCAGTCTCTGGTCCAGCCTCACAGCTGTGGCCTCCAAGGCCCCCCGGCCACCACCCTTCCGCCTGTTCATCCTCTGTTCGGCTGGTCCCAGGCCCCACAGACGAGTGGTCAGGGCTGGCTGGGTTTCCTGCTTCCCTCTCCTTTGATGGGGACAGAGAGGCTCAGAGAGGGGCGAGACAGAGACAGGCAGCGGGGGAGAGAGCTGGAGATACAGAGAGATCCCCGGCACAGGGAGAGTGACCAAGGCAGCAAACAGGGACAGATGTTTCAGCACAGAGAAAAGCAGAACTGGGAAGGGGTCTATAAAGGAGGGAAGGGGGCGGCTGGTGGCATGGGGCGGGGTTTGGGGGGTGGGGATCCCTACCCCCTGCAGTCCTAGTGGTGTTAACAAGTCTAATTAAGAGGCCACTGGCCCAACTTAATTGGCTCGTTAAGAGGAATTGCCTCTGAAAATCCCCGGGCTAGGCGGGGTGGCTCTCTGGAGGGGAGATGTGAAGGAGTGTTAACAGGGATCCCGCGGCCGCCCCACCCCCCGCCCCCCTCCCCCCTCCCCCCTCGCTCTGCCCCTCCCACCCTCACTCCACAGATCTGGCTGGGACCAGGGAAGCATCTGTCCTTCCAGGCTTGGGGGGCAGGATGAGGAGGGTAGATCCGCATCTCCCGGCGCCCGCTCCTCTGGGGCTGTCTGTAGAATCGGTGCCTTGGACTTCCTCTGTCCCACTCGCCTCCCCACCTAGCGCCGCCCTTCCACTCCAGTCTCCTGGGCTCCGTCCATCACGCCTGGGTTGCCGAGGCTGGGGTTTGCTTTTGGCTCTGACAGGCCCCTCCTGGGGGCAAGAGAGGAATGGTCAGAGAGCTCCCTCAGTCCCAGCACTCCCCGACCCACACCCCAAGCAGTTTCTGCCTCATGATGATGTTGACAGCTGCCAGGGGTTGCCTAGGGCTCCTGGCCTGGACCCTGCCCGTTCTCCCTTCTCCTGCTGCCGCCCCAGCCCTGTATGGTTGGGAGCGGGGGGCTTGTCAGGGGCTCAGAGTCAGGGAGAGGGAGAGAGGCAGGACAGAAAGACAAGGATGGGGAAGATGAAGAGATGGGAAGAGACAGAGGGAGGAGTTCGGGAGAGGGGCCCCTCAGCCCCAGCTTGCCTGGGTAGCAGATGTCAGTGACTGGGGCTGGGCCTGTTGGTGGCAAGAGGTTGGGGTCATGGGGGTCAGGAAAACTTTTAAAAGGACCTGTGGACTGGAGGTGAACTGGGTCTTCTCTCTCAGCACGCTACACAAACTCTCTACACATACACATACACACACAGTCCCCAGACGTGCACACACACGTACGAATTTGGAGGCACTCACATGCCTGTACCCTTGTACGGCCGCACAAGAATTTTGCATACCCCTCATCTCCCCGGGACACTCACACCGTGAGACTCAGAGCCTCTCGGCCTGGACTCCTCACTTGCGCACATTCACGGGCTCTCATCCGTGCACGTTTGCTTGGGGGTGCTGGGCGGGGCTGTGACCTGTGACTTTTGCCTTGTGCCCTCCCCGGCCCCCACAGAGACACCCCACGTGCAGTACGAACGCCTGGGCTCAGACGTGACTCTGCCGTGTGGGACGGCGAACTGGGATGCATCTGTGACATGGCGGGTGAATGGGACAGACCTGGCCCCTGACCTGCTCAACGGCTCTCAGCTCGTGCTCCATGGCCTGGAACTGGGCCACAGCGGCCTCTACGCCTGCTTCCACCGCGACTCCTGGCACCTGCGCCACCAAGTCCTCCTAAATGTGGGCTGTAAGTGTTACTCCCAGCACCCCTCATTTGACCTCCCACTTCACTCAAGGGCATTGTCCATGAGGCCCAGACCCTTGGCCTGGTTCAAAGCCCCTTCCTGGTGGTAGTGGTGGAGGCCCTGACCCTTGCCCTCTGATCCTATTTGAGCCTGCTCTTCTGACCTCTGAGCCCAGTCTCACCCCGTTTGCAGACCCCTGGCATTTTGCACTTGTATCCACCCCCACTGGAGAGCTTTGAGATCCTGAAATCCTGTTCCCTATGACAAGATGGGCACAGGAGGGCTGGCAGGCATGGCCCACCTGGGGCTTGGTGGGGAAGAATCCTAGAGTCACAGCTCCGAGCTGGAGTGGCCTCACTCCACTGTGTCCTCTCACAGGTTCTGGCCCTGAGGGCCTTAGGGAAGAAAATGGGGTATACGGTTATGCAGGTAGAGGTGTGGCACTCTGGGAAGCTCCAGGGAAGAAGGAAGGCTTCCTGGAGTGTGAAGCACATGGAGGCTTGGAGGATTTGGAGGATACACTGAAAAAGTTCTTTCTGGCAGAGAGCTGAGTGTGACCATGGGTTTCAGAGGCTGGGAGGGCATGAAAAGGCCACTTGGGTTGGTATAAATGGCAGAAGGGAGCTGAAGGAGGGGACGGGGCAGATCATGATCCTAGAAGCTGGGGAGTGACATGATCAGAGTCATGTTGTTTAAAGGTCCCTCTCTCTGTGCTGAGGGGAGGCAGGTGGATGGGCAAAGGCAGGGGCAGGAAGGAGGCTGTTGCTGGGATGCAGGAGAGATGAGGGGGACCTAGGACCGGGGCATAGAGTTGGGGAAGTTGAGAGGGGGTGATTGGACCTCCAGGAGTTGGTGATGGATTGGAGGTAGGGAGGACAGGAGAATAGAGAGGGGGAAGAGTCAAGACGGCTGGTGGTACCAATCGCTGCAACAGAGACAAGGTTGAAGGGTCAGCTGGAGGAGAAGATGGCATGTTCTGTTTACACGGTGTCTCAGTTTGGGTTTCCCTAGAATCAGGTGAGAATTTGCATACAGGTGGTCTATTTGGCAGGTGACAGAAACATCATAAGGGAATGGGAAAGTGATAGAAAAGGAAGTTAAGCTAGCCAGTAAAGGGGGAGTTATCTAGCCACTGCTTCTGGGCAACTGGCGTTTAACCCGCTGGGGGAGCCCTGGGAGCCAAGGCAGAATGTGTGCCTCAGAGTTCTCCTGCCTAAGGAGAGCGGGGGCTCAGATGCTTATACACTGAGGAGTCGGGGTGGGGCTGTTTTAATTCCCAAGCACTTTTGCCCTGATGCCCTGACAGGCAATGCAGGTTTTGGTGGCCAAAGGAAGCTCTGAGGCAAATAACTGCAGAAGCAGTCAGTGGGTACAGGTGAGGGATCTGCGGCACCACCATCTGCTATAGACTTGTTGGGTTGTGGTCCCCGGGGACAGCCGGGAGTTGATGGCTGGTAGCCAGTGAATCTGAGGGTCTGGGACTCGGGGAGAGGCCTGTGCTGGAGATGGGAATTTGGGGGGTTGTCAGCATTAACTCCTTGGGAGGTGGTGAGATGGCCAAGGGTGAGATTGTGGGATGAGGAGAGAAGAGGACCCAGAACCCAGCCCTGAAGACCATCACCATATAAGGGGTTGATGGAAGAAACGAGCCACAAAAAGAGATGAAAGATCAGAAGGATCCGGCAGGAAGGTAGAAGGAAGAGCAGGTGAGTGTGATTCAGAAGAGGCGTTTGGAGAATCGGGATGGTGAGGTTATCAGTGTTGCTGATGGTCATCTGGGCAGGCCTCTGGAGCTCAGCCAGAGGCACCAACTGACAGAATAAATACTCTGAAAATAGTTTCTTCTTGAGCCAAGGATTCAAGCTTCTCTGGCCTCATCCTACTTGGGTGATGCACCCCACTGTCTGAAGATGGTTTCTTTACTCCTGGGAGCTACTGAGGGGAGGAGATGCTTGAGGGACCTGGGAGCAGGCCCTTTCCCCACTATCAGGAGACTGGTGTGGACAACCGTGGGAAATGTTAGGCTGAAGTGTTGTGCGGGGTCTGCCACAACACTGACCCATCAGTGGGGCTAGAGGAGAGGTACAGGTATGTTTTGGTAGGGATGTTCCTTTCCCCACAGAAAAGCTTTTTTATGTGTTCAAACTGGAGAGATGGCAGTCATCACGAAACGCCTTAGTTGCAAACCGAGGGTGGAGTGACCCCTGTCGGCCAGCTTGAGATATGCAGGATCAGCCCACCAGAGTCCTCCTTGGCCCACCACAGGGTGCATTAGAAGTGGACCACGCAGCCTAACCCTGGGCCCTTACATGGGGAAAAAGGCCATATATTGAGTGGCATGCAAGGCGTATGAGGCCAACTTGGTACAACTCACCCATACCCTTGTCTTCTCAGTTCGAGTCCCAGAATTCCTCAGGATGGACAAGGCTGGCTGTGATGGCTGGGCCTTGGTGGCTCTGGGCCCTCATTCCTGATGACTCGATTTTCTTTGAGAGGTCACTGGAAGGGGATTGGGTCTAGATGTAATGCCTGCAGCCATACCCACAGCTGCCCTTTGTGACCAGAGCCCAGACCTGTTTTTTTATAAGATTTTTTTTTGTTTTTTAATTAATTAATTAATTTATTTATTTATTTTTGGCTGTGTTGGGTCTTCGCAGCAAGCAGGGGCCACTCTTCATCGCGGTGCGCGGGCCTCTCACTATTGCAGCCTCTCTTAGTTGCGGAGCACAGGCTCCAGATGCACAGGCTCAGTAGTTGAGGCTCATGGGCCTAACTGCTCCGCGGCATGTGGGATCTTCCCAGACCAGGGCTCGAACCTGTGTCCTCTGCATCGGCAGGCAGATTCTTAACCACTGCGCCACCAGGGAAGCCCCAGACCTTTTATAAATAGTGCTGACCACTCCCCAGGCCCTGCCTGTCAGAGGAGAGCTGGCCATGAGTTGGCTGTAGCATTAGTTACAGATACTTATCTCTCATTGCCTTGTTTCCTTCTAAAGAGTTGGTCAGAGGAACAGGGGACATTAATCATGATTGTTTCAGTCACTTTATATTAGTAGCAAGAGACTGGGTTTGGCAACACTCAATATCAAATTATCCTTCTCGCCAGTGCTCAGAGAACAGGACAGAGCTACCCCTGGTTTGTGGGCCATTCAAACTAAAAATTATTCAATATTTATCCTAAACATATAAGATTTTCATGTCTCTATTTCCAAGGGAACCTGATCATAAAAATATTCCGTTGAAAGTCCCCTTAACCAGGCTGATCCCTGAACTGCTTCCTCCTGACCCACCTTCCTGCCCTCAGGCAGATGGTCACAACCAGCAAGGAGGCCCCTACCCGGGGTGATGAAAGGACCCCCACATTAGGAAACAGGATCACAAGGTTCCTTTCAGTAGCATCCTTTTGTTTCCTTAGACACTGCTAATTCCATGTCATTCTGATTTTAAGCTGAAATAAATCAGAGATTAAGTGACTAATTTTAAATAGACAGTTCTTTGTCCAGTTTTAAAATATTTGTATTTGATGGGTCAGGACAGGAACTCCCGAACCCCTGGTTCAGCATCGCTTCCTCCTCAGCTCTGTTTGGTGGGGAAGGAGAGAGCAGCCTGTGGTTGAAGAAGAAATTGGGGAGAAAAGATGGGTAGAAGGCGGGCATTTAGGAGTCCAGAAGTTGGGGTGCCTTGAGGGATGTCACGAGATAAGGTTAGGACAGGCCGTGGGCCTTGAATGCCAGGCAGGAGGAGGAGTGTGGGTGCGGCCCGGGCGGGGCTGGAGCTGGAAGGGTCACCCTGCCCCGCCTGGCCTGATCTGGCCTGGCCAGGGGTGTGGGCAGCCTGCCCCTCCTCCTCTCTGAGCCGGCGGGCAGGCCTCGTGCATGCCGGGGGCTCCAGCCCAGGCGGGCTGGCGAGATGAGAGGAAAAACATGCGGTTTGGTGGGCTGGACATGGAAAAACAAGCCAGTTAGGAAAACAAACAAATCCTGGGCCAGCGGGGGTACACGCACGCATGCACACGCACACACAGCCCCGCGTGGGGCTCAGGGACGCCCTGCCACAGGCTGATGCTGTCACTTGAACATCTCAGGAGCCCCCATGGGGGCAACTCAGGAAGTCTGGGCATCCAGGAGCATGCCTGTATGTGAAATCATGACACATATGCGTATGGGCTTTTGCTCACACACAGCCTCTAACATGCTCTCACACGGTGTTCAGCTCATACGTGTGAACACACTTGGAATTCTGGGCACCTTCCCACACCCACAGTTCGAAAAATGCATTCACACTTATGTTCCGTCTCATACGCAGTGTCTCAGGTTTGTAGTCCCGCTGTCACTTTTTCACACACAACAGCGCATTTACACGCATTTGCATGGAGGACCTCAGCCACACAGCCTCACGTGTAGACAATCCCCAAGTCACACAGCCTCACCCCGAGCCCCACACAAATGCAGTCACCAGGCCACACACAGCCAATCGCAGTGACACTGCTGCCGAGTCCCAGTCACACACAGGAAGCCTCTCGGAGTTACGCACACAGCCTCACAATGGCAGTCTCTTACAAACAGCTTCTCCCCTGACTTGCAGCGCGCTCCCAGCAGGCCTCCTCATTGCATACTGTCCCACAGCCTCACACTTGGTCTCTCTCAGCACCCCCACCTCCGCCCACCCGGCCCCTCAGCTGGGCTCCAGCTGCAGCAAGTCACTCCTTTTCTTCCTTTTCTTTGTTTTTCTTTCCTCCTTTTCCCTCTGAGAAACCTGGTCCCTGTCAGGAAACCCAAGCCCTTCCCTACTCAGGGCCCAGGGCCAGGCAGGAGTAGCCAGATGACAGACAAAGCCCTGCCTGCCCTCCCCACCGCCCCCCATGACCTGCCCAGTCAGAGAGGGGAACTGGTTTGCGGGGGGATGTCTGAGGGGAGACTGGTCCGAGGGGAGAGGACGGTCAAAGGGAAATGGAGGAAACCGGCCAATGAGGAGGCTGGGCGGGGGCGGGGGCCTGCGAGTCCAGTGCCATGGCCCGCTCTGCCCTCCAAAGAGTCCCAGGTGGCAGGGAGCTGACTCTGCAGGCTTCAGTCCCCCCCCCCCGCCCCCCGCCCAGTGCCCTTCTCCTTTGAAGCTGGGGGTAAGGGAGGGTGGTGGTAGGAGGGGGCAGTGGAGGCTTCTCAGCCAACCTCGGAATGTCCTTTCCTCCTGGGGTGGCTGCCAACTCCGGCCTGGCCCACAGGCCCCCACGAGGCGCTTCCTGTGTCCTTGGCCACCCCCCACCTCCACGCCTCTGTGTCCCTGGGCAGATAGGCACGGCGTACGTGAGGCGTGCAGGATGAACACGGAAGAGACACAAGATGGACATGGGGCCAGGAAGGCTTCCCGGGGGAGGCAGGCAGCAGCGGGCAGAAAGCAGGCTCAGCTGGCCTCCAGCTCTCCCCTGCAGGCCAGGGGCTGGAGCCACCTCTGCCCACAGCGTAGCCCACGCCACCTGCCACATACAAGCTCCCCTCATGCCTCTCTGACCCCTTCATCTCTCCTGCTGCAAAGCCAGATCGGGCCCTGGGGGTTCGGCCCCAATACATACATACTTCACATATACTGGACATGTACATACAGTCACACACAGTCATTCACAGTCCCGTGCACACTGTGGATGGAAGCCCACGGCTCCCCAAGTATCGCCACGGCCACTCAGCAAGTGTGGACATGCACTCCCCCTCACCATCCCTGGCTTATTGAGCTGCCCCCCTCCCATTTCCTGTCCACCTGTCAGGCAGAGGGCGGGGTGGGGGGGCACAGGAGGGAGGTGTCAGTGTCCCTGGAGCCGTGGACGGACATGCCTTGCCTGGGTCAGATCACAGAAGCTGCCTCCTTCCAGGAACCTGAGCCGGCTGTCCTCATGCCTTACCGAATGCCCGAGGGTGGGACAGCTGGGCTAAGTGCTCACGGCAGCAAAAAGAGTGGTTAGACAGCAGAGAGGACTTCCCAACTATGTGTGTGTGGTCGTGTTGGTGGGTATCCCCGTCCTGAAGTTTAGTACCAGCTCTGGCTTGCTGTGTGACCACAGGTAGGTCCCCATCCCTCTCTGGCCCTCCGCGTTCCCCAGAGTAAAGGCAGCTGCTGACCATATAAAGGGCCTCTTTTTTCTTTTTATAAATAAATTTATTTATTTATTTATATTCGGCTGCGTTGGGTCTTCGTTGCTGCACTCGGGCTTTCTCTAGTTGCGGCGAGTGGGGGCTAGCTACTCTTCGTTGCGGCACGCGGGCTTCTCACTGCAGTGGCTTCTCTTGTTGCAGAGCACGGACTCTAGGGTCATGGGCTTCAGTATTTGTGGCACACGGGCTCAGTAGTTGTGGCTCGCAGGCTCTAGAGCGCAGGCTCAGTAGTTGTGGCGCATGGGCTTAGTTGCTCCACGGCATGTGGGATCTTCCCGGACCAGGGCTCAAACCCACGTCCCCTGCATTGACAGGTGGATTCTTAACCACTGCGCCACCAAGGAAGTTTCCTAAAGGGCTTCCTTAGGGGTCTGTGATGGAGAAGCTGGGGGCTGGGGCTGGGGTGAGGTACACACCAAGGGAACAGCAGCTTCCTCTCTGCACACACATGCAGTCACACATAGACATGTGCTCTGAGAGCCGTACACATAGACATTCCTACATACGTACCCACATTCCATCACACGTCACTCATTCATGTCACACACAGACACATAGGTGACATGTATGCATATGAACAGCCGCCCAGTGCTGTTGTTCATGTGGAGCCACCAGGCCTGTCCTCGTGTTTCTCATTCTCTCCCGAGGGGAAGCCTGGGATGTCTCTTCTCCAGGGAGTGCACCCTGATCACCCCACCAACCAGAGGACCCGGTCAAGAACCCCCCTTGGCCTCTGTTGCACAATCTTCCTCTGGAAATGGACGCAGTGTGGCAGGAGATTTGGGGCTGGGGCCGATTCCCCCAGACATCACCTCCATCCTGTGATCGATGAGCTGAGGCCTGCAGCCCCCTGCTCCCCACGTTCCCGCCTCCATTGAGCAGGTGGGGGGGCTCTCTCTCCATACAGCCCTTGTTTTCCTTTAATTAAACATCTGGCTCTCTGTGGCCTGGGAAGCCTCAGACCCTCGCTGACAGCACCCTCCCCCCGCCACCTCTGGCATTGCTGATGGGTTGAAGGGGGAGAGCTGGGGTTCTGGGGCCCACCTGTCCCCACACTAACGCAGGGGACTGGGGGCTCCAAGAATGTCCTGACCGTGCTGTCCTCACCCCCAGTGCCGCCGCGGGAGCCCGTACTCAGCTGCCGCTCCAACACTTATCCCAAGGGCTTCTACTGCAGCTGGCATCTGCCCACTCCCACCTACATCCCCAACACCTTCAATGTGACTGTGCTGTGAGTAGATGCACCTTTGACCTGGTTCCAACCCTGACCTCTGACCTCTCCCCGGCTCCCCATCACGCCCCCCAGACCCTAGCCCAGCCTTGGGCTTGACCTCCCCCCAGCCTCTGCCCTACCCGACCTTGATGTTGGTAACGGTGCCTGGTCTTCATCCCTCCCCAGGCATGGCTCCAAGATTATGGTCTGTGAGAAGGACCCGGCCCTCAAGAACCGCTGCCACATCCGCTACATGCACCTGTTCTCCACCGTCAAGTACAAGGTCTCGATAAGTGTCAGCAACGCTCTGGGCCACAACGCCACAGCTATCACCTTCGATGAGTTCACCATTGGTGCGTGGGGAGGGGCGGGTCTCTGCTGCATACTCCAGTGGGAGTAAGTGGATGTTTGCCAATGTGTATATGAGCGTTGGTGGGGGTGTCCACATTGTGTGCCCAGGTATATGTGGAACGTATAATGTGTACACATATTGCGTGGCATGCATATACCTGTGAACATCTGAGTGGATGTCCTTCACCTGCTGGGGCCGAGAGACCTCTCCAGCGGCTCTTCCCATCCTCTCTCTGGCTCCCAGAGCATGCAGGAGGGGGAGGGGGGCAGGCTGGGCCAGACCCTTGTGCAGCTGCAGCCTCCACCCCCCCAACACACACGCTAATGGCTTCCTTACGGCCTGTGATGAATGAGGTGTCAGAACAGGAGACAGGACTGGGACAGATATCGCCCTCCCCCAACCCCCATCCCAGCCAGACCCTCTACCTGCCCCTGCCCCATCCCGGCCAGACCCTCTGCCCACCCCTGCCCCATCCCAGCCAGACCCTGTGCCTCCGCCTGCCCCCCACTCCCAGCATGGCTGGATCCCCAGCCAGTCTCTTGCTATGTGAGCTGGGCTCTTAGATGCTCTCATCAGATTCTCAGCCCACTTCCAACCCAGATCTGCAACACCTGTGGACTGTCTTTTAACTTTGACCCACAAAGCAGCTTCAAACCCAGCCTCTTCCAAGCGAGGCCATGTCTCAGTTTGGAACTGGAAAAGTTGAGGTGAAAAGCCAGGCTTGGGGAAGTATATGATGCTGGTACAGGCTGGGGTGACCCAGGTGATGATGAGGGTAGTGGTAGGGCATGACATAGGCTTAGTAATTGGGATGCTGGTCATCATGAGGGCGGGGCTGATGATGGGATGAAATTTATGATGTTGATATCATGAGCTGGTGACAGTGGCTCTAGTGACCGGCATTGGTGATGACAGGGACGTGAAAGGTGGAAGTAATGAGATGGTTGTTAACGGTGGTTGCCAAAATTGACACCAGAGAAGAGCGATGATTATTGATGTGCAGTGGTTGACATGGCGGCTGGGGTTGACGAAATGGGGTTGTTCCAAGAGATCAGTGTGGTACTGAAGCTGTTTCCTCAACAGTGAAGCCTGACCCTCCAGAAAACGTGGTAGCCCGGCCAGTGCCCAGCAACCCTCGCCGGCTAGAGGTGACATGGCAGACCCCCTCGACCTGGCCTGACCCCGAGTCCTTTCCTCTCAAGTTCTTTCTGCGCTATCGACCCCTCATCCTGGACCAGTGGCAGCATGTGAGTGCCCTGCCCAGATCCCGAGAGCCTGAATCAGAGCCACACGGCGTGGGAGGCCCCTGTATCCCTGCTGCTAGCTGTTCCAATGTGAAGCCTGAGGGCAGTCAGAGAGGCTTTCCGGGGGGAAGAAGGGACCAGGTGGGCCTGGAAGGATGGATGGAGCTGAGGGAGATGTCCTTATCTAAGGTCCTTAGGGGTTCCTGGTGACCCCCATTAGGGCAACAGGAATGCATCTATCGTTGTGGCTCCACATGGTAGTGGAGAGAAATGCTGGGAGGCAGATGGCAGGCAGTGTTTCCCTTTTCTTACCTCCGGCTTCAGCCCTGATCAGACATCTCCCTCTTACACTCTGGGCCAGGCTCTGAGCCTGTGCTGGACCCAAGGGGCAAGATAGTCTCTGTCTTCAAGGACTCACAGATGGGCTCAAGGGGTCAGAATCAGGCAATAGAGTCAAGCTCAATCCAGGGTATGAGCTCAGGCCGTGATTAGTGTCACGGCTCCAAAGTCAAGTCCACCTTAGAGGTCAGCTTAAAGTTATGGGTCAGAAGGTGGTCTGGACTGGGAACGAAGCAGTGGAAGGGGGGCAGTATGGGGTCAGGCTGTGGTCTGGGATGTTGATCAAGCTACGAGAGTGAGCTCTGGGGAGCAGCCAGGGGTTTGGGGCAGACTTGAGTTTCTCTCTCCTTGAGGGCCCTGGGCCCATAGGGCTGTGGGTGCTACGTGGCCTATGAGGTGTGTGGGCTAGGTCTGGGGCTGGGAAGGTGCGCCCTGGGGCAACCCAGGCTGGCACCCAGGGTCAACCTGTGCCCCCACCGCATCCACCTGGTTCCAACCTCATCTCCTGCGCCTCTCCCAGCTGGCCTTTAAAACGCGTAATTCGATTCCAGGGCGCCTGTTCTGGTTGCAGGCCTGGCTCCCACAGAGGCTGCTTACATGCTCATATGTTCCCTGACAGAGTCCGGAGTCCCTCCCGCCTGGCCAGCTGCCCGCGACTAATGCATTGCTAATAACCAGGGTCTAGTTTCACAAGCCCCCCTCTCCTGCTAACTAGCTACAGGCAGCAGCCCCGCGCGTCGCAGTGCACACGCCTTGCAGTGGACCTGGCACACTGCCTACCACACACACACGGGAACATGCACGCACACACGTGGCCCCCAGCAGGAACCGTGCTCCCTACGTGCATGCAACTAACATGCCAAGGCCACCCACTGGCCTGCACCGTGGGCAGAGCTGACCCCAACGCTGACGCGGGCAGAGCAAAATATGTGGGCTCTGTAGCAAGAACATGAATGGCCTGTGGCACATGTTATCCCTGCTCCATGTCACATTGGTATTGTGGTTGGCTAGATTTATGGCTCTTTTGAACTTGAGTTTTGCTCTGAACACGATGGACTCTCCCCAGTCCTTAAGCTTGGAGAGAGGCAGGTGTATGATTGGGAGGGGGAGTGGAGGGGAGAGCAAAGAAAAACATCACTTGGATTTTCAGGAGGATGTGAGAGATACAGGTCAGGAATTACACAAGAATTGGGCACCGTGAGGTCTGGCAGGGGCTGTCTCAGCATGGACAAGGGGGAGGCGAGTACTGGGACCCAGCATGGGTTCCCTACATCTTCTGCTCTGGGCCTAACTCAGCAGGAAGGCTGGGAGGGCATGTTTGATGTCTGCTGCCACAGACTGGATGGAGGACTCCTAGGTAAGGCGGATGCCAGCAACTAGGGAATTCCTGACAGTTGTGGAGCCATTCTCTTAAGGGGGTGGCTTAAGGGATCAGTGACAACCTAACAAGAAGGGCCCAGGCCTAGGAGATGTGGCTTCCAGGAGGGCACTGTGCTTCTAGGCCACATTCCTAGAGGTATGGTTGGTTGCCCACCATAAGCCCACCAATGAGGTGGTAATTTGATCTGCTCCCCATGGCCCTCTCCCTTTGGGGAAAGACAGATGTGGAGATCCGGGGGACAGAATCAAAGGAGGAGGCCCGAGGGTCAAATCCTGGGAAGAGGGAGAAGGAGCCGAATGAGCTAGGGCTACTTAGCCAGAAGGGGTCTTTGCAGAGCTAAAGGGGACTGGGGGACTAGAGGTGGAACTGGGCCCCAACTCCAAGAGAGGAGGGTCCCTGGGGCCCGCCGATCTTCCAGGGCTGGGAGTAGGACTTACTGAGCCCAGATCTGAGCCCAAAATGGCTCTCATACTGACTCTGGCCTTTACCAGTACCTCCTATCTCAGGCTCACAAACCCTGGAGGAAGTGGGAGGCTTTCCCACCCCACTTGGACCCAGCTGCCCACACATGAATCCACATACACACACGCACATGGGCTCACAGACTGTCAGGTCAGGTAGCCCAGACCCTGGTTTTCTTGGGGGAAGAGTGTAACGGGCCAAAAATGCCCTGAAGCCACACGTGGCCCAGAGCGGGCCCCCTCCTCCGACCCTGCCGGCTGCCCCTGTTTACGAGGCGCCTTAATGAGGCAGCGGGTGCCGCTGAGATGAACCAGAGCCCAGCCTGGGCCTGGGAGGGGCTCCGGACAGGCAGGCCAGCCTGGAGGGTTGGGGGAGACCCTCAGGATGGGGCCGGCCAGGGCAGGGGTGGGGTGGCCATGCCTCCAGGAGGAAATGGAGCAGCTGTCCTGCTGTCCTGCCGCCCCAGGAGCTGCCCCCCCACCCCTTTTCCACCTCAGGCAGGGCGATGACCGTAAGCGAGGCCACCCTGAGGGGGAGACCCAGCTGGGGCCAGGCTGGTGGGTGCGCCCGGCATCTGGGAGCCCAGGCTCTGAGCTGGAACCCATGATAGCGACAGAGCTGGCTGAAGTCTCTCTGGTGCTCACCATGTGCCTGGGTCCTCATGACAACCCTGTGAGAGAGATCATTAACGCCATTTTACAGATGAGGACCGCAAGGCATGTGGAAGTTAGGTGACTTAGTCACCTAGTTAGTAGGGGATGGAGCTAAAATCTGGACTCGGGCAGCCTAGCTCCATGCCTGCGTTTGTAACCTTCCCTTTAAACAGCTCCTTGAGGGAGTTGGAGAGGGCAGCACATTACACCTCTCACCCCATTCCTCTTGTCGCCTCCAGCTGGAACTGAAGTCGGGACTGGGCTGGGGCTAGTGAGAGAGCTGGCTGACAGCAGAGTGAAGACAATGAGCAAAGTCCTCCTTACCCTCCCCTCGGGGCATTTCTCATCTCCTTAAAGATCTCCTCCCTCGGGACTGTCTTTGCTCCCTGTGGGGGCGTGGGATGGGGGTGGTGTCTCCTCCCAGAGAAGTCTTCACTCTCCCAGGGGTATTCTCAGTGTCCTCCCCCCAGGGAAGTCCTCATTCCCTCCAGGGGTGTTTTCACTCCTCTCTCCCCACAAGTGTTCTCACTTCTTCCGGGGGTGCCTCAGTCTCGTGACCCCCAGGGTCCGCTGTCCCTATACGCCCCCACCCCGTGGTTTGGCTGCAGGTGGAGCTGTCGGATGGCACAGCGCACACCATCACGGATGCCTACGCTGGAAAGGAGTACATCATCCAGGTGGCGGCCAAGGACAATGAGATTGGGACGTGGAGTGACTGGAGTGTGGCCGCCCACGCCACACCCTGGACTGAGGAGCCGCGACACCTCACCACCGAGGCCCAGGCCCCCGGTGAGCCCGCCCCCTGGGCTCCCTCCTGCTCCTCCTGGGACTTGGAGCATCTGCCCCAGGGGTCTCCACAGTCTGTGTGGCTGCCACACTCCAGTCGGTCTGTCCAGCCCCTGCTGTTCCTTGTCCTTGCTGTCTGCACATTCTCGGTAGGGACCTCTGGGTGCCTTGGGAAAGCAAAGACCTGCCTGATGGGTGAGGCAGGGGCTGTCTGACAGGAGAGGCAGCCCTGGTCTGACACAAGAAGCAGGAGCAGTGTGCCTGTGGACCCCAGATGGAGGTGGGACTCCAGCCCCGGCCCGGCCCGGCCCTGAGTTTCCCCCATGTTCCCCAGAGACCACGGCCAGTACCACCAGCTCCCTGGCACCCCCGCCCACCACGAAGATCTGTGACCCCGGGGAGCTGGGCAGCGGCGGAGGACCCTCAGTGCCCTTCTGCATCAGTGTCCTTGTCACCCTGGCCCTGGCTGCCGCTGCCGCCGCCGCCGGCAGTCTCCTGATCTGGTAAGTGGAGTGAGGCTGGGTGGTGGAGGGGAGCCCGAGGGGACCCCGACCCCACCCTCTTCCCTCAAAGCCTCCTGCCCTGTCCCCCCAGAGCCCGGCATCCCGTGAGGACATGCCAGCGCACCTGCAGAGGAGCAGGAGGCCGGAGCTGAGCCCGAAGACCCCGGTTTCTATTTTGCACACGGGCAGGAGGACCTTCGGCATTCTCTTGAGACACAATTTGTAGAGACCCCGGCAGGCCCGGGCCTGCCGCCCCCCAGCCCCGCCACACCACGCCGGCCCCCCTCCCCGCTCAGGGCAGGGGGCCATGCAGCTAACCCACCCACCAAAGAGCACCCACACCTCCGTCCTAAGCCCTGGGGCTGGGCCCTCCAACGCCAGCGACTCCCAGGAGCCCTTGGGGGCCTGAGGGGAGTCCCTCACATCACAGTCTCGCCTCCTGTCCCAGCGTCCTGTCTGTTCCAGGGTCTCTGTTGCCACCATCAGATTATAAGCTCCTGATGCTGAGGGTGCCCGGCCATCCCCTTCCCCCGGCACCCACACTTTTCAGTGCCCCGCCTCCGCCCCTGTTTTGTACGACCCTCCCCTTTTCCTGCTCCTGCCCCGCAGTATTTAATGCCCTGTCAGTCCCCTGTAGTCTGACTCAGTGGTAACTTGCTGTATTTGAATTTTTTACAGATGTATATACGGGGGTGGGGGGTTCTCATTAAACGTCACCATTTCATGAGTCCTTGGACCGGACCCACTTTGGGAGGGTAGCCCTTGTCCAAGGACCTCTCCCCTTCCAGGCCTGGAGGAGGGAAGCAGTTAGAGTTGGAGAGAGACAGCCCCCTCCAGACAGGTGGGGAGAGGCAGTTCAGCTCTCAGGCAGGTGTGTCCGGGGACGGGGCTTCCCGCCTCTTTGGAGGGTAGAGCTCCCTGGAGGCCATGGGCAGAGTTTTGGGGAACGAGGGGCCCCAGTGAGGCAAGTCCCACGTGGGGGGGGGGACGGGGCATCCAGTCAACCCCGGAGGCTACTGAATCCTGGCAGGGCCAAGGTCTGTCAGGGGTCATCTCCGGAGCTGCCTTCCACGGGTGCCCAGGCCTGGCTTTACCCACGGGGCAGAGGTGCAAGAAGGGAAGGAGGCTGGGCTTCATCCTCCGGCCGGAGGGGTTGTCACCCCTGCCATTCAGGAGACACAGGCCGGGGTTCTAGCAGGTCAGGCCTGGAGCTCAGCCAGGGCTAAGAGTGCAGAGTGCAGAGTGGCCAGGGCAGGCAGGGAGGTTGCCCGAAGGAGGCCACTTGGCACGTGACCAGGCATTGGCCGCGTGCTTCAGGACAGGAAGCACGGAGTACGAGGTTTACCCCAGGTTTAGATTGCAGTGAGGACTCTGTGAGTGGGAGGGGAGCGGGCTTCGGCTTTACAGGGTACTCAGTCTCTGGGCCAGCACCACACCCTCTGCCCACACCCTTCCGGTCCCTAAACCGGGACTCCAGGATCCCTTTGATTTCCCCTCAGAGGAGAGGCCTCTGGCTGCCTCAGATCCAGCCCCCCTTGTTGGAGCCGCCTCCCTGCAGCTCCTTGGCTGAGAATGCCCGGGGCTGGGGCCAAGTTGGCAGGCACCTCCGGCCTGGGGGTGGGGGCAAAGGGTTAGGCCACAGCCCCAACCTGGGAGCCAGGCTTGGCCACGCTCCAGGCAGCTGGAGCAAAAAGAGAAGTGGAGTCGAAGCCAGAACACACTGGTCCACGCACAACCAAGCCCCCGCCGCCCAAGCAGGCACCGAGCAGCGCACCACCACTGAGCTGCTGCCCCCACGTCACACGTGCACTCCGGTTCAAACCCTCCTCAGACCAGGGTCAGGAAATGGGCATTCCTTTGCTGGTCTCGCTGCCAGCCCGGGATGATGCCCTGGGAGGAGGGGTTCACAGTTCCAGGAGTACTGATGAGTCAGGCCTGGACAGGACTCCGGGCGGGTGAGGGGCTGAGAGTGAAGGTGGCTGGCTCTCCTCCAGGCCGGGCACTAAAGGACGAGAGGGGTGTTCCAGGTGGGAGATGCCATGGAAAGCAAAGGCCGGTGTCAGGGTAGAGAGGCCTGTGGCGTTTCGAGCCAAATAGCCTAGCCCCAGCTGTGGGAGCACACTGCTCATCCACAGAAAGAGGCTCCCAGGATGGACATCCTGAGAAGTGGCTGTGGACCTGTCTCTGTGTCCTGGACCCCCAGTTCTGTCTGTCTGGTCTCTGAGGTGTGGCTCGGGCCTGAAACCTGCACTCCAGGTCCAGCAGGGGTGGAGGGATAGTGGGTCCCCAACTCTCACAAAGGACATTGTATTCCCGGGGTGGGTCTGAACCTCCCCGTCCTTGCGGTAGGACGGCTGAATTAGGGAGTCTCTGGCCTGTGCTGCCTTCCTGCCTTGAGAGCCCTGGTCAGCCCTGACCCACCCGCTGCCCACCCAGGGCTTGGGCATCAGCAATCTGGCCTCCATTAGCAACATGGGAAAGCAATTACGTGGGGCCTGGGGAGGAGATGGAGGGGAGGGGGACTGCTGGAGCCTCAGAGGCCGATGGAGAGGAGGACTGGGCCATCTCCCTGCCCCCAACCCCAAGGGAGAGACCCAGCCCCATCCTAAGCCCTGAGGCTGGAGGGGCAGTGTCATTGCCTCCGACCAGACTGGACCTGAGCCCGGAGGTGGTCATTCCTCCTTGGGGGTCCTGGCCCTCGAGCTCACAGAGGCTGCGCGCCTTGGAGGGTCTTGGCTGCCGTCTGCTGCTGCCTCTGCCTGCTGTCCCTTCCACATCCGTTGTAGCTCATCGTGGTTCTGGGGAGCTGGGGACAGCTATAGGCATCAGTTCTTGGAACTAAATCAGAACCTGGAGAATTGAGACACTGCTGTTGGGGGTTGGGGGCACTGCAGGGGGAGACTTGGATCCCAGGCCCAAGGTGCACAGCAGCCCAGCCTTTCAGCTCACTACAGTTCTCCTTGCTCCTTCAAGGGGCACTGGGGATGGGAACCCTCCTCTGTGCCCCATTCCTATAACACTAACTTGTCTCTGCCCCATCCTCTTCTCTCTGAACCCATTCCTGTCTCTGTCTCTGTCCCATGCCTATCTCTGAACATGTCTTTGTCCTGATCCCTGTCCTCGTGTTTCTCTCTGTATGTCCCTCTCCCATCTCTCTCTCTGTATGTCTCCTGTCTCTGCTGCCCTCTTTGTCTCTCTAGCCGTCTCTCTCTCTGTCGCCATCCCTGTCTTTGCCTCTGTCCCTCCTCCCTATCTCTCGGTCTTCTCTTTTTCTGCCTTCCTCCCTCGGTCTCTCTGGGTCTATCTCCATCTCAGAGTCTCTCTATCTCTGTGTGTGTGTGTGTGTATCTCCATCGCCAGCTCTGTGTCTCTGTTCCTCTTCCCTGAGTCTGGCAGTCCTTCCCTCTCTTTGCCTCCCTCTGTGTGTTCCTGCCCTGGTCCAGACCCCAGCCTCCGACTGCTGTGCCTCTCTGGCCTGAGCTGGGGGCTGTCCTGGCTTCTGCTGCCCCCTCTCGGCCGCCTGCCTGCCCTTCGGTCTCCCGGGCAGGCAGCTGTCAGCACATGCATCCCACATCTGCCTCCCAGCAGCCAGCCAGGAGAGGGAAGGTGGTCGGGAGACAGCAGGCAGGAATACCTCCGTGCAGCCTCTGGCTTTGAGAATCCCCAGAGCCGGTGAGCTCACTTCACTCCCTAGGCTGGGACTCTGAGAAAGTTCATTGTCACATGGTGAGAACGGAATGCTTGGCTCCAAACCCAGCCCCGTGTCCTGCACCTGTGTGTCTCTATGTCTCGGGGCCCACATGTTCACTGTACCCACAGGCCAGAGCTACTGGATGTGGACAGGTAGAGAAAGGACCTTCAGGTGGTAGCACCTGCCTGCGGATGTAAGGCTAAAGACCTGGGGGCAAGAAGGACTGGAGTGTAGTCCTCACACCCCTCTCCTCTCCTCTGCAGAAGAGGGTGGAGGGGAAGGAGGTCTGAGGAGAGGAGTCGGATGGAGCCAGTCTGAGGAGAGAGGCTGGAAGGGGCTTTATCTGACAGAGCCACTCTGATGGGGAAGACTAATCTGAAGTTGAGCGGGTCTGAGAGGGCCTGCGTGACAGGGTTAGTCTGAGGGGAGACTGGTGTGGGACACCCTGCTGAAGAGGTCGTGTTTGGAAGGGCCAGCCTGAGGGGATAGGCGGATCCAGAGAGCATCTGAAGGGTCCAGTCTCAGGAGAAGCTACTCTGGAGGCACACGGGTCCCAGAATAGGCTCACCAACTCGTCCTAGTTTGCCTGGGACTTGCCCAGTTTTAGCACGGAATACCCCTCAGCCCCAGGAAACTGAGAGAGTTGGTCAGCCTATTTGAGAAGGCCTTGCCTAACAGCGCTGGCCTGATAGGAGAGGCCTACCTGGGAGCAAGTGGATCCGAGAGGGCTTGTCGGACGGCACCGGGCTGAGGGGAGAGGTTGTTAAGGCTAGAAGCTTCTTTGCACAGGAACCAGGCCCTGGAGGGGGTGGACCGTTTGGGTCCTTCCAGAAGGTCAGTGGCTTGGGGAGTGGCCACCAGGGGTCAGGGCAAGCTCTCAGGAGAATCAGAGCCAAAGGCCCCAGAGGGAGCCAGACAGTGCGGGGCTGTGTGCAGAGTGTGCTGGCAATAGCGTGTGTCGCTGCACCATCACGGGCAAGTTTGTGTGATGGTGCACGGCCGTGCAGTTATGCTTTTGTGTGACTGGGTGAGCAGGGGCATGTCTGTGATGTGTCAGTGTGTGCCCAGTGTGGCTGGGCGGAGGCCTTGCCTGTGGCTGTGGTGGAGAGAGCAGGAGCCTCTTGGGACACTAGGACAGGGAGGCCATGGCAGTGACGCAGTCAGAGAAGTTCCCCTGGCAGGGGCTGAGATAGGGAGGAGAGGTAGGACCAGGCTTCCCCTACCTGTGCCCGCCCCTGCCCACCAGAATATCCCTGAGAGTCCAGACACTAAGGGCTTTGGTCACACACAGGGGCAGCCCCCAGGCCAGTCTGCACACCTAGGCCCTGCCTGCCCTCCTCTCCAGCTTCTCTCCTCCTGCCCCCTTCAGCTGGCACTCCTTCAGCTGGATACCTCACCCTCACCCCACCCTACCCCGATCCCCGATCATTGTTTCTAGCTCTCCTATCACCATGCCTTGGTTCATGCTGTTCCCTGCCTGATGCGCTCCTGTGAAGCATTTGAGGTCCCTCTGATGCTGCCCGCATGAGACACTCCCTGCTCATTCCCGCTTTACCGTGGGCTGGGCACCCACTGTGTGCTGAGGCCTAGTCCGGCGGGCCCCTGTCTCACCTCTGGGACCTGAAAGTGATGGGGGCAGTGCTGCTAGGATCTTGCCCAGGGGAGGGCTCTGAGGGGGGAGGTATGGACAGAGCAAGTCTGGGAATCTCTGAGACAGGACGGCAAAGTGACGCCACAGTCACAGAATCACTCCACTCCATCCTACCCCCCACCAACAAACTAAACAAAAGCCCAAACAAACCAAAACAAAAATGCTGTTACGAGCTCAAGTCCAACCAAACAAGGAAATTCTTTTTTTTAAATGTATTTATTTCATTTATTTATTTTTGACTGAGTTAAGTCTTCGTTGCTGCACGCAAGCCTTCTCTAGTTGCAGCGAGCGGGGGCCACTCTTCGCTGCGGCATGCGGGCCCCTCACTGCTGTGGCTTCTCCCACCGTGGAACACGGGCTCTAGGCACGCGGGCTTCAGTAATTGTGGTGCACGGGCTCAGTAGTTGTGGCGTACGGGCTTAGTTTCTCCACGGCATGTGGGATCTTCCCGGACCAGGATTCGAACCTGTGTTGCCTGCATTGGCAGCGGACTCCCAACCACTGCGCCACCAGGGAAGCCTGGAAATTCCTTTTACAAACCTTAAAATGTGATAGCCAAGGAAAATAACAGAAGATTCTGGTGCAGTGAGTGAGTGGTGTGTCTCCTAACCCCATGCCCAAAAGTAGCATTGAGAAAAGGCAAGTCAACAGAACACCAAGAATTCTCACTAATATACTGTAATCTGAGAGATGTGGACTGTTGCGTGAGTAGGTAGCCTTAGGAAAAATCTGGGGGAAAAAACCCTTTGTAAATTGAAGCCCCTATGTTCCTCCACGAGACCTCTGGAGAGGCAGGAAGAGCTGCCTTGGCTCGGCATCTTCCAGGGTGCTGGGCTGAGGTTAGGGCGGCAAGCCAAAGCCCATAGGATGGGATGTGCCCCACCCGCCAGCTGGAGCAGCATGTCTAACAGGGCCTCAGAGGAGAGGCAGCGCTCAGGCCCCATCAAGGTCAGCAGGCAGCCCCAGCCAAGCCACCCTCAGGCTGCAGAAATGGGGCGGATGGGTGTGAAAGCAACAGTCAACTTTTAAACGGTAGCTCCCAGGGGAAGATAAACTGGTCCAGACAAGATGGGAAGGGGCTCAACTCCAGAGCAAGGAGAGGTCTGCTAAATGTGAGCCATGGCAGATGCAAGAGGAAAGGAAAGGGCATGGCCTCTAGGCACAGAGACCACAGACACAATGTAGGTGGGAAGGAAGGAAAGAAGGAAGGGAGGGAGGGAGGGAAGGAAAGGAACAAGGAAGACAGAATGAAAAAATAGATAAAGAGCCCAATCTAGAAGAAAACACAACCAAAGGAATAAAAGCAGATTCCTGGCAAGTTCTTCAGAGGCCTTAATAATAGCATGAAATCAATAGAACAAGAACTCAAAGACAAGATGGTAAAACAACAGAATGAGATGAAAAGGGAGATCACGGAACTAAGGGAAAATAATAAAGGACCAAAACAATACCATTACAGATGTAATAAATAAACCAGGAACAGCAAAACACAATGAATACGACTGGACACCAAAGTAATGTGTAGGAAAGGCTTGAGATATCGAGTAAATGTGATAGGAAAAGGTAAAGATATTAAAGCAATTAGAGTGACGTTAATAGATAGGACAAAGACAAGCTACCATAAGCATAACTGTTAGCAGCCCTAAAGTTGAGGTTCCAAAAATGGAACAGAAAAAGTTATTAAGGTATGAAACACAGGAAAGCTTTCCCTGAAATGAAGGAAAAACTGAATATTCAGATTGGAAGTGCACACCATATGCTAGAAGAATTGATACGGAATAGCACTGACATTAAGACACACTGATTTAGTAACCAAACTTAGAGGATAAAATAAGAATACTTTAGGAATCTAGGCAGAAAAGGCAAGTCATCTCAGGGGGAAAATTCAGTCTGATCTCAGATTTCTCCAAGATAACATTCATCAAACGAAGATAATGAATCAAAATCTACAAAGTCCTGAGGGTAAAAAAGTATCACCCCAAAACATAACCAACCAAGGGGTTGATCTCAATCATGAATTTGGGGATGCAGAACTCATAAGCCCTTCTGGAAAAACTACTCAATGACAAAATCCAATCAGCCAAGAGATGAATCAAAATAAGGGGCTGAGAAAGGGAAATTCATGGTAAAAGGAGTTAATTCCATTTAGATTAAGATTCAACTGTGGGAATTTTAGTTGCAGAACAGAATGTAAATATTATAAATACTGATAAAGTAAAAACAACACTGGCAACATAATCTGGAATGGAGGAGAGGAGGGCGAAGGAGGGCAGAAGTACGAATCACATTTTCCTTCACAGTTCAGAGCAACTAATACGCGTATAAAACGGAAACATAATTGTAAAAATCCTACTCCAATCTCTTGACTGAAATCGTTTTTCTTGAGAGGGGTCTTTTAAGAATGAATATTTTTTTGAGGTGAAGGAATATTTAGCTGAAGTTCAGCTATTCCTTCATTTTCACTTTAGTTTCTTTCCCCTCTATTAAATTCAAGTAACAGTACACTTTGTACTTTGGTTAAGAAAATAGCTTCTGTAGTATGTCTCATTCATTTTTCTATCTGTCTGGCTCTATTTCTACCTCTCTCTCTCAATCTCTCAATGCTTTATGCACACAAATGTTAATACTGACCATTTCTGGGTGGTGAGATTTTTGAGTGACTTTTTGCATTTTTCTCTGTATTCTTTTATATGGCTTATAAGTCATTTAAAAATAATAAGTATGTAACTTGTTTCAGTTTTAAAAGACTATCATCTATCTATCTATCAATCTATCTATCTCTTTTGGTTTAAAATAAATCACCTAATCTCGAGCCTCAGATTCCTCTTCAATCTGCGGATAACAAGATTTACATTAGAGGATGGTTTGAAAATTGTGAGATAATATACCCCCCCACCCCGTGGTAGGCTGAATAATGGCCCCCAAATAAAGCCACATCCTAATTCCCCAAACCTGGGAATGTTAATTTACATGGTAAAAGGATTTTACAACTGTGATTAAGTTAAAGCTCTTAAAATGGGAAGATTATCCTGGATTATCAGGTGCTGTGAATGTAATCACAACCATCCTAATAGAAACGAGGCAGGAGTCTTCGGAGTCAGAGGGGAAGGTGATGGGATGATGGAAGCAGAGGCTGGAAGATGTAGGAAGGGTCTGCAAGCCAAAGAACACGTGCAGCCACTAGAAGCTGAAAGGGCGAGGAAATTGATTATCCTCTCAGAGCCTACAAAAGGAGCCAAGTCTGCCCACACCTTGACGTTAGCCCAGTGAAACTGATTTCAGACCTCTGACCTTCAGACTGTAAGAGAATAATCTGTGTTGTTTGAAGCCACTAAATGTACGATAATTTATTAAACAGCAATAGAAAACTAATATCAGACATTCCTATATTCTGTTCCTTTAGCCCAAGTTGACCTCCCCACCCATCTCTTTCATCCCCCCAACTCCTACATGTTCAATATTCAAGTTTCCCTGACATTGCCTACCTTCCACTGCTGCCCAGAGTGCGTGTCCCCCATCACAGCACTTGCCACTCTCTGTTACAGCTGCTCACAGATAGGCCTCTCTCCCTCACAGCTCATGCCTGCGAGGACAGGGCTGGGGACCAGGCTCTCTGCCTACCAAGCCCAGCAGAGAACCCAGCTCAGTAACTATTAAATGAACAGATGGGTAAATGAGGGCTAGGTGAGTAGTTGGTACCATATAAATAATCATGACACTCGTTCCTTGGTGTCAGGATCTCTTCCTTCCCTCTTTCTACCTGGCTATCTCCCACCAGCCTCTCCTCCACATAACACACACTCTTCCAATCTCTAGAAAACTGATCTGGGTCTTTATCTCTGACTTCTTTCCTCGGTCATTGGTCCAAAACACATTTGCTGACAACTGTTGAGTCTGTTGGTAGGTTTACCTTTGGGCGGGCATGTCTGTGTGTGTGTGTGTGTGTGTGTGTGTGTGTATTATGGAGACCTGTGAACCTCTTTAAGTGTGTTTTCCTGGATATGTAATATGTGTGTAGTGAGTGTTAGACACATGTGTCCCATATGGATGTGTTTTCATGTACATGCCCGTGTCTGTGGCTAAGCTTGTTGTTTCTGTATACATGTCTCTGCTTGTATGCTGTGTGTCTCTGATTATGGGTTATGTGTCTGTGTGTTAGTGTGTGTCTGTACAAGCAGGAAAAGATACCTTTTGATTGCTGCCCCCTAGAGATCTGACCGCCTGAGGCAGGTGTTGGTGTGCCGGCTTAGCTCGCTGAGTTGCTGCCTGTCTTCTCTTTCCTGTCTCAGGCAGAAGGCTGGGCCTTTTTTTCTCCCTGTCTCCTGGGGTGAGGATCTCAGACCCAAGGCTGAGCCAGCCACAGACATCTTCCTGACTCTGCCTTCTGAAGGCCTAAGCTTCTTGAGGGGATTTTGCTAAGGAGAGGGGAGAGGGGGCAAAGCCATCCAGAGAGTCCCTCCAGATGAAGAGGGGGTCTGCGTTTGCATGGGCAGATGGGACCCATAAACACTCCCTACAGATGCCCTAGGAGAGGGGTCAGGGTGGGCTTGGGAAGGGAGGCTCCTGGACATTGAGCTCCAGCCTGGGAATCTCAGCAGAGACCATGTGAATCACAGCATCAAATACCCAGGACCTCTGCACAGTTAGAGAGGATGGGGTGAGGAGGGGCCCCCCAAATGACCTTCCTACTGCTCCAGGGGCTGGGACCTTGGAGAGGAGTTACATTTAGTTTGGTTTGGTTTTGTTTTACCACTTTAACCATTTTAGTGTATAGTTCTGTGCTATGAAGTATATTTGCATTGTTGTGCAACCATATATTTAGTTTATAAAATATAGTTATATATTTGGCTTATATATTTATGTAAATGTATATAATTTATATATAAATATATATTTCGTGTATATAATTATTTAGTTTCTAAAATAGAGAAACATCACCAGTTTTGCACACCTGAGCACACCCACCTCTGGGCTCAGTGTCACCAGAAGGAACACATACCAGTTGTGGGGAGGACTGTGGAGAGGGAGGGGACATGGCCCCAGGGGGAAGGGCAGGAATGTGAGGCCCCTCCTTCGGGAGCTGGGGTAGCAGAGGAGGTGGGGCTGGGCAGGCTGGGCTTTGAAAGCCAGGCTGAGGTTCAGGGGCTTCTGCTGAGAGTCAGGGGGCCCTGGGGGCTTGGGAGACCTGGCCAGGTTTGTGTTTGGGAAAGATTGCTCTGGGGGCCGTGCAGAGGAGGGGAAGGAGGAAGAGAATGTGGAACCCATGGTGATGAGAGCAGCAGCAGGCCTGAGTGAGGCGCTTTGAGTGAATGACGTGTGAGGCCTGAGAGCAGGTCGAAGGACTAGGGCTGGGGCAGTGACCACTGAGCTTTTTCTGGCTTTTTTTTTCATTCTTAAAAAAATTGAAGTATAGTTGCTGTACAATATTATATGTTATAGGCATACAATATAGTGATTCACAATTTTTTTTTTTTTTTTTTTTTTGCGGCATGCGGGCCTCTCACTGTTGCGGCCTCTCTCGCGTTGCGGAGCACAGGCTCCGGATGCGCAGACTCAGCGGCCATGGCTCACGGGCCCAGGAGCTCCGCGGCATGTGGGATCTTCCCGGATTGGGGCACGAACCCGTGTCCCCTGCATCGGCAGGCGGACTCTCAACCACTGCGCCGTCAGGGAAGCCCAATTTTTAAAGGTTATGCTCCATTTATAATTTTTATAAAATATTGGCTATATTCTATGTGTTGTACAGTATATCCTTGTAGCTTATTTTATACCTAATAGTTTGTACCTCTTACTCCCCTACCTCTCTGTTGTCCCTCCCCACTTCCCTTTCCCCACTGGTAACCACAAGTTTGGAGAACTGTGCTTTGAAGAGCACACAGTCTTCCCTCTGATGAATGTGGGGTGGAGAGGGAAGGGAGAGGGAAGAGTCACTTGCAACCCCTGTTGATTTGGAAGATGGTAGGACTGTTTATTGAACTGGTGAGTACAGAAGGAGTACAGACTCTGGGGAAGTTGATAATAACCATGGCTCAGACATTCAATCACTTGCCCGTGGTTACATAGCACGTAAGGGGTAGCCGAGGTCAGATGTAATCATGTCAAGTGTAAGGCACGAAACCATCTGGCCAATTGTTACAAGAATGCGCTCTGGGGTCAGACAAACCCGGGCTCCTTTTGACCTGGGACAAGGTGATTAATCTCTCTAAGGCTCAGTTTCCTTAAGTGGAAAATGGGAAAACAGCACCTACCTCATAGGGTTGTAAGGATTTTATGAGATGATGTGTACAAAGAACTTAGCACAGTGCCTATTATGTTGTAAACACTCCATAAATCTTAGCTCTTAATACTGTAACAACAACAGCAGCAGGGGAGGGGAGGGTAAGGGAGAGGAGGGGAGGGGAGGGGAGGGGAGGGGAGGGGGTGCAGAGAGCACAGCCCACCAAGGAGGCTGAGGAGGGGCCAGAGAGGTGAGGCAGCCAAGCAGCATGCCGGAGCTGGGGGCAATGCAGCAAATTCGGATTTTAATCCAGGCTATCACTGCTGCTGTGGAGCCTTAGAAAAGGTCCCTGATTGCCTTGAGCCCCGGTTCCCTCATCTGCTCCATGGACCTTGTCTGTATGAAGGTGAGGGGTATCTGTGATGCATGTACAGCTCTGGGTGCTTCATAAACAATAGTTGTCATTTTAGGAGGAGGAATAAACGTTCCCAGAGAGAGTGGCTTCGTGGAAGACAAGGAAAGGTAGGGTTTCAAGAAGGGCCTCACTGCTCAACAGCCTCACTGCTGCCAAGAAGTCAACAAAGATAAAGGCAGAAAAGTATTCATTGGCTGTGACAAGGAGATGAAAGTGACCTTGGTGAGCCAGCTTCAGGGATGCTGAGAGCAGAAGTTGGGGACAGCGGCTGAGGAGTGATGGGAGGCGGGGAAGTGGAGCTGAGAAAGCAGGTGACTGACTGCTTGGCAGGGATGAGGAGGAAGGAGTAAGTGGGGAGGGGGCAGCGACAGGCACGGGTCTGAGATGGGAACCACAGCACATGGCAAGTTTGCCTGTCCCAGAGTGTAAATGCTTTGTGTCTACCCTGCCCCCACGTGCTGGCTCCAGCCCTGGGCCCCTTTGTTCTCTACACAAGGCCTCTCTGTCTGGGCACAGACCATGGTATGATCCCAGGGCCTTGGGTGCTCCCTGGGCCCCAACCTGGGTCACCCAATGCTGAGGCCAGGCACCTCCTCTCTCTGCCCTACTTTCCAGTGTGGCCTAGGAAAAGCTGAAGTGGTTCACACCTTCTTCCAGGGCCTTAGCTTCCATCCCTCTCCTTGCATGCCTGGATCTGTACAGCCCAGGGGAGATGGGGAGTAATGATAAAAATAGCTATCAATTATATCCTTTCTCCTGGTTCCTTCTCACCAGTATTTAAACATGCCTGTGTAAGAAACACATAAGAAATTTTTAGAAAAAAAAGAAAACTTCCCCTAATTCTACATCCTTCTGTATCTATTCTCCTTCCACCTAACTTTTCCAGTCAATCATCTATACTGCATCCACTTCTTACTCATGAAACCACTAAAATCTGGCATCCACCACATACCCCATCTCTACTGTCCACTGCAACTATTCTTGCCAAGATAATCAACAACCTCCTGTTCTTAAATCCAATGGTCCCTTTCTATAAACTACTGGACCTTCTTTGACATTTTGGATTGCTGACCTTTCCCTCCTTCTTGAACCTCTGTCCTTTCTTGGCTTCCTTAAAACTATGTTCCCTCCCAATTTTCCTTCTCTCTGAGAGCTTCTTCCTTATTTACGTTGAATATTTATCTTTTCCCCTGCACCCATGAACGTTAGTATGGTATCCTCTTTTACGTTTTGTTTCCCTTCTGGTGGGAACTCATATGGTTATCAGGGGAGTCACCATCCTACGACCCCACCGCCCACCCCCTCCACAGGTCACTGGTGCAGGGAATGGCATCTGACCAAAGCCAGGCTGATGAGAGCCAGTCCCTAGAAATTTTGGAGCTGGAACTGAGAAGAATAAGCCTGAACTGGAACTGAAAGAGATGAGCCAACATTTTGTTAGGTACCTGGATTTAAGCTATAAAATTGAGAACTGTCAGAAGCTGGGTTTGTTATTATTATTATGTGGACTGAGAAAGCATAAGAAGCTTGTCAGGAGAGAAAAAAGGAGAGAGAGAAGGCAGGGTGGGGACAAAAAGCAGGGCTTGTTCAATTCCTCTGGCTCTTCCAATGTACCTCCATCCTGATTTCTGGGACCTCTCAGTTTCCTAATCAGGGCATCAACATCAGTGAACGGCCAATAACTCAGCGTCTACGGTTCAGCAAGGTGCATAATGATCTAGCTCCTAGCAGTCTGAGGTCAAGAATGAAACACATTTTGTTATCCAAGTTAAATAAGTTAACACTTACTCTGTTGTCCACTAACTGCTTGCAGACCACCATTTTGGATCTACCCTTCCAGGCGCATGTGATGGTGCCTCTCATCGTAAAATGAGTTGAATGGAATGCAGGTGAGGCAAAGGCATCATTCAAGGGCAGGTTGAAGAAAGGTTTCCAGTCCCGTTACTCCAGCCTAAGTTGCCCCATGAAGCCAGAAGCCATAGTCAGAGAGATTGAAAGAGCCCCCAGATGTAGTGCTAAAAAAGGGAAACTGCTCCAAGAGCTTGCACAGACCTTGCATCTTCTTGGCAAACCTGAAGATTCAGAGAGCATGGTCCTACAAAATTCTAGTATTGATTATGGAAGTGGAAGTCTGTGTATTCATGGATGTTTTCAACTTTTAAATAGTTTTTCTATGTGGGAAAATTCCCATTTTAAAACCTGGCCTCCTCAGTACAGAAGTCAGAACTAAAATTCCCAGCACCCCTTGCAGCTTGTCCATAGGCATGCTACTTCCCCTATGTGAGATTTTGATTGGAAGTGAGCAATATGAGCAAGGGAAATATCACCAAAGTTCACCAATATTTCTGGCTCTCCTCTCCTTCTAAGCACCAGGAGGATTGCACTTGTGGCCACGAGATTTGTTTTGATCGATGACATGTGAGCAGAAGCCAGTACACATTTTCCCTCACTCTCTTGGGCCACAGCCAACTCTGAAGGTTCATATCAAGAAGGTGGCATCATTGTAAGATGGTGGAGCTTCCAAAAGCTTAGATCCTTGAGTGACCACAGTGAGCAAGACTCTTCCTCCCCCCTTCACCCATGCTGGAACTGTAGCTGAGTAAGAAATACATCTTTGCTATTTTAAGCCAGTAAGATCTGGGGGTTGTTTGTAACTACTGCGTTACCTAACGAATTCTGACTGATGAAGAAAGGAAGCAGGTTGGACATAGGACTTCATTTTCATATAGCGCAAGTATCTAGCTTTTGGGAATGGTAGTCGTAACAGCATTGGTTTCCTAGTGGTTGCAAAACTAAGTTCTTACCACAGAAGCGCCATAGAGCTTAGTATTTGGAGTGGTAATGACTGTGATTTCCTCATCAGGTTGTATGGTGTGGTTTGGGTGTTGTTCCTAGAAACTTATCCTCAAGTCCATTTCCCTAGCCCTCCTAACAATTCTGAGCTAAGTAATATCTTTTAACAAATCCCTTTTATGCTTCAACTATCCAGTGGATTCTACTATTTGTGATAAAGAACTCTGACTGATAAAATTACTATATTTAGTAAATCACATGTTCCATCAATTATACGAGGCAAGTTATTTGAATTACTAAACGAATAATATGAATTACTAAAAAAAAGAGGCTTAAAAACGATTACATGCCATTAATTGTAAGACATATTCTGATTTCAGAGTTGTTTAAAGTAGAAAAAAATGTGCCTTAGGATCAATGAAATATAGTATTAGCCAAAGGAATTCTCCCCACCCCACCCCCACAGATGAAACTGACAGATGGATGATTTTAAAAGAATGGTTGTAAAAGAATTGTATCATCTGGGAGGAAAAATAAAACCGTACCCAATCCTCATAAATGCAGAGATCTGTGATTGCTCAATTCCAGGAAAATCCCTAAGACACCACCAGAAAGTGTGGTGCTAATCAGTAGAGTACCCCACGGAGAAATCCTCCACAATGGTGCTCTCAGAGCACTGGGTAAGAAATCTTGTCTTTGTGGGCAAAACCTGGGGCAGCCAGATTGGCTGATGGAGGAACTCTGCAGCCAAAGAAGTGAGTCAACACACAGCTGCCAAGAGATTTCCTAGTCCCATGATTTTCATTGTTATTCATGGCCAAAATATCATAAACAATGTTCTGGATAGTGACCACTACACAATGCTTTCTTTTTACTCCATTTTATTCTCTATTTCTTCCATCTCTAAATATCAGGAGGTTTTTTGGGGGCGTGGGGAGGAGTGGTTTAAAGGTAGTTCAAAGGCAGTTCAAACAAAGGTAATGGGATTATTAGAAGCCATGTTCACACCCTGTAGAGACCTGACTAGAACATGAAGGGACATTACCCAGGGAACCTATATACGAATAATATTGGTCCTATGATATAACCTCCAGAAGCAGTAGCTGGATGTGTCATTGAGCTGCCCTCCACTGAAAAGGAAGTGAATTTATTGGCATATGTACAGTGAGATGGTTGGATTATATAGGTGAGGGCATTTTTCGAATCATACATATAGGGAAAAAATGTGTTTGTGTTGGGCAAAGGATGGACTATAGTGAACAACTGCCATTCTGCTTTTTCAGAATCTCTCTTCTCCTCCTCCACTCACCCCAGTGTCCATGCAGTTATGATGTGGGTCATATTAGGCAATTTGATCCTCATCGATCCCTTGGCCCCAGTTGATTGGTCCAGAGTTAAGCATCTTACTAAGCTGAGCCAATCAGAGTACTTCCTGAGAAATCTGCAAACTGCAGCCAAGAAAACAAAGCCAGTGTCTTGTTGGATGCCTAGACATTAAGATTTTAAGCTATGGGATTGTCTGAAGTCTTATTTTTCACCACGTGGACCAGAAGAGCATTGGAAGCCAGAATGGGGGTGGGGATGACAATGCTGGGGCAGGGCAGGGGACGGAAATGAAGGAGACAGGCAGAAAGTAAGAGAGATAAATGGAGAGAGAACCTAATGGCTTTTGTGTCTATTAGTTCCAGTTGTTCTTGAGGCATCCTTGTCTTTAGGTTTCAGGTATCTGATTATAAATATATCTTTTTGTTTAAACAAGTTCCTATTCTTCTTGGGTGAGTTCTTTCACTTTTCTGGTTTGACTACTACTGTTTTGCTGAAACTCACACAATGTTATCTTCAGCCTGGACCTCTCTCCTGAACCTCAGACCTGTTTATCCAGCTGTCTATGGAACATCTCAACTTGGATGTCCAATTCGTACCTCAAATTCAACATATCCAAAAGAGAATTCATCACCTCCCCACCCCCTCTGCTGAAACTTACCCCTTCTCCTGTGTTCCCTATCTTAGTAAATAGCATCACGGTATCCCTATCACCAAGCTGGGAGTTATCCCAGACTTTTTCCTCCCTCTTACCCCCCATATCCTATAGGTCTAGGTCTCTAAGTCCTGCCAGTTGTAACTCTCCAATATTCTCAATGCTTTCCTGTTCTCTCCACTCCTATTCCCCTACCTCATTTCCATGCCCTGTCATTACTCCTTGCCTTTATATTCTCAAATGCCTTCAATCCCTCCTTCTGCCCAGAAGCCCAAATCATCCTTCTAATTTCTGGATATGATCACATTTACTCCTCTGTTCAAAATTTCTTCAGTGGCTCCCCACTGTCTTCAGGATAAAATCTGAACTCCAGCAGCTGGGTCACAAATTCACTCATATTACACTCAGATGTGCAATATTATTAGTCTTCTCTCTTTCCTAGAACTGATTTGATCTTGTTCACAATGCCCCCACCCTGCTGGGTAACAGGGGCAGGGGAAACTAAAATTAATCCACTCTGGTAAGCTCAGGCAGGTCTAAAAATTTATTTTAGTCAGTCTCTAAGAAATTCAGTAGGTTTGGATGACTCAGTCTTTCAGGTTATTTTACCCTTCCCTTTCTTGTTTTCAAGATAGCACTTGGTTTTATAGGGACCTCATTGGGGGAAGGGGCTCCTTACCCATGTGGTCCTTGGAGTTGTGTCACTTGGTATTTGCTGAGCTATGGTTGGTCTGGTATAAATAGTGAATTACAATCCTGAGAGGTAGCTGTTACTAAAACCATTTTACAGATGAAGAAGCTGAGGCTAAAAGAGGTTGAGTAACTTGCCCAAGATCACAAAGTTAGTTAAGTGGCAGAACCAGTAATCAACACCACCCTGATTCTGGTTGGCACTTGGATCTGCATCTAGAATTCCAGAGATAAGTTAACATCCGATTTGGGAGCACTGAGAGACTTCATGGTATAGCTTTAGAGCTGCGCTTATCCATGGGAGAATATGTCCAGTGGAATGAGAAAAGGGTCCATTCAGAACACCTAGGAATCACTTGCATATGAAGTAGGGTAGGAAGCCCTACCTGATAGCTCCTGCCCAAGCTGATCTTTCTCTTAGGAGAGCTTCTAGGATGGAGAGTCATGCCTGGTCCTATTCCAGCCAGGGCTGAGCCATCCCTCGGAATACCCCATTCCTCTCTGTCCTAGGCTCCCCCATAGCAGGGTAAAGTACAAAGCCCTGACCAGTACTGGGTGGGAACTCAATAAATGTGTCAAAACAACTTATGTTGGCAGAGCTGCTCACACCTCCTGGGGCCAGGGAATGTGGAACCAACTACAGACCCTCTGAAGTGGGGATGCAGAGTCCACACCCAGGTGGGAGTGGACGTGCGGGAGTATAGGGGACTTCCAAGACCAGGAGGTTCGGTCTCCTCCCAGATGTTGTATCCCAGTGCCTCCCTCCAGTTGATGGGGACAGAGACCTCTCGCAGATATGGAAGGGTGGTCTCCTGGTAGAGGGGTAGGGCGGCTCTGGCCTTTCTCAGATGTTGGGTGAGCAGATCTTCCGGGGGTTGAAAGTGCAAGAAATCCCCGCAAGTAGGTGGGCCCCGCCCCCTTCCCCCCCGTGGAGGGATCCACACTGAGTAGCCCCTTCAGCCCTCTTCCCGCCCCCGCCCCCGCTTGCACAAGGGGCGGGCCAGTCTTCACCCCGGCGCACAACCAATGGCAAGGGAGCCTGGCAAGGCCAGCCAATTAAATGGCGGCAGCGGCGAGGGATGGCTCCTCCTCCGACAGGCCGCCGGCCGCTGGCCTCCGAGAAGGCGGGACTCCTTTCCTGTTTTTGCTGCCGGCCGAGCCTGGCCGAGCCCAGCCGGGAGACCAGTCGAGCCCAGCCGAACGTAGCCGAACGCAGCCGAGCCCAGCCGAACCCCGCGCCCAGACGGCCGCCGCCGCCCGAGCGCCGCCGTGCGAGCAGGCGAGCGGCCTCGGCCGCGGAGGAGGCGCCGCCCCAGTGGGAGGAGGTCCCCGCTCGCCGCAGACCGCCCGCGGCAGAGGCCGCCCCGGTCGCGCCGCGGCGGGAGCGGCCGGCGGAGGCTGCGCTGCCGAGGGGGAGGGTCGGGGGGAGGGGACGTCACCCCTGCCCGCCTCCCGCTGCTCCCCGCCCGCAGGCTCCCGAGCAGCAGTCGGCGCCCTGCATCCCGCTGCCCGGACCCTCCCGCGGGCGCGCACCGGGCTCAACTCAGGTAAGAGGGGCCCTCCCACCACGGGCATGGGGGGCGTTGAAAACCAGAGACGGAGATGAAGAGACGTAGACACACACGGAGACACAGAGACACAGCCGGGGAGAAAGAGAGACAGACACAAAGACACACACAAGAGACGCACAGAACTACAGAGACAGACCGCACGGAGAGGGGATAGAGACACGTCCACGGGGACAGACAGACACACAGCGGGGAAGAAAGAGAGACGGAGACACAAGAGACCCATACACACAGAGACAGGGAGAAAGAGACACACAGAGACTGATACAGAGATACACAAAGAAATAGACTGGGAGAGAAACGAGACACAAGAGAGACCCTTATAGACTCAGAGATGGGGACACAGAGACAGACAGATATAAAGAGAGCTACAGAGAGACAGACAGGTACACACGGAGGTGGGTATACAGAGGCAGAGGCACAGATCCAGGCAAGGGAACCAAGGGACAGAGTAAGGGCCAGACACACAGACACATGCACCTGACCTGGAGAGACAGTCTCACAGAGAGGTGCACCTAGGTACACTGTCTTAGATAACACAGACCCACACATGCCCGCCAGGCCTCCACAAAGTTCCCTCTGTGTGAGCTGGTGCCTCTGGAGGTCTGGGCTGGCTGGCTGGAGTCCTGAGTCGGGGGAGGTGCCCAGGCCACACCGAAGCTGGTTACACTGCCCATCCTTCAAGGCCTTGGGCTTCCTCAATCCCACCCACTCACACAGTTCTTCTGAGGGCTGGATGTTCAGTGGGCAGGGCCAGGCCATGCCCACTGGTCAAAAGGAGAATGAGTTACAGGCTGCCTAGTGCAGCTTCCCCACAGTAGCCACACCCCCATCCAGGTGCCCAGAGCCAGCTGTTGGCTCTGTGGGGTAATGAGGCCTGCCGGGAGGCCAGAGGTGTGGGAGCGGGCTGTCTTCCCTACGCCTCTCCTCCTAGGCCTAACCCCACCCCTTCCTCCTCACCACCCTTTGCCTTTGCTCTGTACCCCCCACAGGCTCAGAACTGCAGGCGGACGTCTTCACTGTCCGGGAATCATTGAGTGTGTGGACAGGACAGCCTCCTTGGAAGGCCGGCTATACCGGAGTCCCGCCTCGGCATGGCCCTTGCCATTGAGGCAGCTTCTCAGTCTGTGCTTGTCTGAGGGTGTGGCCCGTCATGGGGGCAGCCATCTCCCAGGGGGCCCTCATCGCCATCATCTGCAACGGCCTGGTAGGCTTCTTGCTGCTGCTGCTCTGGGTCATTCTCTGCTGGGCCTGCCACTCCCGCTCTGCCAACATCGACTCCCTCTCCGAATCCAGTCCCAACTCCAGCCCTGGCCCTTGTCCCGAGAAGGCGCCCCCACCCCAGAAGCTCAGCCATGAAGGCAGCTACCTGCTGCAGCCCTGAAGGCCCCTGGCCTAGCCCGGAGTCTGGGACTTAAGTCCACCCCACTTGGAACCTGGAATTGGGATCCCAGGGTCCAGCCAGCCTGGGGTCCAGAACTCAAGAGTCCAGCCTGTCTGGAGCTGGACCCAGCAGCCCAGAGTCTGGTCGGCCTGGCTCCAAGAGGGGCTCTGCTGGCCCTTGGTAGACAGGCCTGGGGTGGGGGATTCATGAGTTGGTGCTAGGGCCAGGGCCATCTGGACTCTGCTTCATCCCAGCGGTCGGGGCTGGGTCCACCGCCCCCTAGGCCAAGCGCCTCCAGGCCCTCAAGGTTGGGGAAGCAATCCATGGCAATAATGGGAGGGTGTCCAAGCTGGGCCCCTTCTCTGGTCCTCCTACTGTTTGCTGGATAATAAATGGAACTATGGCTCTACCCTGAGATTTTCTCCTCTTCCTGGGGGCCTTGCTGTAGCAAAATGAAAGGTTGTGGGTGGGCTTCCAGACACAAGTTTATTTGCGCAAAGTAGGAGGGGGTAATGGTGGTTGAGGGCCAAGTCCTGGGGTGAGGTGCTGGGACCAGGACTGGAGCAGGGTGCTAAGGGCAGGTGCTGGGACCTGATCAGGGGTGCGGTCACACACATAACTGGGTGCTAAGGCTGGGCTGGGGTACCAGGGTCAGGTGCTACAAGTACGGGGTTCAAGACATCGGCCAGGCCCTAGGGCCAGGCCCTTAGGTCTTGGGTTTTACTTCCTTCACCAGGTTCAGCAGTTTGTCCAGTTTTGCGATCTCCACAGCTGGATCCTTCTGCACTTCCTGGCCCTTCTTTTCCTGGGGAGAAGGGAAGTACACATGGGGGAGGAATGGTGAGGGATGGGCCACCTCTCTCTACTTCCCAGCACCACCTCCTGAGCCCAGCTTAGGCAGCTGTGCCATGCCTCTCTCCTGCCCAGTTAGGTTCCGGACCCCTGCTTGCCGCCCCCAACCCCCCCAGGATCCTTCCCCATCCCAGGTTGGGTGGCAGGGGCCCAGCTGAGGCCTGCAGGAGACATCCAGCTGTTTCTGAACCTCAGATCAACATAGGATCCTTAGGCTGGGAGGAGTGGGGGAAGCCAGGAAGAGCTGTAGCCCAGGGCCTCTACCTGTTGGGAGCACCCTTCCCACAGGAAGGTCCCTGGCTGAGTCCTAACACGGAGCTAAGAGGTGTGTGTTTGTGGAGGGAAAAGGGTGTGGACAAAGCCACAGGTGCCCTCACCTAGTACTGTTACCTAGCACTTTGAGGTCACGTTGGGAGTGGGGTACCGTTTGGGGCCAGGCCCGCTGTGTCAGACATACCCAGGGTGGGGGCAGGTGTCAGGAGACCCAGGAGGGCTGATGGGATATCCTGTGTGATTCCAGATGTCCTTGGCTGGGACTGACCCTCAGAAGAGCGGGTCCTGAATTTATGACCCCTCACCCCTGCCTACAGGGCACTCTAATCCTTTAGCTGGTAAGCTGGGCCCTGAGAAAAAGAGAGCTGGGACACTGGGGTATGTGTCACTCAGGCCCTGAGAGCTCCCTGGCAGACCAGCACCAGTGCCATCCTCCCTTCTGTCCAGGCGGTGCGGTGTGGGCTAGGCTGGGGCAGCTGCCATTTCCTGCCTTCCCTTTGTGCCTGGGCCCCTGCCCTCTCAGCCACCTGTGCCCACTGCTCACTGGCACCTGCCCCAGCCTTGCCTGCTGAGGGCCCAGCATGGATCTGGCCCGGACTGTGAGGTGGGAGGAGAATGCAGGGCCAGCAGGCCCCTTCCTGGCCCCATCTTGGCTGCTGACACCCTGTGGAACTCAGATTTCCTCCTGGCGTGACCCCTGCGCCTGTTCCCAAATCTGTCTCCCCCTCCCCGTGCGGCCCAGTGCCTCTGCCACTCCCCGGCTCACCTCTACATTCCTGAGGCAGAGGACAAAGATGTCTTTTTCTCTCTCACCCCCCTCTCGCTCCCAAATTAACCTCGTGTTCTCTTCTTGCCCTCACCTCATCTCCTGGGAGTCAGGAGATCTGGCTTTTAGTTCCAGCTTTGTCATTAACTCCCTATATGACTTTGGGCAAGTTCTGCCCAAACTGTTTCTATCTATACAGTAGTTGGGGAAAGCAGGCCTTGACCTTTGACAAGTTGGGCTCTGACACCAGTCCTGGGAAGCTCCTTGGGCTGGGAAGTCGGGCCTCTGTGGCCAAGCCCTTTTGGGAAGATCAGGGAGACTGCAGCCTGCAGAGAGGGGCGGTAGGGATGCCCAGAGGACTTCCTTTGGCCCGAATCACTTGGCTGCTGATAGAGTCAGGTGGTGATTTCACAGGAACTGCCAATCCACCCAAGAACTAGCCCCCAGCTGTCACCTGCTCAGGTCCTCTGATTCCCAGGTACCCGTGTCCTCAGGTCCTCAGAGATATAGATGCTGAGCCTTGCTCTGAGAGGAGTTGGGACTGTGGGAGATCCTTGCATCCCTGGGTCAAAGTGGGCGGGGCAGGCCCCCACCCAGATCTACTGCCTTCGAGGTGTGAGGGTCATACCCCAGCCCCAAGGGGTCACCACCCCCCCTCCCACGGGGCTGTCCAGCTCTCCTAGCTCAAGCCTGGGTTTCTCTCCTCACTAAATTAAGAGCAGATTTTATCTGTTCCACAAATTGTACTGCCTTCTTCCCCCTCCTTGAGGCCAGCTAGCTGGGCTTAGCAAAGAGTTTTAGACCACACCCAACCCCCGCCCCCCATCCCATCCCATCCCATCCCACCCGCAGCCCACCACAGCCTCTGGGCCACAGCTGCAGGCACTCAGCAGCCTTCTGAGTATTTATAGCCAAGTCCACCCCCTCCCCCAGCTGGCTACAATTACAGGCCCGGCCAAACTCCCAGCCCTTGCCTCCCTGGCCCTGGTGGGGAATAGGCCAGGCTGGCACGAGAGGGTTAGTGCCGTGGCCCCTACCTTGGTAGGGGCACCGGGGGGCAGGTGTCAGCCATTGAAAGAGGCCGCTGCCCTTGCCTCAAACTGCAAGTAAATGCCTCAAACTGCAACCAGGGGGTACAGTCATCAGGGCAACATGGCCCAGCTCCGGCCCAGCCCTGATCCTGGCCCAGAACCTGGCAGGAAGCAAATTCTGTTTTCTCTCCTAGCACCCAAATGGACAGGACTGGGCTCTAGGTTTTTGGACGCTGGATTTTTAAGTTGGACCTTTGGGCTCTGGATTCTAAGGCCTGGGTTCTTAAGTCTGAATTGGGACTCTGAGAGCTAGACTTTGAGGTCATGGCTCTGGGCTCGGTGGCCTGTATTCAGGGCCCTTGGGCTCTGGGCAGGGTCTCCGGATCATTAGAGATTCCAGAAAGGAACCAGAGCTCAAAAGGAGGACTGCCTAGCTGCTGACCTAGTTACCCTCCTCATGACTCATTTCCTACTTCCCGTGTGGACCCGGAGCTCCCAGTTCAGAAGCCCTGTGCAAGCCCAGCCAATGAAGCAGAAACTAAGCCTCAAGCCCCTGCCTGCATGACACCAAACAAACCAATGATGCCCGTGTGCTTCCCCCAGGCTTCGGGTCCTCGTAGTCACCTGCTTACCTGATGTCTCCACCTGGGGGCCCCACAGGTAACTCAGATTCAGCATGTCAGAACTGATCTGTCTCCTGCTTCTTCTGTGTTCCTCACTTGGGCAATGACACCACCCTTACCCTGGGTCTCCAAAGCCAGAAACCTGGGGGCCACCCCCGGCTCCTCCCCTTTCTCTCAACCCCCTGCCATCCTGGAGACTTTCTCTCACGGCAGCCCGAACTCCCCCAAACCGTACCTTCGGCATCTTGCGCAAATTGGGTGAGAGCTTGAGGCAGGTGACGTGCCCACGTTCATCGCCCACAATGATGATGGGGTGGATGGGGTTGAACTGCACGTGGGTGAGCTTGTTCTTTTGGGCCACCACAGGCTGGTTGCATATGGCTTCGTACTTGTTGATGGACAAGTCAAACACGTGGGTCTGGGAAGAGGTGGGTGTCAGCACACTCGGGGAAATGAGACCCCTGTCACCCACCTCAGAGTAACTGCCCCTGAACTTTCTGGGGAAAGTCGACAGAAGCCTAGGCAGTGTGAGAGGCAATCTGTGTCTCTGTTTTTCCTGTGGTTGAGGGAATGGGGATAAAACGTTTAGGAAAAAATTTAAGTCTATGCAGAATTAACACTAAGAGCAGCTGCCATTTATGGAGCACTTACTATGTACTAGACTCTGAGCAAGCATGTTACATGGTTGCATCATCGAATTATAATCCTCACAGCCACTCTATAAGGTAGGTTCTGTTATTATCCCCATTTTATAAATGAAGAGAAAGAGGCTCTTAAGGCTAACTTGCCAGTAAGTGGCAGAGCCAGGTTTTCTACCAACTAATATATGTCAGGTGTTCAGACAGTGCATGTCATAAAGGTGCTCAACAGGGACTTCCCTGGCGGCACAGTGGATAAGACTCTGCGCTCCCGATGCAGGGGGCCCAGGTTCTATCCCTGGTCAGGGAACTAGATCCCACATGCATGCCGCAACGAAGAGTTCGCATGCCACAACTAAGGAGCTGGCGAGCCGCAACTAAGGAGGCCACCTGCTGCAACTAAGACCGGGTGCAACCAAATAAATAAATATAAAATAAAATAAAATGAAACTGTTTAAAAAAAATGTTTGATCTTATTTTTACCGCATCCTAAGTCCGAACCATTAGCAACTCTTGCCTAGACGACTGTGGCAGCATCCTAACCGGTCTTCCTGCTTCAGCTCTTGCCCTTCTATCATCCATCCTTCATGCAGCAGCCAGACTTACCTTTAAAAAGTCTAAAATCCTCCAATGGTCTCCCTGGGCACTCTACATAAAATCCAGAGTCCTTACTCTGGATTCTGCACTGTCTGTTCTCATCTCAGGCTCTCACCCCTTCACCTACTAGACCCCAGCCACCCTACCTGCCTGTTTCTTAAACCCTTCCAGCTAATTCTCCCTTCAGGGCATTTGCACGAGCTGTTCCTCTGTCTGGAATGCATCCCTGCATCTTCACCTGGCTGGCTCCTTCTTGTGACTCAGCTCTCAGCTTGAATGTCACCTCTTTAAAGAAGATTTCCCTGACCACTCTATCTAAGAGACCACCAAGTCCTTTCCTTTTACATCACTCTCTCTCGTTTTAAAGATATAACAGTTGTGTGAAGATATAACTCACATACTATAAAATTTACCCGTTAAAGTATACAATTCCTCTTTTTTAGTATATTCACAGTTATGTAACCATCACCACAACCAATTTTAGGACATTTTCATCACCCCCAAAAGAACCCTTATACCTATTACCAGTCATTCCCCATTTTCTCCCAACTCCTCTAGCCCTAGGTAACCACACATCAACTTTGTCCCTATAGATTTGCCTATTCTAGACCTATATAAATGGAATCATACAGTGTTTGGTCTTTTGTGACTGGCTTCTTAAACTAAGCATTTTTCAAGGTTCATTCATGATATAGCATGCATCAATACTTCATTCCTTGTTATTACTGAATAATACTCCTTGTGGATATAGCACCTATTGTTTACCCATTCATCAGTTGACAGACATTTGGGTTGTTTCTACTTTTTGGCTGTCATGAATAATGTTGCTACAAACATTGGTGTCCATACATCATCCTCTTTTAATCTCTGCCTAGCACTTAACACTATTGGGGGTTTTGTTGTTGTTCCTTTTGTCTCTTTCCCTTCACTGGAACGTAAGTTCTGTGACAGCAGGAACCTGAATCACCAGGCCCTGGCCCGGAGCTGGGAACCACAGTTGACCCTTGGTTACTCATTTGTTCAGCAAATAGATGACTGACTCGAGGGTGATGCCTTGATCACTATATTCTTTTCTGGTAGGTGCTTCTCAGTTTATATCAAAGTCCAAAAGGAAAATGTACTGCATAAGAATTTTCTCACAAACTGTTTCTGAGCTTTCACCAGCTCTCATCATTGCATAGACCCCCTTCCACTGCCCCTTCTCAGACTCAGCTTGCACACTCCCAGGGATGGGGACCTTGCTGCCTTTTAGACACTATTTCAGTCACAGATAACTCTGGCTCAGAAGTTTTTCCCTACATCAAGTTGGCACCTGCCACCCTGTAGCTCCCTCCCCAGGGCCCTCAGAGAGGATAACTGCTCCTCACGGCACCTTAACCCCCAGAGTGCTCTCTCCTTCAAGGTGAACAGACCCACTCTCTCCTCTAGGTCCCATGGGATGAATGATCCCTCTTTTGACAGGGGCCTGGGTGGCCTGGCCCTTGAGGATACACAGTCCTTATGTTCTGCCTTCCCCCACCTGACCTGGGCATGGCGTGGGCTCTCCAGGAGGGAGACCTTGAGACAGCTCATCCTACCTTCAGTAGGGGGTCAGCTGGGTCAGGAAGGGGGCACTCACCCTCCCATTGGTGGTGACTGCTGCAAACACGGTGGAAGAGTATGGGGCCCAGGCCACGTCGCCCACGGCTGAATTTAGGTCATAGATGAACATCGGGGTGCTGCAGTGGGGAGGGGTGGAAAGCTCAGGGCACAGAGGGCTTACGGTGCCAGAGCCCCGCCGGCCCCAGCCCAGGGTGGCGCCTGAGGGAGGGCAGGCCCCTCACTTGATGGTGTGGTCCCAGATCTTCACAGTCCAGTCGGAGCTGCAGGACATGAAGACCTTGGTGTGGTAGGGGTTCCAGGACACAGTATCCACTGCCATGCTGTGGGCGTCATAGGTGCTGAGGAACTGGCTGGAGTAGGATTTGGAGCACTGCGGTGAGGGTAGGGAAGCGGGGTTCAGGAGTGAGAGAGGTCAGCAGCCACCACTTCCCTGGGGGCCCTGGAGGGTCAGGCCCTGAGATTCCTCTTCTGTCCTCGCCCCACATCACTGTCACAGCTGAGCTGGGGCCAAGCTCTCGGCTGCATTTCTCACCCTCAAAGCAACCAGAGAGAAAGGAGGGGCTTAAGGGGCTGGGCAGGGGAGTCTTCCTGGAGGGTGAGGGAAGTCTGCCCAGAGGATTCCAGGCCTGGCAGAAAAGGCCTTCCCTCCCTGAACCCAGGCAGAGCAGGTGTAAGGGGCCCTGGGGGAGGTGTGGTGTCTCGCCTGTGTCCAGACCAAGGCCTGCAGACGGGCAGACAGAGCGCTGGATCCACCTGCACGGACAGAAGCCTTGCAGCAGTGATAAACGTCCCACCTTGCCCAGGTGAGAGCAGGTACGGAGCCTGGAGCAAGTCCTAATCTCACGATTTCTCATTCGGTTTCTTGCCCTGACCAGCAGGCCCCTCACACTCTCCCTCCAGGAGACTGAGTGGCCAACTAGCCTCTTCCTCTCTCCCGCACGGCCACTGGGGGGGGGGGATGGGGGGAGGGGACCTCTTTTGCATTCAGACCAGCTCTGCCTGGGCCTCAGGGGCTCCCGGGAGGCGGCCTGTAATTAACATTCTGAGTCTCTGAGCCTAAGAAAAGATTGCGGCAGAGCTATTTCTGGGTGGATGAAGGTTCAGAACGATGTTCACCTACTAACACTGAGACTTGGCAGAAACTGGCCCTGAAGTTCCATCCCGCTGCCAGCTGGGATGAACCCGGTATTCAGAGATAAATTTTCTTGTTACCTGGCCTTGGAAGCTCAGCTCAAGTTCAGATCTCCTCCAGGAAGTCTCCCCAGAATGTTCCAAGCCCCCCAACCTCCACTCTCAGCTCTACCTCCTCCACTCCCAGGAAGGGAGCAGGACCCAGAGGGAAGGATGCTGGGCTGGGCCAAAGTCACCCTCTAGATTCTCCATCCCCTTTCCTGCACTCGGCCACTCTTCCCACCACCCAAGCAGGTCAAGAAATGTGTTCTCTTCCCACAAGAAGCCTTCCAGAACTGATGAGCCCTAAGATCTGTCCGAATAGGGTCTGTTGAGAACGATAAGCTCCCAGGTCTAAGAGTCCCTGTAAGGAGCTGGCATTGAGGGCAGTGCTGCCTCACCTTGTAGATTTTCCCCTCTTCTGTGCCCACTAGGAACAGGTAGTCGATCTCTTTGTGGAAGTCAAAGGCAGTGCCACAGCCTTGGGAGAAGAGGGAACAGTTTGAGGCCAGTTCTGGGAGGGAGGCTCCCAGCACCTCCTCTACCCAGGATGGCCTGAGCCCTGGTGCTTGTGAGGGAGGGCTGGGGCCAGCCAGGCAAACAGAAACCGGGCCTCTGGCCTGCAGCTTGTCCCGGGCAGTTGGGACTCTGCAAACGGGCCAGGGCTTCTGCAGACAGGAATGGGGCCTGGATAAACAAGGCAGGGATTGAGTCAAACAGGGTCAGGGTCAGGGTCAGGGTAAACAGGGACAGGGTCTGCAAACAGGGATATGGTCTGTGCAAACAGGGTTATAGTCTGCATAAACAGGGGAGGAATTGAGTAAACAGGGAGAGGATCTGGGTAAACAGGGACTTGATCTGCATAAACAAGGATGGATCTGCATAACACAACCCAATCTGCATAAACCGGGGGGGAGCGGGGGTCTGCAAATGGCCGAGGGCTGGGTGCACTGGGCCAGGCTTTCTCATCACCTCCGGTCAGGCACAAGTGGAGGCACGGTGCGGCAGAAAGAGGGAGGACCAGACACCTCATGGGCTGGGGTGACATGGCCAGGCGTGGATGTGAGGGGCTGGGGCTCTTACCCACTGTGTGTATCTGCAAGCCCTCGACATCCTTGGTCGTGCTGTCCTCCACCTTCAGCTTGATGACATCTGTGTGAACCAGCTCGCTCTGCAGTCACACAGGGAGGGGGAAGCACATGGGTGGGGCTGGACCGGCAAGGTTGGGGGTCCCTCTGTCATTCATCTCCCCCCACTCCCTATCTCCACCCCTGCATGGCCCTTTCTGGGAAACAGGCACCTTCACGAGCGTCCAAGACACGATCCTGCCATCAGATGATACAGAGAAGAAGTTAAGGTTGTGGTCCATGTCATCCTTCTGCCACTTGACCTGAAACATCCCAAACTGTGAGCTCTAGGGTGTTGGGTTAGGGCCCTCAAGAACCCATCTGAGGTCCAGAAGCCACTTCTGGGAGCCCATATCCCAGAGTCCCCTGATTTCCCCACCCTCCTTCCTTCCACTCCTTCCTCTCTCCCTGAGCATCCTGAGGCAACAGGCCAGACGGGGCACTGCCCAGTGTCCGGGCTCAGCACTGGAGGTGCCCGGTTCCTCCCTGGGTTGAGTTTTAGCAGCCCAGTTGTAAGAAGGCAGTGGCTCTGGGTTTGACCTCCTTACAGGGCCTGGGAAGGACAGAGCCCATCAACCAGCTTCCTCATTTACAAAACAGGAACCATAATAGCATGGGCTTGTTGTAAGGAATAAATGAAACAATGAATGTGAAGCCCTTAGGTCAGAACATTGCAAATATGAAGTGTTCAATAAATATTATTAGCTAATATCCTCAGTATGACCATCATGCTAGGAATCAGGGTGGCAAGGCTCTTGGGGGGCTTTTTCCTGCTTCCTTGGGCGGTGGGGAGGAACAGCCTCCCTCCACCACCCTCCCCATCCAGGCTTGGCCTTCCTCTAGGCGGCTCTCTTCTGTTCCCAACTTCACTTCACCACTAGCCCCTGCTTCCAGAATCTTGCTCCCAGATCTCAGATGTGAGCTGCATTTCTCCATCTGCAAATTGGGGTTAATAATCCCGCCCCACCCATCTTCTCTGGGCTGGAAGCAAACATATGCGAAAGTGTGGGAGACAGAGCTGTTGTCTTATGAAGATGACACGCTTGAGGCTCAAGTTTCTGTTGCCAGATGTGGAGGCCTGGCCAAGCCATGTCCGGGAGAGCTGGGGCAGGGCTGGGTGCCCAGATCTTCCTACCCTCCAGTTCCCTCCAGGCCTCCTGTGCTGGGGCCACTGTTCCTTCTCCCTGTCACAAGGAGAGGCCCAGTGAGGGAGGACAGGAACCCAGGGCTGCTGCCTGTAACCACAGTTGTCACCTGGTCCTTGAGGGGTGTGTGTAGCGGGGAGGGGATTGCTCTTCCAGGGCCACGCCCCAGGCCTGGCTGGTCAGAGCTGCAGGAGGGCAGACCCAGTCCTGCCTGGATCTGTCTGGGCAGGCTGCTCTTTTGTGCTTTCACTGGGGGGCCTAGAACACCACAGAGCTTGTGAGGCACAAGTCAGAGCAGCCCTGATGCTGAGACCGCTTCCTCTTCTGTGTAAAGGGAGTCCCTTTAAAGGGGGGAGGGGACAGGGGGTGTCAAAGGCCAGGCTGTAAGAGGCGCGAGGGAGCTGCCAAGGGAAGTGTTTAATGAGCGGCCCCCAGCGTGCACGGAAATTGTATTTCACACCCCACTTAGCAGCCTGATGCCCAGTTGGGGGGTGGTGTGTGTGTATATGCAAATGAGCCATGTACGTGTGTGTGTGTGTGTGTGTGTGTGTGTGTGTGTGTGCGCGCGCGCGCGTGTGTTCCAGTCACACACGTGCTCCTGGGGTCGAGGTGGGAGGGTAGGAATAAAGAGGGCCAAGAGGGGGCAGGTGGAAGTGGGGTTAAGAGAATGCATGAATGCCCAGGAAGCAGGTGGTAGGGAGGAGACGGAGGCCTGTTTCACCGACTCCTTCTCTTTTGCCTTATCTGATTAGGGCAGGCATGTTTGACCCCAGGGGTCTGCTCATATCCTTCCTGCCCCCTTCCCTTCCCCGGTGTAGCACAGAATACACACACACACACCCTGCAGAGTGTTGTGGCTGAGGCTTCACAGCGGGGCCTGAACAGGGCTGCACTACCCAGATGGGCTCCCCTGGGAGGAAGCCTGTGCCATGGAACAGGAACCCAGCCTCCTTCGGACAAACAGTTCTCTCCCTGGCTCCAAAACCTTCCATGGCTCCCCGCTGCCAACAGAACAAAGTCCTTCTGCCCCCACCCTGGCATTTGAGATCTAAAACAACCTATCTCGTTCCTCCCAAGACACAGTCCCGTTGAGAAGGACTTAGACTCTGATGTCTCTGACACCTCATTCGTCAGCCTGGCTCTTCTTCAAGCTCCAGGATATACAGCCAACTGCCTGTAGGACATCTCCTCCTCTGGTTTCTTATATTAACTTCTGGCCAGAAATCCATGGGTTTCCTACTGGGTCCCCCAAGCCGGAGTCCCAGGCACCGTCACCAATTTTTCCTTTTCCCCATATCCAATCAGTCGTTTCCTGCTCTTGATTTTACTGCCTCGACAGCTCTCAACCCTACCTCCTCGTTTTTATCTCCACTGCCCCTGTTGTAGCTCAGGCTTCAAGATCTCTCATGCTGTGGCCAGAGGACATCTCCAAGACACTACCTGACTGTGGGACTTCTTTGCCCCAAACCCTCTGATGGTTGGGCAGTGATTTTCAAACTCTGCTGGGACAAACTCTTAGGAGCCTTGTGAAAGTAGCTCAGGGGATGTGGGGAGTGATAACAGGGGACCCTCAAGCAATCAGGACCCTGACCCTACCAGAGCAGCCCCACTCTCGTCTTATTAATACATCGGGCTTCTGTACTGACACTTCATTTGAGACCATTAACATGCAAAGTCCAAGCTTCCTACTTGCTAGAGAAGCACACTCACGACTGAGCTCCCGTACGTTTCTCAGGAGTCCCTGACACTGAGCTCCGTGCGGTGTGTTGTTGCCCAGCAGGCCCCTCTGCTTGATGCCCGTGTCTTTCTGGTGCACGCGTGACCCCTTTGTACCCTTCTTCATCTAACGAATACTTCCTCATTCTTCACGATTCAGCTTAGGTGTTGCTTCCTTTAGGAAGGCCTCCCTGGCCCTCTGGCCCCTGGTCCCCATCCCAGACAATCTGGACAAACCTCAGCGCCCTCATGAGCCCTCCTTAGCACACTCCACATCCTGCTCAGCTGTGGCTGCCGTATCCAGACACCAAGCCCTGAGCATCCTCAGCTCCCAGAGGAGAGAACAGGCAGGAGCTGATGAATGAATGGATGAATGAGGAAGCAGGGAGGGAAAGAGAGCGGAAGAAGAGAACAGGAAGTCATTAAAGGAGTGAGAGGCAGGCCCCTCCCATGTCGCAAGCTCTGATTCCAGCCAAGAACTCTGAGTCTTCGGTTTTGCAAAGGCAGCAGCCCTGTTTTCCTGACAGGATGGTGGGAGAACAGAAGGCTACCCCGTCCAGTGTCCCTGGCACCCGCCCAGTGAAGGGGAAACTGTGTCTCCTGCACACGCTACTTCTCTCTCCAACCTGCGATTTGATTCAGAGAACAGAGCAGAGTGGGAGTAGGGTAGCTGGCCTTGGCCCCTCGCCCTCTCCTGGGCTTGAGGAGGATAGTCAGGCCACCCGGAGATGCTCCGTGCTTGGCCCTGGGCTGTCTGCCCATGCTGGGAAAGCCGGGCTGGGGCTGGTGCTTGTTCAGTTTGATCAAAGCGAGCCTTTTCTCCTCGCCCTGGGCTTTAAAGTCTCTGCAGACACCGTCCCGTGTCTGGAGACTTCCGCGGGCCTGGACCCAATGAATGGGGAGGTGGGCTTTTCAGAGGAGAGAACTCCTGAGGCTGCAAGTCTGGCTCCTGCTTTGGTCGAGAACTGTGGGGAGGGTGTTTAGGGGGAGGGGGTGCCCCAGCTCTGGGTAAAGGATGAAGCTGAGAGGCCACAATATCCCCTGTGCCTGGACAGCCTTCCCTCTGCTCAGGCCTGTCTGGGAGCTGAGAGCCAGTGCCTGGGGTGGGTGTCCACATGACTCAGAAAGCTCAGGGCCAGACAGGCAGGGGTGCAGAGCCCGCCTGCAGACCCTGTCAGGGCAAGGGGGAGAGGAAGGTGAGAAGACAGATCTCAGCACTGCCTGAGGAGCCCAGAGGCCTTGGGCAACTTGAGGCAGAAATCTACGCTTAGATTCTCCCAGGCCTGCCCATGGGGTGAGGGTACACAGCCTCAGAAGGAGGGGGACCTTTGAAACACAGTGAGGAAGGGCCTGCAAAGCCAGAGCTAGGAGACTCTGAGAATGAAACTGTGAAATCCACTCCCAGCGCAATAAAATGGGAGACGCAGAGTCAGGGTGAAATCTAGCCCCAGTGACTAGGTAATGGTCCCATTCTCTGCCTGTCTGGAGAAGATGGTTGTTACACAGAAGCCTCAGGGACAGACGTCACCTACCAGGCCTTACAGCCCCACCAAGAAGGCAGAGAACGGGCAGTGCCTACTCCTATCTGGTAGTTCCCCAAATCTAGCCCAGATGGCAGAAGAGAGCCGCTGTGGGGAGCTGAGGAAGATCATAGACCCCTGGAGCCCTTGACACACTCAGCAGAGGCCCATCAGGCCCTGGGGGCTTCCCACCATGGGCTCTGAGTCACTGACCACTACACCTAAGAGATCCGAGATCCTTAGCAGACAGATGGGCCCTGCTTGATGGGAGCTCTGAGGCAGCGGACCGCAGCTCTTACCACAAACCCTCTTGCCTCCTGATGCCTCCCCTCTGCCCTTCTCTGCCCCTTCTCACACCCAGCTCCTTGGTCTCTAAGCTGGTAGCTGTCATCCCCATGCCCCTGCCTGTGGCCCTCTCCTCCCCAAGGCCCCTCGTCCGGTGGCTCCCAGGCCCACACGCTACTCAGTCCCACCCACTTCTCCCACCCTGGTCCAAGGCTGACCTGCCACACGGGGTCTGTGTGCTTGGACTTGGCTGAGCTGCGAAAGGAGGGCTGGGAGGAGGGCTTCTTGAGGTTGTAAATGGCCACGTTGCCGTCGTAGTGGCCCACCAACACTAGGTAGGGGTGGTCCACGTGCACGTCCAGACACAGGATGCCGCTCTCGCTGCTGAAGATGTATTCGGGGAAGCTGGGGTTCTTCAAGCTGTAGAACAGCAGCATGCCCCGGCCCTGCTTCATGAAGTCATCTGCCGCAGGGAAGAAGGTGGCGGTGACTGGACAGTCCCTGCTGGGGAAGCCCCGGCCCCTCCCTTACAGGGTGGACAAGCCCTGCCCTGTTCTGCCTCTGACAGAGAACGTGGGAGACCTCTTGGGGCTTCATCTTCTCTGTCCATGAGACAGAATCATGTGACTTGACCCACCCCCTTCTCAGGGTTCACGAGAGGATCCAACAGATAAGGTGACCGGGCATATCTGAGGGACGGACAGTCATTCTCCTTAGTCTCCCTGGGGTACAGGAAAGGGGGGGCTGCAGGCTCAAAGAGTTGTTAAGTGAAGAATGTGGGTGGGCTTGGGAAGGAGCAGTATCCTCAGAGAGGGTTCAGATGCCCAGCCCATCTCCTGCCCTTAGGTGCTGGGATAACGGCCATGTACCCCTCATCCCCAGCCAAGGACAGGGGTTCAGTCTGGACTAACACGGAATTGCCTGTAGGAGTCCCACACTAGCCACCTGTGGGCATCTTCCCAGACCCTCTGGTCCCACAGTCCCCAGCTGCAGCCTGAGCCCTAGCTCTAAGCATGCTCCTAGATTCGAAAGGTCCCAGGCCAGCCAGTCAGGCTTCCATAGGCCACCGTGCTATCCCTCTGGCCTGGGCACAGCCTTCGGTGATCAACAGTGGACTGCTCAGCAGACGCCCTCCTCCCAGCCCGCCCCATGGCAAGGGAACGCCTCCCACACTCCTTCATTCTCCGCACGCTTGGCGCCCATCCTGATAACGCAGTCACTGAATGGAATACAGTCCCAGCCCTCCATTCCCGCTCTCCCGCCACCAGCCCAGGACCCTTCCCAAGCTCAGAAGAGCCAGAGCTGGAGAGGTGGAAGTCTAGAGCAGCCCCCTGTCTTGGAGGCCCTATGCTAAGGCAGCCTTTTAGCTCCGCCGCCCCCCCAGGGCTATCTCCTCTGCCCCTGGCCACTGCAGGCCTGGGCTCTCCTCCCAGACTGGCCAGTCCTGAAGTGAGGAGCCCATGGGCGGGAAGAATAGGGAAGCAGCCCCAACTTGGTGAGTTTTGCTGAGTCATTCTCTCTGTCTTGTGTCTAAGGCTGCCCCTTTCTTGAGGGAGCAGGTGACTGGGCTGGGCTCAGGGACAGTCTGGGCAGGGCTCCCTGGGCTCTGGGCATGAGCCCAGCTATGACCAAGTCGCAGGTATCCTCACCCTGGGCACTCTGCAAGCACAACGGATGCTTCCTGGGAGCCAGGGTTAGGGAGCAGGGAGCAGCCAGGAGCCAGGCTGGCCTTAGGTGGGCAGAGCTGGAAGCTGAGGCCAGCAGGCCTGTCCACCAGCGCAGCTGTCTGTGGGGGAGCCCACCTTCCCTTGCCGTGGCTAACTGCCACCAGCTCTGGGACTCCTGTCAGGAACCCCTCCCCTGATCAATTGCACTGGAGTCTTCCTGTGCAAGGAGGGGGCTGCCCCTGGAGTGGAAGGTACGAGGGTCCAGCTTGAGCCACGGGGAGGGCACGCAGTGGTTCAGGAAGGAAAATGCTTCTGCTCTGGGGAAAGTGAGGAAAGCCAGGTTGGGTCACCCTGTGCCCGGCACCATCTCAAAGACTGGCCTTGAGGTGGGGGATGGGAGCTGGCAGTACCTCACCCCGTAGGGCTCCAGGCTGGGCCCCAAGGGCTGACTCTTGAATTCAGGGAGAGATCTGCAGTTGGCTGAGGGGAGTGTCTTTCCCACCCAGACCACGAAGGGCTTGAACCAGGCAGTGTGACAGTCACTTGCTGTTCTTTTAATTCATGACCCAAATCCTGAGCACCTGATCTGGGCTTCCCCCTGGGCTGAGCCTGGCAGGGACAGACACACCCCACTGGAGACGTGGGCTTGCCCTCAGCGGCCCCTAGTGTGGTGACAGGGAGCCAGACCCCGCGGCTGAATGGGTAAGCCCTCGCTGGGTAATCAAAGTATTAAATGCCAGGCCAGAGGTGAGCTATAGATGCCCCCTTTTTTTTTTTTTTTTAGTTTCTGCTTTATAACAGAGTGAATCAGTCATACATATACATCTGTTCCCACATCCCTTATAGATGCCCTTGATGTCCAATCTGGCCTTGATGTCGGGCAAGACTGACAGAGTGGGAGTGGGCGGGCCAGAGGGCGAATGAAAGGCCGGGTGGCTGGGTGAGTGATGCTCAGGCTGAGGACTCAGATGCTCTCCTTATGGCACCAAGGGGCAAAGGCAGGCCTGACCTCACACTTGCTCTCACTGTGCCACGGTATCTGGCCCCTTGAGGGACAGCAGTGATGACTCACTTTCTCTAGACACGTTTCCAGCACCCCATGCCTCTGCACATGCACAGAGCCTTCATGACCAGTGGAACCAGGAAAGGAGGGTTGGAAACCCTAGGTCGGCTTAGTAACTCTGCAGTGAGGACATCTCTGACCCACTCACAGAACCACTGGGACTAGACACTGAACTATGGCCCCCGGATTTTATAGGTGGGTAAACTGAGGCCAGAGGGGAGAATGATGTCCCCTAGTGCATTAGACCCATTGCTTGGTGTTTGCCACACCCAATAGCCCATTTATCGCTGCAGTTACTCTGCTCAGGGTAGTGGCACTAATCTGATCTTTACATGGAGGTGGAGAAAGGAGGAAAAGGGGGCACCAGACCTGTTGGGGTGGTGGGGTGACTGGCACAGCCAGTCCTTCCAGAATCTGGACTAGAGAATGAGTAAGGGCCAGGGCAGTCAGGCGTGACGAGAGGAAACTTCTGGCAGAGAGAAGTGTGGATTTCACGAGGCAGGGACACAGAGAGCAACCAGCCACACAAAGGCCTGAGGTCCTGCCTGCGTTCCCAGGTCACATGCATCTTGACAGTAAGTCTCCCGTTCTTAACCTGGCCCTAGGGGTCTCTGCTAGTTGCAACCAAACAAGCCCTCCCGACATAAAGATCACAGCTTCTCAGGACTTCCCTGGTGGCTCAGTGGTTAAGAATCTGCCTGCCAATGCAGGGGACACGGGTTCGATCCCTGGTCTGGGAAGATCCCACATGCCGGGGAGCAACTGAGCCCGTGCGCCACAACTACTGAACTACTGAGCCCACGTGCTGCAACTACTGAAGCCCATGCACCTGGAGGCTGTGCTCTGCAACAAGAGAGGCCACCGCAATGAGAAGCCCACGCACCGCAATGAAGACCCAATGCAGCCAAAAAAAAGGATCATAGCTTCTAATCATGGCTAGACCATGTGTTTCCTGAATTCCAGTTCAGGGCTTTGTCTGCCAAACCTCACCAGGAAAGCAGAGAAAAATTCTCATTCAGCTGGGGCTTCCTCTCCACTCTGTCTTATTCTCTCTCTCTTTCTTTTTTTGTGGTACGCGGGCCTCTCACTGTTGTGGCCTCCCCCATTGCGGAGCACAGGCTCCAGACGCGCAGGCTCAGCGGCCATGGCTCACGGGCCCAGCCGCTCCGCGGCATGTGGGATCTTCCCGGACCGGGGCACGAACCCGTGTCCCCTGCATCGGCAGGTGGACTCTCAACCACTGTGCCACCAGGGAAGCCCCCACTCTGTCTTATTCTATGATCTTCTCATGCCCATCTCCAGCCCCCTATGAGACCTCACTGTTCCACTCTCTAAGTGTGCCCAATGTGACATCACTTCCCTAACCTGCAGCAGTGCCAGCATAATAGCATCATCTTGTCTTCTAAAAGTCCTAAAATGACATCACTACTCAGATCACCAGTGGTCTCCATGTGATATCGTTGCTCAGGCTACCAGCAGTCCTAGTGACATCATCGCCCAGCCTGCCATCATTCCCAGTATGATGCCGCCAGCCAGGTCACCAGCAGTCCCAGTAAGACATTGGCATCAAGGTCACCTACAGCGCGTCAGTTCCCAGTGAGAGGTAGAATCCCATCAGGCTCAAGACTCACAGAGCCTTGGACCCTGGGCCCTGGGGTACTTTGTCCTGAATCCCACAGACTACCTGGCTCCCCGCAGTAGGACCGGAGGGCCCAGTGACACAGATGGCAGCCCCCAATCCCACACTCCATTACATAAAGAGGCAGGAGCCCTGAAGTCTGGGGCCAGTGAAGGAATTCCAGGTTATTCTAGGCCATAGCATTTCAGTGAGTGTGTGTGGCTGGGTGAAAGGGAAAGAGGAATAGAGGAAGGGAAAGGGAGAGAAAGACAGAGGGAGGGCGGAGGGGAGGTGGGGAGAAGAAACCACGTGGTGTGTGACTCCAAGACAGGGGGAGAGGGCCGCTGGCCTGGTCTTAGCTCCGCTTTGCACTTTTGCCCTTCTCCAGGAAGCCTTGTAGACCGTCCAACCTCTCCTCTGTGAGTGCCCATACTACCCCCAGGAACTCCTCTACCTGTACCACATTATTACAGGTGGTTGTGAGCAGGCCTTTTCCTTAGCCTGCCACCAAAGGATGGAGTGAGGGCGCATGCCCTGGCATGGCCCAGCAGGCTTACTCTCTCCAGTGAGAGAGTTGCCTCCTGCTAACCCTGCTCTGCTGGATAATCTCTAAGGCCTCCCTGACTCTGACCTTCAATGATCCACGAGATCTGGGGGAGGAGAATCAACTCCCTAATAGAGCCTGATCTGGCAGTTCTCAGAAAGCCATGGTCTCGGGGGACCGGTGGCTTAATTCCACCATAGACCAAAGCCCTCACGGCCCTCAGTTCCCTCTCCCAGGGCCCTAGCAGAGTAGTGCCCAGTGAGGAGCATGGATGGATGCCTTCTTGGACTGGCAATCACTAGTGTGGGCCTCCGCCCCACAGCTCTACCCCTGCCCTACAAGGAAGAGCTCTAGATCACTCTGGAGAGTTCTGGATGTCAGGAGAAGCCTGGGCTTCTGCTCAGGATTCAGGGAGGGCAAGGCAGACCGAGGGCATGTTGGGGCATCTGGCTAAAGCCAGGTCAGTGGTCAGAGGGAAGTAGATGCCAAGCTGCAGAGACAAGGATACCAAGCCAGTGTCGGTCAGCAGGCCTCCTCCTCTCTTCCTGTGGCTCCCAAACGAATCCAGCCCAGGGCTGACTCTAAGGCAGCAGCTGTTTAATGACTCCCTTATTAAGGCATGAAAAAGGCACTCGGAGGGGGCTGTGGTAGGCAGAATAATGCCCCACAAATGTCCATGTCCTAATCTCCGGAGCCCATAAATATGTTATTTTGCACAGCAAAAGGGATTTTATAGATGTGATTCAATTAAAGACCTTGAGATGGGGAGATTATCCTGGATTATCCGGGTGGACCCAGTGTAATCACAGGGGTCCTTATAAGGGAAGGAAAGAGGCAGGAGAGTCAGAGAAGGAGGTGTGACAACAGAAGCAGATATCACAATGATGCAATTGCTAGCTGGAAGGAGGACACAAGTCACGGAATATGGGCAGCCTCGAAACTGGGAAAGTCAGGGAAGTGGATGGTCCCCTAGAGCCTCCAAAAGGAATGAAGTCCTGCTGACACCTGATTTTTGCTCAGCAAAACCCAGTTTAGATCTCTGACCTCCAGAACTGTAAGATAATAAATTTGTGTTGTTTTAAGCCATCGTGTTCACGGTAATTTGTTACTTCAACGATAGGAAACTAATACAGTAGGCTTTCAGGGGAGGTTGACCCAAACTCTACTTTTAGGAATCAGAGGGAGAGGCCACTGAGGATGGCTGTTCTCTTGCTCTCTGCGCATCCCCTGATCAACCAGTCCCTGCTTCACCCACACCTTACTCACATGACCATCTAATTCTCTTAATCATAGGACTTAATCAGTAACTACCTATGTGCTTGCCCCCTGCCCTAGCTGCTGGTTTCCCTGGCGACTGATGAGCCAACCTGATGCCAATTCCCCTATAAATGGTAGCCTCCTTCTCCCCCAGCAGCAAGGATTGTGGCCATGTCCTGTGTGCAGTCTGCCATACATGGTGTGGGTGTTGCTCCAGGACCTTTTGCTTCTGACTTGTAAGATTCCCTATCCAATAAGTTGCGGGTGTCTCTGTCACTTTCTCTGGGCTCCTTCTTTGGTCTCACAGCTGGGCGGTTACCAGGCTTGCAGGCCTGTGGGGTGCAGCCCAACAGCCCCGCAGATGGTACCTTTTTCTGGGGTGGTTTGGAAGCAATCGCTCTAGAAGTTGGGGGGATGGAGGCAATGATCCCCAGCTCTTCTGATGACAATAATGAAACCCTCCCTCAGTTTCCCACACCCCAGCCCTGCTATCTTGGACTCCAGGAACAGATATGCCCCTTGGGTTAGGATTTTCAGTCTCCAAAGGCAGGGGACTGGCCCAAGGCTGCCCCCAAGAAAGTACATCAGTGCTAGAGTGCTCCAAACCTCCAGTGTGGCCCACAGACCGTGGTGCCAGGCTTCCAGGTAGCCTTCCAGGTAGCTGGGCTTTTCCAAGAGCTCTCACCTGATTAGAAACCATATTTAAACAGTGTGGGAAATAAGAGCACAGCCTTGGAGGCAGAATACATCAAGCCGGACATTTAATTTGATTTAGGGAAAATGAGGCAAACATTTGAGAACCTAAGTAACTAACCAGTAATTAAACTAACAATGGGAATGCCCTTGCACTACAACCCGGTGAGCACAGTGGCCTTTATGGACTGTATTTACAGAGATACCTGACAACATAATTAGTCCTGTAAATTTTACACAGCCTGCAGCTGTGGAGTGATGGATTTTGTGTGTGGAGGATGATCGGGGAGAAATGAGGTGGATGAATTTCCATTTTCAGTAAATGAAATTAACACTGCTTAATTAGTGAAGCTGACAAATAAATGATCAGGAAAGATTTAAATCCCTACAAGGGCATCCCTGGCCTGGGCAGGCTGACGGACCGGCCAGGAGGTGGTGGGGCAGAGTGGGAATGGGTTTAGCGCTGGGACTCAGGGCCTGACTCTGGCCCCTTTTGAGGGTGCTGTCCCTCAGAGGCTGGGCTGAGGGACAGCTGGTTCTTCTGCCTTTCTAAGATGTGTCCTGCTGGGAGGCTTCCTCCCCGTCTCCTGTGTGATAGCCGGTCAGGACCACACAGTGTCTAGGATCTGTTCCACCATCCCTGCCCAGCAGATCACGAGGAGTCCCCATCTCCCTGCTGTGAACTGCCTAATGGGCGGGAAAGCACCCCTTCAGTGCAGCAGGCTGATATAATTGCACCCCAGCTTTGCCCCGTGGGCCAACTCTTCCTAGACTACCTCCTTTGCCTTCCAGTGTTCCTCCATCTGCTTTCACCTGCTGACAGCCTTTCTTCACTCTGCTGAGACATGGAGCCTGGTCCTAGAGGGCACCCCAGTCTCTGCCCTATATGCAGCCTGACATGTCCACCATCTGGTACCCAGCAGCCACGAGGGGAGGCGGGTGTGATCGCTTCTGTGCTGTTGCAGGTAATTGCCCGGGCTCTTTTCCTCACCTGCTTGCTCCTGGCCTGGCTCCAGACGACCAGCCTTGGCCCCAGTCCTTCCTAGGGTGCATGCCTACCCCTGCCCAAGTCTTATTTGGCTGGGTCAGAGAATCAACATCTGGGAATTCCAGGCAAAAGGAGCCCTGGGCTGAGCTCATCAGGGTCAAACCCAACAACAAACTCAAATTCTCACTTTAGAGTCTGGCCACAGGAGGCCGAGTCTGATAATGGGAGGTTGGCTGCTGGGAATTCCCAAAGACAGTGTGACGGATGCTGGTGAGCCAGCTGCCCCTCACAATGACCCCGTCCAGTAACTAGGGTGCCTTTTGCCTGCCTCAGCTTTGCCCCTCTTTCTTCCAGGGAGGCACCTGGGCACTTGAAAGCATGGGACTCCCAGGAGCGACCCCAGGAGTGAATGCAGGGGCCCATCTGCATTCCAGCCCAGCCTGGCTCTGCTCAGGCCTCTGCAGATTGATGCTGACACGTACAAGGCTCTGGAGAATAGATGCCCGTTGGAAAACTGCTCAACAGCTCCCATACCAGTGACAGCAAATACCACCGCCGCCGCCACTGCCGGGCCCAGCTCTCTAAGAGAAGAGGTAGGGGCCTTGTCTGATACCCCTCTGTCCCTATAGCCCCCGCTCTCTGCTCAGGGCCCCGGAGGGTCCTGTAGGAAAGCTAGGAGACAGAATGCCAGACAAGTCAGCAATGGTTGTCCTTTATGTGCGAGTGGTTCCTACAGCTCATGGGGCACGTTTGCTGCTTTTCTTCCACGCATGTCTCATGACGGCCCTGGGACAAAGGGCCGGCAGGTGTCAGCCTCTCCAGGTCACCAGTGAAAACACCAAGGCTGAGAGCAGCTTCTGGCCCCAGGTCACACCACTGGGAAGTGACCCTCCAGCCAGAAGGTCTGCAGCTGATAGCAGTGCCCTCTAGGCACGTGGATGTGGCCAACAAAGAACAAAGAGACCCTTCCTGGGTGTGTGCCTGCCCAGAGGAGGCCTCTGGGCCTGCTGGGCTTGGGGCCATCGATTCCTGTGGGGTGGGTTATTCTTCTCCACCGCTCCTGGCTAGGGCTGCCCCCATGGACAACCTCTATATGACCCCAACCAGCTGACGCCCCTCCTGGCCCTCGGCGAGAGGAGGATAGGGCTAGAGCTGAAGCAGTTTCTCCTCCCACCTGCTGGGGAGCACCCCACGTCCCTACCTCAGTCCTGGGCAGAGAGCCTGGGCTGATCAGCCTCAGAGAGAGGTCCACACCCACTCCTGGGAGGGCCTGCTCAGCCCCCTGCCCTGTTCCCGGCCCAGTAGCTGCAGCAGAGGGGGAGGAATGTGCTAGTTCCCTGCCAGAGGGGGTGGGCGCTTCCCTCTTGGCAGTAGCCCATCCTCAGGAGTGGGGACACAAAGCGGGCATTTAGGGCATCCTCAAAGGCGGCCCAGACCATGAGACTGGGCGCAGCTCCAAGGGCTTCTCCCTGAGAGGAATGACAAACACCCACTCCTCCTGGCCCTCCCCTCCCTCCCGACACCGGTCAAAGAATGGGCTGGGCGGACAGGCGGTCTGAGGGGCAGAGACCAGGAGCTTGTATGCCTGCCAGCCAGCAGCAGCTTGGAGAATGGGAAGGTTTTTCTGTTCGCAGAAGCTAATCCTCCTAGCCAGAAAACATGTTGTTCGCCTAGGGAGCTGCGGCTAACGCGAAGTATGGGGCCCTCTCCCGTTAGGAAGAGGGAACGCCCAGGCCAGTGCAGAGGTAGGGGCTTCTGCAGGGACCAGGGAACACGAAGGGAAAGCAAAGTGCCACACGGTTTCCACAGCACTGCCTCCTGCTGTGGGGTGATGGAAACTGGCGGGGACGGGAGCATCCCGGAAGGCGGTGGTCTCCCAGGGTTCGGGGCCAGTGATGAACATCAAGCGCTTGCCCCCCTTCCCCACCCTGCCTGCTCCAGGGCCTGCTCAGGAAAGTCTCCTCCTTCAGGCCTCACCACCAAATCCCTCCCCAGGTCTGGTCCAGTCTACCTTCTCATCCTTCTCAAATCTACTTCTCCATCTCCACTCCACGCTGGTGGTTCAGATCCTGCCATCTCTCCTTGGGATGCCTCCCCAGTCTCCTAGCTGGTCTCCAGCCTCCAGTCTCACGCCTGCAAATCCCCGCTGCAGTGGTTGTGTCCCAGCCCTTCTCAAATTCCTTCAGGGGCTTCCCTGGTGGCGCAGTGGTTGAGAGTCTGCCTGCCGATGCAGGGGACATGGGTTCGTGCCCGGTCCGGGAAGATCCCACATGCTGTGGAGTGGCTGGGCTCATGAGCCATGGCCACTGAGCCTGCACGTCTGGAGCCTGTGCTCCGTAACGGGAGAGGCCACGACAGTGAGAGGCCCGCGTACCGCAAAAAAAAAAAAAAAAAAAAAAAAATTCCTTCAGTATTTTCCCCTCCGGAGAAGGTCCAAGCTTCCTGGAATGGCTTACCAAGCCCTTTGGGGGCTAACCCTGGCCCCCTCTACAGCTTCATTTCCTCCCATATCTCTCATGCCTCCAGACCTTTGCATATGCTTCTCCCTCTGCCAGAAGCCCTCTCCCCCTTTCTTTACCATAATAACTCCTTCGAGGCTCATTTTGGCATATTCCTTCATCCAGCACTAATTGCCAGTATGACAGTGGGTCTTCTCCATTAGACTGTGAGCACCCTGAGGGTGCTAGACTTGGTCATCTTTGTATCTTTCACACCTGGCAAAGAGCCCTGCACTGAGTAGGTACTTCGTGTTTGCTGGTTGAGTGAGAAAATGAACAAATAGCCAGATTACTTACAGGAGCCATGTCCCACAGCAAACAGATCATTGTACTTCGGATTCCTGCAAAAGAAATAAGAACCCCTTGGCCCAGGAAATGGACATGGCTCTCCCATGTACAGTGGTGCCTTAACTACACTGTAGACATCTACTGTTGAGCTTAGAGACCTGGGACGATCCCATAAGAATCCCAGTCTCACTTTTTTCCGTAATGCTACGCGTCACCTTCAAAGTGATTAAGCGCGGTAGAAGCGCCCTGCTCAGGGCTTGGCACGCAAGCAGGGGCTCAGGGATTCCAGGTTTTCTGCAATGTCTGTACTCACCAGCAGAGGGCGGTGACGGCCAGGCGCTTGGCTTTGTCACTTTGGAACTTCCAGAGAGGCAGCAGCGTACCCTCCTGGTCCCGGTATTCGTCAGCAGGATCCTCGTAGTATTTAAAATCTTAAACACACACAGGCTGAGTCAGCCCTGGGGCTGCCACTTTCTGTCTGGACCTCCTTGGCCAAAACAATTAACCTCTTTGTATTTCAGAGTGGGAATAGTAATAGTACCTATCTCAAAGGACTGTTGGGAGGATTAATTGCTAATATATGTAAAGTACTTAGAAAAATACCTGGCACAGAGTAAGCTCTCTACAATGCTGTTGTTACTGTCATTGTTGTTTTTGGAGGTAAATTACATTAAAGTGGCTATGTCCTCAAGGATAATAATTCCAGGTCTGTCCATCTTCATATCCACTGCCAAGCCCCGCTGGAGCGAAGCTGCCTGGCTCCCTCATGGGTCCTTGAAGCTCAAGTTCATCTCCTGCCCTAAATTGTCTCTACCTCCCGTTTCCTCTAACTTAGGTACAAGCCCCCTCCATCCTTCTACTTGTCTAAATCAGAAATCTTGGTAAACCTTGACCGATCTTTTTCCATCATTTCTCATGTTTTCCTTCTGATTATCTTTTCAGTCCATTCACTTCTCTCCAAACCCATAGCCACTTCCTAGGTTCAGGCCCCAAAAGCCATCACCCAGACTCTTACGCCACCCTCCTAGCTGGTCTCTCTACCTCCGGACACTCCTCCAGTCCACATTCTGCAGAATAAACCACCTCCCCTACTGCCCTGAAAACCCCTCGATGGCTCCCCTTGCACAGGGGCTCCCTGGTCAAACCGAGGCTCCTGGCCACTACTTCCATGTCATTTCCAGCCAACTGTTCACCTACCCTCTGTATCAAACAGTGTCTAAAATGTCCTGCTCCTCCTGAAAACTCCCACTCACTCTAGATCCAGATCAAACTCCCCCTGCTCTGTGAAGCCTTCACTTGCTTGCTGAGCAGAATTCTCCTCCTCCTCCGTCCCAGCCCTGCCTCTCATCTGCTGAAACGTGTGTCATACAGCGTTGCCTCTCTTTATCCTTTTGCCTGTCTCCCCCCGGCAGACGGCTCCTGGGGAGCAGGAAGCACATTATTTTCATCTCTGGACCCGCAGTGCCTAGCACAGGGCCAGCCACAGAGCAGCCACCTGATGACTGTTCAAAGAAGGCAACAAAATAGATCAACAGAAGGGAAATGGTTCTCGGTCTTCTTTCCAACCCATTAGAAAATGATCCTCTTATCCAATGTGGTCAAGGACATCCCCAGGCACGGCCCCAGCCTCTCTCACAAGGCCCCACACTTCGAGGTTTGTGGACTACATTCGGCCCTCAAAAATGGCTCAGACAGGGGCTTCCCTGGTGGCACAGTGGTTGAGAGTCCGCCTGCCGATGCAGGGGATGCGGGTTTGTGCCCCGGTCCGGGAAGATCCCACATGCCACAGAGCGGCTGGGCCCGTGAGCCATGGCCACTGAGTCGGCGCGTCTGGAGCCTGTGCTCCGCAACGGGAGAGGCCACAACAGTGAGAGGCCTGCGTACCGCAAAAAAAAAAAAAAAAAAAAAAAAAATGGCTCAGACAAAACAAAAGAGTGGTCAGAGGCATGAGCCTTGATCACATCAGAGATCCCTGAGCTCAGACTATCTTTGAAAAGACTTCGTTTCAGAGAGGAGATTAATCGGTAACACTTCTCTGTTTTCGCTTCTTCCCAAAGGGAAAAGTGTATGCAATTTAAAAAAATCAAGGTTCACTACATTTTTATGTGACTGTGTTCTTATAAATGAAAAAGGTTCACCAAGGCCAGTTTCTCCATGGATATTAATCATGTTTGCAGCTCTTTGGTGGGCTGATTGCAGAGTCTGGGTTTCAGGAAGCCAAGCTGTGTGAGTGACAAATTCATTCACAGCTGCCGTGTACTTTGACAGCTTTGAAAAGCACTCAAGGTCGTTTTCCAGCCTGAATGATAACAAGGGGGTTTGTTTAGGCTGCTGGTCTTGGCAGCCCTGGGTTCTCTGTCCCATGGGTGAGCAATGAGCATCAAGTCACCAAGAAGAGCCCTGGGCTGTCAGCAGAGGAGACCAGCCAGCAGTGGGGAGCTGCCAGCTATGGGGAGGCAGCTGCTCCAAATAAATGCACAACCTCTTAGGGAAATACCAGCCACTTGGGAATGTGCTGTTCATGCCATGGGAAGGATTCCGTTTCCCTGGCTCTGTCAAAGACACCAGAATTTCCCAGGCCCCCAGGATTTAAGCGTTTGTGAATCAATCTCTTTCTTCACCTCATCACTAATTAATCACTCACATAGACATATTGTTTATTTGAAATGCCTCTTCCAGCTCAGTGGCTCTGTGGCCTCGTGCTAAAGTGCTCAGGCTATGGATCCAGGGGGCCCGTGTTCGAGTCCTGATTGTGCCGTTCACACCTCACACTAGCTGTGTTTTCCAACAAGTGGTGACATTTCAGCCTGAATGTCTCATCTATAAAATGGAGATAATAGTGGTTTTCACCTGACAGTGTGGCTGTCAGGATGAAATAGAATAATACATGTAAATTGCACAGTACAACGCCTGGTACACAGGCCATTCCCAGGGAAGGCTGGTGCTTGCTGTTCACTGTTGTAACTGCACCGCCTGGTACACAGGCCATTCCCAGGGAAGGCTGGTGCTTGCTGCTCACTGTTGTAACTGCACCTTTTTCTCCAACCCTGATGACGCATTGTGGGTAAGGTGCAGTGAGGTCCACTCTACCCACACTGGAACCTCACCCTCGCCTCTGCCGCTGTATTCTGCCCAGTGGTACCCTCCTCCAGCCCTGCTCTCCTCGGGCTGTGTCCCTGCCTGGACAGTATCTTTGAACTCTCTGCAGAGAAAGCTCAGATTCCCTGCGTGACATTCGAGGCCCTTCCTTAAGTGGCCCCGACCACTTCTGCAGCCTGAACTCTCACCACTTTCCAACAGAGCCCCTGTCGGGGTCACTGAGCCTGCTGCCCCTTGTTCCCAGAGTCCCTTCCAGTTCACGTTCACCGCTGAGTCACTGCTCGTGCTGTCTCCTGCCCAGCACATCTGCCCTCTGCTAATCTCCCACTCAAGCTCTGCTTGTCCCTTGGCATCCAGCTCAGCCCTCCCCGAAGCCTTCCTTGACTGATGTCACTCCTCACTTCTCCTCCTCCATTCTTGAGGATCCCCAGAGCAGTTTCTGTCTGCATTCTAGCACTTCTATGGTCCCTAAGCTGGACAGAGTAGAGAACAGAATTAGGTGGCTTAAGACCTAGGTTTGGGTCCTCTCTGCCTTCCACTAGTCAGGTGGCCTTGGCCTTAGCTTTGCCGTGTGTGAAGAAGGGATAAAAATCTCTCCTCTGCTGCCTCCCAGGATTGTTAGAAAGATGCTGTTAAATCACTAATGTGCAGATTTTTTGCTGCACCATTGTCAGATCTCATCACCACACCCATTTCTTTCTTATGCCATTGTTCCTGTTTGACCTGTGTTAAGTCTTATCTCCCTAGTGACATCCAGAGAAGGGATTACTTTTTCTCCCCTTGCACCTGTAGGACCTAGCATGGGACACTCAAATACTCGTTTTGTATGAGGGATTTTTAATACAGGTAATAATAGTAGTTGCCAGCACTTTCAATCTAACCTTGAGCAACATCATCATATGTGTTCTGGTTGACCATCCACTCCATGATTTTAGCAGCTCGGGTCAGTTTGGTGATGTCATCACTCTGTGGAGATACAGGAGCCACAGGTCCTAAGTCAGCATCTGGAAGGTCATGCCCTGAGCCACAGCCCTGACTTACAATTGGTTCAGCAATGCCTCTTTGACACCACCCACCCCAGATAGCTCTGTAAAGGTATCTCTTTGTGCTTCAAGGCCCAGTTCTCCCCAACATCCTCTTCTGGGAACGCCCAGCTCACAAGTGGCACAAGGCGTCTGTACTGCTATACTTGGCCCCTGAGCAGAGCCTGCCTCCTGCTCTTTCATCCTGAGCTTATTCTGGGGAAGGCGTATCTCTGAGCACAAGACAGGGCACTGAAGAGAGCCCAGCAGGGGTATTGGAGGGGACAGCAGACAGGGTAGGTAGGAGACTTCTTTGGTGGGGACAGAAGTTTCACCAGCCTGAGCAACAAGGGCTCCTGTTAAAGTTCTCAGAGATCTTCTGGTCCAACTTATTTAGTCAAGAGTTGAGGAGGACATGGAGGCCCAGGGAGAGGAAAGAGACCTGTGTTTACACAGGGAGTACAAGGCAGAACTGACTCCTAACCCAGGGCCCTGTCCACGGCCCAGGCCAAAGAGAAAGCATGAAGTTTCATGTCAGGGGGAAATGACTCATCCTGAACAAAAAAACCAAGATCATCATTATGTGAAATTCCATAACGTAAACCATTTAACAGGTTAAAAGAGGAGCAAAGAGCTTGGAGCTGGCAAGAAGGGCCTAAAGAGTTTAGGGCAGGTGGCAGGAATGAACCAGTGGCGTGGACAGCCCTCCAGAGGGGCTCCAGAGGGCCAGGCCCATGGCTCTCAAACGTGAGATTTCCCAGGACTGACAGTGTCAGGCAGTGGTTAAGAGAACGGGTTCTGGGACCACACAGACCTGCATCCCATCCCATCCCATCCCACAGATTAGGAGCCGAGTGGCAACTTTAGGTAAATTACATCTCTGTGTTTTAGAGTACTCTGATACAGTGGGGATGGATAATGCCACCTGCGTCATGGGGTCTTTGTAGGATTAAATGTAATAAGCACCATGGTGTTAGTAACCCAGTGTCCGGTGGTAATGGTGATGGTGGTGTCAGAAGAAACATGCGGCCCAGTGTGGTGGGGGATTACTTACAAAGTCACACATGGGGGACTGCCTTTGAGACTCTCTCATCAGTTTTCAAACCGACTCCAAGCTTATTTCAGAAAACCGACCAAGGACATTCACTGGAGTCTTATAATCACAACTCTCAGAGTTCACCTGGTCCCAGCTACTACCCCCTATTCCCTGACCCAAAGCAGGAATCCTTCCCCCTCAGCAGCTTTCTGGCAAATACCTCTCCCCAAGTCAGGCAGTATCTTGTACGGTCAGACAGCCTGTTAGCTGAAACCTACTTCCCTGAGTCTTATACCCATGGTCCTAACTCTGTCCTCCAGCTATAGAGACTTGTGTGCCAGATGCTAGGTCCTCTGATGTAGGAGGACAGCACCTCATTCCTCGAGTCAGCACTCCTTCAGGCGAACCCTCCCAGCTCCATCAGCCATGCATGGCATATTAACAGCCACCACCTGTCAACCAGTATCAAGCAAGTACTATTTTAGGGGCTGTGCATATATTATCTTGGGTTCTCACGACAGTCTTGCAAATCAGGTATCATTAGGCTGTCTACAGATGAGGGAACAGGTTTTAGAAAAATCCAGCTCCATGGCAAAGCCAGGATGTACACTCAAATCTGTGGACTCTAGGGCCTGTGCTCTCAGCCCCACACAGACAGCCAGTTTCTACCCAGCCTGACCACCCTTTCCTGGTCCTGGGAGACTCAGGGATCCACATGTGCTCTGAGGAGAGAGTATGGTTCTGGAAACTATGCTACTTGAGCAGACACAGCTCTTTGTTGGTTCTGACTGAACTTGTGGCCTCTGAGCCCTTTCCCCCTTTGCTGTCTTAATCTCTCAGATAAGACAAACTTACATTCATTTCTGTGCATTTACCCAAACCATTAGTGAGACAGAAATCTGAGATCTACCACTGCAGACCTTCCGACAGAGTATCAGGAAGTTATTCTGCTTTCTCTCCTCCCACACACTTGAGTTTTATACCAACCTAATCAGATCTGGGTCTCTGAGAAAGGGGTATCACTCTGTTCATGTGCTGGGCCTCAGCAAAGGGGAAGGCAACTGCCACCCCCAATCTGCTCTACAGATAGCCTGGCCCAGTACTTGGGATTCCCAGTTACAGGTCAATTCCCTTGGGGGGTGGCTGAATAGAATACTAAAGTATTAACTGGCTATGTTATACCCCCAGTGTCCTGTTCCACTGTATTTCTTGGTTCAGAGGGCTGGAATCTGCCTGCATCACAGCCTTTCATGTTAGCCAAGCTGGAAGAACCCAGTGTGGTCCTGCCTCCCTAGACACCAACTCTGGTAGGGCTGAGACCCAAGGACAGTTTTCAGTCTCAGTCACAGGGATCGTACTTCTGGTCTGTGGGTCCTGGTGACTGCAGTTAAGATTTCTTTAACCAAGGCCCCAGAGCCCATAGCCAAACCCCTGATGGACCTTCAAGCGAAACTGGACCCAGGCCAACAGTCCCTCTGAAGCCCCTAACCTCTAGGGAACGGTGCAGGAAAAGTTAAGGGTCTGGACAGGGCAACCTGCAGGGCAGGGACTTATCTTTCACCTCAGGGTTCCAGTACTCAGCATGGTCATGACCACCAAGTGCTTGCTCTGTGATTAAATGAAACTGAATTGGGCAGTTCCTATTAAGGCAGGGCTGGGAACCCTCAAACCTCCCCTAAAATGTGACTTTTCACGGGCATGGAATTGAGTGGAAGTGGGCATACTTCAGACAAAGGAAGAGTATGATCTGGCTTCTATTCTGGAGTGGAGCAGAACCACTTCCCTGAGAGCTGTCTGGGAGCTCTCCGAGGTGCTGAACTTGACCCTGGCTTCTTGTGGACATTGTCCTTCCCTCCCCATTGCACATCAAACTCATCCTGATCTCCATAATGGGACTCTGGCTCCTGACCCATCTCTCTCTCTATTGAAGGGACAAATGTGGCCCCTCAGTATCTCCCTGTGGTGACCCTCCCTGCAGTGACCTATCACTGTTAACTTCCATGATGATCTCCAAACCTATGCTGGCTACACCCACAGTGAGCTCCCAACCGTGACCTCTATTATGACTCTTGCATAGCTCTTCATGGCAAATCCAACGCAGGGTTGCCATACCCATTGGCTTGGACTCTATGATAAGCTGTGGTCAGCTCTGACTTGGCTCCTGGACCTGAAGAATTGAGTGCAAGTAAACCCAAAGACTGAAGGTCCAAGAGAAAATCACCCTCCCAAACCCCATGAACTTTTGGCCAGGGAGGTGGTGCCTTATCCTCACATGCCACCCTGCCCTGGGAAGACTCCCAAGCTCTTCCAGGGTGCACATCAGGCTTTTAATAACATTCATGTCTTCTGTTGCCCCCTAGCCCAACAATCCTGAATTCCTGCTAGCCTCCAGACCTATATAAAATTGGGGTGATCTGTGGAATGCCAGAGGCAGTTCTAGCTCTCCTCACACCTTCCCACAAGGAAAGAACTGTTCATAAGTATCATTAGCATCCTGCCTTAAGTGTCTGTGAAGTCCTCACAGACAGCCAGGCTTCTGTCTACCCAGGAGCCAAGGTACCACTCAGTCATTCTCTGTGACTGAGTCATAGGAGGCCTCATCAAACCTGGGACTCCATAGATGTCAGCTTCCTCATCGCCATCTTCTCCATTTTTTTAGCCACTGGGGTCTCGGTCTTCTCCTTCTCTTTATTCTTTTCCTGCTTCCCAAGCTCTTCCATGTAGGCATCATAGATCTTCCACTAGGCAAGGGAGAGATGAGAAGGATCATCTTAGGGCAAAATCTCCACCCAGCCAGCTCCTCTTCAGCCTTTAGGGCTTGAAGAGTCGATCTTCAACCCGTCACAGGTCTTCATAGTATCCTCTACTTGGCCCACCTTAATTATGTATTCAGTGTCTGTCTTCCCTGCTAACTGTCAGCTCTAGGACAGGAATGAAGGGGCTCTCAGAGCACCCCGGGGCTGGGCTTTCCACCGTGCAACCCAGGGGCTCAGTTGTCAGCTGGAGATCAGTATCGTTCCAGCCTACCACCTCTACTAGGGCAGAACAAATGGGCAAAGATCAGCTAGCTCACAGTTTTCTTAGTGATTTATGAGACTCTGAACTAGGAAATTTAAAAAATGACTCCCCCTGTAGGGATGGGATAAACATATTGGCTCAGGCTGGCTGTCTACAGCCCTGATCAAAACTTCTCAGCATAAAAAGATCACCAAAAGTAAGGGAACCCCTGCTAACTGGCTCTGACAGTAAGAGAAGCCCAAGGATAGTAGCAGAGGAAGCAGCATGGATCTGGGGCTGGGCAAATGCCCCAGGCCGCACTGTGTGCTCCCCAGATCTGAGCAGCCACTGCTCCCTGGAGGTCAGATAGGCACACCTTACATTTAATAATTCACCCATGGGCCAGTTCTCCACACTGCACTGTACTTGGGTGTTCATTCAGAGCCCTCCAACAACCCTGTGAGGCTGCTTGTCATCCTCATTTGACAGACAAAGAGATTAAGGCATTAAGGGTGACATGATTTGCCTAGGATCTTGCAGTGTGAGCAGTTGGGTGCTGAGCTCAGGTCACCTGGCACCATATCCTGCCCAAATCAGCATGGCTCTCCAGAAGGACTTGAGGTGGAAGGAGCGTCTGCAGGAACACTGAAGGCTGCTGGATGGGCAGGGTCAGAGTGCTAACACTTCAGAGTCAGCCGTGACGTGCCACAGGCTGTAGAGCATCCGGGGCAACGAATGTTCTCCCCCGTTTGCAGGAACTTCCAGAAGCCATACCTGCTTCCCCCTTGGACAGTCTTGCCCTGGGCTGATATAGAGCTCTCCGGGTGGAGAGCTACGGTCTCATGTGCCTGGAGTTCACAGACTAGACAAGGAGCAGGGAGGTGGGTGGATGAGGAGGGCAGATTTCCAGAGGGATCTTTGACCACGCCAGTCTCCCTTGTTGCCAAGGGAGATAGACAAGGATACAGAGGGGGAGGGAGTGATGGCTTTTAGATTGGCCCAGGGTCTCACCCGATTGGCTGTGGCTGAAAAGTGTGTCCTGGGAGGAGGCTCCGTCTGGCATTCTCGGTCCTAGAGAACAGTGACAACAGGTGACCCACAGAAAGCCCTCAACTCCTTCTCACTTAGCCCAATGGTATATCCTCAGGAGGAGCATTTTTGTTGGAGCTGAGGAAGGGGTGGAACACAGCACTGGGGAATTAAAGAATGGCCTGGGTAAAGGACAAAATGACATGGTGAAAGCCTAAAATTTCCATCCAGGGCTCCTTCAGAAGAAGCCTAAGCTAGAAAGTAGGGGCAGTGAAGCCTGATTGTGCCAGTTTCAACCAGGAAGAACTCCAAGAGGGGGATGAACAGATCTGCAAGAACTCAGCCCTTGGCCAGCCTCCAATGCTGGACCAGAGGTCAACCCCCGGCAGGCCATTGAGCTAATATTCCTCACCTTAAGAAGGTTTCCCCCTAATACTTGGGTCTCTGACTCCACCAGGGGAATGCACCCCCTCCCCATTGTGTATCACCCAGATTACTGAACGTCAGCTTGGGGACTACAGAGGGTGGTTAGGAGCCGCCGAAACCCCACCCTGTAGATTTCTGCCCTCCCTTCAGGTTGATTTGTGGAGAACACTGCCTTACATATGTGAGTCTCTCACCTGAAACCCTGAGAGATTCTTTCAGCCTGATACTCAGGGTCCTCCACACTTATGAGCCAGGGAACTACCAGCTAGTCTATCACGGAGACCATCGACTTCAGTCAGACTGGCTCCTAATCTTGACTCCCTGGCACATTCTGGCCTCCCCTTCCTTCCCCAAATCCTGACCTTCACTTCAAGGCCCAATTCAAGTTTCAGGCTCTCAGTAGAGCGATCCAGCCTCCTTGTTACTCCCTCTGAACTCCTGCCTGGATGACTTACTGGGACCTGAACACATGCTCCCAGCTCCCCTGGAAGAGCGAAACTCTTCCATCCTCCCTGTCACCTGCCAGGCTGAGGGCTGCTGGTGCTGGGTCAGGCCTGCTCCCTCCCCGCTATGCACAGCATGGAGCTTCGAGGGGAAGGGGCTCGGGGCGGGGCGGGGGGCGGGCGTTGCTCTACCCGGAGGGGGTTGTTGCAGGTCTGTGAGGCCCTCTCACTGAAGTTTAACTTGCTGGTGAGCTTTAGTTCCTTGGGCTGCTTAGGAGTCATTGATTCTTCTTTGGCCATTTTCTCAGGTGCCTGGAAAGAAAGACCCACAGGACTAGGACTCAGCTGTGAGAAGAAGGTGGTGCAGGATAGGGAGTGGGGAGAAGTCGTGTCCTGGGATAGGATGGAAGTGGGAGAGAGTGATTATGCCAGAGGTGCTGGCACCTGAGGTCTCTTGACTTCTCACCTTCAGCCCCCAGCACCGGTGAGTCACCCCTGAAGCCTCCAGCCATAGCTGGAGCAGGGAGGGGTGGGATGGAGAGCAATATTATACTGAACCTCAGCGGCAGGCACATCTGTTTGACTCCCAGCTTCAGCTTCCTTGGGCTCTTCTTCTTCAAGGATTTCTGTTTCTGAAGTCACCACCTTGGCGGACTCCTGAGAACCTTGGTAGGATATTGGTGTTGAGCTCAAAGTCCAGCCCACTCCCCCATCCCCTGGAGGGGTAAGGCCTTCTTCATTTCTGCCTTTCAGAGCTCGCCTTCCCCAGGGTTCTCCTTGGCCTGAGCCTCATGGGTTAGCTCCCAGACATACCCAGGACAGCCAGCTGTTAGACTTTATGTAAGAAAAGGCTCTGCAAAGTTCTGGCTTAGCCATCTCCTCCCTAGAGTGACCAGAGAAAGGGGACCACGCTCTAGGCTGCAGCCTCAGGCTGGCCCAGAGGCTCACCTGCTGCTAACTCATCGAGGTAGTGCTGTCGCCGTCCTTCATCCGAGTCTTTGGGGATCAGGTTTCCGACTTGGCTGAAGTGAACTGCCAGTTGGTCCACAAGGCCAGTTAGCTTATATGTGCCTTCCTAAGAAGAAAGGGGCTGAGTCAGACCCGGGGTCCCTGAAAGGGCTGGAATCAGAATACAGTTTGCCTTTGTTCTAAAGGCCTAAGATAGTCCATCTATTAATAGAATTATAACTTACTAAATCCTCAGTTAACCTGAAGTTTTCATTGCATTGCCAGTTTAAAGAAGAGAAAGCAAATGAAATAAAGTTTTTTTAAGTTCTCATGAACACTTTTTTTGCTTTTCTTTTCTTAAAAAAATTTTTTTTATACAGCAGGTTCTTATTGTTATCTGTTTTATACATATTAGTGTATATATGTCAATCCCAATCTCCCAATTCATCTCACCACCACCACCACCACCCCCACTTTCCCCCCTTGGTGTCCATATGTGTGTGCTCTACATCTGTGTGTCTATTTCTGCCTTGCAAACTGGTTCATCTGCACCACTTTTCTAGATTCCACATATATGCGTTAATACACGACATTTGTTTTTCTCTTTCTGACTTACTTCACTTTGTATGACAGTCTCTAGGTCCATCCATGTCTCTACAAATGACCCAATTTCGTTCCTTTTTATGGCTGAGTAATATTCCATTGTATATATGTACCACATCCTTATCCATTCGTCTGTTGATGGGCATTTAGGTTGCTTCCATGACCTGGCTATCGTAAATAGTGCTGCAGTGGACATTGGGGTGCATGTGTCTTTTTGAACTATGGTTTTTTCTGGGTATATGCCCAGTAGTGGGATTCCTGGGTCATATGGTAATTCTATTTTTAGTTTTTTAAGGAACCTCCATACGGTTCTCCATAGTGGCTGTATCAATTTACATTCCCACCAACAGTGCAGAAGGGTTCCCTTTTCTCCACACCCTCTCCAGCATTTGTCGTTTGTAGATTTTCTGATGATGCCCATTCTAACTGGTGTGAGGTGATACCTCATTGTAGTTTTGACTTACATTTCTCTAATAATTAGTGATGTTGAGCAGCTTTTCATGTGCCTCTTGGCCATCTGTCTTCTTTGGAGAGAAGTCTATTTAGGTCTTCTGCCCATTTTTTAAAATTAATTAATTAATTTATTTATTTTTTGCGGTACGCAGGCCTCTCACTGCTATGGCCTCCCCCGTCACGGAGCACAGGCTCTGGACGCGCAGGCCCAGCGGCCATGGCTCACGGGCCCAGCTGCTCCGCGGCATGTGGGATCTTCCCGGACCGGGGCACGAACCCGTGTCCCCTGCATCGGCAGGTGGACTCTCAACCACTGCGCCACCAGGGAAGCCCTGAGGATTGTCTTTTTGTCTTTTTTATAGTTTCCTTTGCTGTGCAAAAGCTTTTAAGTTTCACTAGGTCCCATTTGTTTATTTTATTTTTTAATTAATTAATTTCATTTTATTTATTTTATTTTTGGTTCTGTTGGGTCTTTGTTGCTGCACTTGGGCTTGTCTCTGGTTGTGGTGAGGGGGAAGCTACTCTTCGTTGCGGTGTGCAGGCTTCTTATTGCAGTGGCTTCTCTTGTTGCAGAGCACAGGCTCTAGGTATGTGGGCTTCAGTAGTTGTGGTACACGGGCTCAGTAGTTGTGGCTCGCAGGCTTTAGAGTGCAGGCTCAGCAGTTGTGGTGCACAGGCTTAGTTGCTCCGCGGCATGTGGGATCTTCCCAGACCAGGGCTCAAACCCGTGTCCCCTGCATTGGCAGGAGGATTCTTAACCACTGCACCACGAGGGAAGCCCCCATTTGTTTATTTTTGTTTTTATTTCCATTATTCTTTTAAAATTTTATTGAAGTATAGTTGATTTACAATATTATATGTTACAGGTGTACAATATAGTGATTCACAATTTTTAAAGGTTATATTCCAATTATAGTTGTTATAAAATATTGGTTATATTCCCTGTATTGTACAATATATCCTTGTAGCTTATTTTATACCTAATAATTTGTACCTCTTAATCCCCTACCCTTATATTTCCCCTCTCCCCTTCCCTCTCCCCACTGGTAATGACCAGTTTGTTTTCTACATTTGTGAATCTGCTTCTTTTTTGTTATATTCACTAGTTTGTTGTGTTTTTTAGATTCCACATTAAGTGATATCATACAGTATTTGTCTTTCTCTGTTTGACTTATTTCACTTAGGATAATACCCTCCAAGTCCATCCATGTTGTTGCAAATGGCAAAATTTCATTTTTATGGCTGAGTAGTTTTCCATTGTATATATATACCACATCTTTATCCATTCATCTGTTGATGGACACATAGTTTGCTTTCATTTGTAAACAATTGTAAACAGTGCTGCTATGAACATTGGGGTGCATATATCTTTTTGAATTAGTGTTTCTGTTTTTTTCAGATATATACTCAGGAGTGGAATTGCTGGGTCATATGGTAGTTCTATTTTAGTTTTTTGAGAAACCTCCATACTGTTTTCCACAGTGTCTGCACCAATTTACATTCCCACCAACAGTGTACGAGGGTCCCCTTTTCTCCACATCCTCACCAACATTTGTTATTTGTGGTCTTTTGATGATAGCCATCCTGACAGGTGTGAGGTGATATCTCATTGTGGTTTTGATTTGCATTTCCTGATAATTAGTGATGTTGAGCATCTTTTCATGTGCCTGTTGGCCATCTGCATGTCTTCTTTGGAAAAATGTCGTCAGGTCTTCTGCCCATTTTTTAACAGGGTTGTTTGTTTTTTTTAATGTTGAGTCGTATGAGCTGTTTATATATTTTGGATATTAACCCCCTTATTGGTCATATTATTTGCAAATATTTTCTCCCATTCAGTGGGTTGTCTTTTCATTTTCTCAATGGTTTCCTTTGCTGTGCAAAAGCTTTTAAGTTTAATTAGATCCCATTTGTTTATTTTTGCTTTTATTTCCTTTGTTTTAAGAAACAGATCCAAAAAATATATATATTGCTACAATTTATGTAAAAGAGGGTTCTGCCTATGTTTTCCTCTGGGAGTTTTATGGTTTCCAGTCTTACGTTTAGGTCTTTAATCTATTTTGAGTTTCCTTTTATATATGGTGTTAGAGAATGTTTTAATTTCATTATTAGTTTATATGTAGCTGTCAAAGACATATTTTAAAATACATTCTTCCAACTCTGAGCAGCTCTGAATTTACCTATCACTGGCTCCTACATCCATGCCAAGGGATCCTGTCTCACCTGTCTAACCAGACCTCAGAGAGGTCACAAACAGTCATCAAACACACCTGGCCTGGCTTTTTCTCCACTCTATTAAGGATGCCAAGGCTGGATAGATCCTCAGAGACACCAAGTCCCCAGTCCCCCTGTTCCATACAAGAGGATCACAGAAATCTAGAAAAGATTTGGGTTTGGCACTTGTCAAGTCACTCAAGGCACTTGCCCAGGCAACTGGGTTCATTCCTTCTTCAACAAATAATTTTTGAATAGACACAGTGTGTCAAGTATATTCTATGTTCCAGAGATACAAAGCTTAGCAAAAGCAGATATGATCCCTGCTTTCAGACAGCCTATAGTTTTATTCCTCTAGGCTGCCCCCTCACTGATCAGCATCCTAGTCCTAAAGTTGACTTTGAGACCAGGGGTCACTTCCTTTTTCAAAAAAGTTCTTTCCAATCCTTTTCAAGTCATAGAGAAAATTATTACATTTGTATGGCACACTGGGGTAAACTCACCAGAGAGGAAACCAACCCATGGGTTGGTACCAGACACAGCTATCCCTGGAGGACTGCAAGAATCACTATTTCTGCACATAGACTGGGATGTTCTGCCTCAAAAAGTCACCACAAAGCTCTTCTTCTCTCAGTAACTCAGATGGATGGGAAGATGGGACAGTGCAGTGGTTAAAAGCGTGATCTATGGATGTGGGCAGAATTGGATTCAAATTTTGATTCTGCTCCCTATTATCTGCATGATCTTGGGCTTAACCACTCTAAGCCTTAATTTCTTCATCTGTAAAATGAGGATAATAATTAATTTGCAGGATAGTTGAGTATTGAAAATAATGAAAGCAATCTATTAACACAGAGTCTGACACATGATAAGTGCTCAATAAAAATAGTAGCTATTATTATGACGACGATGGAGGGTCCCACGGGAATAAATTATCCATATAGTTGTCATTTGAGATTTCACTGTCATCCTGGCCCCAGTGGTGACTAGGACCTTCCTCTTCAGTTTAGGGATGGAATTCAGATCCCACTGTTTCTGTGCAAGGAGGAGAGGCATGCCTAGATCCGATCCATCTGCCTCTTCAGGCCAGCACTTCAAGGGAAAGTAATAGCTTTGGAGACCTAAAGCTCTTGGATCTCAGTGAAGGACCAATGAGATGGAGGCCAGCTCTGTGGGAGGATGCCAGGCAGGCCTGGGAGGCTGTTAGAAGGTTTCATGAGGTGAGCCTGCCTGGGAGCCTATGGCTACCCAGCTGACAGTTGACTCACAGGAATCTCTTCTAATAACTGAGCTTCTCAGGGGGCAAGAGAGGTGCATTGACACCAATCCTCTGCCTGTAGTATGCCTCCCATGGCTGGCACACTGAGTCCTAAAGAGACTCTCTTTCAGAGGTCAGGAGAACAGGAGCCCATAGGGTGTATCACACTCCAGCATAAGCTCAGGGGGGCGAGGCAACTTCTCTCTGCCCATCCCATCCCCCGCCCCTTTACAGGCTGTCCAAGGGATGCCATTAGCACAACTCAGGAGTGGAACCTCTCAAGAAATACACTGGATTTGTCCTAACCTCTTTGTGGAGGGGGCTGACTACTCAGTCTTGACTAAGAAGCAGTGTGTTAAGAAAACAGTTCACAAGGGAATTCCCTGGCAGTCTAGTAGTTAGGACTCAGTGCTTTCACTGCCAGGGCCTGGGTTCAATCCCTGGTCAGGGAACTAAGATACCACAAGCCATGCAGCATGGCCAAAAATACTTGTACATGAATGTTCATAGAAGCATTGTTCATAATAGCCAAGGTGCAGAAACAATGTAAATGTCCATCAATTGATGAATGGATAAATAAAACATGGTAGTCATAAAATTGAATATTATTTGGCAATAAAAAGAAATGAGGTACTGATACATATTACAACATGAATGAACCTTGAAAACAGTATGCTAAACGAAGGAAGCCAGTCACAAAAGGTGACATATTGTTTGATTCTCTTTTGCTTTTTTAATGATTGTTCCTATATATTTTTAAATTAATTTATTAATTAATTTATTTTTGGCTGTGTTGGGTCTTCGTTTCTGTGTGAGGGCTTTCTCTAGTTGCGGCAAGCGGGGGCCACTCTTCATTGCGGTGCGCAGGCCTTTCGCTGTTGCGGCCTCTTCTTGTTGCGGGGCACAGGCTCCAGATGCGCAGGCTCAGTAGTTGTGGCTCACGGGCCTAGTTGCTCCGCGGCATGTGGGATCGTCCCAGACCAGGGCTCGAACCCGTGTCCCCTGCATTGGCAGGCAGATTCTCAACCACTGCACCACCAGGGAAGCCCTGATTCTCTTTTTATGAAATGTCCAGAACAGGCAAATCTGTAGAGCTGGAAAATGGATTAGTGGTTGCCTAAGGCTGGAAGGAATGGAGGACTGGGGAGTGACAGCTAAGAGGTATGGGGTTTCTTTTGGGGGAAATGAAAATGTTCTAAAATCGATTGTGGTGATAGTTGCATAACCTGTGAATATACTAAAAGCCATTGAATTATACACTTTAAAATGGATGATTGACTGGATAAGACACAATGATCTTTTAATATATTTTTCTAATACTAGAGGATATCTGCTAATTCAGCAAATATCATAAAATTCTTAAACACTAATAATTAAAAACTAAATACCATCTTTTAAAAAAATAAATGGGTGATTTTATCTCAATATGTAAATTATATCTCAATAAAACTGTTTTTAAAAAAGAGAAAGAGGGCTTCCCTGGTGGCGCAGTGGTTGGGAGTCCGCCTGCCGATGCAGGGGACACGGGTTCATGCCCCGGTCCGGGAGGATCCCACATGGCGTGGAGCGGCTGGGCCGGTGGGCCATGGCCGCTGGACCTGCGCGTCTGGAGCCTGTGCTCCGCAGCGGGAGAGGCCACAACAGTGAGAGGCCCACGTACCGCAAAAAAAAAAAAGAGAAAGAAACTGCTAATAGTAGTTGTCCCCAAGGAAAGGGACAGGAGAGGGAGGTTTAATTTCCATTGTATTTTCATTGCTCTTTTGACTCTTAAAATTAGTACCATGGGTTTCTAGATTTCTATTATATATTCAAAACTCTGTATGTGTGTGTGTGTATGTATAGATATGTATATGTATATATATATATGTATACTTTTTTTTTAAAGCAGCAGTGTAATGTTGCTTTAGAGTCAATCAAACTAGTTCAAATTTTGCTTTGAGTCCTGGCTGTGTGACTTTTGTAATTTGTTTTATCTAATTTATCTTTGGTTTCTATAAAATAAAGATAAAATAGTTCCTATATCAAAGAAACCTGAGGATTAAATGAGATATCCTATGTAAAAGTTCTAATATAGGACCTGACACTGGCACACTGGCTTCTGGAGACCCAACAGTTGATGTTAGTGACAAACACACTGTATACACTGGAAAAGTATTTTTCCTACCAAATGATTCACTTCAGGATTCCTGAAAAGAGTGGCTCTTCAGGGCACTTTAGCGAGAATGAAGGGAGATTCATAAAGAAACTTCAAAAATCTCTGGAAAACTCCATGTAAAATCTCAGGGTTCCAGCCAAAGACCTCAGTTTAAAGGTGATCTCTATGACAGCTGAGAGGCTTTTGCAACACAGCAAGTCACCAAGGCAAGAAGCACCTAGAGGCCCCTGCCCCAGAGAGGATGACTTACTTTGAAGCTGTACCTGACGATGTTCTGGGGTGCATGTGGGTTGTTGGCTGTCAGAATCCGGGTGAACTCCTCCTTTAGCTCCTAAGGGAGAGAAATACCAACAGGGTCAAATGTAGAGGGCCCCCACCCCCTCTGATGATTCCCCGGGGTGTCAGCAGACATCTCACAACCTAAGTTCTGGGCAGAATACATCTCTGAGGCTGGAGGAGGTGGAAGGAGCGAGGGTAGGATGTTGCTTACTTACTGCATCAGTCAAATCCAGCTGGTCAGGGGGTCTAACTGTGGCTTTGGACTGGGCCCATTCATCTGTCCCTTTCCCTCCTTCGGTCCCTGAATCTTCATCCTGGACAAAAACCTCATGTGAGAATCCAGAGTGCCTGACCTGCCTAGACAAGCAAGCAGTGCTGCAGAAAGCCCCTTCATTCACAAATCCTCCCAGAAGCCAAGCTCTGTCCCAATACATAGAACACGAAACATGCGTCAGACCACTCACGGAAGAGCCCGAAGGAACTGCTCAGGCCAGAGTTCTCATTGCCTGGAAGATCATGGCCACCTCAGCCCTGTGGTCCTGGACTTAGCTGGAATATTGTGGTGGGTCTTTGGCCCCAGTAGTGGGACCAGAAACGCTGGTTCCTCCTTACTGCTTCCCATACAGCCTGGATGCTAATAGCCAGGACCAACTGTGAAATGACACCCAGCTGTTCTTTAAGCTACTTCAACTCTAATTCACATTTTACCTTCCAATTTGCCACCTTAAGGTTAATCTTACAGCAATACTCCCAGTACTTGGTAACTTTAAGCCTCATAGTCCCATCAAAACCTTGGAGCAAAAAAATCTAGACTAGTTTTCCCCTACCCCAATAGACAGTTAAATACCTTGCCAAAGTGACCCATGACATAATAAAAAATATTCACCCTCACTGGCAATCAAAGATATGCAAAATAAAACAATGCAATTTTTTCACTATAAAACTGGTGAAGGGTGGTGACCACCTCCCCACGAGAACATGCAGAGGATCTCCTTCATCCCTCTCTAGAAGAGGAGAGGAAACACAAAAAGAAGCACCTGGGGCCTCCCTGGTGGCGCAGTGGTTGAGAGTCCGCCTGCCGATGCAGGGGATACGGGTTCGTGCCCCGGTCTGGGAGGATCCCATATGCCGCGGAGCGGCTGGGCCCGTGAGCCGTGGCCGCTGGGCCTGCGCGTCCGGAGCCTGTGCTCCGCAACGGGAGAGGCCACAACAGTGAGAGGCCCGCATACCACAAAAAGAAAAAAAAAAAAAAAAAAAAAAAAAAAGAAGCACCTGGTGCAGAGCCCAAATTCCTACTTCATGGATGTGAAATGCCCAGGATGCTATAAAATCACCCACCGTCTTTAGCCAACATGCACACACAGTAGTTTTGTGTGTTGGCTGCTCTACTGTCCTCTGCCAGCCTGCAGGAGAAAAAGCAAGGCTTACAGAAGGATGCGCCTTCAGACAGAAGCAGCACTAAAAGCACCCTGAATCAAAATGAATGGGAAACCATCCCCATCAATACATTTTGGATACAACAAACAAACAAAGCAAAACAAAACAAAAACTGGTGAAACCTAAATCCAAAACAAACAAACAAAACCAATATTCAGCGTTGGCAAGGTTGTGGGAAAATGGACATCCATAAATTAGTACAACCTTTCTAAAGAGCAATTTGGAAATATTTATCAAAAGCCTAACAAGTATTTATACTTTTTGACCCAAATTTCTATGTATAGGAATTTATATTAAGAAATAACAGAGGATATGCCTAAAGATTTAAATGCATGAATGTTTGTTGGAGGATTGATCATAATTGTGGTAAAGTGGAAATATTTAAATGTCCAACAGTGGGGCACGGTTGAACAAAATTATGGAATGGCCTTAATGAGCACATGGTAAAATATTATGCAGTTATTTTAAATGATGCTATGAAAGTATATTTATTGGCAATGGAAGGTACTCTAAATATATTATGTAAAAAACAGATTGTAAAATAACATACAGTTTGATTCTATTTAAAAATAAAGGGGCTTCCCTGGTGGCGCAGTGGTTCAGAATCCACCTGCTAATGCACAGGACACGGGTTCGAGCCCTGGTCCGGGAAGATCCCACATGCCGCGGAGCAACTAAGCCTGTGCGCCACAGCTACTGAGCCTGCGCTCTAGAGCTTGTGAGCCACAACTACTGAAGCCCGTGCACCTAGAGCCCGTGCTCTGCAACAAGAGAAGCCACCGTAATGAGAAGCCCACGCACTGCAATGAAGACCTAACGCAGCCAAAAATAAATAAATAAATATATTTACTAAAAAAAAAAAAAAAAAAAAAGAATCCGCCGGCCAATGCAGGGGACATGGGTTCGAGCCCTGGTCTGGGAATATCCCACATGCCATGAAGCAGCTAAGCCTGTGCGCCACAACTACTGAGCCTGCGCTCTAGAGCCCCTGAGCCACAACTACTGAGCCCACGTGCCACAACTACTGAAGTCCACACACTGCAATGAAGAGTAGCCCGCGCTCGCAGCAACTAGAGAAAGCCCGCGCGGAGCAACAAAGACCCAATGCAGCCATAAATAAATAAATAAATAAATATATTTTAAAAATAAAAATAAATACATGTAATTTTTACATATGCATAGGAATATCTGGGAGGATATAGCATCCTACATTAACTAAGAGGTTTCCCGGGGTGATAGGTTTAAGGGTGATATTAATGTTCTTTTTGCTTTTCTTTAAAAATATATAGCTAATATTTCAACAGAAGACATGCTATTAGCTTCTCGCTGAGAAACTGTGTGGTCTCAGCACTTACTCTCTTCCTGGCTCCTCTGCCCACGTTGACGTTCTGAAAAAAGAACAGAAACAGAAGGTAAGTCATAAGTGAATCTCCATGGGAATGTCAAAAACAGTATTACGGGGGACTTCTGCCCAGGGACCTCAAAGACAAGGGACATTGAACTTCCCCAAGTCTCACAAACAGTGAGACTTGGTAACAGGTGCCCAGCCAAGGAAGTTCTATATCTGAGGCAACCTGATTCCAGCATCAGTGGGACTGACCCAGGAAGAGCAACCAGGTGACTTAGCGCCTGGCATTTCTTATTTGCAACTAGTTCAACAAACATTTTTTAAAACTATATACTAAGTGCTCAGCTCTGTACTAGGCATTAAGAGGATTTTGAAGGCAGGTTATATCCATAAACATTTGTTTATGATGAAGGTTTGGGTACTTTGTTTTGTACGCTGCTGTCTCAGAATATAGTAGGTGTTCAAAATACTTATTGAATACATGAATGAATGTCATCAAACCCATTAGTAATCATGACCCTGGGAAAAATATTTTTCCTTAGCCTGTTTCCTCATCAATAAAATGCATAAGATTGGATATGATGACCTCCCAATTCTAACGTGCTAAAATTTTATGTTCTCAAGAGCAGCATGCTTGATTCATCTTGATCAACATTTCTTGAGCATCTACTTATGGTCGGGGAATAACCTAAGCAGTGGGACAAAGATGACGAGAGATGAGGTCCCTACCCACGTTTGCTCAGGGTCCGTGGAGGACCGATGAGTGTGATCAGTGCTCCTTATTTACTCACTCAGCATATGTTCTTTTGAAAGTCTGCTCTGTGCCAGCAGTAGAGACGTGTGACCAGGGTGCTATAGGAATGCACAGAGGCACCTACCCAGCCTGGGTGCACAAGAAAGTTTCCCCAAGGTGGCTATTTCTTAGCTCAGTATCAAAAGAAAAGTATGGGTCGTCCAAGTGGAGAAAATGTTTTTCAGAAAGGCTTTTCAGATGAAGAAAGCAGCATGTACAATTGCAAGAGCAGAACAATAACAGAGATAGTAAAATGTTCCCCCAAACAAACAAACCAAAACCCTGCAGTATATGCACTGAACAAACAGTTGTTTCAGATGATGGAGCAAGAGGGAGATCAGTGGAGGCTGGAGATGTGAGGGAGGGGCTCTTGGAAAAAGGAGGTCTAGAGCCCTGAAGGAGGGGTCAAGCTAGCAGAGAAGCCAAAGAGCACATGTTGGTGGCAGCATGGCACACTGGGCAGAGACCTCGGCTCCCAGCTCTTGCTGACCACCTGTGTGATCTTGGGGAGGTCTCTGGGCCTTGGTTTCCAAAATGCAAAGTGAGTGAGTTAGATGGAAAGGGCCTCACAACTCTTCCGTGGCAGGGTCTGTGGGAGAGGCTTTGATGGTGGAGGGGAAAAGGATTCCAGGGGGAGAGAAGGGCATGTCTCAGCTTGGGCAGGGATTGTTGCTGGTAGGGCAGGCGGCAGGATTCAGATTTCTGCCAGGTTGCCAAGGTTTCCAGAGATGAGAACCCTTCTCTGAGGCTAAGCCACATGAGCCAGAAAGCTGCTTTCCTTTGAAGAGCCTCTGATCCCTAAGGTAAAGAGATGGAAGCGTCGTAACATCCAACAGCTTTCTGGCCCACAGCAGAGTACTGGAGGGCCAACCCCAGCCCAAGCTGCCAGCCTTAAGTAGGAAACGAGATCCAGTTACATTGCCCCCCGTAAATATGTCTGTAAAACATTTATCTGGCAATAAAAGAACTGACAGGGCAATTTGAGTGTAATTGTTTTTAGCAGTTGGGAATATTTCAATTAACATACTATAAAAGCCACACTACAATAAATGAAAAACAGGCCAATGAAATCAGCTACAGTCCTGACTTCCCAACCACGGCAAAGGAGATTGAATGTCAGGTTGCCACTTTGGGCCCTTGGTCTTCCAGAAGGAGAAGTCTGAGACAGACAAGGCTGAATTCCTGAAAAGCTTTTGATGGTTCTTCCCCGAAGCTGTCAAACGCAGAAGAAGAAAGCCCAAAGTCCCTCCTCTGGCCCTCAGAACTCTGTCATCCGGCTCCACATCTCCATTCCAGCCTGCTCCCCCGCCACTCTGAGATGCAGCCCAGCAAGGCTACACACATTTCCTGAGCTTGGCCTCTGCTTTCCCACCTCTGCTTTCCCACCTTTGCTTTTACCTTTCCTCTTGCCAAGGATGCCATCTTCCCCTTCTCTCTCCCTGCTCCCACTATCTCTGGCTAACCAAACCCTACCCAACTAGCCTCCTAGTCCATTATCTAACCCTGACCTTTCTCCTACTTCCCTCTATTCTTCCTGTCTTCATTCTGAGCAAGGCTCTGCCCCGCCTCCCGTCACCACCATAAGCATTGGCTGTTGTGAGATGAAGGATGAAATGTAACTTCAAATAGACACTCTGTTGTCTCTGGGTTTTGGTGTACAAAAGGGGATAGTATTATGAAAAGAAACATAATAGTGCGGTGCACATCAGAGGCAGCTGGGAGACTCCAGCAAGGGAGGCCCCCCAATCTAATACACTGACCACATGAAGATCCTCTACTCTTGGATAGGTCATTCCACTTATTCTATTAAGTCAAGGAAGGAGTCTATGGAGGAGTGGTGCAGGAAGAGAAAATGCCCCGGCGAGACCATCATGGCAGTCAAAGTAAACCTGGTGATCAATGGGATAACAGATGTCCCAGCCTGAACTCCTTCATAGTAGAGCATTTTTCTATTCTCATTGTTACAGATTTTGGTGTGAGCATCCTGGGGGCAGGCACTGGTAATGACTCAGCTGCCTAGAGGCCACTTCTCAGTTCTCTTACAGGACCTGACCTTGCTGAGGGCTCCCTCACTCCTTCTAGAAACTTCTTCTCCACCTCCATTTCCATGTCAACAGCCCCTCCAATAGTTCTTTCTCAATATCCTTGACCCTTCCAAGAATGTGTGCTTCACCCCCTAGTCTTCTATTTCTACACACTCCCCTTGGGTGCTCTCATCCCCACACATAGATTCATTTTCCACTTTGTGATGAAGCTCAAAATCTATTTCTGTAGCTTAGATTTTCTAGAACCTCATGTTCAAATTGGTGACAGAGTACTCAAACTCAGTATCTTAAAAACCAAGCACATTATGTTCTTTTTCCACCCCAAACTTGCATCTCCTCCAGTATTTCCTATCTCACTCAAGTGTACCACCATTCAGGCACCCAGGTTGGAAACTGGGAGCCATCAGATACCTGCCTTTTATTCACCCTCTTACTAGCGTTATTTCAAAGTCTAACAATTCTGTCACTTTAACTCTTTATAACTATCCTCTCCATTCATACCCCCTTAACTCATGCCCTTACTCCCTCTTGCCAAACTATATTTGATTTCCCTAACTCCAGTTTCTCTCCACTCTGATAATTATATCTGTCACCATTTTCAGCTATTGAGCACTTACTCTGGGCCAGTCATTTACTAAGATCATGTACATGATCTCACTTAATCTTCACAACCACCTTATGGGGACGGAGCTATCATTCTTCCTAGTTTACAGATGAGGACCCTGAGGCATAGTGAGATCAAGCAACTGACCCAAAGGTGACCAGAATTTGAACCCAAACTCTTAATTACTATAAGTGATCTTCCTAAAACATAAACTTGATCACTCTCCTGCTTTAAAGCCTCTAAAGGGCTCCCCATCACCCAAGAGTTGAATCCCAAAATCCCTAACACAGCATCCACGTCATCTCCAATGCTTTTCCTGCCACAGCCATGGAAGGGCGCTTTGAAAATGAAAATTCTGGTCAATGTAACAGATGATCATTTTTGCCACTGACTGGGCATTTATCTGCACTTAGACTTGTTTTGGTATATGACTTACTGCACAGTATAAGCAACCCATTTGTCCCTTAACATATTTTAGGGGTAATTAAGGAGATTGAAAATTATTAAGCTGCTCCCTAACATAAAGATATAACATTTAAAAAACAAATATGTGAGGGCCTCCCTGGTGGCGCAGTGGTTGAGAGTCCGCCTGCCGATGCAGGGGATACGGGTTCGTGCCCCGGTCCGGGAGGATCCCATATGCCGCGGAGCAGCTGGGCCCGTGAGCCATGGCCGCTGAGCCTGCGCATCCGGAGCCTGTGCTCCGCAACGGGAGAGGCCCGTACAGTGAGAGGCCCACGTACCGCAAAAAAAAAAAAAAAAAAAAAAAAAACAAATATGTGGGCTTCCCTGGTGGCACAGTGGTTGAGAGTCCTCCTGCCGATGCAGGGGACATGGGTTCGTGCCCCGGTCCGGGAAGATCCCACATGCCGCGGAGCGGCTGGGCCCGTGAGCCATGGCCGCTGAGCCTGCGCGTCCGGAGACTGTGCTCCACAGCGGGAGAGGTCACAACAGTGAGAGGCCCGCGTACCGCAAAAAATAATAATAATAATAATAATAATAATAAATTAATAAATAAATATAAAAAACAAATATGTGATCAGATGTACCCATGGGGCCCAAATATGGGCTTTGAAGTCAACCATACCTGGGTTTGAGTCCCTTCTCTGCCATCTGCTAGGTCTATGACTCTAGGCAATTACTTGTCTTCTCTGAACCTCAGTATCCTTATCTTTTCTTTAAATTTTATTTATTTATTTATTTATTTATGGCTGCATTGGGTCTTCCTTGCTGCGTGCGGGCTTTCTCTAGCTGTGGTGAGCAGGGGGCTACTCTTTGTTGTGGTGCGCAGGTGCTAGGCGTGTGGGCTTCAGTAGTTGCAGCATGAGGGCTCTGTAGTTGTGGATCACGGGCTGTAGAGCGCAGGCTCAGTAATTGTGGAGCACAGGCTTAGTTGCTCCGCGGCATGTGGGATCTTCGCGGGCTCGAACCCATGTCCCCTGCATTGGCAGGTGGATTCTTAACCACTGTGCCACCAGGGAAGCCAGTATCCTTATCTTTTAAATGGGCACCATAAAAATACCCTCTGAAGACAGTCATAGGCCTGTTATGAGGACTAAATGAGTCAACACACATAAAATGCATAGTGTGGTGCCTGGCCAGAGTCTGTGCCCAATAAATGATAGTTCGTAGCATTATTATTCCCATTTATAGACCCTGCTCTGCCATCAGCCACAGGGGATCCGTGTGGCCCTTTGCTTACTAGGAAGCACTTGCCCTAGGGATGACTAAAAGGCTTCAACAGCTCACATGTCCACCCAAGAGTTCAATGCTGAAACTTGTTTGTTCCTGGAAAGAACAGATCTTTGAAGTGTGCAAACCCACAGACACTGCATCCTCCTTCCTGGGGCCCAGGAGACTCCCGTTTACCATTCAGTTGTCTTGGTCCTTATTTTAAAACTCACTAACAGGTTTCCATTAAGCTAAATTGAAACTAAATACCTCACCAGCTTGCAGTTTCCGTTTCTAAAAGGGTAAAAGCTCTTAGTCCCAAAGGAACAGTAATTCACCAAGAAATCTTCCTCCAGCTACATCAACTGCCTTTCAAATCCTTGAGCCTAGTGCAGTGTCTCAAGCACACAGAAGGTGCTCAATAAGTATAGTTGAAAGAGATCTCAAAATTTTGAAACACTAGATGAAGGTAACAGGCACTATCATACACTGCTGTGGGTATGCCAACGGACACAAAATTTTTATAGTGTTATTTGGCAATATCTTCCAAAATTTCAAATGCAGATACCCCTCAACTCAGCAACTCTGCTTTCTTGCATTTTTCCTATAGAAATACTAATACATATGCATAAGATATATGTACAAAATTGCTCGCGGAACCATCTTTGTGATATTTTTACAATGGGAAAAAACCTAAATATTCATTGATAGGGGCCTAGTTAAATAAATTATGGTATAGCCATTCAATGGGATATTATGCATATTTTTAAAAGAATGAGGTAAATTTTTATGTATTATTATGGAAAGCTCTCCAAGCTTTTTTATTGTTAAATAAAAAAGCAAGTTACATAAACAGATGACCCATCTGCTTACTTTAAGAATGTGTGTGTATGTGTATTTGGATATACATACAAAATTTCTGGAAGAATATATAGATTCTGTTGACAGTAATTGGGTTCAGGGAATGTGACTGGCAAATTGTGGGGAAGGGAACCAGTACTGTTCACCTTATACTCATTCTCATGGTTTTAATATTTTAAAAGTGAATGTTCACTACTTTTTTTTTTTTTTGGCTGCGTTGGGTCTTTGTTGCTGCACGTGGGCTTTCTTTTCTCTAGTTTAAAAGTGAATGTACATTACTTTTATAATTTAAAATGCTAATTAAGAATTTAAAAAATTAATACAGTTAAAGAGGGTTTTTTTTTTTTTTTTCCTATTAATGCAGTGTTAGCACAGTGCTCAGAATGCTGACAAAGGAACATGAGACCAAGCTCGTGCCTCCTTGGAAGCCCAAGAGGGAAGAAGCCAACGCTATGGGACTCTTCCCAGAAAAGGCTACAGAAGGCAAGGCGGGGTAGGGTTTAAAATCTGAAGCTCTAGAGTTAGCCTTGGCTGGATTCCTGACTCTGCCACGAACTACATGTGTGACCTTGAGCAAGGTATTTAGTCCCTAATCCTCATTCTCTCATTTGTAAGGTAGAGAAAAATATTAGTGCCCTCCTCAGATTTGCTGTGAGGATAAAATAAAACAATGCATGATGAGAACCTTACTCAGAGCCCAGCACTCAGTAAGCACTAAAGTAACAGTGGCAGTGTTATTATTTTACTATTCTATCATGGTCTGCTGTACATGGCAATTGAGTCTCATTCTGAGGGCATTTATTGAATAGCTGAAAAGAGTGTTGTCCGGGTCCCATGAATCCTTATCAGAAAGGAAGCTATAAATCTCAGGGTGTCACAACAGAGGGATGAAAATAAAAATACCTTCCCTTAGAACTTCCTTGGTTGTCCAGTGGTAGAGAATCCGCCTTACAAGGCAGGGGATGTGGGTTTGATTCCTGGTCAGGGAACTAAGATCCCAGATGCTGCGGGGCAACTAAGCCCATGCGCCACAACTACTGAGCTCATGCACCTCAACTAGAGAGCCTGCGTGCCGCAAACTACGTGCCCTGGAGCCTGCGCACCACAACTAGAGAAGAGAAAGCTCACAGACCACAACTAGAGAGAAGCCTGTGAGCCGCAGCGAAAGATCCCGCATGCCTCAACAAAGATCCCGCATGCCGCAACTAAGACCCAACGCAGCCAAAAATAAATAAATAAATATTTTTAAAAAATACCTTCCCTTCATACAGCACCTTTCAGTTTACTAAACACTTTGGAGTGCATCATCTAATTTGGCCCTTATTCTAATCTTCTGTGGGTGGATGTTGAGTTTCGTCAACTTCTTTTCTGAATCTATTATGATTTGTCATATGGCTTTTCTCCTTTTTTTCTGTTAATGTGAAGAAATATATTGATTGGGTATTTACTGTTGAGCTAACTTTGTCTTACTGGGATAAACCTCACTTGGTCAGATATATTATTCTTTTTATATATTGCTGGAACAGATATGCTAATATTTTGTCAGATTGTTTTGCATTTATGTTCATGAGGGATATTGGCCTATCCTTCTCTTTTCTTGAAATAGCTTTGATTTTGATACCAGAGTTACACCAACATCATCAAGTAAGTTGGGACTCGTTCCCTTCTCCTCTATTTTCTCTAAGACTTTGTGTAAGACTGGTGTTATTTATTCCTTACATATTTGATAGAATTCATCAGTGAAACCATTTGGCCTGGAGTTTCTTTGTGGGAAGGTTTTAAATTATGAATTCAATTTCTTTAAGTAAGTATGGTCTTTATATTTTCCATTTCTTTTTGTGTCAATTAAGGCAAACTGTGTTTTTCAATAAATTTGTCCATTCAAGTTATTGAATTTATTGCCATAAAGTTGTTGATAATATTCCTTTACTATCCTTTTTAATATCTGTACAATCTGTAGTGACATCTCACTTTTCATTCCTGATATTGGCTGTTGTGTTTTCTTTTTCTCTTGATGAGTCTTGCTAAGTTTTCTCAATTTTATCAATCCTTTCAAAGAACCAACTTCTAACTTTGTTAATTTTCTCTGTTGTTTTTCCTCACTGTTTCTATGAAACAATGAGATAAATGAATAAATTAATAAAATAAATAGAAGTGATGAATAGATTTTACTTCTATTATTCTGGATTTAATTTGCTCATCTTTTTCTGTTTTCTTAAGATAGAAACTTAGAACACTGATTTTAAATCTTTTCTGAAATCGGCATTTAAAACTATACATTTTCGGGCTTCCCTGGTGGTGCAGTGGTTGAGAGTCCGCCTGCCGATGCAGGAGACACGGGTTCGTACCCCGGTCCGGGAAGATCCCACATGCCGCAGAGTGGCTGGGCCTGTGAGCCATGGCCACTGAGCCTGTGCGTCCGGAGCCTGTGCTCCGCAACGGGAGAGGCTACAGCAGTGAGAGGCCTGTGTACCGCAGAAAAAAAAAAAAAAACCTATACATTTTCATTAAGTACAACTTCAGCATGACCCCCCAATTTGTGATGTTATATTTTCATTACCATCCAGTTAAAAATGTTTTCTAGTTTCCCTTGCACTTTTTTTTTTTTACATTTAGAAGTGCATTCTTTAATACCTAAATATTTGGGGATTTTAAGGATACTGCTATTTATTTTTAATTTAATTCCATTTTGGTCAAACTATTCTTAGTTTGCTGAGATTCTTTCTGACATGGATGAATGTTGAATTTGAATTGAATGAAAATCCGTAAGATACTAATCTTTTGAAATGTATTGAGACTTATTGTACATCCCAGTGTATGGTCTATTTTTTGAACATTGTGCAGTTCTTGGGTTCTATATTAATTAGGTCAAGTTGGTTAACAGATTTACATCTTTCAATTACTGAGAGAAGAGTGTTAAATCTCCAACTGTCATTGTATATTTTTCTATGTCTCCCTTTAGCTCTGTCAGTTTTTTTTTTTTTTTTTTTTTTTTTTTTTTTGTGGTATGCAGGCCTCTCACTGTTGTGGCCTCTCCCGTTGTGGAGCACAGGCTCCGGACGCGCAGGCTCAGCGGCCATGGCTCACAGGCCCAGCTGCTCCGCGGCATGTGGGATCTTCCTGGAGCGGGGCACGAACCCATGTCCCCTGCATCGGCAGGCAGACTCTCAACCACTGCGCCACCAGGGAAGCCCGCTCTGTCAGTTTTTGATTTATGTATCTTAAAGTGCTATTAATAGGTACATACTCTTTTGTGATTTTATATCACCTCTTGAATCGACACTTTATCATTATGAAATGTCCCTATTTGTCTTTGGAAATACTCCTGGTCTTGAAGCCTACTTAGTTCTGATAATACTACAGCCATGCAGCTTTCTTATGCTTGCTATTTACATGGTGTGTTTTCCCACTCCTTTATTTTCAAATTTTCTATGTCTTTACATTTAAACTATATTTCTTATAAGCAGCATATAGTTAGGTCTTGCTTTTTTTTCCCCCCTAGCTTGATAAACTCTGCCTTTTAATTGAAAGTGTTGGTGTGTTTGTCTTTACCATATTGCCCTTTGTTTCCTATTTTTCACCTGCTTTTACCTCTGTTCATCTTCTGTCTTCTTTTGGGTTAATTGAGTGTTTTAGTATTTCATTTTATTTTCTCCATTGGCTTTTTAGCTGTGCCTTTTTGTATTAATTTCTAGTGGTTGCTCTAAGGTTTATAATATGCATCCTAAACCTGTTATAGTCTAATAAGAATAAATAAGATACCACTTCATATTTCACAATGTAATAACCTTATCACATCTTAATTCTATTTACCACCACAACCTCATCTTTGCCCTGTTGTTGTCACATATTTTATTTCTATATATATTACAAGCTTCACCTTACAATGGTGTTATTTTTGCACAGACCTACTAGAGAATGGACTTGAGGATATGGGGGTGGGGAAGGGTAAGCTGTGACAAAGCGAGAGAGTGGCATGGACATATATACACTACCAAACGTAAAATAGATAGCTAGTGGGAAGCAGCCTCATAGCACAGGGAGATCAGCTCGGTGCTTTGTGACCACCTAGAGGGGTGGGATAGGGAGGGTGGGAGGGAGGGAGACGCAAGAGGGAAGAGATATGGGAACATATGTGTATGTATAACTGATTCACTTTGTTATAAAGTAGAAACTAACACACCATTGTAAAGCAATTATACTCCAATAAAGATGTAAAAAAAACCAGTCATATGTCTTTTAAGAAAATTAATAGAAGCAAAAAAAATCTAGTATTTTATCTTTAGTCACATATTTACTATTACCAGTGCTTTTTGGTCCTTCCCATAGATAGAGCTTCCATCAGGTATCATTTTTCTTCAGCCTAAAGAGCTTTGTTCTGTACTACTTGTAGTGAAGGTCTGCTGATGACAAATTCTGTCTGCTTTAGTTTATCTGAAAATGTATTTATTTAACTCTTCTTTTTGAGGGATATTTTTGTTGGATATAGAATTCTGGCTTGACAGTAGTTTTCTTTCAGTGCATAAACTATGACATTCCATTATCTTCTGACTTCTCTTGTTTACAATGGGAAGTCAGCCACTATCATATTATCCCACTCTATGAATTGTGTCATTTTTTCTCTGGTTACTTTCAGGATTTTATTTTTATCCTTGGCTTTCAGTATTTTGACTGTGAGGGGACTACGTGTGGTTTTCTTTGTATTTATACTGCTTGGGGCTCACTGAGCTTTTGATAATACTATACGTTTTCCACCAAATTTAAGAAATTTTTGACCATTATTTCTTCAACTATTTTTCCCCCTCCTCTTTTTCCTTCTGGAATTCCAACTACTTACAAGTTACAGATACATATATGACATATTACCACAGGTCACTAAGGCTCTTTTTTTGTTTGTTTGTTTTTGTATTATTTTTTGATTTTTTGGTTGCATTGGGTCTTTGTTGCTGCACACAGGCTTTCTCCAGTTGCGGCGAGCGGGGGCTACTCTTTGTTGTGGTGTGTGGGCTACTCTTCTCATTGTGGTGACTTCTCTTGTTGCAGAGCACAGGCTCTAGGTATGTGGGCTTCAGTAGTTGTGGCACACAGGCTCAGTAGTTGCAGCATGCAGGCCCTAGAGTGCTCGGGCTTCAGTAGTTGTGGCACGTGGGCTCTAGGGCGCCCGCAGGCTCAGTAGTTGTGGCGCAGGGGCTTAGTTGCTCTGCGGCATGTGGGATCTTCCTGGAGCAGGGATCAAACCCATGTCCCCTGAATTGGCAGGCAGATTCTTAACCACTGCACCACCAGGGAAGTCCCTCTTTTTTTTTTAAATTTCATTTATTTATTTTTATACAACAGGTTCTTATTGGTTATCTATTTTATACAGATTAGTGTATACATGTCAATCCCAATCTCTCAGTTCATCACCCCCCACCCCACCACCCCGCTTTCCCCCCTTGGTGTCCATATGTTTGTTCTCTATATCTGTGTCTTTTTTGTTTTTTAATCTTGTTTTTCTCTGTTCTTCAGATTGGATAATTTCAATGGATCCATCTTCATTTTCACTATTAGGCCCAGCCAATAAATTTTTCATTTCTGATATTTATTTTTCTAGTGTTTCCATTTTTGGGGCTTAGATTCCTCACCCTTTTTTAAAAATTTTTATTTATTTATTTTTGGCTGTGTTGGGTCTTGGTTGCTGCTCACAGGCTTTCTCTAGTTGTGGCGAGCAGAGGCTACTCTTTGTTGTGGTGCGTGGGCTTCTCATTGCGGTGGCTTCTCTTGTCATGGAGTGTGGGCTCTAGGCACGCGGTCTTCAGTAGTGGTGGCGCGCGGGCTCAGTAGTTGTGGCTCGCGGGCTCTGGAGCACAGGCACAGTAGTTGTGGCGCACGGGCTTAGTTGCTCCGTGGCACGTGGACCACCCAGACCAGGGCTCAAACCCATGTCTCCTGCATTGGCAGGCAGAGTCTTAACCACTGTGCCACCAGGGAAGCCCTCCCCATCCTTTAAGTCAATATTTTCTTTTAGTCCATAAATATATTTTCAACAACAACTGCCTTAAAGTCATTGCCTGCTAATTCCAACACTGGGTTATCTCGCTGGTATCACTGTGCTCTCATTTGGATCTCTCTCCCTGAGCCATGATTAAGAAATTGACCCAAGGCAGAAAGCAAGGATAAACATGTGACTCATGTTGGGTGTTTTCCTTCCCTTAGGAATGGGGGAATGCCTAAACCAGTTGCCTCATATATTGTGTCCAGGATTACAGTTGTTCATAGTGGGATGGCAAGTCCAGCATGAACTGCTCCATCATGGCCAGACTATGTCTCCTATATCAAGGTCTTTAAAAGTTATACATAAAGTATGATACATTTAAAAATTCATTGCAGAAATGTGCTATTAAAAAAAACAAAAACAAAAAACTTTTGTAAAGGACAGAACCTTTTGTAATGTAAATATCTGCCCTGAATGGAGGCAATGGATTGGAAAAAATCTGAGGCCCTTTCTGCACAATGTATGAGAAAGATTTATCAGAAGCAACATAGAAGTTTTTTGGAATAAAGGAGGTTATACCTTGCATGGGAGGAGCCAAGGAAAAACAATACCTCCTTCTAAGGGAAATTGCCCTGCTCACAGCTTTGGCTGCTTGGAGAGTCATAGGATCTTATCCCTCCCTGATACAGCCTAGCATGAACAGGTAAGCTGGGGACAATCAGATTTCGTCTCCAAGGGTTTGAATTGGGACTACAGCGAGAACTGGTGGGTGGATGGAGACATTGATGGAGATCCTTGTGAGATAGAAGAGGCCAGAGTGGCCATGATGAGCTGAAAACACATTAAGTTATGAGGAAGCTGAAACCATAGAAAAGTTGGCTGCTTGGGAAATGAAAATAGGGAATGAAATATAGTTGCTAAGAAAATTACAGAGGCCATAAGAGATATAGAGAAAGTAATTAGTACCTATATCTGTTTCAGAACCAATAGTTTTCCAATTCTAATTCTAGGTATTTGTAATACCTACCCACAATCCCCCAGATACACACCTTCCCCTTCACCCTTTCCACCTTTTACTTGAGGTAACTTGAGTGAGCCTCTATTCTTTGCAACTTACAGAGCTTAGCTAAAACATATGTGCCTTAGTTTGCCAGGCTCATAAAAGGCAGGAGAGGTAGGATGGGCTCAGGCATTCCAGACAGAGGGAACAAAATCATTAACAAAGAGACAGAGGCCTGGAACCAAGTGTCTGTCCAGGGATTAGCAGATTTGTTTTATCCACTTATATTCCAATTTGTTCCAAAGCAAGATTTTGAGGCTGAATGTATGACACATGGAAAAAATAAGTTAATGAGAAAATGGATGTGAGGTTAGAATAGAAATAGGAAAATAAGCTTAACATCAGGAGTATGGATGTTAACAGAATTTGGTGCTTTGGCTAGAACAAAGGAGGCATGAGCTGCTTCTTCTGCAGCTCCAGAAGGAAAAGTTAGGGTTCAGAGTATTACAGTACATACGTTTCCCTCAGTCACTTATTTACTCATCAACTAATTCATTCATTTGTTAATCATCTACTAGGTACCAGATGCTAGAATGACAACTAAAGAAGAATAAAGATTGAGTTAGGGCTTCCCTGGTGGCGCGGTGGTTGGGAGTCCGCCTGCCGATGCAGGGGACACGGGTTCGTGCCCCGGTCTGGGAGGATCCCACATGCCGCGGAGCGGCTGGGCCCGTGAGCCATGGCTGTTGAGCCTGCGCATCCGGAGCCTGTGCTCCGCGGCGGGAGAGGCCACAACGGTGAGAGGCCCATGTAACGCAAAAAAAAAAAAAAAAAAAAAAAAAAAAAAAAAAAAAAAGATTGAGTTAGTCCCACTCCAAGGTTCTCACATCTAGGAAGTGAGATAAATGGAAGACATAAACACACCATACAAACCAGAATACAGCGACTCTATGAATAGGACAAAGTGTTGTGAGATACAAAGAAGCAAAACTAAAGTTTGATCAACAGCCATGTCCTTTGCACGTTTCTTCCATACAACTCTGTCTCAGCGACTGGGAAGATTGAACACTCCATAACAATTCCTAACTGGCAGAAAACAATTTCATATGGCTTGTTCACAGCTGGAGCCAGAGAACCAAAATTACTCTTCAGCATCAGCTTGCATGTTGCAAAGCCCAGGGATAAGCACAAGACACCTTTGCCATTATTATTCAAGTACCTGGCATATACTGAGTACTAACAATGTGCTAGGCTCCATGGTAAACGGGGGAGGAGACCAAGTTCTGGCCTCAAATGCTCACAGCTGTTTTGTAATCTGATAATTGTGCATGACAAACCTCAGACCATAACTCTCAAAATAGCATGACTGTAGTCATAACAAAATGGAACAGCCATTGGCAAAATCTGTTTTCTAGTTATCACTTCCAGAAGGAATTCTGTAACACTACTAGGGGAAGAGCAGAGAAAACTCTCTCAACTTCCTGTCACTAAGCCTCTAAATTATCATCATCTGCATCCAACCCTTCCTCCTTTCTCCTTTTCTGTTACAAAGTGTTTCACCTCTTGTCCACAGCTGATCCTCTCCCACCTCCTCAGACACTTGGCTCTAGTCTTCATTTATCTCCTTCATCTTCAACTTCCCTCTATCTATGCCAGGCAAATGCCTCCCCTCAGCATTTAACATATTCAAGTCTTAATTTCATCTCAAAAAAAAAAAAAAGCCTTGTCTACGTGGTCTTTACTACCTTCTTAGCTCAATTTAGTCTGGCTTTTATCTCTAAAATTGTTCTTTCCAAGGTCCCGCAATGACTTACTAATTATTAAATTTAATGGTTGTATCTAGTTCTTACCTTCATTAGCAGATGCAATATGACTGACCATGTAACCTATAAACACTAGAAACTCCCTATAAACACCCTCCTCCCCAGAAGGACATTATTCTTCCTTGTAGTCTTCTAACCTCTCTGGGGTCAGTCCTTCTTATCCTACGTGTTGGACTCTTGTCCAAACTTTAAATCATGTTGTTCCTCCTAGAAATCTTCCCTGATTCCCCCAGAATCAGTGTTAGGATCTCCTCCCACATGCTTCCATTGCACCCAATGCTACTTCCTCAACCACATCCCATCATCCATTCAACCATCGTTCACTGAGGGCTTTGAACGTGATGGCCTCTGTGTTAGGAGCTGAGAATACAGATGTGAGCAAAAACATCCACAGGCCCTGCTCTCAAGGTGCTCACAATCTAATGGGAGAGACATACAATCATCCAATAATTACACAAACAAGTGAATAATTACACCCTGGGATGCATGCTGTGGAAGAAAGGATCAAGGGCAATGAGACTATGAATAGAGAAACTTAACTCTCTTTTCAGTAACAGGGCAGGGGGCATTAAGGCGGTTGTGAGCACTGACGCTGGGGCTGGAATCTTAAGAGTGAGTACATGTGTGAGGGAGGGAGGGCACGAAGAGTGTTCCAGAAAGAAGGGACAACACATAGAACAGACGTACAGCAATAATTGGAAGAGTGTTAACAAGTTAAGGCTTAGAGACCCAAGCAGGCCTCAGCCCATACAGGCTCCTGAAGGGTTATCTAAAAATTTGGTCCCTCTCTTCAGAGCAGTAGGAAGTCACTGAAGGGTTCTGAGGGAGGGATGACATAATCAGATTGACAGCTTGAAGAAATCACTTGGTACAGTGTAGAGAATGGATTGGAAGGGACATGAGTGGGCGAGGGGAATACTGGTTACAAGGCTTTTACAGCCTTCCAGGTGAGAGATGATGGTAGGCAGGGCTAGCAGGGTGGCAGTGAATAGGAAAAAAGTGGTCTGATTTGAGAGATTTAGGAAGTAAAGGGGCACAGGATCATATCTAGGGCTTAAAGAAGGTAAGAGGATGAGGAAGGAAGAATGTGAGGGAGTGATGATGACACGGAGGAGAAGGGTCACAAGCGCAGGGATCTTACTTTGCACAAAGCATCAACTTCCCTTAGATTCTGCTCACCTCCTCTTGTCCTTTCTTCTGTGGATCCCAGGACCAGTCATCAGACTCAAAATCTCTGGATCATCTAAGACTCTCTTCTGGCCTTGCACTGACTCCTGCCCACTTACCCCTACCCTACTCACACCTCATCAAGATCAGTATTTCTAAAAGTACTGTCCCAGAAGGGCTTCTGAAGAGATCACAAAATGATCCAAAAATGCAAGCCTTTTCTTTGGCTCCTACAGGCAACTGAAGCAAAATGCCAGACTTTGATTTTTTTTTTAATGGTAACTGAGTTATAAAGGAGTACTAAAACTTGTTAGTCATAAACTAAAATTAGCCTTTAACTGGAGTTCACAGAAGACTCTAATTCAGTCCTCTACTAAGAAGTCTGCCTGCCAGGCAATGTTTGGCAATGATGCAAATCTCCTCTTGCATATACACATGCAGCCAGTTGGAATTCTTGAAATTTTCAAGAAGCACACTTTTTTATTGGGATATTAGCAGTGATGTTTTGAGCTGGTCATGGTTTATGCTGCCTGACATTCATGAATTTTAATTACAAATTATGATTCTTGGAGCTTCATCATGATCAATCTAATATGCCATGATTATTTGATTAACCCTCTGGAGTAGAGGGATACATGTCTCTAACCTTATTTCCTGCCATTTTCCTCCTCCCTTCCTTGCTGATCCAGAACATGTGTAAGCAAGCTCTCATCTCAGGAACTTTATACTTGCTATGTCCTCTGTCAGGAATTCCTCCCCCCCAGATATCACATAGCTAATTCCTTCATTTCCTTCAGATCTTTCTCAAATGTCACCCCCGTGAGGCCTCCCCTGACCGCTATGTTTAAATCATAATCTTCTGGTTCCCTGAACTTCCTAGTCCATTTCCCTGCTTTATTTTTCTTTTTGACACCTATCACCACCTTATAAACTATATATTTTACTTATTTGTTTATTGACAATTTATCTCCAACTAAAAGATAAGCTCCATGAGAGCAGGGATTTGTGTTTGTTTTGTTGCTATATCACCAATACCTAGCACAGTACCTGGCACATAGTAGATGCTCAATAAATAATTGTCAAATGAGAATATTTATATCATCAGAATTTTTGTCCTCTTAATTTCCAACACCCAGATCTTAAGGCATGGGTACATGTGGTTCAAGTGTGAACCATTCATAGCCCTGCTACCAAAGCAGATATAAACATAAACCCAGAAAAGTATGCTTCTACAGTGACGTTTCCTTGTTATCACTCCCCACCAATCTTCTCATCCCAGGCTCAACCCTTTCTATCCTTCAAACTCACTCAGATCAAAATTTCCAAAGTGCAATTGGAAGCATTCAGAATTCATATTCAACTCATTTTCAGAATTTAATATATTCCAGGCATTGTGCTAGGCTCAGGGGAATCAACAATGAATGAGACAGACCATCCTTGCCATCAGAGTTTATAGTCTAGTGAGGATACCACCTTATCCTGCCTCTGGAAAGGTGACTTAATCTCTTATAGGAGAATATGATGGGCAAACTGAGATGTGACGTATGAACAGGAGATGGAGAGATTTGGGGCAGGGTGGCATGGAGCAGGTGGCAGCAGACTGAAAAGACTGTACCAGGCAGGCAGCGGAAACAGCAATTTCAAAGGCCTAGAGGAGAAAGACAGTGTGGATGTCACCTTCCAGGAAGTGAGGGCAGTTCAGGGTGTGCTGGGACTGTGGAATCGTCACAGAGCAACGATGCGATATGAAGTAGGGTAGGTAGCAAAGGCTAGACCTGGCAAGGCCTTGTAGGCCATACTAAGCAAGTTGGACTTTTGGGACTTTATTCTGAGAGCAAGAGGGAGCCAATAAAAGGTTTGATCAGCGATACAAACAATGGAGTTTAAACGCTTCTCTGCCCCCTAACAAACCCAATCCTGACCTTCCCTCTCTACTGCGGGCATCCAAGTCATAGCTGCCGACTCCCTGAAGCTTTTATGCTGCTCCAACCTGCATGTCTCTCTCCCTCTCAGCCCCAGGGATCCTATCCTCCCTTATCTTTATATGCCTGTGTTCTGTCTCCCCAACTGAGTTCCCAGACGACAGGTACTTCTCAAGGCTCTCAAGGCAGTCCCACACCCAGCTCACCACTGACACAGACTGGGCCTCAATGAGACAAGAGGGTGATGAATACAACCCAGCACAACTCAGCTTGTGCTCACACTACACACACCGATATTTACCCCGTGCTAAAACAACCCTTCCCTCCAAGGGGCAGTGCTGATGTGTGCAAGGCCAGTGGACCTGGGTTTCTGTCTCCTGTCACCTCTCTCTGTTCTCAGCTTACCTAGCCTCTAATGTCTCCCCTAATGGGCTGGAGGAACTGCTAGAAAAATCTAATCTGGAGTGACAGAAAGCAGATCAGTGGTTACCTGGGGCTGGGAGGTTGGGGAGAATGGACTAGAACGAGGTGCAAGGAAACGTTTGGGGGTAGAGGAAGCGTCCTGCATCTTGATTGTGGTGGTATATAGGTTCGTCAAAACCTGTCAACATGTACAACTAAAATGGTCCATTTCATTGTATGTAAACCAGACCTCAGTAATGCTGAATTTAAAACAAACTGCATGTAAATTAAAAGTCGGTAGCCCCAAGCCCAGTACATGAGCTTCAAAACACAGTTCAACCCCGACATAAAACTAGGGCAAGGCCATACGGGAATAGCAGCTTCCCCATGGTTGCAGAGATCTAAGAATGATGGGTGCACCTGCTATGGAAGGCCAGGTGAAAGAAGCAAAGGAGCCAAGGCTAATAATACGGAGGAGGCCAGACCCAAATATGTAAAGTCACAAACAGCATGCATACAGATTTGGTCTCCAAACCTCAAAATACCTAGGCCTGAGATAGTGCTTATTTAAGAATAAGTAAGTAGAAGCCCTGCCTCACAAAGCAAGAAACTGCATATTAGTCCCAAGATGATAATTCATAAACGGTTTGGAAAAACTGATTCTTGAAGGACTGAGTGGCTTCACCACAGAGAGCTCCTCAAGAGGCTGGGCCTTACCTCTCCTTCCAGGGTGAAGCTGGGTGGGTTAAGAGGGGTGACTCTTGGGTTTCCTGTGAGAAGAGATGACATCTGTCCAGGTGGCAACGAGGACAGTTTGGAGGGGCCAGTTTGGAGTGAGGCGTGTGTGAAAGGGGATGGGAAAGGGGTCTCTGCCCTCTTCTTCTTTGCCTGAACTCTCTCTCCTCACAAGTCTCACAACACAGAAGATCTGAACCATACTCCCACACACAATCTGTTCTGCGTCTCCGGTACAGTTCTCCTGTACTCTCCTGTGAGTTCCCAAAGGCCAGTGTCTCCACCTAGCCCAGCACTGAGCACTCAGCAAAGGGCAGGAGAAATTACTTATTTGCAACAAGACTGTGAGGACAATGAGGAACATATTGGTAGGAGTGGGGATGGGGGTTTAAGGAGGATGGGCCCGTCAGGCTGGGTCTGTGGAGTGAGAGAATGGAACGGTGAGAGGAGGACAGGTGAAAGAGTGGTAGGAAACAATGGGTCGGGGGCAGTGTGGGAGAGGAGGCTAGGATTAGTGGGAGAGAGCAGGACAGGGTCAGAGGTCACTAGGAACACAGGCCAGGAATCACAGGGGAACAGAAGTCAACAGGGAAAGGAAGAGGAAGGGTCAGCAGCAGAGGTATGATCAGTGGTCATTGGCAGCGAAGGTCAGAGGTCGTCGGAATAGAGCAGGTCGAGGTGTGTGTTACCTGCCTACGAGGCGGTGGTTTGTGGGGCATCTTCGAAGAATCAGGAAGAGCCTCAACACTTGGAGCGCCTACAAAACGCTCCCCCGCCTGAGGACAAGAAGTTTGTCCGTCCCCTCAATCATGCACAGGAAATCCGGATTCTCTTTCACTTCAATTCCCAGTCTCAGGGGCTCTTTGGGGACAACCCGACGTTGTGGGTCCCAGCGCCCTCGCAGAATAGAAACGGCTCCTCCCTGACGCCGTTAACCAGCAACTGACCGGCAGCCAAGGCGCAGGCGCCTCTGATGCCCCCTCCCTGCTCGAGGGGAAGGCGGGGCTGGGCGCTCGGGGAACCACCAGCTCCACTAAGCCCCGCCCCCTAAGGCCGAACGACCGGCCGCCGCGCCTTTCGGAACTCCCGCATGTGGGAGGGGCTAGTGAGCCCAGACACCGCCTCCTCATGAATAATGCAGGATCAGGCGGTGTCCCGGACCCGGAAGTGGAGTTGCAGAGTCACGGCAGTGGCTGAGCTGCTGACAGGAGGCGGCGGCGGAGGTGGAGGCGAGGCAAGACCTGCGGCTCTGCAGGGCCACGGTCGCTGTAGCGCTAGGCAAGCTGACGGAGCCACGCCGGCCTCAGCCCACCTGCAAACCTCCCGCCTCGTGCCCACCCTCCATCTGCCCGACTGGTCCGGGGCGGCCTAGTCTGCACCACCGACCCGGCTCCTGGGGCCGCCGCCCCGCGCGGTCCCGTCGGCGTCTCTGGCCGCGCCCGACCCCCGGCCGCCTAGCCCACCGGCACCATGATGGAGGAGATCGACCGGTTCCAGGTGCCCACCGCGCACTCGGAGATGCAGCCGCTGGTGAGGGGGCGGGCGGCGGGCAGGCCAGGGCCGGGAGGGGACGCTGCCTGAGGGGGAGGGAGGGAGTCAAGCCTTGGGGACTGTGCGGAGGGGGCGCCTCGGATGGAGTAGAGAGCCGTGAAAACGCATCGCCGGGGGAGGGGGACTTGCAGGACTAGAAAACCGTGGGAGGATACGTGGGATGACAGCAAAGGGGCCTGTAAGGGCGGAGAGCACTGTCAGCGGAGGCAGGCCAACGGAGTTACGGGGAGCGCCGTCGGATGGAACCGAGCGGGGGCACAATGGTGCACACCGTTAGTGGAGGGAGGCCCATAGCGGGGAAAGGAAGGGAACTGTCTTGGGGCACCGACGGTGGCAGGCCCAGGGGACTGGGATGAGAGGTAGGGAGGCGTTTAGACCTAGAGGCCTGTGATGCTCAAAGCGGGGGAGGGGGCCAGGAGCAGGCTGTCTGAGGGACGGGAATAGGTTTGTAGAGGAGGAGGGGCCTCCTCTACAGTTCACTGGCTTTGGATGGGAACGCAGGGCCTGGGCAGAGGATGAGTGGGGACAGGGGATCCATGCAGGACCCGGGAATTCCGTTCTTCTCCGGAAGAGAGTGCAGTCAATCTAGGCTGGGGGTGCTGGAGCCGGGAAGGAAAGAGCTCGGTGGCGAGATGGAGAATCCGGAGCGCACATGAGAGAGCTGGGGAACCGGCAGGAGAGGGGGCGGGGCCGCACTGGAGCCGCCTGTGTCCACCGGTTCGGAAGAGCCCCCGGCGTCCTAGGCCTATGTGCTTGGAGTCCTTGCTGGGCGCCGATCCTGCCGCCTGTCCGCGGTCCCGGAGTCAGGGAAGAATGATGTCATCGCTGCCGGCGCGGAGGGGATGGAAGGGGGAGGGCGATGCACGGAGGCCGGCCTAGGGGAGACCATACCCATTGGCCACCGTCCCGGGGCGTCTACCTGACTGGCTTGTACATCCGCCGGGCGAGAGACGCCGAGGCCTAGCGGCGGCGTCTTTCCAACTGGGAGAAGGAAAGGGAGAAGGGAGGGAGTGCCCGGCTCTGTTCGCTTTGCTTTTCCTTCTCCTTTCCCCCTTGGAGCCCAGGTGGGAGCTGGAAGGAGGCAAGGCAGGCCAGGAACCTGAAGGTGTGGATGCCCTATTCTATGAGCTCAGCTAGAGCTGAGCAGAGCTCTCCAGGTCTTGAAGCTCTGGGGCTCCCTAACCCTCTTCCCTCTGTGTTAGGCGGAGGTGAGGGACAGGTTCTGCCCTTGGGACCCCCGCCCCTGGCTGACAGATGTGCTTTGTGGCTTTCTGAGCAAGTAATCTATCCATTACAGTAGCCAAGACAGACCTTGGCAGGGACCCATGACCAACTCTAAGCCACACCTTTTGGGGGATGGTAGAGAGAATCATTAGAGGCCACCTAGCCAGAGATAAGTGTCTTTTTTCCCCTTTTGTGTCTACTTAGTTCTAGAAGCCCAAACAGAGAAGCTCTACAGAAGTGTAATATTAAACTGGGGAGAGAGATGCTGCTGGACTTTTTTCCTAGCCTGATGCCATCATTGGGTTATTTGAGGGCCAGAAAATCCTGGTTGAGAAGTCTGTCCCATGAACTTGAAGAACTCTGGGCTGGGCTAAGAGAACGCTGCTTTCTGAATTATCTTTCCAGCCGACCTGGCTTGTCAAACTAGATTGCCCTTCCAGTTGTATGTATCTAACCAAGAATCAAAAGGGAGGGCAGATGAAGGAGAAGTTGCAAGTGAATGAGAAGAAAGCAATGAGTTGGTTCTTGCCTCGCATCTGGGGTTCCTAAGGAGGGAGGCAATAGCTGTCCATGGAGAGGGGAGAAGGAAGGGGTCACCAGGTTCTCTCAGTTGTCCCTGATGCCTCTGTTTTTGCCTGAAGTTTTCAATGATGGTTTGAGCGAGTAGTGTCCTTAGAAGACTGCTGGGCTGCTTCTGATCTGTGTGGCTCTGAAGTAGAAGTGCTTACAGCAAGGAGGCACTTATCAGAAAAGCTGTGACCACCTTCACACCCTTTTCTTGAAGGCTAAAAGAGCCATTCTCTGCAAGAGGATACTTTGCTGAGGTTGAATGAGAGCCTTATGGAAGTAGCAATACAGTCATCCACCATTTGGGGGTCATAGCCATTGCCCTGCAGATCTCTGCCTCTCCACCACTGTTCCCAGGTCAAACTCTAGAGGATCACCAGAACTCCTTAAATGCTCTTTGTATTGTTGAGACCAGCAGAATCTTGTGTGGAGATTTTGGGGCATAAGGAATCAAGTTGGCATACTGCAGAAGAGAAGGGCAAAGTGGCCCTTTAGGGGTGTTTGGGTAGACCTTAAAAACCAGGGTCTCAGACTCAGCTGTGACCTATTTCGTTTTTTGCCATTATTTATTAAGACCTCTAGGAAATCTCTCTTCTCTGGACTCAGTTTCCCAGTTATGAAATGAAGACAAACTATTTCTTTAAAGTTTAAACAATAGGGCTTCCCTGGTGGTGCAGTGGTTGAGAGTCCGCCTGCCGATGCAGGGCACACGGGTTCGTGCCCCGGTCTGGGAAAATCCCACATGCCGCGGAGCGGCTGGGCCCATGAGCCATAGCCGCTGAGCCTGTGCGTCCGGAGCCTGTGCTCCGCAACGGGAGAGGCCACAACAGTGAGAGGCCCGCGTACCGCAAAAAAAGAAACAAAAACAAAGTTTAAACACTAGCGCCTCACTCTTCCAAAGAATATCATAGTGACCTGATATAATTGATTCAGCAAATTCATTCACCAAATATTTATTGAGCACCAGCTCTGTTCCAGGTACTGTACTAGGTATTGGGGACACAGTGGTTAGCAACATAGACACAGACATAGCCCTGGCTCCTGGAGCTCTCAGTTCAGCAGAAGTTATTGTTCTTGCTCACCCCCTCAGTGTGAGTCCCTCTGAGGGCCGAGGCGGGGCTGTCTCCTTGAGCCCTAAGGGAAACAAGGCAATGCTTGTGTCGGTATCATTGCCCCTTTCTGGACCAAGCTGTACCGATAGTGGCCTGTCACATGGGCTTGATCATCAAATAACGCTCTCCCATCCATAGTGGTTGGAAGAATCCAGAGGCCATTCCTTACTTGGAGAGATGAATTCTAGGTGGAAAACATCTTTTTTAAAATTTACTTGAAAGAGAAACTTGCATTTGAAAAGGAGGCCTAGGGGGAGTGGCAGGAGCTAGGAGAGAAGGCGCAGCCAGCAGATCTGGGTGTTTCCAAGATGCTAATTTAAGCATTAGCTCTCAGCTAGTGGGAGGAAGAGGAAGAGATCCCTGCTCTGTTGTTGCTGCTGCTGTTGCCACAGCTGCACGGAGCCTCCTGTCTGGGGTGGGAGTTTGCCTGAGGGGAGCTGCCTCCCTACTTTCCTCATCACACCAATTATTTAATTGGCCTGGCTGCATCGCCTGGCTGAACCAGGCCTGGACCTATCCCTGAGAGCTCCCCAAGGTCTCTTTCTGTCTCCTTATGAAAGGAATGAGAGCTCCTCTGGGAGACCTAGTCCCTGGGTTCCACTCCTCCTGTGTCTATCTCCTACAATCCTGAGTGTTTCTGAGCACAGATTTTCGCAAAGACAGGGATAGGCGCACCTTGTATGTCAGTTCTATGGCCAAGCCACACACCTTACTGATCTAGGGAAGCTCCCAGCTGTCCAAGGCTCTCTGTTGAGCAATTGTGTTGAATTTGGGCTATTGTTTGTATGGGCAGCAGGGATAGGCTCTCTGGCCCTACTGTCTGTCTGCTGGGCTGGTTGGTACAGCCTCACAGTCTATGTCTTCTCTTTGGCTGTAATGGAGAGGAAGAGATTTGGTGGGGGCGGTGGGGGGGAAGAAGTACATATGGCACCAGACAGGGTCTCTGTGCTCTTGAGAGAAATACTAGTCTGGCCTCACTGAAACCCAGGTTATCTGTTAACTCAGTTGTATAGTTCACGAGCATATGCTCAGTTCCAGGTACTTTACAGATAAAGATAAGTGAGTTCTCTCCAGGGGGTGGCCAGGAGAAAGATGGGCTCAAATGGCTACAGGAAGGTTTTAGATACATGTTAGGAAAGAGTGGTGATCACTGTAGGGCATTCCTAGGACACCTTGCTTGGGAGAAGATGAGGAAAGCTGAGGTTCTGACCCTTTGACCACGTGAGCTTGGAAAGGAATTTCAGACTCCTCCTGACTCCTTGCACTCAGGGATGGGGATGGTCAGGACATTAATTTAGTGAGCTGGTCATAGCGGCTCCTGAAAGTGGCAGAGGGAACATTGTAAAGCTGGCAAGAAGCCACTATGGAAAATTGACCTACATCTATTCTGTGGTCTGGGAGCCTTAAGTCATCTCCTTGTAGTAAAATGACTCTTCAGTTTAAGGGTAGATTCTCCTAATGGTCCATGTAACTCATGACCCAGTAGCATTTCTCAGGTTCTAGGAAGAGGCACACCCTTCTCTCTCTTCCTGTACTGCAAAGTGAGGATCAGGTTTGCTCAGGCCTCCAGCTCCTCCCTTATTGCTCATCTCCTCAGTCAACAAACACTAAGAACCTACTTTCTGCTAACTGTTGTGCTGGGCTCGATACCACAGCCTCTTGCTCCAGGGATGGATTTACACAGTCAAGACAGGGTGATGGACACTGTAAGAAGTAAGAACCAGGCCCAGCAGTGCCAAAGGAAAACAGTAAGGCCTTTCATCAAGTAGTCAGGGAAGGCTTCACACAGGAGATATTGCTGAACTGGCTCTTAGAAGAGAACTAGAAACTTGGCAGACCAATAAGAGGAGGTGAGGACAAGAGTTCCAGGCAAAGGGCATAGAGGCAGAATCGAAAGGGTGCATTTGAATGAATAAAGCGTTATAGTTAAGGAAATAACATGATCAAATTTGAGTTTAGGACTGTCATTCCAGGAGTGGTTGAGAGATTGGAAAAGGTGAGATTGGAGGTTGGAAAACTAATATGAAGGTGGGTATAATAATAATCTAGGCAAGAGATGACAAAGGCCTACACTAAAGCAGAAAGAGAGAGGGGACATAGGTACAGAGACTAACAAAGTGGAATAGGCAGGATGTGGTACCTGTTTGGAGGTGGGGTGGAGAGGTAGGGAGTCCAGAATGACTCCCAGGTTTCTGGCGTGTATATCTGGATGGCAAGAGGTACCATCACCACCCCAGGAAATGTGAGGGGGTCTGTATACCTCTTGGCTTCAGGGACTGCTTATATGGGAGAAGGCTGCTGTTTTCCTTTGCTCTGCTTCTGAAGCCGCAGCCTTGGGGTTATTGAAAAACCAAATAGCAGAGTGACACTAGCCCCATAGCCTCAAAAGGACGCTAAGTGTGCTCATCTGCCAGTGAATACTTTTCCTCTGTAACCTGCTTTGATGAATGCAAGTGAATTGGTGGCAGTGAGGAGCCATGGTAAGTTGTCCCGCCCCCCCACCGCCCTGCAGCACTTTGATAAAGGAAAAATAAAATCCTCTGTTGGCTGAGAGAGTGTTTCTGTTGCAGTTTCTGGCCTTGCTTTTACCATCATTCTGGTCAAACCTATGGTTTTCTGGCTGATTGGTTGAGCTGGGCCCTTTCACTGATTTCTTCTAGAATGGGTATATGAGTTACTGCTTCACTTGCAAGAGTCAGAATGGAAAAGGACATGTACCTCCCTTCTCTGAGACCAGCCTGGAAAGCTGCACTTGGTGTAGAAACAGCACCCAGGGTGCTATCTTCCAGGCAAGGTGTGCCCAGGGAGCAGACTTCTGGGTTGAGATTGCTCAGGGGTGACCTGGCTTCTCAGACGCCCCAAGTGTAGCCTCTGCAGGGAGGCACATGGTACCAGGAGGCTACCTGACTCCATGTCTGCTGGGAGTCAAGCTGAGTCATTTCCAACCCCCAACTGCCTGCTGCCCTTGACTGACTATAGCTCAGAGTGAACAGAGATGGAAAACAGAGCCTTTCTCACTTGAACCTGATGGGCTTCAGGGACCCTTCACCCTCCTTGTGAGGGCAGATGGAGCCTTGTGTCTGGAAAGGGGGCATGGGAGACTCAGCTTCCTGGCTTAGCCGCCTCATGCTTTCCAGCAGACCCTGGGAGAACTGGTGCAGGGAACCCCAGAGGAGGCAGGAAGCACAGAATCAGGCTCAGGGCAGCTACCCAGAGGTGCTGGTTGAAGGAAACAAGAGGCGTGGCTCAGCAGGCTCGCAAGTCATTGTTTCCTTAGGAGACTCTGGTGGGAATCTGGCCATCTGGGTGGAGAAAGGAAGGCAGGAAGGGGGGCAGAGCTGGAGCCAGCTGTGGATCTGGCTCCGCTCTGGAGTTCAGAAGTTGGCACATGACCCATCAGCCTCGCTGTGGGGCAGCCGAGTGAACTCCTGGGCTCTAGGGAGTGGGGAGGTTGTCTAGGAAGAAGGCCCAGAGGGTCTGGGCTGGAGAACGGGTAGATGGGGGCTAGTAGGAGATCCCTCTAGATTTTACATTCTTAGGAGCTAGTTCAAGCAAATATGTACTTGAATTTGTTGTTGTTATTCAGAGATGTCAAACTGAGGATCAGATGGTTGTGTTTCTTGAGGGTGAATTTTAAGTTTCTGTGATGATGATGATGTATGTGAGTGTGTACACAAGTAAGAGAGGACTAATGGCCATAAAGAATGTTCTCTGAATGACCATTCTAGCCCTGGGAAGTATTAAGTATGACAAGAAGCCACACCCAGGCAGAAATGAGCCCAGCCACTGTGGTTCCTGTCCTGGTTTTGCCTGTTTTCATCACCAGACTCTTGGCTGTCATAACCAAAGTCCACCCCATCTATCTATTTATAACAATACCTGAAGGGGTACTTTAACTAAGTTTTAGCGAATTAACTGCACCCAAACTATGGAGTGAGAACCATATATATACTTTACTATGTAGTTAACTTAAACATGTACAAGTTATAAATGATTTATAGTTCCCATATTAATTCCCAATTTTATCCTTATAGAGGAATTAGTGAAGCTCTCAGTCAAGCATGGCTCAGACCAGCATTTCCTATAGTATATTCTTAGGAATATTGGTCCTTTGAGATACTCTATGGGGGGAAAAAAGTACCTATAGACAAATTCCTTTGGGAAACCCTATAACTCCATTCTATCACAATGTTTACTAGCATTTTAATGACTCTGAGAAGCCCTGCAATAAAGAAATTTTCCAGCTTTGTTTAATCCAGTGCTTCTCAAACTTACAGAACTATGGAACCTTTTTTCATGTTACATCTATTAACGTCTTACAGAACCATTGTGTTTCATGGAATACCCTTTGGGAAACCCTGACTTAGAAATTAGTCTCTCTTCTGATCGGGTCTAGATTTCTATTCTTCCCAGCTCTTTTGAGACTATTTTATAAGTCACGCCATTTTGCCCTATGCTAGTTTCTAATGGGATGTTGCTGCTTTGTGTCAGGGTCTGAACTTGTTGCCATCAGTAGGAAGTTCTTAGTGAACTTTGGCAGATGCAGAAGCAAATATTTTTGCTTCTGACCAAATGAGGTCAGGTGCTTCATTTTTCTCAAGACAATGCTGAGGGGGATTTACTTCCCAAGCCCCTCTACTAAACACTGCTTTGGTGAAATCAGCATTTTCACCATTAACTTTTCTTTTTTTTTTTTTTGACAGCTTCATTGAGATGTAATTCATATACTGTACACCTTACCCATTTTGTATTTTACTTTTAATCCTGGTGTGGCTGCTTCATGCCTCAGTTCTATTCACCCCTCATGCCAATGCCCATTGATCAGTAATGGCTGCCTGGAGCATGTGTTAAGGTAGATCCTGAGGCTGAGTCCTGGTTCAATGAGAAACAGTGACATGGTTATGTTTCCATGTCTGCCATAGTCTTCAGTGGGGGGAACATCAGTTCTAGGCTTCTGCTTGCCATCCTTGAAGCCCTGAATCATCATAGTTATCCTAGGCAAAGAACACAGGAAAAGAAGTCTCTTGGAGATGTAAGCCAGCTTAGCAGTCTGTTTCACTGAGGTTTGGAGTCTTAGGATATGGTTCTTTAAGAAATGAATGGAGAAAACTGAACTTTCCTCCCCTGATTTTCAGTGTGGGTTTTTGAAGTATTGACTTGATATAAAGTAAATAATCCTTTGGAAACAGGCCATGTAAGAGGGAAGAACCTTGACTCTGCTGAGCAGGTAAGAGGGGAAAAGAGGCAGATTCAGAAAGAGATCTCATAAATATCTCATAAGGCATTAGCCATGCTTAAGATGAAACTATAAGCCCTTGGCTAAAGGAGCAAGAAGAAGGAGTAGGCTATAAGAGGAGATCCTTAAGCCAGCAGTTCCTGGCGAGGAAAAGGCCCTACCGTGGGCTATACAGCCTTAGCACTCTTTTTCCCACGCTAAACGCTTTGCTTTTTCCTTCCACCATTTTCCTGGAGTCTGGTTTCCAAATCCCTAGTCATCCTGGCTGCTCTAGTGGGTACTTTTGAGTTTCTCACCCCCGGAAGTAGACATAGCCCTCTCCATGTGATCTGACCAGTACAGATTACGGTGGGGCTGCCACTATCCAAAATGTTGATATTGTACATACCTTATCGTCAGTCGAGGTTTCATGATCATATTTAGTAGCTGTACATATTGTTATATTGAACTCAGGACACATATGAAATAAGATAGCCCTTTGCCTTAGCAATGTAGAATCAAAGCAAGAACCTGGAGTGACATCTTGGTCTAGGCTGGCTGCTAATACAGGTAAGAGTCCACTGGGGCTAGAGAGGTGATGGTTTCATATTTAGTGGAAACTCTACCACATGTGTGTAATGTGACTCTTATTCTCAGAGATGTAGCTGGCTGAATTCAGCAATGTGGAATTTAAATAGGAATCAGGCTAAGGCTGTGTGAGTGGGTAGACTATGGCAGACCTTCAAAGAGAGCTAGTGCTTATGTGGACAGATGCTTAATGGAAGTCTACTGTGTGACACAGACACCAGACAAGCTAGTGTGCTATTAGGCTACGTTAATAGAAATTTGGAGTTCAGGTCCTAGGGGGTGATAGTCCTACTCTGCCCTGGTCAGTGCCATCTAAAGTCCTGCATTTTGTGCTGATGTCATTATTCAAAAGATGGAGGGACTAGAATGATGAAAGAGTCAAAACCATGTCCTGTGAGAATAGTTGGAAGAACTGAGGCTATTCAGCCTGCAAAAACAAAACAAAACAAAACAAAAACAACAGCAGTCTTAGAAAAAGCATTTTAAGGTTTTCAAATGCCTAAAGGACTGGAGTTAAGAAAGGAAAGATGGTTAGACTTCATGTTATCTGTGGCTTCACAGGGAGGAACCAGGGCAGTTAGGTGGGAGTGTGGACGTGCTTCTACCTTTGGACTCCATTGCCTCTCGTTTCCTGTGGTAGCAGTTCCTAAACTGGGCCAGAGGCCAGGCACCTAGAAGACACATTGCTCTTTGCAAAATGCCACAGTCTTTGTAAAGCAGGAGCTAGGAACAACATTCTAGCAATAAACATGGCTCTGTTAAGTATGTGCAATATAAACATGCCCTAAAAAATTCATTGTGGGGGCTTCCCTGGTGGCGCAGTGGTTGAGAGGCCGCCTGCCGATGCAGGGGACACGGGTTCGTGCCCTGGTCCGGGAAGATCCCACATGCCGCGGAGCGGCTGGGCCCGTGAGCCATGGCCACTGAGCCTGCGCGTCCGGAGCCTGCGCTCTGCAGCGGGAGAGGCCACAACAGTGAGAGGCCCGCGTACCGCAAAAAAAAAAAAAAAATTCATTGTGGAACTTAGTATGAGCAACACTTTCCTAGTTTTCTGTTAGTATGTGTTTGCTAATCTTTCCTATTTTTCAAGGCCAATCACAAAAATGCCCCATTCTTCATGCATCCTTTCTTTTCCTTCACTAAGGTGTGAACTCTCCATTCTACCTGTCCTGTGGCCTTAATACATTGTCTCTGTGTGAAGTTTATGGATGCAGTTGTCTTATCCTTATCTTAAATTTCTTTCTAAGGTAGATGCAAAGATGTTTCCAAAGCACCTGAACTCCACCATGTGCAATAGATTGGGAAAATAATTTTTGCCTATTTTACAGATATGCAAGCAGAATTCCACAAAGATAAATAGGCTTGGCCATTGCCCAGCTGGAGGTTGGCATGGCCTAGACTAGAACCCAGGTATCCTGATTCCCAAGCCCATGATATTTCCCTCACCATCTGGGACTTAATTTCAGTTCTTCTGCATCAACTTAAATTTCTCCACTGGCTTTTGAGGCATCTACACTAGGTTTTTGCCCTTCCAGGTGGCCATGCGTTCTACCATTCATGCCAACTTTCTTCCTGGTAGGTCCAGCCAGGCCCTTCACCTCTCCTCACCTATTGGCATCTTGAGACCTCCTCTTAAATATTCTCTCCCCTCTTCTTCTCTGCCTATTCCACTCCTACACATTCTTCAAAGGTCCATATAAACACCCCTTCTCCAGGAAGCCTTCTCTGACTATTCTAGTGAGTTCTCAACCAAGCCCCAAAGCCTCTATAACCTGTGGCATATAACTTGATACATATGATATCCTGATTTGGAGTGTCCACGTTGATGTGTTGTGTTGTAAGTCTCATCACCCCAACTCCTCTTTTAACTCCTTGGCAGATAGCTTCTGCTCCCAAAGCTCACAGTCTGACAAAGAAGAAACTTGCTCTCATGAAACAGAACTACAGAAGACTACAGCTGCATCCTTTAAAAATGAGAAAAAGAGTGGGGAGGAGGTGATTCTAAAGAGGGGAGCAGGAGAGACCCAGAGGGGGATGACTAGGCCGGAGTTCGTTAGCAGAGTAGAAGGTACATGTGGGGAATTGTGGGAGAGTCAGGGGGATACATGGATTGGGGCACTCATTTATTACTCAAAAAATATCTTTTGAGCATCTGATATATGCAAGACACTATACCAGACACAAGGAATAATATGATAAATAAAGCAAACATGGTCCCTACCTTTATGAACTGGCAATCCAGTGGGAAAGAAAGATACTAAACAAATAAAGCACACAAACAAAATTACAATGACAAACTATGACAAGTGACAGAAAAGACATGAGAGAGAACAATAAAGCCTCGCATCTTAGATTGGGGATGTCAGGCAGGGCTCCTATGAGAAAGTGATGTTTGAGCTCAGACCACAGGATGAGAAAGGGCTTGAGTGCCCTGACAAGGAGGGACTTGCTCCTTGCTCCCAGAAGTGGGGTGGGGGCTCCCAGCTGAGTTTGCAGTCTGAGTCCCTTACAAACTGGCCTTTCTCCATCCTCTCCCTTTGCACCATAAGGTCAGCTTTCAGGAGAGAAAGACACAGGAGAGCATGGGAGAGCCAATCCAGCTGCTCTCCTGTTGGTAATAGCACAGCTGATGATTGTGCTGCCCACTTTGTTGTGAGGCTGGAAAAGCTGTTAATAGAGTTGTGATGTGTAATATTTAGTGAGCAAAAAACTTAGCTCTGCTGATGAAGAACTCCTACCTGGATCTTCCACCACTGGATGACTTGCACACATCCTCCTGGAGATGAAAAAATATATATATCTGGAGCTTAGAGGGAGGCAAGAGTGCCACCCTGGATGTCCTGTTCTTTGTGTGGCAGACATGGGGTTCACGTTCTCCTTACCACAAAAACCAAATGCTACAAGCTATTCTGTCCAGGAGGAGGCCTACTTCTGGTGGGAAAGCCAGCAGTCACATTGGCATGTAAATTGCAGCAGCTGGTGAGAGGGGCCTCCATTGGGCCTCCTGCAAATCCCAGAGGGGTTCCCTGAGGGTTTCAGCTTCCAGAAAGTCCTCTTTGCTCTCAGCGGGCCTGCTGCTTCCAGCCCTGGCTCAGAGGAGATCATAAGCTTAGAGAAAGGCCAAGTGGGGATAATGACGTAGGGAGGCGGTGGTGGCTAGTAAGTAGTTTGGGGAAGAGGAGGGAAAATTACATGGAGTCAAGGAGGGAGACCAAATTGGGGGATGGTAGAAAACATTGGCACCAAATGGAACCAGTCAGCCCCCAGGGTTTGCTCATCTATCAGCCTCCTTATCAACTTCCTGATGGAACTTCATGTTTCAGATCCTTCCTTCGCCAGGGGCCGAGCTACAGCAGCCAGGTAGTCTTAGGGAATCCCCATGAGGGGAATTGGTCTGAGTATCCTTGAGAGGGGTGCAGAGATCAGGGAGAGCTAGTGAAGGACATGGGCCCCAGGGCAGGAGCTATGCACAGCCTTGGTAGGAAGTTGGCTGGGTACATTCTAGCTCTAGCCCTTTTGTTATGACCTTTGGCCAGGTTCCTAATCTTTCAGACTATTTATTTTATTTATTTATTTTATAAATAAAGAAGATCATGCACATGAAAATGAACTGCAAATTACTGTATCATTTCTGATCTAAAAGTTGATGGTGATTAAGGGGTTGGTGATTTCCGTTTTTTGCATGTGCTTCCCAAGGGAGCTCTTACAGGAGAGGGTGAGAAGATGGTTTATTCTACTTATCACCAAATGAGAAGAGTCCTTGGCCTCCTTGACAGGGCCCTGATCAGGCCGGGCTAGAGATGGAAGTGCTCTGTGCTCCCATTGATTCCCAGAGGGGGTTCCATTGAGTGGGCCTGGGCTGGAGGAGGCCCTCTCCATCCCAGCCATGGCTATTGTAGAGTCCTGTTGGTGGAGTAGACCTTCCTGGAGAACCCCAATACTGAGGCTAGTGGAGGATGTCCTGCTGCTGTTTCCACTCTCAAAGGCCAACTCTCAGGGCTCAAGAAATATTTGAAAAAGTCCACGTTGCAACTACTCTTCCCACAGGTCTGTGGGCTAGAGAAGGAGGCAGTTTCCTGTCTGCAGACCTTCAAAATTTTAAAACATTTTGTCATGGAAAATTTCAAACACATATAAAGTAGAGAAAAAAGTAAAATGAACCACTCAAATAACTATCAACCTAGGGCTAATCTTATTTCACCTGTACCCACCCACTGGATTACTCTGAATAATTATTTCATCTATAGTCCTCTATCTCCTGTATTTCTGCAAAGTGGTAATTAAATCTCAAGGTCTGATCAGATTTTTTTTTTTTTTTTTTTTTTTTTTTTGCGGTACGCGGGCCTCTCACTGTTGTGGCCTCTCCCGTTGTGGAGCACAGGCTCCGGACTAGCAGGCTCAGCGGCCATGGCTCACGGGCCCAGCCGCTCCTCGGCATGTGGGATCCTCCTGGACCAGGGCATGAACCCGCGTCCCCCTGCATCAGCAGGCAGACTCTCAACCACTGCGCCACCAGGGAAGCCCCTGATCAGATTTTGATTCAACATTTTTGTGAAGGATCCTTCTAAGGTGGTGCCTTGTATTTCCTATTGCATCATGTCAGGAGGCACGGGACACATGGTTGTCCTACTTTTTGTGTTGTTCAGATTGATTAGTTGTGTAGTTAGCCTGATCCCTCCATCAGCCTTTCACATAATGCTTTTAGCAGCCACTGATGGCTATCGCCTCAGTCCATTCTTTTTTTCTAAATTTATTTTCATTCAAGTATAGTTAATTTATAATGTTTTAATTTCTGCTGTACAGCAAAATGATTCAGATATATATATATGCTTTTTCAAATTCTTTTCCATTATGGTTTACTACACGATATTGAATATAGTTCCCTGTGCTATACAGTAGGACCTTGTTGTTTATCCATTCTATATAAAATAGTTTGCATCTGCTAATCCCAAACTCCTAATCCATCCCTCCCCCACCCCTCCTCCCCTTCTCCCCTTTGGCAACCACAAGTCTGTTCTCTGTCTGTGACTCAGTCCATTATTTCATCAGGAATTTCCTTTACATTTGGACAACAGAGAACCCCTGTCAATTCTCTGCCTTTGTCCCCAGAGATATTACAGATATCCCTAGCCCTTTCTTTTTTTAGATCCACTTTTTCTACCACTGCCCTTACCCTATTCCATCATTTCCTTCCTTATCAACCCAAGATGGCCCTAGGATGTCTTTAGACCACATGTACCCAACCCGCTTCACAGTGGACCTGGGTTCTGAGGGGTGGGTCCTTACTTGGAGTGTGTTCTCACTGAGGCAGCACTGTCTTTCCTTATGAAGCTTCTAGGTCTGAGCTCTGTGAATCCTGTGAGTGCCACACTTGGCCATGCTGGAGAGTAGAGGCAGTTCCAGTCTCTTCCTCCCCTGGGAGATTGTTCAGCAGGAACTGGGTTGATTTTACCTTCCCAGGGATTTCTGAGCAGCCTTCTTCTATGCTGAGGAGAGTCTTTCTCACTTGTTTCCTGAGCTTCCTGCCCCAGCCTGGGCCCTGGCAGGCACCCAAGCCTGGTTTCCTGTTTAGCCCGACTGTGGACTGGGAGAGGCAGGAGGAGGGGTTGGATGGGCAGCTCCAGCACTCTTAGGCCCTTTCTCTTTCCAACCAAGTTCAAAAACTTCTGAGGGCTAGAACACGACCACCACCTTCTGGGACTTCTAGCATTCCTGTGCTGCCCAGTATCTTCACTCCCAGTGTCTCTCCTCACACAGGAGAGACTGGAAAGACTTTGCACTTCTAAGTGTGTATATGCCCCAAGCAAACAGTGCAAGCCCCACGGGTACTGTGAGCCAGCTAACCAGAAAGGCACACAGAACTTGAGAGCTGCTTCCTGCCAACCTGAACCCTGCCCCCAGGAGTGCTGCACCACCACCACCCAGCCTAATAGGTATTAGTCCCTTAGTCATTATGTCCAATGCAAAGGAGCATCTGATAGTGCAGGGAAGCTGAGAATTGGAGGCTGGCTACACAGCAGCCAGAAAACATTAGCTTTGTAGTGACAGCCCATTTACCCAGTATACAATTTCTGATGAGTCTCACAGCCCTGGTTGCCCCATTCACATTCTTCCTGTCTAGTTCTTCCTTGGGCAGTGAGGATCTAGAGGGACTCATTCTATCTTGGGAAGAGACCTGCTGCAGAGTACTTTTTTGCTCCTTTCTCCTGGATGGCTGCAGCAGGAATTGTGTAAAGCCCTATCCTTTTCATTCCCATGAAAGGAAATAGCAGAGGAAAGCATTGCCAAGTAGCAAGGATGTCCAATACAGCACGTTACATCTTAACAGCTTCCCCCTTGTTCTTACTATGAAGACTCAAATCTTTAACATGGCCTACAAGGCCTTGTGTGGTCTGGCTCCTGCCTTCCTCTCCAGATGATCTCATACCCCATGACCGCACCCAACCTCACTGGCTTTTCCTCCCTTTCTCTGATGTTCTAGACTCCCTTCTGATTTGAAACCTTTGCTCATGTTGTTCCTTCTGCCCGAAATGCCTTTCCTGCACCTTCTACCTTTTTTTGTGTATGTGTGGTACACGGGCCTCTCACTGCTGTGGCCTCTCCCATTGTGGAGGACAGGCTCCAGATGCGCAGGCTCAGCGGCCATGGCTCACGGGCCCAGCCACTCCGCGGCCTGTGGGATCTTCCCGGACCGGGGCATGAACCCATGTCCCCTGCATCGGCAGGCGGACTCTCAACCACTGTGCCACCAGGGAAGCCCTACCTTTTTTTTGGTTACTCTTACACATCCTTCAGATCTTAGCTCAGCTATAATTTCATCACAGAGGGCTTCTCTTGACCTCTAGACTTGGTCAATGGCCTTCTCCTTATTTCACTTTTTACATTTATAATTTTACATATGTTTGTATGATTATTCTGTTCACATGGGTCCTTATGAAGACCAAGTTTCATGAAGGCAGAGATCATATCTATTTTTATTTCCCTTTATGTTTCGTGTGCCTCACAAGTTTCCTAACATATAGTAAACATTCACTAGATATCTTTTGAATGAAAGGCTGAATGAACAAATGAATGAATAAATAAATGGAGTTAATCTTCTCCTCTCTTTTATTTGGTAACACCATGTCATATCTGACTATCATATTCAATCATATACACCCTAGAGACTGGTGTCCTGCTTTTTATGAGTACTGTGTGTCTGCCACCAGACAGACATTTAATTTCATCCTTTCAACAGTATGAGGAAGGTATACCCTTAATCTTCAGAGAAGGCAAGTGAGACCCAAAGTCACACAGTTAATTCGTGGCAAAGCCCTGTTTCAAGCCCAGGTGTGTGGAGTCAAGCCCATGCTCTTAAACATAACACTACACTGCCCCCTTTTGGCAGTTTGGAGAGTTGTCACTGAGCAACCTCTGTCACTGGGACCTGGTTAATTTCAACCCTTAACCCATACTTTTGGAACTTAAAACCCCAAGAAGCCATAATCCAGTTCCAACCCTCCTGCTTTTGGGCCAGACTGTGGAAGGACATAGGGATGGGAATTTAAGCTGGACTCCCCAGTGTCCCAGGGTACAGGTGTCTTAAGGTCTGTCTCCTATCTGTTTTCCATGCGCTCTTTGTAGCCTCCAGGGCTTAATGCAGTGTCCTGTTTTGGAGAGCTGAAGGGCGAGCTGAAGGGCCAGCTGTTGAAATGGCCTGATCGGCAGCGTTCTGGGAAGTAAAGCATGGCCTGATTAAGATCCTAGGAAAGGTCATTGAAAGGCAGAGAGCTTGTCTCTTTGTGATTTAGTCACTAAAGATAGAGCTCTGGAAATTGTCTTCAAAGCTTTCCTGGGAAATTCAGACTCAGTAAGGGGGCAATACCTCTTGCTGCTGATTAGAAAATCTCGAGTTAGTTAGTATCCCAAGCTCCCTTTTGTGGCCGAGGAAATTGGGACTGATGAATACTTTAGACTAGATGGAAACCAAGTAAATGAGGCGAGAACAACATAAAACAAAAAAGAGCTACCATTTGCTATAGGTGTCAGGCATTCTGCAAAGTGTTTTATATAGGGCTGGCCAAAAAGTTCATTTGGGTTTTTCCATAACATCTTACTTATGAAAAACCCAAATGAACCAACCCAATACATACATTGTTTCATTTAATTCTAACACTGGCCTGGAAAGTAAAGGGATATTAAGAAAGGTAACTTGCCAAAGCTCATACAGCCAGCTGGCCTTACAACCATATAATCCAGGTCTTCTGACTTCAAAACCTGAATATCCCCTATACCGCTTTGGTGAAAATGTACATTATCACAGCCTCTCTGGAAAGAAAACTGGCAACATAATGTGTGCATGCCCACTGACCCCCTCAGCAGTTCTACTTCTAGGAATGTATTAAACTGAAGAAATAGACAAATGTATAAAGACTCCCCCCCTCCAAGATATTATAATAGTTATAAATATATAGTTATAAATATATAAATATATATAATATTATAACATTATAGTAGTTATAATAGCTGCAACATTATAATAGTGAGGGGGAAAAAGAAAAGAAAGCAAACAACATAAATCTCCATCAGTGGGGACTGATTAAATAAATCATGGTACATCTACCCCACAGCATACATGCAAGCCAGCCTTGTAAAAGAGGAAGTAAGATCTAACATGGATTGGCGTGAAAAGATGTTCAAGATATATATTTTTATTTTGGTAAAATGCATATAACATGAAAGTTAACATTTTCACATACATTTGGAATATGGCTGATCTGATTCATCTATGTTTAAATTTATAAATACAATTATACATTTTAAAAGTCTAAAAATATACAATAAACTGGTAACAGTTCTGACTTAACAGGAGAACTCTCACATTCTTCCATGTATTTGAATTTGTTATAACAAACCAATGTTATTTTTTCTCTAATCATTTTTTCCCTATCTTAGAAAACAAACGGTGAAAAATCATTTTCTTTCTGCTGTATCATGCCTGCCCAGGAGATTAGCTCTTGCCCCATAATTCCCACATTCTCCAATCAGGTATATGCATACCAACAAATTGGTGAGATAAATTGGCTATGGAAATGCTGCCAGATACCTCTATGCCTCTTGTCTGGCCAATCTTGTCCCTGCTGGGCACCTCCAGCTTTCACTGGCCATACTTGACTCATTTCTTTTCACTTCCTTCTCAAGTTCTGCAGAACCCTGAGGATTTGGGGAGGCTGGCCATTTCTTTGGGAAGAGAAAGCCATCCACATTGATCAGATACATTCCTGTCTCTTATCTCCTGTTTAGATATGTGCAGTCTCACCTTCACCATAAAAGAGAAGCATGGGGACAAAATTACTCTCACATCCCCCAAGATAAAGACATGATCACTGATGTGTCAACCTTCTGAGTGCTTCTCTTTGGCTTCTGGCCTTCCTCCCGTTAGCGTTGCAGCTCATTGTGTTGTGGTTTTCAGTATGGCCTTTTTATGTGGTAAAGTAGGAAAGGGGTCAGGAAACTTGGGATGAGGCCCTTGCTAGGGGACTTAAGGGAAGCTGCTCAGCGTTACATGGTATCAGCTTTTTTTTCTATCAAATTGGGATAAATAATAGACACTGGATTTTTAGGGCAGTGAAAATATTATGTGTGATACCATAGTGATGGGTACATGTCATTTTACATTTGTTCAAACCCATAGAATGTACAACACCAAGAGTGAAACATAATGTAAACTATGGATTTTGGGTGATTATGATATGTCAGTATAGGTTCATCAATTGTAACAAATGTACAGACATACCTCAGAGATATTGTGGGTTTGGTTCCAGACCACTGCAATAAAGCAAATGTTGCAGTAAAGTGAGTTACACAGTTTTTTTTTATTTCCAGTGCATATAAAAGTTATGTTTACACTACACTGTAGTCTGTTAAGTGTGCAATAGCATTAAGTCTAAAAAAAAACAATGTGTATACTTTAATTAAAAATACTTTATTGCTAAAAAATGCTAACTACCATCTGAGCCTTCAGCAAGTCATAAGATTTTTGCTGGTGGAGGATTTGCTTTGATGTTGGTGGCTACTGACTGATCCGGGTGGTGGCTACTGAAGGTTGGGGTGGCTGTGGAAGTTTCTTAAAATAAGACAACAAAGAATCTGCTGCATTGATGGACTCTTCCTTTCATGAAAACTTTCTCCAAAGCATGCAATGCTGTTTGATAATATTTTACCCACAGTAGAACTTCTTTCAAGATTGGAGTTAATCTTTTCAAGTCCTGCCACTGCTTTATCAACTAAGTTTATGTAACATTCTAAGTTCTTTATTATCATGTCAACAATCTTCACAGCATCTTCACCCGGAGTAGATTTCATCTCAAGAAACCACTTTCTTTGCTCATCCATAAGCACCTCCTCATCCATTAAAGCTTTATCATGAGATTGCAGCAATTCTGTCATATCTTCAAGTCCCACTTCTAATTCTAGTTCTCTTGTTATTTCCTCCACATCTGCAGTTACTTTCTCCACTGAAGTCTTGAACCCCTCAAAGTCATCCATGAGGGTTGGAATCAGCTTCTTCCAAACTCCTGTTAATATTGATATTTTTACCTCTTCCCATGAATCAAATGTTCTTAATGGCATCTAGAATGGTTAATCCTTTCTAGAAGATTTCAACTGACTTTGTCCAGATTCATCAGAGGAATCACTCTCTATGGCAACTATAGCCTCACAAAATGTATTTCTTAAATAATAAGACTTGGGGGCTTCCCTGGTGGCGCAGTGGTTGAGGGTCCGCCTGCCGATGCAGGGGGCGCAGGTTCGTGCCCCGGTCCGGGAGGATCCCACATGCTGCGGAGCGGCTGGGCCCGTGAGCCATGGCCACTGGGCCTGTGCGTCCGGAGCCTGTGCTCCACAGCGGGAGAGGCCACAGCGGTGAGAGGCCCGTGTACCGCAAAAAAATAATAATAATAATAAGACTTGAAAGTCAAAATTACTCCTTGATCCATGAACTGTAGAATGGATGTTGTGTTAGCAGGCATGAAAACAACATTAATTTCATTGTAATACATCTCCATCAGAGAGCTCTTGGGTGATCAGGTACAATGTCAATGAGCAGTACTTTTCTTCTTTTTTTTTTTTTTTTTTTGCCACACAGTGCGGCTTGTGGGATTTTAGTTCCCTGACCAAGGATTGAACCCGGGCTGTTGGCAGTGAGAGCACAGAGCCCAAACCACTGGACCACCAGGGAATTCCTGAGCAGTAATATTCTGAAAGGAACCTTTTTTCCTAAGTAGTAGGTCTCAACAGTGGGCTGAAAATATTCAGTAAGCCATGTTGTAAACAGATGTGCTGTCATCCAGGTTTTGTTGTTCCATTTATAGAGCACAGGCAGAGTAGATTTAGCATCATTCTTAAGGGCCCTTGGATTTTCAGAATGGTAAATGAGCACTGGCTTCAACTTAAAGTGACCAGCTGCATTAGCCCCTAACAGGAGAGTCAGCCTGTCCTATGAAGTTTTGAAGCCAAACATTGACTTCTCCTCTTTAGCTATGAAAGTCCTAGATGGCATCTTCTTCCAATATGACTGTTACATCTACATTGAAAATCTGTTGCTTAGTCTAGCCATCTTCATTAATTATCTTAGCTAGATCTTCTGGATGATTTACTGCAGCTTCTACATCAGCAGTTGCTGCTTCACCTTGCACTTTTATGTTCTGGAGACGGCTTCTTCCCTTAAACGTTATGAACCAGCCTCTGCTAGCTTCAAACATTTCTTCTGCAGCTTCTTCACCTCTCTCAGCCTTCACAGAATTGAAAAGAGTTAGGGCCTTGCTCTGGACTAGGCTTTGGCTTAAGGGAATGTTGTGGTTGGTTTAATCTTCTATCCACACCACTAAAGCTTTCTTCATATCATCAATAAGGCTGTTTCACTTTCCAATCATTCTTGTGTTCACTGGAGTAGCACTTTTAATTTCCTTCAAGAACTTTTTCTTTGCATTCACAACTTGCCTAACTGTTTGGGGCAAGAGGCCTAGTTTTCAGCCTATCTTGCCTTTTGACAACCTTCCTCACTAAGCTTAATCTTTTCCAGTTTTTCAGTTCAAGTGAGAGACATCCGATTCTTCCTTCCACTTGAACACTTAGAGGTCATTGTAGGGTTATTAATTGGCCTAATTTCAATATTATTGTAACTCAGGGAATAGGGAGGCCTGAGGAAAGGGAAAGAGATGGGAATGGCCAGTTGGTGGAGCAGTCAGAGTACATACTACATTTATTAAGTTCATGATCTTATATGGGTATAGTTTGTGGTGCCCCAAAACAATTACATTAATAACGTTAAAGATCACTAATCACAGATCACCATAATAAATATAATGATAATGAAAATGTATGAAGTACTGTGAGAATTACCAAAATGTGATACAGAGACATGAAGTGAACAAATGCTGTTGGAAAAATGGTGCCAATAGACGGGCTTGATGCAAGGTTGCCACAAACCTTCAATTTGTAAAAAATGCAATATCTGCGAAGCACAATAAAAGTGGTAAGCCTGTATCATGCTAGTGGGGATGTTGATAAAGGGGGAGACTGCATATGTGGGAGCAGGGGGTGTATGGGAAATCTCTGTACCTTCCCTTCAATTTTGCTGTGAACCTGAAATTGCTCTTAAAAAATATTAATAATAATAACAATATAAAGATGCTGTTTTCTATCTCTTAGGATTGTCAGAGACTAAATGAGATAATATTTAGGGAAAAGCGTTGAAGGCATAAGTGCAACACAAACATAAAGTTCTGTATTTTTCTGAATTTAACCTTTTCTGATTTGCATTATAAACCCTTAAGGCAAGAAGCATGTCTCTAAATCTGTTTGCTATGATGTAGCAACTTAATAGGGAGATAGGAGAGATACTGAACAATCTGGAAAGGTCACTTCATTCTTAAACAACCTGAGGAAGGGGGAGGGCAGAGGAGAGTAGAGACTCGTTTTCTGTCTTAACTGCTTCTGTATTGTTTTAGTTTTCTGCATTGAACATGTATTACTTTTGTAAGTTATAGAAACCAATATAGTTTTTTTAATGGCTTAAAGTGATACACTAGTTAGGACTAGAGACAGAAATTGGAAGGCATCTGCATATAGGGCTGACAGCTGGAGCGAAGAGAACAAAGGATTTAGAAAGATGAGCAATTGGAGAAGCAATTGGATGAGCAATTGGAGAAGCAGCCAGATTGGCAAAACGTTGTTACAACTATTGAATGTCAGGTCAAGGAGTTTTTAAGTGATGGGAGCCATTGAAGGCTCTTGAACCAGGGAATACTGTAATCAGAGCAGTGTTTAATTCCCAGAAGAGTAATTTAAGAGCAATGCACAGGGTAAGTTGGAGGAAGGAGAGACACGTTGGGGTAATGAGTGGGTCACCACTGCAGTGGGCCTGGAATAAGATGATAAGGACCTGAAGCAGGATGTTGGCTGAGAGAAGGCTTAAAAAAAAAAAAAAGATAAATGTTAGATATTTTGAAGAAAGCGCTACCATAGGTTCATGATTAGCTTGCCAGAAAGATAAAGGGGAAAGAAGTGGGTCAAAATGACCCCATAGGCAGGTCAAAAAGAGACAGGAGCCAACTTGAAAGAGCTCCCAGTGGTCAAAGCTGGAACAATTTAAGTAACAAAATAAATAACAATTACATTGGATTATAACCACCCACAGGGACATAAATGTATATTAATCCATACTGATAAAAATAAATGATTGACTAAATAAATAAACTGGGGAGAAGGGACAAATCTTCCTTGCAGAAGAATTCCAACTTTTTTTCTTTTCTTTTCTTTTTTTTGCCGTACGCGGGCCTCTCACTGTTGTGGCCTCTCCCGTTGTGGAGCACAGGTTCCGGATGCGCAGGCCCAGCGGCCATGGCTGACTGGCCTAGCCGCTCTGCAGCATGTGGGATCCTCCCGGACCGGGGCACGAACCCGCGTCCCCTGCATCGGCAGGCGGACTCTCAACCACTGCACCACCAGGGAAGCCCCAAGAATTCTAATTTTTATGTATAGAAAAGCTTATAAAAATTTAAAGTTTACATTTATTTATAGAAAGCATGAGGGAAATTTTAAAATTACCATTAGAACATCATAGTAATAATTGTTGCTAGCAGAATCCACTGATTGCTAAAAACTAGGGGATGAAACTTTAAGGAAAAACAAGATATTTGCATAGCCTATCAGAATCTCTCCCAAAATATGTATTATTTACTGTGGTAGTTTTAACATATGTCCATAAATTCTTTGATCCTCCCCCCTCTAGGAAGTGGAACTTAATTCCCCTCCCCTTGAGTGTGGCCTGGACTTAGTGACTAGCTTACAACTAATAGAATATGGTCAGAATAAAAGAAAAATTGTAACTTTATAGTGGAGACATCTGGCAAACACCACCCTAAGTGATTAGTTAACATCACTAGCAATAAGTCATGTTCCCTCTGATATGTTGTGATGAGGACACATCACCCATGTGGTATTCTTCCCAGAAACCCATAACCTCAGTCTAATCATGAGAAAACAGCAGACAAATCCAAATTGAGGGAACATTCTAGAAAATACCTGACCAGTATGCCTCAAAAGTCAAGGTCCTGAAAGTCAAGAAATGACTGAGAAACTCAGGTGACCATGGAGACATGTCGATGAAATGCAATATGGATCCTGGTACAGAAAAAGGGATATCAATGGAAAAACTGGAGAAATTGCATAGAGTCTGTAGTTTAGTGAATAGTATTGATTTGATCAATGTACCGTGGTTCTATAAGATGCTAACATTAGGAGAAGCTGGATCAAGGGCATACAAGGACTCTCTGCACTTCTTCATAACTCTTCTATAAATATAAAATTATTTCAAAATAAAAAAAATTTTTAATGACCCCTTATTTTTTGAGTTTAGTTTACTGGGAAAGTGGTTGTGTCATTAACAAAATAAGGATAGTTAAAAGGAAGAACTAGGCTGTGGGGAGGAGTGTGACATCAGAAGTAGTAGGCAGTTGGAAGTGTGGGCCTGGAGCTTAGGAGAGCAGTCAGAGATAGAGATAGAGATTTGAGAGTAGAACCCAGAGAGATATTACTTGAAATAATAAGTTTATGTTACTATTATGTTTCCACATGCCAGGAGAGACCATGTAGAAAGAGAGCCAGTGGCCTTACTGAGAAGAACATCTATGTCCGGAGCATGAGAGGAGGAACCGTTGGAAGGGTGGTCAAAACAGGGATAGAATGTTTTCATAAAAGCCAAGAGAAAACAGAATTTCTAGAAAGATCTGGTCAGCACTGCCCAATGATACTGAAAGGTGGTGGAAGATCACCTGAGAAAAGACCACTGGGTTTTAACTAGGAAGTCAGTGTCAGAAGAGCAGGCATGGAGAGGTGGGGCGGTGGGGTGGGATAGATATAGGAATCAAACGGCTGGGACCCCGACAGTGAGGGAGCAGGCTCAGCCAGGCAAATGGACTTGTGTGGGTGACAAGAGGAAGAAGCCCCTGGAGGAGAGTGGGATACTCCAGGGCGGAGAGGCAGAAAGTGCTGGCCAGAGCAAGTGGGCCAGAGGGCTGGGGCCCAGAGCTCAAGGAGAGGAGAGGACCTTGACCAGAAGGAAGCCCCTGCCATCTCCTGGCTGCAGAACTCAGGGTAAAAGCTAGAAGCCCTGGATCAAGGACTGCTTTTTTTTTTTACCTTTCTGAGCTTAGACGGCCATTCTCTTTCCCAAGACCCAGCTTATCCCCTGGGGGGCCTAGAAAGTTAGGCCAGACAAGAAATGAAGTAAACTGAGCTTATTCATCTTCTCTTCAGCTTTTATCTAAGATGGAGAATAATCTGTGTTTTTTAATTAGGCATTAAATAGTATTACAGAATGATTTCTCTGAGGGTGTATGACTGCTTACCATGTGTTAGGGCCTGTGGTAAGCACTTTATATACATTATCCCATTTAATCCTCCCAACAACCCTGTGAGATGGGTACTATTATTTTCCCCATGTTAAAGATGAAAAACAGGCCCAGAGATGTTAGAAATTTTATCAAGACCACACAGATAAGTAAATTGCAGAGGAAGAACTTATCCATGGTTTTAACCACTGCACTATACTGCTCTTATCAAGACTCACGTGTGTGTGCACATGTACATACACACACACACATACACACACACACACACACAAGAATCCAGGCTGTATGCCAGGAGGTTAACACAGGATATAGCTCTGGATGGTAGGATTGAGGGTGATGACTTTTTTCTTCTTCTTTTCTGCTTATCTGGACTTTTTACAATGACCATGAATTCCTCTTGAATTCAGAAAAAGAAAGAAATACTTTATTTTATTTATTTAAGTTAAGGCGCTCTTTGCCAAATGTCTGTAATGTCCATGATGGGAACAAAGCAGGTGCATTCTGCACAGGTGCAGACACAGAAGACTCTACCTTTTCTGCAGCATACGGGCTCTGCAGTGATAGTACAGAGAGTCTGGCATTTGTGTATGTGTGTGCACATGTGCACTGAGTGTGTGCGGCAGCTGCTGAGGTAAAGGGAGGCGCTGCTGAGCTGTCTGAGGATGTGTCACATGGAGAACTCTCTCCCTTCCCTATGGTCACCTTGTCCCTGAACCAGCCTCGTTTAGTCCTGAGCTTCTACAGGAAGTGGGAGATAGTTTTTCACACACACCGATATCCTCAAACTCACCTCTTGTTGAAAAGCTGGCCAGGGAGTCAGGCTGCTGGCGTGAAGCCCAGGCTGCAGACATAGAGGGTGATTAGAGTCATTCTGGAACTACTTCAGGCCGTGTGGGCCATGGGTCCAAGCAGGCAGCTGGTATCAGGGATGAGCAGAGAAGAGCCAGCGACATTTAAGTTCTGCATTAATTGGCAGGCAGGCCTCTTGTCCAAAGCCACCAAGGTCTTCAGGTGGAGGCAGTTCAGGACCCTGGATAGCTCCCTGGTGGCACAGTGGTTAAGAATCTGCCTGCCAATGCAGGGAACATGGGTTTGAGCCCTGGTCCTGGAACATCCCACATGCCGCGGAGCAACTAAGCCCGTGCACTGCAACACAACTACTGAGCCTGCTCTCTAGAGCCCGCGAGCCACAACTACTGGAGCCTGTGCGCCACAACTACTGAAGCCTGTGCACTTAGAGCCCATGCTCCGCAACAAGGGAAGCCACCGCAGTTAGAAGCCCACGCACCACAATGAAGAGTAGCCCCTGCTTGCCGCAAAAATAAATAAATAAATAAACAACTAAATAAATAAAGGAGCCCAGTCCCTGCCAGGTCTGCAAAGGGTAGGTGCCTGAGCCCTTAAGGCCCTTGCCCATCTGATTTTGAATAGCTTTCCTGCACACAACTCTAACTTTGAAAGGGGCCTGGCCTCTTTTTCTAAGATTAGTCCTATGGATCCGGGGACTCCCCTCCAACCCCTGCCCCACCCCACACCCATACACATCTAGCCTGACTGAGCTCTCTGTTGAGGTCAGCATCACTGTGAAAGTGAAATAAGCCTTCAAGACCACCATGTCATCTCCTGAGCTGTCCCTGGTCAGGATCTGCCATCCTGTTACCTCAGGGCTGTAGGACTCTGAGTGAGTGTGGATAGGGGGTGGTAAGAGTCCAGTGGAACAAGAAGTGTTAAAAGAGCCTTTGTCTCTAATACCCCTGTACTCCCCTCTTCAATCTGAGAGTGGGGGCTATGAGGCAGGGGAAACTGAGGGGAAGCATTGAGCAGGTTTCAAGGCCTGAAGCCGGAACCTTACACGAGCTGTCTCTGTACCTTCAGCCTGGCAGTGGGAGTACACTGAATTTAAAGACATCTATTTTTAGGGGAAGGGCATTGACATAAAGTTGGGGTGGGGCAGGTGTAGCAAGTAGAAGCAGAAATGAGACAGCCTGTCGCCCCAAGCCTAGACATGCACATGGCCTCTAGGTAGAGGAGAGTTAAATTCGCACTATAGAGGGGTTCCCTTCCTCATTCCCCAAATCATTTAGAGGAGGGGTGTGTGTGAGGAGTCTAGAAGGGCAGAGGAATCGTAATCATCTACTAGGGTCTGGATTTTCTAGTTGAAATTCCTCCTCTACCTCCAGGCCTCGTCCATGGCTAAATGAATCAGAGCCAGCAAATGAGGTTACTGTGCACTTTGATTGCCTGGGCTAGTGACTGAGGAGGGAAGGTAAGTCTGCCTGCATTGAGCCTGAGTGAAAACACTCAGGACCCGATCCCTTCCAACAGCCTTGCTCTGGGCCTTGTGCAAGGATCTCCTCCATTGCTTTCTCCACCTCTCATAGGCTCCTGGGTCCCTGATTGAAGGCAGTGTCTGAGCCCAAAGGCCATTACGTGCCTTATCCTCAGAGAACTTTCTGGTCAAAGAAGCAGGCGCTATAGCAATAGTGAAACCACCAGAGAACAGCTGCGGGCTCCCTCTCTTAGCACTAGCCAGTCATAATGGGACAGGGAAAGGCAGGGAGGAGAAAAGACCATTCAGTGTTCCCTGAGGCCTGAGTGGACCTGGCAGAGTTTGGGCTAGGACTAGGGCTGCCCCTGCCTCACCTGAAGAGGTGTAGCTGTCTAGTACTCCTGGAGATGGGAGCATTAACAATGTAGTAACTAGTTTATAGATGAAAAGATGCTCAGAGGATCTGGATCCAGACCATCCCTCTTGGCCCTGAAAATAGTGTATTCCAGCTTCCAGGAGAGGCCCTTACTATGGTATTAAGCGCAAGCTTTTGACACACAAGGAAGCCTGGAGAAGAAATGAGAACAGATGAGGTCTCTGCTAGATCCCAAGAGAGTGGTTTGCGTTGGTTTTTGTTCAAGTAGAACAGGCCTAACCTCAGCCAGAGCTTGCTTTTGGCTGTTCTCTCAAGGTCAAAGGCGCCCCCATGTTTGCCTTCCTTACAGCGGATGCTCTGTAGTCATTGTTTTACTTAGGAGCAGTAATTATGTGACCACAAACCTTACTAAATTGAATACAATCCTGAGCATTTAGAAGAAGAAACAGTTCAGGACTCAGGGGAGGGAGCAGCCGGCTGGAAAGAAGGGCCCATGAATTCTAATCCCAGGGCTGCCATCTGGCATTGACCTGGGACAACTCATTTACTCTCTGGCCTGGAGGCTCTTTCTAGAATCTCAGGGCCCAAATAAAAACAGACCTGGGAGCTCAGAGAGTGAAACGACCTGTCTAGACTCTCAGTGCAATTCACAGGCAAAACTGGAAGCCCCAGGCCCTACTCTTCAGCTAGAGGTTGTGTGTACTGTTTGGGGAGATTTCTTGTGTTTTTTTGTTTCTTTTTGCCATCTCCTTGCCCTTATGTCTGAACTCCCAAGAGCTCCCCTGCCTTGGGTGGTTCACTGCCTGGTAAACATGGCTGCAAGCCCCAGGTTGTCAGAAAGCACTCTGAACAGACAGAGGATCAGAGCAGCCCAACCCCTATCTCCCTCCAAAGGGTTTTCTGATGGTTTGGATTCCAAGCGGGCTGCCCACGCCTGACAATAAGAGTTGGGCCTTACTCATATAGTGATGGGAGTGTTTATCTGCAAGCAAAATCTGAGCCTGACCCTTGAGTCACAAAGAAAGCTGTGTCTGCTCAGCTAGCAGTGATCAGTCCCCATGAGAAGGTGACTTGGAGTTGAAATGTATGAGGGGAAGGACTATGAGAGTATGTTGTAGAGGGACCTAACATAGCCTGGTGTTCGTGGGAAGCTGCTTTTTTTTTTTTTTTTTTTTTTTTGCGGTACACGTGCCTCTCACTGTTTTGGCCTCTCCAGCTGCGGAGCACAGGCTCCAGACACGCAGGCTCAGCGGCCATGGCTCACGGGCCCAGCCGCTCCGCGGCACGTGGGATCTTCCCGGACCGGGGCACGAACCCGTGTCCCCTGCATCGGCAGGCAGACTCTCAACCACTGCGCCACCAGGGAAGCCCGGAAAGCTACTTTTAAGGGGTGATGTGTCAGCTCAGCCATGAAGGACAAGATCTAACCAGAAGAGGAGCAGGAGGTGGAGGAGGATTTTGGTGCTCCATTAGGAGCAAAGAAGACCAGTGAGGCAAAGTATAGTAAGCCAGGGGAAGAGGTGAGGTTGGGGAAACGGAAGGAAAGGCAAGTGACTGCTTCTTTGCCTTCATCCTGGTCTGAGGAACTTCTTTCAAAAAAAAAAAAGGGCTAGTTGAGACCCACTCAAACTCCCATGGCATGCCCCCAGGGGAGGCTGGTGCCTGTTCCATCTCCCTAGCTCAGGGGACTCTCACAGAAATGCTCGGGAGAGGCACTTCTAGCCCCAGCCTGGGGTTCACACAAATGGAGTGGTCCTCACAGCTCAGAGGAAGTAGGAGAGAGGAAGCAAGAAAGACTAGGCACTTAACTTTCCCTACAAAACCTCTCTGTATGTTTCTCCATTGCTTTGAACTATTTATTAATACATGACAGAAGCCATTTCCCTATTTAGATGGTTCTGCTGGGAATTCCACACCATCGCCCCCCTTCCTGAGGTAGATAAAAAAAAAAGTCAGCTTTCAAGATTTTATACTTGGATTTCAGAAACTAAATTACATTACTGTGTCCGGTGAGACGGCGCCATTGCCTGTTCCTATCTGCGTGCTCCAGGCACTGCGAGGCCGATAACATCAGTGTGTCAAAGCGGCTGGATCCAGACAATTTGCAGCTGGCTGGAGCTGGGCCAGAGAGGGGTGGGTGGCAAAATTCTCTCAGAATCCAAAGCAGCCCTGTGTTGACTGTAGACTGGGATCCAGGATTCTCGGGTTCTCTCCATAGACCGTCAGTTCTCCTATCTATAGAGAGAGGACTTGTCTTAGTCCCACCTACATGTAACAGGGAGTTGATAATTACTCTCTTAAACATTGCAGTAGGATAAAATCACCAAGGATCCAATGCTTAGGTTTTCATTGGAGTGAAAGATAGAAGAGAGTAGGGGAAAGAGTAGAAGTTATAATATGAACAAGGCAGATTCCTACTGCCTATGAAATTAGGTGTCCATATAGAAGCCAAAATACTCCTGGAAATGGTTATTCTGCGCTTCTTAGAAGCCCAGATGTGAGGCCTTGTAACTAACTTTCTGACTGCTACAAGGTTGTGGAGTGAAGAAAAAGCATTATTCCCCTGCCAGGGGACATAGGAACTTTTTGGAGTTTCCTTTCTAATTGGAACAAAGATTTAACTCTACAGAACAAGCATCCCTTTCATAGCAAAAAATTTCCAGCTTGTTGGGTTGTTTCAAATGCATCAAATGGCATAAAACATCCATTCAACTCTGGCAGCATTCATAGACGTATTTTTGTAAATAGCCAAACACAATCCATCTTCTTCTTTTTTTAAAAAAAATAAATTTATTTTATTTTTTACTTTTGGCTGCGTTGGGTCTTTGTTGCAGCACGTGGGCTTTCTCTAGTTGCAGTGAGCCAGGGCTACTCTTCTTTGCGGTGCGCGGGCTTCTCATTGCGGTGGCTTCTCTTGTTGCGGAGCATGGGCTCTAGGCGCCCGGGCTTCAGTATTTGTGGCACGCGGGCTCAGTTGTTGCGGCTCGTGGGCTCTAGAGTGCAGGCTCAGTAGTTGTGGCACACAGGCTTAGTTGCTCCGCAGCATGTGGGATCTTCCCAGAGCAGGGCTTGAATCCATGTCCCCTGCGTTGGCAGGTGGATTCTTAGCCACTGCGCCACCAGGGAGGTTCCGAAACCAAGGGTCTTTGCTGCTTTTTTCCATCTTCTGGGAGGGATGACCCAAGGTAGTCAGGACTGTGGTGCAGCCAGAACTTGGGGCAACTGCACACCCCTCTGCTTGCTGTTATTTTGAGGTTGGCCAGACCCTAGTCAGAATCCCTTGCCTTCAGCCCACTCTTGCCCATACTTCCTAAGAAATAGCAGACCTGCCTTGATCTCTGGACCATGGCTGGACTTCTCTATTGAAGGGTTTCTCTCTGTGGGGAGTCTCAAGCCTGCCAAGGATCAAACCCATAATTGTTGAGAACAAAATTGTTTTTGCTGAAATGTCAGCAAACCAGAGAACGAGCAGTATGTCTTGAGTTCTCTTTCTCAATGTCTTTGAACAACTGGCCCCTCTCTGCTGGCTCTTTCCCTCAGCCTCAACCATCCTCCAGTTTCACATTTTCCTTCTCAAAGCCTTGTCCTTCCCTGACGTCCATGACATCAGTTTCTCCTTGGTCCCCTGCCTCTCTGACCGTAGCTGTCAGTCTTCTTCTGCCCCCCACTTCAATTTTGGTGTTGGCCCAATTCTTTTCTCCAACCCTTCATATTTATAGACATGCAGACACACACCCCTGCACAAAACAAAATCATTAAACTTACTCTTATTTCTGCTTCTCTGTCATTTGGTGGCATCACAATTCACCCAGGCACCTGAGTCAGGAAGAAACCTGGGAGTTATCCTTGCCTATGTCTTTCCCTCAAACCCAGATCCAATCAGCCACTGAGCCCTGGCAGTTTGACCTCGACATGTTTTTCTTCTCCATCCCCTTTTCTCCAACCCCACTGACACTGCCTTTTTCCAGCTTTTATCACCTCTTGCAATGCCTCTTATCTAGTGCCCTGCCTCTAGTTTAATCATTACTTCTCATTCTCCCCACACTGCTCCCAGAGTGATCTGTCTCTATAAATCTGACGATGGGCTTAAAATCCTTCCATGCCTCCCCATTATTTCCAGTTAAAGTCCAAAGCCCTGAACATGACTTACAAAGCCTTCCTCCCGTTCTAGTCTCATCACCTGCCACTTCACCCTCTACCGTTTAACATCCCAGCAGAATTGAGCTATTCCTTTTGACATATAGTCATGCGTGTCTTCTTCCCCACTACTTTCTTTTCTTTTTTGTTCTCTATTCCTTTCTTCATCTGGTTCACTTCTACCTCACCCTTCATGCTTTAGCTTTCTTTGAAGAAGTCTTCCCTAATTCCTAAGGGTGGGATAGATGCTTTTATCTTGTGTATCTAAAATACTCAATACAAACCTCTGTTCTAGCCCTTGGTGTATTATTAAAATTATCTGCTTATTCATTTACCTTACTGGCCTATGAGCTCTTCATGGGCAAAGGCCACTTATCTTTGTATCAGCAGCACCCAGCACAGTGCCTAGAATATAATATAATAGAAAATGTGGGACCAGAACTGAATTAGTGGCTGAGACCTTTTTATTTCGTTTTCTTGTACTGCCCTCTGCTTTTCTCTCATGGGCTCAGCATTCACAGTTCCCAGTGCTTTTTCTTGCTTGCTGCTTCCTGCCAGTCTCTCTCTCTCTCCATCTTGAGTTATTGACTGCTTCAGTGGCTCTAATATTTTCTCCCTATGGAGAACTCATTGAGCAGGAGGCTGGTGATGAGAAAGCATGCATGCCATTTTCTAAAGAGGGGCTCCAAGTATCGGCTGAGCACTGGAGACATGATTAGACTAGTATCAGCCTTCAAAGTGCCTGCTTTACAAGACCACATTCCCACGGCTATGGAAGTTCTAGTGTGTTGTTAATCTCATGACTCTATCTGATGTCTCTGAGGAGGGGCTGGGATATTTTTAAATGGGCAAATTAGATTCAAATCCTAGTGCTACCACCTTCAGAGTGTGACTTTGAACGTATTGCTTTATACAACCTGGTTCTTCATTTTTAAAACAGGAATGATATTTACCTTACTTGGTCTTTTAGGAGGATTAAATGAGATAACATACATAAAGCATCTAGCACCATAGCTATACATATAGCAGGTGTCCAAGAGATCTTAAACAATTTGATAAATTCCAGAAGAACCACACCTGGGCTAAGTTGTTCTGAAGAGCTCCCTGCCTGGGCCCAGCCAGAGCTCTTAGCAGAGCTGCCTCCCCAACATGAGCTTTGGGCAGTCTCCCTAATCTCCTCCCCCACCAAGCCATCATGCTGTCTTCACACTAAGAATGTAACCAGATTAAGGCTGGGGCAGAGAGCTCTTTGAGGAGCTGCCTGCGCATGGTGTAGGTGTAGAAGGGCTGGCCTAGAGCCTTGCTATGCAAAGTGTGGTCCCTGTACTAAGAACACTGGTATCACCGGGGAGCTTTTGTGAAAGTGTATACTCAGGCTCCACTCCAGACCTACTGAATCAGAATCTGTATTTAAACAACATCCCCAGGTGACTTGTGTACACATTAATGTTTAAGAAGTACTACCCTAAATTTTATTCCCTGTTATCAGCGTACATAAAATTTTGGAAGCTACTGTCATTAAAGTAATGTGCACTAAAACTGAAAAAAAAAAAAAGTGCTATCCTAGAGGTACACAGATAGGCTCAGCAGGTATGGAAGGATGTAAGCTGTATAGGTGTGTCAGAACTGTCTAGAAGAGATGAAGCCTGCTCGGGTGTCTTCAGAGCAAAAGAGGTGTTCCTCAGAGGTGTGGGCTCAGAGCTACAGGGGGTCTTTGAGTAGGTATTGGTTATTTGTCATTTCAGGGTCCCTTCCTGTGGATGCCTCAGAAATGAGGTTGTACCCTTGAGTTATCCATTCAGTGTCACTGCACCAGCCAGGGAGTGACAGGTGGAAAGGGAAAGACTCTGTCCCACCTTGAGCCTGGGTAGCCCTCCAGCAGGGACCCCAAGACCATCTAACTTTGCAGATGAGTATTGTTTCCCTGGAAAGATGCATAACCAGCAACTGGCTGGCTTCACAGCTGAAAACTTGCCTTGAGCTTGTGCTAGTCTAGAATCTCCCCTTCCCCCTACTCTTCCACCACCAACTGGCCACTCGAAGAACTGACTTCTCTAGGGAAACTCAGATAGGGTTCATGAGCCTTTATGGCTCTTCTTGCCTTCTCTGACCTCCTCCACTTCTGAGCTGAGCCCTGAGCTGCCAGGAGCCCTTAGCATTGACCTCCCTGCTGCACAAAGCAGGCCTGGTGAGAGTGACTGCTTGAGGCAGTGAGGGTTTGTTTCACCAGAGCTACCATATCTTTCTTTTAGGACTCTGAATCCCTGTTTGCCTTCCCAGTAAAAACACTTCCCAGCCACCCACTTAGATCTTCTCGACCCTTCCCTGTGGGAGAGTTGTCTGTGCATCCCAGTGGTAAAGGAAAAGCCCCTGATATACTCAACCCACTACATTTCTGTACTTGACCCACCGAAATGGGGTGGGCTGAGTGCCCTGTGGCAGAGTAGGGATTGTACTAGCAGCAGCATTAAAAAGTAGTAAGGGCCTTCCCTGGTGGCGCAGTGGTTGAGAGTCTGCCTGCCGATGCAGGGGACACGGGTTCGTACCCCGGTCCGGGAAGATCCCACATGCCGTGGAGCAGCTGGGCCCATGAGCCATGGCCGCTGAGCCTGCACGTACTGAGCCTGTGCTCCGCAACGGGAGAGGCCACAACAGTGAGAGGCCCGCATACCGCAAAAAAAAAAAAAAGTAGTAAGAATACAGACTTCCCTGGTGGTGCAGTGGATAAGACTCCACGCTCCCAATGCAGTGGGCCCGGGTTCAATCCCTGGTCAGGGAACTAGATCCTACATGCATGCTGCAACTGAGGGTTCGCATGCCACAACTAAGGAGCCCACGTGCTACAACTAAGGAGCTGGTGAGCCGCAACTAAGGAGCCCACCGGCCACAACTAAGACCTGGTGCAACCAAATAAATAAATAAATATTTTTTAAAAAGAAGATTAAAAAAAAGTAGTAAGAATAGAGTCGTAGTCCCAGGGCTAAGCCTCACCAGTCATTGCTCTAAACCCTCTTGCCAAAGTACCCATTGACCCAATAGCTGAGCCTCTGCTTTGATCAAGCTCCTTCCCAGGCCTGACCCTCTTTGTCAGGGAGGATAAAAAACCTCCACTGCCATCACTCTCTCCTCTGTGCTCCCACCACCCTTCATTTATTCCTACCTCCCATGCTCCTCTCTCTGCATAACATAGGCTAATTTGTGTGTCTGTCAACTCCCCACCTTTCAACTAAAGTCCTCTTGGCAAGAACCAGGTCTTGGTGTTTTTCCCTCCCCAAAATGCATTGTGCCCTGCCTGCCCCTTGTTGGTCTTCAGTGAACATCAAGTTTTTTTTTTTTTTTTTTAACAAATTGCAAGCTCTCCAGTGCTTAATTATTGGGATGACAAAAAGGAAAGAACAGGAGACTTCTCTGGCCAGAGAGCTGAGTTTTAGAACTGCAAATTGTCTGTGTGAGCAGAAAGTGGTGCTTGCCAGGCACAATGGAGGTTAGAGAGTTAGAAGAGGATGAAAAGGAGAGGAAAGGCAGGGGCAGGAAATGCCACAGAGAGCAGCTATTTGATACCAGCCCTCAAGTCCATTGTCCATCGCAGTTGAGTAGCTCTTTACTCTTCCAAGGCCAGAGGAAAGGGATCAGAGATGGCAGCTCTGGGAAGGCATCCCATAGACTTTCAGACTACTACTTTGCTTTCTTGGGAAATCAAGGAGTGCAAAAGTTTCAAGAACCAGTGCCGTCCTGGTTCACTCAGTCTCTTGAGTAATTGAAGCTTATCAAAAATCCTCAAGTGAGATTTGGAGCCAAGATCCAGATGAGATCCACAAGTATTCTGGGCCGAGACCAAATGTCAATGTTTGTTGACATTTCTCTTGCTTCGGCTTCCTACCATGTGCTGACTGGATGAAGGACCAGTCTCAAGAACTCTCCAACCAAATGCCCTCTATCAGTTCCCCGGCAGCATCTCTCCTCAGTGTTCTGTGCCTCCTTCCTTACATTGGGGAACTAGAATCCACATCCTGGAAAGAAACTGAAGGATCCTCTGGACCACATTCCTTAAAGCTTTAGTATCCCTGAACATCTGGTCCCCCTTTTTTCCCCCTCCTTTGTACCCTGCCAGAACCCCAGATTCCCTTGCCTCACCCCACTCACTTGATTTTATTTTTTAATAAATTTATTTATTTATTTATTTATTTGGCTGCCTTGGGTCTTTGTTGCTGCGTGCGGGCTTTCTCTAGTTGCGGCGAGCAGGGGCTACTCTTTGTTGTGGTGTGCAGGTCTCTCATTGCGGTGGCTTCTCTTGTTGCGGAGCACGGGCTCTAGAGCGTAGGCTTCAGTAGTTATGGCTTGCGGGCTCAGTAGTTGTGGCTCATGGGCTTAGTTGCTCCACGGCATGTGGGATCTTCCCGGACCAGGGCTCGAACCCATGTCCCCTGCATTGGCAGGCGGATTCTTAACCACTGCGCCACCAGGGAAGCCCTCCCTTGATTTTAGAATCATTTCTATGAAAGGTCTCGTCTCCAAAGTCTGTGTTGGCCGAAACTGAATTAAAAAAGAGAAGGGACTGCTTCCTCTCCACTGCCCACCCTCATCCCATCTTCTCCTTCTGCCTCAAGCCCTGCCAGTCAATCTTTTTTTTTTTCCATTGTGGTAAAATATACATAACATAAAATTTACCATTTTAGCCATTGTTGATCTACTTTTTAAAGATCTTTACACCTTCCCCCCCTTTCTTCATTAGGTGAGATGGTCTTTCCCTAAAGAGGTTGAAATGGGAGCAGGTGAGGGGGAAGCAGGATCTGGGGCTCAAAAGCCTTTCAGATCACAAGACTGTATAGGCCAAAACCTGTGTCTCTAGCTGCTCCAAGGAAAGACAGGCGCCTCCTCAACATCTGGCTCAGAGGATGAGCTTGAGGATAAGGATGAAGGTCAGAGACTAGGCCAAGTCAAGCCTCCCAGAGGAACCAAGGTTTCTCAATTTCTGGCCCTGGCTCCCATCTCCTGGGTCACGAGGGTTGTCCCCTGGGCCTTTATGCAGAGGCTTCCCCCATGCCATAGCTGCTACAGTGGGTGTCCCTGAGTTGAGGCACTTGTCCTGTCTCCCAAACAAAGGCTTTTTGGTCATAGGGTTTCCAGGTGAGTAGAAATGGGAATGAACAGTAGAACATCAATCTAGGATAAGCAGTCCTAACCATGAAGAAGGCAAAGCAGGATTCTAAATCTTTTTAAAAACTCACTGGTCCCTTGTCTCCCCATTTAAAAAATGAATACAGTTCTTTGCCATCCCGGTACTAGCTTCGTATCTTTCCCCATCCTTTTCTCTCCCTGTTTCTGAGTAGCTATTTTTGAAAACTCAATAAATGGGTAAGAGAGTAGGAACTGCCACTCTCTCTGGAATAACTCCAGAGCCATTTTGGTTAATTGTCTCACCCCAAGTCTGAAAGCAAGGGAGACTTACTCTGTGAGGTTTGCCTCCTGGCTCTGTAATTTCAGTCACAGTTCCTACAGCTGATGTGCTGGCTCAGGCCAGGGACCAGCTGAAGCATGGTGGCCAGCTACTAACTAGGCAGTACTGGTGCTCCACTTAGAGCCTTTCCCAAGCTGCAGTGTAATAGTCTTCTCTCCTTTTGTTAATTGGTGGCCTCAAGTCAGGAGATTTTGTCTGGCAGATGATGCCCAGAGGAAATTCTGTTCTTTGAAAGAAGATTTCCCAGAGGGAACCAGGTAAACCAGGACTGGAGCAGAGCTCTCTTGGAAGATGATAGATAGATGTGATGACCTGAAAGGCCTTGGTACACAGCAAAAAAGAAAATACGAAAAGGCCTGCTATAGCTCTTGGTCATGACTGGAGGCCTTGTAAATTGGAACAATCCTTTGGGAAAGCAGTTTGGCAATATGTATCAAGAATCTTAAAAGCGCTCATGCGGGAGGTCTGTTTCCAGGGGTGTGCTTTTGGGGGCCGGGGTAAGGCTGCGGGGCTCGGTCTTGGGAAAACGGCCAGGGTGTGAAGGATATGTCCGGGGGCACGACTCTCAAGAGGGCTGGAGAGATGGCTGCAAGCTCTGGGGTGGGGCATTGGAATATAGGTGTGTATGGATGGACTCGAGTGAGGCAAACGCAGTCCTGCCTCGCGCGCGCTTGTGGGGAGGGCGAGGGGCGACTGCTCCTGTGGCCCCGGATGGAGAGATTGATGTGGGGCATTGCCAGCGGTAGAGTCCGGGGGCTGCTGTGCTGGGAGTCGGGGTGGGGAAAACCTCGGCGGCCCAGACTGGGCGGGCCGAGGGCGCTGCCCGCGCGGAACCGACCTTGGCTCTCAGGTCCACACCCTCCTGCTCAGGTGCTGCCAGGTCCACAAACGAATTACATCCTGTGCCGGATTTGCCTTCCCTTTGGAATACGGTGCTGGTGATTCGTGGCTAGGGCCGCACTTCTTGGTCAGCAACTTTTCTAGAAATTTCAGGATATATTGACAAGCTCTGAGGTTGCCAGCTAGGGTTTATTTCAGCAGTATTCTTGGAAGGAGAAAGGACAGGAGGGTTTGCTAGTCTTTGCCGGTGTTCCAAGAATACTGGATGAATGGGATCTTTACGTTTAACTTGTTTTTTCTCCAATTCCGTGCTTGGCGTTTTTATGTCATTTTTGACGTTTTGCATCATTGGTATTAATATATAATTTTGCTTGAAGTCTCAGTTCATTGATGAATCCTTGTTACGGTAGTAGGCAAATTCATAATTATCTTTAAACAAATGTTAGTGTCTTGTATGTAAAAAAAAAAAAAAGCGCTCATGCTTTTTTACTTAGTAATTCTACTTTATTTAAGAAATCATCCTAAATGCAAATATATATGGATTTCAGTGTAGCATTATTTATAATAGTGGAAAAGTACAAACCACATGAATGTCCAAAATAAGTGAATGGTTAAAAAGCTATTGTACAAGGCTTCCCTGGTGGCGCAGTGGTTGAGAGTCCGCCTGCCGATGTAGGGGACGCGGGTTCGTGCCCCGGTCTGAGAAAATCCCACATGCCGCGGAGCGGCTGGGCCCGTGAGCCATGGCCGCTGAGCCTGCACGTCCGGAGCCTGTGCTCCGCAACGGGAGAGGCCACAACAGTGAGAGGCCTGCGTACCGCAAAAAAAAAAAAAAAGTTATTGTACATCCCCTCTATGGATATTATGCAGTCATTAAGCTGATGGTTAAGAAAGCTATGTAAAACTATGGAGAGTTGATTATGTCCTAATACTAGTTTTTTTAAAATACAGAATATAAGATACAGTGTGTTTTTCTTTAAATGTTGTTCTATGCCTGTTTATTAGTTGGTACTAACTGGTTATAGTAACAAAATCCAACTCAAGCTAGTATAAGCTAAAAAGGCAACTAGACAGTAAGGACACTAGATTTTCTCATAGTATCTAAGGACAGGCATGAGGTCAAACCTTAGAAGGGTAGGGTAAGTTCAAGAATCAGAACCTGAAACCTAGGGAAGACTTTCTCTGTCTCTTGTGTTTGCTTCTTTCTGAACATCAGCTTTATTCTTGTCTCCCCGCCCAATGGCCTTCTCTCCTACCTAATCTACAGTCTTGAGCTTTACATCTCCTCATCGTCCCACTTCCCAATTCTGGGGGAGACTCTGATTGGCTCCGCCTGGTCTAAGCAAGGGCAAGACCGCATAGAACCAACATGGTACCTAGAAGCCCACCCCTGTGACCATGAGGACAATACAAACACCAGCTCCCAGAGAGGGAAACCCCCTAGTGTTGCTACTGTAGTATACACAAAAGACTCAAATACACTAGAACATTAACGAAGATTACCTCAAAGTGGTAAAGCTCAAGGTGATTTTTTTTTTAATTTTGGCATGTATTACTTTATAATAGAAAAATCTATTAAACTCACCATGGCTAAAGCTGTTACTAGCCATGGGGTTCTGCATTTTGGTTCTCCCAATGACAGCCACCACAAAGATACTAAAGCTTGGTGGTGCTTGTTTTTGGTAATGAATTCCATCCTAGGAGCTGTTTAAGGAAACAGAAAATCTTCAGTTACACACAGGACTCACTTGAGTTCTTGAACTCTAACCCAGCCATAAGAATCCTTTCCACTTCTTTCTGCGGAACTTTGCTTTATCCCATAGTGCTGTGCAGAAGTGTGGTGTGTGTGGAGAAAGGGTGCTTTCCTTCTCTACTACCAGCACCAAGTCCAGAGCTGAAAAGGAATGGACACTCAGTGTGTTGACCTTGTTTGAATTGAGTCTTCTTTTAGAGAAAAGCCTTGAAGATTGAGGGGATTTAGACTCTGGTAAGAGAGGCCTCCCTGAGCTTGACAGGATCCTCTGCCCCCTCTCCCAGATTCAGGCTTCACAGACTTCCCCAGCTCTTCTGTTCGTCTTCCCCTCTTTGCAAGAGCTACGAACAGTATTTGGAAAGACTCTCTCCCTTATGTTTCCCTGATTCTCCTTCAGATATCCCCCAAAAGACCTTATGCCTGAGAGAGGTCTTTGTCCTTCCCTATAAGTGGGGCCCCTAAGGGCCCACTTATGTGTCCTAAAAGGACTGAAGCCCTGGCCAATTGCCTGGCCATTCAGGCAGCTCCTGGAGAAATCCTGGTGAAGGGGGAGATAGGGAATAAAAGTGGGAGCTGCCCAACAACTGGCCTCAGGAAATGGGACTCAGGACTTCAGATCGTACCACAGAGCAGGAACTGTCATTGGGCAAATAATTCTCTTTGGTTTTTTTTCCACATCTTTATTGGAGTATAAATGCTTTACAATGTTGTGTTAGTTTCTGCTGTACAACACAGTGAATCAGCTATACGTATACATATGTCCCCATATGCCCTCCCTCTTGAGCCTCCCTCCCACCCTCCATATCCCACCCCTCTAGGTCGTCACAAAGCACTGAGCTGATCTCCCTGTGCTATGCGGCTGCTTCCCACTAGCTATCTATTTTACATTTGTTAGTGTATATATGTCAGTGTTACTCTCTCACTTCATCCCAGCTTCCCCTTCCCCCCACCCCATGTCCCCAAGTCCATTCTCTACGTCTGTGTCTTTATTCCTGCCCTTCCACTAGGTTCATCAGTACCACTTTTTAAAATTCCATATATATGCGTTAGCATACGGTATTTGTTTTTCTCTTTCTGACTTACTTTACTCTGTATGACAGATTCTAGGTCCATCCACCTCACTACAAATAACTCAATTTCGTTCCATTTTATGGCTGAGTAATATTCCATTGTATATATGTGCCACATCTTCTTTATCCATTCATCTGTTGATGGACATTTAGGTTGCTTCCATGTCCTGGCAATTGTAAATAGTGCTGCAATGAACATTGTGGTACATGTATCTTTTTGAATTATGGTTTTCTCGGGGTATATGATGTGCCCAGTAGTGGGATTTCTGGGTCATATGGTAGTTCTATTTTTAGTTTTTTAAGGAACCTCCATACTGTTCTCCATAGTGGCTATATCAATTTACATTCCCACCAACAGTGCAGGAGAGTTCCCTTTTTTCCACACCCTCTCCAGTATTTATTGCTTGTAGATTTTTTGATGATGGCCATTCTGACCAGTGTGAGGTTGGCCAATTAATTCTCATGTTGAGATGTGGAGTCAGAGAGAGATGAATGCATTAGAGGCTGAATGAACAGCCATCTGCAGGGAAGTAGAGAGGTCTAACCGATGCCTAGACTGCTACTGAATATTCTTGGACTGGAGGTTAGCTTTCTGCCAAGCCATGGACATTGGATACAAAGGCATAGTGTTGCCTTTTTGGGATCTCCCTCTAAAATACTGATGTCTAAACATGCTTATTACCACCCATTGCCAAGAGATGTTTTTGGGAAGTGGCATAACCCTGCAGGGGACCACAGCCCCAGGTAGCTTCTGAGCTGAACAAATTGTGACAGAAACAGAGTTGGTCTTTGATACCCTATCTTACATCATCTACCGGTCAGAGAGTGGCCTGATCTCCAGATCTTTCCCTGTTTTCCCATTTCCTTGTCAGCACTACCTTTCTTCCTGGCTCTGTTCCTGCTCTAATTCTGTCCTGCTTCCTGCTTTCGCCCAGGGGAAATGAACAAGGTACAGACATGACTCTATTCCAGAGGTAGCCTTTCAGTATTTCATAACTCAGAACTGCCTCCACCAACTCCCTTCTAAACCTAGAGGAAAATTCATGTGTGTTAGGGGAAGAAAGGTTAGGTAATGTTGGTGCAAGCACTTTCCCTCTTCATACCTCATTCTAAATCCATTTCAATTTCCATCTTCCGGAAAATTTGTGCTTGAAGGTGAGGACAGAGGTTACCTTTCCTGTGGGAAAGTGAAAATTGAATCATGTCGTTGGAATCACCTGTGCTCAGTCCACAAGACAAAGGCAGAATTGTTCAGCACCACGGAGAGTGCCTTTCATCCTGAAGATGAGATCAAGGGTGGGTGAAAGATGAGGATTGTGTAGCTGGGACCCCCACCAGTCTGATCTCCTTCCACTCCTGGCTAGCCACCAAGTGTCCCTCTTTTCCTCAGTCCCTTAGCATTCACCCCCTTCTTTACTTAGCTAGGCTTTTAGGAATGAACTCCCTTAACTTTCCACCCACCTTTCTGCCTCCATGTTATCTGCATCCCCCACCCATCTTCACCTCCCTTCCATTTCAGCAAGGAGCCTTCCTCCTCTGGTCTGATTCTGGTTCCATCTTCTCTTGACTCCTCAAAGACCATGCTCCATCAAACATCTCCTTGTTGACCCACCTTCCTTCCCTTCAGTCTAGGACAGTGGTCAGGTGTTCCCTAGCTCCAAAGAATCCTTCAACTCCAAAGCTCTCTCTGACAGTCGTTCACTCTCATTCCTTCTCTTCTCAGTTTAGCTCCTTGAAAAAGTAGCCTGTGTTCACTGTCTCTACTTCCTCATCTCCTATTCCCTCCTAAATCCCCTGTAATCTGGGCTCTGTTCTTACCATTCAACCAAAACTCTGTTTGCTGAGGCCACCTGTGACTTCCTTATTTCTAACTATTGTCTTTATCTTATGGACTCATGTGTTTATTTGACCCTGTTGATTTCTTCCACCTTGAAACCACTTGAAGGTCTCCCTAGATCTTTTACTACATCTCGTGTTTCTGCTCCTACTCAGTCTTCTTCTTCCACCCATTCCCTAAGACTGGATGCTCCTCAGGACTCCATTCTTGGCTCCTGTCTCTTTTCACTGTGCTCGTTGTCTCTGAGAAGGCTTATTCTCCTCTGTGGGCTTCCATCACCACCAGTCCACATCTCTTTCCTGAGATCCCAAACCTCAGTTCCTACTGACTAATGATGCCATCTAAGTGTCCAAAAGACACTTCAAGGCTCAACATGTCCCATACTGAGCTCATCTGATTTTCCCTGAGTGTAGTTCTGCCTTCTCCTGCATCGTCTGTTTTAGTAATTAGCGCCCCTTTCCCAATTACTCCAGACAGAAAACTAGGAATGTCTGGACTCCTTCTTCTACATCTTATCTCTAAAGTCTGCCACTCTACCCTCTTTAACATCCTCCTTTCTGGCCTTTTATCTTCTGCTTCTGCTTAGTTCAGGTCCCTGTCATCTCCTGCTGGCACTGTTGCAGTAGTTTTCTGACCTTCAGTCTCATTCCCTTCCCCTCCATCTTCTATATGGCTATGAGAGGGTCCTTCTCCACCTCAAATCTGATCATGTTACTCCCCCACTCAAGGCTTCACTGGCTTCCCCATCATATTCTGAGTAAAGAACAAAATCAAGACCCATCCTCTCCTGCAGTCTGAGCCCTCCTGGCCCCACAACTTTATTTCCTGCCACTTTTCATCATGCCTTCTAGATTTCAACCATAGCAAAATACTGTTCCTTGAATATGCAATGCTAGTTTCAGGCTTCTGAGCCTTTGCAGATGTTCCCTGAACATCCTTCCTCCTTCCTCTTAAGCTAACTGGTGAACTGCTGTTTTGAGATCTTTTCAAGTGTCTTCCTCTGTGAAGTTTTCTCTGACTACTTTGTTCCTTTCCCTCTACTTTTATAGCCCTTGTTACATTTACTGATAATTACTGGGAGTTCCTCAAGGATGGGCCTATTTCTGTTTATCTTTATGAGCCCCAGGCCTACCACTGTTAAATAAGTGAGAGAAATGCAGCATAATGAAGTGAGGCAAGAGAGGAGACAGAATGCCCCCTGATCAGGCCCCTCCTCACCCTGTGGAGGGAGCATCTATTCCACAGACACCTTCGCACATAAGCCAGGCCCCAACACATGTGGTGCCAGGGGTGCTGCTGTGGATCAGTCACTGCCAGGGCATATTGTTCATGATTGTGTGGGTCCCATGGAGCCTGTACTAATAAAAACTTTATAGCTAGCACAAATGTAGTGCTCAGTATGTAGTATACTAACTACTATTCTAAATGCTTACATATTAAGCACTAGATTACATAGTATCAATTTATCCTCACAGAAACTTTTGACATAGGTATGAGTATTAGTCCCACTCTACAGATGAGGAAACTAAATCCCAGATCACACAGCTAGTAAACGGAGGAGCCAGGATTTTCTTTTTTAAAGAGGGATTTTTTTTTTAATTTTAGAGGATTTTTAAGTTTTTAAAAACATTTATCTAGGCTGCGCTGAGTCTTAGTTGTGGCATGCGGGATCTTTGTTGCGGCATGAGAGATCTTTAGTTGCAGCATGCGGACTTCTTAGTTGCAGCATGTGGAATCTTAGTTGCAGCATGCGGACTCTTAGTTGCAGCATGCGGACTCTTAGTTGCAGCATGCATTGCAGGATCTAGTTCCCTGACCAGGGATCGAACCCGGGCCCCCTGCATTGGGAGCGCAGAGTCTTATCCACTGGACCACCAGGGAAGTCCCCAGGATTTTTTAAAAGAATAGTCTAAATTGGTCTCCCTGTATTGTTTCCTCTGTTTTTATGTAAATTTAATAAGTTCTATAGTAAAGCATTTTTAAAAGATTTGACTAAATCAATGTGTTTTAAACCCCTCTCCCACCCTTTTTTAAAAAGCAATAAAACCCTTTCTTCAACCAAAATCTTGCAGAAAGGCTGATATGTAAATGAAATCAAAACGGATCTATTCTGGTTGAAGGCAAGCCAGATCCCCTCCTATTACTTTCCTCTCTCACTCAGCCCTGCCCAAGACACAGGGTTCAGGAAAGACAGCTGAATGAAAAGCACTGGACCAGACTAACTCTTAAAGATTCTTCTGGCACCTTTTCCTTCCTCTAGTTATACTGGCTTTGCATTGGCCATTAGCCTATATATTCTGTCCCAGAAACAGTGAGATTGAGCTATTAATCATCTCTGTAGTCTTTGGAGAATTTGTATGCAGGGTTGTAGAAACAGGTTGCTGTTAGAGATGCATTTCAATGTCTGTCTCTGCTGAGTGTTTATTAATAATCTTGCTAATCGCCACTCTAGTTCCTGGATCTAGCTAACTCCTGTCAGGTGTCCTTGGGGGGCATTTTAAATTCTCCCTGATTTCTTGGAGCCAGATGCTTCCTTCTGCCTGGATTTCTCTCTGATACTTATACTCATGAATATTTCACATTTAATCTCCCTGGTTACATTTCCATGTGATGGTCATGGTGCATTGGCTGCATGTCTCAGGAAAGACATCCAGGAAGCCCATAGTAAAGGCTTGAGTTTGCAGGCACAGTGCCAGAGATCTTTGTTCCTGCCACTCAGATGGCCTTCTATCATGGACAATGACGGGGAGATGCTGAATGGTGAGTTTGCATGGGACCCTCTCAGCCTAGGGCATTGCACCCTGGCTCTTGACCCAAAGGGACTGGCAGTTTCACTCAAGGATCAAATGCCACTAGGACCTGCCCAGTGGCCGCAGGGACCACACATGGGTCCCTGTGACCAGAGTTGCTCAACAGCTTCCCAGCCCCCCATCCTTCCTGCACCACCGCCCTCCGGTGTTGCCACCTAGTACCTCCAGCCTGAGAGAGGAAACTCTGATGAATTCATCTTCACTGAGGAGGGAAAGTTAGCCCCAAATGCCTGAGAGCCTGGGTTCTTAAAGTTAGCTGTTGGAGGAGGCAGGGATGATGGTCAAAGAGACAAGATGAGCCAAGGGGCATAGTGTCCTGGAAGCCAGGGGAGGAAACCATTTCCAAATGGATGTGGTATGTGTGACATGTGACAAATGCTACAGAAAAAGTAGAGGACATTGGAAATCTACCACTGCTTCCCTGGTAGGGCTCCACAGGCACGTTTATGGGTTTTACCCTTTGAGAAGCCGGCCCTCGGACTGCTTTGGGAGTGAGCCTTCCCTGCAGCCTAGAGCTCAGCCGTCAGGTCTCCACGTTCCCTACAGGCAGCACTTGCGAGGCTGTTTTGGCCACAGAGAGGCATGTAAGGGCCACTGGAGGCCTCCTGCTCCAGGGCTGCAGGGGACAGATGCTGCCAGTAATCAGTCTCCCAAGAAGGAGCTGAGCCAGGGAGGCAGAGGATGAGGGACTTGGAAAGACTGTGGCATGGGAAGTTGCCTGGGATGCAGGCTCTGCAGCTCCTCGCCCCACCTCACACCTGTTCTACCTTCCTGTCCCATCCCCCTCAAGGACAGCTAAGGATGGAAATCGAAGCAGAGGACACAGGCCCAGGTTCTGCCCTCGGGAACTCACAAACCACTATGGCAACACAGCCCACCCTGGGCCTTGCACTCTGGATGGCCTAAGGAAACATAGACAAGGCCAGGATTTCCCTGCCAAACATTCTAGACTTTTCCCTTTTCCCTTAGTGACAAGCGTGTTTTCATCCCCACTGCTTCATTCTAAAGGGAACAGAAATCACCCTAATGGCTATATACCCTTCCCTTGATGGGTCACCAGAAGCCACTCAGATCCCCTGGGCCTGGAGCATTCTGCCTGCCTATCTGTCTGCGCTCCCTGTCCCCAGAGGCAGAGCAGGCACAGCCCTGGATCCTCTCTGCAATCCTTAGACCTTAGGCATACCACTCTGTGACCCTAGGCAGATGGTTAGGGTGGCAGCACCTGTATCAATGGTTGGTCATCAGTTTCTCAGGGAGAATGTGAATGGCTCCAGCCCCTTCCAACTGACTGAGGCAGGGTGGACCAAGGCCCTGGATCTTGTAGCAGAGATTTGGGGTGTTTGGGAGGGAATAGTGAGTCTAGAGAAGGACTCTGGGCAGCACGGCGCCCATCGCAATGGGAAGAAGTCAGTAAGGAGGGCAGTGAGGGAGATCGAAACAGTTGCAGACCCTGGACGATGCACAGGATGCATGCTCTCCTACCTTCCTTGTCATCTGTAGCGTCAAGCCCTGTGTGGGCAACACAGGACTAACTGGCCACCGGCTGATTTGTCATTATTTGTCTTCTCACCTACCATTCCCAGCCAACCATGTAGGTTCTCGCAGGAGACACTCTTCAGGACTCATCTGTGAAATGGAGAAGTCCTCATTAGAACTGCTGTGGCTGCAGCCTTGAAGTCTAGCCTGGCTTGGACAGTCAGTTCTCTGGATCCTGTGAAGGGATCATCCAGTGCTAGGGGAAACAGAGGGAGAAGGCCTGTCTCAGGGAGCACCTACCCTGACCTAATGCAGACTTAAACTCACAGGAATCTAGAAAGACCTTTCCAAACAAGTACATAGGAAGGGCCCTGAGGAGCAGGGCCACGAGCATGGGAGGTTGGAGAAGGTGGTCCTTTGGGTTGAAGGAACTGAGGTAGGCTTCCTGGGGGAGGTGGATCACACAGGACTTAAAAGATAGACACTCAGGTGGGTGTAAGCAGAGCTGAGATCCTTGGCTCTTCCACCCAGCTCAGTGTCTTCCTCCCATGGTAGATGGGTCTGTCCCTCCCTCCCTGAATACCCTGCCTGCTGGCAGGGAAAAATACCTCCAGAGGACAGGTGACAGCAGCCCCCTGTGTTCACTTCCTAACAGCTCCCCATCTCTGCTTTCTCCCCCAGGACCCAGCCGCCGCCTCCATCTCAGACGGAGACTGTGACGCCCGGGAGGGTGAGTCAGTAGCCATGAATTACAAACCATCCCCGCTCCAAGTGAAGCTGGGTGAGTGTGTCTGGGGGGTGAGGGAAATGTGGGGAGTGGACAGACAAGGTGCTCTGGGCTGGGTCTACAATGAGGTACCACAAATAAACCAACTCAGGCTAGCTGATTCCAAGACTCCAGCCACCAAGTCATTGGCACTGCCAGGCACCTTATCTCCTGCAAGGCCAAGAGGGAAATTACAGTTCTCTACAGGAGCCCAGAGCTCTAGAGGCATCTCTGAGGCCAAGAGGGCTCCAGGTATTCCAGGGGATAGCTGCAGGGGTAAAAGCATGGAACCGCAGAGAGTGGGTTGGAAGTCCCATCAAACACTGGACCAGGCTAAGAGGAAGCTGCCTTAGAGGTGGGGTGTCAGTTGTTGTGTCTGAGGGGTAGAAAGGAATGAGGCTCCCAAAGCCTAGAAGCTGAGCCCCTCTCCCCATTCCTATGTCAGCCTATCTGGAGATCTCAGGATCTCGTCGGCTCCTGTTTGGGGGAGCTTTCCCATAGTTTCTTAATAAACCCAAATCTCTCCCCCACTCTCCAGGGTCACCTTTCCCTTGGGGGTTTATCTCACGTCCACTCCAAAGACAGTTTATGCTACAGCCTGCTCCTTTGAAGTCACATGTCTCCCAACCATTGCCCAGAGCTCCTGCAGCTGCTGTTGTGACTTCACCCTACACCGAACACTGCGTCTCTCCCTTCAGGGACCAGTTTCACTCACCCAAGGCTGCCATGCATAACAGGCTTGTAATTAAAAATTTGCCTTCGGGAATTCCCTAGCAGTCCGGTGGTTAGGACTCCGTGCTTCCACTGCCGAGGGCCTGGGTTTGATCCCTGGTCAGGGAACTAAGATCCCGCAAGCCACAAGGTGTGGCCAAAAATAAATAAAAATAAAAATAAAAATAAAAATTTGTTTTCACGAAGAGAAGTTATAACATACTGCATCCAGGAAAGAGTTAACAATTAAATACAGGCCGTCACTATCCTTCAAAACTTCTCTGCCGGGCTTCCCTGGTGGCACAGTTGTTGAGAGTCCGCTTGCCGATGCAGGGGACACGGGTTCGTACCCCGGTCCGGGAAGATCCCACATGCCGCGGAGCGGCTGGCTGAGCCATGGCCACTGAGCCTGAGCGTCCGGAGCCTGTGCTCCGCAACAGGAGAGGCCACGACAGTGAGAGGCCCGCGTACTGCAAAAAACCAAACAAACAAACAAAACTTCTTTGCCATCCCTGCCACCCTCCTGCCCATCTTTCTCCTCAGGCTCCAGCTGCCCATCAAATACTGGACCCCTCCTTAGTTCTGAGAACCCTTTCCCATCTGTTCTAAAACATTCTCCCTCTGCAGCTGCCAGGACTCCTTTTCACAGAGTCCTGTTATGTTATTCAGCTTTTTGTTAACCTTGTTTTTCTCCTTCCAGACCAAATCCGGGGAGCACCTCAGGCTGTTTTTCTAAACAAGAGAGCAGTCCTCTCAGTGGAATTTGTTCATTGTCCCAGGACACCAAACTCACACTGTTTTTGAGCAGCCAGTTTTACTTGCTTATTAGTGTTTAATTTAATAATATAAGGGCTTCCCTGGTGGCGCAGTGGTTGAGAGTCCGCCTGCCGATGCAGGGGACACGGGTTCGTGCCCCAGTCTGGGAAGATCCCACATGCCGCGGAGCGGCTGGGCCCGTGAGCCATGGCCGCTGAGCCTGCGGGTCCGGAGCCTGTGCTCCGCAACGGGAGAGACCACAACAGTGAGAAGCCCGCGTATCAAAAAAAAAAAAAAAAAATACAAGTATTTTAACAAGTATAACTTCTCCTTTACTCTCCCCCGCCATATTCTCCTCCCCAGAGATCATCATTCCAAGTGTTCTTTAGTTTTTTCATTTTATTTTTTGTTTTTGTTTTTGTTTTTGTTTTTTGCGGTACGTGGGCCTCTCACTGTTGTGGCCTCTCCCGTTGCGGAGCACAGGCTCCGGACGCGCAGGCTCAGCGGCCATGGCTCACGGGCCCAGCCGCTCCACGGCATGTGGGATCCTCCCGGACCGGGGCACAAACCCGCACCCCCTGCATCGGCAGGCGGACTCTCAACCACTGTGCCACCAGGGAAGCCCTCATTTTATTTTTTATTTTAACACAAGTGGTATCATACTGTACATATTTTCTGAAACTATTTTTGTTTTTGTTTTCCACTTAATGTCTTAGAACCCCTTCCAATATCAGTATATAGAGAATGACTTCATTCTTTCAAATAGTTGCATAGTAGTCTGTAGTTTGGTTTTCCCAGTTTATTGTTAACATTTTTTGTTTCAAACAATTCCGACATGCTTTTAAAATAACACTTAAAAATAAAATAAAATAAAATGACACTCTTTTGTCCTGCCCATTACATTACCACCAAAGCTCCTCTAGAAAATTCACAACCTCGTCCCAGTTGCCCTGAGGAAAATCCCCACCAGGAACTTTAAGGCAAATTGCACCCCCTAGAGGCTTGGGGTGGTAATGGCAGGTGCTGCCTGCTGGAAAAGAGGTGGAGGCAGGTTTGAGGGAGTCAGGTGAGCAGTGGCAAAGAAAGAGGGTTAGAGACTGGGAGATGAGAGACACGGAGACCTGGAGGTCGAGGAAATTCCAGAGTCACAGTAGCTGGAAATGCCCATCCCATCCTTCCTTTCTGGAGCTTGTGGTTATTTTATGAGAGCTTTCCCCTGGCAGTCCTTTTTCCTACATCGGGGCTGAAATGACAGGGAGGAGTGGGTAGCCAGGCCTCCTCTAGGGCCCAGGCAGCAACTGGCTACTGGTAACAGGGCCACACATGAGGCAATGGGTCACCTGGTTGCCAGCCCCATGAATCTGGTAGGCTGTGGAGCCTCAGAGAATTCAGAGGCTGACAGATGTGTCAGAAGTAGTCTAGGCAGAGGGGCTCCGCCAGCCTCCTGCCCCTTACCCTGCCAGCCCCATGCTGCCCCTCCCACTCTACAACCTTCAGTGGCTTCTTTTCCTTCTGCATTAATCCCTAACTCGTCTGTTTGGCATTCAAGGCCTTCATGCTCTGAGTCTGTAATCAGAGGGAGCCCCTAGCCCCTTAGCACAGGACCTGAGACATGACTGGTGACACAGATGTTTGCTGAATAAATAAATGACTGAATAAATGTATCCTACTTTTCTAAACTGACCTCCCTCCATCTTCACCCCTCCATCCCATCCACATCCACACTTATTACACTCAACTTCTAAGTGCATTTTTCTGTATACTCTCCCTCCTTACTAGAATGCCCTCCTCTCTCCATCTCAAGGTGTCACCTGCAGGAAGCCCTGCCATCCTTCTGCTCTATGTCTCCTGCTCCAACCTTTCTCTGGAATCAAGCACACACTAGCTGCCCCACTTGGGAGTACAGCTCCTGGAAGACAGGGGTCAGCCTCCTCATGTTGCCCCCTTACTATCTGCCTCAGGTTGTTCAGAGCCAAGTACTGTCTCTCCCGAGCAGCAGGGCCTGGAGTTGGATTCCTGCCTCAGTTCTTAGAGAAGCAAGGGGTTTCTCCATGGAGGCCCAGCCCAGGCTGCCCCGAACAGTAAGGCAGGGTGCCCCTGGGGGCAGGACACAGCTTCCTTCCCGTGTTCCCCTGCAGAGAAGCAGCGGGAGCTGGCCCGGAAGGGGTCCCTGAAGAATGGCAGCATGGGGAGCCCCGTCAACCAGCAACCCAAGAAGAACAATGTCATGGCCCGGACAAGGTAGAGCCCCCCACCCCAACCCCGCTCCACCCCACCAGGGCCCTGCCAGCCAGCACCTATCTCTGCTGGTTCTGAGCCTCCCGTCTTTCCTCCCTCCTCAGGCCCAGCTCCTCTCTGAGAGGAGAGGGTCTCCCAGGATCCAAGGTGGCGAGGGTGGCGTAGGGGTGAGGGAGGTGGTCGGCACAGCCTAACCCAGTTCCTTGCCAGGCTTGTGTGCTTCAGTTGCCAATCCAGTCCCCACAATTCTCCACCCAGGCTGGTCGTCCCCAATAAAGGCTACTCCTCGCTTGACCAGAGCCCAGACGAGAAGCCACTGGTAGCCCTTGACACGGACAGGTGTGTACAGAGACATTGGGGCAGCCGGGCAAGCCACAGCAGCCTGTGCAAACACACAAGTGGGCTGTATAGGACGTACTTGCTATATTGTCAGAATTGGGGTGTTCCTCAGCCGGGAGCTCTCCAAGTGTGAACCCCCCCAAGGAATGGAACTTTTTACCTGGAGGTGGGGGAGAGCAGAGAGAGGAAAAGGCAACTATGCAATCTGCTGCTGTCCTGGGACAGCTGATCCAATGGCTGCCCCTAAAATGGGCCCTGATGCCTTGCATGGCACCCTGCCCCCTCTGAGGAAGGCGCCCTACTGCTGGGAACATACCTGGCTAGATCTGGACTTTGGGAAAACCCAACAAACCAGGGTAATTTGAGCCTAGAAAAAAAAGGAGGGAGGGCTCTGGGGGATTTAGGAGGCTAAGGGGGGCAATTAATTTAGAAGGGTGGAGCTAGGGAACCTGTCTTGAAACTGCATTCGCACAGCAAGCACCATTTTTACTGAGACCGTGCTGTTTATTTGGAAGTGTCGGGGAGGGGTGAGGTATTGACTGATGGCGGTGGGGGGAGGTAAAGAGAGTTTTCTATTTAATATATGGGAGTCACTTCCTCTCTGTTTTCTTTCCCCTGCGGCCAGTGATGATGACTTTGACATGTCCAGATATTCCTCCTCTGGCTACTCCTCTGCTGAGGTGAGGCCCCATCCCTTCCTGTCCTAAACACACATAAGCAGGCCCACCTCCAAGAGAAGGGGTGGGGCCAACGCCAAATCACACCCTGAGAGGAGCAGTGGGCAAAGCTAGGCGGAGCCCATGCAGGGGGTGGCCTGGGATAAGATCTGGCCGGAAAGAAAGGTGAGGCCTTGGACTCCGCCTCTAGTGCCAGGAGCCCAGGGTTAGGGACGGGGCTTGGACCTGGGTTGGAACAGGGCCCTTACCTAGACGACACCTTACGGGAGTGGGCCTGAAATGAGGGCATGGCCTGAATAGAGGCAGGACCTAAGGTGGGAAGTTGCCCTTAGAATGGGGTGCGGTGTGTAGCGGGACGGGGCCCCGGGAGGACGTGCTTGTAAGGGAGGCCAGAACTGAGGCTGGGGCCGAGGAGGTGCAAAGCCTGGGGTTTCGGAGAGACCTGGGATGCGACGGGCTGGGCGCCGATGGCCTGGGCGTGTGGCCCCAGCCCTGAGTGGTGCCTCCAGATGGCCCCGAGCCTGACCTCCCTCCCCTTTGCCTACAGCAGATTAACCAAGATTTGAACATCCAGCTGCTGAAGGACGGCTACCGGTTAGACGAGATCCCCGACGATGAGGACCTGGACCTCATCCCCCCCAAGTCCGTGAACCCCACCTGCATGTGCTGCCAGGCCACGTCCTCCACCGCCTGCCACATTCAGTAGCTGGTGGGGCCGCTGCGGCTGGCCGGGGTGGGGCCGCCGGGGACCAGGTTGGACCAGGCAGGGGCCAACCCCTCCCCAGCTCGTCCACCTGCCCCCGGCCCCCGCGCCCCCTACAGCCGCCAACCTCGTAACAGTCATTGCTTCCTCCTATGGTAGGACGTGTACCTCTGTGTGTTCATGGAGCCGGAGAAACCAAAACCGGGTCTCTCTCCACCCCCGGGAGTGCTGAGGAGGGGAGGGGGCGGTTTGTTCAGTTACTTGGGGGACCTCGCCCAGCATCCTGCCCCCTCCCCAAAGCTGCAGCCCAGTAGAGGAAAGGGGTGACTGGACTGCAGGGAGGCCAACAGTAATGAGTGGGGGAGGGATCACAAAGCCAGGGGTTTGGACCCACCCATGTGAAGCCATGAATCCCCCAGCACCAGCCAAGGAAAGGGGCTGGGAAGGAGAAAGGCCCAGGGCAGTAGAGGCAGGGCCCAGCCCTTTAGAGCCACCTCCACATGCCCCCCTGCTGGCCCATGTACCATCTGCGTTTCTCCCCTCATCTCTAGATGGGAAGCCTGACAAACGTGCCCAGTGGGGTATTGTCCCCCACCCCTTGGGGATCACTGCCTTCTTTCTCCTCTTTGCCTCATTCACCCGCTTCCTTCCTCTCTGGATTGTGTGGAGGGTGAGGTGGGCCTTACAGACAGCCAGAGTTTAGGGTGGTATGATCTGCCCTCACCTGCCTCATCCCCCCGCCCAACACACACACACACACACACACACACACACACACACACACACACGATCTGCCCTCACCTGCCTCATCCCCCCACCCAACACACACACACACACACACACACACACACTCTCTCTCTCTCTCTCTCTCTCTCTCTCTCTCTCTCTCTCTCTTACACTTCCGTTCTGTTCATTGGTCTCTGTCCCGGGCTGGAAGCAGGAGTTAAGGCTGGCCTTGAATGCCCCATTCCGGTCTCACTCTAGCCCAAGATCCCAGAGGCTGCTTCCCAGGAAGAATCTTCAAGGAAGCAAGCCTAAGAGAATACAGTGGCTGCATGTGTATGGCAGGGACAGCTTGGCAGAACGTGTGTGTGCCTGGGGCTGTGAGGGCGTGTGTCTACATCTCTGCATTGGGCCTGTGTCTCCAGATGTCTGCGGCATCCGCGGTGGGGAAGTGACTGTGTGACCTGTTAACAGTGTGAGAGGCTGCTCAGCGGTGCAGTCAGAAGGCTGGGTTCTGGTCCTAGCTCCAGCACTCTCCCCGTTATCTCCAACAAACCATTTATATTCTCTGGCTTTCAGTTCCCTCCACTGTACAATGAGCAGCATCTGAAATTAAGGTTCTTCCAAACCTGAAGGAATTTCTTCATAGGAATTTCTGTGGAGGTGGATAAGGAGGTCTCTGTGTTGTCTTTTGAGTACATCTGGTGGCTTCCTGAGTTGCACGTCAGTGTGGAAAAGAGAGGGGGAAGTTCCTGTGGGAGCTGTGTATGCCTGAGTACAATAGTATCTTTTGGGAAATGTGTGAGTGTGTGTCTGTGGATGTGCACGTGTACGTGGGTTTCTATGGTGTGTGTAGCTGTGTGGGGTGTCTGAGAGTCAGAATGTATGTACTGCTGCTTCTGCTGCTGTCACTCGGTGGTGGCAGGGGTGGGGGTGGTGGCTAGAAAAGCTGAGGATGAAAATCAAGAGGGAGAAGGTGACCAAGGCCCTCCCCTGGGCCCGGGCAGTATAGATCTGCCCCGTGCGAAGGAAAGCAAAAGCACAGATAGCCCACGCCTGGTCAGGTCTATGCCACACAAACCCCGTATCCCAGGGCCACGCCTCCATGCTGACCTCCCCCACATGCTGGCCAATCCACTCTAATATATACCACTCGCATGCTGCCAGCGTGCACAGGACACACCCACAGCCCAGTTCCTGGCTGCCAGTCCTGGGAGGTGGGAGTTGGAAGGGGGCGAGGGCAGTGAGAAGAGAGAGTAAGGCTGCTGCCTTAGGAGGGGTAGCACCTCTCCCTGCACCACACCCAGGGGCTGCCAGCTCCTGAGTGCTGAGGTGCAGCTCTCCACCCTCAACTCCTCCAACCCACGCCTAACTCCTCCAGTGCAGGGACCCTGGTTAGATGATGAGAAAATGCCAAAGGGAGGCAAGGACGGAGAAGGCACCTGCAGGACTCACACGGCCCATACTGGCCCCCACCTGAGCCTGTTTCTCCCCCCACCCCGCCCCGGTCAGCATACCCACCCCCCGTCATCTGGGCCCCAAAACCAAGCTTCCTACTACTACTACCGCCACCACCCCGGCCTCCTTGACTCACCCTTCGAGAACATGGGTACCTCCTCTTTTCCAGGCAGGGCCCCCGCCAAGGCTCACTTAGACTGCTGCCTTTGCTGCTGACATGCTGTGTGACTCTGGCCCACTGCTTAACCTCTCTGGCCCTGAGGAATAAGGGAAAGGCTCCCTCCCCACAAGATATACCTAATTCCCTGGCAGGCAAGGGCTTCTAGCCGAGGCAGTGTAGCAAGTGTAGTGGAGAGACGTACAAAGCTGGCAGCCAGCACTTTCTGGGTCTAGGGAAAGTGCATGGTTCCCTCCTTCTCTATGTGGGAGGTTGGAGGGGAGGAATCGAGGCCTTAGTTTGCCCCCTGCCACCCTTGCCCCTTGTAGATACTGCCTTAACACTCCCTCTACCCTCAGCTCTGGCTGCCACCCAGCCAGGTTTCTCCGTGCTCACTAATTTATTTCCAGGAAGGTGTGTGGAAGACATGAGCCGTGTATAAAATTTTTTTTAACATTTCCATCGCAGTATTGACCATCATCCTTGGTTGTGTATCGTGTAACACAAATAATGATATTAAAAGCATCAAACAAGCCAGCCTCAGCTCCCTACCTGGGGTGCGGGCAAGGGGCAGATGGGCCGGGAAGGGCAGAGGACCGATCCTCTGAACGCGCATTTCACCCTACCTCCACCTGTGGGTTCCCAGGCTAGGCCTGCCACTGACCAGCTGCAACGGCCCTGGATGACTCACTTGACCCCTCAGAATCTCTGTTTCTCTTCGTCACAGTGAGAAGCTTCGCCTAGAAGATCTCCAGGGACCTTGTGAACTCTTGGAAGTTGGGCTCTTTTGAGAGACTTGAGGCAGGAAGAGACTGGGGTAGGGAGGAAGTCAGACCTCTTCACCTCTCCGGGGATGGGGCTGAGCCAGGTGATATCATAATGGGCAGTGCCCATCCTAGAGAGGGAATCAGGGTGGGGGAGGAGCAAGAAGGCTGTGAGGGAGGGAAGCTGAGAGATCCTCCACAGGAGGGGGGTCGCAGCAGCTGGGGCACCTGCCGAGCTGTCTGGAAAAAGGGGGGGGGGTGGTCACTGATGTCTTGCAGGAGCCCCTGGTAGGTAGAGCCCACCACGGCATCCCCTAGACCCCACTATGTTCCTCCTTTCCCGTAAGACCAAGACCCCCATCAGCACCTACAGGGACTCCTACAGGGCTCCTACCTCCATCAAGGAGGTCTATAAGGACCCACCTCTGTGGGCCTGGGAAGCCAACAGGTTTGTGACTCCGGTAAGTGGCGAGCTGGGGCGGGGGTTGGGGGTCGGGCAGTCCAGAGTGTATGGCTGAGGGTGTCTGGATCACTGACAGTGTGTGGTTGTCATTATATGTTTGTAATTCTTTGTAGCTTTGTGTGTGTGTGTGTGTGTGTGTGTGTGTGTGATTCATTTGCTTAGCCATGGAATTTATCATGATATATATAAAGTAATACGAGATCCTGCCCTCATGGTGCCCTCCTACTCCACCAGGGTAGGAGATGGGGAGAGATAGATGATAATCAAGAAATAAATAAGAGTTTTGTAAATTGTCCTAAATTCTGTAAAGGACATAAACGGGGTACTGGAATTGGAAAGTAACCAGGGAGAGCTACTTAAATAGAAGTAATGAAAGAGGGCTCTCTCTTTCAAGGTGACATGAGCTGAGACTGGAAAGGTGAGTGAGAAATAGCCATGTGAAGAACTGAAAGGATAGGATTCCAGGCAGAGTGATCAGAAAGTGCAAAGGCCCTGAGGCTGCCTGTGGGCTCTACCTACAGGCATGTTTTTATGCATGCTTATTACAGTCTCCTGTGTCTGTACTTGAGGACAGGTGGCCAAGTGGGGTTGTGCGGCTTTCACAAAATGGAGAGAAGATCTGTAAGTCTAATTGTGACTCTGCCCAAGGGAGTTTATCTGTGTGTACCACCTAACAAAACTTTGCTGAGTACTTACATGTGTCAGGGACAATGTGGTTACAGTGAAGGGCCAAGCCATGCCTTTGAGGATCTCTCGGCAAAAAGTGAACAAAGTAGGACTGCCCAGTGTGGAACATGCACCAGCAGAGGCTTGTGCTGGTATAACAGCCAGAAAGCCACTCCCGGGACTTGAAGGGCAGGTCTGCTAAGAGATCCAGAAGAAGGACGCTCTGAGCAGAAGAGGAATGTGAGAAAGGGCAGCCCAGGGGCAGGGACCCACCAGGAACTGAGAACTGGAGCAGAGGGAGAGGCCAGCCCTATGGTAAGAGAGAAGCCTGCAGACCATGAAGGGCTTTAGGTTGTGTTGAGAAATGTGGTCATAATGGTCCAGACTTTTGAGCCTGGGAGTGTCATGCTTGGATTGTGAGTGACACACTCTGGCCACTGTGGCAGGAGATTGAAGGGGCTGGAGTTGAGGGCAGGAAGCCCAGTGAGGTGGTGAAGGATGAGGGAAGAGGATATAGGTGGGAGATAAGGAGAGACTGTAGCAGTGAAAAATAGGAGAGTATTTTTGAATAGGAGACTATTGTTGATACTCTCAATAGTACTCTCCTACTGTTGAATAGGAGAGTCTTTTAAAAATAATTTTTATAATTACAAAATAAATATATGCTCAATCAGAAAGTGGGGATCACTCAGAGAAGCACAAAGAAAACAGCCTATAATTCTCACTACCCAAAATAACTACCGTTAATTTATTATTATATGCCCTTTCAGGAAGCAAATATTTTTTTATGAAGGTGGTGTCATGTTATATACTAATATTTTGAATCTTGCTTTTTTCACAAAACCATATATCAAGTACATTTTCCTGTGTCAAAAATATTCTATAATGTAATTTTAATGACTATAGTATTTTATTTTATGAATGTACCAAAATATGGTTGAGGAAATTTAGATTATTTATAAAATTTTGCTAGTATAATTATTCTTGTACATTCTTTGTATATATCAACTATTCCCTTAGGATAAATTCATAGATAGAAATTGTTGAGGGAAAGGATATGTGAATCTAAAAAACTTTGCATATACGCTTCAAATTGCTGTGATAAGGGTTATAATAATCTACATGCCCACCAGCAAAATACGAAAGTGTCTGCCTGCTTTTCCAAACTCAATAGGAGGGAATTTTTAGGAAGCAGATAACACACCTTGGTCACCATCTAGATATAAAGAAGAGGGGAGAGATTAAGAGGACTTCTGGGTTTTGGGCTCTGGAAAACTGGAGGAAGGGCAGTGCTTCCAACTGAGATTTGGAATTGCAGATTAGAGAGAGATTAGGAGTTCATCTGGGGACAAAAATATTCAAGGGCTTCCAGGAAAAGATGTCTGCTGTGTAGCTGGATATACTTACCTGAAGCAAAAGAAAGAGGTTTGGGCTACAGACATGAATTCTGAAGTCAACATATAGGTGGTAGCTGAAGTCATAGAGATTGCCAAAAAAAGAGTAAGAAAGTGGCCAAGGATAGGGCTTTGGAGAATATCAATATTTCAGGAGTAGGTGAAGGAAGAAGAGCCATAAAAGGAGACAGTGATAGGATGAAAATCATAGAGAAACCAACAAAGACGGCATTATTAGACAAAGCTCGGTGTCAAATGCTGTCAGCACAGAAAGGAATCTCTTGGATGTAGTAACACTTAGCCGCCTGGCTAAACAGCTTCAGCGACTGGTGAGGAATGAAAATCAGATAGCAGTGGGATTAATAATGAAGGAAAAGGCTTCTGCTTCTGGCAATATGGTGGTCTAGAAACTCTGCAGGGCCCTCCTGCTTCCAAACAACTAGGTCCTGCATAAAAATTAATTTTCATTTTGTTTTGCACTGTCAGTGGAAATGAGTAGTAAGTATGCTAAGACAGGATTACCCTGAGGACAAACGCCACTATCAGTACTACAAGCAGGAGTTTAAGCCTTAAGCTAGCTGAAAGATGGAGCAACTGAACCTGTAAATTCCAAACTGAACCAGAAAGTCCAGTGATCTCTGGCTCCCTTCCTCCCCAACACACACACACACACACACACACACACACACACACACACACACACACACACAATGCATGTATATCTTCTATGGTGGAAAATATCCTCAATGTAGGTTTCCAGGAATCCTTAGAGTATGGTCAATTAAATCTGAGCTCACAATAAAAGACATAAGGAAACAAACCACCATATGACAGAGTCAACAGAAACAACAAACAGCAGACTTAAACCTCCAAGGATGTCAGATATTGGAAATAATAGTTAAAGAACACAAAATAATTATGAATTTTTCTGAGCAAAATGTGAATTCATCAAAATGAGGATGCAACAAGAGATTATATTTTGAAAAGAATGGACAGATTTTTTAAAGAAATGAAATTTTAGAAATAAAAGATATATGTGTTAAAACCCAAACTCAATGGATGGATTAAGGAGCAAATTAGACACAGCTTAAGAACATCAGTGAAATGAAAAACAGAGCAGGGGGACTTCCCTGGTGGTCCAGTGGTTAAGACTCCACGCTTTCAATGCAGGGGGCACGGGTTCCATCCCTGGCTGGGGAACTAAGATCCCACAAGCTGTGCAGTGTGGGGGAAAAAAAAAAAAAAAAAACAGAGCAAAAGAAATTTCCCAGAATTCAGCACAGAGAGACAAAGAGCTATAGAAAATATGGAAGAAACATTAAGCAATATGAAAGAAAGAGAAGATCCCACACAACTACTCGGGGTTCCAGAAGGAAAGAGCAGAAAGGAGAGTAGTCATTATCTGAAGAGACAAAGGCTCTTGATTTTCAACAACTAACGAGAAATGAATCCATGGATTCTTAGATAACACGTGAAACTGCACAACACCAGCTTAAGAGATGACCTTAAAAACATGCAGAGAGAAATTATTTTCAATGTGTCCTCCTTTCAAGAACAAAAGAAAGATAAAGACACTTACAGACAAAAACTAAAATATTTACTACAATAAGACTTATAATAGGGGGCTTCCCTGGTGGCACAGTGGTTAAGAACCTGCCTGCCAATGCAGGGGACACAGGTTCGAGCCCTGGTCCGGGAAGATCCCACACGCTGCTGAGCGGCTAAGCCCGTGCACCGCAACTACTGAGCCTGCACTCTACAGCCCGCGAGCCACGACTACGGAGCCCACGTGCTGCAACTGCTAAAGCCCTCGCGCCTAGAGCCCGTGCTCCGCAACAAGAGAAGCCACCGCAATGAGAAGCCCATGCACCGCAACGAACAGTAGCCCCCGCTCGCCTCAGCTAGAGAAAGCCCACGCACAGCAACGAAGACGCAACACAGCCAAAAATAAAAATAAATAAATTTTTTTAAAAAGACTTATAATAAAGGAACTTCTAAAGGATACATTTTGGGGAGAAGGAAATGACAACAAAAGGAAGGTCTGAGATGCAAGAAGGAATAGTGAGCTAAGAAACTGGTAAACATGAGATAAATTTAAACATTGTCCATAGAAAATAATTATAATAATTTTTAAATTTAAAGAAAGAACCAAAATATTGGAAAACAATATCATGTAAATTGTATATTGGAAAACAATATCATGTAAGGTACAAGGATAGGAAAGGAATTTTTACAAAAACTGTCATTATTCACAGATGATACAGTTGTGTTTATAGAATCTACAAATTATTAGAATAAGAGAATTTAGAAAGTTGGATGAATTTAAGATAAGAAGCATATTTAGGAAGCATAATCTTAAAATATATATATATCATTTTAGCAACAAAGAGTGAGAGTAAGTAGAAATAAATCTAACAATGTGTGCAAAACTGAATGGATAATATTATAAAACTTTGAATACCTTAAAAAAAATACTTAAATGAAGAGGCATAACATGCTCATGAATAGGAAGAGTCACTAACATAAAGATTCCATGCAATTCTGATTAAAATCTCAACAGGAGTTTTTGAAGAATTTGACAAGCTGTCTCTAAAATTTATAGAGAAGAGCGAAGGCCCAAGAACTAGCTAAAACACACCTGAAGAAGAAGGGGACTTGCCCAGTCAGATATTAATATTTATTACCAAGCTATAGAAATCCATAAAGCATAATATTACTGTAGGGATACACAAATTGATTAATGGAATAAAACAGACCAGAAATGGAGCCACACATATATGGAAACGATATACAACAGAGATGACTGAAAGTAAAGCTATGGGAAAAGATGTATCAGGCTTGGGGTGGCATTACCAATCTGTGGGATAAGATAGATTACTCAATGAGACAACTGGTTATCCATGTGGACAAAAATTAAATTGATCCCCTAATTCACACCAAACCCCCAAACAAATTCCTGACAGATTAAGGCATAAATATGGAAAGTAGAACTATAATTTTAGAAAAAATTATGACATTATCTCCATTATCTTAGATTATGGATGGATTTCCTAAGTCACAAAAGCACCACATAAGAGATGAATAAATTCAACTATGTTAAAATTAGGAACTTATGTTCATCAAAAGACACCAAAAAGAAAATGAAGTTACAAGCCACCAGCTGAGAGACGATAACTGCAACATGTAACTGACAAACGAATATGTAGAATATATAAAGAACTATAATTCTCTGGGTTAAAATGAACACGTTTTGACTCCTTCCTAAAACCCCTTGAAAACTACAATAAATGCATATTTAAGACATAAATTTGCAAGAATAGTGAGAAGGAAGGACAATGACAACAAAATTTCAGAAGCTGGAAAGTGTGATAGATAAGTAGTAACTGACACAGCAGATCTGAGAAAGCTGAATCCAAAGCCAGCAGTGGGAAACACAAGACATAATTCAACTTAAAACTGCAGAATTTTTAAAAGGCTCAGAAATTGGTAATACTAGGTTTCTTTGGAACAGAAGATGGGACAGGGCCAAGGCTGAAACAATAATGATTTGAAAGCTAAGAAGCAATTAAACCCCCTCTTCTATTCCATGCTGTAGGGTGACTGCTCGCACAGCAGAATTAGGGTCTCTGCAAAAGTCAGAAGGCTTATTTTTTTGGCAAGGATCTCAGGACTGGAGATTCCAGGCCCGGCTAAGTGCAGGGTACCGTACTGAAAACAGATGAACATCCGTATGCTGAATGCTAAACCCCCAGCAGCCCTCTTCTCCACTAGGTTCTCAGAACAATGGCAGCTAGATCACTACTCTCAAGCCAAAGACTGAAAGAGTATCTTCCAAGGGATCTGATCAGCCCAAGAGAAAAGACCTACAGATGCTGACAGAGTTTGCAACAAATAGTCTAGCCAGAGCATCCTACAATGATGCCCACCCACAGCTCAAAGCCTCCAATGAGCCTTTTTAGTCTCCTACTCATAAACATGAGCAGACAATCAAAGATTACAGACATCTGAGGAAAGCCTCGAATGGAAACACTGAAGAGTCTGTGAGTTCTTCTAAATGATTGTGTGTGTGTGTGTGTGTGAGCGTGTCTGAGTGTGTATGTACATCTATGAGTGTATCTGGGCGCACAGATCTATGTGTATGTCTGGATGTGCATGTGTTTGTGTGTATGTAAAACTCAGGGGAGTGCTAAGTCTTGGGGCCCCTCCACCCATATGGAGTATGACTGTGTAGGATCTGCCCACAGAACAAAACCTCAGCTGGGCACGGAGGATCCAAGAAGCCCCTCAGCTGAGGGGTTTTCAGGGGAGTAGGAGCACTAGAAGCAGCAAGGTCTCATCCCAGGCCAAGAGAAGCCTCTGCTCTTCAGATCATAAAGATGAAATGCGGTGCAACGGTGTCATCCCAGCACCTTGCTGCCCACTATGATGAGAAAGTCCTTTCTGGTGTCTGACTTTGCTGGGCATCCCACCGCTGTAACCCAGCTGTCTTTTCATCCCAGCTGCCTACAGAGACGTGGGCCCACAACTAACTTGGCAATGTGCCTTTAGCTGAGGACAAGGGGACCCTTGATCTGGGCTTCTACAGATCCAGCCAAACAAGGGGTGTTGGGATAAGATGAGGTGAACCCCAAGAAGCAGAGGGGCCCAGAGCCTGAACAAAGATCAGGAAAAAATCAGGACAGGATGAGGACCAGCACAACGTAAATGTCAGGGTCAAGGGTAATATTGGTGTCAAGATGAGAGCCACAGCAGAATTAGGGTCAGAGAATTAGATTTTAAAGTAGGTGCCCCTCTGGCCCCATCCTTCATCTCCTTCAAGGTGCCAGATTCACAGAGAGCCCTTCCTGTCCAAAACACCTGCCTAAGGTAGCCAGCTCCCAGGGCAGCCAGCCTTTCCTGAGGTTGTTCCACGGGCCTGTTGCTCTGTTGGGGAAGACCCAGGCCATGCTCCCAGGCAGCACACAGTCTGGAAGAAAGAGGACAGGAACACCGAGCTCTGCCCTTATAGGTCCCAGTCAAGGAAAGGACAGAAATAAGAACATCAGAAAACCACTCTGACTGAGGGAAAATGTTGGGTTCCAAGTCCGAGCCTTGGATGGAAGAAAAGGAGAAAAGGGTGATTCAAGCAAAAGAACTATGCAGAGGGAACCAAGGCTGGCCTGGGGATCCCTCTGGCATAGGGAGAGGGTTGGGAGACCCACCTGGGCTGACCTAAATAGGGGCTAAATCTAGGTCCAGCTGGATACCAAGGCTGGGGTCTCCATGCCCCTAGCCATCTCCTCCCCTCTCTCCTTGCCAGGCCCTGACTCAGACTGTGAAGCGCCACGTGGATCCTGAAGCCCTGCAGAAGATGGTCAAGTGTGCTGTGCAGGACTACAGCTATAAGAGTTCCATACCAAGCCACCCCTACTTGCCTGAGAAATACTGGCTCTCTCAAGAGGAAGGTAGGGCCTCACGCATCACCCAACTGTGACCCCATTCAGTGACCCCAACAAAGACCCTACACCTGAACCCAACTTGACTTCTGACCTCCACCCTGATCCTATACAAACCTTATCCCCATCCTCGACCAGGGCTTCTTCTCTAATTACCCCCATTCCAGCTTGATTCCCAACCACCTGGCCTGACCTTGATCCTGACCCCTGACCCTGGAGGAGGAGGTCCAGGCTCTGCCTTTTGGGAGCTCCCAGTCTATGCCAAAGAATTGGAAGAGGCCTGGGCCTTATCCCTAGAGAGAGGGAGGGAGCATTAGCCTCCTCCAAACAAATTCCTCCATGTGTATTCCGGTGCTATCTTCTCCCATCTTCTTAGTGACCCTGTTCCATCAGGTTCCCTTCTCTCCTGCGTCCCTCTGCCGCACCACATCTCTCTCCCCTCAACCTGGAAGCCTTTTCTAATTTCCTCCTGTCTAAAAATTCTCTCTCGCTCCTCCCCTTCACAGCCAAGATTCTTAGAAATAGAGTCTATGTCTCTACTTCCTCACTCCTTATGCTTTATGAGAAGTTATCTTTCTCATTTGGTTAGGTGTTTATTATGTCTTCCTGTACATTCCAAAAGAACAGAGAGTCTTGTTTTATTTAGAGCTGTGCCCTCTCCACCTGGAATAGCAGCAGGCGTCATAAGTATTTGTTGAATGAATTGATGATTAATCTTCAATTGAAATTGGGAGTCTGCATCTCCTACACTCATGTTTAATGTTTATTAAAACTGATCTTGTATGGTTCTAATTACCTCATCCATGGGACTCTTCAGTCTTTTCCTCATGAGACCTACCCTATGTATTACACTCTGACCACTCTCTACTCTGTGAAACTCCTTCCTTCCTCAGCTTCTCTGATGCCTCAAATTCCTGGGTCTCTTGTCTAATCATTCTGGAAACATGGGGTTCCTCGGAATGCTGATCGGAGCCCTCCTCTCTCCTTATTCCTCTCCTGAGACCGTTTAATCTAACCCACATCTTTAATTACTGACAACTCTAAGCCTTTATTTCTACTCTTGTCCTCTTACCAGGATTCCACTTTCCTTTATCTGATTATGATCAAATATACCTGAATGGCCCCAAACACTTCAAACTCAGTATGTCCAACCCACCAACCTAGAACTCCAAGTCCCAACACACTGTCCCACACATACACGCACCTGCTCTTACTCTAGGGCTCCTAGAACTCCTTTCCTAATCTCTCACATGTATTCTTTAACATTGTTAGCGTGGTGGATCAGAGAGGAACTTACAGGACACTTAGGTGACTGGATGGGTGGGGCTTCGGAGGGTTTTAAGTAGAGAACTGTCTTGGTCAGATTTTCATTTATCATAAGTGCCCCAGTTTCTATGTAGAGATCGGATTGTAGGATTTCAGAATGAGGCAGGAAGACCAGTAAGCTAATAACAATAATAAAAACAATAATAATGTGATGATGATGATGATGGTAGTTTTCTCTGTGCCAGGCATTGTTCTAAATGTTTTACATATAATAACTTATTTAAATCTCACAACGACCCTATGGGGTAGATAGTATTATTACCCCCATTTTAAAATTAAGGAAACAGAGACAAGGTGAAATTAATTAACTAGATCAAGGTCACACACAGTTAATATCTGGCAGAGCTGAAATTTGAACCACAGGAGTCGGTCTACAGAGTCCATCCTATTAACCATGACGTTCTTGTCTCCTGGTTTAGGCACTGCAGAGATACAGGAGTGATATCATGGGGGACTGGAAGAAAGAATAGAGTCAAGTGATTTTAAGGAGGCAGAATAAGCAAACTTTGAGCCTGGATGTGGAAGATGAGAGGGAGGATTTGGGAGGAGGCCCGTTTCCAGGGTTTCCAGGTTGGCTGATTCAGAGAGGGTGGTGCCAGGATGAAAAGTGCTCAGCTCAAAGGACCCAGGCTCCACTCAGAAGCTTGTCTTAGGTGGGATATAGGCTGCATCTCAGTGCCTAAATAAGACAAGTATGGGGCCAGGCTGGGCTTTTCTGGCCTACGGGAGACGAGTGAGAGTCCAGCTTTGTGCTGGGGATCAGAGGAAAAGCATCTAAGGGGTCCCAGATCCTGGGGCAGAATAAGGAGTAATACTGTCTTATGTCTCCACCCCTATGATCAAGCAGACAAACGCAACCCAAACCACCTGTGCGGTAACCGGTATAATACATGGAGGATGGGACCTTACAACTGTACGGGCTGGAACAAATGTGCCACATACCTTCCTCGGCTGCCTAAGGTATCTACTGTGCCCAGCAAAGATGCCTGGGGCCTGGGACCACCCCCCACTCCCCATGTGCCTCCCAAACCACAGTGTCTGATATTTCACCATTAGTTTCTCATCCCTTTCCCACCAACAATGCTCCAAGGCCTTTTCCCATCTGTGAGACTAGGGTTTATAAAAGAGTCCAGCCACGGCCCCAGGCATGAAGAAAGAGGGAAGATGTAAGGATACCAGGCAAGAGTAGGGGCTCTTAACTGTAGGTTGATGGCCGACCTCAGGTTGACTGAACCCTTCTGAATCAGAACTTCCTCAAGAATCAGAATCAGAATTTTTCATAAGTTCCCCAAGTGATTCTGATGGGCAGGTAACACTGCAATATTGAAAAATCCCTATTAGGGAGACACAAAGACACAGCTACGCAGAGTCGGCTAGACAAAAAAGGGTAAAATCAGAGGCAAACGGTGGGACAGGGATGTCAGAGGTGCAGGTCCAGACCTGGTCCACCTACAGCTCCACTTCCCCCACCCCCACCACCTGGGAGGCGGAGTAAACCGCGTTGCCCAGCGACAACCCCAAACACCCAGAACGTGGGAGAGTAGGGGAGCTTCTGGAGGGCGGCAGAAGGCGCGGCCTGGGACTAGTCTGCGTGTTCTGGGAGAACCCCCAAAGGAGGAACTCTTCCGGGTCAGAGCTTGAGGCAGCGTGTGTGCCACTTCCAGGAGACCGGGATGGAGACAGCAGTTCGAGGAATGCCCTTGGTGTACCCTCCTAAGCCGGAGCGACTCAACGCCTACGGTAACAGATGGTGGGGCAGTGGAGGGAAATGGGTAGGCCAGAAGGACGGAGGGATGGAGACCCGAGGTACGGGGCGGAGGCCGAGGGCCCTGGAGAGGCTGTAACCTTGTCTCTATCTGTTTGTGTCTCCATCTCTTCCTGTCTCTGACCCTGTCTCTTCCCATTCCTGTGACTGTGTCTGGGTCTCCCGGGCTCGGGGCCCGCGGGCGCAGAGCGCGAGGTAGTGGTGAACATGCTGAACTCGCTGTCACGGAACCAGCCGCTGCCAGAGATCACGCCCCGCTGCGGGTGTGTGGACCCGCTGCCGGGCCGCCTGCCCTTCCAGGGTTATGAAAGCGCTTGCTCGGGCCGCCACTACTGTCTGCGCGGCATGGACTACTGCGTCGCCGGGCCACCCTGCACCGAACGTCGCCTGCGACTTTTGCGCACAGAGCAGCCGACTGCAAGGTTCGCAGGGCCGCGCGCGCAGTAGCCGGGCCCCGCCCCCAAAACAAGCCCCGCCCCCAGAGTCCCCCCTACCCCAGCTGCGGACGCTCCATCCTAACCACTTCTAGCCCTGACCTGCCTCTGTGCCAGACCCCACCCCGCCTCCAGCCCGCGCGGTCCGCTTACTGGCGCCTCCCTGTCCCGCCCTGGGGCCTCACGGCCTGAACGTACGGCTGAGGCGGGAGAACCTGCACGGAGATACCCGAGTTCCTGATCCTGTCCCTCCTGAACTGGGCTCAAGGTCAACCTGGCTCCTATACGTCTTCTGGAGGCTCTGCCCGAGGGTTTCTTTGAGGAACAAACTCCGCACACCAGTTTGCTCCCCCTTCCCACACCCGCCGGCCCCGCCCCCTACCTGGTCACCCGGCCCTGGAGACGCAGGTTCTAGCTTGCGGCGTGCCATGTGTCCTCAGAACAGTGTCCCCTATTCCTGGGCCTCAGGTCACCGTTGGTAATGGGCAGGGTCATCGCTGGGTTCTAAGAAGGCAAGGAAGTGGTGACCGCATTACCAGAAGGGCCCTGGCCTCCTCGGAGCCCCGCACCACCTCTGGAGGTAGACAGCCTCGCGTGTTATTGTGGAGGAAACTGAAGCTCGAGCGCTCAGCCGAAGCCCAGACTGCAACGCGGTCTTTTCCCTGCACTTGGCGTTAGACAAGGCTGGCTGAGCCTGGGAGAACTCCAATGTCCGCGTCTGTCTAGAGAGCTGTGAAAGGGGGAGGGAGATCCTGAACCCTGTCCCTAACCCCGTGGTGATACCCCGTCCCTCCCCAGGCTGAGAGAGACTGATTCATTGTGCAAAACTGGGTCTTATCCCTCACAAGGGCGTGGAGGAGCAGGAAAGTGCCTAAGCCTCAGAAACGTCGCCTCGTCGATAAGCTGGAGTAATTGCTGTCCCATGTTGAGGATACGGAGGCTCCCAGGTCCTCAATGACTGTACCCCAACCTTCCCCAGAGTACAGCATTCTCCGCCGCCCAGCCTGGGCGGCAGAAACGAGGCCTTAGAGGGAGAGGGACTTTAGGTGTCTTCCCAGAGGCGACGTTTCAAGGTCTTGAAGAGACAGGAGGCCAGAAGGGAGGATCTCCGAGCAGTAGGACTGACACCTGAAGTGCGGCTCAGAGTCTTGGTCTGGGTTGGGGCGTAGAGGGAAGTCAAAAGGCCTGACCCATTCCTGCCCACCGCTTCCTTCTCCAGGAGTGTATCGCCCTGCGAGTACCGGAAGGGAATGCAATGTGCTGTTATAACTCCCCCGCCGTCATACTACCCTTGTCCGAACCTTAGGTAAATCTGGCGCGCACACATGCAAATGCGCACCCACACAGAAGCTGTAACCTTGGCATGGCGGGGGACCCAGGGACTAGTTGGGATAACTGACCGCTGCGATGCACCGACTGGAAGATGACACCAGGGGGCGATGGTGCCATGGGGAAGTCAAAGCTGGCAACTAAATGAGAGGGCATGGAGATGGCATTGAGGGTTTACAGGTTGGCAGTGGGGCTTAGAGTCAAGAGATCAGGGCGTTAGGTTCAGGGCTTGAATTAAAGTGTAAAAAGTCAGTGTTAGGGAGCGGGTATTGGGAGTCAAAAATTTAACAGTAGAACCTGAGGTCAAGAGGTCAGTGTTGGAGCCTAGGGCCATTATTCGGGACAAAATGTTGGGATAAGATTAGCGCTGAGAATTGGAGTCAGACATATGAGGGTCCAAAAGGGCCAACCCATCTCTCCCCACAGATGGGAAACAAGTCACTTCAAGAAGACCGGTGGCCCCCAGAGAAACAACTATGTCTTCCACCCTGAGTTTGTGTCCGAGACCTATCCTGACTACCACTGCCGGTAGAGCCCGGGCTGCCCGGGGCCAAGGGGGCTGAACAATAAATAAATTCTTCATCCTAAAGGCTGCCTCTCATGTCCTTACCCAGCAGGATCTGGCAATGAGGAGCCAGTCACTCAGGCCTCTGCCAAGCCCCCTCAACTGAGATAGAGTTTCTCAAAGTCATCTTGCCCTGAGCCCTCCCCACTCCATCATCTCAGTACTTGCCTTGGGTGGCCCTGAGTGCCCTCCTGACGCATGGCAGTAGCCCTATGAGGGGCATGACCTCCTCCTTTCCATCCCAGAGCCCAAACTAATGGGCCCACCTAGCCACGCAGGAGGGCCCATCTACCTCCCATCCTAGGAGGGCCCCACAGCTGCCATTTCCCCAATATCCCACAAACCTAGATGTCCCTTCACCCCCATATCTCAGTGGACCCAGAATCGCCCATCCTGCAGTCAGAGCCATGTCCCTATACTCAAAGCTCTTGATCTCTGTTCCCAGAGTCTCCGTCACAGCGACTCCAAAGTCCATGTTCAGATACCCTTGCTGCCCTCCCCCACCCAAGGCCAAGAGGTCCAAAACAATTTTAGAGGGTTTCATGATCAAGAAATTTCAAATTACAAAACAAGCCCTGCATCATCAGAAAATCTACAAACAACAAATACTGGAGAGGGTGTGGAGAAAAGGGAACACTTTTGCACTGTTGGTGGGAATGTAAATTGATACAGCCACTATGGAGAACAGTATGGAGGTTCCTTTAAAAACAAAAAATAGAACTACCATATGATCCAGCAATCCCACTACTGGGCATATACCCAGAGAAAACCATAACTCAAAAAGACACATGCACCCCAATATTCATTGCAGCATTATTTACAACAGCAGGTCATGGAATCAACCTAAATGCCCATCGACAGATGAGTGGATAAAGAAGTTGTGGTACATATATACAATGGAATATTACTCAGCCATAAAAAGGAACGAAATTGAGTCATTTTTTGAGACGTGGATGGATCTAGAGACTGTCATACAACAGAGTGAAGTAAGTCAGAAAGAGAAAAACAAATATTGTATATTAACGCATGTATGTGGAACCTAGAAAAATGGTACAGATGAACCGGTTTGCAGGGCAGAAGTTGAGACACAGATGTAGAGAACAAACGTATGGACACCAAGGGGGGAAAGCTGTGGGGGGGGGGTAGGTGGGGATGGTGGTGTGATGAATTGGGCAATTGGGATTGACATGTATACACTGATGTGTATAAAATTGATGACTAATAAGAACCTGCTGTATAAAAAAAATTTAAATTAAAAAACAAACAAAATTAAACAAAGCCCTGGGGGACTTCCCTGGTGGCGCAGTGGTTAAGAATCCGCCTGCCAATGCAGGGGACATGAGTTCAATCTCTGGTCCAGGAAGATCCCACATGCCACAGAGCAACTAAGCCTGTGCGCCACAACTACTGAGCCTGTGCTCTAGAGCCCGTGAGCCACAACTACTGAAGCCCACGTGCCTAGAGCCTGTGCTCCGCAACAAGAGAAGCCACTGCAATGAGAAGCCCGCGCACTGCAACGAAGAGTAGCCCCCACTCGCTGCAACTAGAGAAAGCCCACGTGCTGCAACGAAGACCCAACGCAGAAAGAAAAAAAAAAGCCCTGTTTCTCTGTCCCTCAGGGAGCAAGCGGTGGGGTGTTCTGGAGCCTCTAGGATCTTCAGTATTTTTGCACCCCATTCCTCCTGGGTGCAGCTGTATAGCGGGGCACGCCCACCTCCTCGCAGCAGGGGCACTTCTAAGGGCTGCCACGAAGGGGAGTGGGTGGGGGAAGACTGCAAAATACGGAGCAGAATCCGGTCTTCTCAGTCCCTGATCTCAGGCACTGCTGGTCTGGTCCGGTGGGAGCTGACAGCTTGGGCCTCCCGGCTGATGGAACTAGGCTCCACTCCGTGGGGTCCTTGATTGGATCCGACCTGCACTGAGCCGCTGAGATCCTCCCAGAATTCCGCTACCCTTTTTCCATATGGAAAAAGAGCTAATGAGAGCGTTATACCGAGACGGCCTCAACCTCCCCAAATCTGGAGGAAAAGGAATCCCAAGGGCCAGCTCTGTCCCTTTACCCTGCGGCTCGCTCCTTCTCATACACATCCCAAATTTAGCCGGCAGGTGCGAGAACCCTAACCTTCGACAGCTGCACCTCCCTCCAGAACTACAGTTCCCAGCAGACCTGGGGCAGAGCCCCGCCCGCGTGCGGGTAAGCGATGGTCCAGAGGGGGCGGGCCTGCAGGCGGGGGGCGGAACCGGGAGGCACCGGGCTGGCGGCGGGCCCGAGCTGCCAGGAGCTGGGCACAGAACAGAAGAGGAAGGTGGGGGCTAAGGGGCGTGAACTCAAGTGCGCGTGACAATGTGGGAGGATGGTCGGGCGCCAGGGGCGGAGCTGGACTCCGAGACTCTAGACGAGACCGAATGACTGGGGCGTGGCCGAGCAGCCAAGGGGCGGGGCTCGAGGACGGCCTCAGCTGTTCCCAGCTAGGCAGCGCCCCGCGCCGCACCGTGGCAGCTCAACTTCTGCTAACTTGGAGGGGATCTGCGGGAGCCTCCATTCACCCCCACTTCTGGGGTCACTTCCGTGAGTGCGCCCAGCGGGAAGACCTTGGGGGGTTGCTGAGGGAAAATATTTCCTGAACTTTCTCTCTGACACATGAATAGGTGGGGCGAGCCTGGACACCTGGGCCCCTTCTTCGGCCGCGGTTCCCAGCGGGCGACCGCCCTCTTGACCTCAGTCTGTCCTTTCGGACATTATAGCTGCAGCGCTGGGAGTGGGTGTAGAGTATTCCAGGCTGTAGGCTCAGTCACTCTATACCCCCGGATCCGCTCGCTGGGCAGGACGGGGAGAGGGCCCGGATAGAGTTGCCTTTGGCATTTCCACCCCCCACCCTACCCCTGGGAATTGTGTTGGACAAAGGACCCAACGTGGAATGGCCTCCTTTTAGTTGGGCTAGGCCCGACCCTCCCCCTTAAACATGACTAGGGGCTGGAAGCCAAGACTGAGGTTGACTGTCAAGTGGGGAGAGGCTTGGCTAGGGCAAACCCTACCTGCCAGCATTAGCCTGTGGCTGGCCAGATGGCGGAGGCGGCAGATTACAGGGGTTTCTGGCACCACCGTTAACACCAGAATCACAGTTCCTCCCCCACAGCCCCTGTACCAGATGCCATTAAAATCACCACTTCCCATCCCCAAGAAGCCTTCCTGGGGCAAGTAGCAGCACCAGCCCTTGGGAATACAGGTCTCACCATGCCCACAACCTCCTGATGGAAGCCTGTCCCACCCTCTTGGCCACAAAGCTCCTTTTCTCTCCTGCATTCAGATAGCCAGTCAGACCATTAGCTCCCTGTCAGGGTTAAGCTGGGATTTTGGATTCAGGCAACACTGCTACCTGAGTGACTTCAAACAAGTTCCTTTTTCTGTTTGGGCCACTGTTTCCTCATCTATAAAATGGGCACTGCAGCTGTGCCTCCTATTCAGCATTATTGTTAGGGTTGGATGCCATGGTGGCATTAGGGAGACCAGCAGAGGGCCTCTGGGTTTTTGTCCTCATCAAAGAACCTCAGAACCCTACAAAGTAAAAATTCTCAAGACCTAAGTGTTTGAAAAGGCTTTTGAGGTCACCTTGGTGGACTGGCCATGCCTCCAGGGGTCATGAGATAGGCTGACTTAATATGAAAGTTTTGAGGATGAGCAGTCTCTGTCCTACTCAGATACGGACCCTTTCTCCCTATTCCCTTAGTGCCCAGAATGGGGCCTTGGTTGTCTCGAATGAATTGAATATAAATGTACAGCTGGTCTGGCCTGGGCCACCTAAGGCCTTTGGGTCCTGCTTAGCTTAAGGGCATCAGCTAAAGGCTATGCCTGCATTTTCCAGGAAGGCTTTTCCAGCCTATACCTACAGGAAGGGAAGTCCATAGTAGGTTGGGGGAATTTTGAAGGCTAAGTTGTATGGGATGAGAGGAAGGGAAAAAGAGACTGTTCTAGACCAGCTGGAACTGACCCGTTTAGGGAGTTGGGGGAGGGAGCTCAGAGAATAAGGCCCTGAGATAGAACCTCACTGGGGTGGGGGGGGCATTATGGGGAGCTGTATGTTGACATCTGGGATAAAAATTCCAATCTGCACCTGGCACCTGGCATTCTTGATAATCTCTTCATGGGAGAGGTGGGGGAAGTGAGAACGCTGAGCAATTCTGGTGTCTCCTTGGAAATTGCTGGGGACTGGCATCTGGGAGGAGTCTAATTGCTGTTTGCCAATCGCCCTCTCTCCTTCCCTCCAGCTGGAGCAGGTGGGCAGCCAGCAGGCTGGCAGTGTATGTCTGTGTATGCACGTGGCTGGTGCTATTTCTTTGCTGGACTCTGCCCTGAGGGCTGAGACAGGAAGGGTCAGTAGCCTTGAACAGCAGGTTTGGACACACACCTCCTCCCAAGTCTGTGTTTCTGTGTAGTCATATCTGAATCTTTAGCATGCAGTATATAAGAGTGGATTGTGTAGTAGGGGGTGTCTGATTGCCAGAGAGCTGGTAGGTGGGGGAGAGAAGTTGGCCCAAGATGGGTGGGTGAAATTTCCTAAAGCAGGTGGCCTGAGGATTGAGGTTAGGAAAGAACTGAGCTTGGTAGTCATAGGATAGGCTTGGCTGAAAATGGAATCAGAAGGACAGGTGAGAGCATGTATGCCTTGAACTTCAATTTGCAAAGCTCACACTCCTGAACTTCATCATGGGGGTCATGAGCAGCTCCCAAAACTAGGGAGAGATGTAATCTGGTAAGTGTTTTAGAAAGATCACTATAGCTGCTGTGAGCAGAAGGCATTGGAGGAAAACAAGTTGAAAGCAGGGAGGCCTATCGGGGAGGTGTTGCAACGATACAGGGGAGAAATGACAGTGCTCTAACTAGGGTAGGGGCAAACAGGACAGTGGGTGAGTGCTAGAGACAAAGCCAGAAGGTAGCTGGCCCACAGGTGTGGTGCTGGCAGCAGAGCAGGAAGGTGGGCAGGGAAATGGACTTGGTGATCCTGATGGCTGAGAGCAGAGTGGAGTTTGAGAGCAAAGAGAGGGAGATGGGAGAAGACACCAAGCCCCCATGCTAGGCTCCTGACCCCAGTCCTAAAGTCCAAACCCAACCTCACCCCCCCTCCAAACCAGGCCCTTGGACTGAGTCTGGCTTTGAGTATCTTCTCTAATCTCCAGATTTAATATGGCTTCTGACTCAAGATTAAATTCCATGCCTGAACTGTTCCCCTTCCTCTCTCCTCTCCCGCTCCCCACACAGGGAAGCCAGCCTCCTGCTGTGTCAAAGGTCTTAAGGAGCTGGCTTGCTTATCCCCCCTCTCCCACCATGGCCACATCTCTGGGAAACCAGACCCTCTCCAGATTCCTCTCCTCTTCAGGCTGAACTGCCCCCATGTGTGATCCAGGGAGGCCTGATTAATTCTGTGATCCTGGACAGCTCCCTGACCCTGTCTGGGTTTGTTCCTCTACCAGGAAAATGGTGATGCATACCATCTGCCCCTCCCCTTCAGAGTCCTGACTAATTTTGGCAAGCAGTGGGGCCCATGAGAAAGGGTAGGTAAAATGCAGACAGAACGACCTGGTAAGAGTAAAGCCCTTTCGTCCCAGTATACACTTTCCCAAAATATACACTTCTTTCTTGTGGCAGCAAATGTAAAAACTATGGAAGGAGAAAGCTCAGTTCCACCTCTCTCTTCCCCTTCCTGACTCAGGCAGGCCAAGTTCAGATGGGCTTTGTCGGGTGGCCCCACTGCCTGCTCCTTCCTTAACTGGGGGCTGATGCCCGAGAATCCTCAGGAAAAGAGCCAGGCCTACCCCCGCCGCCGCCGACCTGGGAGCCACACAGGTCGTAAGAGCCCCGAGGCTGTCGCAGCTGCAACCATGTACACCTTCTTGCCTGACAACTTCTCGCCTACCAAGCCCAAGCCGTCCAAAGAGCTGAAGCCGCTGCTGGGCTCCGCAGTGCTGGGGCTGCTGCTGGTGTTGGCCGCGGTGGTGGCCTGGTGCTACTACAGCGCCTCTCTACGCAAGGCGGAACGCCTGCGGGCCGAGCTGCTGGACCTCAACCGCGGTGGCTTCTCCATTCGCAACCAGAAGGGCGAGCAGGTCTTCCGCCTGGCTTTCCGCTCGGGCGCATTGGACCTCGATTCCTGCAGCCGCGACGGCGCCCGGCTTGGCTGCTCTCGCACCGCGGATGAGCGCCCACTGCACTTCTTCATCCAGACTGTGCGGCCGAAGGACACGGTCATGTGCTACCGCGTGCGCTGGGAGGAGGCAGCGCCGGGGCGCGCGGTGGAGCACGCCATGTTCCTGGGCGACGCGGGGGCGCACTGGTACGGCGGCGCGGAGATGAAGACCCAGCACTGGCCCATCCGCCTGGACGGCCAGCAGGAGCCTCAGCCCTTCGTCACCAGCGACGTCTACTCCTCCGACGCCGCATTTGGAGGCATCCTCGAGCGCTACTGGCTGTCGTCGCGCGCAGCTGCCATCAAGGTCAACGACTCAGTGCCCTTCCACCTGGGCTGGAACAGCACGGAACGCTCTCTGCGGCTGCAGGCACGCTACCACGACACGCCCTACAAGCCGCCCGCCGGCCGCGCTGCTGCGCCCGAGCTCAGCTACCGCGTGTGCGTCGGCTCCGATGTCACTTCCATCCACAAGTACATGGTGCGGCGCTATTTCAACAAGCCATCGAGGGTGCCAGCACCTGAGGCCTTCCGGGACCCCATATGGTCCACGTGGGTGCTGTACGGGCGCTCGGTGGACCAGGACAAGGTGCAGCGTTTCGCTCAGCAAATCCGCCAGCACCGCTTCAACAGCAGCCATCTGGAAATCGACGACATGTACACGCCTGCCTATGGCGACTTCGACTTCGATGAGACCAAGTTTCCCAACGCCAGCGACATGTTCCGCCGCCTGCGCGACGCTGGCTTTCGCGTCACGCTCTGGGTGCACCCGTTTGTCAACTACAACTCATCGTGTTTTGGCGAAGGCGTGGAGCGCGAGCTGTTTGTGCGTGAACCCACGGGCCGGCTCCCTGCTCTCGTGCGCTGGTGGAATGGCATCGGCGCCGTGCTCGACTTCACGCGCCCGGAGGCCCGCGACTGGTTTCAGGGGCATCTGCGACGACTGCGTTCGCGCTACGCCGTGGCCTCCTTCAAGTTCGACGCTGGAGAGGTCAGCTATTTGCCACGGGATTTCAGCACCTACAGGCCGCTGTCCGACCCCAACATATGGAGCCGGCGCTACACAGAGATGGCGCTGCCCTTCTTCTCACTGGCCGAGGTCCGTGTGGGCTACCAGTCACAGAACATCTCGTGCTTCTTCCGCCTGGTGGACCGCGACTCGGTGTGGGGCTACGATCTGGGGCTGCGCTCGCTCATCCCCGCCGTGCTCACTGTCAGCATGCTGGGCTACCCGTTCATCCTGCCCGATATGGTGGGTGGCAACGCGGTGTCTGAGCGCACAGTGAGCGGCGGCGATGTGCCCGAGCGTGAGCTCTACGTGCGCTGGCTGGAAGTGGCCGCCTTCATGCCAGCTATGCAGTTCTCCGTTCCACCCTGGCGGTACGACGCCGAAGTGGTGGCCATCGCGCACAAGTTCACTGCACTGAGGGCCTCACTCGTGGCGCCGCTGTTGCTTGAGCTGGCTGGTGAGGTCACTGACACGGGAGACCCCATCGTGCGCCCCCTCTGGTGGATCGCGCCGGGTGACGAGACGGCGCACCGCATCGACTCACAGTTCCTTATCGGAGACACGCTGCTTGTGGCGCCGGTACTGGAGCCAGGCAAGCAGGAGCGGGACGTCTACCTGCCCGCAGGCAAGTGGCGCAGCTATAAGGGTGAGCTTTTCGACAAGACGCCAGTGCTGCTCACGGATTACCCCGTTGACCTGGACGAGGTCGCCTACTTCATCTGGGCATCCTGACCCAGCCCAGGACCCAGAAACCCCACAGCCCTAACCCTAGTCTTCATGTAGGCCTCTAACCCTGCATCACAGCCACACCGGGTATCCCCAGGAAGTCCCCATCTCTGTACCACCCACTAAGTGGGTACTGAAGTAAATGTGCTGGAGCCAGCTCCTGTAGGGCCAGGGGAGAAGATGCTAAAGCAACCTCCCACTCCAGTGCACAATCCTAACAGCCCTCTTTCTCTCCATACTCACTCCAGTCTACAGAAACCTCTTCCCTGGGCTGAGGGCAAGAGAGCACAGAGGGAAAAGGTCAGCTCTCTTCCTGTCAAACACGGTTGGGTTTTAAAAGCACAGAGAGAAACCTCACCCTCCATCCTGGCCTGAGTGGCCATCTTTGTCCTTCTGAGGTGGTGACTTGATCCTCTTTAAGGTCCCAAAATAGCCCCCAGCCACACTTAGAAAGGGCACATTTTCAGTGTTGGAAGCCAGGTCCTGAGTCCCCAGCACTGGCCTGACCTGTGGCTGACCTGGTCCCACCCCAGCTGGCGAAAAGAGACAGAGGTACCTGGCCAACTGACAAGGAGGCAGGAGGTCCCCTCCCAAAGGACAGGTGGACTAGGCTCAGCACAGAGCCATCATCATTGTCCCTCATTTGTGAAGAGCTCCTAACACCGCACTTATGCATCTGTGTACACACATGGTTCAGCCCTGGGCCAGGGCCACTGCCTGATGGGCAAAGACTTGCAAAGCCATGCAGGCCAGACTTGATGCCTTAACTCAAGAACGTGTGTGTGTGTGTGTGTGTGTGTGTGAGAGAGAGAGAGAGAGAGAGAGAGAGAGAGAGAGAGAGAGAGAGGGAGAGAGAGAGGGAGAGAGAGAGGGAGAGAGAGAGAGAGAGAGAGAGAGAGAGGGAGAGAGAGAGGGAGAGAGAGAGAGGGAGAGAGAGAGAGAGAGAGAGAGAGGCATCATATGTCCCTGGTGCAGTACCTCCGAGGCTGCATAAGCCTGGAGGGAGAGGGCAGGGAGCAAATTTGAGGTTTTGATTGTTGACTTGGTCCCTTCCTAGGTGATGTCTCTAGGACTCTAGTAGGAAATAAACAGTCCTTTCCAGATTCCTCAGCTGCCTCACTCCCTGCACACGTGAGGTGTGGCTTAAAAGTTCCTAACATTGTTAGGGACTTCCCTGGCAGTCCAGTGGTTAGGACTCTGTGCTTCCATTGCAGGGGGCACAGGTTCGATCCCTGGTCTGGGAACGCCACAAGTGGGGGGTGCAGCCAGAAATAGAAAAAAAAAGGGGGAGGGAGCGATGTTCTTATTCTGGTAGTGGTGTGCTTTAGCACAAAAACTACCGCACACATCGACTCCTACAAATATACATACAGGGTAAGGTCTTTCATTTTAGCCATTTTCCCTTTCTAAGAAAAGCAACCTCAGCCAGAGTGAGTTTCTCCTGACTTTGCAGCTGAGTCTGGGGAAGGAGTGCCTTGCCAGATTAGGGAGGTGGGAAACAGGGCAGGGCTCAGCTTCCCGTAATGGCTTGGACAGCAGAATCAGTCCCTCACCCCCTAGCGAATGCATCTCTTTGCCCTCCCCTCCACCCCCTCTATTTTCTCAGTGTGAAGAATGCTATGCTAATAATGAAAGTTTAGGAGCACTCACCCATGATTCTACCACTCATCTGCAAGCTGTAAGCTGCTTAACCTCACTGAGCCTCAGTTTCTTCGGATGTAAAATGGTGATAATAACACTACCTCCCAGGTTGTTAAGGGAATTATAAGCACAGATTTATATAAGGTGCCTAGCACAAGTAGGTGCTCAATAAAAGCTAATATAATGGGTTTTTTTTTCTTGTTTAAAAATAACATGGATTTTTCCGGGCCCCAGCTCCCAGCCCAGCTGGCTTCCTCTGGGCCTGCATGTGACACCCTCTTCCCAAACCTCTGCACATAGCACCCAGTTGAACTCTGAGTTTGTGACCCAAGGGACACTGTGATCCAGGAGAGAGGCAAGGGAAGAGACATCTGAAGTGGAATGTCAGGAGCCAGGAATCGCCAGGAGATGGGGAGTAAATGGAATTAGCTTCCCTCGCCTTTTTGTCAAGAGCATTTACTGATCAGTATTCAGTGATGAGCCTCCCTGGGCCCTGGTGCACAGTCATGGGCTGTGTGTGGAATGACTGTAGAAGGAGGGCACCCAGGCTGGGTCCTGGAAACTTCCCTAAATGGCTGGAGAGCATGACTCACACTTGAATGGCCCTCCACTTGCTATGCAGGCTGAAGCCAGTTGACCTAACCTCTTGAGGCTTGGTTTCTTCATCTTTAAAATGGAATTTCTAGGACTCACTGAGATGTGTCTGTAAAATACTTATGCAAAAATTGGCAAAGAGTGTTAAATAAATGGTAACTCCCATCAACTCAATTCTAAACAAGGAACAAAGGAAAACTCTGCCTAAAACTGATACTGTACCCTATTGGGTAGCCTCTAGCCACATGTCGCTTCTAAATTTAATTTTTAAATTAATTAAAATTAAACATCATTAAGAATCCAGTTCTTCAGGCACACTAGCCACATTTCAAGTGTTCAAAAGCCATGTGTGACTAGTGGCTCACATGTTGGACAGTGCAGATTATAGAACACTTCCATAGTTGCATAAAGTTCTATACCCCAGGACCAAGTAGTGTGTGCTGTCTGAGATGGCATAGGGGCTGAGGTTGGGTAAAGTAATCTGGAAGGCTTAAGTCATCAGGCATGGAGGAGGAGTACCCTTTAGAAGGGCATTGATGGAATCCCCTGGGGGTCCAGTGGTTAGGACTCCGCACTTCCACTGCAGGAGGCCCGGGTTCGATCCCTGGTCGCTGGGGAACTAAGATCCCACATGCCATGTGGTGTGGCCAATTAAAAAAAAAAAAAGATCTGAAGTGAAGTCAAATAAAATGTTAAGAATTTTAGAAGGGCATTGAGGGCAGGCAGCTTAGATGGGGGAGGGGACACACCATGCCCTCTGAACACTCACTGTGTGCTGGGACAGGGCCAAAGGGAAGAGTACCCATGACTGGCCAAATCCCAGCAAACTAGCCCTTGGCTTACAATCTGGTTTCTAATCTGGCCTCTGCCATTGACCTTGTTAATAACAAAAGCACAGATGAACAAGCTAAAACAGTGAGAGAGGAGGGCACTGGCCTAAGTCACACAGAAGATTAGTACCCAAGACTGGACTGGAACCTGGTGGTCTGTATCTAGAAGCCTAGAATCCCCTGCCCAGTCTTCACCCATCTTTCAACAGCCTGGGCCAGCCCCGGCCTATACATATCCAAGGCTGGGGAGCCACTGAAATGTGTGTCTCTGAAGCTGCCACCCAACGGGCCTGATACTAGGCCAACAAGTGTTTCCCCTTCCCCTACTGACGACAAAAAAGAGAGGTTCAAGAAGTTGGGCAGCAGTGGCTGGAATGGTAGGAACCATGAGAAAGAGCTGGTCTTGGGATGGGGAAGGGGAGGGAAGTGGACTAGAAGCTACCTCTACCCCTGTTTGCTAGGATGGCAGAAACTCTGCCCTCTTAGAGCCTTGTCCAACACCCCCCATCTCTGCCAGCACCTCTTGTACCTTCCAAATTTCTCTCTCTCTCTCTGTACATCTGGGTGGGGAGGGAGGGCTGCCCCTCCTCCATGGAGCTTCCAGTAGCTTTGTCGTGGCCAGAGTTCCCCATCGGTCTTTTCTGTACCCCTGGGCTGGGGGTGGGGGTGAGGAGGCTGGTATGCAGGAACAGGGAGCTTCCTTCTCCAGAGGTAATGGGGAGGGACTGAGTGGCCACTGCAGGAAATCTGGGACTGGGGCCTAACACCCCCTTTCTGTGACCACGTGTACCCTAAGAGTCTGCCTCTGTTTCCCTTTTAGCACTCTATGAATCAGCTAAACCCTGGCCAAGCCCTCTCTCTAAGACCAAGATGTGAATTTTCTGGGAGGATCTTTGCTCTTGTTCCCCCAGATATGGGCAAAGTATCCCTCACCCTGGTTGGCTACAGAGCAAGTAAGTCTTCTTTTGTTGGTTCCCCTCACCAAGATTTCTGGTCCCCTCACTCCTCAAGTCCAAGGCCAGTGTTGACCTCTCATCCCCTGGCCACTACCCCATGTCAGGTCTTATCAGTTCTAGCCTGGACCATTGCAGTGGACTCCTAAATCTTTCTGTTCTTGAACCCTTCAATTCAATCCACATAGCAGCCAAGGAAATCTTTCCGAAATTCAATCAGGTCATTTAGGAAAAAATTCAAGCTCTGATGTTCAAGACCTCTAAGATCTAAATCCTTCTCTCCCCTCCCCTAATGGGTGAGGGGGGTCAAAAGGTACAAATTTTCAGTTATAAAATGAATAAGTCAGGGAGGTGTAATGTACAGCATGGTGGCTAGAGTTAATAATACTGTAGTGCATATTTCAAAGGTAGGAGAGTGGATCTTGAACGGTCTCATTACAAGAAAATAATTTTTTAATAACTGTATATGGTGATGGCTGTTAACGAGACTTACTGTGGTGATCATTTAGCAATATATACAAATATCGAATAGGGGAGATCTAAATCCACTTCTGCTTCTGTTTTGCTCACACACACATACTTATGAGCATATTTTGAAAACCATTTGAAGAAGTACTACCTTCTGTTCTGGGAACAGCTGCACAGCCCATCCCTACAAGGGGAGCCCTGCCCAGACCCAGCCTTGAAGAAAACTGCAGGGGCAACTGGGTGATTTCCTTTCCTGCCATTGTCCAACTCAGTGGGACTTCTGCTGACACCGTCCCCTCTCTGGTACACACCCCAGCTCCCAAGGAGCAACATGGCTTTTATCTTCAGGCTGGCCATTTACTTTATCATGCCCAAGGATCTTTCCAGCAGCTTGAGGGGAGGAGAGAATTTTGTTTCAATGTACTTTACCATTTTAATGGACTATAGGGGAAAAGAGAGACTGAATTTATTTTTTAATTGAGGGGTCAGTGACATAACATTATATTAGTTTCAGGTATACAACATAAATGATTCGATATTTGTATATATTGCTAAATGATCACCACAGTTAAGTCCAGTTAACAGCCGTCACCATACACAGTTACAAAACAAATTTTTTCTTTTAATGAGACAGTTCAAGATCCACTCTCCTACCTTTGAAATATGCACTACAGTATTATTAACTATAGCCACCATGCTGTACATTACACCCCCATGACTTATTCATTTTATAACTGAAAATTTGTACCTTTTGACACCCCTCACCCATTAGGGGAGGGGAGAATTCTTGGCCTTATGAGACAAGCCCTAAGTCTGGCTGGGGTGGGGTCAGGGGAGTGGGGAAAACCTGAAGAGGAAGAGGCTCTGTCCCTGGGGGTTCCCAGTCTGAAGAACAGGAAGAGGCTGTGCCTCTATACTCAGTATCCTAGTGCTGTTTTTTCCCTCCATAGCCCCCTTTCCCCTCCTCAGGGGGTCTTGCTGAGCACTTCCTGTTACACAATGGGGAGCTGGAGGCGGGGTAGGAGGGGAAAGGAAGTGAAGGGGGAGGGTTAGGAAGAAGGCTGAGAGCAAGCCTCACTGGAAACCTGTAGCACAACCTCCAGGGGGCAGCGGCGGGGCTGGAACGGCCCTCCTCTAGAAGGTAAGGGACCGGTTGGGCCACCGGCTGGACTGATGGAGAAGTCAGCCTCTGCTCCTCAAACGTGGGGTCCCACCTGGGGTCCCACACCAGCACGAGCATTTCCATTTAAATTCTACCATTAAAACCACCCTTATACTTTCATTCCTTTGGGTCTTCAATTCAGCAAACAGCTGCTTACTGCGGGGGTGTAAGGTATTGCTTTTGGGTGTCAAGAGGGCATTTTGGTTTTCCAGAGCCTCTATCAAATGCCCCCAGGAGCTTCCCTGGTGGCGCAGTGGTTAAGAATCCGCCTGCCAATGCAGGGAACACGGGTTCGAGCCCTGGTCCGGGAAGATCCCACATGCCGCGGAGCAACAAAGCCCGTGTGCCACAACTACTGAGCCTGCGCTCTAGAGCCCGCGAGCTACAACTGCTGAGCCCACGCGCCACAGCTACTGAAGTCCACGCGCCTAGAGCCCGTGCTCCGCAACAAGAGAAGCCCCCGTTCGCTGCAACTAGAGAAAGCCGCGTGCAGCAACAAAGACCCAGTGCAACCAAAAAAAAAAAAAAAAAATGCCCCCAGGAGGGGGCAACTTAAGACCACCCTTGTGGGGATTAGTTCATTAGATGCTTCTTCACCCTGGGGTGGTGCAGGTGGTAGTGGGGAAAACATGTGGAATTCCAAGAGAAGCCTTTTTGGGTGTAGGTGGGGACAGGATGGTGTTTATAGGGTGGGTGAGTGGTTATTAGGGGAAGCTTCCAGGAGGAGATGCTCTGGAGCTTGGAGGGCCTCAGATTGAAGGGGAAATTGCGGTCTTAGCCCTACAGCCCTTGAACAAGCCCAGGTGGCCGAAAGCAAAGTGGTGATGACAACAAAGCCTACTAACCTGCTACATCCCAATCTCGGTTCCACTCTCTCCCTGCCTCATCCACCGCCCATAACATGCCCCAGTCCCACCTTTCTGTCAATTCATCCTACAAAGTGAACACATGAACGCAGTTTATGGGCTCCCCCCACACACCCCACCTTCTCCAAAGTACCTGTGTTTTCATGGAAAACTTTGTACATAAGTCCCAGAAGAATGACTCCAAAGCTGTACAAGATATTCTAAGGCAGTCTTCCCTCTGGCACCTCATCCTCAAAGGACCTCACATATAGGCAACTGCCAGGGCCATCTACCTTCTTAAGCCTCAATATCCTCAGCTAAAAAAGTGAGCAGCAGAATCAGGTCATTTTCCAGGTCCCTTCCAACTCTGATGTATGAGGTCTTAACATTTTGAGAATCCACAGACTCCCGTGCTGGGTGCACAGGGCCAGCCAGCCCTTGTTAGTCTGTGGTTTGGCACCACTGCCCAGCAGGCACTTATTAAATCAGTGGGATGTGGTTCCTGCTGGCCTGGAAGGAGAGCACTAAGCTCCAAAAACTTCCCGTAGCAGGCCTCCTTCGGGGAGTGCCCCTCCGAGGGGTGAGGAACAAAACCATTCAGGTCCCTGGCAGTGCTCCAAAATGCTGTTCGCTAGTACTCCTGCCCTGTCTGCACAGAGAACCAGTGACTGAAAACATCTGGAGGCCTGATTGCAGACCTGGGTGACTTCTCTCTCCTTCCTCTGGGGGTGGCTGTTCTTGACCCTGGTAATCCAGGTTGACCTTTGCCAATGCCCCTTCCCATCCAAGCTTCTGCACTTCATTGGGCAACAACCCTCTAATGAGATCCACATGAATCCAGCTGCTAACAGCTCCTGGAAGGGCTGTAGGATCTAACACCTGCCCTGCATTCCTTGAGCCCTAGTAGCAAGGGGAAAGAGGGCTGAGACCCAGCTCTTGCGGCTCTGGATCTTACAGTTGAATTGTGGAAAACGGGAGCAGGTGGGAAGAGAGAAATGCCAATGATGAGGGCTTGCTAAAGGCGGGGAAGGCAGCCGCAGGTGAGGAATGCACGGGGTAGTGACAGGGCTGCTGGGTGGCCCAGCTGAGCCCCCAGGCTCAGGCCTGCCCCTTGCCAGTGGCCTCAGTCATGCTGACAACCATGCTGACCCTGGGAGTCAGGACTGGGCTGGGAGGTTGGAGTGTATGTGTCACTGACCTGGTGGCCCAGGGTTGCCTGTCCTTCCTTTCCCTGCTGTGACTGGGGATTTGTTCCAATGTTCCTTGGGTCTCGAATTATCTTAGGAAATATTTACTGAGAACCTATAACATACGTGCCTGGTGCCGGGGAAAGATACATTAGCGAGTACAGTCGTCCTTCGTCACCCGCAGAGGATTGGTTTGAGGACCCACTGAGGATACCAAATTCCCAGGATGTTTGAGTCCCACCGTCGGCCCTCGATATCCGCGGATATGGTGGGCCGATTGTATAGCAGATGCCATTCCTGCGCTCCAGTCCCACTCGCTTGTATATCCTGTCCGCTACAAGTCACTACGTCTCAGGTACACAGGTGGGGTGGGGTAAGGGTGCTTGGAGGTCCAGAGGCAGGAGAGCCACCCGGTAGCATTGGGTGTCTCTGATTCTGACTCCGTCCCTCAGCTTCTCTAGGGTACAGTGCTTGGACACAGGATTTCCTCCAGCTAAGGTCAGAGCTCTGATTCACTCTAGCTTTTCTCCCCACCCAAGGCAAGAGCCCATGAAATAAATACAGCAGGTTAGAAGGAGAGATAAGCTGCTTGACGTTTATTCATAACGTATAAGGATGCACTCACTGGGCTTGGCCTTTTTTTTTTTTTAACTCCTTTCCCTTCCTTTCCACCCAGCTGAGATTTTTTGCTTGCTCTTCTCTGAGGGTCTTCAGCTGATTTTACCAGGCTGTCTGCAATCTGCTATAATGAGCCAAAGACCAGCACAGGCTTCCCTGGAAGCAAAGGTAGTTCACCTCAGAAGCCCTCAAGGATCCTACGGAGGCAAAAGACCCTGATCTGGTCAGTTCAGACCACCGTGGAGCAGAGAAACTGGTGTCCTTCCTGGAGCACCGCCTTCATCTCCTCGAACTGAGCCAACTGGCAGGCCTCATGCAGCCCCAGCCAGCGATAGGCCTGGTGCTCGTGGGAGAGACGGACCTCCACGTCGTAGTCCTTTACCTCTGCCAGCCAGTATATGACGGTTTTAGGCTTCTTCCTGGCCACATAATTGAGCTCCCTTCTGAATCCCTCAATGATGGTCAGCTGGCCTGCTTCTATGCCTGCTTCCTCCTGAGCCTCCCGAAGGGCTGTTTCCAAGTCACTTTCTCCTGGTTCCACATGGCCTGGTTAGGAGAAAAGAAGAGGAGGTGGATATAATCTTCAACAAAGCTGGATTTTCCAGGTCAGATGATTTAAAGCTGGGGTCTCTGGCGACTTTTCTAGGTGTTGCTAAGCTTTGGCAATATCCTCACATGCCTAGGGATGGGGTACAGGGCAGGCAGTGTCTGGCTCTGTGGTGTCTGGGCAATCCCTCTTCCCCACCCCATCTTCTCTACAGGGAGTGAAACAAACCATATATTTGGCAAGTCTGGTCTAGAATACTGCCCTTCGATGGTGAGAGAGACAGCCTCCCTCAGACCTCTATTTTTCTTTGGAGTTCTCTTCATCCCATATTCTCAGGGAGACCCTTCCCTGGGACATCTTAACGTGATTTTCCCAAGGAGGGGCAGTCCTTTCTTGCCAGGTGGGAGCTGGCTGAAGAGGGAGCACTTCACCTACAATGCACAGCGAAGACTTAACACTGTCTGCAGTTGGTCTCTGAAGTCCCAGGGCCAACAGTCTGTCTCCGAACCCTGCACCGAGGCACCGGCAGCTGTTTCCAAGTAGCTATCAAGGCTCTTCCAAATTGTTTTCATCTTTCTAACTGAGCAAGGCCAGATTCCAGTTTCACAGGGAAAGTCCTGATGGGAACTTAGACTAAGGACAAGCTGAGAGCCAGTTCTAAGAAAATTTGTTGGCAAGGCCCAAACCCAATAAGACAACTGCCAAGAAACTGTTGTAAGAGAACTTGAAGCTCTGCAGACTGGGAGCAGCCCTCAGCTTTGCCTCGAGCCCTCCCTGCAAATTCTCAGCTTGCTCAGGGGGTGCCAAGAAGGCCTGGGAGTGGTCTGGCAGCCTCGGTCAACACATGGCTCCAGCAAGTTGCTGGGGGCCTCCTGGTTCAGGAGCTCACAGAGAGCAGGAATTCTTAGCTGTTCTCTTCTTAGTTCAAAGACAGGGCTACATCCTAGCCTCCTCCTTCCCAGGGGTCCTCAGAGCAGTGCCCTGAGTCAGCTGCTGCTGCACAGCTCCCACAGAAAGCAGCCAGGAGCTTGGACTTAAAAGCCCATTTTCGTTCACGGCTGCTAGGGAATTTTCTCCGTATAGCACCTCGTATAGCCACAGACACAAAGACAGGTAGGTAATGCACCAGGGGAGGAAGGTGGGAGGGATGCTGGTGGTGAGACAGGTGACGCTGATCCAGGATGCCCGACCTTCCCTCAGAAATGTGTGGGAGTCTCTGAGCACACCCTGCCTAGCGGCATCTATTTAGCACTCTGCCCATCGGTGTTAACAGGGTAACTTCTCCCCCAGGCCCAAGCAGGGAAAATTCAGAGAGGTCCTTTGAAATCTTTCAGTGAGAGGGACCGTGCAGTGTGACTCAGGTGATCAGGAGGCAAGTGTGAATATTCCTATTCATAGTATCTGTGACGCTTCAGTCTCTTTTTTTTCACCTTGTTTCTCCTCAGTGAAACTTGAATGGGCAAATTTTATTTCCTATTCCCACTTCCTTGTTTTCCTCCAACCCTGGAGTCTTGTTCACCCCTCCGTGACCCCACTTGCTCCCTTCTGTCTGGGGGCTGTTCTCTATGAGCTCCTGACCTGTAACCCAGTAATAACTTGACCCCAAGGTCCCCAATTCCCAGCCCAGTGCCTCTTCCCCTACCCAGCCGTTCACCACAGAGGCTCTGGTGACTGATGCAAGAAAACCAGGTGTTATGACTTCCCTGGCAGTCCAGTGGTTAAGACACCGTGCTTTCACTGCAGGGGGCACAGGTTCAATCCCTGGTCTGGTCGGGAACTAAGATCCCACATGCTGCATGGCACGGAGAAGAGGAAAAAAAAAAAAGGAAAGAAAACCAGGTCTTGCTTTTGCCCTGGAATTCAGTCACAGAGTTCTATTTCCAGTTCTTCTCTGGGCTGGCATGGAGACTTTGTATGTAGAAAGGATCAAGAGCTCTTGCTCACCCCACCCCTTCCTGCTACACAATCACTGGGAAGCAAGCCTAGCAGGGTGCCTGGGAGGGTGGATTTCTGAACAGTGCTTGGCATTTCCCCAAAGCCCGCCCCTCTGGCCTCGCACCTTTGGGAGGAGTCCAGTGATGAATGCCATCTGATGCCTGCAGCAGTAGAAACTCAACTGCAGTGTTGTCCATCTTGGGAATGAGACATCTTCGGAAGATGATCAAGCCACATGCTCTCAGGGCCATGGTCTATCTGAAGGCGTAACAAAAAAGATGTTCGAAGTTACACAGAACAGGAAGATCCATACTGACGGGCAGTACTCTGGTGCTGCGGAGTAGCACAGACCAGCTAACAGTGACCTCATCACCTCTAGACAAAGGCAGCATGCTGAGAACCAATGGGGGGAAACCAGGAGTCAGAGACAGGCCTTTGTGTGTAACTGCAGGACCTTGGTCCCTACCTGTTAGTGTAGCTCTATCCCAATTCCTCTAGGTCTCCCAGCTAAAACAGGGCTGGCATGTGTATGTAGAGACAGGAGATCCTCAGAAGCAACCCCACTGAAACTGGAGAGATGCGGGGAATGGGAGAGATGCAGTACAATATTATCATCAAATTTACAATCCCATTTCCCTCAGCCTCCAACCTGAGTCTCTAGAGCAAAGAGACCCCAACAATGTGGTTTGTGATGGCTCAGAGGGGTCACTTAGAAAGGGTAGCTTAGTGTACTAAAAATTTATTATCGATTTTTTTTCAATCTTTTATCGGTTTTGGAATGTTATACATTCACATGGTTCAAAACTCAAAATATATAGGGGAACACATGGTAGAAAGTCTCTTTCCTACCCCATCAGAGGTGAACTGGCAGAGTAGTCCAGAGTGTGAACCTGGAGCCTGGGTTCAAGTTCTGGCTCTGCCACTTATTCACTGTGTGATTAGCTCCTAAGCCTGTTTCCACAGCTGTAAGACAGGATAGTAATAGCTCTACTGTAAAGAGCTGCTATGAGGATTACATGACTTAACTTTTGTAAAGTGCTTTAGAACAGTGCTTGGAATGTAATCTCAATAGATTTCATTATGCACAGAAAAATGTCTGAAGGATACACATCATTAATACTGTTTTTTGGGGGGATGAGATTATGGGGAGACTTCCATTTTCTGCTCCATATATGTCTGTATTATTTGGAAATTTACAGAGAACATTGATTATTTTTATAATCAGAAATACAGTGAAGACAGACTTTTTTAGTCTTTTCCATTTAGCCTTTTTTCCATTTCAGAAAAAAAATGTCAACAACAACAAAAGACAGGAAGGGAGCAGGAATATCTGCAGAAGTGAAAAAAAAATTCATCATCTGAAGGAGGCCATGTAATCAAAGTAACAAAAAATATGGAAGATCCTTTATGTGAAGCCCTGCAAAAGAAAAACTTGTACCGTTTGTTCACTCGACAAATATTTATCGAGTACCTACTATGTACCAAGTACTGTGCTTGGCCTTTGCCCTCACAAGAATATAGAATATAGTTTATATTCTAGTGGAAGAGGCAGACTTTAATCAAATAGTTAAGCAAATTTAAAAATAATTGCCAATAAGGTATGTGTTCCAAAGGGGAAATGTGTGATTGGTAACTTAACCCGACTGAGGGATCAAGGAATGCTTCCTGGAAGAAGGGATGTTTGAGCAGAGAAGTAAAGGATAAGTAGAAGGTAAGCTGTCAAAGGGAAAGAGGAGAGAAGATGCGTTCCAGGCAGAGGGAACAGCATGGGCAAAGGTTCCGAGGTGAGACAGCAGAACTGAAAGAAAACCCGGGGTCTCAAATGCGGCGGAGGCCTGAGGGAGTGGCCCAGGCGGGGAGAGGCCCGAGTCGGAGGGTCTCATCTCCAAGATTCCAGGGCCAAAGAAGGAGCTGGTGCTCACAGGTGGCAGAGCTGATGCTGAAAGGGTGGCTGGAGTAGATGCTGATGGTCTCCATGGCCCCCTTGTTGGTGCTCAATCAAGATGAGCTTGCATTTTGTCAAAGGCATAAAAATCAGACCCAAATCACAACCCGTTCCAGGGCAATTCTCAGGGCTACCAACAGATGGTAATGTTACTCTAGAAAACAGTGGTTCCTTACTCAAAAAACCAAGCACACCCAACACTGTGACCTTTCCAAACCTTTCTACACCTGTAAGGAGAGTTTTTAAGCATTGGAAATAATCTCAAAATGGGTTTTTGAAATGGTCTGTGCTCTCATTTACTGTTGGTGGGAGATTAAATTAGCATATCCCCTTAGGAGGACAATTTGGTAGTAATTATCAAAACATAAAATGCACATTCCCTTAGACCCAGGAATTCCAATTCTAGGCATACTGACATATAGAAATACCTGTTTAAGATGTACACACACACACACAAAGAAAAAAAGGGCAGAAACAAATATCCATCAATATGGGAATGGTTAGATAAGTACAGTATTTCATCTATATGATGGGAGATTATGAGGCCTTTAAAAAAAATGAGGTGGAGGGCTTCCCTGGTGGCGCAGTGGTTGAGAGTCCGCCTGCCGATGCAGGGGACACGGGTTCGTGCCCCTATCCCGGAAGATCCCACATGCCGCGGAGCGGCTGGGCCCGCGAGCCATGGCCGCGGAGCCTGTGTGTCCGGAGCCTGTGCTCCGCAACGGGAGAGGCCACAGCAGTGAGAGGCCCGCGTACAGCAAAAAAAAAAAAAAAAAAAAAAAAAAAATGAGGTGGAGTCAAATGTGCTGCTTGTAAAAAGATTTTCAGTGGAAAAAGAATGGCTCATAACAGTATGTAAAGTATGGTTCTTTTTGAGTTTAAAATTCATACGTAAACTGGTATCAGGCTTTTACTAAATATGGTGTTCTGTTTCCCTGGTCTCCCCATTTAGGCTGAGAACATTCCTTATTCTGGAAGCCAGAAGGAACCCTGTCACCAAAGAACTGGTGAAGCAAGATTTCAAATGACTGGTTCCAGGTTTAGGCAGAAACAGGTACCTGATCCCATGCTTTCCTATCAAAATGCTCAGAAAGTATTAGCAAGTTATAGGTGTAGGGCACCTTGCCCCTGCTTCGAGTGGAGTCCCATGCAATGGATGTTGGAACCCCTCAATAAGCTTAGGGATCCCAGACTAGTGGGCACAGTGCCCTCCCTCCACACCACTGCTATTACCAATACAGCATGAGGAAACAAAGATGCTGCATGGGGATGGCCAAGAAAGACAGGCCTGGGGTGGCCATGTGGAACTACTGGGGAGAGGGGCGCAGGCCAATATTTTCCTATGGGGAGGAGGCTTAGGTTACTGACAGGGGTGCACCCAGCAAAAATGTATCTCAGTAGATACCAGTATTCAGTGGTGACCACATCTAAGAAGCAGACTGACCAACGGTTCATCTTGATGCAACAAGAAGAGCTAGGATCAGAGAGATGCTCACTTTCTCTCTATGCTCTGCACCCACAGAGAGGACAGAAAGGCAGAACTCCTATTTGCCCTTCAATTGCTTGGCTTGAGCCAGTTGTCCTCTAGAATTTCTCTTTCCTTCCCCATCCATTTAACCACCTCCTCATCCTTTCAGCAACAACTCAGATGTCACCTCTCCTGTGAAGCCTTCTGGCTTCTAATCATTCCATCTTCTGGGCCTTTAACATGGCTTGAATAATCTTCTACTGTAGGGTTTGATAAGAGAGACAGAACACTATGAACAACAGTAAAGTAAGAATTTAGTATAGGGATTAGACCTTGTCCAATTAGGAAGTTGATGGAGAAATCCACACACCTCTGTCACTTCTGCATCTGGTGTTAGGTCTGAAGTCTCTGTAAGTCGGGGAGGCCAGCAGTTGGGAAGGAAAGCTGGCTGTGAGGTGGAGGAGAGGAAGAACTGGAACCTGTGAGAACAAATCGACTTCTGTTCACTGTCTCCAAGCTCACTGACTCCGGTGAGTTGCAGGAGAAGCAAGGGCCCTTTGCCACAGAGCTGAACGTACATCTAGCCTAGGACTCTCAGAGCAGCTGAAGGAGGAGATTCAGCAGGAGTCGGAGGGCTGCAGGCCTGGCTGCTGTCCTGCACAACCAAGGTGAGCCAGCAGGTCAGGGTCAAAAGGTATGCACTGCCACCATGCCTGGTGTCCTTCACAGTGTACTGGCTGCTACTTCACTTCAGTTTTCCAAATATTGCACAAAATTTTCTTGAGGTCAACCCCAACTGGAACCATACAGGAAGGGAATCCTGGGAAACTCGGTTCCAGCTCAGCTAAGTGGACACAGTATAAAGCCACCACAAGCACGCATGCCTAGTATGGTCAATCTCTGTCTGTACCTCTGGCAGGGAAGAGCCAGACTATGAGCTGTCTCCTGGGACCCAGCACAGCAGCTCTCAACAGATGTTCATTGACTCAACAGAACTGTCTCCCCACCTCCCACTCAAACAAATGTTCAGGGTACGTTCTGGGACTTTGGGAAATAGCCCAGTGTTTTCCTGAGGAGTGCCATTTACATAAAAGTCAATGGAGCTATTGTTGGAGGCTTTCTGTTTTTCTGGAGACCACGGAGCTGAAACTGTCCTGGGGTTTGAAAGTAGCCATATTTCTCTCTCTCTCTCTCTCTCTCACACACACACACACACACACACACGTTCTGGCACGCACAAACTCTGAGTGGATTCAAACCTCAGGGGGTTAAAGAACACAGCGTCTAATATGCAAAGATGCCTGCAGCCAGGATTGCGGAGGTGAGAACTCCAGGCTGACAGCAGGCAATTCACACTTCAGAAAAGTGGCAAAGTGCCTTAGGTGGTTAAAAAAACCTGAACAAAAAAACCCTCAATGTCATCAGAAGGTTCCAGAAGCTAACGAAAAATACTCTTGGCTTTCTCTATAGATACAATTCCCTCACAGCCTAGGAGGTTCAGGACTTAGGTGCCAAGAAATAATTCACAGATAAATGGCTAAACTGATGTGCTGTGTTCCAATATTTTCATCAAATTAATCAGAGTGCTACTGCAAGCACAGTTCAACCCCCAAAGCCCTCATAAATGTACCTTTACATACAGAAAGAGCTCTCCAAATCCTACCCCCCGACTTGTTCCTCCCAGTGTAAAATCCCTCTAGCAGAAACAGTATTTCATCCCACCATGTTATCAATTAAGCATCTACCCTGTGCAAGGTTCTTCACGTGTATCTTTTCTAATGCTCAAGACAACTCTTCACAATAAGCATTATCATCTCCAGTTTACGATGAGGAAACTGAGATTCAGAAAGTTTAAAATACTTGCCCAAAGGCATAGCTGGTCTGTGAATGCTGAGATTTGAATTCAAGTAAGTCTAACTCCAAAATCTGTATTTTTTCCCCTTTATACTGCTTTGCTTACCGTGAAAGAGCAGGGCTTAGGGCACAAGTGGCCCTGAGAGAGGACATGAAAATGATTTATAAAATCATTTCCAGTTCCAAAATTCCCACTTTGATCTATATTCATATGGAGGATTTTAAAGATGTCTAACTGGACTCCTTTCCACAGGTTTTAGTTGGAGGGTGGTATAGATGAAGGTCTTGGTACCCAAAGACAACCCTGGAGGGGTGAAGTGTAGTCTGAGGCCCCTAAACTTTGTGTCTCTGATAAAGGTTTCTGTGCCTCTTCTGCTTTTTTTCTGGGAAGCAGGAACCTATAACCACACGTTCAAAACCATACCGAGTAGCCTGAGGGTTCCCAAGCACCAAGTACTGGGGACACACTGGATGCTAGCCTTGGGCAAGCACACAAATTCCTAACTTAGGGCACTGGTGTCCCGAAAATTTGCCCAGGCCACTCCACTGCGAGGAGGAAGGCCAACTCTGCCTGCCCACAAGCCACTTTGTGACTCCTCATCTTTCCCTCACTTCCCACATCACAATGGTCTTTTCTCCAATTCTCCAAGTCCCTTCTTCCCTTTCAAAGGAGTGGACAGAAATGAGGCTCCCATCTTTGAATAAAGCTCTCTCTTGTAACAACAGCAAAAAGATAAAACTAAAAAGAAAGAAAGGAAAAAGCTCCCAACTACCATAAATTGAATAAATTGACAAAGAAAATGTTCCCTCAACTGCACCTTTCCCTGGACATCTGCCACTCTCTTTTCTCACAGACACCAAGCTGCTGAGTCATCTTGCTATCTTTGCTATTTGGCTGAGGGAGGAAACAGGAGATTTCACCTGTAATGACATGAATATTGGCTTCTAGGATGAAGCCAAGTCAGACAAGGTTGGGACAAAAATCATTTCTAGTGAAGGAGATCTGTTCAATGGCCTATTAGTGCCATCTGCTGTACAATTCTGGAAAGCAAACATGGGGAATTCTAATACTAGAGCCTGAAAGGATTCATTCGCTCATCTAATGTCTGTTGAGTGTGTCCCATGTGACAGGCAGTGTTAACAGGATTGAAGAGTAGATAGGAAGCTGAATACTACTGAAAGTGGAAGATGTTTAAACAGACAAGTTACCAAATGTGTTTTTTGCACCACAAGGGTACGTGTAAGATGTAAATGTAGCAAAGAAGGGGTGATATCTTAGGTCAGGGGGTATGCCATAAGGATTTTGAGGGATGACTAGGAGTTTACCAAGCAGAATAAAGGTGGCAAGGGGCACTCCAGGCCAAGGGAGGAGTGTGAGCAAAGACCCTCAAGAACAAGACGACATTCCATTGATAAAACTTAGTTTCTATCCCGTAGGCAATGAGGAGCCTTGGACTGGTTTTGGACATGGCTGTAATATGGTTAGGTTGACATTTTACAGAGACATTCTGGCAGCAACGAAAGCGGAGAAAGAATTAGAAGGTAAGGAGGCCGACCAGTTACAAGCCTGTTGCAAACAGTCCAGATGACAAATGATATAGAGTCAAATTAAGGCAGAGGCAGTGAGAAAGGAGAGGAAGGGATGAATTTGAGAGGTCTCAGAGAAAATCAACACTATTTGATGTTTCATTGTCCAAGGGAGAGGGCAAGGGAGAGGTATTTGGTTTGAGTGACTAGGTAGAAGTAGGAGTAGAATGTACGCAAATGATTCCTGTTTGGGACAAGTTGAATTTGAAGTGCTATAGACTACCCACAAAGTAAATGGACACATGTGTCTAGAGTTCAGTGATCACCTCATCCCATCTCTTCATTTCCCAAGGCTGAAATTTCCTGTTAGAGAAAGATTTTGCTTCCACTGTAGGTATCTCTGCAGCCCACCTCCCTCCATTTGGGTAAAGCTGCTTGTACATCTGGTATTCCAAGTATTTTCATCCTCTGTCAGAAACAGCACGGCACAACACAGAAAAGCATGGCTGGCTTCACAGTGAGACTTAGCTCCCTAATTTAACAGTGTCTTACTTTGAGCAAAATACTTAACTATTCTAGGCCTCATTTTCCTCATCTTACAAACAAGGAAACAACAACCTACTATTCACGGTTGCTGCAGAGTTTAAAATAAATAATGTATAGGTAGGGTCTGACATAGACGTACTGAATATACGAGTCACGTTTACCCCTGTTATCATACAAGATTATCAGAAAGCTTCTCTATGTTATGTTTTAAGGGCATGCTCTTAGCTTTTATCAACAGTTGAATCAAGAAATGGCTTTTCACATTTTCTGCAAAACTACTGGTGATCACACCATGTATATCCCTGATGGGGCCCCACAAGATAAATTCCTCTTGATTTAGCTACTAGGAAGAAATTCCACTCTTTTGAAGAATGTATTGCTTCCTAAATTATTAGTTATTTAACTGACAAGTTTTAAACTAAATTGGGTACTCAGTTACAGTACATCTGCTGGCTCCATTGGCTAGTATATTTGCTTGTTTCTATTATGAAGATAACAGCTATCATTTTTGGAAGAGTTACTACTTGTCAGGCATTGTGCCAAGTGCTTTACCTTTGTTATTTCACTTAATCTTCACAACAACCCCACGAGAAAAAGGAAATTACAGCTCAGACATGTGTCTGAGTAGTGACTCAAAAGCAGATTTGCCTGTCTCCCAACATCACTCCTCTCAGCCGCGACTCTACATTAGCTACATTTGCCTATTTGATTGCATTCAGTTTATTTTAATTTGTCATTCATATATTTTTCCCTTAGGAGATATAATAAATACATAAGGTCCAAACCAAGCCACAACAAGGAAAAAGGAAGTTATTTTTTTAGGTAGTGGGACTCTCGTGTGACTTTCTTTACTTCTGCTATAATTGCCACGATATTATCCATTCAATAAATGAAGCTATTAGAAAATATAAAACCTCTTTTGGAAAGTAGGCAGGGCTTAAAAGGTAACAACAATGTTAAAACTGAGGCCCAAGGAGGGGAAGGAATGGACCTCGGGTCGCTGGGCCCTACACCGGAACTCTGGGCTTCCGACGACCCACCCGATCACCACTTGCATGAGGGCAAGCAAGGCTCGCGGGGCCACTGATCCCTTCTCCCTACGCATACAGGAAAACTGAGGTCCTGCGAGCGTCTGGGGCCTGGCCTAACGACGCCCCACTGCCAGCTTGGAGGAGGGAACGTCCACCTCTGACCCTACAGCGACGGGAGGTAAGTCAGCTGCAAACTCCCATATCTCCGAGCCTCAGTTCCGCCGCGGAGAACTAAAGCCAGTGGACCCACCCTAAGATTACTCACCTTCAGAAGTGGAAGCAGGCAGGAGGCGGGCCTTAAACGGAGACCTGGGGTACGTCGACCAATCCGGAGAGCTCCATTGCGCTTTGGGCGACCAACAGCTCCGGGCATTAGGATTCTGGACCCGCCTCAAAGGTGAGATTCTCTCACTTAGAACATCGCGAGATCTTCACTTAAGTGGAGTAATTGGTTGAAAGACCAAAAGACGGGAATTGAGAGTTACGCCCACCGTTTCATTAGTTCCCTGATTGGTCTTCTGGAAGAGAAGGCGGCTCACGTCCACGAGTTCCCTGGATGCCCATTGGTGAACGGTGCTGGACTGCCAGCGCGCTGGCGTCGGCGCGGGCGTTCGAACCGGCGCTTGGCGGCGTTACCATGGGGATGCGGCCTGGCGGCAGGCTCAAGCTAGTGAGCTGACAGCACGCCTCGGTCGCCCGCCTTGGGGCTCTTTGCTGTCGGCGTTTTCTCCTGTCTTCAGACAGGGTTGATCGAGGAGCCTCCGAGGTGAGAAATGGCGGGGGAGAACCGGGGCGGGGTGGGCTGCTCGGGAGCCTTGCTGCCTGCCCCGCGGGAGACGGTGCGCAGGGCGCCCGCCAAGTGCGTGAGGAGGCGGGCAGTTGGGACGGAGCCGGGAGTTGACCTCTTCCGATGGTCCGAACGTTCACCCACTCTCCTACCCTCTCCCTCACTTCTCCCGTGAAACCTTTTCTGAGTCTCGAAATCCTCTTTACCCCTTTGAACCTATAGCCCGGACTGGAACCTCTCTTAGAGAGCTTCTGTTCCTCCTTGGGTACTTCCGTGAAGCCCATTCTCTTCCCTTCTCCCATATAATTGTGAGGTCTTTGAGGCAAGGCAAGCATCTTTCACAATGTTTTACACATAGTCGATTTTTCAGGAAATATTTGTTGAGTTGAATTTAATTCACCACAAATAAATTGGATTCCCCTCTATGCCCTGCCCCTTTCCCCCTCCCATACAGAGATTATTTTTTATCTTTATGGGGGAAGGGGGAGGGCATCCTGATCTCATATGCAAAAGGACCTGAAAGTTTACGGTTGGGCTTTCCACTCTTCGTGAAAGGGAAAACTTTTGGATTGCTTACTACAACTCTTCTCGCATTGTGGCTTTTAGTCTTGGTCTCCCAGTGTTTTTATTAGACTCCCGATTAGTCTTTGCTTAAAACAAACCATTCTGTTGTTGCTGTATGCCAAAAGACTTGATCTCAGTTTCTTAGTGACCCACAGCTGTTGTCACATTTTAAGTGTTTTCTGTTTTGTATTTCTGTTCTGCTTGTAGCCTCTCTACTTCGGCACATACAACAGCTGCTCCGGTAGCCTATCCATTTATCAGGTGTCGGTGATAGAACTGCATTACCAAGACTGTTGTTTCGTTGTTAACTCCTAAGGCTATATATTCCCAATATGCTTTGTTGATTCTTATATCAAATCATAGCTCAATGATGACTTTACTAAGAGGATTGAAAAAAGTCAGGTATAGCAGCTCTGTTCTTATTACCTTCTTATAAAAGTTAGAACATAACCTTATAGCTAAACTGTAGACCTGTGGCATGTAATGGAACCCTGACTGGGGATTCAGGGTTTGGTCTTGGCTCTGCCTCTCTCACTGTGGCTGGCTTTGCAGGTCATTTAGCCCTTTTAGATTTCACGTTTTCCATGTGGAAAATCAAATGTTTGAATTAGATTAGAAGTCACGTGGCTCTATTATCAATTTAGTCAAGCCGTTGATGCCAGGTAGACATCATGCACTCAGCCTTTCAAAGACCATATAGCCGGAAGTAATAGCTACCATTATTGAGCATCTACCCTGTGCAAAGCACTGTATTATATCAAGGGTTTTACATAAATATTACATTTTTCTTAGCATAGTACATTAATCTACTGCCCACATAACATTTCATTAAAAACTGTTGGTTTATGTTGTTAATGAAAATCTTTAGCTATTCATAGTATGTCCTTGGGGCAAACTAGGGCATGATTCTCTCATCTTCCAGTTTAGGAGGAACAGCAGTTTCTTTCACTGGGCTGCAGTTTTGTTTGTAAAGTGAGGGGCTGATTGAACTACTCTTCTCAGATCCCTTCAGTTTAATTGATGAATTAATCCAGTTTCCTGTGCTGGCTCAGCAAACCCATTCATAATTTGAATTTGTTGAGTAGGTCCTCAACAAATTTTGTTAAATGAGTAATAGAGTGCTACTTCTTGTACTTTGAGTGTTGTGGTCATTGTATACTTTCCGAGGTATTGTCTCAAGGATTTTGATGTTCATATCCTATTAAACAAGAAGACTTTCCCATAGGCATAAACTAATAGGTACCATTCGTACTGGAAAAATTCAGTTTTCCACAAGTATGTCTTTTTCCTGTGTAGGGAAAAACCAAATATGTGGGGTCCCCACAATTCTCTGTGACACCAGCTGGGTGTCCTACCAGCTGGGTGCTTAACTCAATGTAACAGTTTACCTGGAGATAGTGTCAGATCCCAGAGGTTAAGGGCTTAGTCCCACAAGACTGCTCCCATACCACTTAAAATGCCCATCAAAAGTAGTTAGGTCCCCAGATACCCACAACTTCTCTCAGATTTGGCTACAAATTGGAAGTTCCCACGTCCCCCTCCTCAGGTTTGATTAATTTGCTACAGCAGCTCCCAGAACTCAGAGAAACACGTTTATCACCTTCAGAAGTTATCTTGCTTATTTGATTATTGATTATCTCCTTCCATTAGAATAATAGCACCTTGAGGGCAGTGACCTTATCTGTTTTGTTCCTCAATGTCTAGAAAGGGCCCAGCTCATAAAAGTCCCTCAAGCTATTTCTTGAATGACTGGATGAAATGTTTTTGTTGTAACTGTGACCATAGCTGTGTCCATAGCAACTCGTTTGAGTGATAGAAACTTCCTTCATTTTTTTGCTCAGGGGCAGTGAGTCAGGGCACCACCAACTCTGCTTTAGTTTTCTTGAGTAATCAAACTACCCTGATACAAAAGTTTCTATCACCTATGACTGCAAATGGTATCAAATGCTTTTGTATAGTTCTAGAAATAGTGTAGGGATATTTATTCATTAACTAATTGTTGAAGGTTTATTATTCCCAGACATTGTTTTAGATTCCAGGGATAAAAAGATCAATAAGACACATTCCTTAACCACAAGATCATATTCTAATGGAGGAAATAGACATACTCATAGATAATTATTACAGAATGTAACTGCAATGATAGAGCTATGCAAAAGGTATGATATGAACATAGAAGGGAAATCCATCCACATCTGGGGAGACCAGAAAAGAACTCATTTGTGTTTTAATCAATGGATAAGAGGTAGACAGGTAAAGTGAGGTTTGATGAGAGTTGGAGGAGACCATTTAAGAGCACAATGTGAATAAATGCACAGAGATAACAGTCTAAGAAACTGACTAAACTGAAGAGTAGGTGGGAGAGAGAGGAATGGGCTAGACTGTAGAAGGCTTTGTAGGACGTGCTAAGGAGCTTGGACTTTGTCCTTTAGATAGGTGACAGGATGCCACTGAAAGGTTTTAAATAAGGGAGCAGCATGGTCATAACTGTGCTTTCAAAACAATGACCTGGTTCTGTAGTGTGGAGGATGGTTTGGAGGGGGCAAACTGGAGGCAGGGAGAGCGGTTAAGAGACATATAATGATCTAGGTGAACCACCATCTGAGGCTGAACCACCAGGGCTGTGGTAGTAGGCATAAGGATAGCAAAGAGGAAATCTGACAGATATTTAGGAGATTAAATTGACTGGACCTGTTGATCAGATTTGGGATTAAAGGAGAAGGAGGAGTCTAAGGATGCTTCCCAGATTAGCTCTGAGTGACTGGATAGATGGTATTTTGTCACTTACCCTACCCCAACCCTCACTTCCCCAAGGAACAAAGAGATGGAGGAACAGATTTTGTGGGGAGTTAATGAGTCTGGTTATTGACAAGTAGTTCAGATGCTCAATCATGGGGACATTTTGATAGTGATACCTGCATGTTTTTGCTGCAAGACATCCGTAAGATTGTTAGTTTTATTGTGAGGTGAACTAAAGTTACACTGGAATTCTGAAAGTACTCAGTTAATAACATTGCACAATATCCAGGCCAAAAAGACTAGTTGAGATTTCACAAGCAATGAGGAGCAGTACTGTGTCTATTATAGTCTTTTAAGTTACCTGCTTATGCTGAGATTTGATTGGTTAAAACTAGTGGTATAGAATTATGTAGCCAACAAGTAGATATCTAATCACTTTCAAAAACAAATTCATATGGTTGTTTTTAATAAATTATCTATGCCTTTGTTTCTTCATTTGTATAAAGTGAGGTGATGACAACGTCCATCTCTCACAAAAAGTCTTGGAAGATTAATCAGGTAGGATAATTCATTATGTATTAATAATTTAGATCCCAGTGAATGGAATTGTTTTAATCGTTCTTTGCTTTCTCAGCATCACTCCTTTAGAAATAATTTCTGGTGCCATTGTGGCAACGGTTCCCAAGAGGATGTAACCCTGAGTAAAAGCATCTCTGTCATCTTAATAATTTATAAAAACTGATTGTAATCGTTATTTTTCCAATTAAACATGTGAGATATATTTTGTTGAAAGTATTTTATAACTGCAAAATGGCAAAAAATCTGAAAATGACAACTTCTGCAATTGGATTAGACCAAGATTTAAAAAATAAAACACTGAGTTTAAACCCAATATTGGTTACCACCTGTTTCTGGGAATTCTTTCAAAATTAAACCTCTATATTTAGAGAGGTAATACTTGAACTGTTTTAAGATAACTGGGTTCAACAATTTAGTTATGCTTATTTTTAGGTGATTGCTCCCATGTTTTGCACCAGACTTAGAAATTTTTAAATGTCGTAGTGGGGCTCTTGAAAGGAATTGCAGTGATTGCAAAGCATTAGCTACTTAACCATAAACAAAGATGAAGCTTGTTTTTCAGTTACAAAAAGAAACAATCTTTCAAAAACTACTTTTGGGTATAACTCACATGATTTGTATCCCCAAGTTCGCATCCAGCCTGAAGAATTGCATTAGGTATCCTATATTCTCATTCTTTGCAGCTGTTGTTTTAAGCAGCTGTCTAGTATCCCTTGTCTTCTTTTAAGACCAGTGGTCTATAGATAGAATAATCCCTAGAGTTTGAAATAACTTAATTCCCTTGTTGGAGGAAAAAGTGTATACTGTATTATCCACCTTTTAATCTCCCACTGATAGTATTGCATTTCTTGTGTTCTTAACTAGGGGTCTTATGCCTAACGTGGGGTACACAAACATCTTAATGCAAATTCATTGAGAATGTTGGGTTTGTATTGTATCTGTTACTAATGGTGCAGTGGGTTCGGTGACTTTTTTAAAAAGTGATCATTATTAGTGGTTGCCTAGGGCTGGATGGGTTGGGGGTTTAGTATGTAAATGTATTAGAAGCCATCGAATTCACTTTAAATGGGTGAATTCTATGGTATGTGAACTATATCTCAATAAAGTTGTTATATATATATATATATATTTATTATTATTATTAATTTATTTATTTATTTTGCGGTACGCGGGCCTCTCACTGTTGTGCCCTCTCCCGTTGCGGAGCACAGGCTCCGGACGTGCAGGCTCAGCGGCCATGGCTCACGGGCCTAGCCGCTCCGCGGCATGTGGGATCTTCCCGGACCGGGGCACGAACCCGTGTCCGCTGCATCCGCAGGCGGACTCTCAACCACTGCGCCACCAAGGAAGCCCTATTTATTTATTTTTGGCTGTGTTGGGTCTTCGTTTCTGTGCGAGGGCTTTCTCTAGTTGCGGCAAGTGGGGGCCACTCTTCATCCGGTGCGCGGGCCTCTCACTATCGCAGCCTTTCTTGTTGCGGAGCACGGGCTCCAGACGCACAGGCTCAGTAGTTGTGGCTCACGGGCCTAGTTGCTCCGCGGCATGTGGGATCTTCCTAGACCAGGGCTCGAACCTTTGTCCCCTGCATTGGCAGGCAGATTCTCAGCCACTGCGCCACCAGGGAAGCCCTATTTTTTTTTAAGTGGTCATTGTCACAGTTTAGGGGAACTCAGTTGAAGAAATATTTCTTGGCGATCAGAAGCTATTTTAGTCCTTGTATTTCATACTACCTCTGTATTAATGAGAGCGTATATAATATGTTCTAATGCCTGCTGACCTTCCCGTGTAGTTCCTTACTTTCAGGAACAGTATATTCATTTAAAACATGTATAATTGAGCAAGTAGAAAGTGGAAAATAGTAAGGTGTTCGAAAAGGCCACTGAGGTTTAGCGTATCAAAGCTGTGTAACCTTAGGCAAGTCACTTAATCATTCAGAGCCTTAGTTACCACATAAAATGAAGGTGTTGGATCAGATCCTAGTTCTCAAATTCTGATGCCCACAGGGCTAACCAATTAAAGTAAATAAATAAAGTTGGTGAGTGTAAAGGAACTGGGAGCAGGGGACCTTGGCGTATGGATAGTATATGTTCTTCTAAAGAGAGCAGCCATAACTCAATTTTGATCCATTGCTGCTTTATCTTATTGTAGGCCCAATGTAACTGTATCTTTAATTTTCAAGAAAAGCAGAAACTGGATATTTTTAATTGTTCCTGCTTTTTAAATATTGCAACTAATTTAACAAAATTTTAAGGGCTTCCCTGGTGGCGCAGTGGTTGAGAGTCCGCCTGCCGATGCCGGGGACGCGGGTTCGTGCCCCGGTCCAGGAGGATCCCACATGCCGCGGAGTGGCTGGGCCCGTGAGCCATGGCCGCTGGGCCTGCGTGTTCGGAGCCTGTGCTCCGCAATGGGAGAGGCCACAGCAGTGAGAGGCCCGCGTACCGCAAAAAAAAAAAAAATTTTTTTAACACTATGCAAGCCAAACTACAAGTTATGAAGGAATCCTTCATGGGCCTAATATAGACTAGATCAGCTATAGACTAGACGATTTCTATTGACCCAGCTAGCTGTAGGATTCTTTTTTTTTTTCCCCTTTATCTTACCTAAATATTATGTGGTACATTCCAAAGGGTATGTGTGAAACATATATGTAAGTTATAAAGCACAATACAAAATGAATAAATACCTAAGACCTAGCAGGTAATATCCCTGTATTCTCTTCCTGTTCACCATTTTCTTGCTCTTCCGTCAGAGATAACCATTATCCTTCATTTTGTATTTAGATGCCTAAATAATACACTGGATTTGCTTGCTTTTGAGCCTTATGCAAAGGAACGTAGTTTTCTGGGATTTGTTTTTTTCTTCATGATGTTTCTGAGATTGATAAATTGTTTAGTGTGGTTTGTCCTTTTATCACTATTGTATAATGTTCCATTGTATGAATATACCCAAATTTATCTGTTCTTCAGCCAATGGACATTCAGGTTATTTTGTTTTTGGCTCTTGTGAACAGTGCTGCTGTGAACTTTTTTGTATGTGCCTCCTGAAGCACACATGCAGAATTTTTTCTGAGGTATATACCTAGGAGTTGAGTTGCTTGGTTGTATACTGTATGAACACTCAACTTGGTAAGATAATGCCAAACTGTTTTTCAGTGTTTCTGATTTAGCCCCATGATCCTTTACTCTGAGAGTTCTCCATAACTCTCTGCCTTCTCTAATTTATTGTATTCTCTCCTTCCACACCTTTTTCCCCTTAGTGAAGATAACCTGCCTCACTGCCCCTTATTTTCTTTCTAGACAACTATATGTTCTCTGCCATTAAGAACTTTTCCTCTAACATAATAGAATTATATTTAGAAATAAATATTACACTTTTACAGTTAGATTATAAATAACTTGTTAAAAGTGCCTTTTAAATGCTTTTCCATGCAGAAATATTTATTTTAAAATTTAATGGTCATTTAAAGAACTTTGTAAGTTTTATTTGTCAGGTTTGATCTAAGATTAATTACATTTAAGTTATGTTTACTGTGTGTTTTTTTTAATTACCTCACAAATGATCAGGTTATTTCTGGCATTTGTGAACTTTTAGTTGTTTCCAGGGTTGCTCAGCATAAATAATTTGAAATTTTATTGTTGAATGGAGAGGATTTTTTTAAACTTGGGAACATGAATTATTTCTGAAATAACTTTGAATATTTTTCTTTTAAAAAGGCTGTGACACACAGATGCTTTCAACTTTTGTTTTTTCTACTATAAATGTTACCCAAAGCCACATTTTACTTTCCTCTTCATTGTATTCTTTGTAACAAAAATAAATACACCTTTAAAGAGGAATTATTTAATTAACCATTATAAAAATAACAAAGATTATTTGATACTATGAAATCCATGTACAAACGAGTCAGACTTTTTTTCTTTTTTTAAACAGGCTGGTTTATTTTATTTAAAATAAGTAAGGGTAGAGTTCCTAAGATTCTTAATAGAATGAAATTGGCTTTGGTTTATGCATTATTAGACATACTTAATTACTTCTTGAAAACTATTGCCATCACACCCACCTAGAACATGTTTGGTATGCCCTTCTAATTTATTCAACTGAAGCTCTTGAAATTTTCATTCTGTGCTAGAAGAGTGTAAAAAATAACTCAGCCTGTGCATTCTTAATAGCTCTTGACCACAGCTCAAATTTCCCTAGAAAACTTCAATACATTTTCTCAATTTCTTCCATGGTTAATTTTGTTTTTGATAATTATAGAAGTGAACGTTTTAGGAAAAGCGCCTTTCTCTGTTAGATGCTAGTGTAACATCTAAAATTTAATGGTACAGTATTTCTTTTGGGAGTGATAAAAATGTTCTAAAATTGGATTGTGGTGATGGTTGCGCAACCTTGTGAATATACTAAAAACTATTGAATTGTACACTTTAAATGGGTGAGTTTTATGGTATGTGAATTATATCTCAGTAAAGTTATTAAAGTTTAATGATGTCGTTGAGGTATTTATTGACCCTTTTTTTCCTTTTCCTCTTTGATAATTGAAGTTTTGGGAATGTCACATAAATTTGAGAAACTAAAACTAGCTTGGATGCTTTAGAACTTGGGCCATTTTCCCCCAGTTTTTCTGATTGGCAAGGAATATATAGACCTTAGATTTAAGTTTTCTACTTTTATAGTGATCAAAAACCTCTATTAGAGATATTGAATCTTGACAATTATACAAGCGACAGTAGATTATGCTATTTTCTTCAAATTTGTTTCACTACTTGTTTTTCTCAGTTAAATTAGACTGATTTAAGAAATTTTTTCCTTTATTAGCAGATGTCATTTAGATCAGTGAAAAAAGAGCTATGGTAAATAGTATGATCATTTTAACTTTTTTCCAAAGGCCTAAGAAAGGAAAATCACAAAATTTTCAGTCACTAAATGTTAAATAGATTTAAACTAACAATGACACTATATGATTTTATTTTACGACAAATTATAGAAAATACAACTCATCTATAGTGACAGAAAGTGAGGCAAAGATTACCTGGGACCAAGGGTGGAGGAGAGGATTGATTGCCAAGGGGCCTTAGGAACTTTTCTGATGGGACTGTCTTGATTGTATTTTGATTAATGTGGTGGTTACATGGGTATATATTTGTCAAAACTTATGGAACTGTACACTTAACATGGGTCTAGTTTGTTATACATAAATTATACCTCAGTAAAGTTGATTAAAAGAAAATCAATTGAAATGACCACACATACACATGACTTATATTTGTATCAAGTGTTGGTCTTTTGATATGTAGCATCATCTAGTGTTTCCACATTATATATAGTAACCAGGCACTTATGTCAACTATTTATGCCAATGAAGGAGAGAAAAGTATTTGTACAATTGTCATCGATGAAACAGTATTACATTAGTAGAAGCCTACACATAGCATTACTATTAATTAATTAGTATATTTTGCAAGTATAGTACATCTACTTCAGTATATCTAATTTCTTACCTTTCGATTCTGTTATGTATTCAGCTTTTCATCAATCGAATAATAGAAACCATCTTTTAATAGTGTTAAAAGTTTTTAATATGTTTTATCTATTTGTTTCTAATAAGTCAACACTTCCTACATGCCAGGCACAGTGATCCAGTGCTGAATAAGAGCATAGCTCCATCCTTATGGAGTACTTTACAATTTTCAAATTACTTTTACATAAATATTTTTTTTTTTTTTTTTTTTTTTTGCGGTACGCGAGCCTCTCACTGTTGTGGCCTCTCCCGTTGCGGAGCACAGGCTCCGGACGCGCAGGCTCAGCGGCCGTGGCTCACGGGCCCAGCCGCTCCGCGGCATGTGGGATCTTCCCGGACCGGGGCACAAACCCGTGTCCCCTGCATCGGCAGGCGGACTCACAACCACTGCGCCACCAGGGACGCCCTAGTTTTACATAAATAATTTTATCACATCCTTTGAGAGAGGGAAATAAAACTCAGAGAAACTAAGTGACTTTGTCCAAGGTTACACAGCTAAATGACTGAGAGTTATCTGATTCCAAATTCAGGTTCAGGCAGTTTAGGTGGGTAGAGTTACAAAGTGTAGGTAGATGAACGGAAAACTTGAGGGGACATGTTAAATAGTTGGATCTTATCCACATCCTGGAATGTGAATTAACTTCCTTAATTGTGTATAAAGTTGCATGTATTCCCCTTCCAGTTTATCTTCTCTGCCACCAGGATAAGAAAGTTTGAATTTCTGCCAACTGGATTTCTTCCAAGACTCTATTTCTGATTGTTACCCCAACAGCTGAGACCTAGCAGTCTCTGGGTTTGTCACGAAGGAGCACTCTGCATACTAGTGGCATTGAACGTGAGTGGGCCCTACATGTAAAAACCTGCCCATCTGGCCTCCATTGGATTTTGCTGATTTGCAGGGCATTTTCCAGGTGGTGGCAGCTGTGAAAGATTCCATGCTGCAGCACAGATCTGCAGGAGACAGCCACTCTGTTGAGCAGGGTAGATAGAGGGCCTGTTAGGGGGGCTGGCAAGGAGCTGTCTTTGCAGCTACTTTTTAAGGAGGCAGCATGGAATAGTGCAAAGAACATGGGAGTAGCCATGAGAAGACCTAAGTCTGAATCTTAGAACTGTCACTTGAGAGCTGTGTTACCTTGGGCAGGCAACTCACTGATTCATTCCAGTCTTTCTCCTCCTAAGTAAAATGAGGGCATGATATGTGCATTATGGATGAATCTCATAATCATTATGCTAAGTGAAAGAACCCAGATACAAAAAAGAATATATTGTATAATTCCATTTATATAAACTTTTAGAGAAGCAAACTTATATATAATGGCAGAAACATCATACAGATCAGTGGTTGCCTAGGGCCAGGGGCAGAGGGAAGGATGGAATGCAAAGAGGCGTGAGGAATCTTTTGAGGATGATGGAAATATTCTGTATTTTAATTACGGTGGTGGTTTCACAGGCGTATTCAACTGTCAAAACGCATGGATTTGTACCCTATTGTGCACACACACCCAAAAGGGGATCTTGAAGCTATTTCAGGGCTTAATAAGAAAGAATTGAGGGAATTCCCTGGCGGTCCAGTGGTTAGGACTTAGCGCTTCCCCTGAAGGGGACATGGGTTCCATCCCTGGTCAGGGAACTAAGATCCCGCATGCTGTGTGGCACGGCCAAAAAAAAGAAAGAAAGAAAGAAAAAATTGAAATAGATTTGGATTATTTACCATTTGTACAGGAGGGGAGAGAAGCAGCATGGATTGGTATTTGTGTTGTGTATTTGTAGGCTGTATATTTACCCTTTCTGCTCTAGGTTACCCAGTAAAGTTATAGCTAATATAATAGGAATTCTCCAACACTAAACAAAATCAACAATCATCCATCTTGACCTCTAACTCTTCCTTTACCCCTTTGTCATTTTTATCTGGATTTTTATGAACTAGTAATAGTAGGGGACATTTGAAATCAGACAGATTTCTTAAAATACTTGAAATACTTAATTTACTAAAAATTTTTATCTATATTCCATTTTCCAGTCATTCCGCTTCTTAGTGGTTATTATATCATATCACTTCTATGTTGAGGAACTCTACTGACATCCTTATAGTCACAGTGCAACAAAGATGTCAATGGTAAATGCTTAACTCCAGTATGTAAGGAGGGCTGCAAGAAATAAAATGGAAATGACTTGCCCTCCCCAGCCCCCCAAATTCTCATCCTGTATTCTATTAGTGATTGTAAATGCCTCAATGTCCTGCTTAATAAAGCCTCCCAGAAGCCACAACTAATTGTTTGGGGTTGACACTGAAGTCAGAACTTGATCTAGAAATACTATTCAGTAACTCAAATATGAAGTGAGTAGTGACTTTCCTGGATTAGCTACTTGTAGCTGTATAGCGTTATTCCTGATCTTCAAAGGGAAGAGAAGGGCCGGTGTGGTTGTGCTTATTCTATCCCCTCTTTCCCTAATGCCCAGGCCCTCTCTGCTTAAGACTTGCCAGGAATACATAACCTTTAGCTGGATGTGGGACAAAGGGCAGCTACTTCTAAAACAGAGATAGGTGTTTCTTGGAAGAAAACTGATTTTAGGTTTTGGCCAGGAAATATACAAGATGAAGCTCTCAAAGACTAAGGCAATTGATAGAAACACATGAAATATATAAAAGCCATGAGTTAATAATGAATTTGAACCTGCCTCGCCCCCTCAAAAAAAAACAAAAGCAAAACCCCAAAAGAATTCATTGGACACCATCCAAAATAACTAGGGCACTACTACTACTTAACTCTGAAAATTAGAAATTAAAAGAAAGAATACTTTTATGCCCGCCTTCATGTGCAAACTCTACTTTGGATAATCAAATAGCCCTAGTTGTTGACAGAAAGTTTTTCTTTATAGGAAAATTCCACAAAGAATGATAGATTCAGAAAATCACCATTTTGCAACCCCAGTGAAATAACTGAGGCAGGTAGCAATCAACAGGATGAAACCATTGGATTGATTGGTTGATGAGAGAACTTTACAATGAAGGAAATCAGTCTGCAATTTGCAGACATTTGTATGTATTCTGATGTGATGTATTATGAAGCACATGATAACATCTATGAAGTATTTTTGCCCCAAATGTGGAACTTGATTCTAAGATAGGGTTGCCAGATTAAGCCAACACAAAACAGGACACTTAACGACTGCGCCACCAGGGAAGCCCCAACAGGGTTTTAAAAATAGAATTCTGGTATAACCAGACTAAATAAAATAGTTTATGTAAAGTACTTAAGCATAGCGCTTGGCATAAAATAAAACTTAGTAAATTTTAGTTTCATCAGATCATCAAGGTAGTATGACCATCAGCTGAAATAATGGGATTGGCTTTGTTATATAAAATGTTTTTTTTAACAGGGTATTTATTTATTGTTTTGTATTTATTTTTGGCTGTGTTGGGTCTTTGTTGCCCTGCGCGGGCTTTCTCTAGTTGTGGCGAGCTTGTGGTTTGAGGGCTTCTCATTGCGGTGGCTTCTCCTGTTGTGGAGCATGGGCTCTAGGCATGCTGGCCTCAGTAGTTGCAGCACGTGGGCTCAGTAGTTGTGGCACATGGGCTCTAGGACACACGGGCTTTGTTGCTTCACAGCATGTGGGATCTTCCCGGACCAGGGATCGAACCCATGTCCCTTGCATTCGCAGGCGGATTCTTAGCTACTGCACCACAAGGGAAATCCCTATATAAAATGCTTCTTTGACCTATATGAAGTATTCAGGGTGATATTGGTAAAGACATTGTATATATTAGGCTCTTCTTGCTTGTAAGGACCCTGAGATTGTATCCATTACCTTGGGTGATGGGTCTTGTAGAGAGTTAGGAAATAGAAAAAATGGTTCCATAACCACATAAGCAGGCTTAATGGAGTCTTCTTTTTTGTTTTTTTTTTTTTTGGATGTGGACCATTTTTAAAGTCTTTATTGAATTTGTTACAATATTGCTTCTGTTTTATGTTTTGGTTTTTTGGCCATGAGGCATGTGGGATCTTAGCTCCCCTAGCAGGGATGAAACCCACACCCCCTGCATTGGAAGGTGAAGTCTTAACCACTGGACTGCACGGAAGTCCCTTAATGGAGTCTTTTAATCATTTAGTTGCCTTAGGTAAAAAGTAGAAGTGGTAGAACCTTCTGTCCTGAAGGTTAGGCCACGATAGTAAGAGGCCCGCGCACCACGATGAAGAGTGGCCCCTGCTTGCCACAACTAGAGAAAGCCCTCGCACAGAAACGAAGACCCAACACAGCCATAAATAAATAAATAAATAAATTTAAAAAAGTTTTTTTAAAAAGCCAGCCTAGATGCAACAGGAGAAATAAATTCCATCTCTCTTTTTTTTTTTTTGCGGTACGCGGGCCTCTCACTGTTGTGGCCTCTCCCGTTGCGGAGCACAGACTCTGGACTCACAGGCTCAGCAGCCATGGCTCACGGGCCCAGCCGCTCCGCGGCATGTGGGATCTTCCCGGACCGGGGCACGAACCCGTATCCCCTGCATCGGCAGGCGGACTCTAAGCCGCTGTGCCACCAGGGAAGCCCAATTCCATCTCTTGATGGAAGGACCTGCAAAGAATTTGTGACTTTTTTTTTTAATCTACCACAAATGGAAAAGGGCAGGATGAGTTTAGAATGTGTTACTTATTAGCCCCTTTGGCCTTTTCTTTAGCCTAAGTAGCATTTCCTCCAACATTTATTACACAGGCTCCTTTTTTAAAAAAAAATTATTTGGTTGCATGGAGTCTTAGTTGCAGCAGGCGGGCTCCTTAGTTGTGGCTTGTGGGCTCCTTAGTTGCAGCACATGGACTCCTTAGTTGTGGCATGTTAACTCTTCGTTGCAGCAGGCATGTGGGATCTAGTTCCTTGACCAGGGATCAAACCCGGGCCCCTTGCCTTGGGAGTGCAGAGTCTTACCCACTGTGCCACCAGGGAAGTCCCAACACAAGGTCCTTTAATCATCACTTTTACCTGGCCCTGACCTCTTTCTCTGTGTCTCCTAGAGTGAAGATAAAATATAAATTACAATGAAAAACAAAAAAGCTTTACCAAGAACTAACTAATTAATAGGGCTTCCCTGGTGGCGCAGTGGTTGAGAGTCCGCCTGCCGATTCAGGGGACACGGGTTCGTGCCCCGGTCCGGGAGGATCCCACATGCCGCGCAGCGGCTGGGCCCGTGAGCCATGGCCGCTGAGCCTGCACATCTGGAGACTGTGCTCCGCAACGGGAGAGGCCACAACAGTGAGAGGCCCACGTACGGCAAAAAGAAAAAAAATGAACTAACTAATAGAATTTTGAAAACTCTGAATTATTATTATTTTTTTAATAAATAAATAATTTATTTAATTTTGACTGCATTGGGTCTTCATTGCTGCGCGCGGGCTTCCTTTAGTCGCAGCTAGCAGAGGCTACTCTTCGTTGCGGTGCAGGGGCTTCTCATTGCAGTAGCTTCTCTTGTTGCAGAGCACTGGCTCTAGGCGCGCAGGCTTCTGTAGTTGTGGCGGATGGGCTGTAGAGCACAGGCTCAGTAGTTGTGGCACATGGGCTTAGTTGCTCCACGGCATGTGGGATCTTCCTGGACCAGGGCTCAAACCCGTTTGCCCTGCATTGGCAGGCAGATTCTCAACCACTGCGCCACCAGGGAAGCCCCCCAAAACTCTGAATTATTATTATTTTTTTTTGTTTGTTTATTTATTTATTTTTGGCTGTGTTGGGTCTTCATTTCTGCGCGAGGGCTTTCTCTAGTTGTGGCAAGCGGGGGCCACTCTTCATCGCAATGCACAGGCCTCTCACTATCGCGGCCTCTCTTGTTGCGGAGCACAGGCTCCAGACGTGCAGGCTCAGTAGTTGTGGCTCACAGGCCTAGTTGCTCTGCGGTACGTGGGATCCTCCCAGACCAGGGCTCGAACCCGTGTCCCTTGCATTAGCAGGCAGATTCTCAACCACTGCGCCACCAGGGAAGCCCACTCTGAATTATTTAAAATAAATTGTAAAGAGAAAATGTAGTTTACTTACTTTTGAATATTCTCTTGAACTTGAACTTGATTAATAGTGATTAACTGTTTGTTAACAGTGATTAACAGTGATTAACTCCTCAGGGAGTTCTCCAGGATTTTAATAGTAGACCAGGATTATGTGTTATTACCACATCATTTGTTAGTATTTAATTAAATAGCTTGGTGTTAAATTTTTTAAGCATTTTACTGTATAATCATTTAAAATCTTGACCATAGTGTTAATTTCCTAGGTAAATTCTTTTTTAAAATTAATTAATTAATTAATTAATTTGGTTGCACTGGGTCTTAGTTGTGGCAGGTGGGCTCCTTAGTTGTGGCATGCGAAACTTTTAGTTGTGGCATGCATGTGGAATCTAGTTCCCTGACCAGGGATCAAACCCAGGTCCCCTGCATTGGGAGCACAGTCTTAACCACTGTGCCACCAGGGAAGTCCCCCTAGGTGAATTCTTTTATTTATGTTCTGTATAGGTAGACATCTACAACCTTTTAGAATAATCTGAAATCCTGAATTAGTAGGTTCTAAATTAATGATGTTTTTACCTCTTTATTCAACTAACTTCTGCCAATACTCAGCAAACACAAATGTGATTTCCTCTGAGTTATATTCATTTATGATCCTCTGTGGTCCACTATTTAATTCTGCTTTCCATTCTGAAAGAGCTCTTAACCTTTGTTCATTAATCATGGGAAACAGTTGTGCAACATGCCTTGACATTAACTTGAGCATCTAAAATTAGTCCTGTAACAATCAGCAGTTGGGAACAAGGTTTTAGTAGTTTGTGGTATATGTTAAGTAGACATTGCAAGGTTGGAAGGAACTCCCTAGAAATAAGTAAGTGACTTGTGTTATGTGTGTGTGCATGTACCTGTGTGTATACACAATTGAAAGTCTCTTTTTATTAAGCAGATGGACAAATTACATCTGTTACTACAAATGCACTATAAGCATCTTTATGCACTATGCTGTTTAATCATTTTAGAAGAAAAATATATTTATTGAAAACCTGGTATGCTAGAATGGATTTTTCTGCATGTTTCTTTTGTGGTGTTCATTTTTTAAAGGAATAATTGTATTGTATATACTATATTTCAAGTGAATGAATTTTTTTTCTCTTCAGAGTTTATAGAAATCCATTCACAAAAATGACATCCTGGTTATATGAATGTCTTTGTGAAGCTGAACTAGCACAGTATTATCCTCATTTTACTGCCCTTGGCCTTCAGAAAATAGATGAATTAGCCAATGTTACAATGAAGGACTACTCCAAATTGGGAATCCATGACATGAACGACCGCAAACGTCTCTTCCAACTTATCAAAGTCATTAAGATTATGCAGGAAGAAGATAAAGCAGTCAGTAGCCCAGAGTATCCTCTACAGACAAGCAGTCTGTGCATCAAGCCTCAGAAATCTATATCTGGCCCTCGAAGGCAACTGCATTTTGATTCTTCTGCTGACAACAAAAACAGAACTACCAGCAACAATCAGTTTGAGCTGTGCAATTTATCACATTTATCTGCAAGTGAACAGAAGTCTAGTTACCTAAAAGTACTAGAGCATTTGCTACCAGATGATTCCCAGTACTGTACAAAAACAAGAATTCTGAATGCCACAGCTGCTGATTCCTACCTACAAGAAGAAACTAACACTTCACTCTTTTCATCAAATCACTTTTCTCCGATACAGGGAGATTGTGATAGTCCCGTTATGCAAAGAGTCTGTCATGTTTCAGGGTATAACTATGGAATCCCTCATTCCTATATCAGGTAATAACTTATTTTTTTCTTTTTTAATTTTGGAGGGAGGGTAGCCTTAGGCAAGGGCAGGCTTCTCCATGACCAGAGGAGACCAACTATTACATATTTACAGAAAATGATAGTGAACAGCTTCTGCGGTGATAATGGAAGTAACTTGATAGGGCAAAATTAATGAAGAATTTGGACTTTCCAGCTGGGAGATGATATTGTTCATATGCATCAAGCAGCTGCTACTTACCAGGGTCTGCTATTATTCCTATAGCAGACATATTTTTATTATTATAGTGTAACATGATACATCGAATGCATCCATGAAGGTAAAATATCAATAGTTAACTAGCCTCTGCAGTGAAAAACAAAAATTACACAATCCACAGGATTTTTTTTAAGGCTATCAAATTCACTTCAGCCAGGAGGCATGAAGCTTAGTTAAAAACAGCTGTTTAATTCAACTAGTTGAATTAAATAGGTCTTTGGAGCAATTGATTTACCTGCACATATTGAAATATGGTCCTGATTTTGAGTGCTTTCTACAATTCCAGCCCTGGAAGGACAGGTGATTTTGGTTATTTCAAAGAGTAAGACACTTTTGATGGAGTTTAGAGTTTGGTTGTCAGAGTGACAGTGCTTTGAGTTAGAATTTGAAATAAGGTCCCTAAGAGGTGAAATATCAAGTAATCCCTAATACCAACCTTGGTATATGATAGAAAATACATTCTTTTAAAACTAATGTGTATTGTTTGTTTTGTTATTTTAAAAGTTATAGATGGTGAGTTGTGGAGAATAAAATACATTCTTAAGCCACTTTAAAAAAAAAATAAAGACTATTATTCATACCTTAAAACAAAGTATTTACCTCTGGTCTTATATTGACTAAGGTTTCAGAGGATTTCATAACCAACTAGTTTTTTTATTCTAAAAAAATAGAAGACCCAATTTTAAAGGTAAAAATGCCTTTAGTTATTTGAAATACATAAGTGAATAATATAGTGTTTCTGGAAGAAAAAAAAATTTTTTTTTTTGGTTTGGTTTAGCAAAGCACAGAGCATATAGTACTGTTTTCTTCTTTCAGTTGTGAAAGGACTAGATTGTTCTATGATCATCAATGCCAGGATTGTTGCTGTCCTATTGGTTAGCTCAGTGGTGAAAGAACAAATAGTTTCTTGAATGTTAGTCTTTTTTTTTGCGGTACGTGGGCCTCTCACTGCTGTGGCCTCTCCCCTTGCGGAGCACAGGCTCCGGACGCGCAGGCTCAGCGGCCATGGCTCACGTGCCCAGCTGCTCCGCGGCATGTGGGATCTTCCCGGACCGGGGCATGAACCCGTGTCCCCTGCATCGGCAGGCGGACTCTCAACCACTGCGCCACCAGGGAAGCCCTTGAATGTTAGTCTTTTATTGAACAACACATAAAAATCTAAATTGGAATTATTTATAAATAGAATAAAGATGTGACTTTGCATTATTTATTTAGATAGAATGGATATTTTAGTTTAAATATTGCTGTTTTATTTATTTGGCAAATATAAAGTACCACCTCTGCTTGCCCTGATCCTAGATATAAAGATAATTAGGATATCTGGAGACTCTCAGACTCTTAGCGGGCAGGGTAAGTGGGAAGACAGGCAACCATATAGTGAGATAAGTGCTCTCACAGAGATTTGTACGTGGCAAACCCAGAACGAAAGCTATTCAATTGAGCTTTCTCACTTTATATCATTATTATCATACTCTTCCCATTCCTTATTATATTAGAGAAATGGAGGTAAGAAAGTACATTTTCCCCAATAATTCTCAATATTGTCTTCTCACCCAAACCCTAAGTAGGAGCCAGAGTTTCAGAACCCTGAGAAACTCCCTCACCAACTTAAGGCTTCCTATTAGTGAGCCATCCCTGTCCAAAGAGCATTCTCTTTGGATACCTCAAATCAGGTAAGTTCAAAATAAATTACTGGACTCAGAACTTTAATAAAAGTCTAAGGCATTTAGATAACTGGCTGCCCTGACTTATTTAAGATCTTGAACAGACCTAACTCTAGATGTATTAACTCTGCATGTCAGACAGATATATTTTATTTCTTCTAGGGAAGGTTGAGCAGTAAAACCAGAGCATTTTAGAATACATTAAAACTTTGTTGTTTTTTTTTTCTGGGGAATTCCTTGGCGGTCCAGTGGTTGGGACTCAGCGCTTTCACTGCTGGCCCGGGGTTCAGTCTCTGGCTGGGGAACTAAGATCCGCAAGCCATGCAACATGGCCAAAAAAGAAAAAAAATTGTTCTTTTCTTATAAAAAAATCTAGCAAAAGAAGATGCAAAAGAAGAGAAAATAGAACAGTGAGCCTCCACATGCCCATCATTCACTTTCAATGATTGTCAAGATTTTGCCACACTTACTGTCAAAATGGTACATTTTTTTAGACGTCTACTCTACATTGGTTAAAAAAACAAAACATGCTTCAAAGGGCTTGAGTAGTCTTTTTTTTTTAATTGGAGTATAATTGCTTTATAATGTTGTGTTAGTTTCTGCTGTACAATGAAGTGAATCAGCTGTATGTATACCTGTATCCCCTCCCTCTTGGACCTTCCTCCCACCCACCCCCCATCCCACCCATCTAGGTCATCACAGAGCACTGAGCTGAGCTTCCTGTGCTTCACAGCATGTTCCTCAACCAAGGAATATTGCCTCAATATTCTGGATGTTAAGGTTGATGAGTTCACTGAAGTCAGCCAGAGAAGAAATGTATCTAAATAGAAAGATGCATTAGTGGTGAATTAGCACCAGTGGTGAATTAGCACCAGTCATAAAATTGTCCTGGGAAGAGGAAATATAGGATTGTGTTCTAACAAATAAATATATATCAGGGTAGGCAAAAAGAGGATGCAAGGAAACAAGACAAAGGGAGTGCCAGAATGTACCTGGGAGAAACGGGGAAAATACATTGAAACCTACCACCAAATTCAAGGTATTTAATAAACCCGGGTAGGATTAAAAAAAGAAATTAGATTGAATGGTCCAGAAAACAGTAAATGTACAATAATAACTGGTTTGAAAGGAAGCAAGAAACCTGCTTTTGGGTGGGGTGGAGTAGAGAAGGAGATAGAAGTAATCAGGAGGATTTATAGCGAATAAAAGAACTCAGTGTCAACACTTCAGTATGTAACATATTGTGTGTATATGTGTGTGTGCGTGTATTACACCTAATATGTAGCAAAATGTACTGATACTTTGACCTCTTAAGTAGTTTTATCGTATTATTAAAAATAAAACCCACTTATATATCAGCCAGAACACCTCAGAGAAGGAGAATCCTTGGACTGAGATGGAAAAAATCAGAGTTTGTGTTCGAAAACGCCCTCTGGGCATGAGGGAGGTACGTCGTGGAGAAATTAATATTATTACTGTAGAAGACAAAGAAACTCTACTTGTTCATGAGAAGAAAGAAGCAGTTGACCTCACACAATATATTCTGCAGGTATGATGCTTTCCTTCTGTGTTTGGAACTAACATTATCAAGTGTCAATTTTTTGTTTTTTGTTTGAGTAGCAGTACAAATTCTAAAATCCAGTTCTGGGTTTGGGTGTTGGCATTCATTCCTGATGTGACATTGCATTAAATCATTGATAAGCCTTAACCTTCATTTTTAAAAAATATAATGCAGTGGGGGATACAAAAACGTAACTCCTCCACTCTTGTGCAATAGAGTTGCATCATACAGTCACTTAACATGCTTTATGTGAACTTAATTACACATATTCAGTCAGAAAAGAGTGAATGAGGGAATAAAAAGAGTTTAAATAATGAACTGGTGGTAAGCAGGGCCAGTCACTGAGCGTATGCACCAAAGCAACTATGAGATGTTCACACAGTCTCAGTTCTCTCCTGTCTCTCACAGTGTGAACTTCTCATTCTGCTGAGTGCGAGTCTGGAGTTTAATGATGGAGGGTATATTTTTGAGCAAAAAGACCCCAGATTGCCAGCCAACTGCTTATTTTGATTCTCACTTGTATTTGGGCCTAGGCTTAATTTGGTGGAAATTGGGCTCCTGAACAGGCCACTTTGTACAAGGTAGATTGCAGTGAGTAAATATAACCCAGGGATATGATTTTACATAGAACATATAAGGGGTTAAATAAAACACTGTAGTTCAAACACATTAAAAAATGTTCACTCCCTGCCAGAATGATCATGATGAGTCCAAGGACAAAGGGTTTGATACTGAAAGGAATTTATTCCTAGCTGATAGGTACCCTTGTGATAATTCCTTCAGTCTCTTATAAAAGCAGCAAACCCCACAGATGGAAGATACCATAATTTAGGTACTCTTAAAATGATGAAGCAATTATGAATAATCTTAAATGGGATAATCCACCAGATGTTAAGATTTGGGAATTCAGAGTTTCTCTTATCTGAATCTGCCTCCCTGCATGTTCATATTATGTTCATTCTATTCACTCTCTCTCTTGCTTCAAAACCCAGTGACTGGGAGTTCCTTGGTGGTCTAGGGGTTAGGATTTGGTGTTTTTCACTGCCGTGGCCTGGGTTCATTCCCTGGTCAGGGAACTGAAATCCTGCAAGCCACGTGGTGCAAAAAAACAAAACAAAACCCAGTGACAGGTAGAAAGAAAAAAAAAAGTGGTGAGTAATCTGGTGTACAAGCAATTCACCTTAGTCAGCTGAGATATTACTCTACTAGAATAAATCCTTTAACACTGAAGTCAAATTGTTAATACTCTCCCCTCTTTAACACTTGCATTGTTCTTTTTTTTCTTTGCTTACCAAAATTGGCTTTCACAGTAACATTCAAAGCAATCTACTGTGTCTTTCTCTGGGCACTAAATTACTAGGCCACTGTATAACCAGCCCAGTCACTTTAACAGCCTTATTGATTGCTGGTCAATGCACAGTCTATTAGGTCTAGGTGGGAGGTACTTATATTGAAGATGGTCCAAATGACCAATTAGTTGTAATACTATCTAGTTCCATGGCTACTTATAGCCATGGTAATAGCCCTATCCAATCACCATCTACCCAAGACTGCCTTAATGAGGCTTCTGCAGTAATTCCCTCAAGGAGGCATCATCTTATCTTTTGTATCTTTCCATTATCCCAAAACACAATAACCTTACTTCTTTGTCATTGCCGTTGGTCAATACTTATTGAATACCCATATTTTCCTTAGCACTTTCTCTGCTGTTTGAACTTTGGACCTTCACTCTCATAGGTCAAAGTCCTTACCTGTCAATACTTATAATATATGTGTTGAGAGGCCTTTTTTCTCCCCCTTTTTCTTAAGTAGAAAGAAGAAAAGGGAGGTTCATAGCAAACATAGCAAATAAATATTGATACTAGATTCTTTGGGTTTTATTTTTAAACTTATTCAGGAATTCAAATAGGTTTATGTGTCCTTTAATTAAACATCTTACCCTTTCAAATCTTCTTTTGTTACTTATGTGATCATATACATATAGTGTGCTGTTCTACTTACCATTAAATTTTAGGATATCAACATAATAAGTGAAAAAAACAAGGAGACATATCTGTATGTGTTTCATTCCAATTTCTTAAAGAAAAATATATATAGAGAAAAAAAGATGGTACTGAAATATATCAAAGTCAATAGTGGCCATCTCTAGTGGTAGTAAGATTTACAGATAATTTGATTTTCTTATCTGTTGTTATCCATGTTTAAAATCTTTTTATGTAATCAGCAGTGTTACTCTTAAAAAAAAAAAGTAAGAACTTTTGAATAGGATAGATTTACCTATTTCAAAATCAAAACGGTATGCAATGAAGAGTGTCTCTAATCCCATTTCCTCCTTGAAGACAACCAGTATTACTTAAGTGTTTTTTTCCAGAGATATTTTATAAAGACACTTATAACTTTTAAAAAAAAACTTCTTTAAAAAATAAACTATGCAACTCTGATCATATCAAAGCTAAAGTGAATTTTTTTTTTTTTGGCCGCGCTGCACTGCTTGCAGGATCTCAATTCCCTGACCAGAGATTGAACCCAGGCCACGGCAGTGAAAGTCCAAATCCTAACCAGTAGGCCACCAGGGAACTGCCTAAAGTGAATGTTAATCCAACTTCATTGATAAAATATGATCAAATGAAAGCATATGTGATGCACATGAATTATAATAGTAATCTTGTATGTTCACATATCTTTCATGAAAGATTCATACAAAATTACTGGGAAAATCAGTACTTAAATCCTATTGGAAGGAAAGATACTAATTCCTTTAGTCAATACATGCTTTCAAAGGTGTTTACTCAAGAGCACTTATAGAAAGAGAAGAATAGCCATATACTCATGAAATAAAAGAAAACCCCCCAAAAATGTATATCCACATTTACTTCCGTTCATTTTTTTATTTTCCTGAGAAATGCCAAAAATGCTTTTGACTTCATACTTAACTATAAAAACCTACAGTGATATTTGAGCAAAGAATGGATTTGTCTCCTTTCTTAAAGACCAGTTATGAGTTAGATATAAATCATGTCCATTAAAGTCAGATTTCAGAAATATATTTTACTCTTTATTATTGCCATTTTCAAGCTTAATCAAAAGTATAATGAACCCCCATCTACCTATGACCGAGCTAAAACAGAAACATTTAACTGTTCTTAAAATCAATCATATTTTTCAGAGCACTAAATGTTCACAGATCTCTTTATCATGCTGCACAGATTCATTTTTTTTCTCAATTCCTAACTTTTGGAGATTTTTTTTCTTTCTTTCTTTTTTTTTAGTCGTGCCATGCGGCTTGTGGGATCTTAATTCCCTGACTGGGGATTGAACCCGTGCCCCCTCCAGTAGAAGCGTGGAGTCCTAGCCACTGGGCCTCCAGAAAATTCCCTGGAGATTTTTTCTAATTGATAAATTTGACTTTGTGGACCCAATTTCTTTCAGATGACCTAAAAAAATTTCCATTCTAATGTAATGTAATGGTACGTGAAACAGAATTGAATGTGGGCTATGGTGACCCGCGATGCATTGGCTCAAGTCCACTTTTCCAGACTTGCCCATAAAACTTTTTCTTAACTGAATATTTAGAGCAGGCCCAGAAGGTAGCAGAAGATAGGGCCTCATCTCTCATTCATTATGTGTAGACTTCCATTATGATGCTACAATCAGACTTGAAATTATTAGGATTTCTTACTCAGATATAGTTGGGCTGCCAACATAGTGAGCCTCTAAATTATGGAAATTATTACAGCTGCTGAAGTAATGCTTTCCAGACCCAATTTAATGGGATTTCCTATCTCTCCTCTTTCAGATTACCATGATTTTTCATTTGGGAGTCATCTTGGACTCCTTTCTCTCCCCAGCTATCACAACCAGTCATTGCCAAATTTCTTATGCATCCATTTCCTTTTTATTTCCATTGTCATTGTCTAATTTAGACCCTTCTTAACCTCACCACTGAGTTACCAGTGTTCCTGTTTCCAATACATTCACAATATGAAGCCAGATTAGTCTTCCAATAAAATGGCTCAGGTCATCCTCTCCTTTGCACAGTTTTTTGTCTTTCCACTTTTACTGAATTAAATATAAGCATTCTACCCCTTCCCTTAAGGCTGGTGTACCAAGACCCCTACAACATAGTCCTAACTCATTATTCTCACCTTCTATTTCACTTTTCTACCTGCCAAGATCCTATATGTCAAACACATTGAATCCTCCCTGTCCCCTAAAGATTCTTTGTGCTTTCCTGCTTTGACTCTTTGCTCATGTTTCCCCCATGCCCAGAATACCTTCCCTGCCTCAGTCCCTACCTCTTAAATTCCTCTTCTTCCCCCATGGCCCATTCTTAGTACAAGCTTTTTTAGAATGTCTTTCCCAATCAGAGAGATTATGTTTTTCTTTTGAATTCCACATGTGCTTTATCTCTCAAATTTTTTCTACCTTGTGGTCATTTGTATACTTGTCCGGATCCACATCTTTAGGTTGTGGAGTAGGGTAATGGTAGAGTAATGTCTGTTTCTTTGGGCCCCTCGAAGTACCTACTGCAATATACATGCTACCAGCTGAGCAATAAATATTTATGGAATTATAAATTAAGCTATGTAACCTATGGAATAAAGATCTTCCTCTAGAATTCCCCCCAAATTTCAAATATGCTGGCTCTAGGTGGGCTATGAGGATAATTTCCATAGAATTCAGTTCCTCTCCTAGACCTAAGGAAGATTGGCTCACTGTTGGACTCTTTAATTTACTTCCCTTAAGAGAGAACAAAAATTGTGTGGTTTAGTTATTACATTGTGAGAACATGTCTACAGAGATCTCAAGTAAAAGAAGGCCCTGTCATTTGACAGTTAATGATTGCTTATTATCTCTAAGTTTGTCATGGACAGTTACTATTAGTTAAAAATGTATTTGCGCCTTTATCATGTGTTAACTAGAATAGTGATGAAGAAAATCAAGAAAGTGTCTCTTTCTATAAAAACCAAATTTCTTTTTCAGCATGTTTTTTATTTTGATGAAGTCTTTGATGAGGCGTGCACCAATCAAGATGTATACATGAAAACTACTCACCCACTCATTCAGCATATTTTCAATGGGTACGATAGAAATTATTTGCTCCTCCTGCCTTTTATTTTCTATTTTCCATAAATCTTATTTCTTTATAAATGTTACTTATGTTTTTCAATTATTTTGAATTAAACATGAAATTGTGTTTTGACTTAATGAATTTAAATTAGACTCTTCTGGAAAATTCAGTGTCTCTATAAGGATTCACAAAGCATTTAGAAATATTCAGCAAGATTTCCATTTATACTGATGATATTGATTCTCTGTGCTTAGTGGAAAAATATAAGCTGTCAACAATATATATATATTTTTATTTTTTTATTTGTTTGGTTGCATGGGGTCTTAGTTGCAGCAGGCAGCCTCCTTAGTTGCAGCTCACTGGCTCGTTAGTTGCAGCACATGGACTCCTTAGTTGCGGCATGCGAACTCTTAGTTATGGCATGCCCATGGGATCTAGTTCCCTGACCAGGGGTCAAACCCCGGCCCCCTGCATTGGGAGCGCGGAGTTTTATCCACTGCACCACCAGGGAAGTCCCTGTCAACAATATTATTTCATCACAGTCCTCAGAATAAGAAGGTGTAAGTGGTTGTAGTTAGTCTGAACTTTTGATAATAGGAATTATTATGTATTCTACCTATAGTTTCATTTTAATTTTAAAATAATTATTCACACATAAACATTAAATGGGACAGAGTAGGTACTAGGGGCCTCTGTTGTATATTCAAAATGTAGTCAGGTACAGGTAGAAAATGTTGAACAGCCTGCTAGAGTAACTGATTTCAGAGTATTTTTACTTTTATTTTTTAAAATAACTTTTATAACTTAAAAAAGTTGAGGTATAATTTACATACATTAAGATGCCATAACTAAGAGATCTTAAGAAGTACTCAGGTTTGATGAGCTTTGATAGTTGCACGTATCCAAGTAACCAATACCTGGAACAAGATATAGAACATTTCCATCACCCCAGAAAGTTCTCTTGTGTCCCTTTTTAGTTAATCCTCCCACCTTCACCCCCAGGTCTTATATAACCACTGACTTGCTTTCTGTCACTATAGATTAGTTTTGCCTGTTCTAGAATGTCATAGAAACAGAATCATTACAATATATATCTTATGCCTGGCTTCTTTTGCATAGCATAATGATGGGTTTTTTAAATAAATTTATTTTTATTTTTATTTGTTTTTGGCTGCATTGGGTCTTTGTTGCTGCGTGCAGGCTTTCTCTAGTTGCAGCAAGTGAGGGCTACTCTTTGTTGCAGTGCGCGGGCTTCTCATTGCAGTGGCTTCTCTGGTTGCGGAGCACGGGCTGTAGGCTCACAGGATTCAGTAGTTGTGGCACACGGGCTTCAGTAGTTGTGGCACACGGGCTTAGTTGCTCCACGGCATGTGGGATCTTCCAGGACCAGGGCTCGAACCCGTGTCCCCTGCATTGGCAGGCAGATTCTTAACCACTGCACCACCAGGGAAGCCCTACCACAATTTTTTTATCCATTCTCTTGTTAATGGACATTTGGGTTGTTGTTTCCAGTTTTAGAGAATCATGAATAAAGCTGTATGAACATTTTTATGCAAGTCTTTTTATGGACATCTTTTAATTTATCTCGAATAAAAACCTGTAAATGGAATTGCTGGGTCATTGGATAGGTGTATGTTTATAAGAAAGTGTCAAACAATTTTCCATGCATGGTTATATACTCCTAGAAGCAATGTATGAGAATTGCAGTTCTGCATCCTCACCATAGTTGATATTGTCAGTCTTTTTTATTTTAGCCAATTTAATGGAACTGTACCTCACTGTAGGTTTGGCTTTTTTTTAAAATATTTATTTATTTATTTTGTCTGTGCTGGGTCTTAGCTGCGGCATGCTGGATCTTCGTTGCAGCATGCAGGCTCTTAGTTGTGGCATGTGAAATCTAGTTCCCTGACTAGGGATCTAACCCGGGCCCCCAGCATTGGAAGTGCGGAGTCTTAACCACTGGGCCACCAGGGAATTTCCTCGTGTTTTTTAATTTTAATTTCCCCAGTGTCTAATGATACTGAGCATCTTTTCATGTACTTATTGGCCATTCAGATATCTTCATTTGCCTGTTTTTTGTGTTGTCTTTTTATTTTTTAAATAAATAAATAAATAAATAAATAAATTTATTTATTTATTCCTGTGTTGGGTCTTGGTTGCTGCTTGCGGGCTTTCTCTAGTTGCAGTGAGCGGGTGCTACTCTTTGATGTGGTGCACGGGATTGTCATTGTGGTGGCTTCTCTTTGTTGCACAGCACAGGCTCTAGGCATGTGGGCTTCAGTAGCTGTGGCACGTGGGCTCAGTAGTTGTGGCTCGCGGGCTCTAGAGCACAGTCTCAGTAGTTGTGGCACATGGGCTTAGTTGCTCTACAGCATATGGGATCTTCGTGGACCAGGGCTTGAACCTGTGTCCCCTGCATTGACAGGCGGATTCTTAACCACTGAGCCAACAGGGAAGTCCCTAATTTTTTTTTTAATTTTAATTTATTTTTGGCTGTGTTGCGTCTTCATTGCTGCCCGCTGGCTTTCTTTAGTTGCAGCGGGCGGGGGCTACTGTTTGTTGTAGTGCGCGGGCTTCTCATTGCAGTGGCTTCTCTTTTTATAGTGCATGGGCTCTAGGGCACACAAGCTTCAGTAGTTGTGGCTCGTGGGCTCTAAAGTGCAGGCTCAGTAGTTGTGGTACACGGGCTTAGTTGCTCTATGGCATGTGGGATCTTCCTGGACCAGGGATCAAACCCATGTCCCCTGCACTGGCAGGCGGATTCTTAACCACTGCGCCACCAGGGAAATCCCTGTGTTGTCTTTATTGTCGTTGTGTAGAAGTTACTTTTTTTTTTTCCATGAGCAGGTTAAACTGGAGTCTCTGGGGACTTCCCTGGTGGTCCAGTGGGTAAGACTCCACACTCGCAACGGCGGGGGCCTGGGTTCCATCCCTGATCGGGGAACTAGATCCTGCACACATACCGCAGCTAAGAGTTTGCATGCCGCAACTAAGAAGCCCGCATGCCACAACTAAGAAGTCCACATTGCTGCAACTAAGAAGTCTGCATGCCATAAGTAAAAGATCCCTCATGCCGCAACTAAGACCCCGTGCAGCCAAAATAAATTAATTAATTAAAATAAAGTTTTTTAAAAAGTGAAATCTCTTTCAGGTTCAATTCCTATGCACCAAATTTAGGGAGTGCTTTTTGAGAGAGCAAGTTTCTAAAATAAGTTAGAATGTTAAGACATTAATAAAAAGAGAATTGCAAGTTAGGTGAAATTATTAGGTTAGTCCTTGTAAAGTGTAATAAGAGCTTTCTTCATCTGTTGTTTTTTTTTTTAAAGTTCATCACGAAAATGTTCAGAAGATAAGGTGGATATTATTCTTTATTATTCTCATGTTCCTAGCTCTTCTTCAGTGTGTTCAAATTTTCCTCTTGTAATTCTTTTCCTTACTGTGTCTCTGCCAGTGTATTCAAGTGCCCACACTGCTGGGAGCCATGGTTTAAAACACAAGGAGTAACCGGTCTCTGCTTCTAAACAGCTTAAGTCTGATTAGCTCCCATCTCTTGATTCTCAGACTTCCATGGTTACTTTGCTCTTGTCATATCATTCTTTCTTTGGTTTCTATCTGGCTTCATGTCCTTTCTATGTATTCATCTCTCTGCCCACCTCCAGCCTCCCTCCCCTGTGTCCATACATAGAATTTTTTTCTTGCTGCAAGTAGCTACTTTTATCATTAATCCATGTGATTCCTGTTCAAGAGTCTGCAATAGCTACTTACTGCATAACATTATGTTCACTCTCTACTTAGTACTACATAGTACTAGGGCTACATAGTACATAGGACCTCACAGTACTCAAGTAATCTTGGCCTCATCTCCTCCTAAAACATACTTTGGCTGGCAGGTTGGCCTCCCAACTCTTCTGTCCATCTCTTATTTTGCAGTTTTTCACACTCATACAGGTTGTGTGTACATGCACGTATCCACATGCAAGAATAGTGACTCCCACTTAGAATCATAGGACATCAGGGCTAGAAGGGATCTTGGAAATCAAGTAGTCCAGTAATTTATCAATGAAAGTGAAAACTGAGGCCCTAAGATCTCTTTTCTGAGTCCTTCAAATATTTTACTTAAATTGATTTTACCTCTGTCTAAACTTCCTTAGTATTCATATGAGTGGTCACTACCATCCTGTTTATCATATGATCTTCTATTATTTATTGTATTTAATTCTCAATTACTTCTTTCACCAAACTTATCTTTCAGGATTAACACAATTTTTTTTTCTCTAGGATCCTCTAAAGCACCTAACATGAGGTCTTTGTTTCCTTATTTTCTAGAGTTGTCTTATGGTCTTACCAGTTCCATAAAAAATTCCTAGTAAAAAAAACTCACGTACTGCTTTGAGAATTTTTTTCCTCCTCCCTTGTTTTTATAATGTAAAGCCCTCTACTCCTTAAAGGGCTCTATATTTTCTAGCTGAATTTTGTCAAGGATTCTTTTTCCACCTGACTTTTGTCATTTAAAAATCTGTGTGTAGATTAGCATTTCTCTTAATATTTAAAAGTAAATACAAATGATTCTTCCCCCAGAGGCAACGCCACTTGCTTCGCATATGGACAGACAGGTGCCGGAAAGACCTATACCATGATAGGAACTCATCAGAACCCAGGACTGTATGCTCTGGCTGCTAAAGATATCTTCAGACAACTAGAAGGGTCCCAGCCAAGAAGGCACTGTTTTGTGTGGATCAGCTTCTATGAAATCTACTGTGGACAGCTTTATGACCTCCTAAATAGAAGAAAAAGGTATTGGATATGAGTAGGAAACTGTAAATCTGTTCTTTATTGTTTTAAGCCAGAGTCCCACTGAATCATGGGATTTAATGAGAGGCTTTGGTACACTAATGCCCTTTTGTGAAATGAGAGTCTCCTGAATCAGATGCATATTTTTTTCAAACTGCCAGTTCAGCTAGAGAAAAATATAAATTAGCCTTCCATTAGTATTTTTAAGTGATCAATAGGCTAATGCTCATCAAAAAACTATATCCCTTTTATTTTGGTCTGTGAAAAAGATTATAATTTCAGGAAGTCAGGAAAGCAACATATACTTAAATCCCTTCCTATTCTTTTGACCTATTATTACACTGGAAGAACTATAATGTTTCCCACTTCGTCTTGTTTTTCTTCTCAATAATCTTAGGATAAACTTAATGATAGTTTTCTGATATCGGTAAAAAGAAAAGAAAATCTTTTCTTCACATTAACTCTTATAAGGCTTAACCTATTGCCCTTGCAACATAATACAATACTTTGAAATGTATTCATTCGGTAACTGATTTTAAGTCCCTATTGTATTTTTCTGGCATAAAGTTTTGTTTAGGTTGAAACAGATGATTTTAACTGAGTAGGAGGCCACAAAGTTGTGGAGGTATCAACTGACTGGGAGAACAGGGAGGAGAGAGAGGGAACAGGGGAAGTGGAAGGATAAGAGGTTGTCAGGACAGAATTAACCAGACCTGAGACATGTTGGGAGCAGCCACACCAGGTGAACAGGAGTGAGTTGAGGCTGAGCATGGTAGAAGTCTGGGGAAACCAAATCCGTGAAAGAGACTAGCCCCCAGCAAAGATATCTAAGTCCCTACAGAGCTGTCCAAAAGGTCGTGCAAGTTTCATGTGCTCCAGGAAAGCACTGGAATGGGGAGTAGGGGTGGAGGAGCAGCTCCAGTTCATGGAGAGCGTTGATAGGGCGGCCCCCGTCATAGAGGGGCACTAGAGTATTGAGTAGCATAACTGGAGAAGTCACTGGAGTGGGCTTAGGCAGGCCACCATCCTATGGACTATTTCAACAAAAAAGGGACCTTCAGTATGCCCCAATTCAGAGAATGTACAGGTGTTGGGGGTTCAGTCATGACACAATTGCCAGATAAAGAAGGGTGCTACTTTGGGGTTGCTTTGGGGAAGACTTGCTTTTCTTTTCTACTCTCTCTGTGTTGGTTTTGAAGCCTCAAGTTAGCTCCATCACAGCTTCTCTTTCAAGCCTCAATATCCTTATTAGGAGCCCTTTCCAGTCAGAACTGGCCACTTCCTTTAAAGAACAGTTAGCATGAAAATAAAAGCCACTGTTGTGTGTGTGTGTATGTGTGTGTGTGTGTGTGTTTGCGCACACGCATTTTGTTTCTTTGTGTGAAGGGACAGTCAGGATATCCAGCTGTTTTTGAGTGCAGTTCTTTAATGAATGACCCCGATACACTGTCCTGTTATTTCTACATTCTTTAATTATAGCCAAGGGGATGGGAATCTGCTAACTCCTGGGTTTAAAGCTTCTCTAGGGCTCACTAGGGAATACCCACACTTATTCTGCAAGTGTCTTGAGCTGTGGGATTTGGGGTTTTTGTTTTTTTTTTTTATGTCTCTGGTTAATTGGCTAATATCTCTTTATTTCCTGCCTTTCTGAGACTTCTGAAATGTCCTGCTCCATTGATAATACTCTTTCTTGTTTGTTTAGAGCTGTTATGACTTATCCTGTTGTTTTTAAAATAAAATATATTTTCTATGAGAGGGGCTTTGTCAAAGGTAGATAGAAGTATATGTGCTCAGTCTACCTCCTAAACTAGAAACCAAAGTTTAAAGATCTTAAAATTAACTCTTTAAAGTAGAAGATAAGTTGTCTTTACCTTTGCATTAAAAGTGATGAAAATATACTTCTTGCTTCTATGATTTAAAAATACAGCAGTGCATTTTAGGCTATTCATTAGGAACTTTTCTGGGGCCTGGGAAGTATGTTCAGGAGTGATGTGAGGCTCTGAAAGCTGGATCCTTCTTTTATTCCAGAAGCCTAACTGTCCCAATAGACTTGTCTTCTGAGAGATCATGGGCATTGGTGAGGCCGTTTTCCTATCCTTCGGTAAAAATTTGGAAACTTGGGGTAAGGTTTAGATGGAGAAAAAAATTGTTTGAGAAACTCTTTTTTTGGCTGTGAAGTGAAATTCCATTTTTATTTTATTTTATTTTATTTTATTTGGCAATCAGTATCTTATTAAGGGAGAAGATAATCTTAGAGTCTTTGATAGATTCAATACATGCCCCTTGGTGGATCTGGTTCAGTGATAATGGTAAACCGTAACCATTCGTTTTGTTACACGCAGGCCTGAGGCTTTCAGGTGAAACACCAGCTCTTCCTTGCTTCCTTAGAAAATGTATCAGGACTCCTTATGTTGCAAGTATTTAGTAAAATAAGACCCCACCCTTACTGACTTATGCACTTAGGGAAGTCATTGGCTCGTATAACTAGAAAGCCTCGAGGATAGTCAAGCCTTACGGTCTTTTTACTCTAGCAGTTCAGTGATGTTATAAAGACCCAGTTTCTTTGCATCTCTCTGCTCTACCTTCCATGGTATTCGCATCATTCCAAAACTGTCTCTTTTGTGGATGTAGAATGGCTGCCACTGCTCCCAGGGCCACATGCTTTTACTTCTAGAGAGAAAAAGAGAGCACCTAACAACCAGAGACTAGGACTTTATTTTGATGGGACCAGCGAAGATCCCATATCCACTCCTGAACCAATCACTGTAGCCAGGAATACACCACCCACTGATTGGCATAGGTCTGGGTTAAACGCTCATTCTATTCATTGTAGCCAAAGATGCTGATTTGTTTAAAACAATCAGAGACTGCCTCTGAAGCCTGGGGCTGGAATCAGGAGGTGTGGGGGGTGGTGAGGAGAATGCATATCGATCCCACACAAACAGCAAAACTGCTACTTAATGGAGAGTGGTGGGTTGGGTTCTGGGGAGTCTGTTACTGAAGCTCTGCCAAACCAACCATGTTCTTGCATCCGCAGGCTCTTCGCAAGAGAAGATAGCAAGCGTGTGGTACAGATAGTGGGACTGCGGGAACTCCAGGTGGATAGTGTGGAGCTTCTCTTAGAGGTAATTCTTCCTCCTTTACTACCCCACTGTAGCAGCCTAAGTACCAGGGAAGACTTCATTTTGCTATCTCGCAAATATAATGGACTCAGGTTTAGGCAAAGGGCGATGACAAACATACCATTTCACATTTATAAAATATGAATCCTCCTCTGAGAAGTTGGCTCCTTTCTCTACAAGGTTGTTGTCTCAGTGCCTTGATAGTGGGAAGTAAGGCATGTGAGAGAGCCTAATGCAGGAGAGGATACTTTTGAGCCAGTTTCAAAAGCTGCTAATGTGTATTTTTATGGTAGTGGGCTCTGGTAAAGGCTGCTGGAGAGAAATATTCTATTTTCAATAAAAATTTTAATAGGTAATACCTTCACATGGATTCAAAATTCAGAAAGTACAATGGAAATATTCCTTCCATTCCCTTTTCCTGAGGCAACTAATATATTTTTTAGTTTTTTGTGTATCATTCCAAAGGTATTTTAAAATCTGCTTTTTTCACCCTTTTAAAATATATAATTTAGTGATTTTTTTTTTTAGTATTTTCAGAAAGTTGTACAGCCATCACCACTATCAAATTCCAGAACATTTTCATCACACCAAAATGAAACCCTGTACCATTAACAGTTACTCTTTATTTCCCCTGTGCCTGGTGCCTGACAACCACTGATTTCTATCTCTCTGGATTTACCTGTTCTGGCCATATCATATAAATGTAATCACACAATATGCAACCTTTTGTCTCTGCATTCTTTCACTTAGCATAATGTTTTCAGGGTTCATCCATGTTGTTGAATGTATCAGTACTTCATTCCTTTTTATGGCCGAATAATACTCTGTTGTACGTATATACCATATTTTATTCATCCGTCAGTTGATGGGCATGTGGGTTGTTTCAACCTTTCGGCTATTATGAATAATGTTGCTATGAACGTTCAGGTACAGGCTTTTGTGTGGATGTACGTTTTCAGTTTTCTTGAGTATATGCCTAGGAGTGGAATTGCTGAGTCACTTTTTGGGGAACTGCCAAACTGTTTTCCAAAGTGGCTGCACCATTTTATATTCCCACCAGCAATGTATGAAGATGGGTATTATTTTAAAAGCTCCCAAGGTGATTCTAACATGCAGCCATCATAGTCATGCTAGTATATCCAACAAGCCTGGCTAGAGTCAAAGGGAGAAGGCTCGAAGGACAGGCTGGGTACTTGACAATACCCACCTTTAGAACAGCTTCACAGTACATCCCTCCAGGGACTTGGGTGTGTGAAATGGCGAGGTGGCCCACCATTACTACGTGTCTTTTTCTAACAGTTTCTTTTTTGGGGACAAATAGGTAAATTTTGTTTAAGGGCTGGAACCTTGTATTTATGTGATTATCAGATTCCTGAATCCTGGTACCCAAAATCAAAGGATGGCACCTCAGTGTGGCTGCAAAGGCAGGCACAGAACAAAAGTGTGTGGGACATGTTGAAGGGCTCTTCTGAGGCTGTTGACCATTCTTAACCTGTCCAGAGCTCCCTCCACTGCAGAGTCCTGAGGAAATGGTTTCTTATACACCTATTCCCTGTGGTCCTCTTGCCCCTGCCTCCCCTAGTCGTTCCTTCATTTGGCTGGGAGTTTCAGGAGAGTTGGTCCTCATGACGCTGTTGTCCTTGGAAATTAGACCAATTGAATGGGAAAGGACCAAACACTAAAAGGAAGTCCCTTTTCCTTGGCTATGGGTCATAACTATGTTAGTGGGCAATCTGGTGTCAAATCACTCTCACCCTGGAAGAGTTTATGACACTCTTCTACCCTAAGGTGTGTTTTCTAAGACAAGCAGAAGTTTCTTGTTAGTGAACATATTGCCATTGATACCCTCAGTCTGTAATACATACGAGGTTGTACAAGAGGGAAGCCAGCTGAGATCAAGGTGGAAAGTTGATATAAATTATGCATATCTGACATGGTTACCCTCATAAACATTTACTCACTTGAAACAACAGCACTTGCTAACTCAGGTGTCACACTTTCACTGTCTCTCAGGTGTCACCATTCATGCTCACTCAGGTATCACCTATGTGTTTGCTCAAGTGTCACCCTCAGGTGTCATCTTCATGTATGTCACCATCGCAGATCACCCTCAGGCTCACTCAGGCATGGCTACTTGTTACCTGCCTGCACAACTGGCAGCTTCATTTTTCACACAGGATTGTCCTTCCTCCAAGAACTTTCTCCTTCCAGGTGTATTTTATTACCTGGTCTTACCAATGCAGGGACCAGGACTTCCCTGCCTTTACAGAGGACTTGCTAATATAACCAGATTTGGAATCAAGGTTTTGCTTGTCAGGCAAATGATGGACATTTTTTCCCTTGTAGAGTTTTTTGGGCTTTTAAGTCATTTCTACAGACATTTCATGTACTTATAGGTATCCATTCCTGAACTTCTAATAAATCTGCTTCGTGTTTTAACATTGCCTTGGCTGTAGTTGGTAGCAGAGGCCCACAGAGTAAGAGCTTCCCCTAGATAAGCCTCAGTTGTATGCCGGTGATAGAGACTTAGTCTATACACAGTGCCTATCCTACTGAAGTGCTCATAGCCTGTCTTTGGTATTTGTGCAGGAAGCTTAAAGTCTGGATGGAGCTGGGTCCCAGTGCCGTGTGTCCTTGAGCACATCCTTTACCTTTCTGAGCCCAAAATATGTGGATGTTAGGAGACGATTGGGTTGTGTGACAGAGAAGGAAATGAGATAATATACATATAATGCTTACTGTGATGCTAGTTAAATTTGTCATGTCTATTATTCTTATTAATAAGTCCCTGAATATTTCCCAGTGCCACAGAATTCCATAGTTGTCTCTACTTTCTATTGTATCAGGTCCCCATTTTACTACTCACATAACATGATTTGTCTAAAGCAGCGGTCCCCAACCTTTTTGGCACCAGGGACCGCTTTCATGGAAGACAGTTTTTCCATGGATGGGTGGGATGGGGGGTGGGGGCAGGATGGTTCAGGTGATAATGCACAATGTGAGTGATGGGGAGCGGCAGATGAAGCTTCGCTTCCTGCTGTGCAGATCCTAGTGCCCTGACCAAGGATCGAAGCCATGCCCCCTGCACTGGAAGCACGGAGTCTTAATCACTGGACCACCAGGGAAGTCCCTACATTGTTAAAAAGAAATAGTTTAAGTTTTGGAAGTTTACACAAAGATGTTAGTTCTTGGGGCTTCCCTTGTGGCACAGTGGTTAAGAATCCGCCTGCCAATGCAGGGGACACGGGTTCGATCCCTGACCCAGGAAGATCCTACATGCCGCGGAGCAACTAAGCCCGTGTGCCACAACTACTGAGCCTGCGCTCTAGAGCCCGTGAGCCAGAACTACTGAAGCCCGCGGCGCCTAGAGCCCTTGCTCCCCAACAAGAGAAGCCACCGCAGCGAGAAGCCCACGCACCACAACAAAGAGTAGCCCCCGCTCGCTGCAACTAGAGAAAGCCCGTGCCCAGCAATGAAGACCCAACGCAGCCAAAAATAAATAAATACATTAAAAAAAAAAGATGTTAGTTCTTTAGTATATTTTCTTTGATTAATATTTATTGAGACCATATGGTGTGCCAGGCGTAGTACTAAGTGCTTTACATACTACATATTATCTCTTTTAGTCCTCAAAAGTAACCTATGAAATTACGGTTTTATAGATAAGAAACTGAGGCCCTGAAAAGTTAAGTGATTTGTAAAAGTTCTCACAATGCAAAAGTTTAAACAACCGTATTGTCAGAGCTGGCATGTAAACCCAGACAGTCTAACTTCAGATTTCACTCTTAACTGCTACACTTGAGTTGTATATCATTTACAAAAGTCTATCTAATGATCTTCACAGACTGCCTCATTTTTACTCCTCAGAGCTCAGCTGCTTTATACCACAGTTTCTGAAAAACATGGTGATTGCAGACTGTTACTGAAGCTGAGGAAACTGGACCATGGACCAGAAATTCCTTCATGTCTTCTCTAAAAGGCATTTATTTAGTCAGGAAAAGTCACCTCAACATGTTAGACGCACTCACAGGTATCTAGTACATCATGGCACAATGAAAAACCAAGTATAAAACTCTATAATAGAACCTCAGAAGACAGTCTTTCTTGACTCCCCTGGGGATGAACCACAAGGTCACCCCTTGAGCTTCCTGTCAGTATCCACAGTTCCTGAGTAGGTATGGCCTTGAGGCCTCTCTGAGCTCTCATCAGATTCCAGCAGAAGTAGCATCATTGATTACATGTGGCAGAGGGTACCTGGCTTCTATCCCTAGCCTGACCATATTCTGCCTGTGTGACCTTGGATAAGCCACTTAACTTCTCTGTGATTGTTCCTTTATCCATCAAGCATATTGCTTACACAATTCACAAATGTAGGCATTTAAAAGATCTCCCCTGTCTCTTCATGGGGTTTGTAAAAGACATTATATATATATATATATATATATATATTTATATTTATATATATCAAAAGAGCTGTGAGACCCCTAAAACCCTGGGAGGAAATGCACTAGAATCTTGTTAACTCTGGGGTTATGGAAGGTATATATTTTCTTCTTTATATTTTTCCTGTATTTTCTAAGTTTTCCCCAGTAAGCATGTCTTTCTTTTCTAATGAAAAAGAAGTTTGATTAAAAAAAAGACTAATACAGGGCTTCCCTGGTGGCGCAGTGGTTGAGAGTCCGCCTGCCGATGCAGGGGACACGGGTTCGTGCCCCGGTCTGGGAGGATCCCACATGCCGCGGAGCGGCTGGGCCCGTGAGCCATGGCTGCTGGGCCTGCGCGTCCGGAGCCTGTGCTCTGCAAGGGGAGAGGCCACAACAGTGAGAGGCCCGCCTACCGCAAAAAAAAAAAAAAAAAAAAAAGACTAATACAAATCTAAAATAATCCCTCATCATTGCATTGTAATCTATGAAAGTATGAAATCAGAGTGATAGAGAGAGACCAGGATGAGGAAGTGCATTTAAACTAGATGTTTCATGGGAATTCTCTGGCGGTCCAGTGATTAGGACTTTGTGCCTTCACTGCAGTGGCCCCGGGTTCAATCCCTGGCCTGGGAACTAAGATCCGGCAAGCCTTGCAGCGAGGCATGGATGGATGGATGGTTAGATAGATAGATAGATAGATAGATAGATAGATAGATAGATAGGCAGACAAACTAGATGGTTCAGTCATAGATTTGGCCTTAAGTGACCTAGCCAGCATCCAGGTTTAGTTATCAGTGCTTTTTTTTTTGGTGGGGGGGACAGTTGCCACACTCAGTATAAGGGATTACTACTCTAATTCTTCTGATTTCTGATTAGCAGCAACATGCTATCCATGCAGTTGATAATCCAGTTTTGTAAATTAACAATTTCTGCTCTTTACAAAAGGATTCATCAGATAGTCCCTTTAAACTTTTAGCAAGCTATATACAAAATGAGTGCATTTAAAATTTGATTCTAAATTTGATTCTAAAATACAATTCTGAATCTCACTGATAATCTTTAGAGACATAACTATTGCTTAGGCCATGGAGGAATTTATTATTAGTTAGTTAATTTTTTTAAAAGTACCTACCCCTGTTTGTTAAGATATTTTATGGACTATTGTTGAAGGTTTGACTCTGTCAATTTTTGGACTCTTAATCTGGAAACTGTAGCTATGTTCAATATGATAAAAATTAAACTTCTGAGAGATTGAGAAAAAAATTAGATAGGACTTTCTTAGTCTAATTCACTGCAAAATAGATGAATTTGTCCTAAGTGCCCCACAGTGTAGTAGAAACTACATGGGCTTTGGAATCAGACATACTAGATGTGGAATTTGGTTCTGCCACAAAACAGCTGTTTGTGAGCACATCAACCTTTGAATTTATTCCTCAGCTGTAAATTGGGCATAATAATCATACTCACTTCACCTTAGGCTACTGTGAGGATTCTGTCAAATATTTTTAATGTTCTTCACCTTTTTGATTCTCAGTAATCAACACTCCCCCAAATCAGGGCAGGATATTCTTATATGGCTGTGTTTTCAGTGGCTTGAGGCCATTCCTGAGGCTTCACATCTTCTCCCCCATTTCTTTGTGGCCAGAGGGACCCAAGTTAGCCTTTACTCCCATTTGGAGGGGCAGTGGTCTCAAGGGAAATCATGGGCTTATGGCACTTGCGATAACTCATCACTTCCATGTTCCCACACATCAGTCCTGGTCTCCTTTATGACTGCATCGTGGTGGAACAGGTGGATGTGATCATTCATTCTGTGATGCACATTTCTGTCCTACTATGACAGATGGGTATGATGGGACCTTACTTTGGAGCCAAGTTATGCCCTGGGGACTTTAGTCAGGATAAATCCATCAAAGATATTAAAAAGAGGATATGAGATCAAGAAGTAAATTAGCTCTTGAGCTATTGAATGTTCTCCCCCAAGATTAGTATTCCACATTGTTTTCATTGCTCTTGGGTACTTATTCTGTATGATTTAGAGTTTAGGCAGCTTTCCTCATAGAGGGAAGGGACTGCAGTCTACTAACAAAGCTATATGTCTGGTCTCTACTGCTCTCAGCCAACTCTTAGGAGCCAGAGGGCTTTGTTTACTCCTTGCAGAAGTCACCCTGTGGATTTTATTTTCAGGTGATCTTGAAGGGCAGCAAGGAGCGCAGCACTGGGGCCACTGGAGTTAATGCAGACTCCTCCCGCTCTCATGCTATCATCCAAATTCAGATCAAAGATTCAGCCAAGAGGACATTTGGCAGGTGAGCGGGAAATACACAGGGAATTGCATTGTGTGCCTTTCCCTAATGTGACTTTGAAATATGTGTTGTCAACAACAGGACATCCTGCCACTGTGGAGTTCTTTATTTCAGGGATACACAGTAGAGTTATTAACTCTGAAATAAATCATTGTACTAAAGTGCCATCAGTTGATTAACCATGAAGTAATGACCTATTGTTGGTCAACCCTAAGTTATTAAAAGGGACATTGATTGCTTCTAACATGAAAAACAGTATCAGCAGAGGAGTAGTAGGAAATGCATCTCAGAGAGCTTACAGGCAAAAAAAAGAAAAAAGAAAGAAAGAAAATTAATCCATCCTTCCTGAAAGAAGCCATAAGACAACTGGGTACATTCATTGCCTCTCTGGTGCTATCTTAGCAAACTCTGCCACAATGATGGATGAACCTATCTCACCTCTGAGTAATGAGTCTTCTTTTTTTTTTTTTTTTTTTTTTGCAGGGAGAGGGGGTTTGCTGGAAAGCAGCCCATGGAAGTTTCTATTTAATTATCTAAGTGGTCACCTAAGTGATTTGCATTGTGGTCATTTAGCCTTATGGGAAGAATGTTTAATTAATTTCAGTCATACTTTCTCACAAATGATTAAAACCAACAGAAGGGTCTAAGTGAACAGTGCCAGCAGTAACTGACAGATTAGAATCTTGCAATACTTTTGGGAAGCTGACAGTAATATCTTTTACTTTCCTGAGGATGGGTCAGTGTTGATTTCTTCCTGGGGTCACAAAATGCTGGCTGATGTAAAAATAAACCAAAGCCCCAAATAAGTCATCCCTGCTGTGTCTTTTCTCTAGGATCTCTTTTATTGACTTGGCTGGCAGTGAAAGAGCAGCAGATGCCAGAGACTCAGATAGACAGACAAAGATGGAAGGTGCAGAAATAAACCAGAGTCTTCTGGCTGTAAGTTGTTCAAAACCTTTAATCTAAAAATCATTCTTGAGAGATTTTGCCCCTCTTTACATGAAGCCAAAGTAGGTGAGGGTGGGGTGGAATAAGGCAGTGGAATTCCAAGGTTGGAGACAGAGACGAAGGGTGCCCAGTCAGATTCTCGGCAGTTCTCGACAACTCTTCCTTCTCTCCCTGCCTTCTCTTCCTCTGGTCAATCCCTGACAATTAGGAACAGAGAAGTATTTCTGCAGTTGCTTGAATGGTTAACTTAGGTACACTTTCTCCCTCTCATCAAGTCTTAAAATTATTTTTTCAAACATATAATAGTAGAATAAATAGTATAATGGTCTCCCAAATACTTGTCCCCCAGCTTCAACATGCGAAAAGTCTAACCAACCCTTTCCTTCCCCTGGTTGAATTATTTTAAAACAAATCCTGTCATCATGTCATTTCTTCCACAAATATTTAATGATGTATTTCAGATATAAGGACTCTTATTTTTTACTATAACATAATACCATGCATACCTAAAGAAATAATTATTTAATGATACCTGTTATCCAGTAAGTGTTATAATTTTACCAGTTGTCCCGTAAATGTCATTTTACAGTTGATTTATTCAAATCAAAATACAAACAAGATCCTCGGATTGCTTTTGGTTGATATTCCTCTTTCATGCCATATCAGTTCTTCCCCCCTCTCTCTCTCTTTTTAATCTTAATGTATTTGTTGAAGAAAACTCAGTCACTTGACTTATGAGATTTCCCACATTCTGGATTAGGCTAACTGCATCCCATGTTGATGTTTAACATGGTACTCTATCCTCTATTTTCTATAAAGTGGTTAAGATTTATATTTGTGCTGTCCAAGATGGGAGCCACTAAGCCACATGTGGCTATTGGGTACTTGAAATGTGGCTAGTCTGAATTGAGATGTACTCTAAGTGTAAATTACACATTGAAAGCATGTAAGATATCATTAATGTTTTTTCATACTGATTACATGCCAAAATATTATTGGATGTGTCAGATTAACTAAAATATATAATTAAGATTATACATTTAATATAATATACAATTAAGATTATATGTTTAATATAATATATAATTTCATCTGGTTTTATTTCTTTTTATTTTTTTCCTCTCTTTTTTTTTATTGGGGTATAGTTGTCTTACAATGTTGTGTTAGTTGCTACTGTACAGCGAAATTAAGTAGAGTTCCCTGTGCTATACAGCAGGTTCTTATTAGTTCTCTATTTTATACATACTAGTTTTATTTCTTTTTAATATGGTTATATTTCTTTTTAATATGGCTATTATAATAAAATTACATATATGGTTTGTATTTGTGGCTCACATATTTTGATTGGGAAAATGCTGATCTAGAGGCTTGATCAGATTTAAGTTCTGTTCTTTTGGCAAGAATAATTCATGAGTAGTTCTTAGACTTTCTAAAGGAACACATCAGGAGGTCCAGAATGTCTGATAATCTCTTTTTGTGATTTTGAAGTGTTATCAGTCTAATTCCTCCATTACTATGTTTTCCGTCAACCTTTTTCACCTTATGGTTTTAGCAGCCGTCAATGAGCATTATTACCTTTATCCATTGCTTCATTAGGGATTCCAAAATGGTGATATTCTAATTCTAATATTCCTTCTGTATTTATTAACTGGAAAGAACTTTCCCCCAACTATCTGATTATCCTGAAATATAATTCATACAATGGAGGCAAGATAAATGCTTGATTTTTTGCCTCACTCACCAGTTTTCAGAATGAGTTGATGTCCTGGTAACCTAAACATGACCATGAGTTTGTTGTTGTTGTTATTTTTTTGTTTGTTTTCATATTTTTATAAACATTGTCATCTTTTTTTTTTCTTCTTTTTCTTCTTAAATTACACATTTTTGGCCAGTGGGAGTCTTTTCAAATATGTTCCTACTAGTCCCTGGCTTTCTGGTATGACAAGATGTTGTAGGCTCATCTTGTACATTTCTTTCCCCAGGCCTTGAATCAGCCATTTCTTCAACAAGCCTTGGTTTTAGAGGGAAATGGTATTTAGAGTCCATTTAGAGTGCTAGTGGTACTTACTACCACTGTTAGTCCTCGCTTCTAGGCCTTTTTGGTGGACAGAGCTTGGAAATAGGTTTTTTCTTTTTTTCTTTTGGCTGCATTGGGTTTTTGTCGCTGCGCGCGGCTTTCTCTAGTTGCGTCGAGCGGGGGCTACTACTCTTCGTTGCGCAGCTGGGCCTCTAGGCACGTGGGCTTTAGTACTTGTGGCTCGTGGGCTCCAGAGTGCAGGCTCAGCAACCGTGGTGCACGGGGTCAGCCGCTCCCTGGCATGTGGGATCCTCCCGGACCAGGGCTCGAACCCGTGTCCCCTGCATTGGCAGGCGGATTCCTAACCACTGTGCCACCAGGGAAGCCCTATATATATTTTTTTAAGGTAAAAATATATAGGGACTCGTACTAATAAATTAATTCAAAATTAAGACTGCAGGATTTTTGCTTAACTTTTTAAAATTTATATTTCTCTCCCTTTTCTCTTATGCTAAAATTCTTAGTTCCTAACAACATTAATATAATTTATTTGCTCTACTTCAGTATATATGTATACCCAAATCATGTTACTATTACTCATAATATGATTGCTGAATCCAGATTAAGATTTCTTTGCAGTTTTCCTTTTTACCCTTAAATGGTATCCCACTAGGGATGTAGAGTCATAATACTGTGTTGCAAAGTCACTTGAAATAATTCTTCTCTGTGTGTTTAAGCTTACGAATTTTGTATTGAGTTAAAGTTATAAAATAAGCCACATTCAGAAAAGTCTAGTGTTCAACCCTGTCCTCTCCATCCTGTTACCTCCCTCCCCTTAGATAATGATTTTCTACCAATATATATGTTTGTATTCACCCCTTTCTCAGGAGGAAAAAAAAAAAAGGTAGCATACTGTAAGCACTTTACTTTTTTCACTTAACAGTATCCTGGAGCTCACTCCATGGCTGTGCACAGAGACCCTCATTCCTTCTTATAGATGCATAGTCTTGTCTTGTGCCCCTCCACAGTATTTAAGTCCTTTTGATCAGAACTGAAATCTCCAGCTAGACACATTATTTCCAGGCCTCATGAGGGATAAATTGGGAGGCTGAGAGAAGTGAGAGAATCAGCATCTTTGTATTATTGTTTAAAATTTTTGAATAATTTTAGATTTTAAAAAAGTTACAGAAATAAACATGTAGCATTCCTTCACCCAGCCTTCCTAATGTTAACATCTTACATAACTATAGTCATCTAAGTCAGGAAATGAACATTGATATAATACTATTAACTATCTACAGACCTTGTTTGAATTTCATCAATAGTCCCACTAATGTTCTTTTTCGGGTCCAGGATAACATTTAGTTATCATGGGTCTGTAGTCTCCTCAGTTTTTGTCAATTTTGACATTAACACCTTTGAAGAATGCTGGCCAGTTATTTTGCAGAATGTCTCTGAATTTGGGTTTGTGTAATGTTTTCTCATTATTAGATTGAGATAATGAATTTTTAGCAAGAATACCACAGAAGTTGTACGCTTCTCAGTGTATCGTACCAGTCAATATGTCTTATTACTGGTGATGTTAAACTTGATCACTGAGTTAAGGTGGTTTGTGCTAGGTTACTCCACTGTAAAGTTATGATTATTCCCTTTGTAATAAGTATCTTATGGAGAGATACTTTGAAACTATGCAAATATCCTGTTTACATCATGCTTTTGCTGCCTAATTTTAGTATCCATTGATGATTCTTACCTGCAACAATTATTACTGTGGTGTTTACCTGATGGGATTTTCTATGTTCGTCATTCTACATTAATTAGTTAGAATGCTACTGTAAAAAAAGAGCTGTTTTTTCTCTTTAATTTATTTATTTGGTTATTTAGTTATAATAGTAAAAGGATATTTCTTTTATTTGCTAAATTAGTATCCATTTCTATCATTATTTATTTTCTTGCTCAAATTATCCCAGATGGCCATTGGGAGTTCTTTCAAGTTGGTTTCTGTATCCTTTTGACATGCCCCCATCATTTTTGAGCAGCTCCTTGTCTTTTGGCACTATAAGGTGTCACACACTCTTCCCTGCCCTAGCCCTGGAATCAACCATTTCTCCAAGGAGCCCCAGAACCAATATATTTGAGCACGTACTATATGCTAGTCAGTTTACTCTTCACAACAAAGCAGGTTCTCTTATTCCCACTTTATAGATCAGGATTCTGAAGCTCAGGTTAAGTGAATTGGCCAAGGGTCCACAGCCTCTAGCTAGAAATCTTTGATTCTCATATTTAAATTTATGGTCCAGGAATTAACCAAGAAACCTAAGAAATACCTGTGAAGTTGGAGAACCCTCTGGGGCTTGACTGTGTCTATCTCACATGGGCGATAGCATGTAAAGGGGCCTGAGAACAAGCCTTATAGAATAGGATCAAAATCTTGTGCTTTGATGGGCTTCCCTGGTGGCGCAGTGGTTGAGAGTCTGCCTGCCGATGCAGGGGACACGGGTTCGTGCCCTGGTCTGGGAAGATCCCACATGCCGCGGAGCGGCTGGGCCCGTGTGCCATGGCCGCTGAGCCTGCACGTCCGGAGCCTGTGCTCCACAACGGGAGAGGCCACAGCAGTGAGAGGCCCACGTACCGAAAAAAAAATAAAAAATAAAATCTTGTGCTTTGTGAGGTGCACAAAGGTGCCCCTTTTTCTTTCCTGGGTATTTCCCTTGGTTTTCCCTTAGAGTTTAGTAAAGTCTACTTTCCATTCTGATTCAAGGCTAAAGGGACCCAAAGGCTCATAGAGATTGATAGCCACACTTGGATTTGAGTACATAAGGGGCAGGTGTAACTCAGGGACCAGGTTTGGGTACCTGCTCGTCCCTTCTAGAGAATATTCCCAGTGCTAAAGTTTGGGGATATTGGACTGATTTGTAATAAAAGAGGAAATTCCCTTATACCTTCTTATAACCCGGCAGCTTCTTAGATAGAGAGGGGTTAGTTGTGGGCATCTGTAGCTGCTGCCAAGAACAGCCACAGCAGACTCTCAAAGCTAATTACCTGTTCTTGGTGAACTCCCAGAACTGGCACTGCCAAGGGATTCCTTCCATTCTTTTCTCTCCCTTTCTTCTCATTTACTGCCACTTAGCGGAGATGCAGGACTCAGAAATAGAAGATCTCTCCTCCCTGATCCTGTCCCCCCAACCCCTGCTCTTTCTGATGGGCATGTCGCCCCTAGAGATCTACATATGCAGGTTTCTGCTGGCACTAGTGATGTCCAATGAGCACTTCTTTGAGGGGCTCTGCCCAGGAGCAAGTGACATGCCCTTGCCTTTGGGCCACAGTCCCCCATTTATTTATTTATTTATTTATTTATTTATTTATTTATTTAATACTGACTTTTTTTTTTTTTTTTTTTTTTTGGTGGTACGCGGACCTCTCACCGCTGTGGTCTCTCCCACTGTGGAGCACAGGCTCCGGCCGCACAGGCCCAGCGGCCATGGCTCACAGGTCCAGCCGCTCCGCGGCATGTGGGATCTTCCCGGATCGGGGCACGAACCCGTGTCCCCTGCATCAGCAGGCGGACTCTCAACCACTGCGCCACCAGGGAAGACCCCCCCCCACCTTTTTTTTAAATGAGGAGGTAGACCTAGATGATTTCTCAGTTCCTTCCCAGCTCTGACTCTAGAATTTCTCCTGTCCCATCCAGACAACTTGAATCTGCACTTGAGTCCATACCTATAGGTGTGCATGTGTGAGCAGGGAGGCAGGGGAGTAGTATAGTATTTTTCTATTTAAGTGCATCTTGTAGTTGGGAAGAGTGTGACAAGAGGAGCGAAAGGGAGCTGGCAAGCCAGAACTGCCACCACATAAGCTGGACTCTGGGACCTGTGGGAATGTCCCTGGGTTTGTCTGTTCTACGCTATCAGGGCTAATTCTAGGATCACAGCCTTTAAATTGGGGGACCCTTAACTAGGCACAGCTAGCACAGGATGATGTTTCCCAGTCTAGCTTGATTTTTCTTGTTGAACGAGAAACTACCACAGCATTTTGACTTCCTTTGGGGAACTGCATGACTGTGATTTACTTAAGAAAAACATGATCTGTTATTCTCACTTTGCATGTGATATTTGATGTGCTTCTTATTCTGCCACTTTGCAGCTGAAGGAATGTATCCGTGCACTGGATCAGGAACACACTCACACTCCCTTCAGGCAAAGCAAATTAACTCAGGTAAAGTTATATATGAGCTTTGAGTTCTGGTTCACTCATGTGTTCCTTCTTCCATTCATTTATTCCTTCAGCAGAGCATCCACAGCCAGCAAGGCGTGATGCTCCCTGGAGTGAGGGAGGGGGGAGGGGGGAGGGGAAGGGGCAGAGAGAGGAGGGGGAGGAGTCATGTTCCTTCCAGGGGCTCTCAGTCTTGGAGAAGAAAGGGGCATCCTCAGGCAGAGATACCTGCAGTACAAAGCAGCCAGGCTCCCTGTGGGGCAGCAGTGGTCACCATCCAACAGCTTTCTGCTTATTTCTAATGTAAAGAAACCTTGTTGATTTAGTGGAGTCTCTGAGCCTTTGAAGGGGATGGTAGTGCAGCTGTACTTGGTACTTTCTTAGTTGTAAGACTTAGACCAGTGTTTCAAGACGAAAAATAATAGCTGCACTTAAAAAGAATGAGATAGATTTTTGACATGTCCTGACAGGAAAGATGACCAAGATCTATAGTTTAAAGATATGAAATGAGAAGAAAAAACTACACAGAAATTATGCATATGTTAGCTGATTATTTTGAGTGGTAGAACCATAGGTAATTCTTTTCTTCCATTTTTCTGTCACGAAAGTGTGCTTCTTTATTAATGGGAGACACCAATAAGTGCGCATCTGTAATAGCTCCGGAAGAGTGGCCCACGGAGGGGTCTGCCTAGGTACAAACAGCGGTGAAGACAGTTATGGGCACCCCTGGTTCCCTTCTGCACCAAATCCTGTGCACAGGAGGGACAGACTAGGTAGAAGGCAGTCTAGGTGAGGATCTTTGTATTCTGGGAGAGGTTTTCACCCTGTGCAGCTAGACCGGCAGCCCCACAGGACCTGGGGCAGAACCTATAATAACATAGCTCCTTACTAGTCAGAATTGGGTTAGATTGTTTCTTCTCAAACATGATTTCAACCAGGGATCCAGGAAACCCTTCTTATAGGTGGTTGTCCTGATTCTGACATTGGTTTTGTTATTTTTCAAAACATGTCCTCCATCCCCAGAAATTGTGTCCTATTTAATTAAAAAAATAATTCCACACATGGATCCACTTACAGAATAATATACCTTTTTCACTCAAAGATAAGTTTTAGATCTTTCCAGGTACCTAAGTACATATATACATAATTATCTTTTATGGTTGTATGCCGTTTACAATTACTTAGTTTGTTACCTGTTTATAGACTTGTAGATTTTCCAAATTTTACTATTATAATAAGGTAATGAATATCCTGGGTATACTTTTTTGGGGGGGAATCAATTGAGCAATTATTATCTCTTTAGGATAAAGTCCTGGAGGTGTGATTGCCAAACCAAGAGTGTGAACATTTTTTACCAAATTTTTACCATATTGCCAAACTGCCCTCCCAAAGGCATGTACCAATTCATGCTACGTGGTATACGGGCAGTGTAGCAGTGTACAAGAGCGCCCTTTCCCTAGACCCTCACCAGAGCAGGGTAGTATGAGTCTTAATCTTATAGGTGCAAAAATTTTAGTTTTTTATAATGGTTTGTTTGCATTTCTTTGATTAGTGGTGAAGTGAGTACCTTTTCTTTTGTTTATTGACTGTTTATGTTTCTCCTTTTGTGAATTACCTTTTTGTAGAAGGGGGTGAGGGTGACTGTGGCCCAGTGTCCTGCACACAGTAAGTAGTCAGTAGGCCCTTGGTTAGTTGACTTCATGGACCTGCCTTCTGTTTCAAACAGGTTCTGAAGGACTCTTTCATTGGCAGTGCCAAAACCTGCATGATCGCCAACATCTCGCCAAGCCATGTGGCCACCGAACACACTCTGAATACCTTGCGCTATGCTGACCGGTGAGTCCCCCTCAGGTGGCAGGTCGTGTGTGTACGTGTGTGTGATACACACACAAGGATCTGATCTTGAGCTCCGCAAGCCTGTTCTTGGGGCAGTAATCCTACTGCCAGGGGAATGTGCAATTGGTCATTTGGAGAATGTGACCTAGGAGGCCCTGCCATTTTACAAGTGTGAATGTGACAAGAGGAAGGTGACACGCTCCCTTGTTTAGGAGACAACTCCATCAGTGGCTTTTTTTTTTCCCCCCCTGGCCACGCTGCACGGCATGTGGGATCTTAGTTCCCCAACCAGGGATCAAACCCGCATCCCCTGCATTGGAAGCGTAGAGTCTTAACCACTGGACTGCCAGGGAATTCCCCATCAGTGGCGTTTAAATGGCTAGCGGAAGATGAAATCTTTTTCCAGAGTGGAAGGCTTAGTGAGGTTTTCTTCCTGCTAGCCTCAGCTCTAATTATTAGGGATAGAATACCTATTACTTGTCAAGGCAGAAGTACTCAGAGCTGTGTAGGTCCAGAAGAGACCAACCTTGTGTTATGGAAGGGGAAACTGAGGCCCAGAAAGGGGTGGAAACTTTAATAGGGCTCACTGGGAGTTGGTGTCAGAACTAGCACCCCTTACTGCCAGGTCAGGGCTCTAGTGACTTTGGTATCTGCCAGGGTCCCTCCCATCTCTTACCCTGGGGTCAAGTGTCTCCTGCACGTGTGAAAATGCTCTCATTACCATTCTTCCCTCTGGCTGCTTTGCTGCTGGTCCTGTCTTACCACACCTCCTCTTCAGTCTCCCAAGAATCCACCTCCAAAGTTAACAAACTATTTGAGGGGAACCTGGTTTTTTTTTTTTAATTACTGTTGAAGAATCTTTAGTATCCATGGCATTTTATGAAACTCATTGGGAAGGCAAGATAAGCTACCATCTAAGTTCCGTGAGAACAGGAACCTTATCTTTTTCTCCACTGTATCTCTCCTGCCCAGACAGTACTTGGTACCTAGTAGATGTGTAATAAATATTTGTGAATGAAAGGAGGAGCTCCTCCTGGGCTTGGGGGCTTGAGTGAGGTTCTCTGTGTACCTTATCTCATTTAAATAGGAGAGATCATTTACAAAGTGGCTACCAGAGTGGACTCTGGAGTTAGACTATCTGGGCCAATATCCTGCCTCTGCCACTAGCTAGCTGAATGGTCTTGGACAAATTGGCAACTTCTCTGGGCCCCAATTTCCTTAATGTGAACAGGGATAATGATAGCACCTATCTCATATAACAGTTATGTGGAATCACTGATGCCATATGTTTGAAGGGCTTAGCACCACACCTGGCAAATAGTGAGCACTCATTTATGTTAACTTTAACAATAGGAATATTACAGGCATACGTTTGGTTCCAGACCACCACGACAGATCAAAGATCACAGTAAAGTGATTTTTTAAAAAATATATACATACCTTAATTTAAAAATAATGCTGTTGGAAAAATGGCACCAATAGACTTGCTCTATGCAGGGTTGCTACCAACCTTCAATTTGTTAAAAAAAATGCACTATCCACAAAGCAAAGCACAATAAAATGAAGTATGCCTATAATATGTCCCCCAAATAAGTTTCCTCGAGGAGGTTTTCTTTTTTTTTTTTTGTGGTACGCGGGCCTCTCACTGCTGTGGCCTCTCCCGTTGCGGAGCACAGGCTCCGGACGCGCAGGCCCAGCGACCATGGCTCACAGGCCCAGCCGCTCCGCGGCATGTGGGATCGTCCTGGACCGGAGCACAAACCTGCGTCCCCTGCATCGGCAGGCGGACTCTCAACCACTGCGCCACCAGGGAAGCCCATAGAGGAGGTTTTCTTGTTGCATGGTTTCCTAATGCCAGCACCCTAGCACTACTAGAAGACAATGAAGACTGAGATCAGATAGAAGACATGGGATGATCCAAAATTGTTCCCCCAAAACCAGTATGGCTTCAAGTTCTTTCCCCCCACGTATCCATTACCCAGCTTCAACAATTATTAACCCTGAGTCAATCTTGTTTCATAACCCCATTCACTCCCCAAATCACAGACATATCAAGTACTTGAAGTAAGAACATCATTAAGGAACAGAGAACAAGACTTTCCTCTCAGCGCCTCAGTAAAGGAGGATGAAAGTAACCCTTTCTCAGAGGGGATGTATTGAGTACAACTGAGAAATTATTTGAAGTAATTTTGGTTAAAAAATAGAATAAGTATAATAGAAATAATCTCTTCCATTTAAAGCAGTCTGACAAATTATTGAAAATAAATATGAAAGTTATTTATTTTATGTGTTTAAATTAATTGTTGGTAACAATCCATACACACACAGGATGAGGATGATTTTATTGCTTATTTAAAATTTTCCCGATTTAAAATTTTCATCTCTGCACATACTAGAAGAATGTTGCTAAATAGTCCAAAAATAAAGTTCCAGCTGGACCCCTAACAGGTGTATCAGAAGAGAACTCAGTAACAGGAGTGATTTTGGTAAAAGGTAGAGTACAGGGCTTCCCTGGTGGTACAGTGGTTGAGAGTCTGTCTGCCGATGCAGGGGACACGGGTTTGTGCCCCGGTCCGGGAAGATCCCACATGCCGCGGGGCGGCTGGGCCCGTGAGCCATGGCTGCTGAGCCTGCGCGTCCGGAGCCTGTGCTCTGCAACGGGAGAGGCCACAGCAGTGAGAAGCCCACGTACCGCAAAAAAAAAAAAAAAAAAAAAAAGGTACAGTACACTGGAAGCCTTTAGCATCAATGACCAAATTACCTGTAAGATTTCTTCCGGCACCCTCAGGTTTCTAGAATTATTTACTATGACTGCTAGGAGGAAATTTTGGTGTTTCTCTTTTTTTGTGTGTGTGGTATGCGGACCTCTCACTTTGTTGTGACCTCTCCTGTTGCGGAGCACAGGCTCCGGACGCGCAGGCTCAGCAGCCATGGCTCACGGGCCCAGCCGCTCCGCGGCACGTGGCATCCTCCCAGACCGGGGCACGAACCCGCGCCCCTTGCATCGGCAGGCGGACTCCCAACCACTGTGCCACCAGGGAAGCCTGGTGTTTCTCTTTTAACAAAACTAATAGCTCAGATTTTTATAACAGGAAGTAATTTGGAACCATCTAGACTTGCTGTGGGACCTCTCAACCCATTCCGTGGATGTATGCCCTACTGCAATACCTCAGCAAAGGCCCAAGGACACAATTCATGTGTCTTTAGTCACATCCTATGTCTCTTTGCTTACTGTGTTATCTGCTTGCCTTGCCTCTCAGACCTAAAAGGAAGATTTAAGTCAAGTCTCAGTGTCAGGTTTACTATCTTGGTTTTCAGTAATGGCCAGAGGAGTCATTTGGCTACTGTTGAGTGGATTAAAATCAAAACAATGGAAAAGACATTTTCTGGGAGCTCCCAGACAGAAGTACTGCTCCCACCTAGGGGATTTCCACAGAGAATCTACGAACAAACCACTGGAGAGTCACATTTTACTTGATGTCTCCTTGTAAATCCAAATTCTTACACTGTTTGTATTTTGTTTTAGGTATCACAGAGTGAGAGACTCTGATCTTGGCAACTGAATCCTAGCAGAGACTTAATTCTGGATTTTTCCATGCTCTCTAAAATTCCCTTGTAAAATAGAGCATGGTTCTCCATTTCTCTATCTAGGGTGCGATTTTGCCTCCTAGGGGACATTTGGCAACGTCTGGAGACAATTTTGATTGTTGTGACTGGGGAGAAATGCTGCTGGGATCTCAGGTAGAAGCCAAGGAGGTTGCTAAACACTCCACAGGACAGCTCCCCACAACACAGAATTATCTGACCCCAAACACCACTAGTGCTAAGGTTGAGAAACCCTGTGAATAGACAGGTCATTTTTCCCTTAATGGAATTAGCACAAGCCTGCTTATTTCCAGAGGGCTTTTGCTTCTTAAAGTGCCCAGCAGGTTCGAGGGAACTCATTTTCTCAGAGAAGCCTGAAAGGAAGTGGTTGCAGGGAAAAGAAGACTCTGATTATGGAAGAGTGGGTAAGGGGTAGACACTAGGCTCCTGAGTTGGCCGATCTTCAGGAAGCGTGGCATGGGCCCTGCATGGGCACAGTTCTGAGACTAGCTCCTCTGGCCTGGCCCTCACATGGGACTGTGGTAGTTCCAAAACTCTCCTGATCATGGAATACTGGATGCACACTACTATCCTGAGAGAAGACACTGGTCTTCTTTGTTCAGGTAAAGAGAGGTATTTCATGCTGAAATAGAATCTCCCCATTTCCTCCAATTCTCTCCCAGATAAAAAAAGTAATTCCCAGGGGCTTCCCTGGTGGCACAGTGGTTGAGAGTCTGCCTGCCGATGCAGGGAACACGAGTTCGTGCCCCGGTCCGGGAAGATCCCACATGTCGCGGAGTGGCTGGGCCCATGAGCCATGGCCACTGAGCCTGCGTGTCCGAAGCCTGTGCTCCGCAATGGGAGAGGCCACACAGTGAGAGGCCCGCGTACCGCAAAAAAAAAAAAAAAAAAAAAAAGTAATTCCCAGTCCCTGTAATAGTTTTCTTTGGTTTTTGTTTTCCCTGAAAGCTATAGGAAAGAAGGTACAGAACATGCAAGAATGCACATTTAACATAAAATGGTCGTTTACAGGGTCAAAGAACTAAAGAAAGGCATTAAATGTTGCACTTCAGCTAGCAGTCGAAATCGAACATCTGGAAACTCTTCTCCGAAACGAATTCAGAGCTCTCCTGTGGCCCTGCCAGGGGACAAGTGTTCTCCCAAAAAAGTCAAGTTGGGGCTCCAACAGTCGCTCACAGTGGCACCTGGCTCCACGAGAACGAAGGCCCATCCTCTGGCCAGTCACCCAGCCAATATCCCTTTTGCTTCTGTACCTAAGGCTCCTGGTAAAAGGGGTGGCTCTAGAGGGAGTCCTCCCCAAGAGTGGGTCATTCAAACTAGCTCTGTCAAAGGAACCATGCGGCCTGGACATTTAGCCAAAAAAAGGGCAGAAGAATCAGCTGCATCATGCTCTGAGAAAAATCCAATCGGCAACAAAACTGCCCTCCGGTGGGGAAGCAGGGCCCCTGGCCCAGGAGAAGCAGCAGTCCGTGGTAAGCTGCCCTCCCGGTGCAAGAAAGTGCAGACTGTGCAGCCAGTGCAAAAGCAGTTTGTGTCACGAGTTGAGCTCTCCTTTGGCAACGTCCACCACTTAGTAGAGTACAGTCAGGGCAGCAAGGGGGGCACACCTACCAGGCCTGCCTCTGAAGCTTGGACAGACATCCCTCCACATCAGAAGGAGAGGGAGGAACATTTGCGCTTTTATCACCAGCAGTTCCAGCAGCCACCTCTCCTCCAACAGAAGTTAAAGTACCAACCACTGGAAAGGTTTTTATGCCAGTCCCGGCCTCCAGAGGGGCAGCTCCAGAATGACACCCCTCCTCCCTTCCACTCTTGTTGTGAGAGCCATGATGGCACCCAAGCTGAGGACCTTGATGACAGTGATTTCAGTGAAGATTCTTTTTCACATGTCTCCTGTCAGAGGACCACAAAGCAGGGAAACACTCTGGAGAATAGCGAAGGCTCGTTCTTCCTTCATCAGAGGGAGCAAGGTCCTGAGGAGCAGGTAGCCGAAAGGCGGCAGAGTCTGTTTTTTAGCCCCAGGACAGAAGGTGACGAGAAGGGTCTAACTGGAAGCTGGATGTACTCCAGGGACGCTGCAAGCCACAGGATAGCACTTGATCACGGCCACAGCCCAAGTCAGGTGCCCTTGGACTGGAGCAGAGAGGAGGACTCCACCTCCTCAGGGCCTCCTCCCGGAGAAAACCTGGCAGAGAAGCCTTACTGCTCACAGGTAGACTTTGTGTATAACCAGAAAAGGGGGGTCAGCCCAGCCTTTGACCTCAGACAGGATGCCTTCAAAAATGAGGTTCCTCGGCAAGCTGAGGGCAGCTCCCCATCCCTGGAGGAAGATGGTTGCGCTTTCTCACTATCCCACATCACAGTTCCTGGATCCCCAGACCAAAGAGACACAGTGAGCACACCTCTGAGAGAAGTCAGTGAAGATAGCCCAACTGTGGTGACCAGAACAATGAAAAACAGTAATCCTTTCCAAGGAGAAGACTCTAGAGGGGAACTAGGCACATGCTCTGAGCATGCTTCCGGACTGATGGCTCCCCTCACCGTGTCTCTCCTGGAGAGCCCAGACGATGAGGGCTCTCCTCCCTTGGAGCAGTCGGCCCAGGATGGAACTGCACACAGTCTAGTGGCAGCAGACACAGGGGGGCCAGCTGCGGGCCACACAGTGTCACCTGGTGATCAAGAGGCAGACCTGCCAGTGTCTTCAGCAACTGAGCACCTGTGGCTCTCATCATCTCCCCCCGACAGCAAGCCTGGGGGTGATCTTCCAGCTCTGTCCCTGTCACCCATCCATCAGCACCCACCTGACAAGCTGCCCAGCAGGGAGGCTGACCTGGGGGAGCCCTGTCAGAGCAGAGAGACTGCACTCTTCTCCCAGGGGCACTACGATGGCGATGCTGAGACAGAGCTGGGCTGCTCCCAGGGTTTCCCAGAAAAACCCTTCCTCACCACACATACCGGGGGACCCCACTGTGGGCCTACACTCACCCCCCAAACAGGAAGTAGTGATGTGGCTGACCAGCCCTGGGCCCAGGAGAGAAAGCACCTGGCAGGGCTTGGCTGGCAGGAGCTGGATTTGTCCACAGACCCCATCAAGCTGTCTTGCTACAATGAGGACATCGCGTGGCTCAAACGCAGGCCAACCCCAAGGTACTTAGCAAGGCTAGGCTCTCCCAAGACTGCCAGGACACTCCGTCAGCCCATCCTGGAGCACGCACAGTAAGTTGGACTTTCCTACCTAGACTTGAGCCCCTTTGGCACCCCTACTCCCACTACAGCTGAATGTTTTGTCTGTTCTGGGAATGGCTGTGGTTGGCTCAGAGAAAGGCTTTTTGTCCACCTTTTCAAGGGAGCCTGCCTAGATGCATCTGACATGAACAGCAGGAATAAAATGTATTGGAGCAGGCCTGCCAGGTAGGGTAGGTGGGATGTGAGTGAAAGAAGCTTGGGAAAGCTGAGATGTGAGTGAAAGAAGGGAGGATCTGACCCTATAAGCAAGCCTAAGACCTATGGTGAGATCAGAATCCTCTTCATTCTGTTGGGTCTGTGTTCCTGGAAGTGCTCCCCAGGGACACAGCAGCAGCAGCAGCCTTGTGACCCCAGAGCCAAGGCAGGCTGGTCACCTTCCAAGATGGTGAAGGTAAAAAACAGGGGCTGGTGATTTGTGCTGCTTTCCCCGAAGGAGGCTGTGGATGGTACAGCAGAATGAGAGAGCCTTTGAGAACATGAGAGAAAGGAGGGGAAGAGGTCTAGCAGCGTCAGAGGCCCAGGAGCAGGAAGGCAGGGCAGGCCTGTGGGAACAGATGCTTCCTCTGTGAGGCTGCGGCCCTCTGCTAGGGCTCCTGATACCTGGGCAGACCGTCTGCCAGCTGCTCGCTGGGGCTCAGGCCTGGGCCTTGGGCAAAGAGAAGGGCGTGTAGGGATGTGCAGCGGTGGAGCCCACCTCTACAAGGTGGACAGTCTTGCTGTTTCCGTGGTCTCTATCCATCAGTGGAGTCTGACACAGTTAGGTCTAATAACCCTGTAGATGTTTCTAAATTTGGGGATCAGAGGATGGGGGGGGTGGTCAGTGGTAACCTAGAGGTTGGAGATCACAAGCTAGGGAAGACAACATGCTAAGCCCAGAGGTTTTATCAGCTGGATTCTTCTGACAGAAGGCAGATCCTCCAGCTTCTAGCTCAAACCCCCTTGCTTTTTGGTCCCTGAACTCTCCAAAGAAAGTAGAAATCACAGCAGGCTAGGTGGCTGGCTCTACCTTGTGCCAAGTGTGCCAGCTGCAGTGGCACAGCCTTGAGCTTTCTTGCAGGGAAGATGTGGGCAGCTCCTGCGGAGGAGAAGCAGCATCCAGCCCTGTGCCTCAGTGTACCTGGAGGCAGGGGGCAGCTCCAGAAGCCCATCTCTTCCCAGAATCTCATTTGTAGCCCCCTAGCCCCTTGACAAGGCCTGGAAAGAATGGGTGAGGGGCAGGAGGTGCTGGGGAGCTGGTTCTGGTCACAGCCTCGGCCTCTTTGGGCAGAAGCAGCTCCTGGCCTGGAAATGAGGCTCATTTCCAGAAAGCTGCCCAGGAGAGACGGGAGGCCCGGAGGACCACAGCATCCCCTCTGGTTCCCAGGCAGGTACTCATCCGAGCACACCAGGAACAGCTGGATGAAATGGCCAAGCTGGGCTTCAAGGAGGAGACCCTGATGAGCCAGCTGGCTCCTACTGTAAGTGGTCTTGGCCAGACTCTCAGGGGTCGTTGGGGATTAGCCTGCAGCTGGTTTGACAGACTTCCTTGTTTGCTGTAGCTGTGTGTGCAGACAGGGTCTGCTGTCACACTCCAACCTTGTCGAGGCCTTGGACCTGCTCTTGCCACCCCTCTGAGTTGGCTTGAGGGCGTGCAAGGACAGGTGGGAGATGGTGCTACACTCCCCATTCCCAGGCCAAAATGTTTCCAGCCTCTGTTCTTTGCCATTCTGCCCTCCTAGTGGCTTGTCGGTGCCCCTCCCTGTGATGATAACAGTGACTTACTTGCCTCATGACCAGAGGTACTTCTACGAAACCACCCTTCTGCCCTGCAAAATACCTCTCTGCGTAGAGAAGTGGTCCCACCCTGTGCCATGGTGACTGTCCTGCAGATTTTCCAGCTGGAGGAAGGGCCTGGGCTCTGAAATCTTCATACAAGGGAAGGGACTAGAAAAGCTGATCTGGCAACAACAGCAAAAGCTCCACTTGTCCTTTGTTTCCTTTCCAGGATTTTGAAGATTTTGTGACCCAGTTAGATGAAATCATGGCTCTGAAGTCCAAGTGCATCCAGAGTCTGAGGAGCCAGCTGCAGCTATACCTGGCCCGCCACAGGCGAGCTGCGGCCCCTGAGAGGACAGTGGTGTCTTAGAACAAGATCCAGTATGCGGTGGCTGGGCTCTCAAGAGCTGGAGGGCCCTCTGCCAGGTCCCCCTACAGATATCAGAACCCGCTCCCTGGTCCTGCCCCTGCTGGCCTCTCCCTAGCCACACGTGGCCTTGGCTGGGTCCCAGCCCCTCTCTCAGGGCCGAGCATCTGTCCCTCAGTTCTAAGCACAGGAGCATCTGTAAGGAAGGACAGATCAGCCTGAAAAACTTAATAGTCCCCTCCCTTTTCCTTGGGGCTGGAGGAGGATTTGCCTTTACTGACCGACCCCTTGTCTGTGGAAACACAGTTAGGTCTAATAACCCTGTAGATGTTTCTAAATTTGGGGATCAGTGGATGGGGGGATGGTCAGTGGTAACAGAGGTTGTGTTGAGGTCACAAGCTAGGGAAGACAACATGCTGAGCCCAGAGGCTTTATCAGCTGGATTCGGTGCCTTTCTCCAGGACTTGGTCAAAAACTAAAACATTGGTGCTAGTGGGGTGGGGGAGGGTGAGCTCTGCCCCATCAGCCCTTGGAGATTGATTTGGGACTTTAGGTAGCTTTTGAAAATGTAAAATGAATAAACCTTGATGTCTTTAACAGCAGCAGATGTGGGACAGGCTTTATGCTTCCAGTTCCCTTCCCTCCCTGCAATCCAGCATTTAGACAGAAGAGGGAGCTCGCGTCACTGCATTATTCTTTTCCAATCTCTACCCTGTGCTGGGACCATCCACCTGCGTCATGCTCCTGGCTCCTGTCTGTGAATCCTCACCCCCACGCTCCCTCACGGAATAGTGGAAGAGCTGCAGTATCTCAGGCAAGTCTGTCCCCTAGTCTCACCCTCATCCGGGACTGCCCTGGCCATCTACTCCCCCCTCAATGGCCTGTGTTCAGGGTCTTGGCACTGAGTGCTCTGGTCAGTAGTGTGAGGCTCTAAAGCAGTTCTACACACATACACGCACACCTTCATGTGAGTTCTTTCTGTATCTTCTTAGCAGAAAGAAGCTTAAGAAATACCAAGTGGCCTCCAGGTGGCCCACTTAACCAAGGCCACCCTGGATCAAGTTGAAATTCATTTCAAAGCCCTTGGCCCTGACACCATTTTGGTATGAAACTTTGATTTCCTACAGGTAAAGGATAACTTTTACAGGTTTTAAAAGAAGGGTTTAATTAATTTTAAAGGCCAGAAGAGGGGCTTTCTGAGACAATGGCCATGCCTGATCTGACCACCAGAGGGCAGCCTCTTTCCAGCTTGGTGCTTCCCAGCCCAAAGCTTCTGTACCTGCTCCTCACGTGATCACTAAAAAAAAATTAGAGACCCATCCAAGCCAAGAGCACTGGAGGGACTGTGGGACAGTATTAAGTATAAGGACAAGAAACTCTAGGGATAAATCTAGTGCCATCAGATACATCAGCACTACTGAGAGCTAGTAAAGCAGTCTGAATCCCAGTCCTGCCTATGGATCACATAATTATGCATGATGCTGCTCAGAGGACAAAGAGTTTGTTCCTCATTTCTGAGTGATTCCCTTCAAGGCCCAGCCTGTCTCACCGCCACAGTCAGTCTTGCAGGAAGGCATATGTCTATGTCCTTGACCCAGAAACTGGGCTAGGTCAAGTTTAAACAGACCCTTGTCTACCCCTGCCTTTACAAACCGAAAACCAGGGCAGACTGGGGGGACCAGCTCCTGGGTCCCATGGGCCTAAGAGTTGGAAGAAAGTACTGAAATGACAGAAAATGGCTAGCTCCTGTTCCATCCCCAGCAAATCCCTTTATCACTCACTCACCTCCACCCTGCAGTAATACAGTCCTTGGCAATAAAGAAGTTATCACAGCAGGATATACCTTTTAGATTTTTATTAGTAGTTCTCTCTGAAGAATCAAAATAGTTAGCAAATTACTTTAGATTCATCAAGACTGTATATCCTTTGTATTTAGATCTTTAATGATGTATAACATAATACAAAACAAACCAAAGAGACTGATTTCTATGACTAGGTGTTATTCATTGTGTCATCCTAGAGCAAGGGGCTGGAGGGAGAGGCTGTTCTCCAGGGAGAACTGAGGTGGAGTTAGTGCTGGGTGACTAAATCACAGCCTCTTTCTTCCCCACTTGATGTGCTGGGAAGGGGCCAATGATTTATTAAACTGACAACTGTTTTCTAGAGCAGGGGAATTTAAAATCTCAGGTAGCAGAAGACTGTGGTCCAAACCAGGCCAAAAGAAACAGGCTGGGGCAGGGAAGTATGGTAACTGCCCGGCAGAAAAGGCAAACTCAGGGCCCCAAGGGGAAAAGGGCATTCTTTGCACCTCAGAGACATTGCAGAACCAGTGTTAACACTAAGTGACATCGTTAAAAGGGGAAAAAAACAAAACCCTGGAAGAACCTTTCAATTGCACTCAACTTGGATTAGAGGTCAGTCCACCCTTGCAGAGAAGGGAAACATCTAGCCCCAGAGCAGCACTGAGTCTGGCCCTCCCACTTCCTTCTCCCCAACTCCTTTTGGCAGCTGGGCCAGGTTTCGGCTGAGGCCATACAGACCCCAGAAAGACCAGAGAAGTCTCTCTGGATGGCCAAGGTGGGAAGGACACTTCTCAGAATACAAATACTTTTACTATGGAAGGAGCCAGGACAGTTCCGGGGGCATATGCATGCCCAAATCTTCCCCACTTTCTCCCCAGCTCAGGACCTAGGCTCATAGAGACTTGGCAAGCACAGTCTCTACACCTGACCTTCCACCCCCAAAAGAAAATCCTGAAGTGTGCCCCTTCTTCCCCACAGGTGGTCTCCTAAGGGTCTTCGGCAGGGGGGGGCTCCGTGGCAGGGCCTAGGCAGGGCCTGGTCTCAGCTGGCTCCCGCCCGAGCCATGAGGTCTTCCAAAGCATTGTCCTGGTCATTGTTGTGTAATAGCAGAACTTCCTTAATATCTTTCAGTTCAAATCCCATTTCCTTAAATTTGCTCATTAGCTGAAGAAACTCCATCATCTAAGGGAAATAAGAGAATACAGACTCAAGAAAGGGGTCCAGCCATACAGCACAGCTGAATGGAGGAATATGTGTGTAAGGGGGCTGCTTGGGGGAGCGTTCTTTGCCGGAGCCTCATGAGCCTCTCTGAGGTCCCCTAGCAAGCAGAGGAGGGCCGTAGAGGAAGCGAGGCCGTGGAGGAAGACAGGTTGATGCCATGGCCAACTGTCCATCAGGAGCCATGCCCAGTCCCAAACCTTGCTGACCTTCACTCAGGTCACACCATCCACATCTGTGCTCCCACCCAGCAGGATACTGAACCCAGAAATGGCTGCTCTCTGGCGAGCAGCCTAGGTGAAGTGACTAGCAATCTCCCCCAACATCCAAAAGTATGGCTTTTTGCCCAGGTCATTTTTCCCGTCCCTTCCCTGGGATTCTAGATAGTCTTCAACCCGATACTTTATCTGGGCCAAACTAGCCAAATGCCTGTCTGGACATGGGAGATTCTCTGCTTCAACTACCTCTGCCTACAGTCACTGGAAGGGATGAAGGTTGTAGTCCAGGAGGACCCCCAAGACAGACTACTTTGTCTCTTCTTTCCAGAGGGTTCCCGCGAAGCATGATGGTTCCTACCTTTTCCTCTGAACACTGCTGCATTTCCAGAGCCTCTTCCACTAAAAGAGGGTCAAAGCCCTTCTCACAGAGCTGTCCATGTGCAAAGAGATAGTCGAGAATCTAAGAAAAGAGAAAGGTTTAAGCACCTATTGCCACTCTTATCTGTGCTTCCCAAAAGCCTTACACAAACCAGCAAGTGTGACATCTGCTCCCCACCTTGGCTATTAGATCCTAGATAGGACTTGATTTTGTACCTTGAATTGTGTCCAACACAGCAGTACCTCAGTGACTATTTGCTGATAGGTACACCCTTCTAAACATGCATAGCCATTTTTTAAAGGAGTTCCTGTCACAGCTGACTCACATCTCCCAGCTGATGTCAATTCCACAGCCTAGGCAGGATATTCTTTTTTTTTTTAAATGGTGATTTTTCTTTTTTCTAAATTTATGTATGTATTTATTATTTATTTATTATTATCATCATCATCATTGGCTGCACTGGGTCTTCATTGCTGCACACAGGCTTTCTCCCTAGTTGTGGTGCACGGGCTTCTCACTGCAGTGGCTTCTTGTTACACAGTACAAGCTCTAGGCACATGGGCTTCAGTAGTTGTGGCACGTGGGCTCAGTAGTCGTGGCACGTGGGCTCAGTAGTCGTGGCTCGTGGGCTCTAGAGCGCAGGCTCAGTAGTTGTGGCGCATGGGCTTAGCTGCTCCGTGGCATGTGGGATCTTCCCGAACCAGGGCTCGAACCCGTGTCCCCTGCACTGGCAGGTGGATTCTTAACCACTGCGCCACCAGGGAAGTCCCAAGATATTCTTCTAAGAAACCACCCAAGTCAGAAAGTGCCCCCAAGGTTTAGGACTCCAGTACCCTATTTTGGAACTCCCTGGGCAGTCCTGACAGGATAAACATTTCTGGAAGAAGACATCTGACCATACCTCAAGCCTAGAATGCTGTCTCAGGAGAGGCAGAGAAGGGGATAACTGGGTAACAGTCAACAACTCCAATACTCTCAAAGCTCTCCTTCAGCCTAGGTCCCAGAGCAGCCCCCAAAGCAGAAGCACTGCTACTGAGGCTGCTGGTTTGCCCAACAAAGCACCCTGCATCCTGCCCACACCCCCTCAAGTCACAGGAAAAGACAATGGTGCTGTGAGTCTGAAGGACTCTAGGATAAAGGCAAGACACTATTCCAGCTCCAGAGATGTGGGACCTCTCTCCTACCCCCGCCCTGCCCCACAGCTGACTAACCGCTCACCTGCTCAATATTCTCTCCTTTCTTCTTCATGGCTTTCAAGACACACTCATATGAGTAGCCCATGCTGACCACCGTCTCCACACAATGTCGCTCACTGGGGGACAGCGTCTGCAGTTCAGAGTAAGCCTGGGGACAGCTGGGAGTGTTGGGCACTTGTGACATTGAGAGATTAGGAGGTGTGACCTGGTGGTGGAGAAACAAAAGAATTAAGGCAAGAAGAAAGACATGGGCCCCGGAAGACACGTCACTGAGGTAGCCCAATCCACGGGCTTGTCGTTTCTGACCTAATCAAACCTCCCAGTCAAGCAACCTGCCAGACATCCTGAAGAAGACTGAAGAGTGGTAGGGGAGCTCCAGCTGAGGGAGAGAAAAACTGGGAAGACAGCTGCAACTGTGGCTATCCTCTGCCTTCATCCCACCTTGCAGAGTGAGGAAGCACCACAAGAGCCACATGCCCTTCCATGCCCAAATCCCCTGGGCTTGAGGTGGAGAAAGAAGTTCTGAAAACTACATTTGGGACTGATGCCCAAGCTGGCTGCTGTTATTTCTCTCCAGGGCTCCTTTATCCCTTTCCTAGGCTGCCGTATCTGAGTCCTAAAGGGATCAGTAACCTCAAACACCCCCACTCTGGAATGACTCTGCCAGTAATGTGTCCATCCTCGCTTCTACTATCGCTGGCTGGGCAGAGACTGCCAGCGCCATTCCCACACTTGGCCAGCTCAGGGCTCCTGTGCTCTGAGGGTACTCCATCTCTGCCCCACACCATGCACTGTGCTTTGATTCCCTGCAATAGCCGCTGTCGTACGGAGCCAAGACTACTACCCACTCCAGGCTGTGCCCTCAAGGACTGGACTGTGGTCTCTAGGGTCCTGCCTCTACTGCACTGGCTACAGGACCTTACTAACCCCAGCCTGACTGGTGGACAGATTCCCAGGATTAAATCCTCCCACCACTTCCGATAATGAGTCAGCCCCAAGGCAAAAAGGCAGCTCACTCCCAGGCCAAAGGACAGAACCACCATGGGAACAAGGTCACAAGCTGTTTGACAGCTTGGCCCAGCTCTGAAGAACCAGGGAAAACTTTTCAACAAAATGTTCTTTATTTCCCTTTTTTTTTTTTTCTTGCGGGGGGCCGGGGTTGGGGAGGGAGGAGGGAAAGGAGCCTGCTATCCTAAAAGCATGTTCAAAATTATATAGCTCGGGACTTCCCTGGTGGCGCAGTGGTTTGAAATCCTCCTGCCAATTCAGTAGAGACGGGTTCAAGCCCTGGTGCGGGAAGATCCCACATGCTACGGAGCAACTAAGCCCGTGCGCCACAACTACTGAGCCTGCGCACCAGAGCCCACGAGCCACAGCTACTGAAGCCCATGCTCCACAACTACTGAAGCCCACGCGCCTAGAGCCCGTGCTCCGCAACAAGAGAAGCCACAACAATGAGAAGCCCGCGCACCACAATGAAGAGCAGCCCCTGCTCGCGGCAACTAGAGGAAGCCTGTACACAGCAATGAAGACCCAAGGCGGCCAAAAACAAACGAATAAATAAATAAATATTTTTAAATATATTATTAAAAACTAAAAATAAAATATTTTTAAAAATTACATAGCTATAACCAGATGCTCTCCTCCAAGTCAGCTGGGAAAATCCAAGAAGATTCTACAGGAGTAAAAGCCTGTAGTTTCTGCTTAACCATCTCTCACCCACAGCATACTCCAGGCAGTCCAATCGTGGGGCTCAGTCATTAGGTTACAGGAGTCACGACAGGGCATGGGAACTGCATCACACCCGTCTGGCCACTTTGCAGGCCCCAAGATTGTCTCTCTCTTTTCAGGGGCAGGCTCTACCTGGGCTTGAGAATACCAATAGCCAAACAGCATTTTGGTCATACTGCTGGCACAGTACTTATTACACACAGTATGAGCTCCTAGAAGTTAGTTACCATGTCACATGCATTTCTAAATGCCTAAGGCCTGGTTTTGAGCTTGAAACTTACCCCTAATCAACAGTTACTGAATAAGTGGAGCTCTATTAGGATTTCAAAGGGGGGATATTCATTTAACACAATAAATTGACACTGATTCTCCTCTCCAAAACCCACTAAAATGATAATAAAACAATTAAAACTGTATTAACCGGGCTTCCCTGGTGGCGCAGTGGTTGAGAGTCCGCCTGCCGATGCAGGGGACACGCGTTCGTGCCCCGGTCTGGGAGGATCCCACATGCCTCCGAGCGGCTGGGCTTGTGGGCCATGGCTGCTGGGCCTGCGTGTCCAGAGCCTGTGCTCCGCAGCGGGAGAGGCCACAGCAGTGAGAGGCCCGCGTACCGCAAAAAAAAAAAAAAAAAAAAAAAACTGTATTAACCTTTAAGGTCAAAGAAAAAGAGGGAACAGCAGAGGACAATATATTTCAATGAAATTTTAGAAGGTGGAATGCTAATGAAGGCAGAGTAATGGGCAGAGGCAATGAAGTTACACGCCCCTGGAGACCCCGGAGAGATGGGTTCAGCATTTGGAAGCACCGGGTACTGTTGGGATAAGGCAAGAAACGAAGACAGTGATCAGAGCAGAAAACCCTCAGGCAGACCTTCCCCACTTCACCTTTGCAGGAGGCAGAACGTTAAGTCTCTAGAAAACGTGAGCCAAAAAGGACTAAGGATACCAAGCACAGCATATGGCAGAGTGAGGTGCAAGAACCAAAAAGGGGATTAAGTAAGTCTACACCAGCATTCCCCACCTTCTTTAGCCTTCAAGCAGAACTCTCTAGATAAACTTTAATAGCCCCCAAGACCTTCACATGTTGATGTTTTGCAGAGCTCCCCTCAAAGCCAACTGACCTTCAACCTACAGTGAATCTTCATGATCAGCAAGCACACCCCAACATACACATTCCCCGTTTTGATTGTTTTATTTTAGTGCCTCACTCTTAAATGTGAATAGAAAGCCAAAGCCACCAACATAAGACCAAACCAGAAGAGGGAAAAGACAAAGCACTTGGAAATTTAAAATAAAGTAAAAATTTTATTTAAAAGATTATGAGATTTAACAAAAAAAAAAAAAAAAAGGTTATACATAGGCAAGGATATATCCCAGAAAGTAAAACATAAAGTCAAAGAGATAGAAAATACAAAAAAGAAAATACAAAGTAACAAACCACATCAACCAGATTTTGAAAACTGAGCTGAGCCTTTGGATCCAGGAGGGCCAAGCACAATGAATGAACAAAGCCCATCACTGGTAAATTTCAAATCTCCAGAAATGAAGAAAAGAAAGCTTGTGGGAGTAGGAGAAGAAATCAGAATTTCTAGAAACAGTGGAGCTTACATACTTAAATTTGATTTTTTTTTTTTAAGGGAGCAATGTCTTAAAAATTCTTGAAGAAAAATGACCTTCAACTAAGAAATCTAAATCCAAAGTATTATTCACATGTGAGGGTAAAATTAAGACATTTTTAGATATTCAAGGACTCAAAAACAGGACTTCCCTGGTGGCACAGTAGTTAAGAATCTGCCTGCCAATGCAGGGGACATGGGTTTGATCCCTGGTCTGGGAAGATCCCACATGCTGTGGAGCAACTAAGCCCATGCGCCACAACTACTGAGCCCGAGCGCTGCAACTACTGAAGCCCATGTGCCTGGAGCCCGTGCTCCACGATGAGAAGCCCCTGCACTGAGAAGCCCGTGCGCCGCAACGAAGAGTAGCTCTCGCTCACCACAAGTAGAGAAAGCCCACACGCAGCAACAAAGAACCCCCCCGCAAAAAAAGACTCAAAATCAGACAGGTTGACCAACATGCTTGAAAGTATTTGAACAAGAAAATTATCATTAGGTCTTTGGCAGCTCTTTTGGAGCATTTGGACAAAATTAGCAACAGGCACAAAGAAACCATGCAGAATTTTTTAATGGGGCAGTTAAACTAGAGAAACAAAAAGCTACCAAAAAAATCATCATCATCACCACAGTATACCATCTGAACTCAGTAATAAATATTTACTCAATCATAATAATATGAACAATAACATTAATTGAACCAAAATTTGTGATATAAATATGATGGGAGATACAGGAAGAAGGTAGAGGAGGGGCTATTATCAGAGTTAAATCCTCAACTACTGCAACAGGAAGTATAAACCTGTCTAAAATTGATAAATTTAGAAAAATATAAGCATCTAATTCAGAAATACAGAGATAAATCCCAGCATAAACAGTTTAAAGGTCAAAAGTGCCTGACTATGGGAAGCAAAACTGGAACTGGGGAGAGGTGAGGCAGGGAACTACTGTTTTTCAATACAAGCCTTTTAAATGCTACTTGATTTCATTAAAATATGCTTGTAGTACTTTGATAAAAATACATTCATTTTTATTTTTATTTATTTAAAAATTTTTTCATTTGTTTCTTTATTTCTTTTTTGAGGCTTCCTATTTCTTCCTTTTCTTTTTCTTCTTTTTTTGGCTGTACCACATGGCTTGTGGGATCTTAGTTCCCCAACCAGGGATCGAACCTGGGGCCACAGCAGTGAAAGCGCCAAGTCCTAACCACTGGACTGGCAGGAAAGTCCCTCATTTTTTAAATCTAGAGATGGAGAAGGACTCTACTGTAAGTATTAAAGCAATGGCAACATAAGAAACGATCAACAGATTCAAACACCGAAAAGCTAAGAGATTGTATGTATTGAAAATTATTTAAAATACAATTTAAAAGCAAACTGGCACTACTCGTATGCTTCTTGGCCAAAATTAGTAAATTGAGAACTCAGAAGTATAAGGAAAAAGGCAAATATTTTGCTGAAGTAACTGTGAAAGAGTGGGAAATATATATCCATACCCAGAGAAAGAGAACCCAATGGCAGAATGAGCCTAACCTGTGAGCAGAGCAAGACCCCTTGAAGGGTTGAGGGGCAGTGGGAAGAGGCCCTGGTGCTAGGTCAGGCAGGTCTATGCTGGACACATTGTGGCACATCACAAGACTGTCCCTCTTAACATGATCCCATGGAGTTCTCAACTTCTAAGATTAGTTTATATAAAACAGTGAAACATGAAATCAAAATCTGAAAACTGAGACCCAAACACTGGGCCTGAAATAGCTGACAAGAACCAAATTCCAGGAACACTTCCCTAGGAGTTCCTATTTGAAGGATGTATACAGCCCAGCTGACCACCATCATCACCCCCCTGCCTCAAGTCCCTATCTTGGAGACAAGTGCTTCTCTCACTGGGAAGCTCCTACCATGGGCCTCAAAGACTCGCACTAAGGATAGAAAGCCAGGATGGGAACTAGGCTTTGCTCCCTGGAGGTAAGGGTCATGACTTCCTTAAAAGATCACCAGAACTCCAACTCTGTTTATATTTGCCCCCCAAAGGCAGTCAGTCCCCAGGCCAGGGTGAAGCATGGTTTCCTCTGACACTCTAAGTTGGTGGGAGTGGGGGAACCTTTCAGAGTGCTTTTAATTCCTCTAAAGCACACAATGAGTCACAAAGCGAAGAGGAGAATCCTGCTGACCAAAGTCCAACCACAAACCAGGAGGAATTAGGATAAGGTCCATCCTAGGAGATGTTACGCACTCTATTTAGTTTCTCTGGGCCATGGTCCATGGACGTTTACAGGCAGCAGTAAGCTCTGACAATGGAAGCACTCACACAGAGAAAATCATTTACCAAGAATGTCACTGCTGGGAACTTGCACTCTTTGTAAGGCAGGCCAAGGCTCATCTTTTCTACCAGCTAACAGCAGGCTTATTATGGTCTCTCAGAGATTTCCCGCTAATACAATCAGGCTCCTTTCTGGCTCTAAATACTGTCTTGATATGCTGTCATTTAAAAAATCTGAACTGGTGTAGCAAAAGGTTCTTGGTCTTCTGTGATTTCTATTCTATAATGCAATTTTTCTGTGGGGCTGAAACAACCACAAAAAATAAAGTAACCTCCCTGTATATGTATGCATCTCTCTTGTGTGACAAATCAGATTTTCTTCAAGATGATACAAATTACAACTTCAGTATCAGTCCACCCTTCAACACTAAATCTGACTTCCAACCTTCCCCTCTCCCTCCCTTTGGAGAAAACTGCACAATTCTTAGTAGTAAGAAAAAAAAAGTAATTGCAGGATTAAAACCTATAGGTTTAAAAATGACAAATTTCTATCTTTTGCTGAAACTTCCAATACAAATTATGCCCCAGTTACTAAAGTACCGCCCAGTTTGAAGAAACATAACCCCAAATTAGTCAAACACAAAAGAGCCAAACTTCAAGGCAGAGTGAGATGGAAAGAGGGAGGAGAGGGAGGTAGGGAGAAGATAAAAGGAGGAATACCAAGCAACCACAAAAAAATTAAGAAAGGTAATAGGAAAAAGTAAAAAGGTACAAAGAAAGAAAGCCTTTAAAAAATGCAAACACGGGCTTCCCTGGTGGCGCAGTGGTTGAGAGTCTGCCTGCCGGTGCGGGGGGCACGGGTTCGTGCCCCGGTCCAGGAAGATCCCACATGCCGCGGAGCGGCTGGGCCTGTGAGCCATGGCCGCTGAGCCTGCGCGTCCGGAGCCTGTGCTCCGCAACGCGAAAAGCCACAACAGTGAGAGGCCTGCGTACCGCAAAAAAAAAAAAAATGCAAACACAAGACATGGCAGCACAGAAAAGAACAAATTGATTAGGCAGGAAAACATCATTCACATGATACACATCTTTTTGAAGGAAAAGACCAAAAAGATGCAGGGAGGAACAAGCCAACATTAACCAGGTTAGGTGCAAAGCTAATAATCTCTGTCCTCAGAAAAATAAACAGAACTACATATACTTAATGTAAGCAAGGTCAATTTGGTCATGCCCCATCCTGCCCTAAACCTTGCAAAGAAGAATGTGAGGGTGGCAACTGCTGGGTAGAATTTAGAAATCTGTGGAGCTTTAATTCAGGGGGATTTAAAAGGCTTACCGTGGGACTTCCCTGGTGGCACAGTGGTTAAGAACCCGCCTGCCAATGCAGGGGACATGGGTTCCATTCCTGGTCTGGAAAGATCCCACATGCCATGGAGCAACTAAGCCCGTGCGCCACAACTACTAAGCCCTAGAGCCCGCAAGCCACAGATACTGAGCCCGTGTGCCAGAACTACTGAAGCCCGCGTGCCTAGAGCCCATGCTCCGCAACAAGAGAAGCCACCGCAATGAGAAGCCCGTGCACCGCAATGAAGAGTAGCCCCCGCTCACCACAATTAGAGAAAGCCCGCCCGCAGCAATGAAGACCCAATGCAACCAAAAATAAATAAAATAAATTTATAAAAGGCTTACCGTGGGACAGGTATTTGGAGGTGATGATTCTTCTGTGCACACAGACAAGACAGAGAGGGAAGGCATCTGGGAATGGGTCAGGGTTGGCACCTCTGTGCCACTGTCCAAGTTCAAAGCTGAAAGCCCAAGAGCATGATGCCCATTGAGCTCACTGGCACTGCTTTGGGTAGAAGGCTTTAGGGAATTCCAGAACGTGCCACTGCGGAGGCAGGATGTGCTATGGAAAGTGCTTGCCATCTTGGCTGTCTTCTGACTGCTGTCATCAGAGTCAAGTTTGGGGAAGGACAGGGACTTGATATTGCTTACTGCAGGGATGGGAGGGAGGGACACTTTGGAAGACAGCGACATCTTTTCACAGTTGCCCAACTGTGGTAAGGTTATAAAGCCATTGGGTTTGTGAAGAGGCTTGAAATCTAGGGTTGCCCGCTCCAGGGATGCCAGGACCTCCTCATCCTGTAACACAGATCCAGAGCCACCTCTAGGCAAGTTACTGTCCAATAACTGGGCCATAATGGGTCCACTGGTTCCTACCAGAATGTTTCTCAGCTCTTCCTTCTCGTCAATAGTTTTTAACTCCAGATTATCAAACGGGTCTTCTTCACACTCAAAGTCAGCAGGATTGAAATCTGCCTTTGTGTGGGGTGGGCTGAGAACTTTCTGTTTTGTGGCACTGCTGCTGACCCGAGTCGGGGTGAGGATGCTGTTGTGCTGTAAGCTGGCAAGGATGGGATTGATAGGAGGTGGCATTGTGGCTGTACTGTGAGTCTTGGAGAAGCTCATTTTGCTGTCACCCTCTGGGCCACTCTTAGAATTCACCTTAGCTTCTGCTTCCTCAGCCTTGCGCTCTGCTTCCCACTGGGCTTCTTGGATTTTCTTAATATCTTCAGCCCACTCAATGGTTTTCTTTTCCAAAGAGAAGTCATACTGCAAAGATATATCAGAGAAAGGAAGTGTGAACCCAGGTGGCTGCCCCTCCCCCACCCAATTCCTCCACCCAATTCACTTCTTCCTCACCCTGGCACAAGAGAACTGGGCAAGGCAGCATTTATTAAGGTGTATGGGAGGATCCCCACTCAGGAAAACTAAGACTTCCTAATCTTACTTGATTTAATCAAACTATGCTCCCTGGTTACTTCTAGAAATTAACTAGAAAGAGCTCCCACCACCTCTAATCCTACTTACCAGGCCAAATGTACCTTGCCGCTTCCCTTGCTTCTCTCCCCTCAGGCCATTTCCCTTCTTAGAATTCTTCATTGGTGGCTCAGGCAGAACTCAGCTGCCTCCTCTATAAAGCTTTCCTGATGGCCCATTCCCTCCTCTGAACTCTTACATAGTGTCTGTCTCTATCATTTGATGCTGAGCACATGTGACCACAAGTCACTTTAGTCTTCCTCTAAACATTTCCCCAACACTATCACAAGCCTCTTGTGGGCAGCAACTGGGCTTTAGACCCTCTTAAGGTCTCCATTATCTAACACAATGCCCTAAATAGATCCCGTGCTCAATAAAAACAACAGCCCCTAGTATTTAAGAAGCACTTACAAGGTGCCATGCATGATTCTAAGCACTTTTTATGTATTAGTTCTCTAGATTTTTTCAACATTACAGGGGCTATGCTCAAGGTCATAAAGCTGTTAAGCAGTAGAGCCTGGATCTGAACCCAGGCAGTCTGACAACAGATTCTATGCTCTAAACCACTACCAAATTACAATGAACAGACTGTACTCTAAATGTAGGAAAACTGCTTATTAAGAATCTAGACATAATCAAATTAAGATTTTACGATGCAAACTCAACAAAAAGCAAACAACCTGATTAAAAAATAGCCAGAGGATCTGAATAGACATTCTTCCAACGAAGCCATACAGATGGCCAAGAAGCACATGAAGAGGTGTTCAACATCACTAATCATCAGGCAAATGCAAATCAAAGCCACAGTAAGATATAGCCTCACGCCCAGTGAAATGGCTATTATCAAAAAGGCAAGAAATAACAAGTGTTGGAGAGGATGTGGAGAAAAGGGAGCCTTCATACACACTGTTGGTGGCAGTGTAAACTGGCGCAGCCACTGTGGAAAAGAGTAAAAGCTAAACAGTGTGTGCACATTCAAGGTTGGAGGCACAATAAGAATAAAGAGGGGAAAGGGAGAGGAAGGAGGCCTACCATGACCTAGAGCCACGGTAGGCCTAGAGTTTTAGAGTAGAAGAAACATAATAAAGTGCCTCAGGTCATCCCTAAACCTTTCAGCTTCAAACAACACAAAAGAAGCCTGGAAACGCACATGTCAAGAAGTTCACTTACACACCCTGAGCCAGCTACTGGGCCCCAAAAAGACACTTGGGGGATCACAGGGCTTCCTTTCTACCACTAACTGAATAGTGAGAAAACAGCACTGGGCAAAGGTTGCTGCTTCTAACTGTGGAGGAAATCCAATTATGCAACTGGTTTCCTCCACCAAAAACTGAGGCTGTGACCAACTCCCCACCGCCTGTAAACACAGATCTCTGAAGTTTTACTCCCAAAAACAAGTGTAAATTTCTTTCCTCTTTAGTGTTTTGTTTTTTTGTAATTACCAAAGTAATGCAGAATACTTGGAACACAGGAAAAAACAGAGAGGAAAAAACAGCAGAAATATTACAGTGGAAAAGAATGTGACTTTTGAGTGTACAATAATAAATAATAACACCATCTAACATTTATGGAGTACCAGGAACCAGAATAAGCATTATAAATGCATTATTTTACTCAATCCTTATAATAACCTTAAAATCTGTACAAGATTACACAGCTATTACACGGCAATTCCAGCCCATGAATCGCTGAACCAGAGTCTGCTCTAAACCGTGACACTAAAGGCCACCCTCCACTACTGTGGCCACTACCACTATTTCGGTGAAAACTTTCCGGACCTGGGTGCAAAGGTTTATGTATGTTTTACTGGCTCACTTTGATGATTTTTAATCTGAAATCTCAAGTTTGTATTGTCATGCAAGGGCAAATATGAAAAAGTTACAGGAAGCTTCAAGCTGTCTAGGGCTCTAGGTCTGACTCTTCTCTGGATAGAGAGGGAGCCAGCGCCAACACCACACCAATACCACAGCCAAATCCCCCGCTGGAGACCCTAGGCAGTCAAAGTTTAAGGAAGCTACTGCAATTAGAGAACAAAAACACTGCAGCTAGCCCACACAGGAATGGAGCTTGGAGCCTTGATCTCCTCTTTTGTTATTAGTGGGTGTGATGAGTATGACAGGCACAGTACCAGGCACTCATTAGTGCGTCACACTGATCAAATAGAAAATTCCCAGCAAAGCCTATTAACGGCAACAATGTGGGATTCCAAACAAGCCTTCTGAATGAATCAATGAGGCAGCGAATAATATGAGGACTACTGAAATAAGATGTAGGTGTTATTTAAATCATATTGCTAGCAGTATTCTGCACACAGAGTGGTATTTACTGAATATTTGTTGCTGCCAATAAAAAAGCCACCAAGGAAACAGAACAAGGTAAAACTTCATAAGGGAAATCTCTATCTCTTCTGGCCCAATAAAGTCTCCATACACAAAAGGAGTATCGGTTCAGTATTCAAAAACAGCTAAGATAGTCAACATTATTAGTAGCTAGGGAAATGTACATCAAAACCACCATAAGAGGGGTAATTTCCCTGGCGGTCCAGTGGTTAAGAAGCCATGCTTCCACTGCAGGGGGCGTGGGTTCAAACCCTGGTCTGGCAACTAGGATCCCAAATGCCACACGGCCAAAAAAACAAAAACAAAAACCGTAAGACCACTGCACACCCATTAGGATGTATATAAATAACCAAAAAGACAGATGATAACAAAAGTTGGCAAGGATGTAGAGGAACTGGAAACTTCATGCAGTGTAGGTAGGATTGTAGAATGGTGCAGCCACTTTGGAAATTAGTCTGGCAATTCCTCAAAAGGTTAAACATAGTTAATATACGACCCAGCAATTCCACTCCTATGTACATACCCAAGAAAGCTGAAAGCATATGTCTGCACAAAAACCTGTAGACAAATGTTCACAGCATGGATTTCCCTGATGGCGCAGTGGTTAAGAATCCACCCGCCAATGCAGGGGACATGGGTTCAATCCCTGGTCCGGGAAGATCCCCACATGCTGCGGAGCAAATAAGCCTGCTCACCACAACTACTGAGCCCATGTGCTGCAACTACGGAAGCCCGCTCACCTAGAGCCCATGCTCCGCAACAAGAGAAGCCACCACAATGAGAAGCCTGCACACAGCAAGGAAGAGTAGCTCTGGCTTGCCACAACTAGAGAAAGCCCACACACAGCAACGAAGACACAATGCAGCCAAAAAAAAGTTCACAGAAGCATTTTTCCTAACAGCTAAAAAATTGGAAACCATCAAAAATGTCTATCAACTGGGGACTTCCCTGGCGGTCCAGTGGTTTTAAGACTCCGGGCTTCCACTGTAGGGGGCGTGGGTTCGATCCCTGGTTGGGAACTAAGATCCCGAAAGCCGCACAGCCAAAAAAAAAAAAAAGTCTATCAACTGATGAATGGATATACAAACTGTGGTATATATCAATACAATGGAATTATTCAGCCATAATAATGAATGAAGTACTAATACTTCATTCATACAATATGGATAAAACTTGAAAAACATTAAAGTAAAATAAATCAGTCACATATATATTTATGAATAGTTATATATAAAAGACTAAATAGGGCTTCCCTGGTGGCGCAGTGGTTGAGAGTCCGCCTGCCGATGCAGGGGACACGGGTTCGTGCCCCTATCCCGGAAGATCCCACGTGCCGCGCAGCGGCTGGGCCCGCGAGCCATGGCCGCTGAGCCTGCGCATCCGGAGCCTGTGCTCCGCAACGGGAGAGGCCACAGCAGTGAGAGGCCCGCGTACCGCAAAAAAAAAAAAAAAAAAAAAAAAAGACTAAATATTGTATTATTCCACTTATATGATATTCCAGAATAGGTAAATTCATAGAGACAGAAAGTAGATTTAGTGGTTGCCAGGGGCTGGGGGAAGGGGAAAATAGGGAGTGACTGCTAATGGACACTGGGTCTCTTTTCAGGGTGATGAAAATATTCTGGAATGAGATGGTAATGATAGTTATGCAACTGTGAATATACTAAAAAAAAATTTATTTGCATTTCCCTTAAAAGGGAAAATTTTGTGGTATGTGAATTATATCAGTAAAACTTTTATTTAAAAAATATAACTGAAGTTCTCCCACTACGATTATTCCCTAAAAAAGACTGGAAGGTAAAACAAAGAATACACTTTATTTTATTTTATTTATTTATTTTTAATTATTATTATTATTTTTTGGCCACGCTGCCTGGCTTCCGGGATCTTAGTTCCCCAACCAGGGATCGAACCCGGGCCCTTGGCAGTGAAAACACTGCATCTTTTCCACTGGACTACCAGGGAATTCCCAATTTTTTTTTTTCAAAGAATACATTTTAGAGTAACATGGTAATGCCTTAGTAAATCCCCCTTCTTTGCCAGGAAGTTGTATTTTAAAAAATCTAGAGTCACAGGAAGAAGTGTTTGGGTGAGTAGCGTACCTTTCTGTTTTTCCATGTAACTCCTTCTCTAAACTGTAAGCTCCTTGAGGAAAGTGATTAAGGCATTTATCTCTATCCTCAGCCCTAGCAGAGCGTCACTCAAAAGCAGGCAGTCAGTAAGTGTGTAGGAAGTCATGTAACATGGGGCTATTTGCTGCTTTCAAGATGTAATTTTATACATTTATAAATAACTGAGCTTTAAAGATGTAAGGGTTGAAAAAGAAGCTATTGAGGAGACGGCATTTAAGCGCACTCTAGAATAGATAAATTTTTAACAAGCAGACAGCTTTTAGTATGGTGAGAAAGAGAAGAATATTTCAAGTGGGGATAACAACTCATGAGAAAAGCATGGTACAGACAGGTAATACACACAGTACATTCGACAAATTGCTATAGTATCGTTTCGGAATATAGAGGAGATGATGAGCTAAGGTACTCAACCATAACCTTATGTCTAGACTTGATTCAGTAAGGGCTGGTGAATCACTGTAAGTTTTTAAATTCAGGAATATTATTCTAGAAACAATATGAAAAATAGAAGGAAAATGCTGTAAGCAGAGGAGCCCATTAAAGAGGCTACTGAAATAGCCCAGGTGAAAAAATAAGCTAAGGATAAAGTGAATGGCAAAGGGAAGACACAGCAGAGAGAAAATACTATGTAACTTGAGTGACCAAGAAGGTAATGAGGACATTAATAGAGAGGAGGAAAGAGGGGAAGAAGCAAGTCAGATGAGCAACGGGGATTTGTTTTGGACAAGGCACAGAATCCCAGGAACATTCAATCTATCAGATTACACAAGATCTGTAACAGATATATAAACATATATAAATGTGCGTGTGTGTGTGTGTACGCACACCTGTGTGTGAGTGAGACAGTGTGAGCCAAGCGATAACAGGAGCTATCAGAAACACAAATAAGAGACAGAATTTTTTCTTCTATTTCACTATACAGCAAATTCTTACTCCTTAAAATGTTAAATGTACTAAACTTTAACTAAAAATTACCACTTACCTGTACTTCTCTGACAACCTGCAAACAATCAGGCAAGGAGAAGCCAATAGGTAGACCAACTTTAGCTGGTGTTTTGAATTTGTCTCCTATCTTAAATGGGACATCATCAAGGTAACTGAAAGTCCCTACAATCAAAAATAAAGTACAAAATATCAGCAAAGAACTTATTATTTGTTTTGGTATAATCTTACGTCTAGGATACAACATTAATTTATGCTATCCTAAACCTAGAAGTTACAGAGTTCCTTCTCTGACTGCTTACCTTCTCCTGACCCTAGATCTTTAATAAGGACTCCTATTTGAGGTTACTTGATCTTATTAGGGTTTATATTCAATTATACTTAGCGTAAAAGCCAAAGTACTCATAGTAGCCTAAAAGTCCTCCCCAACGCCCATTACCTCTCTTGCCCTCAATTCCTGGCCCACTGAACTAAGTCAGAGTGATCCTGTGTTCCTCAACCATGACATGGTCAAAACTACTTCAAAAAGTCTGCACTGGCTGCTTCCTCTATCTGGCATGTTCTTCCCTCAGATATTCACACGGCTTACTCCTTCACCTCCTTCAAGTCTTTGCTCAAATGGCACTTTCTAAGTGAGGCTTACCCTGACCACCCTATTTAAAATTACTACCACACCCTCACCGCAGTAACCCTACATTATCATCTATCTTTTCTCCATAGTACTTATTACCTTCTAACATATATGTAATTTGCCTTTTAATTATATTTATTGTCTGTCTTGACCAGTGGAATATAAGCTCCCTGCAGGTAAGTATTTAAGTCTGTTTTATTCACTGATGTAGTCTCAAAACCTCAGCACTTCCTGGTACATATTAGGCACTTATTAAATACTGATGAATTGATGATAGAATCTTCACAAAAGAACCTCCTCAATTAGGATTTCTTTAGTAAGAATCAGTTTTTAATTAATACAAAGAACTACTCTAGATTTTTTTTGAAGCTACATTCTGGAGATACGGAAATATTTAAGAAGTACAGCACTTATGGAAAACAGGAAAACCAGACAAGACCATGGGAATCAGACCAGGATTATCAGGAGACACAAACCATACACAACTGAACTGCTTGAACTCCCTAAATGTTCTCTGCCCATCACAGATGTGTAATACAGAAAGATCGGGACATTATCATTGATTTATAGGGTCAGACAAAAATGAGAGTGGGACTTGTATGTGACTCTCACTAGGTATACACTCCAAATCAGGTCATGATTTCTTTTCTGGACCAGGTTTGGGGCTAACTTAACTGGCAGAAGCATCAGGGAGAATGAAACATAGTTCATAAAATAAATTTTGCTTTTTGAATATTAGCAGCTAGTAAAATAAGGCTTACTTCTGGGTCTCACACTAGTATATTTTCTTGAGTGCTCATGTCCAGAATAAGACAATTACACCTCTTCCATAAAGAGATTTCTCTTCCTTCTAAGAACTCTGTAGATTTCAAGACTTATCAAGCAAGGTCAAGATATATTTGTAACCTTGTCATCATTCCCATTTCCCAAGGTAGATATTGCTCTGATATACCTGAAATCCTCCCAAAGAAAGAAGAATAGGCCCCCTCTCCCACTCTTGGGGGAGGGCGTCTACCTCTTTCCCATATAACTTCTAGCTAGAATTAAAACATTTTAACTATCACTCAGCTAGCAAATTAAATCCACAACTGTGTTCAATTTAATAATTTTTCTGAGGCATAACCATAACTGTTAACACTCTAGCAAAGTTTCCAAGTTGGTCATACCTTTGTAAGTGTTCTCTCAGCTGGCAATGCCTGTCACATTCCCACCCTTATTTACTTGATTAATTATGTCTTGTCCTTTAAGAATGAGCTTAAGAACAACTCCCTTCTCAATCTCAGAACAGGTCTTACCATTCTGTATTGATTATAGTATGTTTCCTTTTACTACCCTCCACCCTGCACCAGAGACTTTGATCAAGGATTTGATCAAATTCCTATCCACAGCCCCCCAAGCTCAGCGTAACATCCAGCAGATGAGATTTGCTCAATGAGAATAAATAAAGAAGACATGGTCTTACACTTCTCTTGTATTTAACTCTCACACTAACTCACATTCAATTAGTATTTATTAAAATTCAAAATGATTTACCTAAAATGGCAAAGCTAGTCCTGAAAATGTTTTAACAGAGTACTCATGCAAGATACAAGCACATTTCTAAGGTTCTGCAGAAGTCACAAAAATGTACCAGAGGTACCAAGAAAAAGTATCAGGTACCATCACAGCTTGCCAACAAAACTCTGGTTATAACACTAAAACCTTCTGCCACTTATAAAATGCTTTATATTACAGAGATCAAAAGCAACGCTCTTTTTAATTGTAGAGAACGTTTATCTGTCTTCCATGGAAACAGGTGCTCAAAAGTTACTGAAAGTTAGAGTCTAACTTTGGCTAGTGCCCTGATTAACTGGAAACAAAGCTGGAACTAGCATTTTCTAAGAAGCATTGTAAAGATTTACAGTCAAGTTAATAATCACAAAATCAAGTCTTTTGTTTAAGAAAATTTTAAGTATACATTCAAAGTAGGTTAATTATATGACACACATATTAGAAAAATCCTATCTATAATAATACTTATATGCATATATGATATACAAATCTAAGAAAACCTATCCACATTAATACTAACAAAATTTTCTTAAATGAATACTTCTATTATAGATTGGTAATGGGGAGTTGAGGGGGGAAAACCATCTGTTAAAAAGTACTATACTTGAGATATCTGAGCCAAATGATAATATCTTTCAAGAAGGGTGTTCAGTTTCCTTGCCTACCTTTCAGTTAGGAAACTATGACAGTGTTGTATACACTGACAATTTATATTCTATAAATGGAACTAGGCCCTGGCTTAGAGACAGACCAGATCAAGTAGAACACCTTGAAACAACTGCTGTTTCCCTTCATTAGCACCAATTACAGGTAATTGCTTTAAAAAGCAGTTTCATTTCACTAACAAAGCCAATGCCAAGGTGACTTAGCACATCTTCTAACCTTCCCCCTCCCCCTTTTAAGTTCTGTTAACCGGGAATGAGTAAGCAGTTTTGTGATTATTGGGAGGAGGGGGTAGGGCTAAAGGGCAAAAGGCATTTAAGAGACAGCAACAAGAAAAGCAACTTTTTGAATGATGGCCAGAGACTACCATAAGTACAATGAATGATGTTGCTGTGAGGATTAAAAAGAACATTTTTGCAAATACAACCAACTATGCCTTAGGAACTATTCATTTTTATTCAATATATCAGAATATCTATTTAAAGACATCAATTTCTCTTATTTCTCAATACATTTTATTTTTTAAATAGATTCAATAAAAACTCTACCACATGGCCCAGAGTAAGCATTGTGGTTAACAATCTTCTGGCTCAACCTCAAGTACCTTTTAGTTTCAGTCTTTATTACTGAAAATCTTTCTAAGATGTCTGAGCCCATTTTCCTCGGTTCCATTTAGAAAAAGAGAGTACATCTCTGATGGCTGTGGCAGTTCCTTGAAGTCAGGTTCTGCACACTGCTCGCCATTATGCTATGGTGGAAGGAACTGGGCTGAACGTGTAATGACTCAGGATAAATTCTGGGCAAGTTTCATTCTGTTTCCTTTCTTTCTAAATTGCTGATAATGTTTATGATCTTGTGACCTGCCCGTTTTTCTGAAAAAAGGTAATTCCATGTGGGGAGAGAAATTCCTAATAGAGGGTAGCAACTGGATTATGCTTAATTCAGATTTTACTGTGCGTTCAAATTGAGGTTTTTGAAAAAGAAGAATAAAACAGATCAAACTTAAAATTAACTGAAAATTGCAATCCCATGACTAAGTATCATTACCTTAAAGCTGTAAGTCAGGTAACACTTGCAAAATTACATCAATAGTTAAATAGAGCGAGACGCATGCATACACACACACACACACACACACACAATTATACAGATATCAATACAGGATGTGAAGTCAAAAGAAAATGTTACTCATGTCCTAACAAAAAACAAGATAACCTACAAAATCAGCTTTTTAATATGCAGTATCTGGCATTAAATTTAAAAAAAGACACACAAAAAAGGAAGAAAATGTGATCCATCATCAAGAGAAGAAACAGTCATCAGACCCAAATTCAGGGATAGCCAAGATACTGGAATTATCAGAGAACTTTAAAGTAACTATAATAAATATGTTAAAGGACCTAATGAAATAGGTGAACGTGTGTGAGCAGATGGGGAATTTCAATAGAGAGATGGAAATAGAGACAAATGGAAACACTAAAAATGAAAACTGCAGTATCATAGAAAAAAATTTTTGATAGTTCATAAGCCAGGCTATGCTAATCAGAAGACAATACTCAGAAGAGGAAAGAATCAAAGAACTTGAAATTAAGTCAAAAGAAATTAAAAGAATTGAAACACAAAGAGAAAAAAAAATGGAACAGAGCCTTAAGAGATCTCTGGGACAATATCAAACAGCCTATGCATATGTGATTAGAGTCTCAAAAGGATAAGAGAGAGACATGGAGCAAAAGAAATGTGAGAAGAGATTATGGCTGCAAATTTTCAAAAGCAGTAAAAGACATCAACTCACAGATGCAAGAAGTTTAGCTAACTCCCAGCAGGATAAATATATCGAAAATCGGGCTTCCCTGGTGGCGCAGTGGTTGAGAGTCCGCCTACCGATGCAGGGGACACGGGTTCGTGCCCCGGTCCGGGAAGATCCCACATGCCGCGGAGCGGCTGGGCCCGTGAGCCATGGCCGCTGAGCCTGTGTGTCCAGAGCCTGTGCTCCGCAAGGGGAGAGGCCACAACAGTGAGAGGCCCGCGTACCGCAAAAAAAATAAATAAATAAAAATAAATAAATAAATATATATATATATATATATATATATATTTATAGAAAATCAAACCAAGGCACATCATAGTTAAAATGTTGCAAACAAAAGGAAGTCTTAAAAGAAGGGGGATGGGCAGCATATGACATACAGGAGAACAATGATTAAATGATGGCTGACTTCTCTACATTACTCTGTACTTAAAAAGCAATAACAGATTGGGATTTCCCCAGCAGTACAGTGGTTAAGACTCCACACTTCCACTGCAGGGGTCACGGGTTCGATCCCTGGTTGGGGAACTAAGATCCCATATGCCACACAGTGTGGCCAAAAAATTAAAAAACAATGATAAAAATAAGAAATAAAACAATCTAAAATAAAACACCTTTTTCTATCACTCAATAGAAAAAGTATTTCAATATCTTAGTAGAAATTAAACCAAGAGAAAAATAAACCTTTCCAGAAGTTAGCTAAATGGTCATAAATATGATAGCTTGGCATTTCAAAGGAGGGAGTTTAGTTTTATTAAGTCTAATTACAGACTTATTTTTTTCCCAAATTAGAATATCAGGGCATTTTTCCAGATATTAAAAGAGTAACTTATCTGTTTGTTGAAACATTTTTAAAAATCCTTCAAAAGTCACTTCTGGAAAATAACTTTTTTCTTAGATTAAACAAGTGGAAAATGAGTCAAAAATTAAAGAGAATTGACATTCGGAAAGGCGTGCTTTAAACTGAGCCAAACGTTTGCAATTTGCATGATATAAGGACAATATTTTTAAAGGCCTTTGAAAAGTAACTGTTTGTATTTCTTATTCTATTATTTAGGGGTATGTGGTTATTAATGACAGTGGAAGAAGTTCAACCTCAGTTGAAAAGAATGAACTTGAAGAAAAATCAAATACTAGTCCTAAGACAGCACAGCATAAGATATAGTCAGCCCAAGTATTTAAATAGAAAAAAAGGCATTTTGATATCCAGTCATGAGAGCAGTTGTCACCTCCTTGTCCACACCCCAAGTGCCCTAGAATTAAACACATACACACACACTCTCTCACTCTCTCTCTCACTCTCTCTCTCTCTCTCTAACCCCGAGTCAGATAATACCTAACTTAGGGGGAACCAACCCAGAGGCTCATAAACTAAAATGTTCCAGTCAGATACTCCCTTGACCAAAAGATACAAAAACTTCAGCTATATGATGCTAGCCACTATATGATCAAGTAGCAAGAAGCACCATAACTGGGGTGGCCATTTTTGGCCCTGTGCACTCTACACAAGTAGGCCAAGAAAGCAAGTCTATAAACAGAAGAATAAAAATGGAGCACATCTGCGAAGAAAAGCAGTGAAAGATGGAGGGAGTAGTAGCCTCAGTTTCCTGGCTTTCTAATTTCAGCCGTGTAAGGCCAGGCTGAATTTGATTTCCTGCATTCAGATGCCTACAAGATTGCCTATTAAATATTCTCCACCTATTCCCTTTAATTTCTATTCCTTAAACTACATGATATCTAAAAATAAGATTCATTATTCTAACAGCCCAACTAAAGCCACTGAAATTCAAGTAGGAGCTCAGCAAATTAAAGCAGAAGCAGCCAAAGAGAGAAAGAGAAAATCCTTCTCAAATTTTACTCAGGTAGAGCATTTCATTTAAACAATAAAATTTTGGTTAGGAATGTAAAGAGATGGAGGAAGTCCTCAAAAAATAAGTCATCATTGATCAGGTAACTTCAGAATGTAATCTTCTCTCTGGATTGTCGAGCTGGAACATATAAACTGGGGTCCAACTTATTTTCACTCCAATCAAAAAGGAGTTTCTAAAGATTCAAGATAGAAAACATATCTTTTGAAGTAAGATTATAAATTTAATTTTCTCATTTTTGCTCTTTTCTCTCCCTAGGTCTTTCCTCTCTCCTTAGCTCTGTCCTCTCTGTTCCCTTGAGAAAGTGATCAGAGGCAACTACAGATCTGCCTCTCTATATCATTTGAAGACTTTGAAAGAGCCCTGTAATAATCCTTAAACAACAGGAGATAGCTTACCTGAAGATCTGATGCCTGACAGGTTATACAGAATGCAAATTCCAGAGTCTGAATGACTTAATTCCAAAAGAATTTAACAAAACATATGCAAGAAATGTATGTAAGTATATGCACAGTGGCAGTTCAAAATATTAAAGCTGTTGTATAAAAATATACAAGCAGGGCTTCCCTGATGGCGCAGTAGTTGAGAGTCTGCTTGCCGATGCAGGGGACCTGGGTTCGTGCCCAGGTCCGGGAAGATCCCACATGCCGCGGAGCGGCTGGGCCCGTGAGCCATGGCTGCTGAGGCTGCGCGTCTGGAGCCTGTGCTCCGTCCGCAACGGGAGAGGCCACAACAGCGAGAGGCCCGTGTACAGCAAAAAAAATATATATATATACAAGCAAGTTAAAAACCAAGGAACTGCTGCACCATCCTGACTCAGAGAAGTGATATTATCAAGTTTACATTTGTAGATCAGAAGAGCGTAACAATACATGTTGCCACGCAGTCTAACAAATCATTCTTACAATGACATGATTTTTAAAATGGAAGATTAGTTTTAAAACCCCTTTTAAAATAATTGTGCTGTCTGGATATTTCTGATGTTTAATTCTTATCTTTGTACAAAGAGAGGGTCTAATTTTAACTTCTTAGGCACTTCCATTCCTATCAAATGCAGATAATAAAAGTTTATTAATGTACTCCATTTTGGAAGGTCATATCTTAGAAAAAGATGATAAACTATTAGTTTCAAACGCAAAATTGTAATTACTACTACTGATACTTCTGTAATATATTGATCTGCTAATCATGTCTTATCTGTAGTAAATCACTTCTTTTTATGGGGGGAGAAAACCTAAACCAAAACATCATAAAACGTTAACTAAAGGCCTAGAATTTTTCACATCTGATGGAGAAGAGATGGATTTTTCACACTTGATGGAGAAGAGATGGACCAGAATAAGAAAAGGAATGGTAACTACTTCAAAATACTGCTGAAAAACAACAAAAATAGGCAGGCTCCCTATCCACCTCCAGCAGTTTCAAGTACAATAAATACAGAGATACTCTAAAGTTTATCCATTTGAACTTCACATTAAAGTTATGTGAAGTCCTATGGAATGAATATGCTACATTGTTGTACAACTTTATTTTCCTCAAGCCGCTCATTTAAATAAACAAAAAGGGACACTTACTTTATGTGATTTCCAATTCTCTGATCAGATCAAAACTTAAACCGTGATATCTAACAGTCCACTTACCATGAAAATCTGCACCCAACTTCTTAGAAGCCATTTAGAACCTGAAAAACAAAGAAATATTTCTTAGGCGCATTATGCCTTGAGGGGTTATAAACAAACCATTATAAGAAAATTGAGGACTTCCCTGGTTGCGCAATGGTTAAGAACCCGCCTGCCAATGCGGAGGACGTGGGTTCGACCCCTGGTCCGGGAAGATCCCACATGCTGCGGAGCAACTAAGCCCGTGCGCCACAACTACTGAGCCTGCGCTCTAGAGCCCACAAGTCACAACTATTGAGCTCATGCGGCACAACTACTGAGCCCACGCACCGCAACTACTGAAGCCCTCGTGCCTAGAGCCCGTGCTCCTCAAGAGAAGCCACTGCAATGAGAAGTCCGTGCACTGCAACAAAGGGTAGTTTCCACCCGCCACAACTAGAGAAAGCCACAGGCAGCAACAAAGACCCAACGCAGCCAATCAATCAATAAATAGCTTAAAAAAAGAAAGAAAATCGAGACTACAAAAAGAGACCAGAAGACTAAAAGGTTCCAGGACTGACATAACCCTCAAACTTCTCAGTCCCAAAGTCTCAAAAAAGAAAGCAGAAAGGGGGAGAAACCACTTTTCTAGAAAAAAAACATTTCTGAATCTGCATGTTCTGGGAAAAAAAAAAACAGAACAGCAAACTGGCCATTGACCAATTTATATACAAACTGTCAAAAAAATTACTAAACATTTATCTTCCTGATATAAGCTACTAATGTCAATATTTGTAGTTCTGTCAAGATTTTTTATATATCCCATTTTATTCAGTATGTAAATATAGACCTTTTACTGACAAATGTAACTCTAAGACTGACATTTCTGAATTAGGGAATCATGACATACAACCTTCTGTACTGTTTTAATTTTGTATGAAAATTTCAAAAAAGGGGAATTCCCTGGCAATCCAGTGGTTAGGACTCGGAGCTTTCACTGCCGGGCTGGGTTTAATCCCTGGTAAGGGAACTGAGATCCCACAAGCCGTGTGGTGTGGCCAAAAAAAAAAAATTCCAAAACAGGAAGGAAGAAAAACCCATAAAACCACACATCTAGCTTAGTATTATCTTTGCACTTTGCCCTTACATGAGTAGGTACAAAGTCCTTTTCTTGCGAAGACAATCTGAGATCTTCAAAAGTTTATTTCCCTTGATATGATGTTTAGACCTTTAACTTACCTAAGACGGAAGCATAACAAATATATGGTATGGTCTCTACTAGCTTGTATTACCTACAATACAATGCAAGGCATCATACTTAAAATGATCTACAGGCATACCTTATTTTATTGCACTTCACTTTACTGCACAAATTGAAGGTATGCTCAACCTTGCATTGAGCAAGTCTAAGGTCTAAGGCACCATCTTTCCAACAGCATTTGCTCACCTCGTGTCTGTGTCACATTTAGGTAATTCTCACGATATTTCAAACTTCTTCATTATAATTATATTTGCCATGGTGATCAATGACCTTTGATGTTACTATTATAATTGTTATGACATTTTTTAGCAATAACCATTTTTTTTTGGGGCTGCATCAGGTCTTAGTTGCAGCATGTGGGAAATTCGTTGTGGCACGCAGGCTTCTCTCTAGTTGTGGCTCGTGGGCTCTGTAGTTGCGGCACACAAGCTCTCTAGATGTGGCCCACATGCTTGGTAGTTGTGGCCCTCGGGCTTAGTTGCCCACCCCCCCACCCAGTATATGGGATCTTAGTCCCCCCACCAGAACATAACTTCTACATGCACTGGGCAACCAAAAAACCTTGCGTGACTTGCTTTATTGTGATATTCGTTTTACTTCAGTGGTCTGGAACTGAACCCACAATATCTCCAAGGTATGCCTGTATGTTCCACTGTAAGTTTTTTTTTAAAGAAGGCGAGTATATTGCACCTATCATGTGAAAATTATTCAAAATAATTAAATCTGTACAGGATTTTAAGAAACTGACAAGTTGATTTTAAAATTTACATGTAAAGGCAAACGAAACAATAGCCAAAACAATTTTGAAAAAGAACAAAGCTGGAGAACTTACTACCTAACTTCAAGACTTACTATTAGAGTAATTTAGACAGTATGGAAATGGCATAAATATATCACACAGACCAACAGAACAGAGTACAGAAATAGACCCATATGAAAAAAATGTCCCAAAGATGTACCATAACGACCAACCACTCAAGTGCTTTAGGCTGTACTTCACTGAGAAAAGAATTCAAACTGACCCAGACATGTGTAGATCAAAAGAGCTGTGTGCTGTGAAGTATGCAACAAGTGGATTTTTTGTTCAAAATGAAATTAAAATAATAACAGTGAAAAAAAAAAAGAAATAGACCCATATGCATATAGTTAACTGATTTTCAACAAAGCTGCAAGGCAATTCAAAGGGGAAAGGACAGTCTTCTCAACAAATGATGCCAGACATTTGTATGCAAAAAATAAATCTCAATCCATACCTTGCACCGTATATAAAAATTAACTCAGGGGAATGGGGAAATTATGGCTAAGAGATACAGGGTTTCTTTTTGGGGTAATGAAAATATTCTAAATGTGATTATGGTGATGATTGCACAACTCTGTGAATATACTAAAAGCCACTGGATTGTACACTTTAAATGGGTGGACTGTATGTGATATGCTGATACACTACAACAACTTGGATGAATCTCAAATGCATTAAGGTAAGTGAAAGAAGCCAAACTCAAAAGGTTACATACATGTATGTATGGAATAGGATTCCATTTACAATATTCCAGAATAGGCAAAACAACAAGAACAAAAAAGTAATCTAGCTACTGGACACTAATAGTGGGGGAAGGAACTGACTATATAAAAGGGAATGTGGGAATTTTTTGAGGTTATTGAAACTTCTATATTTGATTGCACTAATGGTTACAGGACTATATGCATTTGTCACAAATCACAGAACTGAAAACAGGGTAAACTTTACTATATGTAAATTATACCTTCAAATTTTTAAAAAGTGTATATATATACCCATCACATTGAAATTAGATAAAAGAGAATCACTGAATAACACTAATAATATTTTAAGCTACTCCACTAGGAGTAGAATAAAGTTTCATTTTTAAAATGCCAAAATTCAAAATAACATATTATATGGCTGTACCAAATTCTATTAGTATGCTTTCTGCCTGATGACAAGGGTTTTCTACAGTGAAGTACGGTTTCTAACCATGGATTTCTTCCCAATTTAAAAGCAAAAAAAAAAAATTTAAGTGCAAGTAAATCGGTTTATCTCTCTCTTAGCTTAGGCTCCTTTAGAAAGAAAGAATGAAACACAAGTTGAAGATTACAAATTCAATTAACATTATTTTAACACTATGTCTTTAACTGGTAAAATACCTTTTAAACATCGCAAAGAGCAAGGCTAAAACTGTTTTTACAATGCAGTCACCATGGCTAGCAGGAACCAAATTTCTCTATGGGGTGATGAAAATGTTCTAAAGCTGACTGTGGTGACAGTCCCGAAACTCTGTGAATACGCTAAACACTACTGAATTGTATTCTTAAATGGTTGAATTGTATGAGATACGAATTATATCAATAAAGCTGTTACCAAAAAAAAAAGTAGCTCTGAATTTGATAAGGTACTCAAACTAAAGAATGATTATTTAGGTACAGAGGAAGGGAAAGAGAAAGATGAGTGACATTTTTTCACTTTCATAATGGCTATTATGAGTGAAATAAGTAATAATTTCAGTCATTGGTAAAAGAGAAATTTATTCATTAATTTTTACAATCTGAAGGATAATAAATTAACTCTCTTTAGTGGGGGGGAAAATGCAGCTACCAAACAAATAAAACAAACCACTTCCAGTAGCCCATTCTTTTTTTTTTTTTTTTTTTTTGCGGTACACGGGCCTCTCACTGTTGTGGCCTCTCCCGTTGCGGAGCACAGGCTCCAGACGCGCAGGCTCAGCGGCCATGGCTCACGGGCCCAGCCGCTGCGCGGCATGTGGGATCTTCCCGGACCAGGGCACGAACCCGTGTCCCCTGCATCGGCAGGCGGACTCTCAACCACTGCGCCACCAGGGAAGCCCGAGAGTTAAAATTTTAAAGTATATGGATCATCAATTTTCAAAGAACCAACAAACCATACTGACAATGATTTAACTTTCTTCTATGTACAGAAGATATTTCATAGACTCTTACAGGCTTCAGTGTCATCATAATGTACATAAACCACAACAATACAGGGAGACTTTTAAACCCAGAAGCAAGATTCTTGGCAGCCTCAGTCTTCCCACAGAGGCACAGACCAGAAATGTATTTTTTCTAAATCTCTGTTGAAAGAAGCAGAATCTAAGCATCCAGCAATGAGACCTGGGAATATGCTCACAGACAGGTGCAGGAAATCAGTGTTTTCATCTCTGTGTTCCTAATATTTATTGATATTGTGGGATATCAGCTGTTTGAAGAAGCAGCTGTGTTTGAGAGGTAAATGCCTTGGGAGAGGCTCTGATTTCTTTTGTTTGGGGGGTGGCTCTGATTTAATAAATAATTCTGTGAACAACCTAACATCAGGAATGTTTTAAAGAAGTTCCACCAAATTTAAATGATTTTTTTTTTCCCTCGAAGAGATTTGAATTTTATTTTTTTTATTTGGCAGGTTCTTATTAATTATTCATTTTATACATATTAGTGTATATATATCAATCAAATTTAAATGAATTTTTAATGGCTTTTTAAAAAAAGCCTCAACCAAAGAAAACCCACAGAAAGGGAGAAAATATTGCAAATCATCTATCTGATAAGGGACTTGTATCTAGAATATATAAATAACTCTACAATTCAATAATAAAAAGACATCCAAGTAGAAAGTTGGCAAGGGCTTCCCTGGTGGCGCAGTGGTTGAGAGTCCATCTGCCGATGCAGGGGACACAGGTTTGTGCCCTGGTCCAGGAAGATCCCACATGCCGTGGAGCGGCTGGGCCCGTGAGCCATGGCCGCTGAGCCTGTGCGTCCAGAGCCTGTGCTCCGCAACGGGAGAGGCCACAACAGTGAGAGGCCCGCGTACCGCAAAAAAAAAAAGTTGGCAAAAGAATCTGAATAGTTAACTCTCCAAAGAAAATACACAAATGACTAAGAAGCACATGAGATGTTTAACACATTTTTCACTAGTCAGGGAAATGCAAATCAATAACTACACCCTACCCCATTAAAACACGCATATTGGGACTTCCCTGGTGGCGCAGTGGTTAAGAATCCACCTACCAATGCAGGGGACGCGGGTTTGATCCCTGGTCCAGGAAGGTCCCACATGCTGAGGAGCAACTAAGCCCGTATGCCACAACTACTGAAGCCTGCGCATCTAGAGCCCATGCTCCGCAACAAGAGAAGCCACCACAATGAGAAGCATGCGCACCACAGCGAAGAGTAGCCCCCGCTCACCTCAACTAGAGAAAGTCCGCATGCAGCAACGAAGACCCAACACAACCAACAATAAATAATAAAATTAAATTAAAAAAAGAAACATGCATATTATCAGCAATAAAGCAAAATTTCTCTTAAAGAAAGACTAATAAATGAAAATTAAAACACAGTACCCCTTATTACTAAAAAACAGGTGAAAATTCTTTAAAATTATGACTCAATAGAGCTGATAAAATGTAGATTATCTAGGGGTTTTCTTTAATTATTAAAATAGTTCACTGAACGCAACTCCTATTATATTTTCCACAAACCATAAGAATATGAGAAATCCATCCATATTTGGTCACTTAAAGATTTTTCTAATGTCTGCTATGCAGTAACACTTCACTATCTCTGAAGTATCAAAAGCATTTTAATAGCTACTTAGGGTCAACTTTTTTTTCCTGGAACATCTGAGCAAAAGTAAGTGTGTGTGTGTGTGTGTGTGTGTGTGTGTGTGTGTGTGTGTGTGTGTGTGTGTGTGTGTGTGTGTGTGTGTGTGTGTGTGTGTGTGTGTGTGTTTCCACATAAACTTCCTATATTTTATTTAATTATAACTACTTATTTTATAATACTTTCCTATAACCTAAATGCAAAAGTGTGTGTGTGTGTGTGTGTGTGTGTGTGTGTGTGTTTCCACATAAACTTCCTATATTTTATTTAATTATAACTACTTATTTTATAATACTTTCCTATAACCTAAATGTTCAATCATGAAAATGATTAAATTATGGAACATTCAGAAAATAGGTTGTGATGGCACGAAGAGTGTTCATTAAAAGCATATAAATGATGGGAAATAAGTATAAGTTTTAAAATGTTTTTGTAAGTTGCTTTTACTAAGTAACAAATGTACACAAAACAAGACTGAAAAAAAGGTATTTGCCCCAAATGTAAAATTACAAATGCTCACATAAGAAAAAAATTCTTAAGCAATCATAAATTTCTGCTAAAATAAATATAAATGCTTCTATTAAAGGAAAAGTAGAACTAAGAATAACACACATTTTTAATTCATAAACTTTACACTAAAAAAGTGTAGAACTCCCTGAAGCAACCAAGAATTAAAAGCAATGTTTTATTTTGCTGGTTCAGTGCCACTTTAGTTCAAATGCTACAGGAAGAAAACCGGATAACTTAAAATTTTGAATCACTGATTAAAGACATCTAAGAACAAAGAGAGATGGGGAAATAGGTAACAAGAATAGAACTGCAGGGAGAGAAGGAGTTAGAATGCAAGAGGCAGAAGAGACAGAGTAAGGAATGAAAAAAAGGGAAAGGTGAGGAGGGTAGGGGAAAGGAAGTAAGGGTAGGAGACCAGGAGAATGAAAACATATTAGCAAGGCCCAGGCAGCTTCGTAAGGGGAAGAGAAAGCCCAAGGGCAATTTAATATTAATGTTCTAATTTTCTTTCTTCCCTTTCTCGTATCATCATTAAATTACACACTACAAACATCTTCCCAATACAAAACAGCAATTTAACAACTCAGTAAACTATCCTAATCACACACAACAATGTGAGCTGTAATCAGGAACTTCCCAAGATGCAAATTAATCCTGGAAATTCTCCAATTTACAGAGAAAGATGGCTTTGGTAATCATCAAATTTCAAGTCTGAAAACCAAGTTAACATCCATACAACATATATATGACAAAAATCACACGTGTAGGAAATTCCCTGGCATAGTCCAGTGGTTGGGACTCCGAGCTTTCACTGCCAAGGGCGCGGGTTCAATCTCTGGTTGGAGAGCCAAGACCCCACAAGCCCTGTGGCATGGCCAAAGAAAAAGAAAACAAAATCACACATGTAGATGCCATTAAAATGTCAAAGCCATGTGGCACGGCCAAAAGAAAAAAGGAAAAAAAATCACACATGTAAATGCCATTAAAATGTCAATATTAGACTATACTATACTCATTGACAAAAAGCTTTCTTCTCTCTCAGGCCTCAAGAGACATTTTGGAGCCTCAGTTTCTTCATGGGTAAGATAAGGGTAGTAGACTGAATAATCAGCCAACTCTAAACATACCATAAATCTATAATGGTATAATAAAATGAAGGAAAAATATTCATGTTTCCAAATTAAATATTCAGTATTCAGGTTAAGTGGTATCATTTACACAGTAACGTCTTAAAGATGTCTTTAGGGACATCCCTGGTGGTGCAGTGGTTAAGAATCTGCCTGCCAATGCAGGGGACACGGGTTCGATCCCTAGTCTGGGAAGATCCCACATGCCACAGAGCAAATAAACCCGCAAGCCACAACTACTGAGCCCATGTGCCACAACTACTGAAGCCTGCGCTCCTTGAGCCCGTGCTTCGAGACAAGAGAAGCCACTGCAATGAGAAGCCCGCTCGCCGCAACTAGAGAAAGCCCACACGCAGCAACGAAGACCCAACGCAGCCAAAAATAAATAAAACAAATTTATGGGGCTTCCCTGGTGGCGCAGTGGTTGAGAGTCCGCCTGCCGATGCAGGGGACATGGGTTCGTGCCCTGGTCTGGGAAGAACCCACATGCCGCGGAGCGGCTAGGCCCATGAGCCATGGCCGCTGAGACTGCGCGTCCGGAGCCTGTGCTCCGCAATGGGAGAGGCCACAACAGTGAGAGGCCCACGTACTGCCAAAAAAAAAAAAAAAAAAAAAAAAAAAAATTTATAAATAAATAAAGATGTCTTTACTGGCAAAATGAAAAGTTGGCAACCATATGTTAAACACCTTGCCAGTTTGGAAAAGAGGGCAGTATATCTATGTGAATATGGAAACAAATAAGGATAAGACATAGTCTTATAATGGTGGTTATATCTGGGTGATGGGTTTACAGGTAAGGCTTTTGGTTTTTTCTTTTTATGCTATTTCTTTCCAACTTCCCTATATTGAGAACATATCTACCAACTGACATACATACACATACTTTGTAATTAAGGGGAAAAAAATATAGTGAGCAACAGAGGGAAAACAAACCACAGACACTGGTAAGAGAACTATTTTTTCTTATTTTTTCCCCTTGTGCTATCTGCTAAAATGAGCAAATGCCACAATAGTGTTTTTCCAAAGAAGCAGAACTATTAACAATTTATAGCCTGTAATGTAGGTTGTGTTTCAAACTGATGCTTGAATTTTCAATAGCTGTGGGAAAAATGATGTAAAACACAGAAAAGATGTACAATATTGCAGTGGTTTTTTTTTTTAACTGTTAGTGCATTATTGCACTGAGCATAGTAAATATCTGTGATAGACCTAATATTAGTTCTAATCTTATTTTTGATTTTGGGAACCCAAAATAAAGGAAGTGATGTTTTCATGTTAAAACAAAACAAAACAAAAAGAGAAACAATATAGTATGTAACTAGTAAAAGGTTGTAATCTCAGAGACAGAAGAAAGAATAAATCGGAGGTTTCTAGACCACTAAGAATACCTGAAAACATACAAATGGTTCTAGGTAACAGACTTCATGGAAGTGTAATAGGTGTTCTACTTTACTGAAAATAAAGAATGCAATCCATGATGAAGAGCAGAATATACCTTTCAAGTACCCACAGAACACTTTACAAAAAACTGAGTAATTATTAGGCCACAAAGAAAATTCCAATGAATTTCAAAAATCAACAGTAGCACAGCCAATAGTCAAAAGGCAAAAAATTATAATTTAATTACATCAGAAAACAAAAAAGTCCTACTACCTGAATTACTAAACTGGCTCTTACAGAACTCATGGATCAAAGCAGGAACCAAAAGGGAATTCCCTGGCAGTCAAGTGGTTAGGACTCCACGCTTCCACTTCTGGGGACCCAGGTTTGATCCCTGGTCAGGGAACTAGGATCTCACAAGCCACATGGCACAGCCAAAAAAAAAAAAAAGAGGAAACCAAAAATAAAATGCAAAAGATAACGACAATGAAAATACTGCACTTGAGAACATACAACATGCAGCTAAAGCAGTACTCAGGAAAATCTATAGCACACAGCAATCTCAGAGGAAAATTCACAGCATGAGAACTTAGGGTATAAATAACCACACCCACAGAAAACACAAGAATGGAAACAGCAAAGATATAAACAGAAAATAATCAATTAAAAATCAGAAAAACAGATCAACCAATAAATAAACCCAAGAGCTGATTCTTTGGAAAATTATAACCATCCAGCTAACTTAATTTTAAAAGGGGGCGGGGGGTGGATATGTATACAAAATAATAGAGGAAATTAAAATAATCCCAAATAATTGCTTTGTTCCCCTTCTGTCAAATACATTTGAGAACCTGGATAAAATGGATTATCTTCTAGAAAAATATTAACTATCAAAACTGACCATAGAAGAGGTAGAAATGTTAACAAGACCTATAACCAAAGAGGAAAGAGAAAAAAATTATCAAAGAGCTCTTGCCACCCAAAAGAAACCTTAGTCCGATGAGATTTTCATGGTTCTAAAACATAAGAAAAGAAGGAAGGTTTCTAATTTTTTTAAAGTAAGAATATGACGCCATAAAAGAAAAAAACTACAGAAAAATCTCATGTATAAATACAGATTAAAAAATCCTCAAAATAAAAGACACAAACTTAGTAGTACATTATAGGAATACATCATGTCCAAGTGGGATTTATTCCATGAATACAGGACAGTTCAACATTAGGAATCTGTTGATATAATTCACCATATATTAATAGATCTAAGAAGAAAAATCATATAGCCATGTCCTTAACATAAGGTTAAAACAATAACAAAAATCATCCCTCTCAATACCAAAGCCAGAGAATGCTGACTAATGGGGAAACTATATAAAGATTCCACTAAGCACAGGAACAAGACAAAGATGTCTTATCACAATTGCTTTATTTAACATCAGATGAAAGAAGTAAAAAGTATAAAAAGTCAGAAGATAGACTTTCCCTAGGAAGCCCCCAAACTGAAAAACTACTACAAATATAATACAAAAAGGTGTTTAGTTACAAATGAATATTCTGAAACAAATACCCTTTATATATACAATGACCAGATAAGAAGTATAAAGGAAGCATGATATACCACAGGAGATAAGAAGTAGGAATAAACTAAGATGTAATGGAAGAAAACTAAAGCTACTGAGACACAAAAGAAGACTTATACAATTGCAGAAAAATATATGATAATCTTGGCTAGGACACACAACATCATTAAGATCAATTCTTCCTAAGTTGCTATATTCATTTGGCATGATGCAAATGAAAACTGGAGTCTTCTGTTTTCATTTTTTTAACTAGACAAGCTAACTCTAAAGGTCATATGGAAATAACAATTAACAGTAGCCAAGAAAATTCCAAAGAAAATAATAAAGGGAGAATAGCCTATCAGATATTAAAATACTTATTACAAAATACAACACTTAAAGCTGTGCTGTACTGGCACATAAACAGATCAATGGGACAGAGTAGAAATCCCTAAATATACCCCAAATGTAGACATTTAAAGTGCCATTTAAGGGACTTCCCTGGTGGTCCAGCAGTTAAGACTCCACGCTCCCAGTTCAGGGGGCCCAGGTTCGATCCCTGGTCAGGCAACTAGATCCTGCGTGCCGCAAGTAAGAACTGGAGCAACCAAATAAATAAATAAATATTTTTTTAAAATAAATAAAGTGCCATTTAAAATCTGTGAAGTGATGAGACAGCTGAGCAGCCACCTAGAAAAAAGTAAAGTTGGATGCTCACCTCACACTTCCATACCAAAATAAATTTCAAACAAACGAAAGTACAGTAACAGTGCACAACTGCCCAAATACATAAAACCCATTTCACTCTATACAGAAAGCTAGTGGGCAAAAACAACTTTCTGAGACTTAAAATCCAACAAAATGCTTGCCTCATGAAAAACTCTGAAAACAAAAGATTATTTTTAAAGTCAAATTGTTGTACTGTACAAGGTTTCTCATTAATTTATCTTGCAAATGAGGTGTTTACCAAAGCTACTAACCATAGAGTATACTAAAGGCTTTAAGAAAAGCAAATAGTGACTGAATGCAAAGTTCATTTCACAGTTTAATAAAAACTGGTTATAGTTAAATATCAGCTCACTAAAATTTAAAAAGCAACAAGTAGTACCTAAAAAAGATAATATAGTATTGTCAAGGCAAGTTACTGACTCAATGTGATTTTATCAGAACTGCAGTTAAGAACTCTAGTTAATTCCAAAATGGGTCAAGAAAAATCCAAACAAGGATTTTCCTGGACTCTGGGCTCCTCTTAACCCTCTAAGCACAGTGTCTAATCTTTAGCAGAGGTGGCCTTTTCATATCTTCTTGCCCTCTCAAACTTTCTGAAAATATGATAATTTTATACCGCTAACTAATACATAACTTGGGAATGAAACGAGACAAAACAGTGCCCTTAAAAAAGTTAAACAGGGCTTCCCTGGTGGCACAGTGGTTGAGAGTCTGCCTGCCGATGCAGGGGACACGGGTTCGTGCCCCGGTCTGGGAAGATCCCACATCCCACATGCCACGGAGCGGCTAGGCCCGTGAGCCATGGCCACTGAGCCTGCGCGTCTGGAGCCTGTGCTCCGCAATGGGAGAAGCCACAACAGTGAGAGGCCCGCGTACCAGGAAAAAAAAAAAAAAAAAAAAAAAAAAAAGTTAAACAATGATTTCCTGTAGTTACCAATAAATAGTATGAAATGGTAAGGCCTGTGAGGCTAACATAATGTAAGAACAGGAAAGTACTGACTAGCTAAAAGCTAGAATTGGGAGTCATGACATAAAGCATTAGCCAATTAAAAATTTCAAGTCAATATCTTAAACAATTTATTAAAATTCACTTAACATTCCCTTTAATGTAATTTAGAGTTCAGCAAGTAAGGGCACAACGTCCCAAGAGGAAATAAAGCCATAAACCTATCCAACTTAATTTTTTAAACTATGAATAAACATTAACTGGGAAAAAATAATTTCAAGAAACTGCTGAACCAAAAATATCATCTCCTCCCCAACTCTTTCAAAAACTACATCACAACTTATGGCAGAATACAAGAGAGAAAAGAGCACTCTAGACAGTTAAAAACTTAGGTTCTAGTCTCACTTCTTTCATCAATTTGGTATGGTTTAGAGCCAGTCAAAACTTTTCAAAGAAAGAAGAAGAAAAAAAAAAATTCAGGGCTTCTTCTGTAAAAAGAGAGGCCTGGAGTAAATTACCTCTGACAATCTTTGCAAAACCTTTAAGGGTCTAGACACATTCTTTTATAACTATGTACTTCAATCGTTTTTATAGTAATATATATAAGAAAGATATCACAAGACTTCATATTCTTAGTTATGAGGGCACATAAACACATGTAATTACTTGTTGAATCTATGACTCAGTAGGTATACATAGTCCACACCCATGTTTTTTGAAGAAGAAAACGCTTACTATTTGACAATAAAACAATTTCACTCTACTAGAAGCCAATACAAAATAATTGGTCAATTTAAAATACAAAGAAGCTGATTATCATATCAGAGGCTATTAATCTGACCTGAGATAACTAATCAAAAACATAATTTTTCTGTCTTTTCAACAGTCTTCACACTCAGTAGATTGCATCATTCTGACTGTTTCAGTCATGTGAAATCTGAATGATTTTTTTCCCATAGAAACAAAGAAGTAACAGAGCCTTGCTCACCAAACTTGAAAACTCATACCCCCAGGGGAACACTGTGCAATACCAGGGAACAAACAATATAAAAATGGCATGACTTCACAGAATAATATCAAGGATCTGAGGGGAGAAGGTAAGGGTTGCTAAGTAATTTCACAGGCAAATAAAATAATTTTATGTAAATATAAGCATCAGAATAGATGATTTTATTTAAAGTTCTAGCAAGTCTTTAAGCAACAAATTATTCCTATTTTACTTAAATTATTCCAACACATAAATTGGAAACAAACACAGCTTTGCACTTTGTAGTTTTATACAGGGTTTATTTATTGCCTAGCTTTCCCCACTAGGCTTTAAGCACTATGAGTACAAGAACCACTTTGGTTTTGTTCACCATTTCACCAAGCATAGTGTCTGTAAATAGTGCTCAGTAAGTACCTATTGAATTAATGTTGCCAAATTTCCAAGTTATCATATGAGATAAGCATAATACTGATACCAAAATTTGACAAAGGAAGGAGAAAAAAAGGAAAATAAGAAACAAACCTCATATATTTGTATATATGTATACTTATATTTATATATAGACACTAAATTCTAATTGAAATAGTAGTAAATTGAATTAAACAGCAAACTCCTAGCTGTAAGATACTTTTCAGGAAAAATTGTTTCCTTCAACACAGAATTTCAAAGGAAAAAAAAGAAAAATAGAGAGGAGGGAATCTGTAAGTTAAAAAAGAGCATAAGCAATAAATCTAAAGCAATCACAGGGACTTCCCTGGTGGTGCAGTGGTTAAGACTCTGCTCTCCCATGCATGGGGCCCAGGTTCAATCCCTGGTCAAGAAACTAGATCCCACATGCATGCCACAACTAAGAATTTGCATGCCAAAACTAAGGAGCCCACGTGCTGCAACTAAGGAGCCGGCTAGCCACAACTAAGACCTGGTGCAACCAAATAAATAAATTAAATTAAATTAAAATTTTAAAAAATATTATTTAAATAAATAAAGCAATCACAACATACAGATCTTATTTGGATCCCACTCCAAACACACTGAGGAAAAAAGTCAAAACAACTGGGAAAATATGAACACTAACTGGATATCTGATAATATTGAATAAGTTAAATTTTAAGGTAGGACAATGGTATTACAGTTTCTTTATAATTCCTATCTTTCAGAGATACACAAAAATATATTTACAGATGGAATGATATGACTGGGATTTGCTACAAAATAACTGGGAAGAGGGCATGTATATGAAATAAGATTGTTATAACTATAAATGGAGTATAACCTCTAAAAATTGTGAATCACTATGTTGTATACCTGAAATTTATTAAAAAGAAAGAACGAGGGGCTTCCCTGGTGGCGCAGTGGTTGGGAGTCCGCCTGCCGATGCAGGGGACACGAGTTCACGCCCCGGTCCGGGAGGATCCCACATGCCGCAGAGCGGCTGGGCCCGTGAGCCATGGCCGCTGGGCCTGCGCGTCCGGAGCCTGTGCTCCACAACGGGAGAGGCCACAGCAGTGAGAGGCCCACGTACAGCAAAAAAAAAAAAAAAAAAAAAGAAAGAACGAAAGAAAAAGAGGAAGGGAGGGAGAGAGGGAGGAAGAAAGGCAGATTGACAGCTATTATGGCTAGATCTACATTTATAAGTTTGGAACTTTCTAAAATAAAGAAATAAAAAGATGCTACTGCTATAGTGTAAAATGAAAGAGGCTACAGAATAATCACATTTTAATTTTCTAAAACTGTGCATTAAACCTAACTCATAATTGGCAACCATCATATCAATAATCTGAAGAATCAGTATCAGTAGATGCTAAAACAAGTGGGTTCAAGTTCCACAAGGGTAATGGGATATGTACATAGTCTCAGAGTATCTCCCCACAATATATTTTTTATTAAGTATGGTGGAGAAAACAGTAACTTTATCTTGGCAGACACCACCTTAACCAAGTGATCAAAATTAACATTACCAGTAATGGAACAAACTGACACCTCCATATATGATACACTGAGAACACATCAATTCTGTGGTATTCCTGCCAAAAGTGAAACTATCATGAGGAAGTATCAAACAACCTGAATCTAATCATGAAGAAATATCAAACAAACCCATCTTGAGAGATGTTCTATAAAATAAATGGTCTGTACTCTACAAATATGTCAAAGTCATAAGACAAAGACTAAGAAACTGTTTCAGATGAAAGGCATTACAAAACCACTAAATGTAATGCATGATCCAGGATGTTCTTTTGCTATAAGAATGTTGCTGGACAATGGGTGATTCAATAACAGTTAATTTCCTGATTTTGATCATTAGTATGTGGCTATGTAAGAGAACGTTCTTATTTTTAGGAAGCACGCACTGTAAAGCAGTAATCGGGTACAGTGTCTTCAACTTACTTTTCTTTTCTTTTTTTTTTGTTAACTTATTTATTTTTGGCTGTGTTAGGTCTTCGTTGCTGCATATGGGCTTTCTCTAGCTGCAGCAAGCGGGGTCTACTCTTCATTGCAGTGCGCAGGCTTCTCATTGCGGTGGCTTCTCTTGTTGTGGAGCATGGGCTTTAGGCACATGGGCTTCAGTAGTTGTGGCACGTGGGCTCAGCAGTTGTGACGTACAGGCTTGGTTGCTCTGCAGCATGTGGGATCTCCCCAGACCAGAGATCGAACCCATGTTCCCTGCATTGGCAGGCGGATTCTCAACCACTGCGCCACCAGGGAAGTCCCCAACTTACTTTCAAGCAGTTATGAAAAAAATAATATGTATATGTAAATACAAATAGAGGACAGATAGATGATAGGAAAGGAGAATGAGTGAAGAACAGAACAAAAATATGTAACATGTAGGTAATCTCAACAGAAGGTATACAGCAACTCTTTGTACTATTATTGCAAGTTTTCTGGTAAATCTGAAATGGTATCAAAATAAAAAGCTTAAAAAACCCTCAACAAACACATATATTTGCATGGCTTTTTGTATGTACACAAAAATCAGAAAGGATTCATACCAAACTGTTAACAATGGTTAGTTCTGGAAGAAGGTAAAAGAAGGTTTTCATGTTCAACTTTCTGTACTTCGGTAGTTTTAATTCTGGAGCTAAAAATATACTAACTGAAACAAAAAGTGCACTAGATGGGTACGACAGCAGATCTGAGCAGGCAAACGAAGAATCAGCAAACTTGAAGATAGAGCAATGTCTACAAAGAAAGAAAAAAGAATAAAGAAAAGCAAACTGAGCCTAAAAGACCTGTGGGATGCCATTAAGCATATCAACATCCACATTACAGGAGTCCCAGAAAAGAGAAAGGGGCAGAAAGACTATTTTAAAAAATAACGGCCAAGATCGTCCCAGATTTGATGAAAGACACGAATCTACAAATCCAAGAAGCTCAATGAACTCTAAGTAGGATAAACTCAAAGTGATTCAAACCAAGACACATTATAACCAAACTGTTGAAAAAAAAGAATGAATCATTAAAAGCAAGAGAAGCAACTCATCATTTACAAGGGAGCCTCAACAGATTAACAGCCAATTTCTAATCAGAAACTATGGAGGACAGAAGACAGGAGGATGACATATTTAAATTACCAAAAGAAAAAAAAAACTGTCAACCAAGAATACTGTATCTGGCAAAAACTGTCCTTCAAAAATGAGGGAGGGGGACTTCCCTGGTGGCGCAGTGGTTAGGAATCCGCCTGCCAATGGAGAGGACATGGGTTCGAGCCCTGGTCCAGGAAGATCCCACATGCCACAGAGCAACTAAGCCCATACGCCACAACTACTGAGCCCTCATGCCACAACTACTGAAGCCTGCGCACCTAGAGGCCATGCTCCGCAACAAGAGAAGCCACCGCAATGAGAAGCCCACACACCACAAAGAAGAGTAGCCCCCACTCACGACAGCTAGAGAAAGCCCATGCACAGCAAGGAAGACCCAATGCAGCCAAAAATAAATTAATTAAAAAAACAACAAATGAGGGAGGGGGACTCCCCTGGTGGTCCAGTGGTTAAGAATCCACCTTCCAATGAAGGGGACAGGTTCCATCCCTGGTCAGGGAACTAGGATCCCACATGCCACGTGGCAACTAAGCCTGCCCACCACAACTACTGAGCCCACATGCCACAACTACAGAGGCCTACGCTCTGGAGACTGCACGCCACAACTACAGAGCCCACACGCTCTGGAGCCTGCACCACAGCTACAGAGCCCATGTGCTCTGGAGCCCACGTGCCACAACCAGAGAGCCCATGTGCCACAACTACTAAGCCTGTGCACCAGAACTAGAGAGAAGCCCACACATTGGAAGAAAGAGCCCTCGCACTGCAATGAAAGATCCCACATGCCGCAACTAGGGCCCCGACACAGCCCAAAAAATAGATAATTTTTTCTTTTTAATGAGGGAGAAACTGAAACATTCTCATATAAATAAACCTGAGAGAGTTTGTTGCCTACAAGAAATGTTAAAAGTCCTTCAGGCTGAAATAGCAGAATACCACAGTAACTCAAAGCCTCAGGAAGAAATAAAGACCTCTGCTAAGAATAAATGGGCTAGGACTTCCCTGGTGGCACAGTGGTTAAGAATCTGCCTGCCAATGCAGGGGACACAGGTTTGAGCCCTGGTCTGGGAAGATCCCACATGCCGTGGAGCAACTAAGCCCGTGAGCCACAACTACTGAGCCTGCACTCTAGAGCCTGTAGGCCACAGCTACTGAGCCCGCATGCCACAACTACTGAAGCTTGTGCACCTAGAACCTGTGCTCCACAACGAGAAGCCACTGCAATGAGAGGCCCGTGCACCACAGCGAAGAGTGGCCCCCACTCCCCGCAACTAGAGAAAGCCTGCACAAGCAACAAAGACCCAACGCTGTCAAAAATAAATAAATAAATAAATTTATTTATTTATTTATTTTAGAAAAGAATGGGCTAAAAGCTAGTATTGTTTTTGGTTTCCAACTCCCCTTTTTATTTAGTACAGATTTTTTTAATGCACAAAAATTATTATAAATCTATGTTACTGGACTTCCCTGGTGGCACAGTGGTTAAGAATCCACCTGCCAATGCAGAGAACAAGGGTTTGAGCCCTGGTCTGTGAAGATCCCACATGCCGCGGAGTAACTAAGCCCGTGTGCCACAACTGCTAAGCCTGCACTCTAGAGCCCACACACCACAACTACTGAAGCTTGCGTGCCCTAGAGCCCGCGTACCGCAACTACTGAGCCCACGTGCTGCAACTACTGAAGCTCATGTGCCTAGAGCCCATGCTCCACAACGAGAAGCCACCGCAATGAGAAGCAAGCACACCTCAATGAAGAGTAGCCACCACTCGCCGCAAATAGAGAAAGCCTGCCCGCAGCAATGAAGACCCAACACAACCAAAAAAAAAAAATCTATGCTATTGTCTTTCTATGCCTGGCTTATTTCACTTACCATAATGCCCTCCAGGTTCATCCATGTTGCACATAAGTTGCAATTTGTGACAACAACGTTTAAAGGGGGTAGTACAGAACCATACAGGATCAGAGTCTTTGTATGATATTGAAGTTAAGTCGGTTAACAGTTCAAACTAGACTGTTCGAAATTTAAGATGTTAAGTGTAATCTCTGAGACAAATGAAAACATAAATCCACATAGACAAAGTGGAAACAACCCAACTGTCCATCAACTGACAAATGGATAAATAAAACATGATATATACATACAATGGAATATTATTTGTCAATAAAAAACGATGGCATGGGGCTTCCCTGGCGGTGCAGTAGTTAAGAATCTGCCTGCCAATGCAGGGGACACAGGTCCGAGCTCTGGTCTGGGAAGATCCCACATGCCGCAGAGCAACTAAACCTGTGTGCCACAACTACTGAGCCTGCATGCCACAACTACTGAAACCCACACACCTAAAGCCCATGCTCCTCAACAAGAGAAGCCACTGCAAGCCTGCACACCACAATGAATAGTGGCCCCCGCTCGCTGCAACTAGAGAAAGCCCGTGCGCAGCAACGAACACCCAATGCAGCCAAAAATAAATAAATAAAATAAACTTATGGGAAAAAAATGGCATGGTTGAACACAGAAAACATGCTAAATGAAAGAAGCAAGTCACAAAAGACTACATATTTCCACTTATGTGAAATGTCTAAAATAGGCAAATCCAGAAACAGAAAGTAAATAAGTGGTTGCTAGGGGCTGTGGGGAGAGTGGAATAGGGAGTGAATGCTAATGGACATGAGGTTTCTTTTTGGGGTACTGAAAATGCTCTGGAACATTTTCAACAGACTGTAGTGGCGGTTTCACCACACTGTGAATACTAAAAAAACACTGAACTGTACACTTTTTTTTTTTTTTTTTTTTTTTGCAGTACGTGGGCCTCTCACTGTTGTGGCCTCTCCTGTTGCGGAGCACAGGCTCCGGACACGCAGGCTCAGCGGCCAAGGCTCACGGGCCCAGCTGCTCTGCGGCATGTGGGATCTTCCCAGACCGGGGCACGAACCTGTGTCCCCTGCATCGGCAGGTGGACTCTCAACCACTGTGCCACCAGGGAAGCCCTGAACTCTACACTTTTAATGACTGAATTTTGTGATATATGAATTATACCTTAATAAAGCTATTTTTAAAAATCCAGCCCTAAATACAGACGAGTTTAGAAGGTGGAAAAAATATGCCATGGTGAAACTGTTTTAAGCTCAGGATCAATAGTTTTAAGCAGTTCTCAAATTGGTCTAACAGGACTTTCAGGAGAGAACTGAGAGTACGGAAAAAGAGAAATAAAACCTCTAAGAGCTAAATAAATAAATAACACAGTCTTGAAACTAGAAGAGGTGAGTACCAAGCAAAATGCACTGGTAAAAACTGAAATCCAGACATATCATAAAAATTTAGATCATCACCAGATTTTTAAAAGTCTGAACAAAAAACAGCTTCCAGATACAAAGTGGTTATATACAAAGGAAAGAGAATAAGACTAGCTTCAAGAACTCACTATCATCAACAGAGGCTATAAAATTATGGAGCAATTATCTTCAAAAATCTAATTAAGAATAGTTGTAAAATTAGAACCCTAGTATCTAAATAAGGGAGCAAAATGAAAACATTTCAACATCTAAAGACTGAAAATTCACTCTTCATTGATTCCTCCCTGAAAAAAGAATTCAGAGATATAGTTTACCAAAGCATAAAATTAATCTAAAGTAGGAGAAATGGAAAACATCAGAAAAAGCAGTGGGCAAATAAATCAGTAAAATATACGTAGTCCAAGGCAATTCCTGACATAAAAGTAAATAAGTGATCTGGAACTAAAATCTGAGATGACCTGAAAATGGGAGAAATTTGGAAGAGAGGAGGAAGTAAAACAAACTTGTCTTATTGTAGAGATTACATATACAGGACATATGGATTTTATGTATAAAAATTACATACATTGGACTTCCCTGGTGTCCAGTGGCTGATACTCCATGCTCCCAGTGCAGGGGACCCAGGTTCGATCCCTGATCAGGGAACTAGATCCCACATGCCACAACTCAAGAGTTCGCATGACACAACTAAAAATACTGTACACCACAACGAAGATTCTGCATGCAGCAACTAAGACCCGGAACAGCCAAATAAATAAATGAATTTTAAAATTACATATAAAAATTCTAACAGCAACCAACATAAAAAAAGGAATAGGATGAGCAACTTTCAAATAACTAAAGCAAATAAGTCAAATATAGAAAATTCATCAAAAGGAAGAAAAAGATTTTAAAAAACAAGAAAAAAGGAGGGTAAACAGAAAACGTAGAATAAGAATAAAACTAAATAGATTTATAATCATAATTAATATGAAAGAATTTATTCCCCCTGTTCAAAGAGCAATATTTGGCCTGGGTTCAAAAAAAGAAAAAGCATAAAAGACAAGCCTTTTAGAAAATGGGAAATTAGGATAGGAAATGTTATAGAAAAGATATCTGTGTAGTTAGAGTCTAGGAGACAAAATCAACAAAGGCTCCTCATCCTTTGAAAATTATCCACTAACAGATTTGCTTCAGATTACCAAATGTAGCAATTAACATAATAAGATTATTGGCAATTGTCCTAAGAGCTCTACTTCTAAAGCTAAAGGTACATACAATACATATACAAAAGAATTTTTCTTCTATATTTTATAACTTCATATATTTTATTATGAAATGATTTCCAATAAAGGAAAACAAAAAGCATATGGCAGACCTTTCAACAAATCTTAGTTGTTTTACAAGTATCTATCAAAACGGGTTGTAATATATCTCTAATAACAAAACTCAACAAACACATTCTTCTTATAAGTAAAAGCAAAGATTAATAATATAAGAAATGTTAATATGAAGTAAATCAAAAAGGTTATTATAAGGACAAAATAAGATAACACAAGCAATAGTTACCACTGTCTACTGGGACCTCCTCACTTTCCTAAACCAGATCTTATTTTTTTTTTTTTTTTGCTGTATGCAGGCCTCTCACTGTTGTGGCCTCTCCCGTTGCGGAGCACAGGCTCCGGATGCGCAGGCTCAGCAGCCATGGCTCATGGGCCCAGCTGCTCCGCGGCATGTGGGATCTTCCCGGACCGGGGCACGAACCCGTGTCCCCTGCATCAGCAGGCGGACTCTTAACCACTGCACCACCAGGGAAGCCCCCCAGATCTTATTTTAATAAGAGTAGTTCTACACTTCAATGGCTTGTACGTACTCTAAAGAATAAAGAAAGCTGGTACCCAGAGACCAGTCACCCATAATAAGAAACCCATTCATTTTTACATTGACTTATAAGTGAGTCCCTGAAGATCAAATAGGAAACCCTCTATAAAGGTTAAAGATTAAAAATAATAATTAAAAAAAGGCTGGGACTTCCCAGGTAGCAAGTGGTTAAGAATCCACCTGCCAATGCAGGGGACACGGGTTTGATCCCTGGTCCAGGAAGATCCCACGTGCCACGGAGCAACTAGGCCTGTGCACCACACTACTGAGCCTGCGCTCTAGAGCCCACGAGCCACAACTACTGAGCCCGCATGCTGCAACTACTGAAGCCCGCACACCTAGAGCCCCTGCTCCACAACAAGAGAAGCCACCACAATGAGAAGCCTGCGAACTGCAATGAAGAGTAGCCCCCACTTGCCGCAACTAGAGAAAGCCCACATGCAGCAAGGAAGACCCAATGCAGCCAAAAAAATAATTTAAAAAAAAGAGAACACAGGAATATGCAAATAGAATTCTATAGTGAAGAGAGATGTTATCAGGCTTTTATTCTTTTCCCCCAATGGAAAAACTAGCTAAATAATTACTTTTTTTTTAAAATTTTGTGTGTGCGTGTGCACATTTTGGGTGAAAGGGAGAATTCTTTTTTTCTTTTCTTTTTTTTTAAATTTATTTATTTTTGGCTGCATTGGGTCTTCGTTGCTGTGCACAGGCTTTCTCTAGTTGTGGCAAGTGGGGGCTACTCTTCCTTGCGGTGCTCGGGCTTCTCACTGCAGTGCACAGTCTTCTCACTGTGGTGGCTTGTCTTTGTTGTGGAGCATAGACTCTAGGTGCGCGGGCCTCAGTAGTTGTAGTAGGCAGGCTCAGTAGTTGTGGCACATGGGCTTAGCTGCTCCACAGCATGTGGGATCTTCCTGGACCAGGGCTCAAACCTGTGTCCCCTGCATTGCAGGCGGATTCTTAACCACTGCACCAGCAGAGAAGTCCCTAAATAATTACTTTTTTGTTCCCCCCTTGCTGGTTCCCAATCAAATTTTGTTCATTTGAAAAACTATCCCTGCCTGGTCACAGCAAAAGGCAATTTCTCAGGCTTCATGCCTCGTTCACTCAACATCTGTTTAAGGTGTACCTACAATTATTGCTTGGTACTTCTCTAAGTGGCAGCTATAACAGGACAAAATCCCTCATTAAAATTAACTCTAATGGAAAAAGACAAACATTAAGCATAAAAAAATAAATTAAAGTTACTGAGAATTCCCAGATAAAATGCAGTATATTAGCTTTAGAAAAATAAGAATGTTAGCTAACAGTGGAAAAGTATTATGCTTCTAACAAAGTATATGTTAAAAACTTTATAATTTTCAAAACTATATATTAAAGTCTTAGGTACTTTTGAAAAGACCATCACATACATCATCTTATATGAACCTCACATGCTAGGAGATATAAGCAGGTATCCTCATTCTACAAACTAAAAAGTTCAAGTCTGAAAGAGATGGTTAGTTTTATTTTTTTTATTTACTTTTTTTTTGCGGTACGCGGGCCTCTCACTGTTGTGGCCTCTCCCGTTGCGGAGCACAGGCTCTGGACGCGCAGGCTCAGGAGCCATGGCTCACGGGCCCAGCTGCTCCGTGGCATGTGGGATCTTCCAAGACCAGGGCACGAACCCGTGTCCCCTGCATCGGCAGGCGGACTCTCAACCACTGCGCCACCAGGGAAGCCTGAGATGGTTAGTTTTAAATGGGAAACCAGAACTAGAACTTTTAGATCTTTCAACTCACTGTCCAGAGTTCTGTCCATTACAATATAATCTCTCCTGGCAAAAGACGTTAATTAAAAAGCTTATAATATATTAAGAAAACATCTCATAAAAAGGTCCCAAATCAACCTCATTTTATTGTAAATTGAAAACTTTACTATTGAGGGACTTCCCTGGTGGCTCAGTGGTTACGAATCTGTCTGCCAATGCAGGGGACACGGATTCGAGCCCTGGTCTGGGAAGATCCCACATACCGCGGAGCAACTAAGCCTGCGAGCCACAACTACTGATCCTGCGCGCCACAACTAAAGTCCACAAACCTAGAGCCCGTACTCCACAACAAGGAGAAGCCACCGCAATAAGAACCCCGCGCCCCACAGCAAAGTATAGCCCCCACTTGCTGCAACTAGAGAAAGCCCACGCACAGCAACAAAGACCCAACGCAGCCCAAAAATAAAATAAATAAATTATTTTTTAAAATTACTATTCAAAGTATGGTCCTTGACATCAACATAACCTGGGAGCTTATTAAAATACACAATTGCAAGCCCACCCAGAACTACTGAATCAGAATCTACATTTTACCACAATCTCCAGGTGATCTACACGCACAATAAAATTTGACAAGCATGTGTCGAGAACAGTGCTGTCCAAAAGAACTTTCCATAATGATAAAAATGTTTTATATCTGGGGCTTCCCTGGTGGCGCAGTGGTTGAGAGTCCACCTGCCGATGCAGGGGACACGGGTTCGTGCCCTGGTCTGGGAGGATCCCACATGCCGCGGAGCGGCTGGGCCCGTGAGCCATGGCCGCTGAGCCTGTGCGTCCGGAGTGTGTGCTCCACCACGGGAGAGGCCACAACAGTGAAAGGCCCACATAACGCAAAAAAAAAAAAAAAAAAAAAAAAAAAAGTTTTATATCTGCACTATGTGGCTATCATATTTGACAGATCAAGAACGTCTCAAACTAGAACTGTGCCTAAATATAATTTCTTACAATACTAAATAAAATAAGCCTCAGTTACCCTAACATGTACACTCTTTCACTAAATTTTACTGCCAGTAATACATACAGACCAAAAACATTTTTTTTTTAAACAGAGACCCAACAACTCAAAAAGCATAGCTTCCTAGAGACATTTGGAGTAAGACCTACATTATTATGGGGTAAGCCATACATTATTACTGACTGCATTATAAAAGGTATAGTTATAAAAGATTCTCATTTAATAATCTACCAATAATTTTGTTTAACATGGGCTCTCAAAAAAGAAATGTTCCATTATCTTAAAATTCTGCTTATATAAAACACCAAGTTCTCTGAATAAGCCAGGTAAGTGAAATATTATTGTAAAAACTATCTACTACAAGGATAAAGTTAGATTCCCTATTAAATTATAAGAACTAGCTAGAATTTCCTGTTTCAGAAAATGGATGGGACAGGATATAAACAATTCAAAACCTTCAGTAATTTTAAAGTATTTCAGAACAAAATTTGTGGTAAGTTGGTTGGTTGATTTCCTATTGGTGTTATCACTTGGAAATAGAGTAACCTTTGATGGAAGAAAATTTTTTGAGAATTCACAAGCTACCCCTAAATTCCACTCCATATAATAATTTGTAATCTAGCTGACATTTGACTTTGAATTCCACCCACAGAAAGGAGTCATTTATCATACATGGTGTGGTATAAGGTATAATCTGCCTGAAGGAGAAAATAGGGAATTTACTGCCCATATCCTTCGCCACTGAACTCTAGAAGGAAATATTAACACTCCCAAACTATAGGAAGATGTCAGGATTAGGAAGATTCCATTCTTACTAACGAAGGAAGAAATGAGGATATGAACCCTGCCTAGGACTAAGACCATGATGATAAGATGCAGCACAAGACAAGCAAAGCCAGTCTGACCTTGAGTCTCCAAAGGGTTATTAAAAGAGGCTGGGGATAGGCCAGCCAGCAGTGACAAACAGCAAAAGATTGGGAGTTAAAGATAGTTGAAGACTGAGTTTAGCATCAAAATCTCTAATTCTGTTGTTCTCTTCTATTTACCCATCAAATCTGATGGTAACTAAAAATTTTCCATTATACTCTTCTATAAGCTATGAGGGACATTCTAAAGTATGGTATTTATGCAAGGATTATCAAAACTCTAGGGACATATCTTTCACAAATACCAAGGGTGTACTGTATATCACTATACAGTATTTGCAGTATAATTAAAGTCTGGTGGATGTTTTATATTTCAATATGATCTTTGCCAGGATCAGAACATCCAACTGCTGAGAAGAACAGTTCCCAAAGTTCATAGTACTCCATAGTCTTCTCATGAAAAAAAGAAAAAAGTTTTTAGAGGCTTTAATACACGACAGAGTAAATCAAATCGCTCAAGATTTTTATAAAAATAACCTAAGAGATAAGGGTTTAATGGTGGATAGGAGCCACACAGTCCAAAGAACTGGGCAGGGAGTTTAAAAAACAAAACAGAAAAACCATACCCTCCCTCACATATGTTCTAGTCAGTTTGCAATATTCATCATAAATTTTTTTTTTTTTGGCCACCCACGTGGTTTGTAGGATCTTAGCTCCCTGATAGGGATTGAACCTGCTCCCTTGGCAGTGAAAGCTCGGAGTCCTAACCACTGGACCACTAGGGAATTCCCCATCATAACTTTAAACAGATGTAGCTTCTCCAATACTAAGAAGAGTACTTCATTCTTTTAAATGTATCTAATGCAATTTAAATACCATAAACATACGAGCAAAAAAAACCCAACCCCCCCCAACACACAGGAACAAGTTGTTGTTTTGTTTTGTTTTGTTTTGTGGGTTTTTTTAATTAATTAATTTTATTTATTTTTGGCTGCTTTGGGTCGTCGTTGCTGCGTGCGGGCTTTCTCTCGTTGTGGCAAGAGGGGGCTACTCTTTGTTGTGGTGCATGGGTTTCTCATCGCAGTGGCTTCTCTTGTTGCAGAGCACGGGCTCTAGGCACACGAGCTTCAGTAGCTGTGGCTTGCGGGCTCTAGAGCGCAGGCTCAGTAGTTGTGGCTCACAGGGTTAGTTGTTCTGCGGCCTGTGGGATCTTCCCAGACCAGGGCTTGAACCTGTGGACCCTGCATTGGCAGGCGGATTCTTAACCACTGCACCACCAGGGAAGTCCAAAGTTGTTGTTTAACTATGAAAATTTACTATTTCTCCTTTTTACTTAATGTAATTACATTCCACCTAATTTTATCCTAATTATATAATATTGTATTACTTGAAAATAAAAACAAAAAAACTCTTCCAAAATGTTTCCACATCAGCTCTCTCACAAACCACAATTATTCTTGATAAAGCCCATACTAGACAGGACTAGATATCAAAAAATCTTTCTAAACATATTTTAGTAGAAATCCTAACTGCTCAGAATGAGTGACTCATGAATTGTCCGCACAAGAAAACTCTCTCACTGTCATACCACATTATTAACATTTTGTAAAATGCATACATCATTCACAAATCTGTTAGTTTCCCAGTTTGGGGAAATATATGTAACCTGTGTATAAGGCACAACTCAAGCTGCTTTTTTTTTTTTTTTTTTTTCTTTTTGCGGTATGCAGGCCTCTCACTGTTGTGGCCTCTCCCGTTGCGGAGCACAGGCTCCGGATGCACAGGCCCAGCGGCCATGGCTCACGGGCCCAGCCGCTCCGCGGCATATGGGATCCTCCCAGACCGGGGCACGAACCCGTATCCCCTGCATCGGCAGGCGGACTCTCAACCACTGCGCCACCAGGGAGGCCCTCAAGCTGCTTTTAAAACCCTCTGGCCCAAGACTTCCCCGGCAGTGCAGTGGTTAAGAATCTGCCTGCCAATGCAGGGGACACAGGTTCGATCCCTGGTCCGGGAAGATCCCACGTGCTGCAGAGTAACTAGGCCCGTGCGCCACAACTACTGAGCCCACGAGCCTAAGGCCCGTGCTCTGCAACAAGAGAAGCAACCACAATGAGAAACCCACATGCCCGCAACAAAGAGTAGTCCCTGCTCGCCGCAACTACGCGCAGCAACGAAGACCCAATGCAGCCAAAAGTAAATAAATTTATTTTTTAAAAAAAGTCTGGCCCTGTAACTCCAAAGACAATACAAACACAACTCTTGAGAAGCTGGCCTTTCTAATCAAGCAAATATTGGTACTAAATGTCACATTAGATGCCACATGACAGACACGTATACTCTTGTATTTATTAAAATAGCATGCCTAGAAGAGGATTTCCTAAATATGATATAAAAAGCATAAAAGACTGAAAAGTTCAGTTCACTAAAATTATGAACTTTTCTCATCAAAAGACTATGAAGAGATAAGACAAGTCACAAATTGGGAGAGGATATTTGCAAACCATCAACAAATAATTAGTATACAAAATAAATAAATAACTCTTAAAAATCAATCAGAAAAAAACTCAAAAATAGGCAGAGAACTTGAATATACACATCACAGAAGCACAAATGGCCAATGAACATACAAAAAAGATGCTCAACTTTGGGAAATGGTAATAAAAACACAGTAGATACTATTTCAAACCCAAGAGATTTGAAAAAAATTTAAAACTCTGACAATATTAAGTGTTGGGGAGGAAGTGAAACAACCAAAACACACACACTGCTGGCTCTTGACTCAGTAAACCACAAGATTCACAATTACCATGAGCCAATTCAGTGACTCAAACACTGGAAGTGTTTGGTAAGCATTAAGCAACTGACAGTGACCAACCCAAAATTCTGAGAACACATGAGGATTACTGCCAAATACAAATTTTGGCCCTTGCTGAAGCAGGTCCAACCTGACTCAGCAATACAAGTATAAAAACTTTTAGTCCCTTATCTAGTTTATCCAGTTTATTTTGTAAAGTACAAAATATTCAGGTATTTACTTCCTCCTAGAATACTGATGATATCTTAAGTGATTAAAATTGTAATGAACTATTTATCATTCCAGTTACACTACTATTTCAGTGAGAACAAGTAGTTTAAAATGGTATTACTTTAAAACTCATGCTTATACTTTAAATTTACTTGATAGGAATTGAATGGCCCTGTGACCATCTAAGTGGGGCAAAATGATGTAACAGATGCAGTAAAGGCATTGAAATCGGACAAATTTAGTAAACTTGGTTAAGTTACTCAACTTTTCTAATCCTCAGTTTCCTCAACACCTAAAAAGCATGCCTCTCACGACCTGCTTACCTAAACAAATTGTAAGGATTAAGTGAGATTATGTAAAGTGTTTAACAATGCCTAGCTCATTAATATAGACCCAATTTTAGCACATATCCCTTTGTAAATCTAGCTGCCCTCACCTAAAATTTTTTAAATCTGAAATTATAATTCTCAATTCATAGGAAAATATTATTCTTACATTCAAATTATTTTCCAATATTACAAGAAATTGTGTGCTACAGGTTTAGAAGAGCAACACCCTGCTTACATCTTTCTCTGACTGAAAGGCTCTTTCCTATAAGGAATTAGATTCTGGAAAAGAGGATAGATTTTCACTTATCTTCGTGATACAGATGCAAGGATTCCCATGCTATGTGGGAAACTAAATCCAGTTATTTCTAAGCTTCAACTCAAGGTTTTCTTGACTCCAAGAAGAAGCTTATTTAATACCTAATTTAAGGTACTGTACGCTACCTTTTGCATTTCTTGAGAAAGATTGTCTGAAGAAAATTACCTGGTTAATGATAAACTGATGGTCTGGTTTTGGTTTTGGGTGCTCTGTGGGGAAAATGTTTACACTTAAAATAATCTGCATATTAAAAACCCTCATAACATTCAACAATACAATTAAATAACAGGAAAAATGTATAATATTGACAACTACACTCTGAGGTAATGAAGATACATTTATAATGCTGAAAAAATTCAAAGAGAATTTTAGTCACTGAATTAAACTTCAGGAATCCTCATTTTAAATACCTTACCACAGTCAAGACATCAAGGAAAAGTCACCCAAGATAAAGAGATGTTTGCCAGCCTCTAAGAAATGGGAACTGATGAGAAAAACTACTGATGAGAATTGTCCACAGACCTAATATTATCATATTAGGATACTGTTACTGTCTTCTTCAAAATCAAAAAGAAAAATAAAATCTTTCAGATATACATAAAGTATGTCATGATGAAATAATGAGTCAAATACGAAACAAAAGAAAAATTCAGTAAGTTCTTATATTTACATAATTTTATAAGACTTCCTTAGTCTTCATTTCCAAAAAACACTTTTTCTTCCAATGAGGCTGTGCAGTGATATTCTCACTAGAGAAATATTAATTTTCCCATTTCCATAATTATAATGACTTATTAATGCAACACACATTTGGCAGTCAATAAACGTTGAATAAATAAGTAACAAAGAATGAATAGGATGGATTAGAAACAAAAATTTAATTTACAAAATCCCACTTTAAAAAGTAGGTTAATGCAGACAATGTAATTCTTTCAGACTTCAGACATTTTACATTCTTTGCTACAAAATAATACAGAAACTTTCAGTTTAACTAGTTTGGGACATTAACTAGAAAGAGCTGTCTATCACTAAAGACTAAGTGCCCCGTTTTTCACATCATCAAATCTGACAAAATTCTAAAGAGAAACATCCATCATATCTATCCAAATTCTCAAATTCTAATAATTAGAACTGAGGAAAGAAAGAAGCCCTAGTAAGCTGAGTTAGAACAGAAGCTATTTAATAGATAACTAAATTACCAAATCTGGTTTTGCAACACTCCGTGGTGTCTAAAAACTCTCAAAATTTTATTTCAGTTTAATATAAAATGTATTTTTATGCCTAGCCACACTTTTAAGAAACTGTCTGGAAACAAGAACATGTGGCGACAACACAAAGGTCAGAGATCGCTGATAGAGATCAAATAAATGAACTATAAATTAATGATCCACAAGCAAGATTAGGGGCTGTTTCTGAAACCCAGGGGGACTGTACAGATAAGTCTCCACCCAAGAAACAAACAAAAGAAGCAAGATTAACATACCTGGAGAAGACCAGGCAAGGCCAAATATATCCCCAAAGATCACTCGCCCCAGATCTGATCTCCTCCCTTTCCCCCTAACCTCATCGCCTCAGGGAAAACTAAATCTGTATCTCACGTCCCCAGCTCAACCTCAAGTCGTCCTCATCTCTAACCTTTACTAAAACCTGGGTCCCTCTCCCCAACATCCTCTAATTCCCACCGAGCTCTCGCTCCAGCCAGATAGATGTCTACTGCGCCTATTTTCCAGTAGAGTATTAGTCCCCTTAATCCTAACTCATTTATTTTCCCGCGTCCCATCTGCCCTCCGCCCCTTCAACTCTGGTCCCCTCACTCCTACCCTTCTCCCAGAATCCTCCCCAAGTCACCCGTCTCTGGCCCCTTCGCCTTCACACCCCCTGAGATGCCGCTCCTCTCATTCCACTCAGCCTCCAGCTTCGGCCCTATCCCTCCCCCATCCATCTCCCGGTACCTGCTCCCTCCCCCAACTCCGCCCCTCTCCCCCTCCCCCAGCGGGAGGCCCCCTCACCTGAACGCTGCCGCCGCTGTCCCAGAACCGAAAGATGCTGCCGCCAACCAGCCTCCCAGGCTCGGCCCCCGCTGAGCTCCTGACGGCCCCTAGGGAGAGCGAAGACCACCACCTCCAACTCTGCCCTCCCCAGGCCAGGCCGTCACCGTAGCCACCGCCAGTGCCACAGCCGCCATGTTGAAGCCCAACTTCCCTCCTCCTTCCCCTCACCGCTCCTCCCCTTTGGGCGTCTGACGTCATAGCGCCGCGCTCCATCCCTCGAGCCAATGGGAGGAGTCAACGGTGACGTGACTAATCTCCGCAAGGGTTTCAGAGCGTCGCTGTTGGAACCAGGGAACCCGGCACACCCAAAGGGAGGGAGGAAAGGTGGGGGTCACTGAGAGGGTAATGCGTAAGGGCTGGAGAAGGGGCCCAGGTGGGAGTCCGAGAGACTTGAATCTCGAAGGGAAGCACAAAGGCTTACCAAGGAGACCCACTTGGAAATCAGAATGTCTGGCTGGTCCTGGGTCATTGAGTTGGTACAAAGTCCTACCCTTTCTGGGCCTCACTTTCCCCATTTACAAATTGTAAGGGAGCACGACCCTATGAGGCCTTACCAGAACAGACCCCCACCCATGTCCTCTGCCTGCCTTTTGTCTGTAAAAAAAAAAATTTAGTCGAAGAATAAATTTAATCAGAGAATTGAAAAAAACGCAGAAAGAAAGAAAAACAGTCAAGCAAGACACAATAATAATACTTTAGCCATTAAGCAAAGTCAAGGACCTTTAGTTCTTCCTGAGGGACTATAGATAATATTCTGAGCTATGTCCTTTGAGCTGTTTTGCAGATACTGAACCCCTACCCCCACCAGGTGGAAGAAGTTAACTGTAAGCTGCCCACAAGCATGTAGACCCGAGACCAGTTGGAACCAGAAGGTAGATGATGCCGACTCCTGATTACCTCATCACCAACCAATCAGAAGAATGTCCACGAGCTGACCACTCCCTGCTCGTTGAACACTGTAAGACTCCTCACTACCTCGTCCAGGGCGGGACACACAGTCTTGAGGGCATTAGCCCACTGTGACCCCCTTTGCCTGGCAAAGCAATAAAGCTGTTCTTTTCTACTTCACCCAAAACTGTCTCCACGTTTCTATTAGGCACCAGTGAACAGAGGCCGAATTTCAGCAACACAATGAATGGGTTGAATGTTGACCTCTTAATCTCCCTCCAGTTCTGACATTCAACGGGTTTAAACCAGGTAATCCAATCCCAAACCTTTACTGCCTTCTATACTTATTGGATGTCTCCTAGAATCAAGTGCATTGAGGTTCATAACTGAATGAGATGAGTCATTGTTCCCAAAAGTTCCTAACTGGTGGGAAAAATAGAAGCATAAACAGTAACTCTAGAAAAAGTCAGGGTGATGATGACATCAGTTACTCTGGAAAAACTGACCTTTGGCTAAAGGATTAGGAGAGATTTACATCTCTATACTTTCTTGGTACTGTACTTAAAGAATGTGTACCCTTGTGTCTAATTCTCTAGCCCTGTTTTCTCTCCAGAACTCCAGAGAAGATTAATTGTATTTTGAAGAGTGCGGCAGTTTTAATCCACAATGAGAGAAAGTGGGCATTCCAGAAGAGGGCAGTTAAAATGAACAGAGAGGGACTTCCCTGGTGATCCAGTGGGTAACACTCTGTGGTCCCAGTGCAGGTGTCCAGGGTTCCATCCCTGGTCGGGGAACTAGATCCCACATGCATGCTGCAAATAAAAGTTTGCATGCCACAACTATGAGCCCGCATGCCACAACTAAAAAAAAAAATCCCACATGCCACAAGGAAGATCTCACGTGCTGCAACGAAGACCCAGCACAGCCAAAATAAATAAATAAATAAAAATACATATTAATGGACTTCCCTGGTGGCACAGTGGTTACGAATCTGCCTGCTGGGCTTCCCTGGTGGCACAGTGGTTAAGAATCTGCCTGCCAATGCAGGGAACATGGGTTTGAGCCCTGGTCCAGGAAGATCCCACATGCCGCAGAGCAACTAAGCCCATCGCCCCAACTACTGATCCTGCGCTCTAGAGCCCATGAGCCACAACTACTGAAGCCCATGCACCACAACTACTGAAGGCCACGTGCCTAGAGCCCATGCTCCTCAACAAGAGAAGCCACCACAATGAGAAGCCCGCGCACCACAACAAAGAGTATCCCTCGCTCCTGCAACTAGAGAAAGCCCACATGCAGCAACGAAGACCAAATGTAGCCATAAATAAATAAATAAAACATTTTTAAAAATACATGTTAAGGGCTTCCCTGGTGGAGCAGTGGTTGAGAGTCCGCCTGCCGATGCAGGGGACACGGGTTCATGCCCCGGTCCGGGAAGATCCCACATGTCGTGGAGTGGTTGGGCCCGTGAGCCATGGCCACTGAGCCTGCACATCCAGAGCCTGTGCTCCACAACCGAAGAGGTCACAACAGTGAGAGGCCCGCATACTGCAAAAAAAAAAAAAAAAAAAAAAAAAAAAAAAAAAAATACATGTTAAAAAAATAAACTGAACAGAGAATAGCAAATCATCACTTTTGGACTACTTTCCTACTTAATTCAACAGATAATGGGCAGCCACAGAAGGTTTGTGGAGAAAGCCGTATCTGAGCAAATCTCTTCATCAGGAGAATTAAAATAGTAGCAGTGAATAAAATGGATTGGAGACTACCTTGTAGACTTCTACACTGAGTAAGAGACTTACACCTGAACTAAAGCATAGACAGTGGGAATGGAGACTAGGAGATAAGCTGAAGCAAGACTTAGGAAATGGATTCAACAAGATTTAGAGACCTGCTATATGGAAGGAGAAATCACAAAGAAGAAGGAGCCAAGTTTTGGAGGTGTCTTATTAACAGAAATAAGGCCTAAGATTTACTGAAGTACTAAGGGAGATAATAATGAGTCTAGCTGGCCAAACTGAGATTAAGATGATGGCAGATTTTCTGCAGAGACGCTCAGGAGGAAATGTGAGCTTGGAAATCAGGAAAGAGATAAGGAGTACACAGGTATAACATAGTGGTACTCCTTGAACAAATAAATTTGTCATTCATTTATCCAGCAAGTATTAATTGAGTGCCTGCAGTATACCAGACACTGTTCTATGCACTAGGGATACAACAGTATATAAAAATACACCCCCCCCAAAAAAAAAAACCTGCTCTCACAAATCTTACATTCTAGAGGAAAATAATAATAGTGGTGACAGGTTTTACAAAGAAGAATAAAGCAAGGAAAGGAAATAGAAAGTATCCAGGGTTGAAATTTATAAAGGATGGCCAGGGAAAGATGACATCAGAGAAACTGAAGGAAGTGAGGACATGAGGTCATGCAGATACCTAGGAGAACAAAATGCCAGGCCAAGGGAACAGCAAGTACAAACACCCTGAGATGAAAGCTCACCTTCTATGTTCTAGAATCAGTAAGCAGCCAGGTATGGCTGGCATGGAGTGAGTGAGCAATGAAGAGAATAAGGCAGGTGAAAGCCCAGAGGTAACAGGGGGCTAAATCATACAGGGTTTTGTAGATAATTTTAAGGACTTTGACTTTTACTCTAAGTGAGAGGCTTGACAGAGAAGGAAAATGATCTAAATTTTTAGCAGGATCACTGTAGTGACTACACTGAGCATAGCTAAAGAAGGGCAAGGGCAGAAGAAGAAAGACCACTTGGAGGTTATTGCATTTCCAGACAGGAAATGATAGTGCTGTAGATTGAGAAGTAGTAGTAGTGAAGGGGATAAGAAATGGTCGGGTTCTGGGTAGGTTTTGAAGATAAAGCTGTAAGAATTTGCTCACAGATTAGATGCACAGTGTGAGAAAATGAGAAGACTCAAGGATGATTTTAAAGTTTTTGACCTGAGTCAAATTTTTGCAGGTATGCCTACAAGAATAGAAAATCAGATTAATTCAAATTTCTGGGGATACGACCCTTTGGAACACTGACAACTACGGCATGGGAAGATAAAGCAGAGAGATGGAAAAGTGGTGGCCAGAGAAGTAGAAAAGGAATCAGGAACTGTGGTGCCAGGGAGGACTAGGAAGGAAAAACTCTTTGGAGGACTGGGCCTGTGCCTCCTCTCAGAGTAGGACTCCCTGAGGCCAGAGACAAACCTCCCCCATCAGGCAGGGACTTCCTGACATTCCTCATAAGCCTAGGTCTCCTGATTTAGTAATTTTTCCTTCTCTGCCTTCTTGCTTTAAGTGGGGACCGAGTTGCTGACCACCTACAACTGGGCCAGCCTGCCCTGTCCCTCCAACCCCCATGGAGGCAACACATCCTTAGGAAATGGAAAGGCACAGAGAACTATATTCAGTATACTATGATAAACCATAATGGAAAAGAATATTACCCAAAAAAGAATGTATATATATGTATAACTGAATCACTTGTCTGTACAGAAGAAATTAACACAACATTGTAAATCAACTATACTTCAACATTTTTAATTTTTAAATAATATTTTTAAAAAAAGAAATGGAAAGGAAGTGAGGATATTTCCTAGAAATTTCCTAGAAATTTCCTAGAAAAACAAATAGTTCTTCATCTTCCTAGGAATGACTCATACTTGTCAGTTTCCACATATGAATCCCAGTGCTAGCTCACCTGGGGCCAGAAGATGGTGAACAGGGTGCCAGTCCTCTACTTTCCCTGCCCTGTGTCTTTCCCTCCCAGTGCCAGCATACCTGCTGGCCTAGAAGGAGCTCTCCAGGCAAGGAGCACCAGTTTGTGCTTCTCCCACTTTTCCTCTTCTTTCTCCTTCCCTTCATACACAAGGCTTTGGGGTATTTAAAAGCAGGGACAGGAAACACATACAAGCAGCCCTAGAATCTTTCATTCATTTAGCCATCCAACATGGACTAAATGCTACTATGTGCCAGGCACCATGAGTCTATAAAGATGCTCCAGGGCCTCCCTGGTGGCGCAGTGGTTGAGAGTCCGCCTGCCGATGCAGGGGATACGGGTTCGTGCCCCGGTCTGGGAGGATCCCATATGCCGCGGAGCGGCTGGGCCCGTGAGCCATGGCCGCTGGGCCTGCGCATCCGGAGCCTGTGCTCCGCAACGGGAGAGGCCACAACAGTGAGAGGCCCGCATACCGCAAAAAGAAAAAAAAAAAAAAAAAAAAAAAAAAAGATGCTCCAAAGAAGGTTAAGTAAGGAAATCAGACAGATAATGATGGTACCTGGCAGAAAATCACCTGAGTTTCCTAGGTAGCACTTTTCCTGCCTGAGGGGTAGAGAAGAGAGAGAATTCAGGCAGACTTGAGAAATCAAAGAAGACTTCATGGAGAGCTGAAGCAGTTAAGTTAGGCCTTAACAGACAGGTAGAACAAAGAGTGCCCAAATCAATGAGAACAAAGCATTTTGAGCAAAGGCATGGATTCAGGAAAGTCCCAGGAAATTCAGATTTAATAAGTAGAGCAAAGGGTATATGTAGAAGAGCAGAGGGAGATAAGGCTGGAGAGACAAGGGGGACAAGGCTTGGCTTGGGTTTAACAATTCTAAAGCTGTAAATAAAATTACTGACATCTTTCCTCCTGGGAAATTCAAGAGAAAAGTCTGGATGAGTCCTTACAATCTTGGAGGTCAGGTTGAAACCCTCTGCCCTTCCGCAGAAGCTCAAGGACTCTGGGTGACCTCTGGAGTTCCTTCTGATTGTAAGACCTATGTGATGACCATCATATGAAGATGCAATTATCCTGATGATCATGAATGGATAAAGATGATTTCAAATTCCAAAAGGATGAAAATATAAACACACACGCGCGCACACACACACACACACACATTCTAAAATATTAGAAGAGAATATAGAAAAATATTTTTTGAATCATGCGTTGGGAAGGACTTTTCTAATCATGACGCCAAATTCAGAAGGCATAAAGGAAATGATTGACAGATTTGATAATGGCAAAAGACCCCCTACACAAAGTGAAAAGATAAACTGACAGAAAATATCTGTGACCTATATAATAGGAAAAGGGTTAATTTTCCCCACATACAAAGAGTCCCTACAAATCCGTAAGAAAAATAGAATGATTCAATAGAAAAATATGGGTGTAACTTGTTAAGATGCAATCACTAAAGAAGAAACACAAATAGCTAGTGAACATATGAAAAGATGCCCCATATTACTGATTCTTTTTTAGTTTGAAATAGGTTATATGCCATTTATCTGTTTTTTAAAATTAATTAATTTACTTATTTATTAGTTTTGGCTGTGTTGGGTCTTCATTGCTGTGCACAGGCTTTCTCTAGTTGCGGCGAGCAGGGGCTACTCTGATGCGGTGCACGGGCTTCTCATTGCAGTGACTTCTCTGGTTGCGGAGCACGGGCTCTAGGCATGCGGGCTTCAGTAATTGTGGCGCACAGATTTAGTTGCTCCAAGGCATGTGGGATCTTCCCAGACCAGAGCTCGATCCCGTGTCCCCTGCATTGGCAAGTGGATTCTTTTTTTTTTAATTTATTTTTGGCTGTGTTGGGTCTTTGTTGCTGTGCGTGGGCTTTCTCTAGTTGCAGTGAGCGGGGGCTACTCTTCCTTGCGGTGTACGGGCTTCTCATTGTCGTGGCTTCTCCTGTTGTGGAGCACGGGCTCTAGGCGCTCAGGCTTCAGTATTTGTGGTACGTGGGCTCAGTAGTTGTGGCTCACGGGCTCTAGAGCTCAGGCTCAGTAGTTGTGGCGCACGGGCTTAGTTGCTCCGCGGTATGTGGGATCTTCACGGACCAGGGCTGGAACCTGTGTCCCCTGCATTGGCAGGTGGATTCTTAACCACTGCACCACCAGGAAAGTCCCATTTATCTGTTCATTAAAAGTTTTCGGCTCTTCACTTGTTGGCAAACTATGGTCATGGGCCAAATCTAGCTCTACTGCTTGCTTTATTTCCCCCAGTTTTATTGAGCTATAGTTGACATACAACATTGTGTAAGTTTAAGGTGTACAGCATAATGATTTGACTTACATATATAATGAACTGATTATCACAAGTTTAGTGAACATCCATCACTTCATATAGATATAAAATTAAAGAGAAAAAAAAAGTGTGTGTGATGAAGCTCTTAGAACTTACTCTATACAACTTTCACATACAACATACAGCAGTGTTCATTATATTCATCATGTTGTACATTACATCCTAGTACTTATTTACGTTATATCTGGAAGTTTGTACCTTTTGACCGCCTTCATCCAAATCCCCCTTCCCACACCCTCATCTATGGTAGCCACAAATCTCTTTTTCTATGAGTTTGTTTGTTTTGAAATATTTGACCTACAACACTATGTTAGTTCCTGTTACACTACATAGTGATTTGGCATTTCTATACATTTCAAAATGATCACCACAGTAAGTCTAGTTACAATATGTTATTTTACAAAGATATTACATAGTTATTGACTATATTCCCCACACTGTACATTTCATCCCCATAACTCATTTATTTTGCAGCTGGAAGTTTGTACCTCTTAATCTCCCTCACCTGTTTACTTCCTCCCCCTACTCTCTTCCCCTCTAGCAACCATCTGTTTGTTCTCTGTGTCTATAACTCTGTTTCTGTATCACTGGTCATTTTTAAAATGAAATAAGGCCCCATGTTTCACCTAACAGATTGGCAAGAGCTAAAAGGATTAATTACATCCAAAACTGGCATGGATGGAGAAATAAGCATTCTTATACACTTTTTTTTGTATCTTTAAAAAAATTTTTATACAGTTTCTAAAGGTTACTTCCCATTTACAATTATTACAAAATATTGGCTATATTCCATCTGTTGTACAGTACATCCTTGAGCCTGTCTTACATCAAGTAGTTTGTACTTCCCACTGCCTCACCCCTATGTTGCCCAACCCCATTCCCCACTGGTAACCACTGTTTTTTCTCTATATCCGTGTCTACCCCTTTTATGATATATTCACTGTATTTTTTAGATTCCATATGTAAATGATATCATAAAGTATTTATCTTTCTCTTTCTGACTTATTTCACTTAGCATTAGGTTCTCCAAGTCCATCAATGTTGCTGCAAATGGCAAAATTTCGTTCTTTTTTATGGCTGAGTAGCATTCCGTTGTGTATATATACCACATCTTCTTTAACCATTCATCTGTTGATGGACACTTAGGTTGTTTTCATGACAATTTACTAATTGGAAATAGTGTTGCCATGAACATTGGGGTGCATGTATCTTTTCAAATTAGTGTTTTCATTTTTTCTGATATATATCCAAGAGTGGAATTGCTGGGTCATATGATAGTTCCATTTTTAATTTTTTGAGAAACCTCCATGCTGTTTTCCATAGTGGCTGCACCAATTTACAGTCCCACCAACAGATACAAGTGTTCTCTACATCCTCACAAACATTTGTTTGTGTTCTTTTTTAAAAATATTTATTTAGGGCCTCCCTGGTGGCGCAGTGGTTGAGAGTCCGCCTGCCGATGCAGGGGATACGGGTTCGTGCCCCGGTCCGGGAGGATCCCATATGCCGCGGAGCGGCTGGGCCCGTGAGCCATGGCCGCTGAGCCTGCGCATCCGGAGCCTGTGCTCCGCAACGGGAGAGGCCACAACGGTGAGAGGCCCGCGTACCGCAAAAAAAAAAAAAAAAAAAAAAAAAAAAAATTATTTATTTATTTAGTTGCACTGGGTCTTAGTTGCAGCAGGCAGGCTCATTAGTTGTGGCTTGCCAGCTCCTCAGTTTTAGCATGTGGGGCCCTTAGTTGTGGCACGAGAACTCTTAGTTGAGGCATGCATGTGGGATCTAGTTCCGTGACCAGGAATCGAACCCAGGCCCCCTGCATTGGGAGCACAGAGTCTTAACCACTGCACCACCAGGGAGGTCCCATTTGTGTTCTTTTTGATGATAGCCATTCTGACATGTGTGAGGTGATATTTCAGTATGGATTTGATTTGCATTTCCCTGATGATTAACGATGGTGAGTATACACTCCTGATGACAGTATAAATTGGTGAAAAATTTTTGTAGAGCAATTTGGCAGTGACTATCACAATATATCGTGTAATAAAAAAGCAAATTGCAGAACAATGCATATTGTATTCATTTTTGAAAAATTAAAAGTACATATAGATAGATATTAAAATGCATAGATAGGGACTTCCCTGTGGCGCAGCAGTTAAGAATCCACCTGCCAATGCAGGGGACACGGGTTCGAGCCCTGGTCCATGAAGATCCCACATGCCGCAAAGCAACTAAGCCCATGTGCCACAACTACTGAGCCTGAGCTCTAGAGCCCACGAGCCACAACTACTGAGCCCATGTGCCACAACTACTGAAGCCCACGTGCCTAGAGCCCGTGCTCCACAACAAGAGAAACCACCACAATGAGAAGCCCATGCACCGCAACGAAGGCCCAACACCAAAAATAAATAAATAAATAAATGCATAGATAAAAACCTGAAAGGATACACACCAAACTATCAACTGTGTCTCTGGAGGGAGCAGGACTTGGCTGGAGGTATATGGGCAGCAGGACCTGGAACGAAGGAAGAAAGGAAGTAGAAACCGTGTAGAAGACGGCAGGCCCTGCTGGAAAATGCTCCCACAGTTACAAAAAAGAGGAAGAACCATCCTGACTTCTCCCTTCCTCCCTCTCCTGTCAGTGCCTAGCTGACAGTGAATCTAGCTAGTATCCAGTCGGCAAAGGAGCTGGGAAATGTAGTTTTCAGGAGAAAAACAAAGAATTGGTTTGAGAATGACAATGTAATAACCAACTTCAAAAAGTTATTGTGTAGTTCACAGAATTAGTAAGAGAGATGAATGTGAAAAACAGGAGAAAACCTAGTAAAAACACAGCAGGAAGTATGGGAAGAGTCATTCCGTAAAAGAATAAAAGTAAATAGTAATAGTAAAATATAATTAATTAATTTTATTTAAAAAATCTTAATGGTATAGGTAGACTGTCCTGGCACTGAGCTAAAAGAGTCTGTCCCTAGTAATCATTTAGCTAATACACTGATGTCAACTATAAACCAAACCCTGCGCTGCAATGGGAACAAAGATTAAATAAGACCAGGTTTCAGTCATCAAGAATCTTTGGGAAATTCCCTGGCGGTCCAGTGGTTAGTACTCAGCGCTTTCACTCCTGTGGCCCAGGTTCAATCCCTGGTCGGGATCCTGCAAGTCACGTGGCCAAAAAAAAAAAATTTTTTTTTGGAGGAAGACAAACATGTAGACAGACAACCACAACAGAGTTAATTTCAGCAAGCTCAAGGACAAGGCCAGCAACTAAACTAAACTGAGCCTTTGTGTAAGATGGAAAAAGTCACCCTCTCTGAGTGGATGCAATGCCAAGGTTTACAATTTGGCAGGCTGAATGCAGCTGAATTTCAGCGCTCTGGATCTTCAACCAGGTACTTCTGTACAGAGGACAAAATGCACATCCATGCATAGCTGCCTGGCTTGAGGAGGTAGATATAGGCACCTATGAAGCAGAGTAGAGGTAGCCTATATGGATGTGCACCTGTGCAACAGGAAGCTCTGGGAGCCCAGCCTCCTGGCCCAGAACATCATTAGAAACCTCAATGATTTTGTTTTTGGTGCTGCTAACTGTGACAAGGATTTGGCAAAGCAAACCTCCAGAAATTTGTAAAGGCTCCTTTGGAAGGCAAAATTGACAGATGGTGTTTACAGCTTTGCTTTGGTTCTTCCATCAGAGTGAATGCCAGATGTTTTCTTTGGTTTCCAAGATAGTGTGTGAGATCTAAAAGGCTCCTTTGCCCAAAGATTATGAAACATCAGTACACACAGTTAAGTGTGAGTATGTGGGCAAGTGAATCAATCATGTGCCCAAGGTCGGCAAAATTTGATTTGCTGCTGTGTGAATCCAAGGTTTGGTGTTATCATTCTAGTCTTTAAGTCATGTAACAAAATCAGTGAAACTGAGCGGTGGGGCTCCCAGGCACAGAGGCCCTTTTGTTCCCTGTTTCTTGTAAGCAAGACTCCAGCCTCCACGACCTTCCCTAGATTCCTGAGGGCAGATTTGAAAAGCTGCTAATCAAGGGAGGAGCAGCCAAGAAACCACCTGAGGCAAGATTAAAGGGACCAGAGAAGCTCATCAAGATTAGCAGACCTGGGGCTTCCCTGGTGGCACAGTGATTGAGAGTCCACCTTCGATGCAGGGGACGCGGGTTCATGTCCCGGTCCGGGAAGATCCCACGTGCTGCGGAGCGGCTGGGCCCGTGAGCCATGGCCGCTGAGCCTGCACGTACTGAGCCTGTGCTCCGCAATGGGAGAGGTCTCAACAGTGAGAGGCCCACACACCGCGGAAAAAAAAAAAAAAAAGATTAGCAGACCTGGCCACCTGAGATGAGATTAAGGACGTGCAAGCCCTGCTCACGCCCTAATCTTGTCAGAGACCCCACCTCTGAACCATTGTCATAAAACCCTCATCAAACCCTCCCGGGTTGGGACACATAGTTTTTCAAGGCAGAAGTCCAGTGTGTCTCCCTTTGCCTGGCAAAGCAATAAAGCTATCCTTCTCTACTTCACCCAAAACTCTGTCTGGGACTTCCCTGGCAGTCCAGTGATTAAGACGATGTGCTTCTAATGCAGGGGCGCAGCTTCCATCCCTGGTTGCGGAACTAAGATCCCACATGCCATGCGGTGTGGCCCAAAAAAACCCCACAATCAGAAGAAAACTGTCTCCAAGATTTGATTCGGCACCAGTGTACAAAGAGGCAGAGCTTTCGGTAACATCAGAGTCCCTTAATAGAGGGTAAGTTGGACAAATCCACATGAGACAATGTTATGCAGCCATCAAAAAAGGATGTTATAGGGCTTCCCTGGTGGCGCAGTGGTTAAGAATCCGCCTGCTGATGCAGGGGACACGGGTTCATGCCCCGGTCTGGGACGATCCCACATGCCGCGGAGCAGCTGGGCCCGTGAGCCACGGCCATTGAGCCTGCGCGTCCGGAGCCTGTGCTCCGCAACGGGAGAGGCCACAACAGTGAGAGGCCCGCGTACTGCAAAAAAAAAAAAAAAAAAAAAGGATGTTATAAAAGACAGAATTATAGACAAAGTAAGATCAGTGGTTGCCAGGGCTTGGAGAAGAGGGATGAATAAGGGAAATACATAGCATTATTAGGCCCGTGTCTTTTTTTTGTTTTGTTTTTTTGTTTTACTTTTTTTGCGGTACGCAGACCTCTCACTGCCGTGGCCTCTCCCGCCGCGGAGCACAGGCTCCGGATGCGCAGGCCCAGCGGCCATGACTCACGGGCCCAGCCGTTCCGTGGCATGTGGGATCCTCCCGGACCGGGGCACGAACCCATGTCCCCTGCATCGGCAGGCGAACTCCCAACCACTGCGCCACCAGGGAAGCCCCTAGGCCTGTGTCTTAATGGTGAATACATGACATGGGGTTGTCAAAACCCACAGAACTGTACAAAGAGTGAACCTTAATGTAAACTATGGACTTTAGCAAGTAATAGTGCTTCAATACTGATTCACTAATTGTAACAGATGTACCACGCTAATGCAGTGTGTTAATAGTGATAGTAGGGAAGGGCTTCCCTGGTGGTGCGGTAGTTAAGAATCCGCCTGCCAATGCAGGGGACACAGGTTCGCGCCCTGGTCCAGGAAGATCCTACATGCCGCGGAGCAACTAAGCCCATGCGCCACTACTGAGCCTGTGCTCTAGAGCCCGCGAGCCACAACTACTGAAGCCCGCGTGTCTAGAGCCCGTGCTCCGCAACAAGAGAAGCCCCTGCAATAAGTCCGTTCACTGCAACGAAGAGTAGCCCCCGCTCACCACAACTAAAGAACGCCTGCGTGCAGCAACAAAGACCCAACGCAGCCAAAAATTAATTAATTAATTAATTAATTTTTAAAAAATTGATAGTAGGGGAAATAATAGTGGGGCTGGGGGAATATGGGAACGCTGCACTATCTACTCAATTTGTTTCTGTAAATCTAAAACTGTTCCAAAAAATAAAGTCTAAAAAAGGATGTTAGAGTATGTAAATATGCAAAGATTATTCTAAAACATTACTAAGTTAAAAAAGAGCTACTAGCAATGTATACAATATGGTCTCATATTTTTGGTAACATTATACACACATGCACAATATAATTTTGAATCTGAAATTCTGTTTTTTTTTTTTTTTTTTTTTTTTTTTTTTTGTTTGTTTTTTTTTTTTTTTTTTTTTTTTTTCTTTTTGCGGTATGTGGGCCTCTCACTGTTGTGGCCTCTCCCGTTGCGGAGCACAGGCTCCGGACGCGCAGGCCCAGCGGCCATGGCTCACGGGCCCAGCCGCTCCGCGGCATATGGGATCCTCCCAGACCGGGGCACGAACCCGTATCCCCTGCATCAGCAGGCGGACTCTCAACCACTGCGCCACCAGGGAGGCCCGAATCTGAAATTCTGAAAGGACATATGCCAAAATATTTACAGTGGTTAAATCAGTGGAAAGATTATGGGTAATTTCTAATTTCTTTTTGTTTGCTTTTTTTTTTTTTTTTTTTTTTTTGCGGTACGCGGGCCTCTCACTGTTGTGGCCTCTCCCGTTGCGGAGCACAGGCTCCAGACGCGCAGGCTCAGCGGCCATGGCTCACGGGCCCAGGCGCTCCGCGGCATGTGGGATCTTCCCAGACCAGGGTACGAACCCGTGTCCCCTGAATTGGCAGGCGGACTCCCAACCACTGCGCCACCAGGGAAGCCCTTTGCTTGCTTATTTTAAAATGCGTTTGAACATTTTTTATTACACAAAATGCACGAATACTTTCCCATTGTAAATGGTTCAAAGAATAGGAAGTATATTTTAGGACTGTTTTGATGTGCTCCCCAGATCTCCACCCTTCAAAACTGAAACATTCATTCCCCCAGCTGCTAGCAGTGTTAATGACTGATAGTTTGCAGTTAAGCTCCCCATACAACCTTACCTGAGGTTCATTTAAAATCATGCCTTCTTCCCCAGGGCAGCCCACATTCAAAGACTGATTGGTGCAAGGGCCTCGTAATAAAGGCCTCGTTACCCTGGCTTCAAATGTTGCAGGAAGGGGGATCCCTTCCAGGACCCGAGAGTGGGTTCTTATCTAACACTCAGAAATGAATTGTCTGAGGAGACACATGTGCTGACAAAGCAAGAGACTACTGGGAAGGGGCGCCCGCGCAGAGGGCAGCAGGGGAAGGGAAACCAGGAGGACTGCTCTGCCATGTGGCTCGCAGTCTTGGGTTTTATGGTGATGGGATTGGTTTCCGCCTTGTCTCTGGCCAATCCTTCTGTCTCAGGGTCCTTCCTGGTGGTGCGGGCAGCCGCTCAGCCAAGATGGATTCCAGCGAGGAGGATTCTGGGACGTTGGTAGGCCATGTGGATTGTCATCTCCTCTCTCCTTTTGACCTTTCCCGAATCCTTCTGATTGGTGGTGGCTTGTTAGTTCCACGTTCCTTACCAGGATCTCCTGTGGTAAAATAACTCATGCAAACTGTTACTGTCTTTGCCTGGCCAGGGCAGGCAGTTTCAGTCAGTGTTTCCCCTAACACAAATAGGGACAATTCCACAGGGCCATCCTAGCTCCAGTGTTCTGCCTGGAATAGACTGAAGCTTTTTTGTGAATACATTGCAGCCTAACTTCTGCCCAGCCTTGCTTCCTTCACTCTCCCACAATGATCCCAAGAGCTTTCGCCAATAAACTTCCAAGATTCAAATTTCTGCTTCCTGGGGAACCTGATTGACAGTAATTGGTGCCAGGAGTGAGCCAAGAAAGCAAACTCTAAAATGGGATTTCAGAGATGGACCACTCACCAGCCTGTTGGCAATGAGGATTCCATCACTAGTGGCAGGTGGAGCATTGTGTAGCCTGTGGTAGTAATGCAATTGTTAAAATTTTCACCAATAGTGGGGCTTCCCTGGTGGCGCAGTGGTTAAGAATCTGCCTGCCGAAAAGGGGCTCCACAGACGGGCGCGAGTCACGACTGAAAGCGCGGAGCCCAGTGACGGGCGTGGGACGCTGGGGCTGCTGCTGCCGCCGCCAAGAAGCCTGTGTGCGAGCGCAGGTCACTGTCCACACCGCCCTTCTGGGAGCCTGTGCAGCCCGCCACTGCCGGGGTCCCGGGATCCAGGGGCGGCTTCCCTGGGAGAACGCACGGCGCGCCTCGGGCTGGTGCAACGTCACGCCGACCTCTGCCGCTGCAGGCTCGCCCCGCACTCCGTGCCCCTCCCTCCCGCCCGGCCTGAGTGAGCCAGAGTCCCCGAAGAGGCTGCTCCTTTAACCCTGTCCTGTATGAACGAAGAACAGACGCCCTCCGGCGACCTACACGCAGAGGCGGGGCCAAATCCAAAGCTGAGACCCAGGAGCTGTGAGAACAAAGAAGAGCAAGGGAAACCTCTCCCAGCAGCCTCAGAAGCAGCGGATTAAAGCTCCACAATCAACTTGATGTACCCTGCATCTGTGGAATACATGAATAGACAACAAATCATCCCAAATTGAGGAGCCAGGAGTCAGTGCTGTGCCTCTGAGGTGGGAGAGCCAACTTCAGGACACTGGTCCACAAGAGCCCTCCCAGCTCCACGTAATATCAAACGGCGAAAATCTTCCAGAGATCTCCATCTCAACACCAGCACCCAGCTTCACTCAACGACCAGCAAGCTACAGTGCTGGACACCCTATGCCAAACAACTAGCAAGACAGGAACACAACGCCACCCATTAGCAGAAAGGTGGCCTAAAATCGTAAAAAGTCTGCAGACACCCCAAAACACACCACCAGACGTGGACCTGCCCACCAGAAAGACAAGATCCAGCCTCATCCACCAGAACACAGGCACTAGTCCCCTCCACCAGGAAGCCTACACAACCCACTAAACCAACCTTAGCCACTGGGGACAGACACCAAAAACAACGGGAACTACGAACCTGCAGTCTGCAAAAAGGAGACCCCAAACACAGTAAGATAAGCAAAATGAGAAGACAGAAAAACACACAGCAGGAGAAGGAGCAAGATAAAAACCCACCAGACCTAACAAATGAAGAGGTAATAGGCAGTCTACCTGAAAAAGAATTCAGAATAATGATGGTAAAGATGATCCAAGATTCTATTTCCCAGATCCAAAATCTTGGAAATAGAATAGACAAAATGCAAGAAACAGTTAACAAGGACCTAGAAGAACTAAAGATGAATCAAGCATCGATTAAAAACACAATACATGAAATAAAAAATACTCTAGATGGGATCAATAGCAGAATAACTGAGGCAGAAGAACGGATAAGTGAGGTGGAAGATAAAATAGTGGAAATAACTGCTGCAGAGCAAAATAAAGAAAAAAGAATGAAAAGAACAGAGGACAGTCTCAGAGACCTCTGGGACAACATTAAACGCACCAACATTCGAATTATAGGGGTTCCAGAAGAAGAAGAGAAAAAGAAAGGGACTGAGAAAATATTTGAAGAGATTATAGTTGAAAACTTCCCTAATATGGGAAAGGAAATAGTTAATCAAGTCCAGGAGGCACAGAGAGTCCCATACAGAATAAATCCAAGGAGAAATACGCCAAGACACATATTAATCAAACTGTCAAAAATTAAACACAAAGAAATCATATTAAAAGCAGCAAGGCAAAAACAACAAATAACACACAAGGGAATCCCCATCAGGATAACAGCTGATCTCTCAGCAGAAACTCTACAAGCCAGAAGGGAGTGGCAGGACATAATTAAAGTGATGAAGGAGAAAAACCTGCAACCAAGATTACTCTACCCAGCAAGGATCTCATTCAGATTTGATGGAGAAATTAAAACGTTTACAGACAAGCAAAAGCTGAGAGAGTTCAGCACCACCAAACCAGCTTTACAACAAATGCTAAAGGAACTTCTCTAGGCAAGAAACACAACAAAAGGAAAAGACCTACAATAACGAACCCAAAACAATTAAGAAAATGGGAATAGGAACATACATATCGATAATTACCTTAAATGTAAATGGACTAAATGTTCCCACCAAAAGACACAGATTGGCTGAATGGATACAAAAACAAGACCCATATATATGCTGTCTACAAGAGACCCACTTCAGACCTAGAGACACATACAGACTGAAAGTAAGGGGATGGAAAAAGATATTCCATGCAAATGGAAACCAAAAGAAAGCTGGAGTAGCAATTCTCATATCAGACAAAATAGACTTTAAAATAAAGACTACTAGAAGAGACAAAGAAGGACCCTACATAATGATCAAGGGATCGATCCAAGAAGAAGATATAACAATTGTAAATATTTATGCACCAAACATAGGAGCACCTCAATACATAAGGCAAATACTAACAGCCATAAAAGGAGAAATCGACAGTAACACAATCATAGTAGGGGACTTTAACACCCCACTTTCACCAATGGACAGATCATCCAAAATGAAAATAAATAAGGAAACACAAGCTTTAAATGATACATTAAACAAGATGGACTTAATTGATATTTATAGGACATTCCATCCGAAAACAACAGAATACACATTTTCCTCAAGTGCTCATGGAACATTCTCCAGGATAGATCATATCTTGGGTCACAAATCAAGCCTTGGTAAATTTAAGAAAATTGAAATTGTATCAAGTATCTTTTCCGACCACAATGCTATGAGACTAGATATCAATTACAGGAAAAGAGCTGTAAAAAATACAAACACATGGAGGCTAAACAATACACTACTTAATAACGAAGTGATCACTGAAGAAATCAAAGAGGAAATTAAAAAATACCTAGAAACAAATGACAATGGAGACACGACGACCCAAAACCTATGGGATGCAGCAAAAGCAGTTCTAAGAGGGAAGTTTATAGCAATACAATCCCACCTTAAGAAACAGGAAACATCTCGAATAAACAACCTAACCTTGCACCTAAAGCAATTAGAGAAAGAAGAACAAAAACATCCCAAAGTTAGCAGAAGGAAAGAAATCATAAAAATCAGATCAGAAATAAATGAAAAAGAAATGAAGGAAACGATAGCAAAGATCAATAAAACTAAAAGCTGGTTCTTTGAGAAGATAAACAAAATTGATAAACCATTAGCCAGACTCATCAAGAAAAAAAGGGAGAAGACTCAAATCAATAGAATTAGAAATGAAAAAGGAGAAGTAACAACTGACACTGCAGAAATACAAAAGATCATGAGAGATTACTACAAGCAACTCTATGCCAATAAAATGGACAACCTGGAAGAAATGGACCAATTCTTAGGAATGCACAACCTGCCAAGACTGAATCAGGAAGAAATAGAAAATATGAACAGACCAATCACAAGCACTGAAATTGAAACTGTGATAAAAGATCTTCCAACAAACAAAAGCCCAGGACCAGATGGCTTCACAGCTGAATTCTATCAAGCATTTAGAGAAGAGCTAACACCTATCCTTCTCAAACTCTTCCAAAATATAGCAGAGGGGGGAACACTACCAAACTCATTCTACGAGGCCACCATCACCTTGATACCAAAACCAGACAAGGATGTCACAAAGAAAGAAAACTACAGGCCAATATCACTGATGAACATAGAGGCAAAAATCCTCAACAAAATACTAGCAAACAGAATCCAACAGCACATTAAAAGGATCATACACCATGATCAAGTGGGGTTTATTCCAGGAATGCAAGGATTCTTCAATATACGCAAATCAATCAACGTGATACACCATATTAACAAATTGAAGGAGAAAAACCATATCATCATCTCAATAGATGCAGAGAAAGCTTTCGACAAAATTCAACACCCATTTATGATTAAAACCCTGCAGAAAGTAGGCATAGAGGGAACTTTCCTCAACATAATAAAGGCCATATATGACAAACCCACAGCCAGCATCGTCCTCAATGGTGAAAAACTGAAACCATTTCCACTAAGATCAGGAACAAGACAAGGTTGCCCACTATCACCACTCTTATTCAACATAGTTTTGGAAGTTTTAGCCACAGCAATCAGAGAAGAAAAGGAAATAAAAGGAATCCAAATCGGAAAAGAAGAAGTAAAGCTGTCACTGTTTGCAGATGACATGATACTATACATAGAGAATCCTAAAGATGCTACCAGAAAACTACTAGAGCTAATCAATGAATTTGGTAAAGTTGCAGGATACAAAATTAATGCACAGAAATCTCTGGCATTCCTATATACTAATGATGAAAAACCTGAAAGTGAAATCAAGGAAACACTCCCATTTACCATTGCAACAAAAAGAATAAAATATCTAGGAATAAACCTACCTAAGGAGACAAAAGACCTGTATGCAGAAAATTATAAGACACTGATGAAAGAAATTAAAGATGATACAAATAGATGGAGAGATGTACCATGTTCTTGGATTGGAAGAATCAACATTGTGAAAATGACTCTACTACCCAAAGCAATCTACAGATTCAATGCAATCCCTATCAAACTACCACTAGCATTTTTCACAGAACTAGAGCAAAAAAATTCACAATTTGTATGGAAACACAAAAGACCCCGAATAGCCAAAGCAATCTTGAGAACGAAAAATGGAGCTGGAGGAATCAGGCTCCCTGACTTCAGACTATACTACAAAGCTACAGTAATCAAGACAGTATGGTACTGGCACAAAAACAGAAAGATAGATCAATGGAACAGGATAGAAAGCCCAGAGATAAACCCACGCACATATGGTCACCTTATCTTTGATAAAGGAGGCAGGAATGTACAGTGGAGGAAGGACAGTCTCTTCAATAAGTGGTGCTGGGAAAACTGGATAGGGACATGTAAAAGTATGAGATTAGATCACTCCCTAACACCATACACAAAAATAAGCTCAAAATGGATTAAAGACCTAAATGTAAGGCCAGACACTATCAAACTCTTAGAGGAAAACATAGGCAGAACACTCTAGGACATAAATCACAGCAAGATCCTTTTTGACCCACCTCCTAGAGAAACGGAAATAAAAACAAAAATAAACAAATGGGACCTAATGAAACTTGAAAGCTTTTGCACAGCAAAGGAAACCATAAACAAGACCAAAAGACAACCCTCAGAATGGGAGAAAATATTTGCAAATAAAGCAACTGACAAAGGATTAATCTCCAAAATTTATAAGCAGCTCAGGCAGCTCAATAACAAAAAAACAAACAACCCAATCCAAAAATGGGCAGAAGACCTAAATAGACATTTCTCCACAGAAGATATACAGACTGCCAACAAACACATGAAAGGATGCTCAACATCTTTACTCATTAGAGAAATGCAAATCAAAACTACAATGAGATATCATCTCACACCAGTCAGAATGGCCATCATCAAAAAATCTACAAACAATAAATGCTGGAGAGGGTGTGGAAAAAAGGGAACACTCTTGCACTGCTGGTGGGAATGTGAATTGGTACAGCCGCTATGGAGAACGGTATGGAGGTTCCTTAAAAAACTACAAATAGAACTACCATATGACCCAGCAATCCCACTACTGGGCATATACCCTGAGAAAACCATAATTCAAAAAGAGACATGTACCAAAATGTTCATAGCAGCCCTATCTATTTACAATAGCCCGGAGATGGAAACAACCTAAGTGTCCATCATCGGATGAATGGGTAAAGAAGATGTGGCACATATATACAATGGAATATTACTCAGCCATAAAAAGAAATGAAATTGAGCTATTTGTAATGAGGTGGATGGACCTAGAGTCTGTCATACAGAGTGAAGTAAGTCAGAAAGAGAAAGACAAATACTGTATGCTGACTCATATATATGGAATTTAAGAAAAAAAATGTCATGAAGAACATAGGGGTAAGACAGGAATAAAGACACAGACCTACTAGAGAATGGACTTGAGGATATGGAGAGGGGGAAGGGTAAGCTGTGACAAAGTGAAAGAGCGGCATGGACATATATACACTACCAAACGTAAGGTAGATAGCTAGTGGGAAGCAGCCGCATAGCACAGGGAGATCAGCTCGGTGCTTTGTGACCGCCTGGAGGGGTGGGATAGGGAGGGTGGGAGGGAGACGCAAAAGGGAGGGGATATGGGGACATATGTATATGTATAACTGATTTAATTTGTTATAAAGCAAAAAATAAAATAAATAAATAAATAAAAATAAAATAAATAAATAAATAAATAAATAAATAAAAAAGAATCTGCCTACCAATGCAGCAGACACGGGTTCGAGCCATGGTCGGGGAAGATCCCACATGCCGCGGAGCAGCTAGGCCCATGTGCCACAACTACTGAGCCTGCGCTCTAGAGCCTGCGAGCCACAACTACTGAGCCCACATGCCACAAGTACTGAAGCCCGCATACCTAGAGCCCGTGCTCCACAACAAGAGAAGCCACCACAATGAGAAGCCCGCACACCACAACAAAGAGTAGCCCCTACTCGTCACAACTAGAGAAAGCCAGCATGCAGCACTGAAGACCCAACGCAGCCAAAAATAAAATAAATAAATAAATTAAAAAAAAATTTTTCACCAATAGTAAATTGGAATGTTTTTGCCTGAGGAAAGGAATACGTGGGGCGTGGGGGAGAACAATGTACTAGGCATTTGAGAAGTAATAGGATGTTTGTCATTGAGAGTAATAAATACATTGGAGAAAGACTATAAAGGTTAAGTGTGAAAGTCAACGGGTCTTCTTGGCCACCTATAAAGAGACTATCATCTCCTGTAGCCAGAGGGCAGAAAAACTTGAGGATCAGGATCAGGATCAGGCCGAGGTCTTAATTATAAGATTTTCAGGAATTCCAGAGAATTGAAATCTCAACCATGACAAATTGGCTACATCCAGGTTAGAGTCCTGATTGAGGAGTGGAAATCGGAGGTATAGGATGTTAAAATCTAATTGCCTGTACCTCTTGAACCTCCAGTTACCCCTGTACCTCTGGGCCTTTATAAGTTACCCACTCCTTAAAGATTAGTTCTCCCAATTGCTTGAAAATGATGCAGAAATCTCTGCCTTACTACAAATGTGCCTCCCCATCTGGATCTACCCCAACATCCCAACCTGGCCATTAGACCAATAACTGGGATTAAGTAACAACACAAATGTCCAGGACCTGACAAGGGAGTAAAGGACCCTAAAAGAGCTGGAGAACATAACCAGTATGATCTGACAGAAGGTAGGAGAATATAAATGGGAATGCATTTTGAGAATTCTGAGGCTGCATCTACGTTGGGAGAAGTTGAACCTAAAATTAGATGAGGGAGAGGCTATCAATATGGGAGCATTAGAATAAAAAATATATATATGGGAGCATTTCCTAGGACACGGGCTTTAACACACTGACAAGGACCCTGAGAGACAGTGCTAACATGTTGCTAGGAAGGTTCTTGCAGAAAGCTATGTATATGAAGTAGAAATGTCAGAACCACTATGGGAGACGGTGCAAGTAGGGATCGAAGGCTCAGAGAAGAGGAAAGTTGAAGTGGATATAGCATGTAAAAACCAGAAAACTCACCGAATGACCATTCCACAGGAGGACCCTGAGGAATGCTCTGGGGAAAGGGGCATTGGCATCACTGAGAAGCTTAGTGGTGGCTACTTCTGCATTTTCAGAACAGGGCTCCTTGGTAGCAATAGGAATGGTAGTGAAACGGGAGGGAAGGAGGTAGAGCACGACCTTTGAAAGAATGACATAACCCGAGGACATGACATAAACTGATTAGAACCAACTGGGTCCAAGATGGCAGACAAGTCAACTTTTTCCACTAGACCTTGAGCCTCAGTATACACTTACATCAGCAAGCTAAATGACACACCAACAGGCGCCATGACAGTTCCAAGACCGACCATAATGATCAAAACGTGGGCTGTGGCCCAATTCCTGGAAATCCCCACCCTTCCCTAAAATAGCTGGAATATTCCTCCCACTCATTAGCCTATGAAATTACCCACTCCTATAAAAACTGACAACCCCATACCCTGCTGCCTTTCTCACCTTCTGAGATGGCCCACACTCTGTCTGTGGAGTGTGTTTCTCTCTAAATAAATCCACTTCTTACCTATCACTTTGTCTCTCACTGAATTCTTTCTGCAATGAGACATCAAGAACCTGAGCTTCATTAAGTCCTGAAACCAGGTGTGTGGTCTCAGTTGGAAGATTATGGGTTTTGGCCACGTTCGAGTCCTGGCACATTGGTTCAAGTCCCAATCTGAGGTGCATGGTTTCATCAGGATCCCAAAATAATAAGAGGCCAGATGGCAGGACTTAACCATCAAAAGCGCCATGGAAAAGGAGAACCAGAAATGTACATAGTGGCCCCATTGAATCTGATGCTGAATAACACACTAAGCTGCATGTGACTAGGCTGAAACTCCATAAGGCTAGATAAATACCTTGTCAAAGATAAACAAAGCCAGATGCTAGCTAAAGTGGTAAGGACAAATTTTCATCTGTAACATACTGTTGCAACAGGGAAGAGAGTCCAGCATGAACCAAGCTTAACTTTGATTGGTACAAGGGTGACTGGGAGACAATGAGGGAGTAGGCAGGGAGAAAGGTAGAGGCCTGAAAAGACTAAGGGAATTAAAAAATTACAAAGGCCAGGGTAAATGCCAGTTAAGTCAGCTATGTCTGTTAGCTGGCAATTATCTAAGTCTATCCTTCAACAGAGCCTGGGAGAGCCTTATCTATCCTGATGATTACATTTCAAAGGAATAGCCTTGAGAAAGACACTTTGGGGTTATAAAAGATGTAGATACATCTCAAAAGGACAGAAGAAAGGCTCATAATTGTAAGCCCTTTTTAGTGCATGTGTTAGGGGAAACACTAACTAAAACCCGCCCTCTCTGGCCAGGCAAGATAGTAGCCACTTGCATGAGTTATCTTAGAATAGGAGGTCCTGGTAAGGAACGCGGAACTAACAAGCCACCACCAATCGGAAGAATTCGGGAAAGGTCAAAGGGAGAGAGGAGATGCCAGTCTACATGGTCTACCAACCTCCCAGAATCCTCCTCGCTGGAATCCATCTTGGCTGAGCGGCTGCCCGCACCACCAGGAAGGACCCTGAGACAGAAGGATTGGCCAGAGACAAGGCGGAAACCAATCCCATCACCATAAAACCCAAGGCTGCGAGCCACGTGGCAGAGAAGTCCTCCTGGTTTCCCTTCCCCTGCTGCTCTCTGCGCGGGCGCCCCTTCCCAGTAAAGTCTCTTGCTTTGTCAGCACGTGTGTCTCCTCAGACAATTCATTTCTGAATGTTAGATAAGAGCCCACTCTCGGGCCCTGGAAGGGGTCCCCTTTCCTGAAACACAGGAAAGAGCGGTCAGGGGCCTATTGTCAGGTGTTGGATAAAACAAATTCCTTTGGTAACTTTGAGCTTTCTCGGGCACTTTAAGGAGAATTATTCTAAGGATGCACCCTTGAGCTGTTAGAAACAATGTTAGTGTTTGTGTAAGACTTTTAATGTGGGGGAAGGGGTCTGAACAAAATAATTTGTGCTGAGAGTCTATAGATTTTATAGGCCAAAATTGAGTCCATGAATAAGAGGGCGAGGGCTCAGAGGAGCCTGGCTAGAGTTTAATCAAAGAGAGTCTTTGTCAGACTATAAGAGAACTGTTGGCTGAACAAGTCCCAGAGCTCACACAGGGCTGAAGGAAGTTCAGTTTCCAACCAGAGAGGAGAGAACCCATTGAAAACCTGGGGAATTTAGTAGAGAGGCCCAGAGGATCTCACCTTAAAGTGGGACTGAACAAGCCCTAGAGCAAAAGCTGCTCTAGACCTTTCCCAACAAATGTTAAAAATAAGCCTTGAAAGGATCAAGCTTATCTGAAAGTAATTTAACAGCAAGCCAAAACAAGAGTCAATGCTACATAAAGGGAAAAAAAAATCCAGACTCTCAACAATGTAACATTCACAATCTCTGGCATGAAATTTTTAAAAATGCAAGACATGCAAAGAAGCAGAAAAATGTGACCCAGAACCAGGAGAAAAAAAATCAGCCATTAGTCCAATCAAAAAGACGTCTCTTGTGGTCCAGTGGGTAAGACTCCACGCTCCTAATGCAGGAAGCCCGGGTTCAATCTCTGGTCAGGGAACTAGATCCCACATGCATGCTGCAACTAAGTCCACATGCCGCAATTAATAAGCCCGCATGCTGCAACTAAAAGATTCTGTGTGCCGCAAGGAAGATCCAGCGCAGACAAAATAAATAAATTAATTAAATAAATATATTTTTTAAAATGGCCTGGGACTTCCCTGGCAGTCCAGTGGTTGGGACTCTGAGCTTCCACTGCAGGGGGTGTGGGTTTGATCCCTGGTTGGGGAACTGAGATCTTGCGTGCCACGTGGTGCATGTGGCCAAAAAAAAAAAGGGGGCAGAACGCCTAAATAGACATTTCTCCAAAGAAGATATACAGATGGCCAACAGGCACATGAAAAGATGCTCAACGCCACTAATTATTAGAGAAATACAAATTAAAACTACAATGAGATTGGGACTTCCCTGGTGGTACAGTGGTTAAGAATCCACCTGCCAGTCAGTGCAGGGGACACAGGTTCGAGCCTGGTCTGGGAAGATCCCACATGCCACGGAGCAACAAAGCTCGTGCACCACAACTGCTGAGCCTGTGACCTAGAGCCTGTGAGCCACAACTACTGAGCCCGTGTCTAGATTACCTTAAAATACTTGAATTGAAAGGGGAAAAATATTGACTAGAATCTAAAGAAGTTTCAAGAGAAATGTTTATCTGTTCCTAAAGTAATTACTCCTTTCATAAAATCATTACAAAATTAAATTTAAAATTTTTTAATTAAACAAAATAATTAAATTAAAATACTATAAAAATATGCAGGTGTTTCTGAAGAGCATTCCTGATTAAATTTATTTTTGACCTAGGTTATCACTGTACATTAATTTTTCACCATATCTAGATAAATTAAAAGTTATGAGAGAAAAAGAAGTGAGGAAGGAACACTATATGTCAACACGTTTTTTTTTTTTTTAATTTATTTATTTATTGGCTGTGTTGGTTCTTCCTTGCTGAGTGTGGGCTTTTCTCTAGTTGCAGCGAGCAAGGGCTACTCTTTGTTGCGGTGCATGGGCTTCTCACCACGGTGGCTTCTCTTGTTGCAGAGTGCGGACTCTAGGCGCACAGGCTTCAGTAGTTGCGGCACATGGGCTCAGTAGTTGTGGCTCACGGGCTTTGCTGCTCCGCGGCATGTGGGATCTTCCCAGACCAGGGCTCGAACCCGTGTCCCCTGCATTGGCAGGCGGATTCTTAACCACTGCACCACCAAGGAAGTCGCAACGTCAACACGTTTTATTACACTTAGCACTATGAACTCAAGCAGACCAAAAAAAAAAGATGTTACAAAATTTAATGGTACCAAATTATAACAATTTCTGTCCTAGGTTTATTAAATATTTTATTTTCTCTAGTTTACTACTAATTTTTGTAATTACTGGTTTTTATTGAAGAAGCAATTTTATCATGAATATGATTTTAAAAATTAAGTAGAACAAAAGGATATGCAGTGAAAAGTCTCCCTCATAGATAGTAGAGTGATGTTATCAATTTCTTATGTAAATTTCTGTAAGTACATCTTTTTACCAGGAGGAAGCCTATTACACACAATGTACTGTATATTTTTTCTTTCTTTTTTATTACTTTACATTATATCTTAGAGGTCATTCCATATTAGCACATTCTACCTTATTCTTTTCCAACAGTTTCAGAGTATTCCATTTTATTGATATTTCAGAACACTATCCATTCATTAATTCAACAAGTATCTATCTTTTGTGCATCCACTCTGTGCGAGGGAGAGAGCAGAGGACCGTTCAAATTCATGAGAAGGGGGACACTTAGGGAATAGCAGGTGCAAAGGTCAAAGACAAGAACAAGCTTGGCATGTTCAAAGGGCACAAGGCCAGTGTTGGTGAAGAGCAGTAAGCAAGGATGAGAGTGGAAGGGAATGAGATTGAAGAAGTGGCCAGGAGCCAGATCGTACAGTCTTGTAAGGTCGTGGAAAGACTTTAGTGCTATTCAAAACATGATGGGAAATCATTGGAAAGTTGAGAGCTGGATGTGGCATGATCTAACTTATAATTTTAAAAGATCACATTGGCTTCCAGGTGGTGAATGGATCGTAATGGGCAAGAATGAGAACATGGAGAGCAGTTAGGAAATGATTACAGTAGTCTTGGCGAGAGATGATGGTAGCTTACACTAGTGAAGTAGTAAAGAGTTGAAGGTGATCAGATCCTGCAGCTTTTAAATGTAGAACTGGTAAGAATTGCTGATGTATTGGTAACATCAACTGAATCAATGGTCTAGACCTAATTCCAGCCTAAGTACAACAGAAGTCCACTGTTTAGGTTGTCCTGAAACACTGGAACATTCTGTATGTGAGGAGGACATGAGAGTATGGGGGATTGCTGGGAGGAGGTAAGCAGATAAGATAGAACTAACATTTACCTAACATCTGTGCAGCAATTATGGTTCTGAGGTTGCTAGTAACAGAAACTGTCTCTGGCTAATACGATATAGAAAAAGGAAGTCATTGGAAGGACATGGGGTGCTCACAATCTTGAAAGAACAGCTGGACCACCAGGCCTTAGAAAAGACAAGAACCAGGTGGCTCCAAGGATCTAGATAACACCTGGGAAGAATCAAATCCAACCATTTTTCATCTCTGTTTCACTCTGCAAAGGGTTCACATTATAGGAATCAAGGGTCTGGCTAGTCTAAGTTGGGTCATAAGCCCACTTGCCCTGGGCAGAAGGGCACCTTGACTGCCAGATCCACCATTAGAGAGTGCAGTGGGGGAAAGGGAGCTCTCCAAAGAAAAATCAAAATATGCTACTAGAACAAGGGATACTGGAACTGGCAAAAGCAATAGATTCCACCACTACTTAGATGTGCTAGGCATACAAATACATCATCTTGTTTACTCCTCACAATAACCCTGTGTGATAGGTATTAATATCTCTCAGAAAGACTCAAAGATGTGTTGGAATTTGTCCACCATCATGAAGCAATTAGGCAGCATAAACAGCATTTGAACTCAGGTCAAAACCCTACTTTCAAAACCCATACTCTTTCTGTTACAGCATGCTATTCCACTGGGTAGAAGATTAAATTTCTACTCCTTCTCAGTTTTCCCATCAGTAGAAAGAAGTAATTACTTGCTCTGGGTGTCCTGAGTAGCTTGGATATCTTAGCTAACAGGGTTGCAGAGCATCCAGGGCTCTCTTGGAAGTGAGTGACCTCCTACTTCCTTTGTTTCTTCTGTCATTGATTAGAAGATGAAGAAAAAAAAAGCATGGTGTAATGAAATACATAATATTAGCCATTTTTCAAATGCTAACTATGTTCTAAGCAAGGCTTTAATGTGGCGATGTTTTGGCTGCTTTTGATTACATTCACCGTTTCAGAGGCCCCAGATCTCTGGGGCCACCAGAGGGAACTGGAGTGGGAGAGCAAGAGGAGGGGTTCTTCCCATCACACAGGAGCCAGTCTCCATAGTTTATCACTTTATTACTCCAAGCCCAGCTCTGTCCACAGGTTCCTGTGGCCACGGGCATGCTGATGGACCTGGCCCTTGTGGGTGTGTGTTCTCTCGACCCTCACCTGCCTGAACCCCATGCAAATATTAAAGTCCCAAATGAGGGCCTCCTGCTTAGGCGACTGAAGTTCAGGTCTCTGTGGCTAAAACATTGGGCGTTCATGGTGGGGTCCCCATTTCTGACAGGCAAGGTGATGAAGTGAGGAAGAGTATGACAGGCCAAAGGACCAGAGCCTGTAAAGCCTTGGAGGTGCACCTGAGCCAGAAGCATTCACAAACCTGGGGTGCGACTCCTGTCTGCAGGGATCAGAGAGTGTGAGGAGGGGTCACACCTGCCATAGCAACCTGAGCATTTGGACTCTCAGTCTGAGTATTTGGGGAGACTTGGAGGGTTGTGAATAAAAGAGAACATGATCTAGGTTATGGTTTTAATGTATTTCAACGGCTGCTTAGGGAGGAACAGAGACGTGAGTGATGAGGGTGGGGCAAGACCTGTGAAGAGGCTACCACCATAGACTCCAAAGAATGACGCTGGTCTCTAGACCAGAGCAGCGGCTAGAGGAAGAATATAAGTAATAAGATTCCTGATAAATCGAGTGAAGGACAACCGAGATTTGGGGGGGAGGGGTTGTCTATTTTGTTTTGTTTTGTCTTGTCTTGTTTTGGCTGAACATCTGCAAGAGTTGAGATGGAGAAACCAGTGCGGGCAGCAGACTTCAGGGAGAAATGAGGAGCTGGATTTTGGACCTGCTCTTTCTGAGGTGTTAAAGCAGAGACGACATATAGGCAGCTGGAATCTCTGGTCTGGAGTTGAGGGAGGGGTAGCTGGCACAGTCCATGTGGTGACAGCTTAAGTCCTGGAGCAGGACCAAGGCTGGATCTCAAATTTAGAATGGAAAGGCTTGTCACTTTTCTGTGAGACAGGCTGTGAGATGAAGGAAAAGAGGGCTGGGGCTGTGGATTGTGGGGGAAGGGAGGCAAGGCAGTGCGGGTGGCACTTTCTGAGGCTGCCTACAGATGGAAGGGTCCTGTGGTTCCCAGGCTCTCTGGGGGAGGGGAGGGTGTATGGAGTGAGGAGCCCTGCCTAGGATGAAGATGGAGATGGATGTGTGAATTGGTGTCAATTTACTGCTCTCGGGACGCAGAAGACTGTTCACCCCTGAAGATCCAGGGAAAGTTTAGCCAAGCTGATGCAGCAGCTCAGGCCCTCAAGGGCACAGGTGCCTCAGTTTCTCTCCCAAGAAACTACAAGTTTAAAGCTGTACAGCTTTGGGACTTCCCTGGTGGCGCAGTGGCTAAGAATCCGCCTGCCGATGTAGGGGATACAGGTTCGAGCCCTGGTCCACAAAGATCCCACGTGCCGCGGAGCAACTAAGCCCGTGCACCACAGTTACCGAGCCTGCGCTCTAGAGCCGGTGCTCTGCAGCAAGGGAAGCCACCGTGATGAGAAGCTCACGCACCGCAACAAAGAGCAGGCCCCACTCGTGGCAACTAGAGAAAGCCCGCGTGCAGCAACAAAGACCCAACGCAGCCAAAAATAAATAAATAAATGTTATTTTTTTTAAAGTCTACAATAACAAATGCTGGAGAGGGTGTGGAGAAATGGGAACTGTTCCACACTGTTGGAGGGAATGTAAGTTGGTGCAGCCACGATGGAAAACAGTATGGTGGTTCCTCGAAAACCGGCTCCGCACGGCATGTGGGATCTTCCTGGACCAGGGCTCTAACCTCTTGAGCTCACAGCTGATTCCCCGGAAACGTCACACTCAGAAACAGGATGAAGTTTCTGTAAAACCCAGACAGAGGGAAAAGCAAGGTCCCACATAATGGACTTTGTGCCAGGACCAGCCCTGAGCCAAGCTCTGAACCAAGCTCTGAACCAAGGGACTTGGCTTATTCAAGTAAAGAAGGGGGCTCCGGAAGGCTGGGCGTGGGGAGGTAGGCTGCAGATCAGTCAGAGAAATGACTAGGTAGAGTGAACAGTGAGATACAAAAAAGAGAATTTGTTAAGAAAAGTGGGCCACCCTTTGAGGAAACTTCATTTTCTACTCCTCTTGCCCTCATCTTTAGCTCTATTTTCTTTCTTTCCCATATTCTTGGGAGAGTAGGGAGGAGTAGATGAAGTTGAAAGGAGATTGCTGCTCAATGGCAAAAAAAAAAGCAATAATTTAAACCAACTTTCTCCTCTTCCCAAACAGCCCACAATCAGTGTCATTCTAAATGGTAAATAGGAATCTGAAAACTTCATTTTTGCTCATGATTTTTCATTATAGAGAATCAATTTTAACCAGATCAATATACTATCATTACTAGAATTCTGCTGTAATGTCATTAACCTGCATTTGAGTGTAGAAAAGATATTTCCTTGCTCACCCTGATGACTCAGGCTTCAACTTAAGTCAGGTCTGCAAAAGGGAGATAAAGGGGCAGAAGTCTCTATGGAGAGAGGAAAAAAACACTCCTTCAGCCAGAGTAGGTTTCCACCCAGATGCAGCTCTTGGATATTGGTTGGTGGCCAAGAGTGGGAGGATGTCAAACGGTCCCCTGATGTTTGCCAATGCCCAGGGTATTGGGGCACAGCTGGATGGGAAGGATTTCTGCCTAGAGCTCCAGCTCCCAGCTCTACTCTCTGACAAAAGTGATCCCATAGCCAGATGATAGGGAATGGGGAGTAAGGAAGTCTGGAGAAGAGGAGGACTGGCCAGATTAGCAGGCAGTCCCTTCACCAGAGCAGGGGCTTGTGTGTCAAAGCAGGGCACAGATGGTCTTCCAAGTAATTAGAGAAATTAAATCCCCAGCATTTTTTAATCCCTGTACATCCAGACTGCTAAAAAAAAAAGAAAAAGAAAGGAAGGAAAGGAAGGAGGGAGGAAGGAAGGAAGGGAGAGAGGGAGGAGGGTGAAAGGCTCTTTGACTCGCTTGGGCAAAGGGGTACATCTTGACATTCCTTCCCAAAAGCACTAAGGTTTCTCATCTTCCTCTTTTACAATTTCCTGAATCATGTTTCATCCTTTGTCTCTTCCTCTAGCCCCCACCCTCTCCCATCCGGCTCATATAATTAGGAGAATTGGCTGAAATATAATCTCTTGGCTGAGGCCAGAAATTTCTCCCTTATAGGTTCTTGCTGATTGTTTCAGCTGAATTCCCATTAATAGTAGAAAAACTTCATTATCAACATCCTCAGTAATGTTACAACTTGACCTGGGAGCCTGGGATAGTGATTACTACTTGATTTTGACCCCATCCTTAACTAGTTGTGAAGGATGAGTGAACCCTTTGTCACTAGCTCTGACTACACATTTATGGTGACAGGTGTAAGAGGTACCTCTCGTCTCTGGCCAAGGAGAAGGGGCTTTACAAAGAACCAGAGGGACAGATGCCCTTAACAGAGCTACCTGTTCCTAGAATGAACTTCCTAGACTGTGATGGGGCTTTGTGAGTATTATCTCACCACTACAGAAGGTGAACAGTGTCCCTAACAGTGTGATATAGGGGAAAGACTGTTGGATTGGGTGGCAGTAGATATGGTTTTAGTCCTGCCTCTGCCATAATTCACTGTGTTGCTTCTGCAACTTGCCTTACCTCTCTGAGCCTCAAATTCCTCCTTTGTAGAATGGAGATGATATTGTCTATTTCTCAGGGTTTTTGAAAGGCTTAAGCAGAATAGTGCTGTGATAGTGTTTTGAAAAGCATAAAGAGTTATAAAATAGGGCCTCCCTGGTGGCGCAGTGGTTGAGAGTCCGCCTGCCGATGCAGGGGATACGGGTTCGTGCCCCGGTCTGGGAGGATCCCGCGTGCCACGGAGCGGCTGGGCCCGTGAGCCATGGCCGCTGGGCCTGCGCGTCCGGAGCCTGTGCTCCGCAGCGGGAGAGGCCACAGCAGTGAGAGGCCCGCGTACCGCAAAAAGAAAAAAAAAAAAAAAAAAAAAAAAAAGAGTTATAAAATAGAATAGAATATTATTTTATCCATCTTTTCCCCTAATCATTCTTTTATATTTTAAATGTATGAATAGGTCCCTCATCCCAGATACTTACTCCTGGGAGAACAAAGTTGAACTGAATGATTTCAGAAGTTACCAAGCATGGACTGAAATGGATTTGAAGAGATGTGGATCATTGGGCCATGATTTAGCAGGTTCACTGAGGGTGTGTGTTCGCTCATTCACACAACAAATGAGGCAGAAGTGAAGGTGTCCTTTTCTGCTGCCACAACAGACTGTAAAAGCCTCTGGCCAACTATTTTATCTAACTACCATGCTGAAGAGTCAGCTGGTACTAGGGCAGGAGAAAAGCAGCTGCTGCTCTGCTCTTCGTGCAGATTTTAGGATGCTGGTTTGGAAGATTTTAAAAAATATCTCCAGCTGCCTGGAAAGCACCATTCACAAGGCTAAAATGTAGCAATTAGCTGCTTTTTTCAGACTAGCAAATATTTTAAAAATTGATAATACTGAGTGTTGGCTGGGATGTGGGAAAATAGACACTCTCATAAGGAAAGTGTAAATAGCAGAATCTTTGGAGGATGATGTGGCCTTTCTACTCTATCCCAAATTTCACAACACAATCAGGCTATGGAAAGGAAGAAGGATTCCCTAGATCCTGAAAGTCTGCTTTATAATAATTCTTAACATGTTTAAAGCATTTTATAATTTATATATGTGATCTTATGTGATCCACAGTGTAAGTCAATACATGTATGTAATCATACATCAATTTGACAAATAAGGAAACCAAGGTTCAGATGTATTCCCTTGATTTGTTCAGAGTCTTACTGTTAGGAAGTGGTGGAGGTGGGATTAAGAACCCTAAATTCCAGTTGGTGCTCCTTTTCCTACACAGCAAAATGGACAGAACACAAAGGAGGGATCTTCTTACGAGAAGGGACCAACAATACTTTCTGGAATAGGATGGAACATAAGTCAATTTTTTAAAAAGAAACATCTGGGTAGGCATAACATCTGCCAAAGTGTCACTTAGATGTTTTTGATATGCCCTGTGGATTGTCAAGACTTGTTTGGTCGCAAGTGACAGAAACTCTACTTAAACTGCAGCAAGTTCCCAGACAAAGTCATCAGGCTTGGCTTTTATCCCTTGGTTCTGTTTTCCTCAGTGTTGACTTTTTTTTAGTTAGGCTCCCCCCATGGCAAACTCATCCCAGCAGCTCCAGCCGTATACTCTTCTAGTGTAGTAACCCCAGCATTATGAAAGTCTTTTTCCCAATACCTCCAGCTTTTTTTTTTTTTTTTTTTTTTTTGTGGTTTGCGGGCCTCTCACTGCTGTGGCCTCTCCCGCCGTGGAGCGCAGGCTCCGGACGCGCAGGCCCAGCGGCCACAGCTCACGGGCCCAGCCGCTCCGTGGCACGCGGGATCCTCCCGGACCGGGGCACGAACCCGTGCCCCCTGCATCGGCAGGCGGACCCCCAACCACTGCGCCACCAGGGAAGCCCTACCTCCAGCTTTGACCAGAACTGGATTACGTATGCAATATGCAATCCTGGGGTCAAATGACCGGGTCAGCCCCAGGCCAAACCCCATGACCTGAAATTGAAAGTAAAAACAGGATTCTGTTACCAAAAGCATGGATACTGAGAAGACCAAAACAATACTTACAATACTCTGTAAAGTAACATAGAGAAGTTAGTCATTTTGATTGGAAAAGGGGAACATAAGCCTTTTGTGATTCCCACATTGAAGACTTCCTCAAAACACCCTTTTATGGAAAAAGAGAAAGCTTCCCAGGAAAAATACGGTTCCTCTATTCCCTACAAATCGATTTGTACAAGGAAAGCAATACCCTCTGCCCACTGTGACCAGGAAGACGTCCTGTCCACTGCTTGTCCAGATGCCTACTGCCTCACTGTGCTCTGTGGGGAGCCTCTGAGGAAGGAAATGGTTTCCATACTTAGAGGTGTTTCACTGGTGGCTAGATTAAGCAGGAAGAACATAGAAGATGTGAATCTGTTGATACGTCTAGAGCTAAAAATCTGGAACCAAGGGGATATGGAAGAGCAAATGTGTGTGTATATGTGTGTTTGTGTGTGTATATACATTTATGTATAACTGTAGGAAACAAAGGATAGATCAGAAGAGGGGAAGGGAAGGAAAAAAAAGAAAGAAGAAAGGAAAAAGTGAGAATTTGTCCTTCTAAGTATGTTCCATATCCTCATTGCCTTTCTTCTCTTCTTCCTGCTTTTATTAGTTAGGATATTGACTAGATGGAGACAAAAATATCCATGACTTAATCAAGGTAGAAGTTCTGTTTCTCTCCCAGGTAAAACTCTGAACTAGTAGACTGTGCAGGGCTGATCAGAAGCACTGTTCCCCAAGGTCATCCTGGTACTCAGTTCTAGCCATCTTGTTCTAGCCATCTAGTTCCCTGGTCAGGGAACTAGCTCCCACATGCATGCCACAACTAAGGAGCCCATGTGTCACAACTAGGGAGCCTGTGAGCCACAACTAAGGAGCCCTGGAGCCTCAACTAAGGAGGCTGCCTGCCACAACTAAGACCCAGTGCAACCAAATAAATAAATAAATAAATACTTTTTTAAAAAAAATTATTTATTTTATTTATGTATTTTTGGCTGCATTGGGTCTTCATTGCTGCATGCGTGCTTTCTCTAGTTGCGGAGAGCAGGGGCTACTCTTTGTTGTGGTGTGTGGGCTTCTCATTGCAGTGGCTTCTCTTGTTGCAGAGCACGGGCTCTAGGCATGTGAGCTTCAGTAGTCATGGCACGCAAGCTCAATAGTTGTGGCTCACGGGCTCTAGAGTGCAGGCTCAGTAGTTGTGGCGCACAGGCTTAGTTGCTCCGCGGCATGTGGCATTTTCCCAGACCAGGGCTCAAACCTGTGTCCTCCGCATTGGCAGGCAGATTCTCAACCACTGCACCACCAGCGAAGCCCAATAAATACTTTTTTTAAAAAGTCCCCTACTATTATTGTGTTAGTGTCAATTTCTCCCTTTACTTTTGTTAATATTTGCTTTATGTATTTAGGTGAACTTATGTTCCAAACTTATGCCAAAGTTATGGCCATAGTGTGTGATAAGTGCTTAGTTAAGATGGAAAAGGCATTAAATATGTACAATAAGATATTTTGAGAGAGACCACATTCACATAACTTTTATTATAGTATGTTGTTATAATTGTTCTATTTTATTATTATTCTTGTTTATCTTTTCCTGTGCCTAATTTATAAATTAAACTTGAGCATAAGTATGGATGTACAGGAAAAAAGCATAGTGTATACAGGGTTCAGTACTATCCACAGTTTCAGCCATCCTCTGGGGGTCTTGGAACATATACCCTGTGGATAAGGGGAGACTGGTCTATATCCATAAATGTTTTATTATCCATTTCTTTTTTTAAAAACCCAGAATACGGGCTTCCCTGGTGGCGCAGTGGTTGAGAGTCTGCCTGCCGATGCAGGGGACACGGGTTCGTGCCCCGGTCCGGGAGGATCCCACATGCCGCGGAGCGGCTGGGCCCGTGAGCCATGGCCGCTGGGCCTGCATGTCCGGAGCCTGTGCTCCGCAACGGGAGAGGCCACAACAGTGAGAGGCCCGCGTATCGCAAAAAAACAAACAAACAAACAAAAACAGAATACTATTATCAATAACACTTGAAAATAAAAATAAATTGTTAATATTATGAAAAATTAATACTATGTTAAAACTTTGAGTAGGGCACTTTTAATCCATGTTACCCTACATGAACAGATTTCCTAGCTGCCTTTTCTGCTTCCAGACCCTTAAGTTTGGTGTTTTAAAACTCTATGATCAGAACTTTCCTGGCAATCCAGTGGTTAAACCTCTGTGCTCCCACTGCAGGGGGCACAGATTTGATCCCTGGTCAGGGAACTAACATCCTGCATGCTGCTGTGTGATACAGCAAAACAAACAAACAACAATAAAAACAAACAAACATCAATGATCAATTAGGCAGATATATAGAAATGAGAATAGACACAAGGATCCTTGTTCCAGTTCCAATTCCCTGTTCATTCAGTTCTGCAAGATACACTTGAACTTCCTACTTCATCGGAAACTAGTTTTTTTCACCTATAAATGGGTCTTTCCAATCACAAAGCTAGCTTTTGTATGATCATTTTTTTATTGGCCACCAGCAAACAGAATGAGTGCTACTCTAAAGAGGTTGGAGGTGATGATATTAAGTAGAGGGTAAGGTAGCTTCGGAAATTTCTCTATCATAATTGCAGCAATTTTCCAACAAGTGCAGCAATTTTCCTGCCAGAAAGACCTTGCCAGTCTTCCTCTATCAATGTGCTATACCTAAAAGAATCTGGCCCATGTTGGCTATAAGATTTTTGATTTACCTCCTCAACAGAAAGCTCTTCTGAGAACAGTTTATTCAAAGTAGTTGACAATGATAATATGCAGTAGCAGTAATGATAACAATGTGTTGAAATAGATAACACTCATGCTGCTAAAGGGTGCAAACTGACATGAACTTTCTGAAGGGCAATCTATCAAGAGCCTTAAAAATGCTTATACCCATTGACTTAGTACTCTTACTTCTGGGAATTTATCCCATGAAATCAGAGATATGCACAAAGATTTCTCCAGGAGCCTGCATATTCTCTAAATCAGCATGTAATATTTAGTGCTGTTTCTTCAATACCCAATATTCATAGGTCCAGGAATCAAGGGGTAAAAATAGGAGTGGCACCCTCACTGTTATGCCTAGTAATCTACTAGCAAAGTGTTTGCTTTCTGTCCCCATGACCTAATGCTCTGCTTTGTCTAGAAATCTTAGTTCCAAAGGGAAGAATGCATCTGCTGGGAGATAACAACGATTCCATTGAACCAAAGTTAAGACTGCCACCTGGCTAATTTGAGCTCCTCATGCCTCCAATCAACAGGCAAAGAAGGGAGTTACTATACTGGCTGGGGTGATTGATCCTGATTACCAAGGGAAAGTTGGACTGCTACTATACAGTGGAGTTATGGAAGATTACATCTGGAATACAGGTGATCTCTTAGGGAGTCTCTTAGTATTACCAGGCCCTGTAATTAAAGCCTATGGAAAACTACAACAACCCAATTCAGGCAGGACTACTTATGACCCAGATTCTTCAGGAATCAAGTTTTAACTCCTCCTACCACAAAATACCACAACCAGCTGAGGCGCTTGCTGAGGGCAAAGGGAGTATGGAATGGGTATTGGTAGAAGCTATTAGCTATGACCACGTGACCAGTTGCAGAAACAAGGAGAAGACTGTAAGTTTATGCATAATCCCTTTTTTGTTCTGAATATGTTTGTGATGTGTATCAAATATCTTTGTTTCTTCCCTCTCTTATCCACCTGTCATATAACATAAGATGCGTTAATAAAGTTACCTTTACATCAAAGTATTTCAGTTACAGGATATCAAGGAGAAGAGTGAACATCACCCAGAGATTTTGTGTCCTCTTCCGGGGAAAGAGTTGGTGTATTTTTGGTTGTATGCAGGATAGTTGTATTATGTTAGGCAAAAGTATGATTTTGTTATTGTCCTTATCTGGAGATTAAGTATAGCTTAAGGAGTTAAGTATAGGTGTCAAGTTAACAAGGGGTGGACTGGGATAATTAGTTTTATCTGTCAACTTGGCTAGGCTGTAGTACAGTTATTTAATCAAACATTAGTCTAGGTGTTGCTGTGGAGGTATTTTGTAGATATGGCCAATATTCTACTTAGTTAACAATACTGTGTTGTACAGTTGAAAGTTACTAAGATAGTAAATCTTAAAAGTTCTCATCACACATAAAGAAAGGTAACTATGTGAGGTATGGATGTGTTAGTTAACCTTAACTTAATTGTGGTAATCGATAAAGAAAATTGCAGTCTTCCTCCTGTGTTTTTTTTTCCTAACAAGCAATTAACTCAATTCTGACACTATAGTGTCAGATCCCACGGGTTAAGGGCTCAGTCCCTCAAACTGCCCCCTACTTCAGATATGAATCACAAGTAATAGGTCACCAGGTTACCCACAACTTCTGTTCGACTTGGATACAAACTGGGGATTCCCATGACTTCCACTGCCTTGGATTTGATTATTTGCTGGAACAGCTCACAGAACTCAGGGAAATGCTTACACTTAAAATTATTATATAACAAAGGATATGATAAAGAATACAGATAAACAGCCAGATGAAGAGATACATCAAGGTGGTATGGGAGAGGCCTGAGCACAAGAGCTTCTGTCCCTGTAGAGTTGGGAGTGTGTTGCCCTCCCAGTATATGGATGTATTCACCAACCTGAAGTCCCCTGAACACTATATTATTGGGATTTTTATGGCAACCTCATCATGGTAAGTATGATCGATTATTAGCTTCATTCTCTCCTCTGGAAAATTGGAGGTGGGAATGAGAATTCCATGCTTCTAATCATGGCTTGGTCTTTCTGGTGACTAGCCTCTCCCCAGGAGCCAGCCAAGAGTCACCTCATTAAAACAAAAGACATTGCTATCACCCAGAAAATTCCAAGGGATTTAGGAAACCTGTCAGGAAACAGGATCAAAGACTAACTATTAGAACAAAAGATGCTCCTAGTGCTCTTATGTAATTTCTCAGGAAATTACAGGGTTTTAGGAGCTCTGTGCCAGGAACTAGAGGCAGAGATCAATATATATTTTTCCTATTTTTCACATAATCATTTTGCAGTATCTATGTATATCAAGTCATCATGTTGTACACCTTAAACTCACCATAAGGTATATGTCAATTATGTTTCAATGAAACTGGAAAAAAATTTTTTCAATTTTACTATCAGTTGATTTTAAGTAATGAAGCTTACCCTTGATAATGTGGGTGGGCCTTATTCAATCAGTTGAAAGCCCTTAAGAGGAAAACAGATTTCCCTGAGGAAGAACTTCTGCCTCCAGACTGCCATATCAACTCTTGCCTGAGTGTTTCCAGCTTGCCCTGCAGATTTCAGACTTGCCAGCCTCCACAGTCACGTAAGCCAATTCTCTGAAATAAATCTCTCTCTAATATCTCTCTCTCCCTCTTTCTCTCCTTCTGAGATATATATATATATACATATATAATATTAATATCCTTATATTATATATAAATATATACATATATCCTCTGGTTCTTTTTCTCTAGAGAACCCTGCCGGATACACAGCCTAAAAACTAACAATAAAGAATTCCTTGGCCATCCAGTTGTTAGGACTTCACGCTTTCACTGCACGGGGCACGGATTTGATCCCTGGTCAGGGAACTAAGATCCTGCAAGCCACGTGGCCAAAAATAATAATAATAATAAATAAAATAAAATCCAACAATAATTAAATAAAGTATGATATATTCTTTCATTGAGTTATTTTCCAGCATTAAAAACGATGTTGTCAGAAAATATATAAATAACATGGGGAAGTTCTCATAATATTATGTTAAGTTTGAAGAATAGGAGATGGGACTTCCCTGGCGGTCCAGTGGTTAATACTCCTCACTTCCAGTGCATGGGGCACAGGTTTGATCCCTGGTTGGGAACTAATATCCCACATGCACTGTGTTGCAGCCAAAAAATTAAAAAGAAGAAGAAGAAGAAGAAGGAGGAGGGGGAGGTGGAGGAGGAGGAGGAGGAGGAAGAAAGAAAGAAAGAATAGGGGAAATTTATGTCTGCAATTTTATTTCAAAAAATAAACACACCCATAGATGGAAGGAAATTTAAAAAAATTCATTGCATTTATTTCTTGGTAATGATTCTTTTTTAAGATTTTTTTAAATCATTTTTATTTTTGGCTGCATTGGGTCTTCGTTGCTGTGTGCAGGCTTTCGCTAGTTGTGGCGAGTGGGGGCCTACTCTTCATTGGGGTGCGTGGGCTTCTCATTGATGTGGCTTCTCTTGCTGCAGAGCACGGGTTCTAGACTCGTGGGCTCTAGAGTGCAGGCTCAGTAGTTGTGGCGCACGGACTTAGTTGCTCCACGGCATGTGGGATCTTCCTGGATCAGGGTTCGAACCCGTGTCCTCTGCATTGGCAGGCGGACTCTTAACCACTGCACCACCAGGGAAGCCCTTGGTAATTATTTTTTAATTAGTTTCTGGAAATTTGCTATTTTTGTTATCAGAACAAAAATGTTATTATGTAATTGCCTAATGATAAGGAATCCTTGCTCCACTTTGTAAGTCATTTTACTTTTCTATCTTTTTTTAATTTTTATAAATTTACTTATTTTATTTATTTTTGGCTGTGTTGGGTGTTCGCTGCTGCACGTGGGCTTTCTCTAGTTGCAGCGAGCGGGGTCTATTCTTTGTTGCAGTGCATGGGTTTATTGTAGTGGCTTCTCATTGCAGAGCACAGGCTCTAGGCGCGCGGGCTTCAGTAGTTGTGGCTCACAGGATCTAGAGCACAGGCTCAGTAGTTGTGGCGCACGGGCTTAGTTGCTCCACAGCATGTGGGATCTTCCCGGGCCAGGGCTCAAACCCACGTCCCCTGCATTGGCAGGTGGATTCTCAACAACTGCACCACCAGGGAAGCCCTACTTTTCTATCATTAACTGATGCCTACGTGTTTGCTTTTATGCCAAGATTTCCTTACATTTGAGACAACAGATATAGCTGGTAAAAGATACTTCAATAAAATTGTACATAATATTCTTTTAAAATTCTTACATTTATATTTAATTCCCAATTAGGCATTTGGGAAAAGTATGAAGGAGGTAGAATGACACTGTGAAATGTATTTTTTAATGAGCCATTTTTTGCTTATCTTTTTCCAAATAAATTAATGAGTTTATAAGTGGAAAAGTTTCATCTCTTCTTTTTCTTTCTTATCTTATTGAGATTACACATAAAAGTGAGATTCTTTAAGTGTAAAGAGGAAGAGAAAACAAGGAACCTGGATAATTTAAACACTATTTCAATTCCTAAATGGTTAGAAATTGTCTGTATTTACAAATTCTATCAGTGTGTGTCAAATTATACCTAAAATGCAGAAACAGAATTTCTGGTCTCAAAGTAGTTGATATTCTGGCTAAAATATTTCAGGTTCTGAATAAAGATAAAACATAAGAATACTAGGAAAATGTAAAATAAATACCAATTACAAGTTCAACTGGGTCCAGATATTTAACATGGCAGAGTTGAAAAAATGACAGAGATCCTGGGTTCCATTTCTCACTCATGGGCTATCTGCCTATGTGACTTGACTTTTTTGGCTTCAGTTTTCTATAAAAGTATGAGTTTAATGAGATGAGCTATCTTTATAGTATCTTCCACCTTTAATAATCTATGCCCCAGCGTCTGGAAAAATTTCCACAGGGGTGAAATAATTACCATTCACATGCCTGAAGCCTTCTAACATTTTTACATCACAAGAGAGCAGTTATTAAGCACTTACCACCTGTGCCAGTTCATGTTCCTATGTCTTCCAGGTCTCTTTTTTTACTATGTTTTATTATAGTTTGTATGAATTAAAATTCCAAGTACTTTTCCTAACAGAAATGCTTTCCTCCTGAGCCATTTGCCAGCAAGGATAGTTAATTAGCTCGAACACATTAAGGGAAATGTGTCATAGCAACATCTGCTTTGTTTGTTCCAAGGAATCTATGCAAATAAACAAGAGAAATTACTGTTACTAAGCGTATATAACACAATTCAATTTGTCCAAAGTATTTTATAGTATTTCTTGTTATTTATTCTTCCCGGCAAGACCAAGACAAAGAGAAGGTAAGAGGTTAGCAGGTCCTGGGTCCCCCGCCCATTGATGGGCTTCCTACAGCATATTGCATTGTGATGGAATGGTTACAAGGACTGATTTGGAGGGGTTGAAGTGAAGGAGATGGGAATTGCTTAGTTTTTTATTTAAGTATATAAAATAGTATAGTTTGAAATAATCTTTTAAAAGAACTATATATGGATATACAGACACAGATACAGTTACATACAAAAAAAGAATTGGAAGATCACACATCAAGACGTAAACAGTTGCTATCTGGAGGCTGGAATTATGGGCAATTTATTTTTTGTCTTTTTTTTCCTTTCTTGCTTTCCAAGTTTATACCTTGAGCATATATTATTTTTTAATTAGAAAAAAAGCTACCTTAAATAAGTAAATAGATTTACCCAAGATTCTGGAAGCGAGTTATTACAGCATTACTCTCATCACAGTTTCTTCCTTATGCCTACTATTAACACCACCATGAACATACCTAGAGCACTTTGTAAAACATACATTTGACTTACTCTTCATTCAGTCATTCAACATCTAGGGAATACATCAAATATGCTAGGTGCCTTCCCACGCACTAGGGATGTGGAGGTGAATAAGGGTGTCCTTTGCTTGAGTAGCTCTCAAGCTAGTGGGAGAGACAGACATAGTGGGAGAGAAAACAGACCATTACAATACAGTGTGACAAATTAACCATGAACATTTTCTGTGAGGGCACAGAAGAAGAGTATCTTAGCCAGGTTGAAAGATGAGTGATGGTAGGAGGGGATCAGTCATGGAAAAGGTGATTCTCAAGTCCAAGAAATTATTTACTAAGAATGAATGATTCTTATTAGATGTGGGAATGAGTGGACAAACCAGAGACACTTTTCTTAATCTTGGGAGGAAGTTTCAAATTGCATTCATTCATTCATTTATTCATTTATTCAACAAATATTTGTTGAGTGCTAGCATGTGCTAGGCACTAGAAATGTAATGGTAGCAAAAATAACCATAGTCCCTGTTCCTGAGGAGCTTATATTCTAATGGAGGAGAAAGACATTAATCAAATAATCATACAAATAAATGTAAAATTTTAATTGTGTTAAGTGCTACAAAGGAGAAGTGTATGGTGCTATGAAACTGATAATGGGGAAGGGAAGGATTACTAGTCAAGGAGGCCAGGGAACACTTTCCTGAGGAAGTAATGTTTAAACTGAGATCCAAAGAATGACTAAGTATTACAACAGCAAAAAGGCAAAAAGAGTGAACCAAATAGAGGTAAAGCTGTTCACAGGCCCTGTGGCAGTAGGGAGCATTTTGGTTAGGAAGGATTGAAAGAGGGCCAGTATGGCTGGACCTGAGGAAGGGGGAAGACTATGGTATGAGATGTGGCTGGAGTCAAGTTAGGAACCAGGTCATGCAGGGTCTTATAGGCCAGATTAAGGATTTTATCTTTATCCAAAGAGCAAGAGAAAGACACTGAAGAAAGTTAACCTGGAGGAGAGAATGGGGATGACTTGTTCAAATTTGCATTTAAAAAGATAAGTATCTGCAGAACGCAGAACAGAATAACAAAAGAGGTCAGAGTGGATGCTGGTAGTTCTTCTAGGAGACCTTCACAAATGGCGGGACCAATAGGTGACAGACTTGGACTAGGGTAATGGAGAGATGTGAATTGACTCAAGATACTAATAAGGTAAAATAATTAGGACTTGGTGATGGAATAGATGTGTGAGTGTGTGAAAGAAGAGGGTACAAGAATTGGGAGAGAACTTCCCTGGCGGCACAGTGGTTAGGAATCTGCCTGCCAGTGTAGGGGACACAGGTTTGATTCTTGGTCCGGGAAGATCCCACATGCCATGGAGCAACTAAGCCCGTGCTCCACAACTACTGAGCCTGTGCTCTAGAGCCCACGAGCCACAACCACTGAAGCCTTCGTGACTAGAGCCTGTGCTCCTCAACAAGAGAAGCCACCGCAATGAGAAGCCTGCACACCACGATGAAAAGTAGCCTCCACTCGCCTCAACTAGAGAAAGCCCGTGCACAGCAATGAAGACCCAAAAGAGCCATAAATAAATAAATAAATAAATAAAATTTTAAAAAAAAAGAATTGGGAGAGATAAAGGTGATTTCCAGATTTTCATATGTCTGGAGAGTATTTTTGTTTTGTTTGTAGAGCTGAGGGCAAAGTGATGAATTCAACGTCCTCTCAGGTTCATTTCAGCCTACAGTATGGTTTAAAATTTTTTCCCCTTCCTAGCCTGATTGTCTCTTATAAAGTACAGAGGAGGAGCCCAGGTGAGAGAACTTAGAATGTTTAACTTTTTTAATTAATTATTTTTAAAATTTATTTTATTTTTGGCTGCGTTGGGTCTTCATTGATGCGAGCGGGCTTTCTCTAGTTGCGGTGAGCAGGCTTCTAATTGCAGGGGGCGTCTCTTGTTGCGGAGCACCGGCTCTAGGTGTGCGGACTTCAGTAGCTGTGGTTCACAGGCTCTAGAGCACAGGCTCAGTAGTTGTGGCACACAGGCTTAATTGCTCCACGGCATGTGGGATCTTCCCAGACCAGGGATCAAACCTGTGTCCCTTGCACTGGCAGGCGGATTCTTAACCACTGCACCACCAGGGAAGCCCCTAGAATGTTTGTTTGTTTCTTTCTTTCTTTTTTTTTTTTTTTGGCCGTTCCATGCGGCATGCAGGATCTTAGTTTCCCGACTAGGGATCGAACCTGTGTCCCCTACAGTGGAAGCATGGAGCCCTAACCACTGAACCACCAGGGAATTCCCATAGAATGTTTATTTCTTTATATTGAGGTATACATACATAAACTGCACAAATCTTAAATGTACAGCTTGATGAAATTTTACATATTTATACACTAGTATAATCACCACCAAGGTCAAGATATAGAATTTTCCAGCACACCAGAAGCCTCCTTGGGTTCTCTTCCCAGCTAGTAACCACCAAGAATAATGACTATTCTGACTTCTATTACTGTGATATTGTGATATAAGAAATATATACATTTGATCATGACACAAGAGCTCCTAAAACTCTTTTCCCAAATGATAATGGTTAGAGGAGCAGCTCTTATTATTCATAATAAGTCCCTTTCAACCATACTTGAGTTTATGTTAATGGGGTGACTCAAGATGGGCCCCTAGGTAACTTTAGGATGGGGGCTATTTGCCATGTGAACCAACCTTGTGATTAGAGCATTGGAACTTTCAGCCCCACCCTCTCAACCACCGGGAAGGGGAGAGGGACAGGGAATTGAGTTAATAAATGGCTAATGATCTAATCAATCATGCCTATATAATGGAACCTCCATATAAACCCTAAACTATAGGGTTTGGAGAACTTCCAAGTTGGTGGACATATCCACGTGCCATGACAGTAGCACACCCCAAACTCCATGGGGACAGAGGTTCCCATGCTCAGGACCCTTCCAGACCTCACCCTATGTACCTCTTCATCTGGTTGTTTATTTGTATCCTTTTTAAAGTTCTTGATAATAAACCAGTAATAGTATTTATTTCCCTGAGTTCAATGACCAATTACGGCAAATTATCGCACCTGAAGAGGTCATGGGAACCCCAATTTATCTTTTTTACCATTGATTGACATTTGAACTATTTCCAGTTTAGGGCTATTATGAATAAAGTTGCTATGAATATTCTTGTAAATGCCTTTTGGTGGACATAAACACTCATTTCTGTTGGGTTTACAACCATAAGTAGAACTGCTCCATCACAAGGTACACGTGTTTAGCTTTGGTAGGTACTGCCACAGATTTCTTCAAATTGTTTGTACCAATTTACACACCCTCTAGCAATATATGAGTTCTAGTCATTCTACCTCCTCACCAATAGTTCATATTATCAGTCTTTTAAAAACAATTGTAAACTTTTAAACTTTCAAATAAATCTTCATTCTATTTTATTTCCACAGAAATGGTGAGCTCTGCTGGAAGGTGCATTCGGGGATAGTTCCTGGGATGTCAAAAGGAAGTGCACCAACCTCGAGGATGAAGTTACAGCCTGTGACACTGGCAGAGGAGACCAAGATTCAAGGGCAGCCCAACAAAAACCTAGAGATTCTCAAAGGAATTCCAGATTCTTGTCCTCAGTCATCCAGGGCATTGTGAGGCAAGACAGAATTGGAACAACAGGCTCAAAAAAGGAAGCTGACCCACTACTGACCACTCACTGCATGTATGTCTCTGAAGGGATAGGTCTGACCAAGTAAGACGGGGCTGCCTTTCCCAAGGTGGCATTAGGGGTTAGTGGCCATGCTGACTTGGGATGGCGGAGGACACTATCTCAATCTGGTCTTTGGTTCCGCTTGGAAAACAAATCCAAATCCCCTCGTAGGCAGAACTTCAGATGAGCCAACAGAGCTCCCTGGAGGTATGAGGCCTGAAGCCTGAAGGGATCAGCGGGTAACTAGGCACTACAGCCTGAGGGCCGTCAGCCCCAAGGAAGAGCTTCCTGCTTCCTCAAAGGATTTCTTTGCCTGAGGAAAGGTGGGAGCTGGCACACAAATCCATACAGAATCTTCTGAAAATGGAGGCAAGGGTGATCCTGAAGAAGCCCCCTTGTCTGGTGACCAATGACAGCCCTAACTGGACTGACAAGTTAAAGGCTCCTCTCTTTGTGGTTCAGAATTTCACCCAAAATGCCCTATGGAGACATAACCTGGGCCCCAAGGAAGAGGCAGGCAGTAGTCCCCTGTTCTAGTCCTCACCCTAGGACTGCATGGAAGATGTAAGAAACATAAATTATGGAGGGAGGCCTATTTCATAGAGCACAAAAGACTGTGTGGCCGGCAGGTCACGGGACTCTAAAGGGAGGCAAAGTCCCACGCAGCAGGTAAGAAGAGGTGACTGAGAGGCTGCTGCGATTAGGGCAACACAGAGGGTCAGGCGGGGGGAGGGGGCGGGAGGAGGCCAAAGGAGGGAGAAGACTGAGTGGAAAATGAAGCCTGAGAGCTCCCCAGGAGTGGGGAGAGGGTGGCCTGAGGCCCTGGGTCTGGTGTTGGGGGGACCTGGGCTGACTGTGCCCAGCGTGGATTTCGAGTCGGACACCACCTTGCGGGTTGGGAGAAGGAAGTTAATGCATCCTCTCATAGTGTCCAGCCCTTGGCGCCAGGGCCAAGGTTTGGGGAAACGTGCAGCGCTCAAAGGGAGATAACCAGCGGTGAATGCGGGGTAAAGGCGTGTTGGGAGGGATTCCTTCCCCGAGCGAGGGTAATCGCCCTCACTTCCGGGTGCCTGCGGAGGGCGGGTGGGGCTCCGAGGTCGGGGGCCAGAACCCAGATTCCTTTGCCCCCAGGTCGCCCACCTCCAGCGGCAGTCAAACCACCGTTGAAAAAGGGCTGGCGGCTGCTGAGCAACTGCCGCGAACTCTACAGCGACCCCTAAACCCAATCCTTCTGTCCGCACTGCATCTCCGTGGCGACGCGCTACGAAGTGCGGCTGCGCGGGGATGACGAAGTGCGGGCGAAAGGGAGAGGGTGTTTTGGTTCCAACCGCTCGCCGTCCTTTCCAGGTTTGGTCTTTGGAAAGCTTCGGGTTCCTGTCTCCCCTTCCCCTTCCCCTTCCCTTTCCCGGCCCCGGTCCTCCCTCCCTCCCTTCTTCCCTTCTGCCTGCCTCCCTGTTTTTCTACTGCCGCCCGGGGTCCGGGCCATTTTCCGGACCGGGCGCACTACGGTGCGCGGCCCCGGGGCCCAGTATATGACCTGCCGTCTTGCTCCCGCTCGCTTCCCCCGCCCCATGTGGCTGCGGGGCCGCGGCGGCGCTGTCCACTATGGCCCGGAAAGCAGTTAGCAGGAAGCGGAAAGCGCCCGCTTCGCCGGGAGCTGGGAGCGACGCTCAGGGCCCACAGGTGAGGGCTTAGAGGCCGGGCCCCGGGTGATAAGGCCGAGGCACCCAGAGGATAGGGTTCGCAAATCAGGGAACCGGAACGAGGTCCAAGGTCTTGGGGGGACGGGGGGCGGGTGAAGAGCGGAGCCCTGGTCAATAGGATCCGGGCTGGGCCCGCAGGAGTTCACTGGAAAGCAGATAGGCCGCAGGGGTGAAGAACTAAAGGGGAACGTGAAAACGAGACATATTCCGGGGAGGCCTGCAGCCGGGAACGGGGCTTGAGGAGGAAACAAACTTGGTCTCTGAGGAAGGGAAACCGAAGTCGAGGAGAATCGGGAACAAAACCTCCCGTAAAATACCGGGAGAGACAGTGAAGTCCGCCTTCCTGTGGCCCGGGGAAGGGGAGATGATTGCGTCTCTCATATAGGAATGAGCCTCCCTTTGGATACCCAAACTCTGAGCTGGGCCTTTTGGCACTTGGACCCCTAGATGAAACAGCAGGTTCCAGGTATCACTCCTGTCCTGCTCTCTGGGTCTCTTCAGACTCAGATTTCCCGTGCCTCCCACCCCGTTGGTGTTTGATTTTTGGAATTCTGTAATTGCTTGGAGCGTGGACCTGGTGACAGGAAGGCGGCCACTGATCCCTATCCCTGAAAGACCTGGGACCCCAGTTGGGCTCCTTGGGTTGCACCGTCCATGCTTCACCGGGAGTACAGGCTGAGAGGGAGAAGGGGGCCCATTAGAGATGCAGCCCAGGTCTGTATGTTAATCTCTCGGCCCTTCACTCCCTTCTCTATCAAGGATAGCTTTAAGGTACCTGAATCCTTCACTTATAAAAGGCCTTAGTAAACCTTTCGTACTTTTTTCTGCTTACATTCCTTTCTTTTTTCAGCCCTTGTTTTCCATAGGTATCACTATGAGCAGCATCTTTTCAATGTTGGAAGAGTTAAACTGGACTTCTAGATTGACTTTCCTGTTCCATTGTATTTGTATTTCTGTTGTATGTAAATCCTGCAGGATGAGTTCTTAGTGATTTCTCCAATACAGTAGGATCCCTTATTCTGACAAAGGTAGCCAAAGCAGTGATTTCTAATTTTGCTTTCCACAGTTTGGCTGGGATCACTCACTTCACAAAAGGAAAAGACTCCCCCCAGTGAAGAGATCCTTAGTGTACTACCTGAAGAACCGAGAAGTCAGGCTACAGAATGAAACCAACTACTCTCGAGTATTGCATGGTTATGCAGCACAGCAACTTCCCAGCCTCCTGAAGGAGAGAGAGTTTCACCTGGGGACCCTTAATAAAGTGTTTGCATCTCAGTGGCTGAATCATAGGCAAGTGGTGTGTGGCACAAAATGCAACACGGTAAGTTTCTGGGTGGATGTGAACTTTCTCCTAGTTCTGGATGTATGGCTCCACATGCCCTAGAATCTCTCACTGCTGGTTTTCCCCATTAGTTCTTCGGGGGAGGAGATTGCCTTATTCTCCTTTCCATTCCCTCCTATCTGTTCATGACTTCTTCTCTTTTCTATTCCTTTTCCCACTTCCACATTTCTTTTCTGGTAAATCTTCAGAGGAGTCTATTTCTTTAGGCCTCTTGCCATATGGATATGCCACTGCTTCTTGATTTTTTTCCCCCCGTTTTTATGTTGTCTTTTAAGTCAGAGGCCTCAGAGGAAACAATGATGGTCTGGGCATCATTCAGGATACAGGATAGTGAAAACCTAGGTGTTGTCTGCTAGGCTAAGGGCATATGTAGAAGTATTTAAACTCGTACTTGACTAAAGATAGGAATAAGACAAACACTCTCTTTTTAGGGGATAGAATTTAAAGATGTATTTCCTATAAGAAAGGGCAGGGAAGTATGTTCGGTGGTATATTTCAGGATGTATTGGGTTGGCCAAAACGTTCATTTGGGTTTTTCCATTAGATTTTATGAAAGACACGAACAAACGTTTTGGCCAATCCAATAAATGTTTGGTCTTTGCAAAGTAGCCTTCTGAAAAGGATTCAGTAGCAAGAAAAATTGAATATGACATGAGTAGGAGAATATTTTTACATAGAATGACTTAGAAGATAGTTATAAGTGAATGAAGGGGAAATTTTATCAGTAAATTTAATTGAACCAGAACAATTAAAGGCATGGATAAAATGTCAATCCATGATTGGATATTGTGGATATGATTGGAACAGAAGAGCACAAATAGCATGATGTCAGAGGAATGGCAAGTGAGAAAAGACGGGGCCTGCAGGTGGTAAGTGATTTTTTTTTTTTTTAATAAATTTATTTATTTATTTATTTTTGGCTGCTTTGGGTCTTTGTTGCTGTGCGCAGGCTTTCTTTAGTTGCGGCGAGCCGGGGCTACTCTTTCATTGTGGTGCGCAGGCTTCTCATTGCGGTGGCTTCTCTTGTTGCAGAGCACGGGCTGTAGGCACGCAGGCTTCAGTAGTTGTGGCACACAGGCTCAGTAGTTGGGGCTCACGGGATTAGTTGCTCTGCGGCCTGTGGGATCTTCCTGGACCAGGGCTTGAACCCGTGTCTCCTGCATTGGCAGGCGGATTCTTAACCAGTGCACCACCAGGGAAGCCCTGGGAAGTGATTCTGATTAACATGTGAGAAAAGATCAGATGTAGGTCCAGCTGCTCTCTGTTTTCACCTCACCCTGGGTGAATAGACAAGAAATGTCATAATGGCTGGGTGAATTTACCCTGGACAGAAACACATCTTGCATTAATTGAAAGAGAAGATGGCTCTAGATCAAGGAAGTCTTAAGTACTAGGAGAAGTATTTATTTATAAAGGACATAGGCAAAGGTTTAAACATGAGTTTTAAGGAACCATATAATATCATGGTGGTTGAGGCCAAGCTTTCATTTCCTCTTTTGTTGAAGGTTGCTTGTTATAAAGAAGCCTTTCAAAACTAAATAGTGGTGGAAAGCTCCTACAAAACTTCCTTTTCCTAGTCTCTCAGGTCACTACTCTTGGTTTAAGAGAACTGTCATCATTGTCACTTGGATTAGGAAGAGTCTTCCATTTAGAGGGATTCATTTCACACCCCATACCGATACAAACCATCATAGTGTTTTGCCCCAGCAAATGTTGCTGAATTTTAAACTGAATTAATCATCGTAGTCTCCTGCTTCTTGAATTTATTGACCCTCTTTTGAAGGTGAGAATAATGTTGAGTAGTAATTTAACCTACTCTTGATACGTGCCTCTTTCTGTCTTCCTGTTTCCTCATGACTTAAAGTGTTTAAGTGGAGTCTTGCTTTCTTTTCTTTTTATAATTAGTGTTTTTCTTTGCTTAGCTTTCAGAACCAAAATTGGGAACCAGGAACAGTGTTCTTGTCTGAACTTTGTAATATTTGGCAAATGATTCTCTTATCTGTGCCTTTGTTTTCCCATCTGTGAAATGCAAGCGCCGAGAAGGTAGCTGTATACATCTTGGGAAATATTTCAAGTTAGCAATATCTTACTTGTTCAAAAATAGTAGTGGTGATAATGAATCCAAAGCCTTTTCCAATGCTCTTGGCACTCCCTGGGACTTCCCTCAGTTTAAAAGGAAAATTACTTAAATAGTTAGCACTATCTTTGGATAATATCTGAAGAGTTTGGGGAGGGAGGAGTTCATGTTGGATTCTCAATAGTCAATTAAGTTTTGATGTATTGAAATTTTACCATCAGTGAAATGACTTAAATGTATTCAGTAGGAAAGGTATACCACAACTATTTATATTCTAAAATAGTCTTTTAATATGTATCTACGGGTTAGAAGTGCTTTTTCTCTTGGCTGCTGTTGGTATTCATGAGCGTTTAACTAAGTGTACACAGGTGCTAAAAAGTTAGACCATTTCCAAGTTAACTGACTTGGGGCTATAGTATAGAAACATTTGCTGAGGCAGTGGGTCATCCTCTGTGAAAAAAGCAGTAGAGGTTTTGTAAATTATTCTGTAGCTTGATTGGTGGGGTGGGAATTTCCCTGTGCTATGGGCTAACACTCAAACTAGGGACAGTCCATTCAACCTCTCTGAATTCCCTGGGCCTAATAAGCACAGGAATAAGATTGCTAGCCTATGTTTTTTTTTTTTTTGCGGTACGCGGGCCTCTCACTGTTGTGGCCTCTCCCGTTGCGGAGCACAGGCTCCGGACACGCAGGCTCAGCGGCCGTGGCTCACGGGCCCAGCCACTCCGCAGCATGTGGGATCTTCCAGGACCAGGACACGAACCCGTGTCCCCTGCATCGGCAGGCGGACTCTCAACCACTGCACCACCAGGGAAGCCCTAGCCTATGTTTTTTTGCTTTTTTTTTTTTTTTGCCACACCACACAGCAGGATCTTAGTTCCCCGGGGGATCGAACCCATGCCCCCTGCATTGGAAGCTCGGAGTCTTAACCACTGAACTGCCAGGGAATTCCCCAGCCTATGTTTTAATCATTAACAACATTACAACACTCATATTTTTACTAAATTATTTAAAGAAGGAGAGGTAGTATAACCTTAATTGAAATGTGGGTTTGGGAACCAGGATGGGTAGGTATATTTTCCTGGTTTAGTGTTACAAACTCAGGTTACGTACAGAGCCATATAGAAAAGCAAAATAAGAGAAGCTTGCCACAAAAACGTTTGAAACAAAAAAACATTTGAAGAGGGGCTTCCCTGGTGGCGCAGTGGTTGAGAGTCCGCCTGCCGATGCGGGGGACACGGGTTCGTGCCCCGGTCCGGGAAGATCCCACATGCCGTGGAGCAGCTGGGCCCGTGAGCCATGGCCGCTGAGCGTGCGCGTCCGGAGCCCGTGCTCTGCAACGGGAGAGGCCACAGCAGTGAGAGGCCCATGTACCGCAAAAAAAAAAAAAAAAAATTTGAAGAGAAAATGTTTAGTTTTGTGCTTTCAATCAGTTGAAGTTTGAGAGGGGGTAAAGATTGAAGTTAGTGGTTTAGGATTCACATATGTATAAGGGATTATTAAAATTATTCTTTTACCATGGAGAGAGGGTAGAGAAGTCACTCTCGGGTTCCATAAACCTTCCCTAAATTGCAAAAATATCATTAGATGTATATTTTCTGAGCATGATGTGGGAGGGTGGTGTAGGGGAGCAGTCCATAGATTTCATTACATTTTCGGAGGGAATATTGTGAGCCAAAAATGGGTAAGAACCATTGATATTGACAGAGGGTTTAAGAACAGAACCTTGGAGAACACCTGCATTTATGATGCAGGAAGATCTGCTGCAGGGGGAGCAGGGAGGTCAGAGGAGAACCAGGAGAGTACCAAAAACAATTCAAGAAAGTGGATATTTTGAGAGGGTTTGGTTTGGGAAGGATGGTGATAGGCAGAGTGATAATGTGTGCAGAGTTCGAGGTTTTTAATTTTAGACATGAACTCTTATTTCCCATATTTTGACTTTCAAGGACTCACTCACCTATAATAGATAACATTGCTCCTTGCAGCTAGAGTCAACCTCCACCACAGGGAACCATGAAGCCACTCAGTAAGAGGGTGTTAGAAAGGATTTACAAGGGTGATTTGGGGAAAGGCTTAAGTAAATAGGATTTTCACAGGAAAATCTCCTGTGGAATTATTTTCAGCAAGACCCCAAAGCCTAAGTGATAGTGCCAGGCTAACTCCTGTTGCCGGAGCTGCTTTTATCTTTCTCACCAACTCCCAAAGTAATGGTCAGAGGTATACTGCTGACTTCACAGGTAGGCTTGGTGGATCACAATGAAGCAGACAAGATGAGGCTTGGGCTGCAATTTGCTGCCAGATGAGAGGAAGAAGCACTTGGAGAAGCCTAATTTTGGGGGTGGGGTGGAATAGTAGTTACCAGGGTTGAGAAAATAGCTATAATATTATAAACTTGAGTTTACATATTCAAACTCCTGAAATCATAAAAGCAGCATATGAAACTCAGTTTGAGACACATGGAAACAAACAAAGGAAAAATGTGGGAGTTTTTTTCTGACTGGATTTTTTATTCATTCCTCCTCATATTACTATTTTATTTTCCCAGTGGCATTACAGCCCTTTAGAAAATGCTTTAAAATGCTTGCAGAATTCCTTGGGTTTGGCCAAGTGTACATCTCAGGTTAACAGCATTCTTTTTTTTTTTTTGAATTTTATTTTATTTTTTATACAGCAGGTTCTTATTAGTTCTCTACTTTACACATATTGGTGTATACATGTCAATCCCAATCTCCCAACTCATCTCAGCACATCCCCCCCGCCACCTCACCCCACTTTCCCCCCTTGGTGTCCATACGATTGTTCTGTACATCTGTGTCTCTATTTCTGCCTTGCAAACCAGTTCACCTGTACCATTTTTCTAGGTTCCACATATATGCATTAATATACCATATTTGTTTTTCTCTTTCTGACTTACTTTACTCTGTATGACAGTCTCTAGATCCATCCACGTCTCTACAAATTACCCAATTTTGTTCCTTTTTATGGCTGAGTAATATTCCATTGTATATATGTACCACATCTTCTTTATCCATTCGTCCATCGATGGGCATTTAGGTTGCTTCCATGAGCTGGCTCTTGTAAATAGTGCTGCAATGAACATTGGGGTGCATGTGTCTTTTTGAATTATTATGGTTTTCTCTGGGTATATGGCCAGTGGTGGGATTGCTGGGTCATATGGTAATTCTATTTTTAGTTTTTTAAGGAACCTCCATACAGTTCTCCATAGTGGCTGTATCAATTTACATTCCCACCAACAGTGCAAGAGGGTTCCCTTTTCTCCACACCCTCTCCAGCATTTGTTTTTTGTAGACTTTCTGATGATGCCCATTCTAACTGGTGTGAGGTGATACCTCATTGTAGTTTTGATTTGCATTTCTCTAATAATTAGTGATGTTGAGCAGCTTTTCATGTATTTGTTGGCCATCTGTATGTCTTCTTTGGAGAAATGGCTATTTAGGTCTTCTGCCCTTTTTTTTAATATAAATTTATTTTATTTATTTTTATTTTTGGCTGCATTGGGTCTTCGTTGCTGTGCTCCGGCTTTCTCTAGTTGCGGCGAGCAGGGGCTACTCTTCATTGTGGTGTGCGGGCTTCTCATTGTGGTGGCTTCTCTTGTTGTGGAGCACAGGCTCAAGCAAGGCACTCGGGCTTCAGTAGTTGTGGCTTGAGGGCTCTAGAGTGCAGGCTCAGTAGTTGTGGTGCATGGGCTTAGTTGCTCCACGCGGCATGTGGGATCTTCCCGGACCAGGTCTGAAACCCATGTCGCCTGTATTGGCAGGCAGATTCTTAACTACTGTGCCACCAGGGAAGCCCTCTGCCCATTTTTTGACAGGGTTGTTTGTTTTTTTAATATTGAGCTGCATAAGCTGTTTATATATTTTAGAGATGAATCCTTTGTCAACAGCATTCTTATCCGTATGATCCTTCTATATTTTGTAGTTAGGATATTAACCTACTAATTGGGTTTTAGTTTTTTAAATGGCATGTGGTTATTCTTTGTCTAGTAAGAAATGTTCACAGTTATCCCAGAATTAGTCTTTATCTTATTTTGAGAATATTTGACTCTTTTGAGAGGAAGATTTTAGATGTGGAAGTGATAGAATTGCTATCTTGGCAAGTTCCTTCTGCTGGGCACATGTGCAGAAGTGTTTGTAGATTGAAAATCATTGTGTAAATGCTTCAAAAAGTCTAAAGTACTATGTCAAGTTAATTGATGTTATTAGGCTTTAGGAAGAGGAGCAGTAGGAATAAGTTTATGCCTCTTATATGTGATGGTGCTAGAGTTGGCTGCCCTTTTCTGACTTGTCTTCATCTTGAGAAGGCCTTGCTTGGATTAACGCAGGTATGGGCCCCAGGAATCCTGTTTCATGTAGTGTGTTGCAGACTTTAGTCACCCTCTGTATGAGAGGGAATTAATGGTCAAGAATGTTAGGGCGTGACCCATGTACTTATGATCAGTTAATCTATAGCAAGAGAGACAGGAATATACAATGGACAAAAGACAGTCTCTTCAATGAAAATTGGTGCTGGGAAAACTGGACAGCTACTTGTAAAAGAGTGACAGAACATTTTCTCATACCATATACAAAAATAAACTCAAAATGGATTAAAGTCCTAAGTTTAAGAATGGAAACCAACAAACACCTAGAAGAAAATATAGGCAGAAAACTCTGACATAAATCATAGCAGTATTTTTTTGGGTATATCTCCTAAGGGAAAAGAAAAAAAGCATAATAAGCAAATGGGACCCAATTAAAAGCTTTTGCACAGCAAAGGAAAGCATCCACAAAATGAGAAGACAACATACTGAATGAGAGAAAATATTCGCAAGTGATATAAACAATAAGGGGTTAATACCCCAAATATGTAAACAGTTTATACAACTCAATATCAGAAGAACAAACAACCTGATTAAAAATTGGGCAGGGGGCTTCTCTGGTGGCGCAGTGGTTAAGAATACGCCTGCGAATGCAGGGGACACGGGTTCAAGCCCTGGTCCGGGAAGATCCCACATGCCGCGGAGCAGCTAAGCCCATGCACCACAACTACTGAGCCTGCACTCTAGAGCCCGCGAGCCACAACTACTGAAGCCCGCACCCCTGGAGCTCGTGCTGCACAACAAGAGAAGCCACCGCAATGAGAAGCCCACGCACTGCAATGAAGAGTAGCCCCCGGTCGCCACGACTAGAGAAAGCCTGCGCACAGCAATGAAGATCCAACTCAGCCAAAAACTAAATAAATAAAATAAATAAATTTATTTTTAAAAAAAGATTGGGCAGAAGGCCTGAATAGACATTTTTTCAAAGAAGACATACACATGACCAACAGGCACATGAAAAAATGCTCAATATCCCTAGTCATCAGAGAACTGCAAATCAAAACCACAGTGAGGTATCATTTCACACCTGTGAGAATGGCTATTATCAAAAAGACCACAAACAACAAATGTTGGTGAGGATGTGGAGAAAAGAGACCCCTTGTATGCTGTTGGTGGGAATGTAAATTGGTGCAGCCACTATGGAAAACAGCATGGAGGTTCCTCAAAAAACTAAAAGTAGAACTACTATATGATCCAGCAATTCCACTCCTGGGTATATATCCAAAGAAAAAGAAAGCAAAAACTCTTAATTCGAAAAGATAACGTGCACCCTAATGTTCATAGCTGCATTATTTACAATTGTATGGAAGCAACCTAAATGTCTTAACAACAGATGAACAGATAAGATGTGAGATATACAGACACACACAGAGACACACATACATACATATATATACATACACTTGCATACAACAATGGAATACTCCTCAACTGTAAAAAATGAAATTTTGCCATTTACGACAACATGGGTGGACCTGGAGGGTATTATGCTTAGTGTAATAAGTTAGAGAAAGACAATACTGTATGTTATCACTTATATGTGGAATCTAAAAAATAAAACGAATGTATATACAAAACAGAAACTGACTCACAGATATAAAGAATAAACTAGTGGTTTCCAGTGGGGAGAGGGAAGGGGGAGGGGCAAGATAGAGGTTGGGGATTAAGAGATACCAACTACTATGTATAAAATAAATAAGCTACAAGGATATATTGTACAACACAGGGAATATAGCCAATATTTTATAACAACTTTAAATGGAGTGTAAGCCATAAAAATTTTGAATCATTATGTTATACACCTGAAATGAATATAATATTGTAAATTAGCTATATACTTCGATAAAAATTTAAAAATTAAAATGAAAGGTAAGGGCCTGAACAGCAGTCCTATGGAAGGATTCAAGAATTTTAGGGCAGCTTTTCTCAACAAGAATTTTGATGGTGTTTTGGTGGTTTCTTCCTTCTCTGGGACTTTACCTCATATTGCTGGAGATTTCACATTCTTGGCTTCTGCTCCATAGATGCCAGCAGTCCCCCTCTACCCTGCACCCTCAGTTATTGTGACAACCAGGCACATGCACGTGTACACGCAGGCACACATGCATGCATTTTCAAACATTGTGCCCTCAGTTGACAACCACCTCAGAGCTTGAGGAGGGCAGTTTTTCTCTTAAGTGATCTGAGCCCTTTATTTCAGGTATAGTCTGTTGGAAGCTTGGGATGTTGGAGAATGAACATAGGAGTAACATAGTGACTCTTGCACTCCAGGCTTTTTTTTTTTCTAGCTGGATCCTTGATAGACATTACAGTCAGAGAAAAAGGTCTTCTCAAGCTGACACATGGACGTTTTTTCTGTTGGAACGGGAGCAGTGCCCGGGTCTGGTTCAAGATGAATGAGAGTTTTTCCTGGTGATATCTAGGAGTATTGCTTTTTAGCTTGACCTTAAGCAGGATTCTTCATATATTTCCCGGTGTAGGAGATAAAAGGAAGAAACTGACCCAAAATTGGCAACTGGGTTCAATCCAGGATTATGGTTGGACTGCAACATTCGGCTTCTTTTTTTTTTTTTAATTTATTTATTTCTGGCTGCGTTGGGTCTTCGTTGCTGCATGCGGGCTTTCTCTAGTTGTGGCAAGTGGGGGCTACTCTTCATTGCAGTGCACGGGCTTCTCATTGCGGTGGCTTCTCTTGTTGCAGAGCACGGGCTCTAGGCACGCGGGCTCAGTAGCTGTGGCTCGCAGGCTCTAGAGTGCAGGCTCAGTAGTTGTGGCGCACGGGTGCAGAGTAGTTGCTCTGCAGCACGTGGGATCTTCCTGGACCAGGTTTCAAACCCATGTCCCCTGCATTGGCAGGGGGATTCTTAACCACTGCGCCACCAGGGAAGTCCCAACATTCAGCTTCTTAAACTGCTGATTCCACTTGAATGCCCTTATATGCCTTTGGATCCTTGGAGGCCATCAGTCCCTCTCACTTGTAGGTGGGGATGTTTTCATCAGGACAGTTTTTGAATGTGAGAAGAAATGGAGTAATATTTCTGCATTTCATTGGCTAGAATGTAGTGGGACAACTTTGTGGTTTGTGTCTGCTTTTACTAAATTTATAACCATTTATTGAGTTTCTCCCATGTATAGCAGGACACTGCTTCATGTGGGGTTGCAGTGATATAGAAACAAATCTCAGACAGAGCTGGAAGGGACTGTAACCACTGGCCTCCACTTTTTCTTTTAGAGTTGAAGAAACAGACCCAAAGGGAGAAAAGTTATTTGCCTGAGATTCTATAATGAGTTAAGTTTGGGTCCTAATTTTCCTTATTCCTTGTCAGAATTCTTTATGTTATGCCAAGTACTCCTCAAACTTTCACTGCAATACCCGTAATGGCCGAGGACTGCCTGACCTCTGCTTAGCTTGGCTGGGCTACAATACATAGCTGCATGCAAAGTTAATAACAACATAGATGCCTCATTAGAAGCGCTAACCAGGAGTGCTCCCGAGAGGAAGTCGTTCCTAGCGAGGGTATTCAGAGAGGATTTCCTAGAGGAGGAAGAGGCTTCAACTATGGGAAGGAAGCAGGGATGTCCATTCCATAGCAGAGTCAGGAATATACAAGGAATGTTGAGCAACTCTGGATAGACCCATTTGGCTGATGCTGGGCAGAAACAAGGGAGAGTGACTCAAGCCGCTGGGGTTTGGTTGACAAGACTAACTGAATCTCCTGTAGGTAACTTTTTTTTTTCTTTTCCTTCTGACTCATGTCTAGTCTTTAATAATGAATAATCCTGTTAATCACCTTTCTTATCTGGAGAATTGAGTCACGTGCTTCGCAGCATGGCCCCTGGTGAATTTATGGCCTGTTCCTGCAGCCCTGTACACTTGGAAGATGGGGAGACGTGGGTAGCTGAGAGCAGAGGTTTGCTGGGAGGTGCCTGGCAGGCTAACTACCTGCTGAAAGTTAGTAATGAGATAGTCTGGTTACTTGATATGGTTCCTGTTTTCCTTGGGCTCTTCCTTTAGTCTTCTTTTGCCAGTCCACCTTCTTCTAAATTGATGTATATTTGATTTCTGATTGCTTAGGCCTTTGTTTCCTAAACATGACTCAGGAACTGTCTGCATCACAGTCACTTGAGGTATGTGTTTAAAATGTAAGTTTCCTGGTCGCCACTCCAGTACTGATTCAGGATTTTTCCTTCCATGAAACCTAGGAATTGGAATTTTAAACAAGCTCTCAGGCAATTTTTATATGAATCACTGGCTTAGACTTTATGCTGTATAGCAATAATTTTTTTGTCACCTTATTAAATCTAGACCATTCATTTGAATCCTCCTTGTATTTTCTAAACCACACTGAGGGCATAGGTGGGACATCATGTTTAATGGATCTGGAAGAATTTCCTTGTAGGCATCTTGGTTAATATCTGTTCAGCAACCAGTAGTACGTAATCAAATCTTATTTCTGCACTTTGAGGAAGCCCTTGACAAATAATTATTTTCCTTATATGCCAGTTCTGGTCTCAACAGACAAAGCAAGAAATTTACCCATTCTTTTTTGTGTGTGTGGCTGCATTGGGTTTTCGTTGCTGCGTGGGGGCTACTCTTCATTGTGGTGCACGGGCTTCTCATTACAGTAGCTTCTCTTGTTGTGGAGCACGGGCTCTAGGCGCGCAGGCTTCAGTAGTTGTGACACGCAGGCTTCAGTAGTTGTGGCATGTGGGCTTCAGTAGTTGTGACACGCAGGCTTCAGTAGTTGTGGCATGTGGGCTTCAGTAGTGTGGCTTGCGGGCTCTAGAACGCAGACTTAGTAGTTGTGGCACACGGGCTTAGTTGCTCCACAGCATGTGGGATCTTCCTGGCCCAGGGCTCGAACCCCTGTCCCCTGCATTGGCAGGCAGATTCTTAACCACTGTGCCACCAGGGAAGACCCTGCCCATTCTTTTTTTTTAGGTCAGATCTTAGCTTAAGTCATTACTTTCCAATTTTTTGATCTTTTTACTAGAAGAGTTATAGTAAACAAGTCAGAAATATCAACAAGTTTAAGTCATTTTGTATTGTGTATTTGGATTCAGAGATTCATGGGTTGAATCTGGGCTCCATTTCTTACTAGCTTTGTACCCTTGGACAAGCCAGGTAATTTCTCCTTAGCCTTTCTTTCACCTTTAAAATAAATAGAGTGGAGACTTCCCTGGTGGTCCAGTGGTTAAGACTCCACGCTCCCAATGCAGGGGGCCTGGGTTTGATCCCTCATCAGGGAGCTAGATCCCACATGCTGCCGCAACTAAGAGTCCGCGTGCCACAACGAAGATCCTACATGCGACAACGAAGATACCACGTGCCTGAACTAAGACCCAGTGCAGCCAAATAAGTAAATAAATACATATTAAAAAAAATAATAATAATGGAGTGAGTAGTATCTGCCTAGCTCAGTCATGAAGAAAATTAAATAAGATGTTGGTAAGCTCGGTGCCTAGAACATGTACTTAGTAAATTGTTGATTTAATTAATGGCGGGAGGAGGAAGTGGTAACAGTAGTTTGATGGTTCTAGCCTTTAGGTGTATTTCTGGCCAAATACATAAGATAAGAAGTGACCATTTTTCTACCCTGTAAATTGGTTATTTTCTGTATGTCAGTCACATCCCAAGGAGCTTAAACATTTAAAAATAATTCATTTAGATATAATTTATATAAGAAAAAATACAATTAGGAAATTATAGTTAATTTCATCATAAAAGGGATATAGATAAAAGCAAAATATTTTTCTGTATACAAATTAAAGTGTTAACCAGTTCTGATAAGGATGTGGTGGAACAGGTCATATATTTATTGTCACTAAAACCCTTTTTTGAAAGTAATTTGACATTATGTTTCAAAGACCTGAGTGTATTGTTTGTTGAATGAAGAGCCTAATAAGTATTATACCCTTTGACCTAATATTTTCATCCTTTGGAAATTATCCAAAGGAAGAAAGAAGTCTTTTTAAACAAAATAATTATTGGAAGCTATTTTATCAAAATGTTAACAATAGAATACTTAGGTAATTTATGGTAAATCAAATCTGCATGATATTATGGAGGTATTGACATAATTGTGAAGACTGTAATAACATGCAGAGCTTTTGATATGTTAAATGTAATGAGATACAGAATCCTCTCTCTGCTGATTATAGCTATGCACCATTATACATACATGTGATTAAGGACTGAACAGGAACTTGACAAATGAGAAACAGACTTGAAAAGAGGGATAGGATTTTTTCTTTTTTTTTTTTTTTGGCTGCGTCATGTCTTAGTTGCGGCACACAAGATCTTTCGTTGTGGTGTGCGGGCTCTTTGTTGCAGCATGTGGGCTTCTCTCTAGTTGTGGCGCAGGGGCTCCAGGGCACATGAGCTCTGTAGTTGTGGCACACGGGCTCAGTAGTTGCAACATGCGAGCTTAGTTGCCCCGCGGCATGTGGGATCTTAGTTCCCTGACCAGGGATGGAACCGGAGTCTCCTGCATTCGAAGGTGGATTCTTAATCACTGGACCACCAGGGAAGTCCCGAGAGATAGGATTCTGAGCAATCTTTCTTGCATTTTTTATTTCCAGTATTATAAAGTATTGTCAATAAACTATAATTTAAAAAAAGAAAGTTACTTCAGCTAGATGTTTTTTCTTAGCCTAAAGCAATAGTGAAAGTGGCCTTGCCAGGTTGCTATTCAGTGCTTGTCTTGTTTGCTGACAAAGATTGAGCAGTCAGGAGTATACCTCCTCTCTAGGGAAAGGGTGTAAAGAAAGAGCTTGGAAATACAGTGGTAGGATATACGGCAAAAGGAGTTCCCCTCTGAAGTCACAGAAGTTTTCTGGAGCTCCAGATAACACCTGGAGAGAGTTCTTGCTTTTCAGTGGGCAGATACATAATCATATTATCATTAAGTCTTTGTGCTGTAAGGCTCAGGAAGTAAGAATGAGAGAATAGGGATTATGTTATTGTTTTGAACTGTTATTATTAAAAGTTTATAATCTCTTAATATACTAGATAATTAATTAGTGTGTAACGACAATCTGCTCTCCAGTAGTTTGCAGTTTAGAGATAAGGCTTCCTTTTAATTCTGAGTAGAAGGTCTTATGCCTTGAAATGCTCTGGGGAACAAAAAGCTGAGAATATCTTGTTTTCTTCTGAATAATCTATACATTAACTATTAGTATCCTTCAGTACTATAGGAATTAATTTTCATCTTCCATAGGAAGAAATGAGGATCTGTGTAAAATCAGGCTAGTTGACCAATTCTTTTGTTTACCCTTCTATTCTGTGATTGGATGGTATATCACTTGGAAGTAGGACATGGGCTTTGTATTTAGATAAAGGCAACACTCAGTTGAGTTCTGATTTTACAACCTAAGAGAAATTTTTTACCAAATGTTTGTCAAGGTGCTTGAGGTAGCTAAACCTCTGTGGTGTACTGTCAGAGGCTCTTCACTAGGTGACTTTGGCAGATACCAGGCAAAATCTTAGGTGTCTTGCCAAAGCTGACTCTCAGGACTTATTCCATTTTCAACAGAGCCCTCCAAAATCAGGGGTTAAGAATCAGTTTACTGGACATGTTAACTATAACGCTTGTAAAGAATTATGTTACTGGGAATTCCCTGGTGATCCAGTGGTTAGGACTCCATGCTTTCATTGCCGAGGGCCTGGGTTCATTCGCTGGTTGGGGAACTAAGATCCTGCAAGCTGCGTGTCCCACCCCCCCAAAAAAATTATTATGTTACTTAAATTCAGGATAATTGTAAATCCTAATTTGGTCCTCCTCCCACAAAATCATGATTCTAGTGGGAAAATATCAGAACTCAGCACCTAATACGAAGTACCATTGCTGATTTCAGCAAGCCAGCCCTATAGCCATCTTTTGGAGGAGCAGCTTAGATTCACAATTCAAAGAGTAAGAGATCTTAGCATAACACAGGCACCTGGATTTAGATACAAGAATGTTCACTGCAGTGTGTTTTGCATTACTGAAAATTTGGATACAGCATAAATGTTCGATAACAGGGAATGTGTTCGATAAATTCTAGCATACCCATGCAGCGAATCACCTTAAAGCCATTAAAAATTATTTAAAGGTATATAGATTAATTTGAAAAGGTGTTAAAAGATATAAAATAATATGTATGAGGTCACATTTTTATAAATGGAGAAAAATATGTATGCATGTGACTGGGTATATAGTGAAGGACCTGAAAAAAATACACCAAGTGGTAGTAGGTAGTGGTGGTGTTCATTTTCTAATTTCGCCTTTTCTATGTTTTACAAGTTTATGATGTGTTACTTTTGTAATTTGGACCCCAAAAATGTTATTTTACTTTAAACAACCACATGGGTCTTTCCTTTAATAGACTTGCAATAGAAACAGTGACTCAACTTTCTAGGTGTGACAACTCTTCTAGCTCCTGAACAGTCTAAAATATTTATAGCTATTGAGTCTTGATATTGTTCAAGCAGCTTATTGATCTTGGCCATCCCCCTGTCTCCTGCACAGTAGGATGCAGGTGAGTAGGCAGCAAGCTTTTAGAGATGGGCTGGACAGAATACCCCATTCTCCTGGACACCATTGGAGTCCTGAGTAAGTGCAGCTCATTTCAGGGCCTGTGGTCCTTTTCTTTTATCTTTTAATTATGCACGTCATATGTGTTCCCTGAGGGAAAAAAAAAAATCAACATGCCTGGATGCATTTTTATTTATTATTATTATTATTTTTTTAGGAGTTTATTAATTAATTTATTTATTTTTGCTGTGTTGGGTCTTCATTTCTGTGCGAGGGCTTTCTCTAGTTGTGGCAAGCGGGAACCACTCTTTATTGTGGTGCACGGGCCTCTCACTATCACGGCCTCTCTTGTTGCGGAGCACAGGCTCCAGATGCGGAGGCTCAGTAGTTGTGGCTCACAGGCCAAGTTGCTCCGTGGCATGTGGGATCTTCCCAGACCAGGGCTCGAACCCGTGTCCCCTGCATTAGCAGGCAGATTCTCAATCACTGCGCCACCAGGGAAGCCCTATTATTACTTTTTAATATTTATTTGGTTGCACTGGGTTTTAGTTGCAGCACATGGGCTCCTTAGTTGCAGCAAGCAGGCTCTTTAGTTGTGGCCCATGGGCTCCTTGTTGCAGCTCGCCGGCTCCGTGGCATACAAATTCTTAGTTGAGGCATGCATGTGGGATCTAGTTCCCTGACCAGGGCTCAAACCTAGGCCCCCTGCATTGGGAATCTTCACCACTGAGCCACCAGGGAAGTCCCTGGACTCATGTTTTTAAAAGCGAGGGTATTCATTTAATAACATAGCATGACCAACTTTCCATGTTAATAAATATCCTGTACTCCATCATTCTTAAAGGCTGTATAATAATCCATTGTGTGGATATTCCCAAATCCCCTGTGATGTTTCACTAGTTTAAAATTCACTGTAATTTGGGACTTCCCTGGCATTCCAGTAGTTAAGACTCTGTGCTTCCGTTATAGGGGGCACCGGTTCAGTCCCTGGTCAGGGAACTAAGTAAGATCCTGCGTGCTGCACAGCAGGGCCAAATAAATAAATAAATTAATTAATTAATTAAATTCACTGTAATTAAAATTGTTCACCCATCATTATTTCCTTATCATAAATTTCTAAAATTGAAATTGCAGAGTTTACACATTTTTAATTTTTGATACATATTATCTAACCATTTCCTGTTGTGTTTCTGGATCTTGGCTCTCTCCTTTGCTCCTCCCCATCTCCATTTGGAAGAGGAAGTGTATTCCTCTGCTTGATTTCAATTATCCTCTCTTTCCCATACTTAAGCTGCCCTCTTGCCTTTTACCATCTGACTTGGTATAGTCATCCTCTCTGTGCAACCTATGTGGATTTGCTTTCCTTTCTCCATTAACCTCCATCTAAAACACTCTTTGATACTTTGTGAATCTCCCCTCCCCCCATTTTATTAAGCCACCTTGACTTTCTGTTCACACAATTGCATATGTCTATATGCAGATACATGCATTTAGAGGTGTACTCACTAGTCATACAATCTTCCTGATTGTAAGGCCTTTGCTTTCTTTTTTCCCTCTGTCCTAACTTGTAAGTTGCAGGGAGCCATTAAGCCTCAAGCTTATCTTGCCGGTGCTGCTGGTTTCTGGCAGGGATCCCAGTAGGTTAATGTGGAGCAACCTCATTCTGGGAAATGTTACAGGAGCTGTATGAAGCCTTGACCCTTTATCAGACAGCCTGGGGAGATAGTCTGTGGCACTCCATCCGCATCCCTGTTCCTTCCTTTGAAAAAGCAAAAAGGCTCTGTCCTTCACATGGTGCTTAGTCATTCCTCTGCAAGGAGGAGGGTGAGGTTGGGGGTAAACTCTTGGTTTCCTGGGCCTCTACAGAGCAGCTGTTTGCATTTCCCTTGTATGAAATCTTTTTCATCTAGTGTAGAAGCCATTCTTATAAACTACTGAATGAAACAAACATTAGAATAGAATGTTACTATTAGCTAGTACTTGTTAAGTACCTATTCTGTGCTGAGCCCTGTGCTAGATACTTTACATTTTATTAGACCTCCTAACAACCCTATTAGATAAGTAATATTATTCAAGTTTTATAGATAAGAAACAAGATTCAGAAAGGTGAAAGTGACTTGATCAAGATCACATAGCTACTAAGTAACCAATGGAATTCAAACCTAGGTCTCTCCCAAGTCCAAAACTGGAGAGGTTGGGCTTAAGACTTTCTTGGACATGAATAGATGAAGCTTTTTCTCTTCACCTTTTCTGGGTGGCAGAAATGGAGCCCTGTTTTAAGGCATAGGGTTGTGTCTTACCAAATGCATCGGCCTTAGTGTACAGAGTAGATTCTCTCTACATCAGTGCTTCTCCAACTTCAGTGTACTTGGAGATCTTGAGAAACTCCAGATGCTGATTTAATAGGTCTAGGGTGAAGGCCTGAGATTCTTTGTTTCTAACAAGCTTCCAGGTACTCCTTTGAATAGCAAAGCTCTAGATCAGTGATTGTTAAACCTGGGCAGTCATTAGATTCACCTGGAGATCCTTGAAAAAAAATTCACTTTTACTGGCCCCAAACTCAGAACTTTCTAATTGGAGGAGTTTTAGGGTAGGGCCTGGGAATTGTTTTTAAACATTTATTTATTTATTTATTATTTATTTGGCTGTGCCGGCTCTTAGTTGTGGCATGCGGGCTCTTAGTTGTGACATGCAGGATCTAGTTCCCTGACCAGGGATCGAACCCAGGCCCCCTGCATTGGGAGCACGGAGTCTTAACCACTGGACCACCAGGGAAGTCCCTGGGAGTTGTGTTTGTTTTGTAGTATTTTTTTAAAAAGAAAATTCCCCAGGTTATTGTATTATATTATATTGTATTATAATCAGTTTGAGAATCACTGATCTAGAAGCTAATATATTATGGTTGCACTGTCCCACACAACACAAAAGTGTAAGTGGGCAGTACATTTTGCTTTATTAAACATTTGAGGGGCTGTGTTGGTTAGAGATCGTTTGTTTAAAAGGGTAAGAAATCCACTCACATTTATTGGAAGGGCTAGCTTGCAAACCTGAAGAGCAGGAAGTATCCCTGGATCTCAGAAAAACAACTAGGAGTTGGAAAGCCCCTAGGAACCAGGGATGTCCATGCTTCCTGGCTTCTGTTTCCTTTTCTCTGGGGACTGGCTTTGGTAGAAAATGGCCACCCAGACAGTTTGGTATAGTGCCACCAGCCAGTTCCATATTGCTGAGAGAATTTGAATGACCCAGTCCAGTCTAGCCTCTGGACTGGTTCTCCTTGAGCCAGGAGGCTACCCCAGGACAGTGCTGTGATCTGGAAATCTGGGCTGTATCAAACTCAGCTACAGGCCCCCACTCTGAGTGCAGGGATGTGGGGGCCCCCTAACATCCTTGGGCAGGTCCCCTGAAAGGTGGTTACTGTAAGCACTTACTATGTAGCTCTGCATGGTTGGGGCAGGAGAATAGAACCAAATAGGGTAAACCCTCTGCTCTTGGAATTGGAAGGACATTATTAGCTTAATGGAGAAGAGAGACAAGTAAAGAATTTTTTTTTTAATTTATTTACTTTGGCCGTGTTGGGTCTTTGTTGCAGTGCGCGGGCTTCTCATTGCGGTGGCTTTTCTTGTTGCAAAGCATGGGCTCTAGACACACAGGCTTCAGTAGTTGCAGCACTTGGGCTCAGTAGTCGTGGCTCGCAGGCTCTAGAGCACAGGCTCAGTAGTTGTGGTGCACAGGCTTAGTTGTTCCATGGAGTGTGGGATCTTCCCGGATCAGGGCTCGAACCTGTGTCCCCTGCATTGGCAGGCGGATTCTTAACCACTGCGCCACCAGGGAAACCCGAGACAAATAAAGATTTTGAAACTGTGGTAAGATCTAAGTATTGTGAGTAGAGGGCTGTCTTGGGAGCCTAGAAGAGAGGAACTTAACCAGTCTGGACATTAAGGAATGTTCATAGAGGACATGTCTGAACTGAATCATGAAAGGTAAGGACATGATGGCCAGGTAAAGAAAAGAGTAGGAGGAAGCATTTCTGGCATTGTGAACAGCATGAGCATGAAACAAAATAATTATATTTCATTGAAGAGTCTTCATTGAAGACCCAATGAAGTCAAAAATAAAATAATTATTATTTGTGTGAATAATAATTAATAAGCAGTTCTTTCTAGAGTATAAGGTCCATGGCAGGATTTGAAGCTAGAGAGATAGGTAGGGGCCACATTGAGAAGTCTTGATGCCATGCTAAGGGGCTTGAATTTAGGTAAAGGGGAACCATTAGATATTTTTTAATTGACTTGGGAGGATTTCCATTTTTATGAAGATGAATGATAATAGTATGGAGAATAGTTTTTTTGTTTGTTTGTTTTCTGTACACGGGCCTCTCACTGTTGTGGCCTCTCCCGTTGCGGAGCACAGGCTCCGGATGCGCAGGCTCAGTGGCCATGGCTCACGGGCCTAGCCGCTCCGCAGCATGTGGGATCTTCCCAGACCGGGGCACGAACCCGTGTCCCCTGCATTGGCAGGCGGACTCAACCACTGCGCCACCAGGGAAGCCCCTGGAGAATAATTTTGATGGTGACCTTGCCTGAAGGCACAAAGACCAGTTGTAGTTGTCTAGAGGAGAGAGGATGGAGAGGAAGGAGTCAACTGTAAGAATATTTAGGAGATAGTTTGGCAGGACTAGCTGGGATGATGGGAATGAGGGAGGAGGAGTCTAGAGTGAATCCCAGGCTTGTGTGACCAGGCAGATTTTGGTGGCATTAGATGAAATGAGCAATTTGGGGAGGAAGAATATTTGTTTTAGACACATTGAGTTTAAAAATGCCTGTCAGACACATCAGTGACTGTGCCTGTTAGGCAAGAGGGTCTGCCTTAAGTAGTTGTCAGGGCTTACAGATTCAGGAGTGGTTCCTCTCTCTCTACCTTCCCTTTTAAAATTTTTCCTCAGTCTCTACCTGGCGGTCTTGTTCTAGCTACTCTTCCTTTCCTTTTTCTATTTTAAATTTAAGGCTTACCTACTTTCTCCTTTCATAGATCTTCCTGTGCAAGCAGTAGGTTACTTTATACAAAGATATAACATGATTTGGCTTCACTCTGAGAATTGCTGATAGGATTTTAAATGAACTACCTAGACTATGAGGTATATGAGGGCAGAGATCATTCCTAGTAGTTATATTTCTAGCACCTAGAACAATTCTTGGCATTTAGTTGGTGCTGAATCAGTGAGTGAATAAATGAATCATTGAATCACATAAAGAGTTTAATAATAATAGACTCCAGGGACTTCCCTGGTGGCACAGTGGTTAAGCTTCTGCACTCCCAATGCAGGGGGCCCGGGTTCAATCCCTGGTAAGGGAACTAGATCCCACATGCATGCTGCAACTAAGAGTTCATGTGCCACAACTAAGGAGCTCATGTGCCGCAACTAAGGAGCCTGCGAGCCACAACTAAGGAGCCTGCCTGCCGCAACTAAGACCCAGCACACCCTAAATAAATAAATTAATTAAAAAAAAAAGACTCCACTGGGAATGCCCTTTGTCTAAGACTGATCTTTTCCATAAAGTATTTCTCTGAATTGAATTTTGGAGAGTGAAAAGGGGTCAGTTTGGTACAAAGTGGATAAGAGCATTTCAGCCAGAAGCAGCCGCATGAGCAAAGGCATGGTGGCACAAAACAGAATGTGTGTGTGATAGATAAGCAGTGAGATATGAGTATCTCTTACCTTGTCATGTCTCAGGTCACTCTTGCAAACGTGGTAATGTTTATAGGTATGTCTAATAGTGGTTATGATGTGTTTTGTTTATAAGTTTCTATGCATGGTTAGATAAGAATTAGTTATATAGGGACTTCCCTGGTGGTCCAGTGGTAAAGAATCCACCTTCTCCACTGCAATGAGAAGCCCGCGCACCGCAACGAAGAGCCCCCGCTCACCGCAACTAGAGAAAGCCCGCACTCAGCAAGGAAGACCCAATGCAGTCAAAAATAAAATAATAAAATAAATAAAATGTTTTAAAAATCTTTAAAAAACAAAACAGAAAAAGAATCCACCTTCTAATGCAGGGGACGCAGGTTCAATCCCTGGTCGGGAAACTAAGATCCCGCATGCCACAGGGCAACTAAGCCTGCATGCCACATCTAGCAAGCTCACGCGCCTCAACAAGAGAGCCCATGTGCCACAAACTACAGAGCGTATGCACTCTGGAACCCGCTCACCACAACTAGAGAGAAACCCGAGCAGACCACGCTCCATGAAGAAAAGATCTGGCATGCTTCAACAAGGATCCTGTGTGCCGCAACTAAGACCTGACATGGCCAAAAAATATAAGGAAAATAAAGAAATAAAATAAATAAATAGAAAATAAAAGAGTTATATAAAATATGCTTGAACTGGTAGAAAACCTTTCATCAGGTTCATTAGAGCCATAATCCTCTTTGAAGCCATATTTGAATCCCAGGCAGAATTTACTTCTTCCTCTCTCTGTTTATGTAGCATATTATATCTATCTCTGTTATGTTTTCTTATTTACATGTTTCATTTGACTAGTGTCGCCCTGACCATGCATTTAATAATGCCCAGGGTCTAACGTAGTAGACATTAATTAAATGTTTGATGGGTAACTGAGTGAATGAATGGATGTTTGTACCCAGCGTTAGCCACACTGAAGAGAAACTGCATTCAGCTTCTTTATCCCTTTTCTCTTGTAGCTGTTTGTAGTGGATGTCCAGACAAGCCAGATCACCAAGATCCCCATTCTGAAGGACCGGGAGCCCGGCGGTGTGACACAGGGCTGTGGTATCCATGCTATCGAGCTGAATCCCTCTAGAACACTGTTAGCCACCGGAGGAGACAACCCCAACAGCCTTGCCATCTACCGGCTGCCTACACTAGATCCTGTGTGTGTGGGAGATGTAAGTCTCCTCAATAATTGTAGATAGAGGTAGCCTTGTTTTTTAACAGAGCCCAGTCCTCATCCCACAAGCCCCCCAGGAAGGGACAGTTTCCTCTAGACTTCTGCGGACTTGGGTTGGGGGTGCGTAATGGTGAGGTATGGGGTGGAGATTTCAGAGTTGGTATTCCACTCACCACAGGGAGTATCAGATATGTTGGCAGAAGATATGTTTGATAAAGAGGCGAGCAGTACACCTCAGAGGCCATCAGCGGTGGGTTGGTGTTTGAGTCCACACCACAGTGGTTACACATCTCCTACTGCCCATAATCAGAAGGGTTTATGAAGTTATTCATTCAGCAACTGTTTTTTGACCCTTCTATGGCCGGTCATTGTTTCAGACACTAGGGACATAGCAGTGAATAAAACAAAGTCCCTACCCTCTTGAAGCCTGCACTCAAGTGAAGGGAGGCATATAAACCAACAAAAATGTACCAGCAGTATGTCAGAGTGTGATGAGTGCCATGGAGAAGAGTAGAGGCAGGCTAAAGGGAGAGAGCATGGTGGAGAATGCTATTTCAGAGGATAGTTGGGAGGGCCTCTTTGACAAGAATGACATTTGAGCAGGGAGACTTAAAGGAAATGAGGGTGCAAGCCATGCTGATGTCTGGAGGAAGAGAGTGCCAGACAGATGGAACAGCATAGAGGTCAGTTGTAGCTATAGTCCCAGGACGCAAGGGGAGAGTGCGAGGAGGTGTGTTGGAGGGATGAGAGGTGGGTAATTGTGCGTAGGAACCACAAGTAGAACATCCAGAGATAGAATGCTAGAGCTGTGTGTCCACCGGCCATGTTTATTGTCCACAGGAATGCCAGTTTCATTCCAGCTTTGCGCTTCTCAAGACAGAAGTTAAAAATTGTGGGATCATTCCATTTGGGTTGAAATCACCAGAGATCAGAATTGTAATTTTTACAAAGATATTTTCAGTCAGACTCGTAAGCTTTTTAGGGGTGTACATTGTAATCCTTATTTTACTGATTTCTTTTTTTCCTTTTTTTTTCTCTCTCTGTACCTGTCACTCCCTCCTCTTGAAGGATGGACACAAGGACTGGATCTTTTCCATTGCGTGGATCAGTGACACTATGGCGGTGTCTGGTAAAATTGCCCTTTTGTAGGGAGTTCTGGTGTGGCAGGGAGGGAGGGAAGGTAGAAGTTGAAGAAGGAGAGTAGTGTGATTGGAAATAGCCCAGTAAACCGACCATCAGCCAGGGGCCAGGAAACCTTGTTTCTAATACTCTTTCTCCTGACTTACCATGTGACCTTGAGTAAGTCATTCCCCTTGTATATTCCTGATCTGGAAAGTGGAAGTACTAGCACACTTATTATTCATACTCTGCCTTGTTCCAAAGAGCCTGTGTATTGGCATGTTAGCCTCAACATTTTTGTGGGGCTTCACTGAGACAATAGTTGTGAAAGTGCTTTTGGAAAAGTTGGTGTGCTCTGCAAAGTATTAGGAGCAACTGTCACTTTCTGTACAACTATATAGTGTTGATAAAGCTATATAGGATTGGGGGACTTTCTCTCCCAATGGTAGAACAGTCATAAAAAATACATGGAAATGAGTGTAGAGAAGATAATCTAGAGATACTCAAATGCTTTCTGAATACCCACAGCAGCCTAGAAAGTAGGCTCAGAGTGCCAACCAGTTTTGCTGGGTACGTATATGTAAAAATATAATCCCCCATTCCAGATTCCCAAATTTTTAAAAAAATTATAAGAGTTGCTAAATTAAGTACTTCATGTGTGTTGTCTCATAGAATCCTCAGAACAGTCCTAGAAGGTTTGCATTATGATCCTCATTTCACAAATGAGAAAATGTAGATTCTGAGAAGTTATAATTTGCCAAAGGCTACACAGGTGGTGAGAGATGGACTCAGGATCTGAATCCAGCTCTGAGTTCAAAGCCCATGCTTAGAACTGCTATGAACAAAGCTAAGGGAACATAAATGTTTCTTCTTTGGATTCTTTGCAAGGCAATAGAAAGCAGCCAGGAGGGAAAATAAATCTAATGGACAAGCATAGTCACAGTTCAAAATTACTCAGTAGTGGTTCAGAAGCTTTTGGATTCCCTGTCATTTGTCTCCCCAAGAAATGAGAGCTCCTTGAAGGCAAAGGCTGAATCATGTCACCTCTATAGGGGCTATCTGTATGACAGTAACTTGCACTAAGTGTGGTTGTTAGGAGCCAGGACGTGGCTTTTTCTGGGAGCTTCCCTTCTCTTTTTTCATATAGTCTGTGAGTATTCTATGTTTTTAGGCTGATAGCTTCCAAGTCTACATTTTGTGAACAGTATAGCAGATTTTAAGAATATTGGCTCTAAAACAGGAACAGACTCACAGATATAGAATACAAAGCTGTGGTTACCAAAGGGGAGAGGGAGGGGGGAGGGACAAATTTGGAGTATGGGATTAACCAATATAAACAACTGTATGTAAAATAGATAAGCAACAAGGATATACTGTATAGCAGGGGTCCCCAACCCCCAGACCGCGGACCGCTACCGGTCCGTGGCCTGTTAGGAACTGGGCCACACAGCAGGAGGTGAGCTGCGGGTGAACGAGCAAAGCTTCATCTGCCATTCCCTATTGCTCCCCAATGCTTGCATTACTGCCTGAACCATCTCCACTCCCCCACCCCGCCACCCCCCGGCCCATGGAAAAATTGTCTTCCATGAAACCGGTCCCTAGTCCCAGCAGTTGGGGACTGCTGCACAGGGAATTATACCTAGTATCTTGTAATAACCTACAATGGAATATAATCTGCAAAAATACTGAGTCACTTTGCTGTACACCTGAAACTAATATAATATTGTAAATCAGCTATATTTCAATTTAAAAAGAAAAAAGAATATTGGCTCTGAGTGAAAGACCTATATTCTGAAAACTGTAGAACATTTATGAAGGAGATTGAAGATGATACAAAGGAATGGAAAGATATCCCATGTTCTTGGATTGGAGGAATTAATATTGTTAAAATGTCTCTATTTCCCTAAGCAATCTACAGATTTAATGCCATCCTTATCAAAATACCCATGACGTTTTTCATAGAACTAGAACAAACAATCCTAAAATCTATATGGAATCACAAAAGACCCCAAATTGCCAGAGCAATCTTGAGGAAAAAAAGAACAAAGCTAGAGATAGCATGCTCCCTGACTTCAGACTAAACTACAAAGCTTTGGGCATCAAAACAGCATGGTAAGACTTCCCTGGTGGCACAGTGGTTAAGAATCCACCTGCCAATGCAAGAGACACGGGTTTGAGCCCTGGTCCGGGAAGATCCCACGTGCTGCGGAGCAACTAGGCCCATGCGCCACAACTGCCAAGCCTGCGCTCTAGAGCCCACGTGCCAAGAGCCCGTGCTCAGCAACAAGAGAAGCCACTGCAGTGAGGTGCCCATGTACCGCAGCGAAGAGCAGCCTCTGCTCGCCACAACTAGAGAAAGCCTGTGTGCGGCAACGAAGACCCAACGCAGCCATAAATTAATTAATTAAAAAAAAAAACCCAGCATGGTACTGGAACAAAAAGAGACACATAGATCCATGGGACAGAACAGGGAGCCCAGAAGTAAACCCACACACTTCTGTCAATAAATCTATGACAAAGAATATACTATGGAGAAAAAACAGTCTCCAGTGAAGAGCGGTGCTGGAAAAACTGGACAGCTACATGTAAAAGAGTGAAATTAGAACATTTTCTCACACCAATATGCAAAACTAACGAAATGGTTTAAAGACCTAAGTGGAAGACTGGAAACCATAAAACTCCTAGAAGAAAACATAGGCAGAACACTCTTTGACATAAACTGTAGCAATATTTCTCATATCTCTCTCCTAAGGCAAAAGAAACAAGAGCAAAATTAAGCAAATGGGACCTAATTAAACTTAAAATCTTTTGCATAGCAAAGGAAACCATCAACAGAACAGAAAGACAGCCTATGGAATGGGAGAAAATGTTTGCAAATGATATGACCAATAAGGGTTATCCAAAACATATAAACAGCTCATACAACTCAATATAAAAAAATAAACAACCCAATTAAAAATTGGGCAGAAAACCTGGATAGATATTTTTCCAAAGAAAATATACAGCGGCCAGCAGACACATGAGGAAATGCTCAAAATTGCTAATCATCAGAGAAATGCAAATCAAAACCACAGTGAGATAATAATCACTTCACACCTGTCAGAATGGCTGTTATCAAAAAGTCTTCAAATGTTGGTGAGGATGTGGAGAAAAGGGAACCCTAGTACACTGCTGGTAGGAACATAAATTGGTGTGACCATTATGAAAAACAGTATAAACGTTCCTCAAAAAACTAAAAATAGGGACTTCCCTGGTGGTCCAGTGGTTAAGAATCTGCCTTCGTTCAGAATCTCCCTTCCAATGCAGGGGACGTGGGTTCGATCCCTGGTCAGGGAACTAAGATCCCACATGCTTCAGGGCAGCTAAGCCAGCATGCTACAACTACTGAGCCCTCACACTCTAGAGCCTGTGCACCACAACTAGAGAGCCTGCGTGCCACAACTACTGAGCCCATGCGCCACAACTAGAGAGAGATCCGTGTGCCACAACGAAAGATCCTGTATGCCGCACCAAAGATCCCATGTGCCGCAGCTAAGACCCAATGCAGCCAAATAAATAAATATTTTTTTAATTTAAAAAAATTGAAAAAGAAAACCTAAAAATAGGACTACTATATGATCCAGCAATTCTACAGCTAGATATATATTTAAAGAAAATGAAAACCCTAATTCGAAAAATACACGCACCCCAATATTCTTAGTAGCTTCATATGTAATAGTCAAGATATGGAAACAACCTACGTGTCTTATCGACAGATGAATGGATAAAGAAGATGTGGTACATATATACAATGGAATATTACTCAGCCATTAAAAAGAATGAAATAATGCCATTTGCAGCAACATGGATGGACCTGGAGGCTATCATCCTAAGTGAAGTAAGTCAGACAGAGAAAGACAAATATCATACGATATTGCTTACATGTGGAATCAAAAAAACAACAACAAAAGTTCATACAAATGAACTTACTTAAAAAACAGAAACAGACTCACAAACTTAGAGAATGAACTTATGGTTACCGGTGGGGAGGGATAGATTGGGAGTTTGGGATTGACATGTACACACTGCTATGTTTAAAATAGATAACCAGGGAATTCCCTGGTGGTCCAGTTGTTAGGACTCTGCGGTTTCACTGCAGAGGGTGCAGGTTCAATCCCTGGTCAGGGAACTAAGATCCCACAAGCCACGTGGGTGGCCAAAAAAAAAAAATAGAAAAATGAAATAGATAACCAACAAGGACATACTGTATAGCACAGGTAACTCTGCTCAACATTCTGTAATAACCTAAATGGGAAAAGAATTTGAAAGAGAATAGATACATGTGTATGTATAACTGAATCACTTTGCTGTAAACCTGAAACTAACATACTATTGTTAGTCAACTATACTCCAATATAAAATAAAAGTTTTTTAAAAAGATGTGGTATAGGGCTTCCCTGGTGGCGCAGTGGTTGAGAGTCCGCCTGCCGATGCAGGGGAAGCAGGTTCATGCCCCAGTCCGGGAGGATCCCACGTGCCGCAGAGCGGCTGGGCCCGTGAGCCATGGCTGCTGAGCCTGTGCATCCAGGGCCTGTGCTCTGCAGCGGGAGAGGCCACAGCAGTGAGAGGCCCGCGTACTGCAAAAAAAAAAAAAAAAAAAGATGTGGTATATATACACAATGGACTATTACTCAGCCATTAAAAAAGAATGAAATTCTGCCATTTGCAACAACGTGGATGGACCTAGAGGGTATTATGCTTAGTGAAATAAGAGAAAGATAAACACTTTACTACTTATATGTGGAATCAAAAAAATAAATAAAATGAATGTATATAACAAAACAGAAACAGATTTACAGATAAAAAGAACAAACTAGTGGTTACCAGGGGGGAGAGGGAGGGGGCAAGATAGAAATATGGAATTAAGAGATACAAAGTACTATGTATAAAATAAGCAACAGGGCTTCCCTGGTGGTGCAGGGGTTAAGCATCCGCCTGCCAATGCAGGGGCACGGGTTCAAGCCCTGGTCCGGGAAGATCCCACATGCCGCGGAGCAACTAAGCCCGTGCGCCACAACTACTGAGTGTGCGCTCTAGAACCTGTGAGCCACAACTACTGAAGCCTGTTCACCTAGAGCCTATGCTCTGCAACAAGAGAAGCCACCGCAATGAGAAGCCTGCGCACTGCAACGAAGAGTAGTCCCCGCTCGCCGCAACTGGAGAAAGCCCGCGTGCAGCAATGAAGACCCAACACAGCCAAAAATAAAATAAATAAATTTATAAAAATTAAATAAGCAACAAGGATATATTGTATGGCACAGGGCAATATGGTCATTATTTTATAATAACCTTAAATAGCGTATAAAAATAATGAATCACTGTGCTGTACACCTGAAACTAATATTATATTGTAAGTGAATTATACTTTAACGAAAAATTAAAATCTAAATGTTCGTGATAATTCTCATCTTCTACTGAGACTTTAATTATGATAATATAGAATACACCTTCCTTATAATCTGTAGAATCACTATAAATCAACATACACAAAAAAAATCCTTCCATCAATGTACCTAATATATAATTTTGCCATCTAAATTGAGGAAATACAGCTTTGTAAAAGTACTAATCTTCAAATGCTCTGTTCTCCAAATTGTTACATGTTGAAAGAAGCTGTGTTTCAGTTTCCTAATCATCAAAGTAAGTTAGTACACTTCCCTACCTTAGTGATGGAGTTGCTGTGTGACATACTGTTGACATATTACATGGTACACAACATCACATACAATTATGGAAGATAGAGAGTAAAAACACAGTATACATTTTATTTATTTATTTTTTTAAAATCCTCCCAGCTCAACCTTTCCATTTGTTCAAAGGCAGAACAACCACAGTGAAAGAAGCCCAGGAAGTGTGAGCTACTGATCTGTGCTTTTTTTTTTTTAATATTTATTTATTGGCTGTGTCGGATCTTAGTTGAGGCACACAGGATCTTTCATTGGCGCACGGGCCTCTCAGCAGTTACAGCACATGGGCTCTCTAGTGGCGCAAGAGCTCTAGAGCACCTGGGCTTAATTGCCCTGTGGCCTGTGGGATCTTAGTTCCCCGATCAGGGATCGAACCTGCATCCCCTGCATTGGAAGGCAGATTCTTAACCACTGGCTCAACAGGGAAGTCCCCAGTATACATTTTAAAACTAATATGTGCAGAGACAATTAACGAGGAGCCCAATTTGGAGGAGTGTTATACTATACAAATATTGAGAAACTGCCTCAAAATTTTGCAGTAAGCAGCTCAGTTGGAAATAGTTCTAACGTTCAGCTGTGCAGGAGGGCAGGGGACAGTGTTTCTCTTGGGGAGTTCCCTGGCAGTCCAGTGGTTAGGACTCCATGCTTCCACTGTAGGGGGCCTGGGTTCGATCCTTGGTCAGGGAACTAAGATCCCGCAAGCTGCATGGTGCGGCCAAAAAAAAAAAAAAGTTTATTTTGAATTTTCAGTTATGCTTTGTTCACATCCAAATCAGGAATTTCATAATCTGAGAGGTCACATCAGCAAGAAAGTTCAAATAGTTTTAAGTCAATGTAGATGTCTTGTTAAATTGGGTATAAACAAGGTTTTATTATTTATAAAAAAGAGTGTTTGATGTACCATTAACAGTAGTTTTTGCTGCATTTTTTTAAAAAAAAGTATTGGCTCTGATAATAAAGATCTGAATTTGAATCCTGGTCTTACCACTTATTAACACAGAGGGCAAGTTATTTAAGGCTTTTGAGACTTGGATTTCCTCATCTGTAACATGGATAATGATTATATATACTTCACAGGGTCATTGGGAAGATCAGATGAGTTAGTGCTTAGTGTCTGCCATATTGAAAATGCTCAATACTTGTTACCCAGTGTTAATGTTCAGACTTGATGATGAGCATCAACCCCTGAACATTCCCCTCAAATTTAGTGTATTCAAACTCATCATCTCCCTTCCAGAACCTCACCTCCCCCTGCCATTGACATATATTGGTAAATTCTCCTACCTCCCACCTAGGTGCACAGCCAGAGAACTAAGACTCTTCAGTCTCCTTAGATTACCAAGCCATGTTATTCTGTTTTCTAAAATATCTCTTATATCCATCAATTTCTTTTCTATCTTGTCTACTTGGGTGCTCATCGTCTATCTTTTGAATTACCCCAATGTCCTTCCATATTTTCTCTCTGCCTCTAGTCTTGTCTCCTCCAATCTAATCTTCATGTTGCTGCCAGATTAGTTCTTAAAATAATTTTTTCTTTACTGTAAAAGTAATACATGTTTATTGTAAGAATTTTTTTAATTCAAATAAACAAAAAAGGAAAGAATTACCCACACAGTTTGTGCCCAGAGATAGTCACTGTTAACAATTTGAAATCAATCTTGCTAGTCTTTTTTCAGTACATATTTGAGTTGTTAAAATGGGATTATCAGTAGGTTAAAATGGGATCATATAGGGGGATGGATATATGTATAGATATATGATATGCCAAGTATAAGAAAATGTTGATAGTAGACTATAGGTGTAAGTATACAATTCATTGTAAAATTCTTTCAACATTTCAATATGCTTGAAATTTTTCATAATAAAACTTGTATAGTTTTATTTTTTAAATTTGCATTATAAACCGTACGTGGTTCTCTAGATGTGCCCCTCTCTCTGGCCTTTTCTAGATTTCACACATGATGAGCCCTCTGCTTTGAACCTTTGTCCACAAACCTTATGATACAAACAAGTTGGATGATATTTATCCCATGTTAGACAATTTTTACTGTGAACTAGTCAGGAGATTTGCAATGTGAGAAGGGCACCTTCTGGTCTCAAAGGAGTGTTGGCAGATAATGCTACTGGAAAGGAATTTGAAAACTTTTTTTATTGGTTCTTTTATTTTATTTTTTAATTTATTTTTGGCTGAGTTGGGTCTTTGTTGCTGGGTGTGGGCTTTCTCTAGTTGTGGCAAGAGGGGGCTACTCTTTGCGTGGGCTTCTCATTGCGGTGGCTTCTCTTGTTGTGGAGCATGGGCTCTAGGCTTGCGGGCTTCAGTAGTTGAGGCTCACGGGCTTAGTTGCTCCGCGGCATGTGGGATCTTCCCGGACCAGGGCTGAAACCCGTGTCCTCTGCATTGGCAGGCGGATTCTTAACTACTGCGTCACCAGGGAAGCCCTTTTTATTGGTTCTTGATATACTGTTTTATGACTGTACCATAGACTTGTTTTTAAGTGCTTCATTATGTTCCCTAAGGAAAACTGTTTATGTTTTTAAGCATTCATCTTAATGTAGAACAGTCATTCTTAAGGCATTTTTTAAATTTTTATTTTATTTTATTTATTTTTGGCTGTGTTGGGTCTTCGTTGCGGTGCGCAGGCTTCTCACTGCGGTGGCTTCTCTTGTTGAGGAGCATGGGCTCTAGGCGCACGGGCTTCAGTAGTTGCAGCACGTGGGCTCCATAGTTGTGGCTCACGGGCTGTAGAGTGCAGGCTCAGTAGTTGTGGCGCACGGGCTTAGTTGCTCCGCGGCATGTGGGATCTTCCCAGACCAGGGCTCGAACCCGTGTCCCCTGCATTGACAGGCAGATTCTTAACCACTGCACCACCAGGGAAGCCCAGAACAGTCATTCTTAATTCAGGGATTATAGTTCCTTCAAAAGGCCCATGAAGCTCCCTGAAACTGAGTGTGCAAGGTAGGTTTTTTGTGTATTTTTCTAGAGAAAGGGGTCTTTAACATTCCTAAGTCTGTCAGAGGGGTACATGACTCAGAAAATATTAAGCACCACTGATCTAGAGTGGAAGTTCCCAAACCCTATTGCCTAGTAGAAATCACCTATGCATGCATGCCCAAGTGACCTAAGCATTTGGCTTGGAAAATTACTGAGCTTTATCAAATGTATTCTCTCTTTTCAAAAGTCCCACCGACTACGTTACACTTAAAGGTTATATTTTAACTCCTACACTTCAGTTGAATCATCCTCTTGGTGTGGCTTTTAAAATACATACTGCTTTCTGTTTTAGTGTGGGCCACCTGGCCAAGCTTCAGCACATGTGAGCATGGTACACAAAGAGCTAGACTAAGAAATCCCATTTGGCTTCTGTGGGATTGTCTCATGGAAAGTTGGATATGTCTGACATCTGTGGTTTCCTTGCCCTACAGGCTCACGCGATGGTTCTATGGGACTCTGGGAGGTGACAGATGATGTGTTAACCAAAAGTGATGCAAGGCACAATGTGTCACAGGTCCCTGTGTATGCTCACATCACTCACAAGGCCTTAAAGGACATCCCCAAGGAGGACACAAACCCTGACAACTGCAAGGTCCGAGCTCTGGCCTTCAACAACAAGAACAAGGTATGAGCTTGCCAAAGGTTCCCTGAAGCCTGTTCCTCTTGCTTCAGCTTCTTGGCTTATGTCTTGGGAGGTGCACTGTCCTTCTCCTTCTCCTTCCCCAAGTCAGAGCTTACTACATAACTCAGTTCTGAGCCCACGGAGCATCTCTTGAAGGCTGAGGGATGCTTAGTTATAATCTCCGTCTGAGAAAGATTATAACTGAAATTATGAAAGCCACCCCTTGCATTGAGTATTCTCTGGATGGTTCATATCTGTTAGCCTCTCATGTTTCCCCAGCGCCACTCTGATTTGACTGTCTCTCATTTGCACATGATCTTGCCGGTGCTCTATTTTGGGTGTGATTTTCTTACATGCAGTCACTTTCTTCTCTCGTATTCAGTTTCTTTTCATTCTTTACTGCCTCTTCTCAACACTGCCATCAAGTCTTAACTTAATCATTTGAGTCAGATCTGAAACTGCTGGGCTATTAAGTAGAGTGTTAGTATGGAGACCCAGAGCCAGAAGAGAAGAAGGGCTCTTTTCCCAAAATTTGATTCAGGCCACAATTTGAGGGGTAGTTCCCTTAGCCGCCTCCTATCTCTCATCCATATTTATGGGTTAGGGGTAGACTTATCTCTCCCAGCTTAGACCCTCTACTTATAGAAGCTCTCACACTGAGACTTACAAAACTGTTTTTCATGTGCATGCTCTGCTCTAACTATCAAACAGGATGTCATGTGTATGATTGTATAGTATGGGCTTTTTTAACCATGGGTGCCTGTGTTCAAACCAGGACTTGCTTCTTGGGTTCTGTCAAGAAGCAGCCTTGCTTTAATATGCTGTACAGCTGCATTTTGTAGGGTAAAATGATGGGCTGATAATCCCTGGCACCATCATAGGATAGGAGTGAGTAATGGGAGGACCCCAACCTGCAGAGTCTTCCCCTGCTTACTGTTATATATTAGTTGCTGTGAGTATAACCTGTTTTTCATTGCTCTTGCAGGAATTGGGAGCAGTATCTCTGGATGGCTACTTTCATCTCTGGAAGGCTGAAAATACACTGTCTAAGGTGTGATGAACATGACTTAGTAGTTTCACCTTATAGTTAAAATACTTTAATCCTCCCTAAACTTTTTCATTCTTGTCTAAAGCACAAATTCTCCAAGAGTCTGGGCATGTGATTGCATAGTGCATGAAATTCTGAGTCTGGCCTGCCCCTCTTAAAAGTCTTTTAAAGAAGTCAGAGGGAGGGCTTCCCTGGTGGCACGGTGGTTGGGAGTCCGCCTGCCGATGCAGGGGACGCGGGTTCGTGCCCCGGTCCGGGAAGATCCCCCATGCCGCGGAGCGGCTGGGCCTGTGAGCCATGGCCACTGAGCCTGCGCATCCAGAGCCTGTGCTCCGCAACCGGAGAGGCCACAACAGTGAGAGGCCCGTGTACCGCAAAAAAAAAAAAAAAAAAGAAGAAGTCAGAGGGAACCCAGCAGAAACTATGTTAGCAGTTGATTGGAGTAACATGTACAGGATAATCTACGCATTTCCATTACCCAACAATAAGAGATCTGTCTATTTCCTGTGAAATAATTTAGAACAACTTACAGCAATTTTATGACAGGGATACTGGCAAACTGAGTAAAATTTTTATGCTCTTCAGAGAAGGTGAAAATGACTGATTAAACTAATGTCCAGAACTGGAAAAAAGAAAAAGAAAAAAAAGAGTCAGGGGGTGATTCTTTCACATTGCAAAGACTTGCTGAGAGACTCCTTTAACTAGCAATCTTCCAATCCACAGTGCATTTAAGTATTTGCTTATGGATTACTGACTATTTGCAATATTGTGAGGGCAGGAAAAACCTAAATGTTAGGAGCCATTGGCAACCGAAGATCAATTAAACTAAGAGTAATCATCTCTAAAATAATCACGTAAGGTATGGATTTAATTTACAATATTTGCAAGCACCTTTTGCCTAAAGTTAAACCTATGAGTGGATCGTTTGTCCTCTTCTTGTCCCAGAGGCCTTTGCTGCTTATAACTTCTATGATAGACTGTTTTTCAAGAGGAAGCAGAGCTCCAGGAATTATTGATTTCCTTCATGTCACAGTAGCCTTTGAGCTCCACTGACCTTGCTTGGTGCTTTATGTTCAGTAGCCACTGAGGATTGGCTAAATGACAAGGATCCAGGGTTAAGGCTGATTGGGGTTACCTGGGGTTGAGCAGTCCCACGAGTGTGCTTTCTATAGTGTACAACTCCCATACAGTTGGGGAGTTAGGCTGAGGGTAGCCAGAAGTCAGCCCCTTTACCTGAAGATCAGTGAGAAGGGTAGTGGCTCTTCCCAGCAGAGAGAACAGAGTGGGACCTTGGCTTTAGTGCCCTGGGGTTATCCCTGGAAACAGCCTGTGTTTTTTGGCCTTTCTCTCTGCTTCTGATTATTTAATTCGAGGTTGACCTTTTTCCCTAACTGGTCCTCTTCAGTACCTAGATCTTGTTTAGTATCATCATTCTTTCTTTCTCTTACATACATAGGGGTGGAGCAGGATGTTATTTCCTTAATTGGGACATGTCTTTTTGTCTGTGACTTTGTTTGTCTGGTATATGAGGAAAGCCCACAGAGGTGGGCATCTAAGAACAATGCCCTGCCGTGTGCTTTCTGGTAATGCCATAGGTGCATCTCTTCTCTCTCTGTTTTCAGCTCCTCTCCACCAAACTGCCATATTGCCGTGAGAATGTGTGCCTGGCCTATGGTAGTGAGTGGTCAGTGTATGCAGTGGGCTCCCAAGCTCATGTCTCCTTCTTAGATCCACGGCAACCATCATACAACATCAAGTCTGTCTGCTCCAGGGAGCGAGGCAGTGGTAAGAGGCCCCCGTGTGCCCCTCAGGCTTACAGCTGCCTTGTGAATGGGTTTTGACCTTCAGTTTCAATATTGGTTTCCAAACAAATATGGTGATCTTTATGGAACCTGGTGGAGGTGTTTGGTGACACAGAGGGGAGATTGAATACCTGCATACAGCAGCAAAGCTTCAAACACCGCACACAAATGTGTGGCCACAGAAGCCTTTGATGGAAACCAATAGTCAGCGTATTGGTGGTTTCCTTGTTCTTCCACAGAGCCCTACTCCTTGTGGTAGTTTTTTGCTGGGACCCTACCTGAACTATAAAATTGTTTTATGCTAAGGGATGATGTGGTGGGGTGAGGAGGATTTTACAGAGGGGCATGAGGAAACTTTTGGGGGTGATAAATGTTATTTTGATTGTGGTGGTGGTGTCATGAATATATACATATATTAAAACTTCAAATTGTATAACCTTGAATATGTGCAGTGTATTCTATGTCAGTTATACCTCAATAAAGCTGAAGAAAATATTCAGTTTAGTTCTTATCCACTGGGTGAATTAGGCTTCAGGCCCCCCCGCCTCCCAATCTTTAATAGCATATTCTCTCTGAGGGCACCCTCATTCTTCACTGAGGAATAAAAAGAGACTTACGTTTGTACTGTACTTTAAGATTTCAGAATACCTTTGTCTGACATATCATTTCATCTTACCAAGAACCCTGTGGGAAGCAGTTTACATCCCATTTTATAGATGAGGAGACTGAGACCCAGATTGGTTAAATAACTTGCCAAACACCACACAGGTTGGAGGGGGAACAGCCAGGGACCAGAATCCAGGTTGTCCAACTTAACAAAGTGTGTTTCCTTCTTCATCTGACATTGTCCCCCTTCTCATGCAAAAATGTGGCTACGTTATCCTGGGAGTCCTAAAAGGCACAGTATCTTCTCTCTTTCAAGTAGTACTTATTTTCGTGTAGATGCTGCAGTTTTGGCCATTGTTTTAGATTTGTTTTCAGTTATTCTTGAAATACATTTCAGAACAGAGAGAATAATGTGTGTAAGGAAAGTAGTAAGGGAAAGAATAAATAGTCTTGGCCGGAATGATGTCTGCAATGAAGTTTTAAGAGATTTTGGTTACTGTTACAGGAGCAGCTTGCAAACCTAATAAAGAAATATTTATTTCACACGTATTAGTGAGCACCTCTTTTGTACTTAGAGACACCTTCACATCCCATGCACTTATCTGATGCACAGATGCAGCAAATGTATTTTCCCTGTGACCCAAAGTGATTAGGTGACTTGTCTTAAAGTCACAGGTGAGAGACAGTGCTCCTTTGAGTGCTTCAGTTCTAGGCTGTTTGCCACTCTCATAACACACTTAATACCAGATAAAGACCTCTTGCAGTGCCATGGTAGTGGTTTTAGGTCAAATACAAGAAAGTCCTTGTTAATGTAATGATTTTTAAATATGCAGATTACCCTCAGTTTCAGTATGGGTTGGAAACATATAATGGAGAAGAACTTAGAGTTATGAAAAGTGACTTCAGAGTGAGTCGAGGGGAGGCAGGCAGGTTCAGGGCATACTTACGGTCTTGGGCCCAAAGCATCTTGGGCATCATCAGGCATTTGGTACTTCTGAGGCTTACAGGAAGGCTCCTGTTAGTGTGTGGATGGGCAGTGTGGCATCGGGGTTCTCTGGCTTGTGCGTGAGCTAGGTCTGCCTTGGGAAAGGCGCTGTGGTATTTAGGGGTGCCATGTGAACTCAGTGTCAGAGAAGTTCAGGCTAGCAGACCTGACTGCCCTTTACTTTTCTCTCTCTCAGGTATCCGGTCAGTGAGCTTCTATGAGCACATCATCACTGTGGGCACAGGGCAGGGCTCCCTGCTATTCTATGACATCCGAGCTCAGAGGTTCCTGGAAGAGAGGCTCTCAGCTTGTTATGGGTCCAAGCCCAGACTAGCAGGGGAGAATCTGAAACTAACGACTGGCAGAGGCTGGCTGGTGAGTAAGCCCATGCCTCACATGGTTACTGGACAGTGACGGAAAAGTTGTATTCACTTACCCACCCACTCCCACCCCCACTGACACACCACCTACCACGTAGTTTTTCACTAGTAAGAGACACTCCTTGGAGCAGAGAAAGGCACTTTCCCTTGGTTTTGTTTTTGTGTCTGCATGTCTGTGGGAGAACAGGCCCAGTAAGACGCACCGGTTGGCCCAGGATAACCCCCAGGTGATAATAGGGCTGGAAGGAGAGGAACCTCCCACTGAAGCTGCCAGTGAATTCTGAAAGCATTTGGTTCTAGCAGTCCTGAGAAGACCTTCGGTTTGCGTAGCAGTTCTTCAGCCTGCTTGGCCCCTCCCTAATGTTCATTTGGAAAAATGGGTCTCCAACTCCCATGAGCACCAGTCTCCTGTATAGATACAGGACCCTCTCCTCTTAAGGAGCCCAGAAAGCATTCTTGTCCCTTCTTTCCCTTTTCTTCCCCACGGCGAGTGCTCACAGAGTCTCTTATTTCCCACAGAATCATGATGAAACCTGGAGGAGTTACTTTTCGGACACTGATTCCTTCCCCAACGCTGTCTACACGCACTGCTATGACTCGTCCGGAACGAAGCTCTTCGTGGCAGGAGGACCCCTCCCTTCAGGACTCCATGGAAACTACGCTGGGCTCTGGAGTTAATGGCAACTAAGTCTCTCCCAGAATGCACAGAAATTCACTAACTTCCATCCTCAGTTTCCATTTCTTATTTTGATTTTTTTCCAGTTGTGTGAGTCCCTCATATTTTAGTGGGAACACCAGAGTTTGCCTATGGTTTAGGCACTTGACAGGAAGAACCTCTGTACAGAAATCTAAAGGGTTTTCCTTTTTTTTTTTTCCTTTTTTCCCTTTTGGTAAGCAGAATTTTACTTTACTATCTTTTTTCTTTCTGGCTTCTCAACCAGACATTGTTGTTAATTCCTGTTTATATTTTTTCTTTAAGTGACACACAGTCTCCCCTCTCTGGCTTCTTTAGGTTGACATAGTCATTCTCACCCTTACTTCACTCTTGAGAGCTGGGGCTCCTTTATAATTATATGGTTGCTGTCAGACTTTCTGTGAAAGTTTGGGGGCTGTGTGTGTGTGTGTGTGTGTGTGTGTGAACTTGCGTGCCTGCAAGTACCGTTTGTCACTGAAATTATCTGGAGTGAGGATTACTGTAATTAAAATATTTATAAAAGAAACAGCTATATTCACAGAGTCCAGCTTTGGGACTAGTTTTTATCTTGTTTTGTAAAGTCTAACAACACTGATTATAGGAAGTAAAAATAGAAAGGAAAACAAATCACCAGTAGGAAACCCTCTGAGTTAGATTGAAAGCTTCCTGGGGACTCATGCCAGGACTCCAAAGTAATCCATCTCCCACCTGCCTTCCCATCTGTGTGCCCCCCAGGTGAGAACATTTCTGTGTATGTGTCACTTCCACTTCAGTTTCCCATCTGGTTAAATCAATGGCCACTCCCCCAAAACATCAGGGTCTCCATCCAAGATGCAGCTCTGGAGGCTACAGAAGCCTTGGTAGGACTTGGTAAAAAGAATCTCCATCCAAACCTCCCTCTCCCTCCTCTCAAATAAGACCTGATCTGGTTTCTCAGGGGCCTGGAGCTGGGGGCCTCAAGTCTGCTAAAATTCACATACTTGGTCCCCTTGGCTTTGGGGAGAAACTTCTTTGCCTTTCTTCTAATCTCCCCAGTGGGTTTTGCTTTTGTTTTCTAAATTGGGTTTAGTTCTGGAGGGTGGGGATGAACAGGGGATTTATCTGTGTGTAGTGAGTGCTTCCTGTGTGTCATGTTTGTTTTTCTTAGTACAGTGGAGCCACTCTGTTGGCTCAGCCCTGGGATGGTGATGGGGTGGCCTACAGCCAACAGTGGTGTGCATGTAAAGCATCTATGTGATTAGTAGTTTGTTCCTCCCTCGAACTGTCTTGTTTAGTCTGTGGTTTTTAAACTTGCAGGCAACTGACCGTGATGTCCAGTTACTCCTTGCTTTTTATGCATCATTTTGCAGATAATAGCTGTTCCCACCCCCAAACTCCTCCACCATTCTAAAAACATACTTTGCTTTTGTCAGCAGCCCATTCTGGGGAAAGGAAGTCATATTCCCGCACTCTCATTTCTAAGTTGCTTTCCCCGTTACCCCCTCTGCTCTGGTAGTAAGTGGGGAGATTGAAAACAAAGAGTGTCTTCTCCCTGGTGATGGGGGCTGGTGGGGGGGGAGACAGCAGGTCCACCCTGTCTTGCTGTGGTACAAGGCATACACCACAGGGTCTAGAACTCTCATCTTCCAACCTAGAGAAATAGGTGCTATAAAACAGGGAATTAAGCAAACTGCTGGATGCTACAGATCTTTTAATTGTCTTAATTTTTTTCTATTGTTAAACTACAAGCTGTAGATTTCTTAGTTCTCACAGAACTCATTTTAAACCTACTTGTATAAAAAAAAAATCTTAAGTAGGATGGTTTGTACTGTTGCCAGACCCTCTTCTGTGATGGGTAATGCGTTTGATTGAGATTTTGTTTTTAAAAACGTAGCACTTGACTTTTTGCCAAGTAAAAAAAATAAATGAATATTATTCCAATGCAAAGTTTGAGTATGTATAGCCAAGAGACAGCAGGAAAAAGGCCCCTAATGTCTGGTTGGAAGGTCAGCTTGGGGTGCTGGGATTGCTTGGAGCAGAAGAACACAGGAGTTCCCTCAAGGGTAAAGGCAGGTCAAGGGCAAACACACAAACAGTAAGACCTGCTTGCTCCTTGTCCCCAGCCCTGGCCCAAGATCAGTTGCTCTGGAGTCCAGTTGAGAGTGGGTATTCCCAGGGGAAGTCGTGCGGTACTTGGAGAGAAAAACAGACTGACGATGAGGGAGCGTGCTAGTCCTTGCTCTGAATGACTGTGGATGTGAGCAACGTGACCAGCTCCTCTTACATGAACCAGGGTTAGTTAGGCCCCGTCTGCTTCAGTGGCAGGGCCCTGAGAATGACTGTGATAGTGCCCTGGGAACAGTATCATTTTTTTGAAGTTGGAACCATAGATCCTAGCTTTAAGAGGAGGATGCAGTGTCCATAGTGAGTGATGCTCTTCCCAGAAGCTGCTTGGGGCTGTAGCTGAGAGAAAGGCAGGCTGCTGAACCCTACCAGTCTCCTCAGTCCTCTCTGGGAGACCCATCAGGGCTGGGCCACAGAGCCAGGCAAGCTGAATACAGCTGCCCTTAGAGACTGATTCAGAACGTGACTCATACAGGCACCTACCTATATAATCAAAGGCTGCAAAATAGGAAGGGGGAGGTGAATGAGTTGAAGCAAGTGAGAGGGCTTCCTAGAGGAGAAGAGTTACATTTGGAAAAGGACTGGAATTGGCCTTTCCCAAAATGAGATTTTCAGAATCCCCAATCCATGGAACAGTAATTGGTGTTTGCAAAATGCTCCACGGTCAAATTATTTTTGGGAAATGCAGATTAAAACAGACATGCTTCTCACAACCTGAGGTTTGGGGTTACCATGGGACTTAATGCGCATGAAACGTGCTCAGAGAAAGGTGACGCAGGATGTGGGGAGGGCCTGGCCTGGACCTCTGGCCTCTGTGGAATCTTGGCCCTGCTCTCACTTTCCAACCAGACTTTGCAGCAAAGTGTGTATCACAGAAGGGCTTTGTGGATTTTATGTGGTCCCTCCCTTTCCTGCCAGCAGTCCTTACTCCCAGGCCATGAAAGAACTTCCTTGTTCTCAGGCGCATGCCTCATTCCAAATGGGCTGCTGGCTCCACCCATCATCCTTTGGGTCCTTTTGCAGAAGTCTTTGGAACCTCATTTATGCCCCAGGTTCCCTCATGCCTGCCACTTCCGAGTTGATTAGTATTAATCTGGTCCATTAAATTAATTAACTAGGGCTTCCCTGGTCGTGCAGTGGTTAGGAATCTGCCTGCCAATGCAGGGGACACAGATTCGAGCTCTGGTCTGGGAAGATCCCATATGCTGTGGAGCAAATAAGCCCGTGTGCCACAACAACTGAGCCTGCGCTCTAGAGCCCACGTGCCACAACTATTGAAGCCTGCGCGCCTAGAGCCCGTGCTCCGCAGCAAGAGAAGCTACTGCAACGAGAAGCCCGCGCACCACAAGGAAGGATAGCCCCCGCTCGCCGCAACTAGAGAAAGCCCGCATGCAGCAACAAAGACCCAACGCAGTCAAAATAAATAAATTTATCTTTTAATTAATTAACTATTAATTTTCTATTAAATTTATTAGTGTTCCTAATAAAGCTAAAGATTGCCAGTCCAGGGCTCTCTGATCCCATACATTTCCTAGAGCAGGTACCCAGGAAAAGTAAGGCATGGTGTCAAGACCCGTGGCTTAGGATTGGGGGGGGGTCAATCTTGTAAGATCCTATGACCCAAGTGTTTTTTTCCTTCCTTTTCAGTTGGCTGGTGTCTGGGAGACAACAATGTGGAGGGGAAAGGGGGGAAGAGGAGCACTCAATGTTTCTTGCTTTTAGCCATATCTCATTTCATGCTATTGTGCTGAAATGGCTGGAAGACTTGGGAAGGTAGAAACGTGGGCTTCTAATTCTGGAATTACTGATGAAGACAAAAGAAAATTCAGGTTTGTTAGCTTGGTTCTCCTGCCCTCATTTCAGCTCCTCCAAAGAATATTCTAGAGAAACAAATGTGAGAAATTTGTTTCTAAACTACCACTAGAGAGAGAGGTGTGAACTGAACTCAAGATGGGACTGTAAACTCATGATTCAGCTCTCCAAGACAGGTATGAGCTGTCCTCTTAAACTCCCCCTGGGGTTGAGCCTCACATCTGAACATTCCTCTTGATTAGTGCGTAATTGCCAAAATCAGAATTTTTTAAAGATTATAATACTCATTAACTGAGCTCAGAGTCACATGTTTACTGCGTTGCTTGTTAAGCAGTATTCAGAGCTGTAATGAACATCCCTAGTACTAAGAACAGGAAGAAAACAAATGATCAACTCCCATTTTAAAGAAAATAAACTTCCCTTACTCATAGCTACTTTTTTCTTAGCTGGTGACAACCTGGACAGAGGACTGGAAAAAATGATGCAGCTTCTTTTGTCTCCAGGGTCAAGGCCGTTTGTTGATGCATAGAACACTGTGCTGGGGTATGTTGGCCTGAGGAGTGGCTGTTTGGGCCGTGTAATGTGTTGCTTGCCCAAAAAACATCCTTAACTACCACCACTGCAGCTCTCTGCTCCCAGGCCCTTCTGCTAGAAACACAGAATTATTGTGCCAATCACCGTGCTTAAGTTCCCACCATTAGCCCTTTCTTTTTTCTTGAGGAAGGGGGATGTTATATTACCTAATTAAAGATACTAAAAAAAAAGAGAGAGACTTTCCTGGCAGTCCAGTGGTTAAGACTCTGCGCTCCCAGTGCAGGGGGCCCAGGGGTTCAATCCCTGGATCCCTGGTTGGGGAACCAGCATGCCTCATGGCATGGCACCCCCCAAAAAAAAAAAGATACTATTGCTCTTCCCTGGAGGAGGTAAATTCATGCCACCCCCAAATGCCAATTGCTCAAGGTAAGTGTGGACTGAAAGGGGAGGATATGGGTTCAGTTATACATCTACTGCTGCTGCTCATGAGCATGACTTTAAACAAGTCTTTTCCCCTCTCTGGACATCATTTTTCTTTTTAATCTTATACGATGAGGACAGGAGTTCAAATTAGATGTTGGATTTCCTGGATCCACAACAACTATTCTAATGGTGCAGGGAAGGCTAAGAAGAATAGGCAGTGATCCTCAAGCAGTTTGTCCTCAAAGCAGGTAAATATAGCAGGTTTGTTAAATGAATCTTATTTTCCTAACGGTTTCCAGTAAAACATTGGGAATTGTAGGTTGAATAGTGTTGCCGCAAAATTCAAGTCCACCAGAAGAACCTCAATGTAACTTTAATTGGAAATAAGGTCTTTGCGGATGTAATTAGGGGAAGGATTAAGATGGGCTCATACTGGGTTAGGCTAGGCCCTAACTCCAATGAGAGTGTCCTTATGAGACAGAAAAGGATGTACAGGGACACACAGAGAAGATGACCTGAGGACAGAAGGAGATTGGAGTGATGAATTTATAAGCCAAAGAATGCCAGGAGCCACCAGAAGCTGGAAGAGTCAAGGAAAGAGTCTCCCTTAGAGCCTTGCGAAGGATTGTGGCCCTGTTGACACCTTGATTTTGGATTTCTGGCCTCCAAAACTGTGAGGGAATGAATTTCTGTTGTTTTAAAACCACCAAGTTTGTGGTAATTTGTTTCAGCAGCCCTAGCAAATTAATACAGGAATATTCTAAGGAATTTTCAGATACCAATTTTTATGAAATCACATTTGAGATTTAAGAAAAACTTTTTTCTTTTATGATGATACAAAGAGGAAATGTACTTATATAGTAGTGCTAAGGCTTGTAAATGCAAAAATTAAAGCTCAGAACCATACTTTAATTGCTTCTGCCTGACAAACCTGTTCCTTCCAGGACCGAGACAGTAATCCCCAAAACCGCCTACCTCTGGTTGCTTTTTCCGAACTGTGTCAAACTGCCTCAACATTTTTAACTTTTACCCTAGGTCATCTTTTCACAGTGTAGACAGCAGAGTCTCAGGATGCTTTCCCATCCTGAATTTATTAGCCAATAACATGGACAGCTCTGTGCAGTCCCCCTTGATAACAGGAGAAAATAGAATATCTAGCTAAGACCTAACATACCTAAACTAGCTTTACAATAGGATCTGCCCCGTGCGTGCCTATGCAGACCTGGACCTGCTAGCCAGAATGAGAAGGATGCCCAAGTCAGCAGAAGAAGTCAGCATTGACTTTATTGTTCCTGGGCTACTGGTTTATTTTATTTACTGTGGTCTTTATTAGGAAGCCTTAGCCTATCAAAATGGTATTTATTGCACTGAAAAGTTATTGGTTATATCCATTGACCCAGACTTCTGGGAATTTTAGGAAATATTCTAGGCAAGCATGCAAAGACAGATGTATAAGAATGGTTGTCGTAGCATTAATTAGCAAAAAAAAAAAAAAAAAAACTGGAAGTATCCTAAGTCTATTAATAGGGAAATGGTTAAATAAAAATTTTAAATGTTCTCTGGTTAATCTTATTACAGAGTGAGACCACTACATACTACGTTCCTCCTGATGGGTCACGATAGGAAGTTAACAGGATTACCTAAGAAGTATTCTTGCCAGGAAATCAAACTTGATCTGAGTAAGCGTTTAGAGCTATCAGTTCTCAGAAAATACAGTGGATGGAAAAACATATTAATGGTAGAGCAGGGATGCAAACAACCAGATGCTGAACATAAGGAAAATGATCTACTTTTTTCAATAAACAACTAGCACGAAAAAAGAGAACTATTGTATATTAAGGGAGACTTGAGACAGGCATAGAAAACAAATGTAATGTGTAGAGGGTGTTTACATCCTAATTCAAAACAATGTAACTGAAAAATATACTCAGGGAGGGAATTCCTGGCGGTCCAGTGGTTAGGACTCGGCGCTTTCACTGCCGGCCTGGGTTCAATCCCTGGTCAACTCCACAAGCCATACGATGCAGCCAAGAAAAAAAAATACTATTAAAAAAAAAAAAAGTAATCAGGGAAAACTTAACACTGACTGGATATTAGGTAATAACAAAGAATTACCGTTACTTTTTCTAGGTATAACAATGATACCTTGATTATGTTTGTTTGTTTGTTTACTGATTATGTTTTTTTAATCTTACCTCTTAGAGATATTTTATTTACAGATGAAATTACATGATGTCAAGGTTATGTTTTAAAATAATCCAGAGGGGGACTTCCCTGGAAGTCCAATGCTTAAGAATCTGCACTTCCACTGCAAAGAGCACGGGTTCAGTCCCTGGATGGGGAACTAAGATCCCACATGCCGCGCAGTGTGGCCAAAAAAATACTAATAAATAAATAAATAAATAATCCAGAGGGTTAGATTATTTTTATTTTTTTGGCTGCATTGGGTCTTCATTGCTGCACACTGGCTTTCTCTAGTTGCGGCGAGTGGGGCTATTCTTTGTTGCGGTGCGCAGGCTTCTCATTGCATTCTCTTGTTGTGGAGCGCAGGCTCTAGGTCCACAAGCTCAGTATTGTGGCTCTCAGACTCTAGAGCACGGGCTCAGTAGTTGTGGTGCACGGGCTTAGTTGCTCCGCGGCATGTGGGATCTTCACGGACCAGGGATCGAACCCATGTTCCCTGCCATGGCAGGTGGATTCTTAAGCACTGTGCCACCAGAGAAGTCCCTAGATTATTTTAAAGAGGTATGTTGATAATTGTTGAAATTGCAAGATGGGTATATGGGGGCTTATGATGCTAGTATTTCTAATTATGTAATGTTAGAATTTTTTTATAATAAAAAGTTTTAAAAGTGGTATATAACAAGTAAATATATATGTAGTGACATAGGATGATTATAACATAGAATATATTATTAATTAACAAAGTTATAAGCCAGCTTCTAATGCAGGATCTCTTGTAAAATTCATACATATCTACATTTAGGTACAGGAAAAATCTAAAATGTTATCACTAGAATGTCAGTAGTGGATCTCTTGGCAGCAGAGTTTCAATGATTTTTTTAAATTAATGAATTTATTTTTGGCTGTGTTGGGTCTTCGTTGCTGCGTGTGGGCTTTCTCTAGTTGTGGCGAGCAGGGGCTACTCTTCGTTGTGGTGTGCAGGCTTCTCATTGCGCTGGCTTCTCTTGTCGAGGAGCATGAGCTCTAGGCGCACAGGCTCAGTAGTTGTGGCACACAGGCTTAGTTGCTCCGCGGCATGTGGGATCTTCCCGGACCAGGGCTCGAACCCATGTCCCCTGCATTGGCAGGCGGATTCCTAACCACTGTGCCGCCAGGGAAGTCCCTCAATGATATTTTTTTTATTCCTTTGCTTATCTGTATTTTCTAGTAGTGTCACTTAAAATACACCCTTCCCAGTTTTTCTTCAACATGTGCTGGTTGTGAATAAGAAGTTAGTAATAAAGGAGGAGAGAGAATACTGATTGCTCCTTTGCTCAAAAAGCCTAGAACGAAAATGCCTCACTTCCCTTTCCTGGGGCACAAACATTCTGCTTAGGCCCACCAGCTCATCCAATCCTCTCAATTCACACAGCACTTCCCTTCTCAAAATTGCTCACCAACAACTCCTCCTGTCAAAATCTTTCAAGGTATAGTTCAGGACCTAACTCTTTTAGAAAGTCTTATATGATCACAACCTTCCTCAGGGAGCCCTGTTTTTCGGGGTCTTTCCAAGCACAAGCAGGAACATGATCGTCCCCAGAGCCCCAGAATCTTCTGGGGAGACTGAGTAAATTCCTCTGGGCCAATGAATTCATCATGAGCCCAGTAGGGGGAGCCAGAACTTACTTCCCAACCTCTGGAGGCACCACCCCTGTATAAACAAACTCCATATGGAGTGTGATCAAAGATATGCACAAAACATTTTTTTAAGAAGGGAGGGAGGAGAGGTAGGCAGGGCTGTAATGTAATGTAAGTCTTAAAGGAGGCCTTTTGGTCTTATTTTCTATAATGAACTTTTCAGAGTGACAATCCTTGAACCAAGCTCCCCTATGCATTTATGTACAGATTTGACTTACAAAAATATATGCACGCAATTTCTCAAAAGTATGTGTGTGTGTGTTGTTTAAAGCCATATAGACCTTGCTGTTCAAGGAACAACAGGATTTTGCCAGGGCATCTCCAAATTCAATAAACTGAGCATTGGTTGGAGGAATTAGGTAGAGGCAGCTTGGGGAAAGAGCACTGGATCTGAGGTTGATGTTCCTAGTTGCATCCTGTCTCTAATCATTAACCAGCTGTTTGACTGTAGGCTGTTTGAGTCTCTCTGGGCTGATTGTGAACTTCTGCGATAAGGGATGTGAAGGTGCTTTGAAATAGGGCACAACTATTAAGCATTCGTAGAGCTCCCAACAAGCTGAGCCATCTGCTGAGATTTCACAGTCCCTGGAAGATGGCCAACCTCCCTCACTTAAACTCAGTCCAAATAATTGTGACTATGGGACAGCCAGGAGCATGGGAACTAGCTGGAGTTAACTTGGACAAAAGGATCCAAGCCTTCAAGCATCCAGCCAGACCTTTACCCAAGCTAGAACTAGGGGCCCCTTTACACTTCCTGGTTGCATCCTCCCCTTTTAACCACAGAGAGGTGAGAGGCTTAGCCAGGCTGCTCCTGCTGGAGGGAGCCATGTGTGGCTTTTCCCTAGGACACAGGGGACCTGAACAACCCTAGAGAGAGGAGCTGAAAGCTGGGCTCCTTGAGTCATTGTTGGGATGCAGCTTCTCTAAGAACTCTGCTTAGAAGCTGAGCTGGTAGAATTGGAGCAAGGCCTCAAGGAAAGAGATGTTTTTAGAAGTGGCCACTGCTGACCAGGGTTAGGGCACGATGAGCATTAGCTCTGCCCTGCAGGCAAGGGCCCAGCATCTACAGGTCCAGTTTGGGTTCATCTATGTTTGGAGTCAGGTGCTGATTTGTGTTTTCTCTGAGATCTTACCCCTCTTTCTGCACTATTTGTAGCTGACTGTGGCTACAGTTGGGGACAGTAGTTTTCTGCAGGGACTACTCCTCAACAGAACATGTTCAGGCCTGCAGGAACTGGCTTAACTTACTTCTGAGAGTCTTAACTCCACCCCAGACTCCTTTGGCTTCAGGGAAGAGAGGTATAAGGGTGGGAGAGGAGGAGACAGGATACAGCCAAAAGGAACTGTGAAATCAGGAGATGCCTGCAGAAGTAACTTTATTCTGAGGAAGGAGAAGGTTCCCTAGGTCTCCCTGAGCTTCCACCAAACTATCTCCTCACATGTCCCAGGACAGAGATGCCAGCCCCTCTCTCCTATAGTTGGCATCACTTTTTTTTTTTTTTTTTTTTTTGTGGTACGCGGGCCTCTCACTGCTATGGCCTCTCCCGTTGCGGAGCACAGGCTCCAGACATGCAGGCTCAGCGGTCATGGCTCACGGGTCCAGCCGCTCTGCGGCATGTGGGATCTTCCCGGAACGGGGCACAAACCCGTGTCCCCCGCATCGGCAAGCGGACTCTCAATCACTGCACCACCAGGGAAGCCCTAGTTGGCATTACTTTTGATTCTCCAGGAAGTCGCCCTGGTGGAGAAGTCTTCCCTGCCCATCAGCATCATGCAGGTCTCCAGGAGGAGTCATCTACGGTCAGGCCTCACCCTTTGCAGACTAGACTCAGATTCCTTGAGGGCAGGGCCTGGGCTGTTGAAAGGCTCTCCGCCAAGTCCGTGTGGGTTCGGCACTGGGCTGAGGAGCAGAGCAGCCCCTGGAAACTTCCATCCACCCAGCTAGTCTTCTGCTTCCAGCACTATATGACAGCTCAGTGTCCTAACTTGGAGCTTTTTTTTTTTTTTTTTTTTTTTGCGGTACACGGGCCTCTCACTGTTGTGGCCTCTCCCGTTGCGGAGCACAGGCTCCAGACGCACAGGCTCAGCGGCCATGGCTCACGGGCCCAGCTGCTCCGTGGCATGTGGGATCTTCCTGGACCGGGGCACAAACCTGTGTCCCCTGCATCGGCAGGCAGACTCTCAACCACTGCACCACCAGGGAAGCCCACTTGGAGCTTTCTTGACTCCTGTTGTATCTTATGTTCCTGGCAGCTTGCTGTGTTGCACACTTTAAGGCCAAATTATGGGGCATGGACAGCATTGTTTGAAATTTCAGTGAATAGAATGGTGATAGGTTGCTTCCTTGTAGCCTCCAGATCTGCTTTCCACCCTCTCTGTTCAGTGCCTCAGTTTGGTCTTTTATCAACAGGCTTCCTTGTCCTCTGGCTTCTAGTTAGGTTCAGCCAATGGAGGCTAAAAGTGGGAAAAAGAGGGATGTGAGATCGTTTATTCCCCATCATACACCCCACCTTCCTAAAAGCAGGGTCTCTGCAGACACCTTTCATACACTCTCTGCTCCCTCCCTTTGTCCCCTCAGGTCCCATAGTGATCAAGTTTCCCACTGTCATTGGCCCTGGGATACTGCATCATTTCTTGTTGCTTTTCCTTTATTAAACTCTCAATTATCCATCTGTTTCTTTCTGGGACCCTCATAGATAGGACAAGTGCCACTGAGATATATGAATTACCACCTAACCTAGCTCTGTCACATGTCTGTGGGACCTTGACAAGTTACTCAACCTCTCTGAGCCTTGGTTTCCTTATATGTAAAATACTGCAGCGAGAGGAGGTATGCTCTGAGGTCACTTTTCAGTTTAGAATCTTTGGTTCTAAGGTGATAAGTGTAGGTCCTACAGAATTTAACCAGGAGAATATGGGTCTGAATGGAAAAATATGTAAAATTATTCCATTGGGCATTTGGGAGTAGGGGTTACAGGAGTTACCTCAGACTTAAGAGTTGGTAGAGAAAAAGGCAAGAAATACCTCCATCTGTGCTGCATGTGTATTTATTTTAAACATGATCCTTTCCAAGAAATTCTCCAGACTTGTGGTAGGAATCAGCTCTTATTTTGTCTTCAGCTCTGTTTGTATTTGTCTTCTTTTGTTAGAAAATGTAGGAAAAATCTCTTTCTCTTGGTGTTTTTTTCTCTACTTCTATTAATCTATTTCTATTAACCTAGTCTCTCTCTGTATTTGTTTTCTTCTTTTTATTTCTGTTTCTCTCCATTAAAACAAAGAAAAGAGGGACTTCCTTGGTGGCGCAGTGGTTAGGAATCCGCCTGCCAATGCAGGGGACAGGGGTTCGAGCACTGGTCCAGGAAGATCCCACATGCCGCGAAGCAACTAAGCCTGTGTGCCACAACTAGTGAGCCTGCACTCTAGAGCCTGCAAGCCACAACTACTGAGCCCACGTGCCGCAACTGCTGAAGCCCTTGCGCCTAGAGCCCGTGCTCCACAACAAGAGAGGCCACCGCAATGAGAAGCCCGTGCACCGCAACGAAGAGTAGCCCCCACTCGCTGCAAGTAGAGAAAGCCCGCGCACAGCAACGAAGAGCCAACACAGCCAAAAATAAATAAGTAAATAAATAAATAATTTTTTAAAACCAACAACAAAGAAAAGAAAAGAAAAAAAAAGTATTCCCTTCAGCACCTACTTAGCAGGGGAGAATCAGAAAGTTCCTAAACAAAGGCTCCTGGCAGGCATCCAAATGAAGCAGTTCAAACTGACCAGCACCTGGAGCTGCCAGTTAAAGAGAGTCGCAAATGCTGGAAATTTTTGGCTCAGGAGGAGTTTTCCCAGGCTGAGATCAAGGCTGACAATTTTAACTTTCCACTTCAGACTGAATCCACTTTGGAATCTACCTGGCTGTCTCTCACACCACTCAGGTGCCTTGTACCTGTGATTTTAGGAATAGAGCTTAAAACCCAGAGAGGGAGGCTGAGATTTCTCTTTAACTGGAGTCATAGAAGGCCCTAAGATTTCTGGAGCTGGAAGGACTTCAAAGATTATTTACAACAAAACCTCTGTGTTTTACAAATACAGGAACTAAGATCCAGAGAGAGGAAGGATCTTGCCGAAGGACACACAGTAAGTTAACAGCAGAGCTATTAACAGTTAAAAGGTACAAGATGCCACATATTAACTCATTGAATCCTCATAACAACCCTATGGAGACAGCATTAGTAGCACCTTCTCATTTTACAGATGAGGAAACAGGCCCAGAGAGGTAAAGAACTTGCCTGCACTGAAGTCTGTGTTCTCCACTACTTCACTCTACCACCTCCAAGGATGATGTTGTAGCTTGATGTAGCCTGTGGCTTGAAATATGGTGGGAATATTCATGTCACAGAGATCAGCAAATACTACAAATCAGCTTGTTTTGTTGATTGTCACAGTTTAAGAAAGTGATGAAGGACTTCCCTGGTGACGCAGTGGTTAAAAATCCACCTGCCAATGCAGGGGACATGGGTTTGATCCCTGGTCTGGGAAGATCCCACATGCCACAGAGCAACTAAGCCCGTGAGCCACAACTCCTGAGCCCGTGTGCTGCTGCCACTACTGAAGCCCGCACGCCTACAACCCATGCTCCGCAGCAAGAGAAGCCACTGCAATGAGAAGCCTGCGCACCACAATGAAGAGTAGCCCCCGCTCGCCACAACTAGAGAAAGCCCACACGCAGCAATGAAGACCCAAGGAAGACAAAAAAAGTAAAATAAAATAAAAATAAATAAATGAAATAGAATAAAATTATTAACAAAAAAAGAGAAAGTGATGAAGATGCAGAAGCACGGGGAAATGCAGAGACCCCCATGAGAGAGATGGGAGGATCAATTTCAATGAGTTTCCAATATGGATCCCATTCTCTCTCATGTGTAACCTTTAAAATAAACTCCTTTTTTCTTAAGTCTTCCCCATTATCAATAAAAGTGTGTGTGTATGTGTGTGTGTGTTTAGGTATAATTTATATAAAATAAAATGCAGAGATATTAAAAATTCAGTTCACTGAGTTTTTACAGTGTTTACCCCCAGGCAACCACCACTCTAAATGAGAGAACATCCCCATCATTCCAGAAAGTTTGTTCATGCCTCTAACCAGTAAAATTTCCACCATGGCTTCCAACCTGCCCTCTCCCAGCCATTTTCTGATTTCTTTCATGTATATGGTATTTCAGTCTTCCAGTTGCTCAGGCCAAAAACCTCAGAGTCATCCTTGACTCATTTCTTTCTCTCACACCCCACATCCACAGTGTTTCCTGTCAGGTAGATTTTCAAAATATATCTAAAATCTAACTGCTTCTCATCAACCCCACTGCTGCCTCCTTGGCCCAAGCCACATCATCTCTCGCCTCTGACCAGTCTCCAGCTTCCTTACCTTCCCAAGCTCCTCCACTCCCCCTACAGTCTGTTCACACAGCTGCCTGAGCAATCTTTTAAAAATGTAAATTCAGATCATGACACCACTCTGTAAAATGCTCCAATGCTTACCATCTCTCAGAGTAGAATCAACCTCAAGTTCTCTACCATTGTAAGGCCCTCTCCACCTTTTGGATCTCAATCTACTGCTCCCTGCTGGCTTACCAGGCTCTAGCCAAACCAACCTCTTTGCTATTCCCAGAACACACAAGCATATTCCCCCCTCACAGACTTTGTCCTTTCTGGTTCTTTTTTTTTTTTTTTAAATCAGCTCTAGGGTGTGTGTGTGTGTGTGTGTGTTTTAATATTTATTTATTTATTTGGTTGCATTGGGTCTTAGCTGCAGCTCACCAGCTCCTTAGTTGTGGCATGCTAACTATCAGTTGCTGCGTGCTTGTGGGATCTAGCTCCCAGACCAGGGATCAAACCAGAACCTCCTGCATTGGGAGCACAGAGTCTTAACCACTGCACCACAAGGGAAGTCCCTGTCCTTGCTGGTTTTGAAACAGGAGGGAAGGGGCAGGGCACAACCTTTAAAAGAACGACATAGAGCCTCATCCACCAGAGGGCAGACAGCAGAAGCAAGAAGAACTTCTGCAGCCTGTGGAAGGAAAACCACACTCATAAAAGAATAGACAAAATGAAAAGGCAGAGGACCTTGTACCAGATGAAGGAACAAGATAAAACCCCAGAAAAACAACTAAATGAAGCGGAGATAGGAAACCTTCCAGAAAAAGAGTTCACAATAATGATATGAAGATGATCCAGGACCTCGGAAAAAGAATGGAGGCAAAGATTGAGAAGATGCAAGAAATGTTTAACAAAGACCTAGAAGAATTAAAGAACAAACACCTAGAAGAATTAAATAAGCAACAAACAGAAATGAACAATATGATCACTGAAATGAAAAATACACTAGAAGGAATCAATAGCAGAATAACTGAGGCAGAAGAACGGATAAGTGACCTAGAAGACTGAATGGTGGAATTCACTGCCGTGGAACAGAATAAAGAAAAAAGAATGGCTTTTTGGCCCCCTACCCCCTACCCCCGAGCACCGTTAATGCTGCACCGCACTTGCTCTGAGCTCCGGGCTCCTACTAAGCTAGTGCCACCGTTGTCTCCCTCCAGTCGCCATCACGATCATCTGCTGGGACCTCATCAGCCATGATGAGATGTTCTCTGACATGTACAAGATCTGGGAGGTTGCAGACAGGCTGTGTCTGGAGGTGGAGGGAAAGATGGTCAGTAGGAGAGAGGGTAACATTGCTGACTTGCTCGTTGGTGGAGATGCCTCCTCTGAAGGCCCTGAGGGCAAAGGTACTGAAAGCGTAGTAATCACTGGTGTGGATACTGTCATGAACAATCACTTGCAAGAAACCAGCTTCACAAAAGAAGCCTACAAGAAGTACATCAAGGATTACATGAAGTCAATCAAAGGGAAGCTTGAAGAACAGAGACCAGAAAGAGTAAAACCTTTTATGATAGGGACTGCAGAACAAATCAAGCACATCCTTGCTAATTTCAAAAGCTATCAGTTCTTTATTGGTGAAAACATGAATCCAGATGGCATGGTTGCTCTGCTGGACTACTGTGAGGATGGTGTGACACCAAATATGATTTTCTTTAAGGATGGTCTAGAAATGGAAAAACGTTAACAAATTTGGCTGTTTGGATCTATCACCTGCTCATCATAACTGGCTGGCTGCTGCTTTTCATCCACATAAAACCAGGACTTAGACAAATGGGACTGGTGTCAACTTGAGCTCTTCATTTTGATGTTGATTTCTTTGGAGCAGAGGCACTGTTTTTTTTTGCGGTACGCGGGCCTCTCACCGTTGTGGCCTCTCCCGTTGCGGAGCACAGGCTCCAGACGTGCAGGCTCAGCGGCCATGGCTCACGGGCCCAGCCGCTCCGCGGCATGTGGGATCTTTCCGGACCAGGGCACGAACCCGTGTCCCCTGGATCGGCAGGCGGACTCTCAACCACTGCGCCACCAGGGAAGCCCGGAGACACTGTTTTTGAGGAAAATAAAAAAACATGTCATGTAGGTTGTCTAAAAATAAAATGCATTTAAACTCAAAAAAAAAAAAAAAAAAGGAATGATAAGAAATGAAGACAGCCTAAGAGACTTTTGGGACAATATTAAACACAGCAACGTTCGTATTATAAGGGTCTCAGAAGGAGAAGAGAGAAAGGACCCGAGAAAATATTTGAAGAGATTATAGTCAAAAACTTCCCTAACTTGGGAAAGGAAATAGCCACCCAAGTCCAGGAAGCACAGAGAGTCCCAGGCAGGATAAACCCAAGAGGAAACACGCCGAGACACATAGTAATCAAACTGACAAAAATTAAAGACAAAGAAAAATTATTGAAAGCAACAAGGGAAAAATGACAAATAACATACAAGGGAACTCCCATAAGGTTAACAGCTGATTTCTCAGCAGAAACTCTACAAGCCAGAAGGGACTGGCACAACATATTTAAAGTGATGAAAGGGAAGAACCTACAACCAAGATTACTCTACCTGGCAAGGATCTCATTCAGATTTGACGGAGAAATCAAAAGCTTTACAAACAACGTGGGGAGGTGGGGGTGGTGGTGTGATGAATTGGGCGATTGGGATTGACAGGTATACACTGAAGTGTATAAAATTGATGACTAATAAGGACCTGCTGTATAAAAAAATAAATAAAATAAAATTGAAAAATGAAAAAAAGAGAGAACAGATGAAAAGCCAAAACTGATTATCTTATTCCTAATGACATTTTATATGTTAACTAATTATTTTATAAATTTTCAGTTGATTATATTGGATTTGATAGGAATAAAAAAAAAAGCTTTACAGACAAGCAAAAGCTAAGAGAATGCAGCATCACCAAACCAGCTCTACAACAAATGCTAAAGGGACTTCTCTAAGTGGGAAACACAAGAGAAGAAAAAGACCTACAAAAACAAACCCATAACAATTAAGATAATGGTCATAGGAACATACGTATCGATAATTACCTAAAACGTGAATGGATTAAATGCTCCAACCAAAAGACACAGGCTTGCTGAATGGATACAAAAACAAGACCCATATATATGCTGTCTCCAAGAGACCCACTTCAGACCCAGGGACACATACAGACTGAAAGTGAGGGGATAGAAAAAGATATTCCATGCAAATGGAAATCAAAGGAAAGACAGAGTAGCAATACTCATATCAATAAAATAGACTTTAAAATAAAGAATGTTACAAGAGACAAGGAAGGATACTACATAATGATCAAGGGATCAATCCGAGAAGATATAACAATTATAAATACATATGCACCCAACATAGGAGCACCTCAATACATAAGGGAAATGCTACCAGCTATAAAAGAGGAAATCAACAGTAACACAGTAATAGTGGGGGACTTTAACACCCCACTTACACCAATGGACAGGTCATCGAGACAGAAAATTAATAAGGAAACACAAGCTTTAAATGACACATAGACCAGATAGATTTAATTGATATTTATAGGACATTCCATCTGAAAACAGCAGATTACACTTTCTTCTCAAGTGCACACGGAACATTCTCCAGGATAGATCACAGCTTGGGTCACAAATCAAGCCTCTGTAAATTTAAGAAAATTGAAATCATATCAAGCATCTTTTCCGACCACAATGCTACGAGATTGGAAATAAATTATAGAGAAAAAACCATAAAAAACACAAACACATGGAGGCTAAACAATACATTACTAAATAACCAAGAGATCACTGAAGAAATCAAAGAAGAAATCAAAAAATACCTTGAGACAAATGACAATGAAAACGTGACGATCCAAAACCTATGGGATGCAGCAAAAGCAGTTCTAAGAGAGAAGTTTATAACAATACAATCTTACCTCAAGAAACAAGAAAAATCTCAAATAAAGAATCTAACATTACACCAAGAGGAACTAGAGAAAGAAGAACAAACAAAACCCAAAGCCAGTAGAAGGAAAGAAACCATAAAGATCAGAGCAGAAATAAATGAAATAGAAACAAAGAAAACAATAGCAAAGATCAATAAAACTAAAAGCTGGTTCTTTGAGACGATAAACAAAATTGATAAACCATTAGCCAGACTCATCAAGAAAAAGAGGGAGAGGACTCAAATCAATAAAATTAGAAATGAAGAAGGAGAAGTTACAACAGACACTGCAGAAAAACAAAGCATCCTAAGAGACTACTACAAGCAACTCTATGCCAAAAAAATGGACAACCTGGAAGAAATGGACAAAACCTTAGAAAGGTATAAGCTTCCAAGACCAAACCAGGAAGAAATAGAAAATATGAACAGACCAATGACAAGTAATGAAATTGAAACTGTGATTAAAAATCTTCTAACAAAGAAAAGATGGCTTCACAGGTGAATTCTATCGAACATTTAGAGAAGAGCTAACACCCATTCTTCTCAAACTCTTCCAAAAAATGGCAGAGGAAGGAACACTCCCAAACTCATTCTATGAGGCCACCATCACCCTGATACCAAAACCAGACAAAGATACTACAAAAAAAGAAAATTATAGACCAATATCACTGATGAATATAGATGCAAAAATCCTCAACAAAATACTAGCAAACAGAATCCAACAACACATTAAAAGGGTTATACACCATGATCAAGTGGGATTTATCCCAGGGATGCAAGGATTCTTCAATACATGCAAATCCATCAGTGTGATACACCATATTAACAAACTGAAGAATAAAAACCATACGATCATCTCAATAGATGCAGAAAAAACTTTTGACAAAATTCAACACTGATTTATGATAAAAACTCTCCAGAAAGTGGGCATAGAGGGAACCTACCTTAACATAGTTAAGGCCATATACGACAAACCCACAGCAAACATCATTCTCAATTGTAAAAAACTGGAAGCATTTCCTCTAAGATCAGGAACAAGACAAGAATGTCCACTCTCGCCACTATTATTCAACATAGTTTTGGAAGTCCTAGCCATGGGAATCAGAGATGAAAAAGAAGTAAAAGGAATAAAAATTGAAAAAGAAGAAGTAAAATTATCATTGTTTGCAGATGACATGATGTTATACGTGGAGAATCCTAAAGATGCCACCAGAAAACTACTAGAGCTAATCAATGAATTTGGCAAAGTTGCAGGATACAAAATTAATGTATAGAAATCTCTTGCATTCCTATACACTAACAACAAAAGATTAGAAAGAGAAATTAAGGAAACAATCCCATTCACCATTGCAACAAAAGGAATAAAATACCTAGGAATAAACCTACCTAAGGAGGTAAAAGATCTGTACTCAGAAAACTATAAGACACTGATGAAAGAAATCAAAGATGACACAAACAGATGGAGAGATATACCATGTTCTTGGATTGGAAGAAACAATACTGTGAAAATGACTACAAAGCAATCTACAGATTCAATGGAATCCCTATCAAATTACAAGTGGCAATTTTTACAGAACTAGAACAAAAAGTCTTAAAATTTGTATGGAGACACAAAAGACCCCGAATAGCCAAAGCAGTCTTGAGGGAAAAAAATGGAGCTGGAGGAATCAGACTCCCTGACTTCAGACTATACTACAAAGCTACAGTAATCCAGACAATATAGTACTGGCACAAAAACAGAAATATAGATCAATGGAACAGGATAGAAAGCCCAGAGATACACCCATATACCTATGGTCAACTAATCTATGACAAAGGAGTTAAGGGTATACAATGGAGAAAAGACAGTCTCTTCAATAAATGGTGCTGGGAAAACTGGACAGCTACATGTAAAAGAATGAAATTAGAACACCCCCATCATACACAAAAATAAACTCAAAATGGATTAGAGACCAGACCCTGTAAAACCAGACTCTATAAAACTCTTAGAGGAAAACATAGGAAGAATACTTTTTGACATAAATCACAGCAAGATCTTTTTTTTTTTTTTTTTTTTTTTTTTTTTGCAGTATGAAGCCCTCTCACTGTTGTGGCCTCTCCCATTGCGGAGCACAGGCTCCGGACGCACAAGCTCAGCGGCCATGGCTCACAGGCCCAGCCACTCTGCAGCATGTGGGATCTTCCCAGACCGGGGCACGAACCCGTGTCCACTGCATTGGCAGGCGGACTCTCAACCACTGCGCCACCAGGGAAACCTGCAAGATCTTTTTTGATACACCTCCTAGAGTAATGGAAATAAAAACAAAGATACACAAATGAGACCTGATGAAACTTAAAAGCTTTTGCAAAGCAAAGAAAACTACAAACAAGACTAAAACACAACTCTCAGAATGGGAGAAAATATTTGCAAATGAATCAACAGACAAAGGACTAATCTCCAAAATATATAAACAGCCCATGCAGCTCAATATTAAAAAACAAGCAACCCAATCCAAAAATGGGCAGAAGACCTAAATAGACATTTCTCCAAAGAAGACATACAGATGGCCAAGAAGCACATGAAAAGCTGCTCAATATCACGAATTATTAGAGAAATGCAAATCAAAACTACAATGAGATATCACCTCACACCAGTTAGAATGGGCATCATCAGAAAGTCTACAAACAACAAATGCTGGAGAGGGTGTGGAGAAAAGGGAACCCTCTTGCACTGTTGGTGGGAATGTAAATTGATACAGCCACTATGGAGAACTGTATGGAGGTTCCTTAAAAAACTAAAAATAGAATTCCCATATGACCCAGCAATCCCACTACTGGCCATATACCCAGAGAAAACCATAATTCAAAAAGACACATGCACCCCAGTGTTCATTGCAGCACTATTTACAAGAGGCAGCTCATGGAAGGAACCTAAAGGTCCATTGCCAGACAGGTGGATAAAAAAGATGTGGTACATATACAATGGAATATTACTCAGCCATAAAAAGGAATGAAATTGGGTCATTTGTAGAGATGTGGATGGATCTAGAGACTGTCATACAGAGTGAAGTAAGTCAGAAAGAGAAAAACAAATATCGTATATTAACGCATATATGTGGAAAAATCGTACAGATGAACTTAGTTGCAAAGTAGAAATAGAGACACAGTTGTAGAGAACAAACATATGGACACCAAGGGGGGAAAGTGGTGGTGGTGGTGGGGACAAATTGGGAGATTGGGATTGACATATATACACTAATATGTATAAAATCAATAACTAATAAGAACCTGCTGTATAAAAAATAAATAAAATAAAATTCAAAAAAAAAAGAATCACATAGTCTGAGGACATGACATAAACTGGTTAGAACCAATAGGTCCAAGGTGGCTTATGACTGACTTCCACCAGACCTTGAGCACACTAAATGACACACCCACAGGCGCCATGACAGTTCCAAGGCCTACCATAAAGGTGAAAAAGTGGGCGGTGGCCCAATTTCTGGGAATCCCCACCCCTTTCCCAAAATAGCTGGAATACTTCTCCCACTCATTAGCCTATGAAATTACCCACCTCTATAAAAACTGACAACCCCATACCCTGGTGCTGCTCTCTCCTTCTGAGATGGTCCACATTCTGTCTGTGGAGTGTGTTTCTCTCTAAATAAATACACTTCTTACCTATCACTTTGTCTCTGAATTCTTTCTGTAATGAGACCTTAAGAAACTGAGACGAGGTGTGTGATCTCCATTAAAAGACCATGAGTTCAAGTCCCAGTCTGGGTTTTTGCTGGGTTCAAGTCCCAACCCATGGGTTCAAGTCCCAATCTGAGTTACACAGTTTCAGTTTCTCTACTTGAGACACTCTTCACGTGGCTCACTCCCTCAGTTCATTCAGGTCTCTGTTCAGCTGTTATCTTATTATAGAGACCTTCCCTGACTGCCCATCCAAAATAGCACATTACCTGACACTCTGACCCCAGTCTGTGTTTATTATTTCTTCCTAGTCCTTAAGACCTCACATTTTGTTTTTCAATTAATTAATTAATTAATTAATTTGTTTATTTACTTTTGGCTGTGTTGGGTCTTCATTGCTGCGTGCGGGCTTTCTCTAGTTGCGGAGAACGGGGGCTACTCTTTGTTGTGGTGCGTGGGCTATTCATTGTGGTGGCTTTTCTTTGTTGCACAGCATGGGATTTAGGCGCATAGGCTTCAGTGGTTGTGATACACGGGGTCAGTAGTTGCGGCTCAGGGGCTCTAGAACACAGGCTCAGTCAGTAGTGTGGCACACAGGCTTAGTTGCTCCGTGGCATGTGGGATCTTCCAGGACCAGGGCTCGAACCCGTGTCCCCTGCATTGGCAGGCAGATTCTTAACTACTGCGCCACCAGGGAAGTCCCAAGACCTCACGTTATATTATGTCTATTTACTGTCTTTTTCTCCCAATGGGTATGCTGGTAAAATGTTTAACAACTAGCTCTCTGAAAACCATTGAAACCGAGCGGGGCCCAGTGGGGCTCCCAGGCATGGAGGCCTTTTTGTCCCCCACTTCTTGTATCCAAGACACCAGCCTCCATGACCTTCCCTGAGTTCCAAAGGGCAGATTCAAATGGTTGCTCATCCAGGGAGGAGTAGCCAAAAAACCACCCAAGCAAGATTAAAGGGATCAGAGAAACTCATCAAGATTAGGAGACCAAGACGAGATTAAGGAGGGCAGGCCCTGCTCGCACTCTAATCTTGTCAGAGACCCCACCTTTGAACCATTGTTATAAAAACCCTCATCAAATCCTCCCGGGTTGAGACACAAAGTTTTTCCGAGGCAGGAGCCCACTGTGCCCCCTTTTGCCTGGCAAAGTAATAAAGCTATCCTTCTCTACCCAAAACTCTGTCTCTGAGATTTGATTTGGCACCAGTGTACAGAAAGACCAAGCTTTTGGTAACGGTATGAATGTGTTACGGAACACAGTTCAAGTGCCTGACGGACAGTGAGGGCAAACATACCGAAACATCAGAGTTTGGAGCAGAGAAAGGTTTATTGCAGGGCCACGCTCAAACTCCCCAGTGGTTTTTGTTTTTAATTTTTTTTAACACCTTTTTTAGAGTCTAATTGCTTTACAATGGTGTGTTAGTTTCTGCTGTATAACAAAGTGACTCGGCTCTACTCCCTAATGGTTTTGGGGGAAAGGTTTTTATAGGCAAAATTTGGGGTGAGGGCTGCAGGGTGTGTGACTTCCTTCCAATTGGTTGGTGGTGAGGTAACAGGGCAGTGCTCTAGGAATCTTGTGCTCAGGGACCTTAGTTCTCACAGAATAACTCAAAGATATTGTTTTGTATATTCCCCCCCTTTATTTTTGGCCACACTGCGAGGCATGTGGGATCCTAGTTCCCCACCCAGAGATCGAACCCATGCCCCTTGCAGTGGAGGTCCCTGTTTTGTATATTCCTTGAGGAGGAAACAGGACCCTACCCCAAGGCTGCACTAATGTTTCTTGACTGTTCCTCCCTTGTTTCTGCAACCCCTCCCTTCCCTGATTAGCAACTTTCTGAATCTGCCCTTTTAAACTCAGGGAAGGTCAAGGAAGCTAAATGAAGTCTTCTTCCTACAAACAAAAAATAGGGGACACGGAAAGGCTTTTGTATCCTGGAGGGCCCCACAGAGCCCTTCTCAGTTTCAAATGTACATATATACATACCTAATTTTTAAAAAAAATTTATTCCATTTTTGGCTGCATTGGGTCTTAGTTGCTGCACATGGGCTTTTCTCTGGTTGCGGCGAGGAGGGGAAGCAGGGTGCCACTCTTTGTTGCGGCGCACGGGCTTCTCATTGCGGTGGCTTCTCTTGTTGTACAGCACGGGCTCTAGGTGTGTGGGCTTCAGTAGTTGTGGCTCACAGGCTCAGTAGTTGTGGCTCACGGGCTCTAGAGTGCAGGCTCAGTAGTTGTGGTGCACGGGCTTAGCTGCTCCACGGCATGTGGGATCTTCCCGGACCAGGGCTTGAACCCGTGTCCCCTGCCTTGGCAGGCAGATTCTTAACCACTGTGCCACCAGGGATGCCCTACATACCTAATTTTATTTATAAATTTAGTGATACAAAGGATGTGTAAAACACAATTTACATATAACAAAATATAAATGCTCTTACTGGAAATTCCATATTCTCACAGAATGCTTTTGTTGCTATTTGACAAGCTCCTGTATCCATAGCCAGTCTATCTTTGCAGCTAACAAGTGTAGTTCCAACATAAACATTGGCTGATATTTTTGTTTATAGAGTGTAGTCCAACACCACCAAGTAATTCTCCAGTTCTCAGGTGGACACAGACTGGGTACCTTCCATTGTAACTCAGTTCTGACACTATGTGTCAGATCTCACAGGTTAGGGGCTCAGTCCTACAGGACTGCCCTCAATTCAGATGCCAACTGCAAGCACACACTGCACCTGGACTTCTGACCAACTGGCTGTAAATTAGATGTTCCCATGACTCCCTCCTTGGGTTCTTCATTTGTTAAAACAGGTCACAAATCTCAGGGAAATATTTACTTACGTTTACCAGTTTATTGTAAAGGATATTATAAAGGATACAGATGAGCAGCCAGATAAAGAGGTACACAGGTCAAGGTCCAGAAGGATCTTGAGAGAAGGAGTAGAATTGGGGTGTACCACCATCCAGTCCAGAAGCTCATCAAATCTTTCCTGAGGTCAGTGGGCGGGACTGAAAGTTCCAACTCTCTAATCACTGGGTCTTCCTTATGACCAGCTCCATCCTGAGACTGTGTAGGGAACTCCTCCAGATCATCCATTAGTATAACTCAGGTGGGAGAGAAAGAGCTTATTATGAATAACAAAAGACAGACAATCCTACCACTGAGATAATTACAAAGATTTTAGGAGCTTTGTGCCAGGAACCAGGGGCCAAATACAGTTTGCCTTCCAGCCCTCTGTATCTGTGGGTTCACATCCACAGATTCAACCAAGGGAGGTTGGAAAATATTTTTTAAAAAGTTCCACAAAGTTCCAAAAAGCAAAACTTGAATTTCTTGTGCACCAGAAACTCTTTACATAACATTTACATTGTATTAGGTATTATAAGTAATCTAGATAATTTAAAGTATACGGGAGGGGGAATTCCCTGGCAGTCCAGTGGTTAGGACTCTGAGCTTTCATTGTCTAGGGTGTGGGTTCAACCCCTGGTCGGGGAACTAAGATCTTGCAAGCCCCTGGCACCGCCAAAAAAAAAAAAAAAAGTATACGGGAGGACACGTGTATAGCTAGGTTAAATGCAAATACTATGCCAATTTTATATAATGTACTTGAACATCTGTGGATATATCCTCTGGGGGGTGGGGTGGGATCCTGGAACCAATCCCTCTGGATGCTAATGAAATAAAATTCATAATTAATGGCGAGACAAAAATATTTAAACATAAAATTTTTCTTTGCCCCTTTGGGCCTCCTCCCTCCCCTTTACTGTGTATTGTGCATCTGCATTAACCAGACCTCCTTAGGCGATAACATTCCTTTTTAATCTCATCAAGAGTCACAACTCATTAGGAGATAACCTTCCTTCTTAATCTTGCAAGGGGCCAACGTGACCCAGGAGCCACTGCTTTGTACCTGTAGATCTGGATTGTGCAAACTGTCAATAATATGTCATTTGATGTAAACTCTTTGTGTCAAGAACTTCTATAATTGTGCTTTGACCTCCATGGGGCAGAACAGCCCTCAAAGCTTTCTGAAAGACTGTCTCCCAGGTTATAATCCTCAGGTTGGCTCTAGTAAAATTTTCCACTTTTTTTAGATTGAATATTGATTAATTTTTTCATCAACAATACCAAGGGACAACTATATATTTCCTTAAAAGTTTTGTTTTTAACTTTTATTGAAGTACAGTTGATGTACAATATTATGTGACTTACAGTTGTACAATATAGTGATTCATAATTTTTAAAGATTATACTCCATTCATAGTTATTATAAAATATTGGCTATATTCCCTGTGTTGTACAATCCATCCTTGTAGCTTTTTTTTTTTGGCCATGCCACTTTTGGCTTGCAAGATCTTAGTTTCCTGTAAAGGGATTGAACCTGGGCAGTGAAAACCCCAGGTCTTAACCATTGGACTGCCAGGGAATTCCCCTGTAGCTTATTTTATTTATTTATTCATAATTTTTATTTATTTATTTATTGGGCTGCTTTGGGTCTTCATTGCTACGTGTGGGCTGTCTCTAGTTGCAGCAAGTAGGGGCTACTCTTCGTTGCAGTGCATGGGCTTCTCATTGTGGTAGCTTCTCTTGTTGAGGAGCATGGGCCCTAGAGTGCACGGTCTTCAGTACTTGTGGCATGAGGGCTCAGTAGTTGTGGCTTGTGGACTCTAGAGTGCAGGCTCAGTAGTCATGGTGCACGAGCTTAGTTGCTCCTCGGCTTGTGGAATCTTCCCAGACCAGGGCTCGAACCTGTGTCCCCTGCACTGGCAGGTGGATTCTTAACCACTGCACCACCAGGGAAGCCCCTGTAGCTTATTTTATACATAATAGTTTGTATTTCTTAATCCCTTACCCTTATACTGTCCCTCCCCCCTTCCCTCTCCCCACTGGTAACCACTAGTTTGTTAACTGTGAGTCTGCTTCTTTTTTGTTATATTCACTAGTTTCTTGTATTTTTTAGATTCAACATATAAGTGATATCATACAGTGTTTTTCTCTGTCTAACTTATTTCACTTAGTATAATACCCTCCAAGTCCATGCATGTTGTTGCAAATGGCAAAATTTCATTCTTTTTTTTTTTTTTTTTTCGGTACGCGGGCCTCTCACTGTTGTGGCCTCTCCCGTTGCGGAGCACAGGCTCCGGATGCGCAGGCTCAGCGGCCATGGCTCACGGGCCTAGCCGCTCCACGGCATGTGGGATCTTCTCGGACCAGGGCACGAACACATGTCCCCTGCATCGGCAGGTGGACTCTCAACCACTGTGCCACCAGGGAAGCCCCCAAATTTCATTCTTTTATATGGCTGACTAGTATTCCATTGTATATATGCACCACATCTTCTTTATCCTTTCATCTGTTAATGTACACTTAGGTTGCTTCCATATCTTGGCAATTGTAAATAGTGTTACTACGAACATTGGGGTGCATGTATATTTTTGAATTAGTGTTTTTGTTTTTTTCTAACATATACCCAGGAGCAGAATTGCTGGGTTACATGTGTATACTTTTTTTTTTGGCCACGACACCTGGCGTGTGAGATCTTAGTTCCCTGACCAGGAATCAAACCCATGCCCCGTGCAGTGGAAGCACAGAGTCCTAACCACTAGACCACCCAGGAATTCCCAACATGTGTATACTTCTTATCACACAGTAAATAAGAGGCAAGTATAGGAACTTCTCTCATTCATCAGAGAAGTGAGCAACTTACTTGCTGAATTGAACAATAGCTTTTTATTTATTTATTTGATAAAATTTTTTATTCGTCTTAGTTGCCAGCACGTGGGATCTTCGTTGTGGTGCAAGGGCTTCTCTCTACTTGTGGCGTGTGGGCTCCAGAGTGCGCGGGCTCAGTAATTGCAGAGTGTGGGCTCTCTAGTTGTGGCATGCAGGTTTAGTTGCCCTGCTGCATGTGGGATCTTATTTCCCCAGCCAGGGATCGAACCCACTTCCTCTGCATTGGAAGGTGGATTTTTAACCACTGGACCACTGGGGAAGTCCCTGAATAATAGCTTTTGAATGGTGGAAAAATATTTATTTAATTTTTGTGGTATCCACAGTGTAACAGCTGCAGACACACTTTTATTTATTTATTTATTTATTTATTTTACATCTTTATTGGAGTATAATTGCTTTACAATGGTGTGTTAGTTTCTGCTTTATAACAAAGTGAATCAGTTATACATATACATATGTTCCCATATTACAGACACAGTTTTAATGTGCATTAGTCATATTTTCTCCATCACTTTCTTAAGTCTAGACAATGACCCAAACTAGCTCTGATTGGTAGCATTTGCTGATTTCTGTGGGTAAATACTTCCAGCATAGCCTATCTCAAGCTGCCAACAATGATGTCACTGAACATGAGTTAGGAAGAAATGCATAGTAGCACACCATTATGTAGTTTTTCCACCACACAGATACAATAGCATAGATAATAGTAAAATTATTAGAAGGCAATAAATTGGAATATTTATTATCTTTATTTTTATATAACTTATTTAACTTTAAGTTTATGTAATTTAATTTTTGAGGACTTGCAAAATTTCTGAAAATTTAGCAATTGGCTCTCATGAGCCCACAGGAGCCAGCTCCAACACACCCTGGTTTCCTTACTAGACTGTAAGCTCCATGAAAATAATACCTGGCACATAATATGTACTCAATAAATTCTTCTGGCATAAATGAATGAAAGTGATTTTAGTGTTATTTAGTTCCTTGCCACCTAAAGAACCTGATTAAATTAATTTGGGAGGGAAGTAAGAGATGGGCACTATTTGAGCTGTTGTCAGACTCTCATGCCATTTCTGAAGAAATCTGGAAGCAGGTTAGATAAAGGGGTAAATTGGTCAGGGAGGCCTGAAATCTCCAGACTGAGGATGAGGAGAGTGGGAACGTCCATAACATTATCAGTTCAGTCATCCTCCACAATGCCGCCATAATTTATTATTTTTTAAAAACACATTTCTGCTGAAATCCCTGCCATATCTTCCAGCCTTCAAGATAAAATTCTAAATTTTATCTAGGCCCTTCATGTTTCCAGCTTAATCACTATTACTGCATTCTATATCCCTATATCCAGCCTCTTGGGGCCACTTACCTTCCCCTGAACTTGCTCTGCACTGTCTTGTCTTCAGACCTTTGCCCATGCTGGAGTCCCTTCCCTACCAGGAATGCCCCCCTACTCCTTTCTAACCCAGAGGCATCTCCATTTTTTCACATCCTGCTTGCATAGTTTCTCCTCTCTGAGGTCTTAGCTGGCACCCCATCCCCATCTCCTCTGGCATAATTAATTCTCTAGTATTTTCCTACACTGGAAGGATTTACATGGAGGAGATGTTGGTCAAGGACACAAGCTTTCAGTTATAAAATAAGTTCCGAAGATCTAATGTACAGTATGGTGATTACAGTTAACAATACTGTCTTGTATACTTAAAGCTGCTATGAGGGTAGAGCTTTCATGTTCTCACCATAACAACACCACAAAAGAGGGAATTCCCTGGCAGGCCAGTGGTTAGGACTCTGCGCTTCCACTGCAGGGCACAGGTTTGATCCCTGGTCAGGGAACAAAGATCCCTCCCGCAGGCCACACAGTGCCGCCAGAACAAACAAACAAACAAACAAAACCCCCACAAAATGGTAATAATGTAAGGTGAAGGACTTGTTAACTAACCTTATTGTGTAAACATTCAGCAACATATATGTGTATCAAATCATCACATTGTATATCTTAAATTTATACAATGTTATGTGTCAATTATATCTCAACAAAGCTGGAGAAAAAAAGAATTGACATATCTGTTTCCCTAATACATTATGAAAGCCTTGAGGACAGAATTTGATTCACTGTCTCCCATTGTCCAATTTAGTCTCAGGCATTTATTTAGTAGGCAACAATAATTGTTCATCAAAGGGGCAGCCTAGGGAGAGGAAAGCATAACAGCTAATCTCTCTGGGCCTCAGATCCTCCTTTTTACAATAAGGATAATGTTTCCTTGCCTGCCAGGAAGCTGAAGGAGATGAGCTCACAAGTCATTTCCCAGATCCATGACCTACTTCACAATTTCCCCTAGAGCAGAGCCGGGTATCAGAAATGTTGAGAAGCACTGTGGTTTTGTCCTTCACCCCAAAGACATTTGATGTTACTTTAAGAAGCCAACAGGTGTAGCCATTCTGTCCCTGCAAAAGGCCATACTGAACTATCTTTGGCCCGGAACAAGGCCCAAACTGCTGGGAGATTAGTGTTTGGCTGGCGGAATGTCAGGGAAGGTCTGGGCTGAACAGGTTATTAAGCCCCCGCCTTTCCCTGCCAGTGTGCTATGGGAGGTGCCCTTTCTTCCACAGCCAGGCTGGGAATTTTCCTCATCCTTGTCAGAGCAGATTTCTCCTGGCGACTACCATGTGCATGTTCTTGGAAGCCCAATAGGAAAGTTTTGCTTAAGTTTACTCAGGAACTGAAAATTGACAGGCAAGTGAGTGCCGAGTGAAAATATTCTTTCTTTAGCGAGCACAGCTGCCCACCCTCAAGTTGGCAGAACTGGCGCCATATCAGCAGAGGATCTGAGGGGGTGGCCTCCTCATCTAAAATATCCACCCCTCCACCTGTCATTCCACCATTAGATCTTAATTCCTCAGCGTCTCTAAGGAGGCTTTTCTGCTTCTAGAAACCCAATTGACATTCCAATTCCTCTGGAAAGTGCATTTTAGCTGGGATTAGTAATAGGAAGAAATAAATTCCTTAGCTTAGCATCAAGATACTATACAATCAGATGCTACTGACCTCTATAATTTTATCATTCACTACACTGATCCCCAAAGAACTCTTCCTTTAGCCAAACTGGTCTTTGAGCCTACCTTGCGTTTATTTCCCCCTCTGCCTGCTGTTCACACAATTTCCCCTGCCTGGAATATTCGGCAACCCACCTTCCCCTAGTCTGTCTCTCTTCCTTTTCTTTTTCTTTCTTCTTTTTCTTAAATGGCTGCGTCAGGTCTTAGTTGAGGCATGCGGGATCTTTCGTTGAGGCTCACAGGCTTCTCTCTAGTTGTGGCGTACTGGTTTTTTCTCTCTAGTTGTGGCGAGTGGGCTCCAGAGTGCATGGGATCTGTAGTTTGCAGCAAGTGGGCTCTCTCAATGAAGTGCGCAAGCTCAGTAGTTGTGGCGCACGGGCTCCATTGCCCCACGGCATGTGGGATCTTAGTTCCCCCACCAGGGATTGAACCTGTGTCCCCTGCATTGGAAGGCAGATCCTTTACCACTAGACCACCAGGGAAGTCCCTGTCTTCCTTTTCTCAGTAGACATTTATTTATCACCTACTACAGTGAAGCACTGTGTCAGGTTTTTTGTTTTTAATTGTTCACAGAGCCCAGAGCAAAGCTACGCACATAGTGGGCATACAATAAACCCAAGGTCAAACTTGCCTTGTATTCTTTCCATCTCTAGAATTTGCTGAATTATAATTTGGACATGCAGGTGGGTATGTATTGGTTTCTGCATCTCCCTTGTAAGCAAAACGTAGAAGTGAAGGGCTCCCCTTGTGGCACAATGGTTAAGAATCCGCCTGCCAATGCAGGGGACATGGGTTCGAGCTCTGGTCCGGGAAGATCCCACATGCCACAGAGCAACTAAGCCCATGTGCCACAACTACTGAGCCGGCGCGCCTAGAGCCCGTGCTCTGCAACAAGAGAAGCCACCGCAATGAGAAGCCCTCACACCGCAACGAAGAGTAGTCCTCGCTTGGTGCAACTAGAGAAAGCCCGCACACAGCAATGAAGACCCAACACACAGCCAATAAATAAATAAATAGATAAAATCTATTTTAAAAAAATGTGAAAAACAGAATTTTAAAAGATAACCATTGAGGGGCTTCCCTGGTGGCGCAGTGGTTGGGAGTCCGCCTGCCGATGCAGGGGACGCGGGTTCATGCCCCGGTCCAGGAAGATCCCACATGCTGCGGAGCGGCTGGGCCCGTGAGCCATGGCCACGGGGCCTGCACATCCGGAGCCTGTGCTCCGCAACAGGAGAGGCCACAACAGTGAGAGGCCCGCGTACTGCAAAAAAAAAAAAAAAAAAAAAAAAAAAAGATAACCACTGAAAGTATCACTCTTCATTTTAAAAACATTGAGTATGCTTGCTATGAGCTAGAAATTCAGACATGAAAAGACATGCTCCCCTTGTCTCTAGAAGCTTACAGTCCTGTGGGGAGAGGTAGGCAAAAACACTAATGATTTTGGAGAAAATAAAGCACTATGTTTGGAGTTAGGGAGACTTGGGTTTTAATCCTGACTCTCCAACTTGTTAGCAGTATGTTTTGAATTAGCTCTTTCTGAGGGGTGATGATAATGATGACGATGATGGTACTTCAGAGTTGCTGTGGAAAAGTAATTTCTATAAAACATCTTGCACTGGGCACTTCACATGGGCTCAATAAATATTAGTTTTCCTTCTTTTCTCTTTAAACCACAAGTATTTACTGAGTCACTCCTCTGAGTCTCATGAGGGCTAGACCGTGAGGGAATTTAGAACAAGTACCAGCTGTGATTTTCTGCTAATTTATAGTCTGTTAGGGTAGCAAGACCCACACATATGAAGAGTTAATAATACTGTGAGACTGGATTAAGGAGGGCTGGGATTCCCTGGAGAGGTGGGCCTGGAGAGGAGGTGAGATCTACGTTGTGGAAGTGTAGGTATTGGGCAGATAGTGAAGGTAGGGAGTCATGAAGGTCTTGGGATGCAGGAGTGGAGGGGCTCCAATGTGTAGGAGAGAGAAATAAAGTGGAGCAGGTAGTACGAACTGGACTGTGGAGGGCTTTGAGAAAAAGTCAGAGTTATTTTATGCTTATTTTCAAAGTACCGTGTTGATTTTTGAACAGAGGAGTGGTGTGTTTTAAAAATATAATTTCTCTATACATTTAGAATGTACTTAACTATAAAGGATTGATATACAATTGTCTTTGAAGGAAATATTTATGCATTAAATGAGGTCTCTGACCTTGAGGACCAATGAAGGTTGGGTACAAGGTGTATGTGGGGTGTCCTTTTTTTTAAATTTTTTATTCAAACAGGGTGTCCTGTTCTTCATCAGACAGTAATGGTCCTAGATCTTTCTACTTCCCCAACTATGCAATTACCTGAATGAAAACAAATCTCTTCCAAGGGGAAGGAAGGCAATTCTTTTTTTTTTTTTTTTTTTTTTTTTGCGGTACGCGGGCCTCTCACTGCCGCGGCCTCTCCCGTTGCAGAGCACAGGCTCCGGATGTGCAGGCTCAGCAGCCATGGCTCACGGGCCCAGCTGCTCTGCGGCATGTGGGATCCTCCCGGACCGGGGCACGAACCCGTTTCTCTTGCATCAGCAGGCAGACTCTCAACCACTGCGCCACCAGGGAAGCCCAGGAAGGCAATTCTTTGCCAGTCCATATTCTGCCTGCTTAGTAGAGCTCTAACATCCCAGGTGTACTAGTTTGTTAGAACTCCTCTAGGACAGTACCATAGACTGGGTGATTTAAACAACAGAACTCTATTTTCTCACAGTTCAGGAGAAGTCCAAGATCAAGGTGTTGGCGGCATTGTTTTTTGTTTTTGTTTTTTTTCCTGAGACTTCTCTCCTTGGCTTACAGATGGCTATCTTCTCCTTTTATCTTCACATGGTCTTTCCTCTCTCACTAATGTTCTTATAAGGACCTAAGTCATATTGGATTACTGCTCACCCCAGTGACCTCATTTAACCTTAATTACCTCTTTAAAGACCCTGTCTCCAAATACAGTCACATTCTCTAATACTACTAGTGGGTAGGACTTCAGCATATGAATTTGAAGCAGACATAATTCAGCCTGTAACACCACCCTAGAAATTCAGTCTTCTCTTGTAAGTTATTATATTCATATTTATGTATGTTGGATTCCTCTCTTAAAGCATACGGCTTTCAATATCCCAGCTCTAAATGCTTTGTTCAAACTTTTTTTTTTTTTTTTTTTTGGCTGTGCTGCGCAGCATGAGGGATCTTAGTTCTTAGTTTTCTTAGTTCCCTGACCAGGGATCGAACCCGCACCTCTTGCAGTGGAAGCATGGAGTCTTAACCACTGGACCACCAGGGAAGTCCCTGTTTAAACATTTTTTAAATCATAAAAGACTTGAGTATTAAAGGCAATTTGAAAATACAGAAGTGAAAATGAGAAAATATTACCTACAATCCCATTATCTAAACATGGTCCATATTAATATTTTTTTGATGTATTTTTATAGCTTTTCCTATGCACAGTGTTCTTACATAGTTACATTCACTCAGCAGATTTGGTTCTGGCTTTTTATACCTAGCAGTATATAGCCAGCATTTCCCCATGTCCTGGCATGTTCTTTGTAAATGTTATTTATAAAGGCTGCATAGTGTGGGATCTAGTAAGAATGCCATAATTTATTTAACCATTCCTCTACAGTCAGACATGGAAGATGCTTCCAATTTTTTGCTGTTATAAATAAAGCTGTGAGAAACGTTTTTTTCGGCATAACAATTTTTCCATATTTAAAATTATTTCCTTAGGGCAGAGTACCAGAATTGCTTTAGATGAAGAAGTTTTAATATATTATAACTTTTTGCTTTCCAAAGGGTTTATGCCAACATATATTTCTATTAGGCAAATAAGAGAGTGCCTCTTTTATGAAACACTGATTAGCATTAAGTAACACCATTATTTTCACTCTTTATTAATTTGGTAGGCAAAATGCATATTATTGTTATAACTTTCAACTTAAAGAATTGTGAGTTAAACATCTTCCCATATGTTTGTTGATGGGCTCTATTCCCTCTTTTAGGAACTGATGGTATGCTTTGTCCTCTTATCTACAGAAATTTCAGGGTTCTCAATTTGTATAAGCCTTTTTTAAAAAAAATATATTTACCTATTAATTAATTTATTTGGTTGCACTGGGTCTTAGTTGCGGCAGGCAGGTGCCTTAGTCGTGGCTCCAGGGCTCCTTAGTTGCAGCAGGTGGGCTCCTTAGTTGTGGCATGTGAACTCTTAGTTGCGGCATGCATGTGGGATCTAGTTCCATGACCAGGGATTGAACCCAGGCCCCCTGCATTGGGAGTGCAGAGTCTTATCCACTGCGTCACGAGGGAAGTCCCTGTATGAGGTTTTTTAATGGTAAAAATATTAGACATTCAAAAATTTGTTTCCTCCATCTATTGTTTATCTTTTTTTAAATGTTACATAAAGAAGTTTTCTATTTAAGAGTTGTTTTATCTGTTGATTGCTTCCTTTCTGCCTCTCCATGGCTTGAATATTTATTTCTGTTTCCTTCAAGCGTTTCTATTTTATTTATTTAAATTAAATTTTTAAAAATTATTTATTTTATTTTGGCTACACTGGATCTTCGTTGCGGTGCGTGGGCTTCTCTAGTTGCAGTGTGCAGGCTCTCTAGTTGTGGCGTGTGGGCTTAGTTGCCCCACTGCATGTGGGATTTTAGTTCCCCAACTAGGGATCAAACCCATGTCCCCTGCATTGGAAGGCGGATTCTCAACCACTGGAGCACCAGGGAAGTCCCAAGGTTTGCTATTTTAAAAAAATGACAATTCTTGTTCACTAAATCAGGTTGGTTTCTTCTTTTTTTTTTTTTGGTACACGGGCCTCTCACTGTTGTGGCCTCTCCCGTTGCAGAGCACAGGCTCCGAATGTGCAGGCTCAGTGGCCATGGCTCACGGGCCCAGCCGCTCCGCGGCATGTGGGATCTTCCCGGACCGGGGCACGAACCCGGGTCCCCTACATCGGCAGGCAGACTCTCAACCACTGTGCCACCAGGGAAGCCCAAGTCTGGTTTTTTGACTAAACCAAGCTGAGTGGTGGCCTGGTTTAGTGGAAAGAGCAGGCTTTGAAATCAGTTTAGAATACTGGGTCTGCTATTTAAGGTGTCCTCTCCTCTCTGTTCTGTAAAATCTGAATATCTACCTTGAATATTTATAATTGGGATAAAAATAAGATGGATATATATAGCACTGTGCCTGACAGACAATAAATATTTACCCCCTTATCTTTAAACCTTTTGGTACAGAGAGTTTAGTGTAGCTCTAAATCTTTCCCCCAGATTGGTAATAAATTGTCTCACTACTTACTTCTTTTTTTTTTTTTTAATATTTATTTATTTATTTGGCTGCGCCGGGTCTCAGTTGCCCCAGGCAGGATCTTTGTTGCAGCATGCGGAATCCTTTTTTTCCTTGTTGTTGTTGCAGCATGCGGACTTCTTAGTTGTGGCATGCATGCAGGATCTAGTTCCCCGACCAGGGATCGAACCCAGGTCCCCTGCATTGGAGCTCAGAGTCTTACCCACTGGACCACAAGGGAAGTCCCATCTCACTACTTACTTTTTTTTCCTTTTTATTTATTTATTTAGTTTTGGCCGTGTTGGGTCTTCATTGCTGCGCGTGGGCTTTCTCTAGTTGCGGTGAACGGGGCCTACTCTTCATTGTGGTGCACTGGCTTCTCATTACAGTGGCTTCTCTTGTTGCAGAGCACAGGCTCTAGGCGCGCAGGCTTCAGTAGTGGCACGCAGGTGCAGTAGTTGTGGCTCGTGGGCTCTAGAGCACAGGCTCAGTAGTTATGGGGCACGGGCTTAGTTGCTCTGCGGCATGTGGGATCTTCCCGGACCAGGGCTCAAACCCGTGTTCCCTGAATTGGCAGGCGGATTCTTAACCACTGCACCAACAGGGAAGTCCATTCCTTACAATTCTTATGGTCCAGTTATTTTCTGAGGACTTTCATAGTCAGTATCTTGTATGAACCTGACAATGCCTTATAAAGTAAGCAGAATTTAGCACCTTTATATAGATGAAGAAACAAGTTTAGAAAGGACAAGTTATTAATTAGTAGAGTTAGGAAGGAACTGGACTTTTAATTTTATTTATTTATTTACTTATTTTTGGTTGCACTGGGTCTTCATTCCTGTGCGTGGGCTTTCTCTAGCTGCGGCGAGCAGGGGCCACTCTTCATCGCGGTGTGCAGGCCTCTCACTGTCGCGGCCTCTCTTGTTGCTGAGCACAGGCTCCAGACGCACAGGCTCAGTAGTGTGGCTCACCGGCATAGTTGCTCCGCGGCACGTAGGACCTTCCCGGGCTCGAACCTGTGTCCTCTGCACTGGCAGACAGATTCTCAACCACTGGGCCACCAGGGAAGCCCAGGAACTGGATTTAAAGAAACGAGGCACAACAGTGTTACCAGGGAGTCTTTTTGGCTATTCCACACAGGTCTCACACAGACTCATTCACACGTTAACTGTTTGTTTACTACTTTCAAAGGTCAGCATGCCCACACAGCTTAGCTGGATCTGGGCATAAACATACCTCAGAAACTGATGGTATATTGTAAATTGTCATTGTCACTGTACTAATTTTCAGCCAAACAAACGGCATATGGTCTTCAGGTTAATAACACATTCACATCTCTGGTGGAAAAATCTTCATGAGAAGCCAAATTTTAATCGGAAGGTTGTCGGTGACATGGAAATTTCAGGGTATCTTTATGACTAATAGGCATGGAGCACCCATTTCTATCTGCCAAATGCAGAGAGATCTGCCAAAGGGATCAAAATATTCCATGTGCTGGTCAGGTCACCCTTTTCCCTGCATGGTGTACATTTTTGCTTAAGGTTTTTTTTTTTTTTTAAGATTCTATATAGACCATTCTTTCTGAGTTATCACATTCTTCATGCAGGGTATAATGCATTTGATTATGACCATTTATTTTACTGTGAGTAGATTAGGTTTGAATTGTGATTAGCTTTATCTAGGTTGTGAAAATTCTTTGGAATTTATACACTTTGATTCTACCTTCCTAAATGTCAGCCACCTATTACTGATTTTTTCTGAAATGGGCCTCATTTAAAAATGACTGATTTCACTCACCTACCTTGGGTACAGACTTGAAAATAAAAAACCCAGGCTTCTGAGAATTCTTCCAGTGTATTTTCCATCACATTAAAATGCTCTCACTTCAGTCCAGCCAAGAGCAGTTAAACAAAGACTAGTGAAAGGGATGGTGATGTTCTTTGCAGTTACAGGATGTGAAATTAGTTTCAGAGTCGATGTCTCAGTCAGGCTGGGTAGAAAAGGGTGGTAGTAAATCCCTTAGGAGAGATTATTTTGGGAGGATAGTTCTATTACATCCAGGTGGTAATAACTCTATTCAGTGAGGTTTTAGGACTTCGACGCCCTTATTTTTCCCACTGATCCTAGGTCTTAGGTAGGACTTCCTCTTTGACGAATGATAATTTAGTGAAAGCACCCAGTGCAGTAAGCCTGGAATAGAAAGGCAGATTAAAAAATAGATATTTATTTATTTATTTTTGTCTGTGTTGGGTTTTCGTTGCTGTGAGCGGGCTTTCTCTAGTTGCGGTGAGCAGAGGCTACTCTGTTGGGGTGCATGGGCTTCTCATTTGCGGTGGCTTCTCTTGTTGCAGACCATGGGCTCTAGGCGTGTGGGCTTCAGTAGTTGTGGCATGTGGGCTCAGTAGTTGTGGCACACAGGCTTAGTTGCTCTGCGGCATGTGGGATCTTCTCGGACCAGGGATTGAACCCATGTCCCCTGCATTGGCAGACAGATTCTTAACCACTGTGCCACCGGGGAAGCCTGACAGATGTTTTTAAATATATTAACGAGAGGAAATTGAGGTCTGGAGAGGTAACATAGCATGTACAAGCTACCACATGGTCTCTGGTCTCTCTCTCTTTTTTTAAAATAAATTTATTTATTTTTGGCTGTGTTGAGTCTTCGTTGTTGCGCGCAGGCTTTCTCTAGCTGTGGCGAAAGGGGCCTACTCTTCCTTGCGGTGAACATGCTTCTTCTCATTGCGTGGCTTCTTTTGTTGCAGAGCATGGGCTCTAGGCACGCGGGTTTCAGTAGTTGTGGCACGTGTGCCTGGTAGTTGTGGCTCGTGGGCTCTAGAGTGCAGGCTCAGTAGTTGTGGTGCACGGGTTTAGTTGCTCCGTGGCACGTGGGATCTTCCCGAACCAGGGATCGAACCTGTGTTCCCTGCATTGGCAGGTGGATTCTTAACCACTGTGCCACCAGGGAGGTCCCTGGTCTCTCTTTTCTTAAAGTTAATCTTTAATTAAAACACCAGTACTACTCCATGTAGAAAATTAAAACATTATAGACTTGACTAGCACCCTCAATCACAAACCCTCTTTCCCACTTCTCAGATACAGCTGTTATCAGGTTTGTATACATCCTTTCGTGTTTTCTTATGCTCTTTTCATTAAGTCTTTGCTTCCCAAGGGTAATTTTCATCTTAAATTCTCCCACACCTTTCAGTATGGCAGGAATACAAAAAGGAGAAAGACTGAATTGACCAGACAAAATCCTAGCTCGCTGTCAAAAGAGAGATAAGATACATCTACACATGAATGGTCATGATAATAAGTTGTTTGTTAAAGGCACAGCCTGAGCATTCTTTGATCAATACAGATGAATAACAAAGGCTTCCCCTGAACTGAGCAGGACATTAAGGTTTCAAGTGTTTTTCATCAAGTAATTTAATCTGTAACTAGTCTATTATTGAAACCGGCAAGTTAGTAATTAGCATAGTGCCCTACACAAAGATCACTATATGTTAACTCCCTTCTCACCTTTACTTAGACCTGTTGTGCCTAAAGGATGCATACAGGGTGTGAAAATAATTACTAATACTTACTGAAGGTTTATTCTGTGCCAAAGTGGTAGTTCACGTAATCGCATTTAATTTTACAACCAGGTGAAGTGGTGTTATCACAAAGAAAAGCTCGAATTGAGGTTAAGGCCCGGTGGACTCCAAAGTCCGTGTGTCTAACCAGTCTCATACTGCCTTTGAGGATCAAATAGGCCAGTAAATGAGAAAATACTTTAAACTCTAAAATACTATGCTACAATGATAAACCATTATCTTCTTTTTATGCCTAATTCCTGGAGTTAAAACAGGTGAGGTCATTTTGCAAGGCGGGTTATTCATTGTTTGGAGATAGAAAACCTGGTTTGGGTCTCTTCAGCCAGGAAACCGAATGCTTTCCCTACGCTTAAAACCAGGACAATCCCTTCCTCAAAGGGTTGATTCTATGATTTAATAAAAGTGGTTGTATAAACGACCGACAACGAGTGGGCTTTCAATAAATGTTAGTGTTTTCAGGCAGAAGGGGCTTGGGGGTGCAGAATTCGAGACCACATTCAACAGGGCCGACGCTGCGAGGCTCCTCCTGCCCCGTGGAGGTGCAGCTTGAAGCCAGGTGGGTGCCGCAGCAACCTTTGCGGGCCGTTGGCATTTTCCCGCGCAGGAGGGCGGGGCGGAGCGTGAGCCCGGCAACGTGGTATCGGAACCCCACGCCCCCGCTGGGACTACATCTCCCAGTAGGAACCACGCTCAGCCACCTGGCGGTGTCCCCGGTTATTAGTCTCAGATGCTAACCCTGTCCACTTTCCGTCTCGGCCTTCCCTCGGTCCGAAGTTACAGGCGCACCATCTACGAACCCGGGAGGGAAAGGACGTGGTGGTGGGTGCCTTTGCTATGCAGCAGGCTGGGGGTCGTGGCCCCCTCGCACAACGTTTGGGAGGCTAGAGTCGTCTTGAGTGGTTGGACCATATCACGTGACGAGGGGAAAGCGGCCGCAGGGGAGTGACCTGTGGTGCCTTGAGAGGTCATCACAGAGCGACAACGCTGCTTTTGTGGGCATCCTGGATGCGGTGGGTAGTACGTCCCTGATAACTCCGAGTACGAGAAATTCCGTTAAATCTCCCTTGTTGGCTCCATCCGCGTACCTGCCCCCCCCCCACCCCCGGAGCTGTTGGCTTCGCCCGGTGGGCGTCGGGGGCCGCTAAAGGAAGCGACGCGCTCTGTGGGCGGGCTGATGAGCCGCCGCAGCGAGCTAAGGGCAGCGGCTCCTCCTTCGCGCGTGACGTGGCGTTCACGTGACGGGCCGGACCGCCTCTGCCGCCGCCGCTTTGTAAGAGGCACATTGGCAGGTAACGAACGGCGGCGGCGGTGGTTCCCGAGTCCAGCGAGAGCAGCAGCGGTAATTGGCACCCTCTCTCTCTCCTTTCCCGTTCCAGGTCGCTGAGCGCTGCAGCTTGCGCTTCGTAGTCCTGGGTTCAGTTCTTTCCTCCAGACCCCTTCATACTGCCCCAGCGCCCACCGTGAGGTCTGGCCGAGCTTCCCTCGCCGGCTTCGTGCGTCCTCAGTTTGCCCAGGCCTGGGTGCTGTCCTTCCTCTCCCCAGCGGGTTGTCCTGTGCTCCTTCCTGCCTACCCGGATCCTTGGCGGCCCGGCTCCACCCAGCCCCAGGGGGCGCCTACCCCTCCCCCCCGTCGGGTTTCTGCCCTGGAGGGTGTGGTTTTCTCTCCCCGCCGTTGTCCCTCCCTGCCTGTCCGCTCGCGCTCCCGCGCCACGCTGTCGCTGACCACCTTTCCGCTTTCACGCCTGTCGCTAGTCCTGGGACTGGACATCTCAGAGCCCAACTTCTGCACTCTCTAGCCTTTCCCGGCTACCCTGAGGCAAAGTTCAGTTCTATTTCTCCTCATTCTGCAACGCTTTGGTGTCAGACACTTGGGACTCAGTTTTCCTCCTCAGTCCTAGTTTCTGTAGTCTGGCCGTGTCACAGTTGTTCTTTAGTGTAGGTTTGAGAGGGGCTTTGTAATTAAAGCGCTCTCTTTTATAACATTATTCCAAATGTTATTCTTTAATTGGTGCATTGCATCTCAGTTTTCTTTGCCGTTGAATCGCTTTCCCACTCTGCTTTCCCACCTTTTCCCCCTGGATTTTCAATCTAATTAGTTGTCCATGCATTTCAGGTGCCATCACTAGTCTCACCACTCTGGTCTTCGTTTATCCTTGTTCTCTCTAGGAGTTGATTCCATCATTATTCCTGTTATTTCCTGATTGACATAGTCCTGTAGTTTACTTCCACCTCTGTTGGATATTGTTTCTACTTGTATCCGAGGTGTCTCTACCAGTATTTAGGCTTACTTTCTTCTGTGCCCTTACAATTGAGAGCTGAGGTCTCCATAAGATATCCAAAGATCATCTTTTATTTGAAGGGCATATAATTCACTTTTTGGGTGAACCCAGTTATTTTATATTTTTCTCTTCGATTATGATAGTACTTTTTTAAACCAAGGGGTATGTCAGTAGTTAGTGTGTTCCTCACTTTTAACCATGAATTGTACGTTCGTAATTTTTAGTGTCAGTTTGTCTAACAAAAGTGGAAGGAAGATGAACATAATACCTAAGCTCTCCTATATCCTGAGGATTGGGTGACTCGGGTGGTGTTTGTCTCAGGAAAGTGAATAAATTCCACTCTCTGGAGATGGTAGGGTCTTCCAGTGCACCAGCGTCTCTTACCTACCTGCAGAGCCCCTTGGTTAGGGCTATCCTCCCATTGCTGTAGAGCCTTCGCTTATCATTAGGCAGAAGTGATTAGTTTTCCCCACACTACGTTTCTGCTCGCTTGCAATATGTTCCTCCTGATTTTTCCTCCTTAAGGCTAGTTCACGTGTGGTGAGATTTTTCCCCCGCCCCTGTCCTCTTGCTTCCCACAGCTCTGATTTTCTCCACCTGCTTCCTTGTTGTTTCTGACCTTAGATAATTAAAATGATTGAGAGAAGGGAGGTTTTTTTTTTGTGATTAAAATATGACTGGAAGTGGTGCCATGGGAATGAGGCCATGGGAAAGGGTTGTGGTAGTTGCCCCTCCTGCCTATTTCCTGCTGCTCTGGTTTCCTCTGGCCTCTCTCTTTAAATGTGGGAGGGACCAGCAGTAGTCACATGGAGCTGCCTTTAGAACCAGGCTGGAACAACTGTAACACCTCTGCTTCCCTTTCCTCGTAACTGGTGCAGCCTGTGCAGTGCTCACCAGGAGTGTCTCTTGGTATTAGCCTGAGTGACTTTTATTGTTTGGTGAGAAATGGTAGGAGAACATGGAGGAGAATGGGTTTATTTCAGTATCTGTGTTTTGATGGGAACTGGTTGCTCTCTCTACTCCCTTGAGTATAAACTACACATAGAGAGTATAAACCAGTCTTGAAGGTTTGAACTGGTCTGAAGTGAAGCCTTTACTTTTGAAGTGTTGATTCCTCAGTCCTTTTTTTTTTTAATGACAACTGTTAAGATTTTGTTGTTGTTGTTATAAGACACTTTTTTTTTGGGGGGGGGTAAGTGTATTATAAAGGATTAATGCCTGCCCAAAAGAAATAGTCTGCATGAATTCACAGACTGTGAAGTTCTTTGCTTTTAAACAAATCTATCTTGTGAGGCAACCGGTAAGTTAGCAATTATCAGTTAGCTCTTAGTTGTTAATTTGAGTATATGGAGTGTCCTTTAAAAGCTAAATAGTGTGGCACTGGTGGTGTTGACTGGTGAGATGGTGGATCTCTGATAGAGCTTAGAAGCAGCTGTTTTCTCTTTTTTTCCCCCAAAATGAGAGTGGAGATATAACTTGAAGTAAGGCAAAGACAGGAAATATCACTTTGGAAGCCTGTGGTAGGTTTTGAAATATTTTTGATCCAACTATCAAATAAGTATTTAGGGATGGAGTCCTTTTTTTCTTTTTTAAGTCCAAAGACCAAATTAGTTGGGTTTGTTTTGGCAGTTATAATGCAAACTTTGTATGCTGAAATTTCCTATTCTTTTTTTAAAAATTTATTTCATTTTTTGGCCACGTCGCACAGCCTGTGGGATCTTAGTTCCCACACCAGGGATCAAACCTGCACCCCCTGCAGTGGAAGCGTAGAGTCTTAACCACTGGACCGCCGGGGAAGTCCCCCTCCTACCTTTCTTTGTTCGTTTGTTTTCTTGACAGTGTTTCTTTCAAAGATGTGCCTCCTGTGCTTTTAAAAGAAAGTTATTTTTAATTTTTTTTAAAAAATATTTATTTTTGGCTGCATTGGGTCTTCGTTGCTGCAGCGGGCTTTCTCTAGTTGTGGTGAGCAGGGGCTACTCTTCGTTGCAGTGAGCAGACTTATTGTGGTGGCTTCTCTTGTTGCGGAGCACGGGCTCTAGGTGAGCGGGCTTCAGTAGCTGTGGCACGTGGGCTCAGTAGTTGTGGCTCACGGGCTCTAGAGCGCAGGCTCAGTGGTTGTGGCACACAGGCTTAGTTGCTTCATGGCATGTGGGATCTTCCCGGACCAGGGCTCGAACCCGTGTCTCCTGCATTGGCAGGCGGATTCTTAACCACTGCAGCACCAGGGAAGTCCCATTATTTTAGTTGTGAAATTTCTTGGCCTGGGTATTGAAGAACAAGTTCGTGAATTTCTGGCTGACATAGCATGTGTACTACAGTGAGTTTCAATTTTCAGAAAACTCATTTTCATACTGGAGTTATGAGCTCAATTAAATTGGAACCCAGTTAACTATTTGAAATTAATTTATGAAACAGGGCTTGGACTAAGGAGTAGGTGTTTCATTTTAGACTAGGCAATGCTCTACTTTTAAAGATTGTTAGGAATGTGTTGCTTGTTTTTCTTCGTTTGGAACTCTAAAAATAAAAGAACGTATATTTGATTGATTAGGTCAGAAATTTCATTATGAGAATATTTTCAAGGATTTGTAGACTAGAGAATTTCATTTGGATTTAGACCTGTTGCTGTAACTTTGTTTCTTGTGTTATAATTAACTTTTTAAGTAAGATGTCACATAGGAACTTACTCATTTAAAGTTATGCTGTACATACACAACCTAGTAATACTTTATTTGGCCGTGTCACAGCCTGTGGGATCTTAGTTCCCCGATCGGGGATCGAACACGTGCCTTCTGCAGTGGAAGTGTGAAATCCTAACCACTGGGCTGCCAGGGAATTCTCCCCAAAATACTTTAGTGCTTTAATATTTACTCAAAAATTTTTACCTGTCTTAATCTTCTCATCAAATCAGTCCTAGATATACCTATGAAGACTGTTGGAAGCTCAGAGTTGCTTCTCGTTATTAATGTCTTTCTCTCTGTGCCTTCTTTAATTCTTTCCATTCCCATCCTCCTCCTTTCTGTTTTCCTCTTATTCCTCTCTTTCCCTTGTTTCCTCTTTCTCTCTCTCTCTTTTTTTTTTTGGCTTCTTCTGTTCCTTCACCCCCATACAAAAACACTCAAGTCTCAACTGAGGAGGTTGTATTCCTTCTGACTTTCTTTGCCACCATAACATGAAACTCCCCAAGAAAGCAGATGAAAACCTGAAATATCTTTGCAATCTCATGGGCTTGGGGAAGGTGTATAGTGCTACGTGTATTGTGCATGTCTACACAGCTGGAATGTGTGCTCTTTGAAGGGTGTGATTTTTCATTTGATAATAATATAATGTTTGTCATTGTCAGATCGTAAGCAAGGGAATAAGTGGGCTTAAAAAATACAAGTTTAGGGCTTCCCTGGTGGCACAGTGGTTGAGAGTCTGCCTGCCGATGCAGGGGACACGGGTTCATGCCCCGGTCCGGGAAGATCCCACATGCCGCGGAGCGTCTGGGCCCGTGAGCCATGGCCACTGAGCCTGCGTGTCCGGAGCCTGTGCTCTGCAACGGGAGAGGCCACAACAGTGAGAGGCCCGCGTACTGCCAAAAAAAAAAAAAAAAAAAAAAAGTTTAACTGAAATAGGGTCTGGGAAAAAAGTGACTGGCTTTAGGTTTGATTGACAAGCCTCACTTAGTTTTCTATACCAAACCAGTTCCTCTCCCTCTCTTTTTTCAAGTTAATTTACAAATTTCCTTTTTAAAGTTGGTTTTTGAGTCAGGCTGGCTGGCACTATTTTACATAAGAAAATACATTTTAGAAAATTTGAAAAAAAAGGAGACTTAGGGCTTCCCTGGTGGCGCAGTGGTTGAGAGTCCGCCTGCCGATGCAGGGGACACGGGTTCGTGCCCCGGTCTGGGAGGATCCCACATGCCGCGGGGCGGCTGGGCCCGTGAGCCATGGCTGCTGGGCCTGCGCGTCCGGAGCCTGTGCTCTGCAGGGGGAGAGGCCACAGCGGTGAGAGGCCCGCCTACCGCAAAAAAAAAAAAAAAAAAAGGAGACTTAAAATGGTTTTAACATTTTAGTATAAATCCTTTTTTTCCCTACGTGAAGTATATACTTTTTAAAAAATGAGATTGTACTTTACATACTTACTGATTTTTTATTGAAAAATATAGAATACACACCAAAGGAGGTATGTGAGGTAGAAAAACACGTGTAGAGTTTTCAAGAACTAGTTAAATGACCAAGAAATGGAACATTAATGCTACCTAAAACCCCCATCTCCTAGGTGTTACTTTTTCTCTTTCCCAGGGGTTATCATTACCCTATATTTTGGCCTTATTATTTTTTAGAATAATGTTTACTTGATATGTATCCATAAACAATATATAGTTTAGTATTGCCCATTTTCAATCTTGATCTAAATGGGACTGTGTGATTCTTCTGATACTTCTTTTATATGTTTTAGATTTATCCACATTGATTCTTACAACTCTCCATCATTTTCAGTAGTGTGGTATTCCATTGTAAGGATATGCCACATCTTATTCTATTGTGATGGATGTTCGTTTCATTTCCAGTTTTTTGCAATTACAAATTATACTTGTTCCCCTGGTGAACATTTGCACCCCACCTCAAAACAAGTACAGTAAACGAATTAGCTGCGACTGTGTATAACTGAGGGTGGAATTTTTGGGTTGTGTGTGGGGTGTGTGTAACTTTACTAGGTAATCCCAAACTATTTTCCATAGTATTGTACAGTCGTTCTTGTGTGTGTGTGTGTGTGTGTTTGCGGTACGTGGGCCTCTCACTGCTGTGGCCTCTCCCGTTGCGGAGCACAGGCTCCGGATGCGCGGGCTCAGCGGCCATGGCTCACGGGCCCAGCCGCTCCGCGGCATGTGGGATCTTCCCGGATCGGGGCACGAACCCGCATCCCCTGCATCGGCAGGCGGACTCTCAACCGCTGAGACACCAGGGAAACCCTACAGTCGTTCTTAAGTAGGCACCACATTTGAACCACAGAACACAGAAAGTTGAGTGACTATTTTCTCAATTCTCTTGAGGATGTTCCATAGCTAGTATCATTTTAGACACCTACAGAAGAATTTAATTCGTACATACAATGGATACTATAGACATTAATTGCGCCACCAGGGAAGCCCTTGGATATATTTCTGCCATACCGTTTTTTAAAAAAATTATTTATTTTTGGCTGCATTGGGTCTTCGTTGCTGCGCGCGGGCTTTCTCTAGTTGCGGTGAGCCAGGGGTTACTCTTCATTGCAGCGTGCGGGCTTCTCATTGCGGTGGTTTCTCTTGTTGCAGAGCACAGGCTCTAGGTGCGTGGGCTTCAGTAATTGTGGCACGCGGGCTCCGTAGTTGTGGTTCACGGTCTCTAGAGCACAGGCTCAGTAGTTGTGGCACACGGGCTTAGTTGCTACCTGGCATGTGGGATCTTCCTGGAGCAGGGATTGAACCTGTGTCCCCTGCACTGGCAGGTGGATTCTTAACCACTGCGCCACCAGGGAATTCCTGCCATATGGTCTTATACTTGCCTGGTGTTTATTGTTTGTCCTTTTGCAGTTTTAATTCTTTTTTGTTTGCTTTCCTCCAATTAAAAAAAATTTTTTTTTCAAATCTATAAAAGCTGAAAGAGTATAATGTGTACCTTTTAAGTAGAGTTACTAAATATTTTGCCACATTGACTTTTTTTTTTTTTTTTTTTTTTTCTGTACGTGGACCTCTCACTGTTTTGGCCTCTCCCGTTGCGGAGCACAGGCTCTGGACATGCAGGCTCAGAGGCCATGGCTCATGGGCCCAGCCGCTCTGCAGCGTGTGAGATCTTCCTGGACCGGGGCACGAACCCGTGTCCCCTGCATTGGCAGGCGGACTCTCAATCACTGCGCCACTAGGGAAGCCCTACATTGATTTTTTTCTGTATATACTCCACACATTATCTTCTGTGGCTAAATGATTTGAAAGTAAAATGCAAACATCTTGACATTTATGCCTAAATATTTTCTTAGCAAGTGTCTCTTTACAACAAAAAGCTTCTCTTACAAACAGCCACAATAACATTATTACACCTAGGAAAGTGAATAATTATTTAAAATATAATGTATAGGGACTTCCCTTGTGGTCCAGTGGTTAAGCATCCGTCTTGCAATGCAGGGGACACCAGTTGGATACCTGGTCAGGGAACTGAGATCCCACGTGCCACGGGGCAACTAAGCCCGCACTGCACAACTAGAGAGAAGCCCACGCACCGCAACTAAGACGTGATGCAGCCACTGAATAAAAATAAATAAAATAAATATTAAAAAAAATAAAATATAATGTATACTGTCAATAAAAATCTGATATAAATCCACATTCAGATTTTCCCAGTTGTTCAGAAAATGTCTTTTATAACTCCCTATTCAATCAGGGTTTCTGATTTACCCTATTTAGGTATTGTCACTGAAGTACACTACTGAATGATAATCCATTTCTTTTTTTTTTTTTAAAGCTTAGGCTAGTATTTTTTTTTTTAATCTTTATTGGAGTATAATTGCTTAACAATGGTGTGTTAGTTTCTGCTTTATAACAAAGTGAATCAGTTATACATATACATATGTTCCCATATCCCCTCCCTCTTGCGTCTCCCTCCCACCCTCCCTATCCCACTCCTCCAGGCTAGGCTAGTATTTTTAATACTTATTTATTTTGGCTGCACCAGGTCTTAGCTGCGGGATCTTCGTTACAGCATGCGGGATCTTTTCTAGTTGCGGCATTCATGCGGGATCTAGTTCCCTGACCAGGGATTGAACCCAGGCCCCCTGCATTGGGAGCACGGAGTCTTACCCACTGGACCACCAGGGAAGTCCCGATAATCCATTTCTTAAGTGATGATTTTCTCAATTATTTATCAGATGTAACTGCCAGTCAGATGATCTGATAAGCAAGAGGTAACTACTGCTGTACTTAGTTAAGATAATTCTTGCAAATGTTAAGTAAATTGCAGTTTATTGTTTTCTTGGGCCATTGGAAGACTGAAAGTGTTCTGTTACTCCTTTGCCCACCCCAAGTTTTGAAACACTGATGAAAGTTCCTTTTTGATGTGGGAATGAAGCTAAGCTATTACATTTATAAAAACTTTTTTAGATAGTATATTCTCATGACATTTTATTTCTCTGAAATGCTCAGAATGTAGGTTAATCCAAATTAGGCCTGAATGATAGTTTTTTGTTGTTGTTAATGATATATGCTACTATACACGTGTTTACTTGAACAAAGATTTATTGTTGCTACTTGTTAGCAGCTGTTAGGTGCTAGGGATACAGATGAATAATGCACTGTCCCTGTTCTCTAGGTGCTTAATTCTAGTGGGAAGACAGTGCAGTTAGGAATGAGGATGCTGTTGGGAGTGACAGAGGAAAGCACTGCCAGTTGATTCCAGGTACTGGGCAAGTCTTCCTTGAGGTATTGGGAGTCTGAGCCTTACTTTTCCTGGGTTATTCCTGTAGGATCAATTATGGGCAAATTCCTGAAGTTATAATTGTTTCTTTTGTTAAAACACTTGGAATGTTAAAACATTTTGAATGTTCAAAATTAAGTTTTATTGGAATTTGCTGTTATTTGGATTACCATATTATTGTATCTTGTTTGGCCTTGACTTGGTAGTTTATTTGTAGCAACTAGTAAAAGAGAAACAAAGTTATTCTTAATGTAATTTAGTCACATTAAACATTTTCTTTGGGTCAGTTTTATATTGTAACTTAATGAATGTCTCAATTTTTCCCCTCCAATCAAGATCTCATTTTATTTTGATGAGAAATTTCCTGGTATAATATCAGTTACTTGGTGAAATACTTCTTTGAATTGCTGAAGATCAGATGACCTCTTAAAAAAATTCTTAGCTTATTTAGTACCTTTTAAAAAAAATAAATTTATATATTTATTTTTGGCTGCGTTGGGTCTTCATTGCTGCACGCGGGCTTTCTCTAGTTGTGGCGAGCGGGGGGCTACTCTTCGTTGTGGTGCGCAGGCTTCTCGTTGCAGTGGCTTCTCTTGTTGTAGAGCATGGGGCTCTAGGTGTGTGGGCTTCAGTAGTTGCGGCTCGCGGGCTCTAGAGCGCAGACTCAGTAGTTGTGGCACACGGGCTTAGTTGTTCCGCGGTTTGTGGGATCTTGCCGGACCAGGGCTCAAACCCATGTCCCCTGCATCGGCAGGCAGATTTCTAACCACTGCACCACCAGGGATGTCCCTGTTTAGTACCTTTTTAATTCCTTGTGACTGGGTGTGCTAAGGTAATGGTGGAAAAAATACCCCTGTATATTACAGAACAATCCAGGTGTTGGTAACAGGAATAAAATCCTTTTTAGCTAAAGTAGACCATTTACTATTTTATTATCACAGAAGAACTTTCATTTTTTTTTTTTTTTTTTTTTTTTTGCGATATGCGGGCCTCCCACTGTTGTGGCCTCTCCCGTTGCGGAGCACAGGCTCTGGACGCGCGCAGGCTCAGCGGCCATGGCTCACAGGCCTAGCCACTCCGCGGCACGTGGGATCTTCCCGGACCAGGGCACGAACCCGCATCCCCTGCATCGGCAGGCGGACTCTCAACCACTGCGCCACCAGGGAAGCCCAGAACTTTCATTTTTTTAAAGGCAGTTGGAGCTGTTTAATTGTTCTAATGCTTATCTCACTTTATCAAAAGATCCTAGCTGTAATGGGATGTAGCTAGCTTACCATGAACCAATTTATATACTTTGACGGTCTAGCCGTCTGTGGGACAAAGAAATGACTAGGAAGCCTATAAAATTACACTTAAGAATTCAAGCTGCTCTTAAGTAGGGCTGTTTAGTGTATCGTTAAGTGACCCTAAAACACCATGGAGTTATTATGGATGTCAAGTAAAGAGTAATTGCTGTTTACATTGAAGGACAGAAAATGAGAAAATGGGTGTTGGAGTGAGAGTTGGCCTGTGGTGATAGTTGTACAGCTTCGTAAATTCTAAAAATCATTGAATTGTACACTTAAGGGTGAACTTTATGATATTCGTTATACCACAGTAAAGTTATTTGGATTATTTGAATAAATTGACAGTATTTTTTTTTTTTTTTTTTTTTTTTTTTTTTCTGTACGCGGGCCTCTCACTGTTGTGGCCTCTCCGGTAGAGGAGCACAGGCTCCGGACGCGCAGGCTCCGGACGCGCAGGCTCAGCGGCCATGGCTCACGGGCCCAGCCGCCCCGCGGCATGTGGGATCTTCCCGGACCGGGGCATGAACCCGTGTCCCCTGCATCGGCAGGCGGACTCTCAACCACTGCGCCACCAGGGAAGCCCCAAATTGACAGTATTTTGAAATAGAATCAACAGAAAAGAAAGTGGTCAGTGTACATTAATCCGATAGTTGCTACCATTTATGGTAGCGATTAGGATCTAGGCTAAGCATCTGAGGTACATTATCTTCGGTGCTCTTCACAGACTTGAGAAAGAGTAAAGTGGTCAAGGTTGCTTAATCTAGTAATTTTTGCGACTTCCAAGCCTGTGCTTCTAATCACAATACTGTACTACTTTACCTATGTGAAGTACTGCTATTGTGAATACAGCCAAGTGCTAGCTGGTAAGTCAAACAGTGTCCACATTTGTGGTACGTAAGGCTGGGGTTTTGTACTGGATGGGGAATGAGGGATGGATATGCAGGTGGGGCCGTTGAATTCCTGTGCCTGGTTCCACTAGACTTATTTCATTTTTATCTATTTTATATGTTAGGGTTTAGTCACTGGTTTGGTTGGACTTGATTTCTGTGGTTTAAAAAACAAAAACAACACCTCCCTTTGCTTTAGTTTTTCATTCTGATTTTACTTGCTGTTCTAATCAGCGTGGTGAGCTGGCCTCTAAGCCCTCTGCCAATTTAGGTGCATCCTATGAGGAAGGTCAGGCACACAACACTGAGAAGTGGCAATTGATAACACACCAGCACACCCTAAGAAGAGTGACAGGAAGCCTATAAAATTACACTTAAGAACTCAAGCTGCTATTAAGTAGGGCTGTTTAGTATATCGTTAAGTGACCCTAAAACACCATGGAGTTATTATGGATGTCAAGTAAAGAGTAATTGCTGTTTACATTGAAGAACAGAAAATGAGAAATGGGTGTTATGTTCAGTATGCTGTTGAGAAAACATGTCTGTGGAGGGGGGAGGCAAAAAACAACAAGACAAAAAAACAGGTGCAATTTGGGAGAATGACAAGTGTAGGGATCAGAAAGGAATAAAGACCTTGTATTTATTTGTGATGGTTGGTGGTTTGTGAACAGAAGTTGATGGAATTTAATAGTTAGCAGTATTCTAAAAGATTAAACTTTCCACTTTGACATCAGTTTCATAATTAAAATAGTTCAGACAGATAAATAAGGGTGTGACATTTCAGTGAAGTAGAGAAGAGGCAATTATTGATATTCTAGTTGATACAGATACCTTAGAAATTCTTAGAACCTTTGAGGCTTTAAGTACAGTGACCTTTTATTCAGGTACCTGTAGAAAGCTGACGGCAGAGAGAATGTAAAGGAAGGCATAGATTTAAGGCCTTAAATCCTTTATTACTTGAATATGGGTATAGGAAGAAGTGGTGCACTAAAAGAATGGCTTAAAGGTTTTGAGCTCTGGAACAGTTGAAAAATGCTCTTGGTTACTTGGAAAATTTTGGAAATCTTCAAATGAGGCAGTTTTGGATGAATTCCATTATAGGTGTAGCTATCTAATAGGCAGTTACCTGGAGGCTAAATCTCTGGAGAGACATAATCTTTAGCTTTTGCTTTGAAGTTGAAGGTAATCATTGATGCCAGTAGGGCATAAAATTTCTGTGGGAAGAGAGAACGTGCTTAAGAATTGAACAATTTTGTTGTTTCAGGGGTGGGAGAAAGATGGGATGCCGCTTAGGATTTGAGAACAAAAGAACTAAGGTGGTGTAGTGTCTAAAAGCCAAGGGAAAAAGTTATACAATGTGTTGTATGCCAGAGACAGGTGAAAGAGTGAAACAAGAAAGATTCGACAATTATGTGGAGGTCAGTGGTGACCTCGGGAAATAGTATCTTTCCTTCTGTTGCAGTGGTAGGGTGGTGGAAAGCAGACTGACTGAAAGTTAAGGAGTTGTTTAGTGAGGAAATGGAGGCAGTGAGTGTATTCTTTTTGAGAAATATAGCTTATGTAGTCATTGCTTACAATTACATGCAGTTTCCAAGAGTACATGGAAGGTAATTTTTCTAAGCCATTGTTTTTGAAATTAATCTGGATGTATAGAATAGTTGAACAGGTTTTGATGCACATCCTTGTGAGAAGGAAAAGGGTATTGAATATTTTCTCAATGTAGTCGTAGGAGATTTCCTTATTAAGGAATTTTGTATTTGGTTTGAATGAAAACTGAGCCTGGTGCATAAGTGACAGGTGTGGTAACATTTAAATGGATTGCGTGACTGTGTTTTGATGGATACATTCTTCAGGTAACTGATATTTTTTAGAAAGTTGCTTTTGGCATGAGTGAAACAATAACAAGGATGCCATTAGAATAAAACAAATACGCTTAAAAAAAAAGCCAAGCAATTCAAGACTTTATATCTTGAATATATGAGGAAAGCTGAAGAACTGTAATGGAAAGCTGTGGGTGTGAAGTACTTAAAAAATCAGTGTTTATATTTTTGGCTTATGATATAGCTGTTTTCAAATAGCTTAATAATGGATATACTGAACCTTTTAAATCAATTGTGAAATATTTATTTGTAACAATTGAGTGCCAAATGTTTAAATGATTTGTACAGAGATGTGAAAAATGAGAGAACTTGAAATATTTTATCTGTCTTCAGTAAGAATTGAAGATTTGTAATGTAATATTGTATATCAACTAAGCTTCAGTTAAAAAAATAAAAAGAATTGAAGATTTATAAAGTTTTGTCTGTTGTGAAAGTATAGTTGGGATTTAGTCACTTTGGGCAGTAAAAGTGATTACTATATGAGAGGGGTTAGCAGAGATGCCGCTTTGCCCAAAAACCAAAACAATAAATTAATGTGAGATAATGGATTAAAACTTTTAAGTGATTAGGAGTTGAACTAGGTAACATTTTGAGTGTTGTTGAATAGGGCTATTTCCTGAAGTTCTTTTCACATCTTGGGGAGTTTGGAGATTTTCCTGTGTTGAGTATTGTTATGGCTTTTCTGTGCTTGAAAATAAGAAGCAAGAGTTAAACTGATATTACAGTTTAAGATAATGTTTTAGCTTAGAGTATCAAGAATTAAAAATCTTTGATTCTTTAATTTTTTAAAAATTTTATTTTTGGCTGTGTCGGGTCTTCGTTGCGGCACACAGGGTCTTTCGTTGCGGTGCGTGGGCTCTGTAGTTGTGGTGTGTGGGTTCCAGAGTGCGTGGGCTCTGCAGTTGAGGCACGCCTGGGCTCAGTAGTTGTGGTGCGGGCTTAGTTGCCCCGCAGCATGTGGTATCTTAGTTCCCCGACCAGGGATCGAACCCATGGCCCCTGCACTGGAAGGCACTTTCTTAATCACTGGACCACCAGGGAAATCCTGAAAATCTTTGATTTTTGATCTTTGTAACTGGTTCTGGTCAATATGACTTGACTAAAAGAAAGACTTGGCTTATTGAACTTGTATCCCCAAGATTGGTAAGGTAGATTAGCCTATAGCTTGACACCTTCCCCTTTCTTTCTTTCTTTTTTTAAAAAATAAATTTATTTATTTTATTTATTTATTTTTGGCTGTGTTGGGTCTTCACTGCTGCACACAGGCTTTCTCTAGTTGTGGCTAGCGGGGGCTACTCTTGGTTGCAGTGCGCGGGCCTCTCATTGCGGAACACAGTCTCTAGGCATGCAGGCTTCAGTAGTTGTATCACGTGGGCTCAGTAGTTGTGGCTCACGGGCTCTAGAGCTCAGCCTCAGTAGTTGGGGCGCATGGGCTTAGTTGCTCCGCGGCGTGTGGGATCTTCCTGGACCAGGGCTTGGACCCATGTCCCCTGCATTGGCAGGTGGATTCTCAACCACTGCGCCACCAGGGAAACTCCACCTTCCCCTTTCTGACTGGGTCTCAGGAAGAGGAAATAAATAACCCAAAGGGAGAAGGCGACTTCCTTGCTTTTCCCCTTCCCTTTGAAGGCCTTGGGACGGAGCAACTAGCAAGAAGTTAATCTTTCTCTGATGGATGTGGAGCTGGAGGGTGGTGGCAGAATGGGAGTGAAGGCAAAAAGTTTACAAAAGTATGTCTTAGTCTTCATCACAGACTGAGACTATTGGCATTACGTCTATCCTGTTCTAATGACTCTGAGACTTCACTTGATTCTCGCGAGAGGATAGGTGGGGATAAATGCAGCTGAATATGGTTGTGGAAGAGCCAAGTCAAACTAAAGTTAGAGATAGGAGAATTTGAGATGGGGACATTCAGTTGGCAATTTATTACCCTTAGTTGTGGCATGCATGCAAGATCTAGTTCCCCGACCAGGGATCGAACCCGGGCCCCCTGCATTGGGAGCATGGAGTTTTACCCACTGGACCACCAAGGAAGTCCCTCTTTTTTCTTTTCTGTTTTTTTTTTTGTGCTTGATATAATGCATGCTAACATCAGTGAATCAGTGGTTGTCTCTGAATCATTCAAGCTACCATAGAACAACCTGGGGAAAATCAAGAAACATTGAGGGTTTACTCTGTATAAGGCTTGGGTGGAAAGTCATCTTGCCCCCCACCCCCGCAAAGACAGCGAATCAGTGATTAAAAACAATGCAGATGATTTTAAAACAAATGACAAGGAAACAGCCTGAAAGATTGTATTGTCGTTGGGTTCAGAAATTATTTTTGGAACGTGGCCATACTATGCTGCCCAGAAGCCATGCAGATATGTCAGTGCTGCCACTTTTGAGAAAGAGGCCAAGGACAAGAAGGATGATGATACAATGAATTTATTTAGGAAAGTAAGTTCCTAGGTATGTCCTGGAGTTAGAATAGTTCATACTAATTCCTCCCATTACCCATCATGTGGCTAAAATAACTGATGTAGAATCAGAAACAGTTAAATCATGTTTATTGTACTGTATTTGCCAAGGAAGAGAAGTATTGCATTTTAGAAGGCAATTATATCAAAAAAGCTTGGAGCCAAAAACATTTTGGCCCCTAAAGAATTTTCTTTCATATTCCCATAGTATACCCAACTTCTCAGCTGAATAGTGTAATTGAGGTGCTAATTATTATGCTACCTTGCTTTTCCATAATAGTTTATATGTTGATGTTCTGTGATAAAAGTACAATATAGTCATTTCTTTTGGATTACAGTGATGCAAAACAAGTGAAAACACTGGAAGGCTATTCACTAAACTATTAACAGTAGTTATTTTGGGGTGGTGGAACTGTAGGTGGTGGTTTTATTTTTTCCCACTTTTCAGTGTTTTTTGGAACTTTGTATGACTGTTACACAGTCATACAGTAAAATAATAAAGTGAAATTATGCTTTTTGCAGCTTTCTCACCTTTCCGTTTGAACCAGTTGGATCAAAGTTTTCATCTCAGGTTCTTTGAGGGCAGCAATTCTCAAATTTTATTGTTCATCAAGCCTTGTTTAAACATTTCTGATTCAGTAGGTCTGGGATGACCTTGGAATTTGGATTTGTGACAAGTTCTCCGGTGATGCTGATGCTGCTGGTCCAGACACCACACTTTGAGAGCTGCTGTTCCAGAGTGGTGGCTTGACATCCTGGCCACACATTAGAAATATGGAGAGCTTGTGGGTTTTTTTTTTTTTTTTTAATTTTTATTGGAGTATGGTTGCTTGACAATGTTGTGTTAGCCTCCACTGCACAACAGAATGAATCAGCCATACACATACAGATATCCCCTCCCTTTTGGACTTCCCTCCCATTTAGGTTACCACAGGACATTAGGTAGAGTTCCCTGTGCTATACAGTATGTTCCCATTAGATGTCTATTTTATACATAGTATCTGTAATGTATGTGTCAATCCCAGTCTCCCAATTCCTCCCTCCCCACCCCTTTCCCCCTTGGTATCCATACATTTGTTCTCTGTACATTTGTTCTCTTTGTCTGTGTCTCTATTTCTGCTTTGCAAACAGGTTCTTCTGTACCATTTTTCTAGATTCCACATACATGCGTTATTATACGATATTTGCTTTTCTCTTTCTTAACTTCACTCTGTATGACACTCTCTGGGTCCATCCAGGTCTCTACAAATGACCCAGTTTCGTTCCTTTTTATGGCTGAGTAATATTCCATTGTATATATGTACCACATCTTCTTTTTTTTTTTTTTTTGCGGTACGCGGGCCTCTCACTGTTGTGGCCTCTCCCCGTTGCGGAGCACAGGCTCCGGACGCGCAGGCTCAACGGCCACGGCTCACGGGCCCAGCCGCTCTGCGGCATGTGGGATCTTCCCAGACCGGGGCACGAACCCGTGTCCCCTGCATCGGCAGGCGGACTCTCAACCACTGCGCCACCAGGGAAGCCCCCACATCTTCTTTATCCATTCCTTTGTTGATGGACATTTAGGTTGCTTCCATGTCCTGGCTGTCGTAAATAGTGCTGCTCTGAACATTTGGGGTGCGTGTGTTTTTTTTTCTCTGGGTATATGCCCAGTAGTGGGATTGTTGGTTCTGTTTTTAGTTTTTTAAGGAACCTCCGTCCTGTTTTCCATAGTGGCTGTATCAATTTACATTCCCACCAACAGTGTATGAGGGTTCCCTTTTCTCCACACCCTCTCCAGCATTTGTTTGTAGATTTTTTGATGATGACCATTCTGACCATTGTGAGGTGATACCTCATTGTAGTTTTGATTTGCATTTCTCTAATAATTAGTGATGTTGAGCATCTTTTCATGTGTTTGTTGGCCATCTGTGTGTCGTCTTTGGAGAAATGTCTATTTAGATCTTCTGCCCATTTTTTGATTGGGTTGTTTGTTATTTTGATATTGAGCTGCTTGTATATTTTGGAGATTAATCGTTTGTCCGTTGATTCGTTTGCAAATATTTTCTCCCATTCTGAGGGTTGTCTTTTCGTCTTGTTTATGGTTTCTTTTGCTGTGTAAAAGCTTTTAAGTGGAGAGCTTGTTTTTTAAAAATAGATATGTAATTTATATACCATAAAATTCATCCTTTTAAAGTATGCAATTCAGTGGTTTTTAGTATATTCACAAGGTTGTGCAAACATCACTATTTCTAGAACATTTTCATCACCCCAAAAAGAAGCCCCCCATTCCCATTAGCATCTACCCATTCTCTCCTGATCCCATCTACTAATCTACTTTCTGGCTCTATGGATTTGCCTCTTCTGGAAATTACATATAAATGGAATAATACAGTATACATATGTGATCTTTTGTGACTGGCTTCTTTCACTTAGCATAACATTTTCAAGGTTCATCCATGTTGTAGTTTTTATCAGAAATTTTATTCCTTTTAGTACTTGAATAATATGAATAATACTTCATTTTGTGGTTATATCACATTTTGTTTATCCATTAATCATTGGGTTGTTTCTACTTTCTGGCTGTTATGACTAATACGGCTTATGAACATTCCATGTGCACATTTCTGGGTGAATATGTTTTCAATTCTCTTGGGTATGTACCTCGGATTGGAATTGCTTGGTCATATGGTAAGTCTTTGTTTAACTTTTAGAAACTGCTTGGAGAACTTTTAAAAAAGAATACTGATGTTTGGGTTTTACCTATTCTGAGTAGTCTGATTGTAATAGGACCTGGTTTCTTTTTTTTTTTTTTTTTTGTGGTAGGCGGGTCTCTCACTGTTGTGGCCTCTCCCGTTGAGGAGCACAGGCTCCGGACGCGCAGGCTCAGCGGCCATGGCTCACGGGCCCAGCCGCTCCGCGGCATGTGGGATCTTCCCAGACAGGGGCACAAACCCATGTCTCCTGCATCGGCAGGCGGACTCTCAACCACTGCGCCACCAGGGAAACCCACCTGGTTTCATTTTTTAGAAGTTGCTCAAGTGATTGTACTGTGCAATGAGGAGTGGTGATGGATGGTGATCCACTATTCCAGAGTCTTAAACTTTATTTGATGATGGGAAATTCCCGATGCTTCTGGAGATATCACTGTTAAGAATCGGACATGGATAGAAAGGCACTTTTAGCTAATAAGTAAGCTGACAAACCTGGGTTGACATTCTGGTGTTTTCATGGAGTAGCAGTTTTTCTGGGCTCCTCCTTTACTTGTTTCGCCATTCTGTTGGTTCCTTAGGCCCACTGTGCAACCACAGGATCAGAACATGGCAGGAGATAATAGCATAGTTATCTAGTAATTCCTTTTCTTTTTTTTTTAATTGAAGTATAGTAGCTTTACAATATTGTGTTAATTTCAGCACAGTGATTCAGAATTTTTGCAGGTTATGTTTTATTAGAGGTTATTAAAGATAATGGGTATATAGTAATTCCTTGTTGCCAGAGTCTGTGAGGAACTTAGAAGGTTTCAGAAATGGAGGCTGAAAGCAGAAAGCAGACTCTGGGTGTGTCACTGTATATGTGGGTGGGTACTAATTCTGGGGGAGTAAGACCAGAGAATAACACACAGGAAGGTGAACAGAATCTGATATCCGTAGAGCAAGAAAAAAAAGTGTGTGTGAGTGTCTGTGTTTAGCAAGAATTATTACTGGATTTATGAGAAAGCCATTAATATTATTATATTCTGGTAAGTGGATGATTTATAGAAATTCTATTTTAATCTAATTCCAGTGTAAGTTTTTTTTTTTAATTAAAAAGAACTAGACCCTTTACTAGTCTTTGTCTATGGTGTAGTAACCCTCTAATGAATGTAATATCTTGGTATTATTTGGGGAGTGCTTGTTTGATTGCAATCTAAATAAAAAGTACAGTATTACAACTTGTAGGTATTCTGAAATGCCGTATAATATAGGTACCCCCTCCAAGCCCCCTCCCTTTTTAAAAAAAATGTGTTTTTTTAAGATTTTTTTTTTTGGCCATGCTGCGAGGCATGTGGGGTCCTAGTTCCCCGACCAGGGATCGAACCCGCCCCCCCTGCGTTGGAAGCGTGGAGTCATAACCACTGGAAGTCTGAAACCCCCTTCCTCACCTTCTGAGAGAAAGGGCTGTTAGAAGAAGGGATTAAGACTGGTCATGAACAACGAGGGGCTTCTAAGGGATAGGAGGGCAAAGAATCATAAGATAGCTGCTGAACTAGGGTCTTGGTTAAAGATAGGGTTTAGGGCCAAGGAATTAGCAGTGTAGGAGTGGGACAGATGTAAGGAAGCAGCCATAGGCAGTTAAATACTTTTTCTCCCCTGACCTTAGGTGACCTAAAAGAGAAATATGACTATACCAAATAATTTTTGATGTCCTATAATGTTCAAGGGTTCATCAGCACTCATCTTTTCTGTGGGCAGATTATATGTACAGAATAGCAGATAACATTGTCAGCCAAGCCTGGGCGTAGGGGAGTTAACCTTGTCCACCAACTGCTAGAGGCCTGACCCTGCCCTCAGCAGCTGTGGAGAATAAAAGTATCAGCTTGGTCAGCTCCTGGCACGCAGGGCACAAGAAGTTTAGCTGCGTGGAATTGGGTCTCATACTAGAGTTCTTTGGCACTCCTTGGCACCGTAGCTGCCTTACTCTCTCCTGAGTTGGGGATGTAGACTTCCTCTTGTTGGCTGCTTTAGGCTTCCCAAATTTGTTGAGGTTCTTAATACAAATCAGTGTTGTTCTCTGCAGGAATGAAAAAATGAATTTCCTCTGCAGAAAAAGGTTGAGAATAATGGGTATTTTCTAAATAGAAAAAGCAAGAACAGGGCTTCCCTGGTGGTGCAGTGGTTAGGAATCCGCCTGCTAATGCAGGGGACACAGGTTCGAGCCCTGGTCCGGGAAGATCCCACGTGCCGCGGAGCAACTAAGCCCATGAGCCACAACTACTGAGCCTGCGCTCTAGAGCCCGCAAGCCACAGCTACTGAGCCTGCATGCCACAACTACTGAAGCCCATGCGCCTAGAGCCCATGCTCCACAACCAGAGAAGCCACTGCAATGAGAAGCCTGTGAACCGCAACGAAGAGTAGCCACTGCTCGCCACAACTAGAGAAAGCCGGCGCACAGCAACGAAGACCTAATGCAGCCAAGCAATAAATAAATAAAATAAATCTATTAAAAAAACCCCAAACCCAAAAAACATTACAATAGACAGCCAAGGGAGCACCTGTGGGTATCTGAAAGGCTGGGAAGCTAGGTGAGATTCTGACCCAGAACCAGATCTTTTGCATCAGGTATGAGTTATGAAGGTGACGCCAACAGTAGTTATGCCGTCTTAAAGAAGAGGAAGCTGGGCTTCCCTGGTGGCGCAATGGTTGAGAATCTGCCTGCTAATGCAGGGGACACGGGTTTGAGCCCTGGTCTGGGAAGATCCCACATGCTGCGGAGCAACTAGGCCCGTGAGCCACAACTACTGAGCCTGCGCATCTGGAGCCTGTGCTCCGCAGCAAGAGAGGCCACGACAGTGAGAGGCCTGTGCCCGGCAATGAAGAGTAGCCCCGGCTTGCCACAACTAGAGAAACCCCTTGCACAGAAACGAAGACCCAACACAGCCAAAAATAAAAATAAATAAATTAAAAGAAGGCTCAACATTAAAAAAAAAAAAAAAAGAAGAAGAGGAAGCTGAGTTGGAGTCTATTGTATATCTATAATTGATATATATGCTTGCAGCATAGCATAGTGGGTGAGAATACAGACTGTGGAGCCAGATGGCCTGGGTTTGAATCTTGACCTTACCACTTAACTAGCTGTGAATCTTTGTATGTCTTAATTTCCTGTCTGTAAAATGGGAGTAGTATTAGGATGTATTTCAGAGTGTTGTCGGCAAGGTAATGACTTAATTCTGTATGCATAAAGCACTTCAGTGGTGTCTGGCACTTGGTAAACAGTATGCATTTGTTGCTATATTATTGTCATTACTTAATGGTTTCAGGCTATTGAGAATGAGTGAATGAGTCTTTGATACACATGAAGGACCCCCTAGCCATCCTTGCCAGTCTAACTAAGATAGTCCTGGCTCCATTGGCCTAAGGACTGAGTGAACAGCATTTCTGTGAGCATTCTTTTTTTTTTTTTTTTGGGCTGCACCATGCAGCATGTGAGATCTTAGTTCCCTGACCAGGGATCGAACCCGTGCCCCCTGCAGTGGAAGCAGGGAGTCTAAACCACGGGACCACCAGGGAAGTCCCCTCTGTGAGCATTCTTGATGGAGACTAGCTTCTGTTCTTAGTAGTTGAGCTCTTAGCTGATTAAGTAATTCATGTTGTGTGGGTTAATTATATTCTGTTTGAAAAAAAGACATTCATCTTGCTGTTTCTGGAATATAATTTTTTCTTGATGCAGTGGATGAAATACTCTATGAACCTCCTGGTTTCAGAGGTACCTTCCAATGCTGACACTTTGTGATACTTACTATCTTAAATAAAGCCCTTGGTGCTTTCACCAAAGTCTTCACAGTTCTCAGCATATTATCAACAAGTGTTCTGTAACATCTCAGGATGACCAAATGTATCCTTGTTTTTCTGTTAGGGTTTACATGGTTTGTAGATAAATTTTTACCCAACAATTTTTTTTTTTTTGGCCGCGCTGCGTGGCATGTGGGATCCTAGTTCCCCAGCCAGAGATAGAACCCACACCCCCAGATTGGAAGCGCAGAGTCGTAACCACTGGACTGCCAGGCAAGTCCCCCAACAATATTTTTTTTATGCCTTTTTAATGTCTAACTTTAGGTTAGACATTTATGAGTTTGTGGTATTTACTTATGTAAACTTTAAAAGAAGTGCAGGTGGCTGTTAACCATGTCCAGTTCATTCTGAAATTCTGGAACATTTGAAAATGCAGCTGTTTCACTGAGGTATCTTATCTACAAAAAGTCCTTGAAAAAAATAACAGTTAATAAAACATTTTCTAAAAGTGTCCCTTTACAGAGACAGTCTTTGTAGTTTAATCAAATTGGTTTATTCTGCTGGTTTACTTTCTTTCTATTACAAGTAATTTTAGACTATTCTTGCACTTTAGATAATCTAGGAAGCTTTATATGGTATTTTGCTGATTCTGTTTTTAAAGAGGTTAAAAATGTAGTAGCATTTCTTACCCCTGTTAAAATCTACCACATCTTTAATTTACTTTGAATGAGGTGAGGTTAAAATCGGTGTTAAAATTTGGTTGTATAGATTGAATAACCTGGTGCTTCCTGCCACTCAAGAACTTGAGATATGTATGTTTGAGATTCTACTGGATTATTTTTAGAATCTCTTGCTCTTGTCTATTTCTATTCTAAGAATTCTCTTGGAACCTGTTCCAGGATAGTAGCTCTTGGGGGTGGAGAGTGATAGAGAGGATGGAACACAAGAGTAAACTGAATTCCTGTGGCCTGGCAACTGGGTTGCTTATTGGAGAAGCACTCTCATTTACTACACAGAGCTTTTTTTCCCAGAAAAGGGAACAGAGAATTTCCCCATATGGCAGTATGCTAAAGGTGTTGATTTTTTTTTAAATTTATTTATTTATTATATTTTTGGCTGCGTTGGGTGTTCGCTGCTGCACACGCACGGGCTTTTCTCTAGTCGTAGCGAGCGGGGGCTTCTCTTTTTTGCAGTGTGCAGGCTTCTCATTGCCGTGGCTTCTCTTGTTGTGGAGCACGGGCTCTAGGTGCTTGGCTTTCAGTAGTTGTGGCACATGGGCTCAGTAGTTGTGGCTTGTGGGCTCTAGAGCACAGGCTCAGTAGTTGTGGTGCACGGGCTTAATTGCTCCGCGGCCTGTGGGATCTTCCTGGACCAGGGTCGAACCCGTGTCCCCTGCATTGGCAGGCGGATTCTTAACCACTGCGCCACCAGGGAAGTCCCAAGGTGTTAATTTTTATAGTCTAATTTCCATGACTTACTCATTTTCACAATTCACTGGTAGTAATTTTTAAGGATGTCAAATAATGATTTTAGTAACTTATGCTTTTTACCTTGTTTTATGAATTCATTGTCTCCAGAAGCTTTATGGAAAACATAAGAAAATTTGTTGAATCATACATCCTGTTAACTTTATGTTTTCTGAGCTCTGTCTTTTCCCAGAGGATTTTAGTAACACTTTTTTTTCCCCCTCTACTTACTTTGTAAACTTGCACGTTTATCTTTAGAGCACAGGCTCTAGGCGTGTGGGCTTCAGTAGTTGCAGCACTCAGGCTCAGTAATTGTGGCTTACGGGCTCTAGAGCTCAGCGTCAGTAGTTGTGGTGCACGAGCTTAGCTGCTTTGTGGCATGTGGCATCTTCCTGGACCAGGGCTCGAACCCGTGTCCCCTGCCTTGGCAGGCAGATTCTTAACCACTGTGCCACCAAGTAATTCCCTAGAGATATAAAGTCTTAATGTTTATATTGAGGCAGTGAATTAGTAAATTTTTTATAGTTTGAAATATAAGGAGTTTATGGTTTTTCTGATTAACAAGTGAGAATTCAGATACATTACATCAAAGTGTTTGGCTTTAATAGCAAGACTATTAAGACTAAAAGTCTTTTGTAAATCAAAAAACTCAATCTAAGCATCCATTCAATTTAGCTTATTTCTGTACATGCAGATTTTCATCACCAGATGGCACTGCTGTAAGAAGAAATTCTCATTTTGTTATATTTAATGTACCTAGTTTATTTTCATAAATGAGGGCACTGAGGATTAAATAGTTAAAGATGAGTGAGAAAAGGTTCACATAATTCAATTAAAAAAAGAACTGTTTTGAAATCTGTGGGTAAACTAAAAATGATTTTTTTAAAAAAAGGCTTTACCCTGGGAATACCACTCAGCCAGGCAGGTTTTGGTTGGATGTTTAACTTTTAGATATTTAGCATAGAATTATAGAGTATTAGTGCTCAAAGTGATTTTAGAAAGAATCAAGTAATCCCTTTTTTTCAGAAATACTAGTATGTTTCACATTTGTATGATGCTTGACAGTTTCATATGTTTGTATTCATATCTGAGAACACTAAACTCAAAGAAAGCTCTTAAAATAATCGTGACAAAACAGTTAACCTTGTTTATATAATACAACCAAAACAATAAACCCAAACCAATAAAATCTCAAAATCGTTTAACGCAAAAAAGTATGCAAAGTGTGTATTCATACTGACAGTGAGAGAGGGATTCAAATAGAGTAAAAAGTTTTAAACCGGAATATTAGGCATGTGAGATATTCTGGTTAATTGGTTATTTGCTATTTATAGTGTATGTATAAGGTAGTGCAGTAATATGCCTGTGGCCTTTAGCATTCCAGTTGACAGAGGACCTATTAAGAAAATTAGTAAATAATATTAGAATAGCTGATTCAGTGAAAAGCTTGTGAAACCTTTTCTAGCTAAAATAGGTTTCAGGGACATAATTTTCCTTGTGATGCCTGAAATGTTATCCTGAATTATGGTTCATCTCCTCTCTGAATTTAAGATACACATTCCAAAAGATAACTAGAAATACTTGTATAATGTCATTTCATTAACCTGAGATGTGTAAGATTTATAAATAGGGGAACATTGTTTCACATCATGGGAGTGCTTTGCTTGCTTGCTTTGAGGTGTCTGTAACTGATTGTTTTAGAAAACAGAATTCAATTCATGTATTGTTCCTTTTTGGAATGATTGGTTCTGTTATGATTTGGTCTTTCTTACGTCATTCTTAATTTTTATAAGTTACCAGCTTCTATCAAATGTCATTTCAACACATTTATCAAATGTCTCTTATATTGACACCTATTTAGTAGTGAAGGGAACAAAACAAAATAAAATGAATTTCTGGTCTTAACTAGTTTATGATTTAAGGTTAGGAAGACAAGTTAGATATAGAAGAAACAGAATTGATAAGCTAAAATATGAATTGCATGTAGGTACTGTAGAATTTAAAGGAAAGCTAATATATAAAAAGTATTAGGAAATATAATCCTAGAAATCTGTAGGCTGTTTTAGGATATTTTAAATGGACTTTGATGGAAACTTAAGGGCTATTTTGTTTATCTACTATGAAGTTCTGACAAACTCTTGCTGGTTTTCCTATTGGATAATTTTCTGTTGCTTTGTGTTTCATAGTATTTCTCTTTGGTTTTTTTTTTTTGTTTGTTTGTTATGCGGGCCTCTCACTGTTGTGGCCTCTCCCCTTGCGGAGCACAGGCTCCGGACGCACAGGCTCAGCGGCCATGGCTCACGGGCCCAGCCTCTTCGCGGCATGTGGGATCATCCCGGACCGGGGCACGAACTCGTGTCCCCTGCATCGGCAGGCGGACTCTCAACCACTGCGCCACCAGGGAAGCCCTCTCTTTGTTTTTTTTCTTTTTTTCTTTTTTTTTTTTTTTTTTTTGCTGCACTGAGTGGCTTATGGGATCTTAGTTCCCTGGTGACCGGGTATTGAACCCAGGCCCTCAGCAGTGAAAGCACAGAGTCTTAACCACTGGACTGCCAGGAAATTCCCCATAGTATTTCTTTCTTTCTTTTTGTTTTAATTGAAATATAGTTGATTTACAATGTTAGTTTCTGGTATACAGCAAAGTGGTTCAGTTTTACATATATATTTTTCATATTCTTTTCCATTATGGTTTATTACAGGATATTGAATATAGTTCCCTGTGCTATACAACAGGACCTTGTTTATCCATCATAGTATTTTTTTTTAAAGATTTCTTTGATGTGGACCATTTTTAAAGTCTTTATTAAATTTGTTACAATAAGGGCTTCCCTGGTGGCGCAGTGGTTGAGAATCCGCCTGCCGATGCAGGGAATGTGGGTTCGTGCCCCGGTCCGGGAAGATCCCACATGCCGCGGAGCGGCTGGGCCCGTGAGCCATGGCCGCTGAGCCTGCGCGTCCGGAGCCTGTGATCCGCAACGGGAGAGGCCACAACGGTGAGAGGCCCGCATACTGCAAAAAAAAAAAAAAAAATTGTTACAATATTCCTTCTCTGTTTTTTTTTTTTTTCTTGGCTGTATGTGGGCCTCTCACCGTTGTGGCCTCTCCCGTTGCGGAGCACAGGCTCCGGACACGCAAGCTCAGCGGCCATGGCTCACGGGCCCAGCCGCTCCGCGGCATGTGGGATCTTCCCGGACCGGGGCACGAACCCACATTCCCTGCATCGGCAGGCGGATTCTCAACCACTGCGCCACCAGGGAAGCCCTCCTTCTGTTTTATGTTTTGGTTTTTTTGGCCCTGAGGCACATGGGAGTTTAGCTTCCTGACCAGGGATTGAACCCGCACCCCCTGCATTGGAAGGCGAAGTCTTAACTACTGGACCACCAGGGAAGTCCCCAGTATTTCTTAATATTGATAAAATCCAAATACTAATTCTTGTCACATGTATGTTGATAAAAAATTTCCCAGTTTATGGCTTGTATTTTCACAGGGCCAGCTGCTTTTTTATGAACAGAAGTTTTTAATTTTTTTTTTTTTTTTTTATAAAGAGAGATTTTTTTTATTTTTATTTTTTATTTATTTTATTTTTTTTTGTGGTACGCGGGCCTCTCACTGTTGTGGCCTCTCCCGTTGCGGAGCACAGGCTCCGGACGCGCAGGCCTATCGGCCATGACTCACGGGCCCAGCCGCTCCGCGGCATGTGGGATCTTCCCGGACCGGGGCACGAACCCGTGTCCCCTGCATCGGCAGGCGGACTCTCAACCACTGCGCCACCAGGGAAGCCCTATTTTTTTTTTTTTTTTTTTTTTAAAGAAGATGTTGGGGGTAGGAGTTTATTGATTTATTTATTTATTTTTGCTGTGTTGGGTCTTCGTTTCTGTGCGAGGGCTTTCTCTAGTTGTGGCAAGCGGGGGCCACTCTTCATCGCGGTGCGCAGGCCTCTCACTATCGCGGCCTCTCTTTTTGCGGAGCGCAGGCTCCAGACGCGCAGGCTCAGTACTTGTGGCTCACGGGCCTAGTTGCTCTGCGGCATGTGGGATCTTCCCAGACCAGGGCTCGAACCCGTGTCCCCTGCATTAGCAGGCAGATTCTCAACCACTGCGCCACCAGGGAAGCCCAGAAGTTTTTAATTTTAAAGTTATTAATCTTTAGGACTTCCCTGAAGGTCCAATGGTTAGGACTCTCCTCTTCCACTGCAGGGGGCCCGGGTTCAATCCCCGGTTGGGGAACTAAGATCCCGCATGTCGCTTGTGTGGCCAAAAAAAAAAAAAAAAAAAGTTACTAATCTTTGCAATTTTAGCAACTCTTATATTGACACCTATTTAGTAGTGAAGGGGGCTGTAGAGTAGTGAGTAGAGCGGGGGCTGCTCTTGGTTGCGGTGCACGGGCTTCTCTTAAGAAAATAATAACTATTAGATAAAAATTCCTTTATACAGGGTAAAAAAATTAGCCTTATTTTCTTCTGAAATCAATAATTTTGACTTTTGTATATTCTTAAAATACCTGTTAACTTTTTTTATGTATGGCCTAGTAAAAAAATTTTTTTAAACTATAGTCAGCCAGTTCTTTCAGCCTCTTTGAAAGTTGGTCTTTCCTGACCACATGCATTGCCATCTTTTTGGAAATCATATTTCTGGGCTTTCTCTTCTGATCCATTGCACGGGTTGTCTCTCCCTGTACCAGTCTTGTACTGTTGTAATTACTGTGGCATTATAATCCTTGATACCTGGACGATCAGTCTTGGGCCTTGTTGTTTTTGTTTTAAGGAGCGTCTTAGCTGTTGACTATTTGCTCCCCTGTGTGTAATTTTAGAATCACCTTGTCAGGTTTGAGACAAACCCTTGTTAGACTTTCATTGGGAATTTGTCGAATCTAGTTGAGGAAGAATGATAACCTTTATTGAGTGAATAGGTGTTGGAGCACGTTTTTCAAGGGCCAGATAGGAAATATTTTCTGCTTTGCCTGTGTTATAACTATTCAGTACTGCCACTGTAGTGCAAAAGCAGGCATAGACAATTTCTTTAGAATTTTTTTTGTTAGCTGGTATATAGGTGTAATTAATTTTTGTACGTTTATTTTTATTTTGTATCTAGAAGTTTTGCTAAACTTAACAAATTATAATAATATAGCTGAAGATTCTTTACACTTTTTTTGTTGAAGTATAGTTGATTTACAATGTTGTGTTAGTTTCAGGTGTTTATACACTTTTGTTTGTACAATTATTATGGAAGTGGGATCTTTTAAAATATTATTTTCTAATCTTTTGAGTGTGTCTTTTAATTGCCACAGTGAGCTGGCTAGGACCTCCAAATCAGTGTTTAAATGGAAGTGATCATGGCAGTGATGCCTGTATTTTGTTGTTTATTTTATTTTATTTTATTTTTTATTTTTTTGGTACGCGGGCCTCTCACTGTTGTGGCCTCTCCCGTTGCGGAGCACAGGCTCTGGACACGCAGGCTCAGTGGCCATGGCTCACGTGCCCAGCCGCTGTGCGGCATGTGGGATCTTCCCAGACCGGGGCACGAACCCACTTCCCCTGCATCGGCAGGCGGACTCGGACTCTCAACCACTGCGCCACCAGGGAAGCCCTGTTCTTTATTTTTGTTATCTTAAAGGAATGCTTTTAATTCAGTGTGGTTTTTGCTGCAGGTTTATATAGATAACCTTTTGTCAAGTCAAAGAAGTATTCTTGTTTTCTAAGAATTTTTATTTTGAGTGAATGTTGAATTTTAGTAATGCCTTTATTGAAATGCTTATATGATGATAATTTTTTTTTTTTTTTTTTTTGTGGTATGCGGGCCTCTCACCGTTGTGGCCTCTCCCGTTGCGGAGCACAGGCTCCGGACACATAGGCTCAGCAGCCATGGCTCACGGGCCTAGCCGCTCTGTGGCATGTGGGATCTTCCCGGACTGGGGCACGAACCCGTGTCCCCTGCATCGGCAGGCGGACTCTCAACCACTGTGCCACCAGGGAAGCCCGATCATAAATTTTTAGATTTTATTCTGTGAAAGTGATTTTATTAAATGATTTTTCATTTCTTCAGAATTTTATTTTTATTTAAAATTTAAAAAAAATTTTATATTGGAGTATAGTTGATTAACAATGTTGTGTTAGTTTCAGGTGTACAGCAAAGTGATTCAGTTATACATATGCATGTATCTATTCTTTTTCAAATTCTTTTCCCATTTAGGTTGTTACAGAATATGGAGAGAGTTCTCTATGCTAATCAGTAGGTCCTTTTTGATATATATATATATAATATATATATAATATATATAATAAAATATATATATTTTAAAGATAGTAGTGTGTATACATCAATCCCAGACTCCCAATTTATCCCTCCCTCCCACCTTTCCCCTTTGGTAACCATAAGTTTGGTTTCTAAGTCTGTGAGGATTTTTCATCTCTTAAACCAACTTTATTCCTGGGACATCCTGGACATGGTTATGGTGTATTTTCTTTTTTATACAATGCTGGATTCAATTTAGAATTTTTATGGCTACATCTGTCAGTGAGATTGGCTTGTAATTATTGTTTCTCCTACTGTCCTTATCAGGTTCTAGTATCAAGGCTAATTTCATCCTCATATTTTCATTTTCGTGTCTTGCCTCTTTAATATAATTAGAATGACTTGTTCTTTAATTATTTGATAGTAATTGTGGGCAAAATTGTTGGGTGAATTGATTTTTTAAATTGTGATAAAATATGTGTAACATAAAATTTACCTTTTTAACCATTTTAAGGTGTACAGTTCAGTGACATTAAGTACATTCATATTGTTGTACAGCCATAGGGGTGCATTAATTTTTGAATGCCTTGGGTCCACAGTTTTCTGAAGAGAACTTATTAAGGAGCTAGAATGTGTGAAATAGTGGAAAGAGTCCAAACTTTGGCATCAAGACAGACCTGTACATCCCAACTCCCTTATTACTTGGCCTAGGTCTATGTGATAGATTATATATTCACCTGTAAAACAGATATCGTAATACCCACCTTGCACAGATAATGTGATAATTTGGAGTTAAAGTGGTTCCTGGAGTGTCGATAATACGATGGCAGTTGCTACTATTATAATAAATTTGCAGCTCTAAATATTAAAAAGTGTACTTAGCTTTGCTAGGAATGCCTCTGTTCTATAAATTAGGATGTTTGTAATGCTGCTTGACCTCAGTTCTTTTTGTAGTTTTTTTTTTTTTTTTTTGCCACACTGCGTGGCCTCCGGGATCTTCGTTCCCTGACCAGGGATAGAACCTGAGCCCCCAGCAGTGGAAGTGCAGAGTCCTATAACCACTGGACCGCCAGGGAATTCCTCATAAATATTTCTTGACCACAGCTTTAGTCTAGTACAAGCTTTTTTTTTTTCTTTTTTTTTTTTGTGCTGCATTGGGTCTTCGTTGCTGCATGTGGGCTTTCTCTAGTTGCGGCTAGCAGGGGCTGCTCTTCGTTGCGGTGCGTGGGCTTCTCATTGCAGTGGCTTCTCTTGTTGTGGAGCATGTCCTCTATGCTCACGGTTTCAGTAGTTGTGGCACGCAGGCTCAGTAGTCGTGGCTCGCGGGCTCTAGAGCGCAGGCTCAGTAGTTGTGGCGCACGGGCTTAGTTGCTCTGTGGCCTGTGGGATCTTCCTGGACCAGGGCTCGAACCCATGTCTCCTGCATTGTCAGGCGGATTCTTAACCACTGCGCCACCAGGGAAGCCCCCCAGTACAAGCTTTGAACTTATATTTCTTGTCTTTTTCTGCTCAGTTTCTCAGATTTATCCAGGATTGATTTCAGGAGCCACTTTTTTTTTTTTTTTTTTTTAACTGTGATTAGTACATGTTCTTTACAGCAGAAGTCTTGTTGATTTCCAGGATTGTGGTCCTCTAGTCTCCTCATTCATAATTGTGGATTTACCTCATATCTACAGTCTTTTTTGCTTTCCTTAATATTATAGTGTAGAATTGAGTCTGTATGGAACTTCTCTTTTTCTTAAGAGGCTTTCCCCCTATATCTACAGTGTTCCAGTCAAGCCTTCTTTGTTTGTTTGTTTTTTGGCCTCTCTGTGCGGATTATGGGATTTTAGTTCCCCCACCAGGGATTCAACCCAGGCTCATGGCAGTGAAAGCACGGAGTCCTATCCATTGGACTGCCAGGGAATTACCTAGTCAGGCCTTTCTGATAGCCCATCACCTGCCAAGTAGGTTATTCCATGCTGGGGGTAGATATTTTGTCATTTTTCTGCAGCTGACTCAGCCCCTTCTACCCATCATTTCTCTCAGAGTGGTGAGTGGCAATGTGGTATGGTAGGATTGCCTTTTATTTACTTATTTATTTTTTGGCCTTTTATTTTATTTTTTTAAATTAATTTTTATTGGAGTATGGTTGCTTTACAACGTTGTGTTAAAAAAAATGGAACGCTTCACGAATTTGCTGGTCATTCTTGTGCAGGGGCCATGCTAATCTTCTCTGTATCATTCCGGTTTTAGTACATGTGCTGCTGAAACGAGCACTGACCTTTTATTTTTTAACTAATGTTCCTCATTCCTCTGAATCGTACACTTGAAAAGCAGGGTCCTTTCAAAACTGTCTCACTAACCCCTTACAGGTGACTCCATTATTTCTGGTTTTAATCCAGGGTGTTATCATTTGTATTTTGTATCTTTTTGTTGGCAGTTACCTCATGGTAGACCCAGAACCTCTAACCTTTGTCAGCAGCTGTGGATGCAGAGATACTCTGGGGATGGCGGTGGAGTGCAAGGCTGAGGGAAATAAGAATTTGGGGCACTGATGGTTATAATCTGGGTAGAGGTGAGCATAGATACAGATGTGTGTGCTTGCTTGCTTATTATTATTATAAATAAATAAGTCAATAAATAGGCCACTTTAAGGGGCAATGGAGACTTCTTATGAAATATGACCAAAAGAATATTAAGGAAATTGTTTCCGAGTGGATATTCTTGTTTTACTGCTATCCTTTTGTAAAAATGATTTGTTACTAAAATGGATTCTTAAAACTTTTAAAATGTTCCCTAAGCATGAAATATTATGGCCGTTCTACATTGAAGTTTTCATTTTGCCATATATATTGCCATGCTCCATTTTCAGCTTTTTATTTAACTTGATATAACATTTTATATTTAGTCACTGGAATTGGTTTTGTTTTTCTGTTTTCCAATTCCTATCCTGCCTTTCTTTTTTGAAGCCTCTGTTTCTGGAGGCAGGGTTGCGGCAATTTCAAATGCCTTGTAGTAGCTCTTGGAGCAGTAACAGAGCCAAACCAAAAACTTAGTAGGTTTGATTCTGCTTTGAAAAGTGCTGGTTTTTTACATAATGCTTTCCCCATTTTAGGCCTTGGCAGCAGAGAGAGAAATCTGACTTTTTAAAAAGAGGGCCTTGAGAAGGCTGGTAACGGGTTTCTAGGCTTCCCTTGTTGGATATTATACAGTCTAAAGGGGATAGGTTGGATCAGTTAGGGCATTGTAGTATACCTTTGTCTTGGACATCTCATCCATTGAATCATCTTTTAAGTGGCAGACAGTGTTAAATCCCAAATTTAATTTTCAATCTAGTAGGCTCAACATTAAAAATTTTTTGATATGAAATACATTGTTATTATTATTTTGTACTTCCCCAGGGAGTATTTTTATTTTTTTTAAATTGAAGTATAGTTGATTTAAAATATTGTGTTAGTTTCAGGTGTACAGCAAAGTGATTGAGTTATACATATATTTTTTTCTGATTATTTTCCATTATAGGTTATTACAAGATATTGAATATAGTTCCCTGTGCTATACAGTAAATCCTTGTTGCTTAACTATTTTATGTATAGTGGTGTGTATCTGTTAATTCCATATTCCTAATTTATTGATATCTTCCCCCTACTTATCCTTTGGTAACCATAAGTTTGTTTTCTGTGTCTGTGTGTCTGTTTCTGTTTTGTAAGTAAGTTCATTTGTATTATTTTTTAGATTCTGCATATAGGTGATATCATATATTTGTCTTTGGCTTCACTCAGTATGATAATTTCTAAGGTGCATCCATGTTGTTACAAATGACAATATTTCATTTTTTTCATGGCTGAGTAATATTCCATTGAAGTACATAATTTTTTATATGCCACATTTAGGCCAGTTGATTCAAGCAGATATTTGTAGGGCATAGATGGTTAGTCTATTTCTAATTCATGCTCTTAAGTGTGGTTCAGAGGGGAGAATGTATACGTTTTCCTGCTAATTATATTCACCTAAAACAGCAGACTCTTTTAACATTACAATTAGTTGATTGGGTTTGTACCATCTCAGCAGATCTTGATAACAGTCAGTTTCTTCAGAAAGGATATAAGTAGTATGTTGATTAAATACTAAGTGTAAGTTTATTGAGGGTCAGAGTTTTCCCCTAATTGTTCCTTTGGGAACAAAGCAGGTGCCTTTTGTTTTTAAGGGAGAACAGAGCCCATTAAAAAAGTGTGAATTTTATGATGTTGTTTAATGACCAAATTAGCAGTTATAGTTTTAAATTTTGCTTGATCCAGGGATACCCTTAAGCTTTAAGTACAGTTTAGAGCTCTACTGAATTCTTAGAGCAGGGTTTTTGGCCTGGGCATCCATCCATGGGCATTGAGGAGGTGGAGTGGGTTGTTCATGGATGGGTTTTGGGGGAAGGTGGGGGAGAGATGAGATATAATCCTTCTGAAATTTCAGGCAGAAATTTCTGTGGATATGCCTTTTTCTGAGGGAGGGGGGTCCATAGTTTTCTTCAAATTGTCTAAGTACTTAATGGCCCAAAAGGTTGAGTCACCATATTATATTAGAATGAAACACATGTTTAATGACAAACATTACTTTAAAGTGTTATTTTTACCTTTAATGAGGTTGTGAATCTGGCATCCAGGGTTGTAATAAACTGGAGAGAGAACATTCTTTAGGAAGGGATGTTTTCAAATATGTATTGAAGCTTAATGCTTGTGAGAAAGGCCCCAGTGTTAGAGGTAGATACGAGCAGCTCTTCACCTGGCGACATCATCCGTGACTTAAGTGGACTCTTTCTAGTTTGAAACTCAAGTTCTTTTTATTTTGTGGGATATTTCAGCAAATGATCTGTTCATCTTAACCCAATTCTACCTTGATTTTCATTTAAGTTGTGATCCTGAATTTTTGACAGTCTAGTTGATTTCATGGTAATATGTGGATTAGTGCCACTAGAAGGTCAAGATTTCTGCTTTCAGTTGGGATCCTCCATATCACTTTTATGTTCTTTTTACTTCTTTTAGCTTCCTCTCATATTCAGCTTAGTAGCAGTTAAAACCTTTGCCATTTTCTTACATTCCTTCACCCCCCACTCGTCTAGTATGCATTCTCTGCAGGTGTTTTGTCTCTTTTACTAAAAAAGTAAAGACAAATACAACCGACTCCATTGTCTGTGTCTCCTAATCTCCTAAAAATTTACCTGCTGCCATACCTGCCCTTTATTCTGTTGGCCTGAGGAGAGGGCACTCTCTTCCTGTCCAAGTGAATCGTTTTTCTTTATAGCTGTCTCAATTTAATGCCTCTCAATTATCTCCTCTTCAGCTTATAGTTAGGCCTCTTTTGTTTAGTAAATATATGTTAACTAATTAAGCACACACCATGTGTTAGGCCCTGGAAGAACAAAAGCGACAGGACAGATGTAATCACTGTCCTCATGGGGCTTACAGTGTATTAGAATTGCTCAATGTACCTCATCCTGACAAAATTCTGCTTTGATGCTCTGTATCTCTTTCTAGCTACCACCTCTTGCAAGTATTATTAGTTTACTGCCACTCTCCCTCACTCACCTTGGCTTTTTCCACACCACTGTTTCAAAGCTGTATTGGCAGTGATCACCAGTGACCTCCTAGTTGTGGAGTTCCAATGGACCTTCGATTCAAGCAGTGATTTAAAATTCCTGAAAATATAAAAGGGTTTACTTTGATGTTATTTTAAATGTTCATGTTGTTCAGCATTGCTATTTTTCTGAGTGTATATGACTGTCAGGAAAAGTTAGGGAGATGGTAAGTTGTGCTAAAGATCAGCTACAAATTATGGTGTCTCTAGCCATACGTCTTGTGTTTTGGAGACTGCAGTGTCTACAGCTGGATGTTGTGTGGCTTGTTTTCATAATTAAGAGTTTTGTCTCCTCCATCCTGGCCTCTTGCTACTGTTTTGCTAGTTTAGGATTATGAAGGCAACAGTTATTTTGTAATTTAGTACCTGGTTTGGTTTGTAGGCTCTGTACCCTAGGAAATAAGCGATTGGGACTTAACTATATTACATCTCATTGGTCTGTGTAGAACCTTTTCGGGTTTTATTTCCGATCCTTAAAATGGGGATTATGCCAAATTCTATAGAGTGTTGAGGATTACAGGGAGAAATTTATGTAAAACATTCAGCTTGATGCTCAGCACATCATAAATTTAAATATAAAGTTGCTGTAATCATATAAGCATTACAGTTGAGCTGTGTTGCCTTTTATGGGGAAAAATAATTGTTTTGGTTTTTTTCCCACAGTTGCTTAGGTTTCTACCTACCCACCACTGATTAAACGCTATACTTTTTCTTCTTTTTTTAAAAAATAAATTTATTTATTTAAATTTTGTTTGCATTGTGTCTTCATTGCTGAGTGTGGGCTTTTTCTAGTTGCGGCAAGCGGGGGCTCCTCTTCATTGCGGAGCATGGGCCCTAGGCGCATGGGCTTCAGCAGTTGTGGCTCGCAGGCTCTAGAGCACAGGCTCAGTAGTTGTGGCACACGGGCTTAGTTGCTCCGCAGCATGTGGGATCTTCCCGGACTAGGGCTCGAACCCGTGTCCCCTGCATTGGCAGGTGGATTCTTAACCACTGTGCCACCAGGGAAGTCCCTATACTTTTTCATATGTGTAAATTAACTTCTTCAGATGGTCAAGAACATTTTCTTGGAGGCGTCTCTTTGGTATCCCTCTATTTTCCTGCTCTGATTAGATTTGGTTGCTCTGTAGGCCTCCTGTCAGCTGTCAGCAGTCAAGATGTCATCTTGATATTTTTTGACTGTCATTTGGGGGAGCCTCCTGTCTCCTGTGTGAGACACCCTTGTCATCCCCCAGTTCTTGGCAATCTCTGATCTGCTTTCTTTCTTTAGTTTTGTCTTTTCCAGAATGTCATAAAAATTGCATCATACAGTAGGCAGCCTTTTAAGTCTGGCTTCTTTGATCTAGCATAATGCATTTGAGATTCATTCATGTTGTTCAGTAGTTGATTCCTTTTCATTCATGAGTAATATTCAGCTGTATGGTTATGCTACATTTACTCACTCTTTGAAGGACAGTTGGTGTATTTACAGTTTTGGGAGACTGTGAATAAAGGCGCTATGACTATTCATATTATTTTCGAGAAAAGTGGCCTATGGCTATCCCAAGCTACAAGGGAGGCTGAGGAAGTATTTAGCTTTTCACCCTCTTTGCAAGAGGACTGCAAGGGAAAAATACGTCGTAAATGGATTTTGGTAGGTAATTTGTGGTGTCAGTTGCAAACGGCCTCTTCTTGGTTTGCTGTTTTAGAGGTTTTGTTTATTCCAGGAGCTTCCTGAGTTTATGAGGTATTGTATGTGTGAACTCAACTTGTTTCTGTGTTCACGTTGATTGGAATTTTTGCTGAGTATAGAATTCTAGGTTGGAAATTCAACTCTTAAGGCATTGCTGCACTGTTTTTTAAATTGGGGTAAAATATACATAACAAAAATTATCACTTTAACAATTTTTATTTTATTTTTGGCTGCATCGGGTCTTTGTTGCTGCACACAGGCTTCCTCTAGTTGCAGCAAGCGGGGGCTACTCTTCATTGTGGTGCGCGGGCCTCTCGTTGCGGTGGCTTCCCTTGTTGCGGAGCACGGGCTCTAGGGCGCGTGGGCTCAGTAGTTGTAGCTCGTGGGCTCTAGAGCACAGGCTCAGTAGTTGTGGCACATGGGCTTAGTTGCTCCACAGCATCTTCCCGGACCAGGGCTTGAACCTTTGTCCCCTGCATTGGCAGGCGGATTCTTAACCAACAGGGAAGTCCCTAACCATTTTTAAAGTGTACTTTTTTGTGGCATTAAGTACATTCACGTGGTTTTGTGACCATCCATCTTCGGAAGTTTTTATGTTTCTTCCTCAGTGGAAACTCCATACCCAGTAAACAGTAACTCCCCATTTCCGCATGCTCCCAGCCTCTGGTAACCACTACTCAACTTTGCCTGTGAAATTGACTATTCCAAGTAACTCATATAAGTAGAGTCATAGGGTATTTGTCCTTTTGTGCCTGGCTTATTTTACTTAGTATAATGTCCTCAAGGTTCATGCATGTTTGTTGCATGCGTCAGAAATTCCTCCCTTTTTAAGGCTAAATAACATTCCTTTGTATGTGTATACACCATATATGCTTATCCTTTCATCTATAGATAGAAACTTGGGTTGCTTCCACTTTTTAGCTACTGTGATTAATACTGCTGTGAACATGGGTGTACAACTATCTCTTTGAGACCCTACTTTTAATTTTTTTGGGTGTATACCCAGAAGTGGAATTACTGAATTGACAGTAATTCTACTTCTGATTTTTTTTCTTTTTTTTTTTAATTTTATTTTATTTTTTAAATTTTTTCTGATTTTTTCTGATTTTTTTTCTTGAGGACCTACCATACTGGTTTTCTGTAGTGGCTGCACCAGTTTACATTCCTACCAGTGGTATTCAAGGACTCCAGTTTCTCTGCATCTTCTCCAAAACGTATTTTCTATTTTTAATTTGTTTATCATAATAGCTATCCTACTGGGTGTGAAGTGTATTTTGTTGTTATAATCGTGTTTTGATGGCATATTATATTTAGTTATATGCTTGGCACTTAGTAGCTCTTCAATAAGTGTTGAGTAAATAAAGGAAAATTAGTCATTTTTGTCTGTTTGGAAGGTTTATTGTTTATAAGTGGTTTTTGCCTTAAGGTATAGCTTGCTCCTAGACATCACATCCTTTAAAAAAATTTTATTTATTTATTTATTTATTTTTGGCTGCATTGGGTCTTAGTTGAGGCACATGGGATCTTTTGTTGCGGTGCACAGGCTTAGTTGCCCCACAGCCTGTGGGATCTTAGTTCCCTGACCAGAGATCGAACCTGTGTCCCCTGCTTTGGAAGGTTGGATTCTTAACCACTGGGCCACCAGGGGAGTCCCCTAGACATCACATTTTGAATTACATTATTGCCGGTAAAATCCAGGCTGGGCATAACGTCACCTTTGGGTTCAAATACTAACTGCAAATGGGAAGAGGCAGATAAAACTACATGTAGTACGGGGTTCCCCAACCCCCAGGCCACAGACTGGTCCTGGTCCGTGGCCTGTTAGGAACTGGGTTGCGCAGCAAGAGGTGAGCAGCGAGTGAGTGAGCGAAGCTTCATCTGTATTTACAGCCGCTCCCCATCGCTTGCATTACCACCTGAGCTCTGCCTCCTGTCAGATCAGCGGTGGCATTAGATTCTCACAGGAGCGCAAACCCTACTGTGCATTGTGCATGTGAGGGATCTAGGTTGCACACTCCTTATGAGAATCTAATGCCTGATGATCTGAGGTTGAGCTGAGGTGGTGATGCTAGCGCTGGGGAACGGCTGCAAATACAGATAATCATCAGCAGAGAGGTTTGACTGCACAGAGACCATAATAAATCAGTTGCTTGCAGACTCCTGTCAAAACCCTATGTGTGAGTGGCAAGTGAAAACAAGCTCAGGGCTCCCACTGATTCTGCATTATGGTGAGTTGTGTAGTTATTTCATTATATATTATAGTGTAATAATAGTAGAAATAAAGTGCCCAATAAGTGTAATGCGCTTGAATCATCCCAAAACCATCCCATCAACACACCCGCCCACCATCCACCGTCTGTGGAAAAATTGTCTTCCAGGAAAATGGTCCCTGGTGCCAAAAAGGTTGGGGACCACTGATGTAGTAGTAACTACATACACTTGTCTCTTGGTATCTGCACAGGATTGGTTCTAGGACCTCCCTCAGATACCAAAATTTGTGGATGCTCATGTCCCTTATAGAAATGGCATAATAGGGACATCCCTGGTGGTCCAGTGGTTAAGACTCTGTGCTTCCATTGCATGGGGCACGGGTTCTATCCCTGGTTGGGGAACGAAGATTCCGAATGCCACATGGCATGGCCAAAAAAAAAAAAGGAAAAAAGAAATGGCATGATATTTCTTGAATATAACCTATACACATCCTCCTGTATACTTTAAATCATCTCTAGGACTTCCCTGGTGGCAGTAGTTAAGAATCCTCCTGCCAGTGCAGGGGTCACAGGTTCGATCCCTCTTCCGGGAAGATCCCACATGCCGAGGAGCAGCTAAGCTCGTGGGCCACAACTACTGAGCCTGCGCTCTAGAGCCCACGAGCCACAACTACTGAGTCTGCGTGCCACAATTACTGAAGCCTGCGCACCTAGAGCCCGTGCTCCACAACAAGAGAAGCCACCGCTATGAGAAGCCCATGCACCACAACTAGGGAAAGCAACGAAGACCCAACGCAGCCAAAAATAAATAAATAAATTTAAAAAAAGGGAAATCATCTCTAGATTACTTATAATACCTAAAATAATGTAAATGCTATATAAATAGTTGCGATAGTGTGGCAGACTCAAAGTTTTGCTTTTTGAAACTTTCTGAAAAAATTTTTTTCTAATATTTTGCGTGGTTGGTTGAATCTGGATACAGAGGACTGGTTATATAATGGTAAAATAATTGCTGGTTAAAATTGGTGATATTTGATATTTTTGTTTAAAATTGCTATAATCATAAACCATAGGCGTTTAGACTGCTTTAGTAAATTGGCTTAAGAGCTACCAGGAAAATCTAAAATCCTAATGGTTTGTTTCTTGAGAATTTGCATCCTAGAGAACCTTTATGTTTTATCTCAAATTTCTTCCTTATCCCTGAATTTTATCCTTGTAGTTTTCTATAATCTGGAAGTTTTGCTTACTGTGTCTGCTTTCTTTCAGATTTTCTATTTTGTGCATACATTATTTTGTATATACTGTATATGATGACTTCGGTGAGCAGTGACCGGCCCAGAGGTGCTCGGGAAAAGCCACAGATTTCAGCGACACAGGCAACACAACTACAGAAACAAGTGGTACAGGTAAGTTTTTGTGGACTTCTTGTTTTCTTTGTTTAAAATTACAGAAATTAAGGGGGCACATGTGCTTTAATGTTTTCTTTTTTAGGAAACCTGGGATTTTGAAACTTGTTTTTAAAAAGTAGGTAGTATATAATAGGAAAGAGTAGATACTGATTCAGGTAACGTGGGATGTTGTTTCTTAACTATTTAATCCTGAACTTTTTCCTCCTACCTGTTAGCACCTAGGCCATCTCCTTTTCTTTATTATTATTATTAAAATTTTTTTTATTTATTTGGCTGGGCCTGGTCTTAGTTGTGGCTAGCTGGCTCTTAGTTGCGGCATGCAGGATCTAGTTCCCGATCAGAGGTCGAACCCAGGCCCCCCTGCATTGGGAGCGTGGAGTCTTAACCACTGGACCACCAGGGAAGTCCCTTCTTTTCTTTATTATTAATCTAGGTGTGTCCCTGGAATGTAATGTGAAAATCCCAAGTCCCAAGTATATGGAGAAGTAATACTCTGAAGTAGAGAAATATCTGAATTATAAAAGTTTTTAAAAATGTTTTATTTATTTATTTTTGGCTGCGTTTGGTCTTCGTTGCTGCGCGCGGGCTTTCTCTAGTTGTGGCGAGAGGGGGCTACTCTTTGTTGCAGTGCGTGGGCTTCTCATTGCAGTGGCTTCTCCTGTTGCAGAGCAAGGGCTCTAGGCACGCGGGCTTTAGTAGTTGCAGCTTGAAGGCTCAGTAGTTGTGGCTCGCAGGCTCTAGAGCACAGGCTTAGTAGTGTGGCACACGGGCTTAGTTGCTCTGCGGGATGTGGGATCTTCCCTGACCTGGGCTCGAACCCATGTCCCCTGAATTGACAGGCGGATTCTTAACCACTGCGCCACCTGGGAAGTCCCTGAATTATACAATTTTAAAAAGCTGCCTTTTCTGGGACTTCCTTGGTGGTCTAGTGGTTAAGACTCTGCACTTCCACTGCATGGGGTGTGGGTTCGATACCTGTTCTGGGAACTAAGATCCCACATGCTGCATGGTGTGGCCAAACAAACAAACAAACAAACAAAACCTTCCTTTTCTTTCATGCATCGTTACCTAAGAAGAGTGCTTTAATCTTAGAAAGGCTTTTTTTTTTTTTAATTAATTAATTAATTTTTGGCTGCGTTGGGTCTTCGTTGCTGCGCGCGGGCTTTCTCTAGTTGTGGTGAGCAGCGGGGGCTACTCTTTGTGGTGCGTGGGCTCCTCATTGTGGTGGCTTCTCTTGTTGCGGAGCACAGGCTCTAGGCATGCGGGCTTCAGTAGTTGTAGCGCACGGACTCAGTAGTTGTGGCACACGGGCTTAGTTGCTCCGCGGCCTGTGGGATCTTACTGGACCAGGGCTCGAACCCGTGTCCCCTGCATCGGCAGGCGGATTCGCAACCACTGCGCCACCAGGGAAGCCCTATAGGTACTTTTTTTAACAAGTTCCCTGTTGTTGTTAAGGGACATAGAAGATGGAGTCAACTCAGTGGTTGCATCATATCTTCCAGTATAAGGTTAGCCTTGTATTTTGCTGCTATCAACAAACATCTTTTATTTGGTGTTTGCTCCTAAATACACTTACCCTGATAGGTATTTATTCACAACTGACCAAGAAAGACTGGCTATTGTGGGAAAAATTTGGACTTTTTGTATGGAGTAGGCCTTCCCTGTATAGATGAATGCTTAAGAAAATGTTTGTTTCATGAATAGCCTAAATACAAGTTACGAGTAATCATAGGTACAATCCTGCTACAATCAAATATAAATTAAAACATTTTATTTTGTTATTTATCAAATCAGTAAAGATTAAATATTAAAAGTGAATTGTTGGGAATGTAAACTGTCTCCATCTTCCACCCAAATAAAATCCTTGGAATGATTTCCAGAGAATCAAAGTCTCCAGAATGGAGGAAGGAGGGCTCCCTTCCTGCCAAGTGTTGTCCCTAATCGTTTATCCATTGGCCCTTTGGGGATGGCTCATTTTATATAATTAGAAGAAAAAAGCTGCCCACTGAGCTTTGAGAAGGATTCCTAGACCCTTAGATTTCTGATTTTCCTTGTAAAAAAAAAAGTTTTGTGAGAATTTCTCAAAGGAGTATTAGTAAAATTGTCCATGTTCATTTATCCATTAACCCCATTCTGGGAAGTACTTCCTAAGGAAGCAACCTGAAATTGGGGGTGGGGTGTGTGTGCTTCATTCCACAAGATGCTTATCGCCCAATTCTAAATGTGTAATGGTAGCGGTGTACTGCGATACCCTATGGAGGTAGCAGGATGTAAGAGAAAAACCGCTGAGCTCTTTTGAATCTGAATAAACCTGGGTTTGGGACCTAAGTTTACCACTTTACCAATTAGATGTATTACTTAAGTCTCTTTGAACCTCAGTTTAAAAAGAAAAAATGCTTGGAGAGTTAGAGAAAAGTTTCAAGAGTAGTATCCATAATTCCCGAATATCCTTCTTCCAGATCCCCCCAGATTTAACATATTTACCATGTTTACTAATTTATCCTTTTCTCTGTCCTTCTACAAAGGAGAAACTACGCACAGCTTTTCCCCTGAACCTTTGGAGAATAAGTTGCAGATATGGTGCATCTTTACCCCTAAATACTTTAGTGTGTATATTTTAAAAAACGAGGATCTTATTTTACGTAATCACAGTACAGTTATCAAAAATCAAGATATCAGCTCATCTAATGTAACCTGTGCATTGTATTCATATTTTCCGGATTGTCCCAATAGTGTCCTTTTTAGCTAATTAAGTCCTTGATCATACATTGTATTCAGGTGTCAATTCTTTTTAGTCTCTTTTTTTTAAATAAATTTATTTATATATTTATTTTATTTATTTGGCTGTGTTGGGTGTTTGTTGCTGTGCGTGGGCTTACTCTAGTTGCAGGGAGCGGGGGCTACACTTCGTGGGCTTTCTTTAGTTGCAGCAAGCAGGGGCTACGCTTTGTTGCAGTGTGTGGGCTTCTCATTGCGGTGGCTTCTCTTGTTGCGGAGCACGGGCTCTAGGCGCACGGGCTTCAGTAGTTGTGGCACGTGGGCTCTAGATCGCAGGCTCAGTAGTTGTGGCTCATGGGCTTAGTTGCCCTGCTGCATGTGGGATCTTCCTGGACCAGGGCTCGAACCTGTGTCCCCTGCATTGGCAGGTGGATTCTTAAGCACTGCGCCACCAGGGAAGTCCCTTTTTTAGTCTCTTTTAATGTGGTCTCCATTTCATGACATTGATGTATTTGAAGAATATAGGCCATTTATTTTGTAGAATGTCTCCCAATTTCAGGTTGTGTGATATTTCCTCATGATGAGAGGGGGGTTATGCATTTTTGGTAGACATACCACAGAAATGATGATCTTTTTTTAAAATTAATTTAATTTTGGCTGCGTTGGGTCTTCGTTGCTGTGTGTGAACTTTTCTATAGTTGCAGCGAGCGGGGGCTGCTCTTCGTTGTGGTGCGTGGGCTTCTCATTGTGGTGGCTTCTCTTGTTGTGGAGCACGGGCTATAGGGCGTGCGGGCTCAGTGGTTTTGGTGCACGGGCTTAGTTGCTCCGTGGCACGTGGGATCTTCCCAGACCAGGGCTCGAACCCATGTCCCCTGTATTGGCAGGCAGATTCTTAACCACTGCGCCACCAGGGAAGTCCTAATGATCTGTTCTTAATGCATCATATTATGACGTATAGGACATAGGTTTGTCTTATAAACTCGTAATCAGTTTTGTCATTTGATTATCTAGTATAATGTGGGGAGATAAAAAACTCTGGTTTTTAAAAATGTAAAATGAAGTATGGTAATATTGAACTTAAAAATAAAAGTTATTTTATGAGCAAAAATGGGCTTATTTGGGAATAGCAGAGAATTGCAATTCAGAGCAAGCAGGCCATGGCAAAAACCATAGGCAAGGGACTTCCTTGGTGGTCCAGTGGTAGAAAATCTGCCTTCCTATGCAGGGGATGCGGGTTTGATCCCTGGTCTGGGAACTAAGATCCCACATGCCACGGGGCAACTGAGCCCGCATGCTGCAAACTACAGAGCCCACGTGCTCTGGAGCCCGCGCCACAATCAGAGAAGAGAAAGCCCTCATGCCATAACTAGAGAGAAGCCCGCGCACCGCAATGAAGAGCCCACGCGCCGCAGTGAAAGATCCCGCATGCCTCAACGAAGATCCTGCGTGCCACAAGTAAGACCCGACACAGCCAAAAAAATAAAGAAAAACAAAACAAAAACAACCAAGGGCGAGTCCCAGGAACAGGAACCTTATTTTATAGAGAAAGAGGAAGTTGGGAAGGGTTGTTTGGAGCAAGTCCATTAGAGAAAAGTGAGGTTCAGGGTAATAAGGGTTTCCCATTAGCTGAGTTGCTGGAGTAGTTGATTTCTTGTAGGGATGCAGTGTACATATTTTCCCAATGGGGCCTGCAATGATAGCTTTTCCTGTAATTGACCTCTAGTGGTACTGCATGAGAGCTTCCCCTTCTGGCCTCCTGATTCCATTTCAGCGAGGTTTCCCATTATTATTCTCACAATATTTACTTTGCAGGATGGTTGGAAGGAATTAGAAATTGCATAAGTTGTGTTCAGGAAATGGGAGCTTTTATTGTATATTCCACATAAGTTATGAAGTGATTATAATATTTGAACTTTTGATGGAAAAGGCCCGGTTATTGAAAGGACCCAATATTATAGCACAACTGTTAAAACATTTAAGAAAAAAGACTAGTAGGCTATATTAATAATGCTTATCTTTGGATGGTGGGCATAAGGATGATTAAAACCAAAAATTCCTACTTCATTAAATTTTCCAAATTTACTGGGTGACAGATCCATACAAAACATTTGGCTCCACTAGAAAAGCTATGAACACATTCTTCATTGTGAAAGTAGCTTTAGCTCCTATGAGCCAAGTGAATGAAAGAGAGATCCAGAGAAAGAGAGTTAGTAATGCTATTTTTCTTGGCAAGAATTTTTTTCCACTTGACAGTTGTATGGTGGATGTCACTAATGTTTGTTGTAGGGGAGGGTGTATAACCTTGTTAACTTACCCCTTGATTCTGCTTTTTCCTCTGATTTCACAAGCTGTACAGATCTCTTGACACATTCTAGAGCTCAGCCTGACAACTTGCCTATCATACTCTAATTTGTTTGGTGCTTTGTTTTTCCAACCTTTAAAGTAATTTTCTCTGGACTAGGTCAGTCAGCAAAGGAAAAAAATATTTAAAGTTCTGATTTAACACGTTTTATGATTCATCACTGTGCTATGCTAGTATAGCAATACTGTACTTGTTAAACCACTGTCAAGTGCATCAGCTGTGCTTTCAGAAGTTATGTCTAGATGGTCTGTAATCTCTTAGGAATAAAACAGAGGATATCACTGAAGGGAAATGCAAAGAATCACAGTATTTAAGCTGAAAAAGCTAAGTCTGAATAAATTAGTAATTGGTATTTACCTTACATATGGTAATGAATAGTGACTTCACGGTTAGAAATAGTGGGCGCAACAGAAGCAGCCGCATAGCACAGGGAGATCAACTCGGTGCTTTGTGACCAGCTAGAGGGGTGGGATAGGGAGGGTGGGAGGGAGACACAAGAGGGAGGAGATATGGGGATGTATGTTTATGTATAGCTGATTCACTTTGTTATAAAGCAGAAACTAACACACCATTGTAAAGCAATTATACTCCAATAAAGATGTTAAAAAAATAAAATAAAATGAAAATAAATATGTAGAAGCCCTAGACTGTTGTCTACAGCAAAATGCTGTTGGTAATAACTATTCAGCTTATAATCTTTACTGGAAGTCTGTCAACTTGAGTGTTTTTCTTATTAATATTTTATAAGATAATAGAACTGGGGCGCTTTCTTTGTTTCTGTAACTTGTATACATTTAGGAAGCACAGGCAATTCTCTGGCAGTTTTTAAGTTTAAATATTGCTGCCTTTAGAGCTATTATTGTAGTTATCTTCCCCTTTGCCCTATTACTTTTTTTTCCTTTTTTTTTTTTTTGCGGTACGCGGGCCTCTCACTGTTGTGGCCTCTCCCGTTGCGGAGCACAGGCTCCGGACGCACAGGCTCAGCGGCCATGGCTCACAGGCCTAGCTGCTCCGCAGCATGTCGGATCTTCCTGGACCGGGGCACGAACCCGTGTCCCCTGCATCGGCAGGCGGACTCTCAACCACTGCGCCACCAGGGAAGCCCTGACCTATTACTTTTAATTGATCCTACATCCCTTTTCAGAAAGATATTACAGCCAGAGTCCCTGGCTTTGGTGTATCTTATACCCTGTGAAATTCCTTTTTTGTTTCTGTTTTTGCTTTTTGCGGTACGCGGGCCTCTCACCGTTGTGGCCTCTCCCGTTGCGGAGCACAGGCTCCGGATGCACAGGCTCAGCAGCCATGGCTCATGGGCCCAGCCGCTCCGCGGCATGTGGATCTTCCCAGACCAGGGCACGAACCCGTGTCCCCTGCATCGGCAGGCAGACTCTCAACCACTGTGCCACCAGGGAAGCCCTGCCCTATTACTTTTAATTGAAACTACATCCCTTTTCAGAAAGATATTACAGCCAGAGTCCCTGGCTTTGGTATATCTTACACTCTGAAATTTCTATATGCCATATTTTCTGTGTGAGAATTCTTGAACCAGGCACATTCTGCTAATAAACATCATACAGTGAGTGAGTGAATTTCTACAACTGGTTTGCAGTTCACTTTCTTGGATTTTTTCCCATTTATTATATATATGTGTGTGTGTGTGTGTGTGTGTGTATTTTTTTAATTGAAGTACAGTTGATTTACACATTGTTAGTTTCATGTGTACAGCAGAGTGATTCAGTTTTATATATATATATATTTTTTCAGATTATTGTCCATTGTATGTTATTATATCAAATACAGTTCCCTTTTTCTTGCAGTAAATCCTTGTTGCTTAACTATTTTCTGTAGAGTAGTTTGTATCTGTTAATCCCATACTCCTCTAATTTATCCCTCCTCTGCTTTCTTTCCCCTTTGGTAACTATAAGTTTGTTTTCTATGTCTGTGAGTCTGTTTCTGTTTTGTATATCGATTCATTGCTATTATTTTTTATTTTACTGGTTGATTGACTGATTTATTGATTGATTGCTGCACTGCGTGGCATGCGGAACTTCCCTGATCAGGGATTGAACCCACACCTCCTGCAGTGGAAGTGTGGAGTCTTAACAGCTGGACCACCAGGGAAGTCTGGTATTATTTTTTAGATTCCATATATAAGTGATATCATATAATACTTGTCTTTCTCTGTCTTTGTTTATATTTTTTATTTTAGCTCCTGTTTAACATCTGTGTTTTCCCCTTCTTTTCCTTTGCTTCTCCCTCCCTTCCTTCCTCCCTCCCTCCCTCCCTCCCTCCCTCCCTCTTTCCCTTCCTCTCTCCCTCCCTCCCTCCCTTCCTTCCTCCCTCCCTCTCTCCCTCCCTTCCTCCCTCCCTCTCTCCCTCCCTTCCTCCCTTCCTCCCTTCCTTCATTCTTCGTTGGGTCTTCATTGCTGCATGTGGTCTTTAGTTGCAGCAAGTGGGGGCTACTCTTTGTTGCTGTGTGCGGGCTTCTCATTGCTGTGGCTTCTCTTGTTGTGGAGCACAGGCTCTACGTGCGTGGGCTTCAGTAGTTGTGGCACATGGGCTCAGTAGTTGTGGCTCGCGGGCTCTAGAGCGCAGGCTCAGTAGTTGTGGTGCATGGGCTTAGCTGCTCCACGGCATGTGGGATCTTCCTGGACCAGGGATCGAACTTGTGTCCTCTGCATTGGCAGGCGGATTCTTAAGCACTGCGCCACCAGGGAAGTTCCTTGCCCTTTCTTTTTGACCTTCTTCCAGACCTCTTTTTCTGATCTGAAATTTTTCCCCCCTAACATTTTATTATGAAAATGTTCAGATATAACAAGAAGCTGAAAGAGTTGTACAGCAAACATCCATACACTCACAGTTACCTTTTTTGCTGTATTTGTTTTACCACATCTGACTAGCTATCCATCATGCTATCTTATTTTTTTTTGATGCATTTCAAAGTGAAGACATCAATATACTTTACCCATGAACACTTTAGCTTATATATCATTAACTAGAGTTTAATATTTATCTAGGTTTCTCTTTCTTTTATATGTGAAATTTACATACAGACATTCTGTGTATCTGATCATTTTTTGTAGGATGCATATACTTCTGTAGCCCAGTCTCCTATCAAGATACAGAATATCACCCTCATCCCAGAAAGTTCTGCTCATTTTATTTTTCAGAAACATAATTTTTATTTTATATTTATTAATTATTTGTTTATTAATTTTGGCTGTGCTGGGTCTGAGTTGTAGCATGCGTGATCTTTAGTTACGGCATGCTGGCTCTAGTTGCGGCATGCGAACTCTTAGTTGCAGCATGTGGGATCTAGTTCCCTGACCAGGGATCGAACTCAGGCCCCCTACATGGGGAGTGCAGAGTCTTACCTACTGGACCACTGGGGAAGTCCCTTATTTTATTTTCTTGGTACAGACACCTGCTTTAGAGTTCTGGTGATTTTCTTAATGTACCGTTGACTGCTTTCCACCTTGCCCGGAACTCTCATTTCCATCTTTCTCTGCGCCTCTTTTCATTTGATTCTCGAAGGTTTCCTATGACTAATGCAGACTGGGTTCTCCCAGTTCTTGTACATGTTGTAGTCGCTTTTCTCAGTCTTCAAATGTAAAGTGACAGAAGAAACATCTCCTTTTACATTCCTTCCTTCTTGTGGCCACACTAGCCTAGACTGTCAAGACTGCATTCTTAGACTGTTCAAATAGCTTCTTCCCTTGTTGGGAGGCAGCATGATTGATATACTGGATACTACACACCTCTGGTAGTTAGGAGGTTTGTGCCAGTAACACCCAGCATAAAGCGTGAGTAAATTACTTAGGGGCACAGTATGGAGTTGAACTGTGTTACTACCTCTTAAGATCTTTCTAGCGATAAAACAGAAGCTCTACTTTATGATTTAATAATTTTTATAATAGGAACTTTTTGATTTTATAGAAAGATAATGCTTCATGGATGAATAGTTTCATGATGGTTATTTACCAAATTGCTGTTGGCCCTATCCTGTATAATACTTTTAATGTGTTTTTCTCAAGTTTTGGCATTTTTCTGAGAGACAGAGTGTGTGTCTGTGTGTGCTAATATTTTAAAGCTGTAAGAATTAGTTCATGCATATATTCTACTTTCCTTGCTTAATTGCCTAAGAACTTTCCCTGTCTAATTGCATTGATCAGACTCTTCAGTACAAATGGCTGGAACAGACATCCTTATTTTGTTCTTGATCTTAGGAGGAAAGCTTTCAGTTGTCTTTCACCATTAAGTAGAATGTTAAATTGTAGGTTTTTTAAGTTGACTTTATTAGGTTGAGGAAGTTCCCTTCTATTTCTGATTTGTTGGGGTTTTTTTTGTTTGTTTATCCTAAAAGGGTATTGGATCTTATCAAATTCTTTTTCTGTGTCTACTGAAATAATTGTGGGTTTTGTCTGTTATTCTACTAATATGGTATATTACGTTAAGATGTTAAACAACCTTGCGTTCTTAGGATAAACTTAACTTGGTCATGGTACATATTGGTAAGTTGCTGGTATGGTAAGGTTTGCTAGGATTTTGTGGGGGGATATTTTTCTCTAGTTGTCTTTTCTTGTGATGTCTTTGCTTTTGGTATCAGGGTAATACTGGCCACATAGAATGAGTTAGAAAATGTTCCCTTCTCTATTTTTTCGGGAAAGTTTGTGAAAAATTGGTGATTGATGTTCTTTCATTGTTTGGTAGAATTTACCAGTGAAGCTATCTGGGCCTGGGTTTTTCTTTCTGGGAACTTCTTTGATGACGAATTCAATCACTTGTTAACAGATTTTCAGTTCTTCTTGAGTCAGTTTCAGTAGTTTGTGTCTTTTTAGGAATTTGCCTTTTTAGACAAAATTGTTGATTTTTGTCTCGGTTGTCCAGCTTGATGGCATACACTTGTTCATGGTTATTTTCTTATAATCCTTTTTATTCCTCTAAAGTTTGTAGTGATGTTCCCTATTTCATTCCTAATTTTAATAACTTGAGGCTTCTCTCTCTTTTCTTGGTTGTTCTAACTAAAAGGTTTGTCAATTTTGTTGATTTTTCTCTTCTTTATTTCATTTATTTCTACTGTAGTTTCTATTATTTCTTTCTTTAAAAAACTGTTTTGGAATTAGTGTTTTGGAAGATTTGCCGAAAAGTTGGAAAATGATACAGAGGTCTCTACAACATTTACCAATCTTCCCTTAATGCTAACATTTTATATCAAATGTTGGCAAACTTTTCCCAGAAAGGGTCAGATGGCAAGTATTTTATGCTCTGCGGGCCACACACAATCTCTGTTGCATGTTCCTTCTTTGTTTTTGTTTTATTACAACATTTTTTAAAAAATTTATTTATGTTTGGCTGTGTTCGGTCTTAGTTGCAGCACGCAGGGCATGAGGGATATTTTGTTGCAGCACGCAGGTTCTTCAGTGTGGCGTGCGGGCTTCTCTCTAGTTGTGGCTTGTGGGTTTTCTCTAGTTGAGGTGCGTAGGCTCCAGAGTGCGTGGGCTCTGTAGTTTGCGACATGCAGGCTCTCTAGTTGAGGCGCCTGAGCTCAGTAGTTGTGGCGTGCGGGCTTAGTTGCCCTATGGCATGTGGGATCTTAGTTCCCCGACCAGGGATCGAACCCGTGTCCCTTGCATTGGAAGGCAGATTCTTTACCACTGGACCACCAGGGAAGTCCCTACAACATTTAAAAAATTTTAAAACCTTTCTTAGCTGGCACACCATACAAAAATCAGATCTTAGGCTATAGTTTACTAACTTCTGTCTTATATAATTATTTGTCAAGAGTAAGATAATAACATTGGCACAATATTATTAAATTAATACAGTCTTCATTTGGGTTTCCCTGGTTTTTCCACTAAGGTCTCTCTTCTTTCTTGTTTTAAATATTTATTAATTTATTTGGCTGAGTCAGGTCTTAGTTGTGGCATGTGGGATCTTACTTGTGGCATGTGGGATCTTTCTGTTGCAGTGCATGAGCTTAGTTGCCCCACGGCATGTGGGATCTTAGTTCCCTGACCAGAGATCGAACCTGCGTCTTGTGCATTGGAAGGCAGATTCTTAACCACTGGACCACCAAGGAAGTCCCAAGTTCTCTTTTCTGTTCCAGGATTTGTTTTCATGTCTCCTTAGACTCTTCTGATCTGCAACAGTTTTTCAGTCTTTCCTTGTTTTTCATGACCATTGCACATTTGAAGAGTATATTTATAGGTTTTTAAAGTAATTACGTGGTTACCTATCATCCTCCAAAGGTGAATAATTAGTATTATATATATTATTATGAACCTATGAATTTAAACATTTGAAGGGTTTCAGTTATTTCTAGTTATTACCCTTTTTGAAGTTGAAATTATCCTGTCTTTGGCCAGGTCTCTTCAGATTGGCTCCTGAGGTCTTTTTGACTTTCTAGTAATCTTTGATGGTTTCTTCATAAACTGGTATGATGAGTTATTCCAGACTTATCTTGTATAATTCCTGCTGTGTACCTAGATCAGACATTGCTCTAAGGAATCCTGGCATCTTTTAGTAGGAAGTGGCACTTAGAGACCTCAATCTGGTAACTGATGTTTATTGTTACTGGGTTTGTCATTGTTTATAGTTCACTCCAGTGGACAGAGTTAAAAGTAAAATGCCTCATGAGTTAGTAATGCTGATAGTTCAAATTCAGGACTACAGGATTTTCACTTCTTTTACATTACACTTCTGATTACTTTTGATCACTTCTACACTGAGAATACTAGTTTCTTCAGAAACAGGGGATGGTATAATTATATATATATACATATTTTTTTAATTTAAGTTTTTTGGCTGCATTGGGTCTTCATTGCTGCATGTGGGCTTTCTCTAGTTGGGGCGAGTGGGGGCTACTCTTTGTTGCGGTGCACAGGCTTCTCATTGCGGCGGCTTCTCTTGTTGCGGAGCACGGGCTCTAGGCACGCGGGCTTCAGTAGTTGTGGCTCGCGGGCGCTAGAGCACAGGCTCAGTAGTTGTGGCGCATGGGCTTAGTTACTCCGCGGCATGTGGGATCTTCCTGGACCAGGGCTCGAACCCATGTCCCCTGCATTGGCAGGTGGATTCTTAACCACTGCGCCACCAGGGGAGTCCTGATATAAATGTTTACATCCTTTGCTGGAGCAACAACGTGTGTATCAGTCTCCGATTCTGTAAAAATTTTCTGAATTTAGGATTTTAAACTTTAAACTTTATCTTGAAGTCAGTTGATAGAACAAATGTCTAACTGAATAGTTTCTGCTGACTTGAAATTTTAAGGAAACTGCTTCGTTTATTTGCTTCAGCTCCTTTTGTGGTAGCTTTTAAACTGATAGTAGTAACTTGCAGGATGATCACACTTGCACATCTGAGGGCCTTGGTCTTTATTAGTATTGGTGAAAATTATTCATCAACCAAGAGGCACTCTGTGTATGGACCTGGGAAGTAAGTGTCTACAATTCTTTGACACAAACAGGGATCTCATAGCCATCCTTGTTGTTGCTGTTTGCTGTCTCATAATGTGACTGGGAACCATTGTCAGCTGTCATTCCATTATGTCATGACACAGCCAGCGTTTTTGGTTATCTAGAATATGTTAGTCACTCTGCTGGAAGTCAGTAACTTGTTATCTGCTTTCTTTTATGATGGTTACTATTTGGTTTTTCACTGTGACAGCCTTAATACAAGACCGCCTCCATTAATAGCCTTCAAAGCATATTTTATTTGATAGAGGTGGTCCTCAAGTGAAAAAATGATGTGGCTGCTAATTCCAGCCTGAAGGACAGATTGGTGCACCCACCGCTCCAGGGTACAGCCTTTGGTACCCATGGCACCTGAATCAGCCGATAAGCTCCATCTGAAACTTGTAAGATTCCCCCTCTACCCCCCTTTAAATATTATACTGTATCTACATACCCTATTCATGTGCCCATACTATACTTTCTCCATTTGAGACATCATTTAGTTTTAGTTTTACTTCATTTAGTTTTACTTCAATAAGTATATGCTTAATAGTCACCATTAATACTTAGGTCAGTATCTCTAGTCATTTTGGTTCTTTGAAGCCAATGCTGTTATTGATTCCTCAGGAAAGGCTCATGAGAATAACAGTCCCTGTTTTCTTCTGTGCTGGTAACAATTTATGCGCTTTCTATTTGAGCATAAAGTCAGTTTTGCTCTCTATAAATGCTAGGCTCATATTTTCTTTCCTTGAGTATCTTAAAATGTTACTTAATTTTCTTTTTGCATAAAGCACTGCTTTTGACAAGTTTAATGACACGCTGATTTCTTTCCCTTGTAAGTCTTTTGTCATTTCTGCCTACATGCACGATGGATATTTTTAGAGTCCAGATATTTTACTAGAAAATTTCTCAGTATGGGTTGTTATGGGTTGATGTTCTTAAGTATGGTTTGTTTTCTTTCACAAATTTGAATAGTATTCTATTTGCTTTCCAGACATTTTTCTTGAATTTTAGCTTTAAACATTTGTACTGTTCCCTTTCTGTCCTTGTCTTCTTCAGAGACTTGTATTCTCCACAGATTCAGGTTGAGTTGTCTTTTGCCTACATTCAACATTTGACACTTTCTTTCTACCATTCTTTTATCTTTTCTTTTTCCTTTTTTAAATTTCTTTTTTACTTAAAGTATTTTTCCTCTTTCACCTTTTATTTCTCTTGTAGCATTAACTGTTAAGTTTATTTTTGTGTTCCTTCTATTTTAGTCTTCATTTTCATTTCTGAATTAGAAAAACTTAGACATAAAATGTTATTCTTTTATGTCTTTATTGTTTTCTTCATGCTCAGTCTTTTAGTGCATTTTGAAACAGAAGATAGCAGTTTTGCTTTTTTCCCATGGCACCTTTTTTGGTGTACTGTCATTGGTTATGGGGGGTATTATCCTGCTAATATTCTTTTTCTCTTATAGTAACTTTGTATGGGATTTGACCTTTAATTTTCTATTGCTCATTTTTATGTGAAATGAGTCTTCTTGGACTTTTACATGGCAACATGGTTCAGAGTGGCTTTTCTAATTTCATAGTGTTTCCTCTTTTTCTGTGTAATTATGTTGGCTTGCTTTCTGAGATTTTCTGTCTTTGTTCTCCTCCCCCAGTGTGGACTGTTTTAGATTTTTCTATATATGTGGCCCAGTTTTGATTTTACTCCCAGTATTTTCTCTTGATGGGAACCTTAGCTGATTAGTTTCAGTAGTTTATGATGGTGACTACCCCAGCCTATTTAAACCTTTCTGCAATCCTAGCACATAGTTTGCTGTTGGAGTTGTCAAAACCCTACAGTGCCAGGTGCTGTGCTTAAATTGGCCCACCTTACTTTACAGTAAATGCCTCTTGGCTACTTGGGATTTTCCTGTTCTTAGACCAGTCAGACACCCCAGTGCTGGCCTCTGCCACAATTATTACCATGCAGATCTTGTATCTGTTGTTTTTTCTTTTCCTGTTTGTATTTTGAGGTTTGTAAGGGATACCTTGTCACCTAGTTTTATTCTGTGTTGTTGTTGTCCACGGGATTTTAGGTTTGCTATAAAGTTAGAACAAAGATGTTTCTTTATACAAACATAATTCCACTATCAAGTTTCATAAGTGTATCATTGTTACAGTGTTCTTTCTCTACAGTTAATATTCCAGTTTTGTCAGTGTGGAACTTTCATTTATTCCAGTAATGTCAGTTACTCCAGCAATGTCCTTTATAGCACGTTTCCTTCTTCCAGTATAGCATCATCATATCCCCTTTGCTTGACATGCTTTTTTAGTCTTCATTAATCTGGAACAGTTCTTAACCTTTCTTGGTCTTCTGAAATAATAGCAATTTTGAAGAAGGCCAGTTACTGTAAAAAATGTTCAATTTGAATTTGTGTTTTGATGTTTCCTCCTGATTAGATTCAGGTTATAGATCTTAGGAATGCTGTTTAACTGACATTGAGTATTTCTGAGTACCATATGTAGAGTCGCATGATGTCTCTCTGCCCCTCCCTGAGGATGTTAATTTTGATCACTGAGTCCAGGTTTTGCCCATTTCCCCATATTTATTGTTTACTAGGTTTCTGCCAGCAACTAAAAAGTAATCTTTGTGGAGACACTTTGAGACCATGTGTAAATAACCTCTTCCTCATCAAGCTTTCCCCTTTAGAATCAGCATTCATTGATGATTCTTGTTTGAATTAGGCTTTACTGTGGTGGTTGCAAAATGAAGATGTTTTCAGCTCTACTACTCCCTCTTACAGTCTTTTTATCATTTCCGTATTAGTAAGCATATTTTTATTTTTATTTTTAAAAAATTTATGTATTTATTTTTGGCTGTGTTGGTTCTTCGTTGCTGCGCACAGGCTTTCTCTAGTTGCAGCGAGCAGGGGCTACTCTTCGTTGTGGTGCACGGGCTCTAGGCACACCAGCTTCAGTAGCTGTGGCATGCGGGCTCAGTAGTTGTGGCTTGGCGGGCTCTAGAGTGCAGGCTTAGTAGTTGTGGCGCACGGGCTTAGTTGTTCTGCGGCATGTGGGATCTTCCCGGAGCAGGGCTTGAATGCATGTCCCCTGCATTGGCAGGCGGATTCTTAACCACTGTGCCACCAGGGAAGTCCCAGTAAGTGTATTTTTAAAAGATTACTCTAATGATCTAAGAAGTAAAAATCAAACCAAATAGAGATCATTTTTATTTTTAATTGGTTAAATTTGCATTTTTTTTAGACTGGAGTTTGAGGAAGCAGGCTCTTTTACACTGTTAATTGAGTATAAAGTTCTGCAGCCTTTGTGAAGAGCATTTTTGAGCAGATGGTATGAAACTCCTTTTAACTATTTTCTATATACTTCTTTGACCTAGTAGTTTCACATCTTTGTATTTATTCTAAGAAAACTATCCTGGATGTATTAGGTGTAATAATGGCTTCCGGTAGTGTTTGGGTAGTAATGAAGAATTCAGAGTATGTAAAATGCAAGACCTATCCAGTAGATTTTTATGCAGCCAATAAACATTATGATATAGGTATTTACAATTGATTATGTGTTCCTACAAAGTAGTGTGATTAGTATTTTGTTTTTGATATAAGAGAAAAATATGTAAGTACCAAATAAATAGTTTTTGTTGTTAGATAGTTACCTTATGGGTCACTGTTATTTTCTTGTGGGCTTTGTGAAAATTTTGTAATTTAAGGAAATTTAATGGTAAGAAGCGATGAACATTCATATTGCTTGGGTTGCAGCAAGGCTCAATGAATATGCATGAGGTACAATTTCTAGATTTGAAATTCAGAGTAGAAGTGATTGCTATCAGGAAAAACGGGCAAAAATTAATCATGCAGGGTTTTAGCACTAAGGGCCACATTGGTTTACTTGCTTTTTTTTTTTAGTTTATTATTTTTAAATTTTTAAATTATTTTTTATTTTTATTGAAGTATAGTTGATTTACAATGTTGTGTTAATTACTGCTGTACAGTGATTCCGTTTTTTATATATATATATATATATATATATATATATATATATTCTTTTTTTATCCCAGTGGTTTACTTTCATAAAAGGTTGCCACTACCCAAAGCTCAAATGTATAATGTGGAAGTCGTCTTACATAACTCACCTTCCCCTTTGGTTTTCCTTTTTACCTCATTCAGTTATTTCACACCTTAGTCCTTTTGGCTGCCGCATTGGGACTTCTCACTTGAGGGTATGTGTAAAGAAGGCCCTTATATATACTGGTTAGAATTGAGGTAAAATTTGCCGTGTGTGTAGACACTGTACAAACGTCTTTCTGGGTGTAATGTAACACTACAACTGAGGTCACAGCAGGCATAGGTTGGGATGAAAGGATTGGCCATTAGATTGGAGGGAACAGACCAAAGCTAGCTGGAGCTTGTATAATCAACCAACAACATGGACTGGAAAGCTCTCGTGAGAAGCGTTTTTACATTGTAAAAAACACTAACAACCTCTCCCCTTCCACCCCCATTGAGATTATTATGAATCTATATTAAAAGCAAAGGTGAAAAGTTGTTTATTGGGACTTCCCTGGTGGCACAGTGGTTAAGAATCCGCCTGCCAATGCAGGGGACACGGGTTTCAGCCCTGGTCCAGGAAGATCCCACATACTGCAGAGGAACTAAGCCCATGCACCACAACTACTGAGCCTGTGCTCTAGAACCCGTAAGCCACAACTACTGAGCCTGAGTGCCACAACTACTGAAGCCCACGCACCTAGAGCTCGTGCTCCGCAACAAGAGAAGCCACCGCAATGAGAAGCACGTACACTGCAAAGAAGAATAGCCCCTGCTCTGCGCAACTGGAGAAAGCCTGCACACAGCAATGAAGACCCAATGCAGCCGTACATACATACATACGTACATACATAAATAAATAAATATATTTTTAAAAAGTTGTTTATTATTAGCACTTAGTGGGTCTCCCCTCCCCCCCAAGCCCATTCAGTAATTTAAATGATTTAACTTTAAAAATATTTATGTTGGGAGTTAGTAAAGATTTTAGCTAGCAATGGTTGGTATGTTACTATTAACTGATTGCACAAGAGTTACCTTTTTCAAATTTCTTTTTTCTTTTTATTATTTTTTTGGCTGTGCCACACGGCTTGTGGGATCTTAGTTCCCTGACCAGGGACTGAACCCACACCCTCGGCAGTGAAAACACGGAGTCGTAACCACTGGACCGCCAGGGAATTCCCAAAAGTTTCCTCATTTAAAAAATATCTTTCTGGGCTTCCCTGATGGTGCAGTGGTTAAGAATCTGCATGCCAGTGCAGGGGACACGGGTTCGAGCCCTGGTCCGGGAAGATCCCACATGCCACGGAGCAGCTAAGCCCGTGCACCACAACTACTGAGCCTGTGCTCTAGAGCCCGCGAGCCACAACTACTGAAGCCCGCACGCCTAGAGCCCGTGCTCTGCAACAAGAGAAGCCACCACGATGAGAAGCCCGCACACCGCAACGAAGAGTAGTCCCTGCTCACCGCAACTAGAGAAAATCCCGTGCACAGCAACAAAGACCCAACGCAGCCATAAACAAACAAACAAATAAATACCTTTCTAATTTTTAATTGTCAGAAATACTACAAAAGGAAACCTCAAAAATTCGGTAATTTGATTTTTTTAAGAAGGATTTTGAGTGAAAAAAGCAACTGGAAAAGGGTTTTCTGCATAGTTGACTAAGCGTTTGAAAGTTGCTTCCTTTAAAATTCTGTTAAATTAAAACCATTTTAAAATTGTGGTTAAAAATAAAAATGTAACTTTAAAAATAATTTTTATTTAGATAAATACAGCCTTTTCCCTTCCGAACTGACCTTTCTTGAGTTGATAGCAGAGCTTTTTTGCTTTTTGACAGCAAGGTTGTGTCTAAGCCTGTATCCTAGTGGTTGTTTCCACTGCTTCCTGTTCTTCCACTTCCTGTTACGCTGTAACTTCATCTGCCCAGGGGAAAGAACATTCAAAAAAGAAAATTCAAATGAGTCACAAGGCTAATGAAGATGAACAGGACTTTAGGTCCTTTGGTCAAAGGAATGGGACCTTTATGCTATTTAATTTGGTGCTTATTCACCTTTTGGGAGTACACTATACATTTGGGAGGTCTAAATTCAGAGTTCTTTTTTTTAGTTAATCAGTATTTCTGTTACCACAGTGATTGAGAGTTTTTATCTGTTTATACTAGATTTTGGCATCTAACTTGTATTTTTGGTGCTCCAATCTTGAACAGTTGTATGTGCTTTTCCAGGCAACAGCTGAACAGATGCGTCTTGCTCAAGTGATCTTTGATAAAAATGATTCAGAGTTTGAAGCTAAAGTTAAACAGGTATGTTTCTGGCAAAGGATACTGTCATTTCTGTAATCTATTCTTACTGTGCTTAAAAAGATAATTTCACTAGAGATTCTTATTTTATTTTATTTTATTTTCTTCTTTTTTTCTTTTCTTTCCTTGCTATATGCGGGCCTCTCACTGTTGTGGCCTCTCCCGTTGTGGAGCACAGGCTCCGGACATGCAGGCTTAGCGGCCATAGCTCACGGGCCCAGCCGTTCCGCGGCACGTGGGATCTTCCCGGACCGGGGCACGAACCCGCGTCCCCTGCATCGGCAGGCAGACTCTCAACCACTGCGCCACCAGGGAAGCCCCAGAGCTTTAAGTTTTAACGATGGTTCTCTCTCTTACTAATCCAATCACTGGGGGAGTTTTGACAGTTATTATAAATCTTTTTTTTAAAAAATATTTATTTATTTATTTATTTGGCTGCATTGGGTCTTGGTTGTTGTGCGTGGGCTTTCTCTAGTTGCAGCGAGTGGGGGCTATCCTTTGTTGCAGTGCCTGGGCTTCTCATTGCGGTGGCTTCTCTTGTTGCGGAGCACAGGCTCTAGGTGCGCGGGCTTCAGTAGTTGTGGCATGCAGGCTCAGTAGTTGTGGCTTGTGTGCTTAGTTGCTCCACGGCATGTGGGATCTTCCTGGACCAGGGCTCGAACCTGTGTCCCCTCCATTGGCAGGTGGATTTTTAACCCCTGCGCCACCAGGGAAGTCCCTACTGTGCATCTTAACAACTGCATGTGACAGGTATTGACCTACTACAGATCGTTGATAAAAATCTGACCTTATTAGTAGACATCCAAAGACTGAAGCATGGGAAAGCTGTAGAATGTATAGAACCTTGCTGGGTAACACAGGGAGGAAATCAGATGGAATGATGTGGTGTAAAGAGCTGTATTTATGAGACTAAGAGACCTGGCTTCCCGATAGGCTAATTGTTTTGTGACCACAGAGAAATCGCTTCAGATGTTGGGGGTCAAACTGTTTTGAGCTGAAGCTGATACATACTAAAATAGTTAAAGGTACTTAAAACACAGCAGATATTTAAATCATACATTTGTTCACTGATAATTGAGAAACCTATATTGTGCCTAATCTGTGATTGTTCCTTGTGTTGAAATTATTAAATAGCTTAATTATCCCTTGTTAAAGGGAATGCACCAATGTGATTTCTTTGATTTCAAACATAGTACCCTGTTGAGGCTACTTGAGAAAATAGTATGTCCAGGAGTGAGTTTTGTGATAGCTGCCAAATTCTATTTTTTTTCTTATTTATTTATTTATACAGCAGGTTCTTATTAGTTACCTGTTTTATACATATTAGTGTATATATGTCAATCCCCATCTCCCAGTTCATCCCACCACTATTAGCCCTGCTTTCCCCCTTTGGTGTCCATATGTTTGTTCTCTACATATGTGTCACTATTTCTGCCTTGCAAACCAGTTCATCTGTACCATTTTTCTAGATTCCACATATATGCGTTAATATACAATATTTGTTTTTCTCTTTCTGACTTACTTCACTCTGTATGACACTCTCTAGGTCCATCCATGTCTCTGCAAATGACCCAATTTCATTCCTTTTTATGGCTGAGTAATATTCCATTGTATATATGTAACACATCTTCTTTATCCATTTGTCTGTCGATGAGCATTTAGGTTGCTTCCATGAGCTGGCTCTTGTAAATAGTGCTGCAGTGAACATTGGGGTGCATGTGTCTTTTTGAATTATGGTTTTCTCTGGGTATATGGCCAGTATTGGGATTGCTGGGTCATATGGTAATTCTACTTTTAGTTCTTTAAGGAACCTCCATACTGTTCTCCATAGTGGCTGTCTCAATTTACATTCCCACCAACAGTGCAAGAGGGTTCACTTTTCTCCACACCCTCTCCAGCATTTGTTGTTTGTAGATTTTCTGATGATGCCCATTCTAACTGGTGTGAGGTGATACCTCATTGTAGTTTTGACTTGCATTTCTCTAATGATTAGTGATGTTGAGCAGCGTTTCATGTGCCTCTTGACCATCTGTATGTCTTCTTTGCAGAAATGTCTATTTAGGTCTTCTGCCCATTTTTGGATTGGGTTGTTTGTTTTTTTAATATTGAGCTGCATGAGCTGTTTATATATTTTGGAGATTAATCCTTTGTCTGTTGATTCATTTGCAAATATTTTCTCCCATTCCGAGGGTTGTCTTTTCGTCTTGTTTATGGTTTCCTTTGCTGTGCAGAATCTTTTAAGTTTCATTAGGTCCCATTGTTTATTTTTGTTTTTATTTCCATTACTCTAGGAGGTGAGTCAAAAAAGATCTTGCTGTGATTTATGTCGAAGAGTGTTCTGCCTATGTTTTCCTCTAAGAGTTTTATAGTGCCCAGTCCTACATTTAGGTCTTTAATCCATTTTGAGGTCGTTTTTTTTTTGCGGTACGTGGGCCTCTCACTGTTGTGGTCTCTCCCATTGCGGAGCGCAGGCTCAGGGGCCATGGCTCACGGGCCTAGCCGCTCTTCGGCATGTGGGATCTTCCCGCACCGGGGCACGAACCCATGTCCCCTGCATCGGCAGGCAGACTCTCAACCACTGCGCCACCAGGGAAGCCCCTTGAGTTTATTTTTGTGTATGATGTTAGGAAGTGTTCTAATTTCATTCTTTTACATGTAGCTGTCCAGTTTTCCCAGCACCACTTATTGAAGAGGCTGCCTTTTCTCCGTTGTATATGCTTGCCTCCTTTGTCAAAGATAAGGTGACCATATGTGCGTGGGTTTATCTCTGGGCTTTCTATCCTGTTCCATTGATCTATATTTCTGTTTTTGTGCCATTACCATACTGTCTTGATTACTGTAGCTTTGTAGTATTGTCTGAAGTCGGAGCCTGATTCCTCTATCTCTGTTTTTCTTTCTCAAGGTTGCTTCGGCTGTTCAGGGTCTTTTGCGTCTCCATACAAATTTTAAGATTTTTTGTTGTAGTTCTGTAAAAAATGCCATTGGTAATTTGATAGGGATTTCATTGAATCTGTAGATTGCTTTGCCAAATTCTACTTCTGAGACTTTAGGGTGTTAAAAATTATTTTGTATGTGCAGTGTTCTAATCCAAGCAGTGATAGCCCATGTACAGAAAGAACATTGACAGAGTCAACTGGACTGTTGGACAGTGCAAACAGTTGGACTGGATGTTTGGCTAATTGTGGCCACATACTCCTGCTTGGTCTTTGGGAAACATATAGTTCCACTTACTATTTGAGTAGCTCAGAAATTTGGGAGTCCCAGGCCATTGAATTAGTTGGAGCAGTCACATAGCTCATCCTGAGTATTCTGAGAATGTTGGTATGCATGTATGTGCTGCCGATTAAGAATTGATACTTCGTCAGCTTGGAGGAGGGTTGATTTATAGCTTGACTCTACCAGTATTGGTCGAAAGACATGGAGTAGCCCCCAAAACAGGTAAACCTGATCTTGGATTGTAATCTCAGAGTCTTGAAAAGGCCATCTTCATGTGGAAGGATTGCATAATCTCTGTCTTTATATAGTAGAATCTTAGAATTAATATCAAGTGCCATTCTTGTGTTTCCCTAATCATTGTCTTATAATTCCAACAGCTTATGGAAGTGACAGGAAAAAATCAGGATGAATGCATAGTGGCTCTGCATGACTGTAATGGAGATGTCAACAAAGCCATCAATATATTGCTGGAAGGGAATTCAGACACGGTAAGTATTATTAATTGATTTGCAATGTTAAGACTTCTCTCCAGTTCCATATTGCATTTTCAACTTCACCTTATTCGGGGGTGGTGGTAGAGGGGGATTATGGGTGCCATTCCATATATGTTTTAAGTCCAGAAAGAACACTAACCTGAAATGACTGTTTTTGTTATGTATGTTTTCTTCATGAAGTTGTAGAATCTGGAGACTTGAAAGAGAACTTGGTCATCTACTCCAGCCTTACACAGTTGCCAAAATTCTCTGGGCCTGTGGACATTTTCACCACCTGAAAAACTTCTCTTGGCTCCACAGCTCATGTTTCTTCATCTCAGTTGTTACCTTTTACCACTCCTTATATCTCTAGACTAACAGAAAACCAGGATTTGCTGGTATCTCTATTTGCTTATGTGTGAATATTCTACAGACACATTTTCATGATAGTCTGACAGATATATAAGATAAGAAAAAAATTTTTTTTAAGCTTAGTAAAGTTTGAGGAATGCGCATGCACACTAAAGCTCCTCCCTTTTATTTTAGGAAGGTTGCAGCTAAAGCCACACCAGAGGCAGGTGTCAGCCCTAATCTTTTGATTTCTACATGGAAATTACACAGTATTTCATTTGTATTTTTTCATTGAGGAAACCAATTCAGAGCAGATTAAAACAAATAATGATTCACCTAAGTGGGGTATAAAGATGAACACATCAAAAAGTGCTTTCCTTATCATTGTTTAGGTTTAATCAAGTTCTCATTTTTAGGGGTAGGCTTTTTTAGGCACAGGCTGTATTAAAATGAACTACTGTGACAAGCTCAAAACTGAAATGAGTATATTTTTATTTAATAGGAAACAAGCAAAATAAAATTTGTAATTATAAAAATTAATGATAATTGGGAAAATATTTCATTATTTGAGTATAGCAGTATTTGTGGGTAAAATTCTATGCAAGATAACACTGGTCCAACATGATGAACTACCAAATATGTGAGTTTGTTGGGAAAATATATCATGTTAAGTGAGGAAATAAAATTTTGAAGAGTTTTTGTTTGCTGACACTTGGGCATGTATTTGCTGGGTTTTATAAACTATGGGGGGTGTTCAGCTCATTGCTAATGGATGCAGTGTAGAATAGTTCTCCCTTATTTTTAATATGAAATGAAGGGCTTAACTGCCTTCTTATTTTAAAAATAATCACTGAATAAATGAAATATTTCCAAATCATTAATTGGAGGGCATATTTTCTTTTATATGATAGAGATAGGCTTGAATACTGTTTCCCATTGCCTTTCCTTTAGCTCCCACAGATTCATCACTCCTTTTCTTTGGTGGCTGGGTGAATCTTTTAAGTTTTAAATGAACAGCCAATTCTATCTCAATAGAGACTTTCAACTTCCTCTCCTCATTTGACTGAACCCAAAGGAGGTGGTTCTAGTCTGAAAGTTACATAAAGATCTCTTTGGTTACCTCTTTTTTAAAAAAAATAAGATTTATTTGTTTGTTTGTTTGTTTGTTTATGGCTGCATTGGGTCTTTGTTCCTGTGCTTGGACTTTTCTCTAGTAGCAGCGAGCAGGGTCTACTCTTCATCGCGGTGCACGGGCTTCTCGTTGCGGTGGCTTCTCATTGCGGAACATGGGCTCTAGGAGCATGGACTTCAGTAGTTGTGGCACACAGGCTCAGTAGTTGTGGCTTACTGACTCTAGAGTGCAGTCTCAGTAGTTGTGGCACACAGGCTTAGTTGCTCTGCAGCATGTGGGATCTTCCAAGACAGGGGCTCGAACCTGTGTCTCCTGCATTGGCAGGCAGATTCTTAACCACTGTGCCACCAGGGAGGCCCTTTGGTTACCTCTTGAACCCAGAAATCACACAGTTGGGGCTAGATCTGGCATGTTGTTTCCTTAAAAGGTCAGAAACTAGCAAATTAGGGCCTGAATACAGACACAAAAGGCATTTGCCTGTTCGGAGGTGAGAAGGCTATAGGGAAAATGGAGAGGCAGAGGGGAAGTCCTTTGAAACCCTGGTTTGTTTAAGATTATTCCGTGGTCCATCTTTTCTTTCATTGTGTTTGCCTTGTTTCTTACCTTGTTGTTGTCTGCAGTAGCCATGGCTACTACTGAGGTAGGTGGGGATGGCATAGAGTGGGAGCTTGGGGAAATAACATTTACTTTATGCTTATCAGCATAGGAAAAGGCTCTGTGGTGGGACAACATACAGTATGTTGTCAATTCAACTAGTTGCTGTAATCTTTTGTGCTCTCTGTAGCAACAGGAACCTAACAAGAGATTTGCTGTCATTATCATCAGAGAGTACAGTACGTTTATGGAGAAGAATTAAAATGGTAGGCATGCAAGCTGTAAGGCATGGGTAATTAGGTCTGAAAGATAAATGCACACACTCTTGATGATTGTCCACACTTTGAGTGATAACTCTGAATAAATGCTCTTATTTTCGATAGACTTCATGGGAGACTGTAGGAGGGAAGAAGAAGAATTTTGGAAAAGAAAGTTCAGAAAACAAAGAGAATAGAGAGAAGAGAAGTGAGAGAGAAGTGAGCCGTGGACGTGGAAGCAACAACCGGAAAGTAAAAGGTGGCAATCGGGGGAGAGAGTGTAAGTACAGACCTTTCTCCTCACCTTTTGTTTTATGAAAATTTTCATGCATGTTAAAAAGCTGACAGAATGATCCAATGAATGCCCATAAATCCACTTCCTCAATGCAATATTTGTTAGTATAGTTAAGTTAGTAATGAGCTACAACTGAGTAGTTTATTAGAACCCTAACTGATACAGTTTCATATTAGCACTGACCTAGGCTGTAGGTATTTGTGTTGTGTCTTAAGACCGCCTTCTGTTATGAATCAAGTGCATCATCTAATTTTTTTTAAATAAAGCACCTGCTCTGTCTCTAGCCACTGGTGTCCTGGATTTCTTTCTTTCTTTCTTTTTTTAAAATTAATTAATTAATTAATTAATTATTTTTTTTTGGCTGTGTTGGGTCTTTGTTTCTGTGTGAGGGCTTTCTCTAGTTGCAGCAAGCGGGGGCCACTCTTCATCATGGTGCGCAGGCCTCTCACTATTGCGGCCTGTCTTGTTGCGGAGCACAGGCTCCAGACGGGCAGACTCAGTAGTTGTGGCTCACGGGCCTAGTTGCTCCGTGGCATGTGGGATCTTCCCAAACCAGGGCTCGAACCCGTGTCCCCTGCATTGGCAGGCAGATTCTCAACCACTGTGCCACCAGGGAAGCCCACATCGTCCAATTTTAAAGAAGGTTTTTTTGTTGGCTGATAGCTAAAGCTGTTTATTCTTCCCCACTTATGGATACTCATGATATATGCAAGGTTTAGATTAAGAGGAAAGTTGTTGAATAGGAAAGGTTTTTCTCAGTTCTCTCCATTTGACTCAGGTTTTGGCATCATTCACCCAAAACAACACTACCTCCTATGCAGACGTACCAAAGTGGCTAAATTATGATAAATATTTAACATGTTCCTTTATAGACTTTTGCTAGTTTATATATACCACAGATGTTTATTGAGTATCTACAGTGTAGTGGATAGTCTTCAAGTCATACAGCAATGAAGAAAACAGAAATCTTTGCCCTTCTAAAACATCTTTTAAGGGAGGTAGAGTGAGATGTAACAATAAAAAAGAAAAGTAACATTTCATATTAATATTGTAATATTTTAATGGCATTATGTAGAAAATTATGCTCTGGGGAAAAACAAAGGCAGAGAGATGGGAATTGTAGGTACGGGTTTGACAAATTTAAAGAGAGTGACCAAGGAATGCCTCATTGACAACTCACATGCTTAAGCCATAAAAGAGATGAGGGGAGCAAACTGTGCCAATATTGTTCATAAAATTTCTGTATTATATAGAGTCATTAATGCCAATATAGGAATAAGGAGAAGAAAAGACTGTGTTGGAATCTTCTGGACAGTAACCTGGAAAAACCTTTCCCTAACAATGATTTCCTCAAGAATTCAGTGTTTCCTTGGTATTGCAGTTTGCTAGTCTATGCCTTTCCAGGCTTTGAACTTAACCAATGAGCAAATTTTGTTGTGTATGGTTACATAACAAAGGTATTTTTTTTTTGGAAGTAAACTTACTTTACAGGAGGGCACATCAAAACAGAAAATAAAAGTGGTATATGTCGTTTTAATGTCTTCTTGAATTTCCACCTATGAATTAAGCAAGTTGTGCTGTCATTCAGGTTTTGAGCCATGCTGGTTTGGTTTTTCTTGTTTTCCCAACCCTTTGGTTAAATTTTAACCTTTTTTTTAAAAACCCTTTTTGTGTTGAGGGGTGGAGGGAGTCTTTTTGTCCTTGTCTTTATTTTATTTTATTTTTTTGCATTACACGGGCCTCTCACTGCTGTGGCCTCTCCCGTTGCGGAGCACAGGCTCCGGATGCGCAGGCTCAGTGGCCATGGCTCACGGGCCCAGCCGCTCCGCGGCATGTGGGATCTTCCCGGACCGGGGCACGAACCCATGTCCCCTGCATCGGCAGGCGGACTCTCAACCACTGCGACACCAGGGAAGCCCTGTCCTTGTCTTTAATAGCTGTTGGTTTGATTATGTGTAAGGGGTGCTCTTTTCTTCCTTAGTTAGAGGTGAAGAGAATGGAATTGATTGCAATCAAGGGGACAAGCCTTCAGACCGTGGCAAGAGAGCTCGTGGTAGAGGTAAGACAGAATAAGGCGGATAGAGATGCTTGTGATCGGGAGGAGGCAGGCTGTTCATATACTCAGTACATTAAGCCATGGCAGTGTACTCTGAAGAATGGTTGATCTGAAATCTTTTGATTCATTTACTGACGCGCATGAATGAAGTGTTTGGATTATGTAATTTTGAGGAAACCTATTGGTTGTTTTCAGATGAGCTGAGAAAGGCCCTTTCTATGAATAATTTAAAACTTGAAGCTCTGACCAAAAAGTTATGAAGTCTCCTATGTTGGACTTTACCCATAGTAAAGTGTTTTACCGTATGATGCCATTTTTTTGTTTGTTTCTAATGTTTCTTTATGTATTTATTTATTTGGCTGCATTGGGTCTTAGTTGCAGCACACAGGATCTTCGTTCAGGCATGCAGGATCTTTCGTTGTGGCGTGCGGGCTTCTCTCTAGTTGTACTTCTTTTTGTTTTTTAAAGGAAATCCTTGGTAACCAACAACTGCTTTTTTTTTCTTTTTTTTCTTTTTTGTAAGGTTTAATTTTGGGACTTCCCTTTGTTGTGGTGCAGTGCTTAAAAATCCACCTGCCAATACAGCGGACACGGGTTCAAGCCCTGGTCCGGGAAGATCCCACATGCCGCGGAGCAACTAAGCCCTTGCGCCCCAACTACTGAGCCTGCGCTCTAGAGCCTGCGAGCTACAGCTGCTGAGCCCGGGTGCCACAGCTACTGAAGCCGCACTCCTAGAGCCCGTGCTCCGCAACAAGAGAAGCCACCGCAATGAGAAGCCCACGCACTGCAATGACGAGTAGACCCCGCTCGCCGCAACTAGGGAAAGCCCGTGTTCAGCAACGAAGACCCACAGCAGCCAAATAAATAAAATAGAATAAAATAAATTTATTTTTAAAAAGTTTAATTTTATTTATTTTTGGCTGCGTTAGGTCTTTGTTGCTGCACACAGGCTTTCTCTAGTTGCGGCGAGGAGGGGCTACTCTTCGTTGAGGTGCATGGGCTTCTCATCGCGGTGGCTTCTCTTGTTGCGGAGCACGGGCTCTAGGAGTGCAGGCTTCAGTAGCTGTGGCATGCGGGCTCAGTAGTTGTAGCTCTTTCTGACTTACTTCACTCTGTATGACAGACTCTAGGTCCATCCACCTCACTACAAATAACGCAATTTTGTTTCTTTTTATGGCTGAGTAGTATCCCATTGTATATATGTGCCACATCTTCTTTATCCATTCATCTGCTGATGGACACTTAGGTTGCTTCCATGTCCTGGCTATTGTAAATAGTGCTACAGTGAACATTGTGGTATGTGACTCTTTTTGAATTATGGTTTTCTCAGGGTGTGTGCCCAGTAGTGGGATTGCTGGGTCATATGGTAGTTCTATTTTTAGGTTTTTAAGAAACCTCCATAGTGGCTGTATCAACTTACATTCCCACCCACAGTGCAAGAGGGTTCCCTTTTCTCCACACCCTCTCCAGCATTTATTGTTTGTAGATTTTTTGATGATGGCCGTTCTGACTGGTGTGTAGTGATACCTCATTGTGGTTTTGATTTGCATTTCTCTAATAATTAGTGATGTTGAGCATCCTTTCATGTGCTTGTTGACAATCTGTATATCTTCTTTGGAGAAATGTCTATTTAGGTCTTACACCCATTTTTGCATTGGGTTGTTTGTTTTTTGGATATTGAGCTGCATGAGCTGCTTGTATATTTTGGAGATTAATTCTCTGCCAGCTGCTTCGTTTGCAAATATTTTCTCCCATTCTGAGGGTTGTCTTTTCTTGTTTATGGTTTCCTTTGCTATGCAAAAGCTTTTAAGTTTCATGAGGTCCTGTTTGTTTATTTTTGTTTTTATTTCCATTTCTCTAGGAAGTGGGTCAAAAAGGATCTTCTGTGATTTATGTCATAGAGTGTTCTGCCTATGTTTTCCTCTAAGAGTTTTATAGTGTCTGGCCTTACATTTAGGTCTGTAATCCATTTTGAGTTTATTTTTGTGTATGGTGTTAGGGAGCTTTCTAATTTCATTCTTTTACATGTAGCTGTCCAGTTTTCCCAGCACCACTTATTGAAGAGGCTGTCTTTTCTCCACTGTATATTCTTGCCTCCTTTGTCAAAGATAAGGTGACCATATGTGCGTGGGTTTATCTCTGGGCTTTCTATCCTGTTCCATGGATCTATATTTCTGTTTTTCTGCCAGTACCATACTGTCTTGATTACTATAGCTTTGTAGTACAGTCTGATGTCAGGGAGCCTGAATTCTCCATCTCCGTTTTTCTTTCTCAAGATTGCTTTGGCTATTTGGGGTCTTTTGTGTTTCCATACACATTGTGAAATTTTTTGTTCTAGTTCTGTGAAAAATGCCATTGGTAGCTTGATAGGGATTGTATTGAATCTGTAGATTGCTTTGGGTAGTATAGTCATTTTCACAATGTTGATTCTTCCAATCCAAGAACATGGTATATTTCTCTATCTGTTTGTACCATCTTTAATTTCTTTCATCATTGTCTTATACTTCTCTGCATACAGGTCTTTTGTCTCCTTAGGAAGGTTTATTCCTAGGTATTTTATTCTTTTTGTTGCAGTGGTAAATGGGATTGTCTCCTTAATTTCTCTTTCAGATTTTTTGTCATTAGTGTATAAGAACGCAAGAGATTTCTGTGTATTAATTTTGTATCCTGCAGCTTTACCAAATTCATTGATTATCTCTAGTAGTTTTCTGGTGGCATCTTTAGGATTATCTATGTATAATATGTCATCTGCAAACAGTAACAGTTTTACTTTTTCTTTTCTAATTTGTATTCTTTTATTTCTTTTTCTTCTCTGATTGCTGTGGCTAGGACTTCCAAAACTATGTTGAATAATAGTGGAGAGTGGACATCCTTGTCTTGTTCCTGATCTTAGAGGAAATGCTTTCAGTTTTTTACGATTGAGAATGATGTTTGCTGTGGGTTTGTGTTATATGGCCTTTATTATGTTGAGGTAGGTACTCTCTATGCCCACTTGCTTGAGAGTTTTTATCATAAATATGGGTGTTGAATTTTGTCAGAAGCTTTTTCTATATCCATTGAGATGATCATATGATTTTTCTTCTTCAGTTCGTTAATATGGTGTATCACATTGATTTGCATAAATTGAAGAATCCTTGCATCCCTGGGATAAAATCCCACTTGATCATGGTGTATGATCTTTTTAATGTGTTGTTGGATTCTGTTTGCTAGTATTTTGTTGAGGATTTTTGCATCTGTATTCATCAGTGATATTGGTCTGTAATTTCCATTTTTTGTAGTATCTTTGTCTGGTTTTGGTATCAGGGTGATGGTGGCCTCGTAGAACGAGTTTGGGAATGTTCTTCCCCCTGCAGTTTTTTGGAAAAGTTTGAGAGGGATGGGTGTTAGCTCTTCTCTAAATGTTTGATAGAATTCACCTGTGAAGCCATCTGGTCCTGGACTTTTCTTTGTTGGAAGATTTTTATTCACAGTGTCAATTTCATTGCTTGTGATTGGTCTGTTCATATTTTCTATTTCTTCCTGGTTCAGTCTTGGAAGGTTATACCTTTCTAAGAATTTGTCTGTCTCTTCCAGGTTGTCCATTTTATTGGCATAGAGTTGCTTGTAGTAGTCTCTTAGGTTGCTTTGTATTTCTGCTGTGTTTGTTGTAACTTCTCCTTTTTCTTTTCTAATTTTATTGATTTGAGTCCTCTCCCTCTTTTTCTTGATGAGTCTGGCTAAAGGTTTATCAGTTTTTTTAATCTTCTCAAAAAACCAGCTTTTAGTTTTATTGATCTTTGATGTTGTTTTCTTTGTTTCTATTTCATTTATTTCTGCTCTGATCTTTATGGTTTCTTTCCTTCTACTGGCTTTGGGTTTTGTTTGTTCTTCTTTCTCTAGTTCCTGTAGTTGTAAGGTTAGATTGTTTGTTTGAGATTTTTCTTGTTTCTTGAGGTAGGATTGTATTGCTATAAATTTCCCTCTTAGAACTTCTTTTGCTGCATCCCATAGGTTTTGGATTGTCATGTTTTCATTGTCATTTGTCTCTAGGTATTTTTTGATTTCCTCTTTGATTTCTTCAGTGATCTCTTGGTTATTTAGTAACATATTGTTTAGCCTCCATGTGTTTGTGTTTTTTTCTCTGTAATTTATTTCTAATCTCATAGCATTGTGGTCAGAAAAGATGCTTGTTATGATTTCAATTTTCTTAAATTTACCGAGGCTTGATTTGTGACCCAAGATGTTATCTATCCTGGAAAATGTGCCGTGGTCCCTTGAGAAGAAAGTTAATCTGCTGTTTTCAGATGGAATGTCCTATAAATATCAATTAAATCTATCTGGTCTGTTGTGTCATTTAAAGCTTGTGTTTCCTTATTAATTTTTTGTCTGGATGATCTGCCCATTGGTGTAAGTGGGGTGTTAAAGTCCCCCAATATTATTGTGCTACTGTTGATTTCATCTTTTATAGCTGTTGGCATTTGCCTTATGTATTGAGGTTCTCCTATGTTGGGTTCATATATATTTATAATTGATATATCTTCTTGGATTGATCCTTTGATCATTATGTCATGTCTTTCCTTGTCTCTTGTAACATTCTTTATTTTAAAGTCTATTTTATCTGATATAAGTATTGCTACTCTAGCTTTCTTTTTCCATTTGCATGGAATATCTTTTTCCATCCCCTCACTTTCAGTCTGTATGTATCCCTAGGCCTAAAGTGGGTCTCTTGTAGAGAGCATATATGTGGGTCTTCTTTTTGTATCCATTCAGCGAGCCTGTGTCTTTTGGTTGGAGCATTTAATCCATTCACATTTATGGTAATTATCGATATGTATGTTCCTATTACCGTTTTCTTAATTGTTGTGGGTTTGTTTTCTGTAGGTCTTTTTCTTCTCTTGTGTTTTCCACTTAGTGAAGTTCTTTAGCATTGTTGTAGAGTTGGTTTGGTGGTGCTGAATTCTCTTAGCTTTTGCTTGTCTGTAAAGCTTTTGATTTCTCCATTGAATCTGATTGAGATGCTTGCCGGCTAGAGTAATCTTGGTTGTAGGTTCTTCCCTTTCATCACTTTAAATATATCGTGACACTCCCTTCTGGCTTGTAGAGTTTCTGCTGAGAAATCAGCTGTTAACCTTAATGGGAGTTCCTTTGTATGTTATTTGTCATTTTTCCCTTGTCGCTTTTAATAATTTTTCTTTGTCTTTAATTTTTGTCAATTTAATTACTGTGTGTCTCGTTGTGTTTCTCCTTGGGTTTATCCTGCTTGGGACTCTGTGCTTCCTGGACTTGGGTGGCTATTTCCTTTACCATGTTAAGGAAGTTTTCGACTCTAATCTCTTCAAATATTTTCTTGGGTCCTTTCTCTCTCTCTTCTCCTTCTGGGACCCCTATAATGCAAATGTTGGTTCGTTTAACATTGTCCCAGAGGTCTTTTAGGGTGTCTTCATTTTTTTTCATTCTTTTTTCTTTATTCTGTTCCACAGCAGTGAATTCCACCATTCTATCTCCAAGGTCATGTATCTGTTCTTCTGCCTCAGTTATTCTACTGTTGATTCCTTCTGGTGTATTTTTCATTTCAGTTATTTCATTGTTCATCTCTGTTTGTTTGTTCTTTAATTCTTCTAGGTCTTTGTTAAACGTTTCTTGCATCTTCTCAACCTTTGCCTCCATTCTTTTTCCAAGATCCTGGATCATCTTCACTGTCATTGTTCTGAAATCTTTTTCTGGAAGGTTGCCTATCTCCACTTCATTTAGTTGTTTTTCTGGGGTTTTATCTTGTTCCTTCATCTGGTAACAAAATCCTCTGCCTTTTCATTTTGTCTATCTTTCTGTGAATGTGGTTTTCATTCCACAGGTTGCAATATTGTTTCGTTCCACAGGTTGCAGTATTCTTCTTGCCTCTGGTGGATGAGGCTATCTAAGAGGCTTGTGCAAGCTTCCTCATGGGAGGGATTGGTGTTGGGTAGACCTGGGTGTTGCTCTGGTGGACAGAGCTCAGTAAAATTTTAATCCACTTGTCTGCTGATGTGTGGGACTGAGTTCCCTCCCTGTTGGTTGTTTGGCCTGAGGTGACCCAGCACTGGAGACTCTGGGAGGGCTCATGCCAAGGAATATTTCCCAGAACTTCTGTTGCCAGTGTCCTTGTCCTCACAGGGAGCCACAGCCACCCCCTGCCTCTGCAGGAGATCCTCCAACACTAGCAGGTAGGTCTGCTTCAGTCTCCTATGGGGTCACTACTCCTTCCCCTGGGTCCTGATGTGCACACTGCTTCGTGTGTGCCCTCCAAGGGTGGAGTCTCTTTTTACCCCAGTCCTGTCAAAGTCCTGCAATCAAACCCCACTAGCCTTCAAAGTCTGATTCTCTAGGAATTCTTCCTCCCATTGCCTGACCCCCAGGTTGGGAAGCCTGACGTGGGGCTCAGAACCTTTAGTCCAGTGGGTGGACTTCTGTGGTATAATTGTTCTCCAGTTCGTGAGTCACCCACCCAGCAGTTATGGGATTTGATTTTATTGTGATTGCTTCCCTCCTACTGTCTCACTGTGGCTTCTCCTTTGTCTTTGGATGTGGGGTATCGTTTTTGGTGAGTTGCAGTGTTTTCCTGTTGATGATTGTTCAGCAGTTAGTTGTGATTCCAGTGCTCTCGCAAGAGGGAGTGAGCACACATCCTTCCACTCCACCATCTTGAACCAGTCTTGGTCCTTGTTTTTTTTAAATCCACTTTATATATAGTAGTGTATGTATGTTAATCCTACCCCCCCACCTCCTTATGTTTACTTTTTTTTTTTTTTAAAGAATTTTTCGAAGTGGACCAGTTTTAAAGTCTTTATTGAATTTGTTACACTATTGTTTCTGTTTTACATTTTGGTTTTTTGGCCGTGAGGCATGTGGGATCTTAGTTCCCTGACCAGGGATCGAACCCTCACTCCCTGCATTGGAAGGTGAAGTCTTAGCCACTGGACCTCCAGTGGAAGTCCCCTTATGTTTACTTTTTTAAAAAAATTTATTTATGTTATTTTTGACTGCGTTGGGTCTTTGTTGCTGCGTGAGGCATTTCTCTAGTTGTGGCCAGTGGGGGCTACTCTTCATTGCGGTGCATGGCTTCTCATTGCGGTGGCTTCTCTTGTTGTGGATCATGGGCTCTAGGCATGCGGGCTTCAGTAGTTGTGGCATGCAGGCTTAGTAGTTGTGGCTCGCGAGCTCTAGAGCACAGGCTTAATAGTTGTGGTGTGTGGGCTTAGTTGCTCTGCAGCATGTGGGATCTTCCTGGACCAGGACGTGAACCCGTGTCCCCTGCATTGACAGGTGGATTCTTAACCACTGCGCCACCAGGGAAGCCCCCTTATGTTTACTTTTTTTTTTTTTTTTTGTACGTGGGCCTCTCACTGTTGTGGCCTCTCCCATTTGCGGAGCACAGGCTCCGGACGTGCAGGCTCAGTGGCCATGGCTCACAGGCCTAGCTGCTCCGCGGCATGTGGGATCTTCCCGGACCTGGGCACGAACCCGTATCCTCTGCGTCGGCAGGCAGATTCTCAACCACTGCGCCACCAGGGAAGCCCCCTTATGTTTACTTTTAAGGAAGGTTGTAAAGCAGTGGGTAAGGGACTCAGATTGAGTTTTTTTTTTTTTTTTTTTTTTGGCTGTGCTGCGTGGCTTGTGAGATCTTAGTTCCTGGACTAGAGATTGAACCCCAAGCCCTGGCAGTGAAAGTGCCAAGTCCTAACCATTGGACTGCCGGGGAATTCCCAGATTGTTTATAAACCCAGTTAGATGTTAAAAAAAATCAGTCCACCCTCTTCCACATATATATAAACTCTAGTGAGGTGTACTTTTTTTATTATTAGCTGATATTTAAACATGTTTAAACAAGCTGTTGAAGAGTAGTGGTCTGTGTCTAGGGATTTCTTAGAATCATTATCCCAAGTGCAACACAGGGCAAGAAGAGAGAAAACATTCAGTAGCCAGTATGCACAAAAACAGTTATTTTGCTTGGTGAATATTAGTAAAGTACAGTTTGATAATAAGTGAATAGTGGTGCAAGACAAATAATTTATCCCTTTCATAATTAAAGGATAAGTGTCCTTTGTTTTATGTGTTTAATATGTCCCTTTCCAGAAGTTTGGTTGTAAGTTATTTAATGTCTTAATCTACTCTCTCATGGTGTGTTGAATTAACCTTAAAACTGTTGTTTTGTACTATTCCTTTCCAGTTATTTGTGATCTGTTGGGTAGTATGCAGATTTTAAAATGCATCCTTAAAAAACAAGTGCATGGTTTAAAGTGTGTACTTTAAAAATGATTCTTTAAGGTCTCCATTGCCTTTATTCTTTAATTTTGACCATACTTGTGGGCAGCTGTTGCTGACTTCACATTGGCTGTCCCTCAGAACAGTAATCTGTGTTCATGATTAAATTAGCTAAAATGTTAAGCTGCTAAAATTTTAATAAATCACTCCTTTCCTCCTTAATTTTTGCCTTATCTACACAGTGTTAGCATAAAGAGTATTATGAAACAGCATGGATTTAATATGCTAATGTACTTTTTTTGTAATTTATGTTAAGAATTTGGTAATCTCTGTATTAAATAAAAAATCATATATATAAAATGGGAGTATATTTTACTCCCATTTCATGGCAAGTATAAACTGTAGCAAATGAAATAAAATTAAGTTCCATTTATACACCCAGTTTTTCTTTACCTTTCCCTGAATGGTTTTCTCTGTGTTCGGAGGAGCAAGAATCAGTGTGACACTTGTAACAGATCATTTTTCTATGATTCATTTAAAGTTTGTGGAAAGGTAGCTTGTGAGTTTTGTGTTTTTGTGAGAAAATAGCCTCTTCAGAAGAGGCGAGTAACAGCTGTGCTAGGCTGTCGTTAGTGTTCTGGGCTTTGCTTTTGGGAAAGTAAGCCTGGTAGTTGGTGTGAAAACCTTTGGAAATTTATAAATGTTGACCATTCATAGGTACTTGGCCATCAAATTATACTGTGTTTTGTGTACAAAATGTGGAATTTAACTGATATTTATAAAGTATCTAATCCTGACTTAATCCTGAGTTTAGATTGAAGACCATGTTAATAATCTGTGAGATTGGGAGTATTCTTTTTTTTTTTTTATTGGAGCATAGTCTATTAACAATGTTGTATTAGTTTCAGGTATACAGCAAAGTGATTCAGTTATACATATACATGTATCTATTCTTTATCAAATTATTTTCCCCATTTAGGTTATTACTGAATATTGAGCAAAGTCCCATGTGCTATAGAGTAGATCCTTGTTGGTTATCTATTTTAAATATAGTAGTGTGTACATGTCAATCTCAAACTCAGATTGGGAGTATTCTTTTTTTTTTGTTTTTTCGCGGTACGCAGGCCTCTGACTGTTGTGGCCTCTCCCGTTGAGGAGCACAGGCTCCGGACACGCAGGCTCAGCGGCCATGGCTCACAGGCCTAGCCGCTCCACGGCATGTGGGATCTTCCTGGACCGGGGCACGAACCCGTGTCCCCTGCATCGGCAGGCAGACTCTCAACCACTGCGCCACCAGGGAAGCCCTGGGGGTATTCTTGATAAAGTTCTTCATCATGTGCCATGTTAGTTAGTAAAAAAGAATATAATTCTGTGTTCCAGGATGAAACTACTTGCTCTTGTGTAAGAAGTTACAATATAATCAAGCCACTCCGTTAACCTTTTTTTTTTTTTAATTTTTATTTTTGCCTGCGTTGGGTCTTCATTGCTGCACTGGGCTTTCTCTAGTTGCGGCAAACGGGGGCTACTCTTCGTTGTGGTGTGCGGGCTTCTCATTGCAGTGGCTTCTCTTGTTGCGGAGCACGGACTCTAGGCGTGCAAGCTTCAATAGTTGTGGCACACAGGTGCAGTAGTTGTGGCTCACAGGCTCTAGAGCACAGGCTCAGTAGTTGGGGCACATGGGCTTAGTTGTTCCATGGCATGTGGGATCTTCCTGGACCAGGGCTCAAACCCGTGTCCTCTGCATTGGCAGGCGGATTCTTAACCACTGCGCCACCAGGGAAGCCCTGTTCTTCTACTTTTAAAACTAACTAATTTATGAATATAGCCGATATAATATAACTGAAAGGTTAATTGTTGAGCACCTACTAGGTGCTGACATTCTAGTTTTAATTCTTGAATTTTCTATAATGCCGTCTCGGGTCCTGGTACAAAAAGTATTTTACAAAATGCAGTGCTCTAAAATAAGTTGCTGAACAACTAGGTTATTTCCTGTAATTGAATAGTAATATTATTATTATGCCTCTAAATATGAGTCCATGAAAAAAAATCCATGTTTATGACATTGGGGTTACATATCAGTCTTTAACGCAACAACTGATACTTAGGTACCTATTATATTGTTGAAGATACTGCTGTGCATAAGACATGGTTCCTCACATGCTTAGTGGGGAAGGAGGAGAGACAATCAAGTAAAAGCACTGTTCGACTTACTTAAGAAAATGATTGGTGATGTGATCAACTGCCAATAGGGTTTCCTTTAGATGGACCTAGGGAGGTCTCTGAGGAGATGGGATTTAAAGTGAGGAGGAAGAAAGCCATGTGAAAATCTGGGTAGGAGCATTCTGTGTAGAAGGATCAGCTTAGCTAGTGCAAACATGAAGAACAACTTAGATTTTTCACAGAATAAAATGTATTCACTGGAATATAAAATATACATATAATTGCTTAGGGTGCGGTTTTAACATTTTACTTTGAAATAAAAAAGCACAGCAGAATTTTGCATAGTCTTTACCCAGAGTCCCCAAACTTTAATATTTTGCTACATTTGCTACATATCCTCTCTGTATGTATATATTACTGTTTTTTTCTGAAACCCTTGTGTGTTCATTTCAAACATAATACCATTTTACCCCTTAATATTTTAGTGTGTAACTCCTAAGAAAAAATATATTGTCTTAAAGAGCTACCTTAAAACGATAAAATCAGGAAATTACCATTGATACAATGTATAGGCCTTATTCAAAAATTTCCAGTTATCCTGCTAATGTTCTTTATAACAGAAAGCAAATATTCTGGTCCAGGATCCAGTCTGGGATCACACACAGTATTTAGTTCCCATGTCTGTGTAGTGTCCTTCAATCTAGGACAGTTCATCAATCTGGAATAGTCTTTCTTTGTCTTTCATGACCTTGACACTTTGGAAGTATCTGTTTTGTCGAATGTCCTTCATTAACAAACTGAGAAGTTTCCTCATGATTAGATTCATGTTACCAGTTTTTGGCTAGAATGCCACAGAATGATATAGCTGTACCTCATATTAGAGGGTACATGATACAGATTTATCCCATTGCTAGTGATGTTAGCTTTGATTACTTAAGGAAAGTGGTTTCTGCCAAGTTTCTCCTTTGTAAAGTCACTCCTTCATTCTTTGTAATTAATACATATTTTTTGGGGGGAGTGCTCTGAGACTGTGTAAATAACCATTTTCCCATCAGACTTTTATTCACTGGTATTAGAATCCATTAATTCTTTCCTGAAATAATTATTGTGGCACATTTATAATCAGACTTCTTTGCTAAGGAAAAGCTAATACATGAGATATGAGGATAAGACTCGAAATAAGCTCTCTTTCTCACTGAGTCCCTGGGGCATTTGCTGTTGTCATTTGACTCATTTATGCTACTTTGCGATTGGGGAAGACGTATTCCTATCGCTGTGGATAAACCCTGACCCAGGGACAAAGAGGCACAACTTGCCTGAGTCCTAAGTCTCTGAGCCACAAGCCCCAGAGGTGCCTTGTTCTCTTTGTGGGCTGAACAGGTCTCTGGGCAGGTGGGCAGCTTGTGGTCAACACAGCAACCATTTTTTCATTGAACTAGCTCTGAAAATCTGGGAACTTTTGTCTGTACAAAAAACTTTAGAACTACTCAGAATCTTAAAGATCATGACCCAGAGTGTGCAGTGATAAATTCAAGAGCCCACAGTTTCTGGTGCATTTGGCTGTTATCAAAGCCTTGCTTACAGTCTCCTGGGGGTGAAGGAAAGGGATTGCTTTCTATCTTCTTATTTTTCTTTAGGTTGCACATGTTCGGCCCCAGGGGGTATATCTGCTCTTTAGATTTGCCTTCTCCACTAGAGGTGGTTAGCTGTTCTCTGTGTTTTGGCTTTTTTCAAGGGAAATAGGCAACTTTTCTGCTCTGGCTCTCAGTGTAAGACATAAATATTAAACAATTAAAAACTTGAGCAGTTATTCAACATAGGTGTAGTGCAGAGTCACTAGATAGACCTCTATGAGTAAAGGTTTAGCATCTATCATAACATTGGTTTATTCTTTATGGTAATTTACTTTAATGTTGTTTTTCTCAATTAGAAGAACCCAGGTCTTTTTTCTGAGCTGTTAGGTGAAAACAGTTATTTGTACCAGATAACAATATAGGAAAATGTATATACACAGAAAACAATGTTACTGGTAGCGTTACTAGCCAGGTGAATAGGAAAGAACAATTTTGTCAGCTTGCTAAAATGTACATGAAGATGGATTTGATTTTTTAAAATCTACTTAAGATAGTTGGCTTGTTTGTGTTTCATACTTGGGTGAGGCTACTTCTCTCTGGAAACATGGAGATATTTAGTTGATACTGACTTTTTCCAGGGGACTTGCAGGATTTCTTGAATTTTTGGCCTTAGGATATGTTTTTCTTTTATAAATTCCTTTCTTTTCTTTCATGTACATCTTGCTTTCTGGCTCAAGTATTAGATAATTGTTTAATGATTTCTTAGCTGAATCCTTTTAAAAGAAATTACCACTATTTTCTTAATATTTAACCACTGTTAAATATTCCTTTTGTCACACAGTTTGCCACTGGATGGGTGCACATGAATGCACTTAATCAAGAGCAGTTGTGTTGTTTCTTTCTTCAGTGGTAACAGTGTTTATTATAGCCCTCTAAAATTTCTTGAGATATAATTTACATACTATACAATTCACCCATTTATATTGCATAATTCAGTGGGTTTTAGTATATTTTTAGAATTATGCAGCCATCACCATAATCAATTTCAGAACATTTTCATCACCTCAAAAAGAATATCCCATACCCTTTAAGTATCAATTCCCAATTCCTTCATCACCTACCCCCCCCCCCACCATCCCAACAGTAAACAACTGGTAATCTACTTCCTGTGTTTATAGATTCTCCTGTTCTGGACATATGATGTAAATGGAATCTAGTAATATGTGCTCTTTTGTGACTGGCTTCTTTGACCTAGCTTAATGTTTTAAAGATTCATTGATGTTCTACCACATATCAGCACAATGTTGGAGCATGTATAAGTACTTCATTTCTTTTTTGTTGTTTTTGTTTGTTTGTTTGTTTTATTATTTTTTTTGCGGTACGTGGGCCTCTCACTGTTGTGGCCTCTCCCATTGCAGAGCACAGGCTGCAGACGCGCAGGCCTAGTGGCCATGGCTCACGGGCCCAGCCGCTCCGCAGCATGTGGGATCTTCCCGGACCAGGGCACGAACCCGTGTCCGCTGCATCGGCAGGCGGACTCCCAACCACTGCGCCACCAGGGAAGCCCTTCATTTCTTTTTATAGCCAAATAATATTCCATTGTATGGACATACTAAAGTTTGTTGGCTTTTTTTTTTTTTTTTTTTTACAGTTAAGTGTTTTATGTCCTGAGAATTCGTTTTCTTACGTGATGACTCTCCTCCCCCCATCCCACCACCTCTCTTAACTATAAGGAGTCTTGCCAAAACTTGTTCATTGAAAGCTTTCTTCTTAGAATTAGGTTTTTGTTTTTAAACCCAAGTTTCCAGCCTTCTTTAAGACTTACCTGAAGTCTTACCTTTGCCTTTCGACAGTGTTAAAATAGATAGTAGCCACTAATATGCATTATTAGAATTCTTCCACTTTTTAGGACATTTCCCTCTATTCCCCTGTCTCTGGGGATAGGGTAGGTTTTTGTCAAGACCGTATCTTTTAATAGTTTAACTTGAACTACTGGATAAGTTAACTGTACATGATTAAGTATACATTTAGTTATATTAGCATGGCTAACATATCCCTTGGCAACCACCTTTTTCTGAATTTGAGTACTGTTACATACCTCATATAAGTGGAATCATGAAATATTTGTCCTTTTGTGACTGGCTTGTTTCACTTAGCAAAATGTCCTCAAGGTTCATCCACATTGTAGCATTTGCCAGAATTTCCTTCCGTTTTTTTTTCTTTTTTTATGATTTATTTTATTTTTGGCTGCATTGGGACTTTGTTGCTACGTGCAGGCTTTTCTCTGGTTGTGGCGAGTGGGGGCTACTCTTTGTTGTGGTGCGTGGGCTTCTCATTGTGGTGGCTTCTCTTGTTGCGAAGCACGGGCTCTAGGCGCACGGGCTTCAGTAGTTGTGGCATGTGGACTCAGTAGCTGTGGCTCGCAGGCTCAGTAGTTGTGGCACATGGGCTTAGTTGCTCTGCAGCACGTGGGATCTTCCTGGACCAGGGCTCAAACCCGTGTTCCCTGCATTGGCAGGCAGATTCTTAACCACTGTGCCACCAGGGAAACCCCTTCCTTCCTTTTTAAGGCTGAATAATATTACATTGTATGTTTATACCACATTTATTCATCAGTGGACACTTAGGTTGATTCTACCTTTTGGCTATTATGAGTAAGGCTGCTATGAACGTGAACATGGATGTACAAGTATCTCTTCAAGATCCTACTTTCAAATTCTCTTGGATACATATACCCACAAGTAGAATTGTAGGATCATATAATTCTTTTTTTTTTCTTAAAAAAATTTTTTTAAATTTTATATTGGACTACAGTTGATTTATAATGTTGTGTTAGTTTCAGGTGTACAGCAAAGTGCTTCAGTTATACCTATACATGTATCCTTTTCAAATTCTTTCCCATTTAGGTTATTACAGAATATTGAGCAGAGCTCCCTGTGCTATAAGGATCATATAGGTCTATTTTTAATTTTGGGGGGAATTGCCGTACTGTTTTCCACAGTGGCTACACTAATGTACATTCCCATGAAACAGTGTACAAAGGCTTCAGTTTCTCTACATCTTTGCCAACACTTATTTTCTCTTCTCTTCTCTTCTCTCTCTCTCTCTCTCTGTGTTTCTCACTCGTAGCCATTGTAATGGGTGCCACATTGCCCTAATGATTAGTGATGTTGAGAATATTTTCATCTGCGCATTGACTGTTTTTATATTATATTTGGAGAAATGTCTATTCAAGTCCCTTGCCCATTTTTTAATCTGGTTGTTTGTTTTGTTAGAGAGTTGTAGAATTTCGTTATGTATTCTCAGTGTTACTCCCTTATCAAATGTAGAATGTGTAAATATTCTTTGGGTTTTTTTACTCTGTTCATGTCTTTTGATACACCAGTTTAAAGTCTAATTTTTTCCTCTTCTTGCCTGAGTCTTTGGTGTCATATCCAAGAAATCATTACCAAATTCAGTGTCATGAAGCTTTTGCTCTATATTTTCTTCTAAGGGTTGTATAGTTTTAGCTCTTGTATTTAGGTCTTTAATCCACAATTTAGGATTCGATTAAGAAAAACTGGAGAGTCACTGAATAGAACTATTTCTTCTTGCTTGCTCGCTCTCTTGTTTGCTGCCCTTTTGGTCATTGGTCAGAATCTTAGTATTAAAAATGGTATGTAATAACACCATCAGGGGCTTCCCTAGTGGTGCAGTGGTTAAGAATCCGCCTGCCAATGGAGGGGGCATGGATTCGATCCCTGGTCCGGGAAGATCCCACATGTCACAGAGCAGCTAAGCCCATGCGCCACAACTACTGAGCCTGTGCTCTAGAGCCCGCGAGCCACAACTACTGAGCCCATTTGCTGCAACTACTGAAGCCCACACCTAGAGCCCATGCTCTGCAACAAGAGAAGCCACTGCAATGAGAAGCCCACACACCGCTATGAAGAGTAGCCCCTGCTCGCCGTGACTAGAGAAAGCCCGCGGCCAGCAATGGAGACCCAATGCAGCCAAAAATAAATTTTAAAAAATTATATATATATAAAACCTGCCCGGGTTAAGCTGCTAAATATGACAAGTGTTGTACAAGCAGAATTAAATTCTTTTCTATCCTTTGAGATCAATAACTGTAGATATTTGTGTCATTAGGGACCAGCGGATTGGGCTCACTGGTTGGGAATGTTGTTGCTGTTAGGAACAATGACAGTAATGTTTGGGTAGGTGTGTAAGGGATGAAGTTGGTAGAATTATAGTTGTGTAGGACATAAGTATTATTTTTAAACTATATATTTTTTAAAAGGGTTTGGACGTGGCAGAGGGAGAGGGGCAGGAAGATTCTCAACGCAAGGCATGGGGTAAGTCTTAGCCATCCTATTTTTGAAGTTATTACCTTCTCTAGTTTAAAGAAACAATACCGAAAAAGCAAAATCACACAAATAAAATTGTATTGCAGTAGGCCTTAGAGCAGTTTTCTAGCCTTGGCTTTATTGACATTTTGGATTGGATAATAGTTTGTTGAGGTGGTGGGGTTCCCTTTACATTGTAGGATGTTTAGCAACATCCCTGGCCTCTTCCTACTAGATGCCAGTAGCACCCCTCCTCAAGTTGTGACAATCAAAAATGTCTCCAGACATCGCCAAATGTTCCCTGGGAGGGAGGTGCACAGCCACCCCAGTTGAAAACCATTGCTTAAGAGTTATGTTGGTAAATCCAGCAATTGTCTTTGAATAGTAAGTAAATGAAATGTTTTTGTTTTGTTTTGTTTTTTTATGAAAAGCAATCATTTTTATCTTGAATTGTAATAGTGAAGGATGAGTATATTGTTATTAAATAGATGGTATAATCAGTTATTTATTCATTATTTCTGGTTCTTTCACTTTTTGCTGTTATCCAAAACATTAGCTCCCCCTGATCTTTATAAAAAGTTTTTAAGCTTCTTATAGAGGCCATAAGTGGATGACAGTCAAGAAAGGAAAAGTCCTTTGTTTCTCCATATCTCCAGGGCAGCACTGTTGGGGGTCACTGCCTTCAGGTGGTGACTCCTGCCATCTCTGTTTTCTGCCTGAGCTCCCTGTGGACAAAGGAAGGATGAAAACACAGGGAGCAAACTGGCCGGAACATATGAACGTATGTGCCCAACCCAGTAGCTTTAAACGATTTTGTGGATTTTGCTGTCTACTTTAAAAAATACTCTTGTGGTTCTTTTTGTCAGTGACACCCCAATAATGCTGAAAAAAATTTTTTTTAATTCTGTTGTGAAAATTTTAGCAGTGCTATTTAATTTGGCTCTAGTTAGACATCTGAATCATGGGTATTGAGGATTTTAATTTAAAAAGAGGCACTGAACAAAACGTTTTCTTTTTATTTATATCCATCTAAACAAAAAGAATCATATACTTCTACTGTAAAAGGTTCAAATCCAAAATTGGATTCTGACTTCGGAAGAAAAGACCTATTGCCTATTTAAGTCTAGGCTTAGTTGGGAGGGGGTGGGTGGGTTTTTCATTAGAGCCATTACTCTGCCTAGAACTATTATAGGTCTCCACACTTGCTTTAGGATGCAGAGGACAACAATTTAGGAAAGTAGGAGCATCATACAAGAGTGTATGGAAGGTTCTAGCAACCTCTGCTTTTCAGAAGATCTGCATTCCGATGGCGCGACGAATTGTCTATAATTAAATAGGAGAAGGAGGGTGAAGTTTCTTATAGTGGTTCTTAGAAGGGACGGGGCTTGTTTCGGGGAAGATGATGTACAGTTAATTTTGTGATTTGCCTTTATTCTTTATTTCAAACCCAAGGACATTTAACCCTGCGGACTATTCAGATTCTCCATCTATACATGGGTGTGGGACAAAACCGGTAGTTTGGGAAGCTGCTCAGAATGGTGCAGATGAGGGAACTGGTAAGTGTCTATTCTCACCAGAGATGTATTTTAATTGTTTGAGCTGTTAACGTACAAAGGTGACATCAAAGTGTGCTGGTGGAGAAAAATGAAAAACAGGCAGCTGTCCTACCTCTGATACTACTCTTAGCTGATTCTTACCTCCAAAGTTTCTCACTTACAAATCTCATTGGTGATAAAGTATGTGGTTTACCCCTTTTGCACTCTGAAGAAGAGGCTGTAATAAATCTGTGTAAGGCAGTACAAACCACACTCAAATCTCAGTGTCAGGGATATATAGAATTTCTTAGTGCAAGACTTGAAACAAAGTATTTACCATTCATAATGGTGAACACAAATTTGGCCAGATAAAGACGTAGATGATGATAGATGGGTTTAGGGCAACAGTTGCTTTTGCAGATTTTTCTGTGTCTTGCAGTTTTAAGATTTTTTCTTTACTGAAATTCACAGATAAATACTTGTTAATTGACTTATTTATTTAATAAAGCTCTTTTGAAGATTTTCTCCTGATAATATATATTAACTGTTGTGATTATATTTATAAAAACATAATTTGACACTTCGTGAATTATAACCCAAAATATAAAAGTATAGCTCAATAATTAGCTAAAAAAGACAGTTGCCACCATCACAGAAGCACAGCTAACTAGAAATCAAATATACTATCGAGAGGACCAACGAAAGTTATAAAAATGGTAATTTGAAAAGACTAGTATCAATAAAATTGATAAGTTTATTGTGAGACTTATTAAGGGAAACAGAAGAAACATATAATTTGTTGTAGGAATGAGAAAAGGAATATTGATATTAATTATCTTTATAATCTATTATTAATATTATTAAAAATCCTCAGAAGATACTTTGTCAGTAAATTTTTTGCTAACATTTGCAACTACAGATTAATCTCATTCTTCAAAACAACTGTAAAATTTTTAAGTCACAATATTGGAAATCAATTCAGTAAACTACAAGAAGGCTAATATATCATGGCCACATTAAGTTTGTACTTGATATTCAAGTTTAACATTTAAAAAATCAGACGACTCCTAGATATATACCCAAGAGAATGGAAGATACAGGTTCACATAAAAGCCAAATGTCCTTCAGTGGCTGAATGTGTAAGAAAAATTATCCAGATTAGTCAGATACATAGAAACAGAAGTAGACTGGTGGCTGTTGGGGGCTGGGAATGTTTGGGAGAAATGGGGAGTGGCTAGGAATGGGTGCCAGATTTTTTTGGAGCGATGAAAATATTCTGGAATAGGTAGTTATGATTGTTGTACACCTTGTGAATATACTGAAAACCAATCAATTCTGTGCCTTAAAGGTGTGGATTTTATATTATGTGAGTTATATCTCAATAACAAAAGTATTTTTCACCCCTTTAACAGAATAAAGGAGAATCTCCATATCATTTTAATAAGGAAAAGCATTTGACAAAACCCAACATTCATTCCCGATTTCTACAAAAGTCACAGCAGACCTCAAAATTAATAGTGATGTGTAGAATATTTTTCTTTTGTAACAAGATCAAGGGGCTTACTCTCACTACTCTTACCTTTTTTTTTTTTTATTTAAATAAAGGCAAAAGATTTAGTCGAACTGAAGAGAAACAGGAGGATTACTCTCATTATTTCTATTCACCCCTGTACCAGAGGTCATAACCACTGAGACAAAGATTGAAAAAGAAAAGAAGGGTTGGAAAGGGAGGAAAACACCTGTCATTTCTGGCAATGATATAGAAGAATCTATAGATAAATTAATGAAATTAATTAGGAAGCTTTAAACAGTGTAGATAGTTGACAGGTATTATTTCTATAAACCATCAACAAAGAGAAAGTGGAAAAAAAATTAGTGGCCTCAAAAAATATCAGATGCTTATGAAGAAGTCTAATGATGTGCAAGGTAAGACTTCTAAATGAAAATATAAATTATAAAATCTTACAGTAAAATATAAAATTGAGTGTTTGAAGAAGCATTAATAAACAGAAGGATATACCATTTATAGTAGTACAAAAACATGAAGCACTTAGGTATAAATCTGACAAAATATGTGCAAGATTTGTATGTTGAAAATTATGCAACATGATGATAAATATCAAAGATGACCCAAAAAGGGAGCAAGATACTCAGTGTTTATGAGTTGGAAGATTCAATATTATTGACATGTTATTTCTCCCCAAATTGATATACAGGATCAGTACAAGTTCATTCAAAATCCTAGCAGATTTTTTGTGTGTCAGCAACTTGATTCTAAAATTTTTATGGAAAAGTATAGGTACGAACATAGCCCAAACAGTTTTGAAAACTAACAGCGTTCAAAGATTCACACTCCTTGATTTCAAGAAGTTACCCTAAAGGTACAGTAGTCAAGACTATGGAATTGGCAAAAGCACAGAGATAGATCAATTATATAATAGCAAATCTAGAAATAAACCCACAGATACAATTGGTTTTGGACAAAGGTTCCAAGGCAATTCAATGGCATACATTATTACTGTTTATAAAAAATAACCACAAGTGGATAGTAGTTCTACATGTGAAACCTGAAAGCACAACTTCTAAAGAAAATACAGGGCAAATCTTAGCCACCTTGGATTAAGCAAAAATTTCTTACATAGGGCATAATAAGCATGAGTCTAAAAGAAAAACATGGTTCTTCGGAAGAGAATGAAGGAGCAAGGCATAGTTTAGGAGGAAGTATTTATTTTAAACCTCTATTTGAAAAGGGACTTGTATACAGAATGTGTAAAAAATTATCACAACTTGTTGAGAAGAAAACAAACAACCTAGTAAAATGAGCAATTAAAAATGAACAAAAAATGAAAAGTTGTGGAAATGGATGGTGATACTGGTTATATCACATTGTGAATTAATCAATGCCAGTGAACTGTACACTTAAAAAGGTTAGCATTGGGCTTCCCTGGTGGCGCAGTGTTTGAGAGTCCGCCTGCCGATGCAGGGGATACGGGTTCTTGCCCCGGTCCGGGAAGATCCCACATGCCATGGAGCAGCTTAGCCCGTGAGCCATGGCCGCTGAGCCTGTGTGTCCGGAGCCTGTGCTCCGCAACAGGAGAGGCCCGCGTACCGCAAAAAAAAAAAAAAAAAAAAAATTAGCATGGTAAATTTTATTTACCACATAAACATTATTTTACCACAATACAAACTTGACATAGAACGGTATACACATTCTGTATCTGTGTCAGTTTTTTTGCTATTACATTTTACTGGAATTATGTGAGATGTAATCATAGGGGGAGACTGGGTGAAGGATAACTTCTTGTGAATGTATAATTATTTCAAAATAAAAAGTTAATGAAAAATGAGCAAATGATTTGAACATATGCTTCACAAAGGAAGATATATGGATGGCAGTAAGCACACAAAAATGTGCTAATCATCATTGGTCATTGGGGAAGTACAAATTAAAACCACAGTAGGCTACCACCTTTCATCCATTAAAATAGCTTTAAAAGAAAACTGACAGTTCCAAGTGTTAGTGAAGGTGACGGAGTAACTCGAACTCCTATGTTCCTGGTGTGAAAGCATACATATACTATACAGTCTTACAATCCCAACCCTAGGTTTTTACTGAAGAGGAATGAAAACACCCACACAAAGACCTGCATGTGATGTTTATAGTGGCTTTATTTATAACCGTCACTGATTTTTAAATCAGATGTTTGAAACAGAATCTTGAATTAGTCCATTAACTACTATTTTTCTTTTTTCATATTCCTCCATCTCTTCTTCCTTCTCCTTTTGTCTTTCTCTTCCCTCTCATTCCTCTTATTTTCATTTAGAGTAGCAGAATATGTTCGATGCAAAATACAGTTAAAAGATGTCATCTGATGGAGTGCTGGCTATTTCTCTAGAGGCCTCACAGAATGGTATTGTCTTGATAACACAGAGTTCTGAGTCTAGCCCACAGCCTCATAGACTCAGAAACCTGACTTGACAGGATAATAATCAAATCCATTCCCTAGAGTCAGAATCAAACATTACCCAAAATAGAAAGACTGAAGGATAGTCAAACTGCTAATTTATAAATTTACTAAGAACATACCTTTTAAACAGATTGGAATGTTTTCTTTGACAAGTGGGAAGGGAGCTTGGTGAACATGGGAATGAGAACAAATATAATTGATGTAAATTGAATGTTCAAGATCTGTCTGGCTGTTAAGGTTCATAGTTGGACCATAGCAGTGTGTCATAGCATGGATTGCAGTAAGTTTCTTTTTCCTTGGACACACAGCATATACTTAGTTTGATGCTTTCCCTCCTTTGTTTAATTTGCTGACCAATTTCTCTTCTGATGAATACCTTAATTGTTGTGATATGTTAAAACCTTCCATTTTACATTGATCCACAGAACTGGCATCAAATGCTCAAAATGTAGCTCAGAATCTGCCAAACAAAAATTCTTTTGGACTCAAAGGTATGAATTTTTTTTTATTATTTCTTAGTTAAGAATCTGATAAAATGCTTAAAATATCTTCCATTTTTATCAAGGCTAGCTAATAAAAATTCAAGATGAATGTTTGTAAACTATATTTTTACAACTACTTGATAAAATAATTATCAGCTTTTGATAATGGAAGTGTTTTTCACATTGGCCTTCAAGGTGACACAGATTTTTGCATCACTGCTGTCCTTTTTTCTACAAGGCTGCCTTATATGTCCTTTTGATAGAGGGCTAACATCAAGTTAAACTGAACATAAAGCATACATCTCAAATTTATTGTTTTAAGCTAGAAATAAATTAATGTCATTGAATTTTTCTCATATGTTTGATATGAAGGTCTGTAGGTCTACAATGGGGAGCAAGGTCTTCCTGTAAAATTTTAATATTCCAAAATAAGATTTTAGGACCTGACTCTGTATTCTTCTGTATCTAATGTCATGTAGTTTTTAGAGTCCGTGTATCTAGGGTGGGTCACTGTGACAGCTTGACCCTGGCTGCTGACATGGGGGCTTCCCCTCTGTTGCTTGACATAACACCTTACCATGTTGGACTTCTGCTTACAATTTCATACGTTGTCTTCTGCCTGCTTTTAAACGTACTCAGGGGGCTTCCCTGGTGGCTCAGTGGTTAAGAATCCACCTGTCGGTGCAGGGGACACAGGTTCAAGCCCTGGACCAGGAAGATCCCACATGTCGCAGGGCAGCTGAGCCCGTGCGCCACAACTACTGAGCCCACGCTCCCTAGAGCCCTAGAGCTGCAACAAGAGAAGCCACCGCAATTAGAAGCTTGCGCACCGCAATGAAGAGTAGCCCTGGCTTTCTGCAACTAGAGAAAGCCTGTGTGCAGTAATGAAGACCCAATGCAGCCAAAAATAAATAAAAATAAAATAAGTAAATGTACTCAGCTTCTCATCCTCTTCTACATGTCTAAGTTTGCATTTTAATTATTTTCATAATACTCCTTTCTAAGTGGTAGGCCAGTCTCTTTACATATCATGTATAAGAATGTGTGTTTTAAATTAGTATCACTGAATTGTACACTTAAAAAATGATTACTGTAGTAAATTTTATAAGTATTTTGCCACAACTTATACATTTTTGGGGAAAAAAAAAGGATGTTCTGAACTTTAGGTTAATTTTAATATTTTATAATTTTTTGTAATGCCTCATCATTGTTTCTCTCCCCTGGAATATCCCTTCTTTTTTTTTCTTTTTTTTTTTTTAAATTTAGGGCTTCCCTGGTGGCGCAAGTGGTTGGGAGTCGTGCGGGTTTGCGCCCCGGTCCAGGAGGATCCCACGTGCCGCGGAGCGGCTGGGCCCGTGAGCCATGGCCGCTGATCCTACGCGTCCGGGGCCTGTGCTCTGCGGCGGGAGGGGCCACAACAGTGAGAGGCCTGCATACCGCAAAAAAAAAAAAATTTTTTTCATTCATTCGTTTATTTATTTGGCTGCACCAGGTCTTAGTTGCGGCATTCGGACTCTTAGCTGAGGCATGCGGGATCTAGTTCTCTGACCAGGGATCGAACCCGGGCCCCCTGCATTGGGAGCGCAGAGTCTAACCACTGAACCACCAGGGAAGTCCCGAATATCCCTTCTTAAATATCTGTTCAGATGTTTTCCAGCCTTCAAGGTTTTTGCTATGATTCATCTTCCCCATATAGTTTCTCTTAGCATTCTAGCTTTCCATAACTTTTTCATCCTGTAAATTTCCAGTGTATTCCAGTGTATTAATCAGTGTATGTAATTTATATATCATTCAGTAATATACTACCCTGATCACCCCCTAAATTTTTACTTGTCTTTTCAGTGAGATATGACTTTGATACCTAGCATCATGCTTTCTTTACATGTAGGCTTTTAACCCAGTATTAGTTGGTTGATGATTGATGATGAAAGGTTCCTAAGGAAAATTCATCATAAATTGTTTCCCGTTATAATCTTAGTTGCTTTGAAGGTGAAAGTTTTATGAATGATTTTTGAGGCTTTTTCTGTTTCTTGACTAGAGTGTTCCTAAATCTGCTTAGAATGAGCCTCAGCTTTTTATAGAATTTGCAGTCTTTAGAGTACTGTCTCCTATGATGAATTTGACAGCATGAACACAGGGTGAGTTGGATGGAGGTGGCACCAAGACCACTATGTACCAGCCATCTTTGAAATTAGTCCACTTGTAAACTTTTAAAACTATGCATGTACTTAGACAAAAGTCTTGAAGGAAATATAGTAAAAGGTTGGAGATTATAAGTATTTAAGAAAGGCACTAGTTAGTACTTAAGAAAGGAAGATGATAGTGAAGTATAGGTGGATGGCTTGCCTTGGATTCATTTAGCTTTGTGTATAGTGTGTGAAGAGGCCTGTGCAGGGGTCTGGAGATCCAGGTTTCAGTACTGATTTCTGACTGGGACTAATTGCACCTTGTGTTTCTTCACTTAAACTATTATGTCTTTCTGCTTTCGTTTATGAAAATATTTAATTAAAAGAGATGTTTTGGGGGCACATAAATTGATAGTTTTGTGACATTTCTGGACAAATTATGGAAGCCATTTAAAGATATGATAAATTAGCCAAAACAAAGGATCATATTGTCAGTTCATATAGTGAAACCTGGGACTTCCCTGCTGGAACAGTGGTTAAGAATCCGCCTGCCAATGCAGGGGACACGGGTTCGAGCCCTGGTCCAGGAAGATCCCACATGCCACGGAGCAACTAAGCCTGTGTGCCACAACTACTGAGCCTGCACTCTAGAGTCTGTGAGCCACAACTACTGAGCCTGCGTGCCACAACTACTGAGCCTGCGTGCCACAACTACTGAAGCCCGTGCGCCTAGAGCCCGTGCTCCACAGCAAGAGAAGCCCCCGCAATGAGAAACCTCCACAATGAGAAGCCCATGCACTGCAATGGAGAGTAGCCCCCGCTCGCTGCAACTAGAGAAAGCCCGTGCACAGTAATGAAGACCCAATGCAGCCAAAAATAAATAAATAAATTTATTTTTAAAAATATTGAAACCTTTATCTATCAAGCTTTACTGTTATTTCAAGGATACATGCGGTTGAGAGGGACAGAAGAGCAGGGAGTTCTTCCTGCAATGCATGTGCTCTGTGATCCACAGTATACATGAAGTCTCTAAGTGGTGTGTGTAGGTTTCTCACACACCAGAGAATGTTTTCAGGTTTGAAACGTCTCCGTTTTACAATCACAGAGTAGCATATCTTGGGTGGTATTTTACAAGGAGCCATACTCCATAAATCCATAGATTCTACTTTTGTTTGCCATGATCAATCTTAAATTAGGGACATCCTATTGAAAGCATTCCATAGAAAAGGACTATTTCTTAGGTGACACCATCAGTTTAGTTATTAGGTTATTGACATGATTCCAAGGAAGTTAGATCTGTTCATCTGCCTTTTTCCTTCAGGGGTACACCCTTCCTTTTCCCACACACAAACCTCATTGTAAGTCAGATGCTCAACTTATTTCTTCCCATTGAAGGAACTGAAAATATTCACAATCCTACTTCCTGATGGTGGTTATAGTTAGTATCTTGGTGTGCTTCCTTTTAAAAGCATTTTATCTGGGTATGTGTTTGCACGTATGCTTTAAGATAATGGGAATATACTTATACAGAATTGCTAAGCACTAATGTCAGCATATCTGAACTCATATGCTTTTCTTTAAAACATTTAATTGTTTTATATATAAGTGATTGTTCTGTAAGAACTGTTTGAGCACATTTTCTGTACCTGTTCATCAGGAGTTAATAGCCACAGACTTTATATGAATAGGACTAATGTTTAGCTTTGCTGGAGACCTATTAGAAAACCATACAGTGGAACTAATATAAAAAGCATACTTCTCGGGTCTTTCCTGATGGCACGGTGGTTAAGAATCCGCCTGCCAATGCAGGGGACACGGGTTCGATCCCTGGTCCAGGAAGATCCCACATGCCGCGGAGCAACTAACCCCTTGTGCCACACCTACTGAGCCTGTGCTCTAGAGCCCATGAGCCACAACTACTGAGCCCAGGCGCTCTAGGGCCCACGTGCTGCAACTACAGAGCCCGCATGCTCCACAACCAGGGAAGCCACTGCAATGAGAAGAGTAGCCCCTGCTCAGCGCAACAAAGCCTGCGCACAGCAACGAAGACCCAATACAGCCAAGAAAAAAAGAAAAGCATACTTCTCTAAATTTGATAATCCACCTGAAATGAGGGCCCAAAGCAGAGCTGCCTTATACTGAATTGTGTTCTCTTTTAAATAATATATATCATAAGGAACTCCTTGTTAAACATATTTATTTGTACTGTGCCATACTTTCTTTCTTAAGGCAGAATTGCTTGGATATCATCCAAAAGCAATCTGAGACATTGCTTTTGAGTTTTTTTTTTATAAATTTATTTATTTTATTTATTGTTTTTGGCTGTGTTGGGTCTTCGTTGATGCACGTGGGCTTTCTCTAGTTGCGGTGAGCGGGGGCTACTCTTCGTTGCAGTGCGCGGGCTTCTCATTGCAGTGGCTTCTCTTGTTGCGGAGCATGGACTCTAGGTGTGCGGGCTTCAGTAATTGTGGCTCACGGGCTTCAGTAGTTGTGGCTCGCGGGCTGTAGAGGGCAGGCTCAGTAGTTGTGGCACACGGGCTTAGTTGCTCCGCGGCATGTGGGATCTTCCCAGACCAGGGCTCGAACCAGTATCTCCTGCATTGGCAGGCGGATTCCCAACCACTGCGCCACCAGGGAAGCCCCTGCTTTTGAGTTTTTGTGGATAGTACTTAGCCAAGTTGCATTTGAAAACATGACTGATTTTCTTGAGATAGATTGAGCCTCATATTTCTTGGATTGTAAACTATATCGCTAATGGTATATGTGATATATCTTGTGCCGTACACAATAGAGAACCACTTGGAATCAGACATTATATGACTTTGTGGTGTAAACTGTGATTGTCAACAGGGGCCTGGAAGAATTCTGTGGACGAGTGGACAACGGAAGACTGGACTGAAGATGTAAGTGTTTACACTTAGAATCACAGACTTCTGTGATTACCATGTTGCTTTTTTTTTAGCACATGCTTCTCAGAAGGAAGTTGGTGTTTTCAGGTTTTTGAGAAACTTGGTTTTAAAGCAACCGTTTAAAGATGACCAGGTGTTGGGACTTCCCTGGCGGTCCAGTGGTTAAGACTCTGTGCTTCCAATGCAGGGGGCACGGGTTCAGTCCCTGCTCAGGGAACTAAGATCCCACATGCCACGTGGTGCGGCCAAAAAAAACACCAAGTGTTAAATGGGAGTGACATCATTTTTTTCTCTATCTTTGTTTTATTTGGCCTGATAACTAGCTGATGCACTTATCCTGGCCTGTGAACGATACTTACTCTTTATAACCTTTTTATTAAAGGAGACAGTCTATGTTTGGGGTTTATAGTTGAAATTAACCTGAATAAATCATTCTGATTCTAGGCCCAACCAATTCCCTTTCAACTAGACTGGCTCTTTTTGTATTCATTTATTCCACAGACATTTTTGAATATACTGTACTAGCTTCTGGGTAGTGTTGATCTCTAGGTTCTGTGTTCAGCATAAGATATCTTAACCATTTTTCTGTTTCACTCTTAAGGCCCAGAACAAAAGTATGTACATGTTAGAGAGTTACAGCTGACATTGGAAGGCAGAGAATAAAGGGTTTACAAGTATTGACCTTCAAAATTCCATAAAGTGACCCAGACTTTGAAATTTTATTTTTCTTTTTGAGATTATTCCCCCTCTCCCCATTTTGTACTCACAAACATTTTTTGAAAAGAAACAAAAGTGCACTTGTGCTTTCTTTCTTTTTAGCAACTATTTTATCTGACTTGTTAGGGAGTGAGCTGGGTAGGGTATGAAAAAGAAAGATATGCTCATTTGATTGGAATTTTGGAAATTTAGGGTTTTTTATTTTCTTCTGCTACATACTAACCATAAGTCCTTGGGGTATGATGTCAGCGGGCTCTCTGTTACCTGTAATCTGAGGAGACTGAACTAGATGGGTGGCTATTAGAATCAGTGGAGGGATGGTACCAGTGATGATAGGAAGTGAGGGTGAGCAGCCTGTGGACACCATACCTTATTTCAAACAGAGCTGTCCTTTTAAGTGTTTTGTGTTACTAGAATTTTTGCTAAGAGTTTGTTGGGAGAAAAAAAGGCTTCCAGAGCTTAAAGCTTTATATCTCCTTGCCTGTTGTCTGGGTCAGTAGGCAGGTTAGAAAGTCAACAGGCTGTCAGAGGGCAGATGACCCGTATTCAGATTCTAGCTGGGTTGACCTGTTGACCTCAGTGAGGCATCTTTCCTTTCTGAGCCTCCTATTTTTCATCCCTAAAACGAATATCATAATAACTGTCATCCCTAACTGATGGGATGTTTCTGTGCTTCAGATGAGGTCTTATGATGTAAGTCTGCTAACAAGCAGTTCAAATGTACACACATATAGGCAGTAATATTCTGCTGTATAGACCATATTGAATCACAATATAATTACTGAAAAGAATTACAATAGGGATTTGGGCATCTTTTCTCAGGAAATATCAAAATTACTTCAAAGTTTTCTGACAAATACAAAGTAATGGTGATTGAAAGGTAAGTAATCTAAAATGCAAATCCTAAATTCCTTCTAGAGCTTAGGAGAAGAAAACTGCAATTTTCTGTACTCTACCGGGTTAGATAGGATTTCAGTGATAAATGTAGTTCCCATTTTCCTTGAACTTGATATTTTCAAGACTTTAGGTCTACTCTGTTGTTACTTTTAATAGAATTACTCCTTAATTGCTTCTCTCTTTGTCTTAATTTAATTTGTAAGAATCTTTAAGGCAAAAATGGATTCCTTAGAATTCTTAAGATACTACCTTGGATTAGGGTACAGCATAGCATAAGCCTTTCTTGTTGAAACAGTATCATCAGTTCAGCACTCTTGTTTTTACGGAGAATGGACATCTGTCTGCTCTGCCCCTGCCTTAATATCAGCGTCTTAGGAAGTCTGATTTTATGCCGGGTTTCAGAGTTCTGAGACATTTAGCGTTGTTAAGAATTACAGCAGTCTTGGAATAGCATTTTCATTAATTTTTCACATTATGTCATTAGATCAACAATATCAGCCTTTAAAAGCCCATGCCCCACTTTGAAAACATAAAAAGAGTCTGCCTTTCAACAGTGTCAGCTGAGGTTTCAAGAAATTTTATCCTGTGTGCCTTAAAAGTACCTTAAAACAATATGCATGAATCTCAAAACAATTACGTTGAGTCAAAAAAGTCAGACAAAAAAGACTGTATGTTTAAAAATTCCACTTAAAATTCTGGAAAACACAGCCTAATCTGTAGTGACAGAAAACATTCCGGTGGTTGCCTGGGGACGAAAGTGAGTGCTCGAGGAATTGATTGCACAGGGACAGGAGCAAACTTTTAGGGTAATAGATACGTTCATTGTCTTGATTTGGTGATGGTCTCACGGAGTATACCTATGACACAACTCATTCAGTTATTCGGTTTGAATATTCGCAGTTTATTGTATGAGTTACACCTCAATAAAATTATTTTGATAAAAACAGTAAGGAAATCTATGACTAGTAAACCTATTACTAATAAACAAAATACTAAAACCATCTGTGTTTGGGGAAAGAGAATGTCAATTATTTTGCCTTTTCAAACTTTCCTACTCCTTTTTGGTGTTTATAGTAACATTGGTGGTGGTTTTTATTGGTGTTCTCATTTTATATAATGTGAAGTAGAATCGTGAAACTGGGACTTGAACTATGGCACAAGGGTCTGGCTTTACTACTTCACTTTCTTGTTGCGCTGATGTGGAATTCTTTTGTGGGATTATCAATCTAAATCTATCTTCATAAGAAAATGATGTGCCATAATCACTTGTATATTTCTTTTCCTTTGACCACCTTTTGGGTGAACTAGAATAAGAGTACCAGTGACTAAAAATTGTCAGGAATTTGATACATTTTGATTAAAATAAGATTAAAATATTTTTAATCCTTTCATAACAGCTTTCTGAAACAAAGGTCTTCACTTCCTCAGCTGCTCCAGCAGAGCATCTTGTCACACCTGGGCAAAGGTAAACGCTTTCCCCCACCTTTTGTTTTCTAGTCAAAGCATCATTGAAATTGCTTGCCTCAGGAGAGTTGTTTTCTTCCTCAGATCTCTTTCTATATTTTACCCTTTTCTTGACTCTCTTTCTGTTTTTTCTCTTTTTTGTGTACGACTTTTATTTTATCCCTAACTTACTTGGTGAGCTGACAGAGCCTCCATCATTTCCTAATTTGTTGTAATCACTGATGAATTAAAATAGCAGTTATGTTTGTGTTAGAATTTGTGACAGAGATAATGTTAAATCTATTTAATGGTTCTTTTTTTACTTTTGTAAGCATACTGTTTTTGACAGACAAACTTAACAGAACTATCCTTTGGTTTCTTCCTATAATACCATTTATTTAGACCTTCTCAGGGTAGTACAAACTTCTCATTTTATATGGGTTCTACTAGTTTTAATCTACTGATTTCATAGATTACAGAAAAGGAAGGAGCTTTTGTGGTAATAGAAACATTGTTAGAATGTGTGCAGAACTGAATTATTGAAAAGCATTTATTTGCATCCTAGTGTTTACAATAACTCTAAAAACCTTTGATTATGGTTTCAAAATGCAGTGATCTAGAAGGATGAGAGCTTTGATATATATGACATCTGAGCATTGAAGACAGTTTTGAACCCAACATGCTCAATCTCTTGCTAAATGTGATGGTTATAAGACTTCATTATAGGGAAATAAAAACGATCAAAGGTTATGTCTTGCAATATATTTTGTGAATTGCTCAGAATTTCTTCTTAAATGGATATAACTTCTGCATTGTATTTAGTACTCAATGAATTTGATAGGATCATTTTCATTTGAAAAATAAGAAATGGACCTTTTCAGTGGTTATTTTTCAGAAGACAGTGCTGGACTGTTTTTCATGCATATGTCTTATCAATCTTTTGGAATCGAACTTGGTTCTGGTTTTTTTAGTAATGGAACTTTTAAGATGGGTCATATGTAATATAACCACCATGGATTTGTATCCCTAGAATTAGGCTGTCATAAGTTAGAACATTACCTTGGGGTCCAAAATACGAGATTCCATAACTTCAATCTGGTTATGGGAACATGAGAGTTGGTAGTGGATAAGGAGAGAAACTTAGGCCTAGGAACTTTGCTATATATCACAAGTGAGTTTTGAATTATTTGACCTTGCAGAATCTGCCTCACTGACATGGTGAGAGTTTCCGTTAGGAGAACTGCCTGGGAACTGGCCTTTAAAAAGATTTAATGGAGCAAATTACCATGTTAGGTCATCCTGTGGAGAAATTAGTGGCTCATTCCCATGTCAGGTAGTATATTACTTGGAAGATCACTTCTTCCTCATGCTTTCAGGTTTTAAGACCATGATTCTCAAATTTGAATCTCTGTCTTTCTGGGGACATTATAAGAATTCTAGTTAACAGAGTATTTGTTAATACATTGTGCATTTTTTCCTAAATATTTAAGAGAAATTATATGAGATTTATATAAATGTAAATATATTATTGGATAGAATGCAGAACTTATAGGAATATTTATGATAAATGTCAGACTGCTTCAGTGGTCGAGTACGGCTTTGGTCCTCATTCCTCAAAAATATGGATTCACTCTCCTTTAGGAAAGTTTAAGAGAGACTGGTTTCAAGTGATAAAGGGAGCCAAATATTCTAAAGGAAACAAGCCAAACTTGAGAGAACTGTTTAAGTGTACTCAGTTGCTCCAGGTTTTCAAATCAGTTGTCATTGTGCCATTTCTGTGGAAACATCTTAATGCACCTTTTCGTTTCTCTTCTCTGCAAAGCCCTGTTTCAGTCTCTGTGGCTTGGTGTGCCTTATTGGGGAGGAGGAGTGTGTGGCGGATGATTGATTCCCTGCTTTTGGCTCCCTTAAACTCCAGTTTCCAAAGGTTTTCGTCACTGGGATTATTTTTAGCATGAACTTATTATTACTTTATATTGACTCACTTCTCAAATTCATTTTTTTGGTGAGATTTGCTTATGACTCATTCTTCATTTGCTTTTTGTCTGCTTAGTGTTGATCTGGTAGCCTTGCTCCAGAAGCCTGTTCCTCACAGTCAAGCCTCAGAAGTCAACTCCTTTGAAACTTCCCAACAGCAGGGCTTTGGCCAAGCCCTTGTCTTCACAAATTCTCAGCACATCAGTCAGATGGCACAAGGGACTGGCAGCTCCACTGCTGTCAATCCCTACCCACCTCAGAGTCTGGTAACTCACTTTTATTTCAGTATGGGATTTTAAGGAATGTACCCATGAACAAATGTATTCTAGAATGACACATGCCTTGTGATTATTTTTTACATATAAAAATTTCTACACTAGATCTCAGTCCAGAAAACAATGATGTGATAATTTCCAAGCACATATCTGATGATGCCATGTGGAATTCAACTACTGAGTTTTCTGGATGAAGATAAAAATACTTCTTTATGATTAGTTGAATTATGAATTAGTTTAGTCATAATCATTTAGTTAGGCATCCTTCTTACTAATGATTTTTTTTCTTGGATTTTGTTTCAAAGTCTGTCTCTATACTTAAGATGTTAAAATTTTCCTTTGCTTTCCAGTTTACTTAAATGCTAATGTTTGTGATTATTGGCTTGCTAATATGCAAGAATAGTTCTTTCTAGGTCCACCTAGGTTCTTACATTTTTTGCATTTTTATTTGTTATTCCAAAAAATTATGTAGTAGAGGCCCTTAAAAATTTAAATGCGTTTTCAGTGGAACAGTGTCATCTGTTGCTGCATATATGACTCTGGCTCCCATAAGAATTAAACTCCCATCAGAAAGAAGTTCAGGAACCTTTAGTGAAGCATATGAAGAGAGGTGATGGGAATAAAAGAGCATAGAATGTGAAAGAATGTAGCTGCAGAATGGTGAACTCAAGTCCCTATCCAAGTGTGGGCAGTTCTGAGGTGGCAGAGGGGAGGTTGGAAGGACTATAAACACAGATCCACAGCTTTCCCTAGTGACAATTACTTTGGTTCATTCTTTGCTGTGTTTTACCTGAAATCTACAGTTGAGAAATGGAATTTCTTATGAATACGATCTATGATAATCACCCTCTCCCACTTGACTCAAAATCCTTTGCTGTTCCCTAAAAAAATGGAGAATTGAATATGTAAACTTTTCATTGCTATCTTTTACTCTACATAGTCATGTCATGTCAAGTATAACAGGCTTGGGAACTTGACATTTTTAGTGCCATTGTTGATAGTGTTTGAGAGGGTATCCATGCTTGAAGTCGGACAGGCCCAAGGCAGGGTGCTGTCTCTGTTTTGAGATGGCCCAGTAATACCCCTGAGTTTGATTGAACCATCCAATTCCTTTCCTCCATCTGCCACTGGTATACTGATGTGATGTCCTTGCTGACTTGCTGGAATCATAGGCCACTGAGAGCGTAGATAAGACGTGAGTTGAGTTTTTGTTTTTGTTTCTGTTTTTTACAGCATCCCCCAGGTATGTTGCTTTTTGTTGTGGACAACATCTTGAGAAACTGGAGTAAGAATTGTTTGTTTAGCATATTAGAGCAGTGGTTCTCAACCCTACTATACTTTAAAAAAAAATTATTTTTATTTATTTATTTATTTGGCTGCATTGGGTCTTAGCTGCGGCACGCGGGATCTTCATTGCGGCATGCGGCATCTTTCATTGCAGCGCGCGGGCTTCTCTCTAGTTGTGGCGTGTGGGCTCTAGAGCGCGCAGGCTTAGTTGCCCCACGGCATGTGGGATCTTAGTTCCCCAACCAGGAATTAAGCGTCCCCTGCGTTGGAAGGCGGATTCTTATACCACTGGACTACCAGGGAAGTTCCAACCCTACTGTACTTTTATAACCATTGGAAAACTTAAGTTAATAACAACATTAATAATGATAATAATGATAAAATTATACCAGATTCTACACAAGACCAGTCAGAATCTTTGTGCTTGGGAGTTGGGCACTCGTGTGTGCTTATGTATATGTGAGTGCATGTGCACAAGTGTACCAATAGACACATTTGTAAACTGCCCCCATTGATTGAAATGCGTAGGTGGAATTAAAGTCCTGTGCTAAGTGTTACCTAAAGCAAGATGCTAGTCATTGATGCAGTGATGTCATCGTGTTGTGAAACACACAGAAAGTGCATTAAGATTAAATACTGAAACAGGATAGAGATTAGGTAAGAAAAGAGAGAAAGAATAGAAGCATCATCCAGGAAGCCTTTATTGAGCAAGTAGGCTTGAGCTGGGTTTTGGCGGATTTATAGCAACATAAGAGTAGGTAGCAGGCAGCATGAGCACAGAATCAGGAGTAGCAATAAGTAATGTTAGCACAACTGTTCTAATAGAAGCAGATTCTGTGTTTGATGTGCAATAAGTGCCGACAACCTAGTTTTGGAGAATTTGGATACCTTTAGAACAACTGGGATAGATAGTCCATGCCTTTGGAAATTGATAGCAGAAATAATTCCGCTCTCTAGATCTGACCTCTTGATGGAATGCAGATCATTTCTCTTTTTAACCTTTAAGATGGTTATGGAAAGGTTTGTTTTTTTTAATGTTTGCTTGTTTACTTATTTATTTATTTATTTATTGACCACACTACACGGCATGTGGGATCTTAGTTCCCCAACCAGGGATCGAACCTGTGCCCCCCTGCAGTGGAAGCACGGAATCTTTACCACTGGAACGCCAGGGAAGTCCCTGCAAAGTTATTTTTGACAAAGGACTTAACCTTTCCAGAAACTGAATGATTGTGATAAGTAAAAATGCAGTTGATCTGCCACTGTATGTTGTCTAGTCATAGGCTTTCATTCGCATTGGGAGCGTATTTGGTGTAGTTAGTCATCTAAACACCTTGAAATAAACACAGCAGTGTCCAGGGAATCTGCTCAATACACAGATACCACCTGTGTAATTCATATCTGATTTTGGAATACGAACTTTTTAAGTAAGTACTGCGAACTGCGTCTGATCTTGCAGGATGACCTGATGGCTGATATCTCTGTGACTAAACCTATTAAAAACGTTAAAAAGTTAAAGACTGTATTTTGTTTTTCAGGCTTGTCTCTGTCGTTTTATTCATGGTATTTCTCTTTACTTAAAAAAAAAAGTAGTATTGTGTTTGTGAACTTGTGACATCACTTTTTAAATAAAAATCAATTTCTTAAAATCTAGGGGAAATATTCCCCTTCCCTCTAACCTCTTTTTTAAATTTATTTATTTATTTATATTTTGCTGCGTTGGGTCTTTGTTGCTGCGCACGGGCTTTCTCTAGTTGTGGTGAGCAGGGGCTACTCTTCGTTGCGGTGCACGGGCTTTTCTTGTTGTGGAGCATGGGCTCTAGGTGCGCGGGCTTCAGTAGTTGTGGCACGTGGGCTCAGTAGTTGTGACTCACAGACTTAGTTGCTCCGCAGCATGTGGGATCTTCCTGGACCAGTGATCGAACCCATGTCCCCTGCATTGGCAGGTGGATTCTTAACCACTGCACCACCAGGGAAGCCCCCTCTAACCTCTTATATCAGAATCAGGAAGGACTGTTGGATTTATGTCGTCAGATCTTGTTACATAGTAATGTTTTCATGTAGTATTTACTCAGATGGTTCTTACTAATTCAGAATGTTTTAGGTTATAATTTTTAAAATCCTTGTGAAAATACATGGCGTGTTTTAGAGCCTGTTGTAGAAATTCTGCATTGCTGAGGACTTTTGCTTTTCTTTCCCTTTAAAGTCATCCATCCTTGGTTCAGGATTTGGAGAGCTCGCACCTTCCAAAATGGCAAACATCACCAGCTCCCAGATTTTGGACCAGTTGGAAGCTCCGAGTTTGGGCCAGTTTACCACCACCCCAAGTTCACAGCAGAATAATACAAGTCCTCCCACAACCGCTTCTTCTTGGGACCTCAAGCCCTCAGCATCCCAGTCCTCAGTCCTTAGTCATTTTGGTAAGTGTGTATTTTGGTAAGTGTGGTGGTTTGCCCCTAGTGAGGACATGCCGAACATTAGCAGAGCAGTTTGACTTTTGCACACTAATGTGGATTTCACCAGACATATTTCTTTTTTAGTAGAACTTCTGCAGAGTTGCTGAGTTAAATCAGTCAGCTTGACATTGTATAAATACCTGCATTTATTTGTTAATATTAGTAGTAGTAGTAAGTACATACCTTGAAGAGACGTGCCAAAGCATGGGAATAGTCATGCAAATATAAGGAAACAACACTTTGAATAAATGCCTAGACAGATTTTTTGAGCTTTATTAGAATAAGAAGGTGGAATGTGGACAACACTTTAAATCACATCCTCTGGTTGCTTTCTGATTCTAACACATGCATGTATCCACCATGATTTGGTCCAGCCTTAATGTCTGTGGTTTATAATTTAAAGGCATCATGTGTAAGTTGGATGTTGTCTAAGCTGTACTCTCATAGACTTTTTGACATTAAACCACCATTTCCCACCAACACACACATGCCACAATAGCAGGGGGTTACTTTAACCATAGGGTCAGCTGTCTGGTTTATGTTTAGGGTGTATTGAGAGACATGGAAGCACATTTCTTTGCTGAGTGAAATGGTTTACTGTTTACAAGCCTGAGACTACTCTAGGTTTGAAGTTGTGTCTACCAAGGAATTCACTAAAGATTCAGTGCCCAAGGTTTTTACTGGGGGACTGGTTACATGGGCACCCTCCACCTAGTACAAACCAAAATTGTAGAATCCCAGAAGGAAAGCAAGTATTCAACATAAACTACATTGTACAAATAATCGAGGAGCAGAGAATCCCTTTTATCAGTTAGAGTGTAGGCATCCTTTGTCTAGAACATACCAAAATTCCCTGTTCCCAGACAGAAGCTGAGAGCCCATCTGCAAGCTGGCATTTCTGATGGCAGCTATAGGCCTCCTATGTATGTTAACTTTTTTCTGCATACTTAACAGATGAGTGGTGTGAGTTTTTAGATTTGAGCGTGCTATTCCCATATTCTTTAAAAGCCCATCTTCTTTGTACATGCCTCTAATATCAAGCCAAAAATAGATTCATCTATGATGGAAATATACTAAGTAATGGGATGGCAAGCCTTCAACTGGATTTGCCACCTGTTTGTGTAAGTACACTTTTATAGGAACACAGCCACAGCCATTCATTTCTGTTTTTCCTATAACTACTTTCAATCTACAAAGGCAGAGTTGAGAATTTGCTAACAGATGGCCTTCAGAGCCTAAAATATTTACTGTCTTGTCCTTTGCAGAAAAGGATCGCCAACCTCTATCCTATATGACAGAGGTAGCATTTCAACTCAATGGTGGAAAGATGGTTTATTTCCGTTTGGTAACTGGCTGGAAAATGAAGTTGGATCCCTAACTCCCACTCTTCAGCAAAGTGCCAAATGAGTGAAATACCCAAGCATAAATAATGAATCTAGAACAATAATAGAGAAAAACATGGGAAGATTTTGATATTCTCTGTGTGAGGTAGACCTTACTAGATATGATAGGAAAGACCATAACCAAATGAAAAGGGAGACAACCTATGAAAAAAAAATCTGTATCATAGGCAAAGGACTAACTTCCTTAATATAAAAAGTAAATAAAAATCAAGGAGACCAACAAGGAAGTAAAAAAAAATGGTCAAGAGAGGGTATGGACAGAGTTCATAGGCAAAGAAAACTTAAGTGTATGCCATGATTTTTAGCCAAACTTATATCATTTTTAAAAAAAATTTATTTACTTTTGGCTGCGTTGGGTCTTCATTGCTGGGCGCAGGCTTTCTCTAGTTGCGGCGAGTGGGGGCTGCTCTTTGTTGTGGTGCACCGGCTTCTCATTGCGGTGGCTTCTCTTGTTGCGGAGCACAGGCTCTAAGCGCGCGGGCTCAGTAGTTGTGGTGCACGGGTGCTTAGTTGCTCCGCGGCATGTGGGTTCTTCTCGGACCAGGGCTCGAACCCATGTCCCCTGCATTGGCAGGCGGATTCTTAACCACTGAGCCACCAGGGAAGCCCCGAAACTTATATCATTTTAATTTGTGTCTTTTCTGCCATTTTTCCACCAACCAAACTAGGAAGGATAAAAGTGTGGTATTACAGTATGTTAAAAGGTTTGTGTTCTGTCTAGAGATAGGAATTTTGAAGTGTTTGTCAAAATTTAAAATATAGTCACTCTTTGAACCAGCAACTGTATTTTAGCAGTTGAGCCTACAGATATACTTGCACTTGACCAAAATGTCTTACGTAAAAATATATTCATTGCAGCATTGTTTTTCATAGCAAGAGATCGGAAAACCTAGAAGTTTATTAATATAGTACTGGTTTTAAAAATCAATACCTATGTATGATGGATTACTTTGTAATCATAAAAATGAAGTAGCTCTTTACACATTAATGTGGAACAGTCTCTGAAAACTAAGTGGTTTGCGAGGAAGCAAGATATATGTGTGTGTGTGTGTCTCTGTATATATACTGAAACAGTATATCTGAAGATATTCAAGAAACTGGGTACTGTGTCTGCTTCTGTGGATCAAATTTGGGGATGGGGTGGAAGAGTGATTTGTATTCACATCACATTCATGTGTATTTTTGTACCTTTTAGATTTTGTAATATCACATATGTTACTTACTGAAAAAAAATCAGTAAAATAGTTTTCAGAAGTTAATATAAAACACCTATTCCCCACCCTATATGCTTTAGCACAAACTGAATCTCCTCTCTGCATAAGACATTAGCTACAAACCCATTCAGGTGTTCTTTTCAATCTATCATATACCAGTTGTTAAACAGTAGACACACACACACACCACGTTTGGGATTCAGCTAGAAGACGGTTGGGAGAAACTAGTGAAGACAGCAACCCTTCAGCATCAGTGCTGGTGGAAGAGGGAGCTGTGAACTCATGTGCCTAAATGATTGATTGCTTCCCCCCCCCCCCACTTCTTAGACTTCAAATCTCAGCCTGAGCCATCCCCTGTTCTTAGCCAACTGAGCCAACGACAGCAGCAGCAGACTCAGGCAGTCACTGTTCCTCCTCCTGGGTTGGAGTCCTTTCCTTCCCAGGTGAAACTCCGAGAGTCAGCACCCAGAGACAGCAGTACCTCCACTGTGAACAAACTTCTGCAGCTTCCCAGCATGACTGTCGAAAACATCGCCGTGTCTGCTCACCAGCCACAGCCTAAACACATCAAACTCCCTAAGCGGCGAATACCTCCAGCTTCTAAGGTGGGTCTTCCATCGTGAAGTCACAGTCCCAAAGATGGACGTATTTTAACACTTAGTTCCTGTGGTATTTTTAAGTACATAGTTTACTGCTTTATGAGAACTCGGTCATTTCTGAGCAACTGGGCTAATATAGAGGGAATGGGTTTGCGCTAAGAGACAGGGACTGTCCATTCAAATTACAGGTCTGGCTCAGGAAATCTGATGGTCTTGTGTATTTAACTCAGAGGACCTGCTGTTCTTACGTATTTAGCTGTGTTCTGTAGACAGAGGATGAGTGGTTCGTTGAGCAGGTAATGCTTTCATTAGAGGCCCCTCTTCTTCACTCATCCTTCACCACAATCCTGCCCCCTCTCTTTGCTCAAAGAAGCAGTTGGTGGCACTGACTATTCTCCTGTTAACTTTATAATTTTTCTTTGCTCTGTTCCTTTCTCTCTCTTTAAAAAAAAAAAAAATCATGTTCCTTTTTCCTTCCTTTCAGCCTTTCACTCCTTGTTCCTCAGGCCTGCCCACAATGCCCTGGGAACCCAGTGCTTGTTAGCTTTGTAGGCCTTGGGACTTGGAATCTCTGACCTCTATTGCTGACATCATGGTTTTGCTTTTTCAGATCCCAGCTTCTGCAGTGGAAATGCCTGGTTCAGCAGATGTCACAGGATTAAATGTCCAGTTTGGTGCCTTGGAATTTGGATCAGAACCTTCTCTCTCTGAATTTGGATCAGCTGCAAGCAGTGAAAATAGTAGCCAGATTCCCATTAGCTTGTATTCGAAATCTTTAAGGTATACAACTTCCCACTTCTCTCTCCGGTTTTGACTGAATTAAGTCCTTTGCAAAGTAAGACAAAATAGAGCCTAAGAAATCACCTGGTGGAGAAAAGACACCCTGTAGTGATGGGTTTGTGCCGTCATCACCAGTATCTAATTACAGAACATTTCTTCCATCACCCTAAAAAATCCTGTGCCCGTTGTTAGCAGTCACTTCCAATTTCCCCCCGCCCCCATCCCCTGGAAACCAGTAATCTGTCTCTGAATTTGCCTGTGCCAGACACTGCACATAACTAGAAAAATGCAATAAGTGGCCTTTTGTATCTGACTTCTTTCACCTAGCATAGTGTTTTCAAGGGTCATCCATGTTATAGTGTGTATGCATTTTGTTTCCAAATAATATTTCATTTTGCAGATACATCACATTTTGTTTATTCATTCATTAGTTTATGGACATTTGATTGCATCCACTTTTTGGCTATTGTAAATCATGCTGCTGTGAAAATTCAGTTAAAAATTTTGTGTGCTTTGATTTCTTTTGTATATATACCTAGGAATTGCTGGATCATATGGTAACTCTCATATTTAACCACTTGAGGAACTGTCAAACTTCTCCCACAGAGGCTGCAGCATTTACATTCCTACCAGTAGTTTATGAGGGATGCAGTTTCTATACATCTTTGTCAATACTTATTTTCTTTCAGTGGAATATTTTATAAATAGAGAATCCCAGATTTTAGATTCTATTTTATTAAATTTTTTACTTTCTAGAGCCTAAATCTGATAATTGCTTGAGTTCCCTTTTCTAAGGATGGACTCACAATATCTGGATTCCTTAAAGATTCTTAAGGATTCTTAAAGATGTCACCCTGCCTGTCAATTAAATTAGGTGGGTCTAATTTGAGAGGGGGGAGGGGTGGTTCTTTTGAATCTTCAGTTGCATCATTTAAATAATGCAGTAGTAACTGTGATTAAAAATCTTCCAACAAACAAAAGCCCTGGACCAGATGGCTTCACAGGTGAATTCTGTCAACATTTAGAGAAGAGCTAACACCTGTCCTTCTCAAACTCTTCCAAAATATAGCAGAGGGAGGAACACTCCCAAACTCATTCTGCGAAGCCACCATCACCCTGATACCAAAACCAGACAAAGATGTCACAAAGAAAACTATAGACCAATATCACTGATGAACATAGACACAAAAATCCTCAACAAAATACTAGCAAACAGAATCCAACAGCATATTAAAAGGATCATACACCATGATCAAGTGGGGTTTATCCCAGGAATGCAGGGATTCTTCAATATACGCAAATCAATCAACGTGATACACCATGTTAACAAATTGAAGGAGAAAAACCATATCATCATCTCAATAGATGGAGAAAAAGCTTTCAACAAAATTCAACACCCATTTATGATAAAAACTGTACAGAAAGTGGGCATAGAGGGAAGCTACCTCAACATAATAAGGGCCATATATGACAAACCCACAGCCAACATCGTTCTCAATGGTGAAAAACTGAAACCATATCCTCTAAGATCAGGAACAAGACCAGGTTGCCCACTCTCACTGCTGTTATTCAACATAGTTTGGAAGTTTTAGTCATAGCAGTCAGAGAAGAAAAAGAAATAAAAGGATTCCAAATCAGAAAAGAAGAAGTAAAACTGTTACTGTTTGCAGATGACATGATACTACACGTGAGAATCCTAAAGATGCCACCAGAAAACTACTAGAGCTAATCAGTGAATTTGGTAAAGTTGCAGGATACAAAATTAACGCACAGAAATCTCTTGCGTTCCTATACACTAATGACAAAAAATCTGAAAGACAAATTAAGGAAACACTCCCATTTACCATTGCAACAAAAAATAAAATACCTAGGAATAAACCTTCCTGAGGAGACAAAAGACCTGTATGCAGAAAATTATAAGACACTGATAAAAGAAATTAAAGACGATACAAACAGATGGAGAGATATACCATGTTCTTGGATTAGAAGAATCAACATTGGAAAATGACTCTACTACCCAAAGTGATCTACAGATGCAGTGCAATCCCTATCAAGCTACCAGTGGCATTTTTCATAGAACTAGAAACAAAATTTTACAATGTTTATGGAGATGCAAAAGACCCCGAATAGCCAAAGCAATCTTTTTTTTTTTTTTTAAATAAATTTGTTTTTGGCTGCATTGGGTCTTAGTTCCTGCGTGCAGGCTTCCTCTAGTTGTGATGAATGTTGGCTACTCTTCATTGCAGTGCACAGGCTTCTTGTTGCGGCAGCCTCTCCTGTCGCAGAGCACGGGCTCCAGGTGTACAGGCTTCAGTAGTTGTGGCATGTGGGCTCAGTAGTTGTGGCTCATGGGCTCTAGAGTGCAGGCTCAGTAGTTCTGGTGCACGGGCTTAGTTGCTCTGCGGCATGTGGGATCTTCCCGGACCAGGGCTCGAATCCATGTCCCCTGCATTGACAGGCGGATTCCCAAACACTGTGCCACCAGGGAAGCCCCCCAAAGCAATCTTGAGAAGGAAAAATGGAGCTGGAGGAATCAGGCTCCCTGGCTTTAGACTATACTACAAATCTACAGTAATCAAGACAGTATGGTACTGGCACAAAAACAGAAATATAGATCCATGGAACAGGGTAGAAAGCCCAGAGATAAACCCACACACATATGGTCACCAAATTTATGACAAAGGAAGCAAGAATATACAATGGAGAAAAGACAGCCTCTTCAATAAATGGTGCTGGGAAAACTGGACAGCTACATGTAAAAGGAATGAAATTAGAACACTTCCTAACACCATACACAAAAATAAACTCAAAATGGATTAGAGACCTAAATGTAAGACCGGACACTATAAAACTCTTAGAGGAAAACATAGGCAGAACACTCTGACATAAATCACAGCAAGATCCTTTTTGACCCACCTAGAGAAATGGAAATAAAAACAAAAATAAACACATGGGACCTAATGAAACTTAAAAGCTTTTGCACAACAAAGGAAACCATAAACAAGGCGAAAAGACAACCCTCAGAATGGGAGAAAGTATTCGCAAACGAAGCAACTGATAAAGGATTAATCTCTAAAATATACAAGGAGCTCATGCAGCTCAATGTCAAAAAAGCAAAACAACCCAATGCAAAAATGGGTGTAAGACCTAAATAGACATTTCTCCAAGGAAGATATACAGATTGCCAACAAACACATGAAAGGATGCTCAACATCACTAATCATTAGAGAAGTGCAAATCAAAACCACAATGAGGTATCACTTCACACCGATCAGAATGGCCATCATCAAAAAATCTACTAACGTTCTTCAGAACCTAGGGGCAGGACAGGAATAAAGACACAGATGTAGAGAATGGACTTGAGGACCCGGGGAGGGGGACAGGTAAGAAGCTGGGACAAAGTGAGAGAGTGGCATGGACTTACATATACTACCAAAATAAAACAGATAGCTAGTGGGAAGCAGCCACATAGCACAGGACGATCAGCTTGGTGCTTTGTGACCACCTAGAGGGGTGGGATAGGGAGGGTGGGAGAGAAACGCAAGAGGGAGGAGTTGTGGGGATATATGTATATGTATAGCTGATTCACTTTGTTATACAGCAGAAACTAACACCATTGTAAAGCAATTAAACTCCAGTAAAGATGTTACCAAAAAAAAGTAATGCAGATGATCCTGGATTGGATCCTGCACGAGAAAAATTAACAACTAAATAAATAATGCAGTAGTGTAAATTTGTAGTTACAGATACAATTATTTAATTTAGAATATGATAATAAAGAGATGAAATCACTCTACTTCATGAAAACCTGTAAAGTGACACAAATTTATGTCTCATGTCTTTTATTCTTTGTAGTGACTCTTTGAATACCTCCCTAGCAGTGACCAGTGCAGTGCAGAACTCCACCCACACAACTTCAGTCATTACCTCCTCCAATCTGACCAGCTCATCGTTGAGCTCCACTAGTCCCGTAACAACATCTTCCTCCTACGACCAGAGTTCTGTGCATGACAGGAGCGCATACCAAAGCTCTGTGAGTCCATCGGAGTCAGCTCCAGGAACCATCACGGTTAGTGGTGTTTCCGGTTTCTCCTCAGAGGAAATCCTATTTGGAGCTCAGTGTGTAGTTGGGAAATCAAGCTTTTTGGCTAAGATTTCCTTTTAGAAATGGCTAACCTTTTAAGTAGAATCCGTATAGTTTGTTGGATTTGCCATTAGTGGCCATCTCGTTTGAAACCTGTGTTTCAAGCACCCTTGCACAAGGATTGTGTGAATGGACCCAGGCACTTGGTATAAGGATAGTGTAAGGATATACCCTGAGTTGTTCAGAGTGGCTTGGATGGGGTAGGCAGGGACTATAGTCTGTAATATTTCACTTTCCTGTAAGGCAAAGACATTCAAGCATTATAGTGAGAGCTACTTTAAAGAGTGGATGAGAACATGAAAATAATGAAAACAATTGAATTGGCATAGCAGAAATTTGGGTACATTGTCTTTTTTTAGGTTTCCTTCTCAGATTCTGAGGAAATATTTATATGTATCAACTTAAGAGATTTTTCCTCCCTTCCTTTTCCACCTTTCATGTTAGATGTTTTCCTCAAATGTCTGGTGACTCCAGGCCGCCCACTTGACACTAAAAGGTTAACTGCCTGTGGCGGTAGGTTGTTGGATGTGGGCTTTCGTGAGGGACAGTGTGGGCGGCCATATCTCTAGGGGTGGGGAGTTCCTTCATCAGCCCCTGTGGGCCTTTTCTGTTGAGTTTGTTTGGATTCTCCAGGGACTGTTCTAGTCTCTTCCCTGTAGGGCCTATACCTGTCTGTTAGTGTCTTAAGAGCCTAGTGCAGATAGAAGGCTGCCGTTGGAATAATTTGTTTTGTCTGCATTGACTTAATCTGTGTTTTTTTTTATAGTACTCCTTGCCATGTGTTACCCTCTTGATGAAGTTTAGAGCCTGTGGGAGAAGGTGGAAGGGGGCATTCACCCTGCTGTACAGAGTTTAAAACATTTCTCCTATGTTTAGCCCTACCTCCATACCCACTTCCAAAGTTATGTGATATATACAATTACTGAGTTGCTTGGTGTGGTTCCTTGATGTAAGTTGAGTGGTTTTCTGGTTTTCCCTACTAGTTGCTTACGATTTGGCTTTACCCGGTCAGCTAAGTCAGAGTTACTCTCTGGCATCTGCTTTCTACTGTACAAAATTTTGTTGCTCTCATTTTCCACCTTTCTTGGTTGTATTTGCCTTTCTTGGTTTACATATTTTTAAAAAGCCGTGTATTCTTCATATATCTTCTTTAAGAAGTTTATTTTTGTGATTTCTGACATGGCAACCACTAGCCACATGTAGTAGTAGTAGTTTATTTAAATTAAATACACAATTAAAAGTTCAGTTTCTCAGACACACCACATTTTAATGCTCACTGTCTAGATATGGTTAGTCACTACAATATAAGACCAAGCACACACAGACAGTATTTCCATTATTGCAGAATATTCTGTTCCCGGGCTTCCCTGGTGGCACAGTGGTTAAGAATCCGCCTGCCAATGCAAGGGATACGGGTTCGAGCCCTGGTCCGGGAAGATCCCACATGCTGCGGAGCAGCTAAGCCCGTGTGCCACAGCTACTGAGCCTGCGTGCCACAGCTTCTGAAGCCCACGTGTGCCTAGAGCCCGTGCTCTGCAACAATACAAGCCACCACTATGAGAAGCCCACGCACCACAGCAAAGAGTAGCCCCCGCTCACCACAACTAGAGACAGCCAGCGCGCAGCAACAAAGACCCAATGCAGCCAAAAATAAATAAATAATTGGGAAAAAAAAGAATATTCCGTTGCCTTGGAACGTGCTGGTCTATAGTTTCTAAAACATAAATCAGACTGTGTGCTTAAATCTGTCATCTCCATGACATCTCAGTTCCAGCTCTAACTTTACCTCTTGTTCTGCTTGTCTGTATCACTGTTCACCTCGTTTCTTGCTCAGCTAATTGAACCAGATTTCTGATCTCTCCCTATCATCTGATACTTCATTTTTGTTCCCACCATGCTTCTGCCTAGAATTTCCCCCATCCCAAATAATATGGCTCCTTTGTTGTGTCAATTTGTCCATTGTTTGTGGAGTTTTTTGGTTTTGTTTATAATATTTTTTAATCGAAGTATAGTTAATTTACAATGTTGTGTTAGTTTCAGGTATACAGCAAAGTGATTCAGTTATACACATATATTCTTTTTTAGATTCTTTTCCATTATAGATTATTATAAGATATTGAATATAGTTCCTTGTGCTATATGGTAGGACCTTGTTGTTCCGTTGTTTGTATTTAAAAATGATTTTCTAGGGACTTCCCTGGTGGTCCAGTGGCTAAGACTCCACGCTGCCAATGTAGGGGTCCCGGGTTCAATCCCTGGTCAGGGAACTAGATCCCACATGCTTGCAACTAAGATACCGCATGCTCACAACTAAGAGGCACAGCCAAATAAATTTAAAAAATGATTTTCTAGGTGGGATGAAGTGTTCCTAAGGTATGATGGCAGCTGTTTCATTCCCCTCTTCTATTTTTTTGTCTGGTGTAGTTTTGAGAAGACTTTGTATGTCAGGGTTTGTGCTGTCTTGGCTGCACATGCTTGATATCATGTGTATGTATTTACTGAACAGTGAACCCCTGTTGAGAGGGAGGCAGAAGAGTAGAACTCTGATTGCTTTCCACCTATCTTTGTATATTGGTGTTTCCCTTTCTCTGACTTTAGTCTTTTAACTCTTGTTTTGTTTTTCCCTAGCAGTTCTGTTTTATTGTCTACATTTCTTATATATAATCTCATTGTTTTAAGACTAAAATGTGTTGTAAATAAGATTTTATGAGCAGAAATTGTACTGGATTTTGGTTAAGGCAGAGTCAAAAGCTATAAGGTTTGTCTTTTTTTTAGTAGTAGTAGTTTTTGACATTTGTGAGAAGGTCATTTCCTCAGCTTCCTTCTCCCATCCAGGACCAGTGTCTGAGCCCTGTAGGTTCCAGTGTCAGTCACTCTTTGCTGTGTCTCCCCACCCAGTCTGTGGAAGTAAAGTTTTCCTTGTGAGGATGCCTCCTTCTGTGAGAAGGTTCCAGTGAAGTGCTTTATGGTTAACTCAAACCAGTTGTTTTCAGATCCTGTTCTTTTGGGGACTGACTACCAAACAGTCCTAACTCACTCTTTCCCCACCCACTTCAGAAAAAAAACGTGTTTCAAAGTAACGTCTTTCTCTGAGAAGAGAACCATTTTGTTAATAATATAAAATATGATAATTCCTTGTATGAAAGTTATCTTTGTTATAATTTGGAAACATTTTCTTTCTTGTATGGGGGGTACTCAGGAGACAGAATGTGCTTGAGACAGAAAGGCTTGTGGTGATTTCAATATAATGAGAATTCCTAAGTCCTTCCTACGGCTTAATAATTTTTAGGACTGTTTCATTACTTCCTGTGCTTTTGGTCTTATGTTTTATCCTTGTTACTTCCTTAAATACCCAGTTTGTTTTTTTAAAAAAATGTCAGCTTGTTGAGATTTATTAAGAATTTGTTGTATTGCCTCTCCTTTTATTAAGAAACAAAACAAAATAGGCCATAGTTCTTTGCTTAATTCATAATGCTTCATATGTTTGTGGCTAAGTCCCGTAGAAAGTCATCTAGGTTGTCATTTGATTTTGCAGGTTTACTTACTTTCTTTTCTCTTTCTTATAGAATGGACATGGTGGTAGTCGAAGTCAGCAGACAGTAGACAGTAAGTATATGAGCTAACTATTCTTGTCGTAGCTGGTGGAAACCACAGACAGAAGAAGAGCGTAGCTAATGTGATGGGAAAACGATTGGCCAAAGGCTAATTCTGCAAAAATAGTCTTTTTACATTTTTTCTGAGAGCTGTGTCTGATCCATCGTTGGCATCATTTCTTTGGGTTTAGAGTTTAGCTAGAGATTCCCCGTGACCAGGTTGTAGCTGATGGTATTATTAGAAATGTTACATCCACAGCAAGGAGGAGGTATTGTATTATTCTGCCTTTGTCAGACTGCGCCCCCAAGTGCAGAGTGTACGCTGGATTTAAAAGATGCTTTGCTCAGAGGCCCAGGTTCCAGGATGCTCAGAAGGCTCTCACTTCAATAATGTGAAAGACATTTAAAGCAGAAATTGTCATGCTAGTTCAGGAAAGACATTGTGAGGAAGAGAGAGAAAAAGTTGCTCACTATAAACACTTGGGAGAAAAGGAGGGGGCCCTCCACATCCACCACAGCTCAGTGATCACTGGAGAGAGTGTAGGTGAATCCCCATTAGTTGTTTCCTTTGTTCTTAGCTAATTTATCTATGGTTATGATCATAGTCTAAAATGAAACTGATTTTCATTCATCATTCAGTAAAGCAAATGGGTATCCACTATTGGTATGGAAGTCAAAAAGACCCTCTTTATTTAGGAATTTTTGGAGAGTGGCCGTGGGATTTTGCCAGACCAGGAGTGGGCCTCAGTTGCAATTGAAATGACACATGTGATTTACCCAGAGTTGGGTTTGGTGTTTCTGGGCCGCCAGAGCAACAGATAACGTGGGTAGCTCTGAGAACATTGGATGTCACAGGAAGTGTGAATTCCACAAGCCGTGGTGGGAAGTTTCTTTTGTCCAGGCATGGGGTCGAGAGCACACAGAGGTGTATGGGAGATTTTAAGTGAGATAATGAGATGTGAAATGTCCGTAAAACATAGTGCACGTTTTAGATAGGTTTTTATCTCCTGTGCTCTCTTCTCCAACCACCGCCCCCCCATCCCCCCTTTCTCTCTCTGTCTCTCACACACACACACACACACACACACACACTCAAATTCATACAAACACACGTTCTTTGAGAGGCTTTCTGTGAACCTGTCATTAACGTGATCCGACACTCAGGGAGGTGAGTTTGGGGCCAGGGACATCTATGGTGTGTTTATCTAGTTTCTGTAAGAACAGGTGTCATTTGGGAACGACTGTCGGTAAAAAGCAAGCCTCAGGGGTGTGAAGACCACTCTTAAGAACTGACTGTGCCGTGTTGCCCTGTTGCTGCGTGTTCTGGTTTTCGAGTTGTCCTCCATTTGGAGACCAGTGTGTGTCCCCTGGACTCCCAGGGCCTCCTGAGGAAAGGTGCTGCCTCCTCCTAACTGGAAAAGACAATGATGCTTTACTTCCAAGCACATATCTGAGTTGTGTGTGTGGATGACACTAAAACTGAGTCTTTTCTGCAGCTAGGATTGATTGCATTCATGCTCTTCTGAAAGCCTAACATGTGCGTTTGTGTGCTCTGAGGTCTGTTCTGTTCAAGCACATGCGAAGGAAGTGCTCACTGCGCTTTTGAAGTAGGTGTGGACAGCAGGGGTGTCTTCTGCAGATTTTAGGCCTGTGTAGCTCTCCACAGTATATGTACCCTGGGCTCTCAACCCCTTCCTGCCCTAAACTGTCTGTGACCTTTCACAAAGTCAGCCTGATTTGATACTTATTTGATAGAAGCAGACCTAACCCCTGGGTGGTTTGCCTACCAGATTTTCACTCTCCCTTGCTGTGCTCATGTAACTGTATTTGTCAACCTTAGAGCCTCTTTCCCTTTCTGGGTGTGGCTCAGGGTCGGGTTCCTTTAGTTGGGAGGAGTATGTTCACCCCCGAGGGGCCGTATATGCTGGTAAAGATGTCATCTCCCTCCTTGCCTAGGTCCTGTGTTCTCACAGTCCTCTCCATAGTCGCAGCAGACAGAGAAGGGCCTACCTGTGGCATGCTTGCGCATTTTCCCCAGGGGTGTAACTTTGTATATGTCTCAACTGAGCCTGACGTGTCACAAAACGTTATTTCTGATACTTAACGGTTGGTTCTGGCGCTAAACAGATCTGTTTCTTACAGCTCCTTCATCTGTTCCAGCTCCAAAGACAACAGACCCTCCCTCCACCCTCCCATCCGTGGGTTCCCTGACCAGCACCACCTCCTGCACTCCGCTTCTGCCCTCTGTACCCCAGCACACTGCCGCTCTGCCCTCCTTGTCGCAGCCTGGTGACCTGTCCAGCAGCCCCCTCTCTCAGCTTAGCAGGTATGTGGAAAATACGGGCCCAGAGTCCAAGGCACATGGGGGTGAAGTCCTGGAGCCCTTCTACATGGCTGTTCCCGTGAGCAGAACCCACTGTTGCTCTCTGCATGACGTCCTGGCCTTTTGCAGTAAGGCCGCAGCATAGGTGGCTGGGTAGGGTCTCACAGGTGCCGAGGGTGAAAGCCTTGCTGGCCTGTAGTGTCCCTGCTGTCATAGAGCCCTGGGTCCCCTGGGAATCGGGTGGGTCCAAGGGGTCACTGCTACTCTTCTTCAGCCCACAGGAGGGTGCCCCGAGCCTTGTCTCTCCTCCGCATTCTGGGCCCCGTTGCTGTGATGTGGGGTGAGAGTGCTGTGGGTTTTCTGAGCAGGTCACTGCCTCGCACTTGTTGTGGTATCAGAGATCAAGTTATCAGAACAGGGTGCAGGAGAATGGGATTTGTCTGGTCCTTACCCTGTCTTCTGAGTAGACTTCTCCTCTTTCCTCCTGTAGCCAGGAACAAAAGCATTTGGTTTGAGTTCTGCATTTGATGGGAATTCAAGCTCTGTCTCTGGCATGTGGGGTTGAACGTAGGAACTTTCTTCCCTCACACACAGATTTAATGGGGTCTCTGGGGCTGGCCGTGTTCTTAGTGCAATCCTGTTCTTAGCATTTACAGTCTGCAGAGCAAATGGTTAGAGTTGTCTGAGCTGGCTCTGTAGCCTTCCTAGGGCAGGATGTCCCAGGTCCTCATGGTGAGTGACCCTTTAGATCATTTCTAACCACAGAGCACCTGGACTGGGTTCCAAGGCCACACGGAAGGAAGGATGTGAAGGGATGGGCAAGCCCGTGTGCAGCCCTCCTGACGCGTGGGTCCCTTGGGTGGAGTGCTGGGCGGTGCACATGTGGGGCTCTGCCTTGTCTTCCAGCTCTCTCTCCGGCCACCAGAGCAGCCTCTCCTCTGCGCACACGGTGCTCTCCACCAGCACGTCACACACGGTAAGTGTTTTCCCTGCTCCCTTGCCCAGCACCCTGCTTAGCCAGCTTGGAGCTTAGTCATGTGCAGGTGGGGCTTTAGTTTGTGGATTTTAAATATCTGAAATACTCTCATAGCTTGGCTGTAATGTCTCCATCTAGGTACATGGTTTGAACAGATGATTTCCTAGGCACCATGGAGGACATCTTGCTTCCTAAGTCCATGTCCCTGTGGAAGAATTGGTTCTCCATACCTGATAGATGATTGGCAGGGCTGAATTTGTTGTCAGGTGGTGAATTTGTTCCCAAGAACTCACTGAACTCCCTGTTCATGATAGGAGATCTTTCTACCTGGCAGGGTTGGTTTCATTTGCTGGGGCTTCTTATGTTGGGGTCTCTGCAAGTTTTTTAGAGGAAGGTAGACTCGTTGCTAACTTCCGCGTGGGCTCTACTAAAAGTCAAGTTTAATCAAGAGCGGTGTTCCTGGGGAACGCTCTGTTACTTTGTGAAGCCCCCCGTAGGGAGAGTGCTTGAAAGGAAAGGGAGAGCGCGTGTGTCTCTGAGACTGACAGCCCAGTCAGTGTAACTGCAGTCCAGGTTGCTGGTGGTCGTGGAGGCTTCACTCTTGCCGCCTCAGGCCGTCTTCCCCAGCTCAGAAGCAGAGGCTTTGGGAAGGTTGCTGTTGAAGAAGGAAGTGTGGGTGTGGAGAGGCAAGAGTGGACGCACAAGCTGGCGAGTGTCCTGGTGCGCTGAAGAGTGACATAGATGGCGTTTGCGGAGGTGCGGCTTCTGAGCTGTGGAGCTGGGAGCGTGGTCTCGGGTAGGGCTCGGTCTAGACGGAGCGGGCTGAGGGCCGGCGGCCGGGCCGTGCAAGGAGGCACGGCAGTGGGCGGGTGTTGTGCTAGCAGCCGGGGAGGCTGGAACGTGGAAGAAAAGGTGCCTGGAGAGAGCACAGTGTCCCTCTCCTGGGAGACAGCAGGCTTCCGCAAGGTGGAAGTAGATGTTCTGCAAGTAGGGAAGGAAGTTTTAGGTGCAGATGAACGGGAGAGTCGGGAAACCGGGGGAAATTTGTTTCCTCTGAAGAAGTCAAATCTTTCGCTGTAGAATGAAGCGATGGAAAAGATTCAGGTCCTACCCTTTATCAGGACCTGGCTAACCTCGTGGCTTTCATACTCTAGCTTTCCAAGTGAAATCAGTTTACACATAATTCTTTGTCTTAAAACACATAGATCACTGTCTTCATAGCAGAGATTGGTGTGAATATCTCTGCCCTTGGAGTAAGTTGCCCACCAGCCAGTGCCTCCTGTTTGGCCAGTGGGAGCCCTGAGATGTCCCCTTTGTGAGCCCTGCAGAGTTGGCCTCCTGTTCCGGGCACTGTGTGTTGGAGCCCAGAGCTCTTGCTCTCATGGGTTAGCTGCACTCTGTGTCTTAGCAGGAAACCCCAAATCTTACAGTCCCAATGGCCACAGCCAGAATCACCTCGTACAATTGCTAACGTGGTCACAGATTCAATAACGAAAGACATAAAAAGATATATACTGAAAAGTTTGTCTCTTTTCTACTTGGTTGTACCCCTTTTCCTACTATTTTCTTGATCCTCTAGTTTGTATTTTATAAACCCATAAAATGCATACATAGTAGTTTTCCTCCTGCCCTTTTTCTTTTCCTGTAATATAAATGGGAGTATTCTCTACATAGTGTCCTTTATCTTTCTCCCTCACTTAACAGTGTGTCTTCAGGAGGTTTCTGTGTTGAATCAGAGTTCTTTTTTTTAATGCAGCTCTGCTGCATTACATTATTTAATCAGGCCTCCTCTGATGGAACTTCAGGGCCATTTTCAGTCTTGATACCTTGGAAATACTGTGGGTTCAGTTATAGACCACCACCGTGGGAATATTGTGGGAAAGTGAGTCATATATCTTTTGATTTCTTAGTGCATATAAGTTTTGTTTACACTATACTGTAGTCTGTTAAGGTGTGCAATAACATGTTTACAAAAACAACATACATAATTAAAAAATATATTATTAGCTAAAAATGCTAGCCATCACCTGAGCCTTGAGCAAGCTGTAATCTTTTTGCATTTGTAACATCAGAGGTCACTGATCATTATAGCAAATATAATAATGAAAAGATTTTTGAAATATTGTGAGAATTACCAAAATGTGACACAGAGAGAGGAAGTGAGCCAATGCTGTTGGAAAAATGGTGCCGATAGACTTTCTTGACCCAGGGTTGCTTCAGACCCTCACTTTGTAAGAAACGCAGTATCTGAGAAGCACAAGAACATGAGATGTGCCTGTACAAACAACGGTGTATAACCTTCTGCACATGTTTCACATGTGCAGCTGTGTCTAGAGGGTAAACCCTGGAGGTGGAATTGCTAGGCATTTGTCATTTTATACAAATTGCTCTGCATAGTGATTTTAACCCACTTAGATCTCACTGGCAAAGAATGAAATGTCCTTTCCCCATGACCTCCTGAAATGATGTTACCAAATATTTGTATTTTTCCAATGTGTTAATAGAAAAATGACCTGTCAGTGTAGTGTTTAATCGAAAGAGCTTGAGCATCTGTTTTATATATTGGAAAGCCATTAATTTCCTTTTGGGTGAGCTGTTTACATTTTTCATTTTCTTGTCAGGTCTGTGGTCTTTATTTCTATAGTTGGGAGACTTAGTAGGTAGCCCTTTGTGATGGGAAGTGCAAATATTTTTCCTAGGTTTGTCATTTTATGAATTGATTTTTTTTTTTTTTTTTGCCGTATGTGGGCCTCTCACTGCTGTGGCCTCTTCTGCTGCGGAGCACAGGCTCCGGACGCTCAGGCTCAGCGGCCATGGCTCATGGGCCCAGCCGCTTCACAGCATGCGGGACCCTCCCAGACCGGGGCACGAACCCGTGTCCCCTGCATCGGCAGGCGGACTCCCAACCACTGTGCCACCAGGGAAGCCCTATGAATTGATTTTTGAATAGTCGGATATATCATAGTCTAACAGAGCCAGGTCTTTCCTACCTTGTCTGTAAAGGAAATCTAGTGTTTTCTCCTGCCCTTAGTGTTCTGTGGAAGGTTTGGTGCAGCTGTGCTTTTCTGGGCCCATCTGAGGGGCAGAGTGGCAGCCCTGTCGGATGGTCCGAGGGAGCCAGCAACTTGTCTTCCTCACAGATTTGAGAGGTGAGGGGGCAGATACAGGAACGCCACCAGGGTCCACTGAAGGCAGGAGAGGCTTGCTGGATGACTCTGGAGTTCCCGTGGATTCCCCGTACTCCCCAGTCTGGGAATGTTCTTTTTTTTTTTTCTTTTTTTAATCCTGTGGTTTGAAAGGTTGCGGCCAGTGCCACCATCACAGTGCGGTGGTCAGAGCCGTTCCTGATCCTGTGGCGGGTGCCCTTGGCTCCACGCAGGGGGCCGTGGAATGGGTGCTGGGCAGCCCTGGCCCTACCCTGGGCTCTCGTCTCCCTGGTTCTGTCCATCTAGGCGGAAGGGGCAGGAGTCCTGAGGAGCCCCAGAAGACCATAATTTCAGCGGTCTTCACTTGCTGAGCCGATTCTGGATACTAGTGCTCGGGTGGGCAGGGCTGCCCGCGGGGCTGGGACTCGCACTGCGCCGTCTGTGCCGTGGAAAGCAGAGCACATGGTGGCCCCCTTTCTCCCGGGTCTTTCCTCTTCTTCAGCTTCCCCTCCAGGAGTTTCCCGGCTTCTTTGTTATGCACAGGTTCTGATTTGGAGGCTGGTCTCAGTCTTACAGAGCCTTTTCCTCCCTCTTTGACCCTTGCTTTGCCCAGCCAGGTGTATTTCTTCCACCCGCCCCTCAGCCCTTGAAGCCCTTCCTGATGCCTTGTTTACTAGCAGCTGGGCAGGACCCTTGGCACTCAGGCTCTTCACAGCTTTCTGCTAGGCTTTGCCCTTCTTTCCTCGGTGGTTCTTGTCGGGCAGGCATAGGGCCGGGCCGGGCCCTGCTTGGTAGTCCCTGGTGACCTACAAAGTGTCACCAGATCCTGGAGCAAAGGCCTCTCTTGGCCACCTGTGACTTCAGGTCAGAGGAGCCAGGAAGGCTCTGACTTGGGCTGGGCTGCTTGTGGCCCCAGGCTCGACTCTCCTGAGGCTCCTTGCTTTTCTGTGAGGTGGGTTTTCACCTCATATTGAGATGTTCTGTGCTCATCTGTGTCTGTGCTTTGTTTTACTTACCAAAGCCTGAGCAACTTTAATGATTTTTTCGGAGGGTTTTTTTATCGTAAATCTCCATTTTAATGGTCTTGATAGCTCAGCTGATGAGTTGTGTCCCGATGGCCTAATATGGCTGCAGTGTGAGAGGCCACGGTGAGCACACTGGTCCATCTGAGACTGCGGGCACACAGGCCAGGCCGGTTCTTGTGCACTCTTGTGCTTTGCCCCCAGATCCATGTGTCCTGGCTTTTGTCTTGCCAGCATGCCGGCGTGGAGAGCGCCCCTTCCCTCCAGTCCTCAGCCACCTTCTCAACGGCAGCAACCTGTGCCTCGAGTGCCGCATCCTCAGGGCTCAGCCTGCCAAGCAGCATGAACACGGTCAACAGCCTCTGCCTGGGCGGTACCGCTGTGAGTGCCCCCAGCAGCAGTGCCAGGGCCACGCCCTTGGTGACCTCAGGTGTGTGCCCCCTGGGGCCTTTCCGACTCCCCCGCCCCTCGAAGGTGCCGTTCTGCTTCCCGGGAGGAGGCCAAGGGGGGCAGGCCTGGGGGGGTCCACGAGCATCGGAAGCTCACAGTCTCCCTCCGGCTGTGCCGCCACTTGCTTGTCATCTTTGTTCCACTCACCTCTTGAGGCCGGATCTTCCAGAGCTAATGTGGGGGGCCAGGTTCTGGGTGATTCTGAAATCAGTGTCTGGGGGCACGCTCCCCTGGGCAGATCCCTGGCAGCCTTTGTGCTCGTAGAGCCCCATTCTTCTCTGGCCTCGCTCATCCCTGGCGCTGAGATGACGGAGCAGCTCTCGTGGGCTCTTCTGCTCTTGCTGTGACTGCCTGGCAGCCAGACCCGGGCAGTCTGTGTGGGCCCAGCAGACTGTGGTTTGGTAGCGACTGCTCACTCGCCTTTGGCCCAGCTGTGCCTCTCCTGGCACTGCCCAGCCTGCTTTGTTCTGAGGGGCAGGCGGTTCCTGCTGCTCGGGCCCTCTCGGCGCAGTGCGGCCTTCAAGAGAGGGTGGCGGTGTTTTGTGCCGCAGGGCGCGGACCCCTCTGGTAACACAGCCTGGATGTGGTGGCACGTGCTCTGTCTCCCCCGCCCCCAGCATGGCTTCCGTTTCTCTCCGCTGCTGCCCTCCCCTCTTGCCCGTGGCCTCGTCTGGGACGGCACCGTGACAGTGGGCTCGACACCCGCCGTGCCCACAGTACCTGAGGAATCTCGCCCTTGTGGTGGCCCCTTCACTCCATTTGAGTTTGCCTTCACAGGCAAAGCGCCCCCCAGCCTGCCCCAGGGGGCGCCTCCCCTGCTGCACAGCCAGTACCTCGTGGGCCCCGGAGGACTGCTTCCTGCCTACCCGGTGAGCGCACCTGGGGCTCTGGGCCGGCCCCCGGCAGGACCTGGGGGCCTTGGGTTGCTGCTGCTCCTTCCCTGAGCCCACCTCTGCCGCTCGGATCCCGGGCGTTTCTCCAGCTAGACTCCTTCAAGGCAGGGCATCTAACAGCCTTTTTGGTCCTCACACAGATTTATGGCTATGACGAGCTCCAGATGCTGCAGTCACGGCTGCCGATGGTGAGTGGGATTTGGGGTGGTGGCGGGGGGGATTCAGGCTCTGAGTCTCGCGCATCTCACCCGCGTGGCCGTGACTGCCACCCTCTCTGGCCTTCAGGACACTCAGCCTGAGGACTTCCCTCAGCACCACAGCTGAGAATGCTGCTTCCATTTGGTGGTTGTGCCTGCTGCACCTACAGCCTGGGCACTCGAGCGTCCTGTGCTCGTGCCTGGGGATCTTGAAGATCATTGGGACCTGGGGCCCCAGTAGGCAGTGTCCCTACCAAACGTGGGTCCTTCTCTTCCCTCAAGTTCCACCCCTCCCCCCACCAAAACAAACAAACACACAGGACATGGCGCTGCTTACGTGCCCCTAGACTTTTTATAAAGTCCTCTCCGAAGTACCATCTCGTGTTTTTTGGCTTCTGAAGTGGCCACTGGTGATGCTCGTGATGGCAGCTTTGTCCTTCTGAGTGAGTGGCTGGAGCCGGCAGTCTTCGAGGGCCCTTCTGGGTTTAGCCTGCCGTCCCGTGTAGAACGCCGGCCCCAGGGTCTCTCTGGTTGCTGCAGCCTTGCTCTGAGGGCAGCACTGCCTCTTTATTCTGGCCCTTGCTGCCAGGATGAAGCACTGGGCCTCCTCTGGGACGGCCACATGAGCAGGACTGCAGTGCAGAAGAGGTACAGGACGAGGCACGCTTCCTGCCCGGACAGCCTGCAGGCTCCTGTACCGCCACCCCCTTCTTGGTCTGGCATTTCCCAGACTCCTGATCATTTGCAGCAGACCAGGGCATCTGCCACATCTGTCACACTGGGAGTAAATAGCTATTTGGACCCCAATGTCAACTCTCCTGGGTATGGTCTTTCCTTTTCCCCAAGTGAAGGTGAGGTGTCCTTCCTCAGACTCCTCTCCACTGGTGTTAGCCCCTCTTGGGCTGGCCACAGAGAGCTCAGGCAGCTGCAGGAACCACCTCTACCTCCCAGGCCCAGTGGCTGAAGCTCGTGTCTCTCAGAAGACCCTTTCATCTGCTTGGAATGTTTCCATAGGTTGGTAGCTGGGCAGCTCTTACCCAGTGTGCAAACCAGCAGCCAATCACACTGCTGCTCAAGGGGCCTGCGGGACTCTCCAGCTCCTGCCCATGTTCCTGGAGGGCCCAGAAAGGATATTGAGGACATGATGACAGATTTCTAGGGTGGAAAACAGAACTTACGGTTTCTGGGGATGCCTTAAGCCCTAGGGCTTTGCAGGGAAACCAGAAGTGGCCCTAGTCCCCCTGACACAGGAAACCTGCAGCCAGGAGCCCCAGGGCATCAGAGATGGAATGCAGGAGGTGGTCCTGAATGAGTCTGAAGGTGGTGCCTGGTTGGGCCCCTAGGAATGACTCGGTGGGATTCTAGCCCTGGGAATCATCCTGGGCTGCTTCATATTCCTTCAATCTTTTTGTGCCTTAGAAGCGATCACCTCTGAGCCTGCCTTTTCAGATGCATTTCTTTCATTTTCCCCTTTGGTCATTTCTTAGATTCTGGTACTTTTGTGCCTCATTTCCACCTTTGGATTTTCTTGTGTGAAAGAGCTCCCCCTCCTGGGCTTCCTCCAGGCCTGTCCCCGCTTGTGTTCTACTAACTGTGCTTTCCTAGCCCTGCCTTCTGTTGTGGTTCTGGTCGGAGGGTGCCGTGGATTTCCTGGAGGTGTCCAGGAGATGGGGCCAAAGGAGGCTGTAGGTGCCTTTCCTAGACACTGCTGCCCACGAGGAAAGCAGGAGGGCTTTCCCTTGGCTCAGAGGCCCGGGGTGCAGTATGTCCAGGGCTGCCAGAGCCCTGGGCGGTGAGTGAGGGTCAGGGCAGGCCTTGCCTTCTTCATAGAGCTCCACTGTGTTTTGCCTCAGCATCCACACTTGTCCTGACTCCTGTGCAGTGTCAGCGTTGCCAGGGCAGAGTGGGTGGTCTCTCCTAGTTCAGGACCTGACCCCTGTTAAACCCTTTAGGCCCCTCCTCCTCCTCAGGTTTCTCCTTGTCCTGTTAACTTTCCTAGCTGCCCTTCAGAATCCCTCTCACTGGAGAAGCCAGTAGAGTTGGTTTGGCCCGTGACATTCACCAGCATCCATCTGTGATGTAGAATGGATGGGTGTGACTGGGCCTCCGCTGGCTCTGCCTGGGGAAGGCTGAGGGATCGGTCAGTGTGTCTGCATGCTGTGTGCCTGCCACACTGCACAGCTCTGACCGGCACCATTTGTTTTGAATTCTCTGTGAGTGCTGCCCTCTGGTGGTGTGCCTGTGACGTCCCTGCGGTCTGGTCGGCCTGGGGAATGTGCCATTGCCTGGAGCACCCGTACTGCCTGCAGGTTCTGCTGTCCTGGGAGTGGGGTGAGGCTCTTGTGCTGACTGAACCTCTCTGGTCTCTCCTAGGATTACTATGGGATTCCTTTCACTACACCCGCAGCCCTCGCCAGTCGAGATGGGAGCCTTGCTAATAATCCCTATTCAGGTTAGTCTTGTTCAGGGGTCTAGGCATGGGGGCGGAGTGGTCATCGGACTGGCCTGTGGCTCATCCCAGGAGTCTGGAAACAGACGCAGAAGAGCTGCAGAGACCTGCCAGCTTCCTGTTGTTGAGCTGGCAGCCAGGCCTGTTCCTGTTCACAGGGACCAGTCTGGCTTTTTCCTGGCTGGATGGGGGCAGTGACTGGATTCAGTGCCCCGTTTCTCCCAGGTGATGTCACAAAGTTTGGCCGAGGAGACTCTGCGTCCCCTGCACCTGCCACCACCCTGGCTCAGCCCCAGCAGAGCCAGTCCCAGGCCCACCACACAGCCCAGCAGCCCTTTCTGAACCCTGCCCTGCCACCTGGCTACAGCTACACTGGCCTCCCCTACTATACAGGCGTACCCAGTGCCTTCCAGTATGGGCCCACCGTGTTTGTGAGTATTCGGGGGTGGGGGGTGTTACTCCAGCTCCAGGGAGCAGAAGCAGGGGGGGAGGGACAGGTCCCCACTCAGAGTGTCACCTGGCCTTGAGGAATGAGTCCGGCTTGGGGGCGAGGTTCCTTTCCCATCTGTTTTGAGATCTAGCGTGTTGCGCTACTGAAGACGCCTCCCTAGTGGTTGTGCCACCTGCTGCCTGAGGCTAAGCCGGGGTAACCTGCTCCCCCGGCTCTGTCCCCCTACTAATGCCTCTCCTGCTTGCCTGCCACCAGGTCCCCTCGGCCTCAGCCAAGCAGCACGGTGTGAGCCTCAGCAGCCCCACCACCCCTTTCCAGCAGGCCAGTGGCTATGGCCAGCACAGCTACAGCGCAGGTGAGGGGTGCTCCTGCCACGGAGAGGCACAGGAAGGACAGGCTCACCTAGCTCACACGTGCCTCTTGTCCCCTGCTGTGCTAGGTTACGATGACGTGAGCCAGGGGGCAGCAGCAGGAGACTACACCAAGGGCGGCTATGGTGGATCATCGCAGGCACAGAGCAAGTCTTCAGGTGCTGGGCCTGGCAAAGGTAGGCCTTTCCAGGATTGCGGCCCAGAGCAGTCGTCTCCTCCTGACTCCTCCTCAGGCGAGGCTGCCCCAGAGGGCCCCTGGAGCCGGGGGAGGCTGGCGCTGGGGCCAGCTGCCGTGGGAACAGCTGCTTTTCCTTCTAGGAGTGTCGGCGTCTTCGAGCGCCCCCGGCCTCCCTGACGTGACCGGGTCCGTCTACAGCAAGACTCAGGTGAGGGAGGGCTGGTGCTGGCGGGAGGGCTGGCAGAGTGCCGCCAAGCGAGCCTCACTGTCGTCTCTCTGCCCTGCAGACTTTCGACAGGCAGGGATTTCACGCGGGGACCCCGCCACCGTTCAGCCTGCCCTCGGCCTTGGGCTCCCCTGGGGCCCTGGGCCCCGGTTACGCGCCCTCACCGCTCGTGCACATCCTGCCCGCCCACCAGCAGCCTCACTCACAGCTGCTGCACCACCACCTCCCGCAGGACGCTCAGGTGAGCCAGGTGGAGCAGGTGGCCATCCTGCCCTGGGCTGGGGGCTCTGCTGCAGCCTTGACAGCCTTCTCTCCTCCTCAGAGCGGCTCCGGTCAGCGCAGCCAGCCCAGCTCCCTGCAGCCCAAGTCGCAAGCCTCCAAACCTGCCTACGGCAACTCTCCATACTGGACAAACTGAACCCTGAAGAGCGGGGGGGCCGGGGCTGGGCCTACCCCGGGCAGGAGAGCGCACACGGAGCCCGGCGCCCTTCCCCAGTTTCTGAGACGTGTAGCTGTGTCAGCCGAGCCTCTGTGGGGAGCCTGCCTCCCAGACTCCCTGTTGTATGTAATGTATTTATGTATGTATTTGTAAATGTGGTAGAAGGCTTGGGGGAGGGGGGAGCAGCTGCTCCTCTCCCCACTCAAGCCCCTTCTCGCTGTAGCAGAAGCAGCCCCCTTTCCCCCTTCTGCCTTCAGGCCTTCTACAGAGCCCTCCGGCAGGCAGCGTCTGGAAGGAGCTGGCTCGAGGTAGTTTGGGGACTGGGGTCAGGTACCAATGAAGAATCACGACTCATCTCGCTCCCTTGTAAACCACTCTTTGAGTTTTCGTCCCTGTGTAATTACTTTATCCCTTGCTTTTTGAGAAACCGGTCCTTTTGTCATCTGTCATGTTCCCCTCCCTCCAAACCTTGATCTGGGAATGGCAGAGAGATAGCCCTGCCCCCCACCCACATAGAGGTGGCACCTGTTTGTCTCCACAGAGAGCAGGGGCTTCGGCTTCTGGTCTGGTCTTGTCCCCAGAGACTTGCCTTCCTCTGGCTGACCATTTTAAAAATAATCTGAATTTGCGCTCAGAGATACGCAGCCAGTCAGCTCCCCTTTAAAAAAAAAAAGTCAAAGATATGCTTTCATCTCAGTGACAACATGTCTCCAAGCAAAGGCTCCTCTATTCCAGTCGTCCTGAACCAAGTGGGCGACTGTTTCAGAGGTTTTCTCTTTTGCCCAAACTCCACCTAATAAAGTTCTGAGAGCATACTTTCTCTGTGTGGTGTGGCTCAGAGAGAGCTCAGGGCAGAGACCATCTTCATTATGGTTCCAGGGATCCTGGACTTCACAGGGCTGAAGTAGAGCTCATGTGGTCACAGGCTTCTGATATCAGGGTGTCAGGGCTTCAGTGGGTATTCCTTGCTTTGCTGGGCCCTTCTCTTGCCCCAAAACAATCAGCATTCAGGGAGGGAAAAGGTAAAGGACGCAGCTGACAAGGTAGCTAACCCTCCTGACAGTGCTCATCAACGGTTACCTTTGTTTTTCTTGCAACTCTGTAACAGACTTAGGGGACAAGGCAGTCTCTAAAAGGGTCTTGTCAACAGGAATATTAGGGTAGGGTAATTTCTTTTCCAAAGGAACAAAGGTAAGAACTCTGAGAATACAGTTCCAGGCCTGTGAGAGAGTAAGTTTGCACAGCTAAACCTCTCTGTCCTTTGCTCTTCATCAACCAAATGCAATCTTGATTGACCGCCGAGGACTGTGGCGGGACAGATGACTAGTGAGCCAGGGTGGTGTGAAGTAGGTAAGTGGGTCCTGGGCTAAATATCTGCTCCAGAAAGTCCCAAGGAACCGTTCACCTGGGGCCAGGATTCTGACTTCGCTTAAGCTCCTCCCTCCTAATTCCAGAAGGAACTGGGGCTGTAAAACTATCCACGTGTCCACCAGGAGGCAGATCTCCATACTTGTCTGAGGCGCAGCTGTATTCCAGCCTGGCAGCTAGCTCAAGGCCTTGAGGTGTTGCCCGAGGTATTATAGCGTCCCGTTTCAAGTCAGCGTGCCAGAACCAGCCCAGGGGTACAGTCTTTACCTTGTCTGTTTTTGATCTCCAGTATCAATGGTCATTCGTCAGATAGGTCAAGCACTGCTGGCTTAAAAAAAAAGTAAGTGTCCACAACTGAAACTTACTAAATTATGTGATCTATTGCTTCCTGATCCCTTCTTTTAGCAGCGGGAAGTTGACAAGTGACAATGAAAACAGAAAACTTGCCTAAGGAGGGCAGTGGAGCACTCCTCCATCACTTCACCGACCTACTTGAACTGGCAGATTGTGCCCTATTTCAGAATTAAGGTTAACAAATGGCTTTGTCTTTAATAACCTTTCTTAAAAGCTGGTAAGGATTTGGGGATATTTATTCTGCAAGGAGGTGAGTTGAGCAGACTGTCAAAAGGCAGGTGGGCAATATTTGGTTTTTGTTTCAGTTTTTCAGCCGAGTCCTGTGCATAATCTGCAAGGAACAGAGGAAGTATTAAGACCACCTTTTAATTTTAATACACAAAAAAAGAAGAGGGTCATCCCATGGGGAAGTAGCAATACAGGTATATTTTATTTCACATTTTATTAGTAGACAGATGGGCAGAAAAAGACAAAAAATAAACTACTAAAGGGGAAATTGAACACAAAATGCATCAGATAATCTTTTCTCATAAGTTAAACTGAAGAAAAACATCTACAATTTCAGCTAAGAAAACTATTAAAGTCAGGTGTGTCCTGCTGGTTTCAGAATAGTTGAAAATTGCATCTGAATCTTTGTAAATGTAAACCTTTTTAAAAATCAGGATGGGAGGGTAGAGAGTTAATTTTCAGTGGAGAACTACACATTTTCCCCTTCAATTGCTTACTATGTATTTTCCAAACATAAGGAAACCAGCAAATAAAGAAGCAAATAATTACCAGGGAAGAGGAAAGAAGGGACTACAGAAAAGCTTGGCTAATAGAAAAGAACTCTGGAATGATGTGAAATGAAAGGGGAAGACTGCAAGAAGCAACAATAGAATCATGATGTACGTTCTCCACCAGCCTCAAAATACACAGACCTGAAGAGCATCCAGAGGCCTCCACTAGAATCGAAAGGAACCTAAAAATGCAGGATGGATCCTGAATTCATGTTACACCAAATAATCAGCACAACTGTACTCACAAGCTTGTGGCCTAAGCCTGAGATCTCCACTCCCGAAAGAAGTTACGTGCTTCAGTTTTCTTTTGCCATAGTATGTGTTCGCAGGACAGAGCTCTGGAACCAGCACCTGGGTTTTACAAGTCAGTCTGAGCTATCAGAATGTCCCACCTCCTAGCAAATCAACACACCCCAGTCTTTTCTGGAACTGACGACTACTCTCATCAGCTCTCAAGAGTAACACCCCAAAGGCTGAGAGGTACAACCTCCACCTGGCTCTCTGAGTCAACGTAAAACAGAGGCCAGCAGGGCCTGTGGGACAGGGCTGAGCAGCACAGCACCTCCCACAGTGCCAAGGAGTCTGGCCTGCCCTGGGGGAGAGACGCTTTGGCAGGAAGAGAAAAGGCTTAGTTTTAGGGCTCCGAGAGAGCGTAAGACCAAGCACACGGCGCACGCCTGTGTGTTTTGGGAGTGTGGAGTGATTGATAGGGGGTGATCAGAGCATTACCTGTGGGGCGAAAAACTAGTTTCAATGTCCTTCTATGAGAGTTTGCACTCAGTGTTTTGTCACAGGAGAGCTGCTCTGTTCTCTGAATCTGACTGGAGTCACTTGACTCGGGTGCAAGTAGGCCATGGAGTTTGGACAGATTCTGGGACCAGGCTCAACAGTGTCCCATGTGAACCTTAGCACGTTCAACATTCCCACTTTTTTAAGACTAGATTCCAGAGAAGGCTGCTGGGAATTAGTTGGCAAATGTTTGGAGAGTTTGAAGAGCGAATGAAAACCCTGAGATCAGAAAGGAAGGAGGAACTAAGGACCTAAGTATCACAGACTGTGTCCTAGGGTCCATCCTACCCGTCCCTCATCAACCCTTTCGTTCTTTCTGAGCTATACGATCTGAAGAAAAGGAGTTGAACGCTAGCGCGCAGGGATCTGAAGTAGGTTCATAGCGGTATTTTCCCCACTGAAAGAACACTGCCCTCCTGTGAACTGACCCGCCCCCATAAGAAACAAAAATCATCGCCAAGTACTGAAGAAGTCCCTGGTTGGTGAAGGCTGATGGAACTCGGTATTGATTGAAGTAACACACGATCGACAGGGGAAATCAAGGCTGCAGCAATTGCGTGGCAGGAAGATCTAGCGTTGCCCAGACACTGCTTGCAGCCAACTCCCTTGGCTCTGCCAGAAGAGTCAAAGAAGCTCAGGGGAAAGCTCCATGCACAACTTCCGCTTGCACTCCACAGCCCGAGCACATTGAAAGGAGAGAAAAGTCCAGGTCACATCCAGTGAGAAAAGCGGGAACCGGTCACTCATGTCTCACATATATCCACAGTTACCACTATCAGTATAAGCAGCTCAATGAAAACCAAAATCTTAACACATGCACCTAGTATTAATACTGAGTAATTAAAACTCGCTACTTAAAAAAAATCCTCATGGTGAGAGTGTATCTTTCAGGGAAAGGCCATGTTAAATATATAAAACAGATGTTTTCTCTCCCAACAGTGGTCACCAGTAGTTTGACTTTTTCCCCCAGCAGCATCAACCAAAACCAGCATAGTGATTTTAACTCTTGTTCCCGTCACTAAGACTCCACACACACACACTAATCCCCACTCTCTCCCCACTCCCTGGGGGAAAAAAATAACTCTGCCTTCAAAATAAATAGCAATCAGTTCTATGTAAAGTACGAATATTTATTTCAGGCTTTAGATCCCAATCGATTTCGAAAAACAAAATCTGATCTCTCTCCTCAGAGTAGCTGAGGCCTCTGTGTTAGGCTGAAGGGCCCTGTGCCCTTAGGAACACGTTTCAACAGGTTCAGAACAAAGTCCCTGACGCCTGCTGTACCCCAGCCTTAAGAAGGGAAAGAAAATTCATCACCACGGGGCTGAACGAATGCACACACACTAATGTAAATGAGCAGCTAAAACTTGGCAAATTTGCTTTAAGAAAAAGTTTGTTTTGTGGGGCTTTTACGTTTTTTTTTTCTTTTGCTACCCAGCATATGCAGCACTTGTGAACTCCCGATGGGTTCCCAGCTTTAAACACATTAAACGTCTTGATGAAAGACTATTTAATTCTTCAAGAATCTAAAAACAGACCAAACGTGTTTTGCTGTGAACACTTTGCAGAGACGAAGTGAGGTGGGAGTTTGGGTTTAAAGAAAGGAAAAAAAAAAAAATACAGTGATGGAAGGGTAAAGAATGCAAGAACTCAGACATTCTGTGGAGGATTAGTTTCTCTCCATTAAGAGGTCCATAAAAAGGAGCAAACTGAGATCCATAAGGGGAGTCACCAGGAGCCGTGTTTGTTTTCCCCACCCCCATGATAGGTTTTTGCTGAGGGGCCACTGCTAGGTCCCCACTTGCTCCCCTCCCTTTGGCCTGAGATGGCAGGGCAGTACAGGGGCCTTGAAGGAGCACGTCACGACTCCTCATTCCCAGAATCATCATCGTCATAACAGTCGGCATCTTCCTCCTCCTCATCTTCATCATCAATGTCGTCATCGTACAAGTCGTCATAAAGCAAATCTGAGCTGTTGTCATTGGAAGGCACTTTAGTTTTGATGCAGTATTCCGCCAGGGTCGTGGGGACCTTCACTCCATCCTTTTCTGCTTCGGCTTTAGTGGCTGACACCTGTTTCCTGAAGGGAGGATAGTTTATATAAGTCTCTGGAAGATGGATTTATAATTGGCCTAAACAATCCAAAATTCCTTACTGGTTTCTGAACTTTAGTACCTCCTACCTACCTGAAAGCATCTGTGACAAGATACCCTCTACTACACCAAAGGTTCTAGCCCATCAGGTACCATTCTGAAGGACACTTAAAAATGACCCTTCTGAAGGGCGTTTAAAGCCATGCACCTCACATGCTGGTTGGCCAGAAATCACCTCAGGTTTTCCGCCTTGTCTTCTCGCAATAAACTGAGAATGCAGCCCCAACAACTCAATAATCCTCCTACTTAGAGAAAAATCCAAATATCTTATGTTGGATTCCAAAGTCACATGATCCACCTGCCTACCACTTCATTCTCGCCACCCATTACTTTCTCCAATTCCAAAACATTCAGGCCACTCTGGGGTTTTTTAGTACCTTCTTCAAACATACCTAGTTGATTTTTCTGTGAGGACCAGTTGCTCTTCTGCCCTACTGCTTCTTATCACTCAGATATGAACTTATATGTCACTTAGAGGCCTATTCGGACAATCCAACTTAAAGCAGCCATCTTGTCATTCCTTCATATTATCCTACTCATCTTCCTCATTTGCTCATTTTTCTGTTGTTCTCCTTGCCCCTGAATGTGAGCAGAGACCTTGTCTATCTTGGTTAATTCTGTTTCCCCAGTGCTTAGAACACCGCCTGGGCACATACAGCTGTGCAACAAATACTGACTGTATGAACGCAGGAAGGTTAATGTTTCCTTCAACAAGTATGAAAATTCGACCCAAGGGACTAGAAAAACTGAACTTAAAAACATCAAGCCACTATTCTCAGGACTTCCCTGGTGGTCCAGTGGCTAAGACTCTGTGCTCCCAATGCAGGGGGCCCGGGTTCGATCCCTGGGGTCAGGGAACTAAATCCCACATGCCACAACTAAGAGTTCGCACGCTGCGGCTAAAGATCCCGCATGCCGCAGCTTAAAAAAAAAAAAAAAAATCCCACATGCTGCAACTAAGACCCGGTGCAGCCAAATGAATAAATAAATACTTTTTAAAAACCCACAAAAACACAACCACTATTCTCCCTGTCTTTTTTTTTTTTTTTTTTTTTTTTTTTTTTTTTAAATTTATTTATTTATTTATTTTTGGCTGTGTTGGGTCTTCGTTTCTGTGCGAGGGCTTTCTCTAGTTGTGGCAAGCGGGGGCCACTCTTCATCGCGGTGCGTGGGCCTCTCACTGCTGCGACCTCTCCCGCTGTGGAGCACAGGCTCCAGACGCACAGGCTCAGTAGTTGTGGCTCGCGGGCTTAGCCGCTCCGCGGCACGCGGGATCCTCCCAGACCAGGGCTCGAACCCGCGTCCCCTGCATTGGCAGGCAGACTCCCAACCACTGCGCCACCAGGGAAGCCCCTCTCCCTGTCTTTTAATTAGACCTCTCTTGGTGGATCCTGTTGCCTTACATCCTGATGCTGCTGAGGCTTTCAGGCTTGAATCTCTCTTCTCACAGCCTTCTCCTTGAACCATCTTGTCCATCCCCATGGTCATAACCCTTCATGCTGACAGCTCTCAAATCATCAGGGTCCAGCCTAAGCTTTTCTTCTGAGTTCTATACCCTTATATGAGCATCTGGATGTCTCCGTCCTGATGTTCCATAGGAATCCTAACTCAGCAAGTCTGCATTTGTCATTGTCCACCTCCATGGAGTATTCAGTTCCTAAAATTATAACTCTTACTACTACGAAGTCCTAAACGTTTTCAAATCTGTTTTCTCATTCTTGATTGTTACTACGTCAGTTTAGTCTTCATCTCAGCCTCCTCAAACCTCAGCCGGTCTCCTGGTCAGTCGTGTTCTTTTGGAACTCAAATAGGATTATCCTTTCACACAAAATCTTTAAGTGACACTCCAACACCTCTAAGATTAAGGACCAAACCCACCTTATGACTTCAGTGTCTTTTAAGGCCTGATGCGTTTCTTAATTTCCCATTACTTCTCAAATCAGAATTTACAATTCTCTTGATGTGCCATGCTGTTACTATACACCCGTGTTTTAGCAAGCATGTTTCTCTCTCCCTGAAAAATTATTGGTTATGAGGTATTATCTCTCCTAGGAACCATATTATATGTTCCTTCCACTGTATCTTGTTTATGCTTCTATAGTTGCACTTATCATATTACATGTTCATTTCTTTGTTTACAAACAAAAGTATGAGCTCTCTAAGGAGAAAGACTATGCCTTACATCTTACCTTTCCTTGAACATCAGGCTCCAGTCCTGACTATTTTATGAAGCATTCCCATTTTCCAATCCTCAATCCACTCTCACTCTAAACTTCTACAGGTCTTTACTATTTACACTAGTTATCTTCAATCTTTGGTATATACCTGTCACCTAAGTGGCTTGGTAAAAACAAAATACAGATGCCCAGATTCTATCCTTGTAATTTCATTAAATGACTCTGGATTAGGGAGAGGGTCTAAAAAGCTGATTACGGTGGGCAGAAAACTTATTCAGCTGTCAGATGACATGCTTTTTTTTTTTTCATATCACATGGTATCATGCCAATTAGATTTATAGAGAGGGACTTTGGAAAGTCACAGAATGTGCTGCAACTGTCCTTGGGGCTCTACCAATCCTTAGTTAGGTACTGTTAGGAAAATCTTATATCCTATGTAGGATATAATTTGAGAGATGAATGGTTGAGCCTAATACCTTCTTTTTTTTTTACAGATGGAAATATTAAAAAACCCCGAAAGTTAACTGATAAAAGGTCACATGAGGGTGGCAGAGTATATTCCAAGTCCCCTGATTCTTATTCTAGGGCTCTGTTAAACCATATACTAGAGTTGCTGATAATGATGATTCCCAGAAGATACTTGCTGCTATGGTCAGAGAGGCCAATAATCTATTGGGTTTCGTTAATAAAAAATTTGAAAACAAAAATACCTGGAATGTCTGGAATACACTGGGTGTTTGATACATTTAAAGGACATGTTCAAAACCCAGAACAGTGTCCCTAAAGTGATCAGGAGGAAGAGTTTGCAAACTTGACTAGTTTAGAACCTGGAAGTTCTGTTTCCTGGGAAATCAGATCTGCTGTCTCAAAAGCCAAACCCATCAGGCTCAGGCAGAAACCTCTTCCCAAACAATAAATCTATCTGACAGAAGTGGAGTGGATATTTAAGTTCAATTTAAACCCTTGGTTCTAGGATATACTTTGGTTCTGTATGAAGACTTGAAGTAATCAAACAGAAGACAAAACAAACACCTTACCTAATGATTTCAGCATATTCTTTGTCTTTTCCTTTACTGTCCCTCCATTTCCTGAACATAACCGAGGCATCCACATTGGCTGGGGAGAAGGTGTTGGGCTCATTAAGCAATGAGATTACACTTAACAGGATAGTCCTAGAAACAGGAAAAAAGGGTCAGCTATGAATACTCATATTCACAGTATTCAACAGTATTTTGTTTTAAATTTAAGACTATAATATTTGAGACTTTAGGGAAATGGAAATAGAGTATCAAAATTTTGTTTTCAGTACTCATCTGGCTAGGCTAGAAACAAGCTGCTACCTGGGAGACAAAGCAGAGGGCATCTGAGTTTAGCATAAAAGTTAGGTTGCAGGGCAAAATATGAACTCTGTAGAAGGCACTGTCTTAACTGGCAACATGTTCCAATCTACAAAAATTGGAGGTCTGGAAGCTTTTCAAATAACATTTTAAAAATTACAAGTTAAGTGCAACAGGAAAAAGCAGAAGCAAAAAAAATTTAGCTTGAAGGCAATCTTTTTGTGGAAAAGGGTAAAAATGATGCTACTCCATATATCTAATTCATATCATGGCTGCTTAGAAGATCTGAAAACCAATATTACATACAAATGTATTTCTTTTCCATACTTCTAAGGGAAGCAAGATAAGAGTTAAGCAGGAGAATGGAGAAAAAGCAATAGCCTTGACATGGAAGAACTAGTCTCTGAATAACAGAAATCTTGATTCAAAAAATATTTACTAAGCCCTTACTATTGTGCCAGAGGCATCTAGTGAGATGTTGGATGTACAATAGTGAGAGAGTTAGTTGCCATCCCTGATCTCTCAGGGCTCAGAAATCTTTTGGGAAATTTTCATCCACAGATAAAAACTAGACACCTTAATCACAGGGAATAAAGTTTCTGTGAAATAAAATAAGCTCAATAAGCTCCAAAAATGTTTGAAATAGTTCCCAGGCTTTTTTCTCCCCTAAAAGCTATGTGCATGTAGGTAAGGAGAAACATGGGAGGAAAAATTAAATTTCTCTACCTTTTCTCATTGGTGCGAGGTTATAGATTTTGTTGTTGCAAAATAGCCTTTTGCTCCTGGCCCCAAGCAAAAAATAAAGGGAGGGAACCAGGCAATTAGATGTTTGATTTGATGAAACCTTTTCCTAAAAAGGGTAGAGAGTTTCTGTTATGTGATTATACAAGATTACGACAAAGGCACTTTCAAAGAAAACTTTCCCATCTAGTTCAAATTCATTTACCACATATACACCCCCCACCTTTCTATTAGGGTAAGAATAACTCCCTGTACCCCCACTTCCATCCTTCTGGACTTCTTCAGTAATTACACTAAGAAGATTCAAAGAAACTCATCATTGCCAAAAATGCAAAATGGACTGACAATATCCTAGAAGCGAAAGAAAAATTCCGTAAGGATTGCTTCAGAAGAAAACATATACAAAACCTGATAGAAAGATAAGCAGGATAAGGACAAACTGTGGCACAGATTAATGGTCCAGATCAGCATTTCTTTACAACTTTCTGTGATGATGGAAATGTATAATCTGTGTTATCCAATATGGTAACCACTAGCCACATGTGGCCACTGAGCACTTTGAAAAGTAATTATGCAACTGAAGAAATGAGTTTTTTAGTACTAATTTTAATTAAGTTTAAATAGCCACATGTAGTCAGTGGCTATCATACTGGACAACACAGGTCTAGATGAATTATGTTAACTGAATTAGGAAATTTTTCCCAGGAGTGGTTTCACCAGGTTGATTTTCTTATATCTTGTGTTTATTATTAAAATACCATATTGGGAAGTACAATTTTTTAAAATGGTGAATCATCCAGTTCTATCATAAGAAACTCACTTCTAATACCATGTACTCCCTAAATTGAAATCCATGATGCTTTCAGAAGCCTCAGGCACTAACTATAGTTGACTGTGGTAATAGTTCTTAACCCAGCACGTTTTCACTTCCTCCCGTTGTCTGGAGAGTAGAGCCATTTTTCGTACAGGGAATCCATTCCACCGATTCAGATGGGGTTCATCTCCTTCCTCTAGGACACCTTCAAACAACAACCATGCCACACCTTCATAAAAACCTACCTACCCACAGCAGTAGACATACCACCAAGTACTGGCAAAGGATTCCAACACTAATGAAGATTCCTGATGCAATTCATATGCAATATCCTATTCAAAATTTCCCAACCAGTATGTTGTCAGTGGGTTACAGGTAAATTGTATGTGATTCCCTCAGGCAGATTGGTAGGTAGGACCTGGGACAACTTGAGCCTGGAACAATAACTTTTGGCCAAAGGAGCATCTTCAGCTTACTACACTGTGATCTACGAATACTATCATTTCATATTTTCTATGTAACATGACTGGAAAAGGACGGGAAGCAATATCATACATAGTTTAAACTGTCTGGCACTTGTACCAAAGTAATTTAACACAGGTGTTACATCTGTAGCATGGTAAACAACTCTGCAAGGTAGTATTATTAATCCTATTTTTATAGAGTGGAAAAATGAAACTGCAAATACTGGTAGAACATACAAAACACAATTGAATCCTGAAGCTATTCCAACAATTACCTCTTTTTTTGTTGTTGCTATTTTTTGGTGGTGTTAGTTTCAGTAAGTATCTTAAAATCCTTTCTCATTTATTGTATTTTTTCAGAAGAAAAAGAAGTATTTAAGGGAGATAGGAAATCATAATTAAACATCTATGACCCAATGGGTAATACTGTATTTGTCCCTTTTCAGCATATAGACAATAATCAGTGAGATGGGCCTGCCCTTTCTCTGTTAGCTACTATGTCACCACAAGTACAATTTTAGCAGGGAGGGCAGAAACTGGCCTTAGCTCAACAAACAAGACATGGCTTATGGGTCTCCCCAGAAGCCAAGCAGCAAAAGTTTGGAATTCTGTAGGATTAAAGATGGGCATTTTTCCTTCAGTGCATACACATACCCTCCCAGGCAACGTGTGAGGTAGAAAGGGTTCATTCTTTAAAACTTCAACTTTCTTGACTCTTAAAACATACATAGAAATACTGAAAGAGAGTTTGAATGATTGAGATTCTTAGATTTTACAGGCCTTAATTTGATAAAAAGTGACGTATAGAGAAGCAAAGCTCATTGCCTGACCCTTCTAGTTGACCTAGAAGGGTTCTTTTTAATCTCTCATTTACACTATTTCAAAAGATGGACCAGTAACACCAGAAGATCACCCAATTAAAACTCAATCCTCATTATATGTTTTCAAGATGGGAGAGATTTAAAGAGGACTTCATGGTAAAGAAGTCTGTTATGACTGGGAAAATAAAACGTGGTAGCTTAATGGGTCCACATACTACAAATAGTTTTTCTTTATGCTGCTAAAGCACCTAACAGGGACTTCCTGGTGGTCCAGTGGCTAAGACTACCAGCTCCCAATGCAGAGGGCCTGGGCTCGATCCCCGGTCACGGAACTAGATCCCACATGCTGTAACTAAGAGTTCGCATGCCACAACCAAAGATCCTGCACGCCGCAACGAAGATCCCATGTGCCACAACCAAGACCCAGAGCAGCCAAATAAATAAATAAAATATTTAAAAAAAAATAATAAAGCAACTAACAAATTCAACAGCTCCTGCTGTGCAGTCCCTGGAGCTACCGTTGACTGACATACCCCTGAGAACACACGGTAGGAATAAGGGTCTCAGATTAAAATACACAAAATGACCAGATCACAACATTTTAGTTTAAAAAGGAAAAATTTTAAATACACAAAATACATATCATTTGCACAGAATAAAACTGGCAATCTGAGTGCAGTGGGACCCAATGTGCAAACATCAAGGGAGCAAATAAATAAAATAGTCCCGGCCCAGAATGGGGTTTACAGGAGCCCTAGGAACAGCACAGTCATAGCCATTTCCTATGACCTTGCCTACTTTGCCACCCAATCATTGCAGCGGTCTCTAGCTCCCTGCCCTTTCAGTGGGTTATAGAGAAGACTAGATAGGAAAACACCCTACCCTACTCCTGAGAGACGCTTCTACATGAAGGTGTGGCCTCTGGAGTGGATCCATAAATCTGGTCCCATGATACATCTTCACAGTGGCAAAGAAAACACTGTTATCTATCCTTCAAAGGAAAGCAAATCCCTACCAAAGACCACTTTCCTATCCAAGAGCCTGCAGCAGGTATGGCAGGTAGTTCTGGGGCTGGTGCCTCAGAGAAAGCACTTGTGAATTCTACTGCAAGGTCTGAGAGACCCCCTACCCACCCACCCCACCCACCCCCTGGAAGCTCCCACTTGGTTCTGGACAGAACATGGATTAAGGCACATTTTGTTGCTTTCACCAAGAAGAGGCATGGTGTTGTGGACTCCTAATCACATACATATAGCAGCATCAGGGGGCCCTATCCTCCCAACGTCATTCTTTTTTTTTTTTGCGGTACGCGGGCCTCTCACTGTTGTGGCCTCTCCCGTTGCGGAGCACAGGCTCCGGACACACAGGCTCAGCGGCCATGGCTCATGGGCCCAGTCGCTCCACGGCATGTGGGATCCTCCCGGACCAGGGCACGAACCCGCGTCCCCTGCATTGGCAGGCGGACTCTCAACCACTGCGCCACCAGGGAAGCCCCCAACTTCATTCTTTGCTGACTAATGCCTACTCCTCAAAACTTCCCAATTCCATAAGGAACTCTCACTCCCTGAACGTAATCCTGGACATCTGTGGATCTCTTTTTCCAGAAAGTATGCTGGCTTCCTCGAAGAGGAGGAGAACTACTGAGCTTTTAGTGGAAACTAGCTGGCTGCCGCTCTGGATCCCTACAGTTATAGCATAGTACATTTTTCTTGCTTTCCCCTTTAGCCAACTCTCACTACTCACTAGGTCTTGTTATATAAATCAACTTCGGCTCTCAAAGGTAACTGGAATTCCTTACTCTTCTTCAGGTTACAAAAGCCTGTACAACTTTATTTTCTGAATATGTTCACTGAGGTGTTAAGTGAAAGACTAGTGCAGGTGGTCATGGAGGAGTCCAAACACATGTGAACATGGAACCACTTTCAGATAACAGTGCCATTCAGCAGTCAAGACCCTACAACAGGCTGAACTGAACCTTCTGCCACCTCCACTGCTGTCTTGGCTATGCCACAAACTGGATTTGGAGCTTAGAACCCTTAGTCAGACAAGTGCTTACTCTGGATAATTTAGTAGTAAAGGGATATAAAGGAAAATCCCTGGCATCTCGTATCTTGCCTCTTGATATTTCAGTGCCGTAAATAACCTGTGAGAAATATGTACAGTTTACTACCTTAAGGAGCTCCCTTGTCTCAAAACAAATAACACAGAAACAAATGGGAAAGGGAAAAGTGTCCCACATTAGGTAGTACTTTCCTGACTTTTCAGAATTCTGGACATCACCAGGTGTTCCAGATGACGTTCCACAAGGCATGCAAAACACTCTATGTCCCCCCTAGAAATCCACAAACACCAAAACTCTCCATGCACTCTCCCACCCCAAGCAACACATTGAAGAACCATCCAATGATTATATGGAACTAAGAAACAAAAAGGTCCAAGAAGGTAACGATTTCCAATGCAAATACCTTTTAGAGCCATGGATGAAGATGAAAGGGGCAATCTGAAGATAACTAAGTTCTGGTTGTGAAGCCTCTAAATAAAAAAAGCATAAACGCAGGGAAGGCAATCCCTCATGTGAAGTCCAGGTGCTTCTAAATTGGGGCTCAGGTGACCTGAGGACCCAGAGAGAAAAAAAATGATGCTGGTACTGGTACCCAAAGTGGCTAAGGTAGTTTTAAAGGGCAGATTAATATGAAAGGAGTTCCCTGCCCCCAAAAGAATGGATTAAATGAGAAACAGGCCTTTCTTTTCCTTTTTTTTTTTGGCCGTGCCACGTGGTTTGTGGGATCTTAGTTCCCTGACCAGGGATTGAACCTGGGCCACAGCAGTGAAAGCACTGAGTCCTAACCACTGGACCACCAGGGAATTCCCCAAACAGACCTTTCTTAAAAAGAAAAACTGTTTATAATATTTTAGGCTGAGACAAGGCAAATACAGTCTGTGTGTATTTACACAGAAGTAAAGGCAAAAATTTTGAATTCCTGTGGGTAATGGTAATAGATTGTCCATCCAAGCAGCACGAGAATGCAATGAGAAAAATCTTGTTTGGGGCTTTGCATCTAAAGAACAGGGAGGCTTCAAATTCTATATTGAAGTTTTAACCCCCAGTACCTCAGACTATATTTGGAGACAGAGTCTTTCAAGAGGTAATTAAGTTAAAATGAGGTCCTTAGAACAGGTCTTAATCCAGTATAACTAATGTCCTTATAAGAAGAGGCAATTAGGACACAGACATGAACAAAGGGAAGACCATGTAAAGACAAAGAGAGAAGACAAGATGAGGAGAGAAGCCTCAGAAGAAACCAACCTTGCCGGTACCTTATAGAGTCCAGAACTATGAAATAATAAATTTCTGTTGTTTAAGCCGCACCAAAAAAAAAAAAAAAAAAAAAAAGAGGAGGCTTGTTTTCTCAAAGGGTGGGTGTGGTGGTGGTATGTGAAGCATTTGATTCAACGTTCAACCTCCAAAAGCAAGAATCACTAACACCTTAGAGCTACTACTTCTTCTAGTCTAGGGTTACTACTAGCCCTGAAAAACAAGCACCAAAATCATACTTAAAGGACAACTCTGCATTTTTGGTTCAATTTTTCAACAAATCTTCCAAGATATTTAAAACCTTTTCTCTACATTGTCAGTTTAATTTTACTGATAAAATAATGTGTTTCTTTCGAAAGCATGCCAGCCTCTTAAACAATTATATAGTGTGAAAGAGATGAGAAACAGGGTAGCCAAACGTCTCCAAGGCAACAATAGAGTAATGCCCATAATATCCTCAAGGAAAGAAAGCATGATCCTGAAATCTTATATCTAGTTAAAATCTGTCATTTGAAGTATAATGGCAAACACACACGTATACTCCCATATACACAAGCACATAGTATTTTGAACACGTAACAACTCAGGGAATGTAATATAGCTCCTAGGAGCAATCCCTTGAGAAATTACTGATGGACAAATTTCAGCCAGTTAATAGACCAAAGGAAGTAAAATAATGAGGAACAAACAATGAATTCATTTAACAACAGGAATAACAATTTTTAAAACTGGGATTAAGCTACAGAAGAGTACAGATTATAAATTTTATAACCCTGACAATAAAGAAACAATAATATTTAAAAGTTAGAAGAGGGAGGTAGGTTTCCTTTTCTTTTATATCTAAGTGTCAGTATACCATTTGATGCTGAAAAATCAAGTAATAAGTATGTATAAGTTAAAGGTCTAAATAATGAGCTAACAACTGTGTGATATACGGATATGAGGGGATGAAGGAGAGATATACTAATTTTACTAATGATCATAAAAGATCCTGTGTAAAACAATGGTCTTAAAACTAATACATACATGCCCCTGGAGACATACGAAATATCCTATCAGTTCTCCTTTCCAGCTTCCCTTTTCACAACTGCCCTTTACAAGAAATGCATACCTCCCACACATCCCAAATATTTCTATGGTGCATTGCCTAGTGGTGATGAAATATCAGAAGTACAAAACAAAGAGAAATTTACAAATAGAGCCGACTGCATTTCCCTTCTCATAAATAATTTTGTTAAAAGCATAGAGTGATGTTAAAAAAAAAGTATTTTGCTATATAGTGGAGTATAATAAATTCAGATATGTATAGATTGGGGCTGCTGGAATTATATTTTCACTAAAACAGATTAATTCCATCTCTGATTACCGTTAAGAAATGCATCAGGGCTTCCCTGGTGGTGCAGTGGTTGAGAGTCCACCTGCCGATGCAGGGGACATGGGTTCGTGCCCTGGTCTGGGACGATCCCACATGCCGCGGAGCGGCTGGGCCCGTGAGCCATGGCCGCTGAGCCTGCGCATCCGGAGCCTGTGCTCCGCAACGGGAGAGGCCACAACAGTGAGAGGCCCGCGTACCGCAAAAAAAAAAAAAAAAGAAAGAAATGCATCATCGCCGAGGGAGAGTCCCACTAAAGTAAAGCAGAAAGTATATGGAATATGCAATGATTCCTTATTTCATAGACATAATAAACTTATGGCAAGTCTCAATACCCGATCTATCTGAGAATTATTCAGAGGCATGATGTTTGTCAAGGTGAGGTGTATCAACACATTTATTTAAATTTAAAAGGGAAGTCAGTTTCTTCTCATTAAAAAAATATACTGGCAAGATGTGTTGAAATCTAAAATATATCTATTTTCCCAATCCTTTCTAAGTATACTGGATGGAACAAAGTACCTAAAGAAATGAGTAACCAGCATAATCAATAGTATTTGATATGTCTTGAATAGACTTTTTGGTCTACTCTTCTCAGAAAGTGGGAAGCAAACACATAACTTGATAAGAGACAGGTAAGAAAGCCTTGTGTGCATCAGGAAGCTTCAAGTTCTTTGCTTTTGACAAAAATGGAGATTCTAATTGAGTTACTAGCTTCCAGATCATTAAAAATGATTAACAAAATGAATGAATGAGTAAATGGGGGAGAGCAGATTAATCTCCTGTGCAGAGGAATTGAAGTAACTTATACAGATATCTCAGCCTTGCGGGAGTCTAATTCCCCCTTCCTTAGTGTGGGCTGCACCTAGGACTTCCCTTATACAGAACAGAAAGGGGGACAGGAGGAACTCTACAGAGGAGAAACCCTAAAAACAAGAGTCTCAGCCAGGTGATGAATGTTAACATCAAGAGTGGTAAGTCAGGATGACAGTATGTACCCCTGCTATGACGTGATGAAAATGTACTTTACCTTCATGTCTTCCTCCTCAACACTCATAACTCCAGAAAAACATCAAAAAAAAAATCCTATTTGGGGTGCATTCTACAAAATACCTGATCAGTATTCCAATTGTTAAGGTCATCAAAACCAAGGAAAGTCCAAGAAACTGTTGCAGTTGTCTAAGGAGAACTGTCTATTAAATATAATACGCTATCTATCATGCATGAGGATCTCAGAGCAGAAAAATGACATTAGGTAAAAATTAAGGAAACATGAAAGAGTATGGACTTTAATCAATAATAATGTACTAATACAGGTTCACTAACTGTAATAAATGAACCAAATGAATGTTAGATGTTAATAACAAAGAAATCTGGCAGGTGTGGGGAATATGGGAACTATCTGTACTTTCCTCATAATTTTTCTAAAAATCTAAAACCATTCTAAAATTTTGACAGTTATTTTAAAAGAAACACACTGATGACAAAACTACAATGAGAATACCATGTCCACCATCTGGGATGGCTATAATAAAAGACATGGAAAATAACAAGTGTTAACAAAGATGTGGAGAAATTAGAATTCTCACACACTGCTGGTGGGAATGCTCTAAAATTTAGTGCAGCCATGTTGGAAAATATGGCAGTTTCTCAAGAAGTTAAACACTGAGTTATGCACCCCCAATTCCATTTCCAGGTATATGTCCAAGGAAATGAAAACGTATGTACACATAAAAACTTGCACACAATGTTCACAGCAGCATTATTCATAATAGCCAAAAAGAGGAAAACAACCCAAATGTCCATCAACTGGTGAATGGATAAACAAGTGTAAAGACTAAGACTTTTCAGCAAAAAGTAATAAGAATCCTAGAATAAGGAAGCAACCAATCCAAACATGGAACTCATGAAATCCAAAGCAGCAGGATGGAACTTAGATAATGTAAGAGGAAGAATTCAGAGTAGAAAAATTCTTCCAAAGTGAACACAGAGAAATGAGTAACATATGCATTATTACTCCAGAAATACAACTCTTCAAAATGAGGCATACATGCTACTTAAAGCTCCAGTAGAAGACAAAACAACCAAATATAGAAAGGATTCGTTTGTACTTGTTAAAAGATAATATCCAATCTTAAGAGCCACCTAAAAACCAGATTATTCCTTATGTAATTCCTTACCTGACATTTTGAGTGGGATTCCACCTTTCAGAGGGCAGTTCTCCACTCTGTGGGTCATCTACAGGTGGATGAAGAATTGAAATGCATACATCTCCATTCTACGAGACACAAATATCACATTCAGTAAACACTCAAAAGTATGTTATTGAAAAAATATCAATTCCGCTGAAATTTCTTTTACTCCTAGAAGACTTGTTTTCTTACCATTAGGGGAGTAAACAATCCTGCTTTTTCTTCTTGTTTGGAATCAATGATAAAGAAGAATTAAACATTTTTTTATATTATAAATAGTCATTTTGACCAATCTCCAAAATACATTTCTTAGTTAAAAAAAGAAACACTGCGTCTGTAACACCATCCTTCTAAAACAAATCATTTAAAAATAGAAACAGACAAACATGATAAATCATGATTCAAGAGTCTTGAGAAGCAACTAAATCTCTCTTTATTTTCACACATCTAACATTAAAAAAAAATCTGACCTTGCTTAAAATCTGCCTGGAGAGAAGCTATAATCACCTTTAATATTAATCACTGGTTTCAATAAATATGGTTTATATAAACTGACACATGCCTCACAACAACTTAATTATATATAACTCCCTCAGTATATGGATAGAAGAATTCACCACTATAATATTCTGGTACATAAATTTAAATTATAGGACCTAAATTACAAGTACATTTGAAGTCAAACATATATGGATTATCTACCACATGCAATACAGATTGTTAACAGAAAAGACAAGACTGAGAACGATACAGTTGCCTATCTCTAGGTCTAAAATGAAACAAAAGATTCAAATGTTTAAAACATTAGAGGTGTAACCATATAAAGTGAAAAAAATCTTACATATAAACCCAAATTTACACATAAATACACACACACCAAGATAACAGAACATTTTTTAAAGGAGAATAAAATTTTAATAAAGCCAATACCAAATACTATATTCCAAAACTCTGTATTGTTAGATAACATGAGGAAGGTAAAAAAGCACTACAGAAACAAGGAGAGAGAAACTAGGTATATTTGGAGAGGACACCTGGGAGATGGTGTGGAAGAAAAACAAAAAGCTTAATCGTTGAGGAAGCTTTGAGATGGGCTTTCAATAATGATTACAATTATAATAACCTAAGGGAAATTCAGACATGAGATTGCCTGAAGAAACCAGCATCATAAATATGTTCAGGCAGTTACATTTATTTTGTATTATTACACCAATTACCACAAACTTAGTGGCTTAAAACAACACAAATTTATTATTTTACAGTTTTGTAGGTTTAAGTCTGACACTGCCCTTCACAGAGCTAAAGTCAATGCGTGGGCAGCAATGCATTCCTTCCTGGAGGCTCTAAGAAAGAATCCCTTTCCTTGCCCTTTCTGTCTTCTAAAGGCCACCCACATTCCTTTGTTCTTGGCCGCCTTCCTCTAATCCTCAAAGCAAGCAATGTTGCATTTTTGAGCCTTTCTTCCAAAGTCACATCTCCTCACTCTCATTTTCTGCCTACCCTACCTCTTCCACTTTAAAGGACCCTTGTGATTACACTAGGCCCACCTAGATAATCCAGAATAATCTTAAAGTCATCTGATACGCAACCTTAATTCCTCTTAACATGTAATCTAACATAACACAGGTTCCAGGGATTAGAATGTAGACATCTCTGAGGGACCATTATTCTACCTACCACAGGAGTGAAGAACACAGTTTGAATGAAAAATAGAGCACAAAAATTAGGCCAGGGCTTCCCTGGTGGCGCAGTGGTTGAGAGTCCGCCTGCCGATGCAGGGGACACGGGTTCGTGCCCCGGTCTGGGAAGATCCCACGTGCCGCGGAGCGGCTGGGCCCGTGAGCCATGGCCGCTGAGCCTGCGCATCCGGAGCCTGTGCTCCACAACGGGAGAGGCCACAACAGTGAGAGGCCCGCGTACCGCAAAAAAAAAAAAAAAAAAAAAAATTAGGCCAGAGGAGTATGTTACTTTGTTCAGAGTTTAATATGTGTGTAAGTAAAATTTCTTAGTAGTGAAATGACAAAAATAGATATGTACTTAGAAATGACATATTAAAAGATGGGCATCTCAACTGATGCAGACAAAGCACTTGACAAGACCCAACACTTTCTCATAATAAAAACACTCAGAAAACTATAGTTACCTTCTAGCTAACTTAAAATTGTAAAGGGAATTTATTTAAAAAAACAAAAACAAAAAACCCACAGCTAATAAACAGCATACTTAATTAATGGTGAAAACTCTCCTCCTAAGATCAGAAATAAGACAAGGGCATCCACTTTCACCACTGCTATTTAACACTGTCCTGGAAGTTCTAGCCAGAGCAATTTGAGAAGAAAAAGAAAATTTAAAAGTGTACAAATTGAAAAGGAAGAAGTAAATCTATTTCCATTGCAAATGTCAAAGAAAATTCCAAAGAATTCACAAGAAAGCTACTAGACCTAATCAATTAAGCAAAATTGTAGGATATAAGATCAACACTCAAAAATCAGTTTCCTTTTGGGATTCCCTGGCGGTCCAGTGGTTAGGATTCTGCACTTTCACTGCCAAGGGCCCGGGTTCGATCCCTGTTCGGGGAACTAAGATCCTGCAAGCTGTGCAGCGTGGCAAAAAAAAAAAAAAAAAAAGTTTCATTTTTATACAACAGTGATGAATAACCTAAAAATAAAATTAAGCAGGACTTCCCTGGTGGCACAGTGGTGAAGACTCTGCGCTCCCAATGCAGGAGGCTGGGGGGTTCAATCCCTGGTCAGGGAACTAGATCCCACATGTGTGCCACAACTAAGAGTTCCCATGCCACAACTAAGGAGCCCACCTGCTGCAACTAAGACCCAGCACAATTAAATAAATAAATATTAACAACAAAAACCAAATTAAGCAAACAATTCCATTTATAATGGCCTCTAAAAGAATAAAATATCTAGGAATAAATCTAACCAGGGAGGTGAAAGTCCTGTACACAGAAAGCCACAAAACATTGCTCAAAGAAATTAAAGAAGACCTAAATAAATAGAAAAACAGCCTGCATTCATGGGTAGGAAGACTTGATGTTGGCAATATTCTCCAGTTTGAGCTAGAGACTCAATGCAATTCCAATCAAAATCCTAGCTTCCCTTTTTGTGTAAACTGACAGACTGTTCCTAAAATTTATATGGAAATTTAAGGGACCCACAATAGCCAAAACAATCTCGGAGAAGAATCATCAAGTCGAAGGACTCACACTTCCTGATTTCAAAACTTACTATAAAGCTACAGACAAGAAGACAGTTTAGGACTGGCATAATGATAGACATATAGACCAAGGCAATAGAACTGAGAGTCCATAAACGGACCCATACATTGCCAATTGATTTTTGACAAGATGGTTAAGTCCATTCAATGGGGAAAGAACAGTCTCTTCAGCAAATGATGCTGGGACTGGATTTCCAAAAACAAAAGAAGGAAACTGAACTCCTACCTCATACCATATACAAAATTAACTCAAGATGGAACAAAGATCTAAGTGACTGATTCACTTTGTTATAAAGCAGAAACTAATTAAAAAAATAAATAAATAAACTTAAAAAAAAAAAAAAACGTGTGTGTGTGTGTGTGTGTGTGTGTAAAATTTTCATGACCTTGGATTTGGCAATGGATTTTTTAGGTACGACACAAAAAGCATGAGCAACAAACAAGCAAACAAAAAAAGATAAACTAGACCTCATTAAAATGAAAAAATTTTGTGCAAAGGACATTACCAAAGAAAGTGAAAAAAACAACCTATAAATACAGAAGTATCTGCAAGTCATACATCTAATAAGAATTTAATGTCCATAATATATAAGGAACTTCTATGACTCAATGACAAAAAGACAAACCAGCCAATTAAAAAATGAACTAAGGACTTGAACAGACATTTCGCAAAAGAAGATACATAAACGGACAATAAGCACATGAAAGGATGCTCAATATCATTAGTCATTAGGGAAATACAAATCAAAATGACAGTGAGTTATCACATCATATCCCCTTAGGATAGCTACAATTAAAATTTAAAAATGCAAAATAAGGATGGATGTAGAGAAACTGGAACCCTCATAAATTGCTGGTGGTTGGTGAGGGGGTTCATCTGCTATAGAACAGTTTGGCAGTTCCTCAAAAAGTAAAACACAGGATCACAATTTGACCCCTGCAATTCCATTCCTAGGTATACAACCAAAAGAAGTGAAAAAGTATTTAAACAAGTACATGTATACACATGGTTATAGCAGCACTATTTATATATACAAAAGGTGGACACACAAAAAATGGTTCTGAAGAACCTAGAGGCAGGACAGGTATAAAGACGCAGATGTAGAGAATGGACTTGAGGCCACGGGGAGGGGGACAGGTAAGCTGGGACGAAGTGAGAGAGTGGCATGGACATACATACACTACCAAATGTAAAATAGATAGCTAGTGGGAAGCAGCTGCATAGTGCAGGGAGATCAGCTCGGTGCTTTGTGTCCACCTAGAGGGGTGGGATAGGGAGGGAGGGAGGGAGATGCAAGAGGGAGGAGATATGGGAATATATGTATACGTATAGCTGATTCACTTTGTTATACAGCAGAAACTAGCACACCATTGTAAAGCAGTTATACTCCAATAAAGATGTTAAAAAGAAAAAAAGGTGGACACAGACCAAATGCCCATCAATAGAGAAATGGATAAACTGTGATATATCAAACCAATGGAATATTATTCAGCCACGAAGAGGAATGAAGTACTAATACATGCTACAACATGGATGAGCCTCCAAAACATTATGCTAAGTGAAAGCCACACAAAAAAGGTCACATATTATATGATTCCATTTATATGAAATACCCAGAATGGATAAATACAGACATAAACCTGACTGGTGGTTGTCAGAGACTAGGGAGAAATGGGAATGGAGAATAATCACTTCATGGGTAATATGTTTTATGTTGGAGTGATGGAAATGCCTTACAAATAGAGGTGTTAGATGTACCACACTGGGAATGTACTAAATGTCACCGAATTGTGTTCACTTTAAATGGTTAATTTTATGTATGTGAAATTTTATCTCAATAAATTGGGTTTTTAAATAAATTTATTTATTTTTGGCCGCGTCAGGTCTTCATTGCAGTGTGCGGGCTTCTCATTGCGAAGCACAGGCTCTAGGCACGCGGGCTTCAGTAGTTGTAGCGTGCAGGCTCAGTAGTTGTGGCTCACAGGCTCTAGAGCACAGGCTCAGTAGTTGTGGTGCACTGGCTTAGTTGCTCCGCGGCATGTGGTACCTTCCTGGACCAGGGACCATGTCCCCTGGATTGGCAGGCAGATTCTTAACCACTGCGCCACCAGGGAAGCCCCCTCGGCCTTTTTTTTTTAATGGGAGAAGTTTTAGGCCTCCAGAAAGGCTAAGATGTAAAATGAAGGCTATATAGCCTAGGCCCTATCTAAATCCAATCAAACCAAAATCTCCAGCATTCTTTATTTTTAACAACTGTTCCACAAGATTCTGATAAGCTGCCAAATTTGGGGACATCACTGCCTAGAGAAACCTATTCCCTATACCTTAAAGTTAGAGAGAATGCATAATATCTGCAAATCCATGAATATAATTACATAAAAATACATAAAATCCTGCATGTCACAAATTATTTACAAACCAGAGCTCAGCTCTAAAAAGGACAAATTTGGTGGCCCAAATATCATCATGTTCTAAATGGTGGCTAATGTATCTATAGTTAAATCCTTAAGGTATATATATCTTCATAGAGCAAACTGGCATCCTAATTTACATTTTTTAAAAGGAAAAAATACGAGGAAAAAGAAGCAAAATCGAAATCTAAACAAGCACACAATAGAATTCAAACCTTTAATAATGTGTAATACTAAATTACATTTACTAGGAAAACTTTCAACACCAGATCAAAGTCTTCTGATTTCTGTTTACTTTCTACCTTACTCATCTGGTTCATATAAACCAAGATGAAACTCACATTGTAGACTTTAGAAGTTTTATAGGAACATTCTACCACTAAACTTTTCTCTAATATTTTAGAAATAAAGAATATTTTACAAGTCAATTAATGATTAGTTATTTTAATGACAAAAACCACTGAAAGAAAACAAAGATATTTTACCAGGTACCAAAGGGAAGTTATTTCTGTCAATTTATCCTAATAGCTAAAGCAAATAAAATATATTGCATAACACATTTCTGATTAGCTGATTAAGCAAGCATTCATTCATTTGAATGAATTTGTTTTATTCAGGTCCCTTCCTAAAGACAACTGAGTAAAAATTATGTAAATTTAAAATGTTCATCAAATTCATTTTAAAAAATGAAGACAATAAATTCTGATAATATAACAAAATCTTATAACACAGCACTCAGCACCTTTATGTGAATTAAGATCAGAGTTCAAGCATGTTGTTTCTGATGGTTTAATAACACAATACAGAAACAGAGTTTGTCTCACCTAGCTAAGGACAAGTAATACATGTTTTAGGTTCCCCATGCCATACTTTATTCCAAATGAAGTCTAGTTTACTTAATAGTATTGTACCAAAGTTAATTTCTTGGTTTTGATAAATGTACTATGGTTGTAAAAGATATTAACATTAGAAGAATATGAGTAAAAGGTACGTATATGAGAACTTTCTGTACTAGTTTTGAAACTCTTAAGTCCAAAATTATTTCAAAATTAAAAAAAAATTAGTGGGTTTAAACTTAATATTTTAGTATGTTTATAACATAGATATTGAAATCAAAGCATTTTAACAAAACGTATTCTAAATATTTTATAATTTAGAAACTCTGTATTTAAAATTTATATGAAATGAGTTCAAGAATAATGAACTAAAGCAGTTTGTCCTAGTCTTGAAAGATCATCAGAGAATGTAGTATTCCAACTTTGTAATCAATCCTTATGTATTTTGGGGGGTTATTTGATTCTTGGGTGGAAAAAACATTAAAATAAATTCTCAAAGAAATTACAGAAATACCACAGAAGCTCAGATAATTCCACTAAACAGAGAAAAGAATAATAATTTAATTAGAGAGAAAAATGTGTGTTAAATGATCAGAGGAGATGAAGCAGAACCAGCTAGGCTACCATTGTTTTTCTATCTAAATATAATTTTACTACGTGTAATGAAATAAGAAGGGCGTAAACCCTTACTATAAACAACTTGCTATTTCAAGGATTCAAGTGTAGTGCCAGTCAAATTACACCCCCTGAGAACATAATGATGTACACAGAGTATAGAAGGACCATAATGTGGATGACAAGGGGGGAATGGTAGAAAAAGAGAGCTACCTGTGATGGTTAATTTTGTGTGTCAACTTGACTGGGCTATGGGATGCTCAGATAGCTGGCAAAACATTATTTCTGAGTATATCTGTGAGGGTGTTTCTGGAAAAGATTAGTATTTGAATCAGTAGATTGAGTAAAAAAAGACTTGCCCTCATCATGATGATGTGATAGGCATTATCGAATTCTTTGAGGGCCTGAACAGAACAAACAGGCAGAGGAAGGACAAATTCTCTCTCTTCTTGGGCTGCTGCTACATTTGAACTCCTAGTTCTTGGGTCCTGGGACTCCGGGACTCATACAAACAGCTCCCAGTCCTACGGCCTCAAACTGAATTATAATTCCAGATTTCCTGGCTCTATAGCTTGCAGAAGGCAGACTGTGGGATTTCTCATCTTCATAACCACGTGAGCCGATTCCTATGATAAACCTCCTCTTACATATATCTCTATATATCCTATTGGTTCTGTTTCTTTGAAGACTCCCAACTGACACAGTATCTTTGCTTTTACCTGATCTTTTCTGTGTAATTTCAAAATATAATTTATAATTACAGCTTTATTGTAAAGGACTTCTTGATACATTGAGTTTTCAGTTTTTGAAGCGCTGATTGTGGGTCTCATCCACTTCACTCCTAATGGCCTATCAACCATATAAATAAATACAAAGATCATAAACTATACGTAATTAGACCCATTTTCCACTTACATAGCCTAAATTTTACTATTCCAAAATGCAATTGCTCTGCAGACTTGGCAAAAACCTTTTTAAAACCTTTTAAGAGTGACTTCCCTGGTGGCACAGTGGTTAAGAATCTGTCTGCCAATGCAGGGGATATGGGTTCAAGCCCTGGTCTGGGAAGATCCCACGTGCCATGGAGCAACTAAGCCCATGTGCCACAACTACTCAGCCTGTGTGCCACAACTACTGAAGCCTGTGCACCTAGAGCCCGTGCTCTGCAACAAAGAGAAGCCACCACAATGAGAAGCCCGTGCACCGCAATGAAGAGTAGCCCCCACTCTCCACAACTAGAGAAAGCCCGCACACAGCAACAAAGACCCAACGCAGCCAATAATTAATAAATAAAAAAATAAAAAATAATAAAAAAACCTTGTAAGAGACACCAGAGAGCTAGCTTGTGCTCTCTCTCCTCTCAAGCCACATGAAGACACAGAGATAAGCCAGGAGGAGTCTTCAGTAGAAACTATGTTTCCTAAACTGTGAGAAAGTTAATTTCTGTTGTTGTAAGCCACTGCATCTATGGTATTTTGTTATGGCAATTAAAACAGTAGGATCTATTTTTAATCATTATTAAAACAATAACATTTAAGAATACCATGCCCTAATGATAGTGGAATAGTAGCCAAATTGGTATATCCTTGCAGTGTCAGTAGCTACAGAGATTAGTATAATGCCTTGAGAATCATCTGAGTCTAGAAACAAGAATAACTCTTCAGAGCTAGAACCTTACGTAAAACAGTAAAATATTTTCCTACTGGCTATCAAGTATCCTAAAATACCATCTTACTGTAACATTTATTTCATGACTACACCTGTGAAATTCATCTGTAAACACTATACAGGAAAAATGATCTGTAACATCCAACATCTTTATTATTTTTTAAAAGAAAGAGCCATACTGTGTCTTACAACTCACTAGTACTAAAAGGATCATCAAATGTTAAATACTTCTGTATAATTTCCATTTAATTTTGTGGCAAAACTAAAACTATTCTAACTATTAGTCTATTACCAAAAAAATTATTTAAATAAATACATACTAAGAGCAGTGAGATTCTGAGTTGCCACAGCTCTGAAGTTCACAGTGAAGAGTGTACAAAAACCTCTTTTTTTTTTTTTTTTTTTTTTTTTGCGGTACGCGAGCCTCTCACTGTTGTGGCCTCTCCCATCGCAGAGCACAGGCTCCAGACGCGCAGGCCCAGCCGCTCCGCGGCATGTGGGATCTTCCCGGACCGGGGCACGAACCCATGTCCCCTGCATCGGCAGGCGGACTCTCAACCACTGCACCACCAGGGAAGCCCACAAAAACTTCATTTTAATACATAGTTTGTGAAGCAAATGGGCTTCATTGGTTATCTACTTCTGAGCACACAGTAACAAACATAACCAGGAAACTATTATTGAGATCACTCAACATATTATGAAGCAAAAAGGAGTAGACTGTGCAGTATCACCATTGGTGACAAGCTCATATTAAATTTCTTTTGTTCTCCAAGCTTCCCCTTGGTATTTATAAATTTCACAAATGTGGCAATGATATTACAAATGTTAAATTAATTATATTCATTCATATAACACAGCAGTATTTATAACTTTGGGGGCTGCAGTAATGTGTCTGTGAATGTATTTAATAAAACTGTAACCAAAACTCTTATAGTTTTAAAAACTTGATAAAATAAACTATTTTCTACCAAAAATAGTCCTTATGATATTTTTAATACTCATGAAGTTATTAAGATACAAAAACTCATCAATTCACATGTTTTGGCATTTGAGTAGGCTTTTCCTTTTGTATTTTTGTCTTGTTGCTGTTGACACTGTTGCCATTGTTCCCCCATTTCATCCCCAGTTCTATTACAAATAACTGCAGTAAACAATTTGGTGACCAGAGCAATTTGACATTGAGGTCCATTGTGTTTCTAGGTGAAAACATAAGATGGATGAGGAGAGAGCAACTTCCTGGAATATCCCTTTGGCTAAGAACCATGAGCCCTAATGTCTAAAATCACAAATACTGACTTGGGTCCTCAAAAAGTTCAATTCTGATACCATTTCCAGAATGTAGTAAATTAACATATTATTAATTTGTGAGAAGAGTCTCTTGTGACTCATTTGATTACATCAAATTTAATTCCTAACTATGACTTAACACTTCTTTGAAAACAGAACTTTTATGGCATGGAAAACAACTGCATATTTATAAGATATGCATGTATTATTTTACTGCTGAAATTTTTGTTATGAATATGAAAAATATTTTTAAAAATAGTGATCCAATGCTAAATCTTAAGAGACAGAACTAAATAGCCTACCTAACTGGTGAAAAAGCAGTGGAAAGGGGAGTGTGTCTACCTACACCTTCTTCTGAAAGAGCCCTGAATCCTTTATTCTGTTTTTTTTTTTTTCCTTTTTGCTTCTTTGCTGAGAAGGGTTTGAGAATTAGATAACTGAGATGGAAACAGGCGAATATATGGCTCTAAGGTGAATTAGTTCTCAGTAGCGAGACAAAAGCTTGAGTCTTCTCACTTCTCTTTTGCTATCTAAAAAATCTGTACATACCACATAGTTGGGTTTTTTTTCTTGAATTCACGTTCCTTTTAATTTTTTTAAATTAATTTTTATTGGAGTATAGTTGCTTTTATACCACATAGTTCTGAAGGCAAGAATTTTTGATTATTAAATGGACAGGGACAGAAAAATATTTCTATGTGTATTAAACCCAGTTTGAACTTATGAACAGTGAATTATTTCTATAGTCTCTCCCTACAACAGGATAACTTTGTTATATAGAATAGTACAACATATTCATTGTTGTTTATTTGTATTATGATTAGGTCAAATACTAAAGATACTAAAGAAAACAATATTCTGGGAACCTATTTCTGGAAATGTTACTATGCATCACCTTTTGAGCACTAGTTTGTCCTGTTTTAAGAAGGAAAGAAAAATGAAGATAATGACTGACAGAAAAAGCAGGTTGTGAAAAATAATAAAGCTACCCCAGTGTGCTCATTTATAGACTGAGATCCAAATTCAGGACTATAGAGTAAGTTCTCCATCCCTTGCCTATAAGCATTTTAAAGGCTCTGTAACTCTGTTTCTGGAGCAAAGGTGCTTGCCAATAACCACCTGACCAAAAAAAGAACCATGACTAAGGTTGCAAATTTTAAAAAACAATTTTAATGCCTTGGCCTCAGCTACAACTTCACAGCACTACTGCAATGAAAAAGATTACAGAATGGTAAAGGAGTAGACTCAAAGGATATTTTAGTGGGCCTTGTCATATATCCTGAGAAACATAATGCATTGTTCCAGAATCCTTATAAATTAGCACAAAGCTAAGTACATTTCATCAAAAAAGCTACAAATTATTTTTCCAGGCATTGTCTAGTAGAAGAACCTAACCTTGGATTTATTCCAAAAGAGGCTCTCAACTGGTATGCAGCAACTCCTTAAAGGACACCAGTACAAATATAGTAGGATAAATTCCCACACCCTCCTGTCCCAAAGCTGAATCTCTGATCAAAGCAACAAACAAACCCTTGCTGTGAAGCTAGAGGATAGGTACACAAATAAGTTTGTATGACTTTATCTACTAAATTTAAAAAAATGCAAATGTTAACAAATATGAATTATAATCTTAGCAATGAGCAGCAAAGGTTTAAAGCCTCAACCTTAAATTAACCATAATATACACTGGTATTAAAAACTACCCTCCATTTTTGAGCAATTCAACTACAGACTGCTAACCAAAAATGGGAAACCATGAATACTTCTCTGTGGCTACAGCATAACTACCACAGCATACCGAGCTATGGAGGCTATTTTAAAGGATAGTATCTTAAATAAATCTTCAGAGAAATTCATGATAGACATCTCTTACCTCATAAATGTTGGGGTGCCACATTTTGGTCAAGAATCTGAAGGTAGGTGGTGAATATGGGTAGTCAATAGGAAATTTAATATGCGCCTGAAAAGAAAAAGAATGAAATGCTAGTAAGACTACAGGGTTATTCATCTAACAATTCACCCTGATATACTCCAGCGCAACAAAACTCCTTTCTACACAGTAGACTATGGAGATTAAAATAGCTCATATATATTCTGTTATCCCCAATGCCAGGGTTATTATTAGCATGTGTTCTAACTATCTCTTTAAATATTTATAAAAATTAATGTTAAATTGCCAAAGCTCAACAGTTATATAACTGAACACATGAATGAAAAACAGTTTAATATGTGTGTCACATTAATGGGTACATTTTATTTTAATAACAAAAAATAATTAATACAACCTTATGGTACATAATACAGAACAAAGATAATTTGTTTTACTTAACACCATTTACCACCCAGAAGTAACAAATGCTTCCATTTTGATATGGCTCCTCCAAGAGTTTTTGATGCTTATATATGCTTATCTCTTTACAAAACTTATTTTCAAAAACTTGAATATACTTTATTTTATACTCTGTTTTTTCCATCTGTATCATATCATAAACATTTTCCTTTGTATATATGATTGTTAGTATGTGCATAATGTTCCATCATACAGATATATAGATGAACCATTAAAAAAAAAAAAACTACTTCCTTATTTTGGAACAGCTGGGTTGTTTTTCACTCTTTTGCTATTGTAAATACTGCTACAGTGAATGTCCTTGGCAGTATCCCACATTTCACATATGAAAAAATCCAGACAAATTCTCATCTAACAGTACTAGTAAAAGGGAGTGAAGAAGGGAATGAAAGAACAAGGTAAGAATAAATAAGCTAAGGACAGCAGTGAAAATGGCAGAGTCAGGATCCTCAAAAATTCTGTCTTCAGAACTTCTCCGGTGGCGCGGGAAGTGGTTGAGAACCCGCCTGTCAATGCAGGGGACACAGGTTTGAGCCCTGGTCCGGGAAGATCTCACATGCTGTGGAGCAACTAAGCCCATGCTCCACAGCTACTGAGCCTGTGCTCTAGAGCCAGTGAACCACAACTACTGAACCTGAATGCCACAACTACTGAAGCCCGCGCACCTGGAGCCCGTGCTCTGCAATGAGAAGCCACCGCGATGAGAAGCCCACGCACCTCAACGAAGAGGAGCCCCCGGTTGCCACAACCAGAGAAAGCCCGTGCGCAGCAACGAAGACCCAACCCAGCCAAAAATAAATAAATTAATTAAATAAATTAAAAAAAAAAACAAAAGGAAACACTAAAGGGCGTCCTTCAGGCTGAAATGAAAGGACACTAGCCAGTACATGAAACAACATGAAGGAAGAGCACAAATCAAAACATAGGGTAAGTATAGGATAAATATGAAAGAAACAATAAATGTACTTTTTGTTTATAACTTTTTTCCTAATTTAAAAGATAATTACATAGTATAATAATTATAAATCTATTGAAAGGCAAAAAATACACAAAGAAGGAATTTGTTTTCCAATAAAAAACAAAATAAAGGGGAGGGATCAGAGTTACATAGGAGCAAAGTTTCTGTATACCACTGAAATTAAGATGGTTATTAACTGAACTTATATACAGTTATATGATGTTGATTGTAATCCCGAGGGTAACCACTAAGAAATAACTCAAAAATTCAATACCCCTTCATGACTGAAAACACCCAACAAACTAGGAATACAAGGTAAATTCCTCAACTTGAAAAAGGAAATGTAGTAAACAAAACTATAACTAACATTATACTTAGTGGTGAAATAATTTCAGAAATAAGACAAGGATGTCCACTCTCACCACTTCTACTCAACACTGTACTGGAGATGCTAGTCAGGCCAGCTGGCAAGGAAATGAAATAAAACGCATCTTGGTTGGAAAGTAAGAAGCAAAGTTATTTTTATTTGCAAATTAGATATTCCTGTATATAGAAAATACAAAAGGAACCCACTAAATATATTAGAATAACAAATTCAGCAGAATTGCAAGATAAAAGATCAATATACTGGCATTTATATTTCTATACTGCAGCACTGAACAAACTGAAAATGAAATTAAGAAAATTCCATTTATAATAGCATCAAAAAGAATAAAATACTTAGGAATAAATATAATAAAAGAAATACAAAACTTACACTCTGAAAAGTACAAAACATTTTTAAAAGAAATTAAAGACTTAAATAAATGTTAAATATCCATGATATTATATGTTCATGGATTGCAAGACTCAATACTGTTAAGATGGTAATCCTCCTCAAGCTTATCTACAGATTCAGCATCACTGTATGGAAACCCCTGTTGCCTTCTTTACAGAAATGGAAAAGCTGGTACTCATGGGACCCAGAATAGCCAAAACAATCTTGAAAAATAAAGACAAAGTTAGACAACTCATACTTTCCAGTTTCAAAACACGACAAATCTATAGTGATCAAGACAGTCTGGTACTAATATAAGGCCAATTTAATGGGGGGAAAGGCCTTTTCAACAAATTGTGCTGAGACAACTGGATATTCACATGCAAAAGAATGGAGTTAAATCCTTTGAAATACACCAACGGACTCTGTATTTTAACAAGGCCTGCCTTCAGAAGAAACCAGTTACAGCCTAACTTGCTAGGATATTGTCAGAGCCTAACTGACCTAGGGAAAGAGAAATATTGGGTTGGCCAAAAGTTCATTAGGGTTTCTCCATAACATCTTACGAAAAAACTCCAGCCCTAATATCCCACCTAAGGGGTGAGGAAAAACTGAGAAACTCTTGAAAAGTTCACAGTCCAGAGGCAAAGCCTCATTAAAAAGACTGAAAACTAATCATAGGAGAACAGAACTCTTCCCCTTCCCCTCACACTTTACCACCATATTACTAAGGCATTTATAGCAGTTCCTTTTACCCAGTACATCACAGCTAACTAATATGAAAAAATTATAAGGCATACCTAAAGGAAAAATCAAAAATGAAGACACAGAGCAATTATCACAACCAGACAGGGGAAAGATGTTGGAATTATTAGACTGGGAATTTAAAACAACTATGATTAATATTCTAAGGATTCTAGTGGACAAAGTAGACAGCATGCAAAAACAGATAGGCAATGTAAGCAGAGAGATGGGAATCCTAAGAAAGAACCAAAGACAAATGCTAGAGATAAAAACATTGAAGAATGCCTTTGATGGGCTTAGTAAGACTGACACAGCTGAGGGAAAAAACCTCTGCACTAGAGGATACTATCAATAGAATCCTCGAAAACAGAAAAGCAAAGAGAACAAAGACTGGGGGGTGAAAACAGAACAGAATATCCAAGGAGTGTGGGACAACTACAAGAAGTGTAAGATACATATAATAGGAATACCAGAAGGAATAAAAGACGCCATAACGAAAATGAAAAGACAACCCACAGAATGGGAGAAAATACTTGCAAATCATTTATCTGATAAGGGACATGTGCCCAGAATATGTAAAGAATGCTTATAACTCAATAATAAAGAGAATTAACTCAATTTAAAAATGAGCACAGGGCTTCCCTGGTGGCACAGTGGTTAAGAGTCTGCCTGCCAATGCAGGGGACACAGGTTCGAGCCCTGGTCTGGGAAGATCCCACATGCCGCGGAGCAACTAAGCCCGTGTGCCACAACTACTGAGCCTGCGCTCTAGAGCCCGCAAGCCACAACTACTGAAGCCCACACACCTAGAGCTCTTGCTCTGCAACAAGAGAAGCCACAGCAGTGAGAAACCCACGCACTGCAACAAAGAGTAGCCCCCACTCGCCTCAACTAGAGACAGCCCACGCGCAGCAACGAAGACCCAACAGAGCCAAAAGTAAATTAATTAATTAATTAAACAAACAAACAAACAAAATGTTTGGCCAGGATGTCATGAAATTAGAACGCTTTATACATTGCTGGAAGGGATCAAAATGGTATAGCCACTTTGAAAAACAGTCTAGCATTTCCTTGAAAGAATAAACATAGTTAACCATGTACCACGCAAGTCCACTACCAGGTATATGTCCAAGAGAAATGAAAACATTACATCCACATAAGAACTTGTACAGAAATGTTCACAGCAGCATAATAGACAAAATGTAGAACAACCCCAAATGTCCATCACCTGAGGAAATGAATGAACAAAGGGTGGTATATGTCCATACACTAGAATATTATGTGGCAGTTAAAAGGAATGAAGTACTGGACCTCCCTGGTGGTCCAGTGGTTAAGACTCCAAGCTTCCACTGCAAGGGGTGCAGACTCGATCCCTGGTCAGGGAAGATCCCACATGCCACGTGGTGCAGCCAAAAAAAAAAAAAAAAAAAAGAATGAAGTATTGATATATGTTACAATGTGGATGAACCTCAAAAACATTAGCTATGTGAAAGAAGTCAGTCACAAAAGACCATATTATTTATGAAATGTCCAGAAGAGATTAGTAGTTGCCTACAGCTGGGGGTAAACTGGGAGGAAACAGAGGTGACTATTAAAACGTATAGGGCTTTTGGAATGAGGAAAATGCTCTAAAACTGATTATGGTGATGGTTGCACAATTTTATGAATATACTAGAAACCACTGAATTGTGTACTTTAAATGAGTGAATTGTATATATACATTAAAATCACAATAAAACTGCTTATTAAAAAAAAAAAAAAAACCAGGGCCTTCCCTGGTGGTCCAGTGGTAAAGAATCCGCTTTACAATGCTTACAATGCAGGGGACGCAGGTTCCATCCCCGGTCAGGGAACTAAGATCCCATATGCCCCAGGGCAACTAAGCCCGTGCACCACAACTACTGAGCTCATGTGCCTCAACTAGAGAGACTGCGCGCCGCAAACTACAGAGCCCACGTGCCCTGGAGCCTGCGCACCACGACTAGAGAAGAGAAAACCCACACGCCACAACTAGAGAAGCCCAAGCGTCACAACTAGAGAAGAGAAAACCTGCATGCCACAACTAGAGAGCGGCCTGTGCACCGCAACGAAGAGCCCACATGCTGCAACTAAGACCCGATGCAGCCAAAAATAAATAATAAATAAATCTTTAAAAATAAATAAATAAAAATTAAAGCAAACAAAAAACTGGAGTCCAAAAGCAGTCACACCCCAATAGCAACAAGAATACCCAGTTCCTCAGATCTTGGTTTCAAAATACCATTTTCTAATAAAAAGAAACAAGGCTCTTTGGAGAAATACTTGATTCTACATGTAGGGCAAGGAAAATACAAGATGAGCATGGAGCATCTTATAGTGCCTGAAAGTAAGGAAATGCTACAGAAAAAATATGGAGGCATGTCAAAAACAAAAAACAAACAAAAAAAAGCAAACAACAACAAAAAGCCATAGGAGCCAACCTGAAAGAGCCCCTACTGGCCAAAAGTAAAGCAATTCATAGTACTGGAGGATAACCCAAGGTATAAAATAAATGTGAATGAGTACATATTGGTATAAATTATTGAATGAAAAAATATTGGGGAAGGGACAAATCTTCTTCACAGCATATATTATCTTCCTCCAGATAATATATGTAGATATATCCCATTAAGGAGGTGGAGTTTAATTCCCTGAGTGTGGTCTGGGCTGAATGACTCACTTCCTAAGAATATGGAAAGGAAGACATACTAACTTTATAATAGAGAAACCTGGCAGACAACACCTTAACCAAGTGATCAAGGTTAACACCACTGGTGTTAAGTCGCTGAAATCATGATCTCCCTTGTAAGATGTGCTGAGAAACGCAGCTCATCTCTGTGGTGCTCTTACCTCAAAACCCATAACCCAGTCTGATGATGAGACAAACATCAGACAAACCCAAATGGAGGGACATTCTACATAATACCTGACCACTTCTTTTCAAAACTGTCAAGGTCATGAAAAAAAAAGAAAGATGGGGAAACCATCAAATATTGGAGGAAACTAAGGAGACATGACAACTAAATGCAATCAGGATTCTGAATTGTATACAGGAATAATAAAAGGACATTAGGGGTGGTAGGGGAGAACTGAGCATGACTGCTAATGGATATGAGGTTTCTTTTGGAGGTGATGAAATAAACTGGAGTTAGATGGTGGTGATGGCTGTATGACCTGGTGAATAAAAAAACACTGAATTGTATACTTTGAAAGCCTACAAAGTACTGGTACCATGGCTAGGTGTTGTTTGAGTAGGTCCCTGGGTGGATAAAAGCAGAGGAAATAGCAAGGCACTAGGTGCAAAGAATGTGGAGTGGTCAGGTATGGCTAGTGGGATGCCTGGTGGTAACTACAGGAGATAGAAGACTGGATGAAGGTAGGTTGAAGCCTTGTTTAGGTGTTTTAGTGGGAAACTACATAAAGTCAGAAAATCAGGGACTTCCCTGGTGGTGCAGTGGTTAAGAATCCACCTGCCAATTCAGGGGACACAGGTTCAAGCCCTGGTCCAGGAAGATCCCACATGCCACGGAGCAACTAAGCCTGTAGGTCACAACTACTGAGCCCGTGTGCCTAGAGCCCATGCTCCGCAACAAGAGAAGCCACCGCAATGAGAAGCCAGTGAACCGCAAGAGTAGTCCCTGCTCGCCGCGACTGCAGAAAACCTGAGCAAAGCAATGAAGACCCTACACAACCATAAATAAGTAAATAAATTTTTAAAAAAAGGAAACGAAAATCAAAGGCAAGGTGTCTATTTTAGAATAAATGACTCTATGACAGCACCGTAAAAGATGGATTGAATCGGATAAAAGACAGAAGTTAGGAGTGGTTTCCTCTTTTTCATTTAATCAGCCTCATCTCCAGAATATGCATATACTTTAGAAAGCTTTAGTAATGATGACATAGTTATATAATGCATATCTGAATAAAACAGGATTGTAAAAATTTCCATACAAAATTGGAACTCTGATCGTTGAAAATGTAACCTCCTTTAACATATTTCTATGGGAAATCAGATTATCCTTTCTAAAAATAAATAATCAATAAAATTTAGTATTGTTAGTCAAATCTTTAGGTCCCCAAAAATGTCCTCCTAGACTACTAACTATATTAAAAGAAATCTTTGCAGAGTAACTAGGAATGGTTGCACGAAAATTTATAAAGAACGTATGACATGCACCAATATGAAAGAGTAGTAAAGAACATCCACTCAAGAAGCTAGACTGGTGGGAGGGAGACGCAAAAGGGAGGGGATATGGAAACATATGTATATGTATAACTGATTAAATTTGTTATAAAGCAAAAAATTAAAAAAAAAAAAAGAAGCTAGACTGCCTGGGTTTGAATCCTGACTCTGCCATTCATTAGCTGTTTTTTGAAGTTATTTGTGTCTCCAGTTTCCTCATCAGTAAAATAAAGCTTATAGTACTTATTAAACAGCTTGGTATGAGAATTAAATGAATAAATGCTTGTATAAAATGCATTAGAACGGTGTTTAACATATAATAAAATATATGTAAGAGTTCTGTTTAAAAACTGCAAATTAAACTGGCAGAGGTTATATGTCAGAAAACCTTCTTTAATAAAAAGCCTCAGGGCTTCCCTGGTGGCGCAGTGGTTGGGGGTGCACCTGCCGAGGCAGGGGACACGGGTTTGTGCCCCGGTCTGGGAGGATCCCATATGCCGCGGGGCGGCTGGGCCCGTGGGCCATGGCCGCTGGGCCTGCGCGTCCAGAGCCTGTGCTCCGCAACGGGAGAGGCCACAACAATGAGAGGCCCGCGTACCGCAAAAAAAAAAAAAAAAAAAAAGCCTCTTTTATAGACTGCTCATTTTTGCTTTGTTTTATAGCTTTTACTTACCTGCCTTTTGATTATAACACTACCAGCTTTAGAAAAGACAACTAGAGAGATTCTTCCCAACCTAAGAACTTGAATCTTATGGAACCAGTTTTCTAAGAGCTTTACAAATCCTAATTACTTTTTACTTATATATAATTAATAAACATTAATTACTAACTATTGTTAATTGGGTTTCTATATTTTCTCTAAGTATCTACTAATATTTTGAGCTTTTATCTTTACCTCTTTACCTTGAACACTACTTATCGCCACAAAATTTTAAAAAGTAGCATCTCCAGGATAAAGTCAAAAACTATTTTTGATTTTTAAAAGTATTATGCCTGGGAGTTCCCTGGAGGTCCAGTGGTTAGAACTCAGCGCTTTCACTGCCGTGGCCCAGGTTCAATCCCTGGTCAGGGAGCTAAGCCACATGGCGCAGCTGGGGAAAAAAAAAAAGGATGTATCATGCCTAAATTATGCTTATGTTACAACTGAAAAAGGTAACACTGGGGTGGTATACCACTGAAAAAGGTAACACTGGGGTGGTATACCCCTGTAAGGATATTTAAAATTGTTATAAGAACTCCTTCAATGGAATTTACAATCCTAAAGAATTTAGCTGAAGTTAAAATCAAGGGGAGGGCCTCCCTGGTGGCGCAGTGGTTGAGAGTCCGCCTGCCGATGCAGGGGATACGGGTTCGTGCCCCGGTCCGGGAGGATCCCATATGCCGCGGAGCGGCTGGGCCCGTGAGCCATGGCCGCTGAGCCTGCGCATCCGGAGCCTGTGCTCCGCAAGGGGAGAGGCCACAACAGTGAGAGGCCCGCGTACCGCAAAATAAAAAAAAAAAAAAAAAAAAAAAAAAAAATCAAGGGGAATATTCTGCTACAGTGCTTCCCTGAGATTATTCAGTTTTACCACTATTACTTTTTTCCAGAACCTTATTAATAATTTAAACATATTATTTCATATATATGTTCACCCATAATTATATCGGTGAAAAATTTTTAAGTTTAATTAAGTATAAAACTTGCTCTTATCCATTCCCAATCCTAGTAAATCTTAGGGTATGATTTGAACAAACTATAAACTTATTTTAAGTTTATAACAAGGAACAAGGGAAATGTGAACACTGGATACTAAGGAATTAACTTTTTCAGCTGTAATAATAGCATTGTGGTTACTTTTTTAAAGGAGGCTCATATTTTAGAAATACATTCTGAAATATTCACAAGTGAAATGATATGATGTCTGAAATCAGTTACAAAATAATGTGAAGAGGAGTAGATAAGGTATAGATTAAACATATTTGCTATGAGTTAATTATGGATGCTGAGTGATGGGTACACAAAGAGTTTACTGGACTCCTATTTCTAATTTGATATTATGGAAAATTTCAAACATACAAAAAGCTTAAGAAATGAGATGACTAATATACAATTATTTTTTAAAAGCATTACAGTGCTTTGCATAACTAGCATAATCATACCATTATGATAGCAATAGATGCCACTATTAACCAAGTGAACATGATGGAACTTGGCAAGGTGATAATAAAGTTCATGTGAAAGAGAAAATACTTGAAAATAATACTGTTTTTGATAAAAACCAATAACAGGGAGGGGTTCACACTAGCAGATAGAAAAACATCCTACAAAGATGCTATTAAAGGAGGAAACTACACACAGATCAATGATATAGAATAAGTTATTCAGAAAACAATAAAGGCAACATTTCAAATAAGCAGGAGAAAGTTTCAAATAATGTTGGGGGAAATGACTCTTCCTTTGGATAAAGGGGTAAAGATGCTTATAGACACTTGAAAAGAAAATCAGATTTCACTTGCAAGGAGACAAAGATCAAACCTCATCTTCAAGAAGAATCAACAACAGTTGTAAAGAACTGGACAATCCTTGATCTCCAAGAGTAAAAAGGAGTTCATATGCTAGCAGCAAAAGATAGATTGTTCTGTTGCCACAGTAACAAAGAGCCACCAGAATGAGTTTTTTAAAATGAAATATAGTTGATTTATAATGTTTTGTTAATTTCTGCTGTACAACAAAGTGATTCAGTTACATATATGTGTGTATACACATATATATATTTATATGTATACACACACACTTTTTTTATATTCTTTTCCATTATGGTTTATCACAGGATACTGAATATAGTTCCCTGTGCTATACATACAGTAGGACCTTGTTTTTATCCATTCTATATATAATCAGAATCAGTTTTAAATTGCTTAAGCAATACCTGACAGTTCTGTAGGCATGGAGCAAGAACCAACTTTAAACCCATTTAAACAACTTTTATTGGTGAGTATGTTTTGGCAAGCCAACCTATCAGTAACGGTCCCTTGTTTCTGAAAGCCAGCCAACTGGGAACACACTCCTGTCAACGAACACACTTCTGAATACCAACCAATCAGTAATGGTCTCAGCCAAGTACCCATGCTTCCACAGCTGATGCCAACCCCACAAAGACTGTGAAAAATCCACCAATCCTTAAACTTCACACTTCTCAAAAACCATATATAAGATCAGCAGTCTGCTCTATGTGTAGAGACTGTGATTTGACCAGCAAAACTCTCTTAAGTAAGCAATAAACTCAGCTTTGTGATTTTTGGTTTAAGTACTGAAGAGTTGTCTTTTATACCTTTTACAAATTTATTCATGAAGTACAGTTTTAAATTTCATATATGACTGTATCAAGAAATATGGGAAATAAATCTGAAAAGTCACACCTTAAAACATACAAATTGTTTTACAAGTAATTTAGACTCTGACTCTTTTTTAAGGCAGCTCCTTATATCTTTCTTGACTAATTTGCAAATGCCTAAGAAGTATCTCCAAAATATTTTCTGTACCATTACCACATATGCTTTCTCTAAAATGCTCAGGTTACTCCTAAGCGTACCCTTAATGAAATCACTGAACTCACCAGACATCTATGTTTAGTTATTCACACACTGAGCATTTATGTTAATATTTTCATTTATTTAATCATTCAACATATCACTGTTGAAAACCAATGATACTGGGACTTCCCTGGTGGCACAGTGGCTAAGAATCCGCCTGCCAATGCAGGGGACATGGGTTCAATGCCCTGGTCCGGGAAGATCCCACATGCCACGGAGCAACTAAGCCCGTGTGCCGCTACTGAGCCTGCACTCTAGAGCCTGCGAGACACAACCACTGAGCCCGCGAGCCACAACTACTGAAGCCCTCGTGCCTAGAGGCCGTGTTGGGCAACAAAGAGAAGCCGCAGCAATGAGAAGCCTGCACACCGCAACTAAGAGTAGCCCCCACTCTCCACAACTAGAGGAAGCCCACGCACAGCACCGAAGATGCAATGCAGCCATAAATACATACATACATACATACATACATAAAACGTATGTACTAAATAGTAGGCATTGGGTTAAATGCTTCATATGCATCATTTCATTTCATCACTCAGTTGTAAAATTAAAAGGTGAGATGCATGTACAGCCACAAATGAAGATGACTTTTAACTTAGGAACAGATTATCTTCCAGTCCACATTTCTGTCTACCAAGAAGCATCTCCCCAATGTTTATCATTTTGTCTAACCATGTATTTACTGGGCTTCACCAATTCCACTGTCTCCTCATGCTCTAGCTTTTCTGCCCATTCTTTCTTATACTCCTTAGCTCCTCTCATCTTTTTAACTTAATGTGCTCTCATTATAACGTTTCCCTGTTTCTTTAAAGAATACTTTTCTTCTTTAAAGAATCTTCTCCCCAGATGTGACACATTACAAAAACCAAAAACTTCTGGGCAAAGAAAAAGAAACACTAAAATGCATAACACCAAAAACTAATTTAGATAACATTAATATATGGAAATGAAGTATACATCAGCTTAGGACAAAATTTTGCTAACCCAATGTGCAACATTAAAGTAATTTTGTTAACCCACTAATCATTTTCATATGGAATTTCAGCTATACCATAACAAAAAACAAATATGAATAGAGAAATATATTCTAATTATTCCTGCTACCTGGTTATTAATATGAGTAAGTTAAGAAAAAGCTTCCCAGTCCTAAACACAACTATATTTGGTAATAGGTCACCTGACAACAAATGTAGAGTTGCTGTTGCATTTGGATTAGTGCCTGAAGATAGTGTGAAATGAGGATACTCCCACTGCTGAGCTTTTCTGCTATGTCATCAGCTCACATCTGCTATTGGATATGTTTCCAACATGACAGCAAAAGCAATCAAAACATGTTTTCTTACCAACTTGCTGCAAGTTTCAAAAGTCTGCCAACCACCAGTACAAACTTAAATAGTTCATTAACAGTATGTAATTAATATATTGAATAGCTATACCTAGTGATGCTATAATATGTGCCACAGGCTTTAAAGTCAAGAAATTATGTCTTTATTGATTACAAATCTCAATATAAAAAGTTAATTTAGAATTACTACAATACTTAATATAATTATTCTAAAGTTAAGATGAAATATAAATAACAGGAAATCCCTGATGCTCCTTCTGGACTCTTTTTTTTTTGGCTGCACCACAGGGCATGTGGGATCCTAGTTCCCTGACCAGGGTTCAAACCTGTGTCCCCTGCAGTGGAAGCATGGAGTCCTAACCACTGGACCACCAGGGAAGTCCCCTGGACTCTTCAAAGTAAACTTCTGACAATAAAGGAGAAGTAACTCTCAGTATTAATTAATACTGGTAGTCCTCTATTTTTTTAACAGAATAATATAAAAATGTTTCTTTCAGCTTAGAAAGTAAAGCCTTTTTGTTCCCAAAATACACTACTAGGTTACAAGACTTACCATACGCTATAGTCATTGACTGTTATTGGTACAAGGCTACACAAACAGAAAAATGGTACAGAAGAGAGTATCCAAAAACAGATATATATAGAATCACCTAGTTTACAATGAAAACAACACTACAATTCAGTGGGTGACAGGATAGTGTTTTCAATAAATGGTACTAGAGCAACTGGATATCCACATAGAAAAATTAACCTTGACCCTTGTCTCACATCATTTACAGATAGATCACAGATCTAACTGCAAAACTAAAACTATAAAGGTTTCTAGATGAAAACACAGAAGTATACCTTCACTCTGGAATTCCTAACCAGAGCAATTAGACAAGAAAAAAATAAATAAAAGGCACCCAAATTTCCAAATTAGAAAAAATTATCTGTTTGCAGAGATGATCTTATAAATAGAAAACCCTGAAGATTCCACACAAAACAAAAATAGTTAGAACTAATAAACAAATTTAGCAATATTGCAAGATGTAAAAATCAACATCTAAAAATCACTTGCAAAAAAAAAGTATACAATAGCAATGAATTCAAAGAGGAAATTAAGAAAATAATTCTGTTTACAATAACATCAGCAAGAATAAAATACTTAGGCATACGGAATTCCCTGGCAGTCCACTAGTTAGGGCTCTGCACTTCCACTGTAGGGGGCACAGGTTTGATCCCTGTTCAGGGAATTAAGATCTCACATGCCCCACAGCACAGCCAAAAAGTAAATAAATAAAAGGAAGAAATAAAATGTATGCTGTACGATGCTCTATTCTCACATGTATTTTGGTAATAAAGTATTTATATAAAGAAAGAGAATAAAATACTTAGGCATAAACTTAACCAAAGGTGAAAGACTTATACACTGACAACTACAAAACACTGTTGAAAGAAATTAAAGATGACACAAACAAATGGAAAGACAACCCATGTTCATGGGGTTGGAAGACTTAATATTGTTAAGCTGTCAATACTACTGAAAGCGATCTACAGATTCGATGCACTCCTTATCAAAATCCCAATTATGATTTTTGCAGAAATAGAAAAAGTCATCCTAAAATTCATATGGAACCTCAAAGGACTCCAAACAGCTAAAACAATCTTGCAAAAGAAGAACAAAGTTTGGAGGTCTCATACTTCCTGATATCAAAACTTAATATAAAGCTACAGTAATCAAGAAAATGTGATATTGGCATAAAGACATTCACATTGATGGAACACAACAGAAAGCCCAAAAATAAACCCTCACTTATATGATCGAATAATTTTTTTTTTTTTTTGCGGTACGCGGGCCTCTCACTGTTGTGGCCTCTCCCATTGCGGAGCACAAGATCCGGACACGCAAGCTCAGCAGCCATGGCTCACAGGCCTAGCCACTCCGCGGCATGTGGGATCTTCCCGGACCGGGGCACGAACCCATGTCCCCTGCATCGGCAGGCGGACTCTCAACCACTGCGCCACCAGGGAAGCCCTATGATCGAATAATTTTTGACAAGGGTGCCAAGCATTCAATGGGGAAGGTACAGTCTTTTCAACAAATGACAGAAAAACGGTATCTATATGGAAAAGAATGAAATTGGACCCTTACGTTACACCATATATGAATATTAACTCAAAAATGGATCAAAGACCTAAATATAACACGTAAATTTATAAAACTCTTAGAAGAAAATGGGAAGAGCTTCATGACACCCAGTTTGGCAATGATTTCTAGGACATGACATCAAAAGCACAGCAACAAAAGAAAAAAATGTAAATTGGACTATATCAAAATTAAAAATGTTTATGTATCGGGCTTCCCTGGTGGCGCAGTGGTTGAGAATCTGCCTGCTAATGCAGGGGACACGGGTTCGAGCCCTGGTCTGGGAAGATCCCACATGCCGCAGAGCAACTAGGCCCGTGAGCCACAAGTACTGAGCCTGCGCGTCTGGAGCCTGTGCTCCGCAAAAAGAGAGGCCGCGATAGTGAGAGGCCTGCGCACCGCGATGAAGAGTGGCCCCCGCTTGCCACAACTAGAGAAAGCCCTCGCACAGAAACGAAGACCCAACACAGCAAAAATAAATAAATAAATCAATAAACTCCTACCCCCAACATCTTCTTTAAAAAAAAAAAAAAAAAAAAAGCTTAAAAAAAATGTTTATGTATCAAATGACATTATCAAGGGACTTCCCTGGTGGTCCAGTGGTTAAGAACCCACATTCCAATGCAGGGACATGGGTTCTATCCCTGGTTGGGGAACTAAGATCCCACATGCCACAGGGCAACTAAGCCCGCACACCGCAACTACTAAGCCTGCGCGTCACAACTAGAGAGAAGCCTGTGCACCACAAAAGATCCCACATGCCAAAGCAAAGATGCCGCATGCCACAACTAAGACCCGACGCAGCCAAATAAAAATAAATAAATAAATAAATAAATGTTTCATCAAATGACACTATCAACAGAGTGAAAAGGCAACCCACAGAATAGGAGAAAATATCTACAAATCATATATCTGATGAGGGCTTAATATCCAAAATATATATAATGAACTACATACAACTCAACAACAACAGGATTAAAAATCAGACAAAAGACAAGTAGACATTTCTCCAAAGAAAATTTACAAATGGCCAATAAGCACATGAAAAGATGCTCAACAGCAACAGTCATTAAGGAAACATAATGACTAAACCACAAAACCACAATGAGATACCACTTTATAGCCATTAGGATGGCTATTTACAAATCAAAACAACAAAATAAATGTTGGTGAGGATGTGGAGAAACTGGAAGCACTTTTCATGCAGTGCTGGTAGGAATGTAAAATGGTGCAGCCACTATGGAAAACAACAGGGTGGTTCCTTAAAAAATTAAAAATAGAGGGCTTCCCTGGTGGCGCAGTGCCTGAGAGTCCGCCTGCCGATGCAGGGGACACGGGTTCGTGCCCCGGTCCGGGAAGATCCCACATGCCGCGGAGTGGCTAGGCCTGTGAGACATGGCTGCTGAGCCTGCGCGTCCGGAGCCTGTGCTCCGCAACGGGAGAGGCCACAACAGTGAGAGGCCCGCGCACCGCAAAAACAAACAAACAAACAAACAAAAAAACGCTAAAGGAAATGATTGATGAATTTTATAACATGAAAATTAAACAATTCCACATGACACAGCAAAATACACCATAAATATGGTTAAAGGCAAAACCACAAACTAGGGAAGATGTATATAACTTCTGACAAAAGGTTAATATACTTACATAAAGAATGCTTCTAAATCAAAGCATAAAGACAAACCTGTCTATAGTAAAACAGGTAAAGGATGTGAACAAGCCAAAAACAGAGAAATACATTCTACTACTTAGCAGTCTTTTCATGGACTCTCCAGGACTTTGAGAAATTTAGATAGAAAACCACTCCTATATGCAAAATGAGTCAGCAATTTTTACAAATATAAATATTTGTAAATTTTTTGTATATACCAGTGGGAAGTCAGAGTATACAGCATATAATTCAGCCAAGCAGAGAGAAATATATGCGAAGCATCAAGTTTATCAAAAGAAGAAAAGGAATCTAATAGTATTCTGCCTACATATACTATCTTCTGCATTCCTACCTAACTAAACACCAAGAAAGACACTACAGTTTCTCGAGCAGGAGACTGGCATAATGAACAAGGAGGTATTTGATAAGGGTATGCATGACAGCTGAAGGGGTTTAAATTAACTCACCAGATATGAAGGGGGGAAAAGTCTAGATTTTGATAGTGGCAATGGCAAAAGAGAAAAAGGAGCAAATCGCTAACTCTTGGCTCTGTTTCTCATATCAAATGACAAGCAATAACATTTTATTACCAAAGATGAAAGCAGATCAACAAACGATACCTCCAGTGACAATCATATGGAGAAGAAACAACAGAATGAAAAGATTTAAAACCCCTTTCTTCACTAAACCATATTTTACTCTGTCAAATAATAATAAAGCTTAATAAAATTACTTGTCATCTTTTTTCAAAATCAAAAATTTCTCAAGTACAGAAAATAGATCCTCACTAAAACTGCAGAGGACAGAAGCTAGATCTTATCTTGCATTATCTAATTACTGAAGAATAGCTTGTTAAAACTTAACACTGAGTCAACTCATATTCTCTTTTACCACACCACCCCCAGAAAAAGAAAAAGTAGGTGTCAGACATGACAAACAAGTAAAAAATGGGTATTGATGTTATACAACCACGGATCTGTGAAAATTCTGATTTCAAATACATATGAATTCAACAATGAACACATGTGACATACAAGAACTCACTTAGAAAAGGTATTGGCAGCAATGTTTTTACTTAGCCAAAGAGTGCTACGGAATATTATGCCATGCCAACATAACGAGCGAGACGTTGCATCCTCACTCTCTCAAAATGGTACTTGCTGTTTGAGACCTAACTAATGATAGAAAAATGTTAGGGAAAAGCCATTAGGAATCAGAGGCAATAAAATACAAACTTATACCAAAGGCTAAGATGTCAGGAGAAAAAGAGGCTTATGTATCAATATTTGGCATGTCATGAAAGTGTTATTCCCAATTAAGAGAATTTCCTTTGGCAAAATTACTTGGAAAATGTGCATTCCTAAAATGCAATTATATTAAAATAAAATAGTTTGAACACCCACAAGGATTATATGCTAAACATTAAATTTATTTTTAAATAATCAAATTGTGTTTTACTGAATACAAAAATCATTCTGTAAAACAAAAAAAAAGCTTAAATAAGGTCTTCTATGTCACACAAAAACATAGGGGAAAAAATCCTAGTTCTAATAAGTTTTCCAAAATAAAGACATAAAAAGAAAAACAGTATCTACAAGTCCATCCCAGTCTTAAGATTTTATGATGACCTTCCATGTTAAACAGGGATATTCTCAAGGGTCTAAAACTGTCAAAGTAGGGCAGGAATTCTAAACTAAACTTGGGCAATGAGCCTAAACAAATTTAAATATAAATTGTCTTTCCTAGTTCAGCTGTTTTCATGAGGATCCAAGTGTGTCAGCTTAGGGCAGGTACTAATCTACCAAGAGATAAAATACACAAAGTGACACTATAGTAGCAATTACATATACTGATAAGATAATGAACATTTTCAAAGTAAGAATTTATAAAGGCTAAATGGTTTTCAAAGTATTTGCATTTCTGCTCCCAAATACAGGCACCATAACTCATAGTGTGTTTTTAAAAGGCATTAAAATGAACTCTTCTATAAACTGAAATGTAAAGAAAATAGACTATTACATGGCATAGTCCTAGAGTGGAATACAATAGTTTAGTAATAATTATAATTAGAAATTTAACATTTATACCGTATTATTATAGATCATCAATTTCCAAAAACCTAAGCTTAACGAAGTATAATTATTGCCTTCACCTGTTCCCCTGGTAACTGTCTTCATATTTTCTTTAATCTCCGATTAGAATATAACAGTAAGAAGACATTTTATAGGAGAATAAAGAGCACTACCTCAAAATAATGGTAAGCCATCTTTCTAAATCTAACCTAGCCTTCCTGAGAGGATTCTGAAGATACATCAGGTACTACATCAACTGTTATTTACATCACTCAGTAATGTACTACAGGTAGATATGTGGAAGTGCATAAGTATTTTATCTGCAATGAATGAATAGGTTAGCTTTTACTATATGCGATTATTCCATGAGTTCCAAAAAAAAAAAAAATCTAAATGAGCAGTATTAGTGCCTAAAAAAGTTAGTGTCTTAGCCTCAGAGTAGTATAAAACAGAATATGACCCAAGACTTCCTAACTTATATGTAAAAAAAATGAAAAAAAGCTACCCCTTTAAGGATTTAGCTCTTATTAAGGAACAATTCTGAACGACAAAAAATTCTTAAGTCACTGTATACTACTATAAGCAAAACAGCTTGCATGCCTTTCAACAATTAGTCAATTTTTTGCATAGTTAAAGCATAAAAGGTTAACAATCTCACCAGTCTAATCAGCTAGCTGAGTTATTTCTCTCACACACGCACACACACAAGACTAAATACTACCTTATAAACTAAATAATACCTAATATGACTTTCAAGTACAGGAAATAATACTTGCTAACCTAAAATTATTTAAAAGTCAATACTAATTGTGGTTTGAACACAGAAGAAGAAACTTAAGTATTCACCTCTACTCTCTTCTGAAACCCTAACAAAAAGACCATAAGAAGAATAAAGATATATATAAAATCAAAAGGATAAAGAAAATATAAGAGGACAGTGGACCAGATATTGAGAGAATATTGCAATATGAAAAAAGATGAATTTAGCAGACTGGTAGAAGGCTGAAACCTAACAGGATAGGGGGGAGAGAATGGGAGAGAATGAGGGGTTGAAGCAAGCTCTTGTGTATAGATAAACCTGAAAAGGCTCAGGATCAAAACAGTTTGAAAGTCAAGGTGTGGGCTTCCCTGGTGGCACAGTGGTTGAGAATCTGCCTGCCAATGCAGGCGACACGGGTTCAAGCCCTGGTCTGGGAAGATCCCACATGCCACGGAGCAACTGGGCCCATGAGCCACAATTACTGAGCCTGCGCGTCTGGAGCCTGTGCTCTGCAACAAGAGAGGCCACAATAGTGAGAGGCCCATGCACTGCGATGAAGAGTGGCCCCTGCTTGCCACAACTAGAGAAAGCCCTCGCACAGAAACGAAGACCCAACACAGCCATTAATTAATTAATTATTTTAAAAAAGAGAGAGAAAGTCAAGGTGTGAGACAGGGCTGAAAGTAAAAGGATAAAAGGTGTATAAAGTTATAAGCAGTTAAACACATAAATCTCTTCTTCTGGCTCTTCAGTCAGGTGACTACCCCTATATGGCAGAAGGTTTGTACTCTGGGAAGGTTAAACAAGAGAACCACTAGCTGAGAGCAGAAATAAGATTTATTGAAAAACAAGGAGATTAAATAAAACTCTGTACTAAATGCTAAAACCACAGGCTCGTCCCATTCATGTACCCAATCCAGACACCAGTCGTTTCTCTCTCAGGTGGAAGATTAGAGGATTCCTATCCAGAGAAACTACTCACTCAAGAGAAAAGGCCTATAGATACTGATACTCGTAGGTTTCCCATAAAAAAGTCGATGCGGGCTTCCCTGGTGGCGCGGTGGTTGGGAGTCCGCCTGCCAATGCAGGGGACACGGGTTCATGCCCCGGTCCGGGAAGATCCCACATGCTGCGGAGCGGCTGGGCCTGTGAGCCATGGCCACTGGGCCTGCGCGTCCGGAGCCTGTGCTCCACAACGGGAAAGGCCACAACAGTGAGAGGCCCATGTACTGCAAAAAAAAAAAAAAAGAAAGAAAAAAAAAAAAGTCGATGCCCTAATCTAAACTCGTTGAGACCCACTAATCAACAAGGTGCACTCACACAGTTTCCCACTTGCAGCTTCTTAGTGATTCACTCTTAAATATAAATCAAGGGCTAAAGAAAACTAGAAATTTTAGGAAAACCTCCAAAATGAGAGGCAAAATTAGAAGAAAAAAAGTAAAAAGCAACTAAGAAGACAGAGACAAATGAAATGAAAAACAATACTAAAATTAATATCTTCAGGTGATTTCTGTTTCATAAAACAGTAACATTAAGTTATGAAAGGGGTAAACGTGGAAAAAGAAAGCCTTCCAGTTAATAACAAGATAACCATAGTTAGAGAAGCATATTGAATTATTTATGGGTAAAATGGCATGATGTCTAAACCTGCTCTCAGAAACGAGAGAGAAATGAAACATTGGCAAATTGTTAATCACTAAATTGGGTGATAGGTAGATCATAGTTCATTTTAAGATTCTCTCCCCACTTTTGTTTATGTTTACATTTTCAGTAATAAAGTTTTTTAAATGACCAAAATTTTAAAACACATTTCAAAAGATTGTGAAGATTAAGGTTGAGAAAATTATTGAGAGTAGAACAAAAAGACAAAAATGTAGAAAATACAAGAGAACATGAAAATTAGAGAATCAATCTAACGCATCATCTAAGTAGTAGGAGTTCCAGAAAGAGAGAAAAGATGTCAGAAAGATAATTAAAGAATTTAATAAAATTTCCCAGAACTAAAGGACTGGAGTTTCCAGAGAAGCCTTCAAAGTAAGGTAAGTATAATAAATGATAAAAGACCTAAAACGAAATCAAGAATAATCTATTTGACCATATGGAAAACAGTATTCAAAGGGGTTTTACAATTCTATTAGAGAATTTAGAATCATAAATGAGAGTGACAAAGGAAACCAAGGAAAATGGGAAAACAAGACAATTATTAACTCCAGGAAAAATAAAAGATTTTCCAAGAAAGGAAATGTAATCACACTGTACAGCTGGGGACGGAGTCAACATAATACTTACATAATAGTCGTCCCTCAGTATCCATGGTTTCAGGACCCCCATGGATACCAAAATCTGAGGGTGCTCCAAGTCCCTTATATAAAATAGCATAGTATTTGCATTAACCTACACACATCCTCCCATATACTTTAAATCATCTCTAGATTACTTGTATAAGATGACTAAACTGTTAGGTTCCATAACAGCAATTCAAAAGAAAATGTTAAAAATTGAAAAATCATTTACAGTATCAGCACATCATTTAGAAATCTGGAGGTAAAAGCTGTATCAGAAAACAAGACTGAAAAGAGGAAATGAAGGAGGGAACAGGTAAAACAGGGTACTGCTATTTAACATCATAAATCTAGAAGTATTTTTTAATAGCTATGTACACATTATTCACAATAGCCAAAATATCCCAAGAATTCAAATGTCCATCAACAGACTAACAGACAAAAGGAAATGTGGTATATACATACAACAGGATATTATTCATCCTTAAAAAAGAAGGAAACCCTACCATTTGCAACAACATGGATGGCACTGTGCTAAGTGAAGTCAGTTACAGAAGGACAAATATTGCATGATTCCACTTATATGAGGTATCTATAAAATAGTCAAACTCACAGAAGCAGAGAACAGAATGGTGGTTGCCAGGGAATGGGGGGAGGGGAAATGAGGAAGTTGATGTTCAAAGGGTATAAAGTTACCAAAAAAACAACCCCCCAAAACCCCAAAAAACCCCACAACTATATACACATATTACTTTGATAAAAGTAAAACAAAATAAAGACTGCCTGCGGGGAGGGTGGTGAAAGAACAGGGTGGTGAAAAGTTTTTACATTTTGTCCTTAGTTCTCCTCTGTTTATGCTTTGGGATAAGACTGCCTGTCCCCTTCTCCAAATAAATCAACAGTCTAATCACACTTTGCAGTGTAAAGTCAGGACAGTGCAAAAGCCTTGCTACTACAGGGGGATCAGCTCGGTGCTTTGTGACCACCTAGAGGGGTGGGAGGGAGACACTAGAGGGAGAGGATATAGGGATATACGTATACATATAGCTGATTCACTTTGTTATACAGCAGAAACTAACACAACAATGTAAAGCAATTATACTCCAATAAAGATGTTAAAAAAAAAAAAAAAGCCTTGCTACTGTAAGGCACTGAGGAAAACGGGTGCAAGGTGATTAGTTTACCCTCGGCATTCACTCTACCAAGCCTTTCTTCCTTTCCTCCTCCAGATCCCCAGGGAGGATAGATTATAATCTAAGGCCTCCTTCCACTACTTTTTCCCATGAGTTTCAAAGCAAAACCCTGTCCAGTGTTGTTGTATGGTGAAGTGGCAGCAAACAGGAATGACCGACACTGATTTAATGGTGCCTGGGGCTCATTCTTCCCCTAGAAATGTACACAGACTTCGACCTGGACTTTAATTATTTCCCCAAAATAGTAGCTGAATACCTCAGGAAAAAGCAGCTAATGAACCAAAATAATCACCTGAAGATACATACAACTATAGTAAGAGACAGATAGAACCAGACAACAAATACCATTTCAATTCTTTATTTCCTTAAATATACTACCACGCTTATTTTAGTTCTCGATCCATCTGTTCCAAAACCCAACAATTTGTTACCTTTAAGATTAAAAAAAATTGAAAAAATAAAAGGAGAGAAAAATGTACTAAGAAAAAATAAGCTAAAAGAAGCTGGAGAAGCAATCTGATAAAATGCAATTCAAGACCAAAAAATGCCTTTAACAAACAAAGAAGGACAGTACGTACATTTATAGATGGGCCAAAATAAGAAAGCTGCATATTGTTAAGTGTTGGCAAAGATAAAAGAAATATACACTGTTAGTTAAGAGTACAGATTCATTTCTTCCCTATTCTATTCCCTATACTAGAGAACAATCCTACACTCTTCAGTCAAATTAAGTATGCATCCCCTATGATCCAGCAATTCTGCTCCTGGCTCTGTATTCCAAAGAAATTCTCATAAAGGTACATAACAAGATTCATACCTGGATGTTCACTATATATAGCAGTGACAATCACAAAGTAAAGATGGAGTCAACCTGGGTGGTCATCATTGAAAGTCAACAGCTAAATTGTGATGGACTCATACTACAATATTAAGTAACAGTCATGAGCAATTAGGTGTATACATAGCAACATGGATGGATCTTTAAAATATACTGCTTAGGAGGAAAAAAATTAATAGAAAGAAATAGGAAAAACAATACCTAAATAACATAAAGTACATATACATGAACAAAACACATTGTATAGGAACAAGAACAAGTAAAGTAGAATGGTTGCCTATGGCAGGAGGAGAGAAATGAAAGTGGAGTTTGGGGATAAAAGGAAGGAAATAATGAGAGGTATAATTTGCACAGACCAATGACAACAATGTGCTATAAACTGAGAATTATGATTAATTTAACCCTCTGCACCTAAGATCCAAAAAGAAAATGTTGTGGGTGGATAATCAGCAAAAATTTGAAAATAATTCAAGAATGGTGATAATACATAATAGAATTAAAATAGAAAAGTTAAAGACACTAAGACTTGCTTTGGAAGAGAGAATTCTTTCACACAGCCAGAACAAGTCCTGAGGGTAGGCCTTAAATAAATACTACTTGAAAATTTTTTTGCAGTCCTGGAAAACAGTTCCTACATAAATGACCTACTCAACTTGCCTTTTTCTCTGTTAAAAATTAATCTTGGGACTTCCCTGGTGGCGCAGTGGTTAAGAATCCGCCTGGCCAATGCAGGGGACATGAGTTGGAGCCCTGGTCCTGGAAGATCCCACATGCCTCAGAGCAACTAAGCCCATGTGCCACAACTACTGAGCCTGTACTCTAGAGCCCGTGAGCCACAACTACTGAAGCCCGCCAGCCCTAGAGCCGGTGCTCCGCAACAGGAGAAGCCACTGCAATGAGAAGCCTGCGCACCGCAACGAAGAATAGCACCTGCGGGCTTCCCTGGTGGTGCAGTGGTTGAGAATCTGCCTGCCAATGCAGGGGACACGGGATCGAGCCCTGGTCTGGGAAGATCCCACATGCCACGGAGCAACTAGGCCCGTGAGCCACAATTATTGAGCCTGTGCATCTGGAGCCTGTGCTCCGCAACAAGAGAGGCCGCGATAGTGAGAGGCCCGCGCACCGCAATGAAGAGTGGCCCCCACTTGCCGCAACTAGAGAAAGTCCTCGCACAGAAACGAAGACCCAACACAGCCATAAATAAATGAATGAATAAATAAATAAATAAATAAATAAAAGAGTAGCCCCCGCTCACCACAACTAGAGAAAGCCCAGGTGCAGCAACGAAGACCCAATCAGCCAAAAATAAATAAATAGATAAATCATTTTAAAAAGAGTACCTACCAAAGGATATTCATAAATTTGAATGGTTGCCCAAGGAATAGGAGAAGGGGAGAAATGGAATGGGAATAAAAAGAAATGGATACATATATACATACCAACCAACAAAATAAAAGGTCTGGTATAGGCAAAATAATGATAAAGAGCCATGAATTGGTAAGTATGATTATTAATTCAATCCTAGGAACAATAACAAAAAACTGGTTTAAAAATATATGTGACTGAGTCTGGGGGGTAAGGCTCACTTCAGGTGTGGCTTTATGCTAGACATAACCATGGGTCACTTTCTCTCCATTTCTAAGACAGCTACAAGAGGTATCTGGTCCTCTTACCAGACAACTTCGTGACAAACCTCCCTGTCTGAAGAGGTTGCTCTCTGAGTAGTGGGGAGTGGTAAGGAACTACTGTTCCTTATAAACTTTATAGTATATTTGACTTTTAAAACTATATATATATATATATATATATATATATATATATATGAGTTATTTTTATAAATAAAAAATAAATGTAATTAAAAGAAAGAAGCAAGTGTCAAATCAGTAATGGGAAGGGAGTAAGGAATCTAAATTAGCAGGATTTGGAGGAAAAAGAGTAAACCAGTAGCCAGGAATCCAGATAGGCAGGTCAGTTAAGTTATCAGCCATCAGGATGCAGGTTATTGCAAAGGGCATCTAAACCATGAGTTCAGCAGCTCATGAGTCCAGCTGTTATCAGGGTAACAGCTGGTTTAGTATCATAAGAAGAAGAGTAAATACAGGTGATTTACTCTTCCCAGTTTCTCCCATAATCGTACCTATAGCTAGCTATCGCCACTTTCAACATCCACAGAATCAGTGCATCTCTAACTCCCAGGGACAATTCTGACTTACTATTTAAAACCCTCAACCAGGACTCCCCTGGTGGCGCAGTGGTTGGGAATCCGCCTGCCAGTGCAGGGGACACGGTTTCAATCCCTCGTCTGGGAGGATCCCACATGCCGCGGAGCGCCTAAGCCCATGTGCCACAACTACTGAGCCTGCGGTCTAGAGCCCGTGAGCCACAACTACTGAGCCACAGAATTCAACATGTGCCAGGCACTGCTCTACATTTTTTTACATATATTAACTCATTTAATTTTGTTTTTGTTTTTTTTTTTTTTTTGGCCGCGCCATGTGGCTTGCAGAATCTTTGTTCCCTGACCAGGGATTGAACCCGGGCCTTTGGCAGTGAAAGCGAGGAGTCCTAACCACTGGACTACCAGGGAATTCCCTTAACTCATTTAATTCTTAAAACCACCTATGAGATAGGTATTATCATCAAACCCTTATTACAAAGAGGAAGATAAATAAAAAGAATTTTAGAAATTTGCACAAGGTCACACATCTAGTAACTAATGGAGTCTGGATCTCTCTCTCTCTCTCTCTCTCTCTCTCTCTCTCTCTCTCTATATATATATATATATATATACATATATATATATATATATATATATTTTAATTCCCCTTAGCACAGGGCAAGGCACATGTTAATCACTCAAACAGTGCCTGGGACTTCCCTGGCAGTCCAGTGGTTAAGACTTTGCCTTCCAATGCAGGGGGTGCAGGTTTGATCCCTGGTTGAGGAGCTAAGATCCCACGTGCCTCATGGCCAAATAAACCAAAAACATAAAACAGAGGCAATATTGTAACAAATTCCATAAAGACTTTAAAAATAGTCCACATCAAAAAAATAAATAAAAATAAACAGTGCCTATTATTAACTCTGTAAATCTCTGTTAAGACAATATTCTCATCTCAGGTTAGACTCATCTTGGCCTGAAAATTGCCCAGCCCATTAGACTGGACCGTTTTTCTACATGTGTGAGGCTGGTTCAGTTCCAGGCAGTCTTATTTCAAACAAGTGGGCAAGTCTAGACCTTCTCCACCTTCCTTAACTGGTTCTAAATAATAATAACCATACGCCACCAGGTTTATTTATTTATCAAATGGTTCAATGGTTAATAGAATTGGGAGTGAAAAACCAGATGATCATCTCCAAAGATACTGAAAACTCATGCAACAGAATTCAACACCCATTCTTGACTATTTTTTAAAAAGCCAGATACTTCAATAATATAGTAAAGCATATATGTCTAACCCAAAACCCAATATAATCTTTGATAAGTGCCCCAAGCACTCTCAGTAAAGTCAGAAAGAAGATAAGGATATTCTTTATCATTATAGTTTTTAACATTATTCTGCATATACCAGTCAATGTAATTAACAGGAAAAAGAAAAGTACAAAAATTAGAAAACTATCATGATTTTCAGTTATATGATTTACTTGGAAATCTAAAATGAATCAACTGGAAAATTATTTCAAATGGTAACAGAATCCATTTGGGTGCTGGTACAAATTTAACACCAATAAATTCAACAGTACTCCCAGATACAAAAATCTATTTAGAAAATAGAAGCAAATACCCTGTTTGAAATAACAATAAAGATTAATTACTTAGCAATAAACTTAAATGTGCAAAATTAATAACTAAAGAAAAAGGATGAAGATACTCTTTAATAATACGGAAAGTATATATTAAGGGGAAAAAAAGAAGGGTGCTGCAAATTAAGTGTGCGATTTGTGTAAAAATAGGTATCTAGACACAGACCTTACACCCTTCACAAAAATTAACTCAAAATGGATCACAGACCTAAAGTAAAACATAAACCATAAAACTCCTAGAACGTAACATAGGAAAAAATTCTAAATGACCTTGGATTTGGTAATAACTGTTCTGATATAATGCCAAAGGCACAAAAGAATTGATCAGTTGAACTTCATCAAAATTAAAAACATGCTCTGTGGAAGACACTGCCAAGAGAATGAAAAGACAAGCCACACACTAGGAGAAAATATTTGCATAAGACACATCTGATAAAAGACTTATCCAAAATATACTCTTAAAGCTCAACAGTAGGAAAATGAACAACCTGACTTAAAAATGGGCAAAATATTTGAACAGGGCTTCCCTGGTGGCACAGTGGTTGAGAATCTGCCTGCTAATGCAGGGGACACGGGTTCGAGTCCTGGTCTGGGAAGAGCCCATATGCCGCGGAGCAACTAGGCCCGTGAGCCACAACTACTGACCCTGCGCGTCTGGAGCCTGTGCTCCGCAACAACAGAGGCCGCGACAGTGAGAGGCCCACGCACCGCGATGAAGAGTGTCCCCCGCTTGCCACAACTAGCGAAAGCCCTCGCACAGAAACGAAGACCCAACACAGCAAAAGTAAATAAATTAATTAATAAAAGAACACCAAAGAAGCTTAAACATAAATGCTCTAAAAAAGAAAAAATTTGAACAGACGTCTCACTAAGGAAGATATACCGATGGCAAATAAGCATATGAAAATATTCTCAACATTACACATCACAGGAATTGCAAGTTAAAACAATGAGATTCCACTACATACCTATTAGACTGGTTAAAATCTAAACACTGGGCTTCCCTGGTGGTGCAGTGGTTAAGAATCCGCCTGCCAATTCAGGGGACACAGGTTCGAGCCCTGGTCCAGGAAGATCCCCCATGCCACGGAGCAACTAAGCTCATGGGCCTAAACTACCGAGCCTGTGCTCTAGGGCCCGTGTGCCACAACTACTGAAGCCCACGCACCACAACTATTGAAGCCCGCGTGCCTAGAGCCCATGTTCCACAACAAGAGAAGCCACCGCAACAAGAAGCCCGTGCACCGCAATGAAGAGTAGCTCCTGCTCACCGCAACTAGAGAAAGCCCGCACGCAGCAACGAAGGCCCAATGCAGCCATAAATTAATTGACTGATTAATTAATTGATTTATATATATATTTTATATATATATATTAATTGATATATATATATATATATATATGTATATATATATAAATCCAGAACACTGACAAACACCAAATGCTGGTGAGGATTAGGAACTAACAGAACTCTCATTTATTGCTGGTGGGAATACAAAGTGATATAGCCACTTTGAAAGACAGCTGGCAGTCTCTTATAAAATTAAACATACTCTTATCATACAATCCAGCAATTGTGCTCCTTGGTATTTAAAACCCAAATCAGTTGAAAACTTATGTCCACATAAAAACCTGTACATGAATGTTTATAGCAGCCTTATTCATAATTGCCAAAACCTGGAAGCAACCAAGATGTCCTTCAATAGGTAAATAGATAAGCAAATTGTGATGCATCCAGAAAACAGAATATTATTCAGTGATAAAAAAGAAACGAGCTATCAAGCCACTAAAAAACATGGACATCCTCAATGCATATTTCTAAGTAAAAGCCAATCTGAAAAGGCAACATACTATATGATTCCAAATATAGGACATTCTGAAAAAGATAAAACTGTGACGACAGAAAAAAGATCAGTAGTTGCCAGTGGTTGGGGAGTGGCAGGGTGAACAGGCAGAGCACAGAGGATTTTTAGGACAGTGAAAATACTCTATTATACTATAATGATGGATACATGTTGTCCTACATTTGTGAATGTATAGGACCAAGAGTGAACCTTAATGTAAACTACAGCCTATAGCTGACTGTGATGTGTCAATGTAGGTTCATCAATTATAACAAATGTACCTCCCTGCTGGGGGATGCTGACAATGAGGAAAGCTATACATGCATGGGGGCAGAGGATATATGGGAAACCTCTGTACCTTCCTCTCAATTTTGCTGGAAACCTAAAACTGCTCTAAGAAAATAGTCTTTATTTACCAAAAAAATACAATTAAAACACACACACACACACACACCCCTAAAATGTCTGAAGTCTAAAAGAAACGAAAAAGAAGCTTTGAATAAATGGAAGGTCAGAGAAAGATTTTAATATGTCAAGATGTCAACTCTCTTCAAACCAATTTATAAATGTAAACGACAAAAAATGCAACGACAAAAAACATATACACTAACAGGATCGGGGTGGGGCGTGAGGGCTAGCTAATTTGATTCAAAGATTCATACAAAAAAAATAAGGAAGAACAGCCAAAAAATTTCTCAGGGAAAAACAAAAGTAATGAGAGGGCAATAACCCTAACAGACATTAAAAATATATTCTAGGGCTTCCCTGGTGGCGCAGTGGCTGAGAGTCCGCCTGCCGATGCATGGGATACGGGTTCGTGCCCCGGTCTGGGAAGATCCCACATGCCGCGGAGCGGCTGGGCCCATGAGCCATGGCCGCTGAGCCTGCGCGTCCGGAGCCTGTGCTCCGCAATGGGAGAGGCCACAACAGTGAGAGGCCCGTATACCGCAAAAAAAAAAAAAAAAAAATATATATATATATATATATATATATATATATATATATTCTAAGCCAAAATAAGTAGAACTAGGTAGAGATTAATGTTAACAAACAACAGAAATAGACTCAAGTAAACAGGGGAATTTGGATTATGATAAAGGTAGCATTTCAAATCAATAGAGAAAAAATAGATTATTCAGACTAACTTTTTGCTATATGTCTCCTTTTATACCTTATGAACTTGAAACCATATTACCTTTTTTTAGTGCTATAGACTGAACAGACAACAGTTCTATTCTTGCCCACTCTCAAAATCCACTAAAAGTTAAAATATAGGGATTTTTTTAAAAAAAAGCACACACAAGGACAAAGACAATTGGCAAAGAGACAACAGCAATTAAATTTTGGACAGTAGAAAACAGATGGAAAAGAAAGAAATTATTCCAAATGACCAGAGAAAGCCAAATCTTAAACTGGTGGTGGGAAAAGTAGAAAACCAACATGATTTACACATACAATCCCCCAAAATCTTGAGAACTAGAAGTATCAAATTGCTCTAGAAGTGGGAGTATGAAGAGGCTAAGAGGAGGAAGACTGCCTGAAAGTTTATTTATGAAGCAGATAGATTTTTCAGATCCCCTCCCTTACTTTATGTAGCTGGGCACTCATGCCAGAAGATGGGCACCTTATTCTCTGGGGAAGGTCTTTGAGTTGGGCAACATCAGGCTCAGATTGGTGCAGGAGCCCCATGCTGCAAATAGGGGGGGATGAAGGAAAAGTTAATATGCTAAATGTTGACAACCCTAGTCCTCTTCCCCAGGCGACTCACAGGATGACGGCAGTTAGTCCCTTACCCTCCAGAAACAGAAAAATGGAAGAGCCTTCACTGGGAAAACTCACAGACCCAAGAGAGAGGCCTAACGATAGTGACATTGCGAGGTTCCATTAGGAAAAGGCCAGCCAGATCACTCTATAAAGAAGTTAAAAGTTGCCAGCCCCCCCAATCCATGCACTGAGAACTTTGTCAGCTTTCGGTCACTCACTCAGACTTTAAAAAGACAGTTCTGCTTCCAGTGCTCCCACTGCAATAATCTGGGGGAGCAGTTTTGCAAAAATGGTATTTTAAAAAAGATTTCGTAAACCTACAAAAGTAATAACTGTAGGAACTAAAATTTCAGAAGGGGAGAGCCCTTTCTTGGTGAGCCAGAAGTTGTTGGCAATTTTCTTCATTTTCTTTTTCTGGGGGGCATTTGCCAATTTTGGAGGTAGGCTAAAAAACCAGACTGGGCACAGGCAGAAGGATGCTACTAAAAGAAAGAAATCAGCTCAATTTTTGGTGGTCACACAGAGCTGAAATGAAGGACAGGAAGCGCTTAAAGACACATGATCAATTTTCCCCAAGGGAGGGAGGGATGGTCTGTCTGTCTGTCTGTCTATCTATTTGCCATGCCGCACAGCATATGGGATTTTAGTTCCCTAACCAGGGTTCGAACCCATGGCCCCTGCAGTGGAAGCATGGAGTCTTCACCACTGGACCACCAAGGAAGTCCTGCCTAAGGGATTTTGATGGCATTAGGGCACTGACAGAAAAACATAATCTCCTTTCAGATTTTACAGCTGCAATGTGTTAGAGGGTAAAAAAATAAACTCAGAACCTCTGAAGGCCAGAATTCAATCTCCTACAGTCATTCAAAGCTGAGGAAACCAAGATTTACCTCTCTCAACCAAAAGCCCATAGTGGCACACCAGAAGCACAAGGACAGAGACAGACTGAGTCTTACTAAAACTGTAACCCAAGCTCCAACCTGAATTAATCCTTGAACTGGTTTGAAGAGAACAACCTCACAACCTATTTACCTAGCTGAAGTAAGGGGAAAGCATCTTTGGAGAAAAATATCTTAGCCTCTCTATTCTTTCATATGCAACATCTGGCATACAATCAATCAATCTATCTATCTATCTATTTATTTATTTATGGCTGCGTTGGGTCTTCATTGCTGCGCGCCGGCTTTCTCTAGTTGCAACGAGTGGGGGCTACTCTTTGTTGCAGTGCGCAGGCTTCTCACTGCAGTTGTTTCTCTTGTTGCAGAGCACGGGCTCTAGGCACCCGGGCTTCAGTATTTGTGGCACATGGGCTCAGCAGTTGTGGCTTGCAGGCTCTAGAGCACAGGCTCTGTAGTTGTGGCGCGTGGGCTTAGTTGCTCCACAGCATGTGGGATCTTCCTGGACCAGGGCTCGAACCCGTGTCTCCTGCATTGGCAGGCGGATTCTTAACCACTGTGCCACCAGGGAAGCCCTGGCATACAACTGGGGGGAAAAAAATGTTCTGGGCTTCCCTGGTGGCGCAGTGGTTGAGAGTCTGCCTGCCGATGCAGGGGACACGGGTTCATGCCCCGGTCCGGGAAGATCCCACATGCCGCGGAGCGGCTAGGCCCGTGAGCCCTGGCCGCTGAGCCTGCGCGTCTGGAGCCTGTGCTCCGCAACGGGAGAGGCCACAACAGGGAGAGGCCACAACAGTGAGAGGGCCCGCGTACCGCAAAAAAAAAACAAAAAACAAAAAAACTGTTCTGCAGAAAGGCAGAATAACAAATGATAATCAAGAGAAGAAAAAAGTACAGAAACAAATTCAAAGATGACCCAGGTATTCGAGTTAGCAAACAGGACTTTTAAATAAAAATGAGGGACTTCCCTGGCGGCTCAATGGTTAAGACTCCCCCTTTCCAATGCAGGGGGTGCAGGTTTGATCCCTGGTCAGGAAGCTGAGATCCCACATGCCTCAGGGCCAAAAAATCAAAACATAAAACAGAAGCAATGTTGCAACAAATTCAATAAAGAATTTATTTTTTTAATAAATTTATTTATTTTTGGTTGCATTGGGTCTGCTCTCAGGCTTAGTTGCTCCACAGCAATGTGGGATCTTCCCGGACCAGGGATCGAACCCATGTCCCCTGCATTGGCAGGCAGATTCTTAACCACTGCACCACCAGGGAAATCCTTCAATAAAGACTTTAAAAATGGTCCACATCAAAAAAACAAAAATCGGGGCTTCCTTGGTGGTGCAGTGGTTGAGAGTCCGCCTGCCGATACAGGGGACGCGAGTTTGTGCCCTGGTCCGGGAGGATCCCACATGCCGCGGAGCTGCTGGGCCCGTGAGTCATGGCCGCTGAGTCTGCGCGTCCAGAGTCTGTGCTCCACAGTGGGAGAGGCCACAACGGTGAGAGGCCCGCGTACCATAAAAAAAAAAAAATCTTTAAAATAAATAAACCAATAAATAACAATGATTTAGTATGTTAAAGGAAAATAGCGGAAAAGATTTACTTTAAAAAATAAAATTCAGGACTTCCCTGGTGGTCCAGTGGTAAAGAACCTTCCTTATAATGCAAGGGACGCAGGTTCTATCCCTGGTCAGGGAACTAAGTTTCCACATGCCGCAGGGCAACTAAGCCTTGCGTGCCACAAAACTACAGAGCCCACACGCCACAAGTAAAGAGGAAACCTGCACACCACAACTAGAGAGAAGCCCACGCACTGCACTGAAGGTCCCGAGTGCTGCAACTAAGACCCGACCCAGCCAAAACAAGAAAATAAATAAATAAATTTTTAAAAAGGGGGAGGACAGGACAGAACACAGTGTAGTAGGTAGGTGGAACCTAGTTATAAAAGGTCCAATACATATGTAAATAGAGGTGGGAGGGGAAGAGAGGGAGGGAGGGAAGGAAGGAACAGGGAAGAAGGAATATCCGAAGAGATAATAGCCAAGAATCTTCTTCCAAAACTGATGAAATATATCTACACACAGATTTAAGAAGCTCAGTGAATCAGAACAGGATTAAAAAAAAGTCCAGGGCCTCCCTGGTGGCGCAGTGGTTGAGAGTCCGCCTGCCGATGCAGGGGATACGGGTTCGTGCCCCGGTCCGGGAGGAGCCCATATGCCGCGGAGCGGCTGGGCCCGTGAGCCATGGCCGCTGAGCCTGTGCGTCCGGAGCCTGTGCTCCGCAACGGGAGAGGCCACAACAGTGAGAGGCCCGCATACCGCAAAAAAAAAAAAAAAAGTCCAGGCAAGCCATAAACTGTTGAAAACAAAGACAAAGAAAATCTTAAAAGTAACCAGAAGAAAGATATTACCTTAAAGTAGCAATAACAGTATTAATGGCTGACTTGTCAAAAGAAAATAAGGAAGTGTGTGTGTGTGTGTACACACACACACACACACATACAGAGTGGAATATTATTCAGCCATTAAAACGGGAGAATCCTACCATTTGGGACAACATGAACACTGAGACCATCATGCTAAGCGAAATAAGTTAGAGAAATACAAATGCTGTATGATCTCACTTATATGTGGAATCTAAAAGAGCCAAAGTCATAGAAACAGAGAGTAGACTGGTGGTTGCCAGGGGCTGGCAGTGAGGGGAGGTGGGATGGGAGACATGAGATGTTGGTCAAAGGGTATGAACTTCCAGTTATAAGAGGAATAAGTTCTGGGAATCTAATGTACAGCATGGTGATCTACAGTTAACAACAATGTATTGTATACTTGAAAGCTGGGAAGAGAGTAAATCTTAAATGTTACCACCACCACCACCACCACAACAACATGGTAATTATGTGAGATGAAGGATGTGTTAACTAACTTTATTGTGGTAATATTTTTGCAATACAAATATCACAATTATCATATTGTACACCTTAAACTTACACAAGGTTGCATGTCAATTATAGCTTAATAAAGCTAGAAAAGAGAAATTAAGGAAGTCAGAAACCACTGAAATGACAACGTAGACGTGCTGAAAGGAGATGAAAGAAAAAGCCAACCTAGAAATCTACACCCAGCCAAAAAAAGTTTCAAAAAAATAAAGATGCTTGGGACTCCCTTGGTGGTCCAGTGGGTAAGAATCTGTGCTCCCAATGCAGGGGGCCCAGGTTCGATCCTTGGTCTTGGAACTAGATCCCCCATGCATGCCACAACTAAGAAGTCCACATGCCACAACTAAGAGTCTCGCATGCTGCAACTAAGACCTGGTGCAGCCAAAATAAATAAATATTTAAAAACAAAACAAAAAATAAAGATGCTTTCAGGCAAACAAAATCTGAGAGAGGTTGCTCTAGCAGACTTGCACACAAAATTTGTTAAAAATTCTGTAGACTGAAGGAAAATATCTTAGATAAAAATACCACTGCAGGAAGTAATGAAAAACACTGGAAAGGGAACATAAATACAAAAGAACATTTGTGCCACATGAAAAAATATATATATAATTCAAATTTCACTATCCATAAAATAAAGTTTTATTGGAACACAGTCATGGTCATTTATTTATGACTTGTCTGTGGCTGCTTTGACACTGCAATGGCAAAATGAGTAGTTGCGACAGAGCCCATATGCGGTGCCCTTATGGCTGCAAACTGCTGCATCATGGTACGCTAGAAACTGCAGTGATATAGTTATATCCAACAGCATTTTGGGTGTCACACATGCTGCTGCACCATGACATTTTTATTTTATTTACGAGTGCATAACCCATCATGTCAAAACAAGAAAAGTGCACTTCAAATGCCACACATTAAGGCACAGTGGAGTGTGTTTTGTCACCAAATTAAATGGCAAAGCCTTGTCTTTATTATGCAATAACATTATAACTATGCTAAAGAATGCAATATACCTAGACATTACTAGACTGCACTCATCACAACAATCCCCAACTCACAGGAAAGCAAGTCAGAAAAATTAGAAAATTTTAAGTTGAATATCATATTGTAGAATTTTTTCATAAAACAAAAGATGAAACTGCAAATAAACTCAGTGTGTGAGTGGTCATTTGTCAGCCTAGCAAGGAAAGCCATTTACTGTTAGCAAGTTAATTAAATCGTGTTTGATTACAGTAGTCAAAGAAATGCGTCCAGAGAAAATAAACTTGTTTGAGATTGTCAGCTTCTCAGTGAGAACGGTTGTTCAAGCAAGTTGAGGATAATGGTAGCAACATCAATAGTCAATTAAGGGGACTAGCCTGGCGGTCCAGTGATTAAGACTCTGTGCTTCCAATGCAGGGGGCGTGGGTTTGATCCCTGGTCGGGGAACTAAGATCCCACATGCCTCTCAGCATGGCCAAAAAATTTTTTTTTAATTAAAAAAAAAATAGTTAAAAAATAAGACAAATAGGGGCTTCCCTGGTGGCGCAGTGGTTAAGAATCCGCATGCCAATGCAGGGGACACGGGTTCGAGCCCTGGTCTGGGAGGATCCCACATGCCGCGGAGCAACTAAGCCCTCACGCCACAACTACTGAGCCTGCGCTCTAGAGCCCATGCTTGGCAACAAAGAGAAGCCACCGCAATGAGAAGCCCGTTCACTGCAACGAAGAGTAGCCCCTGCTCGCCGCAACCAGAGCAAGCCCGCGCACAGCAAGAAAGACCCAACGTAGCCAAAAATAAATAAACTTATTAAAAAAAAAAAAGACAAATGGTTTCCAGTGGGTTTCCTTGGCTCTAGAGGAGTCAACAGATGTTACTGATTACTATTCAGCTGTTTATTTGAGCAGTCAATACAGAATTTGAAGTGACTAAGGAATTAATCTCTAAGAATATCTGTGAAACTACAACAGGAAACAGTATTTTCAAACTTGAGAAAACACGAAGTCAGTACAACCTGAAGTGGAATCTGCTAAAGAATGTTACAAGTGAAGGTGGCAAAAATATGTGTGTAACAGAAAAAGGCTTAGTTGGACAAATTAACAAAACCTGTGGGAATGTAAAATGTATATGGTATTGCAAACCTATGGTTATTCATCAGCAGGTACTTTGTGGAAAACATTTGAATCTATCATGTCTTATTGACAAAAGATATATTTCATTTGCTTTTGTGGATTTAGCCATCTTCTGTTCCAAAACAGAAGCCAAATATCCTGACTTGTCACCACAAAGTAGATCAATGGCTTGGCAGTTGCTTAATGTTTTATTGTGATTTTTTGAGCTCAGGAATGAGCTCAAATTTTTTCTAAAGGAAAAAACTAGCCTCAACCATTATTACAAAACACCAAATGGCTTTGGAAATCAGCTTTTGCTACAAACTTGATAATGTTCCTTAATGAATTTAAAATAAAATTATAAGGCAAAATACTGTTTATATGCAAAATTTATATTGTAGTAAAACAAAGTATTCTGATGACAACTAAAGCCAGTTGGAATCACAAGTAATGTTAAACTGCTTTATTCACTTCCTATTCGGTCAAAATTTAAAACAAGGAGTGAGATCTCCATTCCCATACAAATTTGCAACAGATATATTTTCTGAGCTCAAAGGATAGTTTCAGCAGTGTTTTCCAAACCTTGAGCAAAATTATGAGAGAAATTTACATATTCTTAAATCTACTTGTGCTGTTGAAGAGCTTCCACCTAAACTTCAATTGGAAGTGATTAATCTGCATTGTAATGACGTGCTAAAAGACAAATATCAAGAGGAGAAATGCCAGGGAGCAACTAAGCCCATGCGCCCCAACTACTGAGGCTGCGCTCCAGAGCCTGCAAGCCACAACTACTGAAGCTCATGCACCTAGAGCCCGTGCTCTGCAACAACAGAAGCCACTGCAAGGAGAAGCCTGCGCACTGCAACAAAGAGTAGTCCCCGTTCACCACAACTAGAGAAAGCCCAAACGCAGCAACAAAGACCCAATGCAGCCATAAATAAATTTATTTTTTAAAAAAGAAAAAAGAGTACAGTATTGCCCCCTTATCCACGGATTTGCTTTCCACACTTTCAGCTTCCTGCAGGCAAGGGGTCCAAAAACATTATATGGAAAATTCCAGAAATAAGCAATTCGTAAGTTTTAAATTGAGTTGCTGTTCTGAGTAGCATGATGAAATCTTGCACCATCCTCTCCATCCTGCCCTGGATGTGAATCATCCCTTTGTCCAGTGTATCCATGCTGTACATGCTACCCACCTGTTATTCACTTAGTAGCTGTCTGGGTTATGGGGATCAATTGTCGCAGTACCGCAGTGCTTGTATTCAAGTAATCCTTATTTTACTAAATAATGGCCCCAAAGCACAAGAGTAGTGGCAATTCAGATGTTCTCTTACTGTGCCTAATTTATAAATTAAACTTTATCATATGCATGTACATACAGAAAAAACATAGTATATATAGGGTTCAGTACTATCCGCATTTTCAGGCATCCACTGAGGGTCTTGGAACATATCCCCCACGGATAAGGGGTGACTACTCTATAATATGTAATGGCAATATAATCTGATGATATAGTATAGTACAGATACAAAGTGAGAAGGGAATGAGGATAATATATGCAAGACATTTTATGCAACTGCTCTCAGTAATCATATTGGAAATGGTAATACTAGTATTGCTATTGTGAGACTGTTGTATAATGTGGAATAAAACAAATGAGTAATTAATAACGAGGATATTCTAATTCATTATCCCCTGTATCCTTGAGAACCAGAATTTTTGGTATAGAAAAAAGGAACTATAGATGTAATACAGAAGAGAGCAAATTTTTAAAATCTTTATGTGTGTGTGTATATGTACAGATATATAGATATATACAGATGTACATATATCACCCTTAACTGTCCTAGACACAGTAACTCACAGCAATGAACACCCTCAATGCCCAGACTGGAGAAACCAGCTGGTTACAACTCTGGAGCAGGAAATGTAAGATAAGCCTGGAACACTTGGTCATACCAGATAACAAGGATGCTACAAAGACTACCTGGAGTGGATCAAGTTATCTAGGAGCCAACTTGAGGAGGCTCCAACTGGCCAAAGACAGGACAATTTGAGCGTAAATAATAACTGCCACTGATTAAAAACCAGCAAATATGTTTGAATCCCTGAATTCACAATGCTATTTTTAAAAATAGCTGTTTCTCGGGAATTCCCTGGTGGTCCAGTGGTTAGGACTCCACCCTTTCACTGCCAAGGGCCTGGGTTCAATCCCTGGTCAGGTAACTAAGATCCCACAAGCTGCGCAGCATGGCGGAAAAAAAAAAGCTGTTTCTCTTAGAGGATAATAAGGAACTAACCTGCTCTCTTGAAAAGTGATAAGAGCCAAGAATCAAGCATCTATCCTACCTTTCCTATACAACTTGTACTTCTGGATAACTATATACAGTTGAGGGACTTCCCTGGTGGCTCAATAGTTAAGAATCCGCCTGCCAATGCAGGGGACACAGCTTCAAGCCCTGCTCCAGGAAAATCCCACACGCCGAGGAGCAACTAAGCCCATGTGCCACAACTACTGAGCCTGCGCTCTAGAGCCCACAAGCCACAACTAATGAAGCCTGCGCGCCTAGAGCCCGTGCTCCACAAGAGAAGCCACCACCATGAGAAGCACACACACTGCAACAAAGAGTAGCCCCCGCTTGCCACAACTAGAGAAAGCCCGTGCACTGTAACAAAGACCCAATGCAGCCAAATTAATTAATTAATTAAATTTTTATAAATAAATAAATAAATAAATACACTTGACCCTTGAACAACACATGGGTTAGGGGTGCCAACCTCCATGCAGCTGAAAATCTGCACATAACTTTACAGTTATTCCTCCATATATGTGATTCTGCATCCACGGACTCAACCAACAGCAGATTGTGTAGTACTGTAGTACATATTTATTGAAAAAAGTCCACATATAAGTGAACCCACACAGTTCAGATCCATGTCATTCAAGGGTCAACTGTAGTAGACAAGCAGAAGCATCTCTTAATAAAAGTATTCCAACTAATAAATGAAAAAGAAATAACAGAATGGTCACTATTCTGCACCTACAAATAATTTAATAGATCTGGGCATTGAGCCCAACTGCTGTCATCATAAAAAGAGAGAAACCCAGTAATGTGCCTCCTGATGAAAGAACACAACACTGCCTATAATAATATCAGAGACTGAACCAGAGTCTGACCAAGACTCTGAATCCAACTACCAATTTGCAATAAATACAGAGGATGAAGGAACATGCTGAACTGCAACATGAGTGTGCAATCAGTAAAATTCACATTTTGGCAAGCATTCTTCAACAGAAAAACTGTAAGTAAAAGAAAGGGACAGAGAGGTAAACTGTAGATTAAAAGATATTTAAAAAGATACCAAATTTAAAAAACTGAATAACACTAAACTACAGTGTCTAAGAATGCACACTTGGTGATAAAACAAAGAAGAATAAGGAAATGAATTACTATAAAAGTCAGAACAGTAGTTATGGGAGAGGGGAGGCACAGGTTTATAACTGAAATGGGACATGTAGAGGGATTCCAGGATGGCTGAAAAGTTCTACTTCTTGACCTAGGTGGCGTGGTTACAAGGATGTTTGTCTTATTTATTAAAAAAAAAAAAAGTTTGTGTGTGAGATTTTCTGCTTATTTTACAATACAAAGATTAAAAATGATAACTATATAAAATTACAATGCTATTGCCTTAGAGGTTTATAAGACAGGTGAAACTAAAATATACAACATCGATAGCACAAAGGGCAAGGGGGATGGGATGGAGTTAAACTGTTGTATGGTTCTTGCATTCTTTGTTTGTTTTGTTTTTGTTTTTTGTGGTAAGTGGGCCTCTCACTGCTGTGGACTCTCCCGCTGCGGAGCACAGGCTCCAGACGCACAGGCTCAGTGGCCATGGCTCACAGGCCCAGCCACTCCGCGGCATGTGGGATCCTCCCGGACCGGGGCACGAACCCGTATCCCATGCATCGGCAGGCGGACTCTCAACCACTGCGCCACCAGGGAAGCCCTCTTGCATTCTTTGAAAAGCATTAACTTAAACTGTAATAAATTAACAATGCATACTGAAATGTCTAGGGCAATGGTTCTTAACCAAGGGGTATTCTGCCCCCGAGGGGACATTCAGTAATGTCTGAAGACATTTTTGGTTGTCAAAACTGGGAAATGGGGGGTTGCTTCTGATATCTAGTGGGTAGTGACCAGGGATGCTGTTAAACATCCTACAACACACAGGACAGCCCCCTCCACCCCAAAACAAAAAACTATCTGGCCCCAAATGTCAATAGTTCTAAGGTTGAAAAACTCTGATCCAGGGTAACCACTGAAACCAATTAAAGAATGTATAACAAACAAGTAGAGAAGAAAAAAAAATGGAACAATTTCACTTATATGAAGTTGAAAAATAGGCAAGACTAAATCGTGGTGATATAAGTCATCAGAATAATTAATGGTTATAGGAGAATGAAGGTACTGACTTGGAAGTGGTACAATGGTGCCTTCTGGGGAACTAAAAATGTTCTCTCTCTTGTTCTAGGCAGTGAATATATGAGAGAGTATACAGTAAAAGTTCATTAAGCTGTACACTTAAGATATATACCCTTTCCTGTACATATGTTATACCTCAACTAAAAACCATTTAAGCAGATAACCAAAGATTACAAGACATCTGGGGAAAGTATTTAACATGAAACACACCTATCAAAAACAAGTAAGAATCTAGAGGAAACAGCCTACAAGGGAAAGTAAACTTTTAAAATATACATATATACATTACATTATATGTATGTATTTATATATAGTGTGTTCAGAGAATTAAGAGGAGACACTTCAACCATGACTCAAAAACAGAATGTTGTTTTTTAATTTATTTTAGAATGTTAGTTTTTAAAATCGCATATCAAGAGAGCTCTTAGAAATTAAATAAAACAGCAGAAATAAACATACAACAAATTCCACTCCTAGGTATTTACCCAAGAGAAATAAGTAAATGCCCACTAAAAGACCTTAACATGAATGTTCATAATAATTGCTTTATTCAGAATAGCCAAAAATCAGAAGCAATTCAAGTATCTATCAACAGAGAAATGGATAAACAAATTAAGGTATACTGATACAGTGGAATACTACTCATCAAAAGGAACAAACTACCATACATGTAACATATGTGAATCTCAAAAACACTATGTTGAGCAAAAGAAGCTAAACCCAAGAATACATACTGTATGATTTCCTGGAACAGGAAAAACTAAGAGCTATGGTGATAGAAAACCACAGTGGTTGCCTAGAATGGTGTGGGAGAAATGACTGGAAAGGGAGGGAACTTTCTGGAATAATGGAAATGTTCCATAATTTTACTATGGTGGTGGCTAAATGGGGTGTATGCATTTCTCAAAACTAATCAAATCACACACTTGAAACTGGCACATTTTATTGTATGTAAATTATACTCCAAAAAAAACGCCAGACAAATCACAAACAAAAAGCTCCACTGAAAGGACGGAAGATAAAGGTGAGATAAAAAGTAGTAAAAACACAAAGAAATTGAACATCAGATCAGAGAAAAAGATTTTTTAAATTAGAGGATTAATCTAGGCAATCCAATATCCTGATAATCGGTGCTTCCAAAAGAAAATAGCAAAAATGAATAGGAGAAAATATCATTTAAATAATTCAAGAAAATTTCCTAATGCTGAAGAACATGAGTTTCCAGACTGAAAGTACCTATAGTAATGTAAAATTTCAGAACACTGGGAACACAAAGAAGATCCCGCAAACTTCCAGAAGAAAACAGTTCACATACAACGGACAGGACTTAGAATGGCTTTGAATTTCAAACAGCACTTCTAGAACCAAGAAGACAAAAAGCAATAGCCTAAAAATTCTAAAGCTATGTGATTCCCAACCTAGAATTCTATACCCTGCCAAGCAATTCAAGTATAAAGTTAGACGAAGAATTCAAAAAATTTACCTGCTATGCATACTTCCTCAAAACTCTACTCAAGGATGTGATAAACCAAAACAAAAGAATCAATCAAAGAAGACAGAGAAGATATAGGAAACAGCCACTCCAACACAGGTAGAAGGAGCTTCCATGAAATACCCAGGATGATGGTGAAGGGTGTGAACTCAGATAACAGCTGTGAACTATAGAAAAAGCAACCATACAGAATGAAGTTCAGAATACTCCAGGAGACCAAGTGGGAAGGTAAAATGATGCAGCCACTTTGAAAGACAGTCTGGCAATTCCCCAAAAGGCTAATAAACACAGTTACATGATCTAGCAATCTGACTCCTAGGTATACATCCAAGAGAAATGAATGTATGTTCACACAAAACTTGTACATAAATAGTCACAGAAGCATTATTCATAACAGCCAAAAAGGAGAAACAACCCAAATGTCCATCGACAGATGAATGGATAAACAAAATGTGGTATGTCCATACACTGGAGTATTATTCAGCAATAAAAAGGAATGAAGTACTGATACGTGCTACAACACAGATGAACCTTGAAACCATTACACTAAGTGAAAGAAGTCAGTCACAAAAGATCGCATATTATGTATTGTATAATTCTATTTATATGAAATGTTCAGAATAGGCACATCTATACAGATAGAAAGTAGACTGGTGGTTGCCTAAGTTTGAAGAGGATGAGGGGAAATGGGGTGTGACTGCTAATGGACAAAAGGTTTTCTTGGGGGGTGATGAAAATATCTTCTAAAAATGATTATAATAATGGCTGCACAACTCTAAATATATTAAAACCACTGAATTATATACTTTAAATTGGTGAATTATATGATAATGTGAATTATATTGCAACAAAGCTGTTAGTAAAAATTCTTAGAATTAGTGGTAAATATATAGAAAACTAAGAAAAAAAGGATAATTACATGGAAAACAAAATATGTGGGAAATGAAAAATATTTAATTACATCTTAAGATTGTAAGCAGTGAAGATCTATAATTATGATATAACTTTACTGGTAGACTAGAGAAATCTAAGTGCATGTATGTGTGAATGTATGTACATGTATGCTGCAGGGAGAGAGGAGGAGGTTGAGGGAAAAGAATGAAATCCTTATCTTCTGTGGGGAGCTATCATATATGATGAATAAAATTTAGAAATTGAAAAGTAGTGGGACTTCCCTTTAGGTCCAGTGGTTAAGACTCCTCATTTTCACTGCTGAGGGCCGGGGTTTGATCCCTGGTCAGGGGAATAAGATCCCTCAAGCCGTGCAGGGTGCGGCCAAAAACAAAACAAGACAAAAAAGTAGCAACAGAAGCAGACTATTTACAAGTAGGTAAATGCCAAAATAATAAGCTGAAAGAATTAGAAGTTGTTTCGTGTAGAGTGGTAGAAATGGGGAAGAGGGGTGTTTGGAGGACTGTTATTTTATGTAATACTTTGTGGAACTCATTTGATTCTTTAAATTAGGGACATTCATAACTTCTACTTTTTAAAAATGCTTTAACTCAAAACAAGAAATTTTAGTTTCAAGAAACTATCACAAAATTGGGAGGCTATACAACAAAGGGGAAGTAGATGATATATTACGTGTTTTTTTCCTCCCACAGCAAAAAAACTAGATCGCTTTTAAAATACAAAAATCAGGGAATTCCCTGGCAGTCCAGCGCTTAGGACTCCACACTTTCACTGCCAAAAGAACGTGTCGGGGAACTAAGATCCTGCAGGCTGCACAGCATGGCCAAATAAATAAATAAATAAAATTTAAAAATCAATGGCATTAAGTACTGAATACAGACTTTTAAAAGGTCAAAAATGGGAATTTTTATGTTATATACACTTCACCACAACTTTTAAAATAAATTATTTTTTTAATTAAAAAAAAAAAACCTCTAGGAGGTAAGACCAGGGATATGGGGAGGGGTATTAACGTAGTATGCATATAAAACTCATCACCTAATATCACTTTATATTATTTTTACCTTGCACATGTATTAACTTATAAAGTGAAAAGTACCATTCAAAACAGTATAGCTAACACTAGTAGCAACTAACACTAATTGAGTGCCTTTTATATAGCAGGCACATTCTAAGTACTTCTACATGTACTAACATACTGTATTTAATTCTCACAGTATCCCTAACACAGTAGATGCCATACTTTCCCCCATTTTACAAAAGAAATTAAGACATACAGAGGTTAAATAATCTGCCCAAGATCACAGCTATAGACCCTGAACTGGAACCTAGCTGTCCAACTCTAGAGTTAATATTTTTAACCACTATACTATACTGCCTCTCTGTTCTTTAACATTGAGAACAAGATTTAGCACAATAAAACACAAAGGATCACTAAAATACTTAACGCCTACTCTCCAACTCCACTGAGAAATAAATATCATCAATAGTTTTAAGTGGCAACCTTGAGGCTATAATCTCTAAAGCTGCTTACAGACTCAAATCATAGCCCATAAAAGCCCAATAAATTAGTTAACACTAAACAGCACTTAAAAAAAAAAATCTAACCACAAGCCTTTACAACAGAAAACAATTCAACTTTTACTCACTGCCTTCTACTTGATTAACCCAGGAGGGCATAAACTAAAGAACAATACTCTATTCTTTTTTTTTTAATTATTTATTTATTTGGTTGCACCAGGTCTTAGTTGCAGCACCTGGGCTCCTCAGTTGAGGCTCCAGGGCTCCTTTAGTTGCGGCTTGACAGCTCCTTAGTTGTGGCATGCGAACCCTTAGCTGCAGCATGCATGTGGGATCTAGTTCCCTGACCAGGAATTGAACCCAGGTCCCCTGCATTGGGAGCACAAAGTCTTATCTGCTGCGCCACCAGGGAAGTCCCCAATACTCTATTCTTCAGCTCTCCAGTAAGATGCTCTTCCACATATCCTCATGGTTAGCTCCATCCCTTCCTTATGATTTTACTCCAAAAGCCACCCTCACCTTTCTTCAGAGGTGTTTAAAATGTCACACACAAAGAAAAATTTTAATATCCTCTTCCCAACTTCAGACCCTACCTCACTGCTTCCCACTTCTCTCCTTAGAACTTACCACTTCTAAGTCAGCACATACTTTTTTGTTCACTGCTTATCTCTCCCACTAGGATGAAAGCTCCATGAAGTAGGAAATTTTTGGTTTTTGTTCACTGTTTCCTCAGCACCTACAACAGTACCTGACACATAGTAAGTGCTCAATAAATCTTTAATGATGAAACAATAAAAATAATAAACTTTAAAATAAATGTTTTCCATATTTCTGAAGTTAATATTGACAGTTTTAATTATATATGAGAAAGAACATATTGATGGTGTACTTAGGCCCCAAATCCTTCTGTAAGTGGTAAAGCATTACCTAAGAAGCTATAATATTCAGTTTAGCAATACTTTCTACTCATGTTCTCATTTACTAAGGAAATTTATTACTGACTCAGAAATACATTAGATATGTTATGAAACAACTTCCTTATCTGAACAAAAATCAAAACTGTCAACTACTCATTAAAAACATCATACATACACAACACTGTGAATTAACTATACTTCAATTTTTAAAAATCATGCACAAAAATCCTTCAAATAAAATTAGGCAAGCTATTAACAACAATTCAAAAGCTTTAAAAAATTTGTTTATAATTTCACAGGTGTGTGTTTCACCTGTAGGAGGGGAAGATAAGTATTTGGTGGTAGAGAGAAGCTATATAACAATGAATTTTAAAGTATCCTTTTTTGGCTAATAAAGAACTTATAGATACATTACCTTTGGAACATAAATGCACTCTACCCAGAAAATAGAGCAAAACATAGAATCATACTGAATCTCAGCAATAGGAACCTTGCTTTACATCAGAATCACCTGGAGATGCCCACCAGTCTCAAAAGATTCTGATTCTAGGGACTCCCCTGGAGGTCCAGTGGTTAAGACCCAGTGCTTCTACTGCAGGGGGCACGGGTTTGATTCCTGGTCGGGGAACTAAGATCCCACATGCCACAAGGCACAGCCAAACAAACAAAAAAAAGACTGAATCTATAAAATAGTGTGTGAGAATAGAGCCAGGAATCTTTTATTTCTAAAAGTTTCCAACATGATTCTAAAGCAGTTTAATCACTCATGCAGATGATTAATATCCTCTTAGAACACTGTCCCTAGGTGTCATCCAACATGCATTTGACTATCCCCAGGGACAAAAAATTCACTACTTCCCAAAATACTTTAATTCTAATGGAAAGCACTAAATTTTGGGAATCCTTACTTATGTTGAAATGGATTGACATCTGCCTTCTTTTACTTTTTCTCCTCCTCTAGCTTCTATGTAACTGGTTATTAAACTTAAAAGTTGTTAGTATTCAATACCAATACTACTCAGGCATTGGATATCACTCAGGAAAGAAAATGAAAATCTAAATATCCTTCAGGAACCTGCTTCAATCTAATTTTTGTGAAAATCATATAAAATTTGTAACAAATGTCTTTAGATGTAAACATATTTGAACCATAAAATCTATTCCTAGGAATTTATCCTAAAGATACAACTAAATTGTAATATTTTATGCCAAAGCTGGATGTTGTTTGCAGTAGACCAAATTTATGTCCCCCAAAACTCATGCTGAAATCCTAACCCCAAATGTGATGATATTAGGAAGAAGGACCGTTGGGCAGCAATTAGGTCTTGAGGGTAGAACGCTCGTTAATGGAATCAGCACCCTTAAAACAAGGGAACCCAGAGAGCTCTCTTGCCCTCTTTCTTACCATGTAAGGATACAATAAGTCTACAACCTGGAAGACAGCCCTCACCAGAACCTGACCATGATGGCAACCTGATCTCAGACTTCAAGCCTTCAGAACTGTGAGAAATAAATTTCTGTTGTTTATAAGCCACTCAGTCTGTGGTACTCTGTTATTTATAACAAAGTCATTTCTGCATCTTTTTTTTAAAACAAGGACATTTTCTTTTTTTCTTTAAAATTTTTACTGTGTCTTATTTTTTCAGCCTTACTGAGGTATAATCGACAAATAAAACTGTAAGGTAATTAAATCTGTAAGTTTTTTACTTTTTTAATTTACATCTAGCAGTATTCACTTCCTCAGCATACACTTTTATAGGTTTTAGCATGTACATAGATTCTTGTAAGCACCACCATAAATAGAATACAAAACAATTCCAATATCCACAAAGAATTCCCTCACGCTACCCCTTTGTAGTCAAATCCTTCCTCCACCCCCAAACCCTGGCAACCACTGATCTGTTGTTCTCTGTGGCTATGGTTTTGTCTTTTCGAGAATATCGTGTTAGACCCATTCAGAATGTAATCTTATGTGACTGCCATAATGCCTTTGATACCTATCCATATTACTAGTATGTCAATACTTGATTCCTTTTTATTGCTGAATAGCATTCCATAATATAGATATACCAGTTTACTTATCCATTCACCCACTGAAGGACATTTGGGTTGTTTCCAGTTTGGGGCAACTATGAATAGTGCTGCTACAAACATTCACATACACATTTTTGTATAAACAGTAAGTTTATATTGCCCTAAGACAAATTCCTAGAAATGTTGAGACAGATGGTAATTGTATACTTTGTAATAAACTGACAGACTTTTCCAGAGTCTGCATTCTCACCAGAAGTATTAGTTTCAGCTCATCCTCATCCTCACCAATACTCAGTACTGTCAGTGCAATATTTTATTATTTTATTTTAGCCATTCTAAAAGATACGTAAATGGCACCTCATTGTGGTTTTAATTTGCATTTCCCTAATGACTAAAGATGAGCATCTTTACATGTGCTTATAAGCCATCCAAACATCTTTACTGAAATATCTGTTCAAATCTTTCACCCATTTTTGAAATTGGGTTGTTGATTTTTTAGGGTTTTTTCCCCCTATGCTGAGTTTTGAAAGCTCTTCATAAATTCTGGATATAAGTCCTTTCTAAGATATGTGGTTTGCAAATATATTCTCCCAATTCATGGCGTGTCTTTTCATTCTCTTTAACTGTGTCCTTCACAGGAAAAAGTTTTAAATTCTGATGAAGTTTACTTCACCAATTTTTTCTTTCACAGATCATCTAAGAGCTCTTTGCCAAACCCTAGGTCAAGAAGAGTTTTTCCAATGCTTTCTTCTAAAGGTTTTACTGCTTTATGTTTTACATTTAGGTTTATGATCCATTTGAGTTAATTTGTGTATAAGATATATGTTACATAGGTTGAGGCTCACTTTACATGTGGATGCCCAGTTTTCCAACATCATATATTTGAAAAGACTGTCCTTTCTCCACTGAAGTATGTTTGCACCTTTGTCAAAAAATCAGTTGACTATATCTGAATAAGTCTACTTCTGGGCCCCCTATTCCGTGCCTTTGGCCAATACACCACACTGTTTTGATTAGTGTAGCTTTACAGTACATCTTAAAATTGGATATTGTGCGTCTTGCAGCTTCGTTCTTTTTCAAAATTGTTTTGATTATTCTAGTTCTTTTAACTTTTCGATACATAATTATTTGAAACTCAAGCCATAACAGTCATCTCTCTTTAGTGGTTTCCTTGACCTCAAGAAAACTGGCATTTTTACTGTTGCGTTTTATCTTGTCAAAACTATTTCAAAATATGTTCTCTAAATATGATAATATGTAGGCACTCATAACTTTTGACCCAATATATCCAGTACCAGAAACTTATGTGAAAAACACAAATATAGATATAAAAATGTGTTCAACATAGTATTCTTTAGAAAGCAAAATAAATCTCCAGATCCAACAAAAGGGGAAAGGTTAAATAATGACTAGTTGGGAAAATGTTCAAAATACGTTAAGTTTTTTTTAAAATGGATACACAGTATCCAACTTTTTAGATGAAATACAGTGTATTTCAGAAGAAATATACTTTAAAGTATTATTTCTGGATAGCATCATTACAAGTGACTTTTTTAAAGATTTTTTAAAATTAATTTATTTCATTTATTTATTTTTGGCTCTGTTGGGTCTTCGTTGCCGCATGTGGGCTTCTCCAGTTCTGTGTACTCTTCGTTGCGAAGCGCAAGCTTCTCATTGCAGTGGCTTCTCCTGTTGCGGAGCACGGGCTCTAGGAACGTGGGCTTCAGTAGTTGTGGCAAATGGTCTCTAAAATGCAGGCTCAGTAGTTGTGGCGCACGGGTTTAGTTGCTCCATGGCATGTGGGATCTTCCCGGACCAGGGCTCAAACCCACGTCCCCTGCATTGGCAGGCAGGTTCTTAACCACTGCACCACCAGGGAAGCCCACAAGTGACTTTTTTCTTCATAGTTTCAAGAACTTTAAAAACTTTCTACCATAAACATGTGTTCACTTATAACTGGGTATAAATATTTTGAGGGTTTTTTTTTAAATTTATTTATTTTTTATTTATTTTTGGCTGCGTTGGGTCTTTGTTGCTGTGAGCGGGCTTTCTCTGGTTGCAGCGAGTGGGGGCTACTCTTCCTTGCGGTGCGCAGGCTTCTCATTGCAGTGGTTTCTCTTGTTGCCAGAGCACAGGCTCTAGGCTCGCATGGGCTCTGTAGTTGTGGCTCGCGGGCTATAGAGCGCAGGCTCAGCAGTTGTGGCGCACGGGCTTAGTTGCTCCACGGCCTATGGGATCTGCCTGGACCAGGGCTTGAACACGTGTCTCCTGCATTGGCAGGTGGATTCTTAACCACTGCGCCACGAGGGAAGCCCATATTTTGAGTTAAAAAAAAAAAAAAGAAGTGTTACTGCCACTTACACAGAAAAATACAGGTACCTCCATATCAGCTTGTACATTATTAGTATCAAGCTTGTTCATTAAGATATGAGTAACCCACATGACAATGTTAAGAGAACTTACTCTAAACCCTACAAATTCTTCTTCTTGGCTGTCACAACAGTTACAACACAATTTTCTCTACACTTGTCTTCATGTTTAACATTGGACATAATTCTAAGCACAATATTTTAAATTACATCATTAATAAATGACACACAAAGAAAAGATATTTGCAACATGCAATACATCTGACCAATGACTAACTTCCTTTATGCAAGCAGCCTTTATTCTATTAAAAAAAAAAAAACCTAAAGAAAGATGGGCAAAGAACAAAGGATAGTTAACTTGCATAAATATTACAAATGGCCAATGACATGAAAGTAAGCTAAGTTTCATTCACAATTAAAAGAAACAACTGGGGCTTCCTTGGTGGCACAGTGGTTAAGAATCCGCCCGCCAATGCAGGGGACACGGGTTCGAGCCCTGGTTCAGGAAGATCCCACATGCTGCAGAGCAACTAAGCCCGTGAGCCACAACTGCCGAGCCTGCGCTCTAGAGCCCGTGTGCCACAACTACTGAGCCCATGCGCCACAACTACTGAAGCCTGCATGCCTAGAGCCTGTCCTCCACAACAAGAGAAGTCACCGCAACGAGAAGCACACGCACTGCAGCGAAGAGTAGCCCCTGCTTGCCGCAACTAAAGAAAGCCCTCGCACAGCAACGAAGACCCAACACAGCCAAAAATAAACAAATAAATAAAAAAGAAAAGAAAAGAAACAACCATCATAAAGGCTGATTTATCAGGACTGCAAATTTTATACTTTGACAATACCCATATGCTTCATCACAGAATATATATTAACATTTTTGAAGGGTAATTTGACTATCTAGTAAAATTAAATACACATACCCTTTAATCCAGCAAATCCACTCACAAAAGTATAGAGGTATGTAAAAATTTCCTGTTCAGCCTTGCTTATCAGAGTAAAGAGCTGAAAACAATTTTTCATCAATAGGGGAATAAATAAAGTACTTCCTTAACAACTAGAATATTGTGCAACAGTTACAAATTATGAGATAACCCATAAATATTAATAATGGAAAGATCTCCAAAATAAAACTTTTTTAAGAAGCAAGATGCATGGACTTCCCTGGTGGTGCAGTGGTTAAGAATCCGCCTGCTAATGCAGGGGACATAGGTTCCAGCCCTGATCCGGGAAGACTCCACATGCCGCGGAGCAACTAAGCCCATGTGCCACAACTACTGAGCCTGTGCTCTACAGCCCGCGAGCCATAATTACTGAGCCTGTGTGCCACAACTACTGAAGCTTGTGCGCCTAGAGCCAGTGCTCTGCAACGAGAAGCCACTGCAATGAGAAGCCCGCGCACCACAACTAAGAGTAGCCTCCGCTTGAAGCAACTAGAGAAAAGCCCATGCACAGCAACAAAGACCCAATGCAGCCAAAAATAAGTAAATGAATAAATTTTTTTAAAAAGCAAGATACAGAAAAATACTTATAACCACATTCATAGTTTTAAAATGCATAGATATGTTTGTAGATATATAGAATATTTCTGGAGGATTACATTCAAACAGTTAAGTGTTTGTCGGGGGAGAGAAAGACTTTCATACTGCTTGAATTGTTTTCCTAGTCTAATTTTAAGAAAAATAATAAATGAATACCCTTAATAAATGTTCCTCGTTACATCTTTGTTAGGAAAAAATATATTCCTATATAACACCTACACGATAAGATTAATCCATCACGAACTTAGTATTTTTCCCCACCAAATCTACTAAACTAAATTTAAGTGGCTCCACGTTGAAGCTGAGATAAGACTAAGTCCTGCACAAAGATGTTTGAGTTAACGCAGAGAAGAAATAATGTGGAAAAAATAGGTAGCTAACCAGATTTCGGGCCAAAACTTACCATAATTACTTTATAACAAATGCCTGGTGACCTCCAGGGTTAGAAACATAGTAACTTTACTTTTGGTACTATAATAATATCTTTAGTTTGGAATAAAATATAATTATCATCAGTCTAGTTTTAATGTCTTAAAACTGAAGACAGCAGTTCAGCAATTAAATATATTCAGTTGCCAACAAACAATTTTTCTTTTTTAAAGAGAGAGAGAACAAGTGTTGCTGAAGATGTAGAGAAATTAGAACCATCATACTACCAGTGGGAATGTAAAATTGGAAAACAGTCTGGCAGTTCCTCAAATAGCTACACATAGAGTTATCATATGACCCAGTAATTCTATTCCTAGGTAAATACTCAAGGGAAATGAAAACACTTGTACACAAATGTTTGTATCAGCATTATTTATAACTGCCAAACAGTGGAAAACAACCCAAATGTTCATCAACTGATGAATGGATAAATAAAATGTCCATACAATGGAACATTATTTAACAATGAAAAGGAATGAAGTATTGATACATGCCACAACATATATGAATCTTGAAAACAATATGCTAAGTGAAAGGCCATATATTATATGATTACATTTATATGAAATACAAATCTATATGTTTACAGAATAGGCAAACCTATAGTCCCAGAAAGCAGACAAGTTGCCTAGAGCATGGGGAGAAATGGGGAGTGACTGCTAAAGGGTATGGGGTTTCTTTTTGGAGTGATGAAAATATTCTAAAATTGTGGTGATGGTTGTACAACTCTGTGAATATACTAAAAGTCACTGAATTGTACATTTAAATGGGCGAATTGTATGTAAATTACATCTCAATAAAGCTATTTTTTTAAAAAGGAAGAAAGGAAATCTATCTATTACAGTCTTAAGAGGCACATCACCAAATACAATCGTGGACCTTACTGTGGATTTTGATTCAAACTAACTTAAAAGTATATCTATGAGACAATTGGGAAAATCTGAACGCTGACTGGATATGAGATAATATTAAGGAATTGTTTATTTAATAAGTGTAAGGATAATACAATTATGTTTTTCAAAAGATTCCTTATCTATTAGGGACTCCAATATTTAGGGATGAAAGGATATGATATCTGGGGTTTATTTTAAAACAATCTAATTAGGGAGAGTGGGGATTAACAGGAGAGAATCCAAGAGGTCATTCACAGTGAACTGGATCTTAAGATACAAGCTGGAGTTCACGGACTAAAGAGGATGCGAGAAACACTGAAAAATGAAAAAGGCATTCCAGACAGGTAACAGCTTAGGCAATGGCACTGTCAAAGACCACCTATGGGGCAAGAACAGAAAATACAGTTGGAAAAGTAAGCAACAACAAGATCATGAAGGCCCTATATGTCACATAGAGGAATTTTTATTTAATTTTGTGGAAGATGGACTGATAAGTTGTTTGTTTTTGTTTTTGTGGGGTTTTTTGGTGGGGACAGGTCAGATTAGAGCTTTAGATAGGTTACTCTGGTGGCATTATAGACTGAAGGGGCACAAAACACTGCTGTCAAAATCCAAGTGAGTGACAACTGAGTGGGAATTTACATGGTGAGAGTAGGAATAAAGATTAGGGGCTAAATACCAGAGACATGAGATACTAAAAATAATTGGATATGTGGAAAGAGGAAGCAGAAATCATCTGAACTGATTTCCAGCTTCTAGGCTGTGTGACTAGGTAGACAATGTCCAATATCCAGGAGAATTAATATAGAAGAGGCTTATGGGAAAGGTAGAGTTCAGTTTAGTGTTTAGTGTAAGTAGGACACACTGGTGTAAATGTCTACTAGGCAGGCAAAAACTCAAGGGAGGTCTAATTAGAGATGCAGACATATAAGTCTTCAGGACATATCTGGTAGCTGGAACAATAACCCAGGGGAGCTTGTTTGTTACAGTTCACAAGCCACAGAAATTTAACCTATTTTAAAAGTTCCCTCCCTACTCTCTACCTTGTTAAGAATTAATTATTTCATTCAAGGTGTACATGTAAACAGAATGATCAAGATGTAGTTAATCTTATATTTAGTAGACTTTATATATATTGGAGAGGGGAGAAAAAATATATATATATATATATTTGGCTAAAAGTCACCAAAATTATTCTTTAACAAACTGCATGCATGCAGAGTATTATCAAAGCACAAGTACAGCTATAAAAATATACTTTTCTAATTATTCTGATTCCTTTAATGTATCAAGAACCATTAAAATATTTGTAACATGTATTTCAAAATCCTCCACTTTATAAGAAATTCTGCACTTCTGAAATGCGCTTCTAGTCTGCTTTTAAAAGATCTAATGTCTTCTGATATTCTAAAAAGTAAGGCTAAAACAAAACTGGGTTTAATTGTTTTGTTTTATTCATTAGATTTTCCAAAATGAGATTTAAGCAGTCTTGATCTTCATGGGACTACAGAAGTCAAGGTTGCTATATCTAGCAGGTTTTGCTAATGCCTCTCATTATCACTGCTCCAAAATTCTTAACCTCTCCTAAATGTTTTATAATACTTAAATTATAAGAGGAGCCCTTTACAAAGATCCTAATTTGCTATATTACTATATAACCAAGAACTCAATCTTAATTTTTAGCTAAACCTTCAGTCACCAAGAACATTAGATTAAATTGAGGCAACCTGGCAACTATAGAAAAATGTCACTGATGGAAAAACCCAAATAAAATCCAATTTCTTCCAGAAAGGGAAAGCACAACTAGAGGAACTAAGCAATCCAAATATTGAGCCACTAGCCTTACCACTATGTTCTAGACGAGGGACTGAATCACCTAAGATCTAAGGAAGAAATTCAGGTATCAGTAATTTCTTGAAACTGCATGGAGAATTAGGGGACACGACTATCGTTCTCAAAGGATGTGACCTCCCTCAAAAGATAACTTATTCTACAATTTACCAATAAAAAAAATAACTTCAGAAAAAAATGGTTACATAAGAAAAGTGGCAACTCATCAATTCAAAACTCAGGAAGTGCTCTCCCCTTAAAACCCTTTCAATATTAGATTCCTTATATCTTAATCTAAATTCTACAGAATTTCCATATCTTCAGTAAGACTTCTCTTTTTTTGTCTAGTAATTTTTCCCTCATTCTTATTTAGAGTAAATGTTGAAATATGATTAACAAAGTCCAAAGAACTCAGAGTAGAAACCCTGAGGACACAGTTACTATACTTTTTTTCTTTTTAAGTTTTATTGAAGTACAGCTGATTCACAATGTTGTGTTACTTTCTGCTGTACAGCAAAGGGACTCAGTTATACACATATATATTCTTTTTCATATTCTTTTCCATTACGGTTTATCACAGGATATTGGCTATAGTTCCCTATGTTATCCAGTAGGACCTTGTTGTTTTTTTCTTTTTTTACCTTTAGGGCTGAAGTTTTTCCACAGGGGTTAGCCCTTAATGGCTTAAATATATTACTCCTATCCCTATCTAGCCAATGGGAGAAACAGCCGTTATGTGACAAGACCAAGATGAACCTTCTTAAGTAATAAGGGTTTTTTGTTTGCTTGTTTTAAACCCAACTACCAGAACTCAAATGAGCTTTGCTCCCTTCAGAGCAAACACCTCAGAAGGCTGGCTATACACCCACTCCAACAATGCCAGACTGCCACTACTCATAACAATTCAAGACTCCTTTTTTTGAGAACTGCCTTCAGAACCTATTGCACACTTCTTAATGTTCTTATTAGTGGCAAATCTTTACTTCTTCAGTGTGGACTTCTTTTTAAAACATCCAAAGGTGATTCAGATTCAACTTGGTAAATGAGGGAGATAATCTGAGTAATAGTATATTTTAGTCAAAAATGAAATGTGAACATGAAGTATTAGACTAATTTTACCTGTGCCTCTACCAACAATTTCAAAAGTAAAGTTTCAAATCATATGAAGAATATTCCCTTGAATAATGAAACTTTTTTTTTTGCCTTATATATATCAGGTATGGTTTCAAGTAAACTTAAAAATCTGTTTTCTAAGCTTTAAATCACTCTGTTTCTATAAAGAATTACTACATATTGTCCAAGTTTTTGTGACTTTGCCAATTCTTAATATTACCTTATAAATGGGGCCATGGTTATTTTCAATGACGTAGTAAACATTCACTGTTTACAATCTGAATTCCTTTGTATGCCACTAAATGAGCCACATAATCCAAATTATTTCAAGGGATTTATCCCTCAAATTAAGCATCAGCTGCCCATGCAGCAAATACAGAAAAGCAGATAACTGTGAAATTTGAAAATCCAAATACACAACAGATTGAAACTGTGGCAATGATCTTAAGATGCTGTAATAACGTATGAATATATGGCTTCCTCTGATGATTAAATTTTTTAACATCTTATTTTAGAATATAGATTCACAACATATATTCGCAAAGATAGTAAAGAGAGATCTGTACCTTTCACTAAACTTCCCCCAATGGTTGCATCTTACATAATTATAGCTCCATATCGGAACTAGGAATTTGACACTGGTACAATATATGAGTGTAGTTCTGTGTCATTTTATGGTCTGTGTAGATCTGTGTAACTACCAACACAATTAAGTTATAGAACTACTCCATCCACAAAGATCTCCCCCATGCTCCTCCTTCATAATCACATCCACCTCCTTCCCCCCACCCCAACATCTCTAACCCCCTAGCAACCACTGACTTGTTTTTGTTTATACTTCTGACATTTCAAGAATGTTATATAGGGCTTCCCTGGTGGTACAGTGGTTGGGAATCTGCCTGCCGGTGCGGAGGACACAGATTTGAGCCCTGGTCCAGGAGGATCCCACATGCCGCGGAGCAACTGAGCCTGTGCACCACAGCTGCTGAACCTGCGTCCTAGAGCCTACAAGCAACAACTACTGAAGACCGTGTGCCACAACTACTGAAGCCCACGCGCCTGGGGCCCGCGCTCGTCAATGGGAGAGGCCACCGCAATGAGAGGCCCGCGCACCACAGCGAGGAGTAGCCCCTGCTCGCCGCAACTGGAGAAGGCCCGCACACAGTGGCGAGAACCCAACGCAGCCAAAAATAAATAAATAAAATAAATTTATTAAAAAAGAAAAAAAAAGAATGTTATATAAATGGGACCATACAATATGTAACCTTTTGAGATTGACTTTTTTCACTCAGTGTAATGCTCATTCAAATTATTACATGTATCAATAGTTCCAAAAATAAATAAAGATGCTGTCAACAGAGATAAGGAATACAAGAGCTTCCCTGGTGGCGCAGTGGTTGAGAATCTGCCTGCCAGTGCAGGGGACACGGCTTCGAGCCCTGGTCTGGGAAGATCCCACATGCCACGGAGCAACTAGGCCCGTGAGCCACAACTACTGAGCCTGCGCATCTGGAGCTTGTGCTCCGCAGCAAGAGAGGCCGCGACAGTGAGAGGCCTGTGCACCGCGAAGAAGAGTGGCCCCTGCTCGCCGCAACTAGAGAAAGCCCTCGCACAGAAACGAAGACCCAACACAGCCAAAATAAATAAATAAATAAATAAATAAATAGCGTTCCCTTTAAAAAAAAAAAAAAAAAAAGGAGTACCAGTTAACAGACTCAACTGAAAGAACAACAAAGTAAGTTTTAACCTTACACTGCTCAAGTTTCCTACGGTGCTTAAATATACTTGGAAGAGTATTAAGACACTATCATTTTAAAAGCATAAATGTCCATCGACAGATGAATGGATAAAGATGTGGCACATATATACAATGGAATATTACTCAGCCATAAAAAGAAACGAAATTGAGTTATCTGTAGTGAGGTGGATGGACCTAGAATCTGTCATACAGAGTGAAGTAAGTCAGAAAGAGAAAAACAAATACTGTATGCTAACACATATATATGGAATCTAAAAAGGAAAAAAATGGTACTGATGAACCTAGTTGCAGGGCAGGAATAAAGAGGTAGATATAGAGAATGGACTTGAGGACATGGGGTGGGAGGGCAAAGCTGGGGCAAAGTGAGAGGAGCATCGACATATATATACTACGGAGTGTAAAATAGTTGGCTGGTGGGAAGCAGCAGCATAGCACAGGGAGATCGGCTTGGTGCTTTGCAATGACCTAGAGGGGTGGGACAGGGAGGATGGGAGGGAGGCTCAAGAGGGAGGGGATATGGTGACATGTGTATGCATATGGCTGATTCGCTTTGTTGTGCAACAGGAACTAACATGGTATCGTGAAGCAATTATATACTCCAATAAAGATCTATTAAAAAAAAAGCATAAACCAATATTGTATTAAGAAATTTAACTCCCGCTATGATCTCTCACCATCACTTCAAAGGTGTTTTATCATCATTTCTAACCCCAAGATTAGTTTTTTTAGACGTATTTCTCAACTCTAGCACCATCCCACTCTCCCTTAAAGTATTGAGAAAGTTGCTATTAAAGGAATCAATTTGCCAATAAAAAAAAATCCTTCTGCAATATGATTTGTTACTCTCTAATCCAAGTAGTCCAAGAACAACAACAAATCCAATTTTTCCAGTGAATTTAACAGTTATAAGCTGAAGTCATAACAATCTCTCCCCATAATTTGAAGGGACAATTACCTTGTGACCTTTAAACTTATAAAATTTAAAATAAAAATAGTTCCTTTTCAAATGCTCCATAAAGTTCCTTTTCCTTTTTTTTTTTTTGGACCGCACCGTGCAGCATATGGAATCTTAGTTACCCGACTAGGGATCGAATCTGTGCCCCCTGCAGTGGAAGCACAGAGTCTTAACCACTGGACCGCCAGGGAAGTCTCATCCATAAATTTTATTTTCTTAAAGCTCCACTTTTATACCTTCAAACAACATCCTGAGAGATAAAAGATCTCACCAAGAGAATAACACAGGGGCTTCCCTGGTGGCGCAGTGGTTGAGAGTCCGCCTGCCATTGCAGGGGACACGGGTTTGTGCCCCGGTCCGGGAAGATCCCACATGCCGCGGAGCGGCTGGGCCCGTAAGCCATGGCCGTTGAGCCTGCGCGTCCAGAGCCTGTGCTCCGCAACGGGAGAGGCCACAACAATGAGAGGCCCGCGTACCGCAAAAAAAAAAAGAGAACAACACAGGCTTTAGAGTCAAGCAGTCTGGTAGTCCAGCTTGGTATTACAACTTTCTAGCTGAGGACCCCGAGCAAGTTAAACAAACTCTATGATTGTTTCCATATATATATATATATAATAGCAGCCACACCTCACAGGAGGATTATATGAGATATTCTATTTAAAGTATGTGGCACACAGTAAGCACTCAATAAATGTTAGCTACTAATATCTATATTACTGTAATAAGGATAGTAGCGTGTATCTGCAATTAGATACGACCTTCAGAGTTTTAGCATGTTTTAAGTGCTCATTCTACTTACCTTACCAATAGGTTTACAACAGAAATTTAATTTATTGGGTTGTAACAAAAACATTTTTATATTTGTTATTAAAACAAATCAAGTAAAGGTGCTTAAAGTGGATATTCATTTTCTATCTTAAATACATATTCCCAAATCTCAATATTCCAATTCTCATATGGAAGAATATTTATGTAAAATCAAACCTTGGCAATCCAAACTCAAATTATGTCTTCAATTTAGTATCTATCATCCATTCACTTCAGAATCAATTTGTTTAAAGAAACATAAGCATAAACTCTGAATAACAATTTCTCACTGAATAAAGCTGAAATGAATTAATTCTGTGCTGACAAAACACTTTCAAAGAAGCTCAGCTCAGTCTTATTTGGATATCTATGTAGCTGTACACGAAACAGACCAAAAGAATTTCAGGAACATAAAAGAATTAAAACGTTTAAATATGACCTTTCAGCAAGACGGAGTTCTGTAGTCATAAACCCTGAATTTGTAACTCTTCCTGTTATTTTCCCATAACTATATTAGCAGAAGTAGGCCAATTTCTTAGGTGATCTCCTTTATTTCACCTGTCTCCAACAGATTCTTCTGGAACCTTAGACTAGGACCACTAAGTTGCAAAGATGGAACAGAACATTTCATCATGACAAACTGTGGTTATGTTGACCAATGCGCTAACTGGCCTTAAAACTCTGATTTTAATTACCATTACAATTCTGTCAGTAACACCTACACCTCACATTTCTGTATTTCAAAGTCTGCACAAAGATTTTTATGAAGATCATTCATAAAAGCTCTAAGGTTATCAATGTCCTAATACTTTTCCTTACTGTCTAAAAGGTAGTGACACTTCCTACAGTGCTTCGCCTTTGATGTGTGTTCGGTAAATATTGTTTACGAACACAAACCTCTGAAAAAGGGGAATCAATAAGCAGCAAAAAGTACTGAGGACACAAATCCTTGGTTCAAAAAGAAATAATCCTTATCTTATCAAATTTAAGACACTGATGCTGGCATTTAAAAAGATTTTATCAGAAGATTTCAATGGAAGGGTCTCTTACAACTAGGTCACAAGTGTCAGCTAGCTGATGGCAATTCTAAGACTTCATGGACTCACTCCAAATTTGAGAAGTGAAACTAGAAAAATATGCATCTTGGAATCAACTTAATACAGTAAAAGCATACTCTGAAATACTGAGGTGTTATATTTGCCAGAGGTGGGGGCTGGGGATAGGGGACTAAAATTGCATTTAGTGCCCCAAACCATTGGACTTTAACCACGTTTCCATTTACAATGTTGCTTTAGTTCACCCAGCACTCAAGACAAGTTCAGCTTCCAGAAAAGGTAACAGCTAAAAGCCCTAAGAGGTGTTCTTAAAGCAACTGAGGAAAAACTTAAAACTAAGAAAATTTTAACAGACTGATTCATCATAAAATTGTTTTCTAAAAAAATAGCAATACTTTTATAATGTCAAAGGTGTTTAATTTTGTTTTTAAAGTTGCCAATCCAATCCCTTAAAACAGGGATTCTTTTTTTTGTTTTTTAAAAATATTTATTTATTTATTTGGCTGTGTCGGGTCTTAGTTCCCAGACCCTTGTCCCCTGCACTGGAAGGCGAAGTCTTAACCACCGGACCACCAGGTAAGTCCCCAAAGAGGGATTCTTAACAGGTTAGTTAACCATCTGAAAATGCATACAAACTACTTTCTGTGTCCTCATTGTCTTTCAAAGAAAATGTATCAAGTTCTCAAAAGGATCCCTACACCAAAAAGACTAACAGTTGCCTAGAAAAACTGTTTAAACTGTATGTTAAGGGGCTTCCCTGGTGGCGCAGTGGTTGAGAATCTGCCTGCCAATGCAGGGGACACGGGTTCGAGTCCTGGTCTGGGAGGATCCCACATGCCACGGAGCAACTAGGCCTGTGAGCCACAACTACTGAGCCTGCGCGACTGGAGCCTGTGCTCTGCAACAAGAGAGGCCGCGACAGTGAGAGGCCCGCGCACTGCGATGAAGAGTGGCCCCCGTTTGTCACAAATAGAGAAAGCCCTCGCACAGAAACGAAGACCCAACACAGCCAAACATAAATAAATAAATTTATTAAAAAAAGAAAAAAAAACTGCATGTTAAGAATTTTAAAGTCATAAAATAGAATGTGCTATATATAATCTGAAGACCACCGCCAGGCACAGAGATTAAGTTTGGTAGTTCGGTGGGGTTTTTTTGGGGGGGGTGGGGGGTGGCATGCAAAGAATACATTCATTTACTCTAGAACAAATGAAAATAATGCATGTCCTTTATTTTAAAAAACTATTGAAGAGTTTCTTTAATATAAAACAAAGCGGTAAGTCTGATGAAGAAGATCCTATTAAGGAAAACTTTGAGTATATCACAAATACTTCCTAAATTTTATTAGTTGGGAGTTATCCAAAAAAGAAACACGCCTATATTTCATTCCCTTACATTACTGAATAAAACCAAAACTACAAAAACTGCAATACTTTAAACATTCTGCATCACTTAAACTTTAACGTTACTCATATCATGAAAGAGTCACTCTCACTTTCTGGTATCTAGAATCACTGCTATTGTGCATTTAGATAAATAATGCAGGAGTTCCAAGGAGGTTCTATACTAAAGCAGCCACACTAAGTTATGATCATTACCAGGACTTACTTGAAAAGACAGTTCTTTTTAAAGGAACGGAGGTGAACGTGTTAAAAGTCATCACTAACTGCTCACTTGATCGACAAGTTATTCTTCCAGTAACATAATAAAATTCCAACTTGCTCCACATTAGCAAAATTAAGTTCAGACGTGTTCTGGGTGTTCTAAATCATCTCCTTCTTTATGTGCTATAATGGTTGACACCAGAGGAAAAATTCAGGGCAGCAAAGAAATTCACTGGGTGAATAATGAGATCAAGAAATTGGACAAAAAGATAGTGAAGCCAGAGAAGAGTTTATAACATGCAGAAAATCAGACACAAGAAAACTACCTTTGCCCATGATATATCTAGATTCCCCCCACCCAGCCAAGCTAAGAATCATACAGATTCAAGATATTTAAAAAAGAAAAATAGGATGAAAAAACAAATTTGTGAAATACAGGTCTCACAAATCTCTACAACAGATGCCAAAGTTAAAACAGACTGGAGCCAACTATTTCATGATGAAAAAGATCAGTTAGAAGCCTATTAATATGTAAAAGGTAAAGGAGTTACGTTATGAAAAATTTAAAGAATGACTGGCAGCCCACTGCCTTCAGAAAGTATAATGCAAAATAGAGAAGAGTTTAACTTGAAAATATTGATAAATTATATTAAATGGTCAAGGACCACCATTTGATAAAGGAGAACAGTAGTACAGAAAGGTTTGTGCCAACTTTTAACTGCAGCTGTAGTGGAAAACACTAAAAGCCTTGTTTCACAAAAGCAGTGAAATAAAAAACAATGGTTTTAAACTTATCACCAGTGTTAACTGCTCATGACCATAAATTTGCCTTTTTCCAACGAAGAACTTTGGCATAAAAAGCCAAAGTCCTTTGCCAAAAGCAGAAGAAACAAAACTGACCAAAATGCTTACACAAGACTAAAACACTAAACCTGTTTAAGAATTTTCATATATTTTTTTACATGTCACAATTAAAGGTAAAAAAAAGATTAAGATATCTAACACATACAACAAAATTGGAGATCAAACCATTCTTTTTAAATAAGACTGAAATTAAAAAGCAGTTAGTTTAAATCAGTGTATGCTACAGGGAATCCTCCTTCCAAACTACCTATTCCAAACTGAGAGGGTTCACCACACTCCCTTCCCAATTACTTAAGCAAAAATATTACAATTTTTAACCCATTATTTCCTTCCACGTACAGTTTGTTGTTGTTTTGTTTTTTTAACAAACTGCATAGGAGTAAGATCATTCTAGCTAGTATCCATTTATCTTGACTACTGATTGTCCCAAACAATGATACTTTTTGGAAATTAAACTTCATTTCACTCAAGTTAGCCAGTAGATATTGCAAGTATCTGCATCTGAGGAGTACAGCATATGGTGACCACAAAACATGAAGCATACAGTTGGTACACACAATATTCTAAACACTGAATACATGTTTTGAACTAGGCATTTAGTGACTATCACAGACATGAATATTAAACATTCCCCTATCAATTCCTGACATTTTCTACAAAATAGACCCAATTTCAAGCCTGAAACTGAGGCTTCTACCTTTAGAGGAGTAGAAACTAAAGTAACTGGGTACTCCTTAAAAAGACACGTTAACTACATGACTAAGATACTCATTTAAAACTTTTGCCAAGATAGCCCCTCCCTTCGAAACAAACCAAGACTGACTCACAGCCCTATTTTACTTAATTTTGGAAACAAAAAATTAAATTAAATGAATTCCTAAGCACTCTTTTCATCTCTCTGTTCCCCCACCATTTGAAGCATTCGACCTTCAACCTGTGATTTGCCCCTTAAAAAATGGTAAAATAAAAACAAAAACAAAAACAAAAAACCCTCAGTATCTCCAAGTTATCTGTCTTGGAAAAAAGAAACTACTGGATTCAGGAATGATAATAACCACTGTTCTAACATCCTGGAAAACAACAGAAACAATGTCTATGGTCGTTAAGGAGCGGTCCTACTCTGTGAAACCATCCCACCTCAGACGATACTTTTCATCCGTAAGACCACCCCCCCATTTGCTAGAGTTAACCATCTGAGCGAAAGGTTTCAATTTTGTGTCCCTAAAGTGGGAAACTCTCTCTACATAACATGTCCCGCCCTCTGTGGATATTTCTACACGGGAGGCGGGGGGTGAGGGGAGCGGGGGCAGTAAAGTTGGTGGCAGGGTGAGGACAAAGGGCATTTTGAAACACCACTGAAGTAAATACAAAACGAGGACAGAAAGGGGGCTAAATTACAGTTCCCTCAAGTGGCTAATGGCAAGAAAACGCAGGCACCCTTGTTTAGCACCCCTAGGGTTCCTATTCTCCATTAACGCCCGCTGGAATGCGAAGCTGGAACCACCAACATGCAAGACGCCCATCAAACCCCCCAAATGTCAGGCCACTAGGCAGCCTCCGGAATGACAGGCCGGTACCCCTCCCCCACCCCACCCCAAAAAAGGTCCAATCCCATAAGTGCAGGTCACTCTGCCCTCTGGGGTAGTTACAGCGGCGCAGAGATGGGAAGACGAGAGGGGAAAGCCAGACCACCTCTCTTTCCGTACACCCTCGGCTGGGGAAACAAAACAAAGACCGCCCTCCTCCTCCGGTAGCCACTACCCTAGCCAAAGAGGCTTTCCTATTTCCCGGTGCAGTCTGGCCTCCCGCCCCCGCCCCCATGACAAAGAAAAGGCACTTGGTGAGCGAGCGAGGCCTTCCTGCCTCCACCGATGGGGGGAGGGAGCTGCCGAGGTAGGAGCCCCCTCCGCTCACCCGCGCTCCCACTCTCGGCCGGGAAAACTACCGAAAGATGCAGCCTCCGCCTGGGGAAGCCTGGTCTGAGATGGGGTCGGGGGTACCTTGAAGTAGCCGCCTTCGTAGAGGGTGTTAGGGGGTCCGAAGATGGCAACCTCCCAGTTGTAGAGGTCGGATTCATCCACCAGGGTGATCCGGAAGCCCTCCACCGGCTCCTCCTGAAGGGATTTCAGCTCGAGCATCAGGGCCTTCTGCGAACTGGTCATCTGCTGCTGGGCCATCGCGGCGACGGCGGCGCCGGGCCGGGGCCCCAGTCCTCACGCACCGGCCGGGCCGGACCAGGCCCCTCCCCTCCGCTCCGCTCGCCCTCGGCCGGCCTGCACCGGGCCCCTGTCTTCACACACCCGGCGGCCCGGACCAGGCCCCAGACGGCCCGTGGGCCGGCCCGGTTCCTCCTCACACACGACGCGGGCCGGGCCGGGCCCTTCTCCTCACACTCGGGCCGGGTCGGGGAAAGGTGGAGAGAGTTAGAGAAATTCGCTCCGGGTCCCGGGCCTCCCCCCCCCGGAGGGGGCCTCAACTTGGCGGGGGGGGGGAGAGGAGGTGGAAGCGGAGGAAGGCGGCGGAGGGCCGGCGATGGTGAGCGGACGGGGCCGAGCCGGCCCGGGAGCGCCGCGCTCGCTCGCCCTCTCGCTTCCTCGAGGGCCGCCGGGGCCGAAGGGCGCGCGGGGCCGAAGGGCGGGGGGGGGAGCGCGGCACGCGGGGGTCTCGCGGCGGCGGCGGCGGCGGCGGCGGCGGCGGCTGCGCGGGGGGAGGGGCGACGGCGGAGGAGGAGGAGAAGAGCAAGAGCGCCTCGCGCCGCGGGAGCGACGGAGCTGAGAAGAAGGAGGGAGGGAGAGTGGGAGGAGGGGCGCACGTCGGGAGGGAGGGCGGCTCTCGGCGGCGGGCGGCCCGACGCGACGCGCGTGCGCGCGCCCCTCCCTCCCCCGCCCTCCTCTCCCTCCTCTCCCTCCTCCTCCTCCTCCTCCTCCTCCTCCTCCTCCTCTTCCTCCTCCTCCTCCTCCTCCTCCTCCTCCTCCTCCTCCTCCTCCTCCCACTTCCCTGCCTCCTCTACACCGCCCCGCGCAGTGGCGGCGCTTTGTGACTCCGGCGAGTATCCCCCGCCCTAAAAGGGTCAAGCGGCAGTGGGGGTCGAGGGTGGCCGCAGGGGATGCCCTTGGCCCCAGAATGACGGCCGTGCGGCTTCACGCCGCGGTTCCAAAGGCGCGCCCCGGAAGGGACCTCTGTCCTAGAGCTGTCATCGCCCTCCTCCCCACTAGTATCCACCGGCCTCCCGCAGCCGTCCTACGAGCCCCAGATCCTCTGCAGACCTAACCCCCCGCCCCCCGCGCCTTGACACACAGTCCGTCGTCCCCGCACTCAGTAGGTGCTTGACAAGGATGGGCTGACAATGTGGGTTTTGTCGGTGGAAACAAGCTTCCTGACATCTCTTCTGCAGGTCCAGTCCTCTTGCCATTGTGTCCTTGGAGAGCCTTGTGTCACCAACTTAGGGGGTTGGGGGGCAGTTTCCCATCCGAGAAATGGGGAAGGCAGATAGGTCAGTTTCTACTTCTCTTCTTAACTACAAAGAGGAAGTTGTGAGAAATAAGGAGAGAAATACTAATACAGACTGAACCTGGGTTCTTGGCCCTTTTCTGTGTGATTTGGGGCAAACGCTCTAGCTATCCCCCAGTTTACCCATTTGTCAAATGGCGTATTTGGTTGACCTTTGACCCCCCTACAGATCTTTTCCGGCTTGAAAGTCCAACTTAGAACTGGGGGACTTTTAAGATAATCTTGGCAGAATTGAGATGTAGAGGTCTTCAATCCCCATGATTTAGAATACCCCTTTCTCTTTGGAAGGCATGTCCTATGATAACTCCATGAACGTTTCCTAGAAAAGCCAGGATACTGTGAGAGTTCCGTACACTTAGAATTTGGGGATCAGAAAGATCCCTGGTTCCAACCCCTGCTCCACCATTTACATTATATTACCTCTTCCTTTTTCATCAGCTTCTGTAAAAGAGGGTTAATTATGCCTAATATATAAACAATTGTAAATATTTAGATGAGATCATCCATGTACAGAGTTTATCACAATGACTGGCATATGGTAAATGATCCATAAATAGGAAATTTTATTTTAAAAAAATTTAGGGCTTCCCTGGTGGTGCAGTGGTTGAGAGTCCGCCTGCCGATGCAGGGGACGCGGGTTCGTGCCCCGGTCCGGGAAGACCCACGAGCCGCGGAGCGGCTGGGCCCGTGAGCCATGGCCGCTGAGCCTGCGCGTCCGGAGCCTGTGCTCCGCAACGGGAGAGGCCACAACAGTGAGAGGCCCGCGTACCGCAAAAAAAATAAAAATAAATAAATAAATAAATAAATAAATAAATTTAAGGCAAAGTTATTTTCTGGATACCACCCCCTCCATTTCTTAAACAGACTTTTTTTTAAACAGTTTTAGATTTATAGAAAAATGGAGAAAATAGTACAGATAGTTCCCATATACCTGGGACCCAATTTCTCCTATTATTAACATCTTACATTAGTGTAGTACATTTATTACAATTAATGAAGCAATATTGATATATTATTTTTTAAATAAATTTATTTATTTTTGGCTGCATTGGGTCTTCGTTGCTGCACAAGGGCTTCTCCTTAGTTGCGGCGAGCGGGGGCTACTCTTCATTGCAGTGCACGGGCTTCTCATTGCGGTGGCTTCTCTTGTTGCAGAGCACGGGCTCTAGGTGAACGGGTTTCAGTAGTTGTGGCACACGGGCTCAGTAGTTGTGGCACACAACTTAGCTGGTCTGCAGCATGTGGGATCTTCCCAGACCAGGGCTCGAACCCATGTCCTCTGCATTGGCAGGCGGATTCTTAACCACTGTGCCACCACGGAAGCCCTGATATATTATTATTGACTAAAGTCTTTACTCACATTTCCTTAGTTCTTACCTAAAGTCCCTTTTCTGTTCCAGGATCCTATCCTAGACGCCATATTTAGTTTTCATGTTTTATTAGGCTCCTCTTGACTGTGACAGTTTCTCAGACTTTCCTTGTTTTTGATGACCTTAAAAGTTTTGAAGGGCTTCCCTGGTGGCGCAGTGGTTGAGAGTCCGCCTGCCGATGCAGGGGACACGGGTTCGTGCCCCGGTCTGGGAGGATCCCACATGCCGCGGAGCGGCTGGGCCCATGAGCCATGGCTGCTGAGCCTGCGCGTCCGGAGCCTGTGCTCTGCAGGGGGAGAGGCCACAACAGTGAGAGGCCCGCCTACCGCAAAAAAAAAAAAAAAAAAAAAAAAAAGTTTTGAAGAGTACTAGTCAAGGATACTGTAGAATGTCCCTCAGTTAGAATTTGTGATGTTTTTCTCATGATTAAACTGGAGTTCTGGGGTTTTGAAGGGGAGATCACAGGAGTAAAATGATATTTTCATCACATCATATCAAGAGCACATAATATCAGCATGACTTAGTGTTGATATTGACCTCAGTCACCTGGCTGACAGAATAGGTCAGCCACTTTTCTCCACTGTAAAGTTACTCTTTTTATCTCCTTTCTATACTGTACTCTTTAGAAGGAAGTCACTATGCACAATCCACAATGAAAGAGCCCCTTCATTTTGTTGTTGTTGTTATTTTTTCTCAGTATTTTAAAGAATCATTCCTTAGCCTCCCAACTCTATTCCCTCAGTTTTGAGACTAAACTCCACTGGAATTGGAGCGTATTTTAGTCAATTCAGCCCCTCCTCTCCAAAGGATGGTGTTTGACTGGTTCTGACTTCCCCTCCTCCACCATTCAATTTAGGGAGATTGCTGACCTGGAAATGTGGGAGATGATGTTGACACTTTTTTTTTCGGTATGCGGGCCTCTCACTAATGTGGCCTCTCCCGTTGCGGAGCACAAGCTCCACACGTGCAGGCTCAGCGGCCATGGCTCACGGGCCCAGCCGCTCCGCGGCATGTGGGATCTTCCCGGACCGGGGCACGAACCCGTGTGTCCTGCATCGACAGGCGGACTCTCAACCACTGCGCCACCAGGGAAGCCCGATGTTGACACTTTTAATAGCAAGGCTGTGCGTAGACAAATAGGCAGAAAGTTCATCTTCAAAGCATTTCACCCACATAAACTCATCATAGCCCCACCCTGACCCAGAAGATGGCAGATCCCTAGCCTAAGTCACTGAAACATACACCTGGCACCCAGACCAGAAGCCTGTCTCTGGACTCAGCTCAACTCACAAACTCATACTAAATATTCACAATGCCATGACCCTAAGATGGGTGACTAATAAACATATACCTATCTAGGAAGCTCACAGCCTAGTGTGTTAATGAGTTGCGTACCTAAGACTCCATACTCACGGCAGAGGAACTCAAATTCCATGGAACTTGTCTCATGGCTTTTTATCTCAGCGGGTAAGACATTGTTTATTAGTAGGTTACAACTGTGTCTTATTCATCCCTGGATCCTCAGCAACCAGCACACTGTCTGACACAAAACAGACACTAAGTAATTGTTCTCATGGGCTCACAGCCAAGGGCAGGAAGATAATCAGTAACAACAACAACAACAAATCACAAATTGAACCCCACCCTCCACCCCTGCCCCCGTGTCTAATAGGGTCTCTCAGACACAGGTGCTCAAGATTATAAATTCCAGAAGGACAACAGATCTCTCTCATAACCATATACAAGCTACTATAATGTTTTGTGCATAGTGGGTACTTACAACACAAAGAATGAGTGGCAGAGATAGCTTCCTAGAGCTTTCTTATAGTTTCACGACAGGTAGAGATTGACTTGACTGACTGGTGCCCTCTGGTGGCAAAGAAAACAGGACCTTCACCCCCTAATCTCTATGGCATCACCTAGTATTCTCCAACCAGGGCTCCTATAAAGAATCTATTACCTTTCTTCCAGAAAGAAAAGATGTGGAAATCTTGGTGAAATAACTGAGAGGGAAGGTTATCTCCTTTATAAAGGTTAATTCTGACCTTATAGAATGACTGTTTTTTTTTGGCCATGCTGCTCGGCTTGCAGGATCTCAGTTCCCCAACCAGGGATTGAACCCCGGGCCATGCAGTAAAAGCCCAGAATCCTAACCACTAGGGCACCAGGGAACTCCCTAGAATGACTTTTTTTAAAGAGTCCACCGTTTTTGTTTTTGTTTTTCATTCTGCATATGTTAATACATGTAAGTCTTCAATAGTGCTCTTAAGGAGCCGCAGTCTTCCTTTGATAACAACAGCTAACATTTGCTATGCATCAGTATGTGACAGGCTCTTCACATGCAGTAAATCTCATTTAATTCTCACAAAAATCCTCGACATGGTCATTACTAGAATATCTAAATCTTAGGGAGGTTAAGAAAGTTACTCAAGGTCACCTAGTGAGTGAATGGCAGAACCTGAAGTTGAACCTTGGCCATCCCACTTTAGTGTGACTACTTTTAACCACCATGCTGTAATGTTCCTAGTCTAATGTGCCCACAGCAATCTGTACATATCATATCACCCCCGTGCTCTACTGCAACTATTTGTTTACATTTTTCGCCCAGCCTCTGAGTTGCTCTTAAGAAAGAGCCATTCATTCATTCAACAAATATTTATTGAGGGCCTGCTACGTGACAGGCCCTGTGCTAAATGCCAAGGATACAGTAGTGAATGAGACACAAATGACTGGGTCCTGCCCTCATGGAGCTGACATTCTAGTGGTTGAGACAGAAACAGACAAAAACAAGAAATTAGTAGACAAATAACATTGCAAGTTTTGGTGAGTACTAATGAAGGTGATTGGGAGGGCTAAGATGGAAACTGTTGGGGTGGATGCAATTTTAAATGGAGGCAGGGGGCTTCCCTGGTGGCGCAGTGGTTGAGAGTCCGCCTGCCGAGGCAGGACACACGGGTTCGTGCCCCGGTCCAGGAAGATCCCACATGCCGTGGAGCGGCTGGGCCCATGAGCCGTGGCCGCAGAGCCTGCGCATCCAGAGCCTGTGCTCCGCAACGGGAGAGGCCACAACAGTGAGAGGCCCGCGTACCGCAAAAATAAATAAATTTAAAAAAAATAAATGGAGGCAGGGTCAGAAGAAGCCTCGCTGAGGTTACTTTTAAATGTAAGAGCAGGGACTAGCCTGTGAAATGTGAACGCAAGAGCATTATTCCAGATTTCTGGCTTGTGATCATCATGTCTTATTTATCTTTATCCTTGACACAGCACAGGGCTTGACATTTCTTAAGTATCATCCAGGTGGAATGAATGGTTGACCAATCTCTGGCCCCTTTGGTCTTCCTCCGACTTCCACAGTGGTGCTTTCTCCTCTCAGTCAATTCAAAGTCAAATCATGCTTCAAGACTTAGCACCAGCCCCATCTCCTCCAGGAAACCTTCCTTAACAATCAAAATACTCTTCAGGTATAAAGAAGGAAATCCTGCCATTTGTGACAACATGGATGAACACTGAGGGCATTATGCTAAGTGAAATAAGTCAGAGAAAGATAAATACAAATACTGTAGTATCTGGAAGATCCCTGGTGGCCTAGTGGTGAGGATTCCGATCTTTCACTGCCGTGGGCCAGGTTCAATCGCTGGTCGGGGAACAGAGATCCCGCAAACTGCTTGGTGTGGCCAAAAATGAACAAACAAACAAACAAACAAACAAACACTGTAGTATTTCACTTACATGTGGAATCCAGAAAAGCCAAACCCATAGAAACAGAAAGTAGATTGGTGGTTGCCAGGGCCTGGGAGGTGGGGGAAATGAGGAGATGTTGGTTAAAGGGTACCAACTTCCAGTCTTATAACTTATAAGAATAAGTTCTAGGGATCTAATGTACAGCATGGTGACAATATTTTAAAATATTGTATTATATACTTGAAAATCGCTACAAGAGTGGATCTTAAATGTTCTCACCATGACAACAACAACAAATGGTAATTACTTGATGTGAAGGGTATGTTAAATACTTTAACCTTATTGAGGTAATCATTTTGCAATACATGTGTAACAAATCATCACATTGTACAACTAAAACTTAAACAATGTTATATGTCAATTGTATCTCAATAAAGCTGTGGAAAAAAATCAAAACATTCTTAGCAAAGAAGGTAATAAGTTCAAAGGCCCAGGACAAGAAAGCAAGATAGACTAGGGAAACTCCTCCAAGTAGTTCAGTATGGCGGGGACTTAAAATTTGATGGAGATGATGAGAGACAAGGTTGGAATGTTGACAGTGGTCACATTCATTCATTCAGTAAGCACTTATTGAGTATGTATAGTGTGCTAGGCATTGGACATGTAGACCTGGTCCTTGTTTTCATGGACTCACAGTCAAGGACAAAGAGATAGACAATTGACAAACAACCAAAAATCATTTTTAAAAGTGCTAAAAAGGAAATCAATGGGGTGGAAGAGATAAGGGAAAACATATTTCAGGTTGGATGATCAGTGAAGGCCTAACTAAAGAGATGATATTTACACTGAATGCTGAGGAATGAAAAGAAAAAAAAAATTCAAGAAGAAGCATTCCAGGCAGAGCAAACAGCTTGGCTCCAGTCTCTGAGGTGAGAAAGAACTTGATACAACCAAGGAAATGAAAGAAGGTGGATGTTGCTGGAGCTCAACAAGCAAGGGGTGGAGTGTCAAGAAAAAGGATGGGCCAGCAAGTGAGGGAATATATTGATCATGGCCTTGTAGAAGTCTGTATTTCATTCTAAGTGCAATTGGGAGCCACTGATGAGTTTTTAAAAGGAGAGTGGCATGATAGGATTTTAGTTGCAGAATACTCATTCTGGTAACCACGTGGAATGGATTGAAGAAGGACAAGACCACTTCTGTGAAAATTCCTTTAAAAGCCATTGCATAAAATATCCTATGCTATTAGAAGTTGGGATAGTGGTTACTGTTGGGGGGCAGTGACTAGATGGCAGAATGAAGGGAGATTGGCAAGGTGCAGGAAATGTTCTGCTTTTTTTTTTTCTGGGAGCTGATTACATGTGTATGTTTAGTTTGTGAATATCCAAGCTGTATCCTTGAGATATGTGAATTTTTCTATATGTGTATTGTACTTCAATAAAAAAGATTAAAAGAAAAAGTTATTAAATGAAACTGTCCTATATTCCTCAAAACTGTTGTCAAAATAAAAACAAACAAAAAAAATCCACAAAAAACAAAAAATGGAGAGCTCAGAAAATGTTCCAGATTAAGAGAGAGAAAAGAAACATGATGACTAAATAGATACCTGATCTTGCACCAGGAAATAAAATGCTACTATGTAAGGTTATTATTGGGATAATTGCAAATTTTGAATATGGGCTTTATATAGTGGCATTGAATCAAGGTTAAATTTCCTGAATTTTATAATTGAATTATGACTACATAAGAGATAGTCCTTATTCTTGGTAGACACAGGCCAAAGTACTTAGGTATGGTTTTTAAGAACCATTTGGTTCTCAAATGGTTATGAAAAATAATAAAACATAAATACACAGGGACTTCCCCAGTGGTCCAGTAGTTAAGAATCTGCCTTCCAATGCAGGGGATGCAGGTTCGACCCCTGGTCAGGGAACTAAGATCCCACATGCCACGGGGCAACTAAGCCCACTTGCCACGCAGCTACTGAGCCCGTGTGCTCTAGAGCCTGCACGCCACAACTAGAAATCCTGCGTGCCACAAAGAAAGATCCCACATGCCGCAAGGAAGATCCCGCCTGCCACAACTAAGACCCGATGCAGCCAAATAAATAAATAAATATTAAACAAACAAATAAAACTCAGGCTTCTAAAAAAACCCATTAAGACAAAACAAATTTGGCAAAACATCAACACTAAGTTATGATGGGTAGGTGAAGGGTATATGGGCGTTCATCATAATATTATAGCAACATTTCAGTAGACTCGGAAAGTAATAAACTGGAAAAAAGCTGTTACATTATTCTAGGCACAAGATGATGTGATGCGCACCGAACTCGGCAGTAAATACAGAGTAGAGTGAATAAACTCAAGATATACTTTGGAAGTAGAACTGACGAGATTGGTTAATTGATAAGATGAGAAAAGAAAAGGACTCACTGGCGTTAAGTAAACAAACCCTCCCCAGAGGGCCCAATCTAGCCCCGCCCTTCCCCTTTCGACCCAAACGGAGGAAGTGAGGAAAAGGAAGCGACCGCCAAGTTACGAGCAGGCTTCAGGCGTGGCGTCGCAAGGAGGCCGTAAATCGGAGAACCCTATTTGGCCCCTCCCCCATAATGGGCGGTCCTGGAGAGTGACAGAAACCAATGACAAGCGACTCGTCAGGCACTCACCCAATGGCTCTTGAACTGGGTGGAGTCCTGTGCCACGAGGCTAGCTTCCGCTCTCTGCAGCAAAGCTGGCGATCTGGGCTGCATATGTGCCGCGGTTTGGGCATTTCTGTCAACGTGGGAAGAAGTTGTGCAGAGCAAGTGGACTTTAAACCCAAAGTGCGGGAGCAGTACGGGAGGGATGGGACCCGCACATAAGGGAGCGCAGCATCGCGGAACTGCCGGGGAGCCGGAGGTGGGTGAGCCATCTGGGAGGAAGGAATGCGCAGCGTGTCGGAGGTGGCAGAACCTAACAGCTCTCTAGCGAGGGCACGAGAACGGTCCCTTCTGGAAGAGCCCCATTTCCCCTGATGCTTCCAGCCCAGGATACCGAGACAATCATGGCTTGCTAAGGGAGATGGAACTTGGCATTATCCGGATGGAAATAGTAAAGCCAATTGAGCTTCTCTCTGTTCGCTAGCTCTACACCTTGAAACCAAAAAAAAAACCCACCCCCTTCTGCGGCTTGTGTCTTTTCCCTGACGAAGTCCTCCTGGAGGTTGGACGGGATCTTCCCTCTTGTGTCTAGTTTTGTGCTCTCCACGTGGTGGCGCTCCTGGAGCGCTACAGTAAGGCTCTCCAGGGTGTGGGATTGTGGAGGGGGGCGGGGCCCAGGGCTGTAGGGGAGAAGGTTTGGGATCCCGCAGCCCAGGGTTCGAAGCCTGCTCACAGTTTAGGCATACCAACTGGAACCTCTAGCTCAGTGGGCTTCGTTCGGGTGTCCGTTTTCTGCTAGGATTATTATGAGCATTGGATGATTCACTGAGTGTGTCCTTCAGAGTCAGTAGGCTCTTCCATCATTGAGCACTTAATGTATACTTCTATAGTTTATAGTCAGGGCTTGCTGGGGCAGGATGTGTGTGTGTGTGTGTGTGTAACCTGGCAGGATTTGGATAGAGCAAGAGTGGAGATGGCATTTGCAAAGTCCCAGGATTAACCCAGCAGAAGAGGAAGCTCCTGGTACTTACAAGGACCTGAGGCATTGCTTGGTGCATGGCCCAGTCAGCTACTACCCCTAGCAACTTGTGCTGTCAGAAAAATGGGGAACCCTCAACTCAAGGAGTTTTCAGTATAGAGCTCAGTAATGTTCTTTTAAGTAAAAATTATTCTGAGTTTTACACAATCTGACTCCTATTCAAGAGAGACCAAGAGCAGGTAAAGCCTTTACCCACATCCTGTCATGGTGGCACGTCAGGCAGTGGATGCTAGATATCTGTGATGTCACTCTGGGTTTTTCCTCTCATTGGCCACAGGTGATGGCGTCAGCTCTGGAAGGCACAGGCAAGGAGGGGAAGAAGGAATCCTCAAAGAAGTGTTCGGTGGCTGGTTCTCCAGTGGAGGGCCTCCTGCAGCCCGTGAAGCTCAGCCGGGCAGAACTGTACAAGGAGCCTACCAATGAGGAGCTAAATCGCCTTCGGGAGACTGAGAGTCTGTTCCATTCCAGCTTGCTTCGTTTACAGGTACCGTTGGGTGGTTGGAGATTGGGTTAGAGAGGTGGGCCTGAGACCCTGAGGCTGAAGTACTACTCACCCCTGCCACTTCTTACAGGTAGAGGAGCTACTGAAGGAAGTGAGGCTGTCAGAGAAGAAGAAAGAGCGGATTGATGCTTTCCTATGGAAGGTCAACCAGCGGATCATGAGGGTGCCCTCAACCCCTGAGACAGAGGTAAGGCAGGTAGTGGAGGGAACTGGAAAGCCCAGAAGAGGTCCTTAGGGGCCTTGTTATTCTCTGAAGGGGATGGGGTGCTAGGGAGCTCATTCTCACTGCCAGGAGTCTCAGCTAGGAGTGCAGTCAATTATGTGTTCATTCATTTAGCAAACACGTGCCTTGCAGTAGTTGTGTGCTTAGGGTACATCAGTGAACAAAGCACCCTATGTTCTAGTGTTAGACTTATGGACGATAGATAATGAACACGACAAGTAAACTGTATGGCAGTGTTAGAAGGTGGTAAGTACTATGGAAAAAGGAAGAAGGACAAGGTAAGGGGATTATGGGAATATCAGAGGGTGAGAGTGGTTGGCAACTTTTAAGCAGCGTGGTTGAGGTAGACCTTAGTGAAGTGACATTTGTGTGAAGAATGTGAGTCAGGTATATAGATATCTAAGGGAAGAAGAGCATTCCAGGAAGGGAAAATAGCCAACCCAAAGGTTCAAAGGCAAGAATAGGTCTGGTATGATGAATTGGGAGATTGGGATTGACATATATACACTAATATGTTTAAGATGGATAACTAATAAGAACCTGCTGTATAAAAAAATAAAGTTAAACTAAAAAATTAAAAAAAAAAAAAAAGAATAGGTCTGGTACATTCCTTGGAATGAATGAGGGGAAGATAGAAGGAGGTAAGTTCAGAAAGGTTATGGAGGAGGGGGGCATATCATGCAGGGCCTTGTGCACCAAAACAAGGACTTTGGCTGTTGCTCTGGATGAGATGGGGAATAACTCCAGGCATTTTGTTTGTGATCTAACTTCAGTATTAAAAAGTTCACCCAGGTTTTTGTGTTAAAAGTAGATTGGAGGGCTTCCCTGGTGGCGCAGTGGTTGAGAGTCCGCCTGCCGATGCAGGGGACACGGGTTCCTGCCCCGGTCCAGGAAGATCCCACATGCCGCAGAGCGGCTGGGCCCGTGAGCCATGGCCGCTGAGCCTGCGCGTCCGGAGCCTGTGCTCCGCAACGGGAGAGGCCACAACAATGAGAGGCCCGCGTACCGCAAAAAAAACAAAACAAAACAAAACAAAGTAGATTGGAGGGGGACAAAGGTGAAATCAGGGAGACTAGTTAGAAACCTATTGTGCAATGATCCACTGAAAACGGCTCAGACTAGGGTAGAGTAGAGAAGTGGTCAGTGTCTGGATACCTTTTGAACGTGAAATGGGTGTTCTTAACAGATGAGTCAAGGTGATTTAAATGTTTTTAGCTTGAGCAGCTAGTATGGAGTTGTCTTAATGGGGAAGACATGTTTATAGGAAGATCAGAAGTTTGGTTTCAAACATTTTGACATGTTGAATTCGAGATGTCTACTAGACATCAAGGGGACATGTTAGGAAGGCAATCAAATTAATACGAGTCACTGTCTCTGTCCCCACAGCTGACCAACCAGGCATGGCTCCAGGTTGGGGTTCGAGTCCCCCTCCACCAAGTGCCCTATACTGTGAAGGGCTGTTTCCGCTTCTTACCCCCAGCCCAGGTCACTGTTGTGGGCAGTTACCTTCTGGGCACCTGCATCCGGCCGGACATCAATGTGGATGTGGCATTGACCATGCCCAGGGTGAGGTTCAGAGTTTGGGGAATGGAGAGGTCTGCCATTTCACCACCTACAAATCCCTTGATCCCTCTCTTTTTCCCACCTCTCGCTTGCCGGGGCATTGAAATCTGAATTCTAAATCCAAAGAACAGACCACTGCAGTTGTCCTGAGGGAGCTTAGATTTGCCATTTGGACCTTCGTCTTCCTCATCTGAGTTGTGGTATTGCTAGCTTTGGCTTAAGCATCCTGGCCAGCAGATGAGGTTGCCAAGCTTTGACCTTGGCTTCATTTGGCCCCCAAGTTCTCCAACAACAAAGACTTAAGTGACTGGCCATCTCTCTCTTCTCCTGACCCCCTCCAGGAGATCCTACAGGACAAGGATGGGCTGAACCAGCGCTACTTCCGCAAGCGTGCCCTCTACCTGGCCCACTTGGCTCACCACCTGTCCCAAGACCCACTCTTTGGCAGTGTTCGCTTTTCCTACACCAATGGCTGCCACCTGAAACCCTCGCTGCTGCTGCGGCCGCATGGTGGGAGGCATATACTGGGTGGAGGGCACCGTATGGGGTTGCAAATCCAGTGGGGGAGGAACTGGGGCCTCAAGTCCAAGGTGAGAAGCTTGGGCCTCAAGTTGGAGGAGAAAGGTGTAAGGCCCTCAAATGGGGCAGGGGTGGTGGTGCGGGTGGTACAGGGGCTCCTCCGGCTCCAGGGGGCTGCAGGGTCTCAGCATCTCCCATCTCCCCGCAGGGAAGGATGAGCGTCTGGTCACTGTCCGTCTGCATCCATGCCCTCCACCTGACTTCTTCCGCCCGTGCCGCCTGCTGCCGTCCAAGAACAATGTGCGCACTGCCTGGTACCGAGGGCAGAGTCCTTCAGGGGATGGTGAGTATCAGGGTGGAGTTGGAGGGAAGGGTGTTGCGGGGACTTCTCCTCTCATGACTTCCCCTTTCCTCCCGCAGGTAGCCCAGAGCCCCCCACCCCCCGCTATAACACATGGGTCCTGCAGGACACAACCCTTGAGTCCCATGCGCAGCTGCTGTCAACCGTGCTGGGCTCAGCCTCTGGGCTGAAGGATGGTGTGGCACTTCTGAAGGTCTGGCTGCGGCAGCGGGAACTGGACAAGGTGAGTGGGGACTGGCCCAGCTTCCCTGTCTCAATGAGTGGTGGGTTGGCTCTGAGCTCCGGCCTTTCCCTCCGTCTCTCCCTCAGGGCCTGGGAGGATTCAGTGGGTTCCTTGTCTCCATGCTGGTTGCCTTCCTTGTGTCTACACACAAGATCCATACCGCCATGAGCGGCTACCAGGTCCTGAGGAGCACCTTGCAGTTTCTGGGTGAGGCGGCTGGACTCGGAAAGGCCAAGGGCCCCACTCATACCCATCAGGGGTCGTTCGGGTCTCTGGTCCTCAGACAGATGAGCAAACCGAATCCCAGAGGCAGGCAGTTGCAGCCACCTGTCCGGAGGGTGGGTGTCACGAGGGCTGGGTCCCTAGGGAGGGGGATACCTTCTGACACACCCACCTTCTCTGGCTCATTTCAGCCAGTACAGATCTGACGGTCAACGGGATCAGTTTATGCTTCAGCTCAGATCCCTCCCTGGTGAGTAGGGCAGTGCTGAGTCTGGGCAAGGCATCCTGAAATTAAGGCCCAGCCCTGACTGGCTTCTCTCTCCCCCTCCCAGCCGGCCCTGGCTGACTTCCACCAGGCCTTCCCTGTTGTCTTCCTGGACTCCTCAGGCCGTCTCAACCTCTGTGCTGATGTCACTGCCTCCACTTGCCACCAGGTACAGGTGTCGCCCACTCCTGGCTTCCCCAGATGTCCCAGCCCAGACCCTGTCCCTTCTGCCAGCACCAGAATCCCAGAAACTCCTCTCCAGAGACCTTCAGTCAGGCCCGTCTCTGGGTCTGGGCCCGTCTCTAGGTCTGGGCCCTGTGTTCCGTGAGGGGAGGGGTGCAGTGCTGGTGGTCTCACGCGGGAGTTCCCTCCTTACTCTGTGGCCCCAGGTGCAGCATGAGGCACGGCTGTCTATGGTGTTGCTGGACAGCAAAGCTGACGATGGGTTCCAGCTGCTGTTGATGACTCCCAAACCCATGATTCGGGCTTTTGACCACATACTGCAGTAAGTTTCGGGGTGCCAGGATATGCCAGTGAGTCCTGTGTCCCTGGGGCTAGTGATGGGGCAAAGGTCCTCAGGCAAGTGCTCAGATAAATCATCCTGGTGGTGGGGGTGGTGATACTTGGGGCCAGCAGTACCTGATTCCCCCTCGTTGTCCCTCTCTGCCCCCCCAAGTCTCCGTCCACTGAGTCGCCTGCAGGCAGCGTGTCACCGACTAAAGCTGTGGCCAGAGCTGCAGGATCATGGTGGGGACTATGTCTCAGCTGCTTTGGGCCCACTAACCACCCTTCTGGAGCAGGGCCTGGGGTCCCGGCTGCACCTGCTGGCCCACTCTCGGCCCCCAGTCTCAGAGGTGAGATGGTGTTGGTTGGGGAGTTTGTGGGACCGAGGGGGTTGGACCCAGGGTCCCAAGGGATACAAAAGACACACCATCCCTCTCACTAGAAAGTGGGTTTCCAGACCAAGCTGTGGGATGCTTGGATTGAGCTCAGCCTTTCTACATCCTACAGTGGGACATCAGCCAGGATCCACCGAAGCACAGAGACTCTGGGGTCCTGACCCTGGGATTGCTCCTCCGGCCTGAGGGGCTGACCAGTGTTCTCGAGCTGGGTCCAGAGGCTGACCAGCCTGAGGTGAGGAGCCCTGGAGTCTGAGGGGTGATTTGGTCCTGTCTTGCATTGAAAGGAGTGGAGTGGACCGTCCTCATGCCACCTGGATTGAGCCCTGTCAGGAGACTTCTTTCTTTTTTCCTCTTTTTTGCAAGATTTATTTATTATCTATTTAGTTAGTTTATTTTTGGCTGCATCGGGTCTTAGTTGCGGCACGCGGGATCTTTTTTGAGGCATGCAGGATCTTTCATTGTGGCTCGGGGGCTTCTCTCTAGTTGTGGCGTGTGGGTTTTTTCTCCCTAGTTGTGGCATTCAGGCTCCAGGGCGCGTGGGCTCTGTAGTTTGCGGCACGCAGGCTCTCTTGTTGAGGCACGCGAGCTCTGTAGTTGTGGCACGCGGGCTTAGTTGCCTCATGGCATGTGGCATCTTATTTCCCCGACCAGGGACTGAACCCACATCCCCTGCCTTGTATACAGCGGATTCTTTACCACTGGACCACCAGGGAAGTCCCCTGTTGGGAGATTTCTGACAGAGCCCTTCTTTGTTGATCTCTACCACTACCCCTTTCCTCTTCCCAGGCTGCTGACTTCCGCCAGTTCTGGGGATCTCGCTCTGAGCTTCGGCGTTTCCAGGATGGAGCCATTCGGGAAGCTGTGGTCTGGGAGGCAGCCTCTATGGCCCAGAAGCGCCTTATTCCCCACCAGGTGGTCACTCATCTCTTAACGCTGTGAGTGTTAGCATCTGAATGCCAGGAGGCAGCCATGGGCTGGGGAGCCTTTTAGGAGGGTCTGGCCCAAGCTTTTGGGGTGAGCAGCCCACATCCAGTAGCTCTCGGCATGGCCCCCAGTGCCCACACTGTGCCTGTGCCCATTTTCCAGCCATGCTGACATCCCAGATACCTGTATCCACTATACGGGTGGCCTCCTGGATGCACTGATTCAAGGCCTGAAAGAGGTAAGGGCCCTGGTTCAGGGCTTGGGTTAAGGCTAGGGACTGTAGAGTAAGCAGCCTGTGTGGCTGGATTTGGGGGTGGGGATGGGGGTGGAGATGGGGGTGGAGAGCCCCACCTTAGCCAGGCTGCACTTCCCAGAGCGTCCAGCAGGGAGCTCCCTGGCTCTGCAGCAGCAGCCTGAGCCATGGCTGTATCCCAGGGGGTCAGGCTCTTCTGAAACGTCGTGCCCTCCTGTCTTTCTTTTCCCTCTCAGACCTCCAGCACGGGTGAGGAGGCCCTGGCAGCTGCGGTGCGTTGCTACGATGACCTCAGCCGCTTGCTGTGGGGACTGGAAGGTCTGCCGCTGACCGTGTCTGCCGTGCAGGGAGCTCACCCCGTGCTGCGCTACACTGAGGTGAGGCGCAAGGGGCAGGGAGCTCCTTCTGCTTCGTGACACCCACCTCTGCTCCACTCACCCAGTATTCTCCCTTCCAGCTTCTTGACTCTGGGCACTCCCTCCCAGTCCCAGACCTCTTCCTCAGCACCGCTTCTTCCATAGGTGTTCCCACCAACTGCAGTCCGGCCAGCCTACTCCTTCTATGAACAGCTGCAAGAGCGGGCCTCGCTGTTGCCCCGGCCTGACAAGCCCTGTCCAGCCTACGTGGAGCCCATGACTGGTGAGGGAGCTCTTGCCGGGGGGTGAGAGGGACTGTTCTCACCCCAGGCCGCAGGCTGAGGCCTCTCACTCTTCTCCACAGTGGTATGTCACCTGGAGGGCAGTGGGCAGTGGCCACAGGATGCTGAGGCCATACGGAGGGTCCGGGCTGCCTTCCAGCTGCGCCTGGCAGAGCTGCTGACGCAGCAGCATGGGCTGCAGTGCCGCGCCACGGCCACGCACACCGATGTCCTCAAGGTTCGGCTGGTGCAGGGCAGGGATACCCAGAGGGGGAGGGGACAGGGGTGTCAGGGTGGCCCGCCTCCCATGCCATCCCCTCTTCCAACAGGATGGGTTTGTGTTCCGGATTTGTGTGGCCTATCAACGGGAGCCCCAGATCCTGAGGGAGATGCGGAGCCCCGAGGGGATCATCTCCTTGAGGGACACTCCCGCCTCCCTCTGCCTTGAGAGGGACACTAGGCAGTTGCCCCTGCTCACCAGCACCTTGCATGGGTATGGCCACCCCCACAGGCTCTCATGTCTGTAGACCCTTTCCTGGCCCCATTCTGCTCTCCTGGCCATCTGTCTCTCTGGAAGGCCGGTTGGAGAGATGAGTTCTGGAGTCAGGCAAGTGCTAGAACCCTGGCCCTGCCACTTCACTGGCTGTGTCCCTTGAGCAGGGTTCCCCCTCCCCTCAACCTTATTTTTCTCATCTGTAAAATGGGAATCATGCTAGGACCAACCTCTTGGGGTACTAATTAGGAAGATGTGAGATGATACGTGTAATGCATTAGCACAGAGGCTAGTGTTGGGTAAAGTTGAGTAAATAGCAGCAGCGGGGCTGAAACACTGTTCTTGGGCCCTGAGGGCCTCACTGTCATGGCCACTACCCTCCTCTCCCCGCAGACTCCAGCAACAGCACCCAGCCTTCTCGGGTGTGGCTCGGCTGGCCAAGCGGTGGGTGCGCGCCCAGCTCCTAGGTGCGGAGCTCACCGATGAGAGCCTGGACCTGGTGGCTGCTGCCCTTTTCCTGCACCCTGAGCCCTTCACCCCTCCCAGGTGATTCCCTCCACCTTTCCCCTAGCCAGGAAGTTCCACTGGGGCCAGCTTTCATCCCCCGTGCTTCAGTCCACATGGGAGAGGTGGCTGAACCAAGGGACAGAAGGGATTCTAACCCCCGCAATCCACACCAAGGGCCCTAGGCTCTCCGGGCCGTGGGGGGCCTGGGCATGTGTGGCTGGCCCAGATGCTTTGCTTACCCCTTCCTCTCAGCTCCCCCCAGGTGGGCTTCCTTCGGTTCCTTTTCCTGATATCAACCTTTGATTGGAAGAACAACCCCCTAATTGTCAACCTCAATGATGAGCTCACTGGTAAGTGGTAGGATCAGGGTCGGACTAGTGCAGGAACTCCCCTTTGTGGATGGTAGAACAGGGCAGGCACGTGTTTTCCCTGTCCGTCTGTTAGGTTTTCTCTCTGCCTCCCCTATCCCGGATATCCACTCCTGACCCTGACTGCCTGGGGGTAGGGAATTGTTAAGGAGGAAGAGGACCAAATCAAGCCTTTAGGGAGCTCCGAGACTGTAGAGATATGGTTTGTCCACGTGATGATCAGAAACACAGCGGACTGGGGATGATAAGCAGGCTACATGGGGGGCTGTGAAGGGAAGAGGAAAGAGGAAGAGGGACTCTGAACACCAGGTGAGAAGTCTTACGGTGGGGAGCAGGGAGCGGTTCAGGCTAGAATACATGCCCAGGCCTCTTGGGTGCGGGGGGCGGCGGTGAGTGAGGATTTCTGGTTGTAATATGAGGAGCTTCTGGTCCCAGCAAAGAGGAAGGTATCAGCTTTCTAATTCCCCAGGTGTGTGGGAGCCCAGGGTAGGAAGGGGCCAGGGGCAGGCCTCAGCTTGTGCAGGCCCGGAAACCAGACTAGGGTGCCAGGCAGTGGAAAATTCTGCTTCTGGTCCCAGGCTGGGAGTTTAACACCCTGCCCAGTTGAGGCAGATGCGGTGTCCCTTTCATCGCTTTTGCCATTTGGGGGATGTTGGAAAATCCCTGTGATGGGCAGCTGCTAAGTGTGCACTAGGAGGACCCAGGGCAGTAGAAGGTGTCTGCGGGGAGGAGTAGGCTGACCCAAGACCCCCTCTCATCCACAGCGGAGGAGCAGGTGGAGATCCGCAGCGTCTTCCTGGCAACCCGGACCAAACTCCCCGTCATGGTCATCATTACCCCCCAGGATCGCAAAAGCTCTGTATGGACACAGGATGGACCCTCGCCCCAGGTTTAATTTCATTCCTGCTCTCAAATGTGTGGTTTTCTCCCCCAAGGAAAAAGCAGGCCCAGCCTGAGCTATGAGAGACCTGTGGTCAGGTGTGACCTATCTGATGTATGTGTGCCCCCCAGATCCTACACCAGCTCATGGTCCTGGCAGCCGAAGCCTTGCCCATCCTAGAGAAGCAGCTAATGGATCCCCGGGGTCCTGGGGACATCAGGGTAAGCCCCGGGCCCAGACTGACTCCAGGGGCTCTGGGGACTCTGCCTTTGAACCATGGAAGTCTGGAGCTCTAGGGGCCCTTGTTTGGTGAGACTGAATCCAGAGAAGGCGTTGCAGCTGCCCATGGTGCCTGGCAGTGGGGGAGCCTGCAGGAGAATCGGGGCCCTGGCTTCGCGCTTCTATCCCGCGCTCCTCCTGGGGACCCAAGCTGCCACCAGCTGGGTCTTGTTGTTCCTGCCTTCAAATGAGCATTTGGGCCCATAATGGGTGGGTCAGACAAAGGGGAAGGAGGGAACCAGAGTGGGCATGTGGAGGGGTTTGTGGTCCAGCTCCCGGCTGCCCAGTGGGCACTGCTGAGCACCCCCTACCCCTCTTCAGACAGTGTTCCGGCCACCGCTGGACATGTACGACGTGCTGATCCACCTGTCTCCCCGCCACATCCCCCGGCACCGCCAGGCTGTGGACTCGCCAGCTGCCTCCTTCTGCCGGGGCCTGCTTAGTGAGCCGGGGCCCTCCTCCCTGATGCCCGTGCTGGGCTACGATCCTCCTCAGCTCTACCTGGCACAGCTCAGGGTAGGTCCTCAAGGGCTGACTGACCCTGGGGAGGGAACATCCAGGTGGAGCTGGGGCCGTGGAGGTGGCTCTCAGGTGTCCACCTGTAATCTTGTCTCTGTCCTGCCCTTTTCTAGGAGGCCTTTGGGGACCTGGCCCTTTTCTTCTATGACCAGCATGGCGGAAAGGTGATCGGTGTCCTCTGGAAGCCCACCAGCTTCCAGCCCCAGCCCTTAAAGGTGAGCTGGCTGGTGACAGTTGTCTTTTCCTGAGTGTGTACATGTGTTCCACATGGGCATGCGTGTCTGTGTGTGGTTCCACGAGTGACCCGGTGGCAGGTGTGAAACGTGTGTTGGTGTCTCTGCGTGTGCCTCTCGTGACACCTCAATCTACATTTCTCTGATTCTCCCAGGCCTCCAACACAAAGGGGCGCATGGTGGTGTCTCAAGGTGGGGAGCTGGTGATGGTGCCCAATGTAGAAGCCATCCTGGAGGACTTTGCCATCCTGGGCGAAGGCCTGGTCCAGGCTGTGGAGGCCCGAAGTGAGAGGTGGACCGTGTGACCTCCAGCCCAGGAGCAAGCTGTAGATGGACAACAGGACTGCAGACCTCTGGAGCAAGATGTCAATGCCGTGACCACCCTTGCTGCATATGGACCTTCCAAGGAGGGCTTGCTGGCCTGAGCATGCTGAATCATTCCCAACAAAGCCCTGTCCCAATTTTCTGTCTGATGCCCCAGCGTTGGGGCAGGGGCCATGGTGTCCTGTGGAGTCCCCTGGGCCTGACCAGAAGAGGACTGGGAGCCAGCTCAGAGGGGACACTGAATGAACCCAGGAGATCCATCTACTTGTCAGCCTGGCCTGGGCCTTTTTTATTTTTTCCTTCCCAGGCTGCTCCCAGAAGCCCGGAGAAGAGGCTTTGTGCCCAGGGCTGAGGCTCTGTCCCCACCCCTCTGCCAGGATGTGTGCCTCGACCTCAGTATGCCCTTTGGTGCATTGTCAGGCCTTTTAAATGGGGCTCAGAGAAGGTGTGGCACTGCCTGAGAGTCACACAGCACCAGCACTGAGCAGTGGAGAGGGGGCTACGTGGGGTGAATACACCGCATTGAAGGGGCACAATGCCCACCTGTGTTGGTTCCACTGCATCCCAGGGTGGGGACATGGAAAAGCACAGAGGACTGGAAGGGGCCGGGTGGGTGAAAGGGGTGAGGGGGACTGGTGGTCCCCCATCCAGGAGAGATGCAGAAAGCACTGATTGCTGCCCTGGCCTCCGGTGTCTGAGCCCCTCAGGCTCTGTGCTCCTGCAGTGGTGGTGCAGAGGTGAGTGGGACCCAAGACCTGCTCTCCAGGAGCTCCCAGTGCCCTGAGGGAGGGGGTGCTGCTTCCTTTCAGCCTGGTCCACACCCCCCTTCCAGCAGCCTCTCCCTAATCCTGGCTGTTTTTCCAGACTCAGCTCTAACAGTGACTCCTCCTCAAACCCTTCCTCGCCCTCAGCCTAAGGTGCGCTTTCTCTCCTCTGAAACATTAGAGCAATTACTGCCTGTTCATTTCTCTTTGCAGTCACGTACAGTGGCATGAACCTCTCTTGTTTTAAACTGTGATTTAAAATTAAATCATTTAATTTCCTTATGTCATTGGCTTGTCTGCCTTTTCCGCATGGTTTTGACCTTGTCTCCTAAACGTACGCTCTTTGAGGGCAGGAAACATATTTGAAAAGATTTCATGGCACCTAGTACAGTGCTCTGCCCAAGTAGGATACAGGTGTGTGCAGAAGGGGCACCTGGCCCAGGCAGGTGGAGGACAGGGCAGGCCACCAGAAGAGTTCAAGGAAAAGAGAATCATGATTTGTGATCTCTGCCTAGAATGGGTAGGGTTTTGATGGTGAAAGGCCTGAGAATTAAAAAGTTGATGTTGGGAATTGCTTGGCAGTCCAATGATTAGGATTCCACACTCTCACAACTGAGGGCCTGGGTTCAATCCCTGGTCGAGGACTAAAATCACTCAAGCCATGCAATGCAGCCAAAAAAAAAAAAAAAAAAAGCTTTATTGAGTGCCTGCCTAATAAGGTACCCTTCGTTATTTTCCATATCTTACATAAGGAAATTGATCATATAATCATACCAGCCCTCTGAAGTACCTGCTTTTCCTCATTATCCTCATTTTCTGAATGAGGTCAAGTTCAGCGGCAGGTGGGGGCCTGTTTGTAGAGGGACTTGGATGCCTGGCTATCTGGCTTCATCCTCAAGATGCTTAGCCACACATGGGAGCTCTGGTTTCCAATTTTGTCCCAATTCTGTTAGTCTTTGTGAACCGATGCCAGTCCCTGCCTGTCACTGTCATGGGACAGCTTGGCCTGGGGTTGAAATTAGTATAGGGAATGCACTGATTGGCTGTGTGAACTGAGGTCTGTATCCATCTCTCTCCCTGTGCCGTTCATTCACGTACTCCAGACCTCAGTGTGCCAGGCTGTATTTTCAGTGAGATACAAGAGATGCAGTCCCAGCCCTGTGGTCGTCCCTGGCTTCTCAGCTTTCCTTTTTCTTAGTCCCTCACATGTGGCAGTCCCTCCGTGGACTCTGGGGAGGGGCAGGGGGTACAGGCTGGTTTCAAACCATCCTGTTTCATCCCAGGGTCAGCTTCAGGCTCGTAGCTTCCTTCACAACTCCAGTGCAGGGAGCGCGTGGAATCTGCCCCCAGGTAAGCTCGTGGCTCCAAAAAGTGCAGATACCAGAGTCCCAACCAGGGGAAATGAGCCTTGGCCCTGCTACCTCCCCATGTGGTCCTGGGCAAGTCACTTCCCCTTGCTGGGCTCAACCTCCCCATCTTTAAAATGGGCATGAAAACAAAATGGGCATGATAGGGACTTCCCTGGCGGTCCAGTGCTTAGGACTCTATGCTTCCACTGCAAGGAGCATGGGTTTGATCCCTGGTCAGGGAGCTAAGATCCCTCAAGCAAAGCAGTGCGGCCAAAAAAAAAAAAAAAAAGAAAAAAGCCATGATAATGGTTTTGTCAGGTGCCCAGTGTGGCAAGGGAAGAGGGCAGATGACTCAGAAGCCCAAGGAGGTACATCCGCCATGCTTTCTGCACTCCCTGCTCCAGCTTGTGGTGCGGGGTGAGGGGAGCACAAAGTCTAGGCTCCAATTTCAGTGCTTGCTCCAACCTGTTTTCTTTGGATTTTCTCTAGGAAGTAGGTGAGGGGGCTGGTGTGGTCTAACATGACCTTGGGGGAGAGGGGACATGAGGAGCTGGAACCTCAGGGGAAGAGAAGGACAGGAGCCTAGGAGGAACTCCTGCTGGAGCGAGGGTGTGCAGGGGGATGTGTGTTATAGCGCCGCCACGCGTGCGTCTGCCCCTGTGGGCCTCTGCGTTTGCAGGTAGACATGGATGGGGCAGGAGGCTGTGTGTGATGTATGGTGTGATCTGTCTGCTCTGTGTGTGTTGGAGTAGGGTGTGTGCACATCTGTATATACTAGTCTGCTTGTGCAGGTTTTTGCCTCCAGCTCTGGGTTGCTGTAAAAGGCAAAATCTGCTCTGTTTTTAAAGAGCAAGTCAGGAGGAAAAGCTCTCAGGAGGCAGGAACTCTGGATTCCTTCCTGTAAATTTAAATGGCTGTAAATAAAGCCCTCCCCTTCCCCTTCTTGGGGCTTCAGTTTCCCCAGTTCTGTCAGACCTCCCAAGCCTCTCTATGTAGTCACATTCAGTGAATTCTCAAAGGGTCCTCTCTTCGGGCTGTGCTATCTGACAACCTCCTCTAAATCAGAATCCTTTTAGCTGAAGACCCTGTTATCCTCTGCCCAGCTCCTTACTTTGGAGAAAAAGAGCAAGACCCCAAAGCCCAGGGGTCCTTGCAGCAGGTTACATTCAGTGAAATCCTGAGGGCTACTCCATCCCTGACCTAGTAAGTCAGATTGGGCTAGTCTGAGGCCCACCACCTCCACCCCAATAAATATGCACCTAACCCCCTCAACATCTGGTACTTGCTTTTTGAGTCACAGATTAATCTAGGTGAGCGATAAAGGGGAGGAGAAGCCTGGGGCACGTGAGTCACCCCCACCTTCCTCAGGAAAGGCCAGCCTGCCCATCTCTCTGCTGCAGAGAGAAGGTGGCATCTTGGGCTGCCCTGGGGAACTAAGGGGGACAAGAGTGTTCCAAACCCAGAGGGAGACTCACTTCCCTCTCCCACTTCAGTTTCTGGAAGAGGGATGGAGAGGATTTTCTGGTTTGCAAGAGGCCCAGAGAGGTGTAGGAACTTGTCTAGGGTCACACAGGGAGTTACAGAGAATCTGTGTATCCTGGCTGCAGGCCTTGCTTCTGAGCCTTGGCTTTCCTGGGGCTAAGGGGTCGGGTGATGAGGAATAAAAAAAGAGTAGAGAGGTCAGAGCTCTGGATCTCTCCAGTGAGGCGGGGAGGAGTGAAAAGCCGGGCCCCTCCCCTGTCCTGGGCTGCCTGCCAGTCTTGCCCCTTCCCTTCTGTGCAAGGCAGCAGAATGAAGCTGTTATTAGACCCAAGGGAGCAAGGTCAAGGATAGGGGTAGCGGGTGGGCGCATGAACACTCTGGTCCACCGCAAGCCTATGTCTCTGTTTCCCTGTCTGGGAGCTCTCCTCTGTTCTCCCAGACTAAAAACCTCCACAGAACAGAGCTGGGGTCTCCTAGAGGCTGACGAAGCCAAGGTTGGACCCTGACTGAGGGGTCATTGAGGGGCATTGAGACCCAGCTCCTGTTCCACCTGATGACCAAATGGTTTGGATGAAAAAGATAGATATGACATCCTGACCTTTCCCCAGTCTCCCTCTCCACTGCCCCAAGGTCTAGAGACCCTCAGGAAGTCATTCCTGAAGTCTGACTGCAGAATCTCCTGCTGCGGGCTGTCCTCTCCTCTCGATCCTTCCCCTGAGACTTCTCTCCCTTAGGGCCAGCAGTGGGTGGCTGCCCTGCAATTAGCACCCAGACTGGGCTTGGATGAGGGGAGAGTATATTGGGGCTCATACATACCCATCACCTTTCTGGAACACCAGATGCGGCGCCTTCCACCACCTGTCCTCCCACGGCCACCTTCAGACCACAGGCCTCTCAGAGAGCAGTTGTCTTGGGCCCCACCCAGGTTCAGGTTGCTGTCTACGCAATTCTGCCTGCCTTCAACTTCAGCTTCTTGCCTACCTTCCCTGCCCATTCTGCCTCCTAAATCCTAAATCCAAACCCTCTCATCATGTTGTACCAGGTCACTTTGTCCCCAGACTCCTCAACAGATCCCCACCTCCTATCTCTGGCTTTTATAAATACTGAACCCAGACAGACAGCCAAGCCCAGACAGGGATACACACAGATATGCACACAGAACCCCAGGGTCGCCCACATGTACACACAGACCTCCATGGGTACATGCATACACAGCCAAGAACGCACATGGATGCGCACGACATTCATACAGGAGGAAACGTGACTCATTAACGAGGCAGCTTCTGGAATGAACCTTTCCTTCTACATTGACTGTAATACAGTTTTCAAAGCCTGAAACATCCGTAATCTTGTCTGATTCTTACAGGGGCCCTGGGTGTGTGTGTGTTGGGGGGACTCCACCTGAAACCTGCAGGTGACTGATGAGGAAACTGAAACTGAGGGGCGGGGAAAGGGAGCTGGCTCGGCAACCTGACTGGTCAGTGGCCAAGCGAGGCTTGGAGCTGAGCTTCTGGGTCTTCGGGAGGGCTCTGCCTGCATCAGCACAGCCCCTGTGGCTCTGGGCTCTTCCTCAGCACAGGGCCTAGGCCTCCTGTCCCACTCCTCTGCCTCCTCTCTGTGACCCTCTGCTGTCCTAAAAGAGTGCCGAGGGCAGCTCAGGGTGACACCAGAAGGTGAACACAGAGTCCCCAGGATATGGGTCAAAAGGTAGATTTTCTCAAGTTCCAGCTGGACATCTGGCCGGAGGTGCCCCGGGGTGTGGTTTGTGTTCACAGGCTCTCCTCCATCTCGTCTGCCTGGAGACAGGGGGTGACTGTTGGTGCAGCAGGAGGAACTGCTTGCCCACCCCCCAGTCTGGGGACGCTCATGAGAGGGTGATTCATCTCTGCTCTCCACTCCCCGTTCCTGTCCAGAGCCAGCTCCCGACTCTCAAGGCCCAGAAACAGGAATAGCATCCAGCAGTGGCCTAAGAGTGGGGCACACTCTAGACAGGGTGCTGAAGCATGGAGGGACCTGTGGCTCCCTGGCCTCCCTGCCCTCTTCACGTCTCCTCCATATCTGCATGGCGTTTGAATCCAGCTCAACACTTAATGGGGGGGGGGTCTTCCCTGGTGGCACAGTGGTTAAGAATCCGCCTGCCAATGCAGGGGACATGGGTTCGAGCCCTGGTCCGGGAAGATCCCACATGCCACGGAGCAACTAAGCCCATGAGCCACAACTACTGAAGCCTGCGCGCCTAGAGCCCGTGTTCCACAACAAGAGAAGCCACTGCAGTGAGAAGCCCACGCACTGTAACAAAGAGTAGCCTCGCTCACCGCAACTAGAGAAGGCCCACGCACAGCAGCAAAGACCCAACGCAGCCAAAAATAATAAATAAATAAAATAAATAAATTTATTAAAAAAAAAAAACACAACGGCAAGTGACTTCTCTCCAACTGTTAGTTTTGTCATCTGTGAAAGGGTAAAGTATACACCCACTTCTGGGGATTGTTTCACGAATGGGAGGAAGTACTTTTTTAAAAAAAAAGTACTTCCTCCCATTCGTGAAACAATAAATAAATAATTATTTATTGTTTCACAAATGGAAGTACTTTAAAATTTTTTTTATTTATTATTAATAAATAAATTTATTTATTTTTATTTTATTTACTTTTTTAATATATAAATTTATTTATTTATTTTTGGCTGCCTTGGGTCTTTGTTGCTGTGCGTGGGCTTTCTCCAGTTGCGGCGAGCGGGGGCTACTCTTTGTCGTGGTGCGTAGGCTCCTTCTCATTGCGGTGGCTTCTCTTGCTACGTAGCACAGGCTCTAGGCACGCAGGCTTCAGTAGTTGTGGCGCATGGGCTCAGTAGTTGTGGCTCGCAGGCTCTAGAGTGCAGGCTCAGTAGTTGTGGCGCACAGGCTTAGCTGCTCCGTGGCATGTGGGATCTTCCAGGGCCAGGACTCAAACCCGTGTCCCCTGCATTGGCAGGCAGATTCTTAACCACACTGTGCCACCAGGGAAGCCCCAGGAAGTACTTTCTAAACTTGAAAAATGTATGTCTGTCTGTTTTGGTCAGCCCCTCCCCCATCCCACTCCAATGCTCGGGAAGAGGTTAGGGGTTCAGGGAGGCCAGGGGGACTGTAGTATGACTTGTTTTCTATGTCTACACTCTTCTCCACTCCACTTGCTGACAGCAAGGCTCATGATTCCTTCTCTGCTGGTTCAAGCTGCTCTCATACAGGCAAAAAGAGTTTAGGGGACAGGAATTGAAGGGCGTGCCACCCCTACCCCTTACAGAGCCCCAGCCAGTCCCTCTGGTCCAACAGGCTGGCACTTGCGTCTTCAGCCCTTCCCTTGCCTGGGAACCCACTCCCCCAGCTTCTGACCTCAAGGAGTCACGGCCTCCCATGGGGTGGATCGGCTGTCAGTCCCCTTCCTGGGCTCAGCCCTCCTGCCCTCAGCCCTCCTGCACAGGTGAGACACAGACCTTGCTCAAGATGTGTTGGGAGGAGATAGGGCCTCCACATGTGCCTCGTCCTGGAGCTCCCATGCAGGCAGGCTGGCTTCCAGCCCGTACTCAGGCTTTCCTTCCCGAAGCACAGGAGGGAGCCCAGATGGCTCTGGGTAAGCCGGGTGACTCAGGGTCAGGGCCTGCCTCACCAAGCTCAGGCTCTTCCTGTGAAGCCGAGCTTCCTTCTATCTTTTGCTCCTGGGGGCACCATTCACACTGACTACAATGAGAATGAGCCCCCTCACCCCAACACCTGCATCCAGTTGTGCAATGAGGTCCTGCTTCAGCCCCCCAGACTCAGGCCAGCCAGCCCAGCGCTTCTGGACAAGCATCCTCAGGCCCTGACCCCTCTTATTCCCAGATGACCCGAGGAGGGCTGACAGGAATAAGGGACCCTTGGAAAGCATTGCATCCTTCCCCCTCCTCCAGGCAGGGTCCTCTCAGGCCCACTAAGAAGCATGAAGCCCTACCCATACCTCCTCAGCTCCAACCCTAACCCATCCCAATATGCATGGTGTGTACATGTATGAACATGTGTGTACACCCTAGTTACAGATAAGGACCAGTTTGGTGGGAGTATATGGGGTCATGGTCTTGAAGGATGGACCTTGATTTGGGGTGAGGGGGCATTGGGAACTGGCTCTCGTTCCACTTGCCAAGCCATGTGCCTCAGCATGGCACTGCATCCACTGGGGAAGTGGGAGGTCGCAAAGATGCTCTATGGTGAGCTGCAGCCCCAGGATTATAGGTGAGCACGTACACACATGTGCACATGTGTGAGTACATGTACGTGCACATGTGTAAATAGATGCTACTTGCAAGATACACAGATCCACAGTTATGTGTGTGACCTGCTCCCTCAGGGTGCAGCCCATGTGAACACCTGTGTGAACTGAATGCAAACACATGTGTATATGGGGCGAGGGGGAGGTGTGTGCTCTGCCTGCTGATGGCGGAGCTGCCCCTGTTTTTCTCCGGTTTCCAGGCCAGGCTCAGCTGCTGGCAGGCCCAGGACCAGCAGGAGTGAGGATGGGGTTCTGTCAGCTGGGGTTCCCTACTTTCTTTCAGTGTTGAGGAACCACTTTGCCACTTCCTGCCCTGTGCAGCCCCACCTGGGGCAGTGAGGGGCTGACAAGCATACCAGGGAGTGGGGAGAAGAGAGTGAAGCCTTGTGGGGGGCTTTCCCCTCTTCCCACAGTCTGGGCTCCGGCACCAGGAGTCTAGGGTTTTGTCCGGAGTCACAGATGGGCAGTGGGGCCTCCGGCAGGCACTCAGTGATGGCTCCCTGATTCACCCTGGGCCCTCCCAGCCCGTGGGGTTCAGGGGGTACGGTGCTTCTTCCTGGGCCAAGGGTCATGGGGGACCTCTTGTGTGGGGATTACATATATATATGAGCCTATGGCTAGGCTCTCATGGGCAATGGGATCCCGGCAGCATGTGAACAAAGCTCAGGGTCTATAGGCAAGTGTGGCTGCCAGCCTCGGGGGTAGTGTGTGTGCTGCACACCGGCATGTGCACCTGTGAATCTACCTATGTGTGTTGCCAAACCCTATCTCTTTGGGCATGAGTCGCCTCTGGAGCCCTCATTTCTGACAGCCATTCCTCAAGGGACAATTCCCCTGGGCCCTTAACCCACCTGGATTAAGTCCCTTTGGAAAATGTGCTCTTCCCTGGCAAAGCTGCCTTTAGAGACTGGGGTGAGGGCATATTTGCTCCCAGTCCTGTGGGAGTAAGGCCCAGGCTACCAGACCTCAGTTTCCCAATTATCAGATGCAGCATAGGGAACAGGGTTGCCCCATGCCTCCCCTGAGATGGGACTGACACGCCCACAGTTCAGCCAGCTTAATCTCTTAAAGGGACAGACTTGCCTCTGGCCAGGGATCAGCCAGAGTGGGAGAGGAGAGGGTTAAAAGCAGCTGGAACTCGGGACTTGCCCGGTGGTCCAGGGGTTCAGACTCCGCCCTCCCAACGCAGGGGGCCCGGGGTTTGATCCCTGGTCAGGGAACTAGATCCCAAGTGTGCAGCCAAATAAATAAATAAATAAATATTAAAAACCAAAAAACAAACCAGCTGGAACTCACCTTGCCAGCAAGCATGTTGCCTGTGGCATGTCAGGACAACTGCAGCTTAGCCTCTGGAGCCATGTGCAAGATGCACGCAGGTACACGTGTGACAGCTCTGTTAACCCAGCCATGTTCAACAGGCATGAGCAAAGCCATGAAAAATGCCCAGAAAGTGTGATCAGGCACTGATCACACTGATCAGTGTGTCATGTGTGGACACAGCTGAGAACGGAGCAGGTCAAGACATGCAACATGTGACATGTACTAACTGCACAAGAAGCAAGGGTAGGTGTACTCTGGCTGGCACTCAGTACCTGTGTTCCTGAGTCCACCTGGGTCTGGACTCTGAGAGGGTCTCTTCTCCCTTGGGGCCCACAGCCTCCTCCGTCCTGGCCCCTGACTGAGGACACGCCAGGTCCAGCCATCGTGTAGAGCTGGGGCTAGTTCCTTTCCTTTCTCTCTTTAAAAAAAAAAAAATTTTTTTTTATTAGCTGATTTTTACTGGAGTATAGTTGCTTTACAATGCTGCATTAGCTTCTACTGCACAGCAAAATGAATCAGCCATACCTATACATATCTCCCCTCCCTTTTGGGTTTCCCTCCCACTTAGGACACCACAGTGCATTATGCAGAGTTCCTTTCCTTTCTGACATGCCTCCTCTCCCCTCCACCGTGGTGAGGATGGCAGCGAGGCTCACTGCGAGTGGCCCAAGGAAGTCTCTTTGGTGGCTCCTTTTCCCCCGAGCCCCCGTCCTGCACGTGCCTACACCCCACCATCGGCTCTCAGACTCCACAATCCCGCAGTCTGGTCTCAGCCCCCAGACACCTCCTCCCTGGGCCAACACCAGCCCTAAAGTCTCCTCACACCACACACCCCTACCTTCCTTATCAGCGTCCCCCCAACCCAGCGTCCCCTCCAGCCTCCCTAGGCGAGCAGTGCGGGGTGGCCGCCCACTCCTGAGGCCGGCACCCGGCTCCGCGGGCGGCGGTGCCGGCGGGCGGGGCGCGTGCCTCCGGCTCCTATAAAAAGGGCGCCACTCGGCGCTCACGGCCACTGCTGCTGCGTCCGCCGCCCGACATCACCGCCGCCTGCCCCAGCCATGGGTCGACAGAAGGAGCTGGTGTCCCGCTGCGGGGAGATGCTCCACATCCGCTACCAGCTGCTTCGCCAGGCGCTGGCTGAGTGCCTGGGGACCCTCATCCTCGTGGTGAGTGGAGGGAGAAGTCTCTCTCCAGCCCCACACTTCCCAGTCCCTCTGTTCACCGGAGGGTCTGTGTTTTTTAAGACAGCCTTGACCCCTCTCCCAGCTCTGATCCCTCGCGCCCAACTTGACCCCTTCGGGAGCACCCTTCGCCCATAGCGCTAAGCCCCTCAGTGACTGACAGTTCCGACTCTTGCCAGAATGACAGCTGTTATGCCCCAGTGACAGCTCTGATCCTTTACCCTCTCACCAGTGACCCAGCCCACAGGCTGGGACAGCAGTCACCTCTGCAGTCTGGGACCTCCAGCCCTTTCTGGCTTCCACAGCTCCCCAGGTTCCTAGAGTCCCAGCCCTGGGAGGCAGTGGAGGCAGTGGCAAATGGGCCCCTCTTGGGTTATTTGGGTCTTGGATGCCTGGCCCCTAATGAATAATTAAGCCTTAGAAAGTCCAAAAGTTGCTCTGCCATAAGGACAGTTTGCCACAGGTGGGGGCAGAGGGCGGAGGCTACACACAGCAAAGAGCAAGCGGGAAGGAGGGAGGATCCTGAAGATAGGAGGCTGTGGAAGGCAGCTGTGCCCCAGGCACAAAGCACGTGGTGTCACTAAAATTCCTCCCCTAGTGCCGAGCAACTCCCAGACAGATGCTGTCAGCTTCCGTGCAGAAGCACTCTGACTTACTCCCCGGGGCCGGAGTTACTGTACAGGCTCTCTGAGGGCGATGCTTCCCTGCCTGCGTTACTCCCCAGTCCCAGTTATGCCCTGGTTATGCCAGTTTGGGTCTGGGTTGTTCCTGGGTGACTCTGCACTTCTTGGGTCTGACAGACACACCAGTTATGGGCTCCATTTCCTGTCCCAGTTTCTCTCAGATTTTCGGCCACTCTTGTGGTTACACCTGTTTCCCTCTGGGTTACATCTGGGTTCATTTGCTCCTTTGCAGGGGATGGGGTACTCCGTGTCCCATCCGTGTCCCACTTCCAACCCTAGGTAACATAGACCAGCCGGCCCCCTGTGGACTAGCAAGATTAACTAGGGGCAAGTAGGGCTGGATGGCCCACCCCAAATGGGTGGTGGTGGTGGAGCAGATTCTATAGGGAGAGGAAAGCTGGACTCACCTCTGGCTTCCAGGAACAGGAAGCGGGGAAGCCAGGTGGGGCACTTTATCCATACCCCCTCCCCAGACTAGTAGACCTCCCAGTCATCTGCCTCTCTTCTCCAGTGCCAAGTGCCAAGAAGGGAATAGGGGCAGATGCTTGTTGTCCTCCTGCCCTGGAGGCTTGTGTCCCCCCGTCCCTGTCTGATTTTTAGTCCAGCCCCCTGTTTGAGAGCAACCAGGACAGAGCAAATTGTCTTCCCTTCACAGAAGGGCCTCCCTATCTCCTCCCTAGTCTCAGTTTGCCTTCCCCCAAAGGAGCAGTCAGGCCTCCCACTGAGCCCCAGGATCATTTGGCTTCTCCCTGACCACAGAAGGAGGGTGTTATGTCTGTGAAGGCTTTCAGGCTCAGGTGGCTAAGAGGCATTTTGTGTCAGTGTGCGAAGAGGAGAGGCCAGGCCCGGGAGATGCCCAAGTGGTCGGTGAGGGCTTACCTGCATACCTCTGTGGGTTGGGGACCGAAAGCCTGCAGTGGCAGTAGCAAGGCTGGCGTTTGGGTGAGGGAAGCCCCTTTCTCTGAGGGTCCTAGTAAGGTGAGGAGAGGGAGAGGGAGCCTGGAGGAAGAGGAAGATGAGTCTCAAGGTGGTGGAACTGGCTCTGACAGCTTCTCCCTCCAAGGCCTCCTGGGATGGAGCCAGGTTTGGGCCTCAGGCAGGCAAGGAGCTGAGGCCAGGGCCAGCCAAGCCGGGCAGGGTGCCCCAGACCCTCACGTGCCTCTTCCAACACACATACATACTTACACTCTCTGACTTTTGCTCTCACCTGTCTGCACACCTTTGCCCTGCATCACTGCTGCTGGCTTCCCCACTATCTCTTGGTCCTCGTGAAGGATGATAATCAAAATGCTTAACCACCCAGTACAGCAGGACAGTGACCCTTTAGAAGGGACGAGGGCCCTTAGCACAGGTTTTGGAAATTTTCTGCTGGATAGGCATAAAGACTTTAGTTATGGAGAGGTGGGAAAGGAGACCTGGGGCAGGGCTGGAGCAGCTTCGGGGGACACTTTGGGGGCTCAGGGCAATGGCTCTTTACAGAGGAGCTAGTACAGAAACATTTTTACATTTGAACAAGGGGAACCCACAAATAGCACATTCTGTACTTGCAGGACATCAGGGATTTTAGTCCTCTTGAATCCGCTCCCCCCCCCCCAACTTCCGGCAGAGAGCTTAGAACCAATCTCCCCACTTCCACTGCTCTGGGGATCCTGGACTATGGCTAGTGAGACTAGACAGATCGCTGTCTTTAGGACCTCCAAATCTGAGTGGGGAACCTGGACCTCTGAGGGCAGGGAGGTCAGGGCGAGTGGAGAGAGGAGGCTCTGGGTCAGGAACAGGTCAAGGAGGCTGAAGATCCTGAGAGGGAGAGCAGGGCGAGGCAGGCGCTCTGACACCCCAGATTCAGGAGAAGTGGACTCAAACGAACTTCTGGCTTCCTCCCTTTCTTTGTGCCCTCTCCCCCTCAGCTCTTCTTTGGGGCAGAGAGGGAGGCAATTGCAGGTGGGGGATGAGTGAGAGCCTTCCCACCCCTATGGGCCAGACGTGAAGGGCTGGGGGAGGAACTGCTCAGGTGAGAGTGTCCCCTTCCACCCACTCTTACTGAGAGTCAAGAAAAATCAGTGGAGATGGTTCAGCCATCTTCTGGGCTCGAAGTTGCAAACTTTGCTTCCAGTCCCTTCCATAGGACCCTGTTATTAGTAAAGTTGGGACATTGGGGCTAAGAGGGCATGTCTGCTTCTTCTGCGGGGTATAATTGCAGCAGGAGGAGGAGGGGTTCGATTCCAGGAAAGGGCTTCCCGCCCTCCCGTCCTCCCCATGAAGGCAGGGGGAGGTTGTTGGCTTCATCCCTGCCCTCTGGAGTGAGACTCACTTGTCCTCACCCTCCCTGCTTTGTTCTGTTTCCTGACACAGCTGTTTGGCTGTGGCTCTGTGGCCCAGGTCGTGCTCAGCCGGGGCACCCACGGTGGTTTCCTCACCATCAACCTGGCCTTTGGCTTCGCCGTCACCCTAGGCATCCTTATCGCTGGCCAGGTCTCTGGTAAGGCCTTACCCCACCCTCAGCCATCATCCCTCCATAGCATTCCCACAAGGTGTCCCGCTGGAGAATAGGGTGGGAGTGGAGGTCGCCTCAGAACAGGGCATAGCCAGGGCTTAGCTTTGGGTCCTTGGAAGAGAACTTGATACTTGGAAATTTCGACTCTCACCTTGGAATCAGAGATTAGTCGAGTTGGTCTGTTACACAGTCCAACACACCATTCTGTACAAGAAACCCTTCTCTGCATCCCTGCTCACCAGGGCCAGAGAGGGGGAGTATGGGGCAGGGGAATCCTGGCCTCCCCACTGTGGCAGGCGGGGGTAATAGGTTCCATCTCCCCTCTGCCCAGGGGCCCACCTGAACCCCGCCGTGACCTTTGCTATGTGCTTCCTGGCGCGTGAGCCCTGGATCAAGCTGCTCGTCTACACCCTGGCTCAGACTTTGGGAGCCTTCCTGGGTGCCGGGATCGTTTTTGGGCTGTATTATGGTGAGCCTTCCCACCCTGCCTTCCTCCACTACCCCCTCCCTCTGCTTGGGACCTGCTGGCACCAGGCCTTTCGATGACAGATGGCTGGGGCCTGCCCAGGCCCCGGGCTTATGACTCATTCACGCACAGGCCCCAGGTGGGGGTCATGAGGGGAAAGAAATGAGTCGGGCAACAATGGAGTCAGGCCCTCCACCCCTCCACCTTCTCACCCCCGACTCCAGGGTAATAAAGCAGCAATTACACTCACCTGTGATCCCTGGGAGGGTGGGCCCAGCCTGAGAGGGGAGATGGGGCTCAGGCCTCTGCACTCACCCACTTGGTATCTAATCTGTGACCAGATGCAATCTGGGCCTTCGCCAACAACCAGCTTATAGTTTCGGGCCCCAATGGCACAGCCGGCATCTTTGCCACCTACCCCTCTGGACATTTGGACATGGTCAATGGCTTCTTCGACCAGGTACGGGCTGGGGGTGAGTGAGAGGAACTCGGGGAGGAGGACCAGGCTGCCTTGGGTTGCTCATGGGCTGGCTGGGGGACAGGACTCCTCATCTAGAGCAGATTCCTAGGAATCTGCAAATTTAACCAGCAAAAGTCTTAGCACCACTGCTCTGGAGAGCAGGGCACGGGAGATGCCAAGACTCTGAGAGTGGAGGGAAGCTGGATGGTGGAAGGAGGGGCCAGAAGGTGGATGGGGGCTCTTCTCACCCTGTTCTCTCCACTTCCCAGTTCATTGGCACAGCCTCCCTCATCGTGTGTGTGCTGGCCATTGTGGACCCCTACAATAACCCTGTCCCGCGTGGCCTGGAGGCCTTCACTGTGGGCCTGGTGGTCCTGGTCATCGGCACCTCCATGGGCTTCAACTCTGGCTACGCCGTCAACCCCGCCCGGGACTTCGGCCCTCGCCTTTTCACAGCCATTGCCGGCTGGGGCACGGAAGTCTTCACGTGAGTGCAGTCCCCGCCAGCGTGCGCCAGCCCGTCTCCCCTCTGCCCTGCCCCATGCGTCCCTGACCACATCTGTCTGCCCCCAGGACCGGCCGCCACTGGTGGTGGGTGCCCATCGTCTCCCCACTCCTGGGTTCCATTGCGGGTGTCCTCGTGTATCAGCTCATGATCGGCTGCCACCTGGAACCGCCTCCACCCTCCACCGATGAGGAGAACGTGAAGCTGTCCCACGTGAAGCACAAGGGGCAGATGTGAATGGGCAGGGGGCCTCCCCCCCCACCCCCTCTCATGAGCATCCTTTGACTGTGCAGGGGCTGCTTCCTAGAAGCCCTCTTCACGACCACCCTCCCAGGCTAAGAAGCTCCTTGTCTACCACCACCCCTCTAGACAGCCCCCTTCAGGATTTTCCATCCCGAAGGAAATAGGACCCAAAAGGACCGCTGGCCACTGTCTGTAAGCTGGTGGCACAGGGAGTAGGGCCAATCTAGTCCTTTGTCTCCCAAAGAGAGAGAATGGGCAGCAGATGTGTGCATGTGCGTGTGTGTGGTTTTCCAGATATTCAGGGCAAAGGACCAAGTGGAAAGGATTCTATCTGTGGGCGTGCGGGGGAGGCCCGGAGGGAGGGAGGGTGTTGTGTCTATCTATGAGTGAGGAAAGCACCAGGGGTCTGCATGTTTCAGGGGCTCCGTGTGGAGGAGGGTCCAGGTACATGTGTTTCTTAGTATGTGTGTGTCTGCTGTTTTTTCTACATAGGGGGCTTCTATAGGCTTTGGGGGAGGTAGGGTGGGAATATGAGTAGGGCTAGGAGGAGGGGACCACAGCCCAGATGAGGAGCTCTGGCTCTTCATACATAAGTAGGAGCAGAGTGATGTGTTTCTGTCACAATGGAGGCATTAGGGGGGCGGGGTGAAGTCCAGGTCATAAGTTTCACGTTTGCTCTTTAAAAAAAGAAAAAAAAAAGTGTGTGTGTATATATATATATATATATATATATATATATGTGTGTGTGTGTGTGTGTGTGTGTGTGTATATAAGATGCTACAGTTTTAGGGATGGGGGTTGGGAGACTCTAAATAGGCTTTTCATTCCTTTTTTTTTTTTCTTCACTCCTTTAATCCTCAACTCATGTACTCTTTTGCCTTTTATAAAAAAATAATAAAATATATGCCAATTGTGTAAATATCTCTCTGCTCACTCTGCTGTTTTTCTGGCACCAGCTAAAGAGCTTCGGTGAGTTTGGCCACAGACAGCCAGGGCACCCTGAGGGTAGTACTCAAACCTGCCCTAGGGGCAGGGGTCAGTCACACAGGTCAGAGAGCTCCTTCAGCTCAGCTTGAACTCGGCGTCCCACACTTTCCCCCAAGTTTCCAACTTCCTGGGACCCCCCAGTACAATGAATCACATCTTCCCAACCCCTGAACCCACCTACTACCCCAGGAAGGCAGGCTGAAGCCTGGCCTAGGGAAGAACTTTCTCCCAGGCAGAGCTGCCCAAAGCAGAGGACTGCTACCCAAGAAATAGTGAGCTCCCTGTTGCTGGAAGAGACCAATCAGACCGGGAACCTGTTATTGTCTTCTACACTTCGCAGCTGTTTGGGCTCTATCACCTTCAACTAGACCTTGGCCACAGCCCCCTGAGCAGCCTCTCTGACTCCAGTTTGCCCCAGTCAGTCCACAAAGCAACCAGAGGGATCTTTCTGAAAACACCTGCTGAAAGTGGGCCTCTTTCTACGGCTCTCCCCGCTACCCAGAGACAATTCAAATCCCTCTATCCTGCAGTCAGGCCCTCCAGGACCTGGCCCTGGTACCTACACCTCCCCTCACAATGCTCCATCCACCCCAGACTACTTTGTGTGCTCCCGTGCCTTCCTACCTCACTGCCCACTCACTAAAATCCTCCTGATCTGCTCCATCACCTCCTCCAGGAAGTCACCCCTGCCTTACCCATTCTTTCACCATCTCTACAGTCAGTTGTCTGAACCCAGAGACCACAGCTGCATTCACTCATGCCTCCTGTGCTTCAGTTCTTCAGTTCTTCAGTCTGAGGCACCCCTGTGTCCTGTAAGGCTGGGTTCTGGGATTGGACTGACTCTGGTGTCCTGACTGAAGCCTGGGAAGCTCTGCTGGGAGATCACGTGCCCCTTCCCATCTCCTGCTCCTTCCTTACCGAATCCTCCTCAAATTTCACTGGGAATAAAAAGGGAAGGCGGCCCCAACCCAAGCTCTCCTGCAGAGTTAACCATGTTGGGATGCCTGGGTCTGGAGGAGAACTGTGGTTTTTAGAGGATAAGCCAACTCTTGCTCCCCAGCCACTTCACAGATGAGGAGACCATGGCCCAGAGGGGGTGGGTCGCACAGCCTGGACTCTGGGCAGTTGGGGCTGGGGGAAGGCAGTTGCATCTCAGGTCTCCACCCACTTGTCCCCAGCTCCCAAGAGGCGTGTCTGGAATGTTGAAGGGACCTGAGCCAGAGGGAGTGTCCTCTTCTCAGGCCCTGGGGGGAGAAAGGGCAAACCATGGGAGGAGAATGTGTGCTTCAGAGTTTCACTGCAGCCACACCTGTCCCGCTTTGGGTACCCTCACTCTGCTATCCTCCCCAGCATGCCCCATGACCTTTGTCTTCTCTTATTCTCAACTCCTGCAGTTGACCCTGACCAGGGGGTGGTGGGAGGGCTTCTGGCCCAGTGGTGAACAAATAGTCAGACCTGGATTTCAAGCCCAGCTTGGCCTCCCTCTAGCTGTGTGATACTGGGGTGGTCATTTTCTTTCCCTGAACCTCAGTTTCCTCATCCGTGAATTGGGAGACATTGAGAGGAGGAGGTAATGGAAGATAATAGTCAATAAATGTCAAAAAATGATTTTTTTCTGCAGAACAGGGGAGGGGGGATGGTGGTGGTGGAGAGATCTGAAGGCTGTTTTTTAAAGGTCATTGAATTTAATATCCTCTTCCGCCTCAGATTCCTTCCACGAATCTGAAGTTCCTGAGACGGGGGAGGAAGAACGGCGTGATGGCTTGCCGTGCCCTAACTTGAGGAGGGTTTTGGGGGGAATAGAAGGGAGACACAAGAGGGGGCCACCACGGGTGTAGACAGCAGAGGAGCATGCAGCCTAGGGAACACGTTGGATGGAAGGTCAGACCGAGTGAGCAAGAGGAAGGCCTGGCTGCCCAGTGACAGAAGCCAAGTAGCAGCATGACCCCTGGGGGCAGGAGCGAAGCTTCCCACCTCCCCTACTCCCTTCTAAGATATGCCTCCTACCAGCAGTTCTGTCTGATAGCAAGTTCTAGAAAGAAACCTCTTCATCTCCTTCAGGAAAGTAGCTTAATCCGTTTGCCAGGGTGGACTTGAGAGAGAATCAAGATCCCACGTCTCATCTCTGTCCCTTCTTCCTGAGCTAGTCCTCTCCACAGCCATCTTTGGAGGAGCTCATGGTTCCTTAAAGCTCTGACTTGCTTGCATTGAAATCCACCTACCTGAAACCTGAGCTTGGTTTCCGTTTCCTTGTGTGCCTGCTTGTGTGTGCGCACATGCAGCTGTGCACCTCTCGGTGCTGCTGGGTGTACCTATCTTTCAGTCTATCTGGTATGGCTCTGGGTCTGTGCCCCTGGCTGACCATGTCTCTGTCTCTTTCTGTGTCTCTGTCCCTGCCTGACTCTTTGTGTCTGGGTCTTTCTATGTGTACTTCTAAGAGAACATGTCATTTACCTAAGTACCTAAGAGAGTCTGAGTGACCAGTCCCGCTTATCTTACCCCAGGGCATACCTCCTCCTTAATTCCTAGTAATGAGCTCCCTCCTTCTTGCTGACTCTTTCCCCTTGATTTTGTTTGTCTAAAAGCCTGGGTGTGGTCCCCCCAGGCTTGGGGGAAGTGTGGGTGGGGTAGAATTGGGTGGGGTGGGGAGGGGAGAGGAGGGACTACTCCACCCTGAACAGAGACCCCTGAGGCCAGAGACACCCTTGGTCCCCCACAGGAGGGTCTGTGAAGGTACTGGCCTCCTCATTGGGAGGAGGTGGGGACACTGAGGTGTGCACCTGGGAATGCTGGCAGTGCAAAGGAAGGAGAAAGTCAGGTGGGGAGCCTCCTTCACCTGCAACTTTACCGAATTCATCAATTCATTCATCAATGAATTTGGTAAAGTTGCAGGATATAAAATTAATATACAGAAATCTGTTGCATTTCTCTAGACTAACAATGAACTAACAGAAAGAGAAACTAAGGGAACAATCCTATTTACCATCACATCAAAAAGAATAAGATACCTAGGAAAAGCATACCTAAGGAGGGAAAAGACCTGTACTTGGAAAATTATAAGACACTGATGAAAGAAATTGGAGATAGCACAAACAGATAGAGAGATATACTATGTTCTCGGACTGGAAGAATTAATATTGTTAAAATGACTATACTACCTGAGGCCATCTACAGATTCAATGCAATCCTTATCAAAATACCAAGGATATTTTTCACAGAACTAGAACAAATAATCTTAAAATTTGTATGGCCCCTAAGTAGCCAAAACAATCTTGAGAAAGAAGAACAGAGCTGGAGGAATCATGTCCCACCTGACTTTCAGACCATACTACAAAGCTACAGTAATCAAAACACTATGGTGGGCTTCCCTGGTGGCGCAGTGGTTGAGAGTCCACCTGCCGATGCAGGGGACGTGGGTTCGTGCCCCGGTCCAGGAAGATCCCACATGCTGCAGAGTGGCTGAGCCCATGAGCCATGGCCACTGAGCCTGCGTGTCTGGAGCCTGTGCTCCGCAATGGGAGAGGCCACAACAGTGAGAGGCCCGCATACCACAAAATAAAACAAAACAAAACACAACAAAACAAAAAAAACCCACTATGGTATTGGCACAAAAACAGACACATAGATCGATGGAACAGAATAGAGAGCCCAGAAATAAACTCATGCACTTTTTGCCAATTAATCTATGACAAAGGAGGCAAGAATATACAATGGAGAAAAGACAGTCTCTTCAATAAGTGGTGCTGGGAAAACTGGACAACTACATGTAAACTAATGAAATTAGAACACTCTCTAACACTATATACAAAAATAAACTAAAAATGGATTAAAGACCTAAATGTAAGACCAGAGACCATGGGCTTCCCTGGTGGTGCAGTGGCTAAGAATCCACCTGCCAGTGCAGGGGACACGGGTTCAAGCCCTGGTCTGGGAAGATCCCACATGCCGTGGAGCAGCTAAGCCCGCGACCCACAACTACTGAGCTCACATGCCACAACTACTGAAGCCCAGGCACCTAGAGCCCATGCTCCGCAATAAGAGAAGCCACTGCAATGAGAAGCCTGTGCACCGCAATGAAGAGTAGCCCCCGCTCGCTGCAACTAGAGAAAGCCCAGCAACAAAGCAACAAAGCAACGAAGACCCTACACAGCCAAAAAAAAAAAAAGTCCAGAGACAGTAAAACTCCTAGAGGAAAACAGGCAGAACACTCTTTGACATAAATAGTAGCAATTTTTTTTTTTGGATCAGTCTCCTAAAGCAAAGGAAATAAGACAAAAATGAGCAAATGGGACCTAATTAAACTTAAAAGCTTTTGCACAGCAAAGGAAACCACTGACAAAACGAAAAGACACCTACTGAATGGGAGAAAATATTTGCAAATGATATGACTGATAAGGAGTTAATACCCAACATATATAAACAGCTCATAAAACTCAACATCAAAAAAATAAACAACCTGATTAAAACATGGGCAGAAGATTTGGATAGACATTTCTCCAAAGAGAACATGCAGATGGCCAAAGAGCATGTGAAAAGATGCTCAACATCACTAATCATCAGGGAAATGCAAATCAAAACCACACAGAGATATCACCTCATACCTGTCAGAATGGCTATCATCAAAAATAACACAAGTAACAAACATTGGTGAGGATGTGGAGAAAATGGAACCCTTGCGACTGGTGGTCCAGTGGCTGAGACTCCAAGCTCCCAATTCAGGGGGCGGGCTGGGTTCAATCCCTGGTCAGGGAACTATATCCCATGTGCATGCCGCAACTAAGAGTTCGCACGCTGCAACTAAATATCCCGCATGCTGCAAATGAGACCCAGCACAGCCTAAATAAATAAATAAATAAATATGTTTTTCCCAAAAAGAAAGGGAACTCTCATACATTGTTGGTGGGAATATAAATTGGTGCAGCCACTGTGGAAACAGTATGGAGGTTTCTCAAAAAACTAAAAATAGAACTATTATATGACCCAGAAATACCACTCCTTGATGTATATCTGAAAAAACCAAAAACACTAATTCTAAAAGATACATGCACTCCAATGTTCATAGTAGCATTGTTTACAATTGATATGGAAAAAGATATGGAAACAACCTAAATGTCCATCAACAGATGAATGGATTAAGATGTGGTATATATATTATCCATTCATCTGTTAATCTTAATTCATTCATCTGCTGAATAATATTCCATTATATACATATAATGGAATACTACTTATACTATACATATACTACATATATGTATATATATATAAATATATATACAATGGAATACTATTCAGCCATAAAAAAGAATGAACATTTGTCCTTTGCAACAAACTGGATAGACTTGGAGGGTATTTATGCTAAGTGAAATAAGTCAGACAGAGAAAAATACTGTATGATATCACTTTTTGTGTGTGTGCATGTGTGATGTGACCGTAGCAGTCTTATATTCGAAACTCAAGGAGGAAACAACTGTGTTCCAAAACACCTAAACAAGCAGGTCCAAAAAATGAAGGCATTTTTTTTAACTGCCACATTCACTCCGAAGCCCATTCATCTCCTTCAGCATCCCAAAGATTAAGCACATGTTCTGCTTAGCTATATAGTAAAGTGGCAAACACGCTGCACCACTGACATCACAGGACAGTTGCCTATAAAACTAGACTTCTGACGCTGGGCTCCAGCTTCACTTTCTCTTAAGCTGGGAGGGCAGTTGTCTGAGCAACCTCTAGATCCTGCTTGTACTGTGCTGCCAACGCTGAGTCCATGACCACCTCTGGTGGGGCGGGAGCAGGCATGGCGATGAACTCCAAGTTAGGGTCTCCTATCCGTTTTCTAGCAAGCCAGAAGAAGGGCTTTTCAAAGTTGTAGTTACTTTTGGCAGAAATGTCATAGTACTGAAGATTCTTCTTTCGGTGGAAGACAATTGACTGTGCCTTAACTTTCTATCCTTAATACCCACTTTGTTGCCACACAACACGATGAGGATGTTCTCACACACTTGTACCAGATCTCTATGCCAGTTAGGCATGTTCTTGTAAGTAACTCTCAATGTTACATCAAACATTGTAATGGCACACTGAGCTTGGATATAATAGCCATCTCTCAGTCCACCAAATTTCTCCTGATCAGCTGTATCCCATACATTGAACTTAATAGGTCCTCTGTTGGTATGGAACACAAGGCGATGGACCTCAACACCCAAGGTAGCTACATACTTCTCAAATTCACCAGATGACGTTTCACAAATGTAGTTTTTCCAGTACCACCATCACCAACCAATACAAGTTTGAACTGAACTTCGGGTTCTCCTTGGGCAGCCATCGTGATGTTACTTCTAGAAGCGTCTCCACGCCTGTCTGACTGAGGGCTGGAAAGATGGCAGAAGCCTGTATGATATCATTTATATGTGGAATCTAAAAAATCTAACAAACTAGTGAATATAACAAAAAAGAAACTGACTCACAGATACAGAGAACAAACTGGTGGTTACCAGATGGGAGATGGAAGGTGGGGGAGGGGTAATATAGGGGTAGGGGATTAAGAGGTACAAACTACTACATATAAAATAAGCTACAAGGATATACTGTACAAACAAGGGAGGGACTTCCCTGGTGGTCCAGTGGTTAAGACTTCACGCTCCCAGTGCAGGGGGCACAGGTTTGATCCCTGGTCGGGGAACTAAGATCCCACCTGCTGCACGGTGTGGCAAAAAAAAAAAACCACACACACACACACAAAAAGCACAGGGGATATAGCCAATATTTTATAGTAACTATAAATGGAGTATAACCTTTAACAATTGTGAATTACTATACTGTACACCTGTAACATATAATGTACATCAACTATACTTCAATTAAAAAAATAAAATAAAAACTAAACTATAAAAATATTTTTAAATCAGAAGGAGGCACTGGGGCCCTCAAGGGGTTCACCTTGGAACACTGAGTAGAATGTCTGAGTCCTAAGCAGGCAGAGGAGTGGGTGTGTCCGCCCAGCAGCTGGGGGTGGCTCCCTCAGGCACTCAGTGTCTCCACACCTGGGGCCTTGGCCTTTGGTGCCCCGCTTATTTGCGGTCAGAAGGAGGATGGCAGTGGGAACAGAGACTCTGCCTGGTCTGGGCACTGTGGCTCTCCTAGAGAGGCACCCACCTTGCATAAAGGGGAAACTGAGGCCCAGAGTCTCACTCAGGGTCACAGAGCAGTGCAGCAAAGCCTGGACTAGAACTCAGCTTACTGTCCCCAACGTGGTTGCCCTGAACCCCTTTCCCAGGCAGCACTTTGCAACATCTCAGGGAGCAGGGCTCCTGGGCCAGATCACCTGCGTTCCAAACAAGCCCTTCCCAGACATGGGCCCTTGGGCATGTGGTCTCATTTCCTCCAGATCCAATCTCCTCCTGCTCTGTGCCCAGGGAGGTTGACACTTGTGGGCTGCGTCACCTGGGCCCTCTTGCTCTCTGGCTTCCAGGTGGGTTTGGTAAGTGCGAGGCACAGCTAGGAAATCAGAAGGCAGGGCGGGTGTGAGGGGGTCGGGAAGAAAGTCTGGGTATTCACACCTTTTCCAGGACTTTCACTGCATCCAGTAACACTGCTCTCTCCTCTTACCTCCTCTGGCTGAGGAGGGAATGGCTGCCCACTGTTAGTTCTTGGGCCATCCCTTGACCCTGCCCCGCCTCTGTAAATAGTCCCTTCCTAAACTCTCTTCAGTGAAGCCCTCTGACAATATACTGTTCCTGCTGGATTCCTGACAGGTTTCACCTTTCTAATCTTTAGTTTCTTCATCTGTAAATGGGGATAATAGATAGTTCTACTTACCTCAAGAAGTTGCACAAGGTGAGCATTGAATGAGTTAACACATGTATGGAACAACGCCAGATGTAGCAGTAAGTGCTGTAGAATATAGAATAATAATAATACTATTACTGTCGTGCTTCTTTCCTTGTGAGCTCCCAGTGTACAGTGAGGAGAGAAAGTGTGAAGCCAGGCTTGGAGAGAGATACCTGACTGTCCAAGGCCATCCCCTCCAGCTCCAGGCTGCTTGGTGCTTCCATGGGACCTTTGTCAGCCTGGTTGTTTAGCCTCAATCCCTGCAACTCAAGTGGAACCAACTTTCCCTAGGAAGACTGGAGTCAGGGGAGATGAAACCAGAGCCCCTTTCCCATCCTGGCTCTTCTCCAGAAAACTCAGGTTCCTGAGAAACGGAGAGGTAGGCACCCCACGATTTTGTGGGGCTCTGGGGATCTGGTAGAGGTTGAGAATGGTTGCAGTGATGCATTAGGGGTTTAGAGGGAGAGGGTTGATCCCAGAGTGGCTGAAGACAGAAGCAAAAATCCCAATCTGTGTTTCCAAACTTTGCTTCTTTGCTACTCAGGAAATCCTTCCTCAGGGCTCACTGCCATCCTGCTTCAGCTCCCAGGACAATTACCATGACACCGGGGGTCTTTTCCAGCTCTCACCAATGCACCGGGAGTTCCAGTAGCTTTGGGAGGAGGAAGAGGGTCTGTGTGCCCCTACCCAATCCTGCATATGACCGAAGGACAGGAGGTCTGGGGGTCACTAATGGGGGGTCTTATGGACAGCTGAAGTTGCCAGTGGGGTGAGGTTACGAAGAGGCTGAAAACTGACTAATAATCTGACACCTTCCTGGACTGCCTTGGTCATACCTTCAAGTCAGATGTGATGTGGTGTGGAGAAGGGGTGGGTGTTACTCTTCTCTGTCTCCAGAACTCTCTGGGGATAAAGGCTTAAACCAGATGCAGTCATCTCAACCAGCTTCTCTGATCCTTGCTCTGGGAAGTCTTCTTGGCCCACTCCCAGGAACCTCTAGCCCCTGTCTCTTCTCTGGAAGCCCCTTGAGGAGTGCTGGACTTTTGCCAGGCTTCCTCACTGTGCTCAGAGCCAAGGAGGCCTGACTGGGTGAGGGAAGGGAGGACTCTGGGAATCCTGATAACCATCTGGACATGGTCCATCGCTCATCTCCATGGAGACACCCCACCCCCACCCCATAGCCAAGGAAGTAACTGGAATGTCCTGCCTCCCACCCTCATCCATTGCCTCTCTGCTCAGGGTCACTGCCAGGGCCTGGCAGGAAACAGATGAGATGGGGGGAGTAGGGAGGGGACTGGCTTAAGCGAGGAGACAGGCTGCAGGCTCTGGTCTGAGGGAGCTCCTTCCTAGGAGAGGTAGCCTTTAGCTACCCAGGGAAGTCAGCTCCCCAGTTCCAAGTCAGGGGTAGGGAAGGGAAACTGATCCCGGCCTGTGAACAAAGTCTCCCCTTTATTGGACTAAAGGTTTATAGCTTGAGCCACCTTTGGCCCTAAGAGGTGCAGGTGTGCCCACATACTTGTGAGGGTGTGTCTGCTGTAACTGGTGAAGGACTGGAGGGGTTGTGCATTTTTTCTTAGTTCCCCAACCAAGGATTGAACCGGCGCCTTCAGCAGTGAAAGCTCGGAGTCCTAACCACTGGACCGCCAGGGAATTCTGGGGGCTGGGGTTGTGTGTGCCTATTCACACAAGTGCATTTACACACTCACTCACTCACTCACCAACACACCCAGGCACACTCACTTCACATTCAACCCACCTATATTCATACATGCACACTCATACTCTGACAGTGACTCACACTCACCCACACTCTGGTGCTCAAACACACTTAGATACATTCTTGTACACCCAGTACTTCCACATTCAAACTCTGACGCACACCTCCCCTCCATGGCCTCACACACACATACTCTTACAGCCATGCACGCTTAAGTACACATCAACACACTCACTCACAGTTGAATACACACTTACCCAGCTCGAAGGCACTCCTCCTTGCAGGTCGCCAGAAGCCACGCATCTGTGCAATGAGTCTGATGTGTGTGGGGGGGTGAGTGCAGAGACAGGAGGTAAAGAGGTGAGTATCACAGGGGTCAGGATGTGGGCTTGGAAAGCCTTTAGGTGTTGAGGTCACAACCCAGATTTTCAGGGCAAGGGGTCAGGAAGCAGGAGGTTTAGAGAATGTGAATGAGAGTCCCAGTGCCTGGGCAGGGCACATAGTAACTGTTGACAAATACTTGCTGAATAAGAGAACAGCAGGATTGACTACAACTCCCCATTTCCAGTTGGTAGAGCTGCCTGTCTGTGTCACAGAAGTTTAGAATCCTAGGCAACCAAGGAGTCAGGGCCATCTCACCCTCTGAAGTCAACGGCTCTACATCCTCACTGCCATCTCCCAGAGCAGGAGGCTGAGTCTTAGGTGCAGGTGACTTCAGAAATAGAGAACAGACTTCTGGTTTCCAAGGGGGAGGGAGGTAGGGAGGGGATGGAGTGGGAGCTTGGGATTAGCAGATGCAAACTAGTATACTAGGATGGATAAACAACAAGATCCTACTGTACAGCACAGGGAACCATATTCAGTATCTTATAATAAACCATAATGGAAAAGAATTTTTAAAAAACCTTGTATTCCCCAGCCTTCAGAACTATGAGAAATAAATGTTTATTGTTTAAGCCAATAAATAAATAAATAAATAAATAAATAAATAAATAAATAAGTACAGGTGACTTACATGAAGCTACTAGGTCAGTCAGTACCAGTCCAGACCTAGGTCCCAGGCTCAGGGGAAGCTTCTAAGCCCAGTGACACTTGAGTGAAGACAGAAGCCACAGCAGGCTTAGCTGCTTGGGGATGAACAGAAAGTGACTAAGCTCTGGCCTGTCCCAGGGATTTGGGCCCTAGCCAGGAAAGATGGGGACCTGTTGGGGTCCCTTAAGGTATACAGGATCAAGAAGACCAGCAGAAACTCTGCAGAAAAGCTCCTGGAAATGTCTCATATATAAAGTAGTACCTCTGGTCTTTCTGCCAGAGGGCTTGGGTTTAATTCATTTGTTTCCTTACTATTTCATCAAATATTTATTGAGGATCTTTTTCATGCCAGGTTGTGGTAGATACCAGGATTACTATAACGAGCAAGATATATACAAGATCATATAGGATGCATCTGGGTGCACAAAAGAGGAAATCTGACTCGATCTGATTTGGGCAGCAGTGGTCATTCATTGGCTCAGAAAACTGAAAAATCAGAGGAAAACTTCAGGTGAGGCTTGATCCAGCACTCATTTCCATTCTGTTTTTCCTCTCCTCCTTCTATAAGGCATCAGCCTCACCCTAAACCTGGATTCTCTTATGGATCCAAGATACCTGGCTCCAGGTTGCATGCTTCTTGTTAATGTCCAGCAGGGAAGAGGGAGCATCATTGTCACCACAGTTCCAGAAAATACCCAGAGGCACACTCTGATTGGACCAGCTTGGTTTCATGCCCAGCCCTGTGTCACAAGCATGGCCCAATTAATTGGATTAGCTTAAGTCACACGTTCCATCTCTGGCCCCAAGAGAGATGTCAGCTGCACCCGAACAAAATGGATTACCAAATGGAAATGAGGACTGTTAGGAAAAGGGAAACCAGAGCCTACCAAATAGCTCCTGTCTTCATGTAACTTAAAGATGAATTAGTGGAGGAGACTACAAATACAATCAAACAGGTGAAATTGGGAATTGGGACATTTTACCAGAACGAAACATTTCTACAGGACTGGATACATAATTTGTGGGGCTTAGTGTAAAATGAAAATGCCCTTTATTCAAAAATTATTTAGAATTTCAAGACAGCAACAGTATTAAATCAAGTGTAGGGCCCTTTTAAGGCCCAGGTCACCTGTCCATAAAGCCAGCCCTGTACCTCTTTATTGAGACCTGAAGAAGGAGAAGGAATCAGCCAGATGGGGTACTCCAGGTAGCAGTAACGGTTTGTGCAAAAGCCTGGTGGCAGGAGATCAGGTTCCCTGGAAAAGTTGGAGGGAATTCAGTTGCGGCTGGAGCTTAGAGTACTAGATGAGACTGGAAAGTGGGTGTGGCCATGTCGGGTAGGATACCGGTCGTGGAGCATCTGGGAAACTGAAGCTTCCTAAGTCTCCTGCTTAGTGGCCCCGTGAGCCCATCCATCACCAAGCTAACGGGCAGGGAGGAGCCAGCTGGGGGCCAGACCCTGCCTTGGAAGGAGATCAGATGCCACAGTGAACAGATCAGGGAAGTAAGTGGAGTATGATGAGAGGCCTGGGTGTTAAGAGCACCAGACTGCTCTGAGACCCAAAGCAAGTTCCAGCACAGAAGTTCTATGATTCTCTTCTGGGGTTCCTAACAGTCTTAGATTCAGATGATGGAAGGAAGGAAGGAAAGAAGGAAAGGAGGGAGGGGGGAGAGAAAGAAAAAGAAAGAGAAAGAAATTCCCTTTTTATATCAGGTCTTACGTTAGTAACAAACTGCTGAAGGCTTGGGGAGATGGAGGGAGTTTACTTTGCACAAACCCAACACATTCAAGTTCAGTATCAGGCACTCCTGTTCTTGGAAATCACGTTGGTGGTGATTTCTCACTGGCCTTTTATCCTACTTAGCATCCTAGCCTCTGGCCTCATCACAGGTTTTTTTTCTCTTCTTACTTTCCCTCCTCACTTTCTCCCTCTGGATGGCTCACTACACTCTAAACTTTTTTGGTAAAGTATTCAGCTGAGCAAAAGGGTCACTAGCACAGGTCCTGAGATTTCCTTTAATGGGACCCACTCTCCTCAGGTTTTAAAAAGCAGTCTGCCCTCCTCCATTACAAGGGAATAGAACTCTCTCCCCATGGTGACTGCCATTTACCTGTCTGTCCCCGAGACTGAGCTTCATGGAGACAGGGAAACACAGGTCTGATTGTAAAAGCTAGCGCCTCATATGATGCAAGGGGTTCAGTAAATATTTGCTAAATGAATGAATGGGATTATTCAGATCTCCCCTCGAAGCCCACGTTTTTTCTCTCTCCTTCCAGGGAATAGTTATGACAAAGCATTAGAAGAATCAGCTGTGGAAGAAGCTGGTGGAATAGACAAATCCCTGGCTAGGACAGCTGTGGAAGCTGTATTCTCCAAGGAGAGGGAGTTTAGGGGTTCTTGGTGGACCTCAGATTGGGGTGGATGTGTGCCCAGGACAGAGGAGGCAGAGGCAACACTAAGGTTTCTTGATGGGCCTGGACGTAGCCAAGAAAGGGACCCAGCCAGCCCCTCTGGCTGTGTCTGCACCCAGAGATCTTTTTTTTTTTTTGCCGTACGCGGGCCTCTCACTGTTGTGGCCTCTCCCGTTGCGGAGCACAGGCTCCGGACGCGCAGGCTCAGCGGCCATGGCTCACGGGCCCAGCCGCTCCGCGGCATGTGGGATCTTCCCGGACCGGGGCACGAACCCGTGTCCCCTGCATCGGCAGGCGGACTCCCAACCACTGCGCCACCAGGGAAGCCCCAGAGATCTTATCTGGGGGCAGCTGATGGATGGTCCTGAGTCATGGGACCTGCAGCCTAGAAAACAGTTCTGATGTTGAAACAGGCCCAGGGGAGGGGGCAGGGTGGGTCTCTACAGCACAGACATCTTCACCTCCCACATTTCGTGTCAACCCCGGGTCACCTTTATTGTCATCACTCATCTCCCATCCTGTCACTCATTTGCCACCCTCATCAGCATCCCTGCATCACAACCACTGCCGCTTTCTTAACCATGCTGTCACTCGGCCCAGTTCCCATCACTGTGTTACCGTCTCCAGGTTGCCACCATCCCTGTCCCAGCCCCATGCCCAAGGCTGTTGCTATCTGAACCCACACTGTCTTCTTTATTAAAGGCCTTTACCCAACCCTGCCACTGGCTAGTTCCATTCTCGTCTCCCTGTCACTTTCACTGTTACCACCTGTGCCTGTCATCCTCGTCATCCTAGTCACTACAGCCCTTACCACCTGTCCCAGTCTCTATCACCTCTAAGTCCTCTGGACCATCACCACCTTTCCCCGGTTAGTTCACCAGCACTGCCCATCTCCACCACCCCCATCGCTGTCATCAACATCTTCCTGTCTCCAGCCCCTCACCTAGGTCTCGAAATGGGCTTTCCCCTCTGGGGTAGACATTCTCAGCATGGGCCCACCTCTGAGCCTTTGCTCCTGCCTTTCCAGCCTCTGGCCTCCTCTGGGTTTCTGTATCTGGAATTGCCAAGCTCTTTACCTTTGCTCTCTGCTCTGGCCAGGGGTGCTTCATTTCACCATGTTGTCTGGACCCTGGGGCCATGCACTTATTCCCAGAGTATTGAAAGAATACTAGGTAGAGGCCTTACCAGGAAGCCCTGAATCTTCTCTGCCTTTACCTGTGACATCTGGCAGTTCTTCCACCCAGGCGAGACCTAAAATTTCCAATTATTAAATTGACTATTGGGAATTCCCTGGCGGTCCAATGTTTAGGACTTTGTGCTTTCACTCCCGCGGGCCCGGGTTCAATCCCTGGTTGGGAACTAAGATCCTGCAAGCCCCGTGGCATAGCCAATAAATAAATAAATAGACTATTAGTTCCCTTTTTAAAATTCCTTGATGTTCCCTCCCTCAGACTATTACCTAACCCCCTGTGATACACTCTCATAGCCCCCCAGTACCTTGACACCTAACACTTGTGATCAGCTACTTATTCATATAATCATGTGTTTAGGATCGTCTTGCCCACCAGATGGGACACTCTGGGAGGATGGTAGCTGTGTTCATCTTGGTCACTGTCAGGTCCCCAGAGCCTAGCACAGTGCCTGGCTTCTGGTAGGGACTCAGTGAATGTCTGTTGAGCACTTAACAGTGCCAGGCACTGTGCTAAGTACTATACTCATATTAACTTGTTCATTCCCTGTTGTATTTTGGTGTCCCTTTTCATTTTATTTACTTTTGAGCATCTCAAGGGCTTTTTAGCTGACTTGGCACAAGCACTTCTGACAAAGTTCAAGCAGAGAAGCACATTTCCAGTTACTCATCAGAAGGTGAGGACACTTAGAGAAAGCCAGTTACTCACAGAACAAGGAAAAGCACTGCTGTGATTAAGGCAAAGAAAATGGCAGCTTTGTAATGTCACCTCTTGATTTCCTCTTTCCACTCTGCAAGGGAGGTGGAAGAAGCCAGGGGCTGATGGGAAGGGGGAGGGGCTAACACAGGAAGAGCACTTCTTCTGATCTCTGGAAAGCAATAATTAGATCCTTTCCTCACACCATAAAACTGGTGGTTTTGAGAGGTAAATAATATATAAAGGGTTAAAATAAACCTGGATTTTTTGGTATTATTTGTCCCCATTATTTCACTTTTGGGAATTTATCCTTGGGAAAATAATTGGAGATGTAGACAAAGGCTTTGCCCAAAGATCTTCATTGCAAGGTTATTTATGCCATTAAAACATTGAAATACAAATGTATATTTACCAATGAAAAAAATGAAATAGAAAAATTTTAAAAGCTGGCAACAAACTGAATACCCAATGATAGAGGATAGAGTAAATAAAGTATGGTTTACCTCTTTGTTATTAAAATCATGGTTCTGAAGAGTTGATAATTATTCTACAATCATGGCATTAGGTGAAAAGGGCATTATACAAATAAGCTTATACAGAATTATTTTCAATTATGTCAACAGAGTACTGTACTTAGAAAGATTAAAGGATAAAAAAGTGAAAGGAGGGCTTCCCTGGTGGCGCAGTGGTTGAGAGTCCACCTGCTGATGCAGGGGACACGGGTTTGTGCCCTGGTCCGGGAAGATCCCACATGCCGCGGAGCGGCTGGGCCCGTGAGCCATGGCCGCTGAGCCTGCGCGTCAGGAGCCTGTGCTCCACAACGGGAGAGGCCACAACAGTGAGAGGCCCGTGTACCGCAAAAAAAAAAAAAAAAGAAAAAAGAAAAACCCAAAGGACAAAGAGAAAACCCTAAATAAACCCTCAAGTTTGGTCTTGGGGTTTTACCTATCACAAGAACCATCAAATCAAACCCCATGCAATGTGACTCCTTGGAGAGCTGTTGGTTCCAGACCAATGACACAGGAGACCGCAAACAACATATTTAACATGGCAAGAGTGACAGTACATGGTACACAGGGTCCCAAGATAATCCTGCATAAATCCCTTGTGAAGATCCTTATAGGTACTATGGTCACACATTGTTCATCTTCCTCTTAGTCATGGGTTCGTAGCTGTAATCAGACTACTTATCCAAAATGCACCCCAGAGGACTTTCTTTAGGGATAAATGAAACATTCCCCATCTTTTAAAGACAGAAATACAAGACAATAAAACACAAATGGCACACACAAATGCTAGCATCTAAAGAAACAAACGAACCAGTTCACAAATCGGGTAAAAGTCCAGCAACTATTTCCTCTCTCCAGCAGGGTACCCCACTCAACTACAAAATAGCTTGGCTTATTCCAGAGAAAAAATCCCCAAACAGAGAGTAATAAAGTTTCCGGCTGTACACAGTGGAGTGACTTACCCTACTATATGGAGTCCATTAGCTTCCAGATGTTGATTCCTTGTTCCACCTGTCAAGTGCTGGGGCAGCTAGAGCTCCTTCAGAGAATTTTGAAGGGAAGATCCTCAGGACAAGTGGTCCCAGCAGCTGCTTGGGCCTTACTTGAAAATTCCCCAACTGGGGCTGGCTGGCCAAGAGCAGCAGGGCTCCTGTCTGGCTTCTCCAAAATTTGTTACCAAGTCCAAGGTCGTACTGCTCACCACATGACAGGCCAATCAATTGAGAGACAAGTAGCGACTCCATTTGGAAAGCCCGCAAACTGAGAAGGTGGTGGACTAGTGTCCCAAAGAACCATATTGCCTGGGTTTGGATGCCAGTTTCTTTTATAGACCAAAGAGGAGAAGGTGAGGAGGTGAAGTAAAAAAAGGGGAGAAGTTGTTGCAAATATTTCCTGGTTCCAGCCAGACTCTGGAGGGGATGTGTTAATTTCTTCTTTCCTGCAGCCATTCAAAGGTGGGCCTGGTCAGGATGTTTCCTGTGAGCTAAACAAAGGATTATTTTTTGTTGTTTGTTTGTTTGTTTTAATTTTATTTATTTATTGGCTGAACTGCACGGCATGTGGGATCTTAGTTCTCTGACCAGGGATCGAACCCATACCCCCTGCAGTGGAAGCGTGGAGTCTTAACTACTGGACCGCCAGGGAAGTCCCTAAACAAAGGTATTTTAGCTTAAACTCAGGAATGGAAGGCGGGATTCCTAGAGATTGGCCATTATGTATACGTTCAGCTATAGGCAACATCCCTTTAGTGATTAACTTGCAGCAAAAGCAACAGAATACAAAGGTTAAAGTAAAATAAACAGATCCAATATGGACTCAGATTTGTTCTTCCATGTTACATCACTGATTTTGAGTTTAATTCTTCAGAGTAACACCTCCTTACACAAAAAGAGTGTTTTGGGGGATGGCTTGAGCTATAAAACCAAAAAACCCTCACACACTTGATGGTATGTTTAAGAAATGAGGGAATTTGAGAAAATCTTATCAGAAATATGAAAATAGGGGCTTCCCTGGTGGTGTAGTGGTTAAGAATCCGCCTGCCAATGCAGGGGACATGGGTTCGAACCCTAGTCCGGGAAGATCCCACATGCTGCAGAGCAGCTAAGCCCGTGTGCCACAACTACTGAGCCTGTGCTCTAGAGCCCATGAGCCACAACTACTGAAACCCGTGCGCCTAGAGCCCGTTCTCCGCAACAGGAGAAGCCACGGCAGTGAGAAGCCCACGCACCGCAATGAAGAGTAGCTCCCGCTCACCGCAACTAGAGAAAGCCCGCACACAGCAGCAAAGACCCAACGCAGCCAAAAATAAAAACAAATAAATAAATTAATATTAAAAAAAAGATTACCGAGGTCTCGTTAAAATGACACTGGAACCAACTTGAAGACACTTCCAGTGGCCAAAGATGGGAAAATTTGAGCACCAAAAGAATATTGAGTGTAATAGGTTGAAACACGACAAATGTATAAAATCAGGACATCATAAAGATGCTAATAAAAAAGCAAACTTCATTAAAAAAAAGCAATATGAAAATAAAACCTGATGATCCACTAAGCCTGTGCCTCCTCCTTTGTACCCATCTCAGAGAGGAGCACTGCCCTAGCCAGAAACCTGAAAGTCATTCCACACTTTAGGCTCCTATACCCCCAGAGTCAGTCATTCACAAGCCCAACCACCTTTTCCCCACTTTGTTCCAGCCACTACCATCTCCTGCCTTCACTACTGCAGCTGCCTCCTAACCAGCTTCTCTGCTCTACTCTTACTCTTCCCACCCCAAATTCATGCCTTCTGAGCTACAGCCATGCTGAGCTTTCTAACACACTAACCTACCCTGCCCCTCCCCTGTTTACAGCCCTGCAGTGGCTCCCCATCGCTCTCAAGAGCAAGGAGAAAACAGTCCATGATCTGGCTCAGGCTGACCTCTCTACCATCACCACACTCCCACCATACTCCAGCCACACAGAATTTTGCTCTTGGCATTTCCCAGGCTCCCTCTGGGCCTTTGCATGAGTTGTTTCCTCTCCAGGGGAAGCAATCCTTTCTGCTCCACACTCCTTTGCCTGGCTAACTAACTCTTTCTCACATCTCAGCTGTTAAAGTGAATGTCCCTTCCTCCAGGAAAGCTTCTGCCCAGCTTGGTTAGGTGCCCCTCCTCTCAACTCCTACAGGCCCTTGTGCTTTTTATCTCTGGTCTCTGCATTGTGACTTCTTATTTGCTCACCAGCTTCCCTATATGCCTTGTAAGCTCTCCAGTGCTGGGCCTATGACTTGTTCTTCATGGCACGTCCGGCAACCAGCACTTGGTAGGTCTTCCAAGGCTGTTGAATGAGTGAATGAATGAATGAATGAATGAGTAATTAATGAATCAAGTACCCTTGTAGGAACTGATTAATACTTCTTAAGATGCTCAGAAGTAGACATTCAGAAAAAAGATGCCCTTGAAGGATCCATAAATTCTCCAAAGGGGATGAAATTGTCTTATGATCTAAGAAATAATGTGAATTTGATAGGCAAGAATTTGGGAGTGAATGTGTAGTTAGGAGCAGTGGTGTACTAAGTGAGGGGCAGCGTGAGTGATCCACTCTTTCTGAAAGAAGTATTTTATTATTGACATTGTTTAGAATTGCTGCTGCTGCTGATAATAAGCAGACTGACTTTTAGTCAGTTCGGTTGTTTTTCAGTTCTCTGCAGGTCTCGCACCCCCTATTGTTTGTCCCCAGGGAGGACTGCTCCCACCCCACCCCCAGGTAGTATGCCACTGGTAAGGAACACTGATTACTGGGTGAGCTGGTCTGTTTTCTTCCCCTCAGCACTGAGCTGGGAGTGATGTCAAAGGTATCCAACTTCTCAAAATTCTGCAGGGCAAGGTTGTCCTCTGCTAGAATTGACGCTGGCCTCTGACTCCTCTGGTATCCCCAGCTTCCTCCGGGGAACCCTCTGAGTCTCCTGGCTGTCCATGGCAAGGAGGCCATCCTGTGCAGGGATGGGAGACTATGCATAGGATCCAGCCCTGGATCTAGTCTTGTCCCTGCCACTAACCCACCCTGAGGCCTTGGGCCGGCTCTCAGGGTCCACACTCTCAAGGCCCTCTGGGGGCCTCATTTTGCCCACTCATAACACTGGGGCTTTTGGTGACCTCTCCTTTCACTGACCTGAGTGAGACAGTCTACCACAGGGGACTAGCTAGGTTGGGTGTGTCAGCCAGCAGGACAGAGGCAAGTCTGGACAGGTGGACAGTGGAGCCTGGGCCCCAGGATGGGGTGTGTGTGTATGTGTCGTGGAGAGGGGGTAGGCAAGGGTGGATCTCAGGCAAAGGTCAAAGATGGGAGAGGTGGCTCCAGCAGGTCAGCTGACCTGTCCTGGTGACAGCATAAGGAACTGCAGAGATACAAGCTGGGTTGGCCTAGGTCCTGGCTCTGCCATGGGGTTGGGGAAGGGCTGGGGGTGGAGAACTATCCCTTGGTGAGGTCACTTCTAAGGTGGGAGCCAAGGTCTCTTTCTGGGAAGGAAAGGCCGTGTCATGAAAGCAGGAAGGATTTAGGTGAGACTGCAGCGGGGGCAGGTGATGGTGGATCAGGGAGGATGAGGTGCCTCTTCTTGGGCTGCTTCCCAGGAGGGTGGGGAAAAGTCATTCCACCCAGCCCCAGTGGGAGAGAGCTGTCTTGTTCGAAGGCAAGGGAGATAGACAGGATGACCTGGGGAACCAAGTAGCCTGTAGCTCTGAGCCAGGGTTTAGGGGATTCACAGTTGAAGAGGAAGCCCTGGGATATCTAAGCCTTGGTTCAGGCACCTGCCAGCCCTGGACCGTGGTTGTTTCTCTGTGAAATGGGGAGAATCTCCTTGGTCCTCGTCTACCAAAGACAAAGTGTTTCCTGATCTGGTCACCAAAGACCAGGGAGTCTCCCTTATAAATTCCTTCTGAAGTGTTGGGGAGCTAAGAGAAAACTCCGTTGAAATTTGGGCTGAGTGAGGTGGAGAGTGGAGAGCCTGGACCTGTTGGGGGTAGAGTGGTGCTTTAGGATATAAGTAGCCAGACCAGATATCCCCACCCAAAGGTGCCCACAGCAACTAGGCAACATTCTGACCCTGCCTTCCCAGACATTCTGAACCCCTGGATTAAGCCCCTCTCATCAGCCTACCTCCCTAATCCTGTTTCTTTGCTGCAGGTTCCTTCCTCAAGGCTCCTCGGCCCTTCCCTGCTTCATTCCACAAATATTTGTCCAGAACCTGTTATTTGCCAGGTATTTTCTAAGCCCTAGGGATTCAGAGGTGAACAAGATTGTTGGTCCTTGTGCTCAGTCTCCCCTCAGGGGAAAACCGGCAGGAGAATAAGTGAGGTAGCTTTGCCTTTACTGGCTATATGAGAGAGGCCACATGGCTGTGGGAGCTCAGAGAAGCCCAGGGGAGGTCAGGGCCAAGGTAACGTAGACCCTGAGCCTGGAAGGGTCAGTGGGAGTTTGCCAGGGAGGCCATGGGGGACAGCCTGGTTCAGAGACAGAGGCAGAGGTTCTGAAGCGAGTCCAATAGGTTTACAAGGGCCAATTGTTACGTTTTCAGGAATTTGGCAAACCACTTGTTAAACACAGCCATTATTAAAAATTAAATTGTATAAATGTATAATCACAGAAATTATTTTTAAACAAAGGTAATAATTAATGAAACTTATTACTTCCTAATTGTTTTTACATTTTATGCTCTTCAAGTTATTTATATCTACTGAATCTTTGGGTGGAGGAACTACCTAATGGTGTACGGCTGCTCATCTCTATGTTGGTAGTTTATAATCAGTCATGGTGGTAGTATTTGTATCATTGAAAAAAAAATTTTTTTTTTCTGGCCGCACCACACAGCTTGTGGGATCTTAGTTCCCTGACCAGGGACTGAACCTGGGCCCTCGGTAATGAGAGTACAGAGTCCTAACCACTGGGCCGCCAGGGCATTCCCTGTATCATTGAAATGGACTAACACTACAAATCAGGGCTTAATTTATGGTTTTGTTGATTGCATGGACCAGGGGTTAACAAACTACAGCTTGCAGGTCAAATCCAGCCTGTGAGCTAATAATGGTTTTTATATTGTTTAATAGTTAAGATATTTTGTGACAGGAGGAAATTCAAAATTCAGCGATCGCAAATGAAGTTGTATTGGAACACAGTCTTGTGCATTTGTTTACGTACTGTCTGTGGCTGCTTTCACGTGGCCACGGCAGAGCTGAGTAGTTGAACAGGGACGGTATGCCCTACAAAACCTAAAATATTTACCATTTGACCCTTAACAAAAATGTTTACTGACCCCTGGTCTAGACTTAAAAAAGCGATGGAGAAAACATTAACGCAGATGAAACATAAAACTTTGTCATGTCTATGGCCATTACGTTGTGAATAGCACAAAGCCTTGAGGAAACATTCTTCCAATATTTGAAGACCATCATCCAATTCAGCAAAAAAGATCACATATCTTTGGTGAATGACTGATGTTTCAAATACGTGTCTTTGTTCTTTTACTTTTGTCTTACTCTTTAATGTAAATGAAAATATCAGCCAACATTAAGGTCAGAACTATGCTCGTTAGTCAATGATGTGAATGACTTTTTGCAGAATTGAATAGTAATCAAGCATTTGTTCAGGATGTGATTTTGTCAGATCTTGGATAAACTGCAACCATAGATTGGCTATAGATATAAGGGTTGGCAAAAATCAAAGAGAGAATTCTATAGAGCAATTGATGCTGTAGAATTTACAATAAAGAACACTGTATATTTTAGTAGTATTTGTAAATTGTGTGCTATTTTACAGCTTTGTACCAATAAAATTTATGATAAATTTGTGTACATATATAGAAGTACACATTATTTCTAGAAAGCCAGGTGTTAAGCATTTACCAGCACACCGTGGAACAGAGGGTTCAGGCAGAAAGGGTCCCGGGGAGTCCAGGTATTCAGGGCAGAGTGAGAGGGGAGATGGTGAGGCTGGAGCACTGGAACAGGTGTGAAGGGGCTTGTGAGCAGGGCTCAGAAGCCAGATACCATCCTGAGGGCTAGGAGGAGCCACAAAAGGATTTTGAATACAGGAGAGAGCCCATTGGATCTGTGTTTAGATCATGTTGGCAAGTTGTGTGAAGACTGGATTGTTAGGGACACCTTATAAAGCACTAGATTCGTGGAGGGAGGGAGAACAGTCGCAGCAAACTCAGCACTTTCCCTAGGCCAGGCCCTCTCCCAAGCACTTCATTGCCTCCCTTTTACTGATGAGGAAACTGAGGCCCAGAGAGATTAAATAACTAGTAAGTGGCAGAGTTGGGATTTGAACCCAGGAGTCTGGCTTCAGAGGCAACACTCTTAACCATGACATATTTTCAGACGTGAAAGATAACGAGACTTGGAGTGACGTTTCTTAATATTAATGCATGTACAAAGTTGATCAATGTTTACAGATATGCTTGGCAGATAGTAGGAGCTTGAGGACATTCTTCAGACCCAGCAAGACTTGACTTGCTGATAATGGTGTATGAGGAGCCAGGGTAGGTGGGCTTTACTAGCTTCCTTCATCTGGTGGACAGTACACTCACCTGGGCTACTCTGGCCTCCTGGTTTTCCCTCTGCCCTCAGCGAGCTCCCCGTCTCAGGGACAGCCTCCTGAACAGGCATATACAGGTGGGACAGAGCCTGTCTGGGCCCAGAGTGGGGCCTTGACTCAAGTGTATGCAAGTTAAGAGGAGAAAGAGATGTGAATTATCATCAATAGGAAGGGCTTCCATGGAGGAGGCATAGATAGGAGGCTTGGGTTTGGATGGGGAGAGGAAAGGGGATGGGTCCTGCTGGATTCGTGGTTTTTCTCCTTGGGCATCTGTATTTAACAGCAGAAGTTTGATGGGAGCCCTTGAGGCACAGTGACAGACAGCTAGCTCAGCTGCAGATATATATATATATATATATTTGAAAGGACTAGAGGTGCCTTTCTGGCTGAGGGTGTGGGCAGGAGATAATAAGGGTGGAAGTGGAGTGTTACGGGGGTACTGTGGGTTGGTGGCAGGGCGGGCCCCACATGGGGTGTTGGTCCCTCAAGTTCACAGCCGTTAGCTTGGGACTTCGCATCCTGCTGGCTCAGCAGGTCCCACGAGTTGACAGGTGACTCACCCCTCACCTTCACATGACCGTGGCCCAGGTAGGGGCAGCGGGGGTATGTAGAATGGAACTGTGTATTCTTCCATATGGGGGTACACGCTGTGTTACATGCCTGAGTCTGAGATGTGTGCTCATGTCTGACTGTGCCTACAGGCCATGTGGGATGTCCAAAGATGTGGGCCACAGGTGTGGAGGGTGTCCCACGAAGACTGAGGGGGTGGTGAACACATAGCTCTTCCAAGGGCACGTGTGCACGGGTTCAGGTGTCTCCCTGAAAGAGGGATGCGGCTTTGGAGCGTGGTGAGCCCTCAGAGAAGGAAGCCTGGGTGGGAGGCAGGTGAGGAATCTCCCTGATGATGCTCATCCTCCCCAAGGAAGGCTTGGCTGGACCAGCTGACAATGCCAGGCACTCTAAGCCCGTGCTGATGGCAGCGGCTTCCCTGAGCTTATCCCTTAAGCCCTCGGCTACAGGCCAGGATGGCTCCCCCATCCTAACCCTGAGAGGGCAGGCACGCTCCACAGACCACAGGCAGGCCAGGAGCAGTGAGTGTGGGCATCCAGCCAGAACTTCCTCTCACTCCCTCTGTGGGTGGGAAGGACATAAGGGTCCGAGTGGTGTCTGGTCTGCTGGGACATGGGGAGAGCATGGCGGCCCCAGGTTGCCCATGCCCCTGGTATGTGTGCTGGCATGCAGTGTGCGTGCATAGCCACGTCTGGGTGTGCTGGCCCCTGACCGAGCACCCGGGGCTTGGTGCCGCCTTCCCATTGTGCTCCATGATCTGAGAGATGCTTGAAGTGGGGCAAAGAGCTTGGGCTAGGAGCCAGGAAGCCTGAGTTCTACCCCAAGCTCTCTTATTGACTTTGGAGAGGTCCCTTTACCCTCTCTGAGGCTCAAGTTTCCCTTTGTAAAATGTGGAGGGGCAGCAATCCCTGTGGTGTCACCTCACAGGCTGTTGGGTAACAGAATCTCACGGAGGTGTTGAAAAGTCAGGAAGGCTTGGTTCTGGGGGCTTCACAAGGGGAATGTTTGGTTGAAGGACTAAGGGTTGAAATCAGGGAACAACTTCCAGAGAACCTGCCCTCTTCCTTACAAGGGGTGTTCAGACCTCCTGGAGAAATGAGGTGTTTAGAGTTCTGGGGTTGAACTTCAAAACAACTTGACGTTACAAGCCAAGACCTGCCTGCAGTGAGGCTGGGAAAGTCTGTCCACCCATCCTTGCCCCTCCCAACCCGGCTTGCCTGTAGTGGGGTGAACAGCAGATTCCTCCAGACCGAGGTTGGGAACCAGCACACAGCTCTCCCTCTCTCATTCTCCCCCGCCACCGCCCCACTCCCAGCTTGCTGTCTTTCAGGCTCAAATGCCCTGAGTTCAGACTTCTCATCCTGGGGCTGTAGGCTTAGCCAGAGCAAACAGACAGCAAAAAGTCAACAAAACAAGAAAGGAAGCAGCACAGGTGATGTGGAACAGAAAACTTGGAGGCCACAGTGAAGGTGTGTGGGTTGAGCTGGATGGAGCCGTGTGTCCCTCCTAAGAGCAGGACCCTGGGACTAAGGCTGGCCCAGCCAGTCCCTTGTGGGGCGGGGGAGGAAGGGGCTCCTGGGGGTGCCTCCTGTGGACTCTGGCCAAGGTGCCAGCTTAGGCTGCCAGCAGGGGTAGCTAGTGCCGTCTCATAAGTCTTGCAAAAAGGGTGTGATTGGGAGGGGGATGGGTTTCAACATCCCCTCCCCCTCAACCGACCCACTGAAGCCTAGGCTAGGTTGCCTCAGCTGCTGTGGAAAGCAGTTGAGAGGCTAACTGAGGGCCAGGGTTGCAGGTGGAGCAGGAATGGAACAGCCTGGAACTAGAGCCGGAGTGAGGACCTCCCGGCTGTACGCCCTGCCCGGCTGTTGGCCCCAGGGCTCAGGGTCTCGGAGCCATGAATTCCTGGGGATGCCCAAGACTTCCCCTCACCCCACTCCACCCACAGGCCTAGTTGCCCTTCCTGACAGCCTATTTCTCTCCCACTCGGGGCAGGCGGAGCTCAGTTCTCTTAACATACATTTATTGTGCACCTGCTCTGCACAACATCCTGTGCAGGCCAGGGCATCCCCAGGAGGCTGCCTGCTCAAGGCCCTGTCACCCCTGGACCTGACTGCCTGTTGACTGAGCTGGAGATTGCCAGGTGCCTGGGGCAAGCCCCACCCCCAGACCCTGGGTTGGGGGGCGGCAACCGGGAAGTCAAGTCCAAGAGCTGAGCGGCCGAGCTGTAATGGGAAGCGCTGGAGACCAGATGCACCCAGCTGGCTGGAGCATCTTGAGATCTGGGCGGAAGTCTATGGGCTTTGGTTTTGCTGTCTGCCTGTGGAATGAGCACGGTATCCTTTCCTACCCCATCCCCAGGCCCCGCAGCCCTTCTAGCTTTGGCCCTGGAGTCAGGCAAGGGTCAATCAGGGCAGAAGGGATGGGGTGCAGGGTTCCTTTCCTCGAAGAGGCATCCTCTTGGGAGATTGGACTGACATATATACACTAATATGTATGAAATGGATAACTAGTAAGAAAAAAAAAAAAAGAGGCGTCCTCTCCACCACAGAGTGTTTACTCCCTACCAGACACTCACCACCAACTCATTCTCCCAAAACACTGCAAGGTGAGGATTAGTATTTCCATCATACAGATGAAGACACCCAATTGAACATCTTGCTCAAAGGTACCCAGCACCAATTAAGAAGACAAACTGGATTCAAGCTCAGGTCTGCTGGCTATAAAGTCTGAGTTAGGAACCACAGCTCACTACCTGGATGGGGGGAACCATTCCTGAACAGCCAAACCCCAAAACAGCCCCACACTCAGGCTCCCAGCCAGGAGGTCCCTGGGGTTTTCACTGCTCCTCTCTGCTACCACCTCACTCTTTCGTCTTCTCATGAAGCAGCCCTGATCTGGACTCCCTCTTTGCTCTGATTAACTCAGTACCTGAGATGCCACCATTATTAGACACTTTTTAAAAAATAAATTTATTTATTTTATTTATTTTTGGCTATGTTGGGTCTTCGTTGCTGCACGTGGGCTTTCTATAGTTGCGGCGAGCGGGGGCTACTCTTCGTTGCGGTGCGCGGGTTTCTCATCGCGGTGGCTTCTCTTATTGTGGAGCACAGGCTCTAGGTGTGCGGGCTTCAGTAGTTGTGGCACACGGGCTCAGTAGTTGTGGCTCATGCACTCTAGAGCTCAGGCTCAGTAGTTGTGGCACACAGGCTTACTTGCTCCACGGCATGTGGGATCTTCCCAGACCAGGGCTCGAACCCATGTCCCCTGCATTGGCAGGTGGATTCTTAACCACTGCGCCACCAGGGAAGCCCTGACTCTTGTTTTCTTGTGGGTTAAGAAATTGCTGCTCAGAGCTTCTCCTTTAAAATGTTTTACTGTAGAAGGATTTTTGATATTGATTTAGGCAGAAATCAAAGGATGAAACCAGAAGATGAATGGCTGATGGGGAACTTGACAGTGGTGGGATCAGGCTGCCGCCCTCTGAACCCACTGACTGGTCAGCATCACTAAGCATGGGGCAACTAGACATTATGTGTCTCTGGATGAAGTACAGTAGGAAGCACACAGGACTGTCCACAAAGGATTCCCTACCCCCCAAATTGATCCTAAATAAAATTACACGATTAGAGCTAACTTCCTATATATTCTAAGAAATACAGGGGATGGAGGAAAATTTAAATGACACCACAAGGAAGCAAACACAAACCCAGAACTGTGACTTCCTATGGAACCACATTTACTCAACAGTGACAGTGACAGGAACAGAATGTGAACAGAACAGAAAGGGGAACTGGTCATGTTTAAGACAACATTTAACCCAGTGCAATGTGTTTGGATCCTGACTGGAACAAACCAACAAATGAAGATATTTGGAAACAATGTGAGTACTTGGTAATTCCATGGAATTGTTCATTTTGTTAGGCATGGGATTGTCATTATGTAAGTAAGTGTTCATAGATTTTAGAGATGAATACTGAAGAATGCAGGAGTGAAATGCTATAATGGCTCGAATTTGTTTTAAAATACTTCATAAAAAAAAAAACATCTGTGACACCAGAGTGTCAAAAGGTTGATGATTTTATTGGGTGAAGGTTATGTGGAGGTTCGTACACTACTTTGGTGCATGTTAGAAATTTTCATTTAAAAATGCTTCAAAGGGGTATGGAGCCTGCTTCCAGGCTTGGGCATCTGAGCTGGCCTGACTGCTGAGAACTCATCTCTGCCCAGTCCACCGCCTCCATCTCAGCTCCTCTGACATCTGCATAGCTGGTGGAAATCCTTGTTTGGAACTGAAACAGCGCATTGTCCCCAAGACGCGGCAGGCTCTCTGGGTCGGCCTAGGCAGACATAGGCAGCCCTTCATCCAACTCCACTCACTCTGTAATCAGTCAAGCCTTCCTGCCCTCCATCCTCGTCTCTCCTGCCATGGAAACCTGACCAAAGATGCCCAGTCTTTGGGCTGAGGGACATCAAGAGGAGAGCTCAGAGTTGTAGGCAGAGGAAGGCCTCTGGCACTGTTACAGATGGTGAGGGGGGAGATGAGGGCTGAGCTAGTGCCCCCAGCCAGACGAGATGGGAAGGGGCCCAGAAGGCAAGACCAGCTCTCTGGATACCCTCCTTGGTGTGGGACAGGGCAATGGAGGCACCTAGACCATCACCAGAGCTGAACAAGTTGTACTCTGTCTCGGGAGGGTCTCTCCCCCAACCTCTGCTGACTCTTCTAAATTCACTCAGCAACATGTCCTCATTTCCTTCCTGCAATTCCATCCAATTACAATGTCAACCACCATCATATTAAACCACCCCTTCTGCAGTCACTGCTGCTAATTCTGCACTGTGGGGAACAACATGCTGGGGTGGTCCTCCTCCCTGTATGCTCCATCCTTGTCTCTCCCATGCAGAGATGCATTAGGGAATCCTCAGGCCGGGCTAGGAGCCAGGACACCTGGGCTTGACTCACGCTGGACCTTCAGCTATACCGAGAGCAGAAGAGACTGTGTCTACCTGCTCAGTCCAATCTGGCTCAGCTGGTACTGCAGGGGAGCAGCCTGGGCGTGAGAGGAACCTCCATTGATACTGGGAGAGGCCCGGGAACTGGGAAGGCCCCACCTCGCCTTGGGCCCCTGTGTTCCATCAAGCCTTCCTGGGCTCAATGCCTGTGGGTGCCTGGGCCCAAGTTCCTGCCCACACAGACCTCTGAACAGCCCCCCGGGCAATCACTGTGTGTCTGGGAAGCTGTAAGTCAAATCCCACCTTCCTGCAGGCTAGCATGGTCATCTCAGAGCTGCTTTCCTGCTGAAGGGGGGCACCTTGTGAGCATTTCCTCGGGGTCGCTATTCCCTCTTTGTCCTCAGTGGAACATATATATGTGTGGAGAGGCCTCGAGATTTGGGCAGAGATGACAGGTGGGGAAGGTATCTCAGGGAGCAGCTGACCTTGCCCACCTGGAAGGAAGTAGGGAGACCGCTCCACTCGGGGAGCCACCAGTGTGATTGGGGCGATGGCGTAGTCACATCACACCCCGGTAGCCAGGCCCTCTGGGCGTGCCTCCTTTTTCAGGCTGAGCAGGAGAGTGGAGAGAGAGTAGCTTGCCTGGGGTTGCTGAGATAGGCTCTCTGCCCACACTCAGCCCCCTGTTCCAGATCAGATAGGGCACGTTTCTGCAGTGAGTTGCCCGCTGACGGGCACCGTGCTGACGCAGGCAGGAAAATATTAACCCAGAGGAATGGGCGCATGCTCGTGTGTGCACGACTCTGTGTGTTTGTGTGAGAGAGAGTGAGTCCACAGAGAGGTTTTCACATTCAAGACCAGACATAGACACGTACATATACACACACACCTACTCATTCACACATATGTTCACATACAGATATATACAGATACAAATGCTTCTCACACATGCACATCTCTTCAGTGTCATCTCCCAACTTCTTCTGTCAATGAGACCCCCTCCTCTAGGAAGCCTTCCCTGATAGCTCCAGCTCATACTAAAAAGTGACAGGCCTGAGCTCTATGCCTGGTTTCTGATACCAAATTAGGTAGCCTGATGAGGGCTTTAGAGAGGAGCAGGCGGGGTTTGAATTCTGGTTCCATGACTTATAGGATGTTTGTCCTTGGGCAAGTGGTGGTGCCTCCTGACCCTGTCTGCCTCAGTCTCTGTCCACTCTTCCCTGGAGGCCCACGTATGACTCTGAGAAGGAAGGATGAGAGCCTGGGCTCGGGGGAGGGTCTGGTCATTGGAGAGTGTCAGGGTTAAAGACCATCCTGGGTCCTGCCTGTGCCCCCAGCCCTCGCCAGCCCAGCCACCTAGCCCCCAGTTCTCCTAGCTTTGGTCCCTGGCCTCCTGGGCAGATCTGGATGTTCTAGTTCTGGGTCATCTTGGGTAAGTTGCTACCTTGCTCTGAATCTCAGTTTCCCTACTTGAGTTTGAAAGGGGACACTTACCTGGGTGAGGATTAAGGGTCTTTTCTTTTTTGAGCAGTCTGAGAATTTTCAAGGTGTCAGGTGATTTCAGAGAGACCAGGGTTTGTCGAGGTGCAGGCACTGCTCTCCCACCCCGTTCCCTGCTCCTTCAACCAGAGCTGCTCATTTCTTACTGATTGATACCACAGTGCCTGAGTTATATGGACTCTGGCTCCACGTTTCCACTGCAGGGGGCATGGGTTCGATCCCTGGTTGGGGAACTAAGATCCCATATGTTGCGTGGCGTGGCCCAACAAAAAGTTCTTAAAAAAAAAAAAGTCTGGAAAATCCCAAGTGGAAAACAATTTGATTGAAAGCCAGTTTACATGATAAATAAGTTAATCAAATGGCATGTTAGTGGAAATAAATAGTTGAAATGATTCATTTTTTACACATTGATACTTTGGGGGGCATTTGAGGGAAGTTCAGAGAAGTTTTAGTGTATCTGGGCATTTTTCTTTATTCTGATTTTTTAAAATTTCTATTTGCATTTTTATTCCTAACTGGGTTTCAGACAATTGTGTCTACCCCATGTTATTCATAATAGAAGAGAGTTGGATACATTTAAAATTGGAGACATTCTGTGCTGTACAGCCACATATATGACATGGATGTGGACCTACTGGCATGGAAAAGATATTCTTAATGTTTGAGTGAAAAAAGTACTTTACAAAACTTTACAGAAGTTTCATTCTACTTATTGTTGACAAAGTGCGGGGTGGGGGAGGAGAATGTGTGTATGTGTATACATAAAAAAAAGGATTAGAAAGAAACCTACCAGAATTTTTGTAGTTGTTGTCATGGAGGGAAAATGCTCTTTTCGCTTATTTCTATTTTAGGTAATAGAAGAAGTAAAAGAAAAGAATCTGAGATTTTTTCCCCATTTTTTAAAACTTTCCACTCCAATGATGGACAATTATATCTGCTTGACTTGTTTGGCTATGTGTTCATAAACATTTAAATTTTCAGCTAGGTTGAACATTAATGTCCCCAATCACTAGATCACATTAAAAGATTTTTAGTGTAGTGAGTAAGAAAGGGGAGGTTGATGAGCACTGGCTTATTTCCAACCTATTTACTAGCAAAAGTAGTGTATTGCAGGCAAAATTAAAATAAGAAAACTGAATGACTTCTGAAAGAGGGACCAAATGCCTAAAGATACATCAGAGTCTGCAAAAATTGCCCTGTAGCACACTAACATTACCAATTCATTTCAACTGATTTATCATTTCAACCAAATTAGTTTTTGAGTTAATGGTCTGCTGCTGCCTTTGTAAACCTTTTCCTGGATCCTTTCTGGACGCCAAAAGCAGTGGGGTGAGAGGACTGCATACCCTCCAACCTCATTTCACAGGTAGGGAAACAGAGGCTCAGGGGCAGGGACTGAGCCAGGGTTGGGCAGTGAATCTGATGCCCAGCTGGGACTCAAACCCAAGTAAACATGCAAGGCATCTGGCGGGGTCTTCACTGAAGCCAGAGCTAGGATATTTGGTTAAATTTGAATTTCAGAGAAACTATGGGTAATTTTTTGTTTGTTTGTTTTTCCTTTTTTGTTTGTAAATAATGGGTAATTTTTTTAGCATAAGTATGTCCCAAATATTGTATATATTGTTTCTCTGAAATTCAAATTCAGAACTGAACGTTGGGCTTCCCTGGTGGCGCAGTGGTTGAGAGTCCGCCTGCCGATGCATGGGACGCGGGTTCGTGCCCCGATCTGCGAAGATCCCACATGCCGCGGAGTGGCTGGGCCCGTGAGCCATGGCCGCTGAGCCTGCGCGTCCGGAGCCTGTGCTCCGCAACGGGAGAGGCCACAACAGTGAGAGGTCTGCGTACCGCAAAAAAAAAACACAAAAAAACAAAAAACTGAACGTCTTGCGTTTTATTTGGCGCTCTACTCAGAGCCCATCCTGTGCAGACAGGACCCCGGGTATTCCCTGTCTGCCTGCACCATCCCCCTCGGCCCTGGAGATCCCCCCAGGCTCTGTCTAGACCCACCTCTGACCCTAGTGCCCAGCCTCGCTGACCCTCTTGCTGCCTGTCTTCTCTCCACGGTTGAACTTTCTGCCGCCTCAGCCTTCACTTCTTCAGCGCTGTGACTGTCCTCCATCCTGCCAGTTCACCAAGGCTGGCCTCTCCTCAGCACGCACCTCTGGGGCCACAGCCTCCCCAAGCTTCCAGTGTCCTCTTGGCAGCCTGGTGTCTGGGTTTCTATCTCCCTCCTCACCTGCTCCTTCTCAGTCACCCTCCTGTCCCCAGAATCCTGCCTCCATCCCTTGCCCCACACCCTCGTGCTTCCTGGCGAGCCCATCAACTCCTGTGGCGGATGCCCATGGGCTGACATCTGTTCTCTTCCTCCAGCCTGAGCCTGGGCCCAATCATGCCCCTGCCTGCTGGGTGCTCTGAGGCCTCAAGGACCCCAGACTGAATACTTCACTCTTCTCTTTGCTTAGCACCTTTCAAGGGCTCCTCAGGCCCTTGGGATAAAGTCTGCCTCTGTGTCCTGGCAGACAAAGTTCTTCATGGTCTGTCCCTGCCCATTTCTCCAGCCCTCTGCAAACCGCTGACAGTCCCCAGAACATATTAGGTTTTCTCACAATCCCACTGGGCTTCAAATGACTTAAAATAACCACTACCGGGGCTTCCCTGGTGCCGCAGTGGTTAAGAATCCGCCTGCCAATGCAGGGGACACGGGTTTGAGCCCTAGCCCTGGAAGATCCCACATGCCGCAGAGCAACTAAGCCCGTGAGCCACAACTACTGAGCCCGTGTGCCACAACTACTGAGCCCACGAGCCACAGCTACTGAAGCCCACTTGCCTAGAGCCAACAAGAGAAGCCACCACAATGAGAAGCCAGCGCACTGCAACAGAGTAATCCCCTCTCTCTGCAACCAAAGAAAAGCCCGCGTGCAGCAACGAAGCCCCAACGCAGCCAGAAATAAAATAAATAAAATAAAATAAAAAACAAAACAAAAAGACCACTACCACCCCATCCTCCCTCTCTCATTTTAGAGGACTCAGTGCCCATGTCATCTCTTCTGGAAGATTCTTGCCCACCTCCAGGCTGGCTTAGCTGTTCCATAGTCTTACACATGCACACACACAAGAGCACACAATCACAATCAGGAAGAACTAAAGTATATGGTAAGAATGCAAACAGGACGGGAATGAATTTCTTGTAAAGCTTATATAAAAGAACACTGCATGAGTAAAAGAGCTTTCTATACCAAGAGAAGATGCAGAGAGGGGAAAGAGAAAGCAGAGGTTAGTCTAACTCATTAATAAATAGTTTGAGAAGGTCATTCAAGAACAGTGAATTTGGGGAGTTACAGATAATCCCTAGTTTTCACCACCTCAAATTCTGTGAGGGGCTTGCCTGGTGGCGCAGTGCTTGGGAGTCCGCCTGCCAATGCAGGGGACACGGGTTTGTGCCCCAGTCCGGGAAGATCCCACATGCCGCAGAGCGGCTGGGCCCGTGAGCCATGGCCGCTGAGCCTGCGCGTCCGGAGCCTGTGCTCCGCAACGGGAGAGGCCACAACAGTGAGAGGCCCGTGTACCGCAAAAAAAAAAAAAAAAAAAAAAAAAAAATCTGTGAATCTGGTAACTGATGATGCTTTGAAAGTGTCTATGTTTTCCTTTTTTTGTAGGTCTTGATTTGTTCATCATTTTTTAGGTGTGGTTTGTCCCTTTTGGTGTTAATTCCTCAGTTCTCGCTCAGTGTTACATCCAATTCACCAGAAGAGCCACAGTAAGAAACAATGGCAAGCACAGAGGACTGCAAGGGTGGCAGTCACGGATGGGAGTTAATAAGAGCCAGACGGCCTGGGTTTGCATTTCAGTGTCACTAGCTGCTAGCTGCCTGTTACTCAGCAAGCTCCTTGGCCACTCTCTGTCTCCATTTCCTCATCTTCAATTAGGGATCATTATTACCTACTTCATATAGGGCTATTAAGAGGATTTAAACAAGATAATCCACTTAAAGAATTTATCACACTGCCTGACACAGCTAAATGTGCAATAAACGTTACCTAAAATTACTATTAGTCATAGAATTACAGGGGAATCAAAAGAAGCATTTTCTTCTTTCTCCATATTTCTCTTTAATGAGGTTTTCAGAGGCAAAAAAGATTGAGGATCTAGTCTTATGAATATAGATGTTTGTTTTTATGTTAGAAAAAAAAATTACATGGCTCCATATCACAAAATTTAACATCTTTCCATTAAACATCACACAATCCTCATCATCATTATGCCCTACACACACCCTAAGTGATGTGGAGTTTCTATTGATATTCAACAACAATAGGGTCCAGAAATTTTAAATAAGCAATAGTTGCAGAAATGCATGTTGGGCAGTAATCTGTGGGTGCCCTAAGAGCTTGGGCCAACACAGATGCCTGGGATTCTGCCTCCAAGGCCTGGACCCGCCCACACACAGTCAGATGGGTCAGGTTCCTGCAGCCCTTCAAAGCTCCATTTGAGACCCCCTTCAAGAGGGGAGTTCCCAATAGGTGAAAGCAGCAGCAGCCACTGAGGATGGAATGCCCCACACCTACTTCGGTATGATATGCTAGCTATCATTGGTTTCTTTCATTGTGTCCAGAATAAAACAGGCTTCTTCCTGAAAGTTCTGTATCATCTCATCACTAAAGAGCACATAGATTCCTGTGGGCCCCTGCTCGTGGACCTGGCTGATCTGACAAGGGGAAATGCTGAAAAGCTGAGCCATTTTTTCTGTCAGTTCAACAGCTGTCAGTTCTTCTAGGTAGATGGCATATGGTAAACGAAGAAAGTACCATCTGAGTCTCCATCCTCATGCTTCTGCTGCTGTGGCTGCTGCTCCCTCAGCTGCAAGGATTCCTGACAAACATAAATGGTTAGCCTTGGGCGCACCATCCGGCCTTTTTTTTTTTTTTTTTTTTTTGCAGTACGCGGGCCTCTCACTGCTACGGCCTCTCCCGTTGAGGAGCACAGGCTCCGGACGCGCAGGCTCAGCGGCCATGGCTCACGGGCCCAGCCGCTCCGCGGCATGTGGGATCCTCCCGGACCGGGGCACGAACCCGCGTCCCCTGCATCGGCAGGCGGACTCTCAGCCACTGCGCCACCAGGGAAGCCCCATCTGGCCTTTTAATGCATTAAAGTCTGATTCCATCTGCAGGGCCACAGATTTGAATCACATCATCTCTAGTTAGTTTCAATAAATCTGCCCCTGAGAAGTTTGTAAAAAGCCTCGTGAATGTGGCAAAACGGTTTCCATGCAACCACTGCTGAGCCTCCTGAGGTGTGCTTGTCGGCAAGAGGTTATCTGTGACTGGAGGGGGCAGCTCTGGCTGGTGACTTGGTGAACCATTTCCTTCCCCAAGAGAAAGACTGCTATGGGAACTGCTGAAGCCAGGTGATGGGGAATTATTGACATATTGATCTCGGGCCATGGAGAACGCTCTGTGAGTATAGCTGTCTCATAGGAAGGTTGATATTTCTCCTTCTCATGAGGTGTTCTTTTCTCCATTTTCTCCCTGTCTGTTTTTTTGTCTTCTGTCTGCACCTTTGGGCTTGAAGACTTTGATCTGGCAGCTGGCTGAGTGTAAGTGCTTAGTATATTCCCCGTTCTCATCCTCCTTGAAGGTATTGATTTGTACTTGAAATGGCACTCTCTTCTCTCCACCATGTTTCCGCATAGTGAACTCTGTGCTAATACAATGCACCTGAATAAACACAGGTGTCCTCTTTGCAGGGTCCCACAGGAACTCCACTGTATTTAGTTGGTTTGGATTAGCCCTAGGATCGATTATACCCACAGACATTGGGATACCTACGTCAAGAATTCTATCTCCAGGTCGGTTCCACCTCCAGCCCTCCAGCTGCTGATGTTCAGTGTATTGTAGCCGTCTGTCATGGAACACGGCACGGAATATACTCTTCACCAGCTTGCCTTTAATTTCTGGAAGTTCTCCAGGTTTCCTATTGTCTAGAATTCGGATTTCATAAGACTGGCCTTGACTGAGATATGTCAGGGTTTCATCATGGAGTTTCACTGCTGGAGAGGTGGCAGCACAAAGCACGTATTGAAAAGGGAGGATTTTATTCTCATTATCTGGAGGCAAACTTGACTCTTCTTGCTTAAACATGGGCAATGCTAGGACGTCACCTGTGCTCCCACGCTGCTTTCGCACCTTTTCCCCCGCCCCTTTCTGTGGGAACCACCTGCTGATTATCTGTCTTGTCCCAAGACACAGGCAGGAGGGTGTCTGCTCTACCTCTGGGTCCTCAGCGTACAGCCCAGTAAATGAGCCCAGGGCTGGATCCTTGACTCCAACATGGATCCCATTTCCCTCCCTCACCAGCCTGATCCCAGCCCAATCCAGCTCTGCTCAAGTTCTGACCTCATCCAAGACCCCAGCTTCACTTTTGACTCTTACCTCGCCCTGGCCTCAACAGCACACAAAGGAAAGGAATAAAGGCAGGAGCCCCTCACCACCAGGGGTACATCTCTACCTCCCTGAAGAAGGACTCAGCGTCCTGAGCCCTCTTCGAGTCTGCAGAGGGGAGTGAGGGGCACAGCCTCAGCCAAGGTGCTGCAGCGGAAGAGTTCGTTCCCTCAGGATGGTCTCTGACTGGGCAGCCTACCTCTGTCTCTCCTTACAGAGGGACCTGCTTCGTAAGTAGGCTTGGGGACCCGGGCAAGTAGGGGTGGGAACCTGGGCAATGCAAGTTCCAGACCTGACCCGGTCTACTGGCACCCTCTAGAGGACAGTTCTATTACCAGAGCTGGCTTTGCAACTAGATCCTATACCACCTCTCCACAATGAGGGGCTGCAGGCCTCAGAAGCTTCTGGACCCACTGCCCACCATCCACGACTCCACCTGGCGGGTCTCCTTACATTCCGCAGACCAGCAACTCCTCCCTTGTTTCTCAGCACCAGGTCACCTGCTCAGATCCCAAACTGGCCCATCTTTGGAGGCTCAGCCATTCCCTGGCTCAGAAGTCCTCTCAGATGGCAGCTGGTGCCCTGGTTTGCTCCTGACCCCTCCTTGGTCACCCCACCTGCAGCCTCACATTCTGGTCCAGCTTGGCTCCTTGCCAGAGGCCTTGCTTGCTCTTCCCAAGGGAGGCGTCTTCCTGAGGGTGGGGCCTAGGGTTCCCCTTCCCCCACTCAGACGGGGGCTCCCAGAGCACGAGGCCCAGGCTCTTTCGCCTCCCCACCAGACTAAGAACCTCCAGAGAACCAGGCCTGGCTTTCTACCTCCCCTCTTAGACTGAGGTTTTCCTGCAAATATGGCTTATGTCTCTTCCTTCCCCTTAGACTGGGAGGCCCCTGAGTCCAGGGCATGAGTCTCCCCTTCTTCCTTCGGGACGGGCTCTTCCTTAGGTCTGACCCAGGGTCTTCTCCCCAACCCTTCCACCTGGCTGTGGATCTCCAGACTTTTCCACCTCCAATCCCCATTCTGTGCAGTTCTGCCCACAGCGGGGGCACTCAGGAGCCTCTGGAGCCTCTCCCAGGTCTGGGGCCCTGGGAGGGCTTCCTTTGGCTCTGGGCTGGACCCTTGGCTTGGAGCACAGGCCCTTCCTGTGGGACCTGAGGCCCAGAGCGCTCACCCGAGCTCCACCTCTGACCTCACAAAGGCTGCCTCAGAACCTGGTCTCCATGGCGCTGTTGGCAGGAGAAGGGATGCTATTTTGGGCAGTGCGTCCGGACTTGGCTCAAGTGACAGGGGCCAAACCCCTGCCCCACTGACCTCTTCCCTGGAACAGCAGAGCAGAGCAGTGCTCGGGCCACCCCAAGGAGGGCCGAGAGGCGGGCTCTAGCTTGGGGACGCAGGGACAGCGGAGCCCTCGCAGGGGCTGCAGCCAGAGCCTGAGACAGTCACGGAGGAACAAGTTCAAGACCTGCTGTGACTGAGAGGCCCCCAAGGCAGACGCTGGGAAGCATAAGGCACTTGGGCAGAGTGAGTCGGGTTCCAGGCAGGGCTGGGACAGGGGGCCTCCCCTGGGACCCAGGCCTGGGAGTGCCACTCCTGGGGACCACATGGGGAGGAGGTGACCATGGGACTGTCTGGGGAAGGAACCCCAGCTGGGAGTTGAAGGCCTGGATACCCATTCTGGTTTAGTCCTGAGTTGCTGCGTCATATGGGCGCATCACACTTCCTCTCTGGGCTTCAGTTTCCTTACCTGTAAATTGAATGCTGGGAGGCCCAGTGGTGCAGCAGAGACTGGGAGGATGTGTGGGACTGGGCTGCCAGCAGAGCCTGAGGGGGTGGGAGTGGGGGGGCGAGTAGAGACTGGCGACACGGGACCAAAGCAGAAGGGATGCAGATCAGAGTAATGGGTGGATTTCTGGCTTTGCTAGAGTGTTTCCTCCCTCTGGCGTCCCCTCCTGAGAGGTTGGGGCTAGAGGGTTTCTGCCATCGGGGCTAGGGATGTGAACTTAGGCTGCAGTTAGAGGGAAGCAGGCTAGAGAACAAGGGAGCATGCAGGATGGGGAAACTCCAGGGTTACCTTTGTGCTGTCATTTGTCAGGAAAATGGGGATTAAAAGGGGGGAATTTTCAGGAAAGGTGAGAGGGTAGATTTTGTTCTGAGGTGGGGGTTAGGACTAAATGAACTTTCAGGACCTCATCCTGTGTGTGTGTGAGGCAGACAAGGCCCTGGAAAGTCACAGTTTAAGTCAGCAGCAAGAGAGCTTGAGGTTAGACTGAAGACAATAATACCCGCATATGTGAGGGGTGGAGCTGCTGCGGGGAGGCTGTGGGCATCTCCACTGTCCAAAGCTGGGCTGCAGACTTGGGAAGGTCAGGAGGACCTCTGCAGGGCCTGGTCCGGGGGCCACGAGTCCGGGGGCCAGCAGGGGTGAGGGGGTGGGGCTTCAGTGCCACTCCCCATTGGCTGAAGACACCGACCCCTCCTTCTCCCTCCCTGCCAGCTCGGCTGGGTTGAGGGGTTGGCACTGGCAGCAGCTGCCCCTGTGGCTTCTCCTCTGAGGGAGCTGAGGTCTGATGAGAATGAGGGGCGAAGTTCTGAGCCCCCCAGCCCTAGTGACCTCTCTCTGGCTCCACAGCATCTAAAAATCTCAAAGACAGAATATGACTCAGGCCGACAGGAAGAAGCGGTAAGCATCCCACCCATTCCCCTACCCCAGCCCTCCCGTCCTGCACCCAGCACACCCCCAGGGCCCTCCCTGCCCCTCTCTCAGCCTCTCCCTCACAGTAGCTGCCTCTCTCAGCCTCTCCCTCACAGTAGCTGATCCTCCCAGACTCCTTCCTTCCCACCCCGTACCAGCCCATGGGGCCCAGAAGAAGGATCTCTCCCACCTGTGCCCATAGCCAAGCATGGGCTGGGCCCTGGGCTGAGGGGAGGCTCAGAAAGACCCAGATGAGGGTCAAGGTGTTGGGCAGTGGGTTCCAGCTGCCCCTGTGTAGGTTGTGCTCAATTGAACTGAACTCACCACCTCTTACCCGCTCAGGCTCAGGTCTCTTTGGGGTGAAATAAAAGCCAAAGTCCTTGCAATGGCCAAGGCCCTGCCTATCTAGTGCCCGTTTCCTCTCTGACCTTCCCCCACCCCACTCTCCCCTCCTTTCCTTTCCTTCAAACATGCTGAGTCCTTCAGTGGCCATCCCCCCTGCCTGAAACATTCTTTCCGCAGTTCCCCACAGGGCTCGCTCCCTCCCCTCCTCCCTGTCTTTTTTGTTTTTAAAATAAATAAATTTATTTATTTATTTATTGGCTGCGTTGGGTCTTCGTTGCTGTGCGCAGGCTTTCTCTAGTTGCCGCCAGCGGGGCTACTCTTCCTTGCGGTGCCTGGGCTTCTCATTGCGGTGGCTTCTCTTATTGCGGAGCATGGGCTCTAGGTGCGCGGGCTTGAGTAGTTGCAGCGCACAGGCTCAGTAGTTGCGGCTCGTGGGCTCTAGAGCGCAGGCTCAGTAGTTGTGGCACACGGGCTTAGTTGCCCCGCGGCATGTGGGATCTTCCCGGACCAGGGCTCAAACCCGTGTCCCCTGCACTGGCAGGCGGATTCTTAACCACTGCGCCACCAGGGAAGTCCCCTCCTCCCTGTCTTTGCTCAAATGGCACCTTCTCAGTGAAGCTCACACTGACTGCCCTACTCAGTCACTGCCCACCCCCTTTTCCTTGCTCCACCTTTTCCCGTAGGATGTACTACCTTCCACCACACAGATGACCTACTTAGGACGTTTCATCTCTGCCTGTCAGCTCCACATGAGCATGCATGTTGGTCTGCTTGTGTGCTCTTGGATAGAGAGCATGAATGGGTCCCTTCTGTGCCGATGACATCGCTGTCTCTGCCCAGGACTCTCACAGGGCTTTAGACCCTTTTTCCAGAGACTCACTCGTTCTGCAGGCAGCTCAGTCCCAGCTGAAAACAGCCTTCTCCACTCCTCTCCCGCCACTTCCTGTGGTCTCAGCTCAGTCAAGGATCCCCTCCTCCTCCGATGCTCAAGCCAGAAGTCAAGGCCTTGTCCTTGATATTCTGTCCCCCACGCCTCACATCTAACCACCAATCTGCTAAAATATGTAAGATATCCTCACTCCCACATCCCGACTCCCTCACAGCCACTTTAGGCCACCACTTGCCCATTCTTCAAGTCTCTTCAGGCCTTGCCTCCCACCAGGGGGGCTTCTTGCTCTGACGGTGTTATCCGTCTCCTCCACTGGATGAAGCCATCCAAGGGCAGAGACTGGATTTTTACTTTTACCCCTTGTGCCTGACTTATAAGTAGCTGCTCAACAAACATTTGTTAAATGGATAAATATTGGTTAGCCGGTTAAATGGTTGGCTTGAGGTTAGTTGGATAGTTTGCAGCTGGTTGGTTGATCAGATAATTAAATGAGCTGGTCAATAGGAGAATCAGTTAGTTGGTTAAGTTGCTAGGTTGATGAGTCGAAGGGTTGGTTGGTGGGTTGTTAGATATTTAGTTCCTTGGTTAGCACATATTACTTAGGTAATTACCTCATTGGCTGTTAGTTTCTTGGTTTGTAGGCTAGTTTTCTTAGATGCCCTTCATCATTCTATACCCTTCCTTGAGCTCTCTCATCTATGCCCATGGGTCAGATGACCATCTATGACATGGTGACCTCCAAATGGGTATCTCTAAACAAGACCACATGACCAGCAGCCTCCTACTGGTCACCACCACTTAGCTGTCTAGTGAGCTCCTCAAACTCGCCACACCCAGAAGGGGACCCCTCATTCTCCAGCCTAAGCCTGCAGCTTCTCTCATGTGCCTCACGCAGGCCATCGTGCTGCTCTAGCCAGAGCCTGGGGTCATCCCTGACACTTCCTTCTTCATTCTCCTCTCTAATAAGACACCAAGTCTGTCGGTTTGACTGTCTTCCTCTCACCACCGCCACTGCACCTTCTTGGCTCAGGCTGCCATCACCTCTCAGCCTGTCTGATTGCTCACCATGCCTCCACTCACACTCCCTTATTCCTGCCTCCAAAGAGGAGACGGCGCTTCCGCTTAAATCCTCCACCCCACGGCCTTCTGGGGCGAGGTCAGACTCCCTAACGTGGGCCATGAGGCCATCTGCCCCTCTCTGCCCATCTCGTGCCACTCTCCCTTCTCTCTCTGCAGCCCATCCTTATAGAATTCCTCTATACATCACACACTGTCGTAGCTGCAAGCCTTTGTCCAAGCATTAGCCCAGAACCTTCCCCAGCCTCCTTTGATGCTCCTTCATCTGGCCGGTCTTGTATTCTCGACCTAAATATCCCTTCCTCTGGGAGAGCCTCCTACTCCCTCCTCTGGGTCATCTGCTTCCTCCCTGCAACCCCACAGTGCCCACTCTTCACTTGTGGCAACACTCCTTACACTTCTAAGTAACTGCTTAGTTAATTGTTCATCTTCCTAAGAGCAGAGACCATGCCAATGTTCTTTACTGCAGTCACTGAACACAGTAGGCATGCTAGGCATTCAATAAATCTCTGGTTCATTGGCTCCTTGGTGGTTGTCACTCACTGCGTCCTGCCTGCTTTGTGGTGAGGAGGAAGGGGCCAGGGTTCCAGAGCTCTCTTGGTGTCTGTGACTTCCTGCTTTGTCTACCGCTCCTCTGCCTCTGTGGTACCTTCCCAGGACTGTTCTTGAATTCCTGCTGTCTCAGGCTCTTCTTCAGGGCTGAGGAGGCACAGGGGCAAGGCGACCCTTATGTGATGCTGCATGGGAGCTGCAGCTGGATGGGAGCCAGTGGACCGACCATCCAGGCAACTCTACCTCCCCCTCCATGTGCTCAGTCCTGGGTTTGTTTCCCTGAAGTAAGGAGACAGCAAGGACTAGGGTGGGTGAGAAATGAACATGGGGTCTCAGCCAGAAAAGTGGAAGGCGTTCTATCCATGCCTGGTTTACATTTCTCACTCCCTTACTCTCTGTTGCTGTGAGGCTGGGGAAAGTCAGCAAGCTGAGGCAGCGTGTGGGTGATGTTGCTGACCCCAGTGGGGTGAGGAAGGTGAGGGTCACTCAGCGTGGGAGGCGGGGGAGGGTCACCAGTCTGAACAAGCACTAAGGTTGCACTTACAGGCATCTGCACCCCACCTCCTCCTTAGCCTCCGGACACCGTCTCCTTCCTCACACTCAAGTCCTATTCCCCCACCACCAACAGAAGATAGAGCCTCTAACTCACTTTTTCATCTGTCTATCCATCCAATCATGCACTTACTAAACAAACGTTTATCAAGCCTCTACCATGTGTCAGGCACTGTGGGAAGTTCTGGGGATCTAGTGGAGAGTAACAGATGAATTCTCAGTTTTCGTTCATTCGACAGTGTATATTGCACACCTACTATGTGCCCGGCACTGTGCTAGACAATGAGGATACACCAGGGAGTAAGACAAAGTCCCTCCTTTCCTCTGTCCCTCCCGTTCATTCGTTCATTCATTCACTCACTCACAAGCATTCATTTGAGTTGACCTTGCTTCAGAGCCTGGTATATTCTGCCATCCCCGTCATCTCTGGCAGAACCTAGGGCATGCTTCAGTCCTCGGTGCTGTTTCTAGAGCCCGGGAGCAGACTTTGCCACAACCTGTGCCGTTTGCAGAGCCTCACTGCTGCCAGCTCCTGCCTGATGCCTTACCTGTGTCCCCAGAGCTCTGGCCCCAGCAGACAGGCAGACAGACAGACAACTGAGCTCCACTCTCCTGCCTGCTCTCTCGCATCTGCTTCTCCCCTGAGGCTCTTTGGCAGCACAGATGGCGCTTACTGGCTTCCCAGCTGCCCCCTCTGCAACCTGGCCTCATTAGCGCGCCCTTCCCAATGGTCCAGTCCCCATCAGGAGGAAGAAGGGGCATGATCTGGATACCCCCAGTCCTTCTCCACATCCCTGGGACTCTCACATGCCTCTGACCCCAGCAGTACCAGCTGCCCTGGGCAAGAGGAGGTGTGTGGAGAAGCCACTGGGTTACCCATTAACTCAGCCATGAGTTGAAAACCCGATGGACTGTAAGCGCGCCTGATCTCATTTCTGCCCATGGGCTCGGGCTGCTGCTTCAGGTCCACCTGCATGTCCAAGATGGTCACATCGCCTGCAATAGCAAGGATGCAAACACTACTGCAGAAGGAGATGGTGCGCGAGTTCCTGGCTGAGTTCCTGAGCACGTTTGTCATGATGGTGAGTGGGTGGGTGGCACAGGGTGAGCAGGCTCTGAGGAAGGGGCCTCAGGAAGGTAGGGCTCAGTAAGGGCAATCCATGACGCCCTTCCCACCGCTGGGCCCTGAGCCACACTGTCCATTCCCTGGCCTCTGAGCTAGGAGCCTGAGGGAGAAGCATAGGAAAATAAGGAGAGAGCTGTGTCTTTCTCACCAAGCCTTTTTGGGAGAGAAAGGGCTCATGGTACGTGGGAGCAGAATGAAATCCTGGGCTGCTTGGGGATGGGTGGGTCAGGGGCATGCCTGGAAGTGAGGAGAAGGGAAACGAAGAGCAAAGAGATTGGAGAGGACATTGAAGCTTTGAGAATTAATCCTGAGGGCAATGGGGAGACATCGAAGGTTTTCAAGCAAGGGAATGATAATGGCCAGATTTGGATCTTAGGAGGAAATTCCGGGCACAGTGTGGAGCCTAAACCAAATGGGCAAAGCTGGAGGGAGGGGAACCGAAGAGTCTGTGGCAATGACCTAGGATAGAGATAGAGACGGTGTGGAGAAGAAAGCACACATCTGAGAGAGTTATGGAAGAGGGAACCTGCGAGCAACAGATGTGGGGTAAGTGCTTAGGGGGCCGTTCTGCGGAGCCTGCGGCCCAGCGCAGGGCGAGGCGTGAGGTCAGTTTTAATGTGACCAGGTGAGGTGCCGGGGAGAAATCTCGGGGGTGGTTGGATATAGAGGTCTGGAACTTTAGAGAGTGGCTTGGGCTGGGAGTAAAGAGTTAGACTACATCAGAATATGAACTGTGGTTATAAAAATTGTCCAGTGAGAATGTACAGAAAGAGAAAAAAACTGAGTTGAGGACAGAGCCTGAAGAATGAAGAGGAGCACACAAAGGGGCCTGAGAAGGAGTGACCAGAGGGGTGAGAGGAGAAGGGGGGGACCAGGTTACAGAAGCAGCGGGGTCCACAAGGAGGGAGTGGTCAGCAGTGTGGGAGGCTGCAGACAGGCCAGAGAAGTGAGCGCTGACGCCTTCTTGTAGAGTATGGCAACCTGGAGGTCCCGGGGCACCTTGGTGAGGGCTCTTTTAGTGGATGATGGGACAGAAACCATATGCAAGTGGGATGTGGGTTTTCTTGGAAACTCCCTGTCCATCCACCTGCGTCGGCCCTGCCACTTATCCCATCCAGCCTCTGTTCTTAAGCTGTGGCCATGCTTGTTTGCACCTTACGAAGGCCCAGGTCCATGAAAAGAAGGGCTAGCCTCTGGGAAGGGAAGTGAAGGCGTCGGGAGCATGCCAGAGGCGGCAGGGGGCTGGGAGTTGGGAGGAGAGGATGAGTGTGGTTGTGTGTTCGTGTGTGTGTCTGTGCGTTGAGTCACGGTGTAGGACACAGTGGGATCCACAGAGCCCAGGAGACTCTGGACACCTAGGTTCTTATCCTGATCATCATGCTGGCATCATCATGCCAGCTGGCCTTGGGCAGGTCTCTCTTTGGCTCAGAGCCTGTCTTCTCAGACATTATCAAGTGTGTTGAATCGGGCCTCCATGGGCTTTGGAGCTGGGTTTGAATTCCAGCTCTGCTATCTTCTAGCTCTGTGATCTTACATAAGCATCTTAACTGTTCAGAACTTTACTAATAGCGAGCTGGCCAACTGTGTGAAGAAGGTCAAGAGCCCGACACCCAGCGCACACATAGGACATACGTGTTGGTTGCTTGTCAAACTAACAAGCGCTCTCAGCTGCTCTCCCTTCCCTGCCACTCGCTGTCTTCCCCTTCTCCATTACCTGCCCTCCTGAGCTGTGACGACAGCATCTGGATCCGCTCTTGCCTTAATCCAGGGCAAAGTAATTCATTTATGATAAGACATTCCAGCCCTGTGAGGGCTGTTAAACCTTGGAACTGTGGAGGCGGGAGGGTGCCTCCTCAGAGAGCTCTTAGGGAAAGCAAGCACTGACCACATGCATTCATGCCTGCCTACTGCCCACGTTTGCGTTTTTCTTCCTTTTATTGAGATTATTATTGAGCACCTACTGCATACCAGGCACTATAATGCTAAGCCCTTATGCGCAGCATCTTCCCAAATCCTCACAACAGCCCTGTAAGGGAGGTACTATTATTATCCCCATTTCACAGGTGGGGAGACTGAGGCTCCGTGAGACAAAGTCACTTGCCCAAGGTCACATTTTAAGTTAAGAAGAAATCCAGTCCAGTCTAATATCCCTGTCTTGACCCTTCATCGCTATGCTCTGTCCCTTAGCTTAGCTGTGGATTTCTGACTGTCCCCCAGCTGAGGTAAGGCCCTCACTTTGGGTAGTTCAAGACCACTCTCCAGGCCTCGGTTTCCCTTGGGAGCAGAAACATTCGCCATTCAGTTGCTGTGAGGATCGAAGGGAAGTTACCCTTGTAAAAGAACTTTGTGAGGTTCATGCTCACAGAGGACATCGTGTTGTTGTTATTTTTAGGTGTCGGGCCTTTGTGCCAAGAAGTGGTGGCTTTTTCAGTTGATAGGAAGCTCAGTGAGTCATCAGCGCAAAGCTTTCCCCAGAAAAGCTAGAATGACCTTGAAGCTCAGTGAGTCATCAGCGCAAAGCTTTCCCCAGAAAAGCTAGAATGACCTTGGGCCCCATTTACTGCCGACAAGATAAGGGAAGCAGACTGTTCCACTCGGTTCCACTCTGTAACCTCCGGGGCTGTTGTCCTCCGGGCTGGGCCCATGGCTATTGGAGGGACCTGGACAGGCTGGGCCACGTTCACTGATCAGAGGGGGTGGGTGCTGGGCTATCAGGGCCCTGGAAAACCAGCTGTAGTTGTGAGTAGTAGGGCAGGGGTTGCAAACTCGTGCTGTGGGGGGCCATAAAGAGTCACCTGAGGGTGGCGGAGATGGCGGCTAATGGCAGAGTGCTGACCTATGCGAAGATGTGGCTGCCACCACTCCAGCCGACCGTTGCCATGCCACGTAGAATGCGGGCCACTGTTGCAGAGCTTCCGATTTTGCAAGAGAAGCTGAAACTTCTGTGTTTGTGTCAAAACCAGGTTACCCAAACAAAACGTGTGCTGGACGGCTTAGGTCCAGGGGCTGCCAGTTGGCAACCTTGACACAGGAGATCACGTGGGGTTTATTCAATCATTCATTATTTTTAGTAAATGGTTTTGAGCTCCTACTTGGAAATGGGGACCCTTGGTCTTCAGACCCTCCATGCCTGCTCCAGCCCCTGCACCTCCTGACCCCCCAAGCCTGCCAGCCTGGCCTGGCCTGGCCTTGCTCCCCGCCCCCAGCGCTACTCAGACACTTTGCTCGTCCTTTCCTCTCTCCTTTATCTCCAGCCCCTCCCTCTCTCAACCTTAACACACTCAGGTCTCTCGACCTAAAACAGCAGAACACAGAACATCCCTTCATTTATCACACTCGCTCTCCCTCCCTCCTCAGGTAGGTTCTCAAAGGCATGTCTACCCTGGTCCTTTCAACTGTTTACCACCTACCCCCCTCACGCTTTCTGGGACCTGGTTTCATCAGACCCCATGGCCTGATGATACAGTGCTCACCACACTACTCATGACCACTGGCTGGTCACACCCAAAGGGGTGCTTTCCAGGCCTTCTCATGCTTGACCCAGAGTCTGCACATGACTGTGTGGGCCACACCCTTCTTGGGAAACTCTGCTTCTCCCTGGGGTCCAGGGCACATTCTCTTTGTTCTTCCATTTCAACAACTGCTCCAGCTGGGGTTTCTAACGCCCACCCCTGAGGGCTGACATTCTGCCCTAGGTTCAGCCCTCAGATGCCCACTTACCCTGCGCCCTCTCCCGGGGGCCTTCATCCTGCCTGACGGCTTCAACTGCAGCCCTTGTGTCCACAGTTCTTCAGGTTTTCTTTTTTCAAAAACTCTAGAACTGTTCAAAGGAAATACAATATGAGCTACATATGTAATCTAAAATTTTCTAGTAGCCACATTAAAAAGGTGAAAAGTGACAGGTGAAATTAATTTTAATAGTTATTGTATTTAACCCATATACCCAGAATGTTACCAGTTCAACATGTAATCGATATACAATTATGAATAAGGTCTTCTACATTTTCCTTTTCCTACTAAGTCTTTGAAATCTGGTGTGTGCCTTACACATACAGTAGATCTCAATTTGGACTAGCCACATTTCAAGTACATAATAGCCACATGTGGCTCATGGCCATCATATTGGATGACATGGGTCTAGACTCTGATTTCCAGCAGTTTGGACATCTAGAGGTCCCTCAAAGACAACATATCCAAAACGCATAAACTTTTCAGAGGAGGTGCCGTCTGAATGTGGTCTTCTTAAAAAAATAATTAATTAATATTTTGGGCCGCATCGGGTCTTAGTTGAGGTGCACGGGCTTCTCTCTAGTTGTGGTGCATGGGCTCCAGAGCGTGTGGGCTCTGTAGTTTCTGGTGTGCAGGCTCTCTAGTTGAGGCATGTGGGCTCAGTGGTCGTGGAGCGCGCGGGCTGAGTTGCCCCGTGGCATGTGGGATCTTAGTCCCCTGACCAGGGATTGAACCCGTGTTCCCTGCATTGGAAGGTGGATTCTTAACCACTGGACCACCAGGGAAGTCTCTGAACATGGTTTTAGAGTATCAATTTTTCAGGATCTAGGATCAGGTATTCCAGAGGGAGGGAGTGGCGTATGCAAAAACACAGAGGCATGAGAAAGCAAGGCATGCAGGGAGCAGTGTGCTTGTTTGCTCTGAGACTGGTATAGGTGACTGCTTACATTCAAAAACTGGCTTACCATGTGCAAGATGTGTACTTCGGACAAGCCACTCAACATCTCTTAGCCTCTGGTTGCCCATCTCTCAAATGGGGAGAATAATAGTACCTAATGCATAAGTTGGTTTAAGGGTTAAAGGAGGTGACAGATAGAACTTGCTGTCATATAGTAAGTGTTCAATACATGGTAATTTTTCTTAATAATAGTAGTAATGCTATTATTAGTAATACGAGTGCTCAGCATAGAGAACACTGGAGCAGATAAGAAACTGAGAGGTAGAAGGCATGAAATCAAGGGTCTTAAATGGTGGCTTACTGACTTTGGACTTCATCCTAGAAATGGAAGGGAACCAGTGTACGTTTGAACAAAAGGCAGACATGGTCAGATTTTTGTGTTAGGTCACTCTGGCTGCAAGGAGGAGACTGAGTAAGATCTGGGAGAATGTAAACTGAGCTGATTGTGTGTGGGGGAGGAGGGAGAGGACATCCAAGTTTCTGGCTTGGCCAACTGGGATGGGGGAACATGGGATGAAGATCACATTTTCTGAGAGATGGTGAGCTTTCAAAATAGAGCTGGAGACGCTTGTGAAGCACCCCGGAGACTTCCAGTGGGTATCTGGAAATAGGGATCTGGCTCCCAGTTGGAGGTTTTGGGAATTAGTGCATCAGGCATATATGAAGCTCTAGCCCTGGTAAGAAAACGCAGGAGTGACTGGGGTGAGATATGAAAAGGGCCAGGGATAGAACCCTGGGATCATCTGTATCTTATGAGGCAGATGAAGGAAGAAGAATGTGGGAAGGAGCTGTGGACCGGGGGAGGCTACAGAGGGAAAAGGAAAACCAGGAGAGGGAGATGTCATGGAAGCCAAAGAGGAGGTACTTTCCAGAAGCACAGTGTGGTTAAGGGGGTGAAAGTCAGCACAGTCAAGTGAGATGATGCCTGAAGGGACCTTTGGGCAATCTGGAGGTTGGAGCCCTTGGACAGAGCACCGGTGTCCGTGACAGTTGGAAGCAGAAGCCGGGCTGAGGAGGGAGGGCAAGGGAAGGGATAAAGGAGCCAGCCAGCGGGTCCTTCCTGGAGCCTGACTGACATGGGAGGGGGCGTCCAGGAGTCCACCGGTGGACAGGGAGGCCAGGCTGAGGTGGGAGGCTTCACTTTCAGGAAGGAAGAGACCCTAGCGTGTGGCAGCCAGTCAAGGGGAGTGCGGAGGATACAGGCCAGGGGAAGGTCTCTGCAGAAGGAGAGAGAAGTGGGAGCAGGGGCCAGAGCTGAAGGGGAGGTGAATATAGGGGCAGGTGGGTGTTGTTGAGTGAGGGCCTCCTTTTAGGTCTCTAACCTCCCTGTGAAGGGGGTCAGTGGGCTGTGTCACCTGCTGAAATCTGGTGCTGGGGGATGGGCAAGTTCAGGAGTGATGCCCGAGGGCAATGGGAATGAGGCTGGCTCCAGGGCTGAGTGTGTGGGGCTCTTGATGGTTGGAGGTTCCTGGCAGAGTCCAGATGTGAGGCTTGGAGATTCCTTGAAGAAACTCCCTTCAGGCTAGGCTGAAGTGTGAGAAGCTCTGAGGGGTCGAATCCACACCAGCCTTGCCCTCCCGGAAGCCCTGCCTCCTCCAGGCCCTTCAGGTGCGCCTGGAGTCTAGGGACCTGGACATGCCCGTGAGAGCCCCTCACTCCACTGCCCCACCCCGGCTCCTTGCACAGCCCTCACCCAGCTCTCACTGGTCATGTCTGAGCGGCCTTGGCAGGGGCAAGGGGGAGAAGTCACGAGGAGGGAAGTCTCTGGAGGAGGGGGGTGGGCAGAGGGTCCCCAAGGGCAATGCCGGGGAGGCCTAGCGCGGGAGGGGCGGAACGCCGCTGTGAGGTTGGGGTTGCTGGGTGGGCAGCTCCCTCAGAGGCCCTCTCCCACAGGTGTTTGGTCTCGGCTCCGTGGCCCACATGGTTCTAGGAGACAAGATGGGGAGCTATCTCGGTGTCAACTTGGGTTTTGGCTTTGGAGTCACCATGGGAGTGCACGTGGCAGGGAACATCTCCGGTGAGTGGGCTGGGCCCCACCTGACAGGCACGGCCAGGTGTCCCCTGTGGGCTCCTGCTGCCCCCTTCCGGCCGTCCCCTTCTCCAAGTCAGCCAGCGCCTTGCCCTCACGGGCCGCTTGGAGGGAGAACACCCTGAGCCCTTTTCCTCTGCCCAGACGCTTCACGAGCCCCCTTGATCCCTTGGTTTTACTAGCTGGGTCAACTTAGGGAAGCGATTGAACCTCTCCATCCCTCACTTTCCGTAATGGCTAAATGGAGATGGTGGTGCCTGCCTCGCCGGGTCCTTTTGAGGACTGAGTGAGTACGCTCCACGAACGCTAGCTGTTATTATTGTTGCTGTTGTTGCTCTCAGTATTACTGATTATTGTTGTTTGTTTCTACGCCGACACACTTGACCCTCCCTGCAGGGGCCCATATGAACGCGGCCTTGACCTTCACCAACTGTGCACTAGGCCGCATGTCCTGGAAGAAGTTTCCCGTGTATGTTCTGGGCCAGTTCCTGGGTTCCTTCCTGGCTGCTGCCACCATCTACTGCCTCTTCTACAGTGAGTGTCCCGCCCTGGGTTGTCCATCTCTGGCCTCAGCCTCCTCCCCTGAAATATGGGTTGATCCAACCGAGTGTCCTAGCCTGTGAAAATGTCTGGGAGAGAAAAATCTTGAAGGTGCTCCCTGCCCTCCATCCTACAACCTCATCTCTGAGACTGCAGTGGGGTTTGGCTGGGGGCAGGTTTATACTCAATCTGTGTTTCCACAGCCGCCATCATCGACTACTCGGGGGGAAGGCTGACAGTGACTGGTCCCACAGCCACTGCTAACATTTTTGCCACCTACCTTCCTGACCACATGACCTTGTGGAGGGGCTTCCTGGATGAGGTCAGTGGTCCAGAGTGGGTGCCCCTCCTCAAGCCCTCCCCAACTCAGGAGGGGGCCAGCAGGCAGTCCCTCATGGTGAAGAGGACAAGAACTCTGGATGGGGACTTGTCCTTGTGCCAGGACATGTTTCTGCCAGTGGGTTTGGGCTGGGGGCACTGCTGAGGCCCTATGGCCTGGTTAGGGGTCCCAGGTGGCTGCCACGGTGTCTGCTCCCCAGGTGGTAGTGACAGGGATGCTTCAGCTGTGTCTCTTAGCCATCACGGACAAGAGGAACAACCCAGCACTGGAAGGGACACAGGCCTTGGTGATCGGCATCCTTGTTGTCATCATTGGAGCGTCCATGGGCATGAACTCAGGATATGCCATCAACCCCTCCCGGGACCTGCCTCCACGCTTCTTCACCTTCATTGCTGGCTGGGGCACACAGGTCTTCAGGTACTGCCTTGTCCAACCCATTCCTGTGAGTCTTCCGTGGGTTCCCTACATGTGGAGGGGTGGAGTAGCCCGGGAGCATCCTGCAGAGCTCCCAGTGGCCTGGGGAGGCAAGAGTGGGTCCTGACTGTCCTCCAGACCCTGCTCCTGGACTGAATGTCAACCTGCCCCAGACCCGCCTCTGTCCCTGAATCAGGCTGAAGCTGAGAGGTGCCCCAGGCTCAGGGGCAACTCCCGCGCTAGGGTGGGGTTTCTCCTCTACTCTCAGGCCCTACTCTCTGTCTTGGCCTGAGGTAGACGCAGGTGCCATGCTGGGCATTGGCCCCCTAAGCAGGCCTCTGCCTCTTGCCTGCAGCACCAAGAACTGGTGGTGGGTGCCAGTGGTGGCCCCACCCCTGGGTGCCTACTTAGGTGCCATCATCTACTTGATCTTCATTGGCTCCAGCATCCAACGGGAGCCCCAGATACTGGAGACTCCCTCGACATGTGAAGACCACAGAACACCTGTGTTGCCCAGGACCATGTCTCACCCACCCCTGACCTCTTCCCTCACCCCTGTCTCTGTGTCCCCGACAACAGACCTTCAGTCCTCTCCCACCCTTAAGTGACTCCATCTGCCTAGAGCACCTCTAAGTAAGACTATTTGTGACCCCATCCCCATCCCAATAAAGAAAGCCTTGTCCCACAGTGGCACCCCCGGTTTCTGGGTGCCTCCTGTGGTTGGGCTTCCCTCCTGGATTCTTCCAGAAGCCCCAGGGTTATGCCGTAGCCCAAGGCTGAGCATAGAGCTGAGAGGCCTCCGACTCCTTCCGGCCCTGGGAGCTGGGTCGCCCCTGGGGAAGAAAGTGGAAGGGCCAACCTGTGGCCTCAGTAAGAACAGGATCAGATCTCAGGACACTGGACACAGAACAGTGGACTTTCAGGCACAGGGTAGGAGGAGATAGCTTGGGGGAAGGGACACCAGCTAGCAGGTGGGGGTCAGTTCTGGGTATACCTTGAGTGCCCTGGGATAGGACTCTACACTCTCCCTCAGTTCTGGCCAGTCCTTGGACCAGGCAAGCAAGTCCCAAGTGTGTAGGACAGAGTTTCTCAATCTTGTTTTCACTATCGCCCCCTCAGGAGCCTTTTAGACATTTTTTCCTTAATCAACAGTATTTTAATACCACAGATATACTGTATATCTGTTTATGTACTGTACATATATCTTTGCTTTATACAAAAAAAGTAAGATTAAAAAAATCTCTACCTTCCAAGGATCCATTTTTTCTCCCATGGGAGCAAAATCTCCCCCACCCTTGAAAACGCCTGATGAAGACTGAAAGGAGGTAAGAGACTGGGCTCCTCTTCCTTCTTCCTGAGGCCAGAGCTCTCCCACAGGAAGGAGCTCCAGAGTTGGAAAGGAAGATGCGGAGAGGAAAATCCTTCCAAAGGGCACAGGAAATGGTCTCGTGGGGTGCAGGGGGACAGGTGCAGAGGTTGGGTGGCGGTGGGGCAGTCAGAGTCCACTGACCCCGGGTCCCAGTGGAATCATCTGTGTTCTGGGACTCAGAAGGCAGCATCACCCATGGCTCCTGTCACTGCTCGTGCATTTAGCCTTCCAACAATCATGGAGCTCCTCCTGGGTGCAGGCCCTAGGGATGAGGCTGGGTCTCTGCCTTCGAGGGGGGCGGCCCCTACTGGGGACAGGCAATCACAAGGAAGGAGCTAAGTGGTGAAGAGGAGGCTCGTAGCCCAGCCTCAGGAGGAGACAGAGAAGAATGGGGGCTGGGGGGTGTCCTTCCTGGGGCTGGTTGCCACACTTTAAGGTAGGAGGAGACAGCGGGCAGAGGAGGCTGAGCTTTCTTCTGGAAGTGTGGGCATGGCGAGATGAGGTTTAGAAAGCCCACCTGAGCTGCAGTGTGCAGGATGCTGGAAAACAGGGAGACTGGGACCTGCAAGGGAGTGTGGTATGAGGCTGCTCCAGAGGAGTGGCAGGGCAGCTAACAGGTCAGTGCTGGTGGGTGGAGAGGAGAGAAAGGATTCACCTAATACCAAAGAGGTAAAACCTGCAGAACCTGGGCTTGGACTGGAGGAAGGAGTGGGTGAGGAAGAGGCGGGGGCCAGGGCTCACTTCCAGTTTCTGGCTTGGGCCCAGGGTGTTAGAGATGTCCCCACTAAGCGTGGGGCGTGGGAGAGGAACTGGTTTGAAGAGGAAGATGATAAGTTATATCGTGGACACATTGACTTTGAGGTGCCTATGGGACTTGGGCAAGAGGTGTGTAGTCTTGGGCAAGTTACTCAGCCTCTCTGGGCCTCGGTTTTCTCATTTGTAAAATGGGTCTAATAATATTACCTGCCATTTGTGTTGATGTGAATATTCAATGAAATAAAATATGTACAATGCTGAGGATAGTGCTTGGCACAGAGCAAGTGCTCAATAAACCATTATGCCTTTTGTGTGGTCTGGAGCTCAGAAGAGAGTTGAAGCAGAGATTGGGGAAACTGTGGTTGTGTGGATATAGCTGGGGCCGAGGAAGGGTGAAAGAAGGGTCAGTGAGCAGTGTCCTGGGAGCACAGCCAAGAGGCAGCTGTGAGGTGGAGTGGGCCTCTCAAGAGGTTTGGTTGATGAGGGGCACAAGCTGGGCAGTCAGGGGACACTGGAAACATCCCAGATGTCCATCAACAGAGGAACAGATACACTGCAGTCTAGTCACATATAGTGGAATACGATACATCAGTGAAAACTAAGGCACAACAGCTACCTGCAACAACACGGGGAAAGTTTGGAGGCATAAAAAGTGAGCGAGTACGACACCTTATACCATTAAAAAACAAGCAGGGGCTTCCCTGGTGGCACAGTGGTTGAGAGTCCGCCTGCTGATGCAGGGGACACGGGTTCGTGCCCCGGTCCGGGAAGATCCCACATGCCGTGGAGCGGCTGGGCCCATGAGCCATAGACGCTGAGCCTGCGCGTCCGGAGCCTGTGCTCTACAATGGGAGAGGCCACAACAGTGAGAGGCCCGCGTACCGCAAAAAACAAAACAAAACAAACAAAAACAAGCAAAAAGGAATATATTCTTTGGGTGTACGTATGTGATAAAACTACTTAAAAAAAAAAGAAGGGATGCTTCCTCCATGGAGACAGAGATGGCTGATAAGATGGGGAGGAACATGGGGGCAAAAGCTATTAATAATTTTCTAGTTCTGGAGTTCGGGTAAATTTTTGGGTTTATTATGTGATTGTGCTTATAACATACAACTGTGATATATATTCATTCGTAGGTATCATGTATTCTAAAAGATGAAGAAGAAATAGCAGTAGCATGAAAACAGGTGGTGGGAAGAGTGACAGGTATGGGTCCCACTGAGATTAGGGGGCTGAGGGTGCAGGGGGGAAGGAGAGACTTGAGTGTGTCTGACATCCCACAGTGGGAGGAGCTGAGCCAGGGAACCAGGGCTGGGAGTGGCTAGGGAGGGGCCCACAGCTGGAAACTCCAGCCAGCTGCCTCCCTCCGTGACCTTGGATGGGTCTCTTCCCCTCTCAGCCTCAGTGATCCCGTGAACACAGGGTGGGTAACCACACTCATTGCTGGTGTTCCAGAGCAGTGTGACCCTAAGGCCTTAGTCACAGATGGGAGGGGCATATACAGGCCCCAGGGTTCTGGTTCCTACCCTCCTCTGCCCCACTGACCATGTCAGCCTTCTGGCATCCTCATGTTCCCGGGAGGTGGCTTTGGAGGCAGGCCAGACAGGGGGGGTCTGTCCAGAACCCCTCCTACTGTCCACTGCTCTGCTACAGATCTATACTAGGCCCATTGCCCATAACCTCCTGCAGACGCTGGTCCCAGTGTCAGGCTCAGATGAACCCTGACCCTGGTCACAGAGCATTTCTGTGCACAGGGCACACACTTCTTTTGTTCTCTTGGCTGACTTTGGTTGACAGCCTACAAACGTGTCAGACACCGTTCCAGAGCCGAGGATGTAGGCACAATTAAGATAGAAAATGTCCTTGTTTTCACAGAGCTGACATTCTGTGCAAAACATGTGGTGTGTTTGTGATACACACTAAGCAGGAAAAGCAGGAAAGGAGGATAGGAATTGTGTGTGGGAGTGAAGACTGGAGGGCTGAGGAGGTAAATGGGTAAAGAACTAAGGGGGTGAGGCAGTGAGCCATGTGGACATGTGGGGGACGAGCATGCCAGGCTGAGGGAATAGCCAGTGCAAGGAACCTGAGGTTTGAGCATGGAAGGACCATTGCTGGAATGGAAAGAGTGGGGGAGTGGAAGAAGACAAGGTCAGAGGAGTGGGGGGGTAGGGTGAACCCAGCCCAAGCCTGTGGAGAGGTGAGGCCAAGGCTTGGGGCAGAGGTGAGGGAGGTATCTGGAGGAGAGAGGGAGGTGCCACTGCAGGAGGGAAGGAAGAAGGGAGGGAGGGAGGGAGGGAGGGAAGGAAGGAGGGAAGGAGGGGAGGAAGGGAGGGAGGGAGGGAGGGAGGGAGGAGGTGGGGCAGGTGTCCTGGCGACTTACGGGTCCCTGATCTGAGTTCTGCTCACACACACAGTCCCTCCTGTAACCACTCCCTGGCTGGACTCAGGAGGGACATTTGTGCAGCTCAGGGGGCCAGGCTGGGATGTGAGCTATAGGGGCTCTGGCTCCTCTCCCACTCTCCTAGTCCCAGACCAGCATGGACTGGCTGTGTGACCCAGACAGGACCCTTCCCTTCTCTGGGCCTCAGTTTCCCTGTCTGTACAATGAGGCTTGGATCTGTTGGTGTCTGGGGAGCCTCCCAGCTCTGACTTCTTCCAGCACTTCGAAGCCTCATGTCATGACCCCATTACTGTCCCCTGCCCCTATGCCAGCTGAGGCTGTGTTTGAGATGGGGACAGGGATGGGACAAGAATGACCCCCCCAGGCCCAGGCCAAGCCCCTCCAGGGCTTTGCCGATGAAGGTTGGGTCCTCAGCTCGGTGGTCCTGGCCTTGGGAAGAGCCCCTAACTCCCTGTGCAGCCTGCTGCTCTCCCACTCAGGGCCTCCAAGGGACAGACACACACAGGCAGCACCTCGGTCTGGCTGGTCTCATTGTCCCTCCCTCAGATGAGGTCTTGCAGCCCCGAAGAGGTGGGAGAAGCCATCTCGGGCTGGACCTTGGTGTTGGCACCCTCAGGGGGAGAAGGCTGTGGCCACTCAGAGCCACGCAGCCTGAGCTCGGCTCTGCACGCACCCCTGTGCTTAACCCAGAGCGGGAATCGGTGTCACCCCCCCCTCCCATGTGCTGCAGGGCTCATAACCATGGCACCCAAGAGCACAGACAATGAGGCCAGCTGGCCCGGATCCAAATATCCGCTCTACCCAACTCACTAGCTGTATGACCTTAGGCAGGACAGGAGAATAATAGCTCACAACCCCCAGGGCTGCTGGGATGGTGAAATGAGTTATGCCTGGCACATGGGGAGGGTGTGTGCTGTTATCACTCTACACCGTCTTGTGGTCCTCATGTCACCACGCCCACCTGACACCCAAGGAATCTGGGAGCTGGGGAGGCTGGCTCAGTAAGGGGTACAGAGTAGGGCGTCCAGTCCTTTGTTGATATGATCTCTGCCGAGTTTTGTTTGGTCTTTAAATTGTGAAATATATTCTGTAAACGTATGTATAAAACATACAGGTACAGTTAAAATAACAGTAAAACATTAAAAAACAAAACCAAAATCTCTAAATAAACAAAAAAGCCCAAACACTCAAGTGCCCCCTACCGAGCTCTGGCAGGTTATTGAACCTCTCTGGACCTGTTTCCTCATCTGCAAAATGGGGATCATGTGGCCCAGAGGAATGAGGTGCTTCAGGTTTCAGTTTTGCCATCAGCATTCCACTATGATGGAACAAGTTTACCAGAGTTCACGGTCTCCCCTTGGGTCTGTGTTCAGGAGCCAAGGTAGTGGGGGGAGGTGCTGGAGGGTGTGTGTAGGGGATGCTCTGGGCTCAGTTGGGAGCCTGAGTGAGTGATGGAGCTCAGAGGCTGAAAGATGAGACACACGGTTCAGAGCCAGGTATGCCCAGGCACAGAGATGAGGTTATAAATCTAGGGCTGAGACTTTGAGTCCTCCAGGGACCCAACAAAACCCTTGTTGGCTGATAAAGAGGATTCCTCAGATGAGGGTTCCAACAGGCCCCTAGAACAGCCCTGCCAGAGCCAGCAAGAATGTGTTCCTGCCCTCACTGCCCCACCACATCCCTCCACCTCTGTCCTGGCCTCTGGCCCCAGGTCAGGGGACATTAGACCGAAGATAAATTCCTAACGGAGGCCCAGTGCCAGGGCAGGGGAGACTGGATGGCGGAGACTGATTGGAGACACAGGAGACAGTCTAGAGGTTGGATGTGCTGAATTAGAGGGACTTGTGGGACATCATGGGAAAGGCACGGGCCTGAGCTAGAGAAAGAGCTTTGAAGCCCAGGGTGGTAGCTGAAGGCTTGCAGTTGGATGAGGTGCCCAGGGAGAAACGATGGAGCCCTGGGGAGCACCCATGTTTTAGAGACGGCTGAAGAGGAGGAAGCAGCCAAGGCCCATGATCTCCCCAGGCTCCGGGAGCCCGAACATTCAGGGGCCTTAACTGACCTGTGCCTTGGGGCTGGTTCCTTCCCTCAGATGGTTCAGACGGTCAGGGCAAGTGAGGGAAGATCATGCCCTCCTGGGCAACGTGGAAAAAAGTCCTAGAGACCCTCACTCCACAGCACTTCCCCGTATCACTGAGTCTTGCAGCTTCAGGCCCCAGCTCTGGCTCTGGCAATTTCTGATTCCTGCCCTGTCCTCAGCTCCCTGCCCTCTGGATGACAGAGTGCCCAGGGCAAAATCCTTGGACCTCTTCTCTTTCACCCTCCCTCCCAAAATGATTTCACCAGCCTTTAAATACCACTATATGCCAACAGCTCCCCAAATGAGATTTCCAGCTCAATCCTGTCACCAGGCTTCAGATTCCCACAGACAACCGCCTACTGGACAGATTCTCATCCTGCAAGCCTGCTCCTCCCACACTCTCTCCTATCCCAGTAAATGGCAAATCCAATCTTCCCATTGCTCAGGCCCAAAACTTTGCAGTCATTTCTGCTCCTCTCACACTCCACATCCCAGCTGCCAGCAAATCCTATAGGTGTTATCTGCAAATTGTATCTAGAATCCAACCACCTCTCAGCATTACAGCAGTGGTCTTCTGACTGCTCTCCCAGCCTCTCGGCTTGCTCTGACTCAGCCCTACAGTCTAGTCTCAATACAGCAGCTGGGATGATCCTTCCCAAAAATGAGCCAGATCTTATCATTCACTCCTCTACCCGAAGCCTTCCAATGACCTCAAGGCCCCTGCTCCTCTCTCCTTTATTCACCCCCTTTTGGCCTGGTGGCTTTGCTGTTCCTTGAAGGTACATGGCATGTTTCTACCACTGAGCCTTCGCCATGGCTGCTCCCTCTGCCTGGGATGTTTTTCCTCCTGTGCCTATACTGTGTCTATCAATAAGCAGAGAAAAAACAGTATGAAAAAAAGAGATGAAAAGGTGATAAACTTAAAAGATATTGGTTATAAACTCATCTAAAAAGTTTTAAAGAGTGTTTCCCTGAGGCAAAGTGTAAGTACTTCCCTCGCCCCATTCCCAGGCTCCTGGTTTGGGGATACACACTGCCCCCTCGTGGCCACCGTAGGAAAAGGTCTCATCTTCTGGGGGTATTCTCTACACTGGGACATGGTATAGGCTTCCGGACTCCCACGTGTCCTGACCTGCTGGCCCACGCAGTCTTAGGGACTCCAGGATGAGCTCTGTGAGCTGCCACTTGCTCTGCCCGTGGAGTGGGGAAGACACAGGTTTTGGGGTCAGACCTGGTAGGAATTTCAGATCCCCAATTCACTGAGTGGTCTTGGGCAAGTGATCTAACTTCTCCAACCTTCAGTTTCCTCATCGGGAAAATAAGGATACATACTTTATGGGGCTTTGAGGAGTAAAAGAGATGAGCACAGTGCTTGGTGTATCAAAAGTGCTCAAAAGCTATTAGAAGCTATTCTTCTATTAGAAATTCTTGGGAAAGTGTGGGTAGGTGAAGACCCCTGACTCCCTCACCCATGTGGCAGGCTTGGGGTAGGCGGGGGCAGGCAGGGGGTAAGGGGGGAGGTGACTGAATGCCCCAGCCCTTGCCAGAGCAGCTTCACGACTGTTCTGTTCCTTCCCTCCCTACACCCTGAGAGACAAGTCCTGGGACAGGCTCCAAAGGCTTGACCACGCTGAGATGCCACATGACACTGGGAGACCCTCCCTACCCACTACCCTCCCAAAGGCTCAGGGCAGGAGGCAGAAACTATCACCAAGCTGACAGGTGGGAAAATCAATGCCTGGACACTGGAAGCAAACTGCTCAGGCACAGAGCAAGCTGAGGCAGCCAATCGGGGGTCCTGGCAGTTCAGCCGGGTTCTCTGCAGCAGGGTCTCCCAAGAGGCTGTGTGCATGAAACCTGGGGCTGAGGGCAGCCTAATCCACTGGGAAGGACTCCAAGGGAACTGTGTGGGGAAGACAGCTCTCCCTTTCCTGAGGACGCAGCCCCTCCTGGCCTAGGTTGGGAAACCCAAGGCCTGGATTCCCGTTCCGGCCTGACACACAGCCCTTAGAGCCCTGTCCCTTCTGGCTGGGCCTTTCTAGTCTGGGGTTGGTCTGGCTTAGAGAATGCCCTGGGGACCTGTGAGCTCTCGAAGGCCATGGGAGACGGTATGGGACACCTGTGCTGAGGCCACATGGGGAGTTCGGGAGGTAGAACTTTCCCGATGGCTGTGGCAGGTGTGTGAGTGAGGGGACTGATGAAGAAGGCAGGTCTGTGAAGGGGAAGGAGCTCTGCCCTGGCTGGGCCATCTCTCCCCAGTTCTGGAAGAGGAGGCACACTGGTAGGTTTTCCTTAGAGAACAAGATCCCCAGGCTCTCAGGCATGAAGCAAGGCCGGCACCACATGGGAAGGGCTCCCCCAGACCTCAACCTCAGGACCCACTGTTTGAGACTCTGCACCTCCCCCACAAGACTGACATTCCTTCTCCCCCTCCCCTGGCCTCGTCCCCCGCCTGTCCAGGCCCTGTCCAGGACAGGATCCAGAGCGGCTTGACACCGACCCTGCAATTAGGAGGGCTGCTTTCATCTCCTTCCTGCACACAACCTTCCACCACACGCCAGACTGTACCACTGTTGAGAGGAGCCAGCCCTGCTAGACAAGCCAGAGGGAATGCCAGAGTTAAGAACTTGGCCTCTGGAAAGCTCTGGCCCCATGAAGAAACTCCTGGTGGAGGAGACTGTGGGGCTGGAGGGGTAGGAAGATACCACCAGATTCTTAGGGAGCAAAAGTAGGGTCCTGATGCCCACTGGCTCCCTCCATGTAAGGGGTGGAGGTGTCTTTCCCTTTAGGCCACACTAAATGTAATTTACTTTGACGGGTAAAATTTTGTCTAAGGCTGCTGCTTAGTGAAGAATCCACCAAACACATGAGAAACAGCTTCCCCTTGCTGAGGGGTCTGAGGTCCCTTTGGTGATCCAAGGGGGGCTAGCTCCCTGCTGAACCCGGCAGCCTAGCCTACCCCCTGGATCTCCTGAACCTCTTCCCTCTTTGCAGCACCAACTCCCACCACCCTCTTCCTCTCACTTGGATCACTCTGGCAGCTCTTGGCTGGGTCTCTTGCCTCAAAGTTAGCCCTCCAATCCCTTTTACACACTCTGCCTGAGTGACAACTCTAGGAACAGGGTGGGCAAACTAAGGTCATGGCCAAATCTAGCCTGTTTTTGAACAACCCACAAGCTAAGAATGTTTTGGGTTTTTTTAATTTCTAAAAGGTTGGAAAAAAATAAAATTATTATTTTGGGACGTAAAAATTCTATGAAATTCTGATTTGGTGTCTATAAAGTGTTATTACAACAGAGTCATGCTCATTCCCTCATGTACTGTCTGGGGCTGTGTTCACACGACAGTGGCAGAGTTGGGTAGCCACAAGAGAAAGTCTAAAGTATCTGGCCCTTTACAGAAAACCTTTGCCAACTCCTGTCCTAGGGCATCAATCCAGCCATGCTGCTCTCTGCTTAGGATCCTTCAGTGGCTCCCTGTGGCTCTCTACAAACTGACCCCCGTCTACCTCTCCAGCTTAACAACTGTCTAGTTGTCTGCCCACTCTGGACAACTAATCCTTCCTCAAACCTCCCACAAACCACAGCCCTGGGCGTGTCTCATGCCTTTTACCTTTACTCAGCATGCCTCTCTCCTCCAAATGGCAGTCTACCATCTCAAGACTCAGCTCAAATGCTTCCTTCTGTTTTTGTTCCCCATCCAGGGGTCCTTCCCCTAAGCATGAGGGCTAATCCGTTCGTAGCATGCCACAAAAAACTCCTGGTACAGCCCTTCAGCTTTTTTTTTTTTGCGGTATGTGGGCCTCTCACTGGTGCGGCCCCTCCCGTTGCGGAGCACAGGCTCCGGACGCGCAGGCCCAGCGGCCACGGCCCACGGGCCCAGCCGCTCCGCGGCATGTGGGATCCTCCCAGACCGGGGCATGAACGCGTGTCCCCTGCGTCAGCAGGCGGACTCCCAACCACTGCGCCACCAGGGAAGCCCCCTTCAGCTTTTAATAAACGACTAATGACCTATTTGTGCCAGTCCAAAAAATTTCATTTTATTTGTTCAGGTATGTGTCCCCCACTGGATTACTAACTGTAAAAGAACAGGCCATGTCTGTTTCCCACAGCCCTAGCACATGCTGGCATGGGTAGGGACACAAGCATTCACCAGAAGTGGCCTGCTTAGCATTCTGATTTTTCACTTGGCTGGTATTATGGAGAAAGAAGATGCCTATATATTTTCTAGCTACTATAAACTTTCAGCACCTGTAACAGACCAGGCACCTCCATGTACATTATCTCATTTAATCCTCACAACCCTGGTGAGTTAGGTGATATCTCCACTCCACCAAGCAGCAGCAAGCTGTTACGTGGCAGAGCTGGAATCTGAGATCAGGTCTCCTGCTTCCTGCTGATTTTGAGATGCTCTCAATGTACAGTTCACCCACTGAACTCACTGCTTGAAAGAAGTAACAGATGCTCATGAGCTTCCTGTTGGGTGTGGTGCCACTGACCCTCTGCTAAACGGGCTCAGATAGAGGTGGTGTGTAGCTCTCCGTCTCTTCCCTCCAGTCACCTGTTCCCACTGCTGTACATCATGTCCTTCAAGGCATATCATCTGGGTCAGGACCAAAGGGCAGCCCTGCTCTTCCTAGTAAAATTAAGTGCCAGGTTTGTGATGTCACTTCTCAATTCTCCTTCTGTTGCTCTGGGGCTTGTGGCTTGTTCTGGAGCAGAAGGAAGTTGTTGGAAGTCTGGCCTCCATGCTGGAGAAGTGCCAATGCAAAGAGAGCCAAACTAACGTAACTATGGATGTACCTGCCTTAAAAGGAGCCTGAAGAATGCTTCCAGTGGGCTGCTGACATAAGCCCTGGACTGTCCACATAGTTTTTTGAATATTCAAACAGAGGTCCAGAGCTCAGAGACAGGGAAAGCCAATACGGCTGCTGCAGGCCTGGGAAAAAGCAACAGAGGAAAGGTAAGTGTCCCAGAGACTCTTTCTCAACCAGAGAGGAGTTAGGGCTGCACTGGTCAGTACACAGAGGCTGCAGTGTGAACCTGGTAGAAGGAGGAGCTTGCTCTATGTCCTCCACCACCACAATGGATAGGCTAACCTGTCTGTCACCACACAGGCTCAGCGATGTGCTATGAGAGGCCCTCCCCCGGACTCCAGAAGATGGAATTCTGTAAAGTCACCCGACCCCTCTCCTAGGTCTGGAATTGATGGTATTGAGGACCACTAAAATAAATTCAGCTAGGTAGACCTACGAGAATTTTTGACAAAAGACTCAGTTAAGACAGCTGGGTTTAACCACATGTGTGATTCCAGCTGTGGTGTAGCAATTCAGTGTTTGGTATTTTGGATTGAGAAGTTAGCCTATGTCTTTCCAAAGATGGTGATCACTTCGGATTAAAAAAACGAGGTGCACCTGATGCTGCAGGCATTTTTAGGAGGAGGATGGATAACTGGGACAACTGAGACCATGACTAAGTGACATTTTCAGGCTAAAATTCTGGTTTGACTAAATCAAGCCCCATGTTCCCCCAACCATCAGAGCGATCACGGTGGTGGTGTGAGGAGCCTCTGCAAATACGACTGAATCACTAGTGACCGTCCAGTCAGAGACAAACTGAAACACTTTAGACAGACAGAAGAGAGGACAAGGGGATTTCTGACACTCATGCTTTGGATGTATCAGTTCAAGACAGTATGTGAGCTCTGAGTCCACCAGGCAGTTGGGAACAAGCATGAATTATCTGCTGGCAAACGAGTCTCCACCCCACCTAATCATTCTTTTTTCTAAGTGCATCTTGATCGCCTCAGTCCTGGACATCAAAGTAGTCAATTACTGGCTCCTTGGCTATTTTCTGTAAATTACTGCTCCCAGGATTCCTGAAAAGCAAACACAGAATGATCAATCTTTTCTTGCTTGGGGGAAACAGACTCAGGTCTTGGAAAGTTCAGGATCAGCTGATTTACCATGTGTGAAGCTTTGATAAGACAGTGGGGTCCACATGAGCTGGTAACTGTTGCAATTTGGTGATGGGCACACAGGGGTTTATATTAATATATTATATTAATACCATTCTCTCTACTCTAAACATTTTCCACAATTAAGTCTTACCAAAAAAAAAAAATACAGCAAGCAAATGAAAAAAAAAAGATAGCATGTCATAAACAGGCCAGTAACTTTACGTCCCCCAGGTGGTACTGGACACAGCTGTGGAGTAACATGAGGAAACGCAGCTTGTGCTACTGGGAGTCCAGGCCGCCTGCTTCCAGGGCTAGAGCAGGGCTGGTGCTGGGGAGCTACACGGCCCCAGGTGCTCCTGGCTGAGGCTGTGCCCAATGGGCAACACCTAGTTGTCCCATCCAGTTCCAGGGGAACACAGATGGCTAGGACGCTCATGGTGACCTTGCAAACTTCCCTACCCAGAGGTTCTGTGTAGGAGGTACTGCTAGGCTTCTGTGTGGAAGGCCAGAACAGGAGGAGGGACCCCACTGTGTTTCCCAGCAACTTCCAGCAGTGTGGCCTTCTCACAGCAGGGCAGCTGGCCCCCTCCTGGGAAGGGAGAGGAAAGGAAGGAGGGATGAAGACCCCTTTCTGCTCCTGTCTGAGAAAACACTTGCCAGATTTGCTGCTTGCCAATGTGGTTTTCTTTTCTCCTTAAATCACGAACATATGCTTTTGTTGTAAAAATGCTTCAAACCATATATAAGCAGACAGAGCAAAACATGAAAGTTCCCCCCCCTTCACTGTCAACTCCCCCCTAGAATCCCACTTCCATCTCCAGAGTAACTGTTGTGGACCACATGATGCTCCTAAATCATCTGGTGTGACAGACTGAATCCATTTCCCAGTGTCACCACCTACACTGTGGAAATTATGGCCAGTGACTGTGCTCCCTGGAGGGGAAGTGGGCATTATAAACATCAAACTTGGGACCCCTCTGGAACGAGCATATGTGTCTAATATCTCAGTCAAACCTTATGTATCTGAACAGAGCACCCCAAAGCCAGGCCCAAGGAGGCCACCAATGGCTGGTGCAGCCCAGGGAAGTTCAGCCCCTGCTGGCTTCTCTGAACAGACAGGGCTCTTTGGAAAGCAGCTGAAGAATCCTTACTTGTCTGTCTGATGTCTATGATGAGGAATCGGTGGTGGAGGCCGTGACTGTGTCTCCTTTTCAACTACACCTGTCAGCGTGGTAGGAGGACAAATAGACTTCCCTCTGATAAAAGTAAGAACACAAAGTATTGAAAAGTTAGAACTGTCTGTGGAGAGAGGCAGACAGCTGGAAATCCAGTCTGAGACTTTCACTGTGACACTGTGGAGCACTCTCTGGTATGACCCGTCTCCTCTCAGGCACGGTCAACTTTGTTTAACCCTTGTCCCTTTCACCCACCTCTGCTGGGCCTGCTACCTGCTTCCTCTCATCTCACACTTGAGTTTTCTTTGTTGGGAGGTTCTTCCGACTCCCCCTGGTTCTGACAGTGATCTTAGGTCCTACTGTCCCCTCCTGGCCCACACGACCGCCTTGGTTTCCTCTAATGGCAAACACTGTTTACAGAAGATGCCTTGAGTCACAGGTCAGCATTCTTTCTGTTTCCATCATGCCAGGAGGACACAAGGGAAAAAGGGACAGATGTGATGGGCAGGTACCCACTCCAGGCCCTCAGGGTCTGATGTGGATTGTATCCTTTAGGTGTGTCTGGCCTGAGGACTGAGGCATGGGCTTTACTTTCTGGTCTGGACCTTTAGATCAGTCATAATGGCTGGCCCAGAGGCAGACTTTTCACCTCATCTTCCAAGGAAGGAAGGAAGGAAAGCAAATATTGACTAGCCCCGTTTCCCAGGTCCAGCTTGCTCCACTGAGCAGTTCCTTCTGTAATGGCAAGATTCACCCACCTGAACGCAGTGACCACGACGTTGCGCTTTGGTTCGCTGTCATAGCTCATGCTCTCCAGGCCGTACACTTGGGCCAGGTCGTGGATGATCCGGCGGTGGTCTCTGTTCATGGGAGGGAAGCAGTGGCTCTTCTTACTATTCTTTCCCTGTATTGAGGGAAAAGATGACTGATTGATAAAAATCATCTTGAAAACATGATATGTCCACAGAGGTCCTTCCCACCATCCCAGAACAGCCTGGGTCAATAAAGAGACAGTTGAGTTTTGGAGGCCCACAGCACACAGCATTTCACTGACTGCTAAGCAAGCGAGGCTGTGGGAGGATGAGGGCTGATGCACTTCCTTCATCTCCTCTGTGAGCCACATGGTAGCAGTTGGCCGGGGTTAGAGGAACAGAGGGCAAGTAAACTGAGACTTACACGGACAGTGCAATGGTTCCTCCCGTGGGGCCCGTAACTGGGGAGTGAGTGATGTTCCCAAGAAATGACTAAATAAATTGAAGACTTATAAACAAGAAAATCTCACTTCCTATAAAAAGTACATTCTACGTTAAAAATCATGAGTGTACAGATACAGACATGCAAGCACAGAAATACATTTGCTCAGGCTTCCTAGTTAGGAGGGGAACAATGGTCCCATTTTCTCCTCTGTGTTAGTATCCTGCTGGGAAGTGGGAATAGAAGGGAAGGGGATGACGGGATGGCGGGAAGGAAACCCATCTTACAAGATGTGGAGCTAAAGTAGCCACCTTGCCCTCACCCACAGGCCCCTGAATGAAGAGGGAGCCACCGAGGGGCTGGCTGCCTCCAGGACAGCTTCACTCTCTTGAAGGAGTCTGTGCCGCTACCCATTCAACTTTTCATCCTCGCCCAACTGTTTCTCTCCTGCCTTTGGGGCACTAAGAACCAGTGTGTCCCATTATACAACAGCCCTTCAGAGATCTGAGGACCGAGCATGTCTTCCTAAGTATCCCTACTGAATCTCTTTCGTCCAGAGTTTCTTCACCCATTCTTAGGCATGGAGCTAGGATTTTTATTTACATTTAATATTATTGCAGGTATCTTTTCTGAACCAGGACAGGGTTTCCATGGATGTTATAAATGGATGGGCTTTTGGGAAAGATAAGGATCCTCAAGGCAGCTGTGACTTTTTCCTATAACTACTTTATACCGACAGTGTTTCTGGGACTTGACATTTTTATCAAGCTGGCCTTAGAGACATGTACAGCTGGATGTTTTGACTTCAACCTTATTCACGGCCTCCACAAGGGCTTCCATTTCCTTCTCAATGTCACTGACAAACTTTAAGTCTTTCCTGTAATGAGAAATAACCACAGTTAATTTCATTTGTTTCTGATCTTCTGAGAATCCCTTCTACCCACCCTCTGCCTATAAAGTGCAGGCAGTGGACAGTGTGGGCAGAAAACCTGCAGAGGTCAGGAACTGTCAGATAACAGAAGGTTGAATGTGATGGAACAAAGGAAGAGAAAGTAAGAAAACAAATATGAGAAAAGGGAAGATGGAAGGAGAACTAGCCACCAGAGGGCCAGGAGACTGGAGGAAAATAAGACTTTTTACCACCCAAGTGAGGACCACCCATGTGATTAAGACCTGGGCAGACAGAGGTGGAAGGTAACCAGAGATCCTTCAATTCAGGCTAGTCCAGCCCTTGGGGGGCCCTAATTCCTACTACAGGGCCTGTGCGCACGCGCGTGCGCGCGCGCACACACACACACACACACACACACTCTTTCTCCCAGTTTTGAGAGACCAAGAGAAGGATTTTTATTAAACATCATATAATCCCTTACAGATATATAAACTGGCTCAGTCACAGAGGACTGCATATTAGTTACTACATCTTAAAAGATCACTCTGGTAAGCCACAATTAAGAAAGTAGGTAACAACTTACATACCTAGCATCTTCTTTCAAACTGTCACTGAATTTTGACCCTGAAGAACGTACGTTGAAAGGATCAGAATCATCACTGATATGAAATGCCTCTGCTAACCGCCTGAAAGTGAGGGAGAAGTAAGTAAATGAAAGGAAAGGAGGGGGAAGAAAACTATCTCATAGCAACAGAGTGCCCCCCAGGTCCTAAGTTCTTTATACGTTAATGATCTCATTTCAATAAACCTAATTATTAAGGAGAATAAGAACAACTTGGGACAAGATATTGAATTGTCTTCAAAGAACAAAACAAATAAGACAGATCTAGATGGTTCTGAGCAAGCTGTAGGCTGACACTGGGGACTTAGATTGTAAGGTGAAGAGAAGGCTGAGGGAGGGAAAGCACTGGGGATGGTCAATGGGGGATGACTTCCTCTGAGGTTTCACCTAAACATCAGATACATAGACAGATAATATTAAAATTAATATCACTTTAGAAAATAAAGAATTGCATTTACAACATAAGCTCTGCATTATTTTTAATGTATTTCCTTTCAGATTTTTCCTCTGTAATTTTTTTTTTTTTTTTTTTTTTTTTTAAATTTATTTATTTTTATTTTTGGCTGTGTTGGGTCTTCGTTTCTGTGCAAGGACTTTCTCTAGTTGTGGCAAGTGGGGGCCACTCTTCATCATGGTGCGCGGGCCTCTCACTGTCGTGGCCTCTCTTGTTGCGGAGCACAGGCTCCAGACGCGCAGGCTCAGTAGTTGTGGCTCACGGGCCCAGTTGCTCCGTGGCATGTGGGATCTTCCCAGACCAGGGCTCGAACCCGTGCCCCCTGCATTGGCAGGCAGATTCTCAACCACTGCGCCACCAGGGAAGCCCCTCTGTAATTTTAAGTAGTTGCAATCAGTGTATATAAAACTTTGAATCTTTTTTCACCTTATTATTATGTGATTAGCATTTCTCATATTACTATTTGATTTTCACACTCCCTGTATTAATAGCTGCATAATCTTCTAATTATATATATCCCACAATTTACTTAAACAGTCCCCATTTAGGTTTCTTTTATTTGTTTTTTCTTGTCTTGCTCTTTTTCTTTTTTCATTTTTTTTAAAATTTATTAAAAAATTTTTTATATCCCATTTAGGTTTCTTCAACAGTTCTCCAGTTTCTCAATATTATAAGTAACACAATATCTCTGAAGAAAAAGCTTTTGAGATTCTTTTTCTGGAAAATGTTTCCAAGGTGTGGGATAACTGGGTTAAATGGTATGGACATCAGACCCTTGATCATCGTGGTCTAAGGGCTCCACAGCGCTGCTGCTGTTTTGACCAGCAGTATGTGAGTTTCGTGGCACCTCACCAACATCCAGGTATGTATGTCGGTTTTTGTTTGTTTGTTTGTTTTTTTTAAGATAGATACAATTGAGCTTAGCACTTAGTACAATTTTCTTTTACACAGAGATAGGGGTCTCTTATATGCTTCATGCCCATAAGAATTTGGTTTACTGTTGCTAGATTTTCTAATTTTTTAAGAGGTTTAATTTTCAAATTTTTAAGAGAATTGCTAGGGGGGAGATATTTCGATGTTTTGATTAGTTGGCCACTAATTCAAACACAAACACCAATAAAACATGTCTGTGGGATGAATATGGCCAGCCAGTTTTTCATTTTTGCAATGGAGCATATATTTGCAACTTTATTTTTTATTTATCTATTTTTTATTTTGGCTGTGCTGGGCCTTCGTTGCTGGCTTCTCTCTAGTTGCAGCGCACAGGCTCCAGAGCGCGCGGGCTCAGTAGCTGTGGTGCGTGGGCCCCAAAGCACACAGGCTCAGTAGTTGCAGTGCGTGGGCTTCTCTCTAGCTGCGGCATGCGGGTTTAGTTGCCCCACGGCGTGTGGGAATCTTAGTTCCCCGAACAGGGATTGAACCCATGTTCCCTGGACTGGAAGGCGGGTTCTTAACCACAGGACTACCAGGGAGGTCTCTATTTGCAAGTTTAGATGGCATTTTCCTTTTCAATTCACATTTTTTTTTTCCTTAGGTCTGTGAGTATTTAAGAAGAATCCTTACATAAAGGGTCATTATGTTATCATTCAAAGATCGAGGAGAAATTCAAAAGGCTTTCAGAAATAGCTAGTTCTAATTAATAACTGACATTTGCCAAGCATCTACTATGGTTTAGGCTTGTGCCAAGAGTTTTATGTATATCTTCCTTAATTTAATGTATAATCCTCATAACAACTCAGGGAGGTAGGTACTATTATTGTCACCATTTCCCCAAATATTTAAGAAAATTAAGGCTTGGAGAGATAATGTGATTTGCCCATGGTCACATTGCTAATTGATTTGTGAAGCTAGGATTCAAATCTGGGCAATCTAAGCTAGAGCTCTGGCTGGCTCAACTACCATGCGATACTGTCTCAACTACATAAAGGTGCATTTCCATGTTTTTGAGACCTTCTGTGTATTCACCACAGCATTTCTGAATATTCAGGACTCTTAGTTCACATTTTGAAGTGGAGAACGATGTTACAGTCCTTAAGGGACAAGAGTTTTGAATAGCAGTTATTACAAAATTACCACAAGGGTCAAACCAAGGGAATTTGGGCAGTGCTATTAATCATCATGTTACCTTCTATATATTTAGCCACCTAAAGAGGTATTGTTAACAACTGTTGAAGGTCAAACTTCTAGGGAAAACAAGACTGCACTTTGTCTGCATTTGTCTGTTTCTGCTTAACTTTTTATCTTGAAAAATTTTCAAAGAAAGGTAAGTTCCAAGAATATCACAATGAACTCCTACATACTCTTCAGCTAAATTCTCCAAATGTTAGTATTTTCAGAGATATACCTTTAATCTTTGTTGGAACCAGAAAATTTGCCAGTCATTGAATAAATGCCCCTTAATCTGATAAGGAGTATACTCAAATAACTTACAGCAAACATCATACATAGTGGTGAAATACTTAAAACTTTCCCTATGAGACTGGAGATAAGTTAGAAATACCTATTATCACCACCCTTCATTCAACACTGTACTGGAGGACAGCCCTGGTGGCACGGTGGTTAAGAATCTGCCTGCCAATGCAGGGAACATAGGTTCAAGCCCTGGTCTGGGAAGATCCCACATGCCACGGAGGAACTAAGCCCGTGCGCCGCAACTACTGAGCCTGCGCTCTAGAGCCCCTGAGCCACAAGTACTGAGCCCGCGTGCCACAAGTACTGAAGCCCACATGCCTAGAGCCCGTGCTCCACAAGAGAAGCCACCACAATGAGAAGCCCGCGCACCGCAACGAAGAGTAGCCCCCGCTCACCGCAACTAGAGAAAGCCTGTGCACAGCAATGAAGACCCAATGCGGCCAAAAAATAAATAAATAAAATTAATTAACAAACAAACAAACAAAAAACACTGTACTGGAGGCCTAGCCAGTGCAATAAGGCAAGAAAAAGATAAAAGTTAAGAATTAGAAAGAAATTAGAAGAGGACATGATTGTGTACATGCAAAATCTAAAAGAAGCTAAAGATAAACTACTAGAAATAAGTAATTTAGCAAGGTTGTGAATACAGGTCAACAAATATCAACTGTATTCCTATATGCCAGCAACAAGCAATTAGAGAATTAAATTTTAAAAGTGATACAAGAAAAAATACCAGTTATAATAGCATCAAAATACATCAAATAGCAAGGAACAAAATCTACTGAAAGATGTACAAAATCTATATAAAGAAAACTATAAAATATCATTGAGAGAAAACATGACTAAATAGAAGGATATACTTTGCTCATGGATTAGAGGCCTCAATATTATAAAGATCTCAAATCTCTCCAAACTGAACTATAAATTAAATACCAGCTCAATCAAAATCCCAGTAGTTTTTTTTTTTGCAAATATTGATAAGCTATTTCTAAAATTTAAATGGACATGCAAATGGCCAAGAACAGCCAAGACAATCTTGGAGAAAGACCATGTTTGAAGAGACATGCTACCAGTTATAAAGGTACAGTAATTAAGATAATGTGATACAAGCGCAATGGAATAGAATGAGCTCAGAAATAACCCATACACAATATGAATACTTGATTTAAGACAAAGGTGGCACTGCAGAGCACTGGGAAAAGGATTTCTTGATAAATGATGTTGGTCAAATGAATATTTGTATGGAAAAAATGGAATCATGAACGCTCCTTATACCATGTTTAGAAAAAAAAAATTGGTCCAGGTCAACTATAGATCTAAACGTGCAAAATAAAATAAGGCTCCTAGATAATAACACAGAATATCATCACGACCTCAGGATAGGCAAATATTTCTTAAACAAGACATAAAAAGTACTATTCACTAAGGAAAAGACTGATAAACTGGACTACATTAAAATTAGAAACTTCCATTTATCAAGACACCAGTTAGAGAGTGAAAAGTAAAGGCACAGAGTGTGAGGAAAACAATATATAAAACAAAGGACTCATATCCAAAATATATACAGAATTCCTAGTAATCAATATGAAAAAGACAGATGATACAATTAAAAAAATAAGCAAAGACCTGAAGAGGTACTTCACAAAAGAGGATATCCAAATGGCCAACAAACATATGAAAAGGTGCTCAACCTCACCAGTCATCAGACAAATATAAATTAGAAGCTCAATGATATCTAGTTATACATCTACAAAAATGGATTAAAATGCAAAAGACGGACAATTCCAAGGGCTGACACAAACAGAGAGCAACGGAAAATATGACCCTACTCGTGGGAGCGTAACTGGTACAACCACTTTGGACACTGTTCGGCAGAATCAATTAAAGCTGAAAATATGCATACCCTATTAATCAGCAATTCTACTCCTGAGTTTATATCCAACAGAGATGAGTACATATATATAGCAAGGCAAGTATAAGGATATTCTTAAAAGAGCATTATTTGTAATAGCCCAACACTGATAACAACACATATATCTATAAACTATAGAAAAGATAAATGATGATAAATTAATACAATAAAATATCATGCCGAAATGAAAATTAACAGAATGTTGCTACATGTAACAACAGGAATGAATGTCACAAATGTAATGAAAGAAACCAGACAAAAATAATACAAACAATATGATTTCATCATTTACATAAAGTCCAAAAGCAGACAAAAATAATCTAAACTGTTAGAAGTCAGGATAGAGGCTATATCTCAGTGGAGTGTAAGAGTGGGTTCTGGTAGTTTTCTATCTCTTGACCTTGGTGCTGATTATACCACTGTATTCCCTTTGTGATGACTCACTCATCACTATAGTTCTGATCTATATGAAGTACATTATACTTCAACGTAACAGTTCATTAAAAGAATTTTAAGTCTCTTGTCTCCATTGGAATCAGGAAGTCTGCCAGTCTCTGAATTAGTATGCTTTGGAGCATGTGATGTTTATACTTGCCTGAAACCACACAAGCTCATGTTTCAGAAATATGCTGAAATCACCTAACTGGTTTATCCTCAGACACTTCGATTCTTGATGATTGAATTTCTCCTGCTCCCCAACAGCAGCAAAAGACTCAGAGCAGGTGCTGAATGAATGAAGGGTTGCTCCCTCCCACTAATTTCACAGAGCTCAAGGACAATTAGATAAACAGCAGTTGAAACTACTTACTTTCTCCTTTCCAAGGCTGAACACTCCTCATCACACTCCAGCCTTGAGAAGCAAATGAAAAAAAAATTAAGTCAGGGTACAAGTTTCACAGCTCCTGCTCAGCAATAAGTTCTTAGATGGTCAACCTGGAGACAGAACAGACTGGCCAAAACAATGGCTGGATGAGGTCCTTCTCAAGGACAGATGCGCAGGCCTCTGAGTTACGGGAGACTAGGAGTTCTGAGAAGGGCTTCAGAGTGTCCCCTGGCTGCTCAGCCCCCAAAATGTTCCCGGCGCCCCCGCGACAACCCCACCTCCCTCTCTCGACACAGCAAATCACTGTTCTCTGTTCTCCTGTGGGTTGGAATAGACACGTCAAGGTCTCTGCTTCCTCTGGCTACTGTCTGCAGTGAGGCCCAGAAAAGCCTCCTCTGGTCTTAGCTGTATCCCGAGTAGGACTCACTGCATTGGAGTGGGTGTGGTCTCTTAATATGAGATGTCTGTTGAACACCTACTGTGTGTGCAAGGCTTTCCTGTTGCAGAATGACACAAATGAATGGTCCCTGCCCTTTGGAAATTAAGTCTAATGGGAGAAAGAAGGCACAGCTACCCATCTAAAAAATTACCTGGCTTGGTGAATTTCCTTCTTAGTAATTAACTTGCTGATTTCCACTGAATCTCCAAGCTGCATGTCTGTTATTTTGGAGGCCATGGAAATAGCAGCTATTCTGAAGTATAAAAAAGAAAGGGAAGAAAGGCATTGCAGTTTCACAAGAACCTCCCCATACCAGGCACACAGAACACTTCTTTCAAGGCAAATCTACCACTCGACAATCTGTGTGGCCTTGGAAGCCCATCTATTATGAACTATCCACAAGTTTATGTGGTATCTCCTCGATTAGATGCTAAGCAGCTCCACAGGAAATGAGGTAATCCATTCCTCAGTACCCCCTTGAGCATCCGGGCCAATGCCAGGCACTCAGTGTGTATTCAAACACAGTCAATCTGATGTCTGCATACTCCTAAAGTCCCATCTCCATGGTGCATCTCTGCATCTATTCGTCCATCCATCCCTAAACACCTCCACTTCTGTACGGTGTGACCACACAGGTCCCAAGATTTCAGGAGGCTGCAAAGACAACTCACAGAACAGTCAGAACCCCCCAGACCACAGCCAGAGTGCAGGACCTGGTCCTGGCTGTGCCCCAAGTGGTGGAACGCTGAAGCAATGCACGCAACTTCAGGACATCTTCCCTTCTGATCTCATGGTGTCATAAGACCAGAAGGGAGAGAGAGAGGAAGGAGGAGGAGAGGAGAGAAACAAAAAGGTTATTTCACAGATTAAAGTTAGGGAAGGTAAGGTACATAAAGCAGTACTTTTTCTTTTAACCAGAAAAACTAGACTCAAGAAAATTTATTTTAAAAACCTTCCTTAAAAGTTGCAAAGGTCCTACAATAGACTCCTGTATACCCTTTATCTAGACCCACCAATTGTTAACATTTAAGTAGCACTAACCTTTGATAAGTACTGGATGCTTCAGAGCAAATCATGATTTCTTTTCTTCGTCCACATTCACACTGCAGCTCTATCTGAAATAAGATTAACATGTAGCAACTTTCAGCCCACGGTAAATATGTGAATGGGCAGGTTTCACTTTTAAAGCCTCTCTCAAATCAAACCACAGCAAGAGAATAGAGAGACAGTGAGTGGCTACCCTCCAAGATGGAGGAGCTAACCACACATGCAAACTGACAACGTGGTGCTTGACATGCTAGGAGGGAAATGTCCAGTCGACAGCGCCCCTTCCTGGGAATGACTTTTGTCCTTCATCCTGCCTGAAGGGGCAGGCCTAGAATGAAGTTTTTACCACTGAACCAGAGGTGTAGACACTTGACCCAGGACCAGCCAAGGTCTAATCGACTCCACTTCATCCCTCTGCTTTCACCTCCTCGCGGGGGAGACACTGCTTAATCCCTTAGACCAGGTAAGCCCCTCACTCAAATGTTCTTGTGGCAGCCCCTACAAGGGGGTAACTACTCCTTCATGACATTACCACAGTCACAGTTAATTATCTGAGGAATTAATTAGTATCTGTCCCTCTAATTAAAGGAACCACGTGTCCACTGTTCACTGGTGGAGCCCCAGCACCTACCACAGCATTACATCTTACACAAAATAGACACTTACGTATTTGTTGAATAAGTGGAGGGGACAATCAGAGTCTCTCTTGAGAATCTGATCGAAGGGAGACAGAAACTGGTCAGGTGGCAGTGGGTACTTTCTGAATTAAAAGACCATCTCAAGCTTGGCAGATAGAAGTCTGTACAATTTACTCCACCCTTCTCTTGTTAACTTAACTTGCAGTTCCTTGCAACCAAAGACCCCTGGTAAGGATGTGTGCCCAGGTGCCACTGTAGGCAGTTCTGGACTCATCAGCAGCCCCAGAACCATAGTCAGTGCCCCACCAGGAGCCAGGATTACTCACCCTGGCTTTGCAAGCAGTCACAGGGCAGGGTGAGCTGAGGTGGCAAGGTGCCATACATGGGTGGCCACAGTCAGCTCTGGAGATGGTGCAGGGCTGCTTGCAGACCTCATCCACAAGACACTCTCCTTTGTGACAGAGTCTCTGACACCTGTGCATCCCACACGGTAGCATGGCACCGCAGGGTAATCCGCAAGAGATATCAACCAGGTGACAAGGGATGTTGCTTCGTAACTAGGAGAGACAGAAGTAGCCAGATTCTCATCTCCATGCAGGATTTGGGGTGGATTTTTAACTTCTTACTTAAACATTTCTGAACTTTCAAAAAGAGCATGTTTTTAAAAAAATTATTTTTATCTGAAACAAAAATCAGGCTGTTTTTCAAAGTCTGAAAGGTTAGTTTGAAAAGAAAACAAACCTGAATCTTATTTAATAATGCTTGTTATGGGACTTCCCTGGTGGCTCAGTGGTTAAGAATCTGCCTGCCAAAGCAGGGAATATGGGTTCGATCCCTGGTCCAGGAAGATCCCACATGCCGCGGAGCAACTAAGCCCGTGTGCCACAACTACTGAGCCTGCACTCTAGAGCCCACGTGCCACAACTACTGAAGCCCGCGCGCCTAGAGCCCGTGCTCCGCAATAAGAGAAGCCACCGCAGTGAGAAGCCCGCGTACCACAACAAAGAGTAGCCGCCGCTCGACACAACTAGAGAAAGCCTGCGCGCAGCAACAAAGACCCCATGCAGCCAAAAAAAAAAAAAAAAAAATGCTTGTTATGATCTAAAAGGATTTGTTTTAGCAGCTGAGTGTGACTTGCAACATAAACTTCCCAAGGCTGGTAACAAGCATGTGAAACCAGATAACTAGGGAGTTTCTGAAAATTTTATGACTCACTGGGAGGATCAGGTGACCTTTTCCCTCTGCAAACAGCTAGGGCACTGAGTTCACAGAAATCCTGGGGGTGGGGGCACCCTTGGCTCATCGTTTCAAGACTGCTTGCAGGGCTGTTTTATGTAATTAATTACTCAACTCTCCTCACATCTCCCAACCCATGATCTCCACAGTTTTAGACAGCTCTGTCATTAAAAAAATTAAGAGGCAACAGGCCGTGGACCAACCAAATCATTTTTTTTTCTTGAGAAATTGCCTCCATTCAGGATTCTTCACTCCACGAAAAAGATGCTGGAATTTTATTCCTGTGGAACCAAAGGTTACTCTTACATATTCACTCAAATTCTTTTAAGAACCCTCAAAATGAGGAATATACTTCGACTCTGGTGACACATAACTTGTACTCTTGAAAAGAGGCCCACAAAGCCTAGGACGTACATGCTTTGGAATCAGTATTTTGGTAGAATGTAGTTCCCAGTCATTAAACACTCACCTACTCCACCACTGGGATAATTTGTGCACATGCTATGCTCTCTGTTGTCCCCTCCCCACATTACTTGCCTATCTTCTTACTGTCCTTTAGGATGTTACTTATGCTACTTCCTCCAGAAACACCTGGGTAAGGGGGCCCCTTATATCCCCTTCAGTACTCTGTACTTCCCACACTACTGTACATTTTTTTTTTCCAGTATTTATTTATTTGGCTGTGCCAGGGCTTAGTTGCGACATGCAGGATCTTTTAGTTGTGGCATGCATGATCTAGTTCCCCGACCAGGGATTGAACCCGAGCCCCCTGCATTGGTAGCACAGAGTCTTAACCACTGGACCACTAGGGAAGTCCCATACACTACTGTACTTATAATCGACTGTTTACACGTCTGCTTCCCACCTCAGAGTAAAGGCTCCACAAGGGCAGGGGCGGCACCTGTCTTGTTCATTTCTGAATCACCCAAACCTAGCCTGTTACCTAGTACATAGCAGGTACGCAGTAAGTATTTGTTGACTGAAATCCAGCAACACAAAGATGACACATGGACGTCTTAGAATGGTTACTCTCAGAGGAAGTGAGATTTTTAGAGGAAGAATAAATACCAAGGATTATGACTTGAGAACCACTGACAGGAAATAAGTGGAGAAAAATATGTCCATCAAGATAAGAATACCGGGGCTTCCCTGGTGGCGCAGTGGTTGAGAGTCCGCCTGCCGATGCAGGGGACACAGGTTCGTGCCCTGGTCTGGGAGGATCCCACATGCTGCGGAGCGGCTGGGCCCGTGAGCCATGGCCGCTGAGCCTGCGTGTCTGGAGCCTGTGCTCCGCAACGGGAGAGGCCACAACAGTGAGAGGCCCGCGTATCGCAAAAAAAAAAAAAAAAAAAAGATAAGAATACTGAAAGCATATTGTCATAGTTGTCAGGAGTTTCAAGAAATGTTGGCCAACATGTTACAAAGTAAAAAAAGCAGGTTACAAAACAGTATAATCTTCATAGAGTAGGGGAAAGAGTGTATCACACATGCCTGGAAGTCTATACACCAGGATGTTAGGAGTATTTCTTTCTGCATAGCAAAACTGTATTATCTTAATCGTCTACAATGAATATGCATTTTTAAAATAAACAAATCTTTTTAAAGTGTTTCAAAGTGTCTGTAGTCAGCGGTGCCAAATATAGCTTAGAAACTAAGAATAAGGATGAAAGTCCTTCATGGTAATGGCAGCGATTAGCCTGGAGGAAGGTGTATGGCCGATCAGTCAGGATGGAAAGCTGCTTAGGGAGTAGAGAGAAGGAATGGTGGCAACTGGTGGAGAGCCCACTCTCACTCTTGGGACATTCTCACTGTAACACCTTTCCCCAGACTAGCAACCCCTCCCCATGCTGGCTAACCTAGAAGTTGTCTCTGAACACGGCTCATGCTCTCAAGGCCAACTGGCTGAGTTTCATTTGATTGTAACCAGATTAAAAATGAGAGCAGGGACTTCCCTGGTGGTACAGTGGTTAAGAATCTGCCTGCCAATGCAGGGGACACGGCGGGTTTGAGTCCTGGTCCAGGAAGATCCCACATGCCGCGGGGCAACTAAGCCTGTGTGCCACAACTACTGAGCCTGCACTTTAGAGCCCACGAGCCACGACCACTGAGCCCGCACGCCACAACCACCGAAGCCCGTGAGCCTAGAGCCCATGTTCCGCAACAAGAGAAGCCACCGCAATGAGAAGCCCGCGCACCGCAACGAGGAGTAGCCCCTACTCTCACCGCAATTAGAGAAAGCCACCGCAACGAGAAGCCCGCGCACAGCAATGAAGCAGCCAAATAAATAAATTTTTTTAAAAAAAATAAAAAAAATAAAAATGAGAGCAGAATAGATTCAGAATGCTACCTACTGTATGATTCCATTTATGTGATATTCTGAAAAGGCAAAACTACAGGGGCAGACAACAGATCATTGGTTGCCAGGGCCTGGAGGTAAGGGGAGAGTAACTATGAAGTGGCCCAAAGGAATGTTTGGGGGTGAATGAATGCTCACATCTTGACTGTGGTGGTGGTTACGTGACTGTACGAATGCTTTTGTCAAAACTCATATACTTGTACACTAAGAAGGGTACATTTCATTTTATGCAAACTATACCTTAATGAAAAGAAAAAGAAAAGAAAAACAGTGGCAACAGCAAATCTCTGCTTCTTGGAGTATATTTATTTTGAGAAACAATGAGGCTAACACTCTAAACGAAATCCAATCATAAATCTCTGGTTGGAACAATGAACACTTGAGAGAGAAAACTTACCTCATGTTTGCCCATGCACCACTTCTGAGTTAGAAAAGTACAAGGGGGACACTTGTCCTCACTATGACAAGAATGATACACTGTAGAAAGAGAAAGGTAAAATTAGGAGTAATGTTTAAAATTAGGAATAATGTTTAAACATAGACTACTACACATATTATAATGGTATATGACATGGAACTTTTAAATTTCAGAGCTGAGTACTTTTTAAAATGGTCACTGGAAAGTAAAAGTAGTTGGCTTTATATTAAAGTGTTGAAAGATGAACATGAGTGAGAAAAAGAAACCCAACCGAGGGGCGAGAGGCACAGAAGCAGAGTAGGAGGCAGTTTTTCTACTCTGTCTCCTGTGGCACTGCCACATGGTCTGTCCACATTACTCAGTCATTCTTTTGGTCCTACCTTACACAGCAACTGCTCCCTTTTGTTCAGACATCTTTGTTATCTCATCTAACATGCTTCCTCTGACTCCTTTCAATTTCCTTACTGCCTGGAAGAGGCAGTTCATTCAAACTCATCTCCTACAACAAAGCATTCCTTGGCTGACCACACCCTGCCCTGAGCGCTCTTGCTCTCCCTGACGTCTTAGTTCTTACACAGATGGCTTGCTGCCATGCTATCTGGCCCTTCTTCATGTATTGGCTGGTTGTGTCAAATGTTTTCAACTACCATCTTCTTCCTCTCAGAAACAACAGAACAACCTCAAGGCCATGGGCTATTTTTCCTTCCTCTGATCCTCCCTCTATGTCTGACACCGTGCTGGATATACAAGAAACACTCAAGAAAAGTTAAGTGAATGCTGAATGAAAGCAGGCTAAAACAAAACAACTCACAAATAGTTAAGTCCTCACTATGGACATCAATCAGCAGGATTTGGACTTCATTTGTAACATCTACAAGTGACTATAAAGGAAGTGAGTACAAGCGAGTGGGTGACATCTGTTTGGACATTAACTTCATGCTGGTGTGAACACCATAGCAAGTGCTTGCAAACTAAGCTGGGAGGGCTGCCTTAAGGTCTCCAGGAAAGGAGGGACTTTTCACTTCATGAGGAATTTACTTAATTCTTTTTCACTCTATTAACTTAAAAAATTGAGAACTGCTTGTCTATTTGTCAGACTAAATCATATGGCCAGATTTATTGTAAGTATCAAATCCAGTGACTTAAATTATATCAGGTTTGCCTCTGGGACTTGGTAAAATGAAATGATAGGGCTAATATGGTCCTAGAGGAAGCCAGTGACTAGACTGGACAGAAAATGGGTGATGTCAAGTAGTTATTTACCTGGTGCCTACAGCAGTCTATCACAGAAAAACTGGAAACAAATGTCCAGCAACATGAAACTGACTGAATCAGTTATGGCCCATCCATGTAACAGGACACTCCACTACCATCTAGAAAAATATTCACTGATAAAGAGATAGATTAAAATTACAATAATAAGAGGGGAAAATATCTAGTTAAAATAAATTCATTAGGATCTCACTTTTATTTTAGGAAAAAAAATGCAAATATATATTTTTGCCCATGGAAAAAGGCCCTGAAAAATATACACTAGAGCGTAATTCCTAAAAGGTGACATGAGAGATGATTTAATTTCAATCTTTTGACTTTATCTCTATTTTCTTTCTTTCTCTCTTCCTTTTTATGTAATAAACATATATTGCGTCTACAACAACAAAACCGAATTACTTTTAACTTTACAAAAAGATGCTTAACTTTGAAATATGCACCAGAAGTGGAGGCCACAAAGAAAGAAGACAAGACCAGCTGGGGATTCTCCCAACCCTTTGGGTGTGTTTGACATCCACAGAGTAAAGCATTGGAAGGCACTGTGATTCCCAGCTGTGGCCCAGATCTCAGACCCATCTTCACAGAAGCAGCCCCTGAGCACAGGGAACAAGGAGGGGCTACCATAGTGTAACCTCAGAGCAGTGAAGACCATCATGCAACATCCTAAATGACACAGTGTGAGCAGGCTGTGAGGTGTGGAGGCAAGGAGACAGGACCCACCTGGATGGTCACATTCATGGACTCTGGCACAGGTCTGGGTACACTCAGGGGGCCTGGTACCACAGGGAACTGGAGGGTAGATCACTGACGCGCCACAGTGGCAGGTTAATTCATCAAAACCTGGTGAAGCAGCAGGTGAAACAAAACAACCCTTCATGAATTTGAAATGTGCACAAGATAATTACACACATTTTTTTTTGGCTTCTATTTTTAAAGGAGAATTTTTGGGGGGGCTGCTCTTTTTAAAAAGGTTTTTATTTCATTAAAGTTGAGCTGCTGGCAAAGTGTTCAATTTTTACTTGCAACAAACTTTAAGTTCATGAGTATCCCAAGACACTTTTACATGTATTTTATAAACAAAAGATCTACAGACCATCTCTTTTGACAGAACAGGAGACTTCCACTAAAAAAAGATTCTTTTTTTTTTTTTAACTTTTTGGTTAGGAAAATGGATAGAGACTATGAAAGACACAGGTAGTTAACAAACACAGAAAAATATGCTTTTGAATATAAACCTCAGAGAGCCACTGAAGCCATTAAAAAAATTCTTATAAGTATAACTGACATCTATCATGATAAAAATACGAAGTTGAGATGAAGCCGAGAGCTACATCTGAGTTCACTAGGCACAGTTCACAAGCCCAATCAAAAATGAGAATTCACATGGGGCCTCCAACAAGTGGCCCACTTTGTCAAGAGCTCTCCTAACCCTTAGACCCAAAGGGGAGCTAGCTCTTCAATCCTGGTCCTTGGTAGAGGCTGGGTCTTCGGCCATGGTTCTCAACTAGGGACCAAGAGTCAGAAAGCCGAGGCCCTCCAGGATTCCTCTACCCACTGCTCTTCTCCAGTCAGCACTCTCCAGAAAACTCTTCAGAGGCTATATAACATGGTGGAAGGAGCCCTGTAAATATAGCAGGAGACTTAGGCTTCTAGTCCTGGACCTACTTCTCACTTGTGCAGTGACTGTGGGCAGGTAACTTAACGAGTCTGAGATTGCTTCCTTTTGGTCAAATGGGGATACCAAACTTTGACCTGTCCACTCAAAAGTTTATTGTGGGGGGTGGGCTAATATATGTGAAACAGCTAGGGAAAGAGTAAGGGGCTACATAACTTGTTTCTACGGAACTCCATGTGTGTGACTTATAACAAAGCACTTAACTCCTTTTTGAAATATGGTAGGCCTAGTATTCCACAGAAGGTATGCTGGGAAACCCTGCTCTAGGCTAATCTTTTAATGTAGCAGTTCTCAAAGAGTGCTCCATTGATCCCTAGGACTCCCTGATGTTTTCAGGGAGTCCACAAGGTCAAAATTATTTTCATAATAATACTTAGATACTATTTGCAACATATACTATGTTGACATTTGCATTGATGGTGAAAAAGCAACAGCTGGTAATACTGCCAGGGCATTAGTGCAAATAAGGCAGTAGTGCCAAACTGTAACCGTTGTATTTTTCACTGCCACGTACTTAGAGTAGATAAAAAATGACAATTTCACTTAAGAAAGTCCTTGATGAAGAAGTAAAAAAAAATCTTGACCCTTAAATACATGTCTTTCTAATATTCTGTGGAACAAAATAGGGTATCTGCTTCAAGCACTTTTGTTGCACACAAAAATACAGTTGTCCCTCAGTATCCTGGCAGGGAGGGATTGGTTCCAGAACCCCCATGGGTACCAAAATCTAAGAATGCTCAAGTCCCTTATATAATATGCTGTAGTATTTGCATACAACCTATGCACATCCTCCTATATACTTTACATCATCTCTAGGTTACTAATAACACCCAATGCAATGTAAATGCTATATAAATAGTTGCCAGCAAAAAACAAATTCAAGTTTTACTTTTGGAACTTTCTAGAATTTTTCCCGTTGAACATTTTCAACCCACAGTTGGTCGAATCTATGGATGTGGAATCCATGGATGTGGAACCCTCAGATATGAACGGCTGTCTGACCTCTGGTCATCCTAAAGAACTGCAATTTTCTGAGTCGTGAGCTGAATTGTTGAATTAACTTCTTTTTTCATAACACACCGTTTTACTTGAAAAAGTGACCGACAAACTATGATTATTCAGACTTGGGTATTTTGGCAGACATTTATCAAAAATTAACAGTGAGACCATCACTTTAAGAAAACTGACTTTGCTGCCAACGATAACATTCAAGCTTTCAAGTGAAAACAGAATTTTGGAAAATATGCATTTATCACTATGAGCTTGACAACTTCCTAATACTTTTCCCCAGAGTTTTCTGATGGGATTGGTAGTATATTAATGAACGTGAGTTTTTAATATTGTAACACAAGCAAACCCCATCTTAGGATCACTGCTTACATCCCAAGTTTCATACATTCAGGAACAACAGAGGAATGACTTCTTTAAAAGTCTCAATAGCTTTTTCTGCCTGTGGATGCTGCCGAGTAAGCAATTGTGGAAGCCTGCCCCCTCTACTGCCGTCGTGTCTAAGTCAGTCTCCCAAAGAGCCTGAACAGCTGCGGAAGCTCCTCATCAGACGTTTGAGCTTTGAAACAACCGATGAGAGTCTGAGGAGCCACCTGAGCAGCGGGCAGCGCTCACAGACTGTGTGGTAACAAGGGGTCCAAACACCAGGCGCTCTAGAGGCTTCAGGTTTGTCACGTATGCCACTGCAGAGGAGGTGGATGCAGCCAGGGATGCGAGGCCACACAAGGTGGATGGAAGAGTTGGGCAACCAAAGAGGGCCATCTCAAGAGAAGATTCTCAAAGACCTAGCGCCCAACTGTGAAAAGGATTTTTGTTGGTGGCATTAAAGAAGACACTGAAGAACATCACCTAAGAGATTATTTTGAACAATGTGGGAAAACTGAAGTGATTGAAATCATGACTGACTGAGGCAGTGGCAAAAACAGAGGCTTTGCTTTCGTAACCTTTGATGACCATGACTCCGCAGACAAGACTGTCATTCAGAAATATCACACAGTGAGCGGCCACAACCGTGAAGTAAGGAAAACCCTATCTAAGCAAGAGAAGGCTAGCGCTTCATCCAGCCAAAGAGGTCGAAGTGGTTCTGGAAACTGGCGGTGGTCATGGAGGGGGTTTTGGTGGGAATGACAACTCTGGTCGTGGAGGGAACGTCAGTGGTCGAGATGCCTTTGGTGGCAGCCGTGGTGGTGGGGGATATGGTGGCAGTGGGGATGGCAGTAATGGATTTGGTAATGACGGAAGCTATTTTGGAGGTGGCAGAAGCTACAATGATTTTGGCAATTACAACAATCAATCTTCAAATTTTGGACCCATGAAAGGAGGAAACTTTGGAGGCAGAAGTTCTGGCCCCTATGGTGGTGGAGGCCAATACTTTGCCAAACCACAAAACCAAGGTGGCTCTGGTAGTTCCAGTAGCAGCAGTAGCTATGGCAGTGGCAGAAGGTTTTAATTACTGCCAGGAAACAAAGCTTAGCAGGAGAGGAGAGCCAGGGAAGTGACAGGGAAGCTACAGGTTACAACTGATTTGTGAACTCGGCCAAGCACAGCACTGGCAGGGCCTAGCTGCTACAAAGAAGACATGTTTTGGACAACACTCATATGTGTATGGGCAAAAAAACTTGAGGACTGTATTTGTGACTAATTGTATAACAAATCATTTTAGTTTCTGTTCTGTAGAAAGCGTAAAGCATTCCAACAAAAGGTTTTAATGTAGATTCCTTTTTTGCACCCATGTTGCTGATTGCTAAATGTAATAGTCCACTCATGAAGCTGAATAAATGTGTGTTTTTAAAAAATGTGCTGTGTAAAGTTAGTCTACTCTGAAGCCATTTTGGTAAACTTCACCCCAACAATGTGAAGTTAGAATTCCTTCAGGGTGATGCCAGGGCCCATTCGAAATTTATTTACAACCCGCTTGGGTGGAGAAGCCATTGTCTTCAGCTGAACTGACAGTTACTGTGTTGTGACCTGGAGTTCACCGTTAAAAGGGTCACCCAAGCAAAGTTACGAAGTTTTCTGGCTATTAATGATTGTTGGCACATCCTACGCAATATATCTAAACTGAATTATGGTACCAGATAAAGTTATAGATGGGAATGAGGCTTGTGTATCATCCATTATCATGTGTAATCAATAAATGATTTAATACCCTCTTTTAAAAGTCTCAGTATATCTGAAATACTAAGGCTTATTAATTCAGTAATCCATACCAACCTAAGAAAATCAATCACTCAGAATATATCATTTAGACTTTCTAGAAAACTCTAAATAATAAAGTATACAGTGAAGACACTCACTAGCTTGCCAGCATGTTTGGCAGTTCCCACGATGACAAGGTTCTTCACATCTATGAAGGCCACAGCGGAGTTTCCTCCCACAAATCAAAGGACACTTGTGCTCCTTATCCTAGGAGGAGAGATACTGATTGATTGATTGATTGCATGCAGGATCTTAGTTCCCCGACCAGGCATCGAACCTGTGCCTCCGGCACTGGAAGCGCGGAGTCCTAACTGCTGGACTGCCAGGGAATTCCTGAGAGATTTGTATATGTTTACAAAATTATCTCCATTTTATATTTTCCATAAACAAGATTAATAAGCTCTCCACAATTATAGATCGCATGATTATCTGGAATTAGCTTCAAAATAATCAAAGGAGGAGGAGTAGGTGGAGATGTGAATGAAACAAGATTAGTCATGACCTGATCACTACTGAAGCTAGATGTTGGGCATATGGGACTCATACTTGTCTCTCTGCTTTTATATATGTTTGAAATATTCAGTGAAAAGAGGAAGTCTTTAAGCTTTCAAACACTGGTTTATAAGTAAGTCTTGATACACAGAACAATTTCATCACTCTTCACACTGTCAATATAAATGCTAAAAATAACAATTGTGTATTATATATGTGTGTGTATATATGTACTACTTTACTATTGGTACTGTGTTACCTTGTTTACACACACACACACACACACACACACACACGATAACACAGTACCCACTGCCAGGTAGTGCTTCCTTTATTTAGTTCCACAGAAGTGAGTATTTCAGATAACTGAAACTTGTTCTTTAAAAAATGCCACACTTGGGACTTCCCTGGTGGTCCAGTGGTAAAGAATCCTCCTTCCAATGCAGGGGACGCGGGTTCGATCCCTGGTTGGGGAAATAAGATCCCACATGCCGCGGGGGCAACTAAGCCCATGTGCCACAACTACTGAGCTCGTGCACCTCAACTAGAGAGCCCATGTGCTGCAAACTACAGAGCCCACAAGCTCTGGAACCTGTGCGCCACAACTAGAGAGAGAAAACCTGCATGCCACGACTAGAGAGAAGCCCGTGTGCTGCAACAAAAAGATCCTGCATGCCTCAACAAAGAACCCACGTGCCACAACTAAAACCCGACGCAGCCAAAAAAAAAAAGAATATCCAAGAATGGAGGCCTCTCTTCTGGAAAAAAAAAAAAAAAAGCCACACTCATTTTGCCTACTGATCTGACCCATGGAATACATGAAACTTGAAGCCTGAGTTGCTAAGGCCAAGCCAGTCTGTGGGCTGGGACAGCATACAGTCTCCTGCAGATGACTACATGCTCATCCAGTGGTCTTGAGCTCTGGGGCCTGAGGCCTTCTGTCTTTCTTCTTTCCCTTCCTCCATGTTGCCATCAGCTGACTTCTTGACCTGGCTGAGACCTAAAAAGGACCAGTCTCTCTCTGGGCAGCATTGTGACTGCTGCTCAGGGGCCTCTCCCAGTGATTTCCAAATCTGGGCTGCATTCTAGATGGCTGAGGCTTCCAGAAGCCCAGCCCCTAGATGAATGCAATCTGATAGTGCCTAATGATAGGTCCACTTACCACACAGCATATCTCATTACATTTATGCCGTCCACATAACCGTTTCTTGTTACACCTCTTGTCACACATAAATGTAGCATCTGCTATGAACAATTAAGAAGAAAACAAAGTCAGAGGATATGAACATTCATTCAACAAATATTTGTGTGACTACAGGCTGAAGAAATACAAATGTAATAATGTAAATAAATTAGTTATGGTGAAAATGCATACTACTTAAATATCACTTTTCACTTGCCAGTCAAAAAATAGAAAAGAAAATAGGAAGACTACCCAAGTGCCCACTGATAGATGAATGGATAAAGAAGATGTGGAATATATACAATGGAATATTACTCAGCCATTAAAAAAAAGAAAAGAAATCTTGCCATTTGTGACAACATGGATGGGCCTAGAGGATATTCTGCTAAGAGAAATAAGACAGACAGAGAAAGACAAATACTGTATGATTTCACTTATATGTGGAATCTAAGAAACAAAACAAATGAACAAACATAACAAAACAGAAACAGCATTGTGATACAGAGAACAAACAGGTGGTTGCCAGAGGAGAGGGGGGTGAGGGGAAAAAATAGGTGAGAGGTACAAACTTCCAGTTGCAAAACCAATGATTCACGGGTATGAAATGCAGTGTGGGGAATATAGTCAATAACTAAATAATATCTTTGTATGGCAACATAATGTAACTAGACTTATTGTGGTGCTCATTTTGAAATGTATAGAAAAGAACACTATGCTGTGTAACAGGAACTAACATAGTGTTGTAGGTCAATTATACTTCAAAAACAGACAAATTCATAAAAAAGGAGATCATATTTGTGGTTATCGGAGGTGGGGGGGTGGGTAGAGGGGGAAGTGGATGAAGGCAGTCAAACGGCACAAACTTCCAGTTATCAGATAAATAAGTATTAGGGATGTAATGTACCACATGATAAATATAATTAACATTGCTGTGTGTTATATACGAAAGTTGTTAAGAGAGTGAAGTAAGAGTTCTCATCACAGACAAAAACTTTTTTTCTATTTCTTTCATTTTCCATCTATATGAGATGATGAATGTTCACTAAACTTATTGCAATAATCATTTCATGATGTATGTAAGTCAAATTATTATGCTGGGACAGGAATAAAGACGCAGACATAGAGAAAGGACTTGAGGACATGGGGAGGGGGAAGGGTAAGCTGGAACGAAGTGAGAGAGTGGCATGGACATATATACACTACCAAACGTAAAACAGATAGCTAGTGGGAAGCAGTTGCATAGCACAGGGAGATCAGCTCGGTGCTTTGTGACCACTGAGAGGGGTGGGATAGGGAGGGTGGGAAGGAGACACAAGAGGGAGGAGATATGGGGATATATGTATATGTATAGCTGATTCACTTTATTATAAAGCAGAAACTAACAAACCATGGTAAAGCTTATACCCCAATAAAGATGTTAAAAACAAACAAAAAATTATTATGCTGTACACTTTAAGCTTATACAGTGCTATATGTCAATTATATCTCCGTAAAACTGGAAGAAGAGGGGGTTTCCCTGGTGGTGCAGGGGTTAAGAACCTGCCTGCCAATGCAGGGGACACGGGTTCGAGCCCTGGTCCGGGAAGATCCCACATCCTGCGGAGCGACTAAGCCCCTGCGCCACAACTACTGAGCCTGTGTGCCACAACTACTGAAGCCCACGCGCCTAGAGCCCGTGCTCCACAAGAGAAGCCCGCGCACTGCAACGAAGAGTAGCCCCCGCTCACCTCAACTAGAGAAGGCCCGTGCGTAGCAACAAAGACCCAACACAGCCAAAAAATAAATAAATAAAAAATTTTTTAAGAAGAAAAGGAAATAGGAAGACTGATTAATGTATGGAACAGGTGAAGGTGTGGAGAAAAAGGCACATACACTTAGTGGATGGGAGAATAAACTTTTGGAGTACATATGTATCTATCAAAAATTTAAGTGGTAATTCCATTTTAAGTAATGCTTCCTACAGATACACTTTCAAAAGTAGCTAGGACACCAAAAGCACAAGCAACAAAAGAAAAATAAATTTGATCAAAATTAAAAGCTTTTGTGCATCAAAGGACACCATCAAGAAAAGACAACAACATAATGGGAGAAAATATTTGCAGATCAGTTATCTCATAAGTGTCTAGGATTCAAAATATATAAAGAACTCTTTCAACTCAATAACAAAAAGACAACCCAATTAAAAAATGGTAAAGGAATAGACTTTTCCAAAAGAAGATATACAAATGGCCAAGTACATGAAAAAATGCCCATCATTAGTTATTAGGGAATGCAAATCAAAACCACAATGATTTATCATTTCATACCCACTGAGGATGGCAATAACAGTAATAATAATAATAGTAGTAATAAAAAACAGAAAATAACAAGTGTTGGAGAGGATGTGGAGAAAATGAAACCCTCATACATTACTGGTGGGACTGTAAAATAGTGTAGCTACTATAGAAAACAATGTGGCAGTTCTTTTAAAAAAAATTCTACCCATAACCAACATATAATCCAGCAATTCCATTTCTAGGTACATAACCAAAAGAATTTACAACAGGTTCTCAGATAAAAGCTTGTGTACAAATGTTCATAGCAGCACTAGTTGCAATAGTCAAAAGAAGGAAACAAACCAAATGTCCATCAACAGATGAATGAATAAACAAACTGTGGTATATATATACAACAGAATATTTTTCAGTCATAAAGAGGAATGAAGTACTGATGCATGCTACAAGGTGGATGAACCTTAAAAACATGCTAAATGAAAGAAGCCAGAGACAAAAGGTTACATATTATATGACTTCATTTATATGAAATACTCAGAATAATTAAATCCACAGAGACAGGAAGCAGATTAGTGGTGGCCAGGGCTGGTGGGGAGGGGTGAGTGGGGAATGAAAACTTAGTAAACAAAGGGTTTCCTTTTGGGATGATGAACCCATTTTAGAATTGATAGAGGTGATGGTTTTAAAACACTGTGAAGGTACTAAATGTCACTGAATTGTACACTTTAAAATGTTTCACTGGGGACTTCCCTGGTGGTGCAGTGGTTGGGAATCCGCCTGCCAACGCAGGGGACACGGGTTTGAGCCCTGGTCTGGGAGGACCCCACATGCCGCAGAGCAACTAAGCCTGTGTGCCACAACTGCTGAGCCTGTGCTCTAGAGCCCGCAAGCCACAACTACTGAGCCCGCATGCCACAACTACTGCAGCGTGTGTGCCTAGAGCCTGTGCTCTGCAACAAAGAGAGGCCACCACAATGAGAAGCCTGCGCACCACAACAAAGAGTAGCCCCCACTCGCCGCAACTAGAGAACGCCCGCGCACAGCAACGAAGACACAACGCAGCCAAAAAGTAAATAAATTTATTTAAAAAAAGAAAAAACAAAACAAAACAAAAATATGTTTCATTGTATGTTCTGTGAATATTATCTCAGTAAAGGTGCTGAAGGCGCTGAAGTGTTTATGGGTGAAATAACGTTTGGGATTTGTTTTCAAAGTACTTCAGTGAAAATTAAAAATAGGAAAGAGAGGGATGGATGAAGAAAGAAGATGGGCAAAATGCTGATAACTGTTGATGACCGGTGATAGGTACATAGGGATTCACTATACTAGTCTCTCTACTTTCACATATGATTGAAAATTTTCATCATAAGCTAAAAAAGTAACAAGATGGTTACAGCGCTATCTATAATGGGGAAAAATTGGAGACAACCTAAATGACCAACAAAAGAGCAATGGTGAACTATACTATGGCATATCCACATAAAGAATGTTCTCAAGAGGGAGAGCTATACACACTGACATGGAAAAATGTCTTTGATATATTACTTAGGGGAAAAAAACAAGTTCCAGACAGTATGTTTAGTAAGAACCATACCAGCACATGTATACACCTGTATGAATATAGAAAAAGATCTGGACCCACACCCAACAAACTAATGATGTGGTTTTATCAGGGGAATGGAACTAGGAGGGGAAAATGGGGTGAGGGTGTATTTCTACTTTTTACTTTATATTATTTTATTAATTTTTTAATTATTAAAAATTATGTATTAATATAGTAAGTCTTTCAAATTATATTTTTAATTACCAAAATTTTGACTGTGGTTTTGAGGAAGATATTTCTGGTTATGTCAAATATTCACATATTTGAAGCAGATATTCAGCCATTCTCCACCTTCCTCAGGCTAACAGATCCTTAATTTTGTTCAGAAATTGGGCCCCCACATGTTCCCCCATTACAGGAGTGAATGCTGAATAGCGTAGCCTGTCATGGTAATTCCATTCCCCTTGTTAGTGAAGGGTTTGGGCAGGAACATGTGATTAAAAGCATACTGAGGGTCTTTCAGGACTGTCTTCCTTGCTCTCAAGAAGGAAGAGAAGAATCTCTCCTTCTTTTCTTTAGGTGTTGCTGGGAGATGACTCAATGCGTGAAATTGCTGTAGCTAACTTATACCCATGAGGGGAAATCTAAGAAAATCACAGGAAGCTGGACTGCAGTCCTAGAATCACTGGGTTTGTAATTAACCAACCTTGGACTTGTTCTGCCTCCAGACTTCCTGTTATGAGAGAAAGTAAACCTCCTTAGAGCTAAAGTCATTTTTCCTTGGGTTTTTTGATACCTGTAGCCAGAAGCACCTTAACCAATACAGCTTTCTTTCTGACCAGAATAAGAGCTTTTATTTTGTATAAGTTTATCTTCTATCACTTTTCCAAAACAGTTTTAAGGTGGTTTAAACAAAGACTATGTGACGGTTGGTAAAACAAGGACAGAACCATAATAAAGTGGAGTATCAGGATCAAGGACAAAGGAAGAAACAATATTCTAGGCCTAAAGGTTAAGAAGGCTGCTGGCTGAGTGCCCCTGTTCTAGGTATCCAACAGTCCTATCAAGCCATAAGGGAATCAAGCATCAGAGTCAGTTTTTACAAAGTTTGTTTCATTAGATATTATTTACCTTCCCTTCCCATACCAACATTTTATTATGAAAAATTTCAAACATATAAAAAAGTTGAAACGAGTTTATAGTGAACACCTATAAATGCCCACTACTTAGCCTCTACCAGTAGTTGCTTTTTCTCATAACTCTCTATTCTTCCATCCAACTATCGGTTTATCTTAATTTTGGATGCTTTTCAAAGTAAGCTGCATACATGAATACACTTCCCTAGTATTTTACAGCATTTCATTAACTAGAATTCAGTTTATGGTTCTTTTTTTTTTCTTTTGAGGTAAAAGTTACATACAGTTAAATGCACAAAGTACCTTCACTGAATTCTGACAAACACATAACCCATCCCCCTGTCAAGATGTAAAAAATTACCTTCACCCCAGAAAGTTACCTCATGCCCCTTCCCAGTCATACCTTCGCTTTTGAGACTGGTACATGGAAGCTCCTATGGAGAAAGAAAAGGGAATAGTAACTACTTTAGGAATAAATGAAACAACATAACTGCAGTATAATGCTAAATGTAACATGCATATCCCAAATACCCAGTACTTCTCTGGCAGTCACTTATTCACCAACTTCACCTATCTGGAGCTACGTCTGCCCAGTCCCTGTAAGCTTTACTCACAACAGAGCGCCAGGTCTAATGACTTTTCATGCAAATATAACATTCTTTGTGGTCTGACCTCCAAACTCACAGCAGATTATGTATTATAAAATCTGAATGGAAAGAAGGACCGACTGCTAAAGTATGCAAGGCAAAGAGAAATAACTGTCTGGCAAGGGTACAGACAGAAAAAGCCATAAAAAGCAGATACAAGAATTGAAAATATGTAACAATCAGTACCATCTGATGCAGGGTCAAACAGCTCTACACACTCAAGAGTATCCCTGGCAAGCAGCTGAACTGTAGCAGAGTGGAATACAGAAGTCCTTTGCCACTCAAAGTTTTGCTACCCTGGTTTCAATCATGTGTGAATGGCCTCAAAGGTCTATCACATGTAATTTTGCTGATACATGTTCCTGAATAACATGTGTGGGGAGGCTGCTGTGTGAAGGGCGGGTCAGTCACTTGATAGAGAGTGAGGCTGGCTGGCTGCCCAGCATCTATATCCGAATTTGGCTTTGATGTCATGGACAGGTTGCTATGTACTCAGAAATAAGCAAAATGATAAAAACATTTCTTCTCAGTGAAAATGACCCTGAAAAAGGGGGGCAGCTGCTGGAGTTGATAACAGACGTGAAGATGTCTAAGAAATTGAAGCTTCTTAGCTAGAAAAATGTTTTCGGTAAATCAATGAGTTGGCTCGGTTCTATGACATGAAAAAATTCCCCGTATGTTCTCTAGAGATACAAAGCAAAAGTGACTCATGAAATTGCTTGAATGAGTGCTCCAGTTAATACAAACACTGGATTGTACACAGGAAATGCTGGGAGTTTGGGGGTTTTGAGCACAAGCCACCATTCTCCTTGCTTGGCCCTACGATAAACCCTTCTCTGCTCCAAACCCCGAAGTTTTATTCGTTTGGCCTCACTGTGCGTCAGGCACATGAACTTGTGTTCGGTAACAATTCTGGCGAAGCCAGCCTAGGGGTCTGTGCTCGTGCCAGGTCGACCCTGGCCAGAGGCAGCCCCTTCCCTGAGTGCCCAGCAGCTAGCTGCCGGAGCACATTCATTCCAGGGAACTGGAAGGGACTCTCCCTGACAGGCGCCAGTCACCCACAACATGAGGCTGTTTGGAGTTGAGAAAAAAGAAAAAGAAATGACATGCTGGAGTGGTATGTACACCTGCAGGGAGACAGAACTCCCATAAATCCCTATACTAAATATGAATTACCAATAAAAACTTAAATACAGGGTTCTTTGTTAATAGGTAGCAAGATAGAGCAAACATTTCTCAAAAACTCTTACCAAAGTGATTAAAAGAGAAGAACTTCTGAAGCTTTAAGAAATAAGTTTTTATTTATCTAGAAAACTCACTTCCCTGGAAAAGCCCATTCCATTACAAAAGATATTTCAGGAAAAATCTGGCTGAACAATGAGGTGATTATCAGTGTTTCAAAGAGATCTTTCACTTTGTCAGATTGTTTAACAGAATTCATATTGATAGTGAGCTCCTCCAGCAATTTTAGAATAAGACTTTTATTTGCAAAAAAATTCAATTTACACATAGCTTTTCAAGAATACACTCACTGCCATGAGATCCACTATTAGGGGGAGTGAGGACAGAGAGTGAATTAGAAGCAAAAAAGCACAGAGACAAAGGGATTGTTGGGGAGAAAGAAACAAACTGACAGTTGTGTATCCCAACCCTGTTTGTAATTCTTGGTCACAAAGAGCACCTCTAGGCACTACTAAATTTATGATTACTAAATCAGAGTATCTCAGTCTTCAAGCTGGTATTTACAAAGCATAAAATGGTCTTGTACCTGACATTCAAAATACCTTTACTGTCCTATGTATTCTGTGATTTCATTCAGGAAAAAAACCCCACACAACCTCACACAACTTTTGTCACATGTAAGTTGCACTACTTTGACAATTTTTTCTTTAATTCTGAAGCTTACCTATTAAGCTAGCTCCCAATTTATAGACAATATCCTCAGAATCATTTGCAAGTCAGTTGCTACCCAGACCTTGGGCTGTATTTAACAAATAGAATCAACTACTCAGAATTCTGTCTCTACCCAGGCCTGTGCTCTGCCGGGACAGGTGCCGATATGCACTGAAATGACCAGAAGTACGTCAGAGAGCAGGACAGATCAACATTCAGTATGTTCCCCAAGTTGGATTACCTAAAGACTTCAGAGGAAAGCTTCTTGCCTCTTCTGGTTACAGACACAGAAATGGGCACTAATTCCAAAATGGTAAGATGACTTTTTATAATACATAGTCCAGTGAAGTTTGTCCCAGGCAGAAAGCAGAGATTGACCAAACAGTTGTATAGTGAAAAAGTATCACTATCTGAAGAGAGGTCTGGCCTTTGCCATTGGCTTCTGGGAGATAATCTTGGAATATCATGCCTAATGGGAGTGTCATTGTTTCCCTGGAGCCTTGGGGTCACCAGACAGTCTAATATGATTTAGGGTGCAGGCTGGCCACACCGAAAGACCAATGATGTGATTTAGGGCATGGGCTTTGGGTCACACAGTGTTAGTAGACTTCTGGAGGGACTGGAGGCTGAGATCAGCTACATGGGCAGTCAACCATGCCTACATGATGGAGCCCCAATAAAAACTGACCACCCACTCTCCGGTGGGTGAGCTTCCTTGGTTGGCAATACTCCACGCATACAATCACACACTGGTGCTGAGAAAGTAGCGCTGTTCCAACTCCATAGGGAGAGGACAACTGGAAGCTTCGTATTTGGTACTTTCTTGCATTCTGCCCTACATGCTTCTTCCTTTGGTTGATTTTAATCTGTATCCTTTCCCTGTAGTAAATTGTAATCAAGAGTATAACAGTTTTCAATGAGTTCTGTGAGTTCTTCTAGCAAATAATCAAACCTTGAGGGTAGCCTTGGGGACCACTGGATTGCAGTTGGTATCAGAGGTGAGGGTGGTCATGTGGACTGTTCTAATTCAGCAATTGTCTGAACTCCTGCAGTGGGTGCCAGAAGTGAGGGCGATCTTGTGGACTGTGTTCCCTCTAACTTAGTGAGCTAACTGCTTGCAACGGTGCTATTGTTCTTCTCTTCTGGCATCTAGCATTATCACACTTGTATTTGGTCAAGCTACTTGTATATGTGCCCTAAGCCTATTATTGGTCTCTGAGCCTTGCATGCCATACCCCTTCATACCTATCCTACAACTGGTCCATAGCAGATGTCAGTATACGTTGGCTGGATTGAATGAATCATACACAGTATTAACAGGAATAAGCCTGAGGTTATTTTGATTCCTTTCCTCCCACAATCACCAATTTAAAAGGCATTGGGTGCTTCCCCAGTGGCGCAGTGGTTAAGAATCCACCTGCCAATGCAGGGGACACAGGTTTGAGCCCTGGTCAGGGAAGATCCCGCATGCCGTGGAGCAACTAAGCCCATGCGCCACAACTACTGAGCCTGAGCTCTAGAGCCCGCTCGCCACAACTACTGAAGCCCATGTGCTTAGAGCCCATGCTCCGCAACAAGAGAAGCCACTGCAACGAGAAGCCTGTGCACCGCAGTGAAGAGCAGCCCCCGCTCGCCGCAACTAGAGAAAGCCCGCGCACAGCAAAGAAGACCCAATGCAGCCATAAACAAACAAACAAACAAATAAGTAAAAGGCGTTGGGGGCAACAACTCTAGCATTCTGTAGGATTTACCTTTGTTCTGAAAGAGCATCTGCAGGAAATAACTGATGTGCGAGAGCATGGTCCACAGTCTCCTTCATGGCAGAGCTTTTCACAAGTATGAATGAAATCTTTAATAAAAATGAAAAGAGCTGAGAATGAAAATTGCAACTACTCATTTTCAGACTCCCAAATTAACTAGCCACAATGGTCTTCCACCTCTGTTCCCTGCAACTCCATCACCAGAGTTGAGGGAAGAAGGATGCTATCAATGCCTCTTCCCCTATCTTCCCTTCATCTGGCAGGCTGAGCCTTTTTCAGCAAGGACAGGCCCTAGCATTAGTCACAGCAAGATGCTCTGGAGCACAAGATGCTCTGCCTAAGTCAAAGAACAGATCTTCTGACTCTTTATTTAGACCTCAAGTCTCCGGGTTAGACTCGGCTGTCCTTAAAATTGTAGCCATGGGTGACTTACTGAAGTACTCTTGACTCCAAAAATCACCTGGGGATCATAAGTAATCGAAACCATCATCCATAATCTCACTAAGTTCTATGAACGTCTGGTGATAGGTGGCCTGCTAGTCATTCTGCTAAGCTAGATTTTGGGACAAGTCCTGTTTCAAGGACCCCATCAGGGATCATCCACAGTCTTTCTCAATGGCTGCTGTTTACATGATGTATTTTTTCCATCCTTTCACTTTCAGCCTAACTGTACCTTTGACTCTAAAGTCTGTTTCCCAAAGGTGGCATATAGTTGGATCTTTTTAAAAAATTCATTTTGACAATCTCTGGTTTTTGTTTAATTCACTGACGGTAATGTTAGTATTGATATAGTTGGATTTATGCCTGCCATTTTACTTTTAGTTTTCTTTACGTCTCAGTGTCTTTTTTGTTAACTTAACTCTCCTTTGTTGCTTTCTTTGGCATTAAGTGAATATTTTCCAGTGTAACATTTTTTCCTGGTAATGGCATGTTCCATTATGTTTTGAGTTATATTCTTAATGGCTGCTCTAGGGCTTATCATATGCATCTTATCAGAATCTACTTCAGATTTGTACCAACCTAATTCCAGTGAGATACAGAAGCCTTACACCCATATAGCTCTATTTTCTCTTCTCCTCTTTTGTGCTTTTATTGTTATACATATTACATTTATATGTGTTACAAATTCAACAATACAATGTTAAAATTATTGCTTTATATGTTATGCCTATTAAAGAAGTTGAGAAAAGAAAGGAGAGCAAGTATGTATTTATAACTTGTTATATTTATCTTATCTACCATTACTGGTTTTCTTCATTTGTTCCTACAGATCTGAGTTACTATCTGGTATCATTTCCTTACTCCAGTACAACTTTGATCCCACCCACCTCCTTTGTGCTGTTATTGTCAGATACATTTCTATATACTGTAGGCCTAACAATACAATTATATGCATATTTTATACAATCACTTTTTAAATCAGTTGCAAGAAGAAGAAATATGCACTTATACTTTCTTTTACAATTATGTAATTACCTTTACTCTTTGTTTTTTCTTGTGGATTTAAATTTACATCTGGGTTTGCTTGGTATCAGCCTGAAGTATATAAATACCCTTTAGTATTTACTGTAAAGTACATCTGCTAGCAGAGAACTCTGTTTTTCTCATTTTTGAAAGACTTTTCCTGGACATAAGATGCTCGGTTGGTAATTTTTTTCTTTTAGCACTTTGAATAGGTCATCCCACTGCCTTCCTGTTGTGATGCAGTGTTCTCCACTGTTTCTGATGAGAAGTCCGCTGTGAATCTTATAGTAGTTCCCTAGTATGTAATGTGTCATTTTTCTCTTGCTGCTTTCAACATTTTCTCCTTGTCTTTGGCTTTCAGCATTTTTACTATGTGCCTAGGCGTGGATGTCTTTGAATCTATCCTACTGGAGTTTGTTGAGTTTCTTGGATGTGTAGATGAATGTCTTTCAATAAATCTGAAGTTTCCCACCATTATTTCTTTGAATATTTGTCTGCTCCTTTCTCCTCTCCTGGTGTTCCCATTACACATGTTTGTGTGCTGAAAGGTGTCCCACATTTCCCTTGAGGTGCTGTTCATTTTTATTCACTTCATCTTCTCTATGTTCTTTGAATTATATAATCTCTATAGATCTATCTTCACATTTATTGATCCTTTCTTCTGCCAGCTCAAACTTACTGTTGAGTCCCTTTAATGAATTTAAAATTTTAATTACTGGAAAACTCCAGATTTTCCATTTGGTTCTTTTTTATAATTTCTATCTCTTTACTGATATTCTCTATTTGATGAAACATTGCCTTTATACCTTCCTTCCTTAACCTCTTCAGGCATGGTTTCCTTTAGTTCTTTGAATATATTCATAACGGCTACCTTGAAGTCTCTGTTAAATTTGACATTGGTCACTCTCACAGAAAACTGAAACAGAAAGTTACTGTTACCTGTGGGTTTTTTTTTTTTCCTGTTTGCATACTTTGTAGTCTTTTGTTGGAAACTGAACATTTTTGGTAATATATTGTTTGCAGCCACTCTGGATCCTGCTTCCTCTTTCCACAGCTTGTTTTTTGTTGTTGTTGTCTACTTGTTTATTTGTTTTGTGACTTAGCTAAGCTATTTTAGTGAAGTCTATTTCTATTACAGTATGAAGCCACTGGTGTTGTTCTTTAGATGGCACAGCCTTGGACATGTGCACGGTCACCCTGGGATGACAATGGTTTTAGCAGGGCTCTCTGACTGTCTCTTTCCCTGACCTCTCTGTTAAGCTGTCTGCCTCATTTGGTATTACACTCAGTCCTGAGGCTCCACTAATTGCTGGCTGATTGCTCTATTATTTTCAACAATGTCCTGGGGCATAAACTGCTCAGCAGTCTGATCCAATAAAATTTGGGCAGAGGTGGTCTTTGAGGCAAATCTGTGAGGTCTGTTCTGACCCCAGGATAGTTCCTCTTAGTTACCTCCTTCCCTGGGTCTCTCTGGTGAACCAGTTGGCCTATAGTTTAGCTCGTTGCTCTTAATTAAGAGGAGCTATTGTTTTCTAAAGGGCCCTTAGGTCTGAACTTCCCCACACTCTCTTTCAAATTAAAGTCAGTTCCTTTGGGGAGTATTTTGGAACTCTTTCCTTATGGACTGCTTCTCCCCCCACCCTGTCATTCAGTCACTACTATGGGTGCTGGGTGAGATAGCAGCCTCTAGTTTTCTTAGCTTGCTTATCTCACTGTGAAACCTCTCTCCTACAAGTGAGCTGGGGTGAGGGTGACTGAGGCCCCAGTACTCCTACCTGTTGTGACTAGAGTAGAGCCTCCAATCTATGGGTGGGCTGTGCAGAGGAAGGGAGTCCCCAACCTGTCAGCTGTGATTACCAGAAATTTAGCCTTTTCAACTTGGAGTTGGTGGGGTTGGGGGGAGGAGGGGTGAGAAAAGCTGGTGGTCCACTCCTCGTAGCAAGTAACCCTAGACTGGGAGCTGAGGGTAGATGAAGCCCCAATTTCTTGGGCACACCCATCCTGAGTGGAGCTTTTGTTGAGCTGAGCTGGGAAGGGGTGGGGAAGGAGAAAGTAGGTTGTGATTCAAATGACACACACTCTTGCTGTTCTTACTGAGCTTTAGTAGATTTTCTTCAGTAAAAATTTCTTCATTTGATGTATGCCCATAGGACAATTTCCAGAGACTTTAAATGGTTGCTTTTTTATAGTTTTCCCCAGCTTTGCTTGTTTTGCCCCTCATGCTACCATCCTGAAAGCAGTAGTCTTTTGTACTAAAGCTATGTGTCTAGGACGGAAATTTCCTACTGGGTGAGATACTAAGACCTAACAAGCTTTCTATAGATAAGCGAGGTCTGAATAAACGTGAGAGCCACTGTTACCACTAGCCCTGGGCTTTTCTTTGAGATTCTCAATCCAACTCACCTTAGTTCCTTAAAAGTGTTCCATGATTAAAACTCTGCTGAGGTATAGCAGTTACTCTTGAGTCCCTTGAGCTGGTCTTGTCCCACCCCCAGGTCTGTTCATACTGACAATTACTGTCCTTCTCTTGCTCAAGTCTCTTTGTATTAACTATTTCACATTTCCTCTTTCTGTCAATGCCAACAAGCTACCTTAGCCTCTGGGTAGGATTTCTGGTCATTATATATGAAATTCTTACAGAACTGACCCATGTGCTTTCTGAAAAGGGAAGAACTTTACCATCCTTCTTGATTTGAAAGTCATCTGATCTCTATTTCACAGGGCTTATCTGAAGATACATTTTCACAGTAGACACAGAGAAGCAACAGACAACTGATTTTCCTGATGAGGTTGAAATGTATTAAAATATGAGAAGAGGGCATTTCTTCTCTATACATAATTTTAAAGTCAGATTGAGAAAAGGAATTAGGTAGGGTGCTCCTACTGGTACTTGGAAGAAATGTGAAATCTCTCTTTTTGGAAAAATGCAAACCAAACCTAAAGATTCTATCTTTATCACAGTTAGTTATAGGAACACACCTCTTATTCAGACTCACTTGCCCAATTTCATTTTTCTAAACACACAGCCTTTGAACACTCACTCAGGAAAGAAACTGCCAAGTCACTGCAAAACTGTACATATCCATATCCCAAGGACTGCCTCAAAAAGTCTCTGTCAGAAGCTCAGACTATTACTTTATAGCTAATCCCAACAAACGTTTTCTGGTTTCTATATCCAAGTAATCAGAAGCCCCAAGTCACAAGAAGGGGAAAGTGACTAAAGGTAGGCATGTGGGCATACTGAAAGCATTCATAAGAAAATAAACAACCAAAAGCTTTAACAAATAAATAAAACAATTCAAACTGTACACTGCTATGGGGAAATCGCCTGAGAAACCTCAGCAAGCCCAGAGGGAATCAGTGTACTCAGCATAATACAATAACTGAGTTTCAGGGAAATGATGACTCTGGGTCAAATAAGGGGAAAGAAATTATCTTCAGTATTCTCTGTTTAAAGAAAGAAGGGAATGTAAATTTTAGAAAAATGTCCCTCCAAAATGATGCTCAGGAGGTGTTATCCTCAGCTACATGGGAAACCTAGCTGTAGAGAAAGACATTTCTTGAGTGGTTCAAATGAATGAAGTTTAAGTGTACTGAAAATTTCAGTTCTTAAACACCTCACCCCGTTATTTTAAGATGTTTCTATTATATGAAAATGCTTCTAAACACTTATTGAACCCTAAATTAGTAAAACGATACCTGGCATTCATACTAGTGTAGGTTGCTAAGAGAAATCATAAACACCCCAATGCCCACTCCCCCACAGAATAGTATCTAACCACAACTGTCCTGAGTCGGCAATAAAATACCCAAATTAGAAAGAGAGATCGTTTGGGCAAATGTGAGTTTTCAGAAGTATAATCTGAGGAGGAAAGAAAAAGTACCCACACAAATTTGATCATAATATTTAGGAAAACCTCTGATATTGTAACTGGAATTAGGTACTATTTTGTTTAAGTAGCCATTGCTGCCAAAAATTTATATTCATATTTTTAAAGACAACTTTATGCCTACTAATTACCTAAGGAACCACAAGGCAGAGGCTTGCCGCACACTTTTCCACATGAAGGGACAGGATCCATGCATGTTTTCCGACCGCTACTTCCAAGTTCTAGCAATTGGCTGAGTGGGGTTTGCCCACAAGGGCAACAGCGCACCAGATGGGGGAGCCGTGGGCATGGCTGGCAGGGCTGAGGGTGGCACACCTGTGAACACATGTGGTTCCCACATTTCAAGTCCCTGTTAAGAAAAACAACAGACTATTACATAATTGTTGCATAAAATACAGCTTTATTCTAACTGAGGAAAACATCAAACCTTACTTGCCACATATCTTTAAACAGCCAAAGTCCCCAAATCCATCAGACTTTCCTACGTCTGTTCCACATAACACGTCTCGGGAGGTGCTGCCACAGTAGCATACTTGAGGACATAATTTCAGAAACAAAAGATTAGTAATCTGTACAGGTGCTTAAAATATTCTAAACAATCTATAAGAGAACACAAAATGCTATTCACTAGTGTTGATTAGACCTGATACAGAAATAAAAGTGGCTTATACAGCAGTTCTAAGCCCCACTTAAGAGCTTCACCACAGGAAAAGAATTAAAAAGGCCTTGTTAGACTCTGTCCATATCTCATGGTGCCCCTGCAGCACACCTCAACATGAGCATTAAAGTGAAGCAATCCTTTAAAGTAAAAGACTACTCTCTGGTCCATAAGGCCATGGTTGAAAACCATGGATTGTGAGGCTTTCTGGGGTCCTGTGGAGATGTTGCAGGAGATGGAAGCTAAACTGGTGGTAGTTATGGAGGAGTTGATAACTGGATTCCATCCTCACTTCAACCAAGCAGCATATATTTAATACTTCATATCTTGAGGTTCACATAAAATGCTTGGAAAAAGTCTCTGATGCTAAAAAGAAATTTAAAAATAGGCACAATATAAAATCCTTATTAATTTGTATTCTACTATTGTTAAATTTGAAGTAATCATGTGTGAGTACTGACAATGAGTAAAAAGTGTTTCAAATAACTTGAGACTTTTATTTACTGCATAGAGAACCCAGTCTAACATCTATAGATTTTTCTATGGGTTGAAGAAATAACGGGTTACATTATTTCTTGAGATCAGCAGTAAGTATGTGTTATATTAAGGAGTTAGTTTCTAAAGCAAACTAAAAAAAAAAAGTTTCTGACTAATATGTAACAAAGTCTGGTAAGGACTAATTTTCATCAACTTAGATAATTTTTCTGATAAGGGCCACTTTACATTTTCAGTTTATAATGAAAATTTTTTGTCAATAAAGACATTAACCAAGACTTGATTTTTAAAATATACATTTACTCTTCCAGTAAATACATGTGCAGTTCCATCCCCTGTTCTAAAACTCATTATCAATAAAGACTTACTAGAAGAATTAATATAGGTGCAGGAAATACAATTAATATTGGTAGAATCAACAAATTGGTAAACAAACCCTAGCAACTGAGAGCTTCTGCAAGCAGGCTTTTCTTTGCTAAGTTTCTGCTCAAATAGAACAGAGGCTTTTTTTTCAGAGACATAGGATAGCTGTGAACCAAAGAATCAAGGGTCAGAAAACTGTGACAATAACATTCTTTTCAAGTACACATGGAACATTCTCTAGGATTGACCACATACTAAGGCACAAAACAAACCTCAATAAATTTAAGAGTACAGAAATGATTTCAAGCATCTTCTCTGACCACAATGGCATGAAACTAGAAATCAACCAAGGGAAAAGAAATGAGAAAAAAACGATTACATGAAGACTAAACAACATGCTACTAAAAAATCAATCGGTTAACGAGGAAATCAAAAAGCAAACTAAAAAATACCTAGAGGCAAAAAGTCTGCAAGTAACAAATGCTGGAGAGGGTGTGGAGAAAAGGGAACTCTCTTATACTGTTGGTGGGAATGTAAATTGGTACAGCCACTATGGAAAACAGTATGGAGGTTCCTCAGAAACCTAAAAATAGAATTACCATATGATCCAGCAATCCCATTCCTGGGCATATATCTGGACAAAACTATAATTCAAAAAGATACACGCACCCCTATGTTCACAGTAGCACTATTCACAATAGCCAAGACATGGAAACAACCTAAATGTCCATCCACAGATGAATGGATAAAGATGTGGTACATATATACAATGGAATACTACTCAGCCATAAAAAAGAACAAAATAATGTCATTTGCAACAACGTGGATGCAACTAGAGATTATCATACTAAGTGAAATCAGAAACAGAAAGACAAATACCATATGATACCACTTATATGTGGAATCTAAAATGTGATACAGGGCTTCCCTAGTGGTGCAGTGGTTAAGAATCCACCTGCTAATGAAGGAGAAATGGGTTCAAGCCCTTGTCCGGGAAGATCCCACATGCCGTGGAGCAACTAAGCCTGTGTGCCACAACTACTGAGCCTGCGCTCTAGAGCCTGCGAGCCACAACTACTGAAGCCCGTGTGCCTAGAGCCCAAGCACCGCAACGAAGAGTAGCCCCCACTCACCGCAACTAGAGAAAGCCTGCACATAGCAATGAAGACCCAACGCCGCCAAAAATAAAATAAAATAAAATTAAAATTAAATAAATAAAATACGACGCAAATGAACTTATCTATAAAACAGAAACAGACTCACACACATAGAGAACAGACTTGTTTTGTGGTTGCCAAGAAAGGGGGGCTGGGGGAGGGATGGACTGGGAGTTTAGGGTTAGTAGATGTAAACTGTTACATATAGAATGGATGGACAACAGGTCCTACTATATAGCACAGGGAACTATACTCAATGTCCTGGGATAAACCATAATGGAAAATATAAAAAAGAATGTATATATATGTAAAACTGAGTTACTTTGTTGTATGGCAGAAATTAACACAACATTGTAAATCAACTATACTTTAATAAAAAAAATTTAAGCATGTAGATCTCAAAAAAAAAGAAAGAAAGAAAAGATAAGAAAATTGTGACAATAAAAACAAAAGTAGAGCCCCTGATCAATCAGGAAATAATCTGAGTACAACACTAAAAACTCTACTATGCTTAGGCACAAGAGACAGAAATATGAGCTGATGACAGAAGAGTTGGGTGGAGTCACTGCTGGTTAAATAGTATTAAGGAACCAAAGACAGTCTGCAGAAAAGTCTCTGTTGCCAGCCTGAACCTGTTCAGCATTTTTACCAACACGTGAATGAAGACCCAGAAGGAATGCTTATTAAATCTCCAGATAAGGCTGAAAGCGATCTTAGGAGAATTACAATTCAAGAAGATAAATAAACTACACTGATGGCCAAAATGCTTTGCTAGATATTTAATATGGATAAACAAAAAGTCTTCAACTGGGTTTGAAAAATCAGCTACATACACAAAAACAAAAAGGAAGAGACTGGGATCCATACAAATCTGAAAAAAAGTGTGATTCAGCCCAATATGTATCAAGAGCTAAAAATGGTCCAAATCAAAGGGACTCTCCCACACTACAATCTACACTGCTAAAACCAAACTGTCAATATATACTTAACTCCTGCCTTATCTCAAAATGGATTTGAGGCAGCATATAAGGATATATGAGATATATCTAGAGAACGTAAATTAAAAGATGTGAAAAGAAAAAGAAAAACAATGGTAAGGATAGAGAATGAATCACAGCTAAAAAGTACACACTATAAAGATGAACATTAGGTCAGTTATACCAGCTTCCTAAGATATAGTCTGTGATGAAAAACAACTATTCTTGGAACCAAGACCAGACAAGACTTTCTTCCAAGAGGACCCATAAACAGAATACTGAGTAGTATACAGCATAATTCCCTATATAAAATCCTTATAGTGCACAGCACAAAACATTTCATAGGGGTATTTCTTACTTTAAGTGCAAGCACAGATCAACAGCATCACACCAAAGTAAAATCTAATAAAATAAAACTATATAACCAATACATAGTAGCTCAGGATCCCTGAAGATTAGAGGCAGTCATACAAACAGAGGAACTACACAATATGTGGTCCTTTGAGACTCACTTCTTTCACTTAGTATAATGTTTTGGAGGTTCATTCACTTCATAGCATGTATCAATACTTCATTCCTTTTCATGGCTGAATAATATTCCTTTTTATGGACATATCACATTTATTCCATTCATCAGTTGATAGGAATTCGTATTGTTGACACATTTTGACTATTATGAAAAATGCTGCTATGAACATATATTTACAAGTTCTGTATAGACATATATTTTCATTTCTCTTGGGTATATGCCAAGGAGTTGAATTGCTGGATCACATGGTAATTCTATGTTTAACCTTTAAAGGAACTACTGGACAGTTTTTCTTTTTCTTTTTTGGCCACACCACGTGGCTTGTGGTATCTCAATTCTCTGACCAGGGACTGAACCTGAGCCATGGCCGTGAAAGCCCAGAATCCTAACCATTAGGTCACGAGGGAACTCCTCTGGACTGTTTTCTAAAGTGGTTATATTATTCTACCCTTATTGTGGTTTTAATTTACATTTTCCTAGTGTTTAAAGGTGTTAAGCACCTTTCATGTGTTTATTGGCCATTAACATTTCTTTTGTGAAGTGCCTGTTCAAGTCTTTTGCTCACTGTGTGAGTTGTTTGTCTTTTTTTGTTGATTTGTAGGAGTACTTTATCTTTTTCTTTTTTTCTTTGGTAGGAGTACTTTAAATATTCTGGATACAATCTGTGATTTATCAGTTTTCTTAATGTGATAAAGTTCAATTTATCAATTATTTTCTTTTATGGTTAGTACTTTTGCTGCTCTATGAAATCTTTGCCTGATCCCAAAGTCATGAAAATATTCTCTTATAGTTTCGTCTGGAAACTATGTTTCTGGGTTTTACATTTAAGCCCATGACCCATACAGTATTAATCTCTGTGTAAAGAGTGAGACAGGGGTTGGGGGTCACTTTTTTCCCATATATACATCCAGCTGTTCTAGGACCATTTGTAAAATGACTCCTTTTTCCACTGAATTAACTTAATATCTTGGTTGAAAATCAACTGACTATATATATTGATGTCTATTTCTGGACTCTATTGTCTCCCATTGATCTAGTCTACCTTTACACCAATAACCACAATGTCACAATTACTGTAACGTAGTAGGTCTTAAAATCAGGTCTTTCAACTGTTCCTTTTCAAGATCACTTTGGCCTTTCTGGGTCTTTTTCAAGTAATTACTGCAAAAAAATTTCACAAGCAGTTACTTTTAAACAGCATTAAAAAAATCTACCATCCAAATTTTATAGGACAATGACCTATACTGGTATTATGTAACCAAAATAATGAAAACCACCTAGGGAGTTCCCTGGAGGTCCAGTGGTTAAAGACTCTGCGCTTCCACTGCAGGGGGCGTGGATTCGATCCCTGGTAGGGAAACTAAGATCCCACATGCTGCAAGGTGCGGCAGAAAAATCCCCCAAAAACAAAAAACCGTCTAATCATTCATGTATCTCCAGTTCTCTCTACCCAAGGTACCAGACCTAATAGAGTCTCTGTGACTACAGGCTTGAAACAAATCCATGTCATCAAGACAATTCCAGAAAAGTACCCAAGTACTGCTGGCTGGTGTGCTCACCACTTACCTTGGTTCAGTATGATCCGACAAGGCTGGCATGGACCCCCATGGCACAGCTCAGCACAGTGGTGCTGACCACAATTCAAAACATTCTCACAAGGGTTAGAACAGTGGACTGAGATGGCCTGACCACAGCGAACTGTGTGCCTGTAAAAATAGATGTAAAGACAGCATTAGTCTAATGTTGGATATTGAGGTCCTATTTGACAGCTAAACTTACCTTCCCCCAAAACCTACTAAACCTTTTCTCTTTGCCCAGTTTCCCCTACTTTTTGTTTCCCTCTTCCAATCATTTCCTCAATTCCTCTTCCCTTCTCCACTCTTTCTTCTTTTTCCTCCTTTGCTTTCCTTATTTCCCATTCTGCCTTTTTTCTCTCCCCTATTTTCTGGCCAGTGAGGAACTGAGGGCCTAAGTATTTGTTACAATGTGATTTCTTCTCTGAGTTGAAACAGCATGCAGGAGGGGAAAGAGCCTGGAGCTCCCATAGTATCTTACAGAGGTGGGTAGGGAGGTTGGGAGGTGTAGTTGTAATGAACATTCTTGGAATGAAAGCACAATGGCATTCTCCTGGGACCTGGCACTCTGGCATTTTAGGCAGTTATGATACTTAAGAACATACTGTATGTACTTTGATTCAGGATGGGGACATCATTCCTGGCTTTGTTCTAATAAACATCCTGATTTTGCCGACTTATTCGCTAGAGAAGGATATGAGGCTGCTGCTCTTAGACAATTATCTTCAGATTCCTTTCCAGGGTAATGGTTTAGACCTTGGAGTCTACTCTCCCACAAAAAGTTTTATTCTATCCCCCTACTCCCACTTCAACTACATATTTTATTTTAAGAAGTCACTGTTACATACATAGATGATCAGTTTCCAGTGCTCAGCGTCACAGCTAACATCAACCCCTTGAGGAAGACACTATTATTTCTACCATACGATAAGAAAAATGAGGCTCACCAAGAAGAAGCAACTTGCCCAGGTCAACAACTAGTTAGTGGCAGAGCCCAAATCTGACCTGGGCTTTCTGACCCACAGCCCCTTGCATGTGACTCCCTGTAAGGCCACACTGCTACCCTTGTAAGTTCAGTAAACATTTAAAAAATGCTTATCACTGAAAATCTGCACTATCCCATCTCATCTTGTGGTTCAGAAATCATTTTGTGGTCTTAACTGGACCTCTGCAGCTATCAGTGATCCTTGCACTGACTGATAAAGCAGGAGAACTTGCATTGTAATGAAAAGAGAGTGGGCTCTGGGGCTACTTATTCTTTCATTCAACAATATTCACTGAAAACCTAGACACCAGATACTATGCTAGGCACAGATAAGTGACCCTTGCCTCCTGGACCTTAGCAGGCCTGGGTTCAATTCCTGGTTCTTTCACCCACTAGAGAGGTTAAGAAAAAAGTCCCTGTCACCTTGGCATTGCATCTGAAATGGGTAATCTATTTTATAACTTCTTAATCACCTATAAGATTGCAGGATTAAGGCAGCACAGGAAATTACTATTTATGGAAAAGTACTATTTACACCTACCATTTATTAATGGTAGTAAATAAATACTATTTGCACCTACCTACTAATCTTTTATTTTAGAAATTCATACATAAACCATTAATGTAGAAACTGAAGTCTTCTTCGGAGTACAATTCTAACTTTACCTGGTCCGTCCACATTCACATGTTTTAGTCATAAATGCAGGGCAGGGTGGGCAAGGTCCAGGATGGCAGAGACTGAAAAAGAAAGGCTGTGATGAATAAATCATACCCATGTAACCAAACTTAAGCAAAGTTGCCCCAGCTGGGCCCTACTATGAATATGGCAACAAATAAACTTCCTACAAAATGTTTTAGCATTTGTCTAAAGTTGATTAAACTATTTAAACAAAGATACCAACAATGTTTTTATATAGAAAGAATTGATAGCAGTATCATCTTAGAATATTTAACGAGAAAAGTAAAGCCCAAGTCAAAATACTGGTTTTATTTGGGTCTGATAGTCAAAGATAACATTTCTAAATATGGTCTCGGCCCACTTAGTACAGTGAGTGGGGATAAAAAGATCCTGCCACTCAGGATGGCCAATGGGGTCCTTTAGAAGATCATAACCTGAGCAAAGTAGCAGAGCTTAAATCTGCTAGATCCATGAGAAGTACAGACATTTTCTCATCAGCTGGTAAAGTGATAACCAGGTGATAGGCTAACAACGGGAACATTGAAAAGAAGGTTGCTTGGGGTGAGGGGAGGCATGCTGGTAAGTAACGAAGGGGAAACGGACGCATGGAAAAGAACTGTGCCTAATTTTTGCTATAGGTCAGAATTAGGCCTCTGACTAGAACGCTTTTTATAGGAGCTATGCTATAAAGAGACCAAAGAAAAAATGAACAAAATGGAAATAAATTCCAATTCAAATAAATACTGCCCTCTTTGAAGCAGACACCCCTGGTAAATAACACACCTGTATAGAAATATCACTACTTAAAACATTTGGGGATGGGCTTCCCTGGTGGCGCAGTGGTTGAGAGTCCGCCTGCCGATGCAGGGGACACGGGTTCGTGCCCCGGTCCGGGAGGATCCCACATGCCGCGGAGCGGCTGAGCCCGTGAGCCATGGTCGCTGAGCCTGCACGTCCAGAGCCTGTGCTCCGCAACGGGAGAGGCCACAACAGTGAGAGGCCCGCATACCGCAAAAAAAAATAAAAAAATAAAAAAAATTGGGGGAACTTGAGGTGGGGGACCGGGGGAACACCTATGTGATGGCAAATCACAATCCTTTGGGAATTAAAAGCCAATCAGAGGGGATTTCCCTGGTGGCACAGTGGTTAAGAACCCGCCTGCAAATGCAGGGGACATGGGTTCGAGCCCTGGTCCAGGAAGATTTCACATGCCGCGGAGCAACTAAGCCTGTGCGCCACAACTACTGAGCCTGCACTCTACAGCTGGCGAGCCGCAACTACTGAGCCCATGTGCCACAACTACTGAAGCCTGCACGCCTAGAGCCTGTGCTCTGCAACAAAGACAAGCCACAGCAATGAGAAGCCCACGCACCACAATGAAGAATAGCAACTGCTCTCCAGAACTAGAGAAAGCCCGCAGGCAGCAATGAAGACCCAACGCAGCCAAAACTAAGTAATAAAATAAAATAAATAAATTTAAAAAAATAGCCAATCAGAGCCAAGTGTAATTAATCAGGTGGGTAACAGAATTTGCTATAAAAATCAGGTGTGCCTATAAAGTGGTCTGGTTGGATTTTTTATGTGACTAATAAATCAGTTATAATAATTCTTAAATGAGCTTTAAACACTGAAAACAATCCAGGAACATGTGCCCAGTCTCCTAAGATGATCCATTTTGACAGACAGAACCCACAGGAGACGTAAGATTCAGCGTGCTTCTTTAAGGATGAGTATCATTATTCAACAGTTATATTTCACATGATATACCTCAACCCTTTCAGGTGAAACTATTTTCATGGCTGGACATTTAAATAACTTTATTTTTTAAAATAAATTTATTTATTTTATTTATTTTTGGCTGCATTGGGTCTTCGTTGCTGCGTGTGGGCTTTCTCTAGTTGCCGTGAGCGGGGGCTACTCTTCATTGTGGTGTACGGGCTTCTCACTAAGGTGGCTTCTCTTGTAGAGCACAGGCTCTAGGTGCGTGGGCTTCAGAAGTTGTGGCACGTGGGCTCAGTAATTGTGGCTCACAGGCTCTAGAGGGCAGGCTCAGTAGTTGTGGCACATGGGCTTAGCTGCTCCACGACATGTGGGATCTTCCCGGACCAGGGCTTGAACCCATGTCCCCTGCATTGGCAGGCGGATTCTTAACCACTGCGCCACCAGGGAAGCCCTTAAATAACTTTAAACTGATAGACAAACTGCTGGTCAAGTGTGGATGATTCCAGGTTATTTCAAATATCCCTGAGGCCTGGACTTAACCCCAGGTTCTCATAACCTTCAGAGCAGTGGTTCAGAACACTGCCTACATATTAGAATCACCTGGAAGAAGACTACAATGCTCAGACCCACCCCAGGAGATTCTGATTCAATTGCTCTGAGGCAGAGACTGGGCACTGGTGTTTTAAAGTGCTTCTTAAATGACTGACCACCTGATCTGTACCACAGTGGTGTTCTCTGACAGTCATGACAGGGACCCACTTCTGCTGAAGGCTTCCTAAAGATAATTCATGTGTAGGATTAATTTCTTGTTACTGAATTTACTAAAATGCCAACTAAGGGAAGGAACAGATGAGTCCCTGAGTTCTGACCTATGGAAGCAGTCAAAGGAAGAGGAAGGGCTGATTGTCCAGCAGATGGCAGACCATGCTGTTCAGCTCAGTCTGAATAGCTCTCCCCACAATGATATTCCCCAGCACCATCCCTACATCTTGATCACAAGACCTCTGATCCAACCCTTGCTCCATGCAATAGAAGCGAGGTACCAGTGGAAGCAAGTATAACACTCTGATGTCTGTTTTCTCTTAGATTTGGGTAATAAAAGCAAGTGTTACAATTTCTTGACCACTTACCATGTGCCAGGCTCTGTACCAAGTCTCTTTAGTGTGTTAATTAATTTAATATTCATAGAACTCTGTAACTATTTTTTATCTATCATTATTATCTTACAGGTCCAGAAACTGAGGCTCAGAGAAGTAATTTGTCCAACATCACATAACTGTTAAAGAGACAAACCCAGGAATTAAACCTTTGTCTGAAGCCAAAGCCCACAGAAATTTGTAACTGACCAACTGTTTATTATTGTGCATTTCTCTCCTCATCTGTAAAATGGAGATGATAAATATCTATACATCACCGGGCTGTTGTAAGGATTCAACGAGTCAACTTTTGCAGAGTACTTGGCACAAAGCAAGTGCTCAGTAAATGATACCACACTGTCCCTCACCCAGTCCTGTTACGTGCTAACCAGATATGTGTACTGAGAGCCGCAAGCAAAGCGTGTTCACCAGGAATCCCCAGGAGTCTAGTGTTCCAACTTACAGGTTACAGGAATGTGGGCAGTCCTGGCCAGGCTGTTTCTTTCTACAGACCTCACCACAACTATGTGGAATTTCATTTCTGCTCCATTCAGGATTCTTTACCTTGCCTAAAACATATCAAAGAAGACAGTCAATGGTATAAACTTCAACTGCATCCTAGACTTCGATGAAATAATACAATATAGCCAGACAGCATGAAACATCAATACGGTGTTCATTAGTTCAATAAACACATTGTCCTAAAATAAGAAGGTGAATGTAATGCTACTCATCAAAAGCTTCACTGAGTATGATAAATTCTGGATTATCTGGAAAAGACAAATAGTCATTTTTACTGATGAAAATGCCACTTTGACTAACGGACACATTTAATCTAAGATTTAAACAAAACCTACAAGATAAGCTTTCTGTAAATGGGTCTTTGAATTGATATGGGAATATCTACTGTAAGGATCGGAAATAGGGAATAAGGGAAGAGAGCAATGGGGGGAGGGGAGAGGCAGTAAGAAATTTAAAGGACGTAAGTCCCCCAGTAGAGTAGGAACTCACCTATTGTAAAGTTAAAATATAGGCATAAAAGGGTTATAATTTTTAACATCTTCATTGGAGTACAACTGCTTTACAATGGTGTGTTAGTTTCTGCTTTATAACAAAGTGAATCAGTTATACATATACGTATGTTCCCATATCTCTTCCCTCTTGCATCTCTCTCCCACCCTCCCTATCCCCTCTATCCCCACCCCTCTAGGTGGTCACAAAGCACCGAGCTGATCTCCCTGTGCTATGCGGCTGCTTCCCACTAGCTATCTGCTTTACATTTGGTAGTGTATGTATGTCCATGCCACTCTCTCACTTTGTCACAGCTTACCCTTCCCCCTCCCCATATCCTCAAGTCCATTCCCTAGTAGGTCTGTGTCTTTATTCCCGTCTTACCCCTAGGTTCTTCATGACCTTTTTTTTTTTTCTTAGATTCCATATATATGTGTTAGCATATGGTATTTCTTTTTCTCTTTCTGACTTACTTCACTCTGTATGACAGACTCTAGGTCCATCCACCTCACTACAAATAACTCAATTTCGTTTCTTTTTATGGCTGAGTAATATTCCATTGTTTATATGTGCCACATTTTCTTTATCCATTCATCTGTTGATGGACATTTAGGTTGCTTCCATGTCCTGGCTATTGTAAATAGAGCTGCAATGAACATTTTGGTACATGACTCTTTTTGAATTATGGTTTTCTCAGGGTGTGTGCCCAGTAGTGGGACTGCTGGGTGATATGCTAGTGCTATTTTTTTTTAATAAATTTATTTTTATTTTTGGCTGCGTTGGGTCTTCATTGTGGCGCGCAGACTTCTCATTGCAGTGGCTTCTCTTACTGTAGAGCACAGCACGCGGACTTCAGTACTTGTGGCGCACGGGCTTAGTTGCTCCAAGGCATGTAGGATCTGCCCGGGCCAGGGCTCGAACCCGTGTCCCCTGCATTGGAAGGAGGATTCTTAACCACTGCGCCACCAGGGAAGCCCCTATTTTTAGGTTTTTTTTTTTTTGCGGTACGCGGGCCTCTCACTGTTGTGGCCTCTCCTGTTGCAGAGCACAGGCTCCAGATGCGCAGGCTCAGTGGCCATGGCTCACAGGCCCAGCCGCTCCGCGGCATGCGGGATCCTCCCGGACCGGGGCACAAACCTGTGTCCCTGCATCGGCAGGCAGACTCTCAACCACTGCGCCACCAGGGAAGCCCTACTTTTAGTTTTTTAAGGAACCTCCATACTGTTCTCCATAGTGGCTGTATCAATTTACATTCCCACCAACAGTGCAAGAGGGTTCCCTTTTCTCCACACCCTCTCCAGCATTTATTGTTTGTAGATTTTTTGATGATGGCCATTCTGACTGGTGTGAGATGATATCTCATTGCAGTTTTGATTTGCATTTCTCTAATGATTAATGATGTTGAGCATTCTTTCATGTGTTTGTTGGCAATCTGTATATCTTCTTTGGAGAAATGTCTATTTAGGTCTTCTGCCCATTTTTGGATTGGGTTGTTTTTTCGATATTGAGCTTCATGAGCCGCTTGTAAATTTTGGAGATTAATCCTTTGTCAGTTGCTTCATTTGCAAATATTTTCTCCCATTCTGAGGGTTGTCTTTTCGTCTTGTTTATGGTTTCCTTTGCTCTGCATAGCTTTTAAGTTTCATTAGGTCCCATTTGTTTATTTTTGTTTTTATTTCCATTTCTCTAGGAGATGGGTCAAAAAGGATCTTGCTGTGATTTATGTCATAGAGTGTTCTGCCTATGTTTTCCTTTAAGAGTTTGATAGTGTCTGGCCTTACATTTAGGTCTTTCATCCACTTTGAGTTTATTTTTGTGTATGGTGTTAGGGAGTGTTCTCATTTCATTCTTTTACATGTACCTGTCCAGTTTTCCCAGCACCACTTATCGAAGAGGCTGTCTTTTCTCCACTGTATATTCTTGCCTCCTTTATCAAAGATAAGGTGACCGTATCTGCGTGGGTTTATCTCTGGGCTTTCTATCCTGTTCCATTGATCTATATTTCTGTTTTTGTGCCAGTACCATACTGTCTTGATTACTGTAGCTTTGTGGTATAGTCTGAAGTCAGGGAGCCTGATTCCTCCAGCTCCGTTTTTCTTTCTCAAGATTGCTTTGGCTATTCGGGGTCTTTTGTGTTTCCATACAAATTGTGAAATTTTTTGTTCTAGTTCTGTGAAAAATGCCAGTGGTAGTTTGATAGGGATTGCATTTAATCTGTAAATTGCTTCTGGTAGTAGAGTCATTTTCACAATGTTGATTCTTCCAATCCAAGAACGTGGTATATCTCTCCATCTATTTGTATCAGTATCATCTTTAATTTCTTTCATCAGTGTCTTATAATTTTCTGCATACAGGTCTTTTGTCTCCTTAGGTATGTTTATTCCTAGATATTTTATTCTTTTTGTTGCAGTGGTAAATGGGAGTGTTTTCTTAATTTCACTTTTTCATCATTAGTGTATAGGAATGCTAGAGATTTCTGTGCATTAATTTTTGTATCCTGCTACTTTACCAAATTCATTGATTAGCTCTAGCAGTTTTCTGGTAGCATCTTTAGGATTCTCTATGTATAGTATCATGTCATCTGCAAACAGTCACAGCTTTACTTCTTCTTTTCTGATTTGGATTCCTTTTATTTCTTTTTCTTCTCTGACTGCTGTGGCTAAAACTTCCAAAACTATGTTGAATAACAGTGGTGAGAGTGGGCAACCTTGTCTTGTTCCTGATCTTAGTGGAAATGGTTTCAGTTTTTCACCACTGAGGATGATGCTGGCTGTGGGTTTGCTATATATAGCCTTTATTATGTTGAGGAAGGTTCCCTCTAGGGTTATAATTTTATAATCAATGTCACTCCACAAATTTTAGTAAGCCTATTCCATGAACTTAGTGCAGGGGCAGGATGAGTAAAACGGAGGCGCAGGACTCCTCCTTGCGCTTGAGCTATTCATCCTCACTTGGGCAATTTACACCCTAAATGAAGCCTGTTCCCAGTCCTTGGCCTCTGCTTTTCTCTCCTGTCTGTCTCTTTCAGAAATCTTATTCATGCTGTGCGGTTCAATACATCTAAAGGCCTATGAGTCCCAAATCTACATTTTCTGCATTGCCCTGAATCCTCAGTTTCAGTCCTACATGTCCAACCATCTGCTGAACGTCTGTGCTTGGGGTTTCACAGTCACTTCAAATTGCCTATGTATCTACAGTCAAAGTTAGCATCTTCCCTCTTAGATCCCACCCTCTCCAGGGTTTCCTGTTAGTGACACCATCACTGTCAGAGTCGCACAAACTCAAAAACTAGAGTCATCCTCTTTTTTTTCTCTATTCTATTTAGTCACCAAATCTTGTCAATTTTCCTACACAGGGTATCTCACACCTCACCTCCCCCTCTACTCCCGCTGTTCCTCTCTACTGGCCAGAACCTCATCTCTATAGACTATTAGAAAAGCTCCCCTGCCTCTGTGCTTTCTTGCTCCAATATGGTGCCCAGGTTTTCTCCTACCATCTCTCAATGGCTCAACCTCTTTTCCCTGACTCTCAATGATGTTTCTTTCCCTTCATCTGCCAGAGTTCTGCATTAGACTCCTTTTCACCCATTACCCTTTTACCTACTAGAATCTCATCTATTGCTCTCACCTGTGACTATCATTCCTGATTCCTCATCTTTCTTCAAACATTCCTAACTCCCTGGAGAACATCTTCCACTGGATGTCTTACTCCTCCAACTCAACACTTCAACTTCAACTGAACTCACTATTCCCACCAAACCTGGTTCACTTGCCCTGACCTTTTCTGTTCTTGGTATCACCATTTCCAAAAGCATGAAACTTTGGAGCCACATTTAGGTTCCTTCCTTTCCCACTGCTGTTAATTCCTGTTTACCTTTGAAATCTTATATCCCTTCCTTTCTATCCCACTCTAAAACCCATTGCAGACTTTTACTACTCTTCATCTGGGTTACTGTAAGTCCCCAAACTGTTTAGGTCCCAAAATACTCTACTCACTGCCACCAGACTAATCTTCATAAAGAATCAGGGGGGGCTTCCCTGGTGGCGCAGTGGTTGAGAGTCCGCCTGCCGATGCAGGGGACACGGGTTCGTGCCCCTATCCCGGAAGATCCCACATGCCGCGCAGCGGCTGGGCCCGCGAGCCATGGCCGTGGAGCCTGTGTGTCCGGAGCCTGTGCTCCGCAACGGGAGAGGCCACAGCAGTGAGAGGCCCGCGTACAGCAAAAAAAAAAAAAAAAAGAATCAGGGAATTCCCTGGCAGTCCAGTGGTTAGGACTCTGCATTTCCACTGGAGGGGGCCCAGGTTTGATCCCTGGTTGGGGAACTAAGATCCCACATGCCTCAGCACGACCAAAACAAACAAAAAAAACACACACTGATGCCCTCAGTGGCTTCCCACCACCTGACAAATGAAGTCCCAATATCTAGGCCTGGCATGAAGAAGTCAGCCCTACCTTTCCAGTCATCTCGCACTCCTCCATCTTCATAGACCTTGGGCTCCATAACCGGATGACTTCCTCTTCTCCCAGCAGATCCTAAGCCTTCCTGGTGTTAAACCTAGTTTTCAAGCCTGGTTCAATTCTACCTCCTTCAGGAAGGCTATTAATCCTCCAGCCAGAAGTCAAACTCACCCCAAAGATCTCCCACAGACTTTGTAGTAGAACAGCAAGTTAACTGTGTCTTAAATTTTAGACTGTAAGCTCTGGGAAGTCAGTAAATAGTCTCATTCTTCTCTGCTTCTTCATGGTAACTGTTATATAAATAAGTTCTCAATAAAGTATATTAAACCAATGGTCTCCTTTTTTAATTCAGCTGCGTTGCATGGCTTGCAGAATGTGGGATCTCAGTTCCCCAACCAGGGATTGAACCCAGGTCCTTGGCAGTGAAAGCACAGAGTCGTAACCACTGGACTGCCAGGGAATTCCCGACCAATGGTCTCCTTGAAAAGAAGAGTGGGGCAAAGTCCTCAGGTAAAATCAGGCCATTATTTGCGTTCCCACACCATTCCACCTCACTCAGATCATCGTGACCTTCATCCCCACATTCTTCTGCCTTCTTAGGGTCTCATATCCAACTTGTCAGTGAAGGCTTTAACAAGATTTTAAATTTCATTATGATGCTTCATGTTTAAAAATCCTTTAAAAATAAGGTAATTAAGCCTGGGTATTGGTCTTATTTGTCCAATTTTCGATTGATCTCTTGCTTCCAGTTTCATGCTGCCTTTCCAGTAGTACATTCAAGAATATTCATTCCTTCAGCTAATACTAATTCAGTATCTATTAAGGCTCAGATTTTGGCAATAGAACATACAGGACCAACAGATTCTGGATAAGACTGGCCAAAGTGGGAGAGGAGATAAGAAAGGGGAACCTTCCTTTGGAAGCGGATGGTTGGGGTCAGATCCTAAATGACACAGTGGATGAGATTTAACGAAAAGAAGGGGAAGAACACTGTAGATAGTTGAGTTCACAAAGAGATTGAGTCTAGAAGTGTTGATGGTCAGTGACTGACTCTTGGTGAAAGCCGGCAGTTAAGTAACAGGAAAGGAGAAATATGAGCTAATTAGTTAGAAAAATAAGGAGAGCAGGTAGAAAAGAAACAGAAGGAGCTAGTCATTTCAAGAAGTGAATCGTCAAAAGCATTAAGGGATGCTGTGTGGACAAAAAGGTTAAGAATTTATAAATCAGCCCTGGATTTGGTCAGGAAAGGGTCACTGATGATTTCTGAATAAGTTTCAGTGAGGTAATGAGGACAAAGATAAAAATGCAATGGTTCAAGGAGGGAGACAAATGGTTAAGAAATAAAATCTGAAAAATCAACAGCCAGATGGTAAAGGTTACCCATTAAAAGACAGGCAGGAAAGAGGGAAAAAAAAAAGACACGCAGGAAATAGGTTAGCAACAGATATGAGCACGTGGATCATGAAAAGTTTTTTTCCTAACACATGGAAGAACTGAGCTATTCAAAACCAGGAAGAAGTATTCCATAAAGAGGGAGGGCACAAGGATAGTTTGCAATGCTGGTTTACAGAAAATCTCTCTTTATTATAAAGAACAATGACTGATTTCTTGGATTAAAATAAAGTACACTTCACCATTACTCTGTACTCATGTTGCTCAAATCCAGAATTTCAAAGCTGTTACCATTAGAGATGAGAAGAAGCCCATGTCTGTACCCACCTCTACCATCTGGTCGACTCTGATCTAAACTAAGATCAAGGAGACCTGGTGGGCATGACGAGAAGGCCCATCTCCAGAACAGTCTGCCAAGAACACAACGGCCTGTGACTCTAGCTGTGTGACAGACCACATGCATGTGATGTCTTACAAACTCCTGTAGCTCTGAAGTCTTATTAGTGACTTCTAAAACATGCCCAGCACACCGCCTCTCCTGGGCTGGGAACTGAGGTACAATAAGCAAAGTGGAAGAGACTCCAGTGTATGCAAAAAAAACTCACCACAGAAACAAGTATAGTTATTAGGAACATGTGCAGAAACATTCTGACATGCAGGGCACCTCCAACCACTCTGGCCGTCTGTCAAGAAAAATGAGAGGAAATCAAAATAATTTCCTGACAAAAGCACATGTAATTTAAGAATTTTTAAATCTATGGAAAGCCATAATATTGAAGCAGTAATAGTAATTTCCATGTTAAGGATATCAGACATTTAAGAAACAAATTCACAATACTGAAATCTTTGCTTAAATATTGCATTTAGGCTTATATTTATAAGGACCTCAGATACCGCGAATACAGTGGGTATCCATTTCATTGCATTTTTAAAAATTGAGATATAATTAACATATAACATTGTGTAAGTTTAAGGTATACAACATGTTGATTTGATAAATTTATATATTACAATATGATTATTACCATAGTCTTAGTTAACACCTCCATCACTTCATAAAATTAACATTTCATTTTGTGGGACAGTGTTCTATTATTTTTAATATCAAAGTAAACATCTGAATCTTGGTTTGAAAAAAAAAGTAGGATAAAATACTTGAGTACATGCAGGAAAACTCAAATGTCTTAAATTAGAAGAGCCAAAGTTCAGAAAGCATATTTTAAATAACATTTGCATTACCCCTAAATACCAGTATACTTTGGGAAAAGCCCACAAAATACTATGGAGAAGATCTGTTAAAGGCAAAGCAACTTCAAAATCCTAAGGGTAAATTAAATATTTCTATAAATTTTCTAAAGCAAACTATACAAGAAATGTTTTCTAATGAATAAGCTACAAGGATGTATAGTATGACACAGGGGTATAGCTAATATTTTATAATAACTATAAATGGAATATAACCTTTAAAAATGGTGAATCACTATGTTGTACACCCAAAACTGACATAATATTGTACATCAACTATACCCCAATTTAAAAAAAATCGTTCTTTATAGTTGCTACTTGGATAAAAGCTACCATTTTCAGTAAAAGTGACTGATTTTGTTGTACCCTAAGTATATTTTAATTTGTTATGCTTAGCTGGCTTAAGATTTATAGCTTAATAATGGTCATCCAAAATATGTCATCAGGGCAACATACTCTCCCTGCAGATAAAACACTCAAGAGGAATTAAGTAGTATTTTTAAAGCTAAGTTAAAAACCTGAACATATCAAATGGGTGAGAATAACTACTCAGAAGAGAGAAACGACTGACCTGCTTGAGACGCTGGAGACCTTGCCCATTTCTTTATGCAGTTCAAATGAAACACATGGTAACAGCTCTGACAACTCCACACTGGGGCTGTGACACGAACCAATTCACAGCACACCATGCACTCATATTTTTCTGTGGTTAGCTGTTCAATTAAAGAACCTGTTTAAAAAACAAAACAGATAAACTCAAACACAGAAAAACATTCCTTAGTCAACCAAGGATCAGCAAGGCATTTGAGAGGAGAATTCAAATGTAGAGATTTTAAGGGATGTCTGATTCTGAGCAAGGTGACTGTTCAGAGTCTGAGGCCAGGAAGGGGCAGGAATATGCTGAGGTAGAGGACTTAGGAAGCAGACATTCAGGTAGGGATTCCCACAATTGAGGAAACATTCCCAAGAAACTGCCCAGGATCCTAGCAGAATAGCCAAATGCCCCTCGTAACACACGGCTTGAGCATTCACAGGAGAAACATGCTGTAGCACCTTGCCTTGCCCTCTCAATCTGGAAGGCTCTGCATCTACCACATTCATGGATTCAGGTTAGGGAAGGGCTTGTGAAGCTACAGTGGTCAGGTGCAAGAAACCTAAGCCTAGACAGGTTCCAACAACCCATGGTGGTGAGATGGTTCTAGTAGATGTCCTGAAAGTCTTTAGTTGTTCACTCAAGAAAGACAGGCTTGACGCCTACCACAAGCCCCACGGTAGGATTACTAGACTGAGGGAGACACAGTCTCTGGCTCCAGAAGCTCAGCATCTATGAGAGAGACCAGTGTATAAAATCCTAAGAATCCTCTCAGATTTATTCTTCAGTACCTTCACCCACTTCCAGACTTTTCCTTCAAATACGACCTCAGCAAAATCTTTCTAAATCCCAAGTGTACCCAGACCTGAGAGTATGTGTGTGTGTATGTTTTTTTTTTGAGTCCATATTTTTAGCATTTATTTCACAATACTATTTTATTTGTTATAAGGTCCAAGTAAGTTATAAGAATAAAACAACTAACCTTAAATACACCATGCCAAGTGTTGTGCTAAAGCACTTTACACATATTTAATTCTCTTAACAAGGATATAATAGAGATACCATTTTATAGATGAAGAAACTGAGGCTCAAAGTAGTTAAAGCACTTACCTAAGATCATATAACCAGAAATTTAAAAATCAAAATTCAAACTCATCGCCATCTGACTCAAAAGCTCACATTTTAGTCATTCCGTAATATTAGCTCCCTAAGATTACTTTCTGTTTATCCAGTTCAAAGTCAAAAGAAATACACAACATCAAGACTGTAAGCTCTAGGAGGCAGGACCAGAGCCTCATCTGCCTTGCTCACTGCAGTATATCCAATGCCTGGCATATACCAAACGCTCAATAATATTTATTGAATGAATGGATGAAAGAATAAATGAGTATCATCTAGTCTGCTCCATAACCTCTCTCCTTTGAAAGTTTTAGGCTTTACTAAAGTTTCTGGGATAGCTCTTTCCCTCTGGAGAAAGAATAAAGATACTGCAAGTGACTGATTAAAGGGAAGCCTACCTGCTTTAGATACAGATGAACACATCATAAAATTGAATTCTATTATAAAAGCCGAGGAATCAGACTTAAATTCTTTCTTAAAAAGTAGGGATACCCTACCCTGCATAGGTTAACATTTCTGAATAACAGAGTCAATTATATTTCCTACCAGTTACATGCTACATGTGGAAGATTCTGGAGCGGTAAGTTAGGTAAGAGAGAGTTCATTAGAGAGTGAGATTAAGTTTGAGCCATCTATAAATGAGGCTGATTAGGGCAGAGGAATAGTCTGTGAGAATTACACTTGTGGTGAATTTTATAGAAAAGCCTATTGACCATTCCAGAATAGAACTGAGTTAGAATTAAAGGACACAGAAAGGTAAGTGAAGTACGGAACCCACCTGAGAACACTACAATTTTTACTCTGAGGACTGTCTTTTTATTTTACTGTTTCTCTTATTCATTAGTTTATTGCTTGTTAATGAAGAACTATTGTGATGTTTCTAAGCCCAGCCACAGTGAAATCTGACCACTAGGATGCACATACATTTAGTTATGTGGTGACAGCTGTCCACTTTGAATAGCCTACAAATTACTGCCTTTACAAAGCTGTCAATTTTGAATAGTCTACAAATTGCAGCCTTTCCAAAGGCTGTCTCTTTCATCCCATGTTCAGTATGTTGGCAAACCCTGCTGGCTCTACCTTCAAAATATATCCAGAATCCAACCTCTGCTGCTAACACTCTGGTCTAAGCCACTATCCACTCACCTGGATTATTACAATGGCCTCCTAACTAGTCTCCCTACTTCAGTCTATTCTCACCACAGCAGCCAGAGGGAGCTCGTCAAAATGCAAATTATTTATTTATTTATTTATTTTTATTTATTTTTTTGCAGTACACGGGCCTCTCACTGTTCTGGCCTCTCCCATTGTGGAGCACAGGCTCCGGACGCGCAGGCTCAGCGGCCATGGCCCACGGGCCTAGCCGCTCCGTGGCATGTGGGATCTTCCCGGACCGGGGCACGAACCCGTGTCCCCTTCATTGACAGGTGGACTCTCAACCACTGCACCACCAGGGAAGCCCAAAATGCAAATTATTAATAGATGATACACTCCTCTGCTCAGAACTTGCCAATGGTTCCTACATCACATGCCTGTAAAAGCCAAAGTCCTTACAATGGCCTTCATTGCCTCCCGGTCCTCATCTGTGATTCCTCCTTCCCTAGGCCACTACTCTGAGATGACACTGCCTCCTTCCCAGCCCTAAACTGGAAGGCAGATTCCTGCGGGAAGGTCTTTACAACTTGCTATTCCCTCTGCCTAGAATACTGTCCCCCAGACATTTGCACAGCTCAGTCCCTCTCCCGCTTCAGGTGTTTACTCAAAATGTGGTCTTCTCAATGAGGCAGTCTCTGGCCACACTTTAAAAACTGGAACCTACCCCTCACCCCAAAAAACAAAAAAAACTGTAACCCACTCCCTCAGCATTCCCTATCTCTCTTACTTTTCTTCACACCACTTAAGTCTATCTATCATATATTTTACTTATTTTACCTTGTTTATTTCCTAACTCTACACATAGAAGGTACTCAATAATACTTGTTGTATGAATGAATGAAAATAATAAATAAAATAATAGTAAAAGGTTCTAGAAACATACTAGAAAGAGAAACAGTATAATTCTTTCACCAACATTTCAGTTTTATCTAAGCGTGTAACATATGTAAAACATGGTACTATTCTGGAATAGCTCTCTGCTAGTGAACTATCACATTTCAGGTGCAAGACTCTTGTCCATGCTGGATGCAGCCCTATCCTGACCACTGGCTCTTCTTCAATCCTACGCCCTCTCCCACTAGGGCTTCTCCATCATTCCCCAGTCATGACTGTATATTCTCTATACTTTTACTTTGATAGTATGTCAGGAAAGAGGGTGACAACCCACTTAAATAACCAGAAGAACAGAGACCTGTCAGGAGAATGCACTACAAACTTTTCAGATACAGCAATAAATAACTGTCTTTAAAAAAACACAACAAAACAAAACCTAAAACAATCCTGATTTGAAAAATCCAAGTGTAGGGCTTCCCTGGTGGTGCAGTGGTCGAGAGTCCGCCTGCTGATGCAGGGGACACAGGTTCGTGCCCCGGTCTGGGAAGATCCCACATGCCACAGAGCAGCTGGGCCCATGAGCCATGGCCGCTGAGCCTGCACGTCCGGAGCCTGTGCTCCGCAACAGGAGAGGCCACAACAGTGAGAGGCCCGCGTATGGCAAAAAAAAAGAAAAGAAAAATCCAAGTGTAAAAAGACATTTTTGAGGCAAACAGGGAAATTCAATTGTGGACCAGGTATTAGATGATTTCAACGAATTATCGCTAATTTTGTTAAGCACAATAATGGCACTGTGATTATGTAAGAAAACAGCCATATTTTTTAAATAGATGTAACCTAAAAGTATATGAAGGTGAAATAACCTGATATCTGGAATTTACTTTAAAGTATATCAGCAAAAAAAAGGGGGAGATAGAGATTGTTTAAATATTAATGCATATCTATTTATGGCATATTATATATTAATTTAAAATAAGGTTTACAAAGATTTCTTAATGAGTGGAAAAATATTATATAATAAGCAATAAAAGAATAAAGATTATTTTTATTATATGATTTCAACTATGTAAAACTGAGCATTGAAAAATTCTCTAAGAAAACAGACTAAAAGGTTAAAGCTGATTATATCTGGATGGTGGGAATAAAGGTAAATTAACCTATCAACTTTAGTAAGCTACCTTATTTAAGGTAAGGCAGCTGTTTTTAAAAAGCTAATACAACGTAAGCATGATCAACGTGTTCAAGATGGTCTTGCTGAGTCTGAAGCATATGTCAGACATCACATTTATTTATGTGAGTCTAAGGCCTATGGCAGACCTTAGGGGCTGGATGTAAAGGTTTAGAAATCAGTACAGAGGCAGTGGTTTCAAAGTACAGAACTGGTTGTAATCTCCCAATGAAGCCTTATCAAGTAAGAAGAGAGGGCTGAGATAAAGCCCTAGGTAACACCAACACTTAGGAAAGAGGTGGAGGAAGAGAAGCGTGAAGGACATAAACAGGGACAGTCAAGGAGAACAAGAAGGACCAGAAGTGTGTGGTATCAAAGGAGTCAAGGAAGTTACATTTCAGAAAAGACCCCTTTATGTCCAACTCAAAGGGAAGTCCAGGATAATAGTAAGGACTGAGTCATTCGTGACCTTACCAGTAGCTCTGAGTCAAGTGGTGATGATGACAGAAGACTGAGACATGAATCAGATTAGGGAAAAGGACACAGAGTGGATGACTCTTGATGAGACTGAATGGAAGGAAAGAAACACTACTGGGAGGTCCCGTATGGGGGAAGTGAGGGCAGGACAGACTCAGGAAGAGCTTCAGGTTGAGAACTTGTAGTAGTAGATGTGGAAAGGTTGATGAAAGGAACTAAAAGAGATCTCAGAATGAAAGAAAAGGAATAACAGGCACAGATGTCCCTGAGTTTGCTTAGAGAGAGCAAAAAGTTGAGAAAATTATGCCCTTTCTCAGTGATGACCTCCCCTTTCTCAGTGAAGTAGGAGGCAAGGAGGTCCACTGAGGTTGAGAGATAAATGTTAGGAAGGGTTGAATAAGTGTGGAAAAGGTTTGGAATAGTCTTAGATGAAAATGGGAGGGACAGCTGCCCAAGGTCATATAAGGGGAAAAGGGCAGTGCTGAAAGCCAGCTGAGCTGGAGACCACTATTCAAAAATATTTACTGGGAACTGACCATGTGCCAGACACTCTTTAGACACTAAGGGTATACAGTGAACAAAACAGACAAAAATCTTCTGCCCTTATGAAGTTTACTGTCTTGTGGTGGAAGGTAGCCAATAAACAAATAAATAATGAAAATGAGTAGTATCATCAAATAGTAATAAGTGCTATGGAAAAAAATAAGCCAGGAAAAGAGGTTAGTGAGGGTCGGCAGTGGGGGAAGTATTATAGTTTTAAACAGGGTGATCAGGAAGGCTTTCCTCAGAGGGTGAGTAAATTTGCAGCAGTGCCAAATCTATACTGTTATATGATTTCCTGAAATGGTATTCTGTTATCCAGATAGGGTAGAAAAGCTAGACTGCAGCATCCATCCAGGGATGGGATCCTGCCAAATGTCTTGGCAGAAGGATAATACTTCAAATGACTTACAGTAAGGCCTAGCCTGAAGAGGGGATGAAGAAGGATGGAGACTGAACTGATAGTGGGTGGAAGAGACTGGGAGAGCCAAAAGGATAGGAGGTTATGGTCAGAAAGCAGAACACAGGACTTTAGAATTTCAGAGACGGGGCGTCCCCAGGGTCATTTCCTTGGTAGTGGGTGTGGAGGTGGAACTGCTAAGAAGGTCACTGCAGGTGACAAGACCAAAGAACCTGAGGATGATATAATGCATATGATCACTGAAGTCACCCAGAACAACTGCAGGATTTATGGTAAATCAGTAGTTCTCAAACTTGAATGTGCATGAGAACCACCTGGAGGCTTGTTAAAAGAAGAGACTGCTGGGCCCCACACCCAGAATTTCTGTTTACTAACTCTGAGGTGAGGCCCAAGAATGTGCATTTCTAACAAGTTCCCAGGTGTTGCTGACAGCTGCTGATCTGGGACTATACCTTGAGCATCACTGGGGTAGAAAAAAGATATAGGCTAGATGCATTAATAAATGAGGCTGGGGCTGGGAGATTTGGAGGCTAATAGATGACAAAGATAAGGAGACATGGAAGGGGGTGGAGAGAAAAGGTCATGCAGCATTAGCTTCAAAGGAGCAGGGATTCTGATACAAAGGTAGAAGAATAATAGTTTAGAAATGACACTGGGGAAGGAGTGTGCTCTTCCCATCTTCCAGAAACTAAGGTAAGTCAGATAAGGGAAAACAGCAGGCTCTGAGGCTGTGAGGAAGTGGTGACCCGACAGAAGGCCATAGGTCAATTAAGAGCAGGAGCAGAGCCAAAACAAACTAAGGATATAGGGGGTTTTGTTACTGCAGAATGAGGGATCCAGGCAGTCTGGGAGGACTGGGCAGTGCTAGGTTCTCTCAGTACAGAGTGAGAGTAAGCAAAGCCCACTCTCAAACAGCCATGGACACTTATATTTGGGGTAAGCCTCTCTTTCTATTCCAATCAAGCTTTCATCTCCACTACTCCACTAAAACTGCTCTTAGCAAGACCAGTAACCTTGAGGAAACATGCTCAAGCTTCTTAGATAGCCTCATCCACCAGAGGACAGAAAGCAGAAACTAGAAGAACTAAAATCCTGCAGCCTGTGGAACAAAAACCACATTCACAGAAAGACAGATAAGATGAAAAGGCAGAGGGCTACATACCAGATGAAGGAACAAAATAAAACCCCAGAAAAACAACTAAATGAAGTGGAGATAGGCAACCTTCCAGAAAAAGAATTCAGAATAGTGAAGATGATAGTGAAGAGGATCCCGGACCTTGGAAAAAGAATGGAGGCAAAGATCAAGAAATGTTTAACAAAGACCTAGAAGAATTAAAGAACAAACAAACAGAGATGAACAATACAATAACTGAAATGAAAAATACACTAGAAGGAATCAACAGCAGAGTAACTGAGGCAGAAGAACGGAAAAGTGACCTGGAAGACAGAATGGTGGAATTAACTGCTGCAGAACAGAGTAAAGAAAAAAGAATGAAAAGAAATGAATACAGCCTAAGAGACCTCTGGGACAACATTAAACACAACAAAATTCACATTATAGGGTTCCCAGAAGGAGAAAACAGACAGAAAGGACCCGAGAAATATTTGAAGAGATTATAGTCGAAAACTTCCCTAATGTGGGAAAGGAAAGAGCCACCCAAGTCCAAGAAGCGCAGAGAGTCCCATACAGGATAAACCCAAGGAGAAACACGCTGAGATGCACAGTAATCAAATTGGCAAAAAATAAAGACAAAGAAAAATTACTGAAAGCAGCAAGAAAAACGACAAATAACATACAAGGGAACTCCCATAAGGTTAACAGCTGATTTCTCAGCAGAAACTCTACAAGCCAGAAGGGAGTGGCATGACATATTTAAAGTGATGAAAGGGAAGAACCTACAACCAACATTACTCTACCCAGCAAGGACCGCATTCACATTCGATGGAGAAATCAAAAGCTTTACAGACAAGCAAAAGCTAAGAGAATTCAGCACCACCAAACCAGTTCGAAAACAAATGCTAAAGGAACATCTCTAAGTGGGAAACAGAAGAGAAGAAAAGGACCTACAAAAACAAACCCGAAACAATTAAGAAAATGGTAATAGGAACATACGTATCAATAATTACCTTAAACGTGAATGGATTAAATGCTCCAACCAAAAGACACAGGCTCACTGAACAGATACAAAAACAAGACCTATATATATGCTGTCTATAAGAGACCCACTTCAGACCTAGGGACACATACAGACTGAAAGTGAGGGGATGGAAAAAGATATTCCATGCAAATGGAAATCAAAAGAAAGCTGGAGAAGCAATACTCATATCAGATAAAATAGACTTTAAAACAAAGAATGTTACAAGAGACAAGGAAGGACACTACATAATGACCAAGGAATCAACCCAAGAAGAAGACATAACAATTATAAACATACATGCAGCTAACACAGGAGCACCTCAATACATAAGGCAACTGCTAACAGCTATAAAAGAGGAATCGACAGTAACACAGTAATAGTGGGGGACGTTAACTCCTCACTTACACCAATGGACAGATCATACAAAATGAAAATAAATAAGGAAACACAAGATTTAAATGACACAATAGACCAGACAGATTTAATTGATTTTTATAGGACATTCCATCTGAGAACAGCAGATTACACTTTCTTCTCAAGTGCGCACAGAACATTCTCCAGGATAGATCACATCTTGGGTCACGAATCAAGCCTCAGTAAATTTAAGAAAATTGAAATCATATCAAGCGTCTTTTCTGACCACAACTCTAGGAGATTAGAAATGAATTACAGGGAAAAAACCATAAAAAACACAAACACGTGGAGGCTAAACAATACATTACTAAATAACCAAGAGATCACTGAAGACATCAGAGGAAATCAAAAAATGCCTAGAGACAAATGACAATGAAAACACGACTATCCAAAACCTATGGGATGCAGCAAAAGCAGTTCTAAGAGGGAAGTTTATAGCAATACAATCCTACCTTAAGAAACAAGAAAAATCTCAAATAAACAATCTAACCTTACACCTAAAGGAACTAGAGAAAAAAGAACAAACAAAACCCAAAATTAGCAGAAGGAAAGAAATCATAAACATCAGAGGAGAAATAAATGAAACAGAAACAAAGAAAACAATAGAAAAGATCAATAAAACTAAAAGCTGGTTCTGTGAGAAGATAAACAAAATTGATAAACCATTAGCCAGACTCAACAAGAAAAAGAGGGAGAGGACTCAAATCAATAAAATTAGAAATGAAAAAGGAGAAGTTACAACAGACACCGCAGAAATACAAAGCATCCTAAGAGACTACTACAAGCAACTCCATGCCAATAAAATGGACAACCTGGAAGAAATGGACAAATTCTTAGAAAGGTATAACCTTCCAAGACTAAACCAGGAAGAAATAGAAAATATGAACACACCAATCACAAGTAATGAAATTGAAACTGTGATTAAAAATCTTCCAACAAACCTAAGTCCAGGACCAGATGGCTTCACAGGTGAATTCTATCAAACATTTAGAGAAGAGCTAACACCCATCCTTCTCAAAGTCTTCCAAAAAATTGCAGAGGAAGGAACACTCCCAAACTCATTATAGGAGGCCCCCATCACTCTGATACCAAAACCAGACAAAGATACTACAAAAAAAGAAAATTACAGACCAATATCACTGATAAATATAGATGCAAAATCCTCAACAAAATACAAGCAAACAGAATCCAACAACACATTAAAAGGATCATACACCATGATGAAGTGGGATTTATTCCAGGGAGGCAAGGATTCTTCAATATACGCAAATCAATCAATGTGATACACCATATTAACAAATTGAAGGAGAAAAAACATATGATCATCTCATCTCAATAGATGCAGAGAAAGCTTTTGACAAAATTCAACACCCATTTATGATAAAAACTCTCCAGAAAGTGGGCACAGAGGGAACCTACCTCAACATAATAAAGGCCATATATGACAAACCCACAGCAAACATCATTCTCAATGGTGACAAACTGAAAGCATTTCCTCTAAGATCAGGAACAAGACAAGGATGTCCACTCTCACCACTATTATTCAGCATAGTTTTGGAAGTTTTAGCCACGGCAATCAGAGAAGAAAAAGAAATAAAAGGAATACAAGTTGGAAAAGAAGAAGTAAAACTGTCACTGTTTGCAGATGACATGATACTATACATAGAGAATCCTAAAGATGCCACCAGAAAACTACTAGAGCTAATCAATGAATTTGGTAAAGTAGCAGGATACAAAATTAATGCACAGAAATCTCTTGCATTCCTATACACTAATGATGAAAAATCTGAAAGAGAAATTAAAGAAACACTCCCATTTACCATTGCAAGAAAAAGAATAAAATCCTAGGAATAAACCTACTTAGGGAGAAAAAAGACCTGTATGCAGAAAACTATAAGGCACTAAGGCACTAATGAGAGAAATTAAAGATGATACAAATGATGGAGAGATATACCATGTTCTTGAATTGGAAGAATCAATATTGTGAAAATGACTCTACTACCCAAAGCAATCTACAGATTCAATGCAATCCCTATCAAATTACCAATGGCATTTTTTACAGAACTAGAACAAAAAAATCTTAAAATTTGTATGGAGACACAAATGACCCCAAATAGCCAAAGCAGTCTTGAGGGAAAAAAACGGAGCTGAAGGAATCAGACTCCCTGACTTCAGACTATACTACAAAGCTACAGTAATCAAGACAATATGGTACTGGCACAAAAACAGAAATATAGATCAATGGAACAGGATAGAAAGCCCAGAGATAAACCCATGCACCCATGGTCAACTAATCTATGACAAAGGAGGCAAGGATATACAATGGAGAAAAGACAGTTTCTTCAATAAGTGGTGCTGTGGAAACTGGACAGCTACATGTAAAAGAATGAAATGAGAACACTCCCTAACACCATACACAAAAATAAACTCAAATGGATTAGAAACTTAAATGTAAGACCGGATACTATAAAACTCTTAGAGGAAAACATAGGAAGAACACTCTTTGACATAAATCACAGCAAGATCTTTTTTGATCCACCTCCTAGAGTAATGGAAGTAAAAACAAAGATAAACAAACGGGACCTAATGAAACTTAAAAGCTTTTGCAAAGCAAAGGAAACTACAAACAAGACAAAAAGACAACTCTCAGAATGGGAAAAATATTTGCAAACGAATCAACAGACAAAGGATTAATCTCCAAAATATATAAACAGCTCATGCAGCTCAATATTAAAAAAAAAAAACCCAATCCAAAAATGGGCAGAAGACCTAAATAGACATTTCTGCAAAGAAGACATACAGATGGCCAAGAAGCACATGAAAAGCTGCTCAACATCATTAATTATTAGAGAATTGCAAGTCAAAACTACAATGAGGTATCACCTTACACCAGTCAGAATGGGCATCATCAGAAAATCTACAAAGAACAAATGCTGGAGAGGGTGTGGAGAAAAGGGAACCCTCTTGCACTGTTGGTGGGAATGTAAATTGATACAGCCACTATGGGGAACAGCATGGAGGTTCCTTAACAAACTAAAAATAGAATTACCATATGACCTAGCAATCCCACTACTGGACATATACCCAGAGAAAACCATAATTCAAAAAGACACATGCACCCCAATGTTCACTGCAGCACTATTTACAATAGCCAGGTCATGGAAGCAACCTAAATGCCCATCGATGGACGAATGGATAAAGAAGATGTGGTACACGTATACAATGGAATAGTACTCAGCCATAGAAAGGAACGAAATTGGGTCATTTGTAGAGACGGGGATCAATCTAGAGACTGTCATACAGAGTGAAAAAAGTCAGAAAGAGAAAAACAAATATCATATATTAGCGCATATATGTGGAACCTAGAAAAATGGTACAGATGAACCGGTTTGCAGAGCAGAAATTGAGACACAGACGTAGGGAACAAACGTATGGACACCAAGTGGGGAAAGCGGCAGGGTGGGGGAGCGGTGGTGGTGTGATGAATCGGGAGATTGGTATTGACGTGTATACACTAATATGTATAAAATAGATAACTAGTAAGAACCTGCTGTAAAGAAAAATAAATAAAATAAAATTCAAAAAAACCCAAAAAAGACCAGTAACCTTCACATTGCCAAATCCAACAGTCAATGTGCAGTTATCCTTCTGTACTGATCAACAGCATTTAGCACAATTATCACTCCCTCCTCCTTGAATTTCTTTACTTGGTGTTTAGAACGTTTCACATCCTAGTTCAGTTTACTCTTTCTCCGTTTCCTTTACTGGATGCTCATTTTCCAGCCAAGCCTAGGTAGGCTCCATCCTCACTCTTTTTTTGTCTAACTACACTCACACCTTAGGTGACCTCCTCTAGTCCATTAAACACCATCTCTACACGACAATGCCCAAATTTAAATCTCTAGTCCAGATCTCTTCTGTGAATTTTATATCCAACTCTCTACTTAACAAATCCATATGGTAATCTAGTAGACAACTCAAATCTAATAAATTTAACCAAATTCTTCATCTTTCCTGAACAAGGAGGAGACAAAGCAAAACATACGCAAAAACACGTTTTCCAACAAGGAAAGGCTAAGAAATTGTCACAGATTGGAGAATAAGGACACATGCTGATTAAATGCAATGTGATATCCTGGATTGGACCCTGGAGCAGAAAAAGGGTATTAGTGGAAAAACTAGTGAAATCCAACTAAAGTCCGGGGGGAATTCCCTGGCGGTCTAGTGGTTAGGACTCTGTGCTTTCACTGCCAAGGGCACGAGTTCAATCCCTGGTCAAAAAACTAAGATCCCACAAGCCTCGGTGGAAGCCCCGTGGCGTGGCCAAAAAAAAAAGTCTGAAGTTTAGTCAATACCATGGTACCAGTGTTAATTTCTTAGTTTTGACAAAGAAGATGTTAACATTACAGGGAGCTGGGTGAAGAGTGTATGGGAATTCTCTGTTTTATATTTGCAAACTTTCTATAAATCTAAAATTATTCCAAAGTGAAAAGTTTAAAAAACAAACACTGCTTTCCCCTCCCATGCACTACCACTGCACTGTGCGGCAATTCTCGCCTTCCACATTGCTCAGGCACAACACCCTGGCTGCGTCCTGGACTCCTCTCATGCTCCCGCATCCAACATCCAGTCTATCTGTAAATTCTGTCAGCTTTACCTCCCAAATACACCCAGAGTCTAACCAAGTCTTACCTCTTCCACCACTGATACCTTCATCCAAGTCTCCATCAAGTACCTGAATTACCACAACAGCCTCCTAACTCATTCCCTTGCTTCCTTAGGGCCCATTCCTCGCACAGCTGACTGAGTGATCATTTTAGAATGCTTGTAAGATCATGCCATCCCGTCTCCAAAAACCTCCCAGCTGCTTCTCATCTTCCTACTCAGAACCAAATCTAAGAGCCTCACATGACCCAGCCCCTGTGATTTCTCTGACCTCCCCTACTGCCCACCTCTTCATTGCTCACAACGCCCCCCTCCCACCCCAATCTACACTTGCTTCTCTCTCTGCCTGAAATGCCCTTCTCCAGAGAGCCACGTGGTGCACTTCTGCACTTCCTTCTGGTCTATGTTCAAATGTCTCATCAAAGAGACCAACCTATGTAAACTGGTGCCCCTGTTACTCTGTCCTCTTAACCTGCTTTATGGGACCTCCCTGGTGGCACAGTGGTTAAGAATCCGCCTGCCAATGCAGGGGACACGGGTTCGAGCCCTGGTCCGAGAAGATCCCACAGGCCGTGGAGCAACTAAGCCCCCGTGCACCACAACTACTGAGCCTGCACTCTAGAGCTTACGAGCCACAACTACTGAGCCCGTGTGCCACAACTACTGAAGCCCACGCGCCTAGAGCCCACTCTCCACAAGAGAAGCCACTGCAATGAGAAGCCCGCACACTGCAACGAAGAGTAACCCCACGCTCGCCACAACTAGAGAAAGTCCACACAGAGCAATGAAGACCCAATGTAGCCAAAAATAAATTTTAAAAAAACCCTGCTTTATATTTTAGCTCTTATCATCACCTGACATATTAAATACTTAAGTGCTTTCTACCCATCTTCCCTACCAGACTGTAAATCTCATTAGTGCTGTATTCCCAGTACCTAGAACAGTGCTTGGCACACAGCATCTACTCAATAAATATGAATAAAGAGGTCTCAAGAAAATGCTGGGATGTGAAGCCAGAGAGATTTGTTAGGCAGAACTCTTAAGATGGCCTCCAAGACTCCCAGCTCCTGGTGTGCATGCCCTGGATAATCTTCCCTCAAGTACGGGTGGACCTGATCTAATCAAGTGAGCCCTTTTAAAAGAGTCTAGTGATCAGAGACAGAAGTCAGAGAGATGTAAAGAATCTGTAGCAGATTCTTTCCTGTAGGCTCTGAAGAAGCAAACTACCATGCTGTGAAGAGGGCCATGTGGTAAGGAATTGCGGGTGGCCCCTCGGAGCTGAGAGTGATCCCCAGCCAGCAAGAAAATGGGGACCTCAATCCTACACCCATTAGGAGCTAAATCCTATCAACAACCAGTGAGCATCAAGGACCCCACACATCAGATGAGACTGCATCCCTGGCCAAATTTCAGTCCTGTGAGACCCTGAGTAGAAAGCTCAGCTAACCCATACCCAGACTCCTGACCCACAGAAACCATGACATAGTAAAGTTGTGTTATCTTAAGCCACTACATTTGTGGTAATTTATGAAGCAATAGGAAACTATTAACCAGCCTTGAGGATTCAAGAACAACTCTGGTATAACGTTGCCTTTGTTCACACACAAGTCGAGATCCCAAGAAGGACTGCCTGGTGAAGCAAATGAGAACTAGAACTATAGGCCTGTGTAAAAACAGGCCTGGGCAGGTGGTGGCTCCCTGTGTTAGGCTGTATGTCACATTAAACTGGAGGGAGACCAGAATGGTGAAGGTCCATGAGAAAAAGCTGGCGGAATGAAGCTATTTAGCCTGGATAAAATATATACTCAGGGTAAAATGAGAAGTGTCTTCAAATACTGCAAAGAGCTGATGTGCAATGAGTGGGAAGGAAGCTGTGAGGAGAGAGACTAGTTGCTGTGTAGTTCCAGAGGACAGAATTTGAACTAGGAGATAGGAAATATTTACAGGAAAGAAGTTTTCAGTTTAATGTAAGAAAGAACTTTCTAACAGTCAGAGCTGAGTACCTACTGTGTTCTAAGAGCTCTGTTAGGCAACAGAGATATAAAACTGAAAGGAAAAATATGGTCTCTGCTTTCAAGGAGCATATAAACTAGTGGAGGGCACTGACACATAAACAAATGATGGTTTCCAGTGGTAAGTGCTATAAAGAAGCATGTATATGTAAGGGAAGGACATATCACAGAGCTGGAAAAGATTAATGCTATCTGTGGAGGTGACAAAAGGTTTTCTGGACATGTGACTATAGCTTTTGAAAAATGAGTAAGAATTCACCAGTGAGCTGAGTAGTAGACAGAAGGAGCCACATATGCAACAGCATGGAAAGATGACAGTATACAGTCCAGGGAGTAAAATGTGGGGGGGACTGAGGCAGCAGCAGATGAGGCTGTTGGGTACGGCAGAAGGCAGAATCTGTAGGTGACGAGAAAAAGTGAACAGAAGTAAGCAGGGGAGTGACGCAGGTCAATACGTGTTTTAGAAAGATCACTTTCTGATGCTGACGTGAGAGGGGAACTCAAAGAGAAAAACTGGAGATGGCAAGATTAGTTAGGAACTGTTGCAGATAAGCAGACAAGAGATGATGCAGGCTGGAACCAGGAGAGGCAGTGATGTTACCACCCCCTACTTGTGCTTTCAGAATTCAAAACAACTCTTGTAACCAAACATCTATACCACCCATACCTGCACTTTTAAAATTCCTTATTTGTTAACAAAAACGTTCCTTACCTGTATTTGCTTATGACATATAAAAACGAAGTAAGTGGTTACCTATTGGGGAGGGGAGCAGGTGGTGGCAGGACCCAAGGAGATGATGAACAAGGAGAGAAAGAGACTTTTACTATGTACCTTTTTATATTTTCTGGTTTCTAAATTGTATGAATATATTACCTATTCAGAAATTTAAAAAAAAAAAAGAGAGAGAGAAAACATTTCCACCCATTCAGATAGGTTTACCTGTATGTGTTTCCACATTCTTTAGCATGTGGTTCTGTTTGTCTCGGGGGAAAGATGCTACCTGAGGATCCTGCCTCCTTACAGCACATTTCTCTGGGTCAACCCTTCTGGAAGACTTGATGGCAACTGCCAAGTTCCCAATGTCACAGGCAGATTTTGCTGGTCTTTCATTGAGATTTTCCTTTTTTGTTTGCCGTTGGCCCTCCTGTTTCGGTGGATTCCTGCCTGGTCGTGGCCTGGCCCCCTCCACTTCCCAGGGAGGCCTCTTCTGTGGGTATCTTCTCTGCTCGCTGCGCCTGGCCCCATAACCATCCGCTACTCCTTTTCTAGAGGATGCATCTGAAGAATCAGGGTGGATAACCCCCACAGGTTTGGTGTTTTCAGGTCCCGCCTCCTCAGGTTTGGGAGTCATTCTGTGACCCCACTCACTTTTGAGTTTCCCCTTGACTTTTGGTCCTCTACCATAGCTGTATACAAATTGGGTTGCCTTTTTGGGTTTTGCTCCCCTGGGATCTGCACCGACAATTTCCTTCTCACTCTCCGAAGGGCTGTGCTCTCTGAGGTTTGTCCCACTCTCTGACTTGGCCACACTTTCTAAGCCAGCTGCATCTGAGGTCTGGTCAGTGAGACCCTGTGCTCTCTTGACTCTGATATGCTGCTTTTCACTCCTCAATTTCTGCCAAGGTTGATTTGGAAGGCCATGGCTCTTGAGTGATTTATTAGTAGCAGAGGATTGGAAAGAAGTCTGTTGACTCTTAGGTTTGCTTCCTGAAGGATAACTGTGATGAATAGCAGAGATGTCATCATAAGGGACTTGCCTGGAAAGGTGACAGGGAGGTGGTGAACTATAATTTCTTCTACCAATTTTATTAGAATCTAGTCTCCTTTGACTCCCACAGTTTAGACCAGAATTTTTTCTCTCCTGAGGAATGAACTCAGCAGCGTCCGTATTGAATTTAAGAGTACCTAGGACATAAGAAACAGACATGCAAGTAAAGAAATTAATTGGTCACTCATGAAGCCCGAAGACTGTAAGCCATATCTAAAAGTTACCTTCCTAGGGACTTTGTATAAAACAGTCTCTATACAAGGTCTATGTTTCCTGTGAAGGTGGTAGGTTCAAGGTGCTTGTGGAAGACTGATCATCTCATATCCAGCAGCCTCACCAACAGGTACTGCTGAATTGCTAAGGAAAACTGCTCATCTGGGCTATCGGGTATTATTTATAAACGCGTTTATCTTTATCGACAAATGTAAGGTCAGCAAACAGTTCGGGGTGAGACATCAATCAGCAGGTTCAATGTGGTCTTTCAAAACTCTAAGGTAGCATTAAGTAAACAGGCTTTGGAGTCAGCCAAAATCAGTTTAAAGTCTGGCCCTCCAACTTATCGTATGAGCTTAGGGATACCACCTGATTGCTTTTAGCCTTAGTTTCCTCATACATGACAAAAGTTGGTAATACTATTCCAAAGGGTCATTGTGGAATTTAAGTAAGACTTCACACAGACAGTACTTAGCAGATGGGTACATCTCATCTCTTCCCCCCAGGAATATATTTTAGGTTTTCCATACATAATCTCTGTAATATGGTCCAGAATTCCAGAGTCAAAAAAATTAAGCATATGCCCCTTCAACCAACTCATTTTTTCCCCCTAACATGCTTCTTTATAGTCAACTCAGTCCCTGAAGTCAAAGATGAAATGATTTGCCTAAGGATACAAAACCAGTTAGTAGCAAAGTCAGAACTATGTGTAGCATACAAAATATTCTATGAATCAATAGGGCCTGGAATTTGCGTTTAACTCCCTGCCCGTCACTTGTGTCTTTATGCAAGTTACTTAATCTCAATAATGGAATAGTAAGAATCCCTACTTCAAAGAGCTGCTATGAAGATTAAAGCAAGGTTAGTAACATGTATAAAGTGGTTAAAATAGTGCTTTATCATTGCTGTTAGGACTACAAACTACCTGAAACACAGACTTGACCACAGATGGGTGCAGTGCACAGCCTGCGGGTTTCAGGTTTAATAATAAGCCCTAACATTTATTAAGTACTTAACATGTGTCAGGCACTATTCTAAGCACTTTGCATATGTTAACTCATTTAATCCTTACATTCTTGATGAGAAAATTGAGACACTGTAGAGAGTAAGTAACCTGCCCAAGGCCACAGGGGTATTCCAAAGCAGATTCAGGATTCCACCCCAGGCTATGTGACCCTAGAGATCACACTCTTACATTACGCTCCAATGTGAGAGGTTGGGTGGCCCATACCACAGAAACATATACTTAAGAACTGAGCGAGATCATAAAGGTCACAGGGTAACCTCTCTCTCAATCCACGATTTGTCCTGAAAGCTTTCAATGGGCAGAATTCTGGGGGTGGGGTGGAGGGCTTTACAAAACGGCAAGAGGATTAGACAAATTCAGAAGGTGGCAGAGAAGGTGTTCCAGAAATATAAGAGATAACTTAGAGGGGGGAATGGGTAGATTAGACCAAGTGGGTATTGTGTAGTTTTCTTCTGCTTGAAGAAGCAAGGCTGTAAGAGGGGCAGAAAAATGTCAGTAAAGTTGTCCAGAATAGCCTGGTAAAGGATGGGAAGAGGGTGTTTTCATGTTAAGTAGCAAAGAGTTGATGCAACTTGAGAATCTATACAGGGCAGCACCTATTCAAATAAAGTATGTGTTCCACCAGACATGAGGCAGTGGGCAAAGCCCTCTGAAAGATCCTTAAGAGACATGAGGAAGGGGAAAAGGGCACAGGAAACTGAACACAAAGATATGAGACACCTTTGTTTTTTCACTATTTTGAGCAGCTGGAAGTTACTCAATAAACAGGATGTCTCATCCCCAAGGCTTGGCTATAGTGCAAGTGGTACCCAAGGTAAGATCAGATCAAGATAAGATAAGATCCAAGATAATATCATGGTAGGTGACCAGTGGATGGGTGGAACAGAGTAAGGGAAAATCCAACTGTAGATTATAGAGTCCAGAGACAAAGTTGGCACTGGAGAGTCTGCCCATGGGCAGAAAGATACCCTTTGGACTGGGCTGGTGTTCCAAGACAATAGCAGGTAAGAGAATTAAACCTTGAGTGGGGATGGAGGTGTGGGTTAGAGATGATGCTGAAATAAGAACATGGAATAGGAACTAAGGCAAAAACAAACTAAGGCACAGGAGACAGACTGGGGAGGTCTTTGGACTAGGAGACTTTGCCTCAGTAGGTGGGGCAGAGGTTGTAACCTGGGGCACAGCACCATAGTCCCAAACTATGACTCACAACTAGCCCGACTCAATTCTGCTTCAAACACTGATCGGTGTAGAAATGGGCCAGAAGTGAGCCTAAGGATAGGAAGACCAACAGACCCAATTTAGAGGATTTGGGGAAAAAATGGGTGGGAGAAGAACAAAACACCAGCCTAACAAGGTCCCTACACTCCAAGATGAATTAATACCTAAATCAGGACTAGGGTACACCAATGCAGTGTGTTATCCAACTTTTCTGACCAAGACCCACAGTAGTAAATACATTTTACCTGCCACCAAGTACACAAATACATATATACTCTTCTTGGTGCCCCAACAGCTGCTAGGTAGCAGAACGAAGCCTCAAATTCATGACTGTTCACAAACCTCATGCTGCAAACTGCTGCCCTGTTTTTCAGAAAGAGTGGGTCATGAAATCAAATCATGCAGTGGGTTGGGACAAGTATTTTTTCAAACGAAATATGTAGTAGAGTGTATTGCATATAGTAAGGAAAACCACTGTTTCTTGAAATTTTTGGTTCGCTTTTACATTTATGTCTGTGTGCACTGAGGTCACCACGTAAAATATTCCTTTTCGGTCACTGTCCAAAGAGTTGGGAAAACAAAGATCTAAGGTACCCTGAAGGAAGTGGAAATGGATGTTTTATTAACAGCCAAATGAGGCTGTCTCTGCACACAAAGGCAACTCCGGGAGGGGAAGTAACCTAACAATTGTGTAACAGGTACAGCAGCGGCGGGTACCTTCACTGTAATTGACTTATTTACTCCCAATTCACAGATGAGGAAAACGAGACTTCACACTGAGAGTGCGTGGCAAGCTGACACTGGAAACCACGGGTGAGCTCGGCTCGCGCACGCGCCGCTGCCCCAGGACACACGAATACATCTTAAGCGCAGCAAGCAAACCCGCCGCGCGTCCAGAGCCCGACACCGTCACGGGCGGTGACCCGGCTGACGCGTGCCTGTCGGATACCGCTGCCCTAGGAAGGCCGGGCTGAGGCCTGGAGAGGGCGGGACACCCACATCGACACAGCGGGACAAACCCATTTTCCTTAGAAACCAGGTGCCGGGCTTCACCATGCAGTCAAGGACGGTTAAGATCTCGGTTCGCACGACGCGCGTGGCTTGGCCCTTCCGAGCCACTATCTCCAACCCTAGTACGCGCCACTCTCGCGATACGAATGGCCGGTGCCCTAGGACTCGTCACTGACTCAATTTCCGCTCCCCGAGAGGGGCCCAGTCCCGCGCGGGCCAGGACAGTACCTGAGACAGGAGGCGCCTCCGCCATCCCGTGCCGCAACACCTAAAGCGAGCCCTGCAGCCCAGCGAGCGCTGTCACCCGGTCACGTGCCTTGGACTTCCGGGGCCGCGAGAATGTTCGCTTCTGCGCGCCCGGTAGACGGCCACGGAGTTTGCGCGGCCCGAGTCAACTGTGTGGTGCGTCCGTGACGTCAGACAGGCGCGCCAGGCTCCGGGCTGAAGGAGGTGGCTAGTGGCTGTAGGTGGCTAGGATACCAGGAGGATAGGCGGGCCAGGACTTGCGTAATCAATAGTTGTTTCCCTTTTGACAGTCCCTGTGCTCTCCTGCTACCATGCCCTTTTACGCTCCCACCCAACCAGCTTCACCTGGTTTTCTGGAGTCACCTCAGACAGCACCTCCTTACTAGAGTAGCTCAGGTTGAGGATTAAAACAAAAACTAAGTAGTCAAAAGGCGGTCTGGGAAAAAATACCTGCAAAACAAATGATCAAAGTCTAACATACAAATAGCTCTTATAAATCAGTTTAGAAAACGAAAAACCATTTATTAGAAATGATAAAGGACTTGAACGGGCAGATGGACACAACGTGAGGGGGGAAAAGTTTGGAGGCACTGATAATTTTTAAAGTGCAAAATGTTTTGAGTGAATGTGTGGCGTTCTTTTGTTTGTGTGTTTTGTTGTTGCATTACTAACCAGAACACAACGTTTAAGTGTGAAGCATCTGCATTTGTAAAGTAATTCACTGGTCCAGGCTTCCCCAAAAACACAAAATAGAATCATTCATTCACATACATTCTAATGCCTATTTTTGTCTTAGGCATTGCTCTAAGTGCTGGAGGTTAATGGTGAAAAAGACAAACATGGTCTCTGCCCTCAATGAAGTGCATTGTCTAGTAGGGGAGGTTAAAACTAAGTAATTTATATTTACAAACTAATAATTTGCGTTATGAGAGAAATAAGTAGGGTAGCAGTGATAGAGACTGACTAGGATCTGCTCCCGAAAAGGTGGCCGGTTTTCTTTGAGTAAAAGGACAGATGAGAAGGGTAAGCTATGTGAAGATTCAGAGGGAATAGCATGTGCAAAAGCTATGGAGGAAGGAAAGCACTTGAAGTGTGCAAGTTATTGAAATATTTGCTGGAGAGCAGTAAGCAAGGAGAGTGGCACAGTATGAAACTGGAGAGGTAGGTAAGGAGATCACGTGGATCACCTGCAGGCCATGATAATGGATTTTATTCGAAGAGCAACAGGAAGTTAAAAGGTTCTAAGCAAAGAAGTGGTATTGTTACCTAACTGAACACAGGTCTGCTCACTCCATGCGAAGCAAAGCCAATCTACTGACACCAAGTTTTGGTGAAGAAAAGTACAGTGCTTATTGCAGGGCACCAAGCAAAAGAGTGAGAGACAAGCCTCAGATCCACTCCAACTTGGTTTTTGAGTTAGGGTTTTTTTCATTTTGTTTTGTTTTTTAAAGGGGAAGATAAAAGAGGCTGGGATTGATCATCATCTGGTGACATTTCTTAATCATAGTTTCGGGAGTCAGGATGTCTCTGATTTACAAGTCTCTGGGCTGGTGGTCCATGGCTTGGGAGCTCATCTTGTCCTGAGTTTGTACATTAATGATCCCTATAATAGCGACTTTAGTACATTAACAATGTTACTGACAACAGCAATTTTCGTCATCTGATTCTGGTTGATTAATATTCAGTTAGCACAGGATGGAGGTCAGAAGGAACACAAGAAAGGGAATAAAGTCTTGGATAGAGAGATTAACCATAAACTCAGTAAGGGAACTTGGTTTTAGGGGCACTCAGTTTCAGTGTCTGAATTACCCTGAAAGATTTCTTATGCTCCCGGGCAAAGAGTGAATTGTGGGGGAGCAAGAATTTAAGTGGGCAGAAAAGTTGCATTTTTGTATTATGTTAATACAGAAGATGGTGGCCTTGGACTAGAGTGACAGCAAATGTGATGGAGAGGAGAGGGCAGAACTAAGGTATATTTGAGATATAACCATTATCCAGCTTCCAAATGTTTTTTAAACCAAAAGGTGTTATGAGATAATCTCATTGTTCTGTTAATCTGAGTTTCTCTGATTATTGAGTCTGAACATTTCTTAGTGCCCTTTTGAGTTTCTCTTTTTAGATTGCTTATTCACATCCTCTGCCCATTTTTCTGTTGGGGTTGCTCAATTTTTCTTGCTGATGGTTTCTTGTATATTGTAGATATACGACTTGTATATCTTGTCAGTTTTAGACATTTCAGCTGTCTTCTATGATGTCCATTAGTTTTATCCTTCATTTATAAAAGGATTAAACATAAATCCTTAATTTTGACAGATAAGTTCATCAAATAAAAAACCTTATCATCCCCTTTAGAAATTACCAGTTGTATCAGTCTGAGTCCAGTCAGGAGAGAGGAACCACATAGTAATTTGAACAGGGAAGGTTTTATTTACTTAAAGACTTATTAACTATAACAAGGGATTAGAGTAATAAGGGGCTGACTAGTAAAGAAGTAAAAGAGAACTCTAAAAGAATACAGGATTAGCAATGTAAGGAACAGCCACTTCCTCTAGGGCTGAGATAAAGTGTCCAGTGAAGATCACCCCAGAGCTGAGGTGCAGACTTTGTTAGAGGGGATGCGCCTATGGCTCACTAGATAGGGAAGCTGCTGTGGTGCTGCACTGGTGGAAGTTGCCAGAAATCTACCTTATATGGTATTGGGGAAAGCCATTCTTGGGGATGAGTCTCACAAGAGGCCGTCTACTACAAACCACTTTGCAGGGGGAGGTGCCAGGAGAAATTTCTGGCTGCTGGCCATCATACACTGAAGAAACCAGGTGCTGAAGCACAGGAAACAGGCTGGAGAAGCTGCCTACAGCACAGAAGCCTGCCCAACCCAAACACTAGAAACAGGAAAGGAAACCCTTTCCTCCTGCAGTATCTCTCTGTTGCCCTCTACTGACAAAGCTTAATACCTGCCAGCTGGTAAAGGATAAGTATTTAAAGGGCCCAAATCCATTTCACAGAGCAGGCAAAAAGGATAAATTTGGAACTGAAAGTCAATAATTCATAACTGGCATACTAGGGAACCCACTCATTATTTCCAAAACTTGTCAATAAATGGAAGTAAGCAAGCACTTATCCTGCCTTTCCTATACAAACAGTGCTTCACCCAACATACCAAAAGTTATGACAAACAACGAAAGCAGTGCTCAGGTGGGAATTTATAGCTATATATACTTACATTAAAAAAGAAATCCAGGGGCTTCCCTGGTGGCGCAGTGGTTGAGAATCTGCCTGCTAATGCAGGGGACACGGGTTCGAGCCCTGGTCTGGGAGGATCCCACATGCCGCGGAGCAACTAGGCCCATGAGCCAGAACTACTGAGCCTGCGCGTCTGGAGCCTGTGCTCCGCAACAAGAGAGGCCGCAATAGTGAGAGGCCCGCGCACCGCGATGAAGAATGGCCCCCGCTTACCACAACTAGAGAAAGCCCTTGCACAGAAACGAAGACCCAACACAGCAAAAATAAATTAATTAATTAATAAACTCCTACCCCCAACATTAAAAAAAAAAGAAATCCAAACAATGGAATATTATTCAGACCTAAATAGAAATGAGCTATCAAGCCATGAAAAACACATGGAGGAAACTTAAATGCAAATACTAAGTGAAAGAAGCCAATGTGAAAAAGCTACATACTGTATGTTTCCAACTATTGTATATGACATTCTGGAAAAGGCAAAACTATGGAGACAGTAAAAAAAAAAATCGTGGTTTCCAGGGATTAGAGGGAAGGAAGGGATGAACAGGCAGAGCACAGAGGATGTTTAGGGAAGTGAAACAACTCTGTATGATACAATACTATAATAGTGGGTTCACTGTCAAAACCAATAGAATGTACAACACCAAAAGTAAACTCTAATGTAAACCATGGACTTGGGTGATGACGAGTCAGTGCAGGTTCATCAATGGTAACGAATGTCCCACTCTGGAGCAGGATGTCTCTAGTGGGGGAGGCTGTACATGTATGGGGAAAGGGCGTGTATGGGAACTCTCTGTATGTCCTGCTCAATGCTGTTGTGAACCTAAACTGCACTAAAAATGTTTGTTTTGTTTTTTAATTTTTTGGCTGCACCGTTCGGCCTGTGGGATCTTAGTTCCCCGACCAGGCATCGAACCCACACCCCCTGAAGTGGAAGCGTGGAGTCTTAACCACTGGACCGCCAGAAAAGTCCCCTTAAAAAGATTTAGTAATAAAGAAGATAGATCTCAAATCAGTAGCCTAACCTTCTACCTTAAGGAACTAGAAAAAGAAGAGCAAACTAAACCAAAACAAGTAGAAGAAAAGAGATAATAAAAGTCAGAGCAGGAATTAATGAAATAGAAAAACAATAGAAAAAAATCAACAAAAACAAAGTTGATCCACTCACCAAAAACATCAAAATTGATCAGCTTTTAGCTAGACTGACCAAGAAAAACAAAGAAAGAGAAAAATTCAAATCACTGAAATTAGAAATGAAAGAGGGGACATTACTCCCAACCTTATAAAAATAAGAAGGACCATAGGTGACACTATGAGCAAAAGTGTATGCTAGCAAATCAGACCACCTAGACGAAATGGAAAAATTCCTAGAAATACACAAACCATCACAATGGACTCGGAATTCCCTGGCGGTCCAGTGGTTAGGACTCTGTGCTTCCACTGTAGGAGGCCCAGGTTCGATCCCTGTTTGGCAAACTAAGATCCCACAAGCCGTGTTGCATGGCCTAAATAAATAAATAAATAAATAAAACGGACTCAAGAAGAAATAGAAAATCTGAATAGACCTATAACAAGTAGAGATTGAATTAGTAATAATAATAAAAAAAAAGCTTCCCACAAAGCCAGGTCCAGATGGCTTCACTGGTGAATGCTACCAAACGTTCAAAGAATTGACACCAATCCTTCGAAAACTGTTCCAAAAAACAGAGGAGAAAGTAATACTTCCCAACTCATTCTCTGGATGAAAACTCAGATGGGGCTTCCCTGGTGGCGCAGTGGTTGAGAGTCTGCCTGCCGATGCAGGGGATGCGGGTTCATGCCCCGGTCCGGGAAGATCCCACATGCTGCGGAGCGGCTGGGCCCGTAAGCCATGGCCGCTGAGCCTGCGCATCTGGAGCCTGTGCTCCGCAACGGGAGAGGCCACAACAGTGAGAGGCCCGCATACCGCAAAAAAAAAAACAAAAAAAAAACGAATTCAAAGGCCAAGCTGGAGTGGATCTGAGACTTGTCTCTCACTCCCTTACTTGGCACCCTGCAATAACCCTGACTTTGCTGCAAACACCCGCTGTCAGTTTGGCTTTCTGTGCCGTGGGCACACGAGCCCATTGATCGGTTACAGCTCCAAGGAGGGGAAACTGTATGAGCAGAGGCAGGGAATGACCGTATGGCAGATACAGGAGAACTAGAACAGGACTCTTACTAGCAAGTGACAGGAACCCAATTCCAACTAGTTTAAGCAGAAAAGGGGGTTTATTGGCAGAATTCTCAGTTCACAGAACTAAAGGAGGAGTTGCAGAGACTTGGAGCACTCTGAGAATCTCAAAGATCAGAAGTCAGGGCTCAGTGCCATGAGGATTCTTTCATTCTGCCTCTTGGCTGCTCTCTCGACTCAATATCTCAAACTTCTCAGACTGATAAAGAGTAAAAAAAAAAAAAAAAAAAAAGGAAAGCATTTCCCCTTAGAAAATTTGAGGGGTGAACTTCAATAGGCACAGACCTGGTTACAAGCCCACTCCCATAGTGGAAAAGTAAAGGTAGGGCTACTCTAATTGGTATTTTTCCAATAATCACACATTTGGAATTGGGGAGGCAGTTCTCTAAATGAAAGAGAATGCTGTTTTGAAAAGACTAAGCAATAAACCATTACAGGTAGGCAGGGGCCAATAGGCAGCTTTTTAAGCCCTGCTGGAGGTGTCAGGGAACCAGGACTTTATGCAAGAAGGGAAAGCAGGTCATTTCTTCGCAAAGGCTATGTGAAGGATGTCCAAGCCAAAGAGAGTTGAAAAGAGAAAAGGAGGGGCTGGATTTGAGAAACACGTAGGGGTTAAAAGCAGGGTTTAATGATTAATTGAATGTGTAGGATGAGGCAAAATGTAGGCATCAAGGACTACTCAAGAGCTTTCTGTTTCGAATGATGGAGGATAATGGTTCCATTAGCTGAGGCAGGGAAAACAGGAGGTTAGGTCTGGGGGAAAGATAATGGTTGTCTTGGCCATTTGAATGTGAAGTGTTTGTGGGCTTCTGGAACATCCAGATTACTCTTAGGCAACAAGTGGATATAAAAAGGATTCTGAAACTCAGGGGCAAGACCAGGGATACAAGTATAGACTTAGAAGTCAGCAGTTAAAGCCATGAGAATAGCTGAGATTATTAAATATAAGTGAGCAGAGAAAGAAGTACTGTGGATAAAGGCTGGACTCCTGAGGAACACCAACATTATAGGGTTGGAGAGATGAGAATTTCAGAAAGGAATCTTGGAGGGAATAGTCAGAAGAATAGAAGAACCACGGAGTACTATCACAAAAGCCAAGGGAAGAGACACTGGTAGAATGATTGTTCCCTGGTATCTAATGTACTAAAGTGGTCTAGCTGGAGCACTAAATATCACCCACTAAAACTGGCAATATATGGGTCACTGATTTAACACTGGCAAGATAAGAAATAAAGCAGGAACGTTGGTTGAGTGTAAAGCTCAGGGTAATGAGCTTAATTTGGATGTTAGATTTTAGGTAGTGGTGGGGCGTTTAATTTGGAATACCCAGAACTGAAAATAAGAATAAGGAAAGAGGTCTGGGCTAGTAACAGTTATTTTGAGGCATTAGTTCATAGGTAATAGTTAAAATCATGGGTGTGAGTTATCTCAAGGAAAGTACGAAGGGTAAGAAGTCATCCCAGATTGGAACTACAATGGAAGAAATATTAAAAGGGCTGAGTGAGAACTTGTAAGGAAGCCAAGGAAGGTTTCAAGAAGGTAATGAAGAATAGTGTAATGTTTGCTCCACTGGAAGTCTTCTTCAAGGGTGAGGTTAGTGGGGGTGGGAGAGGGTTACATCCGTGTCTCATTCTCACCTATAACTAGACAGTGAAGTTTTGAAGAGAGGAGCTGTGATTGTTCTTGGTATCCCCTGGGTCGGTATAGAGACTCTACAGGGCTGGTGTTCAATAAATGTTTATTGATCTGCTGACACATGAAAGGCTGGTGCATGTGACACTGTGAGGCAGCCAGTGAGGCTGGCAGAAGGGAGGATGGATCATTAAAGACCCTGAAATCTAGCAGGAATTTGGACTTGCTGTAGCAATCCAGGCACTTCCCAAGAAGGGAATAAAGCCCACTTTTTTTTTTTTTTTTTTTTTTTGCCGAGCTGCGCAGCTTGCAGGACCTTAGTTCCCCGACCAGGGATTGAACCCGAGACCATGGCAGTGAAAGTGCCAAGTGCTAACCACTGGACTGCCAGAGAACTCCCAACCCCTGATTTTTAATTGTTAATAACCCCTCATATGAGACATGGCAGTTAACAAATTACTCAAGACAATCAATTATTCCTCACAAAAGCTTGTGAGGAAAGCATGATTTTACTAGTAAGGAAATTAAAATTTAGAGGTGTGAGTGGGCTACTCAGTAGTTATTAGATGCAGACCCAGGGCCCAAGCCTGGATTGCTCCTTGCTCTTTCCACTATACCACAATGCTGCCAGTTAAATTCGATTTCTGTAGTGGAGTTTTTGGGCTGAGTCGACATTAAAATCATATTAAATTTGGTTTCTGTAGTGGAAGTTTCAGGCTGAGGTAATACTATTAAAATTATATCCTTTTGAAAAATATTTATTGAGTATAAATAAATGTCCTATACATTAAATATCAAGAAATATTCATTATTGATTACAAGTCCAATGTAATACTGAATGAACCACAGAATCAAAATAGCCACCCATGACACAGTAGTGATAATTCCATTCCAGTATTGGACACAGCAACGATTTACTCACAAGACACAACAAAACTCACCAAAGAAAGCCATCACTTTAACCAACCTATAATACCACAAGAGAAAATGGTTTGGGATCATAATATGGACAGTCCCACTAATCTCGTCTTTGTCATCAATTTATTGGGTCAATTTGAGATTGTGGAGATATGCTATCATAGAACTTAAAGATTCCCATTTCCTTGGTTTTATCTCAAAATTATTATTAAGGAATGAAGTTATACATACCTAATGATAATTTTAAGTAAGTTAGTCTTTCATAAGAGAAAAGGAATAAAAATTTAGTATGAAGAAAGCTTCCTTCAAGCAATGAGTCTCTTAACGGAAAAGAAATGAAAGCAATGTAATTAACTTCTCCTCCAAAGAAAGGAAAGAAACCTAAACCTGTTATGGCAAACTTGGAAAGATAAATATTTCCTAGTCCCAGAATATGTGTTTATTTTACATGATGTACTTGAATGATGCAAGTCTACGAAGCAGGGATCTGTGGCAATCCGAATTCATCCACCAAGACTCCATCCTGTGAAAAGGAAGAAATGCTTAGTGCCACTATTTTCCAAATGATAAAAAAAGAAAAAGATTACAAGTGTTTAGTAGTCAAAACTCATTTCTAAGTGTTTAATCAATGAAAACAAAAATCCCACTGATAAGATGAGAACAAGCTGTTTTATAAAAGGTAAAGGGGGAAGTGATAAACCAGGAAAAGAAGTGGAAGGGATCAAAAGGGATGACTCCTTGCAGAGTAAGGGAAGAGTACAGAGAGAAAGAGAAACCTAAGAGTAAACCCAGAAAGGGGAAAAGGGGACTGGGAATGTCCAGGAGTGAAGGCAGAGGAGTGAGTGCTTACCTCCAGATTCCCACTTTCACTCTGATCCCAAAGTGAACCAATACCTTTTGTAGCCTCATCAATCCTTTTATTTATTTAATTATTTTTAAAAATTTATTTATTTAATTTATTTAGTTTTGGCTGCATTGGGTCTTTGTTGCTGCACGTGGGCTTTTCTCTAGTTGTGGAGAGCGGGGGCTACTCTTCATTGCGGTGCGTGGGCTTCTCATTGCAGTGGCTTTTCTTGTTATGGAGCATGGGCTCTAGGCACAGGGGCTCCAGTAGTTGTGGCTCGTGGGCTCCAGAGCTCAGGCTCAGTAGTTGTGGCACACGGGCTTAGTTGTTACGCGGCATGTGGAACCAGGGCTCGAACCTGTGTCCTCTGCATTGGCAGGCGGATTCCTAACCACTGCACCACCAGGGAAGCCTGCCTCATCAATCCTTGAAGGAGCGGTGCCCTGGGACAGGCAGTCACTTCCATATCACACTTTACTACAAACTTACAGGCAGTGACACCACTATCAATTCAGAAACCATACCTCAACAGCACATTTAAGTCAGGAATCTGTGACCTTCTAAAAGTGGAAATAACACACATCTCTCAGGGACCTGTTACTAAGGATTTGAAAAGATGGGCTATGGTAGTGTTAACAAAAATGATTTTAGGTATGCTGAGAAAAAGCAACCTATGTACCTGGTGCCTTGAAATGGTGAGGGTGGCCTGTGTAGTACAGAAAGGTAGGACGACCCCAGGCTCAAGTAAGCGGGGGGAGGGGTACGGTAGGGGAACACACACATTCATCAAAACCAGTTATAAGAGGGACTTCCCTGGTGGCGCGGTGGTTAGGACTCCTCACTCCCAATGCAGGGGGCTCGGGTTTGATCCCTGGTCTGGGAACTAGATCCCACATGCGTGCTGCAACTAAGAGTTCGCATGCCACAACTAAGGAGCTGGCGAGCTGCAACTAAGGAGTCCACTTGCTGCAACTAAGACCCAATGCAACCAAATAAATAAATATTAAAAAAAATTCAGTTATAAGGGACCTGAGAAATTATCTACTTTCCCACCTTTTTGTTCCCCACATTGCACAGGTAGGAAAACCATGAGGTTCAGAGAGAAGATACGAACTTCTAATTTGCTCAAAGTCACACAGTGAATAAAGGCAGAGCTGAGACTGGCTCCCACTCTAGGATTCTGTCAACTATAATGTGCACCTCAATGTGCACGTTGGGAGTAGGTAAACACCAGGACTGTAAACGGTCAGTGGCAATAGAAAAAATGACATGTGATACCAGAAACTCGGATGGGGTAAACAGGATTTTATCAGCAGCAAAATTTTATCTATTTATAATGACAAGCATGTAGATTTGAACAGGGCTTTAAGTTCGCAAAGTCCTTTTACATACATGATCTAATTTGATCTACGCAACAATTATGTGAGATAATTACAGTTACCTGCATTTTATAGATGCAAGGAACAGAGAAGTTCAAAACAGCTAAGTGATTTGCCAAGGTCTCACAGTTAGTGGTGTCAATCTCAGGCTTACACCCATGTATCCTGATTCTTTTTCCTTGTTGAAGTAGAATCTTTCTACATTAAGTTTTATACTTAAATTATGAATCCCTAGTTCAAAAAAAAATCCACCCTATTATTGATCATCGTGTCTGGAGTGGACCTTTATTTTATACTGCCACCCTGCATGGTTCATGCATATGTTGCTGCTGCTTTCCCAGGAAATGTCTAAAACCCAATAGCACCCAGTCGAAGCTCACAAAAGTGATTATGTATACTATACAAATTGTCATTGAATAAAACCATCCCTGGAACTCAGTGACACTATTTATGTAGCCTATCCACAATCCAATGTGGGAAAACTGGGCTTTCAAGGGTTCCCAAGATAATGACAGTCTTTCCTTGTTCTTACTTAAGAATACCTTTTAGATTCCCAGACCATTCTGCATAGAAAATAAAACAGAAAAAGATTTCACCTTATTCTTACTTAAGAATACCTTTTAGATTCTCAGACCATTTTGCATAGAAAATAAAACAGAAAAAGCTTTCACCTTATTCTTTGTGTCAGTGGGAACACCTTCTGGAATTGCAGGTGCAGCTGCTGCTTCATCCAAATAAGAACTGTCTTCATCAGCCAGAAGCTCATCGCCCAGTGCATCCAACTCTGAGATTGAAATAGTCAATATTTCAAAAAAATATAAGCAAGAAAATTGGCAGCTAATGTTAAGAAAGTTGCCCAAATTATTTGCAATAAGATGAAAACTTAGAAACAAAGAGAAGGTGATTATTAATTTCTATTTTCAAAATAAAAGATGGCCATTGTAAGAAATTTTCAGGGGAACTGGTGTGGTAAAAATCCATGAAACACAAAAATAAAACAAACAAACAAACAAAACCATTCCCCACAGGTTTATAAGGCCCAGTCTTCATGAGTCTTCTATAGTTATCGGTTGGCCAATTCAAATTAGAAAATCCTGATGATAACAAATGTAAAAAATCCTCTCCCATTTATTGATGAACTTGAAAGCAGGCAGTGAAAGGAGGCATGAGATTGTTGTATAGTGAGTGACCATTGCATGAGATCAGGCTTTAAAAATAAGTCTATGGCAAAGTGAGTTGGAAGTGACCAGGGGAAATGGCAACAGCAGGTAGAGACTCATCAGAGGAAACTTAAGATGAGAAATAAGAAATAAATGGGGGAAAAAAGGTTCTAGGCAAAACAGAACATGGAGAGAAAGAAGTAGTAGTAATGGGACAGGGGAATCACGCAACAGAAAACCCAGTGTGGGGTGGTCTTGCCATCTACCTAGTTGCTCATGCTAGAAATTGACAAACACCTCTGACACCTCCCTCTCTCTCCACACCCAATCAATCATTAGGTCTTGTCCATTCAACCTCCTAAAATTTCTTCAATATGTCCACTTATCTCTGTTTTTGCTACCACCACCATAGTCTCAGCCACCACAATTTCTTAAATGGACTACAGGAATAGTTTCTAAACAACTCTCTGCGAGGCCACTTAACAACCCCTTCCATTTTGTCTTGCTACCCTCTGCTCATCCTTCAGGTGCAATGCCTGTCAGTGACTCCCAAATAGGTTAGATTCACTGGCTATGTGCTCCTATGGTACCCCATACTTCTCCTTCCCAACAGTTTGTACTCTTATAATTAATGAATTACTTGAAACAAGCAGTTTCTTACCCCTGCTAGAGGAGAAGCTTCATAAATGCAGGGATTGCATTTGTTTTCTTCAAGGCTGAATCCCCAGCATCTAATACAGTGCCTGGCATATAGTAGATGCACACTAAGTATTTGCCAACTACTGTTTCTTGATCTGCTTCGCTGTTCTGAGGGAGAGGACTCCAGCAGGGAAATAAAGAGAAAAAAAATCAAAAGGAAAATGGCAGGGAATGGCAGTGTTTGGATACCAAGCACCAGGTCAGCAGAGGCCTTTGTCTAGACATTCCTTCAGAGCTTGTCCATCCCAGAGTTGGTGGGGTATGCAAATCTGATATGGCTGCCTCTCAAGCTCTTTGCCCAGAGACTATACCATAAACTCTCAGGGAACTGTTGCAGAAATTTTCTCTAACATTTGGGAGAAAAGGTCCCAGGCAGTCGCTCCTCTCAGATGCTAAAGCTACATATACAGTGCTTTTCCTATAACTTACCTGCTTCTAGGTCATCTTCATCTAATTCTGGGGTGCCATAACTACGACTCAGTGCTTCTTGGATTTCATTTGCATCTTCCATCATATCCTCTAGCTGGTCTTGTAGATCCTACAAAAATATATGACAGGATTTTTATTCATTTCTTACCATTTTTCTCTAACTACCCCCTGTCCCTATTCTCTCCCCTGAATCTCAGAAATGAGCAATGGCCCACATAATCTTATTTTGGGTGGTAAAATGTAAACTTAAAAATAAAGAATAGAATTGGTAATCTTGCATTTGAATTTAAGGTGCTTCACGGAAATCCAAACTTCTATTGCAAGAATAGATGCCCAGTCAGCTCTCTCATTACAGAAAGTTTGCTTGAAACATCAAATCAAGCAATATTTACACTATCAAAATTTTTCTAGTTAATAGAGAAAAGGAGGTAATTCAGACAAGCAAATTACTCTTCTTGAGTCAGCCAAAAACTGACTACGCTGTACAGGGAAAGGAAGCAGTAGCGGAAACAACTGGGTAGTACAAAAAAGTTGTACTGGGCCCACCCTGGATGGGGAAACAGAAATGTAATCAGGATAGGCTTGATACCTGAGACCAGGCAGGTGAAAAAAATTGATTGAGGGCATAAATCTTCTGGGAATTATCTATTTGTACTTAACTGGGAGACTATTACAAGGCCAGAAAGAATGTAAAACCAATCTGAGAAGTGCTATAGCATAATATAGGGCAGTTAGTATAATGGTTAGAAGAGCAGACTCTGGAGTCAAACATATCCAAGCTAAAATTTGGCCATTACTCAATGAAAAGTAATGTCTCTTAGCCTTTATTTCCTCATCTGTAAAATGGGATTATTAATAGTCATTCTTCATAGGGTTATTATAAGGATTTATTGCAATAATACATGTCATAATATGTGTCAAACACTAAGCACTTAATACTATATATCTTCTACTGAGTTAAGGATGTGCAAAACAATATGTTTTTCATATACTGAAAATTCCACATAGAGGGGAATGGACTAGTGTTGATAACACAGAGGGTCAAAATCAGCACCACTTATCCTTCAGAATTTCTAGAGCAATGCAAAACATTTAAAAACTTCTTCCTGGCCCCCAGATTAGGTTTGTTTTTCCATATAAAGGGTATAAAATAAAGCGGAGAAAAACATTTTTTTAAAAAGAAAATGCTTTGCTTTTCTGCATTTGCAAGTGCCAAACTATTGTACATATGTAACAGTCTGCTATACAGAGAAGCACTGGCTAAAACAATACTTAAAATAGAATGAAAATAGCATAAACTAATCAAGTTGAACTTATATTATGCTTTTACATGTCAAGACAAGTCTGCCAAAATCATCTATGGATAGGATTCCTAGCAACAGACTCTAGGATAGACACAGAAAAGAAAAAAATCATCACAAAGAATTAGCAGGTTCAGTTCTGGAAAAACAAACAAAATCAATACAAAACAAATATAAGCACTACACTTGATGTGCAGAAACTGGGAAACAAAAAAGACAGAAACAGGGGAACATACATACATAGAGGCAAATTTTCTGAATGAGCACTATAAAACAGTGAAAATGTTTTACAAGTAAAGTATTTTAGGAAAACAAATGGAATTCAAAATACCTAGACCAGCCAAAGACACATACCCATACACATCAAAAAAGTTACAACGAAAGGGGCTTTCCACCTGTCATGCAGGCAAATCTATGAGGTGACAGGAGAAGGATAATTAGATGGGGAGAGAGTCAGACAACCATAGGTGAAAGATGAAGAAACATACAAAAAACCAGAAAGATCAAAATTTCTATTTTGTTCATTAAATAGCACTAATTAAAACACAAGGAACCCGAAAAGCAGAAAATAAAATTCAGTTTCATTTTATTTTATTATCAAATAATAATACACAAATAAGACAAGCATACTCAGAACATTTTTCTCAGTGAATCGCCTGGAAGATATCACTAAGCCTAAATTCTTGTAAGTAGAGACTGGTGTGGAGGATTAGAAAGAGGGTGCCGAGAAGTATAAGGAGGGGTGCTGGAAAAGAGCAAGATGGGAGGAATGCCTTCACTTACTAAAGACCAAACTACCCTACCAGAGAATACGTCTGCAGAAGCAGTTAAAATGCTGGGGACATAGTAAATATTCCACCAACAAATAATGCTTCAATTGGGCAGAACTGCTTTATCTCCATGAATGGCCTCTAGTTCATTTGTTCATCAATCATTAAATACTTTCTGAGCACCAACTATGGACAGGCATTGTTTGGGGCACTGGGGATACAATAGTGAACAAAACTGAGTCCATGCCGTCTTAGAAAGAGACATTCTACTCCGGGGGTTAGAACTATCACATACGCAGAAAGGAAGCCTTTTCCTCAGGCCAGTCACTACTCCTTCCGCTAACCCTGTCTGCCATCTGTGCTGTTCAACTGAGAGAGGCGAGAGGAGCCAAACTCTTAGGGCTCAGTGCCCCAGCCAAAACATGATCTCAAAAAGAAATGTTAATTTTAAGGACCTAATGACATTATTGTTAAAAATCTAGGGACTTCCATGGTGGGCCAGTGGGTAAGACTCTGTGCTCCCAGTGCAGGGGGCCAGGGTTCGATCCCTGGTCGGGGAACTAGATCCCATCTGCCGCAACTAAGAGTCCGCATGCCACAACTAAGAGTTTGCATGCACAACTAAGAAGCCCGTATGCAACAACTAAGAAGCCCGCATGCTGCAGTGAAGATCCCGTGTGCCGCAACTAAGACCCAGTGCAGCCAAAAAAAAAAAAAAAAAAACTAAAGAATTGGGGGTAGAGGATCAGGAGGCACAAACTACTATGTATGAAATACATAAGCTACAAGGATATATTGTACAACAAGGAATACAGTCAATATTTTATAATAACTATAAATGGAATATAACCTTTAAAAAAAAGATGACTCAAGTTCTGGGGATCTAAAGTACAGCATGGTGGCTACATTTAACAATACTTGCAAGTTGCTAGGAAAGTAAACCTTAAATATTCTCACCACAAAAAAATAGTAATTATGTGAGGTTATGAAGGTGTTAACTAACTTTATAGTGGTAACCATTTCACTATATATATATGTATCAAATCATCATGTTGAATACCTTCAACTTACACAATGTTATATGTCAAGTGTATCTCAATAAAACTGGAGGAAAAATATAAAGAGAATTACTAGAAGAGGGAATCAATTCTACACCAGGAACCGTGCTAAGCACTTTATGTATATGTCCCCATTTTACACTCGGGACAATCCTGGGAGATGAGCAGCAACATCACTACTTTACAATTGAGGCAACTGACTAAAAATCAAGTGAGTTAGAAGTAAAAGAAAACTGGGTGCTTATTCACTGGGTGCTTATTAGGGGCCAGGCATTGTGCGTTTAGATACACCAGCTCATTTATTTCATCCTAATTATAATTGTATGTGGTATTAGGATCCTTAGGTTAACAATGAGGAAAGTGAGACCTTTGGTACCCTTTCCCAAAGTTACTCTATTAGTAAATGGCAGAACCCAAGATTCAATCCCTCTCCTGTGCTCTTCCCATCACATACACAATCATTTTGATTCTTTCAGAAACAAGTGTATATTCTTGGAGAAACCAGCACACATCTCACCTCAATCTGGTCGATTTTCACTTGCTTGTATGCTTTCTTCATCTCCTTTACACCCAGTTTCATAGCATCAACCTAAAAAAAGGAAAGAGAAAACACCATGTCTTAAGAACCCATGTTGGTTAAACTGTCTTTTAAAAACCATAAGAAAAGAGCACAGAGTACAAAAATAAAATAAAATAAAACAAAAATAAAATAAAACCATGGCAAAGGTGTTTTGGGAGTACCGTGGTCTTGGTGTCCTTCAATGACTGGATGGTGTAATTGGCTTGTTCCATGTTAAATGACTGTTGGGCAAGATTGTCCCGCTGCTGCTCATACCTTTTTAGAGTCAATTGAGAAGGATAAATGTGAGCCAGATAGAAATCCTCAGGAAGAAAGTATCTCTAACACAAAATAAGAGAATTTTCTTAAAAACAATAACAACAAACATTAAAAAATTAAATACACAGAAAAATTGGGAAAAACAATTTAATCAATCTAACACAAACATTATTTGGTGTCCCTCCAGTCTTTTTCCTTTGTATATATTTTAGTTACAACACTATTTTCCACTTAACATTATTATTATTACTGCTGCTTTCTACATTATTATTATTACTGCTGCTTTCTACATTGTTAAGAAGTCTTAATACATGTCTTTATAATGTTTTAGATTATTTCCTATGCTAAAGTCCCAGAAATGGAATTCTTGGGGGAAAGGGCAAGACTGTTTTTAAGGCTCTTCATACATATAATGAAACTGTTTTTCCAGTAGACTGAACTCCTTGAGGACAGGTATGTTATTTTATTAATCTCGTATCCACAAATAGGTAATCTATCCAACCTAATATAACGCCTGGCACTCCACGTTTTTTTTTAAATAAAGCTTTATATCAACTTATAATACTGCCTCAAAGACTTATATCATTATAGTCCTTATACAATATTTCGAAACCATCTAACCATCCAACCAGAAGAAAAACGGTCAATGATGCAGGCAAATGGTGGTGGAACATTATTACCCCGTTAAAAAGTATAATGTTTGCAAAGAGTATTTAGAAGGACAAAAACACTCATGATATAACATTAAGTGGAAAAGGATAACCTATATACGTGCCATTTGTTATTTTCTAAAAAATTATATGCACACATACCATGTATGCACAAGCAGAGAAAGGAACTGTAAGAAATCAGCATTTTAAAGGTGGTTATTTCTGCTAGTAGGAATCTAGGTAGATTTCCTTTTCTTCTACTCATGTTTATGTACTTGCCAAGTTTCTACAATGAATAATATCCTTTTATTAAAAAAAAAAGTTACCTAAAAATTGCAATGCTACCCATTAGAGAGGTAACAGTTTTATCATACTCCCTCACCACTCTAGGCATTATAATTTATTTTTCCAATTCTGTCTAATCTAAAAGGAGTAAGATGGTGTCTGATGTCTTATAAAAAGTTAGTTTATAAATAGGAATAGAGATATCAACAATTTTTCTGGTTCTTTTATTAGCTGATTACATCTGACCTCTATAACCCTGCAGAGGGTCTCAACAGCTCACAAGGGTAAGTACCAAAGATACTCTTGGGCTTCTGCTCAAACACTGGGACACAGTCACCTAAAACAAATTAAGGACCGTTAAATCTTCTGATGGGAGGGAACAAATATTCAAGATTCCCAATTTTACAGACAAACAAATAAAAATTAAAAAGGCACACTCTAATTAAATAAATGGGAGAATCAAACTCTATAGATCTGGGCAGTCCAATACAGAAGCCACTAGCCACACATGGCTACTTAAATTATTAAAATTAAATAAAATTAAAGCTTGAGTTCCTTAGTCACACTAGCTACATTTCAAGTGCTCAATAGCCACGCATGGCTAATAGCTACTGTACTGAAGAGCAGAGATACAAAACACCTCCCATCAAAGCAAAAAGTTCTATTTAAATGGACAGTGCTGCAACAGATGTTGCTGAACATGCAGGGGGAGAAAAACCCAGCTAACTGTATGTGTAAATGAAATTTGCAATTAACTCAAGAATACTTATAAAGTGGTATGAAAACCTAAAGGTATGAAAACCTAAAGGAATGGAGGACCATTTCCCTTTTGGTTAAACCTGCTAAAGGAAAGGAGGTTATGCTTATAACTTACATCCGCTTTTGCTTTAAAACCCGCAAGGCTTTCTGCTTGACCATATTCTAGGGAGAAAAACAGATTTTAATGAAAAGAAGTAGAAAATATACATATGGTAAAAAAAAATCTCCCATATCCTCACATACCTACTTCCTCTCATCTTCAAGGTAGTAGACACAGGGACTCCTGGATTGTTCACTTCCCAAGCAGGCTTTAAGCCCCAGCTTGTCTCAGTCTTGGCATCCCACATCTCAGTGTACTGAAGTACATTTCCTTTTCCTAGTGCATATTATCTCTACTCCCAGCCCCAAGAGGGCCGATTTTGTATATCTAGGTGCCTTAGGGAGATTCCCAATTTGGACAGTCTGCTATCCACTCAAACTCAGCATGCCCAAACTCCTCAGCCTGCTCTTACCTTGGAAATGACTAATAATGGCCCCACCAGTCTCTCACCTCTCTAGGTTGAGAACTGTTACACCAACCTCACCTTTCCTCTCTCTACTGTGTCTTCATGCACTGCCATCTTAGATTTTCAGAACTCACTTTTAAATTGATTCCTCTCATGTCATTCTCATTACTACCACCATGGTTTAGGCTTTCATCTCCTCAAGTCGAGGTGGGCTTTCCTGCCTCTGGTCGCTCTCCATTCCATGCTATCTAACTAAGATGGCAGAGAAAATCCTCCTGTCACTTCCATTTCTATACTGTTTCATAAATCATTTTGTCTCCTCCAATGAAGAAGGAAAAGCAGGTATTATTACTTCACAGATGATAATAATACCTAACATTTACTGAATGTGTCTATGTACTAGACACAGTGCTATGTAGGTCACATGAATTACCTCATTTAATCTCACACTTTAAAGTAGGTATCATCCCCATTTTATAGATGGGCAAACTGAGGTTCAGTGATGCTAAGTAACTTGCTCTAGCTTGAATGTTTAATAAGTTACAGGGATGGGAAAAAAGAAGACAGTTCTACATTCACAGTCCATGCACTTAAATATACAACTCTATGTTTCTACCTAACAGAAGAGGAAAATAAAAAATTAACTGGGGACTTCCCTGGTGGCACAGTGGTTAAGAATCTGCCCGCCAATGCAGGGGACACGGGTTCGAGCCCTGGCCTGGGAAGATCCCACATGCCGCGGAGCAGCTAAGCCCGTGCGCCACAACTGCTGAGCAACCCCCGCTTGCCACAACCAGAGAAAGCCCGCACACAGCAACGAAGACCCAATGCAGCCAAAAAAAAAAAAAAAAAAAAATTAACTGACTTTATAAAGCTCACAGCTAGTAGGTAGTGATGATATTATTAATAGAACACTGGTACTTTTTTCCCAACATGCCACTGCTTAACCAGTCTATTATACTTACCTAACCTGACTAGCCTGGCAACTCATTATTCCTGAGCAGGCCCAGCTCTCCAGGTAGAATATAGCACTTTCTCAGTAGAATATGCTAATTCCCATGTACATGCTTCTGGACATGTGACCAGCATCTTCTTGCCACCAGGTCAAATCCCAGCCTTCCTCTCATATATGGCTGCAAACTCTCCTCCCTGAAGGATACACCCTCACGTATGTTTTTTTATTAGACTGTGAGCATCTCTTCTGTATCTCTCACCAGCCCTTACCACCAGGCCCTACTTCCACAGGTGCTCAAGTTAGGCTGTCACAGTACCTTCTTCAGGTGCTGCCTACCTTACCTTTGCAGGACCCTCTCTCATCTTCTTGATTTGATCCTTATACTTCACTAGTTCAGCATCCAGCCGAGAAATCTTCTTGTCAATAGATTCTGCCCTGCTGTCCACCTTGAGGGGAAAAACATCAAAGGCAGTAGTAGTTATTGCAATACATTTACATGAAAAGTGGCAGGAGAGGAATGAATATAGAGGAAGAAAGGAAAAATAAAGAAGAGGGACTTCCCTGGTGGCGCAGTGGTTAAGATTCTGCCTGACAATGCAGGGAGCACAGGTTCGATCCCTAGTCTGGGAAGAGCCCACATGCCACGGAGCAACTAAGCCCGTGCACCACAACTACTGAGCCTGTGCTCTGGAGCCCATGCGCCACAACTACTGAGCCCGCATGCCACAACTGCTGAAGCCCGTGCACCTAGAGCCAGTGCTCTGCAACAAGAGAAGCCACCGAAGTGAGAAGCCCGTTCATGGCAATGAAGAGTAGCCCCCGCTCGCTGCAACTAGAGAAAACCCACGTGCAGCAACTAAGACCCAATGCAGCCAAAAATAAATAAATAAAATTAATTAATTAAAAAAAAAAGAAGAGCATATGGTGAAAGGTGGAAGACAGTGATTCCTGTTGGTGGTGGGGAGATTCTCAGCCAGAAACACTGGAGAGCTTTCATAAACTATACTCCACCCCCTAAATTCTAATATTCCAGGGTCGCTCTCAAGGGTGCTTGAGCAGAAAAAGAATTTGAGAATCTCTGGGCTTAGCTGAGATTTCCCTAGAATCAGAGGCTTGTCAGGCTGAGGGCTCAAGCAGGAGGTGTGTGAAATGGGTTAGTGCCCAGTGGACCCCGGCTAGGGCTCAGATCTAATAATGCTATTTGCTTGGATAGAAGGTGGTGGCTTAATGTCAGGGGTCAGAATTCTGAATTTTGTGTTACTGAGATCCAGGATTGGGGTACAGATATGTTGAACTAGGGTATCAAGCCAAGGGTCCTGACGTGGGAGAGGGATGAGGGATGGAAGAGGAGTTAGGGGTCAGGCTGGACGAGGTGGGAAGGCTGCGTGGGCCTATGGCTGGTAGGGGTGAGGAGGTAAGGAAACAGCGAGTGGACGCGGCACTGGGCACCAGAAGGGGTGGGGCGCAAGAAGGGCGAGACAGTGATGGGTTAGGGGTCCCTGGTTTGTGGAGTCAGCAGTGACTTGGGTAACAGGAAAGAAAGTGGGGTGGAGAGAGCTGAGATGCAATGGGTCCGGTACCCAGGAGTAGGCGCCGAAGCCGGGGGTGGGTGGGGTTGGGGGGTGTCAGGGTCCCTGAGCCTAGTTATGTGTGTCTAAGTGCCCACCGTGCCAATGCAGTCAGTCAAGCTGGGCGGCGGAGCCTTGGGTTTCGCTTTCCCGAAGAATCGGTTCATCTTGAGCAGCCGCGAAGATAACCCAAACACTGGAGCAAAACCAGAAACGGAAGCAGAATCACCTCCGCCTCCGACTTGACTTCCGGCCCTCCATGCGCAAGCGCAATGTGCCTATTGGCGTTTACCGATCCTTTTTCCGGATTTTCAGCTCGGTCTTCCGGGGAAGAACAGCAGGAGGTTGGAGGTGAGAGACCGAGTCAGCAGGGGGCGTGGCCTCGGTGGCGGGAGTGGGCGTGACCTCATAAGCCAGGCGGGGCCTCGGCTGAGTCGGTGGGGCCCGGCGGCGGCAGTAGCGGAATGGAGCCTGGCGGGAGCGGGGCTGCTTCGAGAGGCGGGGCCGGCAGGCCCGGGCGGAGTGTGGAAGTAGCCGGGCGGGGTCGCGGAGCGCCGCGCTCATCCTCCACCGCTGGGTGGGCAACTAGCGCGGGTCTGGCGGAGCGCGGCGGCGCTCGGAGATCTCGAGGCGACTGGGAGTGGCTGGGCCCCCGGCGGCGCGCCCCTCGGCTGGGCCGGGAGCCGCGCCAGTCGGTGCCCCCAGCCGAGCGCAGTCCGCCTCCCTCCCAAAGATCAGCCGTCCGGAGTGTGACCAGAGGGCATGCCGGATCCACCAGGGGCGCCGCCGCCTGCGCTCGCAGGCCGCGGGTGAAGAAGAAAGCACTGCCTCTCTCGACCCGGAGCGAAGAGGTGACCCGGAGCGAAGAGGTGACCCGAAGCGAAGAGGTGACCCGGAGCGAAGAGGTGATCCGGAGCGAAGAGGGGTCCCGGAGCGAAGAGGCGGTAGGAAGCGAAGAGGTGGCCCTGAGTGAAGAGGTGGTCCGGAGCGAGAAAATGGCGGCAGCCGGGCTCAGCGTAATCGTCACCCACAGTGAGCGCGGGCTGCGAAAGTCCGGCGGGGTCTGTGGGTTTGGCCACGTGCCCTCCTGAAGCGTGTGTCCTTGTGTTCTTCTGGCGTCCGGAAGCGTGGGATCTGGTTTATGCCCTTGGGGCCGACTTTTGTACGGATCTTTTGTTCAGCACACCTTTCCATGTGGCTGGTGTGTTTTGTCTCAGGCCATTTGTTAGATCCTCGATGTCCGTGCTTCACATCGTGGTCCTGGTTGTATGTGTTACTGTGTGCCTGCGTAGTTATTGTGGGTCTTTGTGCCTGGCACTTTTTAGCCATGTTGTGTATGACTGCTGTGTGTCTGGACACCTACGTGTGTGCGAGACTCTGAACTCTTGTCTGCTTTCTGAGTGAGCCGTGGGTTCAAGCGTACACTCTGGGCACCCTTTGGGTCTGCCTACTTTTGGAGTTGACACAGAACAAAGTTCTGTGTCGAGTTCTCCAGAGAGCTGAGTCCATGAGGTTTCCTCAGGACCAATTAGGGGAGACCCCAGGGCCTCGGAATCTGGTGACCAGGATTCTAGATAATTCAGGTTTAAGTGACCTTGAGATGTCTCCTTTCTAGGCAGCTGGTTTCTACTTCACATAGAAGCAGAGTTGGTAACACCTGTCCCACTCACTACTTGTGGCTGTTGAGTAGGCTTAAGGCTTGGCATGATGCACCGGCACAGGCTACCTCCTTATTGTCCACATATCCAGAAAAGAATTAGCACCTCTGCCCCAAAAAGGAATTTCTGCTGTTGGAGTTTATTCATTCATTTGTCTGTTTACTGGGCACCAACCATGTATGTGCCAAGGTGTCCCCAGTGGAAGAGACGTGGAGGAAAAACATTTCCTTGCCCATTACAGCAAAGGAGACAAAAATAGTTCCTTGCCCAGTACAACACAGAGTAGAGGACAGTCAGGCCACAGGATACAGATGGCTTGTGAAGAAAAGCACAGACTTTGAAATCAGATAGATCTGAGGTCAAGTTCTAATTCTAGAGTTGGGTCTCATTAGGCAGGTCTTAATTGGAGTGAACTCGTAGTTTGCTTATCTGTGAAATGGGGAATAATAGGTAGTACCTACTTCATGCGGTTGTTCTGAGAACTAAATAAGATCATGCATGAAATGAGCCTAGTCAGCTCCTTATGCATGTTAAGTGCTTAAAATGTTAGCTGATATCACTGATATTGTTAGTTACTATAATAAAGGAAACAAAAATCCTTGAGCAAGCCTTGAAGGCTGGGTAAATAAAGTGTCAGCCTATATTGGTTTGTGTGAAAGAGTTTTCTTCAGCACTTTTCTCTCTCCCCAGGCAATGAGAAGCATGATCTTCAAGTTATCCCGCAAGAGGGCTGTAGTGAACCAATTGTCCAAGACTTGGCCCAGGCTGTGGAAGAGGCCACAGGGGTCCCGCTGCCTTTTCAGAAACTCATATTTAAGGGTAGGTATTTCTCTTCCAGCTTTGAGCCCTCATTGCTAAAAGGCCTATTTAAAACTGCTTAACTTTAACTAATAGTAACTCTCAGTTTCGAAACTAGGACAATTCTTATTTGCTTGTTAATTCATTCATCACTTCAACAAATATGTATTGAGGACCTACTATGCACTGGACACTTGCAAACATTTGAACAGGTATTAGAGTTGAAGTCACATGAAGGTGACAGAAATATTACCATTTTTGATGAAGCACATGGGCAGTCTTCCCTGGCCAAGTTAGATACTCTTCCCATTGTGTGTTCAGATGGCACTCCCTACCACTTTTGCATAACTTGTACTGAAATTCCTATTAAATAATTGTCTTCATAGTCACCGAACATCTGATTTCTCTAATACAATAACAAACTCCACGAGGGCAGAGATACTGCTATGTGTCCAATGCTCGGCATAGTGCTGGCACAGAGAAGGTATTGAACAAACTTACCAGGGCCTGGATGTGGCAGGCCCAGTGGATGATGTTGATTTCTGCCAGGACACACCCACTGCCATCCCCATTCTCTGGTCTTCCCATTCCCATGGGAACCCATTATTCTGGTATCTGATGAGGCTAAATTTATCCCATTTGGTGCCAGTCGTAAAAAATTTAGTGATGGGAAGCATTTATATTCGTACTTCATAGTGCAGCTCCTTGTCTTTTCTTTTTAAAAACGTTTCATTTTAGAATTATAAAGGCAATAGAAATCCATGTTTCAAAATAGAGGAAAGCACAAAAAAGAAAATGTTCTCCTGGATAAAACCCCTAATAACAATTCAATATATTTCCGTCCAGCCTCTTTTTGTTTGTTTGTCCTGGCATCCCAAAGTGTGGGTTCTCATTTGTGGCTTTTTTTTTTTAGTTGACAAAACTAGGATCATTTCTAGTGATCTTCTTATGACACTGGGTCATCAACATGTATTATGGCATTGAAGTTTCCTGAAAAAATGAGCTTTGATGCCTACAAAGTCTTCTGTTGTACTGATGTATAGTTAATCAGTCCCCTATTCCTGAATTTTTGGCTCTTTCCAGTTTCTCACTATTATGAATAATAGTTATTGTATAACAGTTACTGTGCAGGCACATGTCCAGTTATGTGTTAGGGTAAATATCTAAAGTGAAGTTACTGGGTCAAGAAACCTTCTAAAAAGCTTATACCAATTCATCCTCTTCTCATTAGTGAACACACTACTTCCTGTACCCTTGCTGAAATCTATTTTCACTGTTGTACAATTGTTGCAACCTGACATTACTTTCTTCTTTGTTCAGGAAAATCTCTGAAGGAAATGAAGATGCCATTGTCAGCACTTGGAATACAAAATGGTTGCCGGGTCATGTTAATTGGGAAAAAGGTAAATTGCTTTTTCTACCAGAATACCTCAGAATCAAATGACGAAGGTCTTTTATTCATGTTTCTGTTTAGAAGGCCAAATCGGGGAGCCAGGGTTGGCACTGGCGAAGTAGTGCTCTCTAAACAAATGTAGTCTCTTTGTTCCCTGGAGTCACCAGTTCTCACACCCTCCAGCTCCTGTTGGTTAGGGCTTTCACTCTGGGAATTAGGAGTGGTTATTGCTGCCTCAGTAATGTGGCTTTTGTGTTGGTGGTGGAATCAGTCTGGTTAAAATAGTGCCTGAGGCAGTCCCTACTCACTTGGAGGGGGATTTGCAAGAGAGCGTTCCGTTAGAATAAACCTGTAGATTTTAAAAATAAGTACTCTGCAAACTTCAGGAGCCTCTCTTCCTTTAACCATTCTTTTTACTAAAATCTCACATAAGGATAAACCCTCTTTGGCTGGAAAGAAAGGTTCAGACTAAAGAGGTGATGGAGAAAAAGCCAGTTGGTGAGAAAAGTAGGCCCTGGGGTGATGAGAGAGGGCCATGGCCAGCCCTGCATTGTGACACAGTGGAATTGTTGGTCCTGTGAAGTTCCCTTACTTCGAGCGAGGTGGCTGATTCAGAGTGGAGAGAGGGCAGAGATTAGCAAAGTGGAGGCAAGGAAAGTCTACTCCAGACTTGGAACTGCCAGGAGACTGGCACTCAGGATTTGGACACAGAGAAGAATGTGAACAATTTGGGGTAGTGTAAAAGCAGGAAGCTGCTGGCTACCAATTAAGGTGAGAGAAGGGGAAATAATCTAGAGATTTCTTGCTCAAGGGTCAGGGAGAATGGTGATGGGCAATAAGCGGAACCCAAGGGTTGAGTTCAAGGAAGCTTTAGGACCCTCAGTTGGAGCTGTCCTGGAGTATGTGGAGCCAAGTCCAATTCAAGTCTCTTCTACCTGTTTTGGGCTGTGTAACCTTAAGTTACTTTACAGTAACCTCAATTTCATCATCTGAAACAGTACCTCCTTCACTGGATTGTGATAAGGCTTAAACAATAATACAGGTAAAGTGCTTAGGATGATACCTGGCATACAGGGGATGCTCAGTAAAAGTATTCATCATCATCATCATATTGAATGAGAGAGCTCAGGAATTCCATTTAAAGGAAGGGTAGAATTCCGCCTGTCTCACCGTTCTGGACTCCTCACAGGCATTCACTGTAATTTGTTAACACTCCAGGCTTCAGTCCGGAATCTGTTGGTAATCAGCCCCAGGCTGAGGTTGAATCTGGCACGTGGATCGGCTTTGTTCTCTGAACCCAAGCCGTCAGGGCTGTCTTGCCAGAATGTGTACCTGATACCTTCTGTCTATCTAGTCTAGAGTCTTTGTAGATAGAAAACCTTCATGTATAACCCTCCAGCTTGCCTTCTAAGAAGCAACAGAGTTAAGACGATTTTTTCTAGGTCAGTGGTTTAACCCACTTGTGGTCAGATTTTTTTTTTCCTGACAAAAAAAATTATTGACTTCATTTTATTCTTAAACATTTTAGAACAGTCCAGAGGAAGAAGCTGAAATAAAGAAGTTGAAAGATTTGGAGAAGTCTGTGGAGAAGTTAGCTGACCGACTGAAAGAGTTGAGTAAAGAGCTTACTGGAATCCAGCAGGTAACTCTCTCCGTGGACTTTGTTGTTCTGCCTTCTATGAGAATTCTCTGGAGATACAATTGTCTGGTTACGAGGGCAGACTTTGTTGTCAGACTCCCTGGGTTCAGACCCTGGCTCTACCCTTTCTGTTACTGTGGGCAAGTTTGCCTTTGTCTCAGGTTCCTCATCTGTAAAAAGGGAGTAATGATGGTACCTCCCTCTTAGGGCTGTAGTGGGGATTAAATTACATAATTTGAGCCTGACATATACTAAGTGCTTTATAAGTGTTATCAACACTGTTATTTCCAAACCCCAGCCAGCATCTGTTTGTGCTCCTAGGAGAACACCTGCTATGCTAGGATCATGTATTGTCTAAAATAGAATAAGTAGCTTCTCTCAGTCTAGTCAGCTATAATGTATTTGGCAAGGCAAAGAACATTGTGTTGATTCATAGAAGGTCCAAGTTGACCATAATCTTGGCGTGGGCATAGGGGTCATCTATTCAGTTCCTTATAGTATTAGGGGTGGAGTACTGAAACCAAATAAGGATGAGGAACAGCCCCAAACCACATACTTATTTTTGATCCCTTCATTTTATAACATTTATAGTTGTATGTTTGTGTTTTAACTACAAAAGTAATACATGCTGATTGTACATAGCATTTAAGAAAGCATATGGGCACTAATATGAAAAATAATAATTACCTGTAAGACCCCCAACTCAAAGATAATCATTACTAAAAACTGGAATCTATTTTTTCATCTTAAAAAAAATTGCTATAATGTTAGGTACACTTTGTAAATTGTTCCTTTATTGGTTTGAAAAATTGAACATTTTCCCATGTTATTAAAAATGATCATACGTAACCAAATCATTTTGTTGTATACCTGAAACTAACACAGTATTGTAAATCAGCTATACCTAAATAAAGAAAAAAAGTTTTGACTGAAAAAAAATGGTCATACTTTTCAAAACTTGCATAGTATTTATTTCATCATATGAATGGATCATGGTTTACCTAACCAATTCTCTATTATTCATCACCTAATGTTATTTTACCATTATGTATAATGCTTCCTCTTTTTTTTTAACATCTTTATTGGAGTATAATTGCTTTACAGTGGTGTGTTAGTTTCTGCTTTATAACAAAGTGAATAAGCTATACATATACATATATCCCCATATCTCCTCCCTCCTCTGTCTCCCTCCCACCTTCCCTATCCCACCCCTCTAGGTGGTCACAAAGCACCGAGCTGATCTCCCTGTGCTATGCAACTGCTTCCCACTAGCTAGCTATTTTACATTTGGTAATATATATAAGTCCATGCCACTCTCCCACTTCGTCCCAGCTTACCCTTCCCTCTCCCCATGTCCTCAAGTCCATTCCCTACATCTGCATCTTTATTCCTGTCCTGCCCCTAGGTTCTTCAGAGCCATCTTTTTTTTCTTTTTTTTTAGATTCCATATATATATATATATATATATATATATATATATGTTTGAGCATATGGTATTTCTTTTTCTCTTTCTGACTTACTTCACTCTGTATGACAGACTCTAGGTCCATCCAACTCACTACAAATAACTCAATTTCGTTACTTTTTATGGCTGAGTAATATTCCATTGTATATATGTGCCACATCTTTATCCATTCATCTGTTGATGGACACTTAGGTTGCTTCCATGTCCTGCCTATTGTAAATAGAGCTGCAGTAAATATTGTGGTACATGACTTTTTGAATTATGGTTTTCTCAGGGTATATGCTCAGTAGTGGGATCCTTGGCTTGTAAGGTAGTTCTATTTTTAGTTTTTTAAGGAACCTCCATACTGTTCTCCATAGTGGCTGTATCAATTTACCTTCCCACCAACAGTGCAAGAGGGTTCCTTTTCTCCACACCCTCTCCAGCATTTATTGTTTACAGATTTTTTGATGATGGCCATTCTGACTGGTGTGAGATGATATCTCATTGTAGTTTTGATTTGCATTTCTGTAATGATTAGTGATGTTGAGCATCCTTTCATGTGTTTGTTGACAATCTGTATATCTTCTTTGGAGAAATTTCTATTTAGGTCTTCTGCCCATTTTTGGATTGGGTTGTTTGTTTTTTTTTGATATTGAGCTGCTTGTAAATTTTGGAGATCAATCCTTTGTCAGTTGCTTCATTTGCAAATATTTTCTCCCATTCTGAGGGTTGTCTTTTGGTCTTGTTTATGGTTTCCTTTGCTGTGCAAAAGCTTTTAAGTTTCATTAGGTCCCATTTGTTTATTTTTGTTTTTATTTCCATTTCCCTAGGAGGTGGGTCAAAAAGGATCTTGCTGTGATTTATATCATAGAGTGTTCTGCCTATGTTTTCCTCTAAGAGTTTTATAGTGTATGGCCTTACATTTAGGTCTTTAATCCATTTTGAGTTTATTTTTGTATATGGTATTAGGGAGTGTTCTAATTTCATTCTTTTACATGTACCTGTCCAGTTTTCCCAGAACCACTTATCAAAGAGGCTGTCTTTTCTCCATTGTATATTCTTGCCTCCTTTATCAAAGATAAGGTAACCATATGTGCATGGGTTTATCTCTGGGCTTTCTATCCTGTTCCATTGATCTGTATTTCTGTTTTTGTGCCAGTACCATACTACCTTGGTTACTGTAGCTTTGTAGTATAGTCCAAAGTCCGGGAGCCTGATTCCTCCAGCTCCGTTTTTCTTTCTCAAGATTGCTTTGGCTATTCGGGGTCTTTTGTGTTTCCATACAAATTGTGAAATTTTTTGTTCTAGTTCTGTGAAAAGTGCCATTGGTAGTTTGATAGGGATTGCATTGAATCTGTAGATTGCTTTGGGTAGTATAGTCATTTTCACAATGTTGATTCTTCCAGTCCAAGAACATGGTATATCTCTCCATCTGTTTGTATCATCTCTAATTTATTTCATCAGTGTCTTATAGTTTTCTGCATATAGGTCTTTTGTCTCCTTAGGTACGTTTATTCTTAGTTATTTTGTTCTTTTTGTTGCACTGGTAAATGGGCATGTTTCCTTAATTTCTCTTTCAGATTTTTCATCATTAGTGTATAAGAATACAAGAGATTTCTGTGCATTGATTTTGTATCCTGCTACTTTACCAAATTCATTGATTAGCTCTAGTAGTTTTCTGGTAGCATCTTTAGGATTCTCTATGTACGGTATCATGTCATCTGCAAACAGTGATAGCTTTACTTCTTCCTTTCTGATTTGGATTCCTTTTATTTCTTTTTCTTCTCTGATTGCTGTGGCTAAAACTTCCAAAACTATGTTGAATAAAGGTGGTGAGAGTGGACAGCCTTGTCTTGTTCCAGATCTTAGTGGAAATGGTTTCAGTTTATCACCATTGAGAATGATGTTGGTTGTGGGTTTGTCATATATGGCCTTTATTATGTTGAGGTAAGTTCCCTCTATGCCTACTTTCTGGAGGGTTTTTATCATAAATGGGTGTTAAATTTTGTCAAAAGCTTTTTCTTCATCTATTGAGATGATCATATGGTTTTTATTCTTCAATTTGTTGATATGGTATATCACATTAATTGATTTGTGTATATTGAAGAATCTTTGCATTCCTGGGATAAACCCCACTTGATCATGGTGTATGATCCTTTTAATGTGTTATTGGATTTTGTTTGCTAGTATTTTGTTGAGGATTTTTGCATCTATGTTCATCAGTGATATTGGCCTGTAGTTTTCTTTCTTTGTGACGTCTTTGTCTTGTTTTGGTATCAGGGTGATGGGGGCCTCGTAGAAAGAGTTTCGGAGTGTTCCTCCCTCTGCTATATTTTGGAAGAGTTTGAGAAGGATAGGTGTTAGCTTTTCTCTAATGTTTGATAGAATTCGCCTGTGAAGCCATCTGGTCCTGGACTTTTGTTTGTTGGAAGATTTTTAATCACAGTCTCAATTTCAGTGCTTGTGAATGGCCTGTTTATATTTTCTATTTCTTCCTGGTTCAGTCTCAGAAGGTTGTGCTTTTCTAAGAATTTGTCCATTTCTTCCAGGTTGTCCGTTTTATTGGCATAGAGTTGCTTGTAGTAATCTCTCATGATCCTCTGTATTTCTGCAGTGTCAGTTGTTACTTCTCCCTTTTCATTTCTAATTCTGTTGATTTGAGTCTTCTCCCTTTTGTTGAGTCCAGCTAATGGTTTATCAATTTTGTTTATCTTCTCAAAGAACCAGCTTTTAGTTTTATTGATCTTTGCTATTGTTTCCTTCATTTCTTTTTCATTTGTTTCTGATCTGATCTTTATGATTTCTTTCCTTCTGCTAACTTTGGGAGTTTCTTTGTTCTTCTTTCTCTAATTGCTTTAGGTGTAAGGTTAGGTTGTTTATTTGAGATCCTTGTTTTTTCTTGAGGTAGGATTGTATTGCTGTAAACTTCCCTCTGCTTTTGCTGCATTCCATAGGTTTGGGGTCATCATGTTTTCCTTGTCATTTGTTTCTAGGTATTTTTTGATTTCCTCTTTGATTTCTTCAGTGATCTCTTGGTTATTAAGTAGTGTATTGTTTAGCCTCCATGTGTTTGTACTTTTTACAGATTTTTTTTCCTGTAATTGTTATCTAATCTCATAGCGTTGTGGTTGGAAAAGACACTTGATACGATTTCAATTTTCTTAAATTTACCAAGGCTTGATTTGTGACCCAAGATATGATCTATCCTGGAGAATGTTCCACGAGCACTTGAGAAGAAAGTGTATTCTTTTGTTTTTGGATGGAATGTCCTATAAATATCAATTAAGTCCATCTTGTCTAATGTCATTTAAAGCTTGTGTTTCCTTATTTGTTTTCTGTTTGGATGATCTGTCCATTTGTGTAAGTGTGGTGTTAAAGTCCCCTACTGTGATTGTGTTGCTGTCAATTTCCCCTTTTATGGCTGTTAGCATTTGCCTTTTGTATTGAGGTGCTCCTATGTTGGGTGTATAAATATTTACAATTGTTATATCTTCTTCTTGGATTGATCCCTTGATCATTATGTATTGTCCTTCTTTGTCTCTTGTAATAGTCTTTATTTTAACGTCTGTTTTATCTGATATGAGAGTTGCTACTCCAGCATTCTTTTGATTTTCTTTTGCGTGGAATATCTTTTTCTATCCCCTCACTTTCAGTCTGTATGTGTCCCTAGGTCTGAAGTGGGTCTCTTGTAGACGGCATATATATGGGTCTTGTTTTTGTATCCATTCAGCCAGTCTGTGTCTTTTGGTGGGAGCATTTAATCCATTTACATTTAAGGTAATTATCGATATGTTTGTTCCTATTACCATTTTCTTAATTGTTCTGGGTTTGTTATTGTAGGTCTTTTCCTTCTTTTGTGTTTCCTGCCTAGAGAAGTTCCTTTAGCATTTGTTGTAAACCTGGTTTTGTGGTGCTGAACTCTCTCAGCTTTTGCTTATCTGTAAAGGTTTTAATTTCTCCGTTGAATCTGAATGAGATCCTTGCTGGGTAGAGTAATCTTGGTTGTAGGTTTTTCCCTTTCATCTCTTTAAATATGTCCTGCCACTCCCTTCTGGTTTGCAGAGTTTCTGCTGAAAGATCAGCTGTTAACCTTATGGGGATTCCCTTGTATGTTATTTGTTGTTTTTCCGTGCTTTTAATAGTTTTTCTTTGTGTTTAATTTTTGATAGTTTGATTAATGTGTGTCTTGGCATGTTTCTCCTTGGGTTTATCCTGTATGGGACTCTGCGCTTCCTGGACTTGACTATTTCCTTTCCCATATTAGGGAAGTTTTCAGCTATAATCTCTTCAAATATTTTTTCAGTCCCTTTCTTTTTCTCTTCTTCTTCTGGGACCCCTATAATTTGAATGTTGGTGCGTTTTTTTTTTAATTAATTTTTTTTTTAATTTTTGGCTGTGTTCTGTGTTCGTTGCTGTGCGCGGGCTTTCTCTAGTTGCTGCGAGCGGGGGCTACTCTTCGTTGTGGTGCGTAGGCTTCTCATGGCAGTGGCTTCTCTTGCTGCAGAGCACTGGCTCTAGGCGCACGGGTATCAGTAGTTGTGGCACACAGGCTCAGCAGTTGTGGCTTGTGGGCTCTAGAGCACAGGCTCAGTAGTTGTGGCACACAGGCATAGTTGCTCCATGGCATGTGGGATCTTCCCCGATCAGGGCTCGAACCCATGACCCCTGCACTGGCAGGTGGATTCTTAACCACTGCACCACCAGGGAAGCCCTGTTGGTGCATTTAATATTGTCCCAGAGGTCTCTAAGCCTGTCCTCAATTCTTTTCATTCTTTTTTCTTTATTCTGCTGTGAGGTAGTTATTTCCACTATTTTATCTTCCAGGTCACTTATCCGTTCTTCTGCCTCAGTTATTCTGCTATTGATTCCTTCTAGAGAATTTTAAATTTCATTTATTGTGTTGTTCATCATTGTTTGTTTGCTGTTTAGTTCTTCTAGTCCTTGTGAAACGTTTCTTGTATTTTTTCCATCCTATTTCCAAGATTTTGGATCATCTTTACTATCATTCTGAATTTCTTTTTCAGGTAGACTGCCTATTTCCTCTTCATTTGTTTGGTCTGATGGGTTTTTACCTTGCTCCTTTATCTGCTGTGTGTTTCTTTGTCTTCTCATTTTGCTTAACTTACTGTGTTTGGGGTCTCCTTTTCACAGGCTGCAGGTTCATAGTTCCCGCTGTTTTTGGTGTCTGCCCCCAGTGGCTAAGGTTGGTTCTGTGGGTTGTATGGGCTTCCTGGTGGAGGAGACTAGTGCCTGTGTTCTGGTGGATGAGGCTGGATCTTGTCTTTCTGGTGGGCAAGACCGTGTCCAGTGGTCTGTTTTGGGGTTTCTGTGACCTTATTATGATTTTATGCAGACTCTCTGCTAATGGATAGGGTTGTGTTCCTGTCTTACTAGTTGTTTGGCATAGGGTGTTCTGTTGTATCTTGCTGTATCTTGTATCTTGCTGGTCGTTGAGTGGAGTTGGTCTTAGTGTTGAGATGGAGATCTCTGGGAGTGCTTTCACCATTTGATATTACATAGAGCCGGGAGGTCTCTGGTGCACCAGTGTCCTGAAATTGGCTCTCCCACCTCAGAGGCACAGGCCTGACACCCGACAGGAGCACCAAGACCCTGTCAGTCACATGGCTCAAAAGAAAAGGGAGAAGAAAGAAAGAAAGGAAGAAAGAAAGAGAGAGAGGGAGGGAGGGAAGGAAGGAAGGAAAGGAAGGAAGGAAGGAGGAAAGAAAGAGGAAGAAAGAGAAAAGGAAAGAAAAGGAAGGAAGGAAGGAAAGAAAAGAAAGTTATTAAAATAAAAAATAATCATTAAAAATAAAAAATTTAAAAGTAGTAAAAAGAGAGAAGAAAGAAAGAAGGAAAGAAAAAATGAAAGAAAGAAAGAAGAGAGCAACCAAACCAAAAAACAAATCCACCAGTGATAACAAGTGCTAAAAACTATACTTAAAAAAAAAAAAAAAGACAGACAGAACCCTAGGACAGATGGTAAAAGCAAAGCTATACAGACAAAATCACACACAGAAGCATACACATACACACTCACAAAAAGAGAAAAAGGAACAATATATATGTACCTATATATTAAAAAAAAAAGGAGGAAGAGAGCAACCAAGTCAATAAACAAATCTACCAATGATAATAAACTCTAAATACTAAACTAAGATAAACATAAAACCAGAAACAAATTAGATGCAGACAGATCCCACTGCTCCTGAGGCTTCTGGGAGAGATTTCCCTTTCTCTTCTTTGTTCGCACAGCTCCTGGGGTTCAGCTTTGGATTTGGCCACGCCTCTGCATGTAGGTCGCCTGAGGGCGTCTGTTCTTCGCTCAGACAGGATGGGGTTAAAGTAGCTGCTGACTCGGGGGCTCTGGCTCACTCAGGCCGCGGGGAGGGAGGGGTACGGATGCGGGGCGAGCCTGCGGCGGCAGAGGCCGGTGTGACATTGCACCAGCCTGATGCGCACCGTGCGTTCTCCCGGGGAAGTTGTCCCTGGATCACGGGACCCTGGCAGTGGCAGGCTGCACAGCCTCCCAGGAGGGGAGGTGTGGATAGTGACCTGTGCTTGCACACAGGCTTCTTGGTGGCGGCAGCAGCAGTCTTAGTGTCTCATGCCCGTCTCTGGGGTCCGCGCTGATAGTCGGGGCTCGCGCCCGTCTCTGGAGCTCGTTTACGCGGTGCTCTGAATCCCCTCTCCTCGCGCACCCCGAAACAATGGTCTCCTGACTCTTAGGCATGTCCAGACTTTTCCCGGACTCTCTCCCGGCTAGCTGTGGCACACTAGCCCCCTTCAGGCTGTGTTCATGCAGCCAACCCCAGTCCTCTCCCTGGGATCTGACCTCCGAAGCCCGAGCCTCAGCTCCTAGCCCCCGCCCGCCCCGGGTGAGCAGACAAGCCTCTCGGACTGGTGAGTGCTGGTCGCACCTATCCTCTGTGCAGGAATCTCTCCGCTTTGCCCTCTGCACCCCTGTTGCTGCGCTCTCCGCGCTCTCCTCCGTGGCTCCGAAGCTTCCCCTCCCCACCATCCCCCATCTCCGCCAGTGAAGGGGCTTTGTAGTGTGTGGAAACCTTTCCTCCTTCACAGCTCCCTCCCACTGGTGCAGGTCCCGTCCCTATTCTTTTGTCTCTGTTTTTTCTTTTTTTCTTTTGCCCTACCCAGGTACGTGGGGGAGTTTCTTGCCTTTTGGGAAGTCTGAGGTCTTCTGCCAGCGTTCAGGAGGTGTTCTGTAGGAGTTGTTCCACATGTAGATGTACTTCTGATGTATTTGTGATCTCCACGTCTTACTCCTCCGCCATCTTGAAGCCATAATGCTTCTTTGAACGTCCTCGGACATAAATCTTTTTTGACTGTTCCCAATTTTTTTGGTAGAATAAATTCTTTGAGTTGGAATTGCCAGCTAATATATACTACATGTTATCAAATCTGCATCTGTAGCCTATGGCTTTGATCCTCAGAGATCCCTGCTGTCCACCTGTTGTCACCAGCTAACTGGTCATTAGGCCAAGCACTGTGAATAAACAGAGAGACAATTTAATAAAAATAATGTAAGTGCTGCCATTTGTTAGCATTCATACATCTGTGTCAGGAATTCTATTAAAGGTCTACATATATTTCTCTTTATCCTCATGGTAACCCTCTGGGGTGTGGGTATCATGATCTCCATTTTAAAAATGAGAACACCAAGGCACAGATAGGTTAAGGAACTTGCTCAAGGTCACAAGCCAGTACAGTGCAGTCAGAATTGAAGCCCAGGCCTATCAAACTCTAAACCCTGTGCTCTTAATGTCTGCTTCTCGTGTGCGAGTATACACTGGTGACCGGGGGCTTCACCAGAGCCAGGCCTCCGCAGGCATTTGTGACCCCAGTGGACCATGTAAGATAGACCATGTAATGGCCTGCAGCCTACTACAGTGCTTGGGGTGGCCCAGGGCCGGCTCTTCTGTTTTTCCTAAGAGGTGAAGTTGCGGGCCTGAGGTCTGGCCCAGCCTGTTGGGGAATGTGGACTCAGGGTGTGGCTGCTTCATCAGTGCCTTGGCTTGGAGTTTTCCATCAGCCTCAAGGAACCCTTGCAATAATGCATCATTCCTCCACAGGGTTTTCTGGCCAAGGATTTTCAAGCTGAAGCTCTCTGCACACTCAACAGGAGAGTAAAAGCCACAATCGAGAAGTTTACGAAGATCTTGGAAGAGATTGACGCACTAGTAAGTAAATGTTCAGCTGAGAAGAACTAGTTTCCTTTGACTGTTTTTCAGTCAGTTTCATTCCTTCAGTATCGCACTCACTGCCTGAGGGTATTGAGCACCTATCGTGTACCAGACACTGCTAGGTCTTTGGTGAATACACAGAAAGGTAAGATGGTTCCTGGTTTCTCCTGTCCCACCAACATAGGGCTTTTGTCGTATTATTTATGTATTTACGTATATTTATTTATTTTGGCCATGGCATGCGGGATCTTAGTTCCCCGATCAGGGATTGAACCCATGCCCCTGCATTGAGAGCGCAGAGTCTCAACCACTGGACTGCCAGGGAAGTCCCTGTCATTTTTATTTATGTATGCCAGTAGCATCTAATCCTCAGGAAGCTGGGACCCAAATGGTCCATGATCTCATGGTTAGAGAAACACGGGGCTTAACTTTCCTAACACACATGTGTCTGACATTTCACTGAGCTCATTATCTGTACAGAATTCAGTCAGACCCAGCTCCTGTGAGGCTGTTGGGAATCATTGATGCCACGCTCCCTCTTAGAGATGGCACAGTAATGATATCTCTAGCCTAAACTACTCTGCTTGGGATTCTTGGGGAGGCGTGGTAAAGAAGAAGCAGAAAAGCACTGTGCTTTTCCTGCCACACTGAGCTTATGGTCCAGCCAGGACACAGTATCCATGCACAGGAAACAGTGAGAGGACAAAGTCCATGTTATAGATCTATCGCCCCCACACCAAGAACAAAGGGAGCTTGTATAGGGGTGAGAGCCATGGGAAGGGCCATGTAGGGTACAGATCCAGGGAAGTGATTCCTGAAAATGCACGTCATTCACATTAGTGACCTGTGGCCTGTTCGGTATACTGTAGGTATTTCTGACGTGTTCTTATGTCATTTTCACTGAGGATTATTTATACGTCAACTTATTCTTCCATAGGTTCTGCCGGAAAATGTCAAAGACAGTCGAATGAAAAGGAAGGGTTTGGTGAAAAAGATTCAGGTGAGTTGTGTGGTAGGGCATCACAAAGTGTAATGTGTTGGTGCATGTATCTGTTCAAAGTAGGGTAGAGTACAAGTGTGGTGTGGCCTCTCTTTGGTTGTTATATCTCAGCATGAACCCAGAACTTAAGAGAAGAGCTCCTTTCATGTCCCTGATTTAAATTTGGATTTAAACTAATTGGGAAGGAAGATGGCCGGAGAGCAGATAGGGCTGACATGTTATACTGATCCGATGGACAGGACCCCCTGAAATCATGCAGTTGCAGTGGCCTGGCTTCCTGTCCTCAGCACCCTTTGGGAGTTGTTGGCATAGATCACTGTCAGAAGCCCTGGCCCTGTGCTTCCTGTACCTCCCCTCCTTCCTCTGGAGCCCAGGCCATCTCCATCCCTGCACACCTGTTTCAGCCTGAGTCAGTCGCCCAGGGGTTCCCCAGAGTGGCTGGGCAAAGAGCTTTCTGCCCCCGAGTGGGCCCTTCCTTACTGCTCTGCATTTACCTTGTAGGCGTTCCTAGCTGTGTGTGATGCAGTGGAGCAGAGCATCTGCCAGGAGACAGAGTGACTGCAGTCCACAAGCTTGGCCTTGGCCGACTGAGGGGAGGCGGAGGAGGCTATGCTGCCTTGAAGAACAGCTCCACCAGCTCTGCACTCTCTGGAACAGAAGTTACATGCTTTCCCCGGGGCTGCTGGGGACAACTGGCTGATTGCCAGTTTTCCTTCTCTTATACCTGCTCTCAGTGAACAAGTATTGTTTGTGCAATCTTAGCGCACCTGTCAGTTTCTCGTTCCGTCTGTGAATATCTGTGCTGTCCAGCAGCCCACCTTGTCTGGAGAGGGCCTCCTCTGCCCAAGTCTTCCCAGCTTTTTTGACTTTTGGATGCTTTCTTTGGGCTGGTGAGAGCTCTCAGTTGTCCTGGGGTAGTTCTGGGTTTATCAGCTATCCTGTCTTCAGATAATGAGGCCTTTTTGCCCTTATGATCCCATAGTCCCATCTGTGTAAACCAGAATCACTAGGAGGCTACATCTGGTCAGGAATGTTAGGAATGGCTCAGAACAGGTGTTTGGCACACAGGTAGTCCAAGTATCTCTCACTGTGACCTAATTCTGGAAGAGCTGGCTGGGTTGTGGGTTCATAGACCCTGTCTTCACCCCCCAGTGACCCTGACCAGTCACAGGCCGTGAGGTCTCAGGGGGCCGCTCCTGGACTGGGGCCTGTGGTTGATCCATGGGCTTCCTTGTCTCCAAGCAAATCTCTAGGAGGTTACAGCCCAGAGTTGACTAAGCCTCTGCTCAAAACCGGGTCACAACCATGGCTTAGGAGGGGCAGAGAAGACAGACTGAATAATAAAGCAGGCAGGTAGTGAGGGCCACCATAAACTTCTCAGGAGTTCCTTCAAAGGCATTTCTGTTAACCGTACCCTTCTGAGATCTACATGTCCTTCGAGTTCCTTCGAGGCTCTTTTTGTCTGTTTTGTGGCCCTTTTCCCCTTCATTGTTACTAAAAAAATAAAACAGTTTATATATACGTCAGCAAGCAGAAGAGTGTTTAGACTTTTTTTCCCTTTTGTTAGATGAAGTATGGGAAGCAAAAGCCTTCTGAGGTTCTAGTCTAGTTATGTTATAAAGTTGAGAGTGGCCCTGTGTGCTGGAATGCTTAAACAGGTCAGCTGCCATCACCCCATTTTTTCTCACAGTGCCCAGGAGACAGGCTTCCAACAGGCCACTCTGAAGCCAACCTTCTTTGGCAGAGAGGGAGTCTGTGAAGTCCCAGGCATTTAGGGCTGCGTGGGTGGGACTAGGCCAAGGTGGTGGTTAGGGGTGGACAAGTGGACAAGGCTTGGGGCCCGGTCCGCCCACCCCCAGCTTTAATCAGAGCAGTCCAGTATTTGTCTGTTTCTAGGTAGCAGCTGTGTGGCCTTGGGCCACAGCACATTCCTGTGTGCCAGATACCACTCTAAGTTCTTGAGGTGTATTGGTCATTTAATCCTCACACAGTCTGGGAGGTAGACAGATACTATCCCTGTTTCATAGATGAGCTCAGGTAATTTGCTCAAGATCACAGAGTAAGTGACAAAGCCAGGACACAAACTGGGCAGCTTGAGTCCGAGCCCAAGTCCTTAATCTCTGCCGGTTTGCCTCCCAACTGACATGGAGTTGCTCACACCCTCTCATTTTCTCTTTTCCTTCTATTTATCTCCCATGTTGGCCTCCGTAGCTCCCCTCTGGCCCTCTCCAGTTCATTCTCCACAGAGCAGCTGAGTGATCATGAAGTACACAAATTACCATGTCAGTTCCCTGCTTAAAAACCTTAAAAACCTCAGAGGCCAAGGTCTGTACCCTGCTCCCTTCTCATCTCAGGCCACTCTCCTGTTTGTTCTCTGCTGTCAGCCACTCCGGTCTAGTTCAGGCCCTCAGGTGCTCTGTGCCCTGTCCCGCCCTGGGGTCTTCACACACACTGTTCCTCTGCTTGGACAGCTCCACGCCATCCTTCCCCTTCCCCTACCCCTGTCCTAGGTGACTCCTGTTCATGCTTCAGAACGTAAGTGTCTTTTCATGGAGAAACCTCACCTACTACTGTCAGAGAACATCAAGCCCGCAGGTGATATCCTCTCACAGTTTGTCATGACTTTTTACAATAAACTTGGTAATAATAATCATGGTCTATGATGATTTATTTGTGGGATTATTTGATTAATATTTGCATTTATGCTAGACTGTGAGTTCCTTGGGTTAAGGAGCTTCTTTGTCTTGTTAACAGTGTATTTCAAGCAGATTGTCTGGTTTATATTAGATGCTCAGTAAATATCTGGAGAATGAATGAATGTTGACTGCACACATTAATAGTGAAATTTCCACTGCTGCACTCACCCACTGAAGCTCTGTCAGCACTGGGATTTACAGCATCCGCTAGCCATTGTCTTATTTAAGGGTGGGCTGCCCAGCAGATGTGCAGGGTAGTAACACGGCCCGCTCACATAGATCTGCACATCTATAGGGCATCTCTACCTATGAACAGGGAAAGAGTACGCTTCAGTTTCCCACTTGCCCATAACATGATCAGTCGTGCCGCAGGGGAACAACTGGGGCTCTGTGATCCCACAAACATCCTTCAGCCTTACAGAGTTGGAAGAATTCTCCCACACATTTTCTGTTCAGTCAATTATTTCTGCTTATCCTTCAAGGCACAGCTTAAAGTTTATCCCCTCTGAGAAGCCCTTCTTCATCTTTTAGTCAGGACTCTTAGTTGAAAACACGGCAAACCTATTCCCGAGAGATTGTTGAAATAGAAAATTTGTTGATAGGATGTTATCTCATGTAACTTTGGGAAGTTCAAGGGCAGTTGGACTTCAGGAACACAAATGCTGCCTGAAATTTCTCTCTGTATCTCATTGCATGTCACTACCAGAGAGGAACTGCCTCTGTTTCCTTCTTTCTTTTTTTTTTTTTTTTAACATCTTTATTGGAGTATAATTGCTTTACAATGGTGTGTGTTTCCTTATTTCTGATTTGAAAAATCTGGAGAATAATTTTCTGGCCAATCAGCAGTGGTCATGGCAGCAGGGTCACATGCATAGACAGGCCTTTGGGGCCCACGCTTACCTTTCAGGGTCGTTCCCAGAGACAGGGCCACAGTTTCCACATCTGTAAAGTGGGGAATTAGGTCTTTCTTTCTGTGTGGTGTTCTGGCACATTGCTCAGGCTTAACCTTTGTGATTCCTCATCATGTGAGTGGAAGCCTTGGAGGGGAGGGTCACTGAGGAGAAGCTGGGCTGAGCTCTGCCACTTGGGTCTAAGAGGGGCTTCCCACTTAGGGCAGAGACTTAGATGTCACCAATATCCACTCTTCCTACACTAAGTGAACTACTAATTTGCAGCTTAGTATGTGGCCAACCAGATAAAATAATATTTCCCAGTCTTTTTGCACTAGCATGGCAAAGAGACTACATTTTAGCCAATGGGTTGTGTATACATCTTAGGGAAGCATCGTCAGATTCAGTAGAGCGCCCTTTCCCCCTCTCTGTGGGCTGAGTGTAGACATGATGGTTGGAATTGAAGCAGCTATTTGGACAAGGGGTGGAAACTGATAAGGATAGCAGAGTATAATATAAAAGTAACATGAAGTTAGCATACTAATAGGTCTGTGTGTGAGAGAAATTAACTATTATCTGTTTAAGCCACTGTTATTTTGGCTTTTTGGTCTCTCACAGCCAGACTTAATCCTATACCAACCCTATGCAGGTGGGAAACAAGTGTCTATTGTCAATAGCCATAGAAGGGCCTTACAGGTGACCTCTCAGTTCCTGCTACCTGCAGACCTATCAGCAACAATTCCTGCCCAGGTGAGCTGTGTGTGTCCAATGTCAACATATTTAACAACCAGTCAGAATGGATGTTGACTAAAAGAGCAGAGCAGGGTCTGGACATGATCCTGCTGTGGTGGCCAGGGTGCAGGGGGACACTCAAGGGTTTGGGGCAGTACCTGTTGTCAACAATTACAGACCTGGTTCAGTATTGTAATGAACAGTCAGATGTATGATGAATACCACCTGAATATCAGCCATGATAGTGTCGACATGTGTGGGTGTGTGTGTGTGTGAGTGAGATTTGGGGTGCTGGTACAGCCCAGGGAGAAAACTGTGAGGGGTGTGGGACCCTCCCAAAGGCTGTTCGAGGCTGGGCCTTGCAGTGGCAGAGGGTACAGATTTCACTTAGGTTCTTGACCTCAGTGACAGGCCAGGCTGGGGCACACAGGAGCACTGCATAGAGCCCTGGGGACAGGGACTGACTCTCAGAGTCCTGACCCCCTCGAGAAGGCAGAAGATGCCTGGGACCTCTAGGGGAACATGTGACAGGGTTGAGGAGCACCAGAGTGATGGAGAGGACATCAGATTCAGAATAGGGAGGACTGCAAAATTCGCCCCTATGCCAGCCTCCTCCCCAGGATCCCCAAAGACACTGACCTGCTTGGCCAGGTTGTGCTGAATCTTTTATTTCATGTCATATCCTCTCCATGCCCACCAAGGTTCTCCAGCCTGAAGCTTCATGGCTCAAGGGGCTCCTGTGGGGTTGGCATTTGCCATCGTTCACGATCTGGATGTCCTGTCTTTTTTCTAGGATCATAGCAGACAAGGATGAGGCCACCTCCTCAGGAACCGTAATGTACCCTCAGGAACCCTGGCCCAGTCCAGACCCCCTGCTGAGTTCTGCCCACCCACCCAGTGTACAGTGCGGGGGAGGTCCCAGGGCTCCCTGGGCATATCCTTCTACAGCTTTTCCCTCTGTACACCCTCCCCCGGGGCGGTTTCAGCATCCTGGGCTTTCAACCACCTCTGCATGCTGTTGGCCGCAAATCTGTCTGGCCTGGACCTCTGTCTTAGGCTCCAGGCCTGTTCATGTGATTGTCCATTGTACATCGCCGCTGGGATGTCCCAGAGGCTCCACTGTCCACGAACATCATCGCCCCACAAGCCTGCCACACACACCCTGCCCCCCGCCACATGGCACCACCAGCCACCCAAGCCTACAAGTTAGAAACCAGCGTGTTGCTCTTGCTTCCTTCCTGCCTGTCAACCCCTCACATCCAATCTCACAGCTTGTCGATTCTACGCCCAATGTAACCATGAGTCTTTAATTATCATGATTGTTTTCCAAGTTAGGACAGTGTCCATCTGTCTAGAGTATTGCAGCTTCCAAAGACTTTCTTCTCTTCTGTGTTCTCACTTAGCTCTGGCCGGCTCAAGTTCTGATGAATGAAGAAATGAGACCAAGTAGGAGATCCGATGTACCAAGGTCATGTTCTGGCCCTGCTCGCTCTAGACTCATTTCTTGCCTTTCCCCCATTCTCCTTTAAATGAGAATGTACTCCAGCATACCCACCTTCTTATATTTCCTCAAATATAAACTTTCTTTCCCTTCTAGATCTTTCCAAACTCATTTCTCTACTTGGAATTACCTTCCCTTGTTTCTTCTTTTTCCTACCTAATTTCTACTTATCCCTCAGGGCTGAGCTGAGGTGTCACCTCCCCTGGGAAGTCTTCTCTGCCTTGTCCTTGCCTGGTACCCACAGTACCCTGTGCGCCCCCATCTGGGCCTTTAGCATTCTGTGCTGCCGTTGGCTGACCTTCAGCTTGGCTTCCCCCTTAGACTGACTGTTTGCCCCAGGAGCCGGTAATGCTGTCTAGCTTATTATGCCCTGTTGTATCCCCAGTGCCCAGCACACAGTAGGTGTTCAATAAATAATTGTTGGCTGGAGGAATAAATGAACAAATAAGGTCACCTAGTCAGTCGGGGGCAGAACAAGGAAAAGAGCCCAGAGTTTCTACCTGAACCCCGAACCCCCAACCAGTGGGCTTTCTGCTTGGAACCATGTGCCTTCTTTTGATTTATACTTGCACTCACTATGTTATGGGCAAATGTTGGAGGACTCTTCCCAGGCCAAGTGTGAGTGAAGGAATAAGCAGGTCAAGTCCTGCTCCTTTCAGACTCATATGCACCACTGATGGGGCCCACCCAAGCCAACCCAGGGGAAGGTGGGGGGGTGCACTTACATGCGAGCCAAGCAGAGCTTGCATTCACTGTCATACGTGACCCCGTCAGTGCCACAGACCGTGTCATATATCTAGGGGCAGACTGGAGATTCTGCCATGTGCTCACAGATGGGCTGTGGAAGAGAGGAAGGGGGAGGCGCTCAGGGATTCGGAGGCAGAGAGGAGGGACGTGGGGGCTCTGCTTGCAGCCAGGTGGGGATCTCCACAGAGGAGCCAGATTCAAGAAGGCCCCAGTGTGGATCCAAAGAGCATGAAACCAACCACTCAGGGCCCTTTGGCACGTTTGCTTATGTGTGTGTACACGACCGTGGACCATGGGTGTGTACATAAGTGTGTACCTACATCTGCTGAGCCCAAGTATGCGGGCATCCAGGTGAGTGCCTGTCTTTATGGGCTCACACACTCCTCATGGGGTCTAATAGAACCCTGCTTCTGGTCCTATTGAGGACCCCGGGAGACGGAACCACCCATCATTCCTAGGAGGCCCCGCCTCCCTGGGGGCTCCTGAACTCACCCTGGCCCGCATGACCTATCAGGCCCCTAGTATGAGAAGGCTGGAGAAATAGGACTTAATTGAAGCTCAGCCTGAAAGGGTTTCAAGCCAGCCCTGAGGTCAGGGTCAGGACTAGGATTGGGGTCTGGGGTAGGAATAGGGTGAGGGGGGCAGTGCCCTGCAGCAGTGAAGGCCCCAGGTCCGAGAGACCTGAACTCTGCACTGATTAGCCATGAATCTTTAGCGAAGTGGGTGGGCCTGCTCAGCCTGGAAGGGCTAACCTGGGGAGCATACAGGCTCAGGAGGCCACCCTGGTCACTGCGGAGGCATTGAAGGTATATGAGCAGGAGTGTAAAGAAGAAGAAGCCTGGTTTCCCAGCATGGATGAGAGGGCTCCCCTCTGCAGAAGGAAGGCCGGATCAGCAGCCCTGAGTCCAGAACTGCAAGCAGCTGCCTTACCATTCTTGAGAAAATGAACTTTGCTGCCGACACTGGCACTTCTGAAAGGCAAAGAAGCAAGAATTAGGTGATACTGGCTCTAGGCCCCAGGTCCAGGGGCCTGAGGACAGCTTCTTTGGGGCATCTGTCCAGCCACCACCCAATCTGGAATTCCTCAAGGAAAGGTTGTGAGTCACCAGACAGGTGCTCCCAGAAAGCTCATGTGACCTTGTATTATAAGAACTGAGACAGAAAGTCTAGAATTAGGGAGATGAAAGTCCAGCCTGTTAGTTATTAGTCAGATCCCATTGGGATTGTTATGTTCCATACAATAGCAATGAAAATAATTCAGTTACTGTGTACCAGGCCTTGACAACACGTGATCTTGACTGCTATTCACAGCTTTCTCAAGCCTGTGTAACAGGCAGGAGAGGAAGCAGTGGTCTGCGACCCCCAGAGGCACTCATTTCCTCAGCTGCCAGGAGTATTGGCTGCTCATGGCAGAGTCCTTTCCTGGGAATTACCCTCAGAGAATGGAGTTGGCTTGCCCAAGGTCACATTCCCTACCCAGAAAAAGCTCACATCCAACGTCAGGGTGATGTGGGTACAACGGTCTGAACTCCTCCTCTCTACTCAGAATGATGCTAATGGGCCATCCTAGCTCTACTACATCACAGTCAACATCCCTCATCCCTCATAGGTGTTACCCCGTGAGCACTCCCCAGAGTCTGCTTCCCGGGGAACTTGACCAACTTATGAAAGAGACTCACAGGTAAAGCAACACAGTTTGTTAAGGGCAGAGCTTGGATTTGCACATGGATCTATCACTCCACACATGCAGTCATGCCCCATGGCCCCTCGAGGTCTGGACGAACTTCTTACAGGACACAAGCAAATTGTGATGTGACTGGCGAGCGTGACAGGTGGATGAGGGAACGGGAGCTGTGTTTAAGACCACAGGTGTCAGGAAAGGTATCCACGTAAATTGAAGAAGGGCAGGCTGCTTCCTGAAGTCTCTGAAGGGCTGTCATGGGGCCGTGGGAGAGATGAGCTCTTCTCAGCCTCACAGGGCACAGCTCATCTGTGTGAGGAGGCTGCAGAGAAGCAGGTGTGGGTTCCAGAATTTTCTCTCAGTGGGAGCTATGCCTTAATGAAGGAGGCTGTCTCCAGAAGTGGAGAGCTCTCTATCCCTAGAGGTGGGCAAGGCGCTGTGGTTTTAGCTTTTCCTGGAGATGCTATGACAAGAGATTTCCAAGGCAGAGAGGAAGAAGGGAACCAAAACTGACCTCTGATGCACTGTTGAAGTGTCAACATGCATATCTAGCTTCGTCACCACACTGCTCAAAACCCTTCCATGTCATAATCACCCAAAATGGATATTATCCAAATGTCCATCAACAGGCGAATGGATAAACTGTGATACACACATACAGTGCAATACAACTCAACAATAAAAACAAGCCAATAGGGCTTCCCTGGTGGTGCAGTGGTTAAGAATCAGCCTGCCAGTGCAGGGGACACGGATTCGAGCCCTGGTCCAGGAAGATCCCACATGCCGCGGAGCATCTAAGCCCGTGCGCCACAACTACTGAGCCTGTGCTCTAGAGCCTGCGAGCCACAACTACTGAAGCCCACATGCCTAGAGCCCGTGCTCCACAACAAGAGAAGCCACCACAGTGAGAAGCCCGCGCACCACAACAAAGAGTAGCCCCTGCTCGCTGCAACTAGAGAAAGCCTGCGTGCAGCAACAAAGACCCAACTAAGCCAAATATAAATAAATAAATAAATAAATAAATAAATACATTTAAAAAAACCCAACAATCCAATAACTGATAACATGCAACACCATGGCTGAATCTCAAAAACACGCCTAAGAAGCCAGACACAAAAGAATCCACACTGTATGGTTTCATCTGTGTGACATTCTAGAGCAGGCAAGCTAATGTATGGTGGAAAAAAGAGCTGTGGTTACCTCTGGGGCAGGGGTGGGGTAGGGGCAGGGATTGACTGTCATGAGAGAAATTTCTGGAGTGATGGAACTCTTCTGTATCTCGGTCAGGGTCTGGATTACACAGGTATATGCCTCATCAAAACTCATTGAATAGGGCTTCCCTGGTGGCGCAGTGGTTGAGAGTCCACCTGCCGATGCAGGGGACACGGGTTCATGCCCCGGTCCGGGAAGATCCCACATGCCGTGGAGTGGCTGGGCCCATGAGCCACGGCTGCTGAGCCTGCGCGTCCGGAGCCTGTGCTCCACAACGGGAGAGGCCACAGCAGTGAGAGGCCCGCGTACCGCAAAAAAACAAACAAACAAACAAACAAAAAACATTGAATAGGATTCATTGAGTGACAAGACTTGTGCCTTTCATGGTGCATAATTGTTAATGGGGGGAAAAAGCATTAAAAAATATATAAAGCCCTTCCAAGGCTCCCTATCGTGACCGCTAAGCCTCTTCATGTTACGTTTAGGGCACCGCATGAGCTGATCCCAAACTTCCCCTGGGCTCACTTCCTCGTATACCTCCCCATGCCCCTACGCCCCCGCCATTCCTCTCTGCTCACTCTTCTGGAACAAGCTCTGTGTTGGCTTGTGCTGGTCCCTCTGCCTGAAATGTCCTTTTTCTCCTTCTCCTCCTATTGATTCAGACCCTCCTTTCAAGACACAGACCACCTCCCAGTGAAGTATTCCCTGATATCCCCCAGGGCTTCCTGAGCAGGCCTGGACTTAGGCTTCTGTTTTAGTCCGTTTGGGCTGCTATAACAAAAATAGCATAAACTGGGTGGCTTATCAACAACAAACGTTTATTACTCATAGTTTTGGAGACTGGAAGTCTAAGGTCATGGTGCCGGCAAACTTGGTGTCTGGCAAGAACCCTCTTCCTGGTTAGTAGTCGGTGCCTTCTCACTGTGTCCTCACGTGGTGAAGGGGCGAAGGAGCTCTCTGGGGCCTCGTTTATAAGGCACCAATCCCATTCATGTGGACTCTGGCTTCATGACCTAATCACCCCCCAAAGGTCCCACCACCCAATACCATCACCTTGGGAGTTAGAATCTCAACATATGAATTTGAGGGGCCACAAACAGCTAGACCCTAGTAGCTTCTTTCACACCACCGTGTGCTCACCCACTCACCGGGTCACTCCTACCTTCCGATGGACCTGAGCACCTTGGGGTTCCTTTGTCTCTGCCTCCAAGTGGCAATGCCCTTCACACAGTGAGTGTCTAGGATTTGACTACTAATGTGCATTGTGGGGGAGAAGTTCAGAACCCTGTGGTGTCAGAGTTTCTTCCTGGATGATGTGGGAAGTTGCATTTACCCCCAGACTGCCCTTGACCTTGGCCCAGTGTGCCCCTTCCTCACACAGCCCAGGCAGGAATCTGCAATGGGCAAAAGGACTCTCTTTAGGGCAACCTCTTCAGTGTTCCCAACAAGAGAGCTGCTGAGGGAATGGATGTCAGGCTGGGAGTAAGCAGGCTGTGCCAGGCCAGAGTCTGCAGACCCATTCTCTATTGTGTCAGCCCCTAGTCTATGACCCCAGCTGGGGAAATGGGTTTGAGACTGGCCATGAGGCCAGTGTCCCTGGGGTCCTGCTGGGCCTTGCTCTGTAACATCATGACTTTGTCCAGGTGTGTCCTAAGTAGTCACCCTGCTTCCCCTTTTAGTCTGTTCTCAATTTAGCAACCAGAGCAAACCTTTTAACACATAACTCTACTCATTACCCTTCAGTGTCTCCCATTTCACTCAAAGGAAAAGCCATGTCCTCACATTGACCTCCAAGGCCTTACCCAATATAGTTCCCAGTTGCCTGTAACATCTCTTCTCCTATCTCTCTGCACCCTGCCCCTCACTCTCTTCTAGCCCCGCTGGCCTCCTTGCCATACCTCAAACGCTCCAGACATGCTCCTACCTCAGGGCCTTTGCACTGCCTGTTCCCTCTGCCTGGAACCCACTTCTCTTAGATACACCCATGGCTCACTCCTCTGCCTCCTTCAAGCTTTGCTCAAACATCAGCCTCTCAGAGAGAACTCCTCCGATTTAACATTGCAACCCCCTCTCAATCCCCATCACCCCAGTATTTTTTTCCTTAGCCTTTATCACCTTCTAACATACTGTTTAACATACATTGCACCTATCTTGTTTATTGTCGGTTCCCCTCCCTCAGACCCCACTGGATTTAAAGACCTATCAGGACAGTTCTTTTTCTGGTGTGCTCACTGGTAAGTTCTAAGGGCTCAGAACAATGCCTGATACCCAGCAGGTGCGAGACTGCAGAGGCGCCCTAGGCCTTGAGCAGGCCCCACTCCTGCGGGCATGTGTGTAGCCAAGGGTGAGGGCTCCCTTGTGCTCACAAGGCTGCTTTCAGCCCCACAACCACAGCCTGTCAGAGCAGATGGGAGCTCAGAGGACCCAGGCCAAGCTTTCTTCAGCACCCACCACCCTACAGCCACCAGACTTGCCTATCTCGCCAGAGATAAGACTTCTCCCTTCTGCCTCCCCGATCTCTAGCCCAGTAGTTGCTCAGTGCAGCTTTGAACTAGAACAACCTCCTAATTTATAGCTGGAGAAACAGAGACCCCAAGAGGGGAGGGGACTTTTGCAATTCTGGGACAGAGATAGGATTTGAACCCAGGTTTCTTTTCTCCTAGCCCAGGGTGCAGAAAGAAGGTATATGCAGAAAACCAAGGCCTTAGAGGGTGCTCCAGGCCCTGCCTCTGCGCCATGCAAGCTCACCTACCAACACCAAGCCACAGAGAATCCAGGCTCTGCCTACTCACCCCTGTCCACAAGGAAGAGGGCGGCAGAGGCCAGGGTGACCACCCACAGGCAGACAGCCATGCTGATCCTGGGCTGACATGGCCTGAGTGAGCTGGGGCCTGGGCCAGGGACAATGGGGTCTGTTTATAGTGCTGATCCTCACCCTTATCTTACCTGAGACCAGATGGAGAGGACGGAGGTGTCACCTATCTGCACCTTGGCGTCTAGATAGGGTTTGTTCTCTGCAGAGACACTGAGCTTGTGGTGGCCTGGGGTGGGGGCTGGGGCTATGGCCAGCAGATTTTGGAAGTGAGAAAAAGTTTGGGCAACTTGCAAAGCTGACTCCAGCCGGAGGGCTGAAGCAAGAGGCAGAGGGAAACTGAAGTAGAAAGAGGAAGACAGGGGCTTCCCTGGTGGCGCAGTGGTTAAGAATCCGCCTGCCAATGCCGGGAACACGGGTTCAGAGCCCTGGTCCGGGAAGATCCCCCATGCGGTGGAGCAACTAAGCCCGTGAGCCACAACTACTGAAGCCTGCATGCCTAGAGCCCGTGCTCTGCAACAAGAGAACACACCGCAACGAGAAGCCTGCGCACCGCAACAAAGAGTAGCCCCCGCTCACCACAACTAGAGAAAACCCGCGCACAGCAACGAAGACCCAACACAGCCAAAATTAATTAATTAATTAATTAATTTTTAAAAAGAATTTAAAAAAGAAAAATCAGTATCTAAAATCAGTATCTAAAACTTCATACAGGTATATGACTAAGATATTTGGTTATCTGTTTTCAAAGAATTTCTTTTTTTTTTAAATTAATTTATTTATTTTTGGCTGCGTTTGCTGCGCACAGGCCCTCTCCAGTTGTGGCGGGTGGGAGCCACTCTTCGCTGCCGTGCATGGGCCTCTTACTGTGGTGGCCTCTCCCCTTGCGGAGCATGGGCTCCAGGCGCACAGGCCTCAGGAGTTGTGGCCCGCAGGCCCAGGAGCTGTGGCTCGTGGGCTCCAGAGCGCAAGCCCAGCAGTTGTAGCGCACAGGCCCAGCCGCTCTGCAGCACGTGGGATCCTCCCAGACCAGGGCCAGAACCCCTGTGTCCTGCATTGGCAGGCTGATTTCCAACCACTGCACTGCCAGGGAAGCCCCAGAGAATTTCTGATTTATAAAGAGAACAACAAAATTTTATTTATATATGCATTTCTCTAATTCATTTAGATCTGTGATTTTCAGCTCCATCTGGAGATAAATTTCCCTGGGGAGAACTTTAAACTACAGATGCTGAGCCCTACTCTGAAATATTTGAATCAGTGTTTTGTTTTTTTAAAAAACCTTTTTACTTTGAGTGATTTCAAGCCTACAAATAGGTCGTAAAAATAGTTAAATGAATCAATGGGAAGGATTTTTGTTCGAGAATAGCCCCTTTGGGGGCCACAGGCAGCCAGACAATCACCCTCACAGGCTGATAGAAGCCTGGGATCTACAGCCAAACCCACCTGAGGTCCATAACTCAGTGTTGAGATCCTCCTGCCCCTTCTCAGGAATGCCTCTGAGGTGGAAGGACAGGTGGCAGATGTCCTTCCATTGCCCAGCTGGGCAGAGCAAATATTTAACCATGATTTCCTGTCCTAAGGTAAGAACACCATCTCATAAAGGAAGGGGAATTTTAAAGGTCATCTAGGTTCTCCCTCCTTCTCCACTCAGACCTTCCTACAGCAGCCCCACCAAGAAGTCATTCATCCTCCAGTGTTGGGGAGAAGTTTCATTGTTGGATGGGTTTTTCTTAAGGTTTGATTTTTTAAAATATTTTTAATGAGGTATATTTGATGTAGAATGTTATATAAGTTTCAGGTGTACAACATAGTGATTCACAATTTTTCAAGTCTATACTCCACTTATAATTATTATAAAATGTTGGCTATATTCTCTGTGCTGTACAATATATCCCTGTAGCTTACTTATTTTAGCCACGGTAGTTTGTACCTCTTAATCCCCTACCCGTATCATGCCACTCCCTTCCTTCTCCCCACTGGTAACCACTAGTTTGTTCTCTATATCTGTGAGTCAGTTTCTGTTTTGTTATGCTCATTAGTTTGTTTTATTTTTTAGATTCCACATATAAGTGATATCACACAGTATTTGTCTTCATTGTTGGATGGTTTTGAACAGAGCCCTTCCTCACACAAGAGGTCTGCTTCCCTTTCCCTGTCTAGCCTCCTGTACCTGCATGAACCCCAGATGAGCACCTCCAGGATAAGCAGGTCCAGCCCCTTGCCTGCCCCCACCCTTGCTTTTGTTTTTTTGGCTGCGCGGCATGGGGGATCCTAGTTCCCCAACCAGGATCGAACGAGTGCCCCCTGCAGTGGAAGCGTGGAGTCTCAACCACTGGACCACAAGGGAAGTCCCCCGACCCTTGCATATGATGAAGCTCCTGGGTCTCTCAGCATTTCTCACCTGGTCCCCAGGTCTGTCTGCCAGTGTCCCAGGTTAGAGTGAGAAGGGGACAGAATGGAGCAAAGGAGCTTGTCACCTCCCTTGTTTTGGACCTTAGACCTCTATGATTGTGGCAGGAATGGCTGCTGATGGTTTTAGCTGTTCAAGGGAACAGAAAGCTTGAATTCTGCATCCTCCAAAGTCCAGAGTAAAATCAAGGGCAGCCTGTGGGCTGCCGAGCCCACCTACCATTCCCCGCTGCCCAAGGTCTCTTTCCTCAGACAAACACCTCCTAGATTCACTCACAGTAACAAACTTCCTAATCTGTCCTCCCACCAAAGTGTGAGCCTGACTCTTATATCCAACTGCTATTGGACAACATCCCTGTGGATGTTAATGTACCCAAATAAACCTCATTCATTAATTTGAAATTCACCCATTCATTCAACAAGAGTTTAATGAGCAACTAGGTGCCCAGCTCCATGCTGAGTGTTTGGCTACAGCAGGGAAGAAGTTACACACAGTTCCTGCCCTCAAGGAGCTTGTGGTTAAGTGAGTGATTGGTACTAAATGAGCAGCAGAACTGTATCATCACTGTTGGGATAAGTCCCATGAATGAGACACGCTCAGTGCTTTAGGAGGATCCAAGACTGACCTATCCATCTGGGAAATCAGAGAAGGCCACAGGGTGAGTGGGCGGGGCAGGCTGTAGCAGAGTGGAACAGTGTTGCAGGCAGAGGGAACAGAATGTGTAAAAGCCCTGAGGCAGGAAGAAGCTTGGCACATCCAGGGAACAGAGAGGCCAGTGTAGCCAAGGTGACGTCAGTGAATAGAGAGGGGCAGGAGATGAGCCTGGAAAGGTCAGGGATGCCAAATCACTGGCCCCCACCTTTCAGCTGTGGAATCTGGGAGCCAAGCCTGCGGCCTTCTTTGCTTTTCCACTGAGTGTATAGGTTCTGCTTCCTCGATAGCTCTTGACGCTGTCCCTCTCCACCCAATGCCATACCCTGGGCCTGGCCACCCTCATCTCTGACCTAGATTATCTTTGGCTACCTCAATAGTCTCCTAGCTCATATCCCTGCCTCCTCACCTGCCACTCCAAACCACTGCACCCAGCGGCCAGGACGAGCTTCCTAACATGAAAATTGGACCAAGTCACCCCTGCCCAAAGTGCTGTAGTGGTGCCCCCTGCCAGCAGGACAAGCCCAGGCTCCTCAGCTTGCTGTTCAAGGCCCTTCAGCCTCTGATTCCAACCTACATTTTCAGCCTCATCTTTGCCCAGCCCCACTCTGGACCTACACTTCTTCAGTTCTACTGAACCCTTTGCATGATTTATTCTCTCTGCCGGCAATGCTGGGTCTCCCATCTCTGTCCCCCTCAGCCCCATCTTATAAAAACCAGCTCAAATATCCCCCTCTTTTGAAACCTTTCCTATTGCCCTCCACCAGCCTGGGCAAGGTCACTGCTGTCCTCCTGAATGCCCCCCTCCCACTGCCCCCTCCTTCCTCCACCAGCCGTTGCCCTGTGCTCTCATGGCATTTGCTTGTCCACCTTGCTCATAAAGCTCCCTGGGTGCCCAGTCCTGGGCCTGGCACACAGTAGATGCCCAGTAAATATTGAGTAACAGTTCCAAAAGGGGGCAGAAGACAGTGGGTCCAAGGACAGAGATGGTCCCAGCTTTGGAAAAGAGGGAGCAGTTAAGTGAAGGCAATTGCTATCCCCACTGGTCCCTCCATGCTCCTGGGAGGTTGTGAGAACCCTAGAGAGCCCGCTGACACATGCCAGACCCCAGGTGGCACAGCCTGGGTCAAAGTGCCTGGTGCATCTCTGGCAAAGAGGCTGTCTCCCTCCAGCCTGAGCCAACCCCTCCCTCACTACCTTCCTGCTCTAGCTTCTCTGGGATGCAGAGAGGTACAAGGAGAGAGTTCTGGACCTTGAATTCTCTCCTTGTACCTCTCTGCATCCCAGAGATCTGAGTTTGTTCATTCCTTCAACAAATATGTCTTAAGTGCCTACTATATTTCATGCACTATTCTAGTCACCAGGAATTCAGCTGTGAATAAGGTGGAGAAAGTCCCTGCCTTCCATGTGCTTATATTCTAGTGGAGTGACAGACAACAAAAAAATACAAAATGAGCACATGATATGTTATACAGAAGAGAAATTATATTGTAAGGGGAGAATGTGACAGAAGGGTAGGAGGCTGCTTTTAGATAATGACGTGTGAGCAAGAAGGAAATGGTCCTGCAGAGATCTGGGGAAAGAGCCTGCCAAGCGAAGGAATGGCAAGTGCAAAGGCCCTGGGACAGGAACAAGCTTGGCATATGCTCAGGAAGTAAGCATCAAGGAGTCCATTGTGGCTGGAGTGGAGTGACTAAAGAAGTGAGTGCCAGGAGGGGAGGGCCAGCTCGTACTTAGGTCTCAGCACAGCCACCAACTTATTGCATGAACTTGGGTGCCTCCCTTCCTCTCTTTGGGCCTGTGCATGTGTTCCCATCTGAGAAATGGGCCCGCTGATATGTACCACCACCAGCCTGACTCCCAGGGCAGCTGTGAGGGCCCTGAGGAGGAGAGTATGAGGGTAGATGTGTGCAGCCACTGTGATGCCAAGGAAGTGCCTTCAGTGGGGATTCCTGGGAGCAGAGCCAGGGCCAAGCCCTCAAAGCCCTGGACACCTACACAAGTGCTGGGATCAACACAGTAAGGACAGAACTGGGCTCAGGTAAGGGAGCCGGTGATTCCTCCATCTCCTGCTCCAGGTCAGAGTGAAGGCCTGGGACATGCACACTGGCTGAGCTGACACACCCCAGCCTCACCCAGCAGACTTCACCCCGACTACTGAGACTTGGACTGGCTCCCAGCTTTTCTAGGAATACAGCCCCTCCTTGATGACGGCAACCCAGGATCCATTAGGTCTGAGTCATGAGCCCTGCTGATGGGTGGTGGGGACAGAGGTCGTGTTTGGCTTAAGGTGAATAAACCGAACTCAGTCAGGTCTTGGGCCTGCCAGATGGCATGGCCAACACAGCCAGCTTGTCCCTGGGCCATCTTACCTGGCCCCTCAGCCCACATCCTGCTCCACCCTTCCGCCAGCCTCAAGTGCCCCTACCAGCCCATCTACCTGTTGTGAGCAGCAGGAATGGGTGTGGGCACCCACTCCAGGGAGCCCTGGTCTGGACACAGCCAGCTCCACAACCTGTCTTATCCTGGCCTCCTCAGCCACCCAACATGTCCCAGGTCTGACCACTTCCCATTCCACCTGGCCCAAAGCTGCAGCACCCCACACAAGGGCAGTGGGAGGAAAGGACACCTCTCTACTCCTTTAAGAGGAGATTTCATCTACTAGTCTGGGATCTGACTTCAAGGAGGACTCAGTGATGGGAATGGGCTGAAGTCATCTCTCCATGGGGACACCCAGCCTGCCATTCAATGGACACTAATTGAGCACCTACTGTTGGGTGTTCCTGTTGTGCTGGTCCTGGAACCACAGAGATGAGTAAGACTTGGATCTCTATGCTCAAAGGGCTTGCAGTTCACAAGTGGTGGGGAGGTGGAATGGACACGTGGACACTTGAGCTGTATTTATAAAATGCTGTGGTTGGGGCAGTGATAGAAATAGTGTGAGAGAGATTTCACGGACCCCTCACTCAATCTGTCCAAAAGTCCACTTACCATCTCCTCTCTACCCAGAGATGTCCTACCTCCCAGTTCCTCCATCTGGGTAAAGAGCACCATCATCTAAACCCACTTACCTATGGTCAACTAATCTATGACAAAGGAGGCAAGGATATACAGTGGAGAAAAGACAGTCTCTTCAATAAGTGGTGCTGGGAAAACTGAATAGCTACATGTAAAAGAATGAAATTAGAACACTCCCTAACACCATACACAAAAATAAACTCAAAATGGATTAGAGGGCTTCCCTAGTGGCTCAGTGGTTGAGAGTCCACCTGCCGATGCAGGGGACACGGGTTCGTGCCCCGGTCTGGGAAGATCCCACATGCCGTGGAGCGGCTGGGCCCGTGAGCCATGGCCGCTGGGCCTGCACGTCCGGAGCCTGTGCTCCGCAACGGGAGAGGCCACAGCAGTGAGAGGCCTGCGTACCACAAAAAAAAATAAATAAATAAAAATAAAAATAACTGATAAGAACCTGCTATATAAAAAAATAAAATAAAATTCAAAAATTCAAAAAAAAATAAAAATAAAAAAGGCACCATCATCATCCAAGTGGGTCTGGGCATCCTGCTGAACTTCTCCCTTCTCTCTGCATTCAGGGAATCAGGTCTTACCAACTTCACCTCCTCCCCATTGCTCAGAAGTCGATTTCACCTCCTCCAACTCATCCTCTATCTGCTTCCTGAGCAATTTCTTTCTGAAATGCAAAAATGAACACGTGATCCCTCTCTTGAAATTATTCAATTATTATTATCAATTCAATTAAAATTATTCAATCTCATTGACTTGAAGATGAAAACCAAAACCTTTGGTATAGCATACATGTTCCTCCATGACTGGGCCTTTGCTGGCCTCTCTAACTTCATGCCTGGCCACTTAACCCTTCACTGCATCAGACAAAACCACCCACCAGGGTTTTATGCCTCCAAACCTTTGCTCATGCTGCACCCTCTGCCCAGATGCCCCTCTATCACCTCCTTGGTACTCTTTTCCCAAGCTCTCAGTCCTCCTCAGTTTGGGTCCCTCATCTGTACAGAAATACATCCCAGTAGCACCTGTAATGTTCCCTGGCCCTTTCTTGCTTATGTGACTGTCTCCAATATTTCCTAAGAAAGAGGAGTGGAGGACATCTGATTCGCCTCTTATCCCCAATGCCCTGCACAGGGCCTGGCATATATATTGATTATAGGAATACATCTGGGACTGAATGCAACTTCAGGACAGCAAGGAGCCCAACTTCAGATGCTCAGTCAGCTGGGCTTGAGGGCTTCAGAGAGCTCTGAAAACCAAGCTGAACTCCAGTTGGCCCAGTGGGTCCAGCCACTGACCACACTGTGCTATGTCCATATGGGAACAGAAGTGGCACTCTGTTCCAAGGGCCACACTTTTTCTAGTTCTTGGCCCACCTGGCTGGGCTCCCAAGAACCCAAAATCTCCTCCAAACCCTAGATGTGGTACTTCATTCCAAAAGCTATCCTAAGCCCATCTTTAGTGCTCACAGACAGCAGCTTCAGTACCTGCCTTCTCTCCTGGTACATGGGATCCTGGCTCGATTGCCATCAACTAGAATAAATTTTTAGGCCAGTCCTCACCCTAGGAGTGACCTGGGGTCACAAGAGATCTGGTGTTCTGGGACCATGTGTCATCCAAGCAATTCCATTTACAGGCATAGCTCAGAGCTCAAGTCCTCTGAGCTAACATATAACAGAGCTTAGAACAAAGGCTCATGAAATTCTCCTTCTCCCCTTCCAGAGCTCTGATGGTCTTTAGAAAGAAGACCATAGGTTATTATGGCCAGGTGCAATGTGACACCACTCCAGATCACTATTAATCTGATAGAGTCCATGGGTTGCAAGCAACAGAAACAGACTGCAAAATGGGGATTTTCCAGAAGAGTGTGTGGTGGTCTTAGGTTGGACTCACTCAGGAATATATCACCCTGAGATTTTAGATTCCAAGCTGTTTCCTGGGAGGTGATCCCAGGAAGCACTGGTAGGGGAGTGAGGCTATGCAAGGTGGGAAAGGGAAGGGAACGAGCAGTGTGCATTACTGAGGTTCCATTGTGGGAAACTGGTACAGCAGTACAGCAGTCCCGCCCCAGGCTGGGACAGTGTGTGGAACACATCTCAGTTATTTTCACTGAAGGGGGAGGGACCTGGGATATATATTCACCAACTATCATCAGTCACTGAAGGCTGCTGGAGGGAGGTCCTTAACTCTCCGGCCCTACTGGCCTGCCTCTCTTGTGTCTCCAAGCATCCAGAGAAAGCCTTCTGTCAAAGGATCTCAGTGGCTGTGAATGAAGCACAGATATGCACAGGTATGGTGAGTGCCGAGGAGATGTGTGTGAGGCACTGACAATGCCTGCTACCGGAGCTGCACGAAAAATTAGAGAAAAATCTGAAGAATTGGGCCCTTAAAACCTGCCAGAGTTCACTTCCTAACCAGGGAAGGTGAGATATTTTGATGAACAGTCCCACAAAGATTGGATCCAATGGGGGACAGTAGGTCTCCAAAGCAAATTGGAGAAACTGTTACCAGGAGAAGGAAGAATGTTGCTAGTCAGACAAAAGCCACAGATGTCACTAAATCTTCCCCATAGGCTGATCCCTCACCTGTAGCATCAATTCACTCTCAGGAGCCCAGGACTTCATAAAGTTGGACCCACAGGGAAGTGACGAAGTCCCCTGGATATGGGAGTACTACACAGAGGTTCACTTGGGTCTGTTGGAGTGCTGATTGCTGAGTCCCCTCTGGCCTGTGCAACGCCTTACAGGTGAACCAGGAGATATTGGTGCCATCAGGGCCTGGACTCTGGAGTCTGAACACCTTGCCTGTGCAACCTTGGGCAAGTCATTTAACTTCTGAGTGACTGTATGTGGGTGTGTGGAATGTGGTCATCTCCAGGGGTTGCCATTCATGTCATACTCCATGGATGCTGTAGTGTGAACTGAATTGGAGTGGTGGCAGGTAAGTAGCCAGCATCCTCAGTGGCAACCTCCACAAGCCATGTGACATGTTTTCAGGACCCTACGGTGTGCTGTGGAGCTCCAGAGCTTTGTTCCCTATCTCCCATTCCCATGTTTCTCTTTGGGGGCTGCAATCACACTCTCCTGAGGTTACATTATCCCGGATGTATTCATACAGTCTCCTGCTATAGACAGGCTTACTCTCCAAAGTCAGAATGCTGTGTGCTTACATCATCCCAACTTTGTGGCCTAAAAAAACTGAGAGGGCTTCTCTCTCCACAGCCTCCTTCAGTGTATAAAAACCCAAGAGAAGACTGACAGGACTGGATAAGTCATGAGCTCATCTCCTGGGCCAGTCAATGTTGCCAGGGGATTGGGCTTCTTTGGTTGGCCAGGCTAGGGTCACATGCACCCTGCTCTTACCAAAGGAGCAAGATAAAGCCATTAGCGATCCATCTTTTGGCCTGGCGAAAGACAGGAGCTGAGTCCAAAAGGCTGAAGTCCTCACTGTGGGTCCTGGAAATTCTTTCTTTTGTGAGACCCTCCCTTCCATGTCCAATGTCCCCCTGGTGATGGTGCACACCCTCTAGATGCAGTGCGCTCACGTCCAGTCAGGGGCTGTGTTGGGCTGCACCCCACAGGCCTGCAAGCCCTGTACTTGCCCAGCCTCAATGAGACAGGAGGGAAGGGGGCAGGGCACAACCATTAAACGAATGACACAAACATTAAGAAGAATAGGATATAACAAAAACTAGGCCCAAGAAGGCGGAAGATTCAACTTGCAGTAGACCTTGAGCCTCAAGAAGGCGGAAGATTCAACTTGCAGTAGACCTTGAGCCTCATTAATACATGCTCATTGTAATAGGTCAGCATATGCCAAACTACACACCCACAGGTGCCATGACAGTTCATCTTTTCTCTGTGTCCTCACATGGTAAGAAGCAGCAAGGGAGCTCTTATGATCTGATCACCTCCCAAAGGCCCCCTCCAAATACCACCACATTAGGGATTAGGTTTCAACATAATAAATTTTGGCAGGACACATTCAGTCTATAGCATGAGAGAAAGAACAGTTACAAGGGCCTGCCCCAATATATGTTTCTGGCACCCTCAGTGGCCCCATCCAACTGATGGAAAACATCAGTTTTATCTTCTGACCAACAATAGTCTATGTGGGAGGGGCTTCCCTGGTGGTGCAGTGGTTAAGAATCCACCTGCCAATGTAGGGGACACAGGTTCGAGCCCTGGTCCGGGAAGATCCCACATACCACGGAGCAACAAAGCCCATGCACCACAGCTACTGAGCTTGCGCTCTAGAGCCCGCAAGCCACAACTACTGAAGCCCGTGTGCCACAACTACTGAAGCCTGCGCACCTAGAGCCTGTGCTCCGCAACAAAAAGAAGCCACCGCAATGAGAAGGACTCACACCACAACGAAGAGTAGCCACTCTTCGCCACAACTAGAGAAAGCCAGCACACAGCAGTGGAAGACCCAACGCAGCAAATGAATAAATAAATAAATTAATTAATTAAATCTATTTAAAAAAATAGTCCATGTGGGAATGTGCAAATCCCATGCTGAATACTTATTTTGTAGGGCTGGTGGCCCTAGAGAGTTGTTGTCATTCACTCTTGTCTGTGTGATAGCCAATAGCCTCCAATTTCTCCATAGCCTCATTTTAGTGAATGTAAAATGATATCTCATTGTGGTTTTAATTTGCACTTCCCTAAAGACTAATGATGTTGGACACTTTTTCATGTGCTTTTCGGCTATTTGCACATCTTCAAGGGTCTGTTCAAGCCTTTTACCCATTTAAATAAATTGGGTTGTACATTTTTTTTAAACAACAGGAATTTATTTATTTTTAAATAAATTTATTTATTTATTTTTGGCTGTGTTGGGTCTTCATTGCTGTGCATGGGCTTTTCTCTAGTTGTGGCGAGCAGGGACAACTCTTTGTTGCAGTGCGTGGGCTTATCATTACGGTGGCTTCTCTTGTTGTGGGAACACGGGCTCTAGGTGCGCGGGCTTCAGTAGTTGTGGCACGCAGGCTCAGTAGTTGTGGCGCATGGGCTTAGCTGCTCCGTGGCATGTGGGATCCTCCGGACCAGAGCTCGAACCCGTGTCTCCTGCATTGGCAGGCGGATTCTTAACCACTGTGCCACCAGGGAAGCCCCAGGAATTAATTTTCTTACAGTTCTGGAGGCTGTAAGTCTGAGACCAGGCTATAGTCTTACAATGGGATAGTACTCAGTGATTAAAAAGAATAAACTAGTGTAGTTCATCTTTGTAAACAGTTGCTGGTGAATATGCAGAGTGATACAACTGCTTTGGAGCATTATTTTAGGGGTTTCTTAAAAAATTACACATACATCTTCTTTATGACCCAGCAATTCCACCCAAGATAAACAAAAACATATGTCCACACAATGACATATGCATGAATATTCATAGCAGCTTTGTTTGTAGTAGCCCCAAAGTGGAAACAACCTAAATGTCCCTCATCTGGTGAATAGAAGAACTGTGAAACATCCATACAATAGAATACTACTCAGCAATAAAAATGAATTAACTTGGGCTTCCCTGGTGGCGCAGTGGTTGAGAGTCCGCCTGCCGATGCAGGGGATGCGGGTTCGTGCCCAGGTCCAGGGGAATCCCACGTGGCGCAGAGCGGCTGGGCCCGAGGACCATGGCCACTGGGCCTGCACGTCTGGGGCCTGTGCTCCGCAACGGGAGAGGCTGCAGCGGTGGGAGGCCTGTGTACCGCGCAAAAAAAAAAAAAAAAAAAAAGAATTAACTCTTTATATGTGCTATAACATGAATGAATCAAAAACATGATACTTCCCAAATGAAGGCAAACATAAAAGAGTACACACTGTATAATTCCATGTATATGAAGTTCTACAACAGGCAAAGCTTATTTATAGGAACAGAGAGAAATGGATCAGTGTTGCTTTTAGGGAAAGGTGTGGAGAGGATTTCCTGGGAAGAGCAGAAGGGAATTTTCTGGGGTGATGGCAATGCTCTATATATTATTTAGAGTGATTACACTGAATGATTAAATTCATCAATTTAAACATTTAAGATCTGTACATTTCACAGTATATAAATTATATCTCTTTAAAAAACTGAATTAAGCCTCAATTTATTTATTTATTTATTTATTTATTTGGCTGCGTTGGGTCTTCATTGCGGCACGAGGGCTTTTCTCTCTAGTTGCCTCGAGCAGAGGCCGCTCTTCGTTGAGGTGTGTGGCCTTCTCATTGTGGTGGCTTCTCTTGCTTCTGAGCACGGGCTCTAGGCTTGTGGGCTTCAGTAGTTGTGGTGCACAGGCTCAGTAGTTGTGGTGCACAGGATTAGTTGTTCTGTGGCATGTGGGATCTTCCTGGACCAGGGCGTGAACCCATGTCCCCTGCATTGGCAGGCGGATGCTTAACCACTGTGCCACAAGGGAAGTCCCTATACCTCAATTTTGGATTGCTATCACCAGGTGGCAGTGGAAACTAATTTCTAAGAGTCCAACTGTAAAGTGGTGTGCAATGCCTAAGATTTGTAAATCATTCTATTAGTGAGTGTTCTTGAAAGCATGAGGCACAGTTCTGTAAGCATGAATTTTAAATTTCAATCAGTAGTATTGTGCTGGAGGTCTCTTTGTGTTTCTTACCCCACCCCCGCCCCATTCAGCACCATGTTTTAAAGATTTATTTACTCTGTTGTGTGTCTATCTAGCTCATTGCTCCTTACTGTGACAGAACATTCCAGTGATGGATGCCTCATTGTGTCCAGCCCTCCAATCACCACAAATAACTTTGTGATAAAATATCCTCTTACATGTTCTTTATGCACCTGTGTGAGAATCTTTCTAATGATATAGCCAGGAGTGGGGTCCTTCCCAGCTCCACTTATAATATTTATTTATTTGTACATTTTTATCCCCTCTACTTCATAAATTCCCCCAAAATTCTTTGTGCTAGAACAGCTGAATCCAGGCAACATCCCAAACTTTTAAATTAAAGGAAATGTATGCTGTGAGTCGTTTTATTTGTATGTCTCTCTGCAAAATGTGTAGTGCTCTTTGTGATGTCATTTAAATTTACAAAATAGTGTTGTTGACTAAGATTTTTTTTTATAATTTATTTTTTCATTTATTTTATTTTTGGCTGTGTTGGGTCTTCGTTGCTGCATGCGGGCTTTCTCTAGTTGTGGCGAGCGGGGGCTATTCTTCGTTGCAGTGCACGGGCTTCTCATTGTGGTGGCTTCTCTTGTTGTGGTGCATGAGCTCAGTAGTTGTGGCTTGCGGGCTCTAGAGCACAGGCTCAGTAGTTGTGGCGCACAGGCTTAGTTGCCCTGCGATCTTCCCGCACCAAGGATCGTACCCGTGTCCCCTGCATTGGCAGGCAGATTCTTAACCACTGAGCCACCAGGGAAGTCCCTGTTGACTAAGATTTGAACCTCCAAATTGATAATCGTGGATTACCTTCTACTGAATAAATTTCTCCTGATTCTTTGTGGTAAAACAGCTGAATTTAAGCAACATTCTAAATTTTAAATTACAGGTGATGTTTTAGAACAAGAAGTTTTCTCAACAGTGGCACTATTGACATTTTGGGCCTGATAATTCTTTGCTGTAGGGGGCTGTCCTGTGCATTATAGGATGTCCCCGGCTACTACCCACTAGATGCCAGTAGCATCCCTCCTCCCTGGTTGTGACAACCAAAAATGTCTCCAGACATTGTCAAATGTCCAATGAGGGGGCAAATCACCTCCAGTTGGGAACCATTGTTTTATGGTAAACAGACTCTGGGATTCACTTGGAACCCTTTTGCTAGACTCTCCCCCCACCTTTTGATTTTTAATAAATTTATTTATTTATTTTTGGCTGCATTGGGTCTTTGTTGCTGCGCGTTGGCTTTTCTCTAGTTGCAGCGAGAGGGGGCTGCTCTTCGTTGCGGTGCACAGGCTTCTCATTGCGGTGGCTTCTCTTTGTTGCCAAGCATGTGCTCTAGGCGGGCGGGCTCAGTAGTTCTGGTCATGGGCTCTAGAGTGCAGGCTCAGTAGTTGTGGCACACGGGCTTAGTTGCTCCGCGGCATGTGGGATCTTCCCGGACCAGGGCTCGAACCCCTTAATCCTTGCAGTGTCAGGGGCTTGTTAGAAAGGCAGAATCTCAGGTTCCACGTTGGAACTACCAAGTCAGAACCTATGCTTTAACAAGGTCTCCAAGGGATCTTTATGTACATTACTATTTGAGAAGCACTGCCTTAAAATGAGCACACTGTCTGACAAGAAAGTAAACAGAAACAAAATGCAGTTCTGTGTGATGTCTTGGCCAAAGGCTGACCTAGCAGCCTCCAGGCCAGGGCAGTCAGACAGGATAGGAAGGGAAGATGGGCAGAGGCAATGAGTGTCTTCTTTCCTCTCCTCACCCTCACCCAGCAATGACTGATTCAGCAGATAAGGCTACAGGCATGTCATCCGGTAGCAGGGACAGGTGATGAGGCCATACCTGTGGTCCTTCCTGCCTAGATGTCTGCCATGACTGGGTAGGCATAATGGGTTTGACTGGGAGGAAGGGAAAGAGTAGGGTTTGGAGGGGAAGGGGATACTTCCTGTTACCCTCCCAGAGATACCATCTCTGCTCTGGACTGGACAAATGGCCAGCCACAGAGCCACAGAGCCCAGGGTTCAGGGCTCATGCTCAGGGCTCAGGAACTTTTAGCTTCTTCCTCTTGATCCTCAACATTTGTTGAGGGAGGAGGTACAGGGAGGGTTCATGGCAGCCCGACCCACTGGGAAGGAAATAAGTTCAGGGTGAGCGCACCTCAACGCTGAGCAGGTGGCCCAGTTTTGCAATCTCTTTCCCTCCACAGGTCATGCGCTTGTCTGGGTGTAGCCCTGGGCACTGGTGGGGCGAGCTCTGTGGGCTACAGTGAGACTGAGGGCAGGCTGGGCCTTTGCTAGGGGCCCTGGTGAGGACCCGGGGGAAGGCTTTTCCCACAGACTAGGCTGTGATGGGTGGAGGGCGACTATCCCCAGGGAGGGGGTAACTAAGGCGAAGGAAACCGAAAACCACAACATAAATAACCACAATGAAGGGGAACAGAATATGCCACCCCCAAATAAATGCTTTGATAAATTGATTATTTTGAGCTGTAAGCACTTGAAAAATAGCAAATGTAGGGAGAGACTTTCTCTGAACTCTCCTTATCTGCCTAAAGATAGATCTTCCAGAAGAACTCATTTGTCTTAGAGTCCCTCCCCGGTGGTATCATCAACTAGGGAAGCCCGACTCATCACAGGAGAGGAGACTAGAAGTTGATAGTACACCCAGAAGATAAACTTTGTCATGAACCACCATATCTTCAGTCTAAGGGCCCATTCATCTATCCTTAAAATCATTTCCTCTCACCTGAGAGTCCTGCCTTCCCTGCCCAACCCCCCCCCCCCACCTTCTCTATTAAGATGGTATTTAATCCTGAATTCTAAGCCACCTCAGGGCATTCGTTATGCATTTCCCCCTGGGTATTTCCAATGAGGTATACAGGTTAATCAACTTCTGTTTGTTTTTCTCTTGTTAATCTGTCTTTTATTACAGGGTTCTCAGCTAAGAACTCAGAAGGGTAGAGAAAACATTATTTTTTCTCCCCTACAACAGCAAAACAAAACAAAACATCAAAATACCAACACCAGCACTTCCCGTGCCCTTAGGAGGTCTTATGTGTGATGCATCTCCCAGCAGGGGGTGCCTCTCTGCACCCTCCAGGGGCCAGAACAGATGAGGTGAGCACCCAGTGCCTGAATACACCAGGATGAAGACTTCTTGCTATTCTGCCTAGATACTCCAAGGGTAAGTCAGGCGGCAGTAGACAGAGATGGGATAGGGAGGTGGCATTTGAAGCAGAGGGAAGGGCCCACAGAAAGGCCCAAAGGCAAGACCACACTCACCTGGGTGGGAAGAGGGATCAACTTACATATCTCCATCCAGTTCTGATGAAGCTGGCCTTGTTGTGTTTTCTACTCTCCAAGGACACCATTCATACCCTGTGCCTGTCACTGTTGGTAGAGTCCCTGTTTGTTCCCCAAGGACGGGACTACTTGTGACTCACTTTGTTTCCCAGCAGCCCACTACAGGTGGCCCAAGCTAACCCTGACTGTAAGACTAAGAGCTCCCCATAGCTCCACGGTAGATGCTCAGCACACCTGGGTCCATTGTAGCAACACTTCTCCTGCAGGCAACCTCCTCAGAAGGGTACCTGCCTCACCACCTCCTACTCTTTTCTGAAGAAAGCGTTAACTTAGAGAGGTGTTTGCTGAAGTTTCTGACACGAACCAGGCCAAGGCATATCTGGGGGCGGATTCCTTGGCTGGGACTTGCCAAGGTCAGTCTGGTTTGTTCCGGATGATGTATGTGTGCTCTAAAAAAACCAAATAAAATTCTGGCTGCAAAAGTAATTCATGCTCATTGTAGAAAAATTGGAAAATAAAGAAAAATATAAATGAAAAAATAGATATCACCTTTAATCTCACCACCTAAAGGCAACCTCTTTATGCATTTTGGTGAATTCCTTCCAAGTTTTTTTTTTCCCTATGTATATATGTGTACATATTTAACCTAGCTGAGATCATACTGACTCTGAGTTTCATGCCTTCCTTTTTCACTTGGCAGTACATTATAAGCTCTTACTCATTTGCTGTAATCATCGTTAATATTCCATCCTACCCATATATAATTTAGTTAGCTATGTCCCTGTAGTGATTACAGATTTATATCACACTTCGACTGGGAATGTGCAGAAAACTGTGATTTCTATATTCTTCGTCTCTAGCTGATCTAGTCTGCTGCACAACTTCCTACCTCCTTAATAGGGAAAATTAACAGTGTGGGTCTAACTAAAGAATAATCTGAAGAAATAATCTGAATAGCCTGCCTTTAAGGGTTTTATCTTTCTATGTGATCCCATTTTGCATGTCAGAAACCTGTCTTCCTCTTTGCATCTCTTCTGTAACAAATTCTAACCCCTGCTCCTCCTGCCTTCTCATGGATACGGAATCGGCCAGGGTCTCAGCAGAAAACAGATGGCTTACTCAACGCAGACACTGAAGAGTTCCATAATGGGACTACCTACAAAGATGCCAGCAAGCCTAGGGTAACACGTAAGAAATGGCGAAGCACTCAGGACCAGAGATGTGTGAGGGCGTTACCACCCCTAGTCCTAGGAGCAACAGCAAAAGCTGCAGCTGTGCGAGCGAGACCTTCACAGAGGAATTTAGGGGGAGGGATGCAGCCTTGGCCTCCCCCGGGGTCTGGCTGAGAGGGAACTAGGGGAGTAATGACTCTGACATCTCCCTCCACCTGACCTCTATCTCTTTTCAGGGCCTCCCCTTGGCCCAACTGAATGCGAAGCCAGGGGAACAAGTATTCTGCAGAGGTCAACCTCCCAGTATACAGAGAGACTGGAAAACGGTGGACAAAGGATTTGAAGGGGCAAGTGAAGAATAACTAGCCCACATGATTTGTGCTGAGGAGGAAAAAACCAAAAGAAACAGGCACATTAATACTTTTCAAATCATATCTATTATTGGACTTTCAAGTTGCTTCTTATTTTCACTTTTATAAATAATGTTTTTTCAAATGGGGACATCTCTCAAACTCTAAATTTTCTACTGAAGTTAATATATAATGAGAAGAGGTGTAGGGTCTCCCAGAGTCCAATTGTATTAGTTAAGTCTCTCTCTCTCATTTTTTTTTTTTTTTTTTGCCACACCGCTCAGCTTGTGGGATCTGAGTTCCCCGAATAGGGGTTGATCCCGGGCCCTGGGCAGTGAGAGCACAGACTCCTAACCACTGGACTGCCAGGGATTCCCAAGTTAAGTCTCTTTTGTTTATAAGTTACAAAAACACACCAGAGCTAGATTAAACTGAAAAAAAAAGAGGGGGACATTAATTATCAGGATTATTAGTTTACTAGAGAGCCTCCCAAGGCCCAGTGGACTTCAGGAGTATAGGAACAGCAGCTCCAAGGAGCAGCTGCTCCCCCGAGGGCTGAGGCAGCCCACACTGCCATCCCACCCTCACAGCTAAGACCCAGACCTTGTAGGAGAGGGTGTAGCTGTGGTTCATGGGATGGTAGAGAAGTCACTATGGTGCTGCACTGGCAGAGCAGAATATGCTGGAAATCCACCTTCTAGAGTGCTTGGGATGTATTTACTGGGGTCCCTCTTCTACAAAACCACCTGTAGCAGTAGTGCGAGGGGAAGCTGGGGCGTTTGGATGATGCTGGCCACTGTGCACTGTAGGAGTTGGATGCTAAAGAAGCCATCTGTCCTGCAGGAAGCTGATGCAGGACAAGTCACTTGCATCGCAGGAGCTGGATACTGGAGAAGCTGTCCAGGCTGTAGGAGCCAGGTCCTGCCTGCCACAGGGGCCTGCTGAGCAGAGCACACCGGAATCCGGAAGGAAAATATCTCCTACAATGTCTCTCTAGTGCCCTCTACTGACAAAGCTTAACATCTGTCAGCTCGCAAAGGAAAAATTTTGAGATGATCCACTACATTTTTGCAGGGCAGACAATGAAGATTGAATTTGGAGCTGAGAGGCAATAGATTGAGAACTAGCACAATCCCAACTCCATATACCCATAGGAGTGACGATGACTGATCCAGCTGGTGCCACCCCTGGATTGGTCAGTCACCTGTGCTGAGAATGGAACTGCATTCATAAAAAGAGAAGCAGTGAGCATGGACAGGCAGGTGCAAGAAAGCCAGCTGGTCACCAAGCAGACTTCGGGCTCTCCAGGGGAGAGAAACAAGCATCTTAGTCATTAGAGAAATTGTCTGTCCTATAGATCAAGGACATTTCATCAAGCTTCACCGTGGTTTGAAAAAATACTCCTCAAGACTACACATTTTCTTTTATTCAAACATGCAGCTCACCAAGAAACCTTCTGATGTTTCCTCCCATCTACACAAAACCAGATGAGGGACAGATTTTGGGCAGTGGCTACATATTCTGCTGTTTGAAAAGGGATATCATCCACCATAATCTAATAAATCAGTCTTTGATGTTATCAGCCATGGGTGTTATTAGTGAAAGTCTGTCACCAAGAATTTGCTCTTATGTGGTGCAATAAGAAGTAAGGTTCTGACCCTGAGGAGCTGAGAACCAGGTTTTGGACTTGAGGGACTCAGTCAGGGTGTTCTCCTAAAGGACCTGCAGCCTACATCCTACACAAGATCGCTGCTAGCACATTCCCCAAGGAAGAACCCTGCAGAACACATAATCGGACATGGATATATCTAATTCTATAAATGTCCAACCAACAACCAACCTTCCTTCCTCCCTTCCTTCCTTCCTTAATAAACAGCATATTTACTACTGAGCCAGCACTGTTTTGTTTATTTTAATTAATTAATTAATTAATATTTTATTTTTGGCTGCATTGGGTCTTTGTTGCTGCGTGTGGGCTTTCTCTAGTTGTGGCGAGCAGGGGCTACTCTTCATTGTGGTGTGTGGGCTTCTCATTGCGGTGGCTTCTCTTGTTGTGGAGCACAGGCTCTAGGCACACGGGCTTCAGTAGTTGTGGTGTGCGGGCTCAGTAGTTGTGGCTCATGGGCTCTAGAGCACAGGCTCAGTAGCTGAGGCGCACAGGCTTAGTTGCTCCGTGGCATGTGGGATCTTCCTGGACCAGGGCTCGAACCTGTGTCCCCTGCATTGGCAGGCGGATTCTTAACCACTGTACCACCAGGGAAGTCCAACAACCATTCTTTAGTTGCTGGACTTTTGGGCTGTTTCCAGTCTTTCACTAATTTATATAACACAGAGATGAATGTCTTTGTGTTTAGTGTTCTTTTTGCTGTTGTTTTGTATTTCAAGTGATTCCTTTAGGATAGATGATCAGATTTGGAAATAAATTGATGTCAAATCGCATCCTCCGCTTTTTTTGGGGGAAGAGCATGAACATTTTATAGACATTTGAGACCTAATTACTGTCCAATGACTTCAGAAATGTACCAATTACAGTCCCACTAGAGGCCATTTCAGGACATCCTGACTTGGAGTATTACAGTTTGAAATGTGTGCATGCGTGTGTGCGCATACATATGAAATCTTGCTTTCTTTACACTTCTTTAGTTAATATTGGGGTTGGACGTTCATCCCACACTTGTTATCTCTTGTCCTCTTTGAGAGTATTCTGTTCAAGTCCTTCACAGTTGAGAAGTATTTTATTTCAATCTCTGGGGAATTTCATGTCCCAGATTCTCTGTTCTGCCCTCTTTTGGTTGGAGAGGGGCTCTTTTCCCACCTGTAAATCCTTTGGAAATTCCCTTCTGAAGTCAAGTTCCTTTGGCATAGGAGGACAGGCTTGGGTGGCTAAGAGCTGCCATGGGGCTGGAAACAAGTGTACGGAAGTCTGAAGCCTGCAGAGCCAGTTGAACTTTCATCCCTGGTTGGAGAGTTTTCAAACGGAAGGAACTCGTCTCTATATAATTTTCTTTTCACTTTCCGTTTTTAAACACCCCAGAGGGACCCTGGGTGATTTCCTTCTCCTTATTTAACTCAAATTGAATCTCTGAATAAACTATGTCCCTCTTAGGAGCCTAAGACACATATTTAGAGGAAATGTGTCATTTAAAGTGCTTTTTTTTTGAAGTCATGTGAGGAATTATCAGAGTAAGAATCTCCTCACCACCCTCTGTGCTCTGTGTCTTCTTTAGCTCAGAGCCAGGAGAAAAACTTTCTCCTCTTCCTCCCCCCCCAGTCCTTTTCCCTTCTGCGTCTGACACAGAAGAAACTTGCACACAGGTGGTAAGTGGCAAGCATAGGGCAGTTGCGTGTGTTGAAGTAAATGTGGCATGTGCGGGCGTGTGAGAGGTGATAAAATGCATTCACGTGGGAAGTGAGACTGAGCAATGATAATCAAGGGAGCTCTGGGGAGAAGGGGCCATTTGTGCTCACCTTAAATGATGAATAGGATTTTGAAATACAGTAAAGGAGTCAGCTAAGTTTCTATCAGTTTCTATTCTGGCCTCACTGGTAGGTAGAGAATCCTGGTTCTCTGTGTTGATGCCAGAGACAGTTATCCATCCATCCACCATCCATCCTTTCATCCATCCATCCATCCACCATCCATCCTTTCATCCATCCATCCATCCACCCATGCACACATGCATACATCATCTGACATTTTATTCATTCATTTGTTCATTCTTCCAATGCTCCCTCCATCTTTCCATCCATTCTTACATTATCTTTCAAGGCCCTACTCTCTGCAGCATGCTAAAGGCAAAATTTTTTTTTGTCTTTTTTAAAAATAACTTTATTTATTTATGTATTTTTGGCTGCATTGGGTCTTCGTTGCTGCGCATGTGCTTTCTCTAGTTGAGGCGAGCGGGGGCTACTCTTCATTGCAGTGCGCGGGCTTCTCATTGCAGTGGCTTCTCTTGTTGTGGAGCATGGGCTCTAGGCATGTGAGCTTCAGTAGTTGTGGCTCACGGGCTCTAGAGCACAGGCTCAGTAGTTGTGAGGCATGGGCTTTGTTGCTCCGTGGCATGTAGGGATCTTCCCGGACCAGGATTCAAACCCATGTCCTCTGCATTGGTAGGCGGATTCTTAACCACTGCGCCACCAAGGAAGTCTCGGCAAAAATATTAATAAGACAACATAGTCTAGTGTTAGGCTGGACAACTTAAAAATAGGTCATAATACTGTGCAATAAGTCCACCCTATAGGAGTTTGTTTAAAATACGCCTCTATGAATGTCCCTTTTCCCCCCCAAAAGCCTTACCTGACCACTCAATCTAAAATAGGTTCTTGTATACTTACCTGGCAGGGGAAATACCACGATCAAGAAGGTGGTATTTCCCAGGGCGACACTCCTCCGTTGCACTCCGAGTGTCCCGACCCTTGCGATTTCCTCAAATGTGTGAAAGAAACTCAGTTGCATAATTTGTGGTCGTGGGGGACTGCGTTTGTGCTCTCCCCTTTAAAAAAAAAAAGGAAAAATATAAAATAGATTCTTGTTACTATTCTTTTTCATGATATTCTTTTTCTTTTCCTTTAGAGTGTTTATCACAATTTGTTAATATAATAGTATGTTTATTTGCTTAATTTCCGTCTCCCCAGTTGACTGTATACTCCATGGGGGTAGGTTCTATGTCTGCTTTGCTTACACTGAATACTCAACACCTGGTCCTGGCTGGCACACAGCAGGCCCAAAGTAGACATTTATTGAGTGAATTAACAAATAAGCACTGATCGTACCCAGGCATGATGATTTCTTGTACTAAACCAGTGGTTCTCAAAGTGTGATCCTTGGACTAGCAGCATCAACAACACCTGGGAACTTGGTTCGGAGTGAAAATTCTTGGCCCTACCTGTTCGTTCACAAACTAGTCCCATACCCAGAGGGCAGGGAGAGACCAAAGAAAGAGGCAGACCACTCCAGATTGGTAGGTGGCAGATTTAATAAGCAAGGGTACTTACTTAAGAGGCTTGTCTTTGGTGCCTGCAAGACAAGTAGATCCCTGTACCTGCCCACCAAAACCTTCAAGTTAAAGAGACCTTAACTGGATTCAGTCATATATTCAGTCCAGATAGTCTCAACAACACCTTTCTCTCTCAAGGCTACGTCCTTGAAACAGCTCCCACTGTGGGAAAGTAGGCTGAGCGTACATTCTAAAGACAAAGGGTGTGGGAGGAGCCTGCGACTGCCTGAGTCCAGCTGGTGGGTCAATCAGTGGTCATGCCCTCTCGATTCTTCCTCCAACACCAGCCCAGACCGGAACAGAATGAGAAACTCTGGAGTCAGCAGTCTGTGCTTTAACAAGCCTTCTGGGTGATTCTGATGGAGACTGAAGTTTGCAAGCACTGTACTAAAGTGATAAACGGCCATTCTCGTCTACCGTAGACATTTGTGGATTTTAGCACAGAGATAAGACTAATTATGTCTGGGCTGGGAAATACTTCATGGAGAAGGTGATCTTTTTTTTTTTTTTTTGCGTTACACGGGCCTCTCACTGTTGTGACCTCTCCCGTTGCGGAGCACAGGCTCCAGACGCGCAGGCTCAGCGGCCATGGCTCACGGGCCTAGCCGCTCCGCGGCATGTGGGATCCTCCCGGACCGGGGCACGAACCCGTGTCCCCTGCATCAGCAGGCGGACTCTCAACCACTGCGCCACCAGGGAAGCCCGAAGGTGACTTTTAAGAAAGCCTCAAGCTGGATAAGCCAGAGAAAAGCAATTCAGGCAGAGTACTGTGTACCCAAAGGCACATGGGCATGGATTAGCCTGGCCTTTGGAGGAGTCTATAAGTAGTTCTGCGGGAGGGTCCCGGGCATGGCAGGGAGATTAGGACGGAGATGGAGGCAGGCGCCTTGAATGCCAAGTTTCAAGCAGGTAAGTAACTTGGTACCCCGTTTCCTCTCCCCACGGCTGTCCAGACTGGCCTGAGTCAGACTTCCGCGGGCTCACTTCCCGTCCCCGCCTGCCTTTTTCCTCTCTCCCTCTTCTCCCAATTCTCCCACCTCCTCCCTTCCCCTGGGGGTGAGACGGCCCGGCTTCCAGGCCAACTCCACTCCTCCCCGACCCGTCCAACTCGCTGACGTCAGCTGGGCTGGGCGCGCCTGGTTGGCGGCTTTGGAGCCAGGGCGGGCCCCCCCGCCCGGCTTTGGGGGAAAGCCTAGGACGCTGGTCTGCGGCGACGGAGGCGCGCAGGCGCACTTGGTACAGGGCGTCGCGGGGCTTTCAGGGCTCGAGAGAAAGAGTCCCTTCCTCCGGAGACACCTTGCTTACGAGGGAGGGGTCCGTGGTGTCAGTGTCGGTTGCTCGGGACCCACGCTTGCGTCATTTAGCGCCACCCCGCCCAGGGGAACTGGCTTCCAGTCTGCGCCCTCTTCTCCGCGACCGACCGCGCTGGTGACTCACAGCAGGACTGGTCTCCAGGGTCCTCAACCCAACGGTGCCTGGAGGCGATGAAGGGTGATAACAGACTTCCTAAAAATAGGTACTGTTTACCGAGCACTTCTTAGTGTGCTGGCCGAGTCACCTACACCTTGTAGTTCTCAACTTTATGCAACCCAGTGCCCTTTTCTTATAATACGTTTCAGTGCCACTTCAGCATTTATAATGTAACCAACCTACATCCCAGTTCAATAATATTAAACCACAAAATGCCACAATTAGTGTAAAGGGGGAAATAGAAATAATTTATAATAATAGAACATATAGTTCATGCTCACTTGGGCAGCACATATACTAAAATTGGAACCATACAGAGAAGATTATATATATATATATATATATATATATATATACATACATTTGTTTTTTTCAGCAGGGAAATGCTTGGGCAGACCCTCACTAGAAGATATAATGAAGTAGTTATTCCCCGCCAATCTGCAACAACTGCAAATGCAACCCTCACTGATACAGATACGTTATATTAATGACTCAAACACCACCAGTACTGTTGCCATTGCATTATGCTTTTCTGCAGTGGTGGACTCTCCTGCTGAAAAGTTCCAAGTAAAACAGAATCCAGCCTTCCCTTGATTGACATGGTGCCCCGCTGTCTTTTGTTCGCCCCTCCAGATCCATTGTCCCTCATTCTCCCCAGGGCAGAGACCACTGACACATCATATCTTACTGAATCCTTACAAGCACATTTGGACTGGGTATCATTATTTTACACATGTGGAAATAGGCTCAAAGAGATCAAGAAAGCTGCTTAGGTCTGTCTGTGGTGGATCTTGAGTTCAGACTCGGATGTGACTGGATTTAAGGCCTCTTCCTAATTGCAAAGCTGCACTGCCCCTTTGCAGTTTGGGTCTTTGTCAGAGTCAAAGGACAGAGAGAGTGCTAGAGGAGGTCAGGTCTAATTCTCCATAGAGAAGAGGGCCTTCACCAGAGATGTACTAGTCTAGGTATGCTGGGCTATGGATGATAACATATAGCCTCAAAATTTCAGTGGCTTGGAATTCCCTAGTGGTCCAGTGGTTAGGACTCCGCGCTCTCACTGCTGAGGGCCTGGGTTTGATCCCTGGTTGGGGAACTAAGATCCTGCAAGCTGTGCGGCAAGGCCAAAAAAAAAAAAAAAAAAAAATCTCAGTGGCTTAACATACAATAAAAATTTATTTCTTGCTCCAGTAAAGTCCACAGCAGATCTTCTTGGTAGGGTGGCTCTCTCCTGGGCAGCTCTCCTTCAAGCAGTGGAATGAGAGATTCGGCCTTCTTCCATTAGGAAGCTCTGCCACCTCAGAGCCTTTTGCTTCCAGCCTCACAGATGAAAGGGAGAGGGTGTGGAAGATTACTTGGAATATTTTATGGGCAAATGTGGAGGTGGCTTGCATTTCTTCTACCCTTCTCCTATGGGCTGAACTCAATCACATGGTCCATACCTAGATGTGAGGGGGCCTGGGAAATGTAGTCTGTGTTTGGTGAGCACAGCCATGTCTCTGCAGAAGTGTCAAGCTCTTCCAGGCCCTATACTAAGAGCATAAAAAAAGGAGGCTTAAGTTCAAGTGTCATCTTTTTTTTTTCTTGCTATGAATACCTTTTACTGAAATACTGTAGGACTCACTTTCACAGTAAGGTACCTAAGCTGTTTCTAACACAGGAGCCAAGTAACATCCAACTTTCCATGTACAGCGTCTTGTCATTTCTAGAAAAATCCTTTCACATTTGTTAAAATCAGCTTCGGCTGGAAGGCCTGGGGTAATGGTTGAAGCCCAGAGTGTCTCTGGAGATGCTGCATGAGAGTTTTCATTGCTGCTTCGGAGGCTGGGAGCCCCACTGACCAATGAGGAGGCCAGAGCCCCACCGACAGATGAGGAGGCCAGGCAAGATGAGCTGGAACATGTGGGGGGAGCTGGGTTCTGCACTTATTCATATTATGGGTTTCTCATCCTTCCTAGATGGGCTCTGGAAGATTGTCTCTTTATGTCTACATGTTGTGCTGCACCCCACAGGCCTACAAGGCCTGTGCTTGCCCTGCTTCAAGACTGAAGGAAGAGCCCGGAGTCAGCAACAGAGACATCAATGGTTTAATGGATGGGGGAGCTTATATATATCTGAAGCAAGGTCCTGGAGCGACACCCACCATGTGCAGCAGGCGGCAGGCAGGACATGGCGGCAGTCTTCACTCCAAGTGTTATCTTTGCTGTTGATCTGCTGAATGACTACGCCTCGTAGCCTGCCCCCTTTCAGGGCCTTAGTTTCCTCAATTGTTACATGGTTATGGAAGCGGAGCCCTCAGAGCTGCATGATGGCCAGAAGTAATTGGTAGGATAGAGTGCTTGTTGGGGGAAATCATGGAGAGAGCTGCCTCCTCCTGAGGTCTGACCTTGCCTAATGACTCTCCTGACTCCACTTTCCACCTTCTGCAGCCAGGAAGGCCCAGCAGGAGGCCTTTCCTGCAAAGCCTCAAGTGCCCATGGTCCCTCTGAACACTGGCATTGTTGGGGAAGAACGATTCTGAGTAATTAATGAAGAGTGAAATCCAGATACTAGAATCTACCAGAGAACTCCAGCAAGCACCCTGGAGACCCAGTGGAGGCCCCAGAGAACCTGGCATGAATCCAAGGAGATGCGGGAGCTGTGGCTGAGGAGCTGGGCTGGTGTGTGTTGGGGAGCCCATGCTCCCTTCAGTGGTCGTCCACAGTTTGGTCTGCCCCAAACCTCTCTTCCAGGAGTCAACTCTCCCACACCCAAACTACAGGGTTGCAGTGGTAACTGTCATGTTTCTACAGTAGGCCCCTGGCCCCTGGTCACTTGATTGGTCCAGGGTCAGGCATTTGACCCACACTGGAACAATAATTTTTCTGCTTGGGAATTTTGGAGAGAGAAAGAGCTATCTTAACTTCTCTCCAGCTGATTGGTCCAATAACATATAACTCAGGTTCTCTTGACAGTCATATTTTTCTCACTGTGTGAAAGTAACAAGCAGGGGAAGCTGGTCTCATGAGAGAGAATGAAAGATGAGGAGGCTTCCAGTGGTGTTTGAGTTTCTGATTCTGCTCCATTCCTGAGCCTAGGCTGTAATCTAGACTCTGTGATATCATTAAAATTAAGTTTCCCCTTTTTGCTTAAGCTAGTTTAGATAGATTTTGTTGTTGTTGTTGTTATTGATCCAAAGACTAAGGAATAGTATGAACTTCCTTATCAAACACATTTATTAATTCAAGAAATATTTCTGGTGCATCTACTATGTTCCAGGTACTGTGCAAAGTACTGGAAATTTGGGACTTCCATGGTGGTGCAGTGGTTAAGAATCCACCTGCCAATGCAAGGGACACAGGTTTGGGCCCTGGTCTGGGAAGATCCCACATGCCGTGGAGCAACTAAGCCGGTGTGCCACAGCTACTGAGCCTGCACTCTAGAGCCCACAAACCACAACTTTTGAGCCCACGTGGCACAACTACTGAAGCCCGTACGTCTAGAGCCCGTGATCTGAAGCAAGAGAAGCCACCACAATGAGAAGCCCGTACAACACAACGAAGAGTAGCCCCCGCTCGCCGCAACTAGAGAAAGCCCACGCGCATCAATGAAGACCCAGTGCAGCCAAAAATAAATAAATAAATAAATAAATAAATAAATTTATAAAAACAAAACAAAAAACGCCCCCAAAACCCTCAAAGTACTGGAAATTTAACGATGAATAGGATAGACGTGGTATATACCCCCAGGGACCTTATACTTGGAGGCTAGGGCAGGACAGACCTAGAACAAGTACTGTACAGGTAAAATCCAGGTTTATGAGAACTGTCAAGAAGGAAAAAAATTTTCCTCTACCTTTCTCGGCTCTTCTGGCTGGTCTAAGAATTAAATTGACATAAGACGGACTAACAGGAGAAAATCAAATTTAATTATTTATGTATAAGAAATCCACATTAACATGAGAGATTCCAAATACAGGCAGCATGAGGTATATATGTCATTCTGGACTAAGGAGAAGGGAGCACGTGTCTGGGACTTCAAAGGGAAGGAAGGCAATTTGTAGGAAGATGAAAAAAGAGCAAGTATTTGTTAAATGTTTGCTGGGCTGTGTAGAAACAATGGGACAGAGAGAGGAATTTTAACAAACAGACTTTGCTAGTTTCCTGCCTGTCTACCACACCTACTTCATATTATACTATAGATAGCTCTGGTGATAGTTCTCTTTCCTGGAGAAGGCCCTCTCTCTGAATTCTTTTAGGGGGAGGTGAAAGGAAAAAAAAAGAATAAAACTTCCTGAGTCTTTTGTTTCTTCCTCATGCGAAAGAGACATATTCTGGGGTGGCAAATTTTGCTCCCCTACAAAATATACCACAGGGTTGTGAGAACATACAAGCTGAGAACTGAAGGATGGGGCAGGGGTTGGGTGGAAGAAGATTGGAATTAGGATGTCGAGGAGGGAGAGCATCCCAGGCAGGAAGAAGAGCACGAGTGATGACAACTCCATCATGAACCAGCATCCTCTGGAGAGAAAACAACACTCTAGCTGAGCTGGACCAGCTGAGGGGCCTGATTTTTCACCTCCCCCCATTTTGAGCCCTCAGGTAATACATTGGTAAGAAGACTCTTTCCTTTTCCCCAGAAGCAGCCTAGCAGGGACCACTCTCTCCTGTCCAGACTGTTCTATTCCTTATTTATTTGTTTTTCTAAATTTATTTATTTATTTTTGGCTACGTTGAGTCTTCGTTGCTGCACGCGGGCTTTCTCTAGTTGCGGCAAGTGGGGGCTACTCTTGGTTGTGGTGCGCGGGCTTCTCATTGCGGTGGCTTCTCTTGTTGCGGAGCACGGGCTCTAGGCGCATGAGCTTCAGTAGTTGTGGCACACGGGCTCAGTAGTTGAGGCTCGTGGGCCCTAGAGCGCAGGCTCAGTAGTTGTGGCGCAGGGGCTTAGTTGCTCTGCGGCATGTGGGACCTTCCCGGACCAGGGCTTGAACCTGTGTCCTCTGCATTGGCAGGTGGATTCTCAACCACTGCGCCACCCGGGAAGCCCTGTTCTACTCCATATTGAGCTGTTCCATGGGGAGAAACACAAAACACTTCCAAGAAGGCCTTGACACACTGAACATGATCTGTATGTGCATTCTTCCCTTTCATTCATACCCCTTTTGTCAGAGAATGCTAACTTTCATCCTAATAGCCATTATCCCCACCTTACTTACTCCTATGTTGGGGGCACCATGTATCTGGCTAATAAAACCACATTTCCCAACCTTCCTTGCAAATGGGGGTGGCTAATGAGAGGTCAGTGGAACTGATTGGGTGGGATTTGGAGAAAGCTCTTTAAAGGAGTTAACTCAGCAAGCACCCCTTTTCCCTTTCCCCCTATTCTTCTTTCTTTGTCCCTGGGACATGAATTTGATGGCTGGAGCTCCAATAGCCATCTTTCACTCATGAGGTGATCTTGAGGATGGATGTCATGTGCTGAGGATGGCAGAGCAGATGACAGATTCCAGCTTCTGAGACCTTGTAGAATCCCCATACCAGCCTGACCTGCCTGCAGATGGTTTATCATGTGAGAGGAAAATAAGTCCCTATCTTGTTTAGGTCACTGTTGTTTTGAATCTCTTACCAGCGACTGGACAAAATTCCTCATTGGTGTAATCCTAAAAGTCCTCTTGTAATTCAGTTTCTCTCCACTAAATTGTCCCCAAGTCATCCATTCAATCATTTATTCATTCGCCCACTCAAACACTCTCTGATTGAAGATAGCCATCCCATATTCTAGAATCAGATGAGATATGTGGGTATAAAAGTGTTGTAAATACCAAAGCGTTAAACACATATTAGATTGTGTTATTATTTTAATTAATATTATGATTGTTGTTGCTCAAGTGTCACAATTAAGGAGATTTTAGTGTGTAGCAATTTGCTAGAGGGAAACTCCCATTAAATGGTGTGAAATTCAGTTCTATTTGATGTTGTAAATAAAAGAAGCAAGGGGTAGGTAACCCAGTGCAAGTGCTTCTCAAACTTTAATTTGCACAGAGAAATACTTGAGGATCTTACTAAAATGCAGGTTCAGACTCAGGGGGTCTGAGGTGAGGCCTCAGATTCTGCATTTCTCACAAACTCCTGGATGAGGCTGCTTGCCGCCCTGGACCTTCGAATAGTGGGGACTTAGGAGATCTTTCCCCGTGCTGGGGAAAGAAATGATGAGCGAGGAGAAAGGGAAACTAAGGGCAGAGAGGAGAGCATTTCAGAAAATGGGAAACAGTTTCTTTTAGAGGCTCTATCTCCAAGCAGGTTGGTAACTTAATAAAAGCCAGGAACTCTGCAGACCTTATTTTGTTTAATTCTTACAACCGTATATAAGGGGAATTCTAATTCTTAGTCTACAGTTGAGAAAGCAAGTGGAAGCTCAGAGAAGTTAAGGGATATGACCAAAGTCACACAGCAGGTCAGTGGCAGGGATGGGATTGCCACCCAGGTTTTTCAGAGGCCAGAGCCTGTGTTTCTTTCCAGGCCCCTTGCTAAAATTCCAGGGGGACGTTTACTCCTTTTGCTGAATTCTTCCTCCTCACCCAGGAAATGCTGGTCAGGGGAGGAGGACGAGGCTACCCTAGGGAACCAGGCCCCCGGTACTTGAATGTTTGGCTCAGCTCTAATTTATTTGAAAGGCTTTCTGTGGCTGCTAAGCTCTGTATTTTTTGAACACTGGGGCCCTGGCAGTGGGAAGTAAGGCGGGTACCGGTGGGATGTTTATAAGTTTTGCTGGACAATTCCCATTTCGTAAGCCCAGTCTCCTTTCTGGAGGTCGCCGTGGTCCAGAGCAGCAGGAGTATGTCCTGGGAAGTGGAGGCCACAGAGGTGAGAGCAAACCCTGCTCCAGCTCTGACCCGGGACCATCGCTTTCTCCCTGGATGCCCTTGAAAGACTACTAAAACCTGACAGTTTGGCCCAGCAATCAGCAAACCGGCAAGTGCCAGGCCCCAGTGAGGATCCTTGCTTCCTCCCAAGATAGGAGATAAATGGGCAGTTTGTGTCCCCATAAAAGTTCTGCCACTCAGGGTGGAGCCTCTGCCATAGGCTCCCACTGATGGTGCTGTTCCCCAGGGCTCGGGTGTAAATCTGAGCCATTTCCTTCTCCAGTTTCCCACATGTGACTAGCCTTTGTCTAATTTCACCACCATGGGCAGCTGGGGAGGGTTCCCTGCACAATAAATCTTTCACTGGGAAGGTGGTTTTATCATTAGAAAGGATGATGCTAGAAAAAGAGAGGATGTCAGTGACTAATGTGTTCAGGGCTGATGAAAGGAAGGGCTCAGGGTGAGAAGAAAGGGATGAGGCTGGGATTGCAGAGCAGGGTTGAGGAGGTGTGGGTGGAGAGAGTCATGGAAACATGCCAGGAATGCCAGTGCAAGGCCTGATGGCAGAAGAGCATGAAAGAGCTTCCTGGTGAGAAGAGAAATCAGGATACGTGGTGTGGTTCCCTCTCCTCTCCTGAGGACTGGCTGTGGTCTGCTTGGACATTAGCTCCACCGTTGCGTGGAGGCTACTGGATGCACTGGTTTCAGGTCTCGGATCCAGTCACAGCAGCAACACCAGAAGTGGGGATGGAAGGGCAGCAGGGGCAGTCGTCTCCTGGAAGGTTGTCCAGGGCACCCTAGTGTGTAGTGTCTGAAGGGGAAGGACTTAATTAATAGCATCTACTCTGACTGAGCCCAGAGCATCCTCCAGCCTTCATTCCTGCAGGGACCTTTCCTGCTCCCAGGCTCCCCCTCAACGCTCATTTTTGAGGCAGCATCAGCATTTCCAGGGCAGTGAAGGCCAAAGCCACCAGTTGGGCTGCAACACTGAGTGGTATTGGATATCCCAGATTACCCTAACTCTGGCTGGTCTAGTCCTAGAAGCAGAGGAAGGCCAGGAAAATGTTCCCTGGAGCCCATGGCCTCCACGGTCTCCTGGCCACCACTCTCTTCAGGGCCATGCTACTCTAAATAGTTGATGATCTTGCTGCCTCCACTTCCTTGATTCCCATTCTTCTGGCACTCTACAGTGTAGCTTCTGTCCCACCTCACCCCACTGCACTGAAACTGCTCCTACTAATGGCGTCAGCAATCTGAAGCCAAATCCAGGGGCCATTTCCCAGTTCTTACTTTTTCTTTAAATTTTTCATTTACCTGTTGATTACAATTGTTTCTTCTTGAAAAATCTCAACTCTAGGGCTTCCTAACTAGGGATCCATGAGAGATTGTCTTAAGGAAGAAACAACATGCAGTCTTAAAAATTTTTATACCAAGTGTTGTACAGATCTGCATCTTTCTAGGGAGGATGGTCCAGGGCATTCATTGGATTCTCAAAAGGGATCAGTGATCTGCCAAAATGTCAAGAACCAGTGCCCTTGAAATCTGTATTGGTTAGAATTAGGTTCTGCTGGCAGTGATCCAAGATAACCGTGGTTGATTTGTTCTTCATGTATACAGAATCAGTCATCAGAGCTGGAAGGGTGACTCTTTCTAGCTCTGCCCTGCCAACACCAGGGTGTAGTCCTCAACTTCATAGTCCAAGATGGTGCTCCAAGCAGCATGTTGGAAGGAGGGACAAAGAAGAATATAAAGGACATGCTCCTGCTGTCTCTCAAAGATTCCCAGGAGCTATGTGACACTTTCGCTTTTATATTATTGGCCCAAACTTAATCTCATGGGTCATATCTATCTGCAGAGAGGCTGGGAAATGTCCTTATACTGGGTAATCTATTGCTATGGATGAAAGGGAGAATAGATATTGGGGGGCAGATATCAGCACCTGTCAGAGCTTCTGTGACACCACCAGTGGTGGATACTGTGATTCACACAATATCCCTTTCTACTTCCTTCTAGTTTAAGCTGGGAAGACACACTACCTAGATTCCCTTGCAGCTGGCATTGCAACTGTGATTTAGGAATTGCTAATTAAATGAACTTGCACAGGACTTGAACCTGGAGTTAAGTGGAGAGAAGGGGCAGGTGAGGCATCAGTTTTGCAGGTGTGGATTGTGGCAGACTTGTTTTCTGGTCACTACCTTCCTGGTTTAGCAGCTTCCTGTAGCAGAGTGGTCGTGGCTTCTTTCCTGATCGTGATGACAGAGGCATGATGATCCTGAGGGCTTACAGTTATCTCTGGAAGCTTCATTTTAAGTCTACTCCTCCAGGCCTTCCAGCAATATTGTGAGCCAAACCTTGGCAAATTTTAATGTTCATATTGGCCTGAGGATCCAGCTAAAGGGTAAATTCTGATTCAGTAGATCTGGAGTGAGATATCAGATTCTACATGTCTCACAAGCTCCTGGGTAATATCTGATGGTTAGGATGAATTTTTTATTTCTGCACCTCGCAGCTTGTGGGATCTTTAGTTCCCTGACCAGGGATTGAACCCGGGTCCTCGGCAATGAAAGTGCAGAGGCCTAACCACTGGACCCCCAGGGACCTAGGATGGATTTTTAGTAGCTCAGTCCTAAAGTGTCCTCTGCTTACCTACATCTGATTGTAAATTCATTTCTGCTTTAACTACCTAATGATGGTTTCTGATTCTCGTAATTCTGTGACTGTTTCTTCCTTGTCTCTTTTAAGAGATCTTCTTCCTGTGTATTTTAAAAAATCTTTATTTATTTATTTTTTATACAGCAGGTTCTTATTAGTTATCTGTTTTATACATATTAGTGTATATATGTCAATGCCAATCTCCCAATTCATCCCACAACCATCACTCCCCACCCGCCCCCTCTTTCCCCCCTTGGTGTTCCTACGTTTGTTCTCTACATCTGTGTCTCTATTTATGCCTTGCAAACTGGTTCATCTGCACCATTTTTCTAGATTCCACATATATGCATTAATATACAATATTTGCTTTTCTTTTTCTGACTTACTTCACTCTGTATGATACTCTCTATGTCCATCCACGTCTCTACAAATGACCCGATTTCGTTCCTTTATGGTTGAGTACTATTCCATTGTATATATGTACCACATCGTCTTTATCCATTCGTCTGTTGATGGACATTTAGGTTGCTTCCATGACCTGGCTATTGTAAACAGTGCTGTAATGATCACTGGGGTGCATGTGTCTTTTTGAATTATGGTTTTCTCTGGGTATACGCCCAGTAGTGGGATTGCTGGGTCATATGGTAGCTCTATTTTTAGTTTTTTAAGGAACCTTCATACTGTTCTCCATAGTGGCTGTATCAATTTACATTCCCACCAACAGTGCAAGAGGGTTCCCTTTTCTCCACACCCTCTCCAGCATTTGTTCTTTGTAGATTTTCTGATGATGCCCATTCTAACTGGTGTGAGGTGATACCTCATTGTAGTTTTGATTTGCATTTCTCTAATAATTAGTGATGTTGAGCAGCTTTTCATGTGCCTCTTGGCCATCTGTATGTCTTCTTTGGAGAAATGTCTATTTAGGTCTTCTGCCCATTTTTTGATTGGGTTGTTTGTTTTTTTAATATTGAGCTGCATGAGCTGTTTATATATTTTGGAGATTAATCCTTTGTCCATTGATTCATTTGCAAATATTTTCTCCCATTCTGAAGGTTGTCTTTTCATCTTGTTTATAGTTTCCTTTGCTGTGCAAAAGCTTTTAAGTTTCATTAGGTCCTATTTGTTTATTTTTGTTTTTATTTTCATTACTCTAGGAGGTGGGTCAAAAAAGACCTTGCTGTGATTTATGTCAAAGAGTGTTCTTCCTATGTTTTCCTCTAAGAGTTTTATAGTGTCCAGTCTTACATTTAGGTCTTTAATCCATTTTGAGTTTATTTTTGTGAATGGTGTTAGGGAGTGTTCGAATTTCATTCTTTTACATGTAGCTGTCTGCTTTTCCCAGCACCACTTATTGAAGAGACTGTCTTTTCTCCACTGTATATCCTTGCCTCCTCTGTCATAGATTAGTTGACCATAGGTGCGTGGGTTTATCTCTGGGGTTTCTATCCTGTTCCATTGATCTATATTTCTGTTTTTGTGCCAGTACCATATTGTCTTGATTACTGTAGCTTTGTAGTATAGTCCGAAGTCAGGAAGTCTGATTCCTCCAGCTCTGTTTTTTTCTCTCAAGATTGCTTTGGTATTTGGGGTCTTTTGTGTCTCCACACAAATTTTAAGATTTTTTGTTCTAATTCTGCGAAAAATGCCATTGGTAATTTGATAGGGATTGCATTGAATCTGTAGATTGCTTTGGGCAGTATAGTCATTTTTGCAATATTGATTCTTCCAGTCCAAGAACATGGTATATCTCTCCATCTGTTTCTGTCATCTTTGATTTCTTTCATCAGTGTCTTATAGTTTTCTGAGTACAGGTCTTTTACCTCCTTAGGTAGGTTTATTCCTAGGTATTTTATTCTTTTTGTTGCAATGGTGAATGGGATTGTTTCCTTAATTTCTCTTTCTGATCTTTCATCGCTAGTGTATAGGAATGCAAGAGATTTCTATGCGTTAATTTTGTATCCTGCTACTTTACCAAATTCATTGATTAGCTCTAGTAGTTTACTGGTGGCATCTTTAGGATTATCTATGTATAGTATCATGTCATCTGCAAACAGTAACAGTTTTACTTCTTTTCCAATTTGTATTCCTTTTATTTCCTTTTCTTCTCTGATTGCTGTGGCTAGGACTTCCAAAACTATGTTGAATAATAGTGGCAAGAGTGGACATCCTTGTCTTATTCCTGATCTTAGAGGAAATGTGTTCAGATTTTCACCATTGAGAGTGATGTTTGCTGTGGGTTTGTCATATATGACCTTTATTATGTTGAGGTAGATTCCCTCTATGCCCACTTTCCGGAGAGTTTTTATCATAAATGGTGTTGAATTTTGTCAAAAGCTTTTCTGCATCTATTGAGATGATCGTATGGTTTTTATTCTTCAGTTTGTTAATATGGTGTATCACACTGATTGATTTGCGTACATTGAAGAATCCTTGCATCCCTGGGATCAATCCCACTTGATCATGGTGTATGATCCTTTTAATGTGTTGTTGGATTCTGTTTGCTAGTATTTTGTTGAGGATTTTTGCATCTATATTCATCAGTGATATCAATCTGTAATTTTCTTTTTTTGTAATATCTTTGTCTGGCTTTGGTATCAGGATGATGGTGGCCTCGTAGAATGAGTTTGGGAGTGTCCCTTCCTCTGCAATGTTTGGAAGAGTTTGAGAACGGTGGATGTTAGCTCTTCTCTAAATGTTTGATAGAATTCACCTGTGAAGCCATCTGGTCCTGGACTTTTGTTTGTTGGAAGATTTTTAATCACAGGTTCAATTTCATTACTTGTGATTGATCGGTTCATATTTTCTATTTCTTCCTGGTTCAGTCTTGGAAGGTTATACTTTTCTAAGAATTCGTCCATTTTTTCCCGGTTGTCCATTTTATTGGCATAGAGTTGCTTGTAGTAGTCTCTTAGGATGCTTTGTATTTCTGCGGTGTCCATTGTAACTTCTCCTTTTTCATTCCTAATTTTATTGATTTGATTCCTCTCTCTCTTTTTCTTGATGAGTCTGGCTAAAGGTTTATCAATTTTGTTTATCTTCTCACAGAACCAGCTTTTAGTTTTATTGATTTTTGCTATTGTTTTCTTTGTTTCTATTTCATTTATTTCTGCTCTGATCTTTATGATTCCTTTTCTTCTACTAACTTGGATTTTCATTGTTCTTCTTTCTATAGTTCCTTTAGGTATAGGGTTAGATTGTTTATTTGAGATTTTTCTTGTTTCTTGAGGTAGGATTGTATTGCTATAAACTTCCCTCTTAGAACTGCTTTTGCTGCATCCCATAGGTTTTGGATCATTGTGTTTTCATTGTCATTTGTCTCTAGGTATTTTTTGATTTCCTCTTTGATTTCTTCAGTGATCTCTTGGTTTCTTAGTAATATATTGTTTAGCCTCCATGTATTTGTGTTTTTTATGTTTTTTTCCCTGTAATTTATATCTAATCTCATAACGTTATGGTGGGAAAAGATGCTTGATATGATTTCAATTTTCTTAATTTTACTGAGTCTTGATCTGTGACCCAGGATGTGATCTATCCTGGAGAATGTTCCGTGAGCACTTAGAAGGAAGCGTAATCTGCTGTTTTCAGATGGAATGTCCTATAAATATCAATTAAATCTATCTGGTCTATTGTGTCATTTAAAGCTTGCGTTTCCTTATTAATTTTCTATCTGGATGATCTGTCCATTGGTGTAAGTGAGGTGTTAAAGTCCCCCACTATTACTGTGTTACTGCCGATTTCCTCTTTTTTTTTTTTTTTTTTTTTGTGGTACGCGGGCCTCTCACTGTTGTGGCCTCTCCCGTTGCGGAGCACAGGCTCCAGGCGCAAAGGCTCAGCGGCCATGGCTCACGGGCCCAGCCACTCTGCGGCATGTGGGATATTCCCAGACTGGGGCACGAACCCATGTCCCCTGCATCGACAGGCGGACTCTCAACCACTGCACCACCAGGGAAGCCCCGATTTCCTCTTTTATAGCTGTTAGCACTTGCCTTATGTATTGAGGTGCTCCTATGTTGGGTGCATATATATTTACAGTTGTTATAGCTTCTTCTTGGATTGATCCCTTGATCATTATGTAGTGTCCTTCCTTGTCTCTTGTAACATTATTTTAAATTCTATTTTATTTGATATGAGTATTGCTACTCCAGCTCTCTTTTTTTAAATTTATTTATTTATTTATTTGGCAGAGTTAGGTCTTTGTTGCGGGGCATGGGCTTTCTCTAGTTGCAGTGAGTGGGGGCTACTCTTTGTTACGGTGCGCAGGCTTCTTGTTGTGGAGCACGGGCTCTAGGTGTGCAGGCTTCAGTAGTTGTGGCTCACAGGCTCTAGAGCGCAGGCTCAGTAGTTGTGGCTCACAGGCTTAGCTGCTCCACAGCATGTGGGATCTTCCCAGACCAGGGCTTGAACCTGTGTCCCCTGCATTGGCAGGGAGATTTTTAACCACTGTGCCACTAGGGAAGCCCTCCAGCTTTCTTTTGATTTCCATTTGCATGGAATATATTTTTCCATTACCTCACTTTCAGTCGGTGTGTGTCCCTAGGTTTGAAGTGGGTCTCTTGTAGACAACATATGTATAGGTCTTGTTTTTGTATCCATTCAGCGAGCCTCTTTTTGTTGGAGCATTTAATCCATTCACATTTAAGGTAATTATCCATATGTATGTTCCTATTACCATTTTCTTAACTGTTTTGGGTTTGTTTTTGTAGGTCCTTTTCTCCTCTTGTGTTTCCCACTTAGAGAAGTTCCTTTAGCATTTGCTGTAGAGCTGGTTTGGTGGTGCTGAATTCTGTTAGCTTTTGCTTGTCTGTAAAGCTTTTGATTTCTGCATTGAATCTGAATGAGATCCTTGCCAGGTAGAGTAATGTTGGTTGTAGGTTCTTCCCTTTCATCACTTTAAATATATCGTGCCACTCCCTTCTGGCTTGTAGAGTTTCTGCTGAGAAATCAGCTGTTAACCTTATGGGAGTTCCCTTGTATGTTGTCATTTTTCCCTTGTTGCTTTTAATAATTTTTCTTTGTCTTTAATTTTCGTCTGTTTGATTACTGTGTGTCTCAGTGTGTTTCTCCTTGGGTTTATCCTGCCTGGGACTGTCTGTGCTTCCTGGACTTGGGTGGCTCTTTCCTTTCCCATGTTAGGGAGTTTTCGACTATAATCTCTTCAAATATTTTCTTGGGTCCTTTCTCTCTCTCTTCTCCTTCTGGGACCCCTATAATGTTGGTGCGTTTAATGTTGTCCCAGAGGTCTCTTAAGCTGTCTTCATTTCTTTTCATTCTTTTCTCTTTATTCTGTTCTGTGGCAGTGAATTCCACCATTCTGTCTTCCAGGTCACTTATGCGTTCTTCTGCTTCAGTTATTCTGCTATTGATTCCTTCTAGTGTATTTTTCATTTCAGTCATTGTATTGTTCATCTCCGTTTGTTTGTTCTTTAATTCTTCTAGGTGTTTGCTCTTTAATTCTTCTAGGTCTTTGTTAAACATTTCTTGCATCTTCTAGATATTTGCCTCCATTCTTTGTCCAAGGTCCTGGATCATCTTCATTATTTGGAATTCTATCATTATTTGGAATTCTTTCTCTGGAAGGTTGCCTGTCTCCACTTCATTTAATTTTTTTTCTGGGGTTTATCTCATCCTTCATCTGGTAGATAGTCCCCTGCCTTTTCATTTTGTCTATCTTTCTGTGAATGTGATTTTTACTCCACAGGCTGCAGGACTGTAGTTCTCCTTTCTTCTGCTCTCTGCCCTCTTGTGGATGAGGCTATCTAAGAGGCTTGTGCAAGTTTCCTGATGGAAGGGACTGGTGGTGGGTAGAGGTGGGTGTTGCTCTGTTTGGCAGCGATCAGTAAAATTTTAATCCGCTTGTCTGCTGATGGGTGGGGCTGAGTTTCTTCCCTGTTGGTTGCTTAGCCTGAGGTGACCCAGCACCTGAGCCCATAGGCTCTTTGGTGGGGCTAATGGCAGACTCTGGGAGGGCTCACGCCAAGGAGTACTTCCCAGAACTTCTGCTGCCAGTGTCCTCGTCCCGTGAGCCACAGCCGCCCCCTGCCTCTGCAGGAGACCCTCCAACACTAGCAGTTAGGTCTGGCTCAGTCTCCTATGGGGTCACTGATCCTTCCCCCGATGCACACACTACTTTGTGTGTGCCCTCCAAGAGTGGAGTCTCTGTTTCCCCCAGTCCTGTCGAAGTCCTGCAATCAAATCCCACTAGCCTTCAAAGTCTGATTCTCTGGGAATTCCTCCTCCTGTTACCAGACCCCCAGGTTGGGAAGCCTGATGTGGGGCTCAGAACCTTTACTGCAGTGGGTGGACTTCTGTGGTATAATTGTTCTCCAGTTTGTGAGTCACCCACCCAGTGGTTATGGGATTTGATTTTATTGTGATTGTGCCCTTCCTACAGTCTCATTGTGCCTTCTCCTTTGTCTTTGGATGTGGGGTATCTTTTTTGGTGAGTTCCAGTGTCTTCCTCTCGATGATTGCTCAGCAGTTAGTTGTGATTCCGGTGCTCTTGCAAGAGGGAGTGAGGGCATGTCCTTCTACTCCACCACCTTGAACCAATCTGTTCTTCCTGTGTTTGTCCCTTAATACTGGTGTATCCCAAGACTCAGGATTAGGATCAAACTACAAACTCTTCCTGCATGATCCCCTTCATTCTCCAGGCTTCAATCACTATCTGTATGTTTCTCAAATCTTTATTTACAATTTGTACTGTCTCTTGAGCCCCAGATTCTAGTATCCACAGCTGACAAGAACTGAGTTCTACAGACAAGTAGGACATGAAAGAAAGCTTCCATGGTCAAATAAGTTTGGAAAATGCTGGGTTAAATAGGATGAAATTGACTTTTTTGCTGAGGTGCTCCTAGAACTGTTAATGTGCTATTATGCATTGCAAGTGTTTAAGAGGGAGTGTGGGAATTCCCTGGTGGCGCAGTGGTTAAGAGTCTGCCTGTCAATGCAGGGGACACGGGTTCAAGCCCTGGTCCGGGAAGATCCCACATGCCGCAAAGCAACTAAGCCCATGTGCCACAACTACTGAGCCTGCGCTCTAGAGCCCGCGAGCCACAACTACTGAAGCCTGCGTGCCACAACTACTGAAGCCCGTGTGCCTAGAGCCCGTGCTCTGCAACAAGAGAAGCCACCGCGATGTGAAGCCCACACACTGCAACAAAGAGTATTCCCCGCTCACTGCAACTAGAGAAAGCCCATGTGCAGCAACAAAGACTCAACGCAGCAATAATAAAATATAAAATGAATAAATAAATCTTAAAAAAAGAGGGAGTGTGTAATACCTCATATTTCTTAAACTTATTTGGCATCTGTATTGAACATAATCAATACATTTCCTCAGATTCTCTCAGCTCTGCCTGAGACCTGGACTCCTGACTTTTTGCTTTTCCTTAACTGTTTAACTGTAGCCAGTGGTGTAGTTCTGTGGCCAACCAGCTGCTGCTGCCTGCATCTCGCATTGATTTCCATCCCTCCATGCCTCTCTTCCCTTTTATATCATTCTTGAGGCTTTGGTTTTGTGCCTCCATAAAAAGCCTGAGCATATAATCTTTGCCTCAGGCTCTGTTTTCTAGGGAACCTGGGCTAGTACAACCTGCAACAGACCCCCCACACACACCATTTTCCTGGAATATTAACATCTCCTGGAACTTGGGGTTCCTAGAACACACTTTGGAAATGCTGCATTGGTTATTTTATTTTTCCCTGGATATCTGCAGGCACCTGAGACTCAGCGTGTCCAAGTCCGAATCAACCTGTTTTCCTTTATATCTGTTCCTTGTTTGGCCTTTCCTGTCTTAGTGACTGCATCACATTTGCTCATCACCCAAGTGACCTGGGTGTTGTTCTTCACTCCTTCTTTTCCTCTTCCATCCAATCTGTCACCCCCTCTTGCTTCCTCCTTTCTTCTTCTCATCTAATTAACAATTATTCATTCTTAAAGAGACAGTGTAGATATCATCTTTTTACCCTGTCTCCTCAGTCTGTTGGGGTCTGGGTGATGTACCACTCTGAGTTCTCATAGGCCCTTAAATTGTCTCTCTTACAGCACTTATAACACTGTATGGTAATTGATCTTTTAAAAATGAATCTGTTTCCCCCACCACCTTTGGTGTCTTATTCAATTCTTAATCCCCAGCACCTAGGATAGAGAATTTACTGATTTATTGATTGATGGGAGTGGATGAGGCAGGTGGGAGAGAGAGAACTCCAATTTGTAAGTCCTCAGAGGGAGGAAAAATAATTTCCTCTCTAACTTTCTGAGTTCTTTGCTGAGACCTCTGTAATAAAAACACAGATTAACAAGAGAAAAGCAAAGAGAAGTCTATAAACATGTATACCTTATGCATATATGGGAGATCCCCAAGGGAAAATAAGTGACTCCCTGAGGTGGCTTAGAATTCAGGATTATATACCAGCTTAGTAGAGAAAAAAGAGGGGAAATGTAGGACTCTCAGCGGAGAGGAAATGATTTTTAGGAAAGATGAATGGGCCCTTAGAAGAATAGATGGGAGGTATGATAATTTGTGACAAAGTGTGTCTGGATGATTTATGGCCTCCTCTCCTCTGATAAAGAGTCAGTCTTCACTAGCTGATGCTACCCCTGGGGAATAGATTTATGACAACGGAGTTCATTTCGGAGGTTCTGTCTTCAGACAGATAAGGGGAGTTCAGAGAAAGCCCCTCCTTGCATTTGTTGTTTTTCAAGTGCTTACAGCCCAAAATAATCAATATATCAAAGCAGCATATTTTGGAGTCGCATGTCCTGAACTCCTACAGTCACATTTTGGGGTGGCATATTCTGCTACCCTTCAACCTCCATCTTAAGCAAAACGGAAGTATTCTGAGATGGTGAGAAGTATGCTCTACCCTGGGTTAAAGTAGCTGGAAACTACACTTTATAATTAGCTCCAAAGCACCATTCAAAGATTTTAGATAAAGCGTTCAAGCAGGACTACTGCTACACACTCCGACATAGCCAGACGTGGCCAGCTCTCAAGGAGGCACCCACCGCAAGGATCGGCCCTTGCAGGAACTTGAGAGTGATTGCATCCACAAATGGTGGGCCCTGGCACCTTATGTGCCTCACCCTAGTCCTTGGGCCTGCTAGCAGTTAAGCTGGGAGATTCACTGACTCATGATGAAGATCAGAAATTCATGCCTGTTGTAAAATAAAGTTCCATTTAGGGGAGTGTATTAATTTCCTCGGGTTGCCATAACAACGTTTCACAAACCAGCTGGCTTAAAACCGAAGAAATTTATTTTCTCAGGGCTCTGGAGGCTAGAAGTCTGAAATCAAGGTGAGGGTAGGATTAGTTCCATTTGAGGTTCTGAGGAGGAATCTGTTCCATGCCTCTCTCCTAGCTTCCTATGATAGCCAGCAATCCTGGCGTTCCTTGGCTTGTAGATGCATCACTACAATCTCTGCCTGCGTATTCATGTGGCCTTGGCCCTGTGTCTTTCTGTCTTCACATGACTGTCTTCTTCTAAGGGCACCAGTCATATTAGATTAGGGGCCAGTCCTACTCCAATGTGACCTCATCTTAACTAATTACATCTGCAATGACCCTATTTCCAAATAAGCTCATATTGTTGGGATTAAGACTTCTACTTTTTTTTTTTTTTTTTGAGATGACACAATTGAACCCATAACGGGGAAATAAAAGGAATTTTATTTTACATAAATTTTGAGAGCTGCTTTGTTCTAATTACCCTTATTTTTGTTTAGAGCAGCGGTCACAGGCTGGTGACCCAGGGCTAAATTTGGCTTCCAAGAGTGTTCATTAGGTCAGGGTCTCCACCATTCTCTAGTGTCTTAAGCTGGCCACTTCACAAATTTGCATTACCTGAGGGGCCCTTGAAGGCATCTGCACAAGTGACCCTTAGTTTAGATTTTGCTATCTCAGAACATCTTCGTTGTTTTATCATCTTAGCCTGAGATCTACCCTGAGAGGCAGAACAAATGTGTTCCCATTTCACTGACCAGGAAACAAATGTGTTCCCATTTCACTGACCAGGAAACAGTCTCAGAAAGTAAGGTGATCTGCCTGGATCACACTGATCACACAGTTGGAAGTAGTGGAGCTGAGTCTCCAACCCAAGTCTCCAGGCTCCCAACGCAGCTTGAACACTGATCAGGCCCACATCTCCACATCTCCAACCCTGCAAGGCAGCAGTGGACTCTCAGGACCCGCCTTCCACCCCATTTCCCCAGCTAGATTTTCAGAGTAGCAAATGCCACTAGCATTCTTGAGTCTTAGAGACTTTTTAAAAAGCAGGCATATTCCTGGAGGAAAACCTTTGTAGATATTCCTCTCAGAGAGAAGAAAATATAATAATGTGCTGTCTGAGTTAAGGGCAGTCTGGTTTTGAGCTTGGTCAAATTTTCCTTCTGCAGGTATGCAAGAAAAAGGAGTGAAAGGGACCACACCCTCTCTTCTCTTATTCCGGAATTCCTATTAAACAGGATGGCAGACATTCTGGATCTATCCTCCATGCTTCCTGACCTTTTTTTTTCTTTTTCTCCCCTATGGCAGCATGAGGTTTTTTTTTTTTTTTTTTTTTTTTATTAAAGATCCAGATGTGGAACAACCTTTGGGGGAGGGTGTCACTTAGGGGTCAAGCCCCGTTTCACCAGCCCCCCTGTTTGGAGAAGTTGCCTTCACAGAGGCCATTGGTTTTTCAATTTCCTTTTTGGTTGTTCTTTTGAGAACTTGATACTTGTTCTGGGCCCCCTACCTAGAAATATACACTTACAAATGTAAGGAGATGGAACAGAACTTCTTGGAATTTCCCTTATGCTCGGTATTTTGAAATTTCATCATAATTAATCCAGGTGTAGGTCTTTTTAAAAAAAGTTATTCTTGGTGCTCAGTGTGCCATTTTACTGTGAAAACTTACTCCTTTCTTCACCTCTAGGAAGTAGGACATAATTTACTTCTTTTTTTCCCCTCCTCCATTCCCTCTGTTCTCTCATTGTGGAATTCCTATAAAATAGGATGGTAGGACTTCTGGATCCATCCTCCATGCCTCCTTCTCCCCCCTCCCCCAACTTTTTTTCTATGCCAACATGAGGTATTTTTATTAAGAAATAAAAATAACTAAATGAAATCCCTTAAGTCCCTTTAAGACTTGGCCCTGCTGTGTGCACAGTAGTGCTGAATTAAACATGACCTCTGGGCTTCCCTGGTGGCGCAGTGGTTGAGAGTCCGCCTGCTGATGCAGGGGACATGGGTTCGTGCCCCGGTCCGGGAAGATCCCACATGCCGCGGAGCGGCTGGGCCCATGAGCCATGGCTGCTGAGGCTGCGCGTCCAGAGCCCGTGCTCCGCAATGGGAGAGGCCACAGCAGTGAGAGGCCCGTGTACCGCAAAAAAACAAAAAAAAAACATGACCTCCTTCTTCATTCTCAGCACCTACATCAACAAGCACATCAGCAACAACAATAGCTAACATTTATTGGCACCTTAGTGTGTGTAAGGCAACGAGCAAAGTACTTGACAGAGTACCGTATTTAATTCCCAGAACAACCCTATGAAGTAGGTATAATTATTGTCCCTATCTTACAAATGAGGGCACTGAAAGCCATAAAGCAGAAGTTGGCAAACTACAGCCAGCGGGCCAAACTGGCTGCTGCCTCTTTTCTTTTTAGTGTTATTATTATTTTTATTATTTTTTAAATTTAATTTAATTTTTTGGCCATGCCATGTGGCTTGCGGGATCTTAGTTTCCAGACCAGGCATCAAACCCAGGCCCCAGCAGTGAAAGCACCAAGTCCTAACCACTGGACGAGCAAGGAATTCCTATCTAAATTTTCTTTTATACTTCCCACCTCTGGTCTTTTGAACTGCATTTTGGGAGAATTTCTCCACTTGATCTTTCAACTTTGTTTTTCACTCTTCAGCCATATCTATTTTGTGATCAGTCCATTGAATTTTTATTTGGAAAACTGAGTTCTTAAATTTCCAAAATCTCCACTTGATTCTTTTTAATATGTGAAATATCCTTTCACATTTCTTGTGAACCTATTAATTACACTTAATCTGAAGGCTTGTTCTTTAGTAGTTATTAATTGTTATTAATGTTAGTTATTAATGTTAGTTATTAATGTTAGTTTTTCTGATGGTGGATTTTGATGGCCCTCTTTCATAGTCTTGACTTTACTCAAATGTGTAGTTTTCTAGACATTTGTCCATGTTTTAACTGTGCATTCTTGTTCTGTTTGTTTACTGAGTTTGTTTACTGTTTACTTGTCTGTTCTGTTTACTGAGTCTGCATGTAGCAACTTGGTGGGAGGAGTGGAACGTGCTGGTTGGGTATCGATGGGGTATGTAAGGAAGAAGAGGACCTGCCTTGTCTTTTGGGTACGACAATCCTCTTCCCTTCCTGGGCGTTAGTTTTTTGGGACAAGACCTTGCCTCTGGTCCAAGAGCCTATGCTCGGTGGTTTGGTCTGGGGTGAATCCCCCCTGCAGCTGGCTGATTAGTACAAATGTGAAGAGAAGGGGATAATTTCATTAGATACTCCAAATTCAGTTTCCAAATTAACCATCCCAAGGAATGGCCCAGGGCCCATTAAATCTGAAAGTCTGAAATTGAAGTTCTTTCTTAATATTTCTACTTTTGTGCCAGGCTTCTTGTGCATGCCTTTTTAAAAAAATTTATTTTTTGGCTGCATTGGGTTTTCATTGCTATGTACGGGCTTTCTCCAGTTGTGGAGAGCAGGGGCTACTCTTTGTTGCAGTGTGCTGGCTTCTCACTACGGTGGCTTCTCTTGTGGAGGAAAACGGGCCCTAGAGTGCGTGGGCTTCAGTAGTTGTGGCACGTGGGCTCCATAGTTGTGGCTTGTGGGCTCTAGACCGCAGGCTCAGTAGTTGTGGTGCACGGGCTTAGTTGCTCCGTGGCATGTGAGATCTTCCCAGACCAGGGCTCGAATCCTTGTCCCCTGCATTGGCAGGTGGATTCTCAACCACTGCGCCATGAGGGAAGTCCTGATTTTTTTTTTAACTGATGTCAATCTTCTCTTTATTATCTGCCTTTGGTGTTAAACTTCTGTACTCCCCTTCCCCTGCAAAATGATAAATATTCATCTATCTTCTTCTTTTACTATTTTTATGATTTTATGTTTTACATTCAAAGCTTTCAGCCATCTGGAATTTATTCTAACATCAGCCATGACTTAGAGCTCTAACTTAATTTTTTTCCTAATGGTGAGCAAGTTGTACCCACCATGCTTTCCATGTGTGGGCTTTTCAAAGGCAGCTCAACCCCCAGAGCTCCATAAAAGCCTAAGAGCTAAGAATAGAAAAGCTAGGACTATAACTCAGTCAGATCCTAATCTCTGGTCCATTACTGCTCACTCTGGGACTCTGGCAGAGCTCCATTCTCCTTAGGGAAAGAGCTCTGGCCAATGATGTAAGGCCGAGAGGGCTGTGGCAGTGAGAGAAGGATTTGCAAAGTACCCTCTAGAGGAGGTTAATAGTTGCTGCGTCCCTGCCACTGGGCATGGCCTCATGGGAAACAGTCGCTCAGCCTTGCCAACTATTGCAAGGGACCCCAAGCTCTACTCCTTAACTGTATTTTCTTTCTTTAACCCCCATGTCCTTTCCTGACTCAAAGCCCATCTCATGCTGCTCCTCTGTGAAGCATAGGTGCTCCTTCTCCCGGTCCCCACTGCATTTTCCACAGATCTCTAGTGCAACTTTTGCAATTGTTTGTTGATATGTCAATTAGTTAACAAATAAACTAACTTACCAGGTATGAAGGATGCTACCTGCCACGTACAGGAGACAAAACCCCAAACACCAGAAGATAGAAGATGCTGCTGCCCCTGTAGTATTTGCTGGGGCCCCAGGTGTTTGTGGTACCGTGGTTGGCACCATGGGGTGGCTGTGACTTTGATTAGGCTGCCTGAAGCTAAGGAGTCCATTCTTTTTGACAAGCGTCAGGTCCTGGAGAGAGCAAGAGGAATCAACTTTTTCTCTTTCCTCAGGGAACTGATAACCTGGTGTATAAAGTGTGTAGAGAGAATCCTGGAAGAAACTTCAGGAAAGGAAGAAACAAGGCCATCAAAACCTTCAAAGCGAATAAGGAATAAAGTTGAGTTGGAGAATGCTCCCTCATCTATAAAATATGTGCACCAGCAGTTCTTGTGTGCTGAGTGTGTGTGAGGCTCCAGACTCTTAACACACCTTATCTCATTTGATCTTCATGAAACCGGGTGGCATTATCCAGTTGCATTTTGTCGATGAGGAAGCTGACTCTCAGAGAGGTGAGATGATTTACCTGTGGTCACCGCGAGGAGGCCACAATCAGAAGCCCAGGTAAGGAGGGGGTTAACTTCAGAGAGGAGAAGGACCCACCCTTGGCTGTTTGTACTCCCTCTTCCTCTCCTTCTCCTTCTGCTTGGGAGTATCTGGTGGGGCTGAACAGAATTTTCAGTTTTGTTCTCTGGGCCTTTGCTCAGTGGTTTCCTCTGCCTGCACTGCCCTTCACAGCACTTCTCCTCTGGTGAAATCTTAGCTTTCTCTTAGAGGCCACCTCCAATGTCCTGGTCCTGGTAGGGCCTCTTCCCCCTCCTCCTCCCCTTCCTGTAGCCCTTCAGGCAGGGTCCAGCCGGGCTCTGGTTCATGAGGTACATATCTCCCCAAAGCCTGCCTTTCCCCAGGCTGTCTTCACTGAGGAGAGACAGACTCAATACTTTTTGGTCTCTCCAGGGCCTAATACAGGGCCTGGCACACATGCTTGTTGACTAAGGGCAGGAAGAAAACCAACATTTTTTTGAGAAGTGTCAATGTGTCATTCTCTGAGCTTGAGCTGTTCAGAATTTACCCCTCTAAATCCTCCCCTGGAGATTATGTGAAACTTAGACAATAACCACAGAAATGCTCATTCCTTTGACTTGTCTTTTGCACTGTTTCCTTGGGAATTATCCTTTTTTTTTTCTCCAAAAGATATTTTACACTTTGAGAATTAGCTAAGAGAAAGTTTCTTAAAATACGTATAATATAAAATTTACCATCTCAACCCTTTTCAAATGTACAGTTCAGTAGTGTTTAGTATATTCACATTACTGTGCAAAATATAAGATGAATTTTTCATTTTGCAAAACTGAAAGTCTATACCTATTAAACAACTCCCCATTCCCCACTCGTCCAAGCCCCTGGAAACGACCATTACATGTTGTTTCCAACGTGGTGTGTTAATTTGACCGCTCCAGATACCTCAAGTAAGTGGAATCATACAGTATTTGTCTTTTTGTGGCTGGCTTATTTCACTTAGCATAATGTCTTCAAGGTCCATTCATGTCTTAGCATAGGTCAGAATTGCCTTCATTTTCAAGACTGAATAATATTCCATTCAGGTGTAGTTTTTTGTTTGTTTCTTTTTGTTTAATTTTCAACTTTTCTATTGCTCTTCAGTTTCTGTTTTTGCTATTACTTTCTAGTTTTACTGCATTGTGATTAGAGAATGTTATCTGTATTCATCCTACTTTTTGAAATGTACTGAGATTTTGTTTGTTTTTTGTGGCCTTTCATGTGGTCATTTGTTAATGATCTCATAAAGAGTATATTCTAGGTTTTCAAGGTACAGAGCTTGATTATCTTTTAATTTGATCTACCTTACTAAGTTAACAAATCAAGTCCTCTGTATCCTTACTTATTGTATGATTTATTGATCAGTCATGGGCTAAAAGAGGTAAGTTAGAATTTTCTATTACTGTATTTCTGTCCATTTCTCCATGTACTTCCTAATTGTTTTAACATTATAAGTTCTGATACTATATTTTTGGTGCATAAATATTGATGACAGATCTTCATCGTGGCTCTCAGCCTTTATCATTACAACATTTTCTCCTGTATCTTGTTTTCTGATTTTCTGTGAATTCAACCATGTCTGATGTTAATACTATAACCCTTGGGGTTTTTTTGTTGTTGTTGTCATTGCTTGTATTTGCATATGTGGTATTTGTTTTGTTTTCTATTTTTTCCTTCTCTTTTACTTTCAGTCTTTCTGAGGAGCACTATTTTAGATGTGTCTCTCACACATGGCACTAGTTAGGTTTTATTTTATGAGTCCATGAGCTATTTCTAAAGAGTGAGGTGATCAGGTCAAAGAAAGCTTTTAAAGCTCTTGACCCTCATGGCCAAATAATTTTTTCACTGGTTGGACCGCTTTGTCCTGTTGCCAGCATTTAGAAGCAAACCATCTCCCCACTGCTGCCAGCATGACTATTACATGGCTGCTTAGATATTTAATAGGTGAAAATGGGACCTCATTGTTCTTTCATGCTTTTCTTGGCTTCATCTAACTCTACTTTAAGTAAATAAAGATGGAAGAAAAAAGAAGTTAAAATGAAACATTCCTTTTCAGATATCTCCAGTGAGATTAAGATGGGTGGTGGTGTGTCTTATTCCAGATTTCCATGACATTGGACCAATCACTTTCCACAAGCTCCTCAGCTCAGGCCTTGGATCTTCCCAGGAGAAATTGTGTAGGTTTCTTCCTCATAGCCCTACACCTTGCTTTCTCGCCTTCTGTAGTGAATAGGCAATATAAAAGAACAGGAAGATATAGGGTCTGGAGCTAGATTGAGTAGATTTAAATCTCAGCTCCATCTCTGCTATTTACTAGCTGTGTGTTCTATGGCAGTTACTCAACCTCTCTGTGCTTTGGTTTCCCGAGGTAATAATTCTCAAGGGTAACAATGATTACAATAGTAACATAGTAACACCTGTTGGGGTTGTTGTGAGGAACAGTTAATTTATGCAAAGCACTCAGACAGGATTATTACTGTTGGCTCTTCCTCTGGGAAATACCCATTTACCACTTCAGCTAGGGTGGTCTTGGTGGAAGCATTTCCTTCTTCCATGGCCCTGCTTCCGGATTAGCCAGTGCATTTAGTCTTAGGCCAGGGGCAGGCTCCTGACACAAGCAGAGCCGATCAGAGTCCTTTCCTGGGAACTCTGAAGTTGGGACATGAGAAAAGAAGCCTTTGGTGCCTTTCTGGTGGGGAAGCTCCCCTAGGTGAGACCCAGGCTCCTGGTAGCCATGTTTCCAGCCTGTGAAAGGAGCCCAGCTTCGAGAGTGAGGCTGACTGACCAGTGGAGAAAAGCTGACATTAGAAATGGCAAGAGTTTGGACATTACCGGAACCCTTAGTTTTGGCTGTCTCCAAAGGCACCGTATGAGCCAATGAATGTCCCATTTTCTCTAAGATTGCTTGCATTGAGTTTCTGTCACTGTAGTCAAAAGAGTTTTAATACATTTCCTAAGGCACCTTAGGACAGTACAGATCATGGGGCTCCTGTCCACCTCTCTCTGAAAAGCCCTCCCTGAGACATATACGCACACACACACACACTCACACAGAGTCATGGCAATTGCCAGCTCCTAGGAGTGAGCTGTAGTTCCTTCCCCGCCTGCACTGCCCGCGCAGGCCTCTACTTCTCCACACACACCAAAAGACAGCTGCGCCAGTGCCCAGGCCCGAGGAACTGCACTTGCTAAACAGGGTGTTATCCTGGAAATCTGTGCCCTTCTCTGTACGCTCCTTGTCCTTTTCTTCACTGCCCTATTCAGTAACTTTGCAAATACATAAGGAGCACCTGCCAAGAACCAAGTCAGGCCTGGGGCCCCAGAGAGGCAGTTCCTGCTGTCAAGGAACCCACAGGCTGTGGGGGCCATCAGGCCATCAAAAGACTGCTCTGAGAGAGACAGTGGGGTGAGTGTTGAACAGATGTGCTCGCCAAGTGCTGCAGGAGCTTAGAGGAGGCTCTGTCGCTGGTTGCCTGGGATGGTCGTCTGGCTGATCTACCCGCCTCGAGGTTCTTCCCACCCTGGCCCACCCTGCCCACTGCCGCCAGAATGTCTCCCCGAACAGAGGTGCGACCGCCTCTGCCCCCCGCAGGCCTGAGCCCACTTGCCTTAGCCTGGCAAAACCCTAATCCAGATATTGCCTCAACTTACTTTCTCAGCCATGTTGTCCACTGTTCCCCGTTCACAAACCTTACCCACGAGTCTAACCGCGCCACTCACCTTCATCAGATGCATTCAGTGTTTTCCCACCGTGGTGCCTGTCCTCACTCTGTTCCCTCTGTCTCCCATTCCTGTATGTCCCAGCTGTACACACCTTCCGAGGTGTGGGATGGCAAACGCGTTTCGTGTGCCTGCTCTGATTGTCTGGCTGTGTTGCTGTGTTCAGAAGGATTCTGTAGACATACTTGGGCTCAGTGAAAGAGTAAAGGATCCGTCAGCAAAATCTACCATGGCCACCAAATTGGGTGTGTGCTGGGGATGGGCGTGGGAGGCAGTGGGTGGTGATGAACAGCACACTTGCGGTGCATGTGCACTTTATTTATTTATTTTTTTTTTGCAGTACGCGGGCCTCTCACTGTTGTGGCCTCTCCCGTTGCGGAGCACAGGCTCCGGACGCGCAGGCTTAGCAGCCATGGCTCATGGGCCCAGCCGCTCCGTGGCATGTGGGATCTTCCCGGACCAGGGCACGAACCCGTGTCCCCTGCATCGGCAGGCGGACTCTCAACCACTGCGCCACCAGGGAAGCCCGCATGTGCACTTTGTTCCAGGTCCAGGTCTTATGCATCTCCCCATCCCCATAAAGACTTCCTTGCTCCTACAAGTGAAATTAACTTCTTTCTCTTCTGAACTTTTATAGCCTTCTCTCTGTGCCACTGTAAGAGCACTGGTTTCTCCTACCTTTTTATGGGTACATCTGCCTTTTTTCTATTTGAGGGGACAGATGGTACCCTATGGAGTATGGTACAAGGGAGAGATTCAAAGCACATTAACTGAATGGATGGAACCACGTGGAGCACAAAGATGGACGTACAAAGGGCTGCAAGGGGCCCATCCTGAGGAGCTGGCCTTCCCCATGGCCCTCGGCTGACTCTGGAGATGGTGTTGTTACAGATAAGTTCTCACTCCTGAACCAACTTCCTGCACTGCTGCTTCTGTCTGACCTGCCGTCTGCTGTCGTCTTGTGTGTCTGTGACCATGAGGTCTGAGTTCCCAGCTTCTCTAATTCATTCCTTTACTCACTAAACCACGGTGATGCTTCCTTGGTGGCCAGTTCTGTGCTCGCTGTTAGGGGCCCAGGGACGAGGTCCTGCCTTTAATCCTATCACTGACTTGGGGAGAGTGGGGCAGAGGTGGTGGAAAGACGGAGACCTGAGTCGTGGGATTCAAGGAGAAGAAATGTGTGTCCTAAGACAGGAGTAGGGAGGGTGCTGCGGGAGAAAAACAGAGGCTTCTGGGGCGGGGTGGGGGTGGAGGTTGTTGATACATCCACAGCCACCAAATTGCCTCTTTATGCTCCTCAGCACCTCATGACTGGGTTGCCTGATTGTCACTGCAAGCTCTGTGCTCCCAAGTTTCAGGGCCCGTATAGATGGAGTCAGGGAAAAAAATGTTTTTTTTTAACATTTACTTATTTATTTATTTATCTGGTTGCGCTGGGTGTTAGTTGCGGCAGGTGGGCTCCTTAGTTGTGGCTCGCAGTTTCCTTAGTTGTGGTTCACCGGCTTCTTAGTTGCAACACGTAGGCTCCTTAGTTGTGGCATGTGAACTCTCAGTTATGACATGCATGTGGGATCTAGTTCCCTGCCCAGGGATCGAACCCGGGCCCTCTGCATTGGGAGCGTGGAGTCTTATCCACTGTACCACCAGGGAAGTCCCAGCGTCAGGAGAAATTTAAACAGCCTCAGTGCATCCTACCACTCCCCATCCCCCACAAACACTCAGACCTCAAGAGCCCCGCGCTGATTACGATTCCAGGCCTGAGATCCTCATGCCACCCCCTGGACTCCCTTGAATCTCCTTTGCTGCTGTTCACACCTGGGACTCTGGGCCCAGGTAACCACCCGGGCTCCTGAGCTGCGTGGGGGCCGTGGTGCGCCTGTGCCCTGGTGACCACCATGGGCATCTGTGATGTCCCCAGATTATTATAGGGGCTCCAGAATGACTGGCAGATTCACTCAGGCTGCTCTGTCACTCTGGGTTTCTGGTGCCCACCTCCCTCACCCTCCTACCCACTTCCCCTGCTCCTCACCCCACAAATGTGTTTAGGGTGCAGAGCCAGCTGCAGAGCTGTATAGCACTGTTGGCAGGAGATGGGCTGGCTCGAGAGCTGCCTGGAGAGGAACGTGGCAGATCACATTTCTTCAGCTCGTGCCAAATATTATTCGGATGCAGCTTTTCAGACAGACACAAATTGCTCATCCAATAAACACAGAAGGGCTATTCCCAAGACATTTATCAGAGTGGGGAAAGATGAGAGGAAAGACAGACACAAGAGGCCTTTGAGAGCTGGCCTGGTGTGGCTGGCCTGAGGGGAGGTGGGGAGACCTCCAGGCACTCCTGGGGTTTTCTTCTTAAGGGCCTGAAACCCAGCACCAGGGCTTTGGGATTTGCTTTCATCGTGACATACAAAGCCGGCGTTGGTGCATACACTTCCCCATGGTGAACAGAGTGGAAGAAATGAACACAGGCCAGGGTGCCTCTGTGGGTAGTCAGCTCCCACCTCCAGTTGTCAGTGGTCGTGGGGATTAGCTGTCTGCAGAGGCTCCATACGCTACCCCACCACGCACACAGAGAAAGTCCTCAAGGCGTGCTGTGATTGTTCGCAGAGTTCTCAGGGGACAGTGCTCCTGGCCTGGAATCTCTTACTTCTGGCTGACAGGTGTGAGGGCACAGCTGCTGAGAAACAGGTTGAGGGACGCAGCTGACCATGATGGCAGGGGACCAGAGACATGGGGGCCCCCCATCCATACCAGAGCGCTGGCCAAGCCATTGAGGTCCTTTGTGCATCCCTTTCTGCTAGGACCTTCTAACGGGCCCCATGAGCGTTCCTCTTTAAGGATTCTGCCCAGAAATGAAAGAAATCAGGCCCTCCTCTGAGGCCCCATCTCAGAGCCCAGGGAGAGGAGGACCAGGTGAAGCCTATAGAGTCAGGCTGGTCCTCCCACTGTCTGTGCCAGGGTCCGTGCCAAATGTGCCCAGCAGAGAGGTGGGAGTGCCCATTGGAGGGAAGAGGCACTGACTAGATCAGGGTGAGGGCATGGGAATAGTTGCCAACATTTACACAGTCAGGGACTATTCTCACTTTTCTCACAGCAACACGATGAGCTAGCTGTACTATTATTGGTACTACTTTCCAGTGGGGCACTGAGAGGTTAGATAGCTGCCTAAGCTCACCCAGTTAGTGGATGGAAGGCCTCAGAATCTGTGCACTTAACTTGCCATACTACCTGCAGGCCTATGGAGAGATGCGGTGGTTTCAGAAACGCCAGTTGTATGGGAATCCTTAGGAGAGTAGGATTTGGAGGCTGGAGTCCCCAGACCTGGGGTGGTGCCTTTGAGGCACAATGCTAAGGCAGGCTTCCACTGAGGACCTGGGGGCTCTATAATTAGGCTGATTAACTTTCCTGGTTTTCCCACAACTGAGAGGGGTCCTGGGATGTGGATTTTCAGTTTTAAAACTGGGGCCACTGTGGGCTAATGGGTAAGTTGGTCATCCTACCTGTAACGAAAGGGCTGGGCTTGGATCATTGCCTTCGGGACCAACCTGCAGGCCAACTTCCTCCTCACACTCCCAGGCTAGAGACTGACAGAGTGACATGCTGATTGGGAAGGTGAGCAGAAGCAGCTCTTTCCAGACACTTAGGAGGGGAGGACTATAATATCAGGTGGCAACAAAGCAGGGACACTGTAGCCCTCAGAACCTAGTGGGAACAGGTGCCTCTGGTGTGGTCAGTCTTACACAACTAGGGAGACTGGGAAATTCCCAGGTGAGGACTGGCAGGCAGGCCAGGTGGCTTCCAAGGAAGTCTGGGCAGGGCCCAGCTCACTCTGCCTGCCGGGAGCAAGTTTCTATTCTGGTTCCTGAAACTCCATTCCTGCCAGGATGGCCTCTCCTCTACTCACCTGCTCGGTGACCCACGTTGACCTGCATTCCTAGGCTCAGCAGCCCTTACCTTTCACCCTCTCTGATTTGTCCCCACTTGTTATATGACCATGGCTTTTTGTCAGTCTCTTTGATTGTAAAGATCTGAAATTCACTCGTGCGATACCTGGAAGATTCCAATAGAAGGAGAATGGATCCTGAGGCACAGAATCCATGGGCAGAAATGCTATTAGGTCTCAGGAGGGACAAATGGGGCAAGAAGCCTCGGGAACTTGGGCAGTAATCACTCTTCACTTCTGGGCCCACTTCTCTTTGTGGTCTGTATAAAGCTGGAAGACATTGCAAGAGATTGTCCAGCTGCTCAAAATAAATTTGTTTCCTGGCCAAATGAAGTCAATCCAAGGCACTAAGAGAACTTCCAAATGAGATTGCTCAATCCCTGTCAGAGATTTTGGAGGATGAGTGCAGTAGAAGAAGTCTGGAACATTGGTCATGTGCAAATGATCTTCCAGTTTTGAAAAAGGAGGGGTGATAGTTTCTTTCTGTTACTTCAAACAGATTTAAGGGGAAAAAGGGAAAGGGGATTTGCCAGTTTACTTAACCGATCAGTCCAGGGAGAGTCTGATATGGCCATAGCAGGGCACACCCCCCTGCCTCCTTTTTGGCTTCTTAGGCAGGCTCTTTCTGCATGGTAGCTGTAGGGGGCTGAAAGTGAATCCCCCAAATTCATGTCTACCCAAATCCTCAGATTTTATTTGGAAAGAGGGTCTTTGCAGATGTAATTACTTAAGGCAAGATGAGGTCATACTGGATTAAGGTGGGCCCTATTTACAGTGATTGTGCCCTAATAAGAAGAGGACGCATCAACAGAAGAAAAAGATACACACAGAGAAGGCCATATGAAGACAGAGGCAGATTGGAGTGACGCAGCTAGAAGCCAAGGAATGCCAAGGCTGCTGGGAGCCACTGAAGATAAAAGAGGCATGGAAGGATTTTTTCCTTAGAGCTTTCAGAAGGAGTATGGCCCTGCTGACATCTTGTGTTTGGACTTCTAGCTTTCAGAACTGTGAGAGAGTAAATTTCTGTTGTTTTAAGCCAACAAGCATGTGGCAGTTTGTTACAGGAGTCCTAGAAAACTAATACAATACCCTCAGCAACTCCAGGCTGGCCACCCTAGAGGAAAGGAAGAGCCTTTTTTCTCAACACATACAGAAATTTTGGGATGGAGGGGATCTTTGCTTCCTGAACGTATCACTGTGGCCGAAGGGAAACTGCTCTCATTGGCCAGATATGAGTCCCACATCCATTAAGGGGACCGTGGTGAGGTTAGACTATCCCAACCACATGGGGAAGAGTGGACATCTTTTACCAGAATGAGGAGTGAATACAGGGAAGACAAAATTAACACCTGTCCATTACAGGGCGAAAAAGTTGATTCTGCAGACTATGCTCTCATCCAATAATAGATTTTTTTTAAATATAAAGGAAGTAGAGGGACTTCTCTGGTGGTGCAGTGGGTAAGAATCTGCCTGCCAGTGCAGGGGACACAGGTTCGATCCCTGGTCCAGGAAGATCCCACATGCCGGGGAGCAGCTAAGCCTGTGTGCCACAACTACTGAGCATGCGCTCTAGAGCCCCTGAGCCACAACTACTGAGCCCGTGTGCCACAACTACTGAAGCCTGTGCACCTGGAGCAACAAGAGCAACAAGCTCCTCAACAAGAGAAGCCACCACAATGAGAAGCCCGTGCACCGCAATGAAGAGTAGCCCCTTCTCGCTGCAACTAGAGAAAACCCGCGTGCAGCAAAGAAGACACAATGCAGAAATAAATAAATAAATAAATAAATAATTTTTTTAAAAAGTAAAGGAAGGAGAGATTTCTCAGAACAATTCAGGGCAAGGACAATCAAATTTCTTTTTTGACAGGTCCCTGAACTGACAGATCACAGAGCTGCATTTGATAGCCTGTCTGTTAGTAAACTGGGTCTTCAGTAAGGCTTTTAACAATCTCTGCCATGATATCCTTGTGTGGATAAAATGGGAAATATGGGTTAGATGACTAAGATGGGTTAGATGATTAAGAGGAAAAGTAACCTGCTAAATGACTGGAGTGAACCTATGTGAACCTATGTGATTACATTTGTCCACTCAGCATGCAAACCCCTATCTTATTTTGCAAGAATTTTCTAATAACAACAATTTAGTACTGGAGGCCTGTAGTGCCCTGGCTCCCACCATAGAAGCAGAAAGGGGAAGATTTTCCTTTTCACTTCCTTGCAGCCAGGGCTCAATCATGTGAATTGGGCTCAGCCACTCCCACCAAGGACTTTTAATTTTTAGGAGGTGAATTTAAGGGGCAGATGTAGTGTAGGAAGTGTTCATGGCAACAGCAGCAGCAGCTTGACCAGTCCTGAAGTGGTGATGTTGAGTGTTCCCTGGCAGTGGTGGCCATGGCAGAGCAGTGGTGTAATTAACTGTTTATGCAGTCAAAAACCTTGATTGGTACGAGGACTGTTTTTAAAAGGATTCAAGTTTCCACTGTTCCAGGATTTGTCTTCAGCTCTGTCTTTAACATGAACATCAAAAAGTGAAAGTTGTGTTAGAAGGCATTGGTGAAAGTACAGTATTTGGGACTATGGAGGTTAGTGATGGTCCTGTTCTCTTCTGTTGCTGAGACCCCAGCTGGAATGTTGAATTCAGTCCTGGGCACTGCTCTTTTATGGAGGAAAGTGACAGGCTAGATCCTGGTCAAAGAAGAATGATCAAGACAGGGAAGGAACTCAACCATGAAGCATGAAGAACAGTAGAAATGATAGGTATTAGTCAGCCTAGAGAAGAATTGTCTTTAGGTTGGGAGAAGGCATATGTCTGATCTTTTTAAATACATTAAAGACCATCAAGGGACTTCTCTGGTGGCATAGTGGTTAGGAATCTGCCTGCCAGTGCAGGGGACACAGGTTCGATCCCTGGTCCGGGAAGATCCCACATGCTGCGGAGCAACTAAGCCCGTGTGCCACAACTACTGAGCCCACATGCCACAACTACTGAAGCCCACGCGCCTAGAGCCCGCACACCACAATGAAGACTAGCCCCTGCTCCCCGCAACAAGAGAAAGCCCGCATGCAGCAACGAAGACCCAACGCAGAAAAAAATAAAAATAAAGACCATCAAGTGAAAGAGGATTCAGTTTATTCTCTGTGGCTCCATGGAACATAGCTTGCATCACTGCTACTAGCGAGTTTCAGCTTAATATGAGAAGGGTTTAATTGTTGGGTCCGTGATATCCACAACAGAGCAGGCTGCCTCATAATATAGTGAGTTCACTGTCGCTGGAGGTGTGCACACAAAACTGGATGAACTCTCAGAGAGTATATTGTGTTGGGGGATCCTACTGTGTGTGGGTAAAGGAAGAGTTGGTGTCCTTCCAACTTCTCTCCAATGCTTAAATCTGATCTAGTCCATAGGACAGGTTGGGAAGGGCAGGAAACTGGAGGTGGGGCGACCAGAGGAATTGCAGATTGTGAGTTATTAAAAAAAAAAAAAGGAATGGAAGATTGCATTATTCTGAATTCTTCACTACTCCCTGTACCCAATCCCTTTGCCATGTGACTTTGAAGTCCCTCCCACTAGAGACAGAATACACTTTCTTGTCCTGCTAATGTTGGGTTGGCCAAGTGATTTGCTTTGGCTCACGAGCGTGAGTAGAAGTGACCACTCCAAGTATAATCTCTAAGAGGCACTGGATTTTTTTGCTTACCCATCTTGTGCTTTTGCCATTACCATGTGAAAAACATGCCCTTGGTAGGTATCACAGAATAGAGACACATGGAGTAGACTCATCTAGCCAACTTACAGACCTACAGCCTTAAGCAGAGCTGCCCCAGCTAACACATGGACACATGAGAGAGAAATAAATGCTTTATTGTTGTATAGCACTTAGATTTGGTGGTTATTTGCTATGTAGCATCATTATGGCAATAAGACAGATCGGATATTCCAACAGACTTTCAGATACAGTATTGAAGGCAGTTCTCAGGCTTCTGCTGGCCTTTCTAGGATCTGAGGAAGTAGCACTTGAGGGAAGGAACTCATCCCAACAGATTGTGGGTATATCCTGACCTGGGTGTAGATGTTGCTGGGAATGGATGGCCAAGGTCACTTTGTGGGGCACAGACCCAGTGCTGGAGGCACTTTGCGGGTTTGGGGTAAAGAGTGAGAGGAGGAAGCCAACCTCACTTCAGGTCATGGGAAGAAGTCCAGCTGGACACTCAAAAGAAAGTGTGGATGGGAGTACCATCCTGAGAAACAGTTTGTGTTGTGATGGATTAAAGATGACCACAAATTCTTTACCACATCTCTCATCAAGAGGTGAAGTCTGGGCCTCCCTGGTGGCACAGTGGTTGAGAGTCCGCCTGCCGATGCAGGGAACACAGGTTTGTGCCCCGGTCCGGGAGGATCCCACGTGCCACGGAGCGGCTGGGCCTGTAAGCCATGGCCGCTGAGCCTGCGCGTCTGGAGCCTGTGCTCCGCAATGGGAGAGGCCACAGCGGTGAGAGGCCCGTGTACCGCAAAAAAAAAAAAAAAAAAAAAAGAGGTGAAGTCTATTTCCCCTCCTCTTGAACCTGGGCTGGCTCTATGACTTGTTCTGACCGATAGAATGTGGCATATGTGTCACTGAATAACTTCCAAGACTTGACCTTAACAGATCTTCCACTCCCTCCTATGCATTTGGAATACGCCTTCTTAGAGTCTAGCTGCCATGCTGTTAGGAAGCCCAAGCAGTCATGTGGAGAGGCCCACATGGAGGAAAACTGAGATCTTTGGCTAAGGGTTCCAGCTAAACACCCAGACAGCAACCAGCACTAACTTTTAGCCATGTGAATGAGGCCATTTATACCTTCCAGACATTCTATTACCCCAGCCAACACTATATGAAGCAGAAAACCACCTAGTTTTTCTAAGAAACCCCAATCAGGGTTTTTGACTGCAAAAACAGCTTACTCAAAGTAAACTAAAACCTAGAGAAAAGATTAATTATAGGACACTCCCAGTAAAGTTTGGATAAAGTCAAGAATGTGACTGTGACTCTTTACGATCTCATAGATTTCAAGCAGTGCCTTATAGACCTCTCAGCTAGACAAAAGTGCTTCTAAGAATCTTAAGGATTTGTCCCATAGTACCCCGACTCACAGCCTAAAGAAGGGAGGAACTTATCTTAAGATTTGGGGATATAGTTTTTGTCTAATGGAGTGAAACTCAATAAGGTTCATGGGAAATGCACAATATTTTTGTTTGTTTATTTTCTTCCCCTCCAAGAGAATTGTACCAGCATAAGTACCACTAGCTTGGGCTAAAATAGGCAAAGACAGTTCAAAATGAAATGAGGACACTGGGCACTTAGCAAAGCAGCCTGAACAAATTACTCTACTGCAAACAAGGGAAAGGAGGAATGACCCAGAGGATGGAGCCAAGAGCCCAGAGGGTGAAGAGCCTGGGCTCTTCACGTTCCCTGCTCCTGGAGCAGGGGGAATTGGTGACATTTGCGCTATTGGATCTCAGATTTCCTAAAGACCTAAGGACCGCTATATGCCTTTTATTACCCCTTTTTAAGTGGGAGTTTCTATTATGATTTTCTTGTCTCTGTCTTCCCATTGTATGTTGGATCTGTATGGGAAAAGATAACTTACAGGAAAGTTGCAAGTTTAGTACAAATACTTTTTTGGACTCTTTGAGAGTAAATTTCTGACATGATGCCACATTACCCAAAACCTTACGTGCATATTTCCAACATAACCACAATCATCAAAATAAAGAAATTAACATTATATGTTACTATCATCTTTTTTGTGTGTGTGATGGCCCAACAGGGCAAATACTTTTTTTTTTTTTTTTTTTTTTTTTGTGGTACGCAGGCCTCTCACTGTTGAGGCCTCTCCCATTGTGGAGCACAGGCTCCAGATGTGCAGGCTCAGCGGCCATGGCTCACGGGCCTAGCCGCTCTGCGGCACGTGGGATCTTCCCGGACTGGGGCACGAACCCATGTCCCCTGCATCAGCAGGCAGACTCTCAACCACTGCACCACCAGGGAAGCCCTCTCTTTCTTTTTTTAATATGTAACTCTTTTTTTATTCTTTCATTTTTAAATGGCAGTGAATTGCTTTTTTTTCTGTTCCTTTTATAATTTTTTTAATTGGGATATAGTTGTCTTACAATGTTGTGTTAGTTTCTACTGTACAGCGAAGTGGAGTTCCCTGTGCTATACAGCAGGTTCTTATTAGTTATCTGTTTTATACATATTAGTGTATCTATGTCCATCCCAATCTCCCAATTCATCCCACCCTCCCCTTCCCCCCATTGGTGTCCATACATTTGTTCTCTACATCTGTGTCTCTATTTCTGCCTTGCAAACCGGCTCATCTGTACCATTTTTCTAGATTCCACATTGTTTTTCTCTTTCTGACTTACTTCATTCTGTATGACAGTCTAGGCATAGACTGTTGGGGCCAGCTTCACTCTCACCAGTTCCCTGGTGAACGACTCTTGAATTTGTGTTCTAACTACAATAATTCTTCCCCTCTCCCCTTCCCACATTATCAAGATGATCATAAGCATTCACTAACAGGTATTTTAACAAATATCTATTCAGTGCCAACTATGTGTCCAGTTCATTTCTAGGAGCTGAGGATATAGTAGTGAACAAGAGAGACAGTTCTTGCACTCATGCAGCTGATCTTCTAATGAGACAGACAGACAACAAACAATAAATTAAATGTATAATTCTGGGTAGTGATACCTACTCTGAAAAAAATCAAGCAGGTTAAGCAGCTTTCGTTGGGGGACTATTCTACATAGTGTAGTCTGAGAAGACCTCTCTCATAAGGTGAAATTGGAGAGATCTGAATGAAGTATGGGGTTAAGTATTTCATTAGTGTTTCAGGCTAAGTGAACAGCAAGTACAAAGGTCCTGAGGTAGGAAGTAACAGGGCAAGTTCAAGGAATAGCAGCAGTTAGGTCAGTGTGGCTGAAGTACGTAGAGCATGGTAGAGGGTGATAGGAGAAGAGGGTGGGGAATGGAGATAGAAACCAGATTAGACAGGGCTTCTACAAATTTGGAGTTTGTTCTCAATAAAATGGCATGAATTGATTTATGCTTACAAAGATCTCCCTAGCTGCTGTTTGGAGAATAGACTGGGGAGGGGGCATGGTAGAGGTAGAAGCAGGGTGACCAAGTAGGAGGCTACCTTATAACCCAGGTCAACATGATGGTGGCTTGGTCCAGGACAGTTACAGCAGAGTTAGCAAGTGGTTAATTCTGATAATTTGAAGGTAGCACTGACAAGACTTGCTGAGGGATTGGAAATGGCATTTAAGAATAAGAAAAGCACATTGAGGACACCTTTTAGGTTCGGGGCTTGGGGGAAATGGATGAACAACAGTGCCATTCTCTGAGGTAAGTAAGAATGGGAGTGGAGTGTAGGGAGTAGGTGCTGAGTTTGAGATGCCAGTAAGAGAGGCAGTGGAATATGAGTTGGTTGGTCAGGACTGGAGATGGAAAATTTTGCAGTCATCAGCATACAGGTATTACTGAATATAAATCACACTCTTTTCTGTGTAGACAGAAAAGAGCATCATGGACTATGGCCTGGGGCCTTCAACAACCAGGGAAGAGAGAAGCCCAGAAAAGAGACAGAGGAGTGGCCAGTGAAATGAGGAAGATCAGAAAAGCCTGATGTCCAGGAAGCCAAGTGAAGAAAGTAGATTCTGTGTGATCACAACCACATGTCAACTCCTGAACCTCAGTTTTCTCATCCGTGAAATGGTGAGAGTAACAACTGCCCACTTCGTGGTGTTGTTAGGATTGAGGCAATGTATGTAAAGCAGTTACACTTGTAGAGTCTGACTGGTATATAGGAAACTCTCAGTCTATGGTAGCATTGTTATTTCCTCCACTTCAGAGTAGGCTGCCACAGCCCTCAGCTTCCCCGTCCACATAAGTGACAGCACCTCCATGAGTCCTTCTCAGAAATGAGGTGTCCCTGCTCACTCAGGCAACCAGGTGGGCCTGACGAGTGGCCTCTGGGTCAAATTTGAACCAAGCGACTTCAGTGCCTAAACCTCTCACCCACACAACTTCCAGCCCTTAGTTGCAAATCAACAAGTGGTAAATAAAGGTTTTAGAGCCAGAATTCTGCCTCTGCCTCTCACCACCTGTGGGATCCTAAGCAAGCTTCTTAACCTTCCTGAGCCTTGAATTCTATCTGTAAAATGGGAACAATTCCTACTTCATGACATTGTGTCCAGGCCCGCGCAGACTGTAAATAAAGCTGGCTGATCTCCTGCATGGCGGCGTGGGAGTCACTGGGGCTCTTTGACACCCTCCCACGCAGTGCATGTTGTGGGATGCGCTAGAAGAAGCACCCACGCATCCCCAAAACCTAGCTGGGCGGGTCTCTGGGATTCCCTAACCTGGGCTGTAGGACAGTGAGCTCAGAGAGGTGGAGACTCGTCCACTTTTCCGCAGGGCGCCCGATGAGCCGCGCCTAGTTGCTGGGCCCCCACCTCGGTAGAGGGGCCTAGCTCGGCCAAGGGAGGGGGTTCCGAACATCCCAGGGACTCCCTCTTCCGCTGTCCTACGTCCTAATGGGCGTCGAAGCCGTTTCCTGGGCAACCCTTCTCCGCCCCTCTTCCTGACCCTCCTCCCAGGTCTACCGAGGTCCACCGTCAGGAAAGCCGCCGCGGCCCCCGACCCCTCAAGACCACGACCAGTCTGCTCTGTTCTCCACCCTCCTCTCTGACGCCGCGTTGCAGGCCCAGGCGCATAACCCAGCCCTTCAGCACCGAGGGAAGTGGCGGCTCCTCTCGGGGGCAGCTCGGAGGAAGAGGAGGAGGAGGAGGAGGAAGCGAGGCTTAGTAGGGACCGAAGCCCCACGGGGTAGGCTGCGGAGGAAGGCGGCGTGAGGGCCCGACAGCTCAGCTCCAAAGCTGCGGGCTGCCAACTGCCGCCCCGAACGGCTCCGCCCCTGCGGCCCACCCTCCACAGGTCCCGCCCCGCAGCTCGGCCCCGCCCCAGACGGCCCCGCTCCCAGCTCCTGTCCCCAAAACGCGGCTCCTACCGGCTGCCCTGCTCCCGCCCCGCTGGCGGCCTCGGCCTCGGCCCCGGCCCCGCCCCCGGCCCCGCCCGCGCCTGCCCGTCGTCCGCACTTTGCTTGCTGGGCTGCTGAGTCGGCCAGAGTCTGAGTTCCGCCGCCCGCCCGCCCGCCGGCGCCGCTCCCTCGCCTCCTCCCCCGATCCCTCCCCCAGTCGCAGCAGTCTGGCAGTGTCTGGCAGGCGGCCCGCGGGCGGGCCGCCCTCCCCGCGGTAGCCCACCCCCCCTCTTAAAGCGGCGGCGGGAAGATGAGGTTTCGGGAGCCGCTCCTGGGCGGCAGCGCCGCGATGCCGGGCGCGTCCCTGCAACGGGCCTGCCGCCTGCTTGTGGCTGTCTGCGCGCTGCATCTTGGCGTCACCCTCGTCTACTACCTGGTCGGCCGCGACCTGAGCCGCCTGCCTCAGCTGGTCGGAGTCCCCACGCCACTGCAGGGCAGCTCTAACGGCGCTGCCGCCATCGGGCAGCCCTCTGGGGAGCTCCGGCCCCGAGGGGCCGCACCGCCGCCGCCTTTGCGCACCTCTTCCAAGCCGCGCTTGGGTGGCGCCTCCAACCCCGACGCGGACTCTCGCCCCGGCCCCGGCCCCGGCCCCGGGAGCAACTTGACTTCGGCCCCAGTGCCCCCCGCCACAGCACTGTCGCTGCCCGCATGCCCTGAGGAGTCCCCGCTGCTCGGTAAGGTACCACGCACGTTCGCCCATGCCCTCTTCCTCGACAGCCAGTCAGTCTCCCTATTCCGGATCAGAGCCCCTAATCCCAAACAGGTTCCGGGCTGGATGGGGTGAGAGGTTGGGAGGTGAGTCCCTTCGGATTCATGCTGGAGGCTGGGTCGGGGACAGTTTAAGTAAGCCGTAGCCACCGCCACCCACCCACCCCCGATCCCAGAACCGGAGAAGGCCTTGGAGACTTCCCTGCTCTGGCCCAAGCCTCAAGAAGTTTTGGGAGTTTGAGTCTGCTTAGAACTCGGAGCAGCCTTCACTCTGCTAACTCTGGTAGGGACTACGAGGCAGCTCAGAGTAACGCGCTCTCTCTAGTTTGGAACGCTGATGATGAGGCCTCCAGGAGGGAAGGGAGCAGACCTCCCAGGTCACATCTCCTGTCTTCACATAGAACCACTGTCTCCTGAGTGTGGGTTAACCCTTTTCCTAAGCTTTTGGGCAAGTGACTTGTCCCTAAATCTCTGGTTTTTCATCTATTAAATGGGAATAATAAGTGGTACCTGTTTGAGGGGGGTGTTTTGGAAGATTAGACCAAACAGTGTAAACAAGCATTTACAAGAATGAGGGTAAGCCCTCAGTAAATTGTCACTATTGTGTTCAGTTCCTCCTCTGCCTAGATCCCTGCCCTGGGGCCCTCCTACCCTGCTTCCTGCCCTTGTAGCTTCCCAAGAGCAGGGCCCTCCCAGGGGCCGAGGGTATTTGTACCAGTATAATGTGTGTACCTTGGGGGCTGGAGGGCTAAAATATAATCAGTTATCACCAAGTTGTCCCTTCCTGGTAGCAGCAACCTGGAGTCTCAGGTATCTTGCCCAGATGATCTGAACCAGGGCTCCAGCCTCTGTTTCAGCACAAGCAGAGAGCTTGGGTCGGTGGGTTTGCATTCCTTATGTCACGAGGAGGCTGAGCCCATGCCCACCGGGACCTCCCCTTGACCTGTAATCCACAGGCAGTCAGGCCCAAGGCAGCCACAGGTTGTTCCCAAGATTACCAGACAGGTGGCTGCTTAGTTTCAATGCCAGGGTGTAGAGAATGTCGTTCTGAGTGAGGGGCCCTGGCAGGAGGGCAGGCATCCTGCCAGTAGGAACTCTGTCACTTTTTCACAGAGCCCAGACAGAGCAGGCCTCCCACACACTCTTGCTCAATTTCTCCAATAATTACTTCAATATTTTCATATCAAGTTTGGGAGGATGCTCCTGGAATTGGTCAGACATGAATTGTGGTAATAAAGGGGACTTTTTTTGTTTTTTTTTTAAGCAGAAACTTGAATTCTTTTGGACTTGATGGTTAGTCTGGGAAGCAGACTGGTCCTATAAAATGAAATGGAATCTTTGCCATGCTGCTAAGTGTCTGACCTCAGGCATGTTACAGAGTTCCTCAGAGTCTCTTTCTCTTGTGTAAAATGGGGTTGTCCATGCTTAACTCACAGCGTTATTTTCAGGACTAAATGAGATTGTGTATGTTAAGTACATGGCAAATAGGACCTGGGACTTGAAGTTTCATTTTCTCAGACCCTGGAGATGGCTGTGAACAGCAGAGAAGGAGGAAGAGGGTTGGTGACTTCTCAGACCCCAGAGAGGCCAGATTTTGATCTTTTGTTTTTAATTGTTGCCTGGATATTATGTAGAAGGAAAGAGAAATTAATTAGCAAATTAAAGGAAAGTACCCCAAAGTTCATTAGATTGGTGTTTGAGGTGTAGGATCTTCTCAATGAATCATGAGAGGCAGTGGTGACCCACCTTGGTGTTGCCCAGTGACTGGGTGACGAGTTATTGCTGTTTCTGCGTTGACTCTGAACTGGCGGCGTCAACAGACTTCCTGAGAGATACAGTTTTGGAGGGCGAGGGGAGAGGCCCTGGGCTTTCTGTAGCTTGTCCGCCTTTGTGTGACATGCATGGGACCGTGACGTTTCGGCTGCTGCGGAGGTAGCCCCGGAAGGTGAGGGTGGAGTGTTTTTCTTCACTTTTATTGAGCCCTTGGGTTTGAGGGTTGGGTGCTCTCTAAGTGGAGGCTCCTGGTTAGAAGAGAGCCTTGAGAAAGCTGAAAGTCTCCCGGGGAGTGTGTGGGCTGGGGGAGTCAAGCCCATCTGTTCAGCTGGGCAGGTGTCAGCCAAAGCCATTGCATGGTGGTTTTGAGGTTGGTGGGAGAAAGCATCGTGGGGTTTAAAGCTGTGGCCTTTTCACTACTTGCAGTTCCTTTCCACAACTGGGCTCTACTTTCTGATGTCCAAGGGTCTATGCCAGATGCTGTGATCCCTCCGGGCTGGTAGGTGATGGGTAACGGGCATGCCCTTCCCTGCAGGAGCCAGGCACCAGACTGGGCTGCTGACGGGTCACTGTTGGATCTGTCCTGGGTTGTTAGAGCCTCAGGATAGACTTCAGATAGACTTGGGTTTGAATCCTGCCTGTGTCTACACTGTGCATTAGGGCAGGTTGCAGTGTTTGGAGCCGTAGTAGGCTCTGCCCCGGGACACCTGCTGGGTTGATGTGAGACTTTCAGGAGTGAGGGCTGCAGGGGAAAGGTGGGTCTTTCCTGAGGATTCCTGCAAGTTCCCCAGGGAGTTTTCCTGGGGAGTCCAGGTCTGTAGGCGCTGTCATCTTGGCCCTTGGGCTGTGCAGCATTTCACTGACCATGGCAGTGAGGCTCCCTTTTCTGGCAGCCTGGGTGTTTGCCTGAGATGTAGTCACCCTGGGAGGAGCAGCGGCCTTGCGTTGAGTTACTTTTCCCGGAATGAATGTTTATCTGTGCTTAGATTTGGCGGCAGCTCCACGTGACTTGACTAGCACTGGTGCTGCCCGCCCAGAGAGGGGCTGGCTGGGGGCGGGGCGGGGGCAGTACCTCAGGTAGGACTGGTTAGGGGAGGCTGGGCTGACCTGGACAGTTGGTACAGTCTATGCGTGGGAGGCGGGCGGTGATGAGTATAAGACTGCCTAAACCCGAGGCCCCTCTCACCCAGCTATGCTTTGAAGAGAGCCTCTTCCTTTGTTCAGAAAAGGACTCTGATCTAGAGGTGGGCACCAGAGAGTCATGGGCACCAGGGCCAGCAAACAGCCACAGGTAGCCAGGGCCCTGGGAGAGCACTTATCCGTGAGCCGTTTTCCCCAGGTTTCATGGGGGGTGTCAGCCGAGCCTCTGCCGTGGTTTGTACCCTTGGCAAGACAGAGCACTTGCTGGGTGTCTGCCGGGCTCTCGGCTGTCAGGTGTTTCTCCACCAGCACACTGTTCCCGCTTCTCCCCCTTCCCCCATATGCACACATGTGGACACAAGCACGCTGCCTGGGACATAGTGTACTTTGAGGACATCTGTCTTGGCCTCAGCTCCGGAAAGGGCTCTCTCTCTCTTCTTTGGGCTGAGTCCTAGAGCCTCATCACCTTCTGGCTTGTGGTGGAGCCTCATCCTGGGAGTTGGGGAGGCACCAGGAGCCTCCCCTGTGTCCAGATCTTTAAACTTTGGAAGGTTAGGTAACTAGTGTTTTAAACCAGTTTTGTCCTGTTGCTTTTCCTGGGGAAAATAATTTCTTGACCTACACACAGACATGCCTTCTTGTCTAACAGTCTGAGGTAGAGAAATACCCTCCATGACTATTCGGCTCACTTTTTTCCACTCAGCCTGATGGTCGCAGAAGTGTCTCCTGCCTGTTGTAATTCGTCCCAGACTCTGAGCAAGCACGGGGGCCTCCACCTGATGAACCAGGTGCAAGTTCCTTGGGTTACGGGTTGCAAGAGCCACGTGTGAGATTGGACTCAAACTGCAGCATCTTGGAACCACAGCATCCCAAGATGGGTCTCTGCAGTTCCCTGGCCCCCATCCCACATTGTGTTAGAGGGGAAGGGTCTTGCCTCAGGCCATACAGCCAGGCAGTAGCCAGCTGGGGCTGGAAAAACCAGGTCTTCTGCTTCCCAGTCTAATGCTTTTCCTTAAAGTTATTGCCCAGTAGACACTTAGTGCAGAGGCTCAGGGCGGCCTAATGTGGCACTGAGTTTGGGAAGATCCCTGCTAGGCGTGTCTGGGGGTCCATCTGAGAGGTCTGATCAGGTGACAGCTCTCCTGGATTCAACAATATGCCTGTCCTAGGCTGGGCGCTAGAGCTACAGGGAGGGAGATGACAAAATGCCTTCTCTTTTGGAACTCACAGTTTAGGCAGAGGAGGCATAATTAAACCATGCCGATGTCATTTAGGGAAGCCAGAGTGTGTGCGTGTATGTTTAGTCTCTGCCTCCCTAGCCATCCCCTTTCCTTCCTTTCTTCCTTCTTTCTTTCCCTTATTCAGAAACCCAGAGTTGGTATTAAAGTTCTCCAGTCCCGGTTTTATCTGATTGTGTGAACATGTTCCTCTAACTTCTGCAGCCGTGCATTAGCTCTGTGGGTAATCTTTAACTTGCTGCTGTATAATGACTATAATGATACATCAGCAGCCATATGGTTGGGTATTACGGTCTTTGGATAGCAGCAGAGTAGGGGTTTCCAGGCTGGGGCTAGACTAATTTATGGTTTGGGAAAGACGGGACAGTTAATGGCCAGGTAGTCCCAGCCCTTCCGTGGATTCCACCCTGGGGACCTTCCAGACTTTGGGGGCAGGGCCAGGAGGCTCATACCCTTCGGGCTCAGCTGGGCTCTGGATGCGTGTGAAAGGGGCCCAGTCATCCTGTGGCCGAGCCAAACCTGGTGATTTCTTCACTAACTGTTTACCCAGTGCCTCCTATGCCTTATTCCCTTCTCAGCGTTCCTTGCCTGTACTTGATAAGAAGCAGAGACTGAAATTCTGCTTGAATCCATGTCTACCTGGAAATTCCAGTTATTCTTATCTGGTTAAGCAGCAGTCCAGTTGTTTTAGGACAGATAGTCCTCCCTCGCAGCTAACTCCCTTGAGGGCCTCCGCTGTGGCCCTTTTACCTTTGCCTCTGGTACTACCCATGTGGCCCAGGTGATGAGGTCCCTGTAAGCCAGACCCTGACTCCTGGGGAGTTCACAAAGCATGAGATTGGATTCGGTGATCTCCACAGGGTCCCTCCTGTCCCTTAACTTGGCGAGGGATCCTGAGAGCCAGACTGTGGCTGTGATTGCAAAAGCCTCAGTTGTGAGGCCCTCTGTGTTTACCTGGGCCTACGCAGGTCGCCGGCTTGGGGGAGAGATCTTGGATCCTTTTCTAAAGGTCAGAGACCTCCAGGTTGGAAGGTTGTGGTGGCTTGGGGGGTAGGGGACAGGGTCTGGTGGGGAGCTGGTTCTGGGAGAACGTGGCCTAAGGGGATTCGTCCTTAGGAGGCAGAAGGGCTGAGTCACACTCTCAGTGTTTCAGGTTCTACTTTCCAGCCTGGCTCAGCCCGTCCCTTCCTTGCACAAATGAAGGCCAGGGGCTGTATTATTGGCTGTTGCTGAATTCTTTGGCAGTGATTTTAGTGTCTGGTCTGGGTGTGTAATGTAGCTGCTTCTCTTTCCCCCTGCCGCCTCTCCAAGCCCCTCACAAAGCCCTGAGAGAGAGGAGGAGGATTTGTCTCCCTGGGATGCCGGAGGCCAGGGTTGTGGGTCTTTGCTTTTGCCTGTTTTTTTGAGGAGCGGGTAATCTCTTCCTCCTTTTTGTAAAAAGTGATGCAGGCTCATTGAAAACCATTTGAGAAGTTAAAAGAGGTTGAAAAGCACATCTATATTCCTATCACCTAGAGGACGCATGTTGGCAAATTTCCTGCTAGTCTTTTTTCTTGAACATGTTTCAGAATTTAGTTGATATCTTTATAGATGGATAGATAGATTGGTATAGATAGATATAGATATAGATAGCCTGGTGTCCAGGATTTTTCCCTTAAGATTCTGTCACAGGCTTGGTCCTACACCTTTAAAAACAACAAAGGGTATAACTTTTATTATTCAACTGTTGCCAAACACATACAGTTTTTGTTTTTTTCTTAGTGGTCCAGTGAGGCTCATGCCTAAAGCTTTAGGTACTTTTTGGATTGTTTCCATAGTAGAGTTTTTTAAAAAGGAAGAAAAGGGCTGAATGCTTTTTGAGAAGGGCTTGGTTTTTAAACCAGTCTTACTAAAGGATAGACTCATTGAAAATTTCAGGTTTGCTTAGTGGTGGCAGATGCACATTATTGCTGAATAAAAGATGTGTCTAGAATTCTGATTAAAAACTAGGTACAGGAAGCGCTTGGGGCAGGGGCAGAGGGCCAGGCTGCAGGACGGACCGTGCAGCGGGGGTGATGCCCCAGGAGTCAGCTTCCTCAGGAATTGCTCCGTTTGTCTCCTTAGCAGCCAAGTCCCTGGGCTGGGCTTACGTGCACCGTGGCCCTGGGGCCATGGTGCTGGGTGAGCACCAGTGCTCACCCAGTGCTGGTGACGTGACTGAGATGTGACCGTGTCCACAGGAGGTGTGGGAACAAGCTAGCAAACCAGGTTCTGAAACATACAGCACAGTTCTCCTACCTCCAGAGGGTCTGGAGATCTGGAGAAGGGCCAGGAGGTGAGAACCTGTAGGTTTCTGGGAATTCCTTTCAGGAGAAGCCTCAGAGACCAGCAGAGCTGGCACTCAGGCTCTTCACAAGGCGCCTATTTTGAAGTTATGCCACTTTGAATGTCCTCACTGGAGCTAAATTCTCCTCTTCTGAGGGGCACTTTGGATCTGGGACTCTGCCGAGGTTCACTGGCCCAGAGCCCGTGGGTCAAGGGGGAGGCTGCACTGCGGGAAGGGGCAGGGTATGTCAGACCAGCATGACCAGTAGGGTGTGAGGTCAGGCTCCTTCCTGCCTCACCACGTGGGTCTCCAGGTCCTGGGGAGGGGCCCTGGCAGGGGTTTCAGTAACTACCTGGCCTCATGACAGGTTGCATTCTGAAAATGCCTTTAAACATTTCTTTAAAAGTTTCTTCCTGTTTTGCATAATGTCCTTTTGCCTTTGACGTTCCTGAAACTGAACTGCAGGGCTGTCGTTGTGTTTCAGGACACCACCAGCTTGAAAAAACAGGAAAGGACTCCCAGTTAGGGTGGACCTAGGGAAACTGGTATTTGCAATATAGGAGCTCAGACACTCGGTGTGGAGGTGTTAGGTAGCTCCTGTCATTCAGATGATCGCTTCAGGCAGCCTGGGCAGGGTGCCCCCCTGGCTGAGAACGGGTAGACTTGAATCTTCCCTCCAAAGTCAGAAGGGCACCCGCCCCCAAGGAAGAGGATGAATGGGGACTCATTTGCTCATTCAACAAACTTTTCTTGGTAACTACACTCTATGAAGCATAGGAGACAGACATGAGCAAGGGCTGGCCCCCACTCTCGGGGAGGCCCTCAGCGGTGGACAGATCCTGGCAAAGAGAGGACGAAGCATGGGTGTTCCCAGGGCACTAAGGAGGTACAGGGAGCTGGATGGGTGGTCTGGGCCAGGGCCAGAGGCAAAATGAAGGGCCTTTCTTCCAAGCACTGATTTTTAGCATCCCTGTCTCTCAGCATGTTTGAACAGTCTCCCTGGTTGGGAGGGGCAGGGGTCTACTGCCTGTCATTTCCTCTAGTTGCTGTTACATGGGGAGACTGCCATAACCGAAGTCCCAGCTGTTGCATGCAGTTGCCGGCAGGGCAGGAGAGGACAGGAAGTAGAGGCGGTGTGAAGGAAAGATGATAAAAGAGAGAGAAGATGGTGTAGCTGGGACCGTGCTGGACGAGGGAAGGCCGAGGATAGCTAGACTGAGGGACCAAAGGGAGGAAGGAGAAGGGAAGAGATCAGAGGAGGTGCTTGTGGTCTGCGGAGCATGGGGGCGAGCCTCGAGGGCCTCTGGAGCGAGGATTCTGAATTCTGGTTCTAGCTCATTATATCATTTCGGGCAAACCCCGACTGCCTTGGTCCCTTCTCCCCTCTCTGAAGTTTGAGTCATGCTCAACCTGTTGGTCTTTAGTGCCCTTCCTCTTGTTCCTCCTGGAGTCTAGGCTGGGGTGGAGGCAAATCCTAGTCATATCTGCAATGTGAAAGCCCTCTGAGAGTTCCTGTGAGGCTCATTACCCACTACCCATTTCAGGGGTCTTGTGGTGAGGCTTCTGCTGAAGATTTTGTCATCTCTGTTTAAGTAGGCATAAAGATTTTTAGGTGGGTGACCTTTGAAATGGCGTGGGTAGTGTTCCTTTCTGTCATGCTGACTAGCTGTGTGATTTGGGAAAGTTGTTATCCTCCCCGTGCCTCACTGCTCTCACCTGTAAAATGAGGATAATAAAAGTACCTCATAGATGTTGTGGAGTTAATAGGGACAAGAGGGCCTGAAACAGTGCCTAACACAGAATAAGCTCCAAATATATGTTGTCTTTTATTGGTAGTACTAATAGTTCTTATTTGTGAAGATTTTGGCATTTGCTTTGTAGGATTTCTTCTTCTTCTTCCGTTTTCGATTGAAAATGCAATGTCACCACATTAAATGTTTAAAAATGTATCATTTTACTCCCTACCATTGTACAAAACATGCATCTATCACGGTAACAAAGCTTGCCATTACTTTCCAAATGCATACATGTTTTACACTGTTGCAACCATAGTGTGAACTATTTTGCCTTCTGCTATATTTGTTCAACATTATCTTATAAACTGTTGTGTTGCTTATAATTATCAGAATTATCTTTAGTAGCTGCTGTCTAAAATCCTTATGGCTATTCCCTTAGCGTTCAACATCACGTTTCACCGTCACAGATCATCTTGAACATCTTTGCTGCATGTAGCTCCTTGCTTCAGTTGAATTATTTCCTGGGGATAAATTCCTAGAGGGGAATTTCCAGGCCAGAGGATATGGTCATCTTTAGGACACTGGTTCACACTGCCACTTTGCTTTCCTGGAGGGCTGGAATAATCCACAGGCCCTAAATTGTAAATTCCAGGGCCAGGGATATAGGCTTTTAAAGAGTGTGGTTTCCAAGAGAGAGTCAGATTTATCTGGAGTCTCACCCTTATACTCTCAGCTCTCTGTGTGTGAGTGTGTGTGAAGTCCCCTGTGTGGGACACTGCACCTGCTCTGGACATGAGGCTTTTCCTACAAGCCATTGCTTCTGGGCAGTTCCTGCTGAGGTTACTGGGTATCCACAAAGGAGCCTTAGTGGTGGCTCTTTCTACACTTCACACACCTTTGCCCCAAATGTTGATTTACACAGCATAAGGACCTTTCCTTCTTCCTTTATTTGTGGAGTCAAACCTGTAGATTGTGGACAGATCCTAGCTTTAAAAGCCTGGCTTTAAAATGTTGTTGATCTAAAACTTTGCAGGTTGGTTGCTGGAAACACTGCATGCAGAACCCATGTTTGACTCTAATGGGTTAGCCTGGGCACCTGACCATTTACCCCATGTGGACGAACTCTGATCTGACAGCCCTGGTTTATGGGATCCAGACATGGGGCCCAAATGAAGAAAGGCCTTTAAATTATATTGGGTATAAGTAAGTTGATCAGTAGCCCAGGGTCTGCAAACAGGAATTGCCGTTTCTGTCCCTGTAGCCACCTCCCATGCACATGCCTCTTTTGTAGACAAACAGGAGCCTGCTACTTGCATAAATGTAGGAATGGCTTTAGAGCTAGTGATTTCAGTGAGCAAAGGTTTACAGACTCAGTAGATGGAGTGCATTCAACCTGTGACAGCTGCTCCATTCATCTTGTAGCCCCTCCATGTGTCCTGTCTTCTGCTGCATTCCTCAGCAATCAGCTGTGACTTAACAGGGTACTCTCAGGGGTCCATTTGGAACTGGGCCAGAGCTGCTGTCAAGCATCTTGTTCCTGGGGGACCCAGGGCAAGAATTCCTTCCCGTGTAAAGTGGAGAGAGAATTCCTACCTCAGAGGTTTGATAAGAGGATTGGATGAGATGAGGTACTTGGTAATGGCAGTACTTTGTCTTTTGATCAATGCATCCCCTTGGGCAGCAAAGGCATACATTCAACACTGCAGTAGACTGCAGGGTAGAAGTTTTTTCAAATGGAGTTTTTTCCCGCTGCCCTGGGGCAGTGAAGAGGAGGAGGAAGAGGTCTGAGACTGTAACCACAGTTTAGGGACAGGGTTTAGCCTGGAGCCATAGTTTGGTAGAGATATTGGCCTGGCTGATCTGAACAGACCCCAGGCCACAAGGAGAAGCCTCCATCTTGTTGAATCCACAACACTGGGAACTTGGAGTGCAGGTTGCCGTGTCTTAGGCATGCCAGGATTCTGTGGTCGTCCAGAGCCTTCCCTTCTCCAGATGGCCATTGTTCGTCAGTGTCCTGGGGAGAGGCCATCATAGATTATATGTAGCTGAGTGGTCGGAGAGAGGAGCTGGAGGGAGCATTGGATATTTGGTGGAGTCTCAGGGGGTAAGAAAAGGGCTGTGTTAAAAAAAAAAAATGAGGGCTGGACATAGGTGGGCTTAGGCTGGTCTGCCCAGTGGCCTATACCACTGTGTTGTTAGAAAACCGAAGACACAGGCCTGTAGATCACCTGTCTTTACTCTACCCAGGGGCTGGTGATGGAAGCCAGGATGCCAAGCCCTGAAGTTCAGTTCTGACACCAACCTACTGAGTGATCTGAAAGAGGTCATGTCCTCTCACTGGGCCTCACTTTGTGCATCTATAAAACGAGATGAGGGGGTTGGCCTGGATATTCTCCAGAGTCTCTTCCTGCCTGGGAATTCTGATGTAGCCTTGTACTCCTGCCTAATACAGCTTAATGTCTTGGCCGCAGGTGGGCCAGCCGTGTAGAGCTGGGTGACTGTCAGTGGACCCTGAGCCAGGATTGAGTCAGTTACTGGACAAATCCACACCCAGCTGACCCTTCCAGCAATTCCAGTTTTTAGGCCCCAAGTCACAAGTAAATTGGTCAGCTTGAAAACCCAATCAGTGGGAGCTGCTGTGAATCTTGGGTTCTAGGCTCCAGCAATAATCACATCAACCACTCCCACAACAGGTAATGCTTACTCAGCACTTACTGACATGCCAAGTGTGGGAATAGTACTACATGTGCATTATTTTCAGTAACTCTCACAGCAGCTCTTTTTCTTGCCTAACTGACCTGGTTAGACCTTCCAGCACATTGTTGAATAGATGCAGTAAGAGAGGACATCCTTGTCTTGTTTCTGATCTTAGGGGGAAAACATTCAGTCTTTCACATTCAGTCTTTAAGTGTGATGTTAGCAGTGGGATTTTTGCAGATGCTCTTTATCAGGTGAGGAAGTTCCCTTCTGTTCCTAGTTTGTTGAGTGTTTTTTATCATGAATAGGCGTTGATGTGTTTTGTCAAATGCTTTTCTGTGTCTGTTGAGATGATCATGTGGTTTTTGTCATTTGTCTTTCTATTGATATGGTGTTTTTCAGGTATAAATCAAACTTGAATCCCTGGGATAAATCCCACTTGGTTGTGGTGTGTCATCCTTTTTATATGCTGCTTGCTTCAGTTTACTAATATTTTTGTTGAGAATTCTTATTCATAAGAGACATTGATCTATAGGGATTTTTTCCAGCTTTATTGAGGCATAATTGGCAAATAAATATGTAGTTTTCCTTCTCATCCTTCTCATGATGTCTTTGTCTGAATTTGGTATCAAGGTAACACAGCCTCACAGAATAAGTAGGGATGTGTTCCCTCCTCTTCAGTTTTTGGGAGAGTTTGTGAGGGTTGTATTAATTCTTCTTTAAATTTCTGGTAGAATTCACTTGTGAGACCATCTGGGCCTGGGCTTTTATTTGTGGGAAGCTTTTTGATTACTGATTCAATTTCTTTATTTGTTATAGGTCTATTCAGATTTTCTTTTTATTCTTAAGCCAGTTTTGGTAGTTTGTGTCTTCCTAGGAATTTGTCTACTTCATCTAAGTCATCTAATTTGTTGGCATACAGTTATTCATAGTATTCCCTATAATCCTTTTTATTACTCTAAGGTTGTTAGGAATATTTCTGCTTTCATTCCCAACTTTGATAATTTGGTCTTCTCTCTTTTTTTTTTTTTCTTGGTCAGTCTAGCCGAAAGTATGGCATTTTTGTTGATCTTTTCAAAGAACCAACTTTGGGTTCATGGATTTTCTCTATTATTTTTCTGTTCTCTATTTCATTAATTTCTGCTCTAATCTTTATTATCTTCTTCCTTCTGTTTTGCTTTAGCTTTGGGTGTAGTTTGCTTTTCTTTTTCTTAAAACCCTTTTTAAGGTGGAAGGTTAGGTTATTGATTTGGGATCTAAAGATCACGTACTTTTAACATTTTAATACATACTGTCAAATTGCCCTCCAATTTAGCCTCATCAGCAGTGTATGAGAGGTGCCTGTTTCCCACACAGGATGTTATCAGTCTTTTTACATTTGTCAATATGATGGTCAAATGTGGTATCTTGTTTTAGTTTGTTTCTCTGATTACTGATGGTGTTGAGCAAATTTCACGTGTTAGTTGGCCATTCGTATTTCTTCTGTAAATTACTTGTTAATAGTTTTACCCATTTTTCTATTAGTTTTTGAAATAAGTTTTTAGGAGTTTTTAATATTATGGATATTACTCCTTTATTATATATCATTTGCAAATATGATCTTCATGTGTCATGTGGCTTTTAATTTTACCTCTGGTTTCTTTGATGATACAGAAGTTTTATGTATTTAAGTCTGTCTTTTCCTTTATGACTTCAGGTTGTTTTGCACTTAGGAAGGTCTTCATCATCTCAAGATTGTAAAAATTTTCTTTTGTATTCTTTTCTTTTTTAAAAAAAAATTATTTATTTTTGGCTGCGTTGGGTCTTCGTTTCTGCGCACGGGCTTTCTCTAGTTGCGGTGAGCAGGGGCTACTCTTCGTTGTGGTGTGCAGGCTTCTCATCGCGGTAGCTTCTCTTGTTGTGGGGCACGGGCTCTAAGCGTGCGGGCTTCAGTAGTCGTGGCCCACGGGTTCTAGAGCGCAGGCTCAGTAGTTATGGCGCACAGGCTTAGTTGCTTCGCGGCATGTGGGATCTTCCCGGACCAGGGCTAGAACCCGTGTGCCCTGTGTTGGCAAGCAGATTCCTAACCACTGCGCCACCAGGAAAGCCCTGTATTCTTTTCTAAGCTGGTTCTTTAACATTTTAGTACTTGTCCCTGACAGTAAAAGATGAACAGAATCACTGTTCAACCCTCATATGTTGTAAGAAGCCTTGTATCATACCCACAGGACCCTTTGAGGTCCCGGACTCTTTTTTCAAATATATCACTTATGCTGGTGGCTTAGAATAGAAATGTGAAATTTTAGCTGCTTGTGATTATAGAGTTGTAATAATCTGTAGGCTTTGAAGTTCTAGGGAGTCAGGGGAGAAGGCGGAGTAATATTTATTGAACATCTCGTAGTACGACATAATGCTTATTGAACATCTGTTAGTGCTAAGCTGTGATAGGAATGTATATGTGTTATCTCATTTACCATGTAAAGAGAACACATTATTATCTCCACTTCTTAGAGGAAGAAATTGGAACTGGCTGCACTTAAAGAGGTCTTGATGCCAGAGAGGTATTGCTAGGAGTGCATGGCTGGCTGACTGCCCAGGTGGCCTATAGGGCAGCAGGCTTTCCACAGTCCAAGGTCTGGTTCTAGTGGGAGAGAGAAGGATGTACTTGGAACCAGCATTGCAGATCCAGAAATGCAGTCAGGGCTCCAAAACTGATCAGAGGGTCAGCTGACTCAGTAATAAAACTTATATACATGCTGGAATGCTAAATCTCTGCACTACTGCAAGATTGTAACTGTCAGGTGGCTTAGAATTCTCTGGCTGCTGGCAGCACTGTAAGGGAAGCCATAGTATAATCAGGCAGCTGCTAAGTCAGAAGTCACAGCAGGGAGGTGAGTTGTACTCTAACGTTGGATGGTGCCAGGCTGTCAGGCTGACGAACGCATCCCCACAGTGTTGCAGAACTCCTTCAGGGACCTTGGTCTGGTCCAGCGGTCAGGGTTCCTTTCTCCCTTGTACAGCCCTGGAAGGACACATCCAGCTCCAGCCTCCATCACTCCCCTATTTATTTCCTTGTGTCCTTTCTTCCTTCTTTTCTTCCTTTCCATCCAGACATCCAACTTTTTATTTCATGCCTATTATCATCAAGGACTCTCTTGCCTTATTTGCTTGTTTTATTTTATCCTCATTCCCACTTCCATTTCCCAACCCCACCATGGGCAGCGATTCTAAAGTGTTTAATGTGTATCTGTTTTTGCTCTTGCTAAATGGGAGCCACTGCTTCATATATATGCAATTTTTAATTTAAATTCAATTTTTTAGATTAACATACAGTAAAATTGGCCCTTTTTTGGTTTATAGTTCTATGAATTTATATACATGTGTGTATATATACATATATATAAAACTACCGCCATGATCCAGATGCAGAATAGTTCTGTCACCCCCCAAAATCCCCCTGTAGTCACATTTTCCTCTCACCCTTCACCCCTGTTAACCACTGATCATTACTGTTGTTTTGTCTTTTTGAGAAGGCCATATAAATGGATCATACAGTATATGTATATATGTATTTTTAACTTATGTAAATGGTATTTTTTATAGCTCATTTTGATTCTATTTTTTTTAACCCAGATCTGCTTTTTCTTTTTTTTTCAATTTTTAAAAATTTGACATAACTGCAAACTTACAGAAAAGTTGCTAGAATTATACAAAGAGTTTCTGGATATCCTCTGGATCCCCCTAAATTCCCCAAATGTTAACATTTTACTATATTTGCTTTTCCTTCTCTCTCTCCATGGTTGTGCCTGTGTGATATTCCAAATCATGCCCCTTTACCCCTAAAAACAAGGATTTTTTATATAACCATAGTATAATGATCAAATCAGGAAATCAACATTGAAAATTTTCTATTATCTCATCTACAGACCTTATGAAGATTTTGTCAGTTGTCCCAAGAATGTCCTTGTAGTAAAAGAAAATTGAAGAGCACGTATAATTTAACTGTATCATTAAACTGTATAACTTAACTCTGCTGATTCTCCTCAGCAGTCTGTCTTATGACCTTTAGCCTCTATTAAATTCTATTAAGAATGACTTTGCCTCTTAGAGTGTAAGGCCCGCACGCAAGTATTTATTCATATATTTACTTAGCAAATACATGTTGTAGACCTACTGTGTGTTAGGCACTGTGCTATATTGCAGACAAGGTTTAGAGGTTATGAAACGTGCCTGTGGCTTTTCAGAGGTGGAGCCGGGATTTGAATCCTGGTCTGTGACCTTTCCTACCATGCTGCTTCCCTTGAAAATTGCATTTGGTTCCTATAGAACTGTGTGTCCAATTTCTACATCTTTTCTAACAAATGGCCTAAGAAGGTACAGAGCAAAGTGTTCTCCCGCAGCATCCTGAGGAGGGGAAAGTAATCAGGAAAGGAATGGAGGTAAGTGTGGCTCTGGCCATCCTGGGCCTGGCAGGCCCAGGGCCTACCTGCTGCTGACTGACCCCAGGCAGAGAGTGCAGGACTCAGAGGGGACTGGGAGGCTGCCTCAGCCTGCAGAGGAAGGTCTTAAAATAACGCCCAGGCCTGTATCATCTAATCCTTCCTGAGAAGCTCAAATCATCCTTTCCAGAAGTGCTCTAGTTCTAAGGGGCGAGATATACAGCGCTATCATCCTGGGGCTAATTTCCAGGCAAGTTGGCCTCCCGAGCCTTTCCTGGTAGTGATAACTGTGGGTAGGCGCAGTTTTCACAAATTCCAGTGGAGGGAGGGCAGCCAGTCAGGAGAAGTGCTGGGTGAGGAGGAAATCTGCGTTTGGGCCGGAACCAAACAAAGCAGAAATCCCTCCTGGGACAGTTTTTCCCCAGAGGACAAACAGTTTTTCCCCTGTTTACTGGGCTTTAAAAGCCTTGATCCCTGGGCACTGCTTCTTGACCTCAGGCCTTGCATCTCTGTGGTTCCACTGCTGGTGGAAACCTTGGATCACCCCAGGACAGACATGTACTGTTATGCCCCGAGTTCTGGGGTCTCCCTGGGTTTCCCAGCGCTCTATCCTTGTTTCTACTGCCCCCTTGAATTCTGAGCCATGACCATGTATGTATAGAAATGCACTTGAGAAGGGTTTAGATCAGTGATGTCATATCAGGTTCACTTTTAGGCTCCTTGGATCAGTTGGTGGCTTACTGGAATCCCCACGGATTCTGAACCCTAGGATTCTGAGACAGAATCCCCATGGGCGCAGTGGAGGGAGAGTAGGGGGGCACGTGAGCTGTCATCTGTTGTCTGCTGTGTAGATGCATCCGTGAACATCAGAACCCTAAAGGATTAATAAGGAAAAGATAAGGACGGCTTTTTTGCAAATCCAGGAGCGTCCTTGAGGAAGCCTGTTAGTCTCTCTGGCCTTCAGTTTCCCTTATGTGTAACGCTGGGGCTGAAATATAATTCTCGAGGTCCCTCCAGCCCTGGTCTGCCAGGATTATCCACGGGTCTGTTTCAGGGTGGATCCTGACCCTTCGAGGTGATGGAATCTGACCTTGACTTTGCTCCCTTAGGTTTAGGCCTTGGTACCCTTGCTAACAGGATCCTGGACTGAGTGACCACCCAAGGCTTTTCTGGTGATCTTAATGACCCATTTTAGACTTTGAGATTTGGGGTTATTCTCTCAAGGAACAAGTGACATTTGGTGAAATGCCTGTTTGCTGTGGCAGTGTGAGGTTTAGGTGAGGAAATAGCAACATTTTCATTAGGAGGTTAGGCTGTCCACTGCCACACAGTCTCAAATTATAGGTCTAGAATCTGGAGGAAACGTATTTAAAATTGAGGGCAGGGGATGTGCCTGTAGATCATGAATCAGGTGCTATACCTGGAAACCAAAGGCATCTTTGGAGCCCGGAAAGGACAGTGTTCTTGCCCTTGGTCGCCTTGGGTGTAGTAGTGTACTTAGGACAGCAATCTAGGTTCTCAAGCATCACGTAGGCAAGATGGTTCCCTATTCTGCTAGTTCACGTTCTTACCTCGTAGTTGAATAAGTGCTGTGGGGTCACCACACATTTGTGCAGCCTGTTCTGCCAGAAACTGTCCGAAGTACAAAAAGGAATGGTGTACAACTCCTGCCCTCAAGGAGACGAGGGTCTGCTAGAAGAAGCAGGGAGGTAGACTGGCAGGGGGGGCTTGGATGCGTGCTTGTGAAGGTTGTGATGTTGATACGTAAAGGGTGTTTGTAGGCATCTGGAGAAGGGACCAGTTGGCTTGAGGGAGTTGGGGAAAGCTTTGAAGTTCAAAGTTTGAACTTTGAAGGACTGTTACCTTACCTACTTCACAAAGGTTTTTGAGGTAACTTATAAGAATACACACCATAAAAAGGGTCAACATAAATTAGAACAAGAGAAAGAGAACACGTGGCTTAAAAAGTTAAGATTCGGGAAGAGTTAAAATGTAGATTATTCAAGCGCTGCAGCCCAGAATAGCTATGACATCTGTCCCTTTGCAAAAGCCAAAAGTGAAACATCGTCAGAGAGCAGCCATACACAGTAAGTTGTTTTTCTTGGTGCCTCACTCTTAAAGAGCTTCATGGGGGTGGGAGGGAGGTGGTGGTGAACAGGTGAGCCTGTAAACCAGCGTTTCTCAAAATATACTCTAGGGACCTGCATTAAAGCTACATAGAGTACTTGTAAAAAGGCAGAGTCCGGGACCCCAGCCCCAGACTTAGCACATCAAAAGCTCTGGGGAGGAGGATCCAAGAACCTGCAGTTTTACACGCTTCCCCAGATAATTCTTTGTGTACTCCACAATTTGAGAACCCCTGCAATAGATGGAAACCTCAACAGTATCTTGAAAGCAAATTCAATAAAGCGAGTGAGGGTGCTTGGCCCTTGTTTGAAGGCTGGGTGAGAATTTAATGGGAGCGAGAGCAGTGCACGAGAAAAGGCAGTTCCCCTGAGGTTCATTCCTCGCCGGGTCACTTGCAGGTCATATTTTGGAAGACCTACACAGTGGGGCAGTCCAGGCACACAGTCCAGGCAGGGCCGCGCCTCAGCACAGAGATGGACAGAGGAACAGCTGGCCCCACTATGCCTGATTGGTCCAGCTTCCCCTTGGCCACCTGGGCTCTGCTCTGCAGCCTTCCTCTGGCAGGCTCTTTTATTTTTTGAGCAAATACTTTGTTTTTCTCTGTGCCCCCAAATGCAGGGTTCTGAGACCACAAATGTGCTCTGCTTCCTGTTGAAAAAGTTTTTCCCCCCAGGGTCTAACAGTGGCTTGGATGGTGAGTTGGCAGAAAGAACAGTGGGTGTTGAAATTGTACTCTGCACGCACTGTACCCAAGGCATATCAAGTCAGCCTTTGGAATAGATTATTCCTGTTTTCTGGTCACGGAGTTGTATGTTTTGAAGTCTTTATTTTGGAAGGCACTTCTTTATTGAGAAAGGGATGAAGGAGGGGTCACAATTGTTGTCCTTGGGTTATATTTTTAAATATTTATTGTTCAGTTTTAAAGATATACCGAAAGGTATAAAGAAAAATACCCTGAACATCTGGTTTAAGAAATAAATCATTTCCAGTACTTTTGAAGCCTTTGTGATTTAGATTTTAAAACCCAATAAGACATGGTTAACGTGAGCCTTGAGCAGTCCCATCTGGTGGCTCTCTGTCCTGTGCTCCTCCATCAGGTTTTCTCGAGGTTTATTGAAATCCTCTTGGTTGCTTGTGTTGGTGGCAGGGAGAATAGCTGTGCACCATTCACTCAGCTCAGATTTGTTGGCGTACTCCGTGTCCATGGCAGCCAAGTGGACACTCACATCTCTTCTCCCAGAGAGGAGCTGAGGGGCCCAGTGGAGTCAGCTGCTTCTCTGCAAAGCTTTTCTTGACTCTGTTCCCTGGCCCCGGAGTTGACTCCCCTTCCTTTGTGCCATTTCAGCTGTTCTCACCACTGTCACCCTCACCATCATTGTTTGTTTTGCTGGTCTCCCCACTGCCAAGAGCAAACACCTCTTCTTAACCCAACCCCACTGCTGCATGCCTGGCACCAACTGGCATGTGGTGTGTGCTAACCAGGTGCATGGTTGAATGGATGTGGTGCTATGAGTGTTTAAAGAAGGCGGAGGAAAAGTAAGAACCAACCTTGAGTGGTCTGAGAAGGCTTCCTAGGGGAGGTGATGTTTGAGCTGAGGCCAGGCAGCTGTTGGATTGGTGATAAGGAAGTCCTTGGAGAATTCTGGAGAGCTTCTCTTCCCTGAAGGACTGGGGAGAAGATTTGGGATGAGCCCCGTGCAGTAGATGGTGCTTCTCATTTTTAGTGTAAGGGGTTACAAGGGGCATCATGAGTTGGTGGGACCACTGCAGACAACTGTCATTCCCAAGCCTGGGGATTTAGTAGTGCCTGGCTTGGCTTCCAGCATACATCTGGCCGTTGGAAGACTGGTACAGAGAAAAACGGCTCACCCACAAGAGCCTGAGGAACAACACTGTAGTGGGGCTGAGGGGTGGGCAGTGGGAGGGATGGCTTGAAGGGGGGCTATGCCATACTGTTAGGTCTGAGGCTTGACCAAGGAAGAGATTTCAACACCTCAGCTTGTTGAACCACAAAGCTCTGGGCATTGTCTAGTTCCCAGATCAGTGAAATTCATTGCTCAAGAAAAAAAGTTTTTGAAAACTTGGAGACCTGACCCATGGCTGCAAGTAAGGGTTTTTTTAAAAAATTAAATTCAAAAAGATAAATCCAGCATCAAAATCCACTGTGATCATTTCATAAAAGAAAGGGGATTTTAACATTTAAAGAGTAAGAAGCACTTCATCTTGGAAGAATGGGCATTCTGATATATTGATTACATTGAGCTTAATGAAGGACCACTTACATTATCTTTGACCATCTTGTCTCAGGCTCATGAAACATTGTCACCACTCCACAATAGGCCAGGGACTGTCTTGACCCATTGGCTGGTCAGTTGGGAAGCAGTGGCTAGATGTTCCAGCCTCTGGCTGAGACTAGAGGAATGAACGAGTGGTTCAGCCAGCATGGAAGTGAGGCAGGGAGTCTGTGCTGGGCTGGCTCTGGATTCACAGGACTTTTGATGGAGGGGCATATGTGTGTTGGGTTTGCCATGCTGGGCGAGGGAGCAGTGGAATCTGTCTGAGTTGAGTTCACACATTGAAGTTATTGAGCGACTTACATGCAAGACTGTGACCTAGACTCCCAGCTGAGAGGCCCACGTGGCAGGGCTTTAGTGGGGGGAGCCGAGGACAGGCTCACATCTGCTCATCTGCTTACGTAACCCTGCTTCCCAGCTCTTAGAGCCAAGAAAACACACAAGCTGGCCCAGCAGGGCCGAGGGCTTGTGGTAGCACGCGCCACGCGCTGCACAGCAAGGGGGCCTTGGCTCGGCCCGAGGACCATCAGGAAGCCTCAGCCCTCTGCTTCCTCCCCCACGCCTCTCCCGAGGCCCCCGCGGTGGCTCTGAGACCTGCTGGCAGGTCTGTGTAGTTCTAGGCAGAGCTGGTCACTGCCCTCTTGGAGTCTGAGCTCTTTGGACTTTCTAATTAGGGCAAAGCCAGGTGTGCCACGAAGGATGTCCCCTGCCTCGTGGCAGGAGGTGTGCCAGGCATGCAGGGAGGCCTCCCGGCTAGCGCCGGCCCCAGGAAAGCATTCAGCCCCGGGTCTGGGGCCACCACAGCTGCCAAGCACTGACCCATCTCAGGGGTGTGAACTGGGGGGGTTCTCAGAGCGGTGGCAGCTTCAAGGAGAGAAGGCAGTTTTTGAAAAGAATTGCCAGATTGGGCAAGAAGGACAAGATGGGGGTCAGGGTGCCCTAGATGTGTGGGAGACAGGGCAGGGTTGTGAGAGGGCACAGGGAGGAGTAGGGGAGTGAGAAAGAGGCTGTTCAGTGATCAAGGTCTGCGCGGAGCCACTGGGGCAGCAAGTCCCTCGGACAGCCTTGAACCAGGGTAGTTTTCACGTGGGTCCTGCCACGCTCAGCAGGGGGCTCCTTGAAGTCAGGAACTGTCCTGTCCATCCCATCACCTCCCACCTCCCTGACCTGGCACACCACCTGGCACACAGTAGGTGTCCAGAAAGTATTGATTGAAATGAATTGAAAGTGGCCTTGACACACCACAGAAAACGTTTACGTTAAACAAACTCTTCAGAAAAGACTCTGGCTTGATGGTTGAGTAGGCTCCCGTGGATGGACGGTCACATGCTGTTAACCCCTATGCGGGGGCTGAAGGAAGAGGAGGGGGATGGAAGATGGACCACCCAGGTTATCAGCTCCCATAATTCGGTAGACAGTGTTATCAGTTGCTGAAGGAACTCTGGAGCAGAAGAGGATTGGCCATAGGTGGTGGCGGTGGTGGTGAGGTTAAATAAGTGTTCATGTGAGTTCCAATCCCTGCAGTTTGCAAATGGAATCCAGTATCCTGAGAGTGGCTGGTAGTCGCCCAAAGATCATCCAACAAGTCACTTTATAGAGCTGAACTAGGACCCAGGCAGCCTTTCTCCTGACCAGGAAACTCTACTTCAGGACCATCTTTCCGGAACTGCTGAAGGGGCGAAATTAAGACGCTTCTAGCCTGCAGGTGTCTGCTCCAGGGAGGGTGGGCAGACCAAGTGTGAATTCCTGTTCTCTGGGCTGGTTTCAGAAGTTGTGAGAAGTTTGGTAGAGTGACAGTCCAGATGCCTCTTGGGTTCCCCAAAATGGAGTTATGTTTAGCAGCATCTTCAGAACCAAAGGTGGGGCAGGCTGGGGATGGGGTGCAGATGTCGTGGGGCTTTCTGAAGTGAGAAGAGCCCAATGACAGATCTTCTTTTCATGTTTTTCACAAGTGCCCTGTGCAGCAGGGTCTCCCAGAAGGCTTTGCCCAGGCTTGGGGACTAGAGCAACCCAGGCCTGCTGGACCCTGTGGGAAAGGGCTCCCTCCATGAAAGACCCAAGGCTTGTGAAGATGGGCGGTCCGGCTCCCCTCTGCCCATCTTGCCCAATAAGAATCCCTTGGGCTCCTTGTTATTTACGTGGGTCCTTCCCAAGATCTACCGAGTCAGGTTCTCTAGGGGAGAGGCCTGAGATTCCATATTTTTACTGATTACTTCACATGATTCTGATGATAGAATGTGTTCACACTCCTCACATTTTTCTGTAGAGACAATGGCCAGGCAGACCCCTTACTTGGTTCTGGGACATAGTACCTACTCACCTGAGGGCACCCTGGGAGGTTGGAGCTGGGTCAGCAGGCAGTCATGTCAGGGACTGATCTGTGAGGCCTCTGTTCCTCCAGAGACCGAGGTGCACGGCCAGGCAGAGACTAGGGCTTTTGATCCCTGAAGACCCCCTTCCTGCCGCACGGGGTCTGCCGTCTGAGCTCTGTGGGAACGAGGAGAGCAAAAGGACAAGGCCAGACTGGGCCTTCGATTTTAAGATCCTAGTCTCTCAATGACGTTAGAGGAAAGAGGGAAGAGCGTCTCTGGCAAAGGGAAAAGTGTGGGCATAGGCACAGTTTATAGGAACGAGAAGGAGAGTAGAGCTGAGACTGAAGGGCCTTGTTGCCAAGCTAAGAGGCTTAGCCCTACCTTGTCCAAGGCTATAGCCTTAGAGCCATCAGAGGGTTTTAGCAGGAAAGTGATAGGATCAGAGCTGTGTCTCAGAAGAAAATGAACTTATGTGAGTGGGTGCTGTGATGATAGAACTGGGTCAGCATCAGAGGGAGGGAAGGTGTGAGGAGTCCTGGGGATCCAGGAGAGGGGAGAGGAGGAGGAGATGCAGGTCCATACCTGCTGACAGGCAAGGGGAGCGAGAGTCACAGCTTCCTTTTCTTGGGCTGCCTCATTTCAGGAGGGTGAGTGATCCCTGAAGACAAGAGGGGCTTGGAGAGCTACATACTATTGACAAACAAACAGGGCGACAGAGGGCTGCACACTGGACCCTGGGTGGTTCTCACCAGCATGTTTCAGGTGAACTTGCTCTGAGTTTGTGGTCTGGGTCTGGCTTCTGTTCCGTAGTGTTTAGTTTCCTTCCTTTGTTCCTGTGGATAGTTTACTCCATAGGTAAAGCTGGTTATGCTAGAGTAACGGTTCCTAAAGTATGTTCCCTGATAGAATGATTCTATGGCCAAATAAGTTTAGGAAGTGGTGGGATAGATAAAGTGAACTTCTTGACTGCACAGCTTCTCAGAGCTTTTGGTATGCATTATGACTTTCCAGAAGCAAGAGTTAGTATGCAGCGTTCCCAAACTTATTTGACCAGGGGACGTGTTCTTCCATTGAGCATCTCACTGGGACTAGTGTCTCCTGGAACCCACTTTGAGAAAGTCTGGCCTACAGGGAATACTGGGGACCTGGGTTCAAGTGTTGACTCTGTTCCCAATTCCCTGTGTGTCCCTGGGCTAGTCATCTTTCTCCTGCCCTCCCCATGTGTGCTGTGGCAGGGGTGGTCGTCAGACTTGGAGGAGTGAGGTCCTCTCTCAGCTCCACCTGTTTCTACTTAGGAGACGGGGACTTTCATGCCTGTATCTGGATCTTCACCCTTGCCTTTTCCTCTACTCCTAACCTGCCACTACCTCACAAGCCGCCATCCACGTCTCATCAATTTGTCTTCTGAGCCCAGAGCTCTCTTACTAACTTAGTTCTCTCATTTCGAGCCATGTTCTTCTAGGCCAGAAACTTTGGAGTTGCCCCTGACTTTTCCTCCCTTCTTCATCCCCTGCTTATTCTAAGCACTCTTCTTTGATGTTTGTTCTGGCTGTTTCTTCTCTCTGCTTCCCCTTAGTTCCTCCAGTCCCTCCCCGTCAAGTTTGTTTCATCTGTGCATCACTTCCATTCCTGAGATATGGGTCACTCATGCCACTCTCTGCTGCCTTGTAATTTCAGGCTCATTTCCTCCACAGGGGCCCCCCCAACACACATGCGCACTTTCCCCCGACTAGGTTAGGTTCAGAGAGATGATGTAAGTCATTTGTCCAAGGCCACACAGCTGGGAAGTGGCAGAGTTTCAACCTCAGGATTTCTGACAAAGTGCTTCCTCAGCCGTGCTCTCTGATCCTTACTACAGCTTGTCAGGAAGTCTGAGCAGGAATTACTCCATTTCCATTTTTCAGTTGAGCAACATAGAGTCTGAGAGGAGTGGGTCCTAGGAAGGTGAAGTGCTTCAGAGGGTGACCAGCTGTCTGAGTTTGCCTGATACTGAAGGGTTTCCTGGGATGGTCAGTCACGCTAGTTCCGGACACGGTACCCAGTGCTGGGCCTGAGTGCCTTTTCCACAGCCACACTGCCTCCCAGGAGGAGATGCTTCCAGCGGTAGCAGCCTGGCCACCTGCAGAGTCCTGTGGCCTGATATCTTCTCCTTCCCTCCACCTCTCTAGTCGGCCCCATGCTGATTGAGTTTAACATACCTGTGGACCTGAAGCTTGTGGAGGAACAGAACCCGAAGGTGAAGGTGGGTGGCCGCTATACCCCCAAGGACTGCATCTCTCCTCACAAGGTGGCCATCATCATTCCGTTCCGCAACCGGCAGGAACACCTCAAGTACTGGCTGTATTATTTGCACCCAATCCTACAGCGTCAGCAGTTGGACTATGGCATCTATGTTATCAACCAGGTGAGGTCTGGGAAGATGGAGGGAGGGAGGGAAGGAGCGTACACGTGTGTGCATGTGCGTGTGTGTGTGTGTGTGTGCGCGCATGCACGTGCTTGTGTACTCAAATATGTGAGTAATGAGGGGTGAAGGAATGGAAGTGATTTTTTAGACATCTGGCATTTTGCAACTCCACTACCACCACCACCACCCTCCTTATCTTGGTGCAAATGAGCTAAATGCCATACAGTGTTGTTTTGGTTTTTTTTTTTTTCCCAAGAGTATAACTTTGGTATTTCAAGTTTATCCTGAATACCTAAATTCCTATCTTTAGACTATAATCTCCCAGCTGGAATAACACATCTAACTTATCTATATACCAAATTCCCTTGAAATTCATCTGAAGAGACAGGATGCATTTCCATTTCTAAAAGGTCCAGTGTCCATTTCATTTCAAGATAAACTCTGGGTCTGCTTGTAGTAAGTTAGCTTGAGTAGTAAGATTACTAGCAGTTGACAGCTTCTATCAAAGTTGAGGGACTTGGTGGGCCTTCCTTGGACCAGAAGACTTGCTTAAGAAAAACCCTGCCATCAAGGAACACTTGTCTGATGCCAGTGAGCACGTGTTGACCATGGCAAGATTCAGGAGCCCGTTATTAAAGCAATGGCAGTGAGCGCCTGGAAGAGGAAGCCACCAGCACCAGGGGCCAGCAGAGATTACGAGGAACAGGCCACGCCAGCTGCATCTCCTTTCCCTCTTTGACAGTTGTTTTACCAGTAGATGAATGATACACTGTAGACACCGTGTCAGATCTTATTCATCAAGGCATCTGGTGGCCTCCCACAAATCTGCCTGAGCAGAGGAGAGACAGCTGTGGTCTGGATGGCATATAAACTAGATTAAAATATATACTTGGGTAAAGAGTGTAAAAGATAGTTAGTGATGATGCCAAGTTTTTGAATTTAGGTGACTGTGGTCAAGGAAGACTTGGTGTGGGCGCCCGGGGGGAGAAGGCGAATGTATAGAAAGCTGGTATTTTAGGTGAATGTGAGATTTCCCTTCAATTATAAAGTCAAAACAAATATTGGACCAGTGAAATTTAGCCACTATCTTAAATTCCTACGACGTGTTTATATAGATATTCCCCACGTTTCCAATAACAGATTTCCAAACGTCCTATACCAGCTCTCTCCTCCTGCCCCCCCCAGTCCAAGCTGGCAGAACAACTAAGCAAGCCAGCTTGGACCAGTGGCCCTGCTGTGCCGGCTAACACTGGACACTGCCTAAGATGGGGCTTCTCCCAAAGTGTGCTTTCCGAAATGGAGATCTGAGGCCAAATGCATCTGAGGAATGCTGGACTGAACAACATGAAGCAGGTTTCATTCCTGCAGAGCCTTCAGTGTACTGGTGTACATTACAGCCTCCAGAAGGACTCCGCACATAGTGTTTCCTGAGCTCATCTGACTGGAGAGCCGTTTTCCAAGAACCATCTCAAATGAAGAGTGTTCCGTGAATTGAACGTTGGGGAAAGCAGGCCTACATTAACACCTCCTCCCCTCCCACCTCCTTACTTTCCCTAGGATACTGAGAAACACCCCCAATTCCTATCTTTTCCCACATGTATCTCAGCATCGGAAGTATTTTATTTTTCATTTTTCAAACATTTACGTCTTTTTTTTTTCTTCTTTATGCAGGTTTTTAATTGTAAAATACGATATGCCTACTGAGAAGTGCACAGAACAATACTGTCAATGTGACAAATAAAAAGAGAATACTTACATAACCACTACTCAAATCTGAAAGTATTGATACTTGTCAGCATCTCAGAAACCTCCCATCTCCTTTTCTCATCACAAGCTCCTTCCCTCTTCCCGGTTAAACACCATCCTCATTTCTTGACAATCATTTCCTTTAACCTGCATGCATCCCTAACAAAACAGTTTAGTTCTGTCAACATCTAACTTTATTATTATTATTTTTTTCACACACACACTATTTTATTTTTACAAGAGAAATAAACTGACACCAAGCGTTGTAACATTTACGTCTTTTTTTCCTCTAGTCTTGTCAGTATCATCGTCTCTCCCCCACCCCATCCCCCCTACCCCTGCCCCAGTTCGTGTCTTTTTGCTTCTTCATCTTTTCCTTCTCTTCCAAGGGTTAACTTTTCACCTTTGGTGAATAATTTCCTCTTTATCTCCCTCTCCGCCAGTTAATCTAATTTCTTCTGCTCCAGCTCTGCCCTGATTATTTCTTTGGGAAAATATGATCTGACTTTCAGGTAACCAAGTCATAAAGAAACTTGAAGTCTGCTCTACCTTTCCAGTGAAGAATATCTTGTGTGGTATCTATAAAGAACCCATAATAAAGTGATGATAGGAAACCTAAACCTTGAAAAGAAAGAGGTGGGAGGGGAAACGTTTGGAGCGGGCCCCGTCTACAAATTAGGACCTTCCTGTGTTCTCTGTTTTACTGTTATAGTAAGAGAAAGGGAGTTCATAGCATCTGGCTTGGGCTTTTTGTACCATTTGTTGAGCAAATAGGCTTCTCAGTGTCTTCCTGTCTCAGACACCCTGCTGTCATTTTGATGCTTCATTTACCACCACCCCCAACACATACCCCATTTAAGATGAGAAAGTGCTTAAAATAGGACGGGCCCCTGAGACATCTAGTCCAGGGCTTCTCAGACAGGTTTTTAAGAACAGAACCTCTTCCTGCCACTTGAAAATCCTCCACAGCCCCCATCCACAGTGGGTCACAATGGTGCTATTCTACTTGAAGTGGGGGCCATGTCCCCATCTATGTCCCCTGACTTCCCCTTCAGTCTTTGCTGGGATTCATGTGTACCCCTAAGGCCAGATAGTGTGAAAACTGTTCTATTTTGCAGGTGAGGAAACTGAGGCTCAGAGAGGGGAAGTGACGGGTAGGAAGCCACATAAGCCACAGTAGGGCTGCAGATCAGAGCCCACTCCGCGTCTCCTAGTGCCCTCTCAGTGCATCAGCACTAACTCCCTCCTCAAGGCCATTTAGTCCCTCCTTCTCAAAGCTGGGTGTCCAGGGCTGGGAGTGAGCACCAGGCTCAGGCTGCCTGGGTTCCGGCTCTGCTACTTGCCAGCTCAGTGACCTTGAGCTTGAGTCCTTCACACCTCGGTTTCCTCAGTAGTGGGAGGGCAAGGTTTTAGTCCTTAGCATGCAGGGCTGTGACGCACCTGGCACACAGTGAACCCTTGGTAAACATTAGCTGATTTGAGTTCCTTCTCCTCCCCGCCCCATCCCATCCCCTTCTTCCTGCCTATTTTCTCTGCCCAGGACTGTGGTGATAAACTCTTTACTGCTCTCTCCCCGCCTCCTGCTTCACCCCCACTCAATACCAGCGTTGAGACCCTCCCTCCCACTTGTGTGGCCTCCGTGGGGTCAGATAGTGGACTTAGGGACCACAGCAAGCCCACCAGCTTCTTCAGAGAAGGGTTGTGTCTCAAGCTCCACACACAGGGGTGAGCTTTCCTGGGCTTTTGTGGCTCCTACCCTGTCCATACTAAGCTATTAACCACTTTCGTTTGGTTTAGTTCCCTCCAATCACCGTAATAACTTCCATCTCACAATAAGCGTGGTAGAGGTGGGTGGTATGCTTTACCGGTTGAGTAAACCTGGAGAAGCAGCAGCATTGCTGTTGGTTCTCAGTGTCCAGCTCTCTTCCTGCCCTAGCCAGCTGGCATCTGAACATCCCTTTAGGGTTCTGACAGGTCCAGCCTCTCGGAGCCAAGGGTGCTTCTCTGAGGCACAGGTGTCCTGCCCAAGGTCCAGCACTGGGACCTTGGTGCGGAGGAGGACATCAAGAGGTCGTAGCAGATGGGAGGTGGGGTGCACACTACACTTCTTCATACTTTAATTGGGAAAGGAAACCATAAAACCACCAAAGGTAAGGGGAAGGCAGGTTGTCACCCTGGCAGCACTAGCCCTAAATAAGAAATACAGGATGTTTGTGGGATTAGCCGCCATGGGAATTAACAAACAGGTGAGGAATGCAGGCCCAGCTGGCCAGGTGGGCTCGTAATAACCGTGGCAGCCCTTTGCCCCAGAAGCAGTGCCCAGGATCTGTCTCTCTGGTTCTGTTTGTATATCCCCTGGTGCCTCTGATCTCACTCAGCTGCCTACAATTTTTCTAGTTCTGGCTGTGTCATGCCCTCTCTAAACTCTTCAGTATGTCCCTGCCGTCCACAGGCGAGGGTCTAAAGGGCCTGAAGGCCTGAGCTTGGCATCTGAGGGAGGCCCTCTGCAGCCCACCCCTGACCGACCTCCGGCCACCTCCTCTCAGGCCTCCTTCACACCTTTAGGCCACAGCCACGCTGGACTCGCCACCATCCCCGAGACACGCCCAGCTGCCCTCCTGCACCTTTGCTTATGCTGCACCGTCCACCTTCCCCCTGCATGCCTCCCCTTCCCTCCCCTGGTTGCTCTCTTTCTGGCCACTATGAGAGGCCCTCCCCAGCCTTATTAGCTCTGTGAAAGCCTGGAGTGGAGCCGACTTCTCCATCCGAGCTGTCCCAGGCCACATTGTGCTTTCTAGTGAGGCGGGGAGAGTGGAGGGATGATTCCCTGTGTGCGTGCTCTCCCCGCCCAGCGGCCCCTAGACCCTCAGGTCTGACTTGCTCGTCTCCCTGACCACGCAGCTCCGTGCACGGTCCACCGCAGGGTCAGTGTTTGGAGCACGGAGTTGCTTCCTATGGCTCCTGCCCTTTCACCTACACCTGCTCTCAGGACCCTTTGCTCTGGGTTCTCTGGAGAGGTCTGTGTCTCTTAGAAGTCAAGCCTCCTTTCCCCTCCAGGCCAGGTCATGACCCTTGGGAACTTGCACAGCCTTCTCCCTCCACTCCCTCCCCCAAGCCTCTCCCCAAAGCTTCCTGTCCCTGGTGGACCAGGGGTGACCTCCCTTTTCAGGAAAAATGCAGAGAACCTACTCTAGGCCCTGTGGTGTTTGATGGTCATAAAAGTTTATGGTCTCTGGGACTGAACCTCTTTCACGGTCTCACTTTGAATTTTGACCCTAACAGCCCCTCAGTGAGGCAATGGCTACCCCCACCATCCCTGCTGAGGGAAGGCTTCCGGAGGTGAGCAGCTTGCTGGGGGTCCCATGACGGCTGGGTGGCAGAGCTAAGATTTGGACAGAAATCACCTGAGGCCTAAGTAATGCCTCACCTTGCCACGTGTATTCCCCTTACTGGGGAACAGCTCCACATCCACTTGGCAACGCCCCCATGAGTGCCACTGGGTCACGAGAGGGGGGCAGCAGCTTTGGAGTAGCAGCCTCAGAACCTTCTGGAAGGCTTGCGCAATTGTCATGCTTACAGGTAAAACCTGACCTGAAAGGGGGCCCCAGCTCGCACCTGAGGAGTCTCCGTCTACCTTTGGAATTTTTTCCCTCTTCCTTTTCATCTGTGCACAGTCGTGAGGTGATTCTAGGCTGCTTGTCTGGGACCAAGTGTGGGCAGGTTTGGAGACCACCCTTTGCACGCTCAGTGAGTGAGAGCATCTGTCACCACCCCTCAGCAGCTTACCCTCTGTCACTGGGCCAGGCAGCTGGTTCCTAAATGAGGCCAAGACAAATAAGAGTGAAGCAGGCCCGTGAGGACAGCTGCCTGGTCCTGAGGCCCCCCTGGTTTGGTTTCATCTTGATTGTGTCTATTTACCATCACCCCGCCCTGCCTTCCATTTCCTGCCCGAGCTGGCAGCACCCAGATTGATGTGTGCAGGAGTGGGGCTCGGAAGGGGTGAGGCCAGTCCTGTTCTGTAGCACCCCCTGCTGCGGATATCTGTACCCTACCACTGCTTGCGAGCTGCCCCAGTGATTGGTCATTTCCTTTACTGTGTGTTTTCCCCTCTCTCTGTCGTGTGGCTCGCTCCAGTCTCCTGGGGAATGTGTAGAAGCACTTACAGGTACTCGCAGAGCTGGGGAATTGCCTCCCTGGGCATTGTTCTGGGAAATGTCATTTTCTCTGTTCACCGTTGACTTTGTGACAGGGTATGACAGCTTCTTAGGAATTTGCCTTTGCCCTGGAACAAGGGTGGTCACAGCCTGGACATTTGCCTCTCCGCCTTACATCTCTCCCTTGCAGCCATCTTTGTCTCTTTGTTCTTTTTCTTTTTTTTTCCTTCTAGTGGGGGCCTTTTGCTTTTATTTGTTAATCCTGTTTGTAGCAAAGCAAGCTGAAGGAGGACCTCCTCTCTGTGATCTGCTTCTTGCTCTCCACCTACTTCCTCTTCTGTGCCCTTCACCTCCTAGAGAGAGAAAGAAAGAGAGGAATGCCGACCTAACCACTGCTGTGACCGCTGCTGCTGCTGCCACCACCGCTGCCACCCTGGTAATGTCCACGTGCCCCCCAATCCAACCCAGAGCCCAGGCCCTGCTGGTCAGGGGGAAGCTGTGTAAATAATCCCGAGAGCGTGCCGTCTCGAGCCCTGGGGTCTCCCGGGCAAGGCCACGGCCTCTGTGGGCTCACTCAGAAATGCTGAGGCTGGTGGGAGCCAGCCTGTTGTGCAGAGGTCGAAGAGACTTTGCCTTAAAATCAAGCCACAGTTGTGCTCATACTGTATGTGTATATACTTTTGTATCTTGCTTTTTTTCTTAAATTCTGTATCATCAGCATCTTCCCATGTTATTTCATAGTCTTCATAATCATCACTTTCCATGCCTTCATAGTAGTTGAACATGTAGTGCTACCGTAATTAACACAGACGTTCCTATATTAGAAGACATTTAGATAATTTCCACTTTCTCACTAGTGTGAATAATACTGTAATGAACATCTTTCAGTCTGCAGCTTATTCTGTGTTTGCTTCTTCCACATTTAGATTCATTTCCCCAGGCTAGATTTCAGATACGAACGAGACTATGGGTTCAGAAATGGTTTAAACATTTTTCTGTAACATTGTAACATAAGTGGCCAAATTGCTTTCTGAAAAAGAAGCCTTTATTTTCTAAGTGTTTTTCTGCAGAAAATATCGTCTCAGTGCCTTGGGGCCTGGGAGAGAGGCAGGCATCCTGCTGTGGCTGCTGTTGAGCTGGGGTTTTAAAACTGTTCTCTGTGTTTACCTTGCCCAGAATCCCTGCTAAGCTGTTCTATTAGCTCAGTCCTCTCTGAAGGAACCTTATGGCTCTGACCTGTGTTCTAGTCCAGGAGTGGCCAAGGATGTGCTCACTCTTGTGACTAATTACTTTGGCAAATAGAGAACCACCCCCTCAGCACCCTGAACCTGAAAGGGCCCGTTTCCTTCGCTTGCTGGGAGAAGAGATTAAGTCTCAGATCAGGTTTTACTGAGGGCCCTGTCCAAGCTCAGGGCTACCATATTATTATGGTTCAAAGCCAGAGACCCAACTGTTGTGAAATCATGGGTGAGTGGATATTTGCCCTCCACAAACTCAGCAATTGTATAATCCCAGTAATTCTCTGGAGATCACCTCTCAGCCAGCCTGTCTACCATCCCAAGGCCTGCAGGTCAGTCCTGCCGCAGGGCTGCCCAGCCAGAGCTTCGTCTGCTTTCCTACCACCCATTCGGCCTAGGTCTTTCCTTTTGGCGTCTGAGTGGGCACAGAAAAGTAGGAAAGAGGGTATTTCTGCAAACATTTGCACTGCCTGCAGACCTGCCTCTGGATCTGTGGGCTTGAGAGCCTGTGGGTTACTGTCGGTATTGCGGGGGTGGCTTTGTGATGGGCAGGGCATGTGTACAGAAGCAAAATTGTCTCTCCCATCACATAGAAATTCTGATTCTTTGAGACTCTGGGCTTCCGGTTGATGTTTCCAACCTCACTGCTGCTGTGTCTCTTGGTGGAGGAGGGGCCAGGTATAGTCAGCCCCCAAGCCATCATGGTCGGGGGATATGTGTGCTGGTGTACACACTGGGGCCTGACATCCAGGGAAGCCAGGGTGGTTTGGTGGATCTTCTAGAGACTGTTAGATCTTGGACAGTTGGGGCTGTGGTTTTCTGTAGTTGGTCATGTGTCCCCTGTTGCAATCAGGGAAAGGCTGCTCTTGCCTTAACCACAGGATTTGCCTGGGGATTAGACCAGATTCTGGTACCTTTCCTGAAAGCCCCACAAAGGCTGCTTGCAGGTGCAGTTCACAGGCCGAGGGAGCAGGTGAGGCATGAAATGGGGAAGTGGAATCCTTGCCTTAGCCCTTCCGGGGAGGCATTCTCTGCTTGCCCAATGCCATTGCCTCGTCTCCGATGTCTCTCACATGAATCATGCAACAGCTTCCAAACTGATCTTGCTGCCCTCATTTGGGGAGTAGGGCACAAATCCCTCCTTGACGCACAAAGCATAATTCTTGTTTAAAACCTCAAGGGCTCCTGAATAAAAGATGAAACCTTGAGTATTTTAGCAGAGTTCCCAGCCTCCCTCTCCCCCACCATGTTTTGGTCCACGTCCACCTTCATGTCTTATTCTGGCTTTCCCAGTCTGTATTTCTTGTAGTTCCTTGAATGCTCTCTTTTCCTCACAGCCTTTACAAATGCTGCTCGCTCTTCTAGGAAGATTCTTCTCATGCCTCCCAACTAAACTTGGCTAACTTCTTTGAGGCCTTCTCTGATTTTCTAGAATTGGGTTTGTGTTTCCACCTCCACTTCTCCATATGTGGGCTCCAGAGCTCCTTCTCTTCCCTCCCGGGTAACTGTCCACCCTAAAGAGCTCATCACCCCATAACAATTGCCTGTTTAACTTGGAACTCCTCAAAAGCAAGGCTTGTGTCTTTTCTTTTTCTGTATCCCTACTGCTAAGCATGGACTAGACACCCAATAAAGGGCAAGAATGATATATGAGAAAGAGGGAGGAACAGGACCCTCTGATCCTCTCCTGTCTCTGGAGCTGGCTTTTCTTTTCTTTCTTATTTGATAATCACTTAATTGAGATATAATCACATACCATACAATTTACCTATTTAAAGTATATAATTCAGTGGCTTTTTAGTATACTCAGAGTTGTGCATCTGTCACCACAATCAGTTTTAGAACATTTTCATTAAGCCAAAAAAAAAAAAAAAAAAACACCCTGTACTTCTTAGCTACCAATTCCTCCATTCCTTCCAGCCCTAGTAGCCACTAATCTACATTCTGTCTCTATGGATTTGCCTATTGTGGACATTTCATATAAATGTAATCTTATATGTGATCCTTTGTGACTGGTTTCTTTCACTTAGTATGGTGTTTAAAATTTTTTTGTGGATGTGTTTTCATTTCTCTTGGGTATATACCTGGGAGTAGAATTGCTGGATCATATGGTGACTCTGTTTATCCATCTGAGGAACTCCAGACTGTTTTCCAAGATGGCGGCACCATTTTGTATCCCCACCAGGAGGATTCTGTTTTCAGTGGACATACTACTTGCCTTCCCGTATATTTAGTATAAATGAGCGCTCTAGAAAAAGGTTTTAATGCCCTGGAGAGCCATCTGATGCTTTTTTTAAAAAAAATTTTATTTATTTATTTATTTATTTATTTATGGCTTCGTTGGGTCTTCGTTGCTGCATGCGGGCTTTCTCTAGTTGCGGCGAGCGGGGGCTATTCTTCGTTGCGGTGCATGGGCTTCTCATTGTGGTGGCTTCCCTTGTTGTGGAGCGCGGGCTCTAAACGCGTGGGCTTCAGTAGTTGTGGCTCATGGGCTCCAGAGCACAGGCTCAGTAGTTGTGGCGCACGGGCTTCGTTGCTCCATGGCATGTGGATCTTCCTGGACCAGGGCTCGAACCCCTGTCCCCTACATTGGCAGGCAGTAAATTCTTAACCACTGTGCCACCAGGGAAGCCCCATCTGATGCTTTTTAAAACATTTGTCCCTGCCGCCCAGATCTGCCAGAAGGGCACTGGGTTTGCTGCGTGAAGTGTCTTAAGGGTGTAGACTCTGCCAGGCTTCCCACCTCACGTCTCTTCCCTCTACACCAGGCCAGCACGCCTGTCCAGGCCCGGGCTTCTGTCCTCTCTGGATTGATCGCTGTTGGCTTTGCTTGACTGATACACCCACTGTCAGGATTGTATGCCCCGTCATAAACAGTTTACAGGCTTTTCTGCGAGCTTTGGTCACTGAGATAGTTGCCCTGTCCAGCTGTGGGAATGTCATATTGTTTTTTGGCCTTTCTTCTTTCTCCCTGTTCTCTCCCTCTGTTAAGCGGGGCCAGTTGCCCTAGAAGGAATGGATAAGTACAACTAACTCTTGTCTATCAGTGTAAGATGAAGCCTGCACTTAAAAAGCTCGGCCTTTCAGAGGGACACCTGCTCCCAGTGCACCAACTTCTCTATGCTGAGTATGACTGCCCAAGCTTATCACACATCTCTCAAGGTCTCTCTGACTTTTTTCTGCTGCTATAGAGGTCCTGATCATATGAGCCACAGGCTAACTCACTTGAGCCTTAATCCTTTTTAAAAACCCCTTCCTCCATCAGAGAAGCAGGATTTGGGAGGAATCTTGAAGCTGATTAGGAGGGACACATACAAACATGAGAGAAGGAGGAGTCTCCAGGTTGGATCTGAAAAGGTCTGACTGTTCAAGATGGATGGGAAAACCTACTCCTGTGATAATGAGAGTAGCTGCCATTCGTTCATTGCCAGGCAGCGTGCTAAAGCCTTTTCATGCATTGTCCCTTTGAACACAACTCATCTGTTTTCATCCCTGTGCCCAAATGAGGAAATGGAGGCCTAGTGCTGTGATTTGCCCAAAGTCACATAGCTAATAAGTGAAGAAGCTGGCATTCCTGGGGTAAAAGTGCATGTGTCTGTCACAATTGTGTATTTGGCTTTGCCAGACAGTAGGTGCTTGACCAGTGTTTCCCTGAGTGAATAAAGTAGTGGATGCACTGGATGAATGTGCCTGATGAAGAGGGGCAGGGATGAGAGCTGGGTGTCTTCCCATTCCCTGGAGAGGAACGAGGACCTCCTGTTAATCGTGGTGATTGGCAGACTGCCCAGGGCCTTTCTTATCCAGACAGTTACCCAAGGTGTTGTACCATTTCATCCAAAGAAGCCTAGAACTGACTTTTCTATAATCCCAGGGGAGGAAGAGAAACACACACACACACACACACACACACACACACACACGCTTTTCTCATCTACCATTCCGCTGCTCTGGTGTTCCTAGGGGCCCTGGTAGGTACACCTGTAAAAGTGTACCCTGCCCTTTCCAGCTCCCAGGATCACACAGGTGAGGCTAGGCTGAGAGGGAGGATGGGAGGAATGATGTATAGTTTTGGGTATTTTGGAAAACTGCCTCACTAGTTGTTAAGTGTGGGCCAGACACTGCAGCACCTTATTGAGTTGAAGGAGCTGTTACGCCACACACATGGAAAGGGGTAGAACAGGTCTGCTCCTTGGGTTTCTCCTCCAGGCTTTCACTGGTCTTGGGGCTTGGCACCAGAGGTGCCCACTCATAGTTCCATATTTCTAGTTCCTGAGAGAGGAGAATGCTTGGTGTAGTCTCAATCAGGCATCTGCTTAGATCAAACAGTCGTGGCCAGTAGACCAGGTCCTGCGGTTCAGACGTGGCCACCAACACCCTGCTCCTGTTATTGGGGAGTGGACCAAGAGAAGGGAGCATTGGGCAGCCACCCTTGGAGGCCTACTACACAGCTGGGAAAAGGCTTTGTTGGAACATTGCCTTTTCACTTGTTGGGAAAATGTTCAATGGGGCTGAACTTTATTTCACAATGTTAGAGAAAGCTATCTCTTTTAGGGTCTTTATGGGGCTGGAGGAGGAAGATGGTACAGGCCTCTCTCCCATCACTGGGAGGTAGAAGGGTGTGGGAGGAATGAAGTTAATCTGATTTGGGATGAAGGTTGTTCCAAGATTGTTGAGATGATTAAATGATGCACCATGCTTGAAAAGTACTTACCCGTGCCTGGTGTATCATATCCCCCAGAGAATATTAGCAATGTGTTATTGTAATAATTCCAACAACTTCATATTCTTCATATGCACTTCCTAAACTTTGGCTGTTTTTTTTGACCTCATGACTTACACAGAATTAGCTGAAGGCAGAATTCTAAATGATTCTTAACTGGTGAGGCAGCCAAAGAACACCCTGAGTGCCACAGGGCACAGCCTTCTCCCTTTACCACGCATGGTGAGAAAGCTTTGTCACGGACTGAAGAAAGGAGCTCTTGTGTAAGATGTTTCACTTACTCTTCTGGGCTGCTTTTTCTGACTTTCTGGTACTTGTCTTTCTCAGGTGGTTTGTTTCCCTGAGTCACCCTCCTGAGACGGGGCTGTGGCACCGTCTGTGCTCTCTGTACTCACACAGGCAGCCTGGTGGAGTCCTGGAGAGAGGATATTCAGCATTCTACCTTTGAGACTGTACAGCTACTGCAGGCCCTTCTGGGGCACATTTTTTCCCCAAAGCAGAGGGCCCTGATCTTGTTGATCCCAAGAGATATTGGGAAAGAGCACTCAGTGAGGATTCCAGGGTGTTGGGCTCCAGCACCAGCTGTGTCACTTATGTGGCCTTAGTTTCTTCATGGCAACGTTGGGAGAATTCTGGCCAGGATGAGAGCATGGGTATGGAAGGGCCTGTGAACTAAGTGTAAGGGTGGCTGTGTCGACACTGTTACTATCTTTACTAACCTGGGGTCATGGGAATTGGTGATTGGTAAGAGCACAGACCCATGATGGTGACCCTGAGGGGCCCCTTAGGTCGGAGTCTCCCAAAAAGATTGCCATCTGCCATTGTATGTTGAAGTCCATCTTTGGTCTACTCATCCATCCATCCATCCATCCATCCATCCATCCATCCATCCATCCATCCAGTGGTTATTTACTGAGATCTTATTATATGCCAGGCAGTATTCTAGGCAGTGGGTGAATAAAAAGTTTAAAATTCCAGCCTTCATTGACCTTATGTTCTAGTCGGGGGAGACTGGAAATAAACAAGAGAAGTAAATAAAATGTGAAGCACCTTTGCACCAACACACTTGATTCTGGGGGACCTGATGGTTGGCATCCTGAAGCAGGTGTCCTCCTCGCTCATACACACTGTGTCTACCATGCCGAGGATCACACTGCTCCCCACCCTACACTTTGAGCACCGTGAGGGCAGAGCTTGATTTGGGTTTGCCGTATTTCTCTGGCACCTAGTTTAGTGACAAACACCTGGAAGGCACACGATGTGATCAAACCATAGTCAACCACACAAAGCAGGTAGGAGTGAAAAAGTCCCATGGTCACCAGTTACCTGAGTGACCCGCAATTAGCTTATATATACTATATGAATAAATGACATGTACCTTTAAATGCCTTTCACGTAACAATGCCATCTTGATGATCATTTCCTTTTAGAGCCTCCTTATTTTTTGTAAACAGCTCTATTCCACTGTATGGCTGTACCATGGTTTATTTAAGCAGTTTCCTGGTCATGCTTACGTCATTGCTTTGCCATCTTTTGTGTTGGTGCACGTGTGATGAACAGAGTGAACATGTTCACCTGTCATTTGCACACTTGCAAGTCCTACAGGGTAACTCCCAGAAGTGGGATTGCTGATTCAGGGAATGTCATTCGGTATTGAGTTGTAAAGCGAGGGCAGAACATGAGGCCCAAGAACGGTCTAATGACCACGTGGAGTGGACAAGTCACCAGTCCCCATGAGTGTTCCGCTCAAAGGCCTTACAGCATCTGATATCACTTTTTTTGTTTCTGCACCAGGCTGGAGAATCCATGTTCAACCGTGCGAAGCTCCTCAACGTTGGCTTTAAAGAGGCCTTGAAGGACTATGACTACAACTGCTTTGTGTTTAGTGACGTGGACCTCATTCCGATGAACGACCATAACACCTACAGGTGTTTTTCACAGCCACGGCACATTTCTGTAGCAATGGATAAGTTTGGATTTAGGTAAGAGCTGTTCACCGGAATCTGCAGAAAACATATTTGTCTCTTATGTGACAACTAGGGAAGGCAATTCCTCCAGCCCAGGAGGAGTGCCTCTTGGGCTCTGGAGGAGAATGCCTCCTCTGAGAACTGGGTGCTTTTTAAGCCCATAGTCAGTTATTATTTAAGGAGGAAAATGGAGTCCAGAAACACCTATACCTCTGCATATCCAGGCAAGAAGAGTTTTTATATTTGGGATGGTGTTCGTCTTTAGGCTCCAAACAGCAGCTGTATTACCTCACTTTCTTCTCTCCCCTTCCCCACACAGTTTGGGAAACAAATTGGAATCATCTTCCCCCAGTAAATTCTTGGGCTTGGATACTTCAGTAGATGTTCCTTGGCACTTTAAGAAGGAACATGGTTCTGTGTCCCTGCAAAGCACAGGCTTCTGCTCAAACACTGGGGCTCAAACTTCTCCACCAAAATGCCTCTTGTGAGGAAGCCGGCTGAAGCCTGTCCCCAGGAGCAGCAGTGTTATCTAAAGCACATTGTCACAGGTGGAAAATAGCCTGATAGTCCTTTTTTTTTTTAATCTTAAAAAAGAAATTTGCGTTTTGTTCCGTAATTTAGCCACGTTTGTATCAACATAAAATTGTTTTAAGTTGCCTATCAGTTGGGAACCCTGAGTTCTCCCTCCCTCTTCTGAGTCAACACGGGAGCTCTGGGAAGCTGCGCTGCGGGTACCCGTGTGCTAGGCATCCCTGGCCTCGGCTGACTACCGCAGTGTGGCGGGCCTCTGCCGCCCAGCAATGCCTTGGTTTAGATACAACAACTTCTTTCAGACTCATTTATTCTCATCATTTCTTTCTGTCCTCCCTTGCTGGGAGCATGAGGGCTGTGAGATGAATGTAGGGATGCTCTGAAGTCCTTCCCCCAAATTAAAGACATTCAGACCATAAACTTACTGTCTTAAAGGGGGGAAATTTGACTATAAACGGCACTCTGCACCCTCCTATCTTCCCCCCTCCCTTCCTGTTTGTGTATCTTCTTCCCTTTGAGATACACCAGCTCCTCTGAGTTCCTCCCTTGAAGCGTGGTGGTGCTTACCTAATTCTTTACCACAGCACCGTGTTTGTTTTACCTAGAACTAGTTAGGCTTGGGAGATGGCGCAGGTAGGTAAGAGAAAGCAGCAGAGACAACAAAACCAAATCTTGTCAAAATAGCATATACTTCCCCCTTGAAGTGGCTAAGAGTCCATTTCTATAAGAACACTGACTATGAAGAAGCCTTAATGGCCTGGCTACCTCTGGTTCAAACCCTCACATTACAAGTGCAGACTGTAATGTGCAGTATGCCAAAGGGGGATGACTTGGCACTTAAATGATGACACCTAGTTACAAGTAGATTATTTTTGATTCATTAAAGCAGGCCCCCAGGGATCTTTGCTTGTGTATGCTTGCAGTCAGAATTCCGGAATGTATTTGAAAATAATAATTGCATCTTTTTTTCATATGTTCTCTATGGTTTGGCTGACTTCCCCCTCAAAGTCTGAGTTAGAGTTTTCCTTCATTTGTGTGATGGGTTTTGGTCTCTTTGGATTACAGTAAGAGCCCAAGTGTGGTTTGGAGCTGCACACAGGGTTGTCACAAAACCATAAGCTTTAAAAGACCCACAGGAAGGCCTTTGCTTGGCCTCTAGGCATGTCCAGATTCTTAACATTTCTCGTCAGTTCTTCCTCTGAGTCCCTCAGGAGTCCACAATTCATAACCACTAAAATATTGAAATACAAAAAGGTTTGGAAGGATGAGAGCCCAGATGCCCTACTCCTTGAAAATGTGTCAAAATAGATTCACCATTATACATTTTGCTAAGTCAGGATATGGTAGAATTTTCCAAGAAAATTTTATTTTAGCAAATTTTCAGAAATGCTGTCTTGACTGTTGGGTGTTGAAGTGTTGAAGCCAGTATATCTCTGGAAGAATGAAAGCTAGACTGTAGATGGGCTGGGGGTGGAAAGGGGGGGTTGGCAGGGTGGGCACAGGAGACTCTAAAGCAGTTGCAGTTTCTAGGACCTTCTGGACAAGGATTTCCTGTGCAGGAGCAAGCAAGACACATGGGAAGCAGGTTCCTGAGTGGTGCAACAGAACTGGGCTTATGTTCTCGTCACAGACTGATTTTCTAGATAACCACAGGGGCAACACCATGTTCTTAGAAAGAGCAAGATTGTACTTTTTGGTATCTGTGTCTTCTCTAAGGTAATCTTGAGTCTGATCTGAAAACAAAACCAACAAGGAGAACCCGCATAAATCCCTAACTTAACAGTTCCAGAGAATAAAAATAACTTTAGAAGTGTTTATATTTTGAGCAAGCTTGATTTCAAAAAGTCAAAACTTACTAACCACTGGTCGTGTGTGTGTGTGTGTTCTGGTTTTTGGTTTTTTCCCCCAGCCTACCTTACGTGCAGTATTTTGGAGGTGTCTCTGCTCTAAGTAAACAACAGTTTCTCACCATCAATGGATTTCCTAATAACTACTGGGGCTGGGGAGGTGAAGATGATGACATTTTTAACAGGTAATGGTCACGAATTAGATCTCTTTCTTCCGTGCCTCCCTTCACTTCTGGTCTTTCTACCAGTGCTTGGTTATTCTGCAAGGATTGACCCTCAGGAGGAATGCAGTTCCCACCCAGCCCAAATTCTTAGGTGTGCCCTGCTGTAGGTGCTATAGGTGATAAAGAGTGTCTTTAGGTGGGACTTCCCTGGTGGCGCAGTGGTTAAGAATCCACCTGCCAATGCAGGGGACACGGGTTCCAGCCTTGGTTCGGGAAGATCCCACATGCCGCGGAGCAACTAAGCCCATGTGCCACAACTATTGAGCCTGCGCTCTAGAGCCTGCGAGCCACAACGACTGAGCCTGCGTGCCACAACTACTGAAGCCCACTGAAGCCCATGCTCTGCAACAAGAGAAGCCACCGCAATGAGAGGCCTGCGCACCCCAACGAAGAGTAGCCCCCGCTCTCCGCAACTAGAAAAAGCCCGCGCCCAGCAATGAAAACCCAACGCAGCCAAAATAAATTGAAAAAGTGTCTTTAGGAAAAGTAGCTTCTGTGATTTTTGCATTACCCTTTTGGAAAATGTAAAATAAGAACCATGTGAAGGGGTGACTTTACTTCGACTCATGCTCTGTGGCCATCCACACCCTGGACCTCTTTGTAAGCTGGTAAACCTTTATCATGTGAGTTGTCATCACAGATGGTAAAAAACCATTTGTCCGTGGCATTTGAAACCACATTCTGCTCACTTCTTCCTGGCAATGGAATTTCCAACCCTGCTGGCTGCAGGCAGAAAGCACCTTCTCCCTCTGGGAGCCAGTCTGAACTTGTCACTGAGTTTGGTATCAGAATACACCCTAGTGCCTTTCTGAATTGGAGTACGTTAATTTGATAATTAACGGAAGGTGTCTGTCAGAGCAGCACCCCAAGTCATTTAAGGTTAGCTTCGTGTGGGAACTTGACATCAACCCAAATCTTTAATACAGGCCTTGAAGAAAACTTACGTTTTAGAGTGTCCAGATTTGTTATCAGTGTGCAGAGCGCTGGGCCAGCTAAGTCCCTGTGTTAGGTATTATAAGTAATCTAGAGGTGATTTAAAGTATATGGGAGCTATACCCCAATAAAAATTAAATAAATGAATAAGGCTTAAAGAAAAGTGTATGGGAGGATGAGGATGTGCATAGGTTATGTGCAAATGCTACACCATTTTATATAAGGGACTTGAGCATCCACTGTGAAGCGGGGGTGTTGTCCTGGAGCCAGTCCCCCGCGGATACTGAGGGATGACTGTGTTATATCCCTTTCCGACACTGGCACTGTTCTTGGGGATGCTAAAAGCTCTAAGAAGGCCTCCATGATGTTGTCTTTGCCCTTCTTTCCGGCTTCATCTCCGGCCACTTCCTACCCCAGACCCTGTTCACCAGTCCCCAGAAGCTTGTGGTAATCCCTGAGGGCACTGTGCTTCCTGTCACCTCCCTGCCTTTGCCTGTGCTGTCCTAACTGCCCGAAATGCTCTGGCAAAGCACCCACTCATCTGCAAGATTCGGCTTTGCCTAGTCTTGCTCAGGTAGAGTTGGTTGCTTCTCCCTCTGTTGAGCGCATCCCCACCCTTCCCTCGTCCCCTCCGTACTGGCACCGATGGCCCTGTGTTCTAAGCACCCACATTATAAAGTCCATGAGGGCAGACACCCCCAGTGCTTGGCACAGGGTGGTCACCAACACGATCTAGAACCAGTGGTAAAATGTTATGGGAAAGGCGTGTGAGTTTTAAGCAATGCCTGTACACTGGGCTGGGGTGTGGGCCGGGTGAGAACAGCTGACAGGATGGTGGACAGGACAAGAGTCCTGCGGCTGGAACTGTGGGACCCGAGCCTTACGGAAGCTCTGTAATGACGACTTGTCTCTTTATGCCTTACAGATTAGCCTTTAAAGGCATGTCTGTATCTCGCCCAAATGCTGTGATCGGCAAGTGTCGGATGATCCGCCACTCAAGAGACAAGAAAAATGAACCTAATCCTCAGAGGTGCGTCCTGTGTTTTATTCTCTCCCCTGTGTGTGTCTCCTTCTTTCCCCTTTCAGGTGGGGCAGGCTGTAGGAATGAAGCTCTGGAATGGGCTTCATGCTTTGAGGGTTCAATCCATGGGACAGGATTGGAGTAGGAGTGGGGAGGAGGGGCCAAAAAGTACAAATGTTGAAAGTTTTTTTTTTTTTTTTTAAGATTTTTGTTTTGGCTTCAACCCTTTGCCCGTTTGTTCCTTGTAGGTTTGACCGAATTGCACACACAAAGGAGACAATGCTCTCTGACGGTTTGAACACACTCACCTACCTGGTGCTGGACGTGCAGAGATACCCGTTGTATACCAAAATCACAGTGGACATCGGGATGCCGAGCTAGCATTTTGGTGCACTGATAAGAGACCTGAAAATGGCCAGGGACCTCTGCTGTGTGTCTCTGCCAATCTGCTGGGCTGGTCCCTCTCAATCTTACCAATCAGAGTGATAGACCCTCTCGGCTCATCATTCAGACGCCTTTCCAGATGACCAGGACGAGTGGGATATTTTGCCCCCAACTTGGCTCGGCATGTGACTTCTTAGCCCCACGAGGTATATGTAAGCATAGCAACTGTCAGCCTTTGGGGGGTTCTCAACATGTTCACAGTGTCACCCCAAAGAATCAGAGCAATACACAGCCCCAAATTCGGTGACTGTGGGACTCATTTCCTGCAAAAAACTGCTAATTTGTTGTGATATAGGTAAGAATTTCGCTTTAAATTGTGGTATTATTACTTTATGAAAAATTGGAGAGTGCTGCTGAAATTGGATTGGTGTGATGTTTTTTCGGTGTCACATTATAACAGAAAAACACGATTTCAACCATTCTCATTTTACCCCCTTCTCCCCACCTTCTTTCCGTGGTATGCAACTATTACAATCACTGTGTGTGTGTGTGTGTCTTTCCTTAGCAAAAGAATTTTAAAACTTGAGCCTTGGACCTCTCGCCCTGCTAACGTGTGAGTTCCAAGGCAACTTTAGCCACCAGAGCAAAAGCCTTGGGTGTTCTCACATTCAGTGGCCTTTCTCCAGATTGTCTGATTTCTGAATGTAAGTCCTTTTTTTAAATAGCAGTTTGTAGTATTTTAAAGAAAGAACAAATCAGGTTCTAATTACGAGCTAGCTTGATTTTGTGTTGATCCAGAATTGCATAGTGTTTAGTCATGGCAATTTATTTTTCTGAGCATGCTATATAAACTTGAATCTCCCATGTATTTTTATTGTGGTGTTTTAAATGTGGGGAGGGGACTGAGCATTTTTTAAGGGAAAAAATAATGTATGCTGTAGTGGCCACACATGGGCCTCTGATGTAGCTGGCAGGCCAGGTTTTCTGAAGAGCAGAGTCATCTTTGGGCCACTTGATGAGAGCTAGGCCTCCACATCAGCACTACTGAGCTGGACTCCTGGGGGAGACAGAAGCCTCGGCCTGCCTGGCTGACCTCTCCACCTCCCTCCCCTCCCCCCGGTGGGCAGGGCTGAGGGAACCCTCACCTCCTCAGACTGACCCCAAGACCTCCCGCTAGGGCCCTAGGCTCTGGAGCTGTAAATGACAGCCGTGAGGGTTGTTCACTGGCCCTTAGCCAAGGCAGGAGGAGGAAGCCTCCCTCTGGCCCCTGGGTGCTGCCTTCTGGGCTCTGATGGCCACGCTGCCTGGCCCACCTTGCAGGACCGGTTCTCCTTCCTCTTCCTCCTTCCTCCCTTCTGCTGCCTTTCTCTTCCCTCCCTCCCCCTTTTTGTTCCTTTGCCTCTCGCCTGTTCCCTAAAACCGGCCTGTGGCACTCAGGGTCAAACAGACTATTCATTCTCCAGCGTGAATGTGCCTTTTAATTAGAGATCTAGAAAGAAGTTCAGCTGAACCCACCCACAGTCCCCCACGACCACTCTGGTGCCTAAAGCCTCCCATTCCCCCTCAGGTTTTTAGCAGGTGCTCCCACTTCAGGGAGGCTGACCCACAGCCGTGTCTTCCCCAAGCCCACCTCTGCTGCCAGAGGTTTTAGCCTGCCTGGGGTGAGATGCACAAGGCAGTTCCCGCCACTGGGCACCCTTGCTGGGTCCAGCCTGGGCTGAGGGCTTAGAATTCAGCTTTCTAACCCCAGGGTGAACCTTACAGCTGGTGGCAGCCTGGAAACCAGCCCTCAGTGTGGAGGCTGAGCTGATGCCTGGCCCCAGTCTGAACCTGTGCCTTTATCACTTTGAGCATCTCACATGCTAACGTGGTTCTTTTTCCAGAAGCCTTTAGATTGGTTACAAATTATTTTCCACTGCAGAAGCAGCTGGGCTATGCAAAGAGTATTCCTTCTGTCAGTTCCCCACTCCTTAACAGTGATTGTTGATAAAGCCAGGAATGTACTGACAGGGAGTTCTGGGAAATGCAAAGAATGAAGGCCTCTTTTTCTATCCCCAGATCCTGACTTTTCCAAAGTGCCTTAGAAGAGAGGAGACAAATATCCTGGGTGGTAACCTCTTTGTTACTTACTTTACTCTTAAAACAAATTTCTGACTTTTTTTTCTTTTTTGTTTTCCTATTGCATTTTCTTTCATGTTCCATTGTAATGGTCAAGTATGTGGTTCATTCTCAGGACCAAGGGAAATCCTGCTGCGCCTCTTCCCCATTTGCTGATCTTCCGGTGCGCTAATGGGGTCCCAAGGTTAGGCCAGGGCTGAGGGTTCAGGGACCATTTCCTTCACCTGGAAGTTGTCACCGTGAAGTTGTCATGTGCTGTGACTTTCTCTATTTCTGTCCATTCTGTTGCTGGTGACCCTGTAAAGTGGCCTTTGGGAAAGATCAGAGGGCAGAGGTGGCATAAGAGGGTAAAGGAAATGCTGGTGCTGACTCTCAGCCTGGGCAGGGTCTCTGCTGACCTGAGGGCTGGATGTGGGGCACCCCACACGGCTGGGAGGGGAGCGTCCCTGTCCTAGAGACCTGTTGTGCTCTGTGTATTTCGATTTCCCGTGTATGCAAATGTATGTATTTACCATTGTAAGTGGGGGAATGTCTGACCTTGGTGTTCAAAATAGAACTGTATTTTTGCCTTTAAAAGCCAGTAATATAACGTGAATAAATGACCCTATCTTTGTAACGGCAGGTGGTTTCTCTTCTGATGTAAGGGGTTTGGGTTCTCCCAGAGCTGGAGGGCAGTGACTGGGGCTGCCTGCTGGGAGGATGTGAGGAAAGCAGAGGTTTGCCTCCTGTGTCTGCCTCACGTGGGAGGCTGGGGGGTTGGGTGGGGGGAGGAGGTGCTGCCTCACCTGGCTACGCTCCACAGCCCTGCCTGGGATCACACAGGGTGCACGCACCTCACTGGGATCAGCCATTTCCCCATCTGAGCCTCATATTCATATCTGTAAAATGGGAGTAATAACATGTAGAGACTTTTTGAGGCTTAAAAGAGATGATGTGTCTGAAACACAATGACTGACACCTCACAGGTACTCACTATGCAGCAGCTGGTGCCACTTCAGAGTAGAAGTTTCCCCAGCAGTTCTCTGGCCACATTCTGCTGTTTTCCACCAACGCCAGCATGGTTCTGAGATAGTTCTCAGAGCCATTTACACAAGGTGTTCACAGGGTAGCTTAGATAAGTAAGCTTTCTTGTCAGCCCCAGGAAATTTAACCAGACGCTCTCAAGGGTCTTAACTGTGACCCAAGGACTTGAGACAGTAAGTACCCTGGGCACCACCTGCTCCTCCTCTGCAGCGCCCCTGGGATCAGGCATCAGCAGTCTCTGACATGCTGCTTCGATTGAGTCGGCATCTGGCAGAAATGGGCTGGAGGAAACCAGCGTGCAGGAGAGGTCACTCCCGCCATCCAGGCTGAGGGGGCTGCAGGCCCTGCTGGGATGGAGCCGGTTGGGAAACAGAGCAGGAAGGGCAACCCCTTGTAGCCCCACCAGGGCCATCTGGCTGTCTCCACCCATCCCTGTGACTGCTGGAAGGAGCCCTAGCGGCCTCAGGCTTGAGCAGAGGTGGCTGGTACTCAGATCTGACTTTCCAGCCAGGAGACTCCTTTGGACAAAGTGCTGCCTTACAGGGCTTTCCAAGCTGTAAGGTCTGGGTTAAGGGGGGCACGCTTCCCTCCCCAAAGATGCACATATCCACGCAAATGCATATATGCTGACATGTGCCTAGGAGAGGCCAGAATGCTTGGGTTCAAATCCTATTGCTCCTTCTTCCTAATTCCACGACCTTGAGTGAGTGATTTAGCCTCTCTGTGCCTCCGTTTGTTCATCTGTGTAATGGGGATAACAGTACTTCTTTCATAGTATTGTCAAGTGAATTAATCTTATAAAGCACTCAGACTGGCTCATAATAAGCATTATACATGTTACAAATATTTGTTAAATTTTTAAAAGTGCAGGTGAACACACGGGCTGAGAGGTACATAGAGACTGCTGTGCACACATTACCCACATATACACACGCACACACCAGGTGTGCTGGGGATCTCCCTTTTTTCCTCTTCTAGGGCACGTGTCTGTGGCAGATGGGTGAGTGGATCTCAGGGCAAGTGACCGCTCCTCTTCTGGAGACACCCAGGACCTCCCCAGTGCTGCTTCCTCACCCCTTCCTGCCTCCCCTGAGTGAAGGTGTTTGGACTGGCAGCCTTGGTAATGGAGGGGGGCTTGAACCCCGCCTTGGTGGGCTCCAAGGTACCAGGGAGGAAGGGGGCCAGGGCCAGGCTCTTGGGGTTGCCATTTCCTTGAGAAGTGCCCTTAGTCTCCCACTTCACCTGAGAACCAAACCAAGTCTGAGCCAGGCAGAGCCCAGTAGCCGTGGGTGTGGATTTGGTGGACACCAGCCCCTGCCCCCCACCCCCAGTATAGTATCTCTTTTCCATGGGAGAATGTGACCTGGATGCCTAATCACTGATGTCCTTTGGAAGCAGGGCTGTGGTGCCCAGGCGGGTGGGTGCCCATGGAGGTATTGATATATGAGTAAAACCTCTCCAGGCAGGAGCATTTGCTGCTGGTGACAGAGGAAAGCTGTGTGGGGAATATGGGGGAGAGGTTGAGGAAATGAGAAAATGACTGAGTTCTAGGTGTTGCCAAGTGTCCACCACACTCCCAGGCTCCCCTCCTCCTGTTTCTTCCAGGAGGTGGGAGTTCGGACATTCCTAGGCCAATTTCTTCTTAGAACTGGAACTTCTTCCCCCATCAGAAAGGAAATGAGGTTTGCCTGGCTGAGCCGGTTATGCCAGACAAACCTCATTTCCTTCTCTGGCACAGTCCCCGGGCAGGGAACGTGGCTGCTGCCTTCATCTGGGCTCCAGGACCTGTACCCAGGCTGGGAGGCAGAGGAACCGGCGGTGTATGGATGTCATGCGAAGTGATAGGGTCAGTGGACCAGAAACCAGAGGACCGTGGTATTCCCAAGATAGCTGCCCTTGCGCAAGTTGTGTGCCAGGTCACCAGGGAGGGGTCCCGGGAAGAGGGCCAGGAAGAAGCCATACAAACAATGGTCATTATGTCTGGCCCTCCGCTTTCCCATTTGCTGTGTCACTCTGGGCAAGTCCACTCCCCTCTCTGAGCCTCAGTTTGCTCTTCTGTTTTATGAACCCACCTCTGGCCTCTCCTGCCAGAAGGAAGTGCCGTGGTCTTGGGTTTCCCCTTGTCCCTGAGGCTCACCCTTCATACTGCCTTGAAGAAAGTCATTTTATCTGAGTCTTCATTTGTAAAAATAGTGGGATCACCCCTGCCTTCCCCGCTCCTTTCCCAGGAAGGCCTTGAGCATCGCAGGATCATCTGCTAAAGCTCTACCTGGTGGGGCAGGCTGAGATGCTGTGGCTTCGCCATCTCCCTCTTCTGCCAGTCCCCTCCAAGCTCCGGCAGACTCCTTTCACCTGCTCCCCCTTAGGTTTTCCAAACTCAGGCTTCCTGATTATCCCATTGGCCCTGAGGGAGAAGCGCAGGAGGGAGTGTTTGTTGCATGCAGCAGTGTTTTTACCCTGCCATTCCTCATAACACTGAAAACCTAGAAGCCACCATCAATGGGGGACTGTGCTAAGTAAAATGAGGATCATCCAAACAATGAAGTACCAGGTGACCACTGAGAATGATGAAGTGGATCTATACTTATTGATTAGAAAGAGTTCTGAGGGAAGAAAGCAAACTACAGAATGGTATTTCCACATATGGCAGGAAAATGTCTGAATAATTTAGTGCAGAGATTATTCTGCAGTTGTTTATGGGAGCAGATGCACGAGCGATAAAATGAAGAGATGATCTCCCTTCTCTGCACAGACAGTGTGGCCAGGCTCCCATTCTGGGGTAACAACGTTTAGTGTTTTGGGGGCTGCCTGAGGGCCGAGGCCTTTAACAAGTTCTAGCCCTGTTGAGAGAATGAGCTGGGTTGCTCCCCAGGGGAGTTGCATTCCATGAAAGTGCCCAGACTTGGAAGAGAGACGGGGGCTTCCTCCTGTGGGGGGAATGATGGAGGCCTGTGCCCTGTTCACATTGAGGGGGGACGTGGCATGCTCTGGGGATGTCCATGGAGGCTGGACGGGATCAACTTGGGCTGGAGAGCTTCTAGCGATTCTCTTGGATTTAGAAAAAGTTAGGACAGTTTTGCCGCTCCTTCCTGAGTTCCATTAAATATTTGTGCCTGTTATACTTGGGTAATAAAAGTGTTAACCAACAGAAAAAATGGCAGGGATGGGGGCACTGTGCCCTGGCTCTGGAGGAGCAAGACTGGCCTGAGGAACCTGATCAGGGCCCTGGGAGGACTATGAACCCAGCAGGAAACCGGGGCGATCCCACTGCCTGTGGATCTCTGGCCCCGGAATCCAGGTGTCCTGCTGCTGAGGGAGGCCCTGACATCTGGATTTTGACACAGACCCAAGCCTGCAGCTATCGTAGATTCATTTCCGGGCCAGATGTGAGTGCCAGACAATTGGCGTGTCCTCCTGGACCTTGTCCCTGCCTGGGAGGCTTGTGCCACAGGAGGGAGGGTAGCAGGTCGTGACCAGTAAGAGTGCACGCCACTATCTTTGATGCTCTGTCTGGTGGGGTGCCAAGAGCTGGGTGACGAGCCCTGCACCCCACCCCCTCGCTCAGCTCCACGGGGGCCCAGCCAGCTGGAGCTTCCTGCACTGAGGGCCTTGGTCAGGGTGGGCCACCAGTGGTTATCCGGCTGGGAGCTTGGGCCATTGGTGGGGCCTTCAGAGTACTCCCGTTCGGTGAAATGTCCCGTTGCTGTGTGTTCAGCGACTTTGCTTTCCCCTGATGACAGCAGCGCAGGAGACAGGCCAGCTCCCAGGCCCCAGCTCTCTGGTTCCCCACTTCACCAAAGGCACGTCTGTAATGAGGGAGGGAACAGGAGGACTTGGCGAACTGCTGCACTACTGTGATCCCTTACATGGCTTCTCCCCTTATGAGCACACCTGGCCCTTTTTGCGCTGCGTTGCTCATTACGGTAATCCCCATCATGAGAATCATAGGTTCAGGGAGGTCATGTGACTTGCACAAGGTCACATAGAGTTAGTGTCTGATCCAGGAGTCCCAGCCCGGGGCTCTGGCCACAGAACCATGATCCAGCCACTCATCCAGCCTCAGCTGCTCTCTCTCCACAAAACAGTGTGAGAGCTGGAGGCCTGAGGCCGAGTGGTGCCCAGCCTCAGCCAGAAGACACGGCCCTTGCTTCGAGCCTGGCCTCAGCAGCATCGCCAAGAGAAGTGCAGTGTAGAGAGGGGGCTAGAACCAAGACCTGGTTTCTGTTTTGTGTTGTTTGGGTTTTGTTTTGTTTTCCTTTTACAGTTTTAGAGGACTTGGGAATCTGGCATACTTTGTAGCAGCAGCTCCCTATACCAGGGACATTAATGCGGCCTCCATCTGGGAGACACGTGGGAGTGGTTAACACTGAAATCATCCACCAGGATGCAGGGGGCCTGGGTCATGGGTACAGGGAGGAAGGGAGACCCCTGACAGCTGAGGACCCACGCAGACCTGAAGAAGAAGCTGGGCTCCTTTTTGCCTGTGGACGCGTCGCTCTGTGAGGCGAGAAGCAGCCCCTGGTTCACAGACAGTACAGCTCCTTCATTGCAGTGCTCAGCCCTGTCCCTTCCCTGGGCTGACACTTGGTGTCCAGGGGGGCTTGGCACAGTATTGTCCCAAGGCTGCTGGGGACCTGGGGAGGGCAGAGAGACAGGCAGCTCTGCTGAGGCCTGGACTCCTGCGCAGCTCTCCCTAGGCACCTCTTCTCCCGCCGTGCACCCTCTCCCCAAAGGAGGGCAGCCGCCACACCATTCCCAATCCTCCCAAACCTTCTTAGCCAATGGCATTTTCCTAAATGAAACCAGGGGCTGTGTCTGATGATTCATGGTTTTTAGACAGGCTGAATCAAGAGTTCTAAAAAGCTCTGCTGGGTTTAACTTCATCAGACTCCAGACCTCAGTGATTTATGTTTCATGCGGTTTGCTCTGGATGGAAGCTGACCCAGCCACAATGTGAAATGGAATGAGGAGAACTGACCATCTGATGCTGAGAACGGAAGAAATCTCCACCGTGACCAATTTGTTGGGCAATGTCTCTCAGATGCCAGCCTGGGCCCTGCCTGCCAGCTCAGAACACGCTGTCTCTGACTCCGGTGCTGGGGCTCAACTTCGTCTCTTGCAGGCCCTGGGCTTGGTACCTGGTGGGCTTGGCTAATGACCTTGGCCCTGCTGGCTCCGTGGGGCCTGTGGGTACTCTCGCCACCTTGGGCCTGCCCTGCCTTGCAGGTTCACTGCCCACACCCTCCAGAAGACTTTTCCAGAGCTTTTCTTCATAGGAAACAAGGCCTGCTAGGTCTTTCCCTGGCCCTCCACTAACCCTGAGGTGAGCACACATCCTAGCACACTGCTGGGGGTGCCTGGCTTTGGGAGGATGAAGGCAGGAGAGAAACCTGAGGAAGCCCTGGACTGGAAGACCAGTGTTGACTGGCTAGGTGACCAAGACCAGATGATCTCTGATCCCCATCCAGAAACTGGGTGGGGAGGCTGTGAGAGCCTGCTGGGGCTGCCAGCTTGTGGTTCTAGGAAAACTCTTTAGGGTGCTTTATTCCCCCTGGCCCCTCTGCCTGTTTGAGGTTGCTGCTGGGGCACTTAAGCTAGGACTCAAGGCCAGGAACAAAAGTCCTCTTTGTTAATCCAGGAAACCAGGGAGGGGGAGGGTGGAAGGAAGGGAAGCTCCGGGCAGTCCCGAGGCAGCCCCAGGGGCATGGTCCAGAGTCCAAAGGGAACAAGCCTTTGCTGCAAGCCTTCCTGGAGAGCTCTATTGCTTTTCCTTCTTTTTTAACATCTTTACTGGAGTATAATTTCTTTACAATGTTGTGTTACTTTCTGCTTTATAACAAAGTGAATCAGCTATACATATACATATATCCCCATATCCCCTCCTTCTTGCGTCTCCCTCTCACCCTCCCTATCCCACCCCTCTAGGTGGTTGCAAAGCACCGAGCTGATCTCCCTGTTCTATGCTTCCCTGGTGGCGCAGTGGTTAAGAATCCCCCTCCCAACACAGGGGACGTGAGTTCGAGGCCCCGTCCGGGAAGATCCCACATGCCGTGGAGCAAATAAGCCCATGCGCCACAACTAGTGAGCCCGTGTGCCTAGAGCCCGTGCTCCGCAACAAGAGGGGCCACCGCAACGAAGAGTAGCCCCTGCTTGCCGTAAAAGCCCTCGTGCAGCAACAAAGACCCAACGCAGCCAAAAAAAAAAAGATAGCTAACTTTTTCTTTTTTTAGCTATTTTTCCCACTAGCTATCTGTTTTACATTTGGTAGTGTATATATGTCAATGCCACTCTCTCACTTCGTCCCAGCTTACCCTTCCCCCTCCCCGTGTCCTCAAGTCCATTCTCTACGTCTGCATCTTTATACCTGTCCTGCCCCTAGGTTCTTCAGAACCTTTTTTTTTTTTTTAGGTTCCATATATATGTGTTAGCATACGGTATTTGTTTTTCTCTTTCTGGCTTACTTCACTCTGTATGACAGTCTCTTGCTTTTCCTTCTTCCGTCTGCTTTATCACCTGGACTGAAGCTGCAAGAACACAAAGTTCAGCTCACAAAGTGAAACACAAAACTTGTCCCCAGGGTCTCTGGTGGCCTAACTCCTGCTTTTCCCAAAAATGTTCCACCAGAAAACAGCCACCACCATTACCCCACTTGTTGAGATTCTGATTGAAATGATGATGAGTCTATGGACCACCGTAAGGAGACTTGACATCTTTTGAACACTGAGCCTTCAATCTATAAACATGCTATAATCCTCTTTTGGTTTAGGTCTTCTTTTTTTCTTTTTTCTTTTTTTGGCCGCACCATGCAGCTTGAGTGATCTTATTTCCCCAACCAGGGATTGAACCCAGGCCCCCTGCATAGGGAGCGCGGAGTCTTAACCTCTGGACCACCAGGGAAGTCCCTCTACATTCTCTTGGATTTTGTATGTATACTATCCTATCATCTGCAGATGATGTTTCTTCCTTTTCAATCCTTATAGCTTTTATTTCTTGTCTTACGGTGCTGTCCAGGCCTTTTTATTTATTCTAAATCTAGATATGTAAAGGAAAACCTTTACTATTTCACCATTAAGAATGATATTTGATGTAATTTTATGTAACTATTCTTTGTCATATTAAGAAAATCCCCTCTGTCCTTTATTTGCTAAGAGGTGATTTTTTGTTTGTTTTTGTTTAATCTTGAGTGGATGTTAATTTTATTAAATGCTTTTTTGGCATCTATTAAAATGATCATATGATTTTTTCCCCTTATTCTTTTAATGAGGTGAATTGCTTGGATTGGTTTTCAAATATTAAACCGACCTTGTATTCCTAGAATAGAACAAATTTAGTCATTACCTTTTTTATGTACTGCAAGATTTGGCTGGCTAATCTGTTGTTTAGGAGTTTTGCACTATGTTCATGAATGAAATTGGCAGGTAATATCCTCATCAGGTTTTCATATCTCTGAAGGAGTTATTTTTCCTTTTTATTGCAATCTTAAAAGTCTGTTCAAAGAAAAACATCTTGGTTTTGACCCTTTCTGTTGTATTTTATTTCCATTTCATTAATTTATGATCAAATTTTTAAAAAATATTTATTTATTTGGCTGTGCCAGGTCTTAGTTGTGGCACGCAGGACCTTCGTTGCAACATGTGGGATCTTTAGTTGCAGCATGCGGGATACCCGCTGCACCACCAGGGAAGTCCCGATCAAATTTTTAAGATTTCCTTCATTCTACTTTATTTGGGCTTAGTTTGCTTTTTTCCTAATGCTTTGAGACTAAAGATGAACTCTTGATACATATTTAAATATATTCATTTAAATCTATAAATTTCCCTCTAAGCACATATTTAACTGCATTCTAGAATTTTATGTGTTATGCTTATTACTATCTAGTTTCCAGTTTGACATTTTTTCTGATTTCAGTTGATTTTTTTCTTTCACCCAAAGATAACATAGAAATATATTTTTAAGTGTCCTATCATATGTGGGTTTTCAAATTGTTGTTTTTGGTCATTGTTATTGGATTTCTAGCTCAACTGCATTGTAAGCAGAAAGGATCCTCAGTATGGTTATCAACTCTTTGAAATTTGTTGAGACTTGCTTTGTGGCCCACCATATGGTCAACTTTTGCAAGTGTCCTAATATGCATGAAAAGACAATGTAGTCAGAATTTTGGGGACAGCGTTCTGTGTATGACCACTAGTTCAAATTTGCTAACTGTATTATTCAAATCTTTTATAACCTTAATGAATTCTTAAATAAAATCTTCTAAACCCTTTACTTGTTAAAAATGTTCCGTTGTGATTGTACATTTTTCTGGTTATTGGTGTAGCTCTTTTGATTCTTACCTTTTTTGTTTTGAGGATATGTTATTAGGGGCTTACAAATTTAGAATTGTTAATCCTCCTTGGCTTAAAGCTTTTACTACACCAGCTTTCTTTTGGTTAGAATCTTCCCATTCTATATTTTTTCATCCTTTTACTTTTAATTTTTCTGTATCCTTATGTTTTACCTGTGTCTCTTGTAAACAACATATAGTTCTTTATTTTTTAAGTCCATTCTAACAATCTTTGTATTTAAAAAAAAATAAATTTATTTATTTATTTTTGGCTGCTTTGGGTCTTCGTTGCCGCCCGTGGGCTTTCTCCAGTTGCAGCGAGCAGGGGCTACTCTTCATTGCGGTGCATGGGCTTCTCATTGTGGTGGCTTCTCTTGTTGTGGAGCACGGGCTCTAGGTGCGCGGGCTTCAGTAGTTGTGGCACGTGGGCTCAGTAGTTGTGGCTCGCAGGCTCTAGAGCACAGTCTCAGTAGTTGTGGCTCACAGGTTTAGTTGTTCCCCAGTGTGTGGGATCTTCCCTGACCAGGGCTCGAACCTGTGTCTCCTGCACTGGCAGGTGGATTCCCAACTACTGTGCCATGAGGGAAGTCCCCAATCTTTTTACCTTTTTTTTTTTTTTTGCGGTACGCGGGCCTCTCACTCTTGTGGCCTCTCCCGTTGCGGAGCACAGGCTCCGGACGCGCAGGCTCAGCAGCCATGGCTCACGGGCCTAGCCACTCCACGGCATGTGGGATCTTCCTGGGGCATGAACCCATGTCCCCTGCATCAGCAGGCGGACTCTCAACCACTGCGCCACCAGGGAAGCCCAGTATGTTTTTATTTACAATTTTTTTGAATCAGAATCCTACCTTTCTTATTGAAGGGTATTTTCACTTGATATAGAATTGAACTTGGCAATTATTTTCTATCAGTGCTTTTAAAATAAAATTCCATTGTCTACTGCTTTCCATTGTTTCTCATGAGAAGTCATGTATTATTGTAGTTTAATTGTTGCTTTTTTTTTTTTTAAAGATAATGTGTCTTTTTTTCCCTCTGGATGCTCTTAAGATTTTCTCTTTGTCACCGGTTTTGAGCAGCTTTGCTATGATGTGGCTAGGTGTGGATTTCTTTTTATTTATCCTATTTGGATGTCCAGGACTTCTTTTTCTTTATTATTTTAAAAAATTTATTTGTTTATTTATTTTGGGACTGCGTTGGGTCTTCGTTGCTGTGTGCAGGCTTTCTCTAGCTGTGGCGAGCAGGGCCTACTCTTCGTTGCAGTGCGTGGGCTTCTCATTGCAGTGGCTTCTCTTGTTGCAGAGCATGGGCTCTAGACGTGCAGGCTTCAGTAGTTGTGGCCTGCGGACTCAGTAGCTGTGGCGTGTGGGCTCAGTAGTTGTGGCTCGTGGGCTCTAGAGTGCAGGCTCAGTAGTTGTGGCACACGGGCTTTGTTGCTCTGTGGCATGTGGGATCTTCCTGGACCAGGGTTTGAATCCATGTCCCCTGCATTGGCAGGCAGATTCTTAACCACTGCACCACCAGGGAAGTCCCTTCCAGGACTTCTTGAATCTCTGGCTTGATGTCTTTTTTCCACTTTGAAAAGTTTTCAGCCATTAACCCTTCAAGATTTGCTTTTATCCTGTTCTCTGTCTCTTCTGTCTTTCTGGATTTTGAATTACTCATGTGTTAGATCTTTTTATCACACCTTTTATGAATTGTTCCTCTCTTCTGTATTTTCCGTACTTTTGTCTCTCTTCACTTATTTCTGTTTTTTTTTTTTTTTTGAGGTACGCGGGCCTCTCACTGTTGTGGCCTCTGCTGTTGTGGGGCACAGACTCCGGACGCGCAGGCTCAGCGGCCATGGCTCACAGGCTGAGCTGCTCCACGGCATGTGGGATTTTCCCGGACCGGGGCACGAACCTGTGTCCCCTGCATCGGCAGGCAGACTCTCAACCACTGCGCCACCAGGGAAGCCCTATTTCTGGGTATTTTTTAATGACATTTTCCAATTCATGAATTCTTTCTTTAGCTTGTCAAATGGTCTGGTAAACCTATCCATGATTTGTTACTATTGATTATTATATTTTTAGTGGTTGAATTTCCATTTAGTTTTTTTGTTGTTCCCAGTCCTCTGTTGAAATTCTCAATCTTGTCTTTCAACATGGTAAACATAGTTACTTTAAGGTCTGTGTCTTATAATTCCAATATTTGGAGCCCCTGTGGAGTTGTTTCTATTGTCTGTTGTTTTTGCTGGCTTTCATTTATGCTCTATGCTCTATTGAGAGTACATGGGCCACTGTATTTGCAAAACACAAAACAAAAATTTGTTTATAGCAGCAATTTGAGGCCCAAGATATCTTTCTTCAGAAAGGATTTAAGTTTGCTTCTGCCAGGCTCTTGGGAGTCATTGGCATTCCAGAATTACTTTATTCCAGTTTCAAGGACTGAGATGATTTAAAACTGATCCCTTTGAGGGCCCATGTACTTAGAATTCATCCTTTCTTCTAAGGTTCAGCCTTTTCGTATCTTAACCCAAGGGATGTTCATCAGGGCTTCTCACTTTGGCCATCCCTAAACTCCAATCCCTGTTCTTCTGTTCAAAAAAACCATCTGCCTCTTGGTCATCTATTGTGGTACTAACAAATATTACCCCACCCTGGGAAAAAGTGGTCCCAAACCTCAATTTATTATCTCTTCTATGCTTTGTAGCAGATTTGTTTTATATTTTCCAGTTGTCCTCACTAGGAGACCTGGGCCTAGTTGCAAGAAGTGAAACTCTATTTAAACTTCTGAACCTCAGTTTTCTCAAGATGATGACCTAGATGTGCCCACTGGATTTGGCAACATGAAGTCATTGATGGTCTTGACATGAGAAGGCTTTGTGGAATGAAAGTCAGATTGAAATAGGTTAGGAGTGAATGGGGTGAGGGATAGAAATAGCATTTGGGGGGGCAACTCATTCTAGAAATCTGGCTATGAAGGGAAACAGAGAAGTGATGTGGGAGATGAAGAGGGGTAATGTAGGTCAAAGAAGAATTTTAAGAGTGAGAGATACCAGAGCATGTTTGTATGCTGATGGGAATGCTTATGCTGATGTAGCTATTTGCCACCCTCATGACACAGGTATATTTCATACCCATGTGACAGGTAAATCAGCAAGTTGGCTTTCCATGTCTGCCTCATGTGTTTTAATTAGCATGAGTCAAAGTCCATGGGTCTTGGCACTCCTGGGGTCCAGCTCTGGCCAGCCTTTCTTATCACATCCACAGTCACTTCCATTTCTTCCTCTATTCACTCCTACATCATCCTTGGCCCTAGATGAAGTCCCCATCCTCTTTAACTGATCTGATGCTCCTAATTAGGGTTCCTACCATTAGAGTCACCAGTTTCCAGACCCTTCTACAGGAAGCCACCAGAGCCCTTCATATTTATTATGTGCCATAATAAATTCTTTGTATTGGGAGCTCTGGGAAGTGCAAATTTAAACATGTCACCTCTCAGTTAGTAATACTCCTTGGCTCCCGCATTTTCCTCTGGCTGAAGCCTACCTGCCTCTCCAGCCTCTCCCCTCTCACTCTTGCTCTGTTTCCCTGGTGGCTGCTGTGTGGGCTAAGGCTGACCTGACTGGGAAAGAGATGCTTGGGTTGGGGAAGGCGGGGGCTCTGGGTGTCAGAGCTTGTCTGGCCAGCCTGGCCCAGCTGTCCCAGGGCTACCCTGTGCCCAGGGAGGTTCTGTTTCCCTTTGCTGGGAGCCCCTGGGGCAGCTTTTGAACCAGAACTGCATTTCCAGGTAGGAGCAGATATCCTGGACTGGTGAGCCAGGGCTGGGCCATGCCAGGCCCTTTGTTTCTAACTTGGGAGAGGCTTCAGGTTTCTGTCTTTTTTTCTAAGAACTGGGGAAGTGCCACGTGGGCACCACAGTGGCCAGAATCAATGAGAAAAACAAAACTCCAGGGAAAAACCTACTCCCTTAAGTCACAGGATTGTGAGGTATATGTGCGTCAAAGTTTCTGTGTTTGTCACATGAATATATGTCTCTATATATGTGTCCCTGTCTGTGTTGTATGCTGGGAGGGAGATGGGGGGGGTGGGGTCTGCATCGTGTCCTGTGTCTGTGCATTTGTGACGGCTGCCAGTGCTGTGTGCCTGTGTATATCTGCATGTATGTCTGTATCCTGTGTCTGGGTGTCTCCAATATATGTTTGCATGAGTTTCTAAGCCTATATGTTTATATATATTTAGTCCCCAAATTCCAGACTTCTTCCATGCCAGCATTTCTCCTTCACTCTATTTCAGCCACTCCCTCTTGTGGTCATGTCCTGACTCTTGTCATCAGTGAGAAGGGCTCTACCTCAGAAGTCTCAAAAATCCAGTATTTCAGGCTCTGACCTGCCCCTCTCTCTCCAGTTCTCTCACACTCTGACTCTTGTCATACTTGTCTCCCATCTCAGTGGGGCCTCCACCTTTTCAGGGCTCCCCATCTCCTTCAACCTTGACCTCCAGGTGTATCCTTCGACAGCTCTCTCCTCAGCACCCTCACTGTCCTAACCTCCCACTTTTACCCCACCTGGCTAATCCCCAACAATGTAGTGGAGCCTCACTGGAGAAAAATTGTACAGGAGGGTGGATGAGTCTACGTACAACTCATTACCTGTAACCGCTGCTGGGGATTCCTCTACTTGATACAAACTGCCTTCCCTCTCCCATTTACAGCTATTGCTCATGCTGTGTGGTGTGGCCACCCCCCAAAAACAACAACAACAACAAACAAACAAACAAACAAGGGGACTTCCATGGTGGTCCAGTGGTTAAGACTCCGTGCTTCCCATGCAGGGGGTGAAGGTTCGATCCCTGAACCGAGATCCCACATGCTGCATGGCGCGGCCAAAAAAACAAACAAAACAAAACAAAACAACATACAGCTATTGCTTTTTCCAGCTGCACCCTTTTCCCCCACCGCAAGGGCTTCAGCTGGGCTCAACACAAATGCCTTGCCTCCTAGCACCTCACAGAACACCACCCCCCCCACCCCGCTGCCCCGCCCAAGGCCAGTGGGTGTGAACATGCTCCATTTCCTGCCCCCTCCCACCTCCAAACTTGTCTGCAGCTGCACCCATTCCCATCTCCTTTTCCTGGGTCTTGGTGTCCTTCCTCACATTCAAGGCTAGATCCATCCCAAGGAACCCATCTCAGTTCTCGTTTGTCAGTACTCTTTTAATCAAAAGTGACAGAATTCCAACCCAAACCTGCTTAAGGAGACAAAAAGAGACCCTTTACCAGCTCACACAGTAGGATGTGCAAAGTTGTATCCTGTGTAGGAACAGCTAGATGCAGGAGCTCATCTGATATCACCTGAATGATGTCATGGTTCTGTGCCTTAGTTTCCTCATATGTAAAATGGGATATTAATAGTCCCTACCACAGTTTTTGTGGGGAATAAAAGCCATCAGAAACTCAGATAGCACCCTTGGTGCTCTTATCTCTCTTTTTCTCTATGCAGCTGGTTTCCTTTTCTCTGCAACCTGATTTTCTTTGTTCTCCAGTCAGGTAAGGAAAGTGACCACCCCACAACTCCTCAGCATATCAGCCCAGTTAGAACTAGAATATTTTAATTCCAATTCTTATTACTTGGAAGAGAGAATCCTAACAGCTTAGTTTGGGTCAGTGTCCACCACTGAGCCATTCAGGTATAGTGGGGAGAGAAATACCTGGTAAAATGTAGCTGTAGCAGGCCCACCCTTGAGTGAGGATAGTTAGAAGGGGAAAGGAGAAAGAACTGTGAGTTGGCCAGACATCTCAAAAGGTGTCAATTGCAACTGGACAGAGGGGAATCCCAGTCTGCTGTAAGAGTTGGAGTAATACGGGGAATGAACTTGGACCCTTTCCCTCAATGTAGATAAAGGCCAAGCATTCCAGGTGTCTAGATTTAATCCTTATTCTATACCCTAGAGTCCCTGGAGGTTGATGGAAGTTAGTCTGATAAGGAGACCAGAGATGCTACTTAAGAAAAGGACAAGAGTGGGAACTCCCTTCCGGGGAAGTACAGGAAGCAGCAGGGGCTTGTCCTGGCCTGGATCTGTGGATTCCATCTGCATAGATCCCAGATCAAAGATGAGTTAAGGGAAGCCTCCGGAAACTACAAGTGCTAACAAGTCATGGTGTGGGGAGATAGGTGAGCCAACACTGGCCTCCCATCTGAGCCCCAGGCTTGTGGGAAGAACACCTTTTGTGTAAATAAAGGTGGTGCTGGCAACGCACCCCGTTGTGGCTTTGGGTCACAGGGGCAGAATTGGCAAGTGGGGACACAGATAGGAATTCCAGGGGTTCAGACAAAGTGGAGGATTACAGGAGATCAGCCATCCACCCGCTGATGGCACATAAGCAGTATACAAACCCATCTGGGAAAGCAGCAGCACACCAAAGAGGGGAGGAGTCCCTCCCTTCAAAATGGTTTAACCAGTTTTAGACTTCAGTTTGACTTTTAGTATTAATTCTCTTATGGTGTTAAGAAACATAAATGAGTAGGACTTTTAAAATTCTTTTTCTTGCGGTACGCAGGCTTCTCACTGTTGTGGCCTCCCCCGTTGCGGAGCACAGGCTCCAGATGCGCAGGCTCAGCTGCCATGGCTCACGGGCCCAGCCACTCCGCGACATGTGGGATCTTCCCGGACCGGGGCACGAACCCGTGTCCCCTGCACTGGCAGGCGGACTCTCAACCACTGCGCCACCAGGGAAGCCCTACAATTCTTAATATATGATGATGATGATGATGATGATAATAAACAACTCTTATCAGTGCTTACTATATGCAAGGCAGTGCTCTAAGTATTTTATATGTATTAACTCATTTAATCCTCATAACTTTTGAAGTAGTACTATTATTATCCTTATTTTACAGATGAGGAGACAAGACAAAAAGAAGTTAAGCAACTTGCCTAAAGTTGCATAGCGGGTAAGTGGCAGAGCTAGGATTTCAACCCAGGCAACCTGTGCTCTTAACCACTTTCAGAACTGCGGCTCTCACTCCAATGGTGTATACTTCTTAGGATCTTTTAGAAGTAAGAAGCAGCCTCCCACAAGCTTTTTCAAGGAAAGGAGGGGTTATTCAAAGGAAGAAGTGGGCTGAAAGAAAGAGGTGGAAGCTCGGAAATCTAAAAATAGGCACCACGGTGCAGGCCTTTAGGAGTCTGAATGTTCTTTAGGGCTCAAAGGTTGCTCCAGCATCCTCAGCAGCAAGATGGAGTTCAAGGCTCCCCATTCCAGAGTCCCTTTGTTAGCACTACTTAGCATAATTTAAATGTCTGCTCCATGCTTGCCTTGGGCACTCACTCTCTTTCGTTCTCTCAGCTCAATATCTTTTTTCTCTCTCAGCTAAATCTGCCTCACACTCTATCTTACACATCTCATGGCTTCTTTCACCTTAAAAACTTTCAGCTGCTCCTATTCCTAAGTGCCTGATCTCGCCACATTTTCCACGTCATTAAACTGACCAGTTCAACTTATCTTTTTGAGCCAGTTCAGCTCACAGGATGTTTGTCTGCTCTTGGATGTGGTATGGGAAGGGGATTGGAGTTACATGGTGTAAAACATGATCGCCTGTTGTTGCCCTTTTAGGTGGCACTGTGGGCGATGCTCTTTCCTTAGGTGTCTCCATGATAGGCACGTGTAGCTCCGGTCCTGGCTAAGCCTCATGTTGTCAGGCTAGAGCTATTCTCTGTGCCCCAAATCAGTCCCATTTCATTGCTCTCCTTGGAAGGAGTCTTTCCTTTCTCCTTCCCTCTTCCCTTCAGCCCTATAAGCCTGGTCTTGGCTAGTCCCCTGAGGACAGCATCCACAGTCATTGATTTGGACATTGGTCAAAGAAAGATGGGAAGGGACAGGAGTCAGCACAGGTGAATTTTTACAAGCTTGTGACTTACTCCTTTTGAGATCCGTGTGGGGCCCTTCAGTTCCTCTTTTCCACTTTCTTGTCTGTGTGATGGGACTCTTCAGTGCTTCCTACCAGCCTCACTGACCAGACCATACAGACAGGGTTGGCTATCCACCCAACAGTCATTACACTGGCTCCATCTACTTTTTCTTGCTGGATGATCTGCGATTGTGTTTGGATGCTCAGGAAAGTGGTCCCTTCACAGCCCCAGAGGGCACATGTGCATGTTTAGGCCACATGTGACAATTCCACTCCCTTTGCCAGTGATGGTTTCAACTTGACAATGGACACATGATGCCGCCTTGGCCAATGTATCAGCTGAAGAGGGAGAGGTTCTGGGAAAGGCTTTTAAAAATATATTTGTTTGTTTGTTTTTGCTGCGCCTGGGACTTAGTTACGGCACGCGGGATCTTCGTTGCAGCATGCGGATTCTTAGTTGCAGCATGCATGGAGGATCTAGTTCTCCGACCAGGGATCAAACCCGGGCCCCCTGCGTTGGGGGCGCAGAGTCTTACCCATTGGACCACCAGGGAGGTCCCTGGGAAAGGCTTTTGTCCTTGATCAAAATTATCCATGTGGGCAGTTCCCTGGTGGTTCAGTGGTTAGGATTCGGCACTTTCACTGCAGTGGCCCAGGTTCAATCCCTGGTCGGGGAACTAAGATCCACAAGGCAGGCAGCACAGTCAAAAAAAAAAAAATTATCCATGTGGAGAAACTCTCCTTTTGACTCTAGGGCCAGAGCCACACTGCAGTCTCTGAAGAGAACAGGCTAGCTCTTTGGGATTTGCAGGAAAGCATATTTTGTTCTAAGTTGGAACAGGTGGCCTTTATTCAAGGAGATATACAAAAAAGATGAAGGCCCTTCATCAGGGCTGATACAGGGATTCCTGCCCTGGGGTCGGAGGTGGGAATTTAAAAAGAGAAGGTTGAGTTAAAAGATCTCTAAGTCACTTTCTGCCATGAACAGGTAGAATTGTGTGATACTTTTTCTCTAGACTTTGCCTTGTTATCATGTTGGATGAAACTGGTCTTGTTTAATAGGAAGGGCCAAACTGTTGCTCCATTTTAGCACTCAAATATTGACCCTGCCTTCTACTTCCTTCGCCCATTGGACCAAGGATGTCTTTCCCATACACCTCTCCTCCTCGATACCAGTTAGACACCTGTTGGCCTGGTTTACAATGGCAGCTTTTCTGTGGTTGGCCTGCCCTCTGCTGGATTAAGGAGATGGATTGTGGAGACATGGACTTCTGGGAAGGGCCAGCTTTCCGGAAAGGGGATGTGATCAGGAGACCGGATTTCCCTTGGGGTCACTCTACACCGTTTGTTCACCAGAAATTAGGTCTAGGAGGTGGTGATCCAGCTCTGAGTGTGGGGTGGGAAGCTTCCTGATGAACACAACTGCTTGGTTTAGAGGTTAGAAGTTGTCTGTGTTGTGTGCCCGTGTGAGTTTCTTCATCCATGTACAGACAGAGAGAGGAATATTTTTTTTGTCCAGTGTTAAAAACAAAATTTCTTAGACAAATTGTTGTTTAGCAATTGTCAGAGTTTATCAGCTTGCTAATAAGGGATCAGCCAGATAATGCAGCTTATGCTTTGGGTATAGAAAAGATATGGAAACTGATGGCTTATATAGTTGGGATACGGAAGACTTAACATAAGCAGCTAGTTTGGGGGTGGGGGAACTCCCTAACTAGGTAAAGAGTGCAGTTTGATTACATATAGTAACAAATGTCACAGTCAAGTCTGTTGCTAGAGAGGAAACATGGAGGAGGAGGTTTGGGATGCCAGGGGCATTGGCTGTCAATCAGAGATTAAAAATCCAATACATTTAAGAAGCAAAGAATGAGGAAACATCTGTGGCTGCTAACTGTAATCATAAAGTTTCATTTCTCAGGAATGGTGTCTATGATCTGATCGCCATGGATGCATAAACCACGGACACAGCAGCAAATAGCAAGCTCTGACTTGGTGCCAAGAGAAACAGGTCTCTTGGCACCAGGAATTTTTCTCAAGCAGTAAGCAGTGCAGCTAGAATATAGTTTACACCCTCCCAAACACCAAACAGCTGTCCACACCCCTTTTTTTCTTTAGAGGCAATTTTTTTCTCTGAAATCAGAATGATCAGAGATTGAATTTTTCCACATAAGTTAATTTTTCTGATAACTGACATTTGTGCCTTTAAATACTATAGCTGTTCTTGAAAATTAAAAAAAAGATTTTATTTTTACATGCTTATGAAAAAGAATTTTAATGATGCAGAAAAATGAAGACAACATAATAATAATACAAATCCTGTCACCCAGATGATGTTAGGTGAATATCAACCAAAGAACCTTTATGTATACGTACAATAGCAGACCAGGTAGATAGATAGACATATAGAACAGGCTCATGAAACTCTTTCTGAAAATCTTGAGACTAGCCATGTTTTGGAGTTTGGAGTTTTTTATATTTTAGTAAGATAATATGGTATATACACTGCATATCTTACAATATCTCCCAGCAGGATCTAGGTGGTACATAATTAAATATATTAACACTTCTGTATATGAATATTCACACTATAAGATGTTTAAAAGACTGCAAATAGCCTCACTTAAATTCAGGACAGATTTTGCTACTAAACAACTTATAAAATATATTTAATTTTCACAGCTTTTTAAATTTCAGAATTACAGGTAAGGAATCGTGGATGTGTGCTTTCATAAAATAGGATAATATAATACATGTTATTTTTTAGAGAAAAAGTAATCAATTTAATTGTATCCATAATTGACTGAATAAATAGAAGCTGAAGTGAAACCAAAGGAATTGCCATACTTCACATAAACATTTCTTTATCACAAGAGGTATTATTTTCTAAAATATCTTTCTAAGGTTAAAAGATGAGAGTAAGAAAAATAATAAGAGATTGGAGTCATTATGTTGGAATAATTTCTGATGGGGATCTTCCCACCATGTTCTCAGTACTATTAGGCTTAAGGCCCTCCAAATATTCTGTAACTTTCTCTTTGGTATCCTGAAATTCATAAATAACATAATCTACTCATATAGATAATGAAAAAATTAATATAATGCCTAATATGTAGAAAATAAAAGAAATTAATTTGTTATAAAATATAGTAATATGTATTTCAATATCTAAATCCTTGGGCATTACTACTAAAGACAAAATGAAGCAATGAGATGCTTGCTGTATGTATAATGAACAAGTCTGGATTTAATAGAAGTTATAAGAAGAGAAGCCATTCCATTCAAAATGATAGCAGAGGTGTGATGGATACTAGAATAAAACCTGGTATTAAGTAATTATAGAGGGGACTTATTTGTATAAGCTAAATAGGGGAATAATCTTCATGGAAGTAAGAATAACCTGATAAGTACTAGGTAGAGAAAATGAAGGCATACGCTATTGTTGAAAATGAGCAGAGTCTTGTTTCAAGGAAGATGTTATAATAATTTTATATGCTGCTCCATGAGATGGGATAGTGAAAGAATATGTCAGAAATCATACACCCATCTAGATATCTCACCACATGTTGGAGCAAACATTTAGACTTTTAAGACCTTTGAGATCTTGGAGACCATGGTCCTTCGAGAGTTGATGGGAAATTGAGAAAGATTTGAAAAAAGCAGCAGTATTTAAGAGTCTACAGAGAAGTTGTGTGGCAGACCTTTGGAAAAAATATCAGATAAGTTCCTATTGAAAGCCAATAGGAACTCTCCAAATAAATCATTTCAATATGTAATTTTCACAGCAGAGATTTCTTATCATTGTGCTGCAAATATTTTAAAAAATTTATATAGGATGTCAATAAAATATTTTTTAAAAATAATCTTTATGAAATTCATTGATATCTTTACATTTGTCTCTACTAATTTAATAATGTATGGTTTAAAGTCTATTAAAGGACGTCTCAAATCGCCCTTTACACATCTGCATTTGGTTTCATTGTTTTTCCAGTAATTGTACCACTACTGTGAAACCATTTTCAACTAAATACTTAGCTGGAAACATTACAAGTAATTTAGCTCGTTCCAAGAAGTGAGTATGCAAATCCTGAGTCCCTAACTTTTCAATAATTAGATTAATTAAACTGTGTTTTGGCTTCAAAATCTTTCATTTATTTATTTACACTCAAGGAATTTTCCTGCAAATGTTGCCTAGTGGCCCACTGGTTTCCAGTGTATTAATCAACCCTACCTTTAAATCTAGTCAACTAATTAAAAATTTAAAAAGCAAAATTTAAAAACCAGTCCTTTAAAGGCAACCCTTCCTCTAGGGAGGAGAACGGAAAACTCTCTGGAGCAGGCGCCCAGGTTCCGACTTTTGACAGCCCCTCGAAGCTCCGCCTCTCGAAACCCCGCTCCTCACGCACTCCACGCCCCTCTTCCGTACAGACCGCCTCCAGAGCGGGCGTCGAACGTCGAGCGGAAGTGACGTACGGGGGCCGCCGGAGGTGTTGCGTTCCGCTACTGGGCCTGAGAGTGGAGTGGTCCCTGCGCCAGGGAAGATAGCGCTATGTCGATCGAAATCGAGTCCTCGGAGTGAGTCCTGTGGTGGTGGATATTCGCGAGGTTGCGGGGGCCGGGAGGCGAAGGGTGAGGTCGTAGAAGCTGCTCGGGGGAGGCGTTCGAGAGGCTGGGGAGTGGAGGGGCATTTCCTTTCCCACAAAGAAGCTTCTTGGATCTGGCTACCTCGGAGGCGGGCCCACGAGAAAGTAGCGGACGGGAAGCCCAAAGCCCGATGGGAGGCGGCGCAGGGTTGGGGGTAAGACATGCCTGGAAGACCTGAGTTCTAGCCCTCGCCGACTCCTGGTGCGCTCTGTGACTGAGCAAATTAGCCATCCAACCTGGACTCCGGTCTAATCTGCACAAGGGGGCCGAACTCGCAGCCTTCTTTCTCTTCCCGCCCCCACTGAGCAGTGTGGTTTGTTTCCTCCCCTGTGCTTACAGGGCCCTCTGCTTTTTTCTGCCCAGCACTTAATCCAGTATTGTCACCGTTTGCCCACCCTACTAGCCTGTGTAGGCGTCTAGGGGCTCCTTTTCATTACAGTCCCAGTTCCTAACACATCGTCGAGGCTCAATGATTGTCTTTGGAATGAATGAGTGATTGTCTTTGGAATGAATGAGCGACCAGCTATTTTATGAAGTGCCATGTGGCGCTGAATTTTGGTTAGTCTGTGAACTCTGTGTAGCCCAAAGGAGGGACAGAATGTGGAAATTGGGCCAGGAGAATGATAGACTTGGGAGAGAGGGGGGGTTAATGAGTGACTGAAGGTCTTCAGTGAACTCTTCCAGGATTCCATCGTCTACCCTGCTTTTGCCAACACTTAATAATTAAATCAGCAGACGTATCATTTGTGTCCTGACTGTAAGGGAGAGAGGACTTGTCCTCAAGATCTGCCATAGGAAGAAGGGAGGTTTATTCATTCAACAAATTTTTTTTTTTTTTTTTTTTTTTTTTTTTTTTTTTGCGGTACGCGGGCCTCTCACTGTTGTGGCCTCTCCCGTTGCGGAGCACAGGCTCTGGATGCGCAGGCTCGGCGGCCATGGCTCACGGGCCCAGCCGCTCCGCGGCATGTGGGATCTTCCCGGACCGGGGCACGAACCCGTGTCCCCTGCATCGGCAGGCGGACTCTCAACCACCAGGGAAGCCCCATTCAACAAATATTGAAGTCTACTGTGTACTTGTTTTAGACCCTGGGAATATAGTAGTGAACAAAGCAAACAAAAATCCGTGCCCTTATAGGAAATACGTTGTTATTGAGGAAGGCAAACAGCAGGCAAAAGCAGTAAGTAAAATAGGCTTAGCAAATGGTGGTAAGTGTTTTGGAGAAAAAGTAAAGCAAAGAAGGGTGATGGAGAGTGCTGGCGATGAAGACACCTAAGTCAGGGCAGGAGTTGGAAAGGATTCCATGCTTTGAGCCTGAATCAAAGTGGGAACTGACCACTCCCAGCTGCATGTTTTCATTATCAATAATTGCTGCTTTTTACTAAGTATTTTCCATGCTAGTCACACTATAAGCAGTGTAGTCAACTCTTTGACCAACCCCTACAGAGTAGGTATTTTTCTTAACAGGTGAGGAAACAGGCAAAGAGATGTTAACTGACTCGTCCAAAGTCACAATTAGTAAGTGACAGAACTCTGATTCAAATCCCAGCCTATCTCCAAAGCTTTTAGCTCTTTATGTATCACACTGTGTTTGAAGGATGTGAATTTGATTTTAGCTATGTCAAATAGGAGTTCTTTGCAAGTGTGGTGCTTCATTTGGGGAGTGTAAATGGAAGTGTGCTATGGAAGACAGTGTGATACTGGAACAGCAGGTATCTCTTAAAGGGGCCATGAGAGAAAAGACTACTGTGAGTAGCAGTAATCAGTTCCCTTCTGCAGGAAGGGAACCCTTTTTAAGAAGAGGGTGTTTGCTTTCCTGTCCAGGGTGTATGTTCTTCACGTGCCACACTGCCAGTTTAAATCTTCATTTTTCCACTTGTCTCTGTTACCTGGTCAAATTCTCATCTGTAAAATGGACATAAGAGTAATGCCATCCTCATAGGGTTGTTTTGAGGAGTAAATGAATCCAAAATGCTTAGAACAGTACCTGATATATAGTGAACACATAGTAAACATTGGTTATTATTTTTTGATTATTACTTCTCTCCTGGGAAAGAGAATTGACTAAATTCCAGTCTGAAATCCCTCCCAACCAGGACAGTGTGACCCCCGATACTAGTGCTGTCCAGTAGAAATACCTTGTGTGCCACATATTTACTTTTAAGGCAAGAGAAGAACAGTGTAGTACAGCCTGTAAAGTGAACTTTTACTGTCTATATGAACAACGTTCTTCACTAGACTCCTTAACACTAAGCCGAAGATCAAGAAGTTTTAATCATATATATTTAACTCGAAATGACTTGTCACATGCTGAAAACTGTTGCTTGTTCTCTGAGTATTTGGAGATTGTCTGGGTCCTCTTTTCCTTGGGAAACTGAATCCACGTTTTTATTTCACTTGTCCTGAACATTTGGTAATAAAGGCAGTGGGTAGGTGTTATTTTTGCAAGTGAGAACACATAGCTTTGTTTTGCTTTTACATACAGTATAGCTCTACTTATTTGTGTTCAACAAATCCCTTTTAAGAAGGTCTCAATTCATATTTTTTGTTGTCATTTGAAAAATGGACCAAATCATCCAATCATTTAGAGTATTTTGTGTCAGTGACTAGACTTGGTTTAAAGTATTTTACTATAGTGTGCAACAGTGTAATCATATGAACTAATAAGAAACTTGGCATAATAAAAAGATCTCTGACCTTGGAAGTAAGAGAGTCTTCTTGGTACTAACTTGCTTTCTAGCTGACTGTGAGACATTGGGCAAATTATTTCCCTTCACTGAACCCCAGTTCTCCTATTTCTGAGTTGGAAGTAGGACTGGATGATATCTTGTAACTTAGGTTCTGTGATTTTTTTGGAAAATTTTACTCACATGATAAAGAAACGGAAAGTAAGTAGTGAAAGGAGGATGGTTGTGTAGAAAAATAAACTGGAGTGGGCTTTATTTTGTGACCTCTTTGGTGAGTGAGGATCCATGAGCTGAATGACTTGCTTTCTTCTTTCAGTGTGATCCGTCTTATCATGCAGTACCTAAAGGAGAACAGTTTACATCGGGCATTAGCCACCTTGCAGGAAGAGACTACTGTGTCTCTGAATACTGTGGACAGCATTGAGAGTTTTGTGGCTGACATTAATAGCGGCCATTGGGACACTGTTTTACAGGCTATACAGTCTCTGAAATTGCCAGACAAAACCCTCATTGACCTCTATGAACAGGTAAGAGTGGGGGTGATGCTGATCCCTGTATGTTGGTTTATTGTGGGCCCCCTGACTGGAAAGCATCCGTGAACATTCCTTCAAGCATTATGGGGCTGTAACAGCCCTAAAATTTACACTGTCAAAGCTTGAGTGCTACTCTGTATTTTTATCTCTCTTCTTGGAAAAGCCAAGATTTTCCCAAATTGAAATTCTTTCTTAAGTGACCATTAAATGATCTATTCTAACACCAACTGTTCTGACACCAAATATTGTGCTGCAATTTAGTTCTGACACTAACCACCCAGAGTTAGTACAGACCCCACTAGTTAAGGGCTTGGTCCTCTACAAGACTGTCTTTACTTCACACACCAGCCACACTTTGGGGTTTTGGGCCACCTATACTTCTGACCAACTGGCTACAAATTTGAGGGTCCCCACGACCCCCTCAGAATTGGTAATTCACTAGAATGACACAGACCTCAGGAAAGTGACATACTGATGATTGCAGTTTTATTATCAAGGGGACAGATCAGTACCAGCTGAATGAAGAGACATATAGGGTGAAGTTTGGGAGGGTACTGAACCAGAGTTTCCAGTGCCTTCCCCCCATGGAGTTAGGGTTTGTCTCTTACCTGGCACATTAAAGTATTCACCAACCAGGAAGCTCCATTGGGATTTTTCATTCAAATTCTAGTTCCTTGACCCTCTGCAGGGTTGGGCTGGCTCAGAGCATCAACCCTCTAATCATATGGTTGGTCCTTTTGATAGCCAGCCCCTGTCCTGAGCCATCTCCTTAGCACTAACTCAGGTGTGATGCAGAGGGCTTATGAATAACAAAGATATTCCTATCACTGGGGAAATGACAAGGTTTTTAGAAGATGTGTGCCAGGAAACAGGACATAGATCATAAAATTACTTATTATACAACAGAACAGAGTGGATTTTCTGGAAATAAGAATGTCGTGTGGTTTGAAGTAAAAATAGGGAAATGGGTTTGTTTCTTTACAGTCCACGTGAGTTTAGTTAATTCCCTAAAGAAAATTTTGGTAATTGGAGAAAGGTTTCTCTGGAGCCTATAGAGATATTTCCATCTTTGGTTTTCTTTAGCATCTACATTCTGAGTAAGGGACCTAAGAGGAGAGGAGATTGGTAGAGGAGAGGAGAGATTGGTAGATAAAAATGAAGGACTGAAGTTATTACTTTATAATTACTGTAGTTGTCTGCCTGAAATTGCTTGTGAAAAGGAGAAGGGGCATTTCCTGATTTGTGATTTGGAAATCATTTTGGTAGGCCATTTCTACGTCAGAAATAGTACTGAAAAAGAAAAATTAAGCGAATGCATTGAAACAGCCATTTTCTTTCAATTATACAGGTTGTTTTGGAATTAATAGAGCTCCGTGAATTGGGTGCTGCCAGATCTCTTCTGAGACAGACTGATCCCATGATTATGTTAAAACAGACACAGCCAGAACGGTATATTCATCTGGAGAACCTCTTGGCCAGGTCTTACTTCGATCCTCGAGAGGTATGACTGTGGTAATGAAAAGAAACGGTTGTTAACTTTGAGCAATAATGTGATCTTTTTAAAACCATTTTATTGGATACTTTTTGTATTTTTGATTTCATTTTTGAAAATGATACTTCTTTGTTTATTTACATTGGTTGAAATTTGCATATGTTAAAGAGAATAATCTAGTTTAGTATTTGAGGACCTTCCCTCCCCCACTCACCTCATCATATAGGATTGTGTGTTGATTAGTAAAAAAAAGTAGACAGTTTATTCTGGTATCATTTCCACATTAGCGCAAGTACTTAACTGGCCCAGAAGTGCTGCTGTACTGCTGGTATGTTCACTGTGCATTTGTGTCCCTTTGGAAGTGCAGAGTCTTAACCACTGGACCACCAGGGAAGTCCTGGTTCTTTTAGTTCTTAAAAGCTTGTGTTTTTGCTTCTCAGCTGATTATGCTTACTGGAGCATGATGATTGTTATTCTTTTATTCTTCCAAAACCATATATATATAGTTTCATTCTTTTTCACCCAGCCTTTTACTAGAAGCTTGTCTAAATAGGAGGAAGAAGAATTTAATAGGCACTGGATAATGGGAAGTTGTTAGAGTAAACTCACAGAAACCGTGAGGATAAAGGAAGGAGTTTGGATTGCCAGGACAGGATTTAAGTTAGAGGTGGTGAAGAACTTCTGGGCTGGGAGTCATTTGACTGAACAAAATTATTAAAGAATATAAAAGAATCCTTGGCTCTGCAGATTTTTCAAAAATTGGGAAAACAACTCTGGCTTTGACATAGTTTACTTAGGCTCTTTTCAGAAATAATGGTGTGGATTGGCTGACCTCAGTTCTCTCTCAGCTCATACTTTTGAAATGCAAGTGGGTAGAATTGAGAAGTTTTTAAAAACTAAATGGTTTGATTAATCCTCTGTTTAACTTTTTATGTTTTCCTTTTTGAATGTTTCTGCTTGATTACTGTTACTTTTTAAAAAATATGCACGTTTATGTCTTTTGCCATTTCTTGGAAATGATGCTACGGCCGCTCCTTTTTCAGGCATACCCTGATGGAAGTAGCAAAGAGAAGAGAAGAGCAGCGATTGCCCAGGCCTTAGCTGGGGAAGTCAGCGTGGTGCCTCCATCTCGTCTCATGGCATTGCTGGGTCAGGTAATTAAAGTCTTTGGAACTGAAATGACTCTGAACTCCTGGTAGTGTTTCCTGTAGCATATAAAGTCTATGTATGAGCTAAAGAAATCAGACATCCTAAGAACTGGGAAATACCTGTAGAGCTGCTGGTACCAACAGCTGTGCCATGCCACATTCATCTTTCCTGGGAGTGGCAGTATAGATTAGTGGTTAAGGGCATACACTCTAGAGACAGAATTAGGGTAACAATAGAATTTATCATCCAATCTTGAGGGCATTGTTGATCATCGTGCCAGAACACTGTCTGAAACAAATTGGAACAAATGTTCACCATAGTTAGAATCTGAGCTCTCTCACTTACCAGCTATGCGGTCTTGGGCATATTACCTAACTTTTTTGATCCCAGTTACTCATCTTGGTGTTGTAGTAAGGATTAAATGAGATAAAATGTACTTAAAACAATTGTATTTTGCCTGGCACCTTGTAAACACACAGTAACTGGTAGCTGCTGGTGGTGTTTCTTTTTTCTTTTTCTTTTCTTTTTTTTTTTTTTTTTTAGTAGTAGTAGTATTACTAGCATTGTCATTATTATTTTTAATGCGACCTAGAGTACAGACTCCTTTCTGACCTCATCTTCCCCATGCTCTTGGTTGCTCTCAACCATGATAACCACTCGTCTTCATGAAACTCCTCTCTTGGTTTTTCTAACCGTTTTCTTCTCGGCTTCCCTTTTCATCTCTCCAGTTGTTCCTTTCTTGGTTGTTAAAGGAAGGAGATAGGGGTGATGTAGAGAGGGGTTTTCGTTTTTGTTTTTTCCTTTTAAAGTTGGGAGTGATTTGAAGCTGCTGTAGACTAAGGGTAAAGAGCCTGTAGAGAGTACCTGTTGATTGGAGACAGGTCAAGTTTTCCAGTCATTAAAGTAAAATATGAAAAATAAGCAACATACGAATTTTGGAAAGAAAATTAATAGTATTTATAAACATTAAATATTTCAACTATAATCATAGAATTAATTTAAAAGTTTGGTAAAGTTGTGAGATATAAAATATACAAAAGTTGATTACATTTCTACATATCAGCACTGGCCAGTTCGAATATTCAGTGAAAAAAAGAGCTTTTGTTTATAGCAACAGCATACAGTATAAGAATTCTAGCATTAACTTTTGTGGGTAATACATGATTTATTTCCATTTTTTAAAAAAGCAAAAGCCTTTCAGAGCTTTCAAGAGAAGTAAAAGAAGATTTGAGTAGATGGTGAAACATTGATTTTCCTGGATAAGACTGACACTGATGCCAGTTCTTCTTAGATTTAAGGCAGTTTATAATAAAGATCACAATAGGATTAGAACTGTTTCTCAGAAGAATTCTAGTGTTCACTTGAAAAAATAAACTTGGAAGTATATTCATCAAAGAAATTTTGGAAAGGAAGAATGTTGAGAGCACACTAGCCCTAGAAATAGTGAAGCTTTTAACAGGTTTATAGTCTGAATCATTTTGGTACTTGGCATCCAGTGCGACAACAGTGCGAGAAATTGATCCTGTTATTTATAAGAATTCAGTAGATGATAATGGGAATGTCACAGAACCTAGGAACAGGGAAGAATTATTAAGTGTATGGTGTTGGGGCACCTACTTTAGACTGGGGGAGAAAGATCAGATCAGATCAGAGCCTTCTCTCATATCTTAGAAGCATAATTTCAGATAGAGTGAAAGTTATGTATTTTAAGAATATAGAAAAACTTAGGTGGTGATATAATGTCTCAAACCTCCTGATAGGGAAGGACTTCCTGTGAGTAGGGAGTAAACACCAAGGTAAAGGTCAACAAATTTCATTACTTGAGAGTTTAACTTAAGATAAAAAGAAAGCTTTAAAGCTATAATAAAAAAAATGGGTAGATTGGGAAAAAAATTCTTTTTGGCAAACATAAACAACAAATACAATGTCTTGATCACATTAAAAGCTCACAAATTGATAAGAAAAATAGTAAGACCACAATAGATGAGTGAGCGAAGAACATGAATAAACAGCTAACAGAAGAAATATATGTAGTTAATAAACATGCAGAAAAGCTCAAACTCTAATCAGAGAATTGACTAAAGTAGGGCATAACTTTCCACTCATTAGAGTTTTTAAATGACATCCAAAATTATTGTTTTCTTGATAATAGTAAAGGGAAAAAGGAATCAACATTGATCATGTCCCTGTGTTATATAGACTTTACACATATGATTTTATTTTATCCTTTCATCAGCTCTAGGAATTAGGCTTTTCCCCTGAATTTAGTTGGTGAAATTGGGAGCCAGAATAGCATAGTTGACAAACTGGGACCATTTGTCTTCAAAGTCCATGGTTTTTCCACTCCCCATAATGCAGTCGTGAATGCTATTGACGTTGTGTCTTTTGGGGAAAACACTTTGGCAGTGTATATAAAGAGCCTTAACCATTTGTGTTCTTTTCTTGATTCAGTAAGTCCTCTTCTAGGAATCTATTCCAAGTGGGGAATATCCTCATAATAGAAAAAGCCTTATGTCCAAAGGTGTTCACTGCAGCATTATTTAGATGAGTGCAAAAATTAGAAGCAGTATAAATGTCCATTAATATATTAAATAAACTGTGAAACATCCACTACGTAGGATATATTGAACAGCCATCGAAATGTTAGTCATATCATAGCATGATCTAATGATAGGTGAAAACAATATAAAATTTTACATATGGTATAATTACAGCTATATAAATTAAACATATATGTCTGGGGAAAAATACTACACGGTAACATGAAATGCTAACAGTAGCTGTGTTTGGATGTTGGAACTATGGGAGATTTCTGTTTTTCAATTTTTATTTATAATAAGAGACACCTATAAGAAAGTAGGTGTAAAAACCCGGCCCTGTTGGCTCTCAGAGTCCCCTTCTACCCTGAGGTCAGCCTGTGTTCCTAGGACACAGAATAGCCAAGCTTATGTTGTGTTTGGATGGCCAAAGATGGTTGGGTCTGGATGGCTCAGTTTCCTGTGAACCTCACCCTTTCAGGCTTTGTCTGAGCAATCAGGACCAGATCTTAAAAGCACCCAAGTGGATTTCTTTTCTCATAGGCACTGAAGTGGCAGCAGCACCAGGGATTGCTTCCTCCTGGTATGACCATAGATTTGTTCCGAGGCAAAGCAGCTGTCAAAGATGTGGAAGAAGAAAAGTTTCCTACACAGCTGAGCAGGCATATTAAGGTAGGATCCTTGGACACTCAGCCAGTCGGTAATCATTTGTTGGGGACTCAATGTGTGCTTGCTTAGCCAGGCCCTGTGCCAGGAGCTTGGGTTGGGGAGAAGAACTCATTCTCCAGCTCTGACAACATTCATGGTTGCTGCTGGTGATCACTGAGGTCTCCCTGCAGCCAGGCAGTGGCACACCTCAACTGTATTACCGAGTGGACATACATTGGACATCTGGCCCATCATCTGCCCTTGTACTTCCTCCAAGGAATCCTGCATTTGGAAGACTACTTAGCTCCTTGGTTAAGCCTGGGACTAAGAACCATGAAATTTCTATGTATTTGTCCTGTTCAACATTTGTGTTTTTGCTTGCTACGTGTTAGGCAAAGTACCAGGCATGGATTGTAAAGTGGGCTTGAGTGGTGTTTGAGGAAAATAATTTTATCACCTTGAGGGCTGGTTCTTGGTGTTTTTTGACTTTTCTTTTTTGCGGTTACACGGGCCTCTCACTGTTGTGGCCTCTCCTGTTGCGGAGCACAGGCTCCTGACGAGCAGGCTTAGTGGCCATGGCTCACGGGCCCAGCTGCTCCGCGGCATGTGGGATCTTCCCGGACTGGGGCATGAACCCATGTCCCCTGCATTGGCAGGCGGACTCTCAACCACTGCACCACCAGGGAAGCCCTTAGCATCTCCTTTTTATTAGTTTCTTTCTGGGTTTGTGCTCTGATTGAATTTATAGATTTAAAAATAATTCATATTCCTCAAATCTTTGACTTTGGCTTAGTGTTTTGAATTTGTCTTTTCTGGATTATATGTTTTGATTTGCATGTAAAGGTATTTTGGGGCAGCACTTTTATTTACCCTGGTTAAAACCTTGCGACAAATAGAAATCCATTATAATTATGCTGCTGGACTAAGATTTTCTGTTATAAACACTTCCTTTTTTTGGCATTTAAAATGAAACTCATAATAGAGCTTTCCTCTGTTCCCATCTGTCTAACGTTCTGTAGTTTTTATCTGTTAATGGAAGCATCTTTGCTGGTAAATGCTCAGGATACATTTCCCGGGCAAACAATCTGTCAGCTCTAATCATTTCTCCTAGAGTTAGTCAGCCACACATTATCACTTGATTAAATGAAGGTCATGAAAAGAAGCAGTGATGGAAAATTTGTTTAAAAAATAGTGGAGGAAAATAGCCATTTATTTTGAAAAATGAATTTTTTCCCCCAGATGAAAAAAAAATAGGAACATATGCTATATTTAGTTGAGTGTGAAAGTCATGCCAACAGTGGCTGATTCTGGTAAAAATTTATTGCTTGAGTTAACAGGATTATTTGTTCTAAGTCCCTTACTAAAATAGTTCTTTTGCTTTTCTTTGGAAATACCAACTTCATTTAAAAAAAAAACCAACAACAAAAACATGAACAAAAACTAGTTTCAGTGGAGGGCCTAGACGCTAAACTGCTTGGAGAAAATACATCTAGCATCTCTTGGTGTCTGGGTACAGAAACACCCCTCCCAAAATCCATGATACAGGCTAGCTATGGCTTTATGCTAGGACAGAGCTCTCAAAAGTTTAAAATGGGAATTGTTTTAAGGCCACTACATAAAAGTGCATCTATTTCATTGTTTCATTTGAAACAGTTTGGTCAGAAATCACATGTGGAGTGTGCTCGATTTTCTCCAGATGGTCAGTATCTGGTTACTGGGTCTGTTGATGGATTCATTGAAGTATGGAATTTTACGACTGGAAAAATCAGGAAGGTAAAGTATTTTAAATACATTAATTTTTCTAGTGGGAGAATTATCTGTTACTGTTTTTAAATTATCTGTTATTTTTGCAATTTAAATTTACTTTTTGAATGGGTAATATGTACATCTGATAAAACATTTTATAAAATTGAACGGTTATTCAGTAAAGGGGCTTGTGCCCCCCTCTTGTCCCTCAGCCAGTCAGTTCCCTTCCTTGGTCCACTCAGGGTTACCAGTTTCTTATGTAACTTTTCTGGAATATTCTATGTGTGTATGTAAGCAGTTGCTTATTGTTTCCAATCTAACCTTATTGTAGGACTAATTGTGTTTCATTCTGAATGAAGTGGAATATCTTTTTATATGTGAAAAGCAACCAGTATTTCCTATTCTGTGAAGTCTTTTTATATCCTTTGCCCATTTCTCTTTTGGATTGCTTCTGGTTCAATATTTGTGTATATTGCAAAATGATCACCACAGTAAGTCTAGTTAACATCCATCATCACACATAGTTAGAAGCTTTTTTTTCTTGTGAAGAGAACTTTTAAGATCTACTCTTTCAGCAACTTTCAAATATACATACAGTATTACTAACTGTAGTCACCATGCTGTACATTACATCCCCGTGGCACTTATTTTACAACTGGAAGTTTGTACCTTTGGACTTCCTTCATTATGTTTCTTATTATGTTTAATTTTGATCCATCTGGCATTTGTTTAGGGTGATAAAATTGGTGTAGATCCAACTTAACTTTTTCCCAAATAGCTACTTGTTGACTAACCCCTGATTTAAAATGTAATCTTGATCATAGAGTACTAAATTCCACTCCATGCTTAGTGGATTTATGAGTGACTTTCACTTTCTACATTGTATATTTCTTTATAATTTACCTTTTTTTTCATGAAGCAGTCTCTTTCTATATTTTAGAAAAAATATATTTCAACATGAACAGTAATGGATGATAAAAGAAAAATAACAAATAAATAGATTAATCAATACATGGTTTTAGGAAAGGTAGCTGACAGTATGGACAAAACATTAATTTCTCATGTCATACCCTAAAAACAAATAAATTCAGATTTATTAAAGATGTACAATATGTACTGTAGGGAAATTTTGCTTAGAAAGGATCATAAGCAAAAGATGTAGGCTAATATGTTTGCATTTTTTATAATAGTTACTTGAATTGTGTAAAAAAGTTATTCCCAGTATTATCAGTTGTTCATCAGGATAGTGTGCATGACACTATTTGCTTTGGAGATTTAGAGTCGGCATAGTCCATTATCCTGCTTTTAGTGAGTTTGCAGAGACCTGGGGTAACTGGTGTTTTTGTGTTATTTTGATAACTGCTTATCATTGTTTCCTTTAGGATCTTAAGTACCAGGCCCAGGATAACTTTATGATGATGGATGATGCTGTCCTCTGCATGTGCTTCAGCAGAGATACAGAAATGTTAGCAACTGGTGCCCAAGATGGAAAAATCAAGGTATGAATTAGTGGCATGAACTCTTGTATGTAGACATTTTGAGAGTTCTGTAATGAGTTAGTGTCCTACATAGGTTTTTTGCTTAATAACAGCTACTCTTTATGGAGCATCAGCTTTATGCCAGTGACTTTAGTTTTTCTTGTTTAATCCTAATAATAACTCTGCCTAGGGAGGTCCAGTAATTTAAGGTCACACAGTTGGTAAGTGACAGATCTGGGACTTCAGTCCAGATCTGCTTGTGCCCTTTCTGCTGTGCCACTGTGGCTCACCTTATATGGTGTGTTGTGCTTAGGGGATGGGGTGGTCTGCAGGTGATTAGCAGTTGATTAGCTGTGGCTTGTATTTAATTGCTGTTAAAATCCCCTGGGCTAGATAAAATACAGAAATGGTCTCTGCTAAGTGAACTTAGAGTCTGAATTTTTGTTTTAATAATTTAAAAGGAAAGAGGCTTAAGTTTCAAAGGACTCAAGTTATTGTACTGTGTGAACCAGACATATCATATTCAGCTATTAGCATGCATTTTTAATGCTGTTTTTAGCATATTAGTGAGCACTGCATCTTGCTTGGCTCTGCAGAGTAGAGTGGGACAGTATTTACAGGTTTTTACTATTCTTTTTTTTTAATAAAGGTATGGAAGATTCAGAGTGGACAGTGTTTAAGGAGATTTGAGAGAGCACACAGTAAAGGTGTCACCTGTCTAAGCTTTTCTAAGGATAGCAGTCAGATCCTTAGTGCCTCATTTGACCAGACAATTAGGTAAGTAAGAATCCCCAGGGGCTTCCCTGGTGGTGCAGTGGTTGAGAGTCCACCTGCCGATGCAGGGCACACGGGTTCATGCCCCAGTCCGGGAAGATCCCACATGCCACGGAGCGGCTGGGCTCGTGAGCCATCGCTGAGCCTGTGCGTCTGGAGCCTGTGCTCCGCAACAGGAGGGGCCACAACAGTGAGAGGCCCGCGTACCACAAAAAAAAAAAAAAAGAATCTCCAAACTGCCCCTCACTTGGGTTTAATATGGTGAAGCCTTAGAGGGAGGTACTAGTGATTCCTTATGTTTTCACCAGGATGCTTTTATATGGAGAGTGAGGGTATGTGAGACCTTATTTCCCCAAAGTACAGCTGACACAGTGCTATTGTGTTGTCCATTTGGGTCTTTACCTAGAAGAGAGATTAGAAAGGGATTATAGCAGTACTTCATATTTCTCAAAGTGTGGTCTATGGACCCACCGGCATCAGAGTCACCTTAGAGGACATGTGACAAATACAGATTCCTGGGACCCGGCAGAGACCTAGAAGTCTGTTGCTGAACAGAAGCTTGTGGTATTACTGGCATATTTTCTTCCAGTCTCTGTGCAAAGCTTTTGTTGTGGTTTTGTTTGATTGTTTGACATAATAAAAATAATACTGCATACATAATTGCATAGCCCTCATTCTTCACTTAATATTTAAAATTTTAATATTTTAACATGAGCTTCTATAATTCATCTAAAATGCTTTCAACAGTTGGTCCCAACCATAATATATAGAATATTAATTGTTCTTTCCATTTGCTTTTATTTGTGATAGAATTCATGGTTTAAAATCTGGAAAAACCCTGAAGGAATTTCGTGGCCATTCTTCCTTCGTTAATGAAGCAACATTTACACAGGATGGGCATTATATTATTAGTGCATCCTCTGATGGCACTGTAAAGGTTAAGTATTTGCTACTGGTTTGTTTTGGGGTGTCTGTTCCATTTTTGCCCTTTGAGGAGTTTTCAGTGGTGATAATGGTGATAATTGTGGTGGTTAAACCTCTTTAGTAAGTATTTTAGCCATAATTGAGGTGAGTCTGTGACAATAGTAATATTCTGTAGTAATTCCTATTGGCCTAGGGACCTCAAATCTCAAACCTACAGACGCTATCATATGTAGGAAAAGAGGAAAGGTGTGGAGTTCTAAACTTAAGTCCACCCCCATTTACAGTGGTGAAATTCTGTCTTGCCATAGGTATGGTCCACTGCAACAAGTTCACGAAGAGCTCAGTGGCTAAATAAATAGGTCAGCCTCATCCCACCCCGAGCCTCCACATTGGGGCCTTTCTAATAGCATTTAAAGGGGAACAAGAGGGGCCTAGAGTAGAACCAAGTCCTCTCAGATACTTATTTATTGCCTTCAGCTCTCATCTGAAAGTAGTGGCTCTTCGGTACCTTAAGAGATTTAGTTATTTCAACAGAGGGCCACATTTCCTAGAAAAGATGGGAAATCCAAATAGAAAATCACTAGAGATCTTTGAGACACTCCATTTCCATTCTAGATCTGCTTTTAAATTGCCTTATGTAAGTGAGTGTTATGTGGCAGAAGACCTAAACATTCTAACACAAATCCCTAACAGTCAGACCACCTTCTGCAGTGGCTTGTTCTGGCTTGGGAATTGAACCAGAAACCTGAAGGTAGGAGATGTACTCTTCCTCAGGATAGATGGGGAAGTACACAGAGCTCTTAGTGCTTTAGTCATGCGGTTTGCCCTCTTTGTGCTATGTATCAATATATGGGCCTCACAACTTGTAAAAATACCATTGGGAGGTGGCTTGTGTAGGTCTCTTTGTTTTGTGGTCTTTTCCTTTAGTTCTGCAATAAGTGGGGTAAAGCATCTCACTGACCTTTTGGACAGAAAACTCTGGAAGTCTTAGAACTCTTGATCCCTGAAATGTTCATTTCTTTTCTAGGCTGCTGGGCTTTGGAGAGGAGATTGGGGTAGATGATACAGTATTTATTAAGAAAATAAATACTGGGACAACTAGTGGGGCAACTATTTCCTCCTCTTTATAGGTATTCATTCAACATCTGTTTTGTGCGGGGTTCCATTGAAGGCACAGAAGAAATACAACATAGTCCATGCCTTTGAAGTTTTTATACCTCATGAAGTGAGTGCTGTCCAGACAATGCCAGGCAATAGTTGGTCCATCCCTTCTCTAAGCACATTTCAGATTTCAGTAACTGTGATGTCTGACTTAACCACTTCAGTTCATAGTAGCTCAGAAGGGCCAGGTGAAAAGCATTAGGGTGGAGCACTATTAGCAGAAGAAATGTTGGACTGGGAGAGGTCACACAAGTGGCCAAGAGTAGCTTCCACTTCATGGATCCTCATGTGTGTCTGTTTACATTGTGACTTCTGCAGTGGTTCTCAGTACAAGCTGAGAATCATTTGTGGAGCTTTTAAAAAATGCACAGGGACTTCCCTGGTGGTGCAGTGGTTAAGAATCCGCCTGACAATGCAGGAGACATGGGTTCGATCCTTGGTCCGGGAAGATCCCACATGCTCGCTCTAGAGTCTACGAGCCACAACTACTGAGCTCTCACACCACAACTACTGAAGCCCGCGCGCACTAGGGTCCGCCTGGCACAGCTCCTGAAGCCTGCGTGCCTAGAGCCTGTGCTCTGCAACCAGAGAAGCCACCGCAATAAGCCCTCACACCGCGATGAAGAGCAGCCCCTGCTCACCACAACTAGAGAAAGCCCGTGCACAGCAACGAAGCCAAATAATAACACCAATGCAGCCAAATAATTAATTAATTTAAAAAAAAGATTAAAAAAATTGCACAAACCTACATCCCACTCCAGACCTAGCAAATCTGAATCGCAGGGTCCTGAGCATATAAATCTAAATAACCCTCATTTCATTTTGGTGTCCAGAGAAGGGTGGCTTTCTGGTTGTTTATGACAGTAGCAGTGTGGACACATAGCTGTAGGAAAAGATCATAAGTTTTAAAAGGGTTTTATTATTTCACTTTCTGATTTTTATTTTGTTTATACCAGTTAATCAGCAAATGGGGAGTTCTTACGTATATGGCAATGCTAGGTATTTGGACTGTACGAAGCTTTTTTTTCTGAGTCAATTTTTTTCTTTTTTAGTAATACAATTTTCAACTGCAAAACATTAGAAATTGTTAACCTTCCTCCCCCGCCCCCCAAATGTTTATGCCTTATATTTGTGTGTTGTAGATCTGGAACATGAAGACCACAGAATGTTCAAATACCTTTAAATCCTTGGGCAGCACTGCAGGGACAGACATCACTGTCAACTGTGTGATCCTGCTTCCTAAAAACCCAGAGCACTTTGTGGTTTGCAACAGATCAAACACAGTGGTCATCATGAACATGCAGGGACAGGTGAGTGCTCAGAAAGTGCCTTTGCTCAAGCCCTGTGGGCCGTTCCCAAATCAGTGTATCTTGGTCCTGGCACTTTCAGTAACCAAATGTGGGTTCACCACTTGGAAAACCATATACACTGTATTTGTTTTTCAGACACTTACTTAAAATTTTAAATTCTATGTCTACAAAACATCTTTTTGGCATCTCAGTAATTAATCTACTTTCCCCAGGATGTTTGTATACTGTTCTCTTTCTTTTGCATCCTTTGGATAAATGAGACCCCGATCTGTCTTTAAGCCTCCTGCAGAACCTCACTGAAGATTTTGATATAACAATCCCTGTGTGAGTGAGGGAGATACAGTGTGTGGATTACCAGCTTGGGACATCTGCTAGCTACCATGTGATCTAAGGTGGAACTCCAATAGGAGAAGGGCAACAGTGTCTTTATGATGTGTATTTGTAATCAGATCACCTGCTGGTTCCCAAGGAACCTCACTTTTATAGCACCAGGGACATTAGGAGTATCAAGGTTGAGGTCTCAAGCCCTGGGAATGTGTTGTGATGCTACTGAAATGTTGGGCTGGGCACTTGGGGATCCTGCTGAGCATGGAGAAGACCCAGGGGCTGGTGTATGGAACTCTCTCTCCATTGCTTGAGTCCCTATAAATGATAAGTTGGTAGTGACGAACCTATGGTTGAGATGGCTGGTCTGCAGTACCTGTTGGGACACTGCATAATAGCCATAGTTGCCCACTTCCTAGTTTTCTGCTTGGCTTTTTAAAAACGTAAAAAAAAATTTTTTTTAGATTCACAAAGAAGTTACAAAAACAGGTCAGAGAGTTCTTGTACACCCTTGACCTGCATCCCCCAATGGTAACATCTTACATAAACATTGTACAGTTATCAAAACCAGGAAATTGACATCAGTACAACACTGTTAACTCACATACAAACCTTATTTAGATTTTTTGTCTTTACATGCATTCATTTTGAGGTGGGACATGAATAGTTCTGTGAAATTTCATCTCATGTTGATTTATGTAACCACCACAATTAAGATACAGAACTGTTTCATCACTCCCAAAGAAACTCCCTTGTGCTACACTTTTATAGTTAAACCCTTCCCCCACAGCTCTAGCCCCTGGCAGCCACTGATCTGTTTTCCATTATTACAGTTTTTCATTTTGAGAATAGTAATTAAATGGAATCATACAATATGTAGCCTTTTAACCTTTTGAGATTGGTTTCTCTCCATTGATTTATGGTGATCTTAATGGTATGTAAAATAGAGCAAGCAAGGTCTTGGAGACAGTTCCATCATGAATGGAGAGGGCATCTCATTCTGTTAGAAATAGGAAACTGGGGAGCATGGGTCCACAGAGCATTGAGAACCAGTAGTATGTTGATTTAGGAAATTATGTATGCTAATAAATTTGCTTCTGGGTAAAATGGCTCAGTAGACTAAAGAGTAGGATTGGTGACTTGGGACAAGTGAATTGTAAATGGCTGTCTGCCACTGACATAGGATAGCTTATCCTTTGAATATTTCAGGACATGGTGAATGGAACTGGTAACCTAATTATAAATGACAGTAAACCAAAGTACAAAATAACATAAAGATGTCAGTTTAAACTGCTGCAGTAGAACTGTTGCTAATCCAGGTGATTTATTTTTACCTTGGGCTGTGTTAATGATCTAGATTGTCAGAAGCTTCAGCTCTGGTAAGAGAGAAGGTGGTGACTTTGTTTGCTGTGCCCTCTCTCCCCGTGGTGAATGGATCTACTGTGTAGGGGAGGACTTTGTGCTCTACTGTTTCAGCACAGTCACTGGCAAACTGGAGAGAACTTTGACAGTAAGTATTACTGACTTACGGCCATCTACAGAAATTGTTAATGCTTATGTCTTTTTGAACTCTGAAGTAAACCTTTTCCAGACTGCTATCTGTGTGAACCTTGGTATAAATAAGTGTAAAAATGTTATCACTAAATAAAAAAAAAAGGGCCATAAGTAATTGTATGGAATTAACTCCTGTATCAGGAAAAGTCATCCTTTATAGTGAGCCTTCAGCTTCAAGTGGATAGGATGGGTGTACATAAAGCAGAGAAGAAGGAAGGGAACATGCCTGTCTAGCCGGCTAGATTGGTTAGACCTTATCCAGGGCAATTGGAGAGTGGCAGATATAGCTAGTCCTCTCTGTGTCCTTTCAAAGGCAAGTTACTTGTATATTATCTTATCAAACTGATTTTTTTTTTTTTTTTTTGCTGTACGTGGGCCTCTCACTGTTGTGGCCTCTCCCGTTGCGGAGCACAGGCTCCGGACGCGCAGGCTCAGCGGCCATGGCTCACGGGCCCAGCTGCTCTGTGGCATGTGGGATCTTCCCGGACCGGGGCACGAATCCATGTCCCTTGCATTGGCAGGCGGACTCTCAACCACTGCGCCACCAGGGAAGCCCCTGATTATGTTTTTAAGCAGCTTTGTGTTGTAAGAGGGCTCAATCAGTAAGAAGGAATAATTAATGCTAGCTGCTGTAACAATCTTTAAATCTCAGTGGCCTAATACAATGAAAGTTTCTTATTATGTCACAGTGTGATATAAATTGCATCGTCCTCTTTTAGCTGTGCCATTTGGACTATGTGGCCCCTAAGATCTTAGAAGGAGAAAAGATAGTTGAAGGGGTATACTGGATGTTTTAAAGACCCACATCTGGAAGTGGTTTGTTTATATTACTTTGTTTGTCATTCTTTTTTGATTAGAATTAGTCACATGCTGCCCACAGCCCAAATGCAGAGGGGTGGTTGGGCAGGGAAAATGTAGTCGTCTGCAGTCCAGGAAAAAGAAATGGTCTGGTGAATGTATAAAAAATTATACACATAGCTCTGTTAGAGAATAATCTCATCTCAAACTGTTCTTGAATGAACTGTTGGTACACCTGCCTTGTGAAGCCTCCAGTATAGATCCAAGATGTGAACAAAACAAGATGAGGTGGAAGGTGTCCTCTAGTTGAGGAAAATACTAAGTTCACTGAGTTGAAGGAATTGTTTGGTCTCAGCCACCGTCTTGGCTTAATATTTATAAAATGGTGATGATGACTAGGACCGGCTGTAGTGCAGGAGTGGTTTGGCCCAAAGTGTTATTTATACATTATGAAGAAAAGTACAGAAAATGTCATCAGCCATGTGATAGCCTCGTTTGTATTTTTGGTTTGTGTGTTTGGTTAGCACTCTTTGAGGCTGCCTTGGGCTTGATTCCTTTGGTGAGAAGTAGGAGCTTCACTGTTCTTCCCTCCCACTCAGCTCTGGAAGCTTCTTCAGAGTGATTTGTTAAGAGACCTATATACCCTAATCCTGTGCTTTACCTATTCCAGGTTCATGAGAAGGATGTGATTGGTATCGCACATCACCCTCATCAGAACCTGATTGCTACTTACAGTGAAGATGGACTCCTAAAACTCTGGAAACCCTAATTCAACTTTTTAAACTAGCTTGAGAGCATGTACTTAAAATGAAGACATATTCATGTGTTGCTTTTTTTTTTTTTTAGGCCAGCTTTTATAAGTAAATTGTCTGAATTAGGCACAAGAATAATTTTGTGAAAATTCATGTTTTAAGTAGCAGTTACTCTTTTTTATATATTTTCAAGGTATTCGCGTTATCTGTTTCTAACTGGGGCAGTCACTTAATGTTTTCAATAGTCTTTTACCTGGAGAGTGAAATACCGGTATTTCTAGGGAAAAACTGTACTCCTTTGATTATTTGAAATGCTGATTAAAACGGGCCTCCTGCAGTAAAACTTGTAAATAAGGAACTATCCCAAATTCAGTAGCTGTTTACTGTTCCATCTTTTTTTTTTAAAGATGTTAATAAACTTTACACCTTTCTGGAGGCTTTGTTTTTAAATGTAAGTAAGTGCTCATCTAGTTAACATTTACTTAGAATCAGATGAAGAGGGTGGGACACTACATTATTATTCCTGAATCTTAAGTACAGCCGGAAGTCAATTCCTAGGTAGGACAGACTGAATGTAAAGTCAGGTGTCACATAGGATCTCATTTCACTGCCCTCCCCCAGGCATTCATTTTTCTTAGCTGTGCCTTTTCCAGGGAATATCGTCTTCATTTTATGGATAGAGCTAGTTGCAGGGTACATTATATGAGAATTCAGTTTTGGCATATTTGGAAATGCATGTGGGTGTCTCTTTCCTGTTTCAACCAAAGATGTATATGGAATGCCTGTGTTGACGTGTGAAGGTACTATGCTAGGTACCATTTCAAGAAAGTGAGCTTGTTTGCTTGTGTGGGCCTTTTATGCCCCCTTTTAATTTTCCCAATTAGTAGGTACAAACAAATGGGGAAAGTTTTGTATAGTCTTATAAACCTTTGTCACTTGAAATATAGCCTGATCCTGTATTTGCGATCAGCTAGCTGTGCCTAGCACATAAAAATGCTTAATATCGGCTGAATAATTCTTAGCAGCACTATGAAATCCATCTTTCCCAGTCATATTCCCAAAACTGTCTTTCTGCCACGAAACCTGCAGCTTTTTCACAGAATGTCATTTGCTGCCGATTCGAGAGTTGAATAAGCTGTGTCTATATGAATGTAGTCTGCCATTCCTCCCAGTGAAGAGGCTTTCACTTAAGTAAAAAAAGTTTAAGGTGCAAAGAGCTTATACTAAAATTCCTTAGAAAAATCTTCAAGAAACTGGAGTTGTGATTTAGCGCATGACCTCGTGAACTGGCAGTTGTGAGATGCACACTTTGTGCCAAGGCTCATGGAGAGCAAGAATCTTTTCAGCACATGTACACTTAATTCTTTCTAGGAATTTTTAGCAAACAAACCCCTCTTCTGCTCCTGCACCTAGTGCTCAGGATGGTTAAAAACACTAGTTTCTGTCACAGCATAGGGGAGAAAAACAAGTTAACAGGGTTAATTAAAATAGTGGGATAACTGAAAATCTGGAGTTGTTTTTCTGATGATCCGGACCTAATGGGGTTAGGAAAGGCTTTCTGGAGTTGACCATAAAAGGACCAACAGGAGCTGAAGGTAAAGGGCTTTGGTGATCCTAGGAGCACTGCAGTGTGCCATAGCTGCAAGCATGTGCTAGACATATGGTAGGGTCTGGGGAGACCAGGCAAAGAGGAGAAGACTGGACTGAGAGCCAATTAAGTATATTTTCTTTTTTAATGAAGTAGTGCATTGGTGTAACAAACAAAAAATGGGGGAAAAAATGAATTTTCTGCTTTTCCCAGGTCACCCATGTTTGTGTATCTGCCCACAACTTCATTTTGCACAAACCTAAGAAGTGTTGTTTTGTTTAAAAGTGGAAATGAGCTTCCCTTACTCCACGCCTAGTTTTTTTTCCTTTTAGCCCCCATGGCCATCTCCAGTACAAAAGGCGGAGGGAGCCCCGGGGTAAGAGGCAGAGGTGGGAGAAGGGCTGTCTGGCTCCTGGACACCATGGCAACTGCCCAACACTTCCACTCTGGGAGAAGTGGTGGAGGGTGTGCTGCCCAAACTCTGGGGTGGGGTGCGCCGGGTTTGGTGTGGCTGTGCAGCAGGGGAACGCGGCAGGCATCCTGAGCCCTTGCCCCCCCGCCCCCCTTGGTTCTTAAGACAGCTGCTCTGTTGCTGAAGCCCACCCATGCAAGTGGGCTGCAAGTATTTAACTGATACTCCTCTAGCACTTAAAACTCAGAATACATGGCATTAAAGTTACCGTGAGTTGTCCCATCCCCCACTGAGCTGCTGAATGACTGGAAAACACTGAATGACCTGGTATTCCACACCAAAAAAAAATTTTTTCTTCTTTTAAATACAAGTCTCAGGTACAACTCAGTGTGTTCCCCACTAGTTATTTTTTGGCTTGTATTACTACCATTAATAGCATTTATTGAGCCCTTCCTTACTATGTAAGCAGCCTTATTTAATTCTCAGAACTGCTTTATGAGCTCCAGCCTATTCTGAGTCCTATCACATGAAACAGATTCCAAGATTCCATACATTGCTCCTGGAGTGCAGCTGACTGAGGTGGGATTCTAAAACTCAATTTCTTTACTCTTTGAAAGTCAGTTTTTCCACATTCTGTTAAGACTTATCGAAACCCCACAAAGGCAGACATGAGTAGAAAGAGCACCGAATTACAAGAATCTGGATTCCAGTCTTGCTGTCATTTCTTTTACGTGGGCCAAGTCACCTGGTAACTTGTTTGAATGGCAAGTCTCTCAGGTCCTACCCTAGGCCTACAGAATCCAAGTCCAGTGGGGCTCAGCAAGCATGCTCAGATTTGAGAACCCGTAAGTAGAAGAGGTCATTTTCATCAACTGTAAGGTAGGTGTTTCAATTCTTGTTCTGTTGGTCTCAGAAGGTTGCGTCGATAACCAAATTAAGTGATAAAGGTACAAGACTTCAGAAACCCTTGAAAGAGCATCTTTACTGCTATAACTTGCTAGCATTTTTCATTCACTGTGCTTTTAGAGCCTATGCTTCATTTTCCCACAGTACTTCAAAAGAGAGGAAATTACCATAGTGTATGTCTAAGATGGGAAGCAGCCTTGGTCTGAAACAAACTTGCAGTAGTTAAGGGCTGCCATTGTTTGACCCTCCACAGCAATTCTAACAATGAATGGCATTACTGTTCTGGTGATTAATATAACTATGTCCCCATGGTGCTGGTGTAGAGCCTTGGCTATATGTAACCATCCTTTTGCTTAGGCTACACCCAGTTCAACTACACCAAAATACCCAGAGGGTGAGACTCAAATCATGTTTTAAAGCTTCCGAGGTAACTCCAATTGTAGCCAAGGTTGAGAGGCAGTAGTATATGGAGAAAAAATGTGATGCTAATTTCACAAGGGAAAATCTGCCACCGTGTTCCACTAGGACCCTCATGGGACATAATCAGCTTCTATTTTTATTCCCTCCAAGTATGAACAGACAGGGGAGGCACCACAAAGCATTAGTGCTGGGGCGATGGAACTACACACTTCCATGGATGCACTTGTATTTCTGTGATGACCTTGGCCAGAGTTCTAACAAGAATTTTTTTTTTTTAATACAGAATACAAACTTGTCAGTTTCTGCCTCTCCAGGTTGTAACTATTTTCTTCTTCTATCTTAAGGATTTTTTTTTTTTTTTTTTTTTACTGTGGTGAAACAAAAGTAAAGCTTACTCTCAACCATTTAAGTATACAATTCAGTAGCATTAATTGTATCAACTCTTGTGCAACCATCACTTTCAAAACTTTCATCACCCCAAACAAAAACAATTAAGCACACACTAACTTACCGTTCCTCTTCCTCCCAGCCCTTGGTAATTTGTGCCTCTACGAATTTGCCTAAATATTTCATATAAATGAAGTTCTTTTCTGTCATACATACAAATAACACATTTTGTTTATCCATCTGTTAAGACACATGGCTTGTTTCCTCTTCTGCTATTGTGAATAATGATACGATGAACATTGGCACACAATGTTTCTGAGTCAAGGAATGGAAGTACCGGGTCATACGGTGAATTCCACGTTTGGCTTTTTGAGGAGCTGCTTACAGAAACTGCGCTGTTCTACATTTTCACCAACAAGGTACAGGGTTCTAGTTTCTCCATATTCTCACTTGTTTCCACCATTTGGGATTAGATTTTGGACTACTAGGTGTGCAGTTTTGTATCTCACTGTGATTTTCATTTTATTTCCCTCATGACTAATAATATTGAAAACCTCAGTAAGGATTTTTTTAATTTTTAAAATGTCTGAAAGTATTCTTCAATGTGTTACAATATAAGTTTATTGTAGAATTTAGACTCTCAATATAAATCCAGTGAAAACTAAAATGTGTTGAACCATTATGTTTAGTATTTTGGTTTGTTTTCCTTTCCTGGACACCTGCTTCACTATCCAAATGAGGGTAGCTGTCTGGCCACAAATTAAAAAAGAACCCAAGAATGATGTGGAGAGGCTATCAATTAAAACTGTCACTATGACAAGAAACCTGAAGGTTTGGGAAATGATGCACTTTACACCAAGTTTTAGTCTCTTCTTTCTAACTCAAGTGTTCTGAGGGGAACTTAAGCTGTGGGTTACTTCCAGGTTAGAAATGTTTTAAGCCTCCTGATTACAATGAGATACAGAATCTGAGCAGAATCAACAGTAAGCTCTCACATTCTCACTTCAGCGTTTGCAAAGATTTTAAAGCCCCCTTCTTTTGCTCATTACTCACCTCTCCACTTTCATTCCCCACCCTTGTTTAATATTAAACATTTAACTATGGTTAAATAGTATTTTTTGGTATTACTCACTTTAGTTAAATGAAAAATTATGTATCTTAGTGAAAAGCCAATACTTCAACCTGGGAAAAAAAAGCCTGTGGTGACACATTGGACATGCTTTTGAATCAGTATATTAAGGAGACATTCATACATTTCAAGAATTGCTTAAATTCTGATATCCAGATTTAAGCTTGTGAACATATGACTTTAAACATACAATTAAAGCTATTCATAATGTGCTATTCTACCAACATTAAATTACAGTTATTTTGGAGCATAAGTTAAATGGTTTAAAGTAAGTCTGTAACATACCTGCAAAACACCTTCCTAACTCATACATGCAAATTACTTCTCATCACTCTAACCTCTAAGTTACCCTGCTCCAGAAGTGACTACTCTAAGGCTTACTGTGGTCCAAAGAGAAGGAAGAAAAAAAAAAGTAACCAGGACCAATAGCTAGATATATTAAAAAAAGATGGCACAGCAGAAGGGAATGCAATTCTACAAGTGCAAGCCCTTAAGAAGCAGCATGTTATATGATAAACCCCTTCTTTAGAAAGGTATCATTTCTATCACTGATACCACAAGCTAAATTATATAGCATGCCATCTTCAAGTAACCGTTGAGGCAATAGAATAAATGCAGAGGCATCACAATGAATCCCACTTAATACCACTATACAGACCAACACTTCTCTACAAATTCTTTGTCTGACTGCCAGTTAAATACAGTTTTAACTTCATAGCTTAACAATTAAGGGTCATACACTGAAGCCAATACATATACCTGGCATTTCAGTCTAAGCTATTCCATGTACATAGCTGAAATCAATTACAAAGTATGGCCTAACAAATGCTAGGGGTAATTTTTTTAAGTAGTTTTTACAAGTATTAAACTTATCTTGCACACTGAAGTCATCATACATACAGGGCAAAGTCAGAGCTTTTATATTCGAGTTTATTCTTCATTTAACTTTTAAAACACTACTATAGTTGAATATTAAAACAAACAATAGCAAGAAGTGAGCATATTATGATTACAGTCCTTCACTCAACCACTACTGCAAATAAAATGCCAGCAGTGAGTGTTATTCACTGGCCCCATTAGGAGGTCTGACACTGAACACCACCTCGAGGATGATGTTCATCATCCTCATACGCTTCTCCATTGTAATGGCGCCGTCTTTCCTGATTTGGATCAAAGTCCACTAGTTCTACCTGGTCCATTTCATCAGTCTCTTCTACTTCCTTCCTCTCAGGTAGGAGTTTTTCCAGCAAAGAGAGTTTATCCGGGGAGAGAAAGCCATTCTCAGGAAAGTTTACCTATAATTAAGAAATTTCTACTTTAAGTTTAAATGACACTTCATCCTTAGCTCCTTAGACAAATACCATTGACCCATCTTCCCCAGGAAAAAAACATGAAACCACACAATCTTTTGGTAAATCTGCCAATCCCAGGTTAGAACACATGTTCTAAGAAGGCATATATCATCTACTATTTTGAACTAGAGTTCAAGGTAAGGCCTTAAAAAAAAAGATCCTAATAAAACTACACTGTAATGATCACTTCTATTCAGCAAATACATTTTAATAGGAGAACCCATCCTAAAATACATTCTCATTCCTTCTAATGGATAATTTAAACAAAGCTATTGTTACTCAAAGATAGTCCCACCCAAAGATGTTTTTAATAAATGTTAAATTTGTGGGTCTGAGGCCACTCAAGATTGAAGGAAATGGTTGGGTTACTTTAAGAACCAGAGCATTGCAGTATTTTGCCAAAAATCCACACCAGCTAACATGCTTCTGTTGAACTTTAAGATTCCAGTTATAGCCTTTCATTAGTAAATTACCCACTTGCCACCCCCCCATCTTTAAATAGACAATAATGATGCAAACAAACCAATACCAACTTGTTAACAAAAAATGTTCAACATAACAAGAGTAACATTAGATCTAGACAAGGGAGAATATAAACTTGGTTTCTGGCCATTCAGAAACTAACTGCTACTGAATTTTAATAAACTAATCATTCTCAAACATTCCTACAGTACTGTATAGCTTACCTTAAATTCAATGATTAGGCGACCCTTTTCATATGGTCTACGGTAAATTGGCATGCCTTCATTTAGCACACACTTGATATCTCCATGCTTGACAATCTGACCTAAAAACATTGAAGCCAAATTCCTTAAGTACAGTCACACTTTTACGAGGCAGGGAAAATAAAGAACAGAGCAATGTCCTAGCTCATTGATAGGGGTAAATTTATATGAAACGATGCTGATACCTTTCATTTACAGGTTTTCTAGGGGCTTACAAGAGAGCCAACAATGCACGATTTCAGCTCAGCTCAAGGACAGACATGTACCGAGCAACTTAAATGCCACTTTCCTCCGTGGCTATACTAGCTATGAGCAGACAATGAAAACACTAGAATAGAAACAGACGCTCATCTAGTTACTGTACCTGGATGAGAAGTGATGACTATGGTTCGGTTGTCAAGAGTAGATATTGGCTTTTGGAAGCCACACAATGCCTCAACCAGCTGTATGTCCATACACATGAAAAGGTCTTCTCCTCGTCTGTACAATGTAAATACGGCATATACTTAGATCTTCAAACCAGCAATGATTACAACTACCAAAATAGGCAATTCTGTTCTCTTATAAACAAATGGTATCTTTCAAGAAGATGCCCTTTCTTCCCCATTCTTTTTTGTTTGTTTCTTTTTGACAGGTACGAAGTGGATTTATTTAGAGAGAAACATACTCCACAGAGTGTGGGCCATCTCAGAAGGTGAGGAAGGCCTCTTCCGCATTCTTAAGAGCTGAGAACTGGGTACAGCAAACATATGGAAACTGCCAGCAGTTTCCTGGACAAGGCTTCAGAATCCCTCCACACACTCTAGGCAGTGGAACAAACCTCAGGCTGGGTCCTGGATAAGTTAGGGTCTATGAAATTAAATAAAAGGTATATGGCCAATTTCAAGGGGTAGTAATTTACTGATGTACATGAATTAAGTAATATAGTGCCTGCACAGTATGAACACTATTTTTTATATTTAATAACAACCCACTTCTTCCTCCTCATGCTTATTTTCTTTTCCAATTCATATTAATGAAATCTTTTCATCAGGCAGAATACTCTCCAGAAATACTCCTGTTGAGGATTCACCTCAAATGATAGCATCAAAATTCTGAGCTCGATAGCACTTCCCATTATTCTTGCGACACTATTAATCTAAAACCTGTTCCTTCAGATGTCATTCCCAACAGACTTACTGGAACCCTACTCCAGTCTAATGTTTTAAAATTAGCCATTGATACATTATTTAACACTTAACTTTCTTGTGCATCACTATAAATTTATCATAAACACAAAATTATTTCCTAACAATAGACATGAATATATTACAGCTTCTTACACAGATGATTTTGGACATTTATTTAAAATTAAAAGCAACCCAATTTACCATGAACTCAGGATTGAAGAAACTGGTGAAAGCTTTAGGCTACTTATTTCAAAACTAACTGCTTATAAAAAAAATTGGGGGCCAAGTTTTATCTAGAGATATTTCCCCTACTGTATTTATACTTATACAACACATCTCCTAACTGAAGTATATCCTTCAAAATCCAAATTAGGCGACAATTTACCTAAATTTAGACCAAAAAAAAAAAAAAAAAAGATTTTTGTCTTTAGCTTCTTCTAAGATTGAAACATTAATGATTAACAATCATTTATAAAAGACACATATAGTCTAACTTTTCTGCTATACTTTTCTAGGTTATTTCTAGGAAATGTATTCCAAAAGTAATGAAAAAGCTCATTTATATTTGAGGAAAAAAAAACAAACCCAAATATGCAAGATGTCGGTTTGAGTATTTGATAAAAGTTTTTACCGAGTAAAAACAGCATGGTCCTTCTGATCTAAAACGATGATAATATCTCCTGGCTCCAGTCCTGGTTCTTGGTCTCCTTCACCATGGAATGTTATCTTCTGGCCATCTTTCATGCCTAAAAACAAAAGGCTAATTTTACACTCTTAACATCTAAGTAAGGTCAGAATCTCTACTGGAACACAAATGCACGTTTGTGCATGAAAAAAATGTTCAAGTCTTTGCGGATGCTGAAGTTTTACAGAATTTACCAAAAACGCCCACACGCTTAATAGATCAGTCCAATTTCTTACTGAAGAAAGCTATCATAGTGGAGAACACAAATTCTAGAGGCAAACAAGTCAGGCTTCGAATCTCAGAGCTGCTATTTACTACTAGGCCAGATTACCCTGGGGAGGCAAATTGCATAACCTTCCTAAGTATCAACTTTCCCACAGAGACCTATGTCCTCCACCAGGGCTCTTGTGAGGACTAAAGAAAAAGGTCTATGCTGGCACCAAATCAGTGACTGCCAAACATTATAACCATAAATGTTTTTAACTATTTCATCACTTTAAAAAAAACTTAAGTCAAATTATTTCTATTAAATCTAACAGAAGCATAAGTCAGACATTCTTCCTTCTATTGTATTAGCAGTAATATAAAATCTAAAAATTAAAAAAATATGTAATATTTATAGTGAATGATTTTAGTCCTCTTTTTTTTTTTTTTTTTAAAGAGGATAATTACGGTTGGGTACTTTCAGACCACGTGGTTATTAGTGTCAAAAATAAAGAAGTTTTTCCAATAGGCAAACGCTTAAAAAATTAATTTTATTTTTGGCTGCTTTGGGTCTTTGTTGCTGCGCGGGCTTTCTCTAGCTGTGGTAAGCAGGGGCCACTCTTTGTTGCGGTGTGCAGGCTTCTCTTGTTGCGGAGCACGGGCTCTAGGTGCGTGGGCTTCAGTAGTTGCAGCATGCAGGCTCAGTAGTTGTGGCTCGTGGGCTCTAGAGTGCAGGCTCAGCAGTTGTGGTACATGGGCCTAGTTACTCCGCGGCATGTGGGATCTTCCCGGACCAGGGCTTGAATCCGTGTCCCCTGCATTGGCAGGCGGATTCTTAACCATTGCGCCACCAGGGAAGTCCATCCAACAGGCAAACGCTTCTTAAAGGCCAACACATTTACTGAGATTTCTTCCCTCTGGCCCATGCACCTTAGTTCAGTAAGGGATTACTTAAGCCAACTAACACCTCTTTAAACAGAACTCATGTGTTTGCAGATGATTTCTCTACAGCAGTAGTGCCAGATTTCCTGAACCAATGATCACTGAGGTCACCCAACAAGAGCAACTTTGTTTCACTTTGTATTGTGGAAAGTATTAAACTTACATAAAGTAGCCAACAGTACAAGAAGTCCCTATATATCCATCAATATAGATCCAGTAATTACCAGCTCATGACTACTATTTTCATGTTATTACACACCTCCATCCACATTCCCTGCATATATTTCAATTAAAATCCAGACATACCAATTAACCCAAATACTTCAATATATACCCCTAAAAAGAGAAGGACTTAAACCAAAATATCAGTATTACACACTGACAAAAGTAAACATTTTTTAAAAATTTATTTATTTTATTTATTTTTGGCTGCATTGGGTCTTCATTACTGTGCGCAGGTTTTCTCTAGTTGTGGCGCACGGGCCTCTCATTGCTGTGGCTTCTCTTGTTGCGGAGCACGGGCTCAAGGCAATTGGGCTTCAGTAGTTGTGGCTCGAAGGCTGTAGAGCGCAGTCTCAGTAGTTGTGGTGCACGGGCTTAGCTGCTCCGCGGCATGTGGGATCTTCCAGGACCAGGGCTCAAACCTGTGCCCCCTGCATTGGCAGGCTGATTCTTAACCACTGTGCCACCAGGGAAGCCCAACAATCTGTCTTTAATCATTCACAAGGCAAAGTAACTGTCTCACTACACTAGTGAAGCAATTAAACTCAGCTAAGTTTTGCTGGTTGTTCCATTAATGTTAAGAGTATGGGCAGGGACTTCCCTGGAGGTCCAGTGGTTAATGCACCACGCTTCCATTGCATGGGGCACAGGTTCGATCCCTGGTTGGGGAACTAAGATTCCATAGGCTGCAGTGTGGCCAAAAAAACGGGCAAGTGCAGCATTCATAAATGGCTTCACTTACTACTAATGCCCTCCTGAGTACATACTGTTGGTAGCAAGGGGGAAATCTTACCAGAGAGAAATTCAAACCCTACTAAACAGGGACCAATTAAGGGGAAAAAATGGGAGGGAGGGGAGGTACCATGATTCACATGGGTGAATACTATTTCAGGAGCTTAAGTTAATGTAGATGTATATTTTCTAATAATAGTTTCATTTTAAAAGAGCAAAGTCTGAAAGAGCCAGCCATACTGATTATTTCAGAGTAAGAAGCACCATTTATTCTGGGGCTATACACATTTCTAAAATTTCTACAATGAGTTTGTACTGCTGTAATACATTTTAAAGCATTTTTAAATAAACTGTCAAAATTAAGGAATTGGCAAAATAAAGTAAATCCTAATAATATTTAAAGAAAATTTTAAGTTATAAGCCGAGACAGAAACTGAAGTATGTTTACATAAATCTGTAAAAACCATTAGAAAGTAACATTCATAGTCTCATAGTCTAAGTTCTTACAAATAAGTTAATAAATCAAAATATACCTATTCCTTACTCCAACAGTAGTTTTAAACCACTATAAAATGTAACGTTAATATAATTTGCAACAGCACTCAAGAATTGAAAATAGAAAGGGGCTCAGAACTCACCTTTGTCAATATGAACTTCTAGAATTTTCTTCTCTCGAACTATCTTCCTTCCATTGCAGCTTTTACATCTATCTTTAGGACTGATCCGCTCCCCATGGCCCTGGCACTCCATGCAGACAGACTGAATTTGCTGAACCATTCCAGGTCCTATCTGATGAATTCTTATTTGCATTCCAGTACCTCGGCAATTGGGACAGCACTCTACTGCTCCTTTCTTACCACCTCGGCCTAAATAGTTCAAAAAGAAATTATGTTTGAATTTAGTACTGGACATGGTGACGAATGTTTTAATGAGACGGTTCCTAAACACTCCACTTCATTAATATTTTCAAGGTCTGATGGAATGCCGCTATAAGATCTACAATTCAGCCTTTTTATTTGATAAAATATCGCCACAATCAGCTTCAGTTATCTACAAACATCTTGACTGCTGTTTTCCCAAGGAGCCATTTCAGAATTCTGGATTTTAAACATGTGCTCCCAAAGCACAGTTCATTCATTCATTCACTCATTCATTCATGGCTGCGTTGGGTCTTTGTCACGGGGCGCGGGCTCCTCATTGTGGTGGCTTCTCTTGTTGCGGAGCACAGGCTCTAGGCGCGCGGGCTTCAGTAGTTGCGGCTCGTGGGCTCAGCAGTTGTGGCTCACGGGCTCTAGAGCGCAGGCTCAGTAGTTGTGGTACACGGGCTTAGCTGCTCCATGGCACGTGGGATCTTCCCGGACCAGGGCTCGAACCCGTGTCCCCTGCATTGGCAGGCGGATTCTTAACCACTGTGCCACCAGGGAAGCCCCCAAAGCACAATTCTTAAAAGCCTACTTTAACTGTGAGATGAAAACATTTTAGAGTTCATTCTCTTTAGAAAATACCATATTTCCAACAAATAACTTGTATTTATTAAAAAAACACCTTAGAGGTTCATAGCCAATAATCTAACAGCTGATACCCCAAAAGAGGATACTGTCAAATCATATTACAGATTATGAAGCCATTGGAATGCCTCTGAAGTTCTAGAGAGCATAGGAAAGACTCATCTCTGAACAGTGTTGAGAAAAACAGACACCAAATTAGATCAGTCCCACTTGCATTCAAAATACACATATAAAAGTGCTGATAATTTGCTAATATTTCTCTAGGAGGTGGATTCAGGTGGTTTTCGTACTGGCACTCTTCAGAATTAGTGCAATATGTCAGTTTTATATATCCAGAATGACTTCAGTTCCATTTTCAATTATATTATGAATGTTAAGACATACCTTCACATTTGTCACAAATCACATTCTTTTGCAGAGCTAGTTTTCTTGTTGCACCATTATATAAATCTTCTAAGGTTACTGTGAGTTGATGCACAACATTTTTACCTAGAACAAAACATTGCACATTAAAAATCTAAGATGCTGAATCTTGTGTTCTGTACTATAAAAACGGTAAAGGGTAATGAAAGATGAGCCCTACAAGGGTACACACATAATCCTCTAACTGTGGTGTAATTTCAAATAAGAAACATCCAGTGAGATTAAGCAATTTGTATAAGGACGTAGTTACAGCCATCCTACATTTTACGGCAATCAAAAATGTTAACTGCAAAAATCACTTGAGAAAACTCACGTTATTTAAACAGACACATTTCACAGTAAATTAACCCAAACTGCTTTTCTGTCCTAATATATTCTTTGAATTGTTCACTTATTATATTGAGTAACATGACCAATTACATCATCCAAAAATTCTTCAGCACACTAAATTCCAAAAACGAATCAAGTTTGCCCAGGGAAGCTAACATATTTATTCAGCACTGTTTAAAGGCTAGATTTCTCGGGCTTCCCTGGTGGCACAGTGGTTAAGAATCCGTCCACTAATGCAGGGGACACAGGTTCGAGCCCTGGCCCAGGAAGATCCCACATGCCGTGGAGCGACTAAGCTCGTGGGCCACAACTACTGAGCCCGCACACCACCACAAGAGAAGCCACCACAATGAGAAGGCCGCACACCAGAACGATGAGTAGCCCCTGCTCACTGCAACTAGAGAAAGCCCGCGCACACAGCAACAAATCCAACACAGCCTCCCCCCAAAAAAGGCTAGATTTCTCATCCTTTACCATAGTACTGTCCAATAGAACTTTCTGCAGTGATGGAGATGTTTGGTATCTTGTGCTAGCTAACACAAGAGCCAGCAGTCACACATGGCTGTCGAGCATATAATTATGGCTACTGCAGACTAAGTAACTAAATTTTTATTTTTCTTTGCAGTGATCTAAATTTGATGTGGCCAGTGGCTACAAAAGAGCGACATATCTCATCTAGGAATGGGAAGTAGAAGGGGAGATCATCTAAGAACAGAGGTTACAGAAATGTAGTCACCTGCCCATACGTAGTAAGTTCCTAGCTAGTGATTCTCCCAGAAGGACTTTATTTACCATGAAATACTGCCTTATGCTTAAATGAAAGCTCTTGAACTTCCTATCTGCAGAACATGTCTAATGAACATTTTTAGTTACCAATCAAGAGTGAAGTGCCATCAACTATAACCTGTTCCTAGATCCACTTTTCTGTTCTGCATCACAAATACCGTTCCATGTAATTGGTTCTGGCAGGCTGAAAACTGCCCTTCTTACTTTAGCCTTACAGAGTTTACAGTATAGGGAAGAAATAAAGCTTCTTAAGTTTAAGCAAATATTTTCCAATATCACACTAAAAAAATGACCCTGCATTGATCTAAGCCACACAGTAGAGTTTGCCAAACAACTGACCTTGACTGAAAATTGTTTTAAGGTAAATTTCTTAAAAATAAATAAAATACACCCCTCTCCTTTTAAGAAAATCTGAATAAATGATTTCCAGTCCTTCTGAATCCAAAAAAGCTCAGAGAAAATTTAGTGGTTTGCTCATTCCTTCTAGAATGGGCTCTACCCATTAGTCCTTGTTTGTATGAACTACACTGGGGACAAAGTAAGATTAACTCTGACCAGAACACTGTACTTCTACAAGCAGTATTTCCACAGCCCAGAAACCACATTTCTATGAAATGTTAATGGCACGTATTTTGATATAATAAAACTGAAGCAAGCTTAAACAGATAGCATGCTATTTGGAAGCAATGAACCCGTGTTCCAATCAAGACTCTGATGCATAGCTATATATAACCTTGACAAAAATTTACCATTCTGAACTGTAATTCACTTTCGACTGTGTAAGGCCACTGTACCTCCCATTGAGGCTGAGGGGTGGGGGTGTGCGGATTGAGAATAAAATAAAATCTGTGAAAAGGGTTTTGAAAATTATGCTCCTATACTTCATTCCTTTAATGCCTGATAACATCACAGAAATCCTATGTATCCCAAGAGCTTTAGAAGCACTCACTTGTTAGCACTTGGTTGGCTTAGCTATTTTTAGTCTCATCAAATCTCATTCTTAAAAACTCTTAGCATAAATCAGTTTACAACATTATGCTAACAAGTAAACAAGCATTTAGTAGGTGAATTCTTAAGAATTTACTTTGACCAACGGCTAATTTTAATTTGCCACATGTGAACTGTCATTCTTACCTCTCCTTTCTCTCTGCATCCTGCCTCCTCCTCCAAAAAACATATCGAAGATGTCCATGGGGGAGCCAAAACCGCCACCTGCTCCACCTTCTTTAATTGCCTGCTCTCCTCCTTTGTCATATAATTCCCTTTTCTTTGCATCAGAGAGCACTTCGTAAGCTTGAGAAATCTGTTTAAACTGTTTCAGAAAAGGGGGGATAAATTTCACTCAAAAAACTCAACTGTTAACAAACCACAGCCACTACATTAGACATACTCAATTTCATGTTGTAATGGAAATACCGTACACCTGGCAAGAACTATTCAGCTATGTTACGAGTGTACTACTTGCCTTCTCTCCTTCATTTGGATTCTTATCAGGGTGGTACTTCAAGGCCAGTTTCCTGTAAGCCTTTTTCAATTCTTCTTGGGTGGCATTGGGTTTGACCCCCAAAACATCATAATAAGTGGTTTCTTTCACCATTTCCTACAGCCTAAAATAAGAAAGTTCAATTTTAGCCAACTTTCAACTGGTAGTTTTAATTAATAAAATTTAGGCATAGAAATCTGTTCTCTGAGAAACCTGATTGTAAGAACACCACCTTCCCTAAATTTCACAGAGAAGGTAACAATTCCTTTGGTAATTCAGCCATAAATTCTAAGACTATAAGTTAATAATTATCAGGGGATAATTCAAAAGCCTCCTATAGCAGCTGGTTCCCACTCTCCCACCTGAAAGCTCCCATAATAACGCGACTATTGTCTGGATTTTTCCTGTTTCCCTTCCCAACCAGCGACAGAGGGCAGTAAAGAAGAGGAGCACTAAGAGGTTCAATCCACTGTCATTATTCTTGGTAAATCTGATAAATCATACACTTCCTAGAAAAGACATCTGGGCACAAGGCGGGGAGGCAGTGTTTTATGAAACTAAGAACACCAGCTCCAGAAAGCAAGCTCCCCTCCCCCTCAATCCTGAGGCTGTTTCTCAGTCACAGGACGTACAGCTCCTCTGCTTCGACCGCCGAACCTCCTTCGCCCCCACAAGCCAGCGTAGTTTACACGTTGTTAGGTTTTCCCCTGCACTCAATGCCGACCGTTAGGGGTTCCTTCCTTTCCCCTCCCACCCAGGATGAAAGGGGTGGGAGGCGGCCAGCACTCAACAAAGCGGAGGAGGAGACCCGAGAAGCGAACGCCGCAGCCCCTCGCCCCCTAGCTCCTTCTGCGCGTGCGCACAGGGTCGCCCCCCACCCCCACCACCCCAGCCCACCCGCCCGCCAGCGAGCGCGGGCGGAGGAAAAGACGGAGGCGGAAGGTCCTTGGAGACCCCTGGCTAGATAGATAGGGCATGGAGAAAGCTCCAGGAAGGGTCTCGGGCCCACTCGCTGCACGCCGGCGAGGGGTGCCGGGGTACCCCCACCAGCCCTCCAGAAGGAGAATCGTGGGTACAGGAATCGACAACCCTCCCGCCCACGAGGAGCCAACCGCCTCCCGACCGCGGCTCCATCCGGCTTCCCGGCGCAGCCAACGGCGCCAGCCTTGGGACGAGGTGAAGCCCGAAGGCTGAAGCTCACCGGTGAGAGGGCCGATGCCGGTGTGGGGGAGCGGAAAGAAGCGCGTTGCCGTGCGCAGCTCGGGCAGCCGCCGCTCCTCCGCCTTTTCCCCGAGCGTTCTGGAAAGTTCCGCCTGGAGCGCCGCAGCCCTTGTCTTTTATAGCCGAGCGCAGGCGCGTCACCCGCCGGAAGTCCCGCCCTTCCCGCCGCTGCCACCGCCCCGCGGTTGCCTGGGCAACGGCGCAGGGGCGTTCGGGCTGGGAGGGGCTGTGCGCAAGCCTGGGTCTCTGGCGTTTGTGGAACTTTCTGGAGCCCTTTCATCCAGCCAGTGAGTGAGAGAGTGCAGAAGTCTCGAGCGGGAACGGGGATTACCTAAGAGCGCTACAATTTTGGGTCAGCAAGGGGTTCCAAAATCTGTGGGGCCGCCGCCGCTTGCGGGAACGCGGAAGACTCGGGAACTGGGCCCCGGACAGGGGCTGTGCGCTGAACGGGAACCTCTCAGAACAAAAGCCTTTTGCCGCACCTCTTCCCCGCTGGCGCCTCGTTCACCTCTTTCGGCGTCTCTAACCGGCTTAGTTTTTTAGCCTTGAGATTCTGGGAAGCCGCCGAGCACGAAATGCTGAGCAAGACGGGCCTGGGCCCCAGAGCAATCACCCACGCAGTCCAAGGCCTCGTAATTCACCAAACTGCGAAGTTGGAAGAGCTCTTAGTTCAAGTCCGGACCCGTATATACACGTTATTTGCTTTGGGCCTTGCCATACGTCGGGCTCAGGCGGCGCTCAATGGGGAAGCGTTTGCATTACCTTGGTGCAAACCGTGGGCCTTGTAGTCTCTCTGGCCAGGCGTTCACCGGGTTTGGCTAGCGGGGGACACAGTAACACCAGGAGTGGCTAACTGGCAAATAGTTTTAATTATTTGACCTAACGTTTAAGTCCTACTAGTCTATGAATCTGGATCTAGAGTCTGCAGAATGAGTCCTTCAGGCTTTCAAATGTTGAGTTCGGGACATAATGGAAGATGGGGTCTGTCTTCCTTATTCAATAACAAAACAAACACAGGAGGACTTAGCACCAAGGAAGATGGAGATGCAACGCTGGAAAATCCTGGTTCACTCAGACTTTAGTAGGGAGACAGGCAAGTCAGAGAACTGTAGGGGAATCCTGTTAATCTGATGGAACAGGGAAAGCTTCTCTGGGAAAGTGGCAGTTGAGCCGAGTTGTGAAGAAAGAAGAGTATTCCCAGCAAGGACAAAGTGCAAGGGAAGGCTATGATTAAGGTGTGAAAGAATATGATGTTTTTAGGAAATTGCAGGTACTTGAATATAGCCAGAGCTGAGAGCTGGAGTGACGGAAGGTGAGGCTTCAGAGCTAGTTGGCAAACACCTGTTGGTGTATGTTACTAAACTAAGAATTTTGAACTTTACCCTGGAGGCATCCCATGCTTATCAGTTCAGCCTTATCTCTTTAAATTGTAGCTTTGTGCATTTTCCCAAATGCACTTTTTCACCTGTTTGTGCTTGTGGTACGGCTGAGAAACACCTAACGTTTCTTTCTGTTTTTTTAGAAATTTTATTTATGTATTTTTGCTGCGTCGGATCTTCGTTGCTGCACGCAGGCGTTCTTCAGTTGTGGCGAGCAGGGGCTGCTCACTGCGGTGGTTTGTTGCGGAGGCCGGGCTCTAGGCGTGCAGGCTTCAGTAGTTGTGGCTCGTGGGCTCTAGACCGCAGGCTCAGTAGTTGTGGTGCACGGGCTTAGTTGATCCGTGGCATGTGAGGTCTTCCCGGACTCGGGGCTCGAAACTGTGTCTCCTGAGTTGGCAGGTGAATTCTTAACCACTGTGCCACTAGGGAAGTCCACACCTAATGTTTCTAATCTTAGATGTTACCTTCTCAATTATCACCTCAGGTATAAAGGGTTTTGTTTTGTTTTCTTAATTTTCAGTCACTAAAACTCCAATGCTGCCAGGCAGCGAGCTAGGGCTTGATAATATAAAAATCACGTAAGTCGTTTTCCCTGCCCTCAAGGATAAATGTTGACAAAAGAAGAGTATTGGGGTGCCAAGTAGTGGGAAACTTGCACCATCCAGATGAGTATCCCAGGCGGAGAGACCAACAGTTGTGAAAACATGAACAATTAAAAGAGAACAGTAAACAAACAGCTAATAAATATCGTCCATGTGTTATGTAGGCTTTGAAGTCCTCAAGTCCCTACTTTAGTGTAACGTGAACTGTGCGTTTGTGAGTCTAACATTGGTTAAGCATATGAAATAAGCATCAGTATGGTGTATATCAAATCACTTCAACGGAGAGTTTCCACAATAAATATTACCATGGCTAGTGTTTCTCAAGTATTACCATGTTTAGTGTTTCTTTTTACCTGAGGAACCCAACTGAAATTCCCACACGTTTTAGAAAGATGAAAGTATTATACAAACATGAAGATACCGTCTTGAGACTGAAACATTAAGACTATGAAATATGATATTGAAAATACTTTTAAAATCTGCAAGCTCTTTAAGCTTAATTCCTTTTTTCCAGTTATATATATATTTCAGATTATTTTCGAGTATAGATTATTACAAGTTAATTCTTTATTAAGAATAAAGGGCATAAAATTTGATTAAAAAAGAAAACTATGTATTCATTTGCTAGTATGTGCGTAGAATATTTCAGAAAGATACCCCAAAACTAGTAATATGGTTGCCTGTGGAGAGAGCTAGCTGCTAGGGGGAGGCAGATGGGAGGAGGAAGTTTCACAATATACCTGTTTGTAATTTTGGAATATTTAATCCATTTGAATGCAATACTTATTTAAAAAATTAAACTTAAAAATGTATAAAATTCCCTCCTCCCAATTCAAGCTTTGAACTAGTAACTCATCACTCCAGAAGCAAGTTAGGTGATTTTTAGTTGCCTTAAAAAACATCATTACGTATGTTTGACGGTTTTTCCTTCATAGAAACGTATGTAAGTAGTGCTGAAAATATGTGCTGCTAAATATCCTGGTTTTTCAGTAATAGAAGTTAACACTTTTAAGAAGCATTATTTACGTAAAATACAAAAAGATTAGCAGTAATTTAGAGTGTGATCTTTTTTGGTGCAGAAATAAGATCATATTATATACATGCTGTTTGCAATTTGCCCTTTTGGCTTAATTTATTGTCATCTTACCATGTTAGGATAAATAGTCTAGCTTGTTATTTTTAACGAGTTTATAGTGTATAGCATGCAGGCACTATATTTAACCATTCCCCTATTGAGCATTTTGGTAGTTTCCACTGTTTCATGGACAATGTTGCTGAGATATTCTCAAATAACAGCTTTGGGCACTCATGAAAGTATTTCTGTAAGACAGGCATCTGGAACTGAAATTGCTGTGTCAATGTGAATGCAAATTAAAAATTGAGTAAATAACTTTGCATATCAATTTGTACCCCTGTCAGCAGTGTATGAGTGGACCTTGCCAATGTGAGTTCTGTCTTTTTTTTTTTTGTCTTGTCTAATCTTAAAGGTTAAAAAGTGATATCTATTGTTTTAATTTGACTTTCTTAAATTGTGTGGTTAGCATCTTTTAAATGTTTACTGACTCTTCTTCTGTCACCCTGTCTGTTCCTCTCATTTGACCATTTTTCTGTGGTGTCCCTCCACTGTTTTAATGATATATAATAGCACCTTTATCTGTGATAGATAGTAGGTGTTAATGTGTCGTGTGTTGCAGTTATTTTCTCTAGTGTTTTGTAGCTTTTGACTGTATCTATATGTGTATATATTTGGACCATATAAAGTTTAAAATTTTTATGTAGATAAGTTTCAACTTTTTCTTTTGACTTCTTATTTCTTTTCTTCTCCTCTCTTCTTTTCCCCTCCTACTTCTCCTTCATTTGCTATGTTTAAAAGACTTCACCAATCCAACATTATATATTCTCCCAGGTGTTCTTCTAGCACTTTCATCGTTTCATTTTTCATATTTAAATCTTTATTCCACCTAGAAGTTCTTTTGGACTGAGGGTTATTTGTAATTAACTGAGCTTTATCTTTCTGCAGATGGTGAGCTAGTTTGTCTAAATATTTTAATACTCTTTCTCCTAACTCATGTGAGATGCCACTTTTATTGTGTACTAAATTTACTTAAATTTAATGTCTGGTAGACCTCTTTCTCCTCATTGCTCCTTCTTTTTACAATTTTCCTGGCATTTTCTAGTATTTTTCTTCTTCCCGATGAGCTTAAGAATGTTTCTGGCAGATTACCCAAGATCCCAACGCGATTTTGATTGTCATTACAGTGCTTTTATATATCAGTCAGTTTGGGAAGAACTAGCATGTTTATAATGTTGAATCTTCCTCTGTAAACAAGTTATATTGTGCGTATAACTATATATTCATTTTCTTTATTGTGTTTTATGCTTTTTTTTTAAGTTGAAGTGTAGTTGATTTACAATGCTGTGCCAATTGCTGCTGTACAGCAAAGTGCCTCAGTTATATACATAGAGACATTCTTTTTATAATTTTCTTTTCTATTACGGTTTATTGCAGGAGATTGGATATAGTCCCCTGTGCTATACAGCAGGACCTTGTTGTTTATCCGTTCTACACGTAATATTTTGCATTTACCAACCCAAATTCGCCATCCATCACTCTCCCTCCCCCCCTTGGCAACCACAAGTCTGATCTCTATGTCTGTGAGTCTGTTTTTGTTTTGTAGATAAGTTTGTGTCATATTTTAGATTCCACATATAAGTGATATCATATGCTATTTGTCTTTCTCTTTCTGACTTACTTCACTTAGTATGATAATCTCTAGTTGTGTCCATGTTGCTGCAAATGGCATTATTTTGTTCTTTTAAGGCTGATTAGTATTCCGTTGTATATTATGTACCACGTCTTCTTTATTCATTCATGTGTTGATGGACATTTAGGTTGTTTCCATGTTTTGGCTATTGTGAATAGTGCTGCTATGAACATAGGGGTGCATGTATCTTTTTAAATTATAGTTTTGTCTGGGTATATGCCCAGGAATGGGATTGCTGGATCATATGGTAATTCTATTTTGAGTTTTCTAAGGAACCTCCATAATGTTTTCCATAGTGGCTGCACCAACTTACATTCCCACCAGCAGTGTAAGAGTGTTCCCTTTTCTCCTCACCCTCTCCAGCATTTGTTATTTGTAGACTTTTTAATGATGGCCATTCTGACCGATGTTGAGCATCTTTTCATGTGCCTACGAGGCATCTGTATGTCTTCTTTGGAGAAATGTCTATTAAGGTCTTCTGCCCATTTTTCAATTGGGTTGTTTGTTTTTTTGCTGTTGAGTTGTATGAGCTGTTTGTATATTTTGGAGACTAAGCCCTTGTCTGTCTCATCATTTACAAATAGTTTCTCCCATTCTGTAGGTCGTCTTTTTTTTTTAAATTTTTTTATGGCTTCCTTTGCTGTGCAAAAGCTAGTAAGTTTGATTAGGTCCCATTTGTTTATTTTTGTTTTTATTTCTATTGCCTTGGGAGACTGACCTAAGAAAACATTTGTAAGATTTATGTCAGAGGGTGTTTTACCTATGCTCTCTTCTAGGAGTTTTATGGTGTCATGTCTTATGTTTAAGTCTTTAAGCCATTTTGAATTTATTTTTGTGCATGGTGTGAGGGTGTGTTCTAACTTCATTGGTTTGCATGCAGCTGTCCAACTTTCCCAGCACCACTTGCTGAAGAGACTTTTCCCCACTTTATATTCTTGCCTCCTTTGTTGAAGATTAATTGACTGTAGGTGTGTGGATTTATTTCTGGGCTCCCTATTCTGTTCCATTGATCCATATCTGTGTTTTTGTACCAATACCAAACTGTTTTGATTACTGTATGCTTTTTGTTTTAAACCAGGTCCTGATCATTTCTTCTTAAAGATGTTATTAGACATTGTCTTTTTGTTTCTATCACGAATGGTCTCTTTTCTTACCATTATATTTTATTTCAGTGGTGTGCTTTGTAACTCTTGCCAGATCACAAGTATCCATGGAGATAGCTGGAGATGACTGGAGGCATGGTAGGAGCCAATTTCTTAAGGGCCTGAGAATTATGCTAGAAGCTTGAATTTTATCTTGAAAGCTCTTGAGAGATCCTGGAAGATTTTAGGGATGGGGTGATATACCCTCTAACAGCTGACTTTTTTGGGGGGAGTGCCTGTCAGGCACTCTCTATAAATGTTGTCATATTTTAATCATATCAACCTTGTTTTACAGATGATTTGATCATATTTACATTTTAGAACAACCATTTGGATGCTAATGTGGAGGATGGATTCATAGGAAGCTTTTATGATGAGAGATTAGATTAGAATTGGTAAGGCCAGGACTTCCCTGGTGGTCCAGTGGTTAGGGTTCCATGCTTCCATTGCAGGGGGCACAGGTTTGACCCCTGGTTGGGGAACTAGGATCCTGCAAGACGCACAGTGTGGCCAAAAACACAAAAACAAAAACAGAAACAAAAAAACCCAAAACAAAACAAAAAAAGAATTCGTAAGGCCTACACAATAGAAATGGAGAGGGAGGGAAATATAAGTATAGAGGTAGCATCTGCAGGTCGCTTTGACTGGATGCAGAGTTGATGGAGAAGGAGTCATGGCTGACTTCCAGCTTTATGGCCTGAGCAAGAGGTTGGAGATGCCCTTCCTGAGATGAGGAGACCTGAAAGAGGAGGAAGAGGAAGCTGTGGTGGGGGCAGAGTTGGAGGGGAAGAAAGATGAGTTGAGTTTTGGGTGTGTAGAATTACTGCTATACTTTTTTTCTTTAAAAAGGAAAGAAAAATTTTATTAGAAAGTACAAAATGGAAAGTAAATTCTAGCTAAAATTCTAGTTTAAATGCTTGTATGAATTAATTTAAATTTCTTGCAACATTTAGTTTTTAATTGACTATGGGGCCTAGTGGGGCTGGAATTTTTTTGAGTGTCACCAATTTGTTCTGGTTCTCCTCTTATCTCTGTGACTACACATTGTCTCAGTCTTCTTTATGAACTGTTCTCCCTTTCAACCCCCAACCCCCAGTTGTTATTTTTTATTTTATTTTATTTTTAAAAATTTATTTATTTTATTTATTTATTTTTGGCTGCGTTGGGTCTTCGTTGCGGTGCGTGGTCTTCCCATTGTGGTGGCTTCTTTTCTTGCGGAGCATGAGCTCTAGGCGCCCCTGGGCTTCAGTAGTTGTGGCTTGTAGGCTCAGTAGTTGTGGCTCGTGGGCTCTGGAGCACAGGGTCAGTAGTTGTGGTGCACAGGCTTAGTTGCTACGCGGCATGTGGGATTTTCCTGGACCAGGGCTTGAACCTGTGTCCCTTGCATTGGCAGGTGGATTCTTAACCACTGTGCCACCAGGGAAGCCCTGTTACTTTTTATTTTATTTTATTTTTTTAATTAATTTTTTTTTTTTTTTTGCGGTACGCGGGCCTCTCACTGTTGTGGCCTCTCCTGTTGCAGAGCACAGGCTCTGGATGCACAGGCTCAGCAGCCATGGCTCACGGGCCCAGTCGCTCCGCTGCATGTGGGATCTTCCCGGACCGGGGCACGAACCTGTGTGCCTTGCATCGGCAGGCAGACTCTCAGCCACTGCACCACTAGGGAAGCCCGCCTGTTATGTTTTAAATAAACTTTTAATTTTAGAATAGTTTTACATTTACAGAAATGTTGCGAGGATAGTACAGAGAGTTCCTGTATACCTGGCACCCAGTTTTCCCTGTTGTCAGCTTCTTAATAAAAATGGTACAGTTGTCACAACTAATGAACTAAAATTGTTACATTATTATTAACAAAAGCCCATTCTTTTTTTAAATTGAGTATAGTTGACATATAATATTATATTAGTTTCAGGTGTACAACAGACTGATTTGATATTTGTATACACTGAAAAATGATCACCACAGTAAGTATAGTTACCATTCATCACCATACAAAGTTACAATTTTTTTTCCTTTTTAAAATCCATTCTTTATTCTGATTTCCTTAGTTTTTACTTAAGGTCCCTTTTCTGTTCCAGGACCCCATCCAGAATACCACATTACTTTTAGTCATCATGTCTCTTTAGGCTTTTCTTGACTGTGACAGCTTCTCAGATTTTCTTTATTTTGGATAACCTTGACGGTTTTAAGGAGTACTGGCCAGGTGTTTTGTAGACTGTCCTTCAATATGGATTTGTCTCATGTTTTTTTCATGGATAGGCTGGGTTTATGGCTTTTGGGGAGAAAGACCACAGAGGTAAATTGCTAGTTTCATCATGTATCCAAGGTACATACTGTGAACATGACTCATCACTGTTGATGTTGACCTTGATCACCTGGCTGAGGTAGCATTTGCCAGATTTCTCCATATTGTGAAGTTACTCTCCCCCCACCCCCGCCACCTTTTTCCATCCTGTACGCTTCAGAAGGAAGTCATATTCATCTTGATATCGTCAGCATGAAGGCATGGTCTGGCACAGAGTAGTAGTGTTTGTTGAACTTAACTGGTTCCCTGTTATTTTGTGAGTCTCACTGAAGTCCTGACAGATAATTTTCTCTGTTTTATCAATATGAAATAAAAATTAGTGAATTTGAGTAACTTCCTGAAAGTCACACATTAAGTGGTCAAATTGGAATTTGAACCCAGTCTTTCTGAATGCAAAGCCTGTGGTCTTTACCATTCTGGCTTCACAGAGACTTGTATTTACTTTGGCCATCTTCCCTAAGTACTTGTAATACAAAAGTGTTTATAGATAATGTGGTTAGATCCTTGGTTATATGGAACTTTCATTCTTCTATAATTCATCTTTTCAATTTAAAGTTGTATTTTAGACTTCTTAGCCTCGAAAAGGGGAGACGTCTGTGCCCTGTATTGCTTGATCCAATTCCAATGGAATGTCTTCTTTTTAATTCCCTACAGAATTGTGGAGGGTGGGTTGCAGCAGGGCCATACTGGGAAAATGGATACCAGTTAGGATGCTATTACAGTTGTACAGGACTGGCTATATAATTTGTAAGACTCAGTGCAAAATGAAAACATAGGGTCCCTTGTCAAAAATTTTTGAGATGGGAATCCCCTGGCAGTCCAGTGATTAGGTCTTGGTGCTCTCACTGCCACGGCCCGGGTTCAGTCCCTGGTTGGGGAACTAAGATCCCGGAAGCCGTGCAGCACAGCCAAAAAAAAGATTATTGAGAAATTCGAGACAGTGACAGCAGAGCCTTAAACCTAGCATGGGGCTCTTCTAAGCATGAGACCCTGTGTGACTGCACATCACACAGCCATGAATCTGGCCTTGCAGTAGAAGCAGTAGGCAAAGAGGGCCAATATTAAAGCTGTGGGAGTAGGATTGGAGAAGAGTGATAATGCAAGATATTAAAGAGGTATACCTACAGGGATTGATTGATGATTAGATGAGATAGGTGAGTGGGCGGATAAAATATGGAATGTAAAGTTTCTGATGGGGTAATACTATTCACTGACACAGGAAATCAGAGGACCAGGTTAGCTTTGAGGGGACAATAATGAGTTCAGTTTTAAACATATTAACAACCGAGTGTGGATATTCAGGCAACACTTGGATATACAAGTATTCATAGAAAAAGAGCAGGAGGATACAATCAGAACTGATAGTACTTACTTATCTCTGATGTTGAGGACCAGGGTGGAGGGTGGCCACCGGGTGGGGACTTTAACCTTTTAAAGAAAGTATTCATGTATTTCTTGTATAACTGAGAAATAATATTTTTATTCATGAAAATCAAGTCACAAAGTATTGTGTTTGTAAGAGAAATGGATTGAATCTGAAAGCAAAAGTTTGCAAAAGTTTATACAAGTAAAAAGAGAGGCATTTATGAAAGAAATAGATTTGCAGCTGCATATTTTCTGTTGCCAGTAATACGATACACATTCAAAATAGGCTGTTAGTTTACTATTCTTTAATTTTTTTGTTGAGCACTCACAATCTATTGGTTGTTCTACAGGGTGTATAATTTAAAAAATTTACATAAAATTTTACTCTTAATTTGTATCTCTGTGTGATCTTGGGAAAATTACCAAGCTTCTCTGAGTATAGTTTCTTTATTGGTAAAGTAGAGACGAAACTAACTTTACTGGGAATGTGAGAATTAAATAGGATTATAAGTGAAAGTTCTTTGTAAACTCTAAATTTTGTAAATTCCTACCCTTTAGCTCTGCACCCTTCTTAGTGAGCCTCCCATCTCCTTCCCAGTTTCATCTCCAACAGCCTACCTTCTCAACTCATTTTCTCACCACCTCCTGAACATCATTTGTACTTTTCTGCTTCCTTAACTTTGGTCTCATTCATTTGTTTAATCAACAAGTGTGTATTGAGCATCTCACCTGCCTCGAGGCTTTGTTTAAATATCACCTTCTCAATGAAGCCTACAGTGTCTACCCTATTCAAAATCACAATCTGCTCTTCCTCTTTAGCACTCCCAATCCCCCTTAACTTTTTTATATAACTTCACACTCATGACACAACAAATTACTTACCTATTGTCTCTTCCCGCTATACCCTCTTCCCAAGAGAAGTAAAGTTTCATTTAGATAGAGATCTTTGTCTGTTTTGTTTTATGATGTATCCCAGGCATATAGAACACTGCCTGGTACAGAGAAGGTACTCAATACAAGTTTATGGAATGAGTGAATGAATGAATATGCATCGTGCCAGACTTTAAGCCAGGCACCAGGTAGATAGTTGTGAAGAAGCAGAGATGGTTCCTGCCCTCATGGAACATCCAGCTTAGCACTATAGTGGTTTTTCTGCCTGCTTGGGCTGCCCTCCTGCAGGAAATGTCAGTGACTAATTGCTGAGTTCAGAGTAGCCTTTCTGCTCAGCAGTGAGCAATTTTCAGATAATTTTGCTTAAAAAAAATTCTGATAGGAAGAGGGGGGAAAATAGCAATGCATTTTCTTTAGTCATTCTAAGTTAAAAGTCAACAATTTTCCCCAATGCAAGGCAGAACAGTATCCTCTTTAAAGCGCCAGGCCTTATAGATTGTTGAAAGAGGTCATGGAGTATAGCTAGTTTACTTTTTCGTTCTTTCTTTTTAACCTGAAGAAAGATGGTTGTAATTTTTCATGCCATTGAAAATGAAAAGATGTGCAGTAAACATGTTTATTGCTGTCTTTTTGTAAATTGTGAAATGCTTCATCCATGAGATCTTGACCTATTTCTTCAGGTCCTCTATATACAGTTGGTCAATATGAGTTTTTATATTGCTAGAACTCTTTTTTAAGAAAAGAGGGGAAAAAAGAGCTCAAATTGAGTGTATTTAAAAATAATCTGCTGACCCAGCACACATAAAACAATGTGTCAGCAGCTATTCTTTCTCTCACTCTGTTCTCATACAGGCAACCGCACAATCCATGGACCATCCAAGGCTGGGGGGCCTACCTGCAAGATGGAATAAAGAATTAAGGAATAACACTGCTGCACAGGTATGCAACTGAACTAAATGATTTTTAATATCCCTTCCACATGGAGACTATTGATCTTGATAATTTAAACTCCCAAATCCTGTTTGTCCTCATTTATTTGAATAATCCAGTTGATAACATTTTGTGTATATATGTCTTCTAAATAACTATTTTAATTCTTCACCTCACTTTGCTATCAAATATCTTCTAACTTAAGTTTGATATCCCACCTTAATTTCTTTCTCTGCATGTAAATTCTGATGTAAATATGAATTATTTTTGCTCATGATCTTTTTGTCAGAAAAAATTGATGAAATGAAACTCTTGTGGAAGTAGCCTCAATCTATTGTAAAATATTTCTGTGGTGTCCCATGAACCCATGATATGATGTCAAAAATTTACTCTGCCAGATTTTTATTATCGTCTTGCACTAGGTAACAACTTAACTTTGTTTAACAATTGTTGCATTGTGAATAAACTCTACAAGATCCTCAACGAAACAAAGAACAATACAAAATAAGAATTCAGCTCAAGCAATGACCCCTATGCAAGGTCTCCTCTGATGCTTTTGACTGATTTATAAGCCCTCTTGTGTGCTAACATCACCCTGTAGATACACTTCTATCATAGCATTTATGTAAATGTATATAATGTATTATAAACATTGATGCCAATGTCTTCTTTTAGAAAGTGTTCATAGACATTTCCAAGGATACAAGAAAAATCTCTGAAACAAAAAAATCACACACACACACACACACACGATGCCATAAATTAAAAGTGCAGAGAAGAAATAAAAACATGGCTAGAGACAAAATAGAGCCAGGGACAAAGCTAAAAATGCAGATAGGAATGACCTTCACATTTGCTACAGCTGGGCCATGAATTTGTCTCTAAGCTGACAGCCTCGTTGGTCCTACAGTTCGTGGTGTCCCTAGGTAAAAAACAAACCTGTTACTCTGGAGAAGTAAAACTGTTCCCAGAATTGAGATCAGATTGGACTGTCTCCCAGGGATGCTCATGAAGAGAACATTATGTTATATGAGGAGCAGTGTCCTTGACAGCATCCCTGACAGGGTGTCTAGTTCACAAGGATGCCTCTTACAGCCTGATGGCAGCACACCAAAAAGGGATTCATGGGTTAAAGCACTGTTTCTGAGGTGGAGCACTCTCAGTGATCATGGCTTCACAACATTTTATTTCTCACACCTAGTACAGTTATTGGCATATAGCAGGTGTCAAAAAGTATTTGTTGAGTGAATGTCAAATGGAGAAGACATAGTTCAAAGGCTCCCTCTAAAAGGCCCCTCTGATTACCAAGACCTAACGTCCTGCTCCCCAACTCTGCACCCCTTTTTAGCTATCAAGCGATGCAGTTATGAAATATTTCTTCTACTGTTGGGGTAAATTGCCATTTCAGTTTTTTTTTTTTTTTTTTTTTTTTTTTTTTGCGGTATGTGGGCCTCTCACTGTCGTGGCCTCTCCCGTTGCGGAGCACAGGCTCCGGACGCACAGGCCCAGCGGCCATGGCTCACGGGCCCAGCCACTCCACAGCATGTGGGATCCTCCCAGACCGGGGCACAAACCCATTTCCCCTGCATCGGCAGGCGGACTCTCAACCACTGCGCCACCAGGGAAGCCCGCCATTTCAGTTTTAATATTAAACTTATCATGTCTTCTCCAAATAGGGGAGTGAGGCTGGGCCATTTGTGTGTGGGTGTACACACTTGCTGGTGGTGGTAGTGGTAGTTTTGGGTCAAGAAAGTACTCATCAAACTGGGAGGTCAGTTTGCTAGTGACCTTCACAGTGCTACTGGCTTAGATCCAGACTCCCACATCCAGGCTGTTCTTCAGAGCAGAGGCAGAGTTGGTGATGGTGCCACATTGGGCCTTTGTCATTGGTCTGTGTGCTGAGCATAAGGAAGACCCAGTAACAAGTCACAGGGGCACTGGCATTAAAAGAGACTCAGCGCTGGGCTAGCAGCTCCTGACTCAGGGCTCCTTATAGTCCTGTAGGGTGACGGGGGTTGAGCTGAGCTCACGAGTTGGAGTTCAGTCACTTTAGCTGGCAGAGTTAGAGGCTTGGGTTAGGCCCTGGTATAAGGGTTTTCTTCCTGGTGTGTGTCACCATCTCTCATTCCTGTCTGTCATCTTCTTGTTGTCATTGACATTGTAAAGGTGTTTTAGAGCAGGAACGCGGTCCCTCTGTGCAGCTTTCCACCTGCATAATCACAGGGGTGTCTTCATCATGATGAGGGAACTCTTCATCTTCTGGTGTGAAACCTTTCCTTGTTCTTGCTTCAACAGCAATGACACTGCCAGGGCTAGGACAGGAAACTGGGAGGGGCAGTGCAGTGGCAAAGAATATAGACTCTGGAAGCTGACTCCCTGGGTTTGAATCCTGGTCCCATGACAAACAAGTTACTTATTCTTTCTGTGCCTCAGTTTCCTCATCTGTAAAAAAGGATAATAATGGAACCAAGCTCATAGGGTTATTGTGAGGACTAAATTTGATGATACATGTAAATTGCTTAGAATAGTGTCTACATGTAGTAAACATTATATAATAATGTTTGCTCATAATAATAATAAAATAACAAGTATTACTGTCCTATTCGAACAGAAGAACTAATATAGCTAGTAAATCAACATAATATTGACTTACTAAAATATTGATTGAGTGCCTACTATGTGGTAGGGTCTTTTCTAGGTCATTGAAACAATGTTGACCATGATAGACATAACCCTCATGGAGCTTACAGATGAATGGGGCCGCAGACGTTAAACTAACAATTACACCAGTATAATTAATTGTACACCAGCATCTCTCTTATTAGGGAAGTTGAACCTTGACCCAGGGTTCAGGCATTTTAGTCTTAAGAATTCCAACATACAGTAGAAAACAGCACCTCTTTTTTTTTTTTTAAAGAAGAGTGTTCTTGTTATCTCATGCTGTATGACAAAATGCCCCCCACATTGGTGGCTTAAAATAACAACAGTAATTTTCTTGCTCAAAATTCTGCAATTAGAGCAAGGTTTATCAGAGATAGCTCATGTTTGTTCTGTGTGGTGACTACTGAGATTGCTCAACTAGGGCTGGAGGGTCCATCCAAGCTGGATCACTCACATACTGTCTGTTGGCTGGGAGCTTATCTGGGGCTGTTGACCAGGACCCCAGTACTCCTTCATAGGATCTCTTCATGTGGCTAAGTTGGGCTTCTCACAGCCTGGCAGCTGGGTTCTGAAGAGAAGCACCCCGAAAAGATAGGCCACAATGTGCAGGCACTTATCAAGGCTCTGCTCACATCCTACTTCTTCTTCTTTTTTTTTTTTTTTTTTTTGCAGTACGCAGGCCTCTCACTGTTGCGGCCTCGCCCATTGTGGAGCACAGGCTCCGGACGCGCAGTCTCAGTGGCCATGGCTCACGGGCCCAGCCGCTCCGCGGCATGTGGGATCTTCCCGGACCGGGGCACGAACCTGTGTCCCCTGCATTGGCAGGCGGACTCTCAACCACTGTGCCACCGGGGAAGCCCTCACATCCTACTTCTTAATGTCCCTTTGGCCAAAGCCAGTTCCTTGGCCAAGACCAGAGTCAGTGTGGGAGGGGACTATACAAGGGCAAGAATTCTGAGAGGAGAGAATCAATAGGGTGTAGAAAAGTAATAGACTGCCATAGAGAGAAAGACTAAATCTATGTTTTCTAAAAAATTTTTTTGTCCTTTCTTCTCCTTAATCACGTATGCCATATCCCCTATCTCTGAGACATCAGGGAGAAGTCACATATGTGGGAAGTGAGGTGTCTTCTGTATCGAAAGTCCTTTGGAGAGTGGTTAAAAACTTCTGTTACAGGCCATATAATTTAGGCCAATATTATTCTATGTTAAATAGATGTTTTACTCTCATTGAAAGTATGGTGAAGAAAGAAAGAGTAAATTTAATTAAACTGTGTTATTTTGATGTGCAGAGCTGGATCTTTGCTAGTGAAAAGAGTGACAAAGTAGGAGGGTCCCAGGGTTGTCTGAATAGTGTAAAAGTATAGATATACAAATTTGTTGTCAAGAGGAGCCAAACCACGGTCAGGAAAATGCCACTGGGCATCCAGTCTGAAGTATAGTGAGAAAGACAAATGGGAGAAATCGCAGGTAGGTCAGTATCTGAAGGACACGGACAAGTTCAGGAGAGCAGAAGAGCTCAAAAGTGAGTCTTTGAAAGCTGAGTATGTGCTGGAACTGAGCTCCCAGCACTGAACGTTCCTTAAAGGGAGGGGCTGGGTCTGGCTTGTTGCCTTCTCTGTCCTCAACACCTAGCTCACTGCCAAATACAGAGGACGCACTCCAAGCGATTGTTGAATGGATATAGACATTGAGGTTTGAAGAAACTGCAGGTTGTAAACCATTCCCTCTCTTTAAGATCCTGGTGCCATAAAATAATTAGAATGACTCTTTAAAAAATATGTACCCTTTAAAAAATATGTCACTCTGTGGTGGTTGGAGGTGGCGGGGCTCAAAAAGTCACTCCTCTGATTAAAATCCTTTGATGGTTTCCCTTCCCACCTAGATATCTAATGGCTTCCTTTGTTCTTTTAGGTCTGTACTCAAAAAAAAGCCTTCCACAATAAACAAAATATCCTCATCACTTTCTATCCTGCTTTTTCTTTATAACGTTTATCCCCACATGACCCATATATTTCTTCTTTTTTTTAAAAATTTATTTAATTTATTAATTTTTGACAGCGTTGGGTCTTCGTTGCTACACGTGGGCTTTCTCTGGTTGTGGCGAGCAGGGGCTACTCTTCGTTGCGGTGCGCGGGCTTCTCATTGCGGTGGCTTCTCTTGTTGTGGAACACAGGCTCTAGGTGCGTGGGCTTCAGTAGTTGTGGCACGTGGACTCAGTAGTTGTGGCTTATGGATTCTAGAGGGCAGGCTCAGTAGTTGTGCCACATGGGCTTAGTTACTCTGCGCATGTGGGATCTTCCCGGACCAGGGATTGAACCATGTCCCCTGCATTGGCACGCGGATTCTTAACTACTGCGCTACCAGGGAAGTCCCTATCCATATATTTCTTTTTTATGGTCTGCTTCTCCCCACTAGATTGTAAGCTCCTTGAAAGTAGGAGCTTTATTTTCTTCACTGTGGTATAGGCCCTGGCACCTAAAACAATGCCTGACATGTAGAAGCTACTCAAAAATACTTGTTGAATGAATGAAAAAATGTACCAAGCAATGGAAAGCTAGAGCTTCTCTGATTTCATCTGGCTAGAGGCCAAGACCCTGGAGAATCTTGGCCTCTAATGGGATGCAGGTGTCCATGTGGGCTCCTAAATCCACATCCCTCCTACTTGACCAGAGGGAAGAACTGATCTTGACAATGCCAGGAGCCCAGGCCCTCCTGTTCTGGAGTTACTGTTAACTCTGTGTAATTGTGAGGTTGAGGGCCTGGATAGTACAAGATTCATATGGTTTGGGAATGGTACCAAGGGCAGCTGCATCAGTCTTTAAGTTAGCTAGAGTACTTTTCCAGCTTCCAACCAGAGAACCTTGACTGAACGGGTTCAAAAAATTGAAAGAAATTCCCTGTGTTGGGTATGTGGATAGACAAGGAAAAAGTGGTAGATAGGATTCTGAGAGATAGATAACATCTCGTTCAAAAGTAAGACTAAAAGTTACTGAGTTTAGTCAGATTTGTGTTTTGAAATATTTTCTCTAGTTGCATGTAAATGGATTGGAGGGGGCTGGAGTGAATTAGGGAGAAAATAAGGAAGAACATTCCAGAGGAAATAGCATGAACATCAAGGAATGCAATAGAGTATTACAGCTGTGCCAGGGCTTAGCAGGGATAGCTCATCTATCTCTCTAGAGTACTGAGGAGGAGGGGGTGGAAGGGTAAGAAGTTCAGCATTGCTCGTACAAGGCTGGCAATGAAGAGATGGTAGAAGGTAAGCAGGATAAGTTAGAATTAGTATGTTTATAAGAAATTTTAGGAGAGACCACCACAACATCTGCAATTTACACAAATAAGAATTGGTGAATTGAAATGAAAGTTCTAACAGGAACCATCAATAGTATGAATGTTAGTCCTTGGGATTACAGTGATGATCCCCTAAACTCTTGCAAAGTTAGATTCTTGAGAGAGTTAAGCTATGAAATCAACACATAGTGGGAGAGGTTAACTAGTATTGAAAGTAGGAGTTGAAAACAAAGTGTAAATTATAGGTGGAAAATTTTAAAGTTAATTGCAGGGTATAGTTTATGGATACATTAGCATGTTTACTCTGATGTATAGAACAACTTCTCTACTGGTGCGTCAATTATGGGTGTGACTCTAAGAATTTAAAAAGATTATCATTAAAAACTTAATCAGAAATGACATAGCTATTTCACCATGAAACCTAATGTCAAAAAGGTAATATTCACAGAAACACCGTCAAGTTTCTCATGAAAAATTTTAAAATATTTTATTTGGATATTTAGCCAGAATCAATGTTATTTTCTCAAATGGTCTATTTTAAATTTTTATCACATATAATTATAAAGAAAATATAATGATTTTTTTCACCAAGTTCCTCATAGACCTTAAGGTGACCCCAGTATGATCTGCATATATAATTTTATCTTTGCGTCGTGACATCAAAAAGTTGGGAAGCAGTAGGAGTTACTAACTTACCAAAAAAAGAGAAATAAAATATCATTAGAAAATATTCAGGGACTTCCCTGGTGGCACAGTGGTTAAGAATCCACCTGCCAATGCAGGGGACACGGGTTCGAGCCCTGGTCTGGGAAGATTCCACATGCCACGGAGCAACTAAGCCCGTGCACCACAACTACTGAGCCTGCGCTCTAGAGCCTGTGAGCCACAACTACTGAGCCCGTGTGCCACAACTACTGAAGCCTGCGTGCCTAGAGCCTGTGCTCTGCAACAAGAGAAGCCACCGCAATGAGAAGCCCACGCACCACAACAAAGAGTAGCCCCCGCTCGCTGCAACTAGAGAAAAGCCCGCACGCAGCAATGAAGACCCAATGCGGCCAAAAACAAACAAACAAACAAACAAATAAATAAAATATTCAGCAGGAGTGTGTAGGTTGTATTCCCCCAGAAGCATACACAAGGCAAGGATTTGAGTGCAGTTAGTTTGTTTAGGAGCTGATGGCAGGAAGCATCAGTAGGGGAGTGGAGAAGTGAGACAGGGATGGGAGGGAAGCAGTACCGGTGGGTTAATGCACAGGTTACCCCTCTAGACAACTGGGGCTGGAGAGCCTCTGGGAGACAGAGTAGTTTATGCTTCAGAGTTGTTTCACCCCAGGGGTGTGGAAACAAGTTTACCCATTCACTTCTTTACATCATTTTCACTACTCCCAGGAGTGTAAATCCCATCCCTTCTGGCCTGTATGCAGTCAGAGAAGGCTCTTGGGGCCAGAGGAAGCCTTCAGGCAGAGTCGTAGGTACTTGCAGTGAGAAGTTTTTGGATATGTGAAAGATGCAACTACATGTGTAGCTCACTAGGTTTTGGTCCTATCCCCACTAAGTGACTTCTATTAGTTGCCATCTGACCTCGGTTGGCCTACAGAGAAGAATATGTCTTGTCTTATCCAGTTGCTACTGCCTCCAAAATAGCTCTTAAATCAGTCCACTTCTGTATTCTTGTCCAGGCTGCCAACATCCTTTGTGCTACATCAGTAAACTCCTAACTGCTCTCAGCCTTTCTGTTCTCATCCTCCCGTCCAATCCGTTCTTCTTCACAGCAGCCACAGTAATCTTCATAAAATGAGAATCAAATAATGTTGCTCCCTGGCTAACTCTTTAGGGTTTTTTCATTGACTATAGGATGAGCTTACATACAGTTCCTGAATGGTTTACTATCTGACCCTCACTCATATATCACCGTTTTCCTCTTACAGTCTACTCTTGAGCTCCATTGAATTTCTGTCATGCCTGAAAGAATATGCTAAAAGCCCTACTGTAGGGCTTTTGTACATGCCCTTTCCTCAGTCTAGATTATAGACCTAGAATATTCTTCTACCAAGTTTTGTCTGTTTCATTTTCATCTTTCTGGACTCAGTTTAATTGTCCTTTCCTTAGATAGGTCTTTCCTGACACCCCTCCCCAACCCCTCCCACTCTACCCTCTCTCCTGCAACAAACAAACAAACAAAATTTCCTAGCTATATTTTCTCTCAGAACTCTGTATTTTTCCTTTTGAGAAAATCTCTGAACCAGACCACTGCAGCCTCCCCAGGTTGGTCCTCTGGTTCCAACTGCCTTTCCCTTAGACCAGGAGTCTCAAAGTATCAACGAAAGAAGGGCCTTTAAGGGACGGGACAGGTTACATAAATGAGTGGGTGGAGACAATGGCAACTAGAGAGCACTTGGCAGCCACTCCAATTCCAACTATTTGTTGCCAGAATTTGCTGGATTTCTTGATTTTTTCCCCAGGAGACCAAGAATCCTGATTTTCATGCAAGATTTTCTAATTTCTAACTGTTATAATTTAAAAAATTACTCCCCCTGAGCAAAATAGCCAAAACAATCTTGGAAAAAGGAAAAAAACCCCAACAAAGTTGGAGGTCTCACACCTCCTGATTTAAAAAGTTATTACAAAGCTACAGTAATCAAAACAGGGTGGTACTGGACCAATGGAATAGAATAGAAAGCCCAGAAATAAACCCTTGCATATGTAGTCAAATGATTTTCAACAAGTATTCCAAGACCATTCAATGGAGGCAAGACAGTGTTTTCAACAAATTGTGTTGGGAAAACTGGATATCCACATGCAAAAGGATGATGTTGGATGCTTACTTTATACCATAAAAAAAAAAACTCAAAATGGATCAAAGACCTAAATGTGAGACCTAAAACTGTAACACATAGGGGAAAAGCATCCAATGATTTCTTGGATATGGTACCAAAAGCATAGGCAGCAAGAGTAAAAATAGATAAATTGGACTACATCAAAATTAAAAACTTCTGGGGCTTCCCTGGTGGTGCAGTGGTTAAGAATCTGCCTGCCAATTCAGGGGACACGGGTTCGAGCCCTGGTCCGGGAAGATCCCACATGCCGCAGAGCAACTAGGCCTGTGCACCAGAACTACTGAGCCTGCTGTCTAGAGCCCGTGCTGCACAGCAAGAGAAGCCACTGCAATGAGAAGCCTGTGCACCACAACGAAGAGTAGCTCCCGCTCACCGCAACTAGAGAAAGCCCGTGCGCAACAACAAAGACCCAACGCAGCCCCCCCTCCAAAAAAAATAAAAAAATAAAAAAAAACTTCTGTGCAGGGCACAGTTGACAGGGTGAAAAGGCAACCTATGAAATGGGAAAAAATATTTGCAAGTCATATATCTGATAAGGGGTTAATATCCAGAAGATTAAAAGAACTTCTACAATGCAACAACAATAAACTAACATGATTTAAAAATGGGCAAAGGACTTGAATAGATATTTCTCTAAAGAAGATATACAAATGGCCAAAAAACATATGGAAAGATGCTCAACTTCGCTAATCGTTAGAGAAATGCACATCAAAGCCACAATGAGATATCACCTTACCTTACACCCATTAGGATGACTGCTATTAAAAGAAAAAAAACCCAAATCAGAAAATAACAAGTGTTGGCAAGAATGTAGAGAAATTGGAACCCTTGTGCACTGCTGGTGGGAATGTAAAATGGTGCAGCCGCTATGGAAAACAGTAGGTGGTCCCTTAAAATATTAAAAACAGAATTATGAATCAGCAATCCCAATTTTGGGTATATATACAAAATAATTGAAGGCAGGATCTCAAAGAGATACTTGTACAACGATGTTCACAGCAGCCTTATTCATAATAGCCAAAAGGTGGAAGCAGATGAATAGTGTGGTGTATACGTGCAATGGAATGTTTTTTAACCTTGAAAAGGAAAGAGGTTTTGACACTTACAAGTGAATTAACCTTGAGGACATTATGCTAAGTGAAATACGCCAGTCACAAAAAGACAAATACTGTATGATTTCACTTACATGAGGTATCTGGAGTGGTCAAACTCATTGTAACTTAAAGTAGAATGGTGGCTGCCAGGGGTTGGGGGCGGAGGAAATGGGGAGTTGTTTGAGTTTTGGTTTTCAAGCTTAAAAAGTTCTGGGAGGCTTCCCTGGTGGTGCAGTGGTTAAGGATCCGCCTGCCACTGCAGGGGACACGGGTTCGAGCCCTGGTCCGGGAAGATCCCACATGCCGCGGAGCAACTAAGCCCGTGCGCCACAACTGCTGAGCCCGCGTGCCTAGAGCCCGTGCTCCACAAAAAGGGAAGGCACCGCAATAAGAAGCCCGTGCACTGCAACGAAGAGTAGCCCCCACTCACGGCAACTAGAGAAAGCCCGCGTGCAGCAACGAAGACCCAACGCAATCAAAAAAAAAAAAAAAGTTCTGGAGATAGGTTTCACTACAATGTGAATATTCTTAACACTACTGAACTGTACACTTAAAAACACTTAAGAGGGTAAGTTTTATGTTATTTGTATTTTGCCACAATTAAAAATTGAAAAAAAAATTTTATTTGAAAAAAAGAAAAAACCAAACCAAACCAAAAATCCCCAAAACTCTGAGTATACTAACAAAACACATTTATCACAGTGTGTGGTTTGAAGCCTTTGCCTTCCATCAGTGAATTTCAAATCTAAGCATGTACAATATTAGGATAACCTGGTGGGCTTGTTAAACATATTGCTGGGCCTCGCCCCTCAGAGTTTCTGAATCAGTAAGCCTGGGGTGAGGACTGAGAATTTGCATTTCTAACAAGTTCCCAAGTGTTTTGAGGCTACTGCTACTGATCCAAGGATTATACTTTGAGGGCTACTGCATTAGATAATACCACAGGCTTATTCTCTATTAATCTCTATATATGTGTTTGTGATAAATCTTTGGTTTTGGAGTCCTTGAAAATTTTGTGCCTGCCATGCCCTGAAGCCGTGCATTATGCCATGTGACCCTGCTTCTTGGGCCGGTAGTATGCTATAGAGAAAGGGCTAGACATAATAGGCTGGGCATTTTTGCACAGTATATGTTGAATAATCCAATTAGAATAATCCAATCCAGTTTTGAATGCAAGACACAACATAGGCAGGTAGGTTGAAGTAGAGGCTAAGAGAAGCTTAATTCTGAGGAAATAACTGGTCAGGTCACCAGAATAGCCTCTCTTTACGTCGAGCAATGTGAACCACATTCCACTGCCATGAGGCCTGTGTGGCCGCTGAGAAGCTTCCTGTGCTCCTCCACTTACTGGTGTGACCCTAATATAAACCTGCATCTTCTCTGCTAACAACTGCAAGTCTCCCTTACGTGTTTCCTGGAAGATCCTCCCACTCTGTTTTTATAGCTCTGATATCTCCATCATACCATTGAGTCTCTGCTTTCCTTTGGAAGGAAACGATATTCCAAATGAGAGAGGAGTTTTTCCATCTGCCAGAATGCGTTCGAATAATCGCAATATATGACTCTTAGGGAACATCTTGGAATTGCCGTAAAAATCGGTAAACACATCTCATTACAACATCCTGCTTCTCTCCTCCCTGACTGCCCCTCAGCCAGTTCATTTAGTGAAGACAGCATTAAAAAATCTTAGCAGGTTTCTCCGCTAAGGTTTCTCCCCTCCAGTCCTTTCTCCCCCAGAATAGGAGAAAGCAGATTGTAGCTTTGAAAGGGGGCGGCCACAAGCAGCTACTGTCTACAGCGCAAAAGGTGGCCTTAAAAGTAGTGAGCTTTTCCTTATGAAGGGAATGTCAGAGGCTGGACGACTGCCTAGAAACGGCCACCGAGAGGAGAGCAGCCTGAAGTCTCTCCCATTTCAGAAACTAAGAGGTGGTGACGGGGTAGCAGCTCTCGCATAGAGTGATGCTGAGAAAGCTCGTCCTCTTTGGGATAACTGCCAAGATCCAAACTTGGACCGTGGCCCAATACGGGTCCAAGTGGGGCGGGCACTTCCCGATCCGGGCATCGGGCGAGACCCTGTCGGCAGGTAATCACTGGTTGCTCTCCAGTCTGTCTCGCGACGTCATCCCACAGCGCCGGAAGTGGAGGAGTAACGTGAGCTTGTCAGCCTCCGCCGTTTCTAGGTAAGGCGCTTATCGGCCTGCCTCTTCTGCCTGCCGGGTTGGGAGCAGTGGCAGTGAGCCTCAGGCCGGGTCCGCTATTGCCTCTGAGGTGATGTGCCCTGAATAACGCTCTCACGGCTTCTTTCCCTGCAGGTGTTGCAGCATCCTCGGGCTCTAGGGCTCTAGGGCTCTGGGCTTCCCATTTCCCGCCTGCCGTGTTTTGGCGGCGCTCACGTTGGCCTCCGTCCCACTTCGCGTTCGTTCACCTGTGCCCCTGACACCTGTACCTAGCTTGGTCGGAACACAAGCAGAGGAAAGATTAGAGAATGGGCATTGTCTAACCCAAGGAGGCGGCGCAGCCTGTCAGGAGGGACATTGTTTTCTCCAGAAACCTCCATGAGAGGAACTTGAGGGCCCTTCACAGCGTCCTCAACAGGCCTTACAGGAAGGCCAGAAGAAGCAAGCCTTTTCTCATGCAGACCAGTGATAGCGGTTCAACAAAGCAAGGATATAATTTCCATGTGGAATTAATGTGGTCCAGGTTTGGAGCCTTTTGAGAATTTGATTTATATTGGGCGTCATTAGAACACTTGAGACAGGACTCTTCACGTGGGAAGACACAACAGATTTGTGCCCTTTCACCTTAGTTGCACAGTCAGTGCTCTCGGATGATCGTTTTACATTTCCTTAGCTCTTGCTTTCATCCTACCTTCACTATTAACAAGAGTGATAGTAGTGTTGAATGCTTGTTTTTTGCCAGGTACTGAACTTCTTAATTTAGCCCTTGTGACAACGCTGTGGTGTAGAGCAGTAATTAATATCGTTTTACAGCTGAAGAAATAAAGACTTAGCTTAAATAACTGGCCACAAGTCGCACAGTCCGTAGGTGGTGGAGGCAAGATTTGAACTTGAGCAGTTGGATTTTAGAGGCTTGGATGTTATCCACTATTTTATGTTGATTTTCCTCAACTGTTTATCAAGCTCCCAAACACCTTACTCTGTTGTTGTCTACTATTTTAGGGAGAAAATTGAGGTCATCCGATGTGCTCTCCCTCAAATTTCTGCCCCTGCCTTCCCTTCATACAGTCATCTAGATTACACCTATCTTTACCTTTCCTTCAGTATCAGAGGATGAGCTGTCTCCTGATCAAAGCAATTTCCTTTATTTTTGCTTCTGACCTTTCTTTTATATTTTCATCTATGAGACCTTGTTTTCATTTGTCTTTTGTGCCCTTGTCTATGTCAAGATCAGGTTTCTCATATCCATGTGTGTGTCCCCCCACCCACCCCACTCCCAAGCCAGAAAGAAAGAAAAAGTTCCTAGTGATCCATCTTCCTTTGGCTCTCATCCAGTAACTCTCTTCCCCTCTCATCCAAACTTTTAAAAGAGTATTCTAAATTCTGTCTCCAACTCCTCACCTCCCGTTCCTTTCTGCAGTCTAGTTTTCAGATCTGTCATTCCCCTGAAATTTTATCCTGTAGTCACTAGTGATTGATTATCAAACCAGATAGACATTCTTCAGTCATTACTGGATTCCTTTGCTGCTTTTGAAACTTGATGATACCTTTCACTCCCTACTCCTTTGCTTCTCAGGACAATACACTCAGCTGATTTATTCAACAAACATGTACTGTGATATAGAGATGAACAAGTCAAAGTGCCTCCTTCCTTTAAAGAGCTTACATTCTAGCTGTTTCTCCATGTGCCTCTCTTACCAGTCATTTCTCCTGTGGATAGTCTTCTTCCTCCTCTCCTAAAATGTTGGGTGTTTACAAGACTTGTGACTTTGGCCCATTGTTCTTTTCATTCTGTACACGCTGCCTAGGTGAGCACATCAACTAGCTTGGTTTTAACTCCCTCCTGCAGGCTCCCAAATTGAAGTGTCAGCTTAGATCTCCTCTGAGTTTCGTGCTCACCTCTGACTACCCTGCTGGACAGCTCTGCCTGCGAGTCCCACAGACTGTTCAAATTCTGTCTTCTCTGAACTTACTCTTAGCACATCCATCACTAAATCTTGTTGATTTTTCCCCCTAAATATTTCTCAAATCTCTGCTCTTTTTCCTATCTCTATTATTGTCTTACTTTGGACCTTATCTTCTTTGATCTGAAATTAGATGGCCTTCTAACTGGTATCCCCCGCTCTAATCCTATATCCGACGTTATCTATTCTCCACACTACCTATACTCCTCCCCCAAATGATCTTTGAAAACACATCTGACTGAGTCAAAGTCCTGCTAATAATATTTAAGGGGATCCGTCCATTCATCCAATCTTTTCTCTCATTTATTCAGCAAATATTTATTGTTTACTAAATTGCAAAATCCATTAGAGCTTCTAACGTTTGAGCTTTGCAACTGGTCACCCAGGGCTCTGCTTCATCTGGACCAGCCTGCATCTCCATCCTCTTTTTTTGCCTCATACTTTAGGTTGCAGCAGCCCTGAACTGCTTCTTCATGTGCACTGTGCTGTTTCTTTGTGCACTGCCCTTGCTGTTCCCTTTGACTGGAATCTTCTCGCTGATTCCTTTCTCTACTTCCTGCTCCTCACCTAATTAGGCTGCCCACTTTCACCTAATTAACCCAGTTAATGTATAGGTCTCATTTTAGGCCCACCTCTTATCAGAAACCTTCCTTGACACCTCCTTTTTCCAAGTCTAGGTTGGATACTCCAGCTTTGTGTTCCCACAACACCCTTTGCATAGACCAATCATTATACTTTCCACATATGTTACAATTGTTTTTGAGTCTCTCTCCTCCACAAGACTCTGAGCCTTTTGAAGGCAGGTATCATGTATAATACCTGCATCATGCCATACAAGTGAGATGTGTTACCTCTTTATTCCCAGCACCAGGGTGGCATAAGGCACATGGTAGGCATGGAGTAATTTTGACTGAATGATCAAATGACTGAAGACAAAAAGTATATGATGTAGTGATTACGAACCCATTCTCAGGAGTTCCCTAGTGGTCTAGTGATCAGGGTTCTGGCCTTTCACTGCCGTGGCCCGGGTTCAATCCCTGGTCAGGGAAGTGAGATCCTGCAAGCCATGCAGCGTGGCCAAAAAACAAAACAAAACAAAACAAAACAAAACCCCAAACAAGACAACAACAGCAACAAAATAACCCGTTCTCTGGAATAATTCAAATCCTATCTCTGGCACACATTGGCTGTGTGACTTGAACGTGTTACTTTTCTTCTCTAAGACTTAAATTTTCCTTAGAATGAGAGTTGTGAAGATTAAATGAGATGATGTAAGTAAGACATTTAGCAAGTACCTAGCACATGGTATGCACTTGATAAAAGTATACTGAAGACCAGCGGATCCCGAAGTACAAGACCAGACCTGGCCTAGGCCAGTGACCTCCAGAGACCCTTCCTCCGAGTTTCCTGAATGGATGCAGTCTGTTTACAAGGAGATTATAATCTCATTTGGCCAGTGGGATTACATCCATATTTCATTTTCAGAGAAGGTAAATCCGACCACACCCAATAACAAGATGTAGAGAAGAGAAGAAGAGATGTAGAGGAGAGAAGGCTCTGTGAAGGCCTCAGGGAGGAGGTGGGACTTGGAGGTTGAGAAGAATTTTTTTTTTTTTTAGGAGGAAGGGAAGAGTATAATTCAGTACCAGGAGAGCATATTCATAATGACTTACTTGGGAGACCTGATGCAGTACGTTATACCTGAAGGATGTATGTGAGGGGAAGGGAGGAGAGAGAGAATGGGTAAATGGGACTAATTTTATGAAAAGAAGTGGGAGGTGAAATAAGTAACCTCTGTGGGGTTAAAGTATGAGAGTCTCAACTTCAAGCCTGAGGGATTTGGGATTGATCAGGGCTGTGCTGGACATCATGGTAGCCCTCAGCCACGTGTAGCTATCGTAACTTTAAGGTAAATTAAAAAAAAGCTAAGTAAGAAATTTAGTTCCTCTGTTGCACCAGCTACATTTCAGTTGCTTGATTGTCACGTGGTGGCTACGTTAGTGTTTAGAACACTTCTATCATTGCAGAACATTGTTCTGGACAGCGTGTTCCAGGTTACCAGATTTCTGGCCTTGTGCGGCCCATCAGATCACCTGGGTCCCTTAAGAAATAATCAGAATTTCTTTCTGACCAGTCCCTACAACTCTGGAGTGAAAAGTGGGCTGAAAAATAGAGAATTAGGATTTACCCACATAGATGTGGAGATGGGGTTGCTCAGAGAGAGTAGCAAAGTACCCCACATAAGAGGAGCTAGAGGAGGGGAGAGAGAAGGAAGGGAGGAGAACCTGGATAGGATTATTATCTGGTCATTCACTTGCAAATATTTATTATATTCTTGCTGTATGCTAGGTATTAAGTGCTAGGGGTATAGTGGAAGGAAAAATGGCCTTGACTTCTGCTGTCATAGAGCTTGCAGTTTATGGAGTTTTACTGGATGAGTTATATTGAAGATTCAGGAACATCCATCCTTATGTGCTCCCCATACTCTAAAATGCTTCATTCCTAGAAGTTGGAATTGGAGGCTGAAATGGGTGAAGATATTGCTTAAGTTTAGTTAAATAAGCATCCTGTAGTCACTGCTTCAGTTTCTCAAGGTGTAGTAAATAGAAACATTATAACTTCAGAACTTTAGAGAGAATGAAGCATGTGAATGTATGTTTGGGTGGGGCAGGAGGGGTAGGTCCTATTCTGCAAAAGCCAGCCATGCTCTCAGCTGTCCACTGGATTCCCTCCTGTCCCTCCTATCCAACTGTTCTCTCTTCAGGCTGCTTTTATTATAACTGTGAGTAGTCAATCACCAGAGGACTTATTTCCCAATGCTTAATGAAGACATACTTCATTTCTCAGTCCATTAGCTGCTCATTCATCAGTTTCCAGCAAGAGCAAACATGCCCCTCTGAACACATAACATTTAGAAGTGGGACTTGCCTGCAGCACCATCATCATTTGAGGCTCTGGGTTTAGGATTTTAGATTTACAGCTGACTCTTCATGCTCTTGCATCAGCTCCCTCACAAAGGAGTTGCCTTTTAGACCTAACTCTGGCCCACATTTAATTTATTAACTGACTCATCTCTGACTCTAGATTTCTCCACTCCAGCCTGCCTATACACAGCATCATTTCACCTCACTCTGCAGCTCAGACCCTGGCAGTTGTCTCCTATGGATTGTTAAATCTCAACTTTTTGGCCTAGTGTTCTTTCAGCACCTTTGCTTTCTTTAGGTGACTCTCTGGGGCAGCTCCTCTGGGTTGGCCAACTAAGGTCTGCTTCTCACCCCTCACCCATGGCTTGTCATTGCTGAAATCTGTACCGTCACTTGTGCTTTTTGAAGTGGAATGTCCACTCCCACTCCTTTTCTTTCTTATCAGTCCTCTTGGGTCTTGGCTTTTTCTACTGGGCAGTTTCCAAAGCCTTTCCTGACTGATCCTATTTCTGTGACTGCACGTCTTCAGCACTCATTTGCTCACTCTGCTTTGCGTTATTCTGTCTTTGCAGATGGTAGTGAAACTCTGATTTTGAAAAATCTGGTTTCTTTTCTCTCTCCTTTGGATACAAAGCTTGTGCAGAGTGGCTGATTGAGTGTTGCCTTGCCTGCAAGGGGTGTTTTGCAAAGAGAGGGTATTAGAGGCTTGAGCATTAGTAGGTTTCTGGAGTCTAGGGAGGTGTCCCAAAGATCTAGTCTGTCCCTCCCACAGTTCCCTGTTCTGCCTCTAGGTGATCTCATCCTCTCTTTTTACCCTAACTTCTGTGACACGTTGATGCCTCTCATTATATATACATTCAGTTAAGGACAAATACTTCCTTTTTGTGTCAGAGCTGGTCATAATTCTTACAACTTTAACAGCCTTGTGGCATTTACCTTTATAAGCCCCTGATTCTTTCTCTTCCCTGAAACACTTTCAGTTTTACTCGAAACTGTGTCTCCTGAATTGCAATTCCCAAGACTCCAAATAAAGCACTTTATAGTCTCAAAAAACACACGCGCGCGCGCGCGCACACACACACACGCACGCACACACACACACACACACACACACACACACACGCGTATACCTTCAGTCCCTTCCCCTCCTTGAGCTTCATACCCGTATATCCTAGTGTGACTCTAGGATCTTCCGCAGGCAACTTAATCTAATTGTGTTTCAATCTGAAATCATCCCTTCTTCACTTATCATTTATCCCTAAATTATGTCTCCAGTGTATTCCTCATTTTGGGTAATGAGTATTTCCAAATTAGAAATCTTGGTTGGTGTCTCCATTCACTCCCTTGTCATTCCCCAAATGCAGTCAGCAATAAGTCTACCTTCGCAATTTCTCCTGGCTCTTTTTCCTCTCCATCCTCTTTGTTCAGGCCTCATCCCTCTCCCGAATTTCTTCTCTTTCTCTTCTACTGATATCCTACATGACCATAAAAGTTGTTTTACAAGAGAATATCAGACCCTCCAATAGTGTTGTGCAGGTTGCGTATTGCACAAAGGTGCTGCATTCACACTTTAGAAATTGTAGGTTTGTATATTTATTATGACTATCTTCTGGCAGATGGCAGTGAAATGTGTTGTCCTAACATCAGTATGTTTTGACAGTTAAGGAATGGAAACCTTGATGCCTATGGAGAACATCCTCTGTTCTTATGTCCTTAGTTCTCTGCCAGGCAAGCTTCTCACCCTTTAAAACTGAGCGTGAATATCCCTGCCTTTTTTGAGGCTCCCTACAAGAGTTAGTCTTTCCTTTCCCTGGGCTAAGGCCATATTTGGCTACTCCCTTCTTATAGTAGATATTACATTATGTTGTAATAATTGGTATATGAGTCTGCCCCATCGCACTCCAGGCCCCTGAAGGCTAGGGACAATGTTTCATCATTCTTTGATCCTCAGCAGGTAGCTTAATGTCCAGCACATAGAGTATATCAATAAACATAACAAATATTTGATTACGTAGCATGACTGAGGCACAGAAGTGAATACTTTACCCATATTGTTTTATTTAATCCTCACAACACCTTCATGAGTCCTGTCATTATCACATTTTACAGGTAAGGAAATTGAGACTAGGGAGGTGAAGTCACTTGTCTCAAGATGAACAGCTGGTAAATGGCATGTGTGGTGGTGCTGGGGTGTGGCCCTGGAGCACCTGTGCTAGTTTTTCCAGCGATTCTCTTGTGTTTTGTCTCTCAGAGTAATGATGCGGGTGTGCTGGTTGGTGAGACAGGACAATCGGCACCAGCGAATCAAACTTCCACATTTGGAAGCAGTCATGGTTGGGCGCAGCCCCGAGACCAAGATCACTGACAAGAAATGTTCTCGACAGCAAGGTAACTGGTCATAGGATTGTGGAGATTACCATGTTTGGTTCCCTCAGATAGTGATATAATCAAAGATGTACATTTCCTGGATGCTACTGATGGAAAACCTTTTGTGTGCCATAAACAAAACTCAGGAACTGAGCTCTTCTGACCAGTGCTAGGGCCCCATGCACTCCTGACTGCACCCTCTGAAAGTGGTTAATATTCAGTGTTGGGAGCAGGCAGGTTCTGTCCTGTACTCTGGGGTGGTGGAACTGAGTTCTGCACTCTGCTTTGCCCAGGGAGATTCCTCTTTGGGCAGTGAGACAATTGAATTCTGGGATTTCCAGGTTGGAACCATGTCTGAGAAGTGATGGGTTGGTTTCGTCCTTTACATTTTGCCACACACAGAGGGTGGTATCTTTAAAAGACTATGACATCTAGCTCTTGAAATGTCTTTAGTGGGATTTAATGAAATGAAAGTCCTTAGGAAAAATCTTTACCATGTACCTCATTTTTTACCTGTAAACTCCAGACGTGCTCACTGCTACCAGGCCTCCCCCTGCAGTGTGTTTGCCGTAGTAGGGGTTCCTAAGGCTTGGAGCACTGATTATGGTTTTTCCCACAAGAGTTAGTCTAAATGGGAAAAAGAAGAAAGCCATGCTTGAGCTGGCTAAGCCAAACATACAGAAGCAGACACTACTTCTTGCTCTCTGTCTGCCTTGTCACAGCAGCAGCTGTAGGGATGTGTATGTCACCCTGTCCAGAAGCTTTTTGTTCATGTATCTGAACACAAGTATTTAGTGTTACTTCTTCCCACACATGCTCAGACTGTTCTGTCCCTGCAATCCTTTTTCTAGAATATTCTTTCTACTCCTACCCAAGGCCAGCTGAACTTCAATTTTCCAGGAACGTATCTTTTACCTTTTTCTCTGTTGAAGGCATCTGTTGGTTTCATACAATAGTGGAAGTCTTGATTTAATCCTGAGATATAAGAGCTTGTGAGAGAAATGGGTCCCCTTTCCTGACTGCAGAGTCTGTGATCCTGAGTGGGCCAAGGGCTCTGGAATAGGGAGACTTGTGGGGATTCAGTGAAGCTGCCTTATAAAGATATTAGCAGTAGCTAAAGGAGTATGTACACTGTTGGGCATTTTATGGAAGGACCTGGAGCCCTAGCCAACTGAATAATGGATGATTTTGCTCTTAGGCCTTTGAGGAAACCCTTGTCACATTGCCTCCTGGAGTGAGGCTTCACTGTCTTGTAGGGAGAACAGGAGCAAGTGCCTGGTTCTTCATGGCATTTGGGTTTAACTTTTTTCAATCTCTTTCAGTACAGTTGAAAGCAGAGTGTAACAAAGGATATGTCAAGGTAAAGCAGGTATGTCTATTTATAACTTGGATTTCCATGTTATACTTGATGATTTTCTTACACTGTTGACTTTAGAATGTCTGTGCCAGCCAATAAAGGCTTCTCTTTCACATGTGGAAGTGGCAGAGTAATAGAAGTGAATATTAAGCACAGTGCCTGGCACATAGTCAGTGGTGAACGTAGGAGTAGCTATATTGCTAATGATGTTATTGCTATTATTATAATTATTTTCTGATTATTCCATAGGTAGGGGTCAATCCCACCAGCATTGACTCACTCATAATTGGGAAAGACCAAGAGGTGAAGCTGCAGCCTGGCCAGGTCCTCCACCTGGTGAATGAACTTTATCCATATATCATAGAGTTTGAGGAAGAGACAAAGAACCCTGGCCTGGAAACACACAGGAAGAGAAAGAGGTCAGGCAACAGTGATTCTGTAGAAAGGGATGCTGCCCAGGAAGCTGAGCCCAGTACAAGATTAGAACCTGGGAGCAATCCTAGCCAGTGCTCTGTGCCCCCAAAGAAGGGGAAAGATGCATCCACCAAAAAGGTGAGGGTAGTGTGCTTGATAGATGATGTGGAGATTAAATGAGGTGTAATGACTACTTAATTGTTTTGTACGCAGTAAAGCCCAGACATGCCTAAGGGGTTATTAACCATGATGAAAGAGTCACTTGTTTGTGTCACCAGTCAGTTGGGTGAATTCCCTTTATGTACTTTTCTCTTGAATTCCTGAGGTAAGCCCCTTGAAGGTAGGGTGATAATGGCAGTGTGCTTAACACTGAGCTGCTAAAATGGGTCAGTGTATATCTATAGAAGGTTAAGATTGGAACATTCTTCATAGATCATGCGATTCACATCCTGATGTCAAAGTGGAAACTTAGGCTGTAGATGGAGTGGGAGAGGGCAAAGAAGATGCAATTCACACTCTGGTGTTTCCAACCTCTGTCTAGACATGCACCTCTGAATATGGGAAGAAAATGGGAATGGTTTATGGTTTATAAAGGAAAAGATTGAGGTAAAGAGATATAGTTTAATTCTTAAAGACTGACCTTATTTCCAAGTTTGGTTGGACTTTGCTGACGTCCAGTATTAACTACTGACAAATTTAACTATCGCATTTGTGATTTACATTGCCCCTTTTTGCTTTAGGAATCATTGGGCCACTGGAGTCAAGGCTTGAAGATTTCAATGGAGGACCCCAAAATGCAGGTCAGAATAAAATTTTGCCATTGAAATACATTCCACGTTTTAAATGATCACTTCACAGAGTTCATAACTACAAATGAAATCAAAGGAGATCAGTCCTTCTGAGTGAGATTCGTTTTACTGGGCTGTTTTGTGAGATCAAGTGGCTTTTCTCATTGTCAGTAAGTTAGCAACTGGAGTTCTTTGGAGAGAAGCCAAGTTTCTCAAATGAATATCCCTTCTGCCTTGTTCCTCCTAAACTTCTGGGTACTATTATTATAAGGGAAGTTGTGTTAACCTTAGTGTGGTCTCTTTCAACAGAGTGTCAGATAATGTATAGTGACTGTAGTTACTGGGCTGCCCTGGGATTAATAGTCAGGTGTCATCCTGGGAGGAGTCTGAGTTCTTAAATTACATCCTGGAGTGACAAGGGGCAATCTGATAGGGCTTCTTGGAGCACACTTGCATGTATCTTGTGGTCTGCTGTGTTAGAGTGAGAAGGGTGCATTTGAATTCATGCCTGCAGGGGTTTTACATCAGATCCTCAGGAACTATGTGCCTCTTCTGTGTGTTCTGTGTAGTGTGGTGACTGAAAACGCAGACTGGAGTCAACTAGATCTGTGTTGGAGTTCTAGACTTCCCACTTAGTACTGATAACTATGTGGCCTGGTGCAAGACACTCAACTTATCTGAGTCTCTGTGCTTTCATCGGTCAAAATTGGGATACTAAGACCTTCTGCGCAAGATTGTGGTGGGAATTAAGTGAGTTAATGAATGTGACTGTGTCTGGCACACACAAGATGCGCTGTAGATATCTGTTTCCTTCTCTTGTGCCCCTCTGTAGGTTTACAAAGATGAGCAGGTGGTGGTGATTAAGGATAAATACCCCAAGGCTCGTCACCACTGGCTGGTCTTACCATGGGCCTCCATTTCCAGTCTGAAGGCTGTGACCGGAGAACACCTTGAGCTCCTCAGACACATGCACACTGTCGGGGAAAAAGTGATTGCAGACTTTGCTGGGTCTAGCAAACTCCGCTTCCGATTGGGCTACCATGCCATTCCCAGCATGAGGTAAGCCTTGTGGGGAGTGCTTGTGTGTCCTGGTTCTATCTAGGTGGACAGATGGATTCAGCATGGGTCTGCTGACTGTGCTCATAGCCCTGAGGTCCAGGGGAGTAGGGTAGGGTGTTTCCAAGGTAGGTGGGGTGAAACTTCAACCCTCCTGCCTGACTTGCTCATAAGCCTTGAGTTCCTACTTCTGCTTATAATTCGATAACATACAGTTCTTTGTTCTTCTCAAAGTGTAAACTCTGAGAGCCTAACTTATGAACTAGATGAAGCAGCTTCATTGCCTTCGGGTGAAGAACTGTGGTCAGTGGCTTTTATCAGATTTTTCAGAAGCATCTATAACCCCTAAATGATTAGGAACCATTGCTTTGAAGGAGGCAAGCATCACTGAATTCTTTCATGACAGCCTAGTAGATCTAAGATTTAAAATAAAATGAGAAAAAAGTGTAGAGCCTGTTTTCCTTTGGCTCATACCCGAAGGATTCAGAAAGGAATGATTGATTCTTTTCAAGGAATGAAAGCAAGGCAGATCTCCAGTTCTTTTGAGCTAAACAACAAGATAAGCAGAGTAATTGGGTTTCGGAGTCTTTATCTTAGGCTGTTTTTTTTTGGGGGGGGGGTGGTAAAATATACATAACATAAAATTTACTATTTTAACTATTTTTAAGTGTACAGTTCAATGGCATTAAGTACATTCACATTGTTGTGCAACCATCACCACCATCTATTTGTAGAACTTTTTTCATCTTCCTGAACTACCTCTCATTCCTTCCTGTCCCTAGCCCTTGGCAACCACGATTCTACTTTCTGTTTCTATGAATTTGACTTCCCTAGGTACCTCGTATAAGTGGAATTATACAGTATCTGTTGTTTTGTGGCTGGATTATTTCACTTAGGATAATGTCTTCAAGGTTCATCCATATTGTAGCATGTGTCAGAATTTCTTTTGATTATTTTATTTAACCACCTAACAGTCTTCACATTTTATTAGGTGGGTAATTATGACTTAGATTACTGGTCACTTTAACAAGTGAAATTTTTGTGCCCCATTTTTTCCCCATCAATACTCTTTATTTTAAATTGAGGCATAACTTACATACAATAAAATGCACAATAAGATCTATAGTTTGATCAGTCTTGATGTATATGCCATGTAACTATCACTGTGATCAAGATACAGAACGTTTCTATCATCTCCCAGGAAGTTCCCTTGTGCTTCTTTCTTGCAATCCTCCCCTCAATCCCCAAGTGTTGTTCTCCTTTCTTTCAGCATAGATTAGTTTTGTCTGTTGTAGAACTTCATATAAGTGGAATCATACAATGTATACTCTTTTTCTGTCTGTTTTTGGTCAGCATAATGGATTTTGAGATCCATGCATGTTGTTGTGTATATCATGGAGATACTTCATTTTTTTGCTCTTGTATAAATACCCAGAAGTGGAATTGCTAGGTCATAGGGTGGAGGTTATGTTGTATCTCATTAAAAAATATTTTCTAATTGTTAAAACCTTATTCAAAAATTTACGGCAAAAAGTCACCCATAATCCTATTTCCCTAATGCTGCAGAGCTCATGACTAACAGCCCTTGATCACAAAGCCCTTTTCACGTAGTAATCATGGTGGCCATACCTTTTTTTTTTTTTTTTAATTGGGGGGCTTCCCTGGTGGCGCAGTGGTTGAGAGTCCACCTGCCGATGCAGGGGACACGGGTTCGTGCCCTGGTCCGGGAAGATCCCACATGCCGCAGAGCGGCTGGGCCCGTGAGCCATGGCTGCTGAGCCTGTGCATCCGGAGCCTGTGCTCCGCAACGGGAGAGGCCACAACAGTGAGAGGCCTGTGTACCGCAAAAAAAAAAATATATTTTTAATTGGGGTATAGTTGCTTTACAATGCTGTGTCAGTTTCCGCTGTACAACGAAGTGAATCGATTATATGTGTACATATATCCCCTCCCTCTTGGACCTCCCTTCCCCCGCCCCCATCCCACCCATTGAGGTCACCACAGAGCACCGAGCTAAGCTCCCTGTGCTATACAGCAGATTCCCACTAGTTATCTATTTTACACATGGTAGTGTATATATGGCAATCTTAATCTCCCAATTCATCCCACCCACTGCTTCCCACCCTGTGTCCACACGTCCGTTTTCTGCATCTGCTGTTGTGCTAAGGAGAATGCTAAAGGCAAGAGCTGTGACTGGTGTGGGTGGGAAGCAAAATGACCAGTAAGTAAAGTTTCCAGTTACATATCCTTTTATGATCACTCTTTTTTTTTTTTTTTTTTTTTTTGCGGTACGCGGGCCTCTCACTGTCGTGGCCTCTCCCGTTGCGGAGCACAGGCTCCAGACGCGCAGGCTCAGCGGCCATGGCTCACGGGCCCAGCCCCTCCACGGCATGTGGGATCCTCCCGGACCGGGGCACGAACCCGTGTCCCCTGCATCGGCAGGCGGACTCTCAACCACTGCGCCACCAGGGAGGCCCTATGATCACTCTTTATGATATCATTTTGAATAAATTAAAGATAGGAAAGAAAAGGTAATAAATATTTTTTCTATTGTAAAAGTAATATATTTTCAACTTAGAAAATATAAAACTGGAAGTATGAGGTAGAACAAAGATCTTCCATAATATCACCACTAATTAAACTCTAGACCTTATTCAAATTTCAGCCATTTTTCTTTCCATTTTTTTTCTGCTCCAGGATCCCACATTGCATTTATTTGTTGTCTCTCCTTAGTCTCCCTGATCTGTGACAGTTCCTCCTCCTTTTCTGGTTTTCATGACCTTGACACTTTTGATGAGTACTGGCTAGTTGTTTTACAGGATGTCTCTCAATTTGAGTTTGTCTGATGTTTTTTCATGACTAGATTGAGGTTATGCCTTTTTTTTTTTTTGCCAATATACCACAGAAATGATGTGTGTCCTTCTCAGTGCATCATATCAAGGAGTGCAGGATGTCGAGATGGTTTGTTGCTCATGATATTCACCTTGATCACTTTGTTGAGGTGGTGTCTGCCAGGTTTCTCTACTCAAAGTTACTATTTTTCCCTTGTAATTGATGAATATCTTGGGGGGAGATGTTTAAGACTATGCTACTATATATTTTCTCCTCAAACTTTTGCCCAGTGATTTTAGCAGCTATTGATGGATCTTGCCTGCAACAGTTATTATTATGGTGTTTACCTAATGGTAATTTTATGTTTCCCTCATTCCTTCTAATTTATTAATTGGAATTCCTCTGTGTGGAAGAGCTGTCCTCCCCCATTATGTATTTATTCAATACACGTATGGACTCATGGATATTTATTTTAGTCTATAGGATTTAATTTAATCTACCTCTGTTTATTGCTCAAATTGTTCCAGCTTTGGACATTGGAAATTCCTTTAGATTGGCTCCTGTATCACTTTGACATGCCCCAAACATTTTTTGAGTTCTTCCTTATTTTCTGGCTCCTTATTTTTTGGAACAAGATGTTCCAGGCTTGTCTTATATTTTTCCTGTTCTAGCCCTGGAATGAACCACTTTTCCAAAGAGCCCGAGTTCTTTTTAGTGGATAATGACATTTATAAGCCAAGACTATAGGGCACGAGGTTTCTTTAGAGAGAAGTGGTTGGTTCCAGAGTGTCTTTGCTTCTAGGCCCTCTTAGCAGATGGAGCCAGGAAATAGATGCATGAATCCTAACCCACACAGATACATGCACCTCTCTGTTTATTTCTCTGTTTACCTACCTGTACATTTGTATGGAAAGCCATGAGCTCATGCTGATACTTCTGATTCCAGTCCAACTCCACAGGTTCATCCTTGTCTTCCCGTTTCCTTTTTTGTGACTTCTTTCTCTAACAGTGAGAAATTTGGCTCTCTTTAGGTACAGTTAGTTCACTTATTTGTTCAGTCCTAGTGTACACATAAAATAGTTGCAGAATTGCTAATCCACACCCAGGTGAGAAAGACATTTTACTTACTAGAGTACAGTCTTTGTATAACGTTCTTTTTATCTTTACAGAATCCAGTCAAAATACTGTTTTCCAAGCTTAATTAGGTAGTTATTTTCTTTCTGACTCCCTTCAGTGTGGTTCCTTTTTCATTTGTAATACAGTTAGGTTTATTTGTTACTGCTTATTATTCCGTTTTAAATTCCCACACGACACTGGTTGGTTTTGATGATTTATTGGGAGAATGTGAAATATTACTGATTCTAAGAGTCAAAGCTATACAAAAAGTCATCCTACTTGGTTTAACAAGTCCAAAAGCAAACTCTTGGTTTTCTTCCTCAAACCTGCTTTTCCTGAAGCTTCTTCATCTCAGCAAGTGGCACCTCCCCAAACCCACATCCAATCCATTAGTTGGTCCCTTTGGTTCTTTTCCAGAATATATTCAAAATTGGATTGCTTCTTGTCATCTCGACTGCTATAGCTCCTGTCTAAAACATGATTATTTCTGGCCTGGACTGCTGCAGCAGCAGCCTCCTAACTGGTCTCTCTGTATCCATCCTTACCCTTTCTACAGTCCTTTCTCCACACAGTAGCCAGAGTGATCTTATAAAGTGTCAATCAGATAACAGGACTCCCCTGCTTAAAATCCTTCAGTGGTTCTCCAGTGTAATCAGAATAAAATGCAAACCCTCTGCCAACCTATAAGACCCTTTATGATCTGGCTTCTACCTAGTCCCTGCTCCTTGTTTCCAGCCATTCCAGCCATATTTCCTTTCTGCTCCTTGGTTGCACCAAGCCCTTTTTCAGGGCCTTCACACTTGGTCTCCCCACTCCCTGAAACACTCTTTCAGATCTTTGCTTTCATGACTGCTTTCTCAGCTCAAATCACTGCCTGGGAGAGGCCTTCCCTGGACACCCTAGCTACTTAAAGAGGCAGCCTCTACCCTCAGGCACTCTCCATCCCATTTCCCTGTTTATTTTTTTCTTAGCAATGTTAACATTTTGAATTTTTCTTGTTTATCTGTTTACTTATTTATTATTTCTCTCCCCTCATTAGAATATAATTTCTGTAAGGGCATAGGCCTTTCCCATTTTGTTCACTGCTAAATTCCCAGTACTAGTACAGTGCTTGGCCCGAGTAGGTACTTCATGAGCTGTAAATAGTCTTTTTTTTTAAAAATTAGGGTATAGTTGCTTCACAATGTTGTGCTAGTTTCTGCTGTACAGTGAAGTGAATCAGCCATATGTATACACATTTCCCCTCCCTTCTGGTTTTCCCTCCCCTCAGAGCATCAAGTAGAGTTGTTCCCTATGCTATACAGCAGGCTCTCACTGGTTGTCTATTCCATACATAGCAGTGTATACATGGCAATCCCAATCTCCCAATTCATCCCATCCCCTTTCCCCTCTCGGTGTCCATGCATTTGTTCTCTACATCTGTGTCTCTATTTCTGCTTTGCAAATAAGATCATCTATACCATTTTTTTAGATTCCTCATATATGCATTAATATATATTGGTTCTTCTCCTTCTGGCTTACTTCACTCCGTATGACAGTCTCTAGGTACATCCATGTCTCTACAAATGACCCCATTTCGTTCCTTTTAATGGCTGAGTAATATTCCATTGTGTATATGTACCACATCTTTATCCATTCATCTGTCGATGGACATTTAGGTTGCTTTAAATAGTCTTAAGTGAATGAATGAATGAGTGGAGTTAAATGGAAACACTATCAATATTTTACATACCCATACTTTTTGTCATTTTGATTAAGCTGGGTTTAATGGTCAATCTTTGTTTCCTCTCAACTAGCCATGTACACCTTCATGTGATCAGCCAGGATTTTGATTCTCCTTGCCTTAAAAACAAAAAACACTGGAATTCTTTCAATACCGAATACTTCCTCGAATCACAAGGTAAACAGTGTTCTTTGGTTTTTACATTTGTTTCATTTTCTCAGTTGTTCTTTTTTTAAAAAAATTAATTAATTAATTTTTGGCTGTGTTGGGTCTTTGTTGCTGCGCCTGGGCTTTCTCTAGTTGTGGTGAGTGGGGACTACTCTTCGTTGCAGTGTGCAGGCTTCTCATTGCGGTGGCTTCTCTTGTTGCAGAGCATGGGCTCTAGGTGCGTGGGCTTCAGTAGTTGTGGCACGCAGGCTCAGTAGTTGTGGCTTGCAGGCTCTAGAGTGCAGGCTCAGTAGTTGTGGTGCACGGGCTTAGTTGCTCGGTGGCATGTGGGATCTTCCCAGATCAGGGATCGAACCCATGACCCCTGCATTGGCAGGTGGATTCTTAACCACTGCCCCACCAGGGCCCTTCTCCGTTGTTCTTATACTTGATTCATTTGTTTCCCCAAATAACTTGGCTTCAAAAACCCATGTACAACTTTGTGTTGCCTGTACAGAGAGCCCCGTTAAAAGAAACTGGGCTATTTGGACTGTAGTAGGATTGCCACTTTGCTGTGAGCAGCCTTCTTGGGGGACTTAGAATGCTGTTATGTCAGGGTATAAAAAAGATTGTTTATTTTAACAATGGGGGACTTCAGAGGTGGTCCTGAGAATAAACTCAGCTAGGAAGAACTTGGGAGCTGCCTTCCGTCAAGAGTGGTTACTTAACAGGGGAAGGCTGTGTATACAGAAGGAAGCATTTCCCAGTGTGTATACTGTGAAACTTCATCATGCTGGGATGTTAATGATGACAGCTCCTACTGATCAAGGGATAACTAGGGGTAAAGCCCTGTGATAATAAGCCTTTGACATAGTAACATGGATTGCTTAGAGTGTATCCTGAAGGGATGTAATCATCTCAGAAATAAGTTGCTCAGATTTAGAACCTGACTGAGCCCATTTTCCCAATAGTGAATGTAACCTCAAGTTTACTAGCTTTAAGGATACCTGGCATATTTGGGAGTCAGATTTTCTTCCTTCCTTCCTTCCTTCCTTCCTTCCCCTCTCCCTCCCTCCCCCCTCCTCCCTCCCCCCTCCCTCCCCTTTCTTTCTTTCTCTCTCTTTCTTCCTTCCTTCCTTCCTTCCTTTCTTTTTTTTTTTTTTGTATCTGGGCTCTAAACTCTATTTCCTTGTTTGCAGCTGTGATTGAGATGGTACAAGAGGCTGGCAGAGTGACTGTCCAAGATGGGATGTGTGAGCTCTTGAAGCTGCCCCTCCGTTGTCATGAGTGCCAGCAGCTGCTGCCTTCCATTCCTCAGCTGAAAGAGCATCTCAGGAAGCACTGGCCAAAGTGATTCTGTGGAGCCTGAACTTCTGCAGCAGGTGTGGCTGATTGTTTAGACCAAATTCCTGACACCTGTTCTGGATTGTGTGTGAACTTTTATTTCTTGAATTAAAACATGCAGTTTTTTTTCCAAAGCTTGTTCTGTTCCTGAGTGGCCACAAATATGGGGTGACTTGAATAGTTCAGGAATTAGGAATTAGGGTGTGTCATGGATGTGTTCTCTGGTGAGGGTGGCTGAGATAGGCCTGGCCCACCATCTCCAGGAGCCACATCAGGTCTGACTAATGGGAGCAAAGCCATGTTCAAACTGATCAAACACAGGATATAGAGGCAGAGGGCTGCTTATATATTTCTGTTTCTTACATTTATCCTCCCTCCTCAGAGGCAGGTGGTACTCTTTCATCAGAGTAGCCAGAATGGTCTCTTATTTATCCCGAAGGCACTGATTGGTCTTGTTCTTTTTTTTTTTTTTTTTTTTTTTTTTTTTTTTTTTTTTTTTGCTTTACGTGGGCCTCTCACTGTTGTGGCCTCTCCCGTTGCAGAGCACAGGCTCCGGACGCGCAGGCTCAGCGGCCATGGCTCACGGGCCCAGCCGCTCCGCGGCATGTGGGATCCTCCCGGACCGGGGCACGAACCTGTGTCCCCTGCATTGGCAGGCGGACTCTCAACCACTGTGCCACCAGGGAAGCCCTGGTCTTGTTCTTTGACCTCAATCTGGTCTGTAATATTCTCTCTCTTTCCCTCCTTCATAGGGAGACTTAGTTTCTTCTGTCCCCTTCATTGCTTTCTATCCCAAACCACCCAAATGCTCCTCTTCCCAGGAAGTCTGTCTCATCAGTTCTCCTTCACTCTGAGCAAACAGGCTAGGTGAGGGGGTAGAAGGATGGAGTTTTCTTCTAATATCAGGAGTTCCTGGATGGTATGGAAATACTCAGCCATATGTTCATCACAGTTCAGCTGTCAAGTCTTCTTGGTGTCTTGCTTAGATCTGTTGTCTGAAAATAAAGTTCATTTGTTTGGGGTCTCTCTTAGGTAATTGAAAACTATCAGGAGGTCAGCTAATAGTCACAAAGTCAGCTCTGATGCACAAAAAGATAGTTGTTGAATGAAAAGTTGCACAGAGCCCCATTGCTTTCCCTCAGAACAAATTTGGATGGAACAGTTGGATTAAGTTACTTTTTGGATAACATCAAAACTAAAGGTGAAGCGAAGTCTAAAACATTATTTTTGATGAGTTGTTATATTTGGCGGTGTGACATTTTTTGCTCTTGTTTTTTTTTAAAAAAAAGAACATCTTAACAATAACTTTTCTCTGAAGAGAGAAAAACCTCAATCCACAGAGACCACATTTGACCTGTGTCTTTCACAAATAAACAAGATGCCACAGTGGTTTTTTTGGTGGGCATGGGTATAGTCATAATTAGTAGTAATTAGTGATTATAGCAGCTAACACTTGTCCAGCTCCTTCGTTTCTGGTATTATGTTAAGTACTTTATCCAAATGATCTCATTTACTTCTTACTGTATGTAACTCTGGGGTAGCTACTATTGTTATGCCCCTTTAAAGGATGAAGATCTAAAAATCTGTAAAAGATCCTGGGCTCCAAAGTTGGTCTTGGTTCTGGTGCATTGAACTCATTATTTTCCCTCTCAGCTGAACAGTAAAATGCAGTACTAACCAGCAGAGGTCACAGACCCGCAGGGGCCTTGGGCCTGTGCTGACCAAAAGTTTCAATGGCTTTCGTTGATTTCTCTGAGGCTGGTCATTTCCTTTAAAGCCCTTTTGTCCAACATTTTTCGTCTCTGTCCTCTGTTCCTTCTGCATTCCAGGAATGTAGTCCTTATCTTATCAGCCCAGCTTATCCATAAATAGTTCCTTATCCAATAAATAGTTCCTTCTGTCTGGCTCAACTCTGGACCTTTGAGCCTGCCCAATTGTCTGCTTCCTTTCCTGCAGTGGTTGCCTCCTTACCCTGTGGCCCATGGCCTTCTCCCTCGACCCTGTGGAGGGGATGTGGCTTCATAGCTTTTCCTTTGGTGTCATCACTATGCCTCTTTCTAGAATCATGGGCTTGTTGGTTAAGAACAGACTCTGGATTCAGATCTGGGTTCCAATCCTGGCTCAGGTACTCAGAGCTGAGGGATCTTAGGTGAGTTACTTATTTTCCCTGGACTTCAGGGTTATAAGCATTAAATAGAATAATCCATGTAAAAGATTTAGCATAGTGTCTGGCACAGAGAAGGGCTCGATAAATGGTAACTGGAAGCTCTGCTTTTATTTTGGTGGGGGGAATGGTGGGGATTGGGAAAGAGGGTTCACTTGATCTATCCCCTTCTCCACATCTGATGCCTTAGAACCCAGAGAAACTCTCTTTCTAAAGGTATACTCCATGGACTCCTGAGACCAGAATTACTAGTTTCCTTTTAAAAAATTTGAATACCTGGGTTCTACCCCAGAACTATTGAATCACAATCCCCTGGGTCTAGGAATCAGCACTATATAACAAACATTCAGGATGATCTTTATTCATACTAAATTTTGAGAACCAGAGTATAAGTCAGCCCTTGGCTTCAAAACACCTTGCATTTCTGAAGCTTCCAAATTAGGCTATGTCCTGCCAGGGCACATACTGTATTTTCTGGTTGGCTTTCTGGGCCAGTTATGGGTCTTCCTTCCCTTTGCAGGGTCAATGTTATTTCAGGATCCAGGAAGACCTTGGGCATTAGATGAGGGAGAGTGACTGGCTGTAGCCACCAGCCCTTCCTTTCTGCAGGGGTTGGAGGGAGCCTCTCTGGCCCCAGGCTCTTAGGAGCCAAGTTGAAATGATGACTGCTCCTCTTCAATGGCTCCCATTCCCCTCTTCCTGCCCAGGGGTCAGTTTCAGAGGCTTGGCTTGGGACCCTGATGAATGTAGCTAGCCATAGTAGACTCAGAGCATATATGTTTTTTCCTCTCCTGGGTTTGTCTCTTTGATATCCAGGGATGAATAGTCCCTTCAGGGACCAGGCCATACTTGGGATGGTCATTAAGAGTCTCTGCAGGTTCAGTGACATTTCCTGGAGTTTGGATATGGCTAGATATCAGAGATTCAGGGCTCATCTGTGACAGAATTGGCCTAACTGCCTCTCTCTGTCCCAGTAATGCCAACTTGGAGACTTCCACAGAGCTCTTCCATAGACTAGATTAAAAAATATATATATGATAGGGAAGTCGCTGGTGCTCCAGTGGTTAAGACTTGGTGCTTTCACTGTGGTGGCCCAGGTTCAATCGCTGGTCGGGGAACTAAGATCTTGCAAGCTGTGCAGCGCGGCTGAAAAAAAAAATTGATGAAAGCCATCAAGCCTACTCCCCAGGATAATGTATATATACACATTTTATATACATTAATAGGGAGTTTATAAAGTCCCTGAAGTGCTTCCATAGACTCCCTAGTGGTCGGTAGACCTCAACTTACGAACCCCTGCTCTGGTGTAAAGGTTCATCACGTGTCTGGGATTTCAGGAGGTGTCTGTCATCACTGTGGAAGACAAGGGGCCAGATCCCATCTCCAGGATGTTTCTGGGATGCTCTCCTTTGGTCTCAGTGCTCCTTCCTCAGCCCTTTAGTACATACACATCCTGGGGGCCTCTGGCTGGAGTTGGAACCCGGACCCAGGAACTGCTGGCTGCAGTTTAGCCACCACACTCAGGCAGGAGTCTTGGGAAACAGGGAAATCCTCAGTGGGTCTGAGGGCTTTGGGAACCTTGGCTGACACTCATCATAAGCTATCTAAAAGGCATTGCATTGGGACTTCCCTGGTGGTCCAGTGGTTAAGACTCCACACTTCCAATGCAGGGGGTGTGGGTTCGATCCCTGGTTGGGGAACTAAGATCCCACATGCCACACGGCTAAATGAATGAATAAATGGCATTGAATCTACTTTACCAAAATGAATATCTAGGGGAAAACTGTACCGATCATCTGCACCATGATTGTATCTCAAGACTGAAGACCCAGTACAGCTTGTAGCAGCTTGTACTGTTAAACTAAGGCAGAGATTTTACTGAGGCCCCAGCCAGTGCACTTGAGAATTACAGAACATTTAACTAAATTTCAGATAAAATGCCCAGTGAACTTTAAGAAATAGATATTGCAGAAGGATTCAATTTAATTTTCCACCTAATCAGTAATGTTATATAGTTTAGCATATCAATATTAAAATCAAGATGAGAATATTTGATAAACTGCAACCAAGGAGAGACTATATCACAGATAGTATAATATGTGAGAGATAGTGAAGGAAAATTTGGAAGTGAGGTGGCCACCTCTAAATTCTTTGTTCAGCCAGGCTACTCAGTGAGCTTGAATAATAGCTGTTTTAGAAGAACAAATTAAATAATGACTTGGAGGGGCCAGAAAAAGGATGCAAAATATTGAGGTGTATAGGCCTCATGTCATCCCCTCCCCCAGGTGGGCTATTGTTGACATTATCACTAGAAAAAAATTACCTTTCTTTGCCTGTTTAACCCAGATTTATCACTGCATTGCAATTGGGTGGAGTCTTCTCAAGGTACAGGGCATACTGGCATGAAAAAATAGACCAAAAGCGTGTAAATCACATTTGTGATGCCAGGTTGTAGTATTTTCTCCATTAGGACTATCCTCTTTTATCTTGGCCCTATCATAGCCAGGCAAGACAGCAGTTTTATTAAAATAAAGCAGTTGAATATGGATGGATACTTTAAACTCTAGTCAAGAAGGCACATTTACAATTGAGTTCTTCTCTTGCTGAAGGAGAAGGTAGGTAAGATGTGACAGTCAGAGCTGAACTGGAACCTGAAACTGATCAAGTGAATGTCTTACATGGTAGCATGAAGAATAGGCTTTGAACAAATCCTAAGTTGGAGCTGGAGGAAAGGGCTCTCAAAGTCCATTAGCCTCTCTGAAATGGAGTAATCTATTATTTATATCTTAATCTGTTAACTTGTTTTTTTTTTTTCTTTAAACAAACAAGCTACCACCAAGGAATGAGCTTTGCTTGCGTCTTGGAGTCTCCTAATGAGTAGGGTTCTGATGCTTCTGACTCAGGGAGGGGCTGGTAGGTGAGCAATATGTAAGCAATTGTCAAATGACTCATCAAATCAGTGACATCCTCAAATGCCTGAGAGTTCCTCTCTTGGCAGTTGCTGTCTACCCAGACCTCAGGGAAGGAAACAGCCTGGGCATGGGGCAGTGGGAAAGGAGTTCTAGGATTCTGGGCCATTCACTACTCAATTCCTTTTGCCTGTTCCATTTTGCAAATTTATTTTGAGACCATCTATTTCAACCTTGTCATTTTTTAGAAGGCTACTGGGACTTGGAGGTTTAAAGGGTTCATTTAGCAATTTAAACCAGATCTTGGCCTGTATTGGAAGTCTTCTTGACTCTTCCCAGATGTGCTCAGGGTACTGACATCTTATTTAAGAATAAGGAATGGCGTCAGTGCTAAATCCCACTTGTTTCTTGTCTTGCATATTTTCTTTATCTAAAGGTAGAGTAGGAATAAAAGGACTTAGGCCTTGCGCTCTAGAGCCCGCAAGCCACAACTAATGAAGCCCATGTGCCTAGAGCCCGTGCTCCGCAGCAAGTGAAGCCACCGCAATGAGAAGCCCGTGCACTGCAACGAAGCGAAGCTCCCGCTCGCCGCAACTAGAGAAAGCCCACGCACAGCAATGAAGACCCAATGCAGCCAAAAATAGATAAATAAATTAAAAAAAAAAAGGCTTAGGCTTGTATTTGAAGCTCAGCTCTGTCACATGTTAGCTGTGTGACACTGGAGTAGTCATTTAACCTCTCTGGCCTCAATTTTATCATCTGTGAAATTGAGTTAAAATGTGTAATCCCCGATTGACTGTGAGGATTAAACAAGTATGAACGTGAAAGTCCCAGGTACAGCACTCATCAATCCTGGTCTTCTCTGCTAAACTAACCCCATCTGACCTGTGAGGCCTCAGTGAGTATTCTCTCCAGCAAGTTCTTTTTCCCTTCCAGTCTTGGTTTCTCATATTTAAAACCAGGGCTTTGGACTAGATGATACTTAAAGTCCCTCCCAGTAGTAAGAGGGATTTATAACTTGCTTCAGGCTCCAGCTGGTTAGCTTCTATTGCTGTGTCCCTAAGGTCTCCTTTTTTACTAAGATCAAAATTGGCAGATGAGCTTTCTAAAATACAGAGATTCTTTACATCCATGCCCTTAACTGTTAAGTAAGTTTTAAAAGAAGTCTTCATCTGCCCCAGTTTATGCTGATTCTGGACCCATGGTGGAGAGCAAAGGGCATAGCTGAATCTAGGGGTTTAAGTGACATCATTAGAACTTTCCCTTTCCATTTCTTAGTTCTGCTTTCCTGTGTTGACTCTCTCCAGGGGGCAACAAAAATAGCCATGGGCCTCAGAGAGAGAGAGGACAGTCCCTTTCCTTGACATTCCTGCCCAAGTATAGAAAGGACCCTGAGTCTTCTGCTTAGGTCACATACTCATCTCTGGACTAATCACTGTATCTCTTAGGAGGAGCCGTACTCTGGCTGTCTTGAGGAACAGGACCATCTTGAGGCGAGATGGGTGGAGGGCCACAGGACTGATGGCCCCGCTAGAATTACACAGAACAGGGAAGAGCAATTTGCAAAACAACAGATATTTACCACTCACATGGACTGCACACATCCTTCCAAAATGCTGGTAGCTCCCTTAGCCCCGTGCCGTTGACATGGGATCTAAGACTAAAACGGAGGCAGACAATCCTGGGCTTCTCGTAGCTACAGGTTGAAAGTTGACACAACCCACTGCCCCGACCCCCAGCCTGTACTGTTTGCCTTGATTGGAGAAAAAACTATCATATTCAAATTGAATAGCTTCTCGCTAAGGACCTTTTGCAGAAACTTCTCCAGAAGCTGTAGGATGCACTCCTACAACACTGGCTAGAGTTGCCAGGGTCCTGAGGCACCTCCATGTCCTGGCTCACTAGTAGACCACCAGCTCTGCTGCTCTTTCACTGGCTGCTCTTTCATTGCTGCTCTTTCATTGGCTGCTCTTTCGGGGGTAGGAGGCTAGGGCCAGGGCAGAGGAAGGGGCTTTGGGAGTTGCCCGAAAAGCCAGTTGAACAGATGGATTCTTTTGTGTGTGTGTGTGTGTTGATTCCTTCCTTCTTTTCTTCCTTCCTTCCTTCCTTCCTTCCTTCCTTCCTTCCTTCCTTCCTTATTTTAACATCTTTATTGGAGTATAATTGCTTTACAATGTTGTGTTAGTTTCTGCTGTATAACACAGTGAATCAGCTACAAAATGTTCATGACAGAGCAAGGGGAGGAAATAGGTAAAATACTAGAATGTGATCCCTCCAGCTTGTCAGGCATTAGGGAAGAGACCCAAGATTTTGGAGAAAGGCCCCAATAGGCACCCCTATCTGAATACCCCACCTGAGAAGCTGTTAGTGTATGTCTCATGTGAATGAGTAAAAGGCACCCTCTGCAAGTGGAAGCTTTTAGCCCACACTCACCCCTGAGTCTGGGGCTCATGTAGGTCACAAATGTGCAACCTTACAGGGTGGGGACCCTGTTTCTCACCAGACCATGAGGTTCTCTAGAACAGATGCTATTTCTTTGGTTCTCTGACATGTACCCAATAAAATTCAGTATACTTGGAACATAATAGGATCCCAATAAAATTTTTTTTTCTCCACTCACAGTGAAACATTTATTGGGTTTCTATTATGTGCCTGGTATCATGCTAGAGGTTGACAGTATGTAATTACATTTTAGACAATTCCAAAAAATGCCTGAGAGAGATAAGAGTGGAGCTCAAGTATAACATTTCCTCACAGTATCAGGCATAGGTATCTGTACCTGTTAGAAAAACGATGAATCCTGCCACAAGTGGAACAGCAAAGAACAGCATGTCCTACAGTAGGTCTGAGGGTATAATAGCATACTAAATTCCATTGTTATTTATAATAACAAATGTTTTTTGTTTTACTTTCTAATTTTTTTAAATATCTTTATTGGAGTATAATTGCTTTACAATGGTGTGTTAGTTTCTGCTTTATAACAAAGTGAATCAGTTATACATATACATATGTTCTCATATCTCTTCCCCCTTGCATCTCCCTCCCTCCCACCCTCCCTATCCCACCCCTTTAGGTGGTCACAAACCACCTAGCTGATCTCCCTGTGCTATGCGGCTACTTCCCACTAGCTATCTATTTTACATTTGGTAGTGTATATATGTCCATGCCACTCTCTCACTTTGTCACAGCTTACCCTTCCCCCTCCCCATATCCTGAAGTCCATGCTCTAGTAGGTCTGTGTCTTTATTCCCGTCTTACCCCTAGGTTCTTCATGACCTTTTTTTCCCCTTAGATTCCATATATATGTGTTAGCATATGGTATTTATTTTTCTCTTTCTGACTTACTTCACTCTGTATGACAGACTCTAGGTCCATCCACCTCACTACAAATAACTCAATTTCGTTTCTTTTTATGGCTGAGTAATATTCCATTGTATATATGTGCCACATCTTCTTTATCCATTCATCTGTTGATGGACACTTAGGTTGCTTCCATGTCCTGGCTATTGTAAATAGAGCTGCAATGAACATTTTGGTACATGACTCTTTTTGAATTATGGTTTTGTCAGGGTATGTGCCCAGTAGTGGGATTGCTGGGTCGTATGGTAGTTCTATTTGTAGTTTTTTAAGGAACCTCCATAATGTTCTCCATAGTGGCTGTATCAATTTACATTCCCACCAACAGTGCAAGAGGGTTCCTTTTCTCCACACCCTCTCCAGCATTTATTGTTTGTAGATTTTTTGATGATGGCCATTCTGACTGGTGTGAGGTGACCTCATTGTAGTTTTGATTTGCATTTCTATGAGCATAGTATCTGTTATGGATCAGAATTAGTGGAACATAAAAATGTTCATATTTTCCCACATAACATTCCAGATTATCAATCTTTGCTAACAAACAAGGTGATAAAAGGCTATTGGGGTTTTCCATACCTTTTCTATGAAGTATCTATTTTTAGGGGGATTATTATCTTTGGCCACCAGATGGCAGCATTTGAACAATAAAGTCTTAATTTGTCCTTTTTTTTGCGGCGGGGGGCAGTTTTATGTAACTCTTATATTTTAGAATCAGTGTTTTAAAATAAAATACAGAGGGGTTTTAAAAATAAGGTTTATGTGTGTTTAACTGATCTCCTAATTAAGATAGAAGTTTGACAGAAAACCAGGGTGTAGTAAGAATATAAAACATACATGATTGATAGAGGAGGTCATTTGCCTTGAGATTAAATAGACTCTAAAATTGGCTAGAGCCATGATTGAGATCTGATTCTGGCACTTAACCGTGGAGGGTCTTGGACATGTCAAGTGCATGGTAGGCATTGAAAAGTATGCTATCTCGTTTCCTCCCATTTCTTAAGTTGACCCCAAGGTTAGTAACTCTTGTTCCCATCACAGGTATACCTGGAAGCAGCACTGGGAGCAGACATTTCTGCTGGGCATATCTTTGAAAAGTGACATCATTTTTACATTGACTTAATTATTAATTCTCTGATGGTTCGATATTAGAGGAAGCACTGTCAAAGCGAGATGGTGATCCACAGAGAAGGTAAAGGGCTGCGTGTGCATTTTTCATGGGCCAGTTTCCAACCAAAGCCTCTTTCTGATAAAAGAACCTAGCTTCACCTCTGTCCTCCAGCTCTTTCAATGCTTCTCTCTTCTAAACAGGCAGAATAAGTGCCCCAACCTCAGATAGTACCAGAATATCAGAGCTGGAAAGAACTTAACAAACGAGGGCTCCTGACATTTTGAAGGAGTCACACAGGTTCTGAGAGGTGAAAACTGTGGAGTCTCTCTCACTGTACATACATTTTCATACAAATCAATTATCTATCGATTTCTTAGGGCAGAGGTTCTCAGCTGGTGTGTGTGTGTGTATATGTGTATGTACATCCCTTTGACCCTGATTATTTTGAACAATCTGGTAGGGCATTTTTCCAAACCACATACAGAAATTAACTCTGCTATCAATGGGAGAACATCTAATACTGTGTTTTGCGGGCAGACAAATGTTTAAACTCTTGCCTCAAGAGTCTGTTAAAATTCTTTAGTCTAGTAGCCTCTGATACCCCACTGAGTCATTTGGGACACAGAAGTGATTGTTTTAACACCAGTGATAAAGTTAAGTCTTTATTAAACACCAAGAACGCTTATATTCCCAAACTCATGGTGGGAGAATATATACTAAAATGTTAATTAGTGTTTTTTTCTGGATGGTGAGAATGTGGGTAACATAATTTTCATTATGTTGTGAATATTTCTAATTAGCTACAGTGAATATGTTTTTGGGAATGTGAGAAAAACCAAGTTTTATTTAAAAAAAGTAATAGGTCACAAGGGAATGCAATCAACATTCAGTTAATTTATATTAATAACTGGTAAAGCCAAAAATGGCTAATAATTTTAACAAGTCATATCACTTCTCCAGTCCTCTATAGATGGAAAGACATCCTGCAAGTCCAAATTCCAAGCCTTTAACAGGTTCAATTGGGCCTGAGAATGACACAGATGAAGGTAATTCATGTTCTGGATGATTTCCCTATCACTAGATTTAGAAGACTATATTTTCTCTGTTTGCCCACAACCTCAATCTCTGTTTCTTTCACAGAGATATCAACTACATTTTGTTCAAAATTGTTGTACACAGCAACTTCCTACTTGTATTTACAAATGTCTTTCAGCAGCCATTGAAGTCCCATGATTTCCCTTGTGTTATGTTGATGTGGCATATTATATTAGGTTTCCAAATATTGAACCGTCCTTGAGTTCTGGGAATGAACCCTCTTGGTTCCTGAGGGCTACTTTTTCAGTGTTGACTTGGACTCCAGGAAACATTTTTGATGGGGTGGGAATGGGAGATAACATTTATAGGTTAGTTCATGTGTGAGTGCTTTGTGGCCTGAAAGCCAGACTTCAGACATAAAGATCAGGAGAAGTGGAGGAGCAAATAGGACCTGAAAATCAGGAGAGAATGGTCAGGACTTTGGCTTCAGATATCCTTTGTGGTAGAGAATTCAAGTAATGAGAGAAGTGGAGAGGCAACAAAAAGAAGTCAGAGAAGCTAAACCAAACTACATAGTGAAAAGGGAGGAAGAGAAAGAAGATACAGGAGGTGAACATTTGGAGAGGACCTTGAGTCATTTGGGAAGTGGGAGCTTTTTTTTTTTTTTTTAACATCTTTATTGGAGTATAATTGCTTTACAATGGTGTGTTAGTTTCTGCTTTATAACAAAGTGAATCAGTTATACATATACATATGTCCCCATATCTCTTCCCTCTTGCATCTCCCTCCCTCCCACCCTCCCTATCCCACCTCTCTAGGTGGTCACAAAGCACCGAGCTGATCTCCTTGTGCTATGCGGCTGCTTCCCACTAGCTATCTATTTTACGTTTGGTAGTGTATATATGTCCATGCCACTCTCTCACTTTGTCACAGCTTACCCTTCCCCCTCCCCATATCCTCAAGTCCGTTCTCTAGTAGGTCTGTGTCTTTATTCCTGTCTTACCCCTTTTTTGAGTGGTCGGGAGAACTAGGGAAGGGAGGAGGAGATTTTGGAGAAGGGTTACTCTCCCTGATGTGACCTGGATCCCCTTTAATAATTTTTGAGAGTTGAAAGCAAAGATTATATACGTCATCTTCTTGGGGGGGAAATTTTGATTTCTGTTGTTTTCTTTCCATTTCTCATATCTTGCATTTTGTGTTTCTTCCTTTTTTCTTGATTGCATTTGATGAATGTTTGCTTATATTACAAAGTGATATTTTTCAGAAAAGTAGTTCTTGCATTTGTTAGTTACTTTCATGATTGAACTTTTTAAATAATGAAAATATTTACTGCTATGAATTGATTGCTGGCTTGGATCTGAGACTTACGGAAACTGCCTTGGCTGTTGATAACAAGGAAATATTTAATCTAATTTTAAGACCTGAACCATCAGATTTCCTTGTGTCCATTGAGAAGGCATATGTTCAAGATGCTAAAGTGGAAGTGGTATGTTTATCCCTAGAATAAGACTTTGTTCCTTGTACGTGTCACATGTATTTTTTCTTTGTATTTTCTTATAAATGAGTAGTTGTATTTGGGTGCTCTCATCTCCTTTCTCCTTACCTGTATCACAGCAACGAAACAATATGACCTAGGCAAGGATCTGCCATTAGTCTTTTATACTTTACTGTGATTTTAAACCCCAGTATTCTTTCCTTCAGATAGGAATTTGCATTTCAGTTCTATTTGTACAACAAAAAATTTTGTCCCCAGTTAAAGGATTTTTAATTTTAATGAAGTGCAATTTATTATTCATCCCCCCCCCACTCCCCCTGCCCCAACTCATGTTGTAAAGTCACCACCAAACCCATTGTCACCTAGATTTTCTCCCATGTTATCTTCCTGGAGTTTTAGTTTTGTATCTTATATTTAGGTCTATGATCCAGTTTGATTTAATTTTTGTGACAGATGTAAGGTCTGTGTCTAGATTCTTTTTTTTTTTTTTTGGTGAATGTCCTGTTACAAGATTTTTTTTAAATTAATTAATTAATTAATTAATTATTTTTTGGCTGCATTGGGTCTTTGTTGCTGCACGCGGCTTTCTCTAGTTGCGGTGAGCGGGGGCTACTCTTCGTTGCGGTGCGTGGTCTTCTGATTGTGATGGCTTCTCTTGTTGTGGAGCTCGGGCTCTAGGCGTGTGAGCTTCAGTAGTTGTGGCATGCAGGCTCAGTAGTTGTGGCTTGGGGGCTCTAGAGTGCAGGCTCAGTAGTTGTGGTGCACGGGCTTAGTTGCTCCGCGGCATGTGGGATCTTCCCGGACCAGGGCTCGAACCCGTGTCCCCTGCATTGGCAGGTGGATTCTTAACCACTGTGCCACCAGGGAAGCCCCTGTTACAAGGTTTAAAGCATTATCTGATGGGGAAATTTTTTTATTTTTATTTTATTTTTTTTTTTGCGTTACACGGGCCTCTCACTGTTGCGGCCTCTTCCATTGCGGAGCACAGGCTCCGGACGCGCAGGCTCAGCAGCCATGGCTCCTGGGCACAGCCGCTCCGCGGCATGTGGGATCTTCCTGGACCAGGCACGAACCCGTGTCCCCTGCACCGGCAGGCAGACTCTCAACTGCTGTGCCACCAGGGAAGCCCTGATCGGGAAATTTTTTAATATGAAGTAAGCATCTCTTTCCTCCCCTCCCAATGTCCCGCTTCTCTGATAATGAGAATCTATGATTAGAGAGAAGAAATTTCAAGGGAAAAGAATACAACTGCTAGCAGCAAGCCATGTAAATTAGGGAGACTACAGTGAGAGACCTCCACTCCCCCTCCAGCTGTTTGTTTTTCTTCCTCTGACAGTTGGTGGGGGTGGGGTTTGGAAGCTGCTGCCTTCCTGGGCTCAATGTGCACAGACATTTTAAACTCCAGCATAACTGTCAGCAGAGGCTCCTCACCTCTTGCCTGTGCCCATCTGCCAGTTCACAGGTGCCACAGAATGGAAGCAGTGTTCGGAAAACCACGCATTTGCCTCCGTTTCGCTGTCCCAAGCTCACTTCAAGATTTTGGGGAAAATGAGCAAGGGCAGCTACCACCCATGTTAAGTGTAAAAAGTCAGTCCTTTGTAGAAGGCATGATTGAATTGTCACAATTTGGAAAGAACTTGTCACAGTGTGTGATCTGCCCAGAGGCACTCTCCAAAACACCGCAAAATCCTCCAGGAATCCTTTCTGAAACTCCAGTTTGCCAGGCTGACCTGCTGAGCATACTGTTCTGTAAAGGCAGAGCTTGTTTTCCAGTTACTGGTGGTGGGAGGAATACCACAGTGGAGTCTACTTTTTGAGAAAGAGATGACAACTCATTTGTGAAAGGGAGATGGGCATAGGGAGCATTAGGCTGCCCAGGTGTGTGGGAGAGCAGTGAGGACAGGCATGTCTTTGGGGACAAAAGGAATTCTCAAGCTGGGTTTGCCCTGAGAAATAGAAACTGGTCTCTTCAAGATAAGATTTTTCCCCTCCTCTGGGGCCTGGAAATATGGTCTGCTGGGTATAGAGGGAGGCACTAAATAAACAGCACTGAGGCTCCCTTTGTGACAGTCACCAACCTTGGCAGCAATGCCATGAGGTAGGTGGGTTCAGTTTCACTTTGCTTGAGGAATTTAGTTTCAATTTGCTTGAGTGTTTCTGGGAATTCCCTGGCAGTCCAGTGGTTAGGACTCTGTGCTTTCTCTGCCGTGGCCTGGGTTTAATCTCTGGTCGGGAGGAACTAAGATCTCGCAAGCCGTGCAGCGCAGCTAAAAAACAAAACAAGACAAAACAAAAAAAAACTCAGAATGGTTCTGTCCCAGACCAAGGTAGTGGGTGGAGAATAGGGAATTAGAAGCTAGAACTCTTCCCTTATGTCCAGGTGCCTCCTCACGTATTCACAGAGAACATCTCCCTTAAACCAGTTACTGAGCCTTAACGTTCAGTCAAAGTATGTTAGAAGGCAAGCTGCGAATGTCCAAGCCTGGCTGAGCTGAAGGCAATGAGTCTGAAGGCTGGGGCATCTTATTTGAACAACCTGACTTCTTCCCTCAGTCCCCTTCATAAAAGCATGTGCTTCCCATCTCCATCCTTCCCTTCTAACCATGTGAACAGAGAAAGGTAAAAGTATAGCTGAAAAATGACTTACTCCAATAAAACCTCTGCTGCTACTGAGCAAGCGGAGGTAGAAAGGGCAGAGTAGAGAGACCCAGCATGTTTGGCTGTTTGGATCCTCCCTGCTCTGGCTGGCTTTTCAGAGTCTCAGTTTCCTTTATGGTAAAATCAGGTGTTAAAACAGTGAGAAGTAAGTGAAATAAAGTATCTAAAATGTCCAGTACAGGGCCTGGCCCCCTGGATTTAAATTTCCTTTTCTTCCCCCCAGCGACAAGGTGGAATGGACGGGCCTGCCTGGAAGTAGGTACCAGGCAGGTGTGGACCAAGCCTCCCAGGAGGGGGCGGGGTAGGGGCCCGGGGCTGCGCCTCAGCCCATGTGAAGCTCTTGCCCACTTCCTCCCTCCCTTCTCCTCCCATGGAGATGGGCTGAGATAGCAGAGCCACGTCTCTGCACTGAGTGAGGGGAAGGAGCCGAGCCAGGATCCTCACCATGAGAACGCCCCTGGGGCTCTGAGGCATCCTTGGCCTGTTGGTGTAGGCCAGAGGCTGCCCATAGGGGCTCAAGCCAGAGGAGGTGGGGAACAGAGGAGACCGTGACCAGGAGGGAGTCCTGGGTCCCAGATGGCTGGGGTTAGAGGAGGGTAAGCCCCAAGCCCTCCACCAGGCTCCCGCTGGAGACTTTGAGGCCCCCTTGCCCCCTCGCCAGGGTTTGGTGTTGGGGACGACCTGGGGCAGGAGTTCCCGGGGTGGTGGTAGTGGTGGTGGTGTGGGCACCTCCCTGGGGTTTGGAGTCATGGAGGGCTCAGAGAGACCTTCTCAGAGAGCAGGAGCTGCTTGCTCATCTCAGGGACCCGGGCTTTGTGAGATCTGGACAACGAAGACTACACCTGCTGGCTGCTGCTCCGCCTGGATGGACCAGGGCATCATGCTGGACTGCAGGGGGTGAGTGCAGCTTGATGGGCAACCCACCAGGGCTGGACTTGGATGACCAGACGCTGGGCAGTGAGGAAGGGGCCCCGTAATATCCTCCGCGCTCCAGGGCTGCCAGTCTAAAAGTGATTTTAACATCACCTCTTGGCAAAATACCTGTGCCTTTTCTATCCTCAATGACCAGTACTGATTTTTCTTAGTCTCTCATGTTAACCAAAACAACCCACATCCTAGTTGCTGGGTTCAAATGCCAGATCTACCACTTAGCAGCTGTGTGACACTGGCAAGTTGTTTAACTTCTCTGATCCTCAGATTTCTCACCTGTAAAACAGAGACACAGTAGGTCTACCTTGTAGGATTGCTGTAAAATAATGACAGTTAAACTCTTGGTATATGGTCACTAAATAACTATGATGATTATGGCAAATAGTTGTCTTCTAAGGAAACTTTCTTGTAGATTTGGTCTAATCTATTCATTGGAATTCTTGGTTTCTTTTCTGATGTAAGGAACTATACAACTTGCAGGTTCTCTCTGCTCTCCTGCCCTTTCCACCTCTCTTGCTCAGTGGCAGCCGGCTTAGGTGAGCAGGTTAAGAAAAGATTCATTTTGGTAGATGCCAAATATATCTTAGGACCAAGTAAAACATTCTTGACAAAAGAAGTCACTTTTAATTCAAAAGAATTTTGAGAAAGGAAATAATTTAGCCCCTCCTCCAAAGATAGGAGCTAGCAGGGTAGTTTCTATATTAATTAATAAACTATTATGTTTTTAAAGTGGAAAAATAATCTGACACGTGACAATTTTAGGTGAATTCACTTCACAATTGTTTGGAGCAACCATCAACTTCAAGATTAAACTTTCAGTCACTTGGCCAGGTACGGATTAACACTCCAACTCATTTGTGGTGACTAAGGAAAGTAAACATTTTGTATAATTGTAAACACCTATCATTATCATGGTTTCCACCTTCTGGGTTCTTTCCTCCTGTTTTCCATGTATTCTATCCCTACAAAGTCTGTGAGGTTTTAAACCAATGTGACTAATAGCAAGGACAGTCAACAGGGCATCCTCTCTCCTTCTGTGGCTCATTTTTTCCTGGATGGGGCTACTCTATACACATAATATAATTGTGTTTTTCACCTTATCTACTCCTTTAAAATCTGAGGAGGAGTTATCAAAACGAAAAGCAAAAGACCTTTGAAGATGAACGATGCAGGCAGATACTTTGGACTTTGTACTGTAATTAAAATTGTTTCTGAATTGCTTTTTGGTTTCTCATCACTGTATTCATATGGCTTCTGTTTCTTGAGAGAAAAACCTAATTTTTGTCTTTTTAATAGAATTACCTAATTGCACAGTCATTTTCAACTGTACCAAAGCCCACATTAACAATGAGCCAAGGGAAATAATTATGACTCGCAGACTGGGAAGAGGTAAATGATCTGATATGTAGTTCTTGTGCTTGAGGAATTTAATTTGACATCAACAGAAAGAGCATTTTTCTGAAGAAAAAAATCTTGTAACTTAATTCACAGTGTACTTAGCTATAGACAGTTCTATTGACAGAATTCGTTTAATGTTTTTCTGATTCATTTGGTGCTTAACAAAGGACTTTAGCTCTTGCCTCTCAATTCATTGGTGTATGGTTGTTTAATCTTAATTTTTATTGACTGGTGAGATATATAAAATAATTATGGTGAGAGATTTTAGTATATATATATCAAAATTGGACATCTCCAGGAGGCAAAGAATAAGTAAGGACATAAAGGAATTGAATGCTACAATAAGTAAACGTGTGTGTGTGTGCGCGTGCGTGTACACGTGAGCACCCAGGTGTGCACTCATGTATAGAGGAGAAAGACTCACATCCTTTGAATAGAGAAAAGATATACTCCCCCCATATGTTCATGGAACATTTAAAATAGTTGATCCCATATTTGACAACAAAGAAAATTTTGATACATCTTTGTGTTGTTTCATTTTGTGCAACAATCGTGTACTACATTTATAATGCAAAAAAAACCAAAATAAAAACAAAATTTTAAAAATGTGTTTGTTCTATTTCTAATGTCTAGAACAATGTTTGGCACATATTAGGTACTCAATAAATGTTGGCTACATAAATAAGCAAATGGCTTTTAACATTCGTTGAATACCTACTATGTACTAGGCACCGGACATCAGGCATTGCCTTTTGGCTGTGTGGCCTAAAGCCATTTGAGTTAAAAGGATTTGGGTATATCACAGAGCAAACCATGTGCACTCAAACATAACTAACAGATCACAAGTCTGCAGTTATTCCTTTAGCCCACACCAGGGGCTCTATCTGTTCTCCTAACTGCATCTGCTGAGGTGGTTTACTTCCTATCTTTGATATACAGGTATACGTTTCCCACACTTCATGTAATAATTTACAGAGTGAGGGAGGTGTGATAAGGGCATATGGAGTAGGGAAAGCTCTCTGATAATGAAGATGCTGACTGCATTAGGTAACTCTGACATCCTTTCCAGCTTTACCAAGAATAATTCTTCCATCTCCAGTCACACTGGCTCTGTTATCTGTTTACTTATGATCATTTTTTACTTGTTATCTGGAAATAGGTTCTTTTTTTCTTTCATTTAAAAATGCTTCTTTTCAAAATATTGGCTTAGTTGAAGGGGCTGAGTTTCTGCTGTAATTGCTGACTTAATTCATTGTAATAGGCACACCCTACTGAAGTACTGCTCACCATAACAAGCACTTATTTTAAAAGACATTTTCAATCAAGGAAAATGAAGAGCCCATAACTGGATTGGGCTATTCACTGTTTTTTTTATTAGACATTTGTTTACAGTTTGGAAATGTTTGCTGCCCATAAGCAAAATTAGCATCAGTATAAAAGGTAGTACCTTTTTCTACCCAATAATGTGTTGTGCATCTTCTTTAATAGTAGGCAGAATAGTAGGGTATCTGTGTTTTTTCTCTTTTTTGCTTTTTAAAAATGATCAGTTATTGAGAGCTTGGTATGTGTTGGGCACTGAACAAAGCTCTTTAAGTAAATTATTTTAATCCTCACAACAATCTTATTAATTAGGTGTGATGAAGAAACCAAGGCTAAGTGAAGATAAATAATAAAACTAATAACAGAAATTCTCTCTGGCTTCAAAGCTCATGCTTTTAACCACTGTGCTATACTTCTCCTGTCTATTGCGTGGTCATATTCTGGAACTTACCACCTTCTAGAACACCTCCATTTTAGAAGACTCAAGTAAAACTCAAGTATCCTGATCCCAGCTGTCAGTTTTTTCATAGTTTCATTTCTACTATCTCTGTTTTTCAGCATCAAGATTTCCAGTCCCTTGCTCTTTCCACTTCCTCCCAGTTTATCGGTCCCATCTTGGGCTTTGTTTCTTCTCCATGAACCCTCACGTTTGATCACCTAAAATATTCTCCCACAAATACCCCTTTTATTTTTATTCTACTGCTCATCCCACTCTACTGTATCCCAACCCTGGATCAGTGCCACAATTTGCTTCCTTTACTCCTATCTTCAGATTAGTTAATGTTAGAAAAAAATATCAGTAGATCTTGCAATAAACCTTGCAGATTGGCACCCCCCCACATCTATGGCCTTGAACCCTTGTTGGGCTCTCAGCACTCTCCTTTCATTCTGTTGATTGGCTGTTGTCAGGTTCCTCCTTCATTGTCGTCAATAAATATTCGATGTCACTACCACTGTCCTTAAGTTCTCACCTTACTCTTAGCTGACTGTGTTTTCTCCTACTTGATCAAAAAACTGAGGCCAGTAAGAATTATCTTGCTCACTTTCCATCCCCCTCACTGCCGCTCGTCTACATGCATACAATTCCTGATTTCCTTCCACAGGATAAGGGGGTCCCTCTTCCTGTTCAAATCCAGCCCTTCACCTTGACCTCAGGTCTAAGATGGAAGCATGTGCACTCTGGGCAGTAGGATGTAGAGTCAAGGACCCAAACATACTGTTTCTTAAGAAAATTCCTGGACCCTCCTTCATGACCCTTCTCTATAACTCCACGGCCAGCATTCATTCACATGCCACAGGTGACTAAGCTCTAAGGGAGGTTGTGAAATACAATCTTTATTTTGTATAACTACACGCCCAATTAAATAATAAAATTTTATTATTATAGAAGCAGCACAGAATGAGAATTGGAGATATTGAACAGTCTCTGTCAATGTTCCTTTGCACATGAAAAAAATTGGGTTACCTCTCTTTTTGTTCTTGACATATTTGTTGCTTATTTTGCAAATACTTAACAAATTTAGACCTTTTAACTTTGTTTATGGTGTCTCTCATCATACAGAGGTTTAAAATTATGTAGCCACATCAGGCATTCTTTCTTTTTTCTTCATTGTTCCTAAATTTTATATTTTGCTTAAGTAGGCCTTCCTCATACATATGTTCTCATATTATCTTTTGGTACTTTTATACTTTTGTTTTTGACTTTAGGTCTTTATTAATTGGCATTTATTTTGTGGTATAGTGTGGGTAGGGATCCGTGTTTATTTTTTCAATTTTTAGCTAAATACTCCAACTCATCTATTAAACAAGGCTTCATTTCTTATTCACTTGAAATGCCACATTTATGGTGAGCTAAATTTTAATATATACGTGAGTCTATTATGGACTCCCTATTCCACTACTATTGAGCTGTTTGTTACTAAACTCATACCACAATTTTCATTCATATTATTTTGTAGAATTTCTTTATTCTTCCTTTTTTTTCTTCTCCTTTTCCTCCCCACTTCTCCTCTGTTCTCTTCCTTACTGCCATTTTATCTAGCCAATCTTGTATGAGGCTTCTGTGAAGCTGAGGCAAACTGACACAGTATCCAGCTTTATTTCCTTAACCGTGGAATCTTTGTCCCTTCCCTACTCATCACTCCCCCATTCTTTGTTGCCCATCATTACCCCTCTTAGGTCTTGCTGAGGTTGGAAGGATTGTGGCTTGTAGTTAAGGCTTGTTCTTTACACTTCCTCTTTCTGATCCTTTGGACCAAGTGTCTGTGTAGAATCTATTTGTCTTTACTGCTGGATTTAAAAACTTTCTCTAAGTTCTCTGAAGATGTGAAAACATCACTGACCCCAGTGTATGTGGATTCACCTCTTCCTTTATTTCCTCTTTTATTTATTTTCTTTGACTGAAGCTCTTCTCTGAATTAGTGAGACGTTGAATCTCAGAGTCTTGTAGCACATAAATGAGTTACGTGATGCTCAGTGGTCCCATATGGCCATATGGCCTTGGAAACAGTTTGGTGCTCAAAGTTTGTCTGAACTTGTTCTGGGTTCAGATGATATAGAAGTGCTGGTGTTTGTCTCAGAGTGATGAGAAATAGGCATGCCTCTCCCTAGGGCTCTCCCTAGGGCTCTCCCTCCTGGGGCTCTCTGCACTACTTTGCTGCCACCTACCTTGACTTTCCCTATGGTCATGGCTTGTTTGACCAGTGTTCTTCTTCTTCAACATTTTATTGACTCTTTAAAAAAAAACCCCACAACCCCAAAACGAAACAAAACAAACCCCCAAAACAAAAGGGACTCCCCTGGTGGTCCAGTTGTTAAGACTCCGTGCTTCCAATGCAGGGGTCGCAAGTTCAATCCCTGGTTGGGGAACTAAGCTCCCACGTGCCAGGTGGCACAGCCAAAAATACCCAACATTTTATTGGCTCTTTTTTTTTTTTTTTTGAAGCTGAATCTGATTTATTCTAGAGATTGGTTATATTTATTCATTAATACATGATTATTGGCTCTTACACAGTTACTCTTCCAGATGAACTTTCTCTCCAACTAGTCAGATTTTATTAAAAAATCATTAGGCTTTTGACTTTGATGGTTTTTAATTTATCATTTAATAGAAAGCATATTAACCATGTTAACCATATTGGATCATCAGAACAGATTCTGATGACAAGAGCTGGGGCTCTAGTGGATATTATGAGTGTGTGTGGGTATGTTTATAGAATGATGGTGGAAGATAAAACATGGAAGGCTTTCCTTTATAGTGTGATTTCAATAGGAATTTTAGAGGAAAAAGTAATTTTACTCTGTTAGTCAGCTCTGATGAATTTTATGAGATAAAACAATCTATGTGTAAAAAGGAGTCAAGGCCGAATAAGCCAATACAGTTTGATTTACATCAAAGTGCTAATATATTATAAAGTCACTGAATGCACATTAAAAAGTTGCCATAGTAATAGTGATTTTTATGAAATGATTTTGGATACTAGATTCTTGAGTGATGGCATTCCTTGTTACTTGCTTCAAGGCATCTTTAGCTCTCTGTCCTTCTCTCTCTTGTCTCCTTGGAGGATAAACACAGGAAAGGGACCAGTACCTAGTACAATTCTTTGATTTCAATCATTTGATTTAAAATTTGAAGTCAATTTAAAACTCATCTAAGCAAAAAATATATTTATTGATAGGATTAAAGGATGGTTCACAGAGTTGAAGGAAATGTGGAAGAGGGGACCTTCAGAGGAGTCAGGAATATGGAGCAACTCTAAGAACCTGGGAAGCAGTAATCATGACATAGCCTCCTCAGGGCAACCAGAATGATGAGTGAGCTCGTACTGTTTTCAGTCTTGTATCCTTATATTCAAGGCTCAAATTCTAGGAAGTTTCTGATCTGCTTTGTTTAAAAAAACCTGTACATCTTGCCACTTAGAGATTGGTTCAAGATGGCACAGTAGAAGGACATGTGCTCACTCCCCCTTGTGAGAGCACTGAAATCACAGCTAACTGCTGAACAGTCATCAACAGGAAGACACTGGAACTCACCAAAAAAGATACCGCACATCCAAAGACAAAGGAGAAGCTGCAATGAGATGGTAAGAGGGGCGCAATCACAATAAAATCAAATCCCTTAACCACTGGGTGGGTGACTCACAAACTGGAGAACAGTTATACCACAGAAGTCTACCCTCTGGAGTGAACGTTCTGAGCCCCACATCAGGCTTCCCAACCTGGGGGTCTGGCAACGGAAGGAGGAATTCCCAGAGAATCAGACTTTGAAGGCTAGTGGGATTTGATTGCAGGACTTCGACAGGACTGGGGGAAACAGAGACTCCACTCTTGGAGGGCACACACAAAGTAGTGTGTTCAGTCTCCCATAGGAGACTGAACCAGACTTACCTGCTAGTGTTGGAGTGTCTCTTGCAGAGGCAGGGCGTGGCTGTGGCTCACGATGGGGACAAGGACACTGGCAGCAGAAGTTCTGGGAAGTACTCGTTGGCGTGAGCCCTCCTGGAGTCCGCCATTAGCCCCACAAAAGAGCCTGTAGCCTCCAGTGCTGGGTCACCTCAGGCCAAACAACCAACAGGAAGGAAACTCAGCCCCACCCATCAGCAGACAAGCGGATTAAAGTTTTACTCATCGCTGCCAAACAGAGCAACACACAGCTCTACCCACCACCAGTCCCTCCCATCAGGAATCTTGCACAAGCCTCTTCGATAGCCTCATCCACTAGAGGGCAGAAAGCAGAAGCAAGAATAACTACAATCCTGCAGCCTGTGGAATGAAAGTCACATTCACAGAAAGGTAGACAAAATGAAAAGACAGAAGACTATGTACCAGGTCAAAGAACAGGATAAACCCCAGAGAAACAATTAAATGAAGTGGAGATAGGCAACCTTCCAGAAAAAGAATTCCGAATAATGATAGTGAAGGTGATCCAGGACCTTGGAAAAAGAATGGAGGCAAAGATCAAGAAGATGCAAGAAAGGTTTAACAAGGACCTAGAAGAATTAAAGAACAAACAGAGATGAATAATAAATCACTGAAATGGAGAATACGTTAGAGGGAATCAATAGCAGAATAACTGAGGCAGAAGAACGGATAAGTAACCTGGAAGACAGAATGGTGGAATTCACTGCTGTGGAAAAGAATAAAGAAAAAAGAATGAAAAGAAATGAAAACAGCCTAAGAGACCTCTGGGACAACATTAAATGCACCATCATTCGCATTATAGGGGTCCCAGAAGGAGAAGAGAGAGAGAAAGGACCCGAGAAAATATTTGAAGAGATTATAATCGAAAATTTCCCTGACATGGGAAAGGAAATAGCCACCCAAGTCTAGGAAGCACAGAGAGTCCCAGGCAGTATAAACCCAAGGAGAAACATGCTGAGACACATAGTAATCAAATTAACAAAAATTAAAGGCGGGCTTCCCTGGTGGTGCAGCGGTTGAGAGTCCGCCTGCCGATGCAGGGGACACGGGTTCGCGCCCCGGTCCGGGAAGATCTCACATGCCGCGGAGCGGCTGGGCCCGTGAGCCGTGGCTGCTGAGCCTGCGCGTCCGGAGCCTGTGCTCCGCAACGGGAGTGGCCACGGCAGTGAGAGGCCCGCGTACCGCAAAAAAAAAAAAAAAAAAAAAAAAAAAAAAAAAATTAAAGGCAAAAATTATTAAGAGCAACAAGGGAAAATGGCAACATACAGGGCAACTCCATAATGTTAACAGCTGATTTCTCAGCAGAAACTTTACAAGGCAGAAGGGAGTGGCACGATATATTTAAAGTGATGAAAGGGAAGAACCTACAACCAAGATACTCTATCTGGCAAGGATCTCATTCAGATTCGAATGAGAAATCAAAAGCCTTACAAACAAGAAAAAGCTAAGAGATTTCAACACCACCAAACCAGCTCAACAACAAATGCTAAAGGAACTTCTCCAAGTGGGAAACACAAGAGAAGAAAAGGACCCGCAAAAACAAACCCAAAACAGTTAAGAAAATGGTAATAAGAACATACATATTGATAATTACCTTAAATGTGAATGGATTAAATGCTCCAACCAAAAGACACAGGCTCACTGAATGGATACAAAAACAAGACCCATGTATATGCTGTCTACCAGAGATCCACTTCAGACCTAGGGACCCATACAGACTGAAAGTGAGGGGATGGAAAAAGATATTCCATGCAAATGGAAATCAAAAGTAAGCTGGGGGGCTTCCCTGGTGGCGCAGTGGTTGAGAGTCCACCTGCCGATGCAGGGGACACGGGTTCGTGCCCCAGTACAGGAAGGTCCCACATGCCGCAGAGTGGCTGGGCCCGTGAGCCATGGCTGCTGAGCCTGCGTGTCCGGAGCCTGTGCTCTGCAATGGGGGAGGCCACAGCAGTGAGAGGCCAGCATACTGCAAAAAAAAAAAAAAAATTATATATATATATATATATATATATATATATATATATATATATATATATATATATATATATATATACACCCGACATAAGAGCACTTCAATACATAAGGCAAATGCTAACAGCTATAAAAGAGGAAATCGACAGTAACACAATAATGGTGGGGGGCTTTAACACATCCCTTACACCAATGGACAGATCATCCAGACAGAAAATTAATAAGGAAACACAAGCTTTAAATGACACAATAGACCAGATAGATTTAATTGATATTTATAGGACATTCCATCTGAAAACAACAGATTACACTTTCTTCTCAAGTGCACATGGAACATTCTCCAGGATAGATCACATCCTGGGTTACAAATCAAGCCTCCATTAATTTAAGAAAATTGAAATCATATCAAACATCTTTTCCGACAACAATGCTATAGGATTAGAAATCAATTACAGGGAAAAAAGTGTAAAAAACACAAACACATGGAGGCTAAACAATACGTTACTAAAAAAGCAAGAGATCACTGAAGAAATCAAAGAGGAAATCAAAAAATACCTAGAGACAAATGACAACAAAAACACTATGATCCAAAATCTATGGGATACAGCAAAAGCAGTTCAAGGGGGAAATTTATAGCAATACAACCCTACCTCAAGAAACAAGAAAAATCTCAAAGAATCTAAGTTTACATTTAAAGGAACTACAGAAAGAAGAACAAAGAAAACCCGAAGTTAGTAGAAGGAAAGAAATCATAAAGATCAGAGCAGAAATAAATGAAATAGAAACAAAGAAAAAAATAGCAAAGATCAATACAATGAAAAGCTGGTTCTTTGAGAAGATAAACAAAATTGATAAACCTTTAGCCAGAGTCATCAAGAAAAAGAGAGGACTCAAATCAATAAAATTAGAAATGAAAAGGAAGTTACAATGGACACCACAGAAATACAAAGCATCCTAAGAGACTACTACAAGCAACTCTATGCCAATAAAATGGACAACCTGGAAGAAATGGACGAATTCTTAGAATGGTATAACCTTCCAAGACTGAACCAGGAAGAAATAGAAAATATGAACAGACCAATCACAAGTAATGAAATTGAAACATTGATTAAAAATCTTCCAACAAACAAAAGTCCAGGACCAGATGGCTTCACAGGGGAATTCTATCAAACATTTAGAGAAGAGCTAACACCCATCCTTCTCAAACTCTTCCAAAAAATTGCAGAGGAAGGAACACTCCCAAACTCATTCTACGAGGCCACCATCACCCTGATACAAAATCTGGACAAACATACTACAAAAAAATTACAGATTGATATCACTGATGAATATAGATGCAAAAATCCTCAGCAAAGTCCTAGCAAACAGAATCCAACAGCACATTAAAAGGATCATACACCATGATCAACTGGGATTTATCCAAGGGATGCAAGGATTCTTCAGTATATGCAAATCAATCAGTGTGATACAGCATATTAACAAACTGAAGAATAAAAACCATATGGTCATCTCGATAGATGCAGAAAAATCTTTTGACAAAATTCAACACGCATTTATGATAAAGACTCTCTGGAAAGTGGGCATAGAGGGAACCTACCTCAACATAATAAAGGCCATATTCAACAAACCCACAGCAAACATCACTCTCAATGGTGAAAAACTGAAAGCATTTCCTCTAAACTCAGAAACAAGACAAGGATGTCCACCCTTGCCACTATTATTCAACATAGTTTTGGAAGTCCTAGCCATGGCAATCAGAGAAGAAAAATAAATAAAAGGAATACAAATTGGAGGAGAAGAAATAGAACAGTCACTGTTTGCAGATGACATAGTTCTATACATAGCTAATCCTAAAGATGCCACCAGAAAACTACCAGAGCTCATCAATATATTTGGTAAAGTTGCAGGATAAAAAATTAATGCACAGGGCTTCCCTAGTGGCGCAGTGGTTGAGAGTCCGCCTGCCGATGCAGGGGACACGGGTTCGTGCCCCGGTCCGGGAAGATCCCACATGCCGTGGAGCGGCTGGGCCCGTGAGCCATGGCCGCTGAGCCTGCGCGTCCAGAGGCTGTGCTCCGCAACGGGAGAGGCCACAACAGTGAGAGGCCTGCGTATCGCAAAAAAAAAAAAAAACAAAAAAAAACAAAAATTAATGCACAGAAATATCTTGCATTCCTATACATTAACAATGAAAGATCAGAAAGTGAAATTAAGGAAACAATCCCATTCACCGTTGCAACAAAAAGAATAAAATATCTAGGAATAAACCTACCTAAGGAGGTAAAAGACCTGTACTCAGAAAACTATAAGACACTGATGAAAGAAATCAAAGATGACAGAAACAGATAGAGAGATATACCAAGTTCTTGGATTGGAAGAATCAATATTGTGATAATGACTATACTACACAAAGCAATCTACAGTTTGAATGCAATCCCTATCAAATTACCAATGGCATTTTTTAGAGAACTAGAACAAAAAATCTTAAAATTTGTATGGAGATACAGAAGACCCCAAATAGCCAAAGCAATTTTTTTTTTTTTTTTGCGGTACACGGGCCTCTCAGTGCTGTGGCCTCTCCCGTCGCAGAGCACAGGCTCTGGACGCGCAGGCTCAGCGGCCATGGTTCATGGGCCCAGCCGCTCCACGGCATGTGGGATCCTCCCGGTCCGGGGCATGAACCTGTGTCCCCTGAATCGGCAGGCGGACTCTCAACCGTTGTGCCACCAGGGAAGCCCACCAAAGCAATCTTGAGGGAAAAAAACGGAGCTGGAGGAATCAGACTTCCTGACTTCAGACTATACTACAAAGCTACTGTAATCAAGACAATATGGTACTGGCACAAAAACAGAAATATAGATCAATGGAAAAGGATAGAAAGCCCAGAGATAAACCCACACACCTATTGTCAACTAATCTATGATAAAGGAGGCAAGGATATACAATGGAGAAAAGAGAGTCTCTTCAATAAGTGGTGCTGGGAAAACTGGACAGCTACATGTAAAAGAATGAAATTAGAACACTCCCTAACACCATACACAAAAATATACTCAAAATGGATTAAAGACCTAAATTTATGGCCAGACACTCTAAAACTCTTAGAGGAAAATATAGGCAGAACACTCTATGACATAAATCACAGCAAGATCCTTTTAGACCCACCTCCTAGAGAAATGGAAATAAAAACAAATATAAACAAATGGGACCTAATGAAACTTAAAAGCTTTTGCACAGCAAAGGAAAACATAAACAAGAGGAAAAGACAACCCTCAGAATGGGAGAAAATATTTCCAAATGAAGCAACTGACAAAGGATTAATCTCCAAAATTACAAGCAGCTCATGCAGCTCAATATCAAAAAAACAAACAACCCAATCCAAAAATGAGAAGATGTAAAATAGACATTTCTCTAAAGAAGATATACAGATTGCCAACAAACACATGAAAGGATGCTCAACATCACTAATCATTAGAGAAATGCAAATCAAAACTACAATGAGGTATCACCTCACACCAGTCAGAATGGCCATCAACAAAAAATCTACAAACAATGAATGCTGGAGAGAGTGTGGAGAAAGGGGAACCCTCTTGCACTGTTGGTGGGAATGTAAACTGATAGAACCACTATGGAGAACATTATGGAGGTTCCTTAGAAAACTAAAAATAGAACTACCATATGACCCAGCAATCCCACTACTGGGCATATACCCTGAGAAAACCATAATTCAAAAAGAGTCATGCGCCAAAATGTTCATTGCAGCTCTATTTACAATAGCCAGGACATGGAAGCAACCGAAGTGTCCATCGACAGATGAATGAATAAAGATGTGGCACATATATACAATGGAACATTACTCAGCCATAAAAAGCAACGAAACTGAGTCATTTGTAGAGACGTGGATGGACCTAGAGACTCTCATACAGAGTGAAGTAAGTCAGAAGGAGAAAAACAAATATCATATATTAATGCATATATGTGGAATCTAGAAAAATGGTACAGATGAACCCATTTGCAAGGCAGAAATAGAGACACAGATGTAGAGAACAAACATATGAACACTGATGTGGCAAGCGGGGGTGTGGTGGTGTTGGTGGGATGAATTGGGAGATTGGGATTGACATGTATACACTAATATGTATAAAATAGATAACTAATGAGAACCTGCTGTATAAAAATAATAAAATTATATTTAAAAAAAACCTGTACACACATACACACACACTTGCACACTTGTTTTTCTTGTAGAAAGGATTCTTACAGAGATTTTCTCAGTAGTTTGCAACCTCTTTCAGATTATGAATCAGGGATGGCCATACAAGAAATGCTAGTTTCAAATGGAGAAACACATTGTGCTTGAACAGTTTTACTTCTATGTACAGGTTTCTTAAAACTTGTCTTTCTCTGTGATTTTCTTTTACACTCATGTATCTATGTCTTCCTGCTGTCTTATCTTGTTTTTCTTCATTTCTGAATTTTCATCAGTGAATTTCATTCATGAGGGTGTTCTGTTTTATTATGTTCTCTTCCAGAAACCTCTCCTGTGGCACCTCCCCCAGGCTTTCCTCCCTCATAGGCAATGTCCAGAGTGCTACATATTTTTAGACCCCATTTCCCCCCTTCCTCCTGTCCTATTTCCTTCGTGTCCTCCTTTTAAGGCTGACTAAGTATGAAAACTATTCCCAGAAGAATCATGGCATGTGGAGCATAGCTGCCCCAACCAACACACACACCCACGGCATGAGGCTGGGCTGTCACATCACACCTGAAGATTTATGAACATGAGAATAAATGCTTCTTGGTGCATGCCCCTTGGGTCGGGGTCAATCTGTTACGCAGCATTTTTGGGGCAGTAGCTTACTGATACATAACTTTCCTAGCAAATGTATTTTCATTTAAACTGCAGTATTCTGGAGTTCATGCCTTATTCTTGTGAATGTCTTATAGAGTTTCATGCAGGGTAGAGAGAAAATGCTGGGCAGAAGGTGTCTTGTGGGATCCCCTCAGTATACACCAAGAGGCAAAAGCCTACTATGTGCATGTTGGTTTCACACACTAAATGATCAATGTTTTGTGAACTAGATTCTGGAAAACCTTTATAACACAGTATAGTTATCCAGAGTTTTTTTTCCCAGCTGAGTATATTTTCATCATGATTCTAGTATAGGTTAGAGTGTGGCTCTGGTTAGCATAAGCTCCTTTGATGGGCTCTTGAAACTCTGCTTAATATGGTCTCCAGCAGGTTTCCAGGCAGAAGTGTTCCAAGGGGAAAGTCATCAGCACTTTCCTGGAGCCTGCCTGGTCTATGAGATCGACTCTGAGCTCAAGACTCTAGTTTGTATTTTTAGTCTATAAAGATCAGTGTTTATGTTAGTGTTTATTAAGAATCCCCTTATTTGTGGCAGTAGGCAGTATATAGAGGAGTGCTCATCTGTCATCCATATCTTTCAGGAGGTTATACTCTGAGAAGACAGTGCGAATTTTATTTTAACATCTTTACTGTTTTTTATGCTTACAAAAAATCTGCTTCTTATAAAATATAAAACACATAAATAAATGGCATTGTAAGTAAAATTTGTCACCAATCCCACACCTTAGAGAAAATGACTCCCCATTCCTTAAGGTTTTTCTATGCATGTACAAAAATACACCTTTTTATTTTTTACAAAAATGGGGTTACACTCTAAATGCTGTTTTGCAGCTTGGTTTTTTTTTTTTCCCTACCTAACAATATATTGCAGACCTCTTTCCTTGTTAGTTATTATTCTAGTTTTGTTATTTTTTATTATTTAATTTTCTTCACAGTTAGAACTATTTGTAAAGTGATTCTCCTTGAGGCATAATTTTGTTTTCTTTTCTAGGATCATATCCTAAACCAACATACTTGTTTTTTTGTAACTGCTAAAAGCAGTAAAAACTTGGAAGAAAAAATTTCAAAAAGATACTGGATAACAAAAGTCAAGGCTAGCAGGTCCGGGTGATAGAAATTCACAATCTTTACTCAGGAGTGGGCCTCAGTCTGAGCCAACTTTTTGCTTTTACTTCACACTCAATTTTTTTACCTTATTGTAAATCCTTAGTAGAAGTAGGACATTAGAGGGGAAATAAACTGCTAGAAACCTGTGTGTTGACAGGAGCAAGTGACAGGTACCATTCTTTTCGGAGGAAGGATTCAGAAAAGACATTTCAAAAGACCCAAGGGTTAAAAAAAAAAAGATAGTGATCTAGAGCATTTTAGTATAGAGGGAAAGTATTAGTGATTCCTCAAGAGTTCCTGACCACAGTCCCAGGAAGAGAGCTGATATACATCATCAAGCTCCTGAGCCACAGGAAAAGTTTCATTATTGCCCCCTCTGTTGAAACAGAAAAATTGTTATGCATCAATATGTGTAAAATTAAAAAATTAACTGTTTAAAGGGGAAGCTCCAGTTATATGAAGAAGATATCAGCAATTGGGCAGCTCTTTCTTTGCCTGTTGAATAAACCCAATTGTCTGTTCTTTTAGTTGGGTTAGGGAAGCAGTGCGAGCCCCCTTCCTGGGCTCCCTTGCAGTTGGGTTGGCTATGAGACTGAGTTGTAGCTACGGAATGTGAGCAGAAGTGAAGGGCACCTCATTCAGAGCTGGCTCATAAACAATATTCTTCTCCATTTTCTCCCATCTGCTGGTGGGACTTTGATGTTCAGGGCAACCCGAAAAGCCATGTGTTGAAGATGGCAAGGGCCTTCATCAACCTGGCTTCTCTCCTTTTTCCTTATCCCAGGTTGATTGGACTTCTAAATAAGCAAGAAGGTAGTTTTCATTTTGTTTGGCTATTGAGAAAATGGACTTATCTTTCTTTACAGTGGCAAGCATTACTTTTGCTAATATAGAGTAACACAATCCTACCCCAGGAAACCTGGCAATCCGTGGAGATAGTCCAACTCCACTTGATTGTATTTTTGTGTGTGTGAAATCTCATTACCACTAAAACATGGTGACAGGTGAACCTGGTGATGCCTTTGACATAGTGTCTTTCCCATTGTCCAATGACTGATGACTAGAATCCTGCAGGAAGCCTAGTTTTCTAGGTTTGGGTGTCACTTAAGTCACTGGTTTTGGTCTTGAATGGGGTCTCCGTGGGCCTGGGTAGACTTCGGTCTTACAGCTCTTGCACTTCTCTGGAAACACTTTGATTCAAATCTTCCTTTATGACTTACAGCATAGTTTTGTAATTTTCTTTCAATCTATATCCTCCACATTTCTTCTTAAGTTTATTCCTAGTGGTTATTCTTTATGTATAATGAGATCCTGTTGCACCTGGAGTGTGATTTATATTTTTCATCACATTTTTGGTCTATTGCTAATATAAAGGAAAGTTAGTAATTTGTTTCATAACTAGCCCCTTCGTGAATAGTCTGATTAGTTCTAATTAGTTCTGATTGATTTCCCAAAGTTTCTAGATAGAGTATCATGTGATAATTCTTTCTTCTTTCTGATAGTTATACTTGTTGCTTTTTATTGCCTTCTTCCCACTCCCATTTGCCAAAATATTCAAGGCAATATTAAATAATAGTTGTAATATTGGATATCCCTGACTTCATCCTAAAACATATCTATATTCGTAAGAGGCTTGATTTCTCATTTTCTGTTTTTCTATTCAGGGATATGTGAATTTTTTTAAATGAAGGAAATTGTTCTCTAAGTTTAATGCTCTGTAATGGATTACAGAGCATGGAAATTATCTGTACCTTGAAAATGTGTTATTTTCAAATTATGTCAACTGGGTTGTTAGAAAAACACATAAATCTTTAGAAAGAAAAAATTATGATAACAGAAATACAGTTTTCTCACTTAATAACAGAAGTCAACTTAGCAGTAAAGCTAGATTTTGAAGGTTCAAGAGAAGTCTCCAAGACAGATGCATTTGCCTTGATTGAACTATCCTCCAGCTCCTGACACCCAGGGAGAAGATAAGAACATTTTTAGTCCTAAAAAAATCCTGTTAGTTCCTTTCCTGTAGCACACAATAAACCCTTTGTTTAATTGTTGTCCCTGGCACTTACAAACTATTGTTTAGATAAATTATATTGTTTAGATAAATTATATTATTTTAAAGTGGTTTTTAGGAAGGGAAACAATGAATTGTTCAGTGTCGTAATGATTCACAGTAAACTTCCAAGACCTTCCTTAAAGGCGGATTGCAACCAACATTTATATGAAAACGTATTCCTCATTTCTACTACAATAGTAAATTAAAGAAAAAGTTCTCTGGGACTTCCCTGGCGGTACAGTAGTTATTTAAGACTGTGCTTCCACTGCAAGGGGCATGGTTCGATCCCTGGTAGGGAGCTAAGATTCCACATGCCGCTCGGTGCGGCCAAAAAAAAAAAAAGTTCTCAACGGTTTTGCCCCCTGAAACCTGAAACTTAAACACAATGCAATAAATAATAGGGTGAGATAATTACATGATTATAGATAACCCCAAATTGAAAAGTACACCAAACTCATTAAGTCAATGTACAAAGCGTATTTAGCGTAAGCTTATTTGGCACATGTTAACATTGAGAATTAGGCACACACTTCTGAGTTATGTGCATCACCCACTTTCCTCAGCCCTATGCTCTTTCCACCTCCTTCACTCCCACCCCTCCTTTGAGAAACCCACTCATAGAGGAGCCCACTGAGCCTCATCTCCCATTAATTCACTTCCTTGACTTCTTTCTTCTTCTTTTTTTAAAATTTTATTTTATATTGGAGTATAGGGTTTTTTTTTAAGGCTTTTTTTTTAAGAATTAAAAAAACCATTTTATTTATTTATTTTATTTTATTTTTTGGCTGTGCTGTGTGTGTTAGTTGCAGCATGTGGGATCTTTACTGAGGCATGTGGGATCTCTCGTTGCGGTGTGCAGCCTTCTCTCTAGTTGTGGTGTGCAGGTTTTCTTTCTCTAGTTGAGGCACGCGAGCTCAGTAGTTGTGGCCTGTGGGCTTAGTTGCCCCGCAACATGTGGGATCTTAGTTCCCTGACCAGGGATCAAACCCGTGTTCTCTGCATTGGAAGGCGGATTCTTTACCACTGGACCACCAGGAAAGTACCTGGAGTATAGTTGATTAACAATAGTGTGTTAGTTTCAGGTGTACGGCAAAGTGATTCAGTTATACATGTATAGGTATCTATTCTTTTTCAAATTCTTTTCCCATTTAAGTTATTACAGAATACTGAGCAGAGTTCCCTGTGCTATACAGTAGGTCCTTGTTGGTTATCTACTTTAAATATAACAGTGCTTACATGGCTTGACTTCCTTCTTTTCTCTCTCCACCATTCACACCCCTGCCCCTCACCCCAGGGCTATGCTATGCTTGAAGGCAGTTGAGGCCACTTGCGTTTAGCCATAAGGTTTTTAATTAGGAGAATAAAAGAAATAGAGGATAGTCTGTTAGGTTTAAGAGAGTGTTCTTCAGTGGACAAAGGGAGTAGTGTAGGTCAGGGCAAGTTGAAAAATCCTCTCTCTTTTTTTTTTTTTTTTTTCTGGTACGCGGGCCTCTCACTGTTGTGGCCTCTCTCGTTGCGGAGCACAGGCTCCGAACGCGCAGGCTCAGCGGCCATAGCTCACGGGCCCAGCCGCTCCGCGGCATGTGGGATCTTCCCGGACCGGGGCACGAACCTGTGTCCCCTGAATCGGCAGGCAGACTCTCAACCACTGCGCCACCAGGGAAGCCCGAAAAATCCTCTCTTTTGTTCTGCTGGTGTGCTATGAAGTTCTTCTCAACTCTGTGAGATTGTTTTAACCTGATGTGGGCACTCTGAGGGGCTCCAAGTCAGTGAAGGGTGGGAAAGGCTTGATTCACCCCAACAGCCTCTCTCCCATCATTGAAATTCTTCTCACATATTAATCTGGTTATTTTCTTTTACATTTGCACAGGGCACCTATGGCATGAGTCACAGTAAGAGACTCATCATAAGAATGTGCCAGATTACAAAATAGATTTCCTTTCTCCCACTAGTGGCAGATTCAAAATTTTAAAATTACAGTGACTCAGTAGGCTTAAGAGCATAATTTTTGAAGCCCCATACTTTTTTTTTTGTGCTAGTGTAAACTGCATTTTTTTTCCAGTAGCACCGCGCAGCATGTGGGATCTTAGTTCCCAGACCAGGGATCCAACCCGTGCCCCCTGCAGTGGAAGCATGGAGTCTTAGCCACTGGACCGCCAGGGAAGTCCCTGAACTGCATTTTTGACTATAAAATTAATTAAAATTGTTATTTAATTCAGGCACTCTCAAATTTAAAACAATTGTCCCTACAGAACTGTACACTTTAAATTGAAAATGAAAGGTGCAGTTACACCATAAATGGATGCACAAAGGGGATCACAAATACAAATAGCACATGCCACTTTACTGCTAGTGTGTGGAGTGTATGTGTGTGATTTCTGTGGCATGGGTGTCTTATAGTATATGTGCATATATGTGGTGGATGTGTGGTTTGTGTGTTGGGTATATATGTATTATATATATGTGTGTGGTGTATGTGTGTGTATTTATGGTGTATTTTTTGGTGATAAGTGTGTGTGTCGTGTGTGTGTATGTTTGCTTGTGGTGTAAGTGCATTGTTTGTGTAGTAGGTGTGTGTGATGAATATGGTGTGTGTGTGTGTTTGTGTGTTCTGCAGGGAGCTGAGACCCAGGGCTTAGAATTTTTGTTTTTAAAAGTATCTCTGCATTGAGATCAATTGGTAAAGTCTTTTCAAATGTTTCATCTCCCCAGAAATCATTTGGAAGGTGTTTTCTTAAGCCCAAATATTTGTTTTTTAGGAGGAAACTTCAAATGTTATAAACTGCTTTAAGTGAAAACGATTGATGCAATACTTTATCAGCTGATACTGTAGTTTAATTTAACAAACAAAGCCACTTGTATTCAGAGTTATTGTACTCAGAGCTTTAAGAGGTCCCATCTCCTCTACGTCTGACGTGAACTCCATTTCCCCTGTTCAGTTGCAACCGTTTCTTTCTCTTTAGAGGCAGTTGTGAGGGACGATGTACCTCACTTTGGCATCTCTCCTTATTGACCCTGTGCCATCACTTGGGAGACAGTGTAGCTTTAAATGCTAAGAATGGGAGCTCTTGAGTGAGAACACATGGGTCCAAATGCCAGCTCCACCAGCTGGGCAAAGGCTTAATCTTGATGAGTTTCCTCATCTGTGAAATGGGGTGATAGTGGTACTTACCTTGCAGGGTTCTTGGAAGGCTTACATGAGATGATGATGTAAACATAGTGCTTGGAAGATAGTAAGTGTTCAGTGAACACACGCGTTGATGATGGAGTGGATCTTGTATGGGTCTGGCTGTGCCGCTATAGATATGGGGGGAGTGCAAGCTGCTAGTGGACCATTTCTCCTAAGATTTATTGTGAATTTATTCCATTTAGCCTGTATATACCAATTAGATTTATGAGTGACCTCTCAGCTTTTGCATCAGGGTAGGCTGATTTATTGGTGGGGTTAATAATGCATCATTTAATGAATGCTCACAGGGGATTTTGAATATGCCAGTGGTTCTAGGTCTGGTCCAATGTTAGGGCAAAAAGTCCTCTGAGCAAAAGTGCTCTCCCTCACATGTTGAAACTAGCTACCATCTGTTTCCTGCTCTGGAATAGGTAAGTGTCTCAGCATCAGATAACTGTATTTTGAGAGCATTAAAACCCCCACAAAACTCTGGCATATTATATAAGTTACTCTGATTAACATGCAGTTATTTGGCACAATTTTCAGATGAAACTTCACATTTTGTCCCTGCTATTTCTGGGCCTCGATGTAGACATTAAAGTTTGAGCAGAGTATCCAGTAGAAGGCTCTGGGTGCTGAAACAGAGGCTGTGGATGTGGGATGTCTGCTTTTCATTTTTGTGTTTCCATCCTATTTAATGGGGAGGGTCTTGGGCCCTCTCCTGGTGTGAGGAATGCAAGTTGTAGATTCTGGAGGCATGTTGGGGGTGGGGGTGGGGAAATACCTACATAGAAATACCTAGAAACCTAAAACCTTGTCTAGCACTGCAGCTGCTCCCAAAGAGTTTTGTGAAGATGTGGAGTGCCCGGGGGCTGGAAAGATGCCAGTGGGGACAGTTGCTACATCCACCATGCCAGCATCTACTCCTGCCCGCTGGCCTTCATGTTTAGTGCTGGGCTTTTTGCTGAATGTCAAGAATTAATGGTGAAGGGGCAGTCCTGCCAGATTTCTATCAGAACTTTACATCTCCCTCTCTCTTTTTCCTGTCTTGTCTCTCTAACCTCAGTCTAGACATCAGACATCCCACAGGGATGTCTCTAGGGTTCCCACCTCCAGGTAGTTCTCAAGCAGTGCTAATGACAAAGCCTTCACTGTTCCCATCCCTTTAATCCCAAATTATCCTGCCTCCCCTCAACCCCATCCACTCTGCCAAGGGGTCTTCATTATTTCTCTAGCAAGATTTGGATCAATACCTTCACTTTTCTTCAAGGCCCACCTCTAGGCATCCTCAAATTTCTTTCCTTCCCTTACTTGACTTCCCCTCCACCAGGTTTACCAGGGCATTTTCTTGGAGAACCTTTCACCTCTTCTAGGTTTTCTGCCACTAAACTTTGTGTCAGGCTTAGCTGCGCCTGTGATGTCCTCCCAGTCCAGCTTACCAAGTCAAGTTCTCTTTTATATAACATAACTCTTGCTCTCTCACTTCTAACAAATTTTTGTCCACTTTCTGAAAGGGAAATGACAATTTTCTCTAGACCCTAGCTTATTCACTTGTAACCAAAGTGTGGTTGTGCTGTTGATCAATCAATGAGTGAAGAAGTCAGTACGTTATGAATGTTATTGAAACAGATTCACTTTGCTGTACACAAATCAACTATACTCCAATAAAAATAATAAAAAAAAAGTCTTGGGACCTAAAAGGAAAAAAAAAGAATGTTATTGAGAAATATAAGTTCTACCCCTTGATATGTGCTTGAGGGCATATGAAGGGCAGTTATATATAGGTCGGCTTTCAAGAAACTTAGTCATGTTAGAGAGATAGTATTAACGCACATGAATCAAAAAAACAACAGAGGACAAGTATGTATTGATTTTTATAGTCTGCCTACACAAAGGAATCGAGATGGTTTATAATAAAAGATAGCTCTATGAAATGTTGCAATAATGATAAAAGATCAAGATTCATGTAATGGAGAGATAATTAAAAAGGAAACCCAATTTAAGGTAAGTTGTTGGGCTTGAGTACAAAATTAAGAATTGGGCTTCCTGGAAGTTAGGAAAAAGGGAAACATGATGGATCATATGATTTCTGTGTCTCATAAGAGGATACATATCAGTTTGCAAATACTGAATGTTTTTTGGTACTACATACTAAGAAGAATCCACCCATTTATTTATTTATTTATTTATTTATTTATTTATTGTGTACATATGTGTTCCAAACACCATGGATATGAAGATATACAAGAAAAACTAATTCTCTGACCTTATGAGGTTTATAGTTCATTGAAGAGAGAGAGTCAACAAACAAGTTAGTAAATAAAGTACCGTCAGGTAGTGGGTGAATGCTCCGAAGGCAGATAAAGTGAATTAATGTGGTAGATCGTGCTAGGAAGGCAGGGGAAGAAAGGTCCGTCTGAGAAGGTGATATCTGAACAGATACCTGAATGAGGAGAGGGAGTGAGCTCTGCAAAGAACATTTCAGGAGAGGGCACAGCAGGCTCCAAGGCCCATAGGTAGGAAAAAACTTGATATATTTGAGAAACGACCAGTGATACTGGAGAAGACTTGCACATAGTGGGGTGGGGGAAATAGCAGTGGTGGGGCAAGTGGCAGGGGACTGGTAGGAGATGAAGCTAGAGAAAGTAGCCATGTATGGCTTCGTAGAGATTTAGATTTTTTCCTCAAGTGTGATTGGGGAACTGTTGGGAAGTTTTGAGCAGGGAGTTATGTCATCTTTTAAAGTATCTAATTCTAGTTCCCACTGGCTACTGTATGGAGAATAGAACATTGCAGGTGGCAAGAGTGGAAGAAGAGACCAATTGGGAGGCTGTGGGAAAAGTCTGGGTGAGAGATCATGGTGGCTGGTCCAGGAGGAAGCTGGTAGAATTGGTATTAAGTGTTCAGATTCAAGTAGCATCAACAAGACTTGCTGATTAGCTGCATGAAGGAAATGAGAGAAAAAGTGGATTGAGATTGCTTTAAGTTTTTGGCCTGAGCACATGGATCAATGAGAGTCCATCTTTTGAGATAATGAAGACTGGGCATAAGCTGGTTTGGGGAGCAAAAATAGGAGTTGTGTTTTGGACATGTTCAATTTGAGTTATTTATGAGACAACTCAGTTGAGATGTGAAGTGGACAGTGGGATACATGAGTGTGGAGCTCAGGGAAGTGATATACACTTGGGCATCAGCAGCACACTCACGTTGTGTTTAACCGTTTCAGTGGAGCGCTTAACATAATAGACAAGGTTTTCAACGGGGGAGAATATAGAAACATCTTTCAAAATGGCCACTTGGTGACTGTATTAGGGCTCTTCAGAAAAACAGAACAAATAGGATGTGTATATAAATAAACAAACATTTAGTATAAGGAATTTGTTCATGTGATTATGGAGGCTGAGAGGTCTCAATATCTGCATGTGGCAAGCTGGAGACCCAGGAAAGCCAACATGTAGTTTCAGCCTGAGTACAAAGGCCTGAGAATCAAGAAAGCTGATGGTGTAAATTCCAGTCTGAAAGCAGGCAGGCTCTAGACCCAAGAAGAGCTGATGCTTCAGTCTGAGTCCGAAGGCAGGAAAAGGCAAGTGTCCCAACTTAAGTACTCAGGCAGGAGGAATTCCTTCTTACTCAGCCTTCTTGTTCTAAGTTCTTCAGTTGATTGGATGAGACCCACCCACATTGAGGAGGGCGATCTGCTTTACTCAGTCTTCCAATTCAAATGTTAATCTCATCCAGAAACACCCTCACAGACACACCCAGAATAATGTTTGTCCAAATGTCTGGGCACCCCCAAGGCCCAGTCAAGTGGACCCAGAAAATTAACCATCACAGTGACAGTAGGCATTACATCAAATTATAATTCTATGAGGAATGTGGGTGGCTAAAATAGGGAATTTTCTGGTGATCTAACTTGTTATAGGGTTAGAACCTTTAAATTCCAGAGGCTTGCCTGGTTTACATGGTAATGGTGGTTTTTCCCGATCACGAAAAAACTTTAGTTTTTTTCTAATAGTACTGTAGATTGTAGGCAGAGCTGAATCCCGTGAGCCTGGCATAATGCATACCAGGCAAAATAAACTAATGGACCTAGTGCATGAAGTTAATTAATTAATCTATCAGTCCATTAGGCATTTATAAAGATTTTTAAATTTGCCAGATAATACCATTAGGTCATAGGCTATTTGGGAGACCACCACATAAACAGACAAATTATGATTCAGCAGGGCTAGTGCCTGGCCACGATAAAGGTGTGAGGAAAAGGCTAGGAAGAACAAATGAGAAAGAGACGATTCTGATGGAACAGAGAGTGGTGGCCAGGGAAGGATTCACAGAGAAAGATAAACCAGGCTTTGCTAGGTGAAGGAGGCAGAGGAGTGGCATATAGAGAAAGGCGTGGACGTCTGGGAGAGCCTGAAGTGTCTAGGCAAGAGCAACAAGTTCAGTGTGACTGATGTGTAGGGTGCACAGTATAGAGAGGAAGGAACTCAGATCAGCCAGGCCCAGAGGGTGGAGGACCTTGCATTGCTGCCTAAGAAACTTGTCTCCACCTTTAGCAGGCACAAGAATCACCTGGGAGCTTGTTAAAAATGGGGATCCTTGGGCTTCCCTGGTGGCGCAGTGGTTGGGAGTCCGCCTGCCGATGCAGGGGACACGGGTTCGCGCCCCGGTCTGGGAGGATCCCACGTGCCGCGGAGTGGCTGGGCCCGTGAGCCATCGCCACTGAGCCTGCGTGTCCGGGGCCTGTGCTCCGCGATGGGAGAGGCCACAACAGTGAGAGGCCCGTGTGCCACAAAAAAAAAAAAAAAAAAAAAAAAAATGGGGATCCTTAGGCCTCCTCTCCAAGGAGGTGGATGCAGTCACTCTGGGGCTCAGAAAGCAATAGCTTAATGAGCTCCCCAGCTGATTTCCATGCATCTGGTCCACAGACCCCATTGCTATGGGCTGTGAAGGCTTTTAAGAACAGGGAGTGGCATGACCTGATTTTTTTTTTTTTTTAGGAATATAATTCTGCCAACTGTGCAGAAAATGGACCGACTTCACCAGCAGGGAAAACATATAGGAGGTTGCTGCAGGCATCCTGGTAAGAGATGAGGAGGACCGGGGCTAAAGTGTTGGTGGAGATGAAGGAAAGGGCTAAATCTAAGAGACCTATCTGAGTTAGAATACATGGTTGACCTGAGCAGGAGAAGGGCTGAGAATAATGAAGGTGGATTCTCAAGTGTCTAGCTTGGAAAAAGGAGTGGTCAATAATCGCTGACACTTGGTAACTGTTTGTTGGATCAATGAATGAATGAATAAATATAGGATAAAAAGTAGACGAGGTGGAATAAGAAAGGAAAATTCCATTTTAGATGTATACATTTGAAGGCAATACAAGAACTATATAGATCTAGTAGTTTGTGAAGAAAGTTCATGCAGGTTTGGAGATATGTATTTGGAAGTTGTTGAGATAGAGATAGTTCTTGAAGCAATAGTAGAATCTGAGACCACTCAGCAAGAAGGTGTAATCCTTAAAGAGAAGAAAGGCAAGGATCCGAACCTTTGGGGCAGACAGAGGAAAACTAGCTGGCAGAGAGGGGAAAGTGGCCGAAAAGAAGTTAGAGGATTGAGGGAATTCCCAAGCGGTCCAGTGGTTAGGACTCTTGGTGCTTTCACTGTGGTGGCCCGGGTTTAATCCCTGGTCAAGGAACAAAGATCCCACAAAAAAAGAGAAGTTAGAGGATTGAGAGGAGGTATGTTTTGAAAAGTTTTGAAAATAAAGGGAAGAAACAGTTTCAGAAACTATGTGTGCATGTAATATGTGAGTATGAGTGAATGTGTGTGTGAGTGTGAATGTGTGTGTGTGGGTGGGTATGTATTTGTGTGTGTGTATATGTGTGTGTATATGTGTGCGTGTGTGGTAGAGAGGTATATTGAGAGTACGTTGTCAATCTGAATGCTGAAATATGTTCTACCAAACTCTTTTTTCTAACATAGTTTTCCAGTAGATTTGCTCTCTTTTAAGGTCATTCCTTGATTCATGATTGAACAGCCAGGTCAACAGCATAAAGGAAGATAGTAGTCTTCCTATATACTATAGCTGGAGGGCAGTACTTACTTCAAGTAAGAGCTATTTCAACTTACTTAGACAGGAGGTGGGCTAGGACATATCAACCCCCATCCCCACAGCATTTGTTTCTTTATAGCATTTAGATTAGAATTAGCTTTGTTTGGATTTCTTTTTTATTGTTAGGCTTCTACAGTTTTGAAGACATATTAACATACCAACCAGTAGATATGAGGGTGCCCATCTCTCTTTCTGTGTGTAAAAATGATTATTTTAAAAAATCTCTGCTAATATGTTTGGCAAGACAGATAACTCATTTTAATTTTGATTTCTACCCCAGGCAAACACTTTTCAGATGGTTATTGAACATTTGTATTAATATTTTTTTCTGTAAACTCTGTTTAGGATTGTTGCCCACTTGTATTTTGGGTCTTAGAGGTCTTTTGGATTGATATTTGTATGTTCATTACCTATTAAGGGCATTAATAGCACTTTGTTATACTTGTTATAATCATTTTTCCAAACAGTCACTGATGCAGTGGTGGGAGGGGACTGTTAACAGTCTTGAGAGCAGGCTCTCCATCAAATTCAGAGGCTCACCAGCCAGGCTTCTTGACCTCTGGCCCTTACCCTTTTGTCTACATTTCTTAGAGGTTCTCCAACCAGGCCCAAGAAGGTCTCCTTACAGAATCAGTGTCCCTTGGAAACAAGGGTTCTCCTTGAAAATGAACTGAAGGTGAGCTTGTGAATTGTACCAGCTGTATGATTTACCTTCCTTTCTTCTCTCCCAGAACTCAGGCAGATATATATACCTGGAACTATTGTGGCACCTGGAGTGTTGGGTTTCCTTGAAGGCCTGTCTAAAAGGAAGACATGCATGTATTCATGTATGTTGGATAAACAGGAGTCCAGTTATTTAAATATAGACTTTATGACTTCCTCCAAGGTGTTAAATTTATCATCAGATAATTATTTAAAGAAATTAAATCTGAGCTGTATTGGGGAGGGGGGAGATGAGAGTTACTATTATATCATTTTTCAAATCTTATTTTCTTATGGTTTATTTTTGGTATTTTATTTTTGTTATATATTGACCTTGTTTACTGGCAAATTTGATAAATTCATTAATTTGTAGATTGTCTTCTCTGAGAGAGGTTTTCTTAGTATTGTTGTTTCTTCTTCCTTAAATGGAAGAATTCATCAGTGAAACCAACTAGATATGGAGATTCCTCTGTGGAAAGATTTTAAAATGATAGATTCAGTTTCTTTAATGGTTAAAGCATTATTCATATTTTATGGTTTTTTCCTATATCAGTTTTGATGTTTTACTTTTCAGTTTGTCCATTTTATCTAAACTGTCAAATTTATTGGCCTAAAGTTGTTCTATAATTCCATTGGCATCTCTGTTGTTTGCAAACTCTGTAGTGAGGTTTCCATTTTTATTTCTGTTATTGGTAAGCTGTACCTTTCCTCTTTTTTCTTGTTTGGTCTTGCTTAAAAGGATGGCCAGTTTTATTAGCCTTGAGGGGAAATCAGTGAAGGTGAGACTGTCTTCCCTAGGCCTCCCTTCTTCAGGAATCTTGGCAATTTAAGTCCCGGCTGTGTTGGCAGGCCCCGATTTTATTTTCCCTCCCCAAGTCTGTGAGATTACTGGTATCTCTGCCTCTAGCATCCATTCTCTGCCTGGCTTCTCACCACTCTCACCCTCCCTCCTGCCCTCCCACCCTCACCCCCTACAGCCTCTACCACCCTAAGACCCATCATTTCCCTGAGGAAAAAAAGAGGTAAACAGAATATTGGACTCACTTTAGCGAGCTTCCCTTTTCTTTGGAATCTTGGCCCTTCAAATCCTGGTTATTTTGACAGCTCTCTGATATCTTTAAACAGATGGCTAAAACCCCATAACCTGTAGCTATCACCCTCCCATTCCGCCTTCCCCCCATCCCTAAGCAAACATTAATCTACTTTGTGTACTTATAGAGTTACCTACTCTGGAGAGTTCATGTTAATGGAATTATATAGTATGTATTGAGTAGTCTTCTGTGACTGACTTCTTTCACTTATTTCAAGTTTCATCCATGTTGTAGCATGTATCGGTTCTTTATGCCTTGGCAAATTGTGGTAATCCTTTCTAAGCCTGAATCAGCTTTCAACACTTTATCCTTTGCATTTTCAATGTCATGAAATATCTGAGAGTTCTCTTAACCTGAGTTTTTTTTTTTTTTTGCTAGTGTCACTTCCTCTGGGACATCTTCATGCTTTTGTCACAGTCACTTTCATATTGAAGAGCATCATAACTGCCTGCTTTAACTAATCCTTACAACCTGGGTTCAAATTTCACAGCAGCATCCTTATTTGTGCTAACCACTTCATCAGATAGGTTAACATTAATCAATTCATGCCAACATCTGAAATGATGGAACCTTTTACTGGCAGTAAAAGGTTCCTTTTTGGTCTCCCTGTAATTAACGTTTTCTTTCAATATGGCAGCTAACTTTAATACTTCGGCCTGAATGCTAGCTGACCTGATTTAGATTATTTTTTTATTGCAGCCTTCAATCCATAGTAGAAGTAAGTGCTCCATTTCCGCCATAATTGGTTTTCTGTTGCTGCTACAATTTAAACTAAAATATTTGGAAGCAACTTGACCTTGTTTTTTATATTCATTGAATTTTGTCAACACAGTTTAGACCATAGTTTCATGAAAGCCTAGATCTCATCCTACTTTGCTTTTCTTTTGCCATTTTTCAGATCCTCTAGTTGCATCCAGTTTCACTTCCAGCATTATACCACTTTTTGTTTCTTTGCTGCACTTTGATCTTTTTTGTAAAATATTTCATGAGTTTATCTCTGGGAGACAAGGAGCTAACACAACTGTACTCTTTACTCTCTGTGAAAGAAATAACAAATGCATAGTGGCCAATTGCTGACAGCCTTGGAAAGAAGTGATGTGAGCAGTCACTGATCGTGATGCCCATCTGTTACTTACGTCATGATTTGTGGACTGAAGGTTAGCAGCAAAGTTTGTATCTTATGTGATTACTCAGGTTAATATACGGTGGTAACTGAAATTTGAATTGTTTTATTGAATGACTGGTGTTATTTAACTAAACCATAGTAACTGAAATTTGTACATCTTGGGACTGTGCAAAGCAAGGGATGCCTGTGTTCTATTTCAGTGCATCACTTACCTTTAAACCTCATCTGCTTAATACTCTTGGGTCTCAAACTAACTCTGAATGTTTTATTTGTGTCAGAGCCTGGAGGTGGTACCATTCTGACCTTTGGATTTAAAAATTATAGTAGAGAAGACGATTCCTGTGACTATCTTCTCAAATTGAGGGGTCCCCTGGCCTCTTACCTCCACTAATGAGGCCTTGAGCAGCTCTGCCTCTGACATATGTGATTTTCTTCTGTGGACAAGACAGCAAAGCCTTCTCTATCTCTGATGTCTGCTGTCCTCTGTTTCTCTACGTTCTTGCAATTTAGAACTGCCCTCTAGAAACACATGGCAGCCCTCACTTGGCTTTATAGCTCTTGCCTTCCAGCCAGGATGAAAGTTTTGCCTGAACACCCACGGTGGAAGCCAGCTAGATGCTGCCTTTCTCATGAATAACTCATAAATACCGGAAGCACTGTTTTCCCTGAAGAATGCCCCATAGTGGCTGTTACAACCTCTCTTTCAAACCTCAGGCCTATCTGCTTTTTCCCCCTTTAAGAACCTAGGTTTCAAAAACTCTTCTGTAGTATTAAACATGAGCTTCAAAAGCTCACAAAGGAAAAAGTGTTCCTGAAGTTCTATCTCTCTTTTTCCTTTGGCACCTTTGAGACATTTTCAATGTGACAAAATAGGTTTTAAACGGATCCAGAGAGATTCCGTGTGCTTCTTTTGTGCCTCCAAACACTTAGAACATGGGAAACATTTAACAAATGCTTGTTACTTTATTGGTTGAAATGACAAGCTACAGGCATACTTTGATTTACGCCTGAATTTATTTCTGAAAATTGATTTTTTTGAGGATGGGGATGGAGACATGATACTGCATTGGCAGGAGGGGAAGAAAACTTGCCCTGAGAAGATTCATAATGTGGATCCTCCTAACAGTGGCAAAATATCTTTTGTTTAAATCCATGTTTTAAATATTTGCTTTAAATGTGATATCTATCTATTAGTGAAAAACCGTTGCAGTCAGAATAAAAAGATAAGGGCATGAGACTTGGGAAAAAGTATTGTGACTTGTTCCCTGGAAGGGAAAAGCGTGAAAACCAATGGGAGTTTCTCCTGGAGACATGCTTATGGCCAGGCCGTTAAGCCCTCTAACTTATTAGACGTCTGGGATATTTTCCTTTTCATTTTGTCTCTGCTATGATCTCTATGAATTCAGCAGACACTTAAGTGTGCATGTAGTGAGAGTAGCCTCCTCCCTTCTGCTGTTACTTCTGAGCAGCCCAAGGGCTATTTGCAGGTAGGGACAAATCCACAAGGTGGTCTTGGGTTTGTTTTCTCTAGCCCCTAGCAGAGAAGGGGACTATGCTCACAGTGGGTGTCTAGAAGTGTTCAAGGAGTGATTAAATCATGCTTTCTTTAACAGTTTGTAAGATCCACTCTGGGAGAATCAAAGGTCAGTTACAAGATCAGTTCAGGGCCCAACAAGGAGGATCTGAGAGCTCATGGTGCCATGTCATGAGACTGGATTCAGGAACAGTAAGACTCTAGGAACTCCTTTGTGACATGGTTCATTACATGATTCAGATGGTCTAAGGGTAAACTGGCAGCTGCACACAGTGAAAGTCACGTATAATACCAGGACTAATTCCACCCCAAAACAGCAGAGTTCAGGGGTTCCTCAGTGCTGACTTAATTTGATTTTTGCTCATTCATGTTAGTTTATGTTTTAGAGGAAGAGTTTCTAGAAAGTAGGGTTCAGAGCTGTATGGGTTGAACTGTGACCCCACCCCCCAAATTCATATGTTGAAATTCTAACTCTCAGTACCTCGGAATGTGACTGTATTTGGACATAGGGCCTTTTAAAGATGTACTTAAGGTAAAATGAAGTCACGTGGATGGACCCTAATCTAAATATGACTGGTGTCCTTAAGAAGAGATTTGGACTCGGAAATGCACGGGGGAAGATCATGTGAAAACACCAGAAAAAGACAGCCATCTGTAAGCCAAGGAAAGAGACTTTGGAATAAACTAACCCAGTTGACACTTTGATCTTGAATTTCTAGCCTCTAGAACTGTGAAGAATTAAATTTCTGTTGTTTAAGCCACCCAGTCAGTGGTATTTGCCATGACAGCCCTAGAAAATAAATACAAGGTCTGTTTAAATTTCTATGAATAGTATCAAGTCTCAAGACCATATGTAAAATAGACGCATTTAATGGAGCAAGCAGAAATACAACAGATGGACAGAATTTTTTTTCCCCCTTTTAATGCAGGTATGGCATTTAAAGGCTAGGAATTGAATCAGGCAGGGTCAGACAGGATCATAGATTTATTATCTTTTATTTTACATCTGAAGATCTTTCAGCTCTCCCTGAAGCAAGTCTTTGGTGGGATGTGGGGAGCAAGAGGGACTTCTGGGCCACTCTGATGCCATTAAGGGTTTAATAGAATTTATTTTGAGAAATCACTTTGGAGAGAGGTTTAGAAATGATGATATCTACTATTGTTTAGCTAAGCAGTGGTTTTAGATGGCACGGTCTATTGCTGCACCTTGATTTTATCAATATCCTGAGAAAAATAAGGTGGTAATAACAGAACACGCATTATGTATCTATTTTTTGCCCCCATTCACTATTGTGGGACCTTTACCCTGCTATCAGTCTCCTTACCCCTCCTCTTTGTTTCAAGTGATTCCCAGGAAGACATTCTCTCTCTCTCTTTTTTTTTTTTTTTTGTCTGCATCAGGTCTTAGTTGTGGCCTGTGGGATCTTCGTTGAGGCATGCAGGATCTTTCGCTGTGGCGCGCGGTCTCTTTGTTGTGGCATGCAGGCTTCTCTCTAGTTGTAGCATGCGGGTTTTCTCTCTCTAGTTGTGGTGCACAGGCTCCAGGGTGCGTGGACTCTGTAGTTTGTGGCACACAGGCTCTCTAGTTGAGGCGTGCGGGCTCGGTAGTTGTGGCATGCGGGCTTAGTTGCCCCGTGGCATGTGGGATCTTAGTTCCCCAACCAGGGATTGAACCCATGTCCCCTGCATTGGAAGGCAGATTCTTTACCACTGGACCACCAGGGAGGTCCTGGGAGAGATTCTCTTATATCCTCTTGAATATAGACCTCTCATGATCTCTATTACTGTCTATCTAATTATCTGTCTATCTATAACAATTTAAAGACTTGTTTGATATAGTTCATAAGTTAGTTTAGATGTTTTAGTTTATTTTTAGTTTATTTTTACATACTTTATGAAAAGACTAATATAACCACAATAAAAGAAAGTTTGGAAAGCAGATAAAAGAAAAAAATCACCCATAGTCCCATCATTCTAAGACAATTTTTAGCATTTGATTGATTTTCCTTTCAACCTTTTAATCCTATGCATAGGAACTTTTCTCCAAATGTTGGAATTCTAATATATATACATGAGTTTCTATGCACCTTAAAAAAGACTTAAATTGTTATCATGAGCCTTTGTCAATGGTGCAACAGAATTTTCTTAAGCATCATTTTAGCAATATATAGCATTGAGTTGACACAATAGTTTACTTATCAGTTTCCCAATTCTTGGACATTTAGATTGTTTCAAATTCTTTAAAAATGAAGAACAATAAACAACACAGACATCTTTGACAATGGATATGTTTGAACATACTTGTTTTTCATTTCCTGTTTTGCATTTCTTCCTTAGAACACTTTCCCATTTGCTGATTTACAGTGGGAAGAGGCATGCTCTTTTTTGTGCAGAAGCTTAGAGTGTGTCCTACTGTTGGCGGTAGGATCCCTTATAGAGAATTTGTATCTGGGGCGACTCTTTTTAGTTTAACCTGTGCCAAGATCCCCGATGGCTTAGAAGCTCTGCTGCTGCTTTGGGGGAATCACCTGTCTACTTCACAGCTAGTGCATTTTGCCTAATAAGCTGCAGACTGAATTTCATCAGTCTGATGAAATTCAAGGATAAATGAATAGATGGAACCGGACAGAGTGTGTTTAAGACTCACACGAGGAGTTGGTTTGTGTCCTTAGACACCTCATATCCTCGGTGACCCTTCATATGTCAGTGAAGAGGAGTGTGAGCACCAGAAATCAGACACAGAGAAGCAGCTCTGTTGCACTGACCAAGGAGGAGAACAGGAGACTGTAAGGACTTAGTAACCGTGTCACTGGGCTGTGGGTCTTGCCTGGGGAACAAGATATCACGTTTTCCTAGAGTTAGGGGAAATGTGTCTCCCCAACCTGTTATTCTTCCTTTGTTCTGAATAATCTTCTGATTGTCATTTGGCTTCTTTCGTATCTTGATACCAGGATGGTGGCAGCACACCACGTAACTCACTGTGTTTGCCTCTTTATTCCGGCTACGAGGAGGCTACTCAAGAAAGAATATCGCACCTCCTGCTATGCTTTGTGGGCTGACTTTACTCCCAAAGCCATCTTGCTTTCTTAATTTTATTTGCTCTTTGCCTCATCTTTTTATTTTGGATTTATTTTCGCGTAACATGTTTGCATATTTCTAAGTAGCCTTAAATTTGTTTTGGAATAAGTCATGGTTTGAATGAAGAACTTAAGATTGGCTTTGTGGGTTAAGAATTGGTCTGGTCCATTTAGTATGAGCTTGCCACTGAGAGATTGCCCATCTTGGATCCAGTATCTGGATCTGACTGATCCACGATCAGACAGTAGATCCTGACGATTCAACCTCAGTGCTGTCCTTGAGGGCCTGTCGTTAAAAATCCAGCCCCTCTTAGGCTCTACCTTCCTCCACTTTGTGCCTCTTTAAAATGGCAAGAGATAGACCATATTTATTCAAGAGTTAAAAGCCTAGTTAACAGTTAAGTATTCTTAACCCATTTGTCTTTTCTGCTTCCTTATACATTTTACTTTTGTATTTTCAACCTACAGAAACTTTAATTTTGATTGAAGGAGAAAAGTGGATTTAGCTTTTAATGTGGATTATTCTGCTAACTAAATGTTATAATTTAGAATTTTGGAATTTTGGAACTGAGCCCTTTTAATACTTAGTAGCTCTTATGCATTCACTTTTTCCAGCATTAAAAAAATAATGAATTTACCTCTTCTTCCCTGAGGAAGCTCTTGAAGGTAGGGACCTCTTCATTTTTGAAGTCCTCACAAAACTGAAACCAAGTCTTTGCACAAAGCTGGAGCTCAACATAAGTCTGTTGAACTGAATACTCTCACCTTCAGACAGCCTTGAGAAATAAAGATGTCTGGACACTCTATCCTATGAAACAGAAAACAATCCTGCTAATAAATATATATAGGATTGATAACCTTTACCAAAGACTCCTCTCAGCGATTTCAAAGAAGGTCCCACCCACCAGAGGTGTCACACTAGATTTTGGTTTAAATTCCATTTGCAGTCAGAGGAGCTTTGTTAATTTTAAGATTGAAAGGTATTTGTATGAAGAGTACCATGAAGATTGTGTTTACTTTTTTAAAAATATTTTATTTATTTATTTATTTGGCTGCATTGGGTCTTAGTTGTGGCATGTGGGATCTTTCGTAGATGCACGTGGGCTTGTCTCTAGTTGTGGTGCACAGGCTTCTCTCTAGTTGTGGCATGTGGGCTCCAGGCGTGTGGGCTCTGTAGTTTGTGGCACGCGGCCTCTCAGGCAAGCTCAGTAGTTGTGGTACGCAGGCTTAGTTGCCCCGAGACATGTAGGATCTTAATTCCCCAAACAGGGATCGAACCCGCATCCCCTGCATTGGAAGGCGGATTTTTTTTTTCTTAACATCTTTATTGGAGTATAATTGCTTTACAATGGTGTTAGTGTCTGCTTTATAACAAAGTGAATCAGCTATACATATACATATATCCCCATATCTCCTCCCTCTTGCATCTCCCTCCCTCCCTCCCTATCCCACCCCTCTAGGTGGTCACAAAGCACCTAGCTGATCTCCTTGTGCTACGTGGCTGCTTCCCATTAGCTATCTGTTTTACTTTTAGTAGTGTATATATGTCCATGCCACTCTCTCACTTCATCCCAGCTTACCCTTCCTCCTCCCTATGTCCTCAAGTCCATTCTCTACGTTTGCATCTTTATTCCTGTCCTGCCCCTAGGTTCTTCAGAACCATTTTTTTTTTAGATTCCATATATATATATACATGTTAGCATACTGTATTTGTTTTTCTCTTTCTGACTTACTTCAGTCTGTATGACAGACTCTAGGTCCATCCACCTCACTACAAATAACCCAATTTTGTTTCTTTTTATGGCAGAGTAATATTCCATTGCATATATGTGCCACATCTTCTTTATCTATTCATCTGTCGATGGACACTTAAGTTGCTTCCGTGTCCTGCCTATTGTAAATAGAGCTACAATGAACATTGTGGTACATGACTGTTTTTGAATTATGGTTTTCTCAGGGTATATGCCCAGTAGTGGGATTACTGGGTCATATGGTAGTTCGATTTTTAGTTTTTGTTTGTTTGTTTGTTTGTTTTTTGCGGTACGCGGGCCTCTCACTGTTGTGGCCTCTCCGGTTGTGGAGCACAGGCTCCAGACGTGCAGGCTGAGCGGCCATGGCTCACGGGCCCAGCCGCTCCACGGCATGTGGGATCTTCCCGGACCGGGGCACGAACCCGTGTCCCCTGCATTGGCAGGCAGACTCTCAACCACTGCGCCACCAGGGAAGCTCCGATTTTTAGTTTTTTGAGGAACCTCCATACTGTTCTCCATAGTGGCTGTATCAATTTACATTCCCACCAGCAGGGCAAGAGGGTTCCCTTTTCTCCACACCCTCTCCAGCATTTATTGTTTGTAGATTTTTTGATGATGGCCATTCTGACTGGTGTGAGGTGATACCTCATTGTAGTTTTGATTTGCATTTCTCTAATGATTAGTGATGTTGAGCATCCTTTCATGTGTTTGTTGGCAATCTGTATATCTTCTTTGGAGAAATGTCTATTTAGGTCTTCTGCCCATTTTTGGATAGGGTTGTTTGTTTTTTTGATATTGAGATGCATGAGCTTCTTGTAAATTTTGGAGATTAATCCTTTGTCAGTTGCTTCATTTGCAAACGTTTTCTCCCATTCTGAGGGTTGTCTTTTCATCTTGTTTATGTTTTCCTTTGTTGTGCAAAAGCTTTTAAGTTTCATTAGGTCCTATTTGTTTATTTTTGTTTTTATTTCCATTCCTCTAGGAGGTGGGTCCAGAAGGATCTTGCTGTGATTTATGTCATAGAGTGTTCTGCCTATGTTTTCCTCTAAGAGTTTTATAGTGTCTGGTCTGGAAGGCAGATTCTTTACTACTAGACCACCAGGGAAATCCCTGTGTTTACTTTTAATTTGGTAAATGTCATTTCTATTTAGTTGTTTGAAATTAAATTTCAAATCTTTATAATAGTGAGAAACAGCCAAAATATTTCACATATGGTGAGAATAAGAGCCAAAGCTTGTAGTTATGGCAGGCCAAGAGTCTATGGCTTGAGGTGAAAATATGATTGCTTTGGAAATCCCTCCTAACCCTCCAGTACGTTTTAATTTCCTCCAGTGACTCAAATATTCTGAGACCATATGTAGGCCTAGCCATTTGAGCATTTAAAAATAATAACTATATTTTGGGTATCCAGTTCATTACTGTGATAGTCCTTGAGAACAAAAGACACAGAAAACGAATTTTTTTAAAAGGTGAATTCCATTCAGTTGCATTAGATTCTGACTAGGGCGCTAAAATAACCCATTTTTAGAGCTCTTCAGAATGATTAGGCTCTGCATTTGCTGCAGAGTAGCCCTGATCAGGAGAAAGGGTTTAAAAAATCCCACTCGTGATCATTTTTTTCACTCTTGCTTTTTGTTCTGTACTATCTTGTCATTATAACTGATGCTTTCTCACCTCTATCTATTGTTTAAGAAAAGAAAAAGCTTGTTTTCTTTTGGTGAAGGGGAAAGGTGGGATATGTGGCCCCTGGATTCCTGATGATGGACAAATATTCACTCACACTGTGTCTCTGGCAAAATCACCCAGTGAAACTGGGTGTCCAAGTTATGAGGCATCTGTGAACACACAGCACAGGACATGCAACTGTCAGCCACAGTCACACAGGAAATGCATTCTTTAAGAAAATAAAATCTTATGCCTATGTGTAACCACTAATGGGGCAGTTTCTGTGATTGGAATAGAAAATAATTCTGGGGTGAGACTAGAACGTTAGCTCCACATGTGAAATTCATTCACTGTTAACCTAGTATAGGAGAGAATTGAAATCAGAAGGGTGAAAAGTGCCACAGGAGGTCATTGGTGTGGTTAATTTGATAAAACACGGACTTTAATAGTAGAAACATCTCAAACTTTGTAAAAAAGAGAGTGACCGTGAAAATCTTTTATATCACAAGAAGTTCTCTGGTCATCCTGTGGCAAAAGAATGGTCCTTCTTAAAGAAGAGTTATACATTTTTCTTTTTCAACAACTATTCCAAATTCACTGAACTTTCTGTGACACACGCAGCTATTTTTTTTAAGTTTATTTTTCTTCAAGGCAAAGGTGACATTTTATCAATGAGAGAAAATATCTGCCTTTCAAAAGAATTCTTGCTATGGAGAGAACATCTTGAAAATGGATGTTTGGAAATGTTTCTAACATTATATGATTTTGTTGTGGAAAATGATGTGCCTCAACCACAAAAATCTTGATAGTTTACACTTCAAAAAACAGAATTTTCTAACTGGCATAAAAATTTCCATCACATAAAAAAGAATAAAATACCTAGGAATAAATTTAACCAGGGAGGTGAAAGACCTATACTCTGAAAACTATAAAACGTTGATGAAGGAAATAGAAGGTGATACAAAGAAATGGAAAGGTATCCCATGCTTTTAGATGAGAAGAATTAATATTGTTAACATGGCCCTACTACCCAAAGCAATCTACAGATTTAATGTAACCCCTGTCAAAATACCTATGACATTTTTCACAGAACAAGAACAAATAAACCTAACATTTATTTGGAACCATAGAGGACCCCGAATTGCCAAAACAATCTTGAAAAAAAAGAACAAAGCTGGAGATATTACCCTCCCAGACATCATACTATACTACAAAGGTACAGTAATCAAAACAGCACAGTACTGGCATAAAAACACACATAGATCAATGGAACAGGACAGAGAGCCCAGAAATAAACCCATGCACACATGGTCAATTAATCTATGACAAAGGAGGCAAGAATATACAATGGAGAAAAGACAGTCTCTTTGATAAGTGGTTCTGGGAACACTGGACAGCTACATGTAAATCAATGAAATTAGAACATTCTCTAACACCATATACAAAAAAAAAAAAACCCTCAAAATGGGTTAAAGACCTAAATGAAATGGATTAAAGACCTAAATGTAAGACCTGAAACTATAAAACCCCTAGAAGAGAACATAGGCAGAACACTCTTTTACATAAATCATAGCAGTATTTTTTGGGTCTGTCTCCTAAGGCAAAAGAAATAAAAAGCAAAACCAAACAAATAGTATCTAATTAAATTTAAAGCTTTTGTACAACAAAGGAAACCACTGACAAAATTCAAAGACAACCTATGGAATGGGAGAAAATATTTGCAAATGATATGACCGACAAGAGGTTAATATTGAAACTATATAAATAGCCCATACAACTCAATATCAAAAAAACGAACAACTCAATCAAAAATGGGCAGAAGACCTGAATAGACAGTTTTACAAAGAAGACATATAGATAGCCAACAGGCACTTGAAAAGATGCTCAACATTGCTAATTATTTGAGAAAAGCAAATCAAAACAACAATGAGATATCACCTGTCAGAATGGCTATCATCAAAAAGTCTATAAATAACAAATATTGGCAAGGATGTGAAGAAAAGGGCACCATTGTACACTGTTGGTGGGAATGTAAATTGGTGCAGTCACCATGGAAAACAGTATGGAGATTCCTCAAAAAACTAAATTTGGAACTACCATATGATCTAGCAATTCCACTCCTGGATGTATATCCAGAAAAAATGAAAACATTATTTCAAAATGATACATCCACCCCAATGTTCATAGCAGCACTATTTTTTTTTTTTTTTTTTTTTTGCAGTATGCGGGCCTCTCACTCTTGTGGCCTCTCCCGTTGCAGAGCACAGGCTCCGGGCGCGCAGGCCCAGCGGCCATGGCTAACGGGCCCAGCCGCTCCGCGGCATGTGGGATCTTCCCAGACCGGGACACGAACCAGTGCCCCCTGCATTGGCAGGCGGACTCTCAACCACTGCGCCACCAGGAAAGCCCCATAGCAGCACTATTTACAATAGCCAAGATATGGAAGCAACCCAAGTGTCCATCAATACATGAATGGATAAAGAAGATGTGAGATCTATATATATACATATATATAATGGCATATTACTCAGCCATAAAAAGAATGAAATTCTTCCATTTTCCACAATGTGGATAGACCTGGAGAATATTATGCTTAGTGAAATAAGTTAGCCAAAGAAAGACAAAATACTGTATGATATCACTTATATGTAGACTCTAAAAAATAAAACAAACAACTGTATATAGCAAAACAGAAACAGACTCACATACATAGAATACAAGTTAGTGGTTACCAGTGAGAAGAGGGAAGGGGAACAGGCAAGATTAGGGGTATGGGATTAAAAGATACAAACTATTATGTATAAAATAGATAAGCAGCAAGGATATATTGTATAGCACAGGGAATTACAGGCATTATTTTGTAATAACTTTTAATGGAGTATAATCTGTAAAGATACTGAATCACTATGCTATACACCTAAAACTAGTATAATATTGTAAATCAACTATACTTCAGTTGAAAAAAAACTTCCAGAAGAGAAAGTCAGTGGGTTTGATTAGCTTTGTAAGAACTGGTCAATATCAGAGAACATAGGAATTTTTTTAATATATCTTTATTGGAGTATAATTGCTTTACAATGTTGTATTAGTTTCTGCTGTACAACAGAGTGAATCAGCTGTATGTATACATATATCCCCATATCCCCTCCGTCTTGAGCCTCCCTCCCACCTTCCCTATCCCACCCCTCTGGGTTGTCACAAAGCATTGAGCTGATCTCCCTGTGCTATGCAGCAGCTTCCCACTCGCCATCCATTTTACATTTGGTAGTGTATATATGTCAGTGCTACTTTCTCACTTCTTCCCAGCTTATCCTTCCCCCTCTGTGTCCTCAAGTCCTTTCTCTACGTCTGTGTTTTTATTCCTGCCCTGCCACTAGGTTCATCAGTACCGTTTTTTTAGATTCCATATATGTGCGTTAGGATACAGTACTTGTTTTTCTCTTTCTAACTTACTTCACTCGTATGACAGACTCTAGGTCCATCCACCTCATTTCAAATAACCCAATTTCGTTCTTTTTATGGCTGAGTAATATTCCATTGCATATATGTGCCACATCTTCTTTATCCATTCATCTGTTGATGGACACTTAGGTTGCTTCCATGTCCTGGCTATTGTAAATAGAGCTGCAATGAACATTGTGGTACATGACTCTTTTTGAATTATGGTTTTCTCAGAGTATATGCCCAGTAGTGGGATTGCTGGGTCGTATGGTAGTTCTATTTTTAGTTTTTTAAGGAACCTCCATACCGTTCTCCATAGTGGCTGTATCAATTTACATTCCCACCAACAATGCAAGAGGGTTCCCTTTTCTCCACACCCTCTCCAACATTTATTGTTTGTAGATTTTTTGATGATGGCCATTCTGACTGGTGTGAGGCGATACCTCATTGTGTGTGTTTTTTTTTTAAAGGAACATTTATTTATTTATTTATTGGCTGTGTTGGGTCTTTGTTGCTGCGCGCGGGCTTCTTCTAGTTGCGGTGAGCAGGGGCTACTCTTTGTAGTGGTGCATGGTCTTCTCATTGCAGTGGCTTCTCTCTCTTTTTTTTTTTTTTTTGCGGTACTCAGGCCTCTCACTATTGTGGCCTCCCCCATTGCGGAGCACAGGCTCCGGATGCGCAGGCTCAGCGGCCATGGCTCACGGGCCCAGCCACTCCGTGGCATGTGGGATCTTCCCGGACCGGGACACGAACCCGTGTCCCCTGCATTGGCAGGCGGACTCTCAACCAGTGCGCCACCAGGGAAGCCCTGCAGTGGCTTCTCTTGTTGCGGAGCACGGGCTCTAGGTGTGTGGGCTTCAGTAGTTGTGGCACGTGGGCTATAGAGCGCAGGCTCAGTTATTGTGGCTCATGGGCTTAGCTGCTCCATGGCATGTGGGATCTTCCCGGACCAGGGATCGAACCCGTGTCCCCTGCAATGGCAGGCGGATTCTTAACTGCCGTGCCACCAGGGAAGTCCCTGTGATCAGTGATCTTTGATGTTACTATTGTAGTTGTTTTGGGGTGTCACACAGCATGCTCTTGTAAGATGATTAAGTTAATTGATAAATGTGTGTGTTCTGACTGCTCCACTGATGGGCCATTCCCACATCTCTCTCCTTTTCCTCAGGTCTCCCTATTCCCTGAGACATAACAATATTGAAATTAGGCTAATTAAAACCCTACAATGGCATCTAAGTGTTCAAGTGAAAGGAAGTCATACTTCGTCTCTCATTTTAATCAAAACCTGGAAATGATTAAACTTAGTGAGGAAGGTTGTCAAGAGCCAAGATAGATTGAAAGCTAAGCCTCTTGCACCAATCAGTTAGCCAAGTTGTGGAAGCAAAGGAAAAATTCTTGAAGGAAATTAAAAGTGCTACTCCAGTGGACACATAACTGATAAAGTGAAATAACTTACTTGCTGATATGGAGAAAGTTTTAATGATCTGGATAGAAGATCAAACTAGCCACAACATTCCTAAACCAAAGCCAAATCCAGAGCAAGGCCCTAACTCTCTTCAAGGCTGAGAGAGGTGAAGAAGCTGCAGAAGAAATGTTGGAAACTAGCAGAGGTTGGTTCATGAGGTTTAAGGAAAGAAGCCGTCTGCACAATATGACAGTGCAAGGCGAAGCATCAAGTGCTGATGTAGAAGCTGCAGCAAGTTATCCAGAAGATCTACATAAGGATTAATGAAGGTGGTTACACTAATCAGATTTTCATTGTAGATGAAATAGCCTTCTATTGGAAGGAAAATGCCATCTAGGACTTTCATAGCTAGAGAGGAGAAATCAATGCCTGGCTTCAAAGTTTCAAAGGACAGACTGACTCTCTGGTTAGGGGCTAATGTAGCTGGTGACTCTAAGTTGAAGCCAGTGCTCATTTACTATTCCAAAAATCTTAGGACCCTTAAGAATTATGCTCAGTCTACTCTTCCTGTTCTCTATAAGTGGAAAAACAAAACCTGGATGCCAGCACATCTGTTTACAACATGGTTTACTGAATATTTTAAGCCCACTGTTAAGACCTACTACTTAGAAAAAATGATTTCTTTCAAAATATTACTGCTGTGTAATGTACCTGGTCACCCAAAGGCTCTGTTAGAGATGTACAATGAGATCAATGAGATTCATGTTGTTTTCATGCCTGCTAACACAACATCCATTCTTCATCCTATGGATCAGGAGTAATTTTGACTTTCAAGTCTTATTATTTAAGAAATACATTTCATAAGACTATTGCTGCCATAAATAGTGATTCCTCTGATGGATCTGGGCAAAGTAAATTGAAAACTTCTTGGAATGGCTTCACTATTCTAGATGCCATTAAGAACAATTGTGATTCATGGAAAGAGGTCAAAAATATCAACATTAACAGGAGCTTGGAAGAAGTTTCCAACTCTCATGGATGACTTTGAGGTGTTCAAGACTGCAGTGGAGGAAGTAACCGCAGATGTGGTAGAAATAGCAAGAGAACTAGAATTAGAAGTGGATCCTGAAGGTGTAACTGAAAAGCTTTAAGAGATGAGGATTACTTCTAACGGATGAGCAAAGAGAGTGGTTTCTTGAGATAGAATCTACTCCTGGTGAAGATGCGTGAAGACTGTTGAAGTAACAACAAAGAATTTAGAATATTATATAAACTTAGTTGATAAAGTAGCAGCAGGGTTTGAGACGATTGACTCCAATTTTGAAAGAAGTTCTACTGTAGGTAAAATGCTATCAAACAGCATTGCATGCTACAGAGAAATCATTCGTGAAAGGAAGAGTCAAGCAATGCGGCAAACTTCATCGTTGTCTTATTTTTAAAAATTGCCAAAGCCACCCCACCCTTTAGCAACTTGCACCCTGATCAGTCAGCAGCCATCAACATCAGGGCAAGACCTTCCACCAGGAGAAAGATTATGACTAAGTGAAGGCTTAGGTGATGATTAGCATTTTTTAGCAATAAGGCATTTTAAAATTAAGATATGTACATTGTTTTTTAAGACATTATGCTGTTACACTCTTAATAGACTGTAGTATAGCGTAAACATAGCTTTTATATGTACTGGAAAACCAAAAAATTCATGTGGCTCACTTTATTGTGATACTTGCTCTATTGCAGTGGTCTGGAACTGAACCCACAATATCTCTGAGGTATGCCTATAGTTAAACCTTTTTATTGATAGGAATGTACCATCAAAAAAATTGAGATCAGGGCTTCCCTGGTGGCGCAGTGGTTGAGAGTCCGCCTGCCGATGCAGGGGACACGGGTTCGTGCCCCAGTCCTGGAAGATCCCACATGCCACGGAGCGGCTGGACCCGTGAGCCATGGCTGCTGAGCCTGTGCGTCCGGAGCCTGTGCTCCGCAACAGGAGAGGCCACAACAGTGAGAGGCGCGCGTACCGCAAAAAAAAAAAAAAATTGAGATCACTGTTCTATACATATAACTGTGTCTCAATCCCAGAATCCCAAGAAAGAGAAGATAATTGCTTTACTTGGTTCAGTTTTCCATTTCTGGTCCAATCAGCTATGGCCCAGGGAGGAGGGTGGCATAATACAGTCATCCTGAATATCTGAGTGTTCATGATTCCAGTCACAACAATTACATGATTTCATGGGGAAGCAACATTTATCATCACATGAAAATATTCTTCTACTTGTAAATTTGCCTCCTCTCAAATATCTATCCTGCTTCTTGCCAGCACCTGCCTCTCCACCTATCAACATATTTTCCCAGTTTCACTGATGAATATTGTAACCTTTGACAGTATACATGCAAACTCATTTAAAATAGGTTGTGAAGTGAAATTGTCACTCCTGCAAACGTTTTAGGATTTCATAAAATTGAAGAAAATGATGTTGGAATATTGCTCAAATCACACACAAATGAGGTTTGGGAAAATCAGATAAGCTAACAATTGAAGAGAAAACCAATAAGGGTTATAGCATGATAGGTTTTCAAAGCAAATGATTTGAATATAGAAGGATATTGACACTGGTAAATTAATATATCCCTGAGTTTTTTTGCAGAAATGACCCTGTTTATTTTGCAAATAAATCACAGTCTCATATTTTAAGAGCTTTTGTGACAGCAAAACACATCCCCACATCTGTACACATACACTTCAATGCATGTCCCACCCCCCTACCCCCCACTGCCAAAGCTTGTCATTCAGTGTTGACAATCCAAACAACATTCTTCTTTCTTTAAAGAACAGCAACCAGCAGTCCTGTTCAAGAGGGGGCCGGTGCACAAGACCACCAACTACAAAGGGAAGGTGATGTGGGCGCGGCATGTGGCCACCAGAATCCTAGGAAGCAGACATTATGAATGTTTTAGAGGATGAGATGTCGTATAGATTGGGAGATGTGCTGTGTGTGCTGGAACAAAGAGGGGGAACTCTCTCGTGAAAAATAGCCTTCTGTAAGAGGGAGTGGGGAGGGGCATCCAGGAGGTAGCAATTAGGGCTCTGGCCCTACTTTGTTCCCTTGGCTGCAGCAAAGGAGGGAAGAAGGGGAAATGACCCTGTTTATGATCTTAGTACAAAAATTGACCATGAAGTGAAGGATATTATATAATGCTATTATGCTCTTTTGTTTAAAATTTGTCCCCTAACATAAATATTTGAGTTGTTGAAAGACTTAGTACGTAATTGTGCCAATTAGAACCTAATTAAAAAGTAAGATAAAACAAACATATTTTCTTAAATTTTAATTTCATTTATTAAAGATAAAGACCTAATCAAATGTTTTCCCCCAGCTGTTTACTAGGGGATTTTGTTCCCTACTGAGGATCTGATGCTCAGTTTACTGGTTTTGGGCTGACCCTCCTGAGAGCTGTGGGTGGGAATTGGTGTTCTGTACACAAACCTTTGCACCTTCTTTGACTAATTCCTGATCATTTAACTCTTCAAACCGGATACAGTTTGAACTCTAATCCTTCAGGGTCTTTCTGGGTGTCTAATTTGTTGATGTGAAAAATTAATTTGAGCCAAGGTGCTTGTAAAATACAATATAGCTCAAAAGGTTATTCTTTCTTCAAAATACCTTCGTTTGAATAGTAGCCCTCAGTGCCTAAAACCAAGAGGTAAAAATAGTAGAGGTTTGGAGGTTGAGAGAGATGATTATAGGCAGGGGGGGCCTTTTCTGCCACATGCCACCAGTCAGTGCTTTGTCTTCACCCTTTGCAGAAGGCCAGCTCTGCTGTTAGTTTGTCTCTGCACCATCAACTCCAATACTGCATGTGCCCCTGGGGTGGGATCTTTGCACACTCTTCCCCACATTGACATTTTGGCCCTAACCCTCCCACAGAGAAGGTATGGCAAATACAAATAGATTTCTTTGTGCTAGATTATGCCATGGCAGTGAATATTCCTGTACCACATCAGGGAATTCGTTTATCACATTTAGCTTTTGACTGTTTACTATGAGTTCTCATGACCCCCAGCAGGTCCCAGCGTGTACCTTATGTATATGCCTATGAATGACTGTGTATGTAAGATTAGTGGCAATATCTTGGTGTCCATAAAATGGCTCATTTCTCCCACTTCTTATGCTAAATACAATTGATTTCATTAAATAGAGTCTTGTTTTCATTAGAGAGCACTGAATTATGAAATTGTCGAGCATCGTGCTCTAGATACAAAGATAAAAAGAATATTTCAGATTTGGTCGTTCATTCTTTAAAAAATACCTGGAGTAGACATTTCTGTATAGCTCAAGCTTAGGGAAGATATTATCATTTTTTTCCTCTGTCACTTCCAACGCGATGTGCTTTTATACCTGCTGTACTGTCAGAGGAATTTGAGCGACTTTCAGAGTTAGGAGCTTCAGGGACAATTCCGTTAGAAAAAAACCCCAGGGGGAAACAGTAAGGGCTAAAGATCCTTACTTTAGCCAATACACACAAGAACATTAGGAAGTAAATGTTTGCTGTGGTTTTATTAGACGCTCGTTAGCTGCACCCCTGAGCCCCAGGGTCCCTATAGGAATAAGGTGTGCCTCATCTACATGAAATCTTTTTAAAGCCTATGCTCTCATGGGGCAGACTCAGAGTGCTATTGTGTTTAAAATAATACAGTCCAGCATTTTTTTTTTTTTTTTTTTTTTTTTTGGCTGCTCTGGTTCTTCATTGTGGCACGTGGTTCTTCTTTTTTGCGGTGTGCGGGCTTCTCTAGGTGTGGCGCTCAGGCTTCTCTAGTTGTGGTGCACATACAGTCCAGCATTTAAAAAGTAATTTCCAAAGGTCTTAGCCCTTAACTCCCCTTCCTTAACTCTGCAAGGGGAGATAAGGAGACCACAGTCATATATCTTTGACATTTCCTTTTCTCTTCCGTCCATTTCCCTTACACTGAAGCAGCTCCCCCCATCTCCCTCACCCCAGTCTCCCTCCAACAAACACCTGTATCCCACCAGCTCTTGCCCCTGTGCCTCTTGTCATCCTCACCAGCTCCCTTCCTCTGGATTACAAGACCCAAAAGAGCTTATTTAGCAAAGCAGGACCATCCCAGGCTGGGAGGTGGAGTGAGGAGGGTCAAGATGGAATTCTCTTAAGCATGGAAGGAAGAGAAAGGCTGGAAACCAACATACATGAACTAGTTCCCTCTTATCAGGTACTTCATGTAGACCCCTTAGAGATTCACTCTCAGGGTGTCGAATCTTGGGTTTTGTTGTGGTGATTGGGAAAAGCAGGAATGAATGGCAGCTTTCAGACCCTCACCCAGGTCCGCCTTTGGGATGCTATTGCTCCTGCTGTGTGACTGTCGGTTGAAAGCTGTTGCTCTGGGCCACGTGTTTCAGTAACTAGCTCTGGCTGCCTGCCAGTCTGCTCCTGACATGCCTTTGTCATGGCCTTTCCCACTGGCACTAGGGGATGTCCCCTCTAGATGGTACTTTTGGGATGGCTATCTTTCTTTTCCACTCCTCTGATGCCCTCTTCTGGAGTGGGTCTTGAGTTTGCATATTCAGTTGGTAATTTAGGTCCAAAGTCTATTTTATTACAGTGTGAGGCAATTCAGGGGCACCAGTACACACGGGTAAACTAAATTAGAGCTACAGAGCTTCACTAATTAGTCCATCGCTTTTACAGCCCCTGCTTTGTGTCATCCCCAGAGCTGCCTTTAAGCGCAACACTGACCTCACTTTAGGTGCAGCTTCTCAGGTGGATTTTAATGTTTTCTTTGCTTCCTCCGTCCCTAGCTTCTTGGTCAAGTCTTCCTTTTATTAGTCTTCTCTTCAAAGGGCAGGGGAATTGCCCTTTGTCTGCTGTTTCTTTTTTTTTTTTAATTTTTATTTAATTGCTTGTTTTTTATTTTTGTCTGTGTTGGGTCCTCCTTGCTGTGCACGAGCCCTCTCCAGCTGCAGCGAACAGGGGTCACTCTTCACTGCAGCGCACGGGCCTCCCATCGCCGTGGCCTCCCCTGCTGCAAAGCACGGGGGTCCAGGAGCGCGGGCCTCAGTAGCCGCAGCATGCAGGCTCAGTAGTTGTGGCTCACGGGCTTAGTCGCTCCGCGGCATGTGGGATCCTCCCGGACCAGGGCCCGAACCCACATCCCCTGAATTGGTGGGCAGATTCCCAACCACTGCACCACCAGGGAAGGCCCCTGTCTGCTGTTTCTTGATCTCAATTTTTTTCTTTCTTTAAACAAAATGTTTTCTCATTATATGTGCAAGTCAAAGATGCATACTCACTATAGAAATTAGGGAAATACAAAAAAGTGTGAAGACAGACCATCTATAATCATCCATAACCCTAGAAAGAACCACAGGCAAAATCTGGTGAATTTTCTTTGCTTTTACATAATTGCAAATATTCTGTATATTCAGATCTGTAGTCTGTCTATTCTCCTCAGCTTTTCTTCTGATTTACTCTATATGAAGTCCTACCAAAGTCACGGTGCTGTCACTGCATTGTTATTTGCATGTGCATGTGCATGTGTGTGAGTATACACACACACACACACACACACACACTGTAACTGGTGTCTTTGGTTCAGGTGCTGAACTCCTGGCCATTCTACAACCTGATTCACAACACTCTACATTTTGGCCTCCTTTTACTAAACAGTTACTTTTTTCTTACCTGTTGTGTGCCCCCTTCTTGACTTTTAGGTATATATATATGGATTCTGGTTGATTAAAGAAATTATTATAAGATGTCTAAAGCCTAACTTTAAATTGGGTAACAGGTAATACTATGAACACATAGAGGGAGTCCCACTTTTTCATAATTGCCTATTGACCTGTGGCATTTGGAACCTCAGTCTTCACTCTCCCCAGCCTAAGCTCAATTGCTTATTCCCAGGAGTCTGCAGCCTCCATCATTTGTTAGGAAACAAGGTCTGAGCACCCAAGGAGAGTTTCCTGTTATTCTCTTGTAAAGTGATGACAAGGAGATTTGATAAAAGCTGAATGAATTTTTAGTCAAGGATGTTCTGTTCTTAAGCTACAATTGCTGTTTTCCCTTTAACTCTAAAAGTGACTCTACCAAACAAAAGAAACTTTAATCTTCATATGTGTATTATTATTATTTTATTTAAAAAATTCTCCTTTAAATGTATAATTTAAAAAGACTTATGCATCATTAAAGACAGTTTTCTTTTGTCTTGGGACTGGTTATATATGAATGTCAGAGGGGGAAGATTCACTTTAAAAGTGAAACTTCTGGGATGCATTTATTCCACAAAGTGAGATGCACCTTGCAGTAGATATAGAGAAGACCATGAAATAGCCAATTTAAAAATAATTTAAAATTTAAAAATGCTAAATCAAACTCTTGGTTTTTAAGGTGTGTTACCTAAATGATGTATATTTGATCTTCAAAATTTAACATCACTGAAGGTAGCATAAGAGAGTAAGGATTAGATGGTGTTTTGGAGGGATTTAAGTTAGGCATTAGAAGCTTTGCAAAATTCAGAGAAACCAGGATCTGTGGTCATAGACAAGAGAGGCCTTATCTTGCGATCTGTTAATAAGAGAGCAATCTGTCTCCTTGTATTACCCTTCAAGGAATCAATATCGTGATTCAGGAATGCCTCTTTCCAATCAGTCATATGTCCTGTAGGTGACTGTGAGTCTTGGTTTTGAGTATTTTATCTGGATAAGGAATGTTGTTATAAGATTAATAGAAAATAAATACGGTTTCATAAGCTACGTTTCTTGTGCTGTCATGTATGCTCCAATAAGCTAAATTAACCTTCAACTTAATTCCAGTGGAAAGATCAGATTCAACATGCACTACACTGAATAGCCATAGGGTGTTTATTGTCTGTCATATTTTCTTCTTTTGCACTAGAACTGCAACTTGACATGACTGATGGATATATGCTAGAGGTACCCAAAGAGCAGCTATCCCAGGGCAACAGTGCACAAACTAGAATGGGAATCAGGTAGAACGGGTGGAAGGAACCTTGGCTGTACTGATTCCTTGCTTTACTGCTATTCCAAGTGGTGTTGGTCCACGAGAGTATACCTTTCTTATTGCCTGTATCAGAATCAGAATGATGCTCTGGAAGCTAAAACTACTGTGCTACCAGCAGTGGGTAAGGATGCAGAATGTCAGCAGGTCAGAAGGTAACTCTAAGCTCTGTGAGGACAGGGCCCAGGTAGGCCTTGTTTTTTGCTGTACCCTGAGTACCTAGCATAGTTCTTATCTAGTATAGGAACCCAGTGAGTGTACTGTGGAATTACTAAAGGGAGTTTATTGCTCCATGGCCACACTTGTCCCCCTCCACAAGGGTCCTGGCTGAGTCTCTACATAGGAACTCTAGAGATCTCTGCATTAGAGCATCCAGAGTCTTTGTCTGGACAACCAGAGGTATGGCTCTGCAGCCCTGGCTGGGTTCTGGGGCCAAGGCTGGCTTTGGGAATACAGACAAAGGACTTCTGCAGACATCATTGGGGGAAGCCAGGGTCAAGAACCAAGCTGATTTCAACATCAATCTGAAGGGCCTGTGCACAGAGGCAAACTCGGGTTTGAGGCACAGAGGTGGAACAAGTGGACTTGGAAGATTGGTAGGAGGCAGCCTCGGACAGTCTCTTAAAGTGCTACATGGAGACAGAGTGCTTTTATGAGGCAAATTCATCCTCACCCAGAACACCGAGCCTCTGAGGACATAGAGTACCTTTGAGTGGAAACTTTTCTACACGCGTCTTCTTGATGCAGGGCCTCATGTCCCCTATCCATCTCTCTCAGGAACTTGCTTTATTTCCTGCCTCAGGCAGAAGGACCCAGGAAGTCCCTTTAGAATCCAAATAAGGTTCCGGCTTTTCTTTCCCAAGCAGAGTAGCAAGTTCTAGAATTGGCTGTGGCCTCAGCAGGTACCATCCAAGTGTTGCTTCAGTAATCCGGCTCCCCAGGACTCGCAGGGGTCTGAGATTGATGCCAACAGTCCCAGGCTCAGCCCTTCAGGAAGGGTTTGGCATCATTACAAGCCCTTGGGATTCATAAACTGGTCCCCACAGCTTTTCCCCTTGGTGGCTTCTGAGGGCACCAAGGGTAAAGACTTCATGCCAGATGGTCTCACCTTAGGCTCTGTGAAGGCAGCACTCACAGAACTTTTGAGCCTTTAAAGAATTGCCCATTTTTGATGCTGAGCTTATTGCTTGAATGCAAGCAGTTTAACAGAATTAACAGCAGTATCTTGGATGCAAGATGGTTTTTAACCTGCAATATTTTTAGGATCCTGCCAGTGCATCCCAAGGTTCCTTGAGGCAATTAAAACCATGCCCTTGGCAACATGCAGACTGTTTTGTCAGAGTTTAAATTTTTTTTTAGTGCACTTTCTCATCACATCTGGAAGAGGTTTGACTGGTGCTCAGAGAGGTAGCTTCCTAGGGGGGTCCTTTTGAATTCTTGATCTACTGTCTCTGGCACCCCATAGACCATGTTGGTGATGTTGTGGCAGGGCCCCAAGTGCTCCCCAGCACCTTCGTTTTCTTCCAGACCAACGAGGTTTGATTTACTGGGCAAATCCAGCAGCTAGAAGAAACTCCTTAAACTGTTAGGCCACAGGGAGCCATCTTAACTAAAAGGTATCTTGTTGACTCGCATGCAGAAATTTAGGCAATGGGAGACTCAGGGCCATTTTAAGTTTTCTGTAAATTCTTTCGGAGGCTTCATCACTTAGACCAAACATATTAAAGTGCACCCACATCTCAATTAAATCTAAAGTTTTCCATAAAAATGGTGAAAACATTTTTGTAATCTTGCTTTTAAAATTATTTGCCTATGAATGCCTTATTAAATTTACAGTTGCTTTTGTCTTCTTATCCTTGTGCCTACTCAGGAAATCTTAAGGAAATCTTACGGAAAACAAGAGAGTCTAATTCACAGAAATTATTCTTACATGTAATGAAATTTTTTATGAACAATAAATTGATCAATTAAAGAAGCTGACATAATGTTACATTTTGAGGCAGTTAATTAAACGCTTATTAATTTCAGTTTGCTTTTGTGTACCTTGGCACCAATTCAATTTTTTCTCCCATTGCCCCCTGGAAAACTTGTGGGACCCAAGCACTGAGCTTTTTGGGCCTAATGGGTAAAACAGCCCTCAGGGATTTGACTCTGATGTTTGGCTCAGAAATAAAGATTTAAAGGTTACAGGATCACTGTTTCAAACGTTAAAGGTCTTTCATGTCAAAGAGGAATAAGACAAACACTGTGATCCTCCACAGGACTGGAGCGGAAAATTCTCCAGAAAAACATATCAAAGAGGCTGTCCCAGGAGATATATGACCTGGAAGCATTCAGTGGGAGCTGGAGGGATTTTTCATGAGGCTGCAAGGTTGGAGAGGGCCAAGGATTTAGAGTTAGAAGATCCAAGTTCCAGTCCTTGTGCCAATCATTACTTATGAGACTTTGAGCAAGTCACTTAATCTTTGTATTTTTTTCCTCATCTTATAAAATGGAGATATGTCCCTGCTTCCCTTATCACACAGGGTTGCTGAAGATCAAAGTGAGATAACTTCAAACTCAAGGTGATAAATTCTACACAAATGTTAAGCCCCATTCAACCGTTAGAGTTATAAATCCCATTCTAGGATACTAGGGGAATGCCTATTAGGCTTATGATAGAGTCAAGGCTCTATAAAGGCAACCTAGTATATGGACTGTGTGTTTTAGAAATAAAGAATTAGAACAGGATTAGAGCTTAAAGAAATGTTGGAGATTGAGTCCCATGCTCTTATTTTATACATAGAGAAATGATGTGTAACATAATTGAGTGATTCACAAAATGATTTCTATTTATTTATACCCTGCCTTGTTTCATAAAGGATTTCAAGTGGATTGTTAGAATAGGTACAATGAAATAGGGAAATCTCAAGTAAAAATGAAGTTGTGATGGAGAATAAGTTAAAGTATAATGGCCAAGTAAAAGGCAGAGGGGAGTTACAGTGACAATATATAACTTTTATAGAGTCGATTAAAAATGAACAATAACTTTGGCTTTGAGCTTCCTGGTTAGCCAAAACAAAACTAGAAACCAAGCTAGTGATAGAACCAGCATCAGAACCCAGTCTTAGACCAGTCTGCTTTTTGTTCCATTTAAAATTTTCTTTTTATTGAATTTACTTTTTTTGGTCTTAAATTTTGTTTGTTTTGTTTAGCATTCTTTTTCTTTCTCTCCATTGGTTCAGTTTGTGGAGATGGCCTTTGTGAGGAGAGTGAGAGCCATTCCATGTGCTCAGTTGACTGGGGAAGGTCCACTTCCTACAGATGCCTGGGAGACAATTGTCTTTCCAACCTGTTTGGTCCCTACTGCCTCCGCCTTGACCAATCTGGGATGATTTGATCAACATCTCATGCTGAATTTTCCTGAGCTATTTGTTTCTTATGTTTATTATTCTGTGTCAGGATCTGACATCTTTTTAGAGTTCTCTGCTGTCAAAAGTCTTTGAAATTATATTATCCATCCCTATTACTTTACAAATGAGGAAACTGAGGTCCAGAGCTGTTAAGTGACTTGCCCAAGGCCACACAGCAGCAAATGACCTTTACTGAGCACCTACATTTGTCCTTATTTAATTCTTACTACAATTCTTGATAATTAAATATTATTATCCCTTTTTACAGTTGAGGAAAATGAGGCACAAAAAGGCGAAGTGCTTTGCCCAAGGTTACAAGTGAGAGAACTGGGACTTGAATCCATTCTGTCTAGGTCCAAAGTCCATTTCTTTGCACAACCTTCCACCCAGTGCCGCCTCTTAAGATGGTGACAGAGCACTTCCCTGGGCTCTGAGTCTAGAGCTCTTCCCACTTCACTTTAAAGATAGTCTCGGGCCCTAACTCCCTTGGGCTTGAGAGGTGTGCAAGATTAGTCCCAGAGTTTGGAAAGGTCCACAAATCAGTGTCTGGCTCTGCTTTTTGGGGATTATTTTTTTGGCCAGTGGAGTCAATCTCTATAGACAATTCTGATTTTCAAATGGATCCTTTGGTTGTCTAAAGCAAATGGTTTATATCCACGGTTTTCAGCCATTTTATTAAGATGTACTGTGTGGGGCAATGAGTTTTCACGTGCCAGTAATTTATAATAGTTAAAGTAATCTGGGGCTGGTGCACCTGGGGATTACAGAACTGGCAGCTGGGACCTCTCCCAGAGCCTTGATGGGAATAGGTCATGTAGCACATTCTGCATTGAGGCCATTGTAGCTAAATGGTCTCAATCCTATCTCTGCTTCAAGCAGTAAACTTTTTTTTGTACTTAAACAGTGTTTAGTTACTTACTAATTTATATACCACCACGTTCCACAAATAATATAAAGCAACTCAATTATGATATTTATATAGTTCTTTACATTTAATGTATTTTAGCAGGTTCCATTCAGTTCTAACAGTAAGTTTCTGAGACCAGCGTTAACAGCCCATTTTTATTGTCAAGCAGTAAATTTTAATAAGCATATCCTGCCACACTGTTTATAGAACTCCGTACTTTTTATTCTTATTTTAACAAAAGGCAGAGTTGTGATGTCAAAGAGCTTAATGTCTAATAGAGGAGAGCTAACTATGTTAAAAGAACAACACACACACACACACATACATAGACACACAACCATATCAATGATTGCCAACTAATCTGGCTTGAATCTTTGTTGACACTTGTTATCATGCAGATTGGGAGGGAAAATCATCTGTAGTCCAGTCCAACATGGAGTCCCATTCAATGAATAACAGTCCAGCAAATAATAATTATAAATAAATTAAGCATTCTTGCTATCTCTCCTGAAAATGCCATAGCAGGACATCTTAAAAATTCTATTTTTTCTACCTCAAAGTATCTCCCCAACATAGTAGCTGCTCCAAAGTCCCTCTTCTCCCCTATACCAGCTACTCTGCAAATCTTTACTCAACTGAACTCAAATAACTCGCTTATCTTTTTTTTTTTTTTTTTTTTTTTTTTTGCAGTACGCGGGGCTCTCACTGTTGTGGCCTCTTCTGTTGCAGAGCACAGGCTCCGGATGCGCAGGCTCAGCGGCCATGGCTCACGGGCCTAGCCACTCCGCGGCATGTGGGATCTTCCCGGACCGGGGCATGAACCCGTGTCCCCTGCATCGGCAGGCGGACTCTCAACCACTGCGCCACCAGGGAAGCCCCTCGCTTATCTTTTAACTCTTCCTTCTTTGCTCAGCTCTTCATGTAGGTCAGTGTTGCCTTTTTGGTGATTTTAATCTCCTTCTTCCCTCATTATCTTGGTTCCACACAGTACAGAAAGATCTAGGAGCTGATCTTGAAGTTAACTTCCTCTTTATATAGGGATAGGGTGTGGTTTGGGGAAGACGTTGGAAACTCATGCATTTTTTTGGTTCCCTATCAAATCAACTTTAAGGGCATCCACTGTAGTAAATTCAAAATCTCAAATTCTTACCAGCTCATGCTCTAATATATAGGCTCCTCTCCTGTCACTTGGTGTGTATCTAGAAAATTAACAAAGTACATCTAAACATTATTCTAGAAACTTTTATTAGAAAGGCCCAGTTACACTCAAAACTTATATTGTATATTCTGAAACTAAAAGTCAATGGTTTGGCATTTTCTATTGTTTTGGATTGTTGATGCTAATGTTTTCCTCCCTGGGATGGATAATGAAGCTTATTGACTCTGGGTTGGAGGCAAAGTGTGTGCAGGTGTGTTTGAGAGAGAAATAGCTCCTTGGAGCCTTTAGTAAGAGAATGGAAAGGAGTTCGCAAGATTGCTGAAGAATGATTCTAGAGAAGCAAGGGCAGGGTGGGGAGGAAGAGTATCAATAGCTTTTGGATGGCTGGAAAACCAAGTATTTTATTGTTTTTATTTTGAAGCTAAAGTGTACAGTGTATCAAAATTAAGGATTTTAACAAATCTAAAAGTCATGTGACATTTAAAATTTGTATTGAGGGCTTCCCTGGTGGCGCAGTGGTTGAGAGTCCGCCTGCCGATGCAGGGGACACGGGTTCGTGCCCCGGTCCGGGAAGATCCCACGTGCCGCAGAGCGGCTGGGCCCGTGAGCCATGGCCGCTGAGCCTGCGCATCCGGAGCCTGCTCATCTGGAGCCTGTGCTCCGCAACGGGAGAGGCCACAACAGTGAGAGGCCTGCATACCGCAAAAAAAAAAAAAAAAAAAAAAAAAAAATTGTATTGAATTCTCAAATATTTGGCTTTTCATTTAGATGTCTTTCTTTGTTTGTTTGTTTTTTTTTAAATTTTTTATTGGAGTATAGTTGATTTAAAATGTTGTGTTAGGGAACTCTTCTCAATACTCTGTAACGACCTCTATGTCTTTTTAACTGAAATCCTTGTTAAACCCATTGCAATCGACTTTGCTAATGAGCACCATCATCTTATTGGTAGTCTCACTGTTGCTAGCGATGAATAATTAAATATTGATTTTGTGCTGAATGCTATTGTTTTGATTAATTTTTACTGTAAAGTATTTAAATCATATTTCAGTCTTTGTTTTTATCTTCTTTTTTTTTTCTTTAGTGGTTTCAGTATCAGATACAAAAGATGTTTGGGATGGAAGTTGGATGGTACGTTTCACTCATATCGAAAAAGGTTTGTAAATGACCAGAATCAGAATTTTATTCCCGAGCCCCTCATAACCCATGTTCCCAAATGTGGACTCAAAATTACATGAGATTAGAGGATCTCTGTCTTTGGTCCCGACACTCTAGTGCCTGTGGTTCTTAAACCAAACTCACATGAGGCTTCTGGAGAATACCACCAAGATGTAGAGAAAGATAAGAGTTGGGCCAGTGTATATTGAATGCACCTGCTGAGAAATGCTGACTGGTGGCAAAGCTGAGTGAGAGATAGCTGTTATGCCACACTTCTAACTTTTGCAAGGGCATTGTTGAAGGTTATAGATCTTGTTCTCTCTCTCTCTCTCTTTTTATAGTAACACACTAAAAAATGGGAGAAAGGGACAAAAGATAAAATCTCCCTTTGGAGGCTGATGAAAATTGTCAGATTAGATGGGCTCTTTGGGAATCATTACTTCTTATAATGCTCTGCATATACCCAGAGAACACAGGAAATCACATGTCAAGGTCACTCTGCTCAGCAGAAAATTTCCTTAATGCCGAATGCAAACAAGGCTTTGACTATCAGCCCACCTCATTAGGACTGTGTGCATTCTAGCTCTACTTTTCCTACTTCTTCTGCCAGCTGTGGAGCCTCAGTTCAAAGGCCCCAATGCTTTTGACAGTAATGGTGATGGTTGATACTTTTCTGTCGAAATTCTGTCGGTTTAAGCATCCAACCAGGTTCAAGGTTGTTACCTCCCAGATTAGAGCCCACCCTGCCCTCCACTGCACCCCCAGAAGGCAGACCAGTTTTCCCCTTGGGATCATGGAAACCTGTTGTACTTAGAAAACCAACAGTGACGGCTCTGCCATTTCAGTCAGAAATTCTGTCTTGATGTTCAGAATGATCATGTCCCCTAGTTATGGTTTGGAAAGATAATCAGGCTTGCAGCCAAGTTTGAAGAAAAACAGTGCCCCCAATTCATTGCAAAACAGTGAGTGATTGGCGTGCTTCTAGGAAATAAGCCAGGCAAATTCTTACCAAGGAAAGTCATTAGTAAGTTCCAGGTTATTTTACTTGCTACTCTTATGGAAAAGGAAGGGAACATATATTCATTAGGTGATTGCTTTGTGTCAGGTGCTGCGCTAGATGCTTTATGTATGAATTTTAACCCAAAGCAAAACCCTGTCAGATGGGTATCGTGGGTATCATTGTCTCCTTGTAGAATGAAGAAACTGAGGCTCAGAGATGTTGTCACTTGGTCAGGAGCTTACAAGTAGTGGAGTTAAAATTCTAACCACCTCTGACCTTAAAGCCTTATTCTCTCTTATGACGTTCTTTCTGAAAAAAAGCAAAAATTACAGAATATACCATTGGTCTCTTCTGTACTGCTTGGTGTCCTTCCATAGCTGTTTGACCATTTAGCCGGGAACTAACTCTTTAGGTATTTACAGTGTGTAGAAGGGATTTGTGCATCTGATAAGGCAGTATATGCCAGTAGTGGTTTGTGTATTATCGATGGGAAGTTTTAAAACACTTTAACAGTTGTGCATTTATTTTAATACATATTAGAAAAAAATTAACCAGAATATCAGCTTATGATTTTAGACAAGTAAATAAAATAAATAAGCTCTTTTACAGAAACATATGAAGTAGACAATAGTGGTTCACAGATATTCCAAAAATTGTGATAATACCATGTGACTGATGGTGTTTGGGAATCATCATGATTAGGAATGGACAAATAATGTCAGTCCCTCTCAACTCTGAGAGACAGTGAGCCTAATTAGCCTATAGTCACTTCTCAATTACCCGGAGACTCTGTTCAACAAATTAGAATCCCTAACTAAGCTCCGTCTGCCACCCAGCCCATTCTTGGGGCACCACATCTCACTGCCACCTCATATAAAATCAAGAATTCAAATTAATTTGAGCCTCAGCCTATCCAAAATCTAATCATGCAGATAAATGTAATGCAACAAAAGCAAAAGAAAAGGATTTTTAGTTGGCCCAACTTTTGGGATTCTGAGGATCACAGTTATTATAAATATCCATGTAAATGGCATCTCTTTGCCAAGAAACTTTACCTCTCTGTTTACTTTTTAATTGTTTTAGACAGTGGCAGCAAGTAGGCAAATTATTTGAACCTAGGTTCTAGACTCAGCCAGGTGTGTGACCCTGGGGGCCTTGTTCTCAAAGGTGCTTTCCCTCTCTAGTGCTGTAGTGAACAACAAGCCATAGGTGACAAGTCCTTCAGCACCTGCAGAGGAGGGTGACTGACAAAGAAGAACAGATGGGTCATGTTTTTTGGGGACACCTGCTGGCTTTAAGGGTCCGGGGCTCAGCACAGTCTGGGCTCTGTTCAAGTTCCTTTGTTCTGTCAAGCAGGTGCAGGTGGCAGCAGGGGCAGGGGAGCCTAGAGATCCAGGTATGATGCCAGTAGGCAGCTGAGGTAAAGCCTAGATGACAGATGGTAGAGTCTGAGCCCAGAGACCCCCAAGGTCCACATCAGTCAGAAGCCTGCCCTGCTTGCTTCTCAGGAAGGAGTGAATGGTATCTAGAGACCCTGGTCTACTCTGAATGGCTGTATAACTGCTTAGCTATGGAAGGTGGCCTCATTCGTTCTCTGCTTTTGTCTCTTGGTTAAGAGCTCAGAATCTGAGTCACATGGGCCCAGAGTAAATTATTTACTAGCTGTGTGACCTTAGGCAAGTGTGACCTTACTTGCTATCAGCTTCAGTCTCCTCAGCTGTAAAATGAAGATACTAATAGCACCACCTTATAGGATTGTTCTGAGGATTAAATGAGATAATACAGATAAAGCACAGTGACTGGCTCAATAAGTGTTAATTATTATTGTTATTATTAAGTGATAATACTTACGTGGGATTAAGTCGTTCTACCTCCCAGTGACCTGGACTTATAGCCAGCTATTTCATTTTAATCAACAGTACTATAACATTATTTGAGTTTAATCACAAGTTAATTTGAGTCCAAGTCCTTGCTCATAATTCTCAAATATTGAGGGAAATTATGATTATTATTATATGGTCAAATTCCCCCCTTCCCACCATTCTCCTCTTTTGCACCATCTTACAGCTTAGGAGAGGACAAGGTCTCCATTACTCTGGGCTGTGCCTCATCTCTTAGAGGACAAAGGCCAGCCTGGCTGACGACTCTCCTCACGCCTCCATATACAAATTAGCCTGCAGGCCCCTTCTTGTTGCCTGCCTGAATCTCCAGGGAACATGGAGGGTTATTCATAGTGTTGGCTCTGACCGTGGTGCCTGAGGACATGGATATATTTTTAGTGTTTCCTCCCTAGGGTCTGGCTGAAAAAGGTCATGCCTATATTTTATGCCTAATGTCAATTTCTGAATAAATAACTTGTTTCTGTTAATAGGGCCCAAGCAATGTCAGGGTGTGGTATCCCCCTCCCACTTTGGAATGTCATTTTGCTAATGACCTGTAAGGAAGGTGCTTTGTAAAACCCAAAGCAGTTTATAGGAGTTCTTATGAAGGAGAATGAGGGACTGTGTCAAAGACTGCCCTGGAGAAGAGGGTTTGGTGCATTCAGATAGCTTCAGGGGGCTGAACTAGGACCACTAAGTAGATACAGGGAGAGGTTTTGCATTCCATGTTTTCTACTCATCAGAGTGAGCAGGAGTGGAGTGCACCCTGACAAACAATGAGCTTCACTCTTGCATGTATTTAAACAAAATGTGGGAGCAGGAGACTGGATGAGATGGGCTGAGGGCCCCTCCACTGCTAAGATTCAGTGATTCTGGAGTGGGTGGTGGTGGGAACTATTCTGAATGTTGGGACTGGGCATGGAACGAAGTGGACACCAAAAAATAGGTGCAGGAACCTTGAAAGTAAACCTATCTATGGCCACATTTTCCAGGGAATGATTCTGTGTTTCAGTCTCTCCATTAAAAAAATGGTTATTGGTTTATTTAGGTTACAAAAATTTCTTCCTAAGTCAATTTTGGTAGGTAATATTTTTCTAAAAGTATCATTTTTAAATATATTGACAGTACACAAGGATTCCCTTTTCTCTACATCCTCACCAACCTTGTTATTTCTTGGGGTTTTGATAATAGTTGTTCTAACAGGTGTGAGGTGATACCTCATTGTGGTTTTGATTTGCATTTCACCAATGACTAGTGATGTTGAGTGTATTTTCATGCACTTGTTGGCCATCTGTATGTCTTCTTTGGAAAAATGTCTATTCAGATCTTCTGCCATTTTTTTAGTCAGATTTTTTTGATATTGAGTTTTATGAGTTGTTTATATATTTTGAATATTAACCCCTATCAGATACATGATTTGCAAATATTTTCTCTCGTTCAGTTGGTTGTCTCTTCATTTTTGTCGATGGTTTCCTTTGCTGTGCAGTCTCCATGTCTTTCTTAATCAGTGAATTTCATTTGTCTGCTATAATAGTTAAACTAAATAGGACTAACATATTTTTCATTCTTCCCCAGATATCAGTAATAATTATCCTAGATTCATCTTGTTGGATCTTAACCAGTCAGATACCTCTTGGCACATGAGAAAACTGAAGTGGGATGGTTAAGTGACTTGCCTAAATTGTATATGGGGTGAATGGCAGAGCCCAGACTTAAACCTTCTGGTTCCTGGTCTAGGGCCCTGTCTGGTAAACCAGAAGCTCCTACTGTGGGCATTGAGAAAGCTGTGAAAACCAGGGCTCTTGGCTGAGCAGGAGTGACACACAAGCCCAGAAGGCCACCTCCTGCAGGTGTAAGTCCTTCCTGTCAGGTAAAGCCCTGCACATGGTAGGTGCTCATCAGACATTCATTGACTTGAACAAAGCAATCCTGTCAGTGCTGGCACCTAGTTAGCGCTCTGTAAATGGTTATTGAGTGAAAGCAGCACAACTTTCAAGGCCTTCGGGGAACTGACACCAAAGCTCAGGACACATGAAAAGGCCCATGGCTTGTTCTCGTGATGTTCTCTACTCCTGCATTTGTGTGTAGGTTCAACCCTGGGCTAGTAATGAGGCTTCCTGCATGCTCTGAGGCCTCCTGCCTTTATCTCCATTCTGGGCTTGAATGCAGATGAATCTTTATGAGGATACTTCCTACAAACAAGTATTGAGCCCAACAGGAGCTGCAGGTCATCCAGGTTGAGTCATTAGTAGATGACAAGCTGCCCCCCTCCTGCCATAGCCTGGCAGCATCCCTGGTGTGGGAGCATTCAGTCTCTTTCTGCGATTAACGGACTGTAGCTTAGCTGTGATCAGCCGAGCTCCCAGTCCAGGAGGTGGCTGGGCTCCAAATCCAGCTCCTTGAAAGTTCCTAACTGGGCTCCACCTGTCAGGAGGTAATGAAGAGAGACTTATTGGTATTTTTGAAGTGCAACTTTATACTTTTTGATAACTAGTTAGTAACATATTGGAGCTCTCTCATTTTTCAGCCCAGTCACAGGAGGCTTATGAAAGGTATTTATAACTTTCCTAACTGTGATCTTACTCCTTACTTATTGCCAAGTAGTCCTCATCTGTTTTTGTCTATGAATCAACGAGTGTGTTTTCAGTGTGGGGCAGGGGCATGATCCCATTATTGTTCTAAGCGTGAGCTGCAGCCAGTGGGCTCCCTGGGACACTATTCAAGCCAGAGGCAAGACCCTGGTTTCCTAGGCAGAAACTGTAGCCTTGGAGAATTGTCTGTTATCTTTTCTCTCCACTCAGCATAGTTGATGTCCTCTAACTTTTTCTGGGTGAGGCCTTAGACTAGAAATAATAAGGAAATGCAGACTATTCATATTAGGTGGTATTAATAACTAGTATTGATTAGGGATCTACTTTGTGCCAACTATTATGCAAGATGTTTTATATGTATTATCCTTAATTCTTGAACCCTACAAGGTCAGTTTTATTTTCTCAACATTATCTGCAAGGAAACTGAGGCACAGAACTGTTGAATAAACTTTCCCAGGGCTTTCAAATAGAGTAAAGTGGAGTCAGGATTAGAACCCAGGTCTTTTGGATTCTAAGCACATTCCTATTAAGCCAGGCTTTTCTTAGTGCTGATTAAAAGTAGTACAAATTTAACTTAATCAATGTCTGGATTTCTGGGTCACATGGTGGTAGATTACTCAGTAGAGTACCTGGTATGCTTCCTTCCAACTTCCCAATAACAATTATAATGGTTTTATGGCATCTGTTGTATCTTTACCCAGCTTCAAGAAAATACCTAAAAAACAAAGAAAAGGATAAATACTCAAAACTCAAATTGACAGTTTTTAGTATGATTTGAATCTGCTATAGAGACTATTGTATATGGTCAATATTCTGTCAAGTATTGGGGAGGAAGTCTATTCAACTAAAAATATTCTCTTACCCCAACACAAGGCAGTCAAGTTTTTATGTTGAAATCATTCACCTAAAAGGTACTTCTGACAAACTTTTCCCTTCAGATTTCTAAGTAATTTTGAGATTGTCTGATTCAAGCATCACAGGCATTGTGATTAAGTAGTGCTATTTCTCAGAAAGCCCAGCCCTTATCATAACATCCAATCCATTCTAACAGGTCTAGTATAGGTTTAGCTAGAACAGGTTTTGCTAAATCCTGCTTGACATGAAAATAGCTTCTGAAAATATGATTTCCAAAAATTGTAGAAACAGTGAAGTTGGGTTGACAAAAACCATTCGTGGACTACCTTTGCTTCACTGCATATAAAAGCAGGGCTGCTTGCCTGAGAATGAGAAGGGGAGAGGGGAGAAGATAACTTGTTGTTTCCCCATTACCTGCTCCCTGCCTCAGAAGCCTCGGGGCCATGCTAACAAAACGATTCTCAATTTCACTTGAAAAAAATTGATAAATGAGAATGTTCAGGGACTTAAAAAAAACAGTACCAAGGGGGAGTATTTTCACTCTTAGATATTAGAAAATAATAGAAAATTAAAGTAATTAAAAGAGTGTTGCTGAAAAAAGACCTGGGCAAATAGATTTGGAGTAGAATAGATAAGTTTGAAATGGATGAAAGGATATATATGAAATAAATGCATGACAGAACTCAAATATCAGTGAAGGAAGTGTAGGGGAGCAAAATTTGCCACCCCAAAATATTTCTTTGGCATGCGGATTATTTTAAGCTGAAAACAATCAAGGCCCAAAAGACTCAGAAAGAACCTTTAACTTTCCCCCTCATTGCCTGAAAGAATGTAGATAGAGGACCTGTTCCAGGAAAGGAGCTATCCACCATAGGTAGCTATGGTATGAACTAGGTGTGTGGACAGGGAAGAACTTAGCAAAGTCTGTTTGTTAATATTCCTTTCTGTGTTCCATTGTCTCTGCACTGCCCAGCTAACATTCATTTACCAAAGATTTGCTTTTCCATCACAGTGTAAACTGCCTTCCTTCTCTTTGAAGTCCCAAACTACCACCCGCTGAAGATGGTATTTAAGGTGAGGGTTTTGGCCATTTTGGCGAGTTACTCAGTTCTCCTGGGTCTCTTCCATCTATACATGTTATTAAACTTTTGTTTGATTTTCTCCTGTTAATCTGCCTCATGTCGATTTGATTCTTAGACCAACCAAAAGAATTTAGAAGGGTAGGGGAAAATTCCTTCCTCAAGCAGAGGGAAAGATTATTCAATCAGTTGTGCTGGAACAATAGATTAGTTGTGTGGGTAAAATCAAATTTTATCCTCACCTCACTCTATTTCCTAACTTAATTCTAGATGGTTTAAATAATCCATTGTAAAAAATGAAAGCGAAATAAATTTTTAGAAAGGAGTTTACAAGCTTTGGATAAACTCAAAAAGCAATGGATAAACCTGAAAAGAAAATATAGATAGATTTGTCTGCATTAAAAGATGAAAATATCTTACGCATTTGATCCTTCTAGGAATATCCAATTAGATTAATAAGTATTAAAGTGCTTTGCACACTGCAAAGTGGAATAATTTAAATATATTTGGAGTAACTGGTAGGAGGATATAATCTATTTATTTGGTGATCCCAATTCAAATTCTGCCTTTATTCCGATTTTCACGTGCACATGCTAGGTTCTTGTTCATTAGAACTGTTTTGTTTTAATAAAACATAACTGGTAATTTACTCCCTACCATGTTTTCACAGCAAATGTATCCATCACTTTTTTGAGAATGAAAGTATCACCTAATATATGTTAATCTATTCTTTTAAATATTTCCTACTTGAGGAACACAGAAATGCTTTGGCATAGATCCTTAGGACTTGGAATTGTCGTAAAACTAATGGGTCTTTGGGTTGTTGGAGAAGCTTTAAGGTTAGGGAGGGAGTTGTGCAGAGTGGAGGTAGAGCAGAACCACAGAACCAGGGAAAGGGACTAGGCTAAGTCATATTTTGTTTCTTTTTTTTTAATTAAAAAATATATTAATTTAATTTATTTATTTAGCTGTGCCAGGTCTTAGTTACCTCATGTGAGATCTTCGTTGCGGCACACAGGCTCTTTTAGTTGCAGCGTGCAAGATCTAATTCCCTGACCAGGGATTGAACCTGGGCCTCCTGCATTGGGAGCGCAGAGTCCCAGCCACTGGACCACCAGGGAAGTCCCTAAGTTGTATTTTCTTAGGGAAAACAGCATGGGCATTGGAACAGGCAGATATGGATTGAATCTTGACTTCTCAGCTAACATTCACCTAAAAGGTACTTCTGACAAACTTTTCCCTTCAGATTTCTAAGTAATTTTGAGATTGTCTGATTCAAGCATCACAGGCATTGTGATTAAGTAGTGCTATTTCTCAGAAAGCCCAGCCCTTATCATAACATCCAATCCATTCTAACAGGTCTAGTATAGGTTTAGCTAGAACAGGTTTTGCTAAATCCTGCTTGACATGAAAATAGCTAACGGACATCTCTGGGCAAGTTACTTTACTTCTGTTCAAAGAAAATCATAATAGTGCCTACCCTGGCTGGGTTCTTATTAGGATTAACCGTTACCCAAGAGGAAGTGTGTAAAGCAAGGAGTCAGTGCCCTGTGTAGTTCTCTTCTCTTTCCCTGCCTTTCTTTCTTGGACTTTCTTTAGCCATTCAGCCCTCTCTATCTAATTTATTCAACAAACTTACACTGAAATCTTACTCTGTACTTGACTTCTGAAAGGTACAGGGACTACAAACAAGAAAAAAGACATGGTAGTTCCTATTCTTGCAGTATCTGGAGACCTGGATATAAGACCCATATACCAAAATAAGGCATTAAGAGAGGTTTATACAATTCTGTGCAAGCTCTGAGAAGGCAGTGCCTGGGGAAGCTGGGAAAACAATCTAGGAAATGTTATGAAATTTTGTACTAAAGTGGTAATCCCCACCTCTGCCTCCTCATCTCTTACTCCTCTCAGAGGCTCAAAACTAACAACGGGGACCCAGAGGCAAGGTTTTCAGCAAGAAGGACTACAGCATGTTAATATAGTTGGTACTGCTCCGAATTCCTAACCACCGCCCCCCATCAAAGAATGTGTCTTCTACATTCTTGAGCAAATTGATGTGCCCATCAAACCAGCTTGTCTTGGGAGGACACTGCTCAGCTTTACCCATGGATGAGGAGGGAACACAGTTCTGACCTCACACAAATAAGAGTCTAAGTGGCATTTCTTAATACAGTGATGGTAGGACTGTGGCCATAGGAAGATCAAGAAGAAGACATTCACTTTCTCCAAGGTGATCCATAGGGAAGTGAAGCAAGTAAGGTAAGCAGAAACATGGGGCTGGCGGCCTTGAGGAATGACCCCTGTTGGGAAACCTGAGCTGCACAATGGTTGTCTGCTGTTAATAGGTGACCCTTCATCCTATGAAGTGGATTAAGAGTCTTAATCTTGGAGAATAAACCTTTGTTTTTGAACCTCTGCTTCTTGGGTTATCGTTTCCCCATTGCTGTTGTTTTCAGGGCTGTAGTTTTGCAGAGCTACAGACTTTCTGTGGAGGTGCCTCTTGCATTGTCGGGCAACTCTAAGTTTACAAATCTTCCTTATCCTGAATGCCAGTGGGTCTTCCACCCATTGGTCCTTATGCTGAGTCTGATCTGTCCTCAGCTGCCATGTCACCCACAGAATGCTTTCTATGCATCATTTCTACTCCTTACCTCCAACTACTTACCTCATTTGATGGGTAGGTATTATTACTTGATTTTGCAGAGGAAGAAACTGGGATTCAGAGAGGTTTATCAACTTGCTTGAGGTCACAGAGCCAATAAGTGGCCCAGCCAGAATTTATGCTCTTCTCTGACTGACTCAGTAGCCTATAGTTTTATCACTACACTATGCTATTTAAAAAATAACTTTTTTCCTTATTGTGGTAAAATACATACAGAATAATATTTACCATTTTAACCTTTTTAAAGTGTGCAGTTCAGTGGCATTAAGTACTTTCAAAGTGTTGTGCAATCATCAGCTATCTAATTTTTAAGCATTTAAAGACAGCAGGGACATCCAAGTCTATTGGTAGTGGGCCACAAGAGCTTTAATTAAGATAATTAATCTACATTTGTGTGGGCCAGTGAATTTCCAGTTGGTAACAATGGCTTGATGAACAATTATTTGGATGTGACTGACATGCTCATCTGAATTTGGGAGCTTTATTTACATTTATTATCTTCTGTCAGGAACATCATAGTCTTCCAACTTCAGGAAATTAAGCAAGAATATCTCACTATTATGTTGTTAATTATTTCAGCTTTAATTATAATTGCTAATTGATTCCAGCCTACTGCTTAACATCTGGGTGCAGCAGGCATACCATAGTAGTGAAAGGCAGGTAAACACACCAGAGAGCTCATATGGGCTACCTAATTAGATAAATTAGTGGTGCTGAAGACTCGGGTGGTCCACTTTGGGGGCAGCAGCATGCTAGGTTTCTGGGAAGGATGGGTATCAGGACTTCCTTAAGTTTGCTCTTCACCAGGCTGAACATTCTTGTTTTTCCTCATAAAACTCAGGTTCCAAAGCCCTTTATTGAGTGCACTGCTCTCCAGCCTGTTGACTAACATTTCTTTCTAAGTGTGGCATCTGGAGTGGGACCCACCACTGTCACCATGATCCTGCCAGAACAGAATAGAACACACCTCCCTAATTTTGGACAGCATTCCTCCACCCATACCACCCTAGATAGCATCAGCCTCTTGTCACTGCCTTCATGTTGCTGGCTCGTATTGAACTTGTAGTAAGTTCAAACTCAACATCTTCTTCATATATATTACTGTGGTACTAGACCTTGCTACTTATGTCCTTGCAAATTGGCCTTTTGGACTCAAGGGTAAGATTCTGTCTCTATCAAGGATGGGAAATATGTTCAATGCCCATGCCCATGGACCTTGTTCACATCCATGGACCTTCTTATTAGAACGTTTTCTACTGGGCCTGGATAGTCCTCAGAATCCTTCTCAACACAGTGCTTCAGTTAGTCATTACCAATCATCTCTCAGAGTTGACACATAAATAAAAACCTAATAGGGCTTCCCTGGTGGTACAGTGGTTGAGAGTCTGCCTGCCGATGCAGGGGACACGGGTTTGTGCTCCGGTCTGGGAAGATCCCACATGCCGCGGAGCGGCTAGGCCCGTGAGCCATGGCTGCTGAGCCTGCACGTCCGGAGCCTGTGCTCCTCAACGAGAGAGGCCACAACAGTGAGAGGCCCGCGTACCGCAAAAAAAAAAAAAAAGAAAAGAAAAAGAAATAAAAACCTAATAGCCTTTCTTACTTTTCATTGTTCCATATTATATTTTATTTTATATTTAACCCATCATGGCAAAGGATAGATCAGGATTCATTAAGGGCTGGAAGACTAGGGTGACCAATGTGTTATAATACAGCTGGGTAGAATTTTTTAAAATGAATTTTTATTGGAGTATAGTTGATTTACAACGTTGTGTTAGTTTTAGGTGTACAGCAAAGTGAATCAGTTATACATGCATATATATCCAACTGTTTTTTTAGATTCTTTTCCCATATAGGTCATTACAGAGTACTGAGTAGAGTTCTCTGTGCTATATAGTAGGTTCTTATTGGTTACCTATTTTATATATAGTAGTGTGTATACGTCAATCCCAATTTCCCAATTTATCCCTCCCCCTCTTCCCCCTTGGTAACTGTAAGTTTGTTTTCCACATCTGTGACTATTTCTGTTTTGTAAATAGGTTCATTTTTACCATTTTTTTAGATTCCATATATGAGTGATATCATATATTTGTCTTTCTCTTGGATAGAATTAATATCACAAATGTTTAGAGAACTTGAATGTTGTTTTCAGCAAAAGCACAATAGTTTTTTATTATTTAAAAAAAAACACATTTAAGGCCTTATTTTGTGAACAGGTTATGCTAGAAACAACTATTTGTAGAAATCGTGATTGCATTTCCCTTCAGTGATTCAGCTCCTTTATACTCCCTGCCACTCCTCCCTGACCCGTGTAGTTGACTTTAGATTCAGGAGAGAAAGGGGAGTGGGGAGTAGGCACATCACATTTTTTTCCTGTTTTCTTACTCCCAAGACTAATGGGGAGTAATACGTCAGCATTCATTTCCCTCTTCAGATAAAAAAAAGGTAGGGAATGAACAGGGAGACACTGGGCTGGCAGCAGTTTATATTGGTTAGCAGATACTCGGTTGGGTTAAAGTTTGCAATTTTGCAAAACAGTCCTGATACTGAAACTAGTCTTTCAGGCACAAAGTAGCCTGCAGTACCTGGCAGCCACATGCTGTTGAACTTCCAATTCTTCACCTTTGCAAAGGGCCCTGTGGCTTAGCCAGGGTCAGCAAACCAAAGCATCATTGACTTGAAGTGTATATAAAAAGCATATCATGGATTATGAAGCAGGGAAGAAGTGATGGTTCTTTTAATATGCCATACCTCAGGTATTTTAAATATCTCGTCTTGCCATCAGGAAGGTCTTCGTTATGTGCCCTTGACTTGGTGCCATTTTAATGTTGATAGAGAGTATTTTCAGAACCTGGTTTCCAAGAACTCTTAGTTGTTAGATGTTCAGGGTGCTATTCATCTCTACTTCTCTTTCTGACCGGACCAATGGGGAACACTCGTAAGGGATAATAGACAGGAAATTACACTTTTTTCTTAGATAGACAAGCTCCTGATATGCAACGTAAACTTTGGTAAAAGCCAGATTAGAGGGACTTCCCTGGTGGTGCAGTGGTTAAGAATCCACCGGCCAATGCAGGGGACATGGGTTTGAGCTGGTCTGGGAAGATCCCACATGCTGCAGAGCAACTAAGCCCGTGCGCCACAACTACTGAGCCTGTGTGCCACAACCACTGAAGCCCACGCCTAGAGCCCATGCTCTGCAGCAAGAGAAGCCACCTCAATGAGACGCCCTTGCACCGCAACAAGAGTAGCCCCCGCTCGCTGCAACTAGAGAAAGCCTGCGCGCAGCAACAAAGACCCAAAGCAGGCAAAAATAAATAAATAAACAAACAAACAAATAAATAAATTTATATATTAAAAAAAAGCTAAATCAGAGAACCTGACTCTGGTGTGAAAAGTTGAGGTGCATGCTTCCACCACCCAGCCCAAATCTAAGGCATTAGATTCACATGCTCAGCCCCATGACAGAGTGAGCAAGTGAGAATTGGGCCTGCAGTCACTTCGCTCACCATCCACATGCCAAGACTACAGGCCTGCCACACCCACCTAGTCATAGGTTGAACAAGAAGAATGGCAGGCCTGCCCCACTTAGGAAAGACAGCCCAGGGGGGCTTACCACGTGGAGCAGAAACAGAAGGGGTAGTCTTTAATACACTAATGCTGTCCACCATTAATTGTAGCACAGTGAGCATGAACTCTCACCCATCACATGGTCTACCCCCTCAGTGGAAAGTGAATCACGTGTAGGAGAGACCAGAGCATTCATACAGTCCTCCTAACAGAGGGGAGAGGGGGCAGAAGGTCCTTCATCTGCTGTACAACCAGCATCAGTATTCCTCCCCTCACCAGAATCAGTTTTGAAGAGTAATGCTCTGTGCTATCCCTTGGAGGATGTCTTGTTTGTGATCTAATCCAAGGATTGATGACTGGGGAAACAAGCTTTAGGCTGAAAAGATGGTGGAATTTTGATTGGAGAAAAATGTTATGCCTAGAAAACTCCCCATGGACAATCTGCAAGTCAATCCTTGGTTTATGCAAAACAGCACCTGTGCCTCCGTGCTGATGGTGCAGATGTAGTAATTAGCCACGCGGAAAAGCCAGCTGCACGCCTGGGATTGGGGGAGAGCTTTCTCCTTCTCCAGGAGTGGGGTACTCCAACTTAAAGAGAAACAAACATGTGAGAGGCCAGTGTGGAAAGGCTCTGAAAAATCTGTGACTACTTGGCTTGTGAAAATTGCCTTTTGTTTTCAAAGGAACAACATTTTTGAGAAAAATGAAACTTTTCTCAATGTGAGATCTTTCCTCTTTCTATCTGTATTTTATATTGGAATACAGTATGGCAATGTTAAAAAACCATGAATGAATTTTGGAATTAGGCAAAGTCAGGCTTAGGATCTGGCTCTCTTACCTATGGGGGACCTTGGCCAAGTTAGTTTGCCTCTCTGAGCCTCAGTTTCCTCATTCAGAGTGGAGATAATCATAGCTACCAGGCAGAGTTTTTGTGCAGAAGAGTGATGTTGGATGTAAAGTGCCTGGCCCAGAATGAATTGTGATGATGAGGTATGTTTTTTTCTAAATACTTTATTCTGCATCACAATGGGTGGATTTGCAAGCTTTATTTGTGCCCAACACTAAATCCGGAAGGATGTTTTTTCCTTTATGGTTCAGAAAAAGCTAGGTCAAATTTTAAAGTGGGAATTAGGAGATCATGTTCCAGAAAGATCCTTTCTGGTCTATATTATTGATTTCCCCAGAGAATTAGATCATCCAAACATTTGCAGATTCATTGGAGTGCCAGATGTGGTTATTGTGACAGAATACTGCCCAAAGGGAAGCTTGATGGATGTTCTGTTCAGTGGTGACATTCCTCTCAACTGGGGTTTCCAGTAGGAGCCAGGCATTTGCGTGGTAGGAGACACACTAGTGAAATCCTGCAACCACGCTGTCTTTTTTCTTTTTTTTTAACATCTTTATTGGAGTATAATTGCTTTACAATGGTGTGTCAATTTCTGCTTTATAACAGTGAATCAGCTATACATATACGTATATTCCAATATCTCTTCCCTCTTGCGTCTCCCTCCTCCCATCTCCCTATCCCACCCCTCTAGGTGGTCACAAAGCACGAGCTGATCTCTCTGAACCACACCCTCTTTACATCAACATTCTTTTTTTTTTTTGTAGGAATTTAACACAAATTTACTTGCATAGGTTTAAATTGCAGTTTCTATAATACAAATAGAAAGGTTACATCAACATTCTTAAGGATCTATTGCCATCTGAATGCATTATCTTGGAAGAAGATTTGTGTTATATCTTGGGGCATGAATGGGAATGGGTAGGTCACTATATCTAGACAGGATGCCTAGAGGGAACAGGATTTTGAACCAGGCTCACCCACTGGTGCTCAGCGGAGACCTGACTGGAGATGCTGACAGAAAGTCCTGTTTAACATCTAAAGAGTGTAGCTACAGGCAAGTAGTAGGCACTTGCTAGGTCTAATAAATTTATATAACAAACACTGTGATGGACAGTGAAGGTTACAAAAATAAATAAGAGATATTCCCTGCCTTCAAGAATGTCTTGACTTGGTGGAAAGACAAATAAGCAGAGTTATAGAAGTGTTGATGGAAGTCCTAGGGGAGTGTCAGGTGCATGGGGATAGCATCTAGTCTAGACTGGGCATAGGGAATGAATGGACCATGGGAGGTTTCCCAGTGGAGGTGAGCTGAGGAAAAGTGGACGTTTGCCAGGAGAAGGGGAGAAGACAGGTCATTCCAAAGAGAGAGAACAATGTGTGAAATATGTAGGAGAGGATGGTCCAGTCTGGGATTGTAAATCGATTAAGTATGACCAGAGCTTAGAGATGAGGGTGGAGTGGGAGGTAGGAGTGGAGAGGAATGAGGCAGAAAGGTAAGCAGATAGTCCTGAAATGGGCCAAAGTGGATATGATAATTTAGTATTTGAAAAAATGGAATTTCAAATAAGAGAGAAAAGGAGAGATTGTGTGAATAAAGGATTCAGGACAACTGTCTAACCATTTGGCAAATATAACATTAGATTCCTAGTTCACACCTTTAACCAAAATTAATTTGGGGGGCAGCTTTAAATTTTCAATATGAAAAATGAAATTTTAGAAGTACCAGAAGGAAACACTCAGATATGATTATATAACACCACAATGAAAATGTAACAGGAATATGAGCATCTGGGAAAAGTATTTCTAACATGATCTCTTACCAAGTATAACTAACAAAAGAGTTCAGGTTGATATTCATGGGCTAGCAGGTATTAGCAATGTAAGTAGCGTAACAAATAACTTCTGGTCTGTAATTATAGCTAAGCCTATGAACATCTAAATTTATTTTTAAATGTGACATGTATGGGCAAATCAAGTTTATTTGGAAGAAACATTCACTTTTTTCTGGATAATTATGACCCCATAGCATTCACAAATGTGTGTATAGCTGAGCTTACCTGAAGCAATGTGTCCACTGTCCCTGCAAACGGTGGCTCTGCATTTCACAGAGCCACACATTAAAAATCTGTGTGGATTTTTAATTTGCTCTGGATGAGGGATTTCACATCAAAATGACCTGTGTGTCTTTTTGCAGCTATGCCATCATTTTGTTGGAGACTGCCACACGAAGAGACCTGGTCTTGGTAAGAGTCTATTGGACATATTTTCAAGTGAACCATCAAAGAGTCCGCTTCTCCATTGCTTAGCAGTGAACAGTATGTCCTACCCTAGCAGAGAACGATGTTGTGTCTGATTTGATCATATATTTTTTGGAGAGAATAAGGTATATATTGTCTATCTATCTATGTATGTATCTATCTTTGAATAGCATATACTTATGGTTTGAAAAAGTACTGAAAAAATTCCATATGTAAAGTGTTTCTGGGTATTAGGGTGAGTTCCCCCATCCAAGTGTAGGCAGATTGAGTTGAAGGAGAGCAGGACTAAAGATTCTCTCACTGCATCTGGAACACAGGGCTCCTTTGGGATTTGTTTCTTTTGACCATATTCCAATGATAATGATGTTGAGTGTGGATTTTGTTCCCCAGGATGTGAATCCTTAAATAAATTCCTCTTATCCTTAGGTTTTGTTTATTTATTTTAAGAAATTTCCCTCCAGGGTTATGATTTCCAGTAGATCACAAAAATTATACATAGTTTCAACAGAGACCAAAACTGTCATAAAGACATTATCTATAAGAGAAATGGGAGGCGAGTGAGAGTGGGATATGGTTCTTTGACATAACTTTTCATTTCATTATTTAAAATGTAAAACCCTTGGGAGCTGTGTATGTTGACCAACAGTTTTGTGTGCTTCTGAATGCCATTTAACAGATAAATCAGGGATGTGGGAATTTAAACCAGAAGAGACAATATCAACTGATCTTGGTGCTTTTAAAGAGATGCAAAGAGGTACTGCAGGAGAGATGATAGTATATGATGAGAAAATCTGCCTCGACTCTCAGATCAGAGGAATCGTGAAACGACGGTAGTGGAGAATTTATTTTATACCAATAACTACAGTATTTGGGCTCACTATTCCTGTTTCCCCCAATTATATAGTTACTGCCCAGTTAACTGGTTATAGCTTTAAGATATGATTAAGCAAATTAATTTTCAACAACAACCGTGCAGTTTAAGTGTAATCCCACAGGGACTAAAACAAAACAAAACAATGAACTAATACTCTTCGTGGGGATTGGCTCACACTAGTCACCATTTGTCATCAATATCTGAAAGCAGACTTTCTCAGACAAGGGGCAGATGAGCAAGGTCATTTCTGTATTGATCAGTAAACATATATGGAACTTGTCAATGGCAGGGGCTAGGATGACATCACTCTGTCCTCTACAGGAGTGAGGTGAGTGTGTGGAGGGCAGGGACAAGGGGTGTGGCTTGTGAGGGGCAGTGAGGAGTAGAGGGCCTGAGCAGCAGTGCTAGAGTCGGCCAGCCCATGATGGTGAGCACTGGAATGAATGGATGTCTAGGAGGGGCCCACTGGTGGAGATTCTTACACGCCAGGTTGAGAAAGTCATGTTTGATCAGAAAGGAGCACTGACAGCTTTTAAATGGTAGAAATGACATGGCGGAAAGAAGAGAGAGACAGGGATTGGTGGCACAATTGAATTTTCTTTCCTTCATGGTTAATTAATGCACTTAGTAAGGGCTCCAGAGTGGATCATATAAAGGAATGCCTAATGCACAGTGTAATTCCAAATGCTGTTTAACAGATAAATTGATATACTTGCTAACTTGATAGTTAGCATTCCCTATGCCCCTTTTTACCTGTCAGACAGAGGCTAAGGGGTTGAGTCAATCCTCTCAGCTTGTCCCTTTGGGGGCATACAAAACTAGAGCTATTAGGTGGAAGTCACCTATAGATTGTTTATTTGTGCTAGTTTGTTTTCAGATGTGGCAGCTGAGACCTAGAGAGATTGAGAGAGCTATTCAGAGCTCTAGCTCGCTCCCTTACTCCCATTCAGTTCTCTGCTGGAAGGACACAAATTCAGCCCTGGGCTTCCTGTTTCTCTCTCTCCAATTCTACTTCCTTTATAATTTTGTGTGACCTCAATATCCATGAGTACAATGTGCCCAACACCTATCAGTTTTTTGACCTCCATCTTCTCCCTTGATCTTGTCCTTTACCTGTCTCAACTACCCATTTCTATATCACACCTGAGATATCATTATTACCCGACTCTGCATCCCCTCCACAGTATCTATGTCAGTATCTCACTCTTTGACTTCCACCTCCTATTTTTCTAGCAAATTGCCTTTAGTTTTCCAACCTCACCAGTGTATCATTCTGGGACGTCCAATCCATTGACCTGACTGCAATTCACTCCCTCTCATACCCCCCTTTCCTCCTCACCTGCATTAGATTCTATGGTCCATCATTGACATAGATTCCTTTGCCTAAATTCTCTTCTGTTGTCTTATCACAAATTGACAAGTTTTGTATGTTTGGTGGATTGCTATCTCTCACCTCAGGACTATAAACTCCTCGAGGGCAGGACCTTTGTCTGCTTTGCTCCCTGCTATATCCGAGTGCCTAGGACATGATTGACACATGTTAGGTGCTCAGTAAATGTTAGTTGAGTGAATGAATAAATAAATCATTGAAAGTGAGTGTAGCTTTCAGAGTGGTTAAATAATATATATATATATATATTTTTTTATTGGAGTATAAGTTAAATTATATTTTGCTCTAGAGTGTTTGGCACATGCTTCTGTTTTGATTATTTCTAATGCTAAGTTGTTTTTTACTTTTCTTCATTCCTTTTCTCCCCTTCCACAGAAAGAAGAGCCTCATTCTGTGGGGCATCCTTGTGTCTCCCTCTTGAGGAGCTGATTACAGGGAAGACTGAGAATCTCTGTCCTTGCTCTTCAGAGTATGCAGAGGTAAGGGGGTGAGGAGGGACAGGGAACTTGACTCTGAAGCCGTTACATCGACTAACCACGAGCTCATGTTATGTCTTGGAAAGAGATATATCAACAAGAATAGCCTGGGGACTTCCCTGGTGGTGCAGTGGTTGGGAATCCGCCTGCCAGTGCAGGGCACACGGGTTCGAGCCCTGGTCAGGGAAGATCCCACATGCCTCGGAGCAACTAAGCCCGTGCACCACAACTACAGAGCCTGCGCTCTAGGGCCCATGAGCCACAGCTGCTGAGCCCTCGTGCCATGACTACTGAAGCCCGCGTGCCTAGAGCCCGTGCTCTGCAACAAGAGAAGTCACCGCAATGAGAAGCCCGTGCGCTGCAACGAAGAGTAACCCCCGCTCGCCGCAACTAGAGAAAGCCTGTGTACAGCCACGAAGACCCAACACAGCCAAAAATAAATAAATAAATAAATAAAAATAAAAGAATTAGCTTATTAAAAAATAAGTGGTAGTTATTTAAAAAACAAAACAAAACAAGAGTAGCCTGTTTCCTCAAGTAACAGTAACAACTTCTTGGCATTTTTCTGGCTTTTCCAAACCCACCTCCAGGTAAAGACCCAGTAGGCAACTGGAATATGTATCAGGAACTTGAAACAGATGCTCAGATGGAAATAGAAATTTGGGGACCATCACTTTCTTTGCTGTAATGTGACCATAGATAGGGTGAAGCCTCCCAGGGAGAAGACGTGGAGAGAGAAGAGAAGAGAGAGGGCAGAATCCAGGTTGGGAGCCCAGCATTCCTGCAGAGCTCTGGTGCCATAAAACATAATGACTAAGTGACACATGTGATGATGAAAATAAAGCAAGCATGTTCATATGCAGCACACAGATAGCAGATACAGCTATGGAGCCCTAATACCTGTCACTTTGGGATTTACACATGCACATGGGCTTATGATAATTTGTATAATTGATAAGAATTAATTTACCAAAACATGAAATGAGAATTGTGACTTTGAAAGGGTTAGGTGCAGTTCATAGGACAGTGGTGGAGTGGAATGGACCAGCCAGTGATATTACAGAGTTCATTGATCTAGTCCCAGCCATGGTGTTAATTGCCCTCATGAGCTTAAACCCTCAGACCGCTGGCATCTGAGGATCTCTGGGCTTTAGTTTCCTTATTATTATTTTTTGCCCGCCCTGGGCAGCTTGTGAGATTTTATTTCCTATGACCAGGGATTGAACCCAGGCCCTCAGCAGTGAGAACGTGGAGTCCTAACCACTGGACCGCCAGGAAATTCCCTTAGTTTCCTTAGCTTTAAGATAAAAAAGGATGCTACATCAGTGAGTCCAAGGGGCAGACACAGGTTGCATATCAGAACTGGGGATGAGCCCCTAAAAGAGCACGTATCTTGTGTGATATTATCAAATTTCATATTTGTAAAATGAACAAAAATCATATTGATGTAGCAGTTGTAGCTACTGAATGTAAAGCTCAACCAAATCTTCCTGGCTGGTGGGGCTAAGGTTAAAAAAGATAGGGAAACCCAGGAATAGATGATTCCAAATTGTTCATTTCTGTAGTTCTTTTCAGAATATCAGTAAATCAGTGCATGACTGTTCCTCTTGATCATTACAGTTGATTAGGAGGTACAGGAAAGACAACCCATCTTAAAGACCCAATTTGAACAAGTAAAGAAGCTTTTATACAAGATGAATCCCAACAAAGTTGTCCAGTGAATCTGATGATGTCTCTGGTAAGCTTGGGTGATTTCCCAGTCCTCACTAACTGCACCCATTCAGGTATGGATTTACCAGAGCAAGTCTCAGTGGTGCACCCCCTCAGAGCTGGCTTGCTTACTGGATCCCAAGGGGATGATAATTATAAGCCAAGGCCCCCTATGGAAATCCCCCTGCCTTCTAGGAGCTTTCAAAGAGTCAGAGATTAATACACAGGGAGCAAAGTGTTCCCATAAAATAATTTCTCTTTGTGATGGATGCTTAGTTGGAGAAGTACAGGAAACACCCAGAAGTACTTGTGGCAGAAAGGACCCAATACCTAAGGCCTGAAAACCAAAAAATGGACCTCCTGCCTTATTGAAGTACGATGTCAATAATAAAGGCTGATTTAGTTAGTTCATGCATTTCTATTTGACTTGTTTTTCTGGAATGCTCTTTTCTGAAAGCTAATTGCTGAAGCCATGGAAATAACAATTTTACATCTTTGTTTTAAAATCCTGTGTTCTGATTGTATGAATTTTAAAGGGTCAGTTCTCATTTGCACTAGAATTTTGATAACTCTTGAGTCCCTTAAAAAGAGGTTAATGTATGTCTAAGGTTGAAGGGAGAAGACACATCTTTACCTGTAATGCCAAGGAAAGGATTTAATGTCAGCACTGGATTTGGGGCAGCTGTGCATAAGTCTGGCAAGGAAGAGCCCAGCCTAGGGGGAGGTGGAGCTGGAAGAGCAGCCCTACTAGGAAGCTGCAGGGGAGCTGCTCAGGCAGGTAGAGGACTCCAACCCCGGCAGTGGAGTATGGTGTAGGTTTGATGTAGGCATGGCTTAGAGCTTGGGTTCTGGAGTGAGCCAGAGCTGGATTAATGTCCCAGCTCTGCCTTTTTCTAGCTTTATGATCCTTGGGCAAGTGCAAGTCACTTTATGAGCCTCAGTTTCTTTATCTCATAAAATAGGGATTAAAAGCTGTACCTACTTCAGAGGAGTGTCATATTAAATGAGTTAATTAAATGAGTTAATGCATGTAATGCTCTTAGCAAGTGCCTGGTACAATGAAGAGCTCGATAGATATGATAATGATGATGATGATGATGATGATGGTAGACCAGGATCTTTGTTTGAAGGTTCTGCTAAACCAAGCAAGCAAATAGGCAGTTGGGTACCTGGCAGCGAGGGTGACCATTATATACCCAGGCTTAGGTGCCTAGGCAAGGTCCCCCAGCATCCCAACAAATTGTTCCCATTATCTCAAGGACCAAAGTTTTCTATTCTCTGCCCTGTTGGGTGGGCTAGGGTTGCTCAGTATGTGCCAGGCATGGAGGTTCCCCACGTGGTTATTGTAGAAGGCCTGGTTTCCCCTAGCAAGGGACTTCTCAATGCTGGCTGCACGTTACAATCCCTGGGACTTTCACAATAAACTCATGCCTGGACCCCACCTTTCGGATATTCTGCTATAATTATTCAGGGGGAAAATTCAGTCATTAGTATTTTAAAAGCTCACTGGTGGATACTGATTTGTATCCCTGCTTGGAAAACTACTAACTAGCAGTTCAGCAAGTAAACTAAGCATTGTTTTAATGCAATGGAATCAGTAGTAGTAAGATAATTGCCAGACCCATAATTCTTTAATAACCAATTGGAATAATTGGTTCTTCTGTTTGACCACTTCCCAGCATTGACACCTCTGACTCCTTCCTTCTTTCTGAAGCTCTCTCCTCTCTGGATTTCCCTACTTCCTCTCTCCTCTTCACCCCTTGCTGCCCAGCTGGCTTCCTCACAGTCTTTTCAGCAGCTCTGCAACCATCATGCACACCTTGGCTGTTGACAGTTTCCTGGGGTCTACCCTTGGCGTGCACTTTACTTGTTCAGCAACTCTCTGCTTTAGCTCCTGCTCTCAGCTTCCGTTACCTATATGCCAGTGACTTTCAAACCTGGAGTTTTAACCCTCCATCTGTCTTGAGATCCAGGTGTGTTAGTTCCAGACATTGACCTGGGTGTTCTCGGCCATGTGGACTACAGCTGTGTGGCAGTCTTTTTATTTATCCCCAGTTGCCTTGATGGTAGCTCCTAACATTTACTGCTTTCCTTACATTCCTTCCTAATCTCATCTGTCCTCACTCTCAATGGATCACCTTGTTCCACCATCCCGCCTTCCTAATTATGGGCTCTAACGTGTGAAACTGACCCGCGTTCCCCACTTCCAACTGTCACCAAACTTATCCAATAAAGGCCTATCTCTGCCTTGTTTCTTCTTTTTTCAGAGGAAGGCATATGCCTTCTGCTTTCTGAGGCTAACCTCTCCTCTTGGGTTCTGGATCCCATCTTGCTGCCTCCTTTCATTTAGTCATTGAACCAGTACTTATTAATTATTTACTACATGCTGGCATTGTACTAGGCAGGCAATACAGCAATACACAGGACAGACTGATTCTCTGCTCATGAGGAGCTCAGAATCTAGGGAAGGAAGACAGGAAATGTACAAACGAACAAATAGTTATATAATGTGTCAGGTGGTGATAAGTGCTAGGAGAAAAATAAAGCCATGTTAGGAGTGAGAGAGTGACTGCAGTTGCTGTTTTCTATGGTGTGGTCAGCACCCTGAGTGAACTGAGGGACATTGGGGCATGGCGGACAGGAGGCACACAGGCAGGAGCACGCTTGGAGTAGGAGGGACAGCAAGGGGGTCAGTGGAGTGGGACAGTGGGGTAGAGAAGTAGAAGATAAGGTAAAAAGTAAGAGGCAGCAGGAGCAAGGTTAGGCATGAGCTCTCTGGTCCCTCAATGTTGAGGTCGGAGAGAGAGGACAAGCCAGCAAAGGAGACTGAGAAGGAGCAGCTGGAATGAAGGTTAGGTGGTGTTTCAGAAGCCGAGGGAGGAAAGTGTCTCCCGCAGGAGGGAGTGACCAACTGTGTTAAATGTTGCTGCTGCTTGAGTAAGATGAGGTTGGTTCTTTTTTTTTTTTTAATTAGTTTTTAATTTTATTTTTGGCTGCATTGGGTCTTCGTTGCTGTGTGCGGGCTTTCTCTAGTTGCAGCGAGCAGAGCTACTCTTCTTGGCGGTGTGTGGATTTATTGCGGTGGCTTCTCTTGTTGTGGAGCACGGGCTCTAGGTGTGCGGGCTTTAGTAGTTGTAGCTCGCAGGCTCAGTAGTTGTGGCTCGTGGGCTCTAGAGCGCAGGCTCAGTAGTTGTGACCCACAGGTTTAGTTGCTCCACGGCCTGTGGGATCTTCCCGGACCAGGGCTTGAACTCATGTCCCCTGCATTGGCAGGCAGATTCTTAACCACTGCGCCACCAGGGAAGCCCGAGGTTGATTCTTAAATCAACCACTGGATGCGGCAATGTGAAGGTTCCTGGTGGCCTTAACAAGAGAAGTTTTGGTGGAGTTTCGAGGGGAAAAAGCCTTCTTTGGAGAGTATTTAGGGGACAATAGGACAAGAGGAAGTGGAGATCGCAAGTGTAGGCAACTACTTTAAGGAGTTTTGCTCCGAAAAGGTGTAGAGAAATGAGGCCATATCTGAGGCAGTCAATGAGTTTCCTTTTTAAATTAAATTTAGGAGATTTAGTATCTAAAGGAAGGACCTAATAGAAAGGGAAAAAACTGATGGACCTTTGCTCCATGATGATCTCCTCTTTCCACCATACCCTGTACCTCCAGGCTCTCCTTTGGCTTTTGCTCCTTCACCTCAGTTTACTAATATATGCAGTTTTCCTTTTCTTCATGTAGATGAAATTCCAAGAGCTTTGGAAGCAGGCCATCCTGAGTTCAGATTTGGTTTCTTCCTCTGTCTTGGCTATGTGACTCAATCTCTTTGAACCTCTAAATAATCCTAATAACACTAGTGTGAAAATGAAGTGAGATAATGAATATGAGGAACTTAGTGCCTGGCTGTTAGTAGAAGTGCTGCAAATGTTAGTTCTCCTGCAAAAGAGCAAGGTGTGGGGGTGGGGTGGGGGGGAGCAGGGGCTAGGGGTTGGGGGGGGTCTAATCTGAGCTTCCTTATCCTGAAGTAAATTTGTTTTCTGTCCTCTCAGCTGAAGAACTTGTTAAAAAGTAATATATGCTCAGTGATCTCTTTTTACCTGTTATTTGTGCCTCAACCCATCGCAGTATGACACCCACACTCATCATTCTGCAAGGATTGCCCTCACCCAAGGTCATGCCTTATGCCAGAGGTTATTTGACAGTCCTCACTCTAGTTCATGTCTCTAAAGAATTTGAGAAGTTGATCACTCTTTCCTTTTTGTCCCTTGGCTTCTAGGACACTATGCGCTTTTGTTTCTCTTCCCATCTTCTCTGACTCAAGGAAGGTCTAAGACATATGGGTTCAAACCAAGGCATATGAGTATCCTAGAAAGACCAAAATTTGTCCTTTCAGAGCTTTTTTTTTTTTTTAATGTTGTCTGTCTCACAATGTAGCTAAGAAAGAGAGCTCTAGATTTAGACTCCCTGAATTTAAATCTCAGCTCTTTGACTCTTCACCTCTTCCCCATCTGTAAAATGGGGATCTTAATTTTACATCACAGAATGGTTGTGAGGATTCAGTGAGCCAGTCCATGTAATGTACCTGGAGCAAAATAAGTGTTAGTGATGATGTTGATAATGATGATAATGACGATGGTGGCGATGATGATGAAGAGGAGGGGCTGAGCACTAACTATGTAGGTTTGAAGGCTCCCAGGTTCCCACACCCCACGCATTTCAGCTTTGGCCCCCAACCTGCAAACTGTACTCAGCAAAACCCAAACTGCTGTGGTTAATCTGATCTGCCTTCCTTAGAAGGCAGGTAGGGGACTATATTTTATTTTACAGCGTGTCCTTTAGGGCTGTCTCTCCCCTTCCAAGTGGGTTATCTAAGTGTTCCATTTCAATCACATATGGTAAGCCCCTCTAGAGGGGTTTTGGTGAATGTAGTCTTCTCCATCTCGTTGCATTTGCACTGATCTTTTATTAACCAGTGGTGACTGATGCTGCCCTGGATGACCAGTCCCCACAGTCCGTCCCAGTTCTGATGATACCACTGTTTCCTTCGATGGTTCTTCTCTGGTCAACGTCTCTTAAATGCTTTTCACCCCTAAATATTGATGTTTACCACGATGTTATTGTTGGCTTTCATCTGCTTACATAAATTTGGTGCCCTAGACAGTCCAGGTCTGGGCTTCAGGTAGTCCATGCAGCCCTGAAATCACATGCAAGATTGATGCCTTTCCTAGGAGAGGGCGCATGTTTTTTAATTCATGTTCTCAAACGGGGCTCAAAAATGAAGAATCAGGGCTTCCCTGGTGGCGCAGTGGTTGAGAGTCCGCCTGCCGATGCAGGGGATACGGGTTCGTGCCCCGGTCTGGGAGGATCCCACATGCCGCGGAGCGGCTGGGCCCGTGAGCCATGGCCGCTGAGCCTGCGCGTCCGGAGCCTGTGCTCCGCAACGGGAGGGGCCACAACAGTGGGAGGCCCGCGTACCATAAAAAAAAAAAAAAAAAAAAAAAAAAAAAAAAATGAAGAATCAAGCTAATCTGAATGGTTTATTTGTCAGCCTTTGGAGTCCTTGACTATCCTGCTCCATAGACATAGGAGAGTTAGTCTCTTCCTTTCAGTGGAAATGAGTTACTTTCTAAATTACCTGAAATGGCCCCCCTTTGGGCAGAGATAGTCATTACTTCCTGTGTAACCCTTTAAGGCTTCTCCTGGCCAGAGGAAGCCAGGGTTTTATATTCAGCTAGCACACATATGGGATTACTTGTGTGCATTTCTGTTTATCTAATAGGATTATGTGTTACTAGTGTGTGGGGACTGAATTTTATTCATTTTTGTGTCCCCAGTGCCTGTGACATGGTAGCTACTCTGTAAATATTGATTGGAAGCCTGACTACATTTTGTATTCTTCAGTTAACTGCAAATACAAGAAATGACAATATAGCCAGATCATGATGCATTTATAGGTATTTAGCTTATTACCAGGGTAGATTATGAATATGTATGAAAAATGGCCTATTGAGACAGAAATTCCTGAGGGAAATACAAAAATATCACCCTATTTCTTTCACTGAAAGAAATACAAAATTTGATTTTCCCACTATTATTAGACTCCAATAAATATTCATCCTTTATCCCTCCAGGGGGGTCCCAAGCTTCCTGCAAGTGGAATGAGCACTAAATGTGCCCAGTAAATCACTCTGATGGTTTTCACCCTCTAGCCAGAATGGAGATCTTAGTTGGTTTGCTTCTTTTAATGGCCTAAAAATTCAAGTAATGTTAGATTTTTTTTTTATTCCCAAGACTAGAGGAGGCAGGTACAGTTGTTCACGCGCCACCAAACTCCCTGTGAAGAAGATGATAGCCTGCTCTTGGGAACATGATGTTCCACGAACCAGACTCCCCCCACCCCCGCCCCCCCAAAGTTCAAAGTCCCAAAGTTCTCTAACAGTATTCACTGCTGGCACCAACTAAATTGCAAATCCCTGCAAGGTAGCAGCTGAGCCTGCTTAACTCACCCTGAGAGGTCCTGATTCCCATAATAGAGTCTCCAGTTCAGGGAGGCATTGATCTCAGTGACCAAGGTGCTCGGTCAGTAAAGCCCAGTGTGAATGGGATTACAAGCAGAGCTTCCATTCCTCCAAGTAAGTCTTGTTTCTCTGCCCCTAACAGTACCCATGACCCCACTCAACACTGGTCCCGGGAGAGTTCAGGTTAGGGAATGTGCTGGGCTTGGTACAAATCCATTATGGGCAGGCAAACAATACAAACAACACCTTACTACTGAGTGTGGAGGACAGAACAACTGAGAATGCCAATGGTGACAAATGATGCTACAGACATGAGGACTGGGCTTTGTGTGTCCTTTTCCTTGAGGATAATTGACCATTCTAATTCATACCTGAAAACAGGCAGGTTACCGAAACAAGTTGCTGATGACCTAAGAGAAGGCTGACCTTGCCAAGTGCAGAGTTACCTGAGTGCATCCATCTTTTTCAGGTAAATTAACATAGCTGGAGTTAGGGTTTCAACTCAAAAGTCAGAGAGATGAAGCAGTCTACAGTATTATACAATTTGTGTATGACTGTTAGTAGCTAGAGAGTAAGTAATATCTGCAAAAGAAGAAAATGCAGGCATTTGAGTGAAGTGGCAGTGAGTTTACCACTTAGTTAGGCACGTTGTTAATAAGGTACGTTTGCGTGATTTGGTTAAGTCCCTCCAGCCCCACCACTTTTTATTTTTAAATTTAAATCAATTTCTTAGAGCTAAAAGGCATTCAGTTTAGCAAAAACAGTAGGAAATTGATGTAGAAAGGTATACTGCTTCATCTTAGGGAATGTGTTTTAAAGAAGTAAATAGGCCATATCGTTCTTGCCTTCCATAGCGAAGGATACAATGGCCACAGGAGTGATGAGGCAGGCTGAGGTTGCCTGCCTGGGGGCAAGTTTTGATAGTTCAGACAAAAACCTGTAAATTGAAGTTGTAAGCTGTGAGGTTGAAACATTCTAAACGATTTGCACAAGGGCAGTTTGCTGCAGGCACTCAAAGCAGTGAGTCCTAATCTGGGGGTCAAGGGACTTTCCTTGTTTTACTGATGAGAAAGTGAGCCCAGAGTTTAGACACATTCAGAGTTGTGCCCTGGCACTGATGGAGACTCTCTCCTAAGGTGGGGAAAAGGTAGACAAGCCTCTTTCCAACTTTGAGTATTTATCTGAAGAAATGAAAGCCCCACTAGCAACCAAATAAAAGACCTAGAATATAGGTAGGAATCAGGATAACTGGTAAGCAAATTAACCTCGACCTGGGACTTCTCTAAATAAGCTTTGCACAGCTGTCTCAATCTATGTAAATCTCTTGTTATATAAACCCAGTCACTTGATTGGCAGAAACAGGGCAAGGCCAGATGTTAGGGGATGAAGTTCTCATCAAACAAGTCGCCTAGCTTTGAATACACCGATATAGTCTAAGACAAACTAAGCAAAACAAAAACAAAACCCCCAAAACCTCAAACCCAAAACCAAGCAGAAAAACTAACCAAGTATATGAAACAATTAGGAATATTTTCTAAAGCAATTAACTGGCCCATGGGTCCTGGGGTCCCTGGCTTAGAATTCTGAGAGCCTCAAAAAATTGTGCTGAACAAGGAGGTACCATTGCTTAATGGGGTCTTACCAATTATTTTGCCTGATTTAACTTTTCTCTACCTCATTGCCCATTTCCAGTGACATCGTGGGCTTCACTCAGCTTTCCAGAACCAGAATGCCAAATCAGGTAGTGGACTTCCTGAACAAGATGTACACCACCTTTGATGAAGTAATAGGTCAGTATTACGTCTACAAAATGGAGATGATCAGAGATGCATGTGAGTGGTTATGGATGAATGGGTAGTCCCTTAGATATGGAGTGATATTGAATTGCATTGGGAACAAAGCCAGGAATTAACAGAAGCAAATAATTTATGTAAAATTTCTAACTCTCCTAAGTTATAAGATCTTAGGAAGTAAATCTTCTTAGTAGCCTTCATTGGGCCAATGGGTTTTCTCTTAGTGGGCACCCCAAAAATGTCTATTGATTTGATCTGAGAACCATCTTTATTTGATAATAAGGGGAAAAAACTGGTTTTATGCTTTCATTTTTGTGGTCAGACTCTCAGGCACTTAGCTCAATGAGCTCTAACTGCCCATTTATCCATATTGATATTTTCCCTTTCTCCATGGCCAGTGAGGGAAGGATGTGGATCTTGAAATATGAGATGGCAAACATGGAACAATAATTAGATAAAATGATATCAATGATCATTAAAATTTCTAATTTCAACTTTAATTGTATAAATTGAGAAGGGAACCATGGAATTTTTCATTAGCCCCAAGGCAAACTGAAAATAGATTTAGAAAATATTAAAATTCATCTATTCAATGCATAGTTATTGAGAATCCAATATGTGCCAACTCTGTGTTAGCACTAGAGCTCTGGAGGTTATAAGGTTGAACATGACAGACAGGACCTCTACCTGCAGGGAACTTAGAGTCTAGTGATAAACTGAAGGACTGAGACCAGTAACCCTGTTAAGAGGGAATGATGCTTCTCTCATTTTACCTTCATTATGCGACCTCCTAATCATGCAGATCACTGTGTGCTTTACTGCAACTACATAATTCCTTTTCTTTCCATTCATTACTGAAAAATGCTGCATTCTGAGGTTAATGTTGATGGAACTGTTGCGCTCATACAATCCCTGTGTTTCCTTTCATTACTGGAAAACACTGCATTATGAAATTAAAGTTGCTATCATACATGATCATGTAATTAAGTACATTTGCTTTGCATTTCACTTTTTAATCTCGGGTTGGGCTTTTCATCTCTGTGCCTCTAATTCTGAATCAACGAACAGGTGTTTAAACCCAAATATGTTGATTTTTAACTGATCTCAGTTAATGGGTAAATATAGGGTACTAGATTCATAGTGAGCAGGGATGCTTATTTTCAATAATCCTTAGATTTAAAGGATTTTCCTTCATTCACCAAGAGTAAGCTCATTATACAGAAATGTGGATGAGGTCATAATACTATCTCTGATGGCCACTATGGAAAAAAAAAAAAGAAAATTGAAATCATCCTTTGGCTAAATTCGAAGTAAATTTTGCTGGGAGTTGACAAAAAAATGGATTAAGTATTTGGGCATCTAGGGCTTGATTTTATTTTATTTTATTATTTTATTTTTTCAACTTTTAAATGTCTCCAATTTTATTTAAAAACCAAATAGGTATTATATTTTCATAGCCTCAAACTAGACAAATAGGTCTGTGACAGCAGATATCCTTAATTCTAAACTTTTCCCCCAATTTGTAGGGCTTGATTTTAACCAAGGTTCTGCTTTGTTACACTTTAGGGAGTGCTGATTCATTTGTGTTTTGGTCAAGGTTTGATGTGATGTTGAATCTTCATTTTATAATATTATCTGTTTTATTGTTGTTGCACAAGTTGGTTATGTGTCACTGTGGACTTGTATGTTTATCAAATGTATTACCACAGCACCAGACAAGAGTAAATGTCACACAGTAGAATACAGAATGTATATCTGCATAAGAGTGTCGAAAAAATGTTAGTTTTTCTTATATTTTTATTAATAAGGATTGATACATTAATTATTCACCTTTGAGTTTGGCCGATGGAATTATTTGGAATGGTGGTTCTATGTTATCTTATAGCATGTTAGACGTGGAATACTGACAATAAAACCATCATGTATCAAATGCTTAGCCATATGCCGGCCATTGTGCCAAGGGCTTCACATGGATTATTTCAAAATAGTAAATATCCTCACAGCATCCCTGTGACCTAGATGTTATGGTCCCCATTTCCAAGATGAGAATGCCGAGGCTCAGCTACTTGCCCAAGGCCACATAGTAAATGCAGAGCCAGGACCCAAACCCGTCTGATCTAAGAGCTCATGCTGCTGCCTGCTCACTATGTTGCTTCTCACAGATGGGAGAGAATTTAGGGATTACTCTAACCAAGGAGCTGGAGGCCCAAGGACTTGGTCAAGGTCCCCTTGTTAGTGGCAGATTTGGACCTGGGCTCACATCCTTTCTGCTTATGGTAAAATAGAAGAATTGGGCCTTCGGGGGCATCCATGTCTTTCCCTTTATCAATGTGCTAAACCCTGGAGTCACCCTTCACTCTTCCTGACCTTCTCCTCTTATATCCAGTTGGCCAGCAAATACTGTTGATCCTTCTACCACAGTGTCTTACATGTGGTAGAGCTCATGAGATAGAATGGTTATGAGTCAGGCTCTGCCGTCAGATTCCAGCTGGGTCAAATCTCAGCTCTGCCTTCCGGGTGATTTGGGGCAAATTAATTAATCTCTCTATGCTTCCATCTTTTCATTTGCAAAATGGTGATAATAACATGACCCACCTTATGAGATTGTTTTGAGGATTAAAAGTGTATGAAGAGAAGCCAGGCCCTGCCTCAGGCAGCAGGAGAAACTTAGCTCTAGTCCCTAAATATTTCCCATTAAAAGCAAAATATCTTTGTGTGTTGAACAAAGGAATTTCAAGTAATTGATTGGTATTGTTTTGTTCTGAAGTCCAGGATAGTCTTTCAGCCTGTAAGTCCCCTTTTTAATGCCATTCTAATTCCTAATGTTTGAGTATTTTCCAAGTTATATGCGTGTGTGTATTTTATTTTAAAGTGTGCCCAAATGCAAATAAAGCAGGGACCATGAATTATAAAAAAAAATACAAAACAAAGAAGCACACACACATACAAAGTGTATGGAGTACTTCTGATGCCTGGTGCAGCATATGCCCTCATAAACGTTATTATTCACACAACCTTTCCCTTTCTCAGCTTTAGCCCTGGTCCAGACCTTCATCTTCCCACATATGGACAAAAAACAGTCCCCTAACTAGTCTCCTTGCCTCTGCCTTTTGCACGATTATGAGGTGAAACTTTACTTTGCATAGCTTGTTCTTTTGTTTAAGAACTTCATTGCCCACAACATCATGTCCACATTCTCTAGGCTTGCAGACAGTGCCCCACATAACTGCTGCTTCAGACACTGCTGTGAGTTTTGCCAGCTGTACAGTTTGATAGAACAGTCCCCTCAAGACTGCCCTCACTTCAGACAACAGCCACAAGTTTGGTGGTCCTAGGATTATCCTCACTTCAGAGCAGCTGGCTACAAATTTGGGGGTCCCCACAACCACCCTTGGGTTTGATAATTTGCTAGAATGACTTACAGAACTCAAGAGTGCTATACTTATTATTACAGTTTTATTATAGCGAAAGGATACATATTAAAATCAGCCAAGGGAAGAGACACCTAGAGCAGAGTCCAGGAGGGGTCCACTCATTCTCTTCCTGTGGAGTCACAAATAGCATCACATCTTCCCAGTCACCAAGTATGACAATACACCCTAAGTATTGCCCACCAGGGAAGCTCACTTGAGCCTGTGGTGTCCAGAGTCTTTAACTGGGGCTCGATCACATACTGCTCACGTGGCTGACCTTTAGTCTCCAGCTATTTCAGGTCAGGCTGATACCTCAGCCTGACTACAGGCTGATACTGTGTGGCCCTGAGAACCTATTAAAAACCACATTGTTAGACTGTTGGTAGCCAGAGTTCCCCAGCAACAAAGACCCTCCGGGATGTTCCAGAGGCCTAGAGCTCAACTCCTAGTAGCTAAGGGCATAGGCCAGACTTCTCTTTTGGTAAGGTTAATTCTTCACTAAACAGCCTTATTTTCCATTGCTCTTCTATAGGACATCACCTGCCAAAAAAGGCAACACCCAAACCATCCCATGGATTCATGCAGTTTTTAAAAAAATCTGTAATATTTCTTCCTTTACTTCTAGGATGCTTAAATGTTATGCTTTTCATGAGGTTCAGCTCAAGTCTTGCCCCCTAAAACTTTATTTGTTTGTCCCAAGTTTTTCTAACTAGTTGAATATTTGCCTTGTGTGACCCTGTGAGGTGGCTGTATTTATAGACTTCCCCGAGCCTTATATGTCTCTGTAGCCTAGGTGTCCACCACAAAGTAACTGCCCAGAAAATCCTTATTAATAATGATGGCAATTTTCCTAGTGTCTAAGGAATTCAATAAATCTCTGTTGAAATGATCTGAGCTAAGTTTTCCCTTGATTGTAAATTAGGCCCCTTTGTTAGCTGTATCTCATTCTTTCTGATTACTTGGGCTGTAATTTAGATAAGTTGCTACCTAAATGAGTCATTAGACCCTAAGACAATCAAATTCATACTGAGATTCAGAATGTTTGCGAGTGAAAAAAAAGTAGTGGATTGACATTTGTGCACCTTAATGTTTCCCACAAATCAAAATGACCTAAAACATTTCCCAGAAACCAGAACTCAGTGCTAGACTCTTTTGGCAGTTATTTTTACTGTGGTCTATTTCCTGTGACCCCTGGTGGCTTACAACCTGGAAGAGATGGGCAAACCCCATCCAGTGAGCTCTTTTGAAAAATAATTGATGCCTTAAATACCAGTGCTTTGAATTTAGTGTCCTAAGATCCCAGGATTCAGCACTTAGGGAGGAGCACTGTCTGCAGTGTAGACATATGGGTTTTTGTTGCTGCTGGGTAGATAAACAAGTAAAAAATGTCTTTAGCAAAATGTCTGAATTACTGGCTTCATTCAGATGTGGCCTTGATATGTATTTTATTTAGACCATGCCTCAATCGTCATGACAGTAATGTTCCATTGTGTGTGTGTGTTTGTGTGTGTGCATGCATGCCTACTGGATGGTGTCTAGAAGCAGCCCCTTCAGCATTCAGGCAGAAATGGAGTGAGGGTGCAGAGCAGAGCGTGTTTGCCTACCTATTTAAACAACGATGTCAGAAAAGGTTGAAAACATCATTCAGCATCACCTCTTTGATTAAAATCCCAAACAATCAGTTATTATCTCCAGCAGAACAGAGCAGACATATGTTCAAGGTCAGTGTCTAAGTTCTCATTCTGTATTTTATCAATGCCCATTACCATTCTACCATGTTCGGATCCTGCTCACTCTGCTGTGTCAACCTTCTCCCCTCCAACTTCTCCAGCCTCGTACCTTGCAGGAACTTCTAACACCCTGGATCCGCACTCTGGGGAACCACTTACAGATTATACTGTTTCAAGCTTCTGAGATTTTGTCACATTTCTCTAAATAAGGTCAGCTTTTTAAAGACAGGTCATTCATCTTTGAGCCAGGAAATCCACTTTGTTTACACTGAGCAGAGGACTTGACCTTTATGAGTTTTCCATATCTTTGAAAGCCCTACTGACTGTTCCAAGCTACTGGGCTGCTACTCCATAAGTATCCCTCTCACTGCATAAATGGTCTTGTGGAAGTCAAAGAATTAACATTTGATATATCATTTCATTATTTCTTGTGGCCCTCAGTGACTTTGGCCCAGAGTCCCTATTCTTGGTGTGACAGGTAGATATAAGAAAATGACTCAAACATGGCTGCTTGCCTCAAGCTGTTTCTTTTGTCTGTCTTGAAACTGGGTGTGAGAGAACAAGGCTTTTTCAAAAAGACAAGGAAAGCAATGCTACTTGAACATAAAAGCATTGACCAACAGCTGCCAAGAGGCAATCTGTTCACATTGTAGACCAGAAAGATTTGTTGGATTGGTTCATGTCCAAATCACCCAAGCTTGGTGACTTTGGCTCTCAAAGACCCATTCCTGGAAGTTTTCCTGGACCCCATGCCCTACATGAACTTTTCAAACTGCAAGGGTAAGTCTAGGAAGGTCTAGGTAAAGGTTTGGGATAGCAAGGCCCTGCTAGCAGCCTTAAAAATCATAGTCTGCTTCACTGAGTTCACTTAAGGGTGCCATTGTTTTTAGACATGGTGGTATCTGGGGTGCCTAAGGCCAATGGGATCCTCCACTCTGGGAAAGTAGCAAGCACAGCCCTGGACCTGGTTGCAAGACCTTTGAGATTACACATAAGCCCAATGTCCAGCTGAAAATCTGTGCTGGGATCCACTCAGGTGAGGCAAGACAGGATGGTCGAAGGGCCTACCCTGTGCTTCTCCCCATATCCCATGATGCATCAGTTTTCAGGGGAGACAGTGTGACCCTATCTATGCAGGCAAAAAAAAGAGTGAATATTCAAACTTCATGGCTGCAATTTTAACATTTGGGCAAACATTTCCACTGGAAATGAAAGCAAGGAAAAGAAATGAACATTTATTAAACATCATTTATTATGTGTCAGGTTTGATGCTAGGTAGTCATACATACGATCTCATTTGACCCAAGATTAAAGATTATTACTATTATTTGCTTTATACTTTTTTTTTATTGAGGTAAACATATAGATAGTAAAGTGCACTAATAGTAATTTCACAGTCTGGTGAATTTTTATCTGTCGTGGAACCAGCACTCACATGATGGTAGAGTTCTAGCACGTAAGACTCAATCACACCGCCCCAGCCCTCCTTCCCTGTACCTGTCAATACCACTGACCCCTGCTAGAGGTAACCACTCATCTGACTTTTATCTCCGTAGATTCATTTTGCCGGTATTTGAATTTATGTATTCTTTTGTTCCAAATGCATGTATTTCCCATCTCCTATGTGTTGTTGCATGTAGCTGTTAAAGACTATTTTTAGAGGAAATCAAATATCCTTAAGGCCACAGGGAAACATTTTATATCATCATAGTGATTTGATTGATCTTGTCTACTGGGGAAATCAACAAGATTTATTGCTTAGAGGAAGCCAAATAGTGCTTGTGTATTTACATACATAGTACATAAAAAGACACCAAGTATTGCATGTGAAGAGAAGTTATATAAATCTTGGTCAGTCAAACTGTAATTATATTCATTTATTCCAGGTTCTAGTTATTTAGAGAGGTGAGTCTTCCCACACCCTAATTTTAAAAATGAGAATACATGCATCTGGAACAAAATTTAAAGCATACAACACAAAGACTTGTATGTAAATATCAGCAACAGCATTATTCATAGTACCCCCAAACTGGAATCAACCCAGTGTCCATCACCTGGTGAATGGATAATTGTGCTATATCTATACTATGAATTATTACTCAGCAATAAAAAGGAATGAAATATTAATACATGCAATAACATGGATGAATTTTTTTGATGAATTTTCAAAATATACTAAGCATAAAGGTCAAATGCTCCACACTGTATAATTTCATTTGTATGACATTCTAGAAAACACAAATCAGTCATGACAGAGAGCAGATGAGTGATTGACTGGGGCCCTGGTGGAGGAGGGGATTGACTGAAGGAGCAAAAGGGAATTTTTAGGGTGCTAGAACTGTTGTACATCTTGATCGAATGGTTACATGATTATATTATTAAATACGTTACCCAAATTCATTAAACTTAAAAATGGGTGAATTTTAGTGTATGTAAATTATACCTCAATAAAGTTGAAAAAAATTCTAAGTGTGCAAAAGGGTATGAACAGTGAAAAGTAATTCTCCCCCCTCACACCTGTCTTTTTGCCCTTTTGTCCCATAGTCTATGTGTTCTACCCACCCCCAACCCTGTTTAGCTTTCGCAGAGTTTCTTTAGATTTACATAATGGGCAGTTTAATAGTTTGAAAATTAGGCTAAGAATGTTGGAATTCAGTTGTCAAATTTTGATAACTAATATCATAAAAAGATTCCCAGTATTATTTGACTGTACGCTCAGAAGAGTTCGCTCAGTTTCTTGGTGCCCCTTGCTGAATGCTTGCTATGGACCAACTACTTTGCAAGGCTTCTCATTCTATTCTCATCACAACCTTCTGAATGTATATTAACTGCCTTGTTTGATAAATGAGGAAACCAAAGATTAGAAATATTAGGTAACAAGGTTGACCGCTAGTAAGTGCACAAGTCACCCAGCTAGTAAGTAGCAGAGCTGGGGTTCAAATGTAGGTGTGTACCAGGTGAACACAGGGTCCCTGATCCATAATGCACTGAGCTATATTGCTGTCTTGATTGGGAAGGGAGGCTCGGAGGGAGGACCACTCTGTCAACAGAGCAGCCAGTGTGAGCTCCCTTCTAATCCTGGAATTGTTTTAGCCCCAAACTTAGACCAGCCTGTGTCCTTTACTTGACTCTTTGATTAGTACTAGTTCTCAAAACAGGAGTATTCTTTTTTCAGGTGGAAAAAACAGGAATATTCTTATTGTATGAAATTCTTTGGGGCCTGAGCTGTTTTCATCTTTGTTTCTTATTCAATGCAAAGTAATTCTACTGCGAAAGATAAAGGTCTTCCTTATGTATGCAATGCCTTTTTCAGTTCACATCAAAACTTTATCAAATTTAATTTCCTCATCGCTCTGTATCAGGAATAGGGGAGAGCTCAGTAGTGAAAAAGACTTTCTGTTCCGAGGAGCACCTTCTCCTTAAAATAGTATCCTCAGGGGACACAGGCAGCCAGACATGCTTACATTGGCCAAATAGTCAGCTGCAAGAGTTTTTTTTTTTTTTTTTTTGAAGAATTTAGTTATTTTATTTTTTTATACAGCAAGTTCTTATTAGTTATCCATTTTATACATATTAATGTATATATGTCAATCCCAAAGTTTAGCAAAACAAATAAATCTTCTGAGCCCTATGGGTCGTACCTGGTCTATTGTTTTTTTTTTAAAATGTTTTTCTTTTTTTAAAAAAAATAATTAATTAATTTATTTATGGCTGTGTTCGGTCTTCGTTTCTGTGCGAGGGCTTTCTCTAGTTGTGGCAAGCGGGGGCCACTCTTCATCGCCTTGCGTGGGCCTCTCACTATCGTGGACTCTCTTGTTGCAGAGCACAGGCTCCAGACGCACAGGCTCAGTAATTGTGGCTCACGGGCGCAGTTGCTCCGCGGCATGTGGGATCTTCCCAGACCGGGGCTCGAAGCCGTGTCCCCTGCATTGGCAGGCAGATTCTCAACCACTGCGCCACCAGGGAAGCCCTGCTCTATTGTTTTAATCTCTCTTCAGTTGTCTTCTGGCAAAGACAAGGTCAGATATTGGCACAGTTTCGGAAATGACTTCAACTTGTAAAGAAAAAGGAAGGAATAGAATGAGACTGCTATGAACAAAAACATTCCAGTGCTCTTTGAAATTCTCTTGTGTTGTGATAAGCTACACTCCCCGCTGCACTCTTCAGGCAGTGGTCTGGCCTGACTCCTAAAGCAAGGTGCTACAATACAAACTCCAGGAAATTCGTGTCAAAATTTCTATAGCTAGTTGAACATCCATTCTGAATGGGCTTTTGTTCATCAGTGGGTGTGTGGGATGAGCAGACAGCTGGAGAATTTTCTAAATGTAAAGTTAAATCTGTGCTGTCAAAGGGTGCCAGCAGCCCCGTATTGTTGAGATTAGGGTTCCTCCAGCCTCTCCAGCTTCCATGCTTCGTGAGCTGGGGACAGTGTCACAGTCACTGTTGTATACCCAGTGCCTTAGCCCTCTGCCCCCCACACAGAAGGTGCCTAATAATAAAGCAGTCCTGGAACACACGACAGAGCCATCTAACCCAGCTTGGTGCCTGAGTGGAAGAGTCCCCCTCTAGGGACCAGGCAGGAAAGGAAAGTGGCAAGGTGAGGCTAGGACAGTCTGGAGGGCATTTGCCCATTTTTAATGAGGCAGCAACCACTCAGCTCATCTGATGGATGCCACATGGTCCCAGTGTTTCCGGATTTCAAGTTTTCAAGAGAATTCAGAAGTCTAGATTTTCATGTGGAACTTCCTGAATTTTATAACACTATTTAGGCAAAATATTTGTCTGCTGGGCAGGTTGGACCTACAGACTGCCAGTTTGGACCCCTTTTCTAAGCATTTAAAGGATCTAAAGATTTATTTTGGTAAAGACCAAAAACTTTGTTTCATGGAATAACTTAAAAAGTAAGTTTTAGTCACATTTTCCCCAAATGGTAGTGCTTTGACTAAAACTGAGGCTTGGTACTAGCTACTCACAAACTGGTGTGACCCCAGTTGTCTAACTTATGCATTTTCCTCAGTGTCCCCTCCTTCCTCTTCATTCTCTTCCTTCTCCTCAGTGGGACAATGAACTCTGAGGTGCTCTGAGACCCCTAGGCTCTAGTTCCACCCTGGAAATGTGATTGGAGACCCGGGATCCATTTCAGGGCCAGCTTGGCCCCCGTGACATCTTTTTCCTGCTCCATCAGCCTTCCCCTCTCTACTGGCTCCTCCGTATCAGCATTTAAACATGCTTGTGTCTCTCTAAACTTAAAACAAAGCAGAAAAAGCCTCTGTCAACCTACATTTCTATCCAGCTACTGTCCAATCTCTCTGTGCCCGTTCACTATCAATCTTCTTGAAGGATTGCCTGTGCCTGCTGCCTTCACATCCTTCCTCTGCTGGCCCCTGCAATTTGGCATCCATCCCCATCACATCTCTGAAATGAATTTTGCCAAAGTCAGCAGGGACCTCCAGTAATATTTCCCAATCCTCCTTGTCTTGACCTTTCAGCAGCATTTAACTTTAACTTTTTTTTTTTTTTTTTTTTTTGCGGTACGCGGGCCTCTCATTGCTGTGGCCTCTCCCGTTGCGGAGCACAGGCTCCGGACGCACAGGTTCAGCGGCCATGGCTCACGGGCCCAGCCGCTCCGCGGCATGTGGGATCCTCCCGGACGGGGGCACGCACCCGCGTCCCCTGCATCGGCAGGTGGACTCTCAACCACTGCGCCACCAGGGAAGCCCTAACTTTTTGTTGTTGTTGTTGACGGCTGCTATATAACTTTTATTTCTGGAAGGTAAAGTAGATACAGAAATATACAAAAGAAAAAACCCACAATAATATAAATTTTTACACTATTAATTTTTACACTCCTCCTATAATAGAAGTCTATTCATGAACTCATTCCACTGAGGTACGCCCAGGACACTCCCCTTCTAAGGAGTGTTTTAGTTTAAAAGAGGATCGATCCCATGAACAAGGCAATGGAATTAATTGTATTAAAGTAATTGAAATTAATTCAGACATGGTTACATCTGGGACAGAAGGTGAGACTCACTTAAGGTGAGAGAGGTTTTCAGTCTGCCAGTCCTTGACTCCATCCATGGGGGCGATGAGCCCGGGAAAGGGACATGGCTGTCTCTCCTTCCACCAGAGAAATAGTGTGAGATGCATGTGCATTATTTGTGGGCAGTTCCCTCCAGACATTGTCCAAATAGTTTCTGTGGTATTTTTGTGTATTGAAAATATGAAATATGTTCAAAGGGAGTACCATGGTAACCCACATAGAAAAGCCCAAGAAAAAGCAACTCACTCCTGTGGCTTAACTCTGAAATTCGTTTTGCACAGAGCCCTGCCTGCAAGAGAGTTTCTCTATTGAAATGAATCACGATTAATTCAGTTGGATTGGATCAGCAAATACAGGCAGATAATGTTTCTTTTGAGAGTGTATCAAAGTGAATCTAGAGGGAAAGCTTCCAAAGTCCAGTTTCCATGTCAATGAGAGGCCGAGGCTCTGACCCCTGGGCTGGGAGGGTGTTATTGATCCACATTTGGTGGAAGGGCACTAATTTTTCACGAGGGGATACTGCTGCTTAGTAACTGTCCAAAAAAGAAGATGTCAGTCCCCAGACTTACTGGGTCATCATCCTCTTTTATCTCTGCTGGAAGGGCCTGGTAGCTGCAGAACCCAAGTCTGACTCGCCCCTCCGGGTTGGCAGCACACGTGGGATTCGTTAGCTATAGCAGCATCAGTGAGTGTATGCGGGTGACCGTGACTCATTAGTCAGCCAGTGTGTAGTGGTGCCTGTGAAGCAGTCACCTCTGCCCTGAATGCTGGGCGAGCTCTCAGCAATGTGGGGGAGCCAATTAAAGAGCAGTCTCTTGGGGATACCAGCCCCCGGGGATGCCAGCCCCCAGGGACCCCAGGGTTTCCTGAGCAGGCTGAAAATGTGCTCTGTCATGTCCAATGAGTTGGCCAGTCTATCACAGGATGACTGCCTTTCTGGCTGAGTTGGCTGTTTCTTCCCTAATTAAATGCTTGTGGAAAAGAGGAGGGTAGGGAATGGTCACATATTGACCAGAAGGGAAGAAGTTTGCTGCATTCCCAAAGAGGTCTGTGGCACTGCTGTCCCCATTCAAGAACCAGAGAGAAACTTTTAATTCCCAGAGTTGTTAACAGCAAACCTCTCTATAACTCAGCTTAAAGTAATTTCCTTGTTACACTTGGTTTTTTACTCTTTCTAGCCATGTAGCCTGTCACAGTCTTCCCATGAAATATAAAGAAGTCCTGAGTTTTGTAATTTTTGTGGCTTCTTGGGCCAATGGGAAGGGAGACATCTACTCCCTTCAGACCTTCTGAAATCACAGAGGATTAAAACTGTACGTAATCATTTGGTCTCTCTCTCACTCTTTCTTGATCTCACACTCTCTTGCTGTCTCTCTTTCTCTCTCTTTTTCCTTTTCCCGAGTGAGTAGAGGTCCCTGCAGGCTTGTACATGCATCCAGAAGGAGAGAGTGCTGAGTCAAGTGCCAGTGAGGGTCCATGTTGTATAGCTTGGGTGGCAGATGTCAGCTTCATTAAACATGTTAGGGCTGGTTTCCAACAAAATTTTGAGATTGGCAAATGCGTTCCCTAAGACCCTTTTCTCTCCTTTCTACATCTGCTTCCATCCTTAACGTGGCCTCTGTTCCCACTCCCTCCGCACTGTGTGCTTTTGCCCCCTACTCATGGCCCCTCTGTTATTCCAGAGTTCTAGATCAGGTCCTCCTCCAAGCTTCCAGTCAAACCCAGCTGTCCTGTGGGGCCTCAGTAGTGACTCGCTTATTGATAATTGAATAAGTTATCTTGCTGAGATATTATATTTGGGTGGGAAAGGTGATCTTTTGCATTTTAATAGGTATTGAAATTGTTTTATCTCCTAGAAGTAAGTTACAGTGAGAACCCAGTGTGGGAGCAAGCCCATAGAAGGGGATTTTTGTGTGTCTGTGACTTGGTAGACTTTATTTTTTTAATTTAATTTTTATTTTATATTGGGGTATAGTTGATTTACAATGTTGTGTTAGTTTCAGGTGTACAGAAAAGTGATTCAGTTATACATATACATATATCCATTCTTTTTCAGAGTCTTTTCTGGATTCTGTAATAGGTTATTACAGAATATTAAGTAGAGTTCCTTGTGCTATATGGTAGGTCCTTGTTGATTATCTATTTTATATATAGTAGTGTGTATATGTTAATCTCAAACTAATTTATCCCTCCCCCCCTTTCCCCTTTGGTAAACATAAGTTTGTTTTCAGAGTCTATGAGTCCATTCCTGTTTGGTATATAAGTTCATTTATATCATTAAAAAAAATTAGATGCCATATATGGGTGATATCATATGATATTTATCTTTTTCTCTCTGACTTACTTCACTTAATATGATAATCTCTAGGTCTATCCATGTTGCTGCAAATGGCATTATTTTATTCTCTTTTATGGCTGAGTAATACTCCATTATATATACATACCACACCTTCTTTATCCATTCTTCTGTCGATAGACATTTAGGTTGCTTCCATGTCTTGGCTATTGTAAATAGTACTATAATGAACATTGGGGTGCATGTATCTTTTCGAATTATGATTTTCTCCAGATATATGCCCAGGAGTGGGATTGCTGGATCATATGGTAATTCTATTTTTAGTTTTTTGAGGAACCTCCATATCATTCTCCATAGTGACTATACCAATTTACATTCCTACCAATGGTGTAGGAGGGTTTCCTTTTCTCCACACCCTCTCCAGCATTTATTGTTTGTAGACTTTTTGATGATTGCCATTCTGACTGGTGTGAGGTAATACCTCATTGTAGGTTTGACTTTCATTTCTCTAATAATTAGCGATGTTGAGCATCTGTTCACGTGCTTTTTGGCCATCTGTATGTCTTCTTTGGAGAAATGTCTATTTAGATCTTCTGCCCATTTTTTGATTGGGTTGTTTGTTTGTTTTTGATATTGAGCTGCATGAGCTGTTTGTATATTTTGGAGATTAATCTCTCGTCAGTCACTTTGTTTGCAAATATTTTCTCCCATTCTGTGGGATGTCTTTTCATTTTGTTTATGGTTTCCTTTGCTGTGCAGAAGCTTTTAGCAATCCTCAATACCTTCTGAAGAGGAAAGTATTTGTTAACATGAAGAACTGTGTGCCCTTTTAAACAGGACTCAATTTCCTTTCAGTCTTAGTTCAGGCTGCAGAAAGAACACAGGAAGCTTTTAGAGGTCAGTTTTCCTTTTGCTATATCAAGAGTTGCTTTCCGTCTTTTGGTTCAGGCTGGTAGAAGCTTCTTGCCACAGGTATTAAATACTTTCCAATTTCCTCTACGTTTCAATCAGGTGGTTTGGATGAGGAGGAGGACTCTGAGGGAAGACAGCCATCCACATCCAAGGTCCTCTCGGAACCACCCACATTATCTTCAGGGAGAGAACTCAGTCCCTCTTTCACCGTCTGGTGCCCATGACTTGCACTATGTTTACTTCCCACCCACTTCCTCGCCCCCACCACCATCTCATTTCATCCCTTACAGCTTGCCAGACTTATCCTCTTAACATCCAGTTCTAATCTAATTGCCTCCCAGCTCAGAAAAACTTCCCTGGCTCTCTGTCCAAATTGAGTGCAGACACTTCACTCTGGCCTCTCAGACACCCCATGGTCATAACGTTGGCACCTGTCACTCATGCTGCATTTGCTAAGTGCCAACTACACTCGTTCTAAGCACTTTACACACATTAATCCATTTCATTCTCACAACCCTATGTAGCAGGCACTATTATTGTCCTCATTTTACAGCTGAAGAAACTGAGCTACAAGGAAGTTTTACCTAAGGTCACAAATCTAGCAAGAGGCAGAATGGGGATTTGAGCGCATGCGTGTGGCGCTGGGAGTGTATGGCCTTTAATGCCACAGTTCCTGCTTCTCTAAGGTGGGCCCCACATTCCTCTCCACCTTCTTTTTCCAATGCTTGCTCCTCGTGCATCCCAGGGAACTGAATGGCTTCTTGTTTCCAAAACACCTTGACTGCTTCTTGGGATTCACGCCCTTGCCTCTGCTCTCCCCTTTGTTCACCATGCTTTCCCCAGCTGTGCTGGCTCCATTTCCCAAACACTAGCCCCTCCGTGAAACCTGATGAAACCACTCCCTTCTTTGAACCTGTCATGGTTACTTCTTTCAGTCACCTCACCAAATTGTCACTTGTATATTTACTTAGTTGTTCTTTATCTAGATTGAAGACGTGTGAAGAGCAAGGATTGTGTCTTAATCATCTTGATGCATCCGGTGCCCTGTGGTCTTTTAAAAGATGATTTTTGTACTGAATACATATTTACTAAGACAATTTTGAACTGTGTAATTTGTGACTGGCAGCTCATCCTGGGTGATTATTTCGTCTGTTTGTAAAGTATGTTATGTTTCTTATGTGTATGATGTGCTGCTTGTCTTTCCACATTGCGGTGCACATTAGCTCACCTTATTTCTTGGGATTGGACAACTTCTAACTGCCAATCTGTCTACCGATTTGGCTTTCACTTAGTGAAAGAGGCAGAAGTAGATGTCCTGAACTCCTGTTTTCATGTCCCCTTGGGACACAAGTTTGGCTTTTGTCCTGAGGTCTGGTAGCAGGGACAAATGTCTGGAGTGCTATAGCTGGGAGTGCTGACATCATGGGGACAGAGGTCTGGAGGTACCAGCAGTGCTAGCTGGTAACACCAACAACCAAAGGCTAGGCTGTAGAGGGGTTGGGTCATGTCTGCCCAATGCCTGCCCAGGTCAGACAGGGCACTGGGATGGCTGTGCTGGTTACAAAGCTGAGCTGAGAAGATTCAGCAAATAAAATGGCTGGAAGTGATCAAGTGATTCCATCTCTGGACTTCCATCAAGGTATCTGTGAATTTTTTTTCTGAAAAAATGTTTTCCCTGTAAAACTATACTTATTTTATTTTATTTTTTTAAACATCTTTATTGGAGTATAATTGCTTTACAATGGTGTGTTAGTTTCTGCTTTGTAACAAAGTGAATCAGCTATACATATACATATATCCCCATATCTCTTCCCTCTTGTATCTCCCTCTCTTCCACCCTCCCTATCCAACCCCTCTAGGTGGTCACAAAGCACCGAGCTGATCTCCCTGTGCTGTGCGGCTGCTTCCCACTAGCTATCTATTTTACATTTGGTAGTGTATATAAGTCCATGCCATTCTCTCATTTCATCCCAGCTTACCCTTCCCCCTCCCCGTGTCCTCAAGTCCATTCTCTACATCTGCTTCTTTATTCCTGTCCTGCCCCCTAGGTCTTCAGAACCTTTTTTGTTTTTTTAGATTCCATATATATGTGTTAGCATATGGTATTTGTTTTTCTCTTTCTGACTTACTTCACTCTGTATGACAGACTCTAAGTCCATCCACCTCACTACAAATAACTCAGTTTCGTAAAACTATGCTTATTAAATATGCTTAATTTGTTCCCTAATCTTTTATTAATCAAAAGTCATATGTAGCTGCCAACTACAGGCTGTGATTAGCAGGAGCAAACCCCATCACCACATGGAGTTGGGATAACCCCAGCCAATGGCATAGGCACTTTAATTAGCCAATGTGGATTTATTTAGAAGAAAGTACCATTTTTGTCAAGTTTTGAGAAATAATGAAATAGTTCTGACCACTTACTTATTAACCACTGGTCAAAGTGGATAGAGGGCTTGCCAAAGTTTGGAGGGCCTGTCCCAAGTCAAAATCAAATGGACTTCTTGGCTGTGTTCTGCCTTCACCAAGGTTTATGCCTTGTCTGTCTGAATGTGTGAGTATTGGAGCGTTGGCATCTGGCAGATGTTCTGTGGGTCCATTCAGATCCCTTGCTGTATATTAGCATGTAGCCAGGACCTAAGGAAACTCCTGAAGGGGGACTTAGTAGAATTCTTAGTCGATTGAGAGCACAGTGCAGCTTCCCCTGTGAAGGGATGTGAGTCGATCCTCTGTCAGGGGTAATCAGTTGACATCTGAGAATGGCAGGAAGCCTACAGTCTGCTGTCTTGTGTGAGGTTGGTGAAGGACCTTGTGATGGTACCATTTGCTGATTGCATATCAGCCTCTGGGGAAAAATGAAGGTGTCAGAAGCAGGTACTCAGAGCTGACTGTCATAGGCTGGGATCCTTAAGATTTTGGGAAGGGGGAAAAGGGTGGTGATCATGCATTAGGAATCTTAATAAAAGTTTTGGAATTCTTCCCAGGGGGCAAGATGCATGTATGTGTGAATGCACGCACACACACACACATTTGCATATATTTTTATGGAGTTTCGTCACGAATTCCAGTTTAAGAACCCATTATGTAGGATATACTTTCTAGAGTTGTATAGATTCTTGTTAGCTTTCAGAGAGCAGAAATGTTTTGTAATATTCTCCATTCAGCTAAAATAGGTAATTTCTTTTTACTTTTAAATAGAGTTTATTTTTTAGAGCAGTTTTAGGATCACAGCAAAATTGAATGGAAGGTACAGAGATTTCCCATATACCCCACCCCCGCACATGCAAACATTATCCCCATTATCAACACCCATCACCAGAGTGATATATCTGTTACATTTGATGAATCTACTTTGACACATTATTATCACCCAGAGTCCATAGTGTTCACTCTTAGGGTGAAATCTTGCTGTTGTATATTCTATAGATCATATATTGTATATTGCTAGATTGTATGGTAAAAGTATGTTTAGTTATGTAAGAAACCCCCAAACCATCTTGCAAAGTAGCTGTACCATTTTGCATTCCCACCAGCAAAGAATGAGAGTTCCTTTTGCCCAACATCCTTGTCAGTATTTTGTGTTGTTACTGTTTTGGATTTTGGCCATTCTAATAGGTGTGTAGTGGTATCTTGTTTTAATTTACATTTCCCTAAAGGCATATGATGTGGAGCATCTTTTCTTATGCTTATTTGCCATCTGTATATCTTCTTTTTTTCAAAGAACATATTTATTAAACTTGATTTCAGAAAAATAACAAAGTTGTAAGCAGCAACAACCTTGCATTCTTTTTTTAAAAAAACATCTTTATTGGAGTATAATTGCTTTACATTGTTGTGTTAGTTTCTGCTGTATAACAAAGTGAATCAGCTATATGTATACTTATATCCCCATATCCCCTCCCTCTTGTGTCTCCCTCCCACCCGCCCTATCCCATCATATCTTCTTTGATGAAGTGTCTATTAAGGTCTTCCGCCCACTTTTAAAACATTTTTTAAAATAAAAAAATTTCCCCAGGTTTATTGAGATATAATTGACATATAACGTTGTGTAAGTTTAAGGTGTACAACATGATGATTTGATGTATGTATACAGACAGCCCCTGACTTACGGTGGTTTGACTTAAAATGGGTCGACAGTGATACACATTCGGTAGAAACCGTGCTTCCAGCTTTAAATTTTGATCTTTTCCCAGGCTAATGATATGCAATATGATACTCTCTTGTGATGCTGGGCAGTGGCAGCCGCAGCTCCCATTCAGCCACTCAATCAGGAGGGTAAACAACTGATACACTTACAACTGTTCTCTACCTATACAATCATTTTTATGTATGTATGTGTGTATTTATTGAAGTATAGTTGAATTACAGTGTTCTGTCAATTTCTGCTGTACAGCAAAGTGATTCCGTTATATGTATATTTATATACATTCTTTTTTATATTCTTTTCCATTATGGTTTATCACAGGATACTGAATATAGTTCCCTGTGCTATATAGTAGGACCTTGTTGTTTATCCATTATATATATAATACTTTGCATCTGCTAACCCCAAACTCCCAACCCATCCCTTCCCTACCACCCCTCCCATGGCAACCACAAGTCTCTTCTTTATGTCTGTGAATCTGTTTATGTTTCATAGATAACGTTCATTTGTGTCATACTTTAGATTCCACATATAAGAGATATCATATGGTATTTGTTTTTCTCTTTTTGACTTGACTTCACTTAGTAAGATCATCTGCAGGTCCATCCATGTTGCTGCAAATATACAGTTATTCTTTTTTTTACTTTCAGTTCAGTATCCAATAAAAACATGAGATATTCAATACTTTATTATAAATAGGCTTTGTGTTAGATGATTTTGCCCAGCTGTAGGCTAACGTGTGTTCTGAGCATGTTTAATATAGGCTAGGCTAAGCTATGATGTTTGGTAGGGTATTTGTACTTAATGCTTTTTCGACTTGATATTTTCTACTTAAGACGGGTTTGTTGGGACCTAACCTCATTATAAGTCGAGGAAGATCTATGTTATGAAATGGTTACCACAATAAGGTTAGTTAAAACATCTATTACCTATTTTTCCCCCTGCAGTGAGAATTTTTAAGATCTACTTTCATAGCAACTTTCAAATATATAATACAGTGTTGTTAGCTATAGTCACCGTGCTATACATTAGATCCCCAGAACTTATTCATCTTATGGCTTATGACTTGTACCCTTTGACCACTTTCACCGACTTCCCCCATTTTCTGCCTCTGGCAACTGCCAATCTACTCTCTGTTTCTATGAGTTTGGTTTTTTAGATTTCATACATAAGTGATATCATACAGTATTTGTCATGCTGTGTCTGAGACTTACTTATCATAATGCCCACCAGGTTCATCCATGTTGTCGAAAATAGCAGAATTTTCTTCTTTTTTATGGCAGGATAATATTCCATTAGGTACATATATATTTTTTTCCTTTATCCACTCATATTTTCTTTATCCATTCATCTGTAGACGAACACTGGTTGTTTTCCCATTGTGAATAATGTGGCAATTAACATGGGGACACAGATATCTCTTTGAGACAGTGTTTTTGTTTCCTTCGGATATATACCCAGAAGTGGGATTGCTGGATAATATGGTAGTTCTATTTTTGATTTTTTGAGGAAACTCCATACTGCTTTCCATAATTAGAGTACCAATTTACGTTTCTACTGAAAGTGCACCAGGGTTCCATTTACTCTCCTTCCTTGCCAATACTTGTTATTTCTTGCCTTTTTGATAATTAACCACTCTAACAAATGTGAGGTGATATGTCATGGTGATTTTGATTCTCATTTCCCTGATGATTAGTGGTGAGCATCTTTTCATGTACCTGTTGTTTGACCCATTTTAAAATCATATTGTTGAGTTTTAAGAGTTCTTTGTATATTAGAGGAAAGCATAGGAAGAACACTCTTTGACATAAATCACAGGAAGATCCTTTTTGACCCACCTCCTAGAGAAATGGAAATAAAAACAAAAACAAACAAATGGGACCTAATGAAACTTAAAAGCTTTTTTTTTTGTAAATTATAACTCTATAAGGTTGTTTTTTTAACATCTTTTTTTTAAATTTTTTATTTTTTGCTTTATAACAAATTTAATCAGTTATACATATACATATGTTCCCATATCCCCTCCCTTTTGCGTCTCACTCCCACCCTCCCTATCCCACCCCTCCAGGCGGTCAAAGCACCGAGCTGATCTCCCTGTGCTATGCGGCTGCTTCCCACTAGCTATCTACCTTACGTTTGGTAGTGTATATATGTCCATGCTGCTCTTTCACTTTGTCACAGCTTACCCTTCCCCCTCCCCATATCCTCAAGTCCATTCTCTAGTAGGTCTGTGTCTTTATTCCTGTCTTACCCCTATGTTCTTCATGACATTTTTTTCCCTTAAATTCCATATATATGTGTCAGCATACAGTATTTGTCTTTCTCTTTCTGACTTACTTCACTCTGTATGACAGACTCTAGGTCCATCCACCTCAATACAAATAGCTCAAATTCATTTCTTTTTATAGCTGAGTAATATTCCATTGTATATATGTGCCACATCTTCTTTAGCCATTCATCCGATGATGGACACTTAGGTTGTTTCCATCTCCGGGCTATTGTAAATAGGGCTGCTATGAACATTTTGGTACATGTCTCTTTTTGAATTATGGTTTTCTTAGGGTATATGCCCAGTAGTGGGACTGCTGGGTCATATGGTAGTTCTATTTGTAGTTTTTTAAGGAACCTCCATACCGTTCTCCATAGCGGCTGTACCAATTCACATTCCCACCAGCAGTGCAAGAGTGTTCCCTTTTTTCCACACCCTCTCCAGCATTTATTGGTTCTAGATTTTTTGATGATGGCCATTCTGACTGGTGTGAGATGATATCTCATTGTAGTTTTGATTTACATTTCTCTAATGAGTAAAGATGTTGAGCATCCTTTCATGTGTTTGTTGGCAGTCTGTATATCTTCTGTGGAGAAATGTCTATTTAGGTATTCTGCCCATTTTTGGATTGGGTTGTTTGTTTTTTTGTTATTGAGCTGCATGAGCTGCTTATAAATTTTGGAGATTAATCCTTCGTCAGTTGCTTCATTTGCAAATATTTTCTCCCATTCTGAGGGTTGTCTTTTGGTCTCGTTTATGGTTTCCTTTGCTGTGCAAAAGCTTTTAAGTTTCATTAGGTCCCATGTGTTTATTTTTGTCTTTATTTCCATTTCTCTAGGAGGTGGGTCAAAAAGGATCTTGCTATGATTTATATCATAGAGTGTTCTGCCTATGTTTTCCTCTAAGAGTTTGATAGTGTCTGGCCTTACATTTAGGTCTTTAATCCATTTTGAGCTTATTCTTGTGTATGGTGTTAGGGAGTGATCTAATCTCATACTTTTACATGTCCCTATCCAGTTTACCCAGCACCACTTATTGAAGAGACTGTCCTTTCTCCACTGCACATTCCTGCCTCCTTTATCAAAGATAAGGTGACCATATGTCCGTGGGTTTATCTCTGGGCTTTCTATCCTATTCCATTGATCTATCTTTCTGTTTTTGTGCCAGTACCATACTGTCTTGATTACTGTAGCTTTGTAGTATAGTCTGAAGTCAGGGAGCCTGATTCCTCCAGCTCCATTTTTCGTTCTCAAGATTGCTTTGGCTATTTGGGGTCTTTTGTGTTTCCATACAAATTTTAAGATTTTTTGTTCTAGTTCTGTGAAAAATGCCAGTGGTAGTTTGATAGGGATTGCATTGAATCTGTAGATTGCTTTGGGTAGTAGAGTCATTTTCACAATGTTGATTCTTCCAATCCAAGAACATGGTACATCTCTCCATCTATTTGTATCATCTGTAATTTCTTTCATCAGTGTCTTATAATTTTCTGCATACAGGTCTTTTGTCTCCTTAGGTAGGTTTATTCCTAGATATTTTATTCTTTTTGTTGCAATGGTAAATGGGAGTGTTTCCTTGATTTCACTTTCAGATTTTTCATCATTAGTATATAGGAATGCCAGAGATTTCTGTGCATTAATTTTGTATCCTGCAACTTTACCAAATTCATTGATTAGCTCTAGTAGTTTTCTGGTAGCATCTTTAGGATTCTCTATGTGTAGTATCATGTCATCTGCAAACAGTGACAACTTTACTTCTTTTCCGATTTGGATTCCTTTTATTTCCTTTTCTTCTCTGATTGCTGTGGCTAAAACTTCCAAAACTATGTTGAATAAGAGTGGTGAGAGTGGGTAACCTTGTCTTGTTCCTGATCTTAGTGGAAATGGTTTCAGTTTTTCACCATTGAGGACGATGCTGGCTGTGGGTTTGTCATATATGGCCTTTATTATGTTGAGGAAAGTTCCCTCTATGCCTACTTTCTGCAGGGTTTTTATCATAGTGGGTGTTGAATTTTGTCGAAAGCTTTCTCTGCATCTATTAAGATGATCATATGGTTTTTCTCCTTCAATTTGTTAATATGGTGTATCACGTTGATTGATTTGCGTATATTGAAGAATCCTTGCATTCCTGGAATAAACCCCACTTGATCATGGTGTATGATCCTTTTAATGTGCTGTTGGATTCTGTTTGCTAGTATTTTGTTGAGGATTTTTGAATCTATGTTCATCAGTGATATTGGCCTGTAGTTTTCTTTCTTTGTGACATCCTTGTCTGGTTTTGGTATCAAGGTGATGGTGGCCTCGTAGAATGAGTTTGGGAGTGTTCCTCCCTCTGCTATACTTTGGAAGAGTTTGAGAAGGATAGGTGTTAGCTCTTCTCTAAATGCTTGGTAGAATTCGCCTGTGAAGCCATCTGGTCCTGGGCTTTTGTTGGTTGGAAGATTTTTTATCACAGTTTCAATTTCAGTGCTTGTGATTGGTCTGTTCATATTTTCTATTTCTTCCTGATTCAGTCTTGGCAGGTTGTGCATTTCTAAGAATTTGTCCATTTCTTCCACGTTGTCCATTTTATTGGCATAGAGTTGCCTGTAGTAATCTCTCATGATCTTTTGTATTTCTGCAGTGTCAGTTGTTACTTCTCCTTTTTCATTTCTAATTCTATTGATTTGAGTCTTCTCCGTTTTTTTCTTGATGAGTCTGGCTAATGGTTTATCAATTTTGTTTATCTTCTCAAAGAACCAGCTTTTAGTTTTATTGATCTTTGCTATTGTTTCCTTCATTTCCTTTTCATTTGTTTCTGATCTGATTTTTATGATTTCTTTCCTTCTGCTAACTTTGGGATGTTTTTGTTCTTCTTTCTCTAATTGCTTTAGGTGCAAGGTTAGGTTGTTTATTCGAGATGTTTCCTGTTTCTTAAGGTGGGATTGTATTGCTATAAACTTCCCTATTAGAACTGCTTTTGCTGCATCCCATAGGTTTTGGGTCGTCGTGTCTCCATTGTCATTTGTTTCTAGGTATTTTTTAATTTCCTCTTTGATTTCTTCAGTGATCACTTCGTTGTTAAGTAGTGTATTGTTTAGCCTCCATGTGTTTGTATTTTTTACAGCTCTTTTCCTGTAATTGATATCTAGTCTCATAGCATTGTGGTCAGAAAAGATACTTGATACAATTTCAATTTTCTTAAATTTACCAAGGCTTGATTTGTGACCCAAGATATGATCTATCCTGGAGAATGTTCCATGAGCACTTGAGAAAAATGTGTATTCTGTTGTTTTTGGATGGAATGTCCTATAAATATCAATTAAGTCCATCTTGTTTAATGTATCATTTAAAGCTTGTGTTTCCTTATTTATTTTCATTTTGGATGATCTGTCCATTGGTGAAAGTGGGGTGTTAAAGTCCCCTACTATGATTGTGTTACTGTCGATTTCTCCTTTTATGGCTGTTAGTATTTGCCTTATGTATTGAGGTGCTCCTATGTTGGGTGCATAAATATTTACAATTGTTATATCTTCTTCTTGGATCAATCCCTTGATCATTATGTAGTGTCCTTCTTTGTCTCTTCTAGTAGTCTTTATTTTAAAGTCTATTTTGTCTGATATGAGAATTGCTACTCCAGCTTTCTTTTGATTTCCATTTGCATGGAATATCTTTTTCCATCCCCTTACTTTCAGTCTGTATGTGTCTCTAGGTCTGAAGTGGGTCTCTTGTAGACAGCATATATATGGGTCTTGTTTTTGTATCCATTCAGCCAATCTGTGTCTTTTGGTGGGAGCATTTAGTCCATTTACATTTAAGGTAATTGTCGATATGTATGTTCCTATTCCCATTTTCTTAATTGTTTTGGGTTCGTTATTGTAGGTCTTTTCCTTCTGTTGTGTTTCTTGCCTAGAGAAGTTCCTTTAGCATTTGTTGTAAAGCTGGTTTGGTGGTGCTGAACTCTCTCAGCTTTTGCTTGTCTGTAAACATTTTAATTTCTCCATCAAATCTGAATTAGATCCTTGCTGGGTAGAGTAATCGTGGTTGCAGGTTTTTCTCCTTCATCACTGTAATTATGTCCTGCCACTCCCTTCTGGCTTGTAGAGTTTCTGCTGAGAGATCAGCTGTTATCCTGATGGGGATTCCCTTGTGTGTTATTTGTTGTTTTTGCCTTGCTGCTTTTAATATGATTTCTTTGTGTTTAATTTTTGACAGTTTGATTAATATGTGTCTTGGCGTATTTCTGCTTGGATTTATTCTGTATGGGACTCTCTGTGCCTCCTGGACTTGATTCACTATTTCCTTTCCCATATTAGGGAAGTTTTCAACTATAATCTCTTCAAATATTTTCTCAGTCCCTTTCTTTTTCTCTTCTTCTTCTGGAACCCCTATAATTCGAATGTTGGTGCATTTAATGTTGTCCCTGAGGTCTCTGAGAGTGTCCTCTGTTCTTTTCATTCTTTTTTCTTTATTTTGCTCTGCAGCAGTTATTTCCACTATTTTATCTTCCACCTCACTTATCCGTTCTTCTGCCTCAGTTATTCTGCTATTGATCCCATCTAGAGTATTTTTTATTTCATGTATTGTGTTTTTAATCGATGCTTGATTCATCTTTAGTTCTTCTAGGTCCTTGTTAACTGTTTCTTGCATTTTTGTCTTCTATTTCCAAGATTTTGGATCTTGGAAATAGAATCTTGGATCATCTTTACCATCATTATTCTGAATTCTTTTTCAGGTAGACTGCCTATTACCTCTTCATTTGTTAGGTCTGGTGGGTTTTTATCTTGCTCCTTCTCCTGCTGTGTGTTTTTCTGTCTTCTCATTTTGCTTATGTTACTGTGTTTGGGGTCTCCTTTTTGCAGGCTGCAGGTTTGTAGTTCCCGTTGTTTTTGGTGTCTGTCCCCAGTGGCTAAGGTTGGTTTAGTGGGTTGTGTAGGCTTCCTGGTGGAGGGGACTAGTGCCTGTGTTCTGGTGGATGAGGCTGGATCTTGTCTTTCTGGTGGGCAGGTCCACGTCTGGTGGTGTGTTTTGGGGTGTCTGCGGACTTTTTATGATTTTAGGCCACCTCTCTGCTAATGGGTGGCGTTGTGTTCCTGCCTTGCTAGTTGTTTGGCATAGGGTGTCCAGCACTGTAGCTTGCTGGTCATTGAGTGAAGCTGGGTGCTGGTGTTGAGATGGAGATCTCTGGAAGATTCTCGCCGTTTGATATTATGTGGAGCTGGGAGGCCTCTTGTGGACCAGTGTCCTGAAGTTGGCTCTCCCACCTCAGAGGCACAGCACTGACTCCTGGCTCCTCAATTTGGGATGATTTGTTGTCTATTCATGTATTCCACAGATGCAGGGTACATCAAGTTGATTGTGGAGCTTTAATCCGCTGCTTCTGAGGCTGCTGGGAGAGGTTTCCCTTTCTCTTCTTTGTTCTCACAGCTCTTGGGTCTCAGCTTTGGATCTGGCCCCGCCTCTGCGTGTAGGTTGCCGGAGGGCGTCTGTTCTTCGCTCAGACAGGACAGGGTTAAAGGAGCAGCCTCTTCGGGGACTCTGGCTCACTCAGGCCGGGCGGGAGGGAGGGGCACGGAGTGCGGGGCGAGCCTGCAGCGGCAGAGGTCGGCGTGACGTTGCACCAGCCCGAGGCACGCCGTGCGTTCTCCCAGGGAAGCCGCCCCTGGATCCCGGGACCCCGGCAGTGGCGGGCTGCACAGGCTCCCGGAAGGGCGGTGTGGACAGTGACCTGCGCTCGCACACAGGCTTCTTGGCAGCGGCAGCAGCAGCCCCAGCGTCCCACGCCCGTCACTGGGCTCTGCGCCCGTCTGTGGAGCCCCTTTAAGCAGCGCTCTTAATCCCCTCTCCTCGCGCACCAGGAAACCAAGAGGGAAGAAAAAGTCTCTTGCCTCTTCGGCAGCTCCAGAGTTTTCCCGGACTCCCTCCCGGCTAGCTGTGGCACATTAGCCCCCTTCAGGCTGAGTTCTCGCCGCCAGCCCCAGTCCTCTCCCTGAGCTCTGACCGAAGCCCGAGCCTCAGCTTCCAGCGCCGCCCGCCCCGGTGGGCGAGCAGACAAGCCTCTCGGGCTGGTGAGTGCCGCTCGGCACCGGTCCTCTGTGTGGGGATCTCTCCGCTTTGCCCTACCCAGGTATGTGGGGAGTTTCTTGCCTTTTGGGAGGTCTGGGGTCTTCTGCCAGCGTTCAGTAGGTGTTCTGTAGGAGTTGTTCCACGTGTAGCTGTATTTCTGGTGTATCCGTGGGGAGGAAGGTGATCTCCGCGTCTTACTCTTCTGCCATCTTACCCGGAAGTCTTGAAACTTAAAAGCTTTTGCACAACAAAGGAAACCATAAACAAGATGAAAAGACAACCCTCAGAATGGGAGGAAACATTTGCAAATGAAGCAACTGACAAAGGATTAATCTCCAAAATATACAAGAAGCTCATGCAGCTCAGTATCAAAAAAACAAACAGCCCAATCCAAAAATGGGCAGAAGATCTAAATAGACATTTCTCCAAAGAAGATACATAGATTGCCAACAAACACATGAAAGGATGCTCAACATCACTAATCATTAGAGAAATGCAAATCAAAACTACAATGAGGTATCACCTCACACTAGTCAGAACGGCCATCATCAAAATATCTACAAACAATAAATGCTGGAGAGGGTGTGGAGTAAAGGGAACCCTCCTGCACTGTTGGTGGGAATGTAAATTGATATAGCCACTATGGAGGACAGTATGGAGGTTCCTTAAAAAACTAAAAATAGAACTACCATACGACCCAGCAATCCCACTACTGGGCATACACCCTGAGAAAACCATAATTCAAAAAGAGACATGTACCACAATGTTCATTGCAGCACTATTTGCAATAGCCAGAACATGGAAGCAACCTAAGTGTCCATTGACAGATGAATGGATAAAGAATATGTGGCACATATATACAATGGAATATTACTCAGCCATAAAAGGAAATGAAATTGAGTTATTTGTAGTGAGGTGGATGGACCTAGAGTCTGTCATACAGAGTGAAGTAAGTCAGAAGGAGAAAAACAAATACCGTATGCTAACACATATATATGGAATCTAAAAAAAAAAAAGGTTCTGATGTACCTAGGGGCAGGACAGGAATAAAGAAGCAGATGTAGAGAATGGACTTGAGGACATGGAGAGGGGGAAGGGTAAGCTGGGATGAAGTGAGAGAGTAACATTGACACATATACACTACCAAATGTGAAATAGATAGCTAGTGGGAAGCAGCTGCGTGGCACGGAGAGATCAGCTCGGTGCTTTGTGACCACCTAGAGGGGTGGGATAGGGAGGGTGGGAGGGAAATGCAAGAGGGAGGGGACATGGGGATATATGTATACATATAGCTGATTCACTTTGTTATAAAGCAGAAACTAACACAACATTGTAAAGCAATTATACTCCAACAAAGATGTTAAAAAAAAGTTCTTTGTATACTTTGGATAATCGTTGTTTATTAAATATGTCTTTTGCAAATGTTTTCTCCCAGTATGTGGCTTGTCTTTCATCCTCTTGACAGTGTCTTTAGTAGAGCAGAAGTTTTTTAATTTTAATGAAGTCTAGTTTGTCAACTACTTCTTTCATGGGTTATGCTTTTGGTGTTGTATTCAAAGTCATCACCATACCCAAGGTCATTTAGAGTTTCTCCTATGTTATCGTCTAGAAGTTTTATAGTTTTCCATTTTGCATTTAGGTCTGTGATCCATTCTCAGTTGATTTTTCTTTTTTAATGTTATATATTATTTTGAATTTTATTTTGTTGTATACAGCAGGTCCTTATTAGTTATTGATTTTATTCAAAATAGTGTATATATGTCAATCTCCATCTCCTAGTTCATCCTACCACCCCGCTTTCCCCCCTTGGTGTCCATACGCTTGTTCTCTGCATCTTTGACTATTTCTGCTTTGCAAACTGGTTCATCTGCACCATTTTGCTAGATTCCACATCTACGCATTAATATATGATACTTGTTTTTCTCTTTCTGACCTCCTTCACTCGTATGACAGTTTTTAGGTCCATCCACGTCTTTACAAATGACCCAATTTCGTTCCTTTTATGGCTGAGTAATATTCCATTGTATATATGTACCACATCTTCTTTATCCATTTGTCTGTCGATAGGCATTTAGGTTGCTTCCATGACCTGGCTATTGTAAATAGTGCTGCAATGAACATTGGGATGCATGTGTTTTTTTGAATTATGGTTTTCTCTGGGTATATGCCCAGTAGTGGGATTGCTGGGTCATATGGTAATTCTATTTTTAGTTTTTTAAGGAACCTCCATACTGTTCTCCATAGTGGCTATATCAATTTACATTCCCATCAACAGTGCAAGAGGGTTCCCTTTCTCCACACCCTCTCCAGCATTTGTCATTTGTAGATTTTCTGATGATGCCCATTCTAACTCGTGTGAGGTGATACCTCATTGTAGTTTTGATTTGCATTTCTCTAATAATTAGTGATGTTGAGCAGCTTTTCATGTGCCTCTTGGCCATCTGTATGTCTTCTTTGGAGAATGTCTATTTAGACTTCTGCCCATTTTTGGATTGGGTTGTTTGTTTTTTTGATTTTGAGCTGCATGAACTGCTTGTGTATTTTGGAGATTAATCCTTTGTCTGTTGATTCGTTTGCAAATATTTTCTCCCATTCTGAGTGTTGTCTTTTTATCTTGTTTATAGTTTCCTTTGCTGTGCAAAAGCTTTTAAGTTTCGTTAGGTCCCATTTGTTTATTTTTGTTATAATCTCCATTACTCTAGGAGGTGGGTCAAGAAACCAACACAGTATTGTGGAGCAATTATACTCCAATAAAGATCTATTAAAAAAAAAGATCTTGCTGTGATTTATGTCAAAGAGTATTCTTCCTATGTTTTCCTCTAAGAGGTTTTTTTTTTTTTTTTTTTGCAGTACACGGGCCTCTCACTGTTGTGGCCTCTCCCGTTGCGGAGCACAGGCTCCGGACGCACAGGCTCCGGACGCACAGGCTCAGCGGCCATGGCTCATGGGCCCAGCCGCTCCGCGGCATGTGGGATCCTCCCGGGCCAGGGCACGAACCCGTGTCCCCTGAATCGGCAGGCGGACTCTCAACCACTGTGCCACCAGGGAAGCCCCCTCTAAGAGTTTTATAGTGTCTGGTCTTACACTTAGATCTTTAATCCATTTTGAGTTTTTTTTGTGTACGGTGTTAAGGAGTGTTCTAATTTCATTCATTTACATGTAGCTGTTCAGTTTTCCCAGCACCACATATTGAAGAGACTCTCTTTTCTCCATTGTATATCCTTGCCTCCTTTGTCATAGATTAGTTGACCATAGGTGCATGGGTTTATCTCTGGGCTTTTTATTCTGTTGAATTGATCTATATTTCTGTTTTTGTGCCAGAACCATATTTTCTTCATTACTGAAGCTTTGTAGTATAGTCTGAAGTCAGGGAGTCTGATTCCTCCAGCTCCATTTTTTTCCCTCAAGATTGCTTTTGCTATTCGGGGTCTTTTGTGTTTCCATACAAATTTTAAGATTTTTTGTTCTAGTTCTGTGAAAAATGCCATTGGTAATTTGATAGGGATTGCATTGAATCTGTAGATTGCTTTGGGTAGTATAGTCACTTTCACAATGTTGATTCTTCCAGTCCAAGAACATGGTATATCTCTACATCTGTTTGTGTCATCTTCGATTTCTTTCATCAGTGTCTTATAATTTTCTGAGTACAGGTCTTTTACCTCCTTAGGTGGGTTTATTCCTAGCTATTTTATTCTTTTTATTGCAGTGGTGAATGGGATTGTTGCCTTAATTTCTCTTTCTGATCTTTTGTTGTTAGTGTATAGGAGTGCAAGAGATTTATGTGTGTTAATTTTGTATCCTGCAACTTTACCAAATCCATTGATTAGCTCTAGTAGTTTTCTGGTGGCATCTTTAGGATTTTCTATGTACAATACCATGTCATCTGCAAACAGTTACAGTTTTACTTCTTTGTCAATTTGGATTCTTTTATTTCTTTTTCTTCTCTGATTGCCGTGGCTAGGACTTCCAAAACTGTATTGAATAATATTGGTGAGAGTGGACATCCTTGTCCGATTCCTGATCTTAGAGGAAATGCTTTCAGTTTTTCACCATTGAGAATGATGTTTGCTCTGGGTTTGCTGTATATGGCCTTTATTATGTTGAGGTAGTTTCCCTCTGTGCCCAATTTCTGGAGAGTTTTTATCATAAATGCGTGTTGAATTTTGTCAAAAGATTTTTCTGCATCTATCGAGATGATCATATGGTTTTTATTCTTCAGTTTGTTAATATGGTGTATCACATCTTTGATTTGCGTATATTGAAGAATCCTTGCATCCCTGGGATAAATCCCATTTGATCATGGTGTATGATCCTTTTAATGTGTTGTTGGATTCTGTTTGCTGGTATTTTGTTGAAGATTTCTGCATCTATATTCATCAGTGATATTGGTGTGTAATTTTCTTTTTTTGTAGTATCTTTGTCTGGTTTTGGTATCAGGTTGATGGTGACCTCGTAGAATGAATTTGGGAGTGTTCCTTCCTCTGCAAATTTTTGGAACACTTTGAGAAGGATGGGTGTTAGCTTTTCTCTAAATGTTTGATAGAATTCACATGTGAAGCCATATGGTCCTGGACTTTTGTTTTTTGGAAGATTTTTAATCAGAGTTTCAATTTCATTACTTGTGATTGGTCTGTTCATATTTTCTGTTTCTTCCTGGTTCAGTCTTGGACGGTTATACCTTTCTTAGAATTTCTCCATTTTTTCCAGGTTGTCCATGTTATTGGCATAGAGTTGATTGTAGTAGTCTCTTATGATGCTTTGTATTTCTGCGATGTCTGCTGTAACTCCTCCTTTTTCATTTCTAATTTTACTGATTTGAGTCTTCTCCCTCTTTTTGTTAATGAGTGTGGCTAAAGATTTATCAATATTGTTTATCTTCTCAAAGAACCAGCTTTTAGTTTTAGTGGTTTTTGCTATTGTTTTCTTTGTTTCTATTTCATTTATTTCTGCTCTGATCTTCATGATTTATTTCCTTCTACTAACTTTGGGTTTTGTTTGTTCTTCTTTCTCTAGTTTCTTTAAGTGTAAGGTTAAGATGTTTATTTGAGATTTTTCTTGTTTCTTGAGATAGGATTATATTGCTATAAACTTCCCTCTTGAACTGCTTCTGCTGCATCCCATAGGTTTTGGATCGTCATGTTTTCATTGTCATTTGCCTCTAGGTATTTTTTGATTTCCTCTTTGATATCTTCAGTGATCTCTTGGTTATTTAGTAACGTATTGTTTAGCCTCCATGTGTTTGTGTTTTTTACGTTTTTTTCCCTGTAATTGATTTCTAATCCTATAGTGTTGTGGTCAGAAAAGATGCTTGATATGATTTCAATTTTCTTAAATTTCTGGAGGCTTGATTTGTGACCCAAGAAATGATCTATCCTGGAGAATGTTCCATGTGCACCTGAGAAGAAACTGTAATCTGCTCTTTTCAGATGGAATGTCCTATAAATATCAATTAAATCTATCTGGTCTATTGTGTCATTTAAAGCTTGTGTTTCCTTATTAATTTTCTCTCTGGATGATCTGTCCATTGGCATAAGGGAAGTGTTAAAGTCCCCCACTATTATTGTGTTACTGTCAATTTCCTCTTTTATAGCTGTTAGCATTTGCCTTATGTATTGAAGTGCTCCTATGTTGGGTGCATATATATTTATAATTGTTATATCTTCTTCTTGGATTGATCCCTTGATCATTATGTAGTGTCCTTCCTTGTCTCTTAACGTTATTTTAAAGTCTATTTTATCTGATATGAATATTGCTACTCCAGCTTACTTTTGATTTACATTTGCGTAGAATATCTTTTTCCATCCCCTCACTTTCAGTCTGTATGTGTCCCTAGGTCTGAAGTGGATCTCTTGTAGACAGCATATATATGGGTCTTGTTTTTGTATCCATTCAGTGAGCCTGTGTCTTTTGGTTGGAGCATTTAATCCATTCACATTTAAGGTAGTTATCGATATGTATGTTCTTATTACCATTTTCTTAACTGTTTTGGGTTTGTTTTTGTAGGTCCTTTTCTTCTCTTGTGTTTCCCACTTAGAGAAGTTCCTTTAGCATTTGTTGTAGAGCTGGTTTGGTGGTGCTGAATTCTCTTAACTTGTGCTTGTCTGTAAAGCTTTTGATTTCTCCATCAAATCTGAATGAGATCCTTGCTGGGTAGAGTAATCTTGGTTGTAGGTTCTTCCCTTTCATCACTTTAAATATATCATGCCACTCCCTTCTGGCCTGTAGAGTTTCTGCTGAGAAATCAGCTGTTAACCTTATGGGAATTCCCTTGTATGTTATTTGTCGTTTTTCCCTTGTTGCTTTTAATAATTTTTTTTTACATCTTTATTGGAGTATAATTGCTTTACAATGGTATGTTAGTTTCTGCTTTATAACAAAGTGAATCAGTTATACATATACATTGATTTCTTGTTTTTTAAGTTCATTGATATCTGCTCTAATTTTTATTGTTTCTTTTCTTCTGCTTATTTTGGATTTAATTTGCTGCTCCATTTCTAAAGGTATAAGCTTAGATTACTGATTTTAGATCTTCTTTTCTAGTATATGCATTCAATTCTATACATTTTCCTCAAAGCGCTGCTTTCAGTGCATCCCACGAATTTTGATAAGGTGTGTTTTTATTTTTACTTAGTTCCAAATATTTTAAAATTTCTCTTGAGACTTCTTTGGCCCATGTGTTATTCAGAAATGCACTGTTTAATCTCCATGTATTTTGGGATTTTCCAGCTATCTAGTTATGGATTTCTGGTTTAATTCCATCGTGGCTTGAGAGCATACCTTGTATGATTTTGGTTTTTTAAAATTTGTTAAGGTGTGTTTTATGGTCCAGAATCTGGTGTATCTTGGTGTATGTTCCATGTGAGCATAAGGTAAATGTGTATTTTGCCATTCTTGGATGAAGTAGTCTATAGATGTCAATTATATCCAGTTGACTGATGATGTTATTGAGTTCAGTTATGTCCTTACTGATCTTCTGCCTCCTGGATCTGTCTATTTCTCATAGAGGGGTGTAAGTCTCCAACTATGTAGTGGATTTATCTATTTCTCCTTGCAGTTCTGTTAGTTTTTTACTCATGTATTTTAACACTATGTTGTTAGGTACAGCCACATTAAGAATTGTTATTCTTCTTGGAGAACTAACCTCTTTATCACTATGTAACCCCCCTCCATCTTAGTTAGCATGGGCTACCATAACAGAATACCATAGACTTGGTGACTTAACCAGCAGATATTTATTTTCTTACAGTTCTGAAGGCTGGAAATCTGAGGTCAGGGTGCAAGTGTGGTCAGTTTCTGGTGAGGCCTCTCTCTCTGCTTTGCAGGTGGCTGCCCTCTTGCTGTGTTCTCACAAGCCCTCTTCTTTGAGCATACTTGGAGAAAGAAAAAGAACGAGCTCTCTGGTGTCTCTTCTTAGAAGGACACTAATCGTATCATATCAGGGTCCTACCCTTATGGCCTCATTTAACCTACTTACCTCTTTATATGTCCTATCTCCAAATATGGTCATATTGGGGCTTAAGGGTTTCAACATATGAATTTTGAGGGGATACAATTCAATCCACAACACTCTCTTTGTCCACAATTCAATCCACAGCACTCTCTTTGTCCCTGATAATTTTCTTTGCTCCAAAGTCTGAAATTAATATAGCTAATCCAGCTTTCTTTTTATTAGTTTAGCATGGTATATCTTCCTCCAACCCTTTACTTTTTAAAAAAAATTTATTTATTTATGTATTTATTTTTGGCTGCATTGGATCTTTGTTGCTGCGTGTGGGCTTTCTCTAGTTGCAGTGAGCAGGGGCTACTCTTCATTGCGGTGTGCAGGCTTCTCACTGTGGTGGCTTCTCTTGTTGCAGAGCACGGGCTCTAGGTGTGTGGGCTTCAGTAGTTGTGGCTCATGGGCTCTAGAGCATAGGCTCAGTAGTTGTGGCTCACAGGTTTAGTTGCGCCGCCGCCTGTGGGATCTTCCTGGACCAAAGATTGAACCCGTGTCCCCTGCATTGGCAGGCGGATTCTTAACTACTGCGCCACCAGGGAAGTCCCAAAGAGTTGTTTCTTAAGGTAGAATTCTAACTGATGAAAGTGGAATGAGAGAAGAAAAATGAATATTTAGTAACTACTAAAGAAATAATCAATTCAGGCAAGAATCATTGATGGATGCTAAAACTTTCATCACTGAGTTAAAATCATATTAATCAATAATTACATAATTAAGCTCACTTTTATCAAGCAAAGGGCTTTGCTAGGGCTCTGTTTGGAATGCCAAAAAGAAACCCATGTCTTTCCTAGATTTTAAATAGCCTAAGATCTAGTGGAGAAGATTTGTGTGCACAAATCATTACAACACAGAGAAGAAGTTGATGATGTATCATAAAATGAAGAGGAAAAGTGAAAGCATCCCAGAAAGAATACTAGATGGAATGCACAACATGTCTGATGCAGTGTAGTAATAATTTTATATTGTCCCCCACATGCACGCCATCCCCCAACATCAGATGTTTTCAATGAGAAGAAAACAGGCTGCTAGTACTTGGGACTGATGAGTGAGGAGAGAGAGAGATGTTTCTGCAGGCAATTGCTCCTTTGGTTTCCAAGGGAAACAGTGATAGAAGCTGCAACAGAAAAGGAGTAGGAAGGCTGTGGTTTAGCACAGATGGGTCATTCTTCTATCAGGTGCCTATACACAGGCAGCTACCTGGACTTCCTCAATAATGTGGGATTGTGGAGAATATTAAAGTGTTGGGGTATTGATAAGCAATAGATTTTATTTTCTCTTTCTGGATTTCTTAGAAAAATCTTTATTCTTGGAATTTACTTCCCCCGTCATCCATCAGAGCCTGAATATATTGTACTCCCAGGGCCATAGTACAATTTTCTCTTCCACACGGTTCACAAATACGAGTCACAGAGAGGGAAGAATGAAATTAGCCATCAGAGTCTGATTAAAATAGTACAAAAGAAAATAATAAAGTTAACCATTCCTTATTCTGGCTGACTGGGAAAGCTTCCAGGATCTCTAGTCTAAGTCTCTATTTCAAAGTTGTATTGGAATCTGGTTTAGATTCCTGTCCTGTGATCCCATAATGGCTGTGAAGCTTCAGCCAGTGTCCTGCTAGGAGCTCAGGAGTGGTCTGGCAGGGAGAGCAGTCAACCAGGAATGGTTGGGACAAACTGGACCATGATGGAGTAGGCTTTCAACAGGCGGGCCATGAGTCTAAATTCAAGGGTCCAAAAAGGGCCTGTCCCACTTGGGCGCCCTCTTGTCTCCTGTTGCTAGTCGAAAGGTCTGGCTTTTAGGCACATGGCCTCTGCAAGATCTGGAGACAGGCAGGGAGGGGGTCACAAGCCCAGCAGAGCAAGTTCGGGTAAAGGACTGGGCTGTAGTTACCTCAGGGAAGGAAGGATACACTTCCCCAAAGTAGAACCTTAGTCTTAGGGATTAGATAAATAATTATTCATTAACTATATCAAATTATTTACTGAGTGCCTATTGTGTACCAGGCATTATATCCAAATTCTACTGCATGGCTATAGCTGGACACATCGGTCTACAATGGGCTTGTGGCTTTAAAATCAATTGACATGTACACACTGCTATATTCAAAACAGATAACCAACAAGGACCTACTGTGTAGCACAGGGAACTCTGCTCAATACTCTATAATAACCTAAATAGGAAAAGAATTTGAAAAAGACTAGACATTGGGTTGGCCAAAAGGTTCATTCGTTTTTTTTCCGTAAGATGGCTCTAGTAGCACTTAGTTGTCTTTAACTTCACTTGAAACAGTTTTGTTAGATTGTATGTGACAGCTGTCATATCAGCGTGCATTTAAAAAAAGACTTATAAAAATTGATGAATTTTTGTATAGCCATTTTAATATTGAAGATGGAAGAAAAAAGAAACATTTTCAGCATATTATGCTTTATTATTTCAAGAAAGGTAAAAACACAACTGAAACACTAAAAAAGTTTTGTGTGGTGTATGGAGAAGGTGCTGTGACTGATTGAACATGTCAAAAGTGGTTTGCGAAGTTTTGTGCTGGAGATTTCTTGCTGGATGGTGCTCCACAGTCAGGTAGACCAGTTGAAGTTGATAGCGATCAAATCGAGACATTAATTGAGAACAATCAATGTTATGCCACGCGGGAGATAGACAACATACTCAAAATAGCCAAATCAAGCGTTGAAAATCATTTGTACTGCTTGATTATGTGAATCGCTTTGATGTTTGGGTTCCACATAAGTGAAAAAAACCTTCTTGACCTTATCTCCGCATGCGATTCTCTACTTAAACGTAATGAAAACATTCTGTTTTTAAATCAAATTGTGATGGGCGACAAACAGTGGATACTGTACAATAATGTGGGTCAGAAGAGATCGTGGGGGAAGTGAAATGAACCACCACCAACCACACCAAAGGCCGGTCTTCATCCAAAGAAGGTGATGTGTATATGGTGGGATTGGAAGGGAGTCCTCTATTTTGAGCTCCTTCCAGAAAACCAAACAATTAATTCCAACAAGTAGTGCTCCCAATTAGACCAACTGAAAGCGACAGTCGACGAAAAGCATCCAGAATTAGTCAACAGAAAATACATAATCTACCATCAGGATAACGCAAGACCACATGTTTCTTTGATGACCAGGCAAAAACTGTTACGGCTTGGCTGGGAAGTTCTGAGTCATCCGCCATGTTCACCAGACATTGCACCTTCAGATTTCCATTTATTTTGGTCTTTGCAAAATTCTCTTAATGGAAAAAATTTCAATTCCCTGGAAGACTATAAAAGGCACCTGGACCAGTGCTTTGCTCAAAAAGATAAAAAGTTTTGGGAAGATGGAATTATGAAGTTGCCTGAAAAATGGCAGACAGTAGTGGAACAGAAGTGAATACATTGTTCAATAAAGTTCTTGGCGAAAATGAAAAATGTATCTTATTCTTACTTAAAAACCGAAGGCACTTTTTGGCCAACCCAATACATGCATATGTATAACTGAATAACTTTGCTGTACACCTGAAACTAACACAACATTGTTAATCAACTATACTCCAATATAAAATAAAAATTTTAAAAAATGAATGTACTGACAAGGGAAAAGAAAAAAACAATTGAAAGCACATGTAGTGGTGAGGAAGCAACCAGGTACTAGCATCATTGGCATCACCTGAGAATTTCTCAGAACTGTAAATTCCACTGAATAAGAAACTCTGGGGCAGGTCCCAGCAATCTGGATTTTAACAAGCCATGCAGGTGACTCTGATGTATGCTAGAGTTTGAGAACCACTGGCCTACCTTGATGGTATTTGCTCAGGTCATTTTTGTTTATTTTTAATTTTTGTTAACATCTTTATTAGAGTATAATTGCTTTACAATGGTGTGTTAGTTTCTGCTGTATAACAAAGTCAATCAGCTATACATATACATATATCCCCATATCTCCTCCGTCTTGCATCTTCCTCCCACCCACCCTATCCCACCCCTCTAGTTGGACACAAAGCACCATTTGCTCAGGTCTTCGTTGAAGGTGAGAATGCTGGTTCAAGGTCTTCTGGGGTGGGAATAGGGAAGGCTGGGATTACAATTTCCCATGGGTTGCTGGTTCTGTAACACTACTTCTGTATCATAAAGCTTCTTAGAACTCTTATCAAAACTCCTCACCAGTTTCTGGTATCTAAGACCAATTCGATTTTGGAGCTGAAGGCAGGACCTGGCAACCCTCATTGGGCAAACCTGGGGACCTGGAAAGTTAACATCTGGAGGTAAAATATGTCCGGCAGATACATCTTTGCCCTGATTACCCAAATTTTCCCTGTGGAGGGAAGCACAGTTTATTGGGGAGACTGCTCGTGGGTAAAGGGCAAGGGCCAAGAAAATGAGGGTAATTCTGGGGGTTATGTAACTTGCCCCTCTTTCCTTTGACCCTTCATTCTTTCTGATTTCTGGAAATTTGGCTTCTTAGTCAGGATTAGTGCTTCAAGATTTAGGAATTAGGGCAAGATTTCACAAAGTATGTTTCACTGAATGCTAGTCCCGAGGGAAGCCCCAGGGGAATGCTGCATACTGAGTCCCCTTCTTGGATGTCACAGAGCACGTGAGTAAATGGCTTTATGGAATCCTACATTCATTCATTCAATAAGTACTGATTTAGTGCCCACTCTGGACTAGGTCCTATTCTAAGTGTTAAGGATACAGACAGTAAAGAATATGTTTATCTTGGTTTAACCCAGCAATTCCCAAACTGTCTGACTATTATCAAAACCTTTTTTTCTGTAACATGTATTCACCTCTCAAGGAACTAACATTCAATGGGACACTCGTTGACAATGATAGATGTATCTGTGCTGGGAGGTACAAAGGACCTGAGTTCCAGGCAGATGAAGTAAGAGGAAAATTAGGGACATTTGGAGCCACAGAAAATTTTGATCATAGAGATGTAAATCTGGTTAACGTCATGATTATTGTTGGCTTGTCCACGATGAAAAAAATTTTCCCGTGTATCAATCTGTCTAAAATAATAATAAGTATCACAGAGATGGTGATCTTAGAAGCTGGGTTTATATCAGATATTTTTGTTTAAGAGCTCCAAGTTATTTTAGTCCATGCAACAGCGAAACAACAGTTTGGAAATGGGGACTGCTTAGTCTGATTAGTCATTTGTCCCCGAGTGGAAAGGAACCTCACCCTTTAATAGCAACCAAACCAAATAGTTGCCTGTTGAATTAATTCTTCTTACAGGTAGAATTCAGTTAAACCTGTAAGCTCTAGTCAAGGTGAGTCTAATCTTCCTTCCTTATGTTGTGCTGGAGACAAGCAGGCTGGCCAGGGATTCTTTCTCTGTGAAATAAGAAGCTGATCTCTAAGCTTTCTTCCATCTCTGACAGTCCAGCATGGGGGTCTCTGGGGCCAGCAAAACCTTAATGTAGGGGAGGAGAATCTCAACCCATGACCTGTCCTTCCCCACCTGGCCCCCTCTCCAGCCATCTGGTGATCCTTTGCATTTCTCCAAACAAACGTGTATCATTCTCTTTGTCCCCTCTCGGTCTTCATATATACTGTTTTCTTGTCTCAGAACACTCTTTCCCTCTTTTCTTTAGTCAGCTACCTCCTACTCATTCTTCAGGTCTCATGTCAGACATTTTCCCTCTATGATCTGTGATATTGTGATTCCTGTCACAGAGCTCCTAAAACCCTTGGAATTTCCTAAGTGAGCACCATAAAGATGTCTTTCATTAAGTTAATGAAGTGACTTTTGGAAAGCTCCTAGGTCACCTAAGGATGGTGGCTGGTTGCCAGGGGAGCCAATCGTGATTAGAGGGTTAGAACTTTAGTCCCACCCCTCTGACCTCTGGGGAGGGGAGAGGGAGAGGGGCTGGAGGTTGAGTTCAATCACCAATGGCCAATAATTTAATTAATCATGCCTAAGTGATGAAGCCTCCATAAAACCCCAAAAGGATGGGAATTGGAGAGCTTCCAGGTTGGTGAACATGTGGAGGTCTGGGAGAGTGGTACTCTCTGAGAGATCATAGAAGCTCCAAATCCTTTCCCCGTATTTTGCCCTATGCATCTCTTCCATCTGACTGTTCCTGAGTAATATCCTCTTATAATAAGCCAGTGATCTACAAGTAAAATGTTTCTCTGAATTCTGTGAGCCTCTCTAGCAAATTAATTGAACCCAAGAGGGGGTCCTTGGAGCCTCCAATCTGTAGCAGCTTGATCAGAAGGACAAGTGACAACCTGGGCTGGTTTCTGACATCTGAAGTGGAAGCAGGGGCAGTCTTCTAGGACTGAGCCCTTAACCTGTGGTATCTGATGCTGTCTCTGGGTAGATACTGTCAGAATTGAGTTGAGTTTTAGGACACCTAGCTGATACTGGAGAATTGCTTGGATATATGAGGACCCCGTCACACATACACGTACACATTGGAATGGGATGTAGGATCATTTTAGACATCTTTCTTGCTCACTACCTTCCCCAATAAGGTGAGGGTTAGGTGTGCCTGCCAAGTGCTGCTGTAACAACCTTATCTCAGCCCTTGACACCATCACTGTGCTTACCAGCCCTCTTGCTAGGCCGAGAGTGTCATGAAGACAGGAGCTTGGTCAGTTCTGTTCACTGCTGCATCCCAGGCCCAGCACAGAGCCCGACTCATACCTACCCCTTAACCAGGACTTGTTGAGTGGATGCTGGGCTGGCTTGTGGAAGGGGGAGATGGGGAGGACAGAGACCAGGCAAGGCTGACAAGAGCTAGGACCTCCATAGGGCCATGTTGCCCATTGCCCCTAAATGTGTTTGCTGTTGGCCTCTATTCTAATGCTTGGAGAATGAGAGGTGAGCTTTGGAGGGACCTCAGGCTTGTTGGGGGAGTGGCAGTTCTGGGCTGTATATTTTTGCTACCTGAAGGACGAGAGCCTGCTTTGGGGAAATCCTATCTGGGAGGAGAAGTGAGCCCAGCCCTGTTCCTTGCCTGTCTTTGCCTCAGCTGAGCACATGTTGTTGGGCTCTTAGTCCTGGCCTTGGTATAACTGCTCACATCTGAAATCCCATTCTTCTTTCAGTGGGACATGTTGACTGAATTTACAAATTTAAAATTATTTAATTTTACTATCTTTACATTTCTAATATTTTGGCTAATAGCATTCACTTGATGCTCCTTTAACTTCCTAGTTTATATTATACTTGTTTGTCTATTATTGGGTAATTTTTAAACTAATTTGTTCTTATTTATTGGATACTATTTTATATTCCTTTTAACTCAGCCCAGCAGGATATTTTTAGCTAAATTTGGCCCTTATTGGAATACACTCTTAAGTGTATTTCTTTTCTTAGCCATTTTAAAAAATGTATCAAAATTCACTCGCCTTTTCCTTTTACTCTTTTTGTTTTTAAAATATTTCTGTTTGGTGTATCCTCTAGTACATTTTCTAGCATTTATGACTGTTAGAGATGAGAAGCGGTGATGTCAGGGGATGGAGGGGGTGAATGCCTCAGCAGTGATGGGCTTAATCAGGGACTGTTGGCCCTTCTCCCTGTGCTGACAATTCCATAGCCATGCTCTCCCTTTGCTGCCCCCTTCCCCACTCATATTCAAAGGAGGTCCTTCTTGCCATTGTTAAAGGAGACCTGATGTTCACGCGGTCAAGAAAAAGAGTATCTCAAATTAAATCCCACTTTTAGCCAGTCAGATAATTTGGGAAATTCACAGGACAAATTGTGTGGGTCAGAAGTTATTAAGACTGGCCTCAAATACTGCTCAGGGGAACTGCTGAACAATGCCATCATCTTGCTCCAGAATAAGCCAGGGCTTCTCTAAACCACCAACCACAGTCTCTGAGCATCTCACAGCCTTTACAAAGAATGGAAGCTTCAGAAGAGGTGAGGGTGAGGGTCCTCAACTTGGCACCTTGAGACTGACCAAGAGAATGCCCAGGTGGCCTTGAAGGTCCTGTTAAGAATTATTGGATGGAAGCATAATAGCGAGACAATAGTCAAAGCTGGAATTATTTTTTGTTGACCTACTTACAGGATTACCCCAAGTACATTGATTCACCTTCTTTCTGGTCAGGAATTCAAAAGTTCAGTTGTCAAGTGCTCTTGGGACCACCAGTTCTTGTCACATGTGCAGTACGGCCCATGACTCAGAGAAGAAGTCAGGCAGTGAAGAGTCAGGTCAGCCATGGACGGAGGAGAAGTTGTTCCGGAAAGGTTTATCTCTTTCTTCTCCTTGTTATGTAAGGTGTGGTTTCCCCAGAGAAACAATATGCTAAATAAAAGTTAGGGTCCCAACCCACAGAAGCTTATTTTAACCCACATTGTTGCTGACTATATTCAATTTGATTTAATTCAAATCAACAAGGTAGAGTTGTTTCTTTTTCCTGCTAGAAAGGGGACGTAGGCTTTGAGAGTGACCCAAATGTTGCAATTGAGAGTTTTCACTGAGCAAGGCAGAGTGTGTATGTGCCCTGGGGTGGGGGGAGTGGAGTGGAAAGATGAATAAAATGTGGCTCCTGCCCTCAAAAAGCTTACACTGTAGTTGGAGAGACAAACACATACTCAAATAATATGCACAATGATAAATGGTGGAGATGTTGTCAGACCAGAGAATAATAGAAGTGTTAGTTCTGAGTGGGAAAATCTAAACGATTGTGGAAGATGTGGCAGCTGCCCCTTGAAGGATGTTAGGGCATTAAGCAGCAGAGAGGCCAAGACAGGGTGGGCATCTGAGGCAGAGAAGATTGTTGGGGCGAAGGTTCAGGGTGGTCAGCCACAGGGCAGAGTCAGGGAACAGCCAAAGAGATCTGCCGTGGAGGGTGGGAGGTTAGGATGGAAGAGCACAGGGCCAGGTGGGCCTTTGTGAGTTGGTCTAATCACTTACAATGAAGTAGTTGTCCATACTTTTCATGTTGAATTACAGGCAGGTAATTTTCAAAAGCCTAATTCTTCTAAACAGATGTGGTCTTGTCTCAGACTAGAGTTGTCTCACATTCAATAGTTCATTACCATGAAAAATAAGAAAGTGATTAATTGCATAATATTTGTTATATTTAACTTTCTAAGGATAGATTTGTCAAAGAGCAGCACAAGAGATGTTTTAATAGATTTATGTCCTTCTGTAACTCTGTACCTTATTTTGGATAAAGCACACTAAACCTCGTTCTGTCATCGAGGATATCAAGACTGCAGGCTCTATCATGGGGTCAGGAGGAGGAATAAAGGGAAAAATAAAGGATCTCTGACAAGGGTCAGGCCCAAGAATAACGTGCCAAAGACCATGGAGATCTAATATCAGTGCCCAGCTATTTGTGTATTTGGACAGCATCATGCATAAACTTCTTTTGTTGTGGGGTGTCCATGCAGTGAGGGACCCTGCAGGCAGTAAGAAATCAAAGACATGATCTCTAGCTCAGTGATGTTTACATGATTTTATGTTATCTGGACAAGAGGCTAAATGGAATTCAATCCTTTATTGAGATATTTGGATGAACCAAGCATTTATCCACATCTCCAACTTCAGTTTAATTTTTCCAGTGAGGAACTGAAACATAGAAAACTCATGGATAGAGTCTATTGAATTCCTGAAATTCAGTTCATTTGAAAGTCACTAATAGGTAACAATATACATACCTATTAAATATATTATAAAATATATGATGAGATACTTTAAGAAAATGCTTTTGAAATATTACAAAGTAATTATTATTGTCTACATCTACATCTGTTTTTCATTTTGCTTATTCAACATTATGCTCTTGAAGATTGACACCACTGTAATCTGATTTTGAGTTACAAACGAGTAGTATCTTAACTGGGGAAATGTCTCATCTTACTCTTAAAAATACTGGCTCTGTCTCATCTCACTCTTAAAAACACTGGCTTTGGTCCTGATGTGGGACCTTTTGAAGAAGCATCATTTTGTTTCTTAGCCTATGTCTTGCATCTATCTGAGTGAAGAAAAAAACAGCAATTTGAGCATTTGATCCATTTACACATTTCTGCCTCCTCACTCTCATCTATAAGGAGACAGCTTTTCAAAAGTACATTTTCACCTCTATGGGCAAATGACAAATAGTGTAGCTGTGTTACCAACAATAGAAAAAAGAAAAAAACAATGAAACCATCTATAACACTCGATATTTGGCTAGCAGTAAGGAACAGCATGATAAATTATGGTACTTCACTAAAATGGCATATTACACAATTGTTAAGTGATAATTAGGAACACTGCATAGAAACATGAAAACATATTTAGGATATAATTAAAAGAGAAAAGAAAAAAAGCACGTTTATAATATGTAAGGTGGGGGAGGCCTGGAAGATATATCAATACTAAAATGGAAATATAGTAGTTCTGTTAGGATAGTGGGACTGTGTATTTTCAAAAACATTTTCTTTAATGTTATAAAATACTAGTAAAGCAGCAAATTCACCAAATAAATGATGCTGTAGATACAGGAAGGAGATACTAATAAATAAGTAGAGGTTGGAGATAACACAAGGGAAAAATATTTCAAAGAATGGATCTTCCTTCTCTACATTTGCCAGCCCCATGGCTATTAAGATCCAAACTATTGAAAACATTGTCAAAGGAGCTGGTTAGTAGAGCTTGGAAGAGAGCCTGAACTTGACTGTATCTGGATTTTGTTTGCCATGATTGCAGTGGAAACTAAATTTTGAAACAGTTGTTTAAATAAGCTCCAGCTTAGCTATCTTGGCTACATTCACACTTTGGAATCAAGAAACAGTTTGGAAAAAGAATACCGTGTGCAATATAAATAGGAATATAGAGCAAGAGAAATTCAGTAGAGAAGACTTCAAAAATAAAATGCCTATTTAAAATCAAGTTGAAATGACTAATTGGATTAACAGAAAATAAAAAATAACCAATACTGAGTTAAATTTATATCTGTCTGAATGCTCTTAAAGGATACCAGGAACAATACTCATGTCGGTTCTGTTCATGTTAACCATTTGCTTACACTGTTGATTGGAATGAACTGCTTGCTCTGCTTTCCTCTGAAGAGCTCAGACCCCTTTCTCCTCTCTTCCACCTCTGTTCAAAAGAATGACAGTTTTACCCTGAATAGCACTTAACAAGTGTTGATGTGGGGCACTAGGCTACCTTGCTTCGTGTTAGGTGGGGGTGGCTTAATATAAGATGTTAAGAAAAATTCACACACACAATCACAGTTTATTTTTTCCAGTCAAAGTTAAGCCTTCCAGCTCAGCACTTGCACACCATTATGTTAGCACTGCAGAAAATTCCCTCAAATGCATACTTAGATACTTTAAGGATCTTAAGTAGGTAGATGGAAGAAGAAACTTAAAGTTTCTTCTGAAATAGGACTTGAAAATGTGATAAAATACCTTATCTCTCTAAACTAGTAGTTGACTTTGGATTTGGAAATTGGAGTGTGTGTGTGTATGGTATCAAGGAGTTTGAACTGAAGAAATCAGAAAGTAACTTTTCCAAACCCCAAACCATACCTGACACTACAACCATCTCTTTTCAGACCCTGTGTAGAATTTGCTGAGTCTGCATGAACATCTCTCTCTGATGTCTTGCTATCTCCTCACCTCTAAAGATGTCCACAAGTGACAAATTAGAGAAGATTTTTATTCCTGAGAGTTATCCAATAATTTTTACCTTCATAGAAACATGATTTCCATCTTTCAAAATGCAGTAAAATTATTAAGAGGTATTGTGATTTTAGGAAACTATTTTCCCTCCATTCCAAATCCAAAGTAAATTACATTTAGTGCAAGGGTATGTATTTGATTATTTGGGGTATACCAATATTGAAAATTTTCTTCTTAAAAATATTTCGCCCTTAACATCTTCATTTTATTCCCAGAAGTATATTTTGTTGAATAAATAATATTTGGTAATAAAACAAATCCGCTTTCATACATCTACAAAATTCTTTTGAATATCAACAAGAATTCAATCCATGTTGCATAATTGTTATTATGAATTGCATAACATTGGCATGCATTTTGCTGTAATTCATTTCCTGGCAAAACATAAAGTGCCTTTGACATAATGCCATAGAATATTCAAACTGGGAATGAATGATAGAAATAATCTGGTGTCAGTCAGTCCCACTTTTCCCATTTCAGGGACTGAGGTGCAAGAAGGTAAAATTTGCTCAGGATCACACATCTCATTTTCCAACACTTAAGTCATACTAAAATAAATTACAGTTTTGATGTTGAATTTGATTAGAAAATTGTGATTTTTAAGGGCACAATTCTTAAGACAGAATAAATGCCACACTTAGGGAATTGAAGAGTTGGATCTGAAACACGCAAAAGAGGTATGCCCAAAATTTTTGTGCTCAATTCCCCTTTTGGGAGAAAGTGGCTGAAACTATGCAATCATTAAAAATAAATCATTCTTTGAAGGATGCAAAGTTATCCTGATCTTCAAAATGAAATATACCACCATTTCCATATATAATTTAATTTTTCTCTTCAACAGGGATCAAATGGTATTTTGGTTGATTGCTAGTGAGCAAATGACATAGGAAATACATTTTAGGATCCCATTGTGATTTTTTTTTCTCAGCAGCAAAAAATTAAATAAAACAGACCTTTGTCATGTAATGTTCACTGATCAGGTGAACATAATAAAAACTGGGCTTTAGTTAAATCTAGTGGATTAACTCTTGTTTCATTGGCATTTACAGTCTTTGGGAGTGTTGAACAAGTGTACAAATAATGACATTTTCAGAAATTTAACCATTGCATTTCATGTAAACTCTGCATAAAGTTCAAGACTAATTGTATTGACATCACAGTCTTCAAATTTTAAAAGGCATATAGGAATAGTAATAACATCTCCCAGAAACGTTAAAGACACTTATATATATATGTAAAATCCATTTTGACTTGATGAAAACAAATTCTAATCTATGAAAATATTACATCAAGTCATATTGCACCTGATGAGGAAATTATACATGAATGATAATAAATGCTAAAAAACACTTCAGATAAAGACCCAGTAAGTCAAATTAAATGAAGAGTTTCAGAAGTAACATAACCATCTAAAAATGTTAGTTTTTCACACAACTGGTCACACTTATTTTGCTTTACTTAAAATCCCTGGTCTTGTCTGAAGATAATACCATAAAACTCAATTACATAATTCAACTGTCTTTAACTCCCTTTCTCCAGTAGCCATTGCACCTTAGGAGGTTTGTAGCTATTCTATCTTAATTTTTTTTCTTTCAGCAAATACTAAGTGTGAAAAGCTTCACCAGACGAAAATCATTTCATACAATGAAGCACTGAATTGTTTTTTCATTCAGTTTCTTTAGACTGAAAGCAGCTCAGTTTCCCTATGAATAGTCCACGTATCATTTCATGCCTGGTATCTGCAGCCCACTCTAGATTTATCTTGCTTTCAGCAGGTACTCGGTAGCACTTTCTGGGTTATTTTAAAAAACATCCAACATGGTTTAAATTGTTTAAAAGCAATTGGAACTGTTTCCTTTCCTACCCACTGCCTCTTCAATTGTCCTTAACCTTCATCATCCTTCCCTAAAATGTGTCCCCAGCATGCCTATTTACATGGCTCTCAGGCACCGGAGGCTTGCACACCCATCACATACCAGGTCAGTTTCTAACAGTGTGAAGGTTGTTGGAGCAGGGCAGTTTCCTTCCATTGAGAGCTGAGTATGGTCATATTGCTTTCAGCACAGCGACCCTTGTATGCAAAGCTTAGACTATCGTCTCATGGTCCCATATGCCTTGGCTTTGATTGATGTAACAACAGTATCTCTCATAGGGGCTGTTCAGCTTGTAGGAGCAAACGATGATACTGTCCTGGGGCACAAAGAAGATGCTGTCCTCAGGCTCAGGGCACTCAGACCTGTCCCAGGCTGAGCACTTGGCATCCAGCGCACTGTAGATGAGGGGACTGCCTGAGGGACAGTAGCCATCCAGGTATCTGGATGGCTTCTCCTGATGCCCGCTCTGGACCCGGCTCTGGCATTCTCCTTCCTCCGCGGGTGTGGGGGTGGTGATGGAGCTGGCCATAGGGACCTCGCCCTGCCCTTGGAGGGGGGGCTTCCCCCTGAGGCCCACCTTCTTTGCCAGCTCATCGGAGCTCCCCTTGCCCGACTCCAGGTCTGAAGGGGTCCTCAGCAGTTCCACCACCTCCTTGTCCTTGGGTTTCCGGAAGCAGGGCAACTTGCGGACCCATAGCAGCTCATTCTCGGGCCACTTGGTGCATCCCTCAGTTTTCCTGGCCAGGGCAATGGCTGCAATGCCTGGGAGGCAGATGGCTGGCCCTATGGCCAGGAGGGGGATGTTTCCCAGAGTCTCTCCTTTCATCCCAGAGACAGTGAACATGAAGCCAAAGACCAGGAAGACACTCACCAGGGCCACAACCAGCCCAGTCCTCGGGTTAATGTCATCAGGCCGCATCTTTCACTCCATCCAGGTTGCGGACTGCCTGCTAGCCAGGGAGCAATGTTCCTCCCTACTGTCAGAGGAAAACGCACTGGGTTAAAAACAAAACAAAACAAAACAAAAAAGCACCCAAGTCCATTTCCCAACCACCAACTATCTCTCTTACCCTTTGTGTCTGACACTCTACTGTCTGTCATTCTTGGTCTCTGTCTGTTTCTCCCTCTATTTCTGTTGCTCTCTCTCTTTCTCTGTTTATCTATCTCCTTCTTACTATTGCAACCCCTGCCTCTCTCTCATATAGTCATCCGCAGACTGGGGTCACCGCGGTACCTGAGGTTTCCTGCCGTCTCCCGGGAGCGGGGAAAAACACCAGTTTGAGTCTCCTTAGGAACCTCCACAGCAGCTGTTTCCTCGGCTCTCTCCCTTGTTTCTGGAAGGAAAGCCTGGTTTTCCAACTGACTCTGCATCCAGGAGGTGGGACGTAGGAGCTTGTCTTTCCCAGCAGTGCCCGTCGGTCTCCAGGGCTTTGGGAGCTGAGCGGCGGCTCAGGCCAGCACCCAGCTCTGCGCGCAGAGCGCCGGGTGCTGGAGGGAGGAAGGACTTAGTCTGGGAAAGAGGGGAAGCGGCGCGCGAGTCTGGCCTCGTTACATCACTTTCAGAGCAAGCTCAGAAACAAAGAAGGACGCGCGGGGGCGCGAGGGGGCTAAACCCAGGGGAGAGGCCAGCCGGACAGAAGAGGCTGCCCAGGGTCCAGTCGGGGTGCTTGGAGCAGCCAGAGTTCGTCCCGCCGCTGCCCGTGAGGGCTGAGTAAGGCGGCTGGACATGCTCCGTGCCTGGGAGGGTCCAGGGTGCGAGGCTGCCGCGTGCCGGAGACTGGAACTCGGGCCGGTTTGCCCACGGGACAGCCTGGGCTCCGAGTCCGCGGTCCGAGGCCCAGAGGTGCCAGCTGGAGATGTCCCCCGGGGACCTGGATCCTTCTCCAGTTACAGATCTGGGTGACCCGATCCGACCTATGGCAGCTCCCAGAGATTCCCCTACCGCCCGTCTCAGAACCTCGAGGCTCTCAGGGCTGGGAGGGCTGCATTCCTCCTGGGTCCTCCTGCCCGCGACCTCTCTGGGTTCGCGCGCTGGGCGGCAGTGGCGCGCAAAAGCGCTCTAGCAGCGAAGCGGGCTGCTTTGCTGGAGCGCACGGGAAGCGCCCAGGCTGAGTTAGTGGTCAGCCGGGTCTTGCTCGAGCCTTGGGGGAGTCACCAGAGTCCTTCCCCATGGTCTTACAGCTCAGGATCCTGGAGGGGGTGGCCTTGGAGCCCGGATCCTACTCCGACACGGCCGTGGTGCCAGCCACGCTGTCTGAGTCAAAGGAGAAAGGCTCTCCAGCCCCGGCTCCCCATCCCCGCACCCAACACCCAGCTAACAAGGAGAAGGAGGGGCCTTGACTGGGAGGATCAGGCCGCCCAGCCCGCGAAGCAGCTCCAGCTTTGGGCGATTCTGTCCTTTGCTGACGCTGGTGTGGAGAACCTGTCTCCTCCCCACCACATCAGGGGCTGGATTCCTCTGGCCCCAGGGGCAAGACTGGCTTTGGCTGGGTTCTTTAACGAGACTGCTCATTTAGGGTAGATGGGGAATATTGAAGAAGACGTGGAGGGGCAGGGGCGGAAGTGGGAGAGAATGGTACATTCTTTCATGTCAAGGCCCTGCCTTGGTGGAAAGAATTTTGACATCCAGGCCTTCCCCACTTAAACGAGCCATGTGTTCTTGGGCAAGTGACTTAACCTCTCTGAGAATCAGTTGACCCATCTGTAAAATGAGAATATTGCTATCAAATATGTGGAGGAACAAACATAATGAGGACTAAATAAATGTAAAGTTCCTAGTGCAATGCTTGGTACACGGTCCTGGTTCACAAAATGGATGAAATATGTACTTTCATAGTATGTGATCATTAATGTAAGGCACGAGCCAAATCATAAAGAGCCTGTCTGTGGGGCTAAGGACCTTTGACTTTATCCACTAAGCAGTGAAGAATCGTCTTGGTGTTGTTTTAAGCAGGGATCAACATAAAAGTATTCCATGTTTGACAGATGGTGACAGCAGGTTAGAGGACAGGTTGGAAAGGGTAGATGTGGAAGCAGGAGGACAGTTCAGTAAGCCAGGCAAGACATGGCACGGGCCTGAACGATGCAGGGCTAGTGGGGTGGTCAGAAGGAAGTGAATTTGAAGACTATTTAAGGGTAGAATCAAGTGTCTTGCATCAAAGGAAGTGAGATGGTGGTAGGAGTCCAGGGTTGACTCCCAAGTTTCCCACTCTTTCCACTGAGTGGATCAGGAATCAGACTCAATTTTCCACTCCACTATCTATTGTGTGTCTCTTGTGCTCATGCTCATTAGACAGCTGCTGTACCTCTGGACATAGAATCATTATTTTGGAAGGAAGGAAGGAAGAAGGGAGAAAAGGTAAAGAGCAAATGTGAGATGCCAGCTGTTTGGACATTTGTATCAGGAAAATAATTGTTTTCCTGGTAGCCCCACTAAATAGATAGACATCTGCTTATATCTCATTGTCTAGAAGGATGTCATAGGGGCCACCTCTGTGCAAAGGAACCCGGGAAAACAAGATTTTGTGTTTTTTTGGGTTTTTTGGACCAGATTTATTGCCACCTTGAAAAAAAATCGGGGTTTTGTTAGCAAGGAAAAAGAGAACAATGTATCTTGGAGAAGCAACCAGAAGCATGTGCCGCAACTATCGAACATGCTTACCTTCTTGCAGCCCTCTCTTCCCCTGCTTTTACTAATGCCTTTCTATCCTGATTTCCCTCTTATCTCCCTGGTCACTCATTTGTAGTCTACTCTGTAAACTCCTCTTTATTTTATTAATTTTTATTTTGAACAAAGCCCTTCGATGTTGATATTATGCTGGCTATGCCGATGACCCCCTATGCTTATCTCTTTAGCCTTGTCCTTTTCCCTCAATTTCAGATTTATAGTATCTAACAGTCTGCTTGATATCTCTCTGTACAGCACACAGACACTTGAAACTCATCACAGCTTAAACTATGCTCATTAAATTTCCTTTAGACCTGCTCTTTCTCATTTGACTCCCTCATTCTTCCTATTCGCCCAACCGAGAAACTGTGGGATTGTCCTCTATTCCTTTGTCTCTCTAACAAGCTACATACAGTAAATCAATCATATCATCGTAGTCTTACCCCCTAAATTCCCTGATCTTCTCCTCTTCTGTGACCTGAGGCAAATCACTTTACCTCCCTGGGTTTCAATTTCCTGTGAAACAAGGGCTTTGGGTAGAGAGCTAGCTGAGGTGCATTTCAGCTCTACTATTCCGTGGTTCTCCGACAGTCACTTCTGCAGGGCTGAACTGTCGTTAGTGTTGTGCAGGTGCTCTGACAATAGTGCTGGAAACCTAGTTGGAGCCTAAAGAAGCAACATTGCTGAACACAGACCTCCTCTCACTCGTACAAGCATCTAATTCCATTTGACTTTTAAGCCAGGCAGTTCATCTACTTAGGCATTAGATAAGACCCATGCGTAAAACCGCAGGAAACTTCAATTACTGTTTAATTATAAGCCTCATTCTCAAAGCAGTTCCTTCTTAGAGGTAATTTCAGATGGTCTTTGAACAGCAGGTATACTTGCACAAGTCAGCAGCAAAAGTGGGTGGAGGTGGGAGACATCACTCAGGGTTATAATATTCAGGGACAGAAAAGGCATCCTCAGTATTTAATTTCTTGCCTGTACAGGCTGATTGCACTAGGATTTTAAAACCTTAAGCAGTTCTCGCAATGCTGTAAGCATATACAGCCACGTACAAAAGCTTTTCATCAGAATAAAAAGGAAATTCAGGTTGTAATGAGGCTTTGTATGTATGTGGGTGTTTGAGAAGGAAATGCAGAACCTTTTATTTCTGAAATTATTGAAATCATGGGATGCTAGAATTTGAAGATACCTTATAGAATATCTACTCTAACTCCCTTAATCATACAGATGAGATCCAGAAGGGTTGCAATCATTCAGTACTACTTGAGTATTTATTATGTGCTTGGCACTGTGCTAGGTGCTGGAGATACAAGTCAGTAAGACATGGTCACTCACATTCACAGAGCAAGATATGTATATTAGGATAGGAAAGATTATTAGGATAGGATAGATTATGCTGTGGCAACAAAAGATTTCAAGATCTCAAAGTCTGTATGCTCATCCTACTTGTCTCTGATGGATCAGCTGCAGCCTTGCTCCATGTTGTCTTCACTCTGGGATTCAGGCTGCAGGGCAGCTTCCAGTTGGGACATTGCCAGTCCATTGAATCCAGGCACCAGAGGCCCTGCACTGAGCCTTCACTTGAGTAGCTTCTCTCTGGCTCCCCCGGCTGTGCCCCCTCTCTCTAGGCCAAAGAATCTGCCGAGGTAATGCCTCACTTGGAGACTTTACCCCCCTTTCTAGGCCATGTGATTGGTACCTGGGACCTTAAAATTCCCCACCCAAACAGCCCCATACCTGCTTCCAGGGCTTGTGTACAGCTCTTTGCTTGGTCCATCCTCCCAAGGGTTGACGATACTGCAGGTGTGCACACCCCTAGGCCTGTGGGACAGTCAATAGGCCACTATGATTTTGAGTACAGATAAAACTCGGGCATGCAAGATGGGCTGTGTATTCCAGCCTCTTCATGGTTCAGAACAGAGCCAGAGGAGGGAAAAGAAAAGACAGCATTCATTTTATTCTTGCGTGGGGCCTCACACATGTTAGAGACAGGCCTGGGTGGAGGGTCTGGGGAAAGGAGAGAGAAGTCCCAACTCATATTTTAAAGGGCTCTGTCTAGCTGTGGTGTAGAAAATAGATTTAAGGTGGGTCGAGGGCAGAAGCAGGGAGGCCAGTTGGTAGACTATTGCAATTATCCAGATGAGAGTTGATGGTGGCTTATGGATGTGGCTAGAAGTGGTCAGATTCTGATGTATTTTAATGCAAAGCTGATAGTATTTGCTAATATATTTGGGATGTGAGGAAATTGTGTAATCAAGGATGATTCTAGATTTGGAATTTGAGGTGGGAAATCAGGAACTTGATTTTGGACATATTCATTTGATATATCAAAGTGAAGATGGTGATAGAGTTGATGTACAAGTCTGGCATTTCAGGGAGAAGTCTGGGCTAGAGATATAAATTTGGGAGCTGTTGGGATATGGTTAGCATTTAGAGTCCTGGGACTAATGAGATCACTTAGGGAGCAGGCATCAATAGGTTAGAGAAGTTTGAGTACTAAGTATGTACTAAGGAACATCAACATTTTGAGGCTGGGGAGATGAGGAGGAACCAGAACAAGAAACTATGAAGGAGTGGCCAGCAAGGTGAGAAAGTAAAGAGATGTCTAAGGAACCAAAAGAAGAAAGCATATCAGGGAGGGTGTAGTGATTGCATCAATTCTGTTGATAAGTCAAGTATGAAAAGGACTAAAAAGTGAGCACTGGACTTAGCAACATGGAGGTCACTGGTCACCTTTACAAGAGCAGTTCTGGTAGAGTGGGTGGAGGTGAAGTCTTGATTGAAATGAGTCCACAAGAGAAAAGGAGAAGAGGAACTGGAGGCAGAGAGTGAAGATAACTCAAATGGTTTTATTGTTAAGGAGAATAGAGAAATGAGATGATAGCCAGATGTGGAGGTGTGGGGTCAAGAGAGAAAACTTTTTAAAAAATGGGAGCTCTCTTAGCATTTTGCCTGTAGAAATGTAAGATTTGTAAATTTAAATGACAATTCTATACCATTTTTTATCCATTAAATTTGTAAATAAAAAAAATAATGCTGGGGCTTCCCTGGTGGCACAGTGGTTAAGAATCCGCCTGCCAATGCAGGGGACACAGGTGCAAGCCCTGGTCCGGGAAGACCCCACATGCCGCGGAGCAACTAAGTCCATGTGCCACAACTACTGAGCCTGTGCTCTAGAGCCTGCAAGCCACAACTACTGAACCCACGTGCCACAACGACTGAAGCCCACGTGCCTAGAGCCCATGCTCCTCGACAAGAGAAGCCACCGCAATGAGAAGGCCGCACACCGCAACCAAGAGTAGCCCCCGCTCACTGCGAAAGCCCTCATGCAACAAAGACCCACACAGCCAAAACTAAATAAATAAATTTATTAAAAATAATAATAATAATGCCAATGCTGGGAGGTGGTGCTCTGAGATGAGCACTTACATATACTGGTGGTGGGAATATATCAGTACTGACTCTTGTGTGGAAGAAAGCTGTCCAGATATCTCAAGAACTTTGAAGAAGTTCATACCTCTTGCATGACCATTATATTGAAACATATCAGAAGTAGGTATGTATTGATGGAAAAAACAGACCCAGGCACCCTCTGAGTAAATTAATCAGCATTTACTTATGTCAAGGTATAGAAGGAAGTCCCCACAGCTTCACCAACAGGCACACAGTTGGGGATGGTAATGTCTGAGTAAGGGAGGGTCACATCTAACCCTTTTGGAAATAGAAGTGTTTCTGTCTAGGTTCACCATGTATTCATAGAGCTTATTTTCATGAGGCAGATCCAGGCCTGCTCATAGTCTGGCCTCATGTCTGCTGAGACCAGCTGATATAAGAACAGGCCCAGTTCATGAGGCATAAACAAAATCCTCATTATCATCAGACTCTCCAGACCTGCACAATAGTTTCTTGAACTCAGTGCTATGGAAACAGAATCAGGGCCATTTTGTGAAAGTCTCCAAAAGTCAAACAAATTAAAACCTTAGACCTGCTGTTGCTGCACTGTCCAATACCATAGCCATTAGCAGAGGAGGCTATTTACATTTAAATTAGTTAAATTGCAATAAAATTAAAAAGTCAGTCTCTCAGATGTACTACCCACATTTCCAGTGCTCAGTAGTCAGATGTGGTGATTGGCCACCACACTGGACAGTGCAGATATAAACATTTCACCATCATTACATTCTATTGGATGGTGCTGAGCTGTTGGACTTAATCATCATCCAGTTGACTCAGGCAGTATGATTCTAGCAATCTTTCCTGTGGGAATAATCAGTGGCACAAAAAATATTTATGTGCAAAAAAATTTCACTATGCCCTAGTAGTAATACACTGGAAAACATTGAAATAGCCAATAACAGAGGAAAGGCTATATAGAGTATGTTGCATCCACTGGAGGGAATATGCACAGTCAGCTGAGGAAATATTATATATCCACAAAATTATATTTTGAAGATTTTTAATGACCCATGAAAATGGGCTCAATATAATGCTAATGAAAACAAACCTAAGAATCAAAATTCTATTAAAATAACTTGAAAAAATGTTATATTAAATAGGACCCTGATTACTGAAAAAAAAAAAAAACTAGAATAGAAAAAAGACCAAAAGGAAATACTCTCAGATTATTAACAGTGGTTATTTTGAGGTGGTGGAACATTAAATAAATTGTTAGTATTTTCTTTATATTTTAATGAATTTTTAAAATTTCTACTCTTATAGTAAGAAAAAGGGTTTTTTTTTAAATGAAAGAATAGTCTCTTGCACATATTAAGCACTCAGTAAATGGTAGTTGAATGAATGATACATGAAGACTTGAAAGACTGAATGAACAAATTAAAATTTTCTCAGCTTTATATTTTCCCTGAGTTCATCCTGCCCCTTTTTCTCATTCTGGCACTTCCTCACAGGAGAGAAAAGGATATGGACGAATTGAGAAGAGATGAAAATTGAAGGACAGCAAGTAGATTTTCATGTTGGATTGGAGTTAAATCTTATGGTTCTTCCCAAATTTATGTTAATCACTTTTGAGATTTCTTATAACCCTGTTTTCAACCTAGAAAATAATAAATATATTATCTTCCCCCTTTCTGATTTAAACATGATTGTTTTGATGCACCTGGTTAGAGATTTGATATTTTTTTCTTCTTGGCTATGATTCTGACTCATTTATTTAACAAATGTTATATTGAGAAGCTCCTACTTATCTGGTTGTGTTCATACCTCCTCTGTACCTCCTCCCATCTTCTCTAGCTCTTGGGAGGTAACTCTGATCTTTTTTTAAAATTTATTTTTGGCTATGTTGGGTCTTCATTGCTGCCCTCGGGCTTTCTCTAGTTGCGGCGAGCGGGGGCTACTCTTACTCTAGTTGCGGTGCGCAGGCTTTTCACTGAGGTGGCTTCTCTTATTGCGGAGCACGGGCTTTAGGCACGTGGGCTTCAATAGTTGTGGCATGTGGGCCCAGTAGTTGTGGCTCGTGGGCTCTAGAGTGCAGGCTCAGTAGTTGTGGTGTATGGGCCCAGCTGCTCCATGGCATGTGGGATCCTCCCAGACCAGGGCTGGAACCCACGTCCCCTGCATTGGCAGGCCGATTCCTAACCACTGCGCCACCAGGGAAGCCCGGTAACTCTGATCTTTACTAAAGAATACGTTTACCCCTCTAACTTTTCTTATTTCACTTGGGGCCTCCAGAGATATAAAGTAGCTTCAGTTGTTTTTCCAGTGCTGAATTAACAGAGTTTTAAAAACTCTTGCAGCTCATTAGAGTTCATTAGGTTGTGCAGAAAAGGAAGCCTAGAATTTTCACAAAGGAGTCCTAGAATTTTCACAAATTGTTTTGTAAGTTAAAAAATAAAGTTAGTACAAGTGACAGTGTTAGATTGATGGTTCCAAAGATGAAAACATTTTAGGTATCTGAGTGGTTCCAGCCAAACATCCATTTGCTCTCCAGGGCTGAGCTTATTCAATAGCTTAGATCTTTCTCCATGTTGTCTTTCCTTTGATTCTGTACAGTATCTTTGGTAAGGGAATAAAGAAAGGATGAGAAAATGGACTGTTAGGAATCATGAAGAGTTGGAAGTAGAGAATTCTGATGTGGTTTGCTCCCCAAATTGAAGGTTGATCTGGTTTTCTCATTCTTGTACTTAGATTAAACAGTGCACTGATAAGTCCTTAAATTTTTTTATTAAAGTATAGTTGATTTACAATACTATATTGGTTTCAGGTGTACAATATAGTGATTCAGTATTTTTACAGATTATACTCCATTTAAAGTTATAAAATATTGGCTATGTTCCCTGTGTTCTACAGTATACCCTTGTAACTTATTTATTTTATACATAGTAATTTGTACCTCTTAATCCCCTGTTCCTGTCTTACCCACCGTCCCCCCCGCCATCTCTCTTCCCACTGGTAACTGCTGATTTGTTCTCTATAGCTGTGAATCTGTTTCTGTTTTGCTATATTTATTCATTTGTTTTACTTTTTAGATTCCACAGATAAGTGATAACATACAGTATTTGTCCTTCTCTGTCTGGCTTACTTCATTATTTCCTAATGCCTTCCAGTTTCATCCATATTGTCACAAATGGCAGGATATCCTTCTTTCTCATGGCTGAATAATATTCTATTGTATATATGTACTACATTTTCTTTATCCATTTACCCATCAGTGGACACTTAGGTTCATCCATATCTTGGCTATTGTAAATAATGCTGCCATGAATATAGGGGTGCATATATCTTTTTGAATTAGTGTTTTTGTTTTCTTCAGATATATACCCAGGAGTAGAATTGTTGCATCATATGGAAGTTCCATTTTCAGTTTTTATAAAAAGCTCCATACTGTTTTCCATAATGGCTGCACCAGTTTACATTCCCACCAACAATGTACTAGGGTTCTCTTTTCTCCACATCTTCGCCAGCATTTATTATTTGTGGTCTTTTTGACGATAGCCATCCTGACAGGTGGGAGGTGATACCTCATTGTGGCTTTGATTTGTATTTCTCTAATAATTAGTGATGAGCATCTTTTCATGTTTCTGTTGGCTATCTGTATGTCTTCTTTGGAAAAATGTCTATTCTCGTCTTCCACCCATTTTTTAATCAGGTTTTTTGCTTTTATGATATTGAGTTGTACGAGCTGCTTGTATATTTTGGGTATTAACCCCTTATCAGACATATCATTTGCAAATATTTTCTTCTATTCCATAGGTTGTCTTTTCGTTTTGTCAATGTTTTCCTTTGCTGTGCAAAAGCTTTTAAGTTTAATTAGGTCTCATTTGTTTATTTTTGCCTTTGTTTCCTTTGCCTGAGAAGACTGATCCAAAAAAATATCACTACAACTTATGTCAAAGAGTGTTCTGCCTGTTTTCTTCTAGGAGTTTTATGGTCTCCAGTCTTACATTTAAGTCTTTAATCCATTTTGAGTTTATTTTTGTGTATGGTGTGAGAAAATGTTCTTATTTTATTCTTTTACATGTAGCTGTACAGTTTTCCCAGCACCACTTATTGAAGAGACTGTTTTTTCCCCATTGTATATAATGGGGAATATATACAATGGAGAACATAAGACTGTTTTTTCCTTCTTGCCTCCTCTGTCATGGGTTAATTGACCATGTGTGCATGGGTTTATTTCTGCGTTTTCTATTCTATTCCATTGATCTGTGTGTCTGTTTTTGTGCCAGTATCATACTGTTTTGATGACTGTAGCTGTGTACTATAGTCTGAAGTCAAGGCGCATGATACTTTTAGCTTTGTTTTTTTTTTCTCAAATTGCTTTGGCTATTCAGGGTCTTTAACCTTTTGATAATATATATGTTTATGAAAACCCAAACACAGACCACCAAATCATTTCACTATTTTATTCAACAGGCATTAAAAGAGTTCCTTTAGAAGATTTATATATAGGGGTGTTGATCACAACAGTAATTTTAATATTAAAAAAATGGAATGGTTATATAAATTATGTTATATCAAAACTCTGGGATATTATATAATCATAATAAATGAAGTTGCAGGTTGGATCGGAATGACAGATCAAACACACATACCTCTCCTCCCTCAGGCTCCCAAAATCTAGAAATGGGATTTGAGATTTGTGTGAGTCTGTATTTGGAGATTAATTCCATCACAGTCCTGGGAAACAGGAAAAAAGCCATCAACGGAACAGAAATCTCTGAAATAAAGTTAATGAAATGCATATAATCTAACTAGAGTTGCCAAAAAACCCTGATAATGCTGTACCTCAATATGCTATAAGGGCTACATGGGCCTGAGATTGATGGTTTCCCCAAGACTTTGGAAGTAAGGTTACCGTTTGAGTGTTAAAAAATTTCATACATAATGAAAGAGTATCCGGCTATGGGATAGAACCAAGAGCTTGTTCAAATAATTGTGTCTGAAGAGTTTTGGAAACACTAAAGATCATAATTAGGGCACTTTGGATATATTTTTAGAGAAAAAATACTAGTCCCATCATATTTTATCATATAGACTCAGAGTGTGTAACTAGAGAGGGATATTCACCACCAACCAAAGAAAAGAGAGAACCAATGAGTCAGACATTTGCTGTGTTTATCCAGCACTGTTCAGAGGAAAGATGGGGGCTGCAGGGAAGTGGTGGTTTATTAGGTTTCAGAATATCCTTCATCTAAAATCTTTCAAGATCTTCTATTTCTCTCTCATCAAACATTCTGATGATAATTTTTGCTTCTCAGACATTCTGGTACTGTGAAGACTATGACCATCATGGCTGACAAAAATCTTCCTTCTTTCCTCCTTCCCTCTCTCCCTCCCTCTCTTCCTTCCTTCCTTTTCCTCCCCCCAATACTTCCTTCCCTTTTCCTTTTAAAAAATAGCTTTATTGAGATATAATTCACATTCCATGCAATTCATCCATTTAAGGTAAACAATTCAAAGACTTTTAGTGTATTTATAGAGTTGTACAACCTTCACCACAGTCTGATTCTAGAACATTTCTATCACCCTAAAAAGCAACCTGGTGCCCATTTATAGTCACTCCTCATTCCCACCCCTGGTCCTAGCTGTTCCTAGGCAACCACTAATCTACTTTCTGTCTCTATAGATTTGCCTTTTCTGAATATTTTTTACAAATGGAATCATACCATATGTGTTCTTTTGTGTCTGGCTTCTTTCACTGGGCATGTTTTTGAGATTCATCCATGTTTTAGCATGTATTTGTATTTTGTTCCTTTTTATTGCCAAGTAATATTCCATTGTATGGTTATATACCACATTTTGTTTACCCATGTATCAGTTGATGGACCTTTGAGTTATTTCAACTTTTGGGCCATCATGAATAATGCCATTATGGACATTTACGTACATGTTTTCATGTGCACATATGCTTTGTTTCTCTTGGGTAGATACTTAGGAGTAGAATTGTTGGGTCACATGATAACTCTAACTTTGTAAGAAGCTATCAAACTATTTTCCAAAGTAGTTGCCTCCCTTCATTTTTATACTTTATTTCTCATCTTGAATTATTTTAAAATAAACTATAAACCTATGCCACTTAGCCAAAAAAAGCATTAGCCCACCTAAAAATTATCAATTTATTATCATCACTAATTCAAATTTCCACTATAGTCTTTCCATAGACATGAGTCACTGGAAAGTAACATCTCCCTTTGTAATCAGTAAAATGGCTTCCTGATTTACATACAGCCTCCTGTGAGTTTTGTTAACATGAATGAGTGAGCTTTCCTGACCAAGTTGCTGAATAAGTTGACTGGCTGCTTGCTTGAGTCTTGGGCAGCCTGGCTTTAGAAGATGAGCTGGGACAGTCTGATTCTTCTCCTGTAAATTTGGAGTGGAGACACTGAGAGGGCAAGTGTGTCAGCTTCAGGGAGCCAAGCTAAATAGTGAGACAAACTTAGGGAATGAGGCCACCATATCAGACTGTGAGTGAGAAGAGGAAGCCAGGGGACAATGAGGGAAGCACGGAGAGAAGTTGAGATGAGAGAACACTCAGACCTTGAGAGAAAGGAGAATCTCAATCCCTGGTGGTTCTGTTTCTGAGTCACAGTGTTAGAGAGGAAGGTCTTTTCCCTACTCCTGGTTTCCATAATGAGGGATTTTTCCTAATACAATATTAGCCTGTCTTCCCTCTAGGGAGCGGAATTACTCATCACCTGCTGAATTTAGGAAGATAACTGAGCATGCTTGGCTTATTCTTCCTCCTGGGAGTGAGCTGCCCATAAGGAACAAGGATTCAGCTCTGACCCTTCACAAGGAAAGCATGTTCTACTGGTCTAGTGTAATTGGAATGGGGTGGTGCTACAGACTAAATGTCTGTGTCCCCTCCAAATTCAAATGTTGAAACCTAACCCCCAATATGATGGTTAGTAGGAGGTATTAGGAGGGGCATTTGGGAGGTGATTAGATCATGAGAGTTGAACTCTCATGAATGGGATTAGTGCCCTTATAAAAAAAAGGCCCCAAAGAGCTCCCCCACCCTTTCCACTTTATGAGGATACAGTGAAAAGATAGCCATCTATAAACTTGGAAGTGGGTCCTTACCAGACAGTGAATCTGCCAGCACCTTGATCTTTGACTTCCAGGCCTTCAGAACTGTAAGAAATAAATTTCTGTTGTTTATAAGCCTCACGGCCTATGGTATTCTGTCATAGCAGCCTGAATGGACTAAGACAGGTGGGTAAGTGATCTGAATTCTGTGGTTGGAATTAGCAAGCATGCTTATTTAATACTAAAAGCCACAAAGTCCAATCTGGTCTCTATCAGTAATAAAGGCTGCATTTTGGCCTCTATAGACCACTGCTTTGCTTTATTTCTCAATTTCTTCAGCACTGTGTTGGAAAGAGGGGTGCCATTTATTAAGTGCCCCTTAAAGATGCCAATATATAGATTCTCATGAAGGACAGCAGTACTTCCTGCCCCCCAGATTGTTGAGATTTCCCAATATGCTTTCAGTAATGCCCCCTTGTTTGGAGTTAGCTTGAGTGGTTTATTTCCTCCTTGAAATCCAAGGGGTCTTGGGTAGGACAGGCATTTCTCTGAAAGTGATGCCCCAAAGATAAACTGGCAATTGATTTAAATTTTTATTACCAATTTGGAACAGATGATAGAGGTGGACAATGGGAGCACTAGTCTAATTTTTACATTAGTTTTTGTTGAAGTATCATACACATAGAGAAATGAGCACAAATCATGAGTGTACATCTGAATGAATTTTCGCAAAGAGAACATGCACATTTAACCAGCACCCACATCAGGAAGGAGAGCATTTTAGCACCCCATTTATCCCATGTGTTGCTACTCCTCCCCTCCCCGCCCCAAAGGAACCATTATCTTGACTTTTAGCAGCATGGATTACTTCTGCCTGTTATTGAACTTTATATAAATGAAGAGCCAGGACAAGGGTAAGGCAAGTGAGGCACTAGCCTCAGGTGTAAAATTCAAAGGAGTACCCCAAAGCCCTCAATAATCAAGATAAATAATATTTTCATGCAATATTTTAAAAACTCAAAATTAATTTAAAAAATCCATGATGAAAAGAATATTAAAAATTTAAATAAAGACTGGATCAGGGTTCTCCAGAGAAACAGAACCAACAGGTTGTTGTTTTTCTCTCTCTCTCTTCAGAGAGAAATCTCTGTAGAGAGAGAGAGAGACAGAGAGATAATTATTTTAAGGAATCGGCTCCTGTGGTTGTGAATGTGTGGCAAGTCCAAAATCTGCAGGATAGGTTGGCAGGCTGGAGACCTAAGGAAGAGCTGTAGTTCACATCCAAAGGTGACCTGCTGGCAGAATTCCCTCTTCTTTTGGGTAGATCATCCTTTTGCTGTTAAGGCCTTCAACTGATTGGTTGAGGCCTACCCACACTATGAAGGGTAATCTACTTCACTCTCATTTAAAAAAAATCTTCACAGCAATATCCAGACATGTTTGACCAAATATCTGGGTACCATGGCCTAGCCAAGTAAACACATAAAATTAACCATCATAGACACTCTTTCAGGTTCAGGAAGCCATTGAGGTGAAGCCCTTGAGAAATTTGGATTCAAGGAGTTTCCTCAAATACATGTACATGATGCTATGCTTTTTTTCTCTTTCTTCTTCTTCCTTCTCCTTCTCTTTCTTCTTCTCAATCTCCTTCTCCTTCTCTTTCTCCTGCTTTTCTCTGTTTTCAGCACACCATTGACAAGTCAATCATTTATGCTGTATAAATTCCTCTTAAAAAGACATGTGGGGATTTAATCTGAGGGCCCAGGGTTCAAGTTGCCCTGTCCAGTCGCCAAAAAAAAAAAAAAAAAAAGCTTTGTTTTCACTGCAAAAAACTCATTATTTTTGTTCTGGCATTGACTAAAGTGTGGACTGTCTGAGAACATTTGAGACCCAAATCCTGCTCTCAGTTCACATGGAGTCCTTGTGTCTCAGCTTTTCTTTGCCTTGGCCATTACACAAGGAATGGTCCATCTCCATCAGCACGGATGTACCACAGAAGGCTAAAATCTAGTGTAATTGATGGTCACTGGGTTTGTAAATTTCAGGTAAAGGGAAAAGCATCATATTGGGTTGGCCAAAACCGTAAGATGTTATGGAAAAACCCGAATGAAATTTTTGGCCAACCACTACTTTTCTAGCTACAGGATGTATTTCATTCAAGAATCACTTTTTAGACATGGTCTATTCAATTCACAATAGCTATCATTTTATGGAACCATTCCTATATGCTCGTGTCCTTACTGAGAGTCTGCTGATTTAAATGTTAATCTCATCTAAAAAATACCTTCACAGAAACATCTAGAATAATGTTTGACCAAATATCTGGATACCATGGCCTAGCCAAGTTGACATATAAAATTAATCATCACAATCAGTTTTATTGATTTTTCCTTTTGCCTTATGCGCCTATATTGCTTGGCATGGTACTGCTTACAGTTAGTACTCTTTGGTCTGGCATTTTTGGTTCAATGTTATGTTTGTGAAATTCATATGTGTTATGGCATATAACAATAGTTCCTTCATTCTCATTGTATCAGTTACAACAATTTATTTATCCATTCTACAGTTGATGGTTTTCTAGGTTGCTTCCAACTTTGGACTATTTAGAATAGTGTTATTGTCTACATTTCTATTGTATATATATCTAGGGGAGGAATTGCTGTGTCATTGCTATACATCTCTTCAGCCTTATTAGATATGGTCACTTTCCCAAAGCAGTTATGCAGTTGACACTCTCACCAGTAGTGTATAGGCATTCCACTTGTGCCACATCCTTGCCAATACTTGGTATTATCAGTGTTTTAAATTTTAGCCATTCAGGTTACCAGTTAATATTTGTATAAACTGTGAAGGAAACTGGGTTGGGATCCTTGATATTGAAAGATGTCAGTTGTTTCTTTCCACGCAGGCATCTGCTCGGCCTCCTGTTATAATGAACCCCATTCCTCTAACTTGTTTGAATTCTATGTCCTAGCCTTGTCCTAATATATTGTGGTTGTCACCTGAAAGGATAGTCATTCATTTAGTGCTTATTTACTAACCCGCCACTGTGCTCCATGGTGCCACTATCAGAAGCAAAACACTGGGCTAATAGATTGTGTGTAGCACCTTGGTCATCAAGACAAGTGGTTTCTGGGACTTCCCTGGTGGTCCAGTAGTTAAGACTCTGTGCTGCCATGCAGGGGGCCCAAGTTTGATCTCTGGTCAGGGAACTAGATCCCACATGCCACAACTAAGAGCCCGTGTGCCACAACTAAGACCCAGTGCAGCCAAATAAATAAATAAATATATTTTTAAGAAAAGACAGGTTGCTTCCAAATGTTTTCATTGTCCTCACCATACTAATATATTATGTATTTCTAAAACATACATGAAATAGAAGACAAAAAATACAATAAAGATAACATAGACAATGTTTTAAAATGTCTTGCTTATTGTGATGGCTTCCTCCTATCATAGACAGAGGCATAATATAGATTTCAACATTTATTATAGTGGCTGTAAATCCGTATTTCAGATAGTATTGATAATTTCTGAATTTTGAAGCTGACCTCTTGACAGATCTGATTAACTCATCGTTGTTTTTACCTCCTAGTGTGGCTGACAAAGAGCTTGTACCAGGAGTAGAAGTGTCAGCTCTGTCATTTTCTTACTCACTTGTGCTTACGTTAGTATTATCTTCAGTGTAAGGTTTCTTTGCAGGAATCCTTTTTAGCCTCTGGTCCATTTTGTGAGGCTAGTTTAATTTAAATTATATAATAGACCCCATATATCCATTTACCTGGGCACACACACACTGCAACATGTTAGAATAAAGAGAAAGTGGACAAAAAAAAAAGAGTGGGGCTTCCCTGGTGGCGCAGTGGTTGAGAGTCCGCCTGCCGAGGTAGGGGATACGGGTTCGTGCCCCGGTCCAGGAAGATCCCACATGCTGCGGAGCGGCTGGGCCCGTGAGCCATGGCCGCTGGTCCTGTGCGTCCGGAGCCCGTGGTCCGCAGCGGGAGAGGCCACAACAGTGAGAGGCCCACATACCGCAAAAAAAAAAACAACAAAGAGTGGAACTTCCCATTCTCCCTTCAGGCTACCTCACACTTGTGCCTGACACATGACCCTCTGAGGGGCCCCTGGTGTCAGTCCATTTTTTAACGTTAGCAAAGTTCGGGCTCTAATTATTAGAGATAAGTATGAACACAGTTTTCTTCTCGTATATCAGTTATTTTCTGGGGCTCACCCTGGGGTATGTGAATCCCGCTCTGGAGACCCCTGACCCAGAGTACAAGGTCAAACAGCCTCTTCATCTGTTCTTTGCAGCTTGAGGACACCACCGAGCACTGGAGAAGAAAATAGCGGACCTGAAAAAGCAAGCAAACAAACCTAGAACGTTAAATTAAATTGATTTTCTAGCAGCAAAAATTTCACTAAAATTTTAGACTTTCTCCCTAAGAAAAGTCCCTTCCCATTCCTGAAATGGATTATATTTTCCTTTCTCATGGTCAGCTGAACGCTCTGCTTCCATTTCACAAGGACACCAGGTACCTACTATGTACTGGGTATTGTGTCAGGTGCTAGGTCTTATCTTCCAGAGACTGTTAGGTGGGGTGAAAGGAATCCTGGCTTAGGAATCAGAAAATGTGGATTCTTGTCCTGATATTCAACACTTAGCTCTGTGGTTCATAAGCTAGGTGACCTTGGCCCAGTCACTTTGTATTTTACCCTATTTCATCTCTGTGCCTTATTTGGGTGTCTGGCTCTGATGATGGAGAGAGATATCTGTCCCTTAGACAGAGGTCTTCTGCACTTTATAATACCTTATTTCTAAAAACCAATTTTTATTGCAAAATCTTTATGCACCAGACACAAGCACTTACAGTTCTGGCATAACATTTACCACCATGTATGATAACTTGTCTCTTTACACACTGTACACACTGTGAGTTTCTCAGGTGCAGGGAGCTTCATTCATTTGTAAGTTGCAGTACCTGGCACACTGTGGGGTCCAGAGGAAGCAAGCACTCAACACATGTTTGGTGAAAGAGTGAATGAGTCTCATTGGTAGGTGGGGATCCTAGCAGACACTGCTGGTGGCCTGGCCAACCCTTTGGGCCTTTACCTCCCCAGGCTGCTTGCTGAAGACACCTGTGATTCTGAGGTCTCCTTCTGGCCGCAGGAGAACACTGGCTGCTAGGGCAGGGAAAGCTGGAAGTGCTGGAGAGTTAATGCCCCCAAAGCAGCCCTCCATAGAGGATGCCTGGGGAGCTGGTGGATAAACCCCAGCTTCTTCAGCCCCCGGTTAGAATAACCGAAGTTTCTATACTGTCTGAGTCTCCCGGGGGATTGAGCTCCACTTTCCCACAGTGGTAACAGCTTGATTCCACACTCTATTGGCTTCTTCCTCCTCCTACTTCACTTCCTCACTCTCTTTCTGTGATTTCTAGGATCACCTCCTAAACAGGATTTGCTTCCTGGGAAACTCAGACCTTGCCTACCTTGAAGGATTGTTGTGATAATCAAATGAAAAACACATGTAAAAGGCTTTGCAGTCTCAAAATGAGTTGTTCTCAAGAGGAGTGTGGTAGGTTGAATAGTGGCCATCAAATATATCCATGTCCTAATCCCTGAACCTGTGAATGTTTCCTTATATGGCAAAAAGGGCTTTATGGATGTGATATTAAACTAAGGATCGTGAGGTGGGAGATTATCTTGGATTATCCTGGTAGGCTTTCACTGTAATCACAAGACTCATTAAAGAGGGAAGCAGAGGGAGATGTGACACAGAATCAGGAAGCAATGTGACAATCGAAGCAAGATGCTACACTTTGAAGTTGGAGGAAGGGGCCATGAGCCAAGGCGGCTTGGGGGATCTTAGTTCCCTGACCTTGAATCCAACCTGGGTCCAGGGCAGTGGAAGCGTGGAGTCCTAACCACTGGATCACCAGGAAATTCCCTGGAATGAAGTTTTAGAAGCTGGAAAGGCAAGAAAATGGATTCTTCCCTAAGAGCATTGCCCTGCCAACACCTAGATTTTGGCCCAGTGAAATTGATTTTGGACTTCCTATTCCATAACTGTAAGAGAATAAAGGTGTGCTGTTTTAAGCCACTAAGCAGCCATAGGAAACTAATATGAGGAGGGTCCTGCTTATTGCCCCTAACCCACTCCAGCAGGTGGTACTGAGGGTGAAGCGGTATCAGTGGTTCCCAATGGCCCCCAAAGAATCCTGCTCACTCGTCAACCTGTTGCCCTCAAATGAAGTAAGACCGATGTGTGCTGTCTGCACCCCCTTGGGGGCTAGTCCTTCAGCACAGGCTTGGGAAGGATTTCCACTGTTTTTCAAGGACAAGCAAAAGAAAGAGTCAGTTTTTTTTTTTAATGGGCCAATGAAAAAGCACTAAAATGAAACCATAAATATGCATTGAGAAAGCTGAGTAGAGTAATTCCAAAGGCTAGCCCCAGTTCCCTGCTGCTTTAACCATCAGTTGTGTTCCTCTTTGTGTCAGGACTTATATCCCCAAACCAGCAGTGCGATCTTTATTGCTGTGAGCTGTGTGTTTTCCTTTCATTTTCAGCCCCAACCATGTGGAGAGTTCCTATGAAACTTATGTGTATGAGTACATCTTTCTTCCCTTTAGGATTCACGATATGAGGGGAAGCACTGCTTCATCCTTCTTATTCATTGTCCAAAGCTGGACATTTTCAAGACTTAATGTTTTTGAGATAATCAGAGCAATTTGAATATGTATTGACATCAAATAATTGTTAATTTGGTCGGTGTAATAGGCGTTATAGTTATGTAAGAAGATATGCATAGTTTTTAGAAGTATGTAGGGAATGAAATGATGTCATAGAAAGGAAGAAAGGAGAAAGGTAAGGAAGAAGGAAAGGAAAGAGAGAGAGAGACAGACAGAGAAAGCAACAAACAAATCAAGTATAACAAAGTCTTGGTAGCTGTTAAATGTAGGTAATGAGTATATGGATGAGTAATGAGTATATGTATTATTTTATGTGTTTGAAAATATTTTATAAGATTTTCTGGAAAGAATTAAATGGCTAAAAAGAGTCTTTTTAAAAAACTTTCAGTGAGAGGTGGCTGCAGAAAATGATTATGAGCACAGGTTCTGGAGTTGACTGGGTTCCATTCTGGGCTCCTATACTTTCTAGCTGTGTGACCTTGGGCATGTTACTCAACCTCTCTCTTCTCAGTTTCCTTATAGGTAAAATGAATATAATAGTACCCACCTCAAAGGATCGTTGAAAAGAATCAACAAGATAGTACTCTTGAAGCAGCGGGAATAGTGTCTAGTGCAGGGTACTATAAGGTTTATTATTATTTTTAGTATTGTCCATTTTACTAGGACAGTGATTCTCAAACTGGGGGCATTTGTGACCCCCCCAGGAGATATTTGGAAATATCTAGAGACACTTTTGGTTGTCACAACCAGGGGTGCTACTATCTTCTGGTGGGTGAGGCCAGGGATCTTGCTAAATGTCCCGTGCCACGTAGGACAGCCTCTCACAACAAAGCATTATCTGGACCAAAATGTCAGTAGTGCCGAGGTTGAGAAACCCTGTGCTACTATTATAAGGACATTGTAAAAATATTAGAAAATACAAATAAGCAAAATAAAGAATAATAATATCCCATAATTCCACCATGCAGAAATAATCACTATCCAAAACTGGAAATTTACAAAAAGAAAATGACATCTTCATCAAAATTAAGATGCATAATAATGATAAAGTCCCTTTATCTCACTGCTTCCAGTAGTGGCCTGTCCTCATTTCTTCAAAACTGTCACAACTTACAGAAAGTTGTCCAACCTCTTCAGACTTTTGGTAAATGTACCATTTGGCAATTGACTGTGCTATAAGCTTCTTTTGGAATGAAGCTGAGTGAAATGCAAGGAAACTATTTGAAGTCATTAATCAACCACCTCAGAAATCTTGTGGGAACTTTTTCTGACATCACTTTTGGGGGGAGAAATTTAGCAGATTATATCAAAAGCCATTTAAAAGTCCATAGTCTTTGACTTGGCAATTCCATTTCTAAGAATTTATCCTATAGAAATAATCAAATGAGTGTGCAAAGGTGTTTGTACAGTTGATCACTACTGTATTATTTTTAATTGTGAAAAATTGGAAGGACCCTAAATTGGAAAAAACAAAAGGAGATTGGCCGATAAGACTCTAGTATGTCTAGGGACTTCCCTGGTGGTCCAGTGGTTAAGACTGCACACTCCCAATGCAGGGGGCCTGGGTTCCATCCCTGGTCAGGGAACTAGATCCCGCATGCTGCAAATAAGAGACCCTGGGAAGAGGTTCATCTCAGTATCATATAACACTTTCCCATCATTCTCCCTCCTCTTTTTCTTCCTAGGTACTCTCTGCCCTCAGGAGGTTTGTGTGGCTTAATTAATTCAGATCAGTCAAGTACTTTTGAGACTCAGAGTAAAGTCAATGTCTTGCTATGAATAATAGCCCATTGGGAACTCAAACCACTCACAGCATTATTAGCAGAAGATGTTAGTCTTACTCCTTGTGTAACTTGAAGCCTATTCGTTCCAATGTGCAAAATCTCCTCATTGGAGGAAAAGGCAGCCCAGGAGAACCCACCTGAATTCCCTGAGTCCTTTGCATAAAAACCCCAGGGATTTGAGGATGTGCTTAAGGCTGAGAAAGGGAATTGGGGGAAATGACATTCCTTACAGGTGTAAAATGAAGTATTTTTGGAGGATTTCATACTCTGGTTAGGGGGACTGTGGTTTTTTTAGGCAGAATTTCTGTGAGCCTTGGGGGAAATGCTCTTCTCCAATTTCTCTTCCCACGGGATATTTGAGGGCAGATGGTGAGATAAGTCACTCAGTCCCCTCAGGGTGAGGCAGTTTAACCATCATTGGCTCCAAACATCCCAGAAGCACTCCTGCCAAGAAGGAGGACTTGAGTGAGCTTGAAGTCATAGATAGTTTGGGGCTGACATTCTCTGCTATTCAGGAACTCCGTGGCCTCGGCCAGGTTACAGACCTCAGATCTTCCATTTTTTTTTCAGCTGTAAAATGGGGACAATAATATTTAATTCCCAGGTATCATGCGGATTAGATGCGATATTCAATAGACAATATATGTGAGCTCTTGGAGTGCTGGCTGATAGTACACCCTGCATAAGCATCTGCTTTGACATGTGTGAGTGCCTCATGCACACTGGCGATGGGAATAGCTGTTTACTGAATGCTTTTGATGAGCTGTTCTGTGCTAAGCGCTTTACATATATTATCTCATTTAATCCTCACAACAACCCTGTGGAGTAGCATTATTATATCCCCATTTTAGAGATGAGGAGACTGAGGCATGGAGAGGGTAAGTAACTTGTACAAGACCATGCAGTGAATAAGTTGGATACCAGAGTCTAAGTTCTTAATTTATTAGGTTATCGTTGCCTTCCCCACCTCCTCTGTAATTTCCCATAGGTCTTAGTGTTAACTTCCTCCAATTATGAATCAGAGGAGAAGGAACATTTGTAGATGACCTGCAGAAAAAGCCCACACTGCCAAATTCTTGGTATCTTGTGATTCAAAATAGAGAGGCTGCAAGACACCTCAATTCATCACTCTCTGTCCCTTCTGCCCCTTTCCCTCTCTGACTGACAGTTCCCACTGGAGAACCAAAATCAAGGGCTTGGCAATACTATTCATGTCTGAGAACTAATTCAAGTGGTTCTGATTGAATTTTTATCAGAGTCTATTCTGAAGAGCCTGGGATACTTTGGGTGCCAGAAATTAACTTCTGGTAGTGTGAAACCAGCCAAGGGAAATTCAGGGATTACTGGAACCCCTCATTTTGTGGGAGGTATCATTCTCATTTTTACCCCCATAAACTTTTAATGATTCTAAAAGCAATGAGTTTAATATAGAAAATGTGGAAAGGATAGAAAAATATAAAAAGAAAACTTACATCAGTCATGTTTCAGCTACCACTGTGAAACAACCACTGTGGCGTGGAAGTTTATTTACCCCCAGCTCTTTCCAAGAGTTCTAATACATGGTTGGGATCTTTATAATATACATACATATTTCCCTGTTTTTCATTTAATAAAGTAATGCAAACATTACATTGTAAATTATTTGCAAGTATACAAATGTAAATTTTAAGGCCTGTATAATACTGTATCATGTGGAATTGACATAAAAAGCACTAACCATAAAATAAAATATTAAGATTTGCTGACATTAAAACTAAGTGCCTGGGCTTCCCTGGTGGCGCAGTGGTTGAGAGTCCTCCTGCCGATGAAGGGGACGCGGGTTCGTGCCCCGGTTCGGGAAGATCACATGCCGCGGAGCAGCTAGGCCAGTGAGCCATGGCTGCTGAGCCTGCACATCTGGAGCCTGTGCTCCACAACGGGAGAGGCCACAACAGTGAGAGGCCCGCATACCGCAAAAAAAACAAACCCCCCCCAAAAAAACCCAAAAACAAAAACAAACAAAAAACCAAACAAAAAAACAAAACTAAGTGCCCAAAAAGACATCATAAAAGACAGTGAAAAGAGCAAAAGATATTTGTAACGCATATAACCAGCAGATGACTTATCTCTAGAATCTATAAAGAAGCTCCAATAAGAAAAAAACAAACAACTGAATAGAAAAATGAACAAAATACTTGAGCTTGCACTTTAGAAAAAAAGATATCCAAATGGCCAATGACTATAAACAGAAGCTGATTAGGCATTAGGGAAATTCATTAAAACCATAGTGAGATACCATTACACACCTATCGGATAGACAAATTATTTTAAATTAAGTTTTATAGTTTTCTCTATTAAAGTCTCACACATTTTTGTTAGGTACTTTAAAAATTCTATTGTAAATGATATTAATTTTTTGTTTCTTTGATTATATCAAAACACAATTGATTTCTATAAATTGATTTTGTATCCAAAGTTTGCTAACACCTTTATTAGTTAAAATAATTTGTAGAATTGTTTGAATCTCTATGACACAATTATATTATTTGTGAATAATGAGAATTTTGTTTCTCTCTGCCCAATACTTGTAATTTTTATTTCTTTTCCTTGCTTTTCTGCACTGGCTAGAACCTTCAGTACAACATTGAATAGATGTTGTAATTGCAGGCATCCTTGTCTTCTTCTTCTCATCTCAAAAGGAACGTATTTAACATTTCACATGTAGAATAATATTTGCTATAGTTTTTTTTTTTTTTTTTTACAGGTGACCTTTTCAGATCAATAGACTATTCTTCTATTCTTATTTTGCAAAGAGTGTTTTTATGATAAAAATGATGTTGAATTTTTTCAGTTGCCTTTTTTGGTACATCTTTTGAAATGATCATATGAGTTTTTTAAATTTATTAATGTGATAAGTTATTTTAATTGATTTTCTAATGATAATCAATTTCATAATTGTGAATAAAATATAACCTGCTAGATTCAGTTTGTTAATATTTTATTTAAACAGTCTGCATTGTTCTACTCATATTCAGATCCATGGTTATATAGGCCTTATACATCCTGAGAAACTTTGGGTATGATGGTATTATTGGCTTTACCAAAGTTCAGTAGAACTTGCTCATGAAGTTAACAGATCTGGGATTTGAGAGTGAGAGATTTTTGACCCCTGATTTAATTTCCTAGAGGTTATAGGACATGTTCTAGCTGTTCTTGAGTTGCTTTGGTATGTTGTATTTTTCAAGGAGTTGTCCATTTCATATAAAGTTTCAAATTTATTGGCATGATATAGTTAAAATACATTCCTATTCTCTTTTCAAGATCCACAGCATCATAATTATGTCTCCCCTTTCATTACTGATATTGCTTATGCCTTCTCTTTTTCCATCTTAATCATTTTACCACAGGCTTATCAATGTTTGGATCAATGTTTGAATCTTTTCAGAGAACCAGTGCTTTGCTTGGCTGATCTTCTCTTGTGGATTTTTTCCTATTTCATTAACTTTTGCTATCTTTCTGTTTTCCTTTCTTCTACCTTTTTGATTTAGGTGGACATCTGGTTCCAACTACTTAGGTTCTATAGTGCCTTGAGCAAAGCATTATGAGCTCTTCCCTCTGATTCTTCCTTGGGTTGGGGCCTGATTCTTCCCTTTTGTTTAGAATGACGTAGGGCTTGTGCCTCTCTGCACCTAGTTGGGAGAAGAATTTGCATCTGGAGTCTCCTTCTACATTCTCTGGCCATGGGTCAACAGTCTGATACTATGTGTAATGGTCCATCCCTCCATCTTATATACATACACCTCCTTATTACTTTTGGCTTCTCCTTTGCATTTCAGCAATTGATCAGAGTGTACTTTTGTCAGAGTGTTGCTAATTTGTCCTCTGTAGCAATGACTCTACTGCTAGACTAGAGAAGAAGGCTTGTGTGGACATATTAGGTGTGACCTACAAAAGAAAAGGTTGAGCAGCTCTGCCTTCCACCCACTACTCTAGTGTAGGACCTAGTCCAACTCTGGGGCTTCATTCTGGGCAACACTCATCTCTAGGGATCGTGTGAACCACCCATGCCAAACATTTTTCCTCCACCTTCTCACAGAACTACAGGAGTCTTTCTGTAGTGATTATGGAGTCTTTCTCACCCTAATACGGCACTTCCTACCATGTAACCAAAAATTAGTCTTGGGAATTTAAAGCATTTTGAAATATTACTCTTGAGAATATGTGTCTGGGGCTTGTGCTCCCCCTTATGGCTGGTGCCTGGGTTACTTGATGGCACTGTCACATTTCTCTCAGCTTAAGTTCCCAGCCAGAAGAAAGGGATGAGTCATTGTACTGGAAATCTGCATCCCATTTGCAAACTGTCCCAACCTGGTGCTGAGGAAAGGGTTTAGGAAAAGAAGGCCCATCGGTCAGTGTGATTGGACCTCTGATGGGCAGAATTCTGTACAGAGAACCCTGTCATCTCTCAACCTTTCAGAGGTTCTTCCAGAAACACTGTTTTGTGGTCACAGTTTTTGGATCAGGACTTTTTTGTTCCAGAGTCTGAGAGATCTTGGCCTTTTCTCACATGCACTCTCCCCAATCCCTTCAATGTCTGTGACTTTGGAAACAAGAAAGGGTAATTTAATAGGAAACACTTTGAAGGAAAAAAAAGAAGTTGCCCTTCAGAAACGTTCGGAAGATTCAGATTTGTTCCATGAGCTTAGAGTTAATCACTTGTGTTACAATCCTAAGCGTCAGTCAGGCGGTTTGTTTGACATATTCCCTCATGGCCTCAGCTTCACAAACACCAGAATAGTGTGATTTTCTCCATTCATCTCATGTGGAGCTCTGGGAAAGGAGATGTGTTCCAGGACCCACGGGTCCCAGGAACACTCAGCAGCATCAGCAGATGCCACCTATGCTGGCCATATGGCACTTGTTTTTCAAAACCATTGCCTCAAATCGAAACTCAGCAAATACTTCATAGGGATCTACATTGTGAGTGGTTTGTGACTGCAGAAGTGAACAGGACATGGTTCCTGCCCTTAGGGAACCTGCAGTGTAGTGGGGAGATAGAAATGTCAATTGATAATTACCACTGAATATGGAAAGTGCTAGAAAGAGGTTAAGTACAGAGCACTGTGGGAGCTCAGAAAAGAGGGTGACTGTGTAGGGACCTCTTCTGTGTGCTCCTCCGGATCCACTCTTTACTTTTCTTCACCCCGCTTTCTGTCCTAGGAGACTGACCTGCATGAACTTCACCAGTAGATTCCTTTGTGTTCCAGCTTCTGGCTGCACTGGTCCATGGTGGGCAGCAGTAAATGACAGGGGTTGGGGAAAGAGAGCGAGTAGGGCTTTTATTCCCTGGTTTCCTCCCTGCAGTGTGGACTTGAGCAGGCTGCATCACTCACTCCAACAGGAGTCACAGCTCCACTGAAGGCAGCCATCTCTTCATGACCCTCTGCGACCAGCCACTTCCAACAACTACTCTTCCCTTTGCCTGCCAGGCCTCCACTGGTGACAGCCCTGCTCTAGCACCCTGGGTACTGTGCTAGCTCTTGTTTTTCCCTATAAACTGCTCATCCTCAGTAAATAGTCCTTTAGTAAGTCTTTGTCAAATGATCCTTATTCGAGTGTGTCATTTTTCCGGCTGGGTCCCTGGCTGATGTCTAATCCTGTTGGAGTGGGATGGGGTGATGACCCTGCAGGGGGGCTTCACAAAGGAGGTGACACTGGGATTAGAGTTTAATACCTAAGTAGAGGGCTTCCCTGGTGGCGCAGTGGTTGAGAGTCCGCCTGCCGATGCAGGGGATGCGGGTTCATGTCCTGGTCTGGGAGGATCCCACGTGCCGTGGAGCAGCTGGGCCCATGAGCCATGGCCTCTGAGCCTGCGTGTCCGGAGCCTGTGCTCCGCAATGGGAGAGGCCACAACAGTGAGAGGCCCACATACTGCAAAAAAAAAAACCTAAGTAGAATTTTGTCTAAACTTAAATTAGCCTTAATTTCTCACAATCCGAAGGCAATAGTTAAGTCAATACATCCCCAGGGACAAGCTCTCCATACAGTAAGTTTTCCTCATTGTCAGTGGTTCTCCATTTTGTAAGTATTTGTAAACAAAAAAACAAAGATTACCCGAGAACAATGGTAGTTGTTATTTTGGTATTTGTTGATTTAAAAAATTTTATAATGAGGAACACTTACCTTTAAAATGAAGTGGCATTTAATTAATCCCAGTAGCACCTCTATAAATTTAAAAATAGTACGTATATGTGTGAAATGTTTTTTATTCAGTCTGCAGATGACGCTCAGCCCATGTATGGATTTAAGAACCCCTTGAAAAACTTCTGCTACTGTGGGGGAGGGTGTGACCAAGCTCAGGAACAACAGATCTAGGCTGAGTCTTTATAGCTCTCCTCTCCATTACCCTACTCCTTCCTGTGCACAGGTATCCAGATCATCGTATGTTAGAGCTGGAAGGAGAATACACAAATTACTGGATCAATCACTCTATTTTACAGATGAGGAAATGGAGGAGAAGTTACTCTCTCAAAAGTTACATTACTAGTTAGTAGCTGAGTGAACAGTAAAACTTGGGCCCCTTGTCTCCCAGTCTGGAATTTTTTCTACTACTAGAAAAAAATTAAAAATTGTCATTCTCCTATGGTAACATTTTATGCCAAAAATCTGATCTCTCATTGTCCTCCAGATTGAACAGATGATAAACTTTTCCTTTTTCCCCCTCACTCTCCCACTCTCTGTTCATTCTAAAGCAGCAAGTCCTGGGATGGCAGGGCATCAGTTCCTAGCCAAGGACCAAGTCCTACACCCTGGCAACAGTGGACATGACTAGGCTTAGCTCACTTCAGATTAAGGGTGAGAATTGTCCTCTGCTCCCCCACCCCAATCCCAAGGACCAGAGGAGTTCAAGTCAGCTTTGGGCAGAACAGACAGGCATGGGGCCTAAAAGTGGAGGGAGCTCCTGGGCATGAGGCCAACTGTTTAGCCTGAAAAGCTCTAGAAGGGACCATAGCTAGGCCTGTATTAACAGCCATCCTAGGTCTGCATGACATTTCACAGCTCAGGTGTATGTGCTCATCCCCATCATCCTATCTGTGCCCTGACCCAAATATTGGGTCCCTGAGTATCAGGAGAAGTGACCTAACCAATGGTATCTGGCCAGAACTTGGATCTGCTATCTCCTTGTCATTCACGGTCTGCCACTCCACCAGAGTCCCCAAGGCAATTTAGGGGCTTGAAAGTGGAACTTTGCCTATTAGATATAAGGACGCTTGCTGCTTATGTTCCATTCCCAATGCCAGAAAACAGAGATTTGACCCAGTCAGTGGTTGGTGCCCTAGACCAGGAGGGCTCTAGCCAGACAGTGAGCAAGTTTAGAGGTCAGAGGAGTCTTCACAATGAAAAGATCCAGATTTTTCTCTGCAATCAGAGGCCTCTACATACATTTGGAAAATTTTACAGCCCATTGAAAAATAAATAACCATTCTAGGAAATGCCCCCATCTAGAATGTTCTAAGTGTGGAAGGAACTTATTCCTATGGAAGTAGTAATGGATGTTTATTTTTTTGTCTGTTAAGAGTTAATTTAGACATACAATTTGAATGAGATCTGCTGTGTTCTTATAGTTCTTGGTCCTCTGGTCACTGCTGAGTGGTCAGAGATGGACATCTGAGTTGAGCCAATTATACTACCCATCCTATTACCATACCAAATTCTTCTGGGAATGGGTGCTTGACCCAAGGTGGGTCAACGAAAAATCTTTTGCTGGGATTGTTTTTCTTGGGTCAGGTTGACTGACAAAGCTGGGTGATATGAACCTGGCTGCTGTTATCAGTCATGTTTCTAGTGACTTGGAGAAGCCTAAGAGAAGAAAGCTGATATACAGACAGAGGCTGAGATGATAACTTAAGAAAGAGTCCAGAAAACATTCTATTTCTGATTTTAGTTGACTTTCAGGCTATGAATTTCCACAATTTAGTTATAAAAGTTAAAAAATTTTCCATTTGTCATTTGCAGCCAAAAGAATTCTAACTAATTCCGATGTGGTATCAAAGTGGTAAATTTCTTGAAAATAGGCTTCACATGTTATTCATCTTAAACTTTCTAGTGTTTAGTACCACCACATGATTTTGTCTAAGTAGACCCAGAGGAATATATTAAAAAATATAAATTAAATCTCTATTATTCCAGGCCCCAAATGTATGTCAAATGTCTATCTCCAAATCTACACAGGGAAAGCCACGTAGTGAAAACTCTTGGAGAACCAAGTGTAACTCCAGGAAACATTTAGTGTTTAGGAAATGCCTTCAGAATTCTAGATCTGGAAATGCTATTGAGCAGGCAATGTAAACTTTGTACAAGATCAAAGCCAGCCAAGAGAACAGTAGAGAGCTAGTCCTAGAAATGAGGATCTTGAAGTTCCCCCAGGCCCAGGAGGCAAGGAGGCCATGATATTGATAGTTGTAAGGGAACCAAATCCTAGAAAGAGAACTCCCAGAGGCCTGAAGGGTTTTTAGCAGAGAGAATTTTGGGGGTGGGGGTGGGAGACAGGGTCGGGAGGGGAATAGGAACCACAGGCCAAGAAGCCAGCTCCTGAGTTTCACTTTCTCCCTGGCCTCTTCTCACATTCATTTGTTTCCTTTCTTCATTCAGATTTCTTTGAGTACCTATTAGTTGCCAGACCCTGTCCCAGTGCTGCCACCATGTCCCCCTGGCTCCCCTTTATATCCTTGGTTCAGGGATGAGATTCCAGGTAGGAGGTCTGAGTGTGGCAAGGGGTCCAGGGAGGGCAGTCAGTCATCCTATACTGGGGAAGCTGGAGGTGTGTGGGGAAGAGGTGGATCTGTCCAAAGGCAGCAGGACCCCAGCCATCAGCTGAGCCTTCAACTAGGCCAGAGGCCCTGGGAAGGCAGACTTGTCAGAGCGAGGCAGGGGATATGAGACAGTATAATATCTTGGAACTTGCAAGGACCTAAGGGGGTGAAGGACATGTGTTCTACTCTTAGTCTTGCTCTCTAAGACACATCTGTCTTTAGGACATAGTCTATGGAAATCTTCCCCTGTTTGTTTCAGTTGCCATTTTTGCAAATCTGCTGATTTTTCAGCGGATTCTCCATCCCATAGCCTAATCCTATTCAGCGATTTCCAAGCATGTAAATGAGATAGAGACTTGTGTGCACGTATTCTCTACAACAAATCTCTAAAGAGCATATCCAAAAGGAGAGGTCAGATAAGCTTAAAGTGGATCCACAGTGTTAATGCAAAAGATACATTATCAGAAGCTGTGAAAATAAAACATAGTTTGTTTATAAAGAGAAAACAATCCTTACATGATTCCCAAACGAAACACAGGGACATCATGGACTCACCATCATGATAGAACTGTGTTGGCTATCACTGTGTCTGACAGCCCTAAAGAACAATTTCAGTCTTATGGGTAGGTTACTTAATCTAGACTACAGTTCTAGAAATGAGCTTCATTCAAGTGTTAAAGAGGTCTATGCCATTATAATAATGGTGCTATTTAATGGTAGCAAAAGAGGCTTTATAATAGAAAAATATTTACTGGCTTGGAATCAAGTATTTAGATACTAGGTATAGAGACCCATTTTCTAGGACGAGACCTTGGCAGTATTATGTTAAATTAGGTATTGAATAAATTAGATATCTAATATAGGTAATTAATAAGTTTATTTAATGCAAATTAAATATTTGTAGATACTCTACACAGTAGTTCTTAATTCCTGGGGTTGTGGGACCTTTTGAAGACATTTACACACATTCAAACACTTTTCCAAACAATTTCAAGGCTTAATGGGTCTGTTGAACTCCATCTGCAGTCCTCTAGGTCAAGAGCCTTCACTCTACAGGATCCACAATGTAAAGCACTTGTGAAATGTAGTGTAAAAGACTTAGTTTGGAATTCTGCTTCTGGTAATGGTAGGCTAGCATATTGCCAATCAAATCTCCCACTGGAAAAGAACTAGAGAAGATGAATTTAAAAAAGAAATATTTGAAGGCTTTGGAGAGATATGAAGATAACCAGGGCTGGAGAAAATTCTGAATAGAAGGGAAACTCACTGAGGTGAACCTGATGTTTTAAACTTCTTTTCCCTTCAAGACATTCCTTCTTGATTCTTAAGCAGCAAGGATGGAGAGTTTGAGAAACCAGGCAGAAAGTGACTTCTAAGAGGCTGAGAATTTGACCAGAACTTTCACCTGTTTCTCATGGCTAGGGACACAAAAACTAGAGTTTAGGCCTACAGAGACAGCAAAAATTCAAAAGCCCAAAATCTTACAGAGAAGTGAGATAATCTGAACCACTTATCCCAGAGGCACTCACTGATCAGAAACAGGTGGTTGCTAAACAAAGTTTTTCGTGGTGCTGGGGAGATAAAAATTGGATTTCACCTTCTGCCAAGGAGAAGAGACCCTGATAAACACTCCAAGATACTAGTTAGGATCTTCAAGTACTACCTCCATGGAGTAAAAGGAAACCAGGAATAGGTCAGGCCTTACGAAACTGAAACCCAAGCCTGAGTGAAAGTGATCTGCTTCTAGTCTCCCTGCAAGCAGTTAAAGACTCATCCAGAGCCTCTACAGTTTTCTATAAAATAGACAATATCCAAATTAAATTAAAAAGTACTGAATAAGGAATGCAAGAATTCTTCATTATACACAAATCAATCAATGTGATAAACCATATTAACAAACTGAAGGAGAAAAACCATAGCATCATCTCAATAGATGAAGAAAAAGCTTTCAACAATATTCAACACTGATTTATGATAAAAAAAAAAACCTCCAGAAAGTAGGCATAGAGGGAACTTACCTCAACATAATAAAGGCCATATATGACAAACCCACAGCCAACATTGTACTCAATGGTGAAAAACTGAAACCATTTCCTCTAAGATCAGGAACCAGACAAGGTTGTCCACTCTCACTGGTGTTATTCAACATAGTTTTGGAAGTTTTAGCCATAGCAATCAGAGAAGAAAAAGAAATAAAAGGAATACAAATTGGAAAAGAAGAAGTAAAGCTGTCACTGTTTGCAGATGACATGATACTATACATAGAGAATCCTAAAGAAGCTACCAGAAAACTGCTAGAGCTAATCAATGAATTTGGTAAAGTAGCAGGATAGAAAGTTAATGCACAGAAATCTCTTGCATTCCTATACACTAATGATGAAAAATCTGAAAGAGAAATTAAGGAAACACTCCCCTTTACCACTGCAACAAAAAGAATAAAATACCTAGGAATAAACCTACCTAAGGAGACAAAAGACCTGTATGCAGAAAATTATAAGACAATGAAATAAATTAGAGATGATACAAACAGATGGAGAGATATACCATGTTCTTGGATTGGAAGAATCAACAGATTCTTACATTCTTACATTCTTACATTGAATCTACAGATTCAATGTAATCCCTATCAAACTACCAATGGCATTTTTCAGAGAACTAGAACAAAAAATTTCACAATTTGTATGGAAACAAAAAAGACCCTGCACATTCACAGAAAGATAGACAAGATGAAAAGGCAGAGGGCTATAGACCAGATGAAGGAACAAGATAAAACCCCAGAAAAACAAAAGACCCTGAATAGCCAAAGCAATCTTGAGAAAGAAAAATGGAGCTGGAAGAATCAGGCACCTGGACTTCAGACTATACTACAAAGCTACAGTAATCAAGACAGTATGGTACTGGCACAAAAACAGAAATATAGATCAATGGAACAGGATAGAAAGCCCAGAGATAAACCCATGCACCTATGGTCACCTTATTTTTGATAAAGGAGGCAAGAATATATGATGGAGAAAAGACAGCCTCTTCAATAAGTGGTGCTGGGAAAACTGGACAGCTACATGTAAAAGAATGAACTTAGAACACTCCCTAACACAACACAAAAATAAACTCAAAATGGATTAAAGACCTAAATGTAAGGCCAGACACTATAAAACTCTTAGAGGAAAACATAGGCAGAACACACTATGACATAAATCACAGCAAGACCCTTTTTGACCCACCTCCTAGAGAAATGGAAATAAAAACAAAAATAAACAAATGGGACCTAATGAAACTTAAAAGCTTTTGCACAGTAAAGGAAAACATAAACAAGGTGAAAAGACAACCCTCAGAATGGGAGAAAATATTTGCAAATGAAGCAACTGACAAAGGATTAATCTCCAAAATTTACAAGCAGCTCATGCAGCTCAATATCAAAAAAACAAACAACCCCATCCAAAAATGAGCAGAAGATCTAAATAGACATTTCTCCACAGAAGGTATACAGATTTCCAACAAACACATGAAAGAATGCTCAACATCACTAATCATTAGAGAAATGCAAATCAAAACTACAATGAGGTATCATCTCACATCAGTCAGAGCGGTCATCATCAAAAAATCTACAAACAATAAATGCTGGAGAGGGTGTGGAGAAAAGGGAACCCTCCTGCACTGTTGGTGGGAATGTAAATTGATACAGCCACTATGGAAAACAGTATGGAGGTTTCTCAGAAAACTAAAAATAGAACTACCATATGACCCAGCAATACCACTACTGGGCATATACCCTGAGAAAACCATAATTCAAAAAGAGTCATGTACCACAATGTTCATTGCAGCTCTATTTACAATAGCCAGGACGTGGAAGCAACCTAAGTGTCCATTGACAGATAAATGAATAAAGAAGATGTGGCACATATATACAATGGAATATTACTCAGCCATAAAAAGAAACGAAATTGAGTTATTTGTAGTGAGGTGGATGAACCTAGAGTCTTTCATACAGACTGAAGTAAGTCAGAAAGAGAAAAACAAGTACCATATGCTAACACATATGTATGGAATCTAAAAAAAAAAAAAAAAGGTTCTGAAGAACCTAGTGGCAGGACAGGAATAAAGACGCAGACATAGAGAATGGACTTGAGGGCACGGGGAGGGGGGAGGGTAAGCTGGGATGAAGTGAGAGAGTGGCATGGACATATATACACTACCAAATGTAAAATAGATAGCTAGTGGGAAGCAGCCGCATAGCACAGGGAGATCAGCTCGGTGCTTTGTGACCACCTAGAGGGGTAGGATAGGGAGGGTGGGAGGGAGATGCAAGAGGGAGGAGATATGGGGATATATGTATATGTATAGCTGATTCACTTTGTTATAAAGCAGAAACTAACACACCATTGTAAAGCAATTATACTCCAATAAAGATGTTAAAAAAAAAAAAAGAAAAGTACTGAGTATGCCCAGAGACAAGACTAAGAGATAAAAGAGACAATGAAAACATGCCTATGGATAATCAAGATAGTAGAATTAGTAGAAATCCATGAACCAGTTGGCAAAAATCTCCACAATTACAGACCAGTCATAACAATATACTCTTATGACTGATTTGGCCAGTTCAGAAAAACACAAGACTAAATTAAGTTACAGTTTGCTAAGAGAGTAGAACTTGTGTTCTTATAAAAAAAAAAAAAGGTAAATATGTGAGGTGAAGGATAGATTAATTGGCTAGATGGTGGGACTCCTCTCTCAATGTGTATGTATATCATATCATCATGTTGCACATTTTAAATATATTACAATTTTATTTGTCAATTAAACCTCAATAAGCCAGGAAGAAAAGACTCTACTAAATATCTTTAGTATTTAGTATACAACATCTCCTAGTTGAATGTACCTAAACAAACTCAAAGAATAACCAGAGTTTACTAGTTTCTTCATTCCCAGTATTTCAGCTGTTCTGTTTCAGGTTGGCCATAGGGTTTGGGTGTCATCACTTTTGGTGACTTTAAGAACTACCTTTATACATCAACTATACTTCAATCAAAAAATAAATAAAATATAAAAAGAACTATCTTTAAGACCCATAAATTATTATTGTGGAGCTTAATAGCTAATACATCTGAATCCACATTGAATGCTTATTGGAGTTCATCCTAAGTCCTCACCATATCACATGTGGTCATGGGCCAGCCACCTCCTGACCTTAGAGTCAGCCTGCCTGTAATGTTTAGATCTTAAAATTTGTTTAACTAACCAGTTTAATGTGTATCACATAGAGGCAGAAACAAGCCTTTTTAGGAAACAGTCTGTTAAGGGGGCTGTCTGCTTAGCTTTACCCATTCTGGCTGAGCATCAACAACTGTAAGAGCTAGGTAGGGTTTCCTCAGGTCAGGAGCCACTCCACCTGATGGTACCTGAAGGGGTTCTTTAATTTGGAATTTTATGAAGACCTGAATGGGTTTATTCAGAATGACTCTGACTCTTTAATTAGAATTTCATAAGGTATTGATGTATTATAAAATATACACAATGGATTCTGGTACCAATTTTCAGTAGCATCTCCTCAGGAAACTGGTGACAGCCCAGTAACTAAGGTCTGGATTATTTTTCTTCTTTTATGTTTGGGGATTCTTTTGGGTCCTACAAGAACCAGAATCAGTTTTATGCTGACTGTTTGCTTATTTCTTCAGTGTCCTTATTATTTAATTCTTAATCCCTTACCTACAGTTTGCTGAAAGTACCATCTTTAGGTGCTCCATGAATTTTCTCCTCCCACTGTCTTCTCCATGCCATATTCTTGGTAACATGCTGCAGACTTCTATTCCCACTAACGGGAATGACCAGAAGCAGCCTTTGCTTTCTGTCCCTCCAGCCAGAGGGTTCCGTGTGTTCTCTTGGACAGCTGCCTTCTCTTTGCAGCATCAGTGCCTTTCCCTTTTCACTATGTCAGTGGATGGGGCATTACAAATCTCTCGAGGGGAAAAGAGTCACTTTTTGTTAGGAAATGAAGAGAAAACTGATCTTTCGTTGCACATTTGCTGTGTGGTATAATTATACATCCCCCTGGAATTGGGAGGTGAGGATTAACTTGAGGGCTCACTGCTTAATTGCTTTATGCTCAATACTGTGAACCAAGAGGCTGGGGTTTCTAACCTGCCTCCTGCTGTTTGCCCTGATTACCTCTAGGGTCCCCTAACGAGCTTGCCTCTTCAGAGATTGGCCTTGTAACTAAAGCCTAAAGTAAGCAATTCTATAATTCTGTACTGTTTGAAACTTAACTCCACTAAAATGACATCACGAAACTGGGGCATTCTGAAGGATTCCTGACAAAAGAAAAATAAGTTTGATGAGAGCCTCCACGATCTTTGACTCATGTTTGAATCACATCTCCAAGATCGCATCCTCTCAACTCAGCATTATTATGGATTTCAGATCATGGGGCCAGTGCTGAAAAACTGCGAACGTCCTGATCCTAAGCTCTTTTCTGTAAACTCTGGGACCTTCCTTTTGCGGACTTGCAAATGGCATACCCCTCAGCAAAACTGTCCACAGGTCCCTGACAAGGAGCCCTCACACTGCAGTTGGCAGGAGCTCAGATGATGCAGTTGCTACCCAAACACCAAGACTCTCACACTCTAGGAAGCTTAAGTGAAAATGTCTGTTAAATGGAATTTCTTTTGCAGCCCCTAAAGGCAAGAGCAATACCACTAATCTAATGGCTTCTGGTTGACTAAGTTCCTAGTTCTAGGAACACTTAGCCCATCATTTGAGATCACAGACTTTTCCATACACAGGACATCACTGCAGTTTTCCAGGTAGACTATGATGCCAGAACTTCGTGTGCCTCATTTAGTGGAAAGACAGTATTTTTGAATGGTATATGTGCAGGTATTTAAAAGAAGAACTGCATCATTTGAAGTGCCCAAATGAAGCACAGATCCTCACCCTGCTACACACACACACACACACACACACACACACACCCACACACACACCTCTCTGGGGACCTTGATTGTCTCTGCTCTGGAGAAGAAGTAGCTGGGTATGACAGGACAAGCACACACTCTGCAGCCAGACACACCAGCGTGATTCAGTTAATCCCTCAACTTGGCAAGTGACTTACTAGTCTCTCTGAGCCTCCATTCCTCTCTGTAAAATGGGGATAATTAGACCCACCTCACAGGACTGTCCCTAGATTTAAATGTGTGAAAGTAGATGGAACAGCTCCTGGCCACAGTAGGAGTTCACTAAATATGGCTGTTTTTATGACTTGTTTGTGGAGTGGGGGTCAGAATCTTCTTTGTCTCCTCACATTTTGCCTTGGCCCACAGAGTAGGCATTTTCTGCCAACAGCAACCCTGGGGACAAAGCTCCTGCCGGTCTCTTCTCACTCTTGGCAGGAAGGACTTACCTGATTGAGGAGACTCACTGAGGAAATGTTTCTTTTGTGTCTTGGCTGCATCTCTGAGGCCTGCCCACCTGGAGCAATGCACATTCTCTTTTTCTGCTTCAGCTTTCCTTTTTGTAAACACATATGGGTTAAAGCCTAGCCCCAGAGCACGGTTTCTCAGTCTTGCCTGCATGCTGGAATTACCTGGGAGCTTTAAAGTATGTACTAGTGCCTGGGTCCAACCCCCAGGATTCTGAGATAATCTCTGTGGGGTGAGGCTCAGGCATGAGGGGTTTTAAAAGCACCCAGTGACTCTAACCTACACCATAGTCCAATATCACTGTTCTAGAAGCATCCTGCAGGCTGTCTTCTCTCTCTTTGAGTCTCTCCTGCAGTCTGCGGGTGTTGGATGCTCTGCGGCACTCCACACTGTAGGCAGGGGAAGTACCTACTCTCCAGACCCAGCGGTTCCGCCTCAGACTCCCACGCCCAGACCTGGAAGGGTGTAGGAGGAGGCCTCTCTTTGACACAGGATCAGCTTCAGTCTTAAATCCGGCTTGACCAGTACTAAAGCTGAAACTACAGTTTGATGGATTTGCTTACTGCTCCACCTTCTCAACAATTTCTACCATAGCCTCAAGCATCCTCACCTGGTTCTTCATACTTCAAGATGTATCACCTGAAGGAAGAATTCCCTGCTTACCAGACAGGTTATGATATACAGATGACAGAGATTCTAACTTATTGTTGTCTGCAAGCCACTTGCCAGTAGAGCAAATTCAGAGTCTCTGATGACATGATAAAATATCTTTAACATGCCAAGCAGGTTATGATGTGACATTTTGAGTGTAGCCTTGATTTCCAATTGAAATAAAAGGCTGGGGCTTTTATTCAGTCCTGGACACTTGAATTCCTACTCAGTCAGGAGCAACTCAAGTATCAGCTTGGCATCTTGTCCTTATTTTATCAGGGAGAAGGATGGCTGAGGATTAGCCCCAGAAGTTCCAAGGGACTCACAGTGGTGACATTTAAACACCATTCTTTTGATACCATTCTTGAGTCCTGAATCTGACCCAAGTATTGATACTTGCTGGGCTGGCCTCTCTGGATGACCATCTTTTCAACAAGTGTTCTCAGTACTTTGCGTACACAATTACTGTCTTTCATAGTAATAACGTCGCCCCCTTGTCCACAGCTCCCTCCATGAGCCCCAGTGTGCTCTCAAGATGAGTAGTGAACCAGAACAACACCCTGCTCCTGGGGAGAAAGTTGTTGGGGAGGGTGCTAAGGGGAGGAGTGATGTCAGGGAGGGGATGGGGTGTTGCTGGGGGCTGCTGGCAGGGAGCAGGGAGAGACCGTGATGGACGACCTTTGGGCTCTGCCAGTGGGAAATGCTGCTCTGTGACTGGACAAGAACTTCTTGGCTTTCTGGGTTCCCAAAGGAAAGAGAAGAACCCCACTCTGAGGAGATGGTCATTCCTGTTAGGATGGAGTCGAGGCCCTCTGCTCTCCTCATCCTGATTTGTTGAATTCCTGACCAGGGTCCATTGGGCTGTGAAGGCATAACCTGGATTCTGGCATGGAGTAAAGGCAGAGGACTTTGCCTCCAAGTACCATGGAGTGGTTTTCCTTATTCATGACTTAATAAGGTAATTCAAAAGAAGTGTGGTCCTTGGACCAGCAGCAGCAGCATCACCTAGGAATTTGTTGGAAACTTCCAGGCCTACCCCCGAACCTACTGAATTAGAAATTCTGCAGGTGGGGCCCAGCAATCTGTGGTTTAACAAGCCTTCTAGGTGATTCTGATGCACTCTATAGTGTGAGAACCACTGGCCTAATAAAATGGGTGGAACGTGACTCATGCCCTATGCGATTCAGTGCCAGTGTAACTGATGACTGGTTAACAGCATTGTACAAAAGTCCTGTCCTTTAGAACCTCAGAAAAAGGACCTGGAGAACAGAGGTTCCACTGTGTACTTGGATCTTCCCTGAAGAATGTTACTGCTGGTCCCACATTGGCCCAGATCCCTTGAGGATCAATTCTAAGGAGGTTATACCGATCCCTTTCCCCAAGTGGAGATACTGGGACCTTGGGATATTGAGAACATGTGATCTTCTCACCTAAGCCTGCTGAGGGGAATTGACTCTCTCCTAGTTTAGTGGAATCATGTAGCTGGGTAGGTCTCAACTCAGACTATCTTGAAAAGAGTGATCCCACGAGGAGGAGGTTCTCCAATTTTCCCTGCCAGTTTTGTGTAGCAGAAAGAGCATGAGGTTTAGAGCCAGAACATCTGGATTTATAACTGGGATCTGCCACTTACTAGCTATAGGAACTTGTATTTAATCCTTCTGAGTCTCAGTTTTCTTATCTTTAAAATGATGATAATAATATTCACTTCCTAAGGTTTTTGAGAGGATTGAGTAAGAAAATAGAAGTAAAATACCTGTTTACGAAATGCCTTGCACCAATTTAGGGTGCTCAGTAAATACTAGGTTGCTTGGTTGGTAACTATCCCTCCAGGCGTCCAGGACTTTATTATGGAGGAAACCTGGGCAGCCCTGCAAGAAAGGAATCACCAGCAAGACCCAGAAACCCTCCATGTCTCTATACTCTTTCTTCTGCTTGATTCTTTTTTAAAAAATTTATTTTATTGAAGAATAGCCGATTAACAATGTTGTGTTAATTTCTGCTGTACAGCAAAGTGATTCAGTTATACATAGATATACATTCTTTTTCATATTCTTTACCATTATGGTTTATCACAGGATGTTGAATATATTTCCCTGGGCTATACACTAGGACCTTGTTGTTTATCCATTCTATTATATATAATAGTTTGCATCTGCTAATCCCAAACTCCCAACCCATCCCTCCCCCACACCCCCTCCTCCTTGGCAACTACAAGTCTGTTCTCTATGTCTGTGAGTCTGTTTCTACTTTGTAGATGAGTTCATTTTTGTCATATTTTAGATTCAACATATAAGTGGTATCATGGTATTTGTTGCTCTCTTTCTGACTTCACTTAATATGATAATCTCGACGTCCATCCATGTTGCTACACATGTCTTCTGCCTGATTCTTGACACATGGTTTCCCAGCCAATTATAGCTTAAGATAGGAGGTCAACACAAATTTCTCTATCTTGTTCCTAGAGCAGAGTCTATTTTGTCTAAGGCTGCTATGATTGTAGACATCATTGATAATCAAATTAACCCCTTGCTTAAAAATTTATCTCCTAATAAACGTTTTAGAATTGGAGTTGGGGATCATCTGGAAATACTTTCATTCAGTGTTACTCTTTCTGTATGTTGTGGTTCTTAAAGTTTTGATGGTTGAAATAGCTCAATTCTGTCATTATCTAAAGCAGAGGTTCTCAGTTGGGGGCAATGTCTACAGATGTTTCTGATTGTCAGCACTGAGGAGGGGGCCTCTACTAGCATCAGATGGGTAGAGGCCAGAGTTGCTGATAAATATACTCAGGTACATGCCTATCTAAATGCCTGGGTACACTGTCTCGCCACTCGATGGGAATGGAACCCCCCATGGATGCAGTGTTCTGCACTAAAGGATAACCCTACAGACTTCCAAGAATGTCCCCACTGCTCTCTCTGAGGCTGGCTCATTGTTGTGAGTTAAATTGTGTCCCTCAAAAAAGGTATGTTGACGTTCTAACCCTCAGTATTTCAGAATGTGATCTTATTTGCAAATAAGGTCTTTATAGAGATAATAAAATTAAAATGAGGTCATTAGGATGGGCCCTAATCCAATATGACTAATGTCCTTATAAAAGGGGAAATTTTGATCACATAGATGAAAATGAAGGCACTGTGGTGACCTAAATGGGAAGGAAATCCAGAAAAGAGGGGATATATTTATACGTATAGCTGATTCATTTTGCTGTACAGTAGAACCTAACACAACATTATAAAGCAACTATACTCCAATAAAATTTTTATTTATTTATTTTTATACAGCAGGTTCTTATTAGTCATCAATTTTATACACATCAGTGTATACATGTCAATCCCAATCTCCCAATTCATCACACCACCACCACCGCCCCACCCCGCGGCTTTCCCACCTTGGTGTCCATACGTTTGTTCTCTACATCTGTGTCTCAATTTCTGCCCTGAAAACCAGTTCATCTGTACCATTTTTCTAGGTTCCACATATATGCGTTAATATACGATATTTGTTTTTCTCTTTCTGACTTACTTTACTCTGTATGACAGTCTCTAGATCCATCCACATCTCAACAAATGACCCAATTTCATTCCTTTTTATGGCTGAGTAATATTCCATTGTATATATGTACCACATCTTCTTTATCCATTCGTCTGTTCATGGACATTTAGGTTGCTTCCATGACCTGGCTATTGTAAATAGTGCTTCAATGAACATTGGGGTACATGTGTCTTTTTGAATTGTGGTTTTCTCTGGGTATATGCCCAGCAGTGGGATTGCTGGGTCATATGGTAATTCTATTTTTAGTTTTTTAAGGAACCTCCATACTGTTCTCCATAGTGGCTGTATCAGTTTACATTCTCACCAATAGTGCAAGAGGGTTCCCTTTTCTCCACACCCTCTCCAGCATTTGTTCTTTGTAGATTTTTCTGATGAACCTAACACAACACTGTAAAGCAGCTTTACTCCAATAAAAAATTTTTAAAAAGAAAAAGAAAATGAAGGCAGAGATCAGGATGATGCATCTACAAGCCAAGAAACACTACAGATTGCCAGCAAACCACCAGGAACTAGGAGAGAGGAACGGAACAGATTTTCTCTCCCAGTCCTCAGAAGGAACCAACACTGCTGATATCTTGATCTTGGACGTCTAGCCTCCAGAACTGTGAAGAAATAAATTTTTGTTGTTTAAGCCACCCAGTTTGTGGTGCTTTGTTATGGCAGCCCCAGGAGACAGACAAACTCATGAACTAAATTAAGGGGCTGCTGACCATCACTACCACACCTGCATCCCTGAGTTGTCCTCCCTGTGGTCCACACAGATAGAGCTCATATCAGTGGTGCTCATCACTGCTCCTGAAGCTGATCAGGATCTCAGTGCTGCAGCCGTTGCCCTCTGCAAATGGGTCTAGGCCAAGGCCACACTGAGCTGCCTCAGCAGCACTGCCTTAGTTGGCAAACAGGCTGCTCCACAACCACTTCAGAAATGTCAGCTGGTGCCTTAGCAATGGCCACCCTGTCCTCTCACACCTCATGGCTGCCAGTGCCTCCCCCTCAGCTGTTCTCATTCCTTGGTTGAGGAGCTGTTGCCAAGGGCTGCCCTGGCTCAGCAAACCCTCCTCACCGTGCCAGCCTCTCTGAGGAGCTCCACCACCACCCAAAGACCCACAGATTCAGAGCTCACACAGCTGCATCCCTCCACCTCCTGCTGCCACCAGAACCCTCTTCTTTATGTGAGTGGGTCACAACCCCGCATGCCTCCGGCAAGCAGAGTCTGGGCCTTCCACAGCTGCAGCTCTCTGTGTGTGACTGCATATGTTGTCCTCACAGTTAGTATAGTTCTGTAGATCAAGGAGAACCCCTTGTGTGGCCAGTTGTAACTACACAGAAATATTAATAGGCTCAATTTATTGGGCACTGACTATGTGCTAAGCACTTACTGTGTGTGATTTAATTTCATCTTTACAAAAGCCACAGAAAAGAATTACTATTCCCATTTTTGATGAAGAAACAGATCAGAGAACTTCAGAGAAGTCATTTGAGGGAAAGGATGAGTCTACACAGTGAACTCTAGGCCCCATACCCTGCCAGCTGCCTAAAGGGAGCCTACTTCACATCTTGTCAAGAGCAAGAGAAAGAGAGAGCACCCCAGAAAAAGAGGGGAGCAGAGTGAGAGGGGCAAGCTGGAGAGCTAGAGCCAGGGAACAGAGATGCACTTGGTTGCTTACTGTGCCAGAGCACAGGCATCCACCAGGCACAGGCTCAGAGCAGGTCTCAAATAGCCAGAGAAAGTAAGACGGTAAAGGCCAGAACTGTCCTCATTCTAACTCAGGGGCCCAGCATCTGGGAAATGTGGACCATGGAAGTCAGGATCTTCCCATCTCATCTCAGAAAAGTGATTCTTTCTCCCACGTGGAGGAACCAGTGTAAGGGTAGATAGAACTGGCAGTATTTGCTCCAAATGACTTCCTCTTGGGACGATCCTTACATGAGAACAAGAGAATAGAATTCCTATCAGTACTAAGTGTGGTTCATCCTGTTGGGAATACTTCAAAGGGGGTTGAGGCGGGGGCTCAAAAGGAGAAGAGTGGTAAGCACCTAGCCTAAGGGTGGAGGATCTGAGATCAAGAGCTATCTCAGACCCTTGGCAGGTTGTGTTCTTCCATCCTTGGGGCTTGGAGTTCTCTAAAGCCCCACACATCCCTGCCTGTGGGTGGGGCGATCCCATCATAATCTGCCTATAGTGTTTGTACAGTCTAGATCAGCAGACTTCAGGCTAGTGTTATTAGCAGATTCTTTTCTCAAACAATTATGATACAGAAATGAGATGTGAACGTCAAAGAAGAAATTCCATAGTTGATATGGACATATTTGATATGTGTCAAAATGTTAGGAAAGCCTGGATCCACCTGAGGACACTTGCAATGTCAAAGGCAGGTATTGAATAGCAGGGGATGTGAAATGCCCATAAGAAGAACGATTGGATGTGTCTCCTACACATGGGGAGAAAAGCTTGTACTTGTAGGTTTAATTTGCCTTTCTCCCCTCGTTCCTTGCTGCTTAAATGGTTGAGGATTATTATGGTTATGCAAGGGGGTTAGACTGGGAGTTGAAAATGGTCATTAAAGGGTGTGTTTTGGTTTTTTCTTAATGAGAAGAGGTTGAACTATAAGATGGTTGTGTAATGCGGAAGGAGGCTTAACCCGTATAAATCCTTGTCACTTTTGTTTGTTTGAACTGACTTTGTTCCCATGGTGCTGGCAGGCTCTCCTGTTATTTCCTATGATTTTCTAAGCCAGGCTGGTCTCTGCAGTTCTGAGTCTCCCCTTAGTTCTCTTTACCACCCTCTTGCGGAGCTTAATGTATTAAGAAACTGTCATGACCCCATAGGTCTTTTCAGAATCTGAAATGGATTGTTTGTATTGAGCCTTATCAGAAATGGGCAACGGCTTAAATACAGAGGGGAGGAAGCCACGTGGTATTCCCTTGATTCCCTGAAAACAGATTTTTTTAATGCCAAGCACCATTAAATGATCTTTCCAGTCCCTTCTAGATCTAACGTCCTATGACACTTCACCCAGTGCTGTCAGGAGAATAATCAGATTTTATCAGATAAAAGGCAAGAAACAAAAAAGCAAAACTTGCACCTATGTATTAGAATTGGGATAAATATTACTTACAATATATAAAAATCCAATCAGAAGAATAATGTAAAAGTAAAACTCCAGTTCTGAAATTTAATATGTGCCACACAGAAAAATCAGTCTCTTTCCACATTTTTCACACTTCCATCCCTTCACCACCTTTTGTTCTAGGAACCCAACTGCTGTATTTAGATATAAATGCTCAAATATTCTGCTAAATGAAGCTACAGCTGCTCTGTCAGAAACATCACATTAAAATGTGTTCTGACACCATTTGACAGTGTTCTGAAGACAACTTTCATTTCATGAGCTACAAAGCCAGCTCTGGGCATCATGAAGAATTTGAGCAGCCCCTGCAGTTCTTGAAGGAGCCCAGGAAGCCAGAGGGAGGGCAGCAGCAGAGGCCAGCCAGAGCTGAGCCAAGCGGAGTAGCCAGAAGAGAATAAGAATCTGGTTTTTGAGACCCAATTTTATTTCTTTATTTATTTTACATACTTCTCATTCACATGTTTGAAATTCTACAGATACAATAAGACAGTGAAGTCTCACTTCCTTCCCGGGTCTCTCAAACACCCAGCTTCACCACAAGCAGCAGGATTAGACTTTTCTTGAGCAAACCTGCAGATGTATTTCAGGCATATACTGGGTGAGCCAAAAGGTTCATTTGGTTTTTTCCGTAAGATGGCTCTAGTAGCACTTAGCTGTTGTTAACTTCATTTGCAACAATTTTGTTAGATTGTATGTGACAGCTGTCGTATCAGTGTGTGTTTAAAATAAGACTTATCTAAGTCAGAAAGAGAAAAACAAATAGCGTATGCTATCACATATATATGGAATCTAAAAAAAAAATGGTTCTGATGAACCTAGGGGCAGGACATGAATAAAGACACAGACATAGAGAATGAACTTGAACACATGGGGAGGGGAGGGTAAGCTGTGACAAAGTGAGAGAGTGGCATGGACATACATACACTACCAATTGTAAAATAGATAACTAGCGGGAAGCAGCTGCATAGCACAGGGGGATCAGCTCAGTGCTTTGTGATGACCTAGAGGGGTGGGATAGGGAGGGTGGGAGGGAGATGCAAGAGGGGGGAGATATATATATATATATATATATACACATAGCTGATTCACTTTGTTATACAGCAGAAACTAATACAACATTGTAAAGCAATTATACTCCAATAAAGATTAAAAAAAATAAAGACATCAAAATTGGTGAATTTTTGTGTAGCCATTTTATATTGAAGACGGAAGGAAAACAACATTTTTGTAATATTATGCTTTATTGTTTCGAGAAAGATAAAAACGCAACTGAAACGCACAAAAAGATTTGTGCAGTGTATGGAGAAGGTGCTGTGACTGATCGAACGTGTCAAAAGTGGTTTGTGAAGTTTCGCACTGGAGATTTCTTGCTGGATGATGCTCCATGGTCGGGTAGACCAGTTGAAGTTGAGAGCGACCAAATCGAAACAATAATTGAGAACAATCAATGTTATACCACGTGAGAGATAGCAGACATACTCAAAATATCTAAATCAAGCGCTGAAAATCATTTGCACCAGCTTGGTTATGTGAATCGCTTTGATGTTTGGGTTCCACATAAGCTAAGCGAAAAAAACCTTCTTGACCACATTTCCTCATGCGATTCTCTACTGAAACGTAATGAAAACATTCCATTTTTAAAGCAAATTGTGATGGGCGATGAAAAGTGGATACTGTACAACAATGTAGAATGGAAGAGGTTGTGGGGCAAGCGAAATGAACCACCACCAACCACACCAAAGGCCGGTCTTCATCCAAAGAAAGTGATGTTGTGTATATGGTGGGATTGGAAGGGATTCCTCTATTTTGAGCTCCTTCTGGAAAACCAAATGATTAATTCCAGCAAGTACTGCTCCCAGTTAGACCAACTGAAAGTGGCACTCGATGAAAAGTGTCCAGAATTAGTCAACAGAAAATGCATAATCTACCATCAGGATAACGCAAGACTGCCTGTTTCTTTGATGACCAGGCAAAAACTGTTACATCTTGGCTGGGAAGTTCTGATTCATCCGCCGTATTCACCAGACATTGCACCTTCAGGTTTCCATTGATTTTGGTCTTTGCAAAATTCTATTAATGGAAAAAATTTCAATTCCCTGGAAGACTGTAAAAGGAACCCTGAAACAGTTCTTTGCTCAAAAAGTTTTGGGAAGATGGAATTAGATGAAGTTGCCTGAAAAATGGCAGAAGGTAGTGGAACAGAAGGGTGAATACGTTGTTCAATAAAGTTCTTGGTGAAAATGAAAAATGTGTCTAACTTTTATTTAAAAAACTGAAGGCACTTTTTGGCCCACCCAATATATGCCAGCCCTTACTCTGTTCTCCCACCTTTCTTTTTTCTTTACACAGAGCAGTTCACTGTGTATCCTATGATAAGTGATACCTCAGTATAGTTTAAATTGCATCTCTTTTATGAATGGGGTTATGTTTTTCGATGTTTTAAGAGACATTTTTTTAACATCTTTATAAGAGACATTTATATTTCCTTTTCTGTGGCGTGATCGTATCCTTTGCTCACTTTTTTTCTCTTGCATTTTTAGTCTTTATATCTGTTGACCACTAGGAGCTCTTTTATACTAGGGAATTGACTCTTCCACTGTGATAGGAGTTGCAAACAATTTTTTCCAGTTCGTTGGCTTTGTTCATGTTGGGTTTTGTCATGTAGAACCTTTAAATTTGGGGGAGGGGGTCAAATTTATCATTTTTTTCTTTTATGGCTTCTAATTTTTTATATAGTTAGGTCTTTCTTACTCTAAGATTATGAAACAATTCCTCCATGATTTCTTCCAGTGCTTTTATGATTTCAATGGTTGCACTTAAAGCTTTTGTCTGTTAAGAACACTTGGAATATATTCCAGCATCAGTTGTTAAGTATGGAGCCAACCTTCTTTTTGTCTCCATGGCTAGTCAGTATCCCAACTCTCTATATTGCATGACTCACCTTTTCCCCACTGATCTCAGGTGCCCATACATATTGGGTCCATTTCTGGACTTTGTATTCTATTCCATTGATCTGTTGATGTGGTCATGTGCTAGTATTATGCAGTTTTAATTATTATAGCTTTAAAATATGTTTTGACATCTGATGATGACCACCCCAAACTTTCTTTGTCTCAACATTATTTTTGCTTTTCCATCTAGAATTATCTTGACTAGTTAAAAAAAATTCTGTCAGTATTTTTATTTGTATTTCATTAAATAACTTCGAGAGAACCAACATACTTTTTAAAGTCTTAGGTCTATATTCTTAGGAAGGAAAGGCCTTGATAGAGCAGGGGAAGAGAATAGATTCTCCCTTGTGCTGAATATATTCCATAGGAGAAATAAAAAGAAACACAGTGGGAACTTTGTTTCAGGACAGCCTTTCCAAAAGTGTGTATCAAAGACCCTTCAGATGGTAATAGTAGAAACCTAAAAAAAAGGGATTCTGTCTTCAAAATATTGATCAGCACTGTCCACTGGATTGCCCCTTGGAGATTTACTATGAGTGATAGCTGTTAAAGGCTATTAAAGTCCTGCAGTGCAGAAGTCTGAGAGACTGGAGAAATCCTGCAGTAAAGATGCCTGTTGACTTCTGTCTACCATGTTACTTCCCAAACTCATTCCAATATGGAATCATTTCTCCAAACAACACCTCTTAATATTCCACAGTATGCTCAGAAAAACTCAGTTTGGAGATCTTCAGGCCAACTGTAGATATTTAAAAGAGAATTTCTGCATATAAAATCCAGTTATTTGATTCTCAGCATCAGTGAGGTGAGGATCTAGGATATTCCTTTAGAAAATTATCTTTGAACCCTCAAGTGCATCCCCATAGGGACAAAAGGTTATCAAAATTGTTTCTCCTTCTTCTACTATTGGATTCCTATGTAAATTCTCTGAAATGGAACAAAATTGCACATTTTATGCCACCTTCTGGTCCTTCATTCTTTCATTTGGTACTTATTAAGTACCTACTATGTGCTGGGCCCTGCCTAGTCCCCTTTCACAGTGAGGAAGGGCTTTTACACCAGGGCAAGGAGATCCTGCAGCTGAGCCTTCAGGCCTCTCTCTTGCCTCATCATCACCTCCTCAGGCTCACTCTGGGGTATAGATTTCTGAGAACAATTGCCCTGAAAACCATCTTGTTCTGTAAGGGAAAATCATAATCCTGGGCCTCTGGCAGCACCATCTGCATTCCTGAAAATGACTGTGGCATAACAGAATCTGATTCCAGTCAGGATGAGGCAGCAAGGCAAAAAAGAGAGAGGAATTCCTGCAAGTGGTAGGGACTCAATTTAAAACACAGAAGTTTCGGTGATATCATTTGCAAATAGAAAAGGCACAAAGGTAACTTAAGCAAAGCATGGAAAAAGAACAGGGGTTCCTATTTAAATACCATTTAAAAATCATCTTCTTTGGTGGTAATCTTTCTCTATTATGAAATCTCTTTGAAATAAGTACAGGAAAATGAGTAGAGGCAGCATCACTCAGAGGCAAAGCATCTAACTTGACTAGCTGGTGACTCAGCACCAAGACTGCTCTGGGCCCTGAGATGCTGGGATAACATCCTCTGCTAAAGACATCAGATCTCACAATGGTCAGCACTGACTGAGATGAGAGATTCATCCCTGGTTTTGGTGTGGTTCCACGTTCTTGATATAAATCTACAAGTGGCCCCCTGTAGGGTATGAAAAATGCAAAGAGGCATTCCAGGAGACATAACAGAAGTGCCAAAGTGCATCAGGGTTTACTTTCAACCCCTAAAGCATGCCTAGGGGTGTGTGAGATGTCACTGCCCCCACCCCCGTGATCCGGGCTTTGCAAAGGACCATGGCAGAAGGCAGCAAGCTAGCCCATCAGATTTGGTTGTTCAGTGTCTTTTTTTTTTATTCTTCTGCCCAAATGGGTATTTGACTATATGCCCTGCTCCCCCCATTCCACAATCAACAATAGTTTGAAGGTCCATTGATTTGGTTCCTCCTACAGAAGACATACGGCTTTTTAATATAGAATTTATGTATGGTTAAAAGCTTCCATATCTAGTAAGCTCAATCCTAGAAACAGAGAGTCCAGGATGCCTTGGAACAAACGTCTAAGTATGATCAGAAGTGAGCCTTGCCTCTATCTGTAGGCATTTTCCTGGTGTCCTCTTCACCACCAGATATTCTGCAATTTCAGAGAAACCAATGCATTTTCCATGCTACGGTGCTATAGCAACAAAAGATGAGAAGCCGAAAGACCTACAGCTTCAGAGGTTCATGTCATGGAAAGGGGCCTTAGAGATCATTTACTGTAGTGGTTTTCACAGTGTGTTTCACAGAACCTGCAGTTCTATTTGCCACAATTCTTTCACTCTACAGTGACATAAAAACAGTTCAAACTGTCTGGAAAAATCCAGGGTTTATATTAGCATCAGGCATGCTTGGAACCAGTTGCTTAAATGATGTGTTCTTAAGTCACCCCCTCCCCGTCCCCTTACCCTTGTCTCTTACTTCATCTTCCCTCTGTTTTAGAGCTTAATTATCAGTCAGATGCTCTCCCATAAGGCAGCAAAGATGGTCAGCAGCAGCTCCAGAACAAAGAGCATCCTCCTTCCTGATATTTTCAGAAAAAAACCCTTAGAATTAAGTTTCATTGACCCTGAATAGATCATATGCTCACTTCCAAGGCAATCATACTGACTCTGCTTGGCCATATGTGGGTCACATTCCCATCTCTAGAGCTCGGGGCTGGGATCAGCCATGTGTGAGTCAAATAGATTGGGAAAGAGAGAGAGAAAGAGAGAGAGAGAGAGAGATCTGAGTCGTTCCCTAGAAAAGGGGTAGATTCTTTTTACAGAAGAGATTCTAGAAGATTAAAAGTAGCAGATGGCCACCAGCTCCATAATACCGTCTAAGGGTCAGCCAAAGCAGTGACGGGGAGGGAAAGGAAGTAGGTAGCTCTCTAGTCCTCTTACACCTGCTTCAAAAAGAGCATCTCTGTTTTCTTCCTCCAGCTTTATTGAAATATAATTGACATATAACATTGTGTAAATTTAAGGTGATTTGATACACTTATATATTGCAAAATGATTACCACCATAGTGTTAGCTAACACCCCCATCACCTCACAGAATTACCATTTCTTTTTTGTGATGAGAACATTTAAGATGTGCTCTCTTAGCAACTTTCCAGTATACAATACAGTATTATTGACTATAATTAACATGCTGTACATTAGATCCGCAGAACTTATTTATCTTATAACTGGAAAGTTTGCATTCTTGGATCAACATCTCCCCCAGTTCCCTCATCCCTCAAGCCCCTGGTAACCACCATTCTAGTCTCTGTTTCTATGAGTTCAGGTTTTTAGATCCCACCATTTATTATATGTAAATGATATCATACAGTGTTTATCTTTCGCTGACTTATTTTACTTAGCATAATGCCTTCAGCGCCCATCCATGTTGTTGCAAATAGCAGGATGTCCTTCTTTCTCACAGCTGAATAATATTCCATTGTATGTGGTATATATATATATGCCACTTCTTCATCCATTCATCCATTGATGGACATTTAGATTGTTTCCATATCTTGGCTTTGTGAACACTACTGCAGTGAACAGGGGAGTGCATATATCTCTTTAAGATCCTGTTTTCATTTCCTTTGCATAAATACCCAGAAGTGGGAATGCTGGATCATATAGTAATTTTATTTTTAATTTTTTGAGGAATCTCCATACTGTTTTCTATAGTGACTGCACCAATTTACATTCCTATCAATAGTACACAAGAGTTCCCTTTTCTCCATATCTGGTTTTTTTTTTTTTTTTTGCGGTACATGGGCCTCTCACTGTTGTGGCCTCTCCCATTGTGGAGCATAGGCTCCGGACGTGCAGGCTCAGCAGACATGGCTCACGGGCCCAGCTGCTCCGCAGCATGTGGGATCCTCCCGGACCGGGACACAAACCCGTGTCCCCTGCATCGGCAGGCGGACTCTCAACCACTGCACCACCAGGGAAGCCCATATATCTGTTTTTTTAAAAAATCTTTTTTACGGACTAGGATTCTGTGTTAGATGTAATTTGAAGAAAATGACTTGTAATTTGCTGCTAAACCAGAACGTTTAGAAACTGCAATTTTATTTAAACTCCCTCAGTTTGTATGCTGAGTCTCAGAGATGTTATGTCATTTTTCTCACAGTTACACAGCTAGTTGGTGGAAAAATTGTGATGCCAATATGTCAGAGATTCATAGCCTACTAACATATCTGAAGACCTATTGTATAGAAGGTCTTGTTCAAGGCAGTGCATAGAAATACAAAGATGAATATCTCACAGAAGAAACAATAAATGCTGGAGAGGGTGTGGAGAAAAGGGAACACTCTTGCACTGCTGGTGGGAATGTGAATTGGTACAGCCACTATGGAGAACGGTATGGAGGTTCCTTAAAAAACTACAAATAGAACTACCATATGACCCAGCAATCCCACTACTGGGCATATACCCTGAGAAAACCATAATTCAAAAAGAGACATGTACCAAAATGTTCATTGCAGCTCTATTCACAATAGCCCGGAGCTGGAAACAACCTAAGTGTCCATCATCGGATGAATGGATAAAGAAGATGTGGCACATATATACAATGGAATATTACTCAGCCATAAAAAGAAACGAAACTGAGCTATTTGTAATGAGGTGGATAGACCTAGAGTCTGTCATACAGAGTGAAGTTAGTCAGAAAGAGAAAGACAAATACCGTATGCTAACACATATATACGGAATTTAAAAAAAAAAATGTCATGAAGAACCTAGGGGCAAAACGGGAATGAAGACGCAGACCTACTTGAGAATGGACTTGAGGATATGGGGAGGGGGAAGGGTGGGCTGTGACAAGGCGAAAGAGAGGCATGGACGTGTATACACTACCAAACGTAAGGTAGATAGATAGTGGGAAGCAGCCGCAGAGCACAGGGAGATCAGCTCGGTGCTTTGTGACCGCCTGGAGGGGTGGGATGGGGAGGGTGGGAGGGAGGGAGATGCATGAGGGAAGGGATGTGGGAACAGATGTATATGTATGACTGATTCACTTTGTTATAAAGCAGAAACTAATTAAAAAAATAAATAAATAAACTTAAAAAAAAAAAGTGGATAACCAGTGGACCTACTATATAGCACAGGGGACTCTGCTCAATGTTATGTGGCAGCCTGGATGGGAGGGGAGTTTGGGGGAGAATGGGTACATGCATATGTATAGCCGAGTCCCTTTGCTGTGCATCTGAAACTATCACAACATTGTTAATCGGCTATACTCCAATATAAAATAAAAAGTAAAAAAAAAAAAAAAAAAAATCTCACAGAGCTCACAATAATTTAGGGAATATATGACAAACATATATAAAGAGAATTCATAGGAAAAAAATGTGTGGCAGTCTATTTTTCAAAAATGTTACAGCAGTATGTGTGGTCCCACATTCTCTTCCAGAATTTTTCCCCCCTCAAGGAGTGGAGTCTATTTCCCATCCCTTGAACCTAGGCAGGCTTGTGAAGCTCCAACAAATTGAATGCGGCAGAACTTTTGAAGCTAGGTTAGGAAAGGCAATACAGTTTCCACCTGGCTGTCTCTCTCTTAGGATGTTCAGCTGTGGAAATCAGCTACCTTGCTGTGAGAAAGCCCCAACCAACTCCCACAGAGAGCCCACATGGAGAAGCTACATGGAGAGAACTGAGCTCCCCTGCTGATGGCCAGAATCAACTGCCAGACATGAGAGTAAGTCTGTCCCCTGGGTTAGTCTTTGATCTCAGGCACTAGACTCTATGGAGCAGAGAAAAGCCATCCCCACTGTGTCCCATCCAAATTCCTGACCCACAGAATTTGAGAGCATGATAAATGGCTGTTTTATGCCAGAGAAACTGGAGCAGAGTAATTCTGTCTGGATCTTCATAAATGGTGTAATGAACAGTAGAAGCTATTGCTGTGAATTGCCCAGATGTTTTTCTCCCACCCACTTCCTTAGGTTACAAACCAGACTCTTTGGTCTGGGCTCATCGTAGTACTCCATTCCCTTGGACACCTTGATTAAGGCAAGGATAAGCACATGACCCAAGTAGGGCCAATCAAGGCCTTTCTGGGTTGATAAATGTTCAACGAGAGAGAGAGAGGTGTCTCAGGCTGCTGAGGTATTGGTCTGAGAGGGGGTGTAAGATAAAAGATTGAGGTAGAGAGAGAATTCTAGCTGCAGTAAGTCCCGATTAGGTCCTAGTTTCTGCGGCAATCCCTTCAAACATGTGCCGCCCTGGTGTTCTTCCCAACCACTCAAACCAATAATTTTCCTTTTTTGTGTATTGGATTTCTGTCCCTTTCCTCCAAGAGTTCTGCCTAATTTAAAAGGCTTTGTGAAGGATTGGAACTGGGTCTTGGAAGGTGGTAGGGTACTGAAATTCTGAAATGGAGAAGGGGCTTTAGAAGGGGGAAAATGTCCACGGAGGAGGGAAGCAGAGCAACTGAAAGTACTGACTCAGTCACCTGGTCCTTGGTCCAAATGCAGCTCCACCCCTGACCCATATAGAGAACTTGGACTTTACCTCATTCAGCTGCAGTTTCCTCCTCTGTGAAATAAAGAAAATAGCACCTACGACATGGAGTTATTGTGAGGATTAAGTGACACTTATAACCCATATTATCCCAGTGCCTGGTGCATGTTAAGGTTTATTTGGTGGCAACTGTGGAAGGACAGCATGGATTGTGGATGAAGCAGCACGTGGCAGGAGTGTGGCTGAGCTCAAGCTGGAGCAAGAGGCCAGAGCCGGGTTATGGAGGGAATTGCCTCACTGTGTTAGCTGGGCAAGGAGAAGCCATGGCCGTTTTCCCAGCGGAAATGGTCAGAGATGTGACTACCATATATAAGTCACATTTTGATAAGAATTCCATTTCATTATGGCATCAGAGATGTACCTCCCCTATATAAATCACATTTTGATAACAGGAATTCCATTTCATTATGGCATCATGAAGCAGTATCGCTTCATGTGTACACATAATATATTTGGATTTAATTTTGAGATTGGTTCTAAAAGCATATGGACCCAGATATCAGGTATTCCCCACCCTCTGCACCCACAAGAACAGTCTCTGTTTTTACTCCTTGCAGATCTGGCCTGGATGCCTACTGGATGTTCCGCTTTTATCACCATGAAGAACTGACTCAAGCACAAGCACTGGTGAGCAAATGTAGGGTTTATTAAAGATTTTTGTAGTGAACAGTATCAATGCTCTATCAGATCTCCTCAGATTCCTTTTACCATTTTATGCTCTCCCCTGATCCCCACCTGCCCCTTCGGCTTCTAACAGTCAGCACTTGTGCAACTCTTCTTCCGAGAACACTGCAGGTTCTCAAATAGACCGACCTTGGGCTACTGGAGCCACTTTCCCTCCATAGTGAGCCCGGAGTGCTTGGGGATTTATTCCCTTACTCCATCCCATGCTTGACCAGTGACTGACAAGTGCAGGAGTGTGGAAGCCCAGCTCCCCGCCTCTGGTGGGGACAACCCTGAGCTGAACTTAGACTCCGGAGTTCCCGTGTAGGATCAGGCTGACGGACTTTGCTTGGCTCACATGTTAGCTTGACTTTTCCCTCTTCCCCGTCTCATTTCCCTGCTTCCTTACCGGTCTCCCTTAATAAACCCCCTGCACACCATCCTAGCCGCAGGGTCTGCTTCTGGGAAGTAGTTTTCTAGGTTACGTGGAAGGAATTTACCGTGTACCTCCTCCAGCAAATAACTTCAGAATCCCCCTTAGACACTGCAGCTCTCCCACTCTGCTAAGAAATAAATTTTTCCTTCTTTCCTTTCTTGCATACAAAGCCTCGTGTTATTGGTTCATTCCTCTCTCCCTGAATCCTGCATCCCCAATTGCAAATTCTCACCTCTATTTTTCAGAACAGGTCTACCTCAGCAACCACCCAAACTTATGTACCAAACCATCAGGGTGCAACAATATTAAAACCCTGAAATCAGCAAGACCCTCTCCTTAGAAAGCAATTTAGGAAACATCTTTTATCGTTAAGAGCCTGCCTCTTGGGACCTCACCCTTACTCCAAGTGACTTACCAACGTATCAAATATTATGCTCCCTCTGAGAGGACCCATCTTACTAGCTGGGCTAATATCGGGGTTTTTTCCCATTCATTTTCTACATCTATCTGTATTGCATGTGTGTATGTATGTATGTATCTACCTATCTGAATAGAACTGTATATAACTTTCCTTACTCGTTTGGGACAAGTATTTACAAACATTTGATTTCTTCACACTCAAAAAAATGGCAGTGGGATGATTTGAAAATTGCAAAGCCCTTTTTGGGGTGGGAGAAGAGCTTTATGAGAAGGAAAGTATGGACTGGGCAGAAGGGGCTGGCATGGAGTTTCCAAAGTTCCTTGGTCTCCAGACATCAAAGCTCAGATCCGGGCTTCCCTGGTGGCACAGTGGTTGAGAGTCCGCCTGCCGACGCAGGGGACACGGGTTCGTGCCCTGGTCTGGGAAGATCCCACATGCCGTGAAGCGGCTAGGCCTGTGAGCCATGGCCGCTGAGCCTGCGCGTCCAGAGCCTGTGCTCCGCAACAGGAGAGGCCACAACAGTGAGAGGCCCGCGTACTGCAAAAAAAAACAAAAAAAACAAACAAAAAAACAAAAAGCTCAGATCCACCTGGCTTCCCTCACCATCCAGGCATGTTTGTTTTTACTGCCCTGGAAGTTTGCTGTAAGCAACTTGATCTACACCTACTGCAGCATGTCTCTAAGCCCTTTCACGGGAAGCCGCTGGCTGGTGGTACAAACTAATGAGTGTTTTCCGACACAAAGCCTCCAGTTGAGATTATGAAGTAATTTATTACTCACTCCTACTGCAGTGAGCACACACAGTTCCTGCTCAGAACAGACTAATTAAAAACTTCCCTACCATGTACAATTTCAATTGTGTTGGAAAAAAAAAAAGAACAATATCTCTGTGGTAATTTTTCATAGAAAGGAAATGATAATGATTTCTAAAAGAAATTGTAGAAGCTTTGTGTTGCTTAAATAGACAAAATCAGCATCTGTGGGTTTTGGTGTGTAACTAACATGATTGTCTTTGTATAGAATAGATCTAATTTCCCACCTCTAACTCTGATGTGATGTTTTCCCTGAGTTCATTTGAAAAGGAAGGTAAGCGTCAATATTACCAATTGTAGGGAAGAACTGGGTTTAAAACTATTTTTATTTTTTGGGGGGGGTGGTGACATATATAACCCTGATGGCCCTAGTTGTTCCAAGTTCAGGAGTCTTTCTCCTTTAATAGCCAAATATCCATCATCTAAGCCCCTAATATTCTATCAGGCGAGGCTCTCCAGGGTGCCCTGGAATCTCTCAGACACACTTACACTTTTCAAAATTTACCCTGATTGTTGCTTTTCACCTTGGCCTGACATCTGGCCTCGAACCATGGCCACTTTCTGTGTCAAAACTCAGACTGTTACAAGCTACTTGTTTACTGTTACTCCAAGAAAAATATTAAAGAAAAATTTAACCAAGCCTTGAGCATGCCAATTCAAGTGACACTGAGTGACACTGAAACCTGTAGAGCCTTATATAGCCTCTTCTGGACCTGTTTGAGAACTGCACCTGTACCTTAAGGGAGACTTTACAATCCACTTTTGAACTAATCAGAAATTTGGGAAAACTTCTCCATATTATATCTGTCCTTTCACCTTCAGCTTGGGGGACACTCACTGACTTTTCTTAAGGAACATGAATCTCCTTTGCCTGGTTGGTAATAAACTCTTGCCTTCATTTTAGATTATTTTGGTGGTCTTTGTATTGATTGTGTGGCAGTGGACCCTGGCTGCTGTATTAATTCCCCAAATTTCAATTAAGATAGAGCTGTGAAATTTCATAAAGCTTTACTGAAGAGTAGGGTCAAAGGACACAGGGAGTCAGGGGCACCTTAAAACTGGACACCACAAGTGTCTTTTTTTAGGTCCTTTGGCCATTCTCTTCCACAGGGATCCCCTCCCCGTTATCCCTCCTCTTACCCCCAGCCCTGGGCCTTGTTGCTGGCCAGTTTGCACCCCTACAAAAGGAGTGCTCTTGCCAAGTTCCTGCCTGTCCACTGCAGACCCGTACTCCACTAGCACTACTACCAGGCCCTCCTCACCCTTAGTCCATGCCAGTCTCTCAACAGCATAATCATCTCAGATGACTATCGTCAATAAAGACTACCTTTTACATTTTCATGTGGAGCAGTTTAGCTCCTCATTGTCTAGAAGCTCTTCATTGCAACTAAGGATCAAAACTTCACTTTTGCACAAAGGATCATTAAAGTTTTACAGAAACAAAAGAATGGTGCCCCCAGAGGTGAATGCAAACCTCCATCCTTAAAGGACTAGAAAAATTATTGATGGTTAAAAAAAATCTGTCTCCCTCCCTCCCTTCCCTCCCCTTGGGGGTCTAGTTGAGAGCATCTTCCTTACACTTTATAAGTCATTTGCTTCTACGGTGTGCGAGGAGCAGTACCCAGAACTGAGGAGGCAGACAGACTAAGACACAATCCCTGCTCTTAAAAAGCTCATGGCGTCCTAGAGGATCCCCAGTGACAACAGTGGGATAAGAATAGCAGATGCGGTGTAAGATGCAGACATAACACAGAGCAAGAGAGTCAGGAAAGGCTTCCAGGAAGAGGCTGCACACCAGTGGGTTTTGAAGCACCAACAAGAATTTACAAGATGGATGAAATGGGAAATGCTTTCAGGCAGAGGAAACAAGGGCAATGATATGGTGGCCAGAACTATGCTGGCCATATGGGGATTATTAAAGATGGGTAGACCTGAAGCACCGCGTCAGTGCAGGGGGAGTGGGAGAAAACACAGGGATCAGATCTCTCCTGGATTTTACTGCACAGGTGATGAGGAACGTTGGAAGCATTTTGAGCTGAGGATGGTGGGATCTGGGGTGGGGACAGGTGGAGGGTGACATGATGAGGTTGGTGTTTTAGGAAGATCACTGAGGTTTTTAGCTAAAGAGCAAGATACCGGTCAGAGAAATAGTCCAGGTGAGAGGCACTGAGACCTCACGTGAGGCTGTGGGAATGAAAGGGAAAAAGAGTTGTGAAGGCTCTCTGGGAGGTTCAATCAGTAGGATTTGTTGTTTGATTTAATGTGGAGGGTGAAGGAAAAAGGGTCCAGTGGGGCAGCAATGTTTTTGATGGGTAGATGGCGGCACCGCCAGCTGAAACCTGGAGTACAAGGAGGGAAACTGGTTGTTGGTAGGGGAAGGGATGGAGGACGGGGTGAAGCTGAGAAGGAGGGGGTGGTGGTTGTCAAGTGATGAATTCTGGTTTGGGAACATCATGAATCTGGTTTCTTGCCAGACTTCTGAAGATGACTGGTTAGTTAGTTGGACACACGGATCTGAAATTCAGCACTGATATACGGACAGATGATGTAGACTTTAGGTGGTAATTATAACCATGAAAGGACATTTTATACTCTAGGGAGAAGTGTAGAGTGAGAAGGGAAAGGAAAAAGGGTTGACTGTGGAATCCTGGGATATGTCACTTCCATTTTTATAATTTTTAGGGAGCCTCTGCCTCTATATTTATTTGGAACATTTGGTAAATAATATAATAGAAAGGTAATCCATCTGTAAGCAAGATTTTTTTCAGATAAGTGAAATCAACTTGAGATACCAAGTAAGCACATATTAGTGCACAATAAGTATTTCTTGAATGCATGAACATGAATATTCATTTTGCTCAGTTTTGCAGTAAGCACTGTGAATATCACAAATATGTATGCTGCAGCAGAAGGTTAAAAAGAGAAGGGCAGCACATACTCTAACCATAGCAACAAGGTTGGGGATAGCATCATCCAGAAGGTTATAGTTCTGTTAAGAAGAAGGTTTGCTCCCATGAGCCCTCGCAACTAAGCAGCAACGATACCACTTCATTGTGATAGGGGGAAAAAAATGACCTTGCTGATGTGATGCAAGGGATAATGGGGGCAGCAAGGTATGCATTTCTTAATTTCTTGATAACAAAAAGAGTAAGCTACAGCCACCTCTGGGTCTCTTGACAATGACCAAGTCCCACTTTTTCACATTTCTGTACATTGACCCCAACAATCTCTAATGCACCTGGTGTCCCACGGAAACTTGCATTTTTGCATTTTAACCAAAACAGAGACCTAGAATTCACGCCAAATCCTAGAGGAAGAAATAGAACAACATTTCCACTTGATGTCATGAAAATATGTAATGGCCAGCTAGTTTGGCTCCAGTGGCTTTGAAGATCAAAGTTTGGAGAGGTCCTTGTGAGGGCATTTCCAGGCGAGATGGGAGTTTTCCAGTCTCTCTAATACCTGACCTATGGTCCCACAATCTCACAGCATTTCTGATTTAAAATGGCTTTGTTGCTAGAGGGAAATGTCTGTCCATCTCAGAGCTCAGCCAACAGACAGAGATGACCCTTTGCAAAGAAAGCTGTCTAAACCTGTACTTCAGAAAACGGAGTGACATAGTGAGGTCACAATTGCTTTGTAAAACTTACCACTACTTCCCCAGGCAGTTCTAGTGTGATGTAAGTCCACTTCATTTTAGCCTTTGGACATCTGTGAGGCTCTGACTGCCCATGAGATAGTCAGAAGCACAAGAGTACACGCCATACTTGCCAGAATTCTTGTGGGTAGATTACTAAACAGCCTCCAGACACTGGAGCCCATGGAGTTTTAGGTTTAGACTCAGCCTTGGTTGGACAAATCTTAAAGATCATTTAGTGCAACCCCTTAGGCCAGCAGTTCTTTATGAAGTGATTACTTGTAAATTACTTGTTTTCACGGAAGTATTGCATTATCAATAAAGTATGAAAGTTTTTTAAAGACTTCCTTTTTTTTCTTCGTAAATTAGAACAGATTCAAGATTATCCTACAATAATGTCTGTCACACTATGTTCTGATAGGCTTTTTGGGCAGGGGAGGAAGGGGTCCTATCCTGCAGTTTTTCTAATAGAAACTGAGCATAGCTTACAACCCACTCTTTCTCCGTCATCTCTCTTAGTAGTGTACGGGGCGCTAAAACTTCATCCAGTTTGTGTTGCTTCAGAAAGTTTGAGAGGCTAAGCTTCAAACCCACGTCAGCACCTCAGGGTGTGCTTGGATACCTCCAGCAATGGGGAACTTATTACCTTCCCAGACAGCTCACTCTACTAGCAGACATCTGTCATTGTTCCAGTGTTCTCTGTGCCTCCATCAACCCTGGTTCTGCCCACCTGAGCTATAAAGAGTAATTCCAAGTCTACTCCTGGGTGGTTGTCTTCAGTATCTTAGGAGGCCACTTTCCTGTCTCATTTTGAGTATTTTCTTGGGTACAACTTTGCCTGTTCTTTAGTTGCTCTTCGTATCATGAGCTGGTTTCAAATTCCCACCTCTCTGTTTGCCTCCATCCAAGTGCAGATCAGTTTGGCTATGTCTCTCTTAGTGAGTAGTGTCCAGAATTGAACACTCTGCCTTTCACAAACCCATAATTCCTTATCTCACTCAAGTAAGAGAGGATAATACTGTCTTCCCTAAGAAACAGCTTGAGTCCTGACCATAAAATGTGTTAATTCTGTGGTTTTGTTCTCTGATAAGGAGGATGACCTACCCCCTCCAGCCCTCCACACTCACTTCCAGGAGTACCTTCCCAGCCATCCTCTTCCCTCCGCCCACCACTCATCCTTCTCCTTCAGGCCAGAACTGCTGGTCCAAGAGGTTGGACTAGATGATCTCTAGGTGTCCGACCAAGAGTTCAGACTACCTCTGAAGCCTAATGTGAGAGCTTATATTTAGGAACTCTGAGAAGTATGAAACTCCTGAAAGTAAGGTTCACTTGGGTAATATTCCGTTTCTTTCAAATGAGGGAGGTGCTGCCCCCACCAAGTGGACCTTTAAAATGTGTGTGAGCAGCTCTAGTTGTCACAGTATTGGGAGGCAAGTGTCACTGGTATTAGAGCCATGGATGTGAAATGTTTTGTAATGCTTGGGACAGTCTCACGCAAGGAAGAGTTGTCCCTTCACAAATTCCCAGAGTGCCCCCGATACATGAAAATGGAGGGAGCACAGGACTAAATGAGAAGACCAGGTTCTAGTCCTGTTCTTGCTCTTACTTGTCTCATTTTTCTCGTTTGTAAAATGGGTGGAAACAGAAAGCTGTTATGAGGACTAAGTCTCAAGCATTTTGTCAGAGTGTCTTTTATGACACTTGACTATTTAAAATTCATCCTCCTTTCAGCCCATGTAATTTGTGTGGGCCTGACCCCATACCAGCTGGGGGTGGTGGGATGATGTGACCTAGGGTTACCAGTCAGCTAATTCTGTTCTCATGGCTCAGTGATTGGTTCATTGGAGGGTACACAATCATCACTCAGGCCAATGGTAATCAGGCCCTGATTTTCATTAAAACTTGTGGGAGAAGAGAAGCTCTGTTCTCCGGTCAAATTGGGCCTTGGAGGATGTGAGCCTGAAACTGTGAGTGGTTACACGGATGCAGCCTGAATGCGATGCCAACCCAGCATAAGGAAAGCCAAGAGATTGAGAGAAATGACTCGTGTGCATTATTCAAGCCCCTGGATAAAGCTAAACCTGGGGGGCTTTTTGTGTTTTTTTTTTTTTTTTTTTGCGGTACGCGGGCCTCTCACTGCTGTGGCCTCTCCCGCCGCAGAGCACAGGCTCCGGACGCGCAGGCTCAGCGGCCATGGCTCACGGACCCAGCCGCTCCGCGGCACGTGGGATCCTCCCGGACCGGGGCACGAACCCGTATCCCCTGCATCGGCAGGCGGACTCTCTAACCACTGCGCCACCAGGGAAGCCCTGTGTTTTTTTTTTTTAACATCTTTATTGGAGTATAATTGCTTTACAATGGTGTGTTAGTTTCTGCTGTATAACAAAGTGAATCAGTTATACATATACATATGTTCCCATATCTCTTCCCTCTTGCGTCTCCCTCCCACCCTCCCTATGCCACCCTTCTAGGTGGTCACAAAGCACTGAGCTGATCTCCCTGTGCTATACGGCTGCTTTCCACTAGCTATCTATTTTACATTTGGCAGTTAAACCTGGGTTTTAAAGATACCCCTAGTCACTTTAATTATGTGAGAAGTACATTCCCTTTGTTAGTTAAGCCAGATCGAGACACTTACAACAAAAACAATCCTGACTTACTCAGCACTCACTTCTATCTGCCTTGAATTACGGTTACTAGTATCTCCTCCACTTGACTCCAAGCTCCTTGAAGGTAGTTATCTTTGAACCCTCCAAAGTATCCCAACACTAGATGTTAGTGTAGCATAAAGAAGCAACCCCCCCCAAATAATTGATGTATGAGTAAAATGAAATAAAAATGGTATATATGAAGAGTTTTGTTAACTCTCAAGTATCTTACAAATGAATAGTGTATTATATATATCAAATTTCTCATGAATGTTTCCTCCTAAAACCTTTGTCTAGTGAGATGTTCTAGAGCAATAAGATTAGTATGCAAGCAATGGTATTGCTCACCCAGTTTGTTTTCACATTTGTCTCCATTTCAACATTGTCCTGAACAATCTTTTCTCGCTATTGTGTCCCTAATAGTCCCCCTTGTTAGACTGGGTTTCTCCAGTGCAAAGATCTTTTCTGCTTCATGTTTGTGTCCTCAGTGCCTGTGGGTGATGCTCAGTTGTTTGGATGTGCTCCTGCCCCTCCTTAGCTCTCGTACCACTGTGGGCTTTCGAGGTCCCAGAAAGTGCATCCCTGTGGCCTAATGGTATCCTGGAGGACTTGTGGCATGTGCTTAACTTTCATTCATTCAGAAGACATTCATGTGCTGGGCATGGTCTCTGGGGATTCATGCTCTTGTGGTTTTCTTGGCTATACCTATTAACTTCAAATGATGTCAGGATGCCAGGTGATGGTATGTCCAGTTCAACTGGGCAGAGAGCCTGGTTGGAGTTCTTCCTTTCATCTTCATTGATTAAGTTCGCCGGAGGAATTCAAGCCTCATCAGAGTGTATGCTGGCCTGCCTAGCTTAGAATTAGGTGCCTGATGGTTGCAACCACCTCAAAGATGATTCTGGGTGTTTTTATGAAAAAGAAACCTAGGGCTTAAGGAAAGTAAAGTCTGGGGTGGGAGGGGTAGAGACAAGAAGTGCTGTGTATTGGTGGAGGATGGGCCTGCCACTGACGCATTCAGTGATAAGAGTCTTATTCCCACACTGGACAGCTTTGGAAATCTGCTGAGAGCATCAGTCAGGTGGGAAGGCCCTTGGTAGCCCATGGACTTGTATGATTTATATTCCTCCAGAGATGGACGTTGAAATTGAGACTCACAGCAAAATGCAATCACTACTCTTTGCTGTTTGATGGCAAGCCATTTCCCCACCTTCCACGTGGGGCCACCCTTTCAGAGTTCTGCTGGGACTTAAGGCTCTGCTTTTAAATCTTTCCACTGGAATACTCCTCATGATAGAGGAAAGTGGTGAGGGGCCCCAAGGGTCTGGGCAACAAAGCCCAAGTAGCTTGCCGCACGTGTAAATTTCTTAAAGTTTTTTTCTTTAAATTTTATGCCAGTTCATATTCCTCCTCCATAATAAATGCATGTTTTCTTTCATATAAACAGTCTCAAAGTATTTACCATTGAGTAAAATTGGCACTTCAGAGAATGTGCTGTGTTTAAGCGGCTTCTTGTGACTCTGAGAGAGCTGCCTGTACACGATCCCCACTTTGAGAAACAGGCTTTTAGGTTATAACGGATCTGGGTTACTAGATGTGTAACCTTGGGCAAATCACTTTGCCTTCCCAAGCCTCAGTGTTGGGTTTTTTTCCATCTAAAATATGAAAACAATGAAACCTATGTGTCAGGGTTAGTGTGAGGATTAAATAAAATAAAATACATGAGGTGGCTGGCCCATAGTAGATACTCAACAAATGTTAACAGTTCTCCTGCTATTAGGAAGATCTGTCAGCTTTACATTTCCAGAATTCTGTGATCCTGACTCAGCTGACTGAGAAGGTGACCTCATGGGACATTTTCCACCAGAGGGGTTTTGAGGAGAAATAGTATATGTCACTGCTGGATGACACAGCTGATGACATTAGCAATTGAACATAAACTGTATGGAGAGAAGAGATGTGATATGGTTTTAGGGCTTATCATAGTCTGTTTTTCCATTTCTAGGTCTTTCTGAAATGGGAAAATTGGCAATTAGGTGACACTTACAGTCCCATCTACTGCCTGGGCTGGCCCTCACATGCGGCTGCAGGTGAGTCATTGGCTAAGAGAGAAAGTCAGAGCCTGACAGCTGTTCCCTCCCCCGGGCTCACTTTTCAGTCCTGCTGCTGAAAAAGATTTAGGCCATGGTCACTGCCTAGACTAATGAGTCTATCTCAGGATAAATGAAAGCAATCTTAGGACGTCTGCTCCTAAATTCTGAAATGACAATGGAATGCCCAGATCCCAATTAAAAAGAAAATATCGGGCTTCCCTGGTGGCACAGTGGTTGAGAGTCCACCTGCCGATGCAGGGGACATGGGTTCTTGCCCCGGTCCGGGAAGATCCCACATGCCGTGGAGCGGCTAGGCCCGTGAGCCATGGCTGCTGAGCCTGCACGTCCGGAGCCTGTGCTCTGCAACAGGAGAGGCCACAACAGTGAGAGGCCCGCGTACCGCAAAAAAAAAAAAAAAGAAAAGAAAAAAGAAAATATCCCCTATGATTCCAATCATTACTGTAAATACTTAACTTTAATTTTAAATATACAACCACATTCTGGAAGAAGCCTTCTGGCTGTATAATAGGTATTTCTCAGATTCACGAGGCAGGGTCCAGTGGGAGATGGAGGGCACGTGGACACACAGGTAAGGAGGGTAAAAGCCAGCATGGAAGTAGGTACAGGCATGCAGGTGAGGGAGCTATGTTGTCTGGAGGCTTCAGGAAATCTTGGCAGCAGAGGTGACATCTGAGCTTGAGATTCAGATTCAGAAGACCAGGTGGGGCTTAGGCATGACTTTTAAAATAATGTCTCTAGAGATTCTGAGGCACAAGTCAGGGTGAATCTCCTGGTAGGTGTCTACACTTCGATTTTAAAGCATTTCCCCTCCTGGGTTGTGAGCCCCTCGATGGTAGGGTCCTGCTCTCTCTCTGCTCAGCATCATCACTGCAGACATCTGGAGGCTGACCCCGAGTCCAGGGCTGCATCTCTTCCGAGGTGCCTCCTGTGCTGTGATGAGGAACCCAACACCTCAGAATTCAAAAGAGCTCTGTGCCATGTATTCTAAAAGTTAAAAACTCACCGAATACAAATACATATTTTACTGCCTCAATGCCATACCCCTATCCTTCTTCTGAAAAAATGCTATGACTCCTTTTCTTTCCAAATGTATTCCCTTGCCCCAGACTTGGGTCTAGTGGGCATTTCCTCCTCTTCTCTTCCTGAAGCTCAAGGATCTGGAAGAGGCTGGGAACCTGAACTTCTAGGTGGTGGAAACGCTGTGGCCTCCCAGTGTGATCTCTCGGAATTAACGCATTGTTAAAAACTTGATTTGTGTTTAGCATCTTTTGCAAATTAGGCCATGGCCCTAAATGGGATTGTAGATTGTGAGCAAGTGGGCGGGAGTTATTCTGGTAGGTGCTGATGTGACTTTATTCTTCTAGAAATTTTGTTTTTTTCCCCCAAATAAACAGTTTTACAGTGTTGATATGAAAAAAAAAATCTGAATCTCTTTTCAGATTTATATTTCATCTGTGTTTATTGTTGTTTCCCTGGTTTTCAAAAAAAATAAACCTTGAGTCACTTTTCAAATGCAGCACATAAGTTTATTTGCTTGTGAATACAAGAGACCGTCTCTGCTGTAGATCCCCCAAATAACTTCTAGAAAGATGAAAGGGGGTGGGGGACTTCTCTGGTGGTCCAATGGTTAAGACCTCACCTTCCAGTGCAGGGGGTGTGAGTTCAATCCCTGGTCGGGGAGCTAAGATCCCACATGCCTCACTGCTAAAAAACCCAAACATAAAACAGAAGCAATATTGTAACAAATTCAATAAAGACTAAAAAAAAGTGGTCCACATCAAAAAGTAATAATAATAATTTAAGTAAATAAATAAATAATTTTTTTAATTAAAAAAGAAAAAGAAAGGGGGTGGATTTGAGGTGATGCTCAATATAAAAAGAGAACTCAGAATACTGGTGTGCTCAGAACTGAACTGAGGTGAAGCAGCCACCCAGCTTCAGGCTGGGGCGTGCTTTACTCATTACTTCCAGCACACAGTTTAAGTAAGTGAAAACGCCAAGTGTCCAAGATTTCTGAACCTGAAGTCTTTTTTTCTACCATGACTGCTCTGGTTCTAAGTACCAGACTTGCTCTGGTTCACAACACTTGATGAACTAATGAATGTGGGAATGAGTAAAGTGTAACATAACCTGGGCTACATTCAGACCCCTATTGTCTGAGCCAGGGAAGTCTTAAGCCCACCCGGGAATGGAAGAACCTGGTGTGGGAAGCTGGTGTTGACATCAGATATCAGCAGAGGGGGCTTTTCCCTCGGCCCCAGAGGAAAGGTGATGAGGGTAGAGGAGACACGGGGCATTCTAGGGGACACATGTCCTCTGAGGGTGTGCTCTATGCCAGCTGACCTTGTGGAAACAAGTGGACAAAACACCCCCAAGGAGAAGGGGGAGCCAAGCACTGTTCTTGGAAAGGACCCACCCTTGAGCAGTTGGCAGAGCCCCTGGCAGGCTGGAGAGCTGGGTGCCTGAGCCCCTCACTGGCAAAGCCCAGGAAGGCACCCTCCCTCCTTAGGGGCCATGAGTGTGGCTGAAGCAGCCCAGCAGGACCCCGGTTTCTATATGCCATGTCCCGTGTGTGCATGTCCATGTGTGCTGTGTAGTCTAAACCCCGTTTTTCATTGTCTTTAAGCCTGTGCTGCAGTCTGGAAAAAAAGGAGAGCAGAAGAGCTGGGCCTCACTGCAGAAAGCTGGCTGCTCACCTCAGTACATACCCTCAGGGAGGCACGTGCTACCTGGGAGCATCCCTTCTGGTCCAGGGGCTGACCTTCGGCCAAGGATGGATGTTTCTCAGGGAGAAACTCGCTCTCCAGCCCACAGAGGCTGTACAAGAGCCCTGAACACCCACTGGTGAATTCATAGTTACAACTGTTATAGAACTATATACTCCTGTAGAGAGCAAAGTTGCATTCTTTTTGTAAGTCTTCCTGCACTGCCCAGAGTTGTGAGGTAGCCACTCTGGAATCACAGCGTCACTGGGTGGATGCGTTGACTCCCAAGACTTACAAAGTATTGACTAGAGCTCATGGTGTATGTTCTGTGGAGGTAGAGATGGTCTGGTGCCATCATGAGACAAATCTGCCAAGGCAGGGCCATGCAGCACTCCCTGGACAGGGAGGTTCCACAAGAAGATGAGTGGCTTCTACACAGCTTCTTCTCTGAGTGTAGGATTGGGCTACCTCATTCACCAAGTGGTTTCTATCAGAGAAAATGTGGGCAGCAACTGAAAGAGTTTAGTCTATGGGGGTGACTCCATGGTTAAATGGGGGTTGCCATGCCAGTCATGTGTCCCCCTACCATAATCTGGGAATAATTTCTTATTTCAGAAATAAACAGTGGCTCCCTACTAGTGTCTTTACCTTGGCTTTTGTGAAAACCTCCTTTGCACTTCCAAGAAGACCTCCCCGGAATATGTTGTTAAGGATGAAACTGTGACAGTGTCTCCTGGACGGCAGCATGAGTCCCAGCTGGTGGCTAGGACCCACCAAAGACACCTTCTGACTCCTCAGAGTGTCTCTTCAAGCAGGATTCCTCTGGCAGCCCAGGCTGGAGTAGCCAGCACCGCCCTGGCTGGAGCCCTGGGCGGCTATGTAGACCAGGTGTTTCCACAGCCAGTTGCTACGTGTGCAGAAATGGATGCCCCGATGCTCCTCTCTGTTCTGGTGGCTGGAGGGCCTCATTAGCCTGTGCACACTAATGGCTTTCTTAAGGGACAATGAGGTCCTTGGGGATGTGGAGACTGGAGAGAAACTGGAAAAGCTGATGGAGTTTTCCAGGTTTCATGGAGTGCAGCTTGACTTTATTCCTCCCTCCCAGTGCAGTTCCAGCTGCCTTCCCTGCTACTTGGTCATCAGCTGGGCTTTTTTTTTCCTTTCTGGAAGCCCTGACAACAGGACATTTTGACTTCATTATTAAGAACGCAGACCCAGACAGAAGTGTCTTAAAGGGAGGAAAGTGAATACAATACAGACGGGGAGCTAGGAAAGGATAACTCAACGCCCACAGAATGTGCTAACTTAGATAGGGGTAGTCAGCAGTTTCTGGCCCTGAAATACATCAAGCTGTCAAGGAAGCACACTGGCCTCTCACCGGGCAAGCCCCTGGGGCCCTCTCCATCTCCATCTCTGTCCCCCTGGGCACCACTTTTTCCTTTCCACCAGCCCAAGAAGTTTTTAAAGGGCCACCCTTTTAAAAAATGCTATTTCTTTTCCAAGGCTCTGTTTCTTTTATTATGGGGGTGGAGCTCATCATCTCTTCCTCCTCTGAAAAAAGAGCCCCCTTCAACCCCAGGCCTGAACACCACTTAAGTCTCCTTCCTCCGACCTCAGGCATCAGGGCAGTTGGTTCTGCAAGTGTTCCTCCCAAGGGATCATGCCCAATGTCAACTTCCCCCTTGCCAATGGTGGCCCAGGGAGTGAAAGGGGAAGGGATCACAGATTAGAATTACAATTGCTGTCTTTTAGGGTTGCTAAAAGGTGGTGATTGTAATTCAAAATATTATCCTGTCCCAGTAACATAGTTTAAACATACGAGGCAGTAAGAGCAAGTACTTTTACACTGCATACTATATGCTAGGCACAAGGTGCCACTTATGTAACAACTCATTTATTTCTTATGCATCCTATTTATTCCTCAGATATTATATTATTATTATTCGTTATTAATCTCCCTTTTACCAATGAAGAAACTGAGGCAAAAAGAGATTAAACAATTTATTTGAAATCTTTGAGATCCAACAGGTAGTAACTGCTGGAGTTAGGAGTCAAATCTAGACATTCTGTGCTCTTCACCACTGTATGGCTTCATACATGAATAGTGGTTTGGTCTTCCTTCAGGATGGGGCTGCTTCCACTTCTGCAGTGCCCTGGAGATTGGGGCAGGAAGAGAATGACATAGTTTCTGTTGAAAACTTATGCTTGCTAATTTCCCACTGTTCCTCCTGTTTTCACAAACAGGTTGGCGCCATGTCCTCAGTGGTGGAGTCTCTTTTCCACCCACATTGGGCTTATAATCATTTGTCCAATCTGGTAAAAAATGAAGAATGCCCTGGAATGAGCCAGTGAAGGCGTGTCTGTGTGTGTGTGTGTGTGTGTGTGTGTGTGTGTGTATGGTGGGGAGTTCTAGGCAGATAGGCCCCACTTTTGAGATCCACACGAAGTATCTATTTCATGAGTATTGCATTCTATATAATACGCTGAACACATTTTGTTCAATGATGCAAGCTGAAGTTGGCAGTTTTGTTCTTTTAAAAAAATAAACATCATGAACAAAAACACTGTCAAAATCTTTCCTCTGCACCTATCAGAATTTGTAGGAGGCAAGCACACACAATGACTGTATGTGACACTTCTCTTGTACAAGTTTCTCCTCTGTTTTCTCTCCAGGCATCCAACAAAATTCTCTTTTCTCCATAGTATTTAAAATAGGGAAATTGCTGGTGACATTTTGCAATATGCTATGACAAATAGTGAATTGGGGAAATTATGATGTAATGGAATTAGGTGAAACTGCTGAAATTCTTGTTTTTCCCCATGGAATTCAACCAACATTTTGTTTTCTGTGATTCTGCAGAAATAACATGAAACAAAATTGAACTTTCTCATCAATTGGAGAAATTGAAACTTATGTTTACCTAGTTGTTATGACATACAAAATATTTTCTCATGGCTTAGAATTAGAAAGGAATTAGAAGTTTTGCCTACTTGTTGCATTCTTGAAAAAGCCATCGAATTGTAGGGAAATACAAGTAGTAAATAAACAGCCACCAGGAAATCATGTAGAGGGGAGTTCCCAGAAAGTGAAGGATGTGGGGAACTGGAGTGGATATTAGTAACAAAGAGATTGGAGCCCACATGGCAATGGTGGTGATACACCAGTGAGAATAATGCGCCTCAGACATTCTTCCATGTTTTCAGGGAGGTGGAGTGATCTGAGCACGGAGAACATTTAAGTGTGAGGAACATATTAACTTCAGTGCTAATCCCCTAGTGCAAGCTCCAGTTCTACACATCCTGCTCAGCCCAACTGCCAGAACCTCCAAAACTCCAAAAACTTTGTCTTAACAGCACCAGTGCTCCCCTTCTCTGGACCCCATCCCTGACTGAAACCAATGGCTAAGCCAGACCTATATTTTCTTGTCTCTTCAGGAAGGGAGCAGCTGTAACCATCCTACCCTCCTCCATCCCACTTCTGTCCCACTTCAAAACCTGGAGTCACTTTAATAATACCCTCAGTGTCCCTCTGGAGAGGAAAGTCCCTCCAGAGAGCTAGCATCTGGCCTGTGCTTCCTGGTGTGGCTGATCCCGCAGCCATGGGCATGGAAGGAGGAGAAGGAACAAGTCCTGCAAAGGATTTTGTCCAAGACACACTGGCTTAACAAAGGAACAGTCTTCTCGTTGAGCTGAGAGCTGGGCACCCCAGGGAAGTCCACGGCAAGATCCTTGGGAAATAGAAGAGGAACAGGTTTGAGAAACTGGGTCATATTGTTGAGGGGTATTCAGTGGGAATCTTTTGTTTTCTGATTATTGAAAAAAAAGTTTCAGTCACATTCAAATTCATGCCTAGTAAGTGCCCAGATACAGACAGGAGGTCTTGAACTGGGGCGCATGAAACCTCTGAAATTGTACAGAAAGTTGTGTGTATATATAAGCATTTTCCAGAAAAGAGAATCAATATCTTCCATTGTATTCTCAAAGGAGTCTGCAACACCTCTCCCATGCCCACTGTCACCAAAGTTAAAAACCGGTGACTTAAAGAGACCATAGAATTTTTTTCTAAATTTTAATCTTACAGATTTTTATTTATTTATTTATTTTTTTTTTAATTTTAATTTTTTTTTTTTTTTGCGGTACACAGGCCTCTCACTGTTGTGGCCTCTCCCGTTGTGGAGCATAGGCTCCGGACACGCAGGCTCAGCGGACATGGCTCACGGGCCTAGCTGCTCCACGGCATGTGGGATCTTCCCGGACCGGGGCACGAACCCATGTCCCCTGCATCGGCAGGCGGACTCTCAGCCACTGCACCACCAAGGAAGCCCCAGATTTTTAAACTTATTTTTTTTTATTGAGCTATAATTGACATAAAATATTAATGGAATTTTGGGCTGAAAGGAATCTTGAGTGATATTTAGTTCATTTTTGCTCCTTTAAGATGTTTTCTGATACAGAAACTTGAGTCTGATTAACACGAAATGTTTCATAAATATTGAAGTCCTATAGACCTTTCTCTTCTGAAACACCTTCCAGTTGGGTCTAGGGAAATGCATCATGGTGACCTAGAGTAGAGCTGTGAGGGTTGGCATGATCATCCACCCATATGTGCCAGAAGGATGGATGAGGGGGTGGCAGGAACACTCCTGTCCTCTGGTTTATCTTCACATCTCACTTGGAGCACAAAGATGGGACTTTGTGGTTTAGAGCTGCAAGCTCCTCCATTTCAGAGGGAACTGATGAGATTCATTCTTATTAGAATTACCTGGCATAGTTCCACCAGATGACTTCACGATTTTCATGGCCCAATCTCCTCCAGAACATTTACGCATTTATTTCTTTTACTTTTCTGGTTAAAGGAGCTCAAAGATACGTAATTCAAGATGATCTAGTTTGAAAAAATACCATTTGTTCAACACAAATATTGAAAAGAGAAATGAGCTTGACACTTACCACCCACCTTTCACTGCAGGTGGATTCATGTTTCCGAAGTCCAGTGTTTTCATCCGGTGAATGGAAGTTCTTTATGAAGAGCAGGGTAAGGAAACCACAGAATTCTAATTGCCATGTAAGATTTCTCTGAGGTGAGATGGGAAGCAGGAGAATAGTCAGTTGATTCTTTTGATAGGTAGGTCAGAAAGGAGGCCTTCCTATTAAGAAGTAGAATAGAAAGAACTTAGCAACCATTGGCTTACGTAAGGGCAGGGTTGGGGGAGAAGTTAAGGATACTTGGCAATTGGGGCACACAGAAAGAAGGGTTTGGGAGAGAAATAAATGAGAGCCATTTTGGATATGTTGCATTTGGATCCAGCTGGAGAATTTGGTGTGCAGTTTGACATGAGGGTCTAAAGCTCCAAGGAGAGGGTTGGGCTGGATGTATGATTTGAAAGTGATTAGAATACCTGCAGCCTACACACCTACAGGAAGTTAGAGAAGAGGATTTCAAAAAGGAAAGCAGACAATGATGTAAAATATCTCCGAGAAGTCAAGTGAGAAAGAACCAACTGTCCACTGGCTTTAACAGTGAGGAAGTCATTGACGGCTTTAGGATAAGCAGTTTCTGTGGATTTGTAGGGGCAGAAGCTAAATCATATTTGTTGGAGGATTGGATGGACAGCAAAAAGTGGCAAAGCTGAATGCAGATGACCCCAGAAGTCTGGATAAAAAGAGAAAAGACATAGAGTGATAGATGGAGGAGGCATGCAGGATGGTGGGTGTTTTATTATTTCTTAAGTTTGAAGAGACTTGAACATGATTAAGTGATAATGAGAATAAACCAGAAGGAGGGAAAAGTTGAAGAAACAATAAATGAATCATTGATAGAACAAATTTCTGGATGGAAATGGGGTAAATTCAAGAGTACTGTGGTGATACTGGCCTTGAAGCAGCCATCCTCCAAGACATCAGGGAAGGAAGGATATGGGTACAGATAAACTTGTGAGTCAGGGGCAGGGAACTGAGGGACTTCATGGTGGGTCATCTCAATTTTATCAGTTAAAGAGAGTGGGTATATATATATATATATATATATATATATATATATATATATTTTTTTTTTTTTTTTTTTTTTTTTTTTTTTTTTGCGGTACGCAGGCCTCTCACTGTTGTGGCCTCTCCCGTTGCGGAGCACAGGCTCCAGACGCGCAGGCTCAGCGGCCATGGCTCACGGGCCCAGCCGCTCCGCGGCATGTGGGATCTTCCTGGACCGGGGCACGAACCCGTGTCCCCTGCATCGGCAGGTGGACTCTCAACCACTGTGCCACCAGGGAAGCCCGAGAGTGGGTATATTTGAGGTGAGCTAGGGAACATGAGCAAAGTGGCAACAATTTGAACCTACCATGGAAAAGAGGGGAAAAAGGAAACTGACTAGTGAAACAGACAAGGTTGGCTAAAAGAACTGGGGGTCCAGCTGAGACTGGATATCCTTAATGTATATCCTAATGTATGAACCATTCTACCCATCTGTGTGTGTTTCTCTAATGCTTGGCTACCAGTGTGTAGAGCTGGAGAAGGTAGATCCATTTGGGTTAATTCAGTGTTGGGGATTTATAAGACAGGAGAAACAGCAGAACAAAAGGATGAGGAAGCTGGGTTTTCTAGGTAGAAAGTAGTTGAAGTGATGGATCATGGTGCCTGGGCAGGAGAGGGAAAAGATAAAGCAGGAAAGGACTGATGCAAAGTGAAAGACTGAGATAAAACGGAATACTCAAGTTGATGAAGATCTTGTGAAGAGAACAGGTAGGGTCAGAGGAGGGCTGGAAAGAAGGCCTGGAAAGACAGAAAAGTGTGATCAGAGAATGCCTACTCTAAAATGTGTTTTCCAAAACACTCTACCTCTATTTCCATGTTGTACTGTAAAATTTAAAAGTGCATTACAAATGAAAATATAAATGTCTGGTAAATTATTTGTTATTTTGTATTATCTGTGCCTTCAGCTCTCTTCCATGTGATAATTCAGTTCTCTTTTCATTGACATAGGAACATGTGGACCAAGTCTTAAGAGAATTATTTTTCTAACACTTTGACCATTTTATATGTATATTATTACTATTATATTTTGTATTTTAAATGTATAATATTGAGAAAGAAGCCAGTGTTTTCTATTTCAGCCAGCAGCTGTTATAAGGATAAGCAAGCCTTCAATAGATCTGCTATCTCTGGCTTTGTCATTCCCCTAAATTTAAGTTGATTATAAGAAAATTTTAACCTATAAACCTCAAGAGGACAGATCACATCAATAAAGCCCACATGACAAGTGACTAATGGTAACAAAGTGGACCCATGGGATGATGGGGAATGCCCGGGAGGCTCTGCACACCGTTGTGACCTAGTTTGGAGCTGAGCTGGAAATGTAGTTAGATATGCACAGGCTAGGTGGGTATTGCACGTAAATAAGGTATAGGTCGCCTCCATTCCCTCTAAGGTTGCTTCCATTGTGCTTTTGGAAGAGATGCTAAGAATTAAATGTGTACATAATCTGAGCATAGTTCAGTAGGAACACAAATATTTCATTTGTTGTGCCTCATTTTGCTAAAATATATATTTAGCAAGTATGCAGATTAGGTTGAAAAAGCAAACCGAACTTCGGGTAATGGATTAGAATCCCATTTGCAGAGCAAATTAACCTAAGAAATTTAATTAGTCAGTAGGACTAAGTGCATCTCAAGAATCTGTTTAATTGTTTTATAACTGGACAGAATAAAGATGGAGTTGACACATGTGTAATGGCCACCAGGGTCTATGAAAAATAGCAAAAGAAAAAAAAAAACGAGCAAGGATTTATCATTGGGTCTCCACACACAGGGTGCTCAGACCAGCTAGCAAGAAGGTTCTTGTTCCTTTGCCAAGTATATCCCTATAAGATTAAAAATAGGGATGGTGTCCGGTCCATAGTAGGGCTTAGTTAAATGGCAGGTCTGTTCTCATCTCTCTCCTTTTGGTGGAGGTTGTGTCGCTGGTCCCCACATCTCAAGGCATTAACATCATCTAATTCCCATGCTCATCAAACCATCTGCTAATGGTAGTTTGCCTGCCTATGTAGACTTTTCTAAAAAAGAGCAACTCGCTGGCATGCTGACATGAATATTCCAGCTTGCTTAGCAGTTTTGTCTTTCCTTGTAATTAATGAAATAATATTCTACTTTATTTACCAGTCTCTTGTGAGATGGCTAATTAGAGTGAGTTGCTGCCCCTGGTTCTGATGAATTTGGGAAGAAAAATGTAAAATTCTCCACCTTTAAGGATGATGAGCAGGCCTGGATTCTACAAAAGCACTGCCACTCAGAGAAGCTCCATGTGATCTACTGTGAACCTCTCTCTTTGACATTTTTTCTGTTTCAGCAAATGCCATGCATGTCTTCTCAAATCATACACTGTTAGGTTTCAGTGCCTAGAATTCCACTAAATTGCCTGTTACCCAATTAACCTTGACCATGGTGAGGAGCCTTGTGGTGAGGCAATGGGGCTCAAACTTCAGTCTCATCTGAATGCTTGTGAAAATGCATATTCCAGGCTTCCCCATAGAGATCCTGCCTTCGTAGAGCTAGGTATGAACAGAGTCTGCATTTTTAGCATGATTGAGTCTGATACACGTAGTCAGTGGACTACACTTTGAAATAAATGGTTTTAGTTTGGGGTACTAGCTCATTTGTGGCTATGGGCCCTAGCAAGGGATATTTTCTGTTCTGAGAGCCATGGGTTTCTCCCCTAACCAGAGTGAAGTTTGATGCACCCAGAGGAAGGGAACTGGGGGGAAATGAAGCCAGCGTGGAGTAACAACAGAGAGAAAGAAATGGTGGTGACCTGGCAAAGGAGCTGGAAGACTTTCTACTGGAATTCGAGCTGTTTGCCTGAGCCCAGTTCTGGTCATGGAGTCAGACAGTTTGTCTGCCAGACAGGTTGGACCTGTCACCACGCTCCCTTGCTCAGAAGCAGATTTCAGGTTTAAAGAGATGTCTCCTTTAATTTGGCAAAGGGCAGGTAATAATAGTGGCATCATGCTGTGTTGTAAATGTGTATGTGGCACTAAGCCTTCTTCCTCTTGTTCTAGAGGTCAAAAATATTGGAATTCTCCTCCAGATTTAGTGCTGGGAATCTTTATTTACTGGCATCTGGCAGTCTTATCCAGAGACCCATAGAATGCTAGAGGTAGGGCTAATTCACAGAGTATGGTTGAGCCCCTCCCCATTTTAAAGATGCAGAAACCAAGGCAGAGGGAAGACGGGTGATTCACCAAGTCCCACAGCCTCATGGAGGAAGAGCTGGGACTATAAGGAGGTCTCCTGGCCTCGGTGCAGAGCACCCTGCTGCCTGCTCCAGAACCACCACCAGGAAACGGTGCCGGCTGAATCAGCACAGATGAGTTAGACAGGTTGGCCTGATGGCTGTGGAAGCGTATTGTATCATATGGGTAGCAGACACTAATAGATGCTTTGCATTTCGATTTCATCCATCTTACTCTACATAATTCCTCGCTGCTTTAAGCAACGCATTTTTTTGGGAGATCTTTTTTTTTTTTTTTTTAAACCAGTAATCCTTCTAAGTAAGCATTCCTCCTAAACTAAGTGCAATCGCCATCTAGTGGCTTGAAGATCACAATAAAAGTTCCTGTAGAAGCTTTGTATGTAGGCCAAAGGAACAAGATAATTTTTACCACCTGGAAGAGAACCTCCTGGATCCTCATGTCTGACACCCTCATGTTACAAATGAGAAAAATGAGGCTCCAGAGAAGGAAGCAACTTGCTGAAGGCCTCACAGGAGGTTAGTGGAACCATGCGGAGTAAGTCTATGGTGTGAGCATTGTCTGGTCCCACCCTCTTGCAGAAGGACAAGGGCTTCTGGGATGGGGAGGTGTTGGGCTCACCTGGGACTCCAGGGAGCCTGGCCCAGTGCCTGACACACATAGCGTCCCATGCATGTGTCATGAGTGAGTGGTTCCTCCAGACTCGTGTCACCAGCCTTCATTGTTTTCTCCGTGGTGCCATCAAGCCAAAGCAATTCTCCACGCAAAGGAGACTCAGTCAATGTGGTTGGTGGCTGGACAAACGCCTGCTTTAGTCGAATCGACTGAACAGTGTGCTGTGGCTCCCATTTGGTGGGCTGTGCTGTCTGCCTCACCTTCAGCTACACACTTCTGCATCCCTTCTGGTTGAGCAGCTCTTGCCCAGGATGCTTTTGTGTTCAGAGTGAGTTTCCTGACAGGCAGCAAATCTAAGCGTCTTCTGCCAGAAGTGAGGTGAGCACTCAGGGCCTCATCCCCTTCTATTTATAAGAGGCGTCGGTGTCAGGCAGTCCCAAAGATGGTGCTCGGGCAGAGCTCAGAATGCAGCAGCCCTACAGGAAGAGGCCTGTGCACTATGGCTCCACGGGGGGTGGAAATGGGCAAGGGCTTTGAAGGCTGCAGATGGTGAGGGTGCCAGGGTGACAGACTGTGGGTGGCAGTTTTTTTTGTACTCCAAATAAGCTGAGGATGTTTTTTTTCACTGAAATCCCCTGGAAGAAAATGGGGACAGGAAGAGTGGCAGACAGACACAGCCCCTGTGGGGAAGGCTTCTTATCTTGGGGTCCATGGATGAGCTTCCAAAGGGGATGAGTTCTGAAGCCTCTGGAATTAAACACACACATTTTGTGTCTCTGTATGTTTTTTGGGACAAAGGGTCTCTCTCTTTTATCAGCTCCTCAAAGGAGTCCCTGACCCAAACATGTCAAGAACCACGGGTGTAAAGATCAAATACATCTCCAAACTCTTAGAATGAACCAATTTTTCATCTCATTCTGGAAGAGAAGATTCAGCCACAATTGTTTTCTCTTACCACCCATCTCGCTCATACCTGATGTCATTTTTAAAAGGATGTGTATACATAAAAAACAAGTATATAAGTAAAATCCTTCATTCTTTTATCATGGGTACATATCTAAGTCCCAAACTGAGGCATGCAGAAAATACACATTTCTTTGACTTTTCTAAAATGGAAATTAATTTCTATCTGAGCCCCCATTCCATTCTTGTAGCAGAGACTTAATCTCTATGCTTGAGATTTTCTATTTCTCTCTCTGCCCCAGGGGATTGTACCTCAATTCCGGGTGCTTCCCTAGGACGGGGTGCCCAACTAGGACCAAGGAGTGTAATAAGAAGCATCTATCCTCGGTTGCATTTTTCCACAAGGTCATCTGCTGAGATCCACCCTTTGTCTCATTGAGCCGCTGGCCATGGGACATCAGTGTCACCCCTGAGCTATCTATCCTCTGGTCCTGGCCCTGGCAGACCTCCCTGCTATCTTTACGATGAGTCCCTGGAGCTGCTCGTGTCTCTTCCTTACCCAAGCTAAGCCTCTGTGCTCTTGCTTCTTTCCAGGACTCATTGATCCAGGAAAGACGGTGCTTTGGACCTCTCTTTGAGGTCCAAATTTGCCAAATTTTCCAATTTGTTTTTCGAGAAGAAGCTGGAAATTTTCACCTTATGTAAACCTTTCTGATTTTTAAATGTTGGAAATTAACTTATTTTGGGGAAAAAAAAATCACTGCAGATCAAACATAAAAACATCTGTGGCCCAGTTTTGCCCGAAGGGCTGCCACTTTGCAGCCTCTGCCCTAAAGGCTTAGACTTATGGAAACCAAAGCAGGGATGACACCCTTTTTTTCCTTTATTCGGATGTGTCACTTCTCTCCCTACGGCAATAAGCACAGGATTGTCTACTTACTGGAACAGGAAAGAAGGGCAAAGGGGAGAAATCTGGGGGCAAGACATTAATATTTCTAAAGTATTATCCTTCTATACCTTGATACTGAGCTTATAAAGATAGGTTGTATATTTTTTAAAAGTAAACTTCTTTTATGTCCAGGAAAAAAGACTTGTGATTGCACAATATATTTTCAGTAAAGTAATCCTGCCCTGCAAAGGCTTTCAGTGGAATTATAGAGCTTTATATTGGGTCTCCTTAATGACTGTTTAATCCAGTTCCTGAGCCTGGATTAAATAAATGAGACAGCTGAAGCCTAGAGGTAAGTGACTTGGCCTTGGTCACCTAGCAAGTCCCTGCCAGCCAGACTCACAGTCCCTGACTCTTAGCACTTTCTGTCTAGTGCCTCCTCCCAGACAAGCCAGGGCCTGGGCATTGCATTCAGGTCAGGGTGGGAGGAGAGTGTGGCATGGGAATGGGGGTGGTCCTGGAATGCAGTGCTTAACTCAAGGAGGGACAACCCAAGAGGCCCTGGCCCCAGGAAAAGTCAAGTCAAAGGGGATGAACAACCAGAGGAAGTAATCATTGAAAGGGACTCAGGAGAGAGGGAAAATCCATGGACAAGTGGCAGGTCAGAAACCAGGAAGTTGGGCTGTGTTTTCTGTAGGGGTCTGTGGCCTTGGGTAGGTGGATGGAAAGGACCATTGATGGCATCAAGGCAACTGAGACATTTTGTACCATAGTTGGGAAGTGCCTCAAAGGGACATTTTTACCTGAGAGATCGTTCTCAAAACATCACTTTAAATTAGATTACTCTACTTCCTAAAACTGTCCAAGGGCTTCCTGTTGCCTATGGGATGACGTTCTAACTCTTGATATCCCGGCTTCTTTGTAATTGGGCCCCCATGTGTATTTCTAGTATTTTTCAACACCATTACCCAACCTTTTAATACTCTAGCCCAGTGGTTTTCTAACAGTATCGTGACTTGAATAAAGCTGCATCAGAATTGTCTAGAAGGCTTGAAAAAACAGATTTCTGGATCCCGATCTTCAGAGTTTCTAATTCAGTACATCTGAGGTGGGATCTGAAATTTTGTATTTCTTCCATGTTCCCAGGTGATGCTGCTGGTCTGGGCAGCATACTTTGGAAACTACTGATCCAGCCACATCCTCCATTGTTCTGTGGACCAGCAGCATCAACATCACCTGGAAGCTGGTGAGAAATGCAGGTGCTCTGGCCCACACCAGACTTACTGAATCAGAATCTGCATGAAAAAGAGCCTCAGGTGATTCCTGTGACATTAAAATTTGAGAAGTACCATTCTAGTCTAATAGTCCCCTACCCTGGCTGCACCTTAGAATCACCTGGAGAGCTTTAAAATTTTAATTTTAAAACTTCATGGAGGTCCATGCTCCACCCCTAAAATTCTGATTTAATCAAGCTGGTGGTAGGGTCAAGGAATCTGTACTTTTAAAAGCTCTCTAGATGATCTTCATATGCAGAAAGGTGGAGAATGATTGCTTGCCCTGGCCACACAGAACCACCACCACTTGCCAGACATAATGCAGCCGCCCTCCCTGTTGTTACTGTGCACCTGCTGTCCCCTCAGCCTGCAACAAAACTTCTCATTCTTCAAAATCCATGCTACCAAACAGAGGTCCCTGAAGTTTTCCCCAGCAGAGTTAACTGCTTCCCTCTTTGGAGTCTACTCTTTGTGCATCCTGTTGTAGGTAGATCATATCAAATTGTAATCATGTATTTTCATGTCTCTTTCTCTCACTAGGGAAAACTAAGCTGTGAATATCTTTGGGGCAGGGAATCTGGTTTATTTACTTTTTTAAACTGTAGAGTCTAGCTTCTGTACAGTTGGTTCTCTGTATCTGGTTCTCTATATCTCTTTTGGTGATTAAATGCACAAAAGAGTTGAGTCAGACTTTGAAAACCAAGTAAGCATCCTTCAGATATTCTCAGTCCCCCAATCGTCCCCACCTGAAAGTTACCCCCAACCCTGCCAACTCTTTACTGTCCACCCAAAGAAAACAAAAGAAAGCAAACAAACAAAACAACAAACACCACAGAACAGATGTGTGCATAACATACAAGTCTCAGAAGGAATATTTGGGAACAGATTGTAAGATCCATAAGGGCAGAAGTTTTTGCTGGTTTTTGTTCCTTGCTATATGGAAAGGACTAGATTGAATGAATGGATGTTGAACAAGTGGTGATTATAAGGCAGCTTTCTTTTCTCCTCCTTTCCCATTTATCATTCACACCAGTGACCCTAGGCTCTGTTTTGAATGCTGCGCTTTATCCCAAGACAGGATCACTGGAGCTCCCTTTAAGGATGTTCTGGCTTTGGAAATTTGCTTACCCCAACCAGTATTTGCCAGCAAAGTGTGAATCAACCTCCAATAATATCCTAAGTGCTTCTTAGTGACATGGTAATCTTTCAGACTGAATATAATATAGTCATAAGACCCTAACTTCTTCATTATTCACCCTCACCCCAACACACACACACACCTACACACACACACACCAGGGAAGAGCTTGAGTTACACTGAGCTATTATACATTGAGCATCACTTGGCAAACCAGGACTCCACACTATGTTCTGCCCTTAAGAACTCAGAAGTACTTCCTGCCCAGTGGACTGAATCAGCACTGAATTTGACCATCTCTTGATGACTACTTGTCTTGCTGAATCACTGACAGAGAATGACAGAATTCTAGAGCTGGAAGGGATCTTAGAGATCATTTGGCTTAATCTCAAGTGTTTGATGGATGAGGTGGCTGAGATCCAGAGACATGTCACTTGCCCAAAGTAACACAGCTCTTTAGCTGCTGAATAGGAGCATCAGCTGGTACCCTAAGTTCTGGTCACCTGCATTTTCTATTTACCTTATTACCAGCTCTAGAATCTGCCTTAACGCTGGGTCTTAAATTACTTCATATAGGAATGGCAAGTCATTCTCTGTTCCTTATGACAAAAAAAAAAAGGACTTTAAAAGAGAGTTATGATCCTTAAAAATCAATCCTTTCAGGTTAAAAGTGAGGTTAGAATGTGTTGAAATGCATTGGCCTCAGCTTGAAAGAACAGATGGTGTTTTTTTTTTTTGTTATTCAACTGAAAGTATTAGCCTCCATTAAAGTTTTTCTCAAAGACAAATTCTTTTTTCCAGATTTAAAACTTCACAAAGAGACAAAACCAAAACAATGTCTCAACCAAGCTTATTTATTCACTATCCCAGAGATACACTTCTTATTTGTAGAATATCCTCTCCTCTCTGTTCCACATTTTTGTTCCTGACATGTTTTTCCAAATCTAGTTAAATTCCTCTCCTCTCTAAATGTCCTCTTGACCACACGCCTTGCCTGAAATAGTTTCTTCTTTTTCCTAACTTCTTTAATATTTGTTAGAGGATTTAATAATTATGTATTCATTTTATTGTGTTTTAGGAAAATTTATTACTAGCATATCAGACTCATGATTTCACAGTTTTTTAAAAGGCGATTTAATTGAAAGCTGTATCATTTCATTATTGCTGTAAAACAAACTAATCCAACACAATGGCTTAAAAGAAGGATACTTTACTGAGCTCATGATTCTGTGGGTCGGTAGTTTGGACTGGATTCAGTTGGAGTGAAGTCAGCTGGGTTCCTTCATGTGTCTGTGGTCAGTCAGCTGCAGGTTTGCTAAATGGTTGGGCCTCTGGGGGTTGCTGGCTGTCAGCTGGAGTCCCTTCCTTCTCCTCCATCCCCCATTAGTGTTGTCAGGCTTTTCCTATGGCAGAGCCAGGGGTCCAACTGATGCAGCAGAATCATGAAAATCCTCTTGAGGCCACGGGGAACTGGCACACCATCACTTCTGCTGCATTCTGTTGGTTGGAGCAACTCCCAAGGCCATTCCCTCCCTGTAAGTGGGAGAAGCTACAAAGTCACATTGCAAGGGGCATGGATGCCAAGAGGGGAGAAGAGCTATGGACATGTTGCCGTTGATCTACTTCAAAAGTTGATTTAAAGAAAAGTACAGGTCATAGGGCACTATGGTAAAGACTGTGAAATTGTTACCCAAATGACTGAATACAGATCATTACAGTCCTCCCGACACTTAATCACTTACTGCCTTGTAACTGTTTTGGTGCGACCACCCAGTAGCACTAACCTGGAGTGCAGTTGGAGTATGGCATTTCCTATGTCTTGATATTTTCTAGCTGGATTTCCAGAATTCTAGCCCCATCTAAGGCCTCCCTTCAGATCTTGGGATTGGAGTGTGTCTGGGGTGGGGGAGAGAGTGTGTTGGGGTAGAGGAAGATCCCTAAGGCATCTCACAAAATGTTCTTTTTCTCCCAACCTTCAGGCAGCAGACGTAGTCGAGGTGGAAGCTGGATCACTTCCTGTGTCTCTGGACACCAGTGTTGCTATCTTGCTGTTACACTGCTAGTTTGGGGCAGGTGTTTGACATAGTGATCAAGTTATTCTGACTTAGCCATTGTGATATATCCAGGAACATTTTGCTTGGGCATAATTAAAGCAATTAAAATTTCAATTTAACAAAAAATTGGTAAGAATGGACATTTTCACCCTATTCCTGAGCCCTGTCCCAGAGTTGAGATGAGGGGATGGGGTGAACCAAAAGCCATGTTAAGTGGTTGACAATGAGCCAAGAGGCTAAACAGGCTTCGGGCTGAAATGCTAAAATTAAGTTAGAAGGCATTGAAAATGTGGTCCCTATTAATTCAGATTTCCATAAGCAACTCCTTACATAACTAGAAAAATGCAAATTGATCCACTCTTGCTGAGGGAGAGCGCATAATCAAGTTGAACCTAAAAAAGAAGGAAGGAAGGAAGGGAGGGAGGGAGGAAAGGAGGGGAAAAGGAAAGAAGAAAGAAAAAAGAAGAGAAAAGAAAAAGCTCCCTACAGAGAAGACACTGACCTGCCAAGTACTTTCACAGTGAGTGACTGCAAATTACCTGGTGCACTGAGAGACCACAGCAATCCTAGGAACATCCAGCCCATAGTTCCCTCGTGACAGTCACCGTAGTCGACCAAAATGCTAAGACTGTTTAATACATGATTTATTTATTTCCGAGGGTTGCCATAAAAAAGTACCACAAACTGGGTGGTGTAGAACAACAGGAATTTATTGTCTCACAGTTCTGGACACTACAAGTCTGAAATTGAGGTGTCAGCAGGGCCCTACTCCCTCTAAAACCTGTAGGGTAAGGATTCTCTTTCACCTCTTCCAGCTTCTGGTAGCCCCGGATGTACCTTGGTGTCCGGCTGCAGAACTCCAATCCTCTGTCATTCTCCATGTCTGTTCACAATCTTCCCTCAGTGCAAATCTTTCTCTGTGTCCAAATTTGCCTTTTTAATAAGGACACCAGTCATATTGGATTAGGGCCCAGTCTAATGACCTATTTTAACTCAATTGCTTCTGAAAAGAACCTCTTTCAAAATAAGGTCATATTCTGAGGCCTTGGAGGTTAGGACTTCAGCATATCTTTTGGGGGAACACAATTCAACCCGTGACACATGGCATGGTGCTATTTATTTGGAATAGGTCATTTATTTTATTACCTAAACATTGTAAACTTGCCTTGAAAATATATAAATTTAAAATATAACTCTCAAGAAGCTGTCTGGTTTTGAAAAGTCACAAAGGAAATCTACAGAGAAAAAAAGAATTACTAAAAAATTAGGAAATATTTTACTATTAGAAAACTGAAAAAACAAGTTTTTAAATATATTTTGAACTGTATATTTACATAAGTTATCATTTATTGCTCTTATTAGTGAAAATCAAGTGGCAAATGGCTATCTAATCATAAGAAATGGAAAAACAGTGAGATGAGGGCAATTCCAAAGACATTAAGTTGTTTTTTATGGTTAGTATATCTAGTAAGCGCCTTGTCTTTGTAACCTCACATATCTGGAGCTCCACCTAGACTTATCACCCTGTGGGGTTATTGAGTGAAAAAGTACATTCCAGGGTTAGGACAATATAATCGGAAGCACTTCATCTTTTTACAGTATCTTTTGACAAAATGCTAAGGTGGGAGAATATCCTTAATAAATAGTAAAATTCCAAGAGAGAACATTCTTCTATCTCCTTGTCTCCTTTATGTAGACACAGGCGCACACATACCACACACACCCTGTCAGTGGCTTCTGAAGTGAATGATTCCTCTTTATTTTCTCCCTCAGACTCCTTTTAATACCAACCATGTGATTGGTCTTCCTCTCTCTCCTTCTCTTTCTTCTTGAGCCCTTTATTATAGAGAATAACCAACTCTCTCTGGTTCCTTTGCGTTTTTTTTTTCCTCCACTGTGCCTGTTTCTCAGGTGCTGCAGAGCAAAGGAGAGCCTGGCTGCCAATCCAGCAAGTCAAATCCACCCTCCTTAGAAGAGGAAGTGGGAGAGGCTGTGAATAATCAGACATTAATATTTTGTCAGCTGCTACACCTCAATATTTTTGATGGTGTTACATTTTAATATAAATTGAGTGGTATATTAATATAAAGCAAGTGGTTTTATTAATAGAAGCCACTTTCTTCCTGCAGCCATTAAATAAACTTTGAGCTAATATCTTAGAATATCTCTTTGAGCACCCAATTATTAGCCCCCCGAGTGCACCCACATATGAAGACCCTGGGAAGAAGTGCATTTGTGATCACAGGCAGTAGGGTGTTGGTGAAGGAGAACAAAGTTGAAAAGCTTGGGATTCAATGTGAAAAGATGACAGAGAAAATGTTTTTAAAAAATCAATAAAATCACTAAAGGCATGGAGGGTACATGGATGTTAGCATAATTCTCTAATTCCAGGATATTAGAGCTAAGCTGAAGCTTAGAACCAAAAGGGAGGTATAATTCCAAACTGCAATTTTATTTTATTTTTTTACAGTTATTTATTTATTTGGCTGCATTGGGTCTTCTTTGCTGCACGGGCTTTCTCTAGTTGCGGCGAGCGGGGGCTACTCTTCCTTGTGGTGTGCAGGGTTCTCATTGCGGTGGCTTCTCTTGTTGCAGAGCACGGGCTCTAGGGTGTGCGGGCTTCAGTAGTTGTGGCCCGTGGGCTCAGTAGTTGTGACGCATGGGCTTAGTTGCTCCGTGGCATGTGGGATCTTCCCAGACCAGGGATCGAAACTGTGTCCCCTGTATTGGCAGGTGGATTCTTAACCACTGCGCCACCAGGGAAGTCTCCTAAACCACAATTTTAAAGTTAGTTTGTGTCTTTTAAAGTTTTAGCCCCATGAAAAAAGGTTTTAAAGTGAAGTCATGAGTTTCCATGATTCCATGTTAGTAGTACTTGATATGCCCTCCCAAAGCTTTCCAATAAAGTGCCTAAGAAAAGGCACAAAAAAGACACCACCAGAAAATAATGAAAAGACCACATGCTGTGGTCTAGTGGGAATTTCTGCTAGAGAGAATTTCCGTGAACAGAAACACTGATGCATGTGCCCCCAGGAATAAAGTTACAAAATGGCTTTGATTGCCCCTTATTCTCTGTCCCCATAAATCTGAGATGTCTTTACTAGGGAAACAGGTGGCTACTCCTCTCTGCAAAGGGGCTGTTTTCTGTGATAGGCAGAGTTGTGTAAACTGTCCCACACCTGCCCCATTGTTTCTCCTTCTATATCCTTTGGAAACTAAAACTCCAAGTGTGCAACACAGCCAGAAGAGAGGATGTGATTGGATTCACATTGCAGGTATTCATTGTCTCCATCCGAAGGTCCTAACTGGGTAGGGTGGAGTGTAGGTACACACACATTTGTATTCATATTGTCTGAACGTACCCCTACTTTATTTCTGTGGACCTAATCTGACAAAGAAATGTGTGGAAAATACAATAATTATGTCATGATTATTGCTATCAAACTGACCAAGTATTTATAATTACCCTACAGTGTGAGTTCCTGGACTACAATCTTCAGACCCTCTTTGAGTAATGTTGATGTTAGGACATGGCACATTTTGGGGGGAGGAACCCTAACATAATGCCAAAGTGTCAGAATTACTAACGCATATTTTATAATTCTGGGAGTTAACAAGGTCACATCTGTTGTCTTTAATCCCTTGGGAGCAATTTGAAGAAGAAAAATGGACTCTAACCAAGGGCAATGTAAAAACATTGAGGAAGTAAACGGAGGGTTTGCAATTGCAATGGGAAAGGATTCTTTTAAAATCCACACCCAAATTTTAGGCCACTACATTAACATATATAGCATTTAAAGTTGATTATTTTTGTATAGTAAAGGGGAAGAAGGAAAGGAAAATTTGCCCTAAAACTTGTTGTCTAATTTTTTTTAAGTAACATTTATTTTTTCTTTCAATTTAAAAATTAACATCTGCTTACTGTAGAGGACTTTTAATATGGTAACACTGTATTACAATAAAATATTTTAAAATATGGTATAATACTATAGTACAACTAATATTATATAGTACTTACAATACCCAGACATTATTCTAAATGCTTTATATACATTAGCCGTTTTGATTTTCGCAACTCCTCAGATAGGTATTATTAGTCCCATTTATAGATGAGGGAATGAGTCATAGAGAAATTAGTTAACATGTACATATTTATGGTCTTTTGTCATTTATAATTTCCTTTTATTATCTTCTGGTTTTGAAGATCACTAATAGCTCTCCTTTAATTTTTTCAAAAACAGCGTTAACCTATATTTTTTCTAATTATCAAAGTAAGAAATGAAATGGTATTTTCAGATTTTCTTCTATATATGAATGAAGAATTAACACTTACTTCCTTTTCTCATCTCCATTTCTAGTCTTTGTTCATGTAATCTGGAATTTAATGAAATTGTTTTTATATTATACATTCTTTTTTCTTCCAGGATTACAATTTAACAAGCATATTCCATTTTGTAGTGAAGTTTACAATTCTTTAGATTTATCTCAAAATGTTTTCAATGCTGTTGCTAATTCTTTTACATCTTTTATTTTTCCCTTTAATCTTGACTCACCTCTTAATCTTAAAGGTTATTGTTTGCTTGCTTGTTTTTAGGAGGATAGGTAAGTAAAATCTTTTAGTCCCTCACAGACATGAATTGTCTTTTGATTGCCTTCACATCTATTTGAGTGAATTTTTAAAATCTGGGTTGGAGCATTTCTCTTCTAAAAACTCTGAAGATGTTATTCCATTGTGTTCTGGCCCTTAGTGTTGCAAAAGAGACAGGGGACGCCAGCCTGGTTTTGGTTCCATTATGTACAACATGTTTGTTTTACTAAATACCTGTAAGGTTTTTTCTATATCCATATAATTCTAAACTTTTTTCAGAATATGTCTATGCATGCATCTTTTTTTTAAAAAAAGGAGGCAAGAAGCATACTGGTTAAGGACTCAAGCTTGGAAATCAAATAGCATAGGTTGAATCTCAGCTCTGCTCTTGAATTGAGACCTTTGTCAAATGACTCTCTCTAGCCTCAGTTTCCTCAGCATAAAGTGGGATAATGACAGCACTTTACTGCTTAGGTTTGTTGTTAGGATTCAATGAAATCGCGGATGTGAAATGCATAGCACAATACCTGACCCATAGTAAGTGATATTATTATTGTTATTAGGCTTGTCTGGAACATGGTTTACCCTTTCAATCTTTGTACTAACACAAAAGTCAAAGCAGACTCACATGAATCATAGATCTTATTCCTCATCAAATTTTCCTAATAATTCCAAGGATAGAGGCAATCACCAGGTTGAAACAAAGCATTATTTCGTGGAGGAGCCTGAAATCATCAGAAGCTTGCAGAAGTTGGCCAAAATGTCTCCTTTTTTACACTTTGGGTTTTGGTTTTGGTTTTCAATTAACCAATGCATTTTGAACAATGTGTGTGGAAATCTTACTCACAAAAGGGGCCATTAACCTCTTCCATTCCCCACTTCTTCATGTTTACACGGTTCATGGGAGTTATAGTTGCTGACAATGTAGAAAAAGTAGAATAAACAGGTGATAGAGGATAATATTCTGGATATATATATAATTCCTACAATAGATGGGTGTATTCTCAGTATTCTAGTTGGTAAAGACCTTGGCTTTCCTAACAGGGAAAGAAAAGTGGTAAGAATCTAAACAAAGCCTCTTACTTTCTGCAAAAGTGTAGGACGTGTGTTCTGAGGCAGGAAATAAAGGATGTGGCATCTTCTGCCTTGCTGTCTTTTTTTTTTTTTTTAACATCTTTATTGGAGTATAATTACTTTACAAGGTTTTGTTAGTTTCTGCTGTGTACACTTTTTCTGGGGAAAGCCAGCTGCTGAGTTGTGAGTATACTCATGCAGCCTTGTGAAAAAAACCCACATTGAGAGGAACTTAGGCCTCCCACCAACAACCAGCACCAATCTGATAACCAAGTGAGTGAACTACTTTTGAAGAAAATTCTCTAGCTCTAGTCCAGTTGAGTTTAGGCTACTTCAGATGACTGTAGCCCCAGGCTGACATATTGACCACTTATGAGAGACCCCAAGTCAGAATCTCACAGCCAATCCACTCTCAAATTCTTTTTCTTATTTTTTTAAACGGATCGACATATATATTTTATTGTTTGTCACATCTCTTCATGACCTGGTGTTTATACTACAAAGCCTTTCTCTTCCTTATGATTAATTTTTATATGTTATTCTTTTTTTTTCACTCTCAAATTCTTGACCCACAGACTCTTTGAGAAACAATAAATGTTTATTTTATTTATTTTTATTAATTTTTTATTGGGATAAAATTAATATTATATACAATTTACATTTTCACCATTTTAAAGTGTATAATTCAGTGGTTTTTAATAGTATATTCATGAAGTGCACCCATCACCACTACCTAATTCCAGAATACTTTCATCACCCCCAAAATAAATCCTGTACCTCCTAATTCTTCCCCCCTGTCATCCCCTGAAAATCACTAATTTACTTTCTGTCTTTATGGATTTGTCTATTCTGGACATTTCATATAAATGGAATCATACAATATGTGTGGTGATTTATTATGCAGGAATAGATAACAATTACTGTTCTTTTAGTGCATAGAACAACTGACACAGAACAGATTCTTTTCAACCTAATTTCATTGGCTTTGTAGTTATAGACACAGTCTCTTCAAGATTCTGAATAAATTGACATTCAGTCTTGTTATATTTTTCTTCCAGTTTTTTGTTTGTCGTTTCATAATAATTTTTGTGGAATTTTGGGAAAAGCCATGAGTGAGGCTGTGTATTAGTTATCCATTGCTGCATGTCAAATTACCACAACGGTGGCAGCTTAAAACCATATACATTTATTATCTCACTGCTTCTGTGAGTCAGAGCTTGACTTAGTTGTGTCTTCTGCTCAGGCTACAATCAAGGCATCACCTGGGCTGCATTCTCATCTGGGGGCTTGCTTAGGGAAGAATCTGCCCAAGCTCACTCAAATTTGGGGCAGAATTAATTTCCTTGTAGTTGTAGGACTGAGGGCTCCAGTTTCTTGTTGGCTATTCCAAGTGGTCACCCTCAGTTTCCCCATGGGTTTCCCCACCATGGCCACTTACTTCACGAAGCCAGCAGATAGAATCTCTAGAAAAAGTGTGCTAGCAAGATGGGGGTCTCATAAAATGTAATCTAGTCATGGAACTGTCATCCCATCATGTTTGGTATATTCCATTGGTTAGAAGCAGGTCACAGGTCCTGCCCACACTCAATGGGAGAGAATTGTCCAAGGTGTGAACACCAAGAGGCAGGGATCATGGGGCAGGGGGTGTGGACAGACATCTCCAGAGTCTGCCATAGACAGCAAACCAAATACCATTTTAAACAAGATGTGGGGGAAAACCTTGCAGATAATCAAACTCTTTTCCATTTTACTTTAATTTGTTTCTAAAAGACTAGAATTCATTTGATGTTACTTTTACAGTCTATATTGACTCTCACGTTTTATCATTTTTGATACAGGTTTATCTAGTTTTTTTTCCACAAAAAAAGAGATTTTATTTTCTGAACATTGCTCCAGCTCAAAAATGGGAAAACTAATTGCAATCTAGAGCTAGCTTTAATGGCACTGAGGTCTCCATATATTTACTCTCTTGAAAACCTTATGAGGCAATGTACCATAATGCTTATGAACATGGGTTCTGGAATTAGGAAAACCTGGGTTCAAAATCAGGCTCTGTCATTTACTAGCTGTGTCACCGAAGACAAGTGACTCATTTTCTTCATCTTAACATAGGAATAATAATAACATCTACCCCATGGGCTTATGAGTATTCAAGGACAGAATGCATGTAAAGTGTTTAACACACCACCTTATATATTGTAAGCACTCTACTGATGCAAATTTATAGTAACAATAATGACAATAATAATAATTATTGACCTAAAGAAGAGAGGTTTTTTTTAAAATAAATTTATTTATTTTTGGCTGCGCTGTGTCTTAGTTGCTGCACGTGGGCTTTCTCTAGTTGTGGCGAGTGGGGGCTACTCTTCCTTGCAGTGTGCAGGCTTCCCATTGCGGTGGCTTCTCTTGTTGTGGAGCACGGGCTCTAGGTGTGTGGGCTCAGTAGTTGTGGCTCACAGGCTCCAGAGTGCAGGCTCAGTAGTTGTGGCTCATGGGCTTAGTTGCTCTGCGGCATGTGGGATCTTCCCGGAGCAGGGCTCAAACCTGTGTCTCCTGCATTGGCAGGCGGATTCTTAACCACTGAGCCACCAGGGAAACCCAAGAAGAGAGTTTTAAGAAGGAGGAAACAATAGACAGTGTGGCCTAAAAGTCAAGTATGATAAGGACTGAAGGATGTCCAATAGATTCAGCAGCTGGAAGGTCATTGGTTTTCATGGTAAGAGCTGTACCAGTGGCTGGGGGTACGGCCATAGGTGTACTGCAGTGGAGGTGCAGAGGGAATGCGAAGTTAGGAAGAAAAAGCAGAAGAGAAGGGCATTGGCTCTGGCAGGAGAAACTTTGAAGGAGGGACAACGGGGCAATATCTATGATATGCCCTTTGCTGCTACATGCTATGGGTAACAGGGTTCACCTCGCAAGAACAGTATATCCAGCAGGTCCCCAAATTTATGCAGGAGATTCAGTCTTTTCCTCTTTGGGTTAGTGCATTTCTAACTCTTCCTTATAAGAAAAAATTTTTTAAATCCAAACTTCTATTTCTGGCTTCTCTATAGTTTGCTAAATTACAACTTGAAATATTTAAAGATTTCCAGCATACATAACAACCTGATACAATAAATGCAAAAAAAGAAGCTGATCTGTAAGAGGCAGGGGATATTCGTAAAAAGTTACAAATTCCCAGCTGGCATGGGAATGAATGGTGGAGACTTTGAACATTTGAGGGGAATCAAATGCAAGCCAAAGATGGTAGATTTAGAGGTTTTACTATTGCACACTAAATTGCAAACGCATTTGGCATGAGACCAGCTATCAATATGGGTAAAATGCAGGAGTTGATGTTTATATTTTTTCTGAGCTAGTTAGAGGATTTATCTGTGTGGTAATAAGCTTTCTAAGCTGGAACAGTAGGGAAGATGCTTGAGTTTGTAATTTACTGTTATTCCACCTATCATTATATTTCGTACCAGCAGTCACACTTTATCCGAGAGCTTTCTGAATAATTTCAGTTCATCAACAAGAAGGAAGAATAATTCCTCAATGGTAAGGGCCATGAGCTGAATGCTGTGCCTTTACCTTAAAGGGGTAGTGGAAATATTGCATGATGTAGTATCTGGACATTTATAGAGCCAAGGAGCTCCTGAGTTCTCCCCCTTGGGAGTGCTTATGGAAGCTTTAATAAATTGTTACTGTGAGGCAGTAGAAAGGACCTGGGCTGGAGTCACAAAGTCCGTCCATTACTTACTGTGTGAACTGGGTCGCTTCATGCCCTCTCTAAGCCCATTTCCTCTGCTGTGAAATGGGACAATTATATCAATCTCATGAACTGTGGTACAGTCGAATGAGATTCTGGGTATCTGGCATGTTGAAGGTTCAATAAATTCCTCTTGAATTTGGATTCCTAGCACATCTCTACTTTCTATTCAATAAATTGAATTCTTTCTGTGAATATACCCTGAGTAATAACTTCTAAGTTCCATTTCCCCAAATGTGGAGTAGTGAGTTACTTGTTTACAGTTACTGCTGCAGTCGTGCAGTGTGATGAAGTGACACAATTTTGCTGCCCAGGAAGACAGGAACCCTGGCTGTACCTCTAACCTACTGAGTGACATTGAAAATGATATTGACTCTCTGAGCCTACTTCCTGATTTGTAAATTATGCCACAGGGTGGTTAGTGGTGTGGAACAAATACATTCTAAGTTTTCTTCTGTTTTGAATATTCCCAAGGTAGATAAGAAAGTTCTTTCCATTCTGGGCTATTGAGTCATACCTTTGCTCATAGTAATTCATTAAGAAGCATTATTACCAGTAACTCTAAATGATTCCCACAGAAGAATTTAGCAGGTACTGAAATCATTGACAATAAATGAATTTGCTAACTAAAATGTGGTACAGTCCTGTGAAGAAGATAATTTGTTTTGTTATCATTTAGATGTATTAAAAGAAGGTCATTATCATTCAGTTCCTGAATTGTATTGCATGAATATTTGTTGATTTAGCAAATAAATAGATGCTTGCATTCTATACAGGCCACCTATGCAATAGTGTCAAACAGCAGCATGGGCTATTTGGACGTTAGAGGATGGGAGGGTCTGTGTTCTGATCACTTGACATACTGCTGTCCTGAAATACACCTTTGCCTGCAAAGATCCTGCAGGCTAATTTCAGCAGCTGGGAAACCGCCCGGGATGTCATGGGCTTAAGGTACGCTGCTGCACGCATTCACCAGCAGGCAGGCATCTGTCTCTAGATCTAGGGGAGCTTGCAGTGATGTGACCTCAGCCCCAATATGGAGCCTAATGGAAAGTGATAAGTCATAGATACATATTCAAATAGTTTTGTCAGAATAAATGTGGGACTTGTTTAAAAGTTGTATACACACACAGAAAAGAGTTACGTAGATCACACAAGGATCAATGCTGATCTTATTCAGGACCAACTACTGACACAGACTAGCAGGGAAATTACATAGAAGGAGTCCTTATGCTTTGAGGTGCTTGGGACATCTGCCCTATCATGGGGTCCTCCTATATAACCCCCAAGCTCTGTAGTCAGCCAGACCCAGATTCAATTCCTACAGCTGCTTATTAGCCGTGCAGCTTTGGGCAGGTTTTCTTTTTTGTAACGTGAGGCTAAACATAGTACCTACCTCACACATGGTGAATGTGAGAATTAAATGAGAAAATGTATATTATATGCTTTGTAAAGGGCTTTTCACTTAGTAAACCCTGAAGTGTTATAATTATTCATGATGATTTTGTTATTTTATTATAATAAAAACTGGGGGCTCAGAGAAAGTTGCCCAAGGTCAGACAGCTAACAACTAACTGGCAGGGCCAGGCTGAGCACCCAGGTCTATCTGCCTATGATTATGCCATGCTGCTGCAAAAGGGAGGTGAACGTGGTAACACCAACAGCAAAGGAAGAACAGGCTGACTAACTCTACTGTGGGACAGTCCATTCTGGGCAGAATCTTGTCCATCAGGAACAGAAGGAAGTGTCAATCTACAACAATCCTCCCCACAGTTTACAGACTCTAAACCTGGGCCTCAGGGGCACTCCTGAAACCAGTCAAACCTAAGCGGACCTACTTGTGAACTGGGGTTAAAATTTAACAAAATAAACACTGAGCAGTGCAACAAGTATAGCTCCTTTATTTTGTATAACTTCTCTTTTGTCTTCCTCTGTGCTGCTGCCATACCCCTGTCGACACGGTGTACTCTGTCAGACAATCTCCTTCCAAATCCCAGAATTTGGAGTGAGGCACAAAGGCCTCTGGCTTTCCTTCTCCCAAACTTTCTGGAGTGTTCTTTTGCGCAGGCTTTAAGGTGCCAGTTTGAAGCAAAGGTGGGCAGGGGAAGCCAGGGCCCTAGCATCTGACCTCTCGCCTATCTTTTCTTCTTCTTTTGGTTTAAGAAATTTATTTTCTATTCCTGTCTTATAGGAACTTTCCTTGGGTTACATCTGAGTCCACTCTACCCACAGCTTAGAGAAAAACTATGTATTTTCAGACATATAAGCATTGTTTCTTATTTAAAAAGGAGATTTTAGAATTTATAAATTTTTTTTCTCTCTGCAACATTTGGCTTTCAAGTCTTTATCGCTATTAAATTTTTAAAGACACTTTTGTTGGTATGGTACTGACCTCCTCCTTCCCTAGGACAATATGACCCTTGACCTATCTTTAAGGCAGATGGATGCATAGGAAAGAAAGAAAATAACACCTGGATTACTCAGAAGTCACTGAGGAAATGATTGAAGATACTTAAAATACATTATCCCCATGACACTGGTGAAGATCCATGGTTATGCCATTAGGATGGATCTTTCCTTCATTCACTTGTGAATATTGACAGAGAGCCAACAGAGACGAGGCACTGAGGATGGCAATAAACAACTTTCCCACTTTTCACAGCCCAGACAATAGCACTGAGATCATCCACAGATATAGCTGTCTGATTTTCATAGAGCCTTGGAGAAGCCTTGCAGAAAATGAGTTGGTGTTTTTTTGGACTGTAATGAGCATAAAGATACTTGCTTTTTGAGGGACCATTGATCATCAAGCCCTCTGTTCAGGGGTGCTGTATCCCAACCCTGTCTATATTTTGTATTGCTTATTTATTTTTGCCATGATGGTGATGGCTTGCAGGGTCGGTAGAATGGACACTTCCTTCTAAGGTGCCTTCTTATAAGCACTTGCTCTCTGTTTGCTATTGAAAGAGCGTCTTGGGATACAATTATACAATCTCACATGAATAGTTAATGGGATGAACTAGAAATACAGGAGATTTTTACGATGGTGATTCATGTCCTGCCAGTTTAGGAGTTGTTTTAACCAAAAAAACACTTGAACTTATCACAGAATTAAAAATCAAAAAACCTGGATTTGAGCTCCGACCCTGCATCTAGTTCTTGACATGTGCTAAGTTACTTTACCTCTCAGAGGTTTTGTTTCTTTATCTGGAAAATAAACACTTGGACTAAATGGTCTCTGAGGACGCTTCCAGCTCTACCAGACTGTGCTTCTTCAGTATAGGTGTTTTTCTTCTTCAGGAACTTTGTGTGGAGCCAGGATGTGGTCTTGCTGCAATCTTCTCTGGTTGTATAATTTTCGGGGATTGGATAGATTGTTGTCATTTGTCAATTTCCTAGTTTCATTTTCTGGACACTGGTAAGACATACTCCCACCAGTCTTGTATGGGAAAACATTGAACATTGAAATCTTACCATGTACCAGGCACTATGCTTAGCACTTTATAGGCATTCTTATAACAATCCTATGAAGTAGATATCTTTTATTCTGTAGTTTATAGAAGAAGAAACTGAGGCTTAGAGAATAATTTGTCAAGATCACAAGCTAAGGACTTCCCTGGTGGTCCAGTGGTTAAGAATCTGCTTTCCAATGCAGGGGGCGCGGGTTTGATCCCTGGTTGGGGAACTAGGATCCCACATACCGCAGGAGAACTAAGCCTGTGTGCTCTAGAGCCCGCGTGCTGCAACTACTGAGCCCGTGCTCTGCAACTACTGAGCCCGTGCGCTCCGGAGCCTGTGCACCACAACCAGAGAGAAACCCATGCACTACCATGAAGAGCCCGCGTGCTGCAGCTAAGACCCAACGTAGCCAAATAAATAAATAAATAAATAATTTTAAAAAGAATAATAATTAAAAAAAAAAAAAGACTCTGCGCTCTCAATCCAGGGGCACATGTTCAATCCCTGGTGGGGGAACTATTGATAAGATCCTGCATGCTGTACGGCGCAGCCAAAAAGAAAAAAAAATCACAAACTAATTACAACCAGGGCCAAGATTCTAATGGTGAGTCTGTCTGGCTCAAAGCCAGTCTCTTGACCTCTAAGTTATCTATTTTGTGCACCAGTTCCTTGGGTGACACCTGATCAGTCAAGGTTCCAGGATCCTGAGCAATGAAGCTTATCCAAGTGCTCTGACCAGTGTGATAGCAGTGCTAAGCCCGCATGGAAATGAGCAATACTGTTTTCAGAATAAGCTTATCATGTAAAGGTGTGACTTCGAGGAAGGTGGGTCCTATGAGCACATACCATTTTCTGACAAGACCTCTAAATCAGAGGTCCCCAAACCCCAGGCCACAGACTGGTACCAGGCCATGGCCTGTTAGGAACCGGGCTGCACAGCAGGAGGTGAGTGGCGGGCAAGCCAACGCTGGCATTACCGCCTGAACACCCCCACCCCATCCATGGAAAAATTGTCTTCCACGAAACCGGTCCCTGGTGCCAACAAAGTTGGGAACTGCTAATCTAAATGTGTGTTGCTGAGCAGAGATGGCCAATCAACCGTGTGCTTCTTTTTTTTTTCTTTCTACTTTCTTTTTTCTTTCTTTCTTACTCCTCATGAAGGTACATTTATTTTAAACCTCTCCTCTATGTTTGGCTAGTAAGAAAGTTACAAAATGGAAATGCCTCTCTTGGCCCCTTTGGCCCTCCTGGAGCCATACATTTCTTGTTGCCAGAAGCAAACAAGTCTTTCAAAGCAAGCAAGACTCTGAGGCTGTTTTTCTGTTTTGCTTTTTGTTGTTGTTTTTGTTTTGTTTTTGCTTTTGTTTTTTAGTTTTTTGCTCCTTTAGGCTTTTAGTCACACAACTAGAACTTAGAATTGAATTTCACCCACAGCACACTGTAGAACAGTCTGCAAGAACTCCACCGGGAGCCCCCTGGCAAAGGACATGTCTGGGGCTTGGCTCTTCTTAGTTCACGCTGATGTTGCTGCACAAGCCAGTTCCTGCTATGGGCTGAGAAGGGAGGGCATCCATCACTTTTCAGCAGCTCTTGTTTCTAAGTGGCTGTTTTGGGAGGGAGCCCTTTGGAGTTGGAAGAAATACTATTTTCTATTGCCATTTGTTTGGCTGTGGCAATAAAGAAAATTTCCACTGACATGAAGAAGCCATTCTAAATATTTTAATAGATGGGAATGGCTGCACTAGAATGATCAAAACAGCAAAGTAGCGATAGCAAGTATAATCACCAACATTTATGGAGAATTTTGCAGGAGCTTTGCACATTATCTAAGTAAATTCTTTCACCAAGCTTGGGTGATAGTTATTATTATCTCCATCATGCAGATGATGTGTAGAGAGTTTAAGAGACTTCTCCAAAGTTGCAATTCCTGTCACTAGGAGAGCTGAACTAGAACCGGGGTCTCTCAGAATCCAAAGCCAATGATTTAGCTACTGTGCAGACTACCTGTTTCCAAGTTTGAACTTTTTACATTGATTACATGTTGAAATATTTTGGATGCAATGGGTTAAAATATATTATTAAAATTGATTTTACCTGTTTCTGTTAATTTTTTAGGATGGCTACTAGAGACTTTAAAATGACATAAGCCACTCCCATTATGTTTCTATTGGACAGTGCTAGACAAGGGATTAAATAACAATGGAGATGCAACTGGAGAAGTTGATTGGATCCCTAGCTTGGAAGGCCTTGAAGAACATTTACAAGTCACCCTGAGAGTGCCAAATTTTGCCCACAACTTATAGAAATATACAGTGTCTTCACTCAAGGTTCACGGCTTTTATATTGCCTGGTAAGTATAACTTTTAACATGTCAACATCCACAATTATTTGAGCCAGTCACCTTTTCCAGTTCTTTGCTTGTTGTGTTTTATGAAGTAGTTAAATAGTTGGAAAAAGCTACCAAGAATGAAGGTAAGGAAAGAAGAGGGCCCAGTAGTGCAAGGGGATTAGGAGACAGTTGTGTCGTTTCCATCTAAAAGTGATGAAAACAAAGGCACCAAGCCATTAAAATCCAGGATGTGCTCTCTGGCAGGCCTTTGGCAAGAGGCATAACTACTTACTTAAGTGGGTCACAGCCTGACTGTTAATTTCCATTCATGGAATTTGTTTCATTTTCCGGTGTCTCAGCTCCAAGGTGATGCTTTATAAATAGTTGTGAGGGCATCATGGAGGTAGTCAAGAGTTTCCAGAGTGGTCATCATTAACTTCTTTTTGTCAGTGTTTCTCCACCTTCTGATGAGGCTTCAGCAGGATCTGAGCTCTTCTCCTGGAATCCAACCAGCAAGCTGTTATCAGAATTCTCCAGCCACCCCTGGATACCATTGCCAACAAGCTGGAAAGAATTGTGCAGGGGAAATGCCAGCCTTGCTGAATCAAGCAACTTCTTCAACCCAAAGCTGACTGGTAATTATCGTGGTGGCATTCATGGGACTGCAGGAGGTTCCATGAGCCCAGACCCGGTTCCACCATATTTGCTCAGTCCAGGGTATTGAAATGTTTCAACTCCAGGCAGAGAAGAGCCGGCAGAGGCAGGCTATGCAGGCAGCAGGTGTGGTACTAGCCCTCTGAATTCTGGGGTTCTTCTGGTGTCATTGGATTGTGGATAAAAGAATAAGAGCTGACAGTTGATAAAGGCTGTGCTACCCACAAACTCATGCTTTTGATTCAGATCTAGTCTGGACGAGGATGAGTGGTCCAGTTTGGATAGTCCCCAAAGTAACTCTAATATGGAAGTTTAGTTGAAGCAGGGCTTTGTAGTCAAGTGAATTGAAGTTTAGCCATGATTCTTCGAGTTAACAGCTGCATGATCTTGGCCAAATCACTTCACCCCTCTGAGCTTCAATTTCCTCATCTGTAAAATGGGCATATACAAACTCCCTTCCGGGGTTGTTGTCAGGCTTAACTGAGATGTGCATGTAAAAAAACCTGGCCTCCAGCACAAGGAATGCAATGAATCATTCCGACTTTTCCCCTTTAGTGTGTTTTATTATTAAAGCCTTAATATAAATAAATACCTTCCTCGTGAAACCAAATTCCAACCTTTGGTGATGATCATGCTTACTCTAGATTTTTTTTTTTTGACTACTTGACTTTGGAGATTGTTCACTTTTAATGATGGTGGTGGTGATAATGATGATGATGATGAGTACTTATCTTTTATTCAGTACCTACCCTGTGTTAAGTGCTTTTCCTATATTATCTCATAAAATCATCATAATAACCCCGTGAGGCAGATATTATTATCCTCATTTGCAGATGAGGAATGACGTTAAGAAAGATTAAGTGGCTTGCTCAAGGTTATAAAATTAGGTAGCAGAAGACCTGGGACTTAAACCCAGGTGTGAGTCCAACACTATCATTCTTAACCACTATGTTATATTGTATCCATGCTACTAGTTCACCTCATTTTTCCTCAAACCAAGAGATTTTCTGTGTCCACAAAAGGTATAAAGGGTGCGTGAAAAAGGAACTCTTCCCAGTTTTAAATATCTTTTATAGTTTAAACTTACCTGATATCTTATTGAAACAAAAATTTTAATGGAAAGACAATCAAGAAGTCATTTTGATGAAAGAAAATTGAATTTCTTATTCTCCATAGACATTTAGAGAATAAATGTAATTCTGTGGAGAAAAGAAAATAAATTATGTTTAAACCAGAGTTTGAAAGAACTAATTATAGAGATAGACACAATTTAGAAATAATTGTAGTACTTAAGGTTTATGAAAATGCTCGAGAATTTGTAGACATGAAAGCTTGTTTGTGTTCTTTTAAGATTCCAAATGTTACTTTTGTATAAGAGCTCAAAAGCTATGTAATACTCACCTGCTCTCATATCACAAGATGTGAGAATATTAGATAAATATGAGAAATTTGAGAATATGAAAAATATTCAGAAATTAAAGTAGACAAAGCTATTTCTGAGGCCAAAGAAATAGTACTTCAAATAATATAAAAGGACAAACGATTGAGCATTTTTCGTGGTGTGGGTGGGGAGGCACTCCTATCTGTTGAGTTGACACCATTCAAGGCTGTTATTTACTGCTGCCAAGAGAGTTTTATTAGAATTCTTTTTCTTGGGTTTTGCTCAAAAGAACAAATGCCATTCTAATGCCAATATTGTCAAATGCCATTTATTGCTTGGATTTACTTTTCTAAAATTTGCCCTCTCTTTCTTAAATAAAGGTATGTCTCTCTCTAGGATACTAAAAGCCCTAATTTTTTTTTTAATTGAAATATAGTTGATTTGCAGTGTTGTGTTAGTGTCTGGTGTATAGCAAGTGATTAAGTTATATATATATATATATATATATATATATATATTCTTTTTCATATTCTTTTCCATTATGGTTGAAAAAATTAATAGATTATAGGATAGTAATAATAAATTACAGGATATTAAATATAGTTCCCTGTGCTATACAGTAGGACCTTGTTGTTTATCTATTTTATATATAGTAGTCTGTATCTGCTAATCCCAAACTCCTAGTTTATCCCTCCCCTACTCCCTTTCCCATTTGGTAGCCAGAAGTTTGTTTTCTATATCTGTGAGTTGGTTTCTGTTTCATAAATAAGTTCATTTGTGTCATATTTTAAATTCCACACATAAGTGATATCATACGGTATTTGTCTTTCTCTGACTTACTTTGCTTAGTATGATAATCTCTAGGTCCATCCATGTTGTTGCAAATGACATTATTTCATTCTTTTTTGTGCTAAAAGCCCTAATTTAACTGATGATGAGATTATTCCAAATAAGCAAAGCATGTTTGAGCAACTGCCTTGTCAATGCAATTCACATTAACTGCCTTGGAGGAAAATTAGTAAATCTCATGTTGGTATAATAAATAACACCTTTTCTGTTAAGCTTGATAAAGGTTATTTCTTTTAAAAAGAGAACAATTTTCACTTTATTAATCTCATTATTCTACTGAAATAGCCCAATGACCTGAACGTTGCTTACTTCATGGCTCTACTTATACCTCTAAGAACTGATGACCATGCTTCCTTCTTGAAACACTTTCTTCATTTGGCTTGAGACATCACTTTCTCTTGGTTCTCCTTCTATTCCACTGGCTGGTCAATTCCCCTTTGTCTTCTGACTGCTAAGTGTTAAAAATTTCAAGGTGTAGCCCTAAAACCTTTTCATTTCTTACTCTTTATTTATTCCCTCTGTAATACCATCCCCAGTCTCTTAGCTTTGAAAGCATCTATACACCAATGATTCCCAAATTTACATTTCTAGCCCTCTTTCTTAAATTGAGGTCTCATGGTCAACCATCTACTCAAATCTTGACTTAAATATCTAGTAAAAATCTCAAACTTAACCTGTCCAAAATCAAACTCCTGATTCTCCACTGACATCCTGCATCTCAGGAAATGCTAGCTCTGTCTTTCTAGCTGCCAAAACCTTATTTTCTGTCTTCCTCTGACACTCCACCTCCATCAGTAAATCCTATTGGCTTTACCTTGAAAATACTATTTATCAAAAATCTGAGCACTTTTCACCACTTCCATTGCTATTTTCCTGGTCTAGGCTTCCACTGTATTTCACTACCTCACCTGAATTATTTCAAAAATTCCCCAGGTGGACTCCCCCCAACTACAGTCTGTTCTTCACATAGAAGCAACAGTGATCTAAATTGCAGGTAAAATCAAGTTACTCTTTTGCTCAAAACTTTTAATGGCTCCTATCTCATTCAGAGTAAAATCCAAAGGCAATAAGACCTGCAAGGCCCTACATGACCTTGACCTCAGCTACCTCATACTTTTACTTTTATCTCTTACCTCATACTTTTATCTCTTGTTGCCTGCCTCCTTGTACATATTCTGTTCCAGACACACCCCAGATTTCCTAGAACAAATACCTCTCTCACTTTTCAAGGTTATTTGCTCATATGTTATCATTTTGGAAATATCTTTCTTGAGTACTCTTTCCCTCCTCCCTGGTCTACCTGTATCCTTTATTCTGCCTTATTTTTCTCTATAACACTTTTTACCACCTGACACAATATATATTTACTTGTTTATTTGTTTATTTTCCCCATTAGAATATTAGCCTATATTCCAGATTCCAGGACTGGCATACTAGATGATTCCAACCAAGCCTCCCAGTTGAAGACAATTTAAAAAGCTGAAACACACACACACACACACACACACACACACATTCTTACAAGCATCAGAGACCTACCGAGATATTAAGAGATTAGAACAAGGAAACAATTAGCATTAAAGAGGTGAGTCAAAGCCTTTTTGGACAGGATGATTTACTGATGATGAGAAGAAAATTGAAAAGCAGAGCTTCACTGAGACCTTGGGAAATGACCCACTCTGTAACCCAAAGACCAAGGGCTGAAATTTGGCTCCGAGGCTCTTTGGCAACTCACTGGAAGCAGTTGAGACACAAATCTAAGCTTTTGAGAACTCAGATGCATGAAGATTTGGAGACTGGCATTCATCTCCTTCAAAAACAGAGAGGCCGTAGTATAATATCCCTTTTTCTGAGTTGAAACACTCAAAGGCTACATCCTGGAGGCATGGGATCTAGATTTTAGCCCAACCTGCACAAAAACTCAAATCTTGGTCCTAGACTGCTAATCTGCTCAGGTGTTTTGCAGGGGGAAAATACACTGTGGAGGAAAATAACATCATTCTAGGTCTTAAATTATCACCAAATGTAATTTTAATTTGTCCAGCAAAGTATCAAAGGTTATAAAACAAATGAAGATTCAAGACAAATGGCAACTAATGTAGTTCCAAACCACCTATCCACTCAGCATATGAAAAGGTGCTCAACATCATTAGACATCAGAGAGATGCAAATTAAAACCACAACAACATACCACTACCCATTAAATAAAAAATAAAGAAGCTGCTGATAACACTGAGTGCTGGGGAGGATACAGAGCAATTGGAACTCACATGCATCACTGGTACTAGTGTGAAACAGTACAGACACTTTGGAAAACAGCTTGGCAGTTATTAAAAACTTCAATGTACACTTACTATATGACCCAGAAATCCCACTTCCAGATACTTACCCAAGAAAAAGTAAGATATATATCCACACAAAAACCTGTTCACAAATGTTTACAGTGGCTTTATTCATACTTGTCAAAAAATGGAAATGTTTATCGATTGGTAAATGGATAAACAAACTGCTATAAACATACAGTGGAATAGTACTCTAATATTTGCCGAGTATATTATTTAATAAGTATTATTAAATAAGTATAATATTTAACAAGTATTAATATTATATCTTATTTTAAAAGGAGAATTCCTTTTTAAAAAGCCACATAGACCCTTTCAGCACCGGTCTGACATTTCAGTCACCTCTGTGGACAGCTGACAGAACATATGGAAGTTTTTGAGAGCTGGAGAATGATGAACCTTTAATTCAGGGAGGGCAGAAGGCTTATCACTTCACATTTCTCCCTTCCACTTGGCTCTCTTACTTCCTCATCTGATTCAGTACTCCTCTGGTCCTTCCTGCTGTCGCCCGTGTTTGGGCCCATGGTCCCCTCTGATACGGCCAGACAGCCAAGGATGTTTTCACATGAAGGGCATTTGCCGTGGGCTCAGCTGCCTCACTAATTTGGCTGATGTTTTACATCCCCTGGAGCAGGAGGGAGAAGTAGACTTGTAACTTGAGGACAGGACCTTGTCTTGCACTTCTGTAGTGACCCACCATGGCCAAGCACAGAGCCTTAGACATGGTAGGTGCCCAATACACGTTTGCTTTGTGTACAGATTTGGTTTTTTTAAAGATACTAAATGTAGTTCCTAGTGTCCTCAAGTGTAGTGAATGCAAGTTAAAATTACTCTGGCAGGAGTCATACTTAATTCATTGGAAGAGAAATAATAACCTTGATGTCTTCAATTTAAGAATATCAGCTATGTAATATATTTTCATTCATTCGTGTATTCAGCAAATATTTATTGAAGATCTACCATGTCCTAGATTCTATGCCAAATTAATTAACTTAAAGGGATACATATCCAAGAACAAAAATCAATTGTTAATTACAAGTTTCAAAGATATATATTGGTCTTTGCATATTTTGCCTCCTGGTGAATTTATTTTTCCTTTTCATTTTTTTTTTCCTGTAAGGAAAGAAGTAGATACCCTGGAATAGTGATTGGTGGCTGTCTCTTCTGTCCCAGTATGCTTAGAAGAGTCACTTCATTTCTGTGAGTAACAGTAGCTTTCCAACATGGGGTATCTAAATAGGGGCAGATTGTTGGGGGTGGGAGTGAAGTATCAGAACTCAGGAGAGTTAGGGGAGTCTGTGTAGTTCCAAATTACTTATCCAGCACCCCCAACCCTTCCCGCTTCATCCTCCTTACCACCACCACGCTGTGACAATCAGCTTTTTTTAGTATGTTTTGTCCTGAGGGAAGAAGTTTCCCACATTTACTTTCTTTTTCTCAGTGGGAAAGATTCTATTGTTTGACTCTCATGTTTTTGCTACTTCATGTTTTCATTTAAACAGTACCTGAATTCAGGAGATTAAAGATACACAGTTAAATTATCTGTTACTAACTGTAGTTTGTTTCCATCCTCCCTCTCTCCCTCTCCCCAGAATGCAAGTACTTCTTTCTTCTTGTGTTTTGATGGTTTTGATTTGATTTTGGTTTGTTTAGTTTGGGGTATTGGAATTGATTTTTAATAAAATTATGGTTGGGATTCCACAGAAATGAAACATCTAACAATGTTTAAAGACTTGCATGTGGACGATAGAATCACGTTCATTTTTATTGATGCTAAGTGGTGACTGAATCACTTTGGAGAATGATAAATTTTGTAGTTGATAAATTTTGTTTTCACTTGAAAAAAGAGTAGACAATGTAACATGACAGAAAACAAAAATTTGTATGTTTCCATTATAAATCTCCCCCAAATTTTCTAGTTTCCACTAGCATACATGCTTTAATATATCACAGCTATGACCTTGGTGGTTGTGGAGTGCACAGTAGGAAAAAAGAGGAATGGAGGGAACGTTCTAGATTGAGCCCAAGCAGTGTTCATTGCTGGGATTCAGGTACTTCTGGTATTTCCATCCGGAGGATTGTTAACACGGTGCACTAGGGGCCTCCTGACGAAAAAAGTCCTAAGGAAAGAGCAAAACCAGCGACGAGTTTGGCCAGTAAAAAAGGCTGCAGCGGTCAGAGGTGAGGAGGGTCTTCTGAGGATCACTGAATGGGGAATCGCCAATTAGTGAAGCAGTAGGCTTTCGGTCATTGGAATCCAGCCTTCTAACGGCCATCCACTGCTACTCAAGCATTCCCAGGAGGAGTCGAACCTCCAGACCTCACTCAAGGTGATTATGTTACCCAACCAAACTTGGGTCCCTTTGCCCACTTGCAGTAAAGCCAGTCTATTGACACTGGGGTGTGATGAAGAAAAGTGTAGCATTTATTGCAGGGCGCCAAGCAGAGTTCAGGCAGCTAATGTTTAAAAGGCCTGAACTTCTTGCTTGGTGCCCTGCAATAAACAGTACCCTTTCCTTTACCACAACCTGTTGTCAGTAGATTGGCTTTACTGCCTGTGGGCGAAGGGACCCAAGTTTGGCTGGGTAACAATTTTGGCACCCCAGATGGGATGGCAGTCCCGAGTGGGCACCTCACCCATGGCACATTGCCTCCTGGCCAGTGGCAGCTCTTGGATTCAGTCCAGCAGCAACCTGAGCACCTTTGTCTCAGGGACAGTCCCAAGTGTTTGCCACCGACCAGGTGTTGCTGGCCCACGGCGCTGTGATGAAGGAAACAAGAGGAAGGCGATATTCACAGGGGACAGTTTGTCCTGGGAAGGCACCATAGGGCTCAGTTACAATTATTATTCATTAAACAAAATATATCTGTTCATGTGGGTAGGGAGAAGATTCTCCTTCTGGGAAGGTAAGCTGATCTGTGTATTGTAATGTATAAAACAGGCAGAGGGCTTCCCTGGTGGCGCAGTGGGTAAGAGTCTGCCTGCCGATGCAGGGGACGTGGGTTCGTGCCCCGGTCCGGGAAGATCCCACATGCCATGGAGCGGCTGGGCCCGTGAGCCATGGCCGCTGGGCCTGCGCGCCCAGAGCCTGTGCTCCGCAACGGGAGAGGCCACAACAGTGAGAGGCCCGCATACCGCAAAAAAAAACAAAAAAAAAAACCAGGCAGAATAGTGCTACGTCTCTGAGAAGAAAGCATGCCAGAAACACTCCTTTCCAGCTACATGCTGAACTTAGGCTCCTCTGACCTCTGAGTACACCACTGGCACTGTGTGATTGGTTTGGGATCTGTGTGCTTGTTTGTTTTCATGGGAAATGGGTTCATAACTTCCATTAAATTCTCAAAGGTGTCTGAAACCCCACAAAAACTGACCACTGTTTTATATGTGGTCTCTGCTCAGTCTCATCAACACACATAGCTTCATTTGTTACCTACCTAATGATTCTCTCAAGTATATATTCCCAAACCATTTACTCTTCAGAAATAAAATTTGTAGATAATATAACCATTCTACAAACACAAAACTAAGCTTAGTAACTCTAAAGTAAAGGCAATATCTTTAAATGATTTATGATAAAAATTGTATGCATTTCATGCTGGAGAGGGTGTGGAGAAAAGGGAACCCTCTTGCACTGTTGGTGGGAATGTAAACTGATACAGCCACTATGGAGAACAGTATGGAGGTTCCTTAAAAAACTAAAAATAGAATTACCATATGACCCAGCAATCCCACTACTGGGCATATACCCAGAGAAAACCATAATTCGAAAAGACACATGTACCCCAATGTTCATTGAAGCACTATTTACAATAGCCAGGTCATGGAAGCAACCTAAATGCCCATCGACAGACGAATGGATAAAGAAGATGTGGTACATATATACAATGGAATATTACTCAGCCATAAAAAGGAACGAAATTGAGTCATTTGTTGAGACGTGGATGGATCTAGAGACTGTCATACAGAGTGAAGTAAGTCAGAAAGAGAAAAACAAATATCATATATTAACGCATATATGTGGAACCTAGAAAAATGGTGCAGATGAACCGGTTTGCAGGGCAGAAATAGAGACACAGATGTAGAGAACAAACGTACGGACACCAAGGGGGGAAAGCGGCAGGGGGGTGGGGGGGTGGTGTGATGAATTGGGAGATTGGGATTGACATGTATACACTGATGTGTATTAAATTGATGACGAATAAGAAAAATAAATTGTATGCATTTCAACCACAAATGCTTGCCCGCGACTACATGGGAGGACATAGTGAAGTGGTCAAGGACTAATGCCAAAGTGCCGTGGACGTGACAGCTACACATAAAGCTGAGCATTTGTTTATTACTGGCAGCTCAAATACCACAAGAAGCATCGCCACTGGTGACAAGATTTTCCAAAATGGAGACAAGTCTTGGTAAAGCTCTAGACAAAACAAAGTTCCTTGATTTATAAGGAAGTTTCATTCCTGAAAAATCTAGTGTACAAAATCCATACAAAACAAACAAAACCACAACCACCACCATCACCACAACAAATTTGGGGTTCTATACAAAAAGAGGAGTTAGGTTCTCAGCTCAGACCATTATAAACAGATGTACTGCCCATGTGAATCCTCCTGAATCCTCCTGAATACGGAAGAGTTCTTCATTGTGTGCGAGTGTCCCTCTCATTTCAGGATGCCCAGCATCCTTGATTCTTGCCCACTAAATAAATACCAGTTGCACATCCCCTCCCATCATTTTGACAACCAAACCCCCCACACACAAAGTCCAGAATGCCCCCAGGGAGGTGGTGTCACCTCCACTGAGAACCACTGACCTACCGGCTACAGTTGAGACCCTTGAGCTTTGCACACAGGTCCTTCCTGATCTGGCTTCTGCCTCCCTCTCCATCCCCACCATTCATGCACCCTCCATCCTGCATTTCAGACTGCAAGAAGTTCCCTGACCTGGTGGGCCTTTCCTTGCACATTTGGGGTTCCCTTTGCCTGGGAACGCCCTTTCCTAGTCAAACTTGTCATCCCCTCTTCTCCAAAGCCTCTCAGAATGTGTTTGGTACTCCCTCATGTCTCCCACTTTGCTTGCTTACCTCTCTACAACCCTCAGCTCATTTCTTCCCAGCTCCACGTCCAGACTGAGAGCAGGAGCCAGGTTTCCTGTGTCTTTATAGTCTGGGGTGGCCCGCCCTGGGGGTTCAGCTCATGTTGGTTGTTGGGTGACATCGATGTGCTGAGAGGACCCTGGCCTTGTCTCAGTTCCAGGCTCTGTTCTGCTTCCAGGTCTCCCACATGGTGTTCCTTCTTCCTAGAATGTGCTCCTTGTTCCCTCATCTCCTACCTCAGCCCAACTAAATCCTACTCTCCTTCATGTCTCTTGTTAAATGCCGCTTATCCAGGGCTGCTTTCCTTGACCCCTCAAGTGGCTCACCAATTATATTATTTGCCCTCACAGTGCCCTGCACTTCTCTTAACACTACACAGATGATCACCAGGTTCCTTTGCAAGGACCAGGCCAGAATCCTCCTTTTTATTGGATCCTGTAAGCCAGAGGTTCTTCCATCACCACTAAATGACTAATAATGACTTCTTAGAGAATGAGGTTCTCAAGCTCAATTTATCTTGATTTGGAAAAGCAAGGAAATATGACCGTCTTTTTAAAAAATATTTATTTATTTATTTTATTTATTTTGGCTGCCCCAGGTCTTAGTTGCGGCACGTGGGATCTTCGTTGTGTCATGTGGGATTTTTAGCTGGGGCATGCGGGATCTTTCAGTTGCGACATGCAGGCTCTTAGTTGCGGCATGCGAGCTCTAGTTCCCCAGCCAGGGATTGAACCTGGGCCCCCTGCATTGGGAGCACAGGGTCTTACCCACTGGACCACCAGGGAAGTCCCAGAAACATGACCTTCTTGCTGGTACATTTCTTGGTCTGAAACTAGTGTATAATAGAGGACCTATATAGAAGTTTAATCAATAAAAAGTCAGTCACAGGGTCAAGTAGACTTTTTTATATGACCCAGAAAAGAATACAGGCACTCAGATAACCAACATGTGCATGTGACCCTGCAGAAATCTCAGTGCTAATGAAAACATTAGCATATAGAAGGGAAATGGACTGCATAAAACTGGATAAATAGAGGGGTAAGCACTTTATTGTGGAAAAAATGATTAAAATTATATTTGGAGATATATAAGTTTTTATTCTATTAAGTGAAGAAAGAAATTCTGCCACTCTATCCTCAAGACTTCTCCACCTGGGGGGGGGGCGGGAAAGGGGGACTCTGATTTACCTGCCTAAAGGGTCAGCCATCTCCATTCCTCAAACTTGGAGGCTGCTTGTTTTGTGTGCCTCGTGTGTGATCCTTGGAACTAGTCTAGGAGTTTGAACTTTCTTTGAATTTTTGTCTCTATTATTCTTTTTTCAAAAATACTTTAAATTGGTTTGCCATTCAGTGTTCAGTTCCATATATGCCAATTGTTCTGCAATTCCAGAAGAAAGTTCACATCCTAAGTGATAGAAAAAAAATGTGTTAATTCTAAAAACTCTTTAGCAGCCTACAGTCAGTTGCTATTAATAGTTCTTTCTTATTATATTAAAAAAAAGAATGCCTCTTTAAAACAAAGCAGCATGCCTCACTAATAATATCCCTGGGTTTTATCTTCCTGCATACTTCATGTCAAAAAGCCCAGGCAAGCTTTTTCTGAGCTTTTAATCTCAATGTAATTCATGCTTTTTTCTTATTTTCATTGCTGTTGTTAAAATAAAATTTAAATGTATATACAAAGTGAGGAATACTCACTATGCATAAAGTTAGATATAAGTTCTTGCTTATTAATCTAAAATAGAAAATGCTTTCATTATACATATATCAATTAGCCATCCCAAAATATTTACACATGGGATACATGCAAATAATCACTAATAATGCATATATATGCTTTAGAAGATGACTTTCCTGAATAATCTGGAAGTGTTTCAATTTATAGATTAGGAAGCTAACATACTTTGGAGCTGAGTTAAACGAAATAATTTAAAAAATCAATTATTCCCCATACATAGAAATAAAACATGACTTACAAATGTATAGTCAACTTACATGTGAATATTTGTAAACCGTGAGTGATTTTAGAAAGAATAGATTCTATTTATGGATTAACTAACACCACTCTAATGGCTGATATTTATATTTTTAAATGGAATTTTGCAATAAAGAAAAATTATGAGAAATAAGATTGTGGAGAATAACAGAAGAATCCCAGAAAGAATTCCCTATGAATTCCTATTTACATGGTATATGTATACTAATTAACTTAAAAAAAAAAAACTAAACTAACTAACTACTTTGTCTAAAGAGTTATTTTCATGATTAACTGTTGCTAACAGATGATTTTTTTAAGTCATCTGTAGGTCATTTGACTTAATACATATTATTAATTTCCTAAAGGAAACAAGGAAAAGGAGAAGCAATTCTCAATATGTTGTTAAGCGCAAAAGAACAAGAAGCAAAGAAATCAGGAAAAGTGAGAATATTATTTCTACAAGTACAGTAAATGAGGAAAAAGACTGATGGAAGCAATTTTCACATATTGAGATATGGGGAAGTCATTTTGGCTTATACATGATTTGGCTTAAACTTTATGCTAACTAGAACAGCCAGTTTTGTAGTCTATTAAACATGCATTCTGCATCTGCCTTAACCATGAAAGAAAAGAATGCTTTTAAAAATAAAAATGAAGTAACTGTGGTCCAGGTATCCAATGTGGAGCCAGATGGCTATTGTGCATGTGATTTCAGGCACATTCCTGCATCACCGAGAACTTCTAGTTCCCTCATGTCTCCCTCGTTCTTGATCTCCAGTGGGAGGTGGAGATGATAACTGGCAAGCTTGGGACATGGGTCATCTTTGGATAAGGGTCTCTGAGTCAATAAATGCTTCCTTTAGCTTGTTTGGTAAGGTCAGTTGATGTCCTTCCTATACCAGTTGACATCACAAAAGGTTGACAGCCTCCAGTTATGGCTGTGGGAAACTTTTTGTCAGTCTCTACCCCTCCGGGGCAACGCTGCATCCCTCAGGGAGGGTCAGCACTTTGATAGACATCCTGTGTGGTTTTAATATTTTATAATATAATTTTATATATTATTATTACCGGAAGAATGGCCCGGGGAGCTCAGATTCCGACATAAATGTGGTTACCTCCTGCTCTTGCTCAGCCCAGGCTCTGGGAAAGGTGGTGGGACATGGTGGGGAGGTAGGAGGAAGGGAACGTGACAAGCCACCCTATCTAGGGAAATGGAGAGGCGAAAATGGGTTCCCATACCTTCATTATTCTCTCTCGCGCCTCTCCATTTCCTACCCAATCTCCCCTAAGTAAGGGAGCCAATGAATCTGAGGATTTTTGAAGCACTGCCACTGTTCTAGAAGCTGCCGGCCGGTAATATTTAAGCTGGAGTCGGTTTCTGCCACCAGGTGGCGCCAAACTGAGGTTAGGACTAGGTTGGATTTGGGTCTCGAAACTGGACCTCAGCTCCAGATGGCATCACTTTATTAACCTCACAGTAAAGGAAACTCACATCTTGGGCTGCTGAATTTTTTAGACTCTACTTATCATACTAAGGTGGAATTTTACTGAATGTGTTTGTATGTATATTATTTATCATTTTTTAGAAACAGAAATGTGATAATGTTGTGTATATTGCTTTGCATCTTATTTTTCTCCCCACAAATATGTCTTGGATAGCTTTCCATAATGTAAATCAATTGTTTTTAATGGTTGAATTGTATCACATTACGTAAATGTAGCATCATTTACTTGACTCATCTAACAACAAAATTTTTTTCTACCTTTGTGACTGTTTTTGCTGTTATTACAAATAATGTAATGAGAATTCTTAAATATGTCTTTGTGACATTTGAAAGTATAGCTGTAGGACAAATTCTTAGAAGTGGGTTAGAGATACTCAATGGAGAGAACAGGACTCACTAACATAGAGATGAGATTTGAAGCCATAGGAGTTGACAAGGGAGTGGGGTGTCTCCAGTCAGAGCCTCCAGGAGCATCATGTGTAAAGCACAGGAAAGGAAGACACAAAGGTAAGGGACAGGGAACTGGTTTCCTAAGAGAAACAAAATCAAGGAGCTAGAGGTAGGATGGTGAAGACATTGCTCAATGATATAGATTCAAAATTTAGGTAAAAAAAAGGTCTTCATATTATGTTGTTAATTCCAGGGCTGTCTAAGGGGTGCAAAATTTTTCTGTTTACAAATTCTAACTGTAGAGGGCATGTATACATACATAGTTATAGCTCTGGATGCCAAGAGATATTTATAAATTGAGAGGCAGATGGCTGGGATATCAGATGCTGAACGATTGAATCCTAGTCTCTACCAAATACTGGTCCCTGCATGGTCCCAGGAGGAAATAACAGATACTGTGAGGTGAGTTCCAAGCCCCAGAGAAGAACTCCAGTTAGGCTGAACCATATGGAGGACTCCTTTTAAATGCTGTATCTTAACTTTTTTCAAATTTAAATACTTTCTCTTTATTCTTTTATAAACGTAATATATGATTGGGGGAAGGGGAAAATGTTAAGCAGAAAGTGAAAGTTCCCCCCCTAACTCTAGGCCTCAGGGATAGACATATAACCAACTTGGTTTATATCTTCCAGGCATCTCTTTTAATAACTAGTGTAATGCCATTGGAGGGGTGCGTGTGTTTTATTTAACCAGTCCTATGCTGATGAGCATTTAGACTGCTATCAATTTTTCTCTGTTTCATATAACTCTACAGAAAATATCTTTGTTCATAGATCATCGTGCCCTTAATGGGTTATTTCCTTAGAAGGAATGCCTAGAAGTGAAATTTTTAGACCATGAGTCTGCAAATTTTATATTTGGTTGCATATTGCCAAATTACCTTTCAAAAAGGTCACACAGACTCTGCACTCAACAGTAGTATAGCAATGTTGGTTTCCCTATGCTCTACTTGCAAGATTGAAGATTCATTTTTATGTATAGATTAGATATTTTCTTTTTATGTGGAATGTCCATTCACACGTTGCTGAGCCATTGTTCCAGTTATCTATTGTTGTTTAACAGACTACCCCAAATAAAACAACCACTGTTTTATTATATGTCATGATTTTGTGGGTTAGGAATATGGACAGGACTCAGTCAGGTGACTCTTCTCTCTACATGACGTTGAGTGGGGTCACTTGATGGTATGGAGCCATGCCTGGGATGGTCTGGAGGGTCCAAGATGGCTTCATTCATTGTTGGTGTCTTAGTGGGGATAGCTAGAAGGGTGTACCCAGCCAGACCCTGGTTCTTCTCCATGTAGTTCTCAGAGCCTTTCTATGTGGACTCCCCAGTAGGAAAGTCCATCTTCTTACAGGTGGTTCAGGTATCCAAGAAACCAAAATGAAAGCTGCCAGTCCTCACAAAGCCTAGACACATAACTGTCATAGTGTCACATCCACCATTCTAAACTGGTCAGTGTGGCCAGGTTGTCCCAGATTCAAGGGGAGGCCCAATAGACCCTACCTCTCATTGGGAGGAGTTTCAAAGAATTTGTGGTCATCTTTAGTCTGTCTCAAATGCTAATATTAGTATATTCCCATTTCTTGGGGAAATTTTACTTGGACATGGTGAAAAGTCCCTAAAAATGTTCTTTAATTTCATTTGTAAGTATTTTACCCAAGGTTTTTGCATCCATATTGATATATAAGATTGGTTGTTGTTTTAGAGCTGTTGTTTTAAGTTTTGGTATCAAGGTAATTTGGTACCAAGGTAATTTTTTAAAATAATTAATTAGGTAGTTTTCCATATTTTTATCTTTGAAGGAGTTTACAAAGGATGAGAATCATGTGATTTCTGAACATTTGAAAGGCTTACTTACGAAGCTCTCTGGGCCAGGAGGTTTCATTGGAAAGAATTCTCTGATCATTTTTTAATTTTGTTATTGGCATGCAGATTGGATAACTGAGTTAGTTATGGTCATTTAATGTTTTTTTCATACTTAAGTCTGAAGTGCATTGTGGCTTTGTATGTGAACTTGGAAAATACTTTGTAATATTAAGGAAGGGAACAAAGTGCTCAAGAAATGTGAGAAGGTAGTACCTTCTGGTATATTGCAGGTACAAGAAGCTAATTTTAGCCCTCATTTTTTTTCATAAAATTCAAGGGGATACAGACTCCTTGAAATTAAAAAAAACATGAAAGGAGAATTTATAAGATACTGAGATGAGACCTGAGCTTGAGAAGCAGGTAGAACAAGAAGCCAAGTTAGGGCTCTTAGGAGCATCCTTACTCCTGGCAACAGGGGGGACAAAAACATATTAGTTGCTGAATATGTGAAGGATGAATCAGTGAATAAATGATTAGGAATATCAGCGTGGTTTGGTCTCATGGAAACTGTAGGATCATGAGTGGCCATCAGAGGCCTTGGGAATATACTCTGCCTGCTGCTTTTGTTGCATGCTTGGCTCACTCTCCCCCACATCCCCTGGAGCTGTCACATGTTTATTCTCCAGGCAGAAGTCCAGCATGACTGACTCTTGGTTTTTCTCCTCCCATTGCCTGCTGCCGCTCTCCTGGTTCACCTTCTCCCATCCCTGAGTGTGGCACAGGCTATGGCTGTTTTTAACCACTTAATATCCCCAGCCATGAATCAGATGTGTCCTCGAATTCTAGATTTTCTCAGCCTACACAACAAGTGAAAAACACGCTTAGACGCACGGAAGGCTGCATCTAGCTGGAGGAAAACTGCTGAACTGATGGTAGGAGCAAGATTTATTTAAGAGTATATTTCAAGAGGCCTGAGTGTGGTTATCAGAAAACAAAAGACCTCATCTGAGGTAAAGTTATCAAATTAGAAGGCAGCTGTGCTATGAGGATGGACACGTGAGAAGTAAAAAATCACGAACCTAAGATCTGAGCCCTTTGCAAGCTGAGAACAAGTATTTTCTTCTCTGGTACCTCCAGTACCTACACTGTCCCTGGTCCAGCCTGGCCTTGCTCAGTTAGCCTATTGTGCCTGCCAGTTAAGGATATATATGCTGCTTCCACTGGCGTTTTAAAATTGTACAATTCAATAATTCTTAGTAAATTTACAGAGTTGTATAACCATTACCACAATCAAAATTTTAGAACATTTCCATCACCACACACACGCACACACACACACATACACACACACACACACCCTCATGCTTATTTGCAGTCAGAATTCTCCCACCCCACCCCACCCTACCCCTACTCCCATTCCTAACCCCAGCCCTAGGCAACCACTAATCTACTTCCTGTCCTTATAGATTAGCCTATTCTGGGTATTTCATATAAATGAAATTATACAATATGTGGTGTTTTGTATCTGGCCTCTTTCATTTAACACAACGTTTTTGAGATTCATCCATGTTGGAACATATATCAGTACTGGGTTACTTTTTATTGCTGGAATAGTACTGCACTGCATAGATGTACCACATTCTATTTATCCATTTGCCAGTTCTGGACATTTGGGTTGTTTCTACTTTTTGGATATTCCTATCCATGTTAATGTTCCTATAAACATTCACATACAAATCTTTGTGGGACATGATGTTTCATTTCTCTTGGGCAGATAACTAGGATTGGAATTGTTGGGTCATACAATACCTCTATGTTTAACATTTTAAGAAACTGCCAGATGTTTTACACAGTGGCTACACCATTTTACATTCCCAACAGCAGAGTGCAAGAGTTATAGTTTCTCTACATTCTCAGCAACACTTGTTAGTATCTATCTTTTCACTATTGGCTTTGTAAATATTGTGTGGAACCCCATACCACCTTCCTAAATCCTTACGTGGAAGCTGCAGTCCTGAACCATATTTTACCCTTTGTAGGCACTTAGGACCTATGTATACCTTCCAGCTGTTGTATTCAACTCTAGAAACTTTAGTACATTTGTAAAAACATCAAACTACTTAAAGCTCATTGTGTATGTGAATCAGAGACTGTTAATTATACGCCAATATTCAGTCTTCCCTTTTTACATAGAAATAGAATTATTGGGTGGATACATCCAAAAAGTACATTTCCAATCCTCCTTTGCAGCTAGATGTAGCTACATAACTAAGTTCAGGTGAATGCGTTGTGAGCCAAAATGTTATGTGCTCTTAGAAAAAAGTAGTGAACCCACTTTTACCCTTTTCCACATCTTTCCTGGAAAGTGGAAATGATGGTAAAGGCTGGAGTTGCCCTCTTGGACCAAAGATGGACACCATCTGCTGAAGTGGGCAGGGCATCAAAATAGAAGCCTTGGTCTCTGATGATTGCAGGGCCACCATACCAGCCCAGATTGCTTAGCTGAACTTTAACAAGAGAGGTAAATGTCTTGTTTAACCCAGGGCTATTTTGAGGCTCTCTCTTACAACAGCTAAAATGTGAAGTTACTAACATCTAGAAAGTCCATATAGAAACATGGCTACAATATGAGAACTTCCACTGATGAATATGATCACACAAAGAAAGTCAAGGTAATGTATTAAAAAGAGCACTGGCCTCAAAGTAAGGTTACTAGAGGTTTATTAGTATTGACTTTACCTCTAGTCAGCTTTGTGACCCCAGGGAGGTCTCTGTATTTCTTTGAGTGTTCATCCATAAAACCAGGTGTTGGTTTTATACAGTTAAAAATAAATTTTTAAAACTTGAAAATGGGGCTTCCCTGGTGGTGCAGTGGTTGGGAGTCTGCCTGCCGATGCAGGGGACACGGGTTCGTGCCCCGGTCTGGGAAGATCCCACATGCTGCGGAGTGGCTGGGCCTGTGAGCCATGGCCACTGAGCCTGTGCGTCCGAAGCCTGTGCTCCGCAGTGGGAGAGGCCACAGCAGTGAGAAGCCCGCGTACCGCAAAAAAATAAAACAAAAAACTTGAAAGTAAAGAGCATATGGTTTCAGAAGTACTTCACTATATTTGTGTTCATTGCTAAAGCAACTCAATAGAAATTTAACATGTATAATCTTGAACCTTTGGTTCCAGACTTCTCTAATAAAATAGTATGATGACAATCATGTTCAGTGGCTGTGTCATTTACACAGGGCTAAGAATTCCCTGTAGATTAGCTTTTTTTGAATCTTCCCAATGGGTGCCATTATTACCCCCATTTCACAGATAAAGAACCTGATGAGGGTAAGTACCTAGCTCTGTCATGCAGTTAGTTAGTGGTGTAGAGAACTCCCTGGTGGTCCAGTGGTTAAGAATCTGCCTTCCAATGGAGGGGACGTGGGTTTGATCCCTGGTCAGGGAACTAAGATCCCACATGCTGCGGGGAAACTAAGCCCGCACATTCTAGAGTGCTCCCTTGAACCACAACTAGAGAGCCCATGTGCTGCAACTACTAAGCTCGTGCACCACAACTAGAGAGAAGCCCACATGCCACAAGGAAGACCCAATGCAGCCAAATAAATAAATAAAAGGAAAAAACCTACTGGTGGAGACAGGAGCTCAATCACTGCCACCCTGCCCCCATAACTATACGTAACTAGTCATTGTGAAGCATATGAGGAAATCAGTGGTATTTATTGGCCATTGGCTCACATAGTCTCTTTAGTCACTGTGACTAGGAGGCATTCGTACACTTTAAAATGAATAGACAGCTCTTGCCATTGTGCTCACTCGGTTAAGGTGACATGTGGAGCAGTCATTGTGAATCATCTAAGGAACACAGGGAGACTTGAGCTAATGGTGAAGCACATCTGCCAAATGCTGAAAACAGGATAAGCAGCTCTCAAGAACCGGTGACCTGCAACACTGGGCAGCATGGTCACTGGACTCCAAGGACCAAGCCTCCTGGGTCTGTCTGGCAGCTGTGATTCAGGGAGGTCAAGTCCCAATATGTGCTGTTTGCTGCCTGATGCACTTCGTAGAGGCACATCAGAGAAACTAAGCCTGATGGATTCCGAACACTGGTTGGTTTTTTGAGTTTTTTTTTTCTGGCAACAAAATTAAAGCTGCACCTAAGGATTTATCCACCCTTTTGCTTATCTCTATGTGAACTGTGCAGTGAAATCCCTGTACAGAGCACTGACTATCTCCCAGGGTGTTGCTTAAAATGTGGCTGAGCACAAATGGAAAACATCAAGTCTTGTTGAAGTAAGCACACAGAATTAATCTCTTAAAGTGATGAAAGACTTAGTTTCACTCTGTAAGATAAAGAAATGAAAAGTATGGTAAAGTCAGAGGTGCTCAGCTCATCTGCTTTTAGAAGGAGACATCTTGGGAAAAGATACTGTGTACTTGGGACACATTTTAATGCCACTCTGATACCTTATGTGATTGTGAAAATGCTTTGAATTTCTTTTTTAAATGTATTTAATATATGAGGCTTTTAACCTGCCCCTATTCACCTTCAGTGCTTTTTAACATTGGGAAAGGTAAAAGCAATGTGTCCTGGCTTTTTTCTTAGCTTTTAAGTATAATAAGTATATTATTTAAGTAAATATGATATTAGGAACCTTCTCACTATTTAAAGCCAATACAAAATAAGGCTCTCTGCTTTCCACCCCATCCTTAATTTTATTTTTACCTTGACTCTGTATTTCATGCTTTGTTTTTTTTCTAAGTTTGGTTCATGAACCATCCACTTGGAATCACCAGTAGTGCTTGATGCAAAGTTGTTCTGAAACTTTGGGGTAAAGGAAATAAGATCAGAGAACATTTCTCCCTCAGTACCTAATGAAATGAACAAAAATATTGTTTTTCAAAAGGCCAAAAATTCATCAGCAGCAATCAAAATTGAAAAAGGATAAAACTTCATGTAATAAAGTTTGAAAAGTAGCTCTTAACCTTGCTTACCATGCCCGCTCCTCAGAAAGAGAACTGAGAGAGGGGAGTCAACAAAATTCTGATACTCTGAATTCACCTTGATTTGAAGAGAAGTGGCCAGAGGGTGAGTTACTGTGGAAACTCTGAGCATAGGAGCCACTCTCTGCACCATCGCAAATCCTGGCTGAGGAAAGAGGGGTTGACAGGGCCTGCCAGTTTTCCAAGGTCATTGCTGAGTTGGAGGAGCCAACCAGAGTCCATGGATTAGGAGATTCCTGTCCCTCACTGGGAAGACCGGCCCTGGTAAAGGACATTCGCTGGGACTTAGAAGAGAGAATGCAGTCCAGGATCCCAGCAAGGGCTGCAAGCAGGTCCAGAGGAGCTCTTCTCCCCCTCTCAAGTCTCCTGCTGCAGGAAAGTAAATAGAAAATCACATCCAGCCCCCAAGTTGCTATCCACTGGGCTGATAGTTTCCGGGGAAGGTACAAAGAAGGTCAGGGAGAAGTACAGTAGGTCAGACAGACTGGAGAGTATACAGAACTGCCCAACTGTAGCTTGAGCAAAATGAAAATAAATGGCATGTCCAAAAAAAAAGTCATGTCAACCTTGTAAATGTGCCAGAGAGAGAGACAGAACCAGACACAAAGGAAACAGCCTGGAAGAAAACAAACCCCAAAAACCAGAATAAAACTCCCCCAGATTGTCTTGTACTAAAGAAAAACTTTAAAATATGCTATCAATAAATAAGAACTCAAAGACAAAATGCTGAAACAACAGAAAGAGATGAAAGAGACTTGCAAGGCTGAGGAAACCGATCAGAATCAAAATAATACTATTACAGATCTAACAAATAAATTAGAAATCAAAGAACAGTCTAGACACAACTGAAGAGTTACTGGCATTGAAGAATGACTTAAAATAATCACTATGAACACAGCAGAAAACTACAAAGAAATTAAAACAATTAGAGACAAAATAAGATGTTCAGGTCGAGATGATACAAAATATAGATAATTATTGTCCCTGAAATAGCATACTCAACAATAGAAGATAAAAATTATTCAGAAATACAATGAAGGAAAATTTCCCTGAAATGAAAGAATGAAATCTCCTATTGAAATGGTGGTAAACCATATACCCAGAGATTATTTGATGTAAAACAATAGACATTGATTAAGATATTTAACTTTATGGATAAAGAAAGTTTTCCTGAGGCATTCAAGCAGAAAAGGCTATCTACCTACAATGGGGAAAGGTCAGGCTGTCCCCCTACTTTTCCACAAAAGACAGGTGAGCAGTACCTACAATTTCTGCCAGAAAGAATGTAAGACCCAATGATATTATACCAAGCCAAGCTGTCTTTCGAGTTGCAAGGCAAAAGGCAGACATTTCTAAACACAAAAGAAAATAAAGTGGGGGGGGGTGAAGAAAACAGAAGGAAGGAAAGAAGGAAACAAGGAAAATAGAGCCCATTTTAAACACACGTGTGCGCACACACACACACACACACTTCTTTGACAATAAAATCAAGCCAATCAAGAGATAAGGTTAAAGCACCTAATTTTTCTATCAACTTTTTTTTCTGAGATTGTCAAGGATGAGATTTTCAAATTTCAAAGGAAGCCTCACCTACTTCAGGGCATCAGGAAGGAGGAGGATTGAAATGTTGGGGATAAGGGAGTGGAAAATAGGTAAAAAGGAACAAAAGCATAAGAGCCAATCTTTAAGTTGGCAGTATTGCCAAGGGTTAACCCTCCCTGTGCTTCATAGCCTCATTGGTAACATGAAAATAATAATCTCTGCTTCACAGGGCTGTTGGGAGGAGTAAAAGAGAAAAAGTTTGTAAAGACCAGACCACAGAACCACATATATTCTAACTGCTCAGTAATTGTAATCTCTTTTCCACCCCCATCCCTTTCTCAGAGTCCTAAACAGGTGTTTGCTTTGTTTTGTTTGTTCACTCAGCCTCACTTTATATTATGCCACTGTAGTTTTCCAGGTTGAGTAATTTATGGCTTAACACTAAGTATTTTCTAACAAACTCTTCATAAAGCAGCATGGCGAAAATCATGTGGCATTAGAACTACGTTTCAGTCCTGGGTTGCCTCTCTCATACACATAATGAGAAAATCTGAAGGAGAAGAAATAAAGGAACAGAAGCAATATTTGAAACAATAATGACTGAGGATTTCCCCAAATTAATGTCAGACAGAAAACCACACAGATCCAGGAAACTCAAAACATCATATAGGATAACCTCCCCCGTCCGCCTACAAACCATCTAAGCATATCTTATTCAAACTGCAGCAAATCAATCTAGAGGGAAAAAACACCTTACCTATAGAGGAGCAAAGATAAGAACTACATCCAACTTCTCCTCAGAAACCAGGCAATCAAAAGGAAAGGAGCGAAATATTTAGTGTTGTGAGAGAGAGAGAAAAAACAAAAAAAACAAACAGCAACCTAGAAATCTGTATCCTGTGAAAGTATCCTTTAAAAATGGAGAAATACTTTCTTAAATGAATAAAAATTGAGGGAATTTATTGCAAGTAGACTTGCCTTGCAAGAAATATTAGAAAAAGCTCTTCAGAGAGAAGCAAAATGATATAGGTCAGAAACTGGGATCTACATAAAGAAAGAAAGAGCATTAAAGAAGGAATAAGTGAAGGTAAAATAAAAACTTTCATTTTGTATTCTTAATTTATCTAACAGATAACAGTTTGTTTGAGAAAATAATAGCAGTGTATTTGATGATTATAATTTATGCATAAGTGAAATGAATAACAGCAATCATACAAGAGATGGGAGGGAGGATTTGGGAATATTGTGCTATTATAAGGTACTTGCACTACCCGTGAAGGGATATGGTGCTATTTGAAAGTACACTTGGATTAGTTGTCAATGTATATTACAAACTCTAGGGCAACTACTAAAAAAAAAAACAATAAAAAAGAAGTAAAATTGATATCAATTATAATTGATATAATTATTAAGACAGGAGAGAAATTTGAATAATATAAAATGCTGAAATAAAACCACAAAAGAGGGACTTCCCTGGTGGCACAGTGGTTAAGAATATGCCTGCCAATGCAAGGGACATGGGTTCAATCCCTTGTCCAGGAAGATCCCATATGCCATGGAGCAACTAAGCCTGTGTGCCACAACTACTGAGCCTGCGCTCTAGAGCCCACAAGCCACACCCACTGAGCCCGTGCGCCACAACTACTGAAGCCCGTGAGCCTAGAGCCCATGCTCCACAACGAGAAGCCACTGCAATGAGAAGCCTGAGCACCAAAATGAAGAGTATATCCCCCGCTCACTGCAACTAGAGAAAGCCCACAAGCAACAACAAAGAAACAATGCAGCCAAAAATAAAATAAATAAATTTATTTTTAAAAAACAACACAAAAGACAGAAAAAGAGTGGAAGACAAAAATAGGAAATAATAATAAGGTCAGTAAATAGAAAATAGGAACAAGTATGTCAGATATTAATCCAACTGTATCAATAATCACTTTAAAATGTCAATGGTCTAAGTATACCTGTTAAAAGGTAAAGATTAGTAGAGTGGATCAAAAAAAAAATACCCAACTATATGTTGTTGAAAAGAAATCTACTTTATTATTTTTTTGACCACCTGAATTTTTATTTTTTATTTTTTTATTGAAGTATAGTAGATGTGCAATATTATATAAATTATAAGTGTACAAATATAGTGATTCACAATTTTTAAAGGTTATACTCCATTTATAGTTGTTATAAAATGTTGGCTATAGTCCTTGTGTTGTATAATATATTCTTGTTGCTTATTTTATACATAATAGTTTATACCTCATAATCCCCTACTCTTATATTGCCCCTCCCCTTTCCCTCTCCCCACTGGAAACCACTAGCTCATTCTCTATATCTGCTCCTTTTTAGTTATATGCACTAGTTTGTTGTATTTTTTTAGATTCCACGTATAAGTGGTATCATACAGTATTCGTCTTTCTCTGACTTATTTCACTTAGCATAATACCCTCCAAGTCCATCCATGTTGTTTCAAATGGCAAAATTTCATTCTTTTTTTATGGCTGAGTAGTATTCTTTGTATGTATGTGTATGTGTGTGTGTGTGTGTGTGTGTGTATACACACACAAATGTATATATGTATATATACCACATCTTCTTTATCCATTCATCTGTTGATGGACACTTAGGTTGTTTCCATACCTTGGCAATTGTAAATATGATGCTACAAACACTGGGGTGCATGTATCATTTTGAATTAGTATTTTCGTTTCTTTTCTGGATATATACCCAGGAGTGGAGATGCTGGGACGTATGGTAGTTCTATTTTTAGTTTTCTGAGAAAACTCCATACTGTTGTCCACAGTGGCTGCATCAATTGATATTCCCACCAACAGTGTATGAGGGTACCCTTTTCTCCACATTGTTGCCAACATTTGTTATTTGTGTCCTTTTTGATGATAGCCATTCTGACAAGCATGAGGTGATATCTCACTGTGGTTTTGATTTGCATTTCCCTGATGATTAGCTGTGTTGGGTGTCTTTTCATGTGCCTGTTGGCCATCTGCATGTCCTCTTTGGAAAAATGTCTATTCAGGTTTTCTGCCCATTTTTTAAGCGAATTGTTTTGTTTTGTTTGATGTTGAGTTGTATGAGCTGTTTATATTTTTTGGATATTAATCCCTTATCAGTCATATCATTTGCAAATATTTTCTCCCATTAAGTAAATTGTCTTTTCATTTTGTTGATGGTTTCCTTTAATGTGCAAAAGATTTTAAGTTTAATTAGGTCCCATTTGTTTATTTTTGCTTTGGGAGACTTTTCCAAAAAATATTGCTACGATTTAGGTCAAAGAGTGTTCTGCCTATGTATTCTTCTAGGAGTTTTATGGTTTCCAGTCTTACATTTAGGTCTTTAATCCATTTTGAGTTGATTTTTGTATATGGTGTTAGGTAATGTTCTAATTTCATTCCTTTACATATAGCTGTCCAGTGTTCCCAGCACCATCTATCAAAGAGACTGTCATTTCTCCATTGTATATTCTTGCCTCCTTTGTCATAGATTAATTGACTATAAGTGCATTGGTCTGTTTCTGGACTCTCCATTGATCTGTATGTGGCTGTTTTTGTGCCATTACCATACTCTTTTGATGACTGTAGCTTTGTATTATAGTCTGAAGTCAGGGAGTGTGATTTCCCCAGCTCTGTTCTTCTTTCTCAAGATTGTTTTGGCTATCTGTGGTCTTTTGTGTTTCTGTACAAATTTTTAAATTATTTGCTCTAGTTTTGTGAAAAATGTCACTGATAGTTTGACAGGGATTGCATTGTATCTATAGATTGCCTTGGGTAGTATGGTGATTTTTTTTTTTTAAAGAAGATGTTGGGAGTAGGAGTTTATTAATCAATTAATTAATTTTTGCTGCATTGGGTCTTCGTTTCTGCGCGAGGGCCCCCTCCAGCTGCAGCAAGCCAGGGCCACCCCTCATCGTGGCATGCGGGCCCCTCACTGTCGCGCCCCCCCCCGCTGCGAAGCCCAGGCTCCAGATGCGCAGGCCCAGTAGCTGTGGCTCATGGGCTCAGCCACTCTGAGGCATGCGGGATCCTCCCAGACCAGGACCTGAACCTGCGTCCCCCGCATTAGCAGGCAGACTCTCAACCACTGCGCCACCAGGGAAGCCCTGTATGGTCATTTAAACAATATTAATTCTTCCAATCCAAGAACACGGTATATCTTTCCATCTGTTTGTGCCATCTTCAGCTTCTTTTACCAGAGTCTTATAGTTTTCCTAGTACAGGAAACAGGTCTTTTACCTGTTTAGGTAGGTTTATTCCTAGGTATTTTATTCTTTTTGATGCTATGGTAAATGGGATTGTTTCCTTAATCTCTCTTTCTGATAGTTTGTTGTAAGTGTTCAGAAATGTAACCAATTTCTGTATATTAATTTTATATCCTGCAAGTTTACTGAGTTCATTGATGAGCTCTAGTAGTTTTCTGGTAGCATCTTTAGGATTTTCATGTATATTATCATGTCATCTGCAAACAGTGACGGTTTTACTTCTTCCTTTCCAATTTGAATTCCTTTTATTTCTTTTTCTTGCCTGATTGCTGTGGCTAGGACATGAATAAAAGTGGCAAGAGCAGCCATCCTTGTCTTGTTCCTGATCTTAGAGGAAATGCTTTCAGTTTTTAACCATTGAGTATGATGTTAGCTGTAGTTTTGTCATGAAAAGAAAACTACTTTAAATATAAATATAGATTAATGTAACCCTGCTCTGCCATCCTGCTTCCAACCCCCCCTCAACATTTAGACATTGCCGAATTTGTTTTGCTCATTGGTTCAACATCTCCAACGAAAAGTATTGGAATCCACTCTTTGAGTCCCCTGCCTAACAGTATTCTGGTTCAGTTCTCCCACGACAGGCACTGTTCTATTTTCCTAAACATCCATGTGTATGTTTCCTCCTCTGGTTGCTCCTGAAATCTTAATTACTCCCCATATCTCCTTTATTGGCAAAGTTCTTTTGCAGTGGCCACCAGCTCTTTGAGCTGCTAGCAGTCATATTCCCTGTTTCAGTTAATGGCTCCACCATCCATCTGATCATACAGGCTATAATCCAACATTGTTGCTTTCACCACCTGTGTTGTATAATCCAAGAACTTCAGGCAAAATGGATCTCACAGCACCACAGATTGTGGCCTACTGATAGCCTAACTTCATAGGATGACCTCACCTAATTAGAGCTGATGGTTCTGCTATGATTCTCCTGGCAGCCTGTTAACAAATGATACTTATTGTTGGATGTGTGCATTTCTTTTAACCTAACTTTCTAGGGGCCTGGATGCCCCTCTTAATGCCCCTCTCTCCTTCACACACGGTCCATTAGTAAGTCCTGTGGGTGCTACTTCCAAAACATCTCACACATATGTGACACATATATCTGCTTACCTTAGAGGAACACTTAGCTCCTTGTGGGTGGATTGTTGTACTTGCCTCCTGACTGGTTCTTTTTGATTCCAAGCTCTTCTTTCTCTTGGCTGGCCTCTGCATTGTTGGGTAAATTTTGTTTTTACAAACAAACCCTATTACTCTGATCATAAAACTTCATGCATGGCTTACAGGAAAGTCTAAACTCCTGGTGTGCACAATTACTCAGTGTCTACCATATCAGCCTCAGCACCCATCACTCTCTCATGTACCTTCCAGCCTCACTGAACATCTCTCCTTTTCCAGAATACTCCATGTAGCTTTAGGCCTCTCTCCTCCTGTTCACACTTTGTCAAAATACCCTTTCCTTTCTTCTGCATCTAGATAATTGCTCATAATTTCAAACCTCATTAAGAAGTTTCCTACTCTGATAATGCCCAGGAAGTCTAATTCAGGAGTTCCACAATGCACAGTCCTGGGCCTTGGCCATTATCTCTACTCTTTTCCTGGGTGATGTCATTCCTAACAAGGCTTCAATTATTGGCATACATATGATCCACAAATTTATATCTCTCACACAGACTTTTCCTCTGAGTTCCAGGCTCATATGTCCAACCACCTACCTGACATTGCCTTTTTTATATTCAAGAACACTTTTAATCTTCATAAAAATTATGACATAAGCACTGTTATTATTCTCATTTTGAAAACTAGAAAACTGAGGCTCAGAAAAGTGAAATATATTGTGTAGGTTTACATAACTGATTAATGTTTGATGGAATTGGAACCCAGAACTCTCTGCCCTCAAACTTTTTTTTTTTTTTGGCTGTGCTGCATGGCATGCGGGATCTTAGTTCCCTGACCAGGGATGGAACCCATGCTCCCTGCAGTGGAAGTGTGGAGCCCTAACCACTGGACGGCCAGGGAATTCCCTCTGCCCTCAAACTTCATGCTTTTATCTAACACATCATTATTGCCTCTTAAAATTTATATCAGGGAAATGGAGGTAGCTTGCTTGAAATAATTATAATTATAATAGTAATAGTAATAATAAAACTATTAATGTTAAAAAATGGAACCAATTTGTTTGAATAGGAATAAATCAACACTCTAGACAATTCAAAACTTAGACAATATAATAGAACCTTAGGGCTGGATGGCATTTTGAAGGTGATTCAGTCCGTCCATCTTTCTTTCTTACTTGATTCTGGGACATTTTTGAGGTCATAGCTTTTTTTTAAGAAATATTTTTCATTTGAATGGATTAATATTACTTTTTCTTAGCAATGAGGAGAGAAAATGAATCACCTTAATATTATTTCAACTTCTGACTCCAGTTGTGTCTGATGACCTACCTCCGTGATTTTTTTTTTTACTTGCAATTTGTGCATTACTAACCCTCCATTATCCTTTTTTTTTTTTTTTTTTAACTCATTTGGGCTGAGATTCTCTCATTTACTTGATATTGCCTTTTGGGTATCTGAAGCCATTTCATGGTAAACAGATTGAATACTAAAACAAATTATTTTCTCTGCGAAACAGGTCCTCTCACTGTGTTCCCTTTCCCAATGGTTGGTACCACCATTAGTCCAGTTATGCCAGTCAGAAACCTAGGAGTCATCCTAGATCCACTTCTGTCTCACTTCCCACATCTGGCTACCATCACAGCCTGCCCTGTATACCTTCTACAGAGCTCTTGACTATCCTTGTCTCTCCACTTCTACTGCCACCACTTGAGTCAACCTCTAGCCTGGATCATTGGAGTAGCCAAGTAACTGATCACTCTCCTTCCTTTTCTTGTTCCTTCCATTTTTTTCTCCAGAGTGCAAGTAATCTTTTAGACACACAAATTCAATTATCTCATTCCTTGCTTAACATCCCACAATGGCTTCTCATTGCACTTGGAAAAGTCAAAACCTTCAAACATGGCCCTCAAGGTGCTGAATGGTCCACCCTACTTTCAGTGCCTGATATGCATCATGCTCCCTCCTACCGTGGGACCTCAGAACGTGCAGTTTCCTCTTCTTGGAACACTGGTGAATGCAAAATGTTGCCTGTCGTATCAGTAAACAAAGAATGTTGCAGCCATCAGCCACTACCGCTGCCCCCAATGGTGAACCTGAGGGAACTCACAGTGGAAACAAACAGGATGCCCACCATCAAGCCCTCAGCCACTACAGCCACCCCCAACGGTGCATCCTGAAGGGACTCAGGATGGGAAAGAAAAGGATACTGGCCCTAGATAGCTAAGGTGCATATCAAAGGAATTATTTCAATGAGCCCAGTCTCTTGCATGTTCCCATACATAGAAAAGTGCTAAATTCATTAACTTGAGATGTCTGGTTTTCTTTAATTAACAGTAATCTTTTGATGTTCCCACTACCTGGTCTTTGTTGCAAAACTCCTATAAATCCTGGCTCCTCCCTCACCTCTTCAGGGCAGTCCCTCAGGGCAATCTGAGAGGCTGCCTCTTGGGCCTGAAGTCCTCTGAAAGTCTGCCAAATAAAACATAATTCTCAACTTTTAGGTTGTTCTTTTTTTTTTTTTTTCTGTCAACGCACTCTTTTCTATCCTTTTCACCCATTAACTAAGACTCTGCCCCCTAGTACAAAAAACCAAAGGGGGAGAAGACCATTTCTTCTCCCCACATCCAGGCAGGCACATGATCTAAGCCTGGACAAGCAAATAAATCTTGAGGGAAATTTGCAAAAAGCACAGGGCTGATTAGAGTCTGGGCAGACGGAGAGTTCAGTGTCATGGTGGCAAGTATCCATGGGTGGCAGTCATTAGAGGCAGATGCTAGTTCCTGTAGCAGAGTCTTGACTATGCCTAGCCTCTTTTGGTTCCTGCCTTAGTCTGGCTCTTTAACATTTCTATCAATTCTGTGAGTCCTCTGATACTCTTGCAGGAGGTCATTTTTCTGCTTAACTTAACCAGAGTCAGTGTCATGTTTATAATCAAGAATCCCAATGAGTAGTGCAGTGTGATTCCTTTATTAATGGCCGACTCATCTGTGGGAGAGGGAGTTCTGTGGCTATTTTGCCCATCACTGTATTCAAAGCCCTTCATACAGTGCCTGGAATATAATTAGGACTCAATAAATGTTTTTTAGATGAGTAGATAGATCCTTCTCGATATTTCAGCAGCACTTTGCGCTGATGACTTTGTATTGTAATCCTGGTTTTGCCTTTAAAGACACATGCCTTGTCTTATTCATCTTTATGTTTTGCCAAGGGACTGACACTGCCGGACTCATAGTAGGTGCTCTAGGTGTATATGTTGATTAAATGGGAACCACAAATTAACTTGCTTTGTAGAGCTGGCTGGAAGATGCTTATCTTAGCATTGCGTTCCAAATTCACGTCTCTTTCTTCCCCAGCCCACCCCATCTCAAGCATCTGAAGTAGGTCGCATACCAGGATACCCTTTGTACCTTAGTTAGTTCACTCTACACTTTCCTTTCCTACCAGCATAGGTCAGATTAAAGATTCCAATTGTCTAGGGAACTCAGCATTGGAATTCCAAAGAATGTATGTATATTTTTGTCACCATCCTTATGCAGTGGACTTTGTGGATTTTTCACCTCTCTATATATTAAAAAAAAATCAAAAATAAAACACTTCATTGAGGTATAATTTATACACAATAAAATCCAGCAATTTAAAGTATATACTTTACTGAGTACTAACAGATACATACTGTTATGCAGTTGCTACCACAAATCATGATACAGAACATTTCATCATGCCAAGACATTCCCTGTGTCTCTTTGCAGATAGTCCTCACCTCCCAGCCCTTAGCCCCTGACAATCATTGATTTGCTTTCTATCCCTATAATTACACCTCTTCTAAAGTTTCAGATAAGTGGACTTATACAGTATGTAGTCTTTGTGTCTCGTTTCTTTCACTCTGCATAATGCTTCTGAGATTCGTCCAGGTTGCTGCTTGTATCACTAGGTTATTCCTTTTATTGTTGAGTGGTATTCTGTTACCTGGACATAGCACCTTTTGTTTATCCATTTACCAGCTGATTCATTAGGGTTGTTTCCAAGGTTTGACTATTATGAATATAGCTGCAATACATATTTGTATCACATGTTTTAAGTTCTTTTGGGTAAATCTAGGAGTGGGATTGCCAGTTCATAAAGTAAATGTATGTTTAACTTTCTAAAAAACTGCCAAACTGTTTTCCAAAGTGGCTATGCCATTAGGCATTCCCACCTCCAACATATGAGGTTGTGACTGCTCCACATCCTTGTAACATTTGGCATTATCATTCTTTTTAAATTGCATTGTGTTGTGGGTTTTTTGCTGTTGTTGTTGTTTTCATTTCTCTAATGCCTAATGATGTTGAGCATTTTATTATTTATAACTCTTCTTTGGTGAAGTGTCTGTTTCAGATCTTATACCCATTTTTAAAATCAGATTTTTTGTGTTCTTATTATTGAGCTGTAAAAGTTGCCATGCCTATTAAAAATCTGCTGGTATTTGGACTGGGGTTGTGTTGGCTCTATAGATCAAGTTGCAGAGAATTGTCATCTTAGCAATATTTAGTTTTCTGATCCATAAACATGCTGTATCTTTGCATTTATATAGGTCTTTAATTTCTCTCAGTAAAGTTTTGTAGTTTCTCAGTGTGTAGCTCTTGCATTTATTTCATTAGATGTATGCCTAAGTATTTAAAATTTTGGTGTTCTTATAAATCATGCTTTTAATTTAAATTTCTAATTGTTCATTCTGGTATATAGAAAAACAAGTGATAGGACCTTGTATCCTGCAATCTTGCTAAATTATTATTTCTAGTAGCTTTATTAGGCTGCAGAAGAAGATGGTTTTTGTTCTTCTTTTCTGATTTGTTTACCTTTTATCTCTTAGCCATGGCACTGGCTAGGGCCTTTAGTACAATATAGTACAATATTGAATAGAAATGATATGAGTGGGTATCTTTGCCTTATTCCCAATCTTAAGGGGAAACCATTAAGTCCTTCTCCATTAAGTATGATGTTAGTCATAGATTTTTCATAGATGCTGTTTATATGGTTTAGGAAGTTCCCTTCTTCTAGTTTCCAGAGAGTGTATGTGTGTTTGTGTGTGTGTGTGTTTTAAATCATGAATGGGTATTAAATATTGTCAAATGTTTTTTCCTCGTCTAGTGAAGTGATTATGGATTTTCTCTTTTTTTAATAAATTTATTTTATTTTATTTTTGGCTGCATTAGGTCTTCATTGCTGCGTGCGGGCTTTCTCTAGTTGCAGTGAGCGGGGGCTACTCTTCGTTGCAGTGCACGGGCTTCTCATTGCGGTGGCCTCTCTTGTTGCAGAGCGTCGGCCCTAGGCACGCAGGCTTCAGTAGTTGCAGCTCGTGGGCTCTAGAGCACAGGCTCAGTAGTTGTGGTGCACGGGCTTAGCTGCTCCGTGGCATGTGGGATCTTCCCGGACCAGGGATCAAACCCGTGTCCCCTGCATTGACAGGCGGATTCTTAACCACTGTGCCATCAGGGAAGTCCCTAGATTTTCTCTTTTAGTCTGTTAATGTGATGAATTCCACTGACCAATTTTTAGAGAATAAACCAAAATTGTATTCTTGAGATAAGCCCTATATGGTCATGATGTTTTTAATCATTTTATTGGGTTGGCCAAAAAGTTTGTTCGGGTTTGTCCATAAGAAGTTACAAACTCCCGAACGAACTTTTTGGCCAATCCAATATATACTAGAGGAGGTGATTTGCTAAAATTTTCTTCAAAATTTTTGTATCTATATTATAAGGGATGGTGGTTTATAATGGTGTTTTTTCTTAATATCTTTGGTTTTGTTATCCCTCATAGAATGACTTGGGAAGTGTTCCCTCCTCTTCTATTTTCTCAAAGAGTTTGCACAGAACTGGTGTTATTTCTTCCTTAAATGTTTTATAGAATTCACCAGTGAAGCCATATTAAGCTGAAATTTTCTTTGTGGGCGGTTTTTAAACTACAAATTCAATTTTCTTAATAGATATAGGGCTATTCATGTTATTTATTTGTTACTGTGTGAGTTTTGGGAGTATGTGTCTTGCAAAGTATTTGTCTATTTCATCCAAGTTGTTGAATTTATTGGCATGGCATTGTTCATTACACTCTGTTATCTTCATTTTCATGTATGCAGGATCTGTAGTGACATCATCACTTTCATTCCTAATGTTGGTGAATTGTAACCTCTCTATAGTTTTTCTCATCAGTCTGGCTAGAAATTTATAATTTGCTTTTTATCTTCTCAAAGAACCAACTGTTAGTTTCATTTATTTTTCTCTACTATCTTTCTGTTTCCTCTTTCATTAATTTCTGCTCTTTCGTCACCTTTTGCTTACATTAGTTTATTTGCTCTTTTAAAAAAATTTCTTAAAGTGGAAAATTAGATAATTGATTTAAGGCCTTTCTTCTTAAATATTATTGTTTAATGTTATAACTTTCCCTCTGAGCACTGCTTTAACTGTATTCCACAAATTTTGATGTGCTTTTTTTTAACATCTTTATTGGAGTATAATTGTTTACAATGGTGTGTTAGTTTCTGCTTTATAACAAAGTGAATCAGCTATGCATATACATATATCTCCATATCTCCTCCCTCTTGCGTCTCCCTCCCATCCTCCCTATCCCACTCCTTTAGGTGGTCACAAAGCACCAAGCTGATCTCCCTGTGCTATGCAGCTGCTTCCCACTAGCTATCTATTTTACATTTGGTAGTGTATGTATGTCCATGCCACTCTCTCACTTCGTCCCAGCTTCCCCTTCCCCTTCCTCGTGGCTTCAAGTCCATTCTCTACGTCTGGTCTTTATTCCTGTCCTGCCACTAGGTTCTTCAGAACCTTTTTTTTTTTTTTTTTTTTAGATTCCATATATATCTGTTAGCATACGGTATTTGTTTTTCTCTTTCTGACTTACTTCACTCTGTATGACAGACTCTAGGTCCATCCACCTCACTACAAATAACTCAATTTCATTTCTTGTTATGGCTGAGTAATATATACATGGCTGAGTACAATATACATTGTATATATGTGCCACGTCTTTATCCATTCATCTGTCGATGGACACTTAGGTTGCTTCTATGTCCTGGCTATTGTAAAGAGAGCTGCAATGAACATTGTGGTACATAACTCTTTTTGAATTATGGTTTTCTCGGGGTATATACCCAGTAGTGGGATTGCTGGGTTGATGTGTTTTGTTTTTTACTTTCAGTGAAAAGTGTTCCTAATTTTTTAATTTTTCAAAAAAAAAATTTCTGGGCTTCCCTGGTGGCGCAGTGGTTGAGAGTCCGCCTGCCGATGCAGGGGACACAGGTTCATGCCCCAGTCTGGGAAGATCCCACATGCTGCAGAGCGGCTGGGCCTGTGAGCCATGGCCGCTGAGCCTGCGCGTCCAGAGTCTGTGCTCTGCAACAGGAGAGGCCACAACAGTGAGAGGCCTGCGTACCGCAAAAAAAAAAAAAAAATTCTGATTTTTATTGTGATTTCTTTCTTGATCCATGGAATATTTAGAAATGTGCTGCTTAGTATTCAACTAGTCAGGTATTTTCCAGTATTTTTTTTTCTGTTATTGATATCTAATTTAACTCCACTGCAGTTGCAGAATATATTTTGTATGATTTTGATTCTCTTAAATTTGAGACTTACTTTGTCACCCTGAATATGGTTTATCTTGGTAAATATTCCACATGCATTTGAAAAGAATGTGTCTTCTGCTACTGTTGCATGGTATGTCTTATAAATATCAATTTGATCAAGTTGTTTGGTACTTGATTACTCACTGTGTACTCACTAATTATCTTGATATTTGTTCTGTAAACTACTGACAAAGGAGTGCTGAAGTTTCCAGCTATAATTATATATTTATCTGTTTTTTCTTCCATTTCTTTTTTTTTTTTTTTTTGGCTGCATTTGGGTTTTTTTGGTTTGCAGCACACGGGATCTTCGTTGAAGCAATGTGGGATCTTTCGTTGCGGTGCGTGGGCACTTCATTGTGGTGTGCAGGCTTCTCTCTAGTTGTGGTGTGCAGGTTTTCTCTTCTCTAGTTGTGGTACGCAGCCTCCAGGGCATGTGGGCTCTGTAGTTGTGGCGCGCAGGTTCCAGAGCGCATGGGCTCTGTAGTTCCCAGCACGCAGGCTCTAGTTGAGACGCGTGAGCTCAGTAGTTGTGGCATGTGGGCTTAGTTGCCCTGTGGCATGTGGGATCTTAGTTCCCTGACCAGGGATTGAACCCGCGTCCCCTGCATTGGAAGGTGGATTCTTTACCACTGGACCACCAGGGAAGTCCCTCTTCCATTTCTATGAATATTTTCTTGATGTATTTGAAGCTCTGTTACTAGGTACATACACATTTGTCATTACCAGATGTCTCTCTTTGTTCCAGATATTATTCCTTGTTCTGAAATGTACTTTGTCTGAAAATACTGGTGTCTTCATGGTTTATCTTTTCTATCCTTTTACTTTTAATCTATCTGTGTCTTTGTGTTTATACTGTTACAGTTTATGTGGGACTCCAGTTTCACATATTGATATTGTCTCCCAGGGCACTGATGCTCTGTTTATTTCTTTCAGTATTTTTCTCTCTGTGTTATTCATTTAAGACAGTTTCTATTACTGTGTTTCAAGTTCACTGATCTTTTATTCTACAATGTTTAAGCTGTTGCTAATGTCATCCGTTGTATTTTTCATTTCACCAATTGTTGTCTTATTTTCTAGAAATTCTATGGTTCTTTATTTATATCTTTCAGTCTCCTCCTGTTCATTCTTAACTTTCTTCTACCTTCTTTAATATATGGAGCATTTTTATAATAGCTTTTTAAAACATCTTTCTCTGCTAATTCCACTATTTCTGTCATTTTTGGCTCTGGTGATGAAACTTATTTTTCCCCCCATTATAGATCTTAGTTTTTCTGCTCCTTTGCATGCCCGGTGATTTTTTTAAAAAACTGAATTCTGTACATCATGTTGTTTACTTTGTTGGATGATGCATTTTGTTGTATGCCTTACATAGTGTTGGACTTTTTTCCTGATATATAATTATGTTACTTGGAATTAGTTGGATTGTTTCAAGGCTTGCTTTAAAGCTTTGTTAGGATGAATCCAGAGTAGCCCTACTACCAAGAAGGCAATAGGCTCCTCAGGTCATTACCTGATGTCTCTTGTATTCTGAGATGTTTTCACTATTGCTGGTAGGGAACATGAACTGTGTGAGCTGCAGGCACTGTTTGGTGTATGGCTTCCTTGGGTTTCTTTCTCTGGACTCAGGTGGTTTTCCCTTACACATGCATAGATCATTACCCAGCTGAAGACTTCAGAGCTCTCTCTCCACTAGCCCCCTCCTCTTGGAAGGAAAATCTAGCTGCCTTGGCCTCTGCAGACTTCAATCTCTATCTCCTCAACTCAGTGAGACTGCTGCACTCTGGATTATCACTTTATGTTGTATAACGTAGAAACTTCTTCCAGGCAGAAAACTGGGGCAATTGTAGTGCTCGCCTCATTCATTTCCCTTCTCTTGGGGATTACAGTCCTATGTTGCCTAGTGTCCAATGTCTGACAACCATTACTTTTGTTGTCTTATTTTCTGTTTAAGGCAGAAAGGTAAATCCAGTACCTGTTACTTCATTGTGGCCAGAGGTGGAATTACATACACATTAGCTTGGCCAAACTTAATCCTTCAACTCTCTGGACACACAAATGTGGAATTTTTGTGGTCTAGAATTTAATGGTTAAGGGTATATTTGACTGCATAAGTTTGGAAGAACCGGGATGGGAAATGTTTTCAATATAATGTCTAAAATAACTCAGATGACCACAGTACTGGTGGGAAATTATCCTAACCTGAATGTACTGCTCTGATTTCTTGTCTACGATTGTGGATATATATTAGAATGGTTTAGTAACGTTGAGGGTAGTGTGACAGCTCCATTTAAGTATAGGAAGCATTCTGAAGGATGGTAAGGGGGGAGGAAGAAGGCTCTGGTCTTGGCTTCCTTTGTTTCTGGGAACAAACCAATGTTGCTATTATCAGATTTGCTAGAGGGGTTATGAGAGCTGAAGTGGTAGGAGACCCCACCATTGGTCCCTTTGAGCAAGACTGAAGATTGGGGAAGGGCAGGAAGGAGAGAGTCAAAGACCACTATCCATTTCCTTGACTTTCTTTATTTTTAATCAGATGAACTCCTTTCTTGCACTGAGAGCTAGCTCCTGATACAAAGGACGCCAGTTTTAATGGATGCTCAGATAGAAAAAAGAGATACTAGTTCTCTCTCGTCAGCAATTCTGGAGATGCCTTATAATGGCAACTACCAGGCTCTGGTTGCTAAATACTGGGTTTGCAGATTTTTATTATAATCATCCCATTTTAGTTTCAGAGCATATTTTAATTGGATGGTTTTGACTTATTTGGAGTTGTCACAATCCATATAACATAGCAGAATAACCTTAGGGATTTTGAAATGTGTGTCTCAAAATAGAGCTGGAATAAAAAGAGTAGAATCTGTGTTGGTTTTAAAATCCACTTGGAGCAGAGGAAATTTACAGCTTGGGCTGCTTTGTGGACTCTCCCGACATCACTGCTGATTCTGCACTTTGGGGAACAGGTTGTCATTTCAGTGTTACCAGGTTGTTCATTTTAAATGATCTGTTCAGAACAAAATACGCTCTGTTAAGAAAACTTTGGGCTAAATTCTTTTACCAAAACAGTTTCCATGTCATACTAAAAGATGAGATTTGCCACATCAATAGTATTTTAGGAAAACCAGCTACAATTGATAATGAAGTGCCCTAAATACTTGAAAAGGTATGAGACTTACAATTCATCAGGAAGCCATTCATCTCCAGCTTTATAATATTTTGAAACAGGGCCATCTAGTGGAATTCCCTAACTATGAAAAAATGGGTACATCCTCTAAGATCTTACATTCAAATTTTAAAAAATAAAATAAAAAATTTTTAATCTCAAAATAAAAATTTAAAAATTCTTTGTAACGCCTCTAAATCCAAATTAACTGTTCATTATATAAATAGTCTGCTCAGAAATAAGTATCTTTCCACTCAAATTTCTGTGTTGATTAATTTGATATCATAATCTTTGGGCACACATTAAGTTTCTAAAAGTTCTAAATTGTTTACTTTTTTCTCTTCCTATGAAAAACAGCCCCTTCTAGCCAGTCTCCTCTCATGCCTCCCCACCCCTCCACCTCCTTGAAGGAAATCTCATTGAAGAGTTAAGGAATGTAAATGTGAGACAGTCTGAGAATTATACAAGACAGTGTATGACGTAGGATAAAGACGTTTGTTACAAATGTAACTGCAGATGAACGATCAAACACATTGTTGGAATTGTATGAGGTGTCAAAGGGTGTTTCCTTGGACTGACTGGAGAGAACAGGCCCCTAAGGAGAGGTATATACAAATTTCTCCCCAACCAAATGGGATGGAGGGTTTGTTCACCAAACACATTTTGTTCTGTTCCTGGAAACTTAGCTAAATTACACTTCGCAGCATCTCCTGCAATTCGGTGGGTGCTGTGATTGAGTTCTGGCAAATGGAATGTGGATAGATAAGATATACAGCCCTTCCAGTCCTCACTCTTAAGATACCCAGCACCAACCTCCATGTTTCTTTAGTCTCCCTATCAATCGCCATCTGGTGGGTGTCATTGCCCCCGTGGACAATAGGAACCTTTATCAACTTGAGTACTTCAATGTCTGCCCTCTGATCAACCTATAACAACTGTGACGTGTACATGACATATGCTTTTATCATTTTAAGCCAATGAGACTTGAGGATTTTTTGTTAATTACCCTGATAAATACAGGAGAGAAGAAACAATGGAGGAAAGAAAGAAGATAATGTGAGAGAAGGGCAATAAGGTCTAAATTTCCTTCAGAGACACTGGGGAGCATTCTGACTCTTCTCCAGGTTTCAGAGTAAGCACGTGGTTGAGGAGTTCTGAAAACATCTAGCAGAACTGCTGGAAGGAGAAGCACGGAGTGCTTCCAGATAGGGTTTGAGGTGATGGGGTCAGAAAGGCGGGCTGTGGATAGAGATGATGAAGCTTGGACAGAGGTGCTCCCCACAGCTTGAGACATGGTGACTGCAGTGTGAAGTGTTTACAGTATGAGAAATGGAACAGGGCTTGTCAGCTTTAGCCACAAGGCATTTACTTATGTTATCACGCATTGTTTCAGGCTAATTAAACTTCTCAGTTAACTCTTTTCCAAGATGTCCTACAAGATGTGGTTACGTGCCTGACTCCATATAGTAATTGGTGTTCCAGGTATATTCAGGCTGGGCAGAGTGGGATATAGGAAAACCCTTCACCTAAGCCACTAGTGGAAGCAGTACTTGGCACACGTTTAACACACAAGGAATCCTTTATTTATTTTTTAACATCTTTATTGGAGTATAATTGCTTTACAATGGTGTGTTAGTTTCTGCTGTATAACAAAGTGAATCAACTATACGTATACATATATCCCCATATCTCATCCCTCTTGCGTCTACCTCCCACCCTCCATATCCCACCCGCTAGGTGGACACAAAGCACCGAGCTGATCTCCCTGTGCTATGCGGCTGCTTCCCACTAGCTACCTATTTTACATTTGGTAGTGTATGTATGTCCATGCCACTCTCTCACTTCATCCCACCTTACCCTTCCCCCTCCCCGTGTCCTCAAGTCCATTCTCTACGTATGGTCTTTATTCCTGTCCTGCCACTAGGTTCTTCAGAACCTTTTTTTTTTTTTTTAGATTCCATATATATCTGTTAGCATACCGTATTTGTTTTTCTCTTTCTGACTTACTTCACTCTGTATGATAGACTCTAGGTCCATCCACCTCACTACAAATAACTCAATTTTGTTTCTTTGTATGGCTGAGTAATATTCCATTGTATATATGTGCCACATCTTCTTTATTCATTCATCTGTCGATGGACACTTAGGTTGCTTCCATGTCCTGGCTATTGTAAATAATGCTGCAAGGAACATTATAGTACATGTCTATTTTTGAATTATGGTTTTCTCAGGGTATTGGCCCAGTAGTGGTATTGCTGGGTCATATGGTAGTTCTATTTTTAGTTTTTTAGGGAACCTCCATACTGTTCTCCATAGTGGTTATATTAATTTACATTCCCACCAACAGTGCAAGAGGGTTCCCTTTTCTCCACACCCTCTCCAGCATTTATTGTTTGTAGATTTTTTGACGATGGCCATTCTGACTGGTGTGAGGTGATACCTCATTGTGGTTTTGATTTGCATTTCTCTAATAATTAGTGATGTTGAGCATCTTTTCATGTGTTTGTTGGCAATCTGTGTGTCTTCTTTGGGGAAATGTCTATTTAGTTCTTCCACCCATTTTTGGATTGGGTTGTTTGTTTTTTTGATATTGAGCTGCATGAGCTGCTTGTATAGTTTGGAGATTAATCCTTTGTCAGTTGCTTCATTTGCAAATATTTTCTCACATTCTCAGGTTTGTCCTTTCCTCTTGTTTATGGTTCCCTTTGCTGTGAAAAAGCTTTTCAGTTTCATTAGGCCCCATTCATTCACTTTTGCTTTTATTTCCATTTCTCTAGGAGGTGGGTCCAAAAGGATCTTGCTGTGATTTATGTCATAGAGTGTTCTGCCTATGTTTTCCTATAAGATTTTTATAGTGTCTGGCCTTACATTTAGGTCTTTAATCCATTTTAAGTTTAGGTTTTAGGAAGTGTTCTAATTTCATTCTTTTACATGTAGCTGTCCAGTTTTCCCAGCACCACTTATTGAAGAGGCTGTCTTTTATCCATTGTATATTCTTGCCTCCTTTGTCAAAGATAAAGTGAACAAATGTGTGTGGGTTTATCTCTGGGCTTTCTGTCCTGTTCCATTGATCTATATTTCTGTTTTTGTGCCAGTACCATACTGTCTTCATTATTGTAGCTTTGTAGTATAGTCTGAAGTCATGGAGCCTGATTCCTCCAGCTCCATTTTTCTTTTGAAGATTGCTTTGGCTATTCGTGGTCTTTTGTGTTTCCATACAAATTGTGAAATTTTTTGTTCTAGTTTTGTAAAAAATGCCATTGGTAGTTTGACAAGGATTGCATTGAATCTGTACATTGCTTTGGGTAGTAGAGTCATTTTCACAATGTTGATTCTTCCAATCCAAGAACATGGTATATCTCTCCATCTATTTGTATCATCTTTAACTTCTTTCATCAGTGTCTTATAGTTTTCTGCATACAGGTCTTTTGTCTCCTTAGGTTGGTTTATTCCTAGGAATTTTATTCCTTTTGCTGCAGTGTTAAATGGGAGTGTTTCCTTAATTTCTCTTTTAGATTGTTTGTTGTTAGTGTATAGGAATACAAGAGATTTCTGTGCATTAATTTTGTATCCTACTACTTTACCAAATTCATTGATTAGCTCTAGTAGTTTTCTGGTAGCATCTTTAGGATTCTCTATGTATAGTATCATCTCATCTGCAGACAGTGACAGTTTTACTTCTTCTTTTCTGATTTGGATTCCTTTTATTTCCTTTTCTTCTCTGATTGCTGTGGCTAAAACTTCCAAAACTATGTTGAATAATAGTGATGAGAGTGGACACCTTGTCTTGTTCCTGATCTTAGAGGAAATGGTTTCAGTTTTTCACCATTGAGAACGATGTTGGCTGTGGTTTTGTCATATATGGCCTTTATTATGTTGAGGTAGGTTCCCTCTATGCCCACTTTATGGAGAGCTTTTATCATAAATGGGTGTTGAATTTTGTCGAAAGCTTTTTCTGCATCTATTGAGAATATCATATGGTTTTTATCCTTCAACTTGTTAATATGGTGCATCACATTGACTGATTTCTGTATATTGAAGAATCCTTCATTTCTGGGATAAACCCCACTTGATCATGGTGTATGATCCTTTTAATGTGCTGTTGGATTCTGTTTGCTAGTATTTTGTTGAGGATTTTTGCATCCATGTTCATCAGTGATATTGGCCTGTAGTTTTCTTTTTTTGTGTGACATCTTTGTCTGGTTTTGGTATCACAGTTATGGTGGCCTTATAGAATGGGTTTGGGAGTGTTCCTCCCTCTGCTATATTTTGGAAGAGTTTGAGAAGGATAGGTGTTAGCTCTTCTCTAAATGTTTGATAGAATTCGCTTGTGAAGCCATCTGGTCCTGGGCTTTTGTTTGTTGGAAGATTTTTTTTTTTTTTAAGACTGTGTTGGGTCTTCGTTTCTGTGCGAGGGCTTTCTCTAGTTGTGGCAAGTGGGGGCGACTCTTCATCGTGGTGCATGGGCCTCTCACTATCGTGGCCTCTCTCATTGCGGAGCACAGGCTCCAGACGTGCAGGCTCAGTAATTGTGGCTCATGGGCTCAGTTGCTCCGCGGCACGTGGGATCTTCCCAGACCAGGGTGCGAACCCGTGTCCCCTGCATTGGCAGACGGACTCTCAACCACTGCACCACCAGGGAAGCCCTGCTGGAAGATTTTTAATCACAGTTTCAATTTCAGTGCTTGTGATCGGTCTGTTCATATTTTCTATTTCTTCCCGGTTCAGTCTCAGAACATTGTGCTTTTCTAAGAATTTGTCCATTTCTTCCAGGTTGTCCATTTTATTTCCATATAGTTGCTTGTAGTAATCTCTCATGATCCTTTGTACTTCTGCTGTGTCAGTTGTTACTTCTCCTTTTTCATTTTTAATCCTGTTGATTTGAGTCTTCTCCCTTTTTTTCTTGATGAGTCTGGCTAATGGTTTATCAATTTTGTTTATCTTCTCAAAGAACCAGCTTTTAGTTTTATTGATCTTTGCTATTATTTCTTTCATTTCTTTTTGATTTATTGCTGATCTGATCTTTATGATTCCTTTCCTTCTGCTAACTTTGTATTTTTTTGTTCTTCTTTGTCTAATTGCTTTATGTGTAAGGTTAGGTTGTTTATTTGAGATTTTCCTTGTTTCTTGAGGTGGGATTATATAGCTGTAAACTTCCCTCTTAGAACTGCTTTTGCTGCATCCCATAGGCTTTGTGTCATTGTGTTTTCATTGTCATTTGTTTCTAGGTATTTTTTGATTTCCTCCTTGATTTCTTCAGTGATCTCTTGGTTACTTAGTAGCGTACAGTTTAGCCTCCATGTGTTCGTATTTTTTACAGTGTTTTTTCCTGTTACTGATACCTAGTCTCATAGTGTTGTGGTTGGAAAAGATACTTGATACGATTTCAATTTTCTTAAGTTTACCAAGGCTTGATTTGTGACCCAAGATATGATCTATCCTGGAGAATGTTCCATGAGCACTTGAGAAGAAAGTGTATTCTGTTGTTTTTGGATGGAATGTTCTATAAATATCAATTAAGTCCATCTTTTCTAATGTGTCATTTAAAGCTTGTGTTTCCTTATTTATTTTCATTTTGGATGATCTGTCCATTGGTGAAAGTGGGGTGTTAAAGTTCTCTACTATTATTGTGTTACTGTCAGCTTCCCCTTTTATGGTTGTTAGCATTTGCCTTATGTATTGAGGTGCTCCTATGTTGAGTGCATAAATATTTACAATTGTTATATCTTCTTCTTGGATCAATCCCTTGATCATTATGTAGTGTCCTTCATTGTCTCTTGTAATAGTCTTTATTTTAAAGTCTATTTTGTCTGATATTTGTATAGCTACTCCAGCTTTCTTTTGATTTCCATTTGCATGGAATATCTTTTTCCATCCCCTCACTTTCAGTCTGTATGTGTCCCTAGGTCTGAAGTGGGTCTCTTGTAGACAGCATATATACGGGTCTTGTTTTTTTTTTTTTTTTTTTTTTTTGTGGTCCGCGGGCCTCTCACTGTTGTGGCCTCTCCCGTTGCAGAGCACAAGCTCCGGACGCACAGGCTCAGCAGCTATGGCTCACGGGCCCAGCCGCTCCACGGCTTGTGGTATCTTCCCGGACCGGGACACGAACCTGTGTCCCCTGCATCGGTAGGCAGACTCTCAGCCACTGCGCCACCAGGGAAGCCCGGGGTCTTGTTTTTGTATCCATTCAGCCAGTCTGTGTCTTTTGGTGGGAGCATTTAATCCATTTACATTTAAGGTAATAATCGATATGTATGTTCCTATTCCTATTTTCTTAATTGTTTTGGGTTTGTTTTTGTAGGTCTTTTCCTTCTGTTGTTTTTCCTGCCTAAAGAAGTTCCTTTAGCATTTGTTGTAAAGCTGGTTTGGTGGTGCTGAATTCCCTTAACTTTTGCTTGTCTGTAAAGGTTTTAATTTCTCCATCAAATCTGAATGAGATCCTTGCTGGGTAGAGTAATCTTGGTTGTAGGTTTTTCCCTTTCATCACTTTAAATATGTCCTGCCACTCCCTTCTGGCTTGCAGAGTTTCTGCTGAAAGATCAGCTGTTAACCTTATGAGGATTCCCTTGTATGTAATTTGTTGTTTTTCCCTTGCTGCTGTTTTTTTTGTTTGTTTGTTTGTTTTTGCAGTACACGGGGCTCTCACTGTTGTGGCCTCTCCCGTTGCGGAGCACAGGCTCCGGACGCGCAGGCTCAGCAGCCATGGCTCATGGGCCCAGCCACTCTGCGGCATGTGGGATCTTCCCTGACCGGGGCACAAACCTGTGTCCCCTGCATTGGCAGGTGAACTCTCAACCACTGCACCACCAGGGAAGCCCCCCTTGATGCTTTTAATATTTTTTCTTTGTATTTAATTTTTGATAGTTTAATATGTGTCTTGGCATGTTTCTCCTTGGATTTATCCTGTATGGGATTTTCTGCGCTTCCTGGACTTGATTGACTATTCCTTTCCCATGTTAGGGAAGTTTTCAACTATAATCTCTTCAAATATTTTTCAGACCATTTCTTTTTCTCTTCTTCTTCTGGGGCCCCTATAATTCGAATGTTGGTGCATTTAATGTTGTCTCAGAGGTCTCTGAGCCTGTCCTCATTTCTTTTCATCCTCTTTTCTTTATTCTGCTCTGTGGCAGTTATTTTCACTATTTTATCTTCCAGGTCACTTATCCGTTCTTCTGCTTCAGTTATTCTGCTACTGATTCCTTCTAGAGAATTTTTAATTTCATTTATTGCATTGTTCATCATTGCTTGTTTGCTGTTTAGTTCTTCTAGGTCCTTGTTAAACATTTCTTGTATTTTCTCCATTCTATTTCCAAGATTTTGGGTCATTTTTACTGTAATTATTCCGAATGGTTTTTCACGTACACTGCTTATTTTCTCTTCATTTGTTTGGTCTGGTAAAAACCTGGTTTTCACCTTGCTCCTTCATCTGCTGCATATTTCTCTGTCTTCTCATTTTGTTAACTTACTGTGTTTGGGGTCTCCTTTTTGCAGGCTGCAGGTTCATAGTTCCCGTTGTTCTTGGTGTCTGCCCCCAGTGGGTGAGGTTGGTTTAGTGGCTTGTATAGGCTTCCTGGTGGAGGCAACTGGTGCCTGTGTTCTGGTGGGTGGGACTGGATCTTGTCTTTCTGGTGGGCAGGGCCATGTCCAGTGGTGTGTTTTGGGGTGTCTGTGAACTTAGTACGATTTTAGGCAGCCTCTCTGCTAATGGGTGGGTTTGTGTTTCTGTCTTGCTAGTTGTTTGGCATGGGGCATCCAGCACTGGAGCTTGCTGGCCATTGGGTGGAGCTGGGTCTTAGTGTTGAGATGGAGATCTCTGGGAGAGCTCTTATTGATTGATATTACGTGGGGCTGGGAATTCTCTGGTTGTCCAATGTTCTGGACTCGGCTCTCCCACCTCGGAGGCTCAGGCCTGATAGCTGGCCGAAGCACCAAGACCCTGCCAGCCACACAGCACTGTTGTTTCCAACAGACACTGCAGGCAGAGGTCCAGGAGACTGACTGATGTGCTAGGAATCCTCACCTTCTGCTGGCTTCTCTCAGGTATCCCAGAATCTCTTTTTGCAACAGCTTTGGGGCAAGTAGTGTCCAACCAGTAAAGCTGCATCCCAATCTCATCCCAGCTGTTGGGTAGGAAAAAATTGCCCTCTACCCTTCTAGGTTCTTCTGGCTGGTCAAAATGGTTGAAACTCTCAACTTAAATACCATCTTCTAATCAAGGAGTTCTTTAAATGGGCAAAAGAAATAGAAATCACTGGGCCAACAGAGGTCAAAGTTTTGCAGAGGAACTGGGACTTGAGCTTAACTAGGGACTGGCAGAGGAGAAGGAGGGAAGCATGAATGGTGGCAGAAGGCAAAGAGAGAGGAGTGAATAAGGAGATATTGTTGAGGGATAGAAAGGCAGTTGGTCTTATAGGATTGAGGTAGAGGAAGAGGGTGAAATTAAGCAGCAAAAACAAAATGAAGGAACATTACTAAGAGCTTTGAAAACCGTCACTGGGATTTGGATTTGAAGCCAGATTGGATCGGCCAGAGCTTCCTGGCCAATCAAATGTTGTCTAATAATATTAATTAATAGGGACTTCCTTGGTGGTCCAGTGGTTAAGACTCTGTGCTCCCAATGCAAGGGGCCCTGGTTCAATCCCTGGTCAGCGAAGTAGATCCCACATGCTGCAACTAAGAGCCCGCATGCCACAACTAAAGGATCCTGCATGCCACAACTAAAGATCCTGCATGCTGCAACTAAGACCTGGCACAGCCAAATAAATAAATAAATAAACAAAAATTGGTTTTTCAAAATAAATTTATTTATTTTTGGCTACGTTGGGTCTTCATTGCTGTGCACGGACTTTCTCTAGTTGTGGCGAGCAGGGGCTACTCTTCATTGCAGTGCGTGGGCTTCTTTCTCCTTGTGGTGGTTTTCCTTGTTGTGGAGCACCAGCTCTAGGCATGTGGGCTTCAGTAGTTGTGGCACGTGAGCTCAGTAGTTGTGGCTCACGGGCTCTAGAGCACAGGCTCAGTAGTTGTGGTGCATGGGCTTAGTTGCTCCGTGGCATGTGGAATCTTCCTGGACCAGGGCTCGAACCCATGTCCTGCATTGGCAGGTGGATCCTTAACCACTGCACTGCCAGGGAAGTCCCCAAAACTATGTTTAAAAAAAAATTAATAGATAAACTGGTCTTACCCAATCATTTGTTCTGGTACCTGCCATCATTCACTTTTCCCCCATGGCACACTCATGGGCATTTCAAGCTGAGAGAGGGTGTGACTAAACACCCTGCTCCTAAATCTAAACACTCACAGATAATGAAAAGTACTAGTCTGTGCTTCTTCCTTGAGTACCCTCTCTCCTCCTCTGCCCAATGATGCTGTCTAATCCTTCTAGATCCTGTTCTATCACCTTCTGTACTGTAAAGCCTGCCCTGAAGGCTCACCAGGATAGCTGACCACTCTTTCCCTTGTGCAGCCATAGTACCAGATATATGTCATTTCTATCTCTTGCTTATTGCAAGTATTTATTACTTATTATTTATTACTATCTAGCTCCCACACTAACTGTGGATTCCTTGAAGGCAGGGGCCATGTCTCACTTAACTCTGTATCCCTGACTCTAAGGGCAAGGCCTACCATCTCATGGGTGCTCAAGATTAATATGATATACAGAATGAAGTAAGTCAGAAAGAGAAAAACAAATATCATATATTAACGCATATATGTGGAATCTAGAAAAATGGTGCAGATGAACCAGTGTGCAGGGCAGAAATAGAGACACAGATGTAGAGAACAAACGTATGGACACCAAGGGGGGAAAGTGGTGTCAGGGTGGTGGTGGTGGGATGAACTGGGAGACTGGGATTGACATGTATACACTGATATGTATAAAATCTATAACTAATAAGAACCTGCTGTATAAAAAAATAAATAAGATAAAATTTTTTTTAAACTTAAAAAAAAGATTAATATATGATAAATGCACAGATGGATGGATGAATGAAAAATAGGTAGGTTTATTTTCCCAAGGCTGGAGACTTCACTCACACATCCAGCTGTTACATACACTTATTTGCCTGCACATTTGTCTTTCTTTATTAGATTGTAAGGCTCCTTGACTCTTGTTCACAAATTTATTCTCAGTGCAGTTCAGTGTCTGGCATATGTTGGGGAGGAAGAAATTTTTCTCTACCTTTCTAGGTTCTCCTGGTTGGTCTAAGTATTAAATTGACATGAGACTAACAGGAGATAATCAAACAAAAGTTTAATAACACATATACATGGGAGAGATCCAGGAGAACAGAGTAACTCCCAAAATGAGTAAGCCCTCACCTTCAGTATCATCCTCAGCTAAAGACAAAAGAGGATGTTGGGGACAGTGGTGTGGGACTTCAAAGGGGAGGAAGGCAATTCACATGGAAATGGAAAAACAAAAGTTTGGTAAACAAATGCTTGCTGGGCCAAGTAGAGACAATGGGACATAGAGGGGAATTTTAACAAACTGGGTTTTGCTAAGTTCTTCCCTGTTTACACACCTGGTTCATACTGTAGTTATCTATAGTGATAGCTCCCTTCCTGGAACAGGTCCTCTATTTACGTTTTTCAGGCAATTAGAGGGAAGGTTAAAGGTTCTTCCTGAGTCTTTTGGGCCTTAAAAATAATCGACTTAAATCAATCCTATGCCAAAGAGACATTTTGGGGCAGCAAATTTTGCTCCCCTTACATGTATATAAAACATTAAGTAAAATGTTTACTGAATAAGTGGATGCATGGATGGTTCTTATAAGCATTCACAAATTTCCAAGATTTGGTGGTGTGGTATGGGGTCTTGGAAGGAATTTGGTAACTGAAAATTGTATATTATTATAAGTAAACAGTTGCTAGAAGAGTGCTTACATATTCACACATGGTAAGACACAAATTTGAAAGTAGAACACACAAACTTAAGAATGGAGCATATTTGAAATAGTATTATGATATATTGTTTGAAGTAAACAAATCGCAGAAAACTTTGCACTTAGACACAGAAATTTTTTTTTTTTTTGGTTGCTCTGGGTCTTAGTTGTGGCAGGCGGGCTCCTCAGTTGCAGCATGCAAACTCTTAGTTGCGGCACGCATGTGGGATCTAGTTCCCTGACCAGGGAGTGAACCTGGGCCCCCTGCATTGGGAGCACAGAGTCTTAACCACTGCATCAACAGGGAAGTTCCCGTTTTTACATTGAAACCTTTTCTCCCTGCATAAGATAAACTAAACTGAGCCCATTGTAATTAATCTCTTGCTTTTCTGAGGAGCTCTTGTAAATAGGCCAATAAAAAGTAAGCTATAGGGGCTTCCCTGATGGCGCAGTGGTTGAGAATCCGCCTGCCGATGCAGGGTACACGGGTTCGTGCCCCGGTCCGGGAAGATCCCACATGCCGCAGAGCGGCTGGGCCCGTGAGCCATGGCTGCTGAGCCTGCGCGTCCAGAGCCTGTGCTCCGCAACGGGAGAGGCCACAGCGGTGAGAGGCCCGCGTACCGCAAAAAAAAAAAAAAAAAAAAAAAGAAAAAGCTATAGTTTCTGATGTAGCAGCCTTGGGGGATGTAGACCAGTGAGGAGCTGATCTCCATCTGACAGAAGTAAGTGTGCTGGGCCCAGCCATGGGAGGTCTGTTGAAGGGTACATCCTACTAGTTCAGATGATACATTGAGACCTAACTCGACTTGTGACTTCCACCTTCCACCCAGGAGGAGCCACTGATCTTGCATTTATACCCAGCCAAATCCAAGAGCAGTAGAAAATGTCTGGACACATGGTTTCTTTTTGTTCTTGATTCACTAAAACAACCAAACAGGCTTCTTGCCTCCCTTTTTAAGAGGAGGGGTTAAAAGTGCTTCATTTAATCTTGAGTGGCTTGGGAAGAAATGAAATAGACCATTTCTTCTGACCCTAATTTCTCTAAACAGCTCAGAGTTTACAGAAAACACAGACTCAAAAAGTTGCTGTTAGCATTAAACGTGACATATACATGAAAGTGCTTTACAAACTGGGGGATACTGTGTCAAAAAGAGGTCCTATAATTAAGGTTTACCCACAAAATGCACATTGTTTTCATTGAAAAAATATTGGTATAATCAGTGCGTGAAATATTCCTTCCCTAAAGATGCAGATAAATAGTCCAAGTAACATTCAATGAATTGAGCAATGCTAACAAGCACTGGTATAATTCTGGCTAAAATAAATATTAAGAAAGGATTTTATCCTGTTTTATGTCTCAACTCTCCACTTTATTGGGCCCAGCCTAGACATACTCCTTCTTCATTTAAATTTGCCAGATAAATAAATCGATGACAGTGGTTGTGGTATTTGAAGTAGGCAGAATCTATCCATGTGTGTGCGTGTGTGTGTGTGTATGTAACAAGGAAGTGAGGAGAACAACAATAACTCTTCCAGACTATGACCATGGCATCTTCATGCTCATGAAATGCATAAGTACAGAACAGAGAACAAAGAAGCTATTCAAATATTCCCATCACTCATCTCATTACAGAAACCCATGAATACACCAAAGCAGGTGTGTGGTGACCAAAGATAACTTATGATCATCAAAGCAATAAAATGTTATTTCAAAAACTCGAGAGCTCGAGGAGAAGATGGTGGAAGAGTAAGATGTGGAGATCACCTTCCTCCCCACAGATACATCAGAAATACTTCTACACGTGGAACTGCTCCTATAGAACACCCACTGAACGCTGGCAGAAGACCTCAGACCTCCCAAAAGGCAAGAAACTCCCCATGTACGTGGGTAGGGTAAAAGAAAAAAGAAAAAACAGAGACAAAAGAATAGGGACGAGACCTGCACCAGTGGGAGGGAGCTGTGAAGGAGGAAAGCTTTCCACACACTAGGAAGCCCCTTCGTGGGCGGAGACTGTGGGTGGCGGAGGCGGGAAGCTTCAGAGCCGCGGAGGAGAGCGCAGCAACAGGGGTGCGGAGGGCAAAGCGGAGAGATTCCCGCACAGAGGATCGGTGCCGACCAGCACTCACCAGCCCGAGAGGCCTGTCTGCTCACCCGCAGGGGCGGGCGGGGCTGGGAGCTGAGGCTCCGGCTTCGTTCGGAGCACAGGGAGATGACTGGGGTTGGCTGCGTGAACATAGCCTGAAGGGGGCTAGTGCGCCATGGCTAGCCGGGAGGGAGTCTGGGAAAAGGTCTGGAGCTGCCGAAGAGGCAAGAGACTTTTTCTTCCCTCTTTGTTTCCTGGTGTGCGAGTAGAGGGGATTAAGAGCGCCACTTAAAGGAGCTCCAGAGACGGGCGCGAGCCGCGGCTATCAGCGCAGACCGCAGAGAAGGGCATGAGACGCTAAGGCTGCTGCTGTCGCCACCAAGAAGCCGGTGTGCGAGCACAGGGCACTCTCCACACCTCCCCTCCTGGGAGCCTGTACAGCCCGCCACTGCCAGGGTCCCGTGATCCAGGGACAACTTCGCCAGGACAACGCACTGCACGCCTCAGGCTGGTGCAACGTCACGCTGGCCTCTGCCGCTGCAGGCTCACCCCGCATCCGTACCCCTACCTCCCCCCGGCCTGAGTGAGCCAGAGCCCCTGAATCAGCTGATCCTTTAACCCCATCCTGTCTGAGCAAAGAACAGACGCCCTCCTGCGACCTACACGCAGAGGCGGGTCAAATCCAAAGCTGAACCCCGGGAGCTGTGCGAACAAAGAAGAGAAAGGGAAATCTCTCCCGGCAGCCTCAGAAGCAGCGGATTAAAGCTCCATAAACAACTTGATGTACCCTGCATCTGTGGAATACCTGAATAGACAACAAATCATCCCAAATTGAGGAGGTGAACTTTGGGAGCAAGATATATTATTTTTTCCCCTTTTCCTCTTTTTTGTGACTGTGTATGTGTATGCTTCTGTGTAAGATTTTGTCTTTATAGCTTTGCTTTCACAATTTGTCCTAGGATTCTGTCCGTCCTTTTTTTTTTACTTTAAAAATTTTTTTCATAATAATTAGTTTTTATTTTTTATTTTAATTATTTTATTTTATCTTATCTTATCTTCTTTCTTTCTTTCCTTCTTTCTTTCTTTCTTTCCTTCCTCCTTTCTTTCTTTCTTTCTTTCTATTTTTTCTCCCCTTTATTCTGAGCCATTTGGATGAAAGGCTCTTGGTGCTCCAGCCAGGAATCAGGGCTGTGCCACTGAGGTGGGAGAGCCAACATCAGGACACTGGTCCACAAGAGACCTCCCAGCTTCACGTAATATCAAATAGCAAAAATCTCCCAGAGATCTCCATCTCAACACCAAGACCCAGCTTCACTCAATGACCATCAAGCTACAATGCTGGACACCCTATGCCAAACAACTAGCAAGACAGGACCACAGCCCCATCCATTAGCACAGAGGCTGCCTCAAATCATAATAAGGCCACAGACACCCCAAAACACACCACCAGATGTGGACCTGCCCACCAGAAAGACAAGATCCAGCCTCATCCACCAGAACACAGGCACTAGTCCCCTCCACCAGTAAGCCTACACAACCCACTGAACCAACCTTAGCCATTGGGGACAGACACCAAAAACAACGGGAACTACGAACCTACAGCCTGTGAAAAGGAGACCCCAAACACAGTAAGATAAGCAAAATGAGAAGATAGAAAAACACATGGCAGATGAAGGAGCAAGGCAAAAACCCACCAGACCTAACAAATGAAGAGGAAATAGGCAGTCTACCTGAAAAAGAATTCAGAATAATTATGATCCAAAATCTTGGAAATAGAATGGAGAAAATACAAGAAACGTTTAACAAGGACCTAGAAGAACTAAACAGCAAACAAACAGAGATGAACAACACAATAAATGAAATTAAAAATTCTCTAGAAGGGATCAGTAGCAGAATAACTGAGGCAGAAGAACGGATAAGTGACCTGGAAGATAAAATAGTGGAAATAACTGCTGCAGAGCAGAATAAAGAAAAAAGAATGAAAAGAACTGAGGACAGTCTCAGAGACCTCTGGGACAACATGAAATGCACCAACATTCGAATTATAGGGGTCCCAGAAGAAGAAGAGAAAAAGAAAGGAACTGAGAAAATATTTGAAGAGATTATAGTTGAAAAGTTCCCTAATATGGGAAAGGAAATAGTCAATCAAGTCCAGGAAGCACAGAGAGTCCCATACAGGATAAATCCAAGGAGAAACACGCCAAGACACATATTAATGAAACTATCAAAAATTAAATACAAGGAAAACATATTAAAAGCAGCAAGGGAAAAACAACAACTAACACACAAGGGAATCCCCATAAGGTTAACAGCTGATCTTTCAGCAGAAACTCTGCACCCAGAAGGGAATGGCAGGACATATTTAAAGTGATGAAGGAGAAAAACCTACAACCAAGATTACTCTACCCAGCAAGGATCTCATTCAGATTTGAAGGAGAAATTAAAACCTTTACAGACAAGCAAAAGCTGAGAGAGTTCAGCACCACCAAACCAGCTTTACAGCAAATGCTAAAGGAACTTCTCTAGGCAAGAAACACAAGAGAAGGAAAAGACCTACAATAACAAACCCAAAACAATTAAGAAAATAGGAATAGGAACATACATATCAATAATTACCTTAAATGTAAATGGATTAAATGCTCCCACCAAAAGACACAGACTGGCTGAATACAAAAACAAGACCTGCATATATGCTGTCTACAAGAGACCCACTTCAGACCTAGGGACACATACAGACTGAAAATAAGGGGTTGGAAAAAGATATTCCATGCAAATGGAAATCAATAGAAAGCTGGAGTAGCTATACAAATATCAGACAAAATAGACTTTAAAATAAAGACTATTACAAGAGACAAAGAAGGACACTACATAATGATCAAGGGATCAATCCAAGAAAAAGATATAACAATTGTAAATATTTATGCACCCAACATAGGAGCACCTCCATACATAAGGCAAATGCTAACAGCCATAAAAGGGGAAACTGACAGTAACACAATAATAGTAGAGTACTTTAACACCCCACTTTCAGCAATGGACAGATCATCCAAAATGAAAATAAATAAGGAAACACAAGCTTTAAATGGCATATTAGAAAAAATGGACTTAATTGATATTTATAGAACATTCCATCCAAAAACAACAGAATACACTTTCTTCTCAAGTGCTCATGGAACATTCTCCAGGACAGATCATATCTTGGGTCATAAATCAAGCCTTGGTAAATTTAAGAAAATTGAAATCATATCAAGTGTCTTTTCTGACCACAATGCTATGTGACTAGATATCAATTACAGGAAAAGATCTGTAAAAAATACAAACACATGGAGGCTAAACAATACACTACTAAATAACCAAGAGATCACTGAAGAAATCAAGGAGGAAATCAAAAAATACCTAGAAACAAATGACAAATGACAATGAAAACACGACGACCCAAAACCTATGGGATGCAGCAAAAGAAGTTCTAAGAGGGAAGTTTATAGCAATACAATCCTACCTTATGAAACAGGAAACATCTCAAATAAACAACATAACCTTACACATAAAGCAATTAGAGAAAGAACAAAAAACCCCCAAAGTTAGCAGATGGAAAGAAATCATAAATATCAGATCAGAAATAAATGAAAAAGAAATGAAGGAAACAATAAAACTAAAAGCTGGTTCTTTGAGAAGGTAAACAAAATTGATAAACCATTAGCCAGACTCATCAAGAAAAAAAGGGAGAAGACTCAAATCTACAGAATTAGAAATGAAAAAGGAGAAGTAACAACTGACACTGCAGAAATACAAAAGATCATGAGAGATTACTACAAGCAACTTTATGCCAAGAAAATGGACAACCTGGAAGAAATGGACAAATTCTTAGAAAAGAACAGCTTTCTGAGACTGAACTGGGAAGAAATAGAAAATATGAACAGATCAATCACAAGCACTGAAATTGAAACTGTGATTAAAAATCTTCCAACCAACAAAAGCCCAGGACCAGATGGCTTCACAAGTGAATTCTATCAAACATTTAGAGAAGAGCTAACACCTATCCTTCTCAAACTCTTCCAAAATATAGCAGAGGGAGGAACACTCCCAAACTCATTCTACGAGGCCACCATCACCTTGATACCAAAACCAGACAAAGATGTCACAAAGAAAGAAAACTATAGGCCAATATCAGTGATGAACATAGATGCAAAAATCCTCAACAAAATACCAGCAAACAGAATCCAACAGCACATTAAAAGGATCATACACCATGATCAAGTGAGGTTTATTCCAGGAATGCAAGGGTTCTTCAATATACGCAAATCAATCAACGTGATACACCATATTAACAAATTGAAGGAGAAAAACCATATGATCATCTCAATAGATGCAGAGAAAGCTTTCGACAAAATTCAACACCTATTTATGATAAAAACCCTGCAGAAAGTAGGCATAGAGGGAACTTTCCTCAACATAATAAAGGCCATATATGACAAACCCACAGCCAACATCATCCTCAGTGGTGAAATCAGGAACAAGAAAAGGTTGCCCACTCTCACCAGTACTATTCAACATAGTTTTGGAAGTTTTAGCCACAGCAATCAGAGAAGAAAAGGAAATAAAAGGAATCCAAATCAGAAAAGAAGAAGTAAAGCTATCACTGTTTGCAGATGACATGATACTATACATAGAGAATACTAAAGATGCTACCAGAAAACTACTAGAGCTAATCAATGAATTTGGTAAAGTAGTAGGATACAAAATTAATGCATAGAAATCTCTGACATTCCTATACACTAATGATGAAAAATCTGAAAATGAAATTAAAACACTCCCATTTACCACTGCAACAAAAAAATAAAATATCTAGGAATAAACCTACTTAAGGAGACAAAAGACCTGTATGCAGAAAATTATAAGACACTGATGAAAGAAATTAAAGATGATACAAATAGATGGAGAGATATACCATGTTCTTGGATCGGAAGAATCAACATTATGAAAATGACTCTACTACCCAAAGCAATCTACAGATTCAAATGCAATCCCTATCAAACTACCACTGGCATTTTTCAGAGAACTAGAACAAAAAATGTAACAATTTGTATGGAAACACAAAAGACCCTGAATAGCCAAAGAAATCTTGAAAAGAAAAATGGAGCTGGAGGAATCAGGCTCCCTGACTTCAGACTATACTACAAAGCTACAATAATGAAGACAGTATGGTACTGGCACAAAAACAGAAATATAGATCAATGGAACAGGATAGAAAGCCCAGAGGTAAACCCACGCACGTATGGTCACCTTACCTTTGATAAAGGTGGCAAGAATATACAGTGGAGAAAAGACAGCCTCTTCAATAAGTGGTGCTGGGAAAACTGGACAGGTACATATAAAAGTATGAAATTAGAACACTCCCTAAGACCGTACACAATAATAAACTCAAAATGGATGAAAGACCTAAATGTAAAGCCAGACTCTATCAAAATCTTAGAGGAAAACATAGGCAGAACACTCTATGACATAAATCACAGCAAGATCCTTTTGGACCCACCTCCTAGAGAAATGGAAATAAAAACAAAAATAAACAAATGGGACCTAATGAAACTTCAAAGCTTTTGCACAGCAAAGGAAACCATAAACAAGACCAAAAGACAACCCTCAGAATGGGGGAAAATATTTGCAAATGAAGCAACTGACAAAGGATTAATCTCCAAAATTTACAAGCAGCTCATGCAGCTCAATAACAAAAAAACAAACAACTCAATCCAAAAATGGGCAGAAGACCTAAATAGACATTTCTCCACAGAAGATATACAGATTGCCAACAAACACATGAAGTAATGCTCAACATCATTATTCATTAGAGAAATGCAAATCAAAACTATAATGAGATATCATCTCATACCGGTCAGAATGGCCATCATAATAAAATCTAGAAACAATAAATGCTGGAGAGGGTGTGGAGAAAAGGGAACCGTCTTGCACTGTTGGTGTGAATGTAAATTGATACAGCCACTATGGAGAACAGTATGAAGGTTCCTTAAAAAACTAAAAATAGAATTACCATACAACCCAGCAATCCCACTACTGGGCATATACCCTGAGAAAACCATAATTCAAAAAGAGTCATGTACCAAAATGTTCATTGCAGCTCTATTTACATTAGCCAGGACATGGAAGCAACCTAAGTGTCCATCATCGGATGAATGGATAAAGAAGATGTGGCACATATATACAATGGAATATTACTCAGCCATAAAAAGAAATGAAATTGAGTTATTTGTAGTGAGGTGGATGGACCTAGAGTCTGTCGTACAGGGTGAAGTAATTCAGAAAGAGAAAAATACCATATGCTAACACATATATATATGGAATCTAAGAGAAAAAAAAAGTCATGAAGAACCTAGGGGTAAGACGGGAATAAAGACACAGACCTACTAGAGAATGGACTTGAGGATATGGGGAGGGGGAAGGGTAAGCTGTGACAAAGTGAGAGAGTGGCATGGACATACATACACTACCAAATGTAAAATAGATAGCTAGTGGGAAGCAGCCGCATAGCACAGGGAGATCAGCTTGGTGGTTTGTGACCACCTAGAGGGGTGGGATAGGGAGACTGGGAGGGAGGGAAACACAGGAGGGAAGAGATGGGAACAGATGTGTATGTATAACTGATTCACTTTGTTATAAAGCAGAAACTAACACACCATTGTAAAGCAATTATACTCCAATAAAGATGTTTTAAATAAAAAACTCGAACAGAAGACAGCTGCATTTTCATAATGATGAACGGTTTTAATGTTAATTAAAAATTTTAAACAATACTTTTGCTTTTTAATAATAATAAGAATCTTATGTCAGATCTAGTAAGTAAAAAGTGAAGACAAAGTTTACCAATTATTATGTAAATTTGTGTTATAATCCATTGGGATGATTCACATTCCACCTCCCTCCCTTTCTCCAAAGCCATCTCTTTCATCCAAGAAACCCAACTAAAGTTATGGAGGAAAAAGACAAAATTAGTTGGGAAAAAAGAAAAAGAAAGGAAGAAAGAAAAGAAAAATTGTCCTGGCAGACCTCAGAAAATCTTGGGCTTAAGCACTTTGCCCTGATATTCTGTAAGATATATCATTTATGAAATGTAATTTACTAGGTTTAAATTAAGGAATGATCTCTTATATAATAATACTAGATCTTACAAAAACCTAGTTGTCACTCTAGTCCCCAAAAAGCACAACTGTTCTTATGACTACATGCTTACTCTGTTTTTTTCCTTAGTTTATTCCCTGTTGGTCATTATTAACTTTATAGTTTATATATATTAATAATATATTTTTATATATTTTATAATTTATATATGTTAATAATATACAGTTATTTATTATTTTTAAGAAATAAACCCGTGGGACTTCCCTGGTGGTCCAGTGATTGAGAGTCCACGCTTCCACTGCAGGGGACACGGGTTCCATCCCTGGTCGGGGAACTAAGAAAAAAAGCAGGGTGGGGGAGGGAAGAAATAAACCCGCATGATGTTACAACAGCGTTTTTCAATTTTTTTTTCACATTTTTTTGGACCTGCTGCGTGGCTTGTGGGATCTTAGTTCCCCAACCAGGGATTGAACCTAGGCCCTCAGCAGAGAGGCCTAACCACTGGACCGCTAGGGAATTCCTGTTTTTCAAATTTGAGTAATGTAATAATCCCTTTTAAAGGAGAGAAAACAAATTCTTGCATATTCCTAGAATAAAATAATTTTCATTATAACTTTACTTAAATATTCACAAACACGAATTACATATAACCTCACTGTCTATATTCTGCTTCAACTATGAAACAGAAATTAACTTACAAATTAAATGAGAACAAAAATATAACATGAATAAGATTCAAATAATGGATTTGTTTTAATAAAACAAAAACAATGATGTTGTGTTGAAAAATGGAAAGATGTGTTTTGGGGTTTTCTGCTTCATTGTATATTGCCTTGATTTTGAACATGCTGGAACACTGAGTTATTGAGTGTTGCTTTTTATTTTTCCTTTCAAACAATGATATTAATTTTAACCAATTTGTTGTTTTGTTGGGCTGATCTGCTTAATAGCACCCTTCAAATTGCAATAGTAACATAATATTCCAACAATAAGAAGGCATAATGAAAACTTTTTCATTTCGTCTATTTATTACCTTATTTACTGAATGAACTGTTGCTAGTCAATATATACAAAGATGGGATCTGTGAGGTGGCCCCATTTACTACCTCTCTACACATGGTTGCCTTTATTTACATAGTGTGTCATAATATCACATGGCCTCCACTTGGCAATTGTAAACACACATGCAAATTTAGGTATTTGGTTATAAGGTGGTTATTGAAACGATCTAGATAGAGTATGCTCACACTACGTTTTAAAAATTATCATTAAAATGAAAACAAAATTTAGAAACTCTTGTAGAGAACTGGAGGATACCTTCTTTGTTACAGAGATAATGATTTTCATTAATCACTCTTTCTAGGGTGATTTCTGATTGGCATCACTTGCCACTGAAAGTGCAGGCATCCAAATAGAAGTACAAACTTGAGCAATGGACATTGTGGTGGACTACTAAATGCTTAAGATGTCCAACAACTTAGTCTGCTCTACCAGTCTCAGAAGGAAATTAAGACGCTGTAGTCATGCCAACCATGCTCCATAGATGGAAACTATAATGTTAAACTAAGGTTTCAGCTCAAAGCTTTATCTGTGGCATACTGTGTGTGATATTCTGCCTCTGTTAGTAATGAACTTCACCATGAAGTTGCTCATTATATTAGTTTCTGTACACCCCTAAAACATTGGTTTTTTAAAAAAAGCTTCAGAATAGGGATTTGTAGGAGAATGCCCCCTCTTAAGCAGCTTCACAGATTTTTCTGATCAACATAAGCAAGCATCCTTTTCCCCTTTGCTCTTTTGGAAATAATGATGCCTTGCATGGTAGGATGATACAGTGTTTTTCTTTAAAGCAGAAGTACAAGATGAAAGAATCTTACTGGGAGATAAAGGAATTTGTAGGGAAATTAAATATTTTTTCAACAGTAGCCTTAAGCAGTACTTAAAATGAAGACAGCACAAGGGTTTTTAAATTTTGACTGAAGGAAGGAAAGGGAACTTTGATGTGGAATGCTCATCTCAATTCCTGCTGGCAGACTCAGACTCGTGTGTGTGTGTGTGTGTGTGTGTGTGTGTGTGTGTGTGTGTGTGTTGGGAGGGAGGGGAGGTCCTGCACACAGTTCAGCCTTCTGTCCCACACCACCTGAAGTCCATGGCCTCAATCTCATGTCTGCCCCAACTAGTGCACTCTTGCAGGGGTCAAACTGAACTGGCTTATAAAAACACAGCTGGAAGTATACACCCTTATTAGGCAGATCCAAAGTTGAAGAGGTAAGTTTACTGACAGAAGACAACTTCTCGCTTTATCCCCTGGCCCCTTCTTTTCCCTGTCCACCACACCTTAGCTCTTTCCAAGTTTTATGCGCTGGTTAATTAGACCTTATATAAAACCCAATTTAATTGATTTTATGATTTTTCAGAAAGTTAGAGTGGCCTCTTGTGGGAATATCAAGTAGTTAATTCAGGTGCTGCCAACCGTCTGATTTAGTGAGTCCATTTCCCAGGTGTGCTGAGCTGGACATGCTCCCCAGTTGTGCTTTATTTTTCTTCAACTCATCTTGATGGATTTCACAGCCATAGGTAAATGGGAAGGGGTGGAAATATGGTAGGCAGTAGCCAGTGGTATAAGAATATATTTTCAAAAACAATGTTGATTTCATTTCTTTGTTTTCCTTTTTAAATGTGGTGATGGTGGGAAGTGGGGGAAAGTGTGGTAGGGCTCCAGAGCAAGTCAGCATGAAGGCCCCAGATTCAAGAAACTGCCAGGGGTCTTTAACTCTACTCACAAAGGAAACGCTTATTTGGGCTCTCAAATGCCTCACTGCGGACCTAAACACAGCCCTTCTGGGGATAATTAGCACTCAGGGACTTACACTTGTTTTTTGCTGTTGTTGTTTGTGGCTTTAATTCTCTCTTAAAAACTTTTTTATTGGGGTACAGTTGATTTACAATGTTGTGTTAGTTTCAGGTGTACAGCAAAGTGGATCTGTTATACATGTACATATATCCACTCTTTTTTAGATTCTTTTCCCATATAGGCCATTACAGTGTATTCAGTAGGGATCTCATCATGACAGAGTTGAGAGCCTAACCTAAGTCGGCTGCATAAAGGCATAAATCTTTAAAATTCTTTTATTTGGAAGAATTTCAAACATATGCAAAATAGTATATGAGAGGAGAATAATCAACCCCTACTTACCTATCAGTAGGCTTCAAGAATTACCACTCATTACTAATCTTATTTCCGCCATACTTCTTTCCTCCCTCTTCCGTTATTTAGAAGTAAATCTCAGGCATCATATCCTCTCATTCATAAGTATTTTAGAAGGTATCTCTAACAGATAAGAACTCCCCTTTAAAAATATAACCACAATATCACCACCCATAAAAATGAACAGAAATTTCTTAATATCATAAAAGATTGAGGTAGTGTTCAAATTTCTCTCATTGTCTCCATTTAAAAAAAAAATTTTTTAGAGCAGTTTTAGGTTTACAATAAAATTGAGAGAAATGTATAGAGATTTCCCACATATCCCCTGTTCTCACACATGCGTAGCCTTCCCCATTACCAACACCACTCACCAGAACAGTACTTTTTTTTAAAACAAGGATAAACCTACGTCGACACATCATAATCACCCAAAGTCACCCAGTGTTTACTCTTGGTGTTGTGAATTCAATGGGTTTGGACAAATGTATAATAACATATCCATCGTTATAGTATCATACAGAATATTTTCACTGCCCTAAAAATCCTCTGTGCTCTCACTGTTCATGTCCCCACCACCCCCTTGGCAACCACTAATCTTTTATTGTCTCCATAGTTTTGTTTTTTAGAGAATGTCATAGAGTTGGAATCATAGAGTTGTAGCCTTCTCAGCTTTGCTTCTTTCACTTAGCTGTATGAAATTAATAGTCCTCCGTGTATTTTCAAGGCTTGAGAGCTCAGTTCTTTTTGACACTGAATAATATGCCATTGTCTGGATGTACCACAGTTTATTTAACCACTCACCTACTGGAGGACATCTTCGTTGCTTTCAAGTTTGGCAATTATGAATAAAGTTACTGTAAATATTTGTGTGCAGGTTTTTGTGTTGACGTAAGTTTTCAACTCCTTTGGGTAAATACCAAAGCACAAAATTGTTGGCTTTTATGATAAGGGAATGTTTCATTTTGTAAGAAGCCTCCAAACAGTCTTCCAAAGTAGCTGTGCCATTTTGCATTCCCACCAGCAGTGAATGAGAGTTCCTGTTCCTTCACATCCCTCTCCCACAGCATTTGATGTTGTCAGTGTTCCAAATTTTGGCCATTCTAATAGGTGTGTAGTGGTATTTCATTGTTTTAATTTGCATTTCCCTGATGACGTATGACGTGGAGCATCTTTTCATATGCTTACTTGCCATCTGTATATCTCCTTTGGTGAGGTGTCTGTTAAGGTCTTCGGCCAATTTTTAAATTGGGTTGTTTGTTTTCTTATTGTTTCTCTTAATCTATAGGTTCTCTCTCTTTCTCTTTCCCCTCCATATATTTTTGTTTAAGAAACTGAGTTGGCGTGTCTGAAGTTTCTACAGTCTAGATTTGTCTGAATGTATCATTTTGGTGTCATATAAGAAGTTTCTCTCTCCCCTATATTTCCTTTAAATGAGTGGTTAGATTGAGAAACTTGATCAGATTCAAGTTCAATTTTTTGTTTGGCAAGGCTACTTCACAGGCAGTGAGGCAGTCTTCCACCAGGAGGCGCAGTTGCTCTCTTTTTGGGATGTCAACTGCCTGATAATCAGGGGCATTGATTCATTAATAAACCAACGGTTGCAAAACAGTGATATTCTAACTGCATCCATTCTTCTTTTATTAGGTTTTTATGTTCCTTTGAATAAATTTCCCCTCATCAATTATTTTGTTACTTTAAGATGTTACTTTAAGATATAAAGAGGACTGAAAAATGCTTGATTTTTCCTGTACATATCAGTTTTCAAAATAATGAGTTGGTTCGCTAACACTATCAAGAAGTGACCAATAAGTTTTTTAAAAATCGTGAACTTATGTATGTGAATGTATTTGATATTTTTCATTCCACTGAAGTCACTATACTTATTGACCAACGTAAGTCTATTGAAGTTCTCTCCTGAATCTTTTTGACATGACCCTACTAGTCTTTAAAAACTTCCCTCCTTCCTGCTAAGACAAGCTGTTCCAGGCTTATTTTATATTTCTTAACTTGAACCTGAAATTAGCTATTTCTCCAAGGTGATGGTTCTCACAGTGTGATCTGGGAGCCCCTGGGAGTCCCTGTGATCCTTTCATGGGGTTTGTGAGGTCAAAATTATTTTCATATTAATACTAAGGGCTATTTGCCCTTTTTAACTTTCATTCTCTCACAGATATATACAGAGTTTCCCAAAGGTTACATGATGTGCAATATTATGATTGAATGCAGAAGCAGTTCTAAGAATTCTGCTGTCATTTATTAAGCCAGACATTAAGCAGATTTACAAAAATGTAAAACAATTGTACTCTTCTCACTAAGTAATTTTTGTTAATAGATACTTTGTTATTTTTAAATGTTTTAATTTCTAATTCAGTCAACATCAGTAGATATAACCCACATAAATAAAAACTCTTTGGGGCCCTCAACAATTTTAAGAATTTAAAGAGATTTGGGGGGCAAAATGTTTTGAGAACTGCTGCTCCGAAGAATCTTGGTTCCTTTTAATGGAAAATGGTATTTAGAGATCACAATCTAGGAGCTAAAGATGTTCATGGTTACTGGGTTGGCCATAGTTTTTAGGCCATTTCATAGGCAGAGTTAAGATAAAATTATATATTTATTTAAAGATAAAATACATCATGAGTTAATACTGTTTATTCCTGTCCAAATTTAGGACTACAGAGTTTTTATTTAAACTCATACAATTTACATTTGTATCTCCTTTCTCCCATAACAAAAGTCCCGGCATAAATGTTTATTTTCAGTGTCAGATTAACAATAGCACCACTACCATCACTAGCAACAATATGATCACTTAAAACAGTTTGACTTCTTTCTTTTTTTTTAGTTCTTTTTTCTTTGAGTTATATCTCTCTATGGATGTACAGTAATTTGATGGTTTAAAGTTACCTGAAATGGTGTGTGTTTTTGAAATTATGCCAACAAGCAGATCAGTTAGACCCATGTATTTTTTCTTTTGATTTTTAAAGGCTGCTTTTTATAAATTCAGAGAAGTTTAGGTTCTATCTCTGTCTCTTGTAGCCTACTGCCTTCCTCTCCCTACAAGTAACATTTTAAAAAGTCAGTAATTTTCCTTTCTGTTATTTTTAAACTTTAAGCAAATATATATATATATATATATATATATATAGTATTATTAGATATATTTAGTATATGTATATATATATATATATATACTTTAGTATTATTACCACCCTCCCCTTTTTGGATGAAAGGTAGTATACTATACACTTCTTTCCACAGCTTTTTTCAATTAACAATATATGTATTCAGGAGCTCACTCCAGTTGTATATAGGGCTCTTCACTGCATTATTTTACCATAATTTATTCAAGTAGCCATTTACTGAGGAACTTTGCGGGCAATTTCCAATTTTTTATTACATATGGTGCTGCAGTGAATAGTCTTGCACATACTTTTACCACGATATCTTTAGGATAGAGTTCTAGAAGTGGGATTGCTGGCTCAAAGTGTGAATGTGTATAATTCTGCTAGATATTGAGATTCTTTTTACTTCTGCAGTACAGATGAAGGAACAGACTGAGACAGCTGCTCAAGGTCACCTTACCAGTCACTGACAAGTCTGGGGTTTAAACTTAGATGTAACGGGTCTCCACAGACTCTGTAGGTCACGGGAAGAGGATTTGCAAAGTGGAGAGGCAAATGAATTTTGCATTTGGACGTCACATTCATTGAATCACATATTCTCACGCTTCCAACTCCCAGCACACCAGTTCTTCCTTATCAGAACCTCTAGTCTCTGAGCTCTCATACTTTCTCTCATTCATCACTTCCCTCCTCATCCGGTAACTGAGGCGTCACTGCAGCCACTGGTAATCTGGGCCAGTAAACCCGGAAGGCGTGTGGAGGGCTTTGCGCATGCCCAGCCACTACGCGCAGATTGGAGCCGCTCGGAGGCAGGACCGGAGTGACGTCACAATGGCGCGCCGCTCCCTGGCGTCCTAGCAAGGTCGCTTTGCAGAGCGGGAGCGCGCGTAAGTGACAAGACCCTGGTTTGGGGGCGCGCCGTATCCTGCTGCCTTGGTATCAGCGGCGACATGTCAGGGTATACGTCCGACGAGAAACTGCGGCTGCAGCAGCTGCGAGAGCTGAGAAGGCGATGGCTGAAGGATCAGGAGCTGAGCCCCCGGGAACCGGTGCTGCCCCCGCGGAGGGTGTGGCCTATGGAGCAATTCTGGAATAAGTTTTTGCAGGACGGGGCCTCCTGGAAGAATGTGGTGAGTGACGGCCCTCTCCCACACCCACCCTGACTCCCGCCCCGTCGCGGTCCCCGGACTGGCTGCTGGGACGCCTGCTCACTGTAGCCACATTAGGGACTGACTCGCTCTACCCCCGAAAGTTCCGGTAGTTCCCCAAGGGAGAATCAGATTCTACCGAGACTTAGGTTTAGCTGGGACGCTCTCTGGTCCCAGGAATCATGGGCTGGGAGTCAGGAGTCAGGAGTCCGGAGCTTGTATGGCTTCGGGATGGTCTTGCCCTTTGGCTGTCAAGTGTGATGAGAAGGAGGCGAATCTTCGCCTGGGTTTTACAGGACACTGCAGGCTTGGTTCTCTTTTGACTGTGGAGACCTTCCCTCAGAATGATGGCCAAGGATTCACTAGAGTTAAAATTCAATGATTTTAGTATTTGAAGACACTTGTCTGATTTTTGAGGTTGAGATTATAGAGACCAACTAACACTGCACTCGACTACCAGAAGGCACAATGAGCCTCTAGCTGGTAATACAGCTCTATGTAATGACCATAATAGAAGGGGTCCTATTGGTATGCTGAGTGAGTCATATTCAAGAGCCCCCTTTCTTAACCGCTACTACGTACGTTGAACACACGCTTTCATTTAAGAATGCCATTCCTGGACTTTGCAGAAAATCACTCACTCAAGTGCTGTCTTTATTTTCAGGGTCTCCTGACATTTTCTTGAGGTCGTTAATTAAATCACATCAATTATGAATGATGAATGCTGTATCTCAGAATTCCTTGCAACTTTGGCTAATAGTAATGGTAATAATATAAGTAACACTTCGGTGCTTACTTTGTGCCTGGCACTTTGCTGAGGGTTTTACATGTGTTACTTTATTTATTTTTTTTTACTTCCATAAGGTAGAAACCATTCCTAATCCTCGTTTTAAATATGTGGAAACCGAGACCTGCAAGAATTCAGTGATTTACCTGTGGTTCCAGGGCTAGGAATTGAAGAAGTTCACTTTGAAATCCATGTGTATCTTATTGTGCTACAAAGTCTGGTGCAAATTTTTCTAAGAAAGTGGTATTAGATACTTATTTATGATGGTAAAATTAAACTCTAATTCAAATCTTCTCTCTTCTCACCCTTTGTATCTCTGGCATTACTTAACTGATTTGGCAACCACTGGTTGAAAGTTGACATCCCACCCGTCAGCCAGTGATGTAAGGAAGTAAATAATCATTTGTTGGGCTTCCCTGGTGGCGCAGTGGTTGAGAGTCCGCCTGCCGATGCAGGGGACACAGGTTCGTGCCCCGGAGCGGCTGGGCCCGTGAGCCATGGCCGCTGAGCCTGTGCGTCCGGAGCCTGTGCTCCTCAACGGGAAAGACCACAACAGTGAGAGGCCCGCGTACTGCAAAAAAAAAAAAATTATTATTATTATTAGTTGAAATCTCTCTTACCTTACTTTGAGTTAACTTTTTTTTTTTTTTTTGCGGTACACGGGCCTCTCACTGTTGTGGTCTTTCCCGTTGAGGAGCACAGGCTCCGGACGCACAGGCTCAGCGGCCATGGCTCACGGGCCCAGCCGCTCCGGGGCACGTGGGATCTTCCCGGACCGGGGCACGAACCCGTGTCGCCTGCGTCGGCAGGCGGACTCTCAACCACTGCGCCACCAGGGAAGCTTTTCTTTCGTAATCATATCTGTTACAACACTTAGAATCTAGATTGTCTTTTCCCTGACAGGATAGGTCTGTTTCAGTCAAATTGGCTGCCATGGAAAAGTTCCATTTTTAGCTGTCTTTTGTCTTTCTTTTTAAAAATACTGTGTCTGAAGGCACCTCAAAGTGAGCTTGGAACACCCTTATCCCAGTATGTAAAATATTCTTTTTCCAGCATTAGTGCACTCAAGGTTGTCTGCCCTACAGCTAGAATAATACAAGTGTTGTTGATTATGGGTATCTGAAATTGATAGATTAGGGAAATGACTTTACCTGAAAATTCTGTAGTTCTGATTACTCTGGTTAAATTGATTAGAATTATTTCATTATTTATGCCATGTTTTATCTTAAACAAACTTATAATAAGGGTATTTTTAGAAGTCTTTTTAAAAACATTTATAAATACAGTACTATAGTTTTGCAAAATGCTGCTTCTCTTAAGCCTCCTTTGCTTTGAACTCTGTAGGTGTCACCTAGCAGGCACTATGTTTAGTAAGAATATTCGGTGTATGAGGTTAGCTACAGACTACATGGAAATACGTAGCATTTAGAGATTTTACAATAATAGTGATATTTTTATATCACTGATGCTTTTTTTTCCTGCTACAAATGTATAAAAAATAAGATATCTATTTTGTGTATGTTTTTTTCCCCCCAGATCTATAAGACATACCGACACAGTATCTTTGCTTTTACTCATGTACTGATCCCTGCCTGGATTATTCATTATTATCTCAAATATCATGTGAATGTAAGTGTGCTTTAAGTATGTATTTTTCAGAATTTATTTTTAATATTGTACAAAATTATTTCCTATGTGGCTATGCCTTACCCGGCTCTACTTAGTGGAAATAATCTGCCACTTATAACTGATTTTGAATTACTTTGAATCTTTTTAGGTAAAAGGTTTAATGAAACTTAGGTAATGTATGGTTTTTCAAAAAGTTGATCTTTATATTAGTTGTTTACAACTTGAATTGCATTTCCTCATGAAACAATGTTTAAATGATCAGAAATGTAGTTGACCTAATAATACTGGTGCAAACTCGGAGTCCTGAGTTGTAAGGGAGAAAATAATTTCTGCTCCTTTTTTTTGAGCACAGATCTGGTATAAGATAAAATTCACAATAGATAAAGGTTATCCTTGTCATCATTTCCTTTTCCTATGCTCTGTCTGGTTTTTCACAACTTACTTTCTTTAGAATTCAGCATGTCCAAAAGCTTGAATTTTTTTCACTGAAAGATCTTGCATTGAATTGAGTCTGTTGCCATATTTTAAAGGCTAGGGATACCCTGGTGTAGGGTGTTAAATCCCAGGCAGGCTGAGGAAGGAGTGCATTTTGGGGAGTGGCATGGAAGGGAGAGTGGTGGTAGTTGCCCAGCATGGAGTTTTGTAACCCAAAGAGTGAGGAGGGCATTCTTGTACCCAGTGAGGAGGCTTCAATCCTGAGTGAGTTGCTGAGTGGGTAAGGGGACAGGGGATTGGTGAGTGTACCTGTTTGGAGGGCAGCAGTGTCAGCAACCTGGTGTAGGATATTGGAACCTGAGCGAGGGGAGGAAGACATCAAGAAGGAGTGTGGTTTGGGGCAATGATGGAGTTGGCAACCCAAAGTAAAGTGTCAGAATCTGAATGAGGTAAGGAGGTTATTTATACTGGAGTGTGGTGGTGGAGATGACAGGAGATTGGTTATATACAGGAAGGTTGATCAAATGAGAACATATGTTGATGATACTGGAACCCTGAATTCTCATTGTCAGAAAAGGGAGTTATGCATATGGAATACAGGGAGAAAACCTTGTACTGGAATGGAAGAATTGGAAGTATTGTTGTGACTCATGATTTTTAGTATGTATTGATAAATACAGAAATAAATATAGCTGTAAATGCAGATTTACCTAGCTCTTTCCATTGATAGGGCCTGTGAGCATTGCTACCCCATGGTATCAATAACTAGCACATCTAGCAGCTGGGCTTACTTTCTAAATGCAGTTTTCCACTGAAAGGATCCAGAGCTCCTTGGAGAAATGGCTGATTCCAGGGCTGGGGCAGGGAAAGTACAAGATGAGCTTGTGCCAGAAAGTAAAGAAGTGTGTTCAAAGAATGATGGAGATGAATCAAAAGGACAGAGTCAGCTTGAAAAGACTCCCATTGGAACAAATTTGAGCAGCAAAATAAATGATAGTAATAGATGAGAGCCAGCTGGATAAATAAAATGCAAATCCATGAGTCCATGCTCATATAAATTAATTAATAGATGGATAGAAGAGAAAGCTTTTTTTTTGTACAGTAGAGTAAATAAGAAATGGACAAGAAAAGTCACCATTTGAGAATCATCATAGTAATATTTTATTCAGCCAGGGAACATCAAAAGTTGCTAGGGCCTCCCTGGTGGCGCAGTGGTTGAGAGTCCGCCTGCGGATGCAGGGGATACGGGTTCGTGCCCCGGTCTGGGAGGATCCCATATGCCGCGGAGCGGCTGGGCCCGTGAGCCATGGCCGCTGGGCCTGCGCGTCCGGAGCCTGTGCTCCGCAACGGGAGAGGCCGCGACAGTGAGAGGCCCGCATACCGCAAAAAAAAAAAAAAAAAAAAAAGTTGCTAAAATTAATCCCCAAATTCCTACCTTCAACATACTTATTTGTTACAAAGGGAAAAAGAGTAACTTTGTAATGGAGGAAACCTGGCAGACATCATCTTAATCAAGGAATCTAAATTACATTACCAATAATGGGACAGACTGAAATTGTGTACTACTTGATAGGATGCAATAAGAAGAAAACAATATGTTTTGCGATGTTCCTGCCAAAAATGTATAAGCTGAATCTAATTGATGGACTTTTCTGCATAATAATTGGCTTGTTACCTTCAAAAATGTCAAGATCATGAAAGTTAAAGAACCATGGAAGATTTGTTCCAGATTGAAGAAGACTAAAGGGACTTGTCAACTAAATGTGAACTTGATTCATGGGCACAATCTGCTTCGTCAAAAAAAAAAAAAAGAGATGACATTGGCAGTCAGAACTTTAAACAGCCTACACGATGGATGGAGAACTGGTTATATAAGGGGGGATTTTTTGATAACTCCAAACAGTTATGGAGACAAGTGATAAAATTTGAATGGGTTCTTCAGACTAGATTGAAGGTATTAATATATCAATGTTAATTTCCTGATCCTGATGGCTGTATTGTGATTATTTTAAGAATATTGTCCTTATTTGTAGGAAGTACACACTAAAGTAATAAACCAGTCAGCAATTCACTATGAAGTGATTCAGTAAAAAAAAGTTTGGGACTGCCTAACAAATTGTAGCTAATCCAGTTGAGGTTTGCTTTCCTGTAGCCTGATGAAAGGAGAGTGAAACAAATAACTGGGGTTCTCAGAAAATTCACTCTTATGTCACTTGTTCTCTGTTGACTGTGTGGGTTCTTTAAATTTCTGATTGCTGACAACACCTTTGTTTTCTTCACTAAGATTACCTCTGTTGATCATCAACTATGGAATGCCTAGTATGTCTTCCTTTATTGCTGTGGAAAGAATATATAAGACGAAATTCCTGACCTCAAGGAGTTTATAATAAAGTTGGAAGATAGGTATGATTTGGGTAAAAGTATGGAGGAGAAAATCTGTTCCAGTTAGAAAAACAAGGAGTTAGTAGTTAGCATGGTCTTGTTTACCGAAGATAGGATTGCCTAGAACTGCGAGTCTCTTGGCTTAGTAGGGTGGAACAAATAAATGGAAGGTCCTGAAAGCTAGGCAGAGGAGGTTGAACTTTACGTGGTAGGCAGTGGGAAGCTTTCCTTTTTTTTAGCTTTCCATTTTTAAGTAGGAGAGTGAGTTGATAAAGTGATATATTTAAACATAAAAAACATTGATATGTAGGGTGAATTGGAGGGAGGAAAGTATTGACATCAGGCAAATCAGCTGGAGGCTGTTGCAGTTTAGTAGATATTAGTTGATGAGAATCTGGTAGGGCAGAGATAACAGGAATGAAAAAGTAAAGTGAAGCCAGAAGATACTTTTTCAGGAAGAAATAACTCAAATTAAGTCGAGTTTTATTTTTAAGTATTTATAGGACTTATTAATGACCCTAAAAAGGAAAATCTTTTTAAACTTAAAAATCATACATCTAAATCAATTATGCATTTTAACTAGAATCCTAAAACTAATCTTTTAGAATCTCTAATAGCCTGATGATCTTAAACATTACAAATACTCTATATCAGAATATATGGATTGTCCCAGTGTTTTCAGAACTTACTAAATTTGACATTCATCTGTTTATACCCTGGGTTAATTTACCTTGTCATATCTGTATTTAACTAAATATTTCTAGGATTGAAAAAACACTTATCTCCTAAGAGAAGAAAATTTAACAAGCTGCAGTTACTGGGTTGACAATTCAAGACATTAATATGGCTGCTTATCTGAGGGATTCATACTTCCAGGTGATTTTTCCTGAGCCACAGATGGATATAGTTAAAGGTTTTATGTCAGTAGATGTCCCAAAGTCTCTCTTTTACCTTATTCTTTGTCTTGGTTTGGTTAGGCCTGCATCCTCTACTGTTGCACCTAGTTTACTTCAGCTAATACCTTTATGCTTAATTGAATTTAACATTCTCTCTGAAGACATTTCAGTATCTTCTTGCCTCTGGCCACAGTTTTTAGAGACATTTGAATGTCCTCACATTGTATTCTGAGTTTCTCTCCTGCTTTTGGCTCCAATTTGCCTGAGCCTTACATCATGCCAATAATCTTTTAAATTTTTTGGTGTTATCTTGTACAGATGTGTATGCTTAATAAGTACATTTATTTAGCACCTCCTATGTGCAAGGCACTGTTCTTAACACAGGGATATAGCACTGAACAAGGCAGATTGAGTTCCTGTCTTCATGAAATGTTTAGGGAGACTGGCAATAAGTAGATAAGCAAAGAGGTATATAATGTTATAGGAGGTGATAAGTCTATAGAAGAAAAACTAAGGGTAAAAGACTAGAGAATGACAGGGGCTGCTATTTTTATTAAGCTTCTTTGAGGAAGTGCTATTTGAAAAACACAAATGAAATGAGGATCTGGACCAAGCAGGTATTTAGGAGAAGAGCATTTCACGTAGAGGAATCATTAAGCATAAGGGCTCTGAGGCACAAGCAGGCCTAACTGATTGTATTAATACAAAGGAGCCACTGCAGCTACAGTTCAGAGAGAGAGAGAATCAGAGAGGTAGCCAAGGGCCAGATCATGTTCTTAGAGATCACAGCAAGGACTTTGGCTTTTTTTCTTTTTTTTGTAAGAATTATGAAACTTTGAGCAGAGGAGTAACAGGAGTGATGCATCTTGAAAGAATCACTCTACTCTGCCTGCAGTGTGGAGAATAGACTGTAGGGAGAGCATGAGCGGAAGCTGGGAGACTAGTAGGTGAAAAAATGATAAAGGCTTGGACAAGGGTGGTAGTACTAGAGGTGGTGAGAAGCAGTTAGATTCAGGATAAAATCTCCTCCTGCTGAGGAGTCAGGGTTTTGGGCCTTCGTAACTAGGAGAGTGAAAGTGCCATTTACAGAGATAGGGAAGAGTTTGGCACTGAGGGACATTAAGTGTTGGACCTGATTAAGTTTGCAATGCCTGTTTGATCAAGTAGAGATCTTAAGTAAATAATCGGATGTATGAGTCTGGAGCTTAGTGAAAGTTTGGGGCTTAAGTTAAAAATTTGGGATATGAGGGGAAAAAAAAAGGCAAAAAAATTGGTGCCAGCGTTTCTACTGAAAAAAAATCGGGATATGATCTATTTTATTTTAGAAGAAACTCTAAAACTATAATTAACAGAGCATTACTTTTATTGCAGACAAAACCGTATGCCATCGTTGAAAGGAAGCCCAGAATATTCCCAGTAAGTCTTAAAACATCTCTGGTTTTTCTTCTGTTTATTATATTTCTCTTTCCTTTCCCAAGTGATCATTAGACTAAAATTCTCCTTTCTTCTCACTGAAAGTTTAAGTGCCTGTTTTGTATATTCTTAAAAAAAAATAGGAGGAAATAATGTGAGGTAGCAATTACAGTTGAACCTGGGATATGGGCACATTTCTTTTCACCCTGGCTGTAAAGCTTGTGTGACCTTTGTAGTCCTAAAGTGAATTGAAGGTACCAACAGTTTTTCACTGGTGCCATTTCACGTAGGGTTAAGGACTTAGGGCACTAGCCTGTGCAGATACCTGAGCATTGTAACAGCAACTAAATTCCTCTGTTATTATTTCCGAACTATCATTTCCTATGGCAGTTAGACCATAACCTCTCCATCTGTGAATTTATAATGTCAATGTGTGCTTTAAATTTTATGTTATGAATATGTAGGCTATTATCCTAATTTAAAATAAGTCTTCATCATTAAAAGATTACTTATTAGTCCGTTGGTATTTTACTAGCTGTTTGTGAGGTTATTGGTTAGCAGAGTCAAATACATGTTATGTTCTTGTTCCATTTCTAGTCACAGATAATGAACTACCATCAATCTCTAAGTCATATAATTTTAGAAAACAAAACTCGATGTGGATTCTTTCTTCTATCACATGACATGGTCACAATAATCCATTGACGACTGCAACAGAAGGGAATTTTAGGGAGAACTACCAAAATTGGCTAACTCTTCCAGTTGGAATTCTGCTTTAGGAAATAGTAGGGGATTTCTTCTATATTTCATTGTGTATAATTGATGTGTGTCAGGGCCTAGGTAGGCTCAATTATCTTGTTGGTTTCAACAAGTTAGGTAATTTATTTATTCTTCCATTTATACATTTGTTTATTGTTTATTTTGCCATTACTGTTCAAAGGAAAAGAAGGAGGACCCTCTTTAGAAGACCATATAGTGATTCCATAGTATCTCTCCTACTTCCATATTTTTTGCCACTGTGGTTCTTTCCTGTTTCTGTACCATTGAGAAGCTGCCCCTTTGAAGACCTGAAGAATGCTCATCTGTACATACCTTAGAATAGGATAGACAGTAACAAATAAACCCCCAAATCTCAGTGGCTTAACAAAAGTTTATTTTCTATTGACATCACAGACTAGCATAGGTCAGACAATTATAGTGAGGCCATTGGGACTATGAGGCTCCAAGATCATAGGGAAAGAGAGGGCTGGATGTCTCAGGGGATGATTTTAAGGTCTAAGCTTGGAAGTAGCTTACATCACTTCTTTTCATGTCCTGTCGGCCAGAACTCAGTCTCATGATCCCACATGTCTTCCTGCTTTTTTATGTTTCTCAGCCTCCCATACCTGGAGTCTCTGCCACAGTGTATCCTTCTAGTCAACAAATAGCTCTTTGCTTCCTTCTTCCCACACATGTAACACAAGTCCCTTTCCTAGGGAGAAACCCCAAGGTCCCATTACATCACTGCAACCTAAGATCTTCAGATGATGTATAGTAATATCCATCAGGATTATTCTTGGAGATTCTTCTCTTGGAGATTTGAGGATCAATGGCAAGTGAACTGTATCCCTTGCCTCCCAACCACGCCCATTATTCAGCGATGGAATTTGGACAGCATAGCAGTCACTTGGCTCTGAAACCCCAGTGGTCAAACACTGTAAAGCCTCCTAACCCCTGTGTGTGGGAAGTTACTTGAACAGGAACTGATTTTGCTTCTGGAAAGAACACCTTTGTTCATTGTTCTTCCTGGTCCCTGGCTCAGTCTAGGGGGATTCTTTCTTTTCCACCATCAACCTAGACCACATCTAAAATGAGTACTGGGAAGTATGCCCTCCTTAGGGTTGTACAGCCTTTAAAGTCTACCTCCTGCTCACAGAAGTTTGAGGGCCAGAGGTTGTTTTAATCAGAAGCAGTCATAGGCTTTTATTGTCTGTATGTTTGGTTTCTTTGACCATCTAGTTCTCACATTTGGCAGGCATGGAAAGAAAAATACTTGGTAGGAGTCTAATCTTTTTGCTTCTAGTCAGTCCCACATGCCAGTATCTGTGGTTTCTATACATAGTTATCAAGTTGTTTCATTTCTTTATCCTTATTCTACTGCCTCTCTCAACTCAGTTGAGAGGCAGCTATGTGGAGGCCACCAGAAACACACTCTAGTTAAAGGCTACCTTTGTTTCAGTCTGATCTTTGCCACGGTGCTGGGTCTCTCTGTTTACTGAGTTTTATTGGGTTTCTGTTTCTCAGAATCTTTTCAGTGTTGTTACTATTTAGAGGTTCAGAAACAATCGATCTGATTTTCTAATATTGCAAGGTCCCGAAATTTTAGATTCTTATTTTTATTTCTCCTCTCAAATCAGCCACTTCTTACCTGAGCTTATGTTTCTTAAAATACACTAAGGCAGCCACTAGTAGTTAAACACATACTATAACGTTTTTTCAGGTACTTCTAGAACCTCAAGTTCATTAGACAGTCTGCTTCTAAGTTATTAGTGCCTTTTGTTTCCATCTTATAGCCTCCAATGCCAGTGTCCTTGTAGCCCCACTGCTAAGCCAGTGCCATGTGGTTCAATTTTTATTACAGCAGCATTAGTACCACTTCAAGTTATTAATTTCTATGTTAGGGTAATGCTAGCTGTGGTAACAAGTTTTCCCCCAAGTATATAATGGCTTAAACATAATACAAGTTTATACAGTCCTGAGCTGTACCAGGTCAGGGAATGGTAGGTGGTGATGGGGATAATTCTACTCTACTAAGTCAATTCATGGACTATCAGGCTGCTGTCTTAAACAGAGAGCTGAAATTAAAGCTAGGTACTTTGCCTAAAATTATACAGCTTGTCAGTGGAGGGTTCCAGGATTCACACTACTTGGTTCTGGCTTTAAAGTCCATGCCCATTCTGCCATACACACTGCATCTAGGTTTGGAGAGACACCTGAACCAGCTGCCCAAGGAAAGTTTGCATTCTGTTTCTAATATCCATTCTGAGCCAAATGGTAAACTGGTGACTGCCTAACACATTCAGTTGCTGGGAATACATTACCACCTTATATTGAAGTGAAGATGTTTACCTGCAGCTTTCTAGGGCTTCTATTTCTTGGGGCCAAGCAAATAAAGATTATCCTTTTATCACTTTGTAAAGACAACTTTCATGTCCTTTCTAGTCATTTTTGAGTGCAACTTCCCCTATTCTCTCCCTTATACCTTAAGATTTTGAATACTGGTTGCTCATCTTTAGACAGCTTCTATTTTGCCTGTGTCCCTTTTAAAGTGTGAATGCCAGAAGTGACCTCGATTTTCCAGATGAGGTCTGACCAAATGGAACTATCACCTCTGTAGACAAGATTTTTCACTAATGCGTCTTTGTTTTTCTAGGGTGATACAATTCTGGAAACTGGAGAAGTAATCCCACCAATGAAAGAATTTCCTGATCAACATCACTGAAGATTACTTTTAAAATTTCAAAGGTGTTTGAGCCCAAGTTTGTTGCTACATTACCACTTATTGAATCTATTTTCTGGAAAAGTAACTTTAATAAAGTTTACTCAGATATGTGTTGTCTGTTTCTTCCCAAACTGTACGATTCTCTCTGTACAATTTGAGACTCTTCGACTTATCTAACAATAAGTAAAAACTGGACATGCTAAAAAAATGGTATGGGCAATCACCTACTTTTTCTGGCCATTTTTAATTTGGAAAACAGCATGTAGAAAATTCTTTAGTCATATGACAGTTTTTTCTTAAACAGTACTTAATCTACTGTGATGTGAAGGTATACAATGTAATGAAATGTTGCAATAAACAAATAAAAGAACAAGTTCCACACACTTTTAAAGAAGGCTTTCTGAAGCATTTCAAAAGAAGTATTTTAGAAACTCTAGATTAAAAAGCCTAGATGTAGGTTGCTTTGTTATGTGAGAACGTAAAAGACAAATCTCTAAGTATATGAAAAAGTAGCATATTAGTGTTTATTATAAAGGACGGTATACAAAAATGAATTTCGAAGCTTTTTATTAAAGATTTTACTTTAAATCGAGACACGTGTCAGATAAGCATGAGGTAAAGAATTGTATATGCATGGAATCAAATCCAGAGGAATTACAAATTTTCATTCATCCCGAAGATTTTGTATATTCCTTAGCTGTCGTCGTGCAGCTACAGTTGATGCATAGATGACGTATCCCCAGGAGAGCAATACGACCGCGAGGAGCAACTAAGAAATGCAAGAGGAGGAGTAAAAGCAAAAACAAGTGAGTGGCACTTCCTCCTCCCCCCATCAAGTTGGTGGGAATTTTAGTGACAAACTCGTATAAATGTGGTTCCGGAAGCGAGTACACCAAGCCGCTATTACGTAAGGAGCGGAAGAGCGTGTCCTCCCGGAAGAGGCGGAGTCGAGGTGAGGGAGTGAAAGGCTTAATTCAGCAATGGATTTTGGAGTTTCTGGGCGCTGAAGAAATAGCGGGCTTTACCCGCGGGCCTCAGGAGTCGACCCCGTGGAGCCCCTCCAGGCCCGAGACCTACCGCTGAATAAATCCGGTCCAGGGTGCGGCGACTCATTGGCTTCATGGTAAGGAGACGGCGGTAGTCCGCGGGCAGGGGCGGAAGCCGCAGGCCCTAGAGTAACCTCCGGGGCGGTGGCTGCCGGGCGGCGGCGGCCATCTTTCAGCCGGGCGCGAGCGCCCGCCCACTCGCCTTCCGGCGCGTTTCCCCTCGGCTGGGCCGGCCTCTTCCGCCCGGAGCTGTGGGCGGTGTCACGTGACCCGGGGCCAAGCACGCGTTTCGGGAAGGCGGTTAGAGAAACGAGAAAGTACGTTCGAAGTGCTTTTTGCCAGTTAGAAGGATAGGCTTGACTCGTCAGCCGGTCTTCCTTCAGTTCCAGAGCAGTATTAATACGAGATAAGGTAGCGTCGTGTGCATTTAAAAGTTTATTTGGAAAAATAATCCACGTTTTAAATACTACGCCGACCTCTCGCGCTCAAAGAATTAATGTTTCCTCCCGGTTCTGTTCCCACAATGTAGGTAGTTCGTGTATTCATCTTTGATGTAAACAAGAGTACCACCCGCTTTTGTATAACTGACGAATCGTTGTGGGCATCCCTGTTAATTGAGCTTTTCTTCAAGAAATAAGTCTGAGAACGCAATGGCTTGTTGATGTCAGTGATACTCTTAAGAAGAAATAACGTGGCATGAATTACTCGGCAGAATGTAGCTGCCAATAAACAAGTGTTTATTGAACGTTTGTATGCTTAGGACGGTAGCACGAGCAAATATTAAACCGAAGGACAGAGTTTGGCACGCGGAGCCAAGTTCAGCCCTAGAATGTTCGGGACACTCACATTTGAGGCGAAGAATGGGGCAGAGCGCCGCTTTAGGCACCAGCCGTTATATCTCTGTAATCTCAGCTGTCGCCTAAACAGAGTTTTAATGCAGATTTCGGAGAGTGGGGAAGGGTAAAAACGTTATCTGTTTTGGGAAGATTTCAAGGCCCTATTCTCTTAGGTTGAATCCCTGTTTATCCCTATACTGGAGTTGATCTTTCTCTCTGAAAACTGTAGGCCTCTGATTTGGGTATTCCATGCGAATCCCAGTGTTGTTTCCTAACTCTGCAGCCGGAGGTAGTCCCTTAACCTTCGGGTAACTCAGTTCCTTTAACTATACACCAGATAGAGTTTTAGTAACTTCTCACAGAGTTTGGTGAGGTTTAAATGAGACCAAGCTAGTTATCGTGTCTTCCGGGTAAATTAGAAGCGAACTTTAAACTAGTGCCCCTGTAATCCCCAGAGATTGGCAGCAACCAGAGTAACGGCATAATAGCGATTATGCCTCGGTGGGTCAGGTCGCTCTCAGTCCAGGAGTGGAGGGGGTTGGGAGAAGGGCCGGGCTCGGGCCGAGCGCGCTAAGCCCCGCCTTAAGTGCCGGCGTCTTCTACCGCGCATGCGTTACGCAGGCGGGTGCTGTGTTTTGACTTGCTGGGGGTCGCGGAGTGGGTTTCGCTTTCTGCCACCGCTTTCTGCCGCCGCCCCCAAGCAGCCATTGGTAATGAGCGCTTTTCGTCACAGGGGTCGCAGCAGCCGCCGGGGTCTCCGCTGTCTCGCGAGGAGGGTGAAGCGCCCCTGCCTACTCCCGCTCCTGAGGGCCGGCGGAGAAGTCGCCGGGTTCGCCTTCGCGGGTCCTGCCGTCACCGACCCAGCTTTCTGGGCCGTCGGGAGCTTGCCACGAGCTCCCCAGCCGGGCCTGCGCCGGTATCCTCCGAGGTGAGTGAGATCGGGAACAATGGGGCGCCGGGGTCGGAAGGGCTGGGCGATCTGGAGCTCCCGCCTGCAGCTAGGCCCAGGGTCGAGGGAGCTGCGGTCCGGGCCTGAGGCGCCGTGGCTGCCTGGCAGGCCGGCGTCCCGGCGGCTCCCGCCGCGCACCTGTGGATCCGTGCCGGTGGGCGGGGGAGGGCTGCTTTCCGAGAAGCGCTCCCGAGGGCGCGAGCCCAGCCGTGTACTGGAAGGAGATTGGTCTCCGGGGGAAAAAGCCGACACAAAACACATAACGTTTGAGTCTGAGTCGTGGCATCGCCGCTGTCAGAGATGTGACCTTGGGCGGGCCCTTAACCTCTCTGAGTATGTCTGTAAAACCGGAGTAACGGTATTTTAGTTCGTTGTGATTATGTAAGGCACGCGGTGCTTACCTTAGATCCTGGCAGGTGGCAGTTCTCAACCAAAGGACTGTCGCCGTGACTGTTGGAGTTTGTACACTGTTTACACCCTGTAAGCCTGTGACTTCTTCATCCATCAAGTCAGCGCCGCTTTCCTCACGGCCTGCTGATTGGTAGACTGGAAGGGGGCAGTACTGAGATGAGGCAAATAGTGATTTGAGAGGAAAAGTGAATAGAATTTTTGGTAGGTAATTTTCAAGATTGTTTAAGATAAATTCAGAAAGAGTTACCGAAGATTTAAGTTAATAGCGGTGAGGGTTGGGCTTTTTAGCTTGTTTTTAGTCAATGACTTTGAAAGCTAGAGAGTCAGCCGAAGCAGTCATGCTTATCTGGAATGAGTGGCTTTAGAGGGGAATGGTTCCTAAGCAGTTCTTTTTATTGCTGCAACTGGAATTAAATTTCGTAGGGTCTGGTCAGTATTTAAGTTTTCTAGGGTCTGGTTAGTAGATCCTATAACTTCTGTTTGATTTCTTGGAATTGGTGATTAGATTGCAGTTCAGAGACGTACGTGATTTCTTTAAGGTCACAAGAGCTTGGGCCCAGATTGTTTTTAATACTTGGTATATTTCTAGTACATCCACTTGTGAATCCTTTTTAGCCACTTTGCTTAGATATATTAAGTACAATATTGATATTAATATGAAAATCATTTAGTTGTTATAGAATGTCATCTTTCTGGGCATTTTATAATCAGTTATGGATGATGGAAATGATCAAAATTAACTTTATTTTCACATAACATAGGAAAACAGTATTAAGTTCTTACTGCCCACCACGCACTTTGCTACGGGTTTACGTGGAATATATCCCTTCACACAGCCACTTTTTCAGGTGGGTACTGTTACTCAGCCTGTTTTAGAATTGAGAAAATGTAAGATTTTGTGAAATTAAATAACTTCCTCAAGATCACGCCACTAGTAAGTAAGTGGTTTTGATTCTCAGCCCTGGCTCTACATTAGAATTAACATCACTCCGTCAATGTAATCAGCCAGTGATTAAATTGTATATACAGTGATAATTTAAGGAATGCCATAGAAGAAGTCTGGTTTTATTAAATATTTAATTATGCAGAGCATTCCTACTTTGTATCCCTGTGCAGTTTTTTAAATGTCCGGTTTGTGGTCTAATTTAGATTCTAGCCTCCCGACACTTTATCACCCTCCACCTGTCCACCCCCACCCCCATCCATTTTCCCTAGATATTTTTGCTCGTTGATTATCTGAAATTTCCCCCAACATGTGATATGGAGGGTTCTTATCCCTGTTAAAGCCAACACATTTGAAGATTTGGGGGAGGGAAGGTTTTGCTTAATCAATTTATTCTAAAGATGGCAAACTTTATTTAGAATTTGGAAGGCAGTTAAGGAAAAGGGTTCAGAAGAACTGATTAACTTATCCCCTATGGGGAAATTAATTTGAAGTCCTAATTCCTAGAGTGCTCGGATAGAGAAACTTTTTTTTTTTTTTTTGCGGTACGCGGGCCTCTCACTGTTGTGGCCTCTCCCGTTGCGGAGCACAGGCTCCGGACGCGCAGGCTCAGCGGCCATGGCTCACAGGACCCAGCCGCTCCGCGGCATATGGGATCTTCCCGGACCGGGGCACGAACCCGTGTCCCCTGCATCGGCAGGCGGACTCCCAACCACTGTGCCACCAGGGAAGCCCGGGATAGAGAAACTTTTATCACAGGCTTCTTCTAGAACCTGAAGCACTAAATCTATCATCAGGTCCACCTTTGCTACCTGACCCGGAACTCTCCCGCAGACCTACAAATCTTAAATCTGTCTGCTAGCCATCCCTGTTCTATGCCTTAATTTGTATTTTTGAAACAGTTTTGTTGAGATATTTATATTTATATTTCACCCATAAAGTTCACTTCTTTAAAATACAAAATACAGTGGTGTTTAGTGTATTTATGGAGTATATTTGTGCAACTCTAATTGAACATTTTCATCATCCTAGAAAGAAACCTCAACACCCCCCCCCACCCCGCAACCACCAGTCTGCTTTCTATCCATTTGCCTATTCTGTAAGTTTCCTATAAAATACATACAACATGTGATCTTTTGTGATTGGTATTTTTTCATTTAGCATAATGAAAAAACGCATCCATATTGTAGCATGTGTCAGTACTTTATTCCTTTTTATTGTCAAATATTCCATTGTATGGAGATTCCATATTCATCAGTTGATGAGCATTTGGGTTATTTCCACTTCTAAGCTCTTAGGACAAACACTGCTATGACTCTTCACTTACAAGTTTTTGTGTGGGCATGTTTTTGTTTCTCTTGCATGGATAGGTGTGGAATTGTTGGGTCATGTGGTAATTCTACTTCATTTGAATTAGCAAATATTTTAATTTTAGTATTTAGTGATGATTTTGAAAGAGTAAATCCTTTATATGATGATTTATATTCATTGCCATTATTTGGTGTTTCCGATGAATACCATTCTTTGTACCGAAAGATATTCCTGTATAGAAATACAAAACAGGACTAATAATTTGTTCTTTTTTACCTACTGTGGATGATGTTACTCATCATTCTTTAGACTGGTGCTGTCAATTTGGTTAACAGACTTATAAAACTAGGGAAGGGAGGACTAAAGTTCCATTTAAAAAATTATAATTAGTTGAGATTTTGTTTTATTTGCACTTCAAGTTATTACCAAATAATTTTTTTAATGGATGCATTCTGGGTTGTAATTTTTATGTGAACTGGAAATATTCAGTAAACACTAAAATTCTGTATTCCAAAGAAACAAATTAAGATTAAATGTATTAACTTGAATTTCACCAGTCTTTTTAAAATTCTAATTACCCCTTTCTTATATAGAAGGGCAAACTAAAGTCCAGAATTAATGTGGATTTCTCCAGTTGACAGAGTTAGTTTTAGGTGAAACCTGGTCTTCAATCCAGATCTGATAATCTCTCCAGTGCCCTGTTCACTCTTCACTCCTTCCCCTAATGCACATGCACAGTCTCTTATCCTAATGGTTTTTATTTTAAAGATTTTTTTCTCCTGAGTAGGAGAATTTAAAAATATTAGAAGTAGGGGGAAATGCTGAGAAATTTATGTAATATTAAGGTTCCAGACTTTAAATATATTAGCAAAAATGCAATTAGTATTAATATATTTATAATTCTCTTCTATTTAAAAACAATGGTAATTTTTACATTTCCACTCTAGAAACAGGACTGGAAGTATTTGGAACCCCCTGAAGAAACTTGTTCAGTGTTAATTGGTTTCCTATTAAGTTATAGCTCTGAGAAAGCTAAGATGCCCTAGATGAGCAAGTTTAATTTGAAGTCTGTGGTGAAGTACTTATATTTTACAATAATATTGATAGGTTTTTATCGTGGGCTTTATTTGTTTTTGTTAGACCTAGGTATGGCCAATGAGTTTCTTGTTTAGAAAATTGCAATTCTATTATTTGACTAGATAGCAGTTGACTCATGATGGGCCTTTCTGTGATGGTGGAGAAAGATCAGTAATAGGCCCAGGAAAACATAAAGGAAGAAACTAATATTTAACATCTATAAAATGTTTAGTATAGAAAGCAGCTAAAGAGGGATTTTTAAGATAACAAGGCCAAAATGTAATGCAACTAGATTTCAGCTCTGGAAAATTCATTTTGTAAGTTATGGGTCTATATAAACTGACAAATCTAAAGCAAATTAATCTTTAAGATTCTAGTGATTCTTGTGAGAAAAGGTAAGGAAGGAGACTGAAAACATGATTTCAAGGTACTTAGTGACTGACTGGATTAAATAAAAAGGCGAAGAAAAGCTTCTTAGGGATGCTGAAAGGAGTCAGTGATGAACTGAATATAATAGTGTAGTAAGAATAGTGTAGTATAACAGCAGTGTAGTAATAATAACAGCAACTAACATTTACTCAGCAGTTGCTATAAGCCAGGCACTGCCCATGAGTGCTTTTATATTTTGTTATTTCATTTAATCTTCACTAACAGATCCTTTTTTGTGTGTGAAAGAATCTTCCACTAAAAACCACAGAATTGGTTCAAATAGGTGAACTTTCTAGTATGCAAATTTTCTCCCTAAAGCTATTTTTAAAGATACATGTATAATACTTACTCAAACAAAACAATTGAGTAGTCCGTAGTGTTTGGGGCATATGTATGCAAGATATAAAACCATGTGTAGAAATAACTCCAACTGAGAATTATGATATTTTTGGGTTTTGTTTTCTAGAGAAGGATGGCAGGGGCAGCAGGGAAGCACATAAATGGACATTTAAAAAAATCTGGAAAAACCATGAGAAAATGTTAGCTGCTAACTCTTGAGTGGAGGATACGTGGGTACTTGGTATATTTTCTTTTGCACTTTTTTGTACATATCAAATTATTTTTTAAAAAAGAAAAATAGAATATTATATAATATTTGAGAGCTTACTGTGGACCAGGCACTTTTTCTAAGGGCTTTTTTTTTTTTTTTTTTAACATCTTCACAAATCCTGTGAGGCAGGTTCTAGTATCAGTGAGCTACAGATGAAATTGAAGCATAAGGACGATAACTAGTAACTAATCCATAGTCACACTGGTAATGTGGCAGCAGGATTCAAACCCAGGAAATCTGACTTTAGAGCTTGTGCTTTAAGTACTGTATTACTATGCTATACTGCCCCTTTATGTTACAAAGACAATAAACTACTTAACTATTTTTACCAAAGTATGTTTCACAGTCATTTGCATTTTTTTCAGATTTAGTCATTTCTTTTTTATCAGGTTACTGATGTATTTTTTTCCCTTTTACAGATAATGGCATCAGCCGCTAAGGAATTTAAAATGGACAACTTTTCACCTAAAGCTGGCACTAGCAAATTGCAACAGACAGTACCAGCTGATGCATCTCCTGATTCTAAGTGTCCTATATGCTTGGATAGGTTTGATAATGTGTCTTACTTAGATCGCTGTTTACATAAGTTCTGTTTTCGCTGTGTACAAGAGTGGTCAAAAAACAAAGCTGAATGTCCACTATGTAAACAGCCCTTTGATTCTATTTTCCATTCTGTGAGGGCAGAAGACGACTTCAAGGAGTATGTCCTAAGGCCTTCATACACTGGTTCTTTTGCTACCCCTGATGGTCAGCGATTCCGCTATCGTACAACTATGACAAGGGAACGAAGTGCTTCTATTTATTTACCTAATAGTACCATGAATAGAAGAACAACAACTCCACCAGATAGTGGAGTAATATTTGAAGGGTTAGGCATTTCAGCAAGACCTAGAGATGGTGAAATTCCTCCATTTATGAGACAGATTGCAATAAGGAGGCCAGCTACTGCAGATGAAAGATCTTTGCGGAAAATTCAAGAACAGGATATTATTAATTTTAGGCGAACTCTCTATCGTGCTGGTGCTCGAGTTAGAAATATTGAAGATGGTGGCCGCTATAGGGATATTTCAGCTGAATTTTTCCGTAGAAATCCGGCTTGCCTTCACAGGTTAGTCCCCTGGTTAAAACGTGAACTCACAGTTCTCTTTGGAGCTCATGGATCATTAGTGAATATTGTCCAGCATATCATCATGAGTAATGTTACTCGCTATGACTTGGAGAGTCAGGCATTTGTGTCTGATTTAAGGCCATTTTTACTTAATCGGACTGAGCATTTTATACACGAATTTATCAGTTTTGCCCGATCTCCATTTAACATGGCAGCCTTTGACCAGCATGCAAATTATGATTGTCCTGCGCCTTCATATGAAGAAGGTAGCCATTCTGATTCTTCGGTCATAACAATATCTCCCGATGAAGCAGAGACCCAAGAGCTGGATGTTACTGTAGGTACTGTTAGTCAGGCACCATGGGATGATGAAACTCCAGGGCCATCTTATTCAAGCTCAGAGCAGGTACATGCTGCCATGTCTTCCCTTTTAAATACTTCTGACAGTTCAGATGAAGAACTTGTAACAAGAAGAGCCACATCTCAGATGCAGGGAGTACAAACCAATGACGACATAAATAATGACAGTGATTCTTCTTCAGATAATTGTGTCATTGTTGGGTTTGTTAAACCACTAGCTGAGAGGACCCCAGAACTTGTTGAACTGTCCTCTGATTCTGAGGAGTTAGGTTCCTACGAGAAAATGGAGACTGTGAAGGCACAAGAACAAGAGCAGTCTTACAGTTCTGGTGATAGTGATGTTAGTAGATGTTCATCTCCACACTCTGTCCTTGGAAAGGATGAACAAATAAATAAAGGTCATTGTGATTCTGGTACAAGAATCAAATCAAAGAAGGAAGAGAAACAGTCTGTATCATTGTCCTCTCCCAGAGACCTGAGCTCATCCATCAGAGGAGACAGAGTATATTCCCCATATACCCGCAGACACAGAAGGAGGGGAAGATCCAGAAGTTCAGATTCATGTTCCCAGAGTAGGAGTGGGCATGATCAGAAGAATCGTAGGAAGCATCATGAGAAGAAAAGAATGAAAAGCAAACGATCCAGAAGCAGGGAGAATAGCAGACCTAGAGGTAGAAGAGACAAAAAGAGATCAAGAACTAGAGATAGCAGCTGGTCAAGAAGAAGCCAAACTCTATCTCTAAGTAGTGAAAGCACAAGCAGATCAAGATCTCATAGCAGTGATCGTGGTAAAAGAAGATCACGGAGCAGAAATCGAGATCGTTACTATTTAAGAAATAATTATGGAAGCAGATACAAGTGGGAGTATACTTACTATAGTAGAAACAAGGACAGGGATGGCTACGAATCATCTTACAGGAGGAGGACTCTGTCCAGAGCTCATTATTCCAGACAATCTTCAAGTCCAGAATTTAGAATTCAGTCTTTTTCTGAAAGAACAAATGCTAGAAAAAAAAATAATCACAGTGAAAGGAAATATTACTACTATGAAAGGCATAGATCAAGGAGCCTATCTAGTACTAGATCAAAGACTGCATCTACAGGGCCTGACCGGGTGAGAAATGAAAAGCCTGGCGGGAAACGAAAATACAAAACACGGCATTTGGAGGGTTCTAACGATGTGGCTCAACCATCTCGGGAATTTGCTTCTAAAGTAAAGGAAGGTCATTACTCAAAATCTTCATCAAAATTGGATGGAAGCTACAAAAATGAGAGTGACAGCTTTTCAGATAGCCCATCATCAGACAGAGAGACAAAGCACAAGAGAAGAAGAAGGACCCGGAGCCTAAGTGTAGAGATAGTTTATGAAGGGAAAGCTACCGATACAACTAGACACCATAAAAAGAAAAAGAAAAAACATAAGAGGAAGCATAAGAAACACCATGGCGATAATGCTTCATGTTCCCCAGTTGTGATTACCATTGACAGTGACAGTGATAAGGATTCTGAAGTAAAGGAGGATACAGAATGTGACCTTAGTGGTCCTCAAGACCCTCTACGAAACGAATTTTTGTTTCCTTCCTTGGGACCATTTGAAACTAAAGATGTAGTTACAATAGAAGATGAATTTGGTGTCCTGGGCAAGGAGTGTGATATTACCACACTTAATAACAACTTGAATAATGCGAACAAAACTGTAGATAATATTTCACCCCAGGCAACTTCAATTGAACAGACTCTTGATGTAAGAGAAGAGAGCACCTTTGCCTCTGATTTGGAGAGCCAGCCCAGTAATGTCTCTTACCAAACTGAGTCATCAAGGCGATTGCCATCTCCACGGATATCATTAATGTCAGTGTCTCTTGGTAGAGACCATGATATGTCTTAAAACTGCCAAAGCGTCTCATTGAGAATTCTGGTGGTATAAAAAGTAAAAAAAAAAAAAAAAAAAAAGTCATCTACTGCAGTCTGTTTAAAGATGACACTTGGTGAAAACGCTTTTCCCCCTTAAAAATATTTTGTGATTTTTTTTGTGTGTGTGTGTTAAAAATTTGTAAAAATCATTATTTGTTCAAAAAATATGTATGTCCCACCCTCTGAGATATGCACTTTTAAGTGAAGAAAATGATATGCTAGCAGTTTATTTAAAACTTGGGATCCTTTTTAAATAAAAAATATAAAATTTAGAAGTAATTTCATAAAGCCATACGGTATTGACATATTTTTAAAGTAGTCGATGAGTATTTTTGAATTTTTTGTTGAGAGTTATTCTGGAAATGTGCTATAAGCTAGGAGAATCCCTTTGGACAGTCTTTATTTTTCTTCTTAAAAATTTGTATGATTCAAAACCATTTCTTCAGGTTAAATTGAGGAATTTTATCTGCACAGTTTATCTTGACATCTGCCAAAAGAAAAATTTAAATATTTCCTTTATATACTTGTTTATCTGGACTGCCAGTAAAGCAAATGTGTATTCAACAAAAGAAAAAATAAAACAGTAACACTTTAAAACAATCCAAAAATTTTCCTTTGCAGTATTGATTGTTTTTTAAATCAAATTATTTTAGTGGAGCTAAACTGTTGTAAATAGTTAAGGATATCCTTGTGTTATAAATACTGAATTTCACAGTTTTAATGGGAACTACATTTAACCTCACAGTTTTAATGATTATTTTAGTTCTTTAATCTGATTATGAAGAGTATCTTAATTTGCTGTCTTCAGCAAAATGCAGTTATGTAGTGTGTAGTATGTAGCTTACTAAAAACAAACCCTTGCCTGACTTCTTTTATATTGGTAGTTCTTTTACACAAAGTGGCTGTGTTTGTTTATGTTTTATTCTGGTTTAGAGATGATAAAAACTGCTGTACCTCTATAGCCTGACGTAGGATTGCCAGTGAACAGTAGAGCATGGATGAGATCTAAATTTAGCCGTCACTTTGCTTTGCTCCCATGTTCATTCATTGTTGAACAGAAATTGGAATGTCTGCTGTGTGTCTGCAGGTTTTTAGGGATTCAGTGATAGAACAAAGCAGGTATGTTCCCTTTCCTCATGGGAGATATATATATATATATATATATATATACATATATATATATAAACATTAAAAACTATAAGCTCTCTGGAGACAAAGTATAATTTCCTGTAAGAGCACACAGTGGGGGCCTAATCTCAGGTGGAAGTAGTGGTTGAACTGAAATCCAGAGAACAAGTAGATATTAACTAGGAGTAGAGTTGTCAGCAAAGGGGATGTGCAGAGATCCAAAGGCAGAAAGGGAGTCTGGCATATTCTAAGGACTAAAAGAAGCAGGCTTAGCTAAAGGACAGAGAGTGAGGGACCAAGCTTTGTAGGCCCCACTAAGAGTTTGTGTTTATCCTAAGGGCAGTAGGAAACTGGTTTGTAAAGTAATGAGAATCTAAAGTTGACACAATTTTAGTAAGCCCAGATGTGGAGAAATTGTGGGATGATTATAGCTGATCAAAGAATATACTTTGAAATTATGAAATGACTGTAGTTTTTCTTAAGTGCTAAAAATGTAAGAATGCTGTTGTATTCCACATTCTGCTTTTGCATGGTATTTTAGTGAACACCCATCTTAATACATGGCACCATCACATCATCCTCTTAGGTGTTCAAGCCCCAAATTTCCAAGTCTTTGATTCTTCGTTCTCCTTCAGCCCTCTCATCCAGTCACTAAATCTTGGTCACTAGATATTTTTCTAATATTTCTAATGTGTCTGTACCATCATCCAGTCTAGGCAGCCATGATCTCTCACCTGTACTACCATAATGGGTCTGCCTGCATCCACTGTTTACCTCCATCCATTCTTGATGTAGCTTTCAAAAGACCTTTAAAAACATTTTTTTCCCCTTTCATTCTACTTAAAATCCTTCAGTAGCTTCCTATTATTCTTAGGATATTTATTAAAAGGAAACAAAAGTCCAACATAATATGGATTACAGATCTCTGCTTAATTAGACTCTAGTCCATCTTTAGCTTTTCTCTCACTTCATTTGTGCTCTGGCCACACTAGCCAGCTTCAGGTCTGTGGAGGTGCTGCTCCCTACTAATTCAGAGCCTTCATGCATAGCGTTTTCTTCTGCTGGGAACTGAATTCTCTGGCTAAACTAGGTTAATGTTAAAGTGTTCCCCTCCACTCCATGATTTCCTCTCAATTACTTCCTCTTAACAACCCTGGACTCCTTTAGGGTATGCATCACAAGTTGCAGTTGATTACTAATGTCTTCTCTCTCACCAGTCTGAAAGTTCTTTGGCAACTGTATGTGTTCTACTATATCCCTTCTCTATTTTCTTTCACATAGGATATGCTTAAAGCGCTTATTGGGTGGACGTATAGGTGCTAGAGATTTTTAAAATTGGCTAAGACCTGCTTTCTGCTTTCACAGAGCTATACTTTCTATAAACTTTCAACCTAACTCTGCATTCGTTTAGCCTATTCATCCAAGTTTGTTGTCCATGAGACATTTTATTTTACCTCAGGTTTTCAGTGTTTTTGCGACTTATTTCTGTAAAGTAAATGCAACTAGGCATTTCCACTTGCTCATTCATTGGGCGAGCACTTGCTCAATCTCATACTCGGATTCACAACAGGAAAACTTGTTATTATTACTTCTTTGTCTAAATAGTCAAATTTGGCCTTAGTTCTTAGGGGAGGCAACCCAAGGGAAGCCCTAACCCATCTAGTCTGTAGTAACAATAGGTGGTGTGTACAGAGGAGCAGAATTTATGCAAGGTCAGCTGATGGCCTGTACTTGCTGGGGATTATTTTTACATCATGGGGAATAATTGCAGTCCCCTCTACCGTAGGCTGTGGACACCTGAGCCAGTCGGTAGTGCATCTCTGGACTTGGAAAAATTTTTCATAAGGTGCTTTGGGGTACTGGAAACCACCAGCAGCCATTGTCCCCATGAATTGGGGCAGGGGATGAGAAATGGAAAGGGGTTCCTCCACACAAACCAGATTTCATCAGGATTCAGAGCATGGATCCATTTCTGTTGTTTGTTTGTTTTTTAATTTATTCATTTATTTATTTTTGGCCACACTGCGCGTCATGTGGGATTTTAGTTCCCCGACAGGAATCAAACCCGGGCCAAGACAGTGGCAGCGTGGAGCCCTAATCACTGGACCACCAGGGAATTCCTGAGCATGGATCCATTTGTAACATTAAGCTCATTAGACCTGTGTACTATCGAAATGGTGACATTTTAAATTACTATGATAATGTAGAGACCAGAAATTGTATAGACACGTCTGGTGATTGGTGCTTTTAGGAAAACCCACACGGACATGTAAATCATAATCATTATGTAACCTACTCTCAGATGGTTCAGAAGATGCGTATATAGTTGGAGAGGAGTAATGATAAGTTGTGGTACAATTTAAAAATTGGTGAACGAGGGTAAAACATACAGAAATCCTTTGTACTCCTTGTAATTTTCATGTAAGTTTGAAATAGTTTCTTTTTTTTTTTTGCATTACGCAGGCCTCTCACTGTTGTGGCCTCTCCCGTTGCAGAGCACAGGCTCCGGACGCGCAGGCTCAGCGGCCATGGCTCACGGGCCCAGCCGCTCCGCGGCATGTGGGATCCTCCCGGACCGGGGCACGAACCCATGTCCCCCGCATCGGCAGGCGGACTAGCAACCACTGCGCCACCAGGGAAGCCCGCTATGGGTCATTCTTGTGCGCATTAACGTTTGAGAAGCACTGCCTGTGGATAGTTCTCATCAGCAAGCAAGCGAGCATGTTCTTGATTTCTTCCTCCAAGCTTGCCTCTCTTCCAGTGTCCCTGTTAATAGTTGGCACCACCATTCGTGCAGCGCCTCAGGTTAAACAAATGGGAGCTCTCCTTGACTCCTCTCTCGCATATCCTTCATCCAGTTCAACAGCAAATTGTGTGGGATTTTAAGGTTATATATCCAGCAACTTCACCACTTCCACTGCTTTGATCCTAGTCCGATATGCCATGTCTCGCACTGGGACTAGTGCTGTAGCTTCTTACCAGGTCACTGCTTCCCCCTTCCCCCTTGCAGTTTGTTTTCTGTTCTCCCTCTCAAAGTCCTGCAGTGGTACTCCAGCATATTTAGGATCAAAACCGTTGTCCTTTATCTTGATAAGTCTGTCAGGCTTTATGTGAACGGCCTTGGCCACCTCTGTCTTCCCTCTCCCCAACCCATTCCACCCCACAACCCTGCACACCTTTTCTTTTGCGGACCCAGTTCACTACTGCCTTCCCGCCTTGGCACCTTCTCTTGTTTTTAGGTGGAATGCTCTTCACCCAGTTGGCATGCCCTCACTTTGTTTGTGTCTTCCCTGATCAACTCATGTAGTATAAGTAGCCCCCGTTACTCTTTATTCCCTTATTCTGCTTTATTTCTCCTCATTGCCCTTACTACTACCTGGCATCTACCAAGACTTTCTTATCCAACTCCCACACTAGAATGTCACAAGCTCTAAACTTAACTTTTCCATTTTAGTCATGGTGCTACCATTTTCACAGTCATTCAAACCAGATACCTGGACTGTAGCCTTGATTCTTTTTCCTCTTCTTTCCTGCCGCCGTTCACACAATCCTATCACTAAAATATATCTCTTCTTCTACTCCCACTGCCACTGTCCTTATCTAAGCCCTCCTCTTCTCCTACTTGAGTCACCTCCCAACCGAACTACTCGTTTTGTGTAGGAGCCAGAGAGTTCTTTCAAAAAATGTGATGAGACTATGTTATTCTTTGCTTAAAACCCTGCAAGGTGTTCCCAGTGCACTTCATTCCTTGTATTACAAGGCCCCGTTTACCTCTTCAGCAGCACTGCCTACCATTTACCCCTCGTTCTTGAAGTTCCAGCTACAAGTGTCTTTCACTTTTTCTTTTTGACCTATTTCTGTTTCTGTCCCCCTGCATGGAATCCCCCGTCCCGGCTTTTTTTGAATAGTTGATTCCTTCTCATTCTTAAAGATTCAGCTGAAATGTGACCTACTCAGAAAAATATTCTCTTACCATTGTATTAAAATAGTTTTTTCCAGTGTCCATTATTTTCCATGTCATGACTCTGCTTGCTTTCTTTGTATTATTTCACATTTGGCAATTTCTTTATTGTTTACACTTTTACATCTTTATTGTCTGCTCCCTCCTCCAATCAGACTCTAAGCTTCTGAGGGAGACTGTTTTTCACATATCTCCAGATACCCAGTTCTTTTCACAATACCTGACATACAGTAGATACTCTGTAAATGCGTTGGATGAAGTAATGCCCAGGTGAGGTAGAGAGTCTGCTGAATCCTTTCTTCTCACCATTCTGTGACACTTCCCTTCTTCCCCGACCTTGGTCAGATTTTACATACAGATCTATCACATGACTCTATCTCTGGGACTTCAGTTCTTTGAGATTCTACACTATAATTGTTGATGTTTAATAAATCCACTGTTATTCAAAGCTCTGTTGTTTCCTACTGGTAACATAAAAGGAAGCGTGTCTTTTTTTTTTTTTTTAAGGAATTTTGGATCTGATTTCTTTTTCTCAGTTAAAAGTCTAAACCCAACTAGTGGCAGAATAGCTTGTATAAGTGATAAAAATGGACGAAATATAAAGAACAAGTACTTGAAGGCACTGAAAAAAAAATCAAAAGGCAGAAACTAGAGGGAATTAGACTACTGAAAGACAGGAACTGTACTGCATGAGAACTGCATTTATTTGGCTTTTCTTCTAAGTGTTCCCCCACCAGTCCACATGGAGGTTTGCAGACAAGCAGAAAATCACAGGCATTGAATTAGAAGATGAACCCTGGGGCTGCCAAAGTGACGATACTGAGGGGGAAAATTCTGAAAGAAAGGAAACACAAAGGGGGACCCCTAGAATTTGTATATAACCTTCACTCAAATCCTTAGCTCTCCTTGTGATGTATACATGGAGGGGAGAATCCAAGGGGCCCAGGTAAGCAATAGCTGGAAGGCTGGAAAAGCTCAACGGATATCTCAGCTGGGAAGGGAAGGCAGAATTTGGAATCTGAGTCCCACCAACTTGGAAAGGCAGTGGAAACATGTAGGGCTTTTCACTTGAAACTGCTCAGGGCCCTGCCTTAGCAGAAAAGACTATACCCCTGAATAGGGGAGTCACCTTTCATTAAAGGCAAAACTTTAATAGATGTGTGAAACCCAGCACAATGTGTGAAACGAGGCCTCTGTAATTTCAAAATGAATAGCTGGTAAGTTAGCATGCTAGAACAAAAAGCAACACCCTCCAGAGAAAATAATAGAATCCAGAGATTCTACAGCATATCTGTAATGTCCAGTGTAAAATAAAAAATTATTAGACATGTGAAGGAATCCATAGGCAAGAGAAAAAACAGTTACAAAAACATGCCGTGAGATAATCCACATGATGGAATTAGCAGGCAAAGACTTTAAAGACACTATTAGAAATATATACATGAACTTAAAGAGAAGATAGCTATAATGAACACAGAGTTTCTCAGCTGAGAAATTGAAAGTAGAAAAAAACAGTAGAACTCTTAGAACTTTTCAAAATAATACTTCAAATAAAAAATTCACTGGAAGCCTAAACAACGTATTGGAGGAGCCAGAGGGAAGTGACATCAGATGGAAAGAAACCAGTATCTACAAATGGGAATGAATAGCATCAGAAATGGTAAAAAAGCACAGGAAAATAGAAAAGACTCTCATTTTCTTATTTTATTTAAAAGACAACTGACTTTTTACAATAAAGCTTATAACATTGTATTATGTGGTTTATAATAAATAGAAGAGTAAAAGTTAGGACAATAGCACAAATGATGGGCTGGGGTGGATGGAATTACATGGTTGCAAGGATCTTTTACTTTATATTTACTTGATCTTATCATATTGATTATAAGTAGACTGATATAGGGGCTTCCCTGGTGGCACAGGGGTTAAGAATCCACCTGCCAATGCAGGGGACACAGGTTCGAGCCCTGGTCCGGGAAGATCCCACATGCCAAAGAGCAACTAAGCCCGTGTGCCACAACTACTGAGCCTGCACTCTAGAGCCCGCGAGCCGCAACTACTGAAACCCGCACGCTTAGAGCCTGTGCTCTGCAACAAGAGAAGCCACCGCAATGAGAAGCCCGCACACCGCAACCAAGAGTAGCCCCCGCTCACCGCAACTAGAGAAAGCCCGTGCACAGCAACGAAGACCCAACGCAAAAATAAAATAAGTAAATAAATTTATTTTAAAAATTTTTAAAAAAGTAGACTGATATAAATTAAAGATGCATGTTGTAAACAACAGAGCAACCACTATGTGTACACATATATGGGTGGGGGGAGGAAGAGAAAGCTAAAAGAAAAAGAATTTATAGCTAAGAAAGATAAAAGTAAAATATATATATTTGATTAACCCAAGGGAATAGAGCAGAGGAACAAAATCAGATGCAACGAACAGCAAAATTGCAGTTTTAAACCCATATAATAATTAAATGGAAATAATTTAATGCTCCAATTAAAAGGCAGAGATTGTCAGACTGGATAAAAAAGGAACACCTAACTATAAGCTATATACTAGAGGTACACTTTAAATATTAACAGGGAGGTTGAAAGCAATAGGATGGAAAAAGATGTACCATGCAAACAGTAAGCATAAGAAAGGTGTTACGGGTTTTGTAATAACACATGACGTAGACTTTGATATAACAAGTATCAAAAAGACATTTCATAATAATAAAGACATAATTATCAGGAAAACAACAATCCTAAATGTGTATGCATCTAATAACAGCTACAAAATTTATAAAGGAAAGGGCTTCCTTGGTGGCGCAGTGGTTGAGAGTCTGCCTGCCGATGCAGGGGACATGGGTTCGTGCCCCGGTCCAGGAAGATCCCACATGCCACGGAGCGGCTGGGCCCGTGAGCCATGGCCACTGAGCCTGTGCGTCCGGAGCCTGTGCTCCGCAACGGGAGAGGCCACAGCGGTGAGAGGCCCGCATATCGCAAAAAAAAAAATTTTATGAAGGAAAAACTGATAGAACAAAAGGGACACGTGGACAAATCAATAATCATAGTTGGAGATTTTAACACCCCCTCTCACTACTTGATATAAGAAGTAGACAAAATTAGTAAGGGTATAGAATACTAGAACCACACTAATAAACCAACCTGACGTAATTGAAATTTATCAGACATTATACTCAAGAACTGCAGAATACACATTCTTAAGTGTATCTAGAAGATACTTGATATATCAAGATAGTCATTATATGCTGGGCCATAAGGCAAGTTTCATTACATTTCAAAAGACTGAAATCTTACAACATATGCTTTTGGATCACAACAGTTTAAAATCAAGTCAATAACATCAAGCTGTTTAGGAAATTCCCAATATTTGAAAAATAAACACACTTCTAATTATCTCATAGGTTAAAGAAGAAATCACAGGGATATTAGAAACTATTTTAGATGGAATGACATTGAAAATACAATGTATCAAAACTGATGGGATGTGAGAACTTAGATGAGAAAAGGGAAATTTATAACTTTAAATGCTTATATTAGGAAAGAAAGATGTATAAAATTAGTGATCTAAACTTCTACCTTAACAAGCTAGTAAAAGAAGAGCAAATTAAACCCAAAGGAAGTAGGAGAAAAGAATAATTTTAAAAAGGGTGAGACATCATGACCAGATGGGATTTATCCCAAGAGTTCTAGGTTGGTTTAATATTCAAAAATCAATCAATGGGGCTTCCCTCGAGGCTCAGTGGTTAAGAATCCACCTGCCAATGCAGGGGACACGGGTTTGAGCCCTGCTACGGGAAGAAACCACATGCTGCGTAGCAACTAAGCCCGTGCGTCACAACTACTGAGCCTGTGCTCTAGAGCCCACGTGCCACAACTACTGAAGCCCGCGTGCCTAGAGCCCATGCTCCGCAACAAGAGAGGGCACCACAATGAGAAGCCCACACACCACCACGAAGAGTAGCCCCCGCTCACCACAACTAGAAAGAAAGCCGGCACATAGCAACAAAGACCCAACACAACCAAAATAAATAAATAAATAAATAAATATCAATGTTTAGTATGTTAACAGAATATATGATCACCTCAATAGATACAGAAAAAAACATCTGAGAAATTCAACACCAATTCATGATAAAAACTCTGAGCAAACTAGGAATACAAGAAAACATTAATCTGATAAAGGGCATCTAAGAAAAAACAACAGCCAACTTGTTTACCAAGTGCAAGCTTGTACTGCTTACCAAACCACAGGCCAATAAATCAAGAGATGAGGTGTTGGGGCAAGGAATAGCGACTTTATTCGGAAAGACAGTGGACTGTGAAGATGGTGGACTAGTGTACTAAAGAACCATCTTGCCTGAGTCAGAATTCAGGCTTCTTTTATACTAAAAGGGGAAGTGGGGCGTGGCTGGTTGCTGCAGACTTCTTGGTGCAGGAATCCTTTCTTCTTGCAGCTGTCAAGGTAGGTCTGGTCACATGTTCCTATAAACCTCCAACAAGACAAATGTTATTCTCTGTTCTGCAACTTTTAATCTCTATATGAATGGGAAAGTGTTGTACCTTTAAAGGTCAGAGCCTTGAGAATGGGCTATCCTGTGTATTTCAGGCTGGAGGCAATATTCTTTTTTTTTTTTTTTTTTTTGTTACGTGGGCCTCTCACTGTTGTGGCCTCTCCCCCCGCGGAGCACAGGCTCCGGACGCACAGGCCCAGCGGCCATGGCTCACGGGCCCAGCCGCTCCGCGGCATGTGGGATCCTCCCAGACCGGGGCACGAACCCGTGTCCCCTGCATCGGCAGGCGGACTCTCAACCACTGCGCCACCAGGGAAGCCCGGCAATATTCTTTTGAGTTTGAGGAGCCCTTGGTGCAGAGCCAGCATGACTAAGCACAGGCAACAGAGCACAAAGGTTAGAGCTAAAGGAATAGATTCAATATGGAGTCAGGTTTGTTCTTCTCTGTTACAAACTTTGTAATTAAAGTGAAACATTGTTTCCCTGCTGAGACAAGTAATAAGGGTGTCAGTTCTCACCAGTTTTATTCAACTTTCTGTTGGAAGCCATAGGAGGTGCCATAAGGAAAGGAAGCAGAATGAAAGGCATAAGGATTGGAAAAGAAGAAGTAAAAAACATGTATTCAAAAATGACATGATTGTTTACCTAGAGATTTTTAAGAAATCTATAGAATAATCACTAGAACTAATAAGTGAATTAGTGAATTCTATATACTAGCAACAAACAATTTGAAAATGAAATTTTAAAAATTCAATTTACAGTAGCATCAAAGAACATAAAATAGTTAAGAATAAATTTAACAGATATGTAGAAGATCTGTACTCTTAAAACTATAAAATATTGCTGAGGGAAATTAAAGACCTAAATAAATGAAAGTTTACGTCCATGGGTTCAAAGGCTTGACATTGTTAAAAATGTCACTTCTCAAGTTCATCTGTAGGTTCAACGTAATTCTGATCAAAATCCCAATATAGGGCTTCCCTGGTGGCGCAGTGGTTGAGAGTCCACCTGCCGATGCAGGGGACACGGGTTCGTGCCCCGGTCCAGGAAGATCCCACATGCCGCGGAGCGGCTGGGCCCGTGAGCCATGGCCGCTGAGCCTGCGCGTCCGGAGCCTGTGCTCCGCAGAGGAAGAGGCCACAACAGTGAGAGGCCTGAGTACTGAAAAAAAAAAAAAAAAAAAAAAAATCCCAATATAGTCAAAATCCCAGAATAGTCAATATAATCTTTACAAAGAAGAATAAAGCAGTATCAGCAACTAGATAAGTGGATCAGAATAGAGTTAGAAATAGACCTGCACACATACAGTCAACTTTTTTTTTGACAAAGGTGCCAGAGGCCATTCAATGGGAGAAGGAAGAGTTTTCAACAAATGAAACAGTTTGTGCGGAACAATTGGAAGTGCAGGAATAAAATGAAACCTTGACCTCTGCTTCACACCACAACAAAATTAATTTGAGATGGTCATAACCTAAACGTAAAAGCTAAAAGCACAAAGACTCTTAAAGAAAAGACAGAATATATTTATGACCTTGGAGTAGGCAAAGATTTACTAAAGAGGACACAAAAGGCAGTAAACAAAAATTTTTAAAACCCTATAAATTAGATTGCACCAAAATAGATTTGTGCTGAAAAGACACCTTGAAGAAAATGAAATGATAAGTCACAGACTGGGAGAAGATATCTGGAGTATACATATATTTGACAATAATGCACCATTTCACACCTGGCAAAAAACCAAACCAAACCAAGCAAGCGAACAAAAAAACTGACCGACGCGTGTATTTCCTGGATGTGCATCACCTGGAGCTGTCTCACCCTCCAGGAGGGAAGGGACCATGGGACGGCCATTTTGGAAGACAGGTGACAGTTCCCTGTAAAGTTAAGACACTTGGCCAGAGGACCCACACAACCTGGGGAAGGTGGTTACACACGCATTCATTTTCCAAAACTCAGAATTGTACATTAAAATCTGTGCATTTTATTTAAACTAAATTTTATCTATGTAAAAGCAAAATAGAAAGTAAGATGAATAAAATGAACATCAGAAAGCAATTCGCAGGGGTCCTCTTGGGTCCCTCTGGATCAGCGTGCGCCCGCGGGTGGGCGGACCCGGCAGCCAGAGAGGAAACGAAACCGCGCAGGGAACCTGCGCGAGCGGAGACTGGACGGCCGCCGCCTCCCACCCCTGATTGCAGTTTCGATTTTTCCTTGGCAGTCCTGGTTTCCCTGCAGCTCCGCCTCTCGGCGCTGGGTGCTTTTCTTGGACAATCCCTCCCGGCTCGCGGGGCTTTCTTGGGAGCTGAGCGCAGGGAGCGGAGCGCAGGTGAGGCGAGGACCTCGCGGGGAGCGGAGCCGCCGGCAGGACCGCCGAGCAGCGGCAGAATCTGCACACCTTCCGGGACCATGTCAGGAACATCGTGGACTCTACCTACGTCCTGAGCTACGTGACCCCCTGGTTTAGGGACGGTGAGTGGTTCCCAGCGGCGCTTGCCCCTTGGGGCAAGAAAACAGTTCAGGACTTATTTCCGCCTTGCTTTTCCCCTGTTTTTCAATCAATACATGTAGCTTGCTGGGAACACCGGGTTTGTGGCAAGATCTCCACAGCATTTTAGACTAGAGATTGTCAGAGTTTGAGGAGCACTTGGAGGCCCAGATGGGGAAACTGAGTCCCAGAGAGGTGAAATGACTTGCTTAGGGGGGCACATCTATTTAGATTTAAAGCTGGGGAAACAAGTCGCTGTCCATTTCATTTATTTCTACTAATACCTAGCGTCTCCTGTGTTTGTCTTTGGGCTGACATCAGAGATTCAGAATAAGATACAAGCCCTTCCTTAAAATACTTTAAAGTCCAAGGGTTTGGAGATGGAAGACGGTTGAGGACGAAGTACACAAATGATTGCAAAGTGCTGTCAGAACTCAAAGGAAGTTGAGACTTACTCTGCCGGATCTGGATCTTATTTGCACTACCAAATAACTGGAAACTTAAAAAATTTTTAATTTATATTTTATATTGGGGTATAGTTGATTTACAGTGTTGTATTAGTTTCAGGTGTACAGCAAAGTGATTCAGTTATACATATACATATATCCATTTTTTTCAGATTCTTTTCCCATATAGGTTATTACAGAATATTGAGTAGAGTTCCCTGTGCTATACAGTAGGTGCTTGTTGATTATCTATTTTACATGTAGTAGTGTGTATACGTTAATCCCAGACTCCTAATTTATCCCTCTCCCCTAGGGTTCCCTGTTGGTAACCATAAGCTTCTTTTCGAAGTCTGTGAGTCTGTTTCTGTTTTGTCAATAAGTTCATTTGTAGCACTTTTTAAGATTCCACATATAAGTGATATCATATGGTATTTGTCTCTGTCTGATTTACTTCACTTAGTGTGATAATGTCTAGGTCCATCCATGTTGCTGCAAATGGCATTATTTCATTCTTTTTTATGGCTGAGTAATATTCCATTGTATATATGTACCACATCTTCTTTATCCATTCCTCCGTCAGTGGACATTTAGGTTTCTTCCATGTCTTGGCTATTGTAAATAGTGCTGCTATGAACACTGGGGTGCATGAATCTTTTTGAATTATGAGAGGAGCAAGACTCCCTGGAGTGAATGGCTTTAGGCTTCAATTCAGGTGTTTCCATGTGGTTTATAAGTCCCTTGATGATGGATAATGGCCATTTTACAAATTTGTATTGAAGTGCTTTGTGGCAGAGGTGAGCAGAGGCTTGGGGAGAAGAGAAGGGAGGTGGTGCCTGGAAGGGTTGAGATGAGAGAAGGAATCTGCTCTAAGTGCCTACGTAGCTTTCCTGATGTGAGGTGGTTTTTGGAAATTGCATTAAAGCAGACAGGTAACTTGAGTGCTAATTGCTGTGCAAAGCCAAAGCACAGGTTGTGGAGTGAGGAGTGAAAGAATGCCACCAACACAAATAGACCCCTACTTTCTAGTTGTACTCAGAGAAAAGTAACAAGAGTAGCTTGGGCCCTTGGAGAATGGTAGCCATGCAAGACATCTGTCTCTTCTAGAAATCCTTGGGATGAGTGAAACCCTAACAATGCTAGGAATCCCATTCTTTCATGCACTCATGTATTGATTCAATTACCAGCAACTTAACCCCAGTTAAGGTGTGTGTTAGGCATTAGGCTAGCATTGGAGATAATTAACACATATTACTACACATATTATTTAATAGGAAGCATCCTGTTAGGAAATGAGGGTTCACTGGTGAGCTCGATAGAAATGGTTCCTGCCCTAAGGGATTAGAGTACACATGTGAAGGCAAGTAACAGAACAATGGTAATAAAGTGTGGTGAGTGGTTTGATGGAAAACCGTAGTGTGCTAAGGGAGCACATAAGTGGGATAGCTTTTAATATATATTAGTTTTAATTTATAGTTACAATACAATCACAATAAAAATACCAAAAGGTAAGTTAGAAAAGCAAGCTGAAGAACACTGTATAATATTTTCTTATTTTTGACTCTTAACGATACCATAGAGTTTTTATTTCAAGCCCTTCCCTGGAGGCAGCTGTTTTCATTTAGTTGGATTACATCTTTCCTGTTCATTTCTTTATATTTTATCACATAAACTCTGCTTTCTCCCCATCTCTTTTGGTTTTCTGTTAGATTGATAAAGTTCTCTATCCCCTATTTTTTTTCTTTTTTTTCTTGGCTGCTTTGGAAGCTCTGGATTCTATTGGTTAACCTTAACTGTGACAAATATATTTTATCATCAGGATTCAGTGAAGGAGCACAGACACTAAAGAGCATTATGGCTGGATAGAAGCTTTTTGACTCATTTTTTTTTGCCCTCATTAGAAGGCAGTGGGAGCTCATCCATACTCTCCTTATGCCCATACATTTCCCATACACACACACACAAATACACCAATATGTTTAAATTACACTAGCAACATCCACTATCTCTTACTATAATCCTTCTCTCCACATGTTGGATATTGTGCATGAGTTGCCTCTTGCGAAAGGAGCACTGCAGCCATGTTTCTTCTGGAGAGCTTGCTTGGTTACTGGGGTACCTCAGGGCTTTGCTTATTCACAAGTTATCCAGGATGTTTCAATGTAGACCTGGGTGTGGGCTACAGATTTTTTGCAATATGCCTTTGGAGTCAAGACTAACCCTTATCCTGGAAGGGTGCTGGTGGGCAATATTCTAAGCATTTGTCCATTCCTTCAGTAACATATTCTGGACACATGCATGAGCCGGACACTTTGTTGATGATTAGAAGACAAAGATGCAGATAAAATGAGTACAACATGCTCATGGTCACGGTCTAAGGGAGAAGACAGGCCTACACATGATTACTATATACTATGCAGTGTCAGCACTCCAGTCAGAGGCATGTAAATTAACTGAGAAAGCACAGGGAAAGACCAAGAAATTGGTCTGCCTTGGGGAGCTGAGGATAGCGTCACAGAGTGGCCAGGATGGCAAAAGGAGTGAGAGATACTGCCTGCCAAAAATGCAAGTTTCCATGCATTGAACTCCCAGTGCTTTTGAGGAAAGTAACACTACCTAGTAGCAGCAGATATTGGGGCCAGGCAGCATCACAGTGGGCCCAACCATGTGCAGAGTAAAACTCAACTGCCTAGGATATGGCGAGGCAGTTTACCTGGGAAGGTCTCAGTTGTGACTAGACGAATCTGGACCTCCATGTGGACTATCCATAATGGCTCATAGGTAGCACGTCTAGCAGAAGAACAAACAGCAGCGAAGCCTGGGAGCAAGAACCCAGCTGTAAGGACTAGGTTTAGGAAAAGGATTAACTATTGCAAAGGGTTGTGTGCCCAAGGATGCTGGGATAGGTGACAAGATAGGTTACTGTTATGGATTGAATTATCCCCCAAAAAAGATATATTGAGGTCCTAACCCCAGGCTTCAGAATGTGACCTTATTTGGAAATAGGATCTTTACAGAGGCAGTTAGTTAAGATGAGGTCATCCTGGAGTAGGTTGGGCTCCTGATCAAATATGACTGGTGTCCTCCTAAGAAGACAGCCATGTGAAACATAGAGGAACAAAGAGAATGGCATGTGAAGGCAGAGGCAGAGACTGTAGTGATGCGGCTGCCAGGCAAACAGAGGGGAAGGTAATGTGAAGAAAGAGGCAAAGAGTGGAGTGATGTGGCCCCAAGCCAGGGAATGCCAGCAGCCACCAGAAGCTGGAAGAGGCAAGGAATGCCTTGTCCCTTACAGCCTTCAGGGAGAGTGTGGCCCTGCCAGCACCTTGGTTTCAGACTCTGGCCTCCAGAATTGTGAGAGAATAAGTTTCTATTGTTTTAAGCCACCCAGTTTGTGGTAATTTGTTACTGCAGACACAGGAAACTAATATAGATGGCTAAAATTAAAAAGGTAGTAAAAAGTGTTGGCAAGGATGTATAGAAATTGGAATCCTCATAAATTGCTGGTAGGACTGTAAAATGGTGCAGCTCCTTTGGATAACAGGTTGGCAATTCCTTACAGTGTTAAACATGGAGTTACCATAGGACCCAGCAATCTCATGCCTAGGTGTATACTCAAGAGAGATGAATACATATGTCCACACAAAAACTTGTACATGGATGTTCATAACATTACTATTCATAAAAGACAACATGTAGAAACAACCTAAATGCCTATTAACTGATGAATGGATAGACAAAATGTGGTGTATCCGTACAATGACATATTATTTAGCAAGGAAAAGGATTGAATGATAAATGATACACAATAGATGAACCTTGAAAACATTATGCTAAGTGAAGGACCACAAGGACCACATATTATATGATTCCATTCATATGAAATGTCCAAAACCGGCAAATCCATAGAGACCCAAGAAGATTAGTGGTTACCTGGGGCTACGGGGAGGGGAAATGGGGATGACTGCTAATGGTACAAGATCTATTTTTACAGTGAGGAAAAGGCACTAAAATTAGATTTAAAATTCTAAAAACTATTGAATTTTACACTTTAAAAGGGTTTGTTTTAGTGTTGCTGAGAAGGAATGCATTCTTTCCTTTCTTCTTTCATTCATTCAGCATACCTTTGTTAAGTGTATATTAAGTACTAGGTCTTCTTCTAAACTCTGAAAATACAGAGGTTAACCAGCCAGACAACTGGCTTACTCCATTGGAATTTACATTCCATTGACAATGGGGAAAAAAATGGAAAATTATAAAATGTCAGGTCATGCAAAGGCAGAGGTTTGGTCACCAGCCCAGACGTGGAGTTAGTGTACAAAATCAGTATGACCACCAGCTGGTTGGTGGATAGTTTTCTGTTACCTGACCTCGCTGTGTTTCTCTTTAGCTTCTTTTGCTTTCTCTTTTCTGCTATATTTCCTACTCTCTGTTGACCTGAAGTGAATAGACTGACAGATATTTCTCCAGCAAAGATGGGTTTTTTCAGGGTCATCAGAGAATTGCGATCTGGGGTCTGCAACCGTGGCAGCCATGTGCAAGTCCCTGCAGGGCAAAGGGAGGAGAACCCTTTTTTTTAGAGAGGAAAAGGAGGCTGGGAGGACTGTAGTAAACAAAGAGTCCATGGCTTTTCATTGGCTGAGTCGTTGCCAGGAGAGAAGAGTCTGTCTTCTTCCTCTTGGCCTCTGCTATGTTCACAGGGCATGAGAGCGCCCCCTTCTGGTCTCCTGACTCTATTTAATTGAGATTTCTGTTTATTAATTTTTTTACACGTCTTAGCAAAAGCCTGGAAAAAGGACCATGAAAGTATCTCTGTTTATCCTAATTCTGCTTGCTGTGTCCTCTGTAATTGTTACTGATGGCATGAGTGGTCCTATCCTCACACTCTTTTAGTCCTGTAATTAATTTAGACTTTTGAACAAGAAGCTATCAAAATGTTAGAAGAAGCCTTTGTTCTTCACCTAACCCAGTGCTACCCTGACTTCTCCCTTGTTATGGGGAGACTCTTGCAAACATCTTTAAGAAACTCCTTTTCTTAAGGATTGCCCTCCAGCATGTTCCCAAACTTCCACAGCAAACTATTGAGAAGTTTCCAGAGAGGATGGGGGTGGGGGTTGGTCAAGAATGGGCGTGATTGGCCTGGGCAGAGACTTGCTGCCTTCCTGCAGTTGCTTTCGTTGCTGTGATTTGTTATACTCCCCAGTCCCATTTGAGAAGGTTGGTCTGACAGCCAGCCCTTCCAATGATTAATGGTTTTACTTCCAGTGATTCGTTTCTGCAGTTTGATGTCACTCTTGCTTCTGTTTGTAGATGAGGTGCAGCATATTCAGGCTGAGAAAAACAACAAGGGCCCAATGGAGGCTGCCTCACTTTTTCTCCAGTTCCTGTTGGAGCTCCAGGAGGAAAGCTGGTTCTGCGGCTTTTTGGATGCCCTTGACCAAACAGGTTAGTTCATTCTTTTTACTCACAAATCACAGTATATTACTCAACTGTTTCAAAATGCTGTAAAAGTGAAATACTATTAATTTATAAGTATCATAACATTTAGTTCATGTCTGTTAATCTAAGGCAATGTAAAGACTATTTTCAGGCAGATGCTATAATTGTCTACCTGAAATATCCAAAGGAATCTACAGAGAGATTATTATAACTAACGGGACAGTTTAGCAGGTTTATTGGATGTTAGATCAGTATACAAAAATTAGTGGGCTTCCCTGGTGGCGCAGTGATTGAGAGCCCACCTGCCGATGCAGGGGATGTGGGTTCGAGCCCTGGTCAGGGAAGATCCCACGTGCCGCGGAGCAGCTGGGCCCGTGCGCCACAGCTGCTGAGCCTGCACTCTGGAGCCTGCGAGCCACAACTACTGAGCCCACGTGCCACAACTACGGAGGCCCGCATGCCTAGAGCCCGTGCTCTGCAACAAGAGAAGCCACCACAATGAGAAGCCCGCGCACCACAACGAAGAGTAGCCCCCGCTTGCTGCAACTAGAGAAAGCCTGCAAGCAGCAATGAAGACCCAGTGCAGCCAAAAATAAATAAATAAAATAAATAAATTCATTAAAAAAAATTAGTTGTATTTCCACCCACTGGAAAAAATTGAAAATGTTATCCAAAATGAAATACCGTTTATAACAGTAACAAAAGTTATATTTAGGAATAAACCTAGCAAAAGATGTATAGAGTCTGAATGGAGAAAATGATAAAAGTTTATTGAAAAATATTAAAGAAGTCCTAGGGAGTTCCCTGGTGGTCTAGCGGTTAGGATTCTGTTCTTTCACTGCCATGGCCTGGATTCAATCCCTGGCTGGGGAACTGAGATCCTGCAAGCCGTGTGGCATGGCCCCCCCCAAAAAAGAAGTCCTAGCTAAGTGGAGATATAACCTATGCAAGTGGAGAGGAAGACTTGATACCATAAAAGTATCAATGTAGTATACCCTACATTGATCTATATATTCAATACAATTCTAAATAAAAATCCCGCATGCTTTTTCATGAACTTGACAGGCTAATTCTAAAATGTGTGTGGGGCTTCCCTGGTGGCGCAGTGGTTGAGAGTCCGCCTGCCGATGCAGGGGACACGGGTTCGTGCCCCGGTCTGGGAGGATCCCACATGCCGCAGAGCGGCTGGGCCCGTGAGCCATGGCTGTTGAGCCTGCGCGTCCGGAGCCTGTGCTCCGCAACGGGAGAGGCCACAACAGTGAGAGGCCCGCATACTGCAAAAAAAAAAAAAATAAAATGTGTGTGGAAGAATTATGACCCAAGAATAGTCAATACACCCCTAAAGAAGAAGAATTAAGTAGGTTGGAGTTTCCCTTCCTAGATATCAAGATTTATTAAAAGCCATAGGCATTGAGACAGTGTAATGCTGGTCCTGGCATTGAACAATTGACCAGTGAAATAGAATAGAGAGCCTTCAATCAGACTCATATATTTATAGAAACCTGATGTATTGAAGATCACTGGGAAAGGAGGATCACTCGGAAAGGAGGGGCTTTTTGATAAATTACAATGGGCCATTTTAAACAGGATAATGTTAAAAACCATGCAAACCCTAACTTTCGTATCCATGTGGGTACAAGTAAATTTGTATTCCTTACCTCATTCCATGCACGCACACCCACTCGCACACACACAATAAATCAAAAGAATTAAAATAAAGACTTAATTCTTCTTAATGGCAAAATTTTAACAATTTTATTTATTTTCTTTTTAAATAAATAGGCATATGGTGAGATTTGCAAACACAGAAATTATGGTTAGATGGGACCATATAGTAAAAGGATCCAAGTTTCCATTCAGAGAATTATAAACAGCAAAATATTTGTGTGAATTGGGTAGAAATGACTAACCTAGATTTCTAACAGAATTTTTCATAGGCTGTACCAATATCATTCCCAGGCACTCAATCATTTTGATTGCTGCAGTCAGGAGGAATGAGTGGATAGACAGATTTGGGCATTGTATAATAAGGGCTTACTGCATGCCAAGTCCTTTAAATGGATTATCTCATTTGATTCTCATAACTCTGGGATGTAGGTACTGTTTTCATTCCCATCTTACAGATAGGGAATTGAGGCTCACAGATTGTGAATTGTTTGTGCTTATAGCCTGTAAGGGCAGAGCTGGGATTTGAATTCAGATTCTGTGCTCATTTTACTACACCACAATGACTCTCAGTGGTACCTATTAACCTCTGATTATAATAGCCAACATTTATTGTTAACTGTAAGAACAAAAGAATGGAAAAGTGGATATAATCCTTCTGCTTTATAAATAATAGTTACTATTTACTGAGTGCTAGACATGCTGATAGGGGCTTTACAAAATTTTTACAATTTTAGAAAAGAATACGGAAGAGCATTTTTATGACCTTGGGATATGGCAGGATTTATGAGATAAGACACTAAAGCATTAACTATAAAAGATTGATAAATTTGATGACATTAAAATTAAGAACATCTATTTATCAAAAAACACTATACAGAAAGTGAAAAAACAAGTGACAAACTGGGAGAGGGTGTTTTCAAAATATATAATCACCAAAGTAGTATCCATAATATATTTAAAGGCTTCAAAATCAATTAGAAAAAGAAAGAAAACATTTACAAGGCAAAAGATGTGAACTGACACTTCAAAGAATAGGGAGCATGAAAGGTTAATAGACATATGAAAAGAATCTCAGTCCAGTTAACAATTAGGAAATTGTAAATTGGGAACACGATGAGATAGCATTTTATAAGTGTTAGATAGCAAAATTTAAGAGGTCCAACGGTGTGAAGTTTTCTTTTTTTTTACAACTTTATTGGAGTATAATTGCTTCACAATGGTGTATTAGTTTCTGCTTTATCACACAAAGCCCCGAGCTGATCTCCCTGTGCTATGCGGCTGCTTCCCACTAGCTGTGACAGAGCGAGAGAGAGGCATGGACATATATACACTACCAAATGTAAGGTAGATAGCTAGTGGTGTGGAGTTTTGAACAGGATCTTTAATAATGGGAAATCTTAAGGATCACAATAGGGAGTGTAAATGCTTCCACTGTTTTGAAAAACAACTGTCATCATCTTGTATGGTTCAACTCTCCTGTATCCTGTCCAGCAGTTTCACTCTTAAGTATTGATATATGCCCTAGAAAAACTCTTAACACATATATTCCAGAATACACATATAAGAATATGCATAGTATAATCAATTTGTAATGCCAAAAACAAGCAAGCAAACAAACAAAAATGGAAGCAACCCCAGTATCCTTCAAGAGGAGAATGGATAAATAAATTTTATGATATTCATTAGAGTCTGTTATACTGCAATGAAAATGTACGAGCATAGCTACAGACGACAACACAGGTGAAACTTAGAAATGTAATATTAAACTTTTTAAAAAGTCAGAGAAAATTGCATTTAGTAGGATATAATTATAAAGTTTCAAACAAGCTTAAACTAAACGTGTATTGTATAGGGAACTGAACATAGGCCATGCAACTATTCAAAAAAAAATCAAGAGTGATAAATCAAATACAGGATGGTGGTATCTTTTCAGGAAGATAGAAGGGTGGGAGAGAGGAGGCATACACCCACAAAGGTACTGGAATATTCTAGTTCTTAAGTCTGGTAGTAGGTTCATCTGTGCTCATTTTGTGGTTATAGTCTTTATAGCCTAATGAAAAGCGTGTGGGCCTTATAGTCAGACAAGCCTGGATATTCTGCTAAGACAATCTTAGGGCCAAGCATTCTTGGATTATTACAGTTGAAAATAATTTTTTCCCCTCAAATTTCCCATTATACTTACTATTCTTTTCTTGGAATAATGTAGGAGGTAAGCCCCTGAGGGGCAGGAATTAAAATTTCTATTTCTTTTTGCCCTTTTTACTACTTTGCACTGAGGAGATACTTAATAGCGTGACGGTTTGACTCATTTGAAAGGCAAATCAGAGGTTGAGGTGAAGTCCATGGGGTACCTTGGAAGGAAGATTTCATACTAAGACCAAATGTAAGACTTCAAATTTATCCTTAGTACTTTATCCTAAGAGATGGTAAACGTTGTGAGAGGACCTGAAATGTGGGGTGCCTAAAAGGAATACTGAATTTTCTTTTTGGAAGATCATAAATAATGGAGGTGATTTACAGATATGCTTTCAGTTCTCTCACTGAATATTCAAACATGATTTCTATGATATTAATCTCAAAGTATTTTTTAGTTGGTGTTCTAAAAGCCCCATTTTCTTCCTACTTTTCAGGTTATTCTGGACTTTATGATGCCATTGAAAGTTGGGATTTCCAAAAAATTGAAAGGTTGGAGGAGTATAGATTACTTTTAAAACGTTTACAACCAGAATTTAAAACCACGATCAATCCAAAAGGTATCCTTCCTGAAATATCTGAACGTTTAATTAATCAGGAATGTGAAGAAATTATTCAGGTGTTTTAATTAATATTAAATATTGAATTTGGGGGAAAAATTTAAACATGGGGAATGTCTTCTATTTTCTATGCTACTTTAGACCTGAGCAAGATCACTGAAATCTACAAAAGTCCTCAAATCTAAGGCATAATTACCTAGAAGAGTACTTTTAATTGTGATCTGAGTAATTTTTGTGTCACAAGTTTTTTTCAGGTTTGCCCTATTTTCAGGTAAAGTTATTTTATTACTTTTGAGAATAATATGTTATGCAAACTTAAATACAACCAACCAGTTTAGCAAATAAAAAGAAAAAAGTGGGCTTCCCTGGTGGCACAGTGGTTAAGAATCCACCTGCCAATGCAGGGGACATGGGTTCGAGCCCTGGTCCAGGAAGATCCCACATGCCATGAAGCAACTAAGCCTGTGTGCCACAACTACTGAGCCTGCGCTCTAGAGCCCGCGAACCACAACTACTGAGCCCATGTGCCACAACTACTGAAGCCCACGCGCCTAGAGCCCATGCTCCACGACAAGAGAAGCCACCGCAATGAGAAGCCCGCGCATCTCAAGGAAGAGTAGCCCCCGCTCGCCGCAACTAGAGAAAAGCCCACGTGCTGCTGCACGAAGACCCAACACAGCCAATAAATAAATAAATAAATTAATTAATTAAAAAAAGAAAAAAGGCTATGGACTCCAGTGGTTAAGTGTTCAGGCTCTGGACACAAATACATTTTGTTAATCCAAGCTCAACCACTTATTAGTGGTGTGATCTTAGGCAAGTTATTTAGTTTCTCTAAGCCTCTGTTTCTTCCTGTATACAATAGAAATAATAATAGTACCTTATTGGGCTTCCCTGGTGGCGCAGTGGTTGAGAGTCCACCTGCCGGTGCAGGGGACACGGGTTTGTGCCCTGGTCTGGGAAGATCCCACATGCCGCGGAGCGGCTGGGGCCGTAAGCCATGGCCGCTGAGCCTGCGCGTCCAGAGCCTGTGCTCCGCAACGGGAGAGGCCACAACAGTGAGAGGCCTGCGTACCGCAAAAAAAAAAAAAAAAAATAGTACCTTATTAGTACGGTATTTTTATAGGAATTGAATGAGATAATATATGTAAAGTGCTTACATATCCTTGGCACGTAATAATAAGTGCTCAATAAATTTTAATTATTGTGATTAATAATAAAAGTCATGTAAGTCCCACTACCCAGAAAAAAGCATTTGTTAATATTTTGTCATATCCTTCCAAATATACCTATGCCAATATACCCATATTTTGAATGGGTGTCAGATAGGTTCATTGTCTTCCTAATATAGCTGATGATGGTACATATAACATCTCAGAGGTGGTAAGAACACATGGCTTGACATGTTGATATCACATGTAGAGGACAAGGATGAAGGAAAGGGTATCTTAAAAGACTGAGTTGGATGGGGCAAGAACGGTCATGAAGGAGACCTAGTGAACCAAAGTACACAATGATTTTAAATTAGATAGTAGTTGAATTGGTATTTCTTCAGTAAAAACTCATAAAATGAAAACTTTTGAACTTGATCAATCAACTGCATTTGTCTTGCTTAGATTTGTTCCAACAAGGGGCTGATGGCAGGTGCAGAGAAAATGGTTGAATGCCTTCTCAGATCAGACAAGAACTGGCCCAAAACTTTGACACTTGCATTGGAGAAAGAAGAGAGCAAGTTCAGTGAACTGTGGATGGTAGAGAAAGGTAGGAAGGGTGGGAGGGTCTGAAAACATGCCCTTCCTCATAGTTCTACTTAGGGCTTCCTTCAGTCCTGCCTATTTTTCTCTCATTGTCAGAGGCATTTTCCCCTGCAAATACTCATGGTTACATCTCTAGTGAGAGACCAGCATGAAATTGAGTTCTGGAAGGCAGGTGGTTTTTTAATCTACAGAATTAGTTAGGTTGTATATAACCCCTAACAAACCACTCTCATCCAGAATTAGCCCATCCTGCCCAAAGCATCTGGGTAAGGCAGAGTCTGAGCTCGCCGTCTGGGTTTAGATTATCAGAGAAATAGCTTGAAAATTCTAGAGTTAAAGGTTCAAACTCCAGGACTCACCCCCTTTTCAGAGTAGAATCATGATGGACATTGCCTGGTTCTCTTGCCTGGAAGCCATCTGGAACTGAACTAGAACAGGATTGGAAAAAAGTATCTGTTGTGATTAAGTATCTGAGCCATCATTTGGCTTCCTGAAGCTAATAACATCTTCTCAGAGCATTATTTTAAAGGCTGAGTTTGGTAAACCATCTGAGCATCTGGTCTTAGCCTTTTTGTAGGCTTCTTTAAGATCACAAATTGTTCCAGAAATTATCTGTCTAAATACACATCTGATTTCTTGGGTCGGGTCAGGAATGGAAGACATGAGTGTCTGCTAAATCGTGCTTCTCTTTGGTTTGATTGTAAATCACGGGGGAGCTTGCTAAAATGCAGATTCTGATTCATTCGGGGCTCAAGAGTCTGCATTTCTAACAAGCGCCTAAAGAAGTTGCTGGTCCATGTTTCACACTTTGAATAATAAAGTTCTAAATGATACTGGAGTTCAAATTCCAAATTGAGATTTCAATTTGAAATCAAAAAGATTCCTTTGGCTGTTTTAAAAGGTGGAGGGAGTAGTTGTGAGAAATCTTAATGGAAGTTTATAATTTTAGTATTATGATCTCTTTGTAGGGCTTTCACCATCAAGATCGTAATCAGATAATGTAAAGATTCTAAGATGTGTCTTGGTCTCATAAAGGTGCAAAAGATGTCAAAATGAAAGATCTTGAGGATGATGAAATGAAAACTTTGGATGTACAGATTTTCTACAGGGAAGACCCAGAAAACCAGAATCTTAGTCAGAATTCATGCCCTTCTTCAGGTACTCAGCATCATTTGTTCTTTTCCATAACGATGCTCTTTAGGTATTTTGTGTGGGGTCATGTTTTGCAGTGCCAAAAGTCATAGCCTAATGAAAAGGTATTTAAGGAAAAGTAAGAAAGAAAAGAGAATTTATATTAAAATGGATACTTTCTCTGTAATTAGAAATGTCATTCTCTCCCTTCCATAGCTATTGCTAGCTTCTTCCTTTTTTTTTCCTTCTTTTTTTGTCTTCTTTTATCACTAAGTATTTGCATGCATACATTGAAAATGCAAATAGAGTCCTCCCAGAAACTCAATGTCTATGAAATCCAAAATCAGCCCTGCTTTCTAAAGAAATACTTCTACTCTTTGTGAGTCACTTGCTCAGTTTCCTCTCAAGATCTCAGGGCTGCAGTGTATGTTGATGAAATGTGTGCCCTGCACAGACGTGTGGAGCTGAGAGGTTGACTGGGGCTGAGATCCAGCCTGTGTTGTTTGGCAAACAATACACTGAGGGGCTGTGTCCTCCAAAAGGGGCTCCTTTCTCTAATTCTTACATAAGTTAGCTACGACCCTATAAGGCCCACTTTATGTTTCTTGAAGCATATTTTCATGAGGAGACCAGAAAGTTGCATAATAAGCCATAGTAAAGAGTTATTTAGAAAAGGGCATCAGGGAAACAATTAGGATCAATAATGAATAGTGTTAGAAGAAAGATGTGATTTGGGGATAACAACATAAGGTGAAAATTTATAGATTACTTCTGCAACCGAATGATACACATTTTTTTGTTATTCCAGAATAAAATCAATGAATGTAAATTGCTTTCATCTTTTCTGACATGTAAAGGTCCTTAGTGAACTCACTTAGCCTTTTAGAAATTCCCATTTTCTTTAAAATGGGTAGGTTGGACTCAATAGATGATTTCCAAGGTCTTTTCTAGCTCTTAATATTCTGTATGCTTATCTGTTAGTGAGAAAAGCCTCTGATTATTTTTTAAAACTTCTGATTCTATGAAGAGAGAATACCATGTGAGAGCCTGCAGAATTACAAAGCATGGTTGTTCGTCAATAAGAGATTACTTTGGGAGTTCAGTATTCACAGTTAGGTGTTTTTCAAAGATCTTGGAGGGGTTTGTGGTTGTTTTGTCTCATACAGCATTTCCTTTAACTGGTGGCCATCTGTCTTGCCCTGAATTAGGCCATTCTTGCTTTACTTTCTCCTTATTAGGCTTCCATGATTGTTTCAGAAAGAAATCTTTGTGGGTTTTTTTTTTTTTTTTTTTTTCCTTTTTGCCATTGGTACTTTGTCATTGGGGGAGAATTCTGTACTTCAAATCAGTGCAGAGCTGGAATGGTTAATTAGAGACAAGGATTCTAAACTTTCTTGAATGAGGCCTTTCTTTCTAGAGACAGAATTCTTGTCTGTTGGACAATACCTGTTGCCTTGATTCCTCAGAGCAGTCACTGTTTGGTAACTTAGTTTCTTTTGTTTTACAGAAGTGCCTCATACTTACAGCCCATTGAAGCCAAGAAATTACCAACTAGAGCTTGCTTTACCTGCTCAGAAAGGAAAAAACACAATAATATGTGCTCCTACTGGTAAGCCAATTGCCATTACCGATATAGTTTGTTTCTCTATTTGCTTCCTTTTTTCCCCTTTATTGAACACTGGGACACAATGGGCAAGTTTCAGTTTTTTGATTGTTCCATTTGTCTTTTGAGACAACCATTCTATTAATATAGTCTCAAGGTATTTAAGGAACATGAGGAAGGAAAGAAAAATGCCCTCTTTTATTTATTTTTTTAAATTTATTTATTTATTTATTTATTTTTGACTGTGTTGAGTCTTTGTTGCTGTGCGGGCTTTCTCTAGTTGAGGTGAGCAGGGGCTACTCTTCATTGAGGTGTGCGGGCTTCTCATTGTTGTGGCTTCTCTTGTTGCAGAGCACGGGCTCTAGGTGTGCGGGCTTCAGTAGTTGTGGCTCACGGGCTCTAGAGCTCAGGCTCAGTAGTTGTGACGCACGGGCTTAGTTGCTCCACGGCATGTGGGATCTTCCCAGACCAGGGCTCGAACCCATGTCCCCCTCATTGGCAGGTGGATTCTCAACCACTGTGCCACCAGGGAAGCCCCCCAAAAATGCCCTTTTTTAGCTTCCTGCAGGCCCTGACTGTCTGAATGCATATTAACTAGGACACAGCTTGGTTTTTCAGTCATAGTGTAAATTCTGCAGTCGTTAACCTGCCCACATCACCAATTTACTAGTCAGCTCAGTGGGTTTAGGGGAGCCTAAAATAATGTCCTTTCTACAGAAGTAGTTTAGTATACTATTAGTTACATGTTGTCTTTCTCTTTATATGTTAAAAGGTTGTGGAAGAACTTTTGTTTCACTTCTTATATGTGAACATCAGCTTAAAAAATTTCCACAAGGACAAAAGGGGAAAGTTGTCTTTTTTGCTATTCAGCTCCCAGTGTATGGGCAGCAGAAATCTGTGTTCTCAAAGCATTTTGGAAGACTTGGGTAGGTATAAGTTGGTCCAGCTTCTTTTTCTCTAGCTTCATGTAACTGATGTGTTTTCTGCTTTGTGTTGCTTTTGGAAAACCATGATTCAAAAATTTTATAGTAGATTAAGCTTTTAGATAATCTAGATGTAGTTCCTTCAGGGATTCAAGCCTTTTTTGTTAGATAGACCTGAAATCCTAAATTCCTTTGATTAGCTCTTGTCAAATGAGTAAATGACTTAAGATAACTTTTATATTTAAATGGCACACTTAACTTTTTAATGATTTTATAATTTATTTAATATTACTCTTTTCCTTACTATTTTCTTTCTCAGTGGCTTACAAGAATTACAGTCAGCCCTCTGTATCCGCAGGTGCCACATGGAATATATTCTACTAGCAATTCTTCCTAGCTTACATTTATTGATCACTTACTATGTGTCAGGCTTTGTGCTGGCACTTAACTTTTCTCCAGATCTGTTCCTTTTGGACTTAGGGAGAATTTAATCCCTCGATGTTCTGACCTGCTATTTCATATCTTTGTGGTTCCTCATTCACATCATGGTTGGTAATAGGAAATTTCTGTCATTTTCCAGGTACAAAGTTGGAGGCATTTCTGGAGTAACATATGACAATGTCTCAGTGGAACAGACTGTTGAGAATAATGGCATCGTCATTTTAACTCCACAGATGCTTGTGAACAGCCTTAAAAATGGGACTATTCCATCACTCTCCATCTTTACTTCGATGATATTTGATGAATGCCACAACACTAGTAAACATCATCCTTATAATATGATCATGTTTAATTATCTAGATCAGAAACTTGGAGGATCTTCAGACTCATTGCCCCAGGTATCTCTAAAGTCAGATGGATTTCTCAGAAGAGTTCTAACCTTCCTAAATCCTGTTTATTTACCCTTGTGGCCATATTGAGGATGTCCTTCTGAGATCCTGAGTGCACATTGTACAACTCATTCGTTAATTTTGATTGATGCATTCATTTATTCACTTAACCAATATGTATTAGGTGCCTCCATGTGTCATGCACTGTGCTAGGCACTAGGGTATAAATATAAAAAGACATAGTCCTTGCCCACAAACAGCTTAAGTTTTGTGGGGAGCAAAATATGTGAGAATTATGTTATAATTTATGGTGATGGCACATGATGGAGTGGTACAGAACAGAAATGACAGAGATCCTAAATGTGCTATGAAAGTAAGGCAAGACCTAACAGAAGTTAGGATAGGCAAAAACTAACAAGAGTTTACAAGGTAGATAGCTAGATGGTTTTCAGTAAAGGCTACTGTATGTCCAGAGGCAGAGAGTTATGGAAGAGCATGGGGTGCTCAAGAAGCTTGAAGTTCTTTTTTTATTCTTTGGCCGCACTGCATGGCTTGCGGGATCTTAGTTCCCTGACTGGGGATTGAACCTGGGCCACAGCAGTGAAAGTGCTGAGTCCTAACCACTGGACCGCCAGGGAATTCCCAAGAACCTTGAGGTTCTTGATATTGCCTGAGTGCAGAGCGTGAAGTAGTGAATAGCAGCTGGTGAGGCAGGATGGGAGAGAGGGAATGACTGACAGAACAAGATTCCAGAAGAGACCAGAGGGTATGGGATAGTCAGGCAAGTAGATGCATTAGTACGGGAGAGCAGATGAAACACCATTTTTGGTGTCATCAGAGAGGAGTGGCTGAGAAGAGTCAAGACAGAGAATAGATAGAGGCAGGAAGGGTAGGGAATCCCTGGCGTATAACCTCTCTTTTCTCTCGAATGTAGGAGAGAGAGATCGTTCACTGAGGATAATCAAGATGGGAATGGAGGAGGGAGCTCAGGGTGTACAGAGAGGATTTGAAATGGGAGACAGAACTGAGAGGAACACAGAAGAATCGCCTGGTCATATTGGGGCCAAATGAGGTTGGAAACCATGACTATGGTTTACTGATCTCACATTCGAGTTATGTTCTCTAACCTTAATAATAACCCGTTTAGGAAGCACAGGTTAAAAGAAATTCAGTATGGTGCCCACAGACAAAATTCAGTAGAAATCACATTTCTTACAGATTTTTCTTCTAGAACAAAATTGGTAGTTAACTAGATTCCTTGCTTGATTGAATGATTCAGTCATTCAATATTTGAGTGGCTATGAGAGGAAGGAATAAATACTTATTAGGAGACCATTAAACTGAATTCTTTACAAATGTTATCTTACTGAATTCACACAGCTACCGTTTTTTTAAAGTTGAAGTATAGTTGATTTACAATATTGTGTTAATTTCTGCTGTACGGCAAAGTGATTCAGTTATACATAGATGTACATCCTTTTTAATAATCTTTTCCATTATGGCTTATCACAGGATATTGAATATCGTTCCCTGTGCTATATAGTAGGACCTTGTTGTTTATCCATTCTATATATAATAGTTTGCATCTGCTAATCCCAAACTCCCAGTCCATCCCTTTCCCACCCCGCCTCCCCCTTGGCAACCACAAGTCGATTCTCTATGTCACACAGCTACCATTTTTTTTTAAGCTTTTTATATTTTGGCTGCACCACATAGCATGTGGAATCTTAGTTCCCCGACCAGGGATCGAACCCATGCCCCCTTCATTGGAAGCATGGAGTTGTAACCACTGGACCGCCAGGGAAGTCCCACGGCTACCATTTTAAATGGTTGTTGTTTCCCAACTTTACAGACAGCTGAAGATACTTGTCCAAGGACACACAGACAGTGTGACATGGCTGAGATTGGAATGCAAGCGTGTCTGATTTTAGTCCTTTTCCTTTTCAGTATGTTGTTCTACACATCATGGGGGAAACAAGGGTAAAGAAAAGTCCTGCCTTGAAAGGGTTTCCTCTCTTGGCTTCTATGCTGATTTGTGTTTAGCTTCTGAGTAGTGACTCCTGCATTTATTCAGTGCTTTGCCTAATGGGGACCTTTCCATTTTTGATGTCATGGAGAATGTCAGAAAAAAAAAAAAGTTCTTGCTCTTTATCTGAAGTTAGTTTAAAAAACAGAACAAAACCTACTTTAGCAAGAAAGAGTTACATGAAGGGTTGTGGAAACATCATGCTATTTCCCAGACATCTAACGGTTTGGAATGCTTCTCACAGGTCATTGGGCTGACTGCCTCGGTTGGCACTGGGGATGCCAGAAATACAGCTGAAGCCACAGAATATATCTGCAAATTGTGTGCTTCTCTCGACACATCAGTGGTAGCAACAAAGACAACTTGGAGGAACTGGAGGAGATTGTTTATAAGCCCCAGAAGTGTAAGTGGGATCCAGTAACAAGCCCTTTGGGACTTTGTTACTCGCTGCTATTCTTAGTTCAGGGCCATTTAGATGAACCCTGAATTTTTACCCTTCCTCTGTTTAGTGGAAAATATTTAACCCCAAACTTGGGAAGTAATCACATTTCCAGCTTCTTTCCCCAACGAAGTTCAAGAGTGGCCTGTAGAAAGCAAACATTCTTACTCTTCATCCCTGCAAAACTCTTATAAACCTACTGGCAGTGAGAGAGGGGTGCTTAGAAAATCATGTAGATGGCTCAGTCCTTCCCTGCTTTCCGTGCCTGAGGCAGACACTGAGTTCCCATTCATCATTTGAAATGTATCTGGTAATTTTGGTTGAAGTGAAATTATCTGAACTCATCATATTTTCCCTCAAAAGATCAGAATATGATTTTATTAATAAGATCAACTAACAAATGTTTCTTGAATACGAATGCTATATTAACCCAGCAAGGGAGACGGGTACAGAAGATGCATATGAGTTCATCGCCTTGCTCTCTGAATAGCATATGACTGCATGAGTAAAAGGCAGAACATACATACCTGAAATAGTCAGGGAGCTGCTTGTAATGAGTGTAGAGAAGGTACCCGGTCTACACTTTTTTTTTTTTTTTTTTTTTGCAGTACGCGGGCCTCTCACTGTTGTGGCCTCTCCCGTCATGGAGCACAGGCTCCGGACGCGCAGGCTCAGCGGCCATGGCTCACGGGCCCAGCCGCTCCGCAGCATGTGGGATCTTCCCGGACTGGGGTACGAACCCGTGTCCCCTGCATCGGCAGGCAGACTCTCAACCACTGCGCCACCAGGGAAGCCCTACACCTTTTAATATCACGTACAAATTTCTTTATAGTCCAGTCCCTGCTGCCCCCTGAGTTTCATCTCCTCTCACGTCCCATAAGCCCAACCAAGTCGCATTCCTTGGGCTCCTCAAACGGGTCGTGTGGTGTGTTCTGTCTCTAAGCTTTGTCCATCTGAGCATTTGCACATGACTGTGCTCACTCCTTCTTGCCTCTTTATCCCACGACACTCCCTCCCCGGGAAGAATGAGAGAGTCTTTCCCATGCTCCATGACACCTTGCACATACTGTGTCACAGCACTCTGTGTGGTCATTTGGCTGTGTATCTTTCTCTCCCCTAAGAAGGCAGACCTCTCTGGAGCACAGAGCCTGTTCTTTGCAGCTATCACCAGAACGCAGCATGTGGTAGATGATTAATAAGTTTCTGTGGATACAGTGCAAAAATGAATGTTAGGAACATTGTGAACTCTCCTGGGGGTTGGGTGGGAAGGGAGAAGATCAAAGAACAGAGACAGGGTTTAAAATGTGGCATTTTCAGGAACAAGATGCATATCAGCCTTGTCAGAGCAGGGCCTATGTGTTGAGTAACAGGAAAGCCTGAGTAAGAAGTTGAATTAGACCCAGACAGTGAAAGAGATGTTAGAATCAGTGCATTAAACACTAGGGAGCCGCTGCAAGGTTTCTGAGTATTTGTTTTATCATTCAGATGACTTGCCTGCGAGCTTGGGCCTAGGGTTTTACAGAGGAAGTAACAAAGGCAGAGAAAGGTTTGGAGAGGCATGCTTTGAACTATGAAGTGTGCTTCCTGAAAAATACTCATTTGCCTTTGATGGCTCTAGTTTTCAGGAAAGTGGAATCACGGACCACCGACAGATTTAAATGCAACATATCTCAGTTGATGATAGAGACAGAGTCTGGTAATGAGTATCTTTGAAGAACTTGGTACCATAACTCTCCGTGAGAATAACCTCATTTTGTACTCTCTCCATATGGGAACAGCCATCTGTTGGTCACTGGTGTCTTGCGCTCTCCTTAGTTCAGACAATGTCAAGACCATATCTAGAGGTTGACTTTCTTGATTATAGGTTATTCAGGAGCCTTCTTAGTCCTCCTTTATTTTCTTTTGCTTTTTTTGTCTCTTTTTAAATCCAAAGTAAATCCATCTGGACACGCACACCTGAAAAATACCGTATTTAAATCAATTCATTGCTTTCGTGGCCTTCCAAATTAGCTTTCCATCCTGACCTTCCTATTTATATGAATGAAACCACCATTCCCATGAAGGCTCAGATTCAAACCTAGGGGTGATCTTTTTTTTTTTTTTTTTTTTTTTTTTTTTTTGCGGTATGCGGGCCTCTCACTGTTGTGGCCTCTCCCGTTGCGGAGCACAGGCTCCGGATGCGCAGGCCCAGCGGCCATGGCTCACGGGCCCAGCCGCTCCGCGGCATATGGGATCCTCCCAGACCGGGGCACGAACCCGTATCCCCTGCATCGGCAGGCGGACTCTCAACCACTGCGCCACCAGGGAGGCCCCCTTAGGGGTGATCTTTGATTCTTTCTTCTTTTGAGGCTCTCATGAAGTCACTAAGTTCTGTTCTCCTTTTTAAACTTAATTAATTAGTTAATTAATTAATTAGTTCACCAGGTGTTGTGCCAGGTACTATGCTAGGTAATGGAAACACCAAGATTAAAGACAGTCTTGCCCTCAAGGAACTCACAGTCAAACAATGAGAATCAGATGCGAATAGTTGCCGTGCCGTAGGGCAGAGTTACACACTGGGCATCATGGGAGCATATGGGAGCTTAGGCGTGGACTGGGCTGCAGCGAAGACTTCCCGGGGGAGGTGATGCCTGAGACAGATCTTGAAATCAACCAAGTTAAGACGGAGAGGTAATCAAGTGAGGTCGAAAAGGCATCAGAGTGACTTCCCTGGTGGCGCAGTGGTTAAGAATCCGCCTGCCAATGCAGGGGACACGGGTTTGAGCCCTGGTCGGGGAAGATCCCACATGCTGCAGAGTAGCTAAGCCCGTGCGCCACAACTACAGAGCCCACGAGCCACAACTACTGAAGCCCGTGTACCTAGAGCCCTTGCTCCACAACAAGAGAAGCTACCACAATGAGAAGCCCGTGCACCCACAACGAAGAGAAGCCCCCGCTCGCCACAACTAGAGAAAGCCCTCACGCAGCAACGAAGACCCAATGCAGCCAAAAATAAATAACTAAAATAAATAAATTTATAACAAAAAGAAAAGAAAAGAAATGGCATCAGATGCAGAAGGAAGGAGAGAGTGCAGTGAATTTTAGGACCTGTAAGATTTCATGATAATTCTAACAAGTGATTAGTAGAAAGGAATGAGGCTAATGGGAGAGGCAAGGGCCAGTGAAGGGCCCAGTAGGCCAAGCTGAGTTTGAATTTTAGCCTAAAAGCAATGGGAAGCAACGGGTGATTTTAAACTGATTAGTCCTGAGATGAGGACACCAGTGAATGAAGAGAGCCAAACAGAGGTGGTGGAGATGGGGTGGTGAAAGGAGGAGGCTTGAGCAGACAGGAAGTGTTCAGCTTTAAGGGCTAGCTGGCTTTGGGTGGGAATGAGAGGGTGGGAGGGCTGGGGTGGCGTGGCACCTGTGTGTGCGCCAGCAGGTGGTACTGGTTCTAGCGCTAGGAGCAGCTTTGGCAGGCACAGGTGAGTTTAGAGTTTTGGAGATGTTGAATTCTTGATGTCTGCAAGGTAACTCCTGGTGTCTCGCCTTCTCTCACACTTAATTTGCTTTTCTCTTTCCTTTTCTTTCACAGCTTGATTTCAGACTTACTCTAACACCTCGTTTGTCCACCTCTGTTTCCCATTGAACCCCCATTACCTGGCTCGTGTGCCTGAAATTACCAGTTTTATCTCGTCAGTGTCCTGCTGGCATCCTTGTTCTTCCAGGCCGAGCTCTAACCTGCCCATTTGCGCCCTGCTCGTGCAATCTGGTTCTGCTTCTCTTGCCAGGTTTCCCCCTGTATGCTAGCTCTGTGACTTGGCGTAATGATTTTGCTTCTCTGAGCTTCCATTTCCTAATCTGTAAAATGTAATATCTACCTCATGGGATTGTGAAATGAAGTGAAATTTTAAATGTAAGGCATGTTGATTCTTGGTACATAGTAGGTATTCAGTAAATAAGCATATATGTACACAGACACTACTGAAAACTGTTTCAAGAGGAATATCTGTGTGCAGAGAGTAAGGAAGAAAATTAGAAAGCAAGGCATGCTTAGGACCTTAAATGACTGGCCAGATGGCACAATGAAAAACTTTTTTTTTTTTTTTCTTCAGAAAACTTATCTCAAATTCAAAATAGGAATTTTGGAACACAGAGATTTGAACAGTGGATTATCGCAGTTCAGAAAGCCTGCATGGTGTTTCAGATGCCAAAGATGAAGAGAGCAGGATTTGTAAAGCACTGTTTTTCTACACGTCACATTTTTGGGTATGTGACTTCTCTGGAAAAGCATATTTCAGTCGTGTCACCTACTGAGAGCTGCACTGTGGCAGCTGAGAGAGCATCACTTAGGAACTTGCCAGGTGGTTCTTATGAAGCAAACTCCAAAAGTTATCCCATTCAGCGTCTTCTTTGCTCTCTGAAACCTAGCACTAGAGGCAACGGGACAGAAACAAAGGCCGAGGTAGTATGCTGTGCCTCAGCATTCCCGTAATTGGCATAATTGGAAAACACTGGGTGGTGATGCACATTATTGTAGATACGTGACCAGTGACAGCCATCTTTAAAGTTCGGTAGGTGGGTTGTGTTGCCATATCCTGAAGCACATGTCTTCCTGCTTTTGGTCAAGCCACATGCTGAGAAATCCAGAGTCTCTGGTTGTTAGCTGGCTAATCAAGAAGGTAAGCAACAACAACCATCATCACCTCTGCCTGTCGTGCTATTGAAATTATTTTAAAATGCACTCAGTCAGTATGAATTTGTAGAATTTTAATGAATTTAATTGACTATGGTGTAAGTGCTCAGTGCCATCATTCTGAACAGGTGCCATTACAATTCAGTGATGGCTTTGGGTGTATAAAAAGGTTAAGCTGAATGTCTGAATTACATTTTTGTGTGATTTAATCTTTGACATGCATTTTTCTTGGAATTTTCTTTCTCTTCTAAGGTAGAATTCTAGAATCCAAAGTGATCCTAATTAATTAATGAGTCTAGCTAATTGAGGGGTTTTTTTTATAGTGTAGTTCTAAGGTTTTATTATAGTACTGTTAGAGACCATTCATCTTAAAAAAAAACTAAGTTGGAATAGATTTGAGACAAGTTTATTATTAAAATTAATTCTGTGTTAATTACAGCAAATTGAACTTGAATACAGTGAATGCATTAGACATTAGAAACATACTGAAACTGTTTTCACTTTCAACAGAGATACAATGGTGCCCTCATTATCAATGAGCATGCTCGAATGAAAGATGCTCTGGATTACTTAAAAAACTTCTTCAGAAATGTCCAAGCAGCAGGATTTGATGAGATTGAGCAAGCTCTCACTCAGAGGTTTGAAGGTGGGTGGCGTTTCCAGGAGAGGAAGCCAGTGGGGCCTGGAGACTCCAGTGGCAGCCTACACATATTGTGTCACACTTAGCGACATGTGGTTACACTCAGGGACTTGTCCCGGGCTTAAGAAGGTATTATACATGTCAGGACTATGACGCTTCAGGGAAATCTGGAGCTTATGAAAAGAATCTGCTGCTTATACTATTTCTTGTTTTGAAGAAGGAAAAAATAATAGGATTTGCAAAGGATACATCCCATCGAAATAGTCAATTGATAGTAGCATTTTTTGGTTTAACTTTTAGTAATTTTATAAAGGTTTAAAAAAAATTTTTAAGTGTTTTAATGATATTAAGACTGTAATTATATATACATCTTTATAAAGAAGAAAACCAACATGGCTTATAATCCCACTGCCTTCATATTAAGAAAAATATAGGAAAATATTAAATGAAAAATCTCTCTTCTTCCTCTCTCAAATGCTTTTCCCAAAGGTAATTACTGTTAATGTTTTTTTGCCTACCAAAGTATTAACTATACATATGTGTGCTGCTAAACACTGAACAACCAGCTTTCTGGGGGAAAAATGTATGCATTTATCAGTATATTTAATATATGCATTAAATTGATGGTTATTTCTCATAAAATTCTGGTCAGAGATTGGGAGATAAACTGTTTGAACTATAGCTAAAGGTTACAGTATGTTCTACATTGCTAGAATTTATAAACCTTTTGTAAAATGTTCCCATTTTGCAGAGAAGCTGTAGGAACTAGAATGTATTTCCATGGATCCCAGCAATGAGAACCCTAAACTCAAAGATCTCTGCTTCATCTTGCAAGAAGAGTACCACTTAAGCCCAGAGACCTGAATCATCCTCTTTGTGAAAACCAGAGCACTCGTGGATGTAAGCTTCTTCCTCTCTGTGGATAACAAATTGGCCCAGTACCATTTTATTGAAAAGATTGTCCTTTCCTCATTGCTTTGCAATCAAGCATCCATATATGTGTGGGTCTGTTTCTGGGCTCTTTATTCTATTTTGATTTTCTGTTTGTTTATCCTTACACTAATACCTCACTGTCTCGATCACTCTGGTTTATAGTAAGTTTTAATACCCATAGAGAAAGCACTTCATACTTTTTAATTATTTTCATCAATTTAAAAAATTTTAGCTATTGTATGGGTACCTACTGGTACCTCACTAGGGTTTTAATTTGCATTTCACTAATGACTAATACGGTTGAGCATTTCTTCATACACTTATTAGCCATTTAGATATCTCCTTTGGTGAAGTATCTGTTCACATCTTTTGCCCATTTAAAAATAGAGTTTGATTTGGGTTAATTATCATATTATTGTTGAGTTTTTGAGAGTTCTTTTTTCTGACAAAAATGTCCTCTGTCAGAAATGTGATTTGCAAATATTTTCTTCTGATCTTTTAATTCTCTTAACAGTATCTCTTACAGATTGAAAGTTTTAACTTTTGACAGAGTCCAGTTTATCATTTTTTTCTTTTTGTGGATTGTGCTTTTGCTATTGTGTCTAAGAAACCTTTGCTTACCCAAGAGCACAAAGATTTTTTCTATGTTGTCTTCTAGAAGTTTTATAGATTTACATTTTATATTTAAGTCTACAGTCCATTTTGAGGTGTGGGTTGAGTTTTTTTTTTTCTTTTAGCATGTGGGCATCCAATTGTTTCAGCATATATGGTGAAAAGACTATCCTTTCTCCATTGAATTGCCTTTGTAACTTAAAAAAAATCAGTTGACTGTATTTACGTGGGTCTATTTCTAGATTCTCTATTCTGTTCCATTCATTTATACATCTATCCTTGCACCCATCCTACACTGTCTTGATTACTGTAACTTTATAGTAAGTCTTTAAATCAGGTAGTATGAGTCTTCCAACTTTTTAATTCTTTTCAAAATTGTTTTAGCTATCTTTCTTTACCTTTCCATTTTTATTTTAGAATCAGCTCATCCACATCTACAAGAAAGTCTGCTGGAATTTCATTTGGGATTGCATTGAATCTATAGATAAAATTGGGGAGAAATGACACTGTAACAATATTGAGTCTTCCAGTCCATGACCATAGTATATCTCTTCATTTATAGAGGGCTTCTGTATTAGTTATCTAGTGCTGATAACAGATTACCCCAAAACTTAGTAGCAGGAAACAACAGACATCTGTCATCTTTTAATATGTATGGGTCAGGAATCTGGAAACAACTGGGTATTTCTGTCTCAGGGTGTCTCATGAGGCTGCAGTCAGGGTGCTGGCCATGGCTGCAGTTATCTCAAGGCTTGACTCAGAGGACCAGCTTCCAACCTTACTGTGTGGCTTTTGGCAGAATATGTGCTTAGCTCACTCACGGGCACCTCTCCACAGGCTGGCCTCGCAACATGGCCTCTGGCTTCCTCTAGAGTGAGAGATCAAGAGAGGTTGAGGGAGAGCACCTAATATGGAGGTCACAGTCATTTTATAGCTTCAACTTGGAAGTGATTCCCCCACGTCTGCCATATTTTATTCATTAGAAGCAAGTCGATAAGACACACTGCTATATTTAATATAGATAACCAACAAGGGCCCTATATAGCACAGGGAACTCTGCTCAGTATTCTGTAATAACCTAAATGGGAAAAGAATTTGAAAAAGAATAGATACGTGTATATGTATAACTGAATCACTTTGCTGTATACCTGAAAGTGACAACATTGTTAATCAATGATACTCCAATACAAAATAAAAATTTAAAAAAAGAAGCAAGTCAGTAAGTTCAGTTCACACTTGAGGGGAGGGGATTAAACAGGATCTGAATACCAGCAGGTGGAAATCACTCAGGGCTACCTTAGAGGCCACCTGCCACATATTCTTTGGTTTCTTTTATCAGTGTTTTGTCATTTTCAGCATACAGATTCTGCACATATTTTGTTAGACTTACACCTAAGTATTAATGCTATTATAAATGGTACTTCTAATTGTTTGTTGCTGGTATATAGAAATACAACTGATGTCTGTATATGGATCTTGTGTCCTGAGATCTTGCTAAATTCACTTATTAGTTCTACATACCCACTATTCTGAACCTTGCCTTTTTCACTTAAAAAATATCTAAGAGATTAAACCATATCAGATTACAAAGATCTATACCATTATAGTTAATTATTGCATAGACTTCAATTACAAGAAGCTTTTTTCCCTCAGGTTTATTAGTCTGAAAGCTACTTAAGTATACTTGTCTGTATACTTTTTTTTAATTGAAGTATAGTTAATTTACAATGTTGTATTTATTTCTGCTGTACAACAGAGTGATTCATTTATACATATACATGCATTCTTTTTTATATTCTTTTCCATTACGATTTACTTTAAGTTTTTTGCATATATTCAATATTGAATTAATACAGATAGTATACAAATAGTATCTGACTGATAATTGTTTGTATTTTCAGGCTTTAAAGATATGGATTGAAGAAAATCCTAAGCTCAGCTTTCTAAAACCCGGCATATTGACTGGACATGGCAGAACAAATCAGAAAATAGGTATTTATATATAGTGGATTAGATTTAGTATACTATATATATATAAGAACATATATAATATATTTGAACTCTTTCTTATTGCTTGTATTAGTCAGGGTTCAACCAGAGAAGCAAAACCAGTAGGAGATTATACATACATACATATATACATACATATATATATATTGAAACATATATATGTTGTACACAGACACACACACAGGGATTTAATACAAGGAATTGACATAGACACTTGGACTGGCAAAGCAAGTCTGAAGTCCATAGGGCAGGTGCAGGACCAGGTGGAACCCCACAGCCATGAGCTGTTTGGAGTCTCTGAGCTCAGGGATCACCTAAGCTCTCTTTTAAAGGGCTGACTTGATTAGGTCAGGCCCACCTAGGATGAAGTCCCTTTTGAGTAACAATGTCAACTGATTTAAGAACTTAAATTACATCTGCAAATTCCCTTCACAGAAGCACCTAGGTGAATATCTGGGGACTGCAGTTCGGCCTAACTAAGTGGACACATCAAAAAGCCATCACAGTGCTCAAATGCCAGAAATTTGTAGACTTTGCCTCCTTCTATAGGTCCTATAGACAAAACCAAAGTTTTTCTTTTAATATTGTTTGAGTATGTTACTCTCTTGCTCAAATTCTCAGCCAATAGATTAAGATTAACTGGAAACAGAAATGTTCTCTATTTTATTGTTATTCTTTAAACTATAGATACTTTATAAAATATTATATATTTTGTAATTTTTAAAAACGTCCTAGAGATAATCCTGAAATCTAGGTAGGGGGGTTAAAGGATGAAAGGCTGCCTCTGTTGTCACCCAGGAGGATTCTAGGTGGCCGGTCCTCATCCTGACATTCTCACAGCCGTGCTCCCCATGCCTCAGTGACCGGCAATGGCAGGTCCTTACTGTAGCTCTTATTTAGTGTTATTTATAATAAGCAGTCCCCTTGCTGCCAGTCCTCGGTCGTCACCCTTGCGCTTTCCCCTTATGCAAAATTTAAACTTCATGAATCTAAAAAGTAACGTCAGGTTTTGAAAAGTTGGCTTACCAAATGAAGTCCAACACCACATTACTGTGGTTGGAATTCAGAGTTCTCTGCCATATGACTCCAGCATGAGTCTAATTTGATTTTCAAACTTTGTTATTCCTCCACACATAAGCACCCAGAAACTATTTTCATACTTGTTTGTTCGTCCGTCCCTCCATTCATCCGTCCGTCCGTCCATCCATCCACCCGCATTCGTTTAGAACTTACTCTGTTCCAGTCACTGTGCATCTGCCAAGCAGCGTTCCCCTCCTCCTAAGACTAGACCACCAGGGAGGGGTATCCCTCCTCCAGACCCCGCAGCACCCAGTTCCGCCCCCATTTCATTGCTCATCACATTGAATTGTAGTTTCCTACTTATATCCTTCTTCCACAAACTAGGAGCTCCTTGTAGATAAAAATGAACCTTTTCACCATTCCAGCCTTATCTGACAGACCATAACTGCTCAATGAATATTTGATGAACAAATGAATAAGTTCAGAAATTAGTGAAGTATGGTATCTGTCTTGGGCATGTTTATTGTTCAGTAGAAATGATGGTGGAAAGAAATTGTTTTGGCCTCAGCAAAATATATCTCAAGATTTTGGCTTTCAGTATACTAGGGAAAAAATGGAACTTTTATAAATTCAGGACCTCCCTGGTGGAGCAGTGGTTAAGAATACGCCTGCCAGTGCAGGGGACACAGGTTCGAGCCCTGGTCCGGGAAGATCCCACGTGCCGTGGAGCAACTAAGCCTGTGCGCCACAACTACTGAAGCCTGCGTGCCTGGAGCCCATGCTTTGCAATAAGAGAAGCCCCCACAATGAGAAGATGTACACCACAATGAAGAGTAGCCCCTGCTCACCACAACTAGAGAAAGCCTGCACGCAGCAACGAAGACCCAACGCAGCCAAAAATAAAAAAAAATATATATATATATATAAATTCTATTAACTCTGAGGTGGAGACCACTGAAATTCTTTCCTTCTCAGTGTATCAGTGGCTGGGAACTGCATACTGCTGGATCCTAGACTTAAATTCAAAGCCCGATTCTGCTGCTAGCTAGCTGTCAGTTTACCATACCTCCAAAACGTCAAGATCTTCACCTGTAACAAAGGGGAATCATAATGTTTGCCACATCAACCTAAAAGGGCCTTGTGAAATTCCAGTGAGTAAGTAGATGTGAAACAGTCTTGTTAGCTGAAAACTGCTGTGCGTGTGCAAATGTGCTAAAATTAGCTGTTAATATTTTTGCAGAAAAGTCAATATTTGTTTTGATATACCATGACCAAAGCCACATAGCTAGTAGTTGCCACAGCTGGGATTTTAGGTCAGGCAGACTTGTGGCAGAGTCCAAGTTGTTGGACCGCACCTTAAATATCCTCTCAAAAACAAGGACAAGGATAGGCCCTATTGCTAAGGGTTGTTGTAAGATCATGAATGTAAAGCACTTATCACAGTACCTGGCATGTCATAAGCATTCCATAATTAATAGCTATTTTTTCAAGGGTAAAGTTCCCTCTTGGTGAGTTATACCTGCCTTCTGACTCTGACACAGGAATGACCCTCCCAGTACAGAGGTGTGTATTGGATGCATTCAGAACTGACGGGGATAAGATTCTGATTGCCGCCTCGGTTGCTGATGAAGGCATTGACATTGCTCAGTGCAATCTGGTCCTCCTATATGAGTATGTGGGCAATGTCACCAAAATGATCCAAACCAGAGGTAAGAAAAGCTTTCATACCATTACTAAAAGGCTGCCACTTTATCTGATTTGTGAATGTGTCTGTCATTCCAGCCTTTCTCCTTTACTGTGACCAATGGCACAGTGGACCCTGGTATTATTGGCCCTAAAGGTGGCTTACTTGGTCAGGACTGGGTGGCTACAGTTTTGTCCACTAACATATACTTATTTTGGTTCTTGTTCACAATGAATACTGATTACTTGACCGACATTGGCTGAAATATTTATGGAAGGATAATTCCAACTTTGATTGACGCTTTGGCAGTCACATATGGACCTTTCCTGGTTGTGCTTAGGTGCTGGTGGGCTCCCTGTATTCCAGAAGAGACACTCCAAGGAGTTGTGTCCCACTTGAACTAGACAGTCTCCTAACTGGTCTCTCTTACGTTTTCTAATTTCCATAACAATGGTTGCCACATCTTTTTTCCAGAAAAACAGCTCTGAGCATGTCCCTTGCCTGTTGAGAAACTCCAGTGTTTCCCCAATTTTCTTGATGTTAAAGCATTTTCAAAATCCAGCACCCACTTATCTTTCCAATCTTATTCCCCATTCTTCCATTTTATTCATTAGCCACTTCAGCCTACCTGACTTGATCATTTCTTCCTTTTTGAAGGAATTGTGCATGTACTGCTTCTGCTGACCTTTGTTTTTCCTTTTCTCCTGCCTCCATATCACCTGTCCCTAATTCTCCCAGCCAGCAATAATCTCTAATTTGAATGCCTGTGACCCTTTTATCCATCTTTCTTTTTTAAAAAAAAAATTTTATTTATTTATTTATTTAGCTGTGCCAGGTCTTAATTGTGGCATGCGAGATATAGTTCCTTGACCAGGGATCGAACCCTGGCCACCTGCACTGGGAGCACAGAGTCTTAACCACTGGACCACCAGGGAAGTCCCTATCCATCTTTCTTTTTTTTATAAATTTATTTATTTATTTTTTGGCTGTGTTGGGTCTTCGTTGCTGTGTGTGGGCTTTCTCTAGTTGCGGTGAGCGGGGGCTACTCTTCCTTGTGGTGCGCGGGCTTCTCATTGTCGTGGTTTCTCTTGTTGCAGAGCATGGGCTCTAGGCACACAGGCTTCAGTAGTCGTGGCACGTGGGCTCAATAGTTGTGGCTTGCGGGCTCTCAGGCTCAGTAGTTGTGGCACATAGGCTTAGTTGCTCTGCGGCATGTGGGATCTTCCCGGGCCAGGGCTTGAACCCGTGTCCCTTGCATTAGCAGGCAGATTCTTAACCACTGTGCCACCAGGGAAGCCCTCCCTATCCATCTTTCTTATAGCAGTTATCATTTTCCACCTATATTCCGGTGGTTGTGAACATATCTTATTTCCCCATTTCCCCATCTGTTTATTATTCATCTTTGGGGCCCTCACCGTGTCATCCTGAGGGTTCATGCCAGATTGTCTTTAAGCAGTATTTCTAATAATGGGCCTGTCCAGTCACACTGTACCATGGAGACCCCGAGGAAGCCTGCCTAAGGTGGGCTCCTTGTTTATCTGAATGTTTAATGTGCAGGTGCACACCTGAGTTTGACTTCACACCCTACCAGCTCAGCTTTTCTAGAAAGTGGGATTCAGTGAACCAAAGCTGAATTTTAGGAATACCCCTATTTCTCTCATATTCTCAGATTTATCAGAGTTTTAAGTCACAGACACCAAATAAAATATTTATTTTCTAATAGGCAGAGGAAGAGCAAGAGGGAGCAAGTGCTTCCTTTTGACTAGTAATGCCAATGTAATTGAAAAAGAAAAAATAAACATATACAAAGAAAAAATGATGAATGACTCCATTTTAAGCCTGCAGACGTGAGATGAAACAGTATTTAAAGAAAAGGTACGTCTTTGTATCTGTGTTACTCTTTCAGAATCTGACTATAAGTCACAAACAGTCCCTGTTTGTGAGCATGGCTGGTACCTGTTATTGTATTGCTCTGAGTGTTATTTTACTTTACTATTCCATTCCATTCCATTCCCCGCACTCTGCGGCTTGTGGGATCTTAGCTCCCTGACCAGGGATTGAACTGCGCCCTTGGCAGTGGAGTCCTAACCACTGGACTGCCAGGGAATTCCCTGAGTGTTATTTTATTTTACTTTTAAAAAATTTTTTTAACATTTCTATTTATTTATTTATTTAGGCTGCGTTGGGTCTTCATTGCTGCGCACGGGCTTTCCCTAATTGCAGCGAGTGGGGACTACTCTTTGTTGCGGTGCGCAGGCTTCTCGTTGCGGTGGCTTCTCTTGTTGTGGAGCATGGGCTCTAGGCACATGGGCTTCAGTAGTTGCAGCACACAGGCTTCAGTAGTTGTCGCGCACGGGTTTCAGTAGTTGTGGCACGTGGCCTCAGTAGTTGTGGCTTGTGGGCTCTAGAGCGCAGGCTCAGTAGTTGGGGCACATGGGCTTAGTTGCTCCGCAGCATGTGGGGTCTTCCCGGACCAGGGCTCGAACCCAAGTCCCCTGCATTGGCAGGCAGATTCTTAACCACTGCGCCACCAGGGAAGTCCCCAAAGTGTTATTTTAGAACCATAAGTTTATGCTTAAAATTTCACCCTGTAGTGAGCATCAGATTCATTCTGCTTTGAGTCTCAGTGAGTTAAAATATATTGTATTAGTGCTAATACCTGAAACTATGTTTTTAGATCTAAAAGGCAAACTGAGCTAGACTTGCCCTTAAGTTGACAGTTCATTATGAGCACTACACCCTAACACTGCAAGACACAGCTCTTCTTAGTCTTTTCCTCAAATATCTCTCTCTCTAACATCCAGAGTCCTCAGGGAAAAGCTTCCAGTGCACTGTGCCTGGGAGATGTGCCCAGTGTTGGAAGTATGTAGGTATGGATAATAGTGTAAACTTCGGAGTAGCACACTGATTCAGTCCAGCATCTTGGTAGTGACCTTAGTTTGATTGTAATTTCCTTTATAACACAGAAAAATGGGGGGCAGATTGGGGAAACGCACACATACACACACATACACATACACCCATACTTTCTGCAGACCATTTGCAGAGATTTTATCTCAGACTCTCTGGAAGCATTGAACTCTGCAGGTCTGGGGCAGGAGCTTTAACATTAGAATCAGTGGTTCCAATCCCAGTTCTGCCACTTATAAAATGTGTGACTTCAGGTAGTTCCTCTTTGAAATCATCATTCTCCTTGTTTGTAAAGTTGGGAAAATAACAGTATTTAACTCACAGGGTAGTTTGGGGGATAAAGGGAGACGTATGCATTGCTTCCTACAGTGCGTGGTATAAAATAAGTGCTCAAAAATGGGAGTTGTTACTGGACGGAGGCATGAGGCCTACTTTAAAACTTCATGAGGATGAGTCTTACAATTTAGTAGACCGATTCCATAGGGTTTATAATTTTGAAAAGTCATAATGTGTATGCTCAAAAAAGTATTGAGAAGCAATGAATGATCTAAAGCAAACTAATACTTAGTTTAGGAAAAAATTACAGTGTTATGTCAGCGTTGACTCATTTTAAAGAACATTTCTTCCTAAAGTTTGGAGAACAAGATATTTAAAAATACCTCTTCCACACTTTCACTGAACAGAATTGAAGGGCAATTCTTTAGTTCCTCTTAATTTCCCTCCTTAATTTTACTTAGGATAGGGTTTTTTCACTGAGCCACTTCTCCATTTTGTAGAATACAGGGACACTGCTAATAAAGGCTTTAAAACCACGTTAGCTTTGGCATAATTCTTTATCTCCCCCACTGAGTAACAAGGTGCTTACACTCACATGTGGCAGAAGCAATAGAGTAAAAGTCTTGAGGCAGACGGAGGCTGGAACAAACACACAGACATTCTTTTGTAGGCAGTACACCAGGCCATAGAGTGGGGTGAGGAGAAAATGGTTTAAATATCTGTTGAATTAGGCTATTTAATAGCATTTGGGATACCCCTAACACCCACAGATCAAAAACGGGCAGAGATGGTAAAGAATCAGCAAGGGCCCAGCACGAGTGCGGCCATGAGTCATTGGCAGCTGGCAATGCCATGGCAGCTGGGAGCTCAGAGTCTTGGTGTCGTCCCTGTCTTATCCTGGTGACCAGCCTCCACTGCTCTGTTGAAAGAGGAAGACCTTGCTTTCAAAGGCTTAGGAGAAGTATAATAAGTTAGGGAAAACCTTATGCTTTTAAAACTAAAAGGAATTATGATTCTTGGGGTAAGCCCCCTTTCTGTGGTGTTTTGTTAAGGGTTGGGCATTGGATCTGAGCACCTGGGCCCTTCATATCAAAGAAACTCTGCAGAAGAGAGGGAACCAGTTCAGAGGTCTTTAGGGAAATCCCTGGGTAGGGGGGAGGGAGACTGTACACTTTCTTCTCTGCACCCACAGCTGCATTGTCCATTGTCTACGTGTGGCTGACCTTCACCAGAGCACTGTGGCCCTTGGAGAATCTCTGGTTACTCTCCAGCCATCTGAACATGTAGAGAGCCCAGAATCATCCAAGAACTTATTTCTATGATGGAAGCTTCAGGATCTGGTAGTATTTCATTCTGGAGGAATAAGGTATAAAGGATATTTTTCACAGTTCTAGTTGTGGAGGGTCATTTGAAACCAAAATGAGGAAGCCTACTTTCCTTTCTTATGAGTAGAGAATAAGATATGGGTTGAAAGTTCAATCTGACGGAAGAACTTCCAACGTGATGTGTACCCATGACTGCACGCAATCGGGGTTTCATAGTTGTGCTCTTTCCACCTCAGTGCAGGGAGTTAGGCTGCTTCTCAACCACAGGTGGGCGATGGGGAAGCAGTGTGCTCTAGACTTAATTTGTGACTTTGGTTGAACCTCTTTATCCAGTTACTGAGTTTTACTTAGTTTTCAGTATAGCAGTAATAGTTAATTTTAATTTATTAGGATTTATATTTATTGACTTTATTGACATTTAAAATATTTGAGATTATTAATATTTAATTGAATTTTAGTATATAATTGAATATCATTAGATATAAGTCAATTTTTAAATTGGATGCCCAAAGGGCAAGTTTATATTTTTACCCTCTTTCCTATCAAATCCCCCCCTACCCTGAGCCTGCATTAAGTAGTGATCAGAACCATATCTGAGAAAAAGAAATTAAAATTGCTCATAGGGAAATATATATCATGTAACCCAGGAATTTCACTTCTAGAAACTTACCCAAAGGAAATAACAGGATTAAATATACATAATACAACAGTTTTACGGCAGTGAAAACTTGAATTGAAAATAGGAAGCATTAAGCATCCTTTATTCTTACAAAAACGATGAAGGTAATTTCAAGTGGGATGGGGTGGGGAGTTGGGGGAGAGAAAATCATATTTTGATTGTTTTCCTAACCTATATTCCAGGCCTAAATTTTTAAATATAAATCAAATTTTATTTGAATTTGAAGTGCTTTAGAGATCAATGGATTCTCTTTGGATGATCAGTACCCAATACAAGATATACGGGGGTGGGACATTCCCATTCACAGTGACAATAACTGTGGCTCATACATGCAGAACATGGGCTCTCCACCAAGCCCTGCAAATGCTTGTTTATTTATATCAACGGGCCTCACAGAGTTCCATGTGGTAGAGCCTCTTATTATGTCATGCTCCAGGAGGGAAACTGAGGCATGGAAGTTTTCAGTGTCAGTAGACCACACAGCTGGTTACGGGTGGAGCTGGCAGGGCCCATCTGTTTAACTACTACATCTATTGGCCTAACCAGAAATGTTTGAAGTGTAAATAAGGACAACTAAAAAAATTTTACTTAGAGATAGAAGGTAGATTAAGACAAAAGAAATGCCATGCTCTTGAATGGAACCACTGAATATTTTAAAGATGTGCATTTGCCGAAAATTCTCTTATAGGTTTATCATAACCCATAATCAAAGTATAAATGATTTTTTAAAATTTATTTATTTATTTATTTTTGGCTGCACTGGGTCTTCATTGCTGCCCGCAGGCTTTCTCTAGTTGCGGCGAGTGGGAGCTACTCTTCATTGCGGTGCGCGGGCTTCTCACTGCAGTGGCTTCTCTTGTTGCAGAGCATGGGTTCTAGGCGCGCGGGCTTCAGTAGTTGTGGCATGCGGGCTCAGTAGTTGTGGCTCACGGGCTGTAGAGCGCAGGCTCAGTAGTTGTGGTACATGGGTTTAGTTGCTCCGCGGCATGTGGGATCTTCCTGGACCAGGGCTCAAACCCGTGTCCCCTGCATTGGCAGGCGGATTCTTAACCACTGCGCCACCAGGGAAGCCCTAAATGATATTTTAACTTGATAAAATGGTTCCTGAGTTTATACAGAAGAATAAATAAATGAAAATAGCTATGACATTTCTGAAAAAATAACTCATGAATGGGTATTGCCCTACCCAATACTAAAGTACAAATCACCATCATTAACATTTTCATGGTTTTAGCAAAAGACTAGCCTAACAGATGAGGCTAACAACAAGGAGCATTAAAACTATGCCAGGCAGCCCTGAGCAATTATTAACTCATCTTACCTCCCAACAGCCCACAAAGTAAATGCTATTATTATTCCCATTTTGTATAATAATTGAGGAAACTGAGGCACTTGCCCCAAATCACACAGCTGCTAAGTGGTAGGAACAGGATTTGCACCTAGGCTATCTGGTTCCACCTGGAACACTTGATAAAAGAGAGGCAGCACCACAAACCACTGGGACAGAGCGGATCCTTCTACAGCTGATACTGTGGAAATCACCATGTTCTTTCTTCCTTTATGATGTTTCAAGTTTTCTTCTTTTATCATATCCTTCTGTTTAGAGAACTTCCTTTTGCTCTTCTTTTAGGGAAGGTCTACTGGTGAACAAATTCTTTTAGTTTCCCTTCATCTGAGAATGTCTTGATTTCCTCTTTATTTTTGAAGGATATATTGCTGGACAGAGGCGTCTGCGTTGACAGGTTTTTCTTTCAGCGTTTGAAAAATACTGTGTCACCTTCTTCTGCTCTCCCATAGTGTCTGCTGAGAAATCTGGTGTCATCCAGATTGTTTTTCCCCTATAGGTAAGGTGTCAGTTTTTTTCTGGCTGCTTTCAAGATTCTTTCCTATGTCTTTAGTTTTCTGAAGTTTAATTATAATGTGTCTTGTTGTGGTTTCTTTGGGTTTATCCTATTTGGATTTGTCCAGAATCTTGTATCTGTAGGTTTATGTTACATTATGTTAAATTTGGGAAATGTTCCATCATTATTTCTTCCAGTACTTTTTAAGCTCTGCTCTTTCCCCTCTCCTTCCAGGACCCCAGTGTCATAAATGTTAGATATTTTTAAATGGTCCTAAAGGTCCCTGAGTCTCTGTTTATTTATTTATTTATTCATTTATTTCAGTCTATTTTCTTTCTGTTGTTTACATTGGGTCATTTCTATTGTTCTGTCTTCCAGTTCACTGATTCTTTCCTTTTTCCTCTGCATTCTGCTGTTGAGCCCATCCACTAATCTTTTTATTTTGGTTATTGTATCTTTTAGTTCTAAAATTTCCATCTTGTTCTTCTTTATGTCTTCCGTTTCTTTGTTGAGCCTCTATGTCTGTTCATGTTTCAAGAGTGTTTGTGATGACTCATTGAAGCATTTTTATTATTGCTACTTTAAAATCTTTGTCAGACAATTCTCACATCTCTGTCATCTCCATGTTGGCATCAATTGGTTGTCTTTTTTTTCATTCAGTTTGAGATCTTTCTGGTTTTTGGTGTGAAGAGTGATTTTTAATCAAAACCCAGAGATTTTCATACTATATGATGAGACTTGGGATCTTATTTAACCTTCTGTGTCAGCTGGCTTCTTTCTGATATCATTCTGGCAGGGGAGATGGGGGACATTGTTTCATCACTGTCAGGTAAAGGTAGAAGTCTTGGTTTCCTACTCAGCCTCTGTTGATACCAGCAAGGGGAAGCTCCTTGTTACTGCTGTGTGGGGATGGGAGTTCTGGCCCCCCATGTGGTCTCCAGGGACACCACAGGTGAGGGGGGCTACCATTTGGCAGGACTGAAAATCCTGGCTTTCTCTGACACCAGCAGGTGGGAGTGTTGAGGTACTTTGTAACAGCCCTGCAGAGTGGAAATCTAGGTTCCACACTTAGCCTCAGGGTTCAGGGTTTTTTTTTGTTGTTGTTATTGTTGTTGCTGTTTTTTCCTGTGGTGTTTGGTAGAACAGCTGTTGTCTGAAAGTTTTCTGTCTTGCTGGCTGCCCCTGTCCTGGTGGCTGCCCCTGTCCTGGTCTTTTGGCTAGAGAGATAGGGTTTTGTTGAGATTTCTTTGTCTGTCCCCATAGTCATTTCTGATCGCCAGCTTCTTCAGCTCCATGTCTGGGATATAAGAGGCAAAACGAAAACCCAGGAAACTCACTACCATGTTGTTTCTAGGGTCCCAAGGTTCCTAGCTGGTCTGCCCTCCTCTCTTCACCCTACAGAATCTTATGTTTATTTTATATATAATGTCCAGGGTTCTTAGCTGTACTTAGCCAAGGCCTAAATTTTGAGATAGAATGTGGTCATCCTATACAGACATTTAATTTTACTGAAATTCAACAATACTCTCTGTGGTTGGAAAGGAAGAGAGAAAAAAGATTTTAGGCAGTGAGGGACTCTTCTGCCTACTGTTCCATTCAGTGGGTTTATGCCTTGAGAGTGGGTGTAATTATTCCTGAAACAGTTAATGCATATCATATGTCTGTTTGTGAAGGCTTTTTATTTTTTTATTTTTTAAAAGATTTAATTTAATTTTATTTTTGGCTATGTTGGGTCTTCGCTGCTATGCATGGGCTTTCTCTAGTTGTGGTGAGCGGGGGCTACTCTTTGTTGCAGTGCACAGGCTTCTCATTGCGGTGGCTTCTCTTGTTGTGGAGCGTGGGCTCTAGGCGTGCGGGCTTCAGTAGTTGTAGCACACGGGCTTCAGTAGTTGTGGCACGCGGGCTTAGTAGTTGTGGCACACAGGCTTAGTTGCTCCGCTGCATGTGGGATCTTCTCGGACCAGGAATCGAACCCGTGTCCCCTGCGTTGCAGGCAGATTATTATCCACTGTGCCATCAGGGAAGTCCCTGTGAAGGATTTTAAAAGTTTTACCAACTACTAAAGTAGAAAGCATGGTTCACATCACTATTTTATGGACATCTTTAGTGCTTTTATGGGCATCTTTGATGAAGATATTAAAAGACTAATTGGAGGCCACAATTAAACATTAACTAACAAAGAATTCTCCTATTAGGAGAATCAATAAAATTACCTATGAGATTTTTATGAACAAAGCCAGGTACTGTATGTTCATGGAAGTTGTATAGGAATGAATGATTATGTACATATATATGTATGTGTATATATATCCTAGTTATACTCAAATTACATATTTGAGGAGGTTCTTTTGTTTGTTTGTTTTGGTTTTTTGCATCTAGGTTTGCCAGATACAGATTCATGAAAAATTCATCAGGGATAATCAAGGAAAAGCAAAACCTGTGCTTGATAAGGAAAATAAAAAACTGCTCTGCAGAAAGTACAAAACCTTTGCATGTTATACAGCTGATATGAGTGATGGAGGTAGGCAGTCTTTTTAACAAATAGCACTGGGTCATTTTTTAGTACTCATTAAAGCTTATTATCTATCAGTGAGATATTTATAGTAAGAATATTATTATTCTGTTGTTATCATGGCCATGGTCCATGTATTTTTAAAAGGCTAAAAAGTTTAAAAGAAACCCTTGATGTTCAGCAATAAAGAAATAGCTTAAAAATTGCTGCACAGCTACTTAATTATATATTATGTAGCCATTACAAAGAATGGTTATGCTAAATGCACCATGGTATCCTGGATTAGATCCTAGAACAGATGAAGAATATTATTAGAAAAAGTGGTAAAACCTGTAGTTCAGTGTAAATCTGAAATTACTCCAAAATAAAGTTTATTAAACAAAATGATTAGGAAGCTTATATAGTATAATGAAAAACTTCTTACAAACTAATGGTAAAGTGGGAAAATTAATGAGGATAGAAAGTAGTAAATATGCTATGATCATAGCAGTGCAAAATAATAGCAGCAATACCACCATCACCACCACCAAAAAATCACTTATGTTTGTACAAAAAAAGGCTAGAGGAAGTATACTAAAATGTATTAATATTTTGCAGTGAGACACCATGATTTTTTCTCTTTCTACTATTTTATGTTTTCTAAACTTTCTTTTGGGGATATGGATCACTTTTACAATGGAAGCAAAATCTCCTTATTTTAAAAACATGACATCTGCAGGTTAGCTTTCTAAAACTCTTAGATAAGGGTTAGAAAAATCTCCAAAGACAAAAATTGGATGTAACTATTGCTGCCAGCTGGGGAGGGTGGAGGGCCTGGGCCGGGTCAGATGACGAGTTCTTACTTTAGGGTTCTGTTTAGTCTTCAGAAAGCTGAGTCTCTAATCAGTCCAACACTGGAGCAAGAAGCGTATTAGGGGTAATACTGGCAAGTTCCCATACCTTTCTGAGTCTTTTTCTTTAGCAGTAAAAGGAAGGTCCTTTCAGCTCCAATTTGGGTGATCTTCTGTTGAAATGGCCCTTTTAGACTATGTTTTCCCGAGGGACTGGTATGTAGGGTCTGCGTTTGTTCTGTGCACTGTGGTGTTTGTTCAGGTTTATTCTAACGTTGACTGGGGGCGGGGCCAGTGGACACATTAGTCCCTGAGCCTCTTCAGATACACATTGACCCTTTGTTGTTGTTCTCTGTATCCTTTGGATTCTTCCTGTCAGGGCCTCTGGTGAACTCAGGCTTCACAGATCTTCAATAAATACCCCTTTGTCTCTGAATTAATAAGGAGTATCTATTTTGGGGAGCCGGGTTGCCTGGAAACTTCTTAGTCCTCCCCTTCATGAGGTGTCCCCTGTCCCCTCACTTGCACCTCCACCTCCACCTGTGTCACTGGGGGTCAGGCTGCGTGGATTCTACTCTGGCCTTGAGGCAAATCCACATTTCCTTCTTATTCCATCTGTAAAAAAATTGGGATCCCGCCTTCTCGTCATCTCTGATTATTGTGGAGTTTTCTTTTTTTTAAATCACAATTATGTTCTGGTTCTAACATTCTGTTTTGTATGCTATTCGATCCTTTCATCTGTAGGAATGCCATTTCACTATGGTTGGAGTCGCTTTCAGGGAGCATTTTGTGAGTAAGTTACACCCCAAACCAAAGAGCTTTGGGAGTTTTGAGAAGAGAGCAAAGATCTTCTGTGCCAGGGAGGACTGCAGCTATGACTGGGGAATCTATGTGAAGTATAAGGTATTTGAGATTATAGTTATAAAGACTGAAAGTTTTGTGGTGGAAGATGTTGCAACTGGAGCTCAGACGCTGTATGCAAAGTGGAAGGACTTTCATTTTGAGAAGATCCCATTTGATGCTGCAGAAATGTCCACTTGAGCTCAGGACCTCAGTCTGCAGGGAATGGGTGACCTTGAGTGAAGAAGAAATTAGACCAGTGGGTGAATCACAAATCACTTGTACCACTGTCAAGATATTTTCCCTAAAGCTTGTACTGTACTGAGTATATATCACTTAACTTCTGTTGTTTTCAGCAGTTTGTACTGTATCACTTACATAAAACATCAGTGAATGAATCACAGCACTCAGTGAATCACTTTGTAGGTCAGTAGAGCTTGGGAAAAATGAAAAAGGCTTAACTTATTGCCCTTCTTCCCTTCAGAACCCACTGCCAGTGTGCACCGCTAGCCACTCAGTACACATTGAGATAAATGAATGAGTGAATGGAATGTTGAAAGGTTTTCCATGCTTCCCTTTCTTTCCTTAACCTACTGTAAACTGGCTTTTGCCCTTAATAATCTACTGAAATTGTTTTTGTCAAGGTCACCAGCGACTCTGGTGGCCCAATCCACTGGGCACGTCTTTGTCCTTCCCTCTGTTTGACCTCTTTGCTGCTTTTGGCCCTGTTGAATACTCCTTTCTTGGAACTCCCTTTTGGCCACTAGCGCTTCTAACTCTACCCCAGTCTTTTCTATTGGCTCCTTTTTGCTGATCCTTTACACGTTGGTAATTCCAAAGGTTCAGTATATAAACACATACATAGGCATAATAGTCACATACACTTGTGTTCTCTATGTGTGGCATCTGATCTTAAAATTCTACAGTGGACAATTTTTAGTAATGGGGGCATTTAAATAATACAGTACTCATTGAGAAGTTGATTTCTGTTCTTTTGGTTTACTGTACATCTTGACCGATTAATTTGTTTTCTTAACCTGTGCCATTGTTCCCTTCGAATGGTCATTTCAAGCCATTTTCCAGTAATAGTTGATGGTCAACATTTGGACTCTGCTCTCAGGTAGGTCCCTTGGATGATACTGAAGGGGCAGTTTAATTTGGCTGTCCTTTCTATTTCAAAACTTAGAATACATATCCAAATGGCATTCCTGTGTCATTTAACAAGGCTTGCTGATGCTCCAGAGCTTAGTTTGGGGTTTTCCAGACATGGAGACAACTATCTGAGTTTTACTGTCTCCATCCAGGCCAAGGTATTTTATGTTCCGCTCAGGATAGCCTCTATAGTAATTTAAGCATCTTCCTAAAACAGATTCAGATTAGTTGTTTGTAATTCACTAGGACCATCAATGGCTTAAACAAACCTCCAAACATCATAAAATGTTAATATGCTCAACATAAGGGGTCGCATAACTCTTCAGATAGCACCTATTTATATCTGAAGGCTTATTGGTGTCCAGGAGGCCACCCAGACCCCCAGATCAGTCCTGGACATCAGTGGGGTGACCTGCTGCAGCCACCTCTTCCTCGTTTTGATCTGACGAGAGTCAGAGAACTTGCCAGTTACATAACTTCTCCTAGGCTTAATTTTCTTCATCTATGAAACAAGGATAATACATACCTGTAAGGGTTAGTGGAGAGTTTTTAACTGAAATCACATATAAGTACTTGATATACAAAGTAGTTGTTTGATAATGGTTATTAATAGTATTCTTAGTAAGACAATAAAATGGGTTATTTAAGCCAACTTACTTGCTAATTTTTATTCATTTTCCATTTATATTTTATTAGAGTATTAACGTTCTGGTCACCAGTTTTAATATGGGCTTTGATCCCGCGCCACCAAGCAATTCACCAACGGGGTGTCCTACCATTCAACTCAATTCTGCCACTATCTGCCTGGAGATGGCGTCAGATCCCTACAAGTTAAGGGCTCAGTCCTACAAAACTGCCCCGCCTCTTCCCTACTTCAGAAGCCAAATTGTTATTACCTGTGCCTCTGACCAATTGAACACAGATGAGAGGTTACAGCAACCTCCTCTGTGGGCTTAATTTGCTAGAGAGGCTCACAGAACTCAGAGAAACCTTTTACTTACTAGATCATCGGTTTATTATAAAAGGAAGTAACTCAGGAGCAGCCAGATGAAAGAGATGCATAGGGTAAGGTTTGGGGAAGGGGCTCAGAGTTTCTGTGTCTTCTCCTAATCTCTACATGTTCACAAACCTGGAAGCTCTTTGAACTTTGTCCTTTGGGTTTAATGGAGGTTTTATTACGTAAGCATGATTGATTAAATCATTGTCCATTGGTCATTTATTCAACCTCCAGCCCTTCTCCCCTCCCCTGAGGTCAGGGGATGGGACTGAAAGGTCTAACCCTCTAATTACGTGGTTGGTTTTCCGGTAACCAGCCCCCATCCTTAGGGGTGGTCCAAAAGTCAGTCGTTAACATAACAAGAGACACCTTTGTTGCTCTTATCATGAAATTCCAAGGGTTTTAGTAGCTCTGTGCTAGAAACTAGGGACAAAGACCAAATATATATTTCTTATAAATCCCAATCTAACAAGTATCTCTTTGTATATGTGATTGCCCTTTTTGGATGCTGCTATTTAAGGACTCCAATATGATGTATACAACATCTACTGGAAATCTATTTGAGAAAAGTTCTTGTAAGTATCTAAATAATTCAATTTGGATGAAGGTGAATAGTACAGCCAACAGAAGAATGCAGTCTAAAGCTGAAACAAGAAAAATAATTTCCTTGTTTGACTTTAGCCTGGAGTCAAGCCATTGCAGGCATAGAGCATGGAAGAGAGTAGGCATTTGGTTAATATTTATTGAATGAAAGAAACCAGTAGGTAGGGTTTTAAGAATTGCGCACTCTTAACTGATGTCCAAATGCTGGTCGTTGGATTTCTAGGTCAAAGGCTGCATTTCAGAACCAGCTGGGGAGTCTTTTTCATGGCACATGCCCAGCCCCCTTAGAACATCCTGCCAGGGTGTGTCTAGCCACGTGTTGTACGTTTTGAAGTTCCTCAGGTGGTTCTGATATAATCTGATAACAACCACTTGATCTTGTTAACTCTGTGGTCCCCACCAGTGCTCACCTTGTGATATTTTCACCTGAAATGAAAAGTCACTTTCAGTCAAATGCCTGATTGTGTCACAAGGCCAGTAAACTGATTTCCACCCTTAAAACTGACATTATTACTTGAATTTAAAAACAAGCCATCAGGTCAGTTTTTCCTCAAGTGTGTCTTGTGAAACCCAAGTGCTGTGAGATGCTCTGAAGAAAGCAGTTCTGTGGGCAGATAGGATTCTATATTGTCTGCTGCCCCCTCTCCCCTCAAATGAGCGATTTCCAGTACACACTGCCATTGTGTGTCCTATGTCAATTCTGTGGTAATAAGCCCCGTTTAACCCGGTGGTTCCCAGATACCCTGACCCTGGACACTTTTTATTCATGGGACGTTGTTAATATCCTGTAGAAGCACAGTAGCAGATACTCAGCCCTGATGCTGACTAGACAACCAGAACCAAATTGGAGTATTAATTTCAGGATCATACCAGTAACTCTGTTTTATTATATTATGTAATAAAACTATAAATGCCACTCAACAAATCTGTATTTAAAAAGTAGATCTCAGTTTTGGGGATGCAAATTATTAAACCTGTTAAAAATATCAGCTGTAATTATATAATCTTTGTGCACAATGATTAGGCTGTCTGGGTGAACAAAAACTACTTGGATGTTAAATTCTGTTTGTGGTCGTGACATTTAACAACTTCCAAAGAAGGCAGCCAGTGGAACCTTGGCTCCTGTTTTTCAGAAGCAGCTCTCCATTGCTCCTCATAACCTGCAGGGTGCACCACACTGTCCTAACTCAACCCTGAAAGGCCAACTGTGCCAAAAATAAGGTTCTTCATTTAGGTGACTAGCAAACTTCCAGTGTGTTTAGCCTAGGGAATACTGGGAGACAAATCTCTACGACCACAAATTATTAACTGTGACCCCAGAGCTGCCGGTGGCCATATCCCTCGGCACACAGCCTGCCCCAGAAAGAGGCCATCACAAATGAAGGGCGAGAGGGGAAACGATAGGGAAGGAACCTGTCTGAGTCATAGATCCAATCAAGCCTGCCGCCATGGCCACACATGTTCTTCAAGTTCTTTGAGCCAATTTTTTTTTTTTTTTGCTTTAGGCTGTTTGAATTGTGCTTCTAACACTACAACTAAGAGTCATGACTAATATATCCTTCCCCTAGATTATTCTCCACTTACACAAAGGCTGTCCCATAGCCAGACACGTGTGCTTATTTGCTGCATTAAAAGTTGGTCAGTGAACTCACTGTGCACACCAAGGAGCGCTTGTTTCCCTAGGAGGGATCAGGCAGGGATGGATTTAGAAAACTAAGAACAAAGGAGATGGGAACCCCATAGAGAGGAAGGAGGGGCTGGGACTAGCATAGAGCAGCACACTTCTAATCTGGAGAGTAAGCAGCCCAGTGCCTTCTTGAGAAACCAGGTAAAAGGGGTTTATTTGTTCAGCCTCGTGGAGAGCAAGGATGGGACACTGGCTGAGACATTTTATTAATGAACAAGATAGTGTGTTTGGAGGTAGAGGATGGGAGTCCAGAAGTGAAGGGACCCCATTCCAGAAGTCATAGCTGCAGGAATCTGTTTCCCCATAAGCACTGATTGTGGGGAACCAGGCTGCTCCCACGCTCCACAATGGAGGGCTAAGGGGTAGACGTCTGTTTTCTCAGCCCTTCTTAGTGTTTTTACGCTAGGATTGATCTTAATTTGAGGGTCACAGGCTTTTCTTGTGCAACAGGGTTCTGTTTGTAATTTTTATTCATGAACAGAAGCTAGATCCCAGGATGTCAGAGGCAAGGACACTCAATAACCTGCCTTGTCCGTCATCTGGGAAGAGGTGGAGACAGGATTTGATCCTAGGTGTTATGTTGACCAGTGCACAAACCCTGAGTGCTAAAGTTGAGACTTAAAATTCCTTACAAGAAGATTAATTTGTAAGCTGTTAAGGTGCCCTGTTATGGACTGAATGTTTGTTGTCCCCCCAAAATTCATATGTCGAAGCCCTCCCCGACACTGACTCTGGAGATGGAACCTCTAGGGAAGTAATTAAGGTTAAAAAAAGGTCACGAGAGTAGGGCCCTTGTAAGAAGAAGACACCAGAGAGCTCATTCATTCGTGCTTTCTCTCTGTGCGCACGCACTAAGGGAAGGCCATGTGAGGACACAGTGAGAAGGTAGCTGGCTGTAAGCCAGGAAGAGAGAGAGCTCTCACCAGAAAATGAATTTGCTGGAAGCTCGATCTTGGACTTCTAGACGCCAGAACTGTGAGAAAATAAATTTTTGATGTTTGAGCCACTCAGTCTATGATATTTCATGGCAGGTGGAGTAGCTTAAGACATATGCCCTGAAATGACTTCAGTGATGAAAATGAGCAGATACCCTAGATGAAAATAAAAAAATTATGATCCATTCACCAGACTACATTATTGCTACTGCTACCAGGCTATTGCTACCTTCTTGTTTGCTCCCAAATGAGGTTCAACACAGCCATTTAACCTGCATATTACTGACGTGGTTACAAAAAGAGAACCCGAAGGTCATCCAGGCTTCAGGATCCTGCAGTCTGAGATGTGCTCTGCTCTACATATCCCCAAACAAGGGCCACACACACAGCAGAATTCTGTATCAAAGTCAAAAAGTTTTCCTTGAAAATAGATTTAATCGTATTCAAATTAGAAATGTTCTGCATCTCTCTCTCCAAAACCACATCTAAAGTTCGCTCGATACATGAAAAATTTTCTGGGGAAAATATTTGAATATAGTAAGAGAAACCTCCATATTTCTTCAGTGTTGAACTATCAAAAGGTACATAATCAAAAAATTTCAACCTCTGAGCCATCCACGAGGTGTTTGGATCATTCACTCTGGAGGAAAAGGCGGGGCGAGGAGATCACAGTCACGGCTAGGATTTGAAGTGTGAAAAAGTTCTTCTCTGCCTTGTCAGTTAACATTGGGACGGTATGCAGAAGCAAAGGACTCTCAAGGGAAAGGTTTCATTGAGCAGAGGGTAACAGAGGAACCAAAAATCGGACAGGAGACATTTGTGTTCAGCTGAACAGTACAGGCTAAGAGTGAAAAATCAACATATTCTGTGATCAGTAACTGTAAAGGGCTCAGCTCTCCCTTCCTGGCACAACTGACAATCCCACCATTCTAAGCTTCCAAATTCTAGAAAAAGATAAAAAGATTAACAAAAATAGAGCATGTAGAGACTGCTGATTTTGTGTGCAGAGCATCGGCACCGGAACCTTAGGGCGCCCTGGGCAGGAAGCGCCCCTGCGAGGAGGGGAGGGGAGGGGAAAGGAGGGGAGGGGAGGGGAGGGGAGGGGAGGGGAAAGGAGGGGAGGGGAGGGGAGGAGGGGAGGGGAGGAGGGGAGGAGGGGAGGAGGGGAGGGGAGGAGGGGAGGGGAGGAGGGGAGGAGGGGAGAGGAGGGGAGGGGAGGAGGGGAGGAGGGGAGGGGAGGAGGGGAGGAGGGGAGGGGAGGAGGGGAGGGGAGGAGGGGAGGAGGGGAGGGGAGGAGGGGAGGAGGGGAGGAGGGGAGGGGAGGGGAAGAGAATGCCTGGGGTGGAGAGACTGCCATGCCAGGGCCTGTGGGCTGCAGGCACTGGGCTTCCTTCCCCGCTGCGGCCAGGATGCCCATCTCCGAGGAGACCAGGGCCTACTTGGCCATCTTGCGAATCATGTAGTTGAGAATGCCCCCGTTGTGGAAATAAGTGAGCTCCACGTCGGTATCAAACCTCATGACAGCCTGGAAGGTCTTGCCGGTATCCAGCTGGGAGGACGAAGAAGCAGAGAAGAATCGCTGAGGGAGGAGGCAAGCCAGCCCTTTCCAGAGGCATCCTGCCCGGCCTGCCCTCAGGCTGCCCCTCCAAGTGTGGTCCACACCCCGGGAACAGGCGCACGCTGGCCCCAGCCCAGATGTGCTGAGCAGTAAGTTGCGTTTTATTTAACAAGATCCCCAGTGTACTGATCTACACGGTAAAGCAAGCACTGCAGAGAATAAGTGATGGAAGTGGGAGACACCTGAGAAAGAAATAGCCTCTCAGGGCAGTAGCTAGTAGTGGCGTTTGGGATATTTTTTAAACTTCCTCCAGGGACTGCCCGAGGATGGAAGTGTCGGCAGTCAGCAGATGTTTCGTTAAGGTTGTCCCTTAGGCACTGGCCCAGCTGCTCACCCTGGGACATAGCTCAGCAGCTTAGTCTGCCTGGGCAGCTAGGTCACCCTGGGACCTTCGTGCTGGTTCTTAATCCTTACCTCCTCCAGGGCACTGTCTTTTTCACCTTTGGGCTAATCAAAGTCGGCCGCCTGGGGCTGAGGCTCAGGGATGGGCTGAGTGTCTGTTCACAGGTTTATAATAAAAAGGTGTTTTTTTTTTTTTTTTTCCGGCACGCGGGCCTCTCACTGCTGCGGCCTCTCCCGCCGCGGAGCACAGGCTCCGAACGCGCAGGCTCAGCGGCCATGGCTCACGGGCCCAGCCGCTTTGCGGCACGTGGGATCCTCCCGGACCGGGGCAGGACCCCGTGTCCCCTGCATTGGCAGGCGGACTCTCAACCACTGCGCCACCAGGGAAGCCCTAAAAAAGTGGTTTTTTTTTTTTTTTTTTTTTTTTTTTTTTTGCGTTACGCGGGCCTCTCACTGCTGTGGCCTCTCCCGTTGCGGAGCACAGGCTCCAGACACGCAGGCTCAGCGGCCATGGCTCACGGGCCCAGCCGCTCCGCGTCATGTGGGATCCTCCCGGACCGGGGCATGAACCCGCGTCCCCTGTACCGGCAGGCGGACCCCCCAACCACTGCGCCACCAGGGAAGCCCTAAAAAGGTGTTTTTAAGGTAATGTGAAAATGCCCTATCGCTGAGCTTTCATTACTGTTCTCTGGGCTGAGATTGGGAGGAACAGGAGGCCGTGGGGCTGGCGGGTTTGGGAGGAAGGAAGGAACTGATAACTCTATGAGTAAACAGACTAAAGAATAAACCGACATAGTGTGGCATCACTGTGCTGGCAGGTCAGAAAGGTGCCAGTAGGACTCCTAAGTCTAAAGCACGTCTACTGAGGGATTTATTTTTCCTTCCAAATCCCACTGATTTCCTTCTAACAAGGTTTATGATGAACACAGGGCCTTTGAGCTGGGCCTGGCATGGAAAGGCGCCGACTTACCTTGACCTGGACTTTCATTCGTGGTTTGAGGGTTTCTGGAATGCTGATAGTGTATCGTTCCCGCCCTGTGAGTCCTAGGGTGTCTGCATTCTCCCCGGGGAGATACTCGAGGGGGATCACCCCCATCCCGACCAAGTTACTTCGGTGAATACGCTCGTAACTCTCAGCCAGGACAGCTCTGATTCCCTGATGAGCCAACAGAGTAGTTTGGACAGTTTTTCTTTAGTTACCTAGACACTTTACAAAGGCTTTGTAAGTCAAAACTCTTCTCACACCTAAATTCTTCATAAGTACCAATTAATCGTTTACAGAAAATGTTGCCCCCTAGTTATAAATAACACAGTAGCCAGGCATAACTGATTGCCTACACTGTGTAGGCAGCATGTAGGCGCTGAAATGAACTCTCCTCCCACCCTCCCCCAACCCTCGATGTAGACGCTATTATTGTGCCCCTAGTGTACCCTAGTAGTCAGTGGTTTACCCAATATCTGTCTAACCACACACTTAGCCACTGTGTGATACAATATTTCTCAGCAAACTTCCACTGTATCTGGAAACCTCAGCACAAAGAAACATAAAGAAAATTTATTTTTCCCCTTGAATTTTGCTATTATTGTAGGTGCATCAGCAGACACCGAAGATTTAATAAAAACACAACTTTCAGAACATACGACAGAGAAAGTAAATGATTATCTACTGTGTGCTGCTTTCATACTTCCTGTTTCAGGGATCAAATTACATTGAATATAATCTTGATATAAAGCTTCCTATAAAGTACATTTTACTGGTAATCTATAACTGGCAATGTACAGCAATGATCAATAAACCAGGATACTTGATTAACTAGAATATCCCATCCTTAAATATTAGTTAACTGTAATATAATAGTAAGATACCCCTAAAAGGTCTCAATATCTAGGGTACACTTTTAAGATCCTCTGAATCAGGGTTACTCAGGAAGCTTGTTAAAAATGTAGATTCTTGAGTCACAGATGTAGAAAACAAACTTATGGTTACCAAGGGGGAAGGGAGGGCAATAAACTGGGAGATTGGGATTGACATATACACACTACTATATATAAAATAGATAACTAATAAGAACCTACTGTATAGCACAGGGAACTCTACTCAATACTCTGTAATGGCCTATATGGGAACAGAATCTTAGAGTTATACATATGTATATGTATAACTGATTAATTTTGCTGTACAGCCGAAACTGACACAACATTGTAAATCTACTATATTCCAATAAAAATTAATTTTAAAAAAATGTAGATTCACAGGTACTACCCCAGGTCTACTGTATCAGAATCTCTAACAGGGAGCATGGGTGGGAGAAGATAGTGATTCTCTTAAGGTAGGAGAACCATGGCTATAGAGCAGTAGTTCTCAAACTCTGCTGAATATTAGAATCACTGGGGAGACTTTTAAAATCCCGATGTCCTGGCCTTTCCCCTTACCAATTAAACCAGAATCTCTAGGAATGAGATCCAGGCACAGGTGTTTTTTTAAAATCCCAAGGTGTTTCCAAATTTAAAAGCAAATTTATAGAGGATAGGGCAGATTCTTTAGGACAGTAGATATTTTGTATGGATTTATGTATGTATGTACTGTATACTTATTTTGGGGGAAGTGGTAATCTTTGTAAACACAGGTCATTCACGTCTCAAGCTCTGTGTAAAGGGTCGTGCAGCACTGCAGATCACAGCTGTCTGTCCCTCTCTGCATGAGGACAGCCCGGGGTTGCCTAGTGGCCAAGGCTGGGCAGCTACAGAATGAAGTGTGTATGGCTGTCTGGGCAGACAGAACTCAGAGCAGTTCTGTAGAGAAGTCTAGACGTGTATGGTCAGGCCCCTCAAGATGGCTGTTCTCTTGCTCTTTGTACATCCCCTCCCCGTCCAGTCCCTGCTTCACCTCCGCCCTACTCACATGAATGTGCTTGCCCCCTGCCCCTTAGGCCAGAACGGCCCCACCTGCTAGTTTATTAAAGGGAAACATCTGCTCTAGTGGTGGTGGTTAACCTGAGGGGCTGTGAGGCACAGGCCCCAGCTGCTGGTTTCCCTGGTAACTGATGAGCCAACCTGACATCAATCCCCCCTATAAATGGTAGCCTCCTCCTCCCCCAGGGGAGGGAAGATTGTTGCTGTGTCCTGTTTGCTGCACACGGTGGGGTGTTGCCCCAGGACCTTGCTTCAGATGTGTAAGAGCCCCCCTCTATAAAACCACTGATGTCTCTGTTGCTGTATCCGGGCTCCTTCTTTGGTCTCGTGGCTGGTGCAGCCCAGCGAGCCTCTAGAGAGCCGCTCGGTGCCAGGTCTCTTCTTATTCCCCAGATCTCACTGTCCCCACCTGACTGCTCCCTGCAGCGCCCAGCTCCCTTCCTAAAATCCTTTCTTCTGTAATTTCTTAGGTTCTTTTCAGCAGTTTCTAGAAAAGGCAGGCCTTTAACAAATTACCAACTAATAAGAACATCTCCCCCCACCCACTGCAAACTGATTGCCTAAAAAAAAAATAGGTGTGATGTTCAAAGACATTTTTCAGAAGCCTGGGCGTCTGAAGGGCTGCCTGCCAGACAGCCATATATATATATATTTTTTTACTGTACTTGTGGATATCAACTTACTTAGCGTCTGCCAAGTGCATTGATTTGCTCGAGCCATCGTTATTTAAATTGATATCAGCTAAGCTATTCTACCCTATCCTGAGGATTAAAGTCAGTCACCAGGCGTGTGCCCTGCTTTCAGGGCAAGCAAATGCTCGAGAAGTAAAAGCTCCTGCGTGGCCCCTCCCACAGGGACACCTGACGCAGGTCAAGCCCTGAAATGGCTGAAGGTTCCAAAGAGCTGACTGTCTACATACAGAGAGGGCTTCTTTTTCTATTGAGCCTGTATGCAGACTTTTCACAGGCAGTGATAAGCAGCTGTAAAAAGTGCATTCCCTGAGCTTATCCAAAGCTCAGGCTCCTTACTTTTTCCCTTCTGTGAACCTGACGATACAGGGGCAGTAGCTTATTCCTCACATTCACCTGGGACAAGAGCCTTGAAAAAACTTCAGGTGTTAACCTCTCAGAACGTTATGAAAACCATGAAACTTTCCCCATTAAAAAAAAAAAAAAAAGAAGACACATACTACACACTTCTGGATGGACAGACTTCAGGACCCTCCCCCCAACTGTTCTGTAGACACCCCCAAAGATCCACAGCTCCCAGGATAGCAATGTTTGATCTAAGGGAGGCCGGTGAACTCTAGATTACCCTTCACTCAGTGAAGTAAATCCCGATCTACCAAGAAGCAGGAGATGAGTAAACATTCCATGCTTTCCCGAGCTTGCTTTGCTCTTCTGCAACATCTTGGAAAGTAAAGCAAAGCATTTTATTTCTGGCCTCCCTCCCAGCTTCCCTTCCGGTTCAGAGGGGCAGCTGCCTGCTGGGATGTCTCTGCATCCTACTCACCAGTAGGAAAGGGCCCTTGGCCGCCCAGTCTCGGGAGCTGCCTGAGCCGTACTCTTTGCCGGCCAGAACTATCAGAGGAAGGCCCGCCTGCTGGTACCGCTCAGAGGCATCGAACACATCAAGCTGAGGAAGAGAAGAGGAAGGTTTTACAGACACAGTAAAGGCACAGAATGTGGACACAGGGCAGTGAGTCCTGGTGGGACATGCAGGGGCAGAAGTGTCTGTAGTCGGCCAAGCCAAGGTAGAGTCAATGGAACATTCAACCAGTCAGTTGCCTGGTCTACAAATTTCCAGTTAACTCCATCTATGTACCTCTATCACATTGAATTTTATACTCTTAAGTGAAATGCCTAATTGTCCTAGTTTTAGAAAAACATTCAAATCCTAGGGCATCAGGGGAAAAAAAGGAAATTAGATCAGTTTTTTTTTTTAAACTCTTCCATTGATTAAAATATTTTAAAGCTATCGCAGAGAATCCCACCTAAACCTGGGTTTTGACTGAGTACCAGAAACTCAGTGATGGTCAGTTGTGAAGGGTAGCCAAACAGAAAGAAGGTCACGTGTTCGGAAATTACATAAAATGCAAACTCTTATTTGTCACCCTTCTACATGGAGGTCAAGGTAGAGACAGTAGAAACACTGATGGAAGCACCAATCAATAAAGGACAGGAAAGGATTAAAGGATCTTCTAGTATATATGAGAAACATCTTACACAAATAGATTCATTTGTTTCTCACAGGAACTCTGAATATTCTGCTGAGCTGAGACTTCACAAAGAGATATCATTGCTGGTGAGTAATAAAACATTGTTTTCTCCTGGCTACTTAAGTCAGAAAATAAGATCTGTCCAAAAGGAGTATTTGATTTGAAAGGAGCTCTAGAAAGGTGTCTAATCAAATTCTCAAGTAGGCTTTCACAAATTGCTATTGCGGTGAAAGGATGGAGACTGTGGTTGATGTCACACGGCATCGCCTAAATCTGGGTAGGATTCTGTATGTCTTTAGCTGGATAGAGCTCATGAATATAGAAACTGTTTTAAAAAAACAAAAACAAAAAGACTACCTGATATTTTCAGAGATATCTATTAGTAGCTTTGTATATTAAGACTGTGGGAGTGTGGTTTTTTTTTTTTTTTTTGAAGTAGATTTGCTTGGCTCTGAGTGTTTTAGTAATTTTATTTTATTTATTTTTGCTGTGTTGGGTCTTTGTTTCTGTGTGAGGGCTTTCTCTAGTTGTGGCAAGCGGGGGCCACCCTTCGTTGCAGTGCGCGGGCCTCTCACTATCGTGGCCTCTCTTGTTGCGGAGCACAGGCTCCAGACGCGCAGGCTCAGTAGTTGTGGCTCACGGGCCTAGTTGCTCCGTGGCATTTGGGATCCTCCCAGACCAGGGCTCGAACCCGTGTCCCCTGCATTGGCAGGCAGATTCTCAACCACTGCGCCACCAGGGAAGCCCCAGAGTGTGTGTTTTTTAAAGTACTTTCAAAACTACCGCAAAGCTGACAATCCCATGGCAAAGCAGGTCTTGGAACCCAAGATGAGTGGGACTAAGCAGGTCTAGAATTGCCAGCTCCTGGCTTTTCTCATACATGAGCCAAACTGAGAGTAGCAAGCAGCTTATAAAGCATCAGCTCCTGTACTCTCCCGCTCTTCTGAAGAAAACATAAAATTTAGTGGTTTCTTCTGTTATTGTGCCTCTGTATCCCTAAGTATTATATTTAATTGGCCAGTTCTTCATTTCTCCTTTTTTATTATTAATTTCCTACTTTGATGATTTAGTTCTTTTAACCACCACGCTCCTTCCCCTCCCCCACCCACTCCTCTCCGCGGCCTTCTAATATCATTGTCATACGTTTTGATTATGTAAATGCCACTTATAGCTGAGCCACATAATATACTCTGATTTCCTTTTCTTGGCAATTAAAATTTTTTTTCCACTGGAATAAAATTTTTGCATGTGTGTTCACCTATTTCTGTGTCCCTACCTGTTCATTAATCCCCAAATGCACTGCCTAAAGTATCAATACAAGTCTTCTCTAAAGACATTCAAATCTATCAGGCAATCTAATTTAAAAATCTTTTTCATGGGGTGTCACTCCTGGAACCCAACATTCCTGTGTGGACTGATGGCTCTCTGAGGACATGATGCATTCCTATTCTTTCCCAAACATCCTGTCGATTCCCTGTATTTCTTTTTCCTGGATCCTACATCTTCCTCTTTCTTTGGTTTATTCCCTTGTTTTGGTGTAATACATTTACTAAGTAGCTTCTTGAGACTGGGTATTTTTAAAGTTTTTGAATATCTGAATGTGTTATTACTTTAATCTCACTTGGCTGGAAGTATGAGGGACACAGATTTTAGGGTCCCAGTAACTTTCCTCAGTCTGTTTCCTGGGTTGCTGTGAGCACGTCTGATCCCCAGGACAATGCACATAAGCTGTTTTTCCCTCTCTGAAGTTTCTAGATCTCCTTACCTCTGCTGTTCGTGCCGCGCAGCTTGTGGGATCTTAGTTCCCCAACCAGGGATCGAACCCAGGCCCTCAAGCAGTGAAATCGTGGAGTCCTAACCACAGGACTGCCAGGGAATTCCCAACTTTGCTGTCTTAATTTCATAATGATGTCACTTGGAGTGGGTCTTCTTTAATCATGTGGCTGGGCACTCAGTGGACCTTTGAATCTGGAATCTCAGATTTTGCAGTTGAGGAATTTTCTTGTGTTAATTCTCTAATAATTTCCTCTCAGATCTTGTCTGTTCTTTTTAGCATCTCTGTTCAGTCAGATGTTGGCCCTCCTCAGTTCAGTCTTTAATTTTCTTACATTTTCTAATTTCCCCTTTGTCTTTCTATATTCTGGAAGATATTCTCAACTAATCAACTTTTCCTGTGAAATTTTAGGGTTTTTTTTTTTTTAAGGAGCTCTTTCTTGTCTTCTGATTACTTTACAGCAACAGAAAATCATCTCTTATCACTCTGAGGAGGCAGTTGTTTTCCTTAGTTTTCTTCTACTCTTTGCATTATCTGTTGTCCTTTATATTCCTCTGTTCTTTGTCTGTCTTCCAAGTTCAAGGCCTGACTCAAATGTCTCTTCATCTCTCATTCTGTCTCCTTATTTAAGCTGAGGCACTAAGCAACCGACTAGGAGTTCTGTGCAATGGCAGGGCTGTAAATGAGGGAGATTCATTGTGACAGTCAGTATCCTGGAGGCCTCCAAAGTCTGTAACTTCAAGTCCTTCCCCTTCATCTCTTGGGGATTTTACCATTTATTTGTATCTTTTTCACTTAATAGTTTATCTTCCCTGCTATTCACTGAACAAATATCTCTTGGGCACTGACTTTGTGCTGGATCCTGGTGATCAGAGTATCTATGATGAATTTGCTTTACAAACATAGAACCAGTTACAAGTGAGGCAGTGTGTTTGGTGGTAAAGAGCGTTGACTTCGGACAGAGCCTCACTCCGTGGGTTTTAATCTCAGCTCCTCAGACTTGTGAACTTAGGGAGTTACATGAGCTCTCTAGGCTCCACTTGCCAACTTAAAACAAGGAGAATTATGGTACCGTCCTCAAAGGGTTGTTATGAGGATTGAACAAGTCAGTATATGCAAAGAGCTTAGAACAGCACCTGGGATGGAGTAAGTTCCACAGACGTATCTAGCCATTATCATTTTAAAATAATTTGTGAGGGTTATTTCTTAAGTAGCTTAGCCAGTTTTCATGTGGTTTCACAGCATTCACTGGGAAGGGGAGTGACCCTGAGGACCTGCTGCTGTGCCAGATGCTATGCTAGGTGTTTTACATGTCATTCCATTCAAGGTTAAGCCTCAGAGCCTTAAAAAGTAGATAGTATTTCTACTTCTCAAGTAAGAAAAATGAGGCTCAGAGAGGGAGATAACTTGCTGAGGGCTCCACAGCTGATATGAGGTGGAGCTGGGACTTGAACCCAGGCTTGTCTGACTTAAAGTGCAGGCTTCCCCACCTCTCATATGCCTGCCATCTGTGAACAGACAATTCCAGCTGTCATATGCCAACTCCAAATGGTTCCCATTAGGACCCAAGCAGGCCTGCACAATCCTCTACATTCCTTCTTTTCCTAGTGATACGGTAAATTAATTAAATGCTATTAAAGTTATATTGGGTTGGCCAAAAAGTTCATTCGGGTTTTTCCATACAAGGCTACCGAAAACCCAAACGAACTTTTTGGCCAACCCAATAAAATAGTACTTATTAATAAATATCCTCCACCTTAACCTGGAATTTCCCCTTCAAGTACTCTGAACTGACGAAATTTCACTCAGAGGTTTTTAAGCTCGACTCCTAGGAAACTAGACTTAGTTAAAGCATGAAGCAGAATCTCTAAGCAGGAAAAGGTTTCCCAGTTTAAAGGGCCTCTCCATCAAGGATGAACTCTATATACATGGACACCTGGCAAGAGGGACTGTACAAAGCAAGAGGTAGGATGAGCTGTGAAATAAAAATAAGACCAAAAGGAAAGTGATGGTGCAAACATCCAACCACCCAGAGCCTGAGAAATTCTGGCTTCTTAATGAAGTAGAAGACACAATACTCACAATTTCGCCAGTAGGCAGATGGACAGTCTGTGGTGCCTGCTTGTTCAAGAATTTGTTTAATAAGCGGATATTGGCAAATGTCCCCCGCGCCATGATGGCGTCATTACCTCGGCGGGAGCCATAGGAGTTGAATTCTCGTGGAGTCAAGCTGATAATGAAAGCAGGAGAGGAGCTGGTTTAGTGAACTGAGAGAAGATTAAACTTGGCTTACCCCAAGAAAAGAGAAAACCCACAAACCTAGGTGTTTCTCTAAGTCTGCTAAGTATTGTTCTCCAAGGCAGAAAAGCTGTTCCCATAGCTTCAACTGAGGGCAGAGTGAGAGGTGGCAGGTGGGATTGTGAATCAGTATGCTCCCAGCAGCAACCTACAGTCTTATAAATCTGAGTAGAGCAATCGGGAGGGACTTTAATAAGAGTATTTATTTTACTGATTCAGTAGGGTAGCCTATAAAGCTTCACAAAAGGTAAAATACTAAAAATGGGTTAAAAAAACAAAGGAAGCAAAGGGAATACTCAGGGTAGGCCAGTCAGGCGGAGCCAAGAATGGGGACACATAAAATACATTCTATAAACTAGACAGAAGTAGGTTCAAATTTGTCCCCTAGTTACCAGGAGCTCAGTGCAATGAAAAGACACATAACTGGCGACATGACTTAGAATTTTCATAAGATCAAAATCAGGGCAGTGCCAAAGAGGCAGATAGGAATAGCTATCGGTGATCCTAAAATCAAAGAAGAATCTTGTCTGTGGATCACAATGAAAGGACACTTTGCAATGTGAGTAACAACATCTTAAAATGAACATGGTGACCAGTTCACTGGGCTGTTTCTTATAATGCTAGGAAGCGTGTGGTTAATGATTTATTAGTTAGATCTAATTTGAAGATTGAGAGTCTATGAATGGGCTTCAGGAGTAGGTGAGTGTGTCTATGAACCCCTGAAATTATGTCCAAAATGTGCATGTGCATTTTTATGGGAAGGTATATCTCCTTTCATTCAATTCTCTAGAGTATCAATAATCACCAATCTAAAAAGGTGTTGGTCACTGCTCATTTTCTAGTTTCTTCCTCCAGCTTCAATCTTGTGTTTCTCTAGTTTCTCTGTTTGTTCTTAGAAGCCTTTTCTCCCATTCATTCACTCAACAACTTTTTATTGAGCACCAACTATGTGCCACCAACCTGTCCTGGGTGAACAATGAACAAAACCAATTAAGATCTCTGCCTTTGCAGGGCTTACGTTCTAGAAGCTGGAGACAAAGAAATTTTTTTAAAGAGCATCCTACACAAGTGTTACTAGATTGTGGTTAATACCTTAGGAAAAAGAAAAGGTAGACCAGGGCAAGGAGAACAGGAGTATGGTGGGAGTGAACTCATGGAGGAAGACTTGAACTTGGCGAGAGAGTTAGCTAAGAGGGTATCTTGGGGAAGGGCATCCAAGAGGAAAAAACAGCCAGCTCAACCAAAGGCTCTCAGGCAGAAGGGTACTTGGCCATGCTTGGAACATTCAATGAACAAGGTGGTGGGCAATGTGTCCTGAGCAGTGTGGGTGAGTGGAAGAGCAGGGACTCACTGACTCATCTTGAATATCATCTGCCCTTTTCTACTTGCTGATGGACTTGGGTCTCCCACTCAAAGCAGAATCATATATCCCTTTAAAATCTCACAATATGTATCTGTGTATAGGCAGTTCCCATACATTTTTAAAAAGTAGTTACCCTGCGTTAAAGAAAAATCTTGACACAGACCACTGTGCATCACCTCCTCTAGATGTGGGCTATCTTCTTAAACTTACAACACTTACATTTCTGGGGAATATGAAATATTCTTGGTCTGAATGAATAGACTGTCCCATAGGGTGCACTAGGAAAAGGCAGAGGTGAGTGAGCAGGACAGAAAGGGAAATTCAAGAAGAAAATGGGTTAGCCACCAGGCAAGTGAGATGAGGGGCAAGGCAGTTGTCCTCTCCCACTGGGGAAAAAAAAAGGTGTTGAATTTTGTTCCTCAGATTGGCTCTGGGCCCCATCCCTGAAGAAGCAGATTCAGGAGGTGCGGATGGGAACCAGGAACTTTTATCTCCCCAGACAACTCTCATGGAAAGTCCCATTTGGGACCGACGTTGATTGATAGTGGTATATTAAATAACAGTGGATAATACTGGTGTAATGCCTGTTAAAATTGGTATGTGACTGAAGGATTGCTGAATGGATGCGTAAACTGCAAATCCTCGAAGAGGATCTCTGTAAAGAATATGTCTCTCAACCAGGAAATATCAGTGCATTTCCGGTTCTAGCCCTGTCGAGTGCTTCAAGTGTAACCAGGCTCTGCCACTGGTGAAGAGCAGAGCCTTATACTTTAACAATCAGCCAAGCTGGGGGTAGGGATGACTGCTGAGTCTAATGAGTACACCTGCTCAAAAAGAAGGTCCTCATCCCTGCTGGGGTTCACGTGCTGATGGATTCTCCCAGGGAAGCTTCGAAGCAGCAAACAGAAAGAGCAATTGGTTTTCAAGCCCCAGGGTTCAGTGAAAAACCAAAGTGTGACTCCAAGGAGACCTCATGAAAAGAGAACTACTGGCCTCACTCTCTCCATTTCTGCCTTCAGGCCCTTCCCCCCCTTATTCATTACTTACCCTCTGTTAGTTAAGTAGCGAGCAGCAGGGCTATTTCTTGCAATATTTCCAGCCGGAGAGATGTGGTCCGTTGTTACTGAATCTCCCAAATTTAACAGCACGTAGGCATCCACTATAGATTTAGGGGGCTGAAGATCCAAAGTCTACCAAAGAGCACAGTAAGTCAGTGTTTGCCCAGGTTTTCTCCAACATGTCACCAGGGGAACCCCAACGGTAGCGGTCCATGGACCTGAACCAGATGACAGCCCTATACCAGCGCATAGAAAATTCTAGTTTTATTGGTTTTATCAGGGGTGTTTAGAAAAGTGAGGTGAATTTATGCAAAATATTCATATCTCACTCTTGAAGGGGGGTGAAGTATTGGCACTATCCCCTCAAAAGCAGCAGGGATGCTGCTGCAAACGACATTCTCTTTCTCCACATCCAGAGAAGGCCTCAGATGCTGAGGACAGCAGGAGTCCTCCCCGTTGCACCCAGGGCAGTGCAGACTCCTTGATCATCAGTTTCAGAGAAGATTTCCCTTATTTTTATGGATATAAGGTTTAAATATGGCAGGTCCCAGGGGATGTTCTCCTGGACAGTCCCTCAGACTTTACTGAGTCTTTGTCCAGGTGGTACTTGATCACCAGGGGATCTCTACAAAGCCACACAGAAGCCCTGGACAGAGAAACTGTAGGCCCACTCCAGCCAAATAACTCAGCTTCCCTAAACTCTCCCCAGTATTATCTGCTCGGGTTTGTAAAGGTTTTAATGAAATGGATAGTCAAAGCAGGGGTATTGGGTAGTCAAGTAGATTTTACAAGGCAAGAAACTTTTTGAAGAACTCATTTTGTTAAAAAATAAAAAGTCCTACCAGGTCTTCAAAGAATGGTGGTGACTTAATGTATGTAGATTTGGGATTCCAGTAATATAGCTTATCTGACGGGGCTGCTAAGGCATTCCAGCTCTCATTCACAGTCTTGGGGAAAAAAGAAAAAAGGAAGGGCAGATCTAATCACAGTCCATCCTAAGGAAAATTTAACATGCAAACACAAACATATATTCAAGCTAAGAGCACAGTGAAAACTGTTCTTATTCTAAATGGTCACACAACAGAGTTCCTCTATACTGAGACAACACCATGCTAAGTAATTTAAAAATACATGTGCTCTGTGATAGGCAGCCCCCACGGACCTGCCTTCTAGGATTCACACCCCTAAGTGATCCCCTCCTGCTGAGTAGGGGCTGGGCCTAGTGACTCACCTCCAGGATTAGGTTATAAAGAGACTCTGCCTTCTGTCACTTTCACCCTCTTACCCTCGCTTGCTTGCTTACTTGCTCAGATGGAGGCCAGCTACCATTCTATGAAGAGCAGGTGAAGAGACCCACTAGTAAGGCACTGGGGGCAGCCTCTAGCTGACAGTCAGTGAGGAGCTGAGGCCTTCACCCACAGCATGTGAGGTCCTTTATCCTGCCAACAACCACATGAGTGGTCTTAGAAGTGGATCCTCCCCCAGTTGAGTCTTCAGATGAGACTGCAGCCCCAGATGACACCTTGACTGGGGCCTTGTGAAGGCACACACACCCTGTTAAGCCGCACCTCCATTTCTGACCCATGGAAACTGTGAGATAAAAAAATGCTTGCTGTTTTAACTCACTAAGTTTGGGGGTAATTTGTTGCAGAGCAATAGATAACTAATATATATACTTATAAATATAATTTATGAAATAATAATCCAGATTGTACCCCAGGGGAAATTATGTATGCTCTGAAGATTCTGGGAAGTAGACCTCCAGGTCATAAGGACATTAGCTAGTAAAAGACAGCTGCTATGCATTCAAATTGGCTTGAATTAGCTCTACATGTCCATTGACTCAGACTTTGGAGAAATACATTTAACCCAGTATCTACCAAACTCCCTTGTACCATTTCCCAATGAGCAGCTTGTGGGATTCACAGTGCACGAATATGACCCCCGTGTGACTCTGCTCCCCAGTCTGCCCTCTTGTTTCAAACCACCAGCCCTAGGCTGAAGCCCTTGGGTCAGCCTCTCACAGAGACTAGGGAAAGTGGTAACATCCAAGGGGCTCAGAAAATGACGCTGAGCCCCATACATTTTCCCTGTATTTGTAAAATGCACAGCAAGTTTTTTTTTTATTTCGGTAGTTTGATAGGGTGGTGTTTCCTACTGAGTGGCTTTTATTTTTATTATTATTTTTTAAGCATGTAAATACATCTGAGAGGTGCATTCAACCATTTGATGCCTCAGTGACACACTACAGTGACATCAGGGGGTCCTCAACCATAGTTGATGCACGCCCCAGGCTGCCTGAGGAAGCGGGTAACTGTGGAGAGCTGGCCAGCAACCACACACAGCTGAGGCCTTTCTTCCTGAGGCTGCCGCTCACTTGTCCAACTCTGGGAACATCTGGGGAGTGTGGGGTCTGGAAAAATGTGAGTCTTAGGAGAAAAATGATGGATAACCACTTCCCCAATCATCTGAAGAAATGTTACTTTGTATAGTTGACACTGCCACTGGCCTCAAGGGTGGCAGAGATGATGCACAAGAGCAGCTTTCCCTCACAGGTGGGCTGGGACCTCACCTCTATTTTCTGATAGACCTCCTTAAACATCCCAGGGATGACATACTGACGCTCCACTGCCTGGATCTCGTCTCTGGTTGGCCAGATATCTCTCAGAAATACCTGTTGTCCCTTTGCATTTACCCCTGGGGAAAAAATTGTTTATTAGTGAGAAAAACTTCATCTCATACCCCATTTTCATCGCCACATACAGTCAGTCAAGTCTCGTTCAGGGTAGTTACGTTCTGTAAAGCCTACGTGCACACTCAGAGAATACTCAGTCACTGCCCCCAGGGGACACACGGGTTAGGCTCCCAAGAGCCTCCATCCACCACACTGTCGTCAACTGATCAAGACATAACCCTGTGTTATGTGTGTTTCTGTTTCATGACACCTTACTTCATACATACTGTTGATGCATTCATACTGAACTCGCGAGCCTGTCCAACATGAGGCCCGTCACAGCCTTCTTGGGCTTAGGAACACTACACAGCACTTTAGCACTACTCTTGGGGGTCATTTTAAACAGTGAAATCACCAACAAAAAGCACAAAAATGTGAAAAACATGGTGCTAAACAGAGCTCGAACAGGACACTTGTTTGCAGTATAAGACCTGCAATAAAAAGGCAGAATGTCGCCTTGTTCGACCTCAGCTGAAGGCAGGCATGGTGAGGGACTCAAGGTCTTCACACCTGCACCCCTCCCCGCCCCCACCCCGTGCACATCTGTGAGTGGCCATGGGAGAGTGATGAGCATTGATTTGGGGGTTAAAATCCATTTTAATGAGTAGTCAAATTTGCAAATACGGAATCCATATGTAATGAGGATCAACTGTATGTCTAAAGCTATGATCTCCTAAAAGTAAATTCCAGGGCACCATTTTCATATTATCTAATCTGCTTATTAGCATGGGTTGAGGAGGGTACAGCAAAGAGACCAGAGGAAAGGAAACACAGCATTCTGTCCCCAGAATTTCGAGAAGCTGCACTATGTGGATGTGTTCCTACAGAGGAGACATTAAAACAGTGCCTATCATTAGATTAAAGCAGGAGCTGGAAAGGAAGGGACTGGAGAAGAAGCCAGAATGGCAAGATCTGCATTACTTTGGGTATTTCTTTCCCTTTTGTTGTCCCTCCCCCTTTAGTAAATTCTTGTTTAACTATTTCAATTATGTCTTAGCTGTGTATTGGGGCATAAAGAAAAGACTCCTCCTCTGATCTCTGGAGGGTCTAGCCTTCATTCTTTATTAAGGAAAGCAATAACTTTCTCCCAGTAATGTTTTCAGATACATTGGAAAAACTGTAACCCCCCAAATAAGATCTTACCCAGTGGCTCTTTCTCAAAGTCGATCTTGATGGTCCCGGCAATTGCATATGCTATTACTAAAGGCGGAGAGGCTAAATAGTTGGCCCGGGTATTGGGGTGGACTCGCCCTTCAAAATTCCTGTTCCCAGACAGTACTCCAACAGCAACAAGGTCCCCCTGTGTGAGGCAAGGGGAAAAGCAGGTCGCAAAGAGAAGAGAATGCCTAGGCTCCATTTGTCAAAGTTTTCCCTTTAAGCGTCCCCTTCACCTGGTCCTCTCCCTGGGAAGAAGAGCACACAGGGTGACCCTGTGGGAGACACTCTGGGTCAAAAGCAGCTGAGAGACACATTCAGTGGTTTCTGCTCATGAGAAAATAGCAGGTTGGTCAGGAGGCAGCATCCTGGTTATTTTGCTGCTGGGGCCTGAAAACAGGCGGGGAAGACTGCAAGTTGAAAGCTAAAGGAAGCCACGTTGACTGACAGGGACTCTATAATAATGCAAAGCAAACCAAATAGTATTTCTCAACGCTATAGAATTTATGGGACAAAAATCAAGCCAATGCAATTTAGTTTACATTCATTTGTCTGACTTGGAACCAGTTTTCAGACAACAGGAACAAACGATTCTGGCGCCTTCTGCAGTCAAAACCACGTTTAGGGAGCACGCGTGTGCCAGGCGCTGCACTATGTCCTTCGTGTCCACTATCACCTTTATGCTCACAACCCTATGAAACAGGTGCTATTATTGTCTCCAGTTACAGTTGTGAAAACTGAGACACAAAGAGGTTAATTAACTTGCTCAAAGTTATACAGTTAATAAGTTTCACTCAACTCCGAAGACCGTACTCTTAACCACATCCCATGCTCCCCTGGACCTTCTTAAAATTACCAGCCTTTTGGTCACACATCATATGAAACATGACAACAGCTCTGAAGACCCACAAATTCCTCTGTAATCACCTGCGTGATGGCTTCTACCACAGCTTCAGGTAAGGGCCCACTGTTGCCAATGCAGGTCATGCAGCCATAGCCCACCACATCAAACCTAGATGCAAGAGAGAAGCACAGGATGGAGAATGACTCTCAGTGGGCTCACCTGCTGGTTACAGTTCCTGGAGGCCACTGACTTAAGTAAGTTTAGTACAGGGCTGTTTCTATAAAGCTTTCATTCTTGGGAACATTTTGATCTACTATTCATCCATTCTAAATCATTCAATTAAGAGTCCTTTTTATAATTTACTTTTTAAAAAAACTGAAGTATAGTTGATTCATAATATTATGTTAAGGTGTACAAGGTGATTGTCATATACAAACACACACACACATATTTTTTCAGATTATTTTCCACTATAGGTTATTACAAGACATTGAATAGTGTTCCATATGTTATACAGTAAATCCTTGTTGTTTATCTTTTTTTTTTTTTTTGGCCACGCCACGCAGCACGCGGGATCTTAGTTCCCCAACCAGGGATCAAACCCGCACCCCCTGCAGTGGAAGCCTGAAGTCTTAACCACTGGACCACCAGGGAAGTCCCATATCTATTTTATATATAGTAGTGTGTATCTGCTAACCCCATACTCCTAATCCCACCTCTCCCCCCAATCCCTGCTTTCCCCTTTAGTAACCATAAGTCTGTTTTCTACGTCTGTGAGTCTGTTTCTGTTTTGTAAATAGATTCATTTGTATTATTTTTTTTAGAGTCCACATACAAGTGGTAATATATAATATTTGTCTTTCTCTGTCTGACTCACTTCACTTAGTACGATATTCTCTAGGTTTATCCATATTGCTGCAAATGGCAATATTTCATTCTTTTTTATGGCTGACTAGTATTCTATTGTGTATATATATCTTCTTCATCCATTCATCTGTTGATGGACACTTAGGTTGTTTCAATGTCTCAGCTATTATAAGTAGTGCTGGTATGAACATGGGGGTGCATGTATCTTTTCAAATTAGAGTTTCTGTCTTTTCTGGATATATTCCACTGACTGCTGGATCATATGGTAGCTCTATTTTTAGTTTTTTAAGGAAGCTCCATACTGTTTTCCATAGTGGTTACACCAATTTACATTCCCACCAACAGTGTAGGAGGGTTCCCTTTTCTCCACACCCTCTCCAGCATTTATTATTTGTAGACTTTTTGATGATGGCCATTCTGACTGGTGTGAGGTGATACCTCATTGTAGTTTTGATTTGCATTTCTCTAAAAGTTAGTGATGTTGAGCATCTTTTCCTGTGCCTGTTGGCCATCTGTATGTCTTCTTTGGAAAAATGTCTATTCAGGTCTTCTGCCCATCTTTTGATTGGGTTGTTGGTTTGTTTGTTTTTGATATTGAGATGTATGAGCTGTTTGTATATTTTGGAAATTAATCCCTTGTCGGTTGCATCATTTGCAAATATTTTCTCCCATTCTGTAACTTGTCTTTTCGTTTTGTTTAAGGTTTCCTTTGCTGTGCAAAAACTTTTAAGTTCGATTAGGTCCTATTTGTTTATTTTTGCTTTTATTTCTTTTGCCTTGGGATATTGCTATAATTTATGTCAGAGAATGTCTTGCCTATATTCTCTTCTAGGAGTTTTATGGTGTCATGTCTTACATTTAGATATTTAAACCATTTTGAATTTATTTTTGTATATGGTGTGAGACAGTATTCTAATTTTATTGATTTACATGAGGCTGTCCAGCTTTCCCAACATCACCTGCTAAAGAGACTGTCTTTTCTGCATTGCATATTCTCACCTTCTTTGTTGAAGATTAATGACCATAGCTGTATGGGTTGTTTTTGGTCTCTCTATTCTGTTCCATATAATTTACTTTTATAAGTAATTTACTTTTTAAATTTATAAGAAAATTATAAGGAGTCTATCTGAATGATCTGGAATTTTTAAAAGTTGAAATCAGATATGCCATTTGATGTCTTTATTCACTACTCTTATTATATAATCCCAAGGACTTCTGACTTTTATGAGGCACATGACAAAAACCTATGTCATCCAAATTAGGTATAGTGGATTAATTGGAGAAACTGTATTTGGCAACAAATAACTAATTGACTTCAAGGAATCAGAACATTTTTAGGCATGGGTAATAATTATTTTCATACCAAAGGGCAGATTCCGTTGCAGAGCCAACAGTAGCCCATAGCACACCTTCATACAACTGAGAAAAGACGCCCCCTGCCCCAGGAGTGCAGCGCTACAGCAGAGCACAGGCTTGATATCAGCCCCTGCTCTCTTCACAGACACCCATGTCTGATGAACAACAGTACAACTGTACAGGAGGGCCCTGCTCTGTCGGAATGTGAGGGTTTGTCTGTTTACCATCTGACAGAAGACTACGCAATTAGACACCATCAGATAAGCTTACATCCATTACAAGGTGATTTAGCAAAATACCTGTGGAATACAATAAAACAAAAGCAATGGTGTAAGAGATTTCTCCCTCACCCAAGCTGAGACAGGTAAGGCATGACTCCACTTTCTCGCAGGTAGTAGGTGACCACACCACTTCCAGGAGATAGGCTAGTTTTGATGTAAGGCTTCACGTTCAGGCCAGCATCCACAGCCTTCTTTGCTAACAAGCCTGTGAAATGGTAAACACAGACACGGTGTGTGGGGCTGCCCACTCTAGGTGCCACGGACATTTCAGGAAAGAGACTGACTTCAGTCTGCACTTCCTGCACTGCTTGACAGAGCCCCCTTCATGTTGATGCTTTCTGCCATTTTTGTTGCCTGACAGAAATCAAAAGCTCGCTGGCCCAAAGTCATTTACATGTATTCAGTAAACTCAAAATTAGCCATGGACATGAAGAAAAAGATAAAAAGAGCTGTGCCTTTTTTTTTTTTTGAAGAGATAAACCTGAACCATTCATGATTATATTATAGAATGAGTTTTTAATTTTTGGAGGGAAAGCAATCTTTCTAATTATATTTTATTTAGATGAAAAATAATAGGAAGGGCCCCTTCTTAAAGTATATGAATTGTGTACTTGTTGGTGAGGAATACAGTCTGCCTAGAAGATAAAATCTAGTCCTCAGATATTTCTTGAAGTGGAAGATCAAGGGCTCTTGGGCCACTTGACTCTGGGCAAATACAGAGACTATTTATTACAGGGACACTGGGTGCTCTGACTTAGGACATATCAGGGAAGTAGGAAATAAATGAGGAGTCAGGGGTATAAAGAGACAAAAGGCTCCAGACAAGCTGGTGTCTTATCTTAAGGAAATTGGTTTGTCCAAAGCTTAGGTGGCAATAGATGAATTTCTGGACAAAGGTTTTCCTTACGCACTTGTCCAATTCATAAAGAAAGAACTGTTTGTGGACATAAGAGGAACTCTTAGGGATATTTTAAAATTTGGAAACTAAAAGGACACTAGAGTAATGAAACTCTGCATGTAAATATTAAATATTAAATAATTAAACAGAATTGCATATAATAGGTAGATAAGTTTTATTGACCTGTGCCCTGTGCCCTGTGCCCTAATTCAGATGCACTTGACAATGCATCTAAGACAGACTAAATTCTACTGTACAAAAAGGCCTATCAGGGGTTTTATGGAGAAAACAGTCTGTGAAATGAAAACAGTTTTTTTCTTCTAAAGTCTGACATAAGATTCTAGGCTTTACCAGAAATTCATCTTTCTTTCCTCTCTTCTCCTTATTTTCTGTGTTGATTCTAAAGACTATACTACTTTAAATACCTTGCATTCAGCATTATTTATTGTGTAAACATTTCTGGGCCAATTAATCTCTGCATCTGGAAAGGATAAGGCTCAGGGAACTATATGTAGAACTCAGTTAAGCCCCTGGGTCATGTCTTGGGAAATTTTCACCCACACGTCCACATGACCATCAAAGGCACTTACCTGCTCCTAACATCACAGATGGATTACTGGTGTTAGTGCAGCTAGTGATGGCAGCGATTACCACAGAACCGTGAGCAAGGGTGAACTCACTATTATTATAGATAAATGTCTTATGGTCATTATGATGGTCCAGAGCAACCTGGAATCCTTTAAATCCTTGCTATAGGAAGAAACAAAGAAAAAAAAATATATGGTCAAAAGTTCTCACTCTGGAAGAAGAAGAAATACTTTGGTAACTATAGTTTTAAAGGCCAATTCTTAACAAAACATAAACATCTCAGCTGGTAAACTCTGAAATGCTACAGAAAAATTAAATTTACTCTTTTTAAATCTTTATAAAAGGGAGTCATGATTTCTGAATCTGATTTTGCTTTGAAATTATTAACAATTATTCCCACCTCAAATACTGAAACACTAAAACTACAAATTTAGCTTAGTCTAATTAGAGCTAATTAGTACAGATGTAATGGCTACACTGAGGGCGCTGATACTAACCTTTATGGAAATTTAGAAAAAGGTGCCATTTTGGCCAGATTCAACCAATCATAAGCAATAAGGCTAACACAGTGCAGCTGAACATTTGGTAAAATGCTGACATCCGTGGATAAAATCCATCACAAATCTTATTCATTTGAAAAATGTTCATTGAAAATCTGTGTACAAGATACTATGCTGGGCACTTTGTGGGATACAAAGGTGACTGTGCATAAATCCTATCCTCAATCTACAGTCTAGTAAAGGAAATCAGACATGCAAATAGTATACAGTACCAACAATGAAATTAAAGGCTATGAAACACCATCACAGGGTTTCCGACTGATGCCATGAAGGTTCAAATGAGGGACAGATGACATTGTGCTATGAGATCTGAGGCCACATTGTGGAAGAGCTGAGAGGTTAGGGCATGCAGACGGGGAAGGGACACGCAGGCAGGGGATGGCATGAACAAAAGTACAGTGGCCAGAAAAGTTTGGGCAAGCCGAGTGAACACTGTGGTGAGTCATGTGAAAAGGAGGTATGCTTTTGAAAAGGAGGGTTGAGTTGTGTTTACAGGCAATCAAGTGCTCTAAGGAAGCTGCCTGGCTCTTAGCTAATGCAGAGGGAGGCATCGAGGACTATAGGATGGAGAGGAAACGCCCGCAGCACCAGGCTTCAGGAAGACTCATCATCAAGGGCGGTGAAGCCTGTGCACAAAGAAGCCAGTCATGGGGCAGGGTTGGGGAGGATTTCCACCCACCTCTCCCAGGTCCCTACCTTGGCTCCAAGGCAGCTCTCAAAGTCCTTTTTCATGTCAGATATGGCAACTTTGTCCTGAGGCCTTTTGGGTCCACTGCAGCAAGGCACTACTGTTTTCAAATCTAACTCCACAACCTGTGTACCCAAAAGAAAAGGAACCGAGGAATTGACATTTATACTCACAAAGAAAAAAACACAGCCATGCCAGAGAATTTAAAACACCACAACAATAAAAATAAACTAAACTACCACATTCAAAACCAAGGAAGTCAATGTCCATTTTACACTGAAGGGATGAATTTCCAAAGTTCCAGATGAGCACTTCGGTAGCGTGGGACAGGGAGAAGCCTTGCCACCTCTCAGAAAGACCAGGGTGGGCATTGTGGCTGCCGCCAGGGTCTTTCACTCAGCCATCTTTGCAAAGCAGCTCATACATCCTTTTTATTGCTTAAATTAGTCAATGAGATGGATTTTCTACTGAAATGATAGATAAACCATTGTAATTTTTCTAAGATGACTGGGGGAATGCAGCTATTAACTCATCAATGCCAAGAAATGGGCCCTAGTCTAATTGAATATTTCCTTCCCTCAATGTAATATGAAACAAAACAAGGATCCCACATCTGGTTTACCCTCCAATCTTGGCTGCTGAGAAAAATGTGGATTCAGTTTGCACCCTAGAAAATGAATGAAGTACATCGATGGGTAAATCAGAACAAATCGATTCGCTTGCACCTCCATTTCTTTCCCCATCTATAATAATGATGTGCTTATCAGCCTTTAAATAGCTCCAGTCCTTCTAAACTCCTTTTCCAAAGATCTTCCGCATAAGAGGAGTAAAGCAAAAAAGGGGAGCAGGGCTTCCCTGGTGGCGCAGTGGTTAAGAATCTGCCTGCCAATGCAGGGGACATGGGTTCAAGCCCTGGTCTGGGAAGATCCCACATGCCACGGAGCAAATAAGCCTGTGAGCCACAACTACTGAGCCTGCGCTCTGGAGCCCATAAGCTGCAACTAATGAGCCCACGCGCCACAACTTCTGAAGCCCGCACACTCTAGGACCTGCGTGCTGCAACTACTGAAGCCCTCACGCCTAGAGCCCGTGCTCCGCATCAAGAGAAGCCACTGCAATGAGAAGCTCGCGCGCCGCAACTAGAGAAAGCCCGCGTGCAGCAACGAAGACCCAAACGCAGCCAAAAAATGAATAAATAAAATAAATTTATTTTTAAAAAAAAGCGGGGTGGGGGGAGCATACTCAACCTAATGGCCGGGAAGAATGGGACAAGTTACGTTATTTTATGTCTACAATTCCTTATCTTTTTGATTTTTCAGGCTTTTAACACCCTGTTCTTCTGCGATAACTTGGCAGTGACTAATTTCCTACAAATACACCCCCCAAGGAAAAACATTCACAAATAAAACCACAGGCTTGAGAAAGAGGAAACACATGTTCAGTGAAAGGCACTCTCATACCTGGGCAAAGTCTGGGTCTTGAGAGGGGTCACTGAAATCCCGAAACATTCCTACAGCCTGAAGATACTTTTTAATATGCTTTACTTTTTCTTCATCACGACCTAATGGGCATTTTAAGAAGTAACAAGTAACAGATGTTAATATTTCCTGATTAAACTAATGCCTCTACCAGAAACTATACAAGTAATGGGCATTTCACTTAAACACACACCAAGAGCTCTGCTGATATTGCAGCTTTCAGGCTAACCATCTGACTCTCTAGCCGATGCTGCTGTTTACTAGGGGCCATTAACTGATCTGCTGTTCTATCGAAGTGACCATTTTCTGTAGAAGATTCTTACTTATAAGCGCTCCTCTCTCTTTGGTTATGGGTCTTAATTAAGAGGATCCTAAGCCTCAGCGAATTGTCAAAGCATACCTCCGACGCATCTGCCTTCAACTGGCCACAGGCCCTCAGCATTCCACATTATTCTTGTTATAGTAGTAATCCCCGCAGTCTCCCACCACAGATCACCAGCTGTGTGCCCAGCACCGTGCGCTAAACATTTTAAATGTATTATTTCATTCTCTAATCCTTTATCATGACCTTATGAGACAAGTACTGTTATTATCCTCATTCATGGATGGGGAAATAGTGGCTCAAGAAGATTAAATCACTTTCCCATGGAGCACAGGCCGTAAATGGCAGAACCAGGATCCGAAGCTGAGTTTAGATTTGAGTTCAGAGTCCTAACTCGTGATGCTATATCACCAGGAATATGACCCTGAAAGCTCTGCTGTTTCATTCTGATCAAGACGCTGGTTGCAGGAGATAATACGCACGGTTTGCCCAGTGGACACAGAGTTCTCCCAGTTCTCTGACAGTTAAATGAGACTGTTTGAGAGCTTGATTCTTGGATCCACAACAGATCAGCATTCTTTGTTTTTTGCCTCTTCATTTTAACTGAATTGTAAATTTAATCAAGGGACAGAGGCAGAAGGTAGTGCTGCAATTCTCCGCGTTCTATGAACTTTAGAAACGGCCTTCTGTTTTCAGGGTTCTGCACTTACCTGTCTGCACCAGGTACTTGATACTGACTTCATCAACCGGGAAAAAGGCAGCAGTGGCTCCATACTCTGGACACATGTTGGCAATTGTAGCTCGGTCGGCAATGGACAACTGGGCTACCCCTGGCCCGAAGAACTCAACAAATTTGCCCACTACCCCAACCTGGCGGAGGTGCTGAGCAACAGAACAATAGCAGAGTTTGAGACTTGATAACTTGTATTTAAAATGCAGAACTATCCCCTTGCAATTCTCATAAAGTAGCCTTGTGAGTAAACACAAAAAATGAATTAGCCCAACATATGTTTGATTACTTTTAAAAATAAAACTTAAAAAGTAAAGCCAACTAAATACAACATGGTATCTTGGAGTAGATCCTTGAACAGAAAAGGGATTGCTGAAAAAACTGGTGAAGTTTCTAGTTTAGTTAAAAATGTCATACAGATGTTAACTACTTCTGTTTCTGATAAATAAACCATGGTTATGTAAGATGTTAACATCTGGGGGAGCTGGGAGAAAGGTAACAGGAACTCTGTATTACCTTTACATCAACTCCCCTGTAAATCTAAAATTATGTTGAAACATTTCTTAAAAAAGAAAGAAAAAGTAATATAAAAACACAAATAATAAGAAAGGTTTTGCCAAATGAGAAAACTTCTTTCTAAAAATTAAATAAATTCTTTCAACTTGAATAAATTATGATTTGCACTTGTTGAATAAGCAAATGGCTTGTTTTCAAGGGTATAATGAACAAATATCCTGAACACAGGTATAAGTCAAATGTAACCAAAAGATCCAGGCAGTCTGACTCTCACACCTTTTCCATACAAGCCATCAGCCAGGGCTGGAGCCTCAGTGACTGGCTTGGCCCTGCATGAAATCAGCTGTATGAAGTGTGGACAACAACATGGACAGGCTCTTTTGGTTATGTGGAATTCTGCCAAATTTTGTGGGCACAGCCTATATTATTCCACACTTGAACGATGCGGACATCTCCGATGAGCTGTAGTGTTCAAATAAATCCGATTCCGATGTCCATGACTATTAAATCAAAAGTATAGTATCCATCCCACATACCCCAAGCCTCCAAACTATACAACCAGAAAAAATTGTGTGATAATAAAAAAAAAATTACTTTTCTAATAGTCTTTCAAAATGAAACTGCCTTCTTTTTGCAAAGCAAGCAAATCACCAAAAAGGATTATTTCTGACAAGGGCAAATGAAAAACAAAACTAACATTTTCCAGCTTGGAGAAACATCTGTTACAATAATGTAACTTATAATACAGAGAATGGAATTTTAAATAGTCAAAAATTATTCATAGAGTTTGTTATTTTCATATAAAGAAGAAACGTGGAAAAAATGTAGAAGTACAAACATATGCATGGAAATGATTTCTTATAACCTCAAGATAGTGATTATCTCTAGAAATGAAGAGGGTGGCTTTAGCCATAAATATTACATTTCACTTCTTAAAAAATATACATACAGAGAGAGCTCTGAAGCAAATACAGCAAAATGTTACCATCTGTTAAGTCTACATGGTGGGCATATAAATGTCATTTTAACTTCTGTGTATTTAAACTATTTCACAGTTTCAAAAAAAATTTTTAAAGAAAAAGATCCATGCAGCAACAGAAGAGTAAAATGAACATAATGATCTGAAACCTAACTGCAGAGTTCTCTCCTTATGTCATCTCTTTTAAAGTCATAAACGTACCGTTTCCTAGCATTTCTAGAGCACATGGAAACCAAGAGAGACTCCATCATGGACTTTCTTCCTATTTGTCACTGCGACTCAGACCACAGAAGAGGCAGCACATTGTTACCTTGGTGATGGTGAGCACGATGTCAGTGGATGTTACCAGGGGGTGGGGATTTCCCATCAGCCTGTAGCCAATCACCTGGGGAAGCACCATGCTGATTGGCTGGCCCAGCATGACAGCTTCTGCTTCGATACCACCCACACCTGTGTGGAAAGGCGTGACAGTAATGCTTTCCTTAGTCCTCACGATATCCCTCAGGCATAGTTCAGTGTCATTAACAAGTAGTCAACCCACTTATAGTGTTTTACTAGTATAGAGTTATATTTCCATAAAGAACAGTTATCTTTTCTCTATTTCCCTCTATAGAATTTTTAACAAATGTTTCTCAAAGTGTGGTCCCTCAAACACCTGTGTCAAAATCCCCTTGATTCCACACTAAAAAGGAGAGTGGGCTTCAGGAGTCGCTGTTTTTAACAAACACCCCAGCTGATTTTCGCTTATTCCAATTCCAGCTGCTTATTCCAATTCATTCTTCCAAACATTATACTGAGTGCCTAAAAGGCATGAGACACTTTTCAGGGTACTGGAAATTACTGGAAAACAGACAAAAAAACCTCTCTGATATTTGTGGTCACTCAAATTCATGCTGCTGGGATGTAAGGGTATAGAAGTAAATCAAGGTATTTACATAGAACAGCATAAGTGGAATAGGAACCCAGAAGAACACTCACCCCAACCGAGAACGCCCAAACCATCAATCATGGTAGTGTGCGAATCCGTGCCCACAAGACTGTCTGGGTAATAATATCCATCCTGATCAAATACCACTCTTGCCAAATACTCCAGATTCACCTGGTGGATGATTCCTGAGCCAGGAGGAATAATACGCATGTTGCGAAAGGCCTGAGAGCCCCACTAGGATTGAAAAATGGGGAGAACACTATGAATGCCAGATACATCTTTATGCAGCTCACCTCCTTGGCATCTCTTCCTCATACCCCACACAAAGAATCAACCAATGGAGCCAAACTCTGCCCATACCTTTAAAAATTCAAATCGTTCTCTATTTCTTTCAAATTCCAAGTCTTGATTCTTCTGTAAACTGTCTGCCCTGTCAAAGAGAAAAACTAAATGTATAAATTTTAAGGCGTAAAATGTTACTGGTCAAATTTATAGGTGATTATGGCAGTTTCATCTGCAGGCTTGCTGGGTGGTATTATGCATTCGTTAACATGGGAAAGAGGTAATTAAAGAAAGTAAAAAGAATAATTATTTTTTGGTTCAGGTGATTTTTATAATGCCTTTAAACATGGTGGGTAGAAAACATTAAGTGAATTTAAGTTAAAACTATTCTAATCATAAAGTCTGACTCTTAGGAACAGACTCAAGACATTTATGATGACAATAGCAGCTTAGATATTTAAAGAAGCTTTCTTTCTGTACTCCTTTCTTACCTATGACCTTGTTACAACACCTCTCTGAGCTGAGCCATATCTGGGCTGGCATTTTCATCTGTTTTATGTTGGGAGGTAGGGAACCAGTGATGCCAGGAGGCACAGGAATTTATAGAATCACAATCTCCTATCTTGCAAAAGGAGGTTTATGAGGAGGATGGTGCCGCTCAAGAACATCTGTAAAGCCCAGATTATATACCGAGGTTTGCTCCAAGTCATTCAGTTCATCAGGACTGACATGGACAATTCAGGGCATCAGGAAGCTTTTCCAGAATTTTTATAATCAAACTACATTGTTTTGAGTCAAGGTAGAGTAAGTCATAGTGACAACTCGGCATGGTTAGCACGCAGGAAGCACTTACAAACTGTCATGGGTTTGAGTGAACATAGGAAAGGATAGTGAAATTAATAGCTAAGACCCAAGTCAGACTTCACTAATTGATAGTTAACAATTATTGACGTTACTAGGAACTAGGCACTAAAGTGCTTTACATTTATTTTCTAATTTAGTCTTCAAAATAGCCCTTTGAGCTAGGAGCAACTAATATCCACATTTTTCAAAAGAGGAAACAGACACAGAGAGGGTAAGAAACTTGTTCAAGACCTCACAGCTAGTAAATGATGGAATTGGTATTGAAACCCAGGCAGCCTGACTCAAGAATGATGCCCTAAGACCCTATGCTGCCTCCCTGTAGTCGTACTTGCAGAAGCTGTAGCAGCAATGGTGGTAGTGGTAATAGCAACAACTACCATAATAATAATAACAGCAGGAGCCAAAGTGCAAGACTGCACGACGCGTCATAGGCTCTAAGTGCTTTACACACATGAACTCATTCAAACATCATAACAACCCCTCACGTAGGTACTACTGCAATGTATGGAAGAGGAAGCTGAGGCACAGAAAGATTAGTTAACTTCTCCAAGGTCAGATGCTTGTAAATTACAGAGTGGTCACCTGAACCCAGGTCTGACCGGTCCTGGAGCCTCTACCTTAACCACTATACCCACTTTCTTCTGTCACTTATTAATGATCTACAGAGCCTACCTGGTGCCACATGTTGGGCATACAAAGGTGCAGAAGGGGCATGTGTGCTGCCCAGCTGGAGCTCAGAGCCTAGTGAGAGACACAGAGCAGCAACCAGGCAACCATGAGAGTGTGATTATCAATGTCATGATACGGGAAGTACAGGGTGCCATGGGAGCACCCAGAAAGGGCCATGAACTCAGACCAGGGAGCCAGGGATGCCTTCCAGAAGGCAATGACATCGATGTAGTCTGGAGGGTGAGGGGGAGTCTGCCAGATGAACATGGGTAGGCAGGCACTCCTTGAGAAGAAAAAGACTGGAGGCACTTATTATTTACTCTACAAATACACATTCAGTTACCATGAGGATTTTTTTCTTTTCCTCTTGATGTGAATATTCTTCCAGATAAGTGTCAGTTGGTTTGATGGAATCAATTTCTGAGAGTATGTTACAGCAGGGGTTGGTCCACAAACTATGGTTCATGAGTCAAATCTGGCCCAATACTGTATATGTTTGGCGGTCAAGCAACGAATAATTTTTATATTTTTAAATGTTGGAAAAAAAATAAATGGAGACAGTATGTGGCCAGCAAAACCTAAAGTATTTACTGTTGGCCCTTTATAGTAAAAGCTTGCTGATCTCTGACATGAAGAATGAATGTCTGTGAATGTGTGTACGTGTTGGAGAAAAGTAAAAGAAATGGAGAAGGAGAGATCCTAGTGTAGTGGAACAAGGCAGTTGTTCTGATCCCTGTCCTGACCCCTGCTCAGCAGCCCCTGTGGACCCTCTGCATCAGATGCAGCTATTCTTGAAGGTACTCATCTCCACCTTCACACTAGTACACTAAGGGCTCCATCCTTCCAGTCCCCACCTGTCTCTTCAGGTCAAGATCCATAGTCCCAATGTATCCTGGGCCCCTGCCTCAGGAACACCTCGGGCACCACAAACACAGCAGGTCAAACCCTAATGTGTAACCTTCTTTCCTACATTTCTTCCTTATCCCTATCTGTCCATGACCTCCTCTTCTCTCACTTAGTACCTACAGCTATCAGAGTATTAATTCAGAGACAGCTTCCTCTCTAGTTTCTCTGTCAGTCTAGTCAACCTATCTTTTGTACTGTCACCAGAATCAGTTTTCCAAAATACAGGTCACAACCCATCTTGAATCTGTCAGTGGATCCCATTTTCTAAATAAAGTACAAATCCCTTGCCTTAAAAAACAAGGTCCTGGGGCTTCCCTGGTGGCACAGTGGTTGAGAGTCTGCCTGCCGATGCAGAGGACACGGGTTCGTGCCCGTCTGGGAAGATCCCACATGCTGCGGAGCGGCTGGGCCCGTGAGCCATGGCCGCTGAGCCTGCGCGTCTGGAGCCTGTGCTCCGCAACGGGAGAGGCCACAACAGTGAGAGGCCCGCGTACCGCAAAAAAAAAACAAAAACAAAAACCAAGGTCCTTCAGTCTGACCTCAGACTTCCTTTATGAGCCCTCTCCTATTCTCCAGTCCAAACTTTCAGTTTCAGCTGCACTGTGGCCCTCATACTCTCTCAAAGCCCACTTTCCTCATGCCTTTGCATGCTCTGTTCTCTCTGTGTAGAATGCCTTTCCAGCTCTTCACTCTTTGGTAAACATGCCTGGGGACCCAGATTAAGTGACACTCCTGGAAGAGCTCCCCTGACTCTCCAAGTTAGTGATTTGGTTCCTACACTTACTAACTGCATTCAAGCTGTGCATTCTCTAATCTCCCTACTTTTCTAGACTAACGTGCTTCTTGAATAAATACTGGCACACGACAGGTCTGTTAAATGGATTTAATTTTACCAAAAAAAGGGAAGGCATCTTGGAACATTATTCTTAATCATGTATGGCCCTGCCCCATCTCTTCTGCTGAGCTCTGAGCACATGTGGACTCCCAGTCATTATGCCTTGTCTCTTGTCTCCAGAAAGATTTCAGAGTTTCTCACAACAGAAGCAAGGTTGGAAGAGGACCATTTACCCCAGAGAATGCTGGGACCATCAGTTCGATATACATGACATAGTCACAGGACAAGCAGAAGCCAGAAATGCTTAGGCTGCTTTAAGATATGTTAAATTCTAGGTAAAAAAAAGTTAAAATTAAAAAAAATTAAAAAAACAACCCTATTTACTCACTAAAACAAAAAATCTTTCATGCTAACCTTGGCTCTTTAACTTAGTTCTAGTTATTCAAATGAATAAACAGACCTAGAATTCAGATTTTTCCACCACTCAGAACTTTCCTAGATTTACCCAATCTGGTGAGCTTTCAGTAAGATCTCTGAATGTGAATGGCCTCACACACTAAAGAGGAAATTTCTCCTTATTTATGTAAGTTGAAATCAGATTTGGATGTAGTTCAAAGTTTCTGAGTATTACATTTAATGGTACTCCAGAAATTCAGACAGTATTTATAGAGAAGATAGTTTTGACACTCATGAAATCTGGTCAGAAATTGCTATGATATTCTTGTTGGGATTTTAAAAAAGGTTATTTCTGAGATAACTTTGTAAAACATTACGATAATGCATTAGTTAGATCCTCGATTCCTAAAGATGGTGTGAAGCCAGTTGCTATTATTCACAGCAGGGAAAGAGCTTAGAAATACTTAACTGAGAAAATTCACCATCCCACCACTCCTTACTTCATTCTGGAAATAGCTGGAAATAAGCCCACAACACACAGTTCCACAAAAGCCGAGACATCACACTTAATTCCTTACAAAAATGAGGAAAGAGACTGGGAGGTCAAATTGCAAAACCAAACTCAAGAAATAAAAACAAAACACTAGCAATGAAAATACTTCTTGGGCTTCTCTGGTGGTGCCGTGGTTAAGAATCCACCTGCTCATGCAGGGGATACGGGTTCGAGCCCTGGTCCGGGGAGATCCCACGTGCCACGGAGCAACTAAGCCCATGCGCCACAACTACTGAGCTTGCACTGTAGAGCCCGCGAGCCACAACTACTGAGCCCATGTGCCACAACTACTGAAGTCTACACGCCTAGAGCCTGTGCTCCGCAACAAGAGAAGCCACCGCCGCAATGAGAAGCCTGCACACCGCAACGAGGAGTAGCCCCCACTCGCCGCAACTAGAGAAAGCTGTGCACAGCAACGAAGACCCAATACAGCCCTAAATAAATAAATAAATAAATAAATTTATTTAAAAAAAAGAAAATACTTCTCATAGAAGTGTTTCTCTTTAATTAAAAAAAAGGTGTTTGCTAAATTTAGATATCATTTTGGATCAAAGTTCACCCCTAGACGTTGCTATTTTCATCATAATGTTTTTAGTATTACAGTATAAATGAAAAAGGTCCATAAAAAATTGAAACCAGAGTTGATGGATGTCAAGGTTTAAGGAGGAAACCAAGTCACAATGAACTTGGTGCTGACTCAGATTCTTTACCTGCTTAATTGTCAGGAGTTCTTTTGAGTTTTGAGTCAAATAACTTTAGACATTAAAACAATTACAATTCTGTCTCCACCAGTACTTTCACCTTCCAGGCCAGGGAAATGAAGGTAAATCCATCAACACCAATGAGTCTTCAAGAAAAGGTTGCCCATGATTTTGTGAGGCTACTTTTTTTTTGGGCGGTACGCGGGCCTCTCACCGCTGTGGCCTCTCCGGAGCACAGGCTCCGGACGCGCAGGCTCAGTGGCCATGGCTCACGGGCCCAGCCACTCTGCGGCATGTGGGATCTTCCCAGATCGGGGCACGAACCCGTGTCCCCTGCATCGGCAGGCGGACTCTCAACCACTGCACCACCAGGGAAGCCCTGTGAGGCTACTTTTAATAATTTCTGAAGTGGGACTTTAGGAAACATACTTACTCTCCAATAGGATAATAGTTTGTGTCTTTTTAACTCTTCCCTTTGAAATCAAAACATTAAATTGAGCTCATGTGATTTAAGGAAAAAAAAAAAAAAGACATGTTGCCCAAGGATGGGTTTAGAATCCAAAGAAAAGGAAAGAGCTATCAAGTATCCAGTCTGTTTGTTCCAAGAACCATCAATTCAGGGGACAAAGCAGTTTTCTCTCTATTCCTGAATTTCTCTGGTTTGGATATTGGCAATACTAATTTGAGAATGACCAGTTTCTACATTTCTCTTGAGGCTGTATGGAACCCACTTAAATCCCCAAGGAAGCAAATAACTGTATAAAAACAATAGCTTTTTATTGTAAAAATAAAGAATAGTTACAGTTGCTTAGCAGTTTGGCACTTCTCTTTCCAATTTGTTAATCTTTGCCTAGAGTTTCATTGAGCTGAGATCACTCTATACATGCAATTTTTATCTAGCTCATTGAGCCAAGACATGAGCATGTTTCAAATGTTATTAAGGATTAAAATATAACTGTAAAGGTTACTTAATAATTCACTTTAAGGATGTACCATAATTTAATAAATCACTCTCCTTTGTTGGACACCTAGAATGCTTTTAAGTTTTCACTATTATAAATAATACTTTAATAAGCACTATTTAGTCATTAAGCTTTTGCTGAATTTCAGATATCTATAAAGTGTATGTTTAGAAGTGGAAATTCCAAGACAAAGGATATGGCACATTGCTTTCATCATTTCTAATTTGTAGTGCTATCAGCAGTGTATAAAAGTGTCTCCCTCATGACACATTTATAATTAATAACATTTATTTTCTAAACTATGTTGATAAGAGAAAATGGTATCTCAAGGATTTAATTTACCTTTTTATTACTTGTAAAGTTGAAATGGCTTTATATACTCTTTACCATTTGTATTTTCTTTTATTCTGAAATGTCCACTTTCCTTTGCCCATTTATTTGCTGGGTTTTACTATTTTTTAATAGATTATACATATTCTTTATATATTAGGGATATTAACTCTATTGAAAATATTTTTCAAGTTATCTCCTGGTAACTTTGAAGTCATTAAATCTATAGATTTTTTTCCCTTTGTTTCATTCACTGCTTCTAAATTTAGAAAGGTTTTTCTCATCAAGACATTTGACACTATATAATTAAATTTTCTTCAAAATCTTTGATGATTTAATTTTTTAAATATTAATGCTTTAAATCATATGAACTGTTCTACCAAATAAGTAATTTTCCCAGCATTGTATGCAGAACAGATATTTCTTTCTAACTAAAGTTCTATCTAAAGTTGGAAATAATTTTATTTAGTTATACTTCTAGGTTAAGATATCAGCCTTCTAGTAGTACCTGGTTGCCCTCCTTGTATCCAAATCCTCGTTGTGTAATCTTGCAGTTCCTGGAGTGTACTCCTTCACCCCTGACTTTGGGCTAAATTGTGCAGCTTGCTTTGATTAATGTGATTGTGAATAGAAGTGATACTATGTTAGTCCTCATCTAGGCCTCAAGAGATGCTGCAGGTTCCCACTTGCCTTCTTGAGCCTCTGTGATCACCACATAGCTGCTTTCTCCTTTAGCCTGGGCCCCCAAAGAAGCACACATAGAATGGAGCTGTCCTAGCTGCCCTACCGATGTGCAGTGCAGTGTAAGCAGTCAACCCAGCCAAGGCTGGGTGAGGCACAGCTGCCCAACTGCACTCAGCTGAGATCAGCTGAGCTCCCACCCAACTTGTAGATGTATAAGAAATAAATTCTTATTGTCTTCTGCTACTGAGATTTTATTGGTAGGATTGGTAGGTTGTTGGTAGGATTTTAGCAGGAAGAGAGAAGTGGATATCCTGAACAGTAGAAGGAAAAAAGGAAAAGAAAGGGATAGAGTTTATGGACACCCACGTGGAGAGGCAGAGATGGCCAGATATGAAATAGTTACTTGGAATCAAAAAGGAATAAGACTCCAGTGGTTGGAAAAAAAAAAAAAAAGCCAAACTCTTTTAAAGTCAAACACATACTTGTATTGATAAGCTCTCATGGCAGAATTTGTATGTGTTTTTCATCCAGACTTCAAGCTTAAACACAGGCTGTTCCCACCCAAGAAGTAAATAGAAAAAAAAAAAAAAAAAGACTGAATCCCCCCTGCCCGGACCCTGAAAAAAAAAAAGAACTTCAGGGGAAAATATTTATTAAGTTTCAGTTTTCCTGAATGTACTTTTTAAAGATTTTTCTTCTTAAATTTTTCAATTTTTTAATAGATCTTTATTGGAGTATAATTGCTTCACAGTACTGTGTCAGTTTCTGTTGTACAACAAAGCAAATCAGCCATATGCATACACATGTCCCCACATCCCCTCCCTCTTGAGCCTCCCTCCCACCCTCCCTAGCCCACCCCTCTAGGTCATCTCAAAGCACCGAGCTGATCTCCCTGTGCTATGCTGCTGCTTCCCACTAGCTCACTATTTTACATTCGGTAGTGTGTATAATGTCGATGCTACTCTCACTTCACCCCAGCTTTCCCCTCCCAGCCCGTGTCCTCAAGTCCATTTTCTATGTCTACCTCTTTATTCCTGCCCTGCAGCTAGGTTCATCAGTACCTTTTTTTGTTTTTTTTTTAGATTCCATATATATGCGTTAGCATACAGTATTTGTTTTTCTGTTTCTGACTTCACTCTGTATGACAGACTCTAGGTCCATCCACCTCACTACAAATAATTTCATATCTTTTTATGGCTGAGTAATATTCCATTGTATATATGTGCCACATCTTCTTTATCCATTCATCTGTCAATGGACATTTAGGTTGGTTCCATGTCCTGGCTATTGTAAATAGTGTTGCAATGAACATTGTGGTACATGACTCTTTTTGAAATATGGTTTTCTCAGGGTATATGCTCAGTAGTGGGATTGCTGGGTCATATGATAGTTCTATTTTTAGTTTTTTAAGGAAACTCTATACTGTTGTCTATAGTGGTTGTATCAATTTACATTCCCACCAACAGTGCAGGAGGGTTCCCTTTTACACACAAAAAAGACTTACACCCTGAGATTTTGCACAAAGCAGAAAACCCAAGTATTCATCCTAGTCTCTCACCTTCTGTTGAAATCAACCTGGATGGAATGATCAATGACAAGGTCAGCGGGACAGACAGGGTTTATTTTCTCTGGATTTCCTCCTAACTTTTTCACAGCATCACGCATGGCAGCAAAGTCAACCACAGCTGGCACACCCCTAAGAAAAGGGAGATTAAGCAGAAAACAAATCTGTTACACAAGTGCCATGGGATATTTCAGCCTCTGCTGATAATATTGGCAACGGGGTTGTTTCATCAGTGGTGCTAACAATGGATGTGTTAGAAAAGTGAAAGTGTCTAAACACATTCCCTTCAGCAGAAATCACATCAGTAATAAGTGCCACGACTGAGTGGTATCTCTACATGCAATTTTATCCCTGCATTGAAGTTCACAGCCAATATGGTCTAAACAGAGAAACTGTGGGAAAGCTGGCAATTAAAAACTCTGGAACTTTTTCTGCCATCACTGTTCCCTATTCATATGGTGGGCTGACAAAGACCTGGACAAGATATACGGATCACACCCTTCAACTTCAGACCAAATTTAAAGGAATGGATGTAATTCAGAAAAGTAGGCTGTGAGTCAAATTTATACTAAGTGAATGCTTCCTTTTTATTAGAGAATAAAATTTGGGTGATCTTCCTCTAAAAAAAATGAAATTTGCTCTCGAGAAGGAATAAAATAACACCATTTCAAAATGAAGCCATGATGGGGAGCAATTCCTGGGAATAGCAGGATGTGAACAGAGGCTTAACAGCAACACATCAGGCCTTGTGAACTATGTATCTCCCCTCAGGTGATACATATCAACATTCCAAGGACAGCTGTTTGAAACCTGGCTCCTTGGGTGATAGGACATAGGGGTGAAAAGATTCCGAGATAGCTCCACTCCATGCTGTTTCTTTCAACTTTTGCTAGTACACTTAGGACTAGGATCTTGAAGACCAAGGACAAAGATCTTTGCCACTGGAAAAGGTGGAGTGAGTATGCATCCTGATTTGCCTGAGATTATCTCTTCCCGTCTGGGATGACTGCCCCCTTTTGCTTTCAACTGTCTCTGAATGTTGAGTGAAAAATTATACAGTCACTGTGTTTTTTATTTTTGCTTTTAAGAAGCTTTCTTTAAAGGCTGACAAGGGATGCAGAGAAAAACAGAGTGAAGTGACGTGAGGCTCACGTGAAGTCCTGCAGGATGACGCGGGCAGGCTTAAACGGCACTTCTATGTTCTTATGCTGCATGACATTCCAATTTAGGATATTTTCAACATCATTTTTCTTCACCAAAAATTGATCACAGTTCCGAATGGCTGCCTCCAGGAGAACTCTGATAGAAAATGGTAGTCGTCCTAGGAGTAAAGGAGAAAGTATAACAAGACAAAACCCATGAGACATCTTATTATAACAACTCTCTAAAGCCAAACTCCATACAGACTTGATACAAGGCATCACACTATTCTTCCAGCAGGGAAAGAGTAAATTTAAACTGATCTCAACAGTTTAAAATATAAGACTATTGAATGGATTTAGGAGACATTCAGTACTAGAAAATACCAACAGCCTAGGCAAAAAGAAAATATTACAGTTAAATCTTTCATAATAAATGGTTGCCTAGCCTTGGAATCTAGTAACAGAATTTCCCTTAAGTCATCATGAAAGACATCAGTCTAGATAATTTACTGTATTACTGTTAGCAAGTAACACACACATACACACAGTAGTATTTCTTATGAAACCTAGTGTTTAAGAAATGAGAAAATAACCCCTTTACAATTATTATAATAAGACTAAAGAATAGTCAGATACATCTTTCAAAGGAAATAAACCCCTAAACACCATGTAGTATGGTCATTGGTAACTGTGTTTTCTAGAATAAAACAATGGTAATTCATAAGAAAAGTTATTTTGTTTATAAAAGAAATGGTCCATCCGGACACATGAGAATAATTTACCAGTATTATCCAGAAAAGGCAAGACTATAAAGGTAGAGAAGCACAGGAGTTGGAATAAAAAAGCCTTGTGTTTTCATCCTCTTCTGCTACCTACATAGTTGTTATTTAATCATATCATTTACTCTCTCTGGGCCTCAGCTTCCTCAGGACTTCTTATGTTTTTAAACATAAAATGATAGGGTTGTTATTCAGATTAAACAATATATATGTACAAACACTCTCTATACTAAATGTTACATATATATATAATCATTATTATCTACTTGAAAACGAGCAATGTAAGAAAGGTGTGTATTTGTGTGGTTAACCCAAGACCATTCAGCCACCTCTGCTACTCCCTCTTCCAACTCTCCTAAAGCCTAATTTACTTATTATGCAAATGATATTCCAATCACTATCAGAGCACTTATATCATAGAGCCATGTACCTACCATATCTTGAATCCTCCAATTTATTCAAATTGAAGAATTTCTTTCCTGGTTGTGCAGGATCCAAAGGCTCAGTGAGGTGTGCAAATGGGTTGCTCATGATTCCTGATGGCCACGTGTCCCTGAAAAGGACAGAGAACATTTAATTTCTACTCTCAAGGCTGGACTTTATTTATTCAATGAGTGTTTGCCCTCTTTAACAATTATGATACACATTCACTTTAAGAAATCACTTATTATCTTCTCAGAGTAGGGGAAAGGTGGGATATAAATGAATAGAAAAATGATACCCTTAGCAAAGAAAGTGGGCTCTGTGAAGCTATTTGTGAAAGCTAGGATTCACCTCTCAAGAGTGCATACAGTTCCAAACTTCTTTTGCCTTATCTGTATACAACTTTCCAAAATTCTTGCACTGGTAAGTCATGAGGAAGAAGGATGTGTTGCATGGTAAATCTCGAATATATGAACAGACCTCTGAGCTGGACTCATGTTTTGCTTGATAGGAGGTTAAGAGGTCCGGAGCAGGTGACATTGTGCAATCGTATAAAACTCGAACTCTGGAAGAGCAGACTTGAAAGCAGCTGTTTTCTGTTGTAACTGTCTCTGCAGCGTTTTAAATAAACCTGTTAGTTGGAAGTCTTCCCCACTCACTTTTGAGTTGGTAGCAAGAGTGAGTTCATATCAGGTAATCTTTAAGGTACACTGTGGTGGCATAAAGGCCCAAACTCCCCAGATATGTTTGGAGAGGACCCTCTACCCCAGCTCTGGGCAGAATTTCTCCTTATCTTTTTATAAATTATAAGTGGTGAACAAGAAAGGACACTGTTCCTGGCCTCCACCACACAGATAAACAGCGATTTCAAATAACTTAACTATATAACTTAGAGCAAAACACTCCGGGGTGGAAGTCAGAAGACTTGCTTTCTAGTCCTACCCCTTGGGCAAAAATCCTTTCATCGATCCATTCTCCAACAGTCTTAATTTTAAGATAATAATAGTAACATTCCCCTATCTAATCCAAGGTTTTTATGAATAAATATTCATAAAACCTATTTTGGGGGTGACTGATATGGAATGATCAACATATTACTATAAAATGAAAACAAAGTACAATATCTTACTCAACTTATGATTGGGTAACACCCTGATAAACCCGTTGTAAACTGAAAATATCGTAAGTTGAAATGCATTTAATATACTAAGCTACTGAACATCACAGCTTAGCCTAGCCTACCTCAAATATTCTCAGAACACTTACGTTAGCTTACATTTGGGCAAGATCATCTAACAAAGAGCCTATTTTATAACAAAGGGCTGAATATCTCATGTAATTTATTGAATACTGTACTGAAAATGAAAAACAGGGTAGTTGTCTGGGTACAGAATGGTTGTAAGGATGTCGGTTGTTCATCCTCCTGATCGTGTGGCTGACTGGGACTCATCACAAGAGAGTATTGTACCGCGTATCACCAGCCCGGGAAAAGATCAAAATTCAAAATTCAAAGTGTGTTTCTACTGAATGCCTATCGCTTTTGTACCAAAGTGGTCAAAAAATTGTAAGTCAAACCATTGTGAGTCGAGGACCGTTTGTACAGAAAACAACTGTTTGTGGGGAAAAAGTGACAAGTGGGCCTTGTCTCCATAGACAGGCCCATGTCTTCGTTGAGACACAAAAGAGACTGGTTCCTTTAAGAGGTACAGAGGCCTCGAAGTCAGGATTGGGAGAAAGACTCAGCTTCATTGTATATCCTTTGGTATTATTTGCATTTTTAACTGTACAAATATAACTGTTGTTAAACTAGTTAAAAACTTAAAAGAGATAGATGATGAGCACACCCACTGTGTCTAAAGTCCAGTGCCAGGCAGTTCTGGGGAGAGGCAGCTGAGTGAGAAGCAACCCCTGCCTTCCTGGAGTTACGAGTGCAGAGACAATGGGATGAGCCGGGCACCGGCAACAGGCGTGAGAGAATGAGAAGGAAGAGTGCAGGTGGTCTGCCGAGTGCCTTTTTTACTAGGAATCGCCCCTTTCCCCTAGTCCCACGTGGTTTTTGCAGGAGCTGCCATTTGGTGGGGGAGAGGGAAGGCCAACTGACTTCTCTAGGAATTCCGGAACTGAAACTAAAGAAAGCCTAGCACGGGATGCTGGGGCGTGCCCTAGATCATCTGCAGTAGAATTACCTGGGGCTCTTTCTTGTTAAAAATAGGCTGAGCTACTGAATCAGAAGGGACTGGGGGAGGCGCCAGGAATTCGACAATCTCCCAGGTGTCTCTAGCACGTGTCCAGTTTGAGCATCATTGCTGGACACCGTGGAGGGCCAGGTGAAGAAGGTACACTTGATTCAGAAAGCAGGGAGTTACCATGGAAAGTATATGTTTGAGAGGGGGAGTGAATCGCAACCAAAATACCACACGGTTCAGGAAGGGGGCCTGAACAAGTGAAGCAGGCAGCGCAGGGGCCTGGCAGCCTGGGCAACGTTTGCCCGGCTAAGGGAGCAGCAGCCACTTGGCTCCAGCCACAGGCTGCATGCTGGAATATGCCAGCCCAGTGTGGACAGAGCCAAGTTTTCAAGTGAGGCTGGCAATCTGGATTTCTACACGAACATTCTTGATTTATAAATGTCAGTAACTAGATTTTTCTAAACTGCTGAGTGGGCCTGCAGCACAATGGCCAAACCAAACACGCCTGAGGGCACTACCTGACCTGTGTTCTAACTTAGCCTGGCAGATGTTTTGGAGGAATGGGAGGTAACTACAGAGAGAAAACTCAGGCAGGAAACTCTGGAAGTGGTGGGAACCCCTCGCTGAACTGGGCACGGTGGGCTGTTCATATCTTTCAAAAGCCTTAAGTCACTGAATCATCCCTAAAGGGGCTCAGTTTGCCAAAATTCTAGGGTTAAACCAGTTGCCAAATTGTACCCATATTTGCCATGATGCAGTGAGGACACAGGACACAACGTGTCAGTTTGCTTCCCCGCACCTTATAAATGCCCTGGCAGAACTTTGGAAGCCTTACACGATTCCTGCTGTTCCTACCACCCTACAAAGCCAGCTGGTATTTCAGGATGGATATAGTGACCAGTATGGCTCTTGTAGAAAATGTGTCGTATAACGCACTCTCCATCTGCCTCCTTTTTTCCTTAGAGACTAGATAATTGTGTAGTTTCACTATATAAATGAAGGAAATTTCACTTGCAGAAGTTAGGAGAGAGAAGAGCCAGTGACTAATTACTAAGTATCAGCATGTGCCAAGTGCTTCATACCATCTTCTATAACTCTGGCAACATCTCTGTAAATTCCAGCCTATCATTACTCCCATTTTACAGCTGAGAAAACTGCAGCTCAGAGAGATGGAAAAACTCGCCTCAGGGCATACATCCAGTAAGAGGCAGAGCTAGGTTTTGAACTCTGGCTTTTTCCACCAGCCCCTTGGGGCTGCCTCTCCAGGTGTGGCCACTCCTGGTTTGAAGATGGCGCTGGCTGGAGGTCACCAACCAACCCCCAGAGCTGAGAAAAGCCAGGAGACGCATGGGCCTGAGAAATCCTCCTACAAGAGGCAGTTCTGAATACTAGAGTTACCTTTCCTTCTTTCTGGGGGTCACCCAGCACAGTGGCCTGAGCCAGGCATTGATTGTCACATGTCCCTTGCCACTCTGAGCCACAGGTCAGTGGAAAGCAACAGCAGCTGTGTTTTTGCAACCCCAAACTGGTTTTGCTTGGAAGTTGGGAAATGGACCTTCCCCCCACCACCACCCCCTTATAAGCCTGGAGGGTTCTGGAAATCAGAGCCACTCCACAGTTTCACTCATTCTATCACTCTTGTTTCAAAAGACCTTATAGGAGTTCCCAGTGCTTTAGTAATCCCAAGAGGGAGCCAAAACAACCACATGCCAAGGAGGGTATGAGGGGAAAGATCTTTGGTTTGGGAACAATCCAGATCCAAAGTAGAATCTAGGCATTGTGAATGTACCTAGGTCTGCCTTACCCTGGCCAGAATCCTAGCCCATCCCCAAACCTTGAATATTACCCCAAATTATCCCAAGATCTGTGATTTTGCTAGAAACGCCACCAACTGGCCAGGGAATCCTGTCTACTTCCACAACCACAGAAAGCACAGACCCCACTGTTTCAATTCCTTTCTTATCTGCATTGTTCCTGCCTTTTTTTCTGTTTTGTCTAATCCCCATTCAATACTAATAAAAGAGAGGAATGAGCAAACAGAGAGGATCTGCGGGGAGAGGGTGGAGTGTCATCCTAGATTTTTTCTCTTTTGGAAGAGGGAAGAATTAGTATGCATGGAAATATGTTCAGGTTGCTGCCTCTTGTGTTCCACAGAATAAGGTGGTACTGCATGGAGGCAAAGGAAAAAAAAAAGAGAAAAAAAAAAAAAGGAAAGAGGGGGAAATGATATCTTTTAAGCAGTGAGTTTACAGCTCATTCAGAACTTGCCCTTCCTGAACACTTGTGTTGAGAAGGCTAGGACTGCTGATATCTGCCTGGCCTCTGAATCAAGTGGGACCCGTGGACAGTTCTCAAAGAAAAGGAATCCAAAAACAGACACTTGCACCATCTCTGAAACCCTTCACTACATCTGTTCACATTCGGAAAGAAAAGATAATTATTTGGTAGCGAAACCGTGTCTCTCAAAGCTAACCCATCCTGAAATACCAGCTGGGTGACTTGGCATGATCCTTACAGATACATTTTGTGCATCGAAGAGTAGGGGTGGGGAAGGGAGTGCTGGACACCAGATTTTTAAAGTAAATTACTAAAAATAGTAAATAGTAGGCACAGGCAGGCAGATCTGAGACACTTAACACGTGAACTATGCTCCCAGTAAAAAAGGTTGAGGGAGTTCAGTGCTGGGGATCCTCTCCAGCCACAGACAGTGTTGCTGCCAACTGACCTTTGGCCTCAATTTAGGACACTGGCATGTGACTTGGAGAGGCACCTTCACTTGTACATGTGTGGCTTGGCACTGATCCATCACCACAGGCTAGGGACACTTTGATCTTAGATGCTAAGGAGGTAATGAGATACATCAGAGAATGGTGAGCCTACCTTAAAGAACCTTACCTAGGACTACATCAGGGGACCAACATTCCCCTGATGAGGAAATAGAAGCCGCAAAAAGAAGTTGATGGCCTGGGGTCACAGGATTATAAGTGGTAGAACCAGGAGAAAATATAGCTGATTTTCCCTCCAGTAAAAAAGCAGATTTCTGGCAGGGAAAACAAACAAACAAAAACACCTTAAAATCCTTCGTAAGTAGAGTTGAAAAAAGTACTACTTAGGCGTATCACAGTCTTCTGGCACTTTTGTGAGTTAGTTCTATAATCATTCACTGAACCTTCTGTGGTTCAAAATTCCAGAGAACTGACTGACAGCTAAACTTTGGGAAAACAACTTGTGGTTAAGTTTTTAACTGTCTGCTCTTGACGACTAGTTTATTCCAAGAGAGGCAGAGGAATGACAGATCAATTCTGTTGATGTAAATATCAGACCCACATACCATTCATATGCAAATGAACACAAAAAAGAAGAATACAGAGTAAAGTTAAGATATATAGATTGCCAACAGGCACATGAAAAGATGTTCAACATCGCTAATCATCCGTGAAATGCAAACCACAACGTCAGTGGTTTTGCAAATCAAAACCACAGTCTCACACCTGTCAGAATGGCTACCATGAAGACCACAAAAAACAAATGTTGGCGAGGATGCGGAGAAAAGGGAACCCTCGTACGCTATTGGTGGGAATGTCAATTGATGCAACGACTGTGGAAGAGAGTATGGAGGTTCTCAGAAAACTATAAACAGAACTACCACACGATCCAGCAACTCCACTGATGTGTATATATCCGAAGAAAAGGAAAACACTTATCTGAAGAGATACATGCATCCCATGTTCAAAGCAGCATTCTTTACAGTAGCCAAGATATGGATACAACCTAAGTGTCCATCAACAGATGAATGGATAAAGAAGATGTGGTACATATATACAATGAAATAGCGCTCAGCCATAAGAAAGAATGAAATTTTGCCATTTGTAACAACTGGACTTGGGGGGTATTATGCTTGGTGAAATAAATCAGACAGAGAAAGGTTATCACTTACCTGTGGAATCTAAAGAATAAAACAAATGAATGAATATAACAAAATAGAAACAGCACAGAACAGACACTTAGATCAATGGGACAGACTATAGAGCCCAGAAATAAACTCACATACTTATGGTCAATCAATCTACAACAAAGGAGGCAAGAATATGCAATGGAGAAAAGACAGTCTCTTCAAAAAGTGGCGCTGGGAAAACTGGACAGCTACATGTAAAAGAATGACATTAGAACATTTTATAACACCATATACAAAAATAAACTCAAAATGGATTAAAGACCTAAATGTAAGACCAGAAACCATAAAACTCCTAGAAGAAAACGTAGACGGAACACTCTTTGACATAAGTCATAGCAATATTTTTTGGACCTGTCTCCTAAAGCAAAGGGAACAAAAGCAAAAATAAACAAATGGGACCTAATTAATCTTAAAAGCTTTTGCACAGCAAAGGAAAACATGAACAAAATGACAACCTATAGAATGGAAGAAAATATTTTCAAATGATATGACCAATAAGGGGTTAGTTCATATCCAAAATATATAAACAGTTCATACAATTCAATACCAAAAAAACAAACAACTCAATTAAAATGAGACCTGTTATAACCTATGTGGAATCTAAAAAATAAAACAAATTAGTGAGTATAAAAAAAGACTCACAGATATAGAGTACAAATTAGTGGTTACCAGTGGGGAGAGGGAAGGGAGGAGGGCAAGACAGGGGTAGAGGTCTTTGAGGTATAAACTACTATGTATAAAATAAACAAGCTACAAGGATATATTGTACAGCACAGGGAATATAGCCAATATTTTATAATAACTATAAATGGAGTATAATCTTTAGAAATTGTGAATCACTGTATTGTACGCCTGAAACTTATATAATGTTATAAATCAACTACACTTCAATTTTAAAAAATACTTAGAAAAAAGATCAGAAAAATACATTAAAACAAAAATTTAAAAACAAAATTTTTATGTATGTATTTATTTATTTAGGCTGTGCTGGGTCTTAGTTGGGGCACCTGGGATCTCCGTAGTGGCATGTGTGATCTTTAGTTGTGGCACGTGAACTCTTAGTTGCAGCATGCATGTGGGATCTAGTTCCCTGACTAGGGATCAAACCCGGGCCCCTTGCACTGGGAGCATGGAGTCTTAGCCACTGGACCACCAGGGAGGTCCCTTCAGAAAATTTTAAAAATAGGTGCTCATTGTGGAAACACTATTAATCAGCTATAAAAAATGAGGTAATCCTACCATTTGTGACAACATGGACTTTGAAGACATTATGCTAAGTGAAATGAGTCAGAAAAAGACAAATACTGTATGATCATATCGCACTAATGTATAGAAGTAGAACCTAATTTAAAAAAAAACACACAACTCACAAAAAAAAAAAAAAGAAAAAATGCAAGTGAACAAAAAGAAGAAAATGAAAGTCATCTGTAATACCATGGTTTGGAGTTTCATTTAACATGACTTTTAAATGTACTTGGATTTTTAAAAAATGATTAGACCTCACATTGTTTTGTAAGTTGCTTTTTTTTCCACTCAGCAGTAGACCACAAGCATCTTTATAGAGCCATCATGTGATATTTTATATCACTTTTAACTACACCATAAAAATCTATCATTCAGATATATAATTTATTTAAATCTCTTATTAAAATACATAGGTTGTTTCCAAGTACTAACATTCAAATAATGCTTGCAACTTTTGTATACATTTCTTCGAATAGGTCCTTAATCCATTTCCTTAAAATAAACCCGTAGCTTTCAGTTCCTAGAAGTAGGACAGCTGGGTGAAAGGATTTGATATCTCCATTGGGTTGCACATCACCAGGTTGCCAGGGAAGGGCTGTACCAATTTTATGATGCTTCTCTGAAGCAGTGGGTAAATGAAGGTGCCTAAACCAGGCAACATAATTGGTCTTTACCTTTTGCCAAATTGAGAGATTGAAAAGCTAACCATGGGCATTTCTCTAAGTGCTAGTGAAGGTGAATACCTTTCCATCCCTCTGTTAGAATCTGAATTTCTTCTTTTGTAAACTCCCTGTCTGCCAGAAAGGGCAAACCGAGGGTCACTAAGATGGCCTCTGGTGACCAAATGTTCTCATCTCCTAGGGGACTTCACTGCACTATTCCTGTGGATGAGACTCAGCTCTGTAGTCCTGGAGAGGCAAGGACTGCCTGTGGCCTCTACCTCATCTTGAGACTTGCAGTCTGTAAGATTCCCCTTTACCTGAAGGGAGCCCTAAAATCTAACGCACAGTTTGACCCCATGCTCAGGTGCACTGTGAACCTAGTTGGTTATAGCAAAGTAAGTGACCAATTAGCTTACCTCACAGGCAAAATCCCCACTGGGGTCAGTGAGCTTTGCTACCTGTAACCCAGACCATTTCCAAGCCCAGACAGCAGTCTTGCAAATGGGTTTTGTGAGGGAGCCTGAGTACAGCATATGGATAGTACAATGCTAAACCACTGCTCTTGCTAGAGGATCGCCTGGGACTATACCCCAGCTGACAGTCATGATGCCTGTTTGGTACAGCCAGATTTGTAGAGATGTTTGGAATAGTCGACTGATTTTAGCTAAATGCCAACGATCAGATAAAATAGGAGTCACGTTTTCGGGTCTTTTTCCAGCCTTTGGAGTATATAAATCTAAGATTTAGCTGCTTATGCTGTCGGAGTTGAATCCTCTTAGGTTGTCTTATGATAGGGAAAGAGTCATGCATATGAATGGGCCCTACCACCAACCACAGGATTTCCACGCATCAGTGGGAAAGAGCAGAGGACAGGCGTAACCCTGGGCAGCAGAATTCCCCTCAGTAATGGGATGGGGAGAATAAAGTTAGGGGGGTGGGGTGGAGATTGTGTGTAATCAGTTTCCTGGAGAGTTTGGACAGTCTGAAAGAGCCTTCAGGTGATTAGTTGAGAATCACTGCTCTGTGGTCTAAAGTATGGACAACACGCCCTCAGAATTGTTTATTTAGGATATCTAAAGACACACAAGAGTAGAGTTTTTAAATCTATGCTAACAACAGAAAGAGGTTTCTTCTGTATTCATGTGGTTTACCCACCTCTCTTCCTCTCTTCTCACATTTTCCTAAATATACCCTCCCTGAATTTTCATGGCTTCCAACTCCAAAGTTAAAGCAGTATCACTGCATCTTTTAGGGTTTACTTCAGTTCACTAAAAAGATTAGCTGTGCTTCATTTTTTTCTGTTTAAAGAGAAATTAATTGGTCCCACCCCCAAACTGTTGTGTATCTAAACATCATGCTACTTATAAACAACTTTTTGTCAAAAGTGAGATTCTAAGGATGTCTATAAACAAGATTGAGGTCAGAACCATTCAGGCCCTCAAACCACCATGGCTTGTCAACTCGGTTCTTTTATGAAGCGGAGAGCTAGAAATATTAGTTCTTTGCTTTATTTGATGCAGATGCATCTGGAAAAATGGAATAGCTGAATAGCTCTGAATTTTCCCAGAGACCAAGTCACTTCTTTGATCTTCTTAGCTGTTCATAAAAGTATTGGAAAAAAAATACACACACACCAAAAACAACACAAAAAATCTCTTAAATGTGATACTTGTAACCAAAAGAATTTTCAAGTTGTAAGTGCAATTGTCTATTTGGGGAGAGAATGAAAAAGAAAAAAAAAAAAAGGAAAAAGAGTAGTACTGTTGTAGGAAAATTGGGGCATGAGAGAATGGTCATGTCCCAGGCCTAGAGTCCTTGGGATGGCTGGGCAAGTGAGTGAGCCATAGTAAAGTGAAAGTGGGTTTATTTACAGAGGTACACACTCCATAGAAAGAAGCAGCCCCAGGCGATGGGGTCCTCTTGGAAAGTGAGAGCAGCCCCTGAAATGTGGGGCTGGTTAGTTTCTATGTGCTGGGCAACTCCATAGCTAACGAGTGGAATATTCTGTCTTGGAGAGGGGACGGGGATTTCCAGGAATTGGGGCACCACCCACTTTTTGGCCTTTCATGGTTGGCCTCAGAACTGTCATGGTGTCTGTCGGTGTGTTGTTTAGCATATGCTAATATATTACAATGAGTGTATAATGAGGCTCAAGGTCTACGGGAAGTTAAGTCTTCTGCCATCTTGGACCTAGTTGGTTTTAATGAGTTTTTGTCGTATCCTCAGGATATGTCATTCTTTTAAAGGTTGTGCCTTGCACCTGTCCCTCCTGTCTCAGTGCAGAAGGAGGGTCTTAGAGAAAGAATGACTTTATAACAGTATAACCAAATCCATCAACACATTTTTCTTGGGCACTAATTAATGCAAAGTGCACTTTACACCACAAAAGTCAACAAGGCTCTGCTTTCAAAAAGCTTTGCCATCACACAATAACTTGTCACTTTTTGCTAAAATTTTCAGTTATCAGTCTGTTTTCACTAACTCTTTTGTCTCATCCTGGACCACTGACCAGAATGCTCCACATATATTCCTAGAGTTCTAAAAAGAGCTATAACAGTTTTTAAATGATTCAGTTTCATTCTGAATAAGCCACATAACCTTTCTGTGCCTCAGTTTCCCAGTCTGTAACATAAGGTTACTTGATGATCTAAAAAGTCCCTTCTGGGTGAAAAAATTCTGTTTCATTCATTTGTTCAACACATATTTATGTTAACTGCATGTGCCGGGAACTGTTTTAGGCACGAGGGATGCACCCGGGAACAAAATTGACAAAGCCCCCTCATGGTGCTTCCATTTCAGTGGAGGGAGATGGACTAAACAATAAACAAACATAGAAGCAGAACGTAAGACTGGGACCAGTTCTGTGGATAAAGCAGGACAGGGCACTAAGGAGTGTTGGCCATGAAGGGTATCAGGAGATCAAAGAAGGCCTCACTGATATGGAGCCACTTGAGAACAAGCTTGAAGGAAGTGAGGGGGCAAGCTCAGCGCAATCTTGAGGAGGGGTCAGATCATGTGCAAAGGTCCTGAGGTGGGTCTGAGGGAAGGCAAGGAGGCCAGAACAGAGTGAGCGAGGGCAGAAAAGGAAAAGATTGAGGTGGGGAGTAGCTGACTCTGCTACTCCCGTAGGAACTCTGACTAAGGACAAACTACAAAGTACTCTCCTAACTTTACACTTGGTTTAAATTGTACATTTCCAACATCAGGATTTAGGTTTCATAAGATATTAACTCATAATATGAAAACATTAGGTTGTCATTTAAAAAGTAGCTACTTCCTGAAATCTAACCCTTCTGTTTCCCTGAACTTCATTAAGTAACACTGGAAATTTTCAGGATGTATCATAAAAATGATCATGACTCACTCAGCAGATGTGCACAGCCACTGCCAAAGGTAATGGTCAGGATTTGGGGGACCAGAGCCATGACCACGGCACTGTCTGATCAAGCAGCCCCTGCCCCAGCACTGTGCTGTGCTCAGTGGCCAAGACAGCACAACATCATATGAAATTCCCAAAAGAGAAAACTTGCCTGACACATCCTTTAAGCTCATTTTAAATTAACTGCAGTAGCACAAACTCCAAAGAACAGAAATAGTTACCTTTATTTTCTGGTATCACTATGGGCTAATGTAAACAGTTTCACAAAAAGTCTTGGTGAACTTCAGATTTATTATTCCGGAGATGCACTGAGAAAGGAAAGTCATTGTGGGGTCATGAAACATTTGTCCAGAAAGTAAAGAAGCAGGGCAGGACCCCCTCAGAACCAGGTGTCCTGGCCAGTCCTCAGTTCCTGACCTCATCATCTCCTCTTTTTTTTTTTTTTTTTGCGGTGCATGGGCCTCTCACTGTTGTGGCCTCTCCCGTCGCGGAGCACAGGCTCCGGACACGCAGGCTCAGCGGCCATGGCTCACGGGCCCAGCCACTCCACGGCATGTGGGATCTTCCCGGACCAGGGCACGAACCCGCGTCCCCTGCATCGGCAGGTGGACTCTCAACCACTGCGCCACCAGGGAAGCCCCATCCTCTCCTCTTTTTTTTTTTTTTTTTTTTTTTTTTGCTGTACGCGGGCCTCTCACTGCTGTGGCCTCTCCCGTTGCGGAGCACAGGCTCCGGACACACAGGCTCCGCGGCCATGGCTCGCGGGCCCAGCCGCTCCGCGGCATGTGGGATCTTCCGGGATAGGGGCACGAACCCGTGTCCCCTGCATCGGCAGGCGGACTCTCAACCACTGCGCCACCAGGGAAGCCCCATCCTCTCCTCTTTAAGGCCAGTCCTCAGCCCCTTCTCAGACTGTGGGTCCCCTACCCTGCAGCAACCCACCATTGCCATCAGGGCTTCAAAAATGATGCCTGCAGAGACCCGAAGTCCTACTGCATCTAAGTCCTGAGAGTAGGGGGTGCGAGGGGGCAGCAACTGTAGTTGTTACTAGCATTACAGAGCAGTCCTGGTCCATAGCCATCCTTTAAGAGTGGCGTGATTTCCTCAAGCTCCAAACTCATCTCGTAGATCCTTGGTAACAAACTTTTCTAACTCAAATTTTAGGAATTAGAAAGAGTGTCACCACGAAAGGCTGGGTGTCAGGCTGCCAGAGGTCTCACAGGGTAGCGTTTCTCTCCATAAATTCACCATGTTTCTGAGGTCATCTACCCCAACCCACTTCAGCACTGCTCAGACTCGTGAATGATGATTCGTACTAATAAAGTTCCCAAAAGCTTGAGGTATAAGCCTATGTTTCTTGGTTTTCGAGAAGAAAGGCAGCTGCCGGGAGGACCTGAAGCTCCTGTTTTCTGACCAGCACGTTCTTTCCCCACAGTGGTATAGCCATGTGGTTAGGAGCTGGGAAGCTGCAGCCAGACTGCAGACGTGCTGAGAGGGAACTCAACCCCGATGGAGGGAACGTCCATCTGGCCTTAAGCCCAGCTCTTAAGCAATGATGCTCTAGTCCCATCTCAGCAGCCCACAGAGTGGCGTGGCATCTACATGCAATGGCCATTTCACTGGGTCAAAGATGTGACAAGTAATAGAGCAGCATTCGACCATGACACATCTACTACCTGGGCCTCGCTGGCTTGTCTGAGAAAAGGGACTGACCCAGATTCGTTCATACATTTGACATTGATAGACACTGATTTGACATTGATGGGATAAAGAGATGAGTCCCCTTGCTCTTCAGTCACACACAGACTGGTCAGGAGTTGATGAGACTATCACGCAGTCCATGCTACAGCAGCAGTGGATGGAGAGCGATAAAGAAGCACCTAGGGGTGCTGGAATTCCTTGGCAGTCCAGTGGTTAGGGCGCCGAGCTTCCACTGCAGGGGGCACAGGTTCGATCCCTGGTTGGGGAACTAAGAGCCTGCATGTTGCACGGTGCAGCCAAAAAAAAAAAAAAAGGCATCTAGGGATAGCACCTAATCCAGCATAGGAGGGGGTCAGGAAGACCTCCAAGGACCGGCAAGCCATGCACAAGTCTTCCAGAACTACACTGAGGGAGGGAGTCAGGGAAAAAATATTCTGGGCAGAGAAAACAGCACATGTAAAGGTGCGGAAGGGCTTCCCTGGTGGCGCAGTGGTTGGGAGTCCGCCTGCCGATGCAGGGGACACGGGTTCATGCCCCGGTCCGGGAAGATCTCACATGCCGCGGAGCGGCTGGGTCCGTGAGCCATGGCCGCTGAGCCTGCGCGTCCGGAGCCTGTGCTCCGCAACGGGAGAGGCCACAGCAGTGAGAGGCCTGAGTACCACAAAAAAAAAAAAAAAAAAAAAAGGTGCGGAAGTGTGATCCTGTGGGAGCTGTAAAGCAGTTCCATGTGGACGAAGGACAGGGTTCACAACGGGCAGGGTAAGAGGAGAGGGAAAGGGAGGGGCGGGGTCCACATCATGAGGGACCTCGCAGAAAGGCTCGGATTTATCCTGAAGACAAGGAGGCACATTAAAAGATTCTAAGCTGGAATCTTCAAGACCTGATTTGATTTTCAGAGATCACTCTGGTAGTGGTAAGAGCTGACTCGGGGGAAGGATGCTAGATTGGTGTCAGGGAGGCAGGTTATGGTGCTATTACAGTCATCAAGTCGGAAGAAGCGGGCAGGGGCAATAGATCCCAGGGAGAGTTAAGAAACGAGAATGGACTGAGGGTGGGTGAGGAAGAAAGAGAGATCTGGGATAGCTCCTGTGTTCCTCATTTGGGCAAACTGGCAGAGCCAATGACCACAATGGGAACCGGGATGTCGGTTTTAGACATGGGGAATTTGGGATGAAGAGGAACAGCAGGCAGCAGCATATATGCTCCAGGAGCTCAGGAGGTCTGGGCTGAGAGAAGTTTGGACAGGCATTCTGCCATGAGTGCTATATCACTCCATAGGCACTGCAGCCTGCTGATATGTGCCGAGTGCCTGTGGAGTGCTAGATACCTTATCCAAATTGTCTAATATGGTCCCTCAGCAACTGTGAGATAGGGACTACCATCCCATTATACAGATGAGAAGACTGAGGATCAGAGAGGGTAACTTGCCAATGCCCTGTGACTAGTAAGTGGCCAGATTGGGAGTGAAACCCAGGGCCCCTGATGTCAGGGCCAACTTCCTCACACCCTGCTTCTTCCAAGTAGGCATAGCATTTTATAGCCACTCCTCATCCAAAAACCCACATTAACCAAATGGATTAAAAAAGTTAAATCGCACTTTAAAACAATCTTCAAACTCTAAGGTACATATGCGAGGACTAGATAGTCAACCTCTAATTTCCCTTAAAATATCCTTGATTTTGGCAAAATTTGTATGACAGATAACTTTTAAAGTATGGGTTGATTTAAAAAACCCATCACCAGGCATCACCAACCCTTAAAATGTAACTGATTCATGATCTAAGCAAATAAGGCTTTTATGAAACACAGCAATCCTTAAGACCAGTCTGGAGGCTGGTCTTTATCCCACCACTATTATAGAACTGTCCTGCGCGTATCTGCGTAGCTCTTGCCTGTAACCGACTGTCCACAATGATTCGTTGACTTCTCCGCTTCTCAACCAAAAATTCAAACCTGGTAATCCTGTAGGAGGACACTTTCCTCGACCAACATGTCTTCTTCATGAACTAGGCCACAATGTGTACAATTTGCTTTGTAATTTTACAGTAATGGTCATGAAAGGATGACGAGGTTAAGGAATAGTTAATTGTTCCATTCACATCAGTCTGAGCAACAGCTCAGGCAATTCACACTGTTCAAAGATGGGCTTCCCCAGAGTTCTCCTTAAGTCACGAAAAGAGAATGAGAGAGAACCCCAGCAACACGCACGCACAGCAACCTTGCCAATTCATCAGAAAGTGGATTAACTTCTACGACAAAGACTAAAGCAGAACCTGAGGAATCTGGGAAGTGATTGGTTCAGAGAGTGTGATATCACTTTGGTAGTTCTACGCAGTGGGATATACATACTTACTTCGAGAACCTGGTCTGGCTCCCAAATATATGTAGTGCTCAGAGAGAGAGAGTTTCCCGTCTTTGCATGTTCCCAACATCCAATCCCAAAGCCCTTTGGTTTCCAATCTACACTTAAAATCAGACTCTGCCACTTTCTGCCATAGACAAGATTCACTCTATCTGCCTAAGCCTCAGTTTACTTCTTTGCAGATTTAAGGCAACAATAGCTGCCCTGCACCGCCCTGCCCAGCTCACAAGGGCCACTGTGATAATTAAAGGAGGCAGTAGATGAAGAGATGGTGTACACTGGGAACAACTCTATACCTGTGAGCTGCCGTTATTCATGAGATTGATACCAACTTACTTCATGGGGCATGTGGACCCTAAACATAGCCAGTTTCTTCTACTGAAGATTTAAACCTACATCTTAAAACATAATAGATATTCTAAATGTTGTCAGAGTCACTCTTCCCTACCAAGGGAAAAAAAGCATTCTAGAATAAGAGAAGACCTAAACGCTCCAGATATATGTGAAAAAAATGACAACAGACCATAAAGACCATTTTCCTCAAAAAAAAAAAAAAAAGATGTCTTCTTTATACTGGCTCAAATTGAAGATTCTTTTTGTTGCAGTACTTTAAAATCTTTAAAAATCTTGCAGGTGAGATAAAATGTTCATGGTCCTAGGCAATATCTGAAATTTTTCCTTTGAACATAATGCATTTCTTTTGTAATCAAAATTTTTCTCCAATGAACTTAATCAATTTAAATTAATTTAGCATCTGTTTCTTGAGCATCTTCTTTGCATTAAGCATTTTTAAGTAGCATAGGAGAAAGGGAGATAAGGAAAATCTTGTTTTACATGAAGATTATGATCTAAGGAGACTGAGATAAGCTCGCAAAGAACTATAATATGCTAAGGGTCATAAGAGAGGTCAGAGGAAAGTGACAGCTATAACTAAGGGAGTTGAGAAAGGCTTAACAGAGGAGAATTGGAAGAAGGAAAGAGGGAAGACTGATTTAGCCTAGAAGGCAGAGAGGAGAGGAAATGCAGAAGCAGAGAAGGGGGACCACACAGCAAGTGTTCGAAGTCCGCCTGGGGGTTCGGTTGTGCTGACATTAGGACAGAAGAGTTTTAAGATTTTGTTACAGCAGTTAGTACATGCTTGTTACTAAAAGACACAACAAAGATACTTTGTTAGTTTATACAGTTGAAAATGAAGATGCTAACTCCTGGAAGAGGGAAAAAAAGAAGTGAGTTTAAGGAAAGGTCCAGATGAAACAAGATTGGTCAAATGCTAATGTTCATAATTGTTGAAGCGGGGGCTTTATACTCTCCACTTCTTTGGATGTCTGCAATTTTCCATTAAAAATGGCTAAAAAAGAAATCAAGGCCATTCAGTCTGGGGAGATGGTCAGCTGATGGCTTCTCAGGTGATGGTGCTGATCTGATAAGAACATTCTAACCTCTAGGTCAGTTGGAGGGAACGGGCAGGGCTGAGGCTGGAGCTGACTCCACAGGCGGAAGTAGACACTTCACAACATAACTAAGGGCTGTTTTCAGTTCCCCATGCCTCTCGCTTCATACTTCTTTCTCCATTTCCCACTGGGAGGAAGGGAGTAGCAGGGGTCTGCTACTGGCCAAGTTGGTGGTAAGTCAGTCTAAGAAAAACGAAGCCAACTATGTTGCCCTCAATGTACAAATAACTGTAGGGGTTATTTTTGGTCAAGTCAAATTTGTTTTAAAATTTATTTATATTTGGCTGCGTTGGGTCTTCGTTGCTGCGCGTGGGCTTTCTCTAGTTGCGGCGAGGGGGGTCTACTCTTCGTTGTGGTGCGCGGGCTTCTCATTGTGGTGGCTTCTCTTGTTGTGGAGCACAGGCTCTAGGTGCGCGGGCTTCAGTAGTTGTGGCGCGGGAGCTCAGTAGTTGTGGCTCGCGGGCTCTAGAGCACAGGCTCGGTAGTTGTGGCGCCCAGGCTTAGTTGCTCTGCGGAATGTGGGATCTTCCTGGACTAGGGCTCGAACCCGTGTCCTGTGCATTGGCAGGCGGATTCTTAACCACTGCGCCACCAGGGAAGTCCGGTCAAGTCAGTTTTAATACTTGTTTAGTACTTGCTAGAAAATATTAATAAGCAAAGTGAAGAGAATTAAAAACCCACTGTACCCCACCACCAAGAGAAAAGCCACCCAGCGTTTGGCACGTCCTTTGCCTCTGTCCACGCGTGTGCACATCTGTACATACACGTACATGCTTTCTCTCCTCGTCACAGTAGTATCACAGAGAAACAGTCTTGGGTAACATGTTTTTCAATTTTAAAACTGTACTTCATGACATTTCATGAAACAGCGTTTTACAACATCAGTTTAAGGGCTGCACAACAGTCCATTAGAAAACAGTCTGATCTGAGTGGATGAACCTAGAGACTGTCATACAGAGTAAAGTAAGTCAGAAAGAGAAAAACAAATATCGTATATTAACACATATGTGGAACCTAGAAATAAACCAGTTTGCAGGGCAGAAATAGAGACACAGATGTAGAGAACAAACCTATGGACACCAAGGGGGAAAAGCAGTGGGGGGGTGGTGGTGTGATGAATTGGGCGATTGGGACTGACATGTATATACTGATGTGTATGAAATGGATGACTAATAAGAACCTGCTGTATAAAAAAATAAATAAAATAAAATTCAAAAATTAAAAAGAAGTCTGATCTGGTGCTTCTAACCTTGGACAGGGGCTTACGTCAAACAAATATTGTTCAGTAAAATGCTTTGATCTGAGAGGGCTCTCTCTCAATATTATTTTGAGTTAATGTATACTAGTATCATATATACTAGTTTAGAAATAGGTTGCAGTAATTTGTTTTATCAGGAGAGAGGGAGTGATGGTAACATTCTAACAGAAATAATCCTATCTTCCTTAAAAAAGTATAGGTTGTTGGGAGTTTAGTTTTTTGTTTTGTTTTCAGGTTGTAAAAGCAATACATGAATGCTGCAAGGCAGGCAGACATATGTTACCACAAAGAGTAACAAAGATAAGTTCCCTGCCTTCCTTCTGACTCCACTGTCCAGAACTGGCTACTGTTGATAGTTTGGTATGTCTGTCTTCCAAACATTTATAAGGCTAAATGTGTATGTAATTTCTATCTGGAATTTGTGCTGACAGAACAAGGAGCCACGGAAGTAATACAGTGAGTGATCCCACCTACCACACAGCAGCATGCAGGACACTGGGCTCTGGCAGAGGCTGAGGAAGGGCCACTCACAGGGACACCCCTCTGAAAGTGGAAAGTGAAAGAGCACCAAGGCTGGGTGCTCTTATTCACCAGTCGTATTCCAATAAACTCAAGGCTGCTCAACCACAAACAGAAATGATCATGGAGGACAGGAAGGCAACAACACGCCTCCCTATTCTTTTGCAAATCACTTCTCAAACACTTGCAAACTCTCGCACAAGCCCCTCCACACTTGGCATGGGGTCCCCATGGGCACGCCTCCGAATGCGTGGGTCCTGTGTGCCACATCACTGCTACAGTCTGGACTCATGCACAGGTCACCTCTGCAGGGACAGAAATAACCAAAGGCATCTGAGAGCCTTGCCAGTTTTCAGGAGGCCAGCAGGGCTCATCATGCCTTATGTGGGGACCTAGTTCTTGGTTTCCAGAGTGAGGTCAAGCTTGGTTGCAACTACCAGAGGTTAACCATCCATGCATGGTGTGGTGTGTGTTCCCATTCAGAGGAAGGATCACAAACAAGAAGCAGGCCCAATGATTTCAGCCTCTGAAGCATTTCCTACACCGGTGGCTCTCAAAGTGTGGTGCAGGGGACTCTAGGGATCCACAAAGTCAAAACCGCTTTCGTAACAATGCCAAGATGCTATTTGACATTTTCACTCTCACATTTTCCAGAGTACACAGTGGAGTTTTCCAGAGGCTATATGACATGTAATACTGCAACAGACTGAATGCAGAAGCAGATATAAGAATCTAGCTGATGAAAAAGCAAATGAAAAACAAAAAAAGAATCTAGCTGCTGTCTATTAAACCTGACATTAAAGAGATTTGTAAAAATATAATTAATACAATGCCACTCTTCTCAGTAACTTTCTGTTTTGAAAAGGATGGTTATTTTCATAAAGATATGTTATGTATAATAGGTCCACTATTATGCCTAAATGCATTACTAAATATAGTAAAATATTCTGTTTTAGTTATATTTGGCAAATATTGAAATATATAACCCACATAAAAGTTCCTTAGTATACTAATTTTTAAGAGTGTAAAGGGGTTTTTGAGCACCGCCCCCAGAAAAGTTTGAGAACTGCTATCCTAGAGGCTGTCCCCGACTCCCTATCCCCATCCCCGCAAGACACACACACACACACACACACACACACACACACACACACACACGCGCGCGCGCGCGCGCGCGCGCCTAAGGAGGGTTAGGTATGTGGCAGGAAGGAAGATGTGCCATTCTGGTGTGCTGGCTGAATTAGGAAAGGCAGCCCGTGCTCCTTCCTGGATCTCTGAATCTATTAGGATGGGCTCTATCCCCACCCCTTCCACCGAGGGTCTCTTCCCCCACACTCCGTTTTCCCCTTACCACTTGTGTTTTCCCCGATCTGTCAGAACCTCTGAGGATTTCCCTATCTTGCCACCCCCAGCTCGGCGAGGACTCCCCGGTGAGGCCTGCACACCCTCCCTGAGGTTAGGACTCCCCAGTTCAGTCGGCCGGAACAGTCTCAGCGTGGACTCAGGGCGGCCCGCACAGCCCAGACAAAGAAGGCCTAGGAGAGCCATTTCCAGTCCCCGAGACCTGTCCTCGGCTCAGCACAGGCTGGGGACAGGGCGAAGGGGTCAGTCCCCAGGAACTAGTCCCCGATTTTCCCCTCGGCCTTCCCCGGATCCCCGCCCCGGGCCGCCCGGCGCGCCGCAGTCCGGGCAGTCCAGGCTCAGGGAAGGTGCCTGGGGCGCCGCGGACTCGCGCCCACCCTGCCGGGGCCAGGGCGGCCGGCGCTCCCGCCCGGGGCCGGACATCGGTCGGGCCGCGACGTACTCACTCACCGCAAACTGCACTGCAGGCTCCGACCGGCGGCCGGGGACCAGGCTGCGGGGCACGATCCCTTGCGCTGCGCGATTCCAGCCGCCGAGCTCCTCCCCTTGTCGCCCCGGGGCCACCGGCGGAGGGGCGGAGCCGGGGTGGGGCGGGGTCTGCGGGCGAAGGAGACCTCGCCCGCCCCCCGAGGGAGGGAGGGTTGCTAGGGGCCAGCGGCAGGCTCCTCCCCTGCGGGCCCAGGCCTGGGACTCGCTCACTCTGCGCCCTGGAGTGTGACTGTCCAGCTCGCTAGGAGGGGAGCCTAAGGGGCGAGGGGAAAATGCCGCTTTTTAAAATGATTTGGCCATCAAGCTGGAGGCTTCCCTGTCTGGCACCCCGGTACGTGTGGTCACCTCCCCTCTCTCCCTTTTGCCCTCACCCCATCGCCACCTTAATGCCTTGCAAAGCGTGCCGAGTGCTGGCGGGACTTCAACGTTTCCGTGGCTAGGAGTGCAAAGTTTCAATGTTTAATCAACTTATTTATTTTTAACGTGTAACAACTCTTCCTAATGCACGCTTTTCACCCTGTCAGAAGTCAGAGAAATGGCTCAGCAGACACTGAGAGGGCCTTCTTCACCACACCTACTTTGCATAGGTTGGTTGGAGTTGCGCCCGCTCAGGTAAATGTGGGTGATGAGATCTTTCTAGATGAAAGGTGAGGTTTTCCTGCCCAACTTATATAGAGAGTTATTGTCGTTTTCTATCTTATCTGAATAAACAGCTTATAAGATGACTAACTAATAGCTGATACTGATACTGACCTCTACTAGTTACCACGCTCCTACTCTTTGCAGGCTTCGATGATGGGGTCTTTACATATGTTATTTAGTTCAGTTCCTCCAGTTGCCCCATGAAGTGAGGAATATGACCCCGTTTTACAGACAACCATAGCTGGGATTCAGTCCTCAGCTCTATCTGACTCCTAAGCCCACACTTCATCATGTTGCACTGCAGGGTACAGCTATTCCCTGGTTATATTTAATTTTGAAAGAGAACATATTTACTATATTTCATATTACTATAGTAAATATTATGTATTTACTATATGGGAGAAGACTTTCTTCCCACCCACTTCCTAAAGTCCTTGCATTCACATTCATTGAGCAAACTTTCCTTGAGTGGCCACCATATACCCTGAAAGGGTATATGAGGCTCACCACAAACCCCGAAAAATAATACTGGGGTCGCCTTGGAAGTTAGAGTGTAGGGAAAGCTGAGGAGTAGGGAGAAAAGCCATCCAGCTACATTTTGGTTCTTACTGAGGCAGCCCTTCAAAAAGCAAAGTTTCTTAATGTTCAGTGATAACATACATATAATATGAGAACTGGTAATCCTTGACAGGAAATAATTAAATCAGAACTATAAAAAGAATTGAGATTTATTAGTAAACACTCTGGCCAAAACCATGAAGGAAATATTTCCCACATCACTCTGCTCTTCTGCTCTGGGGAACGTCACCAGTGATGTGCGGATTGCAAATCCAGTGACCTCTCTTCTGTTCTTGCCCTTGCTGACTGCTCTGTTGTATTTGACACTGGTGACAGGTCTTTCTTTGAAATGTTAACCTCCTTTGGCTTTAGAGCCTTCTGCTCTCATGATTCACTTCTTCTTAATTTGGTCCCTCTTTCCTAGGCTCTTTCACTGCACCCTTTCTCCTCTCACTTCACATGTGACTCCATACACGGATGAATTCTTCTTCATTTAATTTCTCTCTATGCAGACTTCCAGCTGAAGTCCCCTCTGCCTCTGTCATTGACCTTAATCCCCTTCAGATCTCCACACTCTTTGTCAGCAGCCATTTGTTGGGCATCACCACCTGAGTATCCCCAAGGCACTTGCCATTCTTCACATCTAAAGTGGCAGTTCAGTGTCTTCTCTAGACATCTGCCTGTCCCCTCCAACCCATCTAGTTTCTTCCTCATCCTGAATCCCACATCCTGAGTTTGGATTTCATGGTGTGTTGAGAAAGCATTTAAGGGGGTTAGAACCATATCACTATGCTCATACAAGTTTTGCCTAATAAATATTTCGGTCATGATACAAAAGATTCTGCAAGTGGCCCAGAGGAATGTGTAGACTTTAAGGGCCTTCTGAGAGGAAGCCCTCCAGGTGTGGTAACTGCTCAGGCACCATGAATCTGCTCCAGGGGCCAGTGGCAGAAGGGCCTTCAGTGAGGTAACAGCACTGTTCTATCAGCCTTACCTGCCAGAAGCTTATGCTACTATAAAGAGAAGCATGAGGACTTCTCTGGTGGCGCAGTGGTTAAGAATCCGCCTGCCAATCCAGGGGACATGGGTTCGAGCCCTGGCCCGGGGAGATCCCACATGCTGCGGAGCAACTAAGCCCATGCGCCACAACTACTGAGCCTGTGAGCCACAACTACTGAGGCTGTGTGCTGCAACTGCTGAAGCCCGCACGCCTGGAGCCCATGCCCCGCAACAAGAGAAGCCACCGCAATGAGAAGCCTGCGCACTGCAATGAAGAGTAGCCCCTACTCGCTGCAACTAGAGAAAGCCCGCTCACAGCATCAAAGACCCAACTCAGCCAAAGATAAATAAAAAATAAATAAATAAAATAATTTTTTAAAAAAGAGAGAAAGAATCATGAGGTTTTGGTCAGAGACCTGTTAAGCTCTGAGGAATGCCTCATTATACTCCACATTGACTTCAGTTGCTTGTATAAACTGGACCCCACTAACTTGGCATCATGCTTTGCTGTTCATAATGCATTTTCACACATATTATCTAATAGAAAGGAAGTGGTGTAAGAGAAAGGCAGTCTAGGGACTTCCCTGGAGGTCCAGTGGTTAAGACCCTGCTATTCCACTGCAGGGGGCATGGGTTCGATCCCTGGTCAGGGGAACTAAGATCCCACATGCCATGCGTGGCCGAAAAGGAAAAAAAAAAGAGAGAGAGAGAGAGAAAGGCAGTCTAGCATGGCAGTTCTCAAACCTCGAGGTTCATTGAAAAAACACATTCCTATACTGCACTCTTAGACAGACTGAGTGTGAGGGTCTGACCACCCTTTGAGTAACACCAGTGGTGGTTCCCAACTGGGTGTTAGAATTTATTAAAAATACAGCCTCCTGGGCTGCCCTGGTGGCGCAGTGGTTGAGAGTCCGCCTGCCGATGCAGGGGACACAGGTTCATGCCCCGGTCTGGGAAGATCCCACATGCTGCGGAGCGGCTGGGCCCGTGAGCCATGGCCACTGAGCCTGCGTGTCCGGAGCCTGTGCTCCGCAACGGGAGAGGCCCGCGTACCGCAAAAAAAAAAAAAAAAAAAAAAAAAATACAGCCTCCTGTGCCCCGACCTCCTAGAATTAGTTCAGGAGTAGGATCTGTGCTCAGAGTTTGAGCGCTCTAAATACTACAGGTGATTCTGCTCTCGCATGTTCAGCAGATTGCCCCCAGGGAGCTGCAAGCTGGAAATGTATCCTCCCTGAAGGTGGGATAGTATCAGTTTGCTCATCACCCTTAACACAGAGCCTGGCGCATAGAAGGTGCTCAGTATAAGTTTGCTGACTAATTACTGCCTTCTACTCTGTGCTCTCCATTGGAGTTCAGTGTTCTCTAGCATAGTAGAACCATTCAGTATTCTCTAGCATAGTAGAGGGGAGATATCTGTATGGCAATGAATGAAGTATAAAGTGGTCCCTTCTGAAATTCCTGTTTGATATAACTCAAGAATGCCTGAGTTCATCACTGAACGTATTTCTTCCTCATACCAGCGGAAGTTTGAGGTAAATGTTTTCTGCTCTTCTACAAAAAAATGCTACATTCATAAAAAGGAAAGGCAGTTCTTAGGCTTATCTTGGCCCCCCACAGATATCCAACTGCCATCCCCTTCCATGCCTCTCATAGTCTTAATTTTTGTGCTTTCTTACTGCCTAAATGCCTGAATTCCTGAGCTGCCTTCCCAGGGAACCAGGGTCCTCTAGCCATCAGCTTTACAATTAAGCACCATTCCCCTCAACAAAGCTAACAATAAAAACCAAATGTGATTAAATGTCCCATTGAATCTTTATGAGAACACTTTGTATCTGGTGGCATGTTACCATTTCACAGATGAAACTGAGATTCAGAATGATTGTGTACTTTGCTTCAGGTCACATAACTTGTAAATGGTGATGCTGGGATTTCAACAAAGCCTGGTCTTAATTCGAGAGCTTGTGCTTGAAACCCTGTGCAAGCAAATATAATTTTATTTAAATGAAATCATTGGATACCGTGAGATTATAACTTATTAATTCTTTGCAGAAAGGAAGAGGAGCTTAAATGTTCTAGGAGGGAACTTTGGTCTGTTCCCATATGGTCTAGAATTCATTATTCACAAATTTTCAGGGCTGCTTCTCCTTTATGGCAGTATGGAGATGCCTGCTGCTGCCCTGTGATTTAGGTGCACACAGGTAAAGAAACTCCCCATCCTGGGGATGGAGGTGTTGGAAATCAGGAGCAGTAATTTTACTGTTCTGAGGCTGCTCCTACTGACTTATTTAATACTTTTTTCCAGAAAATGATTTGGTAATGAGTCTTTCACTGCTGAACAACTACTTGATACTTATGTTGTACATGCTTGTATTGTAAATGCTCATGAAGTCCAGAAGGGATTCTTTCACTCAGGCACTGTGGCGTGTAGAGAGGTAATCTCTATCCTCTTCCCGGCGGCCTCCCAAAAGAATATAAAATCTGAGAAGAAATGGAAATCACAGCTTTAAAGACTTAAGTGGTGGCAGCTCAGAGAGGCAATTTCCCGGTACAACATCGCCACCTGCCTGATGCAGGCACTAAGTACACCCCTTTTAAAAAGGGGGGTGGCTATTAATGTGTTGCCAAGCTGAACGCCTGATCCATGCATAGAGGGCTTAGGACTCTGCAGCCTGCTGTCCCCATTTTTGGGTGGGTCAATTCAGACTTGACAACTAATAAGGAAAAGGTCCAGTCTACTTACTTGTCAAATGGAGATTGTATATTTAAGGACACAGTGACCTGGCCCCAACAGCATCTCAGTGTATATGAAAAAGGGGCAGCTATTGTTTTGGAGAAACTTTCTTCTCCATTACGTATACAACCTGAAATAAATCCATTGGTTTAATGGGGCCCTTGATTCACAGAGGTTCTCCTTAAAGCCTAACCCTTGTTCACTGATGGTTTGGCTAAGTTGGATCCTGTCAGTGTCCACCGGGCTGCTTCAGCTGTTCAAGTGCTGCTCAATATATGCCATCTTGAGAACTGGTGTGGTTGTCCACATAGTGGGCAGAACTCAAGGCCATTCTCATAACTCTGGCCAATACTCCTTTTGATGAAAGATTTTTTTTTATTGATTCTTGGGATATTGCCAATGAGTTAGCTGCCTGGTCTGCTATCTGGTCTGCCAATTGGAACACTATAGACTCATAGATTAAACAACCCTGGCACCTCTGATGGGAACACTTTAGACCCAAGATGTGCAAGGGTGGGGGCAATTAATAATCTCTTTGTCCCCTAGATCCACCACTGCCACTTGAGTCAAATAGCAGCTGCAGCTGACATTCTGTGGACATGGCTGATTCTTAATTCTTCTGCTGTGCCCAATGCCATCAATAGCAGCTCTCAACATGGACCCCCTTTAAGCAGGTACAAACACACGGGCTGGCAAAACCTTGTTTCATTCTTACTGTTATAAATTCACATGCTTTTCTGATGCTTGAGAGGTTTTAGTTTATGCCAGCTACAACCACTCAGTGACACTGCTTGTGTGACTTAACCAATGTTAAGCCTGATCCAAATCAAGTTTAATGAAAAACCTGATCAGAATTACCTGTGCCTGTTTGGGTTTGCATATGACTGGAAATGGGCCATAGAATATCTCTCCATTGGGGATGGATGTTTTTTTTGTTTTGTTTTGGGTTTTTTTTTTTTGGCTTATCTGTTGCCTTCTGTAATTATTGGCAATGACACCAAAGATCAGCAGGTCCGTGTAAACTCTGTTTCACTAGACTACATCCTGACTGTCTGAAATAATATCCTCTGGTCTCCCCGGGACAGTTTTCTGACTCCAGGACCCCCACAGGCATATTTAAGGTCAATACTGCAGGCTAACTTTGTCTGGCTTGTTTGGAGTCCTATTGATAGTAACCTTAATCAAATGCTGTATGAGGCCATTTGAACAGATTTAGTTCTAGCCTCTGTTGGTTAAATTAATCAGAGTGGTCAACAGAGTGGCATGTGTTTGTGAATTTTGCCAGAAGCCAAGACGTGGAGGGACAACAGGTAGATTGATGGGGAAAGCAAACTTTCATGGGCCCTGAGCAGCCCTGCACATTTTTGCTGGGTATGCCAAGTATGCAAGGTCCTGACTACTATTTACCCAGGCCGTTCCTTAGGGTGGTGATTACAGAGAGCAGCTTTGAGCACTGAAATTATATAAAGTCAGGCATTTGCTTCAAAATTACTAGGTGGGGGGAAGAATTGAATGAGGGTATAGATGAAACAATATTGTCTAAGAATTTATGATTGTTGAGTCTGGGTCATGGGTACATGTGGGTTCAAAGTGCAGACTTTGTTATCACCATAAAAGCAGTGAATTCCCAAACTCAGTGCTCCTCTTCTGCAGCACAAACCCATTGTATGTATTACATCCTTCTGGACCCTCCACATCTCTCCCATGGGACCCGAGGCAAGTACCTGATGCTCATGCTGCTCGCTGTGCCTTGAGTAATAACATTTTCCTTTGACTTAGGAGTCTCCTGTCTCCTGCCAATATTCATAAAACAGTAACAGGCTCTTATTAGCTTGTAAGTAGGGTAAAATCCCAAACCCTGATAGGTATCTGTGTTTTTTGGGAGGGTGAAGGATGCTCTGGTGTTTGCTTGAAATGACCAGGCACAAATTTAGTTGTGTAATTTTGTTTTTACATTGAGGGGAGAAAATTCAGTTTATTAAACTTGTCTTGCAACTGTGCCAAATTCTGCAAAGCTGGAAATTTAGAACTTTTTAATTTCATCACTTTTTCAGCTTTATTTAAAAGATTTAAAATAATGAAAAATCTCAGCCATTTACAAAAGTAGAGATATTAGTATTATGAGCATCCATATAGACATCACTCAGTTCAACAATTTTCAGCTCATAGCCAGTCTTCTTCTATATCTGCTTCCCATCCTTGATAATTTTGAAGCATGTTTATAAAATCATATAATTTCATTTGTAATATATTTTATTTTAAAATCATTAACTGGAATTTGCTTTGTTTTAAAGTATCTCTGTTCTTTGAATTTCTCAAGAGCTATTTTGTGAACATAGGGTATATTGCTCCACTAATAATAATTATAAGAAAAGCATCACAATTCTCCTTCTCCCTGACACCTGAAATATTTTGGAGGTAACCAAAGCTGTACATAGTGGTAAATGTATCGCTTAAGCTTTTTAGTTATTTTAATAAATCTACATAAATACACGTGAAGTTGACATTATTGTATCACCAAAAGTTGACTCTAGAAGAAATGAAAAACTTGGTAGTACAATAATCACTCAAGTAATAGGAAAAGTTATCAAAGAGATACATTCAAAAATGTTCTTAAGTGAGATGATTTTGCCTTTTAAATGGACTTTTTTTTTTTTTGCGGTATGCGGGCCTCTCACTGCTGCGGCCTCTCCTGTTGCGGAGCACAGGCTCCGGACGCGCAGGCTCAGCGGCCGTGGCTCACGGCCCAGCCGCTCCGTGGCATGTGGAATCCTCCCGGGCCGGGGCATGAACCTGCGTCCCCTGCATCGGCAGGCGGACTCCCAACCACTGCGCCACCAGGGAAGCCCTGGACTTTTTATTATGGAAAATATAAACGTATAAAAAAAGCATAAAAAACTTTATAATGAACCCCCATGTACCTGTAAACAAAAAGGACAAAGAGTGTCACCCTGATACAAACGGTCAAATGGAAACCCACTGCAGTCTCCCACGCCTTAGCACGCCCAGTCTTAGTACGCCTAGTCTTAGCACGCCTGAGGGGAATTCAGGATGGAGAAAAATGGGAAAATGGCATTCTGTGTTTTGGGTATGGGGCCACTAGATAGTTAAGATGCATATCTAAGGGAGAATTTCAACGACCCCAGATTCTTGCATCTTCCCATTCATAGAAAAACACTAAAGTCATTAGCTTGAGATATCTTTTTTTGTAATTAGCAGTAACCTTTCGCCAAGATGTATGCTTGACTACGTGTATTTTCCAGCCAAAAAATTCATATATAAACTAGCTCCTCCCCTACCTCTTCAGAGCAGTTCCTCAGAGCTACCTGAGAGGCTGTCTTCTGGGCTATTGTCCTCAGTAAGGTCTCCAAATAAAACTGAAACTTACTACTTTTACATCATATGTTTTTTTTCAGTCAACATACCCATGACCCAGACTCTATAATTATAAATTCTTGGACAATTTTGTTTCTTCTATATCCTCACTCAATTCTTCCTCATACCTGACAGTTTTTTTTTTTTTTTTTTTGATTTTGATTTTATTTTTTATTTTTGGCTGCGTTGGGTCTTTGCTGCTCCACACAGGCTTTCTCTAGTTGCAGCGAGAGGGGCTACTCTTTGTTCCTGTGCGCGGGCTTCTCATTGCGGTGGCTTCTCATTGCGAAACATGGTCTCTAGGCACGCGGGCTTCAGTAGTTGTGGTGCGTGGGCTCAGTAGTTGTGGCTCGTGGGCTCTAGAGCACAGGCTCAGTAGTTGTGATGCATGGACCTAGTTGCACCGCGACATGTGGGATCTTCCTGGACCAGGGCTCGAATCCGTGTCCCCTGCATTGGCAGGCAGATTCTTAACCACTGCGCCACCAGGCAAGCCCAACCTGACAGTTTTGAAGTAAATACCTGTCTTTATACAATTTCATGTATTATATATTTTGTTTTAAAAATGTAACTATAGTATCATCACATAACAAAGTTAAAAATAATTCCAAAAATCATAAAATATCCCATGTTCAAATTTCCCTGTCTTATAAAGTTTTTGAAACAATTTGTTTGTTTAAATCAGGCCCATTATCTTTTCTCTGTTAATTTACAGATTTACACTCTATTTTTCTCTTGTAGTTTACTTGTTGAAGAAATAATTGTGTTCTACCACCTGGATTTTGCTAATTGCATCTCCACGATGTCATTAATATGTTCTTCTGTCCCCTGCAAATAGATACATGTATCTTGAAGCTTGATTAGATTATGGTTCCCATGTTTTGTACAAGAATACTTCAAAGATGATATTGTGTACTTTTATCAGGAGGTATATAATACAGTAAGTCCAGTACATACGAACCTTCAAGTTGTGAAATTTCAAGTTGCAAAATTTCAAAGATGCATTCCATCAAAGTCAGGTGTGAGTGAAACTGCAGCTTGCCCTCCGTCTCCTTTTGCTGATGATCCTTCAGCTCTACCGTCTCCCACCTCCTGTCCCTCCTCCAGTCAGTAACTCTTCTTGCCTGTTCACTCGATGCCAGCTCCTGTATGCCAGCTGTTGTACTGTACCACTATACTTTTCAAGGTACTGTACTGTAAGATTAAAAATGTTTTCTCTAGTTTTTGTGTTTATTTTTTATGTATTATTTGTGTGAAAAGTATTATAAACCTATTACAGTACAGTACTATATAGCCGATTGTGTTAGTTGGGTACCTAGGCTAACTTTGTTGGACTTAGGAACAAATTGGACTTACGAACTTGCTCTCGGAACAGAAATTGTTTGTATGTAGGGGACTTACTGTATCTGACTGTCTCTCTTTTTTAGTGAATGTGAGCAGGCATTGATGATCAATGTTTAGACTCATTAATCATTAGGGGTTGCAAATGAAGATATTCTAATAGAATCTCTTCAAGTTGACTCCTGAGTCCTTTTGACAGAACCCAGTCATCCTTGATACTGTTCTTTTTTTTTTTAAACATATTATTTAAAAATTTTTTAAAATTTATTTTTGGCTGTGTTGGGTCTTTGTTGCTATGCGTGGGCTTTCTCTAGTTGCAGCGAATGGGGCCTACTCTTTGTTGCGGTGCGCAGGCTTCTCATTGTGGTGGCTCCTCTTGTTGCGGAGCATGGGCTCTAGGCACGCGGGCTTCAGTAGTTGTGGCACATGGGCTCAGTAGTTGCAGCACGTGGGCCGTAGAGCGCTCAGGCTTCAGTAGTTGTGGCGCGCGAGCTCAGTAGCTCCACAGTGTGTGGAATCTTTCCTGACCAGGGATCGAACCCGTGCCCCCTGCATTGGCAGGTGGATTCTTAACCACTGCACCACCAGGGAAGTCCCTTGATACTGTTCTTGCTTTCTGGTATAACAAGAGCTTCCTTACTTGCTTTGTGCATTTTCTGCTCCTGACCTAGAATCTGCCATTTCTCAAAGGAGCCCTGGTTCCTCTTAGTGGGAAATGGTATTTAGAGTCATAACCTGGGCACTAGGGGTCCTCATTGCTGTTGGATTGGTCTTTGTAGAAACACTGCCTTTTCAGTGGATATAGTTTTTGTTTATTTGTTTATATAATACATCATTTAAAAAATTAAATATTATTTATGATTATTTAAATGATTTTTATGGTTGCAAAGTTGTGATATTGTGATTTGTAGTAAGAAATATATGTTTGGTCTTTGTCCCTGATCCTGGCACAGAGCTCCTTAAAACCCTTGAGATTTCCTGAGTGATAAGAGCATAAAGGTGTCTTTTGTTATGTTAATGATGTTGCTTTCGGAAAGCACCTAAGGATGGGACCTGTTTGCCAGAGGAGCTAACCTGTGATTAGGGCTGGAACTTTTAGTTCAACCCCCTGGCCTCTAGGGAGGGGAGAGGGGCTGGAGGTTGAATCAGTCATAGCCAATGATTTAATCAACCCAGTGTATGTAATGAAGGCTCCATAAACCCCAAAAGGACAGGGTTTGGAGGTTCCAGACTGGTGGAGATTTGGGAAGACTGGTGTGCCTGGAGAGGGCATAGAAGCTCCATGCCCTTTCCCCATACTTTGCCCTGTGTGTCTATTCCATCTGGCTGTTCCTGAGTTATATCCTTTTATAATAAATTGATGGATCTTGTAAGTAAAATGTTCCTCTGAGTTCTGTGAGTCATTCTAGCAAGTTAATTGAATTTGAAGGTCATTGGAGCCTCCAATCTACTGTTGGTTGGTCAGAAGCACAGGTGATAACCCGGGCTTGTGATTGGTGTCTAAAGTTGGGGGTGTCAGGGGGACAGTCTTACAGGATGGAGCCCTTAACCTGTGGGATCTGATGCCATCTCCAGGTACTGTCAGTGTTCAGTTGATTTGTAGGACACCTAGCTGGTGTTGAAGAATTTCTTGTTGGTGTGGGGACCCCCACTCCACATACACACCTACGTGGTGGAATTGTTCACCAGAACCTGTTAAAGTCAAATCTGTAAAACAAGGTAAATGTAGAGAAGTCTAGCTTCTGTCCCAATCTTCTTCAACCTATTCTTTCCTACCTCCAATGGGTATCTTGTTTTTTTGGTTTATCCTTCAACTTAATTTAATAAAAGTAAATATGTGACTGTGTTCTTATTCTTTCCTTTCTTAGACAAACAGCAGCATCCTGCACACATTTTCTCCCTCTTGCCTTTTTTTTTTTTTTGCCTAACCACGTATCATGGAGATCACTCCATGGCTGTATATAGTGCCTTTTCCCATTTCTTTTTATGACTTTATAATATCCTATTATGTGCATGTACCATTGGTAGACATTTTTGTCTCCAATCTTTGCTATTATGAGTAGCGTTTCAAAGAAAGACCATATATCTTTCTGCATAGAGTACAAGCAGTGGTATTGATGGGTCACAGTGTAAATCCATGTCATTTTTGCTAGATATTGCCCACTTCTTTTCTGTATTAGTTAGGTTCTACAATAGACTGAATGTTTGTGTCCTTCCAAAATTTATATGTTGAAATCCTGACTCCCCTAATGTGATGATATTTGAAAGTGGACCCTTTGGGAAATGATTAGATCATGAGGGTGGAGCCCTCATGAATGGGGTTAGTGCCCTTAGAAAAAGAGTCTAGAGAGCTAGGTCTCTTTCTGCCATGTGAACATACAGTGTTAGCAGTTGTAACTTCTTCTGCAACCCAGAAGAGGATTCTCACCAGGACCCGACCAGGCCAGCACCTTCATCTTGGACTTTACCTTTCAGAACCATGAGAAATAAATGTTTGCTGTTTTAGCCACCCAGTCTATGGTAACTTGTAATAGCAGCCCAAACTGACTAAGACAAGGTCACATTTGGAAACAGAGACCACACCAGTTATGTGAACCAAAAGAATTTAATATAAAGGCTTGTTCATTAGGCATAATGTTATTAATAGCTGAAGGTAAAAGGAGAGCTTTAAGGCATCAAAAGGCAGCAACTGTAAGCAGCTACTCCCCACCCTCAGCTGAGGAAACTTAGAGGAGAGGTCCTGTGGAGCTGTAACTTGGAACTCCGAGGAGATGGTACTGCTGGACTGGTGGGAGGTTCTGAGTCTGATACGGGGAGCCTTATGGGACTGGGACCCAGACCTTGTAGGAGGAGAGGGACAGCTGATTCTGATGTCTCTGTGGGAGACAGGGGTTTGCAAGTATGGGGAAAACTGACAACTGAATTTGGCTGCTGCTATGCAAAGGTACCTGCTGCTGCAGAGTGAAGGCACTGCAGGGCCGGCTCCTGGGAATGGCAAACAAACAGGAAGCCCCCAGGAAGCAGACAGGAAGAAGCAAGTCCCTTCGTCTTCCTGTAGCCTCTCAGGCTCCCACTGTCACATCCTAACTTAGAGCCACCTGACCAAGCAGAAAGGTGGTTGGAGAGTCCTGGCCCCAGGATCAAAAAGCAGAGTACAAAAGGTTAGATTTGGAGCTGAGAGGCAGCAATTTCATAATCTCCACAGGTGTGGTAGAACTGTTAAGCATTTCAATTACCCAGTGCCTTTTCACCACAGCCTTAGCAAAGGAATATTTCGTCAGACTTGCAGATTTTTGCCGTCAGATGGTTCTTTTAAACAACACGTAATTATCTGCCCTATAAACTGTTCTGAAGTAGAGAAAAAGATGGAAGATATAATAGTTCTTACTGCTTTTATGTTTATCATGTATAATGGCTTTAACAATGCTTGTAAAACACTACACAACTATACAGAAACACAGCTGACACAGACTAATGGACAACTCTATGACCAAGGATAAAATGATTGTGCAAGATGGCCTAAACCATCTGTTGGCAAAAGCGAACAGTGGAATCTTCTGTATTTCTATCCCTTGGAAATTTTAGTTTATCCTGCTCAGATTTAAGCCTAGAACAGCTTTTGTTAAAAATTAAGGCTTTTCGTTAAAAAACGTTTTTACTCCTTGCTTATTTTAAGATTACCTACATTAAAGGGACCATTTAGAAAATACCCCCGTAGTTTGTTTTCATTTCATGTATATTTTGACATTCATACATATTTTTATGAAGGCCAATTTCTCATCTACAATTTTTATACCTGTACTGATAAAATAATTGTTTCTTGACTTCTCCCTAGCTAGGCATCCCAGTCTTTTAAGTATATTGAGCATCAAAATAGGCCTCCTGCTGGGGAAAATCACTCAGAGATACATCCTCTTACATTCTAGACACATTCTTCATTAAGTTTTGAAATCTTTGATTGAAATCTGTAAAGGTTAAATCATCATATAAATAGCAGCGCTATTAACAATCACAAAATTAATGAGAATAATAATGAGCTCAAGCATGTAAAATGCCAGAGTTAGCATAAACATTGTAATGCCTCTGTGTGTGACATTTTTGTTTTGCCATAGGGAAAAGTTCTGAGAGCTTGTTCCCTAAGTGGTGCCAATACATTATTACTGCAAATAAACTGCTCATTATCTAAGTTGTTTTTGCAACTTTTGGAGAAAGCAAAATGCGGTATTCATGAAGGAGACATTTATGTCTGTGCAGTGAAATAAAAAAAGTGGTTTTAAATAGAGGTGAAATTAAGAACAGTTCTGTACATCACTTTCATTATCATTGTAAAAGTAAAACACGTACACTGCAGAAAACTTTGAAAATATACCCACGTGCACATGCACACACACACACACACACACATACACACTCCATTAAAAACTGCCCATAATCCTACCACCCATGAATGACTTATCACTGGCAGTATGTTTAGTTCTATTGGTCTCTGTCTTATCTCGATAGTGGGGAACACACAACAGGTAGTTTTGTATGTTGCATTTTTGTCAAAACATAACATCAAAAACTTTTCTCAGGCCATTGAAAGTTAATTGAAACCATGATTTTTGTATTGCTGCATAATATTACATCACACAAATAGATTGTATTTCATTGGGTTGGCCAAAAAGTTAGTTCATGTTTTTCCATTAAGATGTTACAGCAAACCCCGGATGAACTTTTTGGCCAACCCAATATTTAACCATTGACCATTCTACATTTTTAGCTATGTAAAAATTTCCTTATTTTTCCATTATAAAGATGAACATTTTTATGTGTAAAATTCTGACCACATTGATAATTATTTCCTTTGCACAAATTCCTAGAAGAAGAGGGTCTTCCCTGGCGGTCCACTGGTTAAGACACCGTGCTTTCTACTTCAGGGAGCACAGGTTCGATTCCTTGTCAGGGAACTAAGATCCTGCATGTCACACAGCATGGCCAAAAAATAGGAAAAAAAATTCCTAGAAGAAGAATTGCTGGGTCAAAGGGTTTGTACATACTTAAAACTTTAAAATTATGTTTATAAATTATCCTCCAGAAAACTTGTAATAGTTTAAATTTCCACCTTCTGAGGCAGAATAACTGTCTTTTGAGATCCTTCATAATGCTGGATATTAATTTTTTTAATTTGATGGGAGAAATTGATAATTTGTACTTGTTAAAAATTTCTATTTCTTGAATATTAATTTATAAATAAAATTATAAGATCAAAATATTCCTGATTTAGCTTTGATCAAAATTATAGTTGAAACCAGAGGCCACACATTTCAGTAGCAGGAATCTTGAGAAGAAAAATAATTGTTGACAAGGATGGTTTGAAGAAGTAAAGCACTGAGATAGTCATTTTATGCTATTAAGGAGATGAGGGCAAAAGCTGAAAACTTGATGTTTTAAAAGTGTAATATTAACCAGAACCACACTGTTTTGGTTACTATAGCTTTATAATATAGTTTGAAACCAGGATGTATAATACTTTCAGCATTGTTATTTTCAAGATTGCTTTGGCTATTTGGAATCTTTTGTGGTTCCATATGATTTTTTTTTTTTTTTTTTTTTTTGCGGTACGTGTGCCTCTCACTGTTGTGGCCTCTCCCATTGCGGAGCACAGGCTCCGGACGCACAGGCTCAGTGGCCATGGCTCACGGGCCTAGCCTCTCTGCGGCATGTGGGATCTTCCTGGACCGGGGCACGAACCCGTGTCCCCCGCATGGGCAGGCGGACTCTCAACCACTGCACCACCAGGGAAGCCCTCCATATGAATTTTAGGATTGCTTTTTCCATTTCTGTGAAAAATGCCATTGGAATTTTGGTAGGGGTTGCACTGAATCTCTAGATTGCTTTTAGTAGTATGGACATTTTAACAATGTTAATTCTTCCAGTTCATAAACATGGGATATCTTTCCATTTATTTGTGTCTTCTTCAATTTCTTTCATTAATGTCATATAGTTTTATTGGTTAACCGAGTAGATCTTAAGTGTTTCACCACACACAAAAAAGGGCAACAATGTGAGGTGTTGGATGTGCTCATTAGCTTGCTTGTGGTAATAATTTCTCAATATACATATATCAAATTATCACATTGTATACCTTAAATATATACAATTTTTATTTGTTAATTACACCTCAGTACAGCTGGAAAAAAATGGTTTAGCCCTTTGGGAAAAAGAAGTATAAATATTAATTAGGTTGGAGAATAATGTTCTAGTCAAATTTTATATATATATATATATATATATATATATATATATGTATAAATATATTTTTGTCATCATGAATTTGGATCTGGCTAGTTCATCAGCAAGATGTTCTCCAGTGACACACTGATCTTTAACTTTGAGACTATTTTAAAAAACTATTTTGGAGTAGAAAATTTTATTTATTTAACACAGGTTATAGACATTTTTGTTTGTTTGTTTGCGGTGCGCAGGCCTCTGTTGTGGCCTCTCCCATTGCGGAGCACAGGCTCTGGACACACAGGCTCAGCGGCCATGGCTCACGGGCCTAGCTGCTCCGCGGCATGTGGGATCTTCCCAGACTGAGGCACGAACCCGTGTACCCTGCATCGGCAGGCGGACTCGCAACCACTGAGCCACCAGGGAAGCCCAGGTTATAGACATTTATATTTGGATTTCATACTATTTCACTAACTGATTATGGCTTTATTGACCTTGTTGTAATTAAACAAAAATATAAAAGATTCTTTTGGAAATACATGGGCTATATTGTAGAAATATATGGTATTTAAAGCAGAAACATTTAAAAACCAAACACAATTAAAAAATTACAATAGCAAGTATTGATGAGGATGTGGAGAAACTGGAACCTTCATACATTACTGGTGAGAATGTAAAATAGTGCAGCCACTTTGAAAACAGTCTGGACATTTTTCAAAGACACACTTACCATATGTCCCAGCAATTCTGCTTCTAGGTATAAACCCAAGAGATATGAAAACATATGTCCATATAAAAATTTATACATGAATGTTTATGGAAGCATTATTTCTGATGGCCAAAAGTAGAAACAACCCAAACGTCTGTCAACTAAAGAATGTATAAACAAAAAGTGGTATATTCATATAATGGAATATTATTTGGCAGTAAAAAGGAATGAAGTATTGATACATGCTACACCACGGATGAATGTTAAAAACATCATGCTAAATGAAAGAAGTCAGTCATAGAAGACCACATATTGTATGATTCCATTTGTATGAAATGTCCAGAACAGGCAAATCCTCAACAAAATATTAGCCAATCAAGTTTACCAACTAACTAAATAGGATAGTATATCATGAGAAAAAGATTTATCTCAGGAAAGCAGGAGTAGTTCAACATTCAAAAATTAACCACTGTAATTCACTGTATCAACAGACTAAGATAAACTATAACTACCTCAATAGATGGAGAAAAATCATCTGACAAAATTCAGCATCCATTCATAATAAAAACTTCAGCAAACTAGGAATAGAAGGGAACTTCCTCAACCTGATAAAGGGCATCTATGAAAAACTTACAGCTAATGTCATACTTAATGACAAAAGACTGACTGCTTTCTCTGTAAGATCAGAAACAAGGCAAGGATGTCTACTGTTATCACTTCTATTTGATTTTGTTCCATATACAAGCCAGTGAAATAAGCCAGGAAAAAGGAAAAAAGGTATACAATCTGGGAAGAAAGAGCTGTATTCTATTCGTATGTGACATGAATGACTATGAGGAAAATCCCAAAGAATTTACAAAAAGATTACTAAAACTAATATTAAGTTTAGCAGGATTTTAGGGTACAAGGTCAATATATAAAATTCAATTGTATTTTTATAAATTAGCAATAAACAGTTGGAAATTAAAATTAAAGACCAGTACTATTTATAATAATATGAAAATTATACAATACTTAGGTATAAATCTCAAAAAATATGTGAGGGATCTGTATGTGGAACTACAAAACACTGATGAATGAAATCAAAGAAAAGCTAAGTAAATAGAGAGCCATACAGTGTTCATGGATTTCAAGCCTTAATATTGTTGGGATATCAGTTCTTTCCAAGTTCAACTGTAGATTCAATGCAATACCAATCAAATCCAGCAGGATTTTTTTGGTAGAAGTTGATAAGCTAATTCTAAAATTTCCTATGATGGAAAGACAAATGACATAGAATATCCATAACAATTCTGAAAAAAAAGAATCAAGCTGAAGCATTCACTGTACCTGATTTCAAGATTTATTGTAAAACTATTTTAATTAAGATAGTGTAGTATTGGCAAAAGAATAGACACATAGTTCAATGCAGGAGAATAGAGAGTCTGAAAATAGATATGCATACACATATATATCTTTTTCAAAGAAAATTGATTATCAACAAAGATGCAAATGTAAGTCAATGGAAAAAAAGGCAGGAACAATTATATATCCATATGTAAGAAAATCAGTTTCAAAACATACCTCATGTTATATTCAAGAATTACTCAAAATAGAGCATATTCTTTTTTTTTTTTTTTACCAAAATGTTATCTTTACAGTTTATAGAATACACACACACACGTTTTAACTAGTTCTCTCCACATGGTGGAATTTAAGGTGACTTTCAAGTCTCTATTTGTTTTTATTTTAATTTTTGAATTTTATTTATTTTTTTTATACAGCAGGTTCTTATTAGTCATCAATTTTATACACATCAGTGTATACATGTCAATCCCAATCGCCCAATTCAGCACACCACCATCCCCACCCCCGCATGGATTTCCCCCCTTGGTGTCCATATGTTTGTTCTCTACATCTGCCCTGCAAACCGGTTCATCTGTACCATTTTCTTAGGTTCCACATACATGCATTAATACACGATATTTGTTTTTCTCTTTCTGACTTACTTCACTCTGTATGACAGTCTCTAGATCCATCCACGTCTCAACAAATGACTCAATTTCGTTCCTTTTTATGGCTGAGTAATATTCCCTTCTATATATGTACCACATCTTCTTTATCCATTTGTCTGTCAATGGGCATTTAGGTTGCTTCCATGACCTGGCTATTGTAAATAGTGCTTCAATGAACATTGGGGTGCATGTGTCTTTTTGAATTATGGTTTTCTCTGGGTATATGCCCAGTAGTGGGATTGCTGAATCATATGGTAATTCTATTTTTAGTTTTCTAAGGAACCTCCATACTGTTCTCCATAGTGGCTGTATCAGTCTACATTCCCACCAACACTGCAAGAGGGTTCCCTTTTCTCCACACTCTCTCTAGCATTTGTTGTTTGTAGATTTTCTGATGATGCCCATTCTAACTGGTGTGAGGTGATACCTCATTGGAGTTTTGATTTGCATTTCTCTAATAATTAGTGATGTTGAGCAGCTTTTCGTGTGCTTCTTGGCCATCTGTATGTCTTCTTTGGAGAAATGTCTATTTAGGTCTTCTGCCCATTTTTGGATTGGGTTGTTTGTTTCTTTAATATTGAGCTGCATGAGTTGTTTATATATTTTGGAGATTAATCCTTTGTCTGTTGATTCGTTTGCAAATATTTTCTCCCATTCTGAGGGTTGTCTTTTCTTCTTGTTTATGGTTTCCTTTGCTGTGCAAAAGCTTTGAAGTTTCATTAGGTCCCATTTGTTTATTTTTGTTTTTATTTCCATTACTCTAGGATGTGGATCAAAAGAGATCTTGCTGTGATTTATGTAAAAGAGTGTTCTTCCTGTGTTTTCCTCTAAGAGTTTTATAGTGCCTGGTCTTACATTTAGGTCTCGAATCAATTTTGAGTTTATCTTTGTGTGTGGTGTTAGGGAGTGTTCTAATTTCATTCGTTTACATGTAGCTGTCCAGTTTTCCCAGCACCACTTATTGAAGAGACTGTCTTTTCTCCATTGTATATCCTTGCCTCTGTTGTCATAGATTAGTTGACCATAGGTGTGTGGGTTTATCTCTGAGCTTTCTATCCTGTTCCATTGATCTATATTTCTGTTTCTGTGCCAGTACCATATTGTCTTGATTACTGTAGCTTTGTAGTATAGTCTGAAGTCAGGCAATATGATTCCTCCAGCTCCATTTTTTTCCCTCAAGGCTGCTTTGGCTATTCGGGGTCTTTTGTGTCTCCATACAAATTTTAAGATTTTTTGTTCTAGTTCCGTAAAAAATGCCATTGGTAATTTGATAAGGATTGCATTGAATCTGTAGATTGCTTTGGGTAGTATAGTCATTTTCACAATATTGATTCTTCCAATCCAAGAACATGGTATCTCTCTCCATCTGTTGGTATCATCTTTAATTTCTTTGATCAGTGTCTTATAGTTTTCTGCATACAGGTCTTTTGTCTCCCTAGGTAAGTTTATTCCTAGGTATTTTATTCTTTTTGTTGCAATGGTAAATGGGAGTGTTGCCTTAATTTCTCTTTCAGATTTTTCATCATTAGTGTATAAGAATGCAAGAGATTTCTGTGCATTAGTTTTGTATCCTGCAACTTTACCAAATTCGTTGATTAGCTCTAGTAGTTTTCTGGTGGAATCTTTAGGATTCTCTATGTATAGTATCATGTCATCTGCAAACAGTGACAGTTTTACTTCTTCTTTTCCAATTTGTATTTGTTTTATTTCTTTTTCTTCTCTGATTGCTGTGGCTAGGACTTCCAAAACTATGTTGACTAATAGTGGCGTGAGTGGACATCCTTGTCTTGTTCCTGATCTTAGAGGAAATGCTTTCAGTTTTTTACCATTGAGAATGATGTTTGCTGTGGGTTTGTTGTATATGGCCTTTATTATGTTGAGGTAGGTTCCCTCTATGCCCACTTTCTGGAGAGTTTTTATCAAAATGGGTGTTGAATTTTCTCAAAAGTTTCTGTATCTATTGAGATGATCATCTGGTTTTTATTCTTCAATTTGTTAATATGGTGTATCACACTGATTGATTTTTGTATATTGAAGAATCCTTGCATCCCTAGGATAAATCCCACTTGATCATGGTGTATGATCCTTTTAATGTGTTGTTGGATTCTGTTTGCTAGTATTTTGTTGAGGATTTTTGCATCTATATTCATCAGTGATATTGGTCTGTAATTTTCTTTTTTTGTAGTATCTTTGATCTTTGTCTGGTTTTGGAATCAGGGTGATGGTGGCCTCATAGAATGAGTTTGGGAATGTTCTTTCCTCTGCAGTTTTTTGGAAGTGTTTGAGAAGGATAGGTGTTAGCTCTTCTCTAAATGTTTGATAGAATTCACCTGTGAAGCCATCTGGTCCTGCACTTTTGTTTGTTGGAAGATTTTTAATCCCAGTTTCAGTTTCATTACTTGTGATTGGTCTGTTCATATTTTCTGTTTCTTCCTGGTTCAGTCTTGGAAGGTTATACCTTTCTAAGAATTTGTCCATTTCTTCCAGGTTGTCCATTTTATTGGCATAGAGTTGGTTGTAGTAGTCTGTTAGGATGCTTTGTATTTCTGCAGTGTCTGTTGTAACTTCTCCTTTTTCTTTTCTAATTTTATTGATTTGAGTCCTCTCCCTCTTTTTCTTGATGAGTCTGGCTAATGGTTTATCAGTTCTGTTGATCTTCTCAAGGAACCAGCTTTTAGTTTTATTGATCTTTCCTATTGTTTTCTTTGTTTCTATTTCATTTATTTCTGGTCTGATCTTTATGGTTTCTTTCCTTCTGCTAACTTTGTGTTTTGTTCGTTCTTCTTTCTCTAGTTCCTTTAGGTATAAGGTTAGATTGTTTATTTGAGATTTTTCTTGTTTCTTGAGGTAGGTTTGTATAGTTATAACTTCCCTCTTAGAACTGCTTTTGCTGCATCTCATAAGTTTTGGATCGTCGTGTTTTCATTGTCATTTGTCTCTAGGTATTTTTTGATTTCCCCTTTGACTTCTTCAGTGATCTCTTGGTTATTTAGCAATGTATTGTTTATCCTCCATGTGTTTGTGTTTTTTACATTTTCTTCCCTGTAATTCATTTCTAATCTCATAGTGTTGTGGTCAGAAAAGATGCTTGATATGATTTCAATTTCCTTAAATTTACTGAGGCTTGATTTGTGACCCAAGATGTGATCTATCCTGCAGCATGTTCCGTGTGCACTTGAGAAGAAAGTGTAATCTGCTGTTTTGGATGGAATGTCCTATAAATATCACTTAAATCTATCTGGTCTATTGTGTCATTTAAAGCTTCTGTTTCCTTATTTATTTTCATTTTGGATGATCTGTCCATTGGTGTAAGTGAGGTGTTAACGTCCCCCACTATTGTTGTGTCACTGTCGATTTCCTCTTTTGTAGCTGTTAGCAGTTGCCTTATGTATTGAGGTGCTCCTCTGTTGAGTGCATATATATTTATAATTGTTATATCTTCTTGGATTGATCCCTTGATCATTATGTAGTGTCCTTCCTTGTCTCTTGTAACATTCTTTATTTTAAAGTCTATTTTATCTGATATGAGTATAGCTACTCCAGCTTTCTTTTGATTTCCATTTGCATGGAATATCTTTTTCCACCCCCCTCACTTTCAGTCTGTATGTGTCCCTAGGTCTGAAGTGGGTCTCTTGTAGACAGCATATATATGGATCTTGTTTTTGTATCCATTCAGCAAGCCTGTGTCTTTTGGTTGGAGCATTTAATCCATTCACCTTGAAGGTAATTATCGATATGTATGTTCCTATGACCATTTTCTTAATTATTTTGGGTTTGTTTTTGTAGGTCCTTTTCTTCTCTTGTGTTTCCCACTTAGAGAAGTTCCTTTAGCATTTGTTGTAGAGCTGGTTTGGTGTTGCTGAATTCTCTTAGCTTTTGCTTGTCTGTAAAGCTTTTGATTTCTTCTTCGAATCTGAATGAGATCCTTGCCAGGTAGAGTAATCTTGGTTGTAGGTTCTTCCCTTTCATCACTTTAAGTATATCATGCCACTCCCTTCTGGCTTGTAGAGCTTCTGCTGAGAAATCAGCTGTTAACCTTATGGGCGTTCCCTTGTATGTTATTTGTCATTTTTCCCTCGTTGCTTTCATTAATTTTTCTTTGTCTTTAATTTTTGCCAGTTTGATTACTATGTGTCTTGGTGTGTTTCTCCTTGAGTTTATCCTGTATGGGACTCGCTGCACTTCCTGGACTTGGGTGGCTATTTCCTTTCCCATGTTAGGGAAGTTTTCGAGTATAATCTCTTCAAATATTTTCTCTGGTCCTTTCTCTCTCTCTTCTCCTTCTGGGACCCCTATAATGCGAATGTTGTTGCATTTAATGTTGTCCCAGAGGTCTCTTAGGCTGTCTTCATTTCTTTTCTTTCTTTTTTTTTATTATGTTCCACAGCAGTGAATTCCACCATTCTGTCTTCCAGGTCACTTATCCGTTCTTCTGCCTCAGTTATTCTTCTGTTGATTCCTTCTAGTGTAGTTTTCATTTCAGTTATTGTATTGTTCATCTCTGTTTGTTCTTTAATTCGTCTACGTCTTTGTTAAACATTTCTTGCATCTTCTTGATCTTTGCCTCCATTCTTTTTCCGAGATTCTGGATCATCTTCACTATCATTATTCTGAATTCTTTTTCTGGAAGGTTGCCTATCTCCACTTCATTTAGTTGCTTTTCTGAGGTTTTATCTTGTTCCTTCATCTGGTACATAGCCTCTGTCTTTCCATCTTGTCTGTCTTTCTGTGAATGTGGTTTTTGTTCCACAGGCTGCAGGATTGTAGTTCTTCTTGCTTCTGCTGTCTGCCCTTGAGCATATTCTTAAATCTAAAATCTAAAACTATAAAAGTTCTAGACGAGGGCTTCCAGGTGGTGCAGTGGTTAAGAATCTGCCTGCCAATGCAGGAGACACGGGTTCAAGCCCTGGTCTGGGAAGATCCCACATGCCGCAGAGCAACTAAGCCTGTGCGCCACAACTAAGCCTGCACTCTAGAGCCTGTTAGCCACAACTACTGAGCTCCCATGCCACAACTACTGAAGCCTGCATGCCTAGAGCCAGCGCTCCCAGCAAGAGAAACCACTGAATGAGAAGCCTGTACACCGCAATGAAGAGTAGCCCCCACTCACTGCAACTGGAGGAAGCCTGCATGCAGCAACGAAGACCCAACACAGCCAAAAATAAAAAATAGAAATAAATAAATATAAATTTTAAAAAATGTCATTGCCATACCTAAGATCATCTAGACTTTCTCCTACATTATCTTCTAGTTTTCTAGTTCTGATTTTGCATTTAGGTCTGTGTTCCATTTTGAGTTAAGTTTTCTGAAGGGTGTAAAGTCTGTGTTTCCATTTTTTTTTTTTTTTTTTTTTTGCATGTGGATGTTTAGCTGTTTCAGCACCATTTGTTGAAAAGACTGTCTTTGCTCCATTGTATTGCCTTTGCTCCTTTGTCAGAGATCAGTTGACTATATTTATATGCGTCTATTTCTGGGCTCTCTATTCTGTTCCATTGATCTATTTGACTATTCTTTCACTAATATCATGGTCTTGATTACTGTAGTTTCATAGTAAGTCTTGAAGTCAGGCATTCAGGTAGTCTGTCCTTTAATATTGAGTTGGCTATTTTGAGTCTTTTACCTATCTATATAAACTTTAAAATCAGCTTGTTGATATCCATAAAATAACTTGCTGAGATTTTGATTGGGATTGTGTTGATTCTATAGATCAATTTGGGAAGAATTGACATCTTGACAATATTGAATCTTACTATTCATGAACATGAAATATCTCTCCATTTTATTCAGTTTTTCTTTGATTTCTCTCATCATTGTACATATTTTGTTAAATTTATACCTAGACATTTCATTTTTAGGGGGTGTTAATATCAGTGGTAATGTGTTTTTAATTTCAGATTCCACGTGTTCATTGCTGGTATGTAGGAAAGTGATTGACTTTCATATTTTATTTTTGTATCCTGCAACCTTGCTATAATATCTTATTAGTTTCAGGAGTTTTTTTGTTGATTCTTTTGAATTTTTGACATAGACATTCCTATCATCTGTAAACAAAGTTTTACTTCCTCCTTCACAATCTGTATACCTTTTATTTACTTCTCTTGTCTTATTGAATTAGTTAAAGCTTCCAGTTAGGAATTGGGGAGTAACATATACACACTACATATATATAAAATAGACAAACAACAAGGACCTACTGTATAGCACAGGGAACTATAATCGGTATTTTGTAATAACCTATATGGGAAAAGAATTTGAAAAACAGCATATATATATATATATATAAATATATCTGAATCAGTTTGTGGTACACCTGAAACTAACACAGCATTGTAAATCATCTATACTTCAATTAAAAAAAAACTTCCAATAAGATGTTAAAAGCAGTGGTGAGAGGGGACATTCTTACCTGTTCCTAATCTTAGGGGGAAGGCTTTGAGTTTTTTGTTATTAAGTTTGATGTTAACAATAGGTTTTTCTGTAGATGTTCTTTATCAAATTGAGGAAGTTCCCCTCTATTCCTAATTTGCTGAGAGGTTTTTTTTTTTTTTATCATAAATCGGTGTTGGATTTTGTGAAATGCTTTGTCTCCATCTATTGATATGATCATGTGATTTTTATTCTTTAGCCTTCTTTAGCCTTCTTTAGCTGATGTGATGGATCATATTAAATGATTTTCAAATGTTGAACCAGTTTTGTGCATACCTGGGATAAATCCCTTTTGGTTGTGGTGTACTACATTAAAAATTTTTTTTTAATTTTTAAAAATTTTTTTACTTATAAAAATGTATTTATTTTTTAAATATTTATTTATTTATTTGGCTGCATCAGGTCTTAGTTGCAGCATGCAGGATCTTTGTTGCAGCATGTGGGATCTTTCGTTGCAGCACACAGGCTTCTCTCTAGTTGTGGCATGCAGGCTTAGTAGTTGCGGTGCGCCGGATCTTAGTTGTGGCTTGTGGGCTTCTTAGTTGAGGCATGTGGACTCTTAGTTGCAGCATGCATGATCTAGTTCCCCGATCAGGGATCAAACCCAGGCCCCCTGCATTGGGAGCATGGAGTCTTGCCCACTGGACCAACAGGAAGTCCCTACCACATTTTTTTTACACATTGTCAGGTTTGATTTGCTAATATTTTGTCAAGGATTTTTTCATCTATGTTCATCAGAGATATTGATCTGTGGTTTTCTCGAATGTCTTTGTCTAGTTTTGGTGTTAGGGTAATGCTGTCTTCGTAGAATGAGTTCGGATGTATTTCCTCTGCTTTTATCTTCTGAAAGAGACTGTGGACAACTGGTAATATTTCTTCCTTAAATGTTTAGTAAAATTCACCAGTGAACCCATCTGAGCTTAATGCTTTCTGTTTTGGAGGGTTATTTTATTTTATTTTTTTTAATGTTTGCTTTTTTTATTAATTAATTAATTTATTTTTGCTGTGTTGGTTCTTCGTTTCTGTGCGAGGGCTTTCTCCAATTGTGGCAAGTGGGGGCCACTCTTCATCGCGGTGCGCGGGCCTCTCACTATCGCGGCCTCTTTTGTTGCGCAGTACAGGCTCCAGAAGCGCAGGCTCAGTAGTTGTGGCTCACGGGCCCAGTTGCTCCGCGGCATGTGGGATCCTCCCAGACCAGGGCTCGAACCCGTGTCCCCTGCATTAGCAGGCAGACTCTCAACCACTGCGCCACCAGGGAAGCCCCTGGAGGGTTATTAATTACTGATTTACTTTCCTTAATAGCTATAAGCCTCTTCAGACTTTCCTCTTCTTTTTGTGTGAGTTTTGGCATATTGTGTCATTCAAGGAATTGGTTGATGTCATCTAGGTTATCAAATTTGTGGGCATAGAGGTTCATAGTATTCCTTTATTATGATTTCTATGTCCATGAGATCTATAGTCATGTTCCCCCTTCCATTTCTAATATTAGTAATTTGTGTCTTCTCGCTTTTTTGCTTAGTTACCCTGGCTAGAGGCTTATCAATTTTACTGATTTTTTTTTCAAAGAGCTAACTTTGCTTTTTGTTGATTTTCTCTATTGATTTCCTGTTTTCAATTTCACTGATTTCTGTTCTAATTCTAATTTTTTCTTCTGTTCACATTTGCTTCTTTCTGTCTGAAACTTCATAGTTTTCATTAAGGCTCTTATTTCTTGCTGTTTATGAACCTCCCTGATTTTAGGTCCTCTTAACGTTGTTTCTTCAGGTCAGAGATTCATTTTGTGAAGGATTGAGAGGTCAAGGGACTTGTGGGAAAAATCTAACAAAGGCTTTTCTTCTTCCTACAACAACTGCAACTGTTACTAAAATCTACCATTTATTGAGTATTTACTAAGTGCTAGGTATTTAAAAAGATATCTTATTTAATCTTCAAAACAGTCCTACAAGGTAATTAGTGTTATTTTCATGTATACATGAGGAAAGAAGGTTCCAGAGGTAAAATAACTTACTCAAGGCTGCACACTTTGCATAAGTGGAAGAATTGGATTTTAAACTCAGATCTGTAGAATAATAATATAAGAGCTGTACATATAAATAAGTTCACTGCAGATATATAGTCATATAGATGTTGCAACATCACAGGGGTTTTGAAAACACGTTATGCTTTAAAAAATTTTAAGGGAAAACTTTTGTTTACGAGAAAGTGGCATTGCTTTGTCAGATGAAGGGAATGACTTATTCAAAGGTAGAGATTTGTTGGTGGGTGAAATGGTAAGACTGGTTCTGTCTCAATTTTTAGTATTAGTTTATGATACATGCTTACAAAATTGATTGGCCCTTTTGGATGCCTATGTGTTTTGTCACTTATAAGGTGTAACAAATGAGGATTGAAATGTTGTCATGTCCAGATTTCACTCAGCCTTTAAATGTGATTTAAAAATAATTGTCGGGCTTCCCTTGTGGCTCAGTGGTTAAGAATCCCCCTGCCAATGCAGGGGACATGGATTCGAGCTCTGGTCTGGGAAGATCCCACATGGCGCAGAGCAACTAAGCCCACAAGCCACAACTACTGAAGCCCACGAGCCACAACTACTGAAGCCCGCGTGCCTAGAGCCCATGCTCCAAAACAAGAGAAGCCACTGCAATGAGGAGCCTGCGCACCGCAACGAAGAGTACTTCCTGCTTGCCACAACTAGGGAAATCCCGCACACAGCAACGAAGACCCAACCCAGCCAAAAATAATAAATAACTGAAACAAATAAATTTATTTAAAAAAATAAATATAAAAATAATTGTCACATCCTATGTTGGTTTAGACTAAGTCTATGCATAATACTTCTTCATCTTATTTTGGAAAATTTGGCTTGACTTCCTTTAGGAGGTGGGGATTGTGATCCAGCAAGCCTCTCAGCCCAGCGTTAGTGCCATGAATTTAATTTCTATAGGTTTATTAGCTCCTAAAAGCAAAAAGCTTAAAGCAGGGGAGATGTATTTAATTACTGACAGTGGAGACTTCTTGAGATTCTTAGTGGGGGAAAACTTTCCATAACATAACAAGGGAACATCTGATTTCAAGGTATTGTTTGCAATATTAAGTTGTGCCAGTAGATGGAGAAGTTGTTCCATACAAAACAGAATGCTTGGTTTCTCCATGAAGACTAAAGAAATCCAGGTTTCTGGCAAGTGGAAAATGGATTTCCTTAATAAAAATGTGAAACAGGAAAAGTGGGTTACTTATAAATATTAATAATAAATAACTTTATCAGGGGACAGGAATTTCACTAATTTCAGTTATATCTACATGAAACCCTTAGTACCTGCACTGTTTTTACAATTTGGCTGTAGCACTTTTAGATCTGTACATATGAATATGTGTATGTCTATGTTTATTTTGTATAAAATGCTCTCGTACATAAAGGATTTTTAGCAGTGTACAAAATTTTATAGGATAAAAAAGATAAAACATAACTAGGACTTCCTTGGTGATGCAGTGGATAAGAATCCGCCTGCCAATGCAGGGGACACAGGTTCGAGCCCTGGTCCGGGAAGATCCCACATGCTGCGGAGCAGTTAAGCCCGTACACCGTAACTACTGAGCCTGTGCGCTAGAGCCCACGAGCCACAGCTACTGAGGCCGCATGCTCAACTACTGAAGCCCGCACACCTAGAGCCCGTGCTCCGCAACAAGAGAAGCCACTGCAGTGAGAAGCCTGTGCACCGCAATGAAGAGTAGCCCCTGCTCGCTGCAACTAGAGAAAGCCCGCACGCAGCAACTAAGACCCAATGCAGCCAAAAATAAAATAAATAAATAAATTTTAAAAAAGAAAAATCATAACTAAATGTTAAACTGGAGCAAGAAAGAATGGAATGTAGTTAGGGTAATAGCATGTCTTGACTTGATTCACAAATCTGACCTGGAGCTTCCTAGCAGCTAATGCTAGTAGGAAAACAGGATCGGTTGCATAATCTAGTGTCTATAACATAAAAACGTGCCAAGTGCTAGGAGAGCTATAATAATTCTTAGGTATAATGTATTAAGATCAGGAATTATGTCACTTGGGGATTCATGAAGAGGATACTATGTAATGTAATAGATACTATTCTTACCTTATGCACAGTGATACTCTTCACATGTGTCAGCTGGTGGGTAGCAACACAATGCTGTTCTGTTAAAGGAGTTGGAGGTGGAGGACGGACGGTAAGCACCATGTACCCCCAAGCATTCCTTGTTGTGTAGCTTTCTGATTTAGTTTAACTGAAGGATACAATTTCGAATCCACAAATCCTTCATAAATATTATTTCTCTAGCTGAGGGGTTTGATAAGGCTGGAGGGTTGCTATGAAGACTAAATAACATGTTGCATGCAGAACACTTAGCTCTGAGTCTGGAGGGAGGGAGGCCTCGCTAAAAGCTATCCACTACCAGCCTGGATCGTGCACAACCCTCAGCCAAAGGGCACACAGTACTTGCTGTGGCTGACTCGTGTGGTTACCTGTGTGGCCTGTTAAACGCAGCGGTGTAGTTTTCAAAAGTCGTTTGAACTGGGATAGCTTTGGCATCCCTTTCCGGAAGGATTCCCTCCAGCCTCATATTCGCTCATTCATCCCGGTTCCAAACCTCTTGTACGAGGCTCCTGGGTCCTATTCATGTTTCTAGACTCTCTCTTGACACCTTCTCTAGCTCGATCCTTCTCTTGCTCTGTTCGTGATGTTCCAAAGACATTGCTGCTCTAGATCCTGAAACCCACGCCAGACTCCCACTGTCCCAACCCTTCTAAAATACTGCTGCCCAGATCAGGTTTCCCTTTTTCTAGGAAGGAAGACTAGACCACAGCCTTTAGGTTTTATGGCTTCATTCTCGGTCAAGTTACCATAATTTGTGTGAGTCTGTGACATATTTATAAAATTCTCAGAGCAGCTTCTGGGGCTAGAAGCTGATTTGAGAAAAGTCCTTCAGCTCCATCCGGTCACCCCTTGGTTTATTCACATCCAGACCCTCTGCCTTCAAACATGGAATCATTGCAGCCTTAGGTTGGAAGTGACCAGAGGTCATTTAGTCCCTCTGCCCAATCACGCAAATGTCCCCCTACATCTAGTCTCCCTCAGTTCTCCATTGTATTGATTGCAAATTCTACTCAATAGAATGTTGCAATGATTTTGCATTCTATAGCTGGAGGATATGCTAAGGGTTTATTTTTGCTTACATTTCTGCATAGTTTGGGAGAATGTGCCCTGAATTCTGTTTTGTTTCCATTAACCTTTTTCTGAGCAATTACTGACCCTGAGTATTGGAATCCACAAATGGATTCTTTTAACAACTATCCTGTCAGGATGCAACCTCTGTGTGTTATGTGGCTTTTAGTCCACAAATGCTTCCTTTTAATGCATCGATTACCTTAAGAAGTATTTATTTGAGTGACTTTCCCTACATTAGGATTTCAGGAATATTTCTATCTCTGCTGTTTTAGGAAACCTCCAGTCAGAAAAATTTACAGTTCACTATTGTTATAGCTGGCAACAGCTAGTTAAAACCTTGCCTCTCACTCTTACCTGCTTGAGATCGTCCCAAATCAATGATTCTTTGAATCTCTCCACAGACTTTGTCTGAATCCTGTGCACTCAGTCTTTTTTTAAAAATTAATTTATTTAATTTATTTATTTTTGGCTGCGTTGGGTCTTCATTGCTGCGTGCGGGCTTTCTCCAGTTGCAGTGAGTGAGGGCTGCTCTTTGTTGTGGTGCACGGGCTTCTTATTGCGGTGGCTTCTCTTGTTGCGGAGCACAGGCTCTAGGCGCGTGGGCTTCAGTAGTTTTGGCTCGCGGGCTCAGTAGTTGTGGCTCGTGGGCTCTAGAGCACAGTCTCAGTAGTTGTGACGCACAGGCTTAGTTGCTCTGTAGCATGTAGGATCTTCGCAGACCAGGGCTTGAACCCATGTGCCCTGCATTGGCAGGCGGATTCTTAACCACTGCGCCACCAGGGAAGCCCTGTGCACTCAGTCTTAAGTAAGATATTTGTATCCTGACATATTTTTGCATGTTTCCATCATCCTTGAGAAAATCACACAAACTCTTTCTCAGCTCAGTGCAAAGCAGAAGTGCACCACTGTTATTTAGCCTCAAGTGAGAGGCTGTGTTGAGGGAAAGCAGCCACATGGTTTTGATCTTACAGTATCCAAATAGGAGCCTCTTTACTCTTCAGTGCAACACTGATGTTTGTGAAATAGGTCCCCAGTGTTGCCGTTGGAGGACAGGTCAGGATATACTTCTAGAAGGAAGATCCACAGCATGCAGTCTTGGATCGTTTATTATTTTCAGATGGTGCTGCCAACAACTTGGGACCCTACAGCAGCAAGCCTGTGGGGACTAGTCCCAGAGAGGCTGTCCAGTCCTCTGGGGAGATGTTTGGTGGTCAGGTCTCAGCAGATAAGTAGGTATTTGTCCTCCTGTTAGTGATATCTTTAATTTTCTTCTCTATTTTCTATTATGGTAAAAATTAAAAACACGCACAAAAAGACCCGTTATAAACAGCGCTTGGTTCCTATCAGTGAGTACGTTTTGAAAGCCTTGGAATCTTGGGTGTATATTTGTGTGTGTGTGTATGTGTGAGAGTGTGTGTGAGTGCATGTGAAAACTGGGGGGGTGGGCAGGCAGGGCACAGAGAAGAGACAGGAGGCGCTGGAGACACTGCGGTGGTAAAGGAGTAGAATTAAGTTGAAAAACAAGTGCTCCCTACAGTCTTGCTGGAGAGCCAGCCCGGAAGCAAAATGAATTGCATTTCAGACTCCCCGCTTCTCCCACCTCACCCTAAACTGCTTGCAAAGTTCTGACTCCTAAACCTGAGTTATTGGTGACAAGTGAAATTAGGCAGCCTGGTTTCTAGGTAGCAGGTTGGATTGCAGTGAAATGTCTCCAGAACACCTCAGCCTTTGTCAGAAAGCTAAGCAGAGCTGCCTCCAGATGTTAGCTGGAGGGTGCATTGTAATCTTTCTGCACTTATTACCTGTATTTGCATTTGTGAGCTATAACCGTTGTGAAGCCAAATGCCGACTGAGAGGCTCTAGGAAAGACCCTTGAGCATGTACAACATCACGCTGGTTTTGGTTGTATGAGGAACTAGTGGTAGCTGGAGATCACTGAGGAAGAGTGCAGACGAATGGAAAGTCGGGAATGTGTGCTTGTATGTGGCAGCAGCTAGTGGGTTCTTCTGGATGGGATAACTTCCTACCATCTCTTTATTACATGGAATGGGGATTTGTCAACTTTGGTGCTACTGGCTCCTTTATATGCCAGGAGCAGCCTTGAATGAGCATGCTAGATCATGGGCAATAGGAAGGGGACCTTCTCTACCAGAAAATGAAGCGGAGAGCTCATACGTTGGTGGAGGAGACCGGGGTGAGGTGAGGGAGAGGTGCAGTGAACAAAGGGAACAAGAGAAGGAAGGAGAACAAATCTTGTCTTGCAAAGACATAAACAGTAATGGAAATAGTGTGAAAGAGAAGAGAAATGGAAGAAAAATAATTCAAAACAGGAGATAAAAAGCAGGAGAGAACAAGATTCAACCCCTTGTTTAATAAGAGGTGGTACAAACAAGAGAAAATATGGTGCATGTGATTTCTGGTCCTGGCAAGCCTGAAGTAGAAGCTGTGAACTATGATTTCAAAATGGTACAGAGGGAACACTGCACAGAAAATGGGGCTCTGTGTCTTCATATTAGTATTAAAACTGAGTCCTGGTCCAACATGGGGAGAAACAGGGCAGGAAAGCATTGGTGTGGTCGTTGGGAACCCAAGGCACACCTGCTCTGCCCTGGCAGAGGTGGTCCTGGAAGACCTGCCTGGTGACCTGTTCTCTCAGGGCTTGTCTAGCTGGTGTGTAGAGAGATGAGGAGGTGCCTGAAGCTGTCTTCTTGCTCTTGGTATGAGGATGGTGTAAGGGGACGAGGAGGAACAGAGAAGAGACATCACAGCTTTATCTCTACATCTCTGTTTTCTCATTTATAAAAGGGTAAAATGTGAGAGTGTCTAACTCAGAGAGTCCTTGTGAAGAGTAAGGGAATGCTAAATTAATTAACCAAGGAGGCCGTTAGACCGTCCTGCACCTATGTAAGCAAACCAAAATCTAAGCCTGTAAGTGCCTCAAAACGCTAAGGGCAACCAATCACAAACAGCCAACTAAGCTTTAAACTGTAGCCAATCAACAGTTTTCTTAATTTGCTTCTGCACTTTCTCTATATAAGACTTTCCCCAAGCTCCTGTCAGTGGAGTGCTCCTAACCACTTTCAGGTTTAGCGCTGCTGGATTTGAATAGATTTTTGCTCAACTCTTAAAACGTTTACTATGCCTCAGTTTAACTTTTAATAAGAGATAATACAGCAAGGTTTCTGGCTCAATAATTGTTAGCTATTTTTAGTACCCATACATGTGGTCTTTAAAAAATGTACAAAATATTTATATAGCAGTTTTATAAGTAAAAATAATAGTTACAAAATAGTACTCACAACAAACATAGGCACACAAGCATGGAAGGGAGCAATTGTACTCAAATCTTAACAGTGCTTACTTTTGGAAAGTGGATTATTGCTAATTTATCTTTCTTCTCATGCTTGTTGGTATTTCTACAGTGAATATTAATTACTTTGTAATAAGAAACATTATTCTTTAAACAGCTGTAAGACTCAATCCCAACAAGGTCCATTATCAGTCCTTTTTCTCACACCTCCTCAAATATGGATTCAAGAAGCTGTAACATCAGCTCTTATTCTCACCCCTCCCTAATCTGGATTCATTTTAATTGGGAGCTTTAAGTTTACCCCCCTGGTGCCTTCTGGGTCAGAGGGATAAGTGTGTTTGCATTCTGGTAAGAGCTGGGAGAAGCTACTTTGTACTGTGTTTCTTAACTGTGCTTTAAGAAAAGCACTTGAAATTTATAACAGAAGACCTTATTTGCTCACAACTGTACTGGATAAGGAGCCAGATTTGCAGGCAGGCTTGGATCAGGCATGACTTCCCAAGATCTGCAATGAGAAGGCTAATTATTTGGAGAGCTGTCTCTTTGCACATGCTTTATTAATTTGTGAGCATTGCCATAAAAAAATTGGCTGTTAGCGGAGGCAAGCTTCTGAGGGTGGCTCAGTGGAGAAGCTGCTCTAGAGGGAAAGTGCCACTCTCCAACTGGGTGTGCATATGAACCACTTGGGGATAGCTGGGAGCGCCTGAAAGCAAGCATTCTTCAGTGGAGTAGTGCTTTCCCTGGGCTCTGTTTGGAAATGGAAGATGTCCTGTCATGTTTCCATTGCCCCTCTGCTAGAATCCAATGAATAGCATCGTGTGATATAGTAGAATCTGGTGATTCTAGGTGGTGATAATGGCTTTGAGGAGCAGGGAGGAGGGTGGTGATGTGGCATCCAATTAGGTTGCCACAGTCCAATTGCCACAGCAAAGAAAGAGTTAAGTTAGATGTCTGTGCCTATGAATTACTCTCCACCTCAACTTAATTTAAGCACTGCTTCATATTTTGATCTGCTTTGGCATGTTTTGATTTTGGACAAGGATCAGCCTTGTCCATGGTTCCAGAGGCTGTGTATGTAATAGAGGCATCACATGCAGTAACAGCCTTGTAGAAAAAGCAATCTGTACAGATACAGATCAAACAGGAGCATTTCCATTGGAAAGTGCAGCATGGCTTGTTTTTTGCATCCCATTGGTAATGTGGCTGCTCAGGGTCACGTTCAGTGGTGTCCAGGTGTGTATGACACTCAGTGATGCTGATGGGTGTTGGACCCAGCCTCCCCTGGTAGCCTAGTTCTTAGGTGGAGAGGCTGTATGGGGAAGCTTCCTGAGCAGGGGGTCCGGGACTGGGGATACAGAACCGTGAACACTGGCCCCCCAGGTTGTTCAATCCTTGGACATGATTCTGATCGTTTGTCAGAAACTGACAGTGCATGACAACTGAAAGTTGAAGTGCAGGGATTATTCACTCCCTTTATTCCTCATTCTTCTTCTGGCTATTGCCAGCTCTCAAGGCTCCCAGAAGCCAGAAGCGGGAGGAGCGGAAATTTAGGGCATGGTTTTTCCTTTCTTTCTTTTTTTTTCTTTTGCGGTACATGGGCCTCTCACTGCTGTGGCCTCTCCCGTTGCGGAGCACAGGCTCTGGATGCGCAGGCTCAGCAGCTATGGCTCACGGGCCCAGCCGCTCCGTGTCACGTGGGATCTTCCCGGACCAGGGCACGAACCCGTGTCCCCTGCATCGGCAGGCGGACTCTCAACCACTGCGCCACCAGGAAAGCCCTTTCCTCTTTCTTTATTAGCAGTTCTATTAAAAGGTATTGTGGTGGTGAGGGAACTAATGGTAGGAATAAACAAATGTTGGATAATTTGGGGTTTCAAATGCTTTCTCTGCTTCCATTTCCTCCATGACTCATTGCTAGTACAAGTGAACTCCTTTCCATAATGAGGGCGGGGCCTTTAGCCTTTTTTTATTTTTAAGTATTTGTTTATTTAGGCTGCGCCAGTTCTTAGTTGCAGCATGCAGACTTCTTAGTTGTGGCATGTGAACTCTTAGTTGTGGCATTCATGTGGGATCTAGTTCCCTGACCAGGGATCAAATCTGGGCCCCCTGCATTGGGAGTGCGGAGTCTTACCCACTGGACCACCAGGGAAGTCCCAGAGCCTTTAGCCTTGAATTACATAGTTGGTGGGGAAAATTTGCATTAATCTATTTTCATGTCCAGTTAGATTGATGAACAGTTTGGCTACTCAATGTTATTCCACTTTGAGTTTTGTTGAGGCTCTTGAAATGTGCTCTGTGTTGATTGATTGATAAATCCATATAAAATATTTGCTGCAGGCCTACTGTGCACCAGACCCTGAGCAGAGATACAGGGTGACCTGGCCAAGTATAGTTCTTTCTTCATGGAATTTAATCTAATTAAAGGGACAGAAAATTAAGCAAATAATTAGGAGACAGTGTATTAAGTGCTCTGATAACGTGAGTCCTATGTGTCTTGAAGCATGTAGCAGCGACCTTAGAAGGAGCAAAGAAGTTGTTCTAGAGGAACAGACTTCTAGGTTGAGACCTGAAGATGAAAGGACTTAAGAAAGAGAAGGGGTGGGGAGAGGCCAGTGTTGTAAGCAGAGTCTGAGCACCACTTCATAATCCCTTTCTGCTGGGTGTATACCTATTTAGAAAGAAAAGTCTTAAGTGAGAAAGAACTTCTTTGATAATAATCAGATGATTATTAACAGATCTCTTATCAGGTCAAGCTTTATTTATCTCCTTCTTATGGCCATACCCGTTTGAGTTGGTGTCATGGCTACTTATGTACATCACCAAAGGATCTCTGCAGGCTCTGGAAGGCCTTCGTTTTCCTTGTATCACTCAGGTAGAGGTTTTGTAAGTGAGCTTGTTGAATGTTGAATCAAAGAATAAACTGATAAAGTGTATCATAAAAAGAAAAAAAAAGAATAAACCGATTCAGGGCACATTGGAAATCCAATCTATGTCTCAAAGCCAGTAGGGAAAGCAATTGACCCTTTGGCATTATCTGGATTGGCCAGTGGCCTAGGTGTATCTGACCTTCTTGAAGGTTCTGGTTCTTGGCCACTCTCCTCTGATTTGCTATCCTTCTTTCTGTGAGGCTGACTGGGCTTAGCCTAGGATGGGCACGTTGGCCTATTCCCTCAAATATCTCACTTTAGCTACATTCAACTTGTTATGATTGCAGGCCTGTGCATACATTGCTCATTCAACAAATATTTTAGTTCCACATATTTCAACACAATTGAGAGCTTCCTATGCCCTGGGCTCTGTACTATGTGCTGACAATAAAAGAATGAATAAGATAAGACCTTTACCCTAAGTTACTGGCAAGTATTATATGCCAAGTTTCAACTGAGCTAGAGATGGTGAGGGTGGGGTGGAGTGGATGGATGGGAAGTCCCAGCATCAAGATTTTAGGCAGCAGTTCTCCATGACATCGAAAGGGAATATGATTCAGGAGCTTCTAAGATAATTTCCATAGGAAATAGGACCTGGTCCCTTAGGAGATTATAAACTTTTCCTCAACTTTCTTTCTTTCTACTGGGTATGAAGCTATTTATATTCTTTCAGCCTGAGTTCTCTTTGGGTCTTGGACTGGATGGGGCTGAGGTCATTTGGGAGAGTCACACCCACCAGACTGTAGACTGGTTCTCTTGGTGGCTTGAAAGAATTGATGTGCTTCTGTGATATTGTCTCTCAGTTCCTGGCACAGAGCTCCTAAAACTCTTATTTCCTGAATGACAGAGATGATAGGAGCATCTTTTGTTATAATGTTTGGCCTTAGTCCATAGTTCCTGACACAAGAGCTTCTAAGCTCTTGTAAGTAATCTCTGGGGTGATAAGGTGTCTTTTTGTATGCTAATGAGATTACTAGTGGCTGGGGGCACCTAGGTAGCTTCAGGATGGGGGCTGGTTGCCAGAAAGACTAGCTCATGATTAGAGGGTTGGACCTTTCATCCTCATCCCTTGACCTCTGAGAAGGGCTGGAGGTTGAATTGATCATCAATGGCCAATGTTTAATCATGCTTACTTAATGAACCCTCTATAAAAACTCCTAAAAGACAGAGATTGGAGAGCTTCTGGGTCAGAGATTGGAGGGTGGCACACCTGGAGAGGGCATGGAAGCTCTGTGCTCCCCACCCTATACTTTGCCCCATGCATCTCCTTCATTTGACTGTTTCCCAGTTGTATATTTTAGAATAAATCAGTGACAGTAAGTAAACTTTTCCTGAGTTTTGTGAGCCATCCTAGCAAATCATCAAACCTGAGGAGGGGGTCATGGGAACCTGGGTTTATAGGTGGTCAGTCAAAAGTATGGGAGGCCCAGGACTTGTGACTGGCGTCTCAGTCTTGTGGGACTGAGCTCTTAACCTGGGGGTTCTGTGCTGACTCTGGATAGTTAGAGTCAGAACTGAATTGTGGACACCCGGTTGGTTCTGGAGAGTTAGAAAATTGGTTGGTGTGGGAAAAACCTCCTACATATTAGGTGTCAGAAGTTTTGTGAGTAAGAACAGTTTAAAATCTCCAAAAAGAACACCCACATTATGCTGTGATATTATTTTCAAGGAAATATGTTTTTAAAAAATATCATTCACTTGGAGTCTATCACTTTGGAATTTGTGATTTTTTTTGAAACAATTTAGGCTAATTTTTATTTTCACATTTTCTATAGAAAAAGTGGCTTGGATACAAGATAATACTGAAAATATACAAAAGATAAATGAAATAAACTGTCTCTAGCAACTCTAGAAGCACACAAATTTGACATACTAATTAAAAATAATACTTACCTTTTCATGAAGACAGTTCTCCTAAATAGAAGTAATGCTATTAGATATACTGTTAAAACATTTTGGGGCCAACTTTTTGCTAAGGGAGACTTGCGGTAACTAGTGCTGATTTCCAAGCTACAAATCACCTATGTGTTTTATACAAAGAGACAAATTAACAATGACATAAATCTAATGGGTTGTTTATTTCTAGGAGTAGTGAAAGCTAGGAAACCATGGCAACCAGTGTAGTCAGAGATGATGTGAAAAGGACATAGACTCTTGGCAAAAATGAATTGGAAAAGAAAAAGTGTGTAAAGTCCTGAAACACTAACAGTTCTAGGCAATTTAACGATTCTTTTTTCATTCTGATGGAGGAGTTACATCCCAGCAGGAGTGGAAGTTATAATTAAGGGTTATTTGTTGCTTCCTCTACAACTCCTATTTTATAATTCTAAGCTCAGTGGCAGAGGCTCAGTTAAAAGCTCATGGGCATGTTTTATAGTGAAGGTAGTGATAATGGTAGCATATTAACAACTCACAAAGAACTCAATATGTGCCGTGTACCTTAAGCTCTCAGATTCTCTCCTCATTAAAGTCATCTGTTAGGATCCACATGAGCTCCAGAAGGCCATGAGAAAAATTAGTGTCAGTTCACTTACTGGTAATAAACTTAGCTGCCAAAGCTGGGTTTATGGATGGTGAAATTGTTGATTTGCCATTAATGTATATTCTCAGCCCTATTATAAATCAGTTGATGCTTAATCAACCAGAGCAAACAGCATCTATTTGTTCAACAAATAATGGTGCAAACTTTCTGATTCAAAACAGGATGGTAATGGGACAAGTCCAAACATCACAAAGTTTGCCCTTTTTACTGAGGTTCAGCCACTTTTCTTGAATAAATACTCCTTGGATCATTGTATGCCTTTAGTTAATTTATAGGGTTCTGAAAAAATTAACTTTGACTTTTTTTGGTCAGTATTCTGGTTGCTTTTAGGGAGGAATGGAGTTTCAGAGGTTCTTTACCTAATCGAACTTAGGTTTGCTCGCCCAACGTGCACATAAAGCCAATCTACTGACACGGGGGTGTGGTGAAGGAAAGTACAGCATTTATTTGCAGGGCACCAAGCAAGGAGAATGGGCAGCTAATGTTCAAAAGACTCAAACTTCTTCATGGATTTTAGGCAAGGGCTTTAAAAGGCAACATTAGGGGTGGGGTCCTTGGGTGCATGATCAGCTCATGAACACTCTTCTGATTGGTTGGTGGTGAGGTAACAGGGTGACGTTTTGGGAATTTTAATCATCAGTCTCTGAATCCCACCAGTCTGGGGTCTATGTGTTTGTGACCAGCAAGTAGTAAACATCCTCTGCTGTGTTTTAGTTTCTACAAAATGACTTAAAGGTATGCATCAGATTGTTGCCTATATCCCTTGAGGAGGAACTAGGAGTTTGTGACTCTTTTATTGATGAACTATTGTTCAAAATATTAATACTTTTCTAGCTTGACTGCTTTTCCTTTGTTTCTGCATATTCTCACCTCTCTAATCATTAACTATTTTAGTCTGCTCTTTGGAACTCGAGGAGGGCCTAGGAGACTAAAGTGTTTTTTTTACAAACAAGAAGCAGGGGACATGGAGAGGCTTGTACCCAGAAAGGCCCTGCAAAGTCCTGTTTGATTTCAATTCTTTTTTTTTTTTTTTTTGGCTTCACCGCACGGCATGTGGAACTTCCCTGAGCAGGGATTGAACCTGTGCCCCCTGCAGTGGAAGCGTGAAGTCTTAACCACTGGACCAGGGAAGTCCTCGGTATCAATTCTTACTCCACCATTCTGGAAGTGCTTCTTTCCAGTCCCTTCATTTTTACTTTGTACATTTATCAGCATTAAAAGTCAATGAGGGGCTTCCCTGGTGGCACAGTGGTTGAGAGTCCGCCTGCCAATGCAGGGGACACGGGTTCATGCCCCGGTCCGGGGGGATCCCACATGCCACAGAGCAGCTGGGCCCGTGAGCCATGGCTGCTGAGCCTGCGCGTCTGGAGCCTGTGCTCTGCAACGGGAGAGGCCACAGCAGTGAGAGGCCCGTATACCACACACACACACACAAAAAGTCAATGAGATTAAATGGGCACCTGTGTACCCACGCAACTCTGCACACATGCGACAGTGATCCTGGGTGGGTGCCTGGCATGAGTGGCCTACAGCAGTGAGTGTCTGAGCATCTGCTATTTCAACTGGAACTTTTCTTAACCTGGAGAGGAGCAAACAGTTAAAATGTGGAAGGAGAGTAAAGGGAACACCACTAGCCAACATTGTGCTCATGTGCATAGAGTTTTCTGTATAAGTATTGCATGTGGTAGCTTAAATTTATGACATTTCCAAAAACTCCGTTGCTACAGCTCACTTTTGTTTCATTTCACAGTACAGAAATATATCAGACAAGTGAAGTTCTTTTCCAGACTTTCATCTTTAATGCAAATTTGGATGCTTATGCTTAGTGATAGACTTGCTTCCTCAAGTTTTCCCCCAGTGGCTGAGGCTCCACCAATGATCTTTTCCCCACTCTTCTCTCCTTCAAGAACAGAGTTGAGAGGAGCGAATTTACACAGTATCATATGAGCTGGTAAATACTTGCATAGACAACTGGGTTTTTCATTTATTAACTTCAAAGGATCAACTGAGGGGGTCTAGACCAAAGGATCAAATGAGGGGGTCTAGACCAAAGGATAGTAGTTGTATAAGAAGGCTAATGTGAGTTCAAAATAGGGAGTTATTTCTGACAACAAAAGCTCTAAAGCTAGCTTGATCCTCTGTTTTCCACATCTTCTCTGTTTTCCTCATTTTTCCTAGTGGAGTTTTTCCTTCTGTAGCATTTGACAGGTCTCTGCCTTCCATCACCATCTCATTTCATTATTGGTATGTGTTTCATTTCATTATTGGCATTTGTTTACATGTCTGTTTAGTCCAGTGGTTCTCAACCAGGGGAAATTTTGTCCCCCGAGGGACATTTGGCAATGTTTGGAAACACTTGTGGTTGACACAGCTGGGGTGGGGGATGCTACTGGCATCCAGTGAGTAAAGGCTATGGATATTTCCAAATCCTACAATGCACAGGACAGCTCTCCACAACAAAGAACTATCCTTCCCCAAAGGTCAATAATGCTGAGTTTGAGAAATCCTGCTCTAGTCCATGAGATTTGAGGGTAGGGAGCTTGTAGTTAGGTATATGAGACATAATAAATGGTAAACAGAACAGCTGGTTAAAGAACAGAGTCTGTTCGTTTCTTATCATTTTTTTGCAGTTGCAACCAGTGGTTTGAGGGCTTGAAATTATGCATTTGAATTTTTTTCTTTTCTTGGTTAGTAACTGGATGGGAAATCCAGAAAGATCAAACAATCCATTTATTCCTATGAATAAACATCAAAAATACATGAAAAACACCAATCTGAGGGGCACTGGGGGCAAGCCAGAAAATGAAATCCATATAACATTTCTTTAGAAAGGCATCATTCAGTCTTACCTTAGCTGATGGGGCTGGCAGTCCTCACTCATCAGAATAGGCACGGTCTTTTATCTGAGTTTGTTTTACTCTTCAGTATGGCTTTTGGATGTGGACTTGATTTACTGCTCTTTGTTATGGACAGTTTCAAGATAGCACAATACAGAGAGACACAGAGAGCCAGGCAGCCAATACACAGATGGCAGAGGGATGGGAAGGAAGCTGTAAACGGAAGAGAAACTTTCTGCATCCCATTGATTCCCGTGTGAAAAGAAACCATGCTCTTGCTGTTTTGAGAGAAAAGATAAAGAGTGTGGAGGAAGCGACAGCTTGATTCCCTGGCTCCCTAGGCCTCGCTATGTAGTAAACGTCTCTGTAAAAGCAAACTGCAGCAGCTGGGCTGCATCTTCCAGATACCGCTTTTGCAGAGAAAGTGAACACAGGCCTGATAATACACACCTACATCTTCCATCTATCAGTGTCCTGTTGGATATGTGTGTACACAAAGCAAAAGCACAGAACCAGAAATGTTTGTTGAAGGGACTTGTGCATAAAGGAATGAATGCATAAATGATTTAGGAAGAGATGTGGGCTTTTATAACAATTTAAATAGTTACTATATATTGAGTGTTTAGTCTTTGCCTGGACCTTTGCTAAATACTGTTTTCATTTAATCCTCATATCATTCCTGTGAGTGAAGAATGTTTATCTTCCTTTCACAGATGGAAAAACTGAGGTTCAGAGAGGTCAACTAGCCTGCCTAAGGTTTCAGACCTTGTGTGGTAGAGTTAGGATTGGAGCCCAGACGCATGCTGTACTGCCTCAGGGGAAGGGCTTCAGTTCCTGTGAAACCTGAGAAAGCAAGGCGGTGGAGGAGGTGAAATTGAGTCGCGGGCTGCTTCAGCAGGCAACCTGGGTCCACTCTTTCCAGCAGAAACCCCAGAAGGTGTTCTTTTTGCTGGTTTTTAATGAAGATGCAAAAGGATCAGATGGCAATGACAGAATCCATCCTCTGTGATAAGAACTGTAGCCTCTTTACTATACAGATATGGTTTGTGAATCTTCAGGCCACAGACTGTGGATGGGGTCCCCATTGCTACTACCATCCATGCATCACAGACTAGACCTTCCTAGCTAATGAGGAAACCCAGCCCCTGTAAAAACTCTCCAAGATTCTCTGCAAGATTCTCTGAGAGGATAGGTCCTTATGCATATGGCAGGCAGCTTTCTTGCAGCACCCCACGTTTCCCTCCTCTGTCTTTGATCTGACCATTGTCAAGTACTATCAATGTGGTGCAGTCCTGAAGAGTATAGACTGTGGAGTCAGGCTCCCACCATTCATGTGCTACCCCTGCCACTAACTCACTGAGAACTTGGACAGTTTGCTTACATCTACTTTCCTCTTCTATAAAATGACAATAATGATTATGCCTGCATCACAGAGTTGTAAGGGTTAAGTGAAATAATTCATTGAAAGTGCTTAGCATGGTATCTTGTAAATAGCCCTCTTTCAAGTTTAGCTATTTTATTTTTTTTATTTTTACTACTTTTTTTGTTGGAATATAATTGCTTTACAATGTTGTGTTAGTTTCTGCTGTACAATGAAGTGAATCAGCTATGTATATAGCTATATCGCCTCCCTCTTGGACCTCACCTCCCACCCCCCCATCCCACCCCTCTAGGTTGTCACAGAGCACTGAGTGAGCTCCCTGTGCTATACAGCAGTTTCCCACTAGCTATCTATTTTATACATGGTAGTGTATTTATGCCAAACCTAACCTCCCAGTTTGTCCCACTCTCCCCTTCCCTGCTGTGTCCACATGTCCATTCTCTATGTCTACGTCTCTATTCCTGCCCTACAAATAGGTTCACCTGTATCATTTTTTTAGATTCTACATATATGCGTTAATGTACGATATTTGTTTTTCTCTTTCTGGCTTACTTCACTCTGTATGACAGACTCTAGGTCCATCCACATCTCTACAAATGACCCAGTTTCGTTCTTTTTTATGGCCGAGTAATATTCCATTGTATATATGTACCACATCTTTTTTATCCATTCATCTATTGTTGGACATTTAGGTTGTTTTCATGTCCTGGCTATTGTAAATAGTGCTGCAATGAACAATTGGGGTACATGTGTCCTTAAAAAACTAAAAATAGAACTACCATATGACCCAGCAATCCCAATACTGGGCATATACCCTGAGAAAACCATAATTCAAAAGGACACATGTACCCCAATGTTCATGGAAGCTTAGCTATTTTAAACTCCACCATATCTTCCAGACATGATAAGAAACAGCAGCATTTGGAAACTGCCTGGGCAGAACACTCTTTAGAGAACTTCCTGTTGGGGACACAGGAAGTTTCTGGATTTGGAGAGAAGTGGGGGAAGGTGGTGACTTCCAGCAAAATGGTCTGGCTTCCTCTCACCTTCTCTTCAACTTCCCCTAGGCATTTTGGAGAATTTTATGGGCCTAAAACTGTGGGTTAAATTTTTTATTAAATATTTCATGACAGTGTATGCCTGCATGTCTAAACATGTAATTTGTGTTATATACCTGGAATTTTCTGTTAAACTTTTTACTGTATGTTTTCAGGGAGAGGCCCTTTTCTATGACATTAATCAAAAAAAAGTTAGGTACTCAAAAATTTTAAGCACAAGTTAAAAATGTAAATTCGGGTCTTTATCCCCAGAGATTCTAATTTCGATCTGGCAAGGCATAAATAATTTTTAACAAGTGTTTCAGGTATGTTAGAGGCAGGTGGCCCAGCAAGTGCTAGAACAATAACTAAGGTAAAGTTTGAGGAATTAATTATTTGCGAGAGGTTATCAAAATGTGCATAATGGATAATCTGCATGGTTCCTATGTTGCTCTTTGGAGGAATTTTTCACGGTTTCTTTGGTGAAAGTGAGACCTGGCACTGCTGAGGTGGAGGGAATTACTCTTCACACTCCCCAAGTCTTTTTGGGTCTCTCATTAGATGCTTCATTGCACAGTAAAGCTGCACCCTTCCTACAACTTGAGCTGCAGAGTAATCGGAGTTTCGGGTTGTTTCTGTCCACCACTCCTATGGATGGGGAGCAGTGGGATTGAACGAAACCTGCATTTTCACCCCCCTGGGGAAAATCCTAAACTCCAAAGACAGATGTAATAGAAGCAATATTTAACTCTGCTTACAATTATCTATCTCTGCCTCAAACAGAATCGACGAGTGCTCTTATTTGCCAATAAGAGAATGCACTCTATTCAGTCAAAACACAAAAGGGATTTATTAAAGAATATAAGGAAGTTCGCAGAAACTCCAGGTGGGCTTGGAGGCCATGCAGTCAGGAACGGTGCTCCAACATACCTCAGGTCTGCTCCAGGGATGGCCCTTCTGCCATTGCTGTGGGGACAGACATAGCAACCCACACTGTAGGTGCCAGGACGGGACACTAGAACCACTGTGTCTTCTACACTCCAAAACAGGACGCTTCCTCTGCCACACTGCAAAAGGATAGATTCCTTATGGAGCCTGCTTCCTAGTGTTTCTCTCTTCTCTCTTCAAAGCTTACGTTTCATGCAGGTGTATCTGATTATGGAATCTGAGTCACATGCCTGTCCAGTGAGAGGTTGAAGCTGGCTTAAGCTAGCTTTGAGAGGTGACGGTTAAGTTTCAGGAATTTTATAGGCCAGTTTTTAAACTATTGGCAACTTGAAGTCGGCTGTAGTAGGAGGATTTTTACCATGGAAATTGGCAAGTGATACAAAGCAGTGAAATTGAGAAACATTTGCCATCACGTCATTGCAAAGGATGCTGTGCAGTTTGATCTCACAGTTCCTTTGGGAAGGTGGACCTCATAGTGGCTGAAATTCTCCAGACGAGAATGCTGCTTAAAATGTGCTATACAGCCACTAAAGTAGTGAACTATTGGTTTCAAGGTTTCCTCCAAAAAGGAAACTCCAAGGGTTTTACTCCCTTGTCAAAGTATCTTTTGGTGTCTGATAATGTAGAGTGAGATAGAATTGCAAATGTGCTTCAGGTTATAGCCAGAATTTTCAGGTTCATCTCCTCCATTGTGCACCTTGCCAAGCAACTCTGTTTCCTTGAAATTGCTCAGAGTGCTTATTAAGGGACAAAAGGGAACCATGTGGCCTTTTGAAACATTACTGCGAGGCCCTGGGCCACGGCCATTCTTAGTATGATAGTCTTCTAGTTTTGGGTCTCCAGGAATTATTTCTAAGAGGGACATAAAGAGAATAGTCTCCACAGATAAAATGATGATGGAAATGGCCACACAGCAATTATGAGAGAAGTAGCAGAGGGCACCTCTGTCCCAAAAATATGGAGGGACTTAATCAGCAGACTGAGAAGTGGGAAATCCTATTGATGAAGAATCTCTCCATTGGAAATAAAGGAAATTGGGCTGGCAAGGGTGTGGAAGGAGAACTATAGTCATCCCTCGGTAACTGCAGGGGGTTGGTTCCAGGCCCCACCTCAGATAGCAAAATCCGAGGATGCTCAAGTCCCTTATGTAAAATGATGTGTAAACAGTTTGCATATAACTTATGTAATCCTTCTGTATTCTTTAAATCATTTCTAGATTATTTATAACACCTAATATTGATACAATGTACATGATATGCAAATAATTGCTGATGTGTGACAAATTCAAGTTTTGGTTTTTGGAGCTTTCTGGAGTTTTTTCCCCCTAAATATATATATATATATTTTTTGCGGTACGTGGGCCTCTCACTGTTGTGGCCTCTCCTGTTGTGGAGCACAGGCTCTGGACACACAGGCTCAGTGGCCATGGCTCACAGGCCCAGCCGCTCCACGGCATGTGGGACCCTCTCAGACCGGGGCACAAACCCGTGTCCTCTGCATCGGCAGGCGGACTCTCAACCACTGTGCCACCAGGGAAGCCCCCCTAAATATTTTTGACCCGTGGTTGGTTGAATCCTCAGATGCAGAACCTGCAGATATGGAGGGCCAACTGTACCTCTAGAGGCATTAGTAAAGGATGAGAAAGTGTAGATCCCATGCCCTTTTCCCTCCCACATTCTGATCTTCTCCAGGCACCAGGAAGAGTCCTGGAACTTCAGGGAACACAGGAGAAACAGTTCTAGCCCTGCCCAGGACAGAGAACTCATCTTGACAGGCCAGACTTGCAGCAGGTCTGCTCCCAGTTAAGATCTTCTCAAACACAAGCACTGCGGGATCATTAGCCCTGCTGCACACACAGAGAGCAGTGGCCAGGCTGTGGTGATGCCCAGCTTGGGGTGCATAAGTGTCTGTGGAGCCCAGGAGTGGAGATGCAGCTCTAGGTTCCAACAATGTTTGAAGGAGACTTTCTGTGAAGGACACAAAGACTTCTTTCCTCCACAAAGGACCCTTCCTCAGTGACAGCACTGACAACAACTGCTGTGAGGGGTACAGGGAAGGACAGACCACCTGACCCAGCTGGTGCTGGAAGGTGACCTAGGGTACTAGTGGGGAGTCCCTGGTGGGTAACAGTCACTTCACCCACTGCCTATTAAAATAAAATAAAAATGTCACTGATTATAAAAGTAATATGTGTTTTTGTGGAAAATTTTTAAAATATTGAGAGGTGTAAAGAAAAAAGTTTTAAATTAATATTACCTTGCCAACCACTTTAATATTTTTGACTTTCCCTTTTAGTCTTTTTTTCCTATGTATTTATATTTTATATGTTGTTAAGCTCATACTGTATGTTCTGTAGGCTAGATTTTTTCTTAACCTTATGTCATAAGTATTTCTCTGTATTATTATATTTTTCATAGTCATCATTTTAAATTATTGCATGATACTTTATACATATACATATCTATCTATCTTTATATCTATTCCATTATAAATAAGACTAGGATAAGCATCATTCTTTGTGTACATTTCTGATTATTTCCTTAAGTTAGATTTCTAGAATAGAAATAAAATTGAGAAGTTTTTCTTTTTTTTTTTGCGGTACGCGGGCCTCTCACTGTTGTGGCCTCTCCCGTTGTGGAGCACAGGCTCCGGACGCGCAGGCTCAGCGGCCATGGATCACGGGCCCAGCCGCTCCGCGGCATGTGGGATCCTCCCGGACCGGGGCACGAACCCGTGTCCCCTGCATTGGCAGGCGGACTCTCAACCACTACGCCACCAGGGAAGCCCTTTGATAAGTATTTTAAAGTCTTTGATAAGGCTTCCTGAACTAACTTCCTGAGTTACCATCTAGTTTAATGTGTTGAGTACAGCCTAATATTGTGGTTAAGCATGGGCTCAAGTCAGAAAGAAGTAGATTTGAGTTCTCACCCTGCCACTTCCCAGCTATCTCATCTTGGGCCTCTAACCCTCATTCCTTGTTCTGTGATGTGGGCATAGCAATGCCTGCCTTATAGGGTTGTTGTGTGGATTAAATAAAAGAATGCATGTAAAACCCTTAGCCCAGGATCTGGCCCATCTTAAGTGTACTGGACACTTCCCAGACCAAACATGCTCGTGGTCTTGCCTCTGATACTGACACTCGGTAACTATTTCTACCCAGGCCCCGCTCACCTGGTGCAGGTGCAAACTGATAGCTCCTCACTTCCTGCCTAGGGCTTCTCTGACACCTGGAGTGGGCACTCTTGTGTATACAGCGCAGAAGTGTGAGAGACTGAACGTCCTGCAGGCCAGCCCTTGACCACTGGGGGAACCCTGGCCCCTCTCTTCCCTGTTGGATGGTTCTGAGAAATGTTTCATAAAGCTTCTCAGGCGGTGCTGTGGGATCTAGTGAGTGGTGGCCCCCGGGGCGGTGGTCAGTTTGGTCCCACAGCCTGGGATTGGCTGTCCCTGCTCCCAAGCCCCTCCCCTCTTCCAGACTCCAGCTTCCTCTGGTCCCGTTCCCAAATACACCACCAGCAGGTGAACCTTTGTCTCAGGCTCTGCTTCTGGGGAAACCCTGGCTAAGACAGTTAGTAATGTAAATGTTATCTTTTAATATTGCAAAATAGTATAATTTTATATTTCTCTCATGTAGCATATTCTACAGGAAATTCAGTCACCTACCAAATATTTCTGAGACTTCCTAGAAATCCTCAGGTGCCCCAGCTTTTGTTATTTCTGCAACTCCTCTTGTTTTCTCTACATCACTACTCTGTACTACTCTGGCCTTCTTGGGTTGGCTTCTGCCCAAACTATGAACACACAGACTTCCACCAAACCCCACCAGGTACCCTTAACCCAGGGCTTTGTCTCTGACTTCACTAAATAAGATATTTCCCTTTTTCTTAGAAAAGAGAATTAACAAACTATGGCTGTTAAGGAAATGATACTAAAATCTATGTGTCCTTTCCCAGAAGATACATAATGCATATTTTAATAAGGGATAAGAACAAATAACAGTTTCTAGAGGCAAAGGAGACAGTTGATTTATTTTCCTCCTTTGAGAGGATAGCTCAGGAGACCAGGCTTTTGTTCTCATTTTCACATAAGTAACCTCAGATCCATCCTCAACATTCCTATAACTCCCCTGGGCTTTTGTTCTAACTTCATCATTTCCTGAGAGGCTGACTGGAACTGTGTTATAACTACCCTTTCCCTCTATACTTCCACCAGAGTTGCCCTCTGAAAACACAAATACTATAATGGTACTCTGTGGCTTAAAACCTGGGAATGGGTCCTTACTGTCCAGATTGTAAATGGTCTCTTCATGGAGCCCAGGGTCCTTATGATCCAGTGTCTGCCTATTTCCCAGTATATCTGCTCCTTACCCTGCACTTTTGCCTCAAGTTCTCAGCATCAGCGTCAGTTGTGAACTTGTTAGAGATACAGATTCATGGACCCACTTCAGACTTATTCAGTCAGAAACTCTGGGGTTAGGCTTGGCAGTCTGTGCTTTAATAAACTCTCCAGGTGACTCTACACATGCTGAAGTTTGAGAACCACCCACCTAAGCAAAGCAGGATTGGCCTTGACCTCCTAAGGTATCTGGAAATTCCTACCCTCCTTCAAGAGTCAATTTATCATCACCTCTTCCATGAGGCCTTCTCTGCCTTCACCTGACAGCATCTGCCACTCCCTCCTCGGTGCCAACATGACACTTCCGTTGTGAAGTGTAACGCTGCTTTGCAGTTATTGCAGTTTACTTGTCCATTTCTCTGACTAGACTCTGAGATGCTTGTGAGAGTAGGAACTCTCTAAAAGCTTGCTTTAACTTTGATCCTCTGCCTGTCTGTCTGTCTCTACACACACACACACACACACACACACACACACACACACACTTTTATAAAGAAGCAGATCACAGGATAGAATAGAAAGCCACTCTTCAAAGTTCCTTGGCCATTTCCACCAACTGGGATCTTTTTTGTCTGCCTCTCCCTGAACCCCACCATGAGGTGGTATGGCCAATTTTGCCCCAGATATCAAAGGCACAGATCCGCCCTTAGCTCTTGAGAAAAGGGGGCCTGTTGTCAGAAAATTGCAACTACAGATAAGTAATTCCCTGTTTGCTCTATGACACTGACTCTCTTTTTTAAATAGATCAATTGAAGCTGTAGTTGATTATGTTTTCTCTTCAATATGAGGGCTACAAAGACTCTTTACTTAGTAAAACTTAAGTCACTTAAAGAAACCTTTGAATTGCCTGTTTAGGGACACTAGTCTATATATAGTCTAGGAGCAGACCCTTGACTCTCTTCTATCTGACTGTGCTCTAAGAGTCAGTCTTGGACTAGAGACAGTTCTGCTGTGGACTCAGAAAAGGGGGGTCCAGGAGAGCCAGGGCAGATGGAGGGGCGAAGGCCCTGCCTTTACCCTCCTCTTGTAATGTCTCTGTAGCTATAAGAGGTTGGGTAGTGGCTTCCAGTGTTGGCAAGCTGGAGGGAGGTTTGCTGTGTCTGTCTGGAGGGACAGCTAAGTCTCAGACATGTGGCAAATGCAAAGACTTCCCAGTTGGCTAATGGGCCAGGTCTTACTCTATTTCCTTTATCTAGATATACCCAGTGGCTAGGACAGTGCCCAGTATACAGCAAATTTGAAATAAATCGGGGCTGAACTTTTACAATTATGAATGCCAGGGCTTGTGGGTACTACACTACATAAATTCATTTACCTTTTTCCCTGCAGTTTGGATTGGATCCTAGACTTTCTTGAAAAGTCTTAATTTATAATGAAGAGAAGCAAGCAGGCTGCAGCTTCATTACAGTTTTTCTCCAGGCCAGAAGCTTTCCTATAAATGATTTGATGAAGTAGCAGATGGCAAAGTTACAACCTTTGTAGCTCTAAGACTTAATAGAAACCATGATCAACTACAGTAATGGACTGTCTTGTAACCCAAATTTATGCTTTTTTGGTGCTCTGATGGGCTTGTCACTTATTCAGCCTCTGTGTTAATTTTGACAAAAATCCCTATAATTATACATTTTGAACAATAAATCTTTGGCCAATATCCTTTAGATATAATTTGTGTAACTGAATGCCCTCTTTTGAGTATCACTTTAAGAACTGAAAAGGAGGAAAGAGATAACTGACAAATCCAGGGCATTTCTGAATAAGCATGAATTGGATTGTAATAGGCTGCAATGAGAGCGCGAGAATATTTTGGGACACCTGACATTCAGCAGAGCTCACCTGAGTCCTGGCAGTCAGGAATTCTGGGACACAGGCTCTTTCCAGTAAAACTCTGAATTTATGCCTGTAATAGGCTGATTAAGGATTGATACGATTATCATCATATCAGTGGAGTGATGTGATTATGACCTCAGCTTCTTCAGGATGAAGTTATAGATCCCAAGAGCCACCTATTCCATTTCTGTGGGATGCTGGCAGATGTGGGCCCTGCACATGTATGGCAAGTGAATGAATGCCCTCTGGTGGAAGGTACCCAAGATTAATAGAAAAGCCCGCCTTTTGTCAGGTGTTATAATCAGGAATAGGAAAGTTTCCTCTGTAATGCAGTTTTTGCTTCTACTTCCAGGATGCTACAATTATAGGCTGGGACAGAGGATGGGGACATGAATAATGGAGGTGACCAGCATTAGCACAATACTCCATTCATCACTGCTGAAGGGCAAAGTGTAACCCTCAAAACAATCCTGGAGAGAGGGAAAGGGAGGGCAGTGCAGGTTCCTCGGGACTGTGATTTACCAACGCACGAGAGGATGTGAGAGCCTCCGTGTTAGAAGGGGCCACATTTTTTGAACTTGAACATCTATTTATAATGTGACCATTTTGTGGAGCTGATTCATTACACAATTGACATGTGGATATTTCCCAGGCAGGCATTTGATTTCAAATGTATGCGCTCCCTGTTCGAAGGCCATCTATACCCCCGACATTAAGTAGAAACCAGGCTCAGACTCATCACAGCAAACTGGTTTCTCCTTTATTACATGTACTTTGTACCCTTCTTCCATGGTGATGAGATTACATTATATCATTGATTTGAGGTTTGTAGAGAAAGGCTGTGAATCTGATTTTTATTGTGTCCCAATCAATACAGAATATTCTGAAGAAGAATAGAGGGTTAGAGACCTCTGGTTCAGGTCAGAATAAATGCAAAAAGTACTTTTGCAAGGGTAAAGACGATTCAATTTAAACTACTTCCCTAGCCAGAAGCAGGGAGATGGAATAGTAACCAGTCTCCCAGAAGAGGCTGCTATGATTTTTGTGCCCTAATCAGACTTCCTTGGGCTCAGGTGGTCCTAGGGAGCAGTGGAAGTATAAGGCAGGAAAATCAAGGAAGTCATGTCACAGAGTCTGGATCAACACTGCAGGGCAGGGGATGGGACCAGGGGGGTGGACAGAAAGAAGAGCTATGACTAGGGGTCTACCAGATGGCCGAGGGCAGATCCCAAGTCCATGGGTGAGAGAATCAGGTCCAGGCACCACCACCTTGAAATCTGAAGCTTCTGCTTACTTGCTGTTCATGGGTCATCAGGCATTCCTGCTGGGAGGGGATAGGAAGGCAAAATCAGAGGAACAAGGCAGGGGCTGACCTCTTTTGAAGTTTTTCCTGAAAGGCTCTGTCATGGAATAATGACCTAGAAATCAGAAGGAAGGATTACTCTGACCAACTGGCCACGGATTAAAGAAGTGTATGACAGTATGGGCAGCAGGGGGTGGGAAAGGATGGGAAACTGCAGAGAGTGAATTCTCCACCCCATCGAGCGATCATACTATAAGACATGTCCTCAGATAGGCAAACTTTGTCCACTGGCTGTCACTGTGTCTCAGTTGAGCTGGCACAGCTGAGACCCAGCTCTGTCCCAATTCCTGGGCTCTCCAGTTCCTCAGAGGCACGCTAGCCTGGCTTGTGTCCCTGGCTGTCTTCTGTGTCCAACTCAGGAGATTGTAGAAGACAGTTACCAAACAGGTAATTTTTGGGGATTTATTTGTTTAACAGACTTAATGACTGCCAGTTTACTTTTCTTACTTTGGCTTCCTTGAGCTGAGAGGATTAAAGTGGTGAGAAAGCTCAGAATGGCAGGACTCTGAAGGTAAATTAGGCATAGAGAAAGCCTCATTTTCTATTTCCGAATAGTATTCTTTCCTTTCCGTTGTCTGCTGAGACCTGGAAGCTACTCTTTGCAGTGGGAATGGAACCTTTTGTTTCTGTTGGTTTCTGTGCTGTGTGACTCAGCCCTGGTTGATGCTGAAATGTGACATAAAGTCACAATAGGCTGAGTCACATAGGCTGTTTCTTAGACTTCCCCTGATAGTACCTTGTTTGCAGAGAATTATATATAACTGAAAGGGAACTGTATTCCCTCCGGCCAGAAACTTGGCTTAGAAATGCTCATCTGGGGAAGTTCTTTTTTGTTTGCCATTTAAATAAATCCACTGATATAAATCAATATTTGTGAGTATTAGGGAAGACCAAGTAAACAAGCAAAGCCTTACATATTTATTGCAAACAGAACCACTGTTGAGATTTCCTAGGGGAATTGAGGAGTAGGGAGGGGGTCACCATTTCCTGCACAGAGAAAATGAACTGTTTCATTAGTTTCGATACAGATGCATTTTTCTTCAAAAATAGTGGTTAGTGAAATCTTGTTGAATATGTAGCTCTTACTAGGTATACGAAGCATCAAGAATATTAGGTACAAATCACAGCATTAGGATTAGGTCTCACCTCATCCCCACCATCTGGATAGAACTCCCTAAAAGGAGAAAAGCAGCTCCTGACCTTCGGGAACTGGCAGGACACTTACAACTAGGCCAAGTGGACATAAACAATCTCACAGAACAGCGACATCAGACAAGGGCATTCGGTGACTGTGCTGAAGCGAGAGAAAAAACAAATGAGAAAACTTGATAATTTTGTCTAGGTGCAGACAAAAACAAACCACAGATACCAAACGTCCCTCTCTCTTGGCTAGTACGAGTGACTATCACAGCTCTGGCCTCACTACATACCTTGTAGATAAGATTTATTAAGAATCTAGTCTAGAATTGCCCTTCTCTCCTGATGGCATCTGATCTATAGCAAGGTCCTGCTTCCTTCACCCCTCCCCCAGATCACCTAACCCATGCCCAGCTTCTAGAATTAATCTGTTCACACAGTTTCTTGCTGAGCTGCCCCACAGTTCCCCATGGTGTGGTCCTCCCTCACCGCAATGAGCACTAAACCCAACTAGTTCAACTATAGGTGTGTTCCTGGTGATCTTTGGCTGGAGGACATTGATTCTATTCACTGATTTCTCAACAGCCAATCCTTCCATCCCTTCCTTCCTGGAAACAGAACTATGATGTCTAGCTAGTAACACCCTCTTGTTCTCCAGGAAGGTCAGCCTCACTCCCAACACAGGCTGCCTCATGATTGGTGTTTGCAAATGTTAGGTCTAAGGATGGGCATGGGAACCAAATCTAGTCAATGTGACCTGAGGGGAAATGGATTTATTGTGCTATCTTTGATCAGAAATATGTATTAAAAATTTTTAGTGACATTTATTATATTCTTTCTAATTTTACAAGCAATACATGTTCATGGCAGACAACTAGAAATATATAAAAGCATAAAGTAAAAATTAAGTCATCCATAATCCCCACTCACCAGAGGTAACCATCATTAGCATTTTGAAGTATTTCCTCCCAGGAATACATATTTTTTTAATTGAAATATAATTGACCTACATCACTATGTTAGTTCCAGTTGCACAGCATAATGATTCGATATTTCTATATACTACAAAATGATCACTGTGATATGTCTAGTTAACATATGTCCCCATACAAGGATATTACAATATCAGGAATTCCCTGGCGATCCAGTGGTTAGGACTTCACGCTTTCACTGCCGAGGGCCCAGGTTCAATCCCTGGTCGGGGAAATACGACCCTGTAAGCCGCCCGATATGGCCAAAAAAAAAAAAAAGATTACAATATCATTGACAATGTTCCCACCCTGTACATTTCATCCCTGTGACTCATTTATTTTTTAAGTGGAAGTTTGTACCTCTTAATCTCCCTCCCATATTTCACTCATCCCCCAACCCCCTCCCCTCTGGTAACCCCCTGTTTGTTCTCTGTATCTATGAGTATGTTTCTGTTTTGTTATGTTTGTTCATTTGTTTTGTTTTTTAGATTGCACATCTAAGTGAAATCATATGGTATTTGTCTTTGTCTGACTTCTTTCACTTAGCATAATCCATGTTGTAACAACATTCCTTTTATGGCTGCAGAAATACCATTATTTTTAATGAATATATAACATTTAATTGTTGAAAGTCCTTATTTTTTTGGAAATCTAAAATATTTCATTTATAGCAGAGGGTAAAAGTTGAGAAACTTAGTATGCTTTTACTTTCTTCCTCTCATAGCATTAGTTACATCCTAAGATATTAAAACATAATATAGTATTTTAGACCGACAGTATTGCTACTTAATTTTTTATGTCCTATTGCCTTTTTTCAAGGATAGTTTTTGATGTATGTACTGTTTTATTGAACATATTCAAATAATATAACTTCCTCCTTCCCTTCCTCCCTTACTTCTTCCTTCTCTCTTTTCTCTATTTCTCTCCTCTTTCTTGTTACATGGCTTACCAGCATTTTTTTTTTCCTTTCACATGAACAGTAAATCTGGGTCACAATATTTTTTCCTTGAAACTTTGTCTGTGCTGCTTCTTTGTCTTCTGAACTACTGTTTTGGGAAAGAAAAAAAAAGATTTTTTTTTTCTTTGAATGTACATCTTAAGAATAATTTTAATCTTAGAAATATGTAAAAACTCTGAAAATCTATCCGTTTGCTTCTTGAATAAACTGTAGAGTCAGTTGAACTATTGATTAAACTTCCAAAAAAAGACGGCAAAAATGTGTTATTTCAAATGCTGCATAATTAAAAGTCTAATCCTTGCTAACACTTGGCAGTATTTATAATTTTATCCATTCTGATGGGTACACAGTCATATCTTGTTGTGATTTTAATTTGCATTTTCCTGGTGACTAATGATATTGAACATCTTTTCATGCTCATTGGCCATTCCTTTAACTTCTCTTTTAAAATGTTTTAACTGCTTTGTCTATTTTTTGTTGGTTTGTTTTACTTCTTCTTATTGATTTAAAAGTTATTTTTATATTTGGGCTTCCCTGGTGGTGCAGTGGTTGAGAGTCCGCCTGCTGATGCAGGGGACACGGGTTCGTGCCCCGGTCTGGGAAGATCCCACATGCTGCGGAGCGGCTGGGCCCGTGAGCCATGGCCGCTGAGCCTGAGTGTCCAGAGCCTGTGCTCCGCAACGGGAGAGGCCACAACAGTGAGAGGCCCGTGTACCGCAAAAAAAAAAAAAAAGTTATTTTTATATTTAGATACAATCTTTTAGCAGATATTTGTTTCACTTTAAGAAATTGAATTGGAAATTATAGCCAAATATATGGGTGTGATTTAATGAAAAGGGATTTATGTAACTCCCAACTGTGATATACATAAAAACGTTGGCAGGTGAATAAGCAGTTACATGTTTTAACCTGAAATGTTTAGTATACGTGTATTCATTTCCTACTGCTGCTGTGACAAATTACCAAAACACAGTGGCTTAAAACAGCACAAATTTATTATCTTACAAGGTCTGTAGTTCAAAAGTCCAAGGATCTTACTGGGCTAAAATCAAAGTGTCAGCAGGGGCACTTTCCTTTTGGAGGCTCTCGGAGAGACTTCATTTCCTTGCCTTTTCCATCTTTTAGAGGACTCCTACACTCCTTGGCTTGTGGCTGCACTCCACCATCTTCAAAGACAAGAGGCTGAATCCTTCTCATGCTGTCATCTTTCTGGTTGTTCCTCTTTTGCCTTTCTCTTCCAATTGTGAGGACCCTCGTGATTGCACTGGGCCCTCCAGGGTAATCAGGGATAATCTTCCTATGTTAAGATCATCTGACTAACAACCTTAATTCCATCTGCAATCTTAATATCTCTTTACCAATATAACATAGCTTATTCACGTGTTCTGGGAATTAGGATGTGGATATCTTTTGGAGGCCATTGTTTTGCTTAGCATAATTTATATATTACTAATTCTTAAGATTTCTCCATATTCTTTTTTTTTTTTTATTAACACATGAACTTCTGGTCCCAGTTGTGTCAGGTAAGAGGACTTGTATAGTATCTAAGGGAATCTGACAATGCAACAGAGATGAATCTGACAGCTATCTTTGAGGGAAGATAAATACCCCATGTAGGTTAGCACCCTGGGATGGAGCATCTTGGAAAGGGACAGGGCCCCGGAACCCAGGTTCTCCAGTTTTGCTGGGCACACTTTTTTTTTTTTAAGATTCTTTTTTTTGATGTGGACCAATTTTAACGTCTTATTGAATTTGTTACAATATTGCTTCTGTTTTATGTTTTGGTTTTTTGGCATGAGGCATGTGGGATCTTAGCTCCCCGACCAGGGACTGAACCCACACCCCCTGCATTGGAAGGTGAAGTCTTTACCACTGGACCACCAGGGAAGTCCCTCGCTGGGCACACTTTCTGATCCCTCCCACTCAAGGGAACTAGAATACTAAAATATGGGAGGCAGGAGGAACACTTAATTAAAAATGATACAAACTTATCCTATTTAGAAGGTTTATTGGAGGATGGTATTAAAGTAGATCAAGCAGAACACAAGGAATCATGGCAGGAACGAGGTAGGGAGAACACTGGTCACTTTTACTCAACTTTGGTGGAAAAGACATTCCACATCTGGCATCAAGCATCACGCTCCCTGAGTGGAGGATTCAGGGAGGTGCTCAGGAGGAGCACAATTCAGGAACACGGGGGGACAATTACAAACTCTCTGAGAACGGCCGAGTGACATAGGGCAGGAAGTAGTTCTGCTGGTGGAGGCTGAGCCTGAGAATTTCTTACCAGATCTCACAGTCTTAACTGGATGTTCAGGTTGATGTGGCCTGGGCGTGGTGGTTTACAGTATAGTTGGGGGTTATACTGGTGTGTGATCTATGAATGATATAAAGGTCAAATATAATCAATGCATCAAGTCCACTACTGTACAGCACAGGGAACTCTACTCAATATTCTGTAATAACCTATATGGGAAAAGAACCTGAAAAAGAATGGATATATGTACATGTGTAACTGAATCACTTTGCTGAACACCCAAAACTAACACAACATTGTAAATCAACTGTACTCCAATATAAAATTAAAATTAAATTAAAAAAACTTTTTTCAAACTAAAAAAAAAAACCTCACAGAAACAAACAAACAAAGCATCAAGTCCATGACTATACACTTCTGATCACTCACTAAGGCCGCCATACTATAAGTCTTATAAATGGACATAAGTGCACTGTACATGAATCATACAGGCATGTATAGCTCCAATTGAGAACAAAGCAGTACCTGTCTTAACGGTAGCCAGTCGTCTCCTTCTCTGCAGTTTGTTGTTAAAAGGCTTTTATCTCTTTATTCCAAACGTACCTCCTATGGAATGGAGGAGTAGTCTCCAGGAGTTCCTGGCTCCTGCTTTAGAAGGATTGAGCCTCCTGATCAGACTGCAGGTTGCCGTAGAGTGTCCACATTCTCCCAGGGCCTAGGAGGCTGAGTGGCATGACCTTGCCTTTCTCACTTTTGAGCAGTTTACCTCCTGAGTATCTGAATGTCTCCTGGGCAGCAGAGAGGTCCCAGGTCAGCCCCAGAGGCCGGAAGAGACCAAGAGAAGAAAGTGACTGCATTTATCTGAGGAGGAGTGATCCACACTAGAAGCAGCAAGTGCACTGTTATAGCTACAAACAGGTTAGTTATATAAAAAGAAAATTATGTAGGATATTATCAATATTGTAAAAATTAAAATAAACAGAATAAATGAAAAATAAGGCTCTTTTTCTGAAGACTAACTGGAAAACAATACTTCTAAGAATTTAATTTCTTAGCTACTGCTCTCTCTCTCTCTGTCTCTCTCTGTGTGTCTCTCTCCTTTCTTCCTTCATTTTCTCTACTCTCTTGATTGGCTGCTATTATGAGAAAATGCAGGCTGCAGAGAATCCTCTCAAACCCTGAAGAAATTATTGTAGTGTTCGGTTGGTAATACTGAGCTGTTTACCTGTTTTTCACGTTAAAGTCTATTGTCTAGGATCATTGAACCAGAGCAAATAGAGTAGACACATGTTAAAGTGTTCATGTGAAAAGCAGCAAAAGCTATCAAACACAATTTCTGATTGCCAGAGAGGCTGTATGTTCTGAGGTTTCATTCTGTCGCTTGGAATCAGTGCTGCAGTCTCTGCTCTGACAGCCCCCAGAGACTCACAGGCAGCCTCCTCCTTTGTGGTTATGAGTCCAGAGGCACATGGGGGGTGTGTGCACTATATTCTCTTGTCCATTGCTCAGATTTATTTTTTTCAGGTGCCACGCAAAACTTCCTTCTTTCATCAGTCAAAACAAAACAATAAGAACAAAAAACACTTGTAAACTGATTCAGGCAAGTTACTTCCTTTTGGCCTCCAATTATTTCACCAGACATTTGGATCTCAATGTGGGCCCATTTGTTATTAATAAAACATTCATCATGCTTACATGCATATGGATTTCTTATCACTTTGGTTTAGTGTTGAAACAAAAGGCTGCCCTTTAATTAGAGGCTTCTAATGAAATATTAAAGCTGTTGTTAGTGACTCTTCACTTAATCACTTTTCATGTGGGCAAGGTTTGGTTTGTGGTTTGGTAAATGTCAAGGGTACTAGTTATGGTGATTTTGGATGACTCTCAATGGTTCTCTGAATGTGAGCAGGGCCCATCTGGCCATTTGAAGATTTCAGCGTATGAATAGGCATTTCATATTCAGTAACCACTTGCTAGATTCAAACTGTAACTAGCATTCATACCACTCGAAGGCCCTGGTTTTCTATTAATTCTTTGTAGTTGGCAGTAAATCTCAGAGCAGATGTTTTTCCTTTGGCCTTGATGCATGTAAGGTAGAGGGAGCAGGGTAAATCTAGCTTTCTGTGTGAATCTTCACCATCTTTAGTCCAGAAGAAAAAGACCAGGTACTTTTGGAAAGCAGTGTAGAATCCCCACAGGATAAAGTTCATTTAAGTAAGTGAAAAATGAATATGTAAGCTATTACATCAAGACTACAGTAAAAAAGGATGATGTAATTCTCAGCAGAGGAAAGTTGATGTTTTGGAAACTTTTGTCTTTGTTTCAGTTTGAGTTACCAGAAGGTTCATTGGCATGCACATATAGGATTGTATCACTCACATGCCATTATTCTCTGAATCTGGTATCCCTTGATGCCAAAACCACATAGAGTGCTTTTAAGGTAAAGTCTAAAAAATAGAGATCCTAGCTGACCTGTAACTAACAGTGAAGTGTTACTTCATTTGAGAGTCTCTCAATGCTATGACACAAGGCTCACCTTATGCTCTGCAGTTATTTGTGTTAAGTCTCTCATTTAGAAATTGACAATCTGCATGAATATGTATTTTATTTATCTATTCCAATAGTTCTATGAGGGAGAGAGGGCAGGTGTTACTGTTCGTCTATGGTAAATTAGGGGTCTATCATGACCTGTGAAGGCTCTGAGATTTTACACTACATTTAAGCTGATGAGCTAGCCTGTTATGTTCTCTGGATGCTGGTAGCAGACATAAAACTCCTACGTCAGAGACAAAGGCAGCACAGCAAACAGCATGAGAATGCTGTTTCTCCATGTCCTCCAGATCCCACGGGATGACATAGACGGACCTAGATGGATGCACGTGCAGGGGGTTGTGTCATAGGAGAGGAATTTACTGTTTTTTTAGTGAGTGCTAAGCAAACCTGCTCTTTGTTTGGGTGGAGACATTACCTTATCCTTCAAAGTTGCTTGCTGCAAAAACAATTCAGAGAAATAGCCCAGATAAAGAGTCCCCAGGGCCTTACATTCTTGGCACACCCAGAAAGAATGTGCAAGGGTATTCACAGCCCATGGGATTGCCTCTCTCAACGGAGTCAAGGTTGAGCTAATGCTCAAAAGCCAGGTTTTCTGATGCTAGATTCAGTACTTTTTTGTTAATGTCAATTAATGTCCCTAATGTTTATACTTATACCAAAATGAATGCTAAATACCAATACCAATAACTTATAGAGCATTAGCCCTACACCGGAGACTGTGGGTGCTAATTTATAAACATTCTCACTAAATCTTTTTACATCCCTGGAGAGTAGGTACCATGTTCTCCTTTAAAAATTAAAAAAGAGGCCCAATTAACTACATTTCCTATGTTCACACAGCTAGAAAATGGTAGACTCCAAAGCTCATACTGTTTTCAGAGGCCCAGATTGCCTCTTTTGTGGATATAAATTTAGCGGCACCAGCAACTCTCTATATCCAACTATTTCATTCACAGCCTTGCCAATCCTTGGAACCCTCACCATTAGAGATTTGGTCTTCTTTTTAAGAATCTGTTTCTTGTTAAAAATCCAAATTCCTTGGAAGGAGTAACAATGTCCCATCAGTCACTGTATACTTGAGAATGAACAAGTTGAAAAGGTTCTTTCATGTTTGTAAGTGCTGATGAAGTAGAGGGCAAACAGACGTGAAGATATAGGTGTTGTTTTGGGAAGGAAAGGCTACCACAAGGAGAGAGGTCAAGGACAGAAAGAAAGTTGGGCTAAAAATAGGAGCACTGTCCACCACAGCATCTGGGCAGTGTGCTTCATGCTTCAGCCATACTATTTAATGGCTGGATATTAAACATGAAGAACACACCAGGACTTGAAAATCAGCATATAGCTGATTCTGTTTCAAATCTCTACTTTACAGAAGCAGTTCTGTAGCCCCAAGGGTGTAGGCTTTGGAGCCAGAGGGTCTGAGTTTAATCCTAACTCACCTGATTCTCAGGGGTGTGATCTTGTATATTTTCCTAAGCATGGTACCCCAGTTTCTTCAGTTATGAAATTTGGATAATAATAGTGTTGTTGGGCTTCCCTGGTGGCGCAGTGGTTGAGAGTCCGCCTGCCGATGCAGAGAACACGGGTTCGTGCCCCGGTCCGGGAAGATCCCACATGCCGCGGAGCGGCTGGGCCCGTGAACCATGGCCGCTGGGCCTGCGCGTCCGGAGCCTGTGCTCCGCAATGGGAGAGGCCACAGCAGTGAGAGGCCCGCATAGAGCAAAAAATAATAATAATAATAATAATAGGGTTGTTATGAAGATTAAATAACTTACTAGAGTTAAAGCACTTAGAAGAAAACTTAATATTTAGTAAGCACCTGATAAATATAAACTACTATTATTATATGTTCTTATTTAGGCCACCTAAAGTCTTTTTTGGAATGAGAGATAATATATAAAACAAGAATATTTTAAAGACATAAGCTCCTTTAATTTTATTAGAAGGTAATGTTAATAGTGTCTTCTTCTTTATGATTTTTGACTTACATGAAATTCCAGAAATAACTGAGAAATGCTTGATTAAGTTCAATGCCATTTACATAAAAATAATTATTTGTTGAATAAATTACAGCTAATTTAAGAAAAAAATCAACTGCAATTTTTTTGCTTACAAAAGCATTGCTTTGTTGATTTGACATTTGGAAATTCCTATTTTGTATCAGTACTGTGCTGGTTTCCAGGCAGAGCACCCCTGTGAAGACAATGTAGACCTTCTACAAGGAGCCTAGTCTAGTGGAAAATACTGAGATGAACAGATTAGTATTTTTAAAGCAAGAAAATTGTAAGAGATAAAAACATAAAGAAGGAAAGATAAATCACACATAATTTCACCTCCCAGAAATAACTCACTCTTTACAATTTTGATTTTTTTCAGCCTTTTCTTATGTATAAATTTTTTAACATGTATACTATATATATGATGTGTATCCTGCTTTTTTCTTAACATTATATTGTATTCATTTACTCATCATTAAATAATTTTAGGAAACATGATTTTAATGGCTGGTGTTATCTCACATGCACATATCACAATTCATTTCAACATCACTCTCCTTGTTGTAAATTTAGGCTTCTAGTTTTTCACTAGACTATAGCTAAAACATGAGAAATATCTTCTGTATAAGTCTTTGTGTGAATCTCTGATGTTTTCTGCAGCATAATAACTCATTAAACAAGTGCAAATAATACATAAGTATTAAGAAGGGAAATTACTACTTAAAAATTATGAGGGCTTCCCTGGTGGCCCAGTGGTTGAGAATCTGCCTGCTAATACAGGGGACATGGGTTCGAGCCCTGGTCTGGGAGGATCCCAAATGCCGTGGAGCAGCTAGGCCCGTGAACCACAACTACTGAGCCTGTGCGTCTGGAGCCTGTGCTCCGCAACAAGAGAGGTTGCGATAGTGAGAGGCCCGCGCACCGCGATGAAGACTGGCCCCCACTTGCCACAACTAGAGAAAGCCCTCGCACAGAAGACCCAACATAGCAAAAATAAATAAATTAATTAATAAACTCCTACCCCCAACATCTTCTTAAAAAAAAATTATGAAATAGATGTTGCCAAGTTCCTTGTAGTAAGTTTGTATCAATTTGCACTATCAGCAGTATAAGCAAAGGTAAATTATGCTGCATTCTCAGTAATACTGGCTTCATTTTATTTTTGCCAATTTATAAGTAAAAATGATATATCATAGTTTTAATTTTGATTTCTTTGGCCACTAGGTGAATATTTTTTGTCCATTTGTGTTTTTATTTTAGTTAGTTGAATAAAATCGAGGTTTTCACTCCTTTTTTGGCCCGTCAAATGTCCTTTTATTCTGAATTGCATGTTAATGTTCTTTGTCAAGTTTTTCTTAGCGATATTCACTTTTAATTGAAATTTATGTAGTAAGAACATTAAAACTTTGCCACATGTGTGGAAAAGTTTCTCCCCATTTCATTTTTTTCTATCTGCAGAGAGAAGAAAAGAACAAACTTAGAGAGAAGCAGATTGACAGACTGCAGGCCCTGAGAGAGATAAAAAGACTGTCTTTAAGGCAGCGGTAATTCTTATCCCCATTATACAGATGAATAATGGGAGTAGAGAATTTGTAAGTATCAGAGGCAGCCAGTAAATCTGTGGATTGTAAATCTCTCATACCCACAATAACTATGTGGGTAGGAATTGTAGAGGAATGGGTCTGACATGATTAAATTTATCTTTATCACTGTATTGTATTATTTTACTGGTTATAATTAACAAGTATTTATTAATTTTTCTTTTTGAAAGAATATCAATTAAAGGAAGTGTAGTGGATGTAGTAAATGCTTCAGTGCATGTCTGTATCTTTGTTTTTTTTTAACACTTTATTTTATTTTATTATTTTTTAATATTTATTTATTTATTTGACTGCACTGGGTCTTAGTTGCGGCACACAGTATCATTGTTGAGGCATGTGGGATCTAGTTCCCCGACCAGAGGTTGAACCCGGGTCCCCTGCATTGGGAGTGAGGAGTCTTAACCACTGGACCACCAGTGAAGTCCTGTCTGTATCTTTGTTTACTTGAAAAAACATGTATTCTGCTGTAGATGTGTGGAGTGTTTCATAAATGTTAATTAGATCCTGTTAGTTGATGGTGCTATTACATCCCTCAATGTCCTTATTGATTGTGTTTAGTAGTTCTATCAATTGTTGAGAGAAGAGTGCTAAAAGTCTCCACTTGTAATTGTGGATTTGTCCATTTCTCCTTTTAGTTCTATCAGTTCTTGTTTCACTTATTTTGCAGCTCTGTTTTTTAGTGCATACATGTTTAGAATTGCTGTATTTCTTTGCTGGATTGACCCTTTTAGCATTATGTAATGTTCCTCTTTGTCCCTGGTAATTTTCTTTGTTTGAAAGCCTACTTTTTTTCTGATATTAATATAAGCACTATTGCTTTCTTCTCATTAATGCTTGATATATCCTTTCCCATCATTTTATGTTCAATGAGTTATAATTAAAGTGAGTTTTTTTAAGGCAGCACAGGAGTTTAGTCATTTTTGTTTTTATCTATTCTGTCAATCTTTGTCTTTTAATTCTATATTTAGACTATTTACATTTAATGTAATTTTTGATATGTTTGTGCTTAAAATTGTCATTTAATAATTTGTTTTCTGTTTTTCATTTCTCTATTTTCTTTGCCCTGCTTTTCTGTGAGTTACTTGAACAAATTTTAGAATTTTTGACTTTGATTCCATTTTGATTCAGGTATAGTGTTTTTGAGTGCATCTTTTTGTATAGGTTCTTTTAGTGATTGCAGTTATGCATACATAAATTATCAGTCTACTGGTGTCAACATTTTTGTAGTTCAAGTGAAGTATAGAAAATTTACCTCCATTTTGGTCTCTTTAATCTCCATTCATATAACATAACATAATATAATATGATATGATATTATATAATGTGATATAATATTTTATAATATTATCTTAAAAAATAAGAAAAAGACTCTGAAAGGTGGAGTGGAAAAGGCACACTATCTAGGGATCTTGGATTCAAAGAACGAGACAGTGATGAGTTCCCTGAGATTCCTTTTTGCCTCCCATACATTCCAGTTTGGGTGTTGGAGAAGGCTGCACCTGGGAAAGATCAATTACCACAGATTAAAAGCCCACAGAAAAGCCTGTTCTCTCTTGGTGGGGAAAAAAGCAATTTAGCAAGACAGAAAACTTTGACAATAACCACCTATTCCAACCAAACATGATGGAAAAACACAGGTGCTCTGCTACCCCAGTCAGCAAAGACTGAGTAGGGAGCCTAAATTTCCACTCTCATTTAGTAATAATAAGACTTTATATTAAATTTTATCTATATCAAATTTATATTATAATATGATTTTTATTCTAAATGTGTTGAAGTTCATTTCATGGCTCAGAGTATAATCTATCTTGGTGATTGTTCCATGTGCACTTGAAAATAAATTTTGCTGTTAGGTGGAGTGTTCTATACGTTATTCAGGTTTAGTTGGTTGATAGTGTTGTTTAGTTCTATAATATTTAATGATTTTATGTTTACTTGTTTTATCAGTTACTGAGGGGAGTATTGAAGTTTTCAACTGTAATTGTGGATTTGTTAATTTCTTTCAGTTCCATCAGTTTTTGGCTCATATATTTGAAGATCTGTTGTTAGATGCATACTTTATTGGAGGATTGACTTCCTTATCATTATGTAGTGTCCCCTTTTATCCCCAGTATTACTTTTCTTTCTGAAGCTTACTTCGTCTAATATTAATATACTTACTCCAGCTTTCATTTGTATAATGTTTGCATGGTATATCTTTCTTCATCCTTTTCCTTTTTATCTATATATGTCTTTGAACTTGAAGTAGATTTGTTATTGATAGCACATATTTGAATCTTGCTTTTTAAAATCCAATTTGAAATTTGTTTTGAAAATTAAATTCACATTTAATGTGATTATTTGTATGATTGGATTAAAACTTACTTTTTTTCTAGCTATTTTCCATTTCTTCTCTCTGTTCTTTGCTCCCCTCCCCCTTTTCTGCCTAGAGCATTTTCAGTATTTCTATTTTACCTCCTCTAATAACTTATTATTTATACCTCTTTAAAAATTTGTTTTAGTTGTTAAACTAGGGCTTATCATATGCATATTTAAGTAATAAATCTTCAAATGATATTATACTACTTCATATGTACTGTACAGACCTTCAACTGTATATTCTTAATGCCTCCTTCCCATCCTTTGTGCTACTGTCATACTTTTTACTTTTTCATATGCTATAAACATAGAATGCATTACTATTACTTTTGTTTTAGAATAATTGAAAATAAGAAAATGTTAATTTAATTTTATCTTCATTTATTCCATTTAATTTATTCTTGTTTCTTTCTGGTAGATCTAATTTTCAATCTGATATATTATTTCTGCCTGAAGAAATTTAACATTTTTTGTAGAGTAGGTATATTGGCAATAAATTTCCTTAGTTTTTGTCTGAAGGTATTTGTTTTTCCTTCATCTTTTTTTAAATTTAATTTTATTTTTGGCTGCATTGGGTCTTTATTGCAGCACGTGGGCTTTCTCTAGTTGTGGTGAGTGAGGGCTACTCTTTGCTGTGGTGCGCTGGCTTCTCATTGCTTCTCTTGTTGCAGAGCATGGGCTCAAGGTGTGTGGGCTTCAGTAGTTGCAGCACACGGGCTCAGTAGTTGTGGCACGTGGGCCCTAGAGCGCATGGGCCTCAGTAGTTGTGGCTTGCGGGCTCCAGAGTGCAGGCTCAGTCGTTGTGACACACAGGCTTAGTTACTCTGCGGCGTGTGGGATCTTCCAGGACCAGGGCTCGAACCTGTGTCCCCTGCATTGGCAGGCAGATTCTTAACCACTGTGCCACCAGGGAAGTCCCTGTTTTTCCTTCATTTTTGAAAGATATTTTTGCTGGACAAAGAATTCTGGGTTGAGAGTAGTTGCACTCCTGGGTATATATCTGAAAAAACAAAAACACTAATTTGAAATGATATGTTCACTCCAATGTTCATAGCAGAGCTATTTACAATTGTCAATGTATGGAAACGACCTAAGTGTTCATCAATATGTGAATGGATAAAGAAAATGTGGAATGTATATTCTCAATGGAGTACTGCTCAGCCATAAAAAAGAATGAAGTTTTGCCATTTGCAGTAACATGGATGGACTTGGAAGGCATTATGCTAAGTGAAATAAGTCAGACAGACATATACTGTATATCACTTATATGTGGAATCTAAAAAATACAGCAAACTAGTGAATATAACAAAATGAAGCAGACTCAACAGACAGAGAGAACAAACTAGTGGTTACCAGTGAGGAGAGGGAAGGGGGAGGGGCAATATAGGGGGAGGAGAGAAAAATGGTTATTATGGGATTATATGAAATCATGTGTGTGAAACTTTTGAAAATTGTAAAGCACTATAGAATTTAAAGACTTTTTCATTCAATTAAAAAAAAGTGAATCCATATCAAAAGGGGGAGGCTTATTACCATGAAGAATATTTGCTGAATCAATAAATGAATTCAATATTAAAAAAAAGAATTCTGGGTTGACAGTTTTTCTTTCAACATTTAAACGGTGTTGTCTTCTAGTTTGGATGTTTCTGATAGATGTTTGTTGTAATTCTTGTCTTCATTCCTCTGTATATAATGCTTCTTTTGAAGAATTTCTCATTGTCTTTGTTCTTAACACTTTGAATATGATAGGTCTATATATTTTTTAAATGTGTCATGCTTGCTCTTCTCTGGACTTCTTGGATTTACTGCTTCATAACTATCATTAATTTGGAAAACTCTCATCCTTTATTTCTTCAAGTATGTTCTTCTGGCCCTTTTTTCTTTCTTGTCCTCTGGCATTTTGTTCAACAGCTCTTGGATGTTCGATTAAAATTTTTTTTCATTCCTTTTTTCTTGTTGGATTTCAGTTTGAGTAATTGCTATTGACTTCAAGTCCATTTGTTCTTTCAAGTGTCAAGTCTATTGATGAGCAGTTGAAGGCATTCTCTTTTTTTTTTTTTTTTTTTTTTTGCGGTATGCGGGCCTCTCACTGTTGTGGCCTCTCCCGTTGCAGAGCACAGGCCCTGGACGCGCAGGCTCAGCAGCCATGGCTCACGGGCCCAGCCACTCCGCGGCATGTGGGATCTTCCCGGACTGGGACACGAACCCGTGTCCCCTGCATCGGCAGGCGGACTCTCAACCACTGCGCCACCAGGGAAGCCCCTGAAGGCATTCTTTATCTGTTACTGTCTTATTTATTTCTAGCTTCTCTCTGATGAAATTACCCCTCTGATCTTAGATGTCTTCTACCTTTTAAATTAGAACTTTTAACCTATTAATCAAAATTATTTTAGGGCTTCCCTGGTGGTGCAGTGGTTGAGAGTCTGCCTGCTGATGCAGGGGACATGGGTTCGTGCCCCAGTCTGGGAGGATCCCACATGCCGCGGAGTGGCTGGGCCCGTGAGCCATGGCTGTGGAGCCTGAGTGTCCAGAGCCTGTGCTCCACAACAGGAGAGGCCACAGCAGTGAGTGGCCCGTGTTCCGCAAAAAAAAAAAAAAAAAATTATTTTAAATTCTCTGCCACATAGTTCCAATATCTGGGGCAGAAGGTAGATTTTGCATAGGGTTTTAAGTTGCACTCAGAGTTACTTATCACTATGTAAGTTTGTAGAGAAACATCACAGATCAGCAAGTTGGGCAGCTTGTTGGTAGTAAAATTGAAATAATAAAACAGAGGAAACATTCTGGCACTCTCTTTGTTAGAATTTTATTCTCACTAGAACACTTAAATGTGGTAAACCTAATTCCATAGCTCTAAATTCATAATCTCTTCATCACAAGAGCTTTATCCCTCCTCTAGCACTTAAACAAATGTTCTGAACATTAATTCAAGTATAATTTTTAAAAGAGTATATTATAGGTTCTTTTTGACCTAATTTGTTAAGAATGTTTCTTTTTTTCTGTCATAATCTTCCCTCACTAATTTCTACAGGCAATATGTCTTTAGAAAATGCTCCAAAGGCTACAACACATGGCCAGACATCTAACATCAAGAGTTTTTCAAAATGCAGTGGTGTTTTTAGTTTTTGAAACAGTCAGCTGCAAAAATCATGCGGGTGGCTTTGAAGCATAAACATACACACAAATAATGTGATAGTTCTTTCCAAAAAGACTTGGAATATTTTGCTTATCTTGATATTGGGGAGTATGTTCTTCCTTTTTTTGACATGTGAATAGTATAAGCTTTATTTCACAAGCTTTTCACCCATCTACCCACCCATTTATCCACTCATCCATTCATTTATTCAACAAACATCTTCTGAATGTCTATCTGCCAAATACTTCATGAATAATACAAAGATGCTTCTTGCAGGGAGTTTATCATTTACTGGAGGAGATAAGATGTAATGATAAGGGAGAATGATACACAATAAAGTGTGATGTCACTGTTCCCTAGAAGAAGAGTCTATGTGGAACACCCATTTGCCCTTTCAACTGCTAACTAATTTCCTGCCCACATTCTCTCCTGTGCTCAGTTGCACAACTCAAACTCAATAAGAATGAGACTGTTGGTGTTCCTTTCATGTTCAAGGGGTTAAAAATCTTTCCCTGATGTACATGCACAATCCCAATAATATTTATGAGAGTTACTAGTGCCAGCAGGAGGCTCTGCCGCTGAAACTGTTGGAAGACATTTGAACAGCTTTTCAGTGAAGATTAATGGTTTCAGAAAAGAAAAAAAAAATCTTGGTCTGTTAGCTGGAAGTTAACTCGAAGGGATATAACAAAAGAAAGCCAGCGAGGATACTTCACAAGCGAGATGTGTTTGAGGAGTTTATGTTGGAACTGAAGCTTTGATGAATTACTTGTATAATGCTACTGACAGGAAGATGTCAAAGTTGGTGGATAACAACAGAGAAAATAATGAGTTACTATTCCAGAATGCCAAAGCACACCAACAATGCATTTCTCCAAGAGAATAGTAAGCAAATGCATTTCTTTGGGTTAAATTCATTTGCCAAGACAGACTTAGAAAGAAAGCTGGCCAAGGTGGAACTGCTGCTGTAAAGAAGATGCAGATTATACTTCCAATAATGACCCAGGCTTTCAAACTTCCAGTGAGCACAGGATCCTGCAATTAAACGGTTGCACTTTTTCTGTCTTTTTGGTCTTCCCCATCTCTCTGGGTTGAGAATCTAGATGGAAAAACACAGTGAAGAATGAAGTACATAGAACCTTGGTTCAGGAGTTTTAATTATTTCCCAAACACATATTGTGTTTTGATCGTTCCTCAAAAACACTACTGAGACAAATTTCATTATTTGGTTTGCTTTGGAATATTACCTCTTCTTATTGTAACTGAAATGCTTACGCCTTCTTTGACATAAGGTTCTTATAAGGCCTTCTGTAAACTTTGATTCAACAATTTGAGGCTATCTGCAGGATCCCTCATTCCCTCACTCATTTTAGTGGTCTGGAATCGCAGACATTCTGCCACATTCCACATTATATAGAAAGCTGCAGGGAAGAACCAGGCAGGGTGTCATTATCTTTATGAGTAAAACAGAGTTCTCTATTACTTGCCCTGCTATCAATATAGTCTACCCGCTACCACTATAGCCATCACCCGAGACAGAATCTGTAGCCAAATGTCCTCATCCTTCTAGAACAAGCTGTCCTACTGTCCTGGAGGGAAGGCAGTATCAATATGGGTCTGAGCAGATAGTTAAATTGCCCCTCAGAGATGGTCTGTTATCTGTGGTTTTGACACATCTTTTTTCCTTCTGTTTTTTTTTTTCTCCTTAATTCATCAGAGTAAAAAATTATTCCTGAAGAACACATTTTAATATATACATGTAATACATTTACACTATATAAAAAATATATTTCTACAGGCTATAAGTCTGTGTTTTCACTTGCATTTTGTGAACTTTAATGAGGTTAATACTCTTAAGAACAGGAATAAGGAATATTAGGTAGGCTTCGAATATCATATACTATTGGAAACTAACTGCATGTGAGGAGAGAATTATATTTTTTGAGGTTGGGATTTGGGCAAAGCAAGGTCGGAATGATTTATTTCCCTGGATATTTCAACATGAAGTTGCTGTGACATATAAGAAGACTAGAAATTGTTTTGTAAGCATAATATGTAAATAACCATAACAGCAATAACAGTCATTGTTTTGTACTATCACAAATAATATTGTACTATATGTTAAGATTTTTTTAACATGCATTATTTCATTTAATTTTCACAACTCTTAAGATTAAGTGTTATTTTGTTAATACACATTTTATAGGCTTAAAAAAAAGTTAAGTGATTTGCCAAAGTCACACAGTGTTGAAACTTAAAGCAAAGACATATCATCGTAGAGCCTCATTAAATATCCCTTAACATCTACATTTTGCGATTTGTTGCTTGGTCAATGGCCCAGGGAAGGATTATTCACACACAAGTGCTTCCAGATGCTGGGAGGAATTGCAGAGGGTGCCAGGCATGCATTGCTTTGGGTTCAGTGGGTTCTTTTTCTTTGTTCAGAAGGTCATTTATACCCTGAGGTTCATATATCTACAACTGAGGGCATATTAACAGAACAGCTAAAATCCTGACAGTAAAATTGATGGTAAAAGCAGGTCAAAGGATTATAATGGGGTAAATTAACTGCAAAATGTGAGAACAAGAAAGCTTAATTTTGCATTTTGGCAGTGTTTTAAATTCCTTTTTATTCAATTTAGTTTCGCTTTGTTTTCTTTGAACATTTTTGGCTACGTTTACTGCTCTATACTGAGAGGCTTGCTGATTATAGCTTCACGCCTTTCCTCAATTTACACTAAAATATTGTAGTTTAATTCCTGAGGTGCATTGAAATTTTGGATATTAATATGCCTACATTATTTCCAAGTTAAGTTTGTTTTTCCTGGTTTTAGAAGGCCTACAAAAATGGTAGTACCATTTACTGAAAAATGTTCAGCAAGTCCTCCTAACTCTGTTTAAAGGTTGCTTCTGAAAAGCAGAAAGTCCTTCACTGGGTCATATTTGAATCCACGCACTCATCACAAGTTTTGGATCCAGCCCAGGGTTGTTAAGATTCTTTTCCTTTTTTAAAAAAAAAATTAATTAATTAATTAATTTTTATTTTTTGACTGCCTTGGGTCTTAGTTGCGGCTTGCGGTCTCTTTGTTACGGTGCTTGGGTTTCTCTCTAGTTGTGGCGCTTAGGCTTCTCTCTACTTGTGGTGTGTGGGTTTTTTCTCTCTCTAGTTGTGGCACACAGGCTCCAGGGTACATGGGCTCTGTAGTTGTGGTGTTCAGGCTCCAGAGCACGTGGGCTCTGTACTTTGCAGCAGGCGGGCTCTCTAGTTGAGGCACGTGGGCTTAGCTGCCCTGTGGCATGTTCCCGACCAGGGATCGAACCTGCGTCCCCTGCGTTGGAAGGCGGATTCTTTACCACTGAACCACAGGGGAGTCCCAAAGTTCTTTTCCTTGACTGGCACAAAGTGTTGATTAAAGTTCTGTTTGGCTTCTACTCAGTGGTTGGCCAGCTTTCAGCAGCAGTATTCCTAGTCTATCTGTATGACGACATTTAAAATATCATGTACTAGAGATGATACATATAATATCTAGAAGGTATTTTTAAGGAAGAAGGTCTTCCCACGTGAGCTATGCAACTACTTGCTGTAGCTCAGGGTTTTTTCCTCCTCAGGCAATTCCCTCACCTTTTCTTAGCCAGAGCTCATTTTACTTACTTATTTTAACATAATACATTATATTTATTAGCTATTTTATTTATTAGTTCTTTCACTCATTTGTGATTTTGTTTCTTCCAGTAGTCCTCATTTCTTGAAGCCATAGCCAGGATCTGGCCCAAAGGAGGTATATAATAAATATCAGCTGAATAATAGAAGTATTTTTTTCTAACTTTATTGAGGGATAATTGACAAAATATAATATATTTAAAGTGTACAATGTAATGATTTTACACACACATATGTGCAATACTTTGTGGAATGATTACCAAGATCAAGATAATTAATACATCCATCACCTCACATAGTTAACTTTTTTTGTGTGTGTTGTGAGAACACTGAAGATCTACTCAAGCAACTTTCAAGTATATGATTTTGTATTATTAACTGCAGTCACCAAAGTTTGTACTTCTTGACCTATATCTCCCCATTTCTCTCTCCCCCCAGCCACTGGCAGTCACCATTCTATTCCCTGTTTCTATGAAATTAACTTTTATTTTCTTTTAGGTTCCACACAGAAGTGATACCGTACGTTATTTGTCTTTCTCTCTGGCCTACATTACTTATCAGAATGCCCTTCAGTTTCATCCACATTGTTGCAAGTGGCAGAATTTCCTTTTTTTCTGTGGTTGAATAATATTCCATTGTATGTGTATGTATATGTGTATATATATGTATATATATTTATATAATTTTTTGTTATATTCACTAGTTTTTTTTTTTTAGATTCTACATATAAGTGATAATATTTAGTATTTGTCTTTCTCTGTCTCACTTATTTCAGTAAGCATAATATCCTCCAGGTCCATCCATGTTGCTGCAAGTGGCATTATTTCATTCTTTTTATGGCTGAGTAATATTCCATTGTATATGTGTACCACATCTTCTTTATCCATTCATCTATCGATGGACACTTAGGTTGCCTCCATGTCTTGGCTATGGTAAATAATGCTGCTATGAACACTGGGGTGCATGTATCTTTTCAAATTAGTGCTTTTGTTTTCTTCCAATATTTGCCCAGGAGTGGAATTGCTTGATTATATGGTAGTTCTAGTTTTAGTTTTCTGAGGACCCTCCATACTGTTTTCCAAAGTGGATGCACCAATTTTTTTCCTACCAAAAGTGTACCAGGGTTCTGTTTTCTCCACATCCCCACCAACATTTGTTGTTTGTGGTCTTTTTTTTTTAAGTTTCTTTTTATTTATTTATATGTATATATATTTTTAGCTGCATTGGGTCTTCGTTGACTACATGCGAGTTTCCTCTAGTTGAGGAGAGTGGGAGCTACTTTTTGTCATGGTGTGCAGACTTCTCATTGTGGTGGCTTCTCTTGTTGCGAAGCATGGGCTCTAGGCACGAGGGCTTCAGTAGTTGCAGCGCGCAGGCTTAGTAGTTGCAGCATGCGGGCCCTCGAGTGTGCAGGGTTCAGTAGTTGCAGTGCGTGGGCTCAGTAGTTCTGGCTCGCGGGCTCTAGAGCACAGGCTCAATAGTTGTAACACACAGGCTTTGTTGCTCTGCAGCACCTGGGATCTTCCCTGACAAGGGACCAAACCCATGTCCCCTGCATTGGCAGGTGGATTCTTAACCACTGTGCTACCAGGGAAGTCCCTGTTTGTGGTCTTTTTGATGATAGCCATTCTGACAGGTTTGAGGTGATAGCTCATTGTGGTTTTGATTTGCATTTCTATGATGACTAGCAATGTTGAGCATCTTTTCCTGTGCCCATTGGCCATCTATATGTCTTCTTTGGAAAATGTCTATTCGGGTCTTCTACCTAGTTTTTAATCAGGTTGTTGATGCTGAGTTGTAATGAGCTGTTTATATATATTGGATATTAACCCTTATAAGTCATATCATTTGCAAATATTTTCTCCCATTCAGTAGGTTGCCTTTTTGTTTTGTTGATGGTTTCCTTTGCTGTGCAGAAAGTCCCATTTGTTTATTTTTGCTTTTGTTTCTTTTGCCTTAGGAGATAGATCCAAAAAAATATTGCTGTGATTTATGTCAAAGAGTATACTGCCTATGTTTTCATATAGGAGTTTTATGGTTTCTGTTCCTTAATCCATTTTGAGCTTATTTTTGTATATTGTGTGAGAAATTATTCTAAGTTCATTCTTTTACATGTAGCTGTCCAGTTTTCCCAGCACCACTGATTGAAGAGACTTTGTCTTCTCCATTGTATATTCTTGTACTCCTTTGTCTTAGATTAATTGATGATGAGTGATTGGGTTTATATCTGAGCTCTCTATTCTGTTCCATTGACATATGTGTCTGGTTTTGTGCCAGTACCATACTGTTTTGATTAGTGTAGCTTTGTAGCATAGTCAGGGAGCATGATTCTTCCACCTCCTTTCTTCTTTCTCAAGATTGTTTTGACTATTCAGGGTCTATTGTGTTTCCATACAAATTTTAAAATTATTTGTTCTAGTTCTGTGAAAAATGTCATGGGTATTTTGATAGGGGTTACATTGGATCTGTAGATTGCCTTGGGTGGTATGGTAATTTTAACAATATTAATTCTTCCAATCCATGAACACAGTATATCTTTCCGTCTGTTTGTGTCATCTTTAATCTCTTTCATCAGTGTCTTCTAGTTTTCCGAGTACAGGTCTTTTACCTTCTTAAATTTATTCCCGGGTATTTTTTTTTTTTTGACCTGGTGTTAAATGGGATTGTTTCCTTAATTTCTCTTTCTGATATTTTGTTTTCAGTGTATAGAAATGCAACAGATTTCTGTATATTAATTTTGTATCCTGCAGCTTTACTGAATTCATTAGTGAGCTCTAGTAGTTTTTTGGTGGAGTCTCTAGGATTTTCTATGTATAGTATCATGTCATCTGCAAATAGTGATAGTTTTACTTCTTCCTTTCCAATCTGGATTTCTTTTATTTCTTTTTCTTGTCTGATTGCTGGGGCTAGGATTTCCAATACTATGTTGAATAAAAGTGGTGAGGTGGGCATCCTTGTCTTATGCCTGATCTTAGAGGGAATGCTTTCAGCTTTTCACCAATGATTATGAAGTTAGCTGTGGGCTTATTGTATGTGGCCTTTATCATGTTGAGGTGTGTTCTTTCTGTACCTACTTTGTTGAGAGTTTTTTTTTTTAATCATAAATGGGTGTTGAATTTTGTCAAAATCCTTTTCTGCATCCATTGAGATGATTATATGGTTTTTATTCTTCATTTTGTTAATGTGGTGTATCATATTGATTGATTTGTGGTTAGTGAAACATTCTTACATCCCTGGGATAAATCCCACTTGACCATGGTGTATGATCCTTTTAATGTATTGTTGGGTTTGGTTTGCTAATATTTTGTTTTGGATTTTTGCATTTATGTTCATCAGTGATACTGATTTGTAATTTTCTTTTTTCTGTGTGAATCTTTGTCTGGTTTTGGTATCAGGGTGATAATGACCTTTTAGAATGGGTTTGAAGCATTTCTTCCTCTGCAAGTTTTGGAGTAGTTTCAGGGGATAGGTGTTAACTCTCCTCTAAAGAATGTTTGGTAAAATTCACCTGTGAAGCCATCTGGTCCTGGACTTTTGTTTGTTGGGAGATTTTTGGTTGCTGATTCAATTTTATTACTGGTAATTGGTCTGTTAATATTTTCTATTTCTTCCTGGTTTAGTCTTAGGAGATTGTACATTTATAGAAATTGGACCATTTCTTCTAGATTGTCCATTTTATTGACATATAGTTGTTCATAGTAGTCTCTTAAGATCCTTTGTATTTCTGTGGTGTTGGTTGCAACTTCTCCTTATTCATTTCTGATTTTATTGATTTGGGCCCTCTCTTTTTTTCTTGATGAGTCTGGCTAAGGGCTGATCCATTTTGTTTATCTATTCAAAGAACCAACTCTTAGTTTCATTGATCTTTTCTCTCTTTTTTTTTTTTTAGTCTCGATTTCATTTATTTCTGCTCTGATCTTTATGATTTCTTTTCTTCTACTAACTTTGGTGGTTGTTTTTTTTTGTTGTTGTTGTTTTTTTTCTAGTTCCTTTAGTTGTGAAATTAGGTTGTTTATTTGAGATTTTTCTTGTTTCCTGAGGTAAGCTTGTATTGCTATAAACTTCCCTCTTAAAAATGCTTTTGCCGAGTACCGTAGATTTTGGATCATAGTGTTTTTGTTTTCATTTGTCTGTAGGTATTTTTTTGATTTCTTCTTTGATTTCTTTAGTGATCCATTGGTTGTTTAATAGCATATTGTTTAGCCTCCATGTGTTTGTGGGTCTTTTTGCAGTTTTTTTCTTGTAGTTGATTTCTAGTCTCATAGTGTTGTGGTCAAAAAAGATGCTTGATATGATTTCAATTTACTTAAAGTTACTGGGGCTTTTTTTATGTCCTAGCATGTGATCTATCCTGAAGAATATTGCAGGTGCACTTGAAAAGAATGTGTATTCTGCTGCTTTTGGATAGATGTATATGTGTATATATATATATATATATATATATATATATATATATATATATATATATTTAATTGTTGAATAATATTTCTGTGTTTCTCTGTGTGTGTATATGTGATATATATTTACCACATTTTCTTTATCCATTCATCCACTGAAGGACATTTAGGTTATTTCCATATCTTGTTGTGAATAATGCTGCAATAAACATGGGAGTGCAGATATCTCTTCAAGATATGGCATTTATTGATAGAAATATTTTTATAAATCCAATGTTGGCAAGAATATGAGAAAACGAATGCTCTTATATTCTTCTGGTGGGAGTGTATATAGGCATGAACTTTATGGAGGGAAACTGACAGTGTGTGACAAAGTCCTTAACAGGTTACTCAAAAATTGTAGGGATTTATCCCAGGAAAATCATCAGATATTTGATCAAACATTTGTGGATTTTTGACAAAGACATTCATCACATTATTTATAATAGTTAAAAATTAAAAGCAACTAAAACATCTGATATAGAACAACATGCAATTATTAAAAGTGATATTTTTGAAGATATTTAATAGAATATTAATGGTATTAGTAAAATGAAAACTATATAATTGGATAATTTTGAATTTGTGAAAAAAATCACATATACACACATGTATTATTTGAAGAATGTTGAGAACAAATACAGTGAAATGTTTAGAGAGTTTATCTCTGGGTGGAAATAGTATGTGTGATTTTAATGCTTTGTTTTTTTAATATGCTCACTATTCCCTCCAAAATTATTTGCAATGAGTATATAATTTTTCCTGATTAGTTAAATGTGTTATATTAAAAAAATAGCTTTGTAAGAATAGTAATCTAATATTACTTTGTAGAAAATATTTCTTCCAGTCCCATTGAACTTTGAATAATGGTATGTATAATTTAGAAAGCCAAGATGGGATTTTAAAATTGCTTTGAACTATTTGTTGGCCACTGAACAGTAGAACATCAAACAGAACAAGCATGTCTCTAAAAGCATAGTAAAGTCCATGCATCTTCCTTGTTGTCTCTTTCAGCAGTGTAAGATAATTATATTTATGATTATAAGCAATTGTTTCATTAAAATATCAGACAGCCCTATATTCTTGAATAAATCAAAATTTTCAACATGAAGAAAGGTTGGTTTAATCAAGTTATGCATCATATAGACATTGATCCCGCAGGGGCTGAACATCTATCTATACCAGGTTCTGGTAGTTTTCATGAAAAGTAGGTCTGTTTGCAGCAATATGTGATTCATTTAAGGAAATGTGGTATTTTTAGACATGCTCTCATGGACTATGTGAATGACATTTTTGGTGCTGTTGGTGCATAACCTGTTGGAGCAGCCCTGAATGCTTAGGAATTTCATTGTCAGACCTGAAATGGACAATAAAGTTAAGCTCATGAGGACAGGTTTTTAAAAAAATAAATTTATAAATTTATTTATTTATTTATGGCTGCGTTGGGTCTTCATTGCTGCATGTGGGCTTTCTCTAGTTGTGGCGAGCGGGGGCTACTCTTCATTGTGGTGTGCAGGCTTCTCATTGTGGTGGCTTCTCTTGTTGTGGAGCAAGTGCTCTGGGCACATGGACTCTAGAGTGAAGGCTCAGTAGTTGTGGAGCAGGGGCTTAGTTGCTCCGTGGCATGTGGGATCTTCCTGGATCAGGGCTTGAACCCACGTTGCCTGCACTGGCAGGTGGATCCTTAACCACTGCACCACCAGGGAAGTCCATGAGGAGAGGTTTAAAAAAAAAAAAAAAAAGAGGGAATTCCCTAGGGGTCCAGTGGTTAGGAGTTCATGCTTCCAATGCCAGGGGAACTGATCCCACAAGCCATGTGGCACGGCAAAAAAAAAAAAGGACAAACAAACAAAAAAACCCCACATAACTGAAAATGGCTACAAATGAGTTAGAAATATCTTTAGATTATCAATGAAAGAAGACATCACTTAAATTTTGGTTATGATACTGAAGGATAGAGAGATGTATAATTGTATGAATAAATGTATACTGTTAAAAGTTAGCATTTTTTTATTTACATTAAATTCACTGTTTCTACATTAAGATGCAATTGATTGCATTTTAGGATGAAAAACATGGTAATTGCTGGCATTTAATCATTAAAATACAATTTCTTCATTTTGCAAGGGAGTAAACAGAGCTTCAGAAATGTTGATTAATTTGTTGGAGGTCTCACAGCTCCTAAGCCAAGGTACTAATTCATCTTGGTCTGTGAGCTATGGGCTTACCCTATAAATACTACAACGCTTTGAGGGCACTTGACTCTTTCAAGGGCACAGAATTAGCTTTTTTTTTTAGATGCGACATGTGGGATCTTTTAGTTGCCGCATGTGGCATCTAGTTCCCTGACCAGGGATTGAACCCGGGCCCCCTGCATTGGGATTGTGAGTCTTTACCACTGGTCCACCAGGGAAGTCCCCATAATTGGCTCTTCAACCTACCCAAAGAGTCCTGTTTCTCCAAGGATGAGCTCAAGGCAGAGGTCACCCAGGGCAAGTCCCTGGGTGGGGAAAGCAGTGATAATAACCTCAATTCTGCCACCTGTGGCTGTGAGAAATTTTCCAGGGAAAAGTTGGGTCAGACTTTCTGGTTTGGTTGAGTCAACAGAGTTAACCCTAATAGGTGCAAAGCGTAGCTCTCTTCAGTTCCATGTTTGGAGCCTGGCCTCCCAGTGAGGGCCTTTCCACCCATGAAGGCAGAGCTTGCCAGATCATTGAGGCTCTAGCGGGGAAGGAAATTATCTAGTGTTTTTGAGTTAACTGTGTTCCTTGGGTCAGTGGTGCTGAACTATTTGGACTTAGATTTCGTGTATTAGAGACACAGAGTTTTCCTGGCAACACTTGAAAAACATATTAAGACTTTGCCACTTCTCTGTTCATGTGTTCACCAGTAAGGCACACTGTAGTCCTGTGGCCTAAGAAGGGTAACTGTGTACATGATATTTCTCATAATAATCCCCCCTTTGCTCACTTCCTGCTGTTTTTCTGCCAGCCTAATTTGCCGGGGATTCTCTGCTAGCTTTCTTTATTTTTTAAATTTTATTTTATATTGGAGCATAGTTGATTAACAATGTTGTGTTAGTTTCAGGTGTACAGCAAAGTGATTCAGTTATATATAGACATATTTATTCTTTTTCAAATTCTTTTTCCCATTTAGGTTAGGTTATTAAAGAATATTGAGCAGCATTCCCTGTGCTATAAAGTAGGTCCTTGTTGGTTATCTGTTATTTTTGTTTGTTTGGTTTGTTTTTTTTTCAAACAGAAAGTCACAAAAATTATAATCATCCTCATCAGTTCGCTCAGTCCCATGTAATTAATTTTTTTATCTTGATCTTTTTTTTTAGCACTTTTATGATTTCATCAGTTTTCCATCAGAGTTCTGAAAATGCTTATTCATTCAGTTCAGCAGTATAGTCAGTTACCAGAAACCTGTACTTCTCAGAGTCTTTTCCATGAATTCCTTGAAGATGAAACCCTTTTATAGGAACATATTTGCAAAAGCATCAGAGTACACCCAGAAGTGTCTGTAAATGACAAAAGACTTAAAAATGACCATGGTTAAAGATTTGATGAAAGTTCATAATAATGCAATTGACAAGGAAATTTCATTATTTCTGAGATATACATTTTAAAGTAATAACTAAAATTATGACTTATAACATTATACCAGAACATATAAGATTTTTATAAATTTCATGTAATGTCTGAAACATTTATATTAACATATTTCCATACAAATAACCCAAAGAAAGTTTACTATTAGTTGTTTTGTTTGTTTGTTTTTTTATACTGCAAGTTCTTATTAGTCATCAATTTTATACACATCATTGTATACATGTCAAACCCAATTGCCCAATTCAGCACACCACCATCCCCACCCCACCGCGGTTTTCCCCCCTTGGTGTGCATACATCTGTTCTCTACATCTGTGTCTCAACTTCTGCCCTGCAAACCAGCTCATCTGTACCATTCTTCTAGGTTCCACATATATGAGTTAATATACGATATTTGTTTTTCTCTTTCTGACTTACTTCACTCTGTATGACAGTCTCTAGATCCGTCCACATATCAACAAATGACTCAATTTTGTTCCCTTTTATGGCTGAGTAATATTCCATTGTATATATGTACCACATCGTCTTTATCCATTCGTCTGTCGATGGGCATTTACTTTGCTTCCATGACCTGGCTATTGTAAATAGTGCTGCAGTGAACATTGGGGTGCATGTGTCTTTTTGAATTATGGTTTTCTCTGGGTATATGCCCAGTAGTGGGATTGCTGGATCATATGGTAATTCTATTTTTAGCTTTTTAAGGACCCTCCATACTGTTCTCCATAGTGGCTGTATCAATTTACATTCCCACCAACAGGGCAAGAAAGTTCCCTTTTCTCCACACCCTCTCCAGCATTTGTTGTTTGTAGATTTTCTGATGATGCCCATTCTAACTGGTGTGACGTGATACCTCATTGTAGTTTTGATTTGAATTTCTCTAATAATTAGTGACATTGAGCAGCTTTTCATGTGCTTCTTGTCCATCTGTATGTCTTCTTTGGAGAAATGTCTATTTAATTCTTCTGCCCATTTTTGGATCGGGTTGTTTGTTTCTTTAATATTGAGCTGCATGAGCTGCTTATATATTTTGGAGATTAATTCTTTGTCCATTGATTCATTTGCAAATATTTTCTCCCATTCTGAGGGTTGCCTTTTCGTCTTCTTTATAGTTTCCTTTGCTGTGCAAAAGCTTTGAAGTTTCATTAGGTCCCATTTGTTTATTTTTGTTGTTATTTCCATTACTCTAGGAGGTGGATCAAAAAAGATCTTGCTGTGATTTATGTCAAAGAGTGTTCTTCCGGGCCTCCCTGGTGGCGCAGTGGTTGAGAGTCCGCCTGCTGATGCAGGGGATACGGGTTCGTGCCCCGGTCTGGGAGGATCCCATATGCCGCGGAGCGGCTGGGCCCGTGAGCCATGGCCGCTGGGCCTGCGCATCCGGAGCCTGTGCTCCGCAACGGGAGAGGCCACAACAGTGAGAGGCCCGCATACCGCAAAAAGAAAAAAAAAAAAAAAAAAGAGTGTTCTTCCTATGTTTTCCTCTAAGAGTTTTATAGTGTCTGGTGTTGCATTTAGGTCTCGAATCCATTTTGAGTTTATTTTTGTGTATGGTGTTAGGGAGTGTTCTAATTTCATTCGTTTACATGTAGCTGTCCAGTTTTCCCAGCACCACTTATTGAAGAGACTGTCTTTTCTCCATTGTATATCCTTGCCTCCTTTGTCATAGATAAGTTGACCATAGGTGTGTGGGTTTATCTCTGGGCTTTCTATCTTGTTCCATTGGTCTATGTTTCTGTTTTGGGGCCAGTACCATATTGTCTTGATTACTGTAGCTTTGTAGTATAGTCTGAAGTCAGGCAATATGATTCCTCCAGCTCCATTTTTTTCCCTCAAGGCTGCTTTGGCTATTCAGGGTCTTTCGTGTCTCCATACAAATTTTAAGATGATTTGTTCTAGTTCTTTAAAAAATGCCATTGGTAATTTGATAGGGTTTGCATTGAATCTGTAGATTGCTTTGGGTAATATAGTCACTTTCACAATATTGATTCTTCCAATCCGAGAACATGGTATATCTCTCCATCTGTTGGTATCATCTTTAATTTCTTTGATCAGTATCTTATAGTTTTCTGCATACAGGTATTTTGTCTCCCTAGGTAGGTTTATTCCTAGGTATTTTATTCTTTTTGTTGCAATGGTAAATGGGAGTGTTTCCTTAATTTCTCTTTCAGATTTTTCATCATTAGTGTATAGGAATGCAAGAGATTACTGTGCATTAGTTTTGTATCCTGCAACTTTACCAAATTCATTGATTAGTTCTAGTAGTTTTCTGGTGGCACTTTTAGGATTCTCTATGTATAGTATCATGTCATCTGCAAACAGTGACAGTTTTACTTCTTCTTTTCCAATTTGTATTTGTTTTATTTCTTTTTCTTCTCTGATTGCTGTGGCTAGAACTTCCAAAACTATGTTGTATAATAGTGGTGAGTGGAAATCCTTGTCTTGTTCCTAATCTTAGAGGAAATGCTTTCAGTTTTTCACCATTGACAATGATGTTTGCTGTGGGTTAGTCATGTATGGCCTTTATTACGTTGAGGTAGTTTCCCTCTATGCCCACTTTCTAGAGAGTTTTTATCATAAATGGGTGTTGAGTTTTCTCAAAAGCTTTTTCTGCATCTATTGAGATGATCATCTGGTTTTTATTCTTCAATTTGTTAATATGGTGTATCACATTGATTGCTTTGCGTATATTGAAGAATCCTTGCATCCCTGGGATAAACCACACTTGATCATGGTGTATGATCCTTTTAATGTGTTGTTGGATTCTGTTTGCTAGTATTTTGTTGAGGATTTTTGCATCTATATTCATCAGTGATATTGGTCTGTAATTTTCTTTTTTTGTAGTATCTTTGTCTGGTTTTGGTATCAGGCTGATGGTGGCTTCATAGGATGAGTTCGGGAGTGTTCCTTCCTCTGCAATTTTTTGGAAGAGTTTGAGAAGATGGGTGTTAGCTCTTTTCCAAATGTTTGATAGAATTCACTTGTGAAGCCATCTGGTCCTAGACTTTGTTTGTTGGAAGATTTTTAATCCAGGTTTCAATTTCACTACTTGTGATTGGTCTGCTCATATTTTCTATTTCTTCCTGGTTCAGTCTTGGAAGGTTATACCTTTCTAAGAATTTGTCCATTTCTTCCAGGTTGTCCATTTTATTGGCATAGAGTTGGTTGTAGTAGTCTGTTAGGATGCTTTGTATTTCTGCAGTGTCTGTTGTAACTTCTCCTTTTTCATTTCTAATTTTATTGATTTGAGTCCTTTCCCTCTTTTTCTTGATGAGTCTGGCTAATGGTTTATCAATTTTGTTGATCTTCTCAAGGAACCAGCTTTTAGTTTTATTGATCTTTCCTATTGTTTTCTTTGTTTCTATTTCATTTATTTCTGCTCTGATCTTTATGGTTTCTTTCCTTCTGCTAACTTTGGGTTTTACTTGTTCTTCTTTCTCTAGTTCCTTTAGGTGTAAAGTTAGATTGTTTACTTGAGATTTTTCTTGTTTCTTGAGGTAAGCTTGTATAGCTATAAAGTTCCCTCTTAGAACTGCTTTTGCTGCATCCCATAGGTTTTCGATCATCATGTTTTCATTGTCATTTGTCTCTAGGTATTTTTTGATTTCCTGTTTGATTTCTTCAGTGATCTCTTGGTTATTTAGTAATGTATTATTTAGCCTCCATGTGTTTGTTTTTTACATTTTTTTCCCCTGTAATGCATTTCTAATCTCATAGCGTTGTGGTCAGAAAACGTGCTTGATACGATTTCAATTTTCTTAAATTTACTGAGGCTTGATTTGTGACCCAAGATGTGATCTATCCTGGAGAATGTTCCATGTGCACTTGAAAAGAAAGTGTAATCTGCTGTTTTTGGATGGAATGTCCTATAAATATCACTTAAATCTATCTGGTCTATTGTGTCATTTAAAGCTTCTGTTTCTTTATTTATTTTCATTTTGGATGATCTGTCCATTGGTGTAAGTGAGGTGTTAACGTCCCCCAGTATTATTGTGTTACTGTTGAGTTCCTCTTTTATAGCTGTTAGCAGTTGCCTTATGTATTGAGGTGCTCCTCTGTTGAGTGCATATATATTTATAATTGTTATATCTTCTTCTTGGATTGATCCCTTGATCATTATGTAGTGTCCTTCCTTGTCTCATGTAACATTCTTTATTTTAAAGTCTATTTTATCTGATATGAGTATAGCTACTCCAGCTTTCTTTTGATTTCCATTTTCTCTGCTAGCTTTCTGCACTTCTGCCTTCCAGTGCCAGATGCTGTGTGTGTACAGGGCTCTGCTCCTCCTGCGTGGGAGGCCAGGGTGCTTCTCTGCTAAGGCTACCTGAAGAGGTCCAGGGACATTCAGATCAAGAAGCAAGCCAGCCAGGGTCCTCCATGCAGCATAGCTGAGCACTCTGGTTAGAGCATGGGCCTGCGTGATCTCACTTAAGAGTTAAAAATCCAGTGAAAAGAGGTATTGGTACTCCTTCCTCTTTCTTCTCACCAAATAGATGGATTGGTAGGACAGGAAACATGCTAATGGAAAATTACCACTTTGGGTGACATCAAGAGTGTTTTCCCTTAGATGAACTTGGTGCTTTGTGACCACCTAGAGGGGTGGGATAGGGTGGGTAGGAGGGAGGGAGATGCAAGAGGGAAGAGATATGGGGACATATGTATATGTATAACTGATTCACTTTGTTATAAAACAGCAACTAACACACCATTGTAAAGCAATTATACTCTAATAAAGATGTTAAAAAAAAGAGTGTTTTCCCTTAATTTGTGAAATCCATGTTTCCAGAAATAAGCCATGTTTTTTGGTCAGTAATGCTTAGAAATAGCTGAATGAATCAAACCTGCATTGTTTCTTCTTTATTAAAAAGCTTACCTTGGCAATGACCAGTTTGAGTATGATCACAGTGGTGCAAAGGAAAATTAACCCCTGTTTTACCTTGAAAGAGCTCCAACATATAGGTCCTACCATATTATGTGGTTCCCATTGCTTAGAGACATCAAACATTAATGATTCATTTGTGCTTATTTCCTGGTTGTTAGGAAACTATCTTGGAGGCATTTTAAAAAATAATATATTCAGGGGAAAAATTTGGCTGTTGTACGCTATCTACTAATAAAAAAAGGATGATAGATTAAATAAGAGTTACTTTCCCAGGGTAACCATTAAATATGTACGTAGGACACAGCAAATAAGCACAATAAGAATGAGTTTTGACAAGTTAACAGCACAATTTATCTTTAAAGCGCTGTATAAAAACAAGCTAATTAATCCTCTCACCCTCTGTATGATAAAGTGAAAAAATTGTTACCCTTCCTTTTTTGTTGTTCATCAACCTAGTTTTATTTGAATAATTTTTAGTTTGAATGTGTTTTTGATCCTACTTGATGTCTTCCTCAGTGATAGATTTACTGCTGCCCTCCTGGGAGACCCATCTGATGATGTGACACTCCCAAAGAAAAGATTAAGTCAAACAGAACTGGCTAGCCTCTTGCTTGAGAGCTCATTTATAACTTTCTGAAGTTGTAAATGAATTGGAGCTTCACAGAGGCCCGTGGCTCCAGACAAGTAGACAAATTCCTACCATACATTTCTCACTGGGGGGAAAGGTAAAAGTTAGATTTTACCTACAAGTGACTGCCATGATTGCACTAAACCATTGAGCATCATCCTGCTGACAGCCTGCCTTATATTTACAGAAACTGACATTGTGGCCAGTTTCTCAACTTACCAACTTTATCAACATTTTGTCCCAGTATTATTGAGATATAACTGACATATAACATTGTATTAGTTTAAGATATACAACATGATGGTTTGATATATGTGTATATTATTAATGTGTAAGGGTTAGTTAACATCCATCACCTCACATTTCTTCTTGTGATGGGAACTTTTAAGATTTACTGTCTTAACAGATTTCCAATGTGCAGTATTGTTAACAGTAGTCACCATGCTGTACATTACATCTCCAGGACTCTTTTATAACTGGAGGTTTGTTCCTTTTGACTACCTTCATTCATATCTACCCCCTCTCCAACCCCTGGCCTTTGCTATGATTCATTTTTTTTTTTAGATTCAGCATGTAGCTGAGATCGTATAGTGTTTGTCTTTATCTGTCTGACTTATTTCACTTAATATAATGACCTCAAGGTCCATCCATGTTGTTGCAAATAGCAGAATTTCCTTCTTTGTAACAGCTGCGTAATATTCCAGTGTGTGTGTGTGTGTGTGTTTGTATCACATTTTCTTTATCCATTCATCTGTCAGTGGACACTTTGTTCACGTCTTGGCTACTGTAAATAATGCTGCAATGAACATTGGAGTGCAGAAGTGGCATTGCTGGATCATATATATGGTGGTCCTATTTTTAATTTTCATTTTTGGTAACTTTTCATTTTGATATAATTTTAAATATACCTGGAAAAGTTGCAATGATATTATAAAGAATTCCTCTAGATTCTCTACTTCGATTGTGCCAATTGTTTCGATTTTACCCCATTTGCTTTATCATATTCTCCTCTCTCTCTCTGTCTCTCCTTTTTTTTTCTGAATGTGAAAAATGGAAAAATATAACGTGATTTTCTCAGAATTCTGAGTATGTAAGTGCTCAATATTTAAAAGATTGGTATATACCTAAAATAATATTATTGGGTTTTTTCTTCCTTTATTTTTTAAAATTAATTTTTATTGGAGTATATTTGATTTACAGTGTGTGTTAGTTTCTGCTGTACAGCAAAGTGAATCAGTTATACATATAAATACATCCACTCTTTTTTAGATTCTGTTCCCATGTAGGTCATTACAGAGTACTGAGTAGAGTTCCCTGTTCTATACAGTAGGTTCTTATTAGTTATCTATTTTATATATAGTAGTGTGTATATATCAATGAAATCACTATCTCAAAGAGATATCTGCACTCCCATGTTCATTGCAGCATTATTTACAATAGCCAAGACATGTGAACAACCAAAGTGTCCACTGACAGATGAATGGATAAAGAAAATGTGATACACATTTATATATATGTCAATCCTAATCTCCCAATTTATCCCTCCCCCCTTTCCCCCTTGGTAACCATAATATTGGTTTGTTTGAAAGACAAGACAGTAACAGCAGTAATATTTAATAGAGCCAAATAACTCAAGAATAAAAAACATATTTTGCATTTGAAGTAAATCTCTTACATTTAGAGCTAGCTCTGCCACACAGGTATTCAAGTATTCAGTGAATAAATGATTATAAATTATTTAAAAGCATAAATATTCCAAAACTGTTTATATTTCTTCTTTTTAATACACTTTATTTCTGCAACAAGGAGATGGATGGGAGTAACCTTTATTCTGTAATTTAGAACATGAGTGTTTAACCTTTCAAACTTGCTTAATAATACAAACCACAGGCAAGAAGTTATCTTTACATTAGTGAATTAAAACATTGTGTTTTTATTAACTTCTGCTTAAACTTAATACTGCAAAAAGTCATCACATTCACAACTGTGGTAAGTTTTTCTTTTCTTTTTCTTTATTTTTGGCCGCACTGGGCAGCACTTGGGATCTTAGTTCCCCCACCAGGGATAAAACCTATGTCCCCTGCAGTGGAAGCACAGAGTCCTAACCACTGGACCACCAGGGAATTCCCACCTGTGGTAAGTCTTAAGTTAATTTCTGCCAGTTTGGATTTGGAATCAGGGAATGCACTTATCTTTAAGAAAGAAGAATATCATGACATAAAAAGTTTAAAATCTTAAAAGAAATCTGAAAGTATCTGAATCAGAAGAATTCCTTTGTCATTACTTCATAATTTTTAGTAAGAAAATGGGATGGGGTTACTTGTGTCAATGTCTTTTTTGAGAGGAATCTGTTATCAGTTGGATTGTAGAAATACTTTTTTGGGTCAAGGCACCTGTTTGGCATTCCACTTTCCTTCCAAGTAGAGCACAATTAATTTTTATTAACAAAATTTTATTGTCAACATAATTTATCTATACTGTCCTAAGAAATTAAAGTATCATTAGATGAATATTCTAATTACGTCCATATGGTCAGATTCTAGATGACACTGTGTTATTTGTGGTGGAGACACCTGTGGTGATTATTTTTATATGTCAACTTGACTGGGCCATGGGGTGCCCAGACATTTGGCCAAACACTACTCTGAGTGTGTTTATGAGGATGCTTCTGGAGACACTAACATCTGAACTGGTAGACTGAGTAAAGCAGATTGGCTTCCCTAATGTTGGGGGACCTCATCCAATCGAAGACCTGCATAGAACAAAAAAGCTGAATGAGAGGAAAATTTACTTCCTGATTATTCAGCTGGGACACTGGTCTTCTCCTGCCCTTAAGTGGAATTTACACCATCAGCTCTTCTGGTTCTCAGGCCTTCAAACTTGGACTGGAACTACACCTTTTGTTCTTTTGGGTCTCCATCTTGCTGACTGCAGAACTTGGGACTTGTCAGCCTCCATAATTGTGTGAGCCAATTCCTATCATAAACCTCTCTCTCACTTTCTATCTGGTATCTAGAACCAATAGCCTATTGATTTGTGTTCTCTGCAGAACCCAGATTAGCAAAACATCCTTTAGGGTACCTGCCCATTTCACAGTCACTCCTCTTCCTTGGTATCTGCCTTCCAACCTGCATTGATCGGTTTTATAGCCATTTTATCCTATTTAACTCTGTCTTCCAGTCACAGTTGAGAAGTCCAGAGGTGGACATCTGGCTCCAAGTGGACCTTTCAGATTATTTATCTCAAGAATTTGAAATTGGACCTGAGAAAGAGGGAGAAAGCATAGTTTCCTACTTGGCCAGCAAGTAACATTTAGACTTGGGAGCTGGGGGTGACTGTTTTGTCATGTGGGTGAGAAGGAGAGAAAGCTAGTCTGAAAAGAGAATAGAAATTGTCACTGGTGGAAAACAAAGAAGGGGCTCCTGACCCACTTCTCATTCCTGTTTCCATCACTTCCTCAAGCCTGGATGCTTCTTGCCTTTGGTTTCTTGTAATACCCCCGTTTCATACCCCTTCCTCTCCACCATGTATTTTACTTTTTACTTATGTTGGCTGACGTTGGTGTCTGTACTTGTATCAGTAGCCTAACTAATACATTGGCCAGACTCATTTTTACTTATATTTGTTTGTTAACTAGAGTCAATGAGAAAATAAAAAAAAAATAGGGTGGAAACCTGTTAAGGTGTAGCTCACTGAGGAGCAGCCACAAAACAGTCAGTTCTAGTTGGAAGCCAACATTTTCATGAAATATCCTAAAGTGAAGCATCAATTTCTGTATTAAGAAAATACTGCACAAGCTAGTAGTATAAGTATAACTTAACTTATTTTTGAAATGTTGATTTGATACTGTCAGAAGAGACTACACTTGTACTGCAAGAATGAGTTTTTTTCTGCAAATTATTTGACATTGTGAATTCAGGGTTAAGGTTTTGTTTCTTCTTTGTTAGAGTGTTGATCATTAATTGTGAATATGTATGTGAAATCCTTCTAAAGTATTATGAGAACATTGCAAAATTCATTGTGAGAAGTACCTGCAGTACTCGCCTTGGGGTTAAATAAGATACATGCTCCGTACCTGGCACATAGTAAGGTCTCCATAAATGTTAACTGTTATTTTCAGATTTAGAAGAAAACAGTTTAAGTGTTCATTTATTTATTTATCTTTTCAGTCCCACGTGATTCTTCCCACAGACAATTTAGGCAGTATTTTTTTTGCTCTGCACCTATCTGCATGGAAAAGTACCATAATGGACGTGAAGTAAAACATGGGCGCTTCTTGTCAACATCTAAACCAAGGCATTCCTGCTGCAGAATCTCCAGAGCAGGGCTGTTGAAGGTGAACACATAACATAATTCCGTTTAATAGCAAAATGAGAGGAGGATTTTGCTGTACAGCTCCAACAACGACCTAGAACAACAGGGCCCTCAAGTGCTGCACTTAGTCCTTGTCAGCTCCTCCTTCTGCCTGTTCATTATTGATGGTTATGATGAAGCTGCCAAAGAGAGGAAGGAAGGGAAAAGGCGGGCAGAATTCTTATTAAGGTATTCCTATTTCTGTCAAATCACTACTTGGTTATGTAGAGCAACACATTTATCTGGAGGCCTTTTTTAAAAATGTGAACATTGCCTTATAATGAATACTAAATAAAACCCCTAGGTTCCAGATTAATTTTTAATGAGCAGCAGTTGTGTTCTGCATGTAATAATATTCAAATTAATACATAATTAAAGTAGAGTTGTACAGAATAGTTCACGTGAGAATTGAGTAGTGGAGAACAAAATTGAACATCTCCAAAGGTGGCCCACAGCTCTGTCTCCAGATTTTTCAGGCACGAAGAGAAATCAGTGTTTCCTTGAGGCAAATTCACACTTCCCAGAGGCATTAGAGATTGTTGAGAACTTTGACCAGGGCTAAAACCTTCCATGTTAGTTCATAGGAGGTGGTACTGGACACTAATTTGGACAAAATTGACATATGTCACAGCCTTGCCCAGAGCTCTGTCACCTTCACAATGACTTTTCTTCTATAATTTCACTGGCTAATGATTTTCACCTTTCTTAAGGCAGGTTGTTGGGTCAAACCTTGTCACTTGGAAAATGTAAGTAAGCAGGGCTGCCAATCAGCATAGCTTTAAATATAACTTGAACTTACTATATTGAAGATATTATAATGGAAAAATGGACATCTCCAAAATGACAGGGCAATACACTGGGAGTCCAATTACTTGCCCTGCAGCTCCACTGCAGTTGCTTTAGTGAAAGTCCAAGTGGTTGTTTTGGTGAGGGCACCTTTCTGTGGGGAGAGAGCAGCTATAGATTTCACCTGGAAGGTGCCTTAGTGAATAGCTGTTGCTTTTTTTTAAACTCAGCATCAATCTCTCCTTCCTCTTCCATATGCTCCCCAATTTCCTTGGGGGTACCACGTCTCTAATACTCTCAGTTCATGTACATCAGATGAGGTTGACCTCATCCTTGGCTCCAAGAGTGGGCTTGTGACTCAGAGGGTCACATCCACCTGGCCGCTGTGATTGGTTTAGGAGTGAGCACGTGACTCAAATTGGAACAGAGGCACTAAAACTTGGTTCTAGAATTTTAGGAAACTGCTGGGAGAGAAGCCTTCTCTTTTTTTTTGTGTGGACTTGGAACTGAGAAGAGGTAGACCTGGAACTGGGAACTGTGCTAAGGCACAGGCCTTCCAGAGAAAGAAGCCAACATACAGGAAAACAGTTACTGAAAAGGGATGGGCAGCTTTCTATAACATTGTTCAAATACATAGACTCAGCTGTGCCTGGAATTGCTCTACATCGGACTTTTCACTTACATGAACTGATAAATTCCCTTTTTTGCTTACTCTTGTTTGAGTTTGATTTTCTGCTATTGCAACTCAGAAAGTATTGACGAATATGAGACTCTTAGAAGTCTGTGCCTTTTCTCTAGTGTTATCTTAATAGAATTCAGGACACCTCCCCCTGCCAAGTTTGTGTGGTTGTTGCTGGTATTTGGGTGTTGGAATCTCCCTAGGCTCCTACCTTGAAGGGTAACCCATAAGGCCCAGGAAAGTGAGGAGGAGAGAGAACTAGGAGGAGGAAAAGCTGGAGAAGTTAATGATCCAGCTGTCCCATTTTTCTACAGAGCCCACTTAGAGAAGATTTCCTCCAGGGCAAAGCCTCTCAAACTTTAAGGGGGTATATAATTACCTGAGGATCTTGTTAAAAAGGCAGACTATGGTTCACTAATTCTAGGGTGGGGTATGTGATTCTTCATTTCTAACAAGCTTCTAGGATGCTACTGGTCCAAGGATCACACTGAGTTGCAAGGCCCTGGCATGGTCTCTGTCTTCACACTTATTCTCTGCATCAATCTAGAGTCTAGACTGAGTCCCCAGACTGATGGTGGAATTCTTCAGGGAGTTCTACATGAGAGATTTTCCAATACTCTTTTACTCTCCTCTTGGCAAAGCTGTTGAGCTAGACAGGGTTTTGCCTAGGGTTCATGGGTTATGCTATGGATGAAATGTCTAGAAATACTTCCAGTTTCTTGATGACAAATCACTTATTTTGTTCTGAAATAATTTACATAACTTATTTATCTAGCTCTAAAATAAAAGCTCCTCCTTGGATTTTTGCTGTCAAAGTTTTCCCAGAAGACAGAACACTTATTACAGATGGTCAAAAGCTAGTTTTGCCCACACCAAACTGAGACATACAGTATCTTTGCCTCCCCACCCAGGGCTCCATATAGATTTTCTAAACCAACCACTAACTGGTCATGGAGGAACCAAAAACCAATATTACAGTTTTAGAGAAATAGGTCAAAGGTCCCTTTATATAATAAACACATCAATTTTGAGCCCACAAGTTGTTTTTACCTTTCTCCCTAAAATGACAGGATAAGTAAGATGATAGGAAGAATTCCATGTCAGTACTGAAAGGGAGGAAAGAGTGGAATGGAGGATTTGAATACTTTCTGGAACATATAAAGCAGATGGAAGAGAAATAGGGTAAAGGATCCTTCCCTTCCACACAAAGGAGGAGCCACTGCAGAAGTGACCAGATGATTCTAGTCTCAAGCTCAGAAGTGACTATGGGAGTTGGGCCAGTTTGTTGTGGGCATAGGGTTGCAAGCAAGAATGTAGGCTGTTCTTGTCCATCTACAGAGATATTTTCATAGAAAATTGGTAGCAAATACTATGTTAAACTAGAAGTCTAGTGCAAGTGAAAGCTTTACAAACTATGAGAGATGTTGGTACATATTTTAATGTAACTGGGATTAGGAAAAAATCTGAAGAACCATTGGAGAGGGAGGGAAGGACAGTGAGGTAGACAATTAGGTAAACTTGGAGTGATGAAGTGGGTTGTGTGTGTCTGTGTGGTGTGTGTGTATTTAAAATCAGTGACAATTTCTCAGAAAGAAGGTTAAAAGGAGACAATGCCATAAAAATTAGACTTCGGGAATCTGCCTCTTAGAGTTATTAGAATAAAATATAAGCTTGATTAGTATTCCTACTGGGCCTTTTTGCTTAACTTCCAGCAAGGGATTTTATTTACCTGAAATATGATTCCCATATGATGATCGTAAGACATTTCTCTTCACTTATGAAAAAGGGCTCATCAAAAACTCATTAAAATACCTTTTAAGCTCTCCTTTAAGGTCATTTTTAGTATTCGTTGCACTGTTAATTAGAAAACTGTAATTTCCTTTATTCTTACTAGAAACCCTCTCCAGTAGCATCTTTGACTCTGGTATTTTGCTGACTGCCTTGTTTCCCTGAATTTAACTCTAACAGAATAAATGGCTCTATTTTTGCTTTGCTATATTTTCTTTAGCTATTAATTTTGCATCCTTGATCACTGATAAATCCAAAGCTTTCATTTATTAATTTTTTGAGATGCTCTTCACATTCTCCACAGAGTCAGAGAAGATGCCAATTAAATTTGTTACTGCAGAAGTGAGATCACAGAAAACAACTTTATATGTTCACAGTACTAACTTCCATCATGTTGAAACCCAGTTTCTTACAATTACAAAATATCTTATATGTAAATTCAGTATATACTTACTGTTGCATCTTTGCAGACATTCAGCAAATATCATTCAGTTATGGCCTCCAAGAAAATGCATAGAGGAAAAATGTAAACTTTATGTTGTGTGTGTGAGAGAGATTTCCTGAAGAAGACACAGGAAACCTAGTTTCTAGTCCCAATTATGGGCCTTGTTTCCACAGCAAGTCAGGGACAAACACTAAGACAGGCTTTACAAAACCTGGCCATACCTCAGAATTACCTGGGAGTTCTTTAAAAATACAACTTCCTGGACCCAGCTCAGAATCTACTGAATTAGCCTCTCTAGTGTTGGGACCCAGGTATCTCTATGTGTGTAAATCTCCCCAGGGATTCTGATACTGTTACTCCTCTGAACATTGTTTGACAATCAGGATCTTATCCAGGGAGTATACAGAAATACTAAAGTATTATTTAATCTAGGCAAAGGTGCCGGTCTAACCAGGACCAATCCCTTGAGACTAAGGTGGATGGAGGTGGAACACTTTCTCACCTATGGACAAAGGATGTGAATTCTGTAGGCAGAGGCTGAGGATTCTATCTGGGAAAGTGATTAAATTAATTTTTAACTAGAATAAAAAGTGCAAAACAGGGTTTCCGCAGCCAGTGGGAGGGGGTGGGGGATGACCCAGCTAGTGGGGAGGGGACGCACGTGGCTGGGGGAAAAGTAAAGTCCAAAACTGGTAATAGAGAAGCAATGAAGGGCGGGAACAGTGCTGCCATGCTGCATAACCCCAGGAACCATTCACAATGCAGTTGTATTAGCTATCCATCACTGTGTAACAAATCACCCCAAACTCAGCAGCTTAAAGCAACAAATATGTGTTATATCACAGTTTCTGTGGGTCAGACATATGAATCTCTCATGTAGTTGCATTCAAGCTGTTGGTTGGGGCTGGAGTCATCCTAAGCCTTGACGGGGAGGATCTGCTTCTAAGCTCATTTATGGTGCCTGTTGGCAGGCTTCAGAAAGTCTTCTTCCAAGCTCACTCACATGGTTGCTAGAAGGTCTTGGTTCTGTGCCATTTGGTGTGGCAGCTTGCTTCCTCAGAGTCACTAATGATAGAGAGAGAGGAGAGAAGAGAGGAGAGGAGAGGAGAGGAGAGAGGAGGAGAAGAGAGAGAGAACCCTTCAGATAGAAGCTGCAGTCTTTTTATAACCCATTCTCAGAAGTGACATCCTATCATTTCTGTGTGTTCTATTATCAAAAGTGCATCACTAAGTCCCATCCACACTCAAGAGCAGGGGAATTAAGTACTTTTAGGGGAGGAGTGTGATGAATTTGTAAACCTGATTTTAAAACCTCCACATCAGTCTATGTTTCCTCCTCTCCCAGTTGTGCAGTGCACAGCGTACACAGCTGCATATGACAGTCCTGGCTGAAAATGGAAAGATCAAGGACCAGGTGTAGAAGATGAGAAAAACCTGAGTTACCTGGAGAAATTCTGAATAAAGAGCAGGGAAGCATGTGAAACAGTGGAACACAGTGGCTAAGGGCTTCAAGTCAAGCACACCTGGTGTGATTCTCAGTGCTTCCACTTTCTAACTTTTGCCTGAATTCCCCTGCTCCCCTCATTTTATTGAGATACAACTGATAATAATTTGACATCTTAAGTTTCAGGCTTTTTAAAAGAAATTGTATAAAGGCGGAATGAATGGGCAGTAAATTTGCCAACCCCGTAAGGTTGCTTCTCATATTAAAATCTTCCGTGAGCTCTTTTAGTTCCATGGCTACAGCATATCTCAGATCTCCCCACTTTTCTCCGTACCCCCTGCCACCTCCCTGGGCCATGCCTCCACCATCTCTGATCTGGATGGCAGTAATGACCTTCTCACTAGTTTCCCCAATTCCACTCTTGCTTATTTACCTGAGGTTCATTCCCCACACAGCAACCAGTGTCATCTTTAAAAAGTACAAATCAGATCATGCCATACCTCTGCTTAAAACAATCAGTGCTTTCATGTGGTTTTAAAACAGGATCAAAATTCCTCACCATGGACCACAAAGCCCTGCATCATCTGACTCCCACCTACCTTTCTAGACTCACCTTGGACCACCCTATCTCTGGCATCTTTTCTGCTCATCTAGCAAGCAGGCTATTTCCCACCTCAGGGCCTTTGCACTTATTCTCCCTGCCTGGGACCTCTTCCTTCAAGTCTTTACATTGCCATCTCCTTCATGTTCTTCTGGCTTTAGCTTGGACATCATCACCCCAGAGAGTCTTCCCTGGTCATGCTCTCTAAAGTAGACTTCCCCTCTCTGGGCATTTTTATCCCTTCATGTCATTATTTTCCTTCCTAGTACTATCATCATCTGTAATCATCTCGTTATTATTTGTTTTCTTATTTATTGCTGTCTCCACTCACCTGGAAAGCAAGCTCCATGAGGATAGTGCCCTGTCTCTTTGGTTTACTTGTTGTTGTATCCTTAGGGGTTAACCCCATTCCTGGATTATAGTACACTCTCAATAAATAGCTATTGAATGAATGAATAAATGAGAAAACATGTTAAATGCTTAGCACAGTGCCTGGCACATAATAACTGCTGATATAGGTTAGATAATTACATTTTAGATATATTAACATCTATTTCACAGGGCTGGTGAAGTGATTAGTTGGGATAATATATGAAAGGCACCAACTGTAGCCACCGTTTACTGAATGCCTAGTGTTGCATTCATGTAATGGGGATAGAGAAGGATTGACATTTGGCTACTCAACATGTATTTGTTTGGGATCCCGTAGATTTTTTTTTTTTTTTTTTTTTTGGCTGCATCGGGTCTTTATTGCTGCGCACAGGCTTTCTCTAGTTGTAGTGAGCGGGGGCCGCTCTTTGTTGCGGTGCTTGGGCTTCTCATTGCAGTGGCTTCTCTTGTTGCAGAGCATGGGCTTTAGGGATGCAGGCTTCAGTAGTTGCAGCACGCAGGCTCAGTAGTTGTGGCTTGCAGGCTCAGTAGTTGTGGTGCATGGGCTTAGTGATTCTACTACATGTGGGATCTTCCTAGACCAGGGATCGAACCCGTGTCCCCTGCATTGGCAGGTGGATTCTTAACCACTGTGCCACCAGGGAAGTCCTGCCCATAGATATTTAACTGAATTTTCAAACATTCACACTAATATTATTCAGATTTAAAAATCCCAACCTACGAAGTATTGTGCTTCATGTTGGGAAGTGTGAGACAAATGAGCATATTGTTCTGGGCACAGTTTGTTCCATGAAGCAAGTTACTAAATAGACCTTATTGTTGGAAGTTATTAACTCAAGTATTCCATTAGGTTGCCCTTCCTACACTTGACAAAATCAATCTTGTTTGTGCTAGAATATTTGTTCTCCTGGAACAGGGATATGGCTGAAAAAATTTTTAGGTAATATCAGAAAAACTATGAGCTGAAAAAAAGATTCCTCAAATATAAGGGCTGCTATTGGCAGGAAATTCACTCTGGGTGCGAGATCTCCCACTGTAGCAGCCCAGAGCCGCATCTCACTGTGCCTCCCGTGGCAAAGAGCCTGGCACATGGACGATGCTCATAAATGTTTGTTAAAATAAAGGAAAAGTGAATTAAAGTCTAGGCTCACACCTTCTGCACAATCTAAGGGGAGGGAATATGGGATTGAAGGCTTTGAGTACGTATTGGCTTAAGTCACGATCCTGTTGTTTACTAGCTGTGTAACCTAAGACAAATTATTTAATCCCCCCGAGGTTGGATTCTGAAACCATAACAAGGAAAAATGCTGTTAATTCTGTAGGACTTGTGTGGTAACAACTGGGAGATAACGTAGCTAGCTGAATGCAGTTGATTGTTTTTACTTCCCACCCTCGCAGCTGGCCTCAGAAAATTAGCCTGCTTTTCCGACTTTTCTAATCTTTTCAGCCTTTCTACAGCTAAAGGAGATCTACAAGCAATAGACTGGTCCATAATCTCTACATACTCTGTTTCCTAGAAGACAAATCCAGGGGCTTTTGATTGTATGCATTTTAATATTATTCAAAATGTGAAACTCAAATAGGAGATGGATCATACAATAAACACAATCACTGATAAATACTTTGTAATTCGCTTCTGAAAAACTAACTAGAATCCCTGTTAGACTCCTAACCCTATGCCCTTGTTCTTGGGGAAGGGCTCATCAAACCTGCTATCCTTCCAACTTCTTCCTTCTAGAAGGGACCTCCTTCAAGCAGTTATGAAGAGACCAAGTAGATTAGCAGGTGCTTCTTTCTTGTTTCATGTGAACAATTTGTATCTCTGAGGATCTTTAGCCTGAGTGATTTCCATTTTAACTGAGTCTCTGCCTCACCCAGGAGTAGTCATCTCAAACATCCCTCACACTGGATAATGATGTGGTCTGCAAGTGTTGTCTTTGAATAAAAAAGAGACCTTTAATAGGTTTTCAGACTACCCCAATAATTCCTAGCGTATTCCCCTATACTTGAAAGAAAACTTGTAAGTTTTGCTTTAAATCTCAATTCTGAAACTAGGTTGTAATTGGATTCACTCAATTCATCAATTCACAAACAGTTGAGTCCTTCCAAGTGCTAGGATCTCGGGATTAAAGAGATGGAAAGACATGTTCTCAATCTCAAAGAGCTTCCACTAGAATGGGAGAGACAAGCACATATATGACAATTCTGTGTCAGAGGCAGAGGAGAAGGCACAGTTAGAAAGGAGAGAGGAGTTGTTTCTTCCTACATTGGGAGGCACTAGGAGCTGAGCATTAAAGAGTTGTTGTGTTAATTATCTACCCCGTAAATTTGTGGCTTCAAACAAAATCTATCATAGTTTCTGTGGGTCAGGAGCCTGAGCATGATGTGTCTGCATGGTTCTTGCTCAGAGTTTTCCATGAGGCTGCAGTCAACGTGTCAGCTGGGGCCTCAGTCATCCTGAGTGTTTGGCTGGGGAAAGATCTGCTCCCAAGCTCCCTCAGGCTGTTGGACCGCGGGCCTCATCAAGGCAGACTTGAGTTGGTGGAAGAGGAGAAGCACATTCAAGGAAGAGGAACCCACGTGAGCTAAGCCATGAATGCATGAGTGAGGCCTGACTGGAGAATTTCAACATTTGACTGGAGTTCAGGGTGCAGGGGTAGGATGGAGAGTGATGATGGTGATGGTAGTGGTTGAAAGTAAGGCTAGAAAGATGGAGAAAGGGCTATGAAGGGCTTCGTGTAGAGAAATGGAGAAAATTGTGCTTTATCCCAAGGTGCTGGGGAACCATTAAGAATTTTTAAGGAGAGTCATGATTACATATTTACTGTCAAAAGATCACTCTTTTGGCAGTGTTGATATAGGGGTTATTTATCCCACTCACAACTGATCCCATTAGACTCTTATAATCTATATGCATGCCAGCTTCTCTGGTCTGCAGAAGCAAGGCAGTTGCAGGCTGTACGACAAGCCATCAATAACTTGTCACTAGGTTATAGGGCCCGTGTGTGGTGCTGGTGGTGAAATGGCAGAAGGATGGGTGGCTGATCTCTTTTTCTTGCCCAGGAAAACTGAGAAAACTTAGATTAGGAGCAGTTGCATGTTCATCCTTTAGTAGGATAAAATGTAATTAGCTTCTACAGATTGCTCACTTTAGCCCCTCTGACTGAGAACCATCGCACTGTCCCTATCTTGAAGTTTATTGTTTGGAAGTTGGAAGGTTTTGAAAAGCCATTAGCAAAGTACTAAAAGATACGAAATATGGGCATACTCTGGCGGCCTTTTAGAGATTTAGAGGTTTTTGAAATATAACACAATAAAGCAATCATGCCTCAGTTTCTTGTTTGCAAAGCAAGAGTCTTGAACATGGTGGGCTGAGGCCCCGGAGAGTTTCACATTCTGAGCTTTTCTGTAAGAGGCATAATTACTGAGAAATCTGCTTGTTTATTTTATTTCCAGAGATTAATCTTAGGACAGGCTATATTCTTCACATTTCAGCCTGACATGAATTCTTTGATGTTTTTGGGTCATATCATTGTGGAAAAGGCTTTTCTTCTTGTATTGTTGCAAAATGTGTAGAAAAGCAGTTGCTAAGATAACATTGGAACTTGTAAATGCATTTACTTCCCTCTGTACTGCTGACAGGCTGAACTTTTTTCCTTTTCTAGGAGAGACATTGCCATTTCCAACAGGGAGTATATAATGCATGAACAGAGGAAGAGCCTCGAGTAATAAAGTAGAAGTAGACGGCCTGTCGCCCCGCTGTCAGTCAGCTGGGAAGTAGTAAGAGGCTGTGCCTGTGCTGAGTTTGCTCAGTCATCTCTGCCCCACTCAGCTGCTGGTGGTGCAGAGCGGTAGCCAGTCCAAACGTGGAGGCCTGTGTGGTTAAAGGGACTCTATTTCCCACTACCCACAGAGGTCTCTTGAACTTGTCGTCACATGAACATGGCAAAAAAAAATTGTGGGGAATGATTAACCCTGATTCTGCAATGAGAACTACATATAATTTATCATACATATTTATGCATAAAAGGAAAATGTGGGATTTTGAGATGCTGTAGATCCTCCTCAATAAGAAGGTGATGAGGTCCTCTAACTGGTTTAGAAGGTGTATTTAAGGGGCTTCATATATATATATATATATATATATATATATATATATATATATATATATATTTTTTTTTTTTTTTTTTTTTTCTGTACGCGGGCCTCTCACTGTTGTGGCCTCTCCCGCTGCGGAGCACAGGCTCCGGACGCGCAGGCTCAGCGGCCATGGCTCACGGGCCCAGCCGCTCCACAGCATGCGGGATCCTCCCGGACCGGGGCACGAACCCGTGTCCCCTGCATCGGCAGGCGGACTCCCAACCACTGCGCCACCAGGGAAGCCCTGGCAGTGGAATTTTTAAAGTAGATGTATTGAACTCGATATATATAACTGTACATATCTAAAGTATACTACTTGAATATTTGACATATGTATACACCTGTGAAACCATCACCACAAGCAAGAAAATGAGCATATCCACCATCCCTAAAAATGTCTTTATACTTCTTTGTAATCTGTCTCTTCTGATCCTCCATACTATTTCCAGCCTTTCCAACCATTGATTCCCTTTCTGTCACTATAAATTAGTTTGCATTTTCTAGAATTTTCTATAAGTGGAATCATACAATATGTACTTTATGTTGGTTTGCTTCTTTCGCTCAGCATATTTATTTTGAAATTCATCAACGTTGTTGCACGTAGCAAAGGTTTATTCTTTTTTTATTGCCGAGTAGTATTCCCGGCTACTCTTTGTTGTGGTGCACAGGCTTCTCATTGCCGTGGCTTCTCTTTGTTGCAGAGCATGGGCTCTAGGCATGAGGGCTTCAGTAGTTGTGGCACACAGGCTCAGTAGTTGTGGCTTGCAGGCTCTAGAGCTCAGGCTCAGTAGTTGTGGCGCTTGGGCTTAGTTGCTTTGCGGCATGTGGGATCTTCCTGGACCAGGAATCGAACCTGTGTCCTCTGCGTTGGCAGGCAGATTCTTAACCACTGTGCCACCAGGGAAGTCCCTGCATGTATCTTTTCAAATTAGTATTTTTATTTTCTTTGGATATATGCTCAGGAATGAGGTGTGAGGCGAAATTAGAACATTTTCTCACACTGCATACAAAAGTAAACTCAAAATGGATTAAAGACCTAAATGTAAGAGCAGAAACCAAAAAACTTTTAGAAGAAAATATAGGCAGAACCCTCTTTGACATAAATCATAGCAATATTTTTTTGGTTCTGTCTCCTCAGGCAAAGGGAAACAAAAGCAAAAATAAACTAATGGGACCTAATTAAACTTAAAAGCTTTGCACAGCAAAGGAAACCATCGACAAAATGAAAATACAGCCTACTGAATGGGAGAAAATATTTGCAATGACAGATAGGGGGTTAACGTCCAAAATATATAAACAGCTCATATAGCTCAAAACCAAAAAACCCACAACCCAATTAAAAGATGGGCAGAAGACCTGAATAGACATTTTCCAAAAAAGACATACAGATTGCCAACAGGCACATACAAAGATGCTCAACATTGCTAACTATCAGGGAAATGCAAGTGAAGAGCAGAGATTTTAGATATGAAGTCCAATTTATCAATTTCTTCTTTTGTGTATAAGGATTTTGGTGTTGTAGCTAAGAAATCTTTGCTGAAACCAAGGTATTAGTGATTTTTTTCCCATACCTTTTTCTAGAAGTTTTATAGTTTTTAGGATTTACTTTTAGATCTATGATCCATTTCAAGTTAATTTTTTTATATGCTATGAAATATAGCTCCAAGTTCAATTTTTTTTTGCATAGGGATAGCCAATTGTTTCTGTACCATTTGTTGAAAAGTTCATCCTTTGTCACATATGTGATTTCGAATTTTTCTTTCCATATGTGGCTTGTCTTTTTTTTCTCTTAGTGTTATCTTTTGCAGTACAATAGTTATTAATTTTGATGCAGTCACATTTGCCTATTTTCTCTTTTATGGTTTGAAATTTTGGAGTTGTGTTTTAAAAAATTGTTGCTGCTCAAAAATTTCTTGGCTAGGATTGAATTTCCGTCTTTTAGTTATCTGTCCACAGTGTGATAGTCAAATATGCAAATATGGATGGAATATTCTTAGTGTATAGAATATACAAACATTATGAAGAAAATATGTATTACTTCAGAAAGTTAAGAAGGGTCAAGGCAGATGTTAGTGGCAAATTCGGGACAGAAGGAAGTTTGAAACTTTCTTGGGAAAAAAAGAAGAAAAAATTGCCATGGATTTTTTTTTTTTTTTTTGAGAACAGAAGAACAATATTGGAGATGGAATAAAGTTTGGCATCAGGTGCTAAGCAGGTGGTGTGTATACTTGGACTTAAAGTGAAAGATCAACCATAAACTATTAGTGATCATCACCTTGTTGTATGAACAGTTACTGGGAATCATTTTGGATACAGAAAATAAAACACTCATATTCCTTTTTCTACATCTGCCCAGCAAATACCCAGTTTGGGACCCATGGGACAACTTGCCTTTCTTCCTCTAACATGCAGAGGACTATCCTTCAGTAGCTTTTCCTGTTCCAAATCATCACTACTTTCCTTAGGCTCTCTGGCCAACTCACACATCTCCTTGGTTCCAACAGCTGCCTCACCTTGTTACGTCATTGAAGCTATCAAATGTGCTGCTGTCCCCTGCACCTAAACGCATATCTATATCCACAGCTATCCCTCCATCTTTTCCTCCAGTCCAGAAAAAATGAGAGATTCCTCCTCTCGTTGCAGGTCACTCCCCACCTCCCTTTGCCCTTGACACCCCTTCCCCTAATTCCAAGATGAACTTCCTTTGTCATTCCCTCTGTTTCTCGTATCCTCATTGCTGCCTTTCCACTGGGCTATTCTTGCAGTGAACAAATATGTTCATTGTTCTCTTATCCTAAAAGTATTTCTCCATTGGACCCTGGATTTCCCTTCATGTTTTTTGCTTCCTATATTATTCATGTTTTTTGAAAGAGTAATATTGCTATCACTACTTCTATTCCAGCTTCTTCTTCCATCCACTGCATCCTGGCCTCTGCCGCCACCACTGTGTTGAGACTCTCTCCCTAAGGCCCAAAGACTCCTTAATTGCCATATCTAATGGGCATTTTTTCAAGACTATTTTGCTGGACCTTTCAGTTGCATTTACTTCTTTTTTGAAACTCTTACACCCTTGGGTACTGTGAAATTTTACTCTTTTGGTTCCTCTTCTGCTCCTCAGACTATTTCTTTGTCTGCTCAATGAATTTTTTTTAAAAATGTAAGTGACTCATCTAAATGATAAATGCACGCACACTGGAACTATTTTTGTTTCTTTGTCAAGCTTTTTAGATTGGATACTCAAATGAAAATTGTACTGTTAACTTTTGTTTTTTATTTTAGTAAGTCATATGTTCTAACTGTATTCAATTAACTTTTTACTTAAGATTAGCCTGGCAGAGAAAGTATCCTTTTGGGTCTGTTTACCTGTTCTCTTTACAAGAATATGGATGGTCATTAAATCTGTGTACTGAAACAGCTGAATTCTGAGTATTCAACTCATAGGACTGAAATATATAGTGCTGTGCTTTAAAATTATGCAAACCTTAGAAAGCTGTAAATGAGAATTGAATTTGGAGCCTAGAGGTAGAAAATGTGATTAAAGAGAATATGAGAGCTTCTGAGATTTTTTTTCCTGGGCAGGAGTAAAAAATAACAGAGAAGTCTTATTTCCTTTTTTCTCTACCACATAAAAAGGCAACACAAAGGCTTAGAAATACAGAGTTGCTTTTGGCATTTAAATAGATTTTTGCCATATAGTACAGTAATCCTTGTTTAAGTCAGCAAAGGAGTGTGGAGGCACAAAGTTAAGGTTAAATTCTTTATACGTGTGATTTTACTGCTATGTTTGATAGAACAGAGAGAAAACATTAAGTATGAACATGTTTTTTCCATCAATATTATTTTCTTACTGGATAGAATGAGCCTCTTAAAAGTCAAGTCTAATTTAAGCCACTTTTGGTCATTTAAAAAAATGTCCATGGTCATTTCGTTTATTCAAAAATTTTAAATGTATAAATATTCTTTAAAAAGAGACATCTAAATGGCTTAAAAAGAGGTCTGTGAAGGTTTATGCAGGATAAAGCAATCGTGTTTATATTTATTCTTTATTTTATCACAGGAGATTTTGTTTCCTTTCACCCATTTACATGAAATATGGCTGGTTGATGCCCCATAAACAGCGCTAGCCCTCTGCAACTGAGGAGAGTGGTAGCATGCCTGACTAATGGCCAGTTAGAGTCTCTGATGCACAGGGATCAAATTAAATAAGGCTCTGTGTTGTCAAGATTTAGAATCTACTGATGAACCAACATTTATTCATCTGCTTTTTATTTAGCTTTGAAGGCTTGCAGGTCAGCTGCCTCTGATCTCTCTGGCTGCCTTCCAGGGAGGCTGAAGGGACCGGTGCAATTACAATGCCACTAGGTGGCAGTCTTTGACGGGTAAACCCCCTGTCTCAGGTGTAAGGGCCAGTTGCTATCTATTTCTCTCTCTCTCCCCTCTTCTTTTCTCTTTCTCTCCCTCTTTCTTTCTTTCATGCTATTTTTTAACCTCTTATTCCCATGAAACATTTTATTTATGTCTTTATGAACATATTTATTATTTACTTACTTTCCATCTCTGGAATAGTAGGAGGGTTTCTGAATGCTATAGCAACAGGAGACCATTCCTTTACACTTAATAAATGTATATAAAAAGTGACTGAATTTAAAAATCAAACACTAGGCTCCCACCAAAAAGAAAATTACATACAATTACCAAAGACCAATGTAAGTATAATCCATCTTGCACTCTCTAGGAAAAAAGTGATTGGAAAAACTGATTGTGTGAGCTTCACTCACTGGTCAAGAAGGAGGTGTTTCCTGTTTGCTGGAGCAGGCAGTTCATGCTGAGATCTGAAAATCTCCCCCTGGCCATTTTGGTTTTAACCTCGGAGGAATCTGCCATTTTCGGCTTTGCTGACAGTTTTATCTATGGAGCATGAGGATGAAAGAGGCCTGCTCTGCCCTTCCAGGACTGGTTTATCTCTGCACAACTAAGGGCAGGGGGGAGAGTTGCATTAATCAATAAACACGGTTTTATTAAACCTGGAGGCCGGATGGGACAGAGTTGACCGGGCCCGACGTATTGTTTTACTCAATCATAACTGCACTTTAAGTTATAGATGAGTCATGAGTGCCAGTAACTCGCCAACACCATGTAACGTGCGATCAACAGAGAAAAGCTTCAGACCCAAGTCTGTTTCACTGCCAAGACCCAACGGCCTAGGCTACCTCCAGTGAAATTGCACCCTGATTCCTTTTCTTTCCTCCCATTGATCCTGTTCTCCACATTTTCCATCTCATTTCCTGATTCTTAAATTCAGTTTCCCATCCCCTAGATCTTTACCAGATTCCCATTTCACCACTGACATGATTCTGGGTATTATCAATCTCTATGTTGCTTTAATTTCATGACTTTGGTTGTTAGTGAGGTGAGCACTTAAAAAAGAAACACACGGGCTTCCCTGGTGGCGCAGTGGTTGAGAGTCCGCTTGCCGATGCGGGGCACGCGGGTTCGTGCCCTGGTCAGGGAGGATCCCACCTGCTGCGGAGCGGCTGGGCCCGTGGGCCATGGCCGCTGAGCCTGTGTGTCCAGAGCCTGTGCTCCGCAGCGGGAGAGGCCACAGCAGTGAGGGGCCTGCGTACCGCAAAAAAAAAAAAAAAAAAAAAAAAGAAACACACATTACTTCTTTTGTGAGTAGCTTGTTCATGTATTCTATTTTTTTTCCCATTAGGAAGTCATCTTTTCTTCGTTAGTTTCTGTAATTTTTTTTTAATGTATTAAGTACATTACCTCTTTGTCACATAGGTTTCAAGTATTTTTAAAAATAATTTTCGTTTTTCTTTTTTAGTTTGTTTATGGAAACTATTTTTCCATGTAGAAGATTTAAATCTTTATAAATTTGAATCTGTTATTTCTGCTATGCTTCTTGGCTTTGTTGTCTGGCTTCCACAAACTTCTTCACCTCAAGATTGTAAAATATATTTTTGTATATTTTTTCCTTTCTTTTTCAGAACCACTTTATTGAGTTATAATTGACATACAAAAAGCTGCACATATTTAATATATAAAATGTAATGAGTTTGGAGATAAGTATTTACATGTGAAACTATCACCATAATCTCTTGTCTTAAACATATCCAATCCCTCCAAGAGTTTTCTCTTGCCCTCTTTATTATTATTTTTATTACTTTTTTTGTGATAAGATTACAACATAAGACCTATCCTATTAGCAAATTTTTAAGTATATAGTACAGTATTATTTACTCTAGGTGCTATGCAGTACATCTCTAGGACTTATTCATCTTGTATAACTGAAACTTTGTATCCTTTGCTAGGGATTTTTTCCTCATTGTTGACTTTAAAATCTTTAATCCAATTATTATTATTTTTTGGTATGGGGTAAGGAGGAAATCTAAATTCATTCCATTTTGAGACTAATACGTCTTTTGAAATCATAAACATAAATGCAGTAAGTACCAGGCACATAGCAAACTGGCTCTGAGAGGTAGGTACCATTTTTATTCCCATTTTTCAGCAGAAGAAACTGAAGCACAGAAAGTCACAGAAAGGTTATGTTATTTACCCAAGTCTAAGCAATAGTATTTGGCTTTAGGAATCATGAAAGTTAGTCTCTTTCAGTTAATTTGACTTGAGAGGAAGGCCAAAGATTTAAAAAGTTCAGTCTAAGAGATTTAAGTAAGATAACATTTTTTTTCATAATTATATTTTTGTATTTATTTTCCCTTTTAAACATTTAAAAAATAGGATAAAACAATGTACTTTCAGACTGAATTATACAAAAATAAGGGTATTAAAGGCTAAATATAAAGTCTAAAGAATATAATGTATAAATATAAATTTACAAATATAACTCTGTATGTGTCTTCAAACTCACTCAATACATCTGAAAATGCTTCACGTGTTTCCATACAGCATCCAGCTGTGATAGCTTTTGAAGCTCCACCTGTCCATGCCTTTCCTCCAAGGGTGGGACGTGGATACCGACTGCTGACTCTCTTGCTCCTGCTCCTTCTGTGATAAATAGCCTAGGTTTCCTAGTGTTTGGGATGCTGTGTGTTGCTTTGGAACCTGCCCAAGCTCACTCTCTTAAACTAATCTCACATGTTTCAGGCTCATTAACTCTGTACTCTAACAAGTTAAGTTCATTTAAGTTACATTTGTTAATTTACTCTGCTAGGGAATTGCTTGCACTGTGTGTATGACTTTGCCCAGGTGGCCTGCAAGGATGATCATTATTTATTTATTTAGTATTTTTTTAATTTGATTTTTTAAATTTATTTTTTATATAGCAGGTTGTTATTAGTTATCTATTTTATACATATTAGTGTATACACGTCAATCCCAATCCCCCAATTCATCCCATCATCACCTCCCCCCCACAACGTTCCCTGCTTCGTGTCCATACGCTTGTTGTCTACATCTGTGTCTCTATTTCTGCCTTGCAAACTGGTTCATCTGTACCATTTTTCTGGATTCCAAATATATGCATTAATATACGATATTTGTTTTTCTTTTTCTGACTTACTTTACTCTGTATGACAGTCTCTAGATCCATCCATGTCTCTACAACTGACCCAATTTCGTTCCTTTTTATGGTTGAGTAATATTCCATTGTATATATGTACCAAATCTTCTTTATCCATTCGTCTGTTGGTGGGCATTTAGGTTGCTTCCATGACCTGGCTATTGTAAACAATGCTGCAATGAACATTGGGGTGCATGTGTCTTTTTTTTTTTTTTTTTTTGTGGTACGCGGGCCTCTCACTGCTGTGGCCTCTCCCATTGTGGAGCACAGGCTCCGGACGCGCAGGCCCAGCGACCACGGCTCACAGGCCCAGCCACTCCACGGCATGAGGGATCTTCCCGTACCGGGGCACGAACCCGTGTCCCCTGCATCGGCAGGCGGACTCTCAACCACTGCGCCACCAGGGAAGCCCGCGTGTGTCTTTTTGAATTATGGTTTTCTCAGGGTATATGCCCAGTAGTGGGATTGCTGGGTCACATGGTAGTTCTATTTTTAGTTTTTTAAGGAACCTCCATACTGTTCTCCATAGTGGCTGTATCAATTTACATTCCCACCAACAGTGCAAGAGGGTTCCCTTTTCTCCACGCCCTCTCCAGCATTTGTTGTTTGTACATTTTCTGACGATGCCCATTCTAACTGGTGTGAGGTGATACCTCATTGTAGTTTTGATTTGCATTTCTCTAATAATTAGTGATGTTGAGCAGCTTTTCATGTGCTTCTTGGCCATCTGTATGTCTTCTTTGGAGAAATGTCTATTTAGGTCTTCTGCCCATTTTTTGATTGGGTTGTTTGTTTTTTTAATATTGAGCTGCATGAGCTGTTTATATATTTTAAAGATTAATACTTTGTTAATTTGTTTGCAAATATTTTCTCGCATTCTGAAGTTTGTCTTTTTCTTTTGTTTGTAGTTTCCTTTGCTGTGCAAAAGCTTTTAAGTTTCACTAGAGATGGATCAAAAAAGATCTTTCTGTGATTTATGTCAAAGAGTGTTCTTCCTATGTTTTCCTCTAAGAGTTTTATAGCTTCTGGTCTTACATTTAGGTCTTTAATGCATTTTGAGTTTATTTTTGTGTATGGTGTTAGGGAGTGTTCTAATTTCATTACTTACATGTACCTGTCCAGTTTTCCCAACACCCCTTATTGAAGAGACTGTCTTTTCTCCATTGAATATCCTTGTCTCCTTTGTCATAGATAAGTTGACCATAGGTGTGTGGGTTTATCTCTGGAATTTTTATCCTGTTCCATTGATCTATATTTCTGTTTTTGTGCCAGTACCATATTGTCTTGATTACTGTAGATTTGTAGTATAGTCTGAAATCAGGGAGTCTGATTCCTCCAGCTCTTTGTTTTTCTCTCAAGACTGCTTTGGCTATATGGGGTCTTTTGTGTCTCCATACAAATTTCAAGATTTTTTGTTCTAGTTCTGTGAAAAATGCCATGGTAATTTGATATGGATTTCATTGAATCAGTAGATTGCTTTGGGTAGTATATTCATGTTCACAATATTGATTCTTCCAATCCAAGAACATGGTATATCTCTCCATCTGTTGGTATCATCTTTAATTTCTTTGATCAGTGTCTTATAGTTTTCTGCATACAGGTATTTTGTCTCCCTAGGTAGGTTTATTCCTAGGTATTTTATTCTTTTTGTTGCAATGGTGAATGGAATTGTCCTTAATTTCTCTTTCTGATCTTTTGTTTTTAGTGTATAGGAATGCAAGAGAGTACTGTGCATTAATTTTGTATCCTGCAACTTTACCAAATTCATTGATTAGCTCTAGTAGTTTTCTGGTGGAATCTTTAGGATTCTCTATGTATAGTATCATGTCATCTGCAAACAGTGACAGTTTTACTTCTTCTTCTCCAATTTGTATTAATTTTATTTCTTTTTCTTCTCTGATTGCCATGGCTGGGGCTTCCAAAACTATGTTGAATAACAGTGGCGAGAGTGGAAATCCTTGTCTTGTTCCTGATCTTAGAGGAAATGCTTTCAGTTTTTCACCATTGAGAATGATGTTTGCTGTGGGTTTGTCATATATGGCCTTTATTATGTTGAGGTAGGTTCCCTCTATACCCACTTTCTGGATAGTTTTTTATCATAAATGGGTGTTGAATTTTGTCAAAAGCTTTTTCTGCATCTATTGAGATGATCATCTGGTTTTTATTCTTCAATTTGTTAATATGGTGTATCACATTGATTGTTTTGCATATATTGAAGAATCCTTGCATCTCTGGGATAAACCACACTTGATCATGGTGTATGATCCTTTTAATATGTTGTTGGATCATGGTGTATGATCCTTTTAATGTGTTGTTGGATTCTGTTTGCTGGTATTTTGTTGAGGAGTTTTGCATGTATATTCATCAGTGATGTTGTTCTGTAATTTTCCTTTTTTGTAGTATCTCCCTCTGGTTTTGGTATCATGGTGATGGTGGCCTCGTAGAATGAGTTTGGGAGTGTTCCTTCCTCTGCAATTTTTTGGAAGAGTTTGAGAAGGATAGATGTTAGCTCTTCTCTAAATGTTTGACAGAATTCACCTGTGAAACAATCTGGTCCTGGGCTTTTGTTTGTTGAAATTCTGCTGCCAGTGTCCTTGTCTCCACAATTTCATTGCTTGTGATTGGCCTGTTCATATTTTCTATTTCTTCCTCATTCAGTCTTGGAAGGTTATACCTTTCTAAGAATTTGTCCATTTCTTCCAGGTTGTCTATTTTATTGGCATAGAGTTGGTTGTAGTAGTCTCTTAGGATGTGTTGTATTTCTGCGGTGTCTGTTTTAACTTCTCCTTTTTCATTTCTAATTTTATTGATTTGAGTCCTCTCCCCCTTTTTCTTGATGGGTCTGTCTAATGGTTTATCAGTTTTGTTTATCTTCTCAAAGAACCAGCTTTTAGTTTTATTGATCTTTGCTATTGTTTTCTTTGTCTCTATTTCGTTTACTTCTGCTCTGATCTTTATGATTTCTTTCCTTCTACTAACTTTGGGTTTTGTTTGTTCTTTTTTCTCTAGTTCCTTTAGGTATAAGTTTAGATTGTTTATTTGAGATTTTTCTTGTTTCTTGAGGTAGAATTGTATTGCTATAAACTTCCCTCTAAAAACTGCTTTTGCTGCATCCCATAGGTTTTGGATCGTCATGTTTTCTTTGTGATTTGTCTCTAGGTATTTTTTGATTTCATCTTGATTTCTTCAGTGATCTCTTGGTTATTTAGTGACGTATTATTTAGCCTCCATGTGTTTGTGTTTTTCACGTTTTTTTCCCCATAGTTGACTCTAATCTCATAGCGTTGTGGTCGGAAAAGCTGCTTGATATGATTTCAGTTTTCTTAAATGTACTGAGGCTTGATTTTTGACCCAAGATGTGATCTATCCTGGAGAATGTTCTGTGTGCACTTGAGAAGAAAGTGTAATATGCTGTTTTTGGATGGACTGTCCTATAAATATCAGTTAAATCAATCTGGTCTGTTGTGTTATTTAAAGCTTGTGTTTCCTTATTAATTTTCTGTCTGGATGATCTGTCCATTGGTGTAAGTGAGGTGTTAAGGTCCCCCACTATTATTGTGTTACTGTCGATTTCCTCTTTGATAGCTGTTAGCACTTGCCTTATGTATCGAGGTGCTCCTATGTTGGGTGCATATATATTTACAATTGTTTTATCTTCTTCTTAGATTGATCCCTTGATCATTATGTAGTGTCCTTCCTTGTCTCTTGTAACATTCTTTATTTTAAAGTCTATTTTATCTGATATGAGTATTGCTACTGCAGCTTTCTTTTGATTTCCATTTGCATGGAATATCTTTTTCCATTCCCACACTTTCAGTCTTTATGTGTCCCTAGGTCTGAAGTGGGTCTCTTGTGGACAGCATATATATGGATCTTGTTTTTGTGTCCATTCAGCAAGCCTGAATGGACACATTTTGGTTGGAGCATTTAATCCATTCACCTTGAAGGTAATTATCGATATGTATGTTCCTATGATCATTTTCTTAACTGTTATGGATTTGTTATTGTAGGTCCTTTTCTTCTCTTGTGTTTCCCACTTAGAGAAATTCCTTTAGCATTTGTTGTAGAGCTGGTTTGGTGGTGCTGAATTCTCTTAGCTTTTCCTTGTCCGTATAGGTTTTGATTTCTCCATCGAATGTGAATGAGATCCTTGCTGGGTAGAGTAATCTTGGTTGTAAGTTTTTCCCTTTCATCACTTTAAATATATCATGCCACTCCCTTCTGGCTTGTAGAGTTTTTGCTGAGAAATGAACCGTCAACCTTATGGGAGTTCCCTTGTATGTTATTTGTCATTTTCCCTTGTCGTTTTCAATAATTTTTCTTTGTCTTTAATTTTTGTCAATTTGATTACTATGTGTCTTGGTGTGTTTCTCCTTGGGTTTATCCTGCCTGGGACTCTCTGTACTTCCTGGACTTGGGTGGCTATTTTCTTTCCCATGTTAGGGATGTTTTTAAGTATAATCTCTTCAAATATTTTCTCGTATCCTTTCTCTCTCTCTTCTCCTTCTGGCAAATATTTTCTCGTGTCCTTTGTCTCTCTCTTCTCCTTGTGGGACCCCTATAATGCGAATGTTGTTGTGTTTAATGTTGTCCCAGAAGTCTCTTAGGCTGTCTTCATTTCTTTTCAATCTTTTTTTAAAATTCTGTTCCATGGCAGTGAATTCCACCATTCTGTCTTCCAGGTTACTTATCCGTTCTTCTGCCTCAGTTATTCTGCTATTGATTCCCTCTAACGTATTCTCCATTTCAGTGATTTATTATTCATCTCTGTTTTTGTTCTTTAATTCTTCTAGGTCTTTGTTAAACATTTCTTGCATCTTCTCGATCTTTGCCTCCTTTCTTTTTCCAAGGTTCTGGATCATCTTCACTATCATTATTCTGAATTATTTTTCTAGAAAGTTGCCTATCTCCACTTCATTTAGTTGTTTTTCTGGGGTTTTATCTTGTTTCTTTAGCTGGTACATAGTCCTCAGCCTTTTCATTTTGTCTATCTTTCTGTGAATGTGGTTTTCGTTCCACAGGCTGCCAGACTAGTTCTTCTTGCTTCTGCTGTCTGTCCTCTGGTGGGTGAGGCTATCTAAGAGGCTTGTGCAAGCTTCCTGATGGGAGGGACTGGTGGTGGGTAGAGCTGGGTGTTGCTTTGGTGGGCAGAGCTCAGTAAAACTTTAACCCGCTTATCTGCTGATGGGTGGGGCTGGGTTCCCTCCCTGTTGGTTGTTTAGCCTGAGGCAGCCCAGTACTGGAGTCTTCCTGGATCTTTCGTGGGGCTAATGGCAGGCTCTGGGAGGGCTCATGCCAAGGATTACTTCCCAGAACTTCTGCTGCCAGTGTCCTTGTCTGACGGTGAGCCACAGCCTCCCCCACACCTCTGCAGGAGACCCTCCAACAATAGCAGGTAGGTCTGGTTCAGTCTCCAATGGGGTCACTGCTCCTTCCCCTGGGTCTCACCGTGCACACTACTTTGTGTGTGCCCTCCAAGAGTGGAGTCTCTCTTTCCCCCAGTCCTGTCAAAGTCTTGCAATCAAATCCCACTAGCCTTCAAAGTCTGATTCTCTAGGAATTCCTCCTCCTGTTGCCAGACCCCCCAGATTGGGAAGCCTGATGTGGGGCTCAGAACCTTCACTCCAGTGGGTGGACTTCTGTGGTATAAGTGTTCTCCAGTTTGTGAGTGACCCACCCAGCAGTTATGGGATTTGATTTTATTGTGATTATGCTCCTCCTACCATCTCATTGTGGCTTCTCCTTTGTCTTTGGATGTGGGGTATCTTTTTTGGTGAGTTCCAGTGTCTTCCTGTTGATGATTGTTCAGCAGTTAGTTCATGACAATTATTTATTATCTGAGAGTCATTTCACCAAGGGAAAAGATTTGACTTCATCAATTTTACCCATAAAACCAGATTTCATCTTTCTATACCTGACTTACTGCATCTGAAAGCAACTTTTGAATAAAATAAAACCATCAAATCAGTAGAGAAAACCATTGCACTCAGGGGACCTGATGTTAAGATATGGATATTAAGCATATAAATTATGAAGTAACTGTTTTGAATAAAAGCAGTAGTCAAGTCAACATCTCTTGTGATTCATCAACATCTCTTGTGATTCAAACAGAATCATCTTTCAAGTTTTGCAGGATGCAAACTGGCAGCACTTTAAGAATCAGATATTTAACAAAAAAAGAAGCCAAAATGCATATAAAGTAAAAGAATATTTCATGATCACTTCAAGAATGAATGTCTTTGTTGGAGTGAGTTCTGAAAGTGGTCTGGTTTTTATTTGAAGACCTTACCTAAATTCCATTTTAAAATCTGGTCTCTATTGAATTTGAGTTCTAATCCAGTGGGTAATATTGGCATGGCCTGAGATGATACAAACTCTGTTTTGAGCTGTAGAATCTGGTAGCTGTTAGCTTTCTCTGTGCTTGCATCTCTTGCTGTCTCTCTCAACACACACACACACACACACACACACACACCAGAACAGGAGCCACAGGATGAGATAACAGAACCCATTTCTGAGGTAATCATCTTAGACGTCCTGCAGACGAAATCAAACATTCTTTAGTTTTCAACAATGCCCAAGTCTGAATAGTAGTTTTTGAGGAAGAGAAATTAATATAGTAGATAAAGACATTCAGCTGAAACTCAGAACCTTGCCCAGTTGTAGCCAAGCACTGGCCAGTCTCTGTGAGGACTTTAGAAGCCTGGGCATATCAAAGAGCCAACATCTCTGTCTACAAGCATGGGAAATGGAACAGTATGAACTCAGGGATTCATGGACTCAGAGAGAGTTACAGATTCAGGAAGGGGAAAAATCAGGAGGATCGGAACCAGATCATGATAGAGCTATTTTCATTATCTATATTAACTAAGAATTTTCCCCATTTTTTGAGTGAGGAGAAAGTAGATGTTAACACCAAAACCATACTGCATATTACATGTAATTAACTGTGCTGAAATTAACTTTGGTAAATTGTCAAGTTCAATCCATTGTGTGGGGTTAACACACCACTTAACACTTAACACCTTATACTTTCTTTCATTACTATAAAATTCTTAGTAGAATAATTTCTTCATATACTGTTGAAGAAAAGTGGCAGAACTTGGTGGAATCTCTGCTGATAATTTTATGCAAGATTCTAGAGGGCAGAACAGACTAGCATCCTCCAGAGGATGGTGTCTACTTAAGACCTATGGCTTGGGTTAATTTAGAAGGAGAAAGAATTGTATGGTATTACAGGCAGTGAAGAGACTTTAGGTCTCATATCTAACCAGACCTTCAAATATTAAGGAAGTTGAGGTCAGGACAGTAAATGGCTTGTCCAAGGCCACCAAAGCAACATAGCAGGGCCAGGACTGGTGTGTAGATCTCCAGGCCCTACCCCTTCTTCACCTTCTGCTTCTTGATTTCACCAAAATTGCTTGTTCTAGAAAGGGAGAAAATCTTTCTTAATCTGTTTCTGAAATAAAATTTTCTCTGCCATTTACAACACTCCAGAGAATAGGAACATAACAAAATCATTGTTTTGCGTTAATACCTCCATTTCCAGCCATCTCAGCAATCAATCAGAACTTTTATCTTCTTGCCTGAAGAGACAAGGACATTTAATTCACAACAATTTCCTTTTTCCTTCCTCTCAGCGACTCTATTAAATAAAACATGATGGATTACACTCTATATTTGCATGTCAGCTAAAACAGGGGCAAAGCTCTGCTAGAACAGAGAGGATCTGCCCTTGCCTAAACCTGACAGAGGTGAAATGGAGGAAAGCACTGGGAAATGCTCAAATTCTGCCCAGGTGAGCATTTTTCACTCAAGAAAAGGGGCCCAATTAACAGCCAGAATGAGAACTGGAAGCTATATTAAAAATTAATAAATAAATTCTAATCAGCAAAGATCATAGTCCTACCTAATTAAGGCTAGTTTCTAAAATAACACTTGAGTCTTAGAGAGCTGAGCTGGGGCATAATCTGGCCAAGTATTCCTGTTACTATACTGGTCCTTTCAGTTAATTCCCTCCTTCCCATAACAATAAGAACAGAGATTTTTTGAATCTGTTCATTTATGGAGACTGTTCATCTTTCTTATTCTTCAGCATGCCCTGGAATGCTTGTCTGGTATGTCTTTTAGAGCAACCCAATGTATCTTGCAATCTTTTGCCTATGGAGCTATTGACTGTAGTGTTGACAGGACTATAAAGGCACTGCCCAGTCCAGCCAGCTGGTTTTGTGCAGACAGAGGATGACATTTCTACTTCTATATTCTTTCCTACAGGGAGTTTATGGTTTGTTTGAAAACAAGGTTAAGTAATGAGGTGTTGACTTGAATGCAGGTCTCCTGCCTCTTAGTGACAAAGCTGTATTCATTCATTTATTTATTCATTTAAGATATCTTATTCTGCTGGGAATGTAAAGATAAACAAGATGTAGTATCTTCCCTCAAGAAATTTACAGACTGGGGAGGGATTATAGATAAATTAACTCTAATAATACAGTGTGATAAGCACCATTATGGAATGAATATGAGATTCCGTGGGAGCACATAGGAGAGGTTCATAATGCAATTTGAGGGATTTAGGGAAATTGTTAATTTTACTTAATCCTCCTGTAACGCAGTTTAAGAAAAATGTTCTAGAAAAAGTAAAGTCTAAATTGCAACCTGAAGGATGGAGTGGAGTTAGCTTAGTGATGCAGTGGGGGAACCAGGAAGAGAGAATAATCTGAGGTGAGAAAGCCTGGCTCGTTCATAGAAAAATGTGCCATTTATGTACAGGATGACTATATACTGACATTGATGAGAGAAGAAGCTAAGAAATTTTTTAGGCTTCATAAGCTATCTTAAAGATTTTGAACTTGCTATTTATTGTAATGGGAAAATGTTGGATGATTACCAGAACATGAATGACAAAAATACTTTTAGGCTACAGAACAATTACTCAGGGTAGTGTATAGATGATAGATTAGACAAAAGAGAACAGACACTACCCCTACCACAGCCTGGATTCTCTGTCTATAAAGTCTTTTGTCACAATTGATCAGAAGGAACCTTATTTAGTAAATGAGCAAATGTTGGAATTTCTATTGACTTGGTAACCAAATTTCATAGTCTTTCCAGGTTCCAAAAGTAGGATTCCCCAGTGTTACCTTCCCCAGGGGAGCAAGGTTGTGCCAGTCAGCATGGCCTGCTTATTACATCTAGACCTGTAGATGTTTCACTTCTTGTGTCAGGGAATCTGCAGCTCTTCCTAAGTCTTCAGTTCCCCCTATATTCTGGCTTGTGATTATAGTTCTGGTAGCAATACTCACAGCTGTTTTTCCTCTTTTGACATTCCCTATTATTTGTCTCTTACTCATGGTCCTTGATTTTAATTTATTATCCAGTTAAAGGAGGAGGCAGTATGCAATCCCAGCCTCCAATGACTTTACAAAGATTGGTCATCATTTTCCAAAGGTGCATGACTCTGTACCATGGGGTCCACCAATCTACCTTAAGACGTGTTATGCTAATGAGGTATGCTATATGGGAAGTAAATAATCTCCATTCATTTCTCTGAGTAACAAAGGGAAAATAGGAAACAATCATATTGCATGCTTCACTAGCTCCTTACTGCCCATGACAGGCCCACCATCTTGCCATTTTGTAAAGACCAATACTGCTCTCAGGAATAATCCTCATGCAAATCACATCAGGGGACTGTTTGTTTGGCCCTATTCACTTTATTTATTTTTTTTTTTTTGCAAAATTTATTTATTTATTTATATAAATTTTATTTATTTATTTATTTATTTATGGCTGTGTTGGGTCTTTGTTGCTGTGCATGGGCTTTCTCTAGTTGCAGCGAGCAGGGCCTACTCTTCGTTGCAGTGCACGGGCTTCTCACTGTGGTGGCTTCTCTTTTTGCAGAGCATGGGCTTTAGGTGCATGGGCTCAGTAGTTTTGGCTTGTGGGCTCCAGAGCACAGACTCAGTAGTTGTGGTGCACAGGCTTAGTTGCTCCATGGCGTGTGGGATCTTCCCAGACCAGTGCTTGAACCCATGTCCCCTGCCTTGGCAGGCAGATTCCCAACCACTGCTCCACCAGGGAAGCCCTGTCTATTTATTTTATATTATTTTCCATGGTTTATCACAGGATATTGAATATAGTCCCCTGTGCTATACATTAGGACCTTGTTGTTTATCCATTCTAAATGTGATAGTTCACATTTACCAACCCCAAACTCTGAGTCCATCCATCTCCGTCCCCACTGCCCCACCTTGGCAACCACAAGTCTGATCTCTATGTTTATGAGTCTGTTTCTGTTTTGTAGATAGGTTCATTTGTGCCATGTTTTAGATTCCACATACAAGTGATATCATATGGTATTTGTCTTTCTCTTTTTGACTTACTTCACTTAGTGTGATCATCTCTAGTTGCATCCATGTTGCTGCAAATGTTGGCCCCATTCACTTTTGATCCTAATGTGAGTTTGAATTTAGAGGCCAACATAGATCACTTCTAAAGTCAAAAGATAATGGCTTATACATATTCTGGGAGGAGCTTAGAGAGTAACCTGACAAGGCGGGGGGGTCATAGGAAGGCTGAGGAAGGTTTTTGGAACTGCCAGGACCTCCTTTTCCCATGACTCCTCTTCTTTCATTTCAGGCAATTTTCTGTATTGAACAGAAAGTGTTAACTCCTGCCTTCCAACATAGGTGTTCACACTGACCCTAGAGTTGATCAGATCTCAAAGCTCGGATCCCCCTCCATGTCACTCACTAAGGTACTGTCTTACAAAAACATTGATCTGGCATTTATTGACCTAGATACCAGAAACAACCCCAGAACATGCCCTGTTGTCTCCAAGGAAAACTTTTAGGCAAAGCCATCCTAGGATTCCACACCTCTTTCCCCAAAACCTATAATATTTGTTTGGCTAACATTTCCTGAATTGAATTAAACTTTCAAAGAAGTGAATGGCTCAAAATCTCCACATGCAGTTTGCACCTTGCAGACAGTGTCCCAATGCTGATGGTGTGGTGTTGTGGGGTGGGTGGGGAGGAGGCCTACCATTTGGGACCCAGAGGTGACACCAGGCCTATGTGACGGGCCTATCAAGGTGAAGCTGATGGATGGATTTGCTCAAGGGAGGAGGTTATTTTAATAAGTATTATCTGAGTTAACTCAGAATAACCGGCTGCCTGTCTCCACAGGGAGCATCATTTGACATAAATGAAGACATGGACAATGACTGAGTCTGAAAGAGAGTTAATTGAAAAGGAGTAGCCTGCTCTGATCTACAGATTGAGCTCCTTAGGAGGATTTAGGGAAGCCAGAGTGAGTCGAATGATTTTACATGCAGGAATTTCCCTGGGAGACACCATAACTTGATTGACCTCAAATCAGGAAAAGGCCAACATCACAGCAGCTCAAAGGGTGTTAGTTTCCTGAGGATGCATCTCTTAACTGCAGTGTTCATTAAAATGGTGCTTTTTTTTTTCCTTTTAGAGTTAGACAAGCTTTTAAAAAATATCAAAGGAAAGGAGAATGAAAGAATGGGGTGTTAATCCAATAAAGATGTTAAAAAAAAGAATCATGATAGAACTAGTGGTAGCAGAATGAAAGAATGGGGTGTTAATCCAATAAAGATGTTTAAAAAAAAAAAGAATCATGATAGAACTAGTGGTAGCAGACCAATAACAATTTTCATGCATCAAACTACTAAAGAATTATTGTCCACATTGTTTAGTTGGCTATGTGTTTCTGAGACAATGAATGTATCTTGTCTAAGAAAGAAAAAAGAAAAAAGAATGGGGTGTTAAGTATTTGACCCTTTTTCATCTAACCAAATGTCTTAGCCTTTGGATTGAAAGATAAAGAAGTTCGGTTGAGGACCCATTTCTCTATTAATTCCTCTGGGAATCAAGAATTAATAAGCATCTGTCTGAAAAGAGCCAGTATTGATTTTTCTCTTGATGACTATGAGCTACATACCACATATTCTCTACTATGTAATTCAGATCTCTGCTCAAATGTTATCTCTTCAGACAAGCTGTGTAGCGCCACCACTCTATCTACGTTAGAACCCCTATCATTCTCTATCAACAATTACCCTGATGCATTTTTCTTTATGGTATTTAGTATGATATTATATTACATACTTATTTGTTTTTCTTTCTAACCTGGGTGATTGTGACCTTCATGAAGGCAGGGACTTCAATTTACTGTTGTATCTTCAGTACCTAGAATAGTGCTTGGCACTGTTAAAAATGAATGACCAAGTACCCTGGGCAGGAATTATCATGTTTATTTCTGGTGTGCTATATTTAGTTCTTTTCTTTGTTTGGAAAGCTATTTTACTGCAGATTTTAAAGTTCTTTTATGATGAAACAATAAAAAACAAAGAGATAAAAGTACCATTAGCAATAAACAACAGAAAAGTTAGTCATAGTAGGGAAAGAAACACCAAAAATTAACAGCTGAAGAAATAAAGTGTCACAGAAATGAGTCTCCTAAATATAAATATACTGCAAAAAAAAGTGAAGTGAACTATGTAAGAGCTGTAGCATAAATTGGTATATATGATTCTGTTAGGATGATCAACTCTGATGAACTGTGTAACTAGTCATGCATTTTTTGTGTGTGTGTGCGTGTGGTACGCGGGCCTCTCACTGTTGTGGCCTCTCCTGTTGCGGAGCACAGGCTCCGGACGTGCAGGCTCAGCGGCCATGGCTCACAGGCCCAGCCGCTCTGCGGCATGTGGGATCTTCCCGTACCGGGGCACGAACCCCTGTCCCCTGCATCGGCAGGCGGACTCTCAACCAGTGCGCCACCAGGGAAGCCCCATGCATTTTTTTAATTGAAATTTTTATTGAGAAAATTATAGATTCACATGCATTTGTATGAATTAATAAAGAAAGATCCTGGGAGCCCTAATGCCAGCAGAGCTGGTCAAGTACCACCTATCTTTAAGGGCAGAGAGCCACACTGTTGATTTTAAGAAATGAAAAGGGGACAGTTCCAATGCAAGATGGCATCATAGGAGGCTCCTGAATTCACCTCCTCCCATGGACATGAAATCTACAGCTACATGTGGAGCAATTCCTTCTAAAAGAAATCCAGACATTAGCTGAACAACTCCTACACACTGTGAATGAGAAAATACCCACATCAAAAAGGGTAGGAAAGGCTGAGATACACTTACTATAAACCTCACCCCTGACACAGTGACCTACACTTGGGTGGGAGCTTACAACTCCCAGTTTCTCCCTGAGGAGTGAAGGGCTTGGACCCAACATTGAATACCCCAGCTTTTAAGACTGCCACCTGTGAGACAGGTCCCCCAGCTCAGAAAGCCAATGGGACTTGGCATCTCAGAGATAAGACTGTAGCAAACTAAGAAACAGTATGTATGTGATTACATTTAATTTAACATACGAAATAATCCTAGTTAAATATTTTTCTTTGAGATACCTCAGGGGCCCTCTAAAGCATCCCAAACTTAGCTGGAAGTCAAAAGAAATTTAACATTTGATATTTGGGAAGTTTGTCAGAAAGTTTTTAAACACTTGGTCAAATAAGATCATAGGTCACTGTGAGACAATACTTATTCCTTAACCAAAGTTAAAAGAGATTTCAAAAGCAAATACACTTAAAGGCAAAGAAACTCATATATCTGCTATTAAAAGCAGCATTTCAAGAAAACTTTGGAGGGAGAGACCAAATCCAGTCTTGCCCCAGACCTCTCCCAACAAAATCCATTTACCCAACTAAATTTAATCTAATCTTAGAAAATCTTGATCATGTACAACTCTTTTTTCCAGTATTTTTGAAACCGAGCAGGACCCTGTGGGGCTCCTGGGCATGGAAGCCTTTTTTTATCCCCTGGTTCTTGTAAGCAAGACTCCAGCCTCCACGACCTTCCCTGGATTTCTGAGGGCAGATTCGAAAAGTTGCTAATCAAGGGAGGAGCAGCCAAGAAACCACCTGAGGCAAGATTAAAGGGACCAAGAAACAGTTTTTAAAAAGGAGTTGCTGTGACTATCTCCTCCCCCCCAACTCCCTCCAGCTCAGCACAAATGGAGCCGCTGGAAAAGCCTATGTTTGCCTTTCCCTCAAAGAGGCCTCTTCATACTTCACAAGCTGCTGCCTGAGGGTCAGGCTGCTAATGGAGCACACCTGTGGGGGATGGCTGACCTCCTCCCCGGAGCTGTCTCTCTGGCTCCCTCCAGGATGCCGGTGTCTCCGCCATATTCGCTGGAATATTTCCATAGAGATGTCAAATTGCCCTTCAGAAAGGTCTGGAAATTATTTAATTCTGTCTTTAGCAATGAATGAGAATGGAGTTTTCTCCTCATCTTTGCCAATATTGGCTGTTATCTTTTACATCTATGATCATTGGCCATTTTCTTTTTAATATAGTGGTGGGTTTTTGTCTATTTGTTTTGGACCCATGGCTCTCAAGTCTGGCAGCATGTGGATCTCCTGGTGAGCTTCTAAATAATGCTTGCGTCTCAGCCCCAGCTGACTGAATTACTCACTCCCCAGGCAATTCTAACGTTCAGCCATGGTTGACAGGCACTGTTTGGGGCTAGGATGGTAACTGGTATAGGAACAAACTGCTGAGATATAGATTTGGTTCAGGAGCTCATAGTACAGCATGACCTCAAGTCAGAACAACCACCCAAATAGGCAGATCAGCTGAAAAATATTACTTAATGAGCTCTACAGAAAATCAAGGCTCACTGTATTTCCAGTGACATTATATCAAAGCAATGTTTGTCAGAGAGATGGTGAGTTTGGCCAACAGCCTGGGCATGAAGTCCTGAGTCCCTGCTTAGAGTCACAAGTTTAATGAGCTCCTGAGTTATCAAGAATAGAGGCATGGCTTCTTGGCAGACTAGGCATATTGTGCGTGTGTGTGTGTGTGCGTGTGCGTGTGTGAATGTGTGTGATTAAGCTTTTTATTTTGAGATAATTGTAGATTCCCATGCAGTTGTAAGAAATAGTATAGAGAGATCTCATATACCCTTTACCCCAAACTATAGGATGATATCGTAACCAGGATATGGGCACTGACACAGTCAAGATGCAGAACATTCCCATCATCACAAGGAATCCCCCATGTTTCTCTTTTTTTAGCCACACCCAATTCCCTTCTAAGGCAACTCTTTCCTTAACTCCTGGCCGATAAATGGAACCATCCAGTATGCAACCTTTGATAATTCTTTTCCACTCAGCACAATTCTCTTGTGATTCATTTAGTATTTTGTATTTATCAATAGTTTATTCCTTTTTATTTCTGAGTAGTAGTCTGTGGTATGGATATACCACAGTTTAACCATTCACCCACTGAAGAACATCTGGGTTTACAGTTTTTGCAAAGAAAGCTTCGATAAACATTCATGTGTATGTTTTTTTGTGTGAGCATATCTTCATTTCTCTGGGCTAGGAGTGCTCTAGCTGGATAATTTGAAAATTTAGGTTTTTTTGCAAAACTGCCACACTGTTTTCCAGAGTGGCTGCACCATTTTACATTGTCACCAGCAATGTATGAATAACTTTCTCTACATCCTCACCTGCATTTGATATTGTCACTGTTCTTTTTTTTTTTTTTTTAGCTATTCTGATAGATACGTAGTGATAACTCATCATGGTTTTAATTTCATTTCCCTAGTGGCTATTGAAGTTGAACATCTTTTCATGTGCTCATCTGCAGTCTGTGTATCTTCTTTAGTGAAATGTCTGTTTATGCCTTTTGCCCATTTTCTGAGATTGGACTGTTGATTTTTTTACTTTTGAGATTTGAAAATTCATTATATACTTGTCTTTTGTCAGATATGTGGTTTGCAAATATTTTCTCCCAGTCTGTAGCTTGTCTTTTCGTTCTCTTAACAGGGTCTTTTGTAGAGCAAAAGTTTAAAAATGTTGACGAAGTTCAACTTATCAAGTTTTCCTTTCATGGATCATGCTTTTGGTGTCAAGTCTAAGAACTCTTTACCTAGACCTGTATTCCAAAAATTTTTTTCCTGTTTTCCTTTTTCTAAAAGTTTTATAGTTTTACAGTTTACATTTAAGTCTGTGATCCATTTTGGTTTAATTTTATATGTTTCTTTTTCTTGTTTTTGCTAATAGATGCTCAATTGCTTGAGCACCATTTATTGGAAAGGCAATCTTTCCTCCATGGAATTGTTTTTGTGCCTTTGTCAAAAGTCAGTTGGGCATATTTGTATCACTCTAGTTCTGGGCCCTCTGTTTTGTCCTATTGATCTGTAATTTTTTTTAAGGTTAACAATCATTTAATATATTAATATTTTCACTTATAAACATACAATTTGCATATATAGGGAAAAATAGGTTCTGAGGACACAACAGAATACTAGAGACAGGCAAGCAATCAGAAAAAAAGATCAACCCTAGGGGAAACAAGTGGAACTGCATCCCATGCTGGTGTCCACATAAACTTGGGAAGGAGAAAGAAAGATCACACAGTATCACAAGTAATGTAGAAAATAAATGGGGGTCATTCTGTCTCAATGGCAGGAACTTCTCCCATGATCCAGATCTTGCATCCCAGTCTGGCTTGTTTCATGAATGATGATCTGAAACACAACAACCAGCCTTGATTACCATAGCTAAATAATAAATGTTGAAATTGGGTAGACTGATTCTTCATGCTTTATTTTTTGTTTTCAAAATTGTTTTACTCTTCTAGTTCCTTTGTCTTTCTATATAAATTTTAGAGTAATTTTGTCTATGTCTACAAAAGATATTGCTGGGATTTCGATAGAATTTTGTTAAACCTATATATTAATTTAGGGAGAACTGACATCTTTACTGTGTTTAGTCTTCCAGTCCATGAATACAGTATGTCTCTCCATTTATTTAGATTTTTCTTCCTTCCTTCCTTCCTTCCTTCCTTCCTTCCTTCCTCAGTGTTACATAGTTTTCAGCATGCATACCCTGCACATTTTGTTAGATTTACACATAACTATTTCATTTTTTGAGCAATTGGAAATGATATTGTATGTTTATTTTGGTGTCTACACACTCATTGCTAATATATAAAAATATAATTGATTTTTGTATGTTTTCTTGTATTTTGTGACCTTGTTGAACTCTCATTTATTTGTTCTATAATTTTTTTTTTTTTTGCAGATTCCTTGGCATTTTCTCTGTAGACAATAATGTCATCTGCAAACATTTTTATTTCTTCCTTTCTGATCCGCATGGCTTTTGCTTCTTTTTTTTTGCCTTCTTGCACTGGCTAGAACTTCCAGCACTATGTTGGATAAGGGTGGTAAGAGTAGACATCCTTGAATTGTTCTCAATCTTAGGAAAAAAGCATTCTGTCGTTTACCATTAAGTACAATGTTAGCTACAGAGTTTTTTTGTAGATACTCTTCATCAAGTTGAGGAAGTTCTCCCCATTGCTGTTTTTCTGAACTTTTAAAAATTATAAATGGGTGTTGAATTTTGTCAATTGCTTTTTCTGCATCATCGATATGGTCATGTGATATTTTTCTTCTTTAGTGTATTAATATGGCAGATTACATTGATTGAGTTTTAAAGCTCATGGGTTGGGGTGGTAATGGGGGTGGTAGTGGTCTCCTTATCAGGCAGCTGGGACGAAAGTTCCAGCTCCCTGCTTGGCCTTCTCTAACAACACCTTGCTGGGGTTTTGTAGCCTCCCAAATGTGGAAGTATAAATTCTCCACTCAGTCTTTTCTGGGCTGGTGGTGATTGGAGGTTGGGCCACAGTTTTGTTTTGTTTTTCCAGTGTTTGGCTGCAACAGAGCAGTTATTACCTAAAGCTCTTCTTAGGCTGCCCCTGATCTGGTCCTTTGGCTAAGAGCGAACAAGTTTATTTTTGTTTTTTTGACTTTACCTGTTGATGTTTCTGGGTTGCCAGCTTCTTCAGCTTCGGATATTTGAGGCAAAAAGAAAATCCAGAGAACTCACCACCATGTTCCCCTGGTTCTGTTGACCCTAATTGATCTTTCTTCTCTCTTCCTTTCAGAGTCTTCTTCTGTTTGTTGTATATATAATGTCCAGGGTTTTTAGTTGTACTTAGCAGGAGGAATAGGGAAAAGTGTGTCTACTCCATCTTCTCAGAAGTGGAAGCAAGTATTTTTATTTTATTTATTTATTATATTTTTTATTTTTTTGTATTCATCCATTTATTTTGGCTGCGTCGGGTCTTAGTTGCGGCACACGAACTCTTAGTTGCGGCACGCATGTGGAATCTAGTTCCTGGACCAGGGATCTAACCTGGGTCCCCTGATTGGGAGCACGGAGTCTCACCCACTGGACCACCAGGGAAGTCCCAGAAGCAAGTATTTTTAGATGCTGCTGTACTGAATGCATTAGATCAAACTAGTCAGGATAAGACATTTGTTTACATACGGCAACTCTCCTTCCTCATTGTTCTGCATGATTGAAGTATTATTTGGCTACTTTAGCAAGTGAAATCTTGATTAACTGTTTTTCATTACTGAAAATGTTGAGTATTTTGTTTTACATGTTTCATATAAGCCAAATATCCGTCTCTAGAATTATCTCTCTCTCTCTTTTTTTTTTTTTTTTTTGCGGTATGCGGGCCTCTCACTGTTGTGGCCTCTCCCGTTGCGGAGCACAGGCTCCAGACGCACAGGCTCAGCGGCCATGGCGCAAGGGCCCAGCCGCTCCGTGGCATGTGGGATCTTCCTGGACCGGAGCACGAACCCTTGACCCCTGCATCGGCAGGTGGACTCTCAACCACTGTGCCACCAGGGAAGCCCTAGAATTATCTCTTATTACCCATTATTTTGTTACCTGTCGACAAGGCCCCAAACTGGGACTCTTGTGTGGAAAGAATGAAAGTTTTAGGGGAAACATAACTCTTTTTGTGGGATGTCCTTGGGGATGGTCTTAGGGAAACAGTAGGGAAAAGATTGGGAAGGGGGAAGGAGACAGACGTTGTGTAGAGTCTATATGTTAGGTGCCTTACGCAGGTTTTCTCATTTAATCTTACAGCTGTATTATTACCATCTCTGGTTTTCAGCTGGGACCATGGCTTAGAAGGGTTAAGATGATTTAAGTAGATGTGTCAGGATTGTTATTTAAGCCTGTATACTGACAACAACTTTAGTTGTTCTCCCAACCTGCCTTCACCAGGTCATGAGATCATCACCCATTTATATTGAAGTTTTGCCCTAAGTTCATGTCCTATTTATTTTGAAGAATACATTGCAGATAAGACAGTAGAGTTAAGATCTATGATTACATTGGCCTGCTGGCTTTAGGAACTGTCACGTGTACTTTATAAATGATACCCAGCCAATGGAATACGACAATTCTCTTTCCTAGTATTTCAGCCTAGGCAATTGGATTCATGAAAAAAACTTCTGAAGAGGAGTATGGAATAAGGTTTTTTGGGAGAAAGAAAATAATTATCAAAGGATGACAACAAAAGAATACAGGATAGAGAACTATGTGTCTCAATAAAGCCTCACTAACAGTTCAGCAGAAGAAACCTTTTAAACATTAAAAGTGAGAGAGTATTTTGACCCAGTCAAGTGTCACCCAAAAATAATTGTGGCAAATAATGTAAATTGGGTAATAGAATTTTGGTTCAAAATAGAAGTATCAATATAAAATACAAAAATTATATGATGTGGGACTCAGTAATATAGGCTAAAATACTGTAGTTTCATGAATTATTTTCTGAGGTGTGACAGTGATATTGTGGATACATAGGAGAATGTGCTTTTATTTAGGAGATGATTGCCAAAGTATTTCGATGTCAAATGTCATGATGTTTGCAACTGACCTTCAAATTGTTCAGCAAAAAAAGCCACTTGTGTGAGCCATGTCAGCTGAGCCTGCGCGTCCGGAGCCTGTGCTCCACGACGGGAGAGGCCACAACAGTGAGAGGCCCATGTACCGCAAAAAAAAAAAAAAAAAAAAAGCCACTTGGAATATTTTATTCCCATGTTTACTTTACTTTGTTGCCACCTTCTCCATTGGGCATAGTGCCTAGGGCCCAAAATATTCTTAAGGGTCCAAAAAAAATGTTTATTAAATGTTCTTTTAAAATCAAAAGACAAAAAATGAATTTCTAGGTCAAATATTTTAACATATAGTATTAAAATTTCACCTTTATTCCAACAGAGCCATAAATTATAGTTTTAAATCTATTTTTATGGAGGAAGAGGCACACAAAACTGCCTAGGGCCCATGAAAGCCATAAAGTGGCCCTAGTTGCCACCATTAGGATTTAAACTCCATGAGGGCAGAGTTCAGTGGTCTTGGTCTCTTGGATACCATGGACAGTCAATACAGTGCCAGGTGTGACCATAGTCTCAATTAGCATTTGTTGATTGAGTGAAAGGATCACTTTGACTTAAGTTTTATGAACATTGGACACACTCTTTTGTTAAAGTGTATAAAACACTCTTCTAATAAGCCAAGAATATATTATTTTTGGATTATCAAACATTTTGAATTGTTAGCATCTCTTTCCCTCTTTATTAGTATGGAAATTTGAGAAATGACTGCATAGGAAGGAAGGAATGGATCAATGATTGAGGAATCATTTGTCGAGCAGTCACTATATGATGGGCAGTGATCTACGTTCCAGACACTCTTTATCTATGCTTTGAGCCCAATGTGTCTGCCTCTACGAGGAAAAGACACGATGATTTTCTGAATATTGTTCTGTAGATAATTTGCATACAACAGCAACAGAAACAATGGAACAATAAGCATTTGTTGGCACTTATCATGTGCCAAGTAATGTGCTCAAAAACACTTTATGGGGGCTTCCCTGGTGGCGCAGTGGTTGAGAGTCTCCCTGCCGATGCAGGGGACACGGGTTCGTGCCCCGGTCCGGGAGGATCCCACATGCCGCGGAGCGGCTGGGCCCGTGAGCTGTGGCCGCTGAGCCTGCACGTCCGGAGCCTGTGCTCTGCAACGGGAGAGGCCACAACAGTGAGAGGCCCGTGTACCGCAAAAAAAAGAAAACCAAAAAAACACTTTATGGGAATGACCTCATTTAATCCTTATAAAAGATCTTGTATCAAGATATAAAAATTAACAATACCTCCCTTTGTAGATGAGCAAACGGGGGCCCAAGAGGTTCAGCAACTCCCCAGTATCACACAGTGAGAAAGTGGCCACACCAGGACTTGAAGCCAGTTCAACTAATTCAGATGCACATTCTCTTACCTGCCTCGCTCCGTCCTGCCTCCCAGGTGTGCCTCAGTCACTAGTGTCTCAAGCAAGCTGCCTTTGAAAACTCGGGGATTATTTTTAGATTTTCAAATAGTTTGCACTTGTGCGCATGCCTAATTCTGGATTAAGTGCCTCACCCATAACTGTTACAGATTGTAATGTCTGGAACTGAGGTATTTGAAATCACCTTGTGATTCTAGGAAAGAGAAATGGATGTGGAAAAGAAAGCTGTACAGACCCTTTTGCCGCAATCTGATGCCCTGGAGTCAGTGCCCTAATGGGGAGACCATGATGCAGTGCAGGGTATGCTGTGGTGACCCCCTCTCATGGAGAGCTAGACTCAGGTTCCGTCAGGCTTAGCTTGATTTCCAGCTTTTCTGTCCCTAGGACAGGGCAGAGCCCTGAATTTAGGTCTGTTAACCTGAAGTCTGTCTGTAGGAAGTGGGCAAGAGCTCCCTTTAACACCGCAGTGTCCTAACGCCAAGTGAGGCTATGGCCATGGCAGGCTTGAGTGCACTATTGACTGTGGAAAAAAACTAGGAGGTATCCAAGAACTGCAGGTTGCCTATAAGCCTGGATCTACTAAGAGAATGCACAGGAACAGTCATATTTTAGGCAAGATGGACAGAATAGCTACTGTATAGTGTCCCAGTATGGGCCCTCTGAAGAATAATCTGTGTTTTGATTTAAGAGGTGGGTAGACCTCCAGGGCCTGTATTTAGGCAATGAGTGGACACAGGAATGAGTGAGTGAATGAATGAGTCCCTGTCTCTGGAGGATTGCTCTTCTCCCCTAGGGACTCTCTAGCATTTTATCTTTCCTTCTCTTATGGTACTTCTATAATCTAATGTATTTGCTGGCTTTGTTGTATACTGCAGAGCCCTGAAAGAGCTCACAGCTCAATCGGGGAAGCAAAGCAAGCACACAGCTTGTTAGAGTAGAAGGCTGTCCAGAGGGAACTGGAAGCATGAAGCGGGGTTATGGGAGCAGGATTGGGAGAGTAACTGACTTATCCAGGGCGGAAGCTTAGGATCCGCATCGTGAGAAAGACCTTGTTTGAGCTTGTCTTTGAAGGAGTAGTTCACCTGCCAACTGTAAGGCAGAGCGTGCCAGGAAGAAGGTGCATACATGTAAGCTTGCTGAGCGGGGGGAAAGCGTGTCCCACTTTGCAGACTGCAAGGAGTGTGAAATGACGGCATTATAGGCTGCGTGGGAAGGGGGCGGGGAGGCGGGAAAGCTGGAAGCAGGCCAGATGACGAGGGGTTTTAGCCAATGTGTTGAGGGATTTGCACTGAATTCCATAAGGCTCAAGTGCCCCTGAAGAATTTTAGGCAGAGTAAGTAACATTTGACTTTTAGAAAGTTCTTGGCCACAGATTTGTGTGGAGTAGGACAGAGGGGAGTGCTGCTACCACAGCACTTCAGGATTTTGAGGGGCTGAAAAGCTCTTATAGGGTGAGTACTATTGTGCCAGGTTCAGATGGGGGAGTGAAGAGTGTCCCAGGCAGAGGAGGCAGCGTGATCAACGGGCTCCATGCTCAGGAGAACACTGGGGCAGAGCAAGCAGTCCAGCGTGCATGAGGCTTGCGTCAGTCAAGGGAGTAATGGGAGAGGAGGCTGGAAATGTAGGTTGGAGGAAAGCAGGTGGAGTGTGGAAGGCTTGGAATGAATGATCGGAGTTAGTGCAGGACAGACAGGGCAGGGCAGCACTCCACTTAACTGTCAGCTATTCTAATGAAGTGAAATCATTAGGTCTGTGCTTTAGAGAGAAGGGCAGATCTCTAAAGAACATAGGGGGAAGCTGGCGTTAGAAGGAGAGGAAAGAGAAGAAAGAGGAGGAAGAGGAGGGAGAAGAAGGAAACTATTGCAATAATCCGGACAGGAGGTGATGGGGCCCTGCACCAGGGCCATGGCTGTAGGAATAATTTTCAGGGGACAAATGCTAGATACTTTATGTGACAACATAGAACCTCAGTGATGCTTGATCTTTCTTCCCAGTGGCAGAGTGCCACTTTCTTCCCAGTAGCAGAGTTAACACAGGACACATGGGTATGGATTACTGGAATTAGAAGGAAGTATGCTCATTATATCTGTTTATAGTTCTGGTACCCAATATGGAAAAATGATCTTTAGCATCAATATCCTAGGGTAAACAGGATAACAAGATCTCGCACTTCATGATGTAGAAATAAGAAGTCAATTTTCAATTCTTAAATGTTTATTGCAGCTATTGATTTGTTAATTTTTAAGCAGAGAGTGAGATTGGTCCAACTTGGTGTGCCCCCTTTAATTGAAAGGAGTTGGGATTCAAGAACTCTCCGTTCATTCTTTCACTCTTTTGTGTTTGTATTACCTTGCATGTGTATGTGAATTTGGGGGGAGGGGGGGTGTCTGTTCCTAGGTGGTGGCTACGTGGGAGTACGATGTAGTATTTGTTCTGAGAAGCATACGAGTCGATGGATGTGAATATAGTGTCCCCGATGCTGAGTGTGTTCTTCGTTTAACAGAGCACTTTGCACGCGGGCTCAGATTTTATAGGCAATTTTGTTTTAGTATGAGTGTAAAATTTTGCTAGATATGTCTCCAACTGATTTTTGCCCGAAATTCACCTCTATTTGAACTGTGTAATCTTCCTTAAGACTCCAGGAGAGATTTTAGTACAAAGTAACTCTAACTTATAAAGTGACACAATCACAGTACATGATACCCAGCTGCTAGTGGGTTCGGCAGGCTTTAAGATGAATTCTCTTCGTTTCTAAGTAGAAGTAGCAGCAGGAGTCAAGTCAGTGTTTCTGTGTTCCCAAGGGTCCACTTTTTTTTTTTGGCCCTGACATACATACATTATGAATACAAACCTGCCTTACAAAATAAAATAAGAAGTAGTGTGGTAGATTGGATGAGAGTTCCCATTTCTTCACTCCCTCCCTGTGTTACAATTAGACATCCACAGCTTTTGTTGTGTGACTTTGCAGAACATCTCCCCAGAGGGTGTGGCATCTTTCCCCATCCCTTAGTTTGTGACAATGTTGAGTTCTGAGAAGAGGCCTTAAAAGACACTTTGTGGTTCTGCTTCTGTCACTTAGACCTCTGTCATTGTTTCTGAGTGGAACATATTCCAGGTAGCTATTAGTCCGAGGAAAATGCAAGATGCATGGAGCTGAACTGAACCCAACCTGTGTTCTGAAGGAGAACTTCCCTGGTCTAAAACATACAAATTTTAAAAATAATTTTTGAGAAACAAAAAATGAATATTAAAGGGAAAAGAAACTCTGGAATTGTCAGGGGGCCCACAATCTTTGAATTTTATTTACCTTGGTCTAGTGGTAGGCATCTCAAATTGTGTGGCACAGACATCACACAGGACAGGAATGCAATGTCAGGAGTCTAGTTCTTGTCCAGTCTGAGACATCTTGGCATGTGACTTCTTTGAGTCACAATTTCTTCACCTGTTAAACAGGAAAAAATATCTGCTCTGGGGACCAAAGAGAGTATTATTATTACAGTGATCATGGTGATTATTATTATAGAGTGCCCTGGAAACTCTAAAGTATAATACAAATGTCAGATATGCTAGTTCTTATTATCAGATATTCTCAGGGGGGTTTAGTGTTATGATTTTTAAAAAAATAAATTTATTTATTTATTTTTGGCTGTGTTGGGTCTTCGTTGCTGCGCGTGGGCTTTCTTTAGTTGCATCAACAAGGGGCTACTCTTCGTTGCAGTGCGCGGGCTTCTCACTGCAGTGGCTTTTCTTGTTGCGGATCACGGGCTCTAGGCACGTGGGCTTCAGTAGTTGTGGCTCACAGGCTCTAGAGTGCAGGCTCTGTAGTTGTGGTGCATGGCCTTAGTTGCTCCGAGGCATGTTGGATCTTCCCGGACCAGGGCTCGAACCCGTGTCCTCTGCATTGGCAGGCAGATTCTTTACCACTGTGCCACCAGGGAAGCCCCTAGTGTTATGATTTTTTAAATGCCCTACCTGTATTATAAGTTTTGTGACCATCACTTATCCCAACATACATTTCAGAGCTCTGGATCAGGAGCTAGAATTCTTGAGTTCTGGTTCCCAATAATTTTCTAAATACAAATGTTTTTTGTTTTTGTTTTTTTCCTTTGTTCCACTTGGCATGTTGTTTGACTGATCTTGTAGAACCTATTTTTTCATCTTCTCATCTGTTTCAGAGTGAGGAGAACCAAGCTTGGGTTTTCCTACCATGATCAAAAAAGGTTTCAGCTGATTAGTTATTTGATATTTAGAATGGGTAGAAACATTTCTAAAGTGAAGAGTGTGGAACATTAAGAGACCTTGGAGAGAATCTCAGTGTCAGAGAGTCTCATCTCAGTCTTCATAATTCTCTAACCTTGTCGTCATTTATGGGTGTATGTTTTTTTTTTTTTTAGATGTTGGGGGTAGGAGTTTATTAATTTATTTATTTTTGCTGTGTTGGGTCTTTGTTTTTGTGCAAGGGTTTTCTCTAGTTGTGGCAAGCGGGATCCACTCTTCATCGCGGTGCACGGGCCTCTCACTATCGTGGCCTCTCTTGTTGCGGAGCACAGGCTCCAGACGCGCAGGCTCAGTAGTTGTGGCTCACGGGCCTAGTTGCTCCGCGGCATGTGGGATCCTCCCAGACCAGGGCTCGAACCCGTGTCCCCTGCATTAGCAGGCAGATTATCAACCACTGTGCCACCAGGGAAGCCCCTATGGGTGTATGTTAATTTGCTTACTTGTCTGAATCTCCATATGCTGTCTGCTTATAGGGTGAGTCCTATCCAATTTCCCTTACTAGGACATACTGCTTTGTGTACTCTGACATAAACTTATAAGTTTGCCCTTGTATTCTCTGCCTGCCATTAATAATATTGACAACAACAACAACGAGAATAAATAATGTAGCGATTAAAAGTAAAAGCTTTGCAACCAGACTGTTTTTGTTCAAATTATAGCTTTGCTTCTTTTTTTTTTTTTTTTTTTTTTTTTACGTTACGCGGGCCTCTCACTGCCGTGGCCTCTCCCGTTGCGGAGCACAGGCTCCGGACGCGCAGGCTCAGCAGCCATGGCTCACGAGCCCAGCCACTCTGCGGCATGTGGGATCTTCGCGGACCGGGGCACGAACCCGTGTCTCCTGCATCGGCAGGCAGACTCTCAACCACTGCGCCACCAGGGAAGCCCCATTAAATTATAGCTTTGCTTCTTAGCAGCTGTGTGACCTTGATATCTTGGTGCTCAGTTTCATCATCTGTAAAAATGGTAAAAATGGTACTGTACCTCCTAAGGTTGTTTTAAGGACTAAATGAGCTAATACATGTAACATGTGCATAGTTTGTGTTTCCATCAGCTATCAGCTAAAATGAAAGATGATCAAACACATGAAGTATTAATTAGAGTCCTCAGAAAGGTATTGGCTCAGTAATAGGGCAAAATTTACACTAAAGGCATTTTTGATTCACTAGAAGAAAATAAAAATCAACTTCAGTGAATCAAACTAATTCCAGGTAATGTAACTGCACCCCTGTTCAAAGCCCACAAATATTTAAAGTTATACAAACAAAAATCCCCAAACCATCCAACCCAACAGTGTACAATTCATAATGTCTGGAATCCAATAAAAAGTACCATGTGTTCAAAGAAACAGGAAAAATTAATCCATAACCAGAAGAAAAATTATTCAATAGAAGTATATCTATAAATGACAAGAATGAAGAATGACAGAATTAGTAGACAAAGATGTCACAACATTTATTATAAATATATATGTTCAAGAAAGATGAGAAAACATGAGCAAGTGAAAGGAAGCTATGGAAGATAAAAATGACTCAAATTGAACTTCTAAAGATGAAATATACATTATCTAAAATGAAAATTACACTGGATAGATTAACTGCAGATTAGACATTGCAGAAGACAAGGTTAGTGAATTTGAAAATACAGCAATAGAAATTACCCAAAAAGCTAAATTCCCAGAAGAATTTACTACATTGATTCTCATATCAAGGATATTGAATAACTAAGGAAACTTCTCGATATGTGTACTTCCAAATATTCAGAAGTAAAAGGTGAAGGTGTGATAGTGACTGTAACCCAGTGAGCTCCTTTTTAGGAGGTTACGCTAATATATATTATTTCTGGAACTCCAAACTGATAGAGTTGCAGAATTTAGAAAATCCCCATGGTGAGGAGTTAGTATATCCTGTAGGTTGTCTTTTGGTCCTGGGTGGTCTCTATAAAATACTGCTTCTTGAATAATCCTTTGGGTAGATGTTGGGTAGCAGTGGGCTACTCAAGACTTGTTTTATTGAGGACAAGGAAGAGGAAGTGATCTGTGTAGGAGTGAGTAATCTGGAATTATTACCCAGGTCTGACCATACTGCCCCACAGCTGCCTACAAAATGCACCTATTTTATAAAATAAAGGAAGCCACCTTTCAAACCATCAGCAGCAAGTGTATTTGGCAGAATGATTAAAATTTTCATTTAAAATATCCTTTGATATGAGGAAATATACCCTTTCTAGAAACACTTTAGTATTCCATTGCTGTTGTTTTACCAAGATTTCTTCCTGACTGCTTCAGCACTTTTCCAAAGAATGTCTTTGCTTCCATAATTCAAAGGGGCCATCTTAATTCATAACCCTCTTATCATTAGTAAGATCTGCTTCTCTACAGGTTATCTTTGCAGGTGTTTTCTTTTGCCAGTGTTGCTGCTCTCTCCTTGTTCATAGTCTTCTTTGGTCTGGCAGTCGATTTGCCTCTGATTATTATATATGGATCTCTTCCCTTCACTAGCACCATTTCCTCTCATATCCTTCTTCATTGGAATTTAAATAAATGTATCCCAATTACAGAGAGAGTAATCTTCATTCTCTAATCAAAACTTATTAACTCCAAATGATCCATTCAGCCAAATTTCAACAAGAGATAGAAAAAGGTTTCTAATCTAAATGATTATTATGATGCATAACTTAACATATCATGTGTATCAGAAATGTAATTAAATTGCATGTTATTTACTGACTTCATCATTATAGCTGCATGAATGAAACTTAATCACTTAGTTGCTTTTAACCACATTTAATTTATAAACTGTCATGCCAAAAAATTTACTTCCACGCTTCAATTTCTGTAAAATAGTTAAAATCTCAGAGGAAGGAAAAGATTATAAAGCCTGCATATATGATTACAGGATTATTTATAGTGTGAATCTGGTACTTCTGACTTCAAAGTTGTAGAGATTGTATAACAGCATTACTCAATCTTTCTCTCTGACTGAGACCACTGGAGAATTGCCTTTTAGCTCATTGCTCGTGCTAATTATTGTAAATCTTCTCTTGTGAAAAATAGAAAGAATCATTATTGTAGTTTCTCAGGAATTTGGTGAATATCATACAAAATCAAAAGAAAGGGGTAGAAATAACAAACTTTTATGGCTATGGCATGACAACTGGAAAGGCCCTTGGAGAGTATTAGACTGATGTTAATAGTCCAATTTCCTCTTTTTGTAGATGGGTAAACTGTAAAATTCCAGGGAACTCTGTTGATGCCTACCAGTCAAAGGCCACCAGAGACAGTTCAGGTCACAAGAAGTTGAGTTCATTACTTGATGCAACAAGGGAGACTGACCTGATGAGCAAGGATGGGCATCAAAATAAGAGGTGTAGGAAGATTTGTTATAGAATTTTACTTTAAGTTAGATGATTTGAAGGAGGGTTCAAGGAGGCAGGGGTTTGCTATGGATAGGTACTATCAGGAAATGGGAGTAATTCTACTTGTATCTAGGATGCAGGAGGAACAGAGTGGGGATAAAGCTGTAATTGATTTAAAAAAAAAGCATCTGGAACTCATGATAGCTGGGTGTGGGAGATGGTTGGATATTTTTGTAGTTTGCATACTGTTCTTATGTTTGTCTAGGATCAGATATGATTACAAAGTGCTCTTGTGCTTTTCTCACTGCATCACAATCTTAGAGTGACCTCAGCTGATGTTGGTGCTCTTGTGATATGGCTTATGTTCAATAGAAACCCATGGTCTAGCTGTGCCAGCTCCCATCTGACAGATATCAAGTCTTCTGTACTATTTCTTTTTTTTCATCTTTTTTTTTGAAGTATAGTTGATTTACAATGTTGTGCCAATCTCTGCTGTACAGCAAAGTGGCTCAGTTATGCACATAGAGACATTCTTTTTTATATTCTTTTCCATTATGATTTATCCCAGGAGATTGGATATAGTTCCCTGTGCTGTACAGTAGGACCTCGTTGTTTATCCATTCTAAATGTAATAGTTTGCATCTACTAACCCCAAACTCCGAGTCCATCCCTCTCCCTCCCCCCACCCCCTTGACAACCACAAATCTGATCTCTGTCTGAGTCTGTTTCTGTTTTGTAGACAGGTTCATTTGTGCCATAATTTAGATTCCACATATAAGTGATATCATATGGTATTTGTCTTTCTCTTTCTGACTTACTTCACTTAGTATGATAATCTCTAGTTATATCCCTGTTGCTGCAAATGGCATTTTTCTTTCTTTCTTATGGCTGAGTAGTATTCCATTGTATATATGTACCACATCTTTATCCATTCATCTGTCGATGCACATTTAGGTTGTTTCCATGTTTTGACTATTGTGAATAGTGCTGCTATGAACATAGGGGTGCATGTATCTTTTTGAACTATAGTTTTCTCTGGGTATATGCCCAGGAGTGGGATTGCTCGTTCATATGGTAATCCTATTTTTAGTTTTCTGAGGAACCTCCATACTGTTTTCCATAGTGGCTGTACCACCTTACATTCCCACCAACAGTTTAGGAGGTTTCCTTCTCTCCACACCCTCTCCAACTTTTGTTATTTGTAGACTTTTTAATGATGGCCATTCTGACTGGTGTGAGGTGGTACCTCATTGTAGTTTTGATTTGTATTTCTCTAATAATTAGTGATGTTGAGCAGCTTTTCATGTGCCTATTGGCCATCTGTATATCTTCTTTGGAGAAATGTCTATTTAGTTCTTCTGCCCATTTTTTCACTGGGTTGTTTGTATTTTTGTTGTTGAGTTGCATGAGCTGTTTGTATATTTTGGAGATTAAGCCCTTGTCAGTTACATCATTTGCAAATATTTTCTCCCATTCTGTAGGTTGTCTTTTCTTTCTTTTTTTTTTTTTATTCTTTTCATTGCTGTGCAAAAGCTTGTAAGTTTGATTAGGTCCCATTTGTTTATTTTTGTTTTTATTTCTATTGCCTTGAGAGACTGACCTAAGAAAACATTGGTAGGATTTATGTCAGAGAATGTAATGCCTTTCCTCTCTTCTAGGAGTTTTATGGTATCATGTCTTATGTTTAATCTTTAAGGCTTCTGCACTATTTCTCACTAAGACACCCAAAATGGGAAGAATGGGAGAGGTAGTGTCCAGGCTTGAATGTAAATTTCTTGACTTCTAGGACAGAGGCCTTTTCATTAATGCATGCCAGACCATGGAAATCTGTAATGTGGGGAAACCAATAAAGTGGACAGTACACAGAATTCAGAATTTGATAAAATCAGGTCCAAATCATGGCTTTGACACTTAATTGATTTCTCTGAATTTCTTTTTCTCAGTGAGGCCATTGAGTATCTTTAGATGACTATGGTTTTCCAATTCTGTGTTGTTAAGTTTTCAGGAGGGTCCAAAAAATAGAATTTTTCTTCAGCTTCAGGAAAAAATGTATAATAGATGCCAACTTATCCTGGAGGCTTAAATTCATTTTAATTTAAAGTATGGGGGCTTCCCCGGTGACACAGTGGTTGAGAAGTCCACCTGCCAATGCAGGGGACACGGATTCGTGCCCCGGTCTGGGAAGATCCCACATGCTGCTGAGTGGCTGGGCCAGTGAGCCATGGCCACTGAGACTGCGCGTCCGGAGCCTGTGCTCCGCAATGGGAGAGGCCACAACAGTGAGAGACCCGCATACCGCAAAAAAAATAAAAAATAAAAATAAATAAAGTAGATTTAGATTTTTTAATCCTATAGTTTTTGAAATCTTAAGTCAGTACTGGTAAATAGCTGATATTATCAGTCCTTGGAATGTAATGAGATAATTTCCTAAATGTTGTTGAATGTTAGGGAAAAAACACCACACAGTGTATTTTTCCTCTTGCCCAACTTCAAGGCAGTCATCAAGAAATACTACCTAAGGTTAGTAAAGTTGTACTCTTTCCCATTAAGCTCAAATTGGTAGTATAAATCTTTCCTTATAACTCTCAAGTAAAAAGTCTCAAGGATAATCTCCCCTGTTATGTATTTCACTTTAACTCTTTCCTTGAAAATTGATCACAAGACATATTTCTATAAGGTATTTACAAAGAATATTTTGGGTTTCTTGAAAGGATACAATTTTAGGAAAAGAATAACAAAACAATAAATATATACATGAAATAAGGTCAGAAAGCAATATGTCTGTAATTGCTTTTGAATAAAATGTTCCTGTAAGTTAAATTTATGAATAAAACCATACACATTTTCTAGAAGTTTTAGTTTTATCTTTCAGTGTTTCTTATCGTAAGGATGAAATGTGGAAAAGGATTTCAAATTTCAGAGGAAAAATAAATTGCATAAATAAGGAAAATGATATTCAAACAGAGATAAAATGGGCAAGTGAAATTTCTAGGAATTACAAGTTACAAATAGAAAGTCTCTTCCTTTTACATTATAATCAAAGGAATGTTCTCTGGGCACAGTGGTTGGTTATAGGGCTGAGAAAGCTTGGAGAAAAGATTTGGAAGTATTTGCTAGAAAGTAGAAGAGGGGAGCACACCCCATAACTCTTCCAATCACAGAAATGCTGAATGAAATATACAACCACAGGAAACCTTAGGGTAGTGTCAATATCAAAGGTAAGGAAGAGGAATCCCAAGTATCTAGATACCAAGAGGAACTCAAGCCAGAACAATGAGTTAACACTAAAATCTAATGCTCTGTGGCACTGTGGAAGAAAGCTGAAGACCCACAGCAGGTAAATGAGGAACTTCCCTATGAGGTTATCTCTTATGAGGAAAAAAATTCCCAATGAAGATGTCAAAAAGTATCAAGAACTTTTTTGAGGGAACAAGTCATTCTAAGAAAGTCAATGCAGGTAACAAATGGATGTGTTAACAGCCCAAGAATTTCCAATAACAAGCAATGTATTGAGGACTCTAAAATAAGTATTTTAAAAGAATGATCAGAGATGAAAGAAAGATAGAAACCATAATGTAAGAACAGTACATCATGAAAAAAGGAAAATTTTACATAAAAGAACCAAGCAGGAAGTTTCAAAATAAAAAATAAATGAAGAGGACTTTAAATTTAAAAGTAACAACAACAATAATAGCAACAGCATATTTGGGAGTTTAAAAGCACGGTGGGACTAAAAAAAGTAGATGCTACTAATAGTAAGTCCCAAAATATCATAATCACAATGAGGCATAAATGAACAATTGGAAACAAGTTCAACAACTATCATTTGGGTGAAAGAACAGCTTGTGTTGTATTTATGCAGTGGTGTACTTAAATGGTGTAATTTAAAGTGAATAAGATCAATATGTAGTAATATGGTTAGAATTTTTTTAAAAAAGCATCATTGAGAATGAAAGCAAGTTGCAAACCACTGCATGTTGCATGATAGCATTCACATCAGTTTGATAAACCCATAATACAGTATGCTCATGGATAGGTAACACATAGTTAAAATATAAAAACATGGAGAGAAGAATACACAGAAACAATTTAACAGTGTTAGTAGTTGCTTCTGGGGAGAGATGGAGAAAAATTGAACTTGGACCGTTTTCATTTGGAACTCCAACTACATCTTCATTGTTTTATTTATTTATATTAAAAAGTGAAGCAAAAATAACAGTTTAAGTGCCAAGAAGAGAGGTATATTTTTATGATACTTTCTGTACTTTTTGATGTGTTTAAAAATTTTCACAATTAAAAATATAGGGGGCTTCCCTGGTGGCGCAGTGGTTGAGAGTCCACCTGCCGATGCAGGGGACGTGGGTTCGTGCCCCAGTCCGGGAAGATCCCACATGCCGCGGAGCAGCTGGGCCCGTGAGCCATGGCCGCTGAGTCTGCGGGTCCGGGGCCTGTGCTCCGCAATGGGAGAGGCCGCAACAGTGAGAGGCCCGCGTACCGCAAAAAAAAAAAAAAAAAAAAAAGGGAAAAATAAAAAATATGAGAAACAGAACAACTTTCAGGTGAGCACGGGGTTTATCACATCTCACTCTCTCTCTGCTTCCCCAAGTATGGGAGTGACTCTGCAGTGAGAGCCACATTTTTGAAGTACAGTGGAGTTGCCAAATAGAAATAAAAATTCTCATGTGAATTCATGCAACCTGAGTATGTGGAAAGAAGAGATTATCTTTTTATTTTTGTCTTCCAGTTTTATTGAGATATAATTGACATACAGTGTTTTGTAAGTTTAAGGTGTACAGCATAATGATGTGACTTACGTATATCGTGAAATGATTATCACAGTAAGCTTAGTGAACATCCATTGTCTCATATAGATATAAAATTAAAGAAATAGAAAAAAATTTTTTGTTTGTGATGAGAACTCATAGGATTTACTCTCTTAACAATTTTCATATATAACATACAACAGTGTTAATCATAATTATATTTATCATGTTGTACATTACATCCCTAGTAATTATTTATCTTTTAACTGGGAGTTTGTACCTTCTGACCACCTTCATACAGTTCCCTCTCCCCACGCACCCCCATCTCTGGTAATCACCAATCTGATCTAAGAAGGGATTACCTTTTTTTTTTTTTTTTTTTTTTTTTTTTTTTTTTTTTGCGTTACATGGGCCTCTCACTGTTGTGGCCTCTCCCGTTGCGGAGCACAGGCTCCGGACGCACAGGCTCAACAGCCATGGCTCACGGGCCCAGCTGCTCCGCGGCATGTGGGATCTTCCCAGACCGGGGCACGAACCCGTGTCCCCTGCATCGGCAGGCGGACTCTCAACCACTGCGCCACCAGGGAAGCCCCAGGGATTACCTTTTAAATGCAATGTTTCTCTGTCTATATTTATGCTATCATCCCCTCACTTTTTTTAGTTTTGTTAACAAGTCTTTTCCAACATAAACAAAAGCGCAAGTGAAAGAAAAATAGAAGTGGTAACATCTGAGAGGCAGGGTACTCCTCTGAAGTTCTTTTAGTTCTCCTGAAAAAGAGGTCTTTCTCTTGACCTCCTGTTTTTGGTACAAGGTGGTGTGTGACAACAGTTAAAAGCTAAGGATCAGCTGCATAGAGCTGTATGGATTCTGATCATAGTAGAATGAAGCCATTTGAAGAATCCATTGTTATTCAATATCAGTAGGGAAAAAACTCCAAAATTCAGTGACCAAAGAATAGTCTGACATCCAGGAAGTATGTCTCTATAGTAATAGAACATAGAGAATTTGTAATTAAATCATTTTAGTCAATTAATAATTTAAGAGACCAGTTTAACATGTCCTTTGCTTTTGATGTTAACTAGAGTTTAACATTTTAATTTCCCCAACTGGATGTGAAATAATGCAAATTTAATCCCGCAACTGTTCTTCCCTATTTACTTTAACTGATGAGTCTTTCACAGGTTTTCAGCATGAGGTTTTTCTTTTTGAAACATTTATGATTGTGCCAAATATGTGTAGATTTCTTTAAAAAATACCTTGTTTTTCAAAGCAATTAAAAGTTAGAATAGGCCCCATTAAAATTCAGGAATAAAACTTGTCATTAAATGAAGTAATCTGTGTGCTGAATACCAAAGGATTTGGCAGTTCTAGATTGATGTCTCTGAGCCTAGGCTAAGGCAGAGTAACAAGGCTTTTGTGACTGAAACATGAATTAAGCTGCAGTTTTAGAAAGTCACAGGGAAGATCATTTGCATATATAAGAAGTAGAATGAGGCAGTTTTTTCTTTAAACATCTTTTGAAATTCAGGTTGATCCAATGAATGTGAAAAAAGGAAGAAAGTGCTTGGGCCTCAGAATGGAGAATAATAGAGTATACATAACAAAAAGAGATAATCTGGGCATATATCCCATAGGACAGTGTTTCCGTTTCATTCAGGGATGGGTGTTGCAAGTGAAGGTGTGCCAAGCAGAGTAAAATGAAAGAGCTCTTGGCGCTGTAGAGGAGCATAATTTGCCACCCCAAAATGTATCTTTTTGGCATGAGGATTAATTTAGGCTGACTATTTTTAAGGCCCATCGATTCAGGAAGAACCTTTGACCTACCCACTAACTGCCTAAAAGAATGTAGATAGAAAACCTGTCCCTGGAAGGGAGTCATCACCATAGATAACTACAGTGTGAACTAGGTGTGTAGACAGGGAGCAACGTAGCAGAGTCTGTTAAACTTCCTCTCTGTGTCCCATTGTCTCTGCACGACCCAGCAAACATTTGTTTACCAAACATTTGCTTTTCCATCTCTACATGAATTGCCTTCTTCCCCTTTGAAGTCCCAAACCACTTCCCCCAACATTCTATTTTATCTTTAGCTGAGGATGGTATTTAAGGTAAATGCTTTGGCCATTTTGGCAAGTTACTCTGTTTTCCTGAGTCTCTCCCATGTATACATGTTATTAAACTTTTGTTTGATTTGCTCCTGTTAATCTCTCTCATGTCAATTTAATTCTTAGACCAGCCAGAAGAACCTAGAAGGGTAGAGGAAAATTCCTTCCTTCTTTTTTTTTTTTTTTTTTTTTTTTTTTTTGCGGTACACGGGCCTCTCACTGTTGTGGCCTCTCCCGCTGCGGAGCACAGGCCCCGGACGCGCAGGCTCAACGGCCATGGCTCACGGGTCCAGCTGCTCCGCGGCACGTGGGATCCTCCCAGACCGGGGCACGAACCCATGTCCCCTGCATCGGCAGGCGGACTCTCAACCACTGCGCCACCAGGGAAGCCCTCCTTCCTTCTTGACAATACCTTTTCTGGAATTAGGGTTGGAGTATCCAGAATTGACATACCCTTTATGAATGCCCTTTAATGTTCTTGTCCAATGCCTGGAAAAATGATGTATATGACTATACTGAACAGGCAGAATTTAATTACACATTGAGTTTTAAGGGATCTACATATAAAATATCTTTTTCTCTCTTATATTTCTCTCACAATACCCATCCTTTTAAAAATAAGGTTAAGGAAGGCCCTGAGATACTGTTACCGAACTCATGTTTGGCTGCTTGCTGCACAAAAGCCAATAATTGAGAGGCAAGTGTTGATAGAAAGGAAAGTTGCTTTAATCAGAAAAGCCAGCAATCTGGGAAGGTGGACTCATGTCCCGAGACCAATTCCGAAGATTCTGCTCAGCCATGACAATTTTTAAAGGGAAAAAAGAGGGAAGGGTCTCAGTGAACCATCGAGTCAGGAGGTTGGATTCTGTATCCTTCTCCATTGTATGCAGACTGGCTGACTCTTTCTTCAGATGTTATCTTGCCTGTGTGATCTGCCTGCAGAATTGCTAAGGGGCCTGCTGGGGGTAGAGAGCTAGTCATTCTTTAACTACTTGATTCTTCTATTCCTACTTCTTTTAATCTAGGGAAAGAAACCACAGGTTAGGCAAGGTATTATGTGCATTTAGTAAAGCATAAGTCAGCAGTTAGGTTAAATGTTACCTGGTGATCTCACTTTTATAATTAACATTTAAGGGGAATAGAAATAGACAAACAGGAAAGGGGCAAAAGAGCTGCTTATAATACTTTCCATGGATTCTTTGTTCCATACTGCTATGACCTCTGTTACAACAACTTCAAGTCATTTGAATTCTAGAAAGAATCTGAGCCTTAATTATCATGGAGCTGGGGAAGGGGGTAGAGTTTGGATATAAGAATGCTAATATATAAACCAGTTCTAAAGAGAGGATATGAGGGATATCTTATTTTGGGATATCAAATATATAAAATTCACTGTCTAACTGAGGAGAAATTGTCCAGGGGATGTATTTTATTTTATTTTTTAAATTTTTAAATTAATTAATTAATTAATTAATTTATGGCTGTGTTGGGTCTTTGTTGCTGTGTGCAGGCTTTCTCTAGTTGTGGTGAGCGGGGGCCACTCTTTGTTGCGGTGCATGGGCTTCTCATTGCAGTGGCTTCTCTTGTTGTGGAGCACAGGCTCTAGGCACACGAGCTCAGTAGTTGTGGCACGCAGGCTCAGTAGTTGTGGTTCGTGGGCTCAATAGATGTGGCTCACGGGCTCTAGAGCACAGGCTCAGTAGTTGTGGCACACAGGATTAGTTGCTCTATAGCATGTGAAATCTTCCCGGACCAGGGCTCAAACCCATGTCCCCTGCATTGGCAGGCAGGTTATCAACCACTGCACCACCAGGGAAGTCCCAGAATGTGTATTTCAGATGTACACTTTTTACATTTAGCTATGCATTCTTCCCCACATTCCGCTGGTTTCATTGCTGGTGAACTGGGCTGGATGTCAGGCTGAGCTCTAAGGCCTGATAACTGCTTCATGCTCTTTTCCTTGGACTCATCCTGACCTTGGCATTTAAAGAGAGATGTTGCCATCTGAACATAGGCTGCCACTACCTGCTACTAGAGCTTAAGGAGAAACCAGCTCCAGCTAGAGGGGGCAGGCTGAGCTCCTCTCTTCCCTCAAAAACTCCTCCCTTAGTCAGATGTTGGAGGAGGCAAGTGTCAGTTACTGACATACAAAGACTTTCATCCTCACGTCAGGGTGAAAAGGTAGGGAAAAACCAACATTATTCCTCACTTCACAGGTATTTATGGAGGTACTATTATGTGTAAGGCAATGTGTGAGACACTATTGCCAATACAAGCATCAGGGTCTCTATTATTGAGGAAATTACAGTGTAGTAAAGACTAGAGAATCTTGGGGTTTTCAGGAGGTCAGTATTTTATAAACCTTTTCCTAAATCAAGTTCTTAACCAACCGAGAGAGACAAAACTGACATGAAGATAGGATCAAAATGACAGCTTTAGTATGATGGAGTTTTTGAAGAACGTGGATTTGATGTGAGGCAACCATGGGATTCCTAACAATACACTTAGATTTAGACAGATGTGCCCTCCAGTCAGACCCTCTTCCATTTCCTGCGAGGAGGGTGGCCCCTGTAAACCATCAGTGCGGAAGAATAGATCTCAGCCTGTGCTTCCTGCAGAACTGAATCTCAAGAAGGAAACTTTGCGTATCCAACTTTACCAACCAGATAGATGCTTTCTCTTCCCATAGAAGAATATATCATCAAGAAATATCTTTTTAACATAATCTTCTAGATTCTATTTTATGAGGGTCTCCCAAATAAGAGATATGAAATCAGTAACTTTTGGGTCTGCCAAAAAATGTTATTGCTTAACATTTTTTTTGCTTTCTTTTTTCGATTTATGTGATCCCACCAGGTGGTTCTCTTCCAACAGTTCAACATCTAACCCAGGCCTCAATGCTACCCATTATTGTCCTTCATGTCTTCCATTTAATATGCTTCATATTTAGTATCTATTTCCATAACCTTTTGGAGCATGGTCCTAATTCTGTCACACCACCTTCAGTAACAGTCTTTAACTGCAATTCATGCTGGAACACTTTGAGTACTTTACACAGCTGATCTTATGGATTCCCCTTCTGTTGGCATTCATGGGGTGCTGTTCAATAGTTACCCAGATCCTTTCCCCTTTGCGGGAATCATTCCGGTCTGCTCTCTGATGTCTTTCCTCTGTTCCTCTGCTAGATTTTGTTCTGTGCTAGACACTCTAACTGAGTAACAATTAAAACAATTAAACGGTTCCCTGTTTAAACATTGCTTCTGGGACTTCCCTGGTGGTCCAGTGAGTGAGACTTCGCACTCCCAGTGCAGGGGGCCCAGGTTTGATCCCTGGTTGGGAAACTAGATCCTGCATGCATGCTGCAGCTAAGAGTTCGTATGCTGCAACTAAGAATCTGCATGCCGCAACTGAGACTCCACATGCTGAAACTAAGAAGTCTGAGTGCTGCAACTAAAAGATCCTGTGTGCCACAACTAAGACCCAGTGCAGCCTAAATAAATAAATAAATAAATAAATACTAAAAAAAACCCAAAATAAACATTGCTTCTGAAACTTGTCTGCATGTTGGCATCACCTAGGAGGTTTAAAAACACTGTTGCCAGATCCCAGCCCTACTGATTCTGATTTACTTGGTCTGGGTGCAGTCCTCCAGTAATTCTAAGGTCAGCATTGTTTGAGAACCACTGAACCAAAATATGTCCTCCTTTTCTAATACTTTCTTTAAGATCATTTAGAACCTTTTGCATTCTGTGTTCATCTATTCTGACTTTTAGATTCTGACTTCTTCCATGTCTGTTTAGTCTGTCTGCTAACATCTCAACAATCCCCTAAGCCATTCTCTCTCTCGCTTCTGCTTAACCAGTATGCTTTTCGTTATTTGATTTTCATTCTTCAATTGCTCCTATTCTAGTAGGGAGCCTGAAGCAATCCAAGAAGTTGCCAGATTTTCTTTATCATAAGGATCCCACGTCTCTTTATTTGGTAGTTAACAAAATCTTCTCTTCTTCAGGTGAAGCCTAATTTGGATCTAAAATCTAAAGCCAGTTTCGACACAAATGGTGGGGTGGTTCTTAGGCCTATGGGCAAATTTCATGAATGTAAGGTTATTTTCTTCATAGTCTTCTGATTCCTGAATGAGGAGTGGATTTGGGACTGTGGACCAATCCCTTACTATCTACCCAGACATGGTACTAACATTATAGCTAGACCCTTACTAGTGTTCTGTGGAACTCTGTTGCACAACAGATCTGTCTGAGAAACAGTACAATAATTTTGCCTATCCATTGATGCTTTAGGAAGGCTCACCGTACTACAACATTGCACTCAATGTGAGGCCAAGCCACACCTGTGGAATTCAAGGTCAGACTGCAGTGGCCTCCATGTGAGGCCCACATGGCAGATCTCTGGATATGTTGCTTTGGCCTGGTGCCTGCAGCCCAGCCTTTATGAAAGAGCCACTTACCTGTGGTTGCAGCTGTCATAAACTTTGATGACCTGACAAGATTCAAGTGCACATGATAATCACTTGCTAAAGTCTAAATTTTAAAGCTGTGCATTCAGAACTTAGCTAAAAACAGAAAACGAGCAAAACAAAGTAAACAAAAAAACTCCTTCAAGTTACATGGCACAATGAAGCCTGCTGAAACCAAATGTCTAGAAACAGTCCTCTCATGGGCCATAGCAGATGCTTCAGTTTCCAGGTATTATGTCAATACCCAAGCTCTACTCTGTCTATTTCTTTTTGTCCTTGAGCTAGGGCATTAGAAGGACAATATCTAACAGTTCCTTTGTCCATTCAATTAGAGACAAAGGAATTAGAAAAAGGAATTAGATATCAAAACACCAACTTGTTACTAATAGGGCTTTTGGAAAATATGACTTAGTTATATGACAATAGTGGTCTTTTTAATGCTGCATCCCAGAATTAGATAGGTTTATCCAATCACAGAAAACCTGAGAGAGCACAGACAACTCTTGAAGAGAGAAGTAGCCAACTTCTGTAAGACAGAAGGCTTGCAATAGCAGACCACAGCACGTGCTTCCTGAATTCCGGTTGGCCCAACTTGCATTTTATAACAGATTCATCAATCATCTTGTCTTTCTTCCAAGAGTGCTCCACTAACAAAAGTCCCTCAATATGAGAACAGGAAGCCAATGAGGAGGAGGTTCTCTCCAACAAAGGAGGGAACACAGAATCCATTACACCAGCAAGGGTGAGTGACACCATAAAAACAAACTCGGCTGCCATAGTTCTGAGGAATGAAGAAGAACTCACTTATGATTGTCACCATGAGAAAGACAACTCTTACATTAGATCTTTTTTGTTTTTAGAACATAAGAAGCTTTAATGAAGTGGCCAGTTATTTTAAAAAATCAAGTGTTTTAATAACAACAAATAATACAAGGAGAAATATGATGGGGAAAAAACCATTGACCAAAACCTTAAAATAAGTAGGAATAAATATAAGATATATAAATCTATTACATTAGATCTTAGAGGGTAGGAGACACTGCACAAAATAGGGGAATTGTAGAGGCATCCTTGGCAGAAACACTGCAAGGGAGTAAGAGAAAAGCTGAAGATGACGTGAGTCATCTCAATTCTATCAACACAATTTAAGCTCCAGTGTCCTCCCTCGGCCTTAGTTAGCTTATCTTGCCCTAATTGTCAAGTTAATCCTATGTATTATTTTCTAAAACATCTTTTATAAGATCTTTTCTATGGCTCTTACAGTGCATAAGTGGTCAGAACTGGATCTCAGCACCTCTAATCCAACATAGTTTCCGGTTGGTCTTCCAATAAGAATCATATCTTGGCAAGTTGTGGTCTCAAAGGAATGAAATCTGGATACTGTCAAAGGTCACAAGGCTGGCAATGGCCTGCTGGAGAATCTGGCTTTCTTGTGGGACCATGTAGTAGCTGGTGATGGCATAAGGAGCAACTTGAAGAAGGTAGTTTCTTTGAGCAGGACTGCAAGTTTATCCTAAAATCAGGTGAAGCTCCATCTTCCTGCCTTGACGTAGAGGAAAAATGGTCTGATAGGCTTCCATTCATGGAAAAACATCCATCCCCATGTTCACCCCATACCCATGAAAAGAAGCACAAATTATTTTAATGCACACATGTTATACCTTGTATACATATAATTAGGAAAAACATCATCATCATGTGACTCTTTAATGATGTGAAAATCTTTTAGACAACACATACTCAAATATAGTAGAATTTTAGCTCTCCTTACAATCTTAACTAGTCAGGAAAATAAATCTAGAATTATGTATTATGCAAATTTAATACATTAAAAATTTATCTCAAGTGAGAGTATGGAGGTGAGCACAGTAGAATGCTAATAATCTTTAAAGGTAATACCTTTAGATGACTCTCATTGTCAGGTCTTGCCTGGACCTTGGTCTCTACTGCTCTACACTTCCCATAACTGGAAACATCTGGCTGCAGACTTCAGGATATCACTTAAATCAAATCTTTGTGACTTAAAATGGAGGTGGCCATGTGGGTAATCAGGCCTTGACTATTCTAGTTCTGATAAATGAGCTTTTGCTGCTTATTCTCAAAATTTGTCCTCCATGTAGGACCCAGACTTCTGAGGATGGGTCTACTTTGCACTCGCTCATCTTCCCCCCGAGAGCAATTCACAGTACCTCTTTAAGTCTTATCATTGGTCCTATTTTAAACATGAGAGAACCTCTTACCTTTTAGGGACTGTTGTGAGGATGAAATGAGATGTAATGCACGTGAACCATCCAGACCACAGGTACTCAATGCACGTAAGCCCCTACCGTCCTCCCTTCTCTTTCTAGGCATTTACTGAAGGCCAAATGTTGTACTTACCATCCCAAGGACCTAAATAATTTGATGATGTTCAGCCATCTGCTATAGCATTTAGAAGCCCCAAATATATAACCAATGCTGGGCACACACATCCCAGCCAAATGCACTATAACCCTCACAGAAGCTAGCATGATGTTGGTTGTCCCTCTGAATGATAACAAGATTCCCCAATAGAATTTAAGGGCATGCAAAAATTTCTGTGGTGCTGGTCACAAAAATATGTATTCTGTAAACCTCAGTTTCCTACATTTTTATCTCTTGATCAATTACTATCAGATGCCTACTATCCTGCTCTTTTTTCCTGATTTGCCTTACCTGGCTGTTTTGTACTATTTTAGTCAACTATATACACACCCAGTAGCTAATTATAGAAACTCTCGCACCTACTAACTGGCTGAGTGACCTTAAGCAAGTTACTTATTCTCTCTGAATCTCAGGCAACTCATTTGAAAATCCAATAATAATCTCAAAGAATGATTGAAGATAAAGTGAGATGATATATCTAAAGCAGCAGTTCTCAAACTTTTTTTTTTTTTTTTTTTGCGGTACGCGGGCCTCTCACTGCTGTGGCCTCTCCCGCTGCGGAGCACAGGTTCCGAACGCGCAGGCTCAGCAGCCATGGCCCACGGGCCCAGCTGCTCCGTGGTATGTGGGATCTTCCCGGACTGGGGCATGCACCCGTGTCCCCTGCATCGGCAGGCGGGCTCTCAACCACTGTGCCACCAGGGAAGCCCTCTCAAACATTTTTGACTCAAAGCTCCTTTAACTCTTAAAAATTATTGAGGATCTCAAAAAGCTTTTTATTTACGTGAGTTCTATCTATTGATATTTACTCTATTAAAAATTAAAACAGAAATATTTTATGTCTATTTTTAAATTTATTTACAAATAGCAATAATAAACCCATTACCTGTTATCATAAATGACATATTTTTAATTAAAATAGCTATATTTTCCAACAAAACTTTAGAGAGTGACATTATTTTATAGTTTCCCAATCTCTTTAATGTCTTGAAGAAGGATGGATTCTTGTATATGCCCCTATGTTTGATCTGTTGAAATATATTGTTTTGGTTGAAGTACATGAAGAGAATGTGGCTTCACACAGATATGGAGTTGGAAAAGAGAAGAATGCTCCTATAGCCTTTTCAGGTAATTGTGGATATGTTCTTTTGATATTCCATGCAAACTCAACAAATGGTAGTTTATAAAAAGGTTAGTTGCACTCTGGAATCTTAAACCGTATCAATGGACATTCTGTATTTTGTAATATTCAAATCCATTGGTCTGGCTTGCACTTTGAATGGATCTTTCACCTAGGTATGATTTTATGCATTGTACATGAGTCAGTTGGAAAATATTGGTTTACTGAGTTGTGCAGGTCTTCCAAATGTTGACATATGGATATCCAAAAAAAAAAAAAAATCACATTTGTTAAATTCACGACTTATTGGATCAGAAAAGTCTTTAAGTATTGGAAAGCTGTCAAGCTCATGATGGTAAATACAAGTCTTCAACGTTCTAGTTTTCACTTGAAAGTTTAAATTTTATCAGTGGCCACAAATATTGTTAGTTGTTTTTCTTGAAGTGACAGATTCACTTTGTTCATTTTCAAGAAAGTGTCTGCCAAATACCCAAGTCTAAAGACCATTATTTGTGTTTCAGCTGTTATTCAAATAAAAATGGTATTCCGTGAAAGAATTGGCAAGTGCAGTTTGCAACTCAAATAATCACACAAGTTGTCTTCCTTGAGGCAACCATAACACGTATTTCAGTATGTAGCACGTGGACTTTATGTGTGCTTCTCATTTAATCGTACAGTATATTAAAATGATGGGCACTCAAGAGGTAAAACTTAATAAAATTAATAATGTTTACTGCTTCATTAAAAATAATCTTAAGTGAGGCTGGCTTTTAGTTTTTAATTTTTTCTTATAAGTGCATGGCTGTGAAGAGTAAAATTATTACTGTACATTTTAATTTTGGGGCCAGTGCCTTCACTAAGGTGCCATCAGGTTTTCCCATGATTAATCTTGTATCATCTGGGGCTTCTCTGGTGGCGCAGTGGTTGAGAGTCCGCCTGCCGATGCAGGGGACATGGGTTCATGCCCCAGTCCGGGGCGATCCCACATGCCACGGAGCGGCTGGGCCCATGAGCCATGGCCGCTGAGCCTGCGCGTCCGGAGCCTGTGCTCCGCAACGGGAGAGGCCACAACAGTGAGAGGCCCACATACGGCAAAAATAAATAAATAAATAAATAAAAATAGGGAAAAATAAAAAATATGAGAAACAGAACAACTTTCAGGTGAGCACGGGGTGGATCGTTGGAGAGGTTGTGGGATCAGAGTTCCACTGTCACATATGATCTGGCCATTGTCTGTTTGTATATTCAATCCCTCACTGGTTAACAATTCTTTATATTAAGTTCTCTCTGTTAAAATAACTGGTATGGTTGCTGTTGCCTAGGGGGGACACTGATAAAATCACTAAGCTGTGTGCCCATAGTTAATGGGCCCACGTATAGTTAACCTTAAAAAGTTGCTTATAATATAGCAAAATAATTGAGTAAACTATTGGATAAGTATTTAAATGATCAAAATCCACTATTAACGTTCCCCATAAGGATGAAAAAGTTAGAAAGAATGAAAGAAGGTACAAAGCTAGGGTGATGTAGAGGAGCCAAAATTTCTACCCCAAAATATGTTTCTTTGGCATGAGTATTGATTCAGGCTGATTATTTTTAAGAAGCAGAAATATCAGGAAGTTCTTCTTGTTACCTCCCCCTTTACTCCCTAAAAGAATTTAGGTGAAGGGCTTGTTTTTGGAATAAAGCTATCACCAGAGATATAAACATATATATGGTCTAGGTATGGTAGGGGAGACTTGACGGGGCCTAGAGATCAGAATCTGTTTTGTGTCCTATTGTCTCTGCATGGCCCAGCAAACATTTATCAAACATTTGCTTTTCCATCTTCATGTGAATTGCTTTCTTCCCCTTTAAAGTACCAGACCCCTACCCTCAACATCCTCTTTTGTCTTTAGCTGAAGATGGCATTTAGCTTGAAGGCTTCAGCCATTTTGGCAAGTTACTCAGTTTTCCTGGGTCTCTCACATATATACATGCTATTGAACTTGTTTGCTTTTCTCCTGTTAATCTGTCTCATGCTAATTTAATTCTTAGACCAGCCAAAAGAACCTAGAAAGGTAGAGGAAAATTTCTTCCTCCCCAACAGTGACCAACTCAGGTTTGTCAGGGACTAAGGAGTTTCTGAAATGCGTGACTTTCAGTACTAAAACTGGGGCAATCTGGGCAAACTGGGACAACTGGCTGCCCTATGACAGTGCCCAAAGTTGTACTTCATTAACAATCATTTGTCTTTTTTCTCCTACCCAAACAATACAATATGCTCAAATCAATATGAGCAGCATTTTGTTTCTGATTCTCAGTACGTGGGGGAAATCAAACACCTGGAAAAAAATGAATAAACAGAAACCCCAATTAAATAGAGTTGGGAAACCAGAAGGGGGCACTCTTACGCCCTATGAGGATTGCAGAGCCCAAGAGGAAGAAAAAAGACTCCTTCTTTCCTGGCAAGGACTCAGCCAGTGAAAAGCCATGGACTCTTCGTTTACCATAGCCCTCCCAGCCTCCTTTTCTCCTCTATAAAAGTGTTCTCCTTCCTGTGCCCTGCAGGGACTTGCACGTGGCTGCCATGGCAGCATACCCCAAATTGCAGTTCTCTGCAGATCCCGAGTAGACCTATGTTTGCTGGAGAAGTATTTGGCAGTCTATTTGTTTCAGGTCAACACACCAAACTTGGTTGTGTGAGAGACATGAGTAGTTTCATAGCCCACCCTCCACTGAGAATGTCCCTCTTTTTCCGGATAAACAATGATCTGAGTTTTGAGGAGATAAATTATTTCCTTAATCCAGTCAATCATTACAGGTGTTATTTAAACAGTCTGTGCCTCTTCCACACTTAATATGATTCAATTTACCAAAATAATTGAAAAAAAAAAAAAGCTTTCAGAAACACAGTACTATTTTTAGGAGTGGGAAATGCTCCCCACCCCTACTCCTTTACATTATGCTGCCTGAGGATGATTACAAACATTCACAGGTGATATTTAAATTAAGCAAAAATGTGTATTTGTTCCAAAATAATTGAACAAAGGAAATGGAGATAAACACAAAGTGTTTCATCATCTGAAGACATTTTCTCTAGCTTCCTAACAGAGGGCAATTTAATTCCAAAAGATTGTATGTATTGATTGAAGTACTGGCCTCTAGATACTTAACAGATGAATGAAACCCATGAAGAGGGCACTTACTGTTCACATTTCCCAGTATGAGAGAACAAGTATTAATAAAGGGTGAGAGTTAATTTTAGAAAATGATACTTGCCCCCAAAAGATTGCATTTATTGAAAATGTTTTATAAAATAGGGTTGTAGGTTATTAGCCTAAAACAACACAAGGCTTAAAAAGCGAAAGGGGTCAGAGAGAGCAGCTTCTAGGGAGAATGTCTCCAGCTGCTGCTCTGGAGAAGATGTCAGCCTCAGCTGCCTGAAGCAGAACTGGGTCTTAAGGGAGTGTCTAATCTGGGGAAAGGCTCTTGTAGGGTTGTAGAAGTGTGTAAATATTGGCTTCTCAATTTTAGCTCTTCTGCTACTTCTGTTCACTCTCCACATTTCTAGTTTATAGGTCTTTTCAGCTGCTACAGATTGTTGTCTGCCTGTGGACTACCAAAATGGCGCCTGTAAGCAGTCCTGCCTTGAGTAATGGGAGGTGTGATCTCTTCAGGGAGTTTATATTTGAAATTTATACATTAAAAGTAAAGAAAATAAATACCTGCAGATCATGTGCAGTCTCTTAAAAGAAGTATCTGTCTCTGACATATGACATATAAAATTAATAAATCACCTTGCAGTGTGTTAAGTGACTGACTAAGGAGATGAGTTAGGAAGAAGAGGTATTAACAGTTTCTTAGATGATCAAGTTCTTTGGGTGGTGTGCTAGGTTTTACAAACATTAGCGATTTTAATCTTTACAAAAATCCTATGATAATATTCATGATTAAAAAGATGAGTACCCTCATTGTGCAGTGGTTAAGACTCCTCACTCCCAATTCAGGGGGCCCGGTTTGATCCCTAGTCAGGGAACTAGATCCCACATGCATGCCGCAACTAAAGAGTTTGTATGCCACAACTAAAGAGCCTGTGAGCTGCAACTAAGGAGCCCACCAGCTGCAACAAAGGAGCGCGCCTGCCACAACTAAGACCCAGTGCAACCAAATAAATAAATGGAAAAAAAAAAAAAGGTTAAATAGACTGAGGCTTAGAGAGGGTACTTTGTCCAAGGTTGTTCAGATTGCTGTCAATTGACTTAGTCCATTTGGTCTGTCTTAACTATTAGGTTCTTTTTTGATAAATCACGATAGTCACTGTCAAAGCAAAAATTGCATGGGACAATGCTAAACAGGCAAAGATTTTATTCAAGTCTATTACAGTAGTTGTAAGAGACCACAATTATGTCTTAGCTCAATTCTGTTGTTACAAAGAGCTGGGGTAGGAGGATCTTAGGTTATCTTTGTTTGCTAATTGGCTTTATCCAAAGGAAAAATAAACCTTTTTGTATCTTCATGGCATGCAATAATTTTACAGCTTGGAGTAAGAAGCCCTCCAAAGTTAGGTTCATACCCTCCCAGGGAAACCGGGAGATAGGGGCTTTATCTTCTTCAGTGATTACATTTCAGAAGGATGACTCCCTGGTGACTGGATCCCTTCTTATAGCAAGCTATGAATAAATACCTGTTGCTAGCTCTCATTTGGGTGATGTTTATTTACTTCCATACACCCATGAGAAACCATTTATAGTATCTCCTTTTCTATTTATGAGCTATTAATATTATCAATGAAAAATCCATTTCTAACATTCATTAAGCCAATTGACCCAGTTTCCGGTACAGCAGGAGACAGATAACTGAGGTATTTGTTATAGTTATGTTTTAGAATGTGACTTTTCTCATCATGAAAAAATCTACAAATAGAAAATGCTGGAGAAGTTGTGGAGGAAAGGGAACCCTCCTACATTGTTGGTGGGAATGTAAATTGGTGCAACCACTATGGAAAACAGTATGGAGGTTCCTCAAGAAACTAAAAGTAGAGTTGCCATGTGATCTAGCAATCTCACTCCTGGGCATATATCTGGACAAAACTATAATTCAAAAAGATATATGCACCACTATGTTCATAGCAGCACTATTCACAATAGCCACATCACAGAAACAACCTAAATGTCCATCAACAGATGAATGGATAAAGAAGATGTGGCATATACATGCAATGGAATACTACTCAGCCATAAAAAAGAATGAAATAATGCCATCTGCAGCAACATGGATGGACCTAGAAATTATCATACTAGTGAAGTAAGTTAGGAAGAGAAAGACAAATGCTATATGATATCGCTTATATGTGGAATCTAAAATATGACACAGGTGAACTTATCTATGAAACAGAAACAGATTCACAGACATAGAAAACAGACCTGTGGTTGCCAAGGTGGGGGGTGGGGAAGGGATGGATTGGGAGTTTGGGATTAGCAGATGCAAACTATTATATATAGGATGGATAAATAACAAGGTCCTACTGTATAGCATAGGGAATTATATTCAATATTCTGTGATAAACTGTAATGGAAAAGAATATGAAAAAGAATGTATATATTGATATATGTATAATTGAATCACTTTGCTGTACAGCAGAAATTAACACAACGTTGTAAATCAACTATACTTCAATTAACTAAATTAAAAAAAAGAATGTGGCCTTTCTGATTAAATGCTGGCAGACCATAGCTAGAGTGTGAATTGATCAGGGAAACTGACTTCCTTAACCATCTTAATTCCTTTGTTTCCCTTACCTTTCTTAACCAAACCATCAATAAAACCTGTTGGATCTTCCTGTAAAACATAGCTCAGTCCTTCCAGTTTTTTTCACTCCCACCATTACTATCCAGTCCAGGTCACCAGCCTGTCTTGCCTGGATTAATGCAATCACCTCTCATCTCAACTGGATGTTCCTCATTCTGTTGCCTTATGTATCTAATCTCCACAGAGAAGCCAGAGGAATCTTTGAAAAATGTGTATCACTTCATGTCGGTCCTGTTTAAAACCCTCTGATGGCTTCCCTTTCCATTTAGAATAACATAAAAATATCTTATTTTGGCCTTCTAACCCTTACTTAGAGACGCTATCCCTGGCCTCTCTCTCTGATCTCATTTTATTCTGTCTTCTCCTTCATGTGATAGTCCATCTTTTTCTTAAACATGTCAGTTTTTTCCCCCATTTATACTTGCTCAGGAGGCAAAAATCCCCAGGATCATCATTGACTTTTCTTTTTCTGCCATACCTCATATCCATTGTATTGATACATTTTATCAACTCTCAAAAGGTATTTAGCCTCTAACCACTTCTTACACCTTCTATCCTAACATCCTGGTCCAGGCCATCATCATATTTTGCCTTGATTATTGTCGTAGCTTCCTACCTGTCTCCCGCTCTACAGTCTAATCAGCAGAAGATCCAGAGTCAGTCTGTTTTATGCATCTCCAGTTACATCATGCTCTGGCTCAAACTTGCCCATCTTGTTAGCTGCTACTCAAAACCTTCCCGTCTCACCCACAAATGCAGTTGCCCGGGTTGCCCTATGTTACCATAGGCATGGAAGGCTGAACCAGCTCTCCTCTCCACCCTGGTATTATCTCCTCCCACTCTCCCTGTCATCCATTTGCACTCCTGTCAAATGGGCCTTATTGTGGTTCCTTTTCTATTTCCATCACCTTTCTCTCTCAGGGCCTTTGTACCTTCTGCCTCGAATGTTCTTTCCCCAAATATTTCCATGGTTCCCCCCCTCATTTCTTTCAAATCCTTGCTCAAATGTCACCAGATAAGTGAGAACTTCTCTGACCATCCTATCTAAAATAGGAAGCTGTTCTCTGATCACCTTATATTCAGTAACCCCTGGTTCTTTAACATGACTTGTATCCCTTATTCTACTTAATTTTCCTTCTTAGAACGTCTACTATTTGACATATTATATATTTACCTATTTGCTATTAGTTTATGGTTTATCTCCTTTCAGTGAGATATTTGTTCCATGAAGGCCTGGACTTTTCCTGTTTTGTTCACACTTTATGTCCTATACCTACAACATCACCCAAACCTAGTAGACACTTGATATTTACTTGTTCAGTGAATGAATATAACACTGGACTTTTCAACTATGTGAACCTTTTTCTTGATTAAACCAATCTAAATTGCATTTTCATCCTTTGCAACAGGTTTACAACCTTGGCACTTTTGGCATCTTAGGCCATATAATTCCTTGTTTTGGGGGGTTGCCTTGTGCTCTGTAGGCTGTTTACCAGCATGCCTTCCCTCTACTCACTAGATGTTAGGAGCAAGCTCCCAGGGGTGACAAGTGAAAATATCTCTATACATTGTCAAATATCCACTGGGGACCAAATTTGCCCCTGGTTGAGACTCAGCTCAAATATCATTGCCATTAAGGTTTGACTGATGTTTCTCTCTGTCTGAGTTAACTACCCTTTATCTGTGCTTTTATCGTAATTTGTGTGTATCGTAATTTGTGTGTATCTCCCTCTCTGTGTGTATCTGTGTGTGTGTGATTGTTTTGTATGTATCTATATAGTAATTATCTCCTTAATTGTCTATGCCAACTGAGTGGTGACATCCTTGAATGCAAGAACTCTGGCTTTTAATCTCTGATTCTCATGTATTTAGCATTGTTCTAGTACACGAAGGTTTTGAATGATGGAGTGAATGAATGGCACTCATTTTCCTGGCTAGGTAAAGGCACTGAAAACAGATTTGATATAAGCCTCCCCATTTGGTAGTCAAGAAATCACCTAGGGCTTTGACAATCCTATGATATATAAACAGAACTGTAGAGTAGAAAATTCTGAGAAATGAAGGGCAGTGAAGATTAGAGCGGAGTGTCCACTGTAGGGAAGTAACTCATATCAAAGAGAATCATTCAGAAGTCTGTGCAAGCATAGCTGCTATGGGTTATTTGAATAATTTAGGTATTTCTACATCTAGTGCACCAGGGGTGGGTAATTTTCTGTTCTATTTTTCCAGAGAATGAGATGACGCTATCACTGATGTTATTTCAAAAATGTTCCTGAAAAGGGAAATCTGAGATAAGTGATACAGAAACAAGCTTGTGACTCATTTGTTTTAGATATTGGTGAGCTATTTAAACGAGAGTAACAGCAATTTGATTCTCTTATTTGGACTATTTCACTGAAAGTAGGATGTGCAACTTTATATTTTTTGAAGTTCTTTTGATTTTTCTGGTTTGATATTCTTTCCTGCTTTGCAAAAATAAATAAGTAAAGCTTGTGTACTTTATTCTGCATTATTTTTTCAAATGTCCAAGTAGATTTAGCATTTTGATAATAACTGGAGCTAAAATTAAATTTAATTTTAAAATCACATAGAAATGTTTCTAATATCTTCATCGAGAGAGATTTAAGTATGCATATTTTCAGGCAGAAGAGGAATCTGCTGAGTATGTAAAATATATTTCTGGTGATAAACATTGATGGGAGTAGAAGATGCAAGCCTTCCTTTAACCCTCAACTCAAGAACTTCACATCCATTCTGTGGGAAAATGGAGTGGAAGAGAAATAAAACATGCCTGGAAAAGATAGAGTAGTCTTTGCTCATCAAGATTGAGGAGGTAAACTCATATCCTTCCCACCCCTGGAAATTTTAGGGAGCACTTCTTTCACATGCCTAATATCACTTTATCCTTAGAAAATCCTGTGGAATGAACGAGACATATTTTTGTCCCCATTTTATAGTAAAGGAAAATGATACCTAGAGTGATTAAATGACTTCAATAAAGCCATGGCTCTGGTAAGGATATATCCATTTAGCAGAAAGTAGCCATCCAGTCCCACTTAATGAGGAAGACTGAGCTCACCTATTGCCCAACTCACTTCATGTACACATGGAGTGATCTTTGCTGCAGAACCCTCAGGAGGCTCATTGATGTTCATGATCAGATTTCATGAGCTGCAGAGGAATTAGGAAATGGATCACTATGGGGGAGGTCCTTACACATACGAAGAATCCACTGGAAACACGAGTGAGTTATCTTCTACTGCCTGTTCCCAACTTTGTGCTTCAAAATGTGCCCTCGAAGGAGGAGAGATCAGATGACTCATTTCCTTTGATGACTACTGTATGGTACTTTAGGAAATTAAGATAGAATGGCCTAAGTTTAGTGTAATATCAAACTGCCATCTCCAAATGGAATCAGAAACTATAGCCCAAGAATCATGATCTTGTTTTTGGTGTCCCTATTCCCCTTCTACATATTTCTGTATAGCAGCTAACTGTAAAGGGCTTCAGATGAAAATAGCTACATGGAGCTGGGAAGCTGAAAACACTAGATTTAAAAAAATTTTTATTGAAATATAGTTGATTTACAATGTTGTGTTGGTTTCAAGTGTACAGTAAAGTGATTCAGTTATACATTATAAATATATATATTCTTTTTTTAACATTCTCTTCCATTATAGATTATTACAAGATATTGAGTATAGTTCCCTGTGCTATACAGTAGGTCCTTTTTATATATAGTAGTGTGGATATTTTAATGCCAAGCTCCTCATTTACCCCCCCCCCCACATACACCTTGGGTAACCATAAGTTTTGAAAATACTAGATTGACTTGAAAGAAGAAGGAAAAGTAGTTTGACTCTTTACTGACTGCTGCTACAAAGAAAAGAAACTTTGGTGAACCAGCCCCAGTCTGCAGGATATTTTGGAACCAGAGTGAGCACAGAGGAACTCCAGCACTACCAGCTGTCGTCAGCAAGCTCAGAGTTGAGTGTTATTTTTCTCCAGGTTCTGGCATAAACTCAGCTAGAGAAGTGTTACCTAGTGGCCTTCCTATGTCCTCTGTTTACTCCAAATTCCATCCTAAAACAGGTTGAACCTTTAAAAAGTGAAGTGTGTGGAAAACTTTTGTTATGCTCCTTATTACGTAGTTTTACCATGTTTTAATGTTTTCTCTCATACTTTATCAAATGCCAACAACATCAGCATAAACAACAAAAACCTAAAGCAGCCATATGAAATTTGTGACTACTGTTGCTATAAAATGATAAGATATACTATTTCTATCAGTTACTCATTGTATTTATTATCTTAGTGCTGAACAGATAATAACTGCTTAGTAGATATTTGTTGAATGAAAGAATAAATGGGTTACTATCAGAGCCTTTTAATATTTCAGGCACTGTGTTATGTGCTGGGATGTTTTGGTAAGTTAAACAGACAGGGTCTGTGCCTTTCAGAAGTTTGGAGTCTAGTGTAGCACATACCCATTGATGATCATACACATATATAAACTGTGATTAGAACTGTGAAGGAAAATTATCTCTTTGAGAAAGTTTTCTACATTCTTTAGAAATAGGAAACATTTTGTGGCCTTGAAGAAGTGGTTTGATTCTCCTTATACAATTGATTAAACTTGATTAATTTCCTCTTTTTATTCAACTTGCCAAGAAACTCAGAACTAATTTGAGTCTAATTTCAGAAATTATGATGTGTTCTCATTTTATTGATCTTAATATTCTAGTCGTTCATTTATTCATTCCATAAATACTTATAGAATACCTACTATGTACCAGGCTGCATATGTATGCCAGGCATACATTATTAAACAAAACAAACATGGCCCTTAGCCCTGTAGAGGTCACGAAAGAAATTAAATAGTAGTTACATTTAAAATATAGTAACCACAGGTGAAAAGTCTTACAGGGCTAGGGGAAGCATGGTACTATGGGAGAGAATGATGGATAAGGAGAAGGAAGACTTCTTATTCTCAAAGGAATTGATTTTTTTAAACTTTTTATTTTATATTGGAATATAGCAGATTAACAATGTTGTGATAGTTTCAGGTGCACAGCAAAGCAACTCAACCATACATACACATGTATCCATTCTCCCCCAGACTCCCTCCCCATCCAGGCTGCCACATAACATTGAGCAGAGAGGAACTGATATTTTGAATGGTAAACTGAAAGATGAATTATGCAGATGATGAGAGAGACAGTGTGTGTGTGTGTGTGTGTGTGTGTGTGTGTGTGTGTGTAGGGGAGGTGGCTTGAGAGCTGGGAGCGTGTAGGGCCCAGTGAACCGGTGCAGGCAAAGGAAGCATAACACCTCTTGATGTGGAAAGATATAAAAGAAAGCCCAGTTGGTTGATGCTTATTGAGCTAAAGGGAGAGGGGCACTAGATGGCATTAGGAGGTCATACAAAGCTTGGAAGGCTCCTTTAAGGGTTTGATTTTTATCTTAAGATCATTAAAAAGCTATTGAAAGGTTTTCATGGGAGAGGTGACATGATAAGAATTTATTATGTTTAAGATAAATTAAACATTAATTTATTATGTTCATAATAAATTAGAATTTATTATGTTTACTCTCTCAGCTGCCCGTGAAGTAGATTAGAAAGAAACAAACAAGTGGGGAATTAAAAAAAATTACTAAAAATATTGCTATCAACCATTCATGTTAAGATTTTCACTAATGTGTACGATGTTGTAGACTTTTTGTTTAAATTTATGCTTTTTATTACCATAAGGAACATTCTCTCTTGTCCTATTGTAGTTGTTTTAAATAGTCCATTTAAACAGGTCATTGAATGTTGTCAGGGATTTTTCTGAGAGGAGCTTTGAAGGTAGATGACTGAAAGGAGAAATGAGTAATGGGAAATAAGAAATGGTGTGAGAAAAAAAAAAGAGGCTGGAGACACCAAAAGCATTGTTTTATAAGTTTGTTAATGGCTGACCATGCATACCTGAACTTGACTGGAGATGCAGTCCTTCTCATTTTTGTTCACCTGGGCATACAAAAGCCTCATTAGTAGTATGACATTAATATATGTTTGTAGAAATAATTAACTAATTAATTAAGACATTCTTATCTTTTCCCAAAGTCCTTGCACTCCATAAAGGAAGCTAGATTGGGGAAATTTTTCTTCTTTTCCTTTCCCCTGACTTCTCTCTCTATTAGAGCAGAGATGATTATGAAGTCCATGATGCTATGGATCTTGTCGTTTGTTTTTGGTGGGAAGGGCAATAAAGCAATTAATACAGCAACATGACCTTTTCCTTTTCCCATGATGGAATTGATTATATTTCTGTGGGTTCATTTTTGGTGCAACTTTATATACTATCTTTGCCTGGAAAAAAGCCAACTCTGAAGTTGGAAATGCTTAAATTCAATGATAATTTCCTTAAGAAAACTGACGAAGAGTGTGCCTGCATATGAATTCGTGTTTTCAGCAAAGGCAGAGGAGAATGTGGTCTGCATTTCAGTCATGCTGTCACTTAGGTGGCTTGTTTGCTCTGATAGTGGCTCTAACTGGCTTATTAGTCCCTCGCACATATTTGTCTCGCAATGAAATCATTGGTGTCTCATCAGGGACTTGCACAGTGTTGGACAAGAAGTGCCGCAGGCTATCTTTCAACTCTCGATCACATCCTGACTGTCCAGCGAAAACCTTTAAAAAACACACTCCATCTACTTCACACACAAGGTACCCACAGCCAAATTAGGATGCTAATGACTGTGCTGAGGACTCCAGAGTAAAGATGCTAGAGTGCTACTGAGAAGGAAATGTTTCTCCACTGCCATATCTATTTAGAATATTTCAAGCAACTGGACATTTTATTTTTGTGAAAGGTCTCTGGCTCTGTACGTTTCCAATACAGAAAGATACATTTTATTTTTTCATCACTGAACACTGTAATAGTTGTGATGGGTCAGATATGAAAATGGAGTGTTCTGAATGTCATCTCAATATCTTCCCTCCAACTGCATGAAAAGAAGCTGCTCTTGACCTTCTGACCTCATCACAACTCCTCTGGGAGAGGACATTCAGATATCTTGTCCAGATCGTGGGCCTTCTTAGTAGCCCTTCATTCCTGCCCTCTCTAGCGACTCAGAGCCTCTCTAGTGGCTCATATGTTTCCATGAAGCTGTGCCTTACTCCAAAATGTCTTCCTTCAATGGCATAATAAATTATTCAATAAAAAGATAGCTTAGTATAAATTTATTACAAACTTCCTATCTTTATATTCTAATCTTCCCATCCTTCACCCCACATCTGTTCCTTCACCAATTTTCAGTGGCACCTCCATCCACCATCAAGGCAGAAGCATGGATGTCATCCTCGATACCTCTATCTTTTCCATTCCTCACATCTAACCATCACATCCTGTTAATCATACTTTTAAAATATCTCTTCAATCTGAGCTTTTCTTTATTTCCATGGTTACTGCTCTATTTCAAGACACATTTTCTTCTGAATGGCCTAATAGAGTAGCCTCCTAATGGGTTAATGTCTATATCTAAAAATGAAGAGTTTGCTAAGACAATACAGCACCAGTAAGTTTAAAAAATTCTCAGGAGTAAACAATGACAGATGTTCATGTTTTTGCAAAAATTAAACCTCAAAGCCTTATTGGAATATTGAAAGTGTATAAGAAATATTGAGTAAATGCGGACCCATGACATTCTCTTAGATGTGATAGATACCTATTCTCTTTCTGTTTCATATTTCTAGTTCAATCCCAATTAAAGTATCATGAAGATTAAGCTTTAGATTTCACAAAAAAATATGTCAAATAGGACACAAATAGCTCTATATACAAGTGAATGCTTTATAAAATAAGCCAGAGAATATTTGGAAACATAGCCAAGCTCAAAACCAAGAGAGAGAAATCGCCATGAGACAGAAATGAAGAAAAACATGCAACATCAGAGCTGTGAGCAGGGGCTTCTGCCAACATCTCCATGGGGTTATTAAAAATATATTGAGATATTAACAGCTTGGTTCTGTGTTTTAGGTACACACAGAAGGAGAAATGTTTAACCATAGATCTCAAGTTCCTAGGGAACTAGTACTAAGCTTCTTGCCTAAAGTCAGAATCATCAAGGGCTGCCCCATCCCTGAAATGAACACCAGAAAACTCCAACCGTAGCCTATCAGAAACAGCAAGAAAGTTTACCTTCCATTAGCTTGTCCATGGGGGCAAAATACCCTTGAAAAATGAGAACTTCAGGATTATGTGAGTTGCATGTGAGGGATCAAAAAATTAAGAGCCAGTGAAATACCTGGGACTTGCAGTGTTGAGCATGAAACTGCTGGTGTCAGACATTTTCTCAGTCCAGAGCATATTTGACTTACCAAAAAAGGAATACAGAATGACAGGATGAAGATGAGCTCCCAGTGAAAGTGTTCACATCACACAGAAGGAACCATTGTGGGAGAGAATCACAGATCCAGTAAGTGGAGAATTTAGATGCTTAGAGCTAGAAATAACAAATCTGAAAAAAAGTTCATAATGTTTATTTAAATTATTCAAAGAGATAAAAGAACAGTAGTCATAAGATAGGAACCAAAAATGTATAAAAGGAATTAGAAAGTTTTAAAGGTCTATATGTAAAAAATATTCTGAATGTGAAGACTGAACATTAAACTAAACAGCTGAAAAGAGAATTTATGAACTGGACAGTAAGTCTGAGAAAATCACTTAGACCGCACAATTGGGAGAGAAAATGATGGAAAATGTTAAATATTAGGTAAGGAATATGGAACCAGAATGAGAGCCAATACATGTTTAATATGCATTATTTTCATTAGTCATGGTTAAGAATTTTCTAAAGTGAAGAAAAACAAATTCTCAAGTAGAAGGAGTATCTTGAGTTTCAAGCAGGAAAAATATGAAAATAAATCTCACACAAATAAATCATGGTAAAATGAAATGATTTTAAACATAAATTATTATAAAAGTTATTAGAAAGGAAATAAAGATTACTTATAAGGATACATTTTAAATTTGCAGCATACTTCTCATCATTAATAATCTCAAAATATAATGGGTTTACATCCTCAAAATGCTGAAGGAAAATACTATTGAATGATAATTTAGATTTTAAATTAAATGTGCATGATTTCATTAAAGTCAGGTCTGAATAAGTGAGGTTATTCTGTGGATTTTTAAAAAGTCTCAGTGGTCTAACACAATGAAAATTTCTCATTCGTTTCAAGTTTGCTGCAAGAACACTTCAGGTTAACTTTTCTCCATGCATTGACTCCTTAATTCTGGCTGCTCAAATCTCTTGGTTCTAGAACCTCACCATGAGGCTTCCATGTTTTTTTGCAGCAGGAGAGGAAAGGACATAAAGAACTTTCACCTGTTTCTTTTCTGCTTCAGTCCAGAATTGATATGTCACTTCTATTCACAGACCATTGGCCAGAACTAGTCAATTAGCCCCATCTAGTTTTAAGGAAAATTAACATTGGGAAGTGTTGTAGTTCACTTACCTGGAAAGAGAGGCAAAACAGATATTGTGAGCACTAATAATGACTACCATAGTTCAGCTCTCTTGTCACCAGATCTTAGTTCAGAGTTCTACCCAAACACAGAGCTTACTAATCTCCATGTTAACTGAGAAAACCCAAATGTCTTATTCAGTCACAGGATTATAGTCTAAGTCCAGGATCTCTGGAGGATGCAAAGTAGTCCCTCAGTTAGATCCAGGTATAGCTCTTCTTGGCCTAGGGAACTATATAACACACAGTTCTCCACTCTTAAAGCACAACTTATGATGGTGGAATGAGTTTTGCTTACATACAATAAGTACTTCCATTTAGAAATGGGACTGATGTAAAATACACAGTAGTCACTGGTCTGTAACAACTCTGAAATCCTGATGGCAGATATTGGAGGACACTGTAATCTAGTGGTGGGGAATGTTCCTTAATTAGGCCCTAGTCTGACCTCTGAAGCAGCTGTCTTACCACTGTTTTCTCTGGCCTGTGGCTCTACCTTATGGTGAGGTGCTTCCTTTTTATTACATATCCCCTTTGGCCACATCTGAAGTGCTGTCGTGAAATATGCCCTCCTTGGGAGGTATACTGCTTTCTCATTCTACTACCTGCTCAGAAAAAGGGTTATTTTATTATTATTTTTTTTTATAAATTTATTTATTTATTTTTATTTTTGGCTGCGTTGGGTCTTCGTTGCTGTGCACGGGCTTTCTCTAGTTGTGGCGAGCGGGGGCTGCTCTTCATTGAGGTGCGCGGGCTTCTCATTTTGGTGGCTTCTCTTGTTGCGGAGCACGGGCTGTAGTTGCACGAGCTTCAGTAGTTGTGGCTCATGAGCTCTAGAGCTCTAGAGCACAGGCTCTAGTTGTAGTTGTGGTGCACGGGCTTAGTTGCTCCACGGCATGTGGGATCTTCCTGGACCAGGCCTCGAACCCGTGTCCCCTGCATTGGCAGGCGGGTTTTTAACCACTGCGCCACCAGGGAAGTCTGAGAAAGGGTTATTTTAAACCTTGAACAGTCACATGAATTTTTAGTTCAAGCTTTTAGTATAACTGTCAAAATTTGTTAGACTTCATTTTTATTTGGTTGAAGTCAGTTCCATATGCCAGTAATTACCTCTAGGGTTCTTTTCAAAGTAATATTCTCCAGATATGCTCTATATTTTTGCTTTCTTCTCTGCATATTTTTTTTTCCTCTCTCAACTTCATGAGGGCTAAAATGCAGATGTCAGGCCCCTGAAGAGTAGGTAATCCTTTATTTTCACTTTTGCTCTGAGTAATTTTATCCAGTTGAAAGGTTTTATGGTATACTTTTCCTCAGTGCCTTTTTTTTCTATCTTACATTTTATTGCTTGCAACACAGGAAGGTTTGATTTTTCTAACATTGCAATGCCATGAATTTCTGAATTGCTGGACTTCATAGATAGACAATCTAAATTTTAAAACCATGAACTTAAACTGGTGCCAGTCTGCAAATTCGTGAGATTATCTTGAGCATCATTCTGGATTTTAGATATAATCCTGGAAAAAACTAACAGCTGTATTGATCCAGGCCATGGGTTGTTCAGCCAGTTGTGATAAAAGAATAATTGGGAAAAGGAGTTGATTATATTGATAAGACAGTGTCATACACAATGGGGTACAGAATCTAAGCTGAGTTAAATCAGAAGAGGACATAGCAAAGGGTCTGAAGAAAAAATAAAACATCAGATGATTGATTTTCTCTATGGAGAGGAGGACAAATAGCTTTGCTTTTCATGGATCCTGGGCCTACCTTCATGGAGGTTGACACAGTGCAGAATTGGGCAGCTGAGATTGTAGTTCCAGAAGGTCTATTAATTTATCTGCACAGAAACCAGCATTAAATATTGATGTACTACCCCTCATCTCTCACCCAGAGGACTCCTAAAGTCTTCAGAGAAGACTGTTCTTCCTGGGGGTCTTGCTATGGTTTACTGGCTGCTCTTATCCTCAGATTATTGGAAATCCAAAATATTTCTAGCTGCTTGGATCACAAAGACAATGCAAATGTGATAGCGATAAAATGAGAAATGAATGTACCTTGGTCAGGTGTCATTGTGAATCACCTCAAATATTTAGAGAAAGTACTAGACAGATAGTACATGGGGAAGACAAAGCCCAGGCAAACCTAACTCCTGAAATAGCTGATTGAGTACAAGGAGACTAGTTCTGGACCAGGCCATTTGTAAAACCACAGAGTCAGTGTGATTATCAGCACTATTATATGTGGGTTACAGTGTTATATATGAAGACTAAATCTGAAGTACTGGAGTATTAACAATGGAAAATAATATCTTGACATAGGAACCAGATACAGTGTGTGACTTATATCACCCCTTAGGGTAATAACACAGCTGTTAATATTTTATACGTCTATATTTTATTTTATTTTTATTTTATTTCAGGAGTCTCCTGAAATATGCTCATGAAAGTTTGTCTCCCAACTCAACCCCTACCCCACCTTAGTACAAAATATTCTAGGACAGGCTTCCTGCCATAGTGCATAGCATCCATATGCTGGGGGCTTATAGTTCTCATAGCACAGCCTGGTTGGCGGCAGAGAGGAAAAAGGGGGGTGTATACTATAAACAAATCAGGGTCCAAGCCATATCCATATTTCATTCTTTTTGCTTAGACCCAAAGTACAAAAGGAAAACCAAACTCTATTATTTTATTCAAAAATAGAAATGTTTATGACAGAGAGAGGGAAATAGAAAGTGTACCCTGAGCTAGTCTTAATACTAGGATGAATAAAATAATCGCATTTCTGTCTAACTCATCTTTAAGTCATACTTTCCTCACCTAATTTAAAGCTGTTGTTAGTGAGCAAAAGTGGATACACAGCTTTCTGCTATGTATAGTTAGATAGGGAATCTTCAATGTTTTCCTGAATACAATCAAATCTATATAAGCTAGTATCATATATACACACCATCTTCAGCACAGATGGTTTCCATGTAACACGTTAAGTCACTGGCTATGTGGTTTTTACAAATGGTCTGGTCCAGAACTAGTTTTGTTTCCAATCAGCTCTTTCAGGAGTTAGATTTTCCTGAGTTTTGTCTTCCCCATCTACCACCTGTCTGGTGGGAGTAAGTCACTCTCTTCCCCTTACAAATCCAATCGGAGAATGTCAGCCCTGATATGAGGTCAAGAATCAGTATAGATTCACATGAGGACATCGTATCTTGCCAGAATGCATAAAAGCCCATTTTGTTTTCTAGTTCTTGATGCAGATTTCCTAAAGGAATAAAATTAATGAGAATATTGGATTCACAGAAATCTGAGTCAGGTCTATGGATGCCAGCATTGTGATTATGGCGTCATCCTTGACAATCACAGAGATGGTTTTTAAGAGTTCCCTCAAAAGCATATTGCACATTACAATTTTTTCCTATAATCTTGAATCAGCTCAGAAAGCATATTAATTGCTCAAACTACTCCAAGCTTGTTTGGGTAGAAAATCACCCTGAAACCTATTAGCTCATTCCTCTCTCAGCATGGCCAGTTATACAGACCTGGGTATCAGTTCCAGAAAAGTTACTTTTTAGGATGTCATTCAATATTTCATCGATTCCCAGCACACTTGGTGCCTTGGAAATATCCTCCATAATCTTTCTTCCCCCTGAAGCATGTATAAACAAATCTAATTCCTTGTTAGATGCTAATTGCAATTGCCATATAACTGTGCTTCTGAAACTTTCTAAGAACATTACCCATATGTCAGGGTCTTTCTCTAACTGCCTGGTTATCCTAATGAGAGGATTATTTTTTCTTCCTCCTGCTGACTGCACCCCATCCATTTGTAAGCTAAATATCTACTGAAAAATTTCCTCAGTATAACTAAAAATTACCAGCATTGGACCAGTGATAATAATTTTAATAGGTAGCTCTGCAAAAGCATCATTAGTATAGGTTGTGTGAGGCTGCAAATTCTCCCTCATCTTTGGTATATTTCAGAATTAACTCACTTTATATGGTAGCTGAAAAACCTTCTGGAATACAAACAAACAAACCCAAGTGAAATTGATTAATGTTTATATATAAATATCTCTGAAAGTCTTTGGGTGTGTGAGGATGCAAAATTTTTTTTTTTTTTTGCGGTACGCAGGCCTCTCACTGTTGTGGCCTCTTCCGTTGAGGAGCACAGGCTCCGGACGCTCAGGCTCAGCGGCCATGGCTCACGGGCCCAGCCACTCCGCGGCATGTGGGATCTTCCCGGACCAGGGCACGAACCCGTGTCCCCTGCATTGGCAGGTGGACTCCCAACCACTGCGCCACCAGGGAAGCCCGAGGATGCAAAATTTCAAGGCAGAACCTTAAGAGTTGATGAGGGAGAATGTAGGCTGAGAGAAGAAAATTGGTGTTCCAAGCTGAACTAAAATCCTTAAGGTTGTTGGAGAATAATGGTTCTGCCTGTAGTGCAGGGACTCTTACTTTAACATGACCCAGTGTAATGGACACTGTAGTATGCTGCTGAGAACCCCCGCTTCAGGACCATCCCCCAGCTGACAAAATATTAACTGCCAAGGACTCATAGCTGAGTCTGCTTCCTAGAACCACTCTTGGTACCAAATATCTTGGGGTGAGTCCCTCTATGTAAATTACCCTCAGCAGAGGGGAGTTGCCTTGGTCAAGGTTATACTCTGGTTCCTGTGGGATTGGCTGAGGTTTCTGTTGCAATACACCTTCGTTTATTTTCTCTTTCTTTAATCCCATTTCCTTCACTTTCTTATTGGTGACAAGAGATTAGGAGATCACAGTCCCTAATAGACATTCTGCACCAAATCTCTGGACCATAAATAGGTACATCATTGCTGGTAATCTGAAATTGTGCTGCTGATATTTTTATAGCATATATTAAGTCATTTACTTGGGTAATTCTTACACTTGGGAAAGGAGAACACTCAAATATTTCAAGGACTGTTGGACATAGAGTCTCAACTGATGTTGAGTGTCATCATAATCCCCTGGTTAGAATCAGAGTGTAGGTGGGCCAGGTGATAAATACAGTTCTGGCCCAAGTTTGTCAAAAGGCATGTCCACTCGGGACCATGGACCAGTAGTCATTACCCAGTTCCTGAATACAAAATTAGAGTAGATGTACTTAATATTTGGCAGAACACCATTTTTGGTTTCTTGGCCTGTGGATTAAGACTTATTATGGTGGGTAAGATCAGTTTCTTCCTCTGCCCAGTCCTGGCTTTTTTTCCTCTCATTCAGCCAGTGGTGTGCTGGTAGCTGTTTAACAATAGAATCTCCCAGTGTGTGTGTGTGTGTGTGTGTGTGGTGTGTGGTGTGTGTGTGTGTGTGTGTGTGTGTGTGTGTGTGTGTGTGGTGGTGGTGGTGGGGACACCCTTATTTGTTGCATTTGCCAATTTCCAAGACATAAATTCCCATTACGGCCAATTTTAAGCTACCAACTTGACATCATTGAACACAGAGGTGAGAAAAGATACACATAATTGCTTCTTGCAAGTTGGTACAGGTTGGCTCCAGCACACCACTGCAGATGTTGTTTCTGAGTCTACTCCTCAATAAACCTCCAAAATGAAAGTATCTGTCTCAAAGTCCCTTTCTGAAAAAAGCTATCCAAAGCATCCAGCCATTTCTCATTATGCATACAATCTGGTGGATTATGTAGAAACCCAACACGTACTGTGGGATCTAGTCTTAAGGAGCTCCATGCAAGGCAGGAATATTCACTTCCATACCCATTTTAGAGGACGGACAAGCAGCAATCCCTAATGAAGCAGCTGTGGCATTGGTGGTGTGGATCGTGTAGAGGAGTATGCTCGGCATGACATGTGTCTTAGCAAAATAGTAGGTAGTGAGTCTGGAGCAAGTGTGGGTAGTGGCCTGAGCCAGCAGTGGGGCACTGGAGCTGCCACACTACCTATATTCAAAGATGGTTTGATGTTACAGGCAGCAGCATGTAATACTGGCTGGAAAAAAAATCAGTGCTGAGATCTGGGGACTTTGTGTTCTACCATGGTAATAGTAACTATATTCCAGGTTCTGTGCTATGCTTCTTATATACATATAAATACATACTGTAATATATTTAATACATATACTGTGATGCATACACCACAATCCTGAGAACAACACTAAAGTGTGGGTGGAATTATTCTCATTTTATAGATGTAGAAACTAAGACGGAGGGAGGTTAAGTGATGTTAAGTGAAGTTAAGTGACCTATATATTCCTTAAAATAATAAACGAAGAAAAAATAATCAGAGTGATTAAGAAAAATAAGTTTAAATGTCTGAACTATTATTTAATCCTTTGTGTAATTTGTATATAGGAAAATATATTTTAAAACATAAGTAAAAGCCATTTTGCTGTTTTCCACAGGGTCTGGGAATGCAGTAGTGGGAAAGCCAGTCCTTGTCAAGGTCCTAAAGTCTTGGGTTTAATTTCTCATTGATGTGACTTAGCTCACCAGGGTGATGTTTTGTCTTGGGAGAGTAATAATCTGCATCAAGCAAATTGATAATTGGTGTCTTTATAGAACAGAATATAAATGGATCAATTTGGAGATCTATTTGGAGAAATGACAGCCTAGAATATCTGTAATTGTTTATCAGTGCATTCATTCTCTTTGCCTTAGGAACAATTATTTAATAAATAAAATCAATTTCAGATGATAGTATTTGGTAGGTAGAGGGTCAAAATAAATATAGCAGTATGGTTTTATATCACTTTATATATTATAAATTATAATTCATATAATTATAATGAACTAGAATCATCTTATCAGCCAGAGGACTTCTCCCCTTATCAATCTTGTTGGAGCACATTCTTCAGTATCCACATGCAAATACTCTTTTAATTACCCAAATCATTGGCATTATCACATCCAGTATTATAGCTTATGTTTCATTAATTATACTTTTTATTTATTTATTTATTTATTTATTTATTTATTTATTTATTTATCTATCTTTGCGGTACGCGGGCCTCTCACTGTTGTGGCCTCTCCCCTTGCGGAACACAGGCTCTGGACGCGCAGGCTCAGCAGCCATGGCTCACGGGCCCAGCCGCTCTGCGGCATGTGGGATCTTCCCGGACCGGGGCATGACCCCATGTCCCCTGCATCAGCAGGCGGACTCTCAACCACTGCGCCACCAGGGAATCCCCTAATTATACTTTAAATTGGCAATTTCCTCACTGAATTAGTAGTATAACCCCATCAGCAATATATTTACAAGTTATAATTTAATGAGGTTTTTTTATGGGAAGTTAGTTTCTTATGGATAGTCCCATATGTATACAGAAATATTGTGATCTTCTAATGTAAGATTAAATAAAAAGGTGATTTGAAAACATGAGGCATTGTCTACATACAATATGCCCACTCATTCACCCCTCTATTCCATAATCTAAGATTCTGTGGACTGAATCTCATATTTATTTGAAAGATTCTTTTGCCCTTTATTCTGAACAGTCTATTTTTATTTGCTGTATTAAATATCACCATGAATTCAATAATAAATATAATTAAGAATATTAACAAAGCAAGGCATGCACTACCCCATCTGACTTGGAGAATGCTTACTTGTCAATCTTCAGTAACTCACATTTCAGGGGATCACCCTGTTCTAAGGAAGTAGCTAGTTTTCCATGGTGTGACATCTGCAAAAATGAATCCTACTTTCTTTGCACAGACAAAGAGATGAGTATTACATGGATTTTCACAGTAAAATTTAAAATTTCAGTAGCTACTGTAAAAGACTATATCATTGACATTTCTGATTAAAATGGTATAGTTTTACCCCTGAATGATTAATACTGACAACATGCTTTTCCACATGTATGTGAGTTTTGCTATAAAGGGAACATATTGTCCAAAGAGTACCACAAATTAATGTGTTCTTCCTACCAATTTCACCTTTGCACTCCACCACATCCCCCTTTAAGAAAACCAATGCAACAGTTTTTGAGTTTGCAAATAGATGAATTAAGAAATAAATTTATGAAGTGAGTTACGAGGTAATCTAGAGCGCTTACAACCTAAATTGCTTCATAAAATTTAATTTCCACTAATTTTCCGTACACTCAGGCATGCCACCAGATGACACAGGATTAAAAGTAATAAAAGATAAAAGTCTAGTGAAAGGAATTAAAGGCATAACCAAATATAGATCAATAGCCTGACTGATATTGAGACCAGGAGAATTGTTTCTCTCTCTGAAAAGGTCTTTCCACTAGTTTGCCATTGTTAAAAATGATGTAGTTAAACAATTACATCTGTGACGTGCTCTTCACTTAAACACAAGCAAAGATAGAAAAAATAAGTTTTCTGCATTACTAACTAATAATGTTAATAGGTTGTGTCTTTTTTGTGTGTGAACATCAGTTTTTGTGGAAATGTTATGGACATAGAGAAATGTGATTCCTTATTACATGGCAATTAGGCAGTTATTAGAAATATTCATAATAAGAAATACAATAAATTTAAAATGCATTTTATGATGTGATTTTTGGTTTTAGTTGGATTCTTTCTAAAACTTGGTATATTAAGTAGGATTCCATCCACATTTTAATGGTCAGCAAACTGAAACTCATAGATCTTAAAGGACTTGCCATGGGATCCACAGTTTATAATAGTAGAGTCTTTTCTTCACTGTATGCTGCATCCAACTTTAAAGAATACTAAGTGTAGGACTTCCTTGGTGGCGCAGTGGTTAAGAATCTGCCTGTCAATGCAGGGGACATGGGTTCGAGCCCTGGTCCAGGAAGATCCCACATGCCACAGAGCAACTAAGCCTGTGCGCCACAACTACTGAGCCTGTGCTCTAGAGCCCGCGAGCCACAGCTACTGAGCCCGCACACTGCAACTACTGAAGCCCACACACTTTAGGGCCCAAGGGCCCACGTGCCCGCGTGCCTAGAGCCCGTGCTCAGCAACAAGAGCAGCCACCGCAGTGAGAAGCCTGCACACCACAAAGAAGAGTAACCCCCCTTGCTGCAACTTAGAGAAAGCCCTCGTGCAACAACAAAGACCCAATGCAGCAAAAAATAAATAAAATTAATTAATTAATTTTAAAAAATACTAAGTGTAGGCAACTTGCCTTGCCAAGTTACAGAGAGTAGTAGTAGCAGAATGAAAACTAAAGTCATGAAACTTTGAATATTTAGAAAAACAAAGTTGTAAGACAGACTAGAAAACTTATTTTGCAAAACTCCTTGTGTGGGCAGAATCTAATTCTATAGTCTGTTTCCAACAGAGTCCCTAAATATTCATCTTAAGTGCTGTGGCTTAACCCTTCTGTGCCTAACACAGAACTGGTAGAACATCGTCGTTTTCTCCTTGAAGCCTTAGGTGCTTCTCTTGCAGTGCTTCTGCGCTCTCATCATGGGAGCAGACTTAGCATAAAATGATCTGTTTGTGAAGTGGCCACTGTGCCTCTTCACCTTCCTACGACTGTTTTCCTGCAGCACCCACTTCTGGGCATTGCACATTGTGGAAGTTGGACTGATGAGAAGGTTGCCTCAGCTGAATCTAAACACCAGACTATTTGACCATGGAAACTACATGCCAAGGAGGCCTGAGCCTGTAAAGTGATAGACAGCTGGCTTTAATAAAATTTTTTAATCTCACCAGGCAATATTTAAGATCCACTTAATGGTATTTGACGGCTAGGCTAACTCTGATATTTTAGTCATTCAAAAAGTATCAGTTGCTTGCCTCGTGGTTATGGATTTTAGAATTTAAGTATACAATTTTTAGATTTTAAGTTGAAAATTTGTTCTCACTACATTTTTATAAAATCAGTATTAGGATAAATATTCTCTAATATATTTTCTTTCTTTGCTTAGTTTTCTTTTTTTTTTTTTGGCTGCATCAGGTCTTAGTTGCGGCGTCCAGGCCTCTCTCCAGTTGTGGCATGCAGGTTTTCCCTCTCTAGTTGTGGTGCGCGTGGGCTCCAGAGCGCGTGGGCTCCAGAGCACGTGGGCTCTGTAGTTTGCAGCACGCAGGCTCTCTCATTGAGGTGCGTGGGCTCAATAGTTGTGGAGCGCGGGCTTAGCTGCCCTGCGGCATGTGGGATTCTAGTTCCCTGACCAGGGATCGAACCCACGTCCCCTGCATTGGAAGGCAGATTCTTTTACCACTGGACCACCAGGGAAAACCCTCTCTAATATTTTGGATAATAATTTTGGAAACATTGATAATAAATTACTAAATTTAAGATTAAAAAGTGTTCTTGTTTAATTTTAGGAATGTTTCTACTTTTTTAAAAGTGTCTAAGAGAAAATCTTTTTAAATTTATTTTTATTTTTTATTGAATGAGTCTTTAAATTCTATAGTGCTTTACAGTTTTCAAAAGTTTCATACAATTTCATATAATCCCATAATAACCCCCCTTTTTTTCCTTCTTACCCCTCCTCCCTGCCTTCTCCCCACTGGTAATCACTAGTTTATTCTCTGTATTTGTGAGTTTGCTTCTTTTTTCTTTTATTCACTAGTTTGTTGTATTTTTTAGATTACACATATAAGTGATATCGTACGATGTTTGTGTTTCTTTAACTTATTTCACTTAGCATAATGCCCTCCAAGTCCATTCATGTTGTGCAAATGGCAAAATTTCAGGAATGTTTCTATTTATCAAGCATTCAATCTAAAGTTCTAACAATTGCCCCATGTGATTATAATCCTGGAACAATATGCTGTTGGCAATTTGAAGGAATAAAATATGAAAATAAATGTGGTGAGAAGTTAACTGACCAACTTCATCTTGGGAATAGGAAAATCATTAATCAGGTGTTATCTTAAAAACACATTAGTGGTTTAGGTGAGAAACAATTTTTATATTTAATGGTCCCTGTGGGCAACCTGCAATTACAATCTAATTAGTACGTGCCAGCTGTTACTTTATTCATTACTGTTTGTTTATTTATTTTTTTTCTGTTTTGTTTTTTGCCTAGAAATGTACTTTTCCCAATATATAGCTTGGCTGTAGGAAATAACATGGCATCACTTAAGATTTCAATGTTCATAATTTCTTCGTTTGTCAATTAAAACCTGACTCTCTTTTTGGTTGTTGTTTTTCTGAATACAGAATCAAAGCATGTTTATATTTAAAAATTTGAAAATGCAGAAAACCTAAAAATAAAAGTAAAAATAAATCCCTTCATTTACTACCTACTATTCAGAGGTAACCATTGAAATACTATGATGTTTGTCATCTGATAATGTCTTTTAGGGAAAGTATTTTATTTTTTTTTAACAAAAACTGTGTCTTACCATATTAACTTATTGGATATCTATTTTCTCTCAGTTAATTTATTGTCAAACTTTTTCAAATAAATGGATATACTTCAGCTCGGTTAATTTTAATGGCTCTAAGTTTGGCTATCTGTGGAAATTGAAGCAAAAACTGTATGTGGTAAGTGTTATGTACGTGAAAGAAGAGAAGATTATAAGAAAGGAATAAAGAAAAAAACAGAGATCATGGGTCTACATAGAGATATAGAGTGTAGAGGACATAGTTTTACTTTCCAACTCAGCAAGTGCTGGAATTTTTGAGCCTTCAAAGTTTTCTCATTATGTTTGTATACTGTCTAGTTACATCAAAGCTATAATCTCGCTTGTAGTACCCTATCACATACAGCTAGAATGAGCAGCTGATGCTTTTAGCATTCTACCTCGATACCTACTTGCTCAAGGTCATGAATTCATTAGGTATATTTTCTGTCTTTCGAGTTATTATAATATTTTAAAACAAATTTTTGCCTCTATATAACATGCTTTGTCATTTTCTAGCTTCCTATAATGGTTTTTTTATTCTTCATTCTCCTTTGAAGTGTTTGTTAATTTCCATTCAGCCCCAAAGGCAAAGCTACATGTTTTAAGATATACTTCTTTTTTCTTATGAAGTTCTGTATAGTTAACCATTTCCACAATAATGCTGCATGACAATCAAGCACAAAATTTTCATAACATTTAATAAAATTATATTTTTTCCCTCATTTGATTGGCTATTTCAGGTTCTTTGCATTTCCGTCTAAGTTTTAGCATTAGCTTGCCAGTTTCAACAAAAAGCCTTGTATTTTTTTTTTTTTTTAGCTTCGTAGTATTTTGATTGGGTTTGCATTGCATCTACAGACCAATTTAGGGAGAAATGATATCTTAACAATATTGAGTCTTCTCATTCATTAACATGGTTATGACTTTCCCTTTGTTTAATCTTCTTTAATTTCTCTCAACAATGTTGTATAGTTTTCAGTGTAGGGTTTCTGCTCATCTTCTGTTAAAATTTATGTTTTGGAGATGTTATTATAGCTAGTATTTTTAAATTTCATACTTTAATTGTTAATTGATAATCTATAGAAATGAAGTTGATTTTGTATATTCGTTTTTGTCTAGCGACACTGGAAAACCCACTTCTTAATTTAGTAATTTTTTGGTTAGAATCTGTAAGAATTTTTATTTACATGGCAATGTAATTTGTGAATTGAGATACTAATATTACTTCTTCTTTTCTGATCTTTAGTAAAGATTGTGAGTATAGTGCTGTATACATGGATATAATTTTTAGAATTCTCTGAGTTTTCACCAGTCCCCAAATTCCCTACTAATATTATAATCTAATTGTTATCTGGTATTTGTAATCTCATTTTGAATTTAGGAAAATGGAAGCAGGGCATGGGTAGGTTTATATCTCTTTGGCACCTGACAGGCACAGAAGAACAGTTAGATGATTTTCTTACTGACACAATCCCTAGTTTTCTGGGTCAGACGCATAGAGAGTGTGAAAGAACAAATATTTTCCTGCTTATATTTTTAGACTTTTTATTTTCCCATAAACTGAAGCCAGTGTATGTCATTTGCTGAATTCTGAATTGTTTTTCTAAACCCCCAAGCCCTATCAGCCTTGCAGTTGTTGTCAATCCCTCCAAGATTATAGTGTTAGACTGTCTGATAGTTATGTTTTTCTTTGTGGTTTGGGGTATTTATCTTTTTTCTGCCTTTGAGTATTTTAGTGAGCAGTTGAAAGGAGGTTGCTGAGCCAGTCACCAGAATGAACTGGAAATACTACTATTTTTTTTTAACCGAAAACTAAATCCCCAAAGCCAATTAATTCACCAGTATGTTCCAATCCATTTACGTATCAAGATGAGACAATATCAACTTTTGCATCAAAAGTTTTATTCCTGGGCTTCCCTGGTGGCACAGTGGTTGAGAGTCCACCTGCTGATGCAGGGGACACGGGTTCGTACCCCGGTCCGGGAAGATCCCACATGCCGCGGCTAGGCCCGTGAGCCATGGCCGCTGAGCCTGCGCGTCGGGAACCTGTGCTCTGCAACGGGAGAGGCCACAACAGTGAGAGGCCCACGTACTGCAAAAAAAAAAAAAAAAAGTTTTATTCCTAAAATTTTTCCTGTCATTAAAAGACTAAGCACCTTGTGGAGGCCTAGGGCAGCCAGCCCCAAAATATGCCTCACTGGCATATTGATTGTTTTGAATTAAAGTTACTTAGGAAATGGCAAATGCAAGACCTTACTTACTCTGGGTCTCCCTGAAAGCAGGAAATAAATCTATCATGTGAAAGGTGCCCTCCATGTTATCTGGAGGTAGAAGGACAACCTTATCTCCAGGGAATTTGGGCCAAGAAGCCTGTAGAAACAAACCTTGTTATTCTTTAATTTACTGCCCCAAGCCCAAACTCTGTTTAGATTCTTCACTAATTAAGCACCCAAAGCCTAAGTTTTTTTGTTCTGTCAATTGCTCACAAATGTATTGTTTCTTGGTTTGAAAAGTATGAACATTGCCTTCTTTGGCCACTTCTTTGGTCCCATTTCTGAGACCTCCATGCACATGAATTAAAATTTGTTTCTTTTTCTCCTGTTAATCTGCCTTGTGTCAACTTTATTATTAGTCCAACCACAAGAACTCAAGAGCTATAGAGGGGGAAATTTCTCCCTCCCTGACAACCTTTTCCTTATTATTTGCTATAATTGTGCTTCTTATAGAAACACTTCCATGGTATGAAATGAGCTGCGGTTTGAATTACTCATATATTCCGTAAGAGTCTGCCATGAGATCCTCAGGGGCTTCCAGATGGAGGAAGGTTGGCAGCAATATTGCATGCAGTAACTGTTTCTTCACATCTTGCTCTGGGCAGAATATTTGAGGAAATATATCTTACAGACAACTCTTGAAAACACTTTTTAGATTATGTCTCAAACCTAATTTTTAAAAATCCATGCAATATTCTTAATTTTGTGAAGGTCATATGAACCCAGAGAATTCTGCTAAAGCTCTTTTTTTGTTATATGGAAATTCTCTAATTTACTGCAATTTATTGACAGCAGGAAGTTGAGGAGAAGTGAGACAGTAGGCGGCCAGGAAGAGGAGAAAGTGTGAGTGTTCCTACTCCCAAACTCCACTGGAATCATGTCAGCCATAGACGCTGGCTCTTTCACTGTCTCAGCTGGGACTCGGTGTCCCAAGAAACTGAGTGTTCAAGAACCCTTGAAACTGCATGTTTTTATGCATGTGTTTTCTCCTAAATATTGCCCCTATCATTATCTCTTAAAAATAGATAACTTGGGCTTCCCTGGTGGTGCAGTGGTTGAGAATCTGCCTGCCAATGCAGGAGACATGGGTTCGAGCCCTGGTCTGGGAAGATCCCACATGCCGTGGAGCAACTAAGCCCATGAGCCACAACTACTGAGCCTGCGTGTCTGGAGCCTGTGCTCCGCAACAAGAGAGGCCGCGACAGTGAGAGGCCCGCGCACCGCGATGACGAGTGGCCCCCGCTTGCCGCAACTAGAGAAAGCCCTTGCACAGAAACGAAGACCCAACACAGCCAAAAATAAATAAATAAAAATAAAGGAATTCCCTTAAAAAATTAAAAAAAAATAGATAACTTATCTTCTATAGTATTTAGAAAGAATGTACTTCTTATTTTCATTACTAACCAACCAAAACTGGAAAGATCTGGAGGAGGGACCCACAGAAGGTTGATCCTCAAGGCACTTGGATGCTGAATGGCACACTTCATTTAACCTATGCCACAATGTTATGTGTAAAGCTTTATCATAATGGTAACATGTCAAGGCAGAGTTAGAACATTATTTAGCAACCTATCATCATTTATGATTTCCGATTAGGTTAAACCCAGTATAAAACATTCTTTTAATAGTATTCTTCTGCTTCTTTAAGCAATTATTTCTAAGGCAGAAAAACTTTGGTTACAATGAGCTGTACCAACAAGAGACAATGTGCTCAGGGATGTTCCATTTGCTAGATTATTGTAAGTCGATCTGCTCCTGCAGCTTAGTCACACTGGCCCTCTTCGTGCTCCTCTCACATTTCAAGCTGTCTGTCTACAGCAGAGTCTGTCCACTGCCTGTTCCTTCTTCCTGGACACCGTTTCCCCAGATCCTCACCAGAATCATCACTCCCTCACTTCCTCCAGGTTTCTGCCCAAATGGCACTATTACTGAATCAGGTTCATTTACCTGCAAGACAGGGTTTGCAGCAGAGAAAAGGTATATTCACGAGGCAGCCAAGCCAGGAGACAAAGAACAAATCTCAAATCTGCCTCCTTGAAGACAGGGTTTAGGGATATTGATGGGATAAAAAGGCAGGGTGGTCTGAGGCTTGTGGAAAGTAGATTGGAGGTAAGAAAAGTGAGGTAACCAGTGGTCTGTGCAAGTGTAGTTGAGCTTCATGGCTCTTCAGAGGATGCATGTTCAGAAAATAGTGGCATTAGCATGTTTTGAGGGTAGAGTTTTTTGATGTCAGAGGGCCATCCATCGGCCACTCGTGCAGGTCCAGTTGAATGGTTGGTGGTCTCAACTGGTCTGAACTGGGCAAGAACTAGCTCCAAGTTCCTGAATAATAACTTAAGCAACTGTTTCTATAGTGACCCATATGTTAGAGGTGTTGTCTCTAAGGAACTTAGTGGGAGTTTAGTTTAAAATCAGCTAAAAATGAGTGACTAAAACCAGGTGAAGCAGGTTAGGTTTGGAGGCCTAATCAGGTTAGCCCTTGGTTTTAGCCCCACTACCTCTAAGAGGTCTTCCTTGACAACCCTATTTCAAATAATACACTATCTTTGTCTTTTTCCTCTTATGTGGCTTTGGTTTTCTTTACAGCATTATTACTACTTATATTTTTGCCCATTTCTTGATAGATTGCTTGCCTGTTTTATGCACTAAGATGTAAGCTCTATGAGGACAAAAACTTTGTTTTGTTCACTGTGAAGGCCTAACACCTAGAACAGTGTTTGGTACTTCACAGGCAGTAGGTAATTTTTATTTTTTTTTAAATTATAACTGAATGAATGACACCTTCCTTGATCTTTCTGACTAGGCCAGCATCCTCATTTCCATGTTTCATAGAATTTATTACAATTGGAAAATACATATTAATATTAACCTCTCTCTCTCTCTCCCCACACACACACTTCCTCCATTCCATGTAATAGAGACTTCAAATAACAGTGGTTTAAACATGTGGGAAGCTTATTTCTCTCTGGTGTAATATTGTGTAGGCAGGCAGTCCCAGGTCTGGCAGAGCAGCTTTGATCCATGAGGTTGTCCAGGGACAAGCTCTTTCTATCTTGTTACTCGACCATCCAGGGGTATAGCCCTCCTGTGCATGTACAGGTAATCATCACGTACACATGCCTGCCACCAGGAAGGGGGAAAGGAGAAGGGCAAACCCTCCTCTGCTTTTATAGTGTGATAATTTCCAGCTGCAAGGGAGTCTGGGAAGTACAATGTTTATTCTGCCCAGATAAAAGCTCATTTATCATAGAAGATGAAAGAAATGATATTGGAGCAGGCCCTGCTACAATCCTTTTGTGTAATAATTTAATTAATGTTCCTCTCTCCTACTGAACTGTTGAACGCTGGTGATTTTTCTTTCCTTTTTATCCTTTCCTTTTTATTGGGCCCTAGCACAATGCCATCATGTAGCAGTCACTCAATGACTATAGAGTTAAATGTTTATTTTATCACTAACTATTTATATAGTTAAATAATTGTTTTATCAGTGACCCAGTTCTCAGCCAAGCATGCCCATTTATCATAGGAGGAACTTTTCAGGAGGAGGAAGGTAGGAAGATTATTCCATTATTCTAGTTGGAAGGAGAGGAAAGTTCAAGGTAGGAAAGTGTTGATGAAGATGAGGCAGGATGAGCTGAGGAATTTAAGCCTTTTCCAGGAGGACGAGCCTGGGGGTGGGAACTGTCTGAGGAGATCAGGGAATGTGAGGTGATGGGTCCGTTGTGGTGCTCCTTAGGGGCTCCCACAGGGAAGAAGGGGGAGGCACCCAGGTGTGTTTCTGGGGATCCTAGAGCTGCTTGGGTCCTGTGGTCCCTTCTTCCATTCCCTGAGCTGCTCAGATTCTTCATAACATCACTTCTGCTGAGCTTACTTTCTGTTATGATTCTCTCTCTTTCAAACAAACAGAAAATCAAACAAAACACATCCTTTAGAGAAGAGCCTTGAAACTTGTACTTGGATGTATAGATAAGCCTTAGTTTACATATAAACTTCTTCGTTTATAAACAAACATTAATGGAATGTTGAAAGAAACATGTATTTCTTATGAAGTTAGGCTTAATGTATATAATAGAAAAAATACCTATTGATTAAAAACCTGTAGATACATGAAAAGGATTAAAAAATGAATGCTGTTGAATATGATAAATATTTTCTATTAAAAGTAACATTGTTGGTGAAAAAATCTCATTTCCTGTAATGTTAATAACATAAAATAAACTGCATAGAGAAATCACATTTGAAAGTTATTAAAGGGGAGCAGAATTTGCCACCCCAAAATATATCTGTTTGACATAAGGATTATTTTAGGTGATTATTTTTAAGAAACAGCAGACATAGGAAAAGCTCTAAAAACTAAGTAGCAGTTACCCCTTTATAAGACATGTTTATATTCATAAGGAAAACCTCCATTTGTAAGGGTGTCTCCCTCTCTGTACTAGGAAGAAGATGGTGACTAAAATCTCTAGAAACTCTTACAATGGAGAAGGCAATGACCTAAATTTGCATAACAACCTTACCCATGGATTACTGTTTTTTCCTGATAGCCTTCTATAACCAGCTACCCACCCCCAGCAATGTCTTTTGTCTTTAGTTGGAGATGGTATTTAAGGTGGTGGCTTGGGCCTTTTCAAGGAGTTACTCAGTCTTCTGGGTATCTACTATGGGTATCTCTGGGTATCTCTCCATGTAAACAGGAGGTTTACATGTTATTAAGCTTCTGTTTGTTTTTATTACAGGGAGGGCTTGGCCAAGAACCTAGAAGGGTAGAGGGAAAATTATTTGTCCTCCCCTACATTATGAAAACCTATTTTTCTCTTAGGGCTTCATATACGTAAAATAATATTAAAGGAGTAAGCGATGATCCTTAAAAGGAATAAAGCAAACAAAACAAGAAAAAACAGAATCTTCTGAAAATGGTGATATTAACTTGAGCAGAAAAAAAAAAATGACAAAGACAAATGGCATTTTAACCATCAGGCCTTTATCATGTTACCATCATAATAAGATTCGCTTGGCTTTGACTAAGGTGAAAACAATTTTGCATCTTACTTGTGAGTCTCATGGTAAAAAATTGCAATATGGAAAGGTCACTTTCACAACATATTGTATCAAGGATGAAAAGTGAACAACAGTAATGCTGTCTTATTTTGCTGAAGTTGTCTGTGAATTGAAAGTAGCAAAATTTGTGACTAAATTGTGGTTTGCCATGTCGGTATATCAGTATTTGGATCCACAAATCTTAAAAAAAAAAGAAAGGTGGCTTCTATTTAAGTTGAAATGTATTTTACCAAATTCTAATACATCACAGGATCCATTTTTATGCTTCTCCCCTTACTTAATATCATACTTATTTTACAAGTTAAAAATTAGTCTGGGACAGATGGGCCTTGTATGATAGGCTAAATAATTGGGAAATTTGTTTGAAAGGAAATGGTGAACCATATAAGAGTACAGAGGAGTGAAGTAGTGAGTGCTTCGCTTCAAAAAGATTGCTCTGTGACAATGAGGAAGATTAATAAGAGGCAGCCAGTTCTAGGGAGGGAGATTTGTAGCAGGGGATTTGACACTTGAAATCCGGTGTTCTTTCTCTCTCTATTAATGTGTTTGCTTAAACTGCTGGATCGTGTTTGACCTTTTCCTCTTCCCCCTCTCTCTCCCCCTCCTCCCCCTCCCCCTCCCCCTCCTCCTTTTCCTCCTTCTTGTTCTTTTGTCTTCAAATTGCAGTTACCTTTCTGAGAGGGATGATTTTTACTTAAAATTTTTGCTGTCCTAGTGACAGACCTGCTGGACGTCAGGACTAAGGAGAGATTTGAGTCACTGCCACCATGTTGGGTTCAAAATCCTTATTCCTCACTGATGACTAGAACTTTGTATTGGGTTAAACTCCTTCGTATGTAGGAAGGCTTTTTCTATAAAGAGTTTTCAGGTTCCTGCTTACAGACAGATCAGTTTGCCAGACCTGCCCAGATATATGTGAATCCCAGGAACTGATATAGCTCAAGGCTTTCTCAGGGGTCCTGAGCCCTGTAAATAGGCTTCTATTAGGCCTATCTTGTCTTTGCTAAACACACCTGAACCTGACTGAGTCCTAGCAGTGAACAGGAGTGTCTCAAACCGAGTTCTGTGCTATATACACCAGATATAGTAAGAATAAAATTTAAAAAAAATTGATTATGTTTGTATCAAATTTAATACCTGTTGATTGGTCTACACATAATTGATCTTCACAAGAACATTGTTAGGTATACACATTTCTTATGATAGCGTGTCTTACCATCCTATTTCAAAGCCAAGAAAACAGTGGGACATGTGAAGTGAGTGGGAGAGACAAGGATGGAAATTAGGTTTCTGATCACTGAAATGGAAGGTAATAGGATTTTGTTGCTGCAAGAATAAGGGGAAGAGGTATGTGAAACAATATGGCAGTAACATAGGGAGGGTGGGAGGGAGATGCAAAAGGGAGGGGATATGGGAACATATGTATATGTATAACTGATTAAATTTGTTATAAAGCAAAAATAAAAAAAATAAAAATAAAACACTATCAATCAAAAAAAAATATGGCAGTAACAGACATCCAAGGGGACTGAGGAGCAGGAGAGGAAGACCCACCTGGAATCCAGAATCAATATGAGGTTTCTGGGGATAGAAATATAACAAAACAACATACTTCTGAGTTGGTTTTCAACAAATTACAGAGAAAAACTCCAAACCCAAGTAGGTAAAGATCATTTAGTTAAAACATATATCTATTACATCTGATGGCTTTTGTAGAACTCTAGTGTTTTGTTAATACTGAAAGTAATCTACTGCATGATACCGTAGTGAATATAAGATACACCATTGTTTTATGCATCATTAAATTTTTTAAAATGCTGCCAATTAAATATAGCAAGCTAGCAATCATAACATGCATCTTGATTTCTGAAATGATAAAATATTTAAAAATATTGATGCTGAAAACTTGGCCTCTGTGCACCCCGGTGCCGAATTGAATCTTGGAGACAGGGTTTTGGGTGAAGTAGAAAAGAATAACCTTATTGCTTTGCCAGGCAAAAGGGGACACAGCAGGCTCGTGCTCCTCAACAACTGTGTGTCCCAACTTGAGAGGATTTGTCGAGGAGTTTTATAGCAATGGTTCAAGGGCGAGGTTGCTGATAAGATTACGGTGCATGCAGGGCCTCTACTCCTTTAATATGGTCTCAGGTAATCACTTGATGAACTTCTCTGGTTCCTTTAATCTGGCCTCAGGAGGTCTTCTCTGGAATGAAGAATGCTAATATCTTCCACATGTTGGGGGTTTTAGTTCTGTAGAAGAGCTCAAAGATATTGTTATGTATATCCCTTGAAGCAGAACCAGGACCCTGCTCCAAGGCTGCACTATTGTTTCTTTCTTTTTAAACATTCTTTTTTTTTTTTTGATTAATTAATTATTTTTTTGGCTGCGTTGTGTCTAAGTTGCTGCGTGTGGGCTTTCTCTAGTTAAAGTGAGTGGGGGCTACTCTTCATTGCTGTGTGCAGGCTTCTCAGGGCTTCTCATTGAGGTGGCTTCTCTTGTTGCGGAGCATGGGCTCTAGGAGTGTGGGCTTCAGTAGTTGTGGCATGCGGGCTCAGTAGTTGTGGCTCATGTGCTCTAGAGCACAGGCTCAGTAGTTGTGGTGCACGGGCTTAGTTGCTCCATGGCATGTGGGATCTTCCCAGACCAGGGCTCGAACCCATGCCCCCTGCATTGGCAGGCAGATTCTTAACCACTGCGCCACCAGGGAAGTCCTACACTATTGTTCTTTGGTTGCTCCTCCCTTTTCTCTGCATCCCCTCCCTTCCCTGATTAACAACTGTTCGAATCTGCCCTTTGGAACTCAGGGAAGGTCATGGAGGCTGGAGTCTATTTCCCACAAACAAGAAACAGGGGACATGGAAAGGCTTCCGTGCCCAGGAGCCCCACAGGGTCCTGCTCGGTTTCAATATGAATCTCAGAAGAATTGAATGCCATTAATTATATCCTCCAAATATATTTTTATGGGACTGAGCAAAACCCGTGCACATTAGTTGATGAAGTTTATTGCACAAAAGACAAGCTTTTCTAGCTGGTTAAGGATCTTGATCATTAGTTGTGTGACAATCTGGGAAAAATATGAATTTTATAAACTGTCACAAGGAAAGCATGGTACTTCAATACTTGGGCATTTTACTCCCAAGAAATATTTTATGTAAGTTACATCAAGGGAGATATCCCAAGTATGTAATGTTTTAAAGATTTTTTAATATTATGTTTAATATTATGTTTAAAATTATGTAATTTTGTATGCCTGCTTCCTTGCAATATTTCTGTTAGAGAATAGAAAGAAACATGTTTATAAGTACTCTGATGAAAGGAAACGTTTTTATTGGATAATATCATCATCAATCACCTGAAGCATAAAAGGATCAATTACTAGGTCATGTACAAGGAACTTAACAAAGAAAGAACCTTTCTCTTGAAATAAGGGATGGTCTCTAGTCTGCTTGGTTACATTTAAACACTCAAGGAAAATAACAAAACCAGTAAAGACCTGAGAAACTAATGTGGGAATAATACCTGATTAATATTTAATGTTAATGTTGATGGAAATAAGATCAAATCAATAAAACACACTTCTGACGCATGTTTCGTCGTGAACAACTCACTGTCTTGTTAAAATAATTTTGTAAGAAGAAAGATGTATACCTGACTCTTTGGCTAAGAAACCTTCTAAAACAAGGGAAAAGTGTACTTTATTAGGAATCTCAAGACCTACGTTCCAGTTGTAGATCTGCTGATAAATAATTATGTTGAATTACAAAATTGAATAATTACAAAATTCAACTTATTTAGGCTTCAATGTCTTCTATAAAATAAACAAACCAGAGTAAGTGATATGATGTGTTAAAAAAATCCCTTTCTACTCGAATAATTACAAATATAAAGAGGGAGTAAAAAAATGATCCTATTATCAAATTGACTAAATTTTGTAACATAAAGTTAGTATAAAATATGCATAACATTTTGGGACAAATATCTGATAACTTTCCCTGTCAATAATCCCATCCCATCATCTGCTCTACCATTTTCTACCCAGAAAGTGGAAGGATTCTGTTGAAAATGCATGAGAAATCAGGGAGATTACCACTTTCCAATATGATGGAGTACCTTGCAGCCTACCCAATCTTCCTGTGAGGGAAAAATAGTTAAACTCAAAAAAAAAATCTGGCATTAAAAAAATTATTTTACTACAGTATACTTGATTTACAATGTTGTGTTAATTTCTGTTGTATGGCAAAGTGATTCATTATACATATATATGCATTCTTTTTCATATTCTTTCCCAGTATGGTTTATCATAGGATATTGACTATAGTTCCCTGTGCTATACAGTAGGACCTTGTTGTTTATCCATTCTATATATAATAGTTAAATCTGGGATTTTGAAGGGATCCGTGAACTACCAAGATAGAAGGAGCCAAAGTCTTGGAGAGAAGGGAACTCAGGAATGTGGGCTTGACATTCTAGATTGCTTTAATTCTAAAATGGGGAGAAGAAGAGGCAGAGAATCCAAGTAGGAAGCCAAGCAAGGAACAGTGGGTAAACAGAATTATCAGTGGTCTTAGAAGACTGGGAAGACAAAGATGAGAGTTCATGGCTATCATGCCAGCCAAGCCAAGATTCCAGAAAATAACAGAAGCACAGAGAAGTTGGCTCAACCTCAGCACTGACTTTCACTTTGAGACATTTGGTGATTTGGATGTGACCTATGCCTGATTAAACCAAGTGGAAGGCTCAGGTAAGAGGCGGAGAAACTAGGTAGAGCCTTCAAGGGTCTCATGGTCCTGAGGAGATGAAAAGTAGGACTCAGTAACTGCCAAGGACTAGGGACCTGTGCAAACCCCAGGGCCAATATAGAGGTAAATCTAAATGAGTTTTACCTGTGCAGAATAATAAAAATAAGGTCACATTGGGTTACATATATATGTTAAATATGTAATTAAATATGTAACCTGTATTACATATAGGTTACTTATATTATTAAAATATATGACAACAATAACCCAAGACATGAGAGACATATGGAGTTATAGTTCTAAGGTCAGAGCATTGTCAGGCAAGTGACATAATTAATAATGTATATTAGATCATAATAAGCCAAGGAAGCACATTTTAATCTCAAAGATATTCTTAAAAGAATAATAAATGAGCTAATCAAGGAGAAAATTGGAATATAAAAATATTCAGTTCTTTTCAGAGAAGGCAAAAGAGTAAAAAGATAAAGAACCTGGGCCTCCCTGGTGGCGCAGTGGTTGAGAGTCCGCCTGCCGATGCAGGGGATACGGGTTCGTGCCCCGGTCTGGGAGGATCCCATATGCCGCGGAGCGGCTGGGCCCGTGAGCCATGGCCTCTGGGCCTGCGCGTCCGGAGCCTGTGCTCCGCAACGGGAGAGGCCACAACAGTGAGAGGCCCGCATACCGCAAAAAGAAAAAAAAAAAAAAAAAAAAAAAAAAAAGATAAAGAACCTATAAAATAACTATAACATGGTAGATTCAAATCCAAATATTATAATTATATTAAATGCCAGAAGATTAAATATTCCAATTGAAAGGCAAAGATTATCAGTGAATGAAAAGAATAATACCTATAATTCTGCTTACAAGACACACAAATAATGAACAAACAGTAAAAGTTAAAAGGATGAAGAACTATATACAATGCAAATTCTGTGTTGACAATATGTGGAGAAATTGGAACTCTTGTACATTGTTGGTGGGAATGTAAAATGGTGCAGCTGCTATGGAAAACAGTGTGCAGTTCTTCAAAAAATTAAAAACAGAATTACTATATAATCTAGCAATCCTACTTCTGGGTATATGTTGAATTGAAATCAGGATCTCAAAGAGATATTCATACTCCCAAGTTCATTGTAGCATTATTAACAATAGCCAAGATATGGAAACAACCTAAATGTCCACTGACAAATAAATGAAGAAATGTGATATATATAGCATGGAATATTATTGAGCCTTAAAACAGAAGGAAATCCTGCCAAATGTGGTAACATGGATGAACCTGGAGGACATTATGCTAAGTGAAATAAGCCAGTCACAGAAGGACAAATACTGCATGATTCCACTTATAAGAGGTATCTAAAATAGTCAGACTCAGAAACAAAGAGTAGAATGGTGGTGCCCAGGGGCTAGGGGAAGAGGGAAATAGGGAGTGACTATCCAGTGGGTCTAAAGTTTCAGTTATGCAAGATGAATAACTTCTAGAGATCTGATGTACAATATAGTCTCTGTAGTTAACAGTACTGCATTGTACACTGAAAAATTTGTTAAGACAGTAGATCTCAAGTTAAGTATTCCTACCACACACACACACACACACACACACACACACACAACGGGGGAGACAGGAGGAAACTTTTGGAGATAATGGATTTCTTTTTTAATTGAATGAAAGTTTCTTTAAATTCTACAGTGTTTTACAGTTTTCAAAACTTTCACACACATGATTTCATATAATCCCATAATAACCCCCTTTTTAAAATCCTCTACCCCTGTCTTGCCCCTCCCCCTTTACTCTCCCCACTGGTAACCAGTAGTTTGTTCTCTATATCTGTTATCCTGCTTCTTTTTTGTTTTACAACTAGTTTGTTGTTTTTTTAGATTCCACATATAAGTGATATCATACAGTCTTTGTCTTTGTTTGATTATTTCACTTAGCATAATGCCTTCCAGTCCATCCATGTGCTGCAAATGGCAACATTTCGTTCTGTTTTATGGCCGAGTAGTGTTCCATCGTGTGTGTGTGTGTGTGTGTGTGTGTGTGTGTGTGTATATATATATATATATATATATATCACATCTTCTTTATCAGTTCATCTCTTGGTGCACACTCAGGTTGCTTCCGTATCTTGGCAACTGTAAATAACACTGCTATGAACATTGGGGTAAATGTATCTTTTCAAATTAGTGTTTTTGTTTTTTTTCAGATGTATTACCCAGGAGTGGAATTGCTGGGTCATATGGTAGTTCTATTTTTAGTTTTTTGAGAAAATAATGGATATGTTTTTACATTGATTATGGAGATGGTTTTGTAAGTATATGCATGTGTTCAAATACATCAAATTATATACATTTAAAGAAATGACACTGCAGTTTGGTGGAAAAAGGATGGCCTTTTCAATAAATGGTTCTGGCTTTTTGAATACTCATCTGAAGAAAAACTGACTGTTGGCCCTTGCTTTGTAGCATACATGAAAACGTATTTCTGATGGATTATAGGTCTAAGTGCTAAAAGCAGAACAGAACATGGAAGGGTCCCTTTATTACCTTGTGGTAGGTGAAAATTTCTTTATAGAATATTAAAAGCACTAATGATAAAGGAAAAAATATAAATATCAGATTTCACATAAGTTAAAAACTATTATTCATTCGAGGGTTATATTAAGAATATAAAAATACAAATCACCAACTGGTAGAAGACAATACATCTCTCTGACAAAGGCCTTGTATCCAAAATATGTAATTCCTATAACTCAATGGGAAAAAAAAGACAACCCAATTAACAAAATGCACTGTCTCTCTCACCCCCAAACAGAGATATCCAAATGGCCAATGAAGAAACAATAATGTACTCAACCTTATTGTTTCTCAGGGAAATGAAAGTTAAAACCTCAGTGTCAAAATTAGATACTATTATAATACACCAGAATGCCTAAAATGAAAGACTGATGATACTAAGAGTTGATGAGGATGTAGAGCCTACTGGAGCTCTCATACAGTGCTGGTGGGGGTTTAAAATGGTAGAACCACTTAGAAAATTGTTTTAGCAGTATCTAATAAGAGTGGATATACTCTTACCATTTGATCCAACAATTTCACTCCTAGGTATACACCCAAGAGGAACAAAGGCACGCATATGTGCCACAAAAACATGTACAAGAATTTTCAAAGCAGCATACGTTAATAGCCTCAAACTGAAAATACCTAAAGGTCATTTAACAGTAAAAGAGACACATAAAAGTTGGTATATCATACAATGGAATAATATACAGCATTGAGAAAAAAAGTTACTGCTACATAACACAATTAACTCTCACAAGCTTATTGTTGAAACAAGAAAGCTAATGAAATATACAATGATATTTATAAGGAATTTAATAATACACAAGTTAACCTATGATGATGGAAGTCAAGATAATGATTACTTATTTTTTTAAAAAATTTATTTATTTAATTTATTTATTTTGGGCTGTGTTGGGTCTTAGTTGCTGCGCGCAGCCTTTCTCTAGTTGCGGAGAGCGTGGTGCTACTCTTCCTTGTGGTGCGGGGGCTTCTCATTGCGGTGGATTCTCTTGTTGCGGAGCACAGATTCTAGGCACGCAGGCTTCAGTAGTTGTGGCTGATGGGTTCTAGAGCGCAGGCTTAGTAGTTGTGGTGCACGGGCTTAGTTGCTCCACGGCATGTGGGATCTTCCCGGACCAGGGCTCGAACCCGTGTCCCCTGCATTGGCAGGCAGATTCTTAACCACTGTGCCACCAGGGAAGCCCTAGATAATGGTTACTTCTGGTACCACTGTTAATGACTCGGATGCTAAGAAGGTGGGATTCTTGGCTGCTAGTCATACTCAGTGTTTTGATCTTGGTGGTAATTACGTGGATGTGTTCACTTTATCTCATACTTGAATGAAATATTTAAAAGCCTCATTGGATTCTAGATAACAGGGTGACAGAATTTATCTTTAATATTCTCAAAGGAAATGTCAAATCTAAACTGAAGATTCATAAAGGAGATATTAGCTGCCTCCCGTTTTACCTTTAAATAAAATATATGAAATATCTTTGAATGTGAGACAATAAATTAGATTAAAATATATGGTCAAGTTGCAATTAAAATCTGAAGATTAAGCACCGTTGCACTGTGTAAGTCAGGGTAGAGAGTCTGATTATTTAAGAAAAACAGTCTATATGTAATGAACTTTGAGATAGCAGAATGTCAGAAATTATTACAGAACTTGATATAGATGTAACAAAATAGGTGGAGTGAGACACTTTCTTTTATTCCAAGTAGAGGGCACTACTGCTTACTTTATTAGTGCTAAATATATGGTACGCTTATATTTTGTTAATCATACTTAAAAGATGAATTAAACATATTTATGTTCAAACTAATTTTTGAATAGCAATCTAGCAAAATATTTCCCCTTCGTGTGTGTGTGTGTGTGTGTGTGTGTGTGTGTGTGTAATGTACAGAATGCCAAAATCTTTTTCTAGAAACATAAAGTAGTGTCCTGTGTTGTCTCTTCCCAGCTCTGAGGTGGCATGACTGGTTTCTGGGTGAAAGTCTTTGGTCATTTCACCAGCATACAAGGCTGACCTGTATCATGACAACAATCATTGATTAACCAGGGATGCTGGCAAGCATAGAAAAATGAATGATGTCAGATATTTTACTGACAGCATACACTAAAGTGTGAAAGTTACAACTACCATAGAAAATCAAGAAAGAATTTTGATTTCCTGCAAATGTAAATACCAGTGCTTCTTAGTAGTCTTTAAAAATGTTTTGTAGTTGATTAAACTAGTCTTTTGGTGATTTGTAATTATGAGAAGCCCTTATGCCTGTCTACTCATCTCTGAAGGAGGGAGAGAGAGAGAGAGAGAGAGAGAGAGAGAGAGAGAGAGAGAGAGAGAGAGAGAGAGAAAGAGAGACTCTATCACATGGAATAATTTAATGTGGAAAACTGGGAACATCTTATTTGCCTTCATATTTTGGTAAAGTGATGTGCATTTGTGTGTATGCATCATTTATTTTCTCTTTCTAGGAGAAAGATGTAAAGGCAATTATTTTCTACTCTACTTTCTAATCTGAATGGCTTTAAAAATACGAGAGAAGGATGAGAGGAAAAAAAACATCTTTTCAGACTATGTAAAGTGAAGATCATTTTGTTTGAACACTTGTCTGATTATCCCTTTTGCTCTGCATGTCAAATCTGCCACTTTTTTCTCATTTTCACTCCAGCCTTCTGGCAAGTCATCATAAGCTCCCACCTGAGATCTTTTTTTTTTTTTTAACATCTTTATTGGAGTCTAATTGCTTTACAATGGTGTGTTAGTTTCTGCTTTATAACAAAGTGAATCAGCTATACATATACATATATCCCCATATCTCCTCCTTCTTTCGTCTCTCTCCCACCCTCCCTATCCCACCCCTCTAGGTGGTCACAAAGCACAAAACTGATCACCCTGTGCTATGTGGCTGCTTCCCACTAGCTATCTGTTTTACGTTTGGTAGTGTATATATGTCCATGCCACTCTCTCACTTTGTCCCAGCTTACCCTTCCCCCTCCCCACGTCCTCAAGTCCATTCTCTACATCTGCATCTTTATTCCTGTCCTGCCCCTAGGTTCCTCAGAACCATTTTTTTTTTTTTTTTTAGATTTCATATATATGTGTTAGCATATGGTATTTGTTTTTCTCTTTCTGACTTACTTCACTCTGTATGACAGACTCTAGGTCCATCCACCTCACTACAAATAACTCAATTTTGTTTCTTTTTATGGCTGAGTAATATTCCATTGTATATGTGTGCCACATCTTTATCCATTCATCTGTCAATGGACACTTAGGTTGCTTCCATGTCCTTGCTATTGTAAATAGTGCTGCAATGAACACTGTGGTACATGACTCTTTTTGAATTATGGTTTTCTCAGGATATATGCCCAGTAGTGGTATTGCTGGGTCATATGGTAGTTCTTCTGTTAGTTTTTTAAGGACCCTCCATACTGTTCTTCATAGTGGCTGTATCAATTTACATTCCCACCAACAGTGCAAGAGTGTTCCCTTTTCTCCACACCCTCTCCAGCATTTATTGTTTGTAGATTTTTTAATGATGGCCATTCTGACTGGTGTGAGGTGATACCTCATTGTAGTTTTGATTTGCATTTCTCTAATGATTAGTGATGTTGAGCATCCTTTCATGTGTTTGTTGGCAATCTGTATATCTTCTCTGGAGACATGTCTATTTAGGTCTTCTGCCCATTTTGGATTGGGTTGTTTGTTTTTTTGATATTGAACTGCATGAGCTGCTTGTATATTTTGGAGATTAATCTTTGTTGGTTGCTTCGTTGGACATATTTTCTCCCATTCTGAGGGTTGTCTTTTTGTCTTGTTTATGGTTTCCTTTGCTGTACAAAAGCTTTGAAGTTTCATTAGGTCTCATTTGTTTATATTTATTTCCATTTCTCGAGGAGGTGGGTCAAAAAAGATCTTGCTGTGATTTATGTCATAGAGTGTTCTGTCTATGTTTTCCTCTAAGTGTTTGATAGTGTCTGGCCTTACATTTAGGTCTTTTATCCATTTTGAGTTTATTTTTGTGTATGGTGTTAGGAAGTGTTCTAATTTCATTCTTTTACATGTAGCTGTCCAGTTTTTCCAGCATCACTTATTGAAGAGGTTGTCTTTTCTCCCTTCTCAATTCTTGCCTCCTTTATCAAAAATAAGGTGACCATGTGTGTGTGGGTTTATCTCTGGGCTTTCTATCCTGTTCCATTGATCTATATTTCTGTTTTTGTGCCAGGACCATACTGTCTTGATTACTGTAGCTTTGTAGTATAGTCTGAAGTCAGAGAGCCTGATTCCTCCAGCTCCATTTTTCTTTCTCAAGATTGCTTTGGCTTTGGGGTCTTTTGTGTTTCCATACAAATTGTGAAAATTTTTGTTGTAGTTCTGTGAAAAATGCCATTGGTATTTTGATATGGATTGCACTGAATCTGTAGATTGCTTTGGGTAGTATAGTTATTTTCACAATGTTGATTCTTCCAATCCAAGAACGTGGTACATCTCTCCATCTTTTTGTATCATCTTTAATTTCTTTCATCAGTGTCTTATAGTTTTCTGCATACAGGTCTTTTGTCTCCTTAGGTAGGTTTATTCCTAGGTATTTTATTCTTTTTGTTGCAATGGTAAATGGGAGTGTTTCCTTAATTTCTGTTTCAGACGTCTCATCATTAGTGTATAGGAATGCAAGAGATTTCTGTGCATTAATTTTGTATCCTGCTACTTTACCAAATTCATTGATTGGCTCTAGTAGTTTTCTGCTGAAAGATGAGCTGTTAACCTTATGGGGATTCACTTGTATGTTATTTGTTGCTTTTGCCTTGCTGCTTTTAATATTTTTTTTGTATTTAATTTTTGATAGTTTAATATATATCTTGGCGTGTTTCTCCTTGGATTTATCCTGTATGGGACTCTCTGTGCTTCCTGGACTTGATTGACTATTTCCTTTCCCATATTAGGGAACTTTTCAACTATAATCTCCTCAAATATTTTCTCAGTTCCTTTCTGTTTCTCTTCTTCTTCTGGGACCCCTATAATTTGAATGTTGGTGCATTTAATGTTGTCCCATAGGTCTCTGAGACTGTCCTCAATTCTTTTCATTCTTTTTTCTTTATTCTGCTCTGAAGTAGTTATTTCCACTATTTTATCTTCCAGGTCACTTATCTGTTCTTCTGCCTCAGTTATGCTGCTACTGATTCCTTCTAGAGAATTTTTAATTTCATTTATTGTGTTGTTCATCATTGTTTGTTTGCTCTTTAGTTCTTCTAGGTCCTTGTTAAATGTTTCTTGTTTTTTCTCCATTCTATTTCCAAGATTTTAGATCAGCTTTACTATCATTACTCTGAATTCTTTTTCAGGTAGACTGCCTATTTCTTCTTCATTTGTTTGGTCTGGTGGGTTTTTACCTTGCTCCTTCATCTGCTGTGTATTTCTGTCTTCTCATTTTACTGTGTTTGGGGTCTCCTTTTCGCTGGCTGCAGATTTGTAGTTCCCGTTGTTTTTGATGTCTTCCCCCAGTGGCTAAGGTTGGTTCGGTGGGTTGTGTAGGCTTCCTGGTGGAGCGGACTGGTGCCTGTGTTCTGGTGGATGAGGCTGGATCTTGTCTTTCTGGTGGCCAGGGCTGCATCCGGTGGTGTGTTTTGGGGTGTCTGTGACCTTAGTATGATTTTAGGCAGCCTGTCTGCTAATGGGTGGTGTTGTGTTCCTGTCTTGCTAGTTGTTTGGCCTAGCCACCTGAGATCTTGATAGAATCTTCTAAAAATTTTGTCCATTTGTGGTTTACCCCTCCTTAATCCTTTCTCCATTCCAGAGAGTAAGTAATCATTTTACTGCCAAAAGGCATTGTGGAATTCCCTTGCTTAATACTCTTGATTGATGTCACATTGCCTTAAGGACGAAAACCACATTCAGAGTGCATCCTTCACAGTCCTGAGTGATGTGGTCCCACCCATGTCTCCAGCTTCATCTCACGGAGCCCCTCCTTCTCATGCTGCTCCAGCCACAGCCAACTTCTTCCAGTTTTTCATAAACTCCTGACTCCTTCTTTCCCCAGAGAGTCTGTTCATACTTGGGACAATCTACCTCCTATTCTTTTCTCATCCACCAATGTAAGTTAAGTCTCTCTGCAACATTTACTCTTTCATTATAATGCACAGTGTACGCATTCCTTTGTTTATTCATTTCGAATCTCCCCATCCCTCTAGAATGCATGTTCCATGAGGGAAAGGCGTATGGTTGTTTTGGTTTTCCTTATATTTCTAGTGGCTAAGACACTGCCTGGCATATAGCAAGTGTTCAATAGGTTAAATGAATAAATAAATAAAGTTAAATAAATGAATAAATCTGATATAAAAATATCAATCAGAAAGCAAAATTACTAGTTTTATCTTATTATCTATTCATTTAGGATTTCAATTCAGATTTATTTCTAATATATTAAAAAAACCTCCTGTTTCTTCTCCATTTAATTCCTATAGTTTAGAATTTTGAAAGTAGAAGGAAGGTAAATATCATTAAATTTAAATTTCCCGTTTTATAGATAAGGGAGACACTGACTTACTAAGGCCTATCCCATGCCTCATATCTTTATGGAATTTATTGGGTTATTTATCCATAGGGTCCCCACTTGAATTCTTGTGGAAGATAAGGGCAATTGCAGTATAAGCTTTCCCTGTTATAGCATGATATATATTCTATAGAATGCAAATATTTAGGGAACAGATTGACTTCTGTGTATTCAGACATAAAACAACATTGTGCCTTAAAAAGTGTTTTACAACAGACAAAATGTTTAGAAGGCAAATACTTTTCCAGATCATACATATCAAAGCTTTTAGGCATAATTTCTGTTTTCATTAATTCATGCTGAACATTGTAAATTAAATCAGACAGTTCCTTTCCAGGTGTTTTTCAAGTTGTCTTTGATTGATGTTTTGATTATACCTTTTTCTAATTTCCCTAATACCTAGGTAGTGTTTGTACATTTCCTTTAAAATGTATCATTTTCATGGTAGAGCTCCAGAGCTGATGTGCAAAGGATAGGATTTTCCTCTGAAACTCTGGTTTGATCACATGAGGTTATCTGGACAAGAAGTTGATCTGGACTTGGGTTTCCCCCCATTTTCTTCCAGCTGAAGGGGTAGCACCTAATCTCAGCATCCTTCAGAACCTGTGGCTTTTTTTCCCAGTTAAGACATCCCATAACATCGTATTCCCTCTCTACACCTGTGCGTATGCTTCTTCTGCTCTTAATATCATCTTTATCTACTCCATTTTTCAGAGCTAAATCTTACTCGTGCTTTGGGTCAGAGCATATTGTCCTGATGACTATGAGGCTGGGTTAGATGCACCTCAAGCACATTCTCAGAACTTTCGTACTATCTCTGTCATAGTCTTTATCAAAGTGTACTGTGATGCCAATCACTTTTCTGCTTGCTATGAAAAGTCGGAGTTTTACTGCGGACCTGGCCTGGGTCTGTTGCTCACCCAATACTTAACACAGTACCTGTCATGTTTCTCAATAAACATTTGTTGCATGAAGAAACTGCCACTTAACAGCATAATTAAAAAAGAACACTCAAAAATACCAAATTTTATCCTACATTTTATAAAAGTAAATGTCCTGCAGATGAGCATGAAGTAAGCATTCGTTTTCAGCTTTAGATACTATTAAAAAGGAGACGCAAGAGGGAGGAGATATGGGGATAAATGTATATGTATAGCTGATTCACTTTGTTATAAAGCAGAAACTAACACACCATTGTAAAGCAATTATACTCCAATAAAGATGTTAAAAAAATAAAAATAAGATTCTAAAAAAAAAAGGGAAGCAGCCATACCAATATTCACTAACATATCTTGTTAGGACTTAATGGCTCACAGGATTTATATTTGATACCGAAGTCAATCTAAAATCACAAGTTAAGGTAAAATGTATTATTTTAGATCAGACTGATAAAAGTATAGGGCCAGGGTAGAAATTATTTTTAGATTTACATTGGTCTGATATTCTTTAACTTTTATATTCCCTCATTATTAATGATACCCAGAGAAAAATCTGGAAAGCAAGAATTCACTAGCGTTTTATTTTTTATTTTATTTTATTTTTTTTGCGGTACGCGGGCCTCCCACTCTTGTGGCCTCTCCCACTGTGGAGCACAGGCTCCGGACGCACGGGCTCAGTGGCCATGGCTCATGGGCCCAGCCGCTCCGCGGCATGTGGGATCTTCCCGGACCGGGGCACGAACCCATGTCCCCTGCATCGGCAGGCGGACTCTCAACCACTACGCCACCAGGGAAGCCCCTACTAGCATTTTAATAATCACTTTTCCACTCTCTTGTCCACAATCCATTGGTACAGGGTGGACCTTACTATCCCTTCTTTTGGTGTCTGTGATGTGTGTTACAGCTAGAATGACCATTAATTCTAGGCTTCCCCTATGGTACTGGACTAATTATGAATAGTGTCCCCCTTTTGCTCCCCAAAGTGTCCTTAATTAAATGACAAATTACATACTCACTCCAATTACAAAATCAGAACTAAAAGAAGTGACTGAATTATTTGCCTTGTATTCTTCCTATATTATCCTTTGCTGTTAGAGAGGGGCAATGTGGATTCAGCAGCAGGGGTGGCTGATCAGTATGTTGCTCTGCCAATGGTGTGAGCCCTTTGATGCTTTAATTACTTTGAGGAGAGGCAGGGATGTAGGAGAGGGCTGGTGGTTTGCTCCAGGCTTTGCCTGTGTCTGTCTAGACTGGAGGATAAGTGACCATGATCTCACACAACACACCTCTGGCAACTTACACATGCAGGAGTGAATGTGAGGGAGGCTGAGAGAAAACAGCTTTTATCGAGGGCCTAATATACTATATGCCAGTGATTCACCTGGTCTGGGTCTTTTGCATTTATTACCTCATCCAGTTTTCCTTACAGCTCTCTGAGATAGATATGTTCATGTCAGATTTATAGGTGAGAAAACTGAGCCTTAGCCAAGTGAGGCAGATTTCTGATGGCCACACACACGTGTTTTATCACCTTGGATCCTGCATGTGGAGAGAATATGGGTGGTACTAGTGTGTAAGTTATCACGTGTAAAGGTATTTGCCAAGTTTCCTTACACCAAAACTAAGTGTGCTAGGCACAAAATGGTACTTCAGTTTTACTTATGTTTGAATTTCTATTAATTCCCCTGAGAATGAGCATTTTTCCCTAAGAGACACAATATGGCCTCTGAGGCCTTACCTTCCCCGTCCCCACCTCCCCCTCCAGACTGATCTCACTCCAAACACACCCCTCACTCTGTGTTCCACCCACACTGGGAGTCTTTCTGTCCCTGGAATCAAACACGTTCTCTTTCTACTCTACACGATTGTGCACATTGTTCCCTTCACGAGAAGGTCTCTTCTGCCACCATCGCCCGTGTTTCTGCCAGCCCATCCCTGGGTTATTGCTTCCCCAGTGAGGTCTTTTCTGGCTTTTCAGACCTGAGTTAGTCCCTTTGTCACATCCTGTTATAGCATATGTACTTCCTTTTTGGTAAGGTGCATTACACCCTCAATTTCTTACAAGATTTACAACGGCCAAGGTGATATGATGTGTACAGAATGCCACCATATTGCTAGTACTTGGCACATCGTATTCACATATATACAAGTCAGCATTAAATATTCGTATTCCACCTGCTTGAATATGGTTTCCAGTTATTCAGCCTGACAGTACCTTCATGTCTAAAGTGTAACCAAACATTTTGTAAAAATTTTAAGCATTAAACAATATGTTCATGAAAACAAACAGAACCAAAGAGCTTTAGCTACATGTGTTGGAAAGACTTTGCACTTATTTGAGTCCATGAAGATAAAAAATAAATGCATAAGCCTTTCTGTTGCTATGGAATTGTTTTATTTTATTTGTGAATGGGTTCACCAAAAGCTTAATTAGTACTCTTTAGAGCAAAGAAATAATGCCTGACATGGTTCACCATCTATCTGGAGCCAAATTAAAAAGAAAAATGTAAGGTGTGAAGACTTGGAGGCACTCAGAATGTATCAATTCTTTATATTAACATTCATTATCTGACTAAAAGGCAGGATAAAGGCTTTGGGTGAATTGTAGGGTATATATAGTTTCTCTCTAATTATTCTAATTTACTGTAATTAAGACACTAAAATAATCCTAAGAGAAAGCAGTAATGTCTTTTAATACCAACTGAGAGGGAGGGAAGTTATTTTCAATTTTTAGCTGTATTTACTATAATTTTTCAATATGAGAGAAAGACCGGTCCTGACTTGTAAGTTTTTAAAATTATGGTTTTTAGAACTCCTAACGTGAAATTGGATAAAGCACAACTCAAAATTATAACATTTAAGTTAAAGTATTTATTAATTCATAAAGTCTGTCTCATCAATGCTACATATGAACTCTATTAAGATCATGACTTACAGAAAAAAGGCACCTTTAATATACATTTTTCATAATTTCAAGAGTAGAGAAAATACAAAGAAATAAGTATGAGTTAGCTATCCTCTCTGCAGAGGTCATTTCCAGATAGTGATAAGGCTTTGGAAGGCAGAATTACAACAATAGATATAAAAAGGTATGATATTTATTGTTTAAAAAACCCACAGGAACTATCAAAGTAATGCTATGCTGCATTTCCCCTCATGTAATTTTGAACCCATTTCTATTATAGTTGGGTTGTCTTGGATCGAAAGAAGCATAGTTTAAAATGAAAGTCCACACCATTATTACTAGATGCAGGTTATGTTACCACTCAAGCCGCTGCCTCTGGGATTTGGGTGTCTTGGAAGCTGAAAAGGTTTTAGGGTACCCCTCCAGTGGTGTAGGCACAGCATGGAAGTATGACAACTTTTGATTATTGAAAGACCTTTCAGAGGAAGGTAAGTTGAGGTTTTATTTGAATTCATGAGGTATTTTTACGACACCTACTTGTTTGAGTAGTGTTAATTCCTAGCAAGTCAGGGAAAAGCTATGTTTTTAATCTTTCTTTTCCCAGAATATCCAAAGCAACATCAGATAGAACGATGTTTATCTTTTGAATTTTTTTTCACTGGGAAACATAAGCTATAGAGAGGGTGTATACAATATATCCACACAGTGTAAAGAATAATACTGATGATTAACCTCGATATAAGCACCATCCAGTGCTTCTGAAACCCTCCATCAGCTCCTTCAACCTCCTCCCCTCTCTGAGTAATTATTGTCTAGGATTGTGTGTATTCATTCATTTACTTTTCTTTATCTGTTCACCAGAAATGTAGGGCATCCTTGAATAATATTGTTCAAGTCTGATGTTTTTGAACTTTAGAAGAATGGAAATGTAATATGTATACAGCAATTTGCTTTTTTTTTGTCACTCAACATCGTATTTTTGAGATTTATCCATCCTGATGTGTGTAGCTTAATTTATTTCATTTCACTGCAACCCATTACATGAATGTACCAAATTCCATTGTGTGAATTGTTCAAATTCTATGGCATACATTTCATTGTATGAAGATATAAGATTATTTGTCCATTTTACTGTTGCTGAACATTTGAGTTATTTCTAGTTTTCCTCTTTTAGAACAACACTACCGTAACCACTAAGATCAATCCTATACACACCCTTGGTGCACAGTTCAGGGTTTTCCAGAATTGGGGGTTTAATAGCTAGGAGTGGAACTTCTGGGTCACTGGTCACTGGTTGTTCAACTTTACTTTATAATGCCAAATTGTTCTCTAAATTGGCTTTTACCAATCCCCACATTAATTAGCACTGCATGAGTGTTCCCACTGTTTCATATAATTGGTAAACAATATCTATTCTAATTTTTCCAGTGGACTGAAAATTATCCAAGAGAGAGAAAATTTACATATAGTTTTGTTTGGGATGAATTTAAATTAGTGCTGTACATGTTGCAAGAAATGTCTGTATTTTTAAATACAGAACTACATCTATACTTGATTATAAAATTGCTCCGCTCATGGCATCAAGGTGAGTCTATAAACATGCTCTGCACTGATTAAACAAAAGAAAAAAGAGTTAAGATATATTACACACTGAGACACCAAAATCTTCCTGTTGCTTACAGTTAAACATTACAGTTAAACAGTTAAAAATTATAGACACTTGTTGGGGGAGAACTCATGCCTTATATGTCAGAAATATGTAATTAGTAGCAAGATATTCTTAATAGGAAATGTATTTCAGTAGATTGATTTTGTGCATTTAGCTACTGAGAAGGAAGGACACATAAAAAAAGAGTTATTTATGAACTTTATTCCATAAACTGATGCTTCAGTCTTTATAGCATAAGATATATGTATATACATATATGTATATATTTGTAAGTCTGTCTCTATGTATATGCATATATGTATGTATATATTTGTATATATTTTGTCAGATGAAGGAAATATACCAGGAGTATTGCTTTATATCAAGTAGATAAGGCATGTAATTTATTTACAAAATCTGTAACAAGGAAATTGATAATGCGTAATTTATCATCTGCTAACTTGACATTCTGAATAACTTCAATATTAGCCCTAAATATGGGTCTAAGTCTTCCTATTGTGAGACAGATGGTATAATTGGCAATTAAATGAGCTCTATATGTAGCTCAATATATGGAAGCATTCTGTTATAGAATATGTATAATCTGTAACTCAATGGCAAAAGCACAAACAATCCGATTAAAAAATGGGCAGAGGATCTGAGTAGATATTTTTTCCAAAGATTTACAGATGGCCAACAGGTACATGAAAAGATATTCAGCCTCACTAATCATCAGGGAAATGCAACTCAAACTTACAATGATATCACCTCACACCTGTTAGAATGGCTATTATCAAAAAGATAAGATGTAACAAGTGTTGGCATTTAAAAAAATTCTATGCAAAAACTTTATTTTTGAAAGTTCAGTGATCTCATAAATAGAAACACTAAGTGGGAATTTCACTCATAAAACTCCTTAGTAGGTGCCTTAGTAAGATGTGAGGAAAGAGAACCCCTGTGCACTGTTGATGGGAATGTACACTGGTGCAGACACTATGGAGGTTACTCAAAAAATTAAAAATAGAATTATCATATGATCTGGAAATTTCACTTCTGAGTATTTACCTGATGGAATTGAAAGCATTAACTCAAAAAGATATATGCACCCTCATGTTCATTGAAGCATTGTTTACAATAGGCAAGACATGGAAGCAACCTAAGTGCCCATTGATGGATGAATGGATAGAGAAAATGTGGTATAAATATACACTAGAATATTATACAGCCCCCCAAAGAAGGAAAACTTGCCATTTGTGACAACATGAATAAACTTGAGGACATTATGCTAAATGACATAAGTCAGACAGAGGAAGACAAATACCATATGATCTCAGTTATATGTGGAATCTAAAAAAAGAAATAAACAAATAAACAAAAAATGAACTCATAGATACAGAGAACAGATTCGTGGTTGCCAGAGGCTGGTGGTGGTGGGGTAGGTGAAATGGGTGAAGGGGGTCAAAATGTACAAACTTCCAGCTGTAAAATAAATACGTCATGAGGATGTAATGTACGGCATGATGACTATAGTTAATAATACTGTACTATATATTTGAAAGTTGCTAAGAGACTAAATCTTAAAAGTTCTCATGACAAGAAAAAAATATTGAAACTATATATGGTGATGGGTGTTAATTAGACTTACCATGGCAATGATTTTGCAATATATACAAATATTGAATTGTTATGTTATATACCTGAAACTAATATGTCAATTATATCTCAATTAAAAAATATTGCAACATGACAAACTTTGGCCTCTGATGGCAGTAACGTATTAAGGTTAATTTTCTGATTTTGTTGCTTGTATTATTGGCATAAATAAGAATGTCTTTATTTGTGGGAAATATACATCAAAGTTTTCAGGGTAACAGGGAATCAGGTTGGCAACCTATTTTCAAATGGTTAAGGAAAATAGTTACTTCTACTATACTTGTAACTTTTTTCCAACTTTCTAATTCTTTCCAAAAATATTTAATAAAAAGGATACTACTAAAATAGAGTACTACTAAAAAAGACATAAAATACTCATTATACAACATATTCCTTTTAATTAACTAAACATATTTTAATATCTATTTAAATATGTGTTGATTGAACTATTTATAAGAATACTTTTAACAGTGAGAAAATCATCTTGTCTTGTAGGCCAAAGCTCCCCAGAGACCAACATTGTGCTTCTTTCTCTTTACCTCTGTTGGGTATAAAATTCTCAAAATACCAACCTGAATTTTGGCAAGTCTTACAGTGGGGAAAGCACATTATTGCAACTTACGCTTGCTATGGTTGAGAGCAGTTTATTATATTCCTTTTAATTCAGGGGTTCCCAAACATTAGATTGAACCCTACTTTAGATATTGTAATTTTCTTTTCATATTTTTAAGTGTCCTTCTGTGGCTATACTTCACGTTTTGCCCTGTTGGTCTCTACGGCTTAGGTGGGATTCCGAGGCATTGGGTGATAGTGGTGGTGGCAATACCATGCAGTAGTGGCCTTCCTCATAATTCACTGCACATTTAATCAGAGTCTAGGGTTCCCACAACCACTTGGATCCCAAGCCTTGAAAAATGAAAGTTTGTTTCCTGTCAACACAGCAAAAGCTCATTCATCTTTAAGGCTTATCACTAATGTTCACTTCTTCCAAGATTTTCTCAGTTTCCTCACTACCCCCAACCCCCCCCCCCCACCTCAAAGTCATGTTCCATTTCTTCCCGATGCTTCCATTGGCATGGATCCTCCCTTCTTGGAAGACTGCATCATAGATTTCAGTTTCTCTAGTTTAGCACTTGGCTCAACCTACTCTACTTTCAGGGTCTTTGTGATGAGGTAGCATGTTTGAAGGTGAAATGGAGCAGGACCTTAGAGTCCTTGCCCCCCATGTCCTCAGCCTGCCTTTTGACTGTTTAAAAACTTTAGCCAAAGAATAAGTTTAATCAGAGAAGTGACAAAATGCCGAAACAAGGGAAACAGTCCAACAGACTAAATAATAATAGTTTAGTCATTAAGCATAGTCCAGGACCTTTAGTTCCTCTTCCAGGGCTATAGAAATATTCTGAGCCATATCATTTGAGCTGTCTTACGGATACTAAAACCCTCACCAGGTGGAAGAAGTTAATTACGTGATTACAAGATTGTAGCCAAGACATAAACTGCCAGTATTCTGAGAGCTGACCTCAAATAAATAGTAACAAACCGACCCTGGAAATGAAGATTAACTATATTCAAAACAATCAAAATGAGGCTGATCAGACCACCCCATAACCAAGTTCAAGATGACTGTCAGAGCTGACAGTACTGCTTCTGCATGTAGCACCCTCCCTTCACCTATAAAAGCTCTTGCTAACTGATGCCAGCGGGGGAAGTTGGCCTTTACCGCCCCACCCCCAGTAGCAGGCATCTGAACTAAAGCAAACTTCCTTCCCACCAACCTTGTCTCTTTATTGGCTTTAGAACGGCGAGCAGCTGGACCTACTTTAGTTAAGTGTTCGGCGTCTAACGCGAGGCCCTGGTCTCACGGTATCTCGCTACCTGGGGTTTTCCCCAAGTAGAGCAGCCGGCCAAAACAACGCGCTAGGATCCCTGTGAGGAGCCGGTATCCCGTGTCTAAGGGCCTGACAGGGGTTGCTGAAACCATTTGTTTCAGGTATCTTACCTGTTTCTCCCCTGCTCGCCACTGGCTGCCAACGAACACTTTTCCTTGGTGGAATGGAAAGATGCATCTGGACGAGCTGACGAGCTCCAACACCAGGTAAGTCCGTCCGCATGCACGCGGGCAAACTTCTATTCTGAGCACAAAGTGGTATTTGGGCACTTTGCCAATTGGTTCAGACGTGAGTCTGATGCTGAGTCCGTTTGTGAGCACTGAGGGTCGTTTTTGGGTGTTTTGCAAGTTGGTTATGAAATGTGTCCGATGCTGAGGCCTGTTTGCGAGCACTGAGGGCCGTGTGGGCATTTTGCCAGTTGGTTCTGACGTCTGTCTGACTCTGAGGCCCATTTGCCAGCACTGAGGGTCATTTGGGGGTTCTGCCAGTTGGTTTTGCCGTGTGTCTGATGCTGACGCCGTTTGCGAGCACTGAGGGTCGTTTGGGGTTTTGCCAGTTCTGACTTGTGTCTGATGCTGAGGCCCATTTGAGAGCAGAGAGGCGTTTGGGTGTTTGGCTAGTTGGTTATGAAATGTGTGGGACGCTGAGGCCCATTTGCGAGTAATGAGGGTCGTTTGGTTGTTTTGCCATATGGTTATGAAATGTGTCTGACGCCGAGGCCGTGTGTGAGCACTGAGGGGTGTTTGGCCAGATGGTTATGAACTGTGTCTGACCCTGAGGCCTGTTTGCCAGCACTGAGGGTCGTTTGGGGGTTCTGCCAGTTGGTTCTGATGTGTGTCTGATGCTGAGACCCTATTGTGAGCACTGAGGGTCGTTTGGGCGTTTTCCCATTTGTTTCTGACGTGTATGACGCTGAGGCCCGTTTTTGAGCATTTGAGGGTCATTTGACAATCATTTGCTCACTGATTGTCAGTTGCAGGGTTGGGCATTGGCATTCGGAAAGGAGTCCACCCCGCCTCCCCCAGTTGCAGGCATCCAAAATAAAGCAAACTTTCCTTTCCACCAACCTTGTCTCTTAATTGGCTTTCAAGAGGCGAGCAGCTGGACCCACTTTAGGTAAATGTTTGGCGCCAAACCCCAGGCTGTGGTCTCGAGATATCTGACTCCTTGGGGTTTTCCCCCGGTAAAGTTACCGGCCACAGCAACGTGCTATGATGCTTGCAAGGTACCGGTATCCCGTGTCTAAGGGCCTGAGAGGGGTTGTTGAAACCATTTGTTTCAGGTATCCTACCTGTTTCTCCCCTGCTCGCCACTGGCTGCCAACGAACACTTTTCCTTGGTGGAATATAATGATGCATCTGGACGAGCTGACGAGCTCCAACACCAGGTAAGTCCATCCGCATGCACGCGGGCAAACTTCTATTCTGAGCACAAAGTGGTATTGGGGCATTTTGCCAATTGGTTCAGACGTGTGTCGGACGCCGAGGGCTGTTGGCCAGCACTTAAGGTCGTTTGGGAGTTCTGCCATTTGGTTCTGACATGTGTGTGATGCTGAGGACTGTTTGCCAGTAATGAGGGTCGTTTGTGGGTTTTGCCAGTTGGTTTGGACGTGTGTCTTACGCTGAGGCCTGTCTGCCAGCACTGAGGGTCATTTGGCGGTCTGCCAGTTGGTTCTGATGTGTGTCTGACGTTGAGGCCCGTTTGGGAGCATCATTTGGAGAGTTGGCCTTCAGAAAAGAGTCTACATCCCCACCCCCTGTTGCAGGCATGCGAAATAAAGCAAACTTCCCTTCCCACCAACCTTGTCTCTCTATTGGCTTAGAGCGGCTAGTAGCTGGACCTACTTTAGGTAAGTGTTTGTTGCCTAGCGCGAGGCTGTGGTCTAGCTATACCTGGCTCCTGGTGTTTTCCCCAGCTAGAGCTGCTGGCCAGAACAACGCACTAGGATGCCTGCAAGGAGCCGAGAGGGCCTGAGAGGGGTTGAGATGGGTTGTTGAAACCATTTGTTTTGGGTATCCTCCCTCTTTCTCCCCTCTCACCTCTGGCTGCCAATGAACACTTTTCCTTGGTGGAACGGAAAGATGCATGTGGACCATCTGACGACCTCCAACACCAAATAAGTCTGTTTGCTTGCACCCGGGGAACCTCTCTGTTGAGCTTGAAGTGCTATTTCGGCATTGTGCCAGTTGGTTCTAACGTGTATCTGACGCTGAGACCCGTTTGCCAGCCCTGAGTGTCGTTTTGTGTTTTGCCAGTTGGTTCTGACGTGTGTGTGATGCTGAGACCTGTTTGCGAGCCGGCAGGGTCCTTTGACCATCATTTCCTCAGTGACTTTCAGTGGGCGGGTGGAGTCATCCTTTAGACAGAAGTCTACCTCCCACCCCCGGTTGTAGGCATCCAAAGTAAAGCAAACTTTCCTTTCCACCAAGCCTCTTTATTGGCTTTAGAACAGCGAACAGTTGAACCTCCACTTTTGGTAAATAAGGGAGCCTAGAATGGTTGTGGTTTAAGGATATTCTCAGACCCATGGGGTAGGGCAAAGGAAGGCAGAGTTATGTCAGAGAAGGTACTCATCTGCAGCGTTCATTCTTCGGCTTTCCAGGTGCATTGTCCACTGTTGTCAGGATCCCAGCTAGATTTGTCCCTCATAGGTAGCTTGTGGTAACCAGATTGTCACATAGAGCAGAATGCCAATTCATTATTTCTCAGTGTAAACTAATAGAAAGTCATCTAGATCAGAATGTTTCCAACAACCTTAAGGGCACAGTTCTCCCTCTATTAAGGTTCCAAAGACTAAATCAGCTGCTTGTTGGCAATGAATTAAAAACCTTGGTAACTAATGGCACCAGGTAATGATAATTGAATGTATCCACCTCCACTGTGGGGCTGGCCCTGGCTCAGGATCACTTTCGTCCCCTTGTTGGAAGAGTTTCTTTCCTTTAGGTCAGTACGTGATGGATATTATGGAATTCTACCTCACTGATCTAATTTTCTCATGGCCTTTTACTAAATATATCCCTTCTGTTCATTTCTTCTTTCTTTAGTTACTTTTCCTTATTTTAAATGAATGTTAAAACATTATATTCAGCTAGAATTAAGTCCTTTTCCTGCATTCAGCCTAGAAACTTTGTCTGGAAGTGACTTCTACTTGTAGGTGATCTCTCTAAAGAGTGGATTTTAAGCATTTCTTTTTTAGTTCTGAGAGTACCTTACCCTTAACCCTTTGCAAAAATTACATACAGTCAGCCCTCCATATCCATGGGCTCCATATCCACAGATTCAACCAACTTCGGATAGAAAATAATCGAAAAGAAATTCCAGAAAATTTCAAAAAGCAAAAATTGAATTTGCTGTGCTCCAGTATCACTTTACATAGCATTTACATTGATTAGGTATTATAAGTAATCTGTAGATGATTTAAAGTGTACGTATGGGGGGATTTGTGTTTATGTTCAAACACTATACCATTTTATATAAGGGACTTGAATGTCTGTGGATTTTGGTTATCCAAAAGGGATCCTGGAACCAATTCCCCATGGATACTGAGGGATGCTTTTTAAATATTTTCATTAGACTTTGCATTTTAAATACTATCTTTGCCTTGCTGCATACACTTAGCAAAATGACTTACATATGGTAGGTGCTCAAAATTTAATTAAAAATGTTTTTGTTAGATCTCTTAGTGAAAATAATGGACTGCTAAATGAAAACAAATTAGAAATAATAATAATCCAGAATACTGTCCTTTCCGAAAAAATAATTCTTAAGTTTCTAGGTTCCCGTCTGGTTATTTTCTATTTGAATAGCTGTTTTACAAAATTAATAAGGATATGTACAATTTTATACTCTTATTTCTGCTGTTTCCCATTCAATTATGTCTAAAGTATTTCCGAAGTGTCATAAATTTTTATAATTATCATTTTAATGGTTGTGTAACATTCCATGGAGTGGAAATGTCATAATTTGCATAACTATTCTTCATTTTAAACAGTAAAATTGTTACCAGCTTTTATTGTTGTAAAGAATACTGCAAGAAATATCTTCATATCCATAGATATTTATTTTTAGGTTATTACTTTGGGATATATATATGCAAAAGTATAAGTTTCTGTGCAATTGAATTATGAAAGAATTAAGATAGTTGCTGTAAATGAGCTGAGAATTGGTTTCTGTGTGTGAGGCCCTGTCAGGTCTTCTGCAGAAAGACAAAGAAGCTTGTAGATCCTTGAGGGATCCTCCCTTAATTTAACAGCTTAGTGTTAAATCTGGTGAGGCCTCTGACCTGGCTGGTTCCCAGCTCTACAAAGATGACACTTGACCACCAAGCTTTAGTCTTGCTTGCATGAAGAAACACAAAGATAAGAAATCTATATAGACTTTCACTTGTATCTTTAAATTCTGACTAATTTTTTCACCATGTATGTGCTGGTTTGAATATAAATCAGGGTGAATACAGCTTGAGGGAGGGAGGCTAAGACATCTTCCTTACTGGTCTTGAATGTGGAGCAGGCTGCATGCCTGGCCCAGCTCATGGTGCCATTTTATAATGACATTAGAATGATGACATTTTATCAGTGTTTGGAGACTGAATGCTTTATTCAATCTCAACTACTCTTCCCACAAGAGGGGAGAAGAGATCTGCCAAGAAAGCAGTATGCAGCAGATTTGTCTCGAAACCCCAAATCAGAGCTCTGGTAATCCTGGTGGGGCTTCCCTGACCTAAACTTCATAAGAAATCTTGGAGTTACTACTCCATTCTGAGCAGACACAAAGTTGTATTTATTATTACTTAAGCTGGATGAGATTAAAAAATAGAGCAAGCATCTGCCAGTGTGTCAGGCTTTTTTGTTTATTATCTTTCTTTCCATTTGAAAAATAGAGGCATTATACCACTCTTTGGAATTCAGATAGTATCTATATATCTATATCATCTATGTCAATATCTACATCTACATGTATATCTATTTATATATTCAAAATATAATGAAGCATAATGGACTTTCTATTTTAATATCATCCTCTTTCTTTAATAAATTGTAGACCTTCTTCCATTACAATCAATAAAGTTGTTTTTCTTTTAAGAATTTGAAAATATTCTACAGAGAACCATGCTGATATTTTTATTTTATTTCCCCAGGGTAATCCCTCAAAAAACTTTTTCAGCAAGTGGAGTGAGTGCTATATTTTCTGAATCCAGATGTGTCTGAATATGCCTTTATTTTTGCCCATGGATATGGATAAATCTCTCTGGGTACAACACGTAGTCACAGTCCTTTTTATCCAGCACTCCGTAACATTGCTCCATTGTTTTCTAGCATTAATTTTATAGATGAGATCATAAAGACTGGCTAATTTTCTTTACTTTGTAGACAACCTATTTTGTTTTTCTTTATGCAAGCTTGTGGGATTTCTTCTGTTGTTGCAGTTCAGAATTTTCCCTAGGATATGTCTAAGTGTACACTTTCTACTCTTCATGATCTGTACTCAGAGGGAGCCCTTTCTGCCTAAAGATCCAAATTCAGGCCCATTTCCTTTTATTATTTTATTTACTATTGCTTCCCCTTTACATACCAGGTTTCTACTTTGCCTTCTCACTTGGGAAATACTTTTTTAGGAACATGGGAGGAATTGTCAGGGCTACTGTTAGTATTGTTATGGAAAGAATTTCTGTGCTGTGTTCATAGTCTTTCTAAACTTGGATGTGTCCTGTCCTCTGAGTTCCAGAGCTTTCAAACCCATAGAGAGTTGAAGACAACTTAAAAAATATCTCTATAATGAATACCAGGAATTTCTTAGAAGAATTTTTAATTCACTCTACTATTATTTGACTAGATACGAGCTAAAAGGAACTAGGCACTAATTGTAACTGATAAATTTTCCCTCCCTTAGGAATCTTCATGAGAGTGGCATTTTATGTGTAACAAGTTTAATAAATAAATATGCCTTGTGAAAAGTATTTATATTCTTATCACCCTCTAGTGATCAGATCATGTCAATCTTCTATGTTAATAGCAATAATATGTATGTCTATTTCAGATAAGCCTATTTAATATCTTAGAAAATTATCTTCCTTGGACTACTTATTTTTTTGCCTTTGCTATTGAAAAGAACACATTTCTAAATAACCTACATGGTACTAATACACAGATTGTTTCTACACACCTTAGATCAGTAATTCTCAACCCTGTTTGTTCATTAGACTCACTGGAACACTTTAAAAATGACCATTGCCTGTGCCATATCCCAGAACAATTAAACCCCTGGAGCTGGGGGCTGGGCTTTATTATTTTTCACAAGTGCTTCAGATTATTTCAATAGGTATCTTAGTTAAGCATCACTGCTTTAGTAAAACATGAAACACATTGATTCTCCATTTGTCTAATTATTTGGTCTTATGCATGGGATGTTATGGTGACCACATGCTGTAGACTGCACATGGGGGAAAGATCAGCAATGCTCTGGGCTCTGGACCAAACCACTTCCAAAGGTTTGCAGCAGCCATGCAGAGCAATGGAAAGCCATGCAGTTCCATGCAGATCAATGGCCATGCACACGTGTCAGATGTACCTGAGTACTTTGATGCAAACCTGTCACTCAGGAAAAATAGCACATGGGAAATTGAATATTATATTTAGTGTTTATTCACATGTAAAGAAGACTTCATTCTAGGGAACACCTATGAAACATAATATGGGGTGTTACTTCCAAAAGATCCATTGTAATTATAAACTCTCCTTTAAAATCTTACATCAGTTTGCTCATTCTGAGAATTTCTGCACTGAAAAAAATTCCAGTTTAAACTGAGAATAGTATATAGTATGGTTTTCTTTGAAAAATTCTTTGTCATATCATTAGGAATATATACATGTATTTTCCTAGACATACCAGCTATATAATTCCTAAATTCCTAGACACACCTAGGTATACATATATACCAGGCATGTAATTCCTAGACACATTAGTCTAGTTGAATATTTTGTCTTTGAAAATTTTTACTAAAACAGCACTGTGATGCTTGAGACATACGTATATATATAATATGCTTATTATATTATATGTAGCTGGAATTTGTTCACTAATACCATTGCTGCTGCTACTACTACTATTTTACTACTACTACTACTATTACTGCTAGTATTATTAATAGCAAACAATTATATAGCATGTATTATTTGCCAGGCATTATTCTAAGCACTTTCACACACATTAATTCTGTTAATGTTACTCCAGTGATCCTCTGTGAATGGTGTTACTGTTATCCTCATTTCACAGATAAGGAAACAGAGGCATAGAGAGCTTTAATGATTTTGCAAGATTCAGTGCAGGAGTTAGGATTCAAATCTGTGCTCTCCCCTACTGTATGCTATGCTACATGTAAGTTATCATTAAGTATCTAACTGTACTCTAATTGGAAACATGAAACAAGATCTAAAGAGCTTGGAAAACAGAGCAGAAAAATGTGCCGGAATAAAGAATCTCAAGCAAAATAAATGAAAGAACTGCTGCCCTGGGATGTATGGGTTTGAGTTTTAAAGAACTAAATCAGATTGCAACTGAATTCAGTCTTAGAATCTAGGAAGCAGGACATTGAAACACTTCATTTATTGGACTGCAGAATGTAATAAAACAACTGGCTATTCAAGTGAACCAATTTTTAATTGCAAAGCAATATCTTTGGGCTTGTTAATTGGAATTATTATATTAGCTTTTAAATTATGTATAATAGTATTTTTTTTACTAGCATGGAATAAATTCAGCGTGTGAACAAGAATTTCTTTCTTGCCAAAATAGTCCTTGTTTCTGTCATAGATTTCCCCATATCTTTAATCTAGAAGCATCAAAGTGCCTGCCATCTCTATTATTAAGTTGATCTTGCTTTAAGTAGAATAATTTTCTCTACAACTTTTCTCTGTGTACATTTAAGTTATGACATATAACAATCATAAAAAGGATATATGATGAATTAATTGATTAATTAAGAAAAATGATAAACACCTGTGAACCCTCTACCAATTTTTTTTTTTTTTTTAAATTAGTTTCTGCTTTATAACAAAGTGAATCAGTCATACATATACATCTGTTCCCACATCCCTTCCCTCATGCATCTCCCTCCCTCCCACCCTCCCCATCCCACCCCTCCAGGCGGTCACAAAGCACTGAGCTGATCTCCCTGTGCTCTGCGGCTGCTTCCCACTATCTATCTACCTTACGTTTGGTAGTGTATACACGTCCATGCCTCTCTTTCGCCTTGTCACAGTCCACCCTTCCCCCTCCCCATATCCTCAAGTCCATTCTCAAGTAGGTCTGCGTCTTCATTCCCGTTTTGCCCCTAGGTTCTTCATGACATTTTTTTTTTTAAATTCCGTATATATGTGTTAGCATACGGTATTTGTCTTTCTCTTTCTGACTAGCTTCACTCTGTATGACAGACTCTAGGTCTATCCACCTCATTACAAATAGCTCAGTTTCGTTTCTTTTTATGGCTGAGTAATATTCCATTGTATATATGTGCCACATCTTCTTTATCCATTCATCCGATGATGGACACTTAGGTTGTTTCCAGCTCCGGGCTATTGTGAATAGAGCTGCAATGAACATTTTGGTACATGTCTCTTTTGGAATTATGGTTTTCTCAGGGTATATGCCCAGTAGTGGGATTGCTGGGTCATATGGTAGTTCTATTTGTAGTTTTTTAAGGAACCTCCATACCGTTCTCCATAGTGGCTGTACCAATTCACATTCCCACCAGCAGTGCAAGAGTGTTCCCTTTTCTCCACACCCTCTCCAGCATTTATTGTTTCTAGATTTCTTGATGATGGCCATTCTGACTGGTGTGAGATGATATCTCATTGTAGTTTTGATTTGCATTTCTCTAATGATTAATGATGTTGAGCATTCTTTCATGTGTTTGTTGGCAGTCTGTATATCTTCTTTGGAGAAATGCCTATTTAAGTCTTCTGCCCATTTTTGGATTGGGTTGTCTGTTTTTTTGCTATTGAGCTGCATGAGCTGTTTATAAATTTTGGAGATTAATCCTTTGTCAGTTGCTTCATTTGCAAATATTTTCTCCCATTCTGAGGGTTGTCTTTTGGTCTTGTTTATGGTTTCCTTTGCTGTGCAAAAGCTTTGAAGTTTCATTAGGTCCCATTTGTTTATCTTTGTTTTTATTTCCATTTCTCTAGGAGGTGGGTCCAAAAGGATCTTGCTGTGATTTATGTCATAGAGTGTTCTACCTATGTTTTCCTCTAAGAGTTTGATAGTTTCTGGCCTTACATTTAAGTCTTTAATCCATTTTGAGCTTATTTTTGTGTATGGTGCTAGGGAATGATCTAATCTCAAACTTTTACATGTCCCTGTCCAGTTTTCCCAGCACCACTTATTGAAGAGGCTGTCCTTTCTCCACTGTACATTCCTGCCTCCTTTATCAAAGATAAGTTGGCCATATGTGCGTGGGTTTATCTCTGGGCTTTCTATCCTGATCCACTGATCTATCTTTCTGTTTTTATGCCAGTACCAGACTGTCTTAATTACTGTAGCTTTGTAGTATAGTCTGAAGTCAGGGAGCCTGATTCCTCCAGCTCCGTTTTTCGTTCTCAAGATTGCTTTAGCTATTCGGGGCCTTTTGTTTTTCCAAACAAATTTTGAAATTTTTTGTTCTAGTTCTGTGAAAAATGCCATTGGTAGTTTGATAGGGATTGCATTGAATCTGTAGATTGCTTTCGGTAGTAGAGTCATTTTCACAATATTGATTCTTCCAATCCAGGAGCATGGTATATCTCTCCATCTATTTGTATCATCTTTAATTTCTTTCATCAGTGTCTTATAGTTTTCTGCATACAGGTCTTTTGTCTCCTTAGGTAGGTTTATTCCTAGATATTTTATTCTTTTTGTTGCGATGGTAAATGGGAGTGTTTTCTTGATTTCATTTTCAGATTTTTCATCATTAGTGTACAGGAATGCCAGAGATTTCTGTACATTAATTTTATATCCTGCTACTTTACCAAATTCATTGATTAGCTCTAGTAGTTTTTCGGTAGCATCTTTAGGATTCTCTATGTATAGTATCATGTCATCTGCAAACAGTGACAGCTTTACTTCTTCTTTTCCAATTTGGATTCCTTTTATTTCCTTTTCTTCTCTGATTGCTGTGGCTAAAACTTCCAAAACTATGTTGAATAAGAGTGGTGAGAGTGGGCAGCCTTGTCTTGTTCCTGATCTTAGTGGAAATGGTTTCAGTTTTTCACCACTGAGGACAATGTTGGCTGTGGGTTTGTCATATATGGCCTTTATTATGTTGAGGAAAGATCCCTCTATACCTACTTTCTGCAGGGTTTTTATCATAAATGGGTGTTGAATTTTGTCGAAAGCTTTCTCTGCATCTATTGAGATGATCATATGGTTTTTCTCCTTCAACTTGTTAATATGGTGTATTACATTGATTGATTTGCGTATATTGAAGAATCCTTGCATTCCTGGGATAAACCCCACTTGATCATGGTGTATGATCCTTTTAATGTGCTGTTGGATTCTGTTTGCTAGTATTTTGTTGAGGATTTTTGCATCTATGTTCATCAGTGATATTGGCCTGTAGTTTTCTTTCTTTGTGACATCCTTGCCTGGTTTTGGTATCAAGGTGATGTCGGCCTCGTAGAATGAGTTTGGGAGTGTTCCTCCCTCTGCTATATTTTGGAAGAGTTTGAGAAGGATAGGTGTTAGCTCTTCTCTAAATGTTTGATAGAATTCACCTGTGAAGCCATCTGGTCCTGGGCTTTTGTTTGATGGAAGATTTTTAATCACAGTTTCAATTTCAGTGCTTGTGATTGGTCTATTCATATTTTCTATTTCTTCCTGAGTCAGTCTTGGCAGGTTGTGCATTTCTAAGAATGTGTCCATTTCTTCCAGGTTGTCCATTTTATTGGAATAGAGTTGCTTATAGTAATCTCTCATAATCTTTTGTATTTCTGCAGTGTCAGTTGTTACTTCTCCTTTTTCATTTCTAATTCTATTGATTTGAGTCTTCTCCCTTTTTTTCTTGATGAGTCTGGCTAATGGTTTGTCAATTTTGTTTATCTTCTCAAAGAACCAGCTTTTAGTTTGGTTGATCTTTGCTATCGTTTCCTTCATTTCTTTTTCATTTATTTCTGATCTGATCTTTATGATTTCTTTCCTTCTGCTAGCTTTGGGGTATTTTTGTTCTTCTTTCTCTAATTGCTTTAGGTGCAGGGTCAGGTTGTTTACTCGAAATGCTTCCTGTTTCTTAAGGTGGGATTGTATTGCTATAAACTTCCCCCTTAGAACTGCTTTTGCTGCGTCCCATAGGTTTTGGGTCGTCGTGTCTCCATTGTCATTTGTTTCTAGGTATTTTTTAATTTCCTCTTTGATTTCTTCAGTGATCACTTCGTTATTGAGTAGTGTATTGTTTAGCCTCCATGTGTTTGTATTTTTTACACATCTTTTCCTGTAATTGATGTCTAGTCTCATAGCATTGTGGTCGGAGAAGATACTTGATACAATTTCAATTTTCTTAAAATTACCGAGGCTTGATTTGTGACCCAAGATATGATCTATCCTGGAGAATGTTCCATGAGCACTTGAGAAAAATGTGTATTCTGTTGTTTTTGGATGGAATGTCCTATAAATATCAACTAAGTCCATCTCGTTTAATGTATCATTTAAAGCTTGTGTTTCCTTATTTATTTTCATTTTGGATGATCTGTCCATTGGTGAAAGTGGGGTGTTAAAGTCCCCTACTATGATTGTGTTACTGTCGATTTCCCCTTTTATGGCTGTTAGTATTTGCCTTATGTATTGAGGTGCTCCTATGTTGGGTGCATAAATATTTACAATTGTTATATCTTCTTCTTGAATCGATCCCTTTATCGTTATGTAGTGTCCTTCCTTGTCTCTTCTAATAGTCTTTATTTTAAAGTCTATTTTGTCTGATATAAGAATTGCTACTCCAGCTTTCTTTTGATTTCCATTTGCATGGAATATCTTTTTCCATCCCTTTACTTTCAATCTGTATGTGTCTCTAGGTCTGAAGTGGGTCTCTTGTAGACAGCATATATATGGGTCTTGTTTTTGTATCCATTCAGCCACTCTGTGTCTTTTGGTGGGAGCATTTAGTCCATTTACATTTAAGGTAATTATTGATATGTATGTTCCTATTCCCATTTCCTTAATTGCTTTGGGTTCGTTATTGTAGGTATATTCCTTCTGTTGTGTTTCTTGCCTAGAGAAGTTCCTTTAGCATTTGTTGTAAAGCTGGTTTGGTGGTGCTGAACTCTCTCAGCTTTTGCTTGTCTGTAAAGGTTTTAATTTCTCCATCAAATCTGAATGAGATCCTTGCTGGGTAGAGTAATCTAGGTTGCAGGTTTCTCTCCTTCATCACTTTAATTATGTCCTGCCACTCCCTTCTGGCTTGTAGGGTTTCTGCTGAGAGATCAGCTGTTAACCTGATGGGGATTCCCTTGTGTGTTATTTGTTGTTTTTGCCTTGCTGCTTTTAATATGATTTCTTTGTGTTTAATTTTTGACAGTTTGATTAATATGTGTCTTGGCGTATTTCTCCTTGGATTTATTCTGTATGGGACTCTCTGTGCCTCCTGGACTTGATTAACTATTTCCTTTCCCATATTGGGGAAGTTTTCAACTATAATCTCTTCAAATATTTTCTCAGTCCCTTTCTTTTTCTCTTCTTCTTCTGGAACCCCTATAATTCGAATGTTGGTGCGTTTAATGTTGTCCCAGAGATCTCTGAGACTCTCCTCTGTTCTTTTCATTCTTTTTTCTTTATTTTGCTCTGCATCAGTTATTTCCACTATTTTATCTTCCACCTCACTTATCCGTTCTTCTGCCTCAGTTATTCTGCTATTGATCCGATCCCATCTAGAGTATTTTTCATTTCATGTATTGTGTTTTTAATCGATGCTTGATTCATCTTTAGTTCTTCTAGGTCCTTGTTAACTGTTTCTTGCATGTTGTCTATTCTATTTCCAAGATTATGGATCATGGAAATAGAATCTTGGATCAGCTTTACTATCATTATTCTGAATTCTTTTTCAGGTAGACTGCCTATTACCTCTTCATTTGTTAGGTCTGGTAGGTGTTTATCTTGCTCCTTCACCTGCTGTGTGTTTTTCTGCCTTCTCATTTTGCTTATGTTACTGTGTTTGGGGTCTCCTTTTTGCCGGCTGCAGATTCGTAGTTCCCGTTGTTTTTGGTGTCTGACCCCAGTGGCTAAGGTTGTTTCAGTAGGTTGTGTAGGCTTCCTGGTGGGGGGGACTAATTCCTGTGCTCTGGTGGTTGAGGCTCGATCTTGTCTTTCTGGTGGACAGGTCCACGTCTGGTGGTGTGTTTTGGGGTGCCTATGGCCTTATTATGTTTTTAGGTAGCCTCTCTGCTAATGGGTGGGGTTGTGTTCCTGCCTTGCTAGTTGCTTGGCATAGGGTGACCCGCACTGTAGCTTGCTGGTCGTTGACTGAAGCTGGGTGCTGGTGTTGGGATGGAGATCTCTGGGAGATTTTCGCTGCTTGATATTATGTGGAGCTGGGAGGTCTCTTGTGGACCCGTGTCCTGAAGTTGGCTCTCCCACTTCAGAGGCACAGCACTGGCTCCTGGCTGCAGCACCAAGAGCCTTTCATCCACCTGGCTCAGAGTAACAGGGAGAAAAAGTAGAAAGAAAGAATTAGTAGAAGAAAGAAAGAGAGAGGGAAAGAAAGGAAGAAGGGAAGAAAGGAAGGAAGGAAGGAAGGAAGAAAGAAAGGAGGGAGGGAGGGAGGAAGGATGGAAAGAAAGAAGGAAAGAAAGGAGGGAGGGAGGGAGGAAGGAAAGGAAGAAAGACAGGAGGGAGGGAGGAAGGAAAGAAAAAGAAAGTGGAAAGAAGAAGGGTGGGAGGGAGGAAAGAAAAAGAAAGAAGGAAAGGAGGAGCGGAGGGAGGAAGGGAGGAAGGGAGAGTAGGAAAAAAAGAAAGAGCAGGTAAAGTAAAATAGAATAAAGTATGAAATATAGTAGCGTTATTAAAATTAGAAAGTAATTATTGAAAAAAAAAAAAAAAACCGGACCGATAGAACCCTGAGACATATGGTGGAAGCAAAGCTATACAGAGAGAATCTTACACAGAAGATTACACATACACATTCACAAAAAGAGAGCAGGGGGAAAAATCAAAAATCTTGCTCTCCAAGTCCACCTGCTCAATTTGGGATAATTCGTTGTAAAAAGAGGAAAAGGGCGAGAAGTCTGAAATCTTGCTCTCTAAGTCCACCTCCTTAATTTGGAATAATTCGTTGTAAAAAGAGGAAAAGGGGGGAAAGTCTTAAATCTTGTCCTCAAAGTCCACTTCCTCAATTTGGGATGATTCGCTGTCCATTCATGCACTCCACAGACGCAGGGCACATCAAATGGACCGTGGAGCTTTAATCCGCTGCCTCCGAGGCTGCACAGAGAGATTTCCCTGCCTCTGCTCTCACAGCTCCCGGGTCTCAGCCTTGGACCTGGCCCCGCCTCTGCGCGTAGGTCGCCGGAGGGCGTCCGTTCTTCGCTCAGACAGGACGGGTTTAAAGGAGCCGCTGATTCGGGGGCTCTGGCTCACTCAGGCAGAGGGGAGGGAGGGGCGCGCAGTGTGGGGCGGGCCTGCGGCGGCAGAGGCCGGCGTGACGTTGCAGCAGCCCGTGGCGCTCCGTGCGCTTTCCCGGGAAAGCCGTCCCCGGGTCTCGGGGACCCCGGCAGTGGCGGGGAGCACAGGCCCCCCGGAAGGCGGGGCGGACAGTGACCCGCGCTCGCACACAGGCCCCGCGGCGGCGGCAGCAGCGGCGGCGGCGGGCGGCGGCGGGCGGCGGCGGCCCACGCCCGTCTCCGAGGTCCGTGCCTTACCCGCGGCTCGTGCCTGTCTCCGGCGCTTCCCCAAGCAGCCCTCTTAATGCCCTCTCCTCGCGCACCAGGAAACAAAAGGGAAAAAAGTCTCTTGCCTCTTCAGCAGCTCCAGACCCTTTCCCCGGACTCCCTCCGGGCTAGCCGTGGTGCACTAACCCCTTCAGGCTCTCTTCCTGCCGCCAGCCCCAGTCCTCTCCCTGCGCTCCGACTGAAAGCCGATACCCGAGCCTCAGCTCCCAGCCCCGCCCGCCACGGCGGCCGAGCAGACAAGCCTCTCGGGCTGGTGTGTGCCTGAGGGCACCGGTCCTCTGTGCCAGAATCTCTCCGCTTTGCCCTCCGCACCCCTGTTGCTGTGCTCTCCTCCGCTACTCCGAAGCTTTCCCCCTCCGCCACCTACAGTCTCCGCCCGCGAAGGGGCTTGTAGTGTGTAGAAACCTTCCCCACTTCACGGCTCCCTCCCACTGGTGCAGGTCCCGTCCCTATCCTATTGTCTCTGTTTATTCTTTTTTTCTTTTGCCCTACCCAGGTATGTGGGGAGCTTCTTGCCTTTTGGGGGGTCTGAGGTCTTCTGTCAGCGTTCAGTAGGTGTTCTGTAGGAGTTGTTCCACGTGTAGATGAATTTCTGATGTATCTGTGGGGAGGAAGGTGATCTCCGCGTCTTACTCTTCCGCCATCTTCCTCCGGGGTTCCCCTCTACCAATTTTAAGGGAAAGAATATCGCCAATACAATTGTAACCCCTTCTGTGCTGTTCCTTACCCTCCTGCTTCCCTCCTCTGCTCAAGGGTAAACACTATTCTGAATTTTATAAATAACATGTTCTTGATTTTACAAATTCATATATATAAAACTATATAGTCGTTATATATCATGTATTATATATATTATAAACATTGTTAATTTTTGTTGAGTATGGAATCCAGATAAATGGTATCATGATATCATACATCATACATAATATCATGATAGAAGGCAATTCTTCTGCATTTTGCCTTTCCAATATATGCCTTTCCATATATTGGAAATACATGCCTTTCCAATGTACCATGTATTTTTTTAGATGTTTCCATGTTCATGTCTATAACACTAGTTTATTAATTTCACTCTTCTATGGTGTTCTATTGTGTGAAAAAAAAAATATATAAAGAATTTACTCATTTTCCTTTTCATGATGAATAAGTTTGTTTCTAGTTTTTCTCTTTCACAGATGATCCTGTTATGATGTCTCTTGTACATATTTTTCGGTGTTCACATGAAAAAATTTCTAAGGGTGGAATTGATGGGCAATAGCATAAGCACATTGTGAAACTTTACACAATAACTCCCATTTGCTTAACAGAGTCATTGAAACAAGGAACATTCCTACAGTGACTAAGAATTCCCTTAATTCCACATCCTTACCACTACGCGGCATTGTCAGAGTTTTAATCTTTGCCAGTCTACTAAAAAAAATTAAAGTTTACCTCACTTTGATTTTAATTTGCTTCCTCAGATATTAAAAGTGTGTTTATTGATCATTTGTGTTCCATTTTTTGTGAAACATCTTTTCTTGTCTCTTGCCTCTTTTTCTTATGTCTTTTTTCTTACTGTGTAGGAGTTGTTTATATATTCTAGAAATATAATATTTGTCTATTATAATGGTTTTAAATATTTTGTTTTGCCTTATTTTTCACGTCTTTATGCTGTTATTTGAAGAAAAGAAATTTAAAATTTTGTTGTAGTCAAATTTATCAATCTTTGTAGTTTGATTTTATGCCACAATATTTTACACCATAATATTGTTAATATTTGTAATTATAAAAAGTAATGCATGTTCATACTGAAAATGTGGAAAGTGAACAAAAGCACAAAGAAAGGAAAAAAGAGATGAGGAAGAAAAGAATATGGAGTAAACATTGAAATTTTAGTTTTAATAAGTATGGAACTTAGTATGTTTTCACACATTAGTTGAGGTTTTAAGTCTTAAATTTCTCACGAAGGTCTTCGGAACACTTCTTTTTTTCTTTACATCTTATTTTTTAAATTTAATTTAATTTATTTTTTTATACAGCAGATCTTTATGAGTCATCAGTTTTATACATACCAGTGTATACATGTCAATCACAATCGCCCAATTCGTCACACCACCACCACCCCCCTCCCACCACTTTCCCCACCTTGGTGTCCATACGTTTGTTCTCTACATCTGTGTCTCTATTTCTGCCCTCAAACTGGTTCATCTGTACCATTTTCCTAGGTTCCACATATATGCATTAATATACGATATTTTTTTTTCTCTTTCTGACTTACTTCACTCTGTATGACAGTCTCAGATCCATCCACATCTCTACAAATGACCAATTTCTTTCCTTTTTATGGCTGAGTAATATTCCATTGTATATACCACATCTTCTTTATCCATTCATCTGTCGATGGGCATTTAGGTTGTTTCCATGACCTGGCTATTGTAAATAGTGCTGCAGTGAACATTGGGGTGCTTGTGTCTTTTTGAATTATGGTTTTCTCTGGGTATATGCCCAGTAGTGCGATTGCTGGATCATATGGTAATTCTATTTTTAGTTTTTTAAGGAACCTCCTTACTGTTCTCCATAGTGGCTGTATCAATTTACATTCCCACCAACAGTGCAAGAGGGTTCCCTTTTCTCCACACCCTCTCCAGCATTTGTTGTTTGTACATTTTCTGATGATGCCCATTCTAACTGGTGTGAGGTGATACCTCACTGTAGTTTTGATTTGCATTTCTGTAATAATTAGTGATATTGAGCAGCTTTTCATGTGCTTCTTGGCCATCTGTATGTCTTCTTTGGACAAATGTCTATTTAGGTCTTCTGCCCATTATTGGACTGGGTTTTTTTTTTAACATCTTTATTGGAGTCTAATTGCTTTACAATGGTGTGTTAGTTTCTGCTTTATAACAAAGTGAATCAGTTACACATATACATATGTTCCCATATCTCTTCCCTCTTGCGTCTCCCTCCCACCCTCCCTATTCCACCCCACTAGGTGGTCACAAAGCACCGAGCTGATCTCCCTGTGCTATGTGGCTGCTTCCCACTAGCTATCTATTTTACGTTTGGTAGTGTATATATGTCCATGCCACTCTCTCACTTTGTCACAGCTTACCCTTCCCCCTCCCCATATCCTCAAGTCCATTCTCTAGTAGGTCTGTGTCTTTATTCCCATCTTACCCCTATGTTCTTCATGACATTTTTTTCTTAGATTCCATCTATATGTGTTAGCATACGGTATTTGTTTTTCTCTTTCTGACTTACTTCACTCTGTATGACAGACTCTAGGTCCATACACATCACTACAAATAATTTCGTTTCTTTTAATGGCTGAGTAATACTCCATCGTATATATGTGCAACATCTTTATTCATTCATCTGATGATGGACACTTAGGTTGTTTCCATCTCCTGGCTATTGTAAATAGAGCTGCAGTGAACATTTTGGTACATGACTCTTTGAATTATGGTTTTCTCAGGGTATATGCCCAGTAGTGGGATTGCTGGGTCATATGGTAGTTCTATTTGTAGTTTTTTAAGGAACCTCCATACTGTTCTCCATAGTGGCTGTATCAATTTACATTCCCACCAACAGTGCAAGAGGGTTCCCTTTTCTCCACACCCTCTCCAGCATTTGTTGTTTGTAGATTTTCTGATGATGCCCAGTCTAACTGGTGTGTGGTGATACCTCATTGTAGTTTTGATTTGCATTTCTCTAATAATTAGTGATATTGAGCAGGTTTCCATGTGCTTCTTGGCCATCTGTATGTCTTCTTTGGACAAATGTCTATTTACGTCTGCTGCCCATTATTGGACTGGGTTGTTTGTTTTTTTTTAGTATTGAGCTGCATGAACTGTTTATATATTTTGGAGATTAATCCTTGGTCCGTTGCTTTGCTTGCAAATACTTTCTCCCATTCTGAGGATTGTCTTTTCATCTTGTTTATGATTTCCTTTGCTGTGCAAAAGCTTTGAAGTTTCATTAGGTCCCATTTGTTTATTTTTGTTTTTATTTCCATTACTCTAGGATGTGGATCAAAAAAGATCTTGCTGTGGTTTATGTCAAAGAGTGTTCTTCCTATGTTTTCCTCTAAGAGTTTTGTAGTGTCTTGTCTTACATTTAGGTCTTTAATCCATTTTGAGTTTATTTTTGTGTATGGTGTTAGGGAGTGTTCTAATTTCATTCCTTTACATGTAGCTGTCCAGTTTTCCCAGCACCACTTATTGAAGAGACTGTCTTTTCTCCATGGTATATCCTTGCCTCCTTTGTCATAGATTACTTGACCATAGGTGCGTGGGCTTATCTCTGTGCTTTCTATCTTGTTCCATTGATCTATGTTTCTGTTTTTGTGCCAGTACCATGTTGTCTTGATTACTGTAGCTTTGTAGTATAGTCTGAAGTCAGGGAGTCTGATTCCTCCAGCTCCGTTTTTTTCCCTCAAGACTGCTTTGGCTATTCGGGGTGTTTTGTGTCTCCATACAAATATTAAAAGCATGTCTGTTGGAGAACCTAGCCTGTTTCTCATCATTTCATTTAGAAAGAGGTTCTCCCTGAGCAAACATGATATTACAGGATTAGAGCTCAGAATCTGACCCTGTGAGCCCTGGCAATCCCCAAGAGAGTTATTAATACAAACCCGCCCTAGTTTTCTTGTAGATCTGATATTTTATGTAATAGTTACTTAAGAGAATTTTACTCCCTGTTTAAAATGGGAGGTAAAACTTTGTTCTACTAGTGGTAGATAGATTATTGCAGAAGTGAAGTCTGGATCAAATGTCTCTTGTGTGGGAAGGAGCAGCAGCCAGTTTCCTGCAGGAGAACCGGGTCTTTCTGTGTCAGCGCAGTAGGTGATACATCTAGATTTAAATCTCTCTTCTGCCACTTTGTGAGCTTGGGAAAGTTGCTTTAATCTTTGAAGCTTAAACAATATGTATTGTTGTATGCCACCTGGCATTGTAATAAATTATTTATAGCTATTGGATGCTGCAGATTAAAACAAAATCATATCATAAATCACTGAGTTAAGGTATTTGGAATGCCAGAGGGACAGTTTCCAAGAGAACTGACAGGGTAGAAGTTCTTTGATGGATTCAGACTTTATTAGACCAGCGATCTGTACTATCCATTCCCCCCAGAAATAGGCACCCTTTTCCATAGTGATAGGCAGTACTGTGGAGCAGACATCCTCTCTACTGGCAGGAAACTCTTAGGAAAGGAAAGAGGTGCTGAGGCTAGTTTACTTTATTCATTTCTGTTACCAATTAAGATAGAGGGGTCATGAGAGGTCAGGAGTGTCACCATAATTGTGCTCCCTTGGTGAGAGAAGCTTTCCATTCCAACACTCCTCAACTTTGTATTCTCAGTCTATTGGACTTAATCACCCAATGATATGATTAAGTAGAGTATAGTCATGAGCCAACTCCATTCCCAGGGGTGAGCAATACTCAGTCCCAGCACAGTTCTCTTCTCTTCCAACTTTAAGAGATGACTCCCTCAATACCCACCACTGCTCCCTTGGGTCATTCCTCCTGGGACCACTAATGGGCATTATACTCTGTTTGCAGAGATTCTAGTTTCTCTGCAGGGGCTCCCAGAACTCTCTGCAGTGGTTCAGAAGAATATGTTATTAAATCATCTCCATGATTTACAGGCTGAAATTTCATACCCTATTCTATGTCTCATCCAAAGTATATGTAACCACATTGTTCAATATATCATATAAGAAGTTCTGCAGTGAGAATGAGTGCTATATGAAACACAAAAACACGTAAATACCTTCCACCAACAAAATGCCAGTAACACAGAGTCACCTCAGATTTGTCCTCTGCATTTGTTAAATTCTCTAGGAGAAAATAAAGTTTAAAAATAGAATCCCTTTATAAATAAGGTCAAAGATTATAACTCCAGAAGTATCAAATCTGAAATAAAATTGTATTGCCCTCATAAGTCCAAAGTCCAAAATTCTTAGATTAGAATCCTACATCATTCTCTCCAGTCTGTTCTGCTCATTTTTAGCTAGAGTTTCTTTATACCTGGGTAAACATTGGATTCAGTTAGCCATGACAGCCTAGAATATATCTCATTGGAATGGGCATTGTTTTAGGGCCTCAGCAATTGTATAAATGCAATGCATTCAAGGTTAGCCCTGCCACAGTTTATTTCATGGCCTTGGATAAAGTTGGTCAGTACTATTCTGACAGGCTTGATCAATAACAGAAAAATTAGAACCCCATTAGTTCCTGGTAGAGTGGTGGAATCAGTTCCCTGGCTTTTCAAAGCAACAAGTATTGTCCCATGCTCTGAGATAAAACAGATCTGTAGTCAACTTTTCCCTGTAGTTGACTCTTTACACAGGGTTCACTTGTATACTTCATTCCCATTTCTACTCAGAGGTCACCTCTTCAGAGAGAGATTTCCTATCTCCATCTCAAGTCACCCTTAACACATCACTTTCTGTATTTTTATCACACATCACCGTCTGAGATTATATGTGTGTCTTTTTTGTCTTGCTACTAGACTATAAATGAAGGGAAGGACATTGTTGTCTTGGTGCATCCCCAATGTTGAGAGAAGCTCCTTGGACATAAGAGTCAGCCAATGTTTGTGAAATAAATGAATGGAGTAAAAACCAAAACTCTCCTGTAAGACCCTCCTACTCACCAATATCTGATGTCCATTCTTGAGGGAAAACTACCTCTAATTCTGTTTTTAATTTTTCTGGTTATTATTTGTATTTTTCAATGTATTGACTTAGGGAATTATTTTGACTCCTTCCTCTAAATAATGAGGAATTTTAGCTGAGTTGAGCTGTGCACGCACCTCCTGAGTGTTGTTAGTTAATACTATTTTGAAGACTTCATATTATGTACTAAAACTTATTTTCCTTCTATGGCAGATGTTATTAAGTGACTCACTCAATACCCACTTTCTTTTCAGCTTTGGCTGTGCCCCCTTCATCATGTCTAGAATAAGAACATAAATATGGTAGCCATTCTGTGGCCCTATTAGAGAAGAAATACAGAAAGATCCCAGCTCTTCATGAAATTGTAATAATGTACCAGTGCAGTGCTGAGGCCGACACACTCATGTGTATTCTCCTTTCTCTTAATCTTTGTTTTCCTGTAACTTATAGTTGAGTGCATTACTACTGATAAATTGTTTAGCCAACTTTGAGCCATAATTCTTGACACCCCATTATGCAAAATGAGGAAAAAAGTGTTCCTATATTACTCTCTTGCATTCTTCTCTGCCAGTTTCTCTCAGCTACATCATTGTTTTGCTATCAGGATTTGTAACTCTTTTTTTTTTTTTTGCGGTACACGGACCTCTCACTGTTGTGGCCTCTCCCGCTGCGGAGCACAGGCTCCGGATGCGCAGGCTCAGCGGCCATGGCTCACGGGCCCAGCCGCTCCACGGCATGTGGGATCTTCCCGGACCGGGGCACGAACCCGTGTCCCCTGCATCGGCAGGCGGACTCTCAACCACTGCGCCGCCAGGGAAGCCTAGGATTTGTAACTCTTATATGCTGTTCTATGACGGTGGTTAATCCTCCTAGGATTTGCCTTCAGAGTTAATATAAAATTTGATAACTAATGAATAGCAATATAATTATGCAAATATCAGTCACAATTAGAACCTCATATTATGATTGGACTCAGAGACAAAAAAATACAATTATAAGCCACAAAACCTGGTAGCTCAAAGAAGAGTCTTGGATTACGGTGAAATGTAGTCTTACAGTTCACTAAATCATGTTTCATTTGGTTTGTTTCATATTTGGGCTTTCTTTTATATGTTTTCTTCTAAAGTTTTTGCCTTTTTCTTGTTATTTAAAAAATGCTTTCTTCAGATCACTAATTTTTAACCCAGTTTCTTAATTAACTCCCTTATTTGATGTATTTAAAATTATCTCCAAATTTACGCATAGAGATATATAAATTCTTTCTAAGACCAGTACACGATGTTGCCTCCATTTTTCTACCCTCCCACTAGGTATGTATTTATTTATTTTTCATCTTTGCCTAGTAGATATATGTAAAAAATATTTCAAAACTGATTTGATCACCAATAATTGTGAACAATTTTTGTTACTGTTTCACTTTTCTTCTTTTATGAATTATGTGTTCCTGGTTTGTGTGCATTTTGCTATTAAGATAGCTATCTTCTGCTATTTTTATAATTCTTTTATTTTGATTTTGGTGTATAGACTTTATCATTTTATTACAAACGCTTTCTCATTTTGCTCTTTGTTTTCTGTTTTTATAGTGGATTTGTTTTTCTGCATTAAAGATTTTTTTTAATACAATAGTTTTAAGGTGGAAGTCGGTCAAATAACAAAAAAATCCCAAAATGACCTCTGTCTCAATGTCATTCTAGCTGAACTTGAAAGTTAACTCTATCAGGTCATGTTCTAATATTACTAAGTGATTTCTCACAGAAATATTAATTGTGCTTCAATTATACACTAAACAGTGCTCGAACACAGAAAATAATGAAGTATAAACCAATGTAATCATTGTTCTCATGAAGCATACATTCAAAATTAAATTTAAATTTGTTATTCAGAGATCTCAAGTTTGTTTATGAACACCTGTCTGTCTAGGTAATACAAACGGTTCTTGAGTTTAGGCTTAAGATCTTTAAATTGGTATTCCTTTGCTTTGATTTAAGAAGTTAAATTTTAATTAAAAAAAACCTTTTGTCTTCATAAAGAAATAGGTAATATATCTACCAGTTTTTGCTTTTTATATGTTTTTTGTTTTTTTTGGTTTGATACTATAAATCCTTAGAAATAACAGGAAATACATTATGTAAATGTTTCCAAAATACGATTGGCAGGCACTGTAATATAGAGAAGGAACAAATGGTTTTAGAGTCAAATACTTAGGTGAGTTTCTGTCTTGAGGTCTCCACCACTTGCTTGATGAGCTAATTTTCTTAATGTATTGCTTATAAAATAGAGATAATAGTAATAACTACCTTATAAACATTCTGTGAAGTGTAAATAAGAAAAGGCATCAAGAGTTTAGGACAAAGCCTGGAATATATACAATAGCATAAATACTTGCATTTGTTACTCTTGATTATTAATTTTAATAACTATAGTGGTGAGATAGGTTGTCCCATTATAATTTACGTTGATTAACTCTAAACTCTTCATGAACATAATATCCAGGAAAAAAGTTACCTTATGGTTCTAATATATGATTTCACTAACTTAAAAAGCAAGTGTTTTATTGGACAAAAAATGGGAGAAGGCGTCAATCTGAAAATGCACCAAAACAGGAATAGACTCACAGACATAGAAAACAAACTTACGGTTACCAAAGGGGAAAGGGGGGAGGGATAAATTAGGAGTTTGGCATTAACAGATATACACTACTATATGTAAAGTAGATAAACAACAAGTTCCTACTATGTAGCACAGGGAACTATATTCAATATCTTGTTATAACCTATAATGGAAAATAATGTAAAAAAGAATATATATATACACACACACATATATAACTGAATCACTTTGCTCTGCATGTGAAACTAACATGACACTGTATATCAACTATACTTCAATAAAAATAAATGAATAAAGTATTTGTCACAAAGGGAAAAAAAAAGACTCTCTTTTTCTACTCCTGGACCAAAGTTACATTTTTATTTTGAGACTCTTAAAGCTCAAAATTCTATTAAGTACTTTTAAACTCATCTGGTAATAAGTTTAACAATATATAGTCTAACTTCTTCACTCAGATGTAAAGAAATTGAAAATCTGAATAAAAATGAATTTCAATAGACAAGCAGAGTTTTTTTGGTGTAGTAAGAAAATATTTTGTGCAAATTTAGATTTTAAATGATTAATGTTTTTATGTCTCATTTGTCCCACTATAATTTTCTTAAAAGAATGTATTTCAGTGCCTTAAATATGAAATTATTTAGTGTTTTATTTGTTTTTGACATTCTGAAGAAGTTTATTCCAGTCAGGATAGTGCTGTGAGTTCAAACTTTGCTGCATCTCCCTTTGCTAAAATTGACCCTTGAATAAAGTGAGTTTGAACAGCATGGGTCCACTTATATTTAGATTTTTTTCAGTAAATACTATAGTACTTCATGATCTGCAGTTGGTTGATTCTGCAGATGTAGAACTGCAGATACAGAGGGCTGACTGGGCCTTGAGCATTTGCAGATTTTGGTATCCATGGTGGGTCCTGAAACCCATCCCCCATGGATACTGAGGGATGACTATAACAATGATAAAAATGAAAAGAGAACCATAAATAGACTAATTTGAAAAAGTAAATCATCTTGGTATAAACTCTCCAAGTCACATAAATTTGAGATTTCAGACACTTTAAGTTTCTTAATTTCCAGGGATGAAAAAAACGTAGGCGACATACGGAGGAATATGAATCAGAATAGCTTTGTCCTTCCCAACAGCAATTCTAGATGGTTATTAGGAAATTAGGTTTCAGACTTCTGAAGGAAATTTATCACTACACTTCTATACCCAGTCAAAATGTCAATGAAATGAATACATAAAATGAAGATGTGTAGCTCCTAGAAGACACGAGTAAGCTAAGAGAGAGGAATACATGTGATTTTTGAAACCATTTCTACAATGCAGGAAAAAAGTCAGGGAATCTCCAAGATGATCATGATGGGAGGGGACAGCATGACAGCCTGTGTTAGGATTAGCTGCATGCTTTGATTGGGGGTCTCACAAGGCTTCAGTCAAGGTTGAAGTTTCAATCAAGGCCAGACTGCATAGCCATCTGTGGAAACAGTGGCTTCTAAGATCCCTCAGGTTGCTGGAAAAGTTCATTTCTTGTGCCTGTAGATCTCATGGTGGCTTGCTTCTTCAAGGTCAGTAAGAAAGCAACTCTGACCTTCGGGAGTTCCCCAGTCCCTCTTTTAAGGGATTTTACCCGTTAAGTGAAGCCTACCCAGGATATTCTTCCTCTTGATGAACTCAAATTCTACTAATTTGGGGCCAATTTGGGGCCTTAGTCACATCAGTAAAAATTCTTCACCTTTGCCATAGGCTATGGATTTGAAGCAAGTCATAAATTCTGCCTGCACTTGGGATTATATAAAATGACTCATAGGGGGTTACATAAGGGTGTGTCTGCCGCAAAACGGTATGTGTATAGGGGTGTGATGAAGGAAAAGGGAGGAAGGAGACTTAACTTCTCACCCTCTATAGCGACAAGTCAATATTGATAATGCTTAAAAACTGGAGAAATTAGCAATATTGAGACACAGAGGAAAATATTATAATGTGCTAAAAGAGGGAAGGTGATTTGTTTGAAAAGATGGATATGGGAGGGCAGTGATGGCAACTACTACTTCTTACAGGAAAATTTGTATAATCATATGACTTTTAACGTAGGTGATGGCATAAGTTTGATAAAAATGAAAACATTAAGGGAAGAGAGTAAGAGGCATTTCAAGAGTTCAAGAAAGACCCAAGTTGTTAGGGAAAAAGTGCCCTTCAAGTTACAGGCAGAATAAATGTTCAACAGATTTTGATGCAGCTTCAGAATATTATAAAAGCACAGAGGTTTCTTATATGGGTTAAGATAAAAATTATGAAAAATGCTTGGAACATAAAAGTAGACACTTATCAAGGATGATGAAAAAGAAATCTTTAACATTATCACACAGAAAAGGCAGATTATCTACAAAGAAATGACAGTTAGAACAGGTCTCAATAAAATGTGTCAAAAGAAAATGCAGAACCATATTAAACATGTCTCAAAACTGTCAATCTATCATTTTATACTTATATAAACTAGAATTTAAGAATTAAGGTAAAATAGAGACATTTCTAGACATCTGAAAATTAAGAGCTTACCATAACTCAAAGATTTTTTACTAGAAGAAATACTGGAGACAGGAAGAGTGTGGGATATATAGAGCACCCCTGAACACAAAATTTTTTTAAATATCAGTTAATTACAGTATATATTATAAAAGTAAATAATAACTTTGGGAGCTTAAAAATGACAGAACTGGAACTCTAGACAAGAATAAATTATATTGGCATGACAATGCTCAATGAATAATTAATGTGTACAAAATCTGTGTTTTGTTTTGGAGGACAGAAATTAGAAACCTTATACTTGGCTAACTTATTATGTATGTTAAAAATTAATGACAAAGCTATACACAACTATATTTTAGATCTTCAGACTTTATTCATCTTATAACTAAAAGTTTGTACCCTTTTACCAACCTCTGTTTCTCTGTGCCACTGTCCCCTCACCCCAGCCCATCACACACCTCCTCTGCTCCTGGCACCACTTTTCTACTCTCTTTGTTCATGAGTTCAACTTTAAAGATTCCACATGTAAGTGGCACCATGCAGTATTTGTCTTTGGCTTATTTCACTTAGCACAGTGCCCTCCAAGTTCAAATTGTTACAAATGAGAGGATGTCCTTCTTTTTAAAGGTTGAATTCTGGTATACATAGATATACAGCCACATTTTCTTGATCCATTCACCCATCAGTGGATACTTAGGTTGTTTCTATATCTTGGCTATCGTGTATAATGTTGCTATGAACATGAGAATACAGATATTTCTTCAAGATAATGGCTTCATTTCCTTTTGGATATATACCCAGAAATGTCATTCCTGGTTCATATGGTAGTTCTATTTTTAATTTCTTGAGGAACCTCCATAATGTTTTCCATAGTGTCTTTACCAGTTTACATTCCCACCAGCAGTGTAAAAGGGTTCGCTTTTCTCTACATCCTCACCAGCATTTGTTATCTCTTGTCTTTTTGATAATAGCCCTAACAGGTGTGAGGTGATATCTGATTATGGTTTTGATTTGTCTTTCCCTGATGATTAGTGATGTTGAGCACTTTTTCATATACCTGTTGGCCATTTATATATCTTCTTTGGGAAAAAAATGTCTATTCAAGTCCTTTGCTCATTTTAATTTTTTAAATTAAAAAAAATTTTAAATTTTATATTGGAGTGTGGTTGATTAACAGTGTTGTGTTAGTTTCAGGTATACAGCAAAGTGATTCAGTTATTCATATACATATATCTATTCTTTTTCAAATTCTTTTCTCATTTAGGCTATTACAGAATATTGAGCAACATCCCTGTGCTGTGCAGTAGGTCCTTCTTGGTTATGTATTTTAGATTTTGTAGTGTGTATATGTCAATCCCAAACTCCCAATTTATCCCTCCCCAATTCCCACCTTTCCCCTTTGGTAACCATAAGTTTGTTTTCTAAGTCTGTGAGTCTGTTCCTTTGCAGAGTTTCTTTTTTTTAAAAAATTTTATTTATTTTTTTATACAGCAGGTTCTTATTAGTCATCCATTTTATACACATCAGTGTCTATGTCAATCCCAATCTCCCAATTCATCACACTCCCCCCCGCCGCTGCTTTCCCCCCTTGGTGTCCATATGTTTTTTCTCTACTTCTATGTCTCAGTTTCTGCTCTGCAAACTGGTTCATCTCTACCATTTTCTAGGTTCCACATATATGTGTTAATATGTGATATTTGTTATTCTCTTCCTGATTTACTTCACTCTCTAGAGGCATCCTGTCTCTACAAATGACCCAATTTCTTTCCTTTTTATGGCTGAGTAATATTCCATTCTATATATGTACCACATCTTTATCCATTTGTCTGTCGATGGACATTTAAGTTGCTTCAATGACCTGGCTATTGTAAATAGTGCTGCAGTGAACATTGGGGTACATGTGTCTTTTTGAATTATGGTTTTCTCTGGGTATATGCCCAGTAGTGGGATTGCTGGGTCATATGGTAATTCTTTTTTAGTTTTTTAAGGAACCTTCATACTATTCTCCATAGTGGCTATATGAAATTACATTCCCACCAACACTGCAAGAGGGTTCCGTTTTCTCGACACCCGCTCCAGCATTTGTTGTTTGTAGATTTTCTGATGATGCCCATTCTAACTGGTGTAAGGTGATACCTCATTGTAGTTTTGATTTGCATTTCTCTAATAATTAGTGATGTTGAGCAGCTTTTCATGTGCTTCTTGGCCATCCATATGTCTTCTTTGGAGAAATGTCTATTTAGGTCTTCTGCCCATTTTTTGATTGGGTTGTTTTTTTAATACTGAGCTGCATGAGCTGTTTATATATTTGGGAGATTAATCCTTTGTCCGTTGATTCATTTGCAAATATTTTCTCCCATTCTGAAGGTTGTCTTTTCGTCTTGTTTATGGTTTCCTTTGCTGTGCAAAAGCTTTGAAATTTCATTAGGTCCCATTTGGTTATTTGTGCATGGGTTTATCTCTGGGCTTTCTGTCTTGTTCCATTGATCTGTATTTTTGTTTTTGTCCCAGTACCATATTGTCTTGATTACTGTAGCTTTGTAGAATAGTCTGAAGTCAGGGAGTCCGATTCTTCCAGCTCCGTTTTTTTCCCTCAAAACTGCTTTGGCTGTGTAGGGTCTTTTGTGTCTACATACAAATTTTAAGATTTTTTGTTCTAGTTCTGTAAAAAATGCCCTTGGTAATTTGATAGGAATTGCATTGAATCTGTAGATTTCTTTGGGTAGTATAGTCATTTTCACAATATTGATTCTTCCAATCCAAGAACATGGTATATCTCGCCATCTGTTTGTGTCATCTTTGATTTCTTTCATTCGTGTCTTCTAGTTTTCTGAGTACAGGTCTTTTACCTCCTTAGGTGAGTTTATTCCTAGGTATTTTATTCTTTTTGTTGCAATGGTAAATGAGAGTGTTTCCTTAGTTTCTCTTTCAGATTTTTCATCATTAGTGTATAGGAATGCAAGAGATTTCTGTGCATTAATTTTGTATCCTGCAACTTTACCACATTCATTGATTAGCTCTAGTAGTTTTCCGGTGGCATCTTTTGGATTCTTTATGTATAGTGTCATTTCATCTGCAAACAGTGACAGTTTTTCTTCTTTTCCAATTTGTATTCCTTTTATTTCTTTTTCTTCTCTGATTGCCATGGCGAGGACTTCCAAAACTATGTTGAATAATAGTGGCGAGAGTGGAAATCCTTGTCTTGTTCCTGATCTTAGAGGAAATGCTTTCAGTTTTTCACCATTGAGAATGATGTTTGCTGTGGGTTTGTCGTATATGGCCTTTATTATGTTGAAGTAGGTTCCCTCTATGACCACTTTCTGGAGAGTTTTTATCATAAATGGGTGTTGAATTTTGTCAAAAGCTTTTTCTGCATCTATTGAGTTGATCATATGGTTTTTTTTTCTTCAGTTTGTTAATATGGTTTATCACATTGATTGTTTTGAATATAGTGAAGAATCCTTGCATCCCTTGGATAAACCACACTTGGTCGTGGTGTATGATACTTTTAATGTGTTGGTTTTGTTTGCTGGTATTTTGTTGAGAAGTTTTGCATGTATATTCCTCAGTGATATTCTGTAATTTTCCTTTTTTGTAATATCTCTGTCTGGTTTTGGTGTCAGGGTGATGGGGGCTTCGTAGAATGAGTTTGAGAGTGTTCTTTCCTCTGCAATTTTTTGGAAGAGTTTGAGAAGGATGAGTGTTAACTCTTCTCTAAATGTTTGATAGAATTCACCTGTGAAGCCATCTGGTCCTGGACTTTTTGTTTTTTGGAAGATTTTTAGTCACAGTTTCAATTTCATTACTTGTGATTGGTCTGTTCGTATTTTCTATTTCTTCCTGGTTCAGTCTTGGAAGGTTATACCTTTCTAGGAATTTGTCCATTTCTTCCAGGTTGTCCATTTTATTGGCATAGAGTTGCTTGTAGTAGTCTCTTATGATGCTTTGTATTTCTGCAATGTCCACTGTAACTCCTCCTTTTTCATTTCTAATTTTACTGATTTGAGTCTTCTCCCTCTTTTTGTTGATGAGTGTGGCTAAAGATTTATCAGTATTGTTTTATTTATCAATATTGTACTGGAGTCTTCCTGGATCTTTGGTGGGGCTAATGGCAGACTCTGGGAGGGCTCATGCCAAGGAGTACTTCCCCGAACTTCTGCTGACAGTGTCCTTGTCCTCACAGTGAGGCACAGCCACTGCCCACCTCTGCAGGAGACCCTCCAACACTAGAAGGTAGGTCTGGTTCAGTCTCCTGTGGGGTCACTGCTCCTTCTCCTGGCTCCCTATGTGCACATTACTTTGTGTGTGCCCTCCAAGAATGGAGTCTCTGTTTCCCACAGTCCTGTCAAAGTCCTGCAATCAAATCCCACTAGCCTTGAAAATCTGATTCTCTAGGAATTCCTCCTCCTGTTATTGGACCCCCATGTTGGGAAGTCTGATGTGGGGCTCAGAACCTTCACTCCAGTGGGTGGACTATTTGGTATAAGTGTTCTCCAGTTTGTGAGTGACCCACCCAGCAGTTATGGGATTTGATTTTATTGTGATTGTGCCCCTCCTACCGTGTCTTTGTGGCTTCTCCTTTGTCTTTGGATGTGGGATATCTTTTTTGGTGAGTTCGAGTGTCTTCCTGTTGATGACTGTTCAGCAGTTAGTTGTGATTGCTTTGTTCTCGAAAGAGGGAGTGAGAGCACATTGTTCTAGTCTGCCATCTTGAACCAATCTCTGCAGAGTTTTAAATAAGGTTATTTGGGGTTTTTTACTATTGAGTTGTTTGAGTTCTTGAAACATTTTCATTAAAGCTTTCAGGTAAACCAAAAGACAGTCTTTGTTTTAAGATGGTCTTCTTAGAAAAAGGAGTACTTTCAGATTTATGTTGATCGATTGTCCATCTAAAAAGCCTGCAACAGTTAATGTGATCCAACATTTTGCACATTGTGAAACAACAGTAATTGTCCTGAACTGTCCGCTGCCAATCTTAATATGCAGCCTAAGGTTCATGATTGAATGTAAAGAGTGGGTTAGCCATGCCTGTAAATGTCTGTGCTCTGCCAGAGTGCTTCCAATGATATTCTTGCTTTCTCTGAAATCATTTCTCTATCACCATACATCACTAAAAAAATTCTTTGTGTTATCATGGCCCATTAAAGTCTATTCTGCTTGGAGAAAAAATTGGTTATAGTCTAGAGATATAGGAACTTTGATTAGTATTTAACATTCTTCTGAATTTACAATAAAATCCATGTTCTAAATCACCTTTAAAATATTTTCTGTTTTATGAATTATGTTACATTTGATATTGCTTTCCTCATTCTTGATATTTCACTTCCATATATATAAAAGATCTTTCCATAGTGTTGGCATCTTGTTAAGCCCAGTAGATTCAAATCCTGTCAGCTAACGAAATTCTTAGTGCAAATATATAGATATAGATATATATCTATATGTTTTTCCCCTCACGTATATCTATGTATGTATCTATATGTATGGTCAGGCTATTCAAGATGGCTGTTCTCTTGCTGTCTGTACATCACCTGCTTGACTTGTCCCTGTTTCACTTACACCCTATTCACATGACTATCCAATTGTCTTAATTATAGGGCTTAATCAGTAACTACCTTCATGCTTGCCCCCCTGCCCCAGCCGCTAGTTTTCTTGGCAATTGATGAGCTAATCTGATGTCAGTTTCCCTTATAAATGGTAGCTTCCTTCTCCCCCAGTAGCAAAGATTGCTGTTGTGTCTTGCATGCCGACTGCTGTCATAGGTGGAGTGTCATGCCAGGGCTTTGTTCAGACTAGCAAGATTCCCTATGTAATAAACTGTTGATGTCTCTGTCACCATCTCCAGGCTTGATCATTTTTCTCGTGGCTGGGCAGTTACAAGGTTTACAGGCTTGCAGGGTGCAGCCCAACACCATATCTATAAATAAATAACCAAACTAAGAAGTTAAGATTGCTTTTGGTTGTTATAAAGCTATGAGGAATTTCTGCAACATGAAACACATGTCAAGTTGTTTGAAGAGGGAAACAACTGTGAAGATGTGGCAAGGGCAAGGCTGGTTCAAAATTTGGAAGCAAATCCTAAGTGCTTGAGATGTAGAAATGGCAGAAGCCTGGCACAGGTGCCTTTGGGCTGCTGTACTGCTTTAGAAACACACAGATGGGCTGACACCTCCAGCCCTCTCCCTTGCATCAAGAGGTATCTGCCATTAGGCGTCGGTATTGAGTTTGGGAACTCAGGTAGGAAAAGGGACACAGAGAGTCTCAGGTGACTGGGGGTCACCAGCAAGAGCTGGGAGCACCCATGCTGGGAGGCCAGCTAGGGGCACACACTGGCTATCGGCTCACTCCTGCAGGATGCAGCTGACAGGAGAATGCAAGTCACCTGAGTGACAAGCCTGGTATAAACCGTAAGAAACCCCCAAACTCGACGGCTTTATCTGTGCTGAGTTGACTACGTACATATGTTGTGCTGAACTGTTAACTCTGAAACCAAAACCTGTCCAGTGTGGAAAAGGAACTTGTGGGAAGCTGAAACTGATAGCTTGAGGTCCTCTAGAGATGTGACACACGTGCACTTCACTAATCTTGAGTGAAGATTCTTGGGTAAGATCTAATATTCATGTGATTCTTCCTTCACAGATCAAAGTTTTGAATTGATTGAGCTCAAACTATGTGTTAGATTCAGTACCTGTGTCCTGTTATTGAAAACTGACAACAGCTCCCATCTGTCATATGAAGAAACAGGCATGCAGCTAGTAAGCATTAGAAGTGAGTGCCAAACCAGCATTCCCAACCTAAAATTGCTGCACTGAAACACTTAAGAGGGGGGTCAAGATCAACATGAATTAGTAGCCGAAAAGGAAGAAACTTGGGAAAATTTTTGAAATGACCTTGATTTCTCTCTGCTGAGAGTTAGTGAGGTGAAGTGAAGAGAGAACTTAGGCAGAGTTTTAACTACTGAACAGCTACCCCAGGAAAAGAGAAAGACAATAACGGTAATCTTAAGCAGAGCTGAGTACCAGTGAACATTTGAACTCTGAGTAGATTTCCTCTCTCCCTCCCTCCCTTCCTCTTTTTTGGCTGTGTTGGGTCTTAGTTGTGGCACACTGGATCTTCGTTGCAGTGCTAGGGCTCTCTAGTTGTGCCACGTGGGCTCCAGAGCGTGTGGGCTCTGTAGTTTGTGGCACGTGGGCTCAGTAGTTGTGGCACAAGTGCTTAGTTGCCCTGTGGCATGTGGGATCTTAGTTCCCCAATCAGGGATTGAACCTGTGTCCTCTGCGTTGGAAAGTGGATTCTTAACCACCAGACTACCAGGGAAGTACCTTGAGTAGATTTTCTTTATTCTTTATTTTTTCTTATCAGATTCAAGTTTACATGTCTTGAATTTATTTTAGCTTATAAAACTCTGATGCTCTGATCACTGAAATAAGTATTGTCATGCATGTATTTCACAGTAAGATTGTAATTTAGTTCTCATGAGGATCTTAAGTTTTTATATTCTCTAAGATGTGTGTTTGATCTTGAAATGATTGATAAGTTCTTTAGCTTTAGTGTTTCTTAGTTAATTAGTGTATATATTCAGATAGGTAGTCTGACATTAACTACTGCCTGGTATTTTCTCTATATTGCATAGCATATTCATTTAGAGTTTTTATTTAAACATTTCTCTTCAGCAATTCTGAAATGTACAGGGTGTTTTCTATTCGCTTTCAGGGCTTAAGAAACTCTACTTAGAAATCAAAGAGGTGAACTACACTAAGAAACAGGAGGAGAAGAGACAGGAAATCAATAATTAAGATGGATTTATCAGAAATGAATAAGTATAAACCACATTACTTTTAGGAGTCTGTGTTTGATTATTTGATAAAGGAATACTAAGTTGTGTACCTTTTTCTGTAGATGAAAAGTCTCTTCTAAATTTTTTATTGTAGTAATTGACAGATATATTTAAAACATGGATTTACTTTCAACATCTAAGCACATTTTATTTTATTTTTATTTTTATTTATTTTTAAAATTATTTATTTATTTATTTTGTCTGCATTGGGTCTTCATTGCTGCACAGACTTTCTCTAGTTGCGGCAAGTGGAGGCTACTCTGTTGTGGTGCGTGGGCTTCTCATTGCAGTGGCCTCTCTAGTTGCGGAGCATGGACTCTAGGTTCACGGGCTCAGTAGTTGTAGCTCACAGGCTCTAGAGCGCAGGCTCAGTAGTTGTGGCGCATGGGCTTAGTTGCTCCGTGGCATGTGGCATCTTCCTGGATCAGGGCTCGAACCCATGTCCCCTGCATTGGCAGGCGGATTCTTAATCACTGCACCACCAGGGACGCCTGCACATTTTATTTTTAATTGCAATTACATTTTCAAACTGAGATGCTTTTTCAAAGTGAGATAATACACCAAAATATTTTACTCTTCTACCCTGATAGTGTTTGAGAATATTTAATCTAATCTCTCTTTTCATGTTTTTTTAATTTTGTGCACATGGGAAAAGCAAAGCAAAAGGGATTTTACATTAGCCTAAATACCATGTGTAGGTTATCATCACTCCTATTTATATTTCTAAATTGAAATAACTTTAGTTTACTTAAGCAGAATTTATAATATAGCATTTTGAAGAGAAACAAATGCCATGATCATCTTCCAAAGAAGAGGCAAAGCAGTTTGCTAAACAGAGACAGACCAAAGTGTCAGTCGCTGCAACTTGTTTTTAACTTTGCTGTGGATAGAGTGTAAAAGTCCCCAGAGCATATGATAATGCTTGAAGTGCTGGAACACATTTTTCCCTATTAATTCTCCTTTATATTACCACCCACATCAGATAGGCTTTCCTGCAGTTTACTGTTAGCCGTATGCTCTGAACTTAAATAACTACGGGCCTATTCCCCTTCCTGAGGGTACTACAAACATCACGACTACTAATTGAAATTGAATAGTGAGGGCAGTCTTTCCTTCTCCTGCTACTTTGTGCTCAAATATCTGACTATTAATAAATAGGCTGCAGTGTTACATATGCTGCCTTACCTAGTAATCACAAACAGCCAGGTAGAGGAGAGGATATATGGGTTGGTAGTTTTTAAGTACAGGTGTAAAACCAATTGAAAATGGAACACCCTGCAACATTCGCAGGATTTTAAATATTTTATCATAGGAAAACACTTGAGAAAATAAGGGTTATATCCTTCATTATTTTTATTCGTTCATTAAACAAATATTTATTGAGGATCTGTTTTATGTCAGCACTGATCTAGGCACTGGGAAAACTTCAGGGAAACAGAGGAAATCAGATCCCATCCTCATGGATATTACATTAAACTAAGATATTTAAATTTACATAAAATATAAAATAGACTAGAAAGTAGAAATAGAATAGAAAATAGAATTTTTCTATGGAGAAAAGTGAGTCAGGACTTGGTGAGATGGCCAGTGTAAATGAGACACATGGCCAGGAAAGACCTTGCAGAGAGGGGGACATCTGGGTAAAACCGGAAGTGAATCACATGGAATATTGGAGGAAGAGAGCTCAAGCAGAAGGAAGAAAACTGTAAAGGCCCTGAACCAGGTGTGTGCCTGGAATGGTTAAGAAACCACAAGGAGAGTGGTGTGTAGCTCAAGAAAATTGCCTAAGAGAATAATGAGGTGGCCATCAAAGTAGGAGGAGCTTTGGATGTGGGGCCTTGTAGATTTTTATGGTGATGGAGATAGAAAATCACTGGGAGCTTGGGGCAGTTGTCATCTGACTAGATCTGTCTTAACGTTTTATCAAAACTTCTTTGGCTGTGTGTTTGGTTGGAAAAAAAGGAGCAAGGGCAGGAGCAAGGGAGAAAAATGGTGGAGATCACTCTCCATCCCTCTCTTCCTGCTCTGTGCCTCACAAGGGTGACCTGTATGACATATATTAACTCTTAAGTGTCTTTGAGTCTGCCTTGTATTGGGGTCAACTAATGAGAGACACTCATGGGGGAGTTTGGGATGTGAGTAAAATTTGCATCTTTATTACCCCCTTCTGCTGTTTCAGGTCCCCAACAGTTGTATGTGTCCATCCCTCAGGGCCCAGGCCCTCTGCATTTAGCTGCTTCTCTGGTTTCCTATAACAACTCCTTGGCCTAAAGGTGGTAATGTCTTCCTGCTAGTGCTAGCACTGGGATATCACATTATCCCTTGTTGATTTTCTGATCTCTGCTTACACCTTTGTAAATAGTTCCTTTATTATATCCTTCTTAACTATTCATATTTTCCATCTGTTTTCTGCCTGGAATTGCCTGATGTGCCAGATAGGAGACATGTCATATTCTAAGGAGATAGGATGGTGTCTTGGTCCAGGGTGATAGCAGTGGAGGTGGTGAGATGTGGTTGAATTATGGACATGTTTTGAAATCAGAACCTCCCAGATTTAGTGATAAATGAAATATAGGGTGAGGTGTAAAATCATATAGGTGATGCATAGATTTTTGGTCTGAGAAACTTGAATAATGGAGTTTAGTTTGGATATACATTCTTGAAGTTCGGGGGAGAAAGCTGAACTAGAGATAGAAAACTGGAAGTCATATGTGTAAAGATGGTTATGCCTTGATACAGGTGAGATCACTAAGGGACTGAGATCTAGTAAGGGACTGGGTCCTGGAGCAGCCTGATACTTAAGGGTAGATGAGGAGTAATCTGAAAAGGAGAGTGACAAGGAATTATGCAAGAGGTAAAAGGCAATCCAAAAGATTGTGATATTCTGGAATCCAAGTGAAGACACTATACAGTGAGAATGAATAGACTGCTTGTAAGGTTCCAAGAAACTAATGCTGGCTGACTTTCAGTGTAGAGTATTACATTAAAAAAATACATATATGTATATATACTTAGATATATATATATATTTTTTGCGGTACGCGGGCCTCTCACTGTTGTGGCCTCTCCCGTTGCGGAGCACAGGCTCTGGATGCGCAGGCCCAGCGGCCATGGCCCACGGCCCAGCCGCTCTACGGCACATGGGACCCTCCCGGACCAGGGCACGAACCCGTGTCCCCTGCATCGGCAGGCGGACTATCAACCACTGCACCACCAGGAAAGCCCTACTTAGATATTTTTAACACATAAATTAAAGCTATCTCAAAGAGGTATTTGTCTACAGTCACCTGAGACTCATGGTGACAATCTCACAGACAGCTTGTATTTAAGTTGTGAAAATGCAAATGTGTCTAGTTCTTAACATCCTGTACAGTGTCTATGTACGTTATATGCCCCCAAGAATTCAAATGTCAGAAAGGAAAGTTAAAAGTTATTTACCCCAAAGAAGTAGAAGCTTCTGCAATGGGGTGGGGGGTGGGGGGAAACAGCAGAGGGAAAGGAATTCAGTGACTTCTACAGGAAAAGTTCATGAATTTAATGGCATAAAGGGGATGGAGGTGCTGCCTATCAGCCCATCCCCAACAACCTAAGAAGTGAGGAATAAGAAGGGAACCTTGGGGCTTCCCTGGTGGCGCAGTGGTTGAGAGTCCGCCTGCCGATGCAGGGGACGCGGGTTCGTGCCCCGGTCTGGGAAGATCCCACGTGCCGTGGAGCGGCTGGGCCCGTGAGCCATGGCCGCTGAGCCTGCGCGTCCGGAGCCTGTGCTCCGCAATGGGAGAGGCCACAGCAGTGAGAGGCCCGCGTACCAAAAAAAAAAAAAAAGGGAACCTTGGAGCCCACCTTTTGGGAAGCATATTTACAGATACTGTAATTAAAGAAGGATGTCATGTAATGAGAGCGGCTGTAGATCATTTTGTTATGTCTAAAATTCTTAACTCTCTATATCATTAAAATATTTATTTAAGAATAGTGACTAATTTAGTGATTAAGTAAAAATAATTCAGTGAACTTATTTTCTTGAGTCTTGATACATAAATTTTTCAGTTCTTTGGAAAAATCTCACTTTTATTAAGTAACTCATTAATCATTGCAAAAATGCTCATGTGTGTCAAACTTTTATAATTAAATTATTCTGCCGAATGAGCTATTGCTGTGCGAAAGATTGGCTTCAAAACCTAATTCAATGCTAGATTAGTGAAGTCTCTTCCTAAGGGACTTGAATCAGAAAGCTAACAGGGATCATGTCATATATAAAAGGAAATTTATATTTATTGATTGATACCAGTTTTAATCTGCCAAGGTGACTGATCAAAAAATTGGTATTTATAGTTCTGTGTGAAGGTTTTGATTCTATTCATTTCAAGTGTTAAGGATACAGTTTTTAGAACTACACTTGGATTGTGCTTCATTTTACTATGGAATTTGAGAGACCTGAGATTTTACTGATTATCCTCTTCATAATCTTTTATGTTCTACATGAAGTACTTCTCTCTAGAAGTACAATGTTTATAAGCACACTAAAGATTTAGAAGATCCTTCTTACCAGCAAAATTTTTCTTATTCTTTCAAAAATATATTTGGTATGTTTCCATTTATTTAAGAAGTAGAGAGCTAAAAAAAAAGTAGAGGTCTAAATAAATAGGGATAATAATTACAATGGGCTAAAACATGTCAAATATTAAAACCCATGAGGTCATAATGATACATATTTTTATTTATTTTTTATTTTATTTTATTTTTTATTTTTTATTTTTTTGCTGTACGCGGGCCTCTCACTGCTGTGGCCTCTCCCGTTGCGGAGCACAGGCTCCGGACACACAGGCTCCGCGGCCATGGCTCGCGGGCCCAGCCGCTGCGCGGCATGTGGGATCTTCCGGGATAGGGGCACGAACCCGTGTCCCCTGCATTGGCAGGCGGACTCTCAACCACTGCGCCACCAGGGAAGCCCGATACATATTTTTAAAAGCTCATTGTTTTGAATACAGGTGAAAAGAGGGAAAGAAGCTAGGATTTGCCCTGCCTTTTTTTTTAAGCTTTAATTAATTAATTAATTTTATTTTTAAATTTTCTTGTGTTTTAATCTCTTTTATTTGTGTTTTGTTTACTTAAAAAAATCTTTATTGGAGTATAACTGCTTTACAATGGTGTGTTAGTCTTTGCTTTATAACACAGTGAATGAGCAATACATACATATATCCCCCCGTATCTCCTCCCTATTCATCTCCCTCCCACCCTCCCTATCCTACCTCTCTAGGTGGTCACAAAGCACTGAGCTGATCTCCCTGTGCTATGTGGCTGCTTCCTACTAGTTATCTATTTTACACTTAGTAGTGTATATATGTCCATGCCACTCTCTCACTTTGTCCCAGCTTACACTTCCCCTCCCCGTGTCCTAAGCTCCATTCTCTACGTCTGCGTCTTTATTCCTGTCTGGCCTCTAGGTTCTTCAGAACCATTTTTTTTTTTTTTAAGATTCCATATATATGTGTTAGCATACAGTATTTGTTTTTCTCTTTCTGACTTACTTCACTCTGCAGGACAGTCTCTAGGTCCATCCACCTCACTGCAAATAACTCAGTTTTGTTTCTTTTTATGGCTGAGTAATATTCCATTGCATATGTGTGCCACATCTTTATCCATTCATCTGACGATGGACACTTAGGTTGCTTCTGTGTCCTGGCTATTGTAAATAGAGCTGCAATGAACATTGTGGTCCATGACACTTTTTGAATTATGGTTTTCTCAGGGTATATGCCCAGTAGTGGGATTGCTGGGTCATATGGTACTTGTATTTTTAGTTTTTTAAGGAACCTCCATACTGTTCTCCATAGTGGCTGTATCAATTTACATTCCCACCAACAGTACAAGAGGGTTCCCTTTTCTCCACACCCTCTGTAGCATTTATTGTTTGTAGATGTTTTGATGATGGCCATTCTGACTGGTGTGAGGTGATACCTCATTGTAGTTTTGATTTGCATTTCTCTAATGATTAGTGATGTTGAGTATCCTTTTCATGTGTTTGTTGGCAATCTGTATGTCTTCTTTGGAGAAATGTCTATTTAGGTCTTCTGCCCATTTTGGATTGGGTTGTTTGTTTTTTGGTACTGAGATGTATGAGCTGCTTGTAAATTTTGGAAATTAATGTTTTGTCAGTTGCTTCATTTGAAAATATTTTCTCCCATTCTGAGGGTTGTCTTTTCATCTTGTTTATGTTTTCCTTTGCTGTACAAAAGGTTTTAAGTTTCATTAGGCCTCATTTGTTTATTTTTGTTTTTATTTCCATTTCTCTAGGAGGTGGGTCACGAAGGATCTTGCTATGTTTTATGTCATAGAGTGTTCTGCCTATGTTTTCCTCTAAGAGTTTTATAGTGTCTGGCCTTGCATTTAGGTCTTTTATCCATTTTGAGTTTATTTTTGTGTATGGTGTTAGGGAGTGTTCTAATTTCAACCATTTACATGTAGCTGTCCAGTTTTCCCAGCACCACTTATTGAAGAGACTGTCTTTTCTCCACTGTATATTCTTGCCTCCTTTATCAAAAATAAGGTGACCAAATGAGTGTGGGTTTATCTCTGGGCTTGCTATCCTGTTCTTTTGGTCTATATTTCTGTTTTGTGCCAGGATCATACTGTCTTGTTTACTGTAGCTTTGTAGTATAGTCTGAAGTCTGCGAGCCTGATTCCTCCAGCTCCATTTTTCGTTCTCAAGATTGCTTTGGCTTTTCGGGGTCTTCTGTGTTTCCATACAAATTGTGAAATTTTTTGTTCTAGTTCTGTGAAAAATGCCAGTGGTAGTTTGATAGGGATTGCATTGAATCTTTAGATTGCTTTGGGTAGTAGAGTCATTTTCACAATGTTGATTCTTCCAATCCAAAAACATGGTATATCTCTCCATCTGTTTGTATCATCTTTAATTTCTTTCATCAGTGTCTTATAATTTTCTGCATACAGGTCTTTTGTCTCCTTAGGTAGCTTTATTCCTAGGCATTTAATCTTTTTGTTGCAGTGGTAAATGGGAGTGTTTCCTTAATTTCTCTTTCAGATTTTATGTCATTAGTGTACAGGAATGCCAGAGATTTCTGTGCATTAATTTTGTATCCTGCTACTTTACCAAATTCATTGATTAGCTCTAGTAGTTTTCTGGTAACATCTTTAGGATTCTCTATGTATAGTATCATGTCATCTGCAAACAGTGACAGCTTTACTTCTTCTTTTCCAATTTGGATTCCTTTTATTTCCTTTTCTTCTCTGATTGCTGTGGCTAAAACTTCCAAAACTATGTTAAATAATAGTGGCGAGAGTGGATAACCTTGTCTTGTTCCTGATCTTAAGAAAATGATTTCAGGTTTTCACCATTGTGAATGATGTTTGCTGTGGGTTTGTCATATATGGCCTTTATTATGTTGAAGTTAGTTCCCTCTATGCCTACTTTCTGGAGGGTTTCTGTCATAAATTGGTGTTGAAGTTTGTCGGAAGCTTTTTCTGCATCTTTTGAGATTATCATATGTTTTTTCTCCTTCAGTTTGTTAATATGGCTTATCACATTGATTGATTTGCATATATTGAAGAATGCTTGCATTCCTGGGATAAACCCCAGTTTGTCATGGTGTATGATACTTTTAATGTGCTGTTGGATTCTATTTTCTAGGATTTTGTTGAGAATTTTTGCATCTATGTTCATCAGTGATATTGGCCTATAGTTTTCTTTCTGTGACATCTTTGTCTGGTTTTGGTATCAGGGTGATCGTGGCCTCGTAGAATTAGTTTGGGAGTGTTCCTCTTTTTGCTATATTTTGGAAGAGTTTGAGAAGGATAGGTGTTAGCTCTTCTCTAAATGTTTGTTAGAATTTGCCTGTGAAGCCATCTGATCTTGGGCTTTTGTTTTTTGGAACATATTTAATCACAGTCTCAATTTCAGTGTTTGTGATTGTTTATATTTTCTATTTCTTTTATTTTCTATTGTTTATATTTTCTATTTTCTGTTTATATTTTCTATTCCTGGTTCAGTCTCAGGACGTTGTGCTTTTCTAAGAATTTGTCCATTTCTTTCAGGTTGTCCATTTTATTGGCATAAACTTGCTTGTAGTACTCTCTCATGATCCTTTGTATTTCTGCTGTGTCAGTTGTTACTTCCCCTTATGCATTTCGAATTCTTGGGATTTGAATCTTTCCCCTTTATTTCTTGATGAGTCTGGCTAATGGTTTATCTTCTCAAAGAACCAGCTTTTAGTTTTATTGATCTTTGTTGTTGTTTCCTTCATTTCTTTTTCATTTATTTCTGATCTGATCTCTATGATTTCTTTCATTGTGCTGACTTTGGGGTTTTTTTGTTCTTCTTTCTCTAATTGCTTTAGGTGTAAGGTTAGTTGGTTTATTTGAGATTTTTCTTGTTTTTTGAGGTAGGATTGTATTGCTATAAACTTCCCTCTTGAACTGCTTCTGCTGCATCCCATAGGTTTTGGGTTGTCGTGTTTTCCTTGTCATTTGTTTCCAGGTATTTTTTTATTTTCTCTTTGATTTCTTCAGTGATCTCTTTGTTATTTAGTAGTGTATTGTTTAGTCTCCATGTGTTTGTTACCTTTACAGATTTTTTCGTGTAATTGATAGGTAGTCTCATAGCGTTGTGGTTGGAAAAGATACTTGATACGATTTCAATTTTCTTAAACTTACCAAGACTTGATTTGTGACCCAAGATATGATCTATCCTGGAGAATGTTCCATGAGCACTTGAGAAGAAAGTGTATTCTTTTGTTTTTGGATGGAATGTCCTATAAATATCGATTAAGTCCATTTTGTTTAATGTATCATTTAAAGCTTTTTTTTCTTATTTTCATTTTTAATAATCTGTCCATTGGTGAAAGTGGTGTGTTAAAGTCCCCTTTTATGATTGTGTTACTGTCGATTTCCCCTTTTATGTCTGCTAGTATTTGCCTTATGTATTGAGTTGCTCCTATATTGGGTGCATAAATATTTACAAGTGTTATATCTTCTTCTTGGATTGATCCCTTGATCATTGTGTAGTGTCCTTTTTTGTCTCTTGTACTAGTCTTTATTTTAAAGTCTATTTTGTCTCATAAGAGAATTTCTACTCCTGCTTTCTTTTGATTTCCATTTGCATGGAGTATCTTTTTCTATCCCCTCCCTTTCAGTCTGTATGTGTTTCTAGGTCTGAAGTGGGTCTCTTGTAGACAGCATGTATATGGAGCTTGTGTTTGTATCCATTCAGCCAGTCTGTGTCTTTTGGTTGGAGCATTTAATCCATTTACATTTACGGTAGTTATTGATATGTATGTTCCTATTACTGTTTTCAAAATTGTTTTGGGTTTGTTATTGTAGGTCATTTCCTTCTCTTGTGTTTCCTGCCTAGAGAAGTTCCTTTAGCATTTGTTGTAGGGCTGGTTTGGTGGTGCTGAATTTTCTTAGGTTTTGCTTGTCTGTAAAGGTTTTAATTTCTCTGTCTAATCTGAATGAGATCCTTGCTGGGTAGACTAATCTTGGTTGTAGGTTTTTCCCTTTCATCACTTCAAATATGTCCTGCCACTCCCTTCTGGCTTGCAGAGTTTCTGCTGAAAGATCAGCTGTTAACCTTATGAGGATTCCCTTGTATGTTATTTGTTGTTTTTCCCTTGCTGCTTTTAATATTTCTTTTTCTATTTAATTTTTGATGGTTTGATTTATATGTGTCTTGGCGTGTTGCTCCTTGGATTTATCCTGTATGGGACTCTGCGCTTCCTGGGCTTGGATGACTATTTCCTTTCCTCTATTAGGGAAGTTTTCAATTATAATCTCTTCAAATATTTCCTCAGTCCCTTCCTTTTTCTCTTCTTCTTCTGGGACCCCTATAATTTGAATGTTGGTGTGTTTAATGTTGTCCCAGAAATCTCTCGGGCTGTCCTCCATTCTTTTCATTCTTTTTTCTTTATTCTGCTCTTTAGTATTTATTTCCACTATTTTATCTTCCAGATCACTTATCCGTTCCGTTCTTTTGCCTCAGTTATTCTGCTATTGATTCCTCTAGAGCATTTTCAATTTCATTTATTGTGTTGTTCATCATTATTTGTTTGCTCTTTAGTTCTTCTTGGTCCTTGTTAAACGTTTCTTGTATTTTCTCCATTCTATTTCCAAGATTTTGGATCATCTTTACTATCATTACTCTGAATTCTTTTTCAGGTAGACTGCCTATTATCTCTTCACTTGTTAGGTCTGGTGGGTTTTTACCTTGCTCCTTCATCTGCTGTGTATTTCTCTGTCTTCTCATTTTGCTTAACTTACTGTGTTTGGGGTCTCCTTTTTGCAGGCTGCAGGTTTGTAGTTCCCGTTGTTTTTGGTGTCTGCTCCCAGTGGGTAAGGTTGGTTCAGTGGGCTGTGTAGGCTTCCTGGTGGAGGGGACTGGTGCCTGTGTTTTGGTAGGTGGGCCTGGACCTTGTCTTTCTGGTGGGCAGGACCGTGTCTGGTGGTGTGTTTTGGGGTGTCTGTGTCCTTAGTATGATTTTAGTCAGCTTCTCTGCTAATGGGTGGGTTTGTGTTCCTGTCTTGTTAGTTGTTTGGCATAGGGTGTCCAACAGTGTAGCTTGCTGGTCGTTGAGTGGAGGTGGGTCTTAGTGTTGAGATAGAGATCTCTGGGAAAGCTTTTGCATTTTGATATTACATGGAGCCAGGAGGTCTCTGGTGGACTAATGTCCTGAACTCGGCTCTCCCCTCTCAGAGCCACAGGCCTGACACCCGCCCAGAGCACCAAGACCCTGTCAGCCACACGACTGTGCCGAGCCAGACTCTGGTCCAGCAGACCCTGAGAGCCTTTTAATATGAACTGTACCTCTCAGTGACCAGAGTTGATGAGGGGAAGTTTGCCTTTAAAAGGATAAATGAAGCTAAGCAATGTTGTTAAGACTATTGATTAAAGATCCCAGGCTTCCTTAAGTTACATGTTGTTCTGTAGGTTTTTGTCTAGCAGATGAACAGATAGGTTCTGTTCAGTGGAAGATATAACCCGTAAAGTAAGAGACCCACCAGTTTGGTATGTAATCCAGCAAACTGACTCTAACATTTCTTTATTAAATTGAAAATAAATCTATAGCACCTCACAATGTACTTTGAACTCCTCTTTTAATCTTACTGTTTTCCTTATTGAATGAGTTGAGTAAAATTCTAGACCTGTGTTTATGCTAAATTTTACCATGAGTGATTATTTTACATTTTTGAAAATTACATTTTAGCAGCAATAAGTAATAAAACTAGTAAATGAAGAAGAAATGATAGATTCAGAATATCATACTGCTTTGCAACTGTTACTGAATTAATGGATTAGGCAAAAATCATTAATTGCTAAGGACATCACACACAAAAGAGATAATTAGGCAATATGTACCTTACGATGGACATATACAATACCACCTGTGAAGCGATTTTGCCAAAAATACTGAACCTGCATCTGAAGATATAGGTCAATGAATGAACTAGGTTTTAGAACAAATGGCACTGTACTATTTTTAATGATAATAAAAAGGAAGACGCCTTTTTCCCTCTGTGTCCCATTCAGTCCATGCTGGCAGTGTTCTGATGGTTAACATTCTCAAGAACTTTCTAGGTATCTCACCTATGTCTTGGGATTCACTTCACTAGGCAAGAGGCTCCTCCTCCACATATCTTCCCTGGGTATTCCCATTTCTTCTCCTGGCATCTGCTTAGCTTGCTGAGGGGATCTATGAGTCACATGCTTAATCTGTTAAGTGTCTGGGTACTCTGACTTACTGATTTTTTTTTTCGAGTTACTAGTGAAACTGTATTTATTGACACTCAGTTTTTTTCTCTAGAGCACGATTTCCTGAGAATGATTTCTTTATTTCAGCATCTTTTGCAATCTGGGATAGGCTCATAATTTCACAAAGTATCAAAGTCCTGGTTCTTTTTGTTTAAAAGTTCTGCCTTGAACTTAAGTCTTTCCTTTTGCATTTTATGAGAGCAGCAAGAAGAAAACTATTCACACCTTCAACGCCTTGCTTGGAATCTTCTCAGTGAAATATCCAGATTTATCACTTTCAACTTGTGCTTTCTATATAACTGTAAGACAATTCCACTAAACTGTCTGCCACTGTATAACAGGGATTTCCTTTCCCAGACATTTGAGGAAAGTCTGCAAAGTAATGAAAGAACAAGATAAACAGAAAAAGGACCCTGGAGGAAGAAGAATTAAACACTCTCTTTTTCTCCCCTATCCCCTTTTAATTAATTTAGAAAAATTCAGGAATACATTTTATTCTACCCATAGAATGACAGTGTATGCCTGAAATTATACTCATGAAAAGGAATAATAAAAAGTGATGAATATGTTTCTCATTTCCTTCTAATCTCTCATTAGCAGCACCTTTAATGTCTGTAATATTTCTACTGGCAGTCTGCTCATGATTTAGGTGTTCTGTAAAGTGAGAACCTTTCTCTACCTTGTTCCTCACTTTCTCCTGAGGCCTTACTAGCAGCATCATTATTATCCATATTTCTACTAATGGTCTGTTAAAGTCACTTCCAGCCTCTGCCCAATACTCAATTCTAAAGCCAGTTCCATATTTTAAGGTACTGGTTACAGTAGCACTTTACTCTCAGTACTAAAATCAGTATTAGTTTTCTACTGCAGCTGTATCAAATGACCACAAAGTTGGAGATTTAAAATAACACCAATGTATTATTTTATAGCTCTATAGGTTAGAAATCCAACATGTATCTCAGTGGGACAAAATCAAGATGTTAGCAGGACTTTGTTGAACTTTCAACTGATCAGATTTCCAGGAGAGTGCTGACAAAGTGGTGTGGAAAACACGTCCCAAAGGATGGAATTTAAAACTAAATTTCTAGAACTGAAAGGAGACACATGTTTCCCTACATGAAGGAAGGCCTCTACATGAAAAAAGGTGTAAACATAGACATCTGTGAGAAATTTTAGGAAATCAAGTGCATAGAATTCTAAAAGCTTTTGTAAGGGAAAATAATACACACCACAAGACACATCTGGTTTGGGCATGCCATCAGTACCCCTAGCAGATGATGGGAGTAATGCTTTTAAAGATGTAGGTAGAAATAACTTTAAGCATAGACTATTTAGGCCAGCCAAATTATTAATCATGAGTGAATGCAAAATTAAAGATGTTCATACCTTAAAGGACTCAAAGTTTACCTCCCACACACTCTTCCTTGGGTTTTGAATTTTAGAAAAATGAGGGAAGACTCTCCAGATGAGAAAGACATGAGCTATGGTAAACAGTGGATCAACCAAACAGAGCAGTGAGAAGAAGCCTCAGAATAGCAGCTGTACACCAGGCCTAGGAGCCCAGCCTGAAACAGGGTGGAGGCCTCTGGGGGGATGTTTTTAACTATAGAGACAAACTGAGAGATTTGACATCTTGATAATGCAATAAAGGAATGGAGGGTAAGAAGTATAGGATGACAAACTCCAGGAAGGACAAAAATGTTCTACCTCAAAGTTTTAGTCCAAATAAGAAGGAAAAACTACAGATTAGTACAGGAAGACAGAATGATTAAGAGGTTGGGTGATATCAGACAGATGGTGGAAAGATAAGTTATTCTTCTCCTCCAAACAACCATCACCTCCAAAATAACAACAACAAAAAAATTAATCAGCAATAGTGGATGAGAAGTAAGGGTCAATAAAATATGTTCAAGAAAGGCATGGTATGAATATGAAGTGAATCAAAACATGACATAAAGAAGGAAATGTAACAGAAATATGCTACTTGATCTGCAGTAAATAATATTTCATAACCATAATGCTATAATTTTAGACTTGAATTCTAGAATCTGTGAAAGACTTTGAATACCAAGAATTCAATATTCCCTATGTTAATACGTAAATAAAGTTATAACTGAAAGAAGTTGGGACGTGAGTGCCAGTTGAAGCAAGGAGGACAGTTATCTGATAATTATCAGGTGACCAAATAAAGCTAGAGATAACATAATATAGAAATTATCCATGTATTGACTGGTAATTCAAGTAAGGAAAATTGATCCTTCTGTTCAGCTTTGTTTTATCATTTTTCCTCATTTATCCCTAAGTACAAAATACATGCAGAAACAAAGACGTCTTCATTATGGAAATTAATAATTTCCCTCCTCCTTACTCATCCTTTTCTACTTTTAATTCTACATGCCGGAAGCAATGACTCAAATTTTGCTAATTTTAGTTTTTAAGGTGGTTTATTCTTGTTCTGACCAAATAAGGAATCATAATTCCTTTAATAAGGAATAAATAAGGAATTTTAAAGTGGATGAAACTAAATGGAGGTTTAACTACACTGAAGTTTCAGGGTAGTTCAGTAGAGAAATCAAAAATAAGATTGGTTTAAATGATTGTCTAGTTTTTTTGGTCATTCTTGTTTTGTCTCTTCTCACTGTCTCCAAGGGATTCTTACAGTTTTTTTTTAGGCAAAATTTACATACCTGGAAATTTACCAATGTAACCCACACCCTATTAAGATATAAAATATGTCCATAATCCTAAAAGGTTTCCCAGTCAACCACCCCAACCCCTGCCGAAGTTGAATTTTGCCTTTTCTACAACTTCAGGTGAACATAATCACACAGTTTGCACTCCTTTGCACTAGCTTTTTTCACTCAGCATGATGTCTATGAGATTCATCTATGTTGTTGCATGTTTTAGTGGTTCCTTTTTATAGTTGAGTAATATTCCATGGTAAGAATATACCACTATTTGTTTATTCACTCTTCTGCTGATGACATTTCCAGTTATTTCTGGTTTGGGCTATTATGAATAAATCTGCTATAAATATTCTTGTATAAATCTTTTCATGGGCATATGTTTTCATTTATTTATATGCCTGAGAGTAGAATTGCTGAGTCAGCAGGTAAGAGTATATTTAATGAGATAAGGAATAGCCAACTTTTTCCCAAAGTGGTTGTACCATTTCACATTCCCACCAGAAATGTATGGGCGCTCTGCTGGCTACACAACCTTGCCAGTATTTAGTGTTGTCAGTGTATTTAATTTTAGCCATTCTAGGGGGTTATATAGCAGCATCTCATTATGGTTTGAATTTGCATTTTCCTCATATGACTAATGTTATGCCTTTCTTTGTTCCCTAATTGGCTATTCAGATATCTTCATATGTGAACTCTTGGCTATTCAGATATCTTCATATGTGAACTATCTTTTTGCCCATTTTGAAAATGGATTATTGGTCTTATTTGTTTGTAGGAGTTATTTATGCCTTCAGGATAGAAGTCACTTGCCAGATTTATGTTTCACAAGCATTTCTCTCCAGTGTGTGCCTTGTGTTTCATTTATAAACAATTTTTTTTGATTGGCAGAAGTTTTTAATTTTGATAAAAATATTATCATTTTAAGTTTTTGCTTTCTGTGGTCTAAGGAATTTTTCCCTTTCCATGGTCACAAAGATATCCTTCTATGATTTCTTCTAAAAGCTTCATAGTTTAAGCTCTTACATTCAGGTCTATGATCCTTCTTGGAATAATTATAATGTATGGTATAAGGTTGAGGTTAAGATTCATCCTTTTCCACATGGATTTTCAGTTGTTCCTCCCCACTTGTGTAAAGACTTTCCTTTCCCCATTTAATTGCTGTGTTGCCTTTGCTGCAAAACAATTTATTCATAAAAATTTGTGCCTGTTTTTGGACTCTCCATCATGCTTGCTTTATTTATTTGTCTATCCTTATGCCAATACCATACTATTCTGACTACTGTTAACTTTATCATGCCTTGAATCCAGTAACATAAACCTTCCAAATTTGATTCTCATTTTCAAGGTTATAGGATATGGTTAAACATAATTTTGTATGTAGCTAGCTTCTTTCTGGTATTTACATACCTATATATGTTTTTAAAATAATCTAAATTGTTAACTATTTTACAAAGTTTCATTTATACAGATAAACAGAAAGAAATTATAAAAATTACTCCTAATCCCCAGTTGGCTTGGACATATCTAGGGTATATGCAAAAGCATTATGAATAAGGGCAAGTCTATACCTAGAGTTAGCAAGTGAGTGATATTGTCTATTAATCTGGTGTTTTAATTGCATGGTTTTACGAGCAGTCCTGCACTGGGACATACATACATTTTTGCCCATGCAGAGGTTCAGTTGACGAGAGCTGATATTGTTTTGCTATTCAAAAAAGCTTTGGTATGTCAGACTGGGTTATAAATCTGTTTTCTTTGTCAACAATTCAGAAAAGGAGAAACTATTAGTGGGATTCTGGTTGTATCTGCCTTAGCTTAAATTCTTAAATTATACTTGATTGAGAAAACCAGGGTCCACTAGGTTTTAGATGTAATGGCTTAATATTCATAAAATAAATTTTGCCTCTGTGCATGTGAGTTTGGAGAAAGATGTGGGAATACACTTTAGGTTGTCAGTGTGAAGATGCAGTGGCCTGCAGTAAGTAGAGAAGGAGCAATCACACCACATGGAAAAGTACCACTCTACCTAAGAAATTTATATTTCTATGTATTTAGGAAAGTCCAGACTTAGCTGTAGTTCTCTCCTCCTTCTCCATGTGGCATATATCTATTATGAGTGGGCTGTCACTACCCCCTTCCATTTTTATTTAGCATATTGACCCCTCTAAGAGTCAGCTGGGAGTAATGAGCTGCTATGGTACCAGCTGCCTCTTTACTACCCAAAGGCTTGGGATTTGTCCTTTGATATTTCTAAGTTTTAGGGGGAATTCTTCTTGATTCTGTGGCTTTATTTTCTCTTTCCAAAGGCTAGACTGTGGACTTACAGCACCGTCTCAGTTTTTAGCACGAAATATTTGACTATTTCTTTGGGCATTAATGTAGAAAATTGGGGTTTGGGTAGGTTAAAAACCTGGATTCAAACCATCAGTGCAAAATCAATTACCCATGTTTTATATTGTGTAAGGAAGACTTTGCATATACAATTAGGGAATTACCATGAGTATTTCTTTATCTATTATGCATGTTTATACTTAGGTCAATGAAAAGAAAATAGTGGGTTTTTTTTAAAGAAACATTTAAAAAATTTTATATATTTTTGGCTGTGTTGGGTCTTTGTTGCTGTGTGCAGGCTTTCTCTAGTTGCAGCAAGCAGGGGCTACTGTTCGTATTGGTGCATGGGCTTCTCATTGTGGTGGCTTCTCTTTGTTGCGGAGCACGGGCTCTAGGCACACAGGCTTCAGTATTTGTGGCACGCGGACTCAGTAGTTGTGGCTCGCGGGCTCTGGAGCACAGGCTCAGTAGTTGTGGCGCACAGGCCTAGTTGCTCTGCAGCATGTGAGATCTTCCCGGACCAGGGCTCAAACCCATGTCCCCTGCATAGGCAGATGGATTCTTAACCACTGCGCCACCAGGGAAGCCCCAAAATATTGTATTTTTAAAACTATTTTTTCTGTAGTTAAGCCTACTCTTTAATACAACCAATTATTTTTTTAAAGAATCGTGCTGTTGAATATAAGTTTTTGATTTAATTTCTTAATAAAAGTTGCTAATAAGTAGACAAAAGTCATTATATCCTCTGTGATGATCACCAGAAATTAAATAGTAGTCAGCAACTAGTTGGATTCTCTAAGGTCCAGAGAATTTATAATATCTGGGAATTAGAACCCCATAGTTTAGTTTTTCATTTCTATAGAAATCAAGTGAAATTCTAAGGATCATTACTCATTTCCTCATGAGCAAAGGGGAATAACTGAGCTCATCACTGGGCTTTTAGGAGAAGCATTGCGGTTGTTATTAACTATAAATGATGAAGTTAAACTGAGTTATTTCTCCAGGAAATTTCACTTTTCTACTAGAACATAGACTGTTTTTCCATTTGTTTAATTTCTGTAGAAATTATTGGCAGTCCCAATAATTGACATTAGCTGCCTTAGGTTTCAGTTGAGCTTCAGGCTTGTGTGAGGGTGGTAGTGGAAGAGCTGTCTCCCCAGCAGAGTCCATCGTTGACCCATTTTTTTGCACCTTAAAGATTGCTTGCCATAATATAGCAATAAATTATGCTATAATATCCTTGCCATAGTTTAGTAGTAGATGGGTATATTTCCTGCAGGAACAAATACGGAAAAATGCGGTTATAGAGGAACCTGGATATTGTGTCAATATTTGCATTTCATTGCATAAGTCATGGAAGGTGAGTATAGTGTTTTAAGAGGACACAGTAAAAGCAGCATCGGGGATACCTTTTCTTACAGTGGTGCATAGGGTGTTCAAGGAATGATGGAACATGGAGGCAACAGCAGCAGTTAGGAGACAGCTACATAAAATAATGGCTTTCATGGACCCTGTGACCCAGGCTAACCAAAATTCTCATTGCTTATCTATTGTTCTATTTCTGTGGGTTTTGTCTTTATTTTTTCTCTGTATCTTCAATATCTTGTTCTGGTAGCTCCTTTCCTGAAGGCTTTCAAGGCATGAATGGCTGTGATGCCCTGATGAAGTACCTGCCTCTTTCACTAAGACTGTTCTGACTCCTGTAGTTGGTGGTTTTCATCCTTGTCTTTGAAACCCCCAACACTTTATCTCTACAGAGAACATGACGTCTTTTGCCCTTTTGAGCATCTGTGTTGCAAAGAGGAGTCACTCACTTCCCTCAGTTATTGGCATACTCTCATCGTGATGGTGTGTAAGGGCCCTTGTGTTGTGTTTATCCCCCCCAGCCCCCACCCCATCACTCTGAGTTTCCTTTCTCGATCTTGTTTGCACAGTTTAGGGCAACACTGATAATCTGGGAGCTAATAAACAGTTTGATCTTGTAATCCTGCTCTTAAGAAGGATGACTAGATGTATCAGGAAAATTCAACCCACTGTGTATAGAATCTGACCAAATCCTAAGATCTAGCAGTGGAGCCCGTAGGGTGTGCTGAATCTGTGTATTGTCTGCCTGTGTCCTTCCACTGGCATCTCCACCTTAGTTAGGACTGGTCTCCACATCAGAGTTCCTCACAGGACACTGAAGAGGAACTTCAGGTCACATAAGAACATGGATCAGGGAGGAGGGGAGAATGTTTTTTAAAAACATTAAAAAAACTTTAAATGTTTTTGAGCTTCCAGTAAGATGAAAACTGAGATATGATCATTAGATTAACAACAGAGATCTTACTAATGATCTCAAAAAGAGTGGCTTTGGGAGATTATGGGGGTATTAAGCTGAGAGTGCTTAAGAGAGTATGGAAGAAGAGGAATTGGAGAGAGAAAATATATACTCCTGTTTTGAGACTGTCGGTAAAGAGGAGCAGAGATTCTTCCCAAAATGTCTTTCTAAACCTGAAGACAGCATGACTGAGACAAAACCCAAATCATTTTTCAGTCTTACATTTTGAACGACAAAGAGATGAAACAACCCCAAAGAAGCCACAAAAAATAGAAACAATGTAAAGTGATAAAACGCTGTAAATTCTGTAATACTTTTATTACTTAAACACTCATTTATACTCCTATTTCTAAGGAGAACAGTTACAATAGGGAGCTTGTATTACGTAGAGTCTTTGGGCTGGATGAATTATTCTAGTTAGGTCATTCAGAAAAATAGTACAGTGTTTGATTTGAGATTTAAATACATTAGACTGACTGGATTTTCCAGGTAATAAAAAGTTTTCCCTCATCCTTGTGTTTTGTGTACCTGCTGATATATGGCGGGTCATGAAAATAATGCAGGGTATTATTTTTATTTTCATCACTTGGGACTGAAATGAAGCTGGCCAGGATGAGAATAGTAGAATAAGGATGACTTATTGAATTATGGCTTTAATAATGAATTCCATTATTATAAAACATCATCCAATGTTGCATTATTTCAGTCACTCAATAGTAAATGGAAAAGCAATTCATAATTAAATTAATGAAACCTAGCACCAGGCTGACCTTTCAGTAATTCATTTTATGGCTGAAGTGCAAGATAGATATAAAATGCTGTATGATCTTTGACATATATTATGGATTTAAATAAATTAAATGGATTAATGTCATACACATGCAGTTGAAAGAGTGTGGAGGTAGGAGTATTTTTATATGTGACCTTCCTAATTAGGCAGTGAAATAGGCTATTAACAGAGGATCACATTGTTGCCATTATTTTCCTATGGCACTATAGCTAGAGAAAAGGCCAAAGTTGAAGGCTCTACTGATTAACACAACATTGTAAATCAACTATACTTCAATTAAAAAAATATTGATTAAGGATATTACAAATGGTTAAAATGTTTGAATTCAGGATTGTGTGGCTGGTGCACAAAGGAGTGCTTTGTAGGGGACTTCGGCTTCATTTGGGCCATTTCCCTTTCTCTGTTGTGTGTGAGTCCTGATGTCACGCCTTGAAGGGCCATCAACTGACTGGAGAAGTTATAATGATATTAATGATGATGATGATGACTTGCATTTCTTTGAATCTGTTAAGAATAAAATAGTTTCTAGTATAATTGTCCCAGAAAATTTTGTTTATGTTAAAGTGCTTTTTGTTTTATTTTATAAAATAGGCAGAGAAGTGACTAAATGGGTTAAAAGAATATGAACTGTGGAAGTTAAGTGTCTGTTGGGCAGGCTTAGGGAAGACAGTGAGGGAAATACCCCAGAGACAGGGAGAGGAGTGCAGAGAATCAGCTCCTTCCTCAGCCCCACCCAGATCCACCCCCTCAGGAGGCTGTGTCCAGGTCTGTCCCCACCCTGGGTCTCCTCACTGCACAGGTTACAGGAGATCAGTGTTGGGTTGGCTGTTCCTCCCACATCTCAGTGGCAGATGCTGACATTTTGCTGAAACCCAAAAGCAGATATGTGGGAGCAAAGACCTGTATGTTTTGGAGTCTTTTTTTTTTAATTGAAGTGTAAGACAACTTACAATGTCGTCTTAATTTCTGCTTGGAGTCCTATTTCTCGTTAAATCCTGAATGTCATGAGCCATCCCATCCAGCACCCTGCTTTCCATTCCTGTAGATCCAGTATTTGCTCAAGTTCAAAAATGTAAATAAACATGTTTGTTGTGAAATGATTACCACATTCAAGCTAAAAAAATATTTTAAAAAATAGTACAAAGAAAAAGAAAAAAACAAAACAAAGCTATCGTGCCTTACTCCTGACCTCTGTTTCAAAGTATAAACAGAAAGGGGAATGTCTAGTTTTAGCTTAGGTCTTCAAAGAGGTTTCTAAAACTTATATCCTATCCAGACCAGTTCATTAAGAGTCCACTGAATTGTAGCAAAGGAGGCAATTGTCATTAATGACTCTCTTTTCTTTCTGTCTACAGATTCACTTCCTGTCTATTCCTTTCCAGCTAGAGTCTTCCACTATTCTTATGGTTTATTTTTCCACAAATAACTCTTTAACGGAGATCTAAACATTTTTCCTTTTATAGAGTTAACCAATACTAGACTTATCAAATAATACCTTATTCTAAATTTTTGGCATGATATTCCTTCCTCCATTCTATATAAAATTAATAGCAAGTGATTATGTAAATATAAGATATGGATAGATTCTTGTTTGATAAATTGGAGTTCTTTTACTCTGCTCAGGTGATTTGTTGACTTGTTCTTGTTATTATAACTAAAGCTTTATAGCATATTCATTACCTGACAGAGAAGTTAAACTTTTTTCATTTTTTTCAAAATTATTTTAGCTAATCCAAAAACTTTATTTTCCCCAAAGTATCTAAAAATTTTTAGAAGTTTACTAAGTTGCCAGTTAAGCTATTAAGCTATTTTGTCATAAGTGGGCATCTTTACAATATTTAATTTTCTCATCCACTGACAAGGTCTGTCCTCTCCATGTATGTACATCTCTTCACACTTCAGAGTACTATTCGTAGTTTTCTTCATCTAAGACCTGTGGAGTTTCCCATTAATATTATATGTACACACACACAAATACATGTGGCTTGTACTCTTAACACAATATGTTACCCTTCATTGTATTTTTCTTTTTTTTTTAAAGTCTTTCAAACTTCTCTTTGCTGTCCTTACTATTGACTGGTATTTTTTCTCCACTTTTTCTCCTCCCTGATACAGACATTGAAAATGGTTAGGCGAAACTTGTTATATATCCTAACATCACTTAGCTCTGTCATGTCAAAAAGTGACAAATAGATACCATTCCTGAATGAATGAAGGATAATCGTGGTTCCTTTACTATGATAGAGAAGTCATAGAAAGTGATTTGTTCACCATTATTATTCAAATATAGTAGGATTTATGTCACAGATTCTTAGTACAATATAAAATCTGATAATAAATCTAATATTTTGCTTCACTTACCAAGCAAATTATTAGCTATTTTCCCCCAGCTTACCAAGATAGATACTGCATTTTACAATTTGCACTGCTTTTTATTGTAGGTATAAAAATGAAATCACTTGACAAGATTTATAATGACAGGATAACTATAGTGTAAAAACAGAAAGGGTTCAAGCTTTATGACACACAATTAAAGGTTATAAAAATAAAAATATTGAGACATTTTTTCATTTTTCATAATCATATATTGTGATAACACAAATAATCTTCAGTGAAAAACATTTGTTGTCACAAACTAAAATCAGAAGTAATTTCTATTTAAATAATATAATTGAGCTGGTAAAAAATTTGGCTAAAAAGAACATTTTTATAGGCTGCATACATACAATTTTATGATAGAAAACATTAAAGGTTTTATGTCATGGGAACTGTAAGGCACCATAACTTTCCCCAACTTTTTACATATTTCATTTTTTTAATGGAAAATCTCAAACATTATAGATGCACTAAGATTTTGGGACAACCCAGGAGTACATAAACAGGAGAACAAGATTATTTCAGATTATAGAGGATTCCCTTGAAGAAGAAATGAGATTGTAGTTGAGAAGAAATACTAGCCATTGTCCCAGAGCCAGTTGGTTGCAATTTGAAATTATGGTAAGTGGAAAAGCCTGCATGTAAACATCTTGTTTTAAGAAGCTCATAAGTCAAGTTTATAACAAAGGCATTACCTGTTTTTAGTTTCAAGGATTCCCAGCACAGTCAAGTGTTAGATGAGAAACTTCTCTTTGAAAATTAGTAATTCAGGTAGAGATGAGAAACATGTCCTACACTGGGTAAATAAAAATGTTTCATTTTAGTAATAATCACAATTCTGTTACTTTAGCAACCGAATTGGTAAAAGTATCCATCAGTTCCTATTATTGTAGGAGGAGTCCTTGGAAAATTAACACATCTATTCTGATTTGTAGTTTGGAGAATAAACTCAGTAGTAGTGTTGCTTGCACCCGAAGTAGTGATTGTTTGCTATCAACAGTGGTTTAGTAGTTGTTAAACATTCGTATAGCTCTTTTCCCCTAAAAAGTTCAAATCACTTTAGCACGGTTTAATCATTTACTATTAGAAATTTTGTTAAATTCAGAAAGCAGCTGAGCCCTAAACATACGTTTATAATGCTCCAAAATTATAAATTCTTCAAGGTCTTGAGCAGACACAAGTGGGAGGTAGTGTGATATGTGAAACAACTGACCCGGGTGGTAGGTTGTTGCCCCCATTTTCATTTTGATGTAGTTTAAAGCAGAATGCTGGTAGAATTGGTGCTGTTTGTCTTGTTAGAGGAGAAACAGGTGGACTCTCCGACCTTGTTCATTTATCACATCAAATAGGTGCTGATTCAGCAAGACAGCCTACACTCCCCACTTTCGATGGGAACTTTGCTTTTGCTCCAGGAAATGCCTAAGTTCGTGGGTATAAGTGGTAGTGGTGATGGAGTTAATCAGGTGCTATTTGGGAAATATAGATTCTAAAGGGTTTTGTATCTCCTGGGTCCTCTAAATAAGCTCTGTCTTCAGATGTCCCTGAGTTTCATACAATAAATTCTGTCCCTTGTGGGCCAAATAAGACAAATATAAATGTCTTCCATGATCATTCACTCTCCTTGCTGGCTTTAGGTTTTCCCTGGCGAGAGGCCCATGGCCCTAGCATTTTCTACAGTTCTAAGCCTATACTCAGAATTGGAAGTGACTAAAGTATGCAGAGTTCTGGGAATTTTCTTCAGAGAAGAACATAGTTGATTCTTTACTGGGATATGGTTCTAACATAATTCTGGTATTCAGGACCTGGGGAGAATTTCCTTCAACCCAATCTCAAGATCTGAATTTTTTAGGCCGAGAACATCTGGTAGGGTGTTGTCCACTGATCGAATTCCCAAAAGGTAATCTCCATGGGATATAAGGAAGAAATATCTACTTGGTGGTTTCGCAATTTTTCTGTTTTAATCCTTGTGTGAAAGTCAGTCATAGCAAAAGGAATATAAACAAATCAGTATATAAATAAATAACACCTCCTTTTGTGTTGTCTCATTCACCAAGCCTTTATTGGCACTTGCTGTAATCAAAGAGCTGTCCTGTGTTCTCTGTGAAAGCAGGTTGCTAACACTTGTTGTCAAACATGAAGGAGCTACAGTCTCATGGAGACACAGAGAGAGAGAGGCAAACAGGTCAGTACATAACAGAATGTGATAAATCTTACAATTGAGAAAAAAGCAAAAAATGTACAGAGAATTAATTCTAGCTTGGGAAATGAGGGAAAACATCTGAAAGAGGTAATTGTAAACTAAGCCTTGAGAAGTAATTGTTGGAGAAGAGGTGTGGAGATATATAAAGCTGAAAGGAAAAGCTCATGAGCTAAAGCCTGGAGGTGTGGAAGCTCACAGAATGGTTAGGATCTGGCAAGTCATCTGATAACATGGAAAGGGAAGAACTCGGAGCAGATATTGATGTTGGAGAAAGCAGATGGAACGTGTGTGTGGTGATTCCACATGCAGTCATGAGGATTGGGGACTGGTCCTTAGACCATAAAAAGCTATTGAAATGTTTTAAAGAGGGGTGACATGTTTTGATTTACCCAATGAGAAAGATTCTCTTAAATACTAATATATTTAATATTAATAAAATATTAATATTAATTAGATTAGTTGTGAGGCTATCACATAGTATAAACAATAGAGGCTGGGATTCAAAGGAAACATAAATAAGTCAACTTCTTTCCATGAAATATGAAGAGTTGTAGTAGAGAGGATCCATCTAGATAGGGAAATACGGAGGGAACATGAAGGAATCACTTTAGGTACCCTCAACCTTCTTCATGAAGCAGCCAGCAAGGAGATCGGGGGAGATGTAAGTTTAAAGGTTTCCAGGAGTGGTTTTGGGGAAAACAACAATAACAGTTAATCAAAATGTGATTTGATTTGGAGTGTGCTAAAATACAGTGCTATTTCAATTTGTTATAAAAATGAGTCAAGCAGTCTTCTGAACTTCAGAATTGGGGGGAAAGGTGGGAAGAATTAAGAGGACCCTGTGGGTGTGCTGAATCATCCAGGACACCATGAGGCAGTGGGCCCATAGAAAACATACAACATAGCTATGTATTTCAGGAATAAAATTTTTGAAGAAGAAACTCCCTTTGCCCAGGAATGGTAACTGCAAGGTTCACTCACTGGTGGGATAGCGTCAGGAAGACTTCTGTTTAGGAGCAGCTCTGACCTTGATATAGCTGACCTTTCATCCCTTTCTGTGTTTTTCCTTTCTAGTTCTCCCCTGTGTCATCTTGGGCTGCCTGGTCCAGTGTGTGCCCCTTAACTGTTATTTTCAATTGAGAGGTAGATGATATGCAGATAAAATGAATGACCTACTGGTGATAGAAGACACTCATGTTCATATTCATATTTTTTAATATATAAATTTATTTTATTGTTTTTGGCTGTGCTGGGTCTTCGTTGATGCACACGGGCTTTCTCTAGTTGCAGTGAGCGGGGGCTACTCTTCATTGTGGTGCGTGGGCTTCTCATTGCGGTGGCTTCTCTTGTTGCAGAGCACGGGCTCTAGGTGCATGAGCTTCAGTAGTTGCAGCTCGCGGGCTCTAGAGCACAGGCTCAGTAGCTGTGGCACACGGGCATAGTTGCTCCACAGCATGTGAGATCTTCCTGCACCAAGGCTCGAACCCGTGTCCCTGCATTGGCAGGCGGATTCTTAATCACTGCGCCAGTAGGGAAGCCCCCATATTCATATTAAGGTCTTAGGATGAGGAGCAGCAAGTAGACTTTTGGGAGGGGTGTAGGCAGAGAGAAGATGCTGCCATAGGATGGTGTGTTTGTTGCTGTCCAAGTGAGAGGGAACTAACCTGTAAAATGGACCTACTATGACCAGTCACTGTGTTTAGTATTGGGTTGGCCAAAAAGTTCGTCCGGGTTTTGTAGCGTCTTACAAACATTTTGGCCAACCCCAATACTTTCATATATTATACCTTTTAATTCTCAAAACATTTTTACAAGGCAGGTATAAATATTCCCCTTTTACAAACAATGAAATTAGAAACTAGACATCTCAAAATACTTACCCAAAGGTCATCTAGCTGGATAGCAGTAATACTGAAGTTTGGTCAAAGCCCATTTGTTTGAAAAGACCATGTTCTTTCTTCTATACCACATTGACATCCATGTGTAATGTGTGTTTTAAAAAATCTAGTATTCAAGCTGATCCTAAAATTTGGAGCATCTGTTAGTAAAATGATTTATCTATATGCCCTGATATACTCTATTAATTTTTAGGGGCCTATTACTGTAAAACTTTTAAAATGTTTCCAAGAAGATACAAAGTGATGATTATTGTTATTGCCAAGCATCATGCAATGAGAGTTCACTAAAATTTCATTGTAACTCTATTAAGCCTGTCTTCCCTAAAGAGAAAAAAAACCCAGTAAAAATCACACTTACTTTGACCCAGAGGCTGCTTGGGACTACAGTAAATCAAGTGTGATTTTAAAAACTTCTGCTAAGAAAATAAACCAGTTCTCTTGCTGAGTGCATAGCATAAGTGCATAGATATTCTCTCCCATCTAGAGACAATATTGTAGGTTTCTTCTTGAAGAAACTTGACAAAGCATCAGGCTGTATCAAGACTTCAACTTCCCATACAAATTTCTTTGTAGCCTCTGCTACGGTGAATCATCCTCCTTTATTTCCAATAAAACATTTGCAGGCAGAAATCATTTTCAAATTTAATCATGACACCATGGTGCCATTTCTATATGGGGTCCTGGGTCATTTGGTGAATATTAACTGATTAGCTGTCAATGGTTTGGTCTATTAATCCCTCCAAATGCCTTCCTTATGCTTTAATATTTTCATGGCAAGAAAGCTATGCTTCAAAATGAGATGTAAAACTTCCTAGCGGAAAACACCAGCTGTCTGGAAATGCTTGGGAGTTTCCATATGTAAGAGAAAACTACATCGTTCATTGAGGGTCCTGTGTACCCTTGGCAGTCTTGATATTCTAGGAAGAAACAAGATGTGCCACAAGCAAAGAGGCTGGCTTCACACAGGGACAATTACTAAGCTTGACTAGTGTGAAAGAACATTCTGTGATATTTTGTGATTAACCTTATGCTCTTTAGCCTCCTGGTAGGTGAAGCTGCCTTATGACTGGCTCAGGAATGCTTCTGAGAACGTGTGTGAGAAATCACTCAACTCACGTCTTGTAGTTCCTATTTCAAATGGTTCATACTCTGGTTTTTATCTTCTTCTAGAACAGCCTGCTTTTTAGCCAAGAGGGATGGCATCAGAACCTTTGATTCTTGGTTTTCCCATGATTCACAGTATCCTCCAGGTTTATAGTTCATTTGTTCAATCATTTAGTCATCTCCTTTTAGGGTCTATGAACTGGGCTAGGCACTGTGCAGATGGAAAATAAAACAATTTGATTTTAGCTTCATAAGACCTATATCAGATTTCTGAACTCCAAAAATATAGGGTAGTAATTTTGTGTTGTTTTAAGCCATGAGGTTTGTGATAATGTGGTACAGTGGCAATAGGAAAAAAATTCACCTTCCTTTTCCTGTAAAACTTGCCTTTCTGAATATTTCAGTGCTTTCAGTGCATTAAGCCAATCAGGCATTTTTGCTGGAAATCAACACTTTTAATCAGTTTTGTCCTAAATTTGATTTGGACGTGTGGCAGTTTAATTACCCTCTGGAATATGTGAAGCATATCATTGTCATATCTACTAAGATCTGAAGAAAAAGCCATCTAGCAATATTAATTATGTGAGGGGATGACATGTTTTTATCATATTTGAATTATGTCTCATCAATTGGATTATCCTGCTTGTATGGTTGTTAAGGATGAGAAAGCATCATTTAGTATGGGTTATACTAACAAAGATGTGATGTTGGATACCTCATATTTTATTCAATAATATTTATTGTAAGTTAAAGAAAAATATTAATTTAAATATGTATTGTAACATGAAAAATCTGATGTATGTTTCTGTTTGTAGAATGACAGTATGTCAGTTTTCAAGGTGTACCAAAATAATTTGGTTGGCAGCCAAGTGTGATGATTTTCCTGACTGACTTTGAGGTAACAGGAAACATAGGGTATATTAAGAGAATATCTATATCTATATCAGGATCCATTTGTTTCCCACTTCAATTGAACATTAGTAGGCTTAATATTGGATGACAATCATTAGAGAAATTTAACATAAGGTTATTTATTCATCCATTTATTATGGATCTTTATCTTGTTTTTAATGCTGAGAACTAAGTTCATCTGTTGGTATTCCTTTAAAAAGTATTTGATAAATTTTGGAAATGTTGAGGCTCAGTAGTTGAAGATACAAATTATTAGAGAAGATTATGCAATCTAGTAGCATATCTAATATGAAAGAATACAATTTTTCTAAGTTTTTAAAGTATAATAGTTACAAATAATTATTTATACAATTTAGTAATATTAATTAGTGTCATCAATTGGCTTTTGAGTGCCTTTTAAGACAAGAAGATGATTGTAATCTTCCTTACATGATGATTCATACTCTCATGAATGATTTTATTCTGCCTGGAGAATTAGAATAGAAAAATGTGTATGTAGGATACATCATTTAAATGTGTTAATTCAAAATATCTATTACTGTGCAACCATATTCATTTATCTCTTATTATTCCTTGTTATAAAGCTTTTCAGGATCTTAAAGTTCTATAATATATTTAATTTTAAAATTCTAAAAATAATTAGACCAAATAATCAGTCCTTTATAGAAAATGCATTGTTTGGGAGACTGCATGTGAGTAGTTTTATTGAACTCACTGGAGGGGAATGTGAAAAACAAACTTTGCTGAAGGCAACCTTATTTTGGTTAATGAGAACTCTGATAGAACTCTGCTATGTGATGACTGTAATAATGATAACAAACTTATAAAGCCAGGAGTTCAAGAGATGAAACCCCAAGGGGGAAAATTCCAAAAAGAAAAACATATAAGACAATTTGTCCTCCTCAACTTTGTTTCTGGAAGAAGGTAAAAAAAGACTCTCCTGGGCTTCCCTGGTGGCGCAGTGGTTGAGAGTCCGCCTGCCGATGCAGGGGACACGGGTTCATGCCCCGGTCCGGGAGGATCCCACATGCCGTGGAGCGGCTGGGCCCGTGAGCCATGGCTGCTGAGCCTGCGCGTCCGGAGCCTGTGCTCCGCAATGGGAGAGGCCACAGCGGTGAGAGGCCCGCGTACTGCAAAAAAAAAAAAAAAAAAACAAGACTCTCCTGATTCTTTTTTTTTTTTAATTTTTAACTTAATTTTTTTTAATTTAATTTTCATTTTATGTTGGAGTATAGTTGATTTACAATGTTGTGTTAGTTTCAGGTGTACAGCTCTGTGATTCAGTTATACATATACATATATCTCCTGACTCTATAATCTCAAGGCAATTGTCACATGGGTGGGAACAAAACTCATACAATTATCTTAGCCCGAAGAAAGACTGAAGAAGCAAGCCTGAAAATGTGGTTTAAATTTAAATCTCATTGGTAGTGCTGAAGACATCTGATAAAAGCAGATGTATATCTTATCTGGAGGAAAGCTTTAAATTTAGGCAACAAAGAATTCCACAGACAAAAGTTTTCCAGAGGAAAATGAGATTACAATCAAATATCTCAAAATAAATGAGAAAATAAGTCACCATGAATAAGAGTCATTGGAAACAATAAATACCTATTCATCCACAGAGACTGTGGTACTAGGTCTATCACATACAGGATAAAAAATTAGTATATTTAGTACATGTAGAGGAAAAAAAAAAAACCAGAACCAAGAATATATATAAGGAAAAGAGATCATTTAAAAGTAACCAAGAAGATTTTAGTGAACACAACCAATGAGGCTTTTAGAAATAAAAAATATAATATTTGAATTTAGAAACTCAAAGCAGGGGCTAAGTATCAGTGGACACAATGGAAGAGGGAATTAGTGAACTAAAATTTAAATCGGAAAAAATGTACTCGGAGTGTAGCACAAAGAACTTTAAGAGAACATCATTATTAAAGATGAAACAGATAAGACTTTCCCTAAGATGCTAAAAATAGTCACAGGTACCCACTAATGCCATTCTCTTCATTGAACTGGATGTCCTAACCAGTGTTGCGTGGCCAAAGAAAGAAAGAAAGAATGAATGAATGAATAGTTGAGAGATTGAAAGATTGGAGAGAAGAATTAAAGTTACTCTTGTGTATGTAAAAAATTCAAAATATCAGAAGCATTATTTGAATTAATAAGGGACTTTGACAAAATTAATAGATATAAACTAAGTGTAAAAAAATCAATTGTAGGGCTTCCCTGGTGGCGCGGTGGTTGGGAGTCCGCCTGCCGATGCAGGGGACGCGGGTTCGTGCCCCTGTCCGGGAGGATCCCACATGCCGCGGAGCTGCTGGGCCCGTGAGCTGTGGCCGCGGAGCCTGTGCGTCCGGAGCCTGTGCTCCGCAACGGGAGAGGCCACAGCAGTGAGAGGCCTGCGTACTGCAAAAAAAAAAAAAAAAAATCAATTGTATTTCCACATACCAGCAATAAGCAGGTATCTTTTAAAAATACATAATTACCCACAGAATAAATAACACTTAAATCCAAAAAATATAAATATAAAAAATGAGAATAAGAAAGTCAATCCAATAGAAAAAGCTTCACAAAATCCATCATAATAAATAAATTGTTGACTTTGTTAATCATCACAAAAATGCAAATCAAAATTATAATTAGGAACCACGATACCCACCAAATTAGTAAACTTTAAAAGTCTGAAAATATCAAGTTTGGGTGAGAATATGAAACTTTTTAGAAAACAAAACAGTTTGGCATTATCTAGTAAAGTGGAAGATCCTCTGTCTCCTATTCAGCTGATACAAACATATAAGAAATAGCTGAACAACTTAAAAGAAAACTATGTCAGATCAAATCATACAAATAAAATTAATAAAAAAATGAAATGTCAGTGGCCAAGAAACAAATAAACAATTTTTCAACTTCACTAGTAAGTAAATAAATGTAAATTAAGATATCATTTCACTTCTAAAATTAGTAAAATTAATAATAAAAGTAATATCAAGCTTTACCTTCTTGCTATAAAATGTTGCCACTAACTGCATGTAAGAGTGTTAATGGGTACGGGCTTCCCTGGTGGCGCAGTGGTTGAGAGTCCGCCTGCCGATGCAGGGGACACGGGTTCGTGCCCCGGTCTGGGAAGATCCCACATGCCGCGGAGCGGCTAGGCCCGTGAGCCATGGCCGCTGAGCCTGCGCGTCCGGAGCCTGTGCTCCGCAACGGGAGAGGCCACAACAGTGAGAGGCCCGCGTACCGCAAAAAAAAAAAAAAAGAGTGTTAATGGGTACAACCTTTCTAGAAAATAGTTTGGCAATTAATACAAAAGCATCCCTAGCTTTTGGCCTAGTACTTTGACCTTTTAATCTGGGAAATAATAAACAGGCACAGGGATTGACATGCAAGGATGATCACTGAAGAGCATTTCTGAATAGCAAAACAACTTTCAAATTTTCAAAATGTACAATAAAAGGGGAGACTTAAGTTTTGCATATCCAAACTGTGAAACTTGCTGTACAGTTAGTGTTATGAAGAAATTCTCAGCACAGATTGTCACATGATACAAACTTGTTAGAGAACGAAAGTGTTCATAGCATGAGCCCAAGGCTATTTAAATATTGTATGCACAAAAATGGTAAAATATTTAAAGTACTTATTATGTGGTGAGATAACAGGCAACTAAACAGTATATTCTCTTTATTATTTTCTGTATTTTCTACAATGTTATATGTGATGTTTTTCATATGTAAAAATTATTAGAAATATGTACGAAAATCAGTATTATGTATTATTCACCATAACAGCATCCCTAATAATGCACCTCTGTTTTCTCAAAGTTTAGTATTTGCAAATATGTTTTCTTTGACCCTTGGTTCTAGGTTGTATATACAATTAATTCTTGACTTCCTTGCATCAGGAGAACACTTTTCAATTCTCTCCCAAATGTATTTTTGTGTGAATTTCATCTAAGTTATAAATATTTATGTATTGAAGAGGATCAAAATGCCCACAACTGCCTAAAATATAAGGAGTTCCTTGTGCATCAGGAATAGCTTCATAAGCAGCCCCAAATAAGATTGTCTGTTTCTGCATTTGTTCAATTTGTTCAGCATTTTGGAAAGTAGCCAGAGCAACAAATGATGTGGACATTAAATTCAGGGCACAAGTCTCTTAGTCAATATTTGGTGTGAAGGAAATGGTAGTATGAGTTGTTACAGCAAATACTGCCTATATTTCTGCCATCAAAATAAATAAACCTCAGTCCTTTCATGTATGCATTAGGAGATGAAATTCTGAAGAAACAACTACTCATAGTTCATTGGCATTGGGGTAAAGTTGGATTTTTATTATACATTTTCAATATAACCCAGCAAATGTATCACTCTGAATATTTCATTTAACTACTTGTTGGTGGGCTGCATGATGGTCCTAATTCCTGGAACCTATAAATGTTACCTTATTTGGAAGAGGGTTTTTCTGCAAATGTGACTAAATTAAGGATCTTGAGATGGGGAGATTATCCTTGATTATCCAGGTGGGCCTTAAATGCCATCACATATATCCTGAATTGATGCTTCCCATATCCTTGTAAGAGGAAGGCAGGGAGAGATTTGACATTCACCCAGAAGAGGAGGCATTGTAACCACAGAGACAGAGATGAGAGTGATGCAGACACAAGCCAAAGAATACTGGCAGCCACCAGAAGCTGGAACAGGCAAGTGTGGACAGATTCTCCCCTAGAACCTCCAGAGAGAGCACGACCCTCTTGACACCTTGATTTTGGACAACAAGCCTACAGAACTGTGAGATAATAAATTTTTGTTGTTTTAAGCCACCCAGTTTGTGGTAATCTGTTACTGCTCCACAGGAAACTAATGGTTCATAATATAAGTACAGAGTTATCAGTGACCATAGTCATTGTTATTAAACCATTGGCTACATATTTGCAAGAAAAAGACAAGTGTAACTGGCGAAAACAATAAAATGTTTTTTCTAAGAGCAATCATTTCTTTTTTTTTTCCTGTGGTACGTGGGCCTCTCACTGCCGTGGCACCTCCCGTTTCGGAGCTCAGGCTCCGGACGCGCAGGCCCAGTGGCCATGGCTCACGGGCCCAGCCGCTCCGCGGCATGTGGGATCCTCCCGGACCAGCGCACGAACCCGTGTCCCATGCATCGGCAGGTGGACTCTCAACCACTGCGCCACCAGGGAAGCCCAGCAATCATTTCTTAAATGTCATTTTTCATAGTCATTTGTACAGCATGTTCTTTCTCTCTTTAATACTACTTTCTCTCCTACATTAGCAATTGTGTTTTTCTTGGCAGTCTCTAACGATCCATGCTTCCCTATTCCAGCAATCATTTATCTTCTTGTTTTAACAAGTGCAAATGAGTCCATGACCTAGAGAAATAGTCAAAACTGTCATACAAGCTTTTCAAAACATGAGACCCTGAGGTTACTAATGCTAGAATTAACTATTAAGTTCATCATATTCTTTTATTTTCTCATTATGTAATAAGTTGCCCTAATCTTCCTGAACAAAATTAGTGAGCTTCTCCTAGTCCCTAGAAAACAGAGTTTGGAAGCCTGTGCCATAAGTGCTCAGATGTTTGTTAGTTTATATTTTCATTCGTATTTTTAGCTTCCGGTTGTTTTGTTATTTTTATCAAAGTAAAATAAATACATGATAAAAACTTTTTTAAAGGGTTATGATAGAAAGAAATAGAACACTCCTACACATACACATACATCTTCTCCACTTCTAGTCTCCGCAGAAATACCTTTTTATGGGTTCAGTTTTAAAATTTCCAGTTGTCTCCATTTATTAAATAATGCACCTATACTATTGTTTCTTGATTTATTATTTTTTCCATGTTTTCTATTGTGTCATGAAAGGTGAGGATTTAACTTAACATGCACATCCACATGCACATCCTACAATTGTCCTGTTGGATATTGGGCTGTGCACAGGTGATGGGGCTGTTGAATGGAGAAAATGCAAACATGAGGACATTATGATACTGAGTCCTTTCCCTTCCTTTGGTTTTGGTTTTGGTTTTCCATCTCTTCCTCTCCCATTCATCACTCTGTAATTTTCCTTCTCTTCACTCAGGCTAGCTTCTCCCATTCTCATCCAAAACAGCTGTGGAAAGACTTCAAGTCTTTTTACACAAAGGCCCTCTTTCTAATCATTTCTCTCCTCTCATGGGGACATAAAACCTATCTCCAGGTAGAGCCTTATGCTGTCTCCTCCCTTATATCTGAAACAGTACCTCTTTTGTATTTATATTATAAACACAAATTTCTTCAGTCTTTTCCATTCACTGTCCTTTATATCATGTTCTTTTTGATTACCTTGGAGCTTCCTCTAGGACACTGAATGTGGGGAGGAGCTATGGGACTGAAAGTTTTGGCACCATCCATTGGAAAATGTTAGAAGCAGAAAAAACAAAAAACAGTTGCCAAATCATCTGTACAAGTACCATGCACAAACTACCCAAAATGGCAATCAGCTGCAATTTAAAAGGCAGGGTTAACTGCTTTCAGTAGGTAGTGACTATTTTTGATGCTATGTTCCAAAAAAATTCTGCTGTATTTGGATTTATGGGGAAAAGATTTGTGATTTTTGTCACGGCTATGTAGCTGTTTTCTCCAGTTGAAAGGATTTACTGAGCCAAAACCTTAATTGCTTCCTTCCTCTTTGACAGCTTAATCCATTTAGAATTTTTTTTTTTTCTCTGTATGCAGCCCTCTCACTGTTGTGGCCTCTCCCATTGCGGGGCACAGGCTCCAGACGCATAGGCTCAGCGGCCATGGCTCACGGGCCCAGCCGCTCCACGGCATGTGGGATCTTCCTGGACCCGGGCACGAACCTGTGTCCCCTGTGTCGGCAGGCGGACTCTCAACCACTGCGCCACCAGGGAAGCCCCCACTTAAAGTTTTTAACAACAGATATGCTGGCCTCAATGTTGATTTTATTCTTGCCTCAAGGCTGAATAGTAATCAGACTTTGTTGCCCATATTCCTGTTCAGTTTTATCTTTTACCCCTTAAGGATGAGAAAGTTTCTGAACTTTCCTTGTCTCTTTATTTTTGCTTGTAAAACAGCCAATTATTTTCTAAGCTTATCTCTCTTTTAAAGGTCTTTGTCAATGCAGCTAATATTAAACAACATATTCTACTATTATTTTGTGTTCCAGCCCTTTTTCTCTGGAGCTACAAATTCATGAGATGTATTATCTTCATTCTAAGTGATGGCAGGTGAAACTTTTACCATATAGAGTATGTTCTCTGACCGAAATGGAATAAAACTAGAAATCAGTAACAGAAAGACAGGAATACCTAAAAACATTTGGAAATTAAATATCACTCTTTAAACAATCCATGAGTCAAAGAGAGAGTCTTAAAGGATTTTAAAAATACATATTGAATAGAATTAAATGAAAATAAAATATAACCTATCAAATTTGTGGCATGCAGCTGAAGCTGTGCTGAGAGGGAAATTTATAGCACTAAATATCTGCATTAGAAAAGAGGAAAAGTCTCAAATCAGTAATCTGAGTTTCTGACTTAAGAAACTAGAAAAGGAAGAATGAAATAAACCTAAAGCAAGCAGTAGGGAAGTAAGAAAATAAGAGTATAAATCAATAAAATTGAAAACAGGAAGACCATAGAGAAAATAGCTGCAGCTAAAAACCACTTATTAAAAAAAAAAGACTGGTAAGTTTGATACAACTCAAGCAAGAGCGGCAGACATAAAGAGAGAAGACAAAAATCATCAATATCAGGAGTGGACTAGAGATATCAGTACAAATTTTACTGCCATTCAAGTGATAATGAAGGAATACTAAAAACAAATTTATATTCATAAATTCAACAACTTAAAATAGAAAAATTCCTCAAAACTTATAAACTACTGAAAATCAAGGTGAAATCAGTAACTGGAGTATTTTAGAACCACTAATGAAACTGAGTTTGTAATTTAAAAACTCCTAAAAAAAAGAAATCTCCATGCCCACATGATTTTGCTGGAGAATCTTACTAAACCTTTAAAGATGAGTTAACAGTGGAAAATAGAAGAGGATAGAAGACTTCCCCACTTATTTTATGAGGCCAGTAGTATCCTCATTTGATTCAATGCAAATATCTGCATTAATACTTACTTGGGTCTGTGACATCTTACTGTGAGTGAATCCAGTACCATACAACGGTTTAGTGTCCTGGCTCTGAAAACAGACTGCCTGGATTCACATTTCAGCTCAGCTATGTTTTAGGTCTTTCCTTGGTGAGCTGTGTAACTGGTCTGAGCTTCATTTGCCTTACCCGTTGAGTGTTGATAACAATAGTAGCTCCTTAGAAAAACTTTGTGCAGATTCAGTGAGTTAAACATGTAAACTCTTATAGTCTTGCCCATAGCAAGTTGTCAAGTAATATACCTATTATTTTTTTCAAGTTATTCTCCTCATTGTTCTCAGTTGATAGCCATCATGGTAGAGTTTGATTCGAGCATTGTAGTCTCTTGCTAATTTCTGTGAACTCCTATGTTTTATTAACTTTTCTTCTATGGTGTCTCAGAGTTCTCATATACGGCTTGGTAATTTATACTTTTAAAAACTTTATGCTCTGATTGGGCTTCCCTGGTGGCGCAGTGGTTGAGAGTCCGCCTGCCAATGCAGGGGACACGGGTTCGTGCCCTGGTCTGGGAAGATCCCACATGCTGCGGAGCAGCCGGGCCCGTGAGCCATGGCCGCTGAGCCTGCGCGTCCAGAGCCTGTGTTCCGCAACTGGAGAGGCCACAGCAGTGAGAGGCCTGCGTACCGCAAAAAACAACAACAACAACAAAAAAAAACTTTATGCTCTGATTGTGTAAGCACTCTAAAAATATTTGATTCATGTGAACACAACTTATCTCTTTGAGTCAACATGTATAAATTAACAGGAATGATAGTTATAAGATTAGTGGGTACTTGTGATTTTGCTGGCTGGGATAATCACATGAAAGCTACTTCTAGCAGCGTGTTGGGGAAATATGTAAAAGCATTTCATATTTTTAGATTATCAATAGTGTAACTTTTATTTGAAAATTTAAAAGAGCCCTCTTTCTCATATTTGAATTTTTAATATAATGCTATTTCATCTGATATTAATACACTCTCTCTTGCTTCCTTTTTCTTTGCATTCACATCACATATATTTGCTGTACTTATTTTACTTTTTACCTCTGTAAAGTATTTTATTTTGATTGAGTGTTTTAGTCTTGTCTTTAACCTCAGTTGGACCCTTGGGGCTAGCCAGTGATCTTTTATTTTCTGTGATTGGAACCTCCTTGATTCTCCATCCTAAACCACCAGCGCCTCTCCCTCATGTCTCCCCTCAGAGAAGACCTCACCTCCATCAGCCAAACGTAACTGAAGTAACCAAGAGACTCATCATGATTTTGTACCAAAACTACAGAATAAATAACTGATTTTCCTACTTTTTTCCTGCTACAGTGGAGGAAGTGCATTTTTTCCCACTTAAGCTCATTCACTTTAATTCTACTTTTGACTCCTCTGAGTCGTCCCATGCATTTAACCCACTACCAAGTCCTCTGGATTCTACTTCCCAGTTCTGTCAAATTCTCTTCATATCTACTGTCACACTTGTCCCAGCTACTATCACATGACAATAGACCTGTTTGGTCTGCCATTCCACTCTTGCTCTCTTCCAGTCCTCCACAGAGCAGCCAGGGTGATTTTTTCATAAATGTAATTCCAATTGTATCTCCCTCTTGATTAATGTATTTCAGTGGCTTCCCAGCACCATTGGGATGAAGCCTAAACAGCTTAGAACATCTTATAAATCTTGCCTTTGCTTATCTTTTTAGTTTCTCTCTTGCTAACCATCCATTGTGTCTGTGCTTCAAGTATAATGATCTCATTTGAGAAAATTATTTCTCTGGGCATCAAAATACTCAAAGTTATATGAGAGATAAGTAAATGAATAGATGGATGAATCATAGCAGTAAGGGTTGTGGAATTTTGTTTATGCATACATAGTTTACAAAATAATTTACTTGTAGAGATGGTCTTGTTTATGGTTTATAATTAAGTCGTGAGTTAACTCAAAAAGATTAACTGAGTCAGAGAAGAAATGTACTTCCAGCAACATGTTAAAATGTCTTTGTTAACCACATTTGGTGAGCCAAATACCATCAACTTCAGGACTTTCACTGATAAGCTGAATATTGAAATGACTCATCTCACAAGTGCTTTTGAAGTTATTTGCAAATATTCCACAAACAGTTTACCTTTCTCTCCTTTTAGCTGGTCAAAAGCCATAAATGACTGCTTTGTATTTGTCACAATTAATATATCTTGGAAATAGGGGTACATCTAATTTCCAATGCAGTTTACATAACTCTCTGAGTCAGACATGCCACTTTTAATGAAATACCATTCATTTTTTCTGTTTGGGAAGAAATTTCATCTGGGGAGATGTTATTATGTCAAAAGGGCATTTTAATCCAGAAAGCTTATAATATTAGATTGATAAAACTTATCTTCTCCTTGCTTAAATTCTTTATCTCATGCTACTCAGATGTTGATTCTCTGAGCACATGTTTTCATGGTTCCACACTGGAAAATTGAAGTCTCGAAAGGCATTAGTCCTTCAATCCTCTTTTTATTTAGTCAATAGCAAGGTAAAGTTGCATTGTTTTGAACCCCAAACCCCTGAAAGAAAGTCAGTACAATTTATTTTGCATCAGATCTATGTAGACACTGTAATTATGATAGTAATTCCTAAGGAACAGACGATACAAGTTAAGACCTCAAGTGGCAATTTGTGGCAGTAACAAATTATACCTGAAAGCCCCCAAATTATCTTAAGAATGCTTTCATACAATTATAAGCCAAAACAACATTCAGAAATCTTTATAAGTAAGAAGGTGGTTCATCAACATTGTGTTATCCAAGCATTTCAGGGTACATCTCTTTCTGGTTCCAAAAGGAAATCTTTGATAATTTAAGCAGAGAGATTATATTGAAATGTGTTCTTTGAGCGCTGGGGCTTCATCGACCTCTTTGCTATGGCTGGTAGCCAATAGTGATTTCATACCACAGCACACCAGGACGATTTGTGTGTGTATATGGATGTGTGTTATGGACTGAATCATGTCCCTTTCAACATTCAGATGTTGAAGCCCTAAACCCCAATGTGACTGTATTTGGAGATGAGATTTTTAAGGAGGCAATTAAGTTTAATTAAGTCATAAGGGTGGGTCCCTAACTTGATCAGACTGGTGTCCTTAAAGAAGAAGAGACACCAGAGACCCACGTGCACACAGAGATAAAGGCCTTGTGAGGGCACAGTAAGAAGGCCTCATCTACAAGCTGAAACAGAGCTCTCACCGGAAACCAACAGTGCTGGCACCTTGGTCTTGGACATTTAGCCTCCAGAACTATGAGAAAACTAATTTCTGTTTTTTAAGCCACCCAGTCTGGTATCCTGTTAAAGCAACCTGAGCTGACTAGTACAACGTGTGTGTGTGTGTGTGTGTGTGTGAGAGAGAGAGAGAGAGAGCGCGCACGCGAGAGCGAGCACGAGCTCAAGAATGAGTGCTTGGCATACTGAGTGGGCAGCTCTGTAGAACTGTGATTTGATTGACAGAAAGATGCCAGTAGATATGGTTAAAAACTGTAAAACTTCTATAAAAACATAGGATGTGGAAACTGGCAGAAAGAGTTTCATGAAGAAGAATGCAATACAATGTACTTCCAGGATTCTCAGGGCCACTAATTTTCTCCATGGTCTGCAGGGAGTGAGGATTCCGCTAGGTGTCTCTCTTGCCATTCTGAGAGGTTACTGACATTCACTACTAACTGTTCTGGAGATGCTGAATAGATGACTATCTGTGCATTTAGCTAGTCCCAAACAGCCCAGTATATTCCTGAAAGTTATTATGAATGTTGGTGAAGCAAAGATCAATTAAAAAAAATCACTGAATCCATAGAGGGTAATGACAAGTTGAAATTATATGGAGTAATCACAGTTCAGAAACACAAAAAGGGAATCAGGTGGCTACTGAGGATCTGGTCTCAGACGTGTCCCTGTACCACTGAGAACTTGAACTGTCTTTGAGCCGTACCAGACCAAAGGACACCACCAGCCATATTCAGAATAATATCCGCCAGCTGCAACCTTATGGTCTCAAGGTCTCCCCTTGTAACTATGCAACCATTTTAGACCCCAGCTAATCCTTGCTTAACAAACACCCTCACTTCTTGCCAGCTCCAGTTACAATTTTTGACAAACAACTTATGTAACTAACAGTGGCCTTGAAGCTTTTACCTTTATAAGCTTCCTCCATTTTGTAGTCTGGCGGGACACAATTCAAGTGCTTCTTGAATCTGTGTCTCCCAGCTGCAGTTCTAACGAATCCCAATAACCACCTCTTTATTTCAGTCAGGTCTCTGTTGCTGAAATTTGGGTTAACAAGGGACAAACACAAATATATAAAATTAAAAATTTAGTTTCATAAATTTGAAAGCCTAAATAACACAAATAATATAAAATACCACATTAACTTAAGAAGTAGAAAATCTCAGTAGATTTATCATTTAGGAGAAAAATGAAAATATAAAGTCTGTTCCCCTGGCTCCAAAATACCTGAAATATATAGAGTTATTGGTGATTTTTTTTAATTTTGGGAAAAAAAATCCCTTCTTCTATTAGCTTTTCCAGAAAATATGATTCTGAGAATGCCAGAAGAGTCCAATACAAGGAAATCTAATAAAGTGGACTACCTTCATAGATTAAATAAGAAAATTTGTAATATCATCCTAGCAAATATTTATTGAGCGATGTTGCCTACAGAATTTTGCTGAAAACGAATAAAAAAATGTAACGAACACCCAGGCCTCCCAGATGGGAAGACAGGACCATGCAAAATAATAACATTATAGGTGAAAATAATAAATGATTAAACACCAACATGATTCATATATAGCATACGTATAATAAGAACTTAGAAACAGAGGAGACTGATAGAGCTATAAAGGTAATTTAGGCTGGACCATTAGACATTTCTCCATAAGAGTCAAAAAGATTCATATTGCCTGCCTTAATAATTCACATTTGGAAAAAGATGCAGCACTTTATGCCTATACAGTATTGCTGTGAATACACATCTGAAGTCTTGTAGTATAGTATAAACTCTGCCAAAAAAAAAACCAAAAACAAAAACAGAAGATTTTAAGAGTAGGTTCCAGTGACCCCTGACAATATTGTGAATTAAGCAATGAGGGTATCTTTGCTAACTCCAGCCTGTTATCTGTTACTTTACCAATACTGGCCATTTAATGTCCAGAGAAAGCCTCTCCGACATACAATTCTCCATTGGTTATTGACACATTAGTCTAACCTTAGTCATTATGTAAATGTGCCCTGAGGTTTAGTTCTGCTTAGGAAATGCAAGATTTAGTCCCTTACCAAAGTCAGATTAACATCAGAAATTAAATAGGAGATACATTTTTGGAAATATTTAGAGCAGCTACAAGGATAAATGTCTATACTTATGCCCTGGCACGTGTCCCCCTGCTCTCCTGGCTGGGAGCAAGGAAGCAGAGATGAGTAGTAGTAACAGCTTAGACCTAAGGCCAGATGGCCTAGGTTTAAATTCCGACTCTGTTGTTAATTAGCTGTGTGACCTGGGACATTCTTAACATCTTTATATATTAGTTTCCACATCAGAAAAATGTGGTAAGTAATAGTACCTGTGGTATAGTTTATGTTTCAGTCCTGTGTGGATTCAGTGATATCATCCATGTAAAATGCTTAGAACTCCTGACATACAATAAACCCTTACAAAGGATTAAATAGTGGTCTAGTGACAGCACTAGTCAACTAATAAAGCATCGTTGTACACACATTGCACTAACAGTAGTAGCAACTCCTTCACCTCCACTCCAGAAAATTGAGTGACATCCTACAAGTGGTTCTGATACGGTGTGGTCAAACTTTGATGGAGGTTTGGTACTTTCTACCTACACAACAGCATTCTAATTGCTCTGTCATCATTGATTTTCCTTAAAATGCTCTACGAGAAGCATGTCCTTGTGCCTCTGGAGTTGCTTTAGTTGCCTGAGAATTAGTTATTGGACTGGGTCTCTCCTGAGTAACAGCTTCATTGCATCAAATGTTGCCAGGAAATGCCTGGAAGTCCTCATCCTGACTCCCCAGACCTGCAGCCCAGGGCACCAGAGGAGCACTCCTTTTTCTTACAGAACCATGTTTCTTCACACGCTGTGATCTGGCCTCAGAATAAAGAGCCCCCAAGCCTGCCTCTTCTGATTTGATGTTACCATGTGGCAGGGAATATGGATCACAAAGGTAGCATAAAATGTCTGATTGAGGGCAGCCAGCTGTTTATTGCTACATTATCTGCTTCCGAAAAAGAGACTATGGAGCTGCTGTCCCCACCCCTCCCACCTTTCCCCATACATAAAACTTGATGAGATATTAACAATTAAATTACAGCACTCTTTATTTTTATTCTGTTCTGTTCCAGAGGCTTTGAAATGCATTAGACTGTTTCAAACTGTCTTCTGGGGAAGCTTAATAAGACTTCCCGCTTTTCTGTGGGTCTTTCTCAACATGGGAACCTGCTGTCACTCCCTAGGTCCACCAAGGGGAATTTCAGTGATTGCTGAAGCCCCAGGCTCTTGTTTGTCCATACTTCAACACAAATTCAATATTCCAGGTACTTCAGCCCAACAACTTAAACCAAATAAAAGGTAAAATCTTTGCTCTTCTCCACCTGTGAATACCCTGGGTGTCTAGGCCCTTGCTTGCCTGTTCCCTTCCTGTCCATGTACCTGTAAGATGAACACAAGTTGGTCTTTTTATTATTATTATTATTAATTTATTTATTTTTGGCTGCTTTGGGTCTTCATTGCTGCTCTCAGGCTTTCTCTAGTTGTGGCGAGCAGGGGCTACTCTTCATTGCGGTGCGTGGGCTTCCCGTTGCAGTAGCTTCTCTTGTTGTGGAGCACGGGCTGTAGGTGCACGGGCTCAGTAGTTGTGGCTTGCGGGCTCTAGGGCGCAGGCTCAGTAGTTGTGGCTCACGGGCTCAGTAGTTGTGGCTTGCAGGCTCTAGAGTGCAGGCTCAGTAGTTGTGGCTCACAGCCTCAGTAATTGTGGCCCATGGTCTTCAGTAGTTATGGCACATGGGCTCAGTAGTTGTGGCTCACGGGCTTAGTTGCTCCATGGCATGTGGGATCTTCCTGGACCAGGGTCGGACTAGGGTCGAACCTGTGTCCCCTGCATTGGCAGGTGGATTCTTAACCACTGAGCCACCAGGGAAGTCCCAAGATGGTCTTTTAATTAGCAAGTTGGAGGGAATGGAGCTACACTGTCATTGGGCCTCTTGAGGCCTGTTTTCCATTAATAATAAATGGAGAATAGTGTTTTCCAACAAGAAAGCCCTACTGCCCCTGCCTCCCACTACCGTGGTCACACTCTGACCTGCATGCCCAGCCCTGCCTACCTGTTCTTTTAAGGCCCAGCTCAAATGGTGCCTCTTTTCTGTGGCTTTTCCTAACACCTCTTCCCTTCTCCACCATCCTCTGAACTATCGCAGAATGAGCTGCACCCATCTTTCTTCCCCTAGGATCATATATATAATTCTAATACAGATTTATTAGTTTGTGTCTATGCCCTATGTGCTAGTCTGTGATGACACAGTTACTCTATTCCCATTTGTACCATTTGGTACACGTTCACCTATGGTACTGTAGCGCTGACACATAAGAAATGGCCGTTTAATTGCTTGATGAATTAAAGTGACCTATAATAGTAGATATTGTATGCAAAAATAAGTAGAGTTTAAATATATTTAAAACATTCTTCTGGTCTATACTACCTGAGTAAAAAGCTTGCTTGAATAAATCACCAAAGCAGTGATTTAGTTACATTAATATAATAACAGCTGTCATTTATGGAGTGTTGCTTGTACCAGGCACTGTCATGGGTACTTACCACAGCTCTCTGTAAATGATCTGTTATCATGCCTATTTTAAAACTGAGGAAACTGAGGCTCAGAAAGGTTTAATAACATCTGTGAGATCATGAAGTTAGTAAATAGTAGGGTTCTCTAGAGAAACAAAACCAATAGGACCTGTCTGTCTGCCTGCCTGTCTGTCTGCCTGCCTGCCTGTCTGTCTGTCTGCCTGCCTGTCTGTCTGTCTAGCGAGAGACAGAGAGATTTAAGGAATTGGCTCGTGCAGTTGTGAGGGCTGGCACATGGAGAATGAAATCTGTAGGCAACAAGCTGACAGTCTGGGGATTCAGGTAAGAGTTGATGCTGCAGTCTTGAGTCTGAATTCCACAAGCCAGCAGGCTGGAAATTCAGGCAGGGCTTCCATGTTGCAGGCTTGAGGAGAATTCCTTCTCTTCTGGGAAACAACCATCTGTGTTTTTGACACCCTCAGCTGATTAAACGGGGCCCATCCACATTATGGAGGGTGATCTGCTTTACTCAAAGTCTGCTGATTTAAATGTTAATCACATCTAAAAAATACCTTCACAGCAACAACTGGATTGGTGTTTGACCATACTAGTGGAAGTCTGAAGCCTCTGTTTTATCAACAGTGTCATGGCCTTCTAGATGTTTGTCCAGTCCTCCATGGGCTTTGTTCTGCTCTTTTTCTCTCTGCTAAGCCATGTGTCCTGAGAGCTTGGCTTGTACTCATTATGAAGTCTCCCACTTTTTCACCTACTGGGCATACTCTCTTCTTACTTTGGTTGTCTTCTCAGCTATTCTGTTTACTCACTCTTCCAAAGCTCACAGTACCTCACTCCCAAGACTTTTGCCAGCTGCCCCCAATTCCATACATGGATGACAATGCAGGAGGGGTGCTCAGAGTTCCGAGAACTGAAATGCAAGCAAGAGTGAAACTCCCCTGTCTCATTTTCAGTAGTGTTGTGCTCATATTCCCAAGGAACACGATGTTAAGATGAAGATACTGATTGTGCTATTTAGTGTTGCAGGTGTCAACTATTCTGTGGCAGTGAATGATTCTTAAGTCCTCTTGAAACTTGTAGAACAAACGTTAAAAACATAAAATAAGGTCATATATCTATAAGCCTTTTGAAAGGGATAAAAAGGCTTTTAAGATGTTGGTCATTTTTTAAATGTTATTTTAGTAATTTATTCATTCAGTAATATTTATTGAGTTGCCTACAGTGTGCTAGCTACTATGTGAGGAGCTGGGGCTACAGTGGTGAACAAGAAAGACAAATCCCTGCTCTTGGGGTAGCTTCCACTCTAATAGGAGACATGGAGAATAAAACAGATCATTGTAATATTATATGACGAAGATTCTAATGGAAGAATTATAGCATGCTGTGAGAAGACAGAGGAAGGGTTGTATATTAGTCTGCTAGGGCTCCCATAACAAAATACCACAGACCTTAACAACAGAAATTTACTTTCTCACAGTTCTGGAGGTTGGAAGTCCAAAATCAAGGTTGGCAGAATTGGATTCTCCTAAGGCATCTCTCCTTGGCTTGCAGATGGCTACCTTCTCTCTGTGTCCTCACATGTCTTTTTCTCTGGGTGTGCCAAGAAGTTGGTCATTTAAACTCCTAATTTGGCTCTTCTCTATCCTACTAGATACATTATCTGTCCCCAAGTAAATGGGAGTTATTTGAGGGCAGAAATTGTCCTCTCTTCTATATACTGTTCTGTATATAAGAGACATACAGTGTGGTGATCAAGAGCTCAGATTTCAAGGGTCAAACTGCCTGAACTTGAAGCTCAGCCCATTCATTTGCTAGATGTTTGACCTTGGACAAGCCACTTATCTTCTCTTTGCTTTGATGTCCTCTTCTTAAAGATGGGCATAAAATAATATCTGTCTTATAGAGCTGTTGTGAAGATTAAATGAATTACTCTAATGAAAACACTTAGAAGAGCACCTGGCATGCTTGAAGTACTCTTATTCTTCTAGTCCCATTCACAAGGACTTGTTTTGTCAATGTTAGCATCTTAGTCTACATTTTACATTGTCTCTATTGACGTGGTTTAAACTGTTTTGGCCTCTGTACCAAAGCAACTAAACTTTGACCCTGTCACAATCAGCCCTCAGTAGCAAGAAAACCTGGGAAATGTGGGTCTTTAAAGGTTACTCGGCATTAGAGATTGAATGTGAAAGTGATTCTCAGAATGACAGAGAAGGTTGGATTAAGAAAATATGGATTCAGTAGTGCAGGAATGGTTTCTTCCTGTGTTGCCTAATGACAGAGAAAATTTACCTGAGTTCTCTAGGCTTGTTTCTGCATCTGAGATGATGGGTAATGAAATTCATATGCATCTGTAGCAACTAAAACTGCTTAGATAAAATACTTTTTGGTACACTGCTGAAAGCATCATCCTTCAGATTATTGAAACGACAAGGACGCTTTTTCTGAGTTTTTCTTTTGAGGGGGTGGTTTGTATGTGTTTAAAGAACATCTTTATTGAGAAACAATTCACATATAATAAAATTCACTCTAAATTTAGAGTGTATATTTCAATGGATTTAGTATCTTAACAGAGTTGTGTAACCATCACAACTAATTCCAGAATATTTCCATAACTCCAAAAAGAAATTCTGTATTGATTAGCTGTCCCTCCCTTTTTTCTTCCTTTCCTCCCTTCCTCCCCAATCCTAGGTAACCTCTAATCTTTCTGTCTCTATGAATTTGTGTATTCTAGACTTTTATGTAAGTGGAATAATACAATATGTGGTCTTTAAGCTGCTTTCTTTAACTTATAATGTTTTCAAGGTTCATCCATGTTGTATCACATATTAGGACTTCATTCCTTGTTATTGCTGGATGATAATACATTGCCTGGATATACCACATTTTGTTGATCTCTTCATCAGTTGATGGAAATTAGAGTTGTTTCCACTGTTGGACTAGGATGAGTAATGCTGCTATATGATCATTTATGGACATTTTTTTTTGTATGTGGTGGTTTTAATTTCTCTTGGTTATATACCTAAAAGTGGAATTTATAGGCATTTTTAAACCAGTATTAAGATGACTTATTGAATTATTTTTGTAAAGGAGTAAACTCAAAGAGCTTTCTGCTGTGTAGAAACATCAGCACAAGAAAATATCTTACTATTAGATAGGTTTAAAACATGTGTTAAAATAATTTTCTCAATTGTTCCCATGACTGTGTTCTGAAGAAGCAAGCAAAGATAATTCCCATTTTACAGGTGAGGAAATAGGTTGTGCTGAGAAACTCAGTTTAAATCACATATCAGTCAAATGGGAGAAAAAGAAGAATAACAACTGTTCTTGCATTCTTTCCAAAATTCCACCTGCTGCTTTACTAGGGTATTATTGTGTTCCTATAGCTGTAGAAATTTTTATAAGATGTCTTATAAAGCTATTTTTGTAAGACCAGACTAGTTATATAGCAAATTGAATTTTCTTTTTTATGGATGTATGTGGAACTTAATTTCTATACTCTGACACTTGGGCTGCTGAGTGATTCTAGATTAAATTATAAAGTAGTATGCCATTGTACCATATTCAGGTTTTCACCCTCAGTTGGGACCTCAAAGCCATTCTGCAGCTTTTGTTTTCTTGGTCGATGTCTACTTTAGGATGTCACAGGCTGTCAGGGGCCATAGGACATCACATCTGATGTCTCCAGCAGGATCCCAGGCTTTTTAGTGCAAGGATTGCTTCATATATTTTTCACTGTTGGTGTCAACTGGAGTGACTTGCGTGAGGGTATTCAGTAGATTAATATATATACATATATATATATAATTTATTTATTTATGGCTGCGTTGGGCCTTCATTGCTGCGTGAGGGCTTTCTCTAGTTGCGTTGAGTGGGGGCTACTCTTTGTTGAGGTGCATAGGCTTCTCATTGCAGTGGCTTCTCTTGTTGCGGAGCACAGGCTCTAGGCACGCAGGCTCCAGTAGTTGTGGCACATGGGCTCAGTAGCTGTGGCTCGTGAGCTCTAGAGCACAGGCTCAGTAGTTGTGGCGCATGGGCTTAGTTGCTCCGTGGCGTGTGGGATCTTCCTGGACCAGGGCTCGAACCCGTGTCCCCTGCATTGGGAGGTGGATTCTTAACCACTGCGCCACCAGGGAAGTCCCTCAGTAGGTATTTTTGGATGCCAATTATTCTGACTTCCTTCCTTCCTACTCAGTTAAAAGGGACCATGATCAAACTCTTTGCAAGAAGATGTTCATGTGCAGTTTATCAGGCATTTAATACAGAGGTTTTGATTATATATGTCAGTATGTTGAATTACCAAAATATTTATATATTTTATTAATGTACAGACATTAACCAAGGCTGAATATTTTATAGCATTTAATATTGGTAATACTAAAGAGAACCTTAGTGTATTAATTATTTAATTTTATCCCTTTCTTCCCTTTCAGCTGCACTCATCCAATCTAGCACTGGATCTGATCCTAGTGTTTTCCCTACTGAACCAAAAGGCATCTGATGGGTCATGGCCCAGTTTAGTTTAATAGTTTCCTTATTGGTTTTGGTTTGCTAGGTAAAGAAATGACTACCTAACTTTGATCTTAAACTTGACTTTGAAAATGGTGAGCATTTGAGGGTTTAAAAATGTGTCCAACACAAGCTAAATGTGCCAGGGCTTCTTGTAGAGCTGAAAGTGAGAGGGATGGGTATAATCGATGCCCCAACTTCTCTCTCTCAGAGTGACAGTCATTCATACCCTTTACCTGAAGGTTTTCATTTGTTCAGAAGATTAGTTGAGTGTGAGTTGAGACAAACATGAGGCTGGGTCGGAAGGAAGCAGAGAGAAAGTGAGGTGCCCAGTCTAGTTGACCTCTTCTTTTATTTCCTACAATCTTGTTTGATTCATGGCCAAAGACTTATCCTTGAGACAGTGAGTAAATCATAACACACAGGACTAGGCATTTCAAATAGCAGTTCCAATCCACCTAGATTCAGCTTTAGTCATATATTCATACATAGCAGCGTATAACAGGTTAATTTTATATGCCAAGATCTATGCACATGGCAACATTAATGCCAAAGACTCTAGAATGGCTTTAACAGAAACGATAAATATGTAAAATACAGTAAACATGTTGCTTTGAATGAACTCATATACTTTGATTTATCATTGGCAATTATCTCGACAGCCCAAGTCACTTACAGACAAAATTTTTTTTTTTTTTTTTTTTTTTGCGGTACGCGGGCCTCTCACTGTTGCGGCCCCTCCCGTTGTGGAGCACAGGCTCTGGACGTGCAGGCTCAGCGGCCATGGCTCATGGGCCCAGCCGCTCTGTGGCATGTGGGATCTTCCCGGACCAGGGCACGAACCCATGTCCCCTGCATCGGCAGGCGGACTCTCAACCACTGCGCCACCAGGGAAGCCCTACAGACAAAATTTATACTGTAGGATGTATACTGCAGAATTACAAACTTCTCTCGGTCATTCAGTCTAGATATCATGTGCATATAATAATAAGTTAACTCGCACAGTTTTAGCTTTATAATAAGTCTTCAGATTTAACTCATAAATGCAAGGTGCTGATTCCATAGTCCTACAAATTAAAATGAAGTCATTTTCTAATGACGTTGCATAGTTTAATGGTTGGATATTATACTTTCCAGGTGTCTCCATACCCTGTAGCAATAAGAACTGGAAAATTCCAGGCACCCGTGCTTCTATTTTAACAGACAAAAGAAAGATATTTTAATGGCTGACTTATAAATGTGAGTTATAGTTTTGCCAGAGAGAAATAGAAAGACAGGTAATAATGTATGACTATATTACAAGAGTATTTTAATAGTATTTTAATAGTAATCAGCTTAATTCACTCCACAAGGAGGACACAATCAGTTTTACTTTCCAGTCATTATTGCCTGGAGAGCACTCCTTTACTATCATCAACTTTTTTATATTGGGAAAATCTCCAACTCTGTGAGTTTGTGACCCTATCTTATGTAAACCCTGATATGCCACATACTTTCTTGGCTGGCACAAAAGAGTTCAACCTGAAAGGCTACAACCAGAGTTTACTCTTTACAGAAGCAGATTTCTGCTAGTGTGGTACTGCACATTTCATCAGCCACTTTGAGTAATGTGGTCTTTGGAGTGTTTTTTTCTCCCAAATAGTGACAGGAAAAGAGTCTAAGATGTAGCTAAGTGCTCCTGATGTGGCAGACTGTTTATGTGGCTGGAGAAGCTTCTGTTTCTGGTAGAGGTCACAGGGGTGTGCTAGCCAATTATTGGGTGAAGACATAGAGGTTTCTTTTCACAGAGGGAAGGAGTTGTAACATGAAGACTGTAGCCTCTGCTTTATTAGCTCTGAAAATGTAAAAGGAACTGAGTTAATTAGCCCAGATGGGCTGAGATTTCTGATAATGGCTGGGCATTAAGAAGCAAGAAAATAAAAGGAAACAAGATGGAACAAAGGCATGAGGTGGAAGGAAGAGAAAGCCTGTGTTCTCTGAAATGGAAGAAAGAAAGCTGGGGCATGTTATGGTTTCCACGGTCACCAGGACTTAGCCTTTAAGGCACAGAGTCTACTCCTGGTGAAGTAAATATACAGAACACTAGACTTGGAGGGGGTTTCAGGAGTCAGAACGGCCTGTGACCTGCAGAGCCTGGAACCAAGAGAGATATAAAAGGCAGCCACCAGGGATCACAGCCAAAATCAAGAGTCAACCCCCAAATTCAGGGTAAGCATTTCTCTAAAGGGGCTGAACTAAGAGGAAGAAAAACTGAAGTCACCAAGGCTAAGCAAGTAGGTGCAGAAGAGACATTTAAGTGGCAGAGCCTGGAGGTAGTTCCTAAAGAGATGGGGTATAACTTCATGTGTGTCCTGTTAGGGCCGGCGGAGAGAGGCTAAGAAAAGTGTAGAACACTCAGCTGTGTAAAGAGAAAAACGATCAGTGGCTTCCAAAAAGATCCTGACTCTGGAAAGATACCATGGAGATCTGTCATTTGCAGGTGCATAAAATATCTAGGAAAGAGACCTGGAAACTAGTAGGATTGGTTCTCTGAGGAGGGTGACTGCATGACAGCTGCTCCAGCAAGAGGAAGACTCTTCACTGTATTCTGTTTTTTTTTTTTTTTTTAATTCTGAGCTATATAAATATAACTAAAGGGAAGTTGTATCATTTTACGTTTTAAAAGGAAATTAAGTAAAATTAAAAAAAAAAAAACTCTCCTCCAGAGAGAGAGAGAGGGAAGGGAAGGGAAGGGAAAGGTAGGGAAGGAAGAGAAGGGAAAGAGAAGTCAAATATTAAGGGGAAATAAGAAATGTAAGGTTTTCTTCATAGTTTTATTTTTAGTTGGTAAATTCACAAATGCTTCTAAGGCCAACAACTGTGGGTCATCTTTGCTATTTCCATCATGAGAATGGAAGGTGTAAAAATGTATCAATGTCCCTATTCTTTAAATGAGTGTTTTATTTTAAGCATGACCATGACTGAAAAATTGGGCCCATACTCAAGTGGGAATTATATATAAACAATCTGCTGGTCACTTAGCAGCATACTTAGTTATTCATAGTAAATCACTATTATAAAACATTTCTAATTTCATACTGATGCATTTTTACTAAATGCTGAAATCATACCAAATCCTAAAAGCCATTATTTGCTAGAAATATATGGTCCAACCCAGATAGCCCATAATGATTCTTGAAATAATGTTAGAATAGTAGTCTGTATAAAACAACGAGTGAATATATACTGAAGAGTGTTAAGTAAAGAAGGTTTAAGCATGGTAAATCTTGGAGGTATCATGGGAAATCCACCTCTCTCCAGTTACTATGAAAGTTTCTTTAGAGAAGAGAAATTGCTATTGAATGAGCAAAGAGAGGAGAGGGAATGCCAGGCAGGTAACAGCTAAGAACGTTCAGAGATGAACGTGGAAGGACTGGGTAAAGGTCAAATAAATAGATGTTCTACGGGAAATGAATTGTCCAGAGGATGAAAAGTAGGAAGAGAGTCAGCCTAGCAAGGACATGGGAGAAGAGACAGGATAGAATACACATCATGTTCAAGGGAATACTACTCTGCCATAAAAGAGAATAAAATGATGCCATTTGCAGCATCATGGCTGCAACTAGAGATGATCATACTAAGTGAAGTAAATCAGAAAGAAAAAGAAAAATACTATATGTATCACTATTATGTGGAATCTAAAATATGGCACAAATGAACCTATCTACAAAACAGAAACAGACTCACAGACATAGAGATCAGACGTGTGGTTGCCAAGGGGGAGGGGAGAAGGGAGAGGGATGGACGGGGAATTTGGCGTTGGTAGATACAAACTATTACATTTAGAATGGATAAACAACAAGGTCCTACTGTATAGCACAGGGAACTATATCCCTTCTCCTGCGATAAACCGTAATAGAAAAGAAAATTATAAAAAGAATGTCTCTATGTGTAAAAGTGAGTCACTTTGCACTACAGCAGAGATTGGCACAATATTGTAAATCAACTATATGTTAATTAAAAAAAAGAATACACATATGTTCAGAATGTTAAGCTGCACGGCTGCATAGCAAATGACAAGACTAAAAAAGCATGTTAGCAAGAGCGTGAGAATGGGATGAGGAACCAGACGTAGTGAGTGTTTCAATAAAAAATTGATCAGTAGTGTCAAGGCTGCATAAGATACAAGAATAATAAGGACCTAAAAGACTCCTTTCTTTCAGCAGCCATGTGTGGCTGGGGACCTTAAGAGCACAGTCAGTGCAGGGTGGAACAGGGGCAGACTTCTGTGACTTGCAAGCTGAGTGAGGGTTGAAGCAGTAGAAACATTGAATGCAGACAAATCTTAAAAGAAGCATAACTGTGAAGGAAATGAGGAATATGAATGGCTAAAAGTGTCCAGAGGGGGATTTGTTTTGTTTGTAGATGAGAGGACATTGAACGCTACATGGAAATGAACAGTAGTGAGAGGTTGCCGCTGTAGTGAGTTAGCAGTACCGTAAGGTGGTTGAATGTGAAGGCCATGAGCACGGGAGAATCAGCCTTGGAAAGAAGAAAGACATCTACAGAGAAGAGAGGAAAGACTAAGTTCTTAATTCACATCCTATGGCCTCTAGCTCAGCTTAAGCACCTTAAGTCCTATTAAGGGCTTATTATTAAGGAGGTATTGTTATTTTCATGCATGTCTAGTCCAGAACCCTTACATATATCTGGATATCCTGCACGCTCTTGGGGAACATTTGCATGCTGGCCCTTCAGCTTCTGGAGACAGCAAAACTAAAAGGGATTTGGAGAGTTCTAGAATCAACACTTCACTTAGAAGTACAGCAGTGAATGTTTTTAATTGAGGTCAAAGCAAACTGTCCCTCATGAGTCCCACTGCTGTGCTCAGAGTCCCTGTGGCCAATTCTATGGGCCCAAGAACATGGAGAATTATTGACAAAAACTCCTAAGACCAGGCCTGTGTAAAACTCTTCAAGACAGTGCTGTAGGGAGTCTGCCCTGTACACCTAGTAAGGGATGAGGGGGCCCAGTCTGTCTCCTGGGGCCAGTTTAGGTCTGGAAGCTCCAGAGCCAATCAGCTGAGGACCAAGGGCAGAGCTGCATCTATTGGAATGAAAACTCCGTGGGGGCAGGTGCTTTGCATGTCCTCTTTAGTCCCTGGCACATATTAAAAAATGAATTGAATAAATGGAAGCAGTTCACCTACAGCACCAGCACAGAAGCATGATGATGGCTGTGGTGAGCTCTTGATGGACAGCTCCCAGATGAGAGCAGAGGATCAGGCAAGTCTCTTGACAGCACAGCAGTAGTGCTGGGGAGCGCTGCAGGAGGCTTAGCAGGTGGGAGAAGGTCAGGAGTGGTCTCCAAGGGACCAGCAGGTGCAGGTAACGGTTGAGACTCAGACAAATTAGGGACATTTGTGTCCTCAGCATAGCAGTAGTGTTCATGATCAGCCATGCAGAGCCTCAATTTTCTTATCTATAGAATGAGGATAATAACACCAACTCCCTCACATTTTTGTTGTGAAGATTAAATGACATAGTGCTTAAGTGTAAAGGACTTATTAGCATAGTTTGTGGAAAACTGTTGGGCTTTAGGCAAGAGCCTCATTCCTTCCCATCCTCAGCACCTTGGACAGAGCACGTGTCTGATCACTGTGGAGCAAAATGTACAGTGTTTGCACAGAGTCAAGTGTAGTTTCATATGTGAATGCAGTAAGGTGGTTATGACAGTTATTTGACGTAAAGAATATGAGTGACGGTGAATGTAAACTCCAGTGCTGTCAGCCTGAATCAATACATATCAGGAGTAATGATCCATTGACTTCTAGGTAATGAGAGAAAGTTATGATGTTGTGAGTATATTATGGCTTCTTGGAACTTTTATTGCTTTCCCCATGCATTAATATAATAAGAAGTATGAATCATTTGCTTCTGGACTGCAAGAAGATACAGACCGAGGTGTTGATCATTTTATGTCAGAAAGTCATCTCTGAAAGAAAAACAACCAGTACAGTGCAATGGCATTTACTGACAAGTACTTTAAATTTGCAGCTATCCATATTAGGTGATTTGTCTCTGGAATCATTTGGTTCCTGTTTGGGAAAAACACTTATATTAGAAGGGCAGTGTACAAGTCAGTCAAATGTGAGAATTGAAAATAAATTTTAAAACGGAAAATTGAGCATTATGTCAACAAACATTTTTTGTGCCCACTAGGTACTGAATTTTGTTCTAGGCATTAGAATATAGACATTCATATCACACATTCCCTGCATGAGGACATTCATGTTGTAGTCGCAGAGAGAGGCAAATTAATAATTAATGGGAAGGCAAGATGGTATATAGTAAGTTTAACGACAGATGACAGTTTGAATAAGATGGGAGCTCAGAGGAGTAACTCTTAACACAAACTTGAAGAACCGTGGCAGACGGTGTCCCTTGAATGTTAAAGGTTGATTAAGAATTCCCTCCACATAGAGGAGAGATGGCACGAGCCAATTCATAGGTGAGAAATAACATGGTGTTGGGAAGGGGGGGAGAAGAGGCAGCTGGAGGGAGTTTGGGAGACAAATATGCAGGAGGAAGAATTTAGGCTAACAGTCTAACTTGTATGTTACGCTGAGAAATGTGGCCTTTATCTTTTAAGAGAACTCTATTGAAGCCATGACTGGCCATTTAAGAGTTTTAGGCAGAGTTAACACACGATTATATTTAATTATATTTCACGACGTAGTAGGCTAAAAGGAGGAGGATATTTATATGTCATCGGGGTGAAGTTGACTGGGCACTCAACACAGAGGCAGAGTCCCCTGTGATCATCCCTAGTCTTTTATGGCCAATGTTCCTCCTCCTTTTTTGGTTTCTCTTAGGGAGTACTATTGAGTAACATCCTGCCTTCTCTTTCATTTTAGACATACCTAATATTCTCTTGTGACTGGGAGATAAGTGATGTTTGTATAATTTACATATTCATAGTCACTTGTTGAGGTTTTGTGTGGTATTAAAGAAGAACATACAAAATTATCTAAAAAGGCTGTTAAAATATTCCTCCCTTTGCCAACCACATATATTTTTGAAACTGGATTTTTAAAAATCACTTACTTTAACAAAAACAATGTATCATGACAGACTGAAGGCAGAGCATACATGACAATTCAGCTGTCTTCTCTCAAGTCAGATATGAAAGACTTGCAAAAGATGTAAAATGTCATGCTTCTGGAAATATTTTATTTCAGAAGATATATTTTCAATAACTTATTATTTATATTAACATGTAATGGGTCTATTTTGCCAATAAATTAGAAAATATTTTCTGAGAAATCTGTTTTAATCTCGAATACAGAAAACACCAATAGATATAGCCTATATAAAAACACCCTTTGGGGGTCCTCAGTAATTTTTAAGAGTGTAAAGCATTTCTCAGAACAACAGCAAAAACAAAAAATTGAGAACCATTGTGCTAGAACAACCATGGTCACACCCTTTCCAACCCCTCCCCACCAACAGCTGCCCCTTGGTCTCCCTTTGTCCTGGAGGTACACACATGAGCACCACAGTCTACCTCAAAAAAGAGGCCCACACAGACTCTGCAAGTGTGTTCAGGACAGCCTGGTTGACAATTTCAGTTTCCCATGTATCCAAAGTCTGGTCTAGAAGAAGGAGGGCTTGGGGGTGTGCACTCTGTATGAGCCACATGCAATTGCTCCTGTGGATTCCTTATTCCATGGGGAAGGGGCACAGTCAGAGGAGGGGCAAGGATGGGCAGAGACCCCTCTTGTTGGATGTAAGGGTGGTACTGCTCACACTTGTACTTTGTAGTAGCAGGGACAGAAATTGCTTCCATAATTTGAAATAACCAATCATTACCTGTTCATAGGTCAACACTCTTTTCATTCATCTCAGAAAGCATTGAGGGTCTTTCTGACCCTCTCTCTAACCTTCACCTACTACTCCTCTATACTCAGTAACTGAGTATAGAGGTAAAGTAACTGAGGTAAAGAAAGAGAGAGCAAGTCTAAAAATGTACCAGTTCAATCCATTTGACATATTCTCAAATTTTCAAAAGAATTCTGGGCTATGTTAGCTACAGGGCAGGTCTGAAATCCTCTCAGCAGATGCTTAAAAAATGGGCCAAGGAAGAACAAAACCCATTCCATTTTAAGTCAGACTGCCAATGTACTCACTAGAATCTGGGCCAATAATTCATGCAGAGTGATGCTACTTACCAAATTGTTCCATGCTTTTCCCCTTACGTCCATCATGAGAAAAATCCTAGGCTCCAAGAAGCTTCAAAATTAAAGAATTAAGACTCTAAGACTGAACTGGCTGAAAGCTCACCACTATGCTTTTTATCAATGTATATCAACAAAAACTGTATAAGAGAAAAAACTGCTTTCTGATATCTTTCACGTTGAAACATATATAATGTAGGCTCTGCCAGGAAGAATGTGTAGAGCAGTAAGATTCCTGTAGTCAATACTCACTGGCAGTCTGAAGAGTCTCTGAGTATTAAACACATAATATGGAAAACTGGTCAGAGGCTTATCTCTAGTTTCCATGGAAATTAACATATTTATCTAAAGAGTGGTATAAGATAAAATTTCAGGATAAATTTCATCTAATGCAATCACTTTGCTTTTAGGAACACAATATAGATGTTGAAGCTAAAGAGAAAGTAAAGCTAAAGTTGGAAAAAAACTGTCATAAAGTCATCATAATAATTTTTTTTTTTTTTTTTTGCGGTACGTGGGCCTCTCACTGTTGTGGCCTCTCCCATTGCGGAGCACAGGCTCCGGACGCGCAGGCTCAGCGGCCATGGCTCACGGGCCCAGCCACTGCACGGCATGTGGGATCTTCCCGGACCAGGGCACGAACCTGTGTCCCCTGTATCAGCAGGCGGACTCTCAACCACTGCACCACTAGGGAAGCCCCAATAATAATTATTTTAATAAACAAATCTACTTTAAGTTTAAGAGAAGTCCTGTACTTAAGTTTCAGAGACTGGTTAGTGAAAATATGAATGTAAGATCTCTCCTTTTTCCTAAACACAGTGGAAGATTAACTCAATTATTATGAACAAGCAATTACTAAGAAATATGAAATGAGAATAGAATGAAAACAGAATGAAACCGTTTAAACACACATTTAGGACTTAAAACATAAGTGAAAGCAAGTCCCTCCTTAATGAATTTACCAAATTCTTTAATGTGGGCATTAACTGCCCTTGCCTTTTAGTTGTTGTATAAAATTATAATGTTGGTTGCTGAATGAGGCCTTTGAGATACTCTATTTACATCGGTGGTTCCCATACCTGACAGATCGTGAAATCATCTACAGTAATGCTTCCAAACTCTATTCATGTCATCTGGGGATCTTGATTAAAAATAAATATTCTGATTCAGCAGGTCTGGGGTGAGGCCTGATATTCTGCATTTGAAACACATTCTCAGGTGATATGCTGCTGTTCTGTGCACCATACTTTGGATAGCAAAAACCTAGAGACCTATGTAAAAATACAGATTCTGTGGTCTCACTCCTAGAGATTCAAACTTAGTGCAGTAGTACTTGAAAAGTTTCTTATTTTATAGATGAGGAAACTGAAGTTCAAAATAGTACAATAAGTCCCCTACATACGAATGAGTTCCATTCTGAGAGCACATCTTAAGTCCAGTTTGTTCATAAGTCCAACGAAGTTAGCCTAGGTACCCAACTAACGCAATCCTCTATATAGTACAGTAGTACAGTAATAGGTTTATAGTACTTTTCACACAATAATATGTTAAAAACAAACAAAATAAATAAAACATTTTTAATCTTACAGTACGGTACCTTGAAAAGTATATTATTTTCAGACACTCAGCATCCTACATAAGTACTCTGATTTCCTGAATTTAACTATGATGAGCTAATTTTTTAACTGAAGACACTGTTTTCCATATTTTTCTCTTCCTGTTGAGAATCCTTCCTCCCAGGAATAAAAACTGGCAGATTTTTCAAGTCAGACATCCTGGGCTTGAAATAAAGATACTGTACTACTGTACTCTGTACAGTACTGTAAAGTACACAAAAGCACAACCACTTATAGAGGATGCACACATGTGACAATACATGCCAGACTCGTGAACTAACTTATGTGATTGGACATGCGAATGCGCATTCGAATCTTTGAAGGTTCGCAACTTGAAGGTTCATATGTAGGGGACTTACTGTAGAGTGATGTGTAACAAAATAACCATCAAACCAACAGTAGGCCAAAGGCCTCCTAATCCCAGTCCACTGCTGTTTTATTTACACAACGTCTCCCATATTATGAGAACTCTCCATATTTTACAGTTAGGATGTGCCACCTGTACAGTTTCATAGGGCTCCATGCTAAGAAGGGCCCCATGATTGGGGTTTAATGCTCTGTGGTTGACATCTTGAAATTCATAGTTATTTTGTCTTTGAATTTACGTTTTGTAGTTGAAGTCCAATGGGACAAAGGAGCACGTGTAGAGGGAGAGCTTGGAGTCTTGGCTCACACGTGGTCTTGCCTCCTGCAGCTTCCCCCGCCTCCCTAGGATAGATAGTTGGCCCCCTGCTACCAACCCCTGATGCCCCAGGCTCTGCTTGGCCTCCCTTTCCCCATCTCTGCCCCAGACCTCTGCCAGCCTCCATCAAGAGTGCTGACAAGGTTGAACTGGGGAGAGGAGGCTCATATCCCTCCAGCATCCTCCTCCCCTGTGGAGACCTGAGTGTGCATGTGGGGAGAATTAGGGTTGAGAGTGTCCTGTGGTGTCCCCGGGCATGGCATGATGGCAGCGTCCCCACACCAGCGTAGCAGTGCCATGGCTTGACAGGGACTTCTCATCTTACCCCCAGCCACATACAAAGCTTGTCTCTGAGCAGAGGTTTAGATCCCTTGGGGTTACCCACATGCCATAGATTTGAAAGCTATTCTAATTTTATCTAATATCTAATATCATGTTACATATAATTAGAATATCTTTCTAATTTCAGGGAACGCTCTGGTTACACATGCAGAACAGTCTAAACTTTAAACCTACCTCCAGTGATTCTAAAGTTATTAAGCCTGCCTTTAAGGTTCCCTACTAAATAACTTGGTACCCTGAGTTAGGAAAAGTTTTGCTCATCTTAATTTACTTCATGTGCACAATATCTTCAACAAGCACAATAAATTGGTTTTTTTGCTGCAGCTTTGCCTGTCTGAAATATCCACCTCTTCCAGAATTTTGGTCATTTTTCTATTTCACCTTGGAGTGTTTTGGTAGATTGTAGCTTTCCAGGAATTGGTCCATTTCATCAAAGTTGTCAACATCATGTGCATAGAGTTGTTTGTACTAATACCTTACTATCCTTTTAATGTCTGTGTGGTATGTAGTGATAGCTCCCAGTTTGCTTCTCAAATTAGTTGTTTGTATGTCTTTCTTTCCTGTCAGTTTTACTGGAGATTGGTCAAGATAATTGGCCTTTTTAAAAGACGAGGTTTTATGTTCATTGATTTTTTGTTATTTTTTTCTGTGTCCAGTGTCATTGATCTGCTCTTATTTTATTTCCTTCGTTCTGCTTGCTTGGGATTATTTTGCTCTTCTTTTTCTCTGATTTCTTTATGTGGGAGCTTAGATGATTAATTTGAGACCTTTTTATCTTCTAATATAAGCATTTAATGTTATAGATTTCACTCTAAGAACTTCTTTAGCTGCATTCCACAAATTTTGATATGCTGTGCATTCATTTTTGATCAGTTCAAAACATTGTCTAATTTCCCTTGAGACTGCCTCTTTGGCTCACTCATTTAGACTCAGTTGACAGATGATGTTAGTTTTTCTATATTTTTATTGATTTTCTATCTACCAGTTTCATCTGTTTCTGAAAGAGGAATGTTAAATTGAAAGTTATAGTTTGATATGTTATCTATTTCTCCCTTTATTTTTGTCAGCTTTTGCTTCATGCAATTTGAAGCTCTCGTGTTACATGTATATACATTTAGGGTTGTTATTTTTCTTGGTGAATTAAACCTTTTATCATTATGTGATTTCCCTCTCTTTTCCTCATGAATTTTCTTTGCTTTGAAGTCTACTTTTTTCTGTTATTAGTATAACTACTTTAACTTTCTTCTTATTAGTGGTTGCATGATATATCTTTTTCAACTTTTTTACTTTTACTATACCTATGCATTATATTTGAAGTGATTTCTTATGGATAACATATCATTTGTTCATATTTTATTTTTAATCATTTGTGACAATCTCAGTCTTTTAATTAATGTGCTTAGATGTCTTACATTTAATGTAATTATTTATATATTTTGACAGGTCTGCCATTTTATTATTTGTTATCTGAATGCCCCCTCTGTTTTAAAATCTTCGACTTCTTAATTTTTTAGATTATATGAAGATTTCTAGTATCCCTTTTAACATTTCTTTTAGTTTTTTAAAACTACATCTTAGTATATTTTTAGTGATTTTTCTAAAACCTTGCAATCTATTTACTTATCTTTTCACAGTCGATTTTAAATTAGTATTTTACTGCTTCAAATTGAATGTAGAAAACTTACTGCCATATAGATTCAGGAATCTTCTCCCTTTATGTTGTTGTTTCATGTGTATTACAAGTTATATACATTAAAAAAGCCTATCAGGCAATTTATGCTTTCAACCATTGTATTTATTTTAACAAATTTAAGGGGAAAAATATATTTAGTCACATATTTACCAATTCTGTTACTCTTCTTTCATTTCTGAAGTTACAAGTGTCCCTCTGAAATGATTTCTCTGTTTATTAACAACTTCCTTTTGCATTTGTTCTAGAGCAAGTGTGCCAATGATAAATTCTCTTGTTTTTTATTTATCTGAGAATGTCTTTATTTCATCTTCACTCCTAAAGAATATTTTCACTGGATATAGAATTCGAGGTTGACAGTTCTTTTCTATAAACTCTTTGAAACTGTTATCCTACTACTTTCTGGCCTCCTTGGTTTCTGAGGATTGTCATTCAAATTACTGATTCCCTACATATAATATGCTGTTTTCCTCTGACTGGTTTTTTGCATGTGAAGGGGGTGGTAGAATTTGGTTTTCATCAGTTTGATTGTGATCTGTCTGGGCATGAACTTCTTTGAGTTTACCGTGTTTGGGTTTTACTGAGCTTTATGAGCCTATAAGTTTATGTATCTTGCAAAGTTTTCAGACATTACTTCTTTAAAATTTTTTTTCTAAACTACCCTCCTTATTTCCCGCTTCTGAGATTCTGATGACATGAAAATTAAACTTTTGGCATTTTACACAATTCCATGGGGAGGGGGTGGATCATTTTTTTTTCAGTATTTTTTCTCTGTGGTTCAAATTAGATCATTTCTATTGATCTAGGTTTAAGTTCACTGACTCTTCCTTTAGTCACCTCTGTTCTGCTGTTGAGTCCATCAGGTGTATTTTAAATTTTGGTTCTTGTGTTTTTTGTTTCTAAAATTTTCATTTTGTTCAATTTATACCTTTTATTTCCATGCTGAGATGATCTGTCCTTCCATTTGTTTCAAGAGTGTTGGCCCTTAGATCTTGTAGCATGGTTATCAAGGCTACTTTGAAAGTCTTTGCATCATAATTCCAACATTTGGGTCACCTTTGGGGCCACCTTTGTAGTGGTGTCTGTTGATTGTCTTTTCCTTTGTGAGTTGTTGAGGTTTTCTCCATTCTTCACATAGCAAGTAATTTTGTGTTACATGCTGGATATTTTGAATATTATGTTAATAGATTCTTGCATCTTGTTTAAAGCCTATAGAAACTGTTAATATTTTCCTTTGTTTTAGCAGGCAATCAATTAAATTAACTTCAGACCACACGTTCTAACCCACGTCTTGTGGTTTGTGGATCCAACTCAGTTCATTTTTCACATTACAGTATTATTTAGACTCGTTTTGATTGCCCAGTCTGGGACTCACACAGTGTTCTACTCTGTATTTTTGTTATCAAAGCTTTGGTATTTGTTTATGTCAGATCCATACAGATTGAGGATGAGCCCTCTCCTCAATATCTCTGACAGTCTGTAGTTCCCATAGGGCCCCTCTTCTAGGTCTGATGGCTAGAAACCTAGGGCTTTAGTTTCCCTTTGGCCATGCACTTCACCAGTTGAATATGCCTCCAGAACCAAGCAGTAGGAAGATAGAGACAAAAAGCATTAGGAGTCTTTTCAACAAATGGGGCTTGGCAACTGGTTATCTACATGCAAAAGAATAAAGTTGGGCCCCTGCCTCACATTGTTTTATTATAGATGATGAGTAGTTGAGTTGGCTTGTTCACTTGGGGGGAGTTTCAAACATAAATATGTGAAAATCTTTTAAACCTTCCAGTCTTCTCTTCAGGCATGGAGGTAAGGTGGTGGTAAAATATTCTGGTCTTCTGGGAGCTGGTTGGATGAGGGGAGCTAAAGGCCCCACCATTTAGTGTAAAGACATCCTGGAATTCTACCATGCATCATGCAGTAGCCCTGCAAACTTTTCTATAAGTCTCTCTCTCTTTTTTTTTTTTTAGATATAGACCTTTATTCCTGCCTCTTTGATGTTGGTTGTCCAGAACTTGCCCAGGTCAATTTCTTCAGAGAGTAAAAATTTGACCCCCTGCCTAAGAATGGGGTACAGTTGGCTTTCAGAAGTAAGAGAGAGGATCAGGTGTTCTAATTGCTTCCTATTTATATATATATTTTAACCGGTTTGATCCTTGCCCACTGAAGAACATTGTGCCTCCAAGTCCTAGGTACAATGGTCAGGGGTGAATATTCTCACTTGTCATTAGTATTTCTGTCTGGAGCTACTTAGGTTGGGTTCCTCCTGCCTTGATAAATCAGTTATTTCTCTCCATATCTCCCCATATAAAAGTCTTTTATGCTACTATTTTTTTCCTCTTATATTTGTCTATGTGAACTTAAAACTGTTTTATTCCTATAATATCATTTAATGTGTTCTTAGGAGAGAAAGGCAATAAACAAGATTTTTTAATATGGCATGTTTAACTAGAGGTTTAGTGTATTGTTTTATTTAAATAAATCAGAGATAACTTAGAACTGATAAAGGCCAAAGAATGCCTTGATCCTTAGTATTACGCTTTATCTTTCCAAGTTAGATAATGCAGCTAGGAGAATAATGATGAAACCACCCTCCCCCAGTTCTCTGAGGAGGTTTAAGGAATGAATGAGTCAATGAGAGATAAGTCCCTACATCTGATGCATTATTTTGGGTGAGATGGTCCCATGGGGAAGTGGCTCTGTTCTAATGGAAAATGTGAAGTGTGAAAATGAATCCATGAAAGGAATGAATTATGGTTATAGATAAGGTTGCTAAAATTTGCATATCCTTTCTGTTTGAAGGGTATCTTTGTACTCAACCTGACCCATTGGAGTTTCCTTGCATAAGAGCCTTGGCAGGGACCCAGCAGCCATAAGTAATTTATGGTCTAAGAGTGGTAACTTATGGCCTAAGAGTGGTAATTTATATCACATCCATCATCTTCTACCTCATTCCAAGGGAAGAATGTCCTGACCATGAGAGAATCCTGGCCCAGGACCAGGGAGCAGGGCTGATGTATAATATTCTACTATCCACATTATGTAAGTGAACTAAGTAAAGTTAAAATAGGGCATCATTAATGCATTTGGTTATTTTAGGAGCCATCTGCAATATACCACCTAAAGTTATACAAACTCTATGAGGGATCTTGATGGTAACTTCTGGTTGCCTTATTGCCTTAAGCATCTCTGTTCTGATATTCTATTAACATGTAAATAGAGTTGTTCTGTGACTTGTTTGTGGTGGTTTGAACAAAGCATTTCACTTTCAGTCACCAAAATGGAACTGCTGGAAAGCTGTTCTCCAAGATTGTTGACAGTGAAGCCCATGACCTTCACCAGGGGAATTAGGAAGTACAGCTATGACTGTCTCAGGTTTGCAGAACATTTACCTCTGAGATAAAATCTTGGTTTTTATTTTCAGGGATATTTTAGAGTAGGCAAAGGTAATGCAATTTATTCTCAGAGGAAGTACACAATGATAGAACAATGGGAACACTTAAAAGGTGTCCTTAACCATTTTCATATAAAGGGAAGGCTGAAAAGGCTCAGTTCATTCATTTATGTTGTCATTATTAAAATGTCTTGGTAGCCAAGGTTCATGAATGTAAATTGCTGGGGAAGCAACTGACATAATTAATGGAGGAGAAAATGTTCTTTTAAAAATGTTCCCACACGGGCTTCCCTGGTGGCGCAGTGGTTGAGAGTCCGCCTGCCGATGCAGGGGATGCAGGTTCGTGCCCCGGTCCGGGAAGATCCCACATGCCACGGAGCGGCTGGGCCCGTGAGCCATGGCCGCTGGGCCTGTGCGTCCGGAGCCTGTGCTCCGCAACGGGAGAGGCCACAGCAGTGGGAGGCCTGCGTAACGCAAAAAAAAAAAAAAAAAAAAAAAAAAAAAAAAAAAAAAAAAAAAAAAAAAAAAAAATGTTCCCACAATCAGAGTTTTGGATATAGTGTTCTTTGGAATATGTGAATGTTGGTGTACAAATTTGACTTGGAGATATTTTTTTCTCTCTTATGCATCCATTGGGCATAAATGAGTATTAGACTCTACACCCACCTTGTTAATTTAGAACAATGCTGTGTCTATGACATCAGTATTGCCTGGGCATTTATAAATTTTGATCATCACATCATATCTCAGACATTACTTAAATAGTTAAATTTCCAGGCAAAAGTGACACAATTTAAAACATGATGGCAAAGTTATAAAATTGTCAATTTATTTTCCTTTACAAGTGTCCATGACAAATCAAACACAGAAAAATATCTCAAAGCTACTTCACTTCTGTAGAGGCTTGATGCCATTTTATAGCAATGATTATAAAAAATAATCAGTTAAAATTAATAATGTATTTTATCATAAATAAGTTTGACAAATACTATGCTCAAAATGTAATATTTACAGTTGAGATTCAAAATATAACTGAAGCTAAATTGGCTTTGTCTATCAATTTTATATTTAAAAGCATTGTTGGAAAATGGAGTTAATAATAGTACCTACCTTATAGGGTTGTTATAACATTTCAATGATTAGTTCATGCAAAATGCTTAAAACAGTGCCTGAGGCATACATAGTAAACACTGAATAAATTGTATTTATTGTATTATTAACAATATAACTTACAGTTAGCCTGACAGTTACAGTTAGAGTTTAATATGGTTTTATACTTCACTCTTAAACCATTTTGGCACTTGTTCGACTTTCCTATACTTAGATTAAGCTCTTAATCTTCATTTAAAAGTCTGGGATTACATCTTTCATCCCAGTAAATACTTCCTCCACCTTTACAAATGTAGTGAATGCTTTATCAATCCCAAATATTCTCTATAACTATAATCGGGTAGCTGGGTCCCATAAATAAAAATCAAAACTTACAGAAAGTCACCAATTAAATATACCACAACTACATCACAAGAGTAGACACACTTTTTTCCAAGGACATGTGTATGGTGAACAGTGTTTTAAAATACAGTTTTGCCTTAACATTTTCTTTTCACATTCTCCACTAAGTAAATGTTAAATCAAAGGCAAATTTTGTTAATGTGAGGTTCTCATACAGAAAGTTTATAATGAATATCAACTGGCACAAAAACTAATAAAAGATTTATTAGATGCTTTATTCCCACAAAACCCACATACAAAATAGAATGATTCATACTCCTCAGACTTAGTTCTTATGTGTCATAAGTAGTGAGATTAGTGGAGACCAAATCCCTAAGACCAAAGTCCAATTGAATTTGGGATACAGTAAAATGAGGGTATCGTTATCTCCATTACTTCAGATTCTCTTAAAATTAGACTTAAAAAATATATATAGCTGCTTAAGTTTAGGATTGCTCTACTGTAGGTCCACCAAATTGTACTTTAATTCAGCTCCTCTCTGTGGAATCTAGTCCCATCTTTTTTGGGAAAGTGAGTGATGCTGCCAAATGCTCAGCCTTTACAAAATCTTGCTCCCCAGTGTATTTTTTCCAGGAATTTGGCTTCTTCCACTATGTTTCTCTGATCAATAGGGTGTGCCTTAACCAACTCTAAAAATTCAGAAATTGTGTGTTGACACCTGAGTCCTCAAAGCACCTGAACTTTGGGGTGGGTAAATTTGAGTTTACTGATTTTGGGCTGCATCCCATTAGCAGCCCTTTATTTTATGACTGCCTTCTCTATACCTGGGCCTGGCTGTCTGGGTTAGTCCATGTTGAGTGGATATATCCCTTTACCCTTACTCCTATAGAAGTCAACACTTTGACTAGAGGTAGATTTACCTGGAGGCTAATTGAGCTTAAGTTAGGGTCTCTCACTTACATAGTCCCTGCCTGTACTATGACAAGGGCTGAGAGTTGTCAAGTGTCCTACATGAAGAAGGAACACTTGGATATAACCAGGGAGCATCTATGTAAGGATTTCTGGTTACTTGTCCAAAAACACCTAAGAAGAAGACCTGGATCTCTAACAGCCCAGTCATTTCTTATTATTCCTTTTGTTATCTCAATAAATATTCAAGTTTGTACCTAATTTGGTACCTAATTTTGTATTCTTTTGCTTAAAGACATCCCCCCATCCCCCCGCTGCAATTAGCTTAAGCTTCACACAGGCCTCACACAACCTGGATCTGCCCCTGCTTTTGGTATTACCTATTATTTTTGTAGCCTGCAATGTTCCTACCTTGTTAACTGGCAGGTGTGTGGTAGGAGGATGTCTCTCTTCATGTTACTCACTTCACACTTGGGGATACATCAGCTGTGCAAGAACTTGTACTAGTTGTCTACACTTGACCTCCAGTAGGTTTTGTCTGGGACCACCTACTACATCCCCTCCTCCTTAATTGGTTTAATGGTGACATATTACCTGGTTGCTCACTTTCTTTTTTCTTCTGATTCTTGTCTCAGCTTCCTGGACTGTTTAGCTTTTAATTTCTTCCCCACAGAACACTCTGATGAGAAATGTTACTAGGGAATCTTGGTGACTCTCTTAATCTGTGAAACAATTGGAATTCATGGAGCATTCCCTATAGAAACACCTTTTTGTATAAGAAGGCATTTAGTTCTCCAGCCTCAACAATTTCCATATCTTTGGAACACAGTCTACTTAAATAAGCAAAGACAGTGTCCCTTCTGTGCTCTGGTTCATCTTGAAAACTGAATTCTCTGACTAAATTCTTCCATAAAAAGACAAAGCCTGTCATATTAGGTTAAAAAACAAAATCGGCCAATGTACTGTTCACAAGAAACTCAGTTCAGACTGTAGGGGAGGAAACATCTTCTTCTCCCCTTCTAGCTCTTTGGCTGGCTTAATAATTAAATTGACACAAAACAGATTAATAGAAGAAAGACAAACAAAAGTTTAATAACATGCTTATGTTGCAGGAAGGGGGATCCCTTCCAGGGCCTGAGAGTGGGCTCTTGTCTAACACTCAGAAATGACAAAGCAAGAGACTTTATTGGGAAGGGGCGCCCAGGCGGAGAGCAGCAGGGTTAGGGAACCCAGGAAGACTGCTCTGCCACGTGGCTTGCAGTCTCGGATTTTATGGTGATGGGGTTAGATTCCGGGTTGTCTCTGGCCAATCATTCTGACTCAGGGTCCTTCCTGGTGGTGCGTGCAGCCACTCATCCAAGATGGATTCCAAGAAGAAGGATTCTGGGAGGCTGGTAGGACATATGGACTGGCGTCTCCTCTCTCCTTTTGACCTTTTACAAATTCTTCTGGTTGGTGGTAGCTTGTTAGTTCCGTGTTCCTTACCAGGACCTCCTGTTGTAAGATAACTCATGTAAGTGGTTACTATTGTGCCTGGCCAAGGCTGACAATTTTGGTCAGTGATTCCCCTAACACATACATGGGAGAAACCAGGGAAAACTGAGTAACTCTCCAATAAAATAGAAGCCTTCACCTTAAATACTGTCTTTAGCTAACATCAAAAGAAGACGTTGGGGGGCTTCCCTGGTGGCGCAGTGGTTGGGAGTCCGCCAGCCGATGCGGGGGATGCGGGTTTGTGCCCCGTTCCAGCAGGATCCCACATGCCGCGGAGCGGCTGGGCCCGTGGGCCGTGGCCGCTGAGCCTGCGCGTCCGGAGCCTGTGCTCTGCGGCAGGAGAGGCCGCAGCGGTGAGAGGCCTGCGTACTGCAAAAAAAAAAAAAAAAGAAGATGTTGGGGATTGGTAGTCAGGTACAGAGAAAAGCACAATAAACCAAGAGTAAGATTGTTAAGCAAATTTAAGTCATTGCTTTCTCCACTGATAATAGTTTCTAGAGATAAAGTCATCCCCCTCTTCCCAGTACAGCAGGGAGACACCCTACAAATAAAGATTTCCCTTATACATGTAAATTTCTCTTACAGGTAACGTCTACTCAGTTTTCAAACTTCTCCTGTGTCTGCAGTTTCTTAAAAATAATCAGCCTAAAATAATCAATATGCCAAAGACACATGATTTGGGGTGGCAAATTCTGCTCCCCTATAAGACCAAGTGATAAAGAATGGCTGAAAATAATGGGATTAATGAAGAGCTACAAGGCAAATGTAAATATTAGAAAAGGCAAGACTGTCAATATTCCATTAGAAAAGCTTAGATATAAGATTAAAAGCACTAAGCAGTGTAAAGAGAGATGTTTTTAAATTATAATAGGCACAATTCCTATTGATGCAACAATCATAACCCAGTATGCATTTAGTAGCAAAAGAAAATATTTTAGAAATGTAAGGAAAATATATTAGAAACGTAAAGAGATATTGATAAAAATCAAGTTATAGTATAAATTTGGTAAAATTATTAGGGTTAAAGGTCAAAACAGGTAAGGAAATTGAAAAAGTAAGCAGCATCGATAAACTATAATGTGCGTGTGTGTGTGCGTGCGTACATAAACACATGCCCACTGTCAACTAAAAAAATTGCAGAACCTTAAAGTTGAGAATTATGTTTTATTCAGTGGACATACTGAAGACGTAAGCCCGGGAAATAGTCTCTCAGATAACTGTGAGGGACTGTTCTGAAGAGGTAAGGGGGGAGCCAGGATATATAGGAGTTTTTGCAAAAAAAAAAAAAAAAGACCCAGGCAGTTGGAACATCTAAAGATTAGTGTTAATTAAAGAAAATCAGACCTCTCAGTTAATGAATTTAGTGCTTTTCTATGTATGGGAAGATGCAAGAGTCTGGGATCATTAAAATTATTCCTTTGATATGCACCTTAACTATCTAGGGCCAGTATCCTGTTTTGTCCATCCTGAACCCTCAGGGTGTATCATTGTGGGCAGCTGAAATGGCTGATGGCTTGATGGCTGCAACATCCTTTGTTTATTGATATGGTAGGCAACATTCTTTGTCCACAACGTATATACTACCCACTTTTCTTATGTCAATTTAAAAAGAATATAATGTATTTGGTTGAAAAGAAAGCTTTATATTTAAAAAGTAGAGATTTTATAGATCTTATTCTTTGATAATAAATCAAAACACATAAACGTATTTCTAAAAAGATTAACATCCTTGAATATTAATGAATCAGAGGAAATTACAAAATATATAGAAACAAATACAGCAAAAGGTATATTCAGAGGAAATGTATAGCTTAAAATATAAAGAATAAAGGCAAAATATAAGGAAATTAGTACTCATTTTAAGAAGTTAATAAAAAGAACAATAAGATAAATCAAAAAAAATCTGGAGAGAAGAGATAATGGCAAGACAAAATTAATGGAAAGGAAAACAAAAACATAGTAGAAATAATATACTATAACACTCTTTGAAAAGAAATAAAATAGAAAAACTGCTGTGAGCATGATTAAGAAAAAAGAGAGGTCAAAAACATAAGATTAAGAATGAGGAAAGAAAAAAACTGTAGACATAAGAAACATTAAGATGATAAGAAAACATCACATGCAACATTAGATAACAAATTTGATAATGTAGGAGAAAATGACTTACTAAAATAAAACTATGTAAAAATGAAAAACCTGAATCGGTATGCCAAAAATTAAGAGAAATGAGATCTTTAGACTTTCCCTTTAAGAAGTACTGATACCCAATGAATTCACAGGTACAGAACAGATAATTTCATGATGTTTAAATTATTCCTGGCTAGAAAGAATAGAAGATCCTTACTTTATTCAGGAGGCCAGCATAATTCTAATGCCAGAACCTGTTTATCTTTTTTAAGTGAATAGCTACTTATTTAAAAAGATACAAAAATCCCAATAAAATTTATTTTCATATTAGAAAGTAAATCTAGTAATATATCAAAAGAAAAATATTAAAACTTTCAAGACATATAAGGATGGTTCATTCTCATACAATGAATCAAGTAAACAGATTAAATAAGAAAAAGCTTATGATTATACCCATACATGCTAAACATCATCTTCTAAAATTTAGCAGGCATTTCCAATTTAAAAAAAGCTCCAAAGTGGTTCCACAAGAAAGTTATTCAAATACAGTGTAGATTATTTTCACCCAAACAAGTGGCACAGTACTAACCTGGAGCTAGTCAAGGATACATTTCAGAATTTCATTCCTTTTTTTTCCTTGGAAGTTTCAGTTTACTATAGGATTTAGTATAACAGTAGGGGTAAGAAACTGTAAATTTGCCTTTATCTCATCTTATTAAAATTACATTTTCTCACTGTTACTGAACTCAAGTTTGGGTGCTTACAGCTCAAAAGCCAATAATCGAGAGGCAAGTGTCAGTAGAAAGGAAAGTTGCTTTAATCAGAAAAGCCAGCAATCTGGGGAGAAGATAAACTCATATCCTGAGACCAACTCCAAAGATTCTGCTCATGACAGTTTTTAAAGGGAAAAAGGGGAAGAAGTAATCTCAGTTAATCATTGAGGCAGATTCTGTATCATTTTCCATTGCATGCAGGTGACTCCTCATGATCTTTTTTTTTTTTTTTTTTTTTGGCGGTACGCGGGCCTCTCACTGTTGTGGCCTCTCCCGTTGCGGAGCACAGGCTCCGGACGTGCAGGCTCAGCAGCCATGGCTCACGGGCCCAGCCGCTCCACGGCATGAGGAATCTTCCTGGACCGGGGCACGAACCCACATCCCCTGCATCGGCAAGCGGACTCTCAACCATTGCGCCACCAGGGGAGCCCTCATTATCTTTCTTTAAATGTTATCTTGCCTATGTGGTCTGACTGCAGGATTGCTAAGGGGGCTGATGTGGATAGAGAGCTAGTTATTTTTTAACTACTTAATTCTTCATTCCTACTTCTTTTAATCTAGGAAAAGAATCAACCAGTTAGGCACGGTATTGTGTGCATTTAGTAGAGCATAAGTTAGCAGTTAGGTTAAATGTTACCTAGTGATCTCATTTTTATAATTAAGGCTTAAGGGGAACAGAAATAGACAAAAGGAAAGGGGCAAAGCTGCTGCTTATGTCACCACAATTCTGGAACCCGCTGTACTTTTATGTAGATGAAATCTCTTCCTCTCTGGGCTTTGAAGGGTGATCTGAAAATTACGGAAGTGCAGCTATTTGTAGTGTTTTTCTTTGGGGAACAGGGTTCCTGGAAGCACTAATTTTCCCCACTAGCCATTTTCAGCAGTTACTCCACCCATTTCTATTGTACTTTCAGAGACCAACTGATCCAGAGGTAATTTTCAACAACTCAGTTCTATAATTTTGCTGTCATAGACCAACACTGTGGTGCCCAATTCAATATGTAAATTAAAGGATCTGCTGATAGAGAAATACTGTGCTGTGCTTAACAGAAATAAGTCTAGTAAAGGCAATATTCCAGGAAGAATCTGCTTACCTCTCTGGGCACAAAATTTTGCCCACAGTAGTCAGGTACATTCCTTCCAGGTCATTTGTGTTGGACAAGATATCTGGAGGAATTTTAGAAATGACAAACAATGTAGAATGTGAATCACATAGTGATTAACTATGTGGTTAATAAGCATCATTAAAAACAAGTTGCAAATGACTTACAGCATTTCTCATATGAAATACAAATTACTCCCCTGTAAGTGGGCAGTGAGAACTTGGAGTCCGGTGTGGCTTTGAGAATGGTCGTCTTCGGCTTTGGCCTGAATTCCCTGCTTGCATTGCCTCAGTTCTGCTAATCTTCCAGTGGGCCTGTAGGTGTTCTTGCCACACACCAGTCTGTGCTAGGAGGTCATTTTTTGTGGCAGGTCCCTTATCAAAGTTTGGAATATTCTCAGTCTCGATAATCTGTGACTACTCTAACTTCACTTTAAATACCGACACCTTGCTAATAATATTCCTAAGGATAATATCCCCATCACCAAATATGCTCTGTAAATGCCACTTGCTAATCATTATTTACTCCAATAGTTTCTCTTTGTTGCTGGCCAGCTCCTCTGTTTCTTGCTTGCTTCTTTCTTCCCTCTGTTCTATGTGTACTGAAGTGTTGGGACATTATCTGACTGTATTCAGAAATTAACTCACTTCTGAGGATGTATCTTGTTGAACAGTATGCCCTTGTGTTCCTTCTGACTGTTGCTCAGATTACAAAGTTGTTTCCAGTGCTCTTACCTCTGGTGGTGCCTAATGGTAAGGGCACTACATACTTTTTACTTTAAGATAAGCATGAAAGCTTAATCGAGATGACCTCTTTCTGCACCACTTGACCTAACTGGAAGGCAGAATTGAAGGGACATCCCTATCAGAGGCCATGTCCTGTAACCTCACCTGTATGGTGGATTTGGAGGCACACAGATAATGGCAAAAGATGGGAGAAATTTGTCATGGCAGCTGGTGGGTACCCTAAAGGGCACCTCATCCTTCTCTAGAAGGGGAGAGGCTACAATTCTTGACAAGATATTCTTAAAAGGAAGAGCAGTGCTTCCTTTCTTCATGCAACCAAATATCAGATGTGCCCAGGTGGCTTACTCTCTACTTCATCCCAAAGAATTAAGCACAGATTCAAAATGTAAACCAACAGTATGTCACCATGAAAAGATTGTTTGTGGTAGTAAGTTTAAAGGCTTCTATAGTTTGTCAATAATCTGGTGATGATCTGGAGAGTAGTCTATAAAAACTGAAGAAAAAGCAGATCCTTGAAGATATTTCCAGAATTATTAGAAAGATATTCTAATTATATTCCTAGACTTAATATGAAGATGAATAGCATTAATAGAGAAGGTCTGTGTGAAGCACGTGTTAATATCATACTCTCAGGCTCTTCCATGTAGTAGGAAAGATGGCTATCAATGGTTCTGACATTCCACATTTAGGGGTCCGTGGTCAGAAGAGGGGATTCTTATTCCCTTTGTTGACTTCTCATAGTTACAGGAGAGCATTTTAATTTGATCTTCTGATTTAGTGGAGGAGTAGGGTTTAGATCTGCATCCCTAATTCCACTAAGTAATCTATCTTTGACACTTGAATTAATACTTCAACTAATCCCAAACCAATTGTTACTTGAGCATGAATTTCATCCATGAATAAAAATAAGGGTAGTGTGTAGGGAGGGAGTATCTATGTTGTTTGGACTCCTTGTCTTCTTTGCATTTTACACTTTGCTCATGTAGACCACACTCATGGGTTGATTAGCTTTCAGCTCAGGAGTGAACACCTGCAAGTGGATTTAATTGAAGAGACTACACAGGTATTTTATACATTTTTCAGAATTTCTGGTATCACTCTGTGAGTGTCCCTTATTGATTTAGCACTTCTATCAGTTGACTCTGCAGCCTGAATTTTTGGAATGCCAACTCTAAATTTCTCAGACTTTGAAGGAACTGTGTGGGCAGTGCATATTTTCATGAATAATAGTAAGACGGAAAATCGGCACAGGACTCTGCTTCTCTTGGAAATAGCAGAAGGGGAAGACAAAGAAACTAACATTTATTGAGGGTATGATAGAGTTCTAAAATGTTCCTCCAAATTTTTTCAACTTCATACCTGGAACTGTGAATATGATGAGAAATCGCAATTTTTATTATGTTACCTTACATGGCAAAGGGGATTTTGCAAAGACCATTAAGGTTACAAATCAGTTGACTTTGAGTTGATCAAAAGGGATATTATCAGGGCAGGCCTCATGGAATCACACAAGCTAATAGCACAACATTTTCTCCATTCATCCGGAAGGGAAGTCAGAGAGAATTAAGGTACTGAAGAGGGGGCCTCATGTGAGGACTTCTAGGAGCTGAGTGACCTCCAGCCAACAGCCAGAAAGGCAACTGGGATGACTGTAAGGAACTGCATTCTGTCAATAATAAGAATGTGCTTGAAAGAGGATTCAGCTCCAGATGAGAATGTGGCTGGCCGACACTTTGATTTCAGTCTTGCGAGACCCTAAGCAGAGAACCCAGCTGAGATCGCCTGGACTTCTGACCTACAGAACTGTGAGCTAACAAATGAATGTTGTTTTAAGCCATTAGTTTGTAGTAATTTGTCACACAATAATAGAAAACCAATACAGATACCTATCTAGTAGCCGGTATTAAGTGTTTTCTACATGGCATTTAATTTAATTATAGCAATCCTGTAAGAGACGAATCCTTGTAACTATTATACAGATGGGAAACAGGCTCAGATTGTTTATATGACTTGTCCAAGGTCTCATAAATTGTAAGTGGCAGAACCCACACGGGGGGTCATTGGCTGTCTGTATCAGTGCAAGCAACTTTCATTACCCTATTCTCAGAAGTCTGCTGGAATAACTAGCAATGATACCATCCTTCTGGGAAAGTCACTCCAGATGAGTGTCCCAAAGGAACATATTTTCCCCTGAACTGCTCTGTAATAGTAGACTAAGGACAAATCAGCCCCAATGTCTAAAATTATTCATTTTCTGTGATTTTTCTCTCTCTTTTAATGTAACGTGACTTCTTTTTTTTAATTTTTAAAAAATATTTTATTGAAGTATAGTTGATTTACAATGTGTTAATTTATGCTATACAGCAAAGTGATTCAGTTATATATATTCTTTTTCATATTCTTTTCCATTATGGTTTATCACAGGATATTGAATATAGTTCCTTGTGCTATGCAGTAGGACCTTGTTATTTATCTGTCCTATATATACTAGTTTGCGTCTGCTAATCCCAAACTTCGAATCCTTTCCTTCCCCATCCCCCTCCCCCTTGGCAACCGCAAATCTGTTCTCTATTTCTGTGAGTCTGCTTCTGTTTCGTAGATATGTTCATTTGTGTTGTATTTTAGATTCCACGTATAAGTGATATGATATAGCATTTGTCTTTCTCTTTCTGAATTACTTCACTTAGTATGATAATCTCTGGGTCCATCCATGTTGCTGCAAATGGCATTATTTCATTTTCTTTTATGACTGAGTAATATTACACTGTGTATATATATACCACATCTTTATCCATTCATTTGTCAGTGGACATTCAGGTTGTTTCCATGTCTTGGCTACTGTAAAGAGTGCTGCTATGAACATAAGGGTGCATGTATCTTTTTGAATTTTAGTTTTGTCTGGGTATATGCCCAGGAGTGTGATTACCCAGGAGTGGGCAACTCTATTTTTAGTTTTTTCAGGAACCTCCATACTGCTTTCTGTAGTGGCTGCACCAAATTACATTCCCAACAACAGTGTTTTCTCCACACCCTCTCCAGCACCCTCTCCAGCATTTATTATTTGTAGACCTTTTAATGATGGCCATAAACATGACTTCTTCTTGGTTTTAGTATTCCATTTCTGAATCATGAATTAGGAGTGCTCACTGCCTTATTTATGTAGAGTTACATTTTTGTTTTCTACAAGGACTTGTCCTTAGGTACCTCATATATTGCTTTACCTATATGGAATAGTACTAGTTCCAGCTGACAGCCTAACTATCTGTAGTCAAATGCACCTGCCAGGTTCTTCTCCACCCACCCTTACCCCACCCTACAATCACCAACTAAAGGGAAATAAGTTCCAACTTCTTACACCACATGAAATTCATGTACAGTAAGTCCCCTACATACGAACCTTCAAGTTGAGAACTTTCAAAGATGTGAATGTGTGTGCCATCAACGTCAGGTGTGAGTGAAAGCAGCTTGCCCTCCACTCCTATTGCTGATGATCCTTCAGCTCTACCATCTCCCACCTCCTCTCCCTCCTCCAGTCAGTAACTCTTCTTGCCTCTTCACTCAATGTCAGCCCCTGTATGTTGTACTTTTCAAGGTACTGTACTGTAAGATTAAAAATGTTTTTTTTTTTTTTTTTTTTTTAGAACTAGACAGGGTCTTTTTCTTTTTTTGGGGGGTGGGTGGGTAGGAGTTTATTAATTAATTAATTAATTTTTGCTGTGTTGGGTCTTCGCCTCTGCGCGAGGGCTTTCTCTAGTTGTGGCAAGCGGGGGCCACTCTTCATCGTGGTGCGCAGGCCTCTCACTATCGCGGCCTCTCTTACTGCGGAGCACAAGCTCCAGATGCGCAGGCTCAGCAGTTGTGGCTCATGGGCCTAGTTGCTCCGTGGCATGTGGGATCCTCCCAGACCAGGGCTCAAACCCATGTCCCCTGCATTAGCAGGCAGACTCTCAACCACTGCGCCACCAGGGAAGCCCTGAAAATATTTATTTTTTGTGTTTGTTTTTTATGTATTATTTATGTGAAAAGTATTATAAATCTATTACAGTACAGTACTATATAGCCGATTGTGTTAGTTGGGTACCTAGGCTAACTTTGTTGGACTTGGAAGCAAATTGGACTTACGAACGTGGTCTCGCAACATAACTCATTTGTATGTAGGGGACTTACTGTACTTTTAAAAATGTAAGTTTTCAGAAGAAAACCTATCTAGTTCACTTAGGAGTAATCAGATTTACCTGTTAAATCTTCTATTTGACCATCAGGGCATAGGCATAATTAATTCACTGAGTTATAACAATCCTCGGAAACATTAAATATAGCCCAAAGATATCATCTAAGTCTAATTAAGATTCAACAGTTATCTTTATAGATTTTCACATAGTACTATTGTTTTATTTTCTAGTATTTGATTTCATTTACAGGTAAAATACAACACTTGCTCTATGAATCCTACTTTGATATCAAATATATTGAGTGAATTTCTGTGATTTTCTTTTAAGAATATAAAAATGCACAGTTTTAAAGAATTAAACATTGAGTATAAATAATTTGAGGCAACTTGCAGACATATCATATGGGTGCTTAACTCAATTTGCATGATCCACATTTCCAAATTAATCTTTCTTTGTAAATTGGATATTTTCTGTGTTGAATTATTTTTTTCACACCAGAAGAGCTCTAGTTGATACTCTGGAAGGAAGTATGTAGGACATTTCCCACTACATCAGGTGGAGGACTTAAAATTCCTTCTACATTATCAGTTGTAAAGAGTGAATCAAGAAGTATGTGCTTGTTAAAAATGTACAGTACATACAATTAAGGAGAAAATATTATTCTGGGTCCTGACTCAAAGAAGATATACTAAATATACTAACCTATTTTTAATTTCTTAGGTGTGTATGATTTATAGAATTATAATCATAGTACAGACAGACCCTGACCTATGATGGCTCGACTTAGACTTTTTGACTTTAGGATGGTGCAAAAGTGGTATGCATTCTGTAGAAACTGTACTTTGAATTTTGATCTTTTCCTGGACTAGCAATAAGTGGTATAATCCTGTCTCATGATGCTGGGCAGGGAGAGTGAGCCTCAGCTTCCAGTCAGCCATGCGATCACGAGGGTAAACAACCAATACATGTACAACCATTCTGTACCCATATAGCCATTCTGTTTTTCACTTTGAGTACAGTATTCAATAAACTACATAAGATATTCAGCACTTTGTTATAAAATAGGCTTTGTGTCAGATGGTTTTGCCCAGCTGTAGGCTAATGTAAGTGTTCTGAGTATTTTTTTTTTTTTTTTTTTTTTTGCGGTAGGCGGGCCTCTCACTGTTGTGGCCTCTCTCCTTGCAGAGCACAGGCTCCGGATGCGCAGGCTCAGCAGCCATGGCTCACGGGCCTAGCCGCTCTGCGGCATGTGGGATCTTCCCAGACCGGGGCACGAACCCGTGTCCCCTGCATCGGCAGGCGGACTCTCAACCACTGCGCCACCAGGGAAGCCCCTGAGTATTTTTGAGGTAGGCTAGGCTAAGCTATAATGTTCAACAGGTGAGGTGTATTAAATGCATTTTCGACTTATATTTTCAATTTACAGTGGGTTTATTGGGATGTAACCCTATTGTAAGCTGAGGAAGATCTGTATGTACAAAATGAATTATCATGGTTTTCTTCTAATATTTAAACATAAGTACTTTCTCGCATATCTTAGTCTCTAAGAGCATCATCACTCTATGGCTGAATAATTTCCAAGATGAGGTTGTACCTGAATGCATTAATAATTTTGTTATTTTTAGATAGTTAGATGTGGCCAGTTTTCCTCTACTACCATGATACTTTGATGAGTATTTATTTTTGTATAAATCTCTTGCTGTGTTTCCTCTATTCTGAGATAATGCCACTTGTTATCCACTGTGACAGATACTGTTCAGCTTAGTCTCCACTTATGCAAATAAACAAAATTCATTATACATTTCTTCTTCTAGGAGTTTGATTCACATAATCCCTTAATTTTCGTTTTCTTCGAAACCAGCTTTCTCTATCCCCTGATACAGATCATTTAGGATCCAGTGGTTAAGTCCTGGTGTTCCTCTTGCAGTCCATCTTTATCACAATATTTCCTGCTCTGCAATATAACTAGTGATTAACTTTAATTACAATCATGACCACCTTATATAGCAGAGTCCAAAAGGGTGATTACAAATCATGTTTTATAGTATTCTTCAGTAAGATCAAGCTTCAACACAGCTACCAGGCTTAAATAACTAATTTGCATATCATTACACAGAATTCAAATGAACTTATTTTATCCACTCCCACCCATTAGTCATCTTATTACAGTTTAGAAAATTTATTAACTTTGTACCATGAGTTTGCAGGTGAAAATAAGAGGGCAGCATTCCATTACTAACATGGTTATAATGATGAGAAAAATGTCCCCAGGTGTTTTTGTATTCTGCCTGATTTAATTGATTATATCACTCATAAGCCATCAGTACAGCATTGAAAAGTTTTTATAAGATTTAATTATTTAAGTGGAGACAGTTATTATAATTTACTGAATGTATGCTATAAACCTTGTACTATGCTGTGTTTACAACATTATTCCATTTAAACCTACAAAAACACTGAGCCTATTTTAAATATGTGGGAATTGAGTGTTAGAGAAGGTAGGCAGCTGACTAGGGTTATGTTGTTGGCCAGTAGCAGAGCCCAGCTTCAATCTCAGGTTTACATCACTCCTGAGCCAAGGCTCGAAACCTGCTGTTTCCTACAGAAATTTCCTTGGGGCTGCTCTGCAGAGATGGTTGCATCATGTTGTACATGGTATATGAAGGTAACAGTCTTGTGCAATTTACTCACTGGTTTTTTATTTTTTTTTAACATCTTTATTGGAGTATAATTGCTTTACAATGGTGTGTTAGTTTCTGCTGTATAACAAAGTGAATCAGCTATACATATACATATATCTTCATATCCCCTCCCTCTTGCATCTCCCTCCCACCCTCCCTATCTCACCCCTCTAGGTGGTCACAAAGCACCGAGCTGGTCTCCCTGTGCTATGCGGCTGCTTCCTACTAGCTATCTATTTTACATTTGGTAGTGTATATATGTCAGTGCCACTCTCTCACTTCGTCCCAGCTTACCCTCCCCCCTCCCCATGTCCTCAAATCCATTCTCTACGTCTGTGTCTTTATTCCTGTCCTGCCCCTAGGTTCTTCAGAACCATTTTTTTTTTAAGATTCCATATATATGCAAATCAAAACTACAATGAGGTATCACCTCACACCAGTCAGAATGGCCATCATCAAAAAATCTACAAACAGTAAATGCTGGAGAGGGTGGGAGAAAAGGGAACCCACTTGCACTGTTGGTGGGAATGTAAATTGATGCAGCCACTGTGGAGAACAGTATGGAGGTGCCTTAAAAAACTAAAAATAGAACCACCATACAAGCCAGTAATCCCACTACTGGGCACATACCCTGAGAAAACCATAATTCAAAAAGAGTCATGCACTGCAATATTCATTGCAGCACTGTTTACAATAGCCAGGACATGGAGGCAACCTAAGTGTCCATTGACAGATGAATGGATAAAGAAGATGTGGCACATATATACAATGGAATATTACTGGGCCATAAAAAGAAACGAAATTGAGTTATTTGTAGTGAGGTGGATGGACCTAGAGTCTGTCATACAGAGTGAAGTAAGTCAGAAAGAGAAAAACAAATACCGTATGCTAACTCATTGGTTTTTAAAACAATGTTTATGGAGGGGCCACTCTGTGACCTGCACTGAGCATCACTTGTAATTTCACTCAGTGTTGACACAAGGGAGCAGTTAAAGTTACTGGATGAGGGAACCTGAGTTTTCTCTTTTGGACATGATCTCTGAGTCTTCTGAACAGAGGCTTCAGAATTAAAGGCTGTTCTTAACTGGGGGAAAAGTTGAACAGATATATGAGTTTAGTGTAAGACTTATTGGAAGTCTGGAATATGCTGAAGCTTGAGCCCTACCCACAGAAAGTTCTGTTTCCAGAAGGGGCTTTCCTGTTTCTGGTAACTCAGGAAAAAGCAATGTGAAGGTGGGAGAGTTTTTTTTTTTTTTGCTGTGATACAATAACTCACAGCAATGTGGGTGCAGCAGCTGAAGGCCTTGTAGAAATAGGGGATGTTCTCTGACCTCTTAGGTCACATGCTAACTGCACTGCAAAAGTTGATAAGTTTGGTGAAAGAGAAGGTGAAACAAAGAGCTAAAACCAGTCTTACTGAACAGATTCACACTCCAGATCTCTACTTATGCCTTTCACAGAAAGGAACATGTTCATATACTTACTATACCACAATCAGAAAAAGAAAAAAGAAAAGGTATTAAATTACCTCCCTTCTTTTTCTTACTTTGGGAAAACTCAATCATCCATAAAGTTGACAGACTCTTTATCAAGGTTTTAGCCATATCATCATCTAAGAACTCTAAAGTGATTAAAAAAAATGAAAAGGTGAAAGAAATTGTAAAGTTAGAGAAAATGATGTGGTTGGGGAAGAAGCAGCAGAGCAAGAAGAAAGTGCGCACACGTGTTCTAGAATCATATGACACTATCAACTACTTCACGGGTATGGATTGTCCATGTCTGTAAATGCTTAAAACTTAATGGACAGATCCAGATGTATGGAAATTTGCAAAAGTTCAATACCAGTATTATTTGGTCATCATTTCAAAAATAACTTCATTCATATTAAAGAGATTATATTTGACCATTGTGGGAAAATTAAGATAAAGGACAAATGTTAAAAAGACAAGGAAGAAATTTCTCTGCACTCTAGCCAACACTTATCCAAGAAACAAACATTTTTTCTAATTGAAGGGTGATAATTAAATTTATGTCACCTGCTAATGAATTGGACTCTTTTCATGTGTTTATAGTCCTTTTCTATTTCTTACATGTGAACTGCCAATTTTATTGATCAACATGATTGTGTGGATTTTCCCCCCTTTGACTTGATAGATTTCCTCATTTTGAACCATCCTCTCATACTTGCTGCCTATTTATGCCTTGTATATGGTACTAGGTGCAGAAGAATCAATAGTGGATAAGAGAGTTTCTGACCTCATGGAGCTTGTCCTAATAGAGGAAATAAATACATTAAATGATAATAAATTGAGATAAGTGCCATGACAAAGCACTTATTATGATAAAACAAGCAATCTAGTTATAGAGCTAAGTTAGGGTATGAGCAACATGGCTTGAAGTGGTACGAAGTATCTTCAGAGAGGAAAAAAAACATGGAAAGCCTTCACAGACAAGAAAAAAAATGTATCATGCAAACAAATTTTATAAAGAACTTCCTTAGCTCTTAAAATCTCACCCTTACTATCAATATTTACTTCCAAGTCACTTGTTAGGCTAAGGACAAAGAAATGCTATTTTTTATCCCTTTGCAATTCCTTCATGGGTGGTCTAGCACCTATTTGGAGGTACATGACACCTACTGTGTTTTTTTTGTTTGTTTTTTTTTTCTCGGTACTCGGGCCTCTCACTGTTGTGGCCTCTCCCGTTGCGGAGCACAGGCTCTGGACGCGCAGGCTCAGTGGCCATGACTCACGGGCCCAGCCACTCTGCGGCATGTGGGATCCTCCTGGACCGGGGCACGAACCCATGTCCCCGGAATCGGCAGGCGGACTCTCAACCACTGCGCCACCAGGAAAGCCCCGACACCTACTGTTTTGTTCTTAGACTTTATGGCCTCAACTAACATTGAGGCCGAATGAGCTTGTTTTAATATTCAATTACACGCCTAAATAACAAGCTTGTTCTGTAACGCGCTATAGCAAAACTGAGTGTAAGATACCCTGTCACTCTTCTGATTTGTAGATTGGCCCCAGTGAGTTGGACTCACCACCTTTCTTTCAAGCAAATTGAAGTTGCCGAATTATGGACACAGATTTAATTTCTTTTGGAATGAGGACTTCACTATATCTAATAAGATAATTATTGAATTAAGTATTTGGGCTTCCATAGTAGTGAAGATATGAAAGCAGAATTTATGGAATGACTGATGCCATAGCCAGGAGGATGCATATGTTGGCTGAGAGCCCCTTTATCTCCCGATATGTACATGCTGATGTTTCTTGTAAATTCTATTTCTATTTCAAGTAGGAACACAGGGTTATCAAATGTCCCAGGAGCTATGTCAGAGATTAATGAAGTGTGCAATAAATACCATATATAGAAAGAACATTTCATTAAACCATGTGAATTGCTGATATTCAACATTTTTTGACCCTATAATACAGCAATTTCATATGGTTCAAACTACTAATAATAAGTAGAGGGATAACATACATAGCCTGTAACAGAGAATTTTAAATACATTTTCCACTCTGAGAGGTAGCAGAAAGTTGCCTTGCCAAGTGAGATGGGGCACGCTGTGGTTTGCTTATATGAATCCTGTGGGGTCAGAATGACTGCTGTGTTAAAAGTTATTGCATTCAAATATACCTATGGTGCAGCATTTCTCATAGAAATAGAAGGTGCCATGTTATGTATCATTAAGGTCACTAGGGCAGCCTTTCTACCTTCCTCAAACGTTACCTTCCTGAATACAGGTGGGTACAGATGATTACAGTATATGGAACGCATTCTTCCTTCCTATTCTGATGTTTCTTTTCTGCAGACACCAAGTTTTAGAATATGTTGCATTAGTTACACTAGTGTATCTTAAATAGCAAACACCTTTCTTTTTCAGTTTCTGCAAAATTCTCTAATGGTCTCCTTAACTAAAGAATTCAAAAGGTCTCACCCTCTAGGAGTTTAAGTAAAGTTCAAGTAAAGTAAAAGTCATAGTCTGGTACTTAGAATAAATTGGTATATCTCTTTGGTTTTTCACAGCATAATCCATTGAGACAGAATCTCTTTACTTGTTGCAAAGTTCATATTTGCTCAAAATGAAGTAGCTCACAGGAGTTGTTACAGAGACTTAGTTTATGCTTATTAGTGTGTGCATCTTTTGAAAAGAAGGCAGCTAGGGTTGAAGGGACAGGGTTAAACCAAGTTGAATTCAAATGATGTTACAAGACTCATCATATTTTGCTCTTTAGCTTGAGGAAAAATTTACAAATTGGGTACTAGGCAACCAAATAAATCTACACTGATTGTAATCACCATACTGTATTTGTATTATGACTGGAAACTTCCAAGTTTAGTTTCATAAATTTGAAGTGTTGGGATCTTTTTAGAAAAGCCCATGAACATAACAGTGCTTATTTGACACAAGTCATTATAGGTCTATTGGTCATTTAAAAGCAAAGTTATTTTTCATTTGCCTAGCTGCCTGGGTAGGCTGTTCCAATGCTTTACTACCTGGGTGACTTCCTTTGCACATGTGTTAAGTGTCTTCAGTTAATTTATGCTATCCTATGCATGGATGGGAGAAAAAGCCCAGGCTGTTTTTAAACCTAATAGACTTTGAGAACCAGGAATATAATTTGAAGCTCAAACCCTTAGGGATGGGAGTTCCGCTACTGGCCAGTCACAACAAATTTTCTGTGGCAGAAATGTTCCACGAGAATAGCTGTAGCCTATGTGCTGACTTGTGGGCAAGTCAAAATCTATGTCAAGAAGTGATTTTTGAGGCAGCAGGGTATCAGGGTTAAGTGTGAGGCTCGGAATGGGACAGCCTGATTTCCAGTCTGGGATCCACCACTTATCAGTTGGGCACATTTTTTAACCTTGCTGTGTCTCAGTGTTCTCATATGTAAAATGGGAATGATAATGCCAATCTCATAATTAAAGATGAAAGAAGATAATACAAGCACAGCACTGAGTGCTGTGCTTAGTAAATATTCCTGCTGCAATTGTTTGTTGTTGTGATTGAAGATACCTGGGTTCTCTTGAAGGCTACACATCTATATAAATTATCTTCTGAGGTCTCTGAGGGGGATTTTTCTCTACATTGAAAAAGTGTTATCTGCATAATCATCTCTGTAGCAGAGTTTCGCTTACCAGGAGGAAGCATCATCCCTGAGGGTTAGGGTCATACTCAAAGCCATATACAGTTGTCCTTCAGTATCTGCAGAGCATTGGATCCAGGGCCCACCGTGGATACCAAAACCTGCAGATGCTCAATGGTTGGTTGAATCTGGATTCAGAACCAGTGGATATGGAGGTACGACTGTATTAGGAACTGAGTTCCCAGACCTTGCCCTCCACAATGGCTAGTCTACATTCCTGTCCTGACAAAGGAGCTCTTAGAGGACAATCTGACCATCAGCAGAGAAAATCACTGCCAAATTGGCTGGGTCTCTGGAGTTAAAGCTAAAGTCACTTATACAGCCACTTCCTCAAAGTACAAGTCTTTCCCAGGGGAGCTGGATTGGATGGCCTCCCTTTTTCTCTCTCCTTTCAGTACCCCAGCCCCCTCTCAGATTGTGTGCTGGAGCCAGTCTGCAGCCTTTTTCGATGCCGATGTCATTTTAGTTCAGGGCCCCCCTTACCCTTACCTGCCCCCAAGTATTGGTTAGTATCATCCTGGCCTCCACCAATATGTTTTCTTAACTTAGAATCTTAGGATCTCAGTGTCTTCCCTTCTAGGAGGCTCCTGGGCACCAAATGCAAATTGGTATGCTTCCTGCACAGAGCTCCACCTGACAAGAGGTGATGAAAGAACTGTTTTTCTGAGACACAGGAAATGGGCTCCAAGTTGACATTCTGTTTCGACTTCCATACATAGAAACCTCTAGCATAATTTTCATGCTCCAATTCATCCATCATCCTTTTACATTATTCCACCTAATTGCCAAATAAGTATTATGTGAGGGAAATGTTATTACCTTTGTTTTATAGTTGAGGGAATTGAAGCATGGTTCAGTTACATGCCCAAGGTCATCGAACTAATAATTGAGAGAGTTGGGACCTGAACTCAGTTGTGCTAAATCTAGCAATTATTCTTCAGAAATACAGAAGCCTATTTTCCCTTTGGTCATAACTAAAGTAATATTTTGTATATAAGAAATACAGTTGTCTGCTTTTCTATTTTTCTATTTTATATATTTCTCTGGAAATTAATTTATTTTTGTTTAAATTGATACATTTTATTATTTTTAAAAAGTTTTTATTGGAGTATAGTTGATTTACAATGGTATGTTAGTTTCAGGTGTACAGCAAAGTGAATCAGTTATACATATACATATGTCCACTCTTTTTTAGATTCTTTTCCCATATAGGCCATTACAGAGTATTGAATAGAGTTAGTTCCCTTTGCTATATAGTAGGTCCTTATTAGTTATCTATTTTATGATAATGTTTTTTTTTAAACAAGCAGATTGCCTGGCTGAATCAGAAAAGTATCAACATTAATTGAGTATAAAATATAGTGATTTGTATTGATGAGACAATTTAAATAAATAACATCAGAATACTCTGGTCAAGCACTACTAAATGTAAGCTTAATGTTCTTTCGCAGGCTTGGAAAAGAATAATTTGCTCTAAATCTCCTCCGGGTGCTTCTTACTCCAGAGTTCTGGACTTATTTACTCAGATGTGAGTCTTCTAAATGTTTGCTCTGGCCTGTCTTCTCCATCTTAGTCCTAAAGTTGTAAATGGCAGACTCGTGGGTTAGAGCTAATGAGAAGATGATGTTATTTTTAGCTTTCCTATTTTGCTGATTAGTAGAACATATGGGAAAGACTATCGATTTGAAGCCTGTCAGATATGGATTCATAATTTACTATTTGCAAACTTAGGCAAAAGTACTTAAACTCTATGAGCCTAGTTTTCTTATTTTTAAGAAAAAAATGATCATATGGGAAAAGAATCAAAAAAAGAGTAGATACATGTATATGTATAACTGATTCACTTTGCTGTACACCTGAAACTAACACAACGTTGTAAATCAACTATACCCCAATAAAATTCTTAAAAAAATGATTAAGATAAATCACGTAGTTCATAAATTACTCTTCTAGAAACTGAATCTTTGTTTACTTGACTCCTAAGCTGATGTTTGGTCCTCTAGACCATGCTGACTCCTAGGATCTCTCTCTGGCTCTTGTGAGCTAATTTTCAAAAAGAAAGTTATGGGGAATTCCCTGGTGGTCCAGTGGTTAAGACTTGGTGCTTTCACTGCTGGGGCCCAGGTTCAATCCCTGTTGGGGAACTAAGATCCCGCAAGCCACGTGGTGAGACCAAAAAAAAGAGTTATGAAGTGGCAACTCAAAGTCTGCCACAACCCTTGTCCTAGGAGTCATGCCCCTTTTAGTATCTTAGATGAGAAACTATAATCCTTGATATAGAATGTGAATTTTTTTATTGAAGTATAGTTGATTTATAATGTGTTAATTTATGCTGTACAGCAAAGTGATTCAGTTATACATATATATACACATTCTTTTTCATATTCTTTTCCATTATGGTTTATCACGGGATATTGAATATAGTTCCCTGTGCTATACAGTAGGACCTTGTTGTTTATCCATCCCATATATAATAGTTTGTATCTGCTAATCCCAGACTCCCAATCCATCCCTCCCCCACCCCCACTTCCCCTTGGCAACCACCAGTCTGTTATGTTTGTGAGTCTGTTTCTGTTTCATAGATAGGTTCATTTGTGTCATATTTTAGATTCCACATATAAGTGATATATATGGTATTTGTCTTTCTCTTTCTGAATTACTTCACTTAGTATGATAATCTCTTAGTATGATAATCTCTAAGTCCATCCATGTTGCTGCAAATGGCATTATTTCATTCTTCTTTATGGCTGAGTAGTATTCCATTGTATATGTGACCCACATCTCCTTTATCCATTCATCTATCCATGGACATTTAGGTTGTTTCCATGTCTTGGCTATTGTAAAGGGTTCTGCTATGAACATAGGGGTGCATGTATCTTTTTGAATCATAGTTTTCTTTGGATATATGCCAAGGAGTGGGATTGCTGGATCATATGGTAGTTCTGTTTTTAGTTTTTTAAGGAACCTCCTACTGTCTCCATGTGGCTGCACCAATTTACATTCCCACCAACAGTGTAGGAGGGTTCCCTTTTCTCCACACCCTTTCCAGCATTTGTTATTTGTAGATTTTTTAATGATGGCCATTCTGACCAGTGTAAGGTGGTACCTCATTGTAGTTTGTATTTGCATTTCTCTAATAATTAACAACGTTGAGCATCTTTTCATGTGCCTTTTGGCCATCTGTATGTCTTCTTTGGAGAAATGTCTATTTAGCTCTAGAATGTAAAATTTTCAGTATGTATATTTTCCTTGTTAAAGGAGTTGTAAATATCCTCAGAGTTTCAAAGGAGTCCTTGTCTGAAATGTTAAAAACCAATTCCTTGTAATCTGAAATATCTCCCTACCTCAAACAATGCATGACTGATGAGTGAGCAGGGTAGAAGTAGATCTGATAGTCTCTTGTAGTACCTTGTTTGGGTGCTTGTACCTAAGGATCCTGATATCCGAGAACTTGCCGTAAATCAACATTCATTTGGAGTTTGGATGCCATCCCCAAATACCGGCCTGATCACTATCATTCTAGCAACATCCTTTTTCAAGGCCACACATATATGAATGAATATTAAGGATTGAATATTAACTATTAAGGATTTGTAGAGAATGGAGAGAAAGGATTATGGCATAAAGAGAAAGCTCTGCAGGGTGTGGTGGAATTTAATAAAGGCATTGATAAAGTAAACGGATCCTGTCATGTTTCATTTTTCTATGTAGAGTGATGGCCTTTGGAAGAGCGAGGTGGACGGTGGGTTTGGGAGAGGGGATGGAAGTGACAGTTGTACATGCTGCTGAAGTGAGGTAAGCATCCGCAGTACCCCTACCCTGTCCAGGGCTGGGAATGTTGGTATCCACCTCAAGTTCTGCAGCTGTCTGCAGAACAACTGCTCATCTCTAGACTTAATGGGAATCCCCTGTCTGCACATGATTTGTTTTTGTGGAAATTTTTATTTTTCCTTGGAACAGGGGGACAGTTTACTCTTCTTATGGGGTGAAAGGACATGTCTATTGATGCTGGCAACATCATGGAATCTCTGGAACAAGCAAAAGTATCGTCTATAACTCAGGAGATGTGAAACAGGCTGGGGTCTCAAAAATATATTTTGTAAATGGAGAAAGAACATTTTTGGATGTTTAAAGAACTAGATAATACATGCTTTTCTATGATAAAGGTAGTCCATCCCTGTTTATTTACTTTTGTAGAGCTTTACTCTCTACCTAGCCTAAAATAGATTAATTTTCTCAAGCCACATTAAGAAAAATAAAGTCTAAAAAATTCCTTTACTTGCACTAAGAAAGGAAACTCATATTTAACAAGTGCCTATGATACGGCATACTGTAGGAAAAGAATGATCACATTCTAATCCTAGTGAATTCTCACAATCCTGTTCTTGTATGATGCCCAGAGTGGAAATAACAAAACAGAGAGGTAAGTCAGGTTCTCCTGTGACACACAGGCTGTAAGTGATGGAGCTGAGAATCAAACCCAGCTCCCAGTGGGTTTGTCCAGTGAACCATTCGCTGTTTGACACCTGATTAAGTAGAATTCCAAGTAGGGGAGAGATATTCCCTGTGGAATTGAGTAGAGGAATTAATGCTGCAAGAAGAACTGATCAGCATTTTATCATGGAGCAAAGTTTCATGTAAAGCCCCTTCTCAAGTGCACCAAACTGAGCTTTAATGGCATTCCTATTTTGATAGTGTACCCAACTGGAAAGCTATGAAAGTGACACCGCATTTTCCTACTGTAGGATTAACTATCATTATAAAAACTAATTAATAAATATTTTGTGGGCAGAGTAACTTAACATACTGTCACAATAGGTTATCACACTCAATTATTATTCATCTATTCACTCAATACCTGTTTATTGATAGACTGTATCAGCTCTGTAGTAGGTGCTAGGAAAACCACAGTGGAAAAAAACCAGACTTAGTCCAGTATGTATTATTTAATGGAAAAGCACATTTCATTTGAATTTTTCTATTTTCTGATAACATAAATTATTCTTAACGACTTCAGGGCATTGCAGGAGTAGTCCTTACCTCATGCAGGCACAGAAAACAGCAGTGCAATGCTGTAAGTGTGAGCTCAAGGACCAGAATCAATGCAGAACAAGAATATTGCCATTCATTCACGATTTGGCCTTATATCTCACCGTGCCATCCAGAGCTGTAGGGATGTGAATGTGGCAGATTTCAAATCACCAATTCGAGCAAACAAAATGACTCCTGGATTTCCACTGTGCAGTGCCCTACATAAAAAGATAATAGGCTAATATTTAATTAATTGAACCAATGTTAATAAAAAACTTTAAGGGGAAGAGATTATAACTTCTCCTTCCAATACTCACATGCTGCCACTGAGAACTAGAAAAGCTGGATAGAATATTTTCAAATGCGTATGTTTGAAAGCACTTCAGGCATTCGTTAAGTCGAACCTGATATTCACCTGTTTTTCCCTTTATAAAATCTGCCAGTTTTTAAGTGGCAAATCTAGACGCTGAGATGCTGAGCAGAGCTTTGGGAAGTCACTTCTGATGTGAAGATAAAATCTGTAAAATCAAAATGATTTACAGTGGGCCCAGCAAAATTAAAGAAACAAGGCTGATACATACATGTGTGCTGGAAAAATAGTTATTATTTTATTTAAAACCCCTAAGCTTATGAATGTGCCAGAGCATTCAGCCCCCTGCCCTCCCCACCCCACCACCCCCAGCACAGTTGTATTGCAAAGAGGAAATACCAGGCTATCTGTAGCCAGTTTATTATGTTAACTTCATAAAAATATGTATTTACTTTATAAAATAAAAATACTAATTTATAAGTGAGCATTAAAAGACACACAAAACTAGAAAAATAGTGGTAGGCTATGTGATGGGCGACAGCTGGTATTTTATATTATGAATTTTACAAAGCATTCAGGCAAAAAGCAAACACGTTAATAAGAAAATTTTGCACCGAAAATTGGAAATCACAATGGGAAAAATACAAATGGCAGTTAAATGACAAGCCCTCAATAAATGCTTTTAAATAAGTGGATGGATAAATGAAATATTTTATTGGCCATAAATTTGGCACAAAATAGGCACTAAATAAATATTTTAAGTGAGTAAATGCAAAAATGAAATATACACTGGCAATAGATCCACAAAACGCAAAATAAAACAAAGTTTTGCCTTTTTCATATGTCAAGACAAAAGAAGTTTACATGTTAATATCCAATGCGAACAGAAGGGAGAAAAAACTGACATCCTCAGACTTGACTTGTTGAGAATATAGTCTATTAAAAATACTATAGAGATAAATTTGCATGTAGTTATGAAAATCATATACACCTTTAGGAACCAATAATTACATTTATTTTATAAAACTGTGTGAAAGCATATTCAGTGGACGATAATTCATAACATACTAAATTTGGTAAGAATTTAAATGTCAAATGAGATCATTTAAACAAACTCTTGTGTAGTCAGGAGTTTAGAAGGATATATAAAGATACTGAAAAATCTTCACAAGGTAATATTAAATGAAAATTAAAAATAAGGATAGCATAATCTTAATTACATTTTATTTGCATATGTTATATGCATTCATAAAAAACTAGAAGGATAAATATCTTCATGTTATCTATGTTTATATCTGGATCATGGAATTGCTGTTGGTTGTGTGCACGTTCAGAGTTCTTTGTGTCTTTCAAATGTTCATAATGAACATATTTTGGGTAATAAAAAGAGATACTTCTATAAATGTTATAAATGTATAATAAAATAAAACAGATGGTGAGGTGGGCAGAATTTCAGTGCACATTTGTTTTTACTCTCTCAGGTTTGCCTGGGGCTCTGCTGAGATGTAGACACATTATGTTTTACGTCCAAGTGGTGATGGATTTGTGTATAAAATGATTTCTTCAAATGCCCATACAGGTCATTATACCCAATTGCCACAAAGTAAAGAAATAGTCTTTGGAATAGTGAGAGTTGACATTCCTGAGCCAAGTTAGGACCAGGCAACATCCTAAGAATGTTACATGCGTTATCACATTTCAGCCACACAACAGGTCTAAGAGGTACATCTTATAATCATGCCCATTTTTCAGATTGGGAAACATGGACTTAAGTCAATTGCATTAAGTTCAGTTAGCTAGTACCTGGATTTCCCGATGCTCCTGTGAGGAAAGCTTACGGACATTCTTTCTCTCTTGGAAATTTAGTAAATCACTTCCTTCACTTTTTCAAACTTGGGGCTGATCTTGCAGCATGTCTGAAGAGAGCTGACAAAGCTGGAGGAGAGTAATCCAAAGTGACATGGCTGCCTCAGATCTCTCTGCCTTGGAATTCACAAAGGGAGACTGAAGCCAGTTTGCTCAGGAACTGCACGTAGGAGGCACTGCCTTGTCAAAGAGCTGTCAAATAATTCCAAGAGACATCTGCCAAAATAATGGGCCAGCAATCTGGCATTCTCACGACCACATGAGGAAGAAAAGTGTTTCTCTCTCATACAGAGCTACTGAATTCTTATTTCTAACATTTTAAGTGTGATAAATAATTCTACCTTCTAAGTCAGAAGGGCTAGGCATGTGAGCTTCAATCCTGTGTACGTTTCTTATACATGGGTTCTTGTTTGGGGAAAACGTTATACCTTCCTTCAGAATAAATGTTAAAGTTTCTCAACTCAAGTGTGTACAACCTCTGTGTTTCTCCTTTCTGATTGAGAAAGGGAGAGCATTGAGACATGGTTGTTGTTATCTGCTCATGCAGGAAACTCATGGTGTCTAAGGAGAATTTGTTGATTGATTATCACTTCAGTTAAGTTCATTGGTAGCATCTCAAGTATTTATAAGTTAAATATGGATTCTTAATTATTACTAAATATATCTTCCACAATATTACAGTGGGATGACATTGAAATTAATAGTTATTTTAATACAGCAGACAGCCTGTCATACACAAAGTCATACAGTTAAGGAGTAAAACCACCACTTCAAAAAGCGTCTTTGGGGACTTCCCTGGTGGCTCAGTGGTTAAGAATCCGCAAGCCAATGCAGGGGACATGGGTTCGAGCCCTGGTCCAGGAAGAACCCACATGCCGTGGAGCAACTAAGCCCGTGTGCCACAACTATTGAGCCTGCGCTCTAGAGCCTGCGAGCCACAATTACTGAGCCCACATGCCACAACTACTGAAGCCCGCGCATGCCTAGAGCTCGTGCTCCATAACAAGAGAAGCCACCACAATGAAAAGCCCGCGCACCGCAATGAAGAGGAGCCCCTGCTCACCACAACTAGAGAAAGCTCATGCACAGCAACGAAGACCCAACGCAGGCAAAAATAAAATATATATAAATAAATAAATTTATTTTAAAAAAAAGGATCTTGGAAATTTGCTAAGAGAGTCTATAATCTTAGGTGTTCTCAACACACACACACACACACACACACTGGTAACTGTGAAGTGAAGCTAATTAACCTGATTTTGATTGTGGTAATCATTTCATGATGTTTACATATATCAAATGGTCACTTTACAGACTTTATACGTTTTTGTCAATTACACCTCAATAAAACTAGGGGAAAAAAGGATCCTGGAATTTTTAAAGATGTCACTCAGGTGCCAAACATCTGTCAAAATTTTCCATCAGACTTGCTAGGAAAGTTTTTTAATCTGTACTGTTATTCAGTTTAAACAAAACAAAACTAGGCCTTTAATGAATTTTGAAATGGAGTTGAAGCTCCAATAACCTTTGATTTTCCTTGGAATTGCATTAATGATCATAAAGGGCCTCAAAAGATAAGCACCTGTCAGGAATTAGGAAAAGCAGTGTGCTTTCGTGATACTTACACCATGGTCTGTGGCCAAAGTGATTCACACAATTTTTAGTCTCAGAGGGTGAAGGAGGTTTAAATTCAAACTTTGTGGTATGAAAGAAGAAAATGTTATAATATGTATTAATAATGTATTCAATGTTTTTCTCAGCAAAGTTTTTTTCTCTGCATTAAAATTTCTTTTTCCCCCTAAAAAAGCTGTTATTGAATTTTTAAGTGGTTATATAAAGTGGCATATTAGAATATAGATGTGAGAATTAAGAAAATATATTTTATTTATATTCATTACATATACAGTCATACTTTCTTCACACCCACATAGCTAAAATATTGTAATACCATATACCAAAAATGTATCTCATAATAAAATTTAAATTGGTTTTTCAGTTTTTTCTTCTTCATAGTGTTCTAAATTACTTTCACAATTTAAAGAGTTATTCAAATTAATACTTACCTAATCTTTTAAAATTTATATTCTCCTATAAACCAGCTTTAATTTTTTCACATTTACCTTATAACATCACTTTGATCCCTTATTTCTATAATTTCTAATTATAGAAATTAATGCTAATTTCTATGAAATTACAGAAATTATAAAACTATAAAACTATTATAAAACAGAAATGATAAAACTATGCTATTCCTTTAACACTTGATTGTTGCATTTATCTCTTCTCATAGACTATAACATTTTGCATTTTCTGTTTACTCATCCTTAAATAAGAGGAGGTAACTTATACATGGTATCTACCTAAAAATATTTTCTTTGGATTCCCTCTTTGTTCAAACTGCTTTAAAAACATTGATCTTATCATCTCTGGAGTTCAGCAATGTATGTAGGAAGTGCAGAGGAGACAAAGCCAGGGCAACTCAACAAGGAAGACCCATTTGGTGAGTTCCTGGCTGTTTTTTTTTTTTTTAACCTTTTTTTAAAAAAAAAATTATTTATTTATGTTTGGCTGTGTTGGGTCTTTGTTGCTGTGCACAGGCCTTCTGTAGTTGCGGCGAGTGGGGGCTACTCTTTGTTACGGTGCGCGGGCTTCTCATTTCGGTGGCTTCTCTTGTGGAGCATGGGCTCTAGGTATGTGGGCTTCAGTAGTGTGGCTCACGGGCTCTAGAGCACAGGCTAAGTAGTTGTGGCGCACGGGCTTAGTTGCTCTGAGGCATGTGGGATCTTTCCGGACCAGGGCTCGAGCCCGTGTCCCCTGCCTTGGCAGGCGGATTCTTAACCACTGTGCCACCAGGGAAGTCCCGTGGCTGTTTCTTGACGCCTCTGGGACAAGGGTCTGGCCTTCTGTTCATCATTCCAAAGCCCAGTTTAGAATTCGAGTATAGCATATCTGACCTCCCTTCTCAGTCCCTCTGTTTTCCTACTTGACTTGGTGTTGTTGCAAAATATATTTATAAGTTTTCCAATTTTAAGCCATTCTCACATCCCTGAGATGAACTCTACTTGATCATGGTACATAGGTCTTTTGCTGTTTAAATCTATTTTCTGGTATTTTATTTACAAATTTTCCTTCTACATTCCTAAGTGAGTTTTATCTATTTATTTCTGCTGATTGCTGTGTTTTGGCTTCAAGGTTTTTGTAGTTTCAGAAAATGGATTGAATAGTCTTTCATCTTTTCCTGTGCACAAAAGAAAATTATACAGGATTGAAATTGCCTGTTCTTTGAAAATATGAAATAAATTGTCCTCAAAACTATGAAAGGATCTTTGGTGAAATAACTATTTTTATATGATTTTAAGGTATATAGACTTGTAGGAGACAGAGATATATGGCTGTATATAAACCCAAGAAAGAAATTCAGTTCATAATAATGTTAAGCTGCCAGTTCTGCTGAAATCATTTTGAGTGATTTTTGATTTGTTTTTCTTATTTCTCTATACTTTCCAAATTACGTATTGTGAGCATGTTATAGTTATAACAAAAAGTTAAAATATATTAACAAAGCTTATAGATTCCTGTATTACTTAACACTTAACTCAGATGTGCTTTCTGAGCCTTCAAAGTAACTATTCCAGTCAATTTTCAATTTTATGTAATACTGATATATATATATATCTGAAGCAGAGCACTAAACTTATTCTGCATAACTTGGCACATAGCAGTTTCTTTTCACAAAATCAACCATCAAGAAAACTTCACTAAAAGCCTTATTACATAAAAATAGTTCACTTTAAACATGATGAATATTGTTAAAGTGCCAATATTAGAATAGCTGTGTAAAGTCCCACCTGTTCATTTGATGGATCATGAGTCTAAGAAACATGGACTTGCAATATATTGAGAAGGTAATTGACATACCTTTTTGGTGGAGTGTCTTTAAAGTATAAGATTAAATAGAGAGCAACTTTTCCCCCAGAAAATAATTCCTCAGAGAAGAGGTAGACACCTTAGATGCAAGTTATTAATAAGTGTTTCATTTCACAAGTTGATTTATAAGTTTATTGCAATCCTAATCAAAATTCCAATTTATATGGCAATGTAAAGGTGCAAAAAAGCCTACACAAGGTAGGAGGGCTTTCCCTATCAATTTTCAACATTTATTAAAATGTTGTAGTAATTAAGACTGTGTACTATTAGCGCAGAGCTAGACACATCAGAGCAAAGGAGCAAGAAATAGATCCATGCATATATGTATACTTAATAAACATGAGTCTTTAATAAATGATGCTGGGGCAATTAGATAACTATATGGAAAAAAATGATATTGGACTACACAAAATCAGTGGGTGCATATAGACCTAAATGGGCAATACAAACTATAGGCTTTTGGAAGATAATATAGAAGAATATCTTTATTAACTTGGAGGTATAGAAAGATATCTTAGATAAGACAAAGATGTCTATATATTAAGTAAAATGATAAATCCAACTACAGTAAAATTCAATGTTTCTGATTGTCACAAAATATCATGAAGAGGTATAAGCCAAGGAATGGGAGAGACTATTTTACAGTACAGATAACCAATAAAAGACTTGCATATGGAATATTTACACATCAATGTTTTTAAAAAAGAACAAAGCAATAGAAATCTGGACCAAATATTTGAATGGGTACTTCACAAAAGAGTAAATCTAAATGATCAATAAAAATAGGTTAAAGTACTCAACTTCAATAGTAAATCCAATTTAAAATGATAACCACCAGATTGCCAAACATTAAAAATGAGGATGTAGAACAATAGGAATTAACATATGCTGCTATATAATGTGCAAATTGCTGTAACAACTTTGGAAAACAGTTTAGCATTTTCTAGTAAATCTAATGACATGCATACCTTATAACCTAGCAGTTTTATTCCTGGGAGTGCATCCTAGAGAAATATATGCCCAAGTGTTAGAAGACATGTATGGAGATGTTCCCAGCAGCATTTTTTGCAATAAATAAAAACTCAAAACAACTCAAATCCATCAATAGTAAACTGGATAACTCACTTGCAGAGTTTCATAGAATGGCGTTTATATAATGGAGTAATCAATAAAAGTGAAGCATTAGAGCAACATGCAACAACACAAATGAATTTTACAAATAAAATATGGAAAAAAGGACTCGAGCCACTAAAGAATACATACATTTATATGAAGTTTTTTTAAATACAGCAGATTTTATTAGTTATTTTATACATATTAGTATATATATATGTAAATCCTAATCTCCCAATTCATCCCACCACCACCCCATTTCCCCACCCCCGGCTTTCCCCCCTTGGTGTTCATACATTTGTTCTCTACATCTTTGTCTCTGTTTCTGCCTTGCAAACCTGTTTATCTGTACCGTTTTTCTAGATTCCACATATATGCGTTAATATCCGATATTTGTTTTTCTCTTTCTGACTTACTTCACTCTGTATGACAGTCTGTAGGTCCATCCACATCTCTACAAATGACACAAGTTTGTTCATTTTTATGACTGAGTAATATTCCATTGTATATATGTACCACATCTTCTCTATCCATTCGCCTGTCAGTGGGCATTTGCTTTCATGACCTGCCTATTGTAAATAGGGCTGCAATGAACATTGGGGTGCATGTGTCTTTTTGAATTATGGTTTCCTCTGGGTATATGCCCAGTAGTGAGATTGCTGAGTCATATGGTAATTTTACTGTTAGTTTTTTTAGAAACCTCCATACGGTTCTCCGTAATGGCTGTGTCAATTTACATTCCCACCAACAGTGAAAGAGGGTTCCTTTTTCTCCACACCCTCTCCAGCATTTGTTGTTTGTGTTGCCCATTCTAACTGGTGTGAGGTGATACCTTATTGTAGTTTTGATTTGCATTTCTCTAATAATTGGTGATGTTGAGCACCTTTTCATGTGCCTCTTGGCCATCTGTATGTCTTCTTTGCAGAAATGTCTATTTAGGTCTCTGCCCATTTTTTGATTGGGTTGTTTGTTTTTTTAATACTGAGCTGCATGAGCTGTTTATATATTTTGGAGATTAATTCTTTGTCCATTAATTGGTTTGTAAATATTTTCTCCCATTCTGAGGGTTGTCTTTTCATCTTGTTTATAGTTTCCTTTGCTGTGCAAAAGCTTTTAAGTTTGATTAGGTCCCATTTGTTTATTTTTGTTTTTATTTCCATTACTCTAGAAGGTGGGTCAGAAAGGATCTTGCTGTGATTTATGTCAAAGAGTGTTCTTCCTTTGTTTTCCTCTAAGAGTTTTATAGTGTCTGGTTTTACATTTAGGTCTCTAATCCATTTTGAGTTTATTTTTGTGTATGGTGTTAGGGAGTGTTCTAATTTCTTTCTTTTACATGTAGCTGTCCAGTTTTCCCAGCACCACTTATTGAAGAGACTGTCTTTTTGACTGTATATCCTTGCCTCCTTTGTTATAGATTAGTTGACCATAGGTGTGTGGGTTTAATCTCTGGGCTTTCTGTCCTGTTCCATTGATCTATATTTCTGTTTCTGTGCCAGTACCATATTGTCTTGATTACTGTAGCTTTGTAGTATAGTCTGAATTCAGGGAGTCTGATTCCTCCAGCTCCGTTTTTGTTCCTTCAAGATTGCTTTGGCTATTTGGGGTCTTTTGTGTTTCCATACAAATTTAAGATTTTTTTGTTCTAGTTCTGTGAAAAATGCCATCAGTAGTTTGTTAGGGATTGCATTGAATCTGTAGATTGCTTTGGGTAGTATAGTTATTTTCACAATGTTGATTCTTCCAATCCAAGAACATGGTATATCTCGCCATGTGTTTGTGTCATCTTTGATTTCTTTCATCAGTGTCTTATAGTTTTCTGAATACAGGACTTTTACCTCCTTAGTTGGTTTATTCCTAGGTATTTTATTTTTTGTTGTTGCAATGGTGAATGGGATAGTTTCCTTAATTTCTCTTTCAGATTTTTCATCATTAGTTTATAGGAATGCAAGAGATTTCTGTTCATTAATTTTGTATCCTGCAACTTTGCCATATTCATTGGTTAGCTTTAGTAGTTTTCTGGTGGCATCTTTAGGATTCTCTAGGTATAGTATCATGTCATCTGCAAACAGTGACAGTTTTACATCTTCCTTTCCAATTTGTATTCTTTTATTTCTTTTTCTTCTCTGATTGCCATGGCTAGGACTTCCAAAACTGTGTTGAATAATAGTGGTGAGAGTGGACATCCTTGTCTTGTTCCTGATCTTAGAGGAAATGGTTTCATTTTTTCACCATTGAGAATGATGTTTGCTGTGGGTTTGTCGTATATAGCCTTTATTACGTTGAGGTAGGTTCCCTCTATGCCCACTTTCTGGAGAGTTTTTATCATAAATGGGTGTTGAATTTTCTCAATAGCTTTTTCTGCATCTATTGAGACGACCATGTGGTTTTTCTTTTTTTCTTTTTTGCGGAACGCGGGCCTCTCACTGCTGTGGCATCTCCTGTTGTGGAGTACAGGCTCCGGACGTGCAGGCTCAGCAGCCATGGCTCACGGGCCTAGCCGCTCCGCGGCATGTGGGATCCTCCCGGACCAGGGCACGAACCTGTGTCCCCTGCATCGGCAGGCGGACTCTCAACCACTGCGCCGCCAGGGAAGCCCTCTAGGTATGTTTTGATTTCCTCTTTGATTTCTTCAGTGATCTCATGGTTATTTAGTAATGTATTGTTTAGCCTCCATGTGTTTGTGTTTTTTATGTTTTTCTCCCTGTAATTTCTTTCTTTCCCTTTTTTAAAGTTTATTTTATTTATTTTTGGCTACATTGGGTCTTTGTTGCTGCCTGAGGGCTTTCTCTAGTTGTGGCAAGCATGGGCTACTCTTCATTGCGGCGCATGGGCTTCTCATTGCAGTGGCTTCTCTTGTTCTGGGGCATGGGCTCTAGGCACGTGGGCTTCAGTAGTTGCAGCATGCGGGCTCAGTAGTTGTGGCTCGTTGTCTCTGGAGCACAGGCCCGGCAGTTGTGGTGCATGGGCTTAGTAGCTCCACCACATGGGATCTTCCTGCACCAGGGCTTGAACCCTTGTCCCCTGCATTGGCAGGTGGACTCTTACCCACTATACCACCAAGGAAGCCCCCTGTAATTTATTTCTAATCTCATAGCCTTGTGGTCGGAAAAGATGCTTGATATGATTTCAGTTTTCTTACATTTACCGAGGTTTGATTTGTGACCCGAGATGTGATCTTTCTTGGAGAATGTTCCATGTGCAATTGAAAAGAAAGTGTAATCTGCTGTTTTCATGTGGAGTGTCCTGTAAATATCAATGAAATCTATCTGGTCAATTGTGTCATTTAAAGCTCATGTTTTCTTATTAATTTTCAGTCTGGATGATCTGTCCATTGGTGTAAGTGAGGTTTTAAAGTCCCCCACTGTTATTGTGTTACTGTTGGTTTCCTCTTTTATAGCTGTTAGCATTTGGTTTATGTATTGGGGTGCTCCTATGATGGGTGCATATATATTTATAATTGTTATATCTTCTTCTTGGATTGATCCCTTAATCATTATGTAGTGTTCTTCTTTGACTCTTGTAATATTCCTTATTTTAAAGTCTATTTTATGTTGAAATAAGCATTGCTACTCTAGCTTTCTTTTGTTTTCCATTTGTATGGAATATCTTTTTCCAACCCCTATATGAAATTTAAAACATGAAAAACTAAACTGTCTCATCAGGGGATGCTCCTGTGGTTTAAAACCAAAAAGAAAACCAAGGAAGTTGTTAATGAGGGTTATAATACTGGTTACTTCATTTGCAGGGGGAAGGGAGTGAGGGGAAGACACATGCAGAGGTCATCAGGGATACAGGAAATGTTCCATTTGTGACTGCATGGTGGTTACACAGGGGCTCACAAAATAAATATTCATCGTTTAGCCTTCATGTACTATTCTGTGTATATTTCACCTAAATAAGTAAATAGAGAGAGAGAGAGAGAGAAAAGAAGAAGAAAATATAGGAAAAAATTTCATTGCTTACTAATTCCTGGAACAGTTTAAATCCCATGTGAAATATCTATTCCTTGAAAATTTGATAAATTCATTCATGCAAATCTCTGGACTTAGATTTTCTTTCAAAAAGCAATTATTTGATAATCTCACCTTTTTCCCTAATATATATTTATCTGCTTAGGTGTCTACTTCTTGAAATGATTATTTGCATTTCCCAAGAATGTTATTTTGGAGAGTGATTTTTCAATTGTATTACAGCAAAGTCCAGCAACACTCATCTATTTTAAATTTTATATATGGGTTTATGATTGCTGTCTTTTGGCCATTCCTCAGTGTTACTCCTTATATATCTAACATTCCCTCAACTGATAGGAATTTCCAGTTTTTGCTACTACAAACATTGTTGTGAAAAGCATCCTTGCGCATATGCTTTCACCTACTTGTGTCTTCATTTCTGTATGTTTTGCATATATTTCAATTCACACTATGACTGTTAATGTATGAGGGTATCCATTTTCCTTACATCCTCATTGAACCTTAATATTACCACACTGTTTAATCTTGCCAGTTCGATCAGTAAAAATTGAATTATTTTGTAACTTGCATTTTCCTAATTGGCAGCAAGCCTAAAACTTTTTTCAAACACTTATTGTCCATTTTTATTTCCCCTTACATGAATGTGTTTTACCCACTTTTTTTCTTGGTTTATATTTTTACTATGAATTTGCAATTTGGTGAAGAAAAATATTAACTCTTTGTCTATATGCATGTTAAAATTTTCTCCACCATATTAGCTCTTTTTTTTAAGTCATTTTTTTAATGTTTGGTGTCTTCTGCAATGTAAGATTTTGTATTTTATATAAGAAGATATTTCTATTTTTTCATTTAAGACTGAATTATTTTCCTTAAGAAAGTTTCACTCATTTTAAATCATGCAAATTTTACTTTATACTGTATCTATATCTATGTCTGTATCCATATCTATATCTATCTCTATCTGGAATTTCTCTCTATGTTGTGATAGAGAGTATATTCTTTTTTTTCAAATATTTAAATATTTTGCTTTATTCATCAGTGTTTTCAGTATACATGTGGTCTTTTTTTTTTTTTTTTCTTTTTGTGCTGGAGGAGGTATAATGAAGCTCTTAAAAGTATGGTCTTTGAAGTCATTTGGCCCAGTGACATGTTTGGTATGTGGATGGGAGAAAATCAACTATATTAATTTTCTCTTTTCAAATTCATCAGCTGCACTTTATCTTTTTAAAAATTTTTTTTTTATTTGTGGCTGCATTGGGTCTTTATTGCTGTGCACGGGCTTTCTCTATTTGTGGCGAGCGGGAGCTACTCTTCGTTGTGGTGTGTGGGCTTCTCATTGCGGTGGCTTCTCTTGTTGTGGAGCATGGGCTCTAGGAGCGTGGGCTTCAGTAGTTGCAGCACGTGGGCTCAGTAGTTACAGCACATAGGCTCTAGGGCACGTGGACTTCAGTAGTGTGGTGCGCAGGCTCAGTATTTGTGGCTCGTGGGCTTTACAGTGCAGGCTCAGTAGTTGTGGCACACGGGCTTAGTCGCTCCGCAGCATGTGCGGTCTTCCTGGACCAGGGATCGAACATGTGTTCCCTGCATTGGCAGGCAGATTTTTAACCACTGCACCACCAGGGAAGTCCCAGCCTCGCTTTAAGACTTTGTTCCTACTTAAAATTTTCTTTAATTGCTAATAATGATTATCTTTTTCCTTGCTAATAATGGACTTATGATCTGCTTTTCTTTCCACTAATTTTTGCCTTCACTGGAGCCATATTTTTTTTAATTTTTATTGGAGTACAGTTGCTTTACAGTGTTGTAAGTTTCTGCTGTGCAGCAAAGTGAATCAGTTATACGTATAAATATATCCAGTCTTTTTTAGATTTTCTTCCCCTTTAGGTCACCATAGAGCACTGAGTAGAGTTCCCTGTGCTATATATTAGGTTCTCATTAGTTATCTATTTTCCATAGAAGTGTATATATGTCAATCCCAATATCCCAATTCATCCCACCCCTTCTTTCCCCCCTGGTAACTGTAAGTTTGTTCTCTACATCTGTGATTATTTCTGCTTTGCAAATAAGTTCATCTGTACCATTTTTTAGATTCCATATATAAGCGCTATTGTATGATATTTGTTTTTCTTTTTCTGACTTACTTCACTCTGTATAACAGTCTCTGTGTCCATCCATGTCTCTGGAAATGACACTGTTTCATTCCTTTTTATGGCTGAGTAATATTCCATTGTATATATGTAGCACACCTTCTTTATCCATTCCTCTGTCAATGGACATTTAGGTTGCTTCCATATTGTGGCTGTTGTAAATAGTGCTGCAGTGAACATCAGGGTGCATGCATCCTTTTGAATTCTGGTTTCCTCTGGATATACGCCTAGGAGTGGAATTGCTGTCATATGGTAGCTCTATTTTTAGTTTTTTAAGGAAACACTGTACTGTTCTCTGTAGTGGCTGTACCAGTTTACATTCCCACCAACAGTGTAAGAGGGTTCCCTTTTCTCCACACCCTATCATTCTGACTGATGTGAGCTGATACCTCATTGTAGTTTTGATTTGCATTTCTCTAATAATTAGTAATGTTGAGCATCTTTTAATGTTTGTTAGCTATCTGTATGTCTTCTTTGGAAAAATGTTTGTTTAGATCTTGTGCCCATTTTTTGATTGGGTTGTTTGTTTTTTGATATTGAGCTGCATGAGCTGCTTGTATATTTTGGAAATTAGTCCCTTGTCAGTTCCTTTGTTTGCAAATATTTTCTCCCATTCTGAAGGTTGTCTTTTCATCTTGTTTATAGTTTCCTTTGCTGTGTAAAAGCTTTTAAGTTTCATTAGGTCCCATTTGTTTATTTTTGTTTTTATTTCCATTACTCTAGGAGGTGGGTCAAAAAAGATCTTGCTGTGATTTATGTCAAAGAGTGTTCTTCCTATGTTTTCCTCTAAGAGTTTTATAGTATCTGGTCTTACATTTAAGTCTCTAATCCATTTTGAGTTTCTTTTTGTGTATGGTGTTAGGAAGTGTTCTAATTTCATTCTTTTACATGTAGCTGCCCAGTTTTCCCAGCACCAGTTATTGAAGAGACTATCTTTTCTCCATTGTATATCCTTGCCTCCTTCATCATAGATTAGGTGACCATAGATGCATGGGTTTATCTCTGGGCTTTCTATCCTGTTCCATTGATCTATATTTCTGTTTTTGTGCCAGTGCCATACTGTTTTGATTACTGTAGCTTTGTAGTATAGTCTGAAGTCAGGGAGCCTGGTTCCTCCAGCTCTGTTCTTCTTCCTTAGGATTGCTTTTGCTATTCAGGGTGGAGCCATAATTTTTGATATGTAATGTTATCCTTATCTTATTTCTAAGAATTCTATGGTTGCCCTTTTGATTTCTTTTAGAGCGAAGAGTTTTGTAGGAGAGTGATTCTTATAGAAATGGTTGAGTATTTTTTAATTTTGTAAATAAATAAATAAATAGGTTAATGTCATTGCATTCACCTTAGTCTTTAATACTTGCTTTGGAGGAATTACTGAGGGTGTTATCTGCCTTATACTTGCCTAATACGTGATTGCTTTTTATAAATGCGCCACGGGCATTAGAAAATAACTTTCCAAATCTCCTTGTGATTTATAATGTTTCATAGAGTTTTTTGGCTGGATTTGTATTTGTCATCCATATCCTCATAGCCTTAATGCTTTATCCCTCAAAGAGTTAGAAAGGTATATTAAATCCTCTGACCACTATTGTCGAAAAGTACACATATTTTGGTTTTTTAATTTATATTATTCTTGCCATTATAACATTTAGACACTATAGCCAAAAGAACATTTCTTTCTGGTTATGAGAATTCTAAACTCTGGTCTTCCAAATGCTGTTGCAGACCAAATTGTTATAATTTTATAATGTTTTACTCCATGGTAGAACAAGAAGAAAATATTTAAACTTTAAAAAAATTTTAATCTTTGGCCCTGTAAAGAAGTTGACAAACAAATTACATACTATGCAAGGCTGTGCTTCCAAGAAAGGCATCAGTGAAATTAAATTATGCATTTAGAAGGTGCTCTGTCTAATACTGACAGGTATTAATTGAAGAAATAATTGTCTGGATTTTTTAAAAGACTCTTTATCCCTTTTTTTCAATAGGCTGGTTCAAAGTTCCTAAACTGGCTTCTACATTGAACAAAAATACCTTTATTTTCTCCCTCAAATGAAGACTAGCATGCAGATGACTAGAACCATGTCCATTTCAGTTAAACTTGGGATTCTATAAAGATTCAATTACATATTTCAATAAATGCCCTTGAATTAGGGAACTGCCATATTGAAATTAAATTAGAGCTGTATTTTTCAAATTATAATTTTTATTCCCCAGGGAGTCATGATAATATACCAAGTGGTACGTTAAGCCACAGTGTTGTGGAATGGCTTCTTACAGTGCAGTTATATTCATAAATATAGTGGAAGTGAAGAGGGGTAAGGGTAGCCAACTGTGGGAATTAAGTAATGCATCTAGCTAGTAATAAACATTTTTATATTAAACATATTTCCCTTTGTGAATAGAAAACAATACTTGAATGAGAATGTTTTCAGTCTTTACACACAGTAAATACTTAAATATAGCTGACCCTTGAAAAACTCAGGGGTTAGGGCCGCTGACCCTGTAAGCAGTGGAAAATCCAGATATTATTTATGGTTGGCCCTCCTCTCAATATCCACAGCTTTAAGCAACCTCGGATTATGTAATAATGTAATATTTACTATTGAAAAAAATCTATGTATAAGTGGACCTGTGCAGTTCAAACTTGTGTTTTTCAAGGGTTGGTTGTAATTGAAAAGCATGTGTGAAGTGTAAATATCCTTCTCACCCCATAAATTCTCATTTTCTAGTCCTTCTCCCCAGCACAGTGGGTTTTGTAATTCTACTACTCACTGCTACCTAGGAGTTTTCTATAGTTCCCAGTGCAGGACTGTTTGATAAAGCTGTAATGAAACAAATAGGTATGACTCATATATCAGAGCTACTTGATCTGTATATTTCTTTTGGACCAGGTGTTTATGAAACATTCTCTTTAGTTCTAAGAGTTTTTTTTTCTTTTTTTCTTTTTTAGTGATCTCTCTTAGATTTTATAGTTAATCATATCTTCTGCAAATAAATATCTCATTTCCCCCCTAATTTATAACTTTTTATTTTCTTGTTTAAGCTAATATTATCAACAGTATTTACTAATAATTGTGTTTTTTGTTTTGTTTTCCTAAATTTGGCTAAAATGCTTTAAGAATTTCTTCATTAAATATGATGACAGTCAATTTTTGTTACGTTAAAGAATATCTGACTATTTCTATTCTGTACAGAATAGGGATTAAATTTTCTAGGATGATTTTGACATTGACTAAGATAACATAATTTCCTTTTTGACCTATTTTAAAGTAAGTAATTCCAGTTTGTGTAGCAGAATTTACCCTTTAGCTTTTTGATGTAACTATCACAGAATGCATTGATCATTGTGAACAAGTAGATAATTTTCATCTTAATATCCCTTTGTTCATTTTAGTCATTTGTAGGGAGGGATTAAGAATTACAGTTTTGTTCTCATAATGCTGTCTTTTCCATAAATTAAAATGTATGTATTTTAATAATTAAAGAAAAGCTCAGTGAGCAATATGTTTTTCAGTGGTTTTAGAATTAGGGTATAGATGCAGAAGGATTTTTTTTTCTGATACATTCTTCTAGGATCTTATAAAGCTCACTAAAATGCTAGACCTTTTGGTGAAACATTCAAGTATAGATCTCAAATGTTAAGACCGAGACAAAATTTTCTCCCAGTGTTATATTGCATTTTTTTATTACTATGGGTATTAGCAACACAGTAAAAAGCTACCTTAATTTCTTATGCATTTTAAAGGGAAAAAATAGTAAACTTTAAACCTGTTTTATATTCCTTCTTTGCATGCTCACTTTAATATCAACAATGTTGTCAATGGACTTTAATTAGCTGTCTATAAAGAAACTCCACTGAGTTCTCTTCTCTTGCAGAGTCAATATAACTACTTTCCAAGCTACTTTTTCTCCTATTTCCACTCAGTTTCTGCTTATTATTCTTCTGATGAGATTCTTAACCCCTTTCAAGACTAATTGTGTGTATTTTTTTAAGTGACTTTCTTTGGAATCCAATTATTATTTAATGTTTAATTATTAATGTGCAAAAAGGGTTAGGCTTGACAGTCATTAAATCTTATAGTATAATATTTTAAAATGGAGTTACCTCATGCAGAGGATGTTCAGATCCACTCTTTTTTTGAGCACACTACAATAAACTGCCACTTATTGTTGGCCCTCTTGTCTCAAGGCCCTCCTTGTTGTGGGATGTGCCATCTGTGGATGTACTTTCGTAAAGAAGAAGTGAATGACAGCACCAGCCTATTAGGCAAGAATTTATAAAACATTGATTTTGGACCCTTTCCACTGCTACATGATGGGACTGGAGCTGAGTAAGGAGCCCTAGGTTTGTCAGGTTATCTGAAAAAGACAATTCATCCCTGAGGAAAAGACACAAGGAGCACATTATTTGAGTGAATTTTCATGAAAACCAGTGCATTTTAAAGCAAAACTAGAAAAAAATCTTGGCTAAGCTAAGTATTCATTATGTGGAAAAGAACTACTAGGGAACCAAATAGAAAGTAAAAAATCAAAATTTTGAAGTAAAGAAATGACCCTTTACGAAAGAAGTTGGGCAGAAATGGTAATCTTCATTCTTTGGAACCATATAATTAACATGCAATTTTCACCCTACATAATTAATGCATTGTGCTAGTTACCATTGGGCCAGAGGGTCACACTGAGATTTCTCGCAAGCCAATTGAGTGCCACCATATAAAGAACACTCAGTGATTACATTGCATACAAGGATTATTCAACTTGATAGTTAAAAGAATTAATTCTCTCCACATTGAAAAAGAAACCATTACTGTGGAGAAGGTGTAATTACCCTGAATGGATAAGCTCCAGAGTGCAATACGGTGATTTTAATTCTTAGAGTGTATACAGCTTGGTGAAATGGAAAGAGAATTCATTCACAACAAATATTCTTGCTTGCTCTGCACTCCTTTCCCCCACCATGTTTGCTGGACTCCTTGTTAGAATACCTGGTTTCCAGTCAGTTATACTAGGTGTGACTTTTACCAGGTTGCTTCTCTCCTGTCTTAGTTCATTTCTATCTAAAGGGAGGGCATTCAAATTACACAGAAGTTTAAAACAAACAAACAAAAAACAGTGTCTGACACAAAAGGTTCCACTCTCTTTCCATGCTCATGGCAGAAATTACTGTTCAAACATGACATCTTATACTGAGCCCAGATGAGTTTTCTCAGAATTCTTCAAGCTTCCACAGCCTCTATCAATAGGTTGGAGTGTGAAAGCCAAATTGACCACTTGGTAGGTCTCAGTTATAGGTAAAGGTTCATATCACATTCCACAATTAGGAAAACAAACAAACAAAGGAAGAAACAAAAACAAAGCAACGAAACTTCCAGCCATGAGACAAACCAAATGAACAGTCACTATGTTTAATTCTAGTCACAAAATAAATGAAATCGTAATCGTAAGTGTTCTCCTAAGTTACTGACTTCCTAACAAAAGCATCTTTATCCCTGATTTTTGTAGTGTTGATACTGGAGACTAGGTCAGGATCTTCTTGGATATGATAATTGTGAGAACATTGCTCTTTTTTCTACCATGAACAGACTAACTGTAAATTTGATAACTTGGTAATTTTGCAGATGAAAAGTAAGTAATTTAATGAGCCAGTTTTTCTGAAATCTGGCTCCCTCATAAACTGTCTTTGTGAGTAAATGACTTTTCTTACCTGAATGCTTTTGCCTCTATATCTTCCTTCCATAGGAGTAAAAACATGAAATGATATCTACCTGTTATATTTGGACGAGAAGGATCTGGAAAATCATTTTCTGTTCAAAAGTCTAGGATCAGTGCTCCTTATCTGGTAGAAAAATAGGATGATCCAGGTTTCCCTCCCTTGGTTTCCAGCTCATTCATCTCATTGCTACTAGGCACCAGGTCCAAGATAGACAAACTTTTACTGATAGAATTTTAAATATTTGTGTTTCATAAATTATAAAGTTTTATTGAATCAATATTTGTAATAGAAACCTGATCTTCATAGTCTGAATAGAAGCAAGACAGTCACGGCTGTAGCTAATGGCTAAAACACTTCGGAAAAATGTACTCTATATTCAAAAGTGATATACTCTGATATATTCATAAAAACGAAAACAAATTGTATGGTACTTTTTACTTCTTTTTATTATCTTAAACAAATGCTGAGCAAAATTATCTCTTGCAACACAATGGAACATTGCCTCTTTAAGACTAGCTCAAATTAAATGTTATGTTCATGGGAACTTACTTGAATCATTAATTGCATGTTTATATGAAAAATATTTTATGATGCATAACTGTCTCCTTGTTGAATATGGGAGTAAAATATTTACACTTTTATTTGTTTTTCATGTTTAAAAAGAATGGTGGTCCCCTGCACAAAAGGGAACAGATGAGGAGTCCCAGGGCTTGAGTCCTGTTAAGAGTTAAGATACAAATTTGTCTCAAGGATTTTAACCTGGCAGAGCCAATTTGAAGAGGAAGAGCTGGAGGAAACTGTTTTAAATTGGAAACGATAAACTCAGTGCATCAAAGTATGGATGTATTTAATTCTGTCACACATCCTGAGAAATCATAGGAAATGAGGACACCAAGCAAGAATGGCTGGAGTTTAATGGAGTGTCTCACAGGAAAGGTAGAAAATATGCAATGAGGGCGCTCTAGACGAGTGAAACCAACAGTAATGTGTTGCCTGTGCCTTTTATCATTAATAATTTGAGTTGAGAGTGGGACACCACTAACAGAAACTGTTATTTCCAGTTGCTATAGAAACAAAATAGTTTGGACAGCAAGGGCTGGGGAATGTCTGGGTCTCACAATTGTCACCCAGTGTTGAACCTGAAGAAAGTCCATGAACCTCTCCAATGAGGATATGGAGAAAGATCGCTGGTGTGGTTCAAAAAGGGGGAGAATAGCTGATGGAAGGAGAAATCATTACATGAAGTCAGAGTTAGATTCACTCTTAGGATGGAAGGAAAGGCAATTCCCCATGGAATCTGGGCAAGGTAGTGGGTACCAACTCTGGTATCTCAAAGATTTTTAAAAAATCAAGTTCCTGGCATCCTCCCCACAGATCATCTCATCCCACAATGATCCGGGATTTGGGCTTCTTTAGGGAAGCTTTACAGGGAGTTTAACAGAAGGTAGGATGGAGATGAGGTGAGCAAAGCAGAGGTGAGTGAAGTCTAAAGGATTGCTGGACTCAGCACTGGGCGGATACCCAGGGTGTATACACTCAGGTGCCTTACATATGTGATATATATTGGTGGATTCAGTGTTGCCTCTTGCTCTCGGCCACCTTAATCTCAGATCTGGGGGTTATAGAAATTGAAGCAAATGCAATTTTAAAGGCTTCTTCAGAGTTTGACACCTCCACTCACTTGCCAAAGCCACAAACTGAAAGTTGTTCGATGTAAGCTTTTCAGTGACACTTTTGTGCCTTTGGAATGTCTGGGAGAACAGATTCATTATTTAAGTTGAACATCATGGAACACTGCTCATCACCTCCTCTGTGTTGTCACTAGAATAGAGGCCAGATCCTGTGCAGGTGTGGAGGTCACTTCCAGGTTCCGTGTGCTTGTGATTTGAGCTGGGAGGCGAGGGTTGTGACAGTGCGAGGGTCAAGTGGACTTGCTGGTGTGCGGAAGTAAAAGACATTGTAGGTTGACACTGTTCCTGGTACACGATCTGCTTCATCCAATTTCTGAAGCAGGCAGTGCTTAGATTTGGCCTCTGCCACCTCTCCCTAACAATCAGCACTTTCTTTAACTGGCTAAACCTTTCTTACTCATCTGCTCCTAAGCCAGTATATCATCTTGCTATGACCTAACAGAAAACGAATAAGGTATTAGTGGCTTAAGTAGAAAGCCATTTCAGAGATGTCAGTCAAGTACACTTGGAGATTTTCCTCAAGAGATTTCTAGACAGAAACAAGTACGTGTTGAAAGTGAATGACCCAACAGCAATGAATGTGCCGTAGAAGGGTCTGTACCCAGTTCTTGTCCACCTCCCTGTTCTTGATGGCTGCCAGAACTTGTGACGGATGAGCTGGAATCACCACTCGTGTTATTTTTATCCCTGTCAATCAAGTCATTTCCTAATTTCCTCAGGTGACCTACTTTTAATGTGAATGTATAATCTGGCTGTGTGCTTTTCCTGTTATGCTAATGGAGAATTCTTGGAGGGGAGAGGAAACAACTGTGATGTGTTAATTTTGAGAATAAGAGCTTTGGGAGCGGGTTTGTAAAATAATAGCTTTGCATATGTGATGGGAGAAAATTGATAGAGAAAAAGTTTCCTGAAAGGTTCATACTTAGCTTGAAACTCTATGAAAAAAATTTAGAAGGAAAATGGTCACATAATCCCAGATCTCCTTGAAGTCATCAGCCTTTCTGCTTAGATGTGAGTATCCATAGGACTGTTGAGTCCCTGCTTTTCAGAGGATGCAGCTGGCATCTCATCCCCCTAATGATGCCAGGGACTTGGAGCTCCTGCCTGGCTATGGAGAGGTGGATGATGCCTGGAGTGACCATTTAATTACCCACAGGGTCTACTGACTTGAAAATGACATTCCATACAGGGTCTGGCAGAATCACTGCCTCCTCTGCTGTGATATGTTCTGATTCTACTTGTGATCAAACAGACGAAAACAACTTATGAGTGCATCAAAAAATAAGAGTGGTCTCAAAAATGAGTAGATGTGGGCCCAGGCCTCAAGTCTTTTAAAACTAATGGATTTTTATCAGAAGTCATCTGTAGTTCATCAGGGGTAACAACTCATCATTTCCTGATTTTATGTCCTCTCACCAGCTCCTACCAAGTACTTAGGATAGGAGTTGGGAAGTTTGCTATTGGCAAATGATTTATATAGGCCTTTTTGCTAATTTGTGTGTGGGCACATTCTGTCTTAACAGTTTGTGATAAGTGTTCTCAGAGTTCCAATCATGGCCTCTGGAGTTAGGCTGCCTGGGTGTTACTCCTTCTAGGGCAAGGCACTTAATTGCCCTGTGCCTCAGTATTCTCAACTGTGAGATGACAATAATAATACTTACAGCGTAGGCTTGTTTCAAGGATCATAGATTTAAACCTGTACCTGGAAATGAAAGTTAACTGTTATTGATAAAGGTTACTCATGGTATCTACACCCTCAGATGATCAAAAGGGCAGAACTGGGGGCTTCCCTGGTGGCGCAGTGGTTGAGAGTCCGCCTGCCGATGCAGGGGACACGGGTTTGTGCCCCGGTCCAGGAGGATCCCACATGCCGTGGAGTGGCTGGGCCCGTGAGCCATGGCCGCTGAGCCTGCACATCTGGAGCCTGTGCTCCGCAACGGGAGAGGCCACAACAGTGAGAGGCCCGCGTACTGAAAAAAAAAAAAAAAAGGGCAGAACTGGAATAGCTGCACCCCATTAGATAACCCTCATCTTTCGATACCTCTGTTTTCCCAACTCTTGGTGCAGTTTACCTTAACCATTTTTCTGCCCCATTACCGGGGACTTGGTAAGGCACCCATTCCCAGTGGATTTGGGGATGGGGATATATATCCCTAGCAGACTCATTAGGAGTTTGCTAAATCATGGGTAAGTATTTTGTCTTGATTAGGCCTAATTTTGGCTATTTGAGATAAGCAATGGGACAGAAATTTCAGGACATCAAGAAGTCTAGAAACCATTCAAAGAATTATTCTGCTGCCTTTTTATTCTCTATCTGAAATAGTTTCACACAACACTCAGATGTCATCACATTTAGTTTTAGCCCACTGCGTGTGTGATGAATTCTTCCGCAAGTGCTAGCAGATTTTTCTCCCATATTTGTTGGGGAACACCCACAGATGAACTTGTCTACCATAAGGATAATTCTAAGTGAACTGTTTTCTGGATCTTTTTATTATCCCCGAGGACAGAAGTAAGTTGAGTTCAATAAACAGCTGCATTTTTTGAGGCTAACATTAAAAAATAACTTGGCAGGATTTTTGAAGTAAGATTCTCAGAGGAACTTCGCAAACATTTCATTTGCTGCAACAATGGAAAATTTATCTTTCTGAGAACAGGAATATACAAACCTTGGTGTGATATTTTTTGAGAACAAAAGCTGTCATGATTGTTTCCTTGAAAAAAGGAAAAGAATTTTAAATATGTGGTGAAAGTTAAGAGGACTTTCAAGCCTATAAGATGGAATTTAACTAAGATTTTAATGAACTGTTGTCATACCAGAATACCTGTATACAGATATGCATAAGATGAAGCAACGTTAATTTTTTTTCCTGCTTCTATATAATACTGATACACCAGGGATCAGCAGAAGTGGCCCCATTTGATAAATGCTCAAAGTAGAATACATTTTAGCTCCAGCCCCAGCTCCTTTCCACCAGGATGCTCTGAACTCAGAATTAAGGTCTCAGTGAGATCCAGGTTCACCCAGGGGATGCCTTGGAGGGGAGGGATCCTGGGAAGGCTGCCAAGTACCAGACATGTCATCTGAGAAGTCTGTCACCTGACTGTACTGCACATGATGACACCACTCTGACTATCCCTCAGTTTTCTCCTAAAGGGAAGAAGGGGCTGCTGATGAGAACAAAATTCCTGGAGGCTTAGTCTTAGGTCTCTTGTTCACCACTCCTCTGGCCTTGAGTCCCTTTTTTTGTCCCTCTTGTCTTCATATCTGAACGTATCCCTCCTTCCTCACCCTGTTAGTCTTTAGTATCGGCTTCTCATTAGCATTCCTGCCCTTCTACATTTTTTGTGTGTGCAGTATTGCAGAAGCTAGAAGCCTGGAAACAGCTTTTCTCTACTTCCTTGCCTGCGGGGTTCTGGTTGCAGAACCATCAATGAGAGGCTCTTACATGATGTTGGAGGTAGAGGAGGAGGGGCCAGTACTTCCCCAGTGGTGGTGAGCAGGTGCCTGGACTTCAGCAGGCAGCAGCTCTGGGGTTTTGACAGTAGTTCTGGGGTGTCCACCTGTGATTCCACAGTGGTGGTTCTCTGCAGTTCTTGTACATTCAGATAGCTGAAAGCTAGCAAAGGCGATTATGACTTTTACTCTCCTGCTTTCAACAGCCTGCCATTGTTGTGTGAGTCTCTGATACTTGGTATTAAATTATTTTCTGTGTAAAAACAACTTAGTCGTTGCTATTTTCCAAACCAAACTGTGATTGTTAAAGTAGCCAAGTTTTATATAGCCTATGTCAAGACTAAATAGGATACCCCAGTGGACACTAACTTTAGCAGTTATCCCCCATGTTATAGTTTACAGTGGCGAGAGACCCCACTCTGTCTCCAGCCTTGAGACTTGGGATTCCACCAGGCAAGCATGCTCAGCCTCTTCTCGACATGGAGATGAAGGAAACTGTTTCTTCCTCTTTTTCTAATAGCATCCCTCTCAGAAGTATTATGTTCCCTCACTTAATAGAAAAGGAGACTCAGAGAGAGTTTTAGTAGCAGAAAAGCTGCCGAGAGGCAGAAGTCTGATTTGAACTAGGTTTTCTGTGCCATTTTCACCAAACCTCTGAATTCTCATCTAGAACTGACCTTCCAAGAACTCCTTAAATCTAATTCTAATCCTCTATTTCCCTTTGGTATTTTGACTATAGTTATTTATTGTTGTCAGATTTAAAAATTTGCCTTCTAGAATACTTTCTAACTGTGAATGAAAAAACCTGCAAGAACAATGATAATATTAAAAAAAGTATCACTTATGAAGCAGTTACAAGTGTCAGACACTGTGCTATTTTATTGCTCATTTAATCATTAAAATAATCCAGGGAGTCATTCATTTTTATTATCTCTATTTGACAAAAATAAAAACTGAGACTCATGGAGGTCTAGTCCAAGGTGATACAGTTGGTTTATAGTAAAGCCAGATGGAAACCTAGGTCTTTCTATCTCCAATGCTTCTGTTGATTCATTTAATAAATTATTTTTTGAGCACTCACTTTGTGCCAGCTACTCTTTTAGGTGCATTGGGGGTGGGTGAGGGAAACAAGTACCACAAAATAATCAGTGTGGAACAGGAAATGAGGAGGTGGGTGATGGAGTTCAGATTTGAAATTCAGAGTGGTGACTAACAGGTACTCACATCCCGTGAATAAGTTGCTATGATTTTTTAAGAATAAAATAAAAATACTTTTCTTTGAATCTATGTGTATTAGTTTTTCAAAAAGCTACACATTTGTCAGCATATAGATAACTACTAAGTAGTTTGAAACTATTTAGCAAATGGATCTGTTGGGCCTAGGGATGCTATTAAAAAAATTACTTGCTGTTAAGGATGCCATAAAGTGAGAAAGTTTGAGAACCTCTGGGCTACAGGATAGAAGTGAAATAAATTTGAACTTTATTGATGTGATCTTAAAATTTAATCAATTGCTCTAAGATTTAGGTTTTTCTCCTTTCCTCAAAGCACATCTTCATCCTCATTAAGTGTATGTGCCCTATGCTTTGCTTTAAAATTTTCCTAAAAGCAAAAAAGATACAGAGAAACACAGGGTTTTCCGGTTAATAAAATGATACATCTTCCAATGGCTATCTTACACAGCTTTTTCATTTTTCAAACCTTTATTAAAATGTCAGTTTTATAGGGAAATTAATTATGAAAAAAGAAATTAGGTCTTTGAAGCCATAATTTGGGAATGGACAAAGAATTGCTTCTTCAGAGAATGCTCTGATCTCAATCCATCATTTTGTGCTGTGAACTATGACCCCCACTCACCCTGGGGCTGCCCAACAGAGATACTGCAGGTCTCTAAAGCTTGGTCCCCACCCTTTCCCCACAGAGATCCTAGGCTTTGAGCAAAGGCTCCACATTCATGTGCCACCAATGACTGTCTAAAATTGTTTCCCTAAAAATTCAGAACGTGTACACTATGGTATGTGGCATTATTTTTTCCTAAAACCTAAATTACCGTGTGTTTTACCTGAATTTATCCACCTGCTCGTCAGTTATTGTTGTGTTCAGATCCATTGTGAGTCTTCTGTCATTCTCAGAGAAATTCCTCAGAGGTTATGAACCAGTGGAATCTTGTTATAAGCAATCTCTGGACACTCAGTTTAAACTAAATACAGCCGGTTTTGTGAATGTTGCTTTTTTAAAAGAAAAACATTGTTAGTGGTATCCTTCCCAAACCCCTAAGTCCTCCCATAGTCTCAAAGGATTTTAACAAGCTCCTGAGATGGTAAAGAGTAAAGGCTTATCTTTTCAAAAGGGAGAAATGGAGGTGTCAAGAGAATTAATAAAGTAGTTGTGGGAATAGTGTTAGCCCTGGCCCAAAGCACATTTAAAGATGGCACATTTATTTTCAAGTCTCAGTTTAAATGCCATTTCTTTAATGAAGTCTTTGATTTATTCACAGACGTGTTTAGCAGCTTCTATTTCACACTCTCACGACGCTCATCCTTTTGAAACACTCAGCTTTGAACAGGGACTGTAGCGTAATGGCTTCTTCCTGGGGAAGACATCGAGTCCTCTTGGCTAAGTAACGAAGCTCTTTTGACTTCCTCTATCTTCATCATTTAGCACCATGCCTGGTGCTCGATAAACATTGTGGAAGGAAGGAAGAAAGCAGGAAAGGGAGGAAAGAACAAAAGAAGAGAGAGAGAAATTAAGGGGAGGAATGGGTCCAAAAGTTATTTGCTGAAACTTGTGATGACTACAGTAATTAGAAGGACCCCAGGGCTCTGCTTTTTTTTTTTTTTTTTTTTTTTTTTTTGCGGTACATGGGCCTCTTACTGTTGTGGCCTCTCCCATTGCGGAGCATAGGCTCCGGACGCGCAGGCTCAGCAGCCATGGCTCACGGGCCCAGCCGCTCCGCGGCATGTGGGATCTTCCCGGACCGGGGCATGAACCCGTGTCCCCTGCATCGGCAGGCGGACTCTCAACCACTGCGCCACCAGGGAAGCCCCAGGGCTCTGCTTTTAAAGTATTACTTTTCTAATGTTGGTGGCGGTAGACCTTGAATGGCAAAGGAATAACCCTGCTTATAGTATCTGTCTGCTTGCCAAGCTCTATAGATGAAAAATAAGGGGAACAGCATAATCAGGAATTAAGTAAATCCATCAAGCTTTATAGAAAACCTATTACTATTCTCTCACAATAAAATATAGATAAATAGATAGATAGATAGATAGATAGATAGATAGATAGATAGATAGGTGTATAAGGAACAGGATTGCAAGGGCTGGACTCAAGTAGCAGGCAAGTGGCTCAGATAACCAAAGGAATCACTCCCAACAGCACTGAAAAGCAAAAGTGAAGCATAAACAATGTGGTTCAAAGACTCCGAATAATACTGAATCATTCTTTCCCACAGTCCCTGACAACTGGTCAGAATCAGCCTCACTGGTCTTTTCTCCTTAGAATGTAAGCCCTGGGAAACCAGGAAACTTGGATTTAACCTTGCAGAACTTTTACTTCCCTCAGATAAACATCCTCCACAGCTCCTTTCATCAAAAGCTTCTTTAATCAGGGGAGCTATAACGTCTGCTCCCATTTCTCTTATCTGTTGAGTTGAAAGGATATTTGCGTTTAACACTTTGACCATCTGCAGGGTCTTCTGAATGAATTCGTACCTACCTGAGTGTGTCCAATAGGCCGGTAGCATCCCTTTGATTTATTGACCCAAGTCTAGTGATCACACTATCATCTTTTAAATGCTAGCCATTGATCAGAGGACTCCTGAGGAGTGTGACTGGCCTCCTGTGAAATCATTGCCGCCTCTTCGAAAAGCAAATAAGCGTCATGCCAGACTCTATCCCCTCACATGGATTGGCAGGGTCATTAAATTCACTTTCACCACTGCATAAGTAATTCAGGTCAGAGAGATTAATTAGTTGACTTTAAAAATATTTATTTATTTTATTTTTGGCTGCGTTGGGTCTTCCTTGCTGCACGCAGGCTTTTCTCTGGTTGCGACAAGCAGGGGCTCTTCTTCCTTGCAGTGCGCGGGCTTCTTATTGCTGTGGCTTCTCTTGTGGAGCACGGGCTCTAGGCGTGTGGGCTTCAGTAGTTGTGGCTCGCGGCGTCTAGAGCGCAGGCTCAGTAGTTGTGGCGCACGGGCTTAGTTGCTCCGCGGCATGCGGGATCTTCCCGGACCAGGGCTCGAGCCTGTGTCCCCTGCCTTGGCAGGCAGATTCTTAACCACTATGCCACCAGAGAAGGCCAGTTGGTTGATTTTTTTTTTTTTTTTTTTTTTTTTTTTGCGGTACGCGGGCCTCTCACTGTTGTGGCCTCTCCCGTTGCGGAGCACAGGCTCTGGACGTGCAGGCTCAGCGGCCATGGCTCATGGGCCTAGCCGCTCTGCGGCATGTGGGATCTTCCGGGACCGGGGCACGAACCCGTGTCCCCTGCATCGGCAGGCGGACTCTCAACCACTGCGCCACCAGGGAAGCCCCAGTTGGTTGATTTTTAAAAGAAAGAAAAACTATAGATTTATAGTCATTGCTTGTTAATTTAAGTTGTCATAGCAACCCAGGATGTCCAAAACATTGGGCTTTTCCTTTTGCTTTGCACAAGCAATAGCAATTAGTAAAAGAGCTAGGATATAAATTCTTCATAGATAGACAGTAGTGAGTCAGAAGCCTACCAGAGAGTATCCTGAAGAGTGATTCATAAGTGTATTCCAAAAAGGGAGGAAAATGGGAGACCTTAAAAACTGACACAAAGGACGCCACTCAGTAACATACAGTCCCCACTGATGTCAGTTCTTAAGAGATTTAGCAGAACATAAACTCCTTGAGGGCAAGAGCTGAATCTCATTTACCTTTGTTTCTTCACTATCCCTTCCCCCACCACCCTTAGAATAGTTTCTACCTAAATATCTGTTGGTTAGAATCTTCTTCACTGTCAAGTACTTGGGAGTGTCATTTACATCTGATGCCCATTGCTCTTTACCTCTCACTAACTTACACTAACTCAGCCCTGATGCTGAGTTTTATTATGAAGTGAAATTCTGTTAGCCATGTGAAGTTTAGGTTAGAATAAAGAATGGGAGTATGGTACCTAATGAGAAGGCTATTATTCCATTAGTCTAGGAAGGGGTAAAGTATACTTGAAATAGGGAGGCAGGAATGAGAAGAAAAATGAGGAAAGAGATGCAGGAAGCCCTAGTGGAAACCAAAGTTAATGACTTAGCAGCTAATTGAATTTGGGACAAGCGGATAGATTTCAAGTCCAGGTGCCCAGGAGACTATTAAAATTATGGTGTTATGAATGGATAGTGAATACAGAAGAGGGAAATGATGTAGGAAAAGAAGTGAGTTTGAATTTGAATATACTGCTTTTAATCTATCAGTTTTCATTTATTTGCTAAGTAGGCAATTGAAGGTTTTGGGAAGTAGGAGAGAAAAAGCAGTTAGATACATTTAGGATCAATTAGCATGACTGATCTTGGATGAGCACATGATCGAAGATGGGTGAATCAGATTCCTTTCTGAGGAACAAAAGAAATGGGGAAATGCCAATCCTGCTTGGCTGGCAGCCACATGCCCTGCACTGTGAAGCAAGGTGGGCTGAAATAATGAAGCCAACACAGAGGGAGGAATGAAGAGACAGTCTTGTTGGCCCTTGAGTCCCTAAGACATTGTTGGGGGAAACACTGACTGAAACTGCCCACCCTGGCCAGGCACCACTGTAACCACTTATATGAGTTATTTTACAACAGGAGGACCTGGTAAGGAACATGGAACTAACAAGCCACCACCAACTGAAGAATTCAGGAAAGGTCAAAAGGAGACGCCAATCCCTATGTCCTACCAACCTCCCAGAATCTTTCTTGTTGGAATCCATCTTGGCTGAGTGACACGTGCGCCACTAGGAAGGACCCTGAGTCAGAATGGCTGGCCAGAGACAACCCGGAAACTAACCCCATTACCCTAAAACCCAAGACTGCGAGCCACCTGGCAGAGCAGTTCTTCTGGGTTCCCTAACCCTGCTGCTCTCCACTCGGGCACCCCTTCCCAGTAAAGTCTCTTGCTTTGTCAGCATGTGTGTCTCCTCAGACAATTCATTTCTGAGTGTTAGACAAGACCCCACTCTCGGGCCCTTGAAAGGCTCCCCCTTCCTGCAACAAAATGACTGCATCCCTTTCCAAGTTACTCGAGCCTTATAATAAATTTATCCCTTTGCCTGAACTAGTTTGAAGAGAATTGCTATAACCAAAGGAATCCTGACTATTAACACTATTAAAAAGTCAGAACTAGTCATCAGGTATTTCATTTCAATTTTAAAAGTGCTATAAGATTTATTCTTTCATTTAACATTTATTAAGTCCCTGCTCTGTTATGGGCATTAAGATAGTGTCTGAAGACAAATTGGGTATTGAATTGGAGAGAGGACTGAATGGAAGAGGAAGATTTTGAAGTATGTCTGGGCCGTAGTAAAGACAAACTGCACTTCATCAATGGGTAGAGTTCCAAATGCCCTTTTGTAAATTGGCTGTTTGACAGAAGAGATTACTCCACAGAAACCTCATTGTGAATGGTGGTGATATGCCCAGGAGAGCTGGGAAGCCCATTTCCTATATAATGGGACAAATTAGACATAAACCCAATAGTGTGACCACATGTAACATGTTTTTGTAAAAAGCTCATATGGGACAGCATCTCAGGACACCAGGCATAGATTGGAGTTCGGTGAATTCTCATGGGTTGTTCCTACCTCTTGAAAACCGTGGCAACTGTAGTATGTGGAATGGGATTTTTAAAATTTTTGCTGTATAAGGAAGGATAAGGGCAACTTAGTAGTGGCAGAGAGCTTCCTAAGCATGAGAACTATGATGAGAAAGGGGAATTCTTTCAGCTCTTGTATGCAGTTGAGTTCCCAGTTATAGTTACGGAATAGATATTTGTAAGTCAGGCATTTCAGAGTAAGGCATATATGTCCAATGGGTGAATTTAAATTTCTACTATCTGTGTAATAAAGACAAACTTATCATGATAATATAATTGTAAAGTTTTGTATTCTGAAATAAAATATAAATAAAAAGAATAAAGATTACACATATTCATGCACATATTTATTACATGCATGCATTCATGTATACATTTAATATTTTTATTAAGTACTTCCCATACCTTTCATATATTCAGCAAAATGCCAAACCCTGAGGATATAGAAGTAAGTAAACAGGAACTCATAGTCTAATAATAGAGCATAATAATTAGTTAAAAAATAATGAACATTATTGGAGCACAGAAGCCCTTAACACAGTTGTGGCTTATTCTAAGATAGCCCTTATTTTCCTCCATAGCTCTTATTACTCCAAGACATATATATATATATATATTTACCTCTTGTTTGTCTTTTTTCACTTGAACATAAGTCCCATGGGGCAGGCATAAGAATGAATTCAGACCTTCCCAGACATTTATAGGAAAAAGTATAATGAATGAGTACTGTTTATGAGTCTGTCAAAACAGCATGGACAAAGGCAGGGATGAAAAAACAACATCTGAAGTAGTTTATGTCACAGACTCCTTGTGGAGGAGTAGTAAGATGATAAAGACAAATAATAACAACAAATATTACTATAGGGTTGATGATATGCCAGGCACTGCCATGAGCATTTTGTGTACATCAATGCATGCAACCTTCACAAGCCTGTGGATTGGTAGTAGGATTTCTGTGTTACAGGTGAGGACATTGAAGTACAGAGAGACAATAAGCAGCTTGCCAAAGATCATATGACTGGTAGGGACAGGAGCCAAGATTTGAACCCAGACGGTCTGGTGGAAGATTAGGTTGAAAAGGTTAAACAGGGAGCAGATCAAAAAGACCTTGAAAGTCAGGCTAAGGAATGTAGATTATGCTTGGAGACAATGGGGAATCTCTGAAGGGGGACTTCTGCAAGAGGACCTATCTGATCAGATTTGGGTTTTAGAAAGAGTACTCTGGAGAGAACAGGGAAGAGGGAGAGTAGACAAGAAGTGATGACAGCAGTTCATGGGAGAAATAATGAGTCTGAATTAGAACTATGGCAAAGAAGGTAGAAAGGAAAGAGTCAAAATTACTGAGGAGATACAAGCCACAAGGACGATGTAATATTTTGCCAATTCACACTCTTAGTAGGAAAGTTTGAGACTGTCCATTTCACTGCCACCTTGCCCACACTGAATGATTCTATAATTTTAAATTCTTTCCAGTTGAATAGACAGATACATAATCAATGTTGTTTCTGTTTCCGTTCTTTGCTTGTTGGAGATATTACTTTTTGTATCCATATGTAAAATGTTCTTCACCTATTTTTAATTATAACGTATTTTTTCTTTAAAAAATTTTTATTTTATATTGGACTACAGTTGATTTACAAAGTTGTGTTAGTTTCAGGTGTACAGCAAAGTGATTCAGTTATAA